>NC_090448.1:928691003-933691003 GCF_031143425.1 Pleurodeles waltl | reverse complement strand
GTTCTGTGGTCCTTGAGCTGACCCTTCAGCATAGCTAGTTAACTTCGGGTTCTTGTGGTTGGATTTGCTTTGTTTATGTGAGCATGAACTGAAACCGAAATGACAAGAATAAGAGACATTTTGTTTTTCAGGCTTCTTGGGAGGGAGTGGCTAATTAAAGTGTAATCTATCTGTAAGTAAGTGGTTTGTATGTGGAGGTAGAAGGAATACTCTTTTTCGTATGGTGTGCGGGTAGAAGGAATAATCTTTTTGGTCTGAGTGGAGGTATCTCTAAGGGTTTAGCAGCCCTATGTTGAGGATTTCTCTCTTAAGTGTTACAGACATAGCCCTTTTACCCAAGTATGGATTTTTACTGCTATCTAGTTAAGGGTGAGCCCGAACCCAATTACAGTCTCACCCCAACAGTGAGATCACCTGTAGCATCACCCACGTCATCTCACAGTACTTGGCGCAAGAAAGATAAGTGCACTGTGTTGGGTAGCTTTACTTTCAAGATGACAAGAGAGGAGCCATGCATGTGCTACAGCAGGTGTTTTAATAAAAATATTAATGAATATTCATGTATTCTGAGTAATGGATTTGCATAGATAATGTAATAACTTAGAAAAATAATGCATGTATTGAAAATGTGTCCACGTGAGTGGCTGCCAATGTTCACGAGGTGTACTTATTAATGGCTTATGTGTTGAAAGATATGAACTTGAAGCTTGCATTAAAGTTATCTGGGACCTGTGTTGTAGCCCCCATTTAATGTGTCCCTCCTTTTGGTCTATATTCTGTTTGTTTCTCTGTTCCTTTTCTCTGCTTTCCCTAAGATAAAACTGAACAGTGTGTTTTAACTGACCAACTAGATCTAACTGGTTGTCCTCACCAAAGCTAATCTGGTTAAATCTAGAACTGAACTTAAGGCAGCATAACTTCCCCAGTGATACAGGCATTGTGTAATTGGACGATGATCGGAGATCCATTGTGTTGTGAGGTATTTTCTGACAATGGGTTATTTGGTTCCTACCCTGTATGTGACCCTGCCCAGTTTTTGGTCCTGTGCCGCTCCCTTATATTGTTCTTTACAGGGTCCATAGCAGTGACCCATTTTCCAGGTTCCTTAGCAGTATAAAGTGCTGTGGATCTCGTTCCCTCTACCTAGGCATCTACTGTGACGAATTGTGTCTTCTTTGGCTTTGGCATTGTCCATGGTGTGGAGACATCTGGTACCAGGCTTGTTGTGGACTGTGTGGCACTCCAGCCATTGCTGTTACTGCCTTATTGGGCTGTCTGTCACAGCTCCACGTTCCCCCTCTGGAAGAATGCCCAAGAGGTCTTTAACATCCCTAAGAGATCTCATGGCTATTTGTTTACTCCTTCAATTGAAGATTAAATGGAGGGTGAGCCCCCATTAGTAGGAGGTTTTCTACTCTCTGAGATAGTTTATGACCAGTCTGAAATACCTTTGTTTCTTCAGAGTGACTGGAGAAAGATCTAGGTAGAGTTGTGGAGGAAATGGGTTCTGCCCAGTTTACCCACCTTCATGTTTTGCTATATGGGTCTACCCAGTTTTGGACTATTACTGTGAGTGAATCTCACTATGTCTCACTTACAGTAAAATCTATAAAAAACTGACAGAGAATGCTAACTGCCATAGTGTGGTAATATCCGAAAAAGACCAGGTAGGTTGGTTTACAATGTTTCATGCGAGTAAGCTGGAACAAGAAAACCCCAGCCACCGAGCCGATCTCCAACCGCTCCCAGCACCGCCTCTCCTCTCCGCTCGAGCGGTTTCCACACGTTCCAGAACCCCACATAGAACACTAGTGGGTAAACACCACACTACCTCCCTCACTACACCCAATAGAAGTACAAATTTTCTATTAAGAAACTACAATTACACATAACAAACCAAAGAACATCACATTTAGGTTTTACAACATTTATCCTAACCTAACTTACATATTGGAGTCATAAACAATGCAAAACATATTTAAATCATAAGCCACGCATTACACTGATTATCACACATAATCTTTCATAAAGAATGGACTCCTTTTCACTTGCTGAGGCCTCCTCACCTCTCTCTGAGATTTACAGTTCTGTATCAGATCATGACACAGTGTTCTAACAACAACACCACCCTCACCCAATTCTGGCATTACTCTAGCTACTGTATTCAAATTCCATATCCTATGGTCACTTAACTTTACTGCATTCTTGAAAACCTTAATCACCTAATAAAGTTGACTGAATTTGGAACCATCACTTTTCTTGGGCAACTCCACCTTAACCCAATCACCCACACCTATCAAAGTCTCCTTTACAGCTTTTCTCACATCATACACATCTCTTTCTCCCTCCAATTTCTAGTCTCATCAATCTGATTGTCTACCATCCTCTGTTTCGCAGATACCCACAGCGGCAAGATCTCAGTGTTGGGCCTTCTTCCCCTAAACAATAGGAAAGGAGCCACACCAGTAGACGAATGAGGAGTAAAGCGATATACCCCTGAGGAAAGGGCTTGTTGCACACTTTCTTTTAAGACCTTAACAAATCTTTCAACCACACCATTACTTTCTGGGTGATAAAGGGCTGCCTTCTTGTGTTTCACTCCTCTCTTGCGCAGAAACCCTTCCACCTCCTTTGAAGTGAATTGTACACCATTGTCTGAAAGTATTGAATTTGGAAAACCTTCCTTCTCAAATAAATCTTACAAAAATTCAATAATTACTTTCGACTCCACAGAATTCACAATCTTAATCTCAGGCCAACGTGAAAACATATCCGAACACACCATAACATGCCGATCACATGAATTGATTCTTACTGGTCCTAAGATATCAATAACAATATCCGACCAAGGATTGTCTGCTTGCTCTCTCAAAACCATAGGTTGTGTTCTGCACTTCAACCCTTTGTCACACGACGAGCATTCACCACACTCTCTTACCATACGCTCTATTTGTACATCCATAGCCGGCCACCAATACCCTTCTCTCACCCTCTCCTTGGTTTTGGCTATTCCCATGTGACTTGCATGAGCATGGTTCACCAAAACTTCCCTTATACTGATTGGGGGAACAAGTTTTGTGCCCCTCATAAGCAAGCCAACCACAACTGACAATTCATCTTTTATTTGCCAAAACCCCTTTAAAACATCCTCACAATTCTTTTTCTCACACCATCCATTAATGACCAGGAACATCACTCTCTTTAAAATAGCATCATTCCCTAATCCATCTCACCATGCTTCTTCAGAAACAATTCCTTCAGAAATCTTGCACACACTGACTTCTTCATCTCCTTCCATATCTACATCTCCCTCCAACATACCTTCACTGTTTCCCACTTTCACCATTCTAGACAACCAGCCAACATATTATCAACACCAGGTATATAAGATACATCAAAGTCAAACTCCTGCAGTGCCACTACCCATTTCCGTATATGATGAGAAACCAGATCTATACCCTTCTTACAGAACACTTCTTTAAGCGGTTTATGATCAGTTTTAACAAGAAACCCTTTTCCCCACAGAAATTTCCTTAGTTTGCGCACTGACCAATATACAGCTAGGGCTTCTTTCTGTATCACCGAGTAATTGCGATCTGCCCCCCTCAGCGCACGAGACACAAACAAAATAGTACGCTCCACACCATTCTTTCTCTGCATAAGTACCGCCCCTAAACCTTTTGAACTTGCATCAGTCAATATCCAAAATTCGTCTGATATATCGAAACTGCCTAGATTTGCAGCCGAGGACAAACACTGTTTCAACAAATTAAATTGCTCTTCACAATTTTTAGTCCAGCTAAATTATTTTCCCTTCTGCAGCAACTCCCTTATTCCAGACGTCTTTTGAGCCAAATTAGGAATAAACCTGCTATAAAACTCCACCATTCCCAAAAATGTCATCACTTCCTCCTTGTTTTGGGGAGCTTCAAGTTTACAGATCGTATTAACCAAATCATCTTCAGGCTTGATCCTTTTACCACTGACGACGTGACCTAAGTATTCAATTTCTCAAACATCAAGCTTGCACTTTTCAGCTTTCAACGTCAGCCCAGCACCTTGCAACCGTGACAAAACTTTTCTCAGCCGATCATCATGCTGTACCCCGTCAGACCCAAAGACCAGTACATCATCCTGGTAGACATTAACACCTTCAAGTCCTTTAAGGACATGTTCCATCACCCTTTGGAACACCGCAGCTGCTGAAATCAACCCAAATGGCATCCGCAGAAATTTAAATGTTCCAAAAGGCATCACAAAAGCAGTTAAGTTCTGACGGTCCGGATGCAGGATAACCTGATTATACGCAGAAGCTAGGTCTAGAGACGAAAAGTATTTAGCTCCATCAAGAGAAGACAATAATTTGCAGATGTTAGGAAGAGGATAATGATCCACAAACACTACCTTATTGAGTTCCCTTAAATCCACACATAGCCTCGCACTCCCATTAGCTTTCCGGGCCATAAACACGGGGGGCAACCATTCTGTAGCCTCTACCTCCTGTATGATTCCTTCACGAACCAATCTGTCCAACTTCGTCCTCATGTCTTGTCGCACCATTAAAGGTACATCCTGACCTTAGCTATTTTAGGTGTGGCATCAGATTTCAGTTTAATGAAATGACAGTGGTACTTTAAACACCCTATCTTTTTGACAAACACTTCTGGAAAATCTTTCATCCATCTCACATCACTGCCCTGTACCATACTGATGACCGAATCTTTCCTCGCTTGTACGGAGGGGACCACACTACTCACATCATTAAAAGGAACTTTCCTCACACACACAGGGGGATCTTCATTAGGATCTAAATATACATGAAGATCACGTTGATGTAGCCAGCTTATTAAGGAATCTCCTTTCATGGATACATACATTTTTCCTGGTATAGTTCTGTCTTTGAATTCTATGGTGCCCCAAAAGTATCCCAATAGTCGTATTGGTTCACCCCATAACCTCTTGGCTTAATGTCTGGTTTAAATAGTTGAACACTGCCAGCCAACGTTTGTTCAAAATCAATTTTGGGGATAAGTGTAATCTTAGCACCAGAGTCAAACAACACTTTAACTGAACTTCCATTTGCTTTAACCACCTCCAGAGGGCCATTGCCAGAGAAGCTTTTGATCTGAAAAATGTAATTTTGTCCTTTCGAATCCTCCTCATCGTCGACCAAGTTTATCTCTTGCACCTTCTTTTGACCCTTCACTGATCTGCATCACCTTGTGAAATTACTTTTTCTTCCACAGCTTCTACACTGAGCTTTCCATCCAGGACATCCTTTATTGTTTGCAAAATGTCCTTCATTGCCACATCTAAAACAATTTCCTTTCACCTCTGAAGTCTTGCTGGGAAGTTTAGTATTTTGTGTAACCTGTACCAAACTTCCTTTCTGAATTTCATGCCCCCGTCGCTTGAAGATATTTCCTTTTTTAAAACATCTGAACAAGCTTTGGAATGCTCAAAATTCTTTGCAACACTTATTACCTCTTGCAAAGGGGGATTATCCTTATGCCACATGCCTTCCCAAGCTTTATCAGAGGCGGACCCTAACATTAGCTGGTCTCTCAGCCTCTCCTCAAGAGAAGCTACAAAATTACATGTGGAAGCCAGTTTTCTCAATTCTGTGATATACTGTTCTACAGATTCACCAGAACGCTGTAACCTCTGTCCAAAATGATAGCGTTCATGAACAGTACTAGTCTTTGGTCGATAGTGCATATCTAATTTTTTTGATGCAAATCTCATATTCATTCAATCCAGTAGCTTGTTGGTCAGACAGCTCAGGGAGATGCGCATATATTTCCTGTCCTTCAGACCCTAAACAGTGCATCAAGAGAGTTGTTTTTCTCTCTGCACTCAATGATGTTCCACAAACCTTGGCATAGTGAGCTAAAACCTTTTTCCACTTGATCCAGGGAATAGGAGGGGCTCCTGG
The DNA here is from genome assembly GCF_031143425.1 of Pleurodeles waltl. Lineage (NCBI taxonomy): Eukaryota > Metazoa > Chordata > Amphibia > Caudata > Salamandridae > Pleurodeles > Pleurodeles waltl. Next base: position 933,685,068 of record NC_090448.1, on the reverse strand, counting down.
AGATGATAAGAAAAACGAGGGGGCGGGAACTTTCTGCATGTTAAGTGTGTGAGAATTCCTTCGCCTTAATATGGCACCCGAATAGCTATTGAAGTGTACACAACGATATGGCAACCCCGTTGTCATGGAGATACAGCCTTCAACAAATACAGAGGAACTACAAGAAATGACGCGGTGAAAGCGTGTGCCGTCGTTCAAAGAAACAGCCTGAGTCACGCTAAGCGATGAGGGCGCGCACGACCCAAGTGTGCGCAAAACAAAGCCGCTTTTGATGAGCAACGGCCAGAGATACGGAGATGCAGCAGCGTGCGACTCAGGCGCGAGCAAAGCAAAGCCGCTTTGCCGCTTCTTAGATATTACAGAGTCTCCGCAATAGCTCGCAAAGTACGTGGCTACTCACAGCACCCTTTTCTTCACACAAAAACAAAAGGAGCGATCGCCGCTGATATCCGAACTTCGGCATTGGGGTGCAGACGCTAGAGGAAGCTCTTTAGCCTGGAGGCAGGTTCGCTCGTCGCCAAAATGTGGTAATATCCGAAAAAGACCAGGTAGGTTGGTTTACAATATTTTATTCGAGTAAGCAGGAACAAGAAAACCCCAGCCGCCGAGCCGATCTCCAACCGCTCCCAGCTCCGTCTCTCCTCTCTGCTCGAGCGGTTTCCACACGTTCCAGAACCCCACATAGAACACTGGTGGGTAAACACCACACATAGTCCACCTTTTAAGGGCATTGCTGCACAGGCAGTGTAATATATTCTGGGCTGGTTACACGCAAACACAAGAGCACATGCAGGTGCACATGTGTGCCGTCTGAGTGTCTGAGACTACACTCTAGCTTAGCCAGATCTCTGTCCACAGGTAGCCTGCCACAAAAGAGATTGTGTCTGACCTCATGTAGGCTTCATGATGTGAGTGGCCATTCATCATGTACATCTAAAGTGCTTACTCAAAGTCTGTGTGCTTAACAGAATTACTCAATATAGGCAAGATCTGTGCCAGAGTACAATTTTGTTAAGCAGACCTCGAGGCCAGGTCCAAAGTCACTATTGTGACTTTACCCTTTAGGGCACTTGGAGAGTTGTTATATTTCACTGGCCCAGCTCATAATCATATTCCAGGCCTTAGTCCTCTCTACTGAGCCAGCAGGAGAATCAAATGCTTCCTCACACAATCGAGCCATTTAGCAATGCTTGGTCCAATTCCTGAGAAAGGAAATGTGTGGAGGAAATCTGCATGTGCTAATTATCTGTTCACATGCAGTTGGGAATAGACGATGTTTTTTAATGTACCAGATAATACTACATGTCACAGATGCATCTAGTAGGATTTATTACACATTAGCCTGTAGACAATTGTCGAGGCATATGAATTGATAAACAACAGCCCATGTTTATGCACTGGTTCTGTAGTTGTGATTTCAAACGACGAGTACACTGGATCATGACATGTAGAAATATGCTAATTGCTGCATGTTATCATTATTGTATACAATTGAAAAACGTAAATACAACTTTTTAAAAAAAATATAGAGGCCAGTAAGTCTGAGGAAAGTACTCCTGTTAGCTAGAGCTGGCTCCAAGAGCAAAACAACACCCAAATTATGAAAATCGGCCATACAGGGAAAGAGAAACAGGGCTAAGCAGTTTAGTCAAATTGGGAAGGGGAATGCAGAGCACTCCACTGCAATTTCTTAAGTTACCATTGGGGAAGGCTAAGCTCCCAGGGGTCTGCAGAACTCATTTTGATTGGGTAGAGCATGCATGGAGTCCCTTCCTAGACAAACCTTTGTCTAGCTGAGAGTTGTAAGGTGGTGGGAGCTTTGGGCTCTGGAGTAACAGTATGCCCGGAAAAGCAGAAGAAAGACCATTGTGACCAGGCTGGTGAAGCATGGTTTCCAGTCTAGACAGTCCGGGTTAGGAAATGTATGGATGATGAGCTAGTAGGCTCTGCAGGACACTTATGTCCAGAAAAGATGGGCAGATAGCTCCAGGATGGAAAAGAAGGACCAGTAGGTTCAGTAAACGAAGGAGGACCATTAGACACAGAAGGTAGCCTGAAGGAGTACCGGTGGGATGAGGAAGCAGTTTCAAGGAGATTAAACTAGGACGGAGAGGTCTAGGACTGGAAGGAAGCATGAATTAGTGCAGGGAGGCAACACAACCAGTAGGTTATGTTTAAAAAGTCTGGTACCGAAAGGGTAGGGGTAGAGGTAGTAGGCCTAAAAGGACAGCACTTTAGGGCAGGAGGTGGGCATTTTCATGTGTTAGGTTTCCTGCATGGGTGGTTTTGTAAGGCGAGAAATTAAGTGTAGCTATAGTTGTGATGTAAGACTGATCAAATTAAAGCAGCCATTTATTACCACTTTGGTGTTGTGGTCAATCTCACTGTGCCGCCCCCAGATGCCCGATGACTTTTAAAAACTACAGTACATGTAAGTGGCTGGAAGGTGGTGTTCCTAACTCTATAAAACTTTCAAATATATAATTTAATAAACAACAAGAAAAAAATGCCTAAAATGGGAGCAAAATCAAGAGGCTTTTAATTGACATACAAATCATGTTCTGGTTTAGCACCGTGGCTTTGGAACAATCTCGCGCTTACCCCTGAACTGTACACAATCTTTTCTTTAGAAAGATATTTAAAACTTTTATCTTCACTCAGTAATTTTCTCGGTTCTTCTGAAGTCGTCGTTATTGCTTTCAGCAAAAATTAACGGGTGTACGTTTGCGCTTTATAAGCACTAAGCAACATAACAACTCCGATGGAGACTCTATTCGTCATTATTGGGTCAAGACTCTAAAATTTATAAAATGCTGCAAAGCCCACAACGCTGTCCGTATCTTGGTGCATCTGAGCTAAATATATATTCAAAGGAATGTAAAAAATACAAATATTTTATTCTTTTTTTGTGAGACCAGTTTCACTAATAGGTCAATAAGACCACAGGCAAACAGCACTGACACAGCCATTTATCTGGGAAACATATTATGGACCAACTGGGAAAATTATACTGGGATTCGGCTTTAATGCCAAACGAAAACAGAAATCCCCATTAAAGTTGGCTATCTAATCTCCTTGAAGCAGGAGTGTAATGATGACTAATTAATAGGTAAATACGCGAACCAATTAAACTGCTGGGAAAAGTGCCAGCGAGCGGCTTCCCCATGTGGAATATTTCTCCATGACTTATTTATTACCTGCTGCGATCAGAGATGGGCTTAGCCTTTGACCTTCTCGAGGTCGCGGGAAGTATGCTGCGCAGGTCCCTCGTCTCCAGCCTTTGGCACATACCCCAAAGACGGCCTCTTTGCATGACTGCCTTCGCATCCAAATGCATGCACATGTAGTCCTATAATGGACAAGGGCATGTATAATTCACCAGCCGAAAGCACTGGTACAAAGCTGATGGGCATACACGACATGACTTATTTACTCTGACCTGAAATAGCTGCACTTTAACTGATACAAACACAGAAGACATCAAAGCGCCCCACTGAGACGCGCGCCAACATACAGCCTCTGTTTTGCAAACTTTTCAAACGTTCTGCGGACATCTCTCTCTTTTTCCGCTCTCCTTCTGATAACCACGAATTTAGATTGAATTATCAGTTCGAGGCGCTCACTCCTTTTGGCCTCCCCCCCCGTCTGATTTACATGTTTTATGTCGTTCTCCCCAGACATAAGTTCCCTTTTTGAAGAGATAGATTAACTAAAAAGTGAGCCAAACCTTCAAAGAAGGGAAATCAATGCATTTATTCCAATTTTAGGGCGTATTACTAGAATCACACATCCTCTGGGAGACAGAACGCGTCCCACGTTAATAGGACATCACAAAGAGCGGAGCCGCAACGCTTTAAGGCGGGCTCTCGTCTGGCAGCGTTCACTTGGCAGGAAAGGCGCAGCCAGCATGCTGCCAGCGACTCCGTGTGCCCACAGAGAATGCAGAGCCTTCAATCAGGCCTAAGGTTAATGCTTTTCAAGCAGAGGGGTGAGCACGAACAAAGCCCATCGCCACTGGACGAAGAACGCGTCCTTGTTTTATTTTCCTTACTTGAACATTACGAAAATGCATGTTGAAGATATAATCCAACCAGGAAATAACGCAGAGAAATAACCCCCGTTAAAGATCACAGAAATGAATAAATACAATTTCTGACAAGTGAAATCTAATTGATTTTATTTTTACACCAGCATCTGTCAGTTCAAAGTACGGCTACAAAGTAGCCATCTGTGCATCGTTTCATGAATCTACTGTACGTGGTCACGTGATATAGAAACTGGGACAAAAATGTGTCATGTATTACTGACCAGCCACACTTTAAAGGAACACTGTCATCTGCGACGAGATTCACGAGTGTCGCTCCATAGCTCAGGCGTTCTCCACAGAGAACAACTCATCACAAGAGAGGACACAAGCTTAAAGATTAAAAGATGTCGAACAGTCTTGATTTGTTTTTATCTCTAAATATATATTTAGCAAAGTCAACTTAGGCCAAGGCCTGACCAGACCTATAGGCACACACACAACATGACAAACCTCTACATACAAGGGAGGGTCATTGACCATACTTGGAATGTGTATTTACTATTCTAACTTCACACGCACCTTGATACTGGGGTTAGTTATACAGCGGACCAGAACAAATGTAACCGTGTTTTTTTTTTTTTATACACTTGCTTGAAAGTACTATTAGTTGTCGAGAGTCACTGGAGGCCCGAGCCAGGCTCAAGTCAGATGCCTGACTCTGGCTCAGCTTGAGGCCTTTTTGGACCCCAGTCCAAAATGAGCTGAGCTTTCATGTGGCTCTGACGCTCTAACTACATGTGCCAAGAATTAAAGGCAAAGCGTCAACCTTAGATATATCAGGGGTGTGAAACAGATACCTTTCTAGTGGCTGATTTGCACAATGTGAAACCAGAAAACCTGGGACCAATTCCCACTTCCCTGCTTGAAATTGTTTAATCCTAGGGAAATATTCTGTTTCACTGAACCTACATTTATTCATCTTTCTTCATATGAGTGCATCTTGAAATACGTAAGTTCAAAAGGTGCGCTTTACAAAAGCATCTCTTGTGTTTGATTTAATAGACTAAAATGTTGATCAATATATAAGAACCTAGGCTACATATAGGATGCACATGACAACTGGCTTGCCTCTTAGTTCACTTAATGGCATTGTCGACAGGGCAGGGGACATGAATATTTCAAGGTTCATATATAAAAACTAGCACTTTTGATAAATAACTCTGGATGCAGTAATATGATCTGATGAACTAAGTTGAAATGCTTCCGCCTATTAAAGAAAAATGTTTTTTTTAGAATTTTGAAGTCTCTTCAGCATATTTTACCTGAAATGTTTAGGACAATTTACAAGCCATACATTTTCAAGGCTGTGCTCGGGCACCAGCTTTTAGATTCAAGTCAGAGCCATAGATTGACTGTAGCATGGCTCTGGCTTGGGTCATCCTATTAATTTGTTGGCTCACTTGTGTCTAGAAAGTACCTAAACACACATTAGGGGGACCTGTCCCCAAAACGTGTTGGTGCTCACAGAGATGGTGTTTGTCTGGCTTTGCCAGGGTTTACCAACACTGTAGGGACCAGTCTGGTCCCCAAAGTGTGTGTTAAAGCTGCACATGCACAACACATGCATACACAAATAGCTGTACAGGTCTCCAACAAACACACACACATATATGCATCTATTATGTGGTATTTCCTGAAATGTCACTGATGATATTACAAATAAGGCTCACTGTTTTCTGTTTGTACTGCTTTTCACAGATAAATGCGGGCCATCATTTTTTTGGCCACTGAACCTTTCTAGACAGTGACTCACCTTATGCAGATCAGTCTTGGTCCTGGACCAATAGGAACAGTCCAGCCTGAAATGCCACACTAACAAATGATTTCATTTTATATAATTTTCTAGCTAGCTCATGACTAATCATTTCATTGTTAGAATTGGGAGACAGAACTGATGAGGCACAGTGAGGCAAATGATGTGTTTGGTATCACACACTTTGAAGACGTGTGAGAGGCAGTCATTCACTCACCATCAACCATCCACATACTCCACATTAAACTTCTGATTGCCTACTTTCATACACCTACCCACTCACAGTTAGTCACCTGCCTTAAGCATTGTCACTCGATTTACTCACCAATTCACATTCACCCATTCACTCGCATTCATCCACCCAATTATGGAATTTCCACATTCTCTGACTTATCCGAAGTAATAGAATGCAGCTAAAAGGTCTGGTTTCTTATTCGTGAAAGTTGTTCATTAGTGATAGGCGAGTTTGCGTGAGTGTGCTTGTGTGGTGTTGTATAGGTGAGCAAATCCATGATGTGGGGGTTATGTGAGTTGGTAAATGTGGGTGATTGCGGATTAATGAATAGAACTGAGAGTGGGCTCCTGAATGGATGTGTGGGTGAGCGAGCACTGACAGCCAGTCACCAAGATAATTGTGGCCATCCACACTCTCCCTCTTCTCAACCATTTATCCATTCATGCGCTCAAACATCCATTCTTCCTTCTACCATCACTCACATTTAACCACTCGTATAACCCCCCCACATTCAGTGACTGATCTATACACACATTCCCAAGCAAACTACATCATGAACTACCAAGCACCTTCACTAATATAAAAGATAGACATATTGGCTTTGAAATGCTTATTTTCAATTTGTTACTAAATTAACGCAATATGGTCACAGCCCTGGCCATTTTCATTATTTGATGCATAATTCAAAACCAGGTCAGACTACTGTATGTCCAGTCTATCATGGCCTGTACAACGTTCTCATCCTTTGCACTATGTACTAAACACAGTCATTCGTTCATATTTTTCCATGGGTATGGTTCCACCATTAAGAGAAAACATCACATGACCCATAGATAAGAGACTCTCTGACAGCCATTAGCAACGGACACCGAACATTAAAAAAAGGTTTTGGTTTGTTCCTGTTAAACATGAAATCCAAGTCTGTCTCGTCTGACCTTTCTGGACTTTACTTGTCTGGGAAATAAATTAAGAAATGTTTTGCATTCCACTAAGAGCAACATCTGGGATTCATTGTTATATCGTCACTGATAAATTGGTGAAAAGCTCGTCTTTCAACAATTTATTGGATTTTTCTGCGGGTGTAAATCCATATTTTCCCCAGTTAGGCGTCACTTGTCACCAAAACGGGAATGCATGCCTGTTCTTTGCCTCCCTCCTCGGCATGACCTCAGGTACACAAATATGTAAACTTTTTCAATAAGGTGTGTTCGTTTGAAAATTCACAAGTAGCCAGCCTATATGGCCATAATCTTATCCATATTGTTAGCAGAGACAGCAATTCCAGGAATTCCATACAGGCCTTTTTGATAGATAACATAAGAAAATGACATAAGACAGAGACATGTTTTTCCTCTATTGCCAATAGATAACTTACCACATGTGGTAATTATCAGTACCCCAGAGGTATACAGGCATGGTCACAACTGATTTGCGTATGGGTAGATCCAATTTGAGGCTGCATGGCTGGCAAAGGAACAATGGGTTGGAATGCTAATCCAAGTGATTGTCATTTGATAGACTGATTGCAAGCATTCCTCCCGTCACCATTTGTGTGTTTAATGTACTGCCCTAAGTGGCGAAGGTACGCCCAGATATGGGTCCCCTGCTCACTGTGCCAATGGAACCAAGCTACTCCCGACTGACGAGCCCCAGTCAGGTTGGAATCGGTTTGGGGTTGCTTGAGTTTCAGTTCAGGGATGTCAGGGCCTGACACTTGGGGCTGGGCCGTTCCTATTGGAGCAGAGTCAAAATTGATTTACATGTAACTGGATCCAAACTGAGGTGGCATGGTGGGCAAAACATTGATGGTTTGGAATACTACCCTGAGTGATTGCCAGTGGTTAGACGAATTGCGAGGATTCCTCCCATCACTTTTGTGTGTTTGATGTTGCTCAATGATGTAAATCAGTATTGGTTTGTCCCTTCACCCCCCTACCTCGATTTAGCTAGTTATTTGCCATCCGTGAATTGCATTCACGTTCATTGGATAGGGTATAAAGTAACTTAATCAACTGAAACTTTGGGTAACAAGCGCATTTATCAAAGAATAATAGTAAACATTTTAGAAATTGGATGCAAGGTCTGAGGCCTGCCGGAATGGGAAGTTGCATCAGGAAAGAAAGTGTAGTGGGCATTGTTAAGTTACAAAACCCTTTCTTAAGTGCAGAGCAGAGGGGCTTCACTGTAAATTAGGTCTAGAAGCACAACTGAACAACAGTTGGGAGGATAACATTGGGAGATGCCGGAGTACAACGAATGTGGAGGAAGGTAGCTGTAACAGGGTCTTCCCCAATTACAAGCCTTTTGAGTGTGTCTGAAAATAAAGAGAGAAGAATATGAGATTATAGAATACTTTTTGTGGAATATAATGTTAAGTATTTTTTGCTTGCTAATTTTTCTAAAAACCTGCATGATGGTAACTATGCTAGATTCAAATGGAGAGGGTACTGCGCTAAATTATGTGGCAACAAAAGGTAAGTAATGCATTCTGCCCATTCGGTGGTAGTATATTTTCACTATTTTAACATTTTGAAAACTAACACTCACTGGGCAAACATTTTACTTCATTGGAGCCATTTTAACACCCAAATACAGCAATCAACAGCAAAAAAGTGACCAGTTGATCTTTACAAGGGGTTTTCCACTGCACAGCACCGCGTGGCATTATTTATTTTATTAAACTTTGATCCATTTACGCTGTAAGGAAAAATTCTTGTTGTTCTATCCTATAAAAATGTGCAGCAGCTAGATTATGTATCAACGGACGTAAATAAATCTATGTCCAGAAAACAACATGGAAAAAGAATCTCAATTCCAGTGTCCTTTATTTTAGTACTACATGTATTTGGACATTTTTGTGCATGTCTCCATGGATCCTAAATAGCCAAGACCATTAAACGTTTGAACAATTATCTCTCCTGACAGATATGCTTTTTTAAAACTTTGGGATATTTGACATAGTCATGTATTTTTTAGGTTGTGAGTGAGGGAATAGGTGAGTGAATGATATCATGTTTAGAGTGCATGCCACGGACCAAACCTTTTGTTGGTGGGTGTCATTGCCTCCCATGTTTGCCCAATCCCAAAGGAATCAGAGAGAAGGTTTTAAAATTCCCTGAAATACATGTGCTATCTCTTGCCCCTTTTACCTATTGGGAATGAGTTTCATATTTGGCAGTGCTTGATTAAAAAAAAAAAAAAAAGTGTCCAGGCCCTCATCAGGAGGCCACGGCAGCTTCCACAACCCATTGCCACTGCCAGTACTGGCTCCTGACAGTACAAACACAACTACTAACCATTACACTCCTACGAGTGTGACAATTCTGACTATTCCAAGCCCCTGTAGCTCTAAGAATGGTTTGTGTGGCAGGTGTTAGTCATTTGTAATGTATATTGAATTAATAAACAACTGTTGTGGCGCTTATATCTAAATTAAACAAACAGCGCCTCCATGTGGCAGACTGTTATAAGTGCGGATGTTGACAATTCAGTATGGGTGCTGAACACCAGAGTCCATCAGCTCAAATTAAGCACTGAAATTTGGGCTCCCACGCCCTAAAATGTTTGCCTCATGTAATTTTAATCTTGTCTTGTGGATAAGTAAGAACCATTGGTGATCACTAACGGTTCATTGGTGATCACTAAAGGTTCGTTTGAGTGCAATAGCAGTAGTGAATTATCCTATCTACTAATTAGACCTTATGCTGTTAGGGTTCCAAAAGTCTATGATGTTACATTTCTTCCTGGCTGCCCCTCGAAAAGAAACGCGTTCTAATGGTAATTTTTGTTTTTTCAAAGAATACTTTTTGTTTTTTTATAAGGCACCAAAGGACTGCTCATTCGACGGGCAGCGCTCCGGAGGTTAGGTCCCCGGCTGAGGACTACGCTTCGAAAATATCTGAGCAGTCCTTTGTTTCGCGCTTCCTTAGGAGCCATCTCCCCCCTAATTGGGGTCGGCCCCCAACCCCCCCTTTTTTAGATGTCAAATGTGAGTGACTTCTTTTCTAAATACGAATTGGAGAAGCATTACACTGGCCCTGAAGAAGCGTCATCGGATCCATCTGGACCAACAGACGCGAAACATGTCGACCTCCTGGTAGAGGTACCACACTTTTTGGGATCCTTGTAGTTTATTTTGAAAGCCGTTGAGCATCACACTCAATTCTGGCTTTCTTTCTGCATTTTTAATCTTGGTCGTCACTTCCCTTTTCTGATTAAAATGATGACGGAGTTTGAAAGTGATTAACCAATTTTAACCTATCTTTCTTTGCTCTACTTGCTGTGGTCTGGTGGTTAGCTCCTTCCACTAGCCTTCACACTAACAATTACGGCTGACAGCTCCCGGTTTGGGAGCACGCCAGGCATTGCAGCGCCTGCCTGGCGTTGAGCAATTCCCGATGATGATGCCTGTCATCCATTGTGATGCATGAGGGCTTTGCTCTAGAACACTTTGGTTGCCTAGACCTTTTCTTTTTTCTTTAGGAACAGTGTACTCCACTTTGGCTTTTTGACGTAGATGGGAGATTGTACACTGGACCTTTAACCTCCCTGTCCCTCCCCCTTGTTGATTTTGTGGTTTGTTTGTGAGTCACAGGTTTTACCTAATGTGCTATCAGATTGTAGCTTACATTTTCTCAGTTTTTAGTGCAAGAGCGCTAACTCCGCCATCCTCCATTTTAGCAAACAAGGTAAAGGTAAAGATAAAGACTTAAACAAACCAAAAATATATGCAGCTCAAATTCCAATAAGGGAATTTGTGAAATAAGGCTCTAATTGCAGGAAAATTAAATAAAACACACCGAAGCAATGCCGTTCTCGGACAATTCTGTGAAGTGTCAAATTTAGAGATTTAAAGTGATGGTTTCGAGACTCTTGAATAGGGCCCTGGCTCTGTTATCATTTCATTCCAAGAAGCATATGCTTATATTTAACAGTAATAAGCTACAGTACACGCTCTTAAAGAGATCTCAAATTGCTCTGCTCCCTCTTTTGTCTCCTGGCAGTTTGAGGGTGACCTTTCCCTCTGACACTGTCCACAGTAAAGTAAAACCATATGTAGAGACATACAGGAGCCTTCTCACAAGCTTGCTCCCAACGAGAATGTTCTGCTGATTTCCACTCACAGCAAACGTGCTGTTGCCCACTTACATGTGCAACGATTCTACACTTTAATGCAGCGGTGCGAATCCGGGGTATATTTGTGTGATGTGGTGTTTTTCCGGAACACGCATCTTATTTACGGCTGTTAAGGCTGAATATAAGGCATATAGCAAGAACATCTTTAAAGGGAAGGTGGAGCATAAAATTGTGCTTCCCTCTTAAGGATTGACTGAACACAATTTCCCATTTTTGTTGGCCAAATACACAAAAATAAAACTTATGTCCGAAAGATTCACAGCAAACGTATAGAAAAGCATTGTCAAGGCCAATAGGTCTGGCATTGACAGCCATCCCTAGGGCTTTATCAAAGCCTGTGTTCTTTCATCAAGATTTTCTTAGACTTTGGGGAGCAGCACTACCATCGACAATATTCAAAAACATACACGGGGTACAAGCAAAATATTTTTGGGGTCTTTGGTTTCAAAAAGCACACTCTGCTATAGGAGTCACTGGCACTGAAGCAAACTACTTTGTGTGCAGATGTGCTCATTGTGGAACAGCAGAATGGCTTCACACAGAGAAAGTTAGCGGAAGGCTGAAAGGTGCTGACCGATTGCCCTATTTCCATATGCTATAGTGGTTTTAAGAAACATTTAAATGCCACAGCAACAGAACAATCGAGGACTGGCTGAAAGCTCCTATAACAATATAATACATGCGATTTTAATAAAACCAAAAGGTTTAGGGTAACACCAAATTGAAAAAAAATGAAAAAACATGAATAGATAATACAGCACATAGCATAAACAAAGCAAAACAATATAGGTAACTTGAAATGTAGAACCAGAGGTGATGAGGAAGAGAAGCAGGTAAGAAAAAGTAATCATTAATTTAAAACCATAAATTGTATGTTTCTTTGTTAGAGCCTTTGTACAGATGTTATTATAGTTAACGCGGCCATAAAGCTTTTTTGGGTAATCGAGTAGTGTCTATTCAAAGCCAAATTTATTTGATTCATTAATTAAAACCATTACATATCAATTCTCATAAAAATATAAAACCCACTCTAAAACATTTATTTAAAGTGCACAAAGTATACTTCCCCAGCCCTTTCTTTAATCTGAGCCAAGGAAACTTCCCGGTGCACAACCGTCCTCAGTTTTTATCATTTGCTTTGCCAGGTAAGGTGCTCGGATAAGATGCCCATACCTAATATAAACCCATGACCTTCCCCATCTCCAGGCGTTGCTGCTTCTTAGTCCTCCTCCCACAAATTGGACAGACCTTGTGCCAGTTCTTACCCCGCTCTCAGATAAAGTGCTTATTCCCATTATAAACCTGTACCCACACCTCGCAGACGGCACTTCGTTGTCCTCCTGGTCACAGGTTATTGGGTGGGGTTATATCTTGACTCCAGCAGTCCTTGCCCGCTCTTTTCTATGAATTGTGGGGCCTGACTTGTGCATAACGCTCACGGGTACAGGGCAAGGATCCTATACTTGGTCATTAGCTTTAATGAGTCCCTTGTAACTTCTTTAAAAGGTTAATTCTGGATAGACTTCACATTACTCCCTCCCTTATCCAGTTCTTTTAGAAGGGGTTTAAGAACTTCACCCCTCTACGTTCTAAGGGAATTGACGAGCCGCTTAACCAACTAATTACTGCTTGCCTGCAAGAACGTATTTGAAGGTTCACCAATGTTGGTTTCAATAGTTTTTTCCTTTGCTCCAGGGGCACTGGACATAGGCAGAATATATGTATTAATGACTCCTGCTTAAATCCACAAAATCAACAATTTTAGTTTGAATACTGGCTTTTCCAAGGTCGACTGAGTGCTTTGGTCTCTATATTTCCAAAGCAGAATAACATAAACTGATATTTTAAGGTTTGGAAAAAATACACTGAGAGATACTCCTGTGGTATCAATTTAGAATAAGAACTAATCACTGTACAGGCATGCCTTCTTCACACCAAGGTGTTTTTATCTATTGTCAGGGACAGAATCCAGACCGAGGCGTTTATTGCTTGATTGAATGCTAGTTTTTCCATGCTGGTGGCCCAACCATCTTGCATGCCTAATTCCTTTATGGTCTCGCTTAAGTATTCTCCCCATGAACCTTTCATATTGCTAACTTGTTGCTTTTCGATCTCCAGCCAGCACAAGTTGTTGATGGAACCCTCTCTGAGAGGCCAGCAGCCTCCAGCACAATTTGATAAAAACACTTCTGCTCTGAAAACACTGATTTACTAGACCAAACTCAAATCATACCTGGGCAGGTGAGGCCAATTTTTGGATATTAAACAGTGCTTTATATACTTTAGTTTGAATCCTGTTAATGGTGACTATTTCACGTCACCGCATGATTTCCATGCCATAGGTCACCGTTGGCAGTAACTTAGCAGACATTACTGTCAAGAGGTGGCTTAAAGACAAACAATTCCGTTTCTTCTTTAGTAGTTTAAACCCAAACAGTAATGACTGTGCTTTCACTTGGCTAGCAGTTAGATGATGTTTACGAGTCATTTGGTGTTCCAAGAAATTGATATATGTAGTGACCACCTCCACTTTTTTGCCTTCTAAAAACCAAGCATGTGGCTTGAATTTGGAATCCACCAGCCAGACCACTTTTGTTTTGTTTAGATTTAACTCTAGGCCTTGTTCATCCATATACTTTTTCAAAGCATTCACACTGCGTTGCATGCCTATTGGCGTCTGGCTCAATGAAGTGATATCGTCCGCATATTGCAAACACTCTACTTTCTCTGAGGCCAATGTTGGTGATTGGAGATTATCTTGCGTTAGGGCTCCTGCAAGATCTGGCAGATATAAATTAAACAGTCTTGTGGTCAAAACACATCCCTGCTTTAGACCGTTCTTTGTGTCTATTTTGTTTGTGACTCTATTACCATCTCCTATTTTAACTTGTGCCCAGGTTCCTGTATACAGGGACACTATTGCCCCTAAAAGCTTTCTTGGGATTCTCCATTTGTCCAACTTTGACCATAAGTGACCTCGATGGGACTCGATCAAAGGCAAACTTGAGGTCTATCAAACAAGCAAACAGCCATGATTTTCTGTGTTTAACCTTCTCTACTTGGAGAATGAGTACTGTTAGGTTTGTTAGTGTGTCCAAGCCTGCTCTACACCCTGTTTGTATTCGTGGAATCAGGCTATTTTGTGCTGCTCACGTTTGTTAGTGCTGGAGCAGGCACAACTCTACGTCGATTAATGCAATAAGCCTGAAATTTGCTTGAGTAGTTGGGTTTCCACTCTGGTCGAAAGTTGTAGCCTTTCCAAGACTCAGAAATGCAACTGGTATGGAGAAGATCATTAAACAACGGTGCAAAGTAATAGGCCCAAAAAGTTACATCTCCTTCAAAAAGGGCGTTTGGGATACAGTTTGGGCCGGCAGACCCTTCTGGGTCCACAGGTAATACTTCTTTGCTGGTACTAGCGTGCATCTCCTTTTTATCCTACTTCAGCTGATCACCATTCCGTCCTATTGCTAATTGTGCCTTGTGGTGCTCCCACGATTTTACTTTTATGGGCTGGCATTCGCCCTCCTCCTTCATTTCTGGAGCTTCATACATCATTCGAATATGGGATTCCCAAATGCCCGCCTCAATTCCCGCAGTATGATGTCTTGAGTGTTTGTCTATTTACTAATTGCCAGAATATTTTGCTGTTCAGTTCTTTACTTGACAATATAAGCTTATTCCACAAACTCTCCTGGTAACTTCTTTTTTCTCTCCAACAGTCTTTCTGGTATTTTGGTTTCATCTTTAATAATGCAGATTTATCTAACCCCGCCCTTCATTTATTGCCTTTGCCACTTTCCTCATTTCCTGGGCTATTGTTATGTTGTAAGCTTGGCAGATGAATCTTCTATGTAAGTTTGGCACAAGAGCATTCCGTTTAGGATGAAGGCAGAGTGAAATTCCAGGGAGGTCAGTTGCTGCTGTCTCCTTGGTGTGGATTGATGCCAGGAAGGAAAATAAACCCTTTGTGGGAGCATATATCACGTGTTGGATTAAACAAAAATGCTTTGCATTATATAAGGAGTGTAGGATGTGTGGTTGCAAAGGTTATTATTCACGTATGTGTAGGGAATACATTAAAAGCAGCAGAATCGAAGCATAGGGTAAATATTGTAGAAGAAGTAGATGATATTGCTAAAAATGATAGCATTTTAGTCATTGATCAAGAAGAAAAGTTAGTAAGACTTACAAGAATAGGCAGTGACAGGAGAACTAGCAGACCCACTAATTATAACATAAATGGGCGTGAAATAAATCTTATGGTTGATTCTAGGTCGCTTTATACCATAACTCCTGAAAAGTTATTTAAAGCTCATTGGAAAGATGTGAATCTATTGCCCAAGGATATTAACCCAGGGGGTTACCAGGAAGAAAAGATTGATATTTTGGGGTGTATGGATGGGCTGATACAATATGACACAAGATGCATTGGAGGTAGGGTTTCTGTTTCTGTAGAGGTTCCTCCTATTTTAGGGTGGATGCACCAGTTGGAGATGATATTTGAGCAAGAGGGTATACCTTCAGTGCTTATTATGGATAATGAGACTCAGTTGACTTCGAATGAGATGGTTACATTTTTAAAGCTGTGTGGGGTAAGACATTCCAGAACTTCGTTATACAACCCAAAGGATAATGGTATTGCTGCGAGGGCCAACAGGATAGTTAAAGGAACCATTCAGATGGCTATAGCTAATCGTTGTAGTGTAAAAAAAATGATTTGTGAGATGTTATGGGCTTAACGAACCACTGTTCATAGTACTTCCACCAATAGTCCATTTCAATTAATGAGGGGGCGGTTAGCAGGTACCAAATTAGTTCCTTCATGGCTGAAAGAGTGGGTTTTGTCTGGTGGGGGAGAGTGTAACGATTCCTCTGAAAAATTCTAAATTAAGAGCAGGTGACTGGGTCAAGATTAAATCTGGAAGGGTGCAGGATGGAATTTATAAATTCAAGGGTCCAGTTTGGGTATTGAAAGTTGGTAGGTTTCATGTGGTTGTGTAAGGGGGTGAAAGGTGGAATATGAGGAATGTGGCTCTGTATCGGAGAAGTGGAGAGTGTGGATGGTGAGCAGATGATGGTTGTTCTGGTACAATGTTGTTTGCTAATGAGGAAACTAATGAGGGAAATAAAGAGATGACATGTCTGGCACAAGGGTATGTGAGAGTGAGAAAGATAAGAAAGTTACTTATGTACCTCTGGACACGAGTAAAGAGGTTAATGAGATGAATAGTTCCAAGGTTGTTAGGTGTACGAGAACTCATAGACCACCTGCCTATTTGGGTGATTATGTGAGATCTTGAAGTTTTTTTATTTTCTGTATTTCATTTACGAGTATTATAGCGATGCTTTTACAGTTATCAATGTTAACTTTTCATAGGTATTGTTTATCTTTTGTATACATTTATTTATATATATATAAATCCAAGTGAATTCATTTCTAATTTTGGAAACAATAAGTTCATGTTGTTGTGGTGTATGGAGGGGGATGTCTTATGATGTAAGCTTGGCAGATGAAGCTTCTATGCAAGCTTTGTACAAGCGCATTCTGTTTAGAATGAAGGCGGAGTGAAATTCCAGGGAGGTCAGTTGCTGCTGTCTCCACGGTGTGGATCGAGGCCAGGTCGTGTACTGGATTAAAACTTGGAGTTAAACCCAATTACGCTACTGTGTAATTAATAAAGGTGTTCACAACAGCT
This sequence comes from Pleurodeles waltl, assembly GCF_031143425.1. Taxonomy (NCBI): domain Eukaryota; kingdom Metazoa; phylum Chordata; class Amphibia; order Caudata; family Salamandridae; genus Pleurodeles; species Pleurodeles waltl. Next base: position 933,668,158 of record NC_090448.1, on the reverse strand, counting down.
ATCTGCGATTTTTGATTATGTAGCCCTTTACTATATCAGACTTGCATTCCTCAGCCCTCATTTTTATTTGCACTGTTTATGATTCTTAGCAGTTAAGTCTTACTGGAAATTTAGTCAGTGAAGTCTTAATTAACCTTGCCCAGGTTTTTTCTAGCTCTCATGTTTCAATGTTTCCTTTTTCTTGGGTTTCTGCTTCTCTTTTTCTGTCCTCTGTATCACCAGCACAGCAATATACCTCTTCCATCAGCTTCTCTGCCCCCTGTCTTTGCCATTGTAATCTTTTAAGTTTATGCATAACTTGGGCACCTATTACTCAATTTTTTAACTGCAGCTAATTGGTCCTGCATGTGATATGGAAGGTTTGGGGGAAGTGATCACTCTCTGTTCTGGGCCAGATATGGTATTGGCACACCTGGCTCAGTCACTTAGTAACATGTGATCTATTGTTGAGCTTTTCCTGCCGCTAAGGAAAGTGATCAATGCTGGTTTATCCTCCTTAGTGTACCCATTTAGGAGCCGTAAGACCAGCTTCCCAGCTGCTTTCTCAATTTACTTCCACGGTGATGGTACCTTTTTTGCATGCATTGCATAGATCTGTATTAAAATCCACAGAGATAATGAAGGTGGCTTGAGGATACTCCTTCTGTAATATTTTGATTATTTTACACAAAGTTTCAATTTTTCCTCGTTTATTAACTTTGCTCGGGTGAATGTACACATTTATGAGTAGCATTGCATTTTCAATAGGCCCACCCGTCTTGGGGCCAAACTTTATTACTTGAATCCAGTTTGCCCATACATCTATTTATTCGGTGACCCAATTGAATTTCGTAGAGCAGAATGTCGAAAGATCCCCTTGGGATGTCCATATTTTGAAGTATTCCATGCTGGTACTTGGGGCCATATTTATACTTTTTGACGCACAACTGCGCCAACGCAGTTGTGCGTCAAAAAATCTAACGCCGGCTAACGCCATTCTGAAGCGCCATGCGGGCGCCATATTTATTCAATGACGTTAGCCGGCGTTAGCCGGCAGAGCTGCCTGGTGTGCGTGAAAAAAAATTACGTACACCAGGCAGCGCCGGCGTAGGGGAATATGGAGCTTGGGCGCCAAAAAATGGGGCAAGTCAGGCTGAGGCAAAATATTCGCCTCAACCCGATTTGCGCCATTTTTTTTAACTCCCAACCCCCATTGAAATGACTCCTGTCTTAGCAAAGACAGGAGTCATGCCCCCTTGCCCAATGGCCATGCCCAGGGGACTTCTGTCCCCTGGGCATGGTCATTGGGCATAGTGGCATGTAGGGGGGCACAAATCAGGCCCCCCTATGCCACAACAAAAAAAAAAAAATTACTTACATGAACTTACCTTTTGTTCCCTGGGATGGGTCCCTCCATCCATAGGCGTCCTCCTGGGGTGGGCAAGGGTGACAGGGGGGGTCCCTGGGGGCATGGGAGGGCACCTCTGGGCTCCTTCCGAGCCCACAGGTCCCTTAACGCCTGTCCTGACCAGGTGCAAAAAAACTACGCAAAAGCGGCTGGACGTCATTTTTTTTGACCCGCCCACTCCCGGGCGTGATTTTTGCCCGGGAGTGTAAATACGGCGCACATGCCTCGGAGTCAATTTTTTAGACGGGAACGCCTACCTTGCATATGATTAACGCAAAGTAGGTGTCCACGCTAAAAAGTGACGCAAACTCCATGGACTTTGGCGCTAGACGCGTCTAACACCAGAGTATAAATATGGAGTTAGTTTTGCGTCGAATTTGCGTAAAAAATAACGACGCAAATCCGGCGCAAACGGAGTATAAATATGCCCCTTGGTGCCCTGTATATCTTACCTTCGGAGTTGGCTCTAAATTCCAAGGGCCAGATTTACAATGTTTTGGCACAGGGCAGTGCAACAAGCCTTTTTGCTGCGCTGCCCTGTGTCAAAACAAAAGGGCAGGAGTGCACTGTATCTATAAGATAAAGTGCATTCCTATACCTTTCCCCTTCCCTTGTGCTCTAATTGTTGCCGTATGCCAATGCAGGTACCCTTGCACCATGGTGTAAGGGTGCTTGTGTTACAGGGATGATTGTTTTTGTGCAGTAAGGGGCACCTTCCTACACAAAAACAATCTCAAGAGGAGTTTTCCTCTTTCTAAGTGTGTTGCAAAATACAGCACACATATATAAAAAAAACGGGGAGAAATGAAGATATTTCTCCCCATTGCGTCTCTTCTACGCTACCCCTGTGGTGGCAAAGGGTTTTGACACATTCCCAGGCTTACAAACCCTTTTAAATCTGGGAATGAGTCAAAATCCATGGGTGTTGTGTGGGAACACCCATGCAACACCCATGGAAACACCTCCCCAATGCAAAGTAAGGCAATGCAGCGGCTTGAGCTGTGTTGCCTTACTCCATATCTACAAGTCCATGTAAAGCCATGCAAAGTGGCTTTGCGTGGCCTTGTAGATATGGGTCAGAGGCCTGTGCTGCCAATGCATCAAACAAAGTGACACATTGGCGGCACAGGCCACTTGTAAATCTGGGTCCACGTTTCCTGGGCCAAGATTATGTCAATTTTTTGGAGGAATTTCCCCACATCCCCCTCTTGTTAATAGGCTTTAAAGCCCATGGGTATTCCATGAGCAAATATTAACACAATCCCAATCTGTTTCTATTTTATTTATTTCCTTGTCTGGACCAATTAGTTCCTTGCTTTTTGAGGGGCGCTGGCATTGCCTGGGTTTTGAGGGCCAGGAAATCTCGGTACTCCTGCTGCACATTGCCCGGATAGACCTTTCCTGGGAGTATAACTAATATTAATTTTTCAAAATTCCTGAGCTTCATATCTGCTCGATAAGCACCTCTTAGAACTGAGCTCCCTCTTGTTTTTATGGGCAGCAACGGCCTTGGGTAACGGGAGAGGAGGGGGATTCTATTTTTTGTAGCTCTATTCCCCACGCATTAAAGATGGCCTGAAGAGTAAGTATTTGGTCTACTAAATTCGGCGAGGTCCAAGTTGTTACCATTGCCTCTCGGTCACTTCTGTAGGGATGAGTTTTAAATTATACCGACATCAGATCAGCCAATGTGATATGTGGGAGCTCCCCAGTATCCCTTATCAATTTTAAGATGGTTCCTCTATTTAAGATGTTGATCACACCAAGTGATATATAATTTGGAATTAGTAGAAGTTTATTTGCCATGGGACCTTGGGTCGATACCTCCAACTCAGCTGGATTTGTCCAAGGGAACTCTTGGGTTTGAGCCTTAAGACTCTCGTCTGGCTGATGGTGTGGCCCATGGTTGTGGGGTCGTCATGCTATTTCATCTATATGTACTTGGCTGTTTCTCCTCCTTTGTCCATAATTGGATGTTCCAGGCTTATGAGCCGATATTGCTGCTCTTTGTTATTGCATGGTCTAAACCAGGCATCCTTAAGATTTTCAAGCGTTATATCTGTGAGCGCAAAGCCTTTTTCATCCCGATGTATTTTTGATACTCAACAGTCTCCTGTTGACCTTTGATCTTTATTGTCTCCAGTTGATGACTGGGCTAAAACTCAGGGCGTGGCACTGACTTACTTACTTGAGGGGTTTACAGCTGTAATTGCTCCTTGTATTCCCTTCTGTAATTTTTCATATAATTTAGGATTCTCCTTTTTTGCTTCCCTGGCTTCAGTGTTTCTGCGCTGTGAAAATAATTGCAGTACACTTTTCTGTTGCACCATTTCACTTTTCTTTCATGCCTTTCTTTGCCTTATTTTCCCTTTTGGTAGGCGCCTGCACTGGTTTCCCTACTCCCATGTCCTCTGATGCATGGTTTGTCTTTTCCAGGTTAGCTATGTCTTGCCTTGTAGTGCTTACTTCTAAACACTGGTTGCCCACCTCTCCCAGGAAAAGTGGAGTTTGTCAGCCCAATAAGGTCCTTCCATCCATATGTGTCATTTGTATAAGATATGTTTTTTGCGTCATAATCTAGGACCCGGAGCCTTTCCAATGGTCTTGCTGCTTGGGCTTAACTTCCATCAGGATGCCATTAAGAATCGAGGATAAGAGCTGGGGCTTGTCTCCTGAAAGTGTGCACTGACATGTGACTTGTTGTGCGCAATTATGATTTAGAGCTCTCTTTATCAAATCATTGAGCACTTGCAGCTTCATATCTATGCCCACTACATGCTTAGCCATTATGTTGAGAAGGTCTACTTGAAGATCTTGTTTGTTGGCTTGGTGGTGAATTGCCGTGGACATTGAATCCATTGTCGACAGGAGCTCCCCCCATGTGTAGGCCAGGACCATGGGATCTGTTGTCCCTAAGACTTCTTCTCTTTTTTTGTTCTGCTTTGAGGGCCTTGTCACTCTATCTGGCTTTGCTAGGTCAGTAGTGGAAGGTGGAACATGCTGAGGACTCTGCCTTTAACTTGCTGAAAATTTGCATCCAATATTTGATTTTTCCTTTACTGGTAAGCTGCTGCTGCAAGTCAAAAATGGGCTTAGACTGTGGTATTATCCATTTGACTTCCTGCCCCTTTCTGCAGGCCTAATAATGGTACCAGCATATTTTTGATCTGCAATACACTGGCTTCGTGCATGATTGAGTCTGTTTCTAGAAGTTCAATTGAAGGTTGATTCTGTTTTTTAGGGAAATTCGGCTGTACAGAGTAAGAGCCTTGTTCTGGTCTTGAGCTTAAATAGTCCCAGTTGCTAAAGTTCAAGGGAGGAAACAACTCTAATGATCCTGTGTTCTGAACTTCCATCTGCATTATATCTGGCATTGCTGGAACTGAACTCTGTGACTTTGCCCTGGTATCTAACTCCTTTCGCTTGCTTCCTTCAGCAGTGAGGGCATTTACACGTCCTACAATAGATGTTGTGTCTCCTTGCCCCGGGGCTGGACTAGCACTAAAAGGGGTTTGCTAGTTCTGCATTTTGTATCACTAGACAATCTGTGTTTTTGTATCCCTCTTTAGGTCTAGAGTTAGCGTTCGACCTGGTGTACACTAAAGTATACAATAGAGTGAGTTCCAGCATTTTGATTTGTTAGTTGCAGTGTCCTTCAAAAATCCTAGCTTGCTAGTTGTCAGTTCTGCCTCTTTGTCCTGCCTTTTTTCACTTTGGGAGCAGCACAAAGTACTGTGTAATTACGCTATGTCCTGTTTATCTCTTCTGTAAGGGACTTTTTTTTGGCATTTGCCTGTTTCACCTCAACAGTGTGGGTGCTTGTTCAGTCCCTCCTCCCCACCAGCTCCCTCTGTAAACATAAACCACAGCAGAGGGGGGCTTTTCCAGGGCCAGCTTACCCTCGCTCTCTTCCTTTTGTTATTTTCAGTCTGTCTGGCAATAAAAGTCCAGTCAGTAATTTACAACGCTATGAGCCCTAACTCGAGCAAACACGAGACTATTACATTCCAAATGCTTGTTTTTTTGCTGTGGCTACAGTTCTGCCTTTTTTCAACGTCTGCAGTTGCAGAGGGGATTTTAAGTCTTTGACGGCGTCATTCAAACATATCCCTGAGTCATTCTCTGGGGATCTTAGCCTTGATCTTTTTTGTGGCGATCAGTGTGTCATTTGCGATTCAAGAGCATATTTTCATATTGCAGAAAAAATACCCATCCTTTTCTACATTACTGTGCATGTGGCCCTTATTTCATTGGCTGCAAATCATAAAATACAGAATAACCTAATTTGCACAGCGGTATGCCATATACAAAACAGGGCAGTCATGTTTGCCCTGCCGCAAAGCCTAACTGCAAAATGTGTCAAGCAATGACCCAGGGGGAAATAAAATGTAGACCACCAACACTGTCTACTTTTCATGCACTTTACCCCACAGTTTGGCACCTTAGTAAAGAGGCAAAAAGTCTTTGTATAATATCCTCCCCCATCTTAGCGGTGAAGGGTTGCAATGGGCTGTGCCCCGTGTCAGGAGGTGCCCTGAACACCCTCAATGTTAAACCAAGGTTTCTCTATGCAGAGCCATGCAGGAAGCAGAGACATAAACAGTATGTCTCACCTCAAGTCAATGCTGCTCCACCAAGGAGCTGAATGAAGGGTGACATCAGCAACTGGACGCTTGTGTACTCCTCCATACACAGACATTGATTTTTATCACAAAATCGTTTGAAACATTTTGAATTTTTATGTTTTTCACATCAGTGTTGTTATTTTTTAAATAGAACTGTTAACGCGTCCGTCTATGTTAATTTATACACATCAGGACTCGTTTTAGGCCAATGAATCTTTGGGCCCAGTGGTGAGACACTGTAGGACGAGATAACTGATCAAAACACCAATCAACATGTCAATAACATTGCCAATATCTAACACCACAATATATCCCACTTTAGACATTAATAGACATTCGGCGCAACCATGACCTTTCAGTCATGAATAACCACACCTTAATGAGGTTTATGAGTTTTATTCCCTATTGATTACAATCTAGTAGCAAATGCATCAATCTCAAAGTCAAGAAGCATATAAGCACAGTTACAAGATGACAACCACAATAAGCTTTCAAGAATGCAAAAATCAGAAACATAGATAATCAGATGGGTATAACCAGATCACAATACATCGAAAGTTCTAAGATACAGGTTCAGCATAGCATCACGTCAGTCACGTCGGTTTGCCGGTCAAAATGAATACCTCGTCTAACCTCTAATTAGCATTAGCATGTTGGGCTTCATGCAAAACAATTTGAACACCAATTTGGAAAACATCTAACTAAGGTCTCTAATCAAAAACATACAGCAGTTGGTACCTAGAAAGAAAAGGCAAATAAATGAATTTTCATTAACAACATTATAATTACCCTCCTCTGATTAGGTCAGCATTCAGGATTAGTCTTCGTCTTCAGGACATCAGTTAGATCGCCGTCAGTCTATCTAAGTTTAAAAGGTAAAGACACTCTCCTCATAAGGAGAAAAGTGTAAGGGGCAGTCGAATGGGCAAAATGGTTTTCTCTAAGTCTCAGGTCACCAAATAGAGTGACAGAGTTTCGAGACGCAATCAATATCATTCCCTACCTAAAGAGCCGTCTATTTCCTGTGTCATGGGTTTTTATCCCTTTTTCGTGATTCATTCCCCCAAAATTCTATTGGTCAGTCAACACACCCTACCATTGTTAACCTATCAAATTATACATTAAGTAATGCATTTTGTCATTTTTTGATAATTCATTTTGTTCTAATTGGTCATCATAATTGACGTATTTTGGTAGGTGGCTCATCCGGGATTACTTCATTGTCTTTGCACGTATCAGGTCAAAAGTTCTCTTCTTCTCGCTCCATCGTCCTTGGAAGTGTCCAATAATGTTTCGAAGCACATAACTCTATCCTAAAAGCTGCTAGCATGCGGATGGGAAAATGCGGCTCTGTTGCAAACTTATCGAAAGGAAAAGAACAATCGCTGGGTCATGGCCTTTTGCAAGTTAGCATACTGAAGAGACTGAAAAATACAATTTAATATGAGAGCTACACAGCTTTGCTTGACTCTCGCTAACTTAAGATATACGAGTTCTAATGACTGCAGTTTTATGCGTTTTTAAATGTGCACAGTTTTAGCAATTTATGAATGATTATTTCTTATAGTTGACATTAGTTTACACACACATAAAATCCTTTATGTTAATGAATATATTTCAATGAATATTTTATTTAATGCAGCATTGTTAATCATAAGCACTTTGCGTCTATAATATGTAATATAAAGCTACTCTCTCTCAGTCCCTCCTCTGATGACGCTCGTCATCACAAATCCTTTAGTCTTAATTTTTCACCTTGCGCATAATACGCATTTCAACATCTTTTCCTTTATGTGAACTTTCCCATATTTCATTGAACATGTTCTCTCTTTCACTTTCTTCATTTCTTTTGGTTCTTTTAGTCCAATTTCTTTTCACTTTGTCATTAATTTTGCATATTCCCCAAAATCCCAATAAACAAATCAGAACAATTAATAATCCCATCATAATTTTTGCAAGTACCCCATTCCAAATGTTGGTAAACCAGCTTCCCACTCGGGCAATTCCTTTTCCAAATTTCTCCCAAACACCAGGTTCTTTTAGATCCTTCAAATCTGTACTATCTCTAGTCAGGTTAGTAAGCATGTTTCTAATTTTCTTACTGTTATCAGGTATATATGAGCAGCAATGACGTTCATTAAGCATTTTGCACACACCTCCACTCTTTGCTAAAAGAATGTCTAAAGCAAGCCGGTTTTGAAGAGTCATAGCTCTTTCTGCAGCAAGTTCAGTATCCATCAGGAGTATGGCTCCTGTAAAATTTGTCAGCATGTTATCCACAATAGTAGACAACTTTTGAATTTTCATAGAATTTAGGATAACACCTACTGAAGGGATTATAGCTCCAAATATGTCACCAATGACAGCCGCCACTGATTCTCGTTTTTGTCTGGCATGTTGTAATTCAGACGTTTTAGGTAGTTGTTTTAAGTCATCAATCTGGTAGATCTTTGGGAATACTATTCCCAAATAACATGTCCCATACCATCCCTTAGGGAGACGGTAATATGCATTTAACCCACAGATGTAATAGATTCCAGGAATCGCTGGGTCTTGTCCATTTAACATAAAGGTCCATTTGCTCTGAAACAGAAACACATGCCTACATTCACTCGTTCCCACAAACAAATTATCATGATCAGATTTTGGTCTATATATACAAAGTCTGCCTATGTGTAATGCATCTATAGCTAGTTTGCCTTGTGTTTTAATTGCAGTATAAGCGTAATCATTTGCATAAGTGCGTTTTTCTAAACCTTTTTCTAATCTTTCTTTTAATGCTTTGCATCTATCATCTGTATGATCTAAAAAGCTCTTCTCCACAGGAGACAGTAAGCATGTTAAATTGTTGCGATGTGCATAAGCAGTTCCAAATGTTAGTGTTGGCTCAAAGAATCCTCTAACTAATTTTATATCATGCTCTTTAGCTAGCTTATTTAAGAATTCAATAACAGGCACAAAAGAAAACACAACATCTAAATTTGAATAAAAATATTGCACATGCTCTTGATCATAAAATCTCGTTAGTAGCAAGCTACAGCTGATCCCATACGTAAGAGGGAGGCTATGATAAGTAACTCCCTCCTGCACAGATGAAGGAATTTTAGTACATACATAACAGTCTTTCGCATCCATAGTTTCCACATACTCATTTAGTAAGCGATAGAAAACATTAGTAGAACGTTCTCCTTTTGTATTAGTTCCCTCATGCAGATGTTTTGCGTCTTGCTCAAATTTCTCCCATGGTGATAGTTTATTAGTTGTAGTAGTAGTCTCAGGTTTTAAAGTTGCATTAATAGTTTCACTCTCTCTCCATGGCATTCCCACAATCACTCCCACAATCATTATTGCGCATACAACACCTATTATAAGTCCTTACCAACCACACACTTTACTTCCTTTGTTACTATAAGCCATGTTTGTATAGACTCAGAATAGCAGATCAACAATCAACTCTGAGTAGCAAACTTTTTCTGCGTATTTTATAGCGTTTTCACTCACTCCAGGACCCTTTTCGTCAATTCAGGTTAGCAGCTTGTCGTAATCAGGTTTCTATAAGTCAAGTCCAGGTTTAATGTCACTTTCCGGTAGTTTTTTTTTTCTTAAGACTCTTTATTATTATTTTTCAGCTTTCACAATTTCAATCTTTATCTCAGCTTTCTTGTTGTATATTCTTCAGGTACCGTAGTACTGGCCTGGTATCTCTCGATCAAAACAGAACGCTAAGAATTCTTGTTGCCATTCAGAGGTTGTAGCATATGCCCATTCAGGACCTGTATATCTTCTGTTTGCTATTCTCTTTCTTTTTAATTTTCGTTCTCCTTGTTGTTCTCCTTCACTCAGATCGTCAGCTTGTGAGGTATTGCTTTCCTCTATTATTGTCTTGTTTGCTGTTTCTCTTATTCTAAGGTGTGATTTGTCAGGCCAATTGTCACCTCTGTTCGTCTTGTTTCGGCGTTTCCCTTCAGTCCCTTGGACAGCACCCTCCTCTTGTGATATGGTGTTTTCTCCTGATAAGCCTGGGATTTGTTCAGGAGATTCTGATTCGTTCTGATTCAAATTTACCACTTCTCCGTCTCTTTCTCCTTCTTGTTCAACACTGTATTCAGACTCTGAATTGTAATCGTCTGCTTCTGGGAGAACCTCTCCTTGTCTTTGTTCTCCTGCTGCCTCTACTGAGATTGGCACTCTGTCACCTCTCTCGAACTCACTGATAGTTTGAGGGACACAGCTGTTCTCAGCGGGCTCTCCTGCAGTCTCAGATCTTTCTCGACTGATTTCCGACTCTGAGACTTCTTCTCTTGAAGTTGCTGTACCGGAATTTTCAAGTTCCTCTTCAACAGGACACGTTACCCTTTTTGTATGGCTGGCATGTATCCAGTTGGGAACCCCGGCACACTTTACAGCAGTAGTGGTTGTTAGTATTACTTGATATGGCCCTTTCTAACGCGGCTCAAGACACGATTTCCTCACGTGTTTCTTGACAACCACCCAATCTCCAGCTTGCAGAGAGTGTCCTGGTTCGCCGATTGGTGGTAACGTGTTAGCTTCCACCTGGTGAGAGAAAGAGCGAATCACGTGAGCCAAACTTTTGCAGTAATCCAACACCATATCATCTGTAATATTCACTAGTGCGTTTGCAGGTACCGCTGGTAACCTCATTGCTCTGCCCATGAGGATTTCATGTGGGGACAATCCTGTTTTCTTATCTGGCGTGTTTCTCATAGACATCAGCACTAAAGGTAATGCATCTGGCCACTTCATGTTTGTTGCTGCACACATTTTTGCTATTCTTGATTTCAGAGTACCATTCATCTGCTCGACTAGTCCTGAGGCTTCAGGGCGATAGCTACAATGCAGCTTTTGTTCAATGTTGAGTGCGGCACACAGAAGTTTAATCACCTCATTGTTGAAGTGTCTTCCCCTATCTGATTCTATAGAAACCGGAAACCCGAACCTGGGTATTAATTCTCTGAGTAGTAGTTTTGCAACCGTAAGACTGTCATTCCTACGTGTGGGATATGCCTCAATCCAATGACTAAAAACACACACAATCACCAACACATACCTCAAACCTCCGCAAACAGGCATTTCAATGAAATCCATTTGTATTTTATTAAATGGACCACCAGCTCTCCCAATGTGGCTCAAAGTTACCACGGTTCCTTTTCCAGCGTTCATCTGTTGACAGATGACGCACCTGTGACAAGTCATTTCTGCGGCATGTCTGAATTTTGGATTGAACCAATCAATCTTAAAGGATCTGATCATGGCATCTCTTCCTAAATGTGCCTGCCCATGGTACAGCCGGGCAAATTGCGACAGAAGACTGTTTGGTAAAACCAGTTTTCCCTCTCCTGACACCCAAATATCATCTGCTCCTTGTACACACTGCATTTTCTGCCAGGAACGTTTTTCTTCTTTACCAACGTGGCTTTGTAATGTCTTTAATTCGTCTAAGGTATCAACCACTTGTAATGCTAGGCTTAAGGTTGTGTCATTCTCAGGTTGTGGCAACAGTTCCCACTGCTCCTTAAAAGATATACAGTTTAATGCACAAAATCTGGCAACTTGGTCTGCATAACCATTCCCCATTGACACAAAGTCTTGTGATCTGGTGTGAGCACTGCACTTCACCACGGCAATTTCGAGAGGCAACTGAATCGCATGTAACAAATCTCTTATTTGTTCTCCATTTTTCACTGGTGAACCAGAGGATGTCATAAATCCTCTCTGTAACCAGAGTTGACCAAAATCGTGTACAATTCCAAATCCGTATCTGCTGTCTGTATAGATTGTGACTTTCAGATTTACAGCAGCATGGCAGGCTTTTGTGAGAGCTATTAATTCTGCCACCTGTGCAGAAAATACTTTCTCGAGCCAGGAGGCTTCGACTATGCCAGATATGGTACATACTGCATAACCAGCTCTCAATGTTCCCGTTGAATCTCTTAAGCAAGACCCATCAACGAACATAATGCAATCGTTTTCCTTTAACTGGGTATCCTGTATATCTGAGCGAGGTTTGGTACTAAGCTCAGTCACCTCCAGACAATCATGCTCAAACTCTTCCCCATCTTTTATTTCTGTATTCTCATTGGAAAGTAGAGTTGCCGGGTTCAGCACAGTGCACCTTTTCAATGTAACATTGGGTGACCCCAGAATAATTGTCTCATATTTGGTAAGTCGTGCATTTGTCATATGTTGTGTCTTAGTTCGTGTCAGCAGAATTTCAACAGAATGTGGAACCAATACTGTCAAAGGGTATCCCATGACTATGCCCTCACATTGTGAAAGGCTTTGACCAACTGCTGCGACTGCTCGCAAACAACCCAGTAAGGCTGCTGCGACAGGGTCCAAAGTAGCTGAAAAATATGCTACAGGGCGATTTGCATCTCCATGGACCTGTGTTAAAACAGACAAAGAACAAGCATCACGTTCATGACAGAACAACAGAAATGGTTTCTCATAATCAGGCATTCCTAATGCTGGAGCCCTGCACATGCATTCCTTCTGCGCTAAAAATGACTCAAGCTCTTCTTTTGTTAATGTGATTGTGTATGGTTCATCCTTAACTTCCTTTCCTGTCAGTTTTATTCATGGTTTTGAGATAATCGAGAAGTTGGGTATCCACTGGCGACAGTAGCCCACCATTCCCAAGAACATCCTGACATCTCTCTTTGTTGTCGGAGGATTCATTTGTAAAACAGCTGTTATTCTCTCTTTTGATATTCTTCGGGACCCTTTTTCAATCAGATGCCCCAAATACTTCACTTCTTTTTGACAATACTGCAGCTTTTTAGGTGACACCTTATGTCCGTTTTTCCCCAAATGATTCAATAATGCAATGGTATCATATTTGCAGCTGTCTCTGGTTTTGGATGCAATCAACAAATCATCAATATACTGTATAAGAGTTGAATTGTAAGGCAGCACGAGAGGTTCCAGATCCTTCTTCAATATCTGATTGAAGATGGATGGTGATTCAGAAAACTCCTGAGGAATTCTGCACCAACTGTACACCTTATCCAGGAATTTGAAACTGAACAAAAACTGACTGTCTTCGTGAAGTGGTATCGAGAAAAACGCTTGTGATAGGTCTACTACGGTAAACCATTCAGCATCACAAGGAACCTGGAACATTATTACCGCTGGATTGGGAACCACAGGGCAGCATTTTATCACAATTTCGTTTATTTTTCTCAAATCCTGCACAATTCGAACTTTCCCACAGGGCTTTCTCAAACCCATAATAGGAGAGTTACATGGACTGCTCAGGATCTCTTTCAGAACTCCCTGTCTGAGAAAATCCGCAATTATCTGTGTCACTTCAATAAGGACATCCTGAGTCATGTGATATTGTGGTACTTGTGGGAACACTGCATCCTGCTTTATCTGCACTTTGACTGGGCCTACTCCCTTGATTAATCCAACTTCCTTTCCAGTCAAATCCCATACGTTCTCTATTACTGATCCTTGCAGATCAGCAGGTAGATCAATCAGGGTAAACACTGGGAATAGAGTAATTAGAGGGTAATCGTCATTCATCTCCCCTCCTTCTTCTATGAGTTGACCCTCATCTGCCTCATCATCACTGTTTGTCTGAACCTCTATTCCACCATTGGAACAGGTAATCCAACATTTGGTTTTGCACAATAAGTCTCTTCCTAATAAGGATACTGGGCTTGAATCACATACAACAAATCTATGCAGGCCCTGGAAATTTCCGATTTCAACCTGCACTGGGTCGGTGATTGGATTAGTCAGGTACTGGTTAGCCACACCAACCACTCGTATGGTGCGCCCCGAGAGAGGTAATCTTGGTACCTCTGCACTGCGAACCGTAGAGCGTGTAGTCACCGTATCAACTAAAAATGAGACCTTGTAGCCCATTACTTTTCCCTCCACATATGGGCCTCTCTGGTCTACCTCTAGGGATGCTGCGAGTCTGCACTCTTCACTGTCTGAGCTGTCATCTGACCAATCCTCATTCATATCATTTTCACCTCGTAATGGGAATTGTTGTACAGTGTTGTTTTGATTTGTTACCTGACCTGTGACCTGCTGAGGAAGCGTCACCTGTTGCTGTCCCATCGGAGCTAGGGGTAACTGCATTTGCTGTCTAGGCACCATAGGGTTCTGCTGTTGTATTGGTTGTACTGGCACTGTTTGGAAACGCGGCATTTGCATTTGCTGCATGGGTTGCACCCCTGACATTTGCACCAAATTATTTTGATAGTTCTGATTCTGGTGTCTCATTCTTGGACCTCGTGAATTTTGTAGTGTACCGGCATTAATACTCTGCTGAACTGTACCATCCTGCATTATATTCGGACAATCCTGTTTCCAATGTCCTACGCCCCCGCACGACATGGTGACATCTTTTTCACTCCTTGACCATCATTTTGAATGACAACATTATTCATGTCCGAACCACGGTTCGCAAACCCTCGACCTCTACCTCTCGGCTGTGCCTGAAACACACCATTCAATTGCGGTTGTTGCTGTGTCATTTGCTGAACACCATTTTCCTGTATTCCAGCCTGTGCGGCCCTTATCTGCATCACCATCACTTTCTCCTTCAACTTTTTCTGCTTCAATTCAATTTCGTCACTACAGTATTTCGCGTACTGTAACACTTCATCAATCGGTTTAGCTTGCCAACAAATCAAATGATTTTTAATCATTTGGCTGACTTCCAGTCTCAGCCCTTCGACGAATCTGAACACAAGATGATTCATGTCCTTCGGGTCAATTGTTTCAGTACCACTGTAATGTTTGAATGCCTTCAACAACCTTTCATAATATGCATGTATTGACTCTTTAACCTCTTGAGAGGTCCGGTCGATTTTCTGCCAATCAGTCACCTTCGGCGACACCTTTTGTTTCAAAAACTCAATTACTTTATGATAATATTTCATCACCTCTTCAGAAGGTGCTCCAGTCACTTTATCCCTTGCTGGTTCCTTCGTGGGCCAATCTACCCCTCTCTTGCACTCAAGCCACAAGTCTGGCGGAACAATAATCTCAAACAATGTATTTAAGTCTTCCCAAAGACATTTTGCAAGCTTCACAAATCTATCTGTCTGTTGATACCACTCAATCGGTTTTTCCCTTAACCTAGGATAATCATTCGTAAAAGACAAAATGTCTCCCCTGGACCAAGGCACATGTACCAAAACACCACCAGCTGTTTCTCTCATAGGTAGGATTTTTACCGTGTCTAAATTAGGTGTGACTGTTGTTTCATTAGATCTTGGGCTATCTCTTTTTCCCTTATCTCTTTTCTTTGCCCATCGGCCTTCCCATTTCTCTAGTGCTCCCCAAATTTGTGCGCTTTGCAACAACTCTTTCAAATGTGTCTTCATGCCTGCGGATCTCATGTGTTCGAAATCTTTTGTGTCAAAATCTAACCTATAACTTTGTTTCAAATGTTTCGTGATTCCAATGTCGATATTGTATTTGTCTGCCAAATTCGTTAATTTCTGGTGTACTTTGCCTACCTCTTTGGTAATTTTAGGGCATAAGTACCTTAATTCTGCCTCAGTGTAAGACTCCAACCTATTTACTCCCATTGTTCCATCCACCAATTCAGCAGCTTCTGCTCCTAGTCATACTACATTTAGGTATTCATTTTGTTTTTCTTTTTCAGGTTCGATTGTAGTCGCTGTAGTCTTTTGTGATGTGCAAGTTTTCTCTAACCACTCATTTAACTGTTGCACTGTAAAGCCCTGCAGTGAAATGTTCCCTGCATGTATCATTGGAGTGTATGAGGTATTTGTACTCATAGTTTGGGGAGTCAGGACTCCCAACCCTGCTTGTTGCATTGCCTCAAGAGGTGCCCCTATTGGACTGAGGTCCATTAAGGATCTTGATTGTTCGCAAACCTGTTCTCCCTGGGCCATTATTTGTGGAGTTTTAATAGGCCCTCCTCTTATCATTTCATGAGTCATAACTCCCTGTTCACACGTCCTTGTTTTCTCCTGTGCATATAACGGCACCGGGGGACCAACCGTAATGGGTAGTGATATAGCGGCAGGTGTCTGACCTGCTCCCAAGCTTCTTGGAGCTTCAACACCATAAGTCTGCTCTAATAATCCTGGTGCAGGTTCTTTCAAAGGACCCGCTACTGGGTTGTACCCAGGTATCAGTTGTGGCGGTTGTGACACTAACTGTGGAGTTGACTCAATCTGTATTAACCTTGGCTTTGTATATATCGGGTCTGGCGGCACCACCAAGTTCGTAGTAGTCTCGAGTACTGGAACATCGGGGTAAATTCTTTTTATCTGTGGTGGAGGCTGTAACTGTATCGGCGAGTCTGGTGCAGTGGGTACACTGACACCATTCTGTATCAAAGCCGTATCGCTAGTCTGCACTGTATCAGTAACACCCTTCTCCTTCGTCTGGTTCCCAGGATCCAAGCTAGTACTTGGAGCACTGTCGTTCACCGCGTATGGTGGTGGACGATCATGTAACAATCTATCCATAAACGCCTCATCATCTGAATCATCCTCTTCTTCCCAGGATCTTTTATTCTCTTTGTGTTTGCCTGATTCTTTGTCAGTTTTGCAGGAAGCTTTCTTTCCCTGTGTCTCCTCTCCCTGGGTTATTGCCGTAAACAGCTTTAACCCATCCACTATTCCTCGTCTCACATTTTGTTCTCATTATCCCACCTAGCCTCCTCATAGGATTTTTCTGTCCTTGTCAATCTTCTGTGAAATCTTTCTTGTCTATGTTTAAGAGCCATCAGGTCCCAAATTGCCAAAGCCTCATATTGTGCTGGTCGAGGAGGTGGTTTCTGCGTACCTAACATCCACCTCAAATTTTCTAACACCTTTTGATTAAACGTTCCATGTTCCGGAAACGCTAGACACCCCTCTTTCTCGGTTAATTTGTGCCATTGTTTTATCCATAAAAATGGTGCAACACCTTTTTCTTCCATAACCGTGTAAGCTGGTGTACCCTCAGGTGGTGTAGGTTCCCCATCAGGTGCAACAATATACACATCTCCTTTCAAAGCGCTTTTGAATGCCTTAACAAAATTCATTTTACTTTATATTTAATCAGAAAACGGCTTAGTTCCCTGGACACTCTTCACCTATCCTTTGCTCAACCTATTGTCTCTCACGGACGGCAGCCAATCCGTGCGCGACCCCTCTCGGCATCTGACCTATCTCAGCGCGGCACCACTGACGTCACACTCACACACACTGCAGCTGACAAAGTCTTGCGGCTTGTCCACACCTCGCTAACTCCTTACAACTCATACAAACTAATGCGAATTATTGCTAGCACTTAAATGACAACACAAATCTGCTGGTTTACTACAGGAAGGGTAACACATTCGCTTCAGAACTTTACAGAGATTTCACTTGAAGCCTCGGCCGCTACTCTCTCCTTCTCAGTTCCCTCATACGCAAGCAGAATTCGACCTGCAAATCCTACTCTCGACTTGTCAATGACTCCTTCTAGTGCACTTTAGAACTTGTCAAATCTCCATCGAAGGTTTCACACATGCATCATAACTCAAAACTCGACTTGTCAACCACGCCCGATTGACCTACTAAACCGCACAGATTACGACATAAACCATTTTAACATCATACTCCGGAGTCTTAGACCTCAATAGGTCCGTATAAAACAACCAACCACGTAGATAATTTTGAGCAACAAGCGCTACATTCACATGAAGTACGCCGACTTCCCTACTCTCGTACTGTGGAGTACGCCCACTCCTTCTAAACAACACTTAATTTGGCCTAATCACACTCAAGTATTCACAATCACCTGCAAAGTGCATAAGATTTAATAAGCGCAAAAGACCCTAATCACACATACTATGGCGCCAAGAACATTCCCAACTCATTTAGGCAGGCTCCGAGATCCCGGGAAAAGCCATGGCGAATCTAGCAACTCATCATCTTTCCAAATTGCATTATCACAAGAAAACAAATTAAACAATGAAACTCCGTCCTAGGGCCCCCAAGGGCCAAACCGTACTCTGCTACCAGAACTGTTAACGCGTCCGTCTATGTTAATTTATACACATCAGGACTCGTTTTAGGCCAATGAATCTTTGGGCCCAGTGGTGAGACACTGTAGGACGAGATAACTGATCAAAACACCAATCAACATGTCAATAACATTGCCAATATCTAACACCACAATATATCCCACTTTAGACATTAATAGACATTCGGCGCAACCATGACCTTTCAGTCATGAATAACCACACCTTAATGAGGTTTATGGGTTTTATTCCCTATTGATTACAATCTAGTAGCAAATGCATCAATCTCAAAGTCAAGAAGCATATAAGCACAGTTACAAGATGACAACCACAATAAGCTTTCAAGAATGCAAAAATCAGAAACATAGATAATCAGATGGGTATAACCAGATCACAATACATCGAAAGTTCTAAGATACAGGTTCAGCATAGCATCACGTCAGTCACGTCGGTTTGTCAGTCAAAATGAATACCTCTTCTAACCTCTAATTAGCATTAGCATGTTGGGCTTCATGCAAAACAATTTGAACACCAATTTGGAAAACATCTAACTAAGGTCTCTAATCAAAAACATACAGCAGTTGGTAACTAGAAAGAAAAGGCAAATAAATGAATTTTCATTAACAATATTATAATTACCCTCCTCTGATTAGGTCAGCATTCAGGATTAGTCTTCGTCTTCAGGACATCAGTTAGATCGCCGTCAGTCTATCTAAGTTTAAAAGGTAAAGACACTCTCCTCATAAGGAGAAAAGTGTAAGGGGCAGTCGAATGGGCAAAATGGTTTTCTCTAAGTCTCAGGTCACCAAATAGAGTGACAGAGTTTCGAGACGCAATCAATATCATTCCCTACCTAAAGAGCCGTCTATTTCCTGTGTCATGGGTTTTTATCCCTTTTTCGTGATTCATTCCCCCAAAATTCTATTGGTCCGTCAACACACCCTACCATTGTTAACCTATCAAATTATACATTAAGTAATGCATTTTGTCATTTTTTGATAATTCATTTTGTTCTAATTGGTCATCATAATTGACGTATTTTCGTAGGTGGCTCATCCGGGATTACTTCATTGTCTTTGCACGTATCAGGTCAAAAGTTCTCTTCTTCTCGCTCCATCGTCCTTGGAAGTGTCCAATAATGTTTCGAAGCACATAACTCTATCCTAAAAGCTGCTAGCATGCGGATGGGAAAATGCGGCTGTGTTGCAAACTTATTGAAAGGAAAAGAACAATCGCTGGGTCATGGCCTTTTGCAAGTTAGCATAATGAAGAGACGGAAAAATACAATTTAACATGAGAGCTACACAGCTTTGCTTGACTCTTGCTAACTTAAGATATACGAGTTCTAATGACTGCAGTTTTATGCGTTTTTAAATGTGCACAGTTTTAGCAATTTATGAGTGATTATTTCTTATAGTTGACATTAGTTTACACACACATAAAATCCTTTATGTTAATGAAAATATTTCAATGAATATTTTATTTAATGCAGCATTGTTAATCATAAGCACTTTGCGTCTATAATATGTAATATAAAGCTACGCTCTCTCAGAAGCACATACTGTGGTTCTGTTGTGCCGCACTGATCTTCTCTGAAGAAAACTCTGACTCCATTTCGGAAAGAAGGTGTGGTTTGAGGAAGGACGTAAGGCCCCAGATTATCAGGGCACCTGGAGAATCACTACAAGAAAGACAGTGCTGTCATCAGCCCCTCCAAACTCTCCCCTTAGCCAAGAGTAATATAAAAATCCACCTGGAAAAGGATTGTATATTCATATTTTTTGTTAAGTCTTGAAACACCCATTTGATTTCAGGGGATGACTGATCCTTTACAATGCTTAATTTTGATTTAAAAATGTTTAAAGGACAATTGGTTTGGTCTTAGTGATCCCTGATATGGTTTTTGGGCCAGATGTGTCAAAGGGTTTTACCCATTCTCTGTCTATGGGAAAATGAGTTCTTACATATGCCCTTTAATCTTGGATGCCATATACCTGTTTACACTTTATTTCTATCAGAACATATGAACTATATTACACTATTAGGGTGGCATATCCGGATATCCATTTAACTGATGAACAAATACAAAGACCAAGTAATACAGAGGCAAGATAATATAAGTAAACATCTTGTAGTGTAGCACTTTAGCAAAAATCACTATTATGAATAATTAGATCCTGGCTCTGCAGACCTCTGCAGGTCAAAAATTTAAAGATATTCAAATCTGTTTGGATGAGGGAGCTTTTACTAATGTTGTTCATTTTGGGTTTGCCAACCGAAAGACACAGATTACTGAAGCTCTCTGGTTGGCAGTCTAAAACTTCAAGAAGGATGTTGCATCTGCCTTTGCAGGATGCTAGAATTTGGTTTCAGCGTACTCTACGCCACTGTATCTATCACAGTCCAATTAACAACACTCCACTCTGATTTGAAATACTTTTTTTTAAAGTAATAAAAACCATTGAGATTCAATGAAAATAACAAAGGTTAAAGATTAGTTTTAGTTAAGGATATTTTCTTTTTCTATATAAACCAAACTTAAACTACACAAACCTTAGAAATTATAAAGTTATACTTTAAATGTATAACTTACACAGCACCTTCTAATAACTCTAACTCGCACACCTCAGTACACACTTGTTATCACCTTTCTAGCCAGAGTACATTAACTATAACTCACCATTCTAGCAAGCCGTGTTTTGTACATGATTTCATTTTACATGTCTTTAGTCTTGTTAGGAATGCTAGGAATTGACACCCTATCAGTGATGTAATGTAAAAGGGTAAAAGCAGTGCATGGAGAAATCACGAGTTATAAGGCACTTTAACTTTTCCTTTAACTTTCCTATCTTTTTGGTGGCAATGGACCATGTAGAGACAATACAGCTGGTAAGACAGATCAGTGAGCTAAATGTTTGTTCTTTGGATCAGTTTAACCTACAGGTCACTGTATGGCTCCATCATCATTCAGAAGTTGATAAACTGAATACTATTGAATTGAATAACTGTAAGAGGTATGATATACATCACTACAAATTGGCACAATCTGTGGTAGATAGGGCTATAGAAACGAGTTTCGATGTAAGTTATCATGAATATTGACCCCCCCTTGGCTTTGAAGGTAGACGGCGAGTTAGGGCCGGAAGGCAACCTTGCCCTCTAGGGCCCCATCACTTTTACATTACTCCGACCATGGGCAAAGGGTGTCTCTGATTACCTTATTTTAAAAGGTATTGGATGCCCCACTTCCTTCTTAGTTGGGGAGATGTGGTCTTTTAGCCGCCATGATAACCTTGGAGGCTTGGGTTCTATTCCGACTGTTCAATGTGACCAAACTATTGTGTGAGTTTTATCAAAACACTTTGGGGGTTATTACAACTTTGGAGGAGGTGTTAATCCGTCGCAAAAGTGACGGTAAAGTGACGGATATACCACCAGCCGTATTACGAGTCCATTATATCCTATGGAACTCGTAATACGGCTGGTGGTATATCCGTCACATTTGGGACGGATTAACACCTCCTCCAAAGTTGTAATAACCCCCTTTATCTCTTGTGCCTCAAATTGTAAAAAAGTGTAATGTGGCGTACATATTTGTGATATATAAAAGAACGGTATTGTGTGTTGTCTAGTACTGACCCAATTGCATGCTAATACCCCACTGCCAATCACACCACATGCAAATACAATTGTGTTCTATATACAGCATCTCTCGTTTGAAATGCTCGTGCAAAAATACATACTTACAGAACCGATAATACGTCTTCTCAACTTAAACCCACAAAAAAGAAAAGTTTGGCCTCTGACATATCATACTCCTGAACTTGTAGACTAATCGCTTTCTGTCCCAATTCTTCTAACCTGAGCAAAATAGTTCTTTGATAAACCAGGGACGTAACTAAACTTGAGGGGGCTCCCCTGCAAAGTACATGGAGGGGGCTCCTCTGAACACATTCAGGAGCTCTCATGCCAGGGTCATGAGCTGAGGGGGGCCCTGGAGATCGATGCCACTCCCGCACTGCTGGGGCTGCGGGGGCCTTTGTTACACCACTTCAATAAACCAGCCACAAATTTCCAATTGAGAAAAGTCCTGGAAGACAACTTTGGAACTTGAACCATTAATTTTTATAAAATGTACTTGACTTAAGAAATTAAAAAACGTGTGTATATTTACTATATACTGAAGAGCCAAGACACAGAAAGATGTTGGGGGGTTTATAACCTTCTGCTGGGTAAATTTTTAACCATGAGAACAAATGTTGAGACACATGAAGTCCACTGGGAGTTACCAACAAACGCCTCTACCTCAGTCCATTAGAGCCAGCCGGTTAGGAGCCAGACAGTCTTGTCCTCCATCTATCTTAGTGATACAGAGAAAGTGGAAATAACCCCCACAGGACACGTGCTTCATCCACATGCCATAAAAGCCTCCTACACTCCACCATGTTTCCCAGTAGTCACTATTCCAGTTCATGTGCTATGACTTGAACTGTTTCCCTGAACGTATGCACATTGCTGGTGGTGAGCACAAGTATTCATTTTTGGGGTCTGGGATTTAATTTTCTTCAACAGGCTTTGACCCAGAGTAGGAGAGAGAAAGGCAGAAAAGGGAGAAATAATCAGAAGTGAAATATAAAAAAGAGTCACAAATGGAGAAAGTGAGGTTTTAAGGTAACCTGCTAGAAAGGAATAGAAACAGGAAATGTGGGTTTAAGGAAGAAAGAGGCATTAGGTGAAATCAAGACTAGGAATTCCTGGTTTCGGTAGCCCCAGCGCACGGAAACGATGGAAGTGTACTCCAAAGAAAGATCTTGGGCTGCCCTATCATAAGTATGATCGCTGGTATTGCCATAGGACCACATCAGTGCAAAAAATAACTTTCGCTGCTAAGTGTCACAGAGGATACATGCATGCGATTTATTTACACATTGTTTCCCATGTGTTTGGGTAGAATATGACAATCACTAAAATTTCATATGAGGGAGGAACTCTGGAAAGCCTTTTAGAACAACTGACTGAAATCAGGAATTAAATTACTGAGTGATATTCATTCTGGGGATTCTCTGCAATTAGAATTATTTTAGGAGGCGAGGAAACTCTTTAATTCTCTTTTTGGATCAGAAGGGGGGTAGGATGAGGGCATGTGGTGGAACAGTGGCTAATGATGGATGGGGATATGGTCTGGCTGGTCACCCTGATAAGTCTGGTGTGCAGGCAGTCAGTCACATGTCACACTACTGACTGCGTCTCAGCTCTGCCTACTTTTCAAAGCAGTTTCTCATTCTCGTCCCTCTCGAATGGTGTATCTTCCCTCCCCTGCTCTTTCCTTTCCCCTTTCTCTCTGCTCCACGAGCCAAATTTCCTTAACTTTTTTGCTCACATGTCCCTTACTTGTCTGTCATCCATATCTCTCTCTCCCCTGTCCCTTCCTAACCACTATCTATTGTCCCTTGCCCTATATATCTATTTCTCTTCTCTGCCTTGTTCCCTTCCTCTCCAGTCCCTCTTGCCTTCCTCTCTGAATCAGGCCATGTGCCGGAGAAGTCAGTACTCAGAGCTCAACTTTGCTAATTTTTTACTCAGGGCTCCTAGATGACAGTGGGCCAAGCCAGAGTGAGTCATCTGGCTCGATCCAGGCTTGAGGCTTCTATGGCTTGCCCTCCTCTAATAAAAAGAGAGGCTGCTGCTGCTGATGGAGGGATAAGAGGCCTGACTCCCCTTCTCACCTTAATAAAGTTAATAACACAAGTACTAAGAAGGTACAAAAATGTGAAGCTTAAGAAAATGACTGTACATTTATTTTCTGTTGAAAGGATGGTAGTGCTCAAGTGAATCAGAAAAATGCGAGACTTGTCTCATACATTTTTTTTAGATTTCTAAAATTGCTAAAAATAATAAAATTGGTAAACATAAAATACAGACGTCTCAAGGCCAGTGTCTCTGAAGGGAGCATGGCGCTGGGGCTAACTCGGCTATTCATCATTCTGATCCTGTTGCAAAGACTACAACGAGGTTGATGAAAGTAAAACCTAACATATTTTATCAAATCTGAAAAGCGGGTAAAGATTGAGGAAAGGCAGTCTCATAAGAGGCATGCTTGGCTCCCTCTTCCATTCTGCAGAGGTTAACAAAATGACTGTGTTTGTGTGACTGACTTCCTCAGACCAATCTGCTTTCCGAGGCAGTGGTCTGTAAAGAAATCTCTCCATTTCTCATCATCTAAAAGGTAACAGGAATCCTTGGTAGGACCCCACATTTCTCCTGCTCACTTTCGAGGACCTTAGCAGAGAAAGCTGTTGTGACTGATGCAGATTTTTGTGTACAATCTGTGCTTCGCAGATTCCAATCAAAGAGATAGCTCCTCTGGTTAAGACACCTTCTTCAGAGACATAGCACATAACCTACAGGTCTCAATTACCAATTACAGCAGTAAAGCTCATTGGGTTAAAACACCTGCTACAGAGATCTATGTCTATCTTTCAGGTAACAGGTACCAGTTGGCAGCTTGGTCGTTGAACACATGTTTATAGCCAAGAGAGAGGTCAGTGATGCAATCAGTCTGTAGCAGTAGTGACCAACATAGGTCCAGAAGGGATGGATTCAATAAACACACAAAAGCTGATGGTAGAATTCTTGCAATAAGTCTAACCACTGGCAGTCGCTCGGTATAGCATTCCAACCCATTGTTCTCTTGCCCGCCATGCCATCTTAGATTAGGACCAACCAACACCTTTTCTGTGTTTGATGTATCTCCTTAGGTGGTGAAAGGTATGCCCAGACATAGGTCCCTTGCTCACTCTGCCACTGGAGCCAAGCTACACCCGACTGAAGAGCTCCAATCAGGGTGAAACCAGTCTTGCGTTGCTTGTGTTCTGGTTCAGAGAAGACCTGGATTTGCATTTCTGGCAAGAATATTCCTATTGAAGCAGGATCAAGATTGATTTGCATATGGATGTGTCTAATCTGAGGTGGCATGGTGAGCAAAAGTACAATGGGTTGGAATACCATCCAATCGATTGCCAGGAATTAACCTTATTGCAAGCATCCTCCCATCACATTTTGTGTGTTTGATTAATTAATTCCATGACATGTCACAGAATTACATTCAATTAATCTAAATAGAACTAATTTACCTAGACAGAGGTCACCCAAAAGATACTTAAAAGATCAAGCTCTACTCAACCTACCTTGGAGAACCCCACTTTCTAGTTCAATCTGCAGGTCAAAAGATTCAACTGTCATACTCCAATCATCTAAAGGGCTATTTCCATGTAGACATGTACCCAATGGAACATGGGTGAAAAGTGACTGCAAATAAATGTAAAGTAAGCAGTACCATTGAGTGGTTGCTTAAGGTTAGCCAGTTAATCATTGGTTGCTCAAGAAGAAAAACTGTTTATGGTCTTTTTGGATTGTAGATTTGGTTCGAGTTGGGTTGACTGAACACAGATCTGGCCCAAATCACAAGGCAAGGGGATCAATGGCTCACTAATAAATTTGTTAATTGAGTTTCACAATGACTCTTGTTCAAGGTGAAGATGGTGGCCAAAGGTAGCTATTCTCTTAAACTTCCAATACCCAATGGCCTAAAAGCTGGACTGCATTCTTAAACCTTTGCTATTCTTTTTAAATATGTCTGATCTATCTGAATTATTTAAGAATGCAAATATTTTTCTCCATGATTGGACCTGCATCGAATATAGAATTAGGCCTTTGCTGATGACCTTGTTGTGATTTCATCACATGCCTTGTGACCCTTAGCTTGTTGAACAAGCAGGCAGGATATCATAACTTGCTCAAATAATTATTTTTGTGAGATCATATACATATTTTGTTTGGAGCATTAACTGTTAGAAAATTTATCAGGTGAAGCAATATTATTATCTGGGTCTGTCACTTTACAAACATCTGAATGGGGCTGCACATTTATAGGAGTTAAATTCTAGCTACCTCGGAGTCAAAGTAGGACTAAACAGATTTAAATACCACAACGGAGGAAAAGCAATAGCAGAAGCTCTCTTTTCCCTTTCCACCTAAGTAGTTCCATTAGCTGCATATGGAATACCTCCTTAAATAACAACAAATGAATCTGACTCATTTTTAGTATGTTAGTAATTTACTGAACATATGTAATTTAGTGCCCCATTACAGAATCCGCCTAGAGTTGAGCCTTACAGCACTTTGGTCAACAGTTAATATGAGCTATTTGGTATACATTATGGGGCTCATTCTGAGCCCGCCGGGCGGAAACCGCCGAAAGACCGCACCGCGGTCAATAGACCACGGGGGTCATTTTGACTTTCCCGCTGGGCCGGCGGACGATCGCCAGAAGATCGCCTGCCGGCCCAGTGGGAAAGCCCCTGCAACATGGAAGCCGGCTCCGAATGGAGCCGGCGGAGTTGCAGGGGTGCGACGGGTGCAGTAGCACCCGTCGCGATTTTCACTGTCTGCATAGCAGACAGTGAAAATCTTTGTGGGGCCCTGTTAGGGGGCCCCTGCAATGCCCATGCAATTGGCATGGGCAGTGCAGGGGCCCCCAGGGGCCCCACGACACCCGTTCCCGCCATCCTGTTCCTGGCGGGTTTTACCGCCAGGAACAGGATGGCGGGAAGGGGGTCGGAATCCCCATGGCGGCGCCCAGGGGAAATCCGGCAGGAAACTGCTGGATCCCCTTTTCTGACCGCGGCTTTACCGCCGCGGTCAGAATGGGCACTGAAGCACCGCCAGCCTGTTGGCGGTGCTTCCGTTGCCCGTGGCCCTGGCGGTTTAGGACCGCCAGGGCCAGAATGAGGGCCTATGTCTTGTGTCAAAGCGCCTGTAGGGAAATGCCACTGTTGGCATGGTTACCCCCTAACTTTTTGCCTTTTGTTGATGCTAGTTATGATTGAAAGTGTGCTGGGACCCTGCTAACCAGGCCCCAAGCACCAGTGTTCTTTCCCTAAAACTGTACTTTTGTCTCCACAATTGACACAGCCCTGGCACACAGATAAGTCCCTTGTAAATGGTACCCCTGGTACCAAGGGCCCTGTGGCCAGGGAAGGTCTCTAAGGGCTGCAGCATGTATTATGCCATCCTGGGGACCCCTCACTCAGCACATACACACTGCCTCACAGCTTGTGTGTGCTGGTGGGGAGAAAAAGACTAAGTTGACATGGCACTCCCCTCAGGGTGCCATGCCCACAACCCACTGCCTGTGGCATAGGTAAGTCAACCCTCTAGCAGGCCTTACAGCCCTAAGACAGGGTGCACTATACCACAGGTGAGGGCATAGCTGCATGAGCATTATGCCCCTACAGTGTCTAAGCCAATTCTTAGACATTGTAAGTGCAGGGTAGCCATAAAGAATATATGGTCTGGGAGTTTGTCAAACACGAACTCCACAGTTCCATAATGGCTACACAGAATACTGGGAAGTTTGGTATCAAACTTCTCAGCACAATAAATCCACACTGATGCCAGTGTGGGAGTTATTGACAAATGCACACATAGGACATCTTAGAGATGCCCCCTGCATGCCAGCCCAACTACTAGTGCTAGGCTGACCAGTTTCTGCCAGCCTGTCACATCCAGATGGGTTTCTGGCCACATAGGGGGAGTGCCTTTGTGCACTCTGTGACCAGGAACAAAGCCTATCCTGGGTGGAGGTGCTTCACACCTTCCCCTGCAGGAACTGTAACACCTGGTGGTGAGCCTCAAAGGCTCAAGCCTGATGTTACAGCGCCACATGGCACTCCGGCTAGTGGAGATGCCTGCCCCCCCGGACACAGCCCCCACTTTTGGCGGCAAGTCCAGAGGAGATAATGAGAAAAAAAACACGGAGGAGTCACCCTCCAGCCAGGACAGCCCCTAAGGTGTCCTGAGCTGAGGTGACCCCTTCCTTAGAAAATCCTCCCTCTTGCTTTGGAGGATTTTCCCCAATAGGATTAGGGATGTGCCCCCCTCCCCAAAGGAAGGAGGCACAAGGAGAGTGTAGCCACTCTCAGGGACAGTAACCATTGGCTACTGCCCTCCAGCCCTAAACACAGCCAGGACAGCCCCTAAGGTGTCCTGAGCTGAGGTGACCCCTTCCTTAGAAAATTCTCCATCTTGCTTTGGAGGATTTTCCCCAATAGGATTAGGGATGTGCCCCGTCCCCAAAGGGAGGAGGCACAAGGAGGGTGCAGGCACCCTCAGGGACAGTAGCCATTGGCTACTGCCCTCCAGCCCTAAACCCACCCCTAAATTTAGTATTTAGGGGCGACCCTGAACCCAGGAAAACAGATTTCCTGATGACCTGAACAAGAAGAACGACTGCTGACCTGAAAGCCCCTCAGAGAAGACGGAGACAACAACTGACTTGGCCCCAGCCCTACCTGCCTGTCTCCAGACTCAAAGAACCTGCAACAGAGATGCATCCAGTAGGACCAGCGACCTCTGCCGACTCAGAGGACTGCTCTGCAACCCAAAGGACCAAGAACCTCCCGCGGACAGCGGCTCTGTCTAAGCAACAAAGAAGAAACCATCTTTAAAGGGACTCCAGCCTCACTCCGGAAGCATGAGTCCCCAACACTCTGCACCAGACGCCCCTGGCTTGTGTCCAAAGAAACCAACACTGCAGCAAGGACCCCCAGGCAACTCCCACGACGTGGACACACTGAGATGACCTCCCTGCACCCCCACAGCGACGCCTGCAGAGAGAATGCAGAGGCTCCCCTGACCGCGACTGCCTGGTAACAAAGAACCAGATGCCTGGAAGAAGCACTGCACCTGCAGCCCCCAGGCCTGAAAGAAACCAACTACCGGTGCGGGAGTGACCAGCAGGCGGCCCTCATCATTGTCCAGTCGATGGCTGGCCCGAGAAGCTCCCTTGTGCCCTGCCTGCATCGCCAGAGTGACCCCCGGGTCCCTCCATTGAAACCAATACTAAACCTGACACCTACTTTGCATACTGCACCCGGCCACCCCGGTGCCACTGAGGGTGTATTTTGTGTTTCTGTTTGTCACCCCCCCCCTCCCCTTCCCCCCAGTGCTCTACAAAATCCCCCTGGTCTGTTCCCCGAGGATGCAGGTACTTACCTGCTAGCAGACTGGAACTGGGGCACCCCTAGTCTCCATAGGCACCTATGTTATTTGGGCCCTACTTTGACCTCCGCACCTGACCGGCCCTGTGTTGCTGGTGCTAGGTGTTTGGGGTTGACTTGGACTCCTAACGGTGGGCTTCCTATGCCTGGGAGACTGAACTTGTAAGTGCTTTACTTACCTGCTAAACTAACTTGTACTTACCTCCCCCAGGAACTGTTGATTTTTGCAGTGTCCACTTTTAAAATAGCTTATTGCCATTTTTTACCAAAACTGTGTACCTTACTGTTTTACTTCAAAGTTCCACATTTACCTATGCCAAATACCTTACAATTTATGTACTCACTTGAATTCAGAATCTTGTGGTTCTAAAATAAATTAAGAAAATAATATTTTTCTATATAAAACCTATTGGTCTGGAGTTAAGTCTTTGAGTGTGTGTTCCCATTTATTGCCTGTGTGTGTACAACAAATGCTTAACACTTCCCTCTGATAAGCCTACTGCTCAACCACACTACCACAAATAGAGCATTAGTATTATCCATTATTGCCACTATCAACCTCTAAGGGGAACCCTTGGACTCTGTGCACACTATCTCTCACTTTGAGATAGTATATGCAGAGCCAACATCCTACAGCGACCCAAATACTAAAGGGGCTTCTAGACAACACCTGCTGCAACCGTTTGTATAAAATCATTAAAGGTACCTAGTCTCTCTAACTGAAAAATTCAACTTAGGCTCCATGGAATCTTGAATACATTTGTCTCAGATGGATTGCATATTGCTGTTGAAAAAGCTGGAAGGTAATCTCCGTTTTATTAAGATTTAATGCAACCAAGAAACAGGATTCAAACTATGTAATCTGCCTAGACTTTGGATGGACTACACTATTTGTCTTCCTATTTAGAAGCAGTCACTCAGCATTATTTTCTCTGTCATCAATTATTAAATATGACTGTTTTTGGTCTTGAGGGTGCTTGGTATGGGACATTAAAGCCTTGAAGCTTATATGGCCTATCAATGAAGATGGCTTCTTTTGTTGTCTCTAAGTGCGTAATTCCGAGATTGGGTTTCTTAATTCATAGGTTCGTTTTACATGTGTGTGCTGCGATTCTAGATTTTGTATGAAACATCCCGGCCATTAATGTTATTTTATTTACTTGACCTATGCATTTCATTGTATCTTTTGCAAGTTTCCTTTTATTAGAAAATTGTTTTTAACAAATACATTACGTTTATGTGCAATTTTTACATGGAACACCAGGTATATATGAGCCTGCCCAAATTGATTTGCATGTGTATATCGTTTGCTTTGAACGATGTGATTTCTGAAAATCATAAAAGTAACGTTCAGGTGGGAGGAAGAATGCTAATATAAAATGGTTATCTTATGTTTATTTGACTTTAAGAAAGTAAAACATACATTCTAACTGGTCCTCATTTGGAAGGTGTTACCTTCCTAGGACTCAAATTTAAGACTACAAACAAAACATATTCCTCAGAGCGACCTGAAAAAGAAGAAACCTCAGAAAAATGTCTTTACTTTCCATGGTACTTTTAATTTCAATTGATTTCAAAGGGATCACCGTCCAAGACCTCTCACAGTAGCTCCTGGCGGCCAATCTTCAGTGACCATGGTACTCACAGCTATTGAGGGCACAATTCTCTGGTGATGGCAAGATGCACCACTACCTGCCACCGGAGATGTCTGCAAAGACTGCAGCGGGTCAAATGGGCTACTTTGTGATGTAAACACTGCCAATAAGGTGAAAGATGCCCCCAAAACCTGATTTACAAAACCTGAAGGAGGGTCATCAGAGACACCAATGGCTGAAGGGGCTGAACCAAAGCCTTCTCTTTCTGTTGTATTTTGTGTGCAGTGAGTGTGGCTTGCCTTGACATTAACTATGGAATTCAATGTAAAAACAAACAAGATATGCCTGTATCACATTTTTATATTCCTTTTAAGGTGATATTTTGTTTTTAGCAGTCAAGTATGTAATCCTAAATGCATCAATCATTGAATCATATATTTATGTCATTTTATACAGGCTTGAAGCTTCCTGTGACATTTATTATGTTTGAAAACCTCGTTGTAGGCAGGTCAGGTAGCCATAGAGCTCAGTGTTGTACTTTGCTCTTTTCCAAACAGCATAACCTCGTTTTCAAATCTGGCAAGGATCGTGGATTTTTGTGAGAACAATAAGGCGAGTAATATGTGCATGCATGATATCTTCTCTTCAAAGCCATTTTCTGCTTCCTCCAGGGTAAGATCCTGACACCTGCACATTAGATACGTTTTTGCTGAGAGTTACAGGTTTCTGCCGTAATTGTGTTGCATGTACTTCTATTGAGATAAAATGTGTATATAACACGTATGAATGTTAGATCTTAGCTTCAACTGTGTTCTAAAGCGCCATCAATTGAAATGACAATTGTCTTTTGATATTGTGCTTCGATGCTTGTTATTTTGCATTACGCGTTAGTTGGACTTTAGGTTTCCCATATGTTTTTTTTTTTTTACAACAGCAAGCAATTAGACCTAAAAAAATAAGAAAAAACAAAATGGATGGTTCACTGAGTATTTAATCTCACCAACAGCTAACCAGATCACATGGAAGAAAATGCAAGAGCGTTATAAAAATTGCCAGATGTACAACGACCAGAACCAGTTTCACAGGCCCCATACCAGGAGAGCAGCCTTTCACAGTGCCCTCATCTCACCAAAGTGATAATACAGAGCCGGGAAACATAACTAGAATGACAGCGACAAAGCGGACACTGCAAAGTCTGTGGGAATTGAAAGACGGACAGCCAAGCGCAGAAAGGCCTTCTCATCTGCTGATGGGAGCTGAATACGTGCTGCGTGGATCAGCTAAACCGCTCCAAAGGGGGAAAGAGAGCCGGCTCTGCAGTCTGCCGTGATCCACTGGACTGCTCTCCCTGGCTCGGAGCTCGGTCCCAGAAACAGACACCAGTGACTGCCGCGCACTAATAGGAGACTTGACAGTCCGAGGCAAGCGCAGAGCACCGTCCAAAAGCGAGGACAATCAGACTAGATAAAAGGACCCTTCTTGAGGAAAAGTGGAGAATGGATTTTGTGGCACCAAAAGAAATATCAGGAGATGCTCCTCCTAATTAAGGGATAAGCATGGCAGCTAAGCTCATGCTCTCCTCGTGTAATTTATGTGAGAACCGCGCAGACACGTCAAGTGTCACTCATTCAGAGGGGGCTGGCTCATTTAAGGGAAAAACATGCAGGGAGGATAATATGCAGCCCCGGGGCACGCTCCCTCCCAAATCATTTATCCCGAACACTGCACAGGAGCCTCGCTAATTAATACCGAATCATAAATCTCGAAGGTGATGAAGGTATCAGCCAAACAGCTGCCTTCGTCACACTGAATAGGAGACCCTCTCCTCCCCCAAGAAGGTTTAACCGCGTTCCCCTTCACGCTCACCAGGGCAAGGGGCATTTATTCAACATTAACACACATTCTATCAACATTTTAAAAAGGTGTTTTAATCATACCACACAGAAGTGAAATGTTTGAAGAAGGGACCGCGAAATTTTTTTTTAGCACATACTCTGCATGACGAAGCTGCGATTCGAACTCGTGACCTGTCCATCTTGCAGGGCTCGCGTAAATCTTCATATTTCTGAGGTTGGTAAAATAATGTCGGTTGGTAATAGTAACAAGTTATGTGCAGTACTACAAAGCCAACATGAAAGTCACAGCAAGCACTGCAATATATAAAAGGTTAATATTATTAGAAGCATCCCTATATTATTATTAATAATTACTCCTATAGCTAATAACACCGATAAGAATAGTTATTTTCAATTCAAATATGTTGTTTATGTATTAATCAGCACCACGTCACCAAGTCGAAATTGGACATTAATTTGGAAACGTCCCACCTACATCTTCTCCAAACAAACATTAGTCCAGACTCCATCAAGGAGGCGTCGACACCAATGGATTTATTTTAATGGCCACCATCGCGAGATATCGTTTGGATGAAAGACAGTTTATAAATACAAATATTTCTCATATATTGTTTACATAAAAGTGTTTTAGTTTATTAAGCTGTTATTTCATAGATTGGAGTGATTTTTATTAGTGCATACTAATCCGCACCTCATCATCAAAAAAGGATTAAAATCAATGGCGAAAATTTGGGGGCATATTTAAGAGCCCCTAGCACCACCTTAGTGCCGCCATAGAGTCATTTTTTTGACACTAAGGTGGCGCTAAAGTGGCTTTGCTGATGTGACATATTTACAATACATGCATTGTACCACTTTGTAACCCCTAGCGCCACATTATGCCTCCGCCAGGCATAATGTATACAAGGGGGGGGAGGTCCCCGCGCTAGGAGTCCCGCAAAAGTGGTGCAGGGAAATTTCAAAGATTTCACTGCGCCTTTTTTGGCGTCATTTTTAATGCCTGCTCAGAGCAGGTGTTAAAACGACGCTCCCATCGTAACCTATTGGCCTCCTTGCACTTTGCTGTACTAGTGTCAACATTTTTTATGCTAGTGTACCAAAGCGCCACAATAGCATCAAGAATTTTGATGCTATTGCGCTAACGACTGCCATGGTGTGCTGTACCATAAATACGGTGCAACCATGGTGTCGTTAGGTGCCGGTAGGGAGGCGCAAGAAAAGTGGCATGATGCACTACTTTTTCTTATATATGGGCCTTGGTGCCTAAAAAAAGTTTGCATCTTATTTAAACGTTCAGTGAGGGGCATTGCCCTGGTTTTTGAGATTTCAACTTTGGAACCTTGGGAGCAGGTGTGACTAAACAATGTTTTCTTTGGCAGATCAGAAACAACATTCCAACAATATTGCAACAATGCTGTTAATAAACCGGGTTGTCCCAGACGCAAAACTTGTTTACCAAAACCTTTTCCTAATTGGATCATAGAATGTTACGAAATTTTACAGTTAATGTCCTCTTTCGCGTGCAATTAACTATTGTCAGCTCCATTTATATTACACTGTCTTACAGAACGCGGATCTTTAAGAGCTGTTACCTCAAACATACATGCATGCATGCATGGAAAGCATGCTTGTCGGCGTGATCTAAATGTGGAGCATAGGGAGTTGGTGACTAGGAAACTGGAGAGATGTTCTAATCGAGTCACTCCTGGCTTGAGGTGGCATAGTAAGTGGAAGAGGAAGTGATGAAAATGAGGTTGAGCGATGTGTCAAGATTTTGCCCAATAAGAGAGATTTCGAGGGAAAGTGTAGGAGCTTGTGCATGATCTCGACTCACTCACTGCAAAAGAAACTCACACATTTGGAGGTCTGGCTGAGCTCTCGCAGCAGGAAAAATGTCACACCTACTTGGAAGAGCTAGAATCTGGGCCCAGATTTACTTAGCCTTGGCGTCATCAAAGGAAGTTCTTAAATCATATTTACCATGCGTCACAGTGTGTCTTTTGGGTGTTTTTTCTTGTCTACGCTGTGCAATTTCTGCGTGGCTGCAGCTTGCCTGTCGCAGATTTTAATGTATGCTTCGTGGGTGTTCCCATGCAAATGGGAATGCAAACATAGAACATTGTTATTTACAAAGCACACGTTGCATTATGCAGCTCATCAGATGACATTGCACTACAATGCAACGGATGCTCCTCGCAGGCAAGCTAGCCATACAATGGTCTCAATATAAAAGAAAGACCCTCCTATAATTCAATTTAAAACTGCAACCACAGAGGTCATTTTTTTGTGACTGAATCATCTTCACCAACATAACATGCGGAAAAGCCTCATTGATTTTAGGAATGAGGTTATCTTGTTATATTGTTTCATCAAGAACACGATCTTTTAGTTATTGGAGACTGCTCATAGTCTGGAACCTACAGTATCTCATTCAGATGTATTCATTTATATTCACTGAAAAAACAAAAGGTTACAGGGACATTATTGTTAGGTTCGGAATTTACTCGCACAAAACCATAGAAATTCCACAGTTACAGTTATGGTTAAGTCAAGTAACTATAACTCGCGACCTACAGTAACTATAACTCGGGACCCCGCCATGCCAAAGGCCAGACCCAGCGGACAACCCTCCTGCATGAACCCAAACCCAAGCTGTGCATGGCCTTCAACCATGCCCAGCATGAGGTTGGATGCAGTGGGTGTTTTAAAAAAAAAAAAATCTCTGGATCCGGGGGTCCATGGATCCGTGGATCCACCTGTGGATCTACGGATCAGACAGAAAAAAAATAATTAGGCAATTTTGTCCTACAGAGTCAAGATACCTGTATCCTGGCCCCTTATGTGTTTTTGAACTTCCTTTCCTAGCCCCTGAGCTGATGCGACACACAAAATGGCGGCAGCAACTTTTCTGTCAGGTTGCAGCCAGCCAATTATGGCCTTGCTTTTCCCACGGATCCTCAAATCCGGACTCAGATCTGCGGGTCTGGATCTGTGTCCCTATATATCTATTTTTTTAAACTCGAATATCTCAGAAACTACTGAACGGATGTACACCAAATCACAAAAAGCGTAATCTGTATACCAAGATCTAGCTTTCTGCCAAATTTGGTGTAATTCCATTTTGTAGTTTGGGCTGTAGGTGTGTCCAAGGACCCTATGGGAAAATAATGGGGAAAATGCATTTTGGGACCCCTCTTTTTCTCAGCCCTGCTTGACGGATCACCCCAAAGCTTTCAAGGTAGCAGCTGAACTAAGCAAAGTATACGTTTTGATAATTTCATGAAGATTCGTCATGCAGCGCCAAAGTTATTGGAAAAACAATAAATGCTCTTCCTATGGAAACTAGGTCCTAACTATAACTAATTACAATATATATATATATATATATATTGGAGGGGAGTCTTTTCTCCACAATAAACTTTGTTTACACTGACAGCATTCTGGAGAAGTCCTGGCTTTCCTTGAAGATAAGAGGACATTTTGATAATTATATGGGCGTTACGGCATATGTTGCCTTCAGGATCATTTCAGTCAACTTCTGCTCTACATGCTTGGGAGGTATTTCCCAGTAGATATTTTCTTCTTTTCTGCAAACTACTCTGGATGCCATATTGAGGATTACTACTCAGTGACTTCACTTCCCAAGTTACAAGTAAAAACAAATGATATAAAACAAATTTGTAGTTTCCAACATGTTGATGGAGCGATTGACTGGATGATGTGCTATTGGTGCAGCACACATACACCGCAACAGAAAACACACCTATTCCATCAATGTGCAAAGTAATTGTGGACTATGAAAGCGAGTTTATATATGTTTGTGCCATATTTCCTGATAGTGCACAACTCCTAAATCTTACAACATGCTTGCTTAATCAGAATTTTCAGGATGGCTTATACGAAAACTTCCTCCTGGTATATTATTGTATAACTATTTTCAAATAATATGTCATATGTTTAATGTTTGATTTAATCTATTTATTCATGTCACCAAATCATAAAGCTAAATGCAATCTAAGTATGAAATGTTAATTTAAGAATTTTGGTAAACAAACTCACCAAAAATATTCCTGATCGAATTTAATAAGTGGTACATCTGCAAATTGATATTGTTTGTGGACTGTGTATTGCCCATTGACAACTCATACACCCTTGTTCTATATTGTAAGTGTGCCTATGTTACAGTCATGGTTGTTGTATTGCAGACATGTACATCTCTTGCATGAAAACAATCCTAATTAACTCTGCATATCATGCAAAATGCATCATGCATAGAAAGAGGAAATAACATTAGGAAAAAAAAAAAAAAATTCTCCACATGAAGGCATGGTCGTGGTGTTGTACTGTTTGCTACTGTCTTGGCTCTCCATAAAAACCCAGCTTAGGTGCATGGATTGCACATTATCCACCAATGGAATGTCACCCTGATGCAATTAAACACAACACAGCACAAGCCACTGTGTTGTGTTACCTATATCTGCAAAACTATGCAAGGAAACACAGATGATCGCCCTTTTATCAAATATTAATATGTATTATTTTCTATAGCTAGATGTGTGTTAATGGGCATGCTCCACCCATGGAATGCTAAAGACTAATGACCATCATACAATTTAGTTTAATGTGCTGTCTTCCATTCATTTTTTAGAATGAGTCACGCAGTCTTTTAGACTGACCACCTTGAGTTACTTCATAAAAAGAATAATTTTAGACTTGATTTGCCATTCATTATGAAAGGACAACACAAAGTCGTTGTAGGTTTGGGTTCACATTTCTAAAATATATTTAGTTAAAAGTATAACATATTCCCAAATAATAACGTGTTTATAACAAAAAAAAAATATATTTTGTTAGGTGATCAAGGAGATGGACTAATGCCCTAGCTAATAACTCAATTTTTTCAGCTATAAAATGATGCTTGAAAGCAATTTAATACTTCCCTAAAAAAGACTCATAATGATGAAGAGAGCATTTGGAGTTCTAAAATCAAGATTCCGTTGTTTGGTCCGGTCAGGACAGAGAAGGCCTTATAGTCCTCACAGTATCTGTAAAATAATTGTTGTCCGTGCAGTGCTTCACTATATATGTGTGCAGAGTAATGTGGTATCGGAAAATGAAACACAAACACTGCCTACAGAAGAAATGGATGTGTATGTAATGATTCAACTGAAGGCCATAGAAGAAGAAATTCAATTGTTGCTATTTTTTCAATTAACAAATGAATGCTTAAAATATGAAATTATTTTATTTATGTTTAAACAATGGTCAAGCTAGTGTGATTTACTAAAATTTGTTATTCATTTTTATGATGATGGATACAAAATAAAAAGTTAGTAAATCAAAAGGATGTCTAAATATTTATATTTGTTTTAGTGTATTTTTATTGATAATGAGAACTTTGGTACAGACTTTAGAATATTCATATATAGTTTACTAGTTTATTAATCTGTTTTAGTTGTTGCACGTCACTACTTAAGTTTATATTTGATGACTCATTTTAGGTATAATTTAAAAATTATAACGTTTTTGTTGTGGTTGTTTCACTTTGTTTTGGCACACCCACAACACTAAATCAAAGTTGGCATTTACTAAGTCAATCAAAACTAAATCTGCACTGTCTTGAATAGCATGTTTTTGCAAGAACTGAAAGGCTAAAATACACCCCTTGCTCTGTATTGCATTACATTACATTTAAGTGCTGTTACATGTGCAGACAATGGGCCTTCACAGGCGTCAACCACTGGATTTATTTTGGTAAAATCACACTTTCTTCAGTTATCAAACTTGCCCTGTAACCAAAACGGCACAAAAAGGCTATACTGGTGTGATTGTGACCAAATTTGGTATGTGTCCCCATTACACACTCATTACATCTGTTCTGCATTCTACAGCACACACAGAAAGAGTATTGCACCTATTAGTAATTATTTTCTGCATGAAGGTTCCTCCCTGCAGAGAAAGTTGCATATTTATATTTAGTTCACACAACACTATGCAGCAGGGGAATTTCCTGTGCTGTGTTGCGTGAAAGAGAGCAGCAAAGCTATATACTTACAAATATATTGAGAAATGCTATTCTCTCCTTCTGCAGGCGCACTGTGTGCTGCCTTGCATCAATGCATGCGCACTTACACCATAGTGAAAGGATGTCTGTGTAATGAACAGGATTGTTTTTGTGCAGTAAGTTGTACATTCCTACCATAAAAAGCCAAAGAGGCATATTCCTCTATCTATGTGTGCTGCAGAATGCAGCAGCCATAGAAAGAGAATGTATTGATGAGAAATTAAGATATTCCCCCTTGTTACACCTGAGATTGGTAGTCACAACATTGATGCACAAACCCAGTTTTTTTTCTATTCTTTGTAAATTAATGTTTGCATCACAATAGATGGGTGAATGCAAGGAATGCGCCATGCTCCAGCCCTGCAACACCTTTCAGATGCAATGAAAAGCAGTGCATCACTATTCACTGAGCTGCATTACTCTGTATATAGAAAAGCATGCTATCCTTGTATATTGTCTTTTTATGGCTTAGTAAATGCCAAACATGATTTTGTGTCAAGGCTGCAACCACCTGCAAAGTCATAGTTAATTTTAGTAAAAGTATACTGACCGTAACTCAGTTATACTGTTACACAAGGGAGCCTACATTGCGCTAACCTGCACAGTTTGCTACAGCATAAGAAGAGCGCTAGACCGTGGCATATATTAAAATCTATTTTGCTGATCACCTCTCTCCATTTGATGCAACACCAAACAGCACGTAGTGTTAATGCATTGCTTTTAGTCAATTCTAAATTTGTCTATCCCTCATAAAGTCTCATATCCCTTAACCCGCATTTTTATGCTTTTGGTAATAATGATTTCTAATTTACATACTTCACAAATATCAAAATGATTTTGATTGTGACAGATATATCAAAATATATATTTAGTAGGACACACACATACGCATTTAGAAAACATAAGATAGTGTTCACTGTAATTTATGATGACTATTAAAACCACATACCTTGCTGACATGCCCAATATCTGTTTGGGCTATATTGCATAGCACCTACATTGTGCATCAGCATCAGGGGAGAAGAATAACAATGCCATCTGAGTCAGCTCTGACATGCGAAATGTGCAACGTTCCAGGTGTCTCAAGTCCTTCAGCAATCATGATCGTCTGCTGATGTTGATGTATGGACAAATGTCATTCTTTGCCAGTGTGATACAGGGTCCTCCAATGACACTGATACAAGTTCACAGTGTTGTATTCTGATATCAAACCACAAAATCTGCCCTAATTGCTGAATCAGAAGACTGCTGCTGGTATTTCCTAAATATTTACATGAGTAAGTGCTATTAGACTTTGCATTAACATACCTCTAAGTGCTTTGATGTGGAACATATGTACCACAGCCATATGTACGACAGACATTAGTGATTTGTTCCACAGACACTTTTGTTGTGTTAATGTGGTGAATTAAGACACACAAGCGTTGTTTCCTTTATGTAGTTCCCATGCATCATTACACCTATCTACCCATATGTTTCAAAATTAATCCTTTCTGCACCTCTTTCTCACTACAATGGATCATTGTTTCAACATTTTTCTTATCTTTAATGACATTACTTTTTCAGTGAAAACCAGATTTCATGGAGAGAAAACATTTTCATTATATTTATAATAATAAAATATCGATTTTAAATACCCTAAACCAACACTTATACACATTCTACACCAACCTAACCTAACTTAACTAACCTTGCAATGCTAAATATAATTCTTCTACAAACACATCCTGAAAAATAACTATTATCTAAAAACAATAACCCTTCTCCAGGTAACATCTAAACAAATATTATTCCTATATACATACAAATATCAATAATTTATGTTTTTTTAAATAAAAATTACTTACACATATATTCTATAACATATACAACAAAATTTAGCCCCATCTTATGCTAACTATATCTACTTATATCTAAACTGTAAACTAACTATGCCCAATCTATCTGATAAAACTATTCTATTCTAATCTAATTAAAATTACAAATACATATGTGAACTTTTTAATAGTGAGTACCAAAACAATTATAAACAACTGATGAATGTAATATACAACTAAATTTGATGTAGGATTTCACCCATGGCCAATGGTGTCCTTACATTGCTTGCAATGTCCATTAAAATAACATTGGCCATTTTTTGTTTTTGATAGATTCTGTTCAAAATAACATTGTTTTGTCTGATTAAATACGTTTTTTTTTGTGGAAGGGCAACATTTTGCAACAGTTTTTTGCCTTTAATGCATTTTTGTGACACACTTGAGTTATAACCTTTAATCATGCATGTGAACTTGGCTGACTTTTTTGAACACTTAATTGTAGTCTTCTTGTTTCCGCAGCACATATTTCTGTTTTGACATAACATTCTCCCATTTTGCAGAATGCAAAGCCAATACTTTCCAAGTGTTGATATCTAGCTTTTCTAATTGCAAATATTTTCTTTTGTTTATTGTTCATGTTTGCTAGAAATCAAACTTTAACATGAAGTTGATATTTATGATAAAGTAAGAATCATGTTATGTTTTCGGGAAAAAACACATATCATTAAATATTACACATTACAAATTTATTTCAGTAATGTGAGAAACACAGCAAAATAAGTTAATTTCCAAATCAGTTTTATGAAAAGAAACCTACATCTAATTAGCAATTATATTTCATACATATGGTGGTGTTTATCAAAATGTACCATTTTAACACTCTGTGGAGCCTAGTGACAGCACAGCCTCCCTTGCATGCATGTGAAAGCATGTCTGCATAATGTTTACATTTTTTTAAAAAAACACAAGAATGGCAAGATAAACTCCTACCAACAACAACATCTACAAAACGATTAATGTCTTTGTACATGTGCTGCAAATAATGCACACATCATGTAAGAATTTTTCATGGCTAGAAGAAGTTTTGTAGCATAGTAATGGAAGCCTATGTTTGGGGAATCAAGGTTCTGGAAAAGCATGTTGAATTTCACAATTAAATCAGTCTTTTTTAATATCCATGTTGAATGTCTTTATAACAGAACACACAGAATCACTCAGTTAAGGATTTCTTTTTGAGAAAGCACACAAGGGAAAAAACAAAACTGTGTACCACACATAGATAACATAAAGGCTGAGTCAATCCTTAGCATATGATGCAAAAAACAAGCCTTCTGCAAACAGAAGGCTTGTCACTGGCAAAAACGTGCCCAGCAGGACAAACAAAATTGCAAAGTTTTATTTTCTATCAATAGCTTTCTTTTATTTTTCCAAGTCATGTTTTCTCACATTGCACTCATGTTTTCTATTTTTTTTTGTTGCTCATGGGTGCTGTTCTCAAAAGCTGGTGTTTGTCTTTGTTCTAAATATTGCAAAGAAAGTTTCTTTCTTATGTGTCATTTCTGAAATGATGCCTTAACACATTGGTCCTCATTACGAATTTGGCAGTCTTTTTGGAAGACTGCCGTCTTTGCGGGTGCCAGAAGACCGCCAGTGTTGACAGTCCAAAGACCGCTGTAATACGACTCACCATCAGATTGCTGTCCATTTAAGGGTGGAAACCCGCCATCGTTGATCTGACCGACAGCGGGCGAACAGTGGTTCTACTGCCACGCCAAAAGGACTCCACCCACCATATTATGATACGTAATACGGCACAGTGGTTCCTGCACAGCGATGCGGCGCTGGTGGTGGAAACACCAACACCCATCCCCTCCCGGACGACCACCTCACCCAGGCAGATAGGTGGACAGTCTGAAAGGAGGGGATAGGTGGAGGTGTTGTGTGCAGGTGTGTGGTGTGTGCATGTATGTGTGGTGGTAGTGGTGTGCGTGACTGCATGTGTGTATGTATGCATAGAGGGTGTGTATCTGAATGGAAAGGGAGGGGAGGTGTCATGGTGCGAGTGAGTAGGTGTGTGTATTGGGATGCGTGCGAGTAGGGGTGTTTGTATGGGAGGCGTGTGAGCGAGTAGGGGTGTATGTCAGGGAGTGTGTTGGTGAGTGGGGGTGTAGGTCAGGGACTGTGTTGGTGAGTGGGGTGTATGTCAGGGAGTGTGTTGATGAGTTGGGGTGTGTGTCTGTGTGCAAGAGAGTGAGGGTGTCTGGATGGATGCGTGCAGTTGACGGGCATGTCTGTGTGCAAGCGAGTGAGGGTGTCTGGATGTATGCGTGCGTTTGGGGGTGCGTGTCTGTTTGTATGCAAGCGAGTGGGGGTGTCTGGATGTATGCCTGCGGTTGGGGGTGCGTGTCTGTGTGCAAGTGAGTGGGGGTGTCTGGATGTATGCGTGTGGTTGGGGGTGTGTGTCTGTGTGCAAGCGAGAGGGGGTGACTGGATGTATGCGTGCGGTTGGTGTCTGCAAGTGTGTGGATGGGTGGGGGTGTTTGCAGGTGTGTGGATGGGCGGGGGTGTTTGCAGGTGTGTGGACGTGTGGGGTGTGTGTGTCGGCGCCAGGAATAGG
This sequence comes from Pleurodeles waltl, assembly GCF_031143425.1. Taxonomy (NCBI): domain Eukaryota; kingdom Metazoa; phylum Chordata; class Amphibia; order Caudata; family Salamandridae; genus Pleurodeles; species Pleurodeles waltl. The sequence continues at coordinate 933,625,127 of NC_090448.1, read as the reverse complement.
GATTCTTGTCGCTGAGTGCATTACCGCCAGGGTTTTTGTGACAGGGTGACTGCCACAGAAAGCCTGGCGGTTTGCTGAGTCGCAATATTGCTGGCGGTTTTACGGCTGAAGCCGGGCCGGAGGTGCTCACCTCTGGCACGGCGGTCCGAGCGCCCTGGTGGTACTGGCGGCTTTGTCGCGGTTTGGCTTCAGCCAAACTGCCAGACTCGTAATGTGGCGACCTTTATTGCCGGGTCCGTGGCAGTAAGACCACCACTGCAAGAGTGGTGGTCTTGAGACCCCCACACTCGTAATGAGGGCCATAATCTTGTAGTACACTCCAATCCACCCCACTCCAGTCTCCCCCACTACAATTCCCGTCAATCCACCCCACCTCTCCTCACACCAATCCACCCCAACCCTACTCCAATCCAATCCACTCCAACCCACCACACTCCAATCCTCCCAACTCACCCCAATCTAATCTGCCCCACTCCAGTCTGCCACACTCCTATTCACCCCACTCCAATCCAAAACAATCTGCCCCACTCCAATCCAAAACAATCTGCCCCACTTCAATCTGCCCAACTCCAATCCAAAACAATATGCCTCACTCCAATCCAATATAATATGCCCCATTCCCATCTATCCCACTCCAATCTGCCCCACTCCAATCCAACAGAATCAGCCCCACTCCAATCTGCCCCAATCCAAAACAATCTGCCCCACTGCAATTTGCTGCACTCCAATCAAAAACAATCCGCCCCACTAAAATCCAAAACAATCTGCCTCATTCCAACCCAAAACAATCTGCCCCACTCAAATCCTCCCTTCTCCAATCTGCCCCATTCTAATCCAAAACAAACTCACTCCAATCCCCCAGCCCAATCCAAAACAATCTGTCTCACTCCAATCCGTTTCACTCCAATCCAAAACAATCCACCCCACTCCAATACGCTCAACTCCAATTCAATCCACCTCATCCTGATCCAATCCACCCCACTCTATCCCGATTCACCCCACTCCAATCCACCCACTCCCATCCAACCCACCCCACTCCCATTCAGTCCACCCACACCAACTCAATCAAGTCGACTCCAATCCAATTCACCCCACTCCAATCTCCCCAACCCAAAACAATCTGCCCCACTACAATCTGCTGCACTCCAATCCAAAACAATATCCTTCACTAAAATCCAAAACAATCTGCCTCAATCCAAACCAAAACAATTTGCTCCACTCCAATCAGCCCCACTCCAATCCAAAACGGTCTGACTCACTCCAATCCCCAACTCCAATCCAAAACAATGTGCCCCACCAGAATCTGCGCCTCTCCAATCTGCCCCACTCCAATCCAAAACAATCTGCCCCACTCTAATCTGCCCCACTCCAATCTGCCCAACTTCAATCCATGCCAATACAATCTGCCCCACTCCAATATGTCCCACTTAAATCCAAAACAACCTGCTCCAATCTAATCCATTTCAATCTGCTCCACTCTAATCTTCGCCACTCCGATCCAAAACACTATTTCCCGCTCCAAGCTGTCCCACTTTAATGCAAAACAATATGCCCCACTCCAATCTGCCTCACTCCAATCCAATCCACATCTCCTCAATCTAATCCGCCCACTCCATCCCAATTGACCCCTCTTCAGTCCACTACAAACCACCCCACTCCATCCCAATTCACCCCACTCCAATCCACCAGAATTCACCCTACTCCAATCCAATCCACCCCACACCAATCCACCCCAATCCAGCCCAGTCCAGTCTACCTCACCCCAATCCAATCTACCCACACCAATCCATCCCTTCCGACTCCCATCCAATTGACCCTACTCCAGTCCAACCCACCCCATTCCAATCCAATCCACCTCACTCTAATCCACCCCAATACAATTTGCCCCACTCCAATCCAAAACAATCTGCCCCACTTCAATCCAAAACAACCTGTCCCACTTCAATCCAAAATAACCTGTCCCACTCCAAACCATTTCAATCTGACCGACTCCAATTTGCCCCACTCTAATCTAAAACAATCTGCCCCACTCCCATCTGTCCCACTTTGATTCAAAACAACCTACCTCACTCCAAACTGCCCCACTCCAATCCCAAGCAACCCACTCCAATTCAAAATAACCTGCCCCAATACTATACAATCCGCCTAACTCCAATTCAGTCCACCCCACTCTATCCCAATTCAGCCCACTCCAATCCATTCACACCAATCTAATCCACCCACACCAATCCAATCCATCCCAATCCAGCCCAGATCAATCTACCCCACTCCAATACACATCACCCCAATCCAATCCACCCCACCCCACCCCAATCCACTCCACTCCAATCCATCCCACCCCAGTGCAATCCACATGGCTCCAGTCCAATCCATCCCACTCAAGTCCAATCTACCCCACTCAAGTCTGATCCACCCCACTCCAGTTCAACCCACCACACCACACCCCACTCCAATCCAACCCACCTTACTCCAATTCAACCCACTTCACTCCAATTCAACTCAATTCATCCACTCAAATCAATTCCACCCCACTCCAATCCAATCCACTCTACTCAAATCAAGTCCAACGCTACAGAATCAATCTCACTCCAATCCACCCACACCACCCCAATCCATCCCACTCCACTAGAATTCACTTTAATCCACCCCACTCCATTCCAATCCAGTCCATATTAATCCACCCTTCTCTAGTCCAAGCCACCCCACTCCAAACTAACTTAAACTACCCCACTACAATCCAATCTGTCCCAGTCCAATCAATCCACCCCACACCAATCCAATTCACCCCACTCCAATCCAAACCAATCCACCCCACTCCAGTCCAATCCACCCTACTCCAGTCCACCCCACTTCAATCTACCCCACCCAACCCCAAACCACTTTACCTCTATCCAATCCACCCCACCCCTATCCAATCCACACCTCCCAATCCACCCCACTTAATCCAATCCACTCCACCCCACCCTAATCCACCCCACACAATTCAATCCAATCCACTTCACTCAATCCAATCCACTCCACTCAATCCAATCTACCTCACTCCAGACCAATCCACTGTAGTCCACTCAACTCCAATCCAATTCATCCCACATCAATCCAAACTTAATGCAATTCCTACCCCACTCCAATCCAACCCACTTCAATCTACCCCAATCCAATCCCAACCCACTCCAATCCACCCCTCCTTTTCACCCACCCAATTCCACCCCACCTCATTCCAATCCAATCCACCCTACCCCAATCCATCACACTCCTAGCCACCCCAATCCAATCTACCCCACACCAATCCATGCCACCTCAATCGAATCCACCCCACCCCATCCAAGTTCAGTCTTTCACACTCCAGTCCACTCCATCCAGCCTGACCTACTCCAATTCACCCCATGCCAATCCAATCTGCCCCTCCCACACCAATCCAATCCACTCCAATCCATCCTACTCCACCCGATCTCACCTCACCCAATTTCAATCTACTCCACTCCAATCCAATCTATCCAACCAACCCCATCCCAATCCACCCCACTCTGCTCCAATCCATCACACTTTACTTCAATCTACCACACTCTATCCCAATCCTATTCACCTCACCCCATCTCTTATTCTGTCCACCTCACTCCAATTCAATCCAATCCACCCCAATGCAATCAAATCTACCCCACTCCAATCCTATCTACCCCACTTCAGTCTACTCCACCCCACTCCACATCAGTCCAATCCATCCCACTCCAGGCCAGTAAATCCGCCCCACCCCACCCCACTCCAATCCAATCCAATTTGTAGCTGCATTTTTAACACCTGCACAGAGCAGGCATTAAAAGAGGGTACACCATTATTTTTAATAGGCTCTATGTATTTTGCAGGATTAGTGCCAACATGTTTTACGCTAATCCTGCAAAATACAACAATAGCGTGAAAAATGGTGATGCTGTTGTCCCTAACATGTGCCGTGGTGGGCCGTATGTTAAATACGGTGCACACATGGTGGCGTTATGGGGGCTCAATGGGCTGCAAAAAAGTGGTGCTTCATGACTTGAAGTGCCACTTTTCTTAAATCTGGGCCTAGGTGTGTCAGATGACCTGCCTTGAATTAATTTTGATAAAACCTGGGCCGTAAACATGTGACCCGACTGATTTTCTTGGGAGGGGGTAGTTAAGAGATTGAGTGAAGCAATTGTATAGTTTATATGTAGATTTTTTTTTGTCCTCCTACACCTCAGAATCCTAGCCATCTCCATACCATATCTGATTACACCCTCTCATATGCAGAGGTAACCAATGCCAAGGAGACAGAATCTCTCTCACTTGGGCGGGAGCTCAACACTAGAGGCGGAGAGCAGAGTGGTATTTAATCACTGGACTCAGGTATAGTGAATGGGCTCAATTAATTTATTACCCCTGATTTTCCCTCCATACCACCAATAGTGACCATCATTTTTCTTTCTTTTTTCTAGAAGTTCCCACCACCATATCCATTTGTGATGTTTGAAAGAAAGTATTAAGCCAATCTGTGTGTAAAGGGGAGGACCCAGACACCTATTCCCAACAGATTTCTCTTCTTGCCAGAAGTATTGAGTGGAACAACACAATCTTCACATCCCTGCTGCTCACTTTCCATTCCTCAGGTAGCCCAAAATTGATTAAAGTGAGGCTTGCCGAGGTTTCTTGTTTCAGAATACTTGAGACAGTTTTATAGACCTCTTCACAGAAGCAATGTACTACTGGGCATTTCATGAACATATGAATGTCTGATGGACTCTAGATCACATTTTGCACATTTGACCACTTCCCCCTTCCTCATCTTTAAAAACTTATAAGGGGAGCAATAGGCACTGTGTAAAGTGATCATCGTTCTGGTTCCGTGCCATTATCTCTGTTTTCCAAGCGTTAATATAATAACCCGAGATCGTCCCAAACTCCCCGCTGTGCTCAAAAGTGCGAGGAAAGCTATGGATAAATCCAAGGTGTACACCAAAAGGTCATCGGCATATAGGGCAACTTTTTTCTCCCACCCACTACAGCAAAAAGGGGGAAATTGTGAGATTCTGCCTAATCTTCCTGGCAAAGGGTTCTATGTACAAATCAAACAACAGGGGGGAGAGAGAGCAACCCTGTCTAGTGCCTCTGGTAATCCTAAAGGGCACTGTTAATTTCCCATTCACCAGTGCCCTAGCCGAAGGAATTTGACAGATTAGACAGATGGTCTAACAAAACTTCTTACCCACATTGTAACCCTTAAGAATAGCTTTCAAGTAGCTCTAGTTAACTCTATTGAAGGCCTTCATTGCATCCAGGGCTATAACAGCTAGGGGTTCTTCATAGGTTGTGGCCAAGTCTATAGCTCCAATCAGGTTAAACGTTGATTCATGTAAAAATCTATTCTTAGCCTATCCGCCAGTATTTTAGCAAACAACTTATAATCGCTATTTAACAGTGATATTGGCATATAGGACTTGCATCAGACCGGGCTCTTTCCTGGCTTCAAACTGAGAGAGATAATTGCCTCATTCCAAGAAGCAGGTAATGGCGCTCCCTCCTTAAAAATCTCTGAGAATAGTTGTGACATTGCTGGAACTATAAATACCCCTAAACCTCTATAAAGCTCAACGGCAATGCCATCCAGTCCAGCCGCTTTCCCTGCCTTGCTTCCTTTCAAGACCTCTCTTATCTCTCCCTGAGAAATGGGTTTATTCAAGAAGGCCTGCTTCTCCTGTGTAAGACAAGGGAGAATGTCTACCCCCAGTCACTCACCAACTTCATACTCGCCCACCTCCATCTCCTCTGTGTAAAGCTGGGAGAAGAACCTCTGAAAGGCATCCTCTCTATCCTCTGAGGTGGTAAGCTTACACTAGACTGATCAGCCACAATCTTCTTAATGCAATTCCGCCGCACTTGCTCCTTCTTGATCTTCCAAACTAACAGTCTCCCTGCACTTTTTCCATATTCAAAATGAGTGAGTCTGCTTGCTTCCCATCTCTTTGCAATCCTGGTTTGCAACACTTCCTCCATCTGCTGCCTCAGCTGGTTTATCCTATTATCCAAACCATGCTTGCCCCCCCCCCAGCATTCTCCATTAATTGACTATTGCATTGTAATATTTCCTGTTCTATCCAGTTTATTTCATCCCTGTATTGCTTATTCCTATGACTGGTAAGACTCACAATCTTCCCCCTAATGACAGTCTTAAAGTATCCCAAACTATAATTGTAGAGGCGGACCACAGATTAACCTTAAAAAAAAAATCCTCTGTTTCCTTTCGAAACTTGAAATGACCTCCTCGTCCAAGAACAGGGCACGGTCAAGAGTCCATCTCCTCCCACCTAATTCCTGAGGGAGACTCATTTTTAACATTACATCTGTGTGGTCCGATAAGTGAGCAGCTGATTACGCAATATCCTCAATTAAACCACACAGCACTTGATTTACTAGAAAATAATCAATCCGGAAGGCATGACCGCATTTTTTATTGCAATAAGAAAATCCCTGTTTCACCCCAGCTCTCTGCCTCCACAGATCGTGCAGCCCAAATTCTTTCATCATCCTTTTAAGATATTGCTGGGACTTCAGGTGCCTATCGAACTATATTTTACTGATCTATCCAATTTATTATCCAAGACCACGTTGAAGTCCCCGGCCACTATAATTGGATCGGGAAACTCTAATAGATGGGAAAAAAAACATTCTAAAGGGGCTCTATGTCGCAGTTTGGCCCATAGAACCCTACTAAGGTGAGTCTCCTACCACCTAGTTGTAGTTTGACTATAATCCATCTGCCCAATTTATCAGACACCACCTCCAACAGTATTGCATTAACCTGTTGTTTAACCAAAATTGCAACTCCTTTAGTATTAAAATTATGCTCCTTACTAGCCTAGAATTGTACCCATTTCTGGGTTTTAAACAGAACCATACTTTCCTCCTTAGTTAAATGCGTTTCTTGTTAAATTAATATGTATGCTGTGGAGTCCCTTAGAAACTGCTAAACCTAGCTAGTCCTCCCTTTAGTCCACAAGCCATTAATTCAAGACATAATTTGAATTAATCTAGTATTGTCTCCCTGGCTTCCACTTACCTTATCCAGTTAGATACTGGTTAGCTGAGGTGTATGAGGTTATTTCTTCTATTTTCCCCACATGCTCCCCACCATGTGCCCTCCTGCTCCCTCCTCCTACTCCTTCCCACGGACAACCCCCCCTTTCATTAATGGACCGATTAGCCTGATTTTAGAGTGCCTATGGTTGCCCCGGCCTGTATTTCAGCACCTGGAATAGCCTTTATTTCTCAACACACCCACTCTTCATGGGTGCCAACAGATTGTCAGCTGCTGTATGGTCCCTAATATCATACATTTTATTGTTGTGCATTACTCGAAGATGCGCTGGAAATTTAAGCTGGGCCACTGCACCTAGATTTTTTAGTTCCTCCAATCGTCTCCCCAACTCCCATTGTTTATTCAATGTTGCCCTACACAGGTCCGACATGATATTGAAGGAAAAGTCCTCCCCTCTTAGGGAGTTAATTTTTAGTGCCAAAATCCACAGCTAGGCGCTTTGCAACAAACAGCTCTGTTTTCTTTGTGAAAATGTGATTTGTCCATGTTGTGTTTTGGGGCTTTTTTCTGTCGCGGGTGCTAAGCCTACCCCCACAAGTGAGGTACCACTTTTGTCGGGAGACATGGGGGAACTCTGGGTGGAAGGAAATTTGTGGCTCCTCTCTGATTCCAGAACTTTCTGTCACCAAAATGAGAGGAAAAAGTGTTTTTTGGGCCAAATTTTGAGGTTTGCAAAGGATTCTGGGTATCAGAACCTGGTCAGAGCCCCACAAGTCACCTCATCATGGATTCCCCTAGGTTTCTAGTTTTCAAAACTGCGCAGGGTTGCCAGGTTTTCCTATGTGCTGGCTGAGCTAGAGGCCAAAATCCACAGCTAGGCGCTTTGCAACAAACAGCTCTGTTTTCTTTGTGAAAATGTGATGTGTCCACGATGTGTTTTGGGGCTTTTCCTGTCGCGGGCGCTAGGCCTACCCCCACAAGTGAGGTACCATTTTTATCGGGAGACATGGGGGAACGCTGGGTGGAAGGTATTGTATAGTATTGGGGCAGGTTATTGTCAATATTGTTTCTTTCAAGAGATATGTTTTGAAATTTAAGAAAATCTTATGTGACTTTTTATTATTAGGATTCCTCCTAAACGGGTCTCTAGGGATCCTCTGAATATTGCTTGCAATCTCTTCCTTACTTTCTTCCAGCGAGACTGCATTCTTAATAAGAGAGGCTACATACATTTTAAGGTCATCCCCCCTCCACTCCTTCTGGTACATTCAGAACTCTCAAGTTGTTCCTTCTGGAATTGTTTTCCAACTGTTCTCATTTCTCCTGTAATTCCCACTCATTCCCTTTAACTATTGGATTTCTTATTTACTCTTCCTCAAAACTTCCTTCATAGTGCCAACTGAGTCCTTGAGAGCCTGAGTTCTAATTGACAAGAGGTTGATTTTTTTTTCCAGAGTTTCGCAAGCTACCCTTATCTCTCCTTAATTTGCCTCTGAGACCGCAAAACCCTTTTTAATATCATCCGAAAGCGCTGAGAACATAGGCCCTCATTATAAGAACAGTGGTAAAAACCACCTACCGCCACGGCAACGGCTGCCAAAAGACCATCGGCGTGGCTACCAACTGTCTGCCATAATTTGACCACCGCTGGATTTCCGCCACAAGAATGGCGGAAATCCGTCTGTGGCCATACTGGCGGTTGGCGGTAAGGTGGCGCTGCTACCACCAGCAGTGCCACGCCAGTAGAACGCAGCCAGCTGTATTATGACTAATAACACGGCTTGGCGGTGTTCTGCTGGCGGGCGCTGCCAGCAGCAGCGTCCCGTCCTGTCTCCTGCCGGAGGATCCCCTGGATCCAGGTAAGTCAGGTCTCCAACAGGGGAGGGGGGCGGGGGTGTTGTGTGTGTGTGGGGGTGTGTGTGTGAATGTATGTGTGTGTGTGTGAATGCGGGTGTGGTTTGTGTGTTAAATGAGTGTGTGCATGTACGGACGTGTGAGTGCGTATAAATTGTGAAATGTGAATGCGTGACTGTGTGTATGTTTGAAAGTGTGTGCAGATGTGTGTGTGATTGGATGTATGCATGCGTGTATGTATGTGTGAATGAGTGTGTGTATGCGTGTGTATGTGTGTGAAGGGCGGGCGTGGATGTGGGGGGTTTCTGGAGAGCTGGGGGGGGAAGACCCCTATCAGTGACAGGGAAGGATTTCCCTGTCACTGATATGGCCTACGGCCATGGTTTTTGTGGCATTATGAACGCAACGAAAACCATGGCGGTAGGCGGGTCATAATCCTGCAGGCGGCACAATGGTGGCCCCCAGGCTGGAGATGGATATCTCCAGCCTGGTGGCTGTTACCGCCGTGGCGGTTGGAGTGGTACATTAGCGGGTTGGCTTCAGCCAACCCACCAATGTCATAATGTGGTGGTAAGTACCGCCAGCCTGTTGGCGGTACTGACTGCCACATTATCGCCGACTGCTGGGGTCATAATGACCCCCATAGTCTCCAAAGCAGTTCTTACGGTAGGAGTGACATGAGCCGGATTATCTGTCAGTTCTAAAGAAGGCAGGAGCCCCAAAGCCCTGGGCAGATCTGATATCTCAAGGTCTGGTCCTGTAGGAACGCTTGCCATGCCTCCACTACCCCTACCTAGGGTCGTAAGGTTACTTTCTTCAGGGGTCAACCTGGTCACAGGGTGGGGGAAGCCACCCCCTACTTTGCCTTCCAAGTTTTTCAAGGGAGGGGGTCTTTCACTTAAATCTCGTTCCATTGGGCTGGTGGTACTGCCATTCAGAACGGTAAGGCCGTGAAATATGCCCCTAATGAGGGGGTAACTTTAAGTTTAGCAATGCTGGTTTTGTGTTTTATTTTTCTTATTTTAGTTGCAATCAAGACCTCCTCTCCACCGGGGCCCCTGACAGCCTGTCTTGTTGCTTCCACCTCTCACCTTCTCCTCTCCGACCTGTATTTCCTGTTGATTTCAGTTTATGGTGCCCGCCTACCTTCTTTTGTCGACCCCTTTGCTCTCTTCCCGGAGTCGAGGTTGCTTCCCCCACCATCCGCCACCTTACTGCACCTTCAGCGTCCCCTGCTGCATCCCCTGCTGCCTCCTCAGCCACTCCTTCGGCCTTCACCTTCACAACTTTCACCGTCTCTGCCAACTTCCGAACCGCCGTCTGCACGTGCTAATTCTGCCTGCGCTTCCCCGGAGGAGAATGCGTGCTGCTGCCCTTCTGCTCTTCCGGAGCTCCAGGGTGGCACGACGACAGCATGCAGCCTCGCAGGAGCTAGAAGAACCTCTCCTGAGGCTCCCTGACCTCCTCATGAGCTGTCAACACATTGAATTCAGCAGCAGCAGCAGTAGCCAGAGGGAACGTGCACACCTTGCGGACTGTAGTCATGCCAGCCGGGGGCCCAGGTATGCCCTCTAGCGAGCCGCCGCTGCGCAGCCCACCATGTTCCCCGCCAGTAGCTAATAAAATTCCTTGATTATTGAATTAATTTTTGGAATGGGTGTGTATGACACTAGAATCTGTTACAAAATTTAAAGTGTAGAACAACTTTTTGTTTCCTGATGTAATAAAATAAATTTAATTTCAAAACTTACCAGAAGCATCAAGATCATTAAAGTCAGCATTTTCATTCCAAAAATGGATGTGATTCACCTGTGTGTTAAAAACATTTTAAAAAGTTTGTATAAATTATTTGTAATCATACAACATAAACATCCTCTAAAAACTTATACATTTTTAAAATTTAAATAATTAAAAAATTCAATAGAACTTCGGGAATGCTTAGTTTTTATATCTAACCCTAATACGTCTAAAAAAGACATTAGCTGTGATGACTAGATACTAGAGGAAGCAGTTCTAAAATTTTGCATGCATTTTTGTTCACATACTACACAATCAAAACAATTTTAGGAAAAGCAAACTGTTAAGCGTTTACCATGTGGTCTGGTTTCTTTAATGCCCAAATTGTACAGTAGATCTTGCTCCTGAGATGTCATGTGTGCCTGACGATGTTGCAACTGCCCCACCGTACGATCTATAAATGTAAATACAAAACCAGATTGTGATACACCCCCTTTCACCATATCACCATTTCTTCATAGGTGCAGCCCTGGCCCACTCTTTGACCAACAGTTAGCACCCTAGGCATGTAATGAACAACAAGTAACACCAAGACCCCAACATTCCTCTTGGCAAAAGTCTCTTTACAGCTGTTTCCAAACATCTCTACATAAATATATATAAAAAACGAATTAAACTATCCCTAACTAACTCCTGATAACAATCCCCAAAACACAGCAAAACCTCCAACTACACTAAGACAAAAAAACACAAAGACAGACTAAGACAAACAACATTGACAATCACCAAATGCAAATTATACAGCATCTACCCAGTCAAACACTATAACAAGACAACAATATGAGCTACAAAGACTACTGATAAAACTACAAAATATCACAAAAGACCTCTGAAAACATGCTCTCTAGAACCAATCCAACCAACACCCCAGCACAAAAAAGTGAAAGGGACACGCAAAACCTTGCTCCCAGTTATCCACACACTTTGTGTCGTAAGTAACGATGTTTTGCGTAGCACTGCATGGGTGTTGCCATGCAACAACACACAACAGGTGCATAACAATGGGTCGGCAAAATATATGCATTGCCACACAAGTACATTAAGTTGAAAAACATACCTGTGAATTACTTGTATTTTACTTTAAAAAATTCACAAAAAGCACATTTTATGGACCAAGTTCTGCCAAATTCTTTGTAAATATGTTTAACCGTTTGGGCTGTAGCTGTGTTTAAATTTCCTATGGAAAATTTTATGTGGAAAAACACATTTGGGACCCCTCCCCTTTTTCTCAGTTCCCCTTGATGAATCACCCTAAAACTTTCTAGGAAGGAGTTGTTGCGGCTGAGACTTGTTTTTTGGGAAGTTTCATGAAGATTCGTCAAACTGCGCTCAAGTTTTAAGCAAACCAAAACATTTTCATTGGAAACGTGGTCCTAACTATAACTGCTCAGTGGTGCCTGCTACCGCATGCACCTGTAATATACATATATAAATGTATTATCCACATACAAGGAGTATGTCATGCACTAGAGACAAGCTGGATGAACTAGCACAAAGTACCGATGCTGAGAATGCACAAGGAGTGCACTCCTTACAGAAGCAGAATAAGTAGCTGAGAGAGGATGTTGAGAGGCTGGAGTTACATTCAAGAAAGAACAATTTGAGAACTGTGAATGTTCCAGAGAGTGTGGAAGGTCCTGACTTAAAAAACCTTTGCTCTAAAAATCTGGAAGCAATTTTTTTTAAGAGCAAGACAGACTCTAATCTGCAAACCGGCATTCAGATGATAAATAGATATCCCTTTAGGCAGAATCCTAACTGGAAAACACCAAGGAAGATCTTGGTGAACTTCTAGACCTATACGTTAAAAGAGCAGATGCTCTCAGCCGCTTTAAAGGTCAAGTCATTGTTGTAAGAGAATTTTACATACTGGATCAGGTCCGGTGTAGGCAGAATCCTGGCGCAAAGGCAGGGAGAGCTAGGTGGGAAAATCAATCAGTCTTATGGGTACTTGTATATTATGGCTTATCACCCTTGAGGGTATCCATGCACTGGGTTGCTGGGCTTAGTCGAAGAGCCAGATCTTGAGCTTCCTCCTGAAGTCTGTCAGTGTGGGTAATGTTCGGCGGTGCGGGGGAGGGCATTTCAGCTCTTGGCGGTGAGGTGGGAGGAGCATATCCTGCTGTGGCTATGGCAGATGCAAGGTGCCTTTGCCAGGGTGAGGGAGGCGGAATAAAGGTTTCTGGATGGTTAGTGGAAGTTCAGGCAATGGTTCATGTATGTTGGTCCTTGGTCGTGGAGGGCTTTGTAAGCATATGTCAGTAGTTTGAATTGGCATCTTTTCTGAATGGGGAGCCAGTTGAGGTTCCTCAGGTTCTGAGTGATGTGGGTCCACTTGGGCAGGTTTTGGATCAGTCTGGCCACCGAATCTGTATCGTTTGGAGCCTTTTCATGAGTTTGGTGGTGGTCCCTGCATAGAGCGCATTGCCATAGTCCAGACAGCTGGTGATTTAGCTTGCATGACGGTGTTTCTTGTGCTTCTGGGGAGCCATTTGAAGATTCTTCGGAGCATGCAGAGGGTGTGGAAGCAGGCTGAGGAGACTGTGTTGATCTGTTGTTTCATGATGAGTTTTCTGTCCAGGATGAAGCCGAGGTGTGGGCACAGTATTTTGGTGTGGGGATGGGTCAGAATTCAGCGGGCCACCAGGTGTCGCTCCAGAGGGAGGTATGATTGCCAAAGATCAGCACCTCGGTCTTGTCCGTGTTCAGCTTCAGTCAGTTTTCCGTCATCCAGGCAGCGACATTATTCATGAAGTTCTGGAAGTTGGTCTTTGTTGTGGTGGGGTCCACTGAGAGCAAGAGGATGATCTGGTAGGTCATCCAGATAAGATATGATGTTGATATTGTGGGTTCTGACGAAATTCACTAGAGGGGTCATGTAGATGTTGAAGAGGTAGAGCTGATGGATGAGCCTTGGGAGACGCCACAAATGGTGCACTTGGGTTTCAAGGTGAAGGGGGGGAGACGGATTCTCTGCGTGCATTCTGTGTGGAATGATGCAATCCATCTGAGTGTGCCTCCTTTGATTCCGAACTGGTGCAGTCTCTTGATGAGTCTGTGGTGGGAAACAGTGTCAAAGGCTGCAGATAGGTTGAGAAGGATTAGGGCAGCCAATTCTCCTCTGTCAAGTAGGGTGCAGATGTCGACCATGGCGGCGATCAGGTGTTCTAGTGCAGTGGTTGGCTCAGAAGCCCAATTGGGAGGAGTCTAGCAGGTTGTTTCTCTGCAGGTGTTCAGTGAGATGATGGTTGATGGCCTTCTTCAGGACTTTGGTGGGAAACCGGAACAGCAGGATGGGGTAGTAGTTCTGGAGATTGCTGGAGCCTGTGGAGGAGTTTTGAGGAGAAGTCTGACCTCTGTGTGTTTCCATGCATCAGGAAATGTGGCTGTGATGATGGATACATTAAAGCTGGCAGCGTGTTGGTGGCTAATCTTGTTGCTTCCTAGGTTGAAGCGCTGGTGGGGGCAGGGGTCAGTGGGTGCTTCTGAGTGGATGGAGTTCATCATTACTGTGGTGTCCGGTGTGGTGAGCTGTTCCCATGAGGTGAGACGTTGGTCAGGGAGGCTTCCGTAGGGGTGGTGATGCTGAGGGGGTCGGTAAGTTGGGGCTCATAGGTCCTGTAGATGTTGGATATTTTGTTGTGGAAATGATTTGCTGCTGAGTTCCTGTGAGAGAGGGATCTTGTTCTCAATGGCCGTTGGGCAGGAGAACTCTCTGAAAATAGTGAAGAGTTCCTTGGGGTGGTTGGCACTCAGCCTCGATGCGGCCTGCCAGGGCATCCTTTTTGCATCTTTTGAGTTTTTGATGGTAGTTGATGGCTGACTTGAAGGTGGCTCAGTCTGTTTCCTCACTGCTGGTGTGCCATTGTCTCTCAACTTGTTTGCAGCTGTGTTTAATTGTGCTGAGTTCCGGAGTGTACCAGCTGGCTTGTTTGGTGGATTTGCAAGTTTTTGCTGGTTTGAGGGGGGCAACTAGGTCAGTGGCGATAGTGGTCCAAGTGTTGAAGTTCACGACTGCCAGGATAAGGTTGGTTGTGGTGTCTGGTTGGGTGGAGTGGACAGCATCCTTCTATTGGTTTTGGGTCACTGTGCTACAGCTGCAGAAAGAGGTGGGGTGGTCCTGTAATGGTGAAGTGGACAATGGAGTGGTCGGTCCAGGTGAGTTCCGTGGTGTGGCTGTATTTAACTCTGTTGCTGGATGTGAAGATCGAGTCCAGTCTGTGTCCTGCTCTGTGAGTGGTGTCTGTGTTCAACTAGATGAGGTCGATGTTGTCCATTTTTTCCAAGAGGTTGGCGGAGTTCGTGTCTGTGGGGTCATCTAGGTGGAAGTTGAGGTCTCAGAGGAAGATGTAGTGCTTGGATCCGATGATGAGCAGGTTGATGAAGTCTGTAATTGTGTCGTAGATGCTGGTCCTTGGTCCTGGGGGTCTGTAGGCGAGGGTGCCTTAAATTGTCGTTTTGTCATTGGTGTGGAGTTGGAAATTCAGGTGTTCCATGATCGTGTGGTTTCGTCATCGGTGGTGGTGCAGTGGATTGCTTCTCTGTGGATGATGGCGATGCTGCCTCTTTGTTTGTTGATGTGTCCCGGTGTTTTCATCTTGGAACCGTTGGGCGTCGAGATGGCGATGTCGGGGGCTGAAAGGGGCTTGAGACATGTCTCTGTGATGGATGTCACGTTGGGGGGCGAGAGTGGAGATGGTGTCCCAGACTTTGGTGGCATGTTTACTGAGCAATCTTGCATGCATTGATCAGGAAGCACAAGAGTGGTCCAGGGGTGGTGTCGGCCAGTGGGGTGGGAGTGGCACAGGTTTCTGTGCAGGCTGGTGGTTCTAGATTGCAGGTGAAAAGACAGCAGTAGCAGGTGAATGGTCCTGTTGAGGAGTGCAGAGATGCGTGGCAGCAGTCGCTGAATCGTCCAGGGCACAAAGATCTGCGTAAGAGTGCCTGTGGGTAGCTGGAAGGTCAGGGTTCCTGGCGCAGGGCACAGTCCAGGTGCAGATGGCGCAGACTGGCTTGCCTGTGGTGTACCCTTGGTGCGCTGGCAGCATTCCTGCTGTATGGTCACGCTGCAGCCTCCATTAAGTAGGTCCTGGGAGGGGCATCAGGGGAAGCGGGTAGCTTGAAGCGGGTGGAGCGGGTGGTGGGAAAATGGTGGAAAGCGGGTCTAGGAGAGGCTGCAAAAGGAATGGGCATTAAGCCAGAAGGCTAGGCCCAAGTGGGGTAAGTATCCTCAGACTGGGGATCATTCTTACTTTTCTTCCTTTCTTCTCTATGTTTAGTAGTGTTAGTCCTGACAGCCTTAGGGTGGTCACCCTCAACTTTTTGCCTGCCTCCCTCCCCTTTTTGACACTGTTTTTGCTGGTTTTAGGACTCTGCGCACTTTACCACTGCTAACCAGTGCTAAAGTGCATATGCTCTCGCCCTTAAAACATGGTGACATTGACTCATACCCAATTGGCTTATTTAATTTACTTATAGTCCCTAGTAAAAGTGCACTACTTGTGCCCAGGGACTGTAGATTAAATGTTACTAGTGGGCCAGCAGCACTGATTGTGCCACCCATATGAGTAGCCCCCTAACCATGTCCCAGGCCTGCCATTGCAAGACCTGTGTGTGCAGTTTCACTGCCAATTCGCCTTGGCATTTAAAAGTACTTGCCAAGCCTTAAACTCCCATTTCTACATATAAGTTACCCCTAAGGTAGGCCCTAGGTAACCCATAGGGCAGGGTGCAATGTAGGAAAAGGTGTGACATGTACCTGTGTAGTGTAAATGTCCTGGTAGTGTAAAACTCCTAAATTTGTTTTACAGTGCTGTGAGGCCTGCTCCTTTCATAGGCTAACATTGGGCTATCCTTGTATACTGTTCGAGTGGCAGATTCTGATCTGAAAGGAGTAACAAGGTCATATTTAGGGGCATATTTATACTCTGTTTGCGCCTGATTTGCGTCGTTTTTTTTACGCAAATCCAACGCAAAGCTAACTCCATATTTATACTTTGACGCTAGACCCGTCTAGCGTCAAAATCCTTGGAGTTAGCGTCACTAAATATGACTCTAAGGCCTTTGCGCCTTATTTAAACTCCTGTGCAAAAATGACGCACGGGAGGGGGCTGGCCTTCAAAAATGACATGCAGCCGCATTTGCGTCATTTTTTAACGCCTGGTCAGGGCAGGCGTTAAGGGATCTGTGGGATCGGAAGGAGCCCAGAGGTGCCCTCCCATGCCCCCAGGGACACCCCCTGCCACCCTCGCCCACCCCTGGAGGACACCCATGGATGGGGGGACCCATCCCAGGTAAGTACAGGTAAGTAGAGGTAAGTATTTTTAAGTGGCATAGGGGGGCCTAACTTGGAACCCCCTACATGCCACTGTGCCCAATGTCCATGCCCAGGGGACAGAAGTCCCCTGGGCATGGCCATTGGGCAGTGGGGCGTGACTCCTGTCTTTGCTAAGACAGGAGTCATTTCCATGGTGGTTGTGCGTCATGAAATGACGCGAGTCAGGTTAGCGTCATAATTTTGACTCTAACCTGACTTGCACCATTTTATGACGCACAACCCACATTGTTTCCTACGCCAGCGCTGCCGGGTTCGCATCATTTTTTTTTACGCTCACCAGGCAGCAGCGCCGGCTAGCGTCATTCCATAAATATGACGCCCGGCTGGCGCATTGGAATGGGGTTAGCCCGCGTTATATTTTTTTACGCAAAACTGCGTTAGCGCAGTTTTGCGTCAAAAAGTATAAATATGGCCCTAAGTGTGGCCAGAAAGGTAATACAAAATCCTGCTGACTGGTGAAGTTGGATTTAATATTACTATTTTAGAAATGCCACTTTTAGAAAGTGAGCATTTCTCTGAATTTAAATCCTACTATGCCTTACAATCCACGTCTGGCTGGGTTACTAGACAGCTCCCTTGTGCATTTCACTCAGCCCAAACACAGGATGCTCAGTCACACCTGCACACATATGCATACTGAATGGGTCTTCCTGGGCTGGGAGGGTGGAGGGCCTGACACTTACATGTCAAAGGACAGTGGCCTGCCCTCACACAATGGACTGTCCAACTTCCTACTGGGACCCTGGCAGACAGGATGGAACTGAAAGGGAACCTTGGGCACTTCTAAGCCACTCTTTGAAGTCTCCCAGACTTCAAAGGCACATTTGGGTATTCAAACAGGGCCTCTGACCCTACCAACTCAGACACTTCTTGACAAGATACCTACTGGGAAAGGAACTCTGAACCAAAACCTGCAACCTGCTAAGAGTAGCTGCCTGGCTGCCCAAAGGGCTCACCTGACTGCTTTGCTGAAAAAGACTGCTGCCGTGCAGTTGCCCAGCTGCCTTGCTGCCCTCTGGCTCTGATGAGAAGTGCTCTCCAAGGGCTTGGATTGAGCTTGCCTCCTGTTTTCTGAAGTCTCAGGGCCAAAAAGACTTCATCTCTGCAAAGAACTCCTTGTGTGGCGAAAATCGACACACAGCCTCCCGGAATCGACGCACAGCCTGCCCTGTGGTGATAAAATCACTGCAATGCCAAACCGGAATGAAGCAGCCTGGCTCCCCGAGTGGAGATCGACGCAGTGCCAGCGTTGCGACCAGAACTTCAACACCCGGTCAACTGGATCACCTGCCAAGCAACAGAAATGTCCCCGCCT
Organism: Pleurodeles waltl; assembly: GCF_031143425.1. Lineage (NCBI taxonomy): Eukaryota > Metazoa > Chordata > Amphibia > Caudata > Salamandridae > Pleurodeles > Pleurodeles waltl. The sequence goes on along the minus strand of NC_090448.1, from coordinate 933,606,776 downwards.
CGCCCACCGGATCGATGCAGCTCCTGTGACGTCACCCTGCACACCCAGGATTTCTCTGCATCATCCCCGGGGCGTCCAAATACCCCACAATCCAAAGAGGATCCAAGTCTGTGCGCCGGAAATTGACGCAAAGCCCATACTGTGTGGAAAACATTGACGCGTCTGTGTGCACCCGGAGAAACCGACGCACACCTCCCTGTTTTCCACGCATCTCCTCCTCTGTGGTCCCGTGTGGATAATTTAGACGCAAACCAGGTACTTTGTGCTTGAGAGAGACACTTATTGCTTTTTAAGAACTAAATACTCTATTTATCATTACAAAAGTGATAATTTCAACTTGTACTTATTGCAAATCTTGATCGTTTTGACCTTATTTTAACCAGATATATATTTTATATTTTTCTAAACCTGTGTGGTGTATTGTTGTAGTGTTTATACTGTGTTATTGCATGATTTATTGCATAAATACTTTACACATTGCCTTCTAAGTTAAGCCTGATTGCTCAGTGCCAAGCTACCAGAGGTTGGGCACAGGATAATTTGGATTGTGTGTGACTTACCCTGACTAGAGTGAGGGTCCTTGCTTGCACAGGGGGTGTCCTGACTGCCAACCAAAGACATCATTTCTAACAAGTAGGTAGAGAGTTTTCTCTCCTCAGTGGATGGCCCCTAAAGCAGGTAGATAATGCTAGAATTAGTTGTGAGGGTTCCTCAGGGGGAGTGGGGGGTTGCACTTAGGTGGGGAGCATTAGGGGGGGAAATAAAACAAATGAAAAAAGTCCTCAACATAAGCTGTGTTTCCCCAGATGATGGTAGTACTTGATAGTCAGCACTCCAAACCAGGCCAAAGTATATAGATACTGAGTGCTCTAATAGAACTGGTTACATGGAATGTCACTGAGCTAATGGCCAGGAAAAAGCAGTACTAAATCACAAATGAGAGTACGGGGTTCTGGTAACGTAAGTAGGTCAAAAGTGTACTAATTGTGACACTAGACCACTCGTATACCTCGACTAGAGGTGAAAAGTGGGTGAGCTGTGAAGTGGTGTCAAGTCTAAGGGGGGGGGGGGGGGAGTTTCCTTTACGGACTAGGTGGTCTCACACACTATGTAGTGTCATGCTTCATCATATGACCACCTAGCCCCACCCAGGTAGGACAGTGCCACCTGGGCGGACTCAACCTCACTGTTAAAGGAACAGGAGGGAGTGCGTAAATTAATTTAATTTCTGGAAAATGGGATCCAGCTATGCTAGGGAAATAAAAACACCTACTCAGATACCCGGGTAAATTTAATAGAGGGTTCTGTGTGGTGTGGTTAAAAGGAATGGGGAACCGATGTGAGAGCAATGACTCACAAGGTCACCTGTCTAAAAGGAGTAGGCGACATGTTTCTGCCCTTATGATTGAGCTATGGAGGGTCTCTGGGCATTCATCAGGGCGTTGGATCCCTGTTGCAATTGCTTCGTAAGCGCTGCAGCAATAATCACATTAGAGAAGGGGAAGGGCCTACCTTAACCAAGGGATTACCTGGGGAGGACCCTAACACTTGAGGCTAGTGGCCTCTGGTATCCTGGAGAGGGAGCGTCCCCTTATAGTCAGACTTGCATCAAAGGTGGGCGCTCTCTGTGCGCCTATACCGACCTCTCCTTCAGGACCGCTTGAAGGAAAAAGCAGTGACAGGTACAGGAGCTCCTGAAAGGTGCGAAGGCACAGGTGATCATTTTACCTGAAACCCACGTGGATAAAGGGGAGTGTGAACAGTACTTTAAAAAGTACCCATGGGTACAGGACAATATATGTACTGACCAACAGGGCAACACAAGGGGGTAGCAAAAGTGATTAAGAAGAACTGTGGGGTTAGAATACTCAAACTTAAAATGGATGAATTAGGTAGGTGGATTATGAGTATCATGGGTATAGGAGACTTTCAGTAGGTTTGTGACAGATATTATGGCCCCAGCTGTGACAATACACAACATTTAAACTTATTACAGCAGCATCTAATTGAATATTCTACCCCCTGTATAGTGGGTGGGGTTTAATGTGGTATTTAATAAGGAGTTAGACAGATCATCACAGAGTGCTTAAATAAGTATGACTAAAAGAAAGGTAAGAATGAGGGATTTAATGACAGACTTAAGGCTAGTTGACATTTGGAGACAGAGAGCCGGGCAGCAGACAGTGTACACTTTTTACAGCAGAAAATATATATTTTCTTCTCGATTTGACTGGTTCCTATTGGACAGAGCACTACTCCAATTTGTGAAAGCAGCAGAGCATCAAGCAGGTACCATCTCGGATCATGTGCCAGTCTGACCTTGAGAGTGCTGGTGACTAAACCCCCAAAGAGGTGGACTTTAAATAGGTCTCTCGTGAAGGATAAAGCTATAATTGAGGAAGTGACACAGAAAACAAACGACATCTTTGACCTCAAGGTTGGCAGTGCTCAAGGGGAGTTCGAATGGAACCCATATAAGGAATATTTGAGGGGATGCATTACACAATTGTCACATGTTGAAAGACTAAAGGCACAAAAGAGAAAAATGTTAACTGTAGCTCAAAATTGAGGGAGGAGCTTGAGACAATGTAAAATGATTATAAAATTATCCTGGAGCAGAGAATCCAAGCTGATTACAGCTCTTTGAATATGGAGAAAATAGCGAAGCGCTTTTAGCATGGAAGGCCAGGGTTGATCTCAATAAGAATAACACTGATAAAACTGGTAGAAGTAGGTTTAGGGAGGGTGTTGACTCAAAATGAGGAAATAAAACTTAAAATGTTAAATTATATCAGAACAGTCAAACAGGGGGTCATTGACCCCGCCCCTTCGAGAATCCAGGATTGACTGTCAAACAAGGAGCAATGCAGTCTCAGTACTGTTGACAGAAACCATTACTATAACAGTAAATGTAAGTCACTTGGTTGAATAGGTGTCAGTACGGTTTCTGCAAATGCACTGCAATTCTTCTGACAAGTACCATTACTATCATAGTACATGCAATGCACTCGACTGAATAAGTGTTATTGCTGTTGGCAGGTGCCATCCCTATTAAAGTAAATGCAATGCACTCAACTGAATAAGTGTCTGTACAACTGTAGTAAATGCATTGCAGTTCTACTGATAAGTATCATTTCTATCATAGTAAATACAGTGCACTTGACTGAATAAGTATCAGTACTGCTGCAGTAAACGCATTGCAGTTCTGCGGACAAGTACCATTACTATCACAGACATGCAACGCACGTATTACATAAGTGCCAGTACTGTTGACAGGTGCTATTACTATCACAGTTATTACAATGAACTTGATTGAATAAGCGTCCGTAGTGTTGACACATACAATTACGATCACTATAAATGAAATGCATAGTTAATTGAATGAGTATCCTTTCTAAAGCATACAATACATTACATGTCGACAGGCAAGTACCTGTTTAGAGAAACATACATTGCAATTCTGTAGAGACAGAGCTGCGGTGCAAGATTTTACAGAAGTGCCAGTACTTTCCCAGTATATGTTTTACAAACCTGCAACTAAGTACTGACAATGTTTGTTCCAATAAAATACACTACAGCTGATGTAGGAGTATTGCCTCTAAATGCACTGCGTGTCTACAGACTCTACGTAAGCGGTCTCTAAAGTGGCGCACCGGGTAGGGCATAATATACCCAAGTATTATCCCAGGGTGCGAGGAAGGTACTGGTGCTTTCCCAGTACCTGTACTGTTGTGGTTCTCTGAAGGTGCTAGTCCTGGCGGTTTATAACGTAAAGTAAATAAATGACATGGGGTTTGTAGAGGGTGCCGGGTTGCAAGTCCCGTTGACGTCAGTGTAGGTCCGCACAGTGGTCAGACAGTGGCCCGGAAGGGATCCGCGGTCCCTGCACCCTCATCCGTCACCCTGCCATAGGGAAGAGATGCGCCTGTCACTCATTAGGTTTAATGGCGCCTCTTCCCAGCTGCACTGTCCACAGCCCCCTCCTTCCACAGCCCTATGTGTGTGCCCGTGTGTCTGCCCAGCCCCCTGCCCGCCTCCCCTGGGTCAGCGGCGGACAATGGAGCGTGGAGCAGGGGGCAGGCACAGTCTGCCCCCGGCCCCCACAGACACATGATAAACGAGCGGCCAGGCCGCGCCTGACAATATGCAGACAAGTGATAAGGTTTGCAGATTTATTCAACCAGGCCAGGCGCAGGGGAGTGCGTGGTGGGAATACAAGCCATTAGGGGAGGGAGGGGTTAGATGCGAGGACCTCTCATTAACCCTTACTCAGTCTGCTATGGTGCAGGTCTTGTACAATCAACAATACTATGCAAGGCCCGTGGGTCAGGAGAGAAGGCCAATGTAGTGTTCTTTAAGAATTCTCGAGAAGCAGCTAGAAGGAGAACGGGTAAAACTGTGTTGTTTCAGAAAATAACCTGTTTCAGTTTTATTTGCGCGGTTTTGCCATCAACCATCACACTCACAAAAAACGTGCAAGCTATGTTTTGTACATGTAGTGTCTAGTAGGCAATTCGCCATGCCATAAACACAGCCGGCTTATATTTTGTTCCAGATCTGGGACCTACCCCAAAATGGCGACCTCTCTGCCAAAGGGGCTAAGGGGTCTTCGAGATTACAACTACCCTCACTGTATGTGCTACCAACTAGCACTGACCACTCAGCAAGAACACATATCAGATGTGCAGAGACCATGACCACTCTCTTGGGTACCAGTTGCACCTTTGCTCTGCAAGGTCGCCCCTTACGCTCCCTGCTTGGGGTTATTTATAACGTACACTGGGCGTTCGACAGCACATTTTACAAGTTTGCTCTCAAAATTCAGACTGCACGGTTTACAGACAAATGAGGGAAATTCGCCGTGTTCCTGTCCGGAGAGGCTGCAAAAGCTGTTGCAAAGGCAATGACGTGTGGCAGAATTTATCGCAGTCTGCTTCAAGCTATTTTGACCTCCTAGGTACATGTGTTGAACATCCACACGTTTTTCTACCCATGTAGCCACTATCCCGTTCTACCGCTTCGTATATGTTACCTTCGGTAAGGCTACGCCATAGTCGACTCTGTGGCTTGAGCGTGGAAAAGCACCCAACCCCCATATCGGCAGTTCGGAGTCACGGGCCCGTTAGGACACATCACAGCTTCCCGTTAGGCCACGCTGCCCCCGCCTCGTTCGAAAACGGAAAGGGACTTCATTGATATACATGGAACTAGCTTCTTGTCAAGGTTCAGTCCGCCTGACCTGCAACAAATGTTTTTAATTGCTAGAGAAAATTGATTCATCCCCGTGGTGTTTTGCCCCAAAAGCTGAAATGAAAGACGCAGTTTTTGTCATGTGATGTCAGGGTAACAAAGGCTATTATCATAAGGGAAGAGGTTTGCTGGAGAGGCGTCCCGTTTTTAAATTTCTGCGTGGAAAATGAACATTAAAAAAGGAATGTTATTAAATAAAAATGGGGAGCTTTTCAGGTTGCAGCGGCCTTTTACGAGCTAATACCGAACATTAACCACGCAAAGAGTAGCTCCCACACAGGTGCAATATTGGAATAGATATTGCCCGCCAAAAACATTTCCCTACCACCGATTCTTATTTTAGCCTTGTAGGAAACTAAAACCCCGTAGATGTCCCCTTGTTATTTTCCTCTGGTTGTTGTTAGTTTAATGTCCTAATACCATCTACGTCACAAGATTTGGATCCTTTGCTAATTTGTAATCTGGAATCTGCTGAAGGTTTTAGCTGCTTTATCTCTTCTAATAGAGATACCCCGATGTCAGTGCTCCGTTAGAAGGTTAGACGTTTTTGAACTGTAATTTCGCCTATTTCAATATGTAAGTGTTGAGAAATTATAATGTATATGCCCCAAATCATCGATGCAGAAACTTGGAAAAGTTATATAGCAAAGGTGCCCATAGACTCCCTCTCTCAAATCCTACAATTATTAGTTACAGTGTGGGCCATACGTCATTTTCTGGCACATGTTCCGTCTCAATGAACCTATTGTTTATGGTAAAAATAGCAAAGAATTCGTAATAAGTAAACTGGGTGCACCTGCCTTACTGGGTGGATGACCTCAGAGCATCTTTGATATATCAACAACTGTATGTTTCATTCTACACTAATTCTTCTCCTTTTCAACACTTTAACTCTCTAGCTTCATGATATCCTAGATATGCTCTGCAGCATCTCTGCCAATGATGTTTTTAAAATTAATTTTGACTTATTTTATAGCATACAATATATATATAGTACAAGCAGAAGGTAAAGTCCCACTCAAGAAGTTCTTAAAGTTGTTAGGTTAAAAGTTTATTTCATTGTTGTACAGACGTTTTAATTCCAAAGACTCATTTATTTCTGAAACAGAAGACAAAGGTGGTCATTCTGACCCTGGCGGTCTTTGACCGCCAGGGCGGAGGACCGCGGGAGCACCGCCGACAGGCCGGCGGTGCTCCAATGGGGATTCCGACCGCGGCGGTAAAGCCGCGGTCGGACCGGCACCACTGGCGGGGTCCCGCCAGTGTACCGCGGCCCCATTGAATCCTCCGCGGCGGCGCAGCTTGCTGCACCGCCGCGGGGATTCCGACCCCCCCTACCGCCATCCAGATCCCGGCGGTCGGACCGCCGAGATCCGGATGGCGGTAGGGGGGGTCGCGGGGGTCGCGGGGCCCCTGGGGGCCCCTGCAGTGCCCATGCCACTGGCATGGGCATTGCAGGGGCCCCCGTAAGAGGGCCCCTACATGTATTTCACTGTCTGCTGCGCAGACAGTGAAATACGCGACGGGTGCAACTGCACCCGTCGCACAGCTTCCACTCCGCCGGCTCGATTCCGAGCCGGCTTCCTCGTGGAAGCCTCTTTCCCGCTGGGCTGGCTGGCGGTCTGAAGGCGACCGCCCGCCAGCCCAGCGGGAAAGTCAGAATTACCGCCGCGGTCTTTCGACCGCGGAACGGTAACCTGACGGCGGGACTTTGGCGGGCGGCCTCCGCCGCCCGCCAAGGTCAGAATGAGGGCCAAAGTCCAATATATATATAAGCTCAATTTTAGATATACACCTAAATAATACATGTTATTCTTGCCTGACTCGGATTTTATTATATTTCGGAAAGAGAAAAAAGCTGTTACTCTTTCTGCAACCCAACCCTCAGCTTAGAAGCAGACACAACCAACCGACATATCTCACTTGTCACCACCATCATTGTCCTCACCAGGCTTGAGAGCAGAGATGTCTGCATGACTAGGATCCTTTTTTTTTCAAATATACTTAAAGTGGGACTTACCCCGCCCAGGGCAGTGATTTAACTCTCTCACCTTGTGCTATTGGCTGCTTGGTATATCGTTCCGCTTCCTGTGGAGTTCTAAAATGCATTGGGAACTAATTTACATCTCCAAAGCACATTGTGTCACCACACTTTAAAATATTTATCTCAAAGATGCACTCTACACAGCAATCGTTTTTTGCTGTGTTTTCCACTGCAGCAGGCTTCTTTGAAATATATTCATCAGGACTCAAAATACATGCCAGACCTACTGCCTTTGCCAGTGATTATTTTAAGGTTTCACATGTTTGCTCCCATTCATGGTGACATCAAGGTACTGAACAAAGGAAACATTAGAAGCAGAAAATCAGTTGTAAGCATTTTTGGGAAGGCAAAAAGGAATAAGTGAGTTTTTAATGTGCTGTGGAAAATAAGAACACTCAAGGTGTTGGGTGCCACTTATTGCACTGTAACTCCAGTTGATAGAGCAGTCTACTGAATGCAGTGCCTATAAGGTGTAAAAGGTTTGATGAATTAAAAAAATACCCACTGAACCTTCAGATGAACAACTGGTCCGAAATCACTCAAAGCACCCCCACTTTACTGCCATTAGGATTTGCTGCTCCTTAAACCCCTCTCAGTTCATTCTCCAGAGACTTCGCCTCGATTACCTTTTCTGAGCTGTGTGAGGATACTGTGTTCAAAGCAAAATAGCAATTGGCTCCTGGAGTGCTCCCAATAAACTACTAAAAAAAAAACCTATGGAATGAAGAAGTAAGTTACATGCAAATGTATGTGTAAGGCTCTCTGTGTTACGGCTCCTGATGTAACACCGGGCATGTAAGTGTAACATAACTGCTCTTATATGATAGAGTGCACAGACACTGACTGCCTACTCCACGTCCACCGCTACCCTTCAGCTCCCTTAACTACCACCTGCATACCCTACATGCCTACAAGTTATGCTTTTCCCTTATTATCAGTCAATGCCTGGTAGGAAAAACTAGTAAGTGTTTACTTGATCTCTGGGAGACACACATCGCATTTAATTGTAGTATACTGGTATTCATTGAGTGTTTTTTTCCCTTTGTGAGGCCGAAGTGCTTACAGGGTGGAAGAATGAGCATATTCTCCATTTGCAACTCCACTACATACTATTAACTAATCTTCCATCCAAGTATTTCAATAAATCCTCCTCTCATACATTAAAAAAAAAACTCACCTCGCTCAGACTGACAGTCACCCTTGAGTCCCAGCGTTGTAGATGGATTATATATTTATTTCTACACTTTTTCATCTATTATTTCAAAAACTTGAGCTTTTCAGGGTAGTGGTATGCATGTGCTGGGTGTGGATTGATTATCTGTGCCCGTAAAGAGCAGTGCCTAATTTGAACAGGTGGTTCCAGGTGGTTGGAACCGGTACTTTAAAGTTAACTCTGGCACTTATGACAGCCTGTCACATTGTGTCGCTGTTTGCCTAATTTAGAGATGATCAAAACGACTGTTCTTTATGACTTCAATGTACATTGCAAATGACTAATAGCTGTCGCTCAAGCCATTCTTACAGCGGTAGGGGCCTCGAATAGCCTGAATTGTAACACTTGTCGGAGTTTGAGGGTTAGCGGTTTTGTTGGTACTGTCAATTCAGCGCTGCCTGGGGCAACGGGTGCTGCAAGCAATAGTAGCCTCCTGAGAAGTGCCCTGGCACTTTTTTTTTTTTTTTACAAATTAAGAACTGGTAAGAAGCTGATTGGATGTGTGCCTTCAGGGGAGTGTCCATAGTATAGCCGTTTGAGTGCCCTGGAAGATTCTAAAGTGCAGTTCTGCAGAGTGATTGAGGAACTGCCAGGCCAGCTGCCTGTCACGTTCAGACCACCAGGCAGGGTAAATGTCTCCCAAGGTCCCCATGCTCTAGTTCTAGGGGTACAATATATTCAGTGTCTACTCATTACCTGTGATGCTTTCTAGGTTCACTCTCAGACGTATCATCTGCATGCCATTCTTCACTGGAGGGGTCATTCTGCCTCTGTTCCTTCCACTATCATTCCCTCCTGAGGCAGTAGGTCACTGAGACTTTGGGGAAAAGAAAGCATGTAACAAAATTTATCAGATACCCTCCAGCTGCCATTCTTCTCTTCCAATAGAAGTGCTGGTGAAGGCTTGACTCACCTGCCTTAGCACAGGCTGTATTATAACCTTCCAGCCAGGGAGAAGGGCAGGATTCCTCAGACAGAACCAGTCAACTCTTGATCTAATGTCAGTAATAGTACCTGAGTGGGCTGGGCAGAAGCTGCTTCACTATTTAACAGCCTTCTAAATCACTCATACATTGTAGAGCACTAAACCACCTTTTACCTGCTTCTGGGAGCTTTTGAAAAGGAGGGCGTGGCAAATATAGGAACAAAGAAACTGAGATAGTGATCAATTAAGAACAAAATCAATATATTTAATTTAAAACTGTATTCACTTTCACCTAAAACATGTGCAATTGCCTTAATTTGGCAAGCACTTAACATTCAAGCTAATCAGCCTAAAATAAGAACATCGGGCCGATGTACGGCTATTACAGATTGCACCTTGCAATTTGCATTTTTTTGTGAGTTGCAAATTGTGAGTCGCACTCTGTAATGTGCAACAGTGACTGAGACACTGTTGACGATTGCCAAATGGGTCACAAAGGACCTGCCTCATTAACATTCATGAGGTAGGTCACAATTTGCGATCCATTTGGTATTGGCAGCACTCACAGGGATGGTGACCTGCTGAGGTCAGCAGACCACCATGTCTGTGACTGTTTTTTCAATAAAGTAGTTTTGTTAGGGTCGAGCGCACAAGTGCTCTATCACTGTTGTAAGCTCTCTTTGGGCTTTTAACCACACCCATGTCACGTCTGTCACTTTCATTGGTTCGTGGGCTTGCCTTTGAAAACCCACTTGATTTCATTAGTGAGATGCATGTATACCTAATGCCTTTTATAGTGTTTAGCCCTCCTCGAGTGCACCGGCCAACTACTGAAAACGTAATAGGCTCCATGTTTTCAGCCTGGTTTCTGCACTGCTTTATCTTTTTTATTTTCCACACAGTGCGATCATGCTGGGTTTTAAATAGCGCAATCACACTCGTTTTTTTGGAATTCAATTTCGGCGCGATCGCGCTGGGTTTTACATAGGAGTTTACAATGCTAATAGCTCTAACTTGAGCAAATGCGAGAAAAGTTGCATTGCAAATGCTTGTTTTTGAATTGCAGCCTGTTTTCCCTAAGAGGAAACGTGATGCATTTAAAAAATAAAAATGAAAAGTTTTCTTTTCATTTTTTCAGAGTAGGCAGTGGTCCATGAGACCTCTGTCCACTCTGAAAAACATTTTCGCTACCATTCACAAAAGGGAAGGGGTCCCGTGGGGACCCTCTCCTGTTTGCGAATGGGTTAACACCAATTTGAAATTTGTGTTAATTATGATTCTTTTGTGACCGGATTCACGATCACAGAGCAATCATACATGGGCCTGCAAGTCACAATTAGGAAGGGACCCTCTTGGAACACCCCTTCCTAATTGCGAGTCACAGTCCCAATTTTGCAAGTCGGTAGGTTACTAACTCACAAAATAGGGATGGTACATTGTGCAAGGCCAATATGCTTTTGCAAACGGCAAATTTCACCTTTTGTGACCTTAAAATTGCTTTGTACATCTGGCCAATAATACACTTAAAAATCAAATCAATTTCAAGTTCCACTGTGTGGAGCCATAATTTTCAGACACTAAGGTTTCTTACTCCAGTTAGTGTATAAAACACCCCATACTAGTGTGCAAAAAACAAAACCAACAATGTCAATTTGTCTGGAAAGCATTAGTCTTATGCATGTAAAGGATTAAGGGCCTGATTTAGAAATTGGGAGACGGGTTACTCTGATACAAGGGTGACAGATATCCCTTTCGCCAAAATATAAATCGCATTATTTCCTATGGGATTTATATTTCGGCAGACAGGATATCTGTCACCATTGTGATGGAGTAACCCATTCGCCAAAATCTAAATCAGGCCCTAAGACAGTAAGACACGATGCATCCATCCTATATTAAGGCCTAGAATGCTAGTTTTCAGTTCTTTCCTATACTTCAGAAAGTCAAACCTTAGTTGAATGGTTAGTGGAAAATATTTCAATATGGTTTAGCTTGAGCTCGAAGGATTGTTCCACCGCAAATTTTGGAATTTTGGACACAGGGATATTCTGTTAGAGGCCAACCTTCAGGTGGGATGGTATGGTTTTTGAAACAAGGTGAGGTAGCAATGTGAGCTGCTGTGGATGGCTGATGAACTAGGCAGAGGGTTTGAATTGCACCTGTAACTAGAAAATATTATTAGGAATTAAGTGCAGGTTGTTGTTTGATTTTTTTGAAGCCACCTAAGATGCACCTCTCTTTAAGGAACATGCCTTCACAGTAAACAGTACCAAATGTGCAATTGTATAGCTAGTCATTGTCTAATGTTATACAGAAGTATTTTACCATCTACTCAGTCACTGTGTGGTCCTTCCTTTATCGCCTTTACCTCAAAGGATCTATAGATGTGACCATTACAAGTGAATACTTGGGCTTCATTTGAACACTGTGGCCAATTCCGAAAACTACAGACCATTATGGCCCACCTAATGACTCAAAGAACTCTGAATATATCTTACCGCCACTGCTGTCTGCCCATTGCCCCCAAACAATAGAATGGTTGAGTTTCTTTCCATAGTCCTAGTGCAGAAGGCCCTTGACTCACAGGCACTTTCCCACCATGCCACCCTCCTGATGCCATACTGGGTAGTCAGAAGACTAAGGTCAGCCTCCTAAAACAGATTGTTGGTGCACCCTGTGCGAAATACTATTGAAGGGTAGAACATTTCATGCTCACAGCTCTTCCCTTTGGATTTAGTTTCCCTTAGTGTTTCACAACAGATTACAGTTTTGCAGGATTTAGGAAGTCCTGGAAGGTATGCCTGTTTTGCCAAGCATTTGTAATTTATCACAGCTGGCAATCATAGTTACAGTGAAAAACATCAGATTTGTTATCATTCTGCTAGCTGATAATCCTACAATTATACCTTGGGCACCCTTCCTTCGTTGAAAAGTCCCCTGAAGGGCTCTTTGATCTGTGTAGCTGTTGCCCATAGGAGTGTGCTTGCTTAACACAACACACACTAATACACATACACTCACTTCCTCACCTACAAGCACATACAGGTACCCACACATCCAGCCTGCCCTGCACAAACTCACAAGCACACACCTTCTCTCACACAAGCACACATATGCACAACCTGACTCACGCACACACACGCAGTCCAACCCGCTACACAGATATACAGGTTGCCACATCATATTGATGCTTTTGCCCTTCTCTTAACCATTCTGAATTGAAGAGCTTGCATCAGTTTCCATCTAGTCTGGCCCACTCTCAGTATCCTAAGGACTCTACTGCTTTCCTATATTCAACCATATCTAAGTAACACTTCGCCTTTTAGCCTTGATCCTTCCCTCACAAGCCTCTGATATTTATCACCTCTATAGTCTTTTTAAGTTCCCGTTTTCTTCATAATTTAATTTGCACTTGATAATTTTACCTGCATGTCGCCAACTTGCCTCAGAATTTTGAAAACCACTGCTTGAACTCTGAGGCTGCTTTCAGATGGCCATTTCAGACCATGTTCCAAAATTCCAAGTGTTTTCGTGGAACACTTTGCCTACCTACTTTTCTCGAACACTATTGCTTTTAGGGTTTGCCTCTAGGATGAGATATTGCGGGGCAGAATCTCTACTAGGACCCAACATAAATGCAATGAGCACTTCAGACAATTTGCGACCAATGTTTCAAAAAGTGTCTACACAACCTTGCGTATGTTTCTTTATATGTAACCCTACACATTTAATATTGTTATCCGCTGTGAATAAAAGAACATAACATTGTTTACAAAAAAAATCAACGCAGATGTATAACTTAGGTCTCTGGACAGTTACTTTAATACTGTACAGTACTTTGACACCAGAAAGCTTTAAGTTCATGCATGGCAAGACTATCAAATTAATACATTTATGAATGAATGAATAGCCAGGCAAAAGTACTATTAGCCTTTGAGTTGAATGTGTTTGCTACACATTTTTTGCAAACCTTACACACCCACAGATCTCTTTTTGTACACGTGAGCGTGTGCGTACACTAACACACACACACTCACAATATCATTGACCAGAAAATAGTTTCAAGCATGTTCAACTTGATCGCAATACAGCGATATTAAAATAATAATAATAATGATACCAACAACAATACTCCTTCTGCTACTAACAACAACAACATCACTTCTTAGTTCCCTGAAGATCCAGCCAGGCCTATAATATTGTTAGGGCTACGACCTGAAGTGTGTGTTCAGTACAACCAGCCTTTATTTTTAACCTTGACCTTCTTAAACCCATCCTCCACCACAGCAGACTTGGCTTTCACACGTTTAGCGATGCATGTCCCGCTGCCTTGACGTGACCCAGACTGGACCGTCATTAACCTCTTAAGACCCCGAAGCATGCGTTTCAGGCTGTAGACAAGGCGGGCACAGTATTCGAATAATTAAGATGGGCAAGCCTCACTGAGCCAGAAGAACAGAAGGAGAAATGATTACCAACCACTCCTGAAATAAGTCTGGGAAATGTGTACGTTTATTTGTTATCTTTTCTCACTGGGCTTCTATCACATGCCGCCAGGTTACGCTTGTCCCATGGTGCAATTGTCCACATTTGGTTACTTTCTTTATATCTAGCAATTATTGCCGTATTTATTTATTATGAGTCTATTTTTTCATATCATAAAGCGCTCTTTAACAATGGGGCATGGTCTATGATGTGCGCCTTTTTTAAAATTACAGTATAAAGTATTTGCTTTGCACTGGTAAGTGAGAGCAGCAACAGTAAAATACAGCCCTGTTAGGATGATTTTGGTAATCCTGAACAAAAGCAGGAAAAGTGCAAGTTAACAAATTCTTTGTTTAAGAGATGGAGTCCACGGATAGTTGGCAACTGAAGAGAAACCTTGAACTTTAAGCACGTTGATGAAACCTATATAAGAACATTTGTTTTTCTCGTCTATATTACATACAATGCAGAAAAGAGAAAAAGCCCACCTCCTCCTTACTCCCCTTCACCGTGCGAGAGGGGATGGCTCAAAGTAGATGCCTTTCATTTTGAAAGGAAGTACTGAAAATATTGGTATCAATGCTTGGTTTGCTCACACACACACATGCAAGGTGCCAGTCTGACCCAGAAGTATAATCCACAACATATATCTGTAGAAAGCTAAGACGTGGTGTTTTTACAAGGTACCAATACAGAATGTGTTTTGAGTAACCAGTGTAACCACCCCCCAAAAAATATGTATTTCAGGTTCTGTACGTCAAAGAATTTGAAGATCAGTAGCAAAATCTGGGCCTGATTTATACTTTTTTTAGTGCCACATTTGCGTTATTTTGACGCAAAAGTGGAGCAAACTTACAAAATTAAATTATATTTTGTAAGTTTACTCCGCTTTTGGTAAAAAAATGACGCAAAAGCGGCACTAAAAAAGTATAAATCAGGCCCTCTGTCTCTGAGCAGCTTCGTCGAGTTGACTTAATGAAATGGAGATCAAATGTATCAATGGACAAGTCACATGGCAGCACTGAGTTTGCGTACTGGATGTTATGCGCACTAGACACTTTTTTTCACTGTGCTATATGTAAAGAAGTGGCACAGTACAGGAAACTGGTATCAATGATTGACAAAAATCTCGCCTCATCAGTATTCATGAGGGAGTATTCTTCCTTAAAACACTTTGGTCCGCTGATTCAGAGACAGACCTCCATGAAAGAACAGATATCAATGTCTACATTTACAGTGTGCTTGAGGGGGGCATGGCCAGGCCGGCATAGTGGCAGCATAGATAGATCTGACCCAGATGCTGGTTTCCGGGCCCTAAAGTAGTGATGTTGCACCTAGAATCATAGCTGTCCCAACATCACCATAACCTGAACCCAAAAAAATAATTCTTACTGATCGCATCCTCAAAAGCCCCACCCCAGTCCAAATATGGCTGAAAGCCACCAATATTGTCAAACGCCAACCATCCATAATAGACTGCGCAAATCAATTGGCTTCTATGTGGATGAAAAACTTTACAGATCTCCTTGGCCCCAGATCTCTCTTGGTCATGGACCTCCTGAAACTAAGAGGAAAATCTGGTACTAATGGACATATGAAAATACAAGAGACTTTGAAATGCGTATTGGACACTGATTGAGCTCATATGACTACATATACTGAACAAAAGAAATATGTAAATTCTGTATTGCATAAGTAAAGTGTTCTGACACCCCTTGTGGGGAAATGTCAATGCTATTGAAAAATCCAAAAGAATAATTTAATAAACAACTATCCTGTTGATGAGAAGCAGACCACGAAGGCATTTGGGTGGGCTACCAGTATTTATCAGTCTGAGTGTCGGTGGAGGCACAAAGCTTTGTGCAAGTAAAACATATGTGAGTTCACATGGTACTCAAGATAGCAGTCACATGTGAGCTGGGGGAAGAAGTGAAGAGGACAATCCACCTGTGAAAAATCCAGAAACCAATGAAGAACAATGAGACCTGGAACTGACACTTGAATAGTGCTCCCATTCTGTAAAAGGTAGCAGCTGGAGGTCTGCCAGCGAAAGGTGTTGGTGTGGGGGCCTGCCAGGGACCTGTGGTGTTCTGCTGGTGGGGACAGAGGCTGGAGGGCAGCTGTGCTGGCAGCAGAGGTGGAATTTGGGTCAGAACCCCATGGATGTTGGCAGTAAAGGTAAGGAGCCTGGTGAGGTCTGTAAGGCAGAAGGGGGCTGATAGGCGAGGCACTGTGTGCTAGGCAACCATCTTGGGGAGACACACAGGAAATGTAACAATTTGATAACACGTACTGGTAGGGGTGTTAATGATCAGTGACACCCATAGAGGCTGAGTGTACTCGAACCTACACTTTCACTGAGAGCACACCAGATCATTAAGCGACAAAGACAGCAATCATAGCCAGTGAAGGCTAAAAGAAAGGCCTGGGGAGGCGCAGAGAGTGGATTTCTGGGAAAATCTCAACAGACAGACGGCATGGGAATGGCTGAAGGCTGTGGTCATTGAGAAGCCTGTCTCAGTCACTCCTTCCAGTAGACTGGGGATAGTGGGCTGTCAGTAGCTAGAGGTGGTGAATGTGCCAGACTGGATGTGACTGTCAGACCTACTGGTGGTGGCACATTGTTGTGAAGATGCATGTTACCCCAGGCTGGTGAGCAGTATGACTAATAATTTGAGAAGCGGTCATGTTGGCTACCATTGGCGTGGCATGCGAGAGGGCTGGTAGAATGGGCCATGAGCTAAGTGGAGTGGACACACTTCTCGAAGCTAGTCACTTGACTTGGCCTTATCCAAAGTAAAGAAGGACACCATGGTTAGGGAAGAGTTTACCAGCTCTTCTTCTCTCAAAGGTGAGACACAGATATAGTTTTGTCATATACAACATCCAACAGCTCCTTTGCCCTATCCTGCTATTTAGATAACCCCTACAGCACTCGACTTTGCCATTTCCCAGCTGGGGTTATCAGCAGGGCCTGATGTATGGCCAGGGCATGTGCCCAATCCTTTGCACGTGGCTAATCATCAACCATCAACAGGCGACTAACCCCTTGTTTTCACAGCCTTTGGGGGCCCATTAACCTTGCACGGGCTCAGTAAACCTTAACAAAAGGACCAACATGGGTTCACCAGTTAACAAGGGTCACAAATATAAGGCATGGTCTGCAAACCCTTAAAACAATTTAAAAACATAGGCTGAAAACCATACAAGGCATGGGTTGACCTTCCTCAGAAGTTTGGGAACTGGGCCTGACCATAGGCCCTGAAGGCAACGTACACACAGCACAGCCATTAGCCACCCACAGAAGGATGGATGCAGGGAACTATTCAACGATGTGCATGATAAAAATGACTGACTGATAAAACCACCATCACTGTGAATGTGAAGATATAGTTGCAAAAAAACCAAGCATTTGCAATGCAATAGGTCTCACGTGTTTTGGATAAGTTATTATTGTCATTTTTTTGTTACAACAGTGCCCACGAGCAAAAACAAAAAGTGGAAACTGAGAAAATACGACTTAACAAAATAAAATAAATTTAGCTTTAAAAAATAAAACTTTGCAGTTTTGTTTGTGCTGCTGGGCACGTTTTTGCCAGTCACAAGCCTTCTGTTTGCAGGGCGCTGGAAGTTAGAACAAAATAGTACCGCAATCACGTTGGGAGCAGCAGACTCTCACTAATTTAGTTGAAATCAATTAGTGCTTGATCCCTGCTCCACACCGAGGAATGGAAATTATGCCAGACGTGCCTTTACGAATTACGAGGCTGTTAAGAAGAATACCACGCAAACCAAGAAATGGTGAGGGACAGGTGGGCTCCAAGCCCTTTACTGAACAGAACAGTGTGTCTCATATGAGCCGCATGCGCAAGTGCATGCACTCGCAGGCTCGACCCCAATAAAAACAACTGAAATTCATCAGTTGTGTTCAGGTAAACTAACCCTAACTTGTGCCCCGTCATGTACTGCTGATAACCTCACATATGATCCCACTTAGGACAAGTTAAATAACATCACTGATGGAATCTCAAATGACATTATGTATGACACCACCATTTGGTACCAATATCCTGCTCCGTTCTTCTGAGGTAAATTGTTAGAATAATATATGCAAAGGGCCATATTTATTATTATTTTATGCAATGCAACACACTAATACACCTTGCTGCAATGGGCTGCATGAAAAGGAGAGGACAGGAATGCACCCTATCTATCAAGATATGGCAACATCTGCCTAGCACCAAAGCAGGCATCCTTGAACCATCCAACAACTTACATCAATTCAAATAAGCAAACACATTGGAATTATAAACATGTCTTTATGATCCCCAAGCAAAAGAGTATCTCAGAACAAATACACCACAAAACGTTTAAGTTTCTTAGGATAAGAAATATGTGGTAAAAAAAGACATGTTTTTAATTCCAATATGTTTGTCTGGTTCTTTAATTTCCTTTTTTAATTTTGTATTTTTATATTCTGTACACATGTAAACCAGGTAAGCTTTGATTTTTGTAATTGCTACCTTGGTACGTAAAATTAAAAAGGATGGTATTTTCTGGTATGGGTACTACCGCCTAATCAACTGATGTAGGGTGCTGGATATTGTACATGTGTTGGAAGCAGCCTAGCCAGGCAGAACTTACCACTCCCATCATGGGTGGGTGATTACACTCACTGTATAACCTGCGCTCACCCTTTGGTAACTTGACACTGAGCAGTCAGGCAAATCCAGAGGCAATGTGTAAAACATTGGCACAGCACTCCCACAATAAATAAACAGAGAGTGACAAAAGAGACTTCACACATGTGGTATGTAAATAAAGATTGTAGTCAATCCACACAATAATTAACACAATATGAACATCGTGAACTTCTGGACAGATATCATACTCAAAAATATTACTAGTAGAACTGGGTCCAAACCCTGCTTAAAGTGACATCAGTAGTATGCTCACTGGGGAGAGATTCTCCCTTACCCCCAGCACCTTTATGTGGTGTGTAACGTTGTCAACCCAAGGCCCACACTGGCAATTATTATAATGCAATACCACACAGTTTAAAGTGCGCCCCAGATCACAACGATATCAGAAATGTATACACGCAGATAATGACAACTTTTATAAGCAGCACTGTGGGACATGGCCACATGGGTAAAACCAATGTCAAACATAGTATTCTGTTGGCAAGAAATCAATGTGTAGAGCAACACCGCTGGTCGATATAATCGCTAACAGGTGGTTCTCAGGCAGTCACTCCCACACGCCCGCATTCTTTCAGTACCAAAACGCCCTGCCCCGGATATCAGGAAGGCTCGGCTGGAAAACACTTGCACATGCACACTGTACTGTAATGAGGTGCAACTGATATTCAGCAGGTCATTTGATAGTACAATGCAGACCCCATGGCTCAAGCCCTCCTTCACCCTTCAGCTCACCCCGACTACCCCTCACCCACGGGTTGGAGAGAAATCACCATCCCCGATACTAGGCCGATCTCGGCCAGAGTAATTCTTATTCAGCATCCCAGGGGATCCCAGGGGAGAAGGCTGGAGGGTAGCTAGCAGGATCACGGCAGGGAAAAAACAGAATTAAAAAAAGATAATTGCATTGAAATCATGACAACGATGCAAATCTGTGGCAAAAATTAAAGACAAAAAACAAAAGTTTTCTCCTGTACTTGTTTTCTAAAAGCCCCTGGGTGGGCCAGGTCCTGGGGGCAGGTCAAAAATATATAGAAGATGCACACGGGGTCCCCCTCCTGGGCTTAATTATGCTCCGGGGCACAGTATGCGGGGGATGACCACCTCCACAGGGAAAAATGGTTTAATTATTATGAAGGGGGGTCCTGTGGATCCCCCATGCCCCAGGGACCACCACCTCACCTGGGCTGCCTTGATTATATGAGGTGGGGCAGTGCAGCCCCCCTCAGCCCAGGGGAAACCCGTCTCCCCTGGGCGAAAAAAAAGAATAAAAGCTGTGGGGCCATGCGTCCGCCGCAGCACAGTGAACTGCTATACCCCTGGGGCAAACACTGAATTACATACAAGGGGTTACATGGCCTCCATCGCAGCTCTGGGGACTGCCACCTCCCAGGGGCAAAATTTAATTATAGGCGGGAGGCCACGTGGCCTCTCCGCAGCCCGGGGACCGCCACCTCCCAGGGCTAAAATAAAAGAATGAAGGGGTTCCGTTGTGGACCCCTGGCCGTGGGGACCACCACCTCCTTGAGGCAAATCCAACATTGAAGGGGGGCCACACAACCCCATACGAGGAGCCATAGGTGGCCCTGGGGGCCGCCACCCCCCAGGGCTTGCTCATGCTATGTTCTGGGGTGCCCACACGTCTCCCTAAAAGAAAAAAGTACATGGTGAGGCCAGGCTTCGGGGGATGGGGTCCTGGGGCCAAAATCGGCTGGCCCCACGATAGACATTTACCTAACGGAGTAACACTTACTAACTAACCAGTAGAAAGCGCCCCAGTTAGATAGGCATTTTGTGCAAAACTGTGGACTCTTTTTGGATAAACGAGCAAGGGAAGTTCTGTTCTGGCTATGATGTTTGAAGGAAGCTAGCTCTCTATATAGTGCACTAAAATGAAGTATATTGTGCAGAGGGACCAGTGGCTCCCCAATTGGTATTGCAGAGGCAAACGTAGATAGGACTAATGCTCTATTTGTGGTAGTGTGGGCGAACAGTTTGGCTTATCAAGGAGTTGTGTTAAGCATTTGTTGTGCTCACGGAGGCAATAAATGAGACAGACACTCAATTAGTAAATCAAAGAACAATTTCGTTATAAGGTAAGCACTTTTTAAATGATAAATACTTTGCAGTTCCAAAAGTCAACACATTGCAGTTTTTCAGTTCAGCAATGCTAACGTATGGAAGAAAAACAAGAATGCAGTTTTGTAGGTGAGTAGGTTTCAGGTCAACATCAGGCAAGATTCAAATCAGTAACAGGAGTGCACCCACAACAGCAAATGGGCGGCGGGTGCAGAGGTCAAATTTGGAGTTGGTGCCCAATGTTAATTAATGGCAACTGAGGGTGAATCAAGATGAGCTGCTCACGGGTGAGTAAAGCAGTGTCTGGGGCAGTCTCCTGTAGTTGAGTTAAGTACGGGGGGCCACAAGACAGCACCAAACTTACACCTTCAGCGGCACAGGGGCAGGTGGGTGCAGAGTGCCAACACAGTGTTGGGCACCCAATGTCAACCAATAGAGACTGGGGTAACCGAAGATGCACTGCTCACAGGTGAGTAAAACTGTGTCAGAGGTCAATACCCTGGGGTTGGGGCCTTATTTTAGTACCCCATGCCCTAGGTACTAGGGGTACTATTTACTAGGGACTTAGGGCCAGATGTAGCAAAGGTTTTTACACATTCTGGCCCTCATTCCAACATTGACGGGCGGCGGAGGCCGCCCGTCAATGTTGCGCGTCAGGAATACCGCTCCGCGGTCCAGAGACCGCGGAGGGTATTCCAAGTTTTCCCCTGGGCTGGCGGGCGGCCGCCGAAAGGCCGCCCGCCAGCCCAGGGGAAAACGACCTTCCCACCATGAAGCCGGCTCGTAATCGAGCCGGCGGAGTGGGAAGGTGCGACGGGTGCTGTTGCACCCGTCGCGTATTTCACTGTCTGCAAGGCAGACAGTGAAATACATTTTGGGGTCCTCTTACGGGGGCCCCTGCAGTGCCCATGCCGTTGGCATGGGCACTGCAGGGGCCCCCAGGGGCCCCGCGACTCCCCCTCCCGCCATCCGGTTCCCGGCGGGAGAACCGCCAGGAACTGGATGGCGGGAGGGGGAGTCGGAATCCCCAAGCCGGCGCAGCAAGCTGCGCCGGCTTGGAGGATTCCTTGGGGGCAGCGGGAAACCGGCGGGAGACCGCCGGTTTCCCTTCTCTGACCGCGGCTAAGCCGCCGCGGTCAGAATGCCCCACGGGGCACCGCCGGCCTGTCGGCGGTGCCACCGCGTCCCGCGGCCCTGGCGGAAGTAATCCGCCAGGGTTGTAATGACCACATCTGTGTCTATGGGAAAAAGTGTTCGTACATATGGCCCTTACAGTGGCATCCAAAGATTTTGCCAACTGTGCAAACAACTGTGCAGTTTTGGGGAAAGATCTGGCACTGGGAACCTGGTTAGCAGGGACCCAGTGCACAAAAAGTCAAAATCACACCAGAAACGAGGCAAAAAGTGGGAGGGGGTGGTGACCATGTCAAAAGAGGCACTTTCCTACAATGTTCATCCACAGAAATTAAACCTCAGCAGGAAGCACTTACAAATGTAAACATAGCAGATGTCCCAGTTGAAGCTTCACTTTTGGAAAGGAAAATTATCCTTACTCCTGGGCTTGACAAAGGCAAAGTAGGTGTTCTTACTTGGCGAATCCATATTGGAAAATGATATGAAATCCTGTGTGGAGATGAATGCATCCTTCAGCTATTGGAGTGCAATCAGACCCTCTCACACCCACTCTCACACCCACATAGACCATCTCAGACCCACTCTCACACCCAGACAGACACTCTTACACCCACCCTCTCGCACCCAGAAAGACAAGCCGTGTGGCCAACTCCCACTGCACATGGCCAAAGGTTGTGCACAGCGTGGGGTTGGGTGGTTGGGGGGAGGCCACAGGGACTGGCTGTCCAAAGGGCATGACTTATAGTTACCTTAGAAAACAAACACAAATGATGGATGGAATGCGTAATCAAACATTCACTCCCAGTCGCAAAACTGAGTTTAATACATCAGTCCTTTTGCTCACCACCCCACCTCTGTTTGGACCCAGCCATATGCCAATCAGTCTTATCCCTGTTCTCCATTGGGAACAGTCCAGCCCGAACTGCCAGGCCAGGTCTTCCCTGGACTGGAAGCAAGCATCCCAGGACCGGTTTCAGTGTATCACCCTTCATCAGTCAGGCTAGCTTGATTCCAGTGGCATAGTGAGCCCAGGACCCACGTCTGGGCGCATGCAGCGCACTTAGGGTGTCTAAAGCAAACAAACACAAATGATGGACGGAATGCGGAACCAAACAAACATAAAAATAAAGTTACTTTAACCTTTGTTTTTTTCAGTGAATTTCTAGTTTTTTTTTTCTGTAAAGTAATATTTTATTAACATATACGTAAAGTCAATCCCCTGCAGTTCATCTCCATTGTGCGGGTAGGAAGTTGGACGCAGGACCTGTCCTGTGACTAGGCCCTGCAGCTAACCTCATGCAGGCAACCAACCACATGCTGGAAGGGGTTGGCTGACAGCGGGCGCAAGATACCTTTGCCTTAAGGCACAAGCTATAGTTACTTGAGATAACTTAAACTATAACTGGTGAATTTCAGTGGTTTTTAGAGTTTAAAACTGAACATTTCACCTAACTGTAACATTATTTTAACCTTTGTTTTTTTGAGTGAATATATATATATATATATGTATATATATATATTCACTGATAAACCCAAAGATTAAAGTTACATCATAGATGGGCATTGTAATAATGTACAAGTATAGTTTTAAAACAAAAAACACATAGTAATTCACCAGGAATAATAACGATAACTATAACTGGCATATGCACCATACACTGCTTCTGACCTAATATATTATAACTGTAGGTCTATAATTGGTAAACCATCTGGGCTCTGAGCTTTATTAGCTCTTGCATCTTTAATAAATGTCACTACATATAAAGATGTAGGGGCATGATTGTTGTAGCTGGAAGTGCCTCCAATTGTCTTTCTGAGATTAGCAGAACTTCATTAGGTGAGTAGGAAATAGTAGATCAACCAGCCATAATTTTCAGATATTAAAACTATTCATTTGGGGGTTTTTGATGCGGTGTTAGCAACAGTTCTCCAGAACTGTTTGTTATTGTGAGTGGAACTGGTAAAGAGAACCAGAAGTGAACTGTATATTTCTCGTTAACCTCAGATCTTAAATTTTGAAGGTAACGTCTCATGGTCTTGATTTCCTTATCATGACAAGGGTTACAAAATGCCAAAAAATTACGTTGACCAAGGCCCCAGTACAATAACGTTCTCATAACTATAATAACTGCAACCTATCAATGCGCTTCCTCTATCAGGGAAATTATTAAAGTGCATCCTCTGAGAATCAAATTGGATTAGGGTTTTAAGGAATTCTCAAAAACAACCACCACTTTCCTCATGGATGTGTAAATTGTTTCATTTTGACTATAAGGTTTAGATTTAATCTAGAAATACATTGATGTGACCAAGAAACTCTAGAATTATGCTTTTTGCAGTTAGCAATTCTTCCCCAATAAAGAACGTTTAGTGAAGCATATTTTATACTATACCACCGTATTATGATCCCATTATATCCTATGGGGATCCTAACACAGCGGATGGGATATCCGTCACATTTGTGATGGAGTATTCCCTCTGCCAACAGCTAAATCAGGCCCTTAGTTCTCTAAAAACAACATCCAAAGTAGAAGACAGGCGAAAACATGAAAATGAAATAGCTGTGCAGTTATTGAGCCACACCTGACAGCAATTCAAGTATGTGTAGACGGAATATCATTAAACATTTGCCTCTGGAATATGTTTTAACAGTCCATAGAATGGGCTCAGGTATCCCCTTGCTGCTAGTAATTGAGCATACTTTAATGATTTACAGATGTGACTTAATTGTTTAATTAAAATCACCTACAATGAAAAGTCAATTTTGATTATCCTTCAACATTATTGGCCTGGCTTCATATCAGATTTGTTCTATTATTTGCTCATTTTGTCTCTCAGGAGGACCATACATGTTACAAAGTAATAGATGGAACATGCATTAGAACCTAACACCAGTAATAACAATTTCATCATAACAAAATAACGAAATCTGTGGACATCCGACTGTGATTCGAATTCCTGTAATTAAACAAATAAAGTTAATTGCCCATGTTTCTGGTAGATCGGTTGGTAATAGGTTTAACACTTTCTATAAATATTTTTATTACTCTAGTATTTAGAACTGAGGAAATCCATTTCCCTTTCCGTAATTCACTCTAAATATTTATGTTCAGGAAGCCTAAATTGAATATAGATTTTGAAGCTACTGGATGCCATTCCCATAGTGTCCCTTAGGTTTTCGTTATATTAGCAAATTAGCAGCTAACTTGCTAAAAATGGGAACTTACGAGGCACACGCCCTATTATTGTTAAATGAAAACTACATTTAAAAGGTCCTTACTATTTATTAGTCGTAGGCTGTGAACCCTCACACACATTTGCATAGTTAAGCTCACCCTTTGGACCACTAGATCGTGCAACCAACCTTTAGTATTATTCTGTAATACAAAGTCATTTATAAAAAGAGGCACCAATAGACTTAAGTTAGAGAGTGTAAACAAATCAGATATAAGATGCCAGCTACCCTCAGTAATGGGTAGTTGTCCATTTGCCGAGTCAATCTTACATTACTGTAATGATGAGACAGTTATTAGAGGCTCTGGTATCACCACCAGTAACTGAATTCACAAGTTCTTTAAACATTTTTGCAACACATCTATTTTAGCCACGCTTTTTTCTTCCTAAGAAGTTTGACTGATTTTTTTTTTTTTTTTTAAGTGGAAATATGTCAAATTCTGCATTAGGTGGTGGCTCTGAAGTTGCCACAGTGACTAATTTTACATCGTTCTTATGCTTATTACCAGGGTCACCAAAAGAGATGAAGAAGTGAGTAGATGCAATCATACCCATTACGTAGTATACTTAAAACTCTCAGAGAAATCTCTTTGTTGCTTTTGAGTTTGATATATCCAATTTGGTACCATGTTGAAAAGAGTTATTTTGACCTTTACTGATACCATGTATAATCAGACTACCTGGTACGCCTGAATTGATATCTCTCTTACCTGGATAAATGATTGGAATGCTGTTGATGTATACCCTTTATTACAAGATGATGACAAAACTGTTTAGGTCTTCACAATTTAAGTAACTATATTAAAATTTTGGTCAGAATTAGACATGTTATTCTCTATCAGATTTAAAGGAGAAACTGACTCAAACTCGGGGGATTCTCAGCATGGTTCAGTCTGCACATGTACTGTTATTTTCCTAGGTCTCTACCGCTGTATTTTTATGTAATTATAGGAGCCTTTTTCCTCAGACGAAAAACATTTCTTGCTAAATTAGCACATTTTAATATTCAATAATATGTTGCAAATTCAAAATCAGGGAGAGATAACAGTGCCTTTGGGCTTCCAAGTCCTAATTTCAGATGGACGGAGAATCCTCCCAAGGAGTTGAAAACATTTCCCCAAAGAGTAATCTATTCAGAAGATTTCAGGCATTGTCCAATTAAATAGTATTTCCAACAACCAGGGGCATAGACTGGTCAGTAAGATTGGAGGGGTGTGAACTTCGAATTTCCCAACAATCACTCAGGCATATCGTGATAAAATACATTTTTTGAGAAGACGAGCATGAGGGGGCTTAAGAGTCAGTGGAAGGGATAGCAGTGTGGATTGTTAGGGTTACTTAAAAGACGATATGCTGTAAAATAACCATCATTTCTAAGAACTTCAAAACAAAGAGGAGAGTGTGCGTTTGTGTATGGTTTTGTCTGTGAGTGCTTGTACAAATCTTAGGTGAAATCCAAATACCACCTCACCATACCCGACTGAAAAACACCTATCCTAACTATTTAGTAGAGAATAGATTTGTTATGGAGTTGTGATATCCCATACACCCCCCTGAAGCTACCCCCTGCCAACAACAGTGACTCACTGAAGTCACCAGGGAAATTTAAAATTAATAATTTAAATATCAAATTGATTTAAGCAATGTAAGAAAGAAATGCATGCAGGGCCTTATTTACAAAGTATTGACATGTAGTAAAGTTCACAGTGCGGAGTCTCCGCACTCGTGGCCGAATCTCTGCACTGAGAACTACAGTGGAGAGATTCTGACCCGAGGGCAGAGACTCCACTCTCGTAATTTTGATACTTGTAAAAATCTTTGTGAATCAGGCTCTCAGTCATTAAGACGTGTAATCTCTTAAGTCTTGTTTTACTGTAGGGGAGCTTCACAACTGGTGACTCTCTCTAGTAAACTCACAGAAAAATAACCTGCACATGTTTTACCACCAGTGATGGACTTTTAAGATAAGGTCCCTGCGATGCAGAAAGGATAAGGGACACTTGGTTGGTTACACTTGAACACATGAGCAAATGCATGTGCACATGTGTGAGATCTGCGCGTGGGAGGCTCCTGTCTTGTACAGCCCATTGACTGCACACAGGTAGACTGGCGCAGAGGGGACTCTGCGGGAATGGATAGTGGCCTGATGTGGGCCTTAACATGTTAGTGCACACTCATAGGGAAAGTCATTGTGGTTTACTGTCTTGTCTACAGTGACAATCCATAATACACCTATGGGAGAGGCTGCCTTAGAGTGTAGCTTCCCTTCCCTATGGCCTACAGAGACCGGTGACATAACAAATTGGGACGTAACCTGTAAGGGAAAATCAATTCTGTAAGTTCTAAAAGGATATCTGTAAAGCTTATGGGTCATCCAGGAATATCATATTGTTCTGACTCAGCTAAGGATTACAGCCTGGGCCTTTTGACACCCTGCTTTGGTAGGTAAATTACAGTCCTCCAGTGGCAGGAACAAAGGCCTCCCACACAAAGGGAGCAGTTAACAGTACTTGGCTAAGCTCTGGAGGAGGAGGAAAGGGGTGGGGTGAAAGCTCTGCATCAGTCAATCAGCTGACACACAGTAGCAGGGATGAGCCTGCCCAAGCCGACTGACCGAAGGAGGGATCCCAGACCTTTGTAGCCAAGAACTTGAGGGACTCTCTTTGGAGATTTAGTGGGAAAGGCTATAGCAGTGATATCAGCTAGGGATGGAGCAGAGGCTCCCACGACAGATGTGGCAAGTGACTCATGGATGATGCCATTTTGAAATGTTCCAGCCGGCTGTGGGAGAAAGGTTCATGTAGGGGTGATGAGGAGACGTGGCACCCCAGGAGAGGCAAGTGGTGCTTCACTGATAGAACCTTCTGCCTTCACTTAACAGGGTTTGTGCGAAGGGGAAAGCTCTCTCTTGGTTATATGATTTTTGATGGACATTGGGACTGGAAGCAGGTGTCATGGACAGTTGGAAAGAAGAACCTCACCTGGACTAAGTACTCTAACTTCAGTTGACCTCATGACCAGTGGGCCTCTCCCCAGGCCCAGGGAAGCTGTTCCCCTTAGTTACACTCCTTAAGGACTGGTTGGGGGAAATACTTGGCTTCTGGACCAAGGAGGAGAGAGGCCCAGAGGAAACCAAGGACAAAGGCTGGTGCAGGGATCCAGTGGACCAGAAGATGTCCTCAAGTTTATATGCTTGGAGATATTGTGCGTGGGGTCCCTTCACAGTGTTCTGTGGGCCTAGGGACCCCATCCCCATGCCAGGTTCTCAAATTGGGGGGTCTGGGACCCCACCTTCGGGCCCCCAATGGCAGACAATGGTGGGAAGGTGCTGTTGCACTTCCCTCCAAGGGAGGAGACAGAAGGAGAGGCCCAGGATCCAATCCCGGGGGCCAGTTGGGGGTAGGTTCCCTGGGCTGCCCCCATCAGGAGAAGTGCATGGGGTGCCCGGGTAGGACAGGCGTCTCTAAAGAAACAAAAGGACATATGCCTCGAGGCCATGCAGTGGAGAAAAAAAAGAAAATCAAGGCAGCAGCTTTCCCCGAAGCAACGGAAGGGCTGTTCACTAAATATTCTCGCTCCCATGAGAGAGTGCCTCATAATGTCTTGCAGGGCTTTATACTTTGGTGCATTTGTTTCCCTCTTGGTGAACCCAGGATAGTGGGGCCACCACCAATGATGCACTCTATATCCAAGTAAGCTGCAGAAGCACAGCAACTTCTCCAGGAGTCCCAAAAACATTTAAAATGTACTGACCTTAAGTCTAGATGGGCTATGAAAAGATTATTACCCAAGACTTGCTTCAAGGTTTTAAGCTTTCCCTAGGCTGGAGCATGTGATCTTTCACTGAGATTGCTGTGCGCTCTAGGAGATAGGTTTATGGCTGCAGTTGTGTGGTCTGAAGATGGTTAAAGAAATGTACCTGTTAGAGGAGACTGAGGAAGAGTCTCCACTGGAGTGTAGTGTACTAGGATCCCTCAAGGAGTGATGCAGTGTTCCACATTTATTCCACACTATTGAACAATAGACTTCCAATGCTGAACCCTCTGAGAGAGAAATGGGAAAGAGATTTGGGTGGACTGGAAGATGATGATTGCAATCAGGCATGTGGGTACCCCAGAGACGTAGCAGTCCGACTGGGATTCAGGATGATCCAGTTAAAAATATTGCCCAGGGCATATTATACCTGGACCCACCTATTTTGCTGGGTTCCAAATGATCTATGCTTGCGGGGCTGCAACATGTGAGGAACCCTCATCCACACTCACTGGGAATGACTGAAACTTGAATACTACTGGAAGGGAGTAAGGGGCGGAGTATTAGAGACACTGGGACTAGAAGTGCAGCTTACACCCCAAGTAGTCACTCTAAGAATCTGGGGTGAACAAACTCTAGACTGATATGCAGTGGTATTCAGCAATCTGGCACTGATGGTAGCCCATAGGGATACACTGAAACACTGGGGAGGACCCCACTTGTCCAGGATATGAGAATGGGAGGAGGACCTGGACTGGTGTAAGGGAGCTAAAAAGAGTGTATGCCAGGCAAGAGGATGCCCATATAAATGGGACAAAATATGGGCTCCATGGAGACCAGTGAGTGAGAGGGACGACTAGGGAAGCAGGTCTGAAATCCATATTGGCGAAGAGTAAAGTGGTTCTCACCCGAGTGTATACCAGGGGAGATGGGTGTGAACTATACCCATGGTCTAGACAGGATTAAGGGCTGTCCCACTGACATCTGGTCTGTACAGATCCTACATGATGAGATCTGCAATGGTAATGCCTATATGTCTGGGTGCTCTCGATGGGTGAGGGAAGGATGTTTCATGATGCTTGTGCCTTGTATTAAAACTAACAGTGAGATTTTCAAAAAAAAGAAATGTACATATTTGTACAATGTTCTATAGGTGCCCAGATGATGGTTACAGGTTTTGTGACCAAAATATGATGCCCTCTAGGTCAAGTATATAAGAGGCACACACACTCATGAGCATTGTATAACTAATTTTGTTGTAAATGCTTTATTGACATAATGCTGTTGACAGCAACTCATGATCAAAGTATAGATGCTTTATTATGATTAATATGTGCATTCACCCATGTTATGTTTGATTATTGCATTTACACCTAAAATTATGATTTTTTGCCATGTGGTTTAATGTACTTGACCCCATCTGGTCAGAGGTGATCGTAACGTCTTCCATCAGTCTCATGCATATTTATAAATTACTGTGTAGTACTGAGTAGTGTTTGTGTAATAAATGTACTTTCCCTTTTTCAAAAGAAAAGGCACAGACTGGGCAATCATTTATTGAGTTTTATTATTGCATTCCAATGAATGGTGATTACTAGCCCACTCCTCGTTCCTTGAGTAGGCCTTGCCCTGAGAGAGTCAAGCGTTGCAGTGGGGTGCTTCTTTCCCAGTGAAGGGTGAATGGGAACCCTTTACTTGTGTTGGTCACACAGCCAGTGGATTGTTTCCTTACAGTCACCACAAAAGTTAAAGAAAGTATTATAAGTTAAAAAATTGTGCAATCACTACTAAAGCATTTCAGGACAGTACCACCATTCAGTGAAACAGTATTTACAATGATTCACTATTAATACTATTTCTGCCGGTAAATGTCCAACTGGTCAAAACTTTGGTCTGCGTTTACAGTAGCTGAAAAACCATCACAGAATGTATAAACAAAGATCCCTGCTCAAGAGACCAATAATACTAAAAGTCCAACAAAGATCCTTGCTCAAGAGACCAATAATACTAAAAGTCCTAGCTCCAAAAGTGGTTGGAGCTGAGAAAATGTCTCCAGGGGTCATGAATTATTATACATGGGAGACTTAAGATGGCAACCTACAATTAGGGTGAGGCTCCTGCGGGTGTACTGGAGGATCCACTGCTACTCCTGAGTGGTTTCGAACACCAATTTACTTTTCTTGGGGTTCTTGCTGTCCTGGGTTACTGCAGACAACATATGCAAATTTTATGCAGGCAGCCATGGTAACAATGTAACAGTCTTTAGCCAGTGGGGATCTATTTCAATCTGGTTCAAGGAAACATTTTCCATCGTGTTTTTACAGTTTTCTAAAGTGCCCACTGGCATGTTTACTTTTACTTGTATTGCTGGAGCCCTTATCCAAATGTGAGACATCCAAGTTACTTTGTGGAGGGTATCTGGAAGCACAAGACTGTGTGATCAAGCCAACTTCACAACCTCACTGGACACCCTCCCCACTAGCAGGGGAGCCGGTATCTTCTTTCCTCCTGCCAACAATGTCACACAGGTGGAAACTGATGGTGGTGTGTGCACCACTTCCCCAGACATGGGCAAGGGTACTGGAGGTGTCACACCACAATGCTCCTCGGGCTCACCACCAACCTGGGTTAAAGATAATGGAGCACAGCAGAGCTTCTTTTGCATTCTTTCCTGCCCTGATGCGGTCAGTCTCTTGGAGCACTAGGGAAAGTGAGCACAGGATGCTTTCAGTAACTCTTCTCTGGGAAGCTGATCCTGCCTGAGGGAATGAATTTTCTCCCTTCCTGCAGGTGCTCAGGTGGGCCAGTCTCCCCCAGGCCCTACTTCAGCAGATGTCTCTCTAATACACTGCTGGATATGCTACAAATCTCTTAAACTTGGAGAATGCTGCGCTTAGACAGCGCTTAGATATCACAGACCCCACTGTGTCAAATTACTTGGCGCTTTCTGTGTTTTTCTCCTGGTGGCATGCTCCGGCCACCAGATGTGCTTGTTTAGGGCCTCCTGACTTCTAAGATTTTGCTATTCTCCTTTGAACTTATTTCTCAACTGCTCTCTCTTTGATAAGGGAGAGCTCATGACTTGGCCTTCTGCCCTTTTGACTCCTCATAGCCTCACTTGGGACTACTTGGCAGCTCCAGCTCCCAAATGCCTCATTCAAACAGCAGAGAGCTGCACAGAGCCCAGGAGCTGTGATTCTGTCTGGACTTGTGGTAACTTCCTTGACGAAGGGTATTTCTTCAGCATCACCCAATGGCCTTCATGGCAGGTTTCACTCCATGTCTGCATTCCTTAGGTCCCACATTTTCCTGACGACTTGCAGGAGTCACAGGTCTCCCTTGAGGTGTAGCCTCAACAGGACTAGTCTGCAGACGTTCCAGGACAACTCATCCCTCCAGCCTCCCCAACCAGCCCACACTCCACTGACCCCCATACAGAGTGAGGATGCCAGTGCCACTGTCCCTGGATATAGTAACCTATTAGAAGTCATTGCAAGTCCAAAGTATTCCACCACTCCAGATAGGGGTTCATCCATAAGGGGTTTGTACGTCCTTGTCTTCTGCAGGTTCTAATACTTCCCAAAGTGCCACCCTTGGATATGCATTTTTAAGTAGGGGTGGAAAGTCCAAGAAAGTGGGCATCTCTGCCCAGTCCAAAGATGACACACCATCACTCCAACCATGCCCCATCCCCCTGCACTGCATAATGGGATTTTTCAAGATGATGGTTTCAAGTGATATGTGGTCATAACTGTCTGAGACATTTAAGACTGCCTGTGACTGTCATTACCAGTTGTTCCTTCCCACCTAAACTCCATAGGGGCATCATGGACAGGATGACCCTATGAAGTGGCTGCTCCACAATAGTTTCTTTGGCACAGGCATGTGCAGACCTCTCACAGAATGCAATTAACCTATACAGCTTCTGCACCCATCCTCTTCCTCTCCCAAAAATAGACTTAACCCACTCCAACTGCACCTATTGTGTATGGAAGACCTTGATCTACCTATTGGCCAGCAGAGTAAATAACATGGTCCAGTAAAGTAATTCAGAGCCCAAAACTAATAAGGGCTTGACTCACAGAAATATGACAAAGCCTAAAGTATGGGAGGAATTGCAAATAAGGCCAAGTTCATATTATGGGCCAAATTTAAGAAAAGTGGCCCTGCACTCATTGAAGCACCACTTTTCTTGCACCCCTTAGCGCCCACCTTAACACCCCCACATGTGTGCGCCATTTCTAAGATACGGTGCACCATGGCAGTAGTTAGGGAACTAGCGTCAAAATTGCCCATTGAGGTCATTATGAATAATGGTGTGCCTCCTTTTAACGCCTGCTTTTAGCATTAAAAGTGGCTAAAAAAAAATCAATTTTATTGCCCCCCCCTAACTGGGGAATGTCACCTTTGCATACATTATGTATGGCACATGCATGATGTAGCGCAAAGGGTTACAAAGTGGCGCAATGCATACATTGCACAACTTTGTAAATCTGATGCAGCATTTGTGGCCATTTAACGCCACATTACCATAAAAAGAATTAGGATAATGTGTCGTTAGATGGCGTAAGGGGCTCTTAAATCTGCCCCTATATGTGTACTTGGGACCTTTGCTTATCTATAGAAAGAGGTGATACATTTCTCTGTTGCTTCAGCCAATATGAAGTAAGTGTTTTGGAGCAGCTTTCACCTGTTTTTCTTACTTGGCACGAATCCTAACAGGTATAGGAATAGATGTTCAGACTAAACCTCCTTTTAGACAACTTAACAGCCTTTTATCACATACATACATGTTTTCAAACGTTTCCTGAATCCAATTGAAACCAGTTCACTACTCAGACTATTCCATATATTTGCGGTCACCCCAAAAAATTCCTCCTTCCCAGGATGCACTGCCAGAATATAGAATCAACAACAAAGGGGCCGATTTAAGAGCCCCTTGTGCCAACTAACAACACATTAGCGTCATTTTTTATGCTAGTTCTGAGGTTTGCAGGATTAGCATTAAAAATATTGACGCTAATCCTGCAAAGCCCATTGAGGCCCATTGTAAATAATGGTGTGCCTCCTTTTAACGCCTGCTCTGAGCAGGCGTTAAAAGTGCCGAAAAAAATGACGCAAAGAAATCTCTTAGATCTTTTTGCACCATTTTCTCAGCCCCCCCTAATGGGGGAATGCTCCTTTGCATATATTATGCCTGGCGCAGGATTAATGTAGTGCAAAGGGTTACAAAGTGGCATAATGCATGCATTTCACCACTTTGTAAATTTGGCGCTGCGGTTTTGGCCTAGTTGGGCCACATTAGCGTTAATAAAAAAATTACGCTAATGTGGTGCGAGGAGGTGCTAGGGGCTCCAAAATCTGCCCCACTGTACCTTGTGCACTAGGCAGAGGAATGTAAAGCCAATTCTCTTCTTAACTGGAAGCCAGTGTAGGATCTTTGAAGCAGGCACCATGTGATCCTTTTTTTGTAAAAGTGCTAATCTCTGCCAAATTCTGCACCAGTTGCAGCTTTTTTGATGACTTAGCAGGTAGATCCACAAAAACACTGTTACAGTAATCTCATCTAGTGGAGATAAGCACACTGAAAAACGGAATCCTCTGGAATCAGTATAAACAAATGGCTAATGTGTTTCAGCATGTGCAATTGAAAAATATGCAATTTTGACACCGTATTTATCTGATCATTCTCGGTGAGATGACAGTCAAGTTTCACTCTCAGATCTTTCACAGAGGCCGAGGGAGTGAGTTTATCACCCAAACCAGCGGCCAAAAAGGAAGGTCCCAAATGAGGGGATCTCTGAACAGTGCCAGGATCTCAATTTTGTCTCCATTCACTTTAAGCTGATTTTCTGCCATCTGCTTTTTTAAACATCGCTGCAAATTTTTTGCATTCAAGGGCAAATCTCCATTGATCTTACAAATAATTGATATATCATTTGCATACATAAACAAATTTAGGAGAAACTATTGAATTCAAATTGCCAAAGCGATCATGTATAAATTAAACAGAAGAGAAGATAACACAGAACCTCGTCAAGCACCCCAAATCAGCTTCTCAGAATTTGAAACCTCTCTGTTCATGGTAACTTGAAATGGTCTCATGATAAAAAAGTGTTGAATCAATTCCACACTGTCCATCCAATACCAAACTTATTGTCTACAGTGTGAAAACAGTAAAGCTCCAGAGGTTTACCGTGGGGGGACTGCAAACTCACACAGTAGTCAAGAAGATATGGTGATATTTCTTTTTGAAAGCACAATTAAATTATAAGGCTTTAATAGAAAATAATGAATTTATTAAAGCGCCTTTCCGTGACAGGCCTTCTGTACCCAGGTACCTGGCTGTTTCAGACAATACTCTCACTCCCTCAGCCGTACAGAGGCTCTTACCTCATCTGCGCAGCAGCTGACCTCATTTTGAAAGGTGGGCACTGGAGGCTACTCATTTTTAAAGAACAAGGATATTTTTCATGGGCAGACTATGGTGGTCATTACAACCCTGGTGGTCGGTGTTAAAGCGGCGGTAAAACCGCAAACAGGCCGGAGGAAAAAAAAAATGGAATCACGACCGTGGCGGAAACCACCAACAAAGACAACCACTTTAACACACAGACCGCCACGGCAGTACAAACAAACAGCTTGGCAGTCACCGCCAACAGACAGGCGGAGGACAATGTACCACCCACAGTATCACAACCTACCAATCTGGCACCTTTTCCGGGGCGGATTCACCGCGGACAAAAACACGGCGGAAACAGGACTTCGAAGGGAAAACGCTCACCTCTACACACCCCACGAGGAATCCGGACGCCATGGAACCCGAGCTCCAGATCCTGCCAGCCCTTATCTTCTTGCTCCTCTACCAGGAGCACGAACGCCGGTGGCGAAGACAACGTGAGTACTGCACCTACGACACAGGGGAGGGGGGAGAGAAAAAACAGGGACACACACACACACGCAATTCGCAACACCCCCACCCTCACCTACGACAACACACACACTAATACAGCATGATACATTACAGTTACACCCCGCAACCCCCCCCCCGGAAGAATGCAAAGACCAAGAAAATGAGTGTAACCATTGTAATATATTAAAATCCAGTACACAAAAACATATATGTACACTATAAACAAAATGTACACCAAGAATAGTAGTCCTGGTAGTGCTCCATTGAAGTCCGTGGAACACTGGGCCCCCACGGTATGGTCGAGGCCCACACTCAATCCCCGAACATGACGGAGAGAACACTGCAGGGGCATCAGAAAGCAATAAAACAAGCACCTCAGGGGGAAGGGAAAGGGGTGGCACCTCAGCCAGTTGAGTGCACGACACCAAATACACGAGGGGGCCACATGCCCACTGTTCCATCCTGGGGATTGCAAAGCCACAGTCTCTCAAGTCTCTACAGTGAGTGGTTTGCCCACTGTTCAATCCTGGGGAGTGCAAAGCCACAGTCTCTCAAGTGGATGCCTTTCTCTACTGTTTCTGGAGGGGGCTTTGTGCCCAGAGTGCTTCATCCTGCCAAGGACAGAGGTAGTGGATGTGATACTCCACTGGTTCTGGAGGGGGCTTGGTGCCCAGAGTGTTTCATCCTGCTCATGACGGACTCAGTAGCATCAGTGCCATTGGCGCTCATGGGCCAGCGGTGCTTGTTGCGGCGGTGCCCTGTTCAGCGGTGCTTGTGGCGGCAGTGCCCTGTTCAGCGGTGCTCTTGGCGGCGGTGCCCTGTTCAGCGGTGCTTGTGGCGGCGGTGCCCTGTTCAGCGGTGCTTGTGGCGGCAGTGCCCCGTTCAGCGGTGCTGTGCAGTGACTCAGCTGCTGGCGGTCCTGTCTGGCCCAGCGGGGCTGGTGCTGGCAGTCCTGTCTGGCCCAGCGGGGCTGGTGCTGGTGGTCCGGTCTGGCCCAGCGGGCTGGTGCTGGCGGTCCTGTCTGGCCCAGCGGGGCTGGTGCTGGCGGTCCTGTCTGGCCCAGCGGGGCTGGTGCTGGCCTCCTGGGCAGCGGGGATGATGGCGGTCTCCTCCTGGGCAGCTGGGCTGGTGCTGGCTGTGGCCTCCTGGGCAGCTGGGCTGGTAATGGCGGTGGCCTCCTGGGCAGCAGGGCTGGTGGCAG
Organism: Pleurodeles waltl; assembly: GCF_031143425.1. Classification (NCBI taxonomy): domain Eukaryota; kingdom Metazoa; phylum Chordata; class Amphibia; order Caudata; family Salamandridae; genus Pleurodeles; species Pleurodeles waltl. Next base: position 933,569,845 of record NC_090448.1, on the reverse strand, counting down.
TGGCCTCCTGGGCAGCAGGGCTGGTGGCGATGGCCTCCTGGGGGTGGCCTCCTGGGCAGCGGGCCTGGTGGTGGTGGCCTCCTGGGTAGCAGGGCTGGTGGCGGTGGCATCCTGGGCAGCAGGGCTGGTGGCGGTGGCCTCCTGGGCAGTAGGGCTGGTGGCGGTGGCCTCCTGGGCAGTGGGGCTGGTGGTGGTGGCCTCCTGGGCAGCAGGGCTGGTGGCGGTGGCCTCCGGGGCAGCGGGGATGATGGCGGTGGCCTCCTGGGCAGCAGGGCTGGTGGCAGTGGCCTCCTGGGCAGCGGGGATGATGGCGGTCGCCTCCTGGGCAGCTGGGCTGGTGCTGGTGTGGCCTCCTGGGCAGCAGGGCTGGTGGCGGTGGCCTCCTGGGCAGCTGGGATGATGGCGGTGGCCTCCTGGGTAGCACGGCTGGTGGCAGTGGCCTCCTGGGCAGCGGGGATGATGGCGGTGGCCTCCTGGGCAGCTGGGCTGGTGCTGGCGGTGGCCTCCTGGGCAGCGGGGATGATGGCGGTCTTCTCCGTCGTGCTGCTCTTCCCAGACTTGCTGACTTTCATGTGGCCCTTCCCATCCTTGGAAGGTGCCGCAGCTGACTCCACACTCCCACCTGTACCCCTGGGAGCGGCTTTGGTGGCTGGAGTCTTCACCCTGCCGGGCACTGGCCAACTTTTGATGCTTCACAGGTGGGGGGCTGTCCGTGCTGTGGCTCCGTGCCACTCTGGCGGCCCTGGTGGCTGGTGCACTACAGATTGTGGTGACTACAGGCACCACAGATGTTTTGGCTGAGGTGCTAGGTTGGGACCTGGAGAGTCGGGCCCTAGGAGACAGACGGGGTGGGGGAGGTGAGGGAAAGAGGTCGAGGTTGGACATGAAAAATTTCTTGGGAACACTGGGACGGGTAGCTGGAGGGGGTTTGGGAGTGGAGGAAGAGGTTGCGGTTGTAGGAGGTGTTCGTTTGGTGACTTTGGGTGAAGGTGCATGCGCTGGAGGCTGTCGTGAGGTGGATGGCTGTTGGGTGGGTGTCTGCCTGCGTTTGTGTATCTTGGGAGGTGGCGTCACAGACACACTGGGAGAAGACACAGGGGACGTGTGAATGGCAGTGGGGGTGGTGACTGCACGTGACCGGGGTGTGGTGGTGGGTGTGCTGGTGATGGAAGTAGTGGCTGTAGATGTAGTGCATGAAGGTGTGAGTGTAGACGAGACTGGGAAAGAGAAAGGAGATGAGGAGGAGGAGGGGGACACAGTGGAGGCAGTGGATGTTGGTGTGTCTACATGTGTGTGATGCTTGCATGAGTGCCTGTGGGATGTGTGGTGCTTATGTTTGCCAGAGCTTCTCTTGTGTGTTGAAGTGTGTGCATGCTGGTCTGAAGGTGTGCTTGGGATAGGCTGAGGTAGAGGGGATTGGGTCTGGGTGGAGGAAGTTGGAGGGGGGAGGTTAGAGACAGGGACAATTGCTCCCATCAGTGCTGAGGCCAGAGTCTGAAAAGCTCGCTGAAGGGCCGCCTGACCAGAATGGATGCCCTCCAGGAATGCATTTGTTTGTTGCAACTGCCTTTCTACACCCTGGATGGCATTCAAAATGGTAGACTGCCCAACAGTGAGGGACCTGAGGAGGTCAATGGCCTCCTCACTGAGGGCAGCAGGGCTTACTGGGGCAGGGCCTGAGGTGCCTGGGGCGAAGGTGATGCCCACCCTCCTGGGTGAGCAGGCTGCTGGGAGGGCGGTGCTGGTAGGGGGGGTGACGGCTGAACCTGTAGATGCGGGGGGCACAGATGTTCCCGCCACCACAAGGGAGCTCCCATCAGAGGACAAGTCTGTGTCACTGGTGTCAGCTCCTGTCCCCACCGTGGAGCTCCCCTAGCCCTCTGTCCCACTGGTGAACTCCGAGTCCGTAGTGTAGCCCACTAGGGCCATGTGGGATGCAGCTCCCTCCTGCTCCGGTGCCACTGCTCCTCCGCCTGATGATGCTAATACACACAAGAACAGGGAGACCACAAAAAGGGGGGGGGGCGACAGAAGAAAGACATGTTGAGTGCATGCATTACCGCTACTGTTGGCGGACACGACAGACACAGAAGCCCCCTCCACTATGCCGCACACTTGGGCTCCACTGTTCAATCCCTGGGACATGGCCTACAATGCTATGGCCGACATCTGCACACATGGATGACACAGGAGCCTGACTAGGTGTACTTGGCACTGTACACAGGTGGGGTGGGGTGACACAGGGTCTGCCAGAACAAGGAGACCTAACTAGCACACTCACCCTGGCTCAGGGAAACCCACAGGCCACCTCCCCCACCCAGACACCTCCACTGCGTGCAAATTCAGCAGAATGAGAGTGTACTCCCCCCCTTGTGGCTGCTGTGATGCCCTCAAGCGCCCATCCAACTCCGGGTATGCCACCGCCAGGATCCTGAACATCAGGGGGTTCATGGTGCGACAGGCACCCCTCCCACGTTGGGAGGCCATCCCCAGCTGGACCTCCGCCATCTTCTTGCTCCAGCGGCAAATGTCCTCCCATCTCTTACGGCAGTGGGTGCTCCGTCTGTGGTAGACCCCCAGGGTTTGGACGTCCTTGGCGATGGCATGCCAAATATCTTTTTTCTGGTGGGCGCTGACCTACATGAATTGTACAGGGGGAAAAGAAAAGTCATTACCAAATGGACCATCATGTAATTGGCCCCCACCCCTACCCTTTCCATGATGCACATGCACTCACTGTCGTTTCATGCACGCCTCAATCTCCCCCGCCCCATCTTCCATCCACCCCACTCCACACAGGCATAGCCCATACAGTATGCTCCCAGTGTACTTACCTGTTTGTCTGGAGGACCGTAGAGTAGCGTGTACTGGGGGAGGAACCCATCCACGAGTTTGTCCAACTCCTACGATGTGAAGGCAGGGGCCCTTTCCACAGACACACGAGCCATTGTCTCTTCCAGACCGAGGTCACAGCAGCACTTGCAGTGTAGGTCCTCTCCTGTCGAAGATCAGTTATCGAGCGATTGCACAGATAGAAAATGGCGGTCACGTCCGCGGCGGTGCGTACAGTCAACGCTGGCATACATCGTCATTGGCTCCTGGGACTCTTAGGGTCCAATGTTAACCAATGCAGAATTGCGTTGCGGTCTTTGACCGCCTGCCGCGATGGTGTACAACGCCAGCGCAGTTACCTCACATCCCATTGTCCCACTTTACAGGTCAGGCAGACGCTATTTCAGGGGCCCACATGGCTTAATTTTTAACTGCATCACACATACCTAGGCCTTGCCTCAACACTCATACAGGCCAAATTTCGTATTATGATTCATGCTCTGTGTAAGCCGTGGGTACTACCTCTGAGTTGGTTGACTCTGTGCTCGCTGTTGTCCTTCATAGGCACCGTCTGCTGGGACATGTGAGGAGATGGCGGCATCCTCCAGTGTACAGACCGCTGGTGGACCTGTTGACAATGGAGGAAAGATATGTGATCATCACCTACAGGCTTGATCATGCCACAATCCTGGAACTGTGTGCCCAGCAGGAGCCAGACCTGATGTCAGCTATCTGCCATCCCACAGGAATACCCCTCAAGTGCAGGTGCTGTCAGTACTCCATTTTCAAACTACAGTGGCCATAGCATCAGGGATGTCCCAGCCTATGTTTTCCAACATGTTGTCCAGAGTGTTGTCTGCTCTGCTGAAACACATGCAGAGCTACATCGTTTTCCCTCAGGTGGAGGATTTGCCTACAGTGAAAGGTGACTTCTATGCCCTGGGACATATCACCAACATCATAGGTGCCATTGATGGGACACATGTGGCTTTGGTACCCCCCCGCAGGAGTAAACAGGTGTACAGAAACCGGAAGAGTTATCATCCCATGAATGTGCAGATGGTGTGTTTGGCAGACCAGTACATCTCCCATGTTAATTCTAAATTCCACGGCTCAGTGCATGACGACTACATCCTGCGGAATAGCAGCACCCCTTATGTGATGGGTCAACTCCAGAGGCACCGTGTGTGGCTATTAGGTGAGCACCTGGAAGCAAGTCAGTGAGAATGGTTGTCTGGGTCTGGGGATATCCCTACAGGTTAGTGTGTGTCTAGCAGTTGTCCCTCGCCATTTGCAGGTGACTCTGGTTACCCCAACCTGTCCTGGCTACTGACCCCAGTGAGGTATCCCAGGACAAGGGCAGAAGAACGCTACAATGAGGCCCATGGGTGAACTCGGAGGATAATAGAGCGGACCTTTGGCCTCCTGAAGGCCAGGTTCAGGTGCCTCCATATGACAGGTGGATCCCTATTCTACTCACCAAAGAAGGTGTGCCAGATCATCGTGGCCTGCTGTATGCTTCACAACTAAGGTTAGCGATGACAGGTGCCTTTTCTGCAGGAGGTTGGTCCAGATGGCGGTGTTGTTGCAGCTGTGGAGCCTGTGGACAGTGAAGACGAGAAAGCAGAAGAAGAGGACATTGACAATAGGAACTCGGTGATCCAGCAATATTTCCAGTGAGACACAGGTAAGAATACAAACCTGCCTACTACATGCACTTTAACACTACTACCTCTCTACTGTCTGTCGTTTTCACCCAGTGTATGGTCACTTTCCCTTACAATTTCACAGATGTGGGTCCCACAGTGTGACATCTGCTTTGTTTCCTCATGGACTAGAGCTGTGTGACATAGGTATGTTGACATTACATTAGAAAGAGCATTTTGTCACTGTAATTGCCAATACACTATTTCGAAATCACAGACTGAGGGGGTTATTCCAACTTTGGAGGAAGTGGTAATCCGTCCCAAAAGTGACGGTAAAGTGACGGATATACCACCAGCCGTATTACAAGTCCATTATATCCTATGGAACTCGTAATACGGCTGGTGGTAAATCCGTCACATTTGGGACGGATTACCACCTCCTCCAAAGTTGGAATAACCCCCTGACTCCAGATTGTTTTGTGCTTCAAGGGTGTTTATTTAAGTGCTCAATATTGGAGGGGGCTGTAAAATGGTGAGGGGTGATGGTGGAGAAATGTCCATGGCAGAGTCTAGTCTATTAGTCTCACAGGTGCATTGCCCAAATGGGCATAGGAAGTGGAGCTGGTGCAGTTTGAGGATGGACAGGGTGACAAAGTGGGACATAAGGATGACATTCAGGGTGGTCTCATTTCTTGGCGGGTTCTTGGCATCGTTCTCTGTCTTTTTCCTGGATCTCAGGGACCGTTTGTGGGGTGGTTCTCCCTCTGCAGAGGGTGGGGTGATGGTGTAGTGGTCCTGTGGCGGTGCATCCTGTCCACTAGCGCTGGCGGAGGTGGTGGGCAGTTCATCGTCCAGGCTAGTGTCAGGGGCCCCTTGTTGTGCCACAGTGTCCCTCCTGGTGTTGAGTACTTCCTTCAGCACCCCTACGATGATGCCCAGGGTGGAATTGATGGATCTGAGTTCCCTGAAGCCCAAATACTGTTCCTCCTGCAGGCACTGGGTCTCTTGAAACTTGGCCAGTACCGTTGCCGTCGTCTCCTGGGAGTGGTGGTAGGCTCCCATGATGTTGGAGAGGGCCTCGTGGAGAGTGGGTTCCCTTGGCCTGTCCTCTCCCTGTCACACAGCAGCCCTCCCAGTTCCCCTGTGTTCCTGGGCCACCGTCCCCTGGACTGTGTGCCCATTACCACTGCCCCCAGGTCCCTGTTGTTGTTGGAGTGGTGGGTTATCCTGGGTTCCCTGTAGTGGTGGACACACTGCTGATTGACGTGTCCTGGGACAGAGGTTTGGGCCCGCTGGGTGGGTGCTGTGCTGGTGTTTTCAAAGTGGGGAAGCTCTGTAGTGGCCTGTGAATGTGTGAGGGGAACCGACTGTCCCGAGGTCCCCGATGGGCCGGGCTGATCATATAGATCCAGTTGGACAGAGCTGCTGTCATCACTGCGGGCCTCTTCTGTTGGTAGTGTGTACATGTGTGGACCCTCCTGTCCGGTGACGTTGGGTAGGGGTCCTTTAGGGGTTTAAAGGATGTTTACTACATCTGTGTGTGCCATGGTGTGCAATAGGTGGGTGACCGTGTACCCCAGTGCTTGCATTCCTGTGTGGGACCTTGTGTGATGGTGGTTTAGGGGGGTGTATGGGTATGTGCAGTGGCCATGCTTTGAGGATGGGTGTCCATGCTTTGTTGATGCATGCAGGGCTTGGTGTTAGGATGTGTGGTTTGTGATGTTGGGACATTTGTGAGGAGTTGGAGTGATGGGGGTGAGGGAGGGGGTATGTGATGGCATGCAGGTAGGGTGGGGTATGTAATAGTTAAGATTTGACTTAACAGAGTCCATTCCTCCATCTACTCCTGCGAGGCCCTTAGGATGCAGAATCGGCAAGACCTGCTCCTCCCATGTTGTTAGTTGTGGGGGAGGAGGTGGGGGTCCACCGCCAGTCCGCTGAACCGCAAGGTGGGGTCTTGAGACCACGGAACGCACCTTCCCCCCTAGGTCGTTCCACCTCTTCCTGATGTCATCCCTATTTCTTGGGAGCTTTCCCACTGCGTTAACCCTGTCCACTATTCCGCGCCATAGCCCCATCTTCCTAGCTATGGAGGTGTGCTGCACCTGTGATCCGAATAGCAGTGGCTCTACCCGGACGATTTCCCCCACCATGACCCTGAGCTCCTCCTCAGAAAACCTGGGGTGTCTTTGCCGTGCCATGGGGTCATGTGGGTGATGTGTGGGGTGGTGTGTGTAGTAATAAGTGGGGTGGTATTTAGTGGTGTGTTGTGTGAGGTGCGTGGAAGTTATGTGGGTGATGGTATTGTGTGCCTGTGGATGCTTGGTAGTTGTGTGTGGTGTCTCTCTCTGGCCTTCTCTCGGTAATTGTGGTTGTAGGGGTTTGTGGGTGATGTGGGTGTGTGTTTTATATTGTAATGGGTGTGTGGGAGTGGTGTGAGTATGTGTATCAGGTGTGTGTATTTTGAATTGTCCAATGTGGCTGTGTTTTGTAAATGTGTGTGTATTTTGAGCGCAGCGGTGTGTACCACCAATGGAATACCGCGGTTGAAAGACCGCCGCGTGGATTCTTGTGTCGTGATAGTGTGGGCGTATTTCTGTTGGCGTGACGGTGGAGGTTTTGTTTTCGCCAGTTTATCACTGACCTTTGGTGTGGCGGACTTGTGTGGGTGTCTGAATTTTGGCAGATTCCGAGCTGTGGGTCATAATAGCTGTGGCGGATTTCCGCGGCCACGGCGGTGTGTTGGCGGTCTTCTGCACGTCGGTAAGCGGCATTTACCGCCAATGTTGTAATGACCGCCTATGTCCTAAAGTAAGAGAGAGAAATACAGAACTGGGAACAAGAAGCGGGAAGAAGCAGATAGGAAAACAGTGAGAAAAGGGGGAAACAAGGGTGAAAAATAACCTGCACAAATTAGGTGAAGAGGCAGGAAGTATGGTGGTAGAATAATGTTGCATGATGCTAAATCAAGATGAGGTAGTCTTGGTATTCGAAAAACTATATATTATTGAGCACTTGCTGCTTCAAAGGAAAATATTATCTTCAAGGTACAATGATGTGTAGTTAGGACTATTAAATCCATAATGACCTATTTAAACTTACCTTCACAGTATTTTGGTAGACTATTTCCAGGCTACGGTCTTAGGGTAGTACAATATTTTTGTGCTCGTTATTCTGGCATACTACCATATCAATAATAAAAAAGGAGGAACTGAATGGCATGATGTACGAAACTGAAGTATTCAATTTTTGACAGTGAAATTCAGATTATTAGACTGTTTTCTTGAAATTGAAGCAAAAACATTTTGTAAACGTATATTTTTCCAAATTTGTATTAATATGTTCAAAATAAAAATGGTCTTCATTTTCTAACTAATCTGTGAATAAACAGAAAAAATGTGTCTACAAATATTTCTGCAATGTGTACCTTCAAGGTAGTTGTTAGTGACATGAGGCCAAATGTACGAAGATTTTTTTCTAGTTTCAAATGGTTTGGTTCACAGAATCAGCCTGTTTGTGACCACAAAAAAAAACATTTTGGGATGTACAAACTCTATTTTGCAATTCGGTAATCTACTACCAAATTGCAAAATAGATTTGTGATTCGGTGTCAGGAAGGGGCATGTTCAGGGCATCTCTTCCTAATAGCAACTCACAGGGAGATGTATGAATGTTTTGCGACCAGAATGTAGATGCAAAAACTTTTGAAGTTTGCCACTATCTTCAAGTTGGTGCTAGCCCAGCAGGCCACCATCTCTGTGATTTTGGCCATTCCCAATGGACCTTAAATTGCGGCCTACCTCATGAATATTGATGAGGCAGGTCCATTTGTGACCCATTGGGAATCACTAAATATGTCTGAGACACATTGGTACATTGCAGTTTGCGATTTCCAAATTGAGAATCGCAAAGATTTGCAATTAGAAAAGTGCAGGTGGATTTTCTAAGTGCATCTGGCCCATAATCCCTGTGCGCAGATCATTTTGAAGCTCATGGAACATCAGGTTCTGGAGGCGGCAATCAAGGGAGAATTTGTGCATCATCTTCATCAAATTCCTCACTTGCAAGGTCCATTGGGAGTCTTTTATGAGTGGTTACATTTGTAACCTTGCACATGTGGATGTGATTTTACAGCACTTTGCTGGATCATTCTTTAGGCCCCCACCACTTTTATGCAGATATTGGAATTTGCATTTGAGTAAATGTCTGCTCTGTAATGATCCTTATTTGTTTAGGAGCAGCATTGTATTTCCTTTGTGTAAATGTTCAGGATGAAAGTATGAAGTCATGATTTAGGGTCTTATATGCACAAGCATTGTCACCTGAAATTTAACAAAATTGTTTTAGAAATATTTTAAAATAGAACACAGAACCACTAAGGTTATTTTAAAATACCAATTACCTAACAACATTCCATCTCTTTGTAGTTGTGTTTATAGGGCTTGATGTACAAACGAAAAGTTTTGCAAGTTATTTATTGCAAATCACTGTAAATCGCAAATAGGAAGTCACAATTTTTTATGTAGGTACAATTTCAGCCCACAAGTTGTGAGACGCTACTAAGTCACATCACAGGTTTTGCAATCGCTCTTAGCAAATTTCCCAAATTGCGTCTGGAGATGCAAATTGCGAATGAGATTGCAAATAGGGGAAAAACACTTCTTGGTCATGGGTAATCATCTCTGTGACTAAAAAGTGCCTCACAGTATTTGCCAAGAGTCCAGCCTGAATGGATGTGAATGGAGGTAGAGTGCAGTAGCCATTTCCAGCACAGGTATCTGAAAACCAAAGAAATTCCATCTGGACCAATGGCCAGCCAAAGCGGAGAAAAGGATGCTGGAGGAAGGAGACGAAAACTAAACTGACATTTTCTGAAAAGGAGTTGGAGATCCTGTCTGAGAAGTCTTGTGAGAACTATGAGGTACTGTTTGGAAGGGCACCCATTATAATCCCAGACTCACAAAAGAAAGAGATCTGGCAGGAAATGCAGACAAAAATGAATGCAGTTGGAGTCACCCAGCGCTCAATAGATGAGATCCATAAAAGGTGGTATGACCTCAGGTCACATGCTAAAGAAAAGGTGGCAACGTGATTGTCAGATTCCCGGGCAAAAGGAGGTGCCCCCCTCCCCAAGTGTACCCAAACAACTTCACTGAAGAACATGGTTGAGACCACACTGGAAGCTGAGGCTGTTTTGAGGGTTGGAAACATTGGCATCTCAGTACCTGAAACCTCACAAAGTAAGTGTGAATTATTTATTATTGTCACTTCTCAGACCTCACATCTATGTCCAAGTCCACATAGAACTGCAGCATACATCAGAAAGTTGTTTCCTAAGTTAGTAAAAAAAAGTACCATTATTGTGCATTAAGGGAAATTAATTCAAAAAGTCAGCACAGGAGTCACATGTACATATATTAATTGGGGATCTGCTGCCAAAACATGCACACTGATATCTCATCATATTGGTGAGTAAACAATATCTCATTATTTCCCATCGATTTTCCTGAGGAACATACCAATGGCATCAATGTGGAGAGAGTGTATGATGCAAACATGGCAGCTGAGGAATCCATCTCCATTGCCAGTCACTCAAGCATAACACCAGCCCAATGTAGCACAGCCTCACTGTCACTGCAGGCAGCATAAATGGAGGACGATGAAGTAATTCTGTAAACCAGTCCCATTCAACACTCATGTGAGGCAACAACATCAGCATGTTCCAGGGTGTGGGTGAAGTTGGTGCTGTGAGGCACATCACGCTGCAGATTCTGAAGCCAATGAACAGTTGTTCGGAGGCCTTGAGGGGTCCATGATCCTAACTGATTGTCTGCACCACAAGCAGATGAAAATCATGACCAGGAAGATGCAGAACATGTAGCAATGCATATCATTTGGTTTTGACTACATTGGGACATAACTGACATCCTTGAACACCAATGGGGTCAACCTCATCACCATCATACAGGAATTATGCCAGCACAACGGCATTGTGATCATAGCGTGTGGCTAGAATGGACAGCCTTAACCATTCCATTGGTTGTTTGGCCAATGCTTCTTCCACCCAATCAAGCTACACTGTAGGTGGAAATGGGACACTTTAGTGGTGACATTGTCAGGGACCTAGGGCAGATCACGTCTACAGCTGAAGTGCTACAAAACGCACAGATAGCAGGTGGTGTTGGAGATCCCCCTCAGGATACTGAGGACATCTCAAATGTTGGCAGAGCCACTGCCAGTGATGCACATGCCCTGTCACGCAGCAGCAGCCGTACTCCTGCTGGAGGACAAGCAGGGCCAGGCCATATTGGGTGTAGCTGCAGAAAGCTGTGATTGTCATTTCATAGTGTTATGTCATATTGGCATGGTTGTAGTTAATTTGGTGATTAATCCACATTTGTTTGTACTTTCGTGACCACTTGATTATCACACAGTTTACAACTTAAACTATGGCTAGAGTAGCCTAACATTAAAGGCTAGTTTAGTTTCCTGTATCAACTCTGCGTTCATTATGTCAGTGAGTGTAGTATCACAATGAACTTACCTTGAAAAGTAATGTGTTGCAATGTAATCCCAACTGAGTCTCTCCTCCACTGCTGTACTCTGGTCTCCAGGCTGCTGCAGAGGTAGTTCTAGATCCCATCTTCAGAATCTGTGTCCTTCAAAGTGATGGGTTGTCCACATTTGGTTGCTATATTGTGCAACAAGGCACATGTTGACACAGTTTTGAAGGCTGTCTCAGGAAAATACTGCTGTGTACCTCCACTCTTGTGAAGGCACTGAAATCGTGATTTCAGAGTGCCAAAGGTTTGTTCAATCACTGCTTTGGTGCAGTGATGAGCAACATTGTAATATCTTTAATTTTAGTTTACTGAGGCTAAATATGGGGGTCAGTATCCAAGGCCTTAATGCATATGCACTGTAACCTGGAACAGAAAACATAAGTGTGAGCATGGCAGAACCTGAGATTTGATGGTCACATTCATATGAGTCATAATGCAGCCTCACATAAACTAATAAATAACCATTCTCAACCCCCCCTCTTTCCAGGCGTTGGTGTATTCCTCTGTGCCTGAATACGTATGCGTCATGGTTGCTACCTGGGTATTTTGCCCCTATATCTGTGATTACATTATGTGCATCACATACAACTTGGATATTGAAGAAATGTATAGTTTTCCTTCTCTGAAACAGGTATTCTATGTGGTTTGGAAGACAAATAGAAACGTGTTCCATCTACACACCCTTAGAACCGAGAGAATTTGGCCACCCTGTAAAAGTTTAATTTTGTAATTTAAATTTCTTCTGCATTCCTGGGTATGTATATGTACCTCTTGAATTTTGGGATTATGGCATTTAGGAACTTCTGCAAAAAATGCAACAGCGCACTTTGCGACACCCCACCAGCAAGAGCAATTAACCCCTTGTAGCTGCACAAGGCCATAAGGTGCAGTGAGCAGAACTACACGACTGGGGATGGAGTTGCTGCACAGGGCACTGCTTTCAAGATGTGATTTCAGTAAATCAAATCTAATATCACCGCACTACTTAGCCTGTATTTTTCAAAGATTTCCTCCACTGTCTGTTGGAAAATGGTAAGCCTGGTTCTAAAGATCCTCTCCTGTCTCTTCCTCCTCCTCTGCTAAGCAGCCAATAGTCGCATCCTCCTCGGAATCACAAAGAGAACAGTCATTGTGTAAACTCCTGATGCACTCTTGGCCAGTCTTTATAGTTTGCACAGTTACAACCTGAATACAATCATTGAAAAATTGCATGTGCAAAAGGGTTTATTTGCAACTAGTCGCTAATTGCACCTGCCTCAAACATAAGGTTTGTGAGTTGCAAATACCAATTCTGCATTTGCGACTCACAAAGATCAGTCACAAAAAAGAGTGATTCGCAGATTGGTCGTATTGCTATTTTTGGTTAGCAAATGCTGTTCGTCTATACAGAAATTCCACTTTTTCGGTTGCTAACCTATTTGCAACTCATGTGGAAGTCACAAATTGTTCGTATATCTGACCCTTAATCCACAGTGTCCAAGGATGTAAAAATTGTGAATGCTCCCTCGGTAACAAACCACTGTCTCTGATCAGGCATGTACTGCACACTACTTGGATATTTTTTGAATGATAACTCTTTCTGTTGTGATACATATACTTTGTTTCAGAGGGTGGGCATATTAGAACATGTGTACCATCTATACATCCAATCACTTTGGGGAACATGAGCCACAGCGTGTTGGTTGCCTCGAGATGCTAAAAAGTGTAAGTTACATAGGGTAGGAATAGCACCACTGCGTTGGGTTGGCCTGCATAGTACAGGGTCCAATTTAATAACTAAACTACGACTGACCTGCGTGCTAAACCTGTACCTGCGCACTGGTTTTGTAATTCCACTCACAATTATTTATTGTCAACAATTGATCCCGCTTCTAGTACCTGAGTCAGGACAAGGACAACCGCAGTTGTGAACGGCACTGAGTTCACCACGCCGCTGGCGAGTCCAGCACTTACATTGCATTAGAAGGGAGATCAAATAACCTAGAATTGCATTTAAGTTGTTTGCAGCTGAATCGCACTGAATGCACATTATAATTTCTTATCAACTATAAATTATTCTCCTGGGAGCTACAAAAAAACAGACATTTGCTATTCATTGTATATTTGTCTATAACAATGTTCTGTGTTAGGTGCAAGACTTTACATTTCACTGAGTCAAAATTTTAATCTTATAATATTCGACCAGCTCAATTGTCTTGATATAAGTACTGTCAACACTAAAGAGGTTTCAATACCCATGGCTGCTCAAAATACATCTTCTGTTCTGCACTCATACTGATGTCTAGACCTTGATGATGTTATATTTGAATGACTGAGCCGATAATTATATTATTTACGCTCGATGCTACATCCCTCTTCAAAAAAAGAGGTCTCACTGCATTCAGCAAAGCTGCTGTGTTTTGAATGAGAGAAGGGGAAAATTAGAAATAGTGCTGCTTTGGACAGCTCTTGCTCTTTGTGGATAAAGAAAAGATCTGGAGTGGATGTGAGTGGATGACATGTACAAATATTCTTATCTTCGCAGTTTGTTTAATTAATTATGCTGGGGCGGCTCCTCCACTTTGGTGGAGGGGCATTGGCCCATTACTGAAAGCACAAAAATAAAATGATAATAAAACTATTTTATTATCATTTTATTTTTCACTTCCTCGGCCAGTCTGCATGCTGAGTGTATGGATGGGCCATCCTTTGCATCAGCAGAGGGAGGAGTCAGTGCACTCTAGGTGAGCATGTCTGTTTGGTCGGCCATCTTAGGCCGGCCAGACTAACATGTGCACTTAGAACTCTCCATGTGTGTAGTTTACAAAATGTGTATCTAGGATCTCTTTTATGAATCTGGATATTATTTATTTATTAGTGGTTTTGTATAGTACCAACACATCTCATCCTGTCACCTTCTAGTTTTCTGAAGGTTTACAATAGTGGACACCAGCAGCCACTTTTGAGGACTGCAACTTATTTTTCATCATAATACTTTGGGTCAGATTTGAAAGGAGGGTGGCACAGGACATTACGTCCACCCTGATGAAATACCACTGTCCCAGCAGTGATCTCCAGTAATATTACAAAATGTGTGATGAACAGCCAAACTTTTTTTTTCAAGAACAAACTTCCAATGTAATGACCTCCACACCAAGGGAGGTTTTCTTCTGGGTAAGATCTTTTTTTTTTTTTAGTCCTTCACAATAAAAAACTTGATGATGATGGACATTTAAAAGGACACCTCAACATCCACCCTAAATAGAGCGGATGGTATAATGCCCTTCCTCTGATGGCCCCCACTCCGTTGGGCCACTAGAGAAAGATATCCATTGATGGAGCCAACAGGGGCTCCATTGATGGAAAGCTGACAGTCATCCATACCCTAATAGGGCATGAAGACCATCAATTTTTGGTGCAGAGTACTATATCACATTTCTGATGAAGTACTGTGTCCATCTCATTCTAAAGCATCCACTTTGATCCAGAGCAAACATACAAAGAAGGCAAAGAAGTGAGACATGAGGTGGAGAAGAAAAATAGGAAAACAGTGGTAGGAAAACGGATACAAAAACAGTGGAAAAGGGAGAAAACGACGATGAAAAGGAAAACATACTGAGTGAGGGCCGAATTCACAAAGCTAAATTTAGACTTGAAGTCTAAGTTTAGACCTGAAATGTAAGGGGCATATTTACTGGCCTTGTGTGCCACCCGTGCATCATTTTTTGTGATGCCCTGGTGACACATAGGCCCATATTTACAAGGCATCGCAAAGCAACTTTGCGTGGATTTTCAGGGACTTGTAGATACAGTGTAAGGCAATGCAGTGCAAGTCGCTGCATTGCCTTACACAATGTCAGGGAGGCGTTCCACGGGCTTTGTATTGGGTTTTCCTATGCAACACCCATGCAACACCCATGGGTTTTGAGGCATTCCCAGATTTACAAGAATCTGTAAACTTGGGAATGCATCAGAACAGTACACCTCCCCAAGGCAGTCACAATGAGAAGAAATATCTTTATTTCTCCTTGTTGCTTTCTCTTTCTATGTGTGCTGCATTCTACAGCACACATAGAAAGAGGGCAATGCCTCCCAGGATTGTTTTTGTGCAGGAAGGTTTCCCTTCCTGCACAAAAACAATCCTGCCAGAAATGCAGACACCCTTCCACCCTGGCGAAAGCGTACCTGCATTGGTGCTCGGCAGCAATTTGTGCGCCAGTACAGGGGGAAGGGACGGAAATGCACTGAATCTTGTAAATAAGGTGCAATTTTGACCTTTCCATGTGGCAGAGGGCAGCACAGTAAAGACACTTGCTGAGTTGCCCTGCACCATGGGGCTTGTAAATATGCCCCTAAGGGCCCAATTCACAAAGGTCGGCCTTAAATATGCCCCTAAGGGCCCAATTCACAAAGGTCGGCCTTAAGTGTGGGGTAGTGGAAGAAAGATAAATGAGGTCGGATCAAGATTAGGCTGCCTTGGTGGTCGGCAGCTCTGGCATTCACCAGTGCCGGTGGTGGACATCTACAAAAAAAAGGGGTTGACGTGTGTGTGTCTTTTAGGCTTTGAGTGTCACATAATTTATGCAACAAAGGAGGCAGGGAACTCTGGGTAGTTCCTAAGTTTAGGTGGAGAGCAGCTCCTTTGTATGGAGCACGTCACAACACCACCGACACTCTGCATCTGCTCAACTCAAATGTTTCTGTTTCTCTGGCAGAGCTTTTAAGCATAGGACTACCACAGTAACAGAAAGAGGAAAAACCCTGCTGGGATTGTTTTTGTGTAGGAAGGTGCCCCTTCCTTCACAAAAACAATTGTGGCTACAAACAGACCCCCTTGCACCACCGTGCCGAAACAGCACCAGCGCAGGGAGAAAGGACAGGAATGCGCTGTATGCCTTAGATACTGACCTTTCCCTTTGAAGCAGGGCAGCAGCAAGATGACTTGCTGCACTGCCCTGTTCCAAATCCCCATAAATTCGGCCATAGTTTTTTTTTTAATCTCTTACAAGATAATCACTACACATACTCCAATTTCCCATCAATCATGGAGTATCATGCAGGCTTCTCATCATGTTTTTTTTTACTTTTGTGTTTACCTGTCTGATTTGGGGAGCAAAGCAGAGGGTATTTTATTCTGCCCAAGTTCTTTTTATTGTCAACAATATAGTCCTGTTTGATTTAACCCAATGAGGCCTTCAAACCGAGCTGTCCCTGAAGGAAGCAAGTTTCCCCTAAATATAACAAGTTCAAATATTTGAAAAACCAAAGTTGTACATCTTGGCAGATGAAAAACCTAGGGCCAAATGTTCGAAGTACCAGTCGCAACATAGTAGTAGCAACCAGTGTGGTATTTTGCGAACCAACCTAGGTACTAATAGGTTAGTTGGCAAAATACAGATTCCTACTGGTTCGCACTTTGACCTACTGCAAGAATAATAATAAGGTTGATTCACAAATGGTGACCCACAATGAATCGTCCTGCTGAGGTCAGCAGACCACTATGTCTATGACTGCTTTTAAATAAAGCATTTTGCTTTAAAAAAAAGTACAAGTTACATTTTTTAAAGAGTAGGCAGTGGTCCATGGGACTACTGCACACTCTTAAGAATAGTTTTGCCAACATTCACAAAGGGGAAGTGGTCCGATATGGTATATGGAAGAGACACCCTGACCACTATGAATCAAAACTTTTACAAATGCAAAACGGCTTCATATATCAGGCCCTAGTTACAAATGGGCTTCAAACAAAGTCCAGTTGAGATGATTTCTAGCCATATTTAATTGGAGAATGTTTTCCCAGTCTCCAGGAAATGGACATATCAAGGTAATCAGTATTAGCATTTCAAAGTTCAGAATGAAATAGTGCCTTTGGTGCACACAATCTCGTTTGAATCCATTTACTGTTCCAGCGAGTAGGTACCATCAATGCATAAAATTAGGAGGAGACACCTGGGACCGTATCATGATAAAGGGCCGTATCGTAATTAGGTGCACTGGCCCAGTGCAGAGCCATGCTACAGTTGTTTTGAGTCTGAGGCATCTAAAGTTCATACATTTAGCTCATAATTTGTGCAAATTAATCTATGAATGTTATACAGAACACGTTGGTAATGGTGTGTAGAGATTGCACTCACTGTTTCAGACTTGTTCTATCTTAAGTTCTTGCATTAAAATGCAGAAATTTCAAGTTATGTGTATGAATTTTAGACACCTTATACATAAAAATAGGAACTTGACTCAGTGCTCAGCTGGAGCAGCTCATCATGATACAGCCCCTGGAAGCAGTGGGCAGTGTGTTTATGTGAAATGCACTTGTGCTTTAAGTTACACATGTCTAGAGTATTTGCAGCTCTTTTTAGGGTGAACTTTCTAAACAGCATATTCACTGTCTGTTGCAAGATGTGTTATGGCTTACCAAGAAGATTGAGGGGTTTGGAACACATGCGTTGCTTACCATTGGTTGGCTTGCATTGTTGCTATCATTTGCCTGCTTCTTATTTGTGTCCCAGCTTACCAGTCTTGTGTTTGTCATTCTCGTGGAGCATTGCCTCTTTACATTCTATTTGATTGTCTGGCATCACTACTTCCACTATTACTATCTTCTTTCCCGTGAAGCACTCTATTTGAGAGACTTGGTTTTTAAGATGTCTCCCTAGTTTATGTCTCTCTCCCTGTCCTCTATGCTGCTCTATATTGCCCTACTGCTTCTTAGCATCTTCTTCCTTCTTACTCACCCTTGTGTGTCTCCCCATTGCTTTCCAGCTCCTGCACCCTTTGTGTTGTGAAGTAGTCACTCAGAAAACTGATAGGGAAGTCAGTAGCTTTATTGTCTTCACACCTCACGACTCCTCAAGCCTTCTTACAAATCAACTGTCCAACATCCTATACCAGGCTTTATACATTCCAGTGTCACGTTAGAGGGAGAGGGAAGGGATATATCAAATTAACAAAAGCTAATACAGTTGCCTTATATTAACAACGATTATTCAATAATTAAATATTTTGATTAATTACAACACATCTCCATTCCACCATTAATAACACTTGTAGTCTTTGTTCCATGATGGCACTGTCTTATCCCTATTGGGGCAAGGAGCCTCACCCTCTCTGAAGCAGCAAGTGGTTTCTCATGTGGGACATAAAGTTTGTGGGGCATGACTGAGTCACACTTAGAAAGTCTGTCCATATTCCACCACCTTCTAACGTTACCACATTTCTTTGCACTTTTGTTATTCTTAAAGGTTTGGAAAACTTGCGGCCTTTTTTCTGACGTGAATCAGGGAGTTTGACCACTGCCCATTGACCCACCTTCCATTGTCTACTTTTGGTCCCATGTTTCCAGTTGTACTTGTCTCTGTACTTCATTTGATAATGATGGACTTTCTCACATGCTTCCACTCTGTGTACCCACCTAGGTTCACCCCCCTGCAACCAAGTTGGGTTTATTGGTGCCTGGAAGTCTCCCTTTTAAGGATAAGAATGGAGAAATCCTATAACAGCATTAGGAGCTGTGTGGTACGACCACAGCATCTTCTTGATACAGCATCTTCTTGAGAACTTTCTCTCTATATTCTCTTGAATTCTTGAATTACTGGCAAGCTGCAAACATTCCGTAATCGTCCTATTTACTCTTTCCAGTACTCCATTAGCTCTGGGACAGTAAAGAGCTGTCCTATAATGTTGAATAGACATTTTAGTAAGAAATTACTTTTGAACTGCACCCCATTGTCTGTACTCAAGATGCTAGGAATTCCTTTTGTCATGAAAGCATCCAACAAAAACTCAATTAGATACTGTGTGGTCAAATGGCTGCCTACTTTGGTAACTACCCAGTTGGAATGATAATCAACCAAAACCAACATGTATTTTCCCTCCCAGGTGTAGTGAGTTAAGGGACCTGAAATGTAAAAATCCAGCTTGTCCCATGGTTTAAGGGGTACTTCCCCTGGGACAGCAAAGGTTTGTGGGTGTGCTTAGTTTTGTCACTCAATGTGCACCTGACACATTTGTTTACTTAATTTTCCACTATCTTGTCCATTGCTGGGACCCAATAAGTGGCCCTGAGTTTAGATTTAATGATACTGCTTCCCAGATGACCCTCATGAGCTATGTCCACTAACTTGTCCCATAGCTCTTCAGGTGGCACTATTCTATCCCCTCTCATTACCATGTCATTGCATATGTTTAGTTCCTGGCGTATATCATAGTAGCTCTTGAGTTTTTGTTGAAAATCTTTAGGTTTTGGTGGCCATCCTTGGATTGTTTTCCCTTTGACTAACTTTAAGGTGGGATCCTAATTAACCTCTCCCTCCCACTCATCCTTCAGCAGACCCAGTATGTTAACACATAGAACAGGGTCAGGAAAAACTGTGCCTCTTCCCCTACATCTTTCCTAGGTAGCCTGGATAAATAGTCTGCAGCTAAATACTTCTTGCCTGGAACAAATTCAAATTCAAATTAAATACTTCCACTTGGCTATTTGGGGAGTGGTGTTGTTTCAACCTTAAGTTGAAAAGAGGAATGTGAGGGGTTTGTGACCTGTTCTCAGAGTAAAGGGCAGTCCCCATAGAAAGAACTTGAAATCAGTCATAGCCCAGAAACAAGCCAACGCCTCCTCTTCTATAGCAGAGCAGTTAAGTTCTGCTTCTCTGAGAGCCCTCAAAACAAATGCTACTATCCTTTCCTTGCCATCGACTATTTGAGACAAGGTAACCCCTAAGCCATAACCACTTGCATCTGTAGTAAGTACAGTCTTCCTTTTTGTATCAAAATGTCCTAAATTAGGGGCATTCACAATAGCTAGCTTCACTGCTTCAAAAGATCCTTCAGATTCCTGATCACAAACAAAAGAGTTACCTTTTTTAGTAGGGCCCTCGTTGGTGCAGTCACATTGGAAAAGTTTTTGACAAGCATGGCCATACATTCCCCCAAAAGGATTTTAGGTCCTCCTTAGTAGTGGGTGAATGATTGTCTTGGAGAGTGACTACCCAATCCAGTTTAGGTTTAACCCCATCCTTGGAAATGGTGTGGCCCAAATACTTTACAGAGCCCATTCTGCAAAATCTGTACTCACCTTGTGGGGTTATGAATGATGTGATAGATTTGGAGCTAGCTTGTAGTTATATTTGGTGATATGCCGGCGATAAATCGATCACACTAAAGCAACTAGCGTAAACCTATCAAACTTATCATCTTGTTTATTCTTGGATGACGGAACCAATCAATCCAAATGTTTGTGTTCAAATCTCTTAGATTGACAATCAATCTAATTCCCTTTCTGCCTCATTCCTTTGTGACTACTATAGGAGCCAAAAACACGGAACTCTCTATCGGTTCAGTGACCCCTTGTTCAACAAGTTTACTTAACTCTAGCTTCAGGAGATCCTGCATCAAATGAGGTAAAGGTCTTGCTTTATGCACCACTGGTATGACATTCTCCTTCAAATTAAAATGGTGCTGGAAGTTTTTCAGATGTGCTAATCTGTCTTTAAACAACCTAGGAAATTCTTTGAAAACTTCCATTCCTGTCAGAGACCTCCCAACTATCATGACTTGTTCTGCATTGTTGGGATCTACCTTTATCCCCAATTCCTTTTGGTGTCTCCAGCCTAATAGGTTTGACCCCTTCGCTGTTACGTATAACATTCCTACATGGTGCTGATCCTTGAATGTGATGCGCATTGTTAACATCCCCACTAATGGGATAGGGTCCCTATTTTATCCACCAGGTTTGACATCAGATTGGAGGACATAACACTGGCATTTGCTTTTGAAAACATTTCGATCAATAAAAGTGAACAGGGAAACATGAATCAGCAACTACTGTTACCTTAAGTCCATCTAGAGCAATATCACAAGTTGGGTAAATGTTTCTCCTTTCCTTCATCTGAAATATACATTTTCCCATGCTGTCATTGAGATCTTCAACCACATGAACCACTTTTCCTCAGTTTTCACATTCTTACAAACTCAAGCATAATTCCCCTTCCTATTACATTTCCTGCATTCACTAATCTGGTCTGGACAATTAGGACTATTTGCCAAGTGACTGCAATTTCCACATCAGTAACACCTGTTTTTTGTTACCTCTTATCCGGGTCTGATTTTTTTTTTTTTATAATCCACCTAATGTACATTTTGTTCCTCATTTTGGTTTATCATGGTGTCACCATGACTTGAGTGTTCCCTCGCCACTTTTTTGTGTCAGATTCAGTAGTCAGTTTCATTTATTTGATACATTCTGCAGTGTGCTCGACACTCTTTGCAGAGTCCATGGCTTCTTTTAAATCTGGGCTGTGAGCCAACAGCTTTTTTTGGTTACGGGGGTTGTTGGTGCAACAAACCAACTGGTCTCTTATCAAGGAGTCCCCTAAGGATCCAAATTCACAAATGCTCGCCAATCCTCTGAGACATGCTAAATAGCTGGATATCTTCTAATTTGTTCCTTGTACTCTACTAAAGAATGTATGTCTTTTCAACAGTACATTAACCTTGTGACAAAAGTGACTCTCCAGTCTGTGGAAAGACCTTTGATAACCATCTAAGGTATCCTCCACCTCTTTATCATCCATATCCAATTTGGTCAAATTTTCATATGTTTTCCTGCCATGTATGTCTAAATTATGTAGTAGGATATGTTGCTTTCTCAAGGGTCAGAATCCCCCATAAGCTATTAGATATGATTTGAATAATTTCACCCATTGTTTCCATTAGAAATGTTTCTCCAACCTTGTTGTGGAATGGAGGTGGTTGCGTCATTCTCGCTGCTGCCATTGTGGGGATGGAAACAGAGGATGTAGGGCAGATCAATGCTCTTAATGAAACATATAGGGCCTGATTTAAGAAAAGTGGCACTGCACCCAGTGCAGCACCACTTTTCTTGCTCCCCTTAGCGCCCCTCTACCACCACCATGTGTGCGCCGTATCTATGATAGGGCACACCATGGCAGTAGTAAGGGAAACTAGCATCAAAATTTCCAGAGCTTTCAGGATTAACGTCAACATTTTTCACGCTAAATCTGCAAAGTCCATTGAGGCCTCTTATAAATAATGGTGGGCCTTCTTTTAATGCCTGCTCTGTGCTCCCTTAGATTTCTTTGTGTCATTTGTTCATCCCCCAGCGCAGGCATAAAGCAGCGCAAAGGGTTACAAAATGGCACAATGCATGCATTGGGCCACTTTGTAAATAAGGTGCAGCGATTTTGGTCTCATTGGGCCACATTAGTGTAAAAAAACGGTGCAAGGAGGTGCTAGGGGCTCTTAAATCAGGCCCATAGTGTGCAACAGAGTATGTATTTCACCTTCGGTGGACACAGGATAAAGGAAAACAGAGGGTGAGCGCGAGAAAAAGGTTAACTAGCATACACTAACAGTACGCATTCATTTCATCTGGAAGGTGAGTAAAATATTACAACAGTTGTATTATCCTAGAAGCTAACAGTTCACCTATACAAGTAAAGGCTTCACCTAACCCACACTAACAGTACATAATAATCTCAGTTAGAAGGTAAACAAATTTTACAATAGTTGTTTTATTCTTCATGTGCATATGTCTCCTTAGTAAAAGGAAAAATAAGTAATACCACAGTTGATAAGTTCTATTATGATTAAATAATTACTAATTAAACTCTTCTATTTATCTTGCCCCTCAAAGTCTCTGCACCCTAGCAGTCGATGAGAGAAACCTGCCAGTGGGGAGAATAACCTCTGGGGCACCTCCACACCTCCACTTAATTGGTCAAAGGTTGGGGCTTAAGGCAGTCCTTAAGTGCCCCATGCCTCGCCCAGTTCCAGAATGTAACCTGCGGAGGCAACATGAAGCCACTCAGGGAAGAATACAGATGGCCTCATGCATTGTTCCTGCTGGAAGGAGTTCACCTAGAATCAGGTGGGACACGAGAGACAGTTGTGCTGCGCTCTCTAAGATCTTCGTGCTGCCGACCATTGAGCGGGAGTTCCACACAACACAATCAAACTGTGGTTACCGCTGGAACGGAAGATGGATGGCCTCACACGATGCTCCTGCAATGCAGTTCCTCAGTTGGCTACGCTGCTGCTCTTGACAGTCTCTGTGCTGCGTCAGTAAAGCGGATCTTTCTCGCGACACAGCAGACCGTGGCTAACATTACACTCCTCAGCCAGGCCACACTGTTTTGCCCGTAGCGCCTACAAAAAACAGAGCTAAAGAGGACGCTTGTCATACATCTCCTCAAAGGTAGCTAGTGCTCAGGGCCCGCATCACCACTATTAGTAGCACTGCTGCGAGTCACCTCAGATAGTTGGTGCACTGAGGCAGAGCGTAATCAAATCTGCGGGTGCTTACCCTTACACTCCATCACTAGTTCCACAACGAAGGTTATTGCCAGTCATAGTAGCCAATCTGGGGGTAGTAACTGGGACGAACCCTCCAGTTTCCAAGATTTTAACCGCCTAAGTGCTAGCAGATCAATCTGCAGCAATTCACCTTTGTGCCTTTCACCTTCTACTCCTCGTGGACACTGCACAGAATCCCTTGAGGCTTTATTATGGTCTATGGGGAACATGTCCAAATATCAGGTTTTGCGACTCGCAAATTGCGAGTTGCAAAACCTGATGTACAACAGTGTCAATGACACTGTTTGTAATTCCCAATGGGGTCGCAAATGACCTACCTCATAAATATTCATGAGGTAGGTCGCAATTTGCACTTCCATTGGGGATGGCCATTGGGAATTGCTCCTGGGCGGACCACCATGACTGTGACTGCTTTTAAATAAAGCAGTGGTGTTTTTTTTTTTTTTTTTTTAATGCAGCCTGTTTTCCTCAAAGGAAAATCAGATGCATTTTAAAAAAACTGAAAAGTTTTCTTTTAATTTTTTCAGAGCAGGCAGTGGTCCGTGGCACCACTGCATGCTCTGAAAAAATATTTTTGCATCCATTCACAAGGGGGGAAGACGTCCCGTGGGGACCTCTTCCCATTTGCAAATGGGTTAGCACTAATTTTGTGACCGCATTCTTGGTGACAAAACAATCATACATTGTACTGCGGCTCGCGATTAGGAAGGGAACGCCCCTTCCTAACTGTGACTCGCAAACCCTTTCTGAGATTCAGTAAATAGATTACCGAATCGCAAAATTGGGTCTGTGCATCGCAAAATGCTTTTTTTGTTGTCGCAAACGGCCCGATTCGGTGAATCGGGCCATTTGCGACAAGAAAATAGCTTTGTACATCTGTCCCTATATGCTTCTAAAGACGGCATCAACCATCACCACCCATAAGTACAACCAGCAGGAAGCTTCCTCAAATCTATACTTCCTTGATATAATTGTAATGTTCCCGCATTAAATGATAAGCCAGTACCTGAATGATCATGATATGTCTTAGAATGGTGTGTATGATGATCAGCCAGCAGTCAGTTCACTGTGCCTCACGCACCTCAGGAACAAAGTACCAGACCTCAGGATGAGGTGGCTCTCCATAGCAACTCTGAGGTGTGAGGTAATCGTCTGCTGCCCCCTGCACAGATAGCATCCCATCCTCGTCACCAAGAAAGAGTCAAGTAGTCACTCAGAAAACTGATAGCTTTATTGTCTTCACACCTCCCGACTCCTCAAGCCACATTACAAATTAGCTGTCCAACATTCTATATCAGCCTTTGGAACATTCCAATGTCATAGGAGAGGGAGAATAGGGGTGAGGGCGAGGGAAAGGGATATACCAAATTAACAAAAGCTAATGCAGTTACCTTATTGTGACGAAGATAATCCAATAAGGAAATATTTTGATTAATTACAACATGTTGTTTTACCTGAATCCCTATGTTGCTTTTGCTCCCATATCTCCCACGTTTCCTCACCCACATGCTTAAAAAAGTGCTTTTGCAAGTTTTATTTTCTTTTTTGCGACCAAACCAACTTGCCTCCATAACTAAAAAGGAAACAAATCATATATGTTATTTTGTAGAAGTGCACATGCATTATGCTCGTGCCTACATGCTGCACTGCATGGCGGATGCTGGGCAACGTGGGTAAGCACCAGGGACAAAGCCAGAAGGTCACAAAGGTGAAACCTACTGGCTTTGCCAATGAGTTTTTTAACCTTTATTGTGTTTTTGATCTAGAGTTATGTATGAATCTCTTCTTATTTTTTTGTTTTGCAATGTGTTTTAATTGGCTTGTTCATCTGAGAGAAAATACATAATATTGGCCATACCCTTGCGGCTCTGCGGAACTGTCACACTTGGGCCTAGTTTTATGTAAAATTCACGAAGGCAGCGAAGAACAAAAGTTGCTGCTCTCCATTGCGTCAATGGGAGAGAGCAGAGCAGCACCATATCTAATACTATATGGCGCTGTTCTCTCTCACAGCCCTGATGCACTTTAGGTTTCTATGTGCTAAACCATACATATTTCTCCTACAGTGGAAGACTGTATACAGTCTGTAAGGAATTGTTTTTGTACTGGATAAGGACTATTTCAGAGCAAAAACTATTCTTTTAACACTTTCTCTGCTTTGGATGTGTGGGTTAGAGTGAAGCATGCATGAAAAATAGAAACATCGAGGATAAATGAAAACATTTCTCCTTGTAACACATGCCTCAAGGCGGTGTAAGATTATGGTGCAAATCCCTAAGAATGATTGTAGTTAGGGATTTGGGTCAAATCCCATGGTTGGTGCCATGTGAACACCAAAATACCACCCATGCAACACCCTTATGACACATAGGGCCTGATTACAACTTTGGAGGAGGTGTTAATCCGTCCCAAATGTGACGGATATACCACCAGCCGTATTACGAGTTCCATAGGATATAATGGACTCGTAATACGGCTGGTGGTATATCCGTCACTTTACCGTCACTTTTGGGACGGATTAACACCTCCTCCAAAGTTGTAATCAGGCCGGTAATATTTGAAAGTAGTGCATAGTGATTACTTTGTGTTACTTTGGGCAACTATCCAAAACAAATCTTGATTTGTGGTGGACAGTAAACCCAGCATAGCATTAGTAAATCTGGGTAATGGTCATGAGATATGCAGGATATGAGGTTTCTTTTTTTACATCAGTGGCGTCCAAGCCCTTCATGAAATCATGAGCTCTTACGATGATGGTGGAATGGATATTACAAGCTTGCTTGGAGATGCATATATCAAGGTCTCTCATGGATGGAAGCAAGCAGGGTTGATTCATTATGTGTGAGTTATTACAGCTACTACTAATTACACTGACATGGCACCTAATACTTAAGGTATAAGTGCTGGTTAGCGCGAACTAATGTGTTCTATTCTGGACTTAACAGCACTATATTTATAATAGATATGTTCTAAGACACTTTTTGAAGCTTTTTAAAGATTTTAAGATGTTCAGTTCTTGGGGTGTGTATTTCTTTAGATGTCGGGAATCAGCAGGACTGTCCTCTTGTATATGGGAGTCATAATGAGGCATTACAAACAAGGATTCACCAGAGCTCTTAAGTGTCAGCGCTGGCCTACACGAGGGCAGTATATTAGATCATGTAAGGGGGGAATAGGGTGTACAGGCGCTTAATCAGAACACAGAAAAGATTAATAAAATGTTTGTGCTGCCTTAAAGGAGAGCCAGTATAAGGGCACAGGCCCTCATTATGACATTGGCGCTAAACCCCACTTAATGCCATGCTGACTGCCGCCAACTTACCGCCGCCGCGGACATCCGTTCACCATATTATGACACACACACACCAATCCGTCAGTATTCGGCCACATACCCAAATCCGCCAGACCAAAGGTCAGTGATCAACTTGCGGTATCAAAACCCACACCGTTACACCAACAGAACTACGCCCATCACATTACGACCCACGAATCACCACTGCAGACATTCAGCGGCGGTAAACCATTGGCGGTACATACCACCGCGTTCAAAATGGACACACACAAACAAAACAACACCACATTGGACAATTCAAACAACACACACCTGTGACCAATACACACACCACACCCACACCACTATAAAACACACACCCACAGTACCCACAACCCTTTATCATTTCAAACTATTGCCAGCAGAGAGACATCAAGACCACTCACGCAACTAGAGCCACTCACTATTCACACCAATACACCACTCACGCACCCCACATCACACATCCCAACACATTACCCAACACACCCTCACCTACACACCTCACACAACACTCATGGCACCACAAAGACACCCCAGTTTCACAGAGGAGGAGCTAAGGGTCATGGTGGAGGAAATTATCAGGGTAGAGCTGCAGTTATTTGGAGCACAGGTGCAGCAGATTTCGATAGCTAGGAAGATGGAGCTATGGCTGAGAATAATGGACAGGGTCAACGCCGTGGGACAGCACCCAAGAACTAGGGATGACATCAGGAAGAAGTGGAACGACCTATGGGGGAAGGTACGTTCCATTGCAGCAAGACACCAGCTCATTGTATAGAGGACTGGTGGTGGATCCCCACCTCCTCCCCACAACAAACAGCACGGGAGGAGCAAGTCTTGGCAATCCTGCATCCTGAGGGCCTGGCCGGAGTAGGAGGAGGACTGGACTCTGGTAAGTCAACTCTCTACTACTACTACCCCCCTAACTGCATGCTACCACATACTCCCACCCTCACTCCCATCACTCCACTCCATCCCACACACCCCACCATCACATCTCACTCATCACATTGCCAAGCCCTGCATGCTCCACCAGTGTGTGGACACCACTCACAGCCCTGCATGGACACTCATCACTAAAGCATGCACACTATAGAGAACTAATCATTCCACCATACACCAACGTACACAAGTGAATGCTGCCAGGGCAAATACACCCAAAAAGGGCAAGCCACTGATGCACAATATGTCAGACACAGAAACCATAACACATCATTTACATCCCCACAGGTACCCCGGCCAATGTCAGTGGAGAGGAGGTGCCTGTTCTATCCAATCCCCCAACTGAAGAGGTCTACAGTGATGACAGCAACTCTGACCTTCAGGATCTGGGTGACCCACCTGGCCCATCAGGGACCTCTGGACAGCCGGTTACCCAGGCCCAGTCATGCACCACCACAGAGCCTCCCCCATCAGGAAACACCACCACAGCACCCACCTAGCGTACCCACACCTCTGTCCCCAGGACATGTAAATCAGCAGTGTGTCCACCTCTACAGGGACCCCAGGGCACATCTCATACTCAAGACAATCAAGGACCTGGGGTCAGTGGCAGTGGGCACACGGTTCAGGGGACTGAGGCACAGGCCAACAGGGAAACTGGGAGGACTGCTGTGCGCCAGGGTGAGGACAGGCCCAGGCAACCGACTCTCCAGGTGGCACTTGCAGAGATCCTGGGAGCCTATCAACATTCCCAGGACACTATGGGCTAGATCCTGGACAATGTGCAGGAGAACAGGCAGCTGCAGGAGAGTACCAGGTGATCAGGGAGGACTTGCAGGCCATCAACAACACCCTGATCTCCATAGCAGGAGTGCTGGAAGACATGGCCAATATTATGAGGGAGGCAGTCTTACAACAGTGGGCCCCTGCCACTAGCCAGATATCTGAACAGCCTTCCAACTCCGCTACCGCTAGTGGACAGGAGGCCCCGCCACAGGACTCACAGGTCACCAGCACTCCTCCCCCTGCAGAAGGTGAACCACCCCGCAAACGTTCCATGCGATCCAGACAGAAGCCAGAGACACTTGCCAAGACCCCCGTCAGGAAATGAGACTCTCCTGATTGTCACCGTTGTGTCCCACTCAGTCACCCTGTCCACCTTGAACTGCCATTGCTCCCCTTCCTATGTCCCCTTGGACAATGCACCTGTGCTACAAATAGACTGGAACAATACCCTGGACTTTCCTCCATCATCACCCCATCCCATTGCACTTGCCCCTGTATATTTTAACACTTCAATAAACACCCTTGGAAAAAAAGAAGTTTGGAGTGTGTCATGTATATCAATTATGTATTCATTGAAACAGGTACAAACATTGCAATTCAACAAGCATAGATTAATGACCTGTAGCTGGCTGCAGTGATCACACCAGGAGTATATGTGAGGTCACCGACATCTGCAAAATTAATTGGCAGATGGTACAGTAAGTAGGCATAGAAGTGGGAAATATCAGCATGCCAGTGCCACAGAAATTCAAACAAATGTCATTGAAATGCTAAGTAATACTGTCCTACCTGTGTGTCATTGGAAGTATTGTCTTATCATAGATTTTCTGTTGTCCTCATCCTCATTCTCTGCCTCCTCATCCTCCTGGTCCACAGGGTCCACTGTTGCCACACGGGCATCTCCAGCCTCCTCCTCCTGCTGGAATGGGACATGGCGTCTGAGGGCCTGGTTATGCAACATGCAGCATGCCACCACAATGTGAGTAGCACAGGGATCCACCTGTCAGAAAGTGTAAACGGAACCTGGCCTTCAGGATGCCAAAGGTCCTTTCAATTATCCTTCTGGTTCACCCATGGGCCTCATTATAACGTTCTTCTGCCCTTGTCCTGGCATTCCTCACATGGGTCAGCAGCCATGGTAGGTTGGGGTAACCAGAGTCACTTGAAATATTGAGAGAGAACATTTAGCCACACACTATCCCATACGGCCCACACCATACCCATACACCAACATCTACTGGGTGGGAACCAGGGTTCACCTATTAGCCACACCCTGTGCCTCTGTAGTTGGGCCATCACATTTGGGATGCTACTATTCCTCAGGACAAAGGCATCATGCACCGACCCAGGATACTTAGCACTGACGTAGGAGATGTACTGGTCCGCAAGACACACCATCTGTACATTCATAGAGTGGAAACTCATCCGATTTCTGAACACATGTTCATTCTGGCACGGGGGGACAAATGCAATATGTGTTCCATCAATCGCCCCAATTATGTTGGGGATATGTCCCATTGCATAGAACTCGGCCTTCACTTTGGCCAAATCGTCAAACTAGGGGAAAATAATGTAGATGCACATGTGTTTAATCAGGGCAGACAACACTCTTGTTAGCACGTTTGAGAACATTGGCTGTGACATTCCTGCTGCCAAGCCCACTGTCACTTGGAAAGAACCACTTGCCAGGAAATGGAGCACTGATAGCACTTGCACAAGAGGGGGGATCCCAGTGGGGTGAGGGATAGCAGATATCAGGTCAGGCTCCAATTGGGTACATAGCTCTGTGATTGTGGCCCTGTCAAGTCTATAGGTGAGGATAATGTGCATGTCCTCCAGTGTTGCCAAGTCCACCAGGGGGCTGTACATGGGGGTATGTCTCCATCTCCTATTCATCTGCAGCGGTAGGAATCTAAGGGACACAAGAGTGAGGAGCCGGTTACAAACTGAACAATGGAGCTACAACAGAACTTTGCATCCTGTTAACTTGTAATGGGTCAATGTGATATGTCCAGTATGTCCTAATATCACCAGTGACGCAGCAATTTCCAGGGCCTGCCCCTCCTGAAATGGCGTCCAACTGTCCTGTGTTGAGAGACAGGTGGAAGTGAGGTAATTTCGCTGACGTTGTGTGCCATTGCGGGAGGCGGTTGGGAACTGCTGTGCAACTCCTCATTGGTTATAATTAGGCCCTATGGGTTACAGTGACCAATAGTGATCTACGCCAGAGGTGAGAGTATGCACCGCCGGCGATGTGACCGCCATTTTCTATCTGATTCCTCACTTGCTACCTGACCTTCCACAGGAGAGGACCTACACTGCATGTGCTGCCGTGAGCTGTGTCTGGAACCTACCATGGCGCGTGTGACCGGGGAAAGGGCACCAGCCTTCAGGAGTTGGAGAGACTGGTGGATGGGGTCCTACCCCAGTATGGACTGCTGTATCGGCCTCCAGACCAACACGTGAGTACTCTGTGGGCACGATGCATGTGGCATGAATCTCTGGGTGGCGTACAGGTTGTGTTCTGGGCCATGTGTGTGTAAATGGTGATGGAAACGGGTATGGTGGCCCATATGTTTAACAGGCAGGACTGTTTGTCTAAATCTATTTTCCTGTGTGTATTGCCTCTGCAGTTGAGCGCCGATCAAAAGATGGGTATATGGTGTGCCATCGCCAAGGAGGTGTGGACCCTGGGGATCTATGGCAGGCGAAGCACCCACTGTCGCAAATGGGACCTGAGACGCTGTGTACGGAAGACGGCTGAGGCCCAGCTGGGGATGGCCTCCCAACGAGGAAGGGGTGCCCGTCGAACCCTGACCCCCTTGCTGGCCTGCATACTGGCGGTGGCCTATCCTGAGCTGGTGGGCGCTTGAGGGCATCACAGCAGCCACAAGGGGATGAGTACAGTGCCCATCATTACAAGTTGCGCATGGTAGGGTGGTATCCGGGTGGGAGATGTGTGTCAGTGGGTGCCCCTAGGCCAGGCCTGACATTGCAGCATAGGTCCCCTGGTGGCTAGGGTTCAGAAGGGAAAATATTGCTACCTAGCTCGTCGGCATCCACTACTGGTCAGGGCAGTGTGGGTCCCAGATGTGCTGCATTTTCGGTGTGTGCCCCTCCCCATGCCTTGGCCGCTAACTATTTCTCTGGTAGTGCTATGGCATATATCGTTGGCCTGTTCCCTGTGTGTGAGGGTGCTGTGTATGCCAACGGTGGTGTTGGTGAAGCCATTGACCAAGTGTATCCTTTGTCTCTTCCCCCCCCGTTTTTGTTTTGTCATCCTGTCCTTATGTGCATTAGCATCATTTGTTAAAGGAGCGGAGGCACTGGCGACGGAGGGAGCTGCATCCCACAGTACCCAGGAGGCAGAGTCCACTGACGCTGAGGGCACCAGTGAGTTGGAGGGCGAGGGGAGCACCACAGCGGAGACTGGAGGGGACAGTTCTGATACAGATACCTCCTCCGATGGAAGCTCCTTGGTGGTGGCAGACACTTCTGTGACCACCCCAGCTACAGGTATATCCGCCAACCCCATACCAGCACTGCCGCCCAGCAGCCCCT
This sequence comes from Pleurodeles waltl, assembly GCF_031143425.1. Taxonomy (NCBI): domain Eukaryota; kingdom Metazoa; phylum Chordata; class Amphibia; order Caudata; family Salamandridae; genus Pleurodeles; species Pleurodeles waltl. The sequence continues at coordinate 933,537,890 of NC_090448.1, read as the reverse complement.
CAGCGAGTTGCCCGTGACCGCTCACCCAGGAGGGTGGACATCTCCTTCGCCCCAGGCACCTCCAGCCCTGCCTCAGTTAGCTCTGCTGCCCTGAGTGAGGGGGCTATTGACCTCCTGAGATCCATCTCTGTAGGGCATTCAACCATTGTGAATGTCGTCCAGGGGCTGGCACCTCAAATGCAACAATCTAATGCATTCCTGGAGGTCATTCACACTGGATTGGCAGCCCAACAGAGATCGATTCAGGCTCTAGCCTCCTATCTGATGGCAGCCATTGTCCCTGTTTACACCTTCCAACTTCCACTGCCCAGTCCCATTCTCCTCAACCCCAACCCATCCCAAGCACACAGGCAGACGAGCATGCACACAAGACAACACCCAAGAGTGTCACAGGCAAACACAAGCACCACACTTCATCCCAGAAGCACTCACACAAACACCATCCTGTTGCAGACACACCAGCATCCACTATTTCCACTGTCTCCCTCTCCTCCTCCTCCACCACCACCTCCCACCCAGTTCCGTCCACACGCACACCTGCATGCACTACATCATCATCCACTACCAGCATCACCAAACCAAGCAGAACACACACCTAACTGGCAGACACCTCCACAACAGCCATGCACACGTCCCCTGTGTCCTCTCCCACTGTGTCTGTCCCTCCCTCCCAAAGTACACAAATGCAGGCACTCAGAGACCCAACAGCCATCCACCTCACAACAGCATACAGCCCATGCACCTGCACCCAAAAGCACCAGACAAACACCTCCAACAACCACTCCCTTATCCTCCATTCCCATTTCTTCTCCCTCTCCCCCCCAATGTTCCTAAAAAAGTGTTCCTATCCACCATTGACCTCTTCCCTACCCCTCCCTCCCTTCCTGCAAGTATGGGCAGGGTAGGAAGAACCCAGCCAAGCACCTCAGCCACACAGTCCATGGGCCCAGTCGTCACCACAACAACTCGTGGTGGAAAGGGATCCAGGCCACATGTCCTGTAGGTGAGGGAGCCTGCACTAGGCAGCCACAAGGGAAAGGAGCCTGCCCCAGCAGGCAGGAAGACCAAGGAGCCTGCACCAGCAGGCAAGAAGGGAAAGGAGCCTGCCCCAGCAGCCAGGAAGACCAAGGAGCCTGCACCAGCAGGCAAGAAGGGAAAGGAGCCTGCTCCAGCAGCCAGGAAGACCAAGGAGCCTGCCCCAGCAGGCAGGAAGACCAAGGAGCCTGCACCAGCAGGCAAGAAGGGAAAGGAGCCTGCCCCAGCAGCCAGGAAGACCAAGGAGCCTGCACCAGCAGGCAAGAAGGGAAAGGAGCCTGCTCCAGCAGCCAGGAAGACCAAGGAGCCTGCACCAGCAGGCAGGAAGACCAAGGGGCCTGGGTCAGGAACTGTGACGGAGCCCCCACCACCAACCATGGTTGTGCAGCCGTCTGAGGTTGCAGGGGATGGGCAGGAGCCTCCCCCCACCAGCAGCACCACTACCACTGTGCAGCCGTCCGAGGTTGCAGAGGATGGGCGGGAGCCTCCCCCCACAAGCAGCACCACTGTGCAACCGTCACCACCGGAGGACGGTATGTAATCGTGCCTCCATGGGCTGCTGTGCGGCCTGCCCCCTCCAAAGCCAGTGGGTATGACACCCACCTGAGAGACTGTGGCCTTGCACTCCCCTGGACCAAGCACAGGGCATGTTGCCCCCTCCAGAACCAGTGGATATGACACCCACCTGAGAGACTGTGGCCCATCACTCCCCAAGATCAAGCACAGGGCATGCTGCCCCATCCAGAAGCAGTGGGTAAGACACCCACCTGAGAGACTGTGGCCCATTACTTCCCAGGATAAAGCACAGGGCATGTTGCCCCCTCCAGAAGTAAGTGGGTAAGACACTCACATGCCCATCACTCCCCAAGATCAAGCACAGGGCACGTTGCCCCCCTCCAGAATCAGTGGGTATGACACCCACCTGAGGGACTGTGGCCCATCACTCCCCAGGATCAAGCAGAGGGCATGTTGCCCCCTCCAGAAGCAGTGGGTAAGACACTCACAAGCCCATCTCTCCCCAAGATCAAGCACAGGGCATGTTGCCCCCTCCAGAACCAGTGGGTATGACACCCACCTGAGAGACTGTGGCCCATCACTCCCCAGGATCAAGCACAGGGCATGTTGCCCCCTCCAGAACCAGTGGTATTGCAACATCTCCCAGCTGAGGTGCCCCCTCGTCCCCCGTCCTCTGTCCCCCATCCCCCTGAGGTGCCTTCCTATTTACAAACTGATGCCCCTGCAGTGTTCTCTCCATGTTGAAGCAGGTGACATGTGTGGCCTTGGACTTTAGCCTGTGGCCATGTGGCCTACAAACATTGTGGACTGGGCTGTGTCCCTTTTTCTTTACATATGTATATATCTATTGTCTTGCCTAACTTATTTTTCATACTGTGTTGATTTTATTACATTCACTTTTGCGAAATCGTTTTGTCCTTGCATTATTCAGCTGAGTGACGGGGTCAAATTGTTTTTAAAACGCATCTGGTTGTGTGTATGGTGTGTGTGTGTGGGGTGTGTGTTGTATGTGTGTGTGTCACTCTCTTTTTCCTTCCCCCCTCCCCCCTCCCTTGTGTGCTAGGCAGCTGTACTCACCGTCGCCGTCTTCAGCAGCTTTGGTGTTCGTGGTGGATCAAAACGTAGATCATTGGGAAGACATGCCGTTCAGGTTCAATGGCGGTGTAGTTGTTCCCTGTGATTCCAACTGTGAGTCCTTTCCCGTCAGAGCTCTGTTTCCGCCAGGCTTTTGATGTTGTTGGTACCGCCCTGGAAAAGGTGGTGGATTGTGTAGTCATAATATGGTGGGCGGAATATTGACCTATGCCTGGCTGTAGGTGGCTACCGCTGTGGTGGCTGTTGTTTCTGCCCTGGCTGTCGGTGTGGTACATTGGCTGTCTTTTCGGAGATCTTTCCGCCATTGTCATAATTTGGCGGTAGTTACCACCAGCCTGTTGGCAGTATTACTGCCACTTTATCCCCGACTGCCAGGGCCGTAATGAGGGCCGCAGTCTTACTCAGCTTAAACTCAATCAGCTTTGGCGGAAAAGAGGCTAAAACAGGACTTGGAAGGGAACTAGAAGCAGCTTTTAATGAGCGAGCTCAGCAAGTGATCTGGCCTCTTCCCAGGGAGATTTGAAATGGCTCGCCTCACACCCTTTTTCAAACATTGCCTAATAGTTCATTTACAGCACTATGTTCTAAATATATTCACTTAAAAGTCAGAGTTTAAGGGCTAGTCTGATTTGAAACTTGTGACAATAGTCCAATACTTCCAGGCCAAGCAGAGTACTCAGGAACATTAATTCTCTGCAGCAATAATTTGTGCATGTGCCTATGAGAAAATCTTGTGCTGTTCCGCAATAGCTTCTTTCACGGCTGGATGTGTTGAGAAAACATCAGAAAAAGAAACAAGCATTTGCAATAGTAAACTTTGCACTTGTATAGCACACTACTCACCTGTTAGGGTCTCAAGGCACTGTATGCATACCACTGTGGAACCCCTACTGGCCTTTCCCTGTGAGGCACCCACTCCTGGACAGCCAGGCATCCAAGCACTGTAAGGGCCATTGTGGAGATTAAGCAAGCCATTGGCCAGAGTGGGACCCATTAATTAGATTAGGCACCAAGGAGTGAACTGTCTGGTCCAAGGGAATGGAGCCCAAAACACACAAGGTGGGAATTGAACCCTGGTCCCAAGCCAGATCTCTGCATTAGGGTCTGCTGCTCTAACCATTGTGCCACACTTATCCAATGGATGGGGGATTTGCCTTTGCTCGAGTTAAAGCTATTAGCGTTGTAAACTCATAAGTTTTCTTGCCACATAAATTGAAAATGAAAAGTAAAACAGATTCATATAAGTGAGCCGATGGCCAACATGAGTGCAAAGCAGACACAAAAAAGGAAACAAAAGTTCGCTTGCAGTGAAACATATAGGCAAAAGTGCAATTATCCATGTAACTTGCAAAAGTGAAAATATCCATGTACCCGGCAAAAGTGCAATTATCTATGTAACAGGGTGGATGTCATGCAAAGGGCTCAGTTACTGCCCGGTGAGATTGCGCTGCATAGGTAATAAAGAGAAAAAATAGTCCAGAAACCATACAGAAAACATGGAGCCTCGTAAGTTTTCAGTAGTTGGCCAGTGTGCTCGAGGAGGGCTAAACACCGGAAAAGGCATGACGTATGCATGCCTTTCACTAATGAAATCATGCAAATTTTAAATCACACAAACCAACCAAACTGATGGGCATGGTTAAAAGCCCACAGAGAGATTACACCAGGTACAGAGCGCTTTGGGCACTCAACCCTAAAAAGTGATGGATGGGATGCTTGAGTAAATCGCGGCCACTTATTACTCGGGCCACATTTCAGTTAATATTGTTTTTGCCTAGTCTCCCAAACCAATCACAGGTGAATCAGACTTAATCCATGTCCAAAAGCGACAGTCCAGCCCGAATTACCAAGCAAGGACCTGTAAACATGAGAACAGTAGCAACCCCAGAATGAGACAACAGAAGCCTTTCCAGCCTTGAAAGTATCCGTGATCCTTCAACATCCCAGAGGTTTTCCCCGTGCCACGTATGACCAATCCAGCCACGAGCTAAAATCAGATGATGCCGAGGTGCACCGTTACTGTATATATCCAGGACATTTTTCCATTAACTGGCATGGTGCTATAAACTGAAAACTCTAGTGTGTGAGTCGCCAGCATAAGGACTGCAAAAAACCCAACAACATTGCAGCACTTTGAAATTATTATTAAATTACTGGAGAATCCCCCTCTACCAATCACATGTGTATTTATATACTCTATTTCTTCGAGGTATAGATCAATAATTGTAATTCATTACAACCTTATTGTTCCTGCAAATGTGAAATTGGCTCACCGAGAGTGAGGATTACTTTTCATGATTCAGAATTGAGGGATTTGCCATTGTTGGCTGCTTACGAAAATGAATCAAAATGAGACTCCAGCAAATTAGATCAATATCGACCGCATTCCAAAACAGGATGACAGAGCACACAAGGAAATATTTGTGCAATAATTGTTTCCCTAAAAAGGCATCATCACCTCATTCAGATGGTAGCAGCAAATTCGAAATTCGGCAGGGTTGAACCTGCCACGTGTATACAAACATTTGCCAGATTCCATATAATCATATTGACACTTTGGACTTTCCAGATTTACTCCTATTTTCTGTGGGCCCAATTCGACAAGACTTGTGTGCACATAAATGTAACTTACATGTGCAAAAAAAGATCTGCCAAAAATCCCCCTATCCTTGTTCACACAATGAGGATTCACGGGTATTTCCATCAGTAGCTCGACTTGCTAAAGTGTACACACCACGAGCATGTTCGATTGTCCCATGTGATCATTCATTCTGTGACTACTAGAGGTGTGGCCAAGGGGGCTTTTAGGAGGCAAAGGTAATGCAAACTCACTAACAACCCTATATTTCTTGGTGACATAGTAGAGGGGCATTGTCCATAGGTGATACTGTATCCCCATAGAGAGCAAAAAATTTAAATAAAAAAATGTGTTTGCCACAATTTTACCATGCCATTTCATGTGGATATACCACCATGTGGAAATTTCACCGTAGAACACAAGGAGGAGTAAGATTATGCCTGAATATCAACAATATTCATACTTTTCAGTAAAAAGGACTTTTTCACTCAATACATCTGCAAATATTTAGCCTTGACAATTTATACAAAATCTTCGGTCATGATAACAATAGGGGCACAACGAGGTTATATACAAATGGGCCTATCTATGGATGGCACCTGGAAACCCTCAGTGGGAGAAATTTAACTTTCCCCACAAACACATGAATATTTGTCCTTAGTGGAGACAGGCAATGTTTCTTACCCCACCTGAGGAGATGTTTAGCTTTACTCAACCATATTTTGTGAATACTGATTTCCCCACCCAAAATCGACGGGAATGCGGACTGCAGTGAATGTTTTCCCGCTGTAACTGAGTGGTAGCTGGTAGGCCCAAAACATGAAAGCTGCAGTTCAGTAGGTACATTATCTCATTCCCTCTACCTGAAGTCGTAGCCAGAGGTTTTCAGTGGTGGAAAAGGGATGCATGGGACCTCTGGGTCGATTCTGGGAACTGTGAGCCGCGGTCAAGTGTCATGCTCATGGCCTGAGCTGGACCTTCCCCCAGTCACACAAGGCTTCACTTCTGCTAACTTTTTTGTTACAACTTGACAGTTTTGCAAAGTGTGAAGTGGGTAACGTTTTAAAAAAAATACCCTTTGGCATTGCACCTACACTCCCGTCCTCGATAACCAACTCATCTTTTTAAGATGGCTGGTGGAGGGCTCCCTATGTCAGAACAGATGCAGAAGGAAATGGCAATTGATAGAATCGATTTTTGGAGCTTAACTTACATGGATGCAATATTCTATTCTCCTTGGAAGTATACATTAGGAAGGAAACTTACACAACTGTATGCTTTTGTGAAAAAAAATGACAGAGTTCTTACTTGGTTGGAACTGCATAGTTAGATGGAGTCTAAGTAGTGAAATTAATTTACAATAAAATGAGCAGGAATTGTACAGCTATAGCATACCGACTGGACAACAGTATAAAAGTAGGTAAAATGTTTTAAAACAATAATTCTTAAAGTTCTGAGTTCCGTGGACCCTCACTGAATCACTACTGGAAGCAAGCAATGGACACCCACCTAAATAATATCTAACACGTAAAACTCAAACAAACACCCAGAACTACAGAAAGAAGCAAACATCAAACAAATACACAAATTATGAAATATTTTGTTTAATTTACAAAAAAAAAATCTAAATGTTTATTGGGATTGTTGGAGCTTTTCAAAACGTGTTTTTTAAAAAGAGAAAGTAGTATTAGGATCTAGTTTATGTCTATGCACACTGGCTTCCACTGAACCTGACGGGCGTCCATACTACTGTTTGCTGTACGCTCCAACAAATCAACCTAAGGATACCAAATTCATTTTTGCCCTCCAATTTCAAATCCCTTCACATATACAGAGGGCTTTAATTTTTTCAGTTTTGTATTTTGCTTTGTTATGTGATGTATTTTATTATTGTGCTAATATTACTAAATTTTCTAAACAGACTCGGGCCCCCTGAGTAGGCATTGCAGACCCGTTAAGCGTCCATGGACCACAGGTTAATAATATTTGCTGTCTTAAAAATTATGACACTTGAAAAACATAAATATAGTTATTTTTTTAATAAGACACAACAAAGGAGGGAAATAAATAGTATAACTCTTAAAGTATGCAAAGATGTACGGGTTTCACACGATTATGCTGCAAAGAGAAGATAATAAAATGGTAAATGCAGGTGGACGAGACCTCAATAGTTAAAGTAAAGAATCTGCAAGGAACTCAGTTATGTACTGTACATCGGAAATAGAGTGTTACTTCTTTTCCGACCAGGCAGGTGGGATGAATGTAGTTTGTTCTGTACATTCCCTGATCGAGACAAGGCTACATAAATTTCCATTAGCAGAAGCCTGCTCTCAAATGAACAGGTCACGGCTAGCTAACCAAGCATGGGCCATCACACCACAAATAATTTGTTCCAGACGTAAGAGGGTGGTCACAAAGCAGAGTATTTTAATTACAATAACACAGATAAATGACACCCCACATAATTGAAGATAAAAAAGCTGAACAGTAGTAGTATGCTGCTCTCTGCCTGTGATCTCAGGTTGCACTCTGGAGCTCAGGCTTCTTTCCATCTTTTGCACATTCAACCCAGGGTCACATGAACACGTGTACACAACGTAACATCAGCATCAGTGGGGTTACATGAGCTCTCCTGTATGGTGGTATTTTTTAATTGGTGGCACTTTTAACAGGATTGCAATTGAGAACAATTTTACACACTTGTAAATGGTATAATACTTTGATCCACGTTGCAGCAGCCAAAATGAATGTTTGTATTCCATATTGCAGACAGGCGACTTCAGAACTCAGAATGTAGACCTCTGCTGTAATATATGTGTTGCAGGCTTATATTGGCGTCAAAAGTAAAGTCTCAAACTAAAAAATCTTGTGGAGCTATTTCTGCATTCAGATCCCTATAATGACCGATGGTAAATGCAACACTTGACAACAGAACTCAGGGCCAGATGTTCAAGGCTTTTTGCACGTCGCAAACAGCACATTTAGCTGTTTGTGACGAGCAAAAAGCACATCGCGATGCCCAATCCCTGTTTTGCGAGTCGGTAACCTGGTTATCGCCTTACAAAACGGGACTGCGAGTCGCAATTAGGAAGGGGTGTTCCCCTGCCTAATTGCGAGTCGCAGCGCAATGCTGTATTGTTTTGTGACCGCGAACGCGGTTGCAAAGCAATCGCAGTTACCACCAGTGTCACACTGGTGGTAACCCATTCGCAAAAGGGAAGGGGTCCCTATGGGACCCCTTCCCCTTTGTGAATAGCATGAAAAACATTTTTTCAGAGCAGGCTGTGGTCCTATGGACCACTGCCTGCTCTGAAAAAATGAAACGGAAACGTTTCATTTTTTTGTTTTGTAATGCATCCCGTTTTCCTTTAAGAAAAACGGGCTGCATTACCAAAAAAAACTGCTTTATTTCAAAGCAGTCACAGACATGGTGATCTGCTGTCTCCAGCAGGCCACCATCTCTGTGAGTGCCTCCACTCGCAAGGGGGTCACAAATTGCGACCCACCTCATTAATATTAATGAGGTGGGCCTTTGTGACCCCCTTGGGAGTCGCAGATGGTGTCAAGGACACCATCCTACATTCTGCACTGCGACTCGCAAATTGCGAGTCGGTCTGATTAGCAATTTGCGAGTCGCAATCCAGATTTTTCCAACATCTGGCCCTTGAAGTACAATTTGCGATTCAACCTATGTAAAAATTGAACATTCGCAGGGAGTCGTAAAATAACCTGACAGATATGAGTTAGGCACCCTCTAGGGTGAGGACCCCTTCCGTACATTTCCATCCACAAGCAGGAAACGTTTTATAAAGTAGCCTGCGTCCCTTAAAGGGACCAGTGCTTCCTTGAAAAACAAAAAATAATCCCACTTGAGAAGACACCTTGGGAACAGCAGGAAATAGTCCTTTAGGCACCACTGTCTTATGTAAAACAGCGGGCTTAGTTTTGCACGAATTCCTTAATTTCCCACGTAAGTATTCCACATGACCTCCAAACTTCGGTTACACTTTACCTAATTATACCGCCTTCTTTACCTCCCAGAAATAGCACATTTTAAGTCCAACACACCAGGCGCGTTTCAGAGAAATACTGCAGCAAATACAACATCGAGTTTTAGATTTCGCTCAGAGTCTGCTGGTAAAGAGCGCTCGGTAACAGGTGCGGTGTACATTAGCATACCGAGAAGAGAACAAGGCAGTACATTGATACCACGGGTTTATAAGAAAAACATGTTTTTAAAATGGCAAGGAAGCATTGACCTTAAACGGAGACTCGTGTCACAAATGTTCACTTTTTCCAGTTTAAAAGATGTACATACATCAAATCTGCAAACAGTGTACGAGAATTCCGCCCACTCAAATTATGCTCCAACATGTTGACTTCCTGGGGTTTCATAGAAACCACGAGCAGATCTGCGCACAAAATGCCCAGCACGCCTATCTAGTTCAGAGACATCTGCTTCGTAAAAAGTTACTAAGGTGATGGAAATCTTCAGATAATCCTTGGTTTTAGTTGAAATTTATTCATATATATATATATATATATATATATATATGTGTATATATGTATATATATATACACACACATATATATATACACACACACACACACACACACACATATATATATATTTATATATATGACGACGTATGTGTAGACAGGCATGCACGCTGCAGCCAACTTGGAATAGCAGGGTAGCTGCCAGTTTTTTTAGTGTGTTTACGCATATGTTGTGATGCACCTGCACCCAACTGACCAGTTTTCTTTTACAATTCCAACACATCTAATGGCTATTTTGTTGCAGTCAGTTTAAATATATGACTGCTAGAGTGGTGAAAATGTCATTCATATTAAATGTAACATTTGAAACTAAGGAAACACTGAAATTCACCAGTTATAGCTATTTCAAGCAACCATAACTTGCACCGCGGCCATACACAGTGTTGTGATCAATGATGTCATTTCAGGTGTCATCAGTGACGCTCTCAATTATGTCAAAGAACATACATTGAGTGATGTAATATGTGAGGTCATAAGCAGTGCATGGTGGGGTCGCAAGTTATTTATTTGAAATAACTATAACTTGTGAATTTCACTGCTTTGGCGGTTTAAATGTTACATTTAAACTAAGTTTCACCTAACTATAATAACTGACTATAATGTCACTTTAACCTTTGTTGCTTTCAATGCTTTTCAGAATTTTTGAAATGCCAAATCAGATAGTACTACAATACCTAACAAAAGTGCACTTTAACCTTTGTTTTTTCAGTGAATTTCTAGGTTTTGTTTCTAATGTAAAGTGATATGTTATTACTATACGTAACAATACCAGCTCCTATGGCCAGCCAGCCCTGCCACACATGGCCTTCAGCTGTGGCGGTTTGGGGTTGGCCACAGAGCCTGGCTTTCAGCTTGGCCCTGTGCTCAACTCCCCATTGGCATCAAATACCACACCACACATTGCCTTTGACCACTTGCAGTGTGGGGTTGGCCGCAGGGCTTGCAGCAAGATCCGGCGGCCAACCCCCATGGACTGCTAACCCTCAACTGCGCATGGCCTATGACTCGACACAGCATGGGTAGCTGCAAGGCCGACCACCCATCTGCAGCCAACGGACCACAGACACTCACTCCCAATCCCTTTTTATATAGTTCTCCCATCCAGCAACAATCTTGAGGGAGTCAGTGTGGCCCCTGCACTCCTGTGAGACTGTTATAGGTGCAGGAGAGATCCGCTGGCTCCTGCAAAGTCTTGCAGAATTGCAACAACCCAAAAACATTTGTTTTTTTATTTGGCATCAAAAGGTTGCCCCTCTTGATCCCTCTACAAGGTCAAGTGGACAGGGTACCCTTACACTGCTCCCTTATAACAGCAATTATGCAATGTAACAATAAAGTGCAGGTTTTTCTCTCCCAAGTGAAATAAAGGTTAATATAAGAATTGAGGAAGCAGGTAAATAACAGATAAAGTACACTGCAGTATAAGTATGTCTGAATTATATTGGATAACAGGGCACTGAGCCCAAGAATAAGTGTAATGCAACATTGTGAGATAATATTTATCTTAGACTGTCTACTAAGGAGAATGTGAGGTGTAGAAATCAAAAACATCCTAGAGACAGTTGTATTGAATCAACACAAATACACATATATGACTTGTGATGATGTTATTGTCACTTAGACCTAGATGAACAAGTATAATAATTGAAAAAATGATTATAAACACTGCAAGTATACTATGTACAGCATGTAAGACAGAAATGCTTAACAAGGACATTGAAATGATATGTTTACCAATAATGCATGCAACTCGCGAACTAAACCTGTGAAGCAACATGTTTTCAAATATTAGCACTACATATCTCATAATGCCTTATTATTGGCATACCTGGGATACTATAAATAGTAGACATAGAGAACGTATTCACGAACCGTGAGCAAAACCAAAGATATACACACTCACTGAGGTCCGCGTTTCACAGATTTTATTGACATGTAAACAAACACATTTCGGCTGAACGCCTTTCTCTGTGTTACAGCATGCCACGCTATCTTACCTATGAAATACCCATGTATTTAAATGTTTTAAAATCAAAAAAGAGTTATACACCAGACCTCATGCTGAAACGTAGCAGCCATTTTAAATGTATTAACAGTAATAAGGGGGATTACATCAGCCATTTAAACTTACATAATAATGCTGTATATATGGTGTCCCTGCTTTAGCTTTTTAGCTCAAAATTTCAAATCTTACATTTTAATCTATAAATTGCTTAAAGCGCAACTCGGCTAATGCACTAATTGTCCAACAATACTATAGTGAATGGGCAACCAATTCTTCATTTCATATTGTATGCACCCTTAGGCCGCCAATACATAGGATTACTTGGCTAAAATTCATGCCGATCCTCTATGTCCATCACATGTTTCTCTTACTGCAAGTATGTTGTATCATCCCTTGAATTAAATTTTCGTACATTCGTTGATAGTGAACAAAACCCATCCTCCACAAATAATGGTCTGAATTGGCTATTCGTTCTACATAACTACAACTATCATGTACCTACATTGATCTGCATTTAAGACCCCTGCCCACTCACCTATCCTTGTCCTAGATGCATACAAAGTTCCTCTTTGCTATTCAGGCCTGCAGGTGTTTTAGTGTATAATTCTATAATCAGTTGGGAGTCCAGTTGCCTCAACCTCCTGACTCTATACCCTCCTCTCTCATTTCTGGACACCTAACAAAATAGAAGAAATTCAACAGATTTCGGTTGCCCCCATGTTGTGTTGCAAAATTCCTGGCTACAGGATAGGTTTGGTCTTCATTAGTTATAGTCTGCATGTGCTCAAGCACTCTCTTTTTCATTTGACATACCACATGGGCATGCCAAACTGTAAACTACATAGTCAGAATTGCAATTCAGCAATTTAGTAATCCTTTTCTTTTTACTTTGTCCCGGCACATCATATTCCTAGACCTTGATACTGAATTTACATGTCTTGCAACATGTACATGAAAAAAACCTTTGATTAGTAGTGTTCCTATATGGTATTGCTTCAAAATGGCTCCTGATCAAAATGTCCTTCAGGGAAGTCCACCTTCTGTATGTAATCTGGTGTGCTGATGTAAGTTTAGGACTAGTCACCTGATCCGCTTTGAGAATCTGCCAATTGCATTTAAGGATACCAAATACTTGTGATGAGGAGGTAGAATAATCAGTAATCGTCCTAACTACATTCTTTCCTACTCCCTGTTCCTTCTCTAGATCTAGTAACACATTTGCTGCTCCATCTGTCGTACCTTCCATACAGTTTCCTACAGGGAATATCCTCTGCTTTGGAATCTTGCCACGGTTTCCACCTGCATTTTACTATACTCTTCATGCATTGAGCAGTTGCGCTTAACGCGTAACAGTTCCTCATAATGGATACTATTAATGAGACTGTGTGGATGATGACTGTGGGCAAGCAATTAAGAACTACCTGCCATAGGCTTTCTACATAATGTAGTATTCAACCCATTGCCTTTCACAAACACTGCCAAATCTAAAAATGCCAACTGGACTCACTGATGTAACAAGTGAAGTGAAGATTAATTGAATTGCTGTTCAGGTTCCCTATATACTACTCTGCTGACTCCCTAGTACACTTCCACACTATAAACAAATCATCTTGGCCAGATTGTCCAGCCAACACTCATTCTTTTCTGCCCAGGCCATGTGCTTCTCCCACCAACTGTATGCAGACAAAACTGAGTACGTTGTAATAGCATCCTGTTGTGCTCTTGATATTTGAGTGCTCTACTCTCAAAAAATAATTCCACTGCCCTGAGCCCTGCCTCATGTGTTATGCATGCGTGTAGGCTGGATATGTCTAGAGAAATCTATAAAAAGTTTTGCCCCCATAAAATGCCATCTATCAATCGTGTCCTTGATATAGGTTACAGTTAGGATCGTCCTCCCACAGGAAATCCATTTTTTGTGTTGCTGATACCTTTGGTGCCCTTGAAGAATTTCCATGAAACTTTACAAAAATATGCTACTTTTTAATTAGTGTGCACATAGGAAGTTTTGGGGTGCTCCATCATGTGGTGGCCGAGAGAAAAGGGGGGGGCCCCAAACATATTTTCTAAATTAATTTTCTCATAAGAACTTTAGACACTGATACAACCTAAACAGCTGAACAGATTTTCACCACATTTGGCAGAAAGCTAGCTCTCAGTCCAGGAAAAATGCTTTTTATGTTTTGGTGTAAATCCTTTCAGATGTTTTTGAGCAATTGATGCTCAAAAACTTTGTACATCTAGGGACACAGAGCCTCCGCATATCCTAACAAATCTCAAGCTGAGATTCAATAAGCTGCCACATCTAAATCAGGAAGTGGTGGCAGCAGTCTTAGGACTCTGAACTCAGTCCTGAGTCCTAATGGGATTTAAATGTCAGCAGAAAGGATATCCGTCACCGTTGTGATGGGGTGACCCATCAACCACGATCTAAATCAGGCCCAAAGTCTGCTCCCAGCCGACAGGAGCTTTGAAATTGCTTCTGCTGGCTGGGAACAGATGTTTGATCTATTTCCCTACCTGCTCTGATGCAGACTAGGAAACAGATCAGAATATTGCTCCTGCCTGGAGGAACCAGCATTAGTAGCTGCTCTCTCTGGGCATGAAAAATGCAGGCTCCCACTGTAAGCATGCTGGAGCTGCAAGGGCATTGCGGCTCCCTCCGCAGCCCCCAACAAGTGTGTGGTGGGATACCCTGGATGGGCCCCCGGGCACCCACTTTTAAAAAGTCCGGGATGTGGGGGGATGTGGTCTCTGGGGCTGATAATGGCTCAGGGAGGGTGGCCATTCGTGCCCCTTCCTCTTAATGGCCCAGAGAATGGTGTCCCCAGGGCCTAACATAACTTGGGGAGGGGAGCCACATGGCCCTTCTCCCATTTAATTTTAAAAAAAGCCCTGAAGGATGGGTACCCCTGACCCTAATAAGGCTCATGGAGGGGGGTCATGTGGGGTCATGTGGCCCGTCTACCCTTTAATAAAAATACATTCCCTGGGGGATGCAGTCTCCAGGACCAATACGGCTTGGTGAGCATGCAGCCCACCTACCCCTTAAAATAAATAAGGCCCTAGGGGATGGGGTACCCAGGGGCTAATAAGGATCGGGGAAGGAAGCCATGTGGCCCTTCTTCACCTTAAAATATATATGCCCCTGGGGGACGGGGTCCCCAGTACCGTAACAGGTTTGAGGAGGGGGCCACATGGCCCCACTCCCTAAAAAAAGGGATGGGGTACCCAGCATCAGCCCTGTGGCCAAGCCCCCATTGTGTACAGCCGAAGGCCGTGTGCAGTGTGGTGTTGGCTACATTTGGGGGTGTTGGCCGTAGGGTCTGGCCCTAGGGACCCCAGGGACTGGCTGAAGGCTGTGTGCAGCATAGGGTTGGCTGCATGTGGGCAGTTGGCCACAGGCCATGTGGCCAATCCCGCCATGCATGACATGAAAGCCCTGTGCAGTGTGGAGTTGGCTGACTTTATGTGCGTTGGCCACAGGCCAGGCCTTTTGGAAAACCTCCAGTGCACACAGCTGAAGGATGTGCACAGCGTGGAGTTAACTGCATGCGAGGGGATGCCAAGTCCTATGGCCGTGTGCTGCGAGGGCTTGGATTTATGTATGGTATTTAAATATTAATTTACGTTACAAAAAACTCAAAATTCACTAAAAAAGGTTAAAGTAACATTATAGTTAGACAAAATGTTCAGTAACAATGTAAAGTTTTAAACTCTAAAAACCACAGAAATTCACCTGTTATAGTTATAGTCATCTCAAATAATTATAGCTTGTGCCCTACGGTAAATATACCTCATGCCCTCACCATGCACTGTTAACTACGCCACATATTCCATCACTCATGACATCTTCTATGACATCATTGATAATATTACTGCAACGTTTGCAGTGAAATTTTTGGTGAGAAAACTGTGCATGGAGGAGGTGCGAGTTACCTTAGGGCACAAGTTTAATTACTTGAGATGTCTATAACTATAACTGATGAATTTCTACAGTTTTTAAAGTTTAAAACATTATATTATTAGTGAAAATGTCATCTAACACTGTTACTTTATCTTTTTTTTCAGTGAATTAAATATATATGTAACACAGATGTGCAAATGTGCAGAGTGTAATTTGCTATTTATTAGCATTGTTGAGTGTATGGTGGTGCTGTGATTCATGAGATGTGAAGCCTTGAGTGAATCATGTTACTCCCTTCCTAAACCATGGATTAAATAGAATATATGTTTTCTGTATTGCATGTAGTTATGGTACAGGTGCACTATCCAGTGAAAATGCATTTTTCCATCATTCCTGGCAATCACTTGACGTACTGATCTAAGGTTAGACACAGCAATTGTCATGAAGATCTATTGGGGGGGGGGAGATAATGGGGTTAGTAAAGTCGTATTTTCAAATTGTAGATGCCATCAGAAATTTTGCTCGCTTTTATGGCATAAAAATGATGAACAGATTTACAGTAAACTTGTCATGAAAGTAGAACTTTACTCAGAAAGCTTTCTTTCATTGATTTGTTGTACATCAGCTCAGTAGGGACGAGCCAGAAAGTGTTAACACTTTTGTATATCACTGCTATTTAAAATCTTAATTCAGATAATTATTTGAATTTTTTTATCAAATGTGCTTGGCTGAGGAAGGTGATTTAATTCTTCCACAACCTTGAAAAACCAGGATGTTCGTGTAGTAGAAATAAATCCACAGCCATATGTGGCACCGTGATAGGTGCTCATTCCCAAGAGCATGCTTGAGGGGCTCCAGGAGGCGTGGAATTTGGCACGAAAAATGGGTTACTGTGATAAAATCAAGATTCTAATGGAAATTGATATCTTGTATCTTACTTTTTTGTGAGCAGTAAACTGGGTTCTTTTTTCTGCTAAAATGGGAAAATATTTTTTGCCGAAATATAAAAAATAGAGGGAAAGACCTGGAGCGCATACCCAAAAGACTAAGGTATCAAGAGTCAGTTGCCTTTGTTGGTAGTGGCAGGTGGGCACCTATTGGCAGGTTAATCACATGACATTGCTGTAGGCCAGGCCGTACAACCGACCCCCATTGTGCAAACTCAAAAGTCATGAATAGTAAAGGATGTGCACTCACTCCGGGTTTGGCACAGAGCATGGACTTTGGTTACTTCCAGCAGCCATCACCCAAGGGTGTGCCAAGCAGGTGTTGGCAGCCCGTATATGGGTTAGTTACTCTGCCTGTTCACAGGTCAGGCTCTGAAGCCATGGGACAACTAAAGTTAATATGCAGCTGGGGCTGGTCACTCACGGCGTGCTGTGCACAGGGCCTGGCTGAAGGACAAGCCCTATGGCCAAATCATACTTTGCAGAGTTGAAGGTAGTGCATAACAAGTGTTAGCAGCCTTTTCTGGTTTGTTACTGGTTCTTGTCTATGTCTAGGACCTGCGGCCAGTACTTGCTGCTCATGGCTCAATGATGTGCTAAGCAGGATTTTACAGTGGAAAGGGGTAGAGTGGAATAGCATACAGTGGAGTAGCATAGATTGGAGTGGCATCGATGGACTAGCATAGTTGAGTGGACTACACTGGAGTGATGTAGAGTGGAGCGACATACAGTGAAAAATCGAAGCATGGCATGGTGTAGAGTGGAATAGCATATAATGGAGTAGCATACAGTGCGGTGGTGCACAGTGAAGTGGTGTTGACTGGAGTGGGGTACACTGGAGTAGGGTAGAATGTAAAAGCATACAGTGGAGTGGTGTCCAGTAGAATAGTGTAGAATGGAGTGCTGTAGATTAGAGTGCCATACACTAGAGTGGTGAAGAGTGGAGTGGTGTACAGTTGAGTGGCATATACTCGAATAGGGCAGAGTGGAGTGTTATAGAGCAGAGTGGCAAACAGTGGAATAGCATAGACTGGAGCCCAGTAGAATGGTGTGGTGTGGAGTTGCATACAGTGTAATAGCATAGAATAGAGTTGCATGGAGTCTCATACAGTGGAGAGGCAAAGAGGGGAGTGGCATAGAGTGGAATAGCATATAGTGGTGTGGCATTGAGTGGAGTGGCATAGAGTGGAGTGGTATACACTAGAGTGGCGTATACTGGAATACTGTAGAGTGGAGTGGTGTATAGTGGAGTGGTGTACAGTGGCGAGGAATGCAGATGAATGTGAAATTTAGCAGTAATGTAGAGTATGGTGTGCAGAGTAACACAAACAGTGAATAGCATTGCCTTCTATTTCTCCAGATTTTCCAATCAATACAGGGCCAAGGAAGGTGACCTTGTGTTGCTTTGTAACTGTGACTTAAGTATTGCGTCGCCCATGCGACCCCATGAGTTATGCAAGGGTACATCCATATAATAATACAGCTAGGCTTTCGTTATATTTTGGGCCACTGCATACCGCAGCAACTTTGTGATTTGCCGTGGTACATGCCGATGACAAACCAGTATATAATTGGGTAATGGCTGTTTTTAGACGCAGCCATTTTGTTTTACTGCACTTTGGCTCTGTTCTGTGTTAGATCCTTAGATATAGGTAAGCAGGAGGTTTTATTGTAGTTCCCTACCTATTAACAGTTTATTAAAGTGGAAATGTATTTATATTTGTTTACTTATTTTTCAATAAGTGTACGGAATACTTGCTAGTTTCTAGTAAGTACTGTATTTTTAGGAAATGTATTAGGGATTGCTGTGGTAATCTGTGCTCTTTTTTTTACAGAATTAAATATGTTAAAATTGTAAATCCACTGTACTGCATTATATTTATGAACTATATTGTAGTACAGTGTTGTTTCAATTTTTAAGATATGTATTTATTAATTTATTTATGTATTTTGTTAGTACTGTGGTGCTTCATAACATTTTTTTAAAATCTAATAATTATTACATGCACAGTTTTCTCCTCAATATTTTTACTGCAAATGTTATAGTGATATCATCAATGATGTCAAAGAAGATGTCATCAGTGATGTAATATCTGGTGTAATTAACAGTGCATGGTGAGGGCACAAGTTATAGTTACCTTAGGGAGTGAGTTACAGTTATTTGAGATGATCATAACTATAACTGTTGAAGTTCTATCATTTTGTGTGAGCAAACTGTGAATCTAACTATAACGTCCCTGTACCCTCTGTTTTTTTTAAGTGAATTTCTACGTTTTTTAAAATTCTATTTCCTAAATAATGGTCACCTGTGCTTGTTCAGTATAGCCCCTGGTGGGCCAGCTGTTGAGGGAACGTGGATATTAAAAAAAGGAGGGGGAGAACATGGAGTCCCCTCCTAGGGCTCTTTTGAGCCCCAGGTACCACCACCTCCCAGGGGCTATTTTAAAATCTTGAAGCGGGGCAACACGGACTCTTATGAGGCCCAGGGACAACTACCCCTAAGGGGCTTTAATATTAATATGGAGGGGGCAACACGGACCTCCCTCCTGGTGCTTGGCAATGTCCCAGGATCCACCACCTCCCTGGGGCAAAATAAAAATTTATGGAGGGGGCTGCATGGCCCCCCATGGCCCAAGGTCCACCACCTCCCCAGAGGCAGTAACATTTAAAACTGGGAAGGGGCCTAGTGGGACCCTCTGTAGACTGATTTCGGCCCCAGGGACCCCATCTCCGGGGGGGGGGGGGGGGCGACCACATCTTCCTGGGTCCCTGACCCCACATAGTGCACCCTGTGTCAATAATGTGGACCGCTCCTGCAGGAGCCAGCATTGCTCCCACCCATAGGGAACTGCTAGAAAGCAAGCGGGAGCTCCCCCTCCCAATTTTAAATATGTTACTGCCCCCAGGGGAGGTGGTGGTCTCCGGGGACCGATGGGTCCATGCGGCCCCTCTGGACCAAATTGAAATTTAACCCAGGGGAGGTGGTAGTCCCTGGGGTATCAAACTGACAAAGGAGGGGGTGTTCCTGGCCCCCTCTATATTACTAATAATGAAGCCCCAGGGAGGTGGTGGTCCCTGGGACTTATAAGAGTCCAATGGAGGGGGGCCCTGGAGGTGTTGGTCCTGGGGCTCCAAAGAGTCCTAGGGGTGGCCCTATACACCCCTTTTTTTACGCTGCATGCCCCTGGGACCTGGCCTCCCCGAGGGCTAAAAAGAAAAGGCAACGGTCCTGCACTTTAAAAAATATATTTTTGCTGGATTTCAGATCCGTCATGATTTTTGGTGAAAATGTAAAAAAAATGCTTTTTTTCCTGGCAGAGTCCCAAGGGGTCCCCAGAACTAAGGCTAGAGGATCAGGGTATGCCTACCCTACCTATACTTCTTTTTTTTTTTTTTTTTATGTTTTGGGACTCAGCTGAAGCCATGTCCAAAATGGCTCCCAACAGTTCCTGTTTGAAGTGTTGACAGCCAATCAGATCTCAACATGAGACCTCTGGCATCCGCGGAGCCTCTGCATCCCTAGCTATCTACGTTTTTTAACCTTTAAAAACTCTCCCAAATTATGAACGATTTACAACAAAAACAAAAAGCATGACCTGCACACCAAGAGCTAACTTCCTGCTGGATCCCAACCATCTCCAAGAGCATGTGTGTATGTTCTAATAGATGCATTGCTCTCGTTCTAAGAAAATTTGTACACATCGTTAGACCATCAGAATATCTGATGCTTGTGTAGAGGGCATTAATGTCCATGGTGAGCTAGAAGGAGTTTTCTTCCAGTGTAGTATTCTGGAGTCTGGCTACGAAATAGTTTGCGTCGCTAAGGTATGCTGGTAATGATTTAACAAATGGGAATAAAAAAGAATCAACACATTGTTAAGTGTGTTAAAAAAACTCTCTCTGGAGGAGCTCATTGGTCTGCTGTGGTGGTGGGGGCGGAGAAGTTGGAGTTTGTGTATCCTTTTGTATCTGTCGGAGTTGTGGGCATCTAATTCTTCAAAAAACAATACTTATCCCATGAACGTAACCCTTTATCTGCCGAAAGAATCTGGCTATCAAATCCAAATAGTACTATTTAGGTATTTTCTCATACCATTGGGTGTCATTTAATGGCCTGAGCGCTTCGTGCCCATGTCGTTCTCTAGAAAGAATTATGATTTTCCATCTCTTGTCGGAAGGTTTGATAACAATATTTGAATTGTTTTGTAGTGTCTTAATCAGTGCCTAATTTGTGCTTGTTGTTTCCGGTGCTGAGGGCCGGGGATTATTCTTCTGCCTCAAGCATTTACTGCGAGCAAAAGACACATATGGTAACGACGGAGAAAGGGAAAAACTAAAAAGCGTCACAAAGGGAGAAAGTAGAAAGCTGCTGGAGTGAGCAGAAAGGGCAGGGAGTGGCTTTAAGTGGTTTGAAGAGGCCCGAGATGGCTTCAGGATTACGCTGTCTCAGTATTACGTGTTCCCACATTTATTTGCAGAAGTCGCGTGTTTAAGAGGAGGGCTTTGGGCACCGTCACGTTTTTCTATTTACAAATTAAGCATTGGTTTTAATAGCGTTCTTCTCACGTGGTGCCAAATTGTGTATCTGATGCTGTTGTTTTTGCCTAAGAATCTGACAATCCCTGTTGACCATTTGACAGAAAATGTAAATTTAGGGTGAGGGGAACCGGTCTCGATGTGTGCTTAAAATGTGTCTTTGCGAAAGCCCCAGTGTAAATACCGAACTATTCAACTGTCTGTAAACTTTCCTTTGACCCCAACGGGTCTATTTCACCAAAGTAACAAAGTAGCATTACAGGTCTTACAAAGAATTCAAAAACTATGTCCGAAATTAGTAAATTCGACGAATTGTCATTATTAATAGCAATCAATTCAGATTTGTTCTTAGTTTCTTTCCGTTTGTGAATTTTATGTAATTTTAATTTTTTGCCAGTAGGGCTATCAACGTAATTAAATGTCATTTCCGAACAAAATAAAAGTACAAAAGAAAGTACCTACGTTTCATGTTTATTAAACTCCCAATCAGAGAGATTAATGATCATATTCTCTTCTGATTCCATTATCATTTTTTACCCCGTCCCCTCGTTTCCTTGGAACTTGGGTCTCTTTCTCCTGTGTTTCAGGCATTTATTTCTTTGCTTTTGCCTTCCCTTTGTTGGGAACACATCTTTCCTGTGCTTCCGTGTTTTGTCACTGGATTTCATAATTCTCTGAAAAAGGTCAACCGTTTTCCTCTCTTGACACTATTTTCACTATCCATAGAATCACTGAACTGATATCTGACATTGTAACAAATGCTCTTTTATGCATCATTTGTGAAATATAATCCTGTATTACTTCACCTCTACTGCCATTGATTCTTCTAGCAAAGGTTAGTATTCTGCTGGATTCATAATCATTTTTTTCTTTTAAAACTTCCTCTGCTTTCGGGCTTTGATTTCCTGTTCATGTTTCTGGAGTCCTTTAATCTTGGGTAATTGTTCCTCTATGAGGTTTTGGACAGTTTACTTTTTTAGCTCCTCCATTAAGTTTCTTATTTTCAGGACCAGTTGCTCATGATTCTGACAGGCAGTTTGAATGAGAATGCCAAGCATTCCGTTTGAGCAGTTTGATGAATTTTCTGCCTGTCTCCAATAATTTCCGATTAGGGCTGTGGTATGTGGGAATTGTAAATACTCTGAGATTATCTGGAATTCTCCCCACATCTAGAATTTTTTTGCAAAGGTGCAGCTTCCCCCATTTGCTAATGTCACTTCTACACAGTTTTTGAAATTGTGCCAATTTATACTTAATGTTCATATTAGCTGCTGTCTTTATACCATTTCTTCGTGACACTGTACCCGCTGTTTCATCAATCACGGAGGCCCCCGAATGCTTTTGGCCCTCTATGAAATCTCCCTCCAATATGGTCGTCTCCATACTGTTCCGTATTGCAACCATGCGCTGTACTGCTGAAGTCAGCCGGCGATCTTCGGGCCTGCGGAGTGATTATCAGTATGTGGGCAGGAGTCTGACCAATGAGCTGAAGTCTTCTGACTCCAGTCTGTGGCGCTCAAACTGCCTCCGCTCTTTGTTCTCTGGGTCCTCCGCTTTCTCAGTCCGACTGCAAGGCTGACGGGAATGTCAGTACTGATACACTCATCATTAAATTCTGGTAGAAAACAGTCACTGCAGGGATGGAGCCTGCAGTGGAATTACCATCCTCCCACTGTATCTCTACCCCCAGTATTCCAATCATTGGAAAACGTACTCAGACCTCTCCATGGTTGAAAATGTATTTATTATCGCATCTCCAAATCAGAGGGTGATGATACGTTTTGAAATATTCGATCTTGATCATTTGGTTCCAAATCAACCAATGAGTGCCATATATAACCCATGATAACAGTGAATACAAACTCAATGTGTAAATTACGTTGTGGCATGCTCATGGCTTTGGCAGCTTGCGGAATGGCGCGCGCTGCAGTGCTGGAATGAATGACAGCGACACAGTGATGGTGTTACTAATCTACCTTTCCTGCGGGAAAGAGGATCTATTTATTCCAGATGCTGTGACGTCATGGATGAAACCAATTGGGGATTATAGGTGGGGCACCCACAAGAACCCTGATGGGCCTTAAACAGTGGGTCCACTCAAATGACTATGTAACAGCCCTCCCAAAATAAAACACAAGAAAATGTAAGAGAAAAAATGAAAAGAATGAGAGAAATCAGAAGATGCACATGGCAGACAAACATGCATGCAAATAATGCAAAGAAAACTCAGAAGGTGCTAGTCTTTTTTACCTTCACTCCCAGATGAGGTCTCGGAGTCGGGACAAGGTTATCGGGTTGGGGCGTAGGTGATACCTCAGATACTGGGACCTCTGGTTCTGCTGACTGGTCCCAGGAACTGACTCAAGGTCTTTGGATCCAGTTGCCCTGACGTTTGGAGATGAGCTTTGGGCAACCTGTGCTGGGTCATCACTGGCGGTGCCTGTTTCCCTGCCAGGGCAGGGTAACTCAGGCTTCTCCCATGCACCAGGCCCCCTCCCTTCATCCTGCATTCTAACTCACCAGGCTGTTAGTTCACCACGTTCGGGATTGTCTGACTGGCGGAAGTGGTATCAACAATCCCTTTTCCAGGGTACTTGGAGAAATCATTTAACATGAAGAGCATGTGGTGACCATCCAGCAGGCTGCCAAAATCTGCATTGGCGGGATACCAGGGGACCGGCAGGATGGGGTCTTGATGATGGGTCCCGGAGGCTCAGGAGGGTTGGCTGCTTGGCACATTGAGCATTGGCTGATGGTTTTCTCCACCAGCTTTTCTAAAGAGGGGAACCACACCTTGCTCCTCAATCTTGCTTTAGTCTTCACAATGCCTTGATGCGCAAGATCCACTACCCTTTGTTGGAGTGCACTTAGCAGGCACCCTTCAGGGGACATCGCCAAATCTTCCTTGACATGTCGAAGGGAAGTGAGAGTCTGTTCTGCTTCAGGGGCGCGATGAGGCAGGTTGCGAGTCATTCTGTCCCATTTGCCAGAGGACATGTTAGATATTGCTAGTTGGAGGCAGTCATCTCTGAGTTTCAGTCACAATCTCATCTAGCGGGATTGGGAATGGCCGGGACTGCTCCACTACTAGCTTCACATTCTCCTCAGTTTCTTCGGCCTCTGATTCCTCCCGGATTGTGGAAGATCAAGCATGTCGGACAAATAAATGGCTGGGTTTAGCGACCCGCGCTTGTAGACCACAGAGACACAGTGATGATGCAGTTTCCACTTCTCTATTCTCGGTGGTGGTTTGGAGGAAGAGCCTACGAACAGCGGGATGAGGGGTTTGTGATCTAATTGGGCTTTGAAAGGGTGTCCATAGAGGTACAGATGAAAATTTTGACACCCCCAGTGGATGGCGATGGCCTTCTTTTCGATGTGGGAGTACAGCTCCCAGTACTGTGGGGCTGGCATTCACAGACAGTTCAGATTCGAGTCTTGTGTCAAAATAGCCTAGAGGGATGTTCTCTTACAGGGCATCTTTTGTTGCTTGGAATGCTTGCTCTTGCGCCGGGCCCCAATCCTAAAAGGTTGCTGAACTTTTTCAGTTTGCAAAGGGGAGGCATCAGTGACGTGAGGTTGGGGATGAACCGTTCACAGTAATTCACCATTCTCAAGAAAAGCCTGACTCCTGTAACGCTTATGGGGCCCGGTACTGAGCAGATGTCCTGGACTTTGGCTGGGTCCGGCATGACCCCTTGTCTTGAGAATTTGTAACTGAAAAAAGCTGACTTTGTTCTTGAGGACTGTGCATTTCTTGTGGTACAGTGTGAGCTCGCTGTCCAGGAGCCATTGAAATGTGGTTCCTAACTGGTTCATGTGTTCTTCCAGGGTTGTGGCATGTATTAGGATATCACCCCTCACATTTAGGACACTGGAAAGCTCTGCCAGCAGTCCTCGGATTGTGTCTTGGAATATCTCTGCTGTACTTGAGACTCCAAAGCTGGGGCACTTATATTTTCAGAGACCTATGTTAGCGGAGAAGGTGGTGATCGGTCTTGACTCAGGTGTTTGCATGAGTTAGTGATAGCTGGCTCAGAGATCTACTTTCGAGAACCATTTAGAAACACTCAGCTACGATGCCATCCACCGTCGGCATTAGATGTCTTTCTCATCGGATTGCCTGGTTTGGGAGCCTCATATCTATGCATATCCTAACCTTGCCTGACTGTTTGGGCTTGCGGGCCACGATGATCGGGGACACTCAAGGGGTAGGGCCATCAAGTCTCTCTATGGTGTCTGTCTCTTCCAATTTTGGTAGCTCATCCTCTACTTTTTTGCAGAGATGGAAAGCCACACAGCGATGGCAAAGGGCGAACTGCTGAATTGATTTGTCAACATGCAGACTCACAATAGGGTCCTTCAGGCATTCTATGCCCTCAAATAGCTGTGAGTACTCTCCCACCAATGCGTTCACAGCTGACAGATGTACACTGTAGGTAAACTTTACCAGTTGGAGACGTTCTGCCATTTTTCAGCTTATTAACATTCCCGTTCCCCCTCGTGTGACGTATATCCTTGCTTTGGTGGCGTGGTCTTCATGCGTGTTGGTAGCTGTGAAGACACTGGTTTGAGGCAATGGTGTGGATGTTCCAAAAGCGTATATGTGAGTGGCTGTGGGTCAAAGCGTTGATCTACCTGGGAGAGTTTGGGACATTGGTTTTGCCATTATGTTAATGGAGGTGCCTGTGTTGATTACCACTGGGACGAGATGTCCTGCTACGGTGACCATGCATTTGGGGACGCAACGTCCTTTCCTCTCTTCGAGCTGCATGGCGTGGATGACGTGCCACGTTCCTTCCATGTTATCGTCGTCTATGTCACCCTCACTGTCCGGCGTGGATGGTGTCTCTCTGATATGTGCAACCTTAGTTTTTGGCATGGGCTTATTGGTTTTAGACTTGCAAACCTTAGTGAAGAGGTTGAGTTTGTTGCAGGCAGAGCACCTCTTTCCTTGTGACAGACATGTGCCTTGGTGGGAATAGGGGCCCCCACACCAGTGGCATACTTTAGGAGTTGTGGTTGGTTTGGGGCAGACTTTCTTCTGGTCCGTTGGGTGCTGGCTAAAGCGTGGACTGGTTTAGTTTTAATTGGTTGCTGGAGGGCTGCCTCCAGGTGTGCAGCTCACACCTTGGACATTTCTTTGGAGCGACCCAGCGTCAGGATGTTGGTCATCGGCATTCCTGGTACCTTGAGTATACTTTCTCGTAATTTGGAGGATGAACATCCTGGTATAAATTGTGTCCTGATCTCGTCTTTTGCATCGGGTAGGATGTACATGCTCCCTAGTTCTTTCAGGCAAGCGTAGAATGCATCCACTGACTCCTGCTGCGGTCTAGCTTGTTGTAGCAGGAACCTTTCGTGATACGGGTTTGCGAGTGGGTCAAAGTATGTTGTGAGTGCTTTCTTTAGCGTGTTGTAAGTGTGCAGTGGTCCTGCTTCTGCTACAGACTTTGCGAGCTTATGTATGTCCGTGTCTCCTAATAGGAGCAAGGACCTTTTCTGTCATTTTCAATTGCTAGTGCTTCAAAGTATGTCTCTAAGCAATCCAATCAGCTCTTCCATTTGGCTGTGAGAAAGGACAGAGGTCCATCACATATGAAGGGCTCAAGTGCGAGAACGAACACCATTTAGGTGAAGCTGGCCTGGAGGCGTGATCAGACTGCCAGGCAATATTTGTGTTGGTACTGTTGCAGTAGTGTGTTTTAATGTTCTGCACGATATCGCCTTTCTCCCACTTGGTAATGGTCTTTATTTCTCTCATATGTGTTTCGTGTAGTTTTTTTTGTTGCTTTTCTTTTATAATGTGACGCAGTCCAAAACCCTTCCTTGACGAGGTGGCAGAGAAAAGTTGTTATGGTCACACACAGTATCCTTCCGAGGTGCCACACTACTGAACTTGTAGGGGCAAAGTGTCCCTGTAGTATTGTGAGTCTGGTTTGGCATTGCCCAGCAAATGTCTTAAAGAAAAAAGACCAACCTTTCGTGGGAATGATGCATTGCTGGCAGGCCGGGGTGCTGTGAGCCTCTTCTGCCTGGCCCGGTGAGGAGCACATTATGCGCGTGGCCTGCGGGTGGAGCCAGGCGTGGCCTGATGCAAGGAGAGCCCACGGCTCAGAGTGGCACGTGGAAGTGCATTGAGGCCAGGCTGTGCAGCGGTGAAGAGCAGGGCCTCCACCTGGGCTAGCTGTAGCAGGCTAGACAGAGGAGCAGAGGTAGGTCAGGTGCATGGGCAGATGGTGGCAGGTGGGGTCGGGCTGTGCATTGACGCTCTGCAAGCCTGGCGACCGCAGATGCTGGTTGAACATGAGCGGCGGTGACAGTGATTTCTCATCCTCATCACCAGTTGTTACGCTGTGGCATGCTCTGGAACAGTGCGTGTGGCGGCCCTAGAATGAATGACACCGACACAGTGATGGTATTACTAATCTACCTTTCCTATGGGGAAAGAGTATCTACTTATTACATATGCTCTGACATCATGGCTGAAACCAATTGGGGATTATAGGCGGGGCAAACACCCAAAAGACCCCTGACGGGCCTGAAACAGTGGGTCCATTCAAATGACTATGTAACAGTGTAGGAGTGCATCTCACCCAAAATGAAAACATAACAACAATGGATGGTTACACAACTATTCCTCTAATTCAGTTCCTGATTGCAGTCTACAAACTGATGTAGACTGTCAGTCGTGAAGAAAGTCCGCTCAAAAGGAATATTTCACAGATTGTCAGGCCATAAGAATACCTTGAAATATCATGTGCTATTACAATAAAGTTCTATATATTTACTTGAAGATGAAGGATTACAAGAAAACAACAGCCAAACAGGGAAAAAAACCCAGATCCCAAAGAATACAATAAGTCACAATGAATTGAAACTTCCAAGAAAGAAGTGACTCAAATATGAACTCCCCAAAGAACAAAATATATTTCCACTACCTTTTGGCTTCCTTCTTTTTCCTCTTTTGAAAACAAAGTCCCAAAGTAAAAGTTTGTTTTCAGAAACCAACAACAAAAAATGTGCAAGAATTGTTCTTACAGTAATTGGGCCATTGTTCATTCAGGGACCTTTATGCCTTTCATGGCTGTCTTGGGTAGGAAAATTAAGCATTAGTTGCCCTGCCCATTTTAGAACAGGGTGACAATCTCTATCAACTGAGAGCTCTGTGGTGGATAGGCCATCTAATCAGAGATTTCCAACACCCAAACCAGATAATGCTCCGCTGTCAGAAACCCAACACTTACTCTGACTCTAAATAGAGCTGGTGATCTGCAAATTTCTCAGTACAGGAGTGCTCCAAATTTTATGGAGGTGCTCGCTTTCCACCAGCCTCTAAATGAAAACCCCAGTCTGCAAAGCAGTGCTGGGAGCTTTAAAGCAAGAAAATAGACACACCATTTACCAACCCCACCTATCTCTAAATTACACCACCCCTATACATATCCTGCTGAACAAGTTCTAGTTATCAGCAGCTTTCTGATTACCTGAAAATCACAAAACTCAGTATTTTAAGGCACTGTATCTATTTGACTTATTTGATAAGAAGTTCTATACAGTGATAAATGTCACTGAGGAAAAAGAATAAGCTGGTGAGAGTTCACCCTATGTGAGTACTAGTCCTCTGTCCAGCTTCCTTCCATCGACTTATCCTTTGGTAAAGATCCTGGGTGAAATGTTGTGGCAAAATGGGGAGCACTTGAAGTCTGCTGCACTCATACTTAGAAGAGCAATAGAGCTTCAAATATGTTTCATTAAGAATATCATCTTGAGTTTAAATTCTTACTTGGATGATAATAAAAATTCTTTAGATCATGCACTTTAAACATGTCAGCAAATATTTAATCCTCTGCCAACCCACCCAAAAAACTAAGGCGCATATTTATAAGAGGTTTGCTTCAAGTTTGGACCATGCAACGTGGTTCATGTGTTATGCAAACCTCTAAGTCAGATTTTTGAAGCCACGCTAAGCCACTGTGTGTGACTATGAGTGGCTCCAAAATTCTGGAGTAAGGCACTGCAGTACAACTTGCTATGTTGCCTTCCTCTGCCCATTCCATGGTGCAAAGATGCCTACATTGTGGGGATGAGGCGTCTTCCCATTTGCAGAATGCAGCATACATAGAAAGAGGAAAAGACCAGAAAAAATTAAGATATTTATCCCTGTTGATTCACTCTTACACCACCTCTGAGGTGGTGTAGGAATCTGACGCATTCCCAGACTTGTCAATCTGGGAATGCATCAGATTCCTTTGGGTTCCATGGGTGTTGCATGGGAACACCCACAGCAACATCCATGGAACGCCCCTTTCACGCAGTGTTATGCATAAAAGGAGTCCATATTCACAAGGCCATAAAAAGCCATGCAAGGTGGCTTTGTGTGGCCTTGTAAATATGGGCTGGCACACTGTGCCACTGGAGCATTAAAAGAAATGAAGCTCCGGTGGCGCAGTGTGCCGCTAGGGCCTCGTAAATGAGGCCTTTATTTTTTCTAATTCAGATGGTTGACAAGCTAAGTGGACTTGAAGATGGGATCATGGGGTCCAAAACACTTCCCAGAAGTGGGAATATGTTAGTTTATGGAGCTACCGGACCCCATATGGCATGAACATAAAATTGGGGGATATGGTGTGATTTTGTTTGACTACTGCAGCACCATGCTATTTAACTTATTTGAACAACAAAGTATGGTTTTAACAAAATTAGATGCTTCAGAAAACCCAGAAGTGTAGCTCAAGCTACATTTATTAAAGAAAAGTTATAAGGTAAGAGGCCAGTGGCATAGGACTAGATACAGCCTTTCTATCATTTTGAAAAAATATCTAAACATATAAGGATGTTGTTGGGTCTGCCTGAAAACAGCTTTGTCTCCAGAAAATACAGCACTTTTTTGCTCAATAAAACAAACAATTCAAGAAACTTCTACATCTTTGTGGTCATTAGGTCTAGCACTCCTTGAAAAGTGATTTGTCCTCCACTAAAACCTAGCTTAGAATGACAACTTTAAAAGAAACATTGATGAATAAAATCAATGCAGCCATGAGCTGAAGGAATGGTCAGTATGTGTCAGAAATGCTTTATTTGAAAAATATTTTAAACATTTTGAGAATCAGTAACAAATTGTATTTTCACAGAATAGTTTGTAAGCCGGAGGTGGTATACATTGCAATACACAGCTAAAATCGTGCTAAAAGCACAAGAGTACTGTTAGAACTGTGATCCTTGGCGTGGTGTTCCTCCTAACTTTTCACACCTCTTGTTTTGCTGACTTAATTGTTGCTGGGCTTAGGACTCTGGGGAGATTTGGTGTCACGTTTGGGGTCCTGGGTTTAAGGCAAGCAGGCCCAGTCTTCGTTCAGGATCTTCAGACAGTAGGATAGTCCCTTTTCTGATCTTCACAAGTAAATGAGTTTTCTGATTTCAGGTTCTGAGGATGCCACTTTATGTCCAGTGCTAACCTGTGCATGGAAGATACCCATTAGTCTAACTCTAAAACTGGTTTTGGTCAAGTCCTCCCTTCTCCTAGATTTGGCTTAAATCTGGATAGTGAAAACAAAGGGCAAGCAGGCCCAGGTGTAAGCTGCATCCGCTGGTGACAGAGTAACACTTTGTCCGATGTCAGGAAGTTTCTGGGTACACCCCCGGGTACCTTTTGAAGTGCAATTAGGGTAGGGGCACGCTTCTTCCAAGCCATCCTATCAAGATGATTCACACTTCCCCTACACACAGGTCCTTTGTCTACTGTCTGGGAGCAATACACATCACATTATAGATGAGCTGTTAACAGGTGACCCTGGACACTGGCAAAAATGTGTATTTGGTTTAGGCAGAACAATGCAAACTTTCTAAAAGTGCCATTTTCAAAATAGTAATTTAAGATCCTTGTTACCATTAAGTTGGATTTCAAATTCCTGTTCCAATGAGTCCTTGAATCATTTTTTTAGCTAGTCCCAAGTTGAAGTTTGCCAGGACTTATAAAACTTAAGTATATATGTCCTACTTTTTAAATACCCTGAACCATGCCCTACAGACATTTGGGGCAAAAATCTGGGGAATACCATGCAAAATATTGTCATTTCCATCTCTCATTGTAAAATCTTTTTTTAACATTTATTTATTATTTACCAGCGCAAAAGGAATCAACACAATATAGGGCATCTAGATTGATGCATACAATTAAAGAAGAATGATAATGGTAAATAACATCTGCTCCCTGAGAAGGGTAAAAACATAACTAGATCAAAAGCTCCAGTGGTGGATTTGAATATCCCCTAGAAAAGAAAAGTTAGGATAAATCTATTCTGTAATATCTCCATTTAGGTGTGTGTGAAGAAGGCACTATGTGATAGGAGCAGATGGGGGAAGAGAGTTAGGAGAGATATCAGCGCCATAGAAGGGATGAATGGGGATCGACTGCCCCATCTTTTCAACAATGCTGGGTTCACTTCTCATGAAAGAGAAAGATGTGATTTCAAACTATGGCCCAGATTTAAGAGGGCCTTGTGCCATTTTTAACGACACATTGGCGTTATTTTTTTTATGCTAATGTGGCGTGAGATGGGCAAAAATGCCATGTCCTATTTACAAAGTGGCGCAATGCTTGCATTGCACCACTTTGTAACCCCGTGCGCCACATTATTCCTGCTCCAGGCATAATGTATGCAAGGGGGACATTCCCCCGTTACAGGGGCAGAACAAATGGTGCAAAGAAATCTAAGAGATGTCTTTGCATCATTTTTATCAGCATTTTCAACGCCTGCTCAGAGCAGGCATTAAAAGGAGGCTTCCATTCTTTTCAATGGGCCTCTGGATGCTTTGCATCAATATTTTTGATGCTAATCCTTCAAAGCACTAAACTAGCGTCAAAAATGATGAAGCTAGTTCCCTATCTATCGCCATGGTGTGCGATATATTAAATATGGCACATAAATGGTGGCGTTAGGGGGTACTATGTGCAGCGCCACTTTTCATAAATCTGTCCCTATCAATTCACCTTTCACTAATGCTGTCTCTCCCGTGCAGGTGCAAAAATGAGAGTTTCAGCCTTAGATTTGGGCAACATTTATTTTCATTAATAGAGTGGACTATCCTGGTCTTTCTCTACACTGCTAGGACTTTCATTCCCACTGGTATTGTTCCCTCTGCCTGGGCCCCAAATCCAGTCATATTTTGAAATTACTCCATAACATACTTCCATATTCTGCAGTAAGGAGGGAAAGCACACTCTTTTGCTGATCGACATGTCACAGCTGACAGTGAGCTAGTGCTGGGCAGGTGTAGGAACTTCCCCGGGGCTTCAGTGTAGGTGGACTGTTTTCTTACTTCTGATATCGAGCATTAACGTCTTGTCTCCATTAATCAGTAATGGTGGAGCTCTGACGTGAAAACAGAAAAAACAACATTGTTGTGGCTGCAGCGCTCCGAAGCGAATATTATCATGTCATGGAGTTTCCTTAGATCGCAAAAAAAATGTAATAGTGCTTCTAATCGCTTGTTCGAAACGCGGAAGGTGGAGCCCCAATGCCTTTTGTGAATGAGCTGTCACTGCCTCTCAGCATGGACTGTACCTACGATGTGTACGTTTAACCTTAAGGTTAAAATGTGTTTCAGGATGCCAGGGAGTCAAAGTGTATGTGAATTTTTCTTGCCGTCTAAATCCAAAGTAAAACATAAAAGGTAAACACTAAACAACTATGTACATAAGAATGTGGGCTCAATTTGCGTTATTGTGTCAATACCACCCCATGCTCTGCAATAGTTGTATCCTAATAATCAATTTAATTGATCTGTACCAATTTATGTTTTCACAAGATAATTCAATAGGCTAGCCCCAGCCTCAAGTTTCATTATTTCAGTGTCTGATCACCTAGCTGTGTACCTTGCATTATCACTTGGTAGACTCCCACCATAAAGATTGGAGGAGGAAGAGCATATTTTCCAGCACGTGAACTGGTATAATTGCTCACCCCTTGTATCCATGATCCAAATTCAGATCAATATATCATATATATAAGACCTAGATGTGGAGGCATTCCTCTGCTTGCCCCTTTTGATAGCATGACAGTACTGTATTAAGGCTTATTTTGTGGGGCCAGGCATGTTATCAAGCCATCTAGTCATTTGCTGAAGCTCCTGCGTGGGCAAAGCCTCCTCATGCTCGGGTTTGCTCTTCTAATCTCTTTGTGTTCTTTAAACTTCTTCCTGGGGGCCTCTTTACACAGCTCAACCCCACTGAGGGCATGCAGCATGCACATTAGCTTCCCGTAGCTCTCACTGATGGAGAAGGGCACGCTTCCCTGATTATTTCTTCGATTATGTGTTTTTAGAAATTCACAAATTTTAAAAACAAATTTTCTGTAAAAGCTTGCAAAAGTAGGACTTTCGGGGGCAAAATATTCTCACAAAACATGTGTATTTTTTATAACTGTTCCCCCAAAGTTTTTTTGTTGCCCATAATGTAGCCCGGTGGTAAAGTTTTGCAAGGATTAGAAATTGCAAATTTCTGTTTGATACTTTCATAAACATTCTCACAATCCTGATGCTAATTTATGATTAACAGGTCACCTCTGAAAATAGCAGTTTGTTTGGGAGGCTTGTTTTATATTGTGCCACAAGGTTTTAAGGGTACCTCTTCAGCAACATGTTGTCCAACTAACGACTCTCTCATGTGTTGTTATGTGTATTTGTATAGTGCATTATCACTAGCAAGGGTATCACAGTGCTGAGCAGGGTTCGTGCCTAGCCCTCCCTATGGTAGATTGTTTAATTGAAAACCAAGTCAGCTTCTTGTTGGATCTGAGAAGAGAGGAGGAGGCTCTGAAGTGGGTTTGGAAGCTGTTTCAAGCTTTAGGAGCGATGTGAGAGAATGCCTGCCATCCAGATCTGGCTCTGGATGGCATGCAGGAGTCCTGTGGAGTGGCAGAGTCTGAGTGGTTGGTGGAAGGAGACAACACTGTTTAGGTAGGTGGGGCCTTAGTTGTGCAGCGCCTTGAATGTGTGTGTGTGTGTGAGAAGTTTGAATTGAGCACACTTGTGTATCGGGAGCCAATGAAGCTCCATGAGGTGTGGTGTGATGTGAGTTCTGTGTGGGAGGTTAAGGATGAGTCTGGCTGCAAAGCTCTGGATGATTTGTAGTCTTCTAGTGAGCTGCTTGGTGATCCTTGCTTTGAGGGTGTATCCATAGTCCAACTTGTTGGTGACTTCGGCCTGACTGACAGTTTTTCTAGTGTTGCTTGGAAGCCATTTGAAGTCAGTATTTTCAAGGTGTGATAGCAAGATGCACTGATGGCATTGACTTGTGCGATCATGTCCAGTTTTCTGTTGAATATACAGAGGTTCCTGGCGTGGGTTCTGGGTGTGGTTCCGTGTTCGACCAGCCACCATTGGAGTCCCATAGTGAGGTGTTCTTCCCAACAATCACTACTTCTGTCATGTTAGTGTTATACTTGAGATAGTTTACTTTCATCCAGTTAGCAACTTCGGTCATGAGCACAGTGGTTTTCATGTCGAAGAGGGAGATTATGAGTTGAGTGATGTTGGCATAGGAGAGGATGAGGCTGTTGATCTCTTGTGCATGGATAACTTTTGCCAGAGATCATGCATGAGCTGCAGAGGGTGGGACCGACTGATGACCTAAAGCACTTCACAGATAGGTCTGCAGACTTCTGAGGAGTAAGGTGTCAACCTAATAGCTTGTGTTCTACATGTTAAGAAGGATCAGATCCATCAGAGGGCTAGTCCTTGGATACCAGTCTTGTGCAGGCCCCTGATGTGAGACCATGTCAAACGCTGCAGAGAGATCTAGGGGAATGAGGGCTGCCATGTCTCCTCTGTCAAGGGTCATTCAGATGTCGTCTGTGGCAGTGATGAGTGCTGTTCCTGTACTGTTGTTAGGCCTGAATCTGGACGCGTGATGTTAAGGAGCTGGTAGTTGCTGAGGTGGCTAGTGAGGTGTAGGTTGATTAGTTTCTCTCAGGCCTTTGCCGACTATACTAGGAGAGAGATGGGTCTGTAGTTGGAAAGCGTGGCTTGGACAGCGGATGGTTTCTTGAGTAGTGGCATGATGGTGGCACGTTTCCGGATGTCCAGGAATGTAGCGGAGTCAATGGAGGCATTGAGAATGGGTGTTAGTGCTTTGCTGATCGGTAAGAGTCCTTTGGTGAAGGCGTGGTGGGGACAAGGGTCAGATTGAGCCACTGTGTGTATGGTCTTCATGGTAGCAGCAATCTTGACTGTGGGGATGGCAGGCCACTAGTTTAGAGTTTGTTAATTGTGTGTGATGGAAAGTTGAGGTGCGATTGTGATTGGGTTCAGTTGGGGATCAAACTTTCTGTATATGGAGGTGATTTTGTTACACAAAAATTCCGAGAGCTTATTGCAAAAGTTTTGTGTGAGGGTGATGTTGCTGGAGGAGAAAGAAGTTGCAGTGAAATCTTTCAAGATGGCAAAGATTTCCTTGCTGCTGTTAGTGCTGGTGTCAATGCAATCTGCAAGAACAGTTCATTTGGTGTTCCGTATCTGCTGCTAGTAGTGTCTTAGGGCTGATTTGTAGATGTATTCATCTGCAATGTCTTGACTTGTTTTCCATTTGTGCTTCAGTTGCTTGAAGTGGAATTTCTTCTGCCTGTGTTCCTCTGTGTAGAGGCTGGCCTTTGGTCGAGCTCTTGCCATTGGGTTGCGCTTAAGGGGAGCCAGGGTGTCCGCACATGCAGTAATCCAGATGTTGAGGCTCTTGATGGCTTTCGGGAATTCGACGGTGTGCTCGGGCCCATGCTCGGGGAGGGCAGCAACACATTTATCTTTGTAGGAGGCTGGCCCTCTATGTAGTGTGCAAAGCTAGGCACACTGTGCAGGGGGTCCAGGCAACCACATGTTGGTTTAGAGGGGTAAAAACTAAATCACATAATGCTCTAATTTTTATGGTAGCTTGGTCGAGCAATTAGGCCAATCTTGAAGAAGTGCAAAGCATTTGTTGTACTCACAGTATCAATAATGTAATTCACACATTTGAAGGAATAACTCAAGACCAATTTATAAAAATACTTCAGATTTTTATATAAATTTTAAAACCAAGATTATCAAAATTGGTTAAGTACTTTTGGAGATATGGATTTTTGAAATTTATAGAAAATAGTCTTTCTGTATGTAATTACACACCAAAGGAATCAATGGAAAGTCATCTTTAAAAATACATATAAAATCATACAGTTGAGTTATCAAGTTCTCCTTTTGCAGGTTGGTTGAAGTCGTCGCTGGGCACACTGTGCAAGCTGGAGAAGTTCAGGTAGTTCTTGGTTCCAGCGGGGAGCAACTGAGAAAAGTCTGTGGCGCTAGTGTAGGGCCACAAATTGGGACCACTTGGAAAAGCACTGCATAGGTAAGTTTAGAGGTGGTTCCTTGGGGTCCTCTTGGAGTGTTGAGGTCACAAGGGGTGAGGAACCCTTAGGGGACAGCAGGTTTTTTGTTGCAGGGCACAGGGCAGCCTGGCGCAGAGTGCATTGGTGATCCAAGAGCTGTGTGCAAAGATGCCCTTTGGATCTGGAGGTAAGTTTCTTTAAGGGTCGCTTGCAGAACAACGGGGGCACTCTGGTGGGAGGTCAGGGGTGTTCCTGAAGTCTCTCGACTGGGGCTTCCTCCTGGTCCTTTTCGAGCCCCAGGTGAGCTGGTTTTCTGGGTGTCAGATGTCAGCTGACCAGTACCCAGGGAATTGGAACAATTTGGCCACTGGAGGGTGCAGTGTCACTAAGTTTGTCACACTTGCAGGGTTTGTCCTTGTGGTTGTCTGTGTGTTGTCGGGTCCAGCTGCAACTTCTGGTTCAGGAATTAGCAGCTGGTTAGTGAAGTGACCCTCACTGAGTTACTGGTTCCTTCTTTGTTGCAGAGTGGTACCTCCACTCTGGAGGGAGTTTTTGGGTAACTGGTGAAGCCTGGAGGTCCTCTGGGTTTCTTGAGGTCAGTCGCCTTTTCTTGTGAAGCAGGTCCACAGTTCTCGTGCCTTGGATCTTCTTACTGGTCTTCTTTGTGTCCTTTGAATCTGATTTCTTGGTCTAGGGATGCCTACTAAATACTGAATTTAGTGGGCATTTTAGAGGGTACCTGGTAGTGTTCAATGGGAAACTTACCTTTGGGTGGCTATACCCACTATAGTGACCACTTCCTGTGGGAAGGATCTCTTCCCTATCCCTGATTGGCTATTTTCCTTCCATCTAAGATGGAGAAAAAAGAAATGGAGTGTTCACCTCACAGGCAACACCTTAGGGATGGTGCATGCCAGGTGGGGCCACTCCTCCTATCTTTTGTGTGGTTTCCTGCCTTTGTGCCTGCCAAAAGTGGGGAGTTGCAAAGGGACTGACCATCTGCTGCAAGCAGCAGGCCTTCGGGTCGAGTTTCAAAGGCGGTAAGCCCTTTAAAGCTTACCGCCATGACAATGCGCATTCCTGAGGGAGGGGGTGCTAGCTCCTCCACCCAGGAAGGGCATTGTCTTACAAACCAGTGAGTCATGGTACTCCCCCAAGGTTTATAGATTGGATGTCTGGAGCTGGCAGGCTGGATAGAACCAGTCAGCAACCGTGCCAGGGTAGTTAGCTTTTACAGGGAGCACCTCTAAGGTGGCCCCATTGGGTACATTTAGGGATACATCTAATATTGGTACCAGTTTGGAATTATCATTCTGAGTTGTTTGATACCAAACAACCCAGTGTTCAGAGTCACTATCATGTAGCTGGGAAACACGTGTTGACCAGTCTCCAGCACATGTATTAAAATGGCTGCTCTGTTCACTCACTATGTCCCAGGTTTGGCAAGAACACAGTGGGGGCATATTGCTCATGCAGCTATGTCCTCACATATAATATGGTGCACCCTGCCTTAGGGCTGTAAGGCCTGCCAGAGGGGTGTCTTACCCATAGTAAATGCAGTGTATGATGGACAAGGCACAGAGGCAGTGTGCCATGTCGAGTCTGTGTTTTAGATTTGCACCAGAAAGCTCAGCCTACAATGGCAGTGCTTGGTGCATCTGAATGCATGGCTCTAGAGGGTAACCTACCCATAGCAGCCCATGCTCGGGTCCCTAAGGTGCCCATTTACTAGGAACTTACAGTGGTAGTTAGGAGTGTATCCAATTATGCCAATGCATAACAACAGTTTTAGGAAAAGAGCTCTGGCCCAGGGAACATGGTTAGCAGGGGCACTGGGCACTACAATGTCTAGGCTATATCAAACATCAGGCAAAAACTGGGGGCTAACCATGTCAAAAAGAGGCCTTTTCTCACAATCTTCTGAGATGCTTTCCAGCTGCAGCAGGCGGTCCATTGGTGGTAGGTCTGTGATGGTGTGGGATGGGTATGCTGAAACTGCATAGGGCATGGTCTGTCCAGGTCGTAGTTGCTGGCTTGTCGACTGTGATATTGCTGATTGAGGTGTAAATCAGGTACATTAGGTGTCCAGCAGTGTTGGTGGGTTCATTAACATGCTGAGTGAAGCCAAGGTTTTCGAGTAGGGTTGTAGAGTTTGGATCGGTGCATACTTCTAGGTCAAAGCTAAGGTCCCAAAGGAGAACGAAGGTGCTGACGTTGATGATAAGATGTGCGACAAAGTCTGTGATGTCGCTGGTGAAATTGGTGCGCGGTCTTGTTGGTCGGAATACAAGGGTCTGACATGCAGAAGTTGACTGTGATGCGTACCTTGAAAATGAGATGTTCCATGTAGCCGAAAAGGGTGTCTGTGTAGGTGGTGCAACTGATGCTGTCTTTGACTATGACGGCATCTCCATGACGGCCTTGTCTGGCGATCTTGTAGTTGGTGGGTTTGGCTATAGTGATAACTGCTGTCAAAGTTTGGTTCAGCCATATTTCAGTGAGAAAGAGCTGGTTTGGAACATGGTGTTGCTGTAGGTCCCATATCTCCATGGTGTGTTTGGTGCGTGAGTGAGTTTTGAGGAGCATGCATGCAAGTGTCTGGTTCTGTTTTGGAGGTGTTTGATCTGTGTGAGCATGAGCGGTTAGCTGGTTTCTGAAAGTGTGAGCGAGTAGGGTGCTGAGACAGTGCATGACAACTTACAGGAGGTGTGTGTGTAACCACTCTTCCTGTGTTGTATGGTGCAATGTTGTAGCAGTGCGGTGAGTGGTGGCTGGGGCTAAGAGCATGGAGGAGTGCAGCAGGGTAGTGGGGGGTAGAGAAGAACCAGAGTTACTGTTGCTGGCCATGGTCCAGCTGTGGATGCATGCAAACACGCTTGCTTTTGCAATACCAGCAGCAGAGCCGATGTGCGTCCGTGCTGCAGCCGCCATTAAATATGTCCTGGGAGGATAGAGGAGCACAGAGTTATGTGGGCAGGAAACTAGTGATGTCACTTACTGTGGCGATGGTTGGTTGGAAATCCAGTGATGGCACTTCCTGTGCAGATGGTCAATAGAAAATGAAGTCTTCTTGCTTGTCTTTTTCTTCAAAGGACAATTGTGGCAGGAAACAAGCAATGTCACTTCCTGTGCAGAAGGATAATGGAAAATCCAGTGATGTCTTCTTCTTTTAGACAGTTTTGTTTGACTAAAATAAATATTTGAAAGTAGTTTACAGTGGAATCTCAAACACCTACTATATTCAAAACCTCCTGAGAAAGTGAGAAAGGCAGTAACATTCCGAGTACCAAAGGAAGTTAACATGCAGGAGCACTAGAAAGGTTCCTCCACCTTTTTTAAACATACATTTTTTTCACTGAGTTTAACAGAACTGTCCTCAATGATGATTTCCACAAGTAAATGATTAATAGTAGCCCAAAACATGCAATGTCATTAGTATCAATAAACTGCAACTAGTAGAGATATGAGTCATTTTAGGTAAGATGGGCCCTTTCACTCATAAGATCCTGTTCTTCTTAATGCAGTTGTTTAGAATAATGATTCTCATGGGATAACTGAATAAAGAATCACAATTTCACTAAACACAGAGGCTAGCATTATGAATGCACTTTTAATCACTCCTTCTGAGCAGTAACCTTTAAAAGCTATCAAAATAGAACTTTAAAACAGCACAATGAACTTAGAACTCTCAGTCCCATAAATATTCCTTGTACTCCACCTTCTTCCTCTTTTGTTTGATTCTTCTCTTCATTCCTGTTATTCTGTTATTCTTCTGTACCACATTCTTATCCACCATTAGTTATCTGCAAAAAAAACTAAAATCATATATCCATGTTTTCTTGTGCCATCCCTCACTAAAGCAAACTCACTCTAAACAATCACAATCTTTCAAATTAATCATTGCAACAAAATATTAATGTCTATTCAATTTCCCTACCCACCAAAACTTCCTCCAGGGAAGGGTGGGTGGGAAAATGTTTCCCTTCTTGTCTTTAATAAAATCACGATTTCTTTATTCAGTTAACCTATAAGAATCATCATTTTATGGCAAGACGGGGGCTAGCATTATACCTGTTCAAAGTCTTTCAAAGCACACTTTGAAACATGTTTTACAGCTCTGAAATAGAATCTCATGAATGTCTCAGAAGTTGACTAATCTGCTGCTTTCATAATGTGTTCCTTTCATCCTCCATCATACAAACCTTAGTCACAATGGTATCCCTGACAGAGTGCGCTGTACATTCTGACAAATCTACACTTGCTTGTAGCAAAGATAGACTCCAAATTGAAGTTAAAGTAGATTCTTTATTGGATTGCATCCCATCCATAAGATGCAGAATCCAAGTTAAACACAAACTCACAGAAAACATCCCAGAAGAGTTACATCAGTCCTGGAATTCTCCTACATTCTATATTCTCTCATTTGTATATAAATACTGCCTGCCAATGCAGAAACAAAAATTGAATCACTCAAACAATATGAAAGATACCACACACCTTCCCCCCTACAAACAAAAACACAAATCAACAAACAAAAAATAAATAAAGTTCCTAGTATCTATAACTCAAAAAGGGTGATAGTTTGAAAATGTACAATCGGGAAAAACACACGGCAAATTATTGTATAGCTATTTTAGCCATGTTTTAGACAAGTTACTTTAGCAAACTAGGCCTGCCGTTGTGCACTTTGGCCAAGTTACATTTTATTCGGCATTGCTTTATTTTTGTAGCGTTAGCCACATTTGTGGAGTTGTTTTATTTTCTCTATCTGTTTGTTCTTTCGCCTAGGAAAGCATCATGTTCTTAGCATTGCATTCATTTCACTTTGTGCCCTCTTCACAGCTGCAGTCAGATAGGGTTGCCGCCAAAAGTGGTACGCTGTGTCTCTGACATTCTCAGAAATATACATATCCTTACGTGGGGACCCTTTCTTAGAACATCAGTTCTTTTGTTGTAAAACACTTCTCTGTCCCATACACGTTAGAGTGAGATTCCAGCCAGATGACCACGACTGCATGTTGACCGCTGAATGTCTTTGCTACAGCTGCTTGCTTATACTGCCGAATATGGAGACGGTGTCTTTCTAGACAACAGGCTTCCTTGCTCAGATATGGGGGATGATGTCTTCCCAGGAGAGAAACCTGAAGGGCGGATTAGGGCTCATCACGCTAACATAGCTTAGGTAGGATTCATATATATATATATATATATATATATATATATATATATATATTATTCTTGTTGACAGTATGGTGGGACTGTTTTTGTGTTTCACTCTCCTTTTCACAATTTTGCTTCTAGTGTGCTTTATCATCCTAGTTATTGCAATACATACCATTGTATCTATGATGCAGTTACTTCAATAAACCTTAGTGAACTATACTCTGCTTCTGTTTGTCTTTGCCTGTGTGAGACTAATGTAACTGAGAGAAAGGGATAAGATCTGATCGACCATGATTCCCCTGAGGAGTCCTCTCTGTCATGCACCCAGTTTCCACAATCTTCCCCGCTCTCGGGTGGAGATGAGGCATTGCTAGTTTGCCGGACTCGGATTGGGCCAAAAGGTGTCACATGGTGTGGATTTGTACTTATTACCCCCAATCCAGGTGATTCTGCCACACAAATCCAGTAGTCTCAATAGGACAAAGAGAACCTATGCGACAAAACCAGGGATTGCAGAAGAATTCATTGAATGATTTATTTGCCTTGTATTTTACAACTCTTTTAAGGTTTCAGATTTTTCCATCTTCAACTTTTATAGCACTGCAAAAAAGTTTGACTATTTTGTGTGGACCCATGAACCTGGGTTAATTTTTTTATGACACTGGTTTCTTTATAAGTACTAGGTCATCAAGTGACACATCCAGTTTCTTCACAAGTTTCCGAAAATATTCCTTGGGCTTTTGTAACACAATTTCTTTCCTTTTCATTAGCACCTTTCATGGACTCCATGACACATTCTAGTCCTTACCCCAGGACACCCACTCTGAAGACAACACTGTGTTCACTGTTCTTCCTCTAAATACCTCAAAAGGAACGTCTCCAGTGCTTGCGTGAGGAGAGAGCCTATATACATACAAAAACCTCTTCAACCCTTCCTTCCAGCAGTCATCTCCTACTGCCTACATTTCTTAATTCCTTTATTGAATTTCTCAACAGTACCATTTCTTTCAAGATGGTCCAATGGGCACTTTCAATGCTTGATTCCATTCCTGCACAAACATTCATTCATTTCATAAGATATAAATAGAGGACCATTGTCTGCTAGTAAGGTGTTAGGCAAACACTCTCTATTGAATATTTCACTTAAAAATTCAGTAATTTTCCTATTTTCAACACTACTGACAATTCCTATTTTTGCTGAGAGAGAGAATTGATCAATCATCACTAACAGATAATTGGAACCTCCTCTACTATGTACAACCCCAACAATATCAACAGCCACAACATCCGAAGGTTTAGTCGGAAAACCTATTCAAGACATGGGGAAATTCCTCACTTTATACACATTGTCACTACTACAACAATCAGGGCATTCACTGATCAACTTCTCTATCATCAAATCCATTCCTGGCCACCAACAATTGAGACACATCTTGGCTTTCGTTTTACTCCTTCCTTGATGTCCTACATGACCTAAAACAATGATTTGGTCTATAGACTCAGTGGGCATAACAAGCCTCAAAACACGCAAAACTATTCCACCATAAACTGACAATTAGGCCTG
The DNA here is from genome assembly GCF_031143425.1 of Pleurodeles waltl. NCBI lineage: Eukaryota > Metazoa > Chordata > Amphibia > Caudata > Salamandridae > Pleurodeles > Pleurodeles waltl. The sequence continues at coordinate 933,494,628 of NC_090448.1, read as the reverse complement.
GGTGGAGTCCCACTATGCGTAACTCTGGGAAGTAGAAAAAAAGTCTGCCACGCTACGTGGAGTTCTGCAAGTGGATGGAGTTCTCCATCACATCCGTTCACTTTGCATTTGACATCAAACTCAACTCAAAGTACGTACTTGCGTTCAAAATGGGGAACAAACTGCACCACGCGGCTCGCATCGTTGTGGCCATCTTGTTTTTCACTCTGTTTATGGTGCTGGGCCTGTTTTTGTCATCACCAAATTATCTGTGCAATCCTCCGCCCTCCTAATAATCTACCTCTCATTTTTATTTATTTTATTAGCACCTCTTTTTGTGCCTCTATATTTTTACATTAAAAAAAAAAAAAGTCATACTTTTTCGTGACTTTTTGTATTTTTGTTTATTTTTCCCTTTTTTTCCTTCCTTCTCCCTATAAATTATTTTCTTCTCCACTCAGCACCATGGCAGAGCAGGGTGGCACCGGCGATCAGGGGAACGGCAGGGCCAGCCCCTCCCTGGACATACAGCAGCTGCCTACCTTGTGGGCGTCAGCGACGGCAAAGGCTGCAGCCTGGGCCAATATTTTCTGAGGTGGAGGTGACAGCACTGGTCTTTTATGTGCAGCACCACCTCCCCTCTAGGCTGGCAGCAGGTGGCAGGCCTGGCAGAGGTTACCCTCTGCAGGAGTGTTGGATGCATTGGGCTATTGTGCGTCGGTGTGCCAGGGCCACCACCCAGATCCAGCGCACCATCCAGCAGCTGACACACCACTAGGCGGATATAATCAACCGTGAATAGGACCTGCTCGACCTGCTAAGCATCAAGATTTCGGGGCTTGGTGAGTATTACATTATTGTGTTTGTGTTCTACAATGGTAACTTTTTTTAAGGATAGCTTGCGGCTTGCACTCAGAGGTAAGTTATGTTTAGTTTATATTAAGAATATTATTTATTATGTGATCCAATTAGAGCTAGGCAGGTGCTCGGCACTACATCATCATACTTGTAGGCACTCGCTCTGGCTGACTGTTTAACCCCTTCCCCGCCACGGACGTAATGGTTACGTCCATGGCAGCGCCTGTGTGGCGCCATGGACGTAACCATTACGTCCTGGGACTGGCAGTCAGGGGAAGCGCTAGCGCTTCCCCCGAGGGCCGCCCCCCAACACCCCCAGGCCAGGGCTGAAAGGGGAATCCCTTCCCCTTTCACGCCCACCCCCCCCCACCCCCCCCCCATGACGTCAGCGCGCGATCGCGCGCTGATTTCAGGGAAAGGGGGAAAGACGCGCTGGAAGCCATTTGCTTCCAGCGCGTCTAAGGGAGAAGGTGAGTTTTTCACCTTCGTGCGGGGTGGGGGTGCTCTCAGAGAGGCATCGAGGGAAAGGAAAGGGTTTTCCTTTCCCTCGATGTCTCTTTGAGCATTCCTGCTGCCCGATCGCGATGCAATCGGGCAGCAGGAATGCCCACTAGACACCAGGGATTTCAGTATGTGTGTGTGTGTGTGAATATTTGTGTAGGGGAGCGACCCCTTGGGCAAGGGTCGCTCCCCTTTGGGGGCACATGCATTTTACGTCGTTTCTGCCCCCCCTGGGGGCAGATTGGCCCTATTTTTAGGCCGATCTGCCCCCAAGGGGGGCAGAAAGCCACTAGACACCAGGGATTTTATTGTTGCTTTGTATTTTTTGTGTTGGGGGCGGCCCCTTGGGCAAGGGTCGCTCCCCTTTGGGGGCACATGTATTTTACGTCGTTTCTGCCCCCCCTGGGGGCAGATTGGCCCTATTTTTAGGCCGATCTGCCCCCAAGGGGGGCAGAAAGCCACTAGACACCAGGGATTTTATGGTTGATGTGTATTTTTTGTGTTGGGGGGCGGCCCCTTGGGCAAGGGTCGCCCCCAGGGGCCCTCATGTATTTTTGGGCAGTTCTGCCCCCCTTGGGGGCAGAAAGGCCTATATCCCAATAGCGCAAGAAATAGTATGTATGTATGTGTGCTTTGTGTTGGGGGGTGGCCCCTTGGGCAAGGGTCGCTCCCCCCAGGGGCGCAATGTATTTATTGTTGTTTCTGCCCCCCTTGGGGGCAGATTGGCCCTATTTTTAGGCCGATCTGCCCCCAAGGGGGGCAGAAAGCCACTAGACACCAGGGATTTTATTGTTGATTTTTATTTTTTGTGTTGGGGGGTGGCCCCTTGGGCAAGGGTCGCCCCCATGGGCCCACATGTATTTTTGGGCAGTTCTGCCCCCCTTGGGGGCAGAGAGGCCTATTTTTTTTAGGCCTTTCTGCCCCCAAGGGGGGTAGAATCCCAATAGTGCCAGAAAGATATGTTTGTATGTGTGCTTTGTGTTGGGGGGTGGCCCCTTGGGCAAGGGTCGCTCCCCCCGGGGGCGCAATGTATTTATCGTCGTTTCTGCCCCCCTTGGGGGCAGATTGGCCCTATTTTTACGCCGATCTGCCCCCAAGGGGGGCAGAAAGCCACTAGACACCAGGAATTTTATTGTTGGTTTTTATTTTTTGTGTTGGGGGGCGGCCCCTTGGGCAAGGGTCGCCCCCAGGGGCCCACATGTATTTTTGGGCAGTTCTGCCCCCGTAGGGGGCAGATATGCCTATTTTTTAGGCCTTTCTGTCCCCAAGGGGGGCAGAATCCCCATAGCGCCAGGGATACTATGTGTGTGTGTGTGTGTGCTTTGTGTGGGGGTGTGGCCCCTTGGGCAAGGGTCGCCCCCCCCCCAAAGGGTGCAATGTAATCTGGGCGATTTCTGCCCCCTCCCCTTGGGGGTAGATTGGCCTATTTTTTTTTAGGCCCATCTTTCCCCAAGCAGAGAAGACTAGACACAGGGGAAAATGAAAAAATGGTTAGTGGCGGAGTGTTTGTCAACTGGCGAAGTATTTGCTTTTATGATAATAACAGTTTTTCTCCTTTTTGTTTTAGTTCAAAGCTTTTGCTGACTTTGCTGTGGCTTGTTGCAGTTTTGGCAGTAGTTGTCCTGCGGTTTGCGTAGTTGCATGTTTTAGGTAAGTAAATAAATTTACTCCAAGTGAGTATTGTTGCAATGCATGAATGACATGTTTGTAGGTGGTGTACTGAATGCAGGATTGTGTGTGAAATTGTCCTTAGAGTTATGCACAATGATTATTGTGTTGTCTTATGTCTAATTTGCTTTTTTTTTTCTCTTTTTAGTGGGATATCGTTGGTGATTGCTGTGGCTGTGCAGAGTAGTTGCTGGTGAGTCAAGCTTTTTCAGGCAAGTGAGCAGTATAGTTTTTGAGTTTATAATTCTTAGTGATAAACCTATACTTTGTTACTTATCTTACACAGTGCTGGTTGTTGGTGGTGTATTTGTCCAGTTAATTTTAGTAGGAAGGATCATGGCCAGCCGTAGGATGACCGCTCAGCAGGTTGTTAGTGTGCTTTTTGAGTCATCTTCTGACCATGAATATGAGACTGACTCTGCATCTGAGGCAGAGGAGGAAGTGCAGGATTCTGGAAGTGAATTTTCTGTCAGAGATGAATCATCTGATGATGAAGCCACTCTCCGTGCTGATGAAGGGCCTGTTTTAGAGGAGGACAGTGATGTGCCAATGGTGCAGGAGCCAGCGGCTGAAAGGCTTCCCATTGGAAGACCTGACGCATGGGTTGCACCAAACATGGAGCAGCCACAGTTGCCTGCGTTTACTGGTTTTCCAGGGTGTCGAGTTAATACGGAAAACTTTTTGCCCGTCAACTTTTTTGAGTTGTTTATGGACGATATATTTTTGGAAGAGATTGTTGAGCAGACTAATTTGTATGCAGAGCAGTTTTTGAGGGACAACGCTGCCAGACTTAGGCCACACTCTAGAGCTAGCCGGTGGATTCCCACAAATCTGGAAGAGTTGAAAAAGTTCTTGGGTTTAACTTTTTTGATGGGGCTGATAAGGAAGCCGTCGCTGTCTTCATATTGGTCTACTAGTCCCTTGATGGCAACTGCTATATTTCCTGCCATCATGAGTCGTAACCGGTATGAGCTTCTTCTTCGGATGTTGCATTTTGTAGATAATGCTTTAGCATTGCCACGAGATCATCCTGATTCTGACCGTCTTTTTAAGATTAGACCTGTCCTTGATCATTTGGTAGATCGGTTTTCAGAGATCTATGTTCCAGGGAAAGAAATATCTGTAGATGAGTCTTTGGTCCTGTTCAAGGGTCGTTTGGTTTTTAGGCAGTACATTCCTAGCAAGAGGGCACGGTATGGAATTAAATTGTATATGCTGTCAGAAAGTAGTACAGGATATGTTTATAATTTCCGGGTCTACACTGGTAGGGATTCCAATATTGACCCCCCTGGTTGTCCTCCCACTTTTGGAGTTAGTGAGAAAATTGTGTGGGAACTTGGTAGACGACTGTTTAACAAAGGTCACCATTTATATGTAGATAACTTCTACACTGGAGTTCGGTTGTTCAAGGAGTTGTTCAGAGTGGACACTGTTGCTTGTGGCACAATCCGCTCTAATCGGAAAGGCTATCCAAAAGAGCTTGTCTGTAAAAAACTTGAGAAGGGACAGTGCAGTGCCTTGCGGAATGATGAGCTGCTAGCTCTGAAATTTGTAGACAAGAGGGATGTATACATGCTAAGCACCATCCATGATGAGAGTACTTCACCTGTGGCTGTTTGGGGTCAGGTTGCCGAAGTGCGCAAACCTGTGTGCATCTTAGACTATAATAAGCACATGGGTGGTGTTGATAGAGTAGATCAGAGGTTAGAACCTTACACTGCTGCTCGTAAGTCTTATGTGTGGTATAAGAAATTAGCGCTTCACTTGTTCCACTTGGCAACTTTTAATGCTTTTGTTGTGTTTAAGGATAGTTCTCCAGAGTCAAGGATGACATTTGTGAAATTTCAGGAGTCTATCATAGCTAGCCTTGTTGTGCTGGAACAGGCAAGAGTTCCTAGAGAAGCAGTGGTGGAGGATGTGGCTAGATTGAAAGATCGTCACTTTGCTGAGCACATTCCTCCCACGGCCAAAAAAAACTTTCCTGCTAAGAGATGTAGAGTCTGTGCTCGAAGAGGTATCAGGAAGGAGACTAGGATGTACTGCCCTGATTGTCCTTCAAAGCCTGGGCTGTGTGTGGGTGGCTGTTTCAGGAGCTACCACACACAGAAGAATTATTGGGAAATTCCGTGAGCGTAAACTGGTGTTTTATATTTTTATATGTTCGGTTTCACGGTTGGCATTAGTCATGTATTCAGTTAGAGCTTTTGTGTTTGTAGTTTTGTACTAATTTATGATTAGTGGTTTCTTTGTTGTTTAAAAACAAAAAAAAGGGGATGGCATGTGTAGAGTGGCGCTTGGCTGGCGGCGTGGGTGTGGTGGCGCTTGGCTGGCGGTGTGTGTGGGGTGGCGCTTGGCTGGCGGTGTGTGTGGGGTGGCGCTTGGCTGGCGGTGTGTGTGGGGTGGCGCTGGGCTGGCGGTGTGTGTGGGGTGGCGCTTGGCTGGTGGTGTGGGTGGGGTGGCGCTTGGCTGGTGGTGTGGCGCTTGGCTGGCAGTGCCGGCCAAATGCCAGTCCACACACTCATCAGCTGGTGTGATTGCTGTATCAGGCATGTGGGCGTATGAAAGTGATGGGCCCTTGACTGGCGCTGTCTGTGGATGCGAGTCTTGTAATGTGCTGGGCCCGTGGCTAGCGGCGTGAATGGTCTAGTGCATGTCATGTATGAAAGGTGTGTGAATGGACTGTAAAGCGGTTGGTGCCTTGTCGTGGCTTTACAGCTCACGAGCTGTGAGTCATTGGTTCAGTTTTTTGGCCTTTCAGTTATTACCAGTGCATTTCACTTTTGTGAAATCTCTTGTTAATAAAATTTGATCTACTGAACCATCACTCACCCTCGTGCCAAATCCAACCAGTATGTGTGGTACAAATGACAAAACCTGCTCCGCTGTAATCAGGCGTCGCAGCACACTTGAGACACGCTAGGTGCCTCAGGTGGGACCCCGATGATGAAGCATGCCACCAACTTGGTTGGTGGGTGAGGGGTCTTCTTCACATAACCTAAGTGTGTTTCTTTTCACAATTTTAGTGTTTGGCACATCACGGACGTATGTGCACACATCAAAGTGATATATTCCAAAAATACCTGTGTTTGGGGGGGAGGGCCCACCTATGTTTTTGGTCCTGGGTGCGGCCATCATGTAGGGAAACCTACAAAACCCAGAAACTTTTTAAAACTAGGCACCCCAAGGAGTCTAGGGAGGTGTGGCTTGTGTGGCTCCCCCAACATTTTCTTACCCAGACTCCTCTGTAAACCTCACAATTTGCATAAAAAAGCATATTTTCCTGATTTTTCTTAGTAGGATCACCGCTCCAGCACAAAATTCCTACTCCCCAGTTTTCCCCTCAGTCTCCCAAGTAAAATGACACCTCACTTATGTGGGTCCCCAAAGCAGAGTCCGTCTAAAGATGTATAAAAGAATATGCCCTTATAAACTTGCTGTGCTATCCCTTCTATCCCTTCAGGTTTTGGGCCTTATTATGTTGCAGGCACCTGGGCCACCCACACAAGTGAGGTATCATTTTTATCGGGAGACTTGGGGGAACGCTGGGTGGAAGGAAATTTGTGGCTCCTATCAGATTCCAGAACTTTCTGCCACAGAAATGTGAGGAACATGTGTTTTTTTAGCCAAATTTTGAGGTTTGCAAAGGATTCTGGGTAACAGAACCTGGTCCGAGCCCCGCAAGTCACCCCTCCTTGGATTCCCCTAGGTCTCTAGTTTTCAGAAATGCACTGGTTTGGTAGGTTTCCCTAGGCGCCGGGTGAGCTACAGGCCAAAATCCACAGGTAGGCACTGTTTTCTCCCAAAATTGTGGATGTGTCCACGTTGCGCTTTGGGGTGTTTCCTGTCGCAGGCGCTAGGCCTACCCACGCAAGTGAGGTATCATTTTTATCGGGAGACTTGGGGGAACGCTGGGTGGAAGGAAATTTGTAGCTCCTCTCAGATTCCAGAACTTTCTGCCACAGAAATGTGAGGAACATGTGTTTTTTTAGCCAAATTTTGAGGTTTGCAAAGGATTCTGGGTAACAGAACCTGGTCCGAGCCCCGCAAGTCACCCCTCCTTGGATCCCCCTAGGTCTCTAGTTTTCAGAAATGCACAGGTTTGGTAAGTTTCCCTAGGTGGCGGCTGAGCTAGAGGCCAAAATCTACAGGTAGTCACTTTGCTAAAAACAGCTCTGTTTTCTGTGATATGTCCACGTTGTGTTTTGGGGCATATCCTGTCGCGGGCGCTAGGCCTACCCACACAAGTGAGGTATCATTTTTATCGGGAGACGTGGGGGAACGCTGGGTGGAAGGAAATTTGTAGCTCCTCTCAGATTCCAGAACTTTCTGCCACAGAAATGTGAGGAACATGTGTTTTTTTAGCCAAATTTTGAGGTTTGCAAAGGATTCTGGGTAACAGAACCTGGTCCGAGCCCCGCAAGTCACCCCTCCTTGGATTCCCCTAGGTCTCTAGTTTTCAGAAATGCACAGGTTTGGTAGGTTTCCCTAGGTGCCGGCTGAGCTAGAGGCCAAAATCTACAGGTAGGCACTTCGCAAAAAACACCTCTGTTTTTTTCCAAAATTTAGGATGTGTCCACGTTGCGCTTTGGGGTGTTTCCTGTCGCCGGCGCTAGGCCTACCCACGCAAGTGAGGTATCATTTTTATCGGGAGACTTGGGGGAACGCTGGGTGGAAGGAAATTTGTAGCTCCTCTCAGATTCCAGAACTTTCTGCCACAGAAATGTGAGGGACATGTGTTTTTTTAGCCAAATTTTGAGGTTTGCAAAGGATTCTGGGTAACAGAACCTGGTCCGAGCCCCGCGAGTCACCCCTCCTTGGATCCCCCTAGGTCTCTAGTTTTCAGAAATGCACAGGTTTGGTAGGTTTCCCTAGGTGGCGGCTGAGCTAGAGGCCAAAATCTACAGGTAGTCACTTTGCTAAAAACAGCTCTGTTTTCTGTGATATGTCCACGTTGTGTTTTGGGGCATATCCTGTCGCGGGCGCTAGGCCTACCCACACAAGTGAGGTATCATTTTTATCGGGAGACGTGGGGGAACGCTGGGTGGAAGGAAATTTGTGGCTCCTCTCAGATTCCAGAACTTTCTGCCACAGAAATGTGAGGAACATGTGTTGTTTTAGCCAAATTTTGAGGTTTGCAAAGGATTCTGGGTAACAGAACCTGGTCCGAGCCACACAAGTCACCCCTCCTTGGATTCCCCTAGGTCTCTAGTTTTCAGAAATGCATAGGTTTGGTAGGTTTCCCTAGGTGGCGGCTGAGCTAGAGGCCAAAATCTACAGGTAGTCACTTTGCTAAAAACAGCTCTGTTTTCTGTGATATGTCCACGTTGTGTTTTGGGGCATATCCTGTCGCGGGCGCTAGGCCTACCCACACAAGTGAGGTATCATTTTTATCGGGAGACGTGGGGGAACGCTGGGTGGAAGGAAATTTGTGGCTCCTCTCAGATTCCAGAACTTTCTGCCACAGAAATGTGAGGAACATGTGTTTTTTTAGCCAAATTTTGAGGTTTGCAAAGGATTCTGGGTAACAGAACCTGGTCCGAGCCCCGCAAGTCACCCCTCCTTGGATCCCCCTAGGTCTCTAGTTTTCAGAAATGCACAGGTTTGGTAGGTTTCCCTAGGTGGCGGCTGAGCTAGAGGCCAAAATCTACAGGTAGTCACTTTGCTAAAAACAGCTCTGTTTTCTGTGATATGTCCACGTTGTGTTTTGGGGCATATCCTGTCGCGGGCGCTAGGCCTACCCACACAAGTGAGGTATCATTTTTATCGGGAGACATGGGGGAACGCTGGGTGGAAGGAAATTTGTAGCTCCTCTCAGATTCCAGAACTTTCTGCCACAGAAATGTGAGGAATGTGTTTTTTTAGCCAAATTTTGAGGTTTGCAAAGGATTCTGGGTAACAGAACCTGGTCCGAGCCCCGCAAGTCACCCCTCCTTGGATTCCCCTAGGTCTCTAGTTTTCAGAAATGCACAGGTTTGGTAGGTTTCCCTAGGTGCCGGCTGAGCTAGAGGCCAAAATCTACAGGTAGGCACTTCGCAAAAAACACCTCTGTTTTTTTCCAAAATTTAGGATGTGTCCACGTTGCGCTTTGGGGTGTTTCCTGTCGCCGGCGCTAGGCCTACCCACGCAAGTGAGGTATCATTTTTATCGGGAGACTTGGGGGAACGCTGGGTGGAAGGAAATTTGTAGCTCCTCTCAGATTCCAGAACTTTCTGCCACAGAAATGTGAGGGACATGTGTTTTTTTAGCCACATTTTGAGGTTTGCAAAGGATTCTGGGTAACAGAACCTGGTCCGAGCCCCGCAAGTCACCCCTCCTTGGATCCCCCTAGGTCTCTAGTTTTCAGAAATGCACAGGTTTGGTAGGTTTCCCTAGGTGGCGGCTGAGCTAGAGGCCAAAATCTACAGGTAGTCACTTTGCTAAAAACAGCTCTGTTTTCTGTGATATGTCCACGTTGTGTTTTGGGGCATATCCTGTCGCGGGCGCTAGGCCTACCCACACAAGTGAGGTATCATTTTTATCGGGAGACGTGGGGGAACGCTGGGTGGAAGGAAATTTGTGGCTCCTCTCAGATTCCAGAACTTTCTGCCACAGAAATGTGAGGAACATGTGTTTTTTTAGCCAAATTTTGAGGTTTGCAAAGGATTCTGGGTAACAGAACCTGGTCCGAGCCACACAAGTCACCCCTCCTTGGATTCCCCTAGGTCTCTAGTTTTCAGAAATGCATAGGTTTGGTAGGTTTCTCTAGGTGGCGGCTGAGCTAGAGGCCAAAATCTACAGGTAGTCACTTTGCTAAAAACAGCTCTGTTTTCTGTGATATGTCCACGTTGTGTTTTGGGGCATATCCTGTCGCGGGCGCTAGGCCTACCCACACAAGTGAGGTATCATTTTTATCGGGAGACGTGGGGGAACGCTGGGTGGAAGGAAATTTGTGGCTCCTCTCAGATTCCAGAACTTTCTGCCACAGAAATGTGAGGAACATGTGTTTTTTTAGCCAAATTTTGAGGTTTGCAAAGGATTCTGGGTAACAGAACCTGGTCCGAGCCCCGCAAGTCACCCCTCCTTGGATCCCCCTAGGTCTCTAGTTTTCAGAAATGCACAGGTTTGGTAGGTTTCCCTAGGTGGCGGCTGAGCTAGAGGCCAAAATCTACAGGTAGTCACTTTGCTAAAAACAGCTCTGTTTTCTGTGATATGTCCACGTTGTGTTTTGGGGCATATCCTGTCGCGGGCGCTAGGCCTACCCACACAAGTGAGGTATCATTTTTATCGGGAGACGTGGGGGAATGCTGGGTGGAAGGAAATTTGTGGCTCCTCTCAGATTCCAGAACTTTCTGCCACAGAAATGTGAGGAACATGTGTTTTTTTAGCCAAATTTTGAGGTTTGCAAAGGATTCTGGGTAACAGAACCTGGTCCGAGCCCCGCAAGTCACCCCTCCTTGGATCCCCCTAGGTCTCTAGTTTTCAGAAATGCACAGGTTTGGTAGGTTTCCCTAGATGGCGGCTGAGCTAGAGGCCAAAATCTACAGGTAGTCACTTTGCTAAAAACAGCTCTGTTTTCTGTGATATGTCCACGTTGTGTTTTGGGGCATATCCTGTCGCGGGCGCTAGGCCTACCCACACAAGTGAGGTATCATTTTTATCGGGAGACGTGGGGGAACGCTAGGTGGAAGGAAATTTGTGGCTCCTCTCAGATTCCAGAACTTTCTGCCACAGAAATGTGAGGAACATGTGTTTTTTTAGCCAAATTTTGAGGTTTGCAAAGGATTCTGGGTAACCGAACCTGGTCCGAGCCACACAAGTCACCCCTCCTTGGATTCCCCTAGGTCTCTAGTTTTCAGAAATGCACAGGTTTGGTAGGTTTCCCTAGGTGGCGGCTGAGCTAGAGGCCAAAATCTACAGGTAGTCACTTTGCTAAAAACAGCTCTGTTTTCTGTGATGTGTCCAGGTTGTGTTTTGGGGCATATCCTGTCGCGGGCGCTAGGCCTACCCAAACAAGTGAGGTATCATTTTTATCGGGAGACTTGGGGGAACATAGAATAGCAAAACAAGTGTTATTGCCCCTTGTCTTTCTCTACATTTATTCCTTCCAAATATAGGGGTGTGTGTAAAAAAGACATCTATTTGAGAAATTCCATGTAATTCACGTGCTACTATGGTCACCCCGGAATTCAGAGATGTGCAAATAACCACTGCTCCTCAACACCTTATCTTGTGCCCTTTTTGGAAATGCAAAGGTTTTCTTGATAGCTATTTTTTACTCCTTATATTTCAGCAAATGAATTACTGTATACCCGGTATAGAATGAAAACGCACTGCAGGGTGCAGCTCATTTATTGGCTCTGGGTTCCTCGGGTTCTTGATGAACCTACAAACCCTATATATCCCCGCAACCAGAGGAGTCCAGCAGACGTAACGGTATATTGCTTTCGATAATCTGACATTGCAGGGAAAAGTTACAGAGTAAAAAGTAGAGAAAAATTTATGTTTTTTTCACCTCAATTTCAATATTTTTCTTTTTCAGCTGTTATTTTCTGTAGGAAACCCTTGTAGGATCTACACAAATGACCCCTTGCTGAATTCAGAATTTTGTCTACTTTTCAGAAATGTTTAGGTTTCTGGGATCCAGCATTGGTTTCATGACCATTCCGGTCACTGACTGGAAGGAGGCTGAAAGCACAAAAAATTGCACAAATGGGGTATGCCCCAGTAAAATGCCAAAATTGTGTTGAAAAATTGGGTTTTTGGATTCAAGTCTGCCTGTTCCTGAAAGCTGGGAAGCTGCTGAGTTTAGCACCGCAAACCCTTTGTTGATGCCATTTTCAGGGGAAAAACCACAAGCCTTCTTCTGCAGCCCCTTTTTCCAATTTTTTTTAAAAAAACGAAATTTTCACTGTATTTTGGCCAATATCTTGGCCTCCTTCAGGGGAACCCACAAAGTCTGGGTACCTTAAGAATCGCTAGGATGTTGGAAAAAAAGGACGCAAATTTGGCTTGGTTAGCTTATGTGGACAAAAAGTTATGAGGACCTAAGCGCGAACTGCCCCAAATAGGCAAAAAAAGGCCTGGCACAGGAGGGGGAAAAGGCCTGGCAGCGAAGTGGTTAAGAGGCCATTGCAACACAGACTCCTCTGACCTCCTGTCCCCATAATGAATTAGTGATATCAGTGAGTTAGCGTTCTCTGTGACTTTGGCCCTCATTGTGACTTTGGCGGTAAATCCCGCTTACCGCCGCAGTGAGGGTCGCCAACATACCATCGCGGAGGCGAACATCCGTTCGCCATATTATGAAACACACCAAACACTTTTCCGCTAGACCAAAGGTCAGTGTACTACCACCCATACTGTTACTCCAACAAAACAACATCCACTACATAATGACTCACGAATCACCACAGCGGACATTCAACTGTGGTAAACCATTGGCGGTACACACCAGTGCGGTCTCAATGGCAACCCAAGTACAAAACCACACAAAAGGGGCCAATATCAGAAACACACACCTGACACTGATACACACACCACACCCACCCACCCACAGCACAATAAAAACCACACACCAACATTACCCACAACCCTTTACGAACACCAAAAATTGCCATAAGACAGACACGAATATCACAGAGATAACTACAGACACACACCACAAACACCCATTCATCAGTCACGCACCCCACCACATCACTCAACACCCTCTGCACAACACACACACTACACAACACCCATGTCCCCACTAAGGCACCCCATTTCACTGATGAGGAGTTGCGGCTCATGGTGGAGGAAACAGTCAGGGTAGAGCCACAGCTGTTTGGAGCACAGGTAAAGCAGATATCCATTGCCAGGAAGATGGAGCTATTGCAGGAGGATCGTGGACAGGGTGTATGCCGTGGGACAGCATCCAAGAACAAGGGATGACATCAGGAAGAGGTGGAACGACTTACGGGGGAAGGTACGTTCCGTGGCAGCAAGGCACCAACTCGCTATCCAGCGGACTGGCGTTGGACCCCCACATCCTCCGCCACAGCTCACTGGATGGGAGGAGCAAGTCTTGGCAATCCTGCATTCTGAGGGACTCACTGGAGTAGCCGGAGGACTGGACACTGTTGAGTCAATACTTACTACTTATCACACCCCAATACCTGGATGCCATCTCACCCCCTCACCCTGACTCCCATCACTCCACTCCATCCCACACAATGCACTTGCACATGTGACCAGCCCCAATGCCAAGCCCTGCATGCCATACCAATGCATGGACAGCCCTCCCAGCCCTGCATGTACACCCATCACCAAAGCATGCACAGCATGGAGTACTAACAATCACATAATACATCACCATACACAAACAAAGGTGGCAGGGCAACAGCAACGATAGAGGGGAGGCTAGGGATGTACAATATGCCACAGACATGATGCATAATACATTACATGCATCCCCATAGGTGCCCCAGCCAATACCAGTGGCGAGGAGGTGCCACGACTAGCCAGTCCCCCAACAGAAGATGTTCCCAGTGACAACAGTAACTTCTGGACTTCCGGATCTGGATGAATTTCCTGGCCCATCAGGGACCACCGGTCAGTCGGCCACCCCAGCCCTCTCCCAGTCCACCACCGAGCCTCCCCCCTCAGTATCCAACACCACAGCACCCACCCAATGTTCCCACACTTCTGTTCCCAGGACACATCAATCAGCAGTGTCCCCACTTGTACAGGGACCCCAGTCCACACCTCACAGCCAAGACAATCAGGGTCCTGGGGTCAGTGGCAGTGGGCACACCATTCAGGGGAGACAGGCACAGGGGGACTGGGATGGTCGGAGGTCAGCTGTGCACCATGGGGAGGACAGGCCCAGGGAACCGACTCTCCTGGAGGCACTCCCTAATGTCCTGGGTGTCTACCAACAATCCCAGGACAAGATGGGCCAGATCCTTACCAACATGCAGGACAACAAGCGGCTGCGGGAGGTACACCATCAGGAGATCAGGGAAGATTTGCAGGCCCTCAACACCATCATGGTCTCCATAGCAGGAGTGCTGGCTGATATGGCCAACATCATGAGCGAGTGGACAGCACACCAGCGGGCCCCTACCACTAGCCAGTCTACTGGCCAGCCCTCCACATCTGCTGCAGCTAGTGGACAGGAGGCCCTGCCACAGGACACACAGGCCACCAGCACGGATCCCCCTGCAGAAGGTGAACCACCCCGCAAGTGTTCCCTGCAACCCAGACAGAAGCCAGAGACACTTGCCAAGACCAAGACCAGCACCAGTAAATGAGACCCTCCTGTATGTACCCTTTGTGTCCCACCCCGGCAGTTTGTCCACTCTGAACTGCCTTTGCTCCCTTTCCTATGACCCCTTGGACACTGGATCTGTGCTTCAAACAGACTGGAACAATACCCTGGACTTACCTCCACCATCACCTCATTCCAAAGCACTATTCTGTCCCTAATTTGCACTAAAATAAACACCCTTGAACACAACTTGAGTGATAATGTTTTATGTGTTGAAAATGTGCAATAATGTACAGTCACATCTTGTGCAAATGCTCTGAACACTTTGATAGCATACAAATAATGATCTGTAGCTGCCTGTAGTCATCACAACAGTACACAGTTGTTATAACACCAACATCTGCAAAAAGAGAAGGCACAGGAGACAGACAGTCAGTTGAGATGCAAAGGAAGTGAATGCCATCCTGCTACAGCCATATTGAAAAAACCAATAGTCAGGGGAATGGTCAGTTCCACTGTCTCACCTGTGTGTCATTGGAAGTATTGACGTATAACGGATGTTCTGTTGTCCACATCCTCATCCTCTGCCTCCTCATCCTCACTGTCCTCAGGGCCCATTGCTGCCACACGGGCATTTCCAATCTCCTCCTCCTGCAGATAAGGCACATGTCGTCTGAGGAGTAGGTTGTGCACATGCAGCATGCTACTTCTATCTGGCAGACCTTCTCGGATGAGTAAGACAGGGATCCACCTGTCAGATGGAGGCATCTAACCTGGCCTTCAGGAGGCCAAAGGTATGTTCGATGATACGCCTGGTTCGCCCATGAGCATCATTATACCTATTCTCAGCACCTGTTATGGCATTCCTCAGAGGTGTCAGGAGCCACAATAGGTTTGGGTAGCCAGAGTCACCTGCAAGCATTGAGGGACAAACATTAGCCTGACACAATGGTATGGGGATAAGTCCTGAAGGCATACACCGACATTCATTGGGTGG
Source organism: Pleurodeles waltl (assembly GCF_031143425.1). Lineage (NCBI taxonomy): Eukaryota > Metazoa > Chordata > Amphibia > Caudata > Salamandridae > Pleurodeles > Pleurodeles waltl. Next base: position 933,479,398 of record NC_090448.1, on the reverse strand, counting down.
GGACTCAGGCTCACCTATTAGCCATGCCCTGTGCCTCTCTAGTTGTGCTATCACATTTGGGATGCTGCTATTCCTCAGGACGAAGGCGTCATGCACCGACCCAGGATATTTGGCAGTGACGTGGGAGATATACTGGTCAGCCAGGAACACCATTTGGACATTGAGTGAGTGGAAACTCTTCCGATTCCTGAACACCTGTTCATTGGCATGGGGGGGGACAAATACAATATGTGTTCCGTCAATCGCCCCAATAATGTTGGGTATGTGTCCCATTGCATAGAATTCTGCCTTCACAGTAGCCAAATCTTCCACGTGCGGGAAAGCAATGTAGCTGCACATGTGTGTGATCAAAGCAGACAAAACCCTTGCCAGTACGACTGACAACATTGGCTGCGACATTCCTGCTGCCAAGCCCACTGTCACTTGGAAAGAACCAGTTGCCAGGAAATGGAGCTTTGATAGAACCTGCACAATAGGGGGGATCCCAGTGGGATGACGGATAGCGGGGATCCCAGTGGGATGACGGTTAGCTGATATCAGATCAGGCTCCAATTGAGCACACAGCTCTGGGATAGTGGCCCTGTCTAGTCTATAGGTCAGTATTATGTGCCTGTCCTCCAGTGTGGCCAAGTCCACAAGGGGTCTGTACACGGGGACTTGCCTCCTCCTCCGATTCCTCCGCAGTGGTAGGTATCAAAGGGACACAAGAGTGAGTAGGGTGTCACAATTTGAACAATGGAACCACCTCCTCCGTGTACATAGAGCAGTAATGTGATGGGACAATGGGTAAGGCAATTTATGTGCAAATTCTAGCAATGACGCAGTTCTCAATTATCTGTATGTTGTCCACCACCATAAAATGGCGACCACCTGTCCTGTGTCCTGTATGTAGGGACAGGTGGAAGTGAGGTAACTACGCCGGCGTTGGGGGTCATGGCAGAAGGCAGTCTTGCACCACCGTGCTATTCCTCATTGGCCAATATGGGGCTCTATGGAGCACAGTTGCCAATGGGGATCACTGGTGGTGGTGACGGTGTGCACTGCTGTGGACGTGACCGCCATTTTCTGTCTATAACCTCACTTGATTCCTGACTTTCCACAGGACAACACAAACACTGTGTGTGCTGCTGTGACCTGTGACTGGATCCTTCCATGGCCTGTGTGACCAGGGAAATTATCCCTGCCTTCATTTCGGAGGAGTTGGACCGCTTAGTGGATGGGGTCCTACCCCAGTATGAACAGCTGTATGGGCCTCCCGACCAACAGGTGAGTACACCTTGGGCACGATGCATGTGACAAGGTTGGATGGAAATGTGTGTGCAAGCATTGTGTAATTTGAGGAGGAGGTATGGCTGGTGGTAGTGTACATGATGTGCACTGGGTGATGTGTGTGCCAATGGAGATGGAAATGGGATTTGTGGGCCATATGTGTGACAGGCTGGATTGTATGTGTAATGGTGTCCCCCTGTCTGTATTACCTCTGCAGGTCAGCGCCCATCAGAAGAAGGGATTGTGGCATGCCATCACCAAGGAAGTGCAGACCCTGGGGTCTACAGCAGGTAGAGCACCCACTGCAGGAGGCCCAACTGGAGATGGCCTCCCAATGAGGGCGGGGTGCCTGTCGGAACCTGACCCCCCCTGATGGCCAGCATATTGGCGGTGGCCTACCCAGAGCTGGATGAGCGCTTAAGGGCATCGCAGAAGCCACAAAGGGGTGAGTACAGGGAGAGTAACAACAATTGTTGGTAGGTGGCATGGGATCCCGGTGGTGGGTTTCAGTTAGTGGGTGCCCCTTGATGCCAGGTCAGACATTACATCATGATCCAACTCAAGGGAAATTGGTGTATTGCAAAATCTGGTAACCTAGCTAGGTTGCATTCCATGTCAGACAGGGCTTAGTGGGTCCCAGGAGGGGTGCAGTTGGCGGTGGTTGGCTCTCATCTTGCTGTGGTACCTAGCCAATGAAATGCCAGTGTGATGCCTGGTACTCAATCCTGATCCCTGTGTGTAATGATAATGTGTATGCCATCTGTGGTGCTGGTGCTGTAATTGATCCAGTGCCCCCTTTCTCTCTCTCTCTCTCTCTCTCTCCCCCCCCTATATTCTTCTGTCATCCTGTCCATGTGTGCATTAGCATAATCTGGCGGAGGAGCAGGGGCACTGGAGACTGAGGGAAATGTATCCCACAGGACCCAGGAGGCAGAGACTACTGACACTGAGGGGACCAGTGGCACGGAGGGAGAGGGGAGCACCACGGCGGAGACAGGAGGTGACAACACTGACTCTGATTCCTCCTCCGATGGTAGCTCCCTGGTGGTGGCAGACACCTCTGGAACCACCCCAGCTACAGGTACAGCTGCCACCCCCGTTCCAGCCCCGCCCTCACAGTAGCCCCCCACTGAGTTGCCCGTGCCCGCTCACCCAGGAGGGTGGGCATCTCCTATGCCCCAGGCACCTCAGGCCCTGCCGCAGTGAGCCCTGCTACCCTCAGTGAGGAGGCTATTGACCTCCTGAGATCCATCTCTGTAGGGCAGTCAACCATAGTGAATGCCATCCAGGGGCTAGCATCCCAGATGCAGCAATGCAATGCGTACCTGTAGGGCATCCACGGTGGGTTGGCGGCCCTACAGAGATCGTTTCAGGCTCTGGCCTCCTCTCTGATGGCAGCCAGTGTCCCTGTTCCACCCATCCCCCCTACAACTACCACTTCCCAGTCTCCTCAACCCCAACCCATCCCATGCACACATACAGACAAGCATGCACACAAAACATCAGACAAAACATAGCACAAACACAGGCAGCACACTTCACGCCACAAGCACTCACACAAACAACAGACATTTGCACACACAACATCCACTGCCTCCACTGTCTCCCCCCTCCTCCTCCTCCCTTACAGTCATATCCGCACTCACACCTACATTCACTGCATCAACAGCCACCACCACCATCACCACATCAAGCAACACACACACCTCACTTGCAGACACCTCCACAACATCCATGCACGCGTCCCCTGTGTCTTCTCCCACCCTGAATGCCACTCCTAAGAGACACAAACGCACGCACTCAGACTCCCAACAGCCATCCACCTCACATCAGCACACTGTCCATACACCTGCACCCAAGTCCAGCAGATGTACATCTCCAACAACCACTCCCTCAACGTCCACTCCCATCCTTCATCCCGCCCCACCATCCCTAAGAAGCTTTTCTTTGCCCAACTTGACTTCTTCCCTCCCCTTCCACCCCCTGTCATGCCCGTAAGTGCAGGGTCCCAAGGACCCAGCCCAGCACCTCAGCCAAACAGTCTGCCACTGCCCCCATCAAGTCAACAGCTGCTGGCACGAAGGGGCCTCAGAGTGTGACGGCTGCCACTCCTACTATGAGCACACCTCTGTCTCAGAAAGGGAGGACTAGGGTGGTGAAACCCAAGGGAAATGAGACGGGGACAGTGGAGGCACCTCCTAGTCGTGGAGGCAAGAAAGGGAAGGTTCCCACTCCATCACCCAGAAAAGGGAAGGATCCCACTCCAACACCCAGAAAAGTGAAGGATCCCACTCCACCACCCAAAAAAGTGAAGGATCCCACTCCACCAGCAAAGAGTCAAGATGCCCCCTCCACCAGCAGTGGGCAAGGAGCCCTCACCTCCAGCTGAGGAAGGCAGGGGCACACCTCCACCTGCAGTGGGCAAGGAGCCCTCTCCTCCAGCTGAGGGAGGCAAGGAGACACCTCCTCCAGCAGTGGGCAAGGAGCCCTCACCTCCAGCTGAGGCAGGCAAGTAAACACCACCACCAGCAGTGGGAAGGAGCCCTCACCTCCAGCTGAGACACAGCAGCCCTCACCTCCAGCAGAGGGCATATAGGCCACCCTCCAGAGACTGTTGTACAAGGAGCCCCCCCAGAACCAGTGGGCAAGTTCCCCACCTCAGAGACTGTGACCCTGCCATCCCCAGCAAAGAGATATGTGCATGGAGCCGCCTCCAGAACCAGTGGGCAAGTTCCCCACTTCAGCTGAGGGATCCCCCACCCCCTTTCCCCTGAGGTGCTTGCCCATTTCCAACATGATGCCCCTGCACAGTGTAGTGCGGACATTGTCAGGAAACAAGTTTGGGCTTGGACTGTGCCCGGTGGCCATGTGGCCCTTTTGTACTTTGTACTGACCGTTGGCCCTTTCTGGACATTTACCCCAATTTTATTTTTTCACATAGACAATATGGTGGCTATTGGCATCAAATGATGATATCAGTTATGCCTAAATATAGTCCTTGCATTATTTTCACTTGTGTCCTGTGAGATTAGTTTAACTCTGCAGCTGGTTGTGTGTATGGTGTGTGTGTGAATGGTGTGTGTTGTGCGTGTGTGTGTCACTCTCCTTTTCCTCCCTCCCTCCCTTGTGTGTTAGGCAGCTGTACTCACTGGCATCGTCTTCGTCGGTGTTGGTGTTCCAGGTGGAGCATGGCATAGAAGAGCATCGGGAAGACTTCTAGATTGGGTTCCATGGCGGTGGTGGTCTCCTCTGTGTACCTGTTGGTGAGTATTTCATTTTCTGTGTTCTGTTTCCTCCAGGCTTTGATGGCCTTGGTACCGCCTCAGAAATTGTGGCGGTTTGCTATGTCATAATATGGTGGGCGGTACCTTGTCTTCCGTCTGGCTGTTGATGGTTGCCACCGTGGTCAGTGGTGTTAACACCCTGGTGGTTGGTGTAGTACATTGGCTGTCTATGGGGGTTATCACCGCCATAGTCATAGTTTGGCAGAAATTACCACCAGCCTGTTGGCGGTATTACTGCCACTTTAACAGTCACAGCCAATGTCAAAATGACCACCTATATGGGGATCCTTATTGATAAACTTTAAAAAAAAAATGTGCAAATCAGTTACTGGATAGGCTTTTGGATTGTGTTCATGACAATTAGGTACTATCTCCACTCCAGGCTGGTTTTTGACCAAAAACTAGTACGATGGATCAGGTTTTCAGGTTGACCCTCCTATTCTGGAAATATGTTGTCTAGGCAAAACAAAATTTATATATTGCCTTTGTGGATCTAAGATCTGCCTTTGACCTGGTCCCTAGAGGGAAGTTATGGGAAGTTTTATATAAAATCGGCATTCCAGAATATATACTACACTTAATACAATGGCTGCATGAGAATACTTACGCCCAGGTGAGATGGGTCAGCCAGGGAGAATTAACTGATCACATAGATATTCGGCAGGGGGTGCAACACAGTTGTGTCCTTGCACCTACCTTTTTTACCTTATTCATCAACGAGGTGGTGCATGCTGTGTCTGCCTGTCAAAATGATGCCCCCTCCTTGAATGACCAAACAATTCCTATTTTATTATTTGCTGATGACTCCCCTTTGATTTCGAAAACCCCTATGGGTCTTCAAATCCTGGTGGACAGGTTTAGTGCTATTTGTGTGACCATGGATTGGAACTTAATGCCAGTAAAACTAAATTAATGATACTAAGCATGGACCCTGATAGGAGATGCACTATTACATTAGATGGGGCTCCCTTAAGCAAGGTACGTTCAATAGACTATCTGAGAGTAAGAGTTACAAATAATATGCAGTGGGAGGCCCAGATTGGCAAAAGCGTTGCACTTCTTCAGCATAGGTCAGGTGCCATCCTGCGTTTCTACAATACCACTACTGTGAAAGCTGTTTCTCCAGCTATCAAGACTTATTTAGGAAAGGCCCAGGGTGCGGCGCTGAGGTCTGAGGACCTTCTAATGTCAGCAAATTGTCTGTAGGTGAAAATAATTTTGTAAGAACTCTTCTTGCATGCCCTCACAGTACACCATTGATTCCGTTTTTCCTGGACTTTGGGTTTTCCCGCATCTCTGATGTGATAGCTTTAAGACCTTTACTCTTTTGGGTGCACATTTGGACTACTCCTGAGCTTGCTGTTTACAAGGAATCCCTGCTAGACATCTTAGGCAGACCCAATGCAGTTTCTATTCCTTGGCTCAAGTATGTGTCAAACTGGTTTTATACTTTGGGACTTGGGGACTTTTGGAAGTATCCCCACAAATTAGGGAGGGCTCAGAAGCAACACTTGAAATCAGCTTACTGGTCCCATGTTAGGAATAACTACCTTTTATGTACCTCACATGGTCGATTGACAACACAGTTTCTTGATTTTAAATGGTATAAGTTCGAACCTTATCTGGATTTAATCCCTGATCTATTATGCAAAAGTTTGTATGCCCGTTTTAGATATGGGTGCTTACCGTTAAAGTCTTTTACCGGTAACTGGCAACCATCACTTATACATGACTTATGCTGTAGTTGCAATTGTGCATCCGAAACTGTAGCACATTTTATGTTTATTTGCCCAGCCTATGGTCTGGCTCGGCGGGAATGGATTTGTCCAGTTTGCAGGAACCTGGGCTTAAGACTTTGTGAAGTTGCACTTAGGATGCTGATGAGAGACACTTCCCCATTCTTAATTTGTGCGGTTAGCAAGTTCCTTGCAGCTGCATGGTATATACGTACTTGTTTTTAAAAAACTTTTGCGGTCATTATGAACATGGCGGATCGGCCTGCCGTGCCGGCAGTGGCGGCTGAAGCCGCCAGCCGGCTTGGCGGGCCAAACCGCCCTATAATGAAGAGGGTGACGGCTGCCAGCGGCAGCCGTCACCCTCCGCCCGTCAGCCTGGCGGCGGGATTAAACTCCATCTGCCAGGGTAGCGGCGCTACCCTGTGAATAATGTTTCATTTGCCGCCAGCCTTTTCCTGGCGGGATATCCCGCCAGGAAAAGGCTGGCGGAGGGGGTGCCCCTGCACTGCCCATGCACTCTGCATGGGCAGTGCAGGGGCCCTGGTGCAGTGCCCCGTCGCGCAGTGATCTGCACGATGGGTGCATCTGCATCTGCACCTGCGCACAGAGGCATTGACGGCGGCTCCAGCGGCTCTCAGAAATGTTCATAATCTGGCCGGCGTGATCCTTCTTTTTCTATGCTTTGATGGTTATATCTGACCGAATAAAGCTTATGTTTGATGACCACCTATATGTAGCTCAACCAGTCTCAAGCAATTTCACAGTGATGCGAGGAAGTCTGAGTTGGTCCATCAAGGGGGTTGAGAAATGAGAACAGAATCAAAGATCATTCATTGCAATACACTAGTTCCAAATGTCGTTTTTGTTAAGGAAATTTGGAATAGGGATTTTAGGAGTATAGCCAACTCAACGATAGTTGATCATACTAGTACCATAGGTGATCTGATTTAAGTAAAGTGTTATTGCATTTGCCTGTTATTTAATAACTTGGTGAAGATTAACAGTACCACAAATGTATTTTCTTTTATCTTCTTTATTTCTTACATCAGCACCCAAGGGCAAGAAGAGGGGCACTACACAGGCTGGTCCGGCAGGAGGTGTGGGGGAACCGCCCACCAGCACTGATGCTGATGGCTCTGCTCATCCCAGTAAGTCCTAATTGTTTTATGTTATTATTATTTCCCTAACTTTTACCTCTCCCCACTTTTATACTACTTTTAATTTTGCCTTGTTTACTTTTTTCGGCCAACTCCCCTATCCAAGTTTTGCTTCATTCCTGTTATCCCTACATTATCTTTTTTTTCTGTCTTTCATTGACCATTTTGTATTCTACCCCTTTACTGCACTTCAATGATTCTGAGTCATCATCATCAATCATAGGCTATCATAGCTCTGCCACTCCATTCCGCAAAGCTTTTGGTTGGCTTTTCTTTCCAACAAAATGCCCAGAGTGATATTTTTGATAAAGATACTGCAGTGCTAACCGAACAGTAACGATGTATAGCGGTTGCATTTATTTCATTACAAAAATTAAGAAGGGGAGGTGTAAGTAGCATCTAAAAACTGTGTACTGTTTTTTTCTGGCCACATCGACCAGTGGAGCCGGCTCAAGTTTCACCGCTGCAGGAGCAGATAGAGCAGGGGAAGGTGCAGCAGCAGGGATGGGTGACGGTAAGTCACATTGCTTGCTTACTGATAATTACCATTACTAACTAGCTACAAGGAGGCGCTGTTGTGATCGGATTCCTGAGCCTCCCACATTATAGCTACAGCGCTGGTTGGGTTACTTATGGCCTCTTCAATCTGAAACTCAGCAAAAGCACACATAACATGCGCCAAAAATGATGGCTTGATGGAAACGTGAAAGGGTAAAAAAAGGATAGATGAAAAGAGTGAAAGGGAAGGCTGCGTGGGTTGACGAAAAAGGATGGGTGGGTGAGTATTGGGTGAATAAATGAATGGGTGAAAGGATGACTGACAGAAAGCGTGGATAGTGTGTACTGAATGGATGGATAAGGGATTGTGAATTTTGGTGAAAGACTGGATGAGAGAAAGTAAAGCTTAAATCATGGTGGCTATGGGTGAATAAAGTAGGAAGAATGAAAGGATGATTGAATAATGGCTTGGATGAATAAAGAAAGGAGTGCTTCTGTAGAGGTGCATGCTTCTCACCTAGTTTGCTTACTTTTTGTGTTTTATCATTTATGGTTATCAAAGATAGGGTTAAAAGTGGGGGTATTTTAATGTGTGTTCTAATCCCTTGACTCACTGTATTTGTTAAATGAAATGAGGAAGATATGTATCCCTTCATCATTCATCACCTCCCTCTCTGCCCATGGCATTTTGCCACCCATAACTGAGGAAGTGCAGTATTACCATAACAGATTTATTTTACGCCTATTCAGATTTTCTCTTTAGACTTTTGCTATACAGTAACTGAATAAACCAAAGCTTAGGCACATGATGAATCGATGATCAGTGACACCTCTCTATTCTTCTATGGCAAAAGCTCTACCTACCTGCCTAATCTATCTGCCTTACTCTGCAGTAGAGTAACTCAAGTTTCTTTCCTTTCCTCACTGACCAGTAAATTAATTTGTTGGAAAGAATTGGTGATAGTGAGCGAGGCCAATGAGTAAAGTGGGACCAGTAAGTGTCAGATTTGATTTCAAGTTTGGTGTAGGGAATTCTCTGTGACGAATGTGCCAAATACAATCTATATAGCCCATTTCTTTCCCTGTAGTACAGTGCATGATTTTCTGCAGCATCTACTCACGGCAGACTGGAAAAATAAATTTGCATTCTATACATGACATGAGTGATGTATCTTATTTATTCATCTGCCTCTTTGGAGTAAGGTTAGAAACTAAGTGAAAGGCATTTGAGGAAAAGTAGGGCCATTGGAATTAAAAATAGATAATTGTCAGCTACAGCTGCACCAGCGGCAGTAAGTAGCAAAGTACTTGTAGCACTGGCTAGCATGCCTCCAATAATTGGGCATAAAAACTTGTACTCCATAGTACACAATGCCTTACTCATCATAAATGAGAGGTAATTCATTTTAATTTTCTAAATGTGTCTGTTTAGTTCCTGGAGAAACATTTAAAAGAAAAGAAAATTAAATCACTGTTTTTTTAAAATCTGGTCTTATTCTGCCTTACTTCTTTTCTACCACACAGTCAGTGCTTTTTATGTAAGGCATGTGTAGGTAAACAAACACAATTGGCCCTGTGTCTCTTCTTATTATAATCACATCAAATTCCAATGTCTGTAAGGGGCCAGCAATGTAGTGCTACTGTGCCACCCACTAACTACTTTTGAAGAAGTGTTTTTTTAGAGCAATGTTTAGAATGTATCTTTTTTATTCTTCCTTTTCTTAATATAGCTACTCCTTTCTTGATGACCACCACCAACCCGGTAGGAGATAGAGGCCCGTCTGTGGCAGCAGAGGCTCGGGAACATCCAGCCTGAATACTAGCAGCTGGTTATCCTGGAGTAAAAAGAGGCCGAAACAGCTGCCTCAGAACCAGAACCTAGCAGTGCAGCACACCAGCCCCTAGCCTCCTGGCCAGTACATCACCAGCGCCACTGTCAGCAGTCAGACCCCTACTGCACCTGCTGCTGCAGCACCCTGGCTCCAACAGGGCATTGCTGATCTGCATCCTGCAGCGGATGGACCGCATGGAAAGCCGGCTCGCCAGCATTATGCAGAGCCTGGACCAGCTCCGGACCCATATTGACAATGCTGTCTTCTAAGCCCTTTTCTAATTATTTTTGTTTTGGTGGGAGGGACTTTGTTGTGGGTGGAGAGGGTAGGTAAGGAGTTGGGATGGACTTTGGACTTTTTGTTGGACTTTTTGGGGACAAGGTTATTATTTGTTCGGGGAGAGGGGTGGGACGGTTGTGGGTGGAGTAGGAGGCTTTTCTATTTGCAAATAATTAAACGGGATATGTTTTACTTCATTTATGCCTCAAATCTATATTTTGGTGTTTTAGCTTGCACTGCTGTCTTTTAGTGTAGCCTGTTTTTTTTTTATCTGCTTAAAAAGTGTATGTCATTTAAGTGTACCCTTGCTCTATTGCCCTCTGCAACTATATATTGACCACTTGGGGATGACAACCATTACCTATTTTGTCTACAAAAACCTAGTACACATAAACATCATCTTCTTCAGTAGGAGCGAATTACTAACTAAACAAGTACACCTCACAACATAGGCCCTCATTCCAACCCTGGCGGTCTCTGACCGCCAGGGCGGAGGGCAGCGGAAGCACCGCCAACAGGCTGGCGGTGCGTCCAGGGCTATTCTGACCGCGGCGGTAAAGCCGCGGTCAGAAAAGGGGAACCGGCGGTTTCCCGCCGGTTTTCCCGCCGGTTTTCCCCTGGCCCAGGGAATCCTCCATGGTGGCGCTGCTTGCAGCGCCGCCATGGGGATTCCGACCCCCTTCCCGCCAGCCTGTTTCTGGCGGTTTTCACTGCCAGAACCAGGATGGCGGGAACGGGTGTCGTGGGGCCCCTGCACTGCCCATGCCACTGGCATGGGCAGTGCAGGGGCCCCCTAACAGGGCCCCATACAGATTTTCACTGTCTGATTTGCAGACAGTGAAAATCGCGACGGGTGCCACTGCACCCGTCGCACCCCTGCAACTCCGCCGGCTCCATTCGGAGCTGGCTTCCTCGTTGCAGGGGCTTTCCCGCTGGGCCGGCGGGCGGCCTTTTGGCGGTCGCCCGCCGGCCCAGGGGGAAAGCCAGAATGGCCGCCGCGGTCTCCTGACTGCGGAGCGGCCATTCGGCGGTAACCGCATGGCGGGCGGCAACCGCCGCCCGCCGCGGTCAGAATGACCGCCATAGTTCTTCTCTTACCTGAATGGATGAAGCTAGGGAGTCTTCTTACTACAGGGTTTTTCCTCAGGTGGCATCTTAAGGAGTGGTAGGAGTACTAGTAGTAGCAGGCTAGCAGGGAAGAACCAAGGGGCCACTCCCACCTACGCGAACTCTAACTACAGGATTAATCAAAGGGTTATCTATCACTGTCAACTTGATTGAAAGAAAACAGAGAGTTAGTGGGTCATACATCATAACTTTAGGAAGAATGAGACCAGACTACCACAACGACAGCAAGAAACACACAACAAAGTAGACCTGATATAATAATAAAATCTAGCAATATCGTTTTCTTTAGAGCAATGGTAGGAAGCAATAAACTAAACTTAGGAAATTAAATCATGGAGTCAGGAGTAGTGGGCTCAGACTCAAGAGTGGTTGGACCCGGTTGAGCATTTACGGGACACACAGATAAGGCATTAATGATGATGTTGATGGGGCTTGTGAGGAATATTGTTCAGGTAATAGAAGGTTAGAAGGTCCAGCAGTGAGTTGGTGTCGCTTTCACCACATCCGCCCCAGCAAGTTTGTGATTCATATATGGTGTAAAATTAGGTCACACCTCAATAGATCACACAGCCCGGGGGAAGAGGGCTAGGGGCTCAATTAATAGATGGGAATGGGGATTTTGGAAAAGGTGTGATGAACGAGTTACTTACCTTCGGTAACGCCTTTTCTGGTGGATACATTAGCTACCTGTGGATTCCTCACTTATTGAATTCTCCCCCTGTGCCAGCTTTCGACGGAAATCTTCTTCCTAGCTTCCGCACATCGACGAGGACGTCACAATTGCCCACGCGACGCCGTCTGACGTCATACAGGCAATAAGATGTCCTCGCCGACGTGCCGACGTCAGTACCAACATTTTTTACGTGCCTCTGAGACAAAGAAGCCATTGAAATAATTAATCATATAACCACATTTAATTACACCAAAAGATAAAACATCATTCCAAAATGTCAATACTGTACTTAGCAATCTTACAAACTCTCCTTTCTCTATTTGAAAGTCATTAAACACCAAGAGGAGCACACCCAAGGATAGCTTGGTAAGACCAGACAGGCAACGGGGAGGCGGGAGGGACCGTGAGGAATCCACAGGTAGCTAATGTATCCACCAGAAAAGGCGTTACCGAAGGTAAGTAACTCGTTCTTCTGATGGATACAACTACCTGTGGATTCCTCACTTATTGAATAGAGTCCCAAACCAGTACCGCACTCGGTGGAGGGTGCCTGAATGGTCAAACCAAGAAATCCTGCAGCACTTAATGTTCAAAATGGCCATACCTCCTAACCTCCGAATCTAAGCAATAATGTTTTGCAAAAGTGTGGAGGGATGACCAAGTTGCGGCCTTGCAGATGTCAACCCCAGGAACACCCCTAGCCAAAGCCGAAGAGGCCGATTTAGCTCTGGTGGAATGGGCTCTTATTCCATCAGGGGGTTCTTTCTTTGCCAGAGAATAACAACACAGCTTAATGCAAAGAATGACCCACCTGGAGAGTGTTCTCTTGTGGACTGCCCTTCCTCTCCTCTTTCCCACGTACCCGATGAAGAGTTGATCCTCCAATCTAAACTCCTTCGTTCTGTCCACGAAGAAGCTCAGCGCTCTTCTCGGGTCCAAATCATGTAGTCTTTCTTCCTCTTTCGAAGGATGAGGTGGAGGATAAAAAGAGGAGAGAGTAATAGACTGGCCCATGTGGAAAGGTGAAACAACCTTCGGTAAGAAAGCAGCCTTGGTCCTCAATACCACCTTATCTACATAGAAGGATGTATACGGGGGCTTAACAGAAAGAGCCTGCAGCTCACTCACTCTTCTAGCTGAAGTAATTGCAACAAGGAAAACAGTCTTCAACACCAATAACCTTATAGGGCAAGAATGCATTGGCTCAAACAGCGAGCCCATAAGAAAAGATAAGACTAGATTTAAATCCCACTGAGGCATAATGAAAGGAGTGGGAGGAAATTTATTGATGAGACCTTTTTAAAACACTAAAGGAGATTTAAATAAGGAAGGTTGGTCTGGAAGACACAGAAAGGCTGACAGGGCCGACAAATAGCCCTTGACTGTATCCACTGCACAATCCCTCTGTGCCAGGGACAAAGCAAAAGACAAGACATCTGATAAGTGGGCACGTAAGGGATCAATTTGTCTTTCTCCACACCAACACACAAATTTAGAACACCTGCTAGCGTAGATAGATTTAGTGGAGTGTCGCCTGGCCGATAAAATAACATCCACTACCTCAGGTGGGAGAGAAAAGGAGATCAGGTTGCCCCGTTCAATCTCCAGGCATGAAGGTGCAGGCTCTGGAGGTGGGAGTGTAGGTGTAAAACCTGCCCCTGCGATTGTGAGAGGAGGTCTGCCCTGAGAGGGAGACGGAGCGGGGGGCACAGAGAGAGTTGGAGAAGATCTGAGTACCATACCCTCCTTTGCCAATCCGGAGCTATTAAGATGACTTGGGCCCGGTCTTGGCGAATTTTCCTCAGGACCCGAGGAATCAAAGGTATGGGGGGAAACGCGTAAAGCAACTGGTCGCACCAGGACATCTGAAACGCGCCCCCCCCAACGTTCCTTGCACCGGATACTGGAGGCTGCAGAACAACGGGCAGTGCGAGTTCTCCCGAGTCGCAAAAAGATCTACCCGAGGGATTCCCCACATCTGGAAGATCTGTCGGACTAGATCTGGGTGAAGACGCCACTCGTGATCGGTCGAGAAGTGCCGACTGAGACTGTCTGCATGCACGTTCAGGACTCCGGCCAGATTGTTTGCTACCAAGCAAATCCGATGGTCCCTTGCCCAGGACCATAGCCGCAGAGCTTCTCTGCAGAGAAGGTACGACCCTACTCCTCCCTGTTTGTTTATATACCACATCGAGGTAGTATTGTCCGTCAAGACCTGAACCGACTGACCGCGAAGGGAAGGGAGAAAGGCCTTGAGAGCCAAACGTATTGCCCGCAACTCCAACAGATTTATATGAAACATCTGTTCCACTGGAGACCAAAGACCTTTGACCTCCAGGTCCCCCAGATGAGCTCCCCACCCTAGAGTGGAAGCATCCGTTATTAATGTGGTCACCGGCGGAGGTTGTGAAAACGGCCTTCTTTGAGAAAGATTGCCGTCCGCAATCCACCATCTTAGATCCACTTGAGTATCAGGATATGAAAGTAAGCATCCTGCAAGTCGACAGACACCATCCAATCTCCTTCGTTCAACACCAAAAGCACCTGAGCTAGGGTCAGCATCTTGAACTTTTCCTGCTTGAGGAACCAATTCAAGATCCTCAGGTCCAGAATTGGCCTCAAACGACCATCCTTCTTGGGGGTCAGGAAGTATCTTGAGTAACAACCCTGACCCCTCTCCTGCTCTGGAACCAACTCCACCGCACCCTTTGAAAGGAGGATTTGAACCTCCTGTTCTAGTAACAGGAAATGCTCTTCTGAACAGTAGGAAGGGCGGGGCGGGATGGGGGTGTGGAAATTCCCGAAAGGGAAGGGCATAGCCCTTCCCCACAATGCTGGTGACCCAGGAGTCTGATGTTATATCCTCCCACTTGCGGACAAAGTTCAATAACCTCTCCCCTACAGGAGTGGTATGAGAAGGAATTGGTGGAAGACTAAGGCTGCTTCCCATGCTGCACCCCTCCAGAGGAAGAGGAAGAGGCAGAGTGCTGCTGAGCGGCTCCCCTGGTTCGGGCCCTCCCCCTCCCCCTGTACGATCTGTAGGAGAGAGCAGTGGCGGGCTGTTGTTGAAATCTGCCTCGAAAGGGAGAGGATGAACCACAACCAAACCCCCTAAATCTTCTAAAGAGTCTAGACGAAACAGAAGAGGAGGCCTGCAAGCCTAACGACTTAGCTGTGGCCCTACTCTCCTTAAATCTCTCTAGGGCAGAGTCCGCCTTGGAGCCAAAAAGTTTATCCCCATCGAAGGGAAGATCCAGCAGGGCTGACTGGACATCCGACGAGAAACCAGGGGAACGAAGCCAGGCCTGCCTCCTTGTAGCAACAGCAGTGCCCATAGCCCTGGCCACAGAGTCAGTCATATCCAGCCCAGACTGGATCACTTGGGTTGTCGCAGCTTGAGCATCGGAGACCAGATCCAACACCTCCTGAGGCACCTCAGCATGGGACGACTTTATCTCATCCATCAGGGCGTAGATGTATCTCCCCAAAATACATGTAGCATTAGTAGATTTTAAAGCCATGCTGCATGAGGAAAAAGCCTTCTTGGAAGAATGATCCATCTTCTTTGAGTCTCTGTCTGAAGGCACACCCGGAAAAGAACCTGGGGCAGACCGGGATGAACATGAAGCCTGAACCACCAGGCTCTCAGGGGTTGGGTGCCTGGACAAAAAACCTGGGTCCGCAGGAGCCACTCGATATCTGCGAGCCACCGATCTATTAACTGCCGAAGATGACACCGGCTTCTTCCAGATTTCCAGAATTGGATCTAACAGAGCCTCATTAAAAGGCAGAGGTGGCTCTGCAACAGTAGAAGCAGGATGTAAAACCTCTGTTAAAATATTAGGCTTAGGCTCCGACACCGGCAAGGGAAGGTCCAAAAAATCAGCTGCTTTCTTTATTACAGAGTGAAATGAAGCAGCCTCTTCTGTATACTCTCTAGGAGATGTTAAGTCCCATTCTGGAGAGGTGTCCAAACCACTAGCTGTATCTAAACCTTGGAGGTCCCCCAGAGGTTCCTCAATCTCTCCTTCCTCCAATGCCTGCTTCTGATATTCCTGCTCCTCAAGAAGGCGAAGAGCAAGCCTTCTGGTGTGCAACCTGGCTTCAATTCTAGGCGTCGACATGGCTTCAGCCAACGTCGAAGCCTGACGCCGAGATTCGGATCCATCTGACGCCGGATCCATCGGCACCGTGGACTTCTTCGGTGCCGTATGAGGCAAAGGATGGACAGGAGGACGCTCCGGCGCCGGACCCGCAGATCTACTTGGCGTCACCGACTTTGAAGTTGACGCCATAGGAACCGGCGCCGAGCCAACACCTCCCATAGGAAGGAAGGGCATAAAAGGTGCCGGTCGTAACGGAGCCGGAGCACCCATGTTGAAGGCCAAAGGACCCGAAGGGCCAGCCGGTCCACCACCTGGAGCCATCTGTTGAAAGATAGCAAACATCGCATTTAAAAATGCAGAACTGTCGGCACCTGGGGCCGGGAAAGCCGGATTCTGTGGAGCCTGGGCTCGAGGTGACATTGGCGCCGGCCCCGGCGTCTGAGAAGCTGGTGAGAACTCCTGACACTGAGGAACCTCAAACACAGATGGTGGATTCAAAGGCGACGTCGGCGAAGATGGTGAAGCCGGTGATGCAAGAGGCGTCTGCGGCTGTGAAGAGATGGTATGGCTAATTTCCCATGTTTTACGGCGTCGAGCAGAAGGCGACCTCGAACGCGATCTCTCCCTACTCGACCGGTGCCGAGATTCACGACAACGCCGGGAGTCACGATGACGCCGATGTGACTTCGGAGAAGATGACTTGCGTCGATGCTGCTTTTCTTTTTTCTTGGATTTCGCCAAAAAGAGCTTCGCCTCTCGCTCTTTTAACGCCTTCGGATTCATCCGTTGATAAGAGTCACATTTGTCAATGTCGTGGTCGGAGCTGAGACACCACAAACAGTCTGTATGCGGGTACGTCACTGACATTTTGCCTCCGCACTCATTGCAGGGCTTAAAACCAGACTTTCTTTGAGACATTTTTTTATTTTTATTTTATTTTTTTCGAAGAAAGAAACAGCAACAGTAACTGTAACTACGCAGAGTAGCAACAGTAGCTCCCTCGAAGAATAACCGTCGTTAGAATGGCACGGAAAAAAGGGAACTGACGTCGACGAGGACCTCTTATTGCCTGTATGACGTCAGACGGCATCACGTGGGCAATTGTGACGTCCTCGTCGACGTGCGGAAGCTAGGAAGAAGATTTCCGTCGAAAGCTGGCGCAGGGGGAGAATTCAATAAGTGAGGAATCCACAGGTAGTTGTATCCATCAGAAAAAGACAAACACTACACAAAAGAAACCACAACAATATTCATTGGGGAGCTGAGCAGCACAACATCATCAATCTGTGGTAGAAGGAAATGAAGGGATAAGTGTGACCCACTTCAGTTAAGTGCATTGTAAACAGTCCTTCTGTCCCAGAGAGACCCCAGATAGTATATCCTAAATGTTATGTCTTCTAGTTTTGAAATATACAAATTATAGAAGATTGATTTTAGCCCACCATGTTTAAAACATGATGATTATTAAAAGAAAAATGATACTGTATTGCTAAATTGGGTGATACATCTCCATTCTTCTTGGAATGTCCGTCACTCTTAGGTGCCTGTCTGAACCTGTTAGGTAGGTAAGCTAGAGTCTTTAGCGTTCCCCAAGTTTTGTTCGTGCAGGAGAAGACTAGGAGAAGGCCTTTGTATTGAAAAAATCAATAGCTGTATTACAGAGTGAAGGAGAAGGACAAAAGGAAGCAAAGTAAGCTTCATGAGGAGTCAGGAGTTACCAAGAAGACTCAGACACAGAGCAAGAACATAAGAGAGGAGGTTCACGTTTGAGACAGCAATGCACACAACACATACTCAGCAGCATTTCCAAATCAAAGCAACTCTCTCCAGTTCACAGAGCTGAGTGTGTACTAGGCCTCAGAGTATTTGCCCTAATCATGGTTTCTCTTTGAAGAACCTGAACTTCATCCTCATCAACACCCGCTCCGCACGGAAACACGCCATCGAGCTCTGGGATTTGCTCGACACCACTGCTCCTGACGTGGCTTTCCTGACCGAAACCTGGTGGAACGACTCCTCGTCTCCGGACATCGCCATCGCCATACCGGACGGATACAAAATCACCAGACGAGATCGAACCAACGGAATCGGCGGCGGAATAGCCATCGCTCACAAAGCTACCCTCAAAATCCACACCCACTCGGACGACACCCTCAGGACAGCCGAACACCTCCACTTCCAGATCCACACGGACCCCAACACGACCCTCAGAGGAACCCTCATTTACCGCCCTCCAGGACCAAGACCCCCCTTCAACGACACCATCGCCGACCTTGCAAGCACCCACGCCCTCGCTTCCCCGGATTACATCCTCCTGGGAGATCTGAACTACCATCTGGAAAATGCCAACGACGTCAACACCGCGTCACGGACCTCCAACCTCCTCAACCTCGGTCTCCGCCAGCTAGTCAACACGCCCACCCACATCGCCGGACACACCCTTGACCCCCTCTTCACCTCAAGCAACCACATTTCCTTCAGCCACACCTCCGAACTCCACTGGACTGACCATCACTGTGTCCACTTCACCTATAAGAAAACCACAGAGCAACACCGCATCCAGCTACCTCCCCACCGCCGCTGGGGCAAAATCACCCAAGAACAACTGACCAACACCCTCGTCAACAACCTTCCACCCGACGCAATCGACCCGAGCACAGCCGCCATCAACCTCCATCAATGGATCCTCGACTGCGCCAACACCCTTGCCCCTCTCAAGAAACCCACCACCACCCAAGGAAAGAGAAAACCAGCCTGGTTCACAGACGATCTCACCACCTCCAAAAGCAACTGCCAGAAACTCAAAAAGAAATGGATCCAAGAACGCACACCCGACAACCTCGCCGCCCTCAAAAACGCCAACCGCGAACACCACCAACGGATCCGCACCGCCAAGCGCGCCCACTTCACCGAACGCATCAACAACAACGCCCACGATTGCAAAGAACTATTCGGCATCGTGAAGGAACTCTCCAATCCGAAAGCCAACTCCAACGACATCCCGCCCTCCCAGAAACTCTGCGATGACCTCTCCACCTTCTTCCACCAGAAAATCACCACCATCCACGACAGCTTCATCACCGGTCCACCGCCAGACCCCACCCCCGACGTCTCCTCCCGCGACTGCCGCCTCACCGCCTGGACCCACGTGGACGAGGCAGTAACCATAGCAACCATGAACACCATCCACTCAGGCTCCCCCACGGACCCCTGCCCCCACCATGTTTTCAACTCAGCAAACGCCACCATCGCCCCCGAACTCCGCAAGATCATCAACCTCTCCTTCACTTCTGCCACCTTCCCGGACAGCTGGAAACACGCAGAAATCCAACCCCTCCTCAAAAAACCCAAGGCTGACCCCAACGACCTCAAAAAATTCCGTCCGATCTCTCTCCTCCCTTTTCCAGCGAAAGTCATCGAGAAGATCGTCAACACTCAGCTCACCCACTTCCTCGAAGACAATTCCATCCTGGACCCCTCACAATCCGGATTCAGACGAAACCACAGCACTGAGACCGCCCTCCTCGCCGCCACAGATGACATCAGACATCAAATGGACAACGGCGAAACCTCAGCCCTCATCCTCCTCGACCTATCAGCCGCTTTTGACACCGTCTGCCACCGCACCCTACTGACCCGCCTCCAGGAAGCCGGCATCCAAGATAAAGCCCTCCACTGGATCTCATCCTTCCTCTCCGACAGAACGCAGAGAGTCCGTCTCTCCCCTTTCCGCTCCAAAGCCACCAACCTCATCTGCGGCGTCCCCCAAGGATCCTCCCTCAGCCCCACGTTGTTCAACGTCTACATGGCCCCCCTCGCTCAACTGGCCCGCCAACATCATCTCAGCATCATCTCCTACGCCGACGATACCCAGCTCGTCCTCTCCCTGACCAAAGACCCGCTCACCGCCAAAACAAACCTCCACGAGGGACTAAAATCTATCGCCGATTGGATGAACAACAGTCGCCTGAAACTCAACTCCGACAAGACGGAAGTCCTCATCCTCGGACGCACCCCCTCGGCCTGGAACGACTCATGGTGGCCCTCCGTCCTCGGACCCCCACCCACCCCTGCCAGCCACGCAAGAAACCTCGGCTTCATCCTGGACTCCGCCCTCACCATGTCCAAACAGGTCAGCGCCGTCTCCTCCTCCTGTTTCAACACCCTCCGAATGCTCCGCAGAATTTTCAAGTGGATTCCAACAGAAACCAGAAAGACGGTGACCCAGGCCCTCGTCAGCAGCAGACTTGACTACGGCAACGCACTCTACACAGGCATCCCAACCAAAGACATCAAACGCCTCCAACGTATCCAAAATGCCTCCGCCCGACTGATCCTCAACATACCCCGCCGAAGTCACATCTCCCCTCACCTAAAGGAACTCCACTGGCTCCCGGTAGACAAGAGGATCACCTTCAAACTCCTGACCCACGCTCACAAGGCACTTCACAACACCGGACCCTCCTACCTCAACACCAGACTTCACTTCTACACCCCAACACGTCAACTCCGATCCGCCAACCTCGCCCTCTCCATCGTACCCCGAATCCAGCGCAAGACATCCGGCGGCAGATCCTTCTCCTTCCTCGCCGCCAAGACCTGGAACTCTCTCCCCACATCCCTTCGCCAGACCCAGGACCTCCTCGCATTCAGAAGGCTCCTCAAGACCTGGCTCTTCGACCGATAAACCAGCAGCACTCCCCTCCCCCCCCCCCCCCCCCTCAGCACCTCGAAACCCTGACGGGTACATAGCGCGCTTTATAAATACTATGATTGATTGATTGATAACTTTCTCCTTGTAGCTGCTGAGAAATCCTGGCCTGAGTCCTTCCATCCTCCTCCTCCTCCAGATTCTGAGTAACTCCGTCCCAGTCACAAACCGAGCAAGGTAGACCTGTGAAGGGGGCGTGGCTAGCCCTGCGGCAAGATGGCCGCCTTTTAGTGCGGCTCTGCCGATCGAGGGGCAGTATCCTTTAATTATCCTTATCCGGGCGCTGAAAATCCTATTCTCTGGACTGCGGAGCCGCCTGGGGTGCTGGTGACCCAGGATCGCTGGGAGTTGGACCCAGGGTGCTGGACCGGGCCTGGCCTCGGCGGGCGGATCGGCCGCTCCGGACCTTCCTGGGCCGCGGCTGCGGTGGGCGTTCCTGACCGCGGGCGCCCGCGTCACGCTGGGGCTGCCGAGAGGTGATCCTTTCCCCCGGGGCGGTCCCGGTACTTGGGACCTGGGACCCCTGATCGAGGGGTACCCTTAGCACGAGGAGAGGGGGGAGGCCCTGCGGGAGGCCCGTCCCTCCTGATCGAGCCGCGGACAGCGGATCGGACAACTTTGGGCCGGCCAGGGAGCTGAATCCGGGCACCCAGCTCGGACCCGCCTGGTGAGAAGAGAGGGGGGATCGCCTCCTAGTGAATGCGGACGGACAGTCACACCGAGGTGACTGGGGAGGACCTGGTGGGGCTGGAGTGGAGAAGCCCCTGCATCGGAGGAGAAGGCCTGTTGGATGAGGCCTGAATACGGGAACACGCCGGGAAGAAGTAAGGGGACAGTTGCGACCCACCCAAGGTACTTCTTAGTTTTATAACAGACTGCGGGCAGTCCACGGTCACATGGGTGAAATCTGACAGTGGAAATCTGTCTACTGCGACTAGCTGTCCCCCAGTTCCTAAAAAGGAAGTTTTGGCACGAAAGAAATTACTGCACAGCTGATACTAATTTAAACGCGACGGCCTGGGCCCCCTGCTGTGTTGATAGCGTGAATGGATGACATAAGTGAACCCCAAAAATGGGAAAAGCAGAACAAAGGCAGGCAAAGATCTCCTTCGATGGGAGCCAGAAAAAGAGTGGTACTACTGCCTCCCAGTCAGGGGATCCGCCTGCGGAGGAGGGCCTAGAGGACACATCGGTCGAGGCTATGTTCCTGGATCTTAAAAGCAGCCTGACGAACATAGATGCTAAACTAGACCACCTAACTGAAGAAATGGACAGCATCAAGGCAAGGGTAGATGACCATGACTCACGTTTTGAACAATTAGAGTCGCGCACATCGGAGATGAAGGATCAACGCAATGGAGAACCAGAAAAATTGTTACAGATGGAGCGCGTATTAGAAGTGATACGCAATAAAAATGAGGACCTAGAGGCAAGATCACGAAGAAACAACATAAGAATGATTGGCCTCCCGGAATCCACAGATATGGATAGGATGGAGGACTTAATAGAACAACTATTAACTGATTTATTCCCGGGAGAGCTGTCCCAATTGATGGTGGTCGAGAGAGCCCACAGATCACTTGGGCCCCGGCCCCCCCCCGGGACCCTGCCTAGGCCCATAATTCTTCGCCTGTTGAACTACCGAGACAGGGATACTGTGCTTAGATTGGCCAGAACACTGAATTAAACTTCGTCCCGGACTATACACCTGGCGAACAGGCGGCGCGGAAGGCCTTCCTACCGATCAAACGTTCGCTGGGACTCACGGACGCTCGTTTCTCTCTCATCTACCCTGCTAAACTTCGGATACAGCATGGTGGTACACTTCATTTCTTTACAGACCCTAAAATGGCTGCCAAATTTGTCAAGACTATTCCGCGGAAAGCTGAGACTAAGAGGGCGGATGGCCCAGGGGGCGCCCGCGCCGACCTCAGCGATAATGACTAGAGACTTGTAATGCCGGCGGCCAGGGCCGACACAGAGATGTATCAAGACAATACACCCTTTCTTATTGCCGACCTGATTATACATTTAGCGCTTGCCCCTCGATCCACCTCCCCTCTACCATTGGATGGAGGGATGGTCGCTAGCCTTACGGCCCTTGGATGAGTCCTGTTAATCTTTTTTGGTTATTCACAGTGGGAAATTTGAGAAGGGGAGGGAGGTTTTCAGCTTTGACCCATTTGGGGGGTCTGCGTGGGTGGGGGAAGGAGTTCTTTGCAGTTTGCTTAAATATTGAGGTTTCTTTTCAATTTATGTTTATTTGTTTGTTGTACCTATGTGCGGTTGGATTTTCGGGAGTGGGACGAGGGTGCGATGCTCTGAAATGGCGACTTAAATGGCTATGGTGGGGATGACATCGGTTCGCTGCCTTACCTGGAACGTATGCGGCCTGAATGATAGACGCAAGGTGCGTCTTATGTCGGCAAATGCCAGGCGCCAAAATATAGATATATGCCTCTTGCAAGAGACCCATCTAGTAACAGAGACTCTGAATAATTTAAAGGTTGGATGGGTTGGGGAATGTCATAATGCGGTTTTCTCGCGATATGCTCGAGGAGTAGCGATCCTTATACGAAAGGGATTGCAGTGGGGAATGCAGAGGGTAATAGCGGATCCGAATGGGCGCTACGTATTGCTGAGTGGAACATTACTAGACAGGCCCTGTAGAATTGTTTCGATATATGGATCTAATATAGATAACCCTGAGATTTTCTGCGAAATATGGCGTTTGATAAATACATTAGGCTCAAGGGCTGTGATCTGGGGTGGAGATTTTAATGTGATATTAGATCAAAAGAAAGATCAAGAGAGCGCAGCTAGGACACGGAACACTGCTGCTGCTAGGGCCCTAGCGACGATAATGGAGGACGGAGATCTGATTGACATATGGAGAGCGAAACACTGGGATAGTAGAGAAGGCACTTGTGTAAATTATGTACATAACAGTTGGTCACGATTGGATCGATGGCTAGGCACGTGAGATGTAGAGCTTTGGACACGATCGGTGAAACATATGGCGCATACCCTTTCCGACCAATCTCCGGTGGTGCTGGAGTTAGCGATACCCAGAGGCTTAAATGTAGCCTTTACTTGGCGACTGCCGCAGGGGGCGCTCAGAGATGCGGCATTCCGCGAAGAGGTGCGCAAAGCCATAGTTAACTATTTTGCTGAGAACAGGGGGTCGGTGAACTCTGCTTCAGTGCTCTGGAAGGCCTTTAAGGTGGTAATTCATGGGGTATGCTTATCAAAACAACATGGGGTGCTGCGCTCGCTGCGTGGGGAACTGGCTCCGATAGCAGCGCCCATAGTGGAATTAGAGTCAGAGCTGACTCAGGAGTGGTCGGGGATACACTGGTAGCGATGCGAACCACAGTATCTCAATACGAGGAAGCCGCCATGCGAGAAATCTGTTTTTTGGGGAAACACGCCAGAGCGAGACGCTATGGGGAGAGCGATAGAGCGGGACGCACACTAGCTAACATGGTACATAGGCCGTGGGCCGGTTGCTATATTACTGAAATAGAAGGACCAAGGGGTCAGTGGGTAACGGGCACAGAGGGAGTTATGAAGGTCTTCACTCATTTTTTTACTGATCTATATTCCACAACCACCGAGCTGAGTGAAGACGATGCACAAAACTATTTTTCCGAAATCAGTCTACTCTGGTTCGACGATGCATATAGAGCCTATTTTGATGCCCCATTCACCTTGGAAGAGGTGAAGGCTGCAATTCGCAGCTTGCCTAGTGAAAAGTCACCAGGTCTCGATGGCCTCATTTCTGCATTCTACAAAGAATACTCTAGTTGGAGGTCTACACTGAAGCAATGGAGAATGGGAAGCACTGATAGTCACTATCCTTAAGCCTGGTAAGGACCCGCAAAGCTGTGATTCATATCGCCCTCTCTCAATGATTAACATAGACAATTAGATTTTAGCCAAAATGATAGTGACTAGATTACAGCCACTAATGTCAAACCTAGTACTACCGGACGAGGCGGGATTTATCCCTGGTCGGTCGACAATGCACAACCTGCGAACTTTCTTCACGACCATGGGCACGATAGACAAAGATACGAGAGCTGCGACGGTGTTTTTAGATGCTACGAAGGCATTTGACTCACTGGAATGGAAATATCTATTTGCGCTTTTGAGCAGACTGGGAATGACTACGCGATTTGTGAAATTAATACGATTACTGTACACGGACCCGGTTGCTCGATTGCAGCTGAATGGCAGCATGTCTGATCCCTTCCCTGTGTTGCGGGGGACCCGCCAGGGCTGCCCTCTGTCCCCTCTGCTTTTCGCTGTGGCGATGGAGCCCCTGGTGGCCTCCCTTCGGCAGCGCCACAGCGAGAGGGGACTGCAGTATCGGCGACGGCCAGTTTTGATCTCAATGTACGCTGACGACATTGCGTTGTACATCCGGAACCCGGGGGCAAACTTAGATGTTCTGCTGGATGAGATCGTTCGCCTTGGCTCCTTTTCCGGCATCAGGATAAACTGATCAAAATCAGTGATATTGCCCCTCACTGAGGAGACAAAAAGATTCTCTTCCAAATACCCGATTGGGTGGGCCAGCGGTCCGGTCAGATATTTAGGCATCTGGCTAAGCTGTGAGATGGACACGCTATGGTCTGCCAATTATGGGAGACTGATGTCCTGGCTGGAGGACAGAGTTGAGGCATGGCGGTCCCTGCCGCTGTCACTTATAAGAAGAATAGCACTAGCCAAAATTATAGTGTTACCAAAATTTTTGTATTTGTTCGTGAACCTTCCCCTGATGCTAACGGTGAGTTTTTTGAGACGTCTTCGCTCAGCTATGATAAGATTGGTCTGGGCGGGTGGACAGCCCAGGATCTCCTGGGAGAAGCTGACGCTGCCCTTCGAGATGGGGGGATTATCTGCACCAGATATGGGACTTTACTATTACTGTGCACAGGCACAGTTTGCATACTTCTGGATTCGGCCGGAGAGATACTTACCTCATCTTGCTCCTGAAAGTGAGATGATCTGGCTGGATGATTTGCCGAGAATCATTGGGAATCCGACCCACCCCCGGACCCGTGATATAAACACAGTGACATTCACCTTTAAAGCCTGGGCTGTACTGGTGCGTAGATCTGGGATGAGTGAGCCATTTGCCCCCTCGATGCCGGTGCTTGCTGTAGCAGATGAGAGGATGTCCCGAGATGGGAAGTTGAGGGAATTCCTGGCCGGGTCGGAATTAACAACCCTGGGGGAGTGGCTTGAGGGAGGTAGGCTGATCTCCTTGGAATCTGCGATTGGGAGGGGAACTGATAGTTCACTGCACCGCCTATATGTCTTACGAGTTGGAGCCATGCTCCGCGCACGATTCACAGAACTTGAATCGCCTCCGAAGACCTGGAAACACTGTGGAAAGCGCAGTCTCCACGGAAACTCATCACTAAACTATACGGCTGTATACAGGAACAGCAAAGTACCTCAGTTGTGACTGCTAGAGCGAAGTGGGAGGTGGACATTGGGGAGGACATCTCAGATGAAACCTGGCGGACTGTGAGAGGTGCTGCTCACCAAGCGCAGACTTTATACATTTAGCATGGAACTGTGAAAAGGTGTGAGATTTCTGGATGAAGGTGGAACATGTGATTGAGGAAGTGACTGGCGTAGCGATGCCTCTCACGCCTACGATGGTGCTGCTTGGAATAGTGGATGGATGGCCGATAGCGATGCGAC
Organism: Pleurodeles waltl; assembly: GCF_031143425.1. Lineage (NCBI taxonomy): Eukaryota > Metazoa > Chordata > Amphibia > Caudata > Salamandridae > Pleurodeles > Pleurodeles waltl. The sequence goes on along the minus strand of NC_090448.1, from coordinate 933,453,007 downwards.
GTCTGGTGGGCTTGCTAATCGTTCTGGCTAAGCGCAGAGTGGCAGTGTGCTGGGGATGCGGCGGGGCTCCGTGTGAGTCTGACTGGCTCAGAGTCGCTGTGTTCTGTCAGGAGCAGCTGACTGTTTACTGGGAGTTGGGCCCGGAGGGATCTCACCCGCGTGACATCTGGGCCCCCTTACATTCCTTTCTGGAATCATTGTGATGAAATTAGATGTGGCAATGTCCCCTGAAATGCGGATTTAATACTTTAATTGTGCTGCTGAATAGATGCGCTGTACCATGTATCCACCAGGAAAGAGATATGCACTAATGGGAGTTGTGGTCCCTTTCTCCTTCCCGATTCCACACCTTCTTAATTTTGTTCCTTTCGCCCTATGGTTTGATGCAGTGTGACATCAGTATTAAGATGCATGTCTAACAGTGATTTCACTGATTAGGAAAAGGTTTTCCTTTAGTCGACAGAACCTATATGATTGTAATGTGTAATATGCTTCAGTAATACTCCTCTTCGAAGGATAGATGAGAGATGCCTGATGCTTGAGGGGAAACTAGTTATTGTATGAACATGCTGCTCAACTATTATGGTCCGTTGTTGTTTGTTATAATAAAATCTGAAAAATATATTTTTTAATTTTTTTTTAAAGGTAGACCTGTGAAGTGCACTGCTGTTGAAGACCAAATAGAGAAACGTTACTGGAGTATTTTGTGCATATTTGCGATTAGTAACTAAAGTGGCTGGTCTGTTTTTGAGGAAGTAGAAAAATAGGAGTGGACCCTGCAGGTAAATTTCACTAAGTTTGAAAGGCCAATCACTTTCAGGATAAAATGATCACCCATCAGCCCCCAAACATTGCAAATTATCAGAAACAAGTTTACAATTTTTTTGAACTCCCTCCCTCACTGTCAGCAACCACTTTCATCAAATTCACAATCACTCAATATATCACCACTCATTGGTGCAATAGTTACTAAGTAGTTACCTCTTCTAATCCAAGCACGATGGTTGAACAAAATATCTCCTCTTTGATGTTATCAACACATTGGAATTTGTTATTGGCACTGGCAGTCTTTCAATCAATGATCTTCTAGGGCAGCCCTGAGAGGTGATGTAAAAAAATAAATAGGCAATGGCATGTGAGGGAGGCAGGCATCGGCTACAATGTCCTGAAGGCTATGTGGGGGCTTCGTCACTCCACATGGGTCCAACTCCAATCTGGGCTTATATGTGACTCTAAATTGGTGGGGCAGCATAAATCTGACACAAGCATATTGTTGCACAAGCATTTTTGTTTGTAAATATAGAAAGAAAAAAAGAAGTTAGACGAGAAATAATTAAAAGGTTCTATGGCAGCACTGGCATACTCTGTCCAGGAGGTAGAGTTTGTCCTCAAACTCTGGTTGGTCAGCTAACACACTTGATTCTGACCAATCATCTTCTTCAGTCTTCTGTGGTGTTTTCTGGAACGGTGTAATCAGGTGGTATCAAATGCTGGTTCACTTAGATCATGGTCAATCGCTCCATGTTTTAAGGCATGAGACCAGTCCTTCTCACTGTAACAACTGCACCTGCTGCCTTTAACACATGTTCAGCAGACACGCTGGATACAGAACAAGCCAGAAACTTTACTGCCAGCCTTCTGAGCTCTGGCAACTGAAGCATCTTCCCATACCAATACACCTATGGGTTTTGATCCACATACACCTCTTTTGGGTCATATAGATACTCTTGCAACATCCTCTGAATGGTCATTGGTGCTGCTACTTTCTCAACCGCTTTTTCCTTCATCTCTGCACTGGACTTAAGAGCGGCCACTTGAAACCAAGACAATGCAGAAGTTGGATCCAATTCTTCTGTTGCTGTTGTGGCCGGTTTTCTTGTTCGTGGGGTTGGCGGATGAGAGACAATACTGCCCTCTCTGGAAGTCGAAGGTGGCACCCCACAACTGCGGAGGGGGTATGAAAAGTTCCAGCCGTTCTTCTTCCAGTTCTCCTGTTTGCTCAACAATCCACCTCTGATATTGTGAAACATCCCTTTCAGAAAAAGGAATGAAAGTGGAAACAATTGTTTTGCAGCGTGGATCAAGTAGGGTGGCACAGATGTAGTCTTTGGAGGAGATAATGTAATTTTTCAGCATTGCATTACTAGCCAAGCGATATCTCAGGCTCTCAATTAAGGGATGCCACTTGCTCGACCGCCTTTTCCTTACCCGCTGCACTAGACTTAACGCCTGCCACTTGAAACCAAGCCAATGCAGAGATAGAGTCCAATTCTTCTGTTGCTGTTGTCACCAGTTTTTTTGTTGGTGGGGTTGGCGGATGTGAGACAAGACTGCCCTCTTTGGAAGTTGAAAGCCGCACCAAAGAACTGCGGATTGGGACGCTAAGTTCCAGCCATCCTTCTACCAGTTCTCCTGCTTGCTCAACAATCCACCTCTTGTATTGTGAAACATCCCCTTCAGCAAAAGAAAACAATTGTTTTGTGGTGTGGATCAAGTAGGGTGGCACAAATATACTCTTTGGAGGAGATAATGTAATTTTGCAGCCTTGCATTAGAAGCCAAGCGATAGCTTAGGCTCCCAACCAAGGCTTGCACTTCTGGGTTTTCGTGTGCACCCCTGAATGCGAACCTTTTAGACACCTTCTTTAGCTTTTCCTGTAGCAGATGCAATAACGGGATAGCTTGGCCCACTGTAATGTCCTCCTTGCTATCTTCACTCATGAAAACCTCAAAAGGGAGCAGCATCTGTGTGAGGCATTTGACTAGGCTCCGTTTGTCTCCATCCATGGTCATGGTCATAGCTATTTCAATTGCATCCCCTCCTTTTTGAATGACATATTAATTGATCTGCTTGTACTACTCAAAACAGATGTTGCAACATATAATAGGTTGAGTTCCAACGTGTTGGCCCTCCTGTATCACAGCTTTAACTGGTACTCTGTTACCACTCTAAATAATCTGCAACTGTTTCCAGGTTTTAAATATGTGTCAGCAGGTGGTCAGTATGTTGCTGACTATGTCTTCTTGTTTTTTAAAAGTCTTGCACAACCAGGTTGATACTGTGCACCAAACACAGGACCCTGAAATTGCCACCATCTGCCATGGCCTTGACTATGTTACTGCAAGTGTCCATGGCAACAAATCCAATTTGAAGACCTCTGGGTTGCAGTCATTCAGACACCTTGCTATTAAATTCATTCAAGATGTTTGCAGCTGTGTGTGATTTTCCCATGGCGAACATGACTACTGCCAAACACTCTGAAAAATTTCTTCCGGGCCATGATCTGTGGATAGTCTTTGCTTTACCCCCACAAAAGAGATTCAAGCCCTCATTATGACATTGGCGGTAAATCCCGCTTACCACCGCGGTGACGGCCGCCAACATACCATCACGGAGGCGAACATCTGTTCAACATATTATGACACACATACACTAAACTGACGGAATACTACCACAAACACATATCCGCCAAACCAAATGTGAGTGTTAAAGTGTAACCCATACCATTACGCCAACAAAACTACGCCCACCACATTATGGCCCACGAATCACCAAGGTGGACAATCAACGGCAGTAGACCATTCGCGGGACACAATGGCGCAGTCAGAATGCCCACCTAAATAGAAAACACCACAACAATGGACAAAATTAAAATCACATACCTGACACTGATACACACACCACACCCACCCACCCACAGCACTATAAAACACTCACCCACATTACCCATAACCCTTTGCCAACACAAAAAGACTGCAATAGCTACCCACACAAATTACAGAGCCAACTACACACACACCACAAACACCCATTCATCCGCCACGCACCCCACATCCCACAACCCACCACATTACTCAACACCCTCTGCACAACACACACCACACAAAACCCATGTCCCCACTAAGGCACCCCCGTTTCAAAGATGAGGAGTTGCGGGTCACGTGGAAGAAATAGTCAGGGTAGAGTCACAGCTGTTTGGAGCACAGGTACAGCATATATACATTGCCAGGATGATGGAGCTATGGCAGAGAATCGTGGAAAGGGTGAACGCCATGGGACAGCATCCAAGAACAAGGGACGACATCAGGAAGAGGTGGAATGACCTATAGGAGAAGGTACATTCAGTGGCAGCAAGTCACCAGCTCGCCATTCAGAGGACCCCTTCCTACTCCCCCACAGCTCACAGCATGGGAGGAGCAAGTCTTGGCAATCCTGAGGGACTCACTAGAGTAGCCGGAGGACAGGACACTGGTGAGTTAATATATGCTACTTATCACCCCCATACCAGCATGCCACCTCACCCCTCACCCTGACTCCCATCACTCCACTCCATCCCACACAGAGCACCTACACATGTGACTAACCCCAATGCCAAGCCCTGCATGCCATAAAAAATGCATGCACAGCCCTCCTAGCCCTGCATGTACACCCATCACCAAAGCATGCACAGCATGGATAACTAACAATCCCACAATATATCACCGTATACAAACAAAGGTGGCAGCGCAACAGCAACGATATAGGGGAAGCTAGGGAGGAACAAAATGTCACCGACATGAAGTATAATACATCACTTACATCCCCAAAGGAGCCCCAGTCAATCCCAGTGGCGAGGAGGTGCCATGACTATGCAGTCCCACAACAGAAGATGCCCCCATTGGTGAGAGTAACTCTGGACTTCTGGATCTGGATGAACTACCTGGCCCATAAGGGACCACTGGTCAGTTGGCCACCCCAGACCACTCCCAGTCCACCACAGAGCCTCCCCCCTCAGTATCCAACAACGCAGCACCCACCCAATGTCCCCACATCTCTGTCCCCAGGGCACGTCAATCAGCAGTGTGCCCACCTGTACGGGGATCACAGTCCACACCTCACAGCCAAGACAGTCGGGGTCCTAGCGTCAGTGGTAGTGGGCAGGCCGTTCAGGGGACTCAGGCACAGGGGGACAAGGGCACATGGAGGACAGCTGTGCCCCAGGGGGAGCACAGGCCCAGGGAACCAACTCTTCAGGAGGCACTCAATAATGTCCTGGGGGCTTACGAACAATCCCAGGACAAGATGGGCCACATCCTTAACAACATGCAGGAGAACAAGCGGCTCCAGGAGGTACACCATCAGGAGATCAGGGAAGATTTGCAGGTCCTCAACACCACCATGGTCTCCATAGCAGGGGTGCTGGCTGATATGGCCAACATCATGAGGGAATGGACAGCACACCAGTGGGCCCCTTCCACTAGACAATCAACTGAACAGCCCACCACATCTGCTACGGCTAGTGGACATGAGGCACTGCCACCGATTTCACAGGCCACCTGCACCCCTCCCCCTGCAGAAGGTGAACCACCCCACTAACGTTCCCTATGATCCAGACAGAAGCCAGAGACACTAGCCAAGACTAAGACCACCGCCAGAAAATAAGGCCTACCTGAATGTTCCCCTTGTGTCCTACCCTGTCATCTTGTCCACTTTGAACTGCCTTTGCTCCCCTTCCTATGGCCCCTTGGACACTGGACTTGTGCTACAAGCAGTCTGGACCAATACCCTGGACGTACCTCTAGCATCACCCCATTCCATTGCACTTTTCTGTCCATAACTTTCACTACAATAAACACCCTTGAACACAACTCGAGGGCTAGTGTTTTATGTGATGAAAATGTGCAATTATGGAAACAGTCACATCTTGTGCAAATGACCTGAACACTGTGATAGCATACAAATAATGACCTGAATCTGTCTGTCGTCTCTCATCAGTACGCAGTTGTTCTAACACCAACATCTTCAAAATGAGAAGGTATAGGTGACAATCAGCTGAGATGCAAAGGAAGTGAATGCCATCCTGCTACAGCCACACTGAAAACATAAATAATTAGTGGAATGGTCAGTTCCACTGTCTCACCTGTGTGTCATTGGAAGTATTGACGTATAACTGATGTTCTGTTGTCCACATCCTCATCCTCTGCCTCTTCATCCTCACTGTCCTCAGGATCCACTGCTGCCACAGGGGCATTTCCAATCTCCTCCTCCTGCAGATAAGGCACATTTCATCTGAGGGCAAGGTTGTGCAACATGCAACATGTTACTACTATCTGGCATACTTTCGCAGGGGAGTAGCACAGGGATCCACCTGTCAGATGGAGGCATCTGAACCTGGCCTTCAGGAGGCCGAAGGTATGTTCTATGATTCGCCTGGTTTGCCCATGTGCATCGTTATACCGGTTCTCAGCCCCTGTCCTGGCATTCCTCACATCGGTTAGGAGCCACAGTAAGTTTGGGTGGCCAGAGTCACATGCAAGTATTGAGGGACAAACATTACCCTTACACAATGGTATGGGGATGGTATGGGGATGATTCCTGAAGGCACTCACTTGCATACATTGGGTGGGGACTCTGGCTCACCTATTAACCACACCCTGTGCCTCTGTAGTTGTGCCATCACATTTAGGATGCCGCTATTCCTCAGGACGAAGGTGTCATGCACCGACCCAGGATACTTGGCAGCGACGTGGGAGATGTACTGGTCCACCAGGCACACCATTTGCATATTGAGTGAGTGGAAACTCTTCCCATTCCTGAACACCTGTTCATTGGCCCGCAGGGGGGGAGACAAATGCAATATGTGTTCTGTCAATCGCCCCAATAATATTTGGTATATGTCCCATTGCATAGAATCCCGCCTTCACATTGGCCAAATCTTCCACCTGGGGGAAAGCGATGTAGCTGCACACTGTTTGACCAAGGCAGACAAAACCCTTACCAGCACAATTGAGATCATTGGCTGTGACATTCCTGCTGTCAAGCCCACTGTCACTTGGAAAGAACCAGTTACCAGGAAATGGAGCAGTGATAGAACGTGCACAAGAGGGGGGATCCCAGTGGGATGATGGATAGCTGACATCAGATCAGGCTCCAATTGAGCACACAGGTCTGTGATTGTGGACCTGTCCAGTCTATAGGTTATAATTATGTGCCATTCCTCCAGTGTAGCCAAGTCCACAAGGGGTCTGTGCACAGGGTCTTGCCTCCTCCTCCTATTCATTCGCAGTGGTAGGTAGGTGGAGCACCCACTGTAGGAAAAGGTGGGAGGACCCGAGACGCTGGGCCCGGAAGACCGCGGAAGCCCAGCTGGGGATGGCCTCCCAGTGAGGGTGGGATGCCCATGGGACCCAGACCCACCTGATGGCCCGTATAATGGCGGTGGCCTACCCAGAGCTGGATGGGCGCTTGAGGGTAGCATAGCAGCCACAAGGGGGTAAGTACAGTGAGCATAACAACCATGTTTGTTGGCTGGCATAGGATCCTGGTGGTGGGTTTCAGTTAGTGGGTACCCCTTAATGGCAGCTCAAACACTGCTGCGTGGCCCAGCTCAAGGTAAATGGGTGTATAGCAAAATCTTGTAATCTTGCTAGGTGGCATTCCAGGTCAGACAGGGCTTAGTGGGTCCCAAGAGGGGTGCAGTTGGCGGTGGTTGGCTCTCATCTTGTGGGGGACCTAAGAATGGAATGCCAGTGCGATGCATAGTGATCAATCCTGATCCCTGTGTGTGATGGTAATATGTATGCCATCTGTTGTGTTGGTGCTGTAATTGACCCAGTGCTCCCTTTCTCTATCCACCCCCTATTTTCTTCTGTCATCCTGTCCATGTGTGCATTAGCATCATCTGGCGGAGGAGCCGGGGCAACGGCGACTGATGGAGCTGCATCCCACAGGACCCAGGAGGCAGAGTCCACTGACGCCGAGCGGACCAGTGGGACGGAGGGTGAGGGGAGCACCACGGCAGAGACAGGTGACAACACTGACTCTGATTACTCCTCAGATGGTAGCTCCCTGGTGGTGGTGGACACCTCTGGAACCCTCCCAGCTACAAGTACAGCCGCCACCCCCGTACCAGCATTGCCCTCCCAGTAGCCCCCCACCAGGTTGCCTGTGTCCACTCTCCTTCACCCCAGGCACCTCAGGCCCTGCCCCAGTGAGCCCTGATGCCCTCAGTGAGGAGGCTATTGACCTCCTTAGATCCATTTCTGTGGGGCAGTCAACCATATGGAATGCCATCCAAGGGCTGGCATCCCAGATGCAGCAATGCAATGCGTACCTGGAGGTCATCCACAGTGGGTTGGCGGCCCTACAGAGACCATTTCAGTCTCTGAACTCCTCTCTGATGGCAGACAGTGTCCTTGTTCCTACCGTCCCCCCTCCAACTACCACTTCCCGGTTCCAGTCTACTCAACCCCAACCCATCCCATGCACACATACAGACAAGCATGCAAACAAAACATCAGACCAGAGTAGCACAGTCAAACACAGGCAGCACACTTCAGGCCACAGGCATTCACACAAACAACAGACAGTTGCACACACAACAACATCTACTTTCTCCCCCTCCTCCCTCACCGTCACATAAGCACTCACACCTGCATGCACTGCATCAACGGCCGCCACCACCTTCACCACATCAAGCAGCACACACTCCGCATTTGCAGACACCTCCACAACATCCATCCACGCGTCCCCTGTGTCCTCTCCCACCCTGTCTATCCCCCCTCCTAAGAGACACAAAAGCACACACTCAGACTCCCAACTGCCATCCACCTCACACATGGACACTGCCAATGCACCTGCACCCAAGTCCAGCAGATGTACACCTCCGACAACCACTCCCTCAAACTCCACTCCCATCCCTCCTCCCACATCCCATCCCAACATCACTAAGAAGCTTTTCCTTGCCCATCATGACCTCTTGCCCCCCGTCCTGCCCGGAAGAGCAGGGTCCCAAATACCCAGCCCGGCACCTCAGCCAAACAGTCTGCCACCATTCCGATCAAATCAACAGCGGCTGGCACAAAGGGACCCTAGAGTGTGATGGCTGCCACTCCTACTGTGAGCACACCTCCGCCTCAGAAAGGGAGGACAAGGGTGGTGAAAACCAAGGGACAAGAGACGGGGACAGTAGAGGCACCTCCTAGTCATGGAGGCAAGAAATGGAAGGGTCCTACTCCACCACCCGGGAAAGTGAAGGATCCCACTCCACCACCCAAGAAAAGGAAGGATCCCACTTCACCACCCAAGAAAGGGAAGGATCCCACACCACTGCCCAAGAAAGGGAAGGATCCCACTCCACCACCAAAGAGAGGTAAGAGGCACCCTCCACCAGCAGTGGGCAGGGAGCCCTCACCTCCAGCACAGGCAGCCAGGGTAACACCTCCACCAGCAGTGGGCAAGGAGACCTCACTTCCAGCAGAGGCACAGCAGCCCCCACCTCCAGGAGAGGACATGTAGGCCACCCACCAGGGCTAATTGGGCAAGGAGCCCCATCCAGACCCACTGGGCATGTTCCCCACTTCAGAGACTGTGGCCTTACACTCCCCACCAGGGACAATTGGGCAAGGAGCCCCCTCCAGAACCATTGAGCATGTTCCCCACTTCAGAAACTGTGATTTTACACTCCCCACCAGAGACAATCGAGCCAGAGGTATCACCACCAGGGTCATAATTTGGCGGTAATTATCACCAGCCTGTTGGCGGTATTACCGCCACTTTAACATTCACTGCCAATGTCATAATGACCACCTCAGTGTGCAGTGATGCGCATGTAATCAGTCACCTGACAACTGGTCCACCTGTCTGTCGTCAGGTGGATAGTGTGGACACAACGTTGATGCAAAACTTGTCCAACCAATTGCAGCACATCGTGATGCAGCACCGGAACAGCAATTCTGGCAAAATAGGTCCAACTTGGAACCTTCCTTTTTGGGCAGATGGCTGCCACAAACTCTAAGAATCCCAATCCTTCCACAAGAGAAAAAGGGAAGAGGCCCAGCGCAAACATTTTTGCCAGCTTCCCATTGTACAAATGTGCCATTGGGTGGTTGTGGTCATAGGACCCTTCCTGCCTAAATATGACTGTAATTGTAGCCTTGATTTTCTTCTTTTGTGGGGCCACTGACACAGGCGACTTTTGAGATGTAGGTGGTGGTAGACTCAATGCGCGTCATAGTGCAGTAACCATATTCCATGGTGTCTCAATCTGACTCTGAATCTTCCTGTGCCATTGTGAGGTCACTGAGGCGGATGATTCTGGTGCACTGCTGTGGAAAGGGCTGTTTTGTGTGAGGATGTCACCCTCTTCTTCATCACCTTTCACTGTGATTTGATGAGTTGTAGCCGATGCTTCCTGGCTCTCCCACCTTCACCACCACAACCACGTTCAGCCATTTTTTAAGGTGCTCCTCCCACTGGATTGCGTGATGTTTCTTCATATGGGTCGGCTAGCCTCCAGTACCATAACGTAAACCAGGCTTACTTCGCTGAACACTTGTGTGGAAAATGAAGCATATGGCAATGTTCTCCTCCTGTTTGCTAATCGTAAAAAAGTCCCAAACTGGGAAAGAGTACTTTCTTTTTGGGCCAATGCTTGAAGAAGAACTAGAGGTAGGTGGGTGTGTTGGTTTCCTCTGCAGTGCATACTTCTACTGAGGTACGCGTTGGTGCAGGTCTCTGCCCGGGCCTTACAAATATGGGAGCTAGCAATGCTACCTGTGCCACATCTCATGGAGCAGGTTGGATAGTAATGTCGGACTCCTCTGTGCCAGCTTCCATAATGACGGGCTCATTGTCATCATCTTCCACATCATCATACACTTCCATGATTCTAAGGCTTTCTGGAACTTTTCTTTTCCCTTTCCTCTCCTTGCATCTCCCGGATTCTGCAGGGAGTAGTACCCTTTCTTTTTCTTGCTGGAGATCTGGGGGCTATTGATTCCAAAAGAAGAGGTTCTTGCTCGGCAGGAAGCACAACCTCCTATTCTGCTCCAACTCTGGGAAGATCTACTATTTCTGGCTGCTGGCCACCTTGCTGTGTTTCCTGAAACGATTGGGTACTACTTTGCGAAAGGGATAAATCCAATTCAATGTCACTGCTTATCGGCGTCGCCATGATTGCAGTGGCTTCCTCACTGACAGATGTGGTCTTGGGATTAGGTTGATCAAACAACAACAGCAAGGAGGCATGACAAACAAGGAACACAAGCACGCCTATGGTAAATGGACACTTGCTGGATGGACAAAATGGCTGCCAGCCAGCCACATGGTCAAACAACAACAACAAGGAGCAAGGAGGCATGGCAAACAAAGGGCACATGCAAGCCTATGATAAAGGGACACTGGCTGAATGGACAAACTGGCTGCCAGACAGTCACATGGTCAAAGAACAACAGCAAGGAGGCATGGGGAACAAAGAACACATGCAAGCCTATGGCAAAGGGACACTGGCTGGATGGACAAACTGGCCACCAGCCACATGGTCAAACAACAAGGAGCAAAGAGGCATGGGGTACAAAGAATACATGCAAGCCAATGGCAAAGGGACACTGGCTTAATGGATAAAATGGCCACCAGCCACATGGTCAAACAACAAGGAGCAAGGAGGCATGGCGTACAAAGAACACATGCAAGCCAATGGCAAAGGGACACTGGCTTAATGGACAAAATGGCCACCAGCCACATGGTCAAACAACAAGGAGCAAGGAGGCATGGGGTACAAAGAACACATGCAAGCCTATGGCGAAGGGACACTGTCTGGATAAACAAAATGGCTGCAAGCCACATGGTCAAACAAGAACTGCAAACAAGGAAGCATGTGGAACAAAGAACACATGCAAGCATATGGCAAAAGGACACTAGCTGGATGAACAAAATGGCCGCAAGTCACATGGTCATAGAACAACTGCGAATAAGGAGGCATGGAGAACAAAGAAAACATGCAAGCCTATGGACAGAAAGTGGCCCCTGGCCACACTGCATGGAGAACAAAGAGAAATGGAGGACGATGACAAACACAGACATACACAGAAACACTGTGCATAAAGAGGCATGGTCATGGTAACACTGAAGAAAAGTGACCAACATTAATTCGGTAATGCAAAACATGAAAATTAACTGAGCTATAAAAATTTCACAACAACTTACATCCACCTATACCATCAAATATTAACAGAACATATACACTTTTTGTAACAAAACATGAAATGCAAACAATAGTCAACATTTTTAATAAATCCAATGCCATTCATGCCCTAAATAAAGTTTTAAAAACATATACCACTGAAACATTTATTTCATACACTGATGACGACAAGTGCTGGCTCCTAATGGCTAGATGGCCCTTTGGAAATCTAGGCTACATACTAAAATAATATTGCAAATGTTACAAACATGTAGAAAAGTTACTGAGCTGTGCAAACATTTTCCTTTGCAGAAGGAGTAAAATCTATTAGATGCAAAATAAACAACAACTAGACCTATACTAAAACTCCATGCCACCCATCACTATAAAATGTAAAAATCTAATTAAAGTACAAAGAAATACTGGTGCATGTCCAAGCAAAGAAACAACAACCTTCTACAATAGTTTTTTAACTTACGTGTGTGATTCAACAAAAACAAAGTCCTTAAATCCACAGGTATATCCAGGAGACAATGGGAGTGAACCTGCCACCTCGAAATCCAAGTGAAGAGTGACCAGGAGATGGACAAAGCACTGGGAGGAGCCTTCTGGACGGGAACAGTAGGCTGGAGACTTGACGCACTTCCTTCCTGTTTGATAAAAAAAGGCTTCTCAATCTGAAATACAAATTTCAGGGTCCATTCTTCTTCTCTTTTTGACTAGATTTATAGTCAAAAATCTGGTTTTGACTAGATTTAGTGGCATCTAGAGTAGAAAATCTCCTCCAGAAATTAGTTTGCGCTCACGGGCGGCGGTTTTGGCTGCTGGCATGGCCCGAAGCAGTGAGAGCGAAAGTGAAGTCTTGACCGCAAACGCTAGCAGGTTGCGAGAGAGCGCCAAAACCCAATCTTGTAAGTGCAAACAAACTCCACTCCATGCCGGAGTGCAGAATTTGGGAACTCCGCTATACTCCAAGAAGTGCCCGAATTCCTCAAACTCTCCCAGTGAAGCGGAGTTCTATGCCTGGGCCTACTGACAATTCATCTTTCACTTTCCAGTAACTTCTTATCATGTGATCATTTTTCATTTTCGATTTCCCCCCTTTGTGTAGCCCTTCACTCACTTGTTGTAATGTTAGATCTCCAGCAACAGCCTTGATCCATTCCTCCTGTGACACACAACCTTCCGATATACTACTCACTTTCCTTTCTTCCACCTCTTCCTGAAGCTCCTTTTCAACCACAGAACTGAGTCTTGAAAAGCAATCTGCAATTTTATTGCATGGTCCAGGAACATAATACACACTAAAAACAAAAATCCTGAAGACCCGCAATCCATTTACAAATCATCATGGATATATATCTAGTCCTTTCTTAGTAAGCATTTCAAGCAGTGGTTTGTGATCAGTATATATGGCAAATTTTCTCCCCCATACAAAATTCTTAAATCTCTTGACTGACCAGAATACACTCAAAGCTTCTCTCTAATTCGTGGAATATTTCTCTTTGTCTCCCCGTAATGACCTGGAAATATATGCAATAGGCCTAAGATCAGTTTCTGTTCCTTTCCTTTGCATCAATACGCACCAAGACTTTTTGTGCAAGCATCTGCCCTTATGACACATTCCTTGGTGGGATCAATACAACCTAAATTGTCAGCTTCAACTAATTCTTTTTTAAAACTTGAAAATTCTCTCTCGCATTCACCCCACACAAACTCAACCCCTTTTTTTTTAGCAATGTTCTCATCTCAAGTGTTTTCGAAGCGAAATTTGGCAAATATTTTGCATGAAACTCCACCATACCTAAGAATGACAACAAATCATCCTTATTTTCAGGACTATGTAAATTCATTACATTGGCCCCTAGGTCCTTTTTGGGATGGGGCCTCAGCATTTATTCAGCGGCCTAAATACACAATTTCAGTTTTCCCAAAAGAGCACTTACTCAACTTGAGGGTTAACCACTGTTTCTCAATTTTCTCAGAAAGTCTTTGACTCTCTCATTATGTACTTGCTTAGTGTAACCATAGATTAAAATATCGTCTTGGAAACATTTGATACCCCACATGCTTCCAAACAGCCGGTACATGACAAGCTGAAAAACAGCAACTGCTGATACTAATCCAAAGTGCATCTGCACAAAATGATAAGTCCTAAGGGCTGTAATGAATGTGGTGTAGTCTTTGGAGTCAGGATGTAGTTTGATCTGATGATAACCAGCGGTTAAGTCCAAGGTAGTGAAGTACTTAACACCATGTGGAAGTGAGACCATCTCAGATATGTTGGGAAGAGGGAAGTGATCACTTATTACACGTCTGTTGAGAGCTCTTAGATTTACACACCACCAGATCTCGACAGAATGGTTCAGCACAACCGCCATGGGTTCAACCCATTCTGAACTCTCAACAGGTTCAATCGCCCCCTCGCTACACAATTTCTTAATTTTACTCTCTACAGCATCCCTCATTGAAATGTGAATAGAGTGTATTTCACAACAACTGGCCGAGCTTCATGCTTTAATTTTATTTGGTGTATATACCCTCTCAAGCAATCCATTTTGTTCACTAAAGGCTTCAGGGAATTCATCACAAAACTTGACAGCATGATCCTCTTCTTGAATCTTAAGTTCTTGTACATTATCTAACTGTAATCTTTTAATATCCTCTTCTTTGATCATTACAGGAGTGGGAGAGTTCGTACCGAATATGATCCCTAAGTCTCTTTGATGTGGCCAACTTAACATACTGTCTCCTTTCACTGGAACAAAAATCTTTCCATCAATAGATTTCATTTTGAAGTTAATCTCAGATTCAAAATACTCTCTAAGATGTATTGTTTGCCCACCATAAGCTCCTGGCACACTATCAGGTTCCTTCAAATTGATTTTGTCACTGAGTTCTTTTTCAAAACAAGTCATTTGAAATTAACTTGAGCCATGCACCACAATCAATGTTTCAGCTTTTAAATCTTCTATAACCACTAGATCCTTGGGATGTTTTTCAGACTCATCAACAGTGAATACAGTCAATATACAGTTGTCTAAAAATTCCATAGGTTCTTGAGTAGTGCTTTGGACGACCTACAGCGCTTGGCAAAATTACCCTTTTGGTTACAAATTTTGCATAGGACATTCAACGCAGGACATTTTTTGAATGAGGCAAAATGCCCTGTATTCCCACATCTGTAACATACACCATTCTTGAATTTGGCAGGTTGATTTTGTGAACCTTTGTTGTCACCCTTATCATCATCTTTAATCTTGCTCTCATCTCCTTTTACATTTACTTTACTGACAGAAACATTTTTAGTCTTCTCCAATTTTTCCACATAAGCTAACGTGCGTTCAACATGTTTTGCAAAGGAAACTACCCCATGTAAAGGAGGTTCATCCTTCACCCCCTATTCATATCTGATTTTATTACTGCGACATCTCAATATGAATTAATCTCTGATGCGTTTCTCAAAGGTAGGACCAAATTTACAGGTGGAAGATAATTTTCTTGAGCATGTCACATACTCTTCCACTCTTTCATTAGATCTCTGTTCTCCCATTCCAAAGTGGTATCTCTCAAGTATAGTACTAACCTTCGGAAGGTAGTGTAAATCTAACTTTTTCAGACACATTTCAAATTCATTCAAATCTGCACTTTCATCACCTAAATCTGGAAGATTTTCAAATACCTCCTGACCTTCACTGCCCAAACAGTGTAACAAATGGGAAGGTGTTCTTTCACTTGAAATACTAGTCCAACAAACTCTAGAGTAATCTAAGAATATTTTCTTCTATTTAGACCACAAAATAGGTGGTTCACCTGGAGAAGTGAGAAAGAAAGGTGGCCGGTTACATTTTGCATAGTGAAATTTAGATGGTACAGACACAGAAATTGTTTGAAAAGGACGTTTTTTGCAAATGCTGGTGATAAGTTGCAAAACTCCTACTTTCCTACTTGCAGAAATGTGTGAGTTTAAGCGTTCTGTGAATAAATAGTCCCTCAGTAATAGCACAAGTTATCTTTTAAGGCATGCGAATTGCAGAGAAATGGAAAAGTGCAGGTTAAATTACCTGGTGTGCCTGTCACCGATGTAAAAACTATGATGGGAGTGCGTGTCAGTGATGAAAGGAAGAAAGAGACAAGCATGTGCGTGCCTGTTGCCGATGGAAATTTGGAAACTGACACAGACAAGAATGGCATGTTCGCCGCTGTTGTAATACCAGTGCTTAATTTGTGCTTGTTGTTTCCGGTGCTGAGCACTGGCACTTATTTGTGAGGGCCAGGGCTTATTCTTATGCCTCAAGAATTTGCTGTAGCAAAAGACATATATGGGAAAGACGGAAGAAGGAAAAACGTAAAAGCGTCATTGAGGGAGAAAGTAGAAAGTTGCAGGATGAGCTGAAAGGGCAGCGGTGGCCGTAAATGGATTGAAGAGGCCTGAGACGGCTTCAGGAGTACGCTGCCTCAGTATTCAGTGCTGGCATATTTAATTACAGCAGCCTGGTGTTTAAGAGAAGGGCTTTGAGCACCGACACCTCTTTATTTACAAATTAAGCACTGTAAAATACTGAAAACCAGAGGCAAAATGGCCGCCACAACCTGTTCTACATTGATTCAATTGGAGATAGGCCTTGCTCACATAGCATGACAACTAAACAAAGACGTCAGTTTCCAAGGGAAGTTGGTTTTAAAGTTCAGTGGAGTCTGTCTCGTCTCTACATTGATGGAATCTCCTGAAGATAATGGAAATACATAGGCCAGTATTTATACTTTTTGACGCTAAACTGCGCTAACGCAGTTTAGCGTCAAAAAGTTTTGCGCCGGCTAACGCCATTCTGAAGCGCCATGCGGGCGCCGTATTTATTGAATGGCGTTAGCCGGCGCTAGCAGACCGGCGCTGCCTGGTGTGCGTGGAAAAAAACCACGTACACCAGGCAGCGCCGGCGTTGGGGAAAATGGCGTTAGGGCGTCTTAAAATGGTGCAAGTCAGGTTGACGCCAAAAAATCGCCTCCACCCGATTTGCGCCATTTTTAACGACGCCCAGACGCCATTTACATGACTCCTGTCTTAGTAAAGACAGGAGTCATGCCCCCTTGCCCAATGGCCATGCCCAGGGGGACTCATGTCCCCTGGGCATGGTAATTCGGCATTGAGGCATGTAGGGGGGCACAAATCAGGCCCCCCTATGCCAAAAAAAATATATAAAAAATATAAAAAATTATACTTACCTGAACTTACCTGAATGTCCCTGGGATGGGTCCCTCCATCCTTGGGTGTCCTCCTGGGGTGGGCAAGGGTGGCAGGGGGGGTCCCTGGGGGCATGGGAGGGCAGCTGTGGGCTCATTTTGAGCCCGCAGGTCCCTTAACGCCTGCCCTGACCCAGGCGCTAAAATCCGGCGCAAATGCGGGGTTTTTTGCCCCGCCCACTCCCGGGCGTGATTTTTGCCCGGGAGTATAAATACGACGCATTTGCGTCGCAGTCATTTTTTTAGACGGGAACGCCTACCTTGCATCTCATTAACACAAGGAAGGCGTTCACGCAAAAAAATGACGCTCTATCCTCATACTTTGGCGCTAGACGCGTCTAACGCCAAAGTATAAATATGGCGTTAGTTTTGCGCCGAATTTGCGTCGAAAAAAACGACGCAAATTCAGCGCAAATGGAGTATAAATATGCCCCATAGAGTGAAATTCAATTCGTAACGTTTTTAAAGTTGAATAATGTGATTGATACAAACTCGCAGCATTGGCAATGTCTAAATACTTTTAAAAAATCACTAATACTGACCCGCAATAAGCCACAACAGTAAATACGTCGAATGTGCTGTATAATGAAATTCACTATGTGCAGTCTGCAGTTTACACAGCGTTCAGTCTGTAGTGATCCCTGAATTTTGTGACCTTGTTTCTTGTGACACTGAATAACCCTTGAACTCTTCTGTAGGAATCTTGATGCAGTGAAGTAGATATCCGTACAGCAAAATGTAGACCTAGATATATGGTGTCCCCAGCTTAATAATTAATACATCCAGAGCCCAAGTCAAAAAGGAAGATCCTCCACAGTCATCACAGTAACTACTACAGGATGGCCTTCTGATTACTTCGTTGAAAAATGTGTGATTATCTTTAAAGACTACAGGATGACTCCATGACAGCTAGGTGCTGAGTGCAGATTACTTCATGATGACTCCATGACAACGAGAGGATGACAGCAGATTACTTCAAGATGACTCCATGACAACAAAAGAATGACAGCAGATTACTTAAAGATGACTCAATGACAGCTAGGGGATGAGTGCAGATTACTTCATGATGACTCCATGACAACTACGGGGTAAGAGCAGATTACTTCATGGTGATTCCACGACACCTAGGGGATGGGTTAGATTACTCCATGAGGACTTCACGATTAGTTCAGGATTTCTTTGTACTACTTCAAAATTATTTTATGACCACTTCTGGATGTCACTTTATTACTTTAGCGCCCCAAGTGCTTCTGAATAGGTTACTACGACATGATTCCCATGATGTTTGCGTCACTGTCACTTTTTGTGATTGATAGGTTTCCCTCCCACAGTAGTTCCTGTAGACTTGAATAGCAATGGAATATACTAGTAAGCAAAAAGATATTAACATGTAGTTGGGGGGGGAGGCATGGGACTGCAGGTGTAACAATTAGTGTATATCAAACATCATCCAGACACAATGTAGTGGTAATACTACAATTCTAATAAAATTTCACAGCAACTATATCACAGCAACTACTAACTGATATACCATACATTTAGAAATAACAGAAAAATCACATTTTCATACATCATTCCTATTTTAAAGGGATTTGCAGCAGGTTTCTGTGATGCATAGTATCATTTATTTTCTCTAAATTGAAACTATTATGTTAATTTCACAGAGGCGTAGAGCAGCACATGAGGATTTAAGGATGAGAGAGTGTTACTAAGTATTGTGAGTGGACTTCATATGAGTTCTGAGTTGGGTGAGTGGGCAATATAATCTATGCAGTAGGGTGACACCTGAGAGTTTTATTGTGAATGGCTTTGGTGTGTATGGGTTTGCACGTTTATGATGTTGTGTAGGTGACTGGTACAATGTGAGTACTGAGTAGGTGTGAGCAATGTGGAAAACGGTGGTCTTTACAATGGCTCTTTCCTATGAATAATGTTATGACAAATGAAGTTTGAATAACTGATATCAGTGGTAGTCAAAGAGTACAGGGTGTCCCAAGAGGTATTATAATTATCTGTTGGCAAGTGCTTGTGAGAGCGGTTTAAGTTGTGCTGTATTTATAAGTCTATGGTTTCAGTTGCTTTTGATGATTGAGTACTATAAGTTAGTGTGGGTAATGGACTGTGGAGTTGTAAGTAGTGGCAGTTACATGTGTGACAGTTAGTAAGGCAAGCAATGAGAAGTGTTCTAAATCACAGTTGGAAGTGGTACAATTTTTGTTGTGACTAAGAATGGGCTTTAAGGGTAAATGGATATTGAACTCTGCAACTACACAGTGTAAGAGGATATTCATGTGGAAAGTCTATGTAGAAAGCAAAGGCTGACTGCGGAGAGAAGATACTAACGTAGTGGGGGGAAGCATGGGACTGCAGGTGTAAGAATATCATGCTAAGGCCACATACGTCAAGTGTTGAGTCCTGTTTGTGGATGGTAGAACAGTAGAGCACAGGACGGAAGAGTAAGAATATGGTGTGTGAAATGTGTTGTGCAGAGCAGATTTGGATAGGAGATGTGAAGAGTGCATGTAAAGAGCCCAAGACATAGTGGATGCTGAAAGTGGATAAGGAGAGCTCCTGCGAAGAGCATAACTGAAGATCAGATCTGAAGTGGGAGCTAGCAGCTATACAGCAGTTTCAAGAGATAAATATAGAGTTATTTTGGAAGCTATAGGTGAGCAAAAGTGGAGTGTCAATGGATGTTTAGTGAAGATGGAAAGCTGATATAGTGGGAAAGAGTGGATGTAGAGGGTAAATTTAAAGGTTAGAAAGTTCACAAAGAGGGAACTTAAATGCTATTACTATCAGTTGTAATGGGGAGAGAGAATGAAAAGGGCTAGGAGTCGGTGAGTTTAGTATTTAACAGATAAGGTGGTGTAAAGGTGGATGTACTGCATGGAGAGTAGAAGTGGTGTTTGGAGTGGCTCGTCGAGAACAGATGTACAGGATTCAGAGAGGACATGAAACTTGGAGAGTGGATGCAGAAAGCTTAGATCAGATATGCGAGGTAAACAACAGATGTATATAGCGTAAATGTAAAATGTAAATTAGCACTTGTATAGCGCACTACTCACCCGTTAGGGTATCAAGGCGCTGTACTCATACCGCTATGGAACCCCTCCTGCCTTTTCCCTGTGAGGTGCCCACTCCTGAGCACCCCCAGGGTGAAGCCAGGCATCCAAGCACTGTTGGGGCTGTTGTGGAGATTAAGCAAGCTATTGCCCAGAGTTGCAGAGTGGGACCCATGAATTAGATTAGGCACCGAGGCGAGAATTATCTGGTCAAGGGGAATTGAGCCCAAGACCTGCCAAAGCAGGACTTGAACCCTGGTCTTGAGCCAGATCTCTGCTTCAGGGTCTGCTGCTCTAACCATTGAGCCACACTTCTCCACTTCACACTTCTACTGGATACAGTGGGTGAACAATGTGTATAAACTAGCAGTGCAAGTGCTGGGTAGAATACACATGTGGATAGTAGAGATCAAACATGCAAACAAAAGTGAATGTGGGGAGTGCATGTACAGAATGTAGCACGCATGTGGAGTGGAGATATCTGAAGGAGAGTGGATGAGCAGGTGTCAAAGCTGATATAAAACGTATAGTAAGTTAATGTGATGAGCAGATATGAACAGTGGCAATGCCACATAGATGGTAGATGCGAGCTGTATAATGCAGGTGTATAGGGTGAAAAATGGATGTAGAGTCTGTACAGCCAATATAGACAGAAGGATGTGACTCATGGGCAGACATATAGAAGGAAGAGGGTACATGTGCATAGTAGAAACAGCATGAGGAGGGTGGAAAGGGAACTACTGGGTACCGAGAATGTAAATGGTGAAGATAGCAAGTAATGAGTAGAAAGATAACAGGGAGGGTATAAAACATATTTGGAAGCTAATGAGTTTTGTACAGAGTGGCAAGCACAACTGGAGGTTGGAGAGGGCATGTGCTGAGAACTATATAAGAGCAGATGTAGGGGTTAAATGTGCTGGGTGAAGAGTGTATATGTCAAGCAGAGTGTTTATGTATGACAAGGGTGGAGAGCCAATGTACGGTGTTGGTGTAGGAAGTAGAGGGACAAGAGCCTATGTATTGCAGTGAAGATATGGTTTGCAGAGAGAGGATGGGGGAAGAGAGAGGATGGAGGAAATCGATCTTGCACATGGCGAGCCAATGTACATGATGGACAGCAGAGGTGGGACTTAGAGAATTGATAAGAGAGGGGTTACAGTGGATGTATAGGATGGAGAACACATTTAGAGGGTGGAAATAGAGAGGGACAATGAATGCACAATGGAGGGAAAGGAGCAGACATGGATCGTAGAGGCTGCATATGGTAGGTCAATTTAAATTATTTAGAGGGTGGACAGCTGATACAGAGGGGAGCACAGTTAGTAGTCAGATGAGCAGAGGTACAGTGTGAAGTAGATGATCATGGTGGAGAGCTGATATACTGTGTGGTTAAGGGGTTTGGAAAGTGGAGGTGGACTGCAGGTGAATAGGGTGGAGAGAGATGGTAGTGCCTACATTGCAAGGAAAATGGGTATGGAGAATACATGTGGAACAAAGTGGGTGTATAACATGGAGAGTGCATCTTAGAAATGGAGAGCATTTGGACAGGATAAAACGGGCAAGTGCAGGTTGTAGAGTGCATGTACAGGGCAGGGAGTGGAGTGGATGTACAGTGCAGAGTGGCTGTATGATGCAGGGAGCAAAGGTTGACAAGAGAGCAACTGCGAACTTGAGGAATGTGGTGGCCATATACACAGGTTGGCATGCAGATGTTGGAGGGAAGAGTACAGAATGTGGAGGGCACAGTGCAAGTACATTTAGAGGTCAAATGCATAGGCTGGAGAGTATTATGGATGAGCAATCTAACGTAAGAAGCAAATGTATAGAGTGGAGAGTTAAGGTAGTGCTTGAGGAGAGGAAGGATAGGATGTAGATAGCAGAAGTACATGGAGAGTTGAGGTGAGACTTGGATAGTGGATGCAGATGGCTCTGAATGGATGTGAAGGGTGGAGAACAGATTTAGAGAGTGGACAATAGATGTATTGTTGAAAGTGCATGTGAAGACCACATATGGAAGTGAAGAGAAAGTTTAGAAAGTGGATATTCAGCATAGAGAGGGTAGGTATAGGGCTGACACCAAGAGTACAAGGTTAAGCAGATAATGAGGATAAAAGCAGCTATGCAGCCTGATGAGATGGTTAGGAGAGTAGATGTGCAATGTAGAGAGAGGACGTAGACCATTGAGAGTGGATCTACAGGGTAGAGCCTGCACTGCATTTGTTGTGTGGGTGTGAAGAACACAAGAGTGTAGACAACAGAGAATGAAAATACAGGATGGAGAGTGTGTGTACAGGGTGTGCATGAATAGGGTAGAGAGTGCATCTTGTGGATGGAGGGCAGACAAAGGGTGGACAATTCATGTGAGTGTCAGAGAGTGTATGTATATTTTGAAGAGTGGATGCAGAGGACATATGTACAGGGTAGAGAGTGGATGCACACAGTGGACAGCAAGTGTGAACAGTGTAGTGCATATGTAGCTATCGCCCTTCCACACAAATTTCCTGAACTACCCTATTTTGCTTCCGCTTGCATCCCCCTGTGTTGCCCCCCCCACTTATGCTTCCCATCGTACTTCTGCCTGCTCATCCTCCTTCCTCCATTGCTTTGCCCCCCCCTCTGTTGCCCCTCCCCAATACTTTAAAAAAAACATTTTTGATTGATTTTGCCTTTTTAACAATCTAACACAGATCAGTAACTAAAAAGAAAAAAAGCAGCTGAGTCACGTTGTTGGTACACACATGCATGGCTCGTCTGCCTTCAAAATGATGCAGCTGAGAAGAAGTTTCTTTGAAGTCTTTTAGATGAACTTTACCACAGCTTTCAAGCTATACATTTTACAGGTGCCAGGACTCTTGAGGTAATACTGCATAGATGCTTATGGTGTCAATTACTGTGGAGGTGGGTTGACATCTCGCTCATGCAAAAAAGAAACTAAAGTAATGCATGCAGTGCTGGGGCACTTCTGCACACAGGCCATTTCCTGTGCACGTCTGGCATCAGAGTGGAGCCCTGGACCTCCACTTTCTTACCTCAATACTCTAGTGCTGCACAACGCAGAGTTCACTGAAGTCTGCTGTGTTTAGAAGCATAACGTGCAGGCACAATACAAAACCCATACTCTGTATCACCCCAAAATTGATCCCAGCTGTATCAATTTATATGAAGCAATTAAATTAATATTTCAATTGAGCTTTAATGCCTTGATGTCTCAAGATCGTCCTATGATTACTCTGCCTCACCTTGCTGTTTCTTGCCAGTCCATTTTCATTATTTCTCCCTGCCACTAGTTCTCTCTCCATGCCTCCTGTGCCTCCCTTCCACACCTATACCCACTGTTCCTGCTGCTCACCACTGTGCAGTGGATTTTGAATCGCCAAAATGCCATCGGTAGTGGAAGCAGTATTCAACACCTTTTAATTTCAGTGACCTCACAGAAAAATATGTTATCACCTTTGACCCTGAATCTTGTCAGGAAGTGAATTCACAACACCATAAACCTGTTTCCATCACAATAACTCACTTTCCTGAAGTTCCAGAGTAACTGTGTGATTAATAAAATAACACAACACAAAGAAATGATGATTTTGGATACTACCATTCAGGGTGCTGACATAATACACCAAGGAAAAATCACTAATTTCTCTTTGTCTTACATGACAAAATATGTGTTCCCTTGCAGAGGAGGATAGAGTGCTACTGGGAACCTAAATTATTACCAAAAAACTGTCATAATGTTATGGTTCCCTAAGTGTCAACGAGAAATGTACTGATAAATAATAAAGAGTTGAATTTTTTTTTTTTTTTTAAACCCAATAACAGTTCTGTCCAACTGCGGAAGTGGCTTCATCAAATGGACTTGCAGTACATAAACCTGATGGCATGAATGAAAACTGGTGGTTTCAATTCTGTTATGCGGTTGGTAGGAGCTGCCAGCTCTCATCTGTATTATTTGTGATAGCACTATAACCACTGGCCAATGTCCTGGGTCAGGACGCCCACTGTTACGACAGGCTTATGATTAATGCCACTGTCCCCAACCTACTGCTATATGATGCTATATATGAGATTCATGACTGAAGATGTGCAGGGGGCTTTTAGAGCCTCTGAGCACTTTCGTGCAGTCTCAGGTGCTACTGAAAGAAGTCCCTGTGTGTATCCTATCACTACAGAGGTGGCCAAACCTCGCCCCTCTCAAGACCTTTACAACCAACCACACCAACAAGAAAGCCGCCTGGTTCACCGAGGACCTCCGGATCTCCAAGCACACCTGTGGGAAGCTGGAGAAGAAATGGCTCCACGACCGAACACCAGACAACCACACAGCCCTCAAGAGCGCCATCCGCAGACATCACCAACTCATCAGGACCGCCAAGAAGACCGCCTTCAAGGACCGCCTAGACAACAACGCACACAACACCAAAGAGCTCTTCAGCATCGTGAAAGAACTCTCCAACCCCAGCTCCATCACCAACGACATCCCGCCATCTCAAGACCTGTGCGACTCCCTGGCCACCTTCTTCCACCGCAAGATCACCGACATCCATGACAGCTTCAACCCCGACCCCCCCGCACCCACCACCGAGTCCACCACCCCTGCGACTACCACTCGCACCAGCCGCCTGACCGTCTGGTCCAGCGTCAGCGACGAAGACACCATCAAAACCATGAACTCCATCCACTCCGGATCCCCATCGGACCCCTGCCCTCACCACGTCTTCAACAAAGCCAGCGCAGCCATCGCGTCCCACCTCCGGAAAACAATCAACTGTTCCTTCGAAACAGCAACCTTCCCAGAAAGCTGGAAGCACGCCGAGATCAACGCCCTTCTGAAGAAGCCTAAAGCGGACCCCAAGGACCTCAAGAACTTCCTGCCCATCTCCCTGCTCCCTTTCCCGGCAAAAGTGACCGAGAAGATTGTCAACAAACAGCTGACCCGCTACCTCGAAGTCAACAACATCCTGGACCCTTCCCAATCCGGTTTTCACAGTAACCACAGCACCAAGACCGTCCTCATCGCCACCACTGACGACATCCGGACCCTGATGGACAAAGGAGAAACAGCCGCCCTCATCCTCCTGGACCTATCAGCAGCCTTTGACACGGTCTGCCACCGCACCCTGCTCTAAAACCACCGAGATCATCTGCGGCATCCCACAGGGATCCTCCCTCAGCCCGACACTGTTCAATATCTACATGGCTCCCCCCGCCCACGTCGCACGACAACACAACCTCAATATCATCTCCTACGCTGACGACACCCAGCTGATCATATCCCTCACTGAAGTTCCCCACACCGCCAAAGCTAACCTCCACCGAGGAATGAAGGCCGTAGCGGACTGGATGAAGGACAGCAGACTGAAGCTGAACTCAGACAAGACGGAGGTCCTCATTCTCGGACCCACCCCATCAGCCTGGGACGACTCTTGGTGGCCCACGTCACTAGGCACAGCCCTGGAACCCACGGACCACGCACGCAACCTGGGGGTCATCCTCGACTCCACTCTCTCCATGACCAGGCAAGTCAACACCGTCTCCGCCTCCTGCTTCAACACCCTCCGTATGCTCAGCAGGATCTTCAAATGGATCCTCCTCGACACGAGAAAAACTGTTACCCAGGCCCTCATCACCAACAGACTCGACTACGGGAACACCCTCTACTCAGGAATTACAAACAAGCTCCTTAGACGACTCCAACGCATCCAGAACGACTCGGCCCGACTCATCGTCGATGTCCCCCGCCGCAGCCACATCACACTCCACCTGAGAGGCCTGCAGTGGCTCCCCGTCAACAAAAGGATCACCTTCAAGCTCCTGATCCACGCACACAAAGCACTGCACAACACCGGACCCACCTACCTCAACAACCGACTCAGCTTCCACACCCCCACCCGAAGCCTCCGCTCAGCCAACCTCGCCCTCGCCACAGTCCCCCGCATCCAAAAAACCACTGGTGGCGGCAGATCCTTCTCCTACCTCGCCGCCAAGACCTGGAACACTCTCCCCATCATCCTACGACAGACCCAGGACCTTCTGGCCTTCAGAAGACTCCTCAAGACCTGGCTCTTCAACTAGTAGCACCCCCCTCCCCAGCGCCTTGAGACCCTCGTGGGTATGTAGCGTGCTTTACAAATGCAGTGATTGATTGATTGATTGAAACCTGTTGTATTTGGGCACTCTCTGCGTCATGAATTGGTCACAATTGAGTACTTAGGGCTCCGCATTTAGTGAACAGAAGAATGTCTTGTAGACAGTAACTGCCAGGCTCCACTGCAGGATGAAGACTTGAAGCCCAGTAGGAAGAAGGAGGAGCTGACCACCACTAAGCAAGGAAACAAAAGTGACGTGGGAGCCAGCCAATGCTAAGTAAAGGTAAATTATGGGCGGGCTCTACATTTTTTTATTTTTATGTACAAGACATTTTCAGAAGTTTCATGGGCTTATCTATTCATGTGAACCTGTATATTTCAAAGCATACTATACCTCGGGCCACTGGAATTAAGTCGTGGGAAGGACAAAGTTTTGCGATAAGAAAATCCAAGTTACGTGGCATAATGCAGCACATTTTGTAATATCTCATTATTTTGTCACTTTATAGATGGTAGCACTATCTGAGCAAAGGTTTCAGATTATTAGTACTTGTTTGTTGTCAAATGCAGCAATCAGCAACAGAAAGGTGGCCTTCAATCTTTGCAAAGGGCTTATCTATTGTGTGGCAACAGAACTGACTATGTTCTTAGTAACATTTGAACTGCTTGAGCTAGAAGAAAATGTTTTGGTAAAAATTTACAACCCTTGTGGAAGATTATGGATTATGTGGCAAATCCATACTTATGCAGCAAACAAAGTAGCAGAAAAAAAAAATCACAATATTCCAGTGGCCTCAACTATATCTTTAAAACAAGTTGCTTAACAGACATGAACAGAAAGCGCAAACAAAATATGAAGATGAGGAACAGTAAGTTGAGCTCACACATGTAAAAAGGATCTATATTTACTGTGTACAAATCTAAAAATATTCCAACACTTTTTTTAAATCACTGGACCATTCACACTTTTAACCAAGTGTTTTGGCACACATTGGCATTTTAATTACTTCATGGCAAAGATTAGGAGATACAAACAGCTGTCTGGTTTATTTTGTGAAAACGTACCTGGGGCTGCAGCAATAGCCAGGAACTGGTGACTGCCGCTTCGCCCTACTGTCCCCGGCAAGACTGGAAAATAGCATATTTTTGAGGCAAAGGTCTCGAGTATGGAGCAAGGTGCTAAGCCCTCTGTGTAATTTATTACATCAGCCCAATAAAAGGGCTCCACACAGCTCACTAAATATTTAGGTACCAGCATAACGGAATGAATAGAAAATCATAAACTGTTTTGCCACCGTTGCTCACCAGTTTGTTGTTTGCAGTGCTGAAGCCACAATCCAGGAGTAGGAGCTTTGCCGAGGGCACAGCCCGTGCCAGTTGAGAAACATGCTAATACCAGAAGGTTGTGCTGCAAATAGCGACTGCAAGACAGGACCTGGAAAAAGCCACAGCACTCCATTTCGATGATCGTTTGTGTGGGGAAGAGCAAGGCTGCCTATAAACTTGGTAGCAAGGGCAGGTTTGCCCTGTGTAGGCATTGAGAGTTATCACACAATCTCCTTTGGACAGTACAGCTGTTTTCAGAAAATAAAGGTTGAAAAAGTGAAAGACACACAATACTGTGTTACCCGTGGACAAATACGGATACCAGTCAGCAACTGTTCAAGTTTGTAGCAGCCGATGTTATAAAGTGTGTGCGACCAAGTAAATAGAACAGCTCAACCTGTGACGAACTGTAATGGGTACTTTTTAAAGGACCAAATGCAGCGCCCGACTTTTCAGAAAGGTAAACATTTATTGAGCTTCTAAAAGTACGTTCCCAAGTTAGCCTCTAATTACATTGTAGCCAATATTAAACAATGCACGAGAATGCTTCAGATTTTAAACAGTATTTTGAAACTGGAATCAATCCCGAAAACAAAGAAAAGTACGGTGTCCCACAATCGCATTACTGGATACGCTCGACGAGAAAACAACTTAGCGCTGATGAATTTACCTTGTAGAAACTCACGCAACAAGGACTGGTGAGACTAGAGCTTGAAGTAGTATATAAGCTGTAATAGAAAGTGTAAATTAATGCCATTATTCTCCTTGTCTCGGACCTCATTGATATCCTGTATTTTAGCGTGTTCCCACAAACGTTGGCCGGCGCAGGCATGTGACGTCACTTCCGGCACCACCGGAAGTGCGTTCAAAGACAGAGCCGCTGAAATCACTGACTGCAAAATTGATGCAGATACTCGAACCAAAGTCAGCAACTCTGACCGAATGCTACATTCTCTAAAGTTCCCTTATTTTTCGTGTTCCACCTAAAAGGTCCTTAGTTATTTTAGGTTAAGCTGCTGATTCATTTTTTTCAATTGTTTTTTGTAAATGTCTACACTATTTGCATTGTGTTGTGTCATGCGTGGTTTACACAGGAATGGGGAAGTAGGTCAAAACAAGAAATCTGAGTAAATTGAAAGCGACATAGAAATATATTGTGATATGTGTCATGCCTGATATTTTACATACAACACATTGCATTCCGGAACTTGTAGTTTTACTCTTATGTACTCAAACCCCCAGACTTCAACAAGCATCAGCATGTTTTGAATGGGGAAGATTGTGTGAAAACAATATCACTATTTTCTTGTTGGGCCTTAAACTTTGCTTTTGATTGGTTCTCCACATACACCATAGTGCATACTGCACACCATGCAGGGGTTTCTGAGCCAATTAAAAAATTAGTACAGCGAGGGGGAGCCTCATGCCTAAACCACATTGCAATTTAGTGCTTGAGAAATAATCAGATACTCATTTTCAAATAATCCTCAAATCATCAGAAATAGGCCCTCATTCCGACATTGGCCGGCGGCGGTCGCCGCCGGCCTGTCGGGGGCCGCCAGAATACCGTTCCGCGGTCGAAAGACCGCGGCGGTGATTCTGACTTTCCCGCTGGGCTGGCGGGCGGCCGCCTTCAGGCCACCCGCCAGCCCAGCGGGAAAGAGGCTTCCACGATGAAGCCGGCTCGGAATCGAGGCGGCGGAGTGGAAGCTGTGCGACGGGTGCAGTTGAACCCGTCGCGTATTTCACTGTCTGCGAAGCAGACAGTGAAATACATTTAGGGGCCCTCTTACGGGGGCCCCTGCAGTGCCCATGCCAGTGGCATGGGCACTGCAGGGGCCCCCAGGGGCCCCGCGACCCCCCCTACCGCCATCCGGTTCCCGGCGGGAGAACCGCCGGGAACTGGATGGCGGTAGGGGGGGTCGGAATCCCCTCGGCGGCGCAGCTAGCTGCGCCGCCTTGGAGGATTCCTATGGGCGGCGGTACACTGGCGGGAGACCGCCAGTGTTGCCGGTCCGACCGCGGCTTTACCGCCTGTCGGCGGTGCTCCCGCGGTCCTCCACCCTGGCGGTTTGAAACCGCCAGGGTCGGAATGAGGGCCATAGTCTAGTCAAGTCAAGTCATCAGCTACTCATTGCAAAGTCATCCTGAAACCATCAGGAACACCACAGTTTCTAAAGTAATCAGATGGTCATTTTCACGTCATCCTCAGATCATCAGGCTCAAGTTTCTAAACTCTGCTGATGACTTCAAGAGCTTGATGATGTCGGATGATGAGAAAATGACTTCTAAGGTAGTTGGATGATCATCCAATGACTCTGGGATAGCTTCTAAAGTAATCCTGTTTGACTTGGGAGATTTCCCGTAATAGAAGCATCAACGGTTGCTGGACAGTGGAAGTAGATGTGAGATGAGCTCCGTTCTTCCGCTTGTTGCCAGTGTAGTAAAGATAGCCTCCAAAGTGATGATTAAGTAGGTTCTTTGTTGGAGAGAATCCCATCCATAACATGCAGCATCCAAGTTAAACATAAACTCACAAGGAACATCTCAGAAGAGTTACATCGGTCCTGCAATTCTCCTACATTCTATATTCTCTCATTTGTATATCACACTGCCTGTCAATGTAAAAACAAGCATTGAACCACTCAAACAATATGAAAATATACTTTACTAGAAACCACAAAGCTTCTTTCATTACAGCCTTCATCCATTTTGCAATAGTTGCATTCATTACTGCTTTAAGTAGTTAACGTATGATAGCAATAACTGATCAATTCCAGCATATCATTGCTCCAACACTCTACATTCACACACAAGTTAGATGAATTGTCAATTCTAAGCTAAAAAATAGATTCAGACATAGTCCCTGATTACGAGTTTGATGGGCTGACTGTTTGCCCGACAAATCCACGAGGAGGAGACCAGCACAAAACTGGAGGTCTTGTCCCCGCCCTATTATGATGTTTCCACCAGGCTGACCGGTGGAAACCTCCTATTACAAGGTTTCTGCTGGTCAGTCCGGTGGAAACAGAATGGTGGCATTGGCCTGAGGCCAATGTCATCATACAGAGTGTGCCCCAGCATCCTCAGAATGTGCACTGTCTGTCGTAGCAGACAGTGCACATTCTGATGGTGCTGGGCAAGGAGGCCCCGGCACTGTTCATGACATGGTTGTGGGCAGTGCAGGGTCCCCCTGTGGCTCCCAGCACTACCTTTCTGCCAGCCATTTCATGGCGGTCACCCCACCATGAAAAGGCTGTCAGAAAGGAAATCAGTATAGCAGTGCTGTGGCTGACCACTACTTCGACTGCTGCCAACCCATCAGGATCCATGATCCTGGTGGTGGCGGCAGTCCCCTGGTCGTCCGACCACCAGGATCGTAATCTGGCATTCGGCCCGCGAGGAGTGCGGCGGTCTGACCACCACCACAAGTTTGGCAGTTTCAAGACTGCCAAACTCGTAATCAGGTCCTTCGTCTTTGTTCTTTTACAAATTTTGAAACTTACTTCATCTCTATTGCTTGGCCAATTCACAAATAATTGTATCATCGAATCCACATTCCACAAAGTTTGTCATTTCTGGGGTGTGACCAAGCGAGCCAGCATGGCAGCCACATTCTGAAGGGGCTCCCGCTCCTCTGATCAGCGGAACGATCCTGCCTGACAGCGGACCATACCCACCAGCCGACACAGGTGGGGGAGACACCCGGCGACGGGGGGAGCCCGCTGAGGCTATCGACGGAGCAAGAGAGGACTGCTGGGGAGCTGAGGACGAGGTGCGTCCTAGGTCCGACAGACTGGAGTGGCCGGGGCCCGGAAAAGGGTTGCAGCTTGGCACGTGCTGGCTGCCTCACCGATGCAGCGTGAAATGGAGCTGCTGCCGGGTAAGAGGTGACTGAGTCCCTGGTGGTCCCTGGGTGAAAGGGGCTGGTGGAGCGGGCCGGGCTGAGTGAGGGAAGCCTGGGCCCGGAATAAGGCGCAGAGTGGAAACAGGCCTGCTGCTTGGTGGGTGGCGGAGGAGGTAGCGGTGTGGCCCCCAGCGGTGACCGCGAGAGGCCCCCGACCGTGATGGCTGGTTTGGGCTTTGCAGAGGTCGTCGATCAGGGGCGGCCTAGGACAGAAGCTGCGTTGAGGCCTGGGACTGCGGCAAAGTGAGGCCTGCTTTGGGCCATGAGGTGGCATTGCCCAAGGGGGTGGGGAGAGACGGAGTGGGGATCAGGTGTCACCAAGTGTGGGGCCGGACTCAGCCTTGCACTCGAGGCCCGGGACCCCGAAGCGCAGCCTCGTAGGCTTCCTGATCCCCCTTCCTCCCCCCGAATAAAGACTACGAACGGAGTAGCGCTACGGACTCAGCGCACTGGGGGTGGCCAGATTGACAGAAGGAACATGGCTGTGCTGTGGGGACAATGAAGGGCTGTGGCCTGGCTGGCTGTGGTTGTGACGGAATCCTCCTGCCCCTGGGAGCGGCAGTTTGGCCGGCCTGCTGCCTCCCTCCCTGGGGTTTGCAAATGCTACCTTGGACACCTGCAATTAAGAATTGAAGCCACATTTGCAGCTGGCCAGGACTAATCTCTGAAGGGACACAGCGTGGCTGGGCACGTCCTTGGAGGCCTGGGGGTCAGACAGATACGACTTTGGCGCACTTCATGCAGGTCCACAGACAATTATCCTGGCAAAGCCAGGCAAGTGTTAGTTGGTAAGCTCAGTGAAGACTTCTAGGGGCCTCTTGGCCCGGGGGTGTCATGCTGCGGCCTTGGTGTGTGGAGACTGATAAAATGAGTGGTGATGCAGTTATCGGTCCTAAGGGTACTTGCCTCTGTTCCTTCACGGCCCGTTTTCCTTCTGGCAGGCGGCCGCTCAGTTGAGCGTACCTGGGGATCTGGGGCGCAACAAGCCCCCCCATAATAAGGCGGCACACACAAAAATGGACCAATACACTGCGCCCAGTGAGACGGACACAGGCTCGGCACGAGGCATCGCGAAAGAGGTAGAGGGGAACCCCCACCCGTTGGACATGGCGACCCTTCCAAAGGCGATCCAGGAGTCAAGGGAGGCGGTAGAGTCCAAGGTGGATGGTGTCTGTTTGGACCTCTCCCTGGTGCGTCAGGACCTAAGGGGACCACCCTCCAGACAAGAGTCTCTCAGCTTTCCTCAAAGGTGGCCGGCCTGGGGGAGAGGGCCGAAGATGCCGAGAACCCTTCTCACAGAAACAATCTTCACCTGGATGGTTTGCCGGAGGAGATAACAGGAGGCAAAATGGATGAGCTCATGGAGACCTGGTTCCGCTCCTGGGTCCCTGAGGACAGACTATCAAGTTGCTTTGTGGTGGAATGGGGCACACAGTGCTAGCAAAAAGGAACCCTCCTGGATCTCCTCCCCGGCCTATGGTGGTCTGGCTCCTCAACTACTGAGACCGGAACACTATTCTGTGGGAGGCCCACTCCCAGTTGGAGGTACGATACTCCAATACACAAATTCTGATCTTCCCGGACTACACTTGAGCTGTTCGACAACGTCGACAATCATATGAGGAAGTTAAGCAGAAACTACGTGCGCTGAACATGCAATACATGCGCCATTTCCTGGCCAAGTTGAAGGTTATCTACGGAGATTCTACCATATTCTTTGGAACACCGCAGCAGGCATGGAATGGGCGAGAGAGCAGCGGGAATTGCGCCCCTGGAGTGGATCGGCGGTGGGCCTTGTGGACGTTTCTGATGCCCGACCGCTGAGGCCTGCGAGGGAGGCCAATGAGCGCAGTTGGAGGTCTAAAAGGCGGCGCACCTAGCTTGTAGGCGGAGGGGGGGCCTCGGCGAGCCTGGCCCATGGAGTGGATCACTCACAGACGGAGACCCAGGACTCCTCTCTGATGAAACATCAGCGATCTTTAACTCTGATGGGGGTTCACCTTGATTGGTTCCCTGGCGCGTCCTTGACCCAAGAACCTGATGCTGTCTCTGTACTATGTCTGCTATATGTCTGAAGAGGACTGGTTGCAGTAGTCGGTCATTTCCATCCTGGGAAGGCTTGGGGGGGCAGAGGTGTTGACACTCAAGGGAAGGATCGATGGTGCTAGATACTTGCCTCCCTTTATTTGTTCACTGCTAATGTGAATGTAGCTGTCAGGTGGATCATCCGCACCTAGGCAGGAGGTATCCAGATGTAGGCTGCTGAGCACCTCCACGAGTTACCACAGTTTTCAAATGTTTATGGGGGCGACGGATGCTTCTAGGGAGGAATTGTGGGGTAGGGTTGAATTGGGGGGAAGATGAATTGTTCTTTTTAGTATAGTAGTTATTATCGAATGCTGTTTTGAAGTTCAAATCAAGGCTACGTGTGACACTGTTGCTCAACACACACATGTTCCGGGACACCGAAGTAGAGTAAGTGTTTGTTTAAGGGCCTCTGCCTTTATGGTCCGCCACCCCCATGCGTTGCCCTTTGTCTATTGGGGTGCCTCATGGGCTGCACACATCCATTTCTACACTCATTACGATCTCAGTAATTTCATGGAATGTAAATGGGCTCCTAGATCGCATTAAACGGACCACAGTACTTCGGTACATCAAGAGGCATGCCCCGGGGTGGTCTTACTGCAGGAGACGCATTTAATGGGGCTCGCTGCTCCTTCTTGGGGCGTTTTGGATACAACAGTGTCTACCACTCTGGTTTCACAGGTGGGTGCCGGGGAGTGGCCCTGCTGTTGCACAAGTCGCTACCACTGACAGTGACAAAGGTTCACGAGGACCCCTTAGGGAGGTACATTGGTGTAGAGGGTCAGATAGAGGCCAAGTAGTACAATTTGGTGTCCTGGTATATTCCCCTACAACTTTTGCAGCACACCTGTGAGGTGATTGGATTGCTGTTTGCGTCACTCCCAGCCTGTTTTACACTGGTGGTGGGAGATTTCAATGCTGTGCTGGACCCAATTGGGGATGTCTCTGCAGAACCCAGTCCCACCCGATGCCTCCGATATGCAAACCCTAAAGCCTGTGGGGCCTCGTGGGGCCTTTGTGATCCGTGGCAGGTCTGGCACAGGCATGAACGTGCCAACACCCACCGTTCTGCTGCCCATCACACCGAGGCCTGAATAGACCTCGTGTGGGTCCCAGCAACGGACGTAATTAATTTCAGATCAGTTCAGATCCTCCCCAGGGGCATATCAGATCGTGCACCAATTTTGGCAGATTGAGGTACGAGCACCAGGCACAGCAGCTGACCTGCAGACTTAACACATGGCACTTGAAGTTCCCGGAGTGTGGCAGTTTTGTTGAAGGGGAACTCAAGGCTTTCTTCCACTGCAATGAGGGCCCGGTGGACTCGGGGGCAATGCTGTGGGCGGCATGTAAACTGACAATGTGGGGCATTATCAAAAGCTACATCTGTGGGCAGGAGCGGTGCCAGAGGGCACAATGTGTTCAGCTTGAGGCCAAGATTCTAGAACTGGAGGGACAGGCCAGGCACTTTGATACACAGGTGGTGCAACATCAACTGGATTTGGCGCGGTCTGAACTACGCCAAATATCCCTTAAGGAGGCTAAGCAATGCTGGCAGGCGTCGACCAGCAGTGTGTATGGGATGGGTGACAAGTCAGGCAAGTTGCTCTATTGGCTGGAAAAAGGCACGTGGCAGCAGCCAGGGTCGTGTCTTCCATGCGCGATAGGGAGGGAAACACCCAAGTGGAATTTGTGGCGATGGCTCAGGTCTTTGCGACCTACTACCAAGACCTATATGCTAGAGACCCCCTACCACATCTGACAGAGGAGGGCTCTATAGTTTGGTACCTTTGGTTGGGGCTGTTGCCACGCTGAATGATCCGTATCCTGTATCAGCATCCCATGGCCCAGCTCCAGGTAAATGGAGTGCTCTCCACTACATTTCCTATCCAGCAGGGAACACGTCAGGGGTGTCCCTTATCCCCGCTGCTCTTTGCGCTGGCTATTGAACCCCTGCCATGCCTGTTGCGGAGAGACCCTCTGATGTGGGGCTGGATATGATGGGATGGGGTGGCAGATAGAGTGGCACTGATGTGTGGAATTATTGGAGTGGTTTGGGGAGATAGCCAGGGTTCTAGTTAATACCAACAAGTCAACTCTGTTGGAGGTAAGGGGGGGATGCAGAGGGAAATCCATGAGGTGGGCTTTGGCAGCCTATTCGGTATGCTTTATGGAGGCAAGATTCCTGACCAAACAGCTTCATGTACCCGGGTTGCCGTGGGTTACTCTAGGGCGGCTCTAAGAGTAATAAAATGGGACCAGCGCTTTACTCAAATGACCCCACTGTGGCATGGGGAATGGCAACACCAACTTACTACACTGAAGGGGTTTCTTTGCTGGGATGAATAGGGATCACCTACTTGGGGGACGTGAACACAGGGGGTAGCCTTCTATTGTTCCCGGGCAGGATCCGGGGAGAGTGTCTGTGACATGTGGCTCTGCTTAGCATGTGCAGGGGGCAGAGGGTCCTGGTGGGCGGGGGTGAGAGGGGGCAGGATCCGGGGAGAGTGTCTGTGACATGGGGTCTGCTTAGCATGTGCAGGGGGCAGAGGGTCCTGGTGGACGGGGGTGAGAGGGGGCAGGATCCGGGGAGGGTGGACCGTGACATGTGGCTCTGCTTAGCATGTGCAGGGGGGCGGGGGTGAGAGGGGGCAGGATCCGGGGAGGGTGGACCGTCACCTGGGGCTCTGTTTAGGATGTGTTGGGGACCACCGGCAGCGCTGGGCATGGGGACACTCCACCTCCTGACCCCAACCACTGCGGGAGTCTCGTAGCCAAGCTGATTCTACCACTTTGTAAACTCTGCCCCAAAGACTGTGGCAGGTGGCAAACGGGATGGCGAATCTGTTCTTTGCTCCCCAGTTGCCCACAGAGGCCTCCTTTAAACAATGAACATGTGAATGCCCTTGCAGCAGAACTCTTCGTGTGCCCCCCCGTTTCAATTTTGCAATAACATCCCGCGCACAGGTCCTAAAAAAAGAAGTAGAGGGACAACCCAAGGTACGCAGTATGGGCCTGACGTCGCACAAGGCATCACAGGAAGTAGCATCTCAGCCCATGACATCACAGGAAGTGACATCACAAGAAGTGACAGGAGAGCTTAAGACCACCCACATTGGTTTAGTAGGTCTATCATCAATACGTTTGAACACAGGACAGTATTTAACAAATTAGATTTGGCATCGTGGATATGCAAAGAAGTGACGCGACCGATGCATAATCTCAGCCTCAGCTTAAACATTTACTTTTTAAAACTCTAACAGAAAGAAATTGGCAGCAGGAAGTCAATTGGCAGTAACTCGGTTCAACGCAATCGGTTGCAAACTTTGCATTTTAAAGCACCTTTTGGGGTTGAGGCACCTGCTGCTGAGATCTTAGTCTGCCAACTAAATCTCAAGGAATATTAATAATGGTTAAACGTTTTAAATCAAAGTAGAATAGCGTGTTAATATGTCCCCTGAAGAGCGCTTTATGTAAGGCGCAGATGAGATTAGATCCTTCTAATATAGCGCTGTGAGCTATAAAGCGTGTGAGATCTGTACCTGGTAACCCTCACTATCTTATGCAACACGTCCTGTACATTGATTTACACACATACAATTTATTGTCAATGTATAATGTGCCTGTGTGATTTAAGTGCTCTGAAACCCTGCATTTGAATGCGTGGCGCTACAGAACTATAAAAGCAATAAAACAATGGCGGTATTCCTCCCAACCCCGACACCATCCTGTATGTTGCTTTCTCCATCATGTGCTTGTCCCCTCCCCACCGGAGGTGGCCCACGCGTCCATGGCTCCGCTTACCACCCCCCCCCCACAGCCTCAAGCGCTTCTTGGCATCCCAGTAGGGCCCAGTCCCTGCCTGGGAGGACGGGTGAGCACAGATGCTGATGCTGGGACCTGAGAACATTGTATCTCTCAGTTTGGAAACCATTGGCCACTTTTCCCAAGCCTGCTTTCTCTTCTTTGGAAACATTGTGCCTTCTACTTGCAAACACAGTAGTTCCCTTGGCAGATATTTTCCTTATCTCATCCTCACAGCAGCAAATCGCAATTGGAAACATTGTATTCTTGTTTAGGAACTGCTTGCAGCTTTCAACCCCCCCCCCCCCTCCACCCCCCCCTTACCCCCAGCGCCTCGAAACCCTGACGGGTACATAGCGCGCTTTATAAATATCGTGATTGATTGATTGATTGATTGATTGATTGTTCAGGGAAATGAAAGAACAATATGCACTGCACAAGACCCAGTTATTTTAATACCTGCAGCTGTGACATGCCTTGGGGGCACATATTCCTTCAGACACCCAACTCCCTGACTATAACCCGCTTGAGGCGAAATTATTAACACAGAGGTTGGGTAAGAAAGCAGTATCCCAAATTTATAAGTCACTACTTACGAATGCCCCTGATGGGTTTGACCACCTGCAACAGAAATGGGCACAATGGGTCGTGGAGCTGGATGATCACGACTGGCGGGAGGGATCACTGGCGCCCAAGGAACTTGCCATCTCAGCTAGGCTGTGGATGATACAATTTAATTACCTTCATGCAACTTACTTGACCTCAGCAAGACTTTCAAGTATGTCTGCCAGGACGCTTTCCACTTGTGCCAGGTGTGGTCTCCCCGAGGGAGACTTTTTCCATGTGATCTGGAGATGTCCTCAGTTACGGCCCCTCTAGGAGGGGGTCGGCAAAGAAATAGCAGAGGTACTAGGGCACCCTATAACTTGAGTCCCAAATTGGCGTTGCTGGGGCTACCGGAGGAATGGGTGGCCTCTGAGCAGATCGGACATTTGTAGCGGTGGCATGCGTCGTAGCCAAAAGGGATATAGCCCGCACGTGGAGGCAAACCAGAAGTCCATCGTTGGCGGGATGGAGGGCGAGGGTGGACTTGTGCGCACACCAAGAAAAACAGATCTTTGCTGCCCGTGGGTGCCTGGAAAAACATGATAAAATATGGGGGAGGTGGTGGACCTACCATGGAGTTCTATTGTAATGTAACACTTAGGCCTTTATTTTGACCCTGGCGGTCTTCTGACACCAGGGTTAATGTGGCAGTATCACCCCCAACAGGCTGACGGTGTATACTGCCACATTATGAGTGTGGCGAGTTGGCCGCTGCCAACCTTCCACATCACGGTATGAACCACCGGGCTGGAGATTTTCATCTCAGACCCGGCAGCGCGCTGGCGGTAATATGATCCAGCCTACCGCCATGGTTTCCGCAGAGGTAGCAACGCCACGAAAACCATGGCAGTAGGGCCTACTGGTGACAGGGAATTCCTTCCCTTTCACTAGTAGACAGCTTCCCCACCCCAGCAAGCACCTAACCCCCCCATCCAAACTCACCCTCCCACCCCCATCCAAACTCACCCTCCCCATCCAGCCTCCCACTCCCCCGATGCAAACACACTCACTCCCACCACCTCCGATCCATTCACACACACCTCTACCCCCTCCAATCCATTCACACACACCCCACCCCATTCATGCATGCACTCGTAGACCCACATACACTCACACTCATCCATACACGCATTCACTCATACATACTCACATGCATTCAGGCATGTAAACACGCAGACATCCAAACGTGCATACTACACACTGACATGCAGACCCGTACTCACTTCAACATTCATACATGCATTGACTCACACACATACAACCACGCATACACACCAATACTCACATTCACACAGGCACACACACATTCATACACACACACGCAGACACCGCACACTCACATACAACACCATCCACCCTCCCACCACCCTCCCCTGTCGGATGATTACCTTACCTGTTCCAGGGAGAAGGTCATCCAGCAGGGAAGGGGTGCTGCTACCGCCAGCAGTGTCCCACCAGCAGCACACCGCCAGGCCGTATTAAAGGTCTTAATACAGCTGGCGGCATCCTACTGGCAGGGCAGTGCAGGTGGTAGCAGCGCCAGGACACCACCGTCTGCAAGCAGGGCTACTGCCGGGCTTCTGCCCTAAGTGTGGCGAAAGTCCGGCAGTGTCCATAATCTGGCAGATGGATGGTCGTCTCCGTGGCGCTATGGTGGGGCCCGTGGCATCGGCGGTATTCAAAGAATACCGCTGATGTCATAATGATCCCCTTAATGTTGGTGGACCAGAAACGCAATGTGAAACTTGCTATCTAAATTTGGCTGTTGATATTGTCGGAGCACGATATGTGTACACTGTTTCCAAAATTAATAAAAATTTGGTAATTAAAAAAAAGTTTGATATTTCACATTAGGTGGTCTCTTTAACCGAATCCCTTTCATCACTCTGCATATTAATGGGATGCTATACACTGACAATCCTTTTTGTAATGAATAACCTGCTGCCACCAGTGGCCTATTCCAATTCACTCTTCTGTAAGACTTTCCTTACTCAAACAACCCTGCAAGGAAATTTGCCACCTCTACTTCTTCTACCTTCATGGAATCCAAGTCCCTCTCCATGCACCAACATAGCCAAACTTTCCATGCGCCTCTATATCCTTTCCTAGTGTCTGGTGCCCATGATTCATTGCCTAGGCTTGTAGCTGTTCCCCAAAGCCCTGAGAATCTATCTGAACACCTGATATCCTCCATTCTAGAAGGGTGAGTGCATCAAAGGATGTTCTTTGTTCTCCATGCCTTGTAAACGACCTTTGCATGAGGTTATCAAATATGGTATTTCTATTGACAAATCCATTACTGTTAGAAATCATGCCTGCGTTTTCCAAAAAGGTGTCACTACCAATTGACATTTCGGTCTCCTCATCTGTACTAATACTATCTGAATCATAGACAATGGGGGAAAAGCATACCTTCTCATTTCCTTCCAGTCCTGTGTTAATGCATCCACTGCTATTGCCCCGGATCTGGTCTCCAACTGATATAACATGGTAAATGAAAAGTCAGTTTGAGGGCAAACAGATGCACAATTGGAGGTCCCTTTACTTGCAGAATTCTCTGAAACATATCCTACCTTAATTTCCTGTCGCGATAATCTGTCATGTTTAGGGAATTCCAATCCGCAATCACATTGTGAATCCCAGAATAAGTATTCTGCTCTCAATTTTATTTTGTGTTCCAAATAAAATCCCACATCTCTTTTGCTAATTATGATAATCTCATAGACCTGCTTCCTCCCAACCGGTTTATATAAGTTACTGCATTCATTTTGTCCATCTTTAAAAAACTGAATTCTCCTTCAATTCTTTGGAGAGCAAACAAGCCTCCTTGCATCTCCAAAACAATTATGTGCTACTCTTTTTCTAACATATTCCAAACTCCAACATTCTCCTCACCTGAACATGTGACTCCTCATCATGAATTGCCTTTATCTGTCTCCAGAACAAAATCTGATTTGTTCCAAAAATAGCCCGTTTGTTTCAGGCTTTCAAATTTTCCTTTCACCATACCAACTCCTCTCTAGCGTCTTTGCTCAGATACACCATGTATCTGTACCACAAACCCTTTGCCACACCTAAAGACTTTAATTGCTGAAGGGCCCTCTAATGTATTTGTCCTAGAAATACAGCTTGTGTTGTCGATAACAATAGGCCGATCACTCAAGCCAACTCTCTCACCTTCACTTCCTCCTTCTTTGACAGTAATTTTACCTCCTGTCAATTTTACTTTCTTCTCCGGTAACTGTAATTGACTTACAGAATAAACTCCAACTTCTGCATTGGAATCAACATAGATTTGTCTGAATGTATCACAAAACCCAGATCCTGTAACAAACTTCTCAGAAAATTCAACTGTTTCTTTAATACTCCTGCATCTTGATTCATTATCAATATATTTTCTAGGTAAACAATCATCTTCACTCCTCTCACTCTCTTTGAAAAGCTACAACTGGCCTTAGAACCTTTGTAAAACCCCATAGTGCAGCTGACGGTCCGAATGGGAGACATTGGAATTGATACAACTGTCCGTTCTATCTGAACTGAAAATATCTTTGGCTTTCCTTTGCTATTGGAATTGTGAAATAGGCATCCTTGAGATCCATTTTCACCATCCAATCCAAATCCTAAAGCATATCTCTTACCAAAGGTATCCCCACCATTTTGAAATGGTGATATGTTCCAAATTGATTTAAATTCCTCAAATTTATCACCGGTCCCCATCCTTTGTCTTTTTTCTCCACTAGAAACAATGTACTTACAAATCTCCTCTCTTCTTCTCTTATCTTTACTATCACATTTTTTCTATCATTTGTAGTATCTCCCCCTGCACAATCCATGTTAGATCTTTTTCAAATACTAATTCATTTGATTCTTTCAACTAGAAGGGTTTTGTGTGGAACTTTATCTGATACCTTCTATTGCCTGTAATGCCCTTGTATCTTTTATTATTTCTGTCCACTGCTCTTTGAAAAATGTCATCATTCCTCTTGATCTTGTTGGGTACAGAATCAGAACCAATCCTCATACTCACCTTGATTTTGATTGGGATTCTGTCCTCTTACTCTCTTAGTGACCTCACCCTTCTTCTCTCCCCTTCTGGGGATAAAACTGTGACCCTGCTTGGGTTCTTCTGTAAATTCCATATCCCTGGTGTGCTGCATTCTGATACTGGGACCTATAGTTTGTCCGGCCAGAAGAGTGCCTTCTCCTACTGGCCCTGCCATAAAAATGATTGCCTGTAAACATTCTGCACGTAGAATATTGCACCTTATCCAAACTTGTGAAAGTTTGTACCTATTTAGTTAAGGATTTCACCATCCCATCTCCGAAAAGCATTCCTTTCACCCCATCACTTGATTCCTTCCTGGCTAAATCAGTGAAGTTTGGATTTATGCACATAAGCACAGCCCTGCGTCTCTCCACCAGAAGGCCTGCATTACCATTGTAGAAAAAACAAATGACACACTGACGCCATCCTCTTAGTAAATTAATATCTAGACTCATATCCTTTAAATAGCCATCTGCTGCAAAATCGAAAATCTTTGCAAATAGACCCAGAATATCCACGACCCTGTCCTGACATTGTTTAAATGAGTTTTCCAACCCCTTTGTTGGGTCTCTCCCCATCTTAAAAAGGTAAGTTATATGTTCAAGTTCTAGATTTGGTGTCATTGTCACCTTCTCATCAGTCATAGGCCGAAAGTATTCTGCCCTCATAATATTTCTTTCTTTTGCCTCCCAGGGTCTTTGTAGGCTGGCCTTAATGTAGTTAGAGACATGGTCTAAAGGCCACCAGTCCTTACATCTGGGATGTCTAATATCTCTAGGGTCAAATAAATTCTCTCCAAAAGGATCTACTACTGTAGAAATCTCTTTATTGCTATTTATATGACTGTTCTGGTTTTCCTCTTCTAGGCCATCCTTATAATCCAAATCAAATTCATCCTCTGGCACTCCCATCTCACCTTAGGGATCAGAACCCCTTTGAGTGTAAAACTGACCTTTCTGTGTGTCGCTTTGGACACTAACTCTTACTGAGCCGCTTTGAGCTCCTTTAATACTGGGTGATTCATCCATATGTTTCCTTTTCTAACGCATTTTCGTGCTGGACCTCTATTTTGGTCCTCCTCATCTGAAACAGAGAAACATTTTTCTTCATCTAGATTCCTAACTTCTGTTTTTTTTACTCAAAGCTTGGTCACTGCCCCCAGACAGCATCCTTACTTATTATTTTTCTAAATAATCTTCTTGACTTAACTCTGCAACATTTTTTTCAGTCATACTGACTTGTGTCCTGTTTTTATATTATTATTTTGTTTAATTCTCTTGTACTTTATTCTTTTTTCACTAATAATAAGGCTTTTTCTTTCTGATGTGTTGCAACAAACCGTTCCCTGTAACATACGCTTTTTTAACATGTCACGTTGGCAAGGAAAATGTCCCTGCACACCTATTTCCTATAAAAATAAGCCAGCCCAATGTGCCCAACTTCCCTCAAAAACAAGAATACGCATTGACCAGCTGGTCTTTCACATATGCACGGCCTCTGCAATCTTCTAAGATTATGGGTGCCTCTTCATTGATCACACGAGTGGCAACTTCTTGCTGATTGATCGTGTGCAGACTCTACCACGCAAAACCGACTCATGTTGATCACATGCTTGAAAGTGTGATGCGGCTAAAACCACTCTGTGCAGCACGCGATTATTGGTCATTGTTTAAATTTACACCGCAATATAGTGCAAAATCGGCCAGTAAGTCTACACTACTTATTTATATCATTTAGAACGTTTTACTCAATATTTGTAATATTTGTATGTATAAATATTACCTCTTATAAATATTTTATTAAACAGAACTTGTACAAATAAAAACTCCTACTCCTAAATTGAGTATAACAAATAAAAAACAACCTTACTCCTGAACCATCTTATACAAAATTACAAGCACATATTTTAAATTAATCATAGA
Organism: Pleurodeles waltl; assembly: GCF_031143425.1. Taxonomy (NCBI): domain Eukaryota; kingdom Metazoa; phylum Chordata; class Amphibia; order Caudata; family Salamandridae; genus Pleurodeles; species Pleurodeles waltl. The sequence continues at coordinate 933,408,973 of NC_090448.1, read as the reverse complement.
ACCCAAATAATACTTATCTGCTCAGATGCAGCAAAGAAAGGAGTAAGACGATGGAGGACAAGGAGTATTTATGAGACTGAGAGTTCTGAGTTCGGTGTGATGTTTTAAAGTTCTGTTTTCGAAGCTTTTAAAGGTTGCTGCTCAGAAGTGACTAGAAGTGTATGCATGATTCTAGCCTCCTTACTTGCCATAAAATCTAGGATTCAGTTGTTTAGAATCTAAGCCGGGTGGGGTGAAAATTGTTGTGTGAACTTTCATTGTGCTGAATAAGGGTGCAAAGTTTCTCAAAATAATTTGTGGGAAATAGCTTCCTGAAAAGCAGACAAATTAGATGTTATGACCAGGGAGGTGATCAGTTTCGTATTCACATTGAAGAATTGTAGAAAGATGAATGTCATGCTTTTGACATAATGTCTCTTTTCTTGAGACTTTATGAATGGATTACCAGCTACTTCTTCTTATATACATACATATTTTCCATAGAGCATGGTAGCCCAAAGTGCTGAACCTTAAGTAATACGCATGTAAAGATACTTTTAGCCTGTGTGAATTATGTGTAACTACATTTTGGAGCACCAGATTTTTTAGGTTGTAGCTGGTAGGTCTCCCTTATTTCTCAGTCATAATGCACCACAGAGGTATATTTTCATCATCATTATATGTTGTTTATTTCAGAAAACGTTTTCTACTGAACATCCATCTCACTTAAAATGTTAACTAAACTCATCACTACAGCCAAGTACAAATATACCATCTAAAATTTCATTTTCAATGACACAAAACACGTTAAATTAACAAACCCCTCACATAGTGTGCCCTTATCGTTTAAAGGAAATTAACATATACATGAGATACTAGCATGTCTTTACTCTGTCCCCTAGAACTGTAATATAAACACATCAGAACAACTGTGATATAGCCCTAAAATTGTCAAACAAGTATTATTATTCCAATGTGGGTGTCATTCCAAGTTTATTACAGGTAACATATTTTAATTGTGCTTCATGCCCCAAATTCAGCTCATTTATACAAGCAGATTTTGAGTAGACTAGAGATAGCTCCAGGTCTCCAATTCTATATATTTGTAGGGGAATATTATCCAATGATATATGTATACATCTACAAATTGATCTGCTCTCAACTGCCAGACGGTGATAGCCCCAAATAAATGTGTTATTAGCAGCTTCCCTACACAAATACAGTACATCATACCATGTTCTTGTTTCACTATTTATACACAGGGGCTTCGGCCATTTGGCTCTGGTGAACTCACAGACACGGCAATCCAGGAAGAAGTGGGAGGTCTCTCAGACAATTCCACATAGAGGTTTAATATCCTCCTGTCTTTCTGTGTCACTTAATTTTGTCATAAATTTAATAAGAGGACATTGCCTAGTCTGACGTTCACAAATAATTATTTCATTTGGGACAGCTGTCAGGCCAACATATCTTTTGTCTACCTAACAGCCACATCTCCGCACACCTGAGACACCTGCATTGGCTCCCAGTCAGCAAAAGGATCACCTTCCGACTTCTCACCCACGCACACAAAGCCCTCCACGACAAGGGACCGGAATACCTCAACAGACGGCTCAACTTCTACGTCCCCACCCGCCCCCTCCGCTCCTCTGGCCTCGCACTCGCCGCCGTCCCTCGCATCCGACGCTCCACGGCGGGTGGGAGATCTTTCTCCTTCCTGGCGGCCAAGACCTGGAACTCCCTCCCCACCAGCCTCAGGACCACCCAGGACCACTCCGCTTTCCGGAGACTCCTAAAGACCTGGCTGTTCGAGCAGCGATAACCACCCCCTTTGTCCCTAGCGCCTTGAGACCCGCACGGGTGAGTAGCGCGCTTTATAAATGCTAATGATTTGATTTGATTTGACTAGCTTGGTCTCAACATTGCTAGAGGGCATTTGGCTCATCCACATTTGTGGTAAGGCATCAACTATTGCCCAAAAGCAGAACCATGCCTTGGTCAAACTGTTGAAGAATGCTGACATTCCCCCACGTATCTCCAACCCGTAGGCCAGCAGAATATTACACCTTCTAGCACTGCAGAGTAAGGGGTTTTACTCAGGACTAACCAGGATTCTACACATCCAACCTCATAGTTCACTCCCTTTTGCCTTAGCACAAGCTTCAGTGGAATCACATTTTTTTTTTGTTGGTAGATGGAGAGGACTTCTGAGGAACCAGTTCTTTTTAACCACAGAAATGTATTTAAAGACTGGCTTTTATATCCCTAGGGTCTCTGCTACACAAGTTGCGTGTGGGTAAATATCAGAGGCCTTGCATTACTGAGAGTGAAATAAATCGACCCGTTCTAACCCATTGTACCATAGCAAATCATTTGGGAGCTAGCGTTCCCATCATGGCAGTTCTTCCACTGCTTTCACTTTACTCACATTTTACGAATTGCAGAAAGCCCCTATGGGTTGATTTACTAATATTTGACACACAGCAATGCAGCAAGATGACTTGCTGCGCTGAGTTGCTTCAAAGTAGAGGGCAGGAATTGACCATATCTACTAAGATATGGCTCATTCCTGCTCTCTCTCTGCGGTGGTGCACTGGTGGGCGCAAGCACCACTGCATCATTGTGAAAGGGTGATGCGTTACAGACAGGATTGTTTTGTGCAGGAAGGACACCTTCCTGCACAAAAACAATTCTCTGAGGCTTTTTCCTATTTCTATGTGTGGTGCTGAATACCGCATGTGTAGAAAGAGTAAAAAAAAGACATGAAATTACATATTTCTCCTTGTTACGTATCCCCTGGAAATGCATACGACTTTGGCAGATTCCCAGGTTTACTACTCTTAGTAAATCTGGTCAGTGTGCCAAAAACCATAGGTGGACGCGTGAGAACACTTACCCTCCACCCATGGTACATGTTCCCAGGGCAGAGTAGCACACGGCAGCAACTTGTGCTGCTTTGGGTTACTCCAAATGTACTATGTCACACAGAGGCATGCAAGGTGGCTCTGTATGGCCTAGTAAATCAAGCTTGTATTGCACTTGCCTAACCATACGTGACACAAGGGCAACGCAAGACCTTAGTAAATCTAGGCCTGAGTGACTGACTGAGGAGGAGCAGTCAGTGAAAGAACTCGCTGCCGGTGGAGTGTAGGTGAAAAGGTTCTCAATCATATACACTCAGCCAAAAATTATTGAAAATGTCTGATTAGTGCATTTCAAAGCACACTGAATATGTCATCTAAACGATGTAAGGTTTAGTGTTGGTGCTAAGAGTCCTTTAAGTGATCCATTATTCCTGTTGCATGTGAAAGGTGGCAATAATGGGGTTTTCACTGTGGTGCATAAATGAGTTGTTGCCCTTCAAAGCCGTACTTAAGCCTGTGGCACAATTTACTTGAGGAACTCAAAAGTATGACTATGTAACTCCTATTCTAAAATCTCTTCTTTAAATACCTATAGGCCTCCATATTCTGATGTAGTGCGGTTACTTTGCTTCTAAAACAGTGTGTGGGCAGTCCTTAATATTTGCCTCTCAAAGGGGATTGTTCCTGGTGTCCGCTTGAAGAGAAGCAAATGTTTGTTTAGCATTGATATTCCTAAAGGGCGCACAACTCGGGAACAGTCTTAAAATATATTTTATGCTGTTCCAGTGTTGGGACACGTTACATATTTCAATACGGCTGGCTCTGACCTTAGTGCACTTTAGAAGATAATTAAAACCTTTAATTTCTTTGAATTTTAAGCTAAAACGTACTTTTCCTGTTTATCCATTGCAATAACAGTAGAAAGCTTCTTGTAAGTGCACTGTGATTTGTAGGTGTTATAATTATTTTTACTGGGTTATTGGTTTTGTTTGCTATTTATTTTTATTTTTTGGTATTTCTGCATTGTACCAGACCCATATTTTTGTATGGCTCCTGTTTTAATGAAAAAACTATAAATAAATAACTCAAATTAAAAATGCAATATTTCAAGAGCCAACACAATACCCCGAAGCATTATTTCTCTGTGAAAGAAATCACATCCTTGTACCAATGGTAAGCATTTCATTCCGTGATTAGAATAAACAATAGGAACTTATGTGCCGCAGGAGAAGCTATGTCCAAATAGAAGATGAGGTCACAAAGCAAATATTATCATCACAACTTCTGTGCTTGGCGATATAACACCCATCAGACATTCAGTGGCAGTGATCCATCGACAACACACTTACTGTGCCTGAGAATATGTCCATGAAAAGTTATGTACAAAGTAATAATTCTGTCACAGTGCATTTGCCAGTAGGCTATAGGCCTTATTCTGAGGGGGGAAGGTGGGAATGGCGGTTGCAAAAGCACTTCAGTACAAATAAAGGTTACGTTTGGTTTTTTGCTCCAAATAATTACTTTCATTATAAAATGTGTAACAGCAAACACAAGCAATTTTTCGAGTAACTAGTGTGCGTTATTATCCCTTTCACAAAATTCCTCCCATAATTTCCTCTCATCTTTTATTGAGTGTAATTACACAACTCGGGTTTCTATCAAATCTGACTTTTCTGCATGGTCATCCCAGATTTTTGCAATTTTCTTCTATTTATTTCACCATTGCTAAACAGTTGTAAAGTGTATGTGTGTGTCCCCTCTAAAATGTGCTGTCCATCGGAAATCCTTATTCGGCCTATTTAACTTCTCTACAGATCCATTGTAAATGGTGTCTTATGTGTACACTTGGCATGGAAAGTTAAATGTCATGTAAAAGTATGTGGGCTTCATAGTGTATTTACACCACACATATACATGACAATATTATATTTCTACCTGGAACACTACTGTGCTCTGGCTAGGCTGTTGTTTAGGTTTAAGATCTATTTTACTATTTTGTTGGAGTATATTCACCAGTACAACAATCTTCTCACCTACATCCAGTGGCCGGTGGTGCAACAGCAATAAACTTCAACTGTGAAGGGAGTGGGGGGAAGCAAGAGGGATAACAGAGTTGTAACAGGCCGGGGTAAAGTGACGACCACTGCAGATATTAAGACATCAGTGTTCTATAAAAGGTAGGTAAGATAAGGGGGTGTCCTATTAAGACTGCAGGCGATCAACTGTCTTCTGATTGGCCCTGGTTCTTGTAGTTGTGTGTTAAGGGAAGGATTCGCAAGTATATTGGATATGTTAGTCCTCGTAATTCATCTGAGAGACAGCGAATGCAGGGGTTCCATGTCTTATCGAATAATGGCAGTGTGTGCGCTGCATCGTCATCATCTTCTACATCTCCAATAAGCCCATAGTTTGTGGAGCTAGTCTGCGAAGGTTGGGATCAATTCTGAGCCCCGTTGAGAGAGTAAGAATTGCTTAGCAGCCCCCAATGGCAAGGTAATGGCGTGGCCATTGGGAGATCTTAGAGGATAAGTTAGTGTGTTTGGGAGTCCCAATAGGATGTAGCTGGAGAATCTGGGAATGTCTGTGTCATATGTTCCCTCTATCATGTCCAATACTTCCTGCCAAAAGGAGTGTATTTTGGGACATTGCCATAGGATATGAGTAAGGGTGCCCCTCTCTCCACATTGTCATCAACACGTGTCGCTCTCACCTGTCTTCCAGTGGGCAACTCTTGCTGGGGTATAGTACCAGTAGTGAGCTCCTTTTTAGAACATTTCCTTAATAGACATGTTAAGTGCAGAGACTTGAACACAGTGAAGTATATTACGCAACTCTCTGTCCATGAATATGCGGTCATACTCCACCTCTCATCATCATTGTGCTTGTGTTCTAGGCAGTTTGGGTGGCATGACAAGGAATTTGACTGTCATAGAGGCAGTGTTTGTCTGATGTGCAGGTGAGGAGCCATTTCTCAAACTGGGTAAGGGGCCTACTGGCATGAGAGCAATGGAGAGCTGAGTGACCCAACATCGGATGGCAATGTATTGCTAGTGGGTCACTGCCAGAAGCCCATAACCTGTCTGAAGCTGAGAAAAATCCATAAGGCCATCAGCGTCAAAAAGGTCTTCCACCCTTTTACAGTTAGCCTCCTGCCATATGTTATAGCTAGGGTCTGGCAGTGCGGGAGGAAAGTCTGGGTCCCTAGTATTGGTGTCTAAGGGGAGATAGTAGTGGAAAGACCCTTCTCTGTCTGCCCCTTGTCCCACATCCCCACAGTGGTGCATAATACGGGGGATATATAAGCTCCGGGTGGTCGATGCGTCTTTAGTAACCATAACATTTTCCAAATGTGCATGCCCATTACTGTATGGTCAATAAAGCACCAATGTTTCTCAGTGCTTGGGCAGGACCGTCCCACTATGTAGCTCAATTGCACTGCATGATAGTAGCTCACCAGGTGGGGAACCTGGACCCTGCAGCGTATCTAATGTCCATGGAGGCAGGTGTAATGGCAATGTCTGCCTGACATATAAGACCTTCGGTAATAGTGTCATCTTGTCCGCTGCCAGACAGTCCATCCAAGAAAGGCCATATCCTTTCCATTTGGACAGGTCTGAGTGAGCAGTCAACATGAGTACATCATAGTTGGGTGCCACCATGGCGGTTGGAGTGGGATGAATTTGGAGGCCCAGATAACATATCCCTTGCTTGGCCCAGGTGAAAGAGAAATCTGCTTCCAATGGGGCTCAGTCTGCCTCAGGGGGTAGTAAGGTTTAACACAGATGATTTTTGAAAGTTAGTTTTTAATCCCGATACCTCCCCAAAGTATGTCAATTCCCTCATGACCTCCGTCACAGAGGCACGCAGATTCGATAAAATAAGTAAAACCCTATCCGCATACAGTTCAGTCTTGTGTGGCCTGCTTCCCATATTGATGCCAGCGATCTGTGGATGACTGCGTATTTGTTCAGCAAAGGGCTCCATATACAAGGCATACAGCAAGGGTGATAGGGAGCAGCTCTGTCACATACCTCTAGTAATAGGAATGGATCGGGACAAGAGTCCATTAACTCATACCATTGTTTTAGGTGTTGTGTAGCTGCATTGGGTCAACCTGCAAAACCCCAGGCCTAGACCAAAACGCCCCAATCCTGCGCATAGGTATGTCCAGTGGATACGATCAAATGCCTTCTCCGCATCATTGGACAGGAGTATGACAGGTGTATGGCACCGTTGTATCTTATCTAGAAGATGGCTGAGGCGTTGGGTGTTATCGCTACTGTTCCTTTCTGGGATGTACCCAGTCTGATAGGCATCTACCAGCACCTGCAAATAGGGAGCTAGTCTGTTAGCTAAAATGCTGGTAAAGATCTTTGCATCCACATTTAATACTGGTATAGGGTGGATGGAGGAGCAGTATTTAGGGTCCTTCCCCTGTTTGTGGATAATCGCGATTGTTGCTTGTTGCATTATGGGGGTTAAGGACCCAGTAGCGCTAAAGTCGTAGTACAACTTTGCCAAAATAGGGGCTAGAACAGTCCTAAGTGTCTTATTAAACTCCACACTGTACCCGCCATGGCTAGACACTTTACCAGGCTTAAGGCATTGTATTGCCAAGAGGACCTTGGTGGAGGTATATCTTTACCTACGCAGTCAGGTGCTTGGGGGATGCTGGACAGAGCGACGGACGCCAAAAATGACACAATGCTATCCGAACTGAGAGTTTTGGTGCAGTAGAGATTGGCATAGAAAGTTTCAAACTCCTGCATGATCAATTCCACTTAATGGGTCAGGCTACCTTCAGCTGTCATCAGTTCTTCCACCCATTGTTGCACGGCTTGTGAGCAAAGATGGTAAGCCAGAAGGCTTCCTGCCCTGTTCCCTCCCACATAGTATTTGTGTTGTATGCGCAGTAGGGCATTTTCTGCTCTTTCCATGTCTATGGTTCACAATTGCATGCATGCCATGCTGAGTTGCCTTTGAACCGCCAGCGAGCCAGTGGTTTTATGTGTTGCTTCCAGGTCCCTGAACATGGTCTCTAATTGCATTCTTTTATTACATCTGTCCATATTGAGGTGGGCAGCAATAGCAATTAACTGATCCCGGACCACTGCTTCCAGGGTGATTCATAATAGTGTGGCAGATGTAGTGGTGTGTTGATTGTCACCCATGGGGGGTCCATGTAATCTGCTTGGGACCTCTCCAGCTCCATTGTAAGGTGTTGAGCAAGAGGGGAGCTCCACTGCTACACGTGTACTGTTCAACGTAAGGGTCACCCCCCTGGGGCAGCGGTCTTTGTCAGAGGAGAGGCAAAGGCACTACACCAAAGTGTTTGTGCTGCGGATGAGTTCTTATGAGGTGACCTCTGAGACGCAGGTTCATCAGTGGTCACTTTCTGTCTCCGAGGTGCTGTTGCGGCGTTACAGTCGTTGTATCAGTGCAGATCGCTCCCTGCAACTTTCGGTCTCCGATGTCTTGCGCAGTTTGCCTTTCCTTGAATGAGTCGATTGGAGTGGGGCTGCCAAAGGGGCCGTCAATTCCTGTGCCATCAGGGATGGCATATATGCCAGTGATCGAGCCTCTTCCAGTGTGCGGACGCTCTGTGTCTCATTATTACACACAAATTGAATTTCAAAGGGGTGCCCACACCTGTATCTAATCCCATGTTCTCGGAGAACATTTTTCAGTGTTTTGAGGGACCTACAGTGCCGCAGCATCACAGATGGAAGGTCCTGGTACAATCCTATCTCATAGCCTTCAAAATGTATTGATGGTTTATCACGTACTACAGATAGTATGATTTTATTTTTTGTTTATAGTTATGCAAATAGGTAAGGATATACTGCACCTGGCTGAGGGAGTACGCGGGCCATCTGGCTCTGTGAGTGCGGTCAAGGATTATATCTTGGCCCTTAAACTCCGTGGCCACATGACAGAAGAGAAGTCCTCGAGATTCTTGGGTATTGCTTGTGAAGGAACAACCCTAATTCAGATGTTGGAGTGACTGGATCAGTTTTCAAAGCCCTCCCGCTGATAGTGTAGCTACTGTTCAGGAGCTCCAGTATTTCTTGTTGGTAAGTATCCAGCTCTTCTTCCCGGGAGTCATGAGTTTGTTCGAGCAAGTTCAGTCTTTGGCCTGGAGCACCAACGTCTCTTTTGAGCTCTTTCATTTTGGAGGCTATGCCTTCTTTAAGGGTGGCAAAGTCCTCCCTGAGGGCTCCAAATCATTGTTCTAAAAGGGACCGCGTTATTGAGGCATCATCACCCGATGACCCTGCCATTTCATCCATGTAGCCTAAGGCAGCAGCTGCATCTTTTGGCGAGTCCACCTTCTTCACCGGGGTTTCAGTTAAATGTTCTTTAAGGGTGTTGTCCTTTTTGGTGCTGCGTTGGGAAGCCGTTGCTGCATAAGAAAGGCCACCTGGAATGACAAGGGGGGGTAGATTGCAGATTGGGGCCTATGACAGTTCTGTCACGATCTTGTATGTTGGGAGGCCCTACAACTCTTCAGACGTCTTCTACCATCACAGAAGCCCTGCGGTACCCTTGTGGTGTAGGGAGGCGATCCCGGTCTGCCACTTAGTTCATTACCCCTTGTGGTGCATGGCCGGCAGAGCTTCTTCAAAAGTGTCAGTTCCTGTACCCAGGGCAGGTGTTCTGATAACAAAGAGGACAGAGGCAAGGGGCGGCAGCCAATCGGGCCTGCGTTTAGGGGAAGCCCACAGGGTACCAATCAGAACTATTCTGGGGGGACATCGCGTACAGATCCGGCTGCACAGGGTCCTCACCATAGACAGTTAATATAGCCGGGTGGAGGGTCCCAGCCTCTACGTCACGTCACTATTCCTAAGGCTATCCAGTCACCCTCCAGTAGAATACAGTCATGCACACCGCCAATCTTTCTCACAATGGCAATAAGCATTACTCCCAGTGTATTTTGCCGGTCAGGTGGGCAATCAGCAGTCTCCCCTCTAAATATCTCTATGTCCTCCACTTCAGTGAGGCAGTGGTGGCTAATCTTTACTTTTTAGGACTCACCGGGGCACCTTTCAGGCCCTACCAGGCCTCCGTGCAATGCCCAGACAGGCCCCTCTACGGTCGGTGTCTGCTGCTTTTCAACCGAACTCAGTCACCACCTACGTGCAGCTATGTGGGAGACGGGAAGGCCATGCCTCACGTCCTGTAGTAACTAAATCAATGTGTGCTGGGTGCCGCCTACATTCCCCCAGGAGGCCCGCAGGTGGTTCATGTGGGCCCGCGCAGGTATCCTGGTGTTCTGCTGGTAGTGGGGAGAAACATCTGTCGGCTCTCCCACAAGCGCCGATTACCACTGCCACCGTCCTCGTGCTCCATTGCGCCAAGGTGGGTGACAAGCCGCCAATGCTAGTGGGCCAGTGGGGAGGCGGCTGATAACTGGCCTGGGGCGCCGACCATCTTGGAAATGCAGCCGTCGCTCCCCGCCAGGTTGCGGGTCATGTAGTTTCCACCAACTGGGTTGTGGGCCTCTCACCGGCTAGTCCTGAAGCTGGAAGAGGTGTGCTGACAGGTCCGATCCTAAAGGGCCACGGAGGTGACTGGATTCGCACCGGTGCCGATTACAGGCAGCAGAGCTCCAGAAGGATGCTCCTACTTGGGTGCCATTTTAGACACCCAAATGGTCTAGGCTGTAGTTTGAATGTATTCCGGTGACACATAACAGAAAAAAGGCCTCTTTGTTATAGGAAAAGCCTATTTTATATATTCAAAAGTCACTTTAGTATCTGCCTTGTAAGCCCATAGAGCAAGGTGGTGATAAATGCAAATATGGATGCTGCATATTGGGGATAGTGGGCCTTCACAGTGAAATACAACACAAAGCTATTTTAATATATATGCAAGGCTAGAGGTTTTAGGCATAGGTGGGATTAAAACATTTATCTTCCACCACCTCTTAGGAAGGGGCCACAAAAATGCTTTTGTGCTTAGGTTAAAAAACTGACTTGAAGGTGAAATCAGACTTTTGACAACTTAAGTGGAAAAGTAACATTGTAAAATGATATTTTTGGCTTCTTGATCCAGAACTGGGTTAAAATCAATTCTGCCACTCATCACACCTCCAGAGCTTGAATACACATTCTTGGCTGGGAAAGTTAAAAGATTCTGGCTCAGAGAACAATGACTTTTCTCTGGGCCCAGGAAAGACCAATGAATTTTAACTGCTGACCATTTAGCAGGGATCAGCTTTCTGGGAATTGACAGAAACAATTGGTAAATCTAAAGGCAGCTTTTCTACTACCTCTTTTGGCTTGGAAAAGCCAGGAGGGCTTCTACTGCTCACCTCCAGGCCCTTCCTGGAAAGCTAGGATTCAGCTACACTAGGAGAGTAAAACAATTGTGACCCTGTGAGGTAGGGTAGTGTCAAAGACATTGTAGTCTGGCTTGCCAGGTGGCAGCTGGGCCACGCAATCTTGACACAGGGGTTTCTGGGTAATTTCACAGTACGGCAAAGTGAAGTGCCTCAAAAGGAGGTGGGGGGCTGCGAGAAAATTGTTAGGACTGGGAAGTATTATTTCTCCAATCACTAGCTAGTACACAGGATAAATCTGGCACCTCAACCACCACCTCCTCAAATCATTCCTGGACATGGAAAGCCTCCATCTGAAGAAAGAAGTCCCACCTGGAAGAAGAATCCTGACTTTTGACGTCTGACTCCTGCTGGAAGAAAACAATTCAAGCAAGGACTCAAGGAATCCTGAATCCTGCTAGTACGTTGGGATTGGACTAGTCTCTTAGGGTCAGGTGTTTGTGTACTTGTTTACCTACTTCAAGGGCACAACAAAGCAGAAGGACTGCTGATTCCAATACAGCCAGCTAACTATAGAGGTTTAGAAATTCCAGAGAAGGCTGCCAAGCGAACCCAGTACGAGACTAAATCTAAAAGTAATACCTTTCACATGTACTCCTTCTTGGTGTATCCGACCTAGCCTCATGGGCCTAGGTTCTGATCCACAATGAACTGTTGCTTTTCAATAGTTTTGACTTTTGCTAGGTGCTGTTTGCCTTAGACCTTTAAAAATCCATATCACTGGGTCTCCTTATCAATGATCCTAGTGTCTGTTTGCTCATTATGCTTGTCTCTATTTTTCTAGATTGGTTTGGGAACTATATTGTGTTGCTTTCTTTACTTGGAAAATGCTGATACAGTTTTCCTGCTGGTTGTGCCATAGCTACCATTAGTCCAGTAGAGTCGCCCTCAGAACTGTGTTTTAAGCTAATCACAGTTGTTTTATTGAGTGGTAAGTGCCCCCCACATCCCGCCAAATTAATAACCCATTTGGAGAGGTATCAGAAAACGTGTGGACCTGATTATGTACTTTGCACCCATCTAGGACTGTGAGAATTCATGTGATGCAAAATATGGCATTTGTAAATCCTGGGCTACTGCTATGCCTGTTATAGTGAAAGGGAAGTGTAAATACCTGAGCTATGGATCAAAGGCATTTTGGGCGTAGAACATGCAAATAAGTTGAAGTGCCACCACCTCGTTTGAGATCAGTTTTCATGCCGCAGAATGCTTACATTCACTTACTATGTCCATCTATTTATCTAGAGTTTTATAAAGTGCTGCCACGTTGCTTAATTGACCTCAGGGCACTGAAATAAATCATTTTGTGCTACAGAATAATTGGCCACTTGCAACGTTGCACAAAATAACTGTTTGGGTATTAACAGGATTATCACTCTTTTTGTCATAGATTACTGGCCGAGCTGCTACTGTGAAACAGATTTACTACTGAATTGTAAATTGCCACAACACGTCCATCAGTTACTGTGTATCGAGTGCTCGAACATCAGATTGTGTGCAGAGAACGTTTTCCCATCATTTATGATACCATAGAATGCCCCCCACTGTTTATTGTACCACAGAATGTTCACCAATACTTATAGATGGCGGACACACAAGAGTTCTGCTATCTACACTTATATTACATTAGTGTCAAGCATTGACTAATTGGAAAAAGAAGAGGCTAAGCATTCACCTCAATGGCAAACGGAAATTAAAGAATCTTATGCGTGACTATAAAAAATTATAATAACGATAAAAAAACGCCAACTTCAGTACAGATTAATGGGTGATCTGAAGTGAACTGATCAGAAAAATTACTAAAACAAAATTGGGAAATTGCGTGATACGGCCACAATGGTCAGTGGAAATGCACAGAGGACTGTATTAGGGCACATGACTGACTGCATATTTTAAGGAGGTGTACTCATCTGGGATAAATTCCCTACATTGAGAGAGAGAGACATATTCAGGCTATTCACAATCCACCAAAATGTCACCGGAAGCTTGTGTTCGCGGTCTCAGAGGGGGAAGTGGCCATAGCATGCCAAAAAGTGAATACGGCTGCGGGACCAGATGGGATTCTGGTTTACTTGTATCAAGCTCACATAAAAGTATGGCCTCGTCTTTTAATGTTTATTTTTTTAACGCTGTAACAGTCTTCAATGTTGTTTTGAGGTCCTAGTGTAAAGTAAACAATGGTTCCCCTATACCAAAAAAGTAAGCAGGTTGGTTCCTGGAAATTAAAGGCACATATCCTCATTGGATGGTGCAGGGGAAACTGTAAGGTCGTGTTACATTGAACAGTCTCCAGGGCTGGCTGGAGGCAGATGTTCTTTCCAATCTACAAGCCGGTTTCAGGAGCCATAATGGCACTGCTGAAAGGCCATGTAGCCTCAACACATTATTATAAAATTCAGGCAACTGCACCATGAAACATCTAACTAGAAATGGTGCAAAAGCTCAGACCTGTTGAAAACCTTTAAAATTTATGGGACCATATTGAAAAACTGGGTCCTTTTGACTATTTAGAATTCTTTTGACTCTAGGTTGATACGGGTGAAGGAAAAGGAGAAAGCCACTAGCCCCACTGATACAAACTGCTGCTGCAGCATTAAGGTGTAAAGCTAGTCTGGAAGGTCAACATGTTACCATCTTATTACATATTTGTAAAGTGAAGGCTGTCGCAGCAGCGTTATACACAAAGCATTGAGGTTATTTGAATGTAAAATCCTTCGAAAAAGTGGAGAATAACTTTTTAAGATCATTGTTTAACTTGGGGCACTCCCTTCTCTCTGCCTCAATGGGATTAGTTCAATAGGTGACTAAATCACATTGGGGGTCATTATGACCCTGGCGGTCTTTGACTGCCAGGGCCAAAACGACGGGAGCACCGCCAACAGGCTGGCGGTGCCTCCCAGCGTATTTGGACTGCGGCAGTAGCACCACGGTCGCACCGCCGGGGCCGGCAGTATACTGCCTGTTTAGCCCCAGCGGTGATAATCCACCAGGGCAGCGCTGCCCTGGGGATTATGACTCCCCTACCGCCAGCCTGTTTTTGGCACTGCCCAGGCTGGCATGGGCAGTGCAGGGGCCCCCTGACAGGGCCCCATGCGGCTTTTTACTGTCTGCACAGCAGACAGTGAAAAGCGCGACGGGTGCAACTGCACCCGTCGCACGGCCGCAACACCGCCGGCTCCATTTGGAGCCGGCTCCCATGTTGCGGCCCACATCCCCGCTGGGCCGGCGGGTGGAAACTTGGTTTCCGCCCGCTGGCCCAGCGGGGTTGTCCAAATGGGCACCGCGGGAGTGCGGCCGCATTGGCGGCAGCCCAGCGGTTACAGCTTGGCGGGCGGCTAATGTTGTAATGAGGCCCATTGTCTTATTCTCTCCTGACTGTGGATGCATAAGAACACAGATGCTGAGGTCTTTAGTAAGGCTATGCTCCAGATTGCTGTGCTTCAAAGCATTATTAGCATGTGGAATCCAGCTTAAGGGGAAATGAGTCTGGAGGATCTTTGGTCTGACCCCACTAGAGCTAAATCGTATTCCATCAAAATGCTGAAGGAGAAATACTGGCATAGTAAGTACAGCTTTTTCATGAAGTAGAGCATGGGCCCATGACAGCCCTCTACCTCATTCATAAAGACTTTCTGGGTTCTTTAACTCTTTTTTACAATTGTATTGTTAAAAGTAGTTTTATGATTCTTATGTTAACATTTTAATGTTGTCATAGACTTTAGCGGAAACCAATATATTTGACTGAATGACATTCAACTCAACTTCGATGGTCGATAAAATTAGTACTGTTGAGTTAGGTATCAATAAACATGTTTCTCAGTGCCAGGATTAAGTCATAGGACAACTTTCTGATCACTCAGATTGGCTGATTACACTTTAAAAGATGAAAGAATGCAATAGAGCTTCTAGTATTTGCCCCTCTTAAATTAATTTGCAATGAAATCAGTGGACTACTCAGGCAAAGTGTTTTTTTAGCGACTCAATTGCGGTATGTCTAGTGTTGTCATCACTATCCAGATGAGAGGTCTTTTCATAGCAATTCAGTTGCAATGATTTACTCCACTGGTTTTCAATGGATGCCCAGAAGGACTGAATCCATACACATTTTCAAGGGTAATCATTAACTGAACATGTTTTTTTAGGACTGGAGTGTTCTCTCTGTGATTTATGGGTTTGTTCTAATTGCCCTGAGTGCCCCACTGTGTTTTTACCTGGTATCCTGACTTTTCTGCTGACCCTGGCACCATGCTAAACTAAGCATGTGTGCTGAAGTCTAGGTCTGCCCATGACTAAGAGAGGTCCTTGGACCTGTCTTGTGATTAGGAGGGGTGCTCCAAGTTTGCGGTTTATGTTGGCAGGGGACTATTGTCCAGGTCGTGAGCTTATAAGCAGTGGTGGCAGCCTCCAATGGTTAAAAGAATTAATAGTGCCACAGGGACTTTTCTTTGGGTGAGTCCTGCTGACCTGCCTGTGTAAAGTTCTAAATCTATGTGCTTGACCAGAGTCTTGTACTAACATCCCATTTGCATGATATGCATTTAGTGTATACCCAGTGTAGCACAGACATGGTATTTAAATAAGACTGTAATGAAGGACGGGTGATCAATTTTGGAAACCCTGGCCTTGCCTAGCACAAGATGGAGGGTGAGAAATGTGTTCTGTGCCAGTGAAACTGTATTGTTTACATTCCTGGAAGGAGGAGGTCAAGACACTGAAGTAAGCAGAGAGGAGTCAGGACTGGCTTTAGATATGTTATGAGTTTGTGGTTAGTAAGCAGCTGCTGATTAATCTTTATGAACACTGAAATGCGAGGGATGGTAGAGCTGAAGGATGGGACTACAGACGGCTGTGAAGGCTGAGAAAGTCTCTAGGTGAGGCCTGACATTCTGTCTTTCCCTGGTGACCTCATCAGTGTAGCTCATGGCAGACAGGTGCAGAAACGTCAGACCTCTTTGTGCCTCTGTTGTGGGGGGCTCCAGGATGGAGCTGGCCCCAGGGCTACAGTCTCTGAGGGAACTTACTCTGCACAAATTCTGGGTCTGTTGAACAGATGAAAGGACACTTGAACAAAGAATCACCACAAACGGGTTCTACAGTTTTAGATGCTGGATCAACGTCCATGTTTAGAGGCTGTGTACAAGAGTGGGACCAAAATCACTCCTCATTCTCAGTCCCAAGTCCTGACCAAGGAAGGGGGTGCTCTGTTGAGTACTCGGAAGACTGCTGTGAAACCAGGGCTGGTGTCTGCCTGACCTTCAGCCTCCTAGAGGAGATAGGGCATCATCTGCTATCTGGATTCCCTCCTTGCGGACCTGTGTACCTGCTATGAAGCACCTAGAAGCCTACCTCTCTATGGAGCCAGGGAAGGAGCCTACTTGGCTCTGTAGAATGAGAAACTGTCCAGTAAGGAGTGAGGTCCCATGTGTTCTCAATGGTTAGAGTGACCTTTAACCAGACTCTATAGAAGGCCCAGTCAGGGCTGTGTGAACGCTGAACTTATTTCTAATAAATATGAAGTATTACGAGTTATGAATTTGCATAACAATTTGTTAACATAGAGAATAATGTGCGACTTTGAACATGTGCCTACTTGAGGGTCTGACATAAAATATGTAATGTTTTACTAAATGTGTGATAATGTTTATTCAGAAACGTATATGAATACTAATTTTGAAGTAATGTGTCATATTAATGATTTAATTCTATGTACTTATTGAATGTAGGCCTTAAGTTAGCGAAGTCTGGTCCTAAGTATTGCACAGCCTCATATTAAAATGCAATGCCTGAATAAAAATGTAAATTCATGTTTAGCAAATAAAGATGTATTGTTCTAATCGAATGTTGACCAATCATGTAGCAGTAGCCTTTAACTTTCTCATGAAAACTGCTTGTAGAATCATGCTGTACCAACACGGATACATTTGTGAACTTGATGCATGCGAAAGTGATGTTCCCGGGAACTAACAACGAATGCACTGACTAGAGTATGGATGGATACAAGAAAGTTACCTGATGGGTCTGACTATAAGAACGGAAGAAGATGAATCAATCATCAACGTGTAAAAGATAGTTTAGTTATATCAGATTTCAACTTAAGCTTTAATTGGACTAACTGTAAACGTACGATTTTTTGACCAATGGTAATGTGGGAAGCACTTTGGTTGATTTTGACTTAACAGACTCCACAGAGGAGAAACTTCACTTCTTCGTCTCTCCACTACTTCACTTCTTCGTGGCTTGATTTTGAAGCTTGACGGCTAAATAATTTGATGCTGCCCTTAGAAATTGCTTTATGGTTCAGGTTGTGTAGCGACCCCAATGCCTGAACCATCCCCTTCCATAGCCCTTTCCTGATGCGGACAAGCGGGATGTCCAACTGACGAAGAGAATTACAGCTTGCTGATCCATATTGAGGAGAGGTATACAAATGTTATTGTCTTCTTGTAGATAATCCTAGTTGTTCTATGTACCAACTGCTAATTTTGTTAGAGCCATAGTTAGATGTTTTCCAAATTATCTTTTGACTAAAACTGTTTTGCATGAAGCCCAAACATGCTATTCTAATCTGGATGTTAGATAAGAACACACTGGAGATGGTGACAATAGATTTACCGAGCGAATTTGCATTTGTTCTTTTGCTGAAACTATATGTATTCTATATCTAATGCACAGTTATTCTAATTTTTGATTTGTACTGTGATTCTGGAAGGTTTAACTATCAATGCCTTAGCTAAATTGAGATTATTTACGAGATTTGGTCAACCAGTGTTGTTTGTGTATGTTTATCAGCTGATTCTGAGATTGATTTACGTTATTTTTTCAGGCCACCCCCAGATGGATACTCGATGTCATCCTCATTGGACCCTGCACTGTGACTGTGAAAAGAAAGGTGGCAGAAGCGCAGATGATCACAACCCGTGTCTGGCTCCGACAGACTCCAACAAAGGCTTGCTGGGTTTCTGCAGCTCTATCAAGTGTGTGGGAGAGCCTCTCTTACTGCACTGCAGTGGCAGAAAGAACTTGTGAGAAGGGTGTGATAAAAAGATTGAACATGTGTAACCCAAGAAGGAGAATGATAAAAAGAATGAGCATATTTTGAACTGAGGGTAATCAAATTGCACTTGAAACTGATTTATGTTACTTCTGATCACCTTTAGTACAACCCAGAACCGGGGGTGAATACCTGAAAGAGAACAGGGGGAGCGGGAAGACTGTAGCTCTTATATTAGTTAGCTTCCAGAATCGCTGACTTGTTAATGGTAACATTTATTTACTTTAACTATGCGATTAACATGTTTATTCTCACAAAAATAAGCTATGGGATGGGCAATCTCTTTATTGGGTCTGCTGGTTGATTGTAGAGCTCGGAGCTCAAGCACCACCCCTCTAACTCACTGAGAAGCCTGTGGCTGCTCACTATTGCTACCCTGAGAGTCAAAAGAAGAGGGGTTGTATTTGACCCAGTCTGCAGTCATAGCTGGATGAGCCCGGGAATCACAGGAAAATGACCACAATCCCCACGGTTAAGACCCAGTAGCCCCTGCCAGCACTGTGCACCCGCCCCACCCCGAAACTGGGTCTAACGAGTTCAGAGTCATTATATGTTAAACCATCATATGTGTGTGTCCTTAAAATCCGACTTAGATCAGACCCACCTCGGCCTTTGTTGGGGACTCCTGATTCACCCCAAATTTAATTCTGAGCAAGGTATTTTAAATGGGCTTGTGGATACTATTTCAAGATGCCCTTCAAGGAAGCTGGGGGTAGTTCAACACAAGGACACGCTTTTGTTGCTTGGTAACTAATCACAAATCTACAATAGAAAAGGGCACACACGGTTATATAATCAGTGCACATTCACATCCGTTGGAACAAAAATGAAACTCCTATCATGGTAGGCATTAATTCAATCAGAAACCAAACCCCAGCTTGTTTTCCACAACTCTGCCACACTTCAAGAGGGATATTGCCTTTTTAAAAAGTTTGTTGCACTTATTTCTTCATCCATTTATAAGTTGGCTGTGGCATGATGTTATTGTGATACATCATATGAGGAAGGTTCTTTTGGAAAGAGTTACAGTGCCTTATGCAATGAAAAACGTTCAGAACTATTGCTCTCAAGGACATGCTTGAAAATAAATCCATACGTTTGACCCTCAACAATCCATATCTTATGCTGTATAAAAACATTCGAAAGTTGGACACAACGTGGGATTCGAAATCGTAACAGATAAAACCGCAAACGCTGCAGTCTTTGCGTTTGGGCAAGACCAAGCTTGACAGCTGCAAAATGAGTCTGTTTAAGTTCGTTCATTAACAAAAAAATGATACTGGACTCCCGTCCCCTCTGCGTGCAAGAATATGATCTTGATTGTTTAACCACAGCACAGCTGTATGAGGTAGGCCTCTGGCCTGTCATGTGCAGTCAGCAGGCAGAGGGGATTTGTGGCGCCAAGAATACTACTGAAGTCATGTACCGACACAGGCACACCTCTCACCCCCCCCGACCCCCCACCCATCTGTTTGGTAAGGTTCAGTCCGTCCTCGTCTAGTCGACCTGCACCATAGGCTTGAGGAACATGAAGCAGCCCATCTATTCTGCTGGCAAATGGATAAACCAGTCGAGCGGGGTGCTAAGCTGGGAGGGAGACTTGTGTTTCGGATTTGAGGTCACCCCTGACGTGGCTGACATACCACAACTACCGCAGAAATGAATAACAAGGAAAAAGGGACATTGTAATGCAACTCCACCATGCCCAGCAACACACACACACAGCCTTTCTTTGGGCCATTACTACGAGATTAGTTTGTCAAGGACATGTTCCTTTCAGTCAGAGTCTATTTTAACATGCCTACATGCCTACTGGCGCGCTAGCGCTGCCAGATTCATAATCTCTTCTGCCCAGGTTTTACTAGTCTATAAATGACCATTCAGCGACACTGACCGTGGAATCAACGTGCAATAACGCTGTTTATTGAATTAGGCCGTGTTTCAGAATTCTGTTTATTGGGCGCGTATCCTGTGTATTGCTAATTAGCACATTGTGCAACTTTCGCACTACAGTTCCTTACTATAAGTGAGCTCTCGACTTGCATTACTTTACCACCTTCTGCTCTCTACACATTTTGAATTGCCCTGTAAAAATGTTCAAGGCAAGTGTAGCCACGGCATGAAATACGAGCCTGTTGGTCTGCAAACCTCGTCGTTGGCCTGGATCATGATTCGTTCGAACTGCACGGCTCCCGCAAGGTCACAAGGTGGCAGCAGTTCATTCATTGAGAAGACAGTGCTGTTTTGTCTTGAACACAATAGTCTCTCCTTTTGTTCACAGAAAATCTTTATGTATTTTAACGCCTTGTGTATGTTAAGAGTTCCATGCCGTGGTAGTAGCTTTTCATTTTCCGATACACTTGAGTCCACCAAATCTGCATCGACACCACGACCAGGAAAAACCCGCAACGGGCATTAAAGCAAAAACTAAAAGCAAGAACACGATCGCCCCTGCTACTGGAAATGCGCCAAGTGGCACTCTAATGTAAATAGGTTCCATAGTAACAGAACAAATCTACACATGACACCATAATTCAGAACATTTTCTTGATACCATCAATCCTCTATCTCAGCATCATAACAGGCCCTAGCGGTACCAACATTTTACTCGACTTGTGCAGCTAGTACGGCTGCAATAACGATACAAGTGGCAAAGTTGTAATTTCCAGTATCCAAAAACAAAACCAGTACGCATCACCCGCACGACATGAAATACAGCATTCAACCCAAAGTTCAATAAACTGCAACAACAAAGCGGCCGGCACACTTCAGAAGCTACAACACCACTCCAATGGCGAGTTAGTGCACAATTCGAATGTATTTAATACCTAAAACACAAAAATGCTGTGTCCACTGCTGACTTACGGTGCAAACCGAACAAACCCAATCAATCAATCAACTTTTATAAAACGCAGCTTATCGCCAAGGGGGTCTCAAGGCACTAGTTGGGGGGACCGGGTCAGGTGAAGAGCCAGGTCTTGAGGTCCTTTCTGAACCGAGCCAGCAATGGGGAATGCCTGAGGTGGAGTAGCATCGTGTCCCAGGTCGGAGTGGCGAGGTAGAAAAAGGATCTTCTTCGAGCCATGCTCTTCCGGATCCTTGGGATGGTAGCAAGGGCCAGTTACGCTGAGCAGAGTTGTCTGGAGGGTGTGTAGAAGGAGAGGCGGTGGTTGAGGTAGGCAGGTCTGATGTTGTGGAGAGCCTTGTTTGCATGGGTCAGGAGTTTGAAGGTGATACGTCTGTTGACAGGGAGCCAGTGTAGGTCTCTCAGGTGGGTGGAGATGTGGCTGTGGCAGGGGATGTCCAGGATCAGTCTGAATGTGGCGTTATGTATTCTCTGGAGTCTTGATTGGAGTTTCTTGTTGATTCTGGCATAGAGTGCGTTGGCGTAGTTGAGTTTACTGCTGACAAGTGCCTGGGTGACTGTTCTTCTTGTGTCGATGGGGATCCTATTGAAGATATTTCAGAGTAGGCGAAGGGTGTAGAAGCAAGATGAGGAGACGGCGTTGACTAGGCGGGCCATGGACAATGATGAATCGAAAATGATACAGAGGTTGCAGGCTTGGTCAGTCGGAGGTGTGGCAGTTCTGAGGCTAGTGGGCCCCCAAGAGTCATCCCAGGCAGAAGTGGTGGAGCCCAGCATCAGGCTCTCCGTTTTGTCCGAGCTGAGCTTGAAGCACTGCCCCTTATCCAGTCGGCGGCTGCCTTCATTCCGTTGTGAAAGTTATTTTTGGCTGTTGATGGTTTGTCAGTGAGGGAAAGAATGAGCTGTGTGTTGTCGGCATATCAGACGATGTTGAGCCCGTGGTATCTGATGAGCTTGGTGTATGGGGCCATGTAGATGTTGAAGAGGGTGGGGCTCAGAGAGGAGTCCTGGGGAACTCTGCATCTGGTTTCTGTCTTGTTCGAGGTGAAAGGTGGGAGTCTGACTCTCTGGGTTCGGCCGGTGAGGAAGGAGTGGATCCACTCCAGGGCTTTGCCGCGGATGCCACTGTGTTGTGTCGTTTGGTGCACAAGGTGGTGTGGTAGACGTGTCAAAGGCAGCAGAGAGGTCGCTGAGAATGAGGGCAGCTGTCTTGCCGCTGTCCAGGTGGGTGCGGATGTAATCCATGGCTGCAAGGAGTGCAGTTCTGGTGCTGTGGCTGCTCCTGAATCCAGATTGGGAGGAGTCAAGGATGTGGTTGGCTCTGATGGACTCCGTGAGCTGTGCGTTGATCGTTTTTATGATTACCGTGGCTGTGAAAGGGAGCAGTGAGATTGGTCTTTAGTATTTCAGCTCTGGTGGGTCTGCAGAAGGTTTCTTCAGTAAGGGGTTTTTCTCAGTGTGTTTCCAGGCATCTGGGAAGGTGGCAGTTTCGATGGAGCAGTTGATGATACAGCATAGTTCGGTGCAATGATGGCACAGGCTTGTTTAAAGATGTGGTGAGGGCATGGGTCTGAGGGTGCCTCAGAGTGGGTGGTATTCATGAGCTTAAGAGTATCTTCCAGGGTGAGGCGGGTCCAGTGCTCCATGATCGATTGGTGATAAGCATCCATGGAGGTGCTGGTGGGCGGGGTCGGGCGGGGCTTTGCTTGCAAATCCTTCGTAGGTGTCCTGAATTTTCCAGTGGATGAAGGTGGTGAGGCTGTTGCAGAGGTCTTGGGAGGGTGGGATATCTGTGGTGTCTGTGTCAGATTTTGTGAATTCCTTGACTATGGTGAAAAGTTCCTTGCTGTTGTGTGCATCAGTGTTGATTCTCTCCTGAATGGATGATTTTCTAGTCGATCTGATGAACCGGTGATGTGATGTGATGTCATCTTTGAAGGATTTGTAGTCTGTTGAGCTCTTACCGCTCCTCAACATTCTCACGAGTAGTCTGCATGCTCTCTTGGATTCTTGGAGGTCGGGGGCGAACTAGCTGGGTCTCCTGTGGTGTTGACTGCCGGCGGGTTTCCTTAGGGGGGGCTAGGGTGATGATGCAGTCATGAAGACACACATCAAAACACCAACCATTTATCCAGCAGCACTTAAATCTGCAACACCCGGTCCTGTGTCAGCCTCAAGCTTTCACACAATCCACCAAGCATTCAAAAGGTTATTTTTCAGAAGCACTAGCAGTCAAAACACCTCAATCAAAGTGCACTTAATGCCACTGACTCCACAATACAGTACCCAAGTTGACCAACATTAAAGAACACTCAAGGCAAAACACCACCATAGAAAGTATCACTACATAACAATCAAATGCAAGCAACAAAGCAATTCTACTTTAATGCAATATGAAGTTTTCCATGCATCCTCCCATATATCTTCAAATACCGACGATAGGCACTAAAGTACACTAGGGAAGCCACAGTAGACAAAAATACTGACTGTTTCACATAACAATACACAGACCATACTCATGGCATGACGGATCTTCTCGTAAAGTACAGTGGTTTCCATGTCAAGCATATTATTGGTTATATTCACCACTCTCTTATGAAATACTTCTGCGTCATACATTATAAAAAAAAACTTTTGACGTTCTGTTCTAGTCTCAGGTTACTGTACCTCAATATCAGTAAAACTATGCTCCACTGGATCTAGTTCAACGCTGATTTTACACTGTCCTATTCTGCATCAGCTTCCCGATCAAATTTCACAAATTTTTACAACTATACAAAGTTTTTTCCCAGGCAAATTTCTAAATAGTCATTTGTCAACGGTTAACAATCGGCGAACAAATAGTGGCAAACATTTTAGAAGAGTGTGCGTGCTATATAAAACAGACCAGTGGCCATTATGCTAGCGCCCTAAAGTCTATAACATGCCTCAGGTGAATATTTGCTTTCTCCTTATCCAGTGCTACACCTGTTCCAATTTCATGCAAACATTTTCCTGGGTAAAGCATATATATAAAATATTATGAAAAAACGTTTTCAGCTGCAATAATGTTATGATCAGGCCTGCCAATAACTGTAGTGTCATAAGAGGCATTATATATTTTACAGCACAAAATGTTTACTCTAAAAGGTTTTGTAAAAACACTAAAATTAAACTCCAAACAGTAGTCAAATGTAATAGATAAATGACTACACATACCTACTCTGAGAATTCTATGCCTCTAGTCATATTTGTGTGTGTGTGTGTTTGTGTATGCTACTTAGATATATACATTGTACAATCAACACCACTGTGTGTTTCACACCAAACATGACACAGTGAGTATGACTTAAATGTTTACATGACAAATAATGTCACAGTATCTTATCCGTAACTCTGGCACATATATTGTTTATATCACAAGTAATTCCTGAAGTCATAACTCACAAAACTATTTATCAGTTTTATTACCTTCTAACAGTTATTTGGTTACTCAGCCTTGTTTCATAAAACACATTTATGAAGTTGTATATGATGTCATAATCTATGAAATCTTTAAATTCATGTCTGGGCTTAAAGAAATAATGTGATTCCTGCTGGGACATATGCTGTAATTCACTGGTGCATACATGGTCTCATAACTTGATGTAATAGCAATCAGTGCTAGTTATTTCTGCGGACACTCCACATATCAACATTTTATTACTCAGAATAACAGTTGTAATTGTGTCATGTTACTAGTGTCATATTCTTGTGGGAGAGTTGAGGTTGCAAAAACTATTTGGGCATATCACTATTTTGATGCTTTAACCTTTTTTTAACGAAAACAGACTTCTTCACATTGACATTGCTGAACGATGGAAGCTTAACGTTACTGAAACTTGTTTCTCAATTTCTGTTTTTACTGAAAATACAGAGGTGTTTATGATTTGTGCTATATATCCGTTGATAGGCACACCAGTGCGTGTTTGATTGCTGTTTCATGATTCAATATTGCAGGAACAGAATCATTAGTTGTTTGCTCTATACCTTTCACTAAGTTCTATATTTACACTGTACATGGTGTCAGCTTTACTTGCAGGCTAACCCTCTGTAAAACATTGTTTCTCATTTAATTTTTCATTTATATTTATTTAGCATGCGTTTCAAATCAGGTAAGACAACGTCAGTGGAGCATACATTTTGGGGAGTCCTGTATTAGTGCACATGTACACCAGCAGTGTTGTTGGATTTAGAGTTTCTTATTTTAAAACATCACACACACTCATTCTTTCACACACGCACGCACGCACATCCATTAACACTCATAACATTCAAACATGCACGCACGCACCAAACATTTATTTTAAAAGATCACACACACTCATTCTTTCACACACACACACACACGCACATCCATTTACAACACTCATAACATTCAGACATGCTCGCACGCACCAAGCACTCATTTTAAAACATCACACACACACACACACACACTTACCTTCAGCCTCAAGGTCCCAGGATTGGGACTGCTGCCTTCCCTCATTGCCTAGGTCAGCCAATGAGGGAAGGCAACAGTCCCAGCCTCGTCACAGAGTGGGGTGGGGTCAGTGAGACTGCTGACCCCACCCCACTCTGTGACCAAGTGTCACTGATTGACACTCGCCCTGGTTGCTTCAGGGCTTAAACCTGAAGCGCCCAGGTCAAAGTCAATGGGTGACGCTTTCCTCGTCACCCAGGGGAGGGCCTCGAGGCACCTTTGCTGAGCCGAGGAGGTCACGCCTATAGGAGCTGTGACCTCCTCAGCCCAGCAAAGTTCAGCTTAGGCAGCCAGGAGTCTGCGCAAATGCACATATCTCACTCCTGGCTGTCTGAGCTGAAAATGAAGAGTGCCTGTCAGGCTGACCTTTGTTCAGCCTGACAGACACTCTTCATGCGGGGCAAAAGGTGGGGGGGGGGCGTGGCCCCTCCGCCCTAAACGACGGGCCGTTCCTGCATCTCTCTGTGCTTGTTTTGTTTCTGTGTGCCAATATGCCTGTCTATTCGCATGTGTATCTCAGGGGCGTAGCTTGGTCCGAAATATTGGGGGGGGTAAACTTCAGATTTTCCAACAATCACGCTGGCACATAATGTTAAAATACGTTAGACAAGCATGGTGCATTAGAGATGCATATGAGTCGGTGAAAAGGGAGAGGGATGCGGATTGGTAGGAGCACTGAGTGAGAGTAAGCACAGTCATTTGTAAAATAACCAGCATTTTTGAGGACTTTTAAAACAGAGAGGGAAATAGTGTCTGTGCGCTTTTGTCTGTGTGTATGTAAACATTCCTGGTGAAATCCAACAGACTCCTCACCAGTTTGAAAGCACCTGTTCTCAATTGTTTATCAGAAAATGCCTTTATTAAAGGAGGGGAGGGTAACAACCCTAATGATGCCCCCCCCAAAGCTACACCACTGGTATATCTGTGACTAGGCGTCAGTGCTAGGATGAGTCTGTTGGCTTTTACAGAGGTCACCTCTAAGGTGGACAGCCTGAGTACCTTTTGCAATAAATCCAATACTGGTACCAGTTTGGATTTATTGTTCTGAGTTGTTTGATCCCAAACAATCCAGGGTTCAGGGTGGGCAACATGTTGCTGTGTACTTGCACCTGCAATTAAAATGTCTGCTCTGTTCACTTACCATGTCACAGGTTTGTCAAGGACACAATAGGGGCATATTGCTCAGGCACCCATGCCCACACATGCATTATAGTGCACCCTGCGTTAGGGCTGGAAGGCCTGCAAGAGAGCTGGCTTACCTATGTTATATACAGTGTGTAGTGGATAGGTCACACAGGCTGTGTGCCATGTGAGTTTGCATGTTGGGATTGCACCAGTACACTCAGCCTCCAATGGCAGTGCTGGGTGCACTTGGATGCATGGTCCCTGACGGTGGCACAATCTGTACTGCTGCCCTTAGGGGCCTACCCTTAGAACCCCATGCCCTGGGTACCAAAGTACCATTTACTAGGGACTTATAGTGGCAGCTAAAGGTGTTGACAATTGCGGCAATATTTGCACCCATTTTTGGGGAAGAACACTGGCACTGGGGACCTGGTTAGCAGGTACCTAGTGCACTCCAGTCCAAGTTCCATTCAGAAACCAGGCAAAAAGTGGGGGGTACTGTAACAAGGGTCCAGTTTCCCACAATCTAGCCCATGCATGGATAGGTAAGTTATAATTTTTCTTTGCAATCGCAGACTCGGATGATTTGTTCCTATGACTCATACCTGTTGGGCAAGGTGACACACAATTCATTTTCCTGATTCATTGCTGGTCCATTCCCGCTATGGTATGTTTTCTTTTGATTGCTGTGATGTGCAATGTGTAGCCCAAGTAAAAATAGGGTACTAGCTAATTGCCATGGCTTTCCTTCTCTTTCTGCAGGTTGCTACCTTTGTCTTGTTTTTTCTGATATTGACACTAACAAATTGCTTATAAAAGGGTCAAAAAGTCGACAGTTGTACTAGCAGGCTCTTCTTTATCATATTAATCTCTATGTACTCTCAGTTGGAGCCTTACAAAGATTAATTCCATCAGCCATAGCTATTAATGTGCACGCCAACTGTATTTACAAATTTTCTTCTGTATAGCACTTATGCATATCTATCTCACTGATGTCACCTTAGACTTTCACTGTGACAGATTTGGAGCATCTGCTTTAATATGATTTTCTTTATCACTTGCTAAATTTAATTACATTATCTGTCAACATTCACATGATTTGACAATGAATTATTTGGCCTAGGAAGTTTAGGCTTTGTGAATTCCCCAAAGGGAGCCACTGTTTTGTTTCGTAGTTCAAAAATAATGGCCACATGGGATGCAGCTCACTGCAGGTGAAATTAGTGAAATTAGTGACAAGGTAGCTCCTTGGGAGTGCTATCTGGGGAGTTGCAGGACACGGTAAAAGAAACAAGGAAAGGAAAAAATGAAAGCGAATCTATTAATAAGGGATCTATTAAACAAAAAATGGAAATCTAAAGGACTGGCCAGTAGCCCCAGTACTGAAGCAAGCTCATTTTCAGGCAGATGTTCATACTTGAGAAGGCAAAATGCCATTACTCACACAGCAATATAGCCTAGGGCAGAAACTAGCAAACCTGTTACACAATGCAGTATGCTATCATGGGTGGGACGCAGATTATGAATGACACTCAGACATAAGAGGGCCAACCCAAAGGCCCTAAATAAATATATAGTTATATAGAGTATTTCTTATGTTTGTTTTGTTACAGGAGGCCTGGAAGACAAACCACGTATGCCAGGCCATCCCAATATGGTCTAGCTAGGATCGTCATAGTGCAAATCTTCTACCATCGGGGTTTGACCGAAGAATTGTGCACTACTAAACTTCATGCTTACTACAGCAACCAGTGAGATTCCATTTAACATAATGCTTGTTTACAGGCATTAATACAATATAATATCAATCCACCCCTAAAGGACTATTGGTTTTTACAGATGATGTTCACTATAAATATGCCATGCCTACGGCCTTTGTTGTGATATTTCACAAGAGATCAAACTTATGGCATCTGAAATAACTTTTCGTAATGAACCAATTAGGCCTATACACTTTATCGGTGGCTCATTGCCATAACCAACTTAGGTCTGCAGTATTGTGCGTAAACCTTCCTACAAGGTAACCATCAAGTATATGGCCATAAAAGTATGAATATGTACAAAATTAAAGTTGTCAAAGTCATATACAGCCCAGCCTGGAGCGGCTAACAAAGATTCTCTCATTGTAAATCTTCTATAGCAGGTTTTGCCAGAGAGGTAACCTGCACCAAACCCGCAGTTTATTAATTTAATCTCTGATACTCCATGTGCAAAAATACCATCCTCCAGGATTGAATACATTGTAATGACTATTCACCCTTAAATGCACTTCACAATATGTAAGCCAGGCCTAGTACCTTTGCCATAACTGCTCTTAGTAAACAGATCAGACCTATGGCATCTGACATAACTTTTCACAATGAACCAATCAGCCCTATGGTCCTTCATCATTGCTTGTCACAAAAAAAACCCTGGCCCACTGAATACTGCATTGATCACAAGCTTCGTCACAAAAATCCAGAGTTGTCACATTGTGGTAACCAATTTCAAAGACCTGGCCTGCTCTGATAATTTAAAATATTCCATGAAACAAAACACCCCTCTACAACACTTAAAGGCCTAGCGGCTTTAACATGTGCTTTTCACAATAAAAATGTCAGGCCTGTTGTGTTTGTCACACCTTTTCATAATCAACAGATCAATCCTATGGCATCTGAAATACACATGAACCAATCAGGCCTATACTATTTATCATTGACTTGCCACCTCACCACGTCACACACAAGGTTTCTCACAAGCAACCACCAGGCGTACAGTTATCAAAAATACAAATACATACATAACAGTGGCAAAACAATATACTAAAATAGAAAATGAAATCAGAGCTACTTTTAATTTTCTTGATGGCATTCCATTTCTGATAGAGGAACTATGATCCTCTCTTCCGATTAATACCTTTTTTTAGACCTTGTTACACTTGAGAACGTGATAAGAAACCTTGACAGTCAAACAGTGTATCTCTCCTTGATCCTTGCAAGACCATTCACCTTGCCAACGAAACTACTGGTGCACAGATTGCAAAAATACCATTTGCTCAAAAAGACAGGAGCTGATTCTATTGTGCATCCAATTACAGACCCATCTTGCTCTTGTTGTTTCCTTAGAGAGTCATTGAAAATGTAGTAAATGCACCACTCTCAAGTTGATTAAAGATGAATGATTTTTTTGCCCTACTGCAATCTGGTTAGACCAGGAAATTTTACGGGATCTATCCATACAGCTGCACTCAATCATCTTCTTTTGATGACTGATACAGGCAGTACTCTATTCTTGCTTTTACAAGACTTTTCAGCTGCACTTTTTTGCACAGGTTGAATGAAGCAGGATTGAAAGACAGTGTCCTAAAATTATTTTCTTCCCTTTTACAAGGCACATCGCAGTCAGTGTCCAAGGGCTCTTAAAATTTGGAACAAAAATGTTGACTTGCAGTGATATACAAGACACTTTCATTGGCCCAGTGCTTCTCAATGTGTCTGTGGGACCCTTAGCAATTTTGGTTCACTCATTTGGTCTCACCATTTATGGACATGCCGATGATAATTAATAGTTAGGCTGGAATGAGATCTAGATAAGAATTGAAAAACTTTCAAAACTCTGATAACTTAGGCTATCAGGATGAAGGAAAACAAGCTTCATCTCAACGCTGGGAAGACAGAGGTCTTAGTGTTCCTAAGAAGAATTTTTTTTTACAAAAAAGCTACTGCCTAGAGAAATTGGTGGCGCATCTGTCCATGTAACCATCAGTGCACTGGCTGATTTTATGGCAGTTGACATCAAAATCGGTGTGACCCTGAAGGAAAGCCATTATTTATTCCTCGAAGTTCAGGAGAGGGAGGTCTTACAGCCAAGAGGAGGGGATTGATGTATTTCCATATTTGTGATAGGTAAAAGATAGAAGGATCTACTAGTTTAACGCTTAAATATTTATAATATGGATTAAGCTGGAGGAGCTGAGGGTGTGATTTTGTGCGTTCTCTCTTACCGTGAATTTAAAGCAACCTTTAATGAACTGTTAAATATGCTTGTTACTCCCTCATAGGACCAATCAATGTGGTGAGTTATTATTGGGAGTCAGCTCTCCTTCAGTCTATGAAGGTGCAGGTTCCATTTGGCCAAGCACACTAGATGATCGCAGGATGTATTGTTATTGCTCTGCATAGTTTTGCTAGTTGGTGATTAATGATAACACGCTATGAT
This sequence comes from Pleurodeles waltl, assembly GCF_031143425.1. Taxonomy (NCBI): domain Eukaryota; kingdom Metazoa; phylum Chordata; class Amphibia; order Caudata; family Salamandridae; genus Pleurodeles; species Pleurodeles waltl. The sequence goes on along the minus strand of NC_090448.1, from coordinate 933,378,046 downwards.
TGAGCGCGGGGATAGGTGTATGTTACTTACCTTCAGAATATGCCCTCACACACAGAAAAATATTGCACAATGTGAATGCAAGGCTGGCTTTTTTTTATCATTTATTGGGAGCAAAGTGTATGTCTTACCTTTAGGTTGAGCGCGCAAACTCTTTAAACTGTTGTAAGTATTGTGGGCTTTTAACCACGCCCACCGCACACCCATCACTTTCACTCCTTCCTGGGACTGCCTTTCAAAACTCCCATGTTTGTCCCTCCTTGGGGCAGTTTTGTTACCACCTTGAACACTGAGCCTGTTACATGGATGATTGCTGATATATTTGACTGTGAGCGAACTTCTTTTTCCTTTTGTGCCTCACCTTCGCACTCATGCCGGCCGTGGCGCTTTGAATCAGCTCACTTATGTAGATGGGTGTGACTATAAATCGTGATATTGGACTGTGAAAAGAGGTAAGCTTGGAACAGGCCCTTCAATTGGGAGGTGTATCAGAGTATGTCGTGATGAACCATTTGACATTTCTTTGATGTAAGTCCGGGTAACATATAGTGTCCGGTTTCTTTATTCCCTGTTAAACCGGGAATCCTTGGTGTGGTTTCCCCTCTCTCTTTTCCTCTGATTCCTGTATTTTGGACTGTGTGCTGGACTTTGTTTTTGCTGTTTTTTGGTACTCTGGACACTTAACCACTGCTGACCAGTGCTAATGTGCAAGTGCTTCTTGTGTAAATTGTGATTTTGATTGGTTATCCTAATTGGCATATTTGATTTACTAGTAAGTCCCTAGCAAAAGTGCACTAGAGGTGCCCAGGGCCTGTAAATGAAATGCTACTAGTGGGCCTGCCGCTGATTGTGTCACCCACATGAGTAGCCCAGTAAACATCCCACGCCTGCCACTGCAGTGTCTCTGTGTGCAGTTTTGCACTAACAATTCGCCCTGGCAAGTGTACTCACTTGCCAGGCCCAAACCTTCCCTTTTACTACATGTAAGTCACTTCTAAGGTAGGCCCTATGTGGCCTCATGGGCAGGGTGTAGTGTATTTAACAGACAGGACATGTACTGGTGTGATTTATATGTCCTGATAGTGAAATACTACCAAATGTGTTTTTCACTACTGCAAGGCTTATCTCCCTCATAGGTTAACATGGGACTGCATTTAAACGTCTTTTAACTGCAGTTCTCCATTGGGAGAGATATGGAGTTTGGGGTCTCTGAACTCACAATTTATAAATACATCTTTTGGCAGAGCTGATTGTTAGATTATCTGTTTGAAAATGCCACTTTTAGAAAGGGGGCATGTTCTTGCTTAAACATTCTTTGCCTCTGCCTGCCTGTGGAATCCACGTCTGGTTCAGACTGACAGTTGAGCTGTTTGGGAATTCCCTCTAGACTGTGACACAAAAGGAGCTGAGGAGTGTCCTGCATATCTTGATGAGTCTCCTGGGCTAGACTGGGGAGGGAGGAGCTGACACTTGCACCTGAAAGGGCTGTGCCTGTCCTCACACAATGCAGTCTCCACCCCCTGTTGTGTGTCTGGGGCCAGGCCTAGGCAAGGCAGGATCTTGTGAACAACAGAGACTTTCCTTTGAAGTTTGCCTGCTTCAAAGGCAGAAATTAGTATAAGTAGTCGACCCAAAAACCCCAGGTTTTTAGAACACTTCTGGATCAAGAGGAACCTCTGCCAAGGAGAAGAGCTGAAGAACTGGAGGAGGCGTACTGCCCCTTTGCTGTGTGTGCTTTCCTGGGTTGGCCAGCAGTTGCTGCTTCTGCCTTAGAGAAGCCAAAGACTGGACTTTGCTGTTTATCCTGCTTGCGAAGATTCTCCAAGGGCTTGGACTGAGCTTGCCCCCTGTTCTGAAGTATCAGGGCCATCAAAGACTTTGGCCCTCATTACAACCCTGGCGGTAAATCCCGCTTATCGCCATGCAGAAGACCGCCAACATACCGCTGCAGGCGTGGAATTCCGCTACAGGTATGACGACCCTCAGCCCGGAATCCGCCACAATACAGACACCCACACAAGTCCGCCACACCAAAGGTCAGTGATAAACTGGCGATAACAAAACCAACACTGTCACGCCAACAAGAATACGCCCACACTATCACGACCCACGAATCAACGCGGTGGTCTTTCAACTGCGGTAATCCATTGGCGGTACACACCGCCGCGCTCAAAATACACACACACTTACAAAACACAACCACATTGGACAATTCGAAATACACACACCTGATACACATACACACACCACTCCCACACACCCAATCTAATATAAAGCACACACCCACATTACCCACAAACTCTTACTACCAGAAATTTGAAAGCAGGCCAGAGAGAGACACTATTTAAAACAACACCAGCATCCACAGACACACAACACCATCACTTTCACAACATCCACGCACCTCAAACAACACATACCAACACACCCCCTCACACATCACCCACACCACATCATGGCTCCTCAACGACACCTCAGGTTCTCTGAGGAGGAGCTCAGGGTCATGGTGGAGGAAATTGTCCGGGTAGAACCACAGCTATTCAGATCACAGGTGCAGCAGACATCCATTGCTAGGAAGATGGAGCTATGGCGCAGAATTGTCGACAGGGTCAACGCAGTGGGACAGCATCCAAGAACACGGGATGACATCAGAAAGAGGTGGAACGACCTACTGGGGAAGGTGCGTTCCGTGGTCTCCAGACACCAGATTGCTGTACAGAGGACTGGCGGTGGACCCCCATCTCCTCCCCCACAACTAACAACATGGGACGAGCAAGTCTTGGCAATACTGCATCCTGAGGGCCTTGCAGGAATAGCAGGAGGACTGGACTCTGGTAAGGCAAATCTTTACTACCTTATCCCCCCACCCTACCTACATGCCCTCACATACTCCCACCATTACCCTCACACCCATCACCCCAACAACCCACAGATACCCCACCAACACAACCCACACATCCCAAAACCAAGCCCTGCATGTAACACCAATGCATGGACACCCATCACCCAAGCGTGTCCACTACAGAGACTCACTCATGCCCCAAAATCACTAATCACACAAGGACCAAGCCAATAATGCAAGCACTGGAGTAGAGGGTCAACCACCCATTGCACAAGATGGCACACACAGATACAATAAATATGCATTTACACCCCAACAGGACCACTACCCAACGTCACTGGACAGGAGGTGCCAGACATATCCAGTCTCCCCACAGAAGAGGCCCACAGTGATGACAGCAGCTCTGCACAACTGGATCAAGATGACCAGCCCGGCCCATCAGGGACCTCGGGACAGTCGGTTCCCCTGACACTGTCATAAGCCACCACAGAGCCTCCCCCTTCAGGAAACACCAGCACAGCACTGACCCAGAGGGCCCATCCCTCTGTCCGCAGGACACGTCAATCAGCAGTGTGTCCACCACTACAGGGAACCCAGGCAAACCCCCCAACCCAAGAAAATCAGGGACCTAGGGGCAGTAGCAGTGGGCACACGGTTCATGGGACAGAGGCACAGGATAATAGGGAAACTGGGAGGACTGCTGTGCGACAGGAGGAGGTCAGGCCCAGGGAACCCACTCTCCACGAGGCACTCTCCAACATCATGGGAGCTTACCATCATTCCCAGGAGACCATGGCAATGGTACTGGCCAAGTTTCAGGAGACCCAGCGGCTGCAGGAGGAACACTACCTTGGGATCAGGGAGGACATGAAGCCCATTAACACCACCCTGGTCACCATTGCAGGGGTGCTGGCAGACCTTGTCAACACCAGGAGGGACACAGTGGTACAACAAGGGACCCCCTGACCCTAGTCTGAACGATGAACAGCACTCCACCTCCGCCGGCGCTAGTGGACAGGAGGCACCAGCATCCCACCCCCTGCAGATGCAGAACCACCCCGAAAACGGTCCCTGAGATCCAGAAACAAGACAGAGAACATTGCCAAGACCCCCGCCAAGCAATGAGACCCGCCTGAATGTCAGCCTTCTGCCCCACTATGTCACCCTGTCCATCCTTAAACTGCCATTGCTCCACTTCCTATGCTCCTACAGAAAAGGCACCTGGCGTCGCAAAGCCAGGTAGTGCAGCATACAGCAGGCCACGATTATCTGGCACACCTTCTTCGGTGAGTAGTATAGGGAGCCACCTGTCAGATGGAGGCACCGGAACCTTGCCTTCTGGAGGCCGAAGGTTCATTCGATCACCCTCCTAGTTCACCCATGTGCCTCATTGTAGCGTTCCTCTGCCCTTTTCCTGGGATTCCTCACTAGAGTCAGTAGCCATGACAGGTTGGGGTAACCAGAGTCACCTGCAAATGTCGAGGGACAACTGTTAGACACACACTAACCCTCAGGGACAGCCCCAAACCCAGACAGCAAATGAAACTGTGTGGGGACTTTGTGCTCACCTATTAGCCACACACGGTGTGTCTGGAGTTGCCCCATCACATAAGGGATGCTGCTATTCCTCAAAATGTTAGCGTCATAGACTGAGCCAGGATACTTGGCATTGACATGGGAGATGTACTGGTCTGCCAAACACACCATCTGCACATTCATAGAATGGTAGCTCTTCCGGTTTCTGTACACCTGTTCTTTCCTGCGGGGGACAAATGCCACATGTGTACTATCAATGGCACCAATGATGTTGGGGATATGTCCCAGGGCATAGAAGTCACCTTTCACTGTCGGCAAATCCTTCACCTGAGGGAACACGAAGTAGCTGCGCATGTGATTCAGCAGTGCAGACAACACTCTGGACAACACGTTAGAGAACATTGGCTGCGACATCCCTGATGCCATGGCCACTGTTGTTTGAAAAGACCCACTGGACAGGAAATGGAGTACAGACAGGACCTGCACTAGAGGGGGGATTCCTGTGGGATGGCGGATAGCTGACATCAGGTCCGGCTCCAACTGGGCACACAGTTCCTGAATTGTTGCACGATCAAGTCTGTATGTGACTAGGATGTGTCTCTCTTCCATTGTCGACAGGTCCACCAGGGGTCTGTACACCGGAGGATGCCGCCATCTCATCACCTGCCCCAGCGGACGTGCCCTATTGAGGAGAACAGTAAGCAGAGAGTCATCCAACACTCAGGTATCACCATCTGTTATTTGCAGAAACGTTATTAATCCGCAATGTGCCGGTATCTTTCTAAATTCCCGGCCTAGATAGGTGTGACGCAGTTAACATCAATCCCATGTGGCCTCCTGAAATGGCGGCTGCCTGACCTGTAAGGTGGGACAAGGGGATTTGAGGTAACTGCGCTGGCGTTCTACACCGTCGTGGTGGGCGGTCAAAGACTGCGGCACAATTCTGCATTGGTTAACATTGGGCCCTATGGGGCCCAGGAGCCAATGATGATGTACGCCGGCCGTGACGGTACGCACCACCGCGGACGTGACCACCATTTTCTGTCCGTTCACTCACTTGATACCTGACCTTCAACAAGAGAGGACCTACACTGCAAGTGCTGCTGTGACCTGTGTCTGGAAGCGAAGATGGCTCACGTGTCTGGGGAAAGGGCCCTTGCCTTCACTTCGGAGGAGTTGGTGAAACTAGTGGATGGGGTCCTCCCCCAGTACACGCAACTGTACGGTCCTCCAGACAAACATGTGAGTACACTGTGAGCATGCTGCATGGGCAATGCCTGTTTGGAGTGATGTAGATGGAAGATACATGGGGGGGGAGCTGAGGCCTGCAAGTGCGGATGGGGAGTGTATGTCAGGCAAGGGTGGGAACTGGGGGGCAATGAGTATGACGGTCCGGACGGGTAAGTAATTTCCTTTCCCCCTGTACCATTCCTCTGGGTCAGCGCCCACCAGAAGAAGGGTTTTTGGCGTGCCATCGCCAAGGACGTTCGGACCCTGGGGGTCTACCACAGACGGAGCAGCCACTGCCGTAAAAGATGGGAGGACCTGCGCCGCTGGAGCAAGAAGACGGTGGAGGCCCAGCTGGGGATGGCTTCCCAACGTGGGAGGGGTGCCCGTCGCACCATGACCCCCTGATGTTCTGGATCCTGGTGGTGGCATATCCGGAGTTGGAGGGGCGCTTGAGGGCATCACAGCAGTCACAAACAAGGGGGTGAGTACACTCTCATTCAGCTGACTATGCACGCATTACAAGGTGTCTGGGTGGGGGAGGTGGACAGTGGGTTTTTCCTAGGTCAGGGCGAACTTGGTAGGTAAGGTCCCTTGTGAGGCAGGCCAGGTGGCACCCGAAACCCACCAATGGTAATAGCCATCAACACCTAGTCAGGTCCCTGTGACTTCCAGGTGTGCAGCAATTGGTCTTAGGCCTCGTACCCCATGGTCAGCTGAAATTTCTATGAACTGTCAGTGCACGGCGTTGTGCAGAGGGCTGTTCCCTGTGTGTTGTGTCTGCCAACGGTAGGGAGCTGCAACCCACTTGGCCCTGGAGGGCGAAACAACAGAGTCTGAAGCCACCAGATGGAGGGTGAGGGGAGCTTCACAGCGGGGACAGGAGCAGACAGCAGTGACAGCGACTCCTCCTCTGATGGCAGCTCCCTTGCGGTGGCGGGCACCTCTGTGCCCACCGCATCAACAGGTACAGCCACCACCCCTCCCAGCACCGCCCTCCCAGCAGCCCCTCAGCATGTGTCCCGTGCCCGCTCACCCAGGCGGATGGGCATCTCCTACACCCCAGGCACCTCAGGCCCTACCCCAGTCAGCCCTGCGGCCTTCAGTGAGGAGGCTATTGACCTCCTGAGATCCCTCACTGTTGGGCAATCTACCATTGTGAATGCCATCCAGGGTATTGAGAGGCATTTGCAACAAACAAATGCATACCTGGAGGGCATTCATTCTGGGCAGGCAGCCCAACAGAGAGCATTTCAGGCTCTAGCCTCAGCACTGATGGCAGCCATTGTCCCTGTGTCCTGCCCCCCCCTCCAACTTCCTCCACCCAGACCCAATCCCCTGTACCTCAGCCTATCCCAAGCAAACCATCAGACCAGCATGCGCACTCATCAACACACAAGAGTGGCTCAGGCAAACATAAGCACCACACATCCCACAGGCACTCACACAAGCACCATCTCCATGCAGACACACCTACATCCACTGCCTCCACTGTGTCCCCCTCCTCCACGTCCCACTCCTCCCTCCCTGTCTCGTCTCCACTCACACCTGCATGCACTACATCCTCAGCCACTGCCTCCATCACCAGCACGCCCATCACTACACACCGCTCACGTGCACTCACCACCCCCACTACCATTCACACATCCCCAGTGTCCACTCCCAGTGTGTCAGTGAGCCCTCCTCCCAAAGTACACAAACGCAGGCACACACCCACCCAACAGCCATCCACCTCACAACAGCCTCCGGCCCATTCACCTTCACCCAAATTCAGCAGACGTACACCTCCTACAACCACTACCTCAACCTCCCCTCCCAAACCCCCTCCATCTTCCCGTCCCAGTGTGCCAAAAAACTTTTCTTGGCAAACCTTGATCTCTTCCCTTTACCTCCCCCTCCCCCTTCCCCTAGGGCCAGACTTTACAGGTTCCAGCCCAGCACCTCAGCCACCAAATCCCCAGGCACAGTGGTGCCAGCAACTGCGGGGTCATCGAGTGCGCCACCCATCAGGGCTGCCAGTGTGCCACATAGCGAGGGCAAGGACAAGGTGAAAAAGGTGCCCACATCCTAGAGGGAGAAGCCGAAAGTACCAGCCACCAAGGGCTCAGCAAAAAACAAAGGGGATAGTGGCCCATCAAAGCTGGGGAAGGGCCAAAAGATGATGGTGCCACCTACTGAGGGACCAGTGTCACACTTTCTGTCCACGACCATGCCAACCTGTACGGCGGCGAACACCACTAGCTGCCCGTCACCACAACCGCCGCCTGCACCGCCACATGCACTGCCACCTGCACCGCCCCCAGCACGTCTACAGCCTCAACGACAGTCCCCGGCCTCTTCCCCAGTGGGCAGCCGTCCGAGGCTGCACGAGACGTCCTGCTGTGTCCCTCAGCAGGTGCTGAGCCATGCACCGCCGCCAGCACCGCCGCAACAGACACCGCCGCAAGCACCACCTCCGGCCCCGCAGCGTCCTCGGACACAGGCACCACCGCTGACATGGCTACCATCCCCAGTGGTCAGTCGTCTGAGGCTGGAGGAGAGTTCCTGGACCCTGGGCAGCTTCCATGAGGCATTTCTTCCATCACTGTTTGCACCTGCAGGTGGAAGGTGCAGCCGCAGCAGTGTGGGGTATGTCGCTGCCTTCATGGCGTATCATGCTACCTGAACCTCGCAAATCTCATGGCGCGCACACCCAGGTGAGGGCATTGTACCAGCCACACTGCACTTGGAGCACTCTGGGCACCAAGCCCCCTCCAGAACCACTGGAGAAAGGCATCCACTACCTCAGACCTTGGCAGGATGAAGCACTCTGGGAACCAAGCCCCCTCCAGAACCAGTGGAGTATCACATCCACTACCTCAGTCCTTGGCAGGATGAAGCACTCTGGGCACAAAGCCCCCTCCAGAACCAGTGGAGACAGGCATCCACTACCTCAGTCCTTGGCAGTATGAAGCACTCTGGGCACCAAGCCCTCTCCAGAACCAGTGGAGAAAGGCATCCACTACCTCAGTCCTTGGCAGGATGAAGCACTCTGGGCACAAAGCCCCCTCCAGAAACAGTGGAGTATGACATCCACTACCTCAGTCCTTGGCAGGATGAAGCACTCTGGGCACAAAGCCCCCTCCAGAACCAGTGGAGTATCACATCCACTACCTCAGTCCTTGGCAGGATGAAGCACTCTGGGCACAAAGCTCCCTCCAGAACCAGTGGAGAAAGGCATCCACTACCTCAGTCCTTGGCAGGATGAAGCACTCTGGGCACAAAGCTCCCTCCAGAACCAGTGGAGAAAGGCATCCACTACCTCAGTCCTTGGCAGGATGAAGTACTCTGGGCACAAAGCCCCCTGCTGAACCAGTGTAGACTGTTATCCACTTGAGAGACTGTGGCTTTGCACTCCCCAGGATTTAGCAGTGGGCAAACCACCCACTGGAGAGGCTTGAGAGACGGTGGCTTTGCACTCCCCAGGATAAAGCAGTGGGCAAACCACCCACTGGCGAGACTTGAGAGACTGTGGCTTTGCACTCCCCAGGATATAGCAGTGGGCAAACCACCCACTGGAGAGACTTGAGAGACCTTGGCTTTGCACTTCCCAGGATACATCAGTGGGCATGGAGCCCCCTCGTGCAGCAGTGGCGTTCATCAGGCTGAGGTGCCCCCTTCCTCTCCCCCTCAGGTGCCTGTTTATTTTCGATCTGATGCCCCGGCAGTGTTCTCTCCGTTTCGAGTCAGGTATCATGTGTGGGCCTCGCCCATGCATTTTGGGCCCAGTGGTCCACGGACAATGATTAGTACACTATCCGGACTTGTGTAGTTGGTGTACATATTTGTATGTACTGAATTTTGACTTTTGACTAATGGATTTTTCTTGATTACAATCGTTACACTCACTTCCTTTTGTCCTTGTGTTCTTCTAGGGGGTGGAGGGTGTATATGTAATGTTGCTGCATGTATTTGTGTGTATGTTGTTGTGTGTGAGGGTGGGGGTGTTACCTGTTGCGTGTGTGTGTCACTCTCTTTCCTCCCCCCGTGTTGTAGGTGCAGTACTCACCATGGTCGCCGCCATTCGTACTCCTGGTAGAAGAGGAGGTAAACCAACATGGGCAGTACGTGTAGTTCGGGCTCCATGGCGTCCTGGTTCCTCGTTGGGTGTCGAGAGGTGAGTGTTTTCCCTTCTGTGTACTGTTTCCGCCGTGCTTTTGATGTCTTTTGTTCTGCCCTGGAAAAGGTGGCGGATGGGCCTCTTGTAATACAGTGGGCGGTACTTTGTCTCCCTCCTGTCTGTTGGCGGTGTCCGCTGCACTGTTTGTTTCTACCGCCGTGGCGGCCGGAGTGTTAAAGTGGCTGTCTATGTTGGCGGTTTCCGCCGTGGTCGTAATCAAATTTTTTTTTCCGCCGGCCTGTTGGTGGTATTACCGCCGCTTTAACACTGACTGCCAGGTTTGTAATGAGGGCCTTTGTCTGCCAGCACATGGGATCTTTTTCTGAGACCCCTACACTGCCAAGTTGTGCCGCATCCAGTCCCTGGGCCCTTGAAAGGAGAAGCTGGTAAACCCAAGGAGAAAATCCACGCATCAGAGCTGAGCGGCAGCAAAATTGACGCAGTGCCTGCACCGTGGCTGGAAAAACAACGCATCGCCGGTAAAATCAACGCATTGGCAGCTCAATGCAGATTCATCGCTGCCATGCTTTCGGATTTTCCAGCATCGCCCCTGGGTATCAAAACATTCAAACATCAACATCCAGAATTGACGCACAGCCTCCTCGGCAAGTAAAGAATCAACCCATAGCATCACTTGTGAGTAAGGAATCGACGCATCACTTGCTTTTCTGATGCACCATCGACTTTGTAGCTTAATTTCTGATGCATATCTGGTACTTTGTGCTAAAACAACACATCCATTGACTTCTATGGATTAAGACTCTTTTTACTTAAAAAAAAATCGTATCTTCGCTTGTGTATGTTGGATTTTTGTTGTTTTGTTCTTGTTTGATTTAGATGAATATTGGCTATTTTTCTAAACTGGTGTGGAGTCATTTTGTGGTATTTTCATTGTGTTACTTTGTGTGTTTTGACACATACTTTACACATTGCCTCCGATATGAGCCTGACTGCTTGAGCAAAGCTACCAAGAGGGTGAGCAGGGGTTATCTTAGGTGTGTATCGCCCTACCCTGACTAGAGTGCAGGTCACTGCTTGGACGGAGTGCAAACTGACTGCCAACCAGAGACCCCATTTCTAACATTCCCTTACTGCTAAACTTCTGTAGAACTGTCAAAAAAAAAACGAGCTACTCGGAAAAAGAATGTAGCTGTTTTTAAAGCGCTACACAGAAAATAAAGTGCCACTGGCAATCATGCTTAACTTTTTAATTTGACTTTGAGCTGTTGAAATATCAATGCCAATGAAGTAGCTTTCATCTCTATTTATTTTACTGAAGTACGTATTGTGAGAATGCCTCACACTTAACAATCTAAAAACGCCTTTTTAAGGCACTACCTGCATCCCCTTATAGAAAAGCATACGTCACTAGACAATGTTGAAAATCTGTGCAAACACATTTTAACATTGTTTGCAATTGAACATCTCTAGTCCAGTGTGGTACATTCATAAACAGTAATGTATTTTAGTTTAATAGCTTCAAGGTTGTCTTAGGAACAAGTTCTGTAAGTATTTTTGTTCCCTATTTACTTTTGTTCTTATTTGTGTGAGTCCCGAGGCGGTCATCAGATGATCACCTAGACATGCTCTTGTGCGATAGAAACATAACACAACACAGCACAGCATATCTTAACACAACATAACATAGCATAACATAACACAACATAGCATAGCATAACATAACACAATATAGTCTAATATAACAACATAGCATAACATAACACAACCTAGTCATCAGATGATCACCCAGACATGCTCTTGTGCGACAGAAACATAACACAACACAGCATAGCATATCATAACACAATATAACATAGCATAACATAACACAACATAGCATAGCATACCATAACACCATATAGTATAACATAACATAGCATAACATAACACAACATAACACAACCCAGCATAACATAACACAACATAACATATCATGACATAACACAACATAGCATAACATAACATAACACAACTTAGCATAGCATAACATAACATAACACAACATGGCATAACACAACATAATATAGCATAACATAACACATCATAGCATAACTTAACACAACATAGCACAGCATAACATAACACAACATAGCATAACACAAAATGCCACAACATAGCATAACCCAACATAACATAGCATAACATAACACAATATAACAGCATACAATATCATAAAATAACATAACACAACATAGCATAACATAACACAACATAACATAGCATTGTATAACATAACATAGCATAGAATAACATAACACAACATAGCATAACATAACAACATAACACAACATAGCATAGCATAACACAATATAGCATAACATAACACAGCATAGCATAAATAACGCAACATAGCATAGCATACCATGCCACAATATAGCATAGCATAACATAACACAATATAACATAGCATAACATGAGACAATATAGCATAACACAACATAACATAGCACAACATAGCAAAACATAGCATAAGCTAACATAGCACATCATAACATAAGACAACATAGCCTAACATAACACACCATATTATAACATAACACAACATAACATAGCATAACATAATACAACATAGCATAACATAACACAGCAAAGCCTAGCTTAACACAATATAAGAAAACATAACATAGCATAACATAAGACAACATAGCATAACATAAGACAACATAGCATAACATAACACACCATAGTATAACATAATGCAACATAACATGGCATAACATAATACAACGTAGCATAACATAACACAGCATAGTCGAGCATAACACAACACAACACAGCCTATCATATAATAACACAAGACAACACAGCATAACATAACACAACATACAAAATAGCGTAGCATAACATAACACAACATTACATAATATTACACAACAAACCATAGCATAACTTAAGACAACATACCCACATAATTCCAAGCCACACCACATACATCCACTCCATCCAAAAACAAAACACACGGGTAAAAAACATTGTCATTTACAACGCCAATGGCCTAACTCTAGCATATGCGAGACCGATTATATTGCAAATGCTTTGTTTTGGTGCTCATCACTGTGGTGATAGCATGCAAAGAGGCAAATCACTCTTAAATCAGAGCGTGTTAAAGTCTGGCGACTTTGCAGCTAGTCAGAGTGATCCAGTGCTTAATTTGAGCTGGTGGTTCTCGTTGGGAGCTATTGACAGGAGCAGCTCGCGGCAAGTAAAAGGGGCTGGGCGGTGCAGGGGAGGGCGCGTGGGGGCAGACTGTGTTGCTGGGCTGGAGAGAGCCTACAGTGCATGTGTGTTTGGCCGGCCCGAGACGGGCGGTCAAACACACATGCCCTCTCTGTACACTCCCCTCAAGTGCTCGTCACCCCTGTGGCCCGCCCCTTTACCAAACAACGATGATAAACACAGTTTGTTATTGTTGTTTGGTAAAAGTTTTGGAGCTGTCGCTGCTGGTGTGGGGAGGTGGGGTGGGAGCTACGCTCCTCTGCCCTCATGGAGGAGACGCCCATGGCCTCTGACCTCATTTTTGGGCACTGGCACTTATTTTTTCTCATCAGACATTTTCTGGGAGCAAGGGAGAGAAAAACGCACAAAAAAAGGAGGCAGAGAAAGATGAAATAACTCTCACCAAAGGAGAAAGCATGAATGTACAAGAGTGAGATAAAAAGGCACATGGTGACTGGTAGTGGTTTAAAGTGGCATGAGATGGACTAAACAGCTTTGGTATTCAGCGCCCTGACAATTAGTGGCGCTGGAAGGGCTTCTGAACAGCGCTTTGCGCACCGTCACTCATTATTTCACAAATTAACCACTGGAGTGACCCATGTTTGCGACTGGCTCGAACACACTGGATAACGGCCTATTGTACCCACCAGATATGCGCGTATTGAATGTGCGATATCAGGCTTTCTTTACGTATTTCTTTGGGATCGTGTTCATTTTCAGTAAAAGAATAGAGGCAGGCTAGTGGCAACCAGCCTCGCAATAGCGCGGGTCACTGTCTTTGAATACCCAGCCCTTGTTTGCCTTCAGTCGCTCGATTTAGCTTTGTCAGGGAGGGTTAAAGATTACTCAGATAACCGGCAATAAATATGTCTGGCTCCGTGACTTTTGACCAATAATTATAACGCGTGTTGACCGAGAGGAACCTATATTATATCCTACATAAGGTACTGTAAAAGTGAAGTGACATGGGCGTGAATTAAGCTGTAAACCGGCGCGTTAATAGTGCAGAAGACAGCCTGACCTACCTTACCACCCCAAGCAAACAAAGGGATGGTTTATTAGAGTCTTATCTGTCACGTGACCGGAATAACTGTGCCCGAATTCTCACACAACCGTTCCCTTGTCTCCTGATGTAGTGATTCGACCTAGAAAAACAATAAAAAGAACCAAAATTAAATACTTGGGAAGCATTTGTGAAGTGATCATCATTCCATGCTTTCACTTCCTTAGAATGTATTCAATTAATACTGCTTAAGCAGTTCTGATAAAGGTGATCTGCACGCCCGCACTAGCAAAAAATATGGGGGAAGAATAATGTAAGCTCTTGGAACCAGCTGGCTGAAATAGACTGGCAGCCTTTATTAGATGCAATGTACTCTGTCACAAACCTGGCTGATGCCCGTCAGCCATATTACAAGTGCATTACAGCCTCTGGGACTTGCAGTATGATGGGAGGGATATCGACCACGTTTTAATGGAATGTCCGATCCTCCAAACTCTAAATAAGGCACTGAGGGGCATATTTATACACTGTTTGCGCCAAATATGCGTCAAAAATTTTGACGCACATTAGGTGCACACTGTGCACCATATTTAAACTTAGACGCCCGAGCCCGCGGACGTCAAAATTCCTCTGTGTGAGTAATTTTTTCGATGCCGGAAACTGCCTTGCGTTTATGACATGCAATGTAGCCGTTCCCGCCCAAAAAATGACTTTAAGGCCTGTGCACCTTATTTATACTCTCGCGTCATTTTGACGCACAGGAAAGGGCAGGCCTTAAAAAACGGCACACAGCCTGATGTGCACCATTTTTTAACGCCGGGTCAGGGCAGGCGTTAAGAGACCTGTGGGCTCACTTCCATGGTCTCTGACCATGGAAGGAGTCCAGAGTTGCCCTTCCCTGCCCCCAGGGACACCCTCTGCCACCCTCGCCCTCTCCTGGAGGACACCCATGGATGGGGGGACCCATCCCAGGTAATTACAGGTAAATTGAGGTAAGTTTTTTTTTTTTAAAGTGGCATAGGGGGACTAATTTGGGCCCCCCCTACATGCCACTATGCCTAATGACCATGCCCAGGGGACAGAAGTGCCCTGAGCATGGCCATTGGGCAAGGGGGCATGACTTTGGGGACATTGCCTCAAACCTGACTTGCACCATTTTTTGACGCACAACCCCCATTTTCCCCTACGCCGGCGCTGCCTGGTTTGAGTCATTTTTTTTTACTCCAGTCCGCAGCGCCGGCTAACGTCATTCCTTAAATAAGGCGCCCGCATGGTGTATAGGAATGGCGTTAGCCGGCGGTAACATTTTGCGACAAAAACGCTGGTTTGCGTCAAAAAGTATAAATATGGGCCTGAGTTCTCACGATTTCCATGCACAGGAGTGGTTCATTTATGTCTTCCTTCCAGAAGTATAAAAAAGAAAGGTTGGAATTGCTGCCATGGTAGGTCAGTCTAAAAGTGCGATTCGACTTCATCTTCATATCTTGTAATGGCTAACCAAACATAATATGCTAAGGTGCTGCAAAATATAAGCTTTTAAAGGAGCACTGATATCTTTTTCAGAGGCAGATTATGGGTGCTCCGACTTTATAAACCAATCAGACTCCATTGCCAAACTGCTTGTTCTAGCTGTGATAAGAATTGAAGTGTGAGTGACATATCCAGGGCAGAAAACAAAAGCCGTGAAACATCATCTCATTTTAGAATGGACCAGTAAAGACAAAGAAATTATGAGATCAATTTAGTACGAATCTTCATCAGTCAAACCTTCAGAGTGCAAGGAGTTCCTTATATTTCCTAAATGGGGCATGTTTGCAGAATGCAAAAGTGCACCCCTACAAAGTGAACTAAGGATTTGAAACTTTGACCCTCTTCCTACAAAAGACAATCAACAGATGCAACTTGCAACTCAGGGAGTACAGTGGTTTTCCTTTAACAAGAAATTAGTGTACCCTCCATGACAGTCTAATTAAGCTCTAGCCTGGAGGGCCCATAATGCTTCATCCAGTCATCCATCAACATGGCTGTTCCAGTTTGCTTCTCTCTCAGTACACATCCTTTTTAATAGTCATTTGTTGAGACAGGAGTTGCAATTGTGGGCTTGTGCAAAGAACCAATTCACTGAGGTGAATCTGGTGTGATGTGCCATTGTCAGGCCCATGTATGCTCATGCTCCAGGATATGTGTACCCTACTTGGCTCCTTTTGCACACACTGACCCTTCTGAATGAATTATTTGGGATGCAGGGGTACGTGCTTCACAGGAGATTGTTTTGTTGGAAATGTTCCAGGTGGATCCTGGTCACACAGTCTTTACACCGTTTGAGTGCTTTTCAGAAACCAATAAAACGTATCAACACAGCCCAAAGTGATTAGATTTGGGGCGAGGAGATCCCTCTGTCTGCTGTCTTTCGAAAATTCATGGCAATCTTAAAGTGGTACACTGTTATCCATTGGGCCATAAACAAGTTTATGATCACATTAGTAAACTGGGCCTTGACGTGAAATATTTATGATCAACGTTTACTCCACTTATACAGCCCATTATACTCAAATGTCTAGTCAACCCCGATATTCTTCGTAGTGTTTCTAGGTGTCCTTAATAATATTACATTTGCTATTACAGACAACTACGCTTCCAAAAGTATTTTGGAACCAGGAGAAGAAAACAACTCATTTAAATCAGTTTCATTAAAAACTTTCTCTAGGCAGTCATCAGATGCATAGCTGCACACCCATTAAACACAAACCATCACTCAGTAATCTCAAACATGGTAATACAGTCAGTAATCTTTCCCCTGGTAATACAGTTCTCTTTGTAATATTGGTAATTACTATACAGACACACAGTTGTTGACAGAACAGCCACTTTTTTACATTTGTTTGCTAAACTAAACACCCACTTATTTTTAAAAAAGTGTAGTGGATTTATTTTTATAGGTTGTGAACACTCACAAGAATTGGCAAATATTGAAAGGTTGGTCAAGGAGATGATGCAATGTGTCCAAGATCACACAAAGTGTGCAAAAGCTAGGTTGAGATCATGGTTGTTAGACCTGGCATCCGTAGGGTGCTATTACCACAGACTGTTTGCCTTTCACCTCCAGTTTTTAATAGTATCATTTTGTTGGCCGTAGAACTCTGAGCACTTTACCACTGCTAGCCAGTGATGAAGTGCGTGTGCCTATCCCCTAAAACATGGTAGCGTTGGTGTATCCACAACTGGTATAGTTAATTTACTTGTAAGTCCTTGTAAACTGGAATACCATACAACCAGGGCCTGAAATTTAAATGATACCAGAGGGCCGGCAGCACTCATTGTGCCACCCACTTAAGTAGCTCTGTAAACATGTCTGAAGCCTGCCACTACAGAACCTGTGAGTGCAGCATCACTGCCACCACAACCTGGCATTTAAAACCTCTTACCAAGCCTTAATCACTCCTTTTCTTACATATGTCACCCCTAAGGCAGGACTTAGGTAGCCCATAGGGCAGGGTGCCATGTAAGTAAAAGGCAGGGCATGTATCTTTACGTTTTACATGTCCTGGTAATGAAAAACTCCCAGACTTTTTTCCTTACTGTGAGGCCTGCCCCTCTCATAATCAAGCATTGGAAATTGCTTAAAGTACCTTTAAGCTGTAATTCCTGATCAGAAAGGATTAGCTGCATCATATTTGATATCAGTGGACAGGTAAGGATAATTCCTC
This sequence comes from Pleurodeles waltl, assembly GCF_031143425.1. Taxonomy (NCBI): domain Eukaryota; kingdom Metazoa; phylum Chordata; class Amphibia; order Caudata; family Salamandridae; genus Pleurodeles; species Pleurodeles waltl. The sequence continues at coordinate 933,360,359 of NC_090448.1, read as the reverse complement.
TTTTCTGGTAAAGTCAGATTTAGTATCACTATTTTAGAAATGCCACTTTTAGTAATTGGGCATTTCTCTGCTCTCACTGCCCTGTGTACCTACATCTTGTCTCCAATACACGTATGGCCTGGGCTGGATGACAGCAACATTTGTGCACTCCCTTCAGACACCCACACCACAGGATACTCAACTTCATCTGCATTCATCTTCATACTGATGGATCTTCCTGGGAAGGTGGTTAAAAGAGTTCACACTTACACTTCAAAGAGTAGTGGCCTGAACCCACACAAAGGGGCTGATTACCCTTCACTGATAGTCTGGAGGCAGGGCTGGGCCGAAAGTGGGACTTGTGCACTTCAGAAAGATCCTTTGAAGTCATCCCCCACATCAAAGACAATTTTGCGGATAAGTTATCGGTTTTTGACCCTCTGAATTCAGATGACTACGGAACTGGAAGAAACTACACTGGAGTAAAGGCAGCTGTGCTGAAGGATTGCCATCTTGCTGTGCTTGACTGTTATAAGGGACTGCTACTCTGCCTGACTGAGCTGCCTTACTGCCTGCTGGCCTATACCCTGCTGCAACAACTAAAATCATCCCAGAGTATCTCCAGGGGCTTGCAGGTGTTCCCTTGTTTTCCACCCAATACCCTAAGGATATTCAGAATCTACAACTCAGAGCCGGCCAAGTCTGGTCTTACTGCGCTGAGACTCTGTGCCGACAAACATTCGGGAGGTTTGCACTCTTCATCATACTCTGACAACCAGAAACCCCAATTATATCAATGGTTTTCCTTGAACCAAAAGCCAGAATCTCAGCCAGCATCCTCCAAAGTAGTCACGAGTCAACATGCAAAACTGAAAAAATCTTTTTGTGACCATAGGATGCTCTGCTTCATTTTTCATCTATCATTGGTGATGTACAAGAACTATTGTTGACCTATGAAACTAATTAAATCCAAATAACAATAGATTACACTCTGTGAAACAGACTTTTAAACAGCAAATACCTAAAAGCAGATTTCAACATGTTTCAGAGAAAAATATCTTACAGTATAGAACATAGCTATAAAAAACAGTTCCTACAAATATCTTCGAAATTTCAGAAGAAGATTGGAAGCATCTGACACCCCATTTTAAAATGAAATAGAAAAGAGCAAACTAAGCAGGCTGTTTTGTGTTAATTATTTTCACTTGCGCACTACTGATTGGAATGAATCATTATTTAAGACCTTTAAAATTGGTGAACAATGTGTGCCTATATATCTAAACAAAATCACTTGCAGCAGTTCATTTATTTTTAAAGTGTTTCAGATTGTATTCCTTTTTTTAAGGGGTGGTACGTACCATTTCATGGCCTTGAAAAAGTGTCCGTTCGAAATTCATCGTGGCTGGTATAATGCTCATGGTGCTTTAAAAATAACTAAATCAACTGAGCTGCAAACCACATGTGGAGCTACGTTTGTTTGATGCCAAGCATTCGTGCTGTGTCACTCCCCAAGGTCTTGAACAACAGCTGCCTCAACATGTAAAAGCCTGCCGAAGGGGTCACTTGTGCACAAACACACAAACGACAATCTCTCATTTAGCAACAAATAAGCAGCAACTGTAAACCGTACTCGAGGAAAGTCACCCGAGCTTTTGCTGAGCACTAAAACTATAGTCAATAACAAACACACAGCATGGACAACGAGCAGGGGATGGTAAAAAAAAATGAGCAATAACAAAAAGCATAAAAACACAAATATCAAAAATGACTGCAGAACTTGCGGCTTTCTGTTGCTTTTTCTTTCTTTAAAAAAAAAAAAAAAAAAAAAAAAAAAAAAGCATAATGCATATTTCAGTAGGGACATCAGTAAATTCGGGTTGCCATTCCAAGCGTTGCTGGGAGAAAGTACACAAATGGATACAATTGAACAAATGGCAGAAAAAATGGTGTCTAATTTACAAAAACCCATTACAGCAAAATAACAATCTATTAATATAGCAGAGCTGTCCCCTGTCACCTCTGGCTTTCCTCTGTTGCAAAGAACAGTAGTTTGGTAGAATGGGGTGGAAGCTTCCCATCCAAACCCCAATAGAAAATCGCTGAAACAAATTAATAAAAAATGCGATTTTTTTTCACGTGATTTATTTTCTATATGAAGTGAGCGGGAACCAAGCACGCGGATGGCGACAATGAAAGTACATGTGCAAAATGCATTGAAAAGTAAAGAACCTCAACTGATGTGTAACATTAGGAAGAGACCGAAATTAGGAGGAAAATAAGGCTTCAAAAAGAAACACCCCCAAAATGTCAACATTATCCTATTATTTCCCACTGAGTGGAGGGTCCAACACCCTAAGTTGCTGCTCATAAACTTTGTAGGGCATTGTAATGGCAGCTTGCTTGTTAGCATCCTGGTACATCTACCTAAATGCTGAAGCGCAGCAAAAACATACTAAGCCCTCAACAAGGCCAAATCAGGGAGACTATGAGGTACATCTACATATTCAAATTTAAGAAGGCCATACATTTTGACACCATGGGCAAGTATGAATTGGCAATAAAACTCAAAAAGTGGAATCAGGAGCACCAACTAGTTTGTGAGAGACGGCAGTGCAGGATATATGTCCAAAGAGATGTGTATTATTATCAAGTTAGAGCAGCCATTTGTCGACAAGTATGCTGTCTTTTCCTACTTTTGTTTCTTTTATCTTAGCAATCACCGAGTTTGGTAATTTCATTTTGGTCAAAAGATTTTTGTTTTTCATACTGTAATTTCAAGAAGTGTACAGCAGTTTAGGTTTACAAATAATGGAGTTTTTTTCTATCATCTCAGATTTATGTGATTAAAACTGGAATATTAAAATTAGTGACCACAGAATGCATATTTGTGTTTGTCTTTATGATTACTAAATTTTGTGTAGCCGACTGTCGCACTTCTGGGCTTCTCCATCTGTTAGGTTTTTCAATCTCAACATCTTATAAGGTGATTCTAAATGTTAGGTGATAATGAAGTCATTTTTCAGAGTCTCTTGAAAATCCTTTCATTGCCAATGACAGTCACTTGGAAACCTCCACCTCCCAATATTTTACAAGCAGGTTTTGTCTGGATAGCAACATTCTCTTTCCTTTGGGTATTAAGCTTCTGATCAAGATTGAAAAGGAATCGTTTTCAGCATTGACTAAGCAGAAAGAGCAGTGCAAAGAGAAAGGAAGGTCAATATTCTCCAGAGCGCACGCTCATTTGTGAAGCACTAGTAGGTAGTGGGCAGTATCTGGAGAGAGTAAGCCCCTACTCTCAACGCCACAAGACAATCACTAGAGATACTGCCATTGCCTTCTAAGCTTTATAGTGACAAGATGAACTGGAATGCCACCAGCTACGAGTTGTGAAAGTAATTGTAATCATATTTATGTAATGCTTCATTCCCTGATGGGGCACCACAGTGCCTTATCAGATAGGTAGCATGCTACACTGTGGCAGAGTGGGAGTATTTGGTAGAAATGTTCTGGCAATGGAAGGTGTAGGTGGGAAGCTTTTTGCCATCTTTCATAAGTGACCAGAAAGGTACTCTTATTCAGTCTGAGTCAATTGTGTCGTGGTGGGACAAAGTGTGAGAGTGGGAGTGCATGAAGTAGACATTAATCAGTTGCCGTGAGATACTCTGAAGGTCCTTTATAGAATTTGTGGGTGACTGTTGAGAACTGCAATCATTCATTCATAAATTCATTTTGTGAACTGTACAAAACGGAACAAAAATACATCACATATAAAAATATGTATCAAATATACATCAATACACACATATATTCCAAACTGGCGATTTCGTAAACATACAAATCACATAGAAAACACCACACAGCTCTATGATCTTATAACTCCTTATCTTTCTCTGTGTGTATTCCCCTGGTTCTACCCTCCATGGTCTGCTGTGCTGACACTACCCCTGTGTTGACACTGCTCTTGGATCTGCACATGACCCTGGCCACTCTCCCAGGCCTCCACTACCCTTTGTGCGTGTCCCTGCTCCCACTCTTTCTGGTCAATTGTGCTGCCACTGCCCCGCTGCTACCTCTGCCCTCTATTGGTGCACCTGCCTGCCTGCCCCTGTTCTCTGTGTGCATGCCCTTCCCCAGTCCATTTTGTTGCTACATCCCTGTACTTCCACTGCCTTCCCTGCTCCCTCATCGCTGACATTTCTTCTCCATATGATTGTCCCTGCCCTCCTTCCCCTGTCTGTGGTGCTACCCCTGCGCTGTCACTGCCCTCCGTTGCTACCCTGCCCATGCAGGTCCAGGTATATATATATATTTTATAAAAGCATATGTGGTATTGTGGTACTGGTGCTGGTGCAACAAGGAGCCACACTTGGCACTGTGGTTCCAGTTGTTTGGTACCATGCTACCCAACACTCAAAAGGCATTTTTGGGGCTATAAAGAAATGGGCGTCATTCTGGTACCCCTTCCTCCATCCACCGCCTCACATGACTGTGGGGATTGGGGTGTTCTTAACATGCCTCCTTACAAGCTTTTTTTTAAAAAAAATTAGAACTCGGGGACAGATTTCCAAGTTCCTATTTTGACTGCCACAATATCTTTTTATAGCTGCAGCCAGCCAATGAAATGTACTCGTTCCACGGTAACTACATTGTGGTCACCGTACATATATGTTGGAAATAACAATCTTTTGCATGGTATTCCTCCAGGCCTTTTGTTTTCTTTAGCTGAACCTGTTCTTGTTGGCCATAAGAGACCAGAGGTGGTCATTCTGACCTCGGCGGTAAAAGGCGCCTACCGCCGGTCAGAAATCCTCCATAATTCCGCCGCGGTCGCGGTAACCCGCCACGGTCATTCTGACCCGCAGCAGCCAAACCTCCGAAAATCCGACAGCCACAACAGACCGCCAGACCAGCGGTCGGCGGAAAAGTGGAGGTGACCAAACCTCCACCGTCACGCCAACAGAAATACGCCCATGCCATTACGACCCACGAATCCACGCAGCGGTCTTTCAAACGCGGTTTTCCATTGGCGGTACACACCGCCGCGGTCAGAATACACACAAATGAACAAAACTCAGCCACATTGGCCGATTTGAATTCCACACACCTGATACACATACACACACCACTCCCACACACACAATACAATATAAAACACACACCCACATCACCCACAAACCCCTACGACCAAAAATTCAGAAAGAAGCACTGAGAGACACATCAGCGATCACAGAATACCATCACACAGAGGCACACTACACCATCACCCACACAATATCCACACACAAAACAACACACACCACCACACTCAACACACTTAACTACACATACTCCACCCCACACATCATACACACCACACCATGGCACCCCAAAGACACCCCCGCTTCTCAGACGAAGAACTCAGGGTCATGGTGGAGGAAATCGTTCGGGTAGAGCCCCAGCTCTTCGGCACACAGGTCCAATACACCAGCATTGCCCGGAGGACGGAGCTATGGCGGAGGATTGTCGACAGGGTCAACGCTGTGGGACAGCACCCCAGAAATCGGGAAGACATCAGGAAGCGATGGAACGACCTACGGGGGAAGGTGCGTTCCATGGTATCCAGGCACAACATCGCCGTGCAGAAGACTGGCGGAGGACCCCCACCTCAACCCCCACAATTTACAACATGGGAGGAGGAAGTCTTGAACATCCTGCATCCTGACGGCCTCGCAGGAGTCGGCGGAGGAATGGATACTGGTAAGTTAAAGCTTCACTACTGCTTCCCCCCCACCTGCATGCCAAATCATACCCCAACCCTCACCCCCATCCTCGAACCCCACCCTCACCCCCACCCCCATCCTCACCCCCACCCTCACCCCCACCACCATCCTCACCCCCACCACCATCCTCACCCCCACCACCATCCTCACCCCCACCCCCAGCACACCTATTCCCTGCCAATGTCTCACCATCACAACCCACACATCCCAAAACCTAGGCCTGCATGCGTCCACTAAGCATGGACACCCATCACCAAAGCATGCCCAATGCATATACACATCCCCCCCACAAGCCACCCTCACCAAAGCCCCCACACACGAATGCCAGCACTTGGGGACACGGGAACCCACAGATACACCCATATGCCACACATTGAAACTATAACCATACCTCTATACCCCTGCAGGACCCGACCGTCAACACACCGCCACGGAGGGCCCAGAATTCTCCACACCCCCCACCCAAGAGGCCGTCAGCGATGACAGCAGCTCTGTCGACCTGGACACTGATGACCAGCCCGGACCATCGGGGACCTCTGGACAGTCGGTTCCCCTCACACAGGCACAGGCCACTACAGACCCAAACCCCTCTGGGAACACCAGCACAGCTCCCACCCAGCGGGCCCATGCCTCTGTCTCCAGGGCGCGTCAATCTGCGGTGCGTCTACCACTACAGGGCACCCAGGATAACCCACCACCCCAACAACAACAGGGACCTGGGGGCAGTGGTAGTGGGCACACCGGCCAGGGGGCAGAGGCCCAGGGAAACAGGGCAACTCGGAGGGCAGCTGTGCGACAGGGGGGGGACGGGCCCAGGGAACCCACTCTCCACGAGGCCCTCACCACCATCATGGGAGCATACAACCGCTCCCAGGAGACGATGGCGACGGTACTGGCCCGGTTCCAGGAGATCCAGGTACTGCAGGAGGAACACTATCGGGGGTACAGGGAGGACATCAGAGCCCTCACCTCCACCCTGGTTACCATGGTAGGGCTGCTGCAGGACCTCATCAACACCAGGACGGACACTCAACAACAACAAAGGGCCACTGCCACTAGCCTGGACCAAGGACAGCCAACCACCTCCGCCGGCGCTAGTGGACAGGAGGCCCCCGCACAACAGCAGCCCACCAGACCCCCACCTCCTGCAGGAGAAGAACCACCCCGCAAGAGGGCCCTGAGATCTCGCAAGAAGACAGAGTAGGATGTCAAGACCCCCGCCAGCAAAGGATACCACCTGATGTCATCCCACTGTCCCACATTGTCACCCTGTCCATCCTTGAACCGCCCATGCTCCATCTCTCCACAGGCCTCTGGACAATGCACCTGTGTGACTGTTACTCTGGACTCTGCCATGGACATTCCTTCACCATAGCCCCCACCCACTTGAAACCACCCATCCCATTTTGAGCACTGAAATAAACACCTATTTTGCACAAAACTATCTGGAGTCTGGCTGTGATTTCAAAATATTGTAATTGACATGACAGTGCAAATATGTCCTTGTACATAGTGAAGTCAACAAACAGCTGCCACAAAGCTGTAGTCCATGGGGAAACGAAGCACAGGACTCGTAGTGGGGACCCCAGATCTGAAATAGGGAGGGAAAAGCCACAACTCAGTCATCATACACTGGGGCAAATAGACAGGCAGCAGAGATGCAGGAGAGTAGTTCACATTTACTAAATTATGTTTGAATTGTTACCTGTGTCCTATTGGAAGTACTGTTCAATGATTCTGTCCCTGTTGTCTGTTTCAGCCCCGTCGTCTTCCTCCTCGTCACTCTCCACAGGTTCCACAGCTGCCACAACACCACCGTCTCGACCATCCTCCTGCAGGAAAGGCACCTGGCGGCGCAAAGCCAGGTTGTGAAGCATGCAGCAGGCCACGATGATGTGACACACCTTCTTAGGTGAGTACATTAGGGATCCACCTGTCATATGCAGGCACCGAAACCTGGCCTTTAGGAGGCCAAAGGTGCGTTCGATCACCCTCCTAGTACGCCCATGGGCCTCATTGTACCGTTCCTCTGCCCTGGTCCGGGGATTCCTTACTGGGGTCAGTAGCCACGACAGGTTGGGGTACCCAGAGTCCCCCAATAGCCATACACAGTGTCTCTCTAGCTGTTCCATCACGTAAGGGATGCTGCTATTCCTCAGGATGTAGGCGTCATGCACTGACCCTGGGAATTTGGCATTTACATGCGAGATGTACTGGTCAGCCAAACACACCACCTGGATGTTCATGGAATGGTAACTTTTTCTGTTCCTGTACACCTGCTCCCTGTCTCTTGGGGGAACCAAAGCCACATGGGTCCCATCAATGGCACCAATGACGTTGGGAATATGTGCAAGGGCGTAGAAATCACCCTTCACTGTAGCCAATTCGCCCACTTCAGGGAAAATGATGTAGCTCCTCACGTATTTCATCAGGGCAGACAACACTCTGGATAACACCTTCGAAAACATGGGCTGAGACATCCCAGAAGCAATTCCCACTGTTGTCTGAAATGACCCACTTGCCAAGAAATGGAGTACTGACAGGACCTGCACCAGAGGGGGAATCCCTGTGGGTTGGCGGATGGGGGACATCAGGTCGGGCTCCAGCTGGGCACACAGTTCATGTATAGTGGCACGGTCAAGCCGGTAGGTCAGGATAATGTGGCGTTCTTCCATTGTCGACAGGTCCACCAGCGGTCGGTACACGCGAGGATTCATCCGTCTCCTCGCCAAACCCAGAGGACGGTGCCTAGGAAGGACAACATGGAGCACAGAGTCAAGCAACCCACAGGTACGTACTCACAGCTTGCACAGTAAACGATTCTCTATGCAGTGAATGGCGTGTCTGAGTGGCTATGCAAGGCCTAGGCCTGTGTGACGCAGTTGAAATTGAGCCATGTGGACCCTCGAAATGGCGGCTGCCTGACCTGTGAAGTGTGACAATGGGATGTGAGGTCAATGCGCTGCCGTGGCACACCGCGGCGGTCGGCGGTCGAAGACCGCGGCGCGAAGCCGCATTGGTTAACATTGAAGCCTATGGGTTTCAGGAGCCAATGGCGAAGGGCGCCGGCGGTGGCGGTACGCACCGCCGCGGTACGCACCGCCGCAGACGTGACCGCCATTTCCTATCTACTTATCCACTTGCGACTTGAACTTTCACAGGAGAGGACCTATACTGCAAGTGTTGCTGTGACCTCGGTCTGGAAGGGACAATGGCTGCTGCGACTGGGGAAAGGGCCCCTGCCTTCACTGGAGAGGAGTTGGAGAAACTTGTGGATGGGGTCCTCCCCCAGTATGCGCTACTCTACGGTCCTCCAGACCAACAAGTGAGTTTAATTCAATATGGATTTGGGGCCACTGGCTGGCTTGGGGGCCTGGCGGGGGGCTGGCGGGGATGGGGGGCATGTTGGGGCTGGCGGGGGGCCTGGCGGGGATGGGGGGCATGTTGGGCCTGGTGGGGGGCCTGGCGGGGGCCTGGCGGGGATGGGGGGCATGTTGGGCCTGGCGGGGGGCCTGGCGGGGGGCCTGGCGGGGATGGGGGGCGTTGGGCCACTGGCAACGAAAATGCAGACAAACTTGAACGTGGTATTTCTCCCTCCCTGTACGTGCCACATAGGTCCGCGCCCATGAGAAGATCGGGATTTGGCGTGCCATCGCCAAGGAAGTCCGGACCCTGGGGGTCCACCATCGACGGGGCACCCACTGCCGCAAGAGGTGGGAGGACATCCGTCGCGGGACCAAGAAGACCGCCGAGTCTCTGCTGGGGATGGCCTCCCAACGTAGGCGGGGTGCCTGCCGTCAACTGACCCCCCTGATGTTCCGGATCCTGGCGGTGGCCTACCCTGATTTGGATGGGCGCGTGAGGGCAGCACAGAAGACACAAGGGGGTGAGTACAAGCATTATCTACTCTGTTGTCGCGCAGTGGAGGTGTCTGGGTGGGGGAGGAGGGCTGTGGGTCCCCCTAGGCCAGGGCGATATCTGTAGGCTGGGCACCCCCGTAAGCCCCTGTGTCCCCAGCCACCACCATCAGTAGTGTGTCAGTACAGCCATCCCTGGGCCGTGTCATCCATGGGTGCAGTTGTCAACTCTAGGCGTGTAGGGCATGTTCCACGGAATGCGTAGCGGACCCCAAGTGCGCAACTTAGTGCAGGGGGCATCTGTGTCTGTCATGTCCGCTAACTGTACCGGTGATCCATGTACTCAAAATCTCTTTATTTCTCACTCCCCCCCCTTTTTGTTTGTCCTTCTGTGCTTGTGTGCATCAGCATCATCAGGCGGAGGAGAAGTGGCATCGGGGCAGGAGGGAGCTGCATCTCACATGGCCCAGGAGGGCCATGCCACAGAGTCTGACTGGACCAGTGAGACGGAGGGCGAGGGGAGCTCCACAACGGGGACGACTGGACCCTGCAGCGACACGGACACGTCCTCGGAAGGGAGCTCCCTTGCGGGGGTGGCACCATCCGTGCCCCCCGCCATTACAGGTACAGCCGCCACCCAGCGCACCATCTCCGCCCTCCCAGCAGCCCCTCAGCGTTCGCCCCGTGCCCGCTCTGCCAGGAAGCCGGGCATCTCCTTCGCCCCAGGCACCTCAGGCCCTGCCCCTGTTACCCCCGCTGCCCTCAGTGAGGAGGTCATTGACCTCCTCCGAACGCTCATTGTTGGGCAGACTACCCTTTTGAATGCCATCCAGGGGGTGGAGAGGGAGGTTCATCGCAGCAATGCGTACCTGGAGGGCATTCATTCGGGTCAGGCTGCCCATCAGCGATCGTTCCAGGCTCTGGCCTCAGCACTGACGGCAGCCATTGTCCCTGTCTCCTGCCTCCCTCTACTAACTCCCTCCTCCCAGTCTCCTGTTCCTCTGCCTGTCCCACCCACACCATCAGACCAGCCTGCACACACCTCAACACCCAAGAGAAGCTCATCCAAACATAAGCACCACAGATCACGCAGACATTCACACAAGCAACATTCCGATGCAGACATGCCAACAGTCACTACCACCTCTGTGACCCCCACCTCCTCGTCTCCCTCCTCCCTCCCTGTGATGTCTACACTCACACCTTCATTCACCTCACCATCAGCCAGTGTTTCCATCACCAGCATACCCTCCACTACAGTCCGCACACGTGCAGTCACCACCCCCACTGCCATTTACACGTCCCCTGTGTCCTCTCCCACTGTGTCTGTCACCCCCTCTTCCACACCACACAAACGCAGCCACCCACCCACCCAACAGCCATCCACCTCACGACAGCCTCCCGCTCCTGCACCTGCACCCAAAGACAGCAAACTTGTCTCGCCTACAACCACATCCTCTCCCTCCACTCCCATACCCACTGTACCTACCACTCTCCATTGTCCCAAGAAAATCTATCTCTCTACTGCTACCTTCTTTCCTGACCCTGAGCCCCCCCTCCTTCTCGTCGGGGTAAAAAGAGCACCTCAGCCACCACCAGCCCTGCAGCCCCCTTGACAAGGGTGCAGGGGTATTGGAGCCCACCAGCCCGCAGGTCTGGATCTTCGCCCAGCAGCAAGGGGACAGCCAGCCCACCCCCTGGGAAGAGGAGCAGAAGGCGGAAGGGCCGCCGCCGGAGCCCGGATTCGATATCCCCCCAGGACACTAGCCAGCCACCGTCAACAGCCACAGCTCCAAAGGGAGGAAAGGGCCACAGACTCCCGACTAAGGAGGGCAAGGGCAGCAAGGCGGAGAAGTCAGGCAGCAGGCCTTCTGCCCATGGAGGACCCGCACAGCTGCCCAGGAGGAGCCCGCAACCCCCATAGCCGCTGCCCCGGGAGGAACCGGCACAGCTGCCCCGGGAGAGCCCACCACCCCCATAGCCGCTGCCCAGGGAGGACCCAGCCCAGCTGGCCAGGAGGGCCCCACCACCCACAGCCCAGGTGGGCATTGAAGGAGCACCATCCCCGCTGCCCAGGAGGGCACCACCAGGCAATGAGCAGTTGGCCATAGAATGGCCGCCGTCTCCAGCACCGCTCCGCTGGGGACCGCCGTCTCAAGAACCGCTGAACTGGGCCCTTCAAGGCAAGAACCGCTGAACTGGGCCCTTCAAGGCAAGAACCGCTGAACTGGGCCCCGCCGTCTCCAGCACCGCTCCACTGGGGACCGCCGTCTCAAGAACCGCTGAACTGGGCCCTTCAAGGCAAGAACCGCTGAACTGGGCCCTTCAAGGCAAGAACCGCTGAACTGGGCCCCGCCGTCTCCAGCACCGCTCCGCTGGGGACCGCCGTCTCAAGAACCGCTGAACTGGGCCCTTCAAGGCAAGAACCGCTGAACTGGGCCCTTCAAGGCAAGAACCGCAGAACTGGGCCCCGCCGTCTCCAGCACCGCTCCGCTGGGGACCGCCGTCTCAAGAACCGCTGAACTGGGCCCTTCAAGGCAAGAACCGCTGAACTGGGCCCTTCCAGGCAGGAACCGCTGGCCCTTTGGCAGACGTGGCAGGGCAGGATCTGTCTCGGGCAGGGCTGCAGGATGTCCTCTGGCCAACATGCCTCCTCCAGTGGCAGTGGAGTCTGTTATGGACTGTTTGGACTGTGGCTTTGCTCTCCCCAGGATGGCCCAGTGGGCAGGCCACCCACTGTATGGACTGTTTGGACTGTGGCTTTGCTCTCCCCAGGATGGCCCAGTGGGCAGGCCACCCACTGTATGGACTGTTTGGACTGTGGCTTTGCTCTCCCCAGGATGGGCCAGTGGTCATGGAGTCCCCTCGTGGATCTGGTGTCGTGTACTCAAGTGGCTGAGGTGCCCCCCCTTCCCTTCCCCCTGAGGTGCCTGTCCTTTTTTCTTTCTGATGCCCCTGCAGTGTTCTCTCCGTGGAGTTCTTGTCGTGGGACTGGGCCTTGCCCCTATGCTCAGGACCCCTGTGGTCCACGGACAGTGGTTGGACTACATTTAGTAGCTGTATATATTTTGTACATAGTTTATTTATTTATTTGGATTACTGCTGTCCATTTTTCAATATATCTGCCCGTTTGAGATCTCTTCTTTTGGTCTTTGCATTATTTCGGAAGGGGGGGGTTTGTGGGTTGTGACAGTGATCTGTGGGAATGCATTGATGTGTGTGTTGTAGTGGGTGTGGGTGGGTGTGTGCCGGTAATCTTTTCCCTCCCCTGTGTCGTAGGTGCAGTACTCACCGATGTCTTCCGCGCCGCCGGGCGTGCTCCTGGTACAGGAGCAGGTATAGGAGTGCGGGGATGACCTGCAACTCGGGTTCCATACTGCCGGAATCTCGCGTGGAGTATGTGGAGGTGAGCGTTTTCCCGTTCGTAGTCTGTTTCCGCCGTGTTTTTATCGGCGGTGCTCCCGCCCCGGAAAAGGTGGCGGATTGGTGGGTCGTGATAGGGTGGGCGGTACATTGTCTGCCGCCTGGCTGTTGGCGGGGACCGCCGCGCTGTTTGTTTGTTCCGCCGTGGCGGGCGGAGTGTTAATGCGGCGGGCTGTGTTGGCGGTTCCCGCCAGGGTCAGAATTGCATATTTTGGACCGCCGGCCTGTTGGCGGGTTGGCCGCCGCTTTATCACCGACCGCCAGGGTCAGAATGAGGGCCTCTGTTACCTTTACTACTGCTAATCCTTCAAACATGATTAAATTGCCATTTACATAATTGGCACTTTTAATTTACCTTTATGTCCTGTAATTCCTTACAAGGGTGTTACATGTACCACAGAGCCTGCAAATTAAATGTCATTAGTGGGCTGCAGCACTCACTGAACCACCCACTAAAGTAGAAGGAGACATGTTCTTGCAGCCTGTGTTCTGTTTTAAACTGCCTGCCCTTGCAGCCTGTGTATTCCATTTAAAACTGCCATATCCACCTAGCAAAATAAATCTTTTCCAGGCCTAAACTTTCCTTTTTAATACTCATAAATCACCTCTACCGTAAGGTAGGTCCTGAATGCCTAAAGGGCAAGGTAGACAGTATTCAAAAAGTAGGGCATGTATAATTAAAGTTTTACATGCCTAGTCAATGAAAAACCTTGAAAGTAATTTTTCTCTTTGGGACGGCTGGCTCTCCGAAAGAAAAGCACTAGGTCAAATTATAATACCTTATAATGTTTACTTTCAGTTTGGAAACGGCAAGAAAAATGATTTAAGGGCCTCATTCTAATAGTAGAATAAAATCCAACTTAATTGTAAAGTCAGATTTTATGTTACTATTTGGGAAATTACATGTTTAAAAAGGTGCCCTTTTCTTGCCTAAGCCTATGGTGCTCTTCTGCCACTGTTCAGTGCCACCTGACCCATGGAGTGTTATGTGTATTGCTTCCAGGCACTGGTCAAAGCTAACTAGGGTGTGGGAAGGACTGTTCCTCACCTGAAAAGGATGGCATGGGGGCTTTACCCAACACCTTTGTAGCCTTAAAGGATAGCATTGGGGCTTTGCCCACCCCCTTCCTGACTACAAAAGAAGCCTACTCTATTACTGGTTGATGCATCTCACAACTGAGCTTGCCTTTTCTTTGTCTCTCTAGTAAGTCTAGAACCAAACCCAGTAGGAGTAGAGGTGGAGTAGAGGACCAGAACTGGTTTAGGTGTGGCAAAAGCCTTGCCCTTGGCCCATAGACTGGCACTGAGCATAAAAGTGGATCCTATAGACCTCTCTTCAGACTACTCCTGGACCTGACTGGGACAGAAGTAGGGCTGTCCAGCACTCTGAAGAACCTGAATGAAGACTAGATGTGCTTTCCTTGCACCCAAGACCCCTGAAGTGACTCTTAGGGTCAGTTTGCTGACTCCTATTTTATCTGCAAGTACGCAACAAACCTCCAGGGCTCTTTCTCTCTGTAACTGCCCAGCTGACCATTTCCAACTGGACCTGGCGTGGACTCTGCTGCTGGTGTCTACTGAAGTGAGTCTTAAATGCCCAAGTGGTCCCCCTCAGTGCTGGACATTTGGCTTGTGTTAGAGTGTACTCCTCCTACCCACACTGAAAAAAGGTGGGACTTAGAATCCTTTTGTTATCTTTTTCTCTAGTGAAACAGCGTGGAACTGGTACTGCCATTGAGCAGTCAACATTGAATCTCTGGTCAGATCCCACTTGCTAGGTTGCCTACCCACTGAAGGAGATATGAATTCCAGAAAGGTTTCTAAGTAGAATGTAGAAAGCTTCAACTGGACCAATGCCTAGCAGCAACTTGTTGACATTGAGGCCTCCCTGGGCCCAGACTTCGTTTGCTTAATTATTTCCCATCTGTTTCAACAACTGCACCGGGACCCCACTCTTCAGCTACCTGCCGTCGTCAAGCTCTGTTTGGGACACAGCTTGCAACTTGCCCCACTGTCACCTACCACTTTTCTCCAGAAAAATGTCTATGTCTGAAGGTAAACTTTTCATCTGGATGAACTTTGTCTCTGTATCTGACCTGAGCTCCATTGCAATTGGCCTTAACTTTTGGATTTGACCTCGGCTAGCACTATTAGATAACCATGGTTGGTACTTTGAGCTTTTTGCTGCTATTTTCAATTCTAACTTTGAAGTTTCTTATATCTCTGGTTCTACTGAGTGGATGTTTGTCATTTTGGTGTCACTCAATTTGTTGCAATATTCTCTATTTTTCCAAATGTATTTTATTGATGTCATTTTTATTATTTGGAAAGGTGATAAAACTGAGGCTGATGCACTTGTGGAGGAAATCAATGTTAATGATTTTAATTTATCATTCACTAGAAAAACCTGTGACACAGAAATACAATTCTTGAAAGTTCTGTTATGAGCTGAAGGTTAAAATCTGGTAACTAGTCTGTATGGAACCCCAATGCTGGTAAAAGCATCTTGCATTTGCAAAGTGTCCACCCAAGTACACTTATTCAAAGTATTCCCTTTGGAGAACTATTTAGAGCTATACGAATATGCAGTACGGAAGAGAAGTAGCAGAACACTGTTAATAAAATGTTAATGAGATTTAGAGCAAGAGGATATAGTGATGATATATTGAGAACAACTCATAATAGAGCAAGGAAATATAACAGAGAAACTGCACTCTTTGGGAGCAAAAAGATTAAAACAAAGGAGGTAGGACACAGATTTGTTACCACACACAATATACAGAATAGACAAGTGAGGGCCGTACTGACTGAACACTGGCACCTAATCAGGACTGATCCAGTGAGTGGTAAAGAGATATCTAGAATGTAATTGATCAGTTTTAGATGTGCCAAATCAATGAGCGATCAATTATTAAAGAGCAATTTTATGTCTACAAAAGGGAGAAAGATTTGTCCATCTTCAAAGGAAGTTTTCGTCAACTTCAAGAAGTGTAAAGCATATCAGATGAGAAAATATCACAGCAGTCCTTACACCCTCTGGAAAAAAAATTAGAATCATAGGCAGATTAACATGCAAGTGTGATTTTGTGGCGTATATACTTACATATCCTTGCCCTAAAACATATATATAGGCAGCACAAAAGTACCAGTACTCAAGCAAATTTTGCAGCATCTAAGGGCTATTTGGAATGATTCTAAAACGTACCCAATAGTCAGTCATTTTAAGCTTATGCCTGGGAGTGATTAATCAAGATTAAACTATAGTGCAAGAGCACATATCTTCAAAGATATGAGGGGAGAGACAGGGAACGCATTCTGAGGAGACTAGAATCTATATTAATTTTAGAAACTGAATGTAAGCAACCTTCTGGCTTGAATATAGATGGAGAATTGTATACTTTCCTCTAATAACTAGACAAGCTATAATACTTGTGTTTTGCAATAAAATCTGCATGTTTTAAAAAAAATGATTTTTAATGGTTATTTGGATCTGGTAATATATTTTTCCCTTCTGTTTTAGAGTTACTCTATGAGGGATTGCATGGACTAGCCCTCTTGGGCTTTCGCATTTTGTTAAGGCAGTAGTGGACATCAAATGGAAGAGCACACTATTAATATTCTCCCCCTGACGAAGTGTAGCTTTTTGTTGATTAATTTTAGAAATGTATGGTTTGAGCTATAATACAACAATCTTGCATAATTAGGATGATGTATAAATGCACTGAAAATATTTGTGTAATTATCTATATATTTGTGAAGGAGACAATTTAGAATGCTCCCTCATTCTATGGCTGAATTATTAATAGAGTAATCTGAATGTGATAATTCTGTTATTTTTTCCTTACTTTTTCCAGATTTCTTGCTTGTGAAACAATTGTTATCTTGAATATTTCACATATTAATAAGGCTCCCCAGGGGTGGGCTCCCAAGGCCTTTTCAGGTTTGGGGAGGAGGCACCCTCCCCATAATTAGTAATTTTGGCCTCCCCCAGGGCCACTCTTTAAAATAAATGGGAGGGGACGAGCACTGGCTGATTTTGGCCCCAGGGACCCCATCCCTTGGGGAAACTATAATGGGGATGGGTGCTTACTGCCACCCTCCCTGGAACATTTCACCGCTGGGGGCCCAGTCCTCAGGGCCTGGTGCTCTTTTCAGGGGAAAGGGGGCATTTGGTTCTCCTCCCAAGGCCCCCATCTGGCCTACCTCCCCAGCTTGATTTCAGCCCTAAGGACCACCTCACCTAGGTCCCGTTAATTTTCCATGGGGGCAGCACATCCTGGGCTGATTACTGACCCACCATTCCCAGGGAACCCATGCATTTTTTAGGGAAAGGTGGGGGAAACAGCCCCCTTCTCCAGGCAGATTTTGGCTTCTGGAACCCCATCCCCTGGGGGTCAGCTTTATAATCAGGAAAAAGGGGCATACATCCCCTCTCTCCAGGCCTATTTCAGCCAGAGGAACCCCAACCCCTTTGGGCGTGGGGTGCTTGCTTTGGGAAGAGGCATCCACCATATTTTTGTTGGGGGCTATGCGGGGAGTCCCAAGGACCCCATGACCCCAGTCAGCTCCCTGCACCCAATGGGAGCTGGCACATCTCCCGCCCACAGAAAGCAGCTTTTAATGCTGATCCCTGAGGAAAGGAGCATTATTTAGATATGTTTCCCTACCTGCATCACTGCGGGCAGAGAAACAGATTTAAAGTCCGTCCCCAGCGGGCAGGAGCCTCCTGAGGCTCAGAGATTGGGGTAGTTGGCAAAAGAATGTCAGTGCCGGGGTGGGCTCCCCTGGGCTCCTGGTGGCCACATGTCCTCCCCTCCTTATATAAACAGTTTTTGGCCTGGGGTGGGCTCCATAAGGCCTTTAGATGCTTTTGTAGTGGTTCCTGTAGCCCCCTTCCCTATACGAAATCATCCCCTGGGGTACACTCCCTGGGCATTAGGGAATTAAATACATTCCAGCCACCATTATTTTTTGGCCCTGTCAGAGTCTTGCAGGATCACAGCATTTTTTGTCATTCCTTTCTTCTTTTTAGCCCCCAGGGTGGAGCTGTCTGGGTCCACTCATAGGGCCTAGGGAGTCAGCGTAGCTCTACCCTGCCCACATATATCTTTATTTTTTTACAACTTCAGGACAGGGGACTAGGACCCCAAGTTCTTTAATGGCTTTGTCTCTTGTTGCTGGCAGCCAATAAGGGCGCTCGTTCCTGAGGGAGTCTGACTCCCTCTCGACACAGCTGGCCCAAGGGAAATAAAGCTCCTTGGGCCAATCAGAATGCTCTTGTAAGAGTGTCTTGAGATGCTTGCAAGCCCAACTGACCAAATAGCTGTATTTTGTTCACCGTTTATTTCTCAAAAACTACTAAATAGATTTACACCAAATCATAAAAAGCACAATCTGGAGGTCAAGATCTAGCTTCTTGCCGAATTTGATGTAATTTGTTCAGCAATCTTTGCTGCAGTCCATCTCAAAGAAGTCTATGGAAAATGAATGGGGATTTTGGGCCAGATGTATGAAGATTTTGCTTTGCGAGTCCCTAATAGCGAATTTTAAGAAATCGCTATTTCCGGCACGTAAAATGTGATGTACCAAAATTGCGAGTCGGAAATAGCGATTTCTTAAAAATCGCGAATGCAATTTGCGAGGTCCAAATACCGAACCGCAAACAAAATTGCGATTCGGTATTTGAAAATCGCAAATTGCAAAAATGGTTACCCGCACAGCCTGATGACACCACAAGCAGGTAGTGGGTCAGCCCATGCAGTTTCCAGGTACCAAACCCACAGGAGCAGTCAGAGGGTCACAAACCAGCCCCAGGGAGCAAGTGTAGGAGCAAGCCAGGACCTAACACCAACATGTCCAATGCTGGCAATGGGAAGGAGAAGGGAAAGAGGAAGAGGAAGCAGAAATTCAGTGAGCAAGAATTGGAGGTGATCACTGAGGAGGTGGTCAGGAGCCATGACCGGCTCTTTGGGAAGAACTTTGGGCTGACATCCAGACCAAAATCTGCGCAGTGGAGGTTGCGCAGTGCTCGGTGGAAGAGATACGCAAGAGGTGGTACAACCTGCGTTCCCATGCCAAGGAGAGGGTGGCCAGCAGGCTAAAGGAGGCAAGGAGCACAGAAGGTGGACCATTCACCCAGATACCCTCCACCCCCATGGAAGACCTGGTGGAGTCCACACTGCTTCCAGAAGCTGTCAGTGGGGTCACTAACATTGACACTTCCGGCACACCGAGCACCAGTAAAGGTAAGTCCAATAATGATATGTATCCCCATATGTGCATGTGCAAATGCCCCTTAGGAAATAGCAATTAGTGCAAAGCATTGTGATAAGTAATCCATTCCACATCTTACATGCGGCACAACAATGCCTTATGGGAGTGGTAGCCCACAACCCTGAGCTGAAAATAGCACATAGATAGCAATTAAGTATACCGACACACAGAAGAACAAAACACACAATTCATAGTGATACGAAGTGTGCATTTATTACCATTGTGCAACATTTGGTGATACATACATAAATGACATGCTGCACATTGTCGCTGCAGATGGCTCAGGCCCAGCAGCAGCAGAATGTGCCATTGTGGGGGATGCAGAAACACAGCCACTGTCCGACTCAAACACCAGCGAGTCATTGTGTATAGCACCAATCAGACGTAGGGCAAGGGTGTTACCTCTCCACGAGTTGAACCTGGACTCCGATGAAATGCCGGATGAAGGCCACCCACCACCCCCAGAAGCTAGATCCACAGGAAGGCAGCAGTCCCTGCCCCAGCGTCACTCAACTCCCCGCAGGAGGCCTCACGATGCAGGCACACAGCACACAGATGAAGGCGAGGTCCCATCAATCTTTGGTGGCCTTGAAGCGTCCATGCTCAAAGTGCAGCGCCTACAATGCAAAAACATGAGGGCAATGCACAGGCAGTTGCAGTCACACAATGCCAATATGGAGGGACTGCACAGGCAGTTGGAGTCTCTGAATGCAAACATCTGCAAGCTGCATGAGGGATAGAAAACAGCTGCAGATAACACCAAGGAACTGACAAATGCCATTAAGGAACTCTGTACTGAGATCAGGCATGAGCGTGTGAGCCACCGCAGGTGCGAATGACAATTCATGGGAATGTTCAATGGCTTTTGCAGATCCGTAAATCGTCTTGCTACACCAACTGCCCTGATATCACGGTGTGCTGTTGCAGCACAGGTGGAGGCAGCACATAGCAGTCGGGACGTTGCACAGGGATTGGTGCAAATAACCAACGTTCTGGATGCTATGCTGACAGCACGCAGTGCTACACCCAGCAAACTGGGTGTTGGGGATACTGAGGAGACATCTAGCCTCTGCAGTCTTGCAGTCCCCGTGATGGATCCTAGGCATCGCAGTGCCAGGCACAGTACTGCCTGTGAGCCTGATACAAGAGGTGCTGGCGAGGTCACTGGGCACTCAAGTGGTATGCGTGGTCGTAAGAAGTGACATTGAGGGCTACAGGGGACTACCTTCATATGTAGCAATACATTAAAACTATGATGATAAAAGTGTGACACTGTTAATGGCTCATGTCTGCCTCATGTGTATTGCTTTGTCCTAGTGACACATATGTTATCTGAAGTCCAGGTAATAAAGGTGCTAACTACCGGAATACATGTCAGAGAGGTGGTGTTGTCATTACTTACATCTGAAATGGTTGTGCGTGATGTCAGCACGCCTTTGCCTGCCCTCTGCTGCACTAGTCCTGTCTGCTGGCTGTAGGGGTGGTATGGGATCATCATCCTCATCTGAGTCTGGCTACGATATTTCCACAGGTATGCCCCTGGTGGTAGCTATATTGTGCAAGATCGCACATGTGGCCACTATTCTACAGGTCTTGTCCGGGCTGTACTGTAGTGCCCCTCCACTTTTGTGGATGCACCGGAAGCGACTCTTCAGCAGGTCAAAGGTGCGCTCCACCACATTGCGGGTTGCCCTGTGTGCTGAATTGTATCTCCGCTCTGCTGGTGTTGCAGGATTTAGGTAGGGCGTCATCATGTAGGTGCGCACTGCGTAGGCACTGTCTCCTGGAAGGAACAGAGGGTATAATGAGTAGCTGTGCCATCTGACGTCACACTGCCATCAATGCAACATTGTAAAGTTGGAAATTACCTAGTTGATATAGTTCACCAAATTCCCCAGCTAGCAGTCTTGTGTGAATCCCGCTGTGGCGAAAGATGTACAAATCATGTGTGCTCCCTGGGTACCTGGCCACGAGATCAGTTATGATGTAGGAGGCATTGCATATCACCTGTATGTTCATTGAATGTTGGTTGTTTTTTAGGGTTGCGGTACACATACTCTGTGGTCGATGGTGGACAGATTGCAACATGTGTCCCATCTATGGCACCTAGGACATGGGGGAACTGTGCTATCTGGTAGAAATTATGTCTGCTGTATTTCCTGTGGGGTGTGGGGGAATCTGATGTACTGGTTTATCCTGCTCAGCATGGCATTTAGAAATGCATTGAAAAATCTAGAGAGGGCACTCTGTGATACTCCTCCAGCTGCTGCTATGACCCCTTGATATCTCCCTGAGGCAAGTAGGTGCAGGGAGCATAATACCTGCACATGGGTGGGTATGCTATTGGTCCTGTGTGTTGTGCGCTGCAGTATGGGTTGTAGCTCAGCTATCAGGTCAAGTATCATGGTTTAGCTCAACCTGTACTTATCAAAAATGTCCTCCTCAGTCTCATCAAAAAGGGTAATGCACACTCTGAAAATGCGCTCCTGTCTTCTCCTCCCTCTCCTCAAACCTGCCAAGTTCCTCATTCTCCTCACCATCACGTAAAGTGCAGCCATTTTGGAAAAGAGGCTGAGGCATTCTGGGCCTCCTTATATAGGTTGCACCTGGTTACCACCTGGTTTCAATCCGTGGTAAATTGCATGTGCAAAAGGCCATTCTGCGAATATTCGCAATCTGCGACAAGAAATACCAAATCTGTATTTGCGAGTCGCTATTCGGGCTCGCAATTTGCGAGATGCAAATAGCGATTCAGTTTTTCATGTCACAAATTGCGATACGCAGATTGCAACACGCAAAACCATGTCGCTTTGCTAAAAATCAAAATTTGGGCGATTCCTTGTTTTTGGCCTGCGAATGCCTTTCATACATCGCAAAACATGTTTTTGCATTCGCAAACGGCCGATTTCTGCGATTCGCACCTATTGCGAATGCAAAAACGTTTGATACATCAGGCCCTTTGTGTTTTGGGACCCTCCCTTTTTCCCAGCCCCCGCTTCACAGATCACCCAAAAGGAGCTGAGGTGGATGAACTTTTTTTGGAAAGCTTTGTGAAGATTCATCAAATAGGACCAAAGTTATTACCAAATCATTAAACACTCTTTTTATGGAAAAGCAGACCTACTATCTAATGGCGACTATATATTTTTGACACAGTTCCACAAAACTTTCCGGGACTGTTCCCTTTGCTCATTGGTGGAGAGGATGGAAAGTTTTACACTGATTGGTTACAGGGGAGCACAGATAAAAGTGGAATTCCACCCAGCGGTTCGGGCAGTAGTCATGTTCAAAATCCATATGGGAATTAAAATGGGAAACACACTTTTTTTGACCCCCCCCACTTTTTGTTGGTCTCTCACTTGAAAGATCACCCTAAAACTTTCCATGTACAACAAGTCCATTGGGCACACTTTTTTTTGAAAATTTCATAAAGAATCATCAAATTGCACCAAAGTCATAACCAAGTCATAAAAAGGTTTTTCTATGGAAAGTAGGTCCTAACTATAACTGTCTACTGGCAACCGCAAGCAGGTAACGTGCGCTTGTGTGTGTGTACATATATGAGTATATAAATTACATTAAAAAGTGCCAAGAATGTCAAAATATATATAAACATTTCTAAAGAAGGCCATTTTTACCACAGAAGGACTTAACTGATTAAAAAAAAATCAAACTAAAACTAAACTGTCCAAATAAAATCAAACTGTAAACAACCTTAATCAATAAAATCAGACAAACAATTAAATCAACAATATAAAAGGCACACAAACTTCTAAAACAACAAACACTGCAAGACGAGGAAACTCTGCCGGATTCTTTAACCAGATCATTAAAGAAGAAATGTACATAGCAGGATAACTACCTAGCCAGGTAAGGAAAACTTATATTGAAACTAACTTGTTAATAAACTTAGACATGTAAATTAGCAAATAATTAACAAGACACTCTCCATATTCTATCTCTTCAAATGTAATTCCTAAAAGAAAACAGTATGACTTCGAAAGGTGATAACCTTCCAGAAAAAACACCTATCAAAAACATATAACAAAGTAAAGAAGACAAAAATTTATAAAAATGTGAACTTACCTTAATAGTGAATAAAAATAAACCTAACATCCTCAACCTTTACAAACTGCAAACAAATAAACATTTAAAATAAAACTATTTTATTTCTTTCCAAAACAGAAAATGAATCACGTGCTCCACATTACAAGACCCCAATGGAAAAGATGCAAAAGAGTCTGAAACTTCATAAGAGAACATACATGTAAGTATAAAAAACAGAAGTAGGTGCATATCTGTATATGTAAATAACAAACATATAAACTTATTTTATTTTATTTATTTGTAATATGACACTCCTTTCAGGTACAATGGAACAGCAAGCCAAATATAAAACATCCCTAAAAGGAAAGCACTTACTAAGTTACATGGGCTACACCATCAACCAAGATAGTGAATTGACTGCAAATGTGAATAGGAAATGTACCAAAGGTTATTCTAATGTGTGTCATGGAAGGGCCACTACAAAGAAGATGTTGTAATTCATGTAAGAAAATACAACCAACACTAAATGTGACAGAAATAGAAGTAAGGGGGATATTGCATGGCATAAGAGAGACAAGCACTTACTTCCAGGAATCACATCCAAATTTTTAAAAGATAGACTGCCTAAAGTCCCCAAGCACATCACAGGGAAACTACCACATAAACCCACTTTAACATATTTATTTGCAGAAACAAACGAACAAGTTACTTACCTTCGGTAACGACTTTTCTGGTGGATACATTAGCTACCTGTGGATTCCTCACCTATTGAATACTCCCATTGCGCCAGCATTCGACGGAAATCTTCTTCCTAGCTTCTGCACGTCGACGAGGACCTCACAATTGCCCACGCGACGCCGTCTGACGTCATACAGGCAATAAGAGGTCCTCACCGACGTGCCTACGTCAGTACCAACATTTTTTACGTGCCTGAGAATAATAGGCCATTGAGATAAATGAACAAATAGCAATATTTAATGACATTCAAAATAAATACATCATTTCAAGAACTCAAATTATTTTTTGTTTTTTTAAATAAATAAATGAATACACGAATAATTATATATATATATATATATATATATATATATATATATATATATATACACATATATGCAGCATATGTACAAGTCCTCAAAAACCAAGAGAAGCACACCCAAGAACAACTTGGTTAGACCAGACAGGCAATGGGGAGGCGGGTGGGACTGTGAGGAATCCACAGGTAGCTAATGTATCCACCAGAAAAGTCGTTACCGAAGGTAAGTAACTCGTTCTTCTGATGGATACAACTACCTGTGGATTCCTCACCTATTGAATAGAGTCCCAAAGCAGTGCCGCACTCGGTGGTGGGTGCCTGAATGGTCAAACCAAGAAAATCTGCAGCACTGACCGTGCAAAATGGCCATCCCTCCTAACCTCAGAGTCCAAGCAGTAATGCTTCGCAAAAGTGTGGAGGGATGACCAGGTTGCGGCCTTGCAGATGTCAACCACGGGAACACCCCTAGCCAAGGCCGAAGAGGCCGACTTAGCTCTGGTGGAATGAGCTCTTATACCATCAGGGGGTACTTTCTTTGCTAAAGAGTAACACATTTTAATGCAAAGAATGACCCACCTGGAGAGTGTTCTCTTGTGGACTGCCTTTCCTCTTCTCTTTCCCACGTACCTGATGAAGAGCTGATCCTCCAGCCTGAAATCCTTCGTTCTGTCCACATAAAAGCTTTGCGCTCTCCTTGGGTCTAAGCGGTGAAGTCTCTCTTCTTCTTTTGAAGGATGAGGCGGAGGATAAAACGTGGAAAGAGTAATCGTTTGGGCCATATGAAAGGGTGAAACAACCTTCGGTAGGAAAGCAGCCTTGGTCCTCAACACCACCTTATCCCCATAAAAAGATGTATAAGGGGTTTTTACAGATAGAGCTTGCAGCTCACTCACTCTCCTTGCAGAAGTAATTGCAACCAGGAAAACCGTCTTTAGGACCAATAACCTTAAGGGGCAAGAATGCATAGGCTCAAACGGGGAACCCATAAGAAACGTCAGAACCAAGTTTAAATCCCACTGAGGCATAATGAAAGGGGTGGGAGGGAATTTGTTAATAAGACCTTTCAAGAATCTAAGTACTACAGGGGATTTGAATAGAGAAGGCTGGTCTGGAAGACATAGAAAGGCTGACAGGGCAGACAAGTATCCCTTAACCGTAGCCACTGCACAACCCCTCTGTGCCAGAGACAATGCAAAAGATAAGATATCTGATAAGTGAGCACGTAAGGGATCAATTTGCCTCTCTCCACACCAAATCACAAATTTAGCCCACCTATTAGCGTAGATAGATTTAGTGGAGTGTCGCCTGGCCGATAAGATAACATCCACTACATCTGGCGGGAGAGAAAAGGAACTCAGGTTGCCCCGTTCAATCTCCAGGCATGAAGGTGCAGGCTCTGGAGGTGGAGGTGTAAAACCTGCCCCTGCCCCTGCGACTGCGAGAGGAGGTCTGCCCTCAGAGGGAGACGGAGCGGAGGGCACAGTGAGAGTTGGAGAAGGTCCGTGACCCATACCCTCCTCGGCCAATCCGGAGCTATTAAGATGACTTGGGCCCGGTCTTGGCGAATTTTCCTCAAAACTCGAGGAATCAAGGGTATGGGAGGAAACGCGTAAAGCAACTGGTCGCACAGGTCATCTGAAACGCGTCCCCCAATGCTCCTTGTCCCGGATACTGGAGGCTGCAGAATAACGGGCAGAGCGAATTCTCCCGAGTGGCAAACAGATCTATCCGAGGAAATCCCCACATCTGGAAGATTAGGCAGACCTTATCCGGATGGAGACGCCACTCGTGATCGGCCGAGAAATGGCGACTGAGACTGTCCGCACGTACGTTCAAGACTCCGGCCAGATGATTTGCTACTAAGCAAATCTGATGGTCCTTTGCCCAGGACCAAAGCCGTAGAGCTTCTCTGCAAAGAAGGTACGACCCTACTCCTCCCTGCTTGTTTATATACCACATCGCGGTAGTATTGTCCGTCAGGACTTGAACTGACTGACCGCGAAGGGATGGGAGGAAGGCCTTGAGAGCCAGATGTACAGCCCGCAACTCCAACAGATTTATATGAAACATCTGTTCCACTGGAGTCCAAAGACCTTTGATCTCCAGGTCCCCCAGATGAGCTCCCCACCCTAGAGTGGAAGCATCCGTTATTACTGTGGCCACAGGCGGAGCTTGCGAGAACGGCCTTCCTCGGGAAAGATTGCCGTCCGCAATCCACCATTTCAAATCCGTGGCAGCATCCCTGGAGATCCTCACCGAACCTTCGAGATCTCCTTTGTGTTGAGACCACTGCCTTCGGAGGCATCACTGAAGAGCCCTCATGTGCCAGCGAGCGTGAGTGACCAGCAGTATGCAAGAAGCAAACAGACCGAGCAGGCGCAGGACCTTGAGGACCGGAATGACCGCTCCATTTCGAAACATTGGAACCCACGCCTGAATGTCCTGAATCCGCTGAGGCGGAGGGAAGGCTTGATTCAATGTTGTATCCAGAACTGCCCCTATGAACAGGAGGCGCTGAGAGGGCTCTAGGTGAGATTTGGGCACGTTCACGGAAAAACCCAGGTCGAACAACAACTGAGTTGTCGACTGAAGGTGATGCAACACGAGCTCCGGAGACTTGGTTTTGATCAACCAGTCGTCCATATAAGGAAATACTGCTATCCCCTTCCTTCTGAGCTCTGCCGCAACCACCGACATCACCTTTGTGAAGACTCAAGGTGCTGAAGTAAGACCAAACGGGAGGACCGCAAACTGATAGTGCTGCGACCCCACCACAAACCGGAGATACTTCCTGTGCGACTTGAGTATCGGGATATGAAAGTAAGCATCCTGCAAGTCGACAGACACCATCCAATCTCCATTGTTCAGCGCCAAAAGCACCTGAGCTAGGGTTAGCATCTTGAACTTTTACTGTTTGAGGAACCAATTCAAGACCCTCAGGTCCAGGATTGGTCTCAATCGACCATCCTTCTTGGGGATCAGGAAGTATCTCGAGTAACAACCCTGACCCCTTTCCTGCTCTGGAACCAACTCCACCGCGCCGTTTGAAAGGAGGACTTGAACCTCCTGTTCTAGTAACAGGAGGTGTTCTTCTGAACAGTAGGAGGGACGGGGCGGGATGGGGGGCGGAAACTCCCGAAAGGGTAGGGCATAGCCTTTTCTCACAATGCTGGTAACCCAGGAGTCCGATGTTATGACCTCCCACTTGTGGAGAAAATTCAGTAACCTCCCCCCTACAGGAGTGGAGTGAGAAGGAATTGGCGGAAGCCTAAGGCTGCTTCCCATGCTGCACCCCTCCAGAGGATGAGGAAGAGGCAGAGTGCTGCTGAGTGGCTCCCCTGGTGCGGACCCTACCCCTCCCTCTGAAAGATCTATAGGAGAAAGCAGAGGTGGGTTGCTGGAATTTTCCTCGAAAGGAGGAGGACGAACCACGGGCAAATCCTCGAAACCTCCTAAAAAATCTGGAGGAAGCAGAAGAAGAGGCTTGCAAGCCCAACGACTTGGCAGTGGCCCTACTCTCCTTGAACCTTTCTAAGGCCGAATCCGCCTTGGCGTAGAAAAGCTTGTCACCATCAAAAGGAAGGTCCAAGTGGGTCGATTGTACATCAGAGGAAAAACCAGAGCTACGAAGGCAGGCCTGCCTCCTCGTAGCCACAGCAGTACCCATAGTTCTAGCAACAGAGTCAGATGTATCCAACCCAGATTGAATAACCTGGGTTGCTGCTGCCTGAGCATCAAAGACCAGGCTCAATAATTCTTGAGGAACCTCAGTGTGCGTTGACTTAATTTCGTCCATCAGGGCGTAAATGTATCTCCCTAAGATGCACGTAGCATTGGTGGATTTCAAAGCCATGTTACATGACGAGAAAACCTTCTTCGATTACATGTCCATCTTTTTAGAGTCTCTATCCGAGGGCACAGCTGGAAAGGACCCAGGAGCAGATCGAGCTGAGCAAGAAGCCTGAACTACCAGGCTTTCAGGTGTTGGATGCCTGGAAAGAAAGCCTGGGTCAGCCGGTGCAACCCGATATCTCCGATCCACAGATCTATTCACGGCTGAAGATGACACCGGCTTCTTCCAGACTTCCATAATGGGGTCCAGTAGTGCCTCATTGAAAGGCAAAAGTGGCTCTGCAGTTGTTGAGGCAGGATGCAACACTTCTGTCAAGATGTTTGGCTTGGTCACAGATACCGGCAAAGGGAGGTCCAAAAAGTCAGCCGCCTTTCTAATGACTGAATGAAAAGTCGCTGCCTCTTCTGTGTACTCCCCAGGTGATGACAAGTCCCATTTAGGAGAGGTGTCTAGACCACTAGCAGTGTCCAAGCCATGGAGACCTTCACGAGAGTCCTCAATCTCCCCTTCCTCCAATGCCTGTCTCCGTTATTCCTGCTCTTCAAGGAGGCGAAGAGCAAGACTCCTCGAATGCAGTCTCTCCTCTATCCTCGGCGTTGACATGGCGTCAGCAGATGTCGAAGCTTGACGCCGATCCTCGGATCCGTTAGACGCCGGATCTAAAGGCGCCATGGTTTTCTTCGGTGCCGAACGTGGAGCAGGACGGACTGAAGACTGTTCCGGAGTCGGTGGAGGTCTAGTTGGCGTCGCTGGCTGAGACGCCGAAGCCACAGGAGCCGAAGCCACAGGAGCCGATATCGGCGCCGAGCCCACGTTTCCCAAGGGAAGAAAGGGCATAAAGGGTGCCGGTCGAAGTGGAGCCAGAGCACCCATGTTGAAGGCCAAAGGGCCTGACGGACCAGCCAGTCCACCACCTGGAGCCATCTGTTGGAAGATGGAGAACATCGCATTTAAGAATGCGGTACTATCAGCTCCAGGGGCCGGGAAAGCCGGGTATTGAGGTGCCTGGTTCGAAGGCGACATCGACGCCGGTCTCGACGTCTGCATAGACGGAGAAAACGTCTAAGGCTGTGGAACCTCGAACACCGAAGGAGGATTAACCAATGACATTGGTGAAGTCGGTGAAGTCGGAGAAGGTAACGGCGTCGGCGGCTGGGGAGAGACAGTGGGACTAACTTCCCAAGTCTTTCGACGTCGAGTCGATGGTGACCTCGATCGAGACCTCTCCTTACTCGACCGGCGCCGAGATTCTCGACGACGCCGGGAGTCCCGATGACGCCGATGTGACTTCGGAGAAGACGACTTTCGGTGATGTCTTTTCTCCTTCTTCTTTGACTTCGCAAGAAAAAGTTTGGCCTCACGTTCTTTCAAGGCCTTTGGATTCATACGTTGCAAGAATCGCACTTGTCAACGTCGTGGTCGGAACTAAGACACCACAAACAGTCAGAATGTGGGTCCGTTACCGACATTTTGCCTCCGCACTCTTGGCAGGGCTTGAATCCTGACTTTCTTTGCGACATTGTAATGTCTCAAATCAAAAATAGCCAAAAAACACACTGTAACTACGTCGAGCAGCAACAGTAGCTCCCTCGAAGATAACCGTTTCGAATGGCACGGAAAAAAGGGAACTGACGTCGGCGAGGACCTCTTATTGCTTGTATGACGTCAGACGGCGTCGCGTGGGCAATTGTGACGTCCTCGCCGACGTGCAGAAGCTAGGAAGAAGATTTGCGTCGAATGCTGGCGCAATGGGAGTATTCAATAGGTGAGGAATCCACAGGTAGTTGTATCCATCAGAAACCAGCAATACTTCTCCTGCCCGTAGAAGATACCAAGAGATAGCAATACATGAACAGTTAACAATAATCCAAAATGAAGAACCTCTCCCCTTATATGACAATCTAACCAATGAAAAATTAATCCTACTCTTCTGTGCATCAACTAACTTACTAAAACTAAGACACTGGCAAACATGGATGATGGATGGACCTTCAAAATGTGTCCCAAGCCATTTAAACAGATACATACCATATATGGTGAAAGAAAAACAAATATCCCCTTTATATGTGCCCTACAACCAAATAAACCAAGCAGCATTTAAAACAAACTATTAAATCATATTGAACATAAAACAAATAATACTATCTAGAAAACATAATCATA
This sequence comes from Pleurodeles waltl, assembly GCF_031143425.1. Lineage (NCBI taxonomy): Eukaryota > Metazoa > Chordata > Amphibia > Caudata > Salamandridae > Pleurodeles > Pleurodeles waltl. Next base: position 933,329,969 of record NC_090448.1, on the reverse strand, counting down.
GACTTTGAACAAGCCATGGAACAGACAACTTTAACAATGTACCCCCACACAGCCATTCAAGGCCATTACCATAATTTCAATCAAAGCATATGGAAACACCTCCAACAATCTGCAATATGTGCAGTATATTTTACAAACAGACAATTTGCCTTTGAAAGGTGGGTGGCTAACCACTACAATTTCTTAATAAAAAGCCCTTTCTACCAACAAAACTGAGACAAACTAAGCCCCCTAATGGATTATTTTGAAGACACCTGGGTTGGCAGACTACATCTTTCCAGACACAGACACCAACCCACATTTTAAATACCATGGTGGAATGTCTATGACAGCACCTTGGCACAGGATGCCAAAATAAACAAGTCAGGAGAAGGATAGCAGAATACCTTCTAATCCACACTAGGCAAGACCCAATTTACACTTTCTAATTACAAAAAGAGCAAAGCAACCAACAACTATGAATAGAGAAATTTGTGAGTCAAATTTCACCTACACATAGAAAACAAACATCAGAAGAATGTACAACATGCTACAAAGTAAAGTCAAAATCAATAAAGGAGTAGATTAACTGGAGATAATATCCAAAAGCATATTATAAAATAAATATTAACCTAGAAAAGTCCCAAACACCTTTCTTGAAATCTAAACAGAAATGTCAAATAATGTTAATATAAATAATAAACATAATATTTTATTAATTCAGTCTGATTATCAAATAAAACTCCAATATTAAATAAGACTGAGAAAACAAAAGGATATATAAATTATTTAAATTAAAAATGTAAACCTGACCAACCACAAAGCTAAAAAAACAGACTCAATCCATTATGTAAAATAAATACAATACACAAACCGTATGTTTCCAAATAATATTCACATCATTTTTACACAAACAATAAAATATAACATTTCCCACCCAGAAAAAAACATAAAATATATATAACTTACTGTTCAATAGCTGCAGGTCTTCTTCTGTATCGACGTAGTCAACAGTTATGAATATATTTTGTGCAAAAATTAAACAAATCCAATAAACATACCTCAACGCAATCCAAAGAAAGTAGAATCTATGAAAACCTGAAAAAGTGTTTAGAAAAGGAACGCTCCTTTAAGCTTAAAATCTTTGGCTTAGTATAAACCAAAAGTGATTCCCTTAAAAAAATGCTCCAGCATACATCAGCACCTTATGGTGACCTTGATCTCAGAAAATAGACTAAAAATAACACTAATAGATTAAAGAATAGAAGGTAGTGGAGAAGAAAATGGCTGTTAAATGAAACTAATAAAAGACTATCTCCCCATTGAAATGAATGGGAAAAAATGTAAAAATATTGAGCAAATGTATTTAAAAATGGTACAAATAATACACATGTAAAGCATCTCAATAATGTTGTAATAATGCAAAAAAGTACCATATAAATTAAATATTAGTATGAAATATGTAGAATTATTCAGTATTCACTAGCAAAATCTTATGCTAAAATTATGTTTAGAATAGGTATATAAAACACTGTACAAGAAGGTAAAAAGAAGTTAAACAATGGAAAAAATGGAAAATGTACAACATGCAATACAATTTAAATGTGATCTTCATTTTTATGTAAAAATAAAAATGCATTAAAGTGGTTTATATAGTTATCTCTCGATATATGTCTATTTTTCATTTGAAATAAATATGTAACAATGTTATTAAGAATATGAAACTATAAATATAATAAACTTTGAAAACATATGTACATTTAGAAAATCTGTTCCTTATCTTTATTATATAAAAAAAGTTAATAATAATATTTTATAAACATACAGCTACTTCTTTTTAATTATATTTCTAATCACCAGCCTTACCAATCAAATAACACAAACCATTATACTGCGTACAAAAAATATTTAAATAAAGCATTTTACAGTAAAATTATAAAATGAATAAATCACACTCTAACATAAACTATTTTAAGTGAGTGTTGGGCATTAAAGGGGTGACATTTATTATTGCTACTCCTCTGTACAAGGACACTAAAGGGGTGTTATTTACTAATCTCACTCCAATCTAAACTAATGTGAGGAAGGTGTTGGGCACTAAGAGGTGGCATTTACTAGTCCCACGTCAATCTACACCAATTTGAGGAAGGTTGTGGACACTAAAGGGGTGTCATTTACTGTTTCCACACCAATCTATACCAATTTGGGGAAGGTGTTGGACACTAAATGGGGTGACATTTACTATTCCCACTCCAATCTATCCCAATTTGGGGAAGGTGTTGGGCACTAAAAAGGTTACATTTACACTTCCCACTCCGATCATATCCAGTTCGGGGAAGGCTTTGGACATTAAAAGGGGTAACATTTACTATTCCCAGTCCAATCTATCCCAATTTGGGGAAGTTGTTGGGCAGTAAAATGGGTGACGTTTATTATTCCTATTCCAATCTATTCCAATTTGTGGAAGGTGTTGGACACTAAAGGGCCGACATTTACTTTTCCCACTCCAGTCTATTTCAATTTGGGCAAGGTGTTGAACATTCAAAGGATGACATGTACTATTCCTACTTGAGTCTATTCCTATTTGGGTAAAGTGTTGGACACTAAAGAGGTAACATTACATTATACAAGGGCAATGTTGTCCTGATGATGACCTTAAATAACTGGGGTCGAAACACTGTAGACATCTGATACAGCAAAATCTGGCTCTTGATTTAATAGGTGATACTTTAACATTTTTTTTCAGTATCAAGCTCATGTACAAAAATCATATATGTGTTGCCTACATGTTGTTCTCATTTCTTTAATGTGTTTCACATGCGCTAGTTCAAGGGCACTGGTTCACTAGCAGTATGTGTTCACTTTTCATGTACTGCACATATTTTTCATTGATGTTGATACAGCTATATATTCTCATGTTTATTGATCTGACAATACAATTGCAGTAATCTACTTGGTGATTTCCTCTTGTGTTTCTTAATCATTATTTGTGTTGAAAAGTTGTTCTAATTGACACCTGTTAAGACTTTGTTTAAGATATCACAACTTTCTAAAAGTGGCATTTTCAGACTTACTATATAAAATCCGACTTCTCCATAAGTGTGATTTTCAATTGTGAGTCCAGAGATACCAAACTCCAAATTTCTATCTTTTCAGATTTGGAAGTTACACTTAAAGGTTGCTTCTAGGTAACTCCAATGTTAACCTATGGGAGAAATAGGCCTTGCAGTAGTGAAAAACACATTTAATAGTTTTTCACTCCCAGGACATGGGAAACTTAAAAGTACATGTCCATTGTTTTAAATACATTGCATCCTGCCCTTGGGGCTAATTGGGGCCCATCATAAGGGTGATTTATATGTAATCAAAAGGAAGGGTTGAGCTTGACATGTGGGTACTTTTGCCAAGTTGAAATGACAGTTTACAACTGCACATACAGGCTCTGCAGTGGCAGGCCTGAGACATATTTAATGGGCTACTGAAGTGGGTGGCACTATCTGTGCTGCAGTCCCACCAGTATTATTTAATTTAAAGATTCTGGACACATTTAGTCACTTTTTTAGGGACTTCCAGGAAATTAAATAAGCCAATTGTGGATAAGCCAATATCACCATATTTTAGAATACAGAGCCCATGCACATTAGCACTGTTTAGCAGTAGTAACATGCACAGTTAAAGTCAGCAAAAATGATGTCAGAAAAAAGGACGATAGAAGGCAGAAAGTTAGGGGCAAGCATGTCAAGGATGCCAGGCCTAACACACATTTTATAATATATGCTTTTAAATTTGCTTCAATGCACTTTTCACAAAAATTTGATAATACATTGCGTTGCCTAAACACATATCAAATATTAGCATATTATCCCCAACAAAAATGCATGTTTCTCAAAACATTGGCAGACATAACTACAGACTCAGGCAAACAATGGATAATAAATGGATGATGCTCAAATGCTTGAATTCCTTTTAGGGAGTACCAAAATCAATAATAAATCATGTGCTTTGTAAATGTCATCAGAACCCCTGTATTGCAATGTATTATACAGTTACTCATTATGCAATCTCACACTGTGTGTGTGTTATGGGTATATATATATATATATATATATATATATATATATATATATATATATATATATATATGTGTGTGTATAGATATATATAGATATATAGATATATAATGTTTGTATTTATATATAAAGAGTGATATGTGTATATTATTATGTATTTATATTTATATGTGTATATATGTACCTGTTCTAGTCTATCTTCTGTTATCAATACCTATGGTTTTAAATCCCTTATCACCCCCTTCCTTCTTTTTCAGCACTCTGAGAACATGGCCAACAGTTTGCCCGTGCCTAGAAAATTAGGAAAAAATTGGGACAGACGGAATTAAGAGATATTCTATGTTATAGCATTGTGTTGAAGCCAATCATTTTTTATCCGACAGGGGAAAAATACATATATTTTCTATGTTGAGCTGTATTTCATGTTTTATAGCTTTTTTTTAATGAGGTTTGTGGTTCTAAGGTATATCAACCAAATTGTTACAAATATTCTTCTGTAATAGTATACATATATACAACGTTATCATATTTTCGTTCAGTTGCCAATTTGCTGCCGACATCTAAACCATTTTTAGTTACACATCATTGCTTCCATTTAGATAAATGTATACTCCACTTCTAAAAGCTACTCTCTTTTATCTTCGTCACCTACCTAAATGAAAACAAGCCTGTCCAAATATATCTTTATTTCTTTCCACAACAACAAGTTAGTACAAGAATAGTCAACGGCTGTCTGATTATTGCATGGAGGTCGTCCTCTGACCTGAGCACTGTGTACTCTGCAGTGAAAAGTGAACATTTCTGATGTTATTTATTTGAAATACTATGAGAGTGTTTCCACCCTTTTCCCATTGCTTGTTTTCTATAGCTTCAATAGACCCCATATTGTGTGGTCATAGTAAAAGATTTGCTCTTGAAAAGACCTCGGAGCAAATGTTTATAAGTTAAATAGGCCAAAAGGTGAACAATGTTACAGTGGCTCTCAAAACCCCAGCTGGCATCATCATATAAACTAATGTTCTGCCATGCTTACTAATGGTGATTGTTAGAGGCAGTGGACTGGGCAAAGATAAATATTTATTTTCTCTACCCTGGATGGACCTTTTTAAGAATACGTAGATCACCCAATGCATAGCACCTTTGGACTTTCACATGCTAAATAAATCTGGGGGGCATATTTATACCCCATTTGCGCTGAATTTGTGTCAATTTTTTTAGGCAAATTCGGAGCAAACCTAATTCCATATTTATAGTTTGATGTTAGACCCGTCTAATGTCAAAATATTGGTGTTTGCACCATTTTGTAGATGTGTGAACCTACCTTGCGTCAATGAGATGCAAGGTAGCCGTTCCCATCTAAAAAATGGTGCTAACACCATAGCCCCATATCGTGTGCTAAAATGACACGGTGGGAGGAGGGGCTAAATAATGGTGCAAAGCTTGCTTTGCACCATTATTTAACGCCTGGGTCAGACCAGGCATTAAGGGACCTGTGGACCCATTTCCATGGTTAAACACCGTGGAATTGGTCCACAGGTGCCCTCCTAAAGCCCCAGGAACACCCCCACCCACACCAGAGGGACACCGGAGGATGGGGGACCCTATCCCAGATAAGTAGGGTAAGTATAGGTTTTATTTTTTTAATTAAAATGCCTTCGGGAGCCCAACTTGGGGTCCCCGGCAGGGCACAGGGTGCAATAGCCATGCCCAGGGGACACTGGTCCCCTGGGCTGGCCATTGGGGTAGTGGGCATGACTCCAGTCTTTTCTAAGACAGGAGTCATGTGGTATGGATGATTTTGCATCAGAAAATGATGCTAGGCTGGTTAGATTAATCTGTTTTAACTCTAACCAGCCTAATGTTATTTTCTGGTGCAAAACCCCCTTCTCCCATACCGCCAGTCCCACCCTTTGAACTGGCTTGCGCCATTCCATAAATCTGGCACCCGGCTGGTGCTCAGGAATGGTGCAAGCCGGTGCTAAACCTTTTGGTGCAAAACTGCGTTAGAGTTTTGCACCAAAAAGTATAAATATGGCACTTGGTTTCTTTACTTTTTTATTGTGTTGCTAATTTCCTTTTTTTTAGAAACTTGCAATAAAGTAAAGCTGTCAAATTAAAATTCACAAAAACTAAAGTTTAATGACAACACCATCTCATCTCAGCAGGGCTGCTGTTATCGCTTACATCATAGGCCGCACTGCAGAAACGGCCAGTTCTGCAATGGCAAATAGGTGTCCAGGAACACACACACTGGGCACTTCAATATCGCAAACGTATATTCCACAGCAAACATTTCACTGGTACCAGCACTACAGCGGAGCAATTTTGCTTAAATACCACTGAGTGTTTTTCTTCCCTGCCTATCAATACCCCTTCCACCGGCTCACAGAATGGACCGAGTTGATAGTGTATTGACAAAATTAAGACCACCGGCTTGATTTTATAGTATTTATCATTATCTGCTCATAGTTCTTTTAAGGCACTCAAGAAGTAGCTAGACAACTTCCATGTATTACCATGACCACCCTAACCCTGCTCCAGTTCTGGAAAAGTTGATAACACATAACTCTTTAAATAATACCAACTCGTGTTGCAGTAACAGTCTACAAACCATTTGGCCTCTCAAATCACTATTTACGGTTTCCTTGCTTTCAACATTGTACAGTGCTTAGCTAGCTTTAGCTAGGTTTGTGCCACATAAATACCACATAAATGCATACATACATTCAATGAAATGGAAACATACATAAAATGAGTTTGCAATAATCTCTGCAAACTATGGAGCTTTAGGGAAGTCGAAAAGGAGACAGGTAGTAAATTCCAAAGCCTAGGTAGTGTAGTGGAAATTGCTTAGTTAGCGTGTTAGACATGCCAAATCCTGCAATTTTGTTAATGCATTGTGTTGCTGGTGTATCTGATACTAACTGATACTTGAAAGGAAAATTCAAATGAAGTCAACATAAAGAAATCACTATTGTGTTCATACTTTCAAACCCCTGCAATATTGACAGCAAACAACATGACCAAAAACTTCAGACGTCTAAAGGAAGATAGTGGAAGACACAAAATCATTGCGTTGCAACTATCCTGTAATTTTAAGGGACAGTGACCCATTTTTGTTGAAGTGCAGTGTTACACAGTACTCTGAGCAGCAAAGAGGAAGATTGAACCTTTTTTAACCTGTAGGTCAAGCTAAAAAGCAAACCTTCCTGGAATGACTCTTCGCTGCGTTGTAATACCGTGGTTTTAGTATATTCTGCTCCGCCTCCCCCTTGATGAAGCAGTATTCACTATAAATGGGATTTATCTATGGGCAATCGAGAGTACTGACCGCCAAGAATATATTCTAAACAGCCTGCAGTACACACAAACCGTAGTAGATAACTACACATGCCAAAAAAATAAAAAATGGATAAATACACAAACAAATAAGTGAAAAAATATATCAGGGAAAGAGATGATTACAACGCCTTCATTTAAGTTGTATTACAGAAGGGAGATGTAGGATGGAAACTAACTCCTCTAGAATCTTACATGTATTATAAACCTCTCTCTTGACAACACACACCATATGCCACAGCACCGTACAAATACAACTATATTTTACCTATACATATACCCAATAATGATATGTCTACCACACATGGAGCTATTGCTTGGTAGACATCAGCACACCTCACTCTTCAGCCTGATACCACAAGAAGTCTGCTTTTACACCTAACTTATTGTGCCAGTGGACAGCAAACATCTACCCAGTTTGTTGTTACCAGATGTTTGGAGAGACTTTTAAGGTGATAAGACTTTTCCTGCTGAGTGCCCCAGTTAAGAAGCTTTACTGGATTAAGGGATAATCTGGGAGTTTTTAGTTCGATGAAAAGCTAATCTTAACCCAAGAGAATGGATGTTTTTCAAAGGGAAATTTCAAATGTTCACCTGCTTTGACAGGTAACCCCTTAATGGTAAACACTGAACTGGAGGCTCCGTATATAGTTGAAACTATGTTCGAGTAATGCACAAAACTGTTTTAATATTCCCACTGTCTGTGGAGTCAGAATTCATCAGAATTGGGAATAAAGCTCCCTTTTAAAATGGACATTTTTAGTTTGAATGTGGAGTACCATTATGGGGTGTAATAGGACCCTTTTTAATAATCCAGTGGGATTCTCTGTTGAGTCTAGTCATTCAAAGCAGCCAGCATTGGACTCGATATCTTCAAATACTCCGAAAGATTTATGTTTGTGTATCAGAACTGTCCTTTCCTGTCTCCCCCATGCCTGATTCCTACACCATGAAGCTTCAGACACTAGAAGAATGACATCAGCCCACGTATGAGGATACCACAGCACTGCTTAACAATATCACCACCATCCTCTTTGAATCTGAACTGGTCAACATTTATTACTTGTTTGGTTGGAAATAATTTTTGTTCTGCATACAACCTGTTCATCCAAGACAGTTTCACGGCTACAGGTGCATAAATGCTGTTTGCTTGAAAGCCTAATCTACACTTACACATATTGTCTGTAAATGTCCCTTTGCTGCCTGCTTTGAAACCATTGTTATACTGAGGTGTCAGGATCACATGGATGGGACTGTAGGTATGTCAGACTATTTCAAAAGCAATGCAGACCGTCCTTCCTTTTCAAGTGTCACATCTAAATTCCTATTCATCTTGCTTAGTCACCCTGACTAGATGAGACACACTCATCCCTGGGTCCTCCTAAACGAGACCCACCATGGATGAAGAGGGAATCCACCATTTAAGATTGTTTTGGGTCACCTAACAATCCTTGGGTACAGGGCCCTAGAAAAAGGTTTCAGCAAATAATGTAGTTCAGTGGTTGCCGACCTTGCGACTTCTGTGGACCCCCACTTTATCATTACTGGAACCCGGGGCCCTCCAGTGAATCATTATTGGAATCCGGGGACCCCTCACTGAGTCATTACTATTAATATTAATTAATTTTCTAATGAGTCACAGACCCCCTAAGAAGGCTTTGCGGACCCCAAGGGGTCCCCGGACCACAGGTTGGGAACCACTGATGTAGCTCATTTCAGGGACTCTGACACAAAGACCATGGATGAGCGTGGTTTAGCAATCCATGTCTTAGATTTGTATTACACTGTTCAATAGGTATATGCCATAGCTGAACTGCAAAAAAGCCAGAATCCGAGTTAACTTTGATTTTAATTTGGGGGTGGGTGGTGGTGCACAGTGTCTGGCCTCAAAATGTTGTGTGTCCTTGAATCACCTGGTGTTAAGCATATGCATAGGCTTTGCTGAAATATCAGTACTTCCATTTGCCTAAGCCTCAATATTGCTCTTTTGTGTTCATAGTATAGGTGACCTGTTACTCTAGTTCTCCTTTTGTCTTTACATTTGCAAGGTAGTTTCTGCTGTGACTTCTCGGATCCCTTTGATCTCCTTTCACATGGAAACTAACGTCCCCAGATAATGCAGATTGACTTAGCTATTAGTAAAGGAAGGTATTGAAATGAAGTAAGTGAACTATGTTCCTTTTTATGTTTACCTGTCATTTTGTATTGGGGAGCTAGGAAAACATTTTCCGTGAATGCACTATAAAACCCAAAATCTCAATCCTTTTTGGCCGAATTATGTCTGATTTTTCTAATTGCCAGTTCCAGATTCTGAATGAAAAATATGGCCGTATAAACTTGGATGTTGAAAATACTCGGTTCCTAGGGCACGATCAGCATGTCATCAAGATAAATAAATATAAACAAGTCACCAGCTCGAAGTGCTATAGTATATGAGAGATCTACATAGAGACCAAAAGAAAGACATTTAAGTTGGTTTCAGAAGTCCTGGCACATCGCTCGCGATGCTGGCATATCCCCTGGAAGCTGTGATTATGAGCATGAATTGTCCATTCCGTGTTTCAGGACTTCAGCTCTATCTTCCTTTGCCTCAGTGACTTTTACAGTTTATCATTTACTCTACTTTTCTGGCCACTCCATGTCAAATTATAATGGCCCTCATAGGTATTGTCAGTCAACCTGCAGAATGATAGCCATATTGTAGTGCATTTGGCGGGCTGCTAAAGGTCCCCTGCCCAGATACATGGATAGGGATTATTGTGTGAGTACAGCAATGGCCTTGTTAACAGTACCTCATGTCAGAGCATGTGCCCTTTTGTACTGCCTCAGTTCTCTGTGCCTCATTGTGGTGGGGTTTCATCAATCAAGTATTCATTTAGGTTACTTCTGACACATTTGAGTATAAGGGAGCCATGAGTGGTTGGAATGTCATGTAGACGCGCTCTATGGAGTCTGGCTTTATCAGTGAATCATTGCAGAGGAACCAAGGTTCAATGTTATGAATTTGGAATTATTTTTCTTTCTGGATTACATAGTGTTTGTTTCCATTACCAAGATGTGTTAAAAAGTATTTTCTTGCAGGGTTCCATTTCAAAATTTTTTTTTTGCATTTCAACAATTTCTGAGGCTTATTACTACTTGGTTGTAATGAGCATTTTCTTGGGTAGACCTGATTATGCATGTGGCTAAGTGCCTAATTATGAGTTTGGCGGTCTCACCCCGGGACGGTCAAACTCACGGGGATGACACCACCGACATGGTGGTGCCGTCTACCCACCGAGCATATTACAATATTCTTTCCTGCCGGGCTGACCAGTGGGAACAGTGGTACGATATTGGCCTTGCTTCTTTAAGGGAGCCAAGACCAATATCGTAGTACACAGTACCCTCGGAATGCGCAGTGTCTATAAAGCATACAATACACAATCCGAGGGTGCTGGGTAGGGGGGGCCTGCACTGGCCAGGCCCCGGGCACGGGCAGTGCAGGGGCCCTCCTGTGGTCCCCAGCACACCCTTACAACCAGCCTTTTATGGCATGGTGACCGCCATGAAAAAGCCGGCCGTTAAGATGAGTTGTACTCAGCAGGGCGGTGATGAGTTGAGGGCCGTCCTGGCTGAGTACAACTCAGCCGATCGTCACCCCTTCGGGTACAATGTTCCCGGCAGAGACGGCAGTCTTGTGGTGCGTCCGCCCGCCAGGGTTGTAATGTGGCAACTGGACTGTCAAGGTTGCCACGGTCTGACTGTAATGAGGCCCTTAGTAATTGTGGAATTTGGTCTACTGATCTTACTATAAAAATGTGCGTTAGTGACTATAAATAACACACACTTACTCTAATATACCTTAGAATTAACAAACATTCATTGTTAAACATCTTGAAAAAAAAAAAATCAAACTCACATATGTTACATTACTGGTCTTGGGGGGGGGGCAAAATGCCATACCCCAGGGAGTCTTGGGCGGGTGATAGGGATCCGAGGGCGCGCAGTGAGCTGACTGGCCAATTTGGCCAGGGTGGGTGAAGGGTTAACTTAAGCTGCGGAGTTGACTGTTGGCAGGTGCCATTTTAAAGGTATGCACTGGCTGGCAGGGATAGTGTTTGCAAAAGTGCCCCACCCTCGTTTTTAGGCTTTGATGAGGCAATGTTGTAGCTGGAGGGGTCACTTTTTACTTGGATTGTTGGAGTTCAGGGTAGGTTTTGTCACTGACGGTGAACAGGTGCAGGGCAGGTGTTGATAAGTTTAAGAAGTAATCGCAACATAAATGTTGGACAGTTTAAGACCTGGTTGAGATTTTGGTGTGTGGGGCAAAGGATATGATGAACAAAATAAAGTCAACAGTAAATTCTTGATATATAAGAGGTGGGAGTGCAGAGATCTGAATGGCAAGAGTGGTGATTGGAAGTTTGACTGGTTTGCAAAGGGCTCCTTAGGGGAGGGGTGGCAGGTTGGATAGTTAAGGAAATGTATATTGTGACCAGGGGAATATTAGTATGTAAGGCGTTAGAGCCAAGGTTGTTGTTAATAATAAGATTGAACCTGTCTCATTGAAGCAACCTTTTCCATGCTAATGAGAGTCAGTCGAGCTTGAATACACCATCCCACCCGATTCGGGGCTCTGAAATTCTCTGCATCTGATTCCTGCAAAGTTTATGATTCTGGCCAAGCTCTTGCAGCACTGGATTTCCGATATTTGTGACTCCTGTTCCTCTTCAACAATATATGTTAGTTTTTCTATGATAATCTCTATAAAAGTGGGTACATGTTCTGTTCCGCAGCCCTGGCAAGTCTTGTAGTCTTGTTTATTCCATTACAAAACAGGACTAAACGTTCCAGAGCCCACAGGAAAAATTCCAGACTGAAGCAGAATATCACTCATGGACCTGGGAAACTGTCCAGCTATGGTTCTGGTGTGCAAAGGGTGGTTCAAATGCATAGACCAACAACAGTTATGAACATTCTTACAGACCCTATTATGGTCAGTGATGTTCAGAATACCACTTGTGGGTCTCACTCTGGTGCAATGACAACAAGTACTTAGTAGGTCTGGAGCCAATATTCTGGATTCTATTTACATGTTCTCTCTCTGACCAGGACATATAACTGACTAATGACAAGTCTACAAGCTCTCTGAGAAGTCACACATAAGCACTTAAAAAATAACACTTTAAATCTTGTGCCTCATGCATGCACATATCTGATGTAACCTTCTCTCTTTGTATTACCCAGGTGGGAACTGTTAGCAGCAACAGTATTGAATTGTGGCTTTCACATCGTTTGATTAGGCAGGGAATGTTGTGAGCGAGAGAAGATAATGTATTTCAAAATGTTAACGGGTGAGACAGTTCCATTGACATGTGATAACTAAGACCCCTACCACTATTTTACACTACGTCTTTGTCCTTCCTATCTTGATATTGTCAACCACAAATCCAGGTTACCCATATCTTAGCTGAGATTTCCCAGTTTCTTTGTTCAGTCAAGATAGCTACCCTGGAAGAGCTACAGTATCTTATTAAATTTTGTAAGATAGCACTTCACGTATTGCCTTGTATGTCCCCTGGTTATGGTTTTCAGAGGAAGAAGTTAGTGCAGGTGCTCGCAAAAGAACAATACTTAAAAGAAGCAACATGCAACCTCCTGTCCAGTGCAACCCATTTAAAATGCTGTTAATTTCACCACTGATCTCGCTGGCTAGACTTGAATTTGTGGACCTTCTTTGCTTGATCAGATTCTCTAATGGTCTGTATCAGTTCTATATTCTTAGAGCCCTTTTCTGATGTATCTATCTGAGGTAGTCTGTTTAAAAGTCCTAGACACTCTCTTCCTGCACGTCTCAGTCACTGTCTATCAAGATACACTAATCTTGCAATCTGGAACTACTAGCTTCCACACTTCACCATACCCAATAGCTCACCTCACACCACTACCATTTTCAATAGATCCAGGAAAGGGAATGGGATAAGAGAGAGACACAGATACACTGGATATAATCAAACTGATGGGTTGCACAGCTGGGCTCTGTCTACACTGCAGGATAATTTACATCTAAAAACAAACTCGATCTTTAGTATGGCTATAGTGTGTATCACAGAGTCTAACTTCTGATAGTGTATATGATATGCCTGCTGACAGACTGTAATTCCCACTCTCCATTCTGAAATAGAACTGTATTTGTTTTGAGCTGAAATGCAATTAAGGTTGATACAGTAACTCAAAATCACACTTGGGGTGATTAAATTGCGTTTGACAAATAGAGAGACCCTTACTATTATGACATGGCTTTCCGTGACTGCTTACATTTAATGTAATGTTGATAACTGCCACAAGAAAGGCATTTATTAATATTGTGCATTTGATGTAAACTCTTGGTAACTGGGCATCAATGTCTGCAAACCACACTACAATAATTCTGTGCCAACATGAACTCACTGAAGTTTTACAGTAGTTAATAATGTTTAACCCATAGGGATAATGCCTTGTATAGACAGCACAATAGAGTTCATAATCTTAAGGGGTGACTCCCTGTCAGAATAAACAAGTGAAATAGAGTTTGTACATAATGGATGAGTTCTTGTGAAAATAACAAAAGGTACACTCTCTATTCTTTACAAGTGTGATGCAACGTACTACTCTGATTTCAAAGATGTCTTTTGATGACTTTGCAGGGTAACAGATGTCATGGACTCCAACAGCAACTAAGTATGATGATTTCCAAGAAAGAAACCTATGGCCTATGAGAAACACACACTATTGTCATTCAAGATGGCCACCACCACTGGCCAGTCTCATGAGAGACCTATGGCGTCATGGAACATGCAGTCTATCTTGCCTTTACTCAGGTGTTTGACAGGTTGCGTGCTTCGGAGACAAGAGGCTTCTGTCTAGAAAGCACACACGCTTTGACGATCCCTCCATCCTCTTCTGTCCTGGAGATATGCAAGTTCAGGATTTTCAGAGTAGTGTGTCTTGTGGTACTGGTGTGGAGAGGTAAGCTCATTTCACAGTGCATTGTTATACTGTCCTGTATCCCATATGCACAGTAGCAGTAGAAGCTTATGTCCATGCAGTGGCGTAACATTAGCCTTTGCAGCCCCACGGTGCGGGGGTGAGCTCCAGGGGACCTCCTCAGCACAATACACTGTGCACAGGCAGAAGGCCCCTGGCTTCTGAACTCCTGACTGTGTCGGGGGGGGGCTCAAATTTCATTATGCCACTATGAAAGAAGTCACCAAACCTTCCCTGCTTTGCTTCCTTCTCATCCTCAGTGTACTCAAGAGAACCTCATTCATGTCAGTTAATCAAGTCAATGTGAGGTGCAGGCAGGGACTGTGGCCAGAAGCTGATGAAAGTAATAGGGTGAGAAGCATGGTGGAAAAGCTAGGACTAGATGGAGAATCGAAGGCACGAAAGGGATAGAGTGTAAGGAGGGTGTTCAAAAATAAGGAAGAGGGATGATGGGGCGAGAACTGGAGGAAGAAACCAAGGAACAGAAAGAACTGGATGACATCAAGAAGGAGATGAGTTCAATGAGAGGGATGATTAGGATATGTTATTAAGATTAGTGCCCAACATAGAATCAGTGCAGGAGTCTTCTGTACTGCATTTGCGACTTAAAAGGAATGACTTAGGAAAATAGCAAAATAACCTTACACTGGGCTTAGGCTGAGGCGTTATTTAATTTTGAATACTTAAACCCCAGGAAATCATCTTGGGTCTGCTGTAAAACATTTTAATAGAATTGTATTTTTGCCTTTTAAACGTGATAAAAACATTTTAACTAGAGTGGGAGGAGTTATTGGATGAATTGTCACCTATTGTTCTCGGGAAGGATATTGCAAGACAGAGAAATTCTGTGACCAAATAAGGGAATGAGCTCACAAGGGAGAGTTTTGGAGAGTTCATGAACATACATTTCAACATTTAGCAACACTGGCCCTGTCAATTAGCCCAGTTCAGTGCCTGGTGTACTGTTCTACTCTGTGTTTTTTCTTGGAATTGTGGGACTTGTAGTCTTGTTTATTCTACTCTAAAACAGGACTTCCAGTCCCAGAATTCGAAGAAAATAAATCCTGAACTTGATCGGTTGCTGGAACTGTGAATCTCAGCAGCTACTAAAAACTTAGGAGGGAGTTTCAATGGGAAGGGTGGACGTTTTAGGCAAAGCAAAGGTAAAATAACATTATTTTACCTTGTAAAATCATACATCTGTGCCTAAATCAGAAGCGTTGACATGTAGGAATAAACTCCAAGGTAACTTGCAATTTCCTTTTTAGGTTGAGCATAAGTGTATAACCTGTTGTATACTTTAGTGTACTTTTGTGGGCTCATTTGTTTGTTTCAGTGTCATGTAAAAATCCTTGCAGGCTAGGGGTCAGTCATGCCTCTTTGTCCCTCCTTTTACTCTTTGGTGGCAGGAACGAACTACTGTATAATTATGCTTTGCCGTGTTTATCTGTTCTTTGGGGGACTTTTTTTCTTAGTTACCAGCTCCTGTTTTGCAAAGCCTGCTTTTTCATTTGCAGCACATTCTTGCTCTCAGGCTAGCTTTGTTGCAACACTGTTTCTGTATACTGGTCTGTAAATCAGGTTGTTATCTTGGACACATTTACTGACAGTCTGTGGTACTGCACACTTTCCCTGCTTGGTGCACATTAGAACAGTAAATGTTGCAGGTTTTTTCAGCCAGCGTAACATAAGTGTGAAAGTGTTAATGTAACCATGTTGTTCCTCCTTACATTTCACGTGCTTTGCTTAATCTTCCATTCTCTATGAGTGTTTGCTTTTTCCACAATGTTTTTACTTTTTTTTTCAGTCAGCATATTACTCTTGTCCCCACTCCCTAATAACCTGAATGCACAGCGTAAACCTTTTCTCAAAATGGGCACCATGCTTAATTTTTAGCACTGTGCCCGAAAGGCATTGGAGATGTGTTCAATTCAAGAGCGCAGTGTACAGTACATTATGTGGCCAAAAGAGGCCCAGGGGACACCTGTTGACTGCCTGTGGTACTGCACCTTTTGCCTGCTTCATGCACATTAAATATAACATGACATGGGCACCAAGAGGTGAGCTCTGACGGTGGACCAGGGCCGGAAGTGGTGAGGAGTGGCAATATTTAACCCCCTGCACCCAAAATAACATATGCGAAGGAGCCCGAAGGTGTGCTCCTTCTTGTCTCTCAGCAGTACTCCTTTCACGATTGCAGTATGTATTTGTGAAGTAAAAGGTGCACCTGGGAAATCATGTCTTGTTATGGGCGTAGCAAACTCCTGCCTCTTTTCAGTGGTGCTTAACTAGCGTCACACTTAAGTCAACAGTAGGCGCTTTGGCATAAACGCTTTTTATATCACATTCATGGGTGAACATGCCTGGGCTTCTTGATATTCTGTATGTGCGTGCCCGCATCTGAGAGTTGTGCCTGTGCATTGTTTCAAAGCAAAACAAACATGTGGGGAAGAAGAGTGTCTGTGTGTCTGTGGGAGGGGGAGCGCTTGGTGAGACTTAACACCACTGCACTTCATGTGTAAGTGGAGGTAATCAGTGCTCCTGTTGTCTCAACTCCACCCCCGGGCACTTTTCAAAGACCCCCTTTATTCCCAACAGAGAGGAAGGTGCTGGAGGAGTGAGTGTTTTCAGCCAGTTGGTGCTTACAATTCATTTCCACTAACATAACAAGCAATTGAAATGCAATCGGTCTCGCATACAAAAAAACTAAAGCAAAAAAATAAATGCCATTTTCAACTCCAAGAGCTCTAACTTTCACAAATGCGAGACCGATTTGATTGAAAATACTTGTTACGAAAGAAATGTGGTGCCATATTCCTTTGAATACATTCCAATGATGGCCTGCAGAAGAAATACATATATGGTGGGCGCGATGGTGCCAAACTCACTGTATTTGTGACTAACCCCCACCCCCCATGTTTTCAGCATGAGAGCAGCTCCAGGATTGGAGGGAACAGGCAAACCCAGTGCTCATTTTGAGACTGGGGGCCTGTGCCAGCAATCCTCCGGCTGTTTTACAGCCATGGGATTGCCGGGTCTGGAGTGAGCATGTCAGGCTGGCTGCAGCTAGACAGCCGGCCAACCTGGCATGCACACTGTAAGGGCCAGCAGTGTTCCTGCAATTGCAAGATTCATCCCCACTCCTTTCCCTCATGCTCACACTGTTCCCATGGCATAATTATGCCATTATATTTATGTTTGCCCGCTGCACTCGCAGCAGGCAGGGCGACGCTCCTCCGCTACAAAGGAGGAACCGACTCTGAATTGTTACAAGAGCCACACCGTCCAAGTGCCACCCCATTGCATTCTCGGTCTCTTCTTTCCTTTAAACACTATCTTATAATGTATAGCAGCAATAACTACTGGCAGAGAGGGCACTGTTCGGGAGATAATGACTTCACAAGATGAATTCCACCAGCCGGACCTTTAGCTCCAGTTACTGCCTTGTTTTTGCTTCCATTTTCTTACGAAAATGGCATTACTCCTAGTCCTACTCCCTCGCCTTCCTTTTAAACCAATGAGGCCTCCTGCTTCCCCCTAGACCCTCCCTTCCCCTTTTAAACCCCCCCCCCCCACCCTTATCTCCTCCTGTACAAAAACCAAGCCCAAGCAGCAACTCGGACAGTCCGTACCGGGAGGGCGGAGGGAACGGAAAAGGAAGGCGAGGGAGTAGGACTAGGAGTAATGCCATTATCGTAAGAAAATGGAAGCATTACCTCCCGTCCCTCCCTCGCCTTCCTTTTAAACCAATGAGACATAGCAAGAAAAACACAGGAGACGGACACAGAGTTGCAAGAACTTTTATTCATATCCTGCACCAAGGACACCAAAACACCCTACCCCTATTATCTCATAGAGGATAAGACTCGGTGCCCTAAAACCGACTCCAAATTACCCAAGTCCGAAAGCCTATAATGACGCACAGACGTCAAAGGTGAAGCCCAAGTGGCGGCCCTGCAAATTTCCACCATGGAAGTCCCCTGAAGTTCGGCCACCGTAGCCGCCATACCTCTGGTAGACCGACCCTGAATCCCTTGAGGAGGAACCACCCCTTTCAAGGAATAGGCCAACAAAATCAAAGATCTCACCCACCGACTCAAGGAAGCCGTGGAAGGTTTCTCACCTTTACGTGCCGGACCGAAATTAACAAAAAGTGAATCCCCCTTACGAAAAGGAGCCACCACCCGCAGGTACTCCAATAAAGCCCTGCGTACATCCAACGAATGCAAACGGACCTCCTCCCTAGAGGAGGGCTCTGGACAAAATGAAGGAAGAATAACCTCCTGACGGGAATGGAACGAAGAATTGATCTTTGGAATAAAGGAAGGCACTGGTACCAGAACTACCCTATCGGGAAAAACCTTACAAAAAGGAAATGAACAGGCCAAGGCCCCCAATTCCCCCAACCGACGAGCCGAAGTAATGGCTACCAAAAAGAACGTCTTCAAGGACAGATGGCGCAAATCACAGTCCCCCAATGGTTCAAATGGGGCCTCCGTCAAAACATCCAAAACCAAAGAAAGATCCCATGAAGGAAAAGAACGAACCGGGCGAGGAAATAAATTAACCAGACCTTGAAAAAATCCAGGCATCAGGTGCCCTTCATCCCTAAGATTACACCATGGACCTCTGAATGCCTGAATCGCCGCCCACTGCACCCTCAGAGATGGTGCCGACAAACCCAATTGTGCACCGTCCTGCAGGAACTGCATCACTTCAAAGATAGACGTGCAGGTAGGATCCAACTCATGACTCAAACACCAAGAAGAAAAAACCCGCCACTGTCTACCATAGGAAAGTAAAGTGGAACGTCACCTGGAAGCCAGTAATGTAGAACTCAAAGCAACCGGTACCCCCAGACCCGTCAAGCCTCGTCGTTCAACTTCCAGGCCGTCAAGTGCAACCTCCTCAACGACACCACAGGGAGGCAGGGAAACTCCAGGGGAGGCGGACAAAGAGGAAGAGGCCACATCCTCACGTCTGCCATCAGCCTTAACAACGGGAACCAATTCGCCCGCGGCCAAAGTGGCGCAATCAGGATAACCCTGGATCCCAGATCCCTCACCCTCAACAGAAACGCCCTGAGAAGTTGAAACGGAGGGAATGCATACAAAAGACCCCTCGGCCAAGGACATGACATCCCGTCCACCTCCCAGGCCTGGGGACACCGAAACCGGGAGCAGAAGCGATCCAACTTTGCATTCTCTGCGGACGCAAACACATCCAGCACTGGAAGCCCCCAAAGCCGAACCAGATGCAGAAACAGAGACTTCCGGAGGGAGAAAAGTTGAGAGGAAGGAATCACCCTGCTCAGTAGATCCGCCCGAACATTGACCACCCCCTGAATGTACGTAGCCCTGAGAGAAGGAACCCACTCCTGAGCCCACACAAAAATCTCCCTGGCTACACTGAACAGAGCCCTTGACCTGGTCCCTCCTTGACGGTTGACATAAGCTTTGGCCACCAAGTTGTCCGTCCGAATAAGAACCGCCTCCCCCCTCAGGGACCCCTGGATATGGACCAGAGCCAGAAAGACCGCTCTCAATTCGCGCCAATTCAACGACCGACTCGCCTCCCGAGGTGACCAAAACCCCTGAACCTGAGCCGACCCCATCCACGCCCCCCAACCGGAGAGGCTGGCATCCGTAGTCACCACCACGGGTCTCAGAGGTGACAAAGAAACCCCTACCCGAAGATGATCTGCATCCAACCACCATTGCAATTCCCTGTGAATCACCAAGGACCCCTGAACCCTGTCCTTCAGAGAACCGGACCCCGGCGCCCACCTTCTCAAGAACCACGTCATCAAGCACAGGAGATGGAAACGCACCCAAGGAACCAGAAATATCACCGACGCCAAATGACCCTGCAGACGTAACCATAGAAGAGCTTGTGGTGCGGTCACTAATACCACCTTCTTTACCAAGGACTGGAGTACACCCAACCTCTTCCCTGACACCGTCACTAAGCCTAGAAGAGTCAGAAATCGAGCCCCCAGAAAAACCAGATCCCCGGACGGAACTAAATCTGATTTCTCCCAGTTGATTAAAAACCTATGGTTTTGCAGGACCCCCAGAACTCGGGCCACCTGTTTCCGCAACAGGACCCGTGACTGAGATGTCGTCCAGATATGGATGAATAAACACCCCCTCTGAATGTAGCTAAGCCATCAGGGGGGCCAGCACCTTCGTAAAAATTCGAGGAGAAGATTTTAGACCGAAAGGAAGAACGCAAAACTGGTAGTGTTCCTGATCCACAGCAAACCTCAGGAACCTCTGAGAAGACCTCGCCACAGGCACGTGCAGGTAAGCATCCTGCAGATCCAGCGACACTAGAAAGTCCCCTTGCCTGACCAATGGAAATATAGTCTGAATAGACAGCATGCGGAAATGCACCGTCCTGATCCAAGCATTCACATCCTTCAGATTGAGCACTGGGCGAAACCCCCTGAAACTTTCTGCACAAGAAACAAGACCGAATAAGTGCCCTGACCTCGTTCCTCCAGCGGAACGCGGGAAATGGCCCCTTTGACTAGCAAGTCCCGAACTCCGTCCAATAACGCTCTTCTCGATGACCCCCTGAAGGCAGAGGGGAGGGACGTACCCCTGAATCTGGAGGTACTACCCCAAAATCGATGACATAACCATTGGCCACAATGTCTAATACCCAACGATCATTGACACTCTCCTCCCAAGCTGAAAGAAAGTGACTCAGCCTTCCCCCAACCGGCCCTATGCCAGGCCCACAGTGATTGTCAGGACCCCTTCTTGAACCCACCCCGGTTCGTAGGAGCTGACTTCTTAGGAGAAAAACGTGGTTGAAAACGCCGTTTTCTAAATGAAAAGGATTTGGAATCCCTATTCGGAGAAGATCGGGAATGCTTCTTCCACCCCTTACTGGAAGTAGAAACCCCTTTATAAGGCAAGGCATGCTTCCTTTCTTTAAATGCCTTGGAAAGCATGGAAGGCAACTGCTCCCCAAACAGGCTACGACCTTCAAACGGCAGTCTCAGCAAGGCCGCCTTTTCCCCTGGGTCAGCTTTCCATGAACGCAACCAGAGGGACCTACGAGCCCCAATCAAAGCACCCGAGGCCAGAGCCGAAGTACGGACCACATCCGATGACACATCCGCCAACAATCTGGCCTGCTGTTCCATACCAGCCAGGAGCTCTGAACATTCTGCCCCTTCCTGAACAGCCACCGCCAGCTTATCAAAGTCCTGCACCAACGACTGGGCTGCATAAGCCGAATATATACCAGCCCTTAGTGCCAGATTCTCAGCGGCAAACGCCCTTTTAAGACCTGAATCCACTTTACGGTCCGTGGTATCCGTCAGCACACAATCCTCCGGATTCACTGCCGTTTTGCCAATCAGGGTAGCCAGAATTGAATCCAGGCGGACCGAAGGAGGTAACACCTCCTCCCCCTCAAGCAAATATAGTTTTTGCAGGAAGCGTGGAACCTGAGCTTTATCCACATCCTTCCATTCCCGAAATACCATATCCTTCACAGGTCCCTGAAAAGGCATGGCAAACTTGGCAGGCGTCTGATATTGTGAAAATAAGTGAGAATCTGAGTTTGAAGGTTGAAACACTGGGAAACCCAAATTGTCCCGAACATGTGCCATCACCTCCCACATTTCTTCTCTGGATACATATTTACCCCCAGATGACGTAGAAGGGGCCTCATCACCCTCACTATCTGATGAGGACTTCCGTGCAGCAGCCGACGCATGAGAATTTTTAGACTGCCCAGTCCTGGCCACCCCTGCTTGAAGAGCCCTGGTAACAGCCACCTCAATCATCTCCTGCACTTCATCTCTAGACATGAGGGGAGTACCCCTATCCGGTAATTGTGAGCCCCCAGGAGTGGAAACTCCAGCAGCACCCTCCTCCTCCGAGGAGGAAGAGGAGACAATCCTCCGTCTCTTTGCCGGAACCTTAGGCATGTCACTATCCAAAAATACACTGATCAACCCCTAAAATGCATTCTCCCTATATAGAGATTGTCCTAGGAATCCACCAATCCTTTAAAAGGTCAAACATAACTGCCCCCATCATAAAACAGCGGGCAGAACGCCCGTCCTACCTGAACCTTCCAAAAACGCCATTCCGCAGCTCCCCGCCGCTCTGCAGCGCGGAAACCTGGAAATCGACGCCCCAGCCACAGAGGGCCGGCTGACCCCGTCAGCCGGCCCTCAGTCCGCGTTTTTCCAAGCAGCCCGGCTGCTCGTCACAGGACGCGACCAGCTGCAGCACTCCTCGCGGAGCCCCGCGTCCCGAGGAGTGCCCCCATCGTAGACCTCCAGGCCCCGCCGTGCAGGTAAGGGAAAAAAGAAAACGTCTAGCGTGGGCTAGACAAAAGAAACAGGAGGAGATAAGGGTGGGGGGGGGGTTTAAAAGGGGAAGGGAGGGTCTAGGGGGAGGCAGGAGGCCTCATTGGTTTAAAAGGAAGGCGAGGGAGGGACGGGAGGTAATGATGGTTATACATTACACAAAGTTGGTTTAGCGTCATTTCCCCTAGCTGTTAGTCTTAGTCAGAATCCTCATTTCTTAAAGAAAATAAAACTATCATAAAAGAGGGCCTATGTCATAGACAAAATAAAATAAAAACCGACATAAAGTTGGGCACACGTTATAAACAAAACAATGTCACCTGGTATTCAAAGAAATGTAAAGGATGACGATGTATACCTGCTGCATTTAAAATAGTCGGTTAACATCAAACGTTTCTGTCCTGCTGTGACAAGGATGGGCTAGTGTTGATGCGTGGATTACTCCCCTGGCGCCCAGAGTTCTCTCTCTTGGCGCAAGAATTCTTAAAACGAAAACCTCGAGAGGATAGCAGAGAGCACAGTCAGGATGCAATATAATAAAGTTACAAGAAAACATCCTGGGCCCTCCTTACTTTTTTCACTTTCTTTAACGCAATTTATTTTTCATTTTGTGGACACGGATTTAGTCCGGGTATTAGTTTATGATTTGTGCTGAAAGAATTATTTGACATGTACACGCCAAGTAGGAAATATTGCTTTTATTATTTATTTTGCGCCGTCTAACCTAGAAAAAAAACAGAGTCAAATCACTTCAGTACCACTGTGTTTTTCATTACGAAGTTATTACATACTGAAATTACTCCAAATTATCCGAAATGAATGGAAATTATGAGGTTCACATTCCCAGGTTACTGCAGGCACCGCACTGGAAATGTATTTTGTCATCTCGCTGAACATAATTGCTGCAACAAAATTTTCTACCGTTTTACAATCACAGCATAACTTATTTATACTGGTGTTGCGGTAATTTTACATCAATAAGTTGCATGGGAAGAAGTGCACAGGTGGTAATTGAAAACAATAATTTGTAACGGGGTCCAGGTGGAACCATTGGCTCAGGGACGGCTTCTGTGCGAGTGTGGCAAGGCTCTGCGGCTCACTGGCCTCGTACCACTCTATCATCACGCCGCGGGTTCAACCTGCCCCGAGCTTTTATAATAGTTCATAAGTGTTGCCAAAACATACGTTCCAGGCGGGAGGGGCCGCCGTTTTGCCTTTGTGCTAACAAACAGTCCGCTGAGAAAGCTCTCCGGGAAATGAAAGTAGGTACGAGTGTCTAAAATAAAAATAATAAAAAAAAACATCAACCTCTCATACCTTCTCCTCAGTCAGAAAATAACTAATCTGCTCTGACAGGTTTTGAAGACTGTTATATTTATTTAACTGTTCCTTATTTAATTTATTTATACATACGTTTTAGGAAGCGCAGTGTAGACATGGTGACATCTACCTGTTATGCTTTTTACAGAGTGTCAGAAGTGTTGGGAATGCGGCACCAGAGAGATACTACACCGAATACGACGGTCTTGAGATCAACTTGTACACTCCACTCTGCACTTTGTATTATGCGTGCCTTTACTTAGTGTTTTCTGCCTTAAGGTAGCATCTGACCTTTTTGTCATTGGGCACACGCAAGACACACCATGCACTAAAAGCATGTGCAGATTAAAGTTCTCGTTAGGGACCTTTGCTTAGTATGTCACTGTGACCACCAAAACCAGGAAGCAGCTCCTGTCACTGGCCAATGCAGCGCTTTGACGTATGACGCTCACACTGTGACAATTAGTGGGGCTGGACTACTGCACAACAGCTCCCTATTTAGTGCTGTGGTGATGACACGCTGGTTGTCAACTATGAAAAAGCTATCAATGCAAGTGATGTCAAATCAAGGCTTGGCAGGCAGAACACAAGTCCTTCTTCACTCTCGCCAATTTAGGATTGACTAACAACCTATCAGTAATGACCAACAAGGCCATGTTGTATGTAGGAGTATTTGGTTAACCTGTTACCATACAAAGGGACTGATTACGAGTTTGGCGGTCTGAATGCAAAACCGCCGGGGTGTCAGCCGCCAAAACACCACCATGTTGTCGGTCATACAGACTGCCGTATTATGAGTTACCCAACGAAGCCCGCCAAAATCACAACTTCGTCAGGACCCTGGAGGGCGGGAAAGAGGCGGTCCGATCACCGGGACTGCCAGCCCACCAACTAACCACTGAACCTATTTCAACTCGAAAATTGTCAAGGCGGTCTTGCCATGGCAGCCTTTCAATGGCGGTGAGAACCATGGCAGTCTCACAGTAATGCAATACACCACATTGGATAGATTTGAAAAAACACAATTGACACACATACACACTCGACTTACCCACCAACCACACTATAAAATGCACCCCTTCACACCCCACAATCCTTTGCCTCCATTACGCAGAACACAACGGCAGGGCAAACAATAGGCTAGGCACCACTCCACCTCACATAAGCCACACATCCCACATTCACACTGCACCCCAAAATACATATTTGCACACTATCACAACCTTCACTGCACGCCTCCCACTCAATTGCAGTGTTGTTTAATGTTGGTGTTGTGTGTGCCATGGGAGATGGATGTATATGTGTGTTGTATGTGTGGCCAGCCCCTGGCTAGTGTTGTGTGTGAGTGTGTGGAATATATTTGTATATGTGCATTAGTTGTGCTATTGTTGCTGTGTGTGTATGTAGTGTGGCCTTCTGTGTCCATGATCAAGAGTTGTGTAGCCACACTTATATATGTGTGTTATGGCCTTGCATTGTGTGTGTGTGTTGGCTGAAGTGTGAGTGTTGTGAATGTGTGGGTGCCATTGTTCAGTATGTGATTGTGTGTGTCATGAATGATAGGTGTTGGTACTGGCCTAGACGTCCACCTCGAGGATGTGTTTGCTAGCTGTACAAACTTAATAAAAATGAAAAAAATACAGGTAGGTTTGTGTAGTTATGGTTGTTGTTGTCCACATCAGCATTGATTTTGTTGTCTTTCGGTGAGCTTGTGCAGCGGCATGATGTTGAGGTATGGCTCCATGGCGGCTCCAGATGTGTACTGCAGTGTGCAGGTGCATGTCTCCCTTTATACTGCTCATTCTTGCCTGGTGCTCCATGGTGGTTGGACCGCGGTGGTCACACTGGCGGTGTGCAACCTCGTAACAGGTCCATCGGAAACATGGTCTCCGCTGGCCTGTTTGTTGCTCCAGAATACCGCAGAGGTCTATGCTGGGAGGTGGTGGCGGCAGACCGCTGGTGGCCTCTTTATTTCCTACGCCTCCAATCTCATAATATGGCGGTCCGTTCCGCCAGACTGTTAGCGGTCAGACCACCACCTCCAACATGGTGGTCACAGAACCGCCAAACTCGTAATCAGCCCCAAAGTCTTTCAGGTGGTTAAGAATGTGGCCTCAGGGAGTGGAGTACTTTGTCCTTAAACATCTTGATGCGTCACCTGCTGGGACAGCATAAGGTCAGCTACTTCAGATGTTTCTAACCCTGCCCACCAATGGTCCTGAGATAGTGGTAATAAAGTCTCTTCAAATAGGAATCAGTCTCTCTTGCTTCTATATCCCAATTTGGAGAAGACACACAGGGGGTTATTACAACTTTGGAGGAGGTGTTAATCCGTCCCAAAAGTGACAGTAAAGTGACGGATATACCACCAGCCGTATTACGAGTCCATTATATCCTATGGAACTCGTAATACGGCTGGTGGTATATCCGTCACTTTACCGTCACTTTTGGGACGGATTAACACCTCCTCCAAAGTTGTAATAACCCCCATAATTTCTTAAATACTGAAAGGTTGTGTGCAACCTATTTACACACTCAGTAGCTGATTTCATTGTGCGACTGATGGTCATTATGGTCCCAGGAGCACACTCGAAGAGTACTGTGAATGTCCCACCTGGGTGCCTATCTTCATAACAGCTTCATTGCCAAGGCAGATATCAGCTTGTTTGGCCTTCTGTTTCTGGCTTGCCAGATCACCGTTTCTTTGTCTTCGGTGATGACTTGTACTTGGATCAAAATACTGGGTACAAGTGAGGTGCTATCAGTAAGGTGCTTCGGATGGCACAGTTTAACAATATGGATGCAGATGGGGAATGGGGGGGGGTTGCTAATTGAGCTGGTATGCGGTTTAGACACTGAGGGGGTCATTCTGACCCCCGCCGGCGGCGGATGCCGCCGGCCTGGCGGGAACCACCAGAAGACCGTACCGCGGTCGAAAGACCGCGGCTGTCATTCTGAGTTTCCCGCTGGGCTGGCGGGCGACCGCCAGAAGGCCGCCCGCCCGCCCAGCGGGAAACCCCCTTCCATGAGGATGCCGGCTCCGAATGGAGCCGGCGGAGTGGAAAGGGTGCGACGGGTGCAGTTGCACCCGTCGCGATTTTCAGTGTCTGCTATGCAGACACTGAAAATCTTTGTGGGGCCCTGTTAGGGGGCCCCTGCAGTGCCCATGCCATTGGCATGGGCACTGCAGGGGCCCCCAGGGGCCCCACGACACCCGTTCCCGCCAGCAAGGTTCTGGCGGTCAAAACCGCCAGAACCAGGCTGGCGGGAAGGGGGTCGGAATCCCCATGGCGGAGCTGCCTGCAGCGCCGCCATGGAGGATTCCTCAGGCCAGGGGAAAACCGGCGGGAAACCGCCGGTTTCCCTTTTCTGACCGCGGCTTTACCGCCGCGGTCAGAATTGGCCTGGATGCACCGCCAGCCTGTTGGCGGTGCATCCGCGGTCCCCGGCCCTGGCGGTCTATGACCGCCAGGGTCGGAATGACCCCCTGAATCATCCACTCGAAGTTTTAACCTTGTTCTACTCAAGTTCGGAGTAATTTGTTCAATGTCTGCTTTAAGAATTTGACTTCCCCATTTACTTGGGGCTATCACGCTGTACTTGTTAGATGAAGGATGTGTGCTTTCAGTTATTTGTGGATTCACTACAATGGAAAGAGGGGTCACTGTCTGTTTTGATGATTATTGTCTGTCGGTATGCTACAATCTCTTTCTCCAACTTGGGCTTCACATGTTCAAACCCTGTGGATGTAGCTATTTCCTCTACAAAGTAGCCTCAGTAGGCTTCAATCAATATTAACAGTTGTATACCATCAGTTAGAAGACAGACCTTTGTGCTACATCTAGACCACGGGTTGTGCACACTTCTTCAGTGATTACCAGGGCTGGCTAGGTTCCTCTCTCAATTGCTTGGTAACTGTTTACTATCTCCATGAATAGCGTGTCCATTCTGGGCAACCATATATTTTTCCAAAAATGCCAGTCGTATTAGTCTATCCCAAAGCCCCCTGATTAGTTTTGTCACCTCTGGGTAATAAACCATCTGCAGAAACCCTCAGTTCATTAAACATGCTGAAGAGTGTTGTATCACCATTTTTACTTCTACGACCAACTCCGAACGTATAGCCCAAATGTTTGATTTTGTTGCAGCTACTGCCTACTGCAATCACAAATACTCTGTTAACGTCCATACGGCCTTGGTTGCTGTCATTGCTTCCGGGCATGTACTACATGTACCAGGTGCACTTATGGACATATTTATACTCTGTTTGCACCGAACAGAGTATAGAGTCTTTTTTTTTTTTTACTCTAATTCGGTGCAAAACTAACACCATATTTATACTTTAAGTTAAAGTAAATTTTTGGACGTGAAAACCTACCTTGCCTTAAATGAGATGCAAGGTAGGCATTCCCATGCAAAAAAAATTACTCTATGGACTTAACGCCATATTTATACTCCCGTGCAAAAATGGTGCACAGGAGGGGTCAAAAAATGGGGCAAAGCTTGCTTTGCCCCATTTTTTAACGCCTGGGTCAGGGCAGGTGTTAGGGAACCTGTGGGCCTATTTCCATGGTGGAACACCATGGAATTAGCCCACAGGTGTCCTCCCCAGCCCCCAGGAACACCTCCACCCACACCAGAGGGACAGTGGAGGATGTGGGACCCCATCCCAGGTAAGTACAGATACGTATTTTATTCTATCTTTCAAAGTGCCATAAGGGCCCCTGAAATGGGCCACCATACATGGCACACGGTGTGATGGCCATGCACAGGGGACCCTGGTCCCCTGTGCTGGCCATTGGGGTGGTGGGCATGACTCCTGTCTTTTCTAAGACATGAGTCATGTGGTATGGATGGGTTTGTTCAGAAAATAACTCTAGGCAGGTTAGAGTCAATTTTTTTTACTCTAACCTGCCTAACGTAATTTTTTGGTGCAGAACCCCCTCCTTCCATACCGTCAGCCCCACTCAACTAACGTAAAAAAAAATTCCACTAGCCTACCCTTTGCACCGGCTTGCACCATTCCATAAATATGGTGCCCGGCTGGTGCACAGAAATGGTGCAAGCCAGTGCTAAACCTTTTGGTGCAAAACTGTGTTAGTGCAGTTTTGCCCCAAAAAGTATAAATCAGGGTCTTAGTCCTCAGCATCATGATCTCTGGCCACAAAAATTGCCCGATTCAGGTCTGCATATGACTGAAAAAAGATATTTTTGAAGATAAAGGGTACATTTTTCTATCCATGATGATGAATGTTGAGAAGTGCCAAGGAACAACGGAATGAGTGGCCTGTGATCAGTTACAAGTTTAACTTGTAGTTATAAAAATATACAAGTGAAAATGAATATACCCCCAATTTATGGCCGGCTTGCAAATTCTGTGCAGCCACACTTATCCTTATAGTAATCTTGTATCAATAGAGCACTCTTGCATCTATTTCCAGGTTTGTGCTAGCTTTTGCATTGAGATCTAGCATTGTAGTTTCACTCAAAATAGTATATCTAGTGCTTTCAAATTCTGTGTTTCGTTCATCTGACTATTGCAATGGGGTCTTTATCTTGGTGAAGTTTCAATGGGGTTTCGCTAGTGTTGTCAGATTGGATATGAATTCTTCATAGTAAGTTGCAATCTCTGTGAAACGGCTCACTTGTGTCATGCTATGGGAAGTCTTGCTTGGCCGATGTCTTTTTCTTTTCTTGGGTCCATGTGAGACCTTTGTTGATAAATATGTCGGTCAAGATATTTTTTCAGTCTTTTAGGATTTCAAATTTTTTACAGTGTTCCACAAGATCTAACTATCTGATTCACTGAAGCTTTGCTTTCAGATGACAATGGTGGTTTATAAATGTGTAGTTGCTTATGTTCAAAACATGATCCTTGCAAGTTGGCAACCGATAACACCCCGATTCTTGTGATGTAATGACTCAATAAGTCAAGCAACAATTGATGATAGCAGGAATTTAGTTTCTATTTAGAAAACCAGTTGGCTTCATAAACATTTTCTGGAATGCCATAGATCGTTGGGATTACATAGTGCTCTCTTCTGATGGTGACACATAGCATTCTCTTGTCAATATAGATTTGGAAAGCATTCTGTGGGTTGGGCTTCGTTGCTAACCATGAGTGACACCCAAGGTATAGGCCCTGTGACTTTTTCTATGAAGCGCATTATTCAAGACTTTTAAGTTTTCTCTTTTGCGTTCTGCTTTTACCTGCAGTCTAAGGTGGAATGGGATTCTACAATGCTTGAGTACCACTGGTCTTACAGACTTATCTATGTGCAGCTCTATCAATTTGTTTTTTAAATAACCTAGGCAAGAGAACAAGCCATTATATAGGGCCTGATTCCGAGTTTGGCTGGCGGCGGTAGACGCCAGACAAACGGGAACCGCCACTTGGCCGCTCCGCGGTCAAAAGACCGCGGAGGCCATTCTGGCTTTCCCGCTGGGCCGGCGGGCGCCCGCCAAAGGAGCGCCCGCCGGCCCAGCGGGAAAGGCCCTGCAACAATGAAGCCGGCTCCGAATGGAGCCGGCGGAGTTGCAGGGGTGCGACGGGTGCAGTTGCACCCGTCGTCGCGATTTTCACTGTCTGCAATGCAGACAGTGAAAATCTTTCTGGGGCCCTGTTAGGGGGCCCCACGACACCCGTTCCCGCCATCCTGGTTCTGGCGGTGAAAACCGCCAGAAACAGGCTGGCGGGAAGGGGGTCGGAATACCCATGGCGGCGCTGCAAGCAGCGCCGCCATGGAGGATTCTCCCAGCCGGGGGTAATCCGGCGGGAAACCGCCGGACCCGGCTGGGCGACCGCAGCTTCACAGCCGCGGTCAGAATACACAAGGAAGCACCGCCAGCCTGTTGGCGGTGCTTCCGTGGTTGTCGACCCTGGCGGTCGATGACCGCCAGGGTCAGAATGACCCCCATAGTCTTTTAGCATTTCTTTGGTGTCCCAGGTATTGATACTATGTATAGCATCGACCCACCTTGTCTTGATGTGTTTTGGGTCATCTGATTCAAGGCAGGCTTTAGCGCTGGCCCAATTACCTCCTTCTCAGAAAATTCCCTTCCTACCACCCACCAGCATTGCCTCACATCTGTCCATAGCCCCTCTCTGACATACATTTCATTTTTTTTATAAAGCTACTCATAGTTCACTCACACTCAGTTCTGTGATCTGAATGGCACATGTTCTTTGCAGCAGGCACATTAACCCTCTGCACTAATGTTGGACCTGGCCCTTTTTGCAGGGTCATCCCAAGCTTTTTGCCTTCCTCCTCCTATTTTTTCTGACCTCTTGTTGTTGGCTCTAGGACTCTGAGCACTTTAGCACTACTGATCAGTGCTAAATTGCAGGTGCTCTCCCTTCTAAAGTTGGTATGACTGGCTTACACCTAATTGGCATATTTAATTTACTTGTAAGTCCCTTGTGCAGTGGTATCCCTATCCCCAGGACCTGTAAATTAAATGCTGCTAGTGAGCCTGCAGCACAGCGTGCACCACCCATAGAAGTAGCCTTTCAAACCTGTCTCAGGCTTGCTCCCACAGGGCCTGCATGCGCAGTTACTGGCACAGGGACATGGCATCTTAATTTACTTGCCAGGCCTGGAACTCCCCTTTTACTACATGTAACTCACCCCTAAGGTAGGCACTAGCTAGCCCTATGGGCAGGGTACTATGTATGTTGAAGGTAGGACATGTGCCTGGTTGCGTGGCCTGTCCTGGTAGTTACAAACAGCCTATTTGGTTTCTCACTGCTGCGAGTGCTGCCTTCTCATAGGATTGCATTGGAAATGTCCTGCCTTATGTCTAGGGAGTATTTTCTGATTTATGAGGGGTAGCATAGGCATGTTTGGTATGGTTGTAATGGTAATGAGAAATGCTGCTTACTGGTGTAGATGGATTTTTTATTACCATTATAGAAATGCCACTTCTAGAAAGTGTGCATTTCTCTATGCTTATGACTCTGGGGTTTTGCAGCTTGACTCCAATCCACGTCTGGGGCAGACTGACAGCTCGGCGTTGTGCACAGCCTGTACACAGGGAGGGTGGAGTTCTCACAGAGGTGCATCTGCATATTGAATGGTCTTCCTGGCCTGAGAGAAAGGGAGGAGGGCACACCTGCATTTGTAAAGGCTGTGCCCTGGCCTCACACAAAGGGCTCGTTTATTCCCAACTGATGTCTGGAGCCTGTGCTGGAGGAGAGAGGGGACACTCCTAGAAACAGTTGGAACTGGTTGGAAACTCTTCTCTCCCTGTTTGTAAAAGTTGTGCAAACCTGAGTATAAGTACAGGGTGTTTTCCCCATGTTAGAGAGACACTTTTGGACTACTAACTTAAACACAGGATGCTGCTGGAGGGACTCACCAGCAACTGCCGGGACTGCTGCTGGTGTGCTGACATGTGACCTGCTGGATTACTAAGAGGAACTGCCACTGCTTGTAGACTGTTGTGCTGGCTTGTTTCCTAGGGTCCAGCGCCCTGTGCTCCGTTTCACCATCTCCAGGGGCTAGGTGGTGTGCCCCTTGTTCCCATGCATCCTTCTCTTTGCGCTGAAGTGGTGCCAGGAGAGTGCTTTATTGAGGAGAAGTAAAGGGTGACCTGTGAGGAGTGCCCCCAGGACACAGGCAAGCACCAACTTTAGGGCAAAATCACAGCAGTGGCCCGGGATGGATATTTCGGATGCGCTCGCGCACCAGATCGGGTGTGGGTGAGTGCCGGTGAACAGGAGCAGCTCCAGGGGGAAGGGAAACCTCATTGGAGGTCCTTCCTGCTCGTAAGGTCGCCCCTTTAGCCCGAGACATCTGTGTAGCGTGCTCGGGGGAGGCGCGTGGTCCCCCAAGGTGTGAGAGCTGCATGAGCCTCTCTCCTACTGGGAAGCGAGGAAGCCTCAATGGAGGCCCCGCCCGGCAAAGAGGTGCATGGTGCCCACAGTCAAGGAGGGGGCACCCCAAGAGCAGGACGCTGGGAGGTGATGGTAAGTCCCTCTTCCCCGGTCACTGCGAGAAGAGCGTGAATGCTCCAAATGTTGTTAAAAGCTCTATTATGTTCCCTGCTCCCGTGAGAGTCAGTCTTGGCCTACGGGGGCCATTGGGCAAATTGCGTCCTTTTTGGAATTTGTCTTGTGTGAGGGGAGCAGTCTCTCCTGAGGATAGGAGAGGGTGCGTGCTGCTCCTCTCCCTGGCCTGTGATCAGACTGCTTGCTAGGCGGAAGGGAGACCTCCACGGAGACCCCGTCCCCACTAAGATGGGTTTGGGACCCCCACGTGCGCTAAAGGAGCATGGGAGTCCACCCCCATGTGGCCTCACAGACTTGGCTTGTGAGCAGGCAAGGAATGCTTCATGGTTCTGGGCATTCCTGATGATTTGATGACACTTTGCGCAATATAATGTTCACTGTACATTTCATAATACCATTTAGATCTTGCTGGTAACCTGTGTTGTCCAAGATGTGTGAAGAGCTAATGTTATTTGTGCGCCATATGAAAATGCTTGCGTACATTCCTGATGCTGTGTGACCTTGTAGGTGATGTTTATCATGACGTGCATTCATGATGACATGTTTTCGTGACTTGCCAGGTGTTCTCTGATGTTCCTCTTATGGGCATTTATGAAGGTATGTTTACTATAACATATGCATTCTTTTAGTAATGCTTACCTGACTACTGCTTATGTTGCAATATAACCAGTAACCTATATGTTGTATGTGACTACTCCTGGCTTTTGCAGAGTAATAGTAACTGTGTAATGCTCTGACAACTGCTTGGGTAGCAGGGTATTACTGACATGTTTGGTCTAATGATGTGTACAATATAGTTTTTTTTATATGACTTGGTGTTGTGTTTCCTTTGTGGTGGGGATCGTGCATCAGGTGTGTTGTGTGTGTTGTGCAATCACTTTACACATTGCTTCTAGGATATGCCTGACTGCTCATGCCAAGCTACCATGGGATTATCTTTGGTGTGTAAGTCCCTCACCATGACTAGAGTGGGTGGGTTCTGCCCGGCTTAGGTGCATACCCTAGCCAACCAGAAACCCCATTTCTAACAGCTACTTTATGATGTGACAAAAGAGAAAACTCCGATCATTCCAGCAGGAACATTATTCACCAGAGTTATCTCGACATTTTCTTGTTGCCTGAAAACTGCTAGATATGCAAGGAAGCATGTGCTTTAAAACTGAGTTATTTTTAACTCAGAAGCCCTGCCCCAAGGTCAGCGTCAGGTGTGGCTGCACCACACACTGCATTAATGCCAGTCCTTGTCAGACTTGCAAGCTAATGTAGATTATATTGTCAGTATTCTTATGTTTGATAGTTTGTGTGTTCTCCCTAAGGCGAGCATGTGATTGAGTGTCATTCAGGGTTCACAGAGTATGAGGAACCTGAAAAGTAATGATGTACAGCCTCAAATTAGTTGGGCACGGATTTCTTTGGTCTGTACGCAGACCTCTTGGAGTCTGGATTTAACTGGGGGTAAACGTGCAATGTTACTGCAGCCACTGCTGTGCTGCACTTTTCCCAAGTATTGGCTAAGTTTTGAAACAACTTGAAGATTTCCTCCCCTACGCAGTGCAGGAGTGAAAAGCATTTTACTTTATCTAATGTTTTTCTGGTGGCGACAAAATAATTGTTGAGCAACATAACCACACATGCAACCAGGGCTCTGGCCCACCCAGTTGTGGAACAGCACCCCCTTGTCCTCCACTTTCCATGCTTACTCTAGTTAGTACTAAAGGATGGGGTTAGACACCTCTTTGTTGCACTATGGGACTGATTTACAAGAAACTGGTACATTAGCACTGATGCACCAGTTTTCTTGTGTCACCCCTGCTCCACCTAATGACACCATGGGTGCACCATATTTACAATACGGCACACCATTGGGGTCATTAGGGCAATAGCATCCACATTTTTGACCATATTGTGGCGCTTTGCTGCACTAGCTTCAAAAATGTTGATGCTAGTGTAGCTAACTGCCGGGAAGCCCACTGATTCGAATGGGTACATCATTCTAAAGCCTGCTGTTAGCAGGCGTAAAAAAAATTTAGAAAATGGCGCAGTGAAATCTTGTAGATTTCACTGTGCCAATTCTTTGGGCCTCCCTGTGCCGTAACGCCTCCTTTGCGTACATTATGTATGGTGCAGGCATAATGGGGCGCAGTGGGGTACAAAATGGCACAATGCATGCATTGCACCACTTTGTAAATCTGGCAAGGCAAAAATGCCTTCCTATCCCCACATAAGTATTAAAAAATGATGCTAATGTGGCGCAAGGAGATGCTAGGGGCTTGTAAATATGCCCCTATGTGTATTGGCAGTGTCTCAAAATAGGTGGGTCGTCTCACTTGCTCATGTCGAAGCTTCTGTTCTCCTTCAAATGGGTCTGCTCTTCGCTATATACTAAGTTGATCCACTGAACCATATTCTGCTGTGCACTTGATAGTGAGAAGGAAGATTGATTTGTGCTGATCCCATCGGAAGGTTTCTTTAGATCTGGGTTCAACATGGAGAATGCACTGTCCATTGAACATATGCTTAATGCTTTCCCACCCATGTTGGGTTGCTGGTGCAGAGGTGTGCAGGGAGTTGATAACAATGAGCATATGCTGTGCGCTTTGGTCGTAGGGCTAGGAAGGTCAGGCCCGGATTTGCATCCCTTGATATTTGCAAATGAAGGACATCTGTTGCATTCATATCCTCTTAGCAGGTCGACACAGTACTGGGCTCCTGTACACCAGCTGTACAATATGTAATATGATAGGCATGCACAAAGTCCTAATATTTTAATAGTGGTGTAGAAAATGGAAATTCCTATGTGCTATCATTTAAATTCTCAAACAGGTCTTCCACCCCTTTGATTTCTCACCACCATTTTGGCTCCAACTGCACAGCTGGGTAAAGGACTTTTTATCAGTGCACACATGACCTATATTTTGGGCCAAATGGATAAAGCATATTCATCTCATTTCTAATGTCCTTCCCAGTATACCAAACATGTAAATTAACTTAATTTTGCTCCCGTGCTTACTATGCCACCGGTTTTAAGCTAGCCTGGCTGATGAATGGTGATACTCTGGAACCGGTCTCAGGATACTTGTTTCTGGTTCAGGGAAGACCTGGTCCGGCGTTTCAGGCTGGAATGTTCCCATGGAGAACAGGGCCAAGACTCATTTGTATAATTTGTATATGGTTGGGACTAAACTGGAATAGCACAGCAAACAAAAGAATTGATGGATTAAACCCAGATCTGTGACTGGGGGTGAATGTTTGATTTGTTCTGTATTCCATCCATCATCTGTTCTTTTTGCATTTGTCACCCCAAGTGGGAAGGGTATGCCCAGACGTGGGTCCTGTGCTTGCTATACCACCAGGTTCAAGCATATTCATCTCATTTCTAATGTCCTTCCCAGTATACCAAACATGTAAATTAACTTAATTTTGCTCCCCTGCTTACTTTGCCACCGGGTTTAAGCTAGCCTGGCTGATGAAGGGTGATACCCTGAAAACGGTCCCAGGATGCTAGTTTCTGGTCCAGAAAAGCCCTGGCCTGTCAGTTCCAGCTGGACTGTTCCCAGGGGGAACAAGATCAAGACTGATTTGCATATGGCTGGGTCCAAACTAGAATGGCATGGCAAGCAAAAAAAATGATGGATTAAACCCAGATCTGTGACTGGAGGTGAATTTTTGATTTGCTTCACATTCTGACCATCATCTGTTGTTTTTGGCATTTGCCACAAAGTTCAGTGCATCAGTTGAAACTGCTAATCGATATTCTTTACAAGTTATTCCCTCTTGTCCTCTCCCACTTCTAATACTGCTTGATGGATACTTCAAAGGGTTGTATGTTACCATATCAAAGTCAGCAATATTGACCTTTAAAAATACTGCATCAACTACATTGTACAACACTATGGCCCTGATTCTGACTATGGCGGGCGGCGGAGGCCGCCCGCCATAGTCCCGCCGACAAATGACCGCACCGAGGTCAAAAGACCGCGGCGGCCATTCTTACATTTCCGCTGGGCCGGCGGGCGCTCTCCAAAAGAGCGCCCGCCGGCCCAGCGGAAATGCCCCTACAACGAGGATGCCGGCTCCGAATGGAGCGGGCGGAGTTGCAGGGGTGCGACGGGTGCAGTGGCACCCGTCGCGTATTTCAGTGTCTGCATGGCAGACACTGAAATACTTTGTGGGGCCCTCTTACGGGGGCCCCTGCAGTGCCCATGCCATTGGCATGGGCACTGCAGGGGCCCCCAGGGGCCCCGCGGAACCCCCTACCGCCATCCTGTTCAGGATGGCGGTAGGGGGTGTCAGAATCCCCATGGCGGCGGAGCGCGCTCCGCCGCCATGGAGGATTCTCCCGAGCAGCGGAAAGTCGGCGGGAGACCGCCGACTTTCCGTTTCTGACCGCGGCTGAACCGCCGCGGTCAGAATGCTCGACGGGGCACCGCCAGCCTGTTGGCGGTGCTCCCGTGGTCGGTGTCCCTGGCGGTCACCGACCGCCAGGGTCAGAATGACCCCCTATATTGTCACGGTAAACATACATCGATAAGTATAGATTTACTATTCTTAACTCTACATATACTGACCTAAATGATATAATGAAAGTCATATGTAGCACTTGCTAGGCCATTTTATCACTTCCGTTTCTTGGCCCTAAAAGTTGTGAATGTATCAGAACACAATCTTGAAACAGATTACCAGGAGGTCGAGTACTACGTTTCAAACTCTCAGTCCAGGTGATTCATAAAGTCTGTGACAGCGCTACCTCTCATCTGGAAAACTCCGTGTTAGATTATCCTTCTTGAAAGAAGCTGTAATTTAGAGAAGAGTAATGTCACACATGTCTTCATATTGTAGAGATTGTTGCGCTTAAAAAGATTTCATTTCAGAATTTGCCCTAAATGTTAACAGTTTCTAAAGAGAAATCATCAGTATTTCGAAAAAAATATTACTGTCTTCGCTAATTCAAAACACCCAATACCGGTGATATCAAACCCTCAGAACAAAAACCTTCTTCAACTGAATCTGACAAGATCGAATGACAATTACTTCCTACTGGTGAGACCTCTGTTTTCTGTTCAGAGCCATCAGCTGCTATAACAGGAAATTCAAGATGTTTTAAAACAATGATTTCTAACACTAGTGCATGAATTATGCTAGAAAACGTTTACATCTAGTCTAATGGACTTAGGCCCATATTAATACTTTTTTTGCGCCGCATTTACATCATTTTTTTACGCAAAAGCAGCGCAAACTTACAAAATACAATTATGGGCCAGATTTATACTTTTTGCTGCAAACCAGCATTAGCGCAGGTTTGTGGCAAAAAGTATAGCACCGGCTAGCGTCATTCCTAGATGCCGGGTGGGCGCCATATTTAAGGAATGGCTCTAGCTGGCGCTAAGCCCCTGTTAGTGCCCTTTGAAAGGACGCAAACAGGGCCTGGGAGGCGTAGGGGAAAATGGGGCTTGTGCTCCAAATTAGGGCGCTACACTGTTTAGAGGCAACAAAATTGCCTCTAAGCAGTGTAGCGCCATTTTCTGGCACACAAGCCCCATGGACATGGCTCCTGTCTTCATAAAGACAGGAGCCATGCCCACCACCCCAGTTGTCATGCCCATGGGATAAATGTCCCCTGGGCATGACCATTGGAGCCAGCGCCATGCAGGCGGCCCCAAGTCAGGGATCCCGAGTGGTGTTGAACCACAGAAATAAAATACTCACCCGGACTTATCTGCGGATGGGTCCCCCATCCGTGGGTGACCTCCTGGTGTGGGTAGGGGTGTCCCTAGGGACTGGGAAGGGCACCTGTGGGCAACTTCCATGGTCTCCAGCCATGGAAATCTGCCTACAGGTCCCCTTACGCCTGCCAAGACCCAGGTGTTAAATAATGGCGTAAAGCAGGCTGAGCGCCATTATTGAAGGCCCTCCTTCTCCCGTGCGTGATTTTTGCATGGGAGGATAAATAAGGCGCAAGGGCCTTAGAGGCATTTTTTGCCTGGGAACGCCTACCTTGCATCTGATTGACGCAAGGTAGGTTCCCACAGGCAAAAAATGTTGTTAACTCCAATAGACATGTCTAGCGCCAAAATATAAATATGGAGTTAAGTTTGCAGGATGCAAATCCGGCGCAGAGTATAAATATGGGCCTATATTTTGTAATTTTGCATAAAGAAATTACACTAATGCAGCGCAAAAAAAGTATAAATATGGGCCTTAATGTGAAGATTGTGTGCTAGACACAGATGCCTCTGTTGGCACAGTTATTCAAAACATAGCCTGTCCACCACCCACCTGGAACCATGAGCACTCAGGAGAAGAAAGACCAATGGTTCCTTGTGAAATAATTACATTAGGAAATCAATAAATGTATCATATAAATCATTGGTACAATAATGAAAGAAAAAAAATGAGTCACATTAGCCATAGAACAGACTTAAGTTCGTAACACTTAATTCATCATGACAGTGCTCTGATGAGTACACAGTGCAGAAGAACTTTGAAAACATAAACATATTTTTAATACAAAAGTAGCAATGGATCACATAAGTATTTTCTATTCCCTTATTAGCGCAAAATGGGGTGGTATTAGCATCTCAGAGTTGCTGGTGCTCTACGTGGTGCATTGGTAAAATCTGAAATATTTGATCGTTGCTCGCCATTTAGGCAAGGAACGTTGCTTAAGAACACACAATGATATTTTGTGAGACTGGCAAGCTTAATGATACTGTCATTAATGACAACAATGCAATTTGGTGCGCCCCTTGTGGCTGATCACAATATTGTTAAATGTGGCTGGGGCTGGAGGAAGTGGAGAGGGGTGTCTTCACTAAGTACAACTCAACCCGGAATAAACTAACCCAGATTAAAATCTCCAAGCTGGGTGGCACACACCAACAAGTCTCCACATTCTTCACCGGAGATTTAGTTTGTAAATGCAATGTTTAAATCATGCATATTTGGATGCTGCCACTGGATTATCCAGTGTAAGTGCTGTGTTACGTGACATAAATGTACGCCATTGACTTAATGGCTGACTGCACAAGGTCAGGTCTCACCACTGGTCCAGCAAACAAAATTGTTTGAAATGTTAGAAAAACACATAAACTTTGGTTGTGGTTTTACTGGGTCAAAGTACAGCTGTGTGCAAAATATAGGATCGTAGAAAGAAAAAACTATTGGGGTACCTCAAAAAAAGCTGCCATCCTTTCAATGCTGTTCAAGGCAATTCAGCTCTGGGTGTTGTGTTGTGTATGCATGGAATTGTGTGCTGTTCAAAGTTGGCTTTGTGTGAGCATTCATGGATTTCCAGTTCTGAATGGTTTGCTGTGGCTCTTATATATTTAGGTAAGTCATACGAGTGCCTGGAAGATATCTTTTGTCTGATGGCACATTAGTAACTTCATAGTTGTGGCTACGAGATTCTGAACTTATGCCTGAAGCTCACACTTAATGATTTGGATGGATTTGTTTTACGTCCTTTATTTTATTGTTAGCATAGTTCTTATATCTGCACAGTGTAATTTTGACCATGAAAAGGCGAGCTTGGCCCAAGAGCTCAGTCCCACATAACAGTGGCGTAACTAAATGTGACGGCCCGCACTGCAAGATATGCTGATGCCCCCCACCATACTCACACCAGTAGGGGCCCCTGCCCCCCCTCCCACTGTGGGGGCTACAGGCACCTCTGTTACCCCTGCCACATAACATAAGCTATCCACTAAATAAGACTACAGATTCCATAGGCTTAGTTAGAAAGGAGACTGGGTCCGAGTTACAAAGCCATTTGTTCTTGTAAATCTAAGTTACAAGCTAAAATAACAGTTTTTTTGAGAAAATGCCATTCACAAAAGGGTATCTTTTGCATGTAATTATATTTACTCCTGCACTACCATTGTGTTGCCTTATTACATTTATTAAGTGCTAACTTTTGACTGGGAACAGGTGAACATTTCATGTTTGGTGCCTAGAAAACTGTAATTCAAAGCTTTCTTTAATGGAAAAATCAAATTTCAAGTTAAAAAATTGAAAACACCACTTTTAGAAAATTAGCATTTTCCTGCCTTAACTATTTGGTTCCTGCAGCCTGTTACTGGGTCATATGACTGGGTGCCATTGGCAGTTTATTTCTCCCACCCAATAGAGGCATTACATGTGGCTGGATGGCTCATCACTAGCAGGATGGGGGCAGAACTGGGCACAGCCCCCTTTACAACTGAATAGGCTGCCTTCACACAAAGGACTTGTCACTCCTGCATTGTTCAATCAGTCAGTCAAGTAAACATTATTTGGTTAACAAAAACCATAAACGTTATACATCTAGTTAAATTCATGCACAAATCATCACAATCCATATAAAAGCCATTCTGGCGATTAAAAAAAAATGATAAAAATGTTAAAATCACAGCAATCAAGGTTAATTAACCACCTAACATGAAACCTGAACCGGACGTCTCTTTCTGATTCTTGCTGCCCCCGTTATAAGACTGGCAACATTAAAACAAACTTGAATATCAGGCAACATCTGTAAATAAATAAGAGCTGGTCTTGCTCGTGCAAATTGCTTTCCCCTTAACAGTGGCACAATCTATTTCTATCTTAATGCTGTGTAGTGGTCACAAAACATAATAAAGTGCACAGTGTCTTCCTCAAATGCAGTACAATTTAACAAGGCTGCTCGAAGAACTGTTTGGGTAATACTGGTAAATTTGCACATACTAGTGAGTTCATCTTTTGGACTTTTGAATTCGTTTTATCATTTTTATCTTGAATCCGTTAATAAAAGAGTAGAGTCTGCCATTAATCTCACAGCCTTCCCTAAACATACTTATGGCACATCCTTATCTCCTGGTTTACCCTTGGCAGTACTGCAAATCCCTTGTGCTTTCTAGCCATCACTTTTCCTATATGAACTGACTCGAAACTTGATTTGTGGACTGGAAGTTGTTTGCCTTTCTGTATAGTTTCAGTCTTTCCTTTTTATGAAGAACAGCCCTTATTTTTTTGCAAAACCAATCACAAATTCTCTTAAGTAGTTTTCCATAAACAAACATTGACACATTTAATAATTCCCGTATGATTGCTGAACTTGCCCCACTCTAGGCTCACTATAGATTTTTCCAGTGAGTGTCAGAGTGACCTTTGATCCCAGTAGTGACCTTCTGTCTGCATATGAAACCAAGGAGCTCCAAAACAGTGAGGGTTCCTATTAAGTTGGAAGGAATCAAGCCACCATGTGGCAAGAGAAGGGTGCAGAGGTTTTCCATCAAGTGGACATACAGGGTGCTGTTCAACATGTTAAATGTATATTACAAAGTGATAGGCACTTGATAAAAAAGGGGCCTTTTTACCACCTACTTGGAAGTAGAGCCTAGCAAGGGTTTGGCATGTTGAAAGTAGAACAAAAGAAAATATACTGCTTGCAGGGGTTTTGGACAGGGATGCCCATCTTGGTGTGGATTGTCTATTGTTAGTGTACCATGCTGCCATAGAAAGCAACTCGGTATGTAGATAGTTGAGGCCTGATACTGGCCACACACACATGCATACACCGTGATGACAGAGGTCCACCAACATGAAGGCGTTTGGCATGTGCTCCTCAGCCTTTGATGGATGACTTCTAAAACTGTTGCATTCTGCATTTCACTGCTTTGGGGCAACCTCCCTGGGGTAACAACTAGCCAAATTTTGCAGAGAGACACAGTGATGTGTGTTTACAATTTAATGTGAAAGCATTGCCATCTATCTTGCCTGTTCAATACTGGCACATCATGAATTCACCAGATGGCTGCCAACGGGGGTTTGAACCATGAGACTCCACAGGACATGAGTAGTAGCAACCAGATTAGGAACAGCGGAGTGGGGGAAAATTAACATCTACTGAGGGTGCGGTGATTAATTTTAGGGTCACAAGCATAAGGTGAATATCACCATCGACCAGGCAGTAGGGTTCAAACACACTATTGCAATATTTCCTGTCTGCCCTTTATAAATACATATATGGCAGCTAGAAAGTTGACAAGTTTATGGCATGGATCAAGGTGACAACAATCCCCAGGCTGGCGGGTTCATACCTGGTCCCTTGTAAGCCACAGCTGCTGTTTTAAAAAGCACAATCAGAGATGCCATAGTGTACCCATTATCTTCTTTCAGTGAACCATCTCCTACTACGAGAACGGTTCCGAATGGGCAGTGTGGATGGGTCCTTTCACCAATTGCTTTGTGTCCATGAGAGAACCCCCATGTCAAATGATATCTGCTCCTTCACTAAAGAGATATTTAAACTGTGTAGATGAGTCCAACTACAATGCAGCTGTTGCCACCCTCAAGGTAGATTTAAACCTATGATGGAAACAGGACCACAGTTGGTTTGTCCTGTGCCAAGCCCAACCAAGAGAAGGTCAATCAATTGCACCAATGATGAAGCTAATAAGGCGTGGGCCCAAATGATCCAAAGCTACTCTTAGCAGACAGTGCGCATTCCGAGGGTGCTGGTGGTGGGCCTTGCACTGCAAACGACATAGTCGTGGGCAATGCAGGGGCCCCATATGGCCCCCAGGACTGGTTTTCCACCAGCCTTCTCATGGTGAGGAGCCCACCATTGAAAAGACTGGTGGAAAGCAAAGTCGTGATCAGCACGCCAGTGCCGTACTTGGCACCGCCGTGCTGACCACAACATTGATGGTTGCCAACCCCTCGGGATCCCTGATCCAGGCAGAGGCAGCTGTCTGCTGGCGGTCCGACCACCAGAATCATAATCCGGTGGTCGGACTGCTAGGATTGCAGTGGTCTGACTGCCACCGCTCGTGTGGCAGTCCTGTGGACCGCCAAACTTGTAATTAGGCCCTGAGTCATTCACATGAGTTATCCAACTAAAGGACAGAGAATACTGAAAATATATGGAGCAAAAGGCAGCACTTACACTTTGCTAAATTGACCGACCGTGGAAGACTTGGGCCTCATCTTCTTCGCTCATGATGTCATTGAATGGGACACTGACGAAATGCTTAAAGAACACGGTCACCTCTTGTACAGCCTGCAGCATTTGAAAACCGAACAATCACTATGCACATTCAAAAATCTATGACGTTTGTTGGCCCTGGCAGAGAAGAATTCCATTTTACACGAGGACCCACTACGAGGAGGAACTCAAAAGATTAAATGAGGTGGATGTGAGTGAAAATTTCACAGGGCCTGCACCATGGGTGTTACCTATATTCTACTAACTAAGCCAAAACCACCAAACAGAGTGCGAATCTGCATTAATATGAGATTAGTGCGTTTGATGGTTGAGCACTGACAGACATGGAAAAAATCATTGGCAGATAGAAAACGAGTACCGGGCCGTTCAGAGGTGGTATGTACATTTTCACGTGTACTTATTTGTATGGGCATGAATTCTGAGTAGTCAGCGACCAAAGCCGATGTTGCTTCTATTCCAGGGCTGTAGTCAGCATTCACTTGTGTGAATAGGCAAAAAGACACTTCAATCTCCAAAAGTTAATTTTCACAGTAACATAGTAGTCAGGATCCTTTAGATTCTTTGTCGTGTCACCCGGTTGTGCCTAGTGGGAGTGGTAAAGAATGCAAGTCCAAAAGCAATCAAATTCGAAGAGATTGTAAGATTAT
Organism: Pleurodeles waltl; assembly: GCF_031143425.1. Taxonomy (NCBI): domain Eukaryota; kingdom Metazoa; phylum Chordata; class Amphibia; order Caudata; family Salamandridae; genus Pleurodeles; species Pleurodeles waltl. Next base: position 933,285,298 of record NC_090448.1, on the reverse strand, counting down.
GAGCAGGCAACACCTGCCTGCAACTAGCAACAGAAGCAGCAACATCAAACTCAAGAAGAACATTCTGTCAGGACACAGAAACAAAGATGCCAGCACCTTACTCATGTCCATTTCACAGTGAAGAGTGCACCGCACACGTACCATGCCTGGCAGTTCTTGTTACTGCAAGAGGACAAGCTATTGATTCCCTGAACCATCATGACCAAGTAATGTAACTGGTACAAAACTTTCACCCGCTAATCACCAAAACAAAAACACAGTTTGTGGAAAATATGGGTTCTCCTAGGTTGGCGATGCTAGTTAAAGAGATAATACATAAATGCTAACTGTGTGAACAGTATTGCAGTCAGGCAGACTCCTGTAATTATCAGTGAGGGGTGCACGGTGCACTGGTCATTAGCCAATGCAGATTTTTGCTTTCCTACAGATGGTAAGTATATATGAGTGCACCTCAATGTCTTCTTAAAGTATACCGTAATAGAAATAGTATCTTCCACGACATTCAAACATGCAAATCAAAAATGTAAAGAAGTGATGGCAGTGTATGGGCCATCTACAATCATCAAAATGGACAATGGTGCGCAGTTTAATGTACAGGAGTTCCAGGACTACTAAATGCACTGAGGACAGAATACCACAAATTCATGCTGAGAAGGCCCCAGGCGAATGGTGAAGTAGAAGAATTTATGCGAACACTGACTAAAGTTCTCAGGATTGGACTGGAACAGGTTTTTCACATTGAAATGGTTGATATACCATTGTTTAGGAATTAACAGGAACACACTGCAATGCAGAACTAAAAGACCACTTGTATCCACATAATTTGGCCATGCAGTCAGGGGCATTGTTCCAGTGGCTCCTCAGAGGGCAATCTGGAAGAAGTCATCCCAGGAGTTAAGGAACAATAATATGGTGAGTCAAAAATGAAGAGCAAAATAAGCTGACCTTTGTGTGGGAGATGAAGTTCTGGTAAGGAACAGACTGTCAAGCTAGAATAATGTTCTGCATTCTATTTCAGTATGGCCCATGGACACTGTTACAGTAACTGCTATCAACGGGACAACTGTAACGCTACAAGCAGACACCAGCAAATGACAAACAACCTATAGCAGGTTAAGAAAGTTTGATTACATCCATCTGCATTGGTTTTACAGGCAAAAGCAACTGACTCTCAGTGGCAGTCTGGTAATGATTCAGAATGGATATAATGGTACTCCCAATGAGTGAATTATTCATCAATGACCAAGACAGCTGTTCCAACAATGCTAGAAGCTTCTGGAAAAATATTACAACACCAGAGGGTCCATACAGGGCTTCCACGTTCAAGTATGGGGCTCATGCAGAACGATAATCTGCCCTTGGAGTGACATGCAGTCAGTGCTTAATTTGTGCTTGTTGTTTCCAGTGCTGAGCACCGGCACTTATTTTTGAGGGCCGTCGCTTATTCTTCTGCCTGAAACATTTGCAGTGAGCAATAGACACATTTGGGAAAGACAGAGGAAGATAAAAACGAAAAATCGTCACAAAGGGAGAAAGTAGAAAGCTGCAGGAGTGAGCTGAAGGGGCAGGGAGTGGCTTTAGATGTATTGAAAAGGCCCGAGATGGCATCATGATTACGCTGCCTCAGTATTCTGTGCTTGCACATTTAATTGCAGCTGCGTGCTTCAGAGAAGAGCTCTGAGCACCGGCACGTTTTTATTTACGAATTAAGCACTGCATGCAGTTCTATGGTGGCTAGGTCTATTATAAATCTGAAACTCCCTCTGAGCTCAGCCAGGCTCAGACCCTTGCAGCACCGACAGACTCCCAGACCCTTCACAACAAATTTCTGTCTGGAAAAATCTGGAAATGTGAAGTTTTATGGGAGGGATAGGAGCTGTAGCCCTGTCAGCTTTCCCATAGCCTTAGATAACTGACAAGGCCATAATTAGCAGGGGCAACATCCCTAAGCAGGGATATTTACACCCATAACGGGCCAACATTACAAACAAGTGGCATTAAAGTCTACACAGGTAAGTCACTTCCAAATCTTTTGAATGTTTAGGTTGAAAAACAAGGGTCACATTTACTAGACTTTGGAGCAAACATAACACAGCAAGGGAAGCTGCTGTGTTGCGTCAAAGGGAGAAAGCAGAAGTTCACCATATCTACTAAGATATGGTGCAGTTCTGCTCACTCATAGTGCTGGCACACTTCTAGTTACCTAGCACCAATGCAGGTATCTTTGCGCCACAACGCAAAGATGCCTGTGTTGGGGTCAGAACAGTTTTTTAGGAGGAAGGGGTCCATCCTACATTAAAACTATTCTTGGAGGGTTTTTCCTCTTTGCATTTGTGCCACAGAATTCAGCACATATTCAAAGAGGAAAGAGTGAGAGAAATTAAAGATATTTCTCCTCATCACACCATTCTCGGATAGGCATACCTGTTAGACCTGACAGCCTTAGGGTGGTCTTCCCTCCCAAATTTTTGCCTGCCTCCCTCCATTTTCTGGCATTATCTTTACTGGTTTTAGGACTCTGTGCATACTTGTGCTCTATCCCTTTATTTGAGGTAAGAATGGCCTAACCCCAATTGGTACATTTAATTTACTTATAAGTCCCTAATAAAGTGCACTACTTGTGCCTGTGGATTAAATGCTACTAAGAAGGCCAGCAGCACTCATTGTGGCACTCACTCCAGCAGCCCACTAACCATGGTTTCAGACCTGCCATTGCAGAGCAGGTGTGTGCAGTTTTACTGCCACCTCCAATTGGCAATTAACACAATTTTACAAACTCCCCTTTCATTGCAAATAAGTTGCAAAAAAGGTAGGCCCTGAGTAGCCTTTAGTGCAGGGTCCTGTGTAAGTAAAAGGTAGGCCATGTACCTTACGTTTTGCATGTCCTGGTAATGAATTACTCCCACATTCGTTTTTCACTACAGTGTGGCCTAACCCTCTCATAGGTTAACATTGGAAATTTCCCAACACACTTTTAAGCTGTAACTCCTGATTCAGAAGAAGTAGCTGTGCCACGCTGTATGTCATTGGAATAATAATGATAAATTCACTTTACCTGTAAAGTTGGATTTAACATTACTGTTTATGAAATGCCACTTTTAGTAAGTGGACACTTCTCTGCTCTTACAGCTCTGTGTGCCTGTAGTCTGTCTTCAATACATATCAGGGGTGAGGGACAGCTACACTGTAGACAGCCACAAACACCGGAAGGTTAGGTGTTTTTGATCACTCATCTGTGTTCTGATGGCTCTTCCTGGGAAGGAAGGGAGGGGAGGGCCGCAACGTACTCCTGAATAGGCAGTATCTGCCCCCAAACAAAACACTGATTACCCTCTACTGACAGTCTGGAGCCAGGCCTGGGAGAAAAGTACCTCTGTGCACTTCAAAGAACCTTCCTTGAAGTCTCCATCACTTCAAAGGCACAACTGGGTATAGGTACTGGACCTCTGACACCACCAACTCACTACACTTCTTGACCTGAGAAGACTCTGCCAGGAAGGAGGGCTGCTGTGCTTCTTAAAGGACTGCTACTCTGCTGGATCCCTGCCTTGATTAACTCTTGCCTTGCTGAGTTGCCCTACTGCTCGTTCTTCCCCTACCTGGGTGAGAAGGACTGGACCTGCATCACTTGTAACCAGAGTGACTTCAAGGGTTTGCTGGCTTGACTCCTGTTTCCTAAAGTCTCAGGGACACGAAAGACTGTTACAGCCTGTGGACTCTGCCCACTGTGAGCCCTGTCCTGCCAAGTGGTGCCAACCCAGTCCTGCACCTTTGGAAATGTTTTTTCCTGGCTGCTCCTGCAAACACCTGAGCATTGACCTCACTGCACCGACCAGAACCGATGCATCAATCTCACCAGTGACCCATCACTACCGTATGTTGCTGCTGCAAGGATCGAGGACACTATAACGTTGTCGACGACAACGTGCCACTGCGGCTAGAATTGGAGCACTGTATTGATTGCACGACATATCACCCCTCTGCGTGGCCCAGAATTGACACATTGCCTTCATCCTCCAGAATGACGCTGATGCATTGCTCCACTACTTGTTAAGAATGGGCCCAGAACCGATGCGTCAACATCGTTACATCAATCGGAACCAAGGCATCTCAAGGACCAAGGCACTTTTGTTCAGCGGGCCCTACGTGGGTCTTGTAGGTGGCCTGAGCTCCATAAGGGTTGGCCTGAACTTTTGATTTTGGCCTGGTCTAGCATAACCAGATCGCACCAGTTGCTGCTTTCTGCTTCTAAGCACTGCAGTTTCATTTATTCTTTAAAAATACACCTCTTGACTTCTACTTGGTGGATTTTTGTTGTTTTGGCTTTGTTTTGTTCATAAAAATATACGTTATTTTTCTAATTTAGTCTGGAGTGTTCTTATGGTGTCTTCACTTGTGTTATTGATTGGGTGTTGGACAAACACTTTTTACATTGCCGCTTAAGTTAGGCCTGACTTCTCTGTGCCAAACTACCAGGGAGTGTGCACAGCATAATTTAGGGTGTGTTGCGATTTACCCTGACTAGGATTGTGGTCCGTAATTGAATAGGAAGCATACTTCTGCCAACTAGAGACCCAATTTCTAACAGCACCATTTTGGCGCAAACCCATGTTCACTGACTTTAGTAAATATGGGCTTCAGTCAAAATACATGAATGGATGCAAGGGACCACCCATGCTGCACCCATGTAAAACCTCCCCGAGGCAAAGTAACGCAAAGCAGCACTATATGATGCTTTGCGTTACTTTTGGATTAGCTTTGTAAATTCCACAGGATTTTTGCATCAGGACAAAAGTGGCACAATCCCAACAAAATATCTTAGTAGATCTGGCCCCAAATTCTCATCTCAAAAATGATTAGAATTCCTAATGTAAGTGATTCAGCATCAGGGGAAGAATGAGGTAGACCAGAGGATGCCTAGATAACTGCTTCTCCCCGACATTTTTCCAAATTAAAAACCCCTTTAAAGAGCAGCTCTGGTTTCTTTAAGGAACATGAGCTTTCGTAATCAATCAATCAATCAATCAATCAAAGAGACTTATAGAGCGCCCTACTCACCCGTTAGGGTCTCAAGGCGCTGGGGGGGGAGGGTTGGCAGGGGAGGGGAGATCACTGTTCGTAAAGCCAGGTTTTAAGTTTTTTTTCTGAAGAGTAGGATGTCCTGAGTCTTGCGGAGGTGGGTGGGGAGGGAGTTCCAGTCTTTGGGGGCCAGATAGGAGAAGGATCTGCCCCCAGTGGTGGTGTGTTTGATGCGGAGGACTGTGGCAAGGGAGAGGTCGGCGGAGCGGAGGTGGCGTGTGGGAGTGTGGAAGGTCACTCTCTCGTTGAGGTAGGTTGGGCCGGTGTTGTGGAGGGATTTGTGCGCGTGGATGAGGATCTTAAAGGTGATCCTTTTGTCTATGGGGAGCCAGTGGAGGGATCTGAGGTGTGGTGAGATATGTTCATGTCGAGGATGAGTCGTGCTGCTGAGTTCTGGATTCGTTGTAGTTTGCGTTTGAGTTTTTGTGTGGTGCCGGCGTAGAGGGCGTTGCCGTAGTCAAGCCTGCTGCTGATGAGTGCGTGGGTGACTGTCTTTCTGGTCTCTGTGGGGATCCATTTGAATGTCTTCTTCAGTGTGCGGAGTGTGTTAAAACATGAGGAGGTGAGGGCGTTGATTTGTTGGGTCATAGAGAGGGAGGGGACCAGGATGACGCTGAGGTTGCGTGCGTGGTTTGCGGGGGTGGGTGCAGGGCCTAATGTGGTGGGCCACCAAGAGGGGTCCCAAGTGTTTTTGTGAGGACCAAAAATGATTATTTCGGTTTTGTTGGAGTTGAGTTTCAGGTGGTTGGCCGTCATCCAGGCAGCGGTGTCAAGGAGTGCAGCGTGTAGGTTGGTTTTGGCGGTGGCGGGGTTGTGGGTGAGGGAAAAAATGAGTTGTGTATGAGAGAATGGTGGTGCCGTGGGGTTTGAGGATGTTGGCTAGTGGGGCCATGTAGATGTTAAAGAGTGTGGGGCTGAGGGAGGAGCCTTGTGGGACTCCGCATGTGATTTTGGTGGCAGAGGATTGGAAGGGTGGGAGACAGACTTTTTGGGTTCTGTCGGTAAGGAAGGAGGTGAGCCAGTCCAGGGCTAGGTGGCGGATCCCAGCGTCGTGGAGTCGTGTAAGGAGTGAGTGTGTGGTGGCAGACAGTGTCAAAGGCTGCGGAGAGATCCAGGAGTATGAGTGCTACGGTCTCGCCCATGTCGACTCTCTATCTGATTTCGTCGTTGCAAGCAATGAGAGCGGTTTCCGTGCTGTGGTTCTTGCGGAACCCAGATTGGGAGGGGTCAAGTTTGTGATTTGTCTCGAGGAAGTGGGATAGGCGGGAGTTGACTAGTTTTTCCGTGACCTTGGCTGGGAAAGGGAGTAGGGAGATGGGGTGGTAGTTGGAGAGGTCGTCTGGGTCGGCTTTTTTTTAGGAGTGCGGTAACTTCCGCGTGTTTCCAGAGGTCAGGGAAGGTGGCGGTTGCGAATGAGCTGTTGATTATGGCTCGGAGTTTAGGGGCTATGGTGGGACTGGCCTTGTTGTATATTCGGTGGGGGCATGGGTCGGAGGGCAAGCCAGAGTGAATGGAGTTCATTGTCTTTTCAGTTTCTTTGTCAGTGGTGGGGGCCCATGTGGTGAGTAGATTGGGGGGTGTGTGTGGTGGGTTTGTGTTGGGTGGGTGGGGGTTGTGTGTGGAGGGTGTGTGTGGTATGAAGCTGTTGTGTATGTCCTGGATTTTGCAGTGGAAATGATTTGAGAGGGAGTTGCAGAGGGTTTGTGTGTGGGTGGGGTCCCAGTTGCTGGCTTTGGGTTTGGAGAGCTCTTTGATGATGGTAAAGAGTTCTTTGCTGCTTTGGGAGTTGTTGTCAATACATTCCTTGTAGTGTGCTCTTTTGGTGGTGCGTATGAGTTGGTGGTGGAAGCGTGTGGTGGTTTTGAGGGCAGAGAAGTTTGTGGCGGAGGGTTCTTGTCTCCAAGTTTTCTCTGCTTTGCGGCATTTGCGTTTGGACTCGTGGAGTTCAGTGGTGAACCATGGGGCATTCTTGATATTGCGGGTGGTGATGTTTTTTTTGAGGGGCGCAAGAGCGTCGGCACAGGTGGTGATCCATTTGTTGAGGTTGTGTGCGGCGATGTTGGGGTCGGTGGTGTTGGGTGCGGGATTTTGTGTCAGTTGGGAGTTCAGGTGTTCCGTGGGGATCTTGTCCCACATGCGGTAGGGGGTGGTGTGTTGGTGGTGGTGTGTGGGTGGTTTGTTGTAGGAGAAGTGGAGAAGTGTACGCAATGGTGGTCTGTCCATTGGAGTTTGGTGGTGTGGGTGTAGGTGACGTGTTGGCTTGCGGTGAAAATTGCGTTGAGTGTGTGTCCAGCCGAGATCGTGGGGGCTGTAACCAGTTGTTTGAGTCCCAGGTTGGTGAGGTTGTCCAGGGGGGAGGAGGAGTTGTGGTCTTGGAGGCTTTCCAGGTGGAAGTTGAAGTCGCCGAGGAGTATGTAGTCTGTGGAGGTGAGAGCGTGCGTGCTGATGGTGTCAGCGATGGTGTTGCAGAAGGGGGGGCGTGGTCCAGGGGGTCTGTATATGAGTGTGCCTCTGAGGGTGGTGGTGTTGTTGATGTGGATGAGGAAGTGCATGTGTTCTGCATTGTTGAGGGTGTCAAGGGTGTTGGTGGTGACCTTGATGGTGTCTCGGTGAAGGATGGCGATGCCACCTCCAGGTTTGTTAAGGCGGTCTTTGCGTTGGAGTTTGTAGCCCTCCGGGGTGGCTGTGGCTATGTCTGGCTCGGATGTGAGGTTGGTCCATGTTTCTGTGATGAAGACGATGTCGGGTGAGTGTGATGTGATGAGGTCCCAGAGTTCTATGGCATGTTTGTGTAGGGACCGGGTGTTTAGTAGCAGACAGCTGAGATGGTTGCGGGTGGTGTGGTTGTTGTGATGTGAGATAGCGTATGTGGGGGTGTTTGTGGTGTTGCTGTGGGTAGAGCCGGCATTGGCGTGGGGAGTGTGCGGGTTGTGGGGCTTGTTTGTGGGTGCGGATGTAGTTGTGTGGGGGCTGTTGTGTTTGGTGTTGGTGTGGGGTGCGTGGGGGGTGGAGCAGGAGAATAGGCAGGTGCGGCAGGAGAAGGGGCCTTGTGTGTGTGTGGGGCTGGTTAGTATGCAGTTGGGGCGAGCTCCGGGGTTGAGGGAGAGGAGGGAGTGGGGTGGTAGTGTATTCTGGGGGGGTTTTGGCTGGTAGGGCCAGTGGGACTGGCGCTGGGCGCGGTCCGGGCACGGACGGGCGCAGGCGGGCTTGCCTCCGGCCAAAAAAAAAATTTCGGTATGAAAATGCAAATACAGGTGTTTAGCTCAACTCTACTGTCTCTTGCAGGTCACCATCCTTGTGATTGCATCCAATCAAAGAGGACCACAACTGCAACCTGTATAAACAACATTCATGCAGCAGGTCAAGGCTGGCTTTAGCGCTAGCGATGCCCTGGTGCGGCAATCTTTTTTGGCGTCCCCTGTGATCTCCTTCTTGGATTCCCTCACTACCACCTGGCAAAAGTGCTCCTAATCTCTCCATAGCCCCTCTCCTACATACATTTCATTTGTTTTAAAGCGCTGGTAAAGACTGGCTTTACCAATCTACTCAGCTATTCACATAAAATACAGATATGTTCTTTGCAGGAGGCATGTTAACCCTCTGCACTACTTTATGATGAGTCAAAACTGCCTCTAGACAAAACGCGATCTCTCTCTCTCTCTAGCAGGAACATTAATCACAACAGTTATATTGACATTTTTATTGCTGCCTGAAAGCTGGACCCACAAGGAACTCTGCAGCGGTGTAGGAGGCTAGCCTGGTTTGTAGTGGTACCAAAGGGTACTTACACTCTGCACCAGGTCCAGTTATCCCTTATTAGTGTAGAAGAGGTGTCTATCAGCTTAGGCTGATAGAAAAGGTAGCTTAGCAGAGCAGCTTAGGCTGAACTAGGAGACGTGTGAAGCCCCTACTATATTACTGGTGTCATATGCACAATATCATAAGAAAACACAATACACAGATATACAAAAATAAAGGTATTTTATTTTTATGACAATATGCCAATAGTATCCCAGTGAGTACCCTCAGTATGAGGATAGCAAATATATATAAGATATATGTACACAATACCAAAATTATGCAGTAATAGCAATAGAAAGCAATGCAAGCAATGTACAGTCACAATAGATTGCATTGAGAGCACATAGGTATAGGGGCAACACAAACCATATACTCCAAAAGTGGAATGTGAATAACGTATGGACCCCAAACCTATGTGAGCTTGTAGAGGGTCGCTGGGACTGTAAGAAAACAGTGAGGGTTAGAAAAATAGCCCACCCCAAGACCCTGAAAAGTGGGTGCAAAGTGCACCTTAGTTCCCCAGAGAGCACAGAAGTCGTGATAGGGGAATTCTGCAAGGAAGACCAACACCAGCAATGCAACAACGATGGATTTCCAGACGAGAGAACCTGTGGAACAAGGAGACCAAGTCCAAGAGTCACACTCAAGTCGTGCGTGAGTGGGCAGATGCCCACGAAATGCCAGCTGAGGGTGCAAAGAAGCTGCCACTGGATGGTAGAAGCTGTGGATTTTGCAAGAACGAAGAGGACTAGGAACTTCCCCTTTGGAGGATGGATGTCCCACGTCGTGAAGAAGCTTGCAGAGGTGTTTCCGTGCAGAAGGACCACAAACAAGCCTTGCTAGCTGCAAGGGTCACGGTTAGGGTTTTTGGATGCTGCTGTGGCCCAGGAGGGACCAGGATGTCGCCAATTGCGTGAGGAGACAGAGGAGGCGCCCAGCAAGACAAGGAACCCACTCAGAAGCATGCAGCATCCGCAGAAGTGCCGGAACAGGCACTACAAAGAAGAGTGAACCGGAGCTCACCCGAAGTCACCAAGGAAGGTCCCACGACGCCGGAGGACAACTCAGGAGGTCGTGCACTGCAGGTTAGAGTGTCGGGGACCCAGGCTTGGCTGTGCACAAAGGAAATCCTGGAAGAGTGCACAGGAGCCGGAGCAGCTGCAAATCACATGGTACCCAGCAATGCAGTCTAGCGTGGGGAGGCAAGGACTTACCTCCACCAAACTTGGACTGAAGAGTCACTGGACTGTGGGAGTCACTTGGACAGAGTTGCTGAGTTCCAGGGACCACGCTCGTCGTGCTGAGAGGGGACCCAGAGGACCGGTGATGCAGTCTTTTGGTGCCTGCGGTTGCAGGGGGAAGATTCCGTCGACCCACTGGAGATTCCTTAGGAGCTTCTAGTGCAGAGAGGAGGCAGACTACCCCCACAGCATGCACCACCAGGAAAGCAGTCGAGAAGGCGGCTGGATCAGCGATACAAGGTTGCAGTAGTCGTCTTTGCTACTTTGTTGCGGTTTTGCAGGCGTCCAGAGCAGTCAGCGGTCGATTCCTTGGCAGAAGGTGAAGAGAGAGATGCAGAGGAACTCTGATGAGCTCTTGCATTCGTTATCTAAAGAATTCCACAAAGCAGAGACCCTAAATAGCCAGAAAAGGAGGTTTGGCTACTTAGGAAGGAGGATAGGCTAGCAACGCAGGTAAGAGCCTATCAAAAGGAGTCTCTGACGTCACGTGCTCGCCCTGGCCACTCAGAGCAGTCCAGTGTTCCAGCAGCACCTCTTTTTCCAAGATGGCAGAGGTCTGGAGCACACTGGAGGAGCTCTGGGCACCTCCCAGGGGAGGTGCAGGTCAGGGGAGTGGTCACTCCCCTTTCCTTTGTCCAGTTTCGCGCCAGAGCAGGGCTGGGGGATCCCTGAACCGGTGTAGACTGGCTTATGCAGAGATGGGCACCATCTGTGCCCATCAAAGCATTTCCAGAGGCTGGGGGAGGCTACTCCTCCCCAGCCCTGACACCTTTTTCCAAAGGGAGAGGGTGTAACACCCTCTCTCTGAGGAAGTCCTTTGTTCTGCCTTCCTGGGCCAAGCCTGGCTGGACCCCAGGAGGGCAGAAACCTGTCTGAGGGGTTGGCAGCAGCTGCAGTGAAACCCCGGGAAAGGTAGTTTGGCAGTACCCGGGTCTGTGCTAGAGACTCGTGGGATCATGGAATTGTCTCCCCAATGCCTCTGGCATTGGGGTGACAATTCCATGATCTTAGACATGTTACATGGCCATGTTCGCAGTTACCATTGTGACGCTATACATATGTCGTGACATATGTATAGTGCATGCGTGTAATGGTGTCCCCGCACTCACAAAGTCCGGGGAATTTGCCCTGAACAATGTGGGGGCACCTTGGCTAGTGCCAGGGTGCCCACACACTAAGTAACTTAGCACCCAACCTTTAACAGGTAAAGGTTAGACATATAGGTGACTTATAAGTTACTTAAGTGCAGTGGTAAATGGCTGTGAAATAACGTGGACGTTATTTCACTCAGGCTGCAGTGGCAGGCCTGTGTAAGAATTGTCAGAGCTCCCTATGGGTGGCAAAGGAAATGCTGCAGCCCATAGGGATCTCCTGGAACCCCAATACCCTGGGTACCTCAGTACCATATACTAGGGAATTATAAGGGTGTTCCAGTATGCCAATGTAAATTGGTGAAATTGGTCACTAGCCTGTTAGTGACAATTTGGAAAGAAATGAGAGAGCATAACTACTGAGGTTCTGGTTAGCAGAGCCTCAGTGAGACAGTTAGTCATCACACAGGTAACACATACAGGGCACACTTATGAGCACTGGGGCCCTGGCTGGCAGGGTCCCAGTGACACATACAACTAAAACAACATATATACAGTGAAATATGGGGGTAACATGCCAGGCAAGATGGTACTTTCCTACAAGCGGGTGCTTTTAAATCATGTTATTGCTAAACACAGAACCCCCCCATGACGTCAGTGCCTCCACTTCCGGTTCAGCGGCCAGTGTGGCTGCACCAGTCACACTGCCCTAAAGCTGGCCCAGCAGCAGGTCATTCTGTGCCCCTGAAACTGATGATTTTGTAAAGAGACCCAAAAGTAAATAGGTTGCTTCAAAAAGTCAAATACTGGTCACAAAACTTTAGCGCACAATTTGCTACCACTTTTTGTGACCAATATGATAGTACAACTACCCCATGGTTCATCTGGCCCACAAAAGTCAATGGTCCAAAGTTGGAAATGGAGGTACATATAGCTTTTAAGAATTTCATGTTTAAGGGAATTTTCTGGAAAGGTTCCAATGGCCTCAAGCTTCTTGAAGGGAGTTGTAGTTCCCAAAACCAACAGAAGTCTTCACAATCTTATAGCCAACACCTTTTTAACTAGGAATTCTTTGATTTGGTTAGTAGTTTCATAGATTTTCTCAATTTCCCAGTCTGGTTCTAAGAGGCATGTTTACTACGCACAGATGAAATTTCCATTATGCTGTCGTAATCTCATGTTAGTTCAGTCATTTTAGTTATGCTTGTTATGTGAAATTCCCAAAATTGCTCTATTTGTCCAAGTCCTGGAATTAGGTGCCATAGATGGTAAGAATGCTGTTGAGCACTCAGGAACCAGAAGTAACCTGAAAGTAAGCAGCTGGTGCTTGCTACGCTTGTGTTATTTAGCAGGACATTTGCTCTCATATTGAAAATGGAAGCAAGGACAAATATAACACAAAATGACATTGTTGCATTTTCCATAATTAAACATAATTTTGAAAAAGGTTCCAGAAATTTTGCATAATTACTCAAATGTAAATTATGTGGATTTCGCACTCCCCTATGTTTACCAGTGGGAAAGGAGCTCAAAGTCCAAGTGTCCCCACAGATGTGTTCAAGAAACTCGACCTCTCTCTTCGAGGAACAAATCAGGTTAGAGGTTGTGTGCTATCCCTTCTGATGTTGCTCCACCAATCAAGTAATAATCCTCCTGAGCAACAGGTAGGGAAATCCTTCTTTCTTCTAAAGTTCTAGAGGATGAGCAGCGTTTTTACAGTCTTAAAAAGAATGCAATTGATATGAATCCCTAAATGCATATAAACTAGTTGCAACTTTCCCAACAGTTCGGACTATTTCTTGCTCTGACACTCTACCAGAGGATTTCCTCAGTGCCCTGGCAGACAAAGTCCAAAATGGACATAGGATTCAATAGCAGGAAAGAACTCTATCTGATATCCAAACTCTTCCCCTTACAAACAGCCCCCAGTCTGTCACAGGTGGGGGGGGGGGGTGAGAGGGGCGGACAAAGGAGTGGGGGGAGGCTGTGGATCTGTGGGCTTGTAGAACTGTTTATTGCATCAGACCCCTCTGAAATCGGAGCAGTGCCAGATGTCTTCCATGCTCATAATTATATAGCAATTGCTATTCTGTCCAGACCAGCATGTGCCATAACTTCCTTTATCCACTCAGGTTGGAAAAAGCAGAAAATGGTTCCTCTAAGTATCTACTGCTCCGACCTGGGCAATTCTAATACACTAAGGGGGTTATTCCAACTTTGGAGGAAGTGGTAATCCGTCCCAAAAGTGACGGTAAAGTGACGGATATACCACCAGCCGTATTACGAGTCCATTAAATCCTATGGAACTCGTAATACGGCTGGTGGTAAATCCGTCACATTTGGGACAGATTACCACCTCCTCCAAAGTTGGAATAACCCCCTAAATGCCAAATTATTAAATTAGAAGTGGGGTCTAAATGCCAGCATGTCAGCTCTTTTGTGGCCCACTCAACGCACATAGGATGGTTTTGATGTAGAGAAAAATTATCCTACTGCACCCCCAACGTAATCTACACATATCTATCTTGTCTGGCATGGTTGAGAACTGACTGTCCTCCTACAGCAGGGTTGCATTGAGAGGGAACGGTGTAAAATCCACCCGGGCACATGTGACTGAGGAGTGTTCCGCATCCATAAGACCTTAGCAGAGGTAAAACAAATCCCCATGTATCACAGGGAACACCCAAGAAGGACGAACCTCTTCACAGTTCCCAGAAGGTATTTACAGGAGTTCCCATGGGCTAAAGTGAATAAAGGGAGGCAAACTGTTCGTGGCTTTGTCAGACTTGGGGTGGTACTGCTGCATTTGAAAGGTGCAACACGCAGAATAACTTTTGCCTCAGATTTCCACTATTCCTTTCTTCAAAACTGTATGATGCGATGTTGGGGTGACAACTGGGGAAAGCAAGGCAAACGCATTGTGTATAAATGTAACAAGTATGCTGTTAAGGACTGAGCAACACTGTCTACATGATGCATTTCGAGGGGTATGTTTCCTGTGGGATTCCACGTGCGAACACTTATTGTGAATGTTAAGCATGAAAAGTAAATAATGGAAGGATAAAACTTTGAGGAAGCAAGCACAAGAGGTGATGAATAATATTTAACACAAGAAGGCGTGACAGTGGGAAGCATGAGGCCAGATAGGGTGGGATTTGAATAATAGATTTATATTTTATAGTCAACAAACAGAATATGAATTAAGAGTTCATTTTTAGTTGCCCCCAATAACTCTGGTCTTTCACTCTGTAACGGACAGTGTGTTTACTAAAAGGTGATGGCCAAAGAGATGCCTCGTCTATTAATTCCAGTGCTACTGAATACCTTTCTGGGTCGAGTCTCAGAAACCAGTTATTTCCTAATCTTCCTATAATATGTCAGAGTGCACTATATGCAAATTATTTCGAGTTCTCTATTCGTAATTGGCATGTTCTCACAATAAGCACTCATGTAACAAGAAAACGTATCTCACTACTCGTAATAATTTACTAGGAAGAGGTACTGACGCCGCAATACCCATCTCTCTACGGTGGCCCAGAGCAGGTGATGGTACTTTCCTTTAGAAGCTTTGAGAGAAATGGTGGGCGAGAGTCTTAAGGCCCCCTCTGTGCACTGGAAACAAGGACATATAAACAAACGTCTACCAGTTTCGGAGAACAGAGACTGTCTGCGCTACTGTGCACCATTTCGACCACAAACTCTGGGGGAAGCTCTGCAGCCATTGGTTGTCTCAGCTCCACAAGGATTTACCTTTCATCACCGAGAGCTGTTATTTTAACAAAGGGCAGTGCCTCAGTCCTGCCTTGACAAGAACAGACGGAAGCAGCAGCATTTTGTACTTGAGTTATAAGCAAGATATTTCAGCATGGAACAATGTTTTTTCAACCAAAGCCAATGATTCATAGCTTTGTTGAAAAAGTAGAAAGTCAGGCATGGCAGCAATTCTTAAACCCTGAATCCCTACTTAAAGCGACGCTCTATATTTTTGGGCTGGAAGATCAATGCTTATTGTTATCCCTAGAAGCAGTTTCTTAATTTTTCTTACATTAATCCTCTTTATTCTGTGGAAAAGCAGCTCTTTTTGTTAATAATCTGTTGATCCATAGAACGTCAAGTGTGACACCTTCAACCAACCTTATCTTTTTAGCTAATAACATTTTTGTATTCTTGGACATATAGGGGCATACTTACAAGCCCCTTGCGCCTCCTTGTGCCACATTAGCATCATTTGTTTATGCTAATGTGGCATTAGGTAGACATTTCAGACTTGCCATATTTACAAAGTGGCACAATTCTTGCATTACGCCACTTTGCAAACCCTTGTGCCACATTATGCCTGCACCAGACATAATGTATGCAGTGGGGGTGTTCCGGCACTAGGAGGCCCTAAAAAATGGCGCAGTGAAACCTACAAGATTTCACTGAGCCATTTTTTGCGTCATTTTTAATGCCTTATCAGAGCAGTCATTAAAATGACACACCCATTATTCAATAGGCCTCCCTGTGCTGTACTGCACTAGCGTCAATATTTTTGACACTAGTGTAGCAAAGCACCACAATAGCGTAAAAAATGTTGACACTATTGTGCTAACAACCGCCATTGTGCGCCGTATTGTAAATACGGTGCAACCATGGTGTCGTTAGGTGCTGGTAGGGGGAACAGGAAAAGTGGCGCATCATCTACGATGCACCACTTTCTTGTAAATATGCCTCTTAGTTTAGTACTTCACATTCTAAATTTGGATGCCAAAATCTCAGTTTGCAAGGTAGCCTTAGATTAAAAATCAGGATAGTCCGAAGGCATCAAACATGACACAGACCAATTGTCCATCAAGAAAGGAACTGGAAGCAAAGGAAAGCACATGAGACTATGTGGTGCATAAACTCTTTGAAATTGTAAATTGGCTTGGAGTTCCATGACCTCATAAAGACAATCTGCATGCAGCCTCGTACCTCTATATGGCCCTGAGTCACTTTGGTGACTTCCAATTCACTTATATTATTCACATGGAAGAGTTGTATTCCATACCGACGTCCAAATGTACTATAACTGACAGAGACTGTGCCATTGACACACTTCACTCAGCCATGCATTGACCGTTATAGATTAAGCTGTGTAACTGAAAGTTTTTTTTACAGACCCATAAAATTGTGCATCTTCTCAAAAGGGAGACTCAATCCAGTAGAGCAATTCCTGAAATGGAATTCATATAGCTCTTTCTAGATAAAAGACTCTGAAATTTATTGTCACGTAAATTGTTTTTACTCATCCAAGGCTTTCCATTCAGGTTTTTGCTCCAGTTGCTCTATGGACATCAGCCTCCTAAACATTAGAGAAGAGATGCACAGTGCAAGGGGCAAAGGCCACTCCAAACTTTGCTACCCCACTCAATTTTAAACAATTCATTAAAAAGGTCTCGTCCGGCCACACTTACTGGTGTAGTAGGAACAGCCTTATCTTGGTTGACTTTGTTTATGTCTAATAGCTGCAACCAAATCAGGTTCGATCATTTCTGTTCTCAGATCACCATTCTCATCAAGCACAGAAACCCCTAACATTCTACTATGTCTACCAGCCTTTTCAATGCTTGTCTGGCCCCGTTAGCTCACAATCTGATGCCCATAGTGTCAGCTATCACGTCTGCAGATGATAAACAAATCTTTATGAAACTGGAAGAGGAGATGGGAGTTCACTATTTGGTTACTGATCCAAAATCAGATGCACCATGGGTGTTCAGATACCAGGGCTCTTTCTCCTATCAGAAAGTTTACAATTAGCTTTACCTTAAGCAGTAATCTCACTTTTACTCCTCATATAAACTCAGTCACCAAATGTGCGTTTTACCATCTAGGCATACTTCAGGGCATTGTCAATTTCTTCCAATACCCTCAATAGATTGCACTAGTACTCGACTTTTGTATGATCTCGTCTAGATTGCTGCCATATCATTTTTACTGGGCATTCAAAAGAAGTCACGAAACAAAGTTTCAAATCATGCAACAAGGATCATTTGTACAAACGTACATAAAATCCACAACATAATCACCATGCGAGACATATAAAATCAATAAATCACTGCTTCAAACAATCTACGCACTGGGGTAACCATCACAGGTACAGTCCTGGACTAACAACCAAACCATTGGCTTCCCTTTCCTGCCAGCCTAATAAGAGTTTATATGCAAATACTACCAAAATGGCTAGTGCAAAACGCTTTGTGCTATTAAACAACATACTTAATACATATCCTGAGAATTTTAAGCTTATTAAAAAACCCTATCAGCCTAAAAGGCATTCTAAATGCTTAACAGTACATTCGGGCAATTTGCACAAGTAAAGCCTGTTAAAAAAAACACACTTGCCAGCCTAATAAGAGTTTGTACGCACAGTGCTACAAAAAGGGCTAGTACGATAAGCTTTGTGCAATTAACCAACATACTTTATACAGGGTTTAGGAATTTTAAACCTATTAACACAAACTCCTATCAGCCAAAAAGGAGTTCATAAACATAATAAATGGCTAGTGCCAGGAGCTTAGTGCAATTAATCAACACAGCTGTGCAAGGAAACCATTTATGTGCAAAAAACATGTTAAAATATTGCGTATCTCTTTTTAAGCAGCATTCTAGATACAAATTCTACCTGCTTCTTAAAAATTGTTAGAAATTCATCAAGCGAATATTCAATATACATTTTTTTGGATTCATAGACTCTGTGGCTGCCGCCCTGCAGGTTCTACCATCTAGAGCTAAAAACTCCTTGCGCCGCAAAGACCTCTGATGTGCTAGCTTGCCTGGACCTACACAAAGACCATGTATAAATGTTTATTTTGCCAGACGACACAAGCGGCACAGTGCATCTACCAATTGGACCTCCTTCTGCCACTTGGGAACAAAGTCTAGAGAAGAGAGGTGACCAAATCGCATCCTGATTAGTTCTCGCTTACTGGTCAATGAAAACGCTGCATCAAAAAAGGGTTGTTCCTTGCTTGAGTCATATGACGTTATTACTTACCACCGATGCAATTGTTTTATCAGTGCAGTTTTGTCTTCCAACCTGCTTTTCTGCTGTATACATATGTTCACCTATTTTTTTAACAGATTGAACAACAGCGGCAACAATACACATCTCGGCTTCGGTCCGCGGGTGGTGGTCCTGTTTCTTGATAAATGGTGCCCATCCCCCACCTTGATCTTTACCCATGTCTTTGTGTATACCAACTGGATGGCCCTTAAAAGGTTTTGTGTGAATTCTCCAGTGTAAGTGTTTTCCCAGAGCAGACCTCGGGGACTCAGTCGAAAGCTGCTTTAAAGTCCACAAAACATATGAAAAGGGGCGACCCCATGTCACATGCTCTTTTCATTGTGAGGCCAACAGCCATCACACCGGTGGTTGTTCCTTACTTTTTGAAGTCTGTTTGATTTATTGGCAGCACATTTGCCTCCTTCCAACACTCCTGTAGATCTTGCAATAATAGTATTGAAAAATATTTGACATTCATGTCGAGCAGTGTGATCAACCTGTAGTTACTAGGGGACGCAACTGCCCCACCCTTAATGATGGGGTGGATCACTGAGCCTCTCCAACTTTCCGGTATCCTTCCCATCCCATCAGCAATATTTGCCTGTACATTAAGTTCAAGAACCCAGCTGAAGTTATGGCACTGTACTTTAGGAGGCCACTGGTGCCAGGTGCGTAGCTAGAGCGTGAGTTCTCACTAATTCTTACCAGGGCCTCCATTGAGAAATCCAGGAATCAAATGAAACGATGATTATGATCTTTCCTTTTTAGCAGCCATACCACCTTTCTTAAGTTTTTACATTCCATTCGTAGATGTTGTATTAATACTGAATCTTGTGGCAAACGTCGCAATTGATGAAGTACTTTATTAATCCTTAATTTAATTAGGCGGAAGGACTTTGGCTGACTAATACGCTGCCTGTGGGCAATATTTTTATCTTTTTCCAGATTGCTGGCTGGGTACCTTGCTACTAGAATCTCCGAAAAGGCTCTCCTATGCCTTTAACGGATTCTCCTCGCTAAGTAGAATTTCCTTCAGGATTCCCTTGGCTTAACATGCTAAGCCTCTTATGTCGTCCGGGCTCCTTTTGAGGTGTTTTAGAGTTTCTGTTTGAGCAACGGCCTGCACTATGTGCACCTCATCTAGCAGGGACACATCTGCGCTTAGACACACGTTTTGTGGATGGTGCTCACTCTCTGGTCTATGCTCAATTTTAAAGTTGACGACCTTGCTGAACAAACTAGCACCATGGTATAGTCGAGGTAGGAGATCGTCTTACAAGAGTACCTTGTCCAGGCAGATGGATCCCTGGGAGGCGACCCATTAGGTATTACCAGGTCAGCAACTTCACAAGCCTTTTCCCAAGACTTTGAAGAAGGCTATGTGAGGGTGTGAGTTTGAACCGGTACCACCTGTGACACCTCATCGTCAGCCTCAAATGTGTCTTGGAAAAGGTTCAAATAAAAATTTCCAGTGATTACCAGGTTAAGTTTCTGTTTGTCCCCTTTCCACACCAGGAGAAGCTTGACCAATTTTTCCAATATTTCCAATTTTCCTGTTGGATTGATATAAATATTAACCAGAACAAGTGGGGTTTCGACTGCTTGTCCCATCCATCCAGGTGAAGAGCTAACAGGGTTCCTATATGTCTAATGTCTAAACTTAATGGTTAATTTAAAGTTTACATAAATCGCTAAACCACCTTTTATTCTTCTATGGGCGCCAGTTTTGTGTGCACATCTATTATATTCAATAAACCCAGATGTTTAGCATGTTGTGTCTTTTTATATGATGCCTTGGGAGATTCTCATTTCAGGCTTCATGGCCCCTTCCTAATAGAGCCAATGATAGCCAACTTCAGTTTTCTGTATCTCGCTGTTTGGAGACTCGTCTAGTCCCCAAGCCTTCCTCTGTTTGAACGCTGCTTGAACCTTCAACCTGGAGACCCTGATGCCAAAGGCCGACCCACTGCTCCTTTCAACACTGATGGTACTTGTTGATAAAAGTCCCTTTATTGCCTTATGAAGGGCAACAAGCAGCTGCCAAGATCCCTTTTCTGTTGATTTGCCTGTTGGGTGCAGGCAGCATCCCTCCTGAAAGTAAATTATATTTATGCCCCAGCTCTTTAGCAACTCATTACAAGCCATGGCTTTGGCTTGAATCTTCGGACAATTGAATGTAACAAGCATGGGATCAGAAACTTGCATTCTGCAAGGTGCCGGGAATTTAATGGAAATGATTTCTTGACCTCCACCAGATCCGGCAAGCCCTTTATCAATTTTAGAATGTTTAAGCAATTTAGGTTTTCATGAGGTCCTCTAGATCCGTATTCAGGGATCCACAGTATGCTTGCCTTTGGTTCTGTGCAGTTGGTAGGGGTCTTCAAATTCTCTGAGGGATATCCAAGTTAGACGTCGCCTCATTATACACTGTCCTTGAATCTGAGTGTCCACAGGTCAATTTGAAAACCACACTTTTCCTCCATAGTTGGTGGGCATGGCTGACCTCCCTCCTTTCTAGGCTGCAAGTCTTGTACGTTTCGTTCATTGAATCTTCCAGTTTAGCAGAGGTGATACTATTCTGTGTCAGCCTCTTATTTGCGGGTGGTTGTGCTGGCTCTTCCTTCTTCTTTTCAGTACCATCTGTTATCCATTGGGTACGGTCATTCTTGGGCTCTTGCTGTCCATCTTTACTCGTAGCAGGCTGGGGAAGTTGCTGGGCCTGTAGAGACGCCCTGTCTCCAGATGGTCTCCAATTACTTGTTGCCCAAATCCCGCATCTCCTTGCCTAACCTCTGTTACAGAAGGGTCTGCTTTCTCAATGCCTTGCACATCTTGACCCGTGTAAAATCTTACTAGATGGGTCTGATGTCTACCTTTCCTTGCTCGTTTCCTTTCCTGCTTCGTCATACGCGGTGTTGCCGAATTATTTGAGGATTTTAGCCCAGTAGTCTCTAGTAGTCTCTAACTCAGGTTCTTGCATTTGTATTTGCACTTGCTTTTGTTCATGGGGTCTTCTCTCGATAGGTGTCGTCCTATCCCCTTGCCTGTTTACCATAGTTTGTTCGTTCTCTTCGTTGGATTAAATGATTGGGGTAGTTGGGGAGAATGATGTTGTCACCCGCTCTGCCACTGCAGCGCACTTCAGGCCAGCTTTGAACACGTTCCTTATGTCAACTGCGTTGTTTGCATTAATTATATCATCTGTTTGTGCTACTGTCCATATGGTTGCACACTACACTTTCCTTACTTCTCCGCAGATTTCCTCCAAGAGCACTGGCAATTGTACCAGCTTATCAATAACTTCCTTGCATGAGCACAATGAGAATTCATTGTCCTTCCTTGATTGAACTCTTTGGATCAGGTTGGTTCATTTCTCCAACTTCCCATCTATGCCAGCATGTTTAACAAGTCCAAATGTACATCAAGTTTATTAGCGTGATCATTCAGTGCTTCCCCCGTTGCTTGAATTGTGCTCAATACTGTCCCCCAAAAACTGTTCATATCAGGTGCAACACCACTTGAGCTCTCGCCCTCCTTAAACATTCTGGATTTTGTTCTAAACTCTGTCCTGAACTTTGGACCCCTACATTTGGGGTGGCCAGGGGTTCTGCTCCCCGAACGACAGTAGGACTATGTGCAACCTTGCTTGTGCAAAGCTGGTTGAACTGACACACTGCCTCCCCTTCCATGTGCAAATTCAGCAAACTCTGCTGTCATGCCCCTGCTCCCGTCCTGACAATCTCAAAGGCCGAAAAGGCACTAAAGGTTGAATTAAAATGACATGCGGGCCTCCATTATCCAGTTGCCTGGTGGCGCTTATGCTGCCTGGAGAGATGGTATTCGCAGGGATTGCGGGGATTACTTCCACTTCACGATGCTCTCTTCCTTGCAGTCCGACTGTACCATTCAACAATCCCTCCCCTGGGAACGTTGTTACTGTTGGACTCACCGCCAGTACCTTAACCCTTTTCAAGATGATGCTCACTGGCGTTAAGGCTCGAAGTATCTGCTCTAGGCCCAGATACTCCTTGCCTTTCTGCGGGCCTTTCATCTTCCTTTTTAGCCAGGTCTAGGAGCAGAAAAAATTTAGAAATCAGACACTTGCGACTTTTATCTGCATCCCCTGTATCTCTGCTCTCCTTACTGATCCAGGTAAGGGAGGATGGTAGGGGGGCACTCTCCTACAGCCACAAACAGCCACTCAATCCTAAGTCAGGCAGCTTTCGTGACTCTGGGGAGCCACCCTAGGGTATGCCACTAGCCACAACCTCCTCCACGCACTTCCAACACACTCACAGTTTGCAGGTAAAAGAAGAGGGTGGCAAGATGTGGTAAAGCAACAGAAGTGGAAAAACCGTCCAGCCGTCAGCTGCCAGCTGCTTCTGTGCCATGCGGCAGGACCCAGTCTCTGAGCCTTATATCTTTTCCTCCACCTCCTGACCCCCCTGCCATCTGTTCTCACCTCGCCGCTCTCTTTTGCACCTGTGTGATACAGCGCCTCACTCAGCCTGCTCCTTCCCTTGCTTAGGCCTCTCTTAGCACAAAGGCAACAGAGGACGGGCAGGGGTCTCCAGGGCCACAGATCACGGACCTCTAAAGCCTGGATGACAGTTACTGGTTGCTACCGGCAAGCCAGATGACAACTGCCTGGCCCAGCAGCCTATTTGCGGACCGCAATGGTCAGCAGCGGCCTCCCTAGCTGCAAACTCGCGCCTTCTTCCACGTTCTGAGTTCCGTTGGTGTGGCGTATGATGCTCGAACAATGCTTCAGCACTAAACAATGCTTCAGCTTGATGGTCTTTCTGCAACAACAAAAGTTGGATCTTCTTCTTGCATCTTTGAGAGACACTCCTCTATGCCTCCTGTTTGTTTTATCATTGGTCCATCTTGCATACTAAGTTAGAGCAGCATCAAACAGTTTTCAGGCTTCATTGCTGGGAGTAGAAACAGACAGCCCAGCATCCTGCCATGCCTTCAGCCCACAATGTGATCTCACAGAGGCAACATGAACCAACTTGACAGACCGTTTTTCCTCTTACTTGTGATTGTATGTTAACCAGACAAGGAAGGAGGCTGAGATACGGGGAAGAAGTCCTGAATGTTCCAGAATAGTAGTCTCTTTGGGTAAGAGCTCCTGCATGGAATCTGCTGAAGACTGAAGATAAACACCACGCGCATCGTCTCTGGGGCATCAATTTCTCATTGACCTCAGACCTCGGTAAGGAGCTGAGGCTGCATATCCGGAATACAACGCATCACCTTTTCTGCAAAGAATGAATCAATGCATCACCCCCCCTGCCACTAAGGAACCAATGCATTGCCTCTCTTGCGAGGAAAGAATCGATGCATCACCTCCCCTGCGCAGTAAAGACCCAATGCATCACCTTCCCTGCGCAGTAAAGAACCAATGCATCAATTTGCTTTTTGGCACCTCACCTCCCCTGCGGCCCGCATCATCTTTGTTTTTGATGCTTCTAAGTACTTTGTGCTAAAAAGATACAACAATTGCCTCCTATGGATTCAGACTAATTGAAACCTTTGAAAAGTGATATCTTTACTTGTGTATTTTGTATTTTTGTTGTTTTGGTCCTGTTTTATTCAGATAAATATTGTCTATTTTTCTAAACTGGTATGAGTACTTTTCTGGTGTTTTCCCTACTTGGGCAGGGTGCAAACTAGTGCCAACTAGAGAGCCCGTTTCTAACACATATCTAAGGTTTTGATGATTTGATATTAAGGCCACGCCCCTCTAGGACTCAGAGATGGCAATTGGCAGTTTAAGAGTTTTGCAAAAACTTTGAATGAATGCAGACATTTTTAACATATGTGTTGGTTGGAGTAAATGCATCAATCCACCATATTATAGTCTAAGTTATAACTGTGGCATATGCCTGTGCAGTATGTCATTCTCACCAAGACAGGTTCATGCCCTGACTTTTTTCACTTCATGGTGTAAAAAACAAATTGCCTCACCAAAACTCCCTAACTTTAAAGATCTGTTCCTGAGACAAATTTAATGTCTCCAGAAACTATATGTATAACAAAAATAATGAGCCAGGTTCGCGAATACCTGAATACACTTTGTAAGGTGCAAAGTTCCAATTGCAAATGTGTAGCTATGAATTCGTTGCATCTAAATCCCGACTCACAATTGTGTGAGCAGGATGAGGGCTGAGTAGCGAGTGCAAAAGCTTAGCTCACATCTTGACTGCTCCTCCATGCTCGACAAAGCCATGGGCACAGTCATGCGGTTCTGCTATGCTATGATTCCCATGAGGCACTTGGGCATGGTGATGGGACCTGCTAATGTCAAAAAGCTCTTGCCCCATACCCATGTCTCCTCATGAAGCAGCACTGACATACTGCCCAATGCAAATGTGCAATTGTAAACCTACTCCACAGTTCATATATTGCATGAGCAGTGGGGAGTTGGTGGTTTGCAATGGCGACATTTCTGGTGAAAGGTATGTGGGGGGATGGTCACGATGGTCTTGGTGTAGGTCACATTTTTATCCTCCTCTATACCGGCTGGCCAGTATTTTGCCCTGTATCTGAGATTTCTGGGATGGGGCCTGTGAATTCAGGACCCCTAGATACGCGTACAAAGTGATCTTGAGAGCAGCGCAGGTAAGTGGCCATGTAGGCAAGGGGAGTACCAGGGACGACCCCCCATCATGCAGAGTAGAGGTCTGCAGGTGGTGGCAATCCCTGGTGCTCGAACAGCTGAGTGCCAGATAAAGAACTGCGATACCCAATGGACTTTGACCGCTGGCCGGAAAAGAAGATCCTGGTCTGAGAGAAAAGCTTACATGAGCCGATATCTAGTGAATAAAGACGAGAGGAAGATTTACCTATGCTATGCTGCCTGAAGAACATGTGTGATGACAGTGGGAAGGAGAGGAAATGCACAAGACATCCTAAGCCTGGGAGCTCAACGCCCCATAAAGCATACATCAAGTTGCCCTAGGAGTGGAACACAGAACTTTTCCTGAGAGGAAGTTGAGAAATGAGGCCAATCTGCCAACCAATAGCTGAGAGGCCATAAGATGGCAGCCATGCCCGGCAGCTGGCTAAAGCAGCTAGCCGGACTAGACCAGGTGGCAGGAGAGAAGAAGGCATGCTGCAGCTCAGAGCACAAAGGTGGTTGAAGATGGCACCCTTCCTACTCTGCCAGGAGGATGCGGGCTTTGGATGTAGCAGGGGAGAGAATATGGATAATGAAGGCATAAAAAAGCACGAACATCTGCTGTAGGGATGCTTGCCAGCTATGGGGGAGTGCTGAGACCCCAGTGTAGGTAAACCAATCCAGTTCTGGAGCAGATACTTCCAAAATCCCCACTACATAAGAGCGGGGAGGAAGACCCAGACATCTGGAGGAACAAAGGAGGTCTGGCGATATGGCATAATAGTAGGAATGTCTATGCTCAATGCTTTGTGATGTGGCCGCACTGTTAGCAGCTTAAGGCCTATTGAACTGAGTGGGAGTGAGAGACTAAACCGCAACTAGACTGGTCTCCTTTGTTGGTGACTGGGTGTAAGAGGTAATACTTTATAAATGCAAACGGTGAGCTTGAAAGAAGAGAGAAAAGGGACCCTTCACAGACCTCCAGGTATTGCTCATGAGGCAGTAGCAGACCTGGCGACGGTGGTCCATAATATGGGAGCACTGATAGATGAGACTTCAACTCTGAGGAGAGCAGATGAGAGTGTTGCATGGAGGCGCCCAAGGACTAAGGCAGAGGAATGATCTAGCATCAGTACCAGGACCACATCCCGAGTCTGCCTGTGCACATAGACCTTACTAGCTAAAATAATGCTTTGATTCTTCTCCATACCGATGACCTCAGGGTCTCAAGGCCGTAAGTAAGACGGTCATTATTCTCTGTAGGGTCCATGAACTCTACTGGGGGGTAAAAACAAACAGTTAAGAAGCTGTTCCTGAAGCCGATACTGCAGAAAGATGACATTCAACAAAAAAAAAAAAACAGGTGGACACTCTGGCCCACAGCCTCGTGCCGCATGAAATTGGAAGCAGATTTGTGCACATCTTGCCATGGGGGCTGCCAGTAAATAGCAACCACATGCGTTCCCTATCTAGGTGTGTATTGAGGACTGAGAATCTCTACATGAGGTGAATAATGTACTCAATCTGCTTAATTTAGGCTTGTCTGAAGCGAAGAGTTGGATAGGAAATAAACTAAATCCAAGCCCCCATATATCTTGGGACAGAAGTGCATTTCTTGAATAAAACACGTATCTCAGAAATCGATGAATCAACAGACTCTAGCTGGGCAAGATGAGACCCTTATTTTTTTTTTTTTTTAAACAGATGTAACTATTCTATCCATTTCTTAATGTACAGTGCAGGAATGATGATTTGTCTCACTTACAGTGTCTGCTCTGTTCAATGTAGCGGCCCATCCACTGGTCTCGGAATGAGGCAAGCTTGCATGTTAGCCCCCTTGATTTTTAGCCTTTTCATCAGGGATCTTCCTGCGATTCTAGGCAGTTCAAATTCCTTCTCCTCAAAAATAGAATGGGGTCATCACCCATTGTCTGATATATGTAGACGACTTGGTCCTGATGGACGATGTCCAGGTTAGGTTGTAGTGTAATTCAGAAACCGTACACACGTATATAAAAAGAACTCTCTTACAATAAATGTGGAGAAAATTTAACCTTGTTTTTCTCAAAGCGGAAGGTGGGGTTTTCTTGGTTTCTGGATCAGAGCAGGAAGAATAACACAGATATCTTGGAATTACTTTTGCTTGGAATCTGAGGTGAGATAACTATATGAAGAGGGTAAAAACCGGGCTCCAATGTACAGTTAATGCACCTATAAAGTTTGAGCCAAGGTATGGTGGTCAATCAATAGTGCCTTTAAAGAAGGCAGTTATAGGGCAAATAATACCACAAGTTTTCTATGGAGCTGAGTTGTTGGCTTTGGTTCCCGACGTTCGCTGGGACTCGCCAGTGGATAATTTTTAAGGGCTATCCTGGGTCTCCCAGAGACTATGATGATACAGGTTGACAGGCTGGAGTTGTCTCTTATCTCCTGTACTTTATTGTCCAGATTGCGTGAGATTAGATTTGTGGACAGCCTGAAGCATAGAGTTACCAAGGACAAACTTCCTTGTGCATTGATCCAAGACATTGGGCAGTCCATGACTCAGTTATCGAGAACAGTCTTAGTGCCAGTGAAAAAATGGGAGACAGCCTTGGCCTAGCCCCATTTGGAAATACTTTGAGGGCCAATACCCTCAAGAAGCTCCTAAAGGAAGAAGTTAAATTAGCATCTGAAATACCTGATAGACAATGTTTAGCCTCAGAAAGCTCAGTGGCCCATTTCTTAGAGTTCCTAGGAACAGAGACCTCATTTCCTTGTTTGTCCCAGGTGCCGAAAGATGGTTTAGATGCTCTACCCTTCGGCTTCGAGTGGGTATTGACCCTGGCTAGAAGGTAGCTGGTTTTAAAAATAGAGTTTTGGGTAGTAGTGGCTATTCTTTCTGCACTTTAAAAATGAAGTATTCCATTGCCCATTTGTTACTAGATTGTACCTTCTTCCTAAGTGAAAGAAAACTGATCCTTCACCCCCCTCTTTTTAAGAAGTGGAATAAGAACACTTAGCACAGCACTTTACACTTTATTCTAAATGAAGCACTTTAATTTTGTGGTGTCAATGGCTCGATACATTCAACTCATACATAAACGGCCATTTTAAAGGCTCGTATATATTGATGTGGCTGGTATGTTAAAGAAGATCTCTGGTAGCACAGCACAAATATCGATTCTTATGGGTTTTTTGTAATTGTTTAAACAGAATTAATCATTAATATATTGTATCTTGTTTGGAAAGGGTGCATTATTTCTCTGTAGGGTTGACATGAGTACGTATAGTTACTCTTCTCTTTAAAAGCAACGAAATTGTAAGGCGGTGTCTGAGAGGTTATTGTCATGTATACTCTCTTTTTGTTACTAAAATAAATGAATTTTAATTCATTTATTCCTTCGCAGACATAGTGATGTGTGTAATTCATTAAGATATATGTCTTGGAAATAAATATATATTGACTGACTGACCACTGGTCTTAGACAAATTCAGTAACTGATGAGCAATGTTGTCAGATGACCCTATACCTGTTGCCCCTAATTAAAAAACTGAAGTTCAAGCTTAGCTCCTTTGAACCTCATTTATCATTTTTTTACATTTTCCCTTTCAGGATTAACCATTCCCTCGTTATTCACCTAAAGCCTATCATCTTTGACACTCACCAATCCCTCCACTGTCCTCAGGGGCAGCTCCTCAGTAATAGCAGAGGAGCATCGACCTCCTGCTTAGTGCCAGCAAATGAAAAATAAAATGATAATTAAACAATTTTATCATTTTATTTTTCATTTCTTACTGAGCCTTGCAAGTCTAGGGCTGAGTGGGGCCATGGCATGGAGGAGGAGTGATGGGTACTGTAAAGTGTGTATGTTAGTTTGGCCAGCCGTCTTAGGCCGGACGAACAGACATGTGCACTTACATATCTCCAACCCAGTGTGTTACACAGCTGGGTGGAGAAATTGCACAGGCTCCATATGCCTGAGCGAGCATCAGACCAGCCCGCTCATGCTAATCCCAGCGCTGCCTTCATGCTTGGTATAGCACGAGAGCAGCGTCTGGATTGGGAACCTGTGCCCCAGTGACTGCCGGGAGGAGAGGAGCGACGGAGGAGGCCGGCTGCTGGATCGTGAGCAGCAGGTAAGTTTTAAAAAATATATATATATTATTCCCCTAGCACCCCCATCTGCCCCACCACTTTAGATTGGTGGCAGCAGCCACTGTCTGTCCTAGCGCCTCATGCCAACATCCTGGTAAACACAGGCTACAGTCATCTCTCAACCATCATCTTGTTCTGGGAATGGAAGAAGGGGGTATGTCTCTCTGGAAATTGGGTGAACCTCAGCTGATCTACAACTGCCCATCTTTTCTTCTCCGCACCTACCAGGTTTGGTCACCCTCCACTCCTGCTCCTTGATTATCTCTTCCATTTCTGAAGCCATGAACTTGTGCGACTGCCCTTACTCTCAGCCTTTGTCCCACTAATTTATCCTTAGTGCTTGTCGGTCCGATTAAGAGTAAATTCGGGTTCAGCGATTGATTTCGGGTGGTCGGTGAAATCATTTGCCCCATCTGTAGTGAATGTCTCTTTTTTGGAGGTAATCAGTCACCATCCAAAACACTCTTTTTTCTTGCAGGGTGTCGACGGATACTGAAATAAAAGGAGTGGGTTCAACGTTTGACACTTGTCTGGCTGCAGCTATAATATTCTCTGCTGGAAGTGATAAACCCTGGACACAATGTTTGGTGGCCTGTATCCTTTTGTGTTGTTTGCTGCTGTAACTGGAGAAGCGTTCTATCATTTATCACACATAACCTTCTATGTTCCTCCCTTCCACGCTGCGTTGTGTGGTACACCCCTGATTTTATTTCACCAGAAGGAGTTTTGTGGGTCTTCTGTGTGTCTGGAGGTTTACCTTCTGATCTCATAGCACCTGTATTTCTTTACTTTGTAACACCATTTCTTCAACTCTATTGTCACTTAACTGCTCTAAGGTAAACACTGGCTCCCCCTGCTCGTTGGCATATTTTTTTAGTTCCTGTATTTGTTGGTTTAACTCCAGTGTCAGGGCCACTGGAATTTTGAGGAGGGGGAGAACAATATTATGTGGCAGGGTTGACTAGATTATGCAGAAATAAAAGGCAGGTTATGCAGCACATTTTGTGACAGTCTTCGTTATTTTGTACATTTTACACATGGGAACAGTTTCTGGGCAAAGATTTCACATCATTAGTACTAGTTTAACAACCAAATAAAGCAAAAACCAACTGAAATAAGAAGACTTTGCAAAGGGCATTCGTTGGACCGGAACACATGTTGCTGCAGACAACAGGCAAGCCTAAGTAGCATGTAGCCTAAGAGCTAGCCTGGAAACATTGGACCATGGAGTGTTCATACTGTCAGACCATAAGGCACTCCCTTAACATTTCTGTCCTGAGGATGGTCTCATGGGAGAAGAGACTTTGAGACTGAAACGTTGACACACTACCAATCTTCCTGCAGAAATTCTTTGTAATACAGACCCTTGTTTATGTGAATTCAACATATAACCTGTAAAACATCAGAAAGTGGGCACCCATTACATGGACAAATGTTTGCAAAACAAGAAACCTTTTTTCCAACCCCTGTTATTTATGTGCCTATTTATGTTACACTTTGGATATACACAGATTTAATGCTGAAACAATGTCAAATATAATTAGTTTGAATATTTAGATCTTCAGTCCGTAATGTGTTCTTTCTTTGATTATTAAGGCCCTCATTCTGACCCTGGCGGTCGGTGATAAAGCGGCGGCCAACCCGCCAACAGGCCGGCGGTCCAAAATATGCAATTCTAACCCTGGCGGGAACCGCCAACACAGCCCGCCGCATTAACACTCCGCCCGCCACGGCGGAACAAACAAACAGCGCGGCGGTCACCGCCAACAGCCAGGCGGCAGACAATGTACCGCCCACCCTATCACGACCCACCAATCCGCCACCTTTTCCGGGGCGGGAGCCCCGCCGATAAAAACACGGCGGAAACAGACTACGAACGGGAAAACGCTCACCTCCACATACTCCACGCGAGATTCCGGCAGTATGGAACCCGAGTTACAGGTCATCCCCGCACTCCTATACCTGCTCCTGTACCAGGAGCACGCCCGGCGGCGCGGAAGACATCGGTGAGTACTGCACCTACGACACAGGGGAGGGAAAAGATTACCGGCACACACCCACCCACCCACACCCACTACAACACACACATCAATGCATTCCCACAGATCACTGTCACAACCCACAAACCCCCCCCTCCGAAATAATGCAAAGACCAAAAGAAGAGATCTTAAACGGGCAGATATATTGAAAAATGGACAGCAGTAATCCAAATAAATAAATAAACTATGTACAAAATATATACATCTACTATATGTAGTCCAACCACTGTCCATGGACCACTGGGGTCCTGAGCAAAGGGGCAAGGCCCAGTCCCACGACAAGAACTCCACGGAGAGAACACTGCAGGGGCATCAGAAAGAAAAAAGGACAGGCACCTCAGGGGGAAGGGAAGGGGGGGCACCTCAGCCACTTGAGTACACGACGCCAGATCCACGAGGGGACTTCATGACCACTGGCCCATCCTGGGGAGTGCAAAGCCACAGTCCATACAGTCCATACAGTGGGTGGCCTGCCCACTGGCCCATCCTGGGGAGTGCAAAGCCACAGTCCATACAGTCCATACAGTGGGTGGCCTGCCCACTGGCCCATCCTGGGGAGTGCAAAGCCACAGTCCATACAGTCCATACAGTGGGTGGCCTGCCCACTGGGCCATCCTGGGGAGTGCAAAGCCACAGTCCATACAGTGGGTGGCCTGCCCACTGGCCCATCCTGGGGAGTGCAAAGCCACAGTCCATACAGTCCATACAGTGGGTGGCCTGCCCACTGGCCCATCCTGGGGAGTGCAAAGCCACAGTCCATACAGTCCATACAGTGGGTGGCCTGCCCACTGGCCCATCCTGGGGAGTGCAAAGCCACAGTCCATACAGTCCATACAGTGGGTGGCCTGCCCACTGGGCCATCCTGGGGAGTGCAAAGCCACAGTCCAAACAGTCCATAACAGACTCCACTGCCACTGGAGGAGGCATGTTGGCCAGAGGACATCCTGCAGCCCTGCCCGAGACAGATCCTGCCCTGCCACGTCTGCCAAAGGACCAGCGGTTCTTGCCTGGAAGGGCCCAGTTCAGCGGTTCTTGAGACGGCGGTCCCCAGCGGAGCGGTGCTGGAGACGGCGGGGCCCAGTTCAGCGGTTCTTGCCTTGAAGGGCCCAGTCCAGCGGTTCTTGCCTTGAAGAGCCCAGTTCAGCGGTTCCTGCCTTGAAGGGCCCAGTTCAGCGGTTCTTGAGACGGCGGTCCCCAGCGGAGCGGTGCTGGAGACGGCGGGGCCCAGTTCAGCGGTTCTTGCCTTGAAGGGCCCAGTTCAGCGGTTCTTGCCTTGAAGGGCCCAGTTCAGCGGTTCTTGCCTTGAAGGGCCCAGTTCAGCGGTTCCTGCCTTGAAGGGCCCAGTTCAGCGGTTCTTGAGACGGCGGTCCCCAGCGGAGCGGTGCTGGAGACGGCGGGGCCCAGTTCAGCGGTTCTTGCCTTGAAGGGCCCAGTTCAGCGGTTCTTGAGACGGCGGTCCCCAGCAGAGCGGTGCTGGAGACGGCGGCCCCAGTTCAGCGGTTCTTGCCTTGAAGGGCCCAGTCCAGCGGTTCTTGCCTTGAAGGGCCCAGTTCAGCGGTTCCTGCCTTGAAGGGCCCAGTTCAGCGGTTCTTGAGACGGCGGTCCCCAGCGGAGCGGTGCTGGAGACGGCGGGGCCCAGTTCAGCGCTTCTTGCCTTGAAGGGCCCAGTTCAGCAGCTCTTGCCTTGAAGGGCCCAGTTCAGCGGTTCTTGCCTTGAAGGGCCCAGTTCAGCGGTTCTTGCCTTGAAGGGCCCAGTTCAGCGGTTCCTGCCTTGAAGGGCCCAGTTCAGCGGTTCTTGAGACGGCGGTCCCCAGCGGAGCGGTGCTGGAGACGGCGGGGCCCAGTTCAGCGGTTCCTGCCTTGAAGGGCCCAGTTCAGCGGTTCTTGCCTTGAAGGGCCCAGTTCAGCGGTTCCTGCCTTGAAGGGCCCAGTTCAGCGGTTCTTGAGACGGCGGTCCCCAGCGGAGCGGTGCTGGAGACGGCGGGGCCCAGTTCAGCGGTTCTTGCCTTGAAGGGCCCAGTTCAGCGGTTCTTGCCTTGAAGGGCCCAGTTCAGCGGTTCTTGAGACGGCGGTCCCCAGCGGAGCGGTGCTGGAGACGGCGGCCATTCTATGGCCAACTGCTCATTGCCTGGTGGTGCCCTCCTGGGCAGCGGGGATGGTGCTCCTTCAATGCCCACCTGGGCTGTGGGTGGTGGGGCCCTCCTGGCCAGCTGGGCTTGGTCCTCCCTGGGCAGCGGCTATGGGGGTTGTGGGCTCCTCCTGGGCAGCTGTGACGGGTCCTCCATGGGCAGCGGCTATGGGGGTTGCGGGCTCCTCCTGGGCAGCTGTGACGGGTCCTCCATGGGCAGCAGGCCTGCTGCCTGACTTCTCCGCCTTGCTGCCCTTGCCCTCCTTAGTCGGGAGTCTGTGGCCCTTTCCTCCCTTTGGAGCTGTGGCTGTTGACGGTGGCTGGCTAGTGTCCTGGGGGGATATAGAACCCGGGCTCCTGCGGCGGCCCTTCCGCCTTCTGCTCCTCTTCCCAGGGGGTGGGCTGGCTGTCCCCTTGCTGCTGGGCGAAGATCCAGACCTGCGGGCTGGTGGGCTCCAATACCCCTGCACCCTTGTCAAGGGGGCTGCAGGGCTGGTGGTGGCTGAGGTGCTCTTCTTACCCCGACGAGAAGGAGGGGGGGGGCTCAGGGTCAGGAAAGAAGGTAGCAATAGAGAGATAGATTTTCTTGGGACAATGGATAGTGGTAGGTACAGTGGGTATGGGAGTGGAGGGAGAGGATGTGGTTGTAGGCGAGACAAGTTTGCTGTCTTTGGGTGCAGGTGCAGGAGCGGGAGGCTGTCGTGAGGTGGATGGCTTTTGGGTGGGTGGGTGGCTGCGTTTGTGTGGTGTGGAAGAGGGGGTCACAGACACAGTGGGAGAGGACACAGGGGACGTGTAAATGGCAGTGGGGGTGGTGACTGCACGTGTGCGGACTGTACTGGAGGGTGTGCTGGTGATAGAAACACTGGCTGATGGTGAGGTGAATGAAGGTGTGAGTGTAGACGTCACAGGGAGGGAGGAGGGAGACGAGGAGGTGGGGGTCACAGAGGTGGTAGTGACTGTTGGCATGTCTGCATCGGAATGTTGCTTGTGTGAATGTCTGCGTGATCTGTGGTGCTTATGTTTGGATGAGCTGCTCTTGGGTGTTGAGGTGTGTGCAGGCTGGTCTGATGGTGTGGGTGGGACAGGCAGAGGAACAGGAGACTGGGAGGAGGGAGTTAGTAGAGGGAGGCAGGAGACAGGGACAATGGCTGCCGTCAGTGCTGAGGCCAGAGCCTGGAACGATCGCTGATGGGCAGCCTGACCCGAATGAATGCCCTCCAGGTACGCATTGCTGCGATGAACCTCCCTCTCCACCCCCTGGATGGCATTCAAAAGGGTAGTCTGCCCAACAATGAGCGTTCGGAGGAGGTCAATGACCTCCTCACTGAGGGCAGCGGGGGTAACAGGGGCAGGGCCTGAGGTGCCTGGGGCGAAGGAGATGCCCGGCTTCCTGGCAGAGCGGGCACGGTGCGAACGCTGAGGGGCTGCTGGGAGGGCGGAGATGGTGCGCTGGGTGGCGGCTGTACCCGCAAGGGAGCTCCCTTCCGAGGACGTGTCCGTGTCGCTGCAGGGTCCAGTCGTCCCCGTTGTGGAGCTCCCCTCGCCCTCCGTCTCACTGGTCCAGTCAGACTCTGTGGCATGGCCCTCCTGGGCCATGTGAGATGCAGCTCCCTCCTGCCCCGATGCCACTTCTCCTCCGCCTGATGATGCTGATGCACACAAGCACAGAAAGACAAACAAAAAGGGGGGGGAGAGAGAAATAAAGAGATTTTGAGTACATGGATCACCGGTACAGTTAGCGGACATGACAGACACAGATGCCCCCTGCACTAAGTTGCGCACTTGGGGTCCGCTACGCATTCCGTGGAACATGCCCTACACGCCTAGAGTTGACAACTGCACCCATGGATGACACTGCCCAGGGATGGCTGTACTGGCACACTACTGAGGGTGGTGGCTGGGGACACAGGGGCTTACGGGGGTGCCCAGCCTACAGATATCGCCCTGGCCTAGGGGGACCCACAGCCCTCCTCCCCCACCCAGACACCTCCACTGCGCGACAACAGAGTAGATTATGCTTGTACTCACCCCCTTGTGTCTGCTGTGCTGCCCTCACGCGCCCATCCAAATCAGGGTAGGCCACCGCCAGGATCCGGAACATCAGGGGGTCAGTTGACGGCAGGCACCCCGCCTACGTTGGGAGGCCATCCCCAGCAGAGACTCGGCGGTCTTCTTGGTCCCGCGGCGGATGTCCTCCCACCTCTTGCGGCAGTGGGTGCCCCGTCGATGGTGGACCCCCAGGGTCCGGACTTCCTTGGCGATGGCACGCCAAATCCCGATCTTCTCATGGGCGCGGACCTATGTGACACGTACAGGGAGGGAGAAATACCACGTTCACGTTTGTCTGCATTTTCGTTGCCAGTGGCCCAACGTCCCCCATCCCCGCCAGGCGCCCCGCCATGCCCCCCGCCAGGCCCAACATGCCCCCCCATCCCCGCCAGGCCCCCCGCCAG
The DNA here is from genome assembly GCF_031143425.1 of Pleurodeles waltl. NCBI lineage: Eukaryota > Metazoa > Chordata > Amphibia > Caudata > Salamandridae > Pleurodeles > Pleurodeles waltl. Next base: position 933,249,676 of record NC_090448.1, on the reverse strand, counting down.
GCCCAACATGCCCCCCATCCCCGCCAGGCCCCCCGCCAGGCCCTCCGCCAGGCCCAACATGCCCCCCATCCCCGCCAGGCCCCCCGCCGGCCCCCCGCCAGGCCCAACATGCCCCCCATCCCCGCCAGGCCCCCCGCCAGGCCCCCCGCCAGGCCCAACATGCCCCCCATCCCCGCCAGGCCCCCCGCCAGGCCCAACATGCCCCCCATCCCCGCCAGGCCCCCCGCCAGGCCCCCGCCAGGCCCAACATGCCCCCCATCCCCGCCAGGCCCCCCGCCATGCCCCCCGCCAGGCCCAACATGCCCCCCATCCCCGCCAGGCCCCCCGCCAGGCCCCCCGCCAGGCCCAACATGCCCCCCATCCCCGCCAGGCCCCCCGCCAGGCCCCCAAGCCAGCCAGTGGCCCCAAATCCATATTGAATTAAACTCACTTGTTGGTCTGGAGGACCGTAGAGTAGCGCATACTGGGGGAGGACCCCATCCACAAGTTTCTCCAACTCTTCTCCAGTGAAGGCAGGGGCCCTTTCCCCAGGCGCAGCAGCCATTGTCCCTTCCAGACCGAGGTCACAGCAACACTTGCAGTATAGGTCCTCTCCTGTGAAAGTTCAAGTCGCGAGTGAATAAGTAGATAGAAAATGGCGGTCACGCCCGCGGCGGTGCGTACCGCGGCGGTGCGTACCGCCACCGCCGGCGCCCTTCGCCATTGGCTCCTGAAACCCATAGTCTTCAATGTTAACCAATGCGGCTTCGCGCCGCGGTCTTCGACCGCCGACCGCCGCGGTGTGCCACGGCAGCGCATTGACCTCACATCCCATTGTCACACTTCACAGGTCAGGCAGCCGCCATTTCGAGGGTCCACATGGCTCAATTTCAACTGCGTCACACAGGCCTAGGCCTTGCATAGCCACTCATACACGCCATTCACTGCATAGAGAATCGTTTACTGTGCAAGCTGTGAGTACGTACCTGTGGGTTGCTTGACTGTGTGCTCCATGTTGTCCTTCCTAGGCACCGTCCGCTGGGTTTGGCGAGGAGACGGATGAATCCTCCCGTGTACAGGCCGCTGGTGGACCTGTCGACAATGGAAGCACGCCACATTATCCTGACCTACCGGCTTGACCGTGCCACTATACATGAACTGTGTGCCCAGCTGGAGCCCGACCTGATGTCCCCCATCCGCCAACCCACAGGGATTCCCCCTCTGGTGCAGGTCCTGTCAGTACTCCATTTCTTGGCAAGTGGGTCATTTCAGACAACAGTGGGAATTGCTTCTGGGATGTCTCAGCCCATGTTTTCGAAGGTGTTATCCAGAGTGTTGTCTGCCCTGATGAAATACATGAGGAGCTACATCCTTTTCCCTGAGGTGGGCGAATTGGCTACAGTGAAGGGTGATTTCTATGCCCTTGGACATATTCCCAACGTCATTGGGGCCATTGATGGGACCCATGTGGCTTTGGTTCCCCCAAGAGACAGGGAGCAGGTGTACAGGAACAGAAAAAGTTACCATTCCATGAACATCCAGGTGGTGTGTTTGGCTGACCAGTACATCTTGCATGTAAATGCCAAATTCCCTGGGTCAGTGCATGATGCCTACATCCTAAGGAATAGCAGCATCCCTTACGTGATGGAACAGCTAGAGAGACACCGTGTATGGCTATTGGGGGACTCTGGGTACCCCAACCTGTCGTGGCTACTGACCCCAGTAAGGAATCCCCGGACCAGGGCAGAGGAACGGTACAATGAGGCCCATGGGCGTACTAGGAGGGTGATCGAACGCACCTTCGGCCTCCTAAAGGCCAGGTTTCGGTGCCTGCATATGACAGGTGGATCCCTAATGTACTCACCTAAGAAGGTGTGTCACATCATCGTGGCCTGCTGCATGCTTCACAACCTGGCTTTGCGCCGCCAGGTGCCTTTCCTGCAGGAGGATGGTCCAGATGGTGGTGTTGTGGCAGCTGTGGAACCTGTGGAGAGTGAAGAGGAGGAAGACGACGGGGATGAAACAGACAACAGGGACAGAATCATTGCACAGTACTTCCAATAGGACACAGGTAACAATTCAAACATAATTTAGTAAATGTAAAATACTCTCCTGCATCTCTGCTGCCTGTCTATTTGCCCCAGTGTATGATGACTGAGTTGTGGCTTTTCCCTCCCTATTTCAGATCTGGGGTCCCCACTACGAGTCCTGTGCTTCGTTTCCCCATGGACTACAGCTTTGTGGCAGCTGTTTGTTGACTTCACTATGTACAAGGACATATTTGCACTGTCATGTCAATTACAATATTTAGAAATCACAGCCAGACTCCAGATAGTTTTGTGCAAAATAGGTGTTTATTTCAGTGCTCAAAATGGGATGGGTGGTTTCAAGTGGGTGGGGGCTATGGTGAAGGAATGTCCATGGCAGAGTCCAGAGTAACAGTCACACAGGTGCATTGTCCATAGGCCTGTGGAGAGATGGAGCATGGGCAGTTCAAGGATGGACAGGGTGACAATGTGGGACAGTGGGATGACATCAGGTGGTATCCTTTGCTGGCGGGGGTCTTGACATCCTACTCTGTCTTCTTGCGAGATCTCAGGGCCCTCTTGCGGGGTGGTTCTTCTCCTGCAGGAGGTTGGGGTCTGGTGGGCTGCTGTTGTGCGGGGGCCTCCTGTCCACTAGCGCCGGCGGAGGTGGTTGGCTGTTCTTGGTCCAGGCTAGTGGCAGGGGCCCTTTGTTGTTGTTGAGTGTCCGTCCTGGTGTTGATGAGTTCCTGCAGCAGCCCTACCATGGTAACCAGGGTGGAGGTGAGGGCTCTGATGTCCTCCCTGTACCCCCGATAGTGTTCCTCCTGCAGTACCTGGATCTCCTGGAACCTGGCCAGTACCGTCGCCATCGTCTCCTGGGAGCGGTTGTATGCTCCCATGATGGTGGTGAGGGCCTCGTGGAGAGTGGGTTCCCTGGGCCCGTCCCCCCCCTGTCGCACAGCTGCCCTCCGAGTTGCCCTGTTTCCCTGGGCCTCTGCCCCCTGGCCGGTGTGCCCACTACCACTGCCCCCAGGTCCCTGTTGTTGTTGGGGTGGTGGGTTATCCTGGGTGCCCTGTAGTGGTAGACACACCGCAGATTGACGCGCCCTGGAGACAGAGGCATGGGCCCGCTGGGTGGGAGCTGTGCTGGTGTTCCCAGAGGGGTTTGGGTCTGTAGTGGCCTGTGGCTGTCTGAGGGGAACCGACTGTCCAGAGGTCCCCGATGGTCCGGGCTGGTCATCAGTGTCCAGGTTGACAGAGCTGCTGTCATCGCTGACGGCCTCTTGGGTGGGGGGGTGTGGAGAATTCTGGGCCCTCCGTGGCGGTGTGTTGGCGGTCGGGTCCTGCAGGGGTATAGAGGTATGGTTATAGTTTCAATGTGTGCCATATGGGTGTATCTGTGGGTTCCCGTGTCCCCAAGTGCTGGCATTCGTGTGTGGGGGCTTTGGGGAGGGTGGCTTGTGGGGGGGATGTGTATATGCATTGGGCATGGTTTGGTGATGGGTGTCCATGCTTAGTGGACGCATGCAGGCCTAGGTTTTGGGATGTGTGGGTTGTGATGGTGAGACATTGGCAGGGAATAGGTGTGCTGGGGGTGGGGGTGAGGATGGTGGTGGGGGTGAGGATGGTGGTGGGGGTGAGGGTGGGGGTGAGGATGGGGGTGGGGGTGAGGGTGGGGTTCGAGGATGGGGGTGAGGGTTGGGGTATGATTTGGCATGCAGGTGGGGGGGAAGCAGTATTGAAGCTTCAACTTACCAGAATCCATTCCTCCGCCGACTCCTGCGAAGCCGTCAGGATGCAGGATGTTCAAGACTTCCTCCTCCCATGTTGTAAATTGTGGGGGTTGGGGTGGGGGTCCTCCGCCAGTCTTCTGCACGGCGATGTTGTGCCTGGATACCATGGAACGCACCTTCCTCCGTAGGTCGTTCCATCGCTTCCTGATGTCTTCCCGATTTCTGGGGTGCTGTCCCACAGCGTTGACCCTGTCGACAATCCTCTGCCATAGCTCCGTCCTACGGGCAATGCTGGTGTATTGGACCTGTGTGCCGAAGAGCTGGGGCTCTACCCAAACGATTTCCTCCACCATGACCCTGAGTTCTTCGTCTGAGAAGCGGGGGTGTCTTTGGGGTGCCATGGAGTGGTGTGTATGATGTGTGGGGTGGAGTATGTGTAGTTAAGTGTGTTGAGTGTGGTGGTGTGTGTTGTTTTGTGTGTGGATATTATGTGGGTGATGGTGTAGTGTGCCTCTGTGTGATGGTGTTCTGTGATCGCTGCTGTGTCTCTCAGTGCTTCTTTTTGGATTTTGGTCAAAGGGGTTTGTGGGTGATGTGGGTGTGTGTTTTATATTGTATTGTGTGTGTGGGAGTGGTGTGTGTATGTGTATCAGGTGTGTGGAATTCAAATCGTCCAATGTGGCTGAGTTTTGTTCATTTGTGTGTATTCTGACCGCGGCGGTGTGTACCGCCAATGGAAAACCGCGTTTGAAAGACCGCCGCGTGGATTCGTGGGTCGTAATGGCATGGGCGTATTTCTGTTGGCGTGACGGTGGAGGTTTGGTCACCTCCACTTTTCCGCCGACCGCTGGTCTGGCGGTCTGTTGTGGCTGTCGGATTTTCGGAGGTTTGGCTGCTGCGGGTCAGAATGACCGTGGAGGATTACCGCGACCGCGGCGGAATTATGGAGGATTTCTGACCGGCGGTAGGCGCCTTTTACCGCCGAGGTCAGAATGACCACCTAAGTGTGTGAATTTTCTTTTGAAATTTAATTTCAGATGTCAGTAAATATTTGTCATTTAATTAATCCTTAACAGAATTTAAATCCCTTGTAGGCACCTTTACCTGTTTATGTACTAGTTGATACTCCTCCCGTATGAACTCGAGGCAGTCCCTGAGCTTGACTGAAAGGGCTGCACCCAATTCCCTTGTGACCGGTTTGTGTACAGCAGCCACGTGATTATATCAATCTGGTTCCACCCCAAGCTAGGCTTATTAGGCAGCAGTGGAATATACAGTGTGACATACTTCAAACACGGCAGTCTGTTAGACCCCCTCATGCAATAAAAATGGCTTTATGATGGCAACAGGTCAATATATCCACATTTATATTTGATTGCTCATATTAATAAAGGACAGATATTCTGAGTGCACAAGAGTATTTATGAAAAGTCAAAATATCCGTGAGTGATGGGACAGTGGAAGGGAGTGGGCACATGGTGAACAATATACTCAGCTACATTTCTACAGCTGTTGGTAGCACAGGGGCATAGTCCATGGGCCCATTTGAAGATGATGAAATGGCAGTGGCATGTCGACAAGGTAGTGCTGTGGCACACATGGGAGACAGTTCAGGGCAGAGTCACTTCCTGGCGGTGAGCTTGGTATTGGCTGGTATTTCAGAGGGATGTCTGGGTCTGAGTCCACGTTTGTGAGGGGGAAGCTGGGCTGCAGGGGAAGGGGTGCTGGTGTCCTGTTAGTCCTCTGGCAGTGCCACCAGTCCACTAATGGCTGCAGATGTGGATGGCAGGGCATTGTCCTGGCTAGTGGAAGGTGCCTGAAGGTGGGTGGAAGACTTAGGCTGGCTGTGGTACTGATGCTGCAACACCCCTGCAATGGTGGCCATGGTAGCATTGAGCTGTTTCCATTGCTCCATGGCCTCCTGATAGTGTGTCACCTGCAGCCACTGATTCTCCTCCAGTGTGGCCCGGATCTGGCCCATCCTGTCCTGTGAATGGTGGTATGCTTCCAGGACGTCAGCAGTGGCCTCCTGGGCAGCAGCATCCCTCCTTGGGCCACCCCACTGACCCACTGCTCCCCTCTCACTGGCCCAGCCCCCCTGTACCTGTGTCCCCTGCACAGGTGTGGCAGTCCCACTTGCACTGGGCCCTTCATTATCCTGCCTGGTGCTGGGTGGAGACTCGGGCCTATGTACCTGTGGGCAGCCAGTCCGTGGCCTGGAGACACTGGTGTGGGGGCGTTGGGTTAGAGCTGATGGTGGCTGAGAGGTAGGGGTGTCAGTGGTGTCCTGGGTGAGGCATCTGGAGGGTGACTGTCCAGGGCTTTGGGATGGGCCAGGGATTTCCTCTGTGTCCAGACATCCCTCTGCAATTTCCTGAGTCGGGGCTTCGTCTTCAGGTGGAGGACTGGCACTCGTTGATATCTCTGTCCAAGTGGCATGGGCTGTGGTGCCTGTGTGTGAGAGAATAGAGATGTGGGTGTCCTGCACTTACTTGTCCCTTGCAGCACTGCTTACGGGTTATTGGTGGTTCAATTCCCATGTGGTAGCATGCAGGGTCCCTTGGTGTTCATTTGGATGCATTTAGTGAGGGGGGTGTTGCATTAAGGGTGTTTTAGTGCTCCTGCCATTTCATGCATGGGTTGGTGACTGTGCACAGGGGGCTGGTTGGTGATCTGTGGGGGGGTTGTGGGCATGCAGGGAACATGGGTAGGAGTGTCTGGGTGTGGTGGGCTGGGTAGGTGATGGGGCATTGTGGTAGTGAGAGGGATGGCGTGATAGATGCATTCCAAGTGTAGTTGTCTTACTCGAGGGAGTCCAGTGAGGCCCTCTGGGTTCAGGATAGCCAAGACCCTCTCCTCCCAGTCAGTGTATTTGGGGGGGAGGAGATGGGGGACCACCACCGGTCTTCTGTACGGCGATGTTGTGATGCCATGGAATGCACCTTCCCCCGCAGGTCGTTCCATCTCGTCCTGATGTCATCCCTTTTACGTGGATGGATTCCCACTGCATTGATCTTGTTGACAATCCTCTGCCATAGCTCCATCTTCTTGACCAAGGGAGTCTGCTGCACCTGTGCCCCAAATAGCTGCGACTCGACCCGAGGTATTTCATGGTCCTCAACTCCCGGTTGGTGAAGTGGGGGTGCTTAGGGGGGTGCCATGGTGTGTGTTGTGGGTGGTGTGTTGGATGTGTGTGACTTGTGTGGTGGTTGTTTGGGTGTATACATGTTGTGGTGTGGATTTCTGTGGTACTGTTGGAGTTGCAAAGGATTGTGGGTTGTGTATGAGTGTGTTTTATGGTGGCGTGGATGTGTGTCGGGTGTGTGCTTTTCAAATTTTCCACTGTGTGCTTCTGTTGTTGGCGGTTCCCGTTTTTGTCCACAGTGGTCATTATCGACAATGGTCGTTCGGCATCCACTGTCCGCTGCGCTGATTTGTGCATCATTATTTGGTGGGGGGGGGGTTTAGGAATGCCGGTGGCAGGGTACTGTGTACTTCCTGCCTTTCTACTGTCGAGTGGAGATTGTCAATTTTTTGGCAGTATTTGTTTTTGGCATCTTTATTCAGTGGTGTGCAGTCCACCGCCACTGGCGGTCTTTTGTTCACTGTCACCACGGTGGTCGGCGGTGATTAATGCCAAGTTCATAATGAGGGCCTTGGTTTTCAGTAAGGCCCACTCTTTTGTTCAGTTATTGGCTATGGTTCCTTGGCTTCATTTATACTCTAAGCAGGCGGCCGCACAGGTTTTGTATGAGGGATTTAGGTATGGTTTAAGGATACTAGCGCAAGGCTATTCATGCTCCCCACACTGTAAAAACCAGCTGTCCCTGAGGTCCAACCGCAGTGTGGCTAGAGCGAAGATTATCAAGGAACTAAGCTGGGGCAAGTAGCAGGTCCATTTCATGGGGTCTCAGTGCAAGACTTTGGGGGTTATTCTAACTTTGGAGGAGGTGTTAATCCGTCCCAAAAGTGACGGAAAAGTGACGGATTTACCACCAGCCGTATTACGAGTCCATTATATCCTATGGAACTCGTAATACGGCTGGTGGTATATCCGTCACTTTACCGTCACTTTTGGGACGGATTAACACTCCTCCAAAGTTAGAATAACCCCCTTTGTTTGTTCCCCCTTGGGGGTGGTCCCTAAGAAAGAACCAGGAGAGAACAGATTGATCCATAACCTGTCGGCACCCAAAGGCTAACCAGTGAATGATGCGATCAATAGGGCCCTCTGTTCAGTCAAGTATGCTTTTTTGAATCAGGCAATTCAGATGTGGTGGGAGCTGGGCCCAGGGCACAGATGGCAAAATCAGACATTGAATCTGCCTTTAGGGTACTACCAGTCCATCCAGATGATTTCCATCTATTGGACTTCCAGTTTGAGGGGAAGTACTACTTTGATAGATGCATGCCAATGGGCTGTGCCGTGTCTTGTTCCCATTTTGAAAAGTTTAACATCTTCTTGGAGTGGGTTTTCTGACGCAAGGCGCAGCATCAGTCTGTACTGCATTACCTGGACAATTTCCTCATTCTTTGTCCTCCTGGGTCAGATCAGTGTGCGGGTGCATTGGAAGTTTTTAAGAGTCTGATGAGTGAACTCGGGGTTCCGCTGGAGCATGACAGAACTGTAGGTCCCCACACTATAATGGATTTTTTAGGAATTTAATTGGATTCTGTTGCAGGGGTGTCCAGGCTTCTGAAAGACAAAGTACTCGCCGTATCCCAAGCACTCCAAGCAAGCGTGAGAGCAAAGAAAGTCACTCTCCATCAATTGCAGTGCCAGGTGGGGCAGCTGAGTTTTGTCCTACGTATCATTCCCATGGTACATCCTTTCTCTCAGTCCATTGCTCAAGCCATGTCAGGCTATAAGGTCAAACACCACCACACTAGGCTCTCCAGCGAGGTTAGGCAGGACATGAGAATTCGGCAATCTTTCCTGGGGGACTTCAATGGGACGGTCGTGTGCCCGAGTCCACCCAGGTCCAGAGAGGAGCTTGGCCTCTTTACAGACGCAGCAGGCAGTGAAGGTTTTGGTGCCATATTTGGTTCCGGTGGATGTTATGCCCAGAGGTGGCTCACAGAATTGGTGGAATCTGGACTAGTGATTAACATTGGTTTCCTAGAACTATTCCCTATTTTGGTGTTATTGTCAATCTGGCCTGATAGATTCCGCAATCGGTTATTTGGGGTATTTTTTTGGTCAGACAATATATCAGTGGTTGAGTGCATAAATCAACAGACTGCTGGGTGTAAAATGATTCTGAAAGTCTTGAAAATTATTGTTTTACTGTGTCTCAGATTGAACGTGAATTTTAGAGCAAAAGATGTGCCCAGGGTTTTGAATAATGCTGCTGACGCCCTATCCCATTTTAAGATGCAGGTTTTAAGGTCCCACCATCTATAAGTGGAGGCTCTTCTGGGAACATCTATGGCGGATTGGTGCCAAAGACTATCAGGCCTCGTGGCAGCCAGTTTAACACAAAAGATGAAGAAGGCTTATGAGGGAGCTGTCACAACCTACGTTAATTTCCTGAGTCATGCAGGGGGGTCCTCTGAAGCGGACAATACATCAGTTTTTGCTTTTCTGGAAGTCCTGAGGGAGAGTGGGAGGTCGGTTGCATGTGCTAGTCACCACACAGCTGCCATTTCCCTTTTTGCCCCCAGTTACAGGGGGTGCAGGTTGGCCATTAAGTAAGGAGGGCCATTAAGGGTTGGCAGCGGCTACAAGGGATCAAGACTGATACTAGGCGCCCCATTGACATAAAAAAGTTGAAGGTCCTGGATCGGATCTGTACATCTCTGTGAGAGAACACCCTATTTAAGGCGGCTTTTATGTTAGCCTTTGATGGGCCTTCAGATTGGGCGAGTTAGTGGCCAGCAAAAAGAAGGACATAACGGGGAGGGGGTTGCAGTTGACAGACATTCATTGGCTGGTGGAGATGGGGTCCTTAGTTACCAATATCCCTCATTCTAAAATGGTCCAGGATACGAAGGGCGACCACGTATTGTTGCAAACAGCCCCTGGCAATGTGTGCTGTACGGTGTATAATTTGGAGGTCTTCCTAGTTTTGCACCCTCCAGGGTCGCGAGATACATTCTTGGTGCATGCTGATGGCTCACCACTAACCAGGCACCAGTTTACTCAAGTACTGAAGCGCAGTCTGGGCACAGCGGGTTTTGATGCCGCTGAATTTGGGACTCATTCTTTTAGGATCGGGACGGAAACAGCAGTGGTGGCAATGGGATTGTCAGGGGTGGAGGTTCAAAGAATTGGCAGATGGTCCTCTGACTGCTATAAGAGGTGTGAGAGATTGCACATGCTGTGAATGCCAGTTTCTTACACCTCCCTTCTGTCCTGCTTTTTTCTCTAGATGGCCGAGACATTCGTTTGGATGTTCCAAGGTTTCCAGTTTACACAGGAACATCAAGGTTCATGGAGGTGTGGGTCATCAACCACTCTTATGGTTGATGCGCCGCCGATTGGTATGTGAAGAGTGGCATTGGGTCATGCGCAGCGCAGGCTGGATTCAGATTGTCTTTATTTGGGAGAGAAGGGTTGCACCTCACTCAGCTGAGACTTCTTTTGAACTCGATGATTCCACGATGGTCCCCCCAACCAGATTATCATAATGCATCTAGGGGGTAATGACTTGGTCCCCCTGGGTCGCCGATAACTATTTCAGCTTGTGGTCTCTGAGTTTGGTTGGATAGCCAAAACATTTCCGCATGTGGTGCTTGCATTGTCGAAAATCATCCCCCGACTGCAAAGGAGGGTATGCCTCCCAGAAAAAGCTCTCAATGACTTGGTCAGGAGAATCTATAACAAACTTGCCTGGTTGTTTAGATCATCAAGGTTAGCTGTCATCCCACATGGACACATATAGGGGGAGTGTTTCTTTCTCCTGGATGGGGTGCATCTTTCTTGGGTGGACTGAACACGGCAAAACATTTTCAAGCAACGTGTCATTCCCCTCCCGAGAAAGATGCACCCCATCCTGGAGAAATAAACATCCTGGAGAATCCTGGAGATATTTTTTGGCGGGGTTAGTCCCCTGTCCTCATTAGAGGTACAACTTCGGGGTGAGGGCAGACAGTCAGTCCACTATGCTGGCCTGTGACGTAGTGAGATCATGACTGGGGTGGGGGACAATTAGGTGCCTTTTCCTTACCTCAGCAGGACAGTAAAGTAATTGAACACTCCAGGGAGTGCTGGCTGGGAAGTGAGGATGACAAACAGGGGCGCAGGGGGTTACGAATGGTCCCTGGCACAATGCCCCTAGGGCCTACTGCCTGTGCGGGTGCAAAGATTTGAAGCTAGCTCTGGCCCTTGGGGGGGGTAGAGTCTGTGGGTGGAGGGGGTGCCCAAGGTAGGTATCCTGGTGGGCAGGAGTGCCCCCTCCACATGGTCTACATGCAACAGGAATTTTCGGAGGTGGAAATGGAGCAATCCTATTTGGAGATCCTACCCCTGGGGCCTTATTGCTGGAGGGGTAGGGGTGGAGACCAGGTGACTTAGTAGTCAGTCATGATCTCATCCACAGTCACTGATATTTTAGATATGCAGGAACTGATTTAGTCAGTGCTAGGAATTCTGATGTATTAGCGGACTCTGTTAAGGCTAGGCATCTTGAAAATGTAAATATTGTGTAAATAGTATGGAGGGCTTACTGTGTAAAATTTTGTCGAGTGATTTTGATTTTGTTTCTTAAAAATAAAATACGGCCAGGAGTTCACGACTCCCACACCTAAAGAGTTGTTGTCGTTCAAGGGGAAGTAATGCCATGTTGGGTGTGACTTGAGGTGTGGGGGTCTTGTGGGCTGAATGGGAGGGTCCAGGTGACAGGCCTCGGCCATACCAGACCATATGGATGGGGTCCTCACCCATTGGGAGGGCCCCATATATGGTGGAATGCCGAGAATGAGAGCAGAGGAGAGGGGGGTCAAGCCCAGACCCCACCTTCAGGTCTCTGGGATTGGCAGTGAGGGTAGCTCTACCTGGAAGCACTTAAGTGCTTCTGGGCCATGTGTCTTGATGAGGCCGTGCACTCACACTCCCCCTTTAAAAGGGGGCAGCGGTCGATGAGCAGGTCTCTTGCTCCCGCTAGCCAACTGAGGACTCCAGAGTGCTCCGTTGGCGCAAGAAACTTCCAAAGACACCCACCCACCGTCCCCCATGGCAGTTACTTGGTCTTGTATTTATTATCTTGTTTCAGATGGCACCTGTCTTCTGTTCAATGCTACATTAGGTTTGGTTGTGTTGACTTAATAATTACTCACATTTTCTCCCTTCAGCACAAAGGGATTCATCGTGGAAGCTTCGTTGTCGTATTTTATGCGGTTATGGTTGGCGGGTGAGCTCATGACTGGGGGGACAATTAGGTGCCTTTTCCTTACCTCAGCAGGACAGCAAGGTAATTGGATCCTCCAAGGGGTGGTTGGGAAGAGAGCATGACAACCAGGGGCATGGGGGTTGCGAGTGGTTGCTGGCATCTGGTCCCCAGGGCCAACCACCCACGCATGTGCAAAGATTTGAAGCTAGCACTGGCCTTGAGGTGGTAGAGTCTGAGAGTCTGTGGGTGGAGAAGGTGCCCGAGGTAGGTATCCTGGCAGGCAGGAGGGCCCCCTCCACAGGGTCTACATGCATCAGGATTTTTTGGAGGGGGGATGGAGCAATCTCATAAGGAGATCCAACCACTGGGGCCTTATAGCTGGAGAGGCAGGGGCGGGGACCGAGTGACTTATTAGTCATTCATGATCTCATCCTCAGTCACTGATATTTTGGACACGCAGGAACTGATTTAGTCAGTGCTAGGAATTTGGATGTATTAGCAGGCTCTGTTAAGGCTAGGCATCTCGAATATGTAAATACTATGCAAAGAATATGGAGGGGTTACTGTGTAAAAGTTTGTTGACTGATTTTGATTCTTAAAAATAAAATACAGCTGGAAGTTCACAACTCCCAAACGAGGGTTGAGGGGATCTTGTGGGCTGAATGGGGCGGGGTCCGGGTGACAGGCCTTGTTAATACCAGGCCAGGTTACCCTGAAAAAACAGTCATCCAGTTTGCCACTTTTAGATTACCCAAGACTCTTCATGATTTCTACTGCTATGTGCTTTTACAACGTTCATAAACGTTTACTGAAATCTTTACAAACTTCACAAAGTTGCTATGTTTTACACTTTCCCACATTTGCGTTAAAATCGACTTTTACAATTTATGTTGTAAAAGTTAAACTGAAGCTAAAAATTCCACATACATTTGCCACTGTCCATAGGGAAACTTCACAAAAGAAATGCTTGCAGAACCAAAGTCTTTATGTATGTTCCATCTCAGTCTTGGTTATGTTGATCAGAAAGAAAATGATCTTGCAATGTGAATGAAACCTTTGCATGTGCGAAGGAGAACTTAAACTGATAACTTTCGTAAAGTGCAAACAATTGGCATAAACTCAATCATGTATTAAAACTACGCACACTTCTGATAATTGCAGTACACTTAATTCAAAAATATGAGCACATTAATTTACTCAATCTGCTAAATTTTATTCAGCTAAAAGGATACCTGGGCTACACTCCCCATGGGGGAAACTGGAAAAAAGACTTTGGGTCCGATTCACAAACCAAATTACAGCCTTAAACCTATGGTTCCAGATAAAGTGGCCTATAAGGTAGCCACAAAAGGATACCTGGCAAGTATGACTGATTTAGCTACTATGGAGTTGTGTGTCCAGCCTGCATACAATTTTATGACAAGACCGGAGGCTCCTATTATGCTTTCATTTCCTGCTTTATTTTGACAGCAGCCAAGAAACAAAACACCAATCCCAAAGGTTTGAGTAACAGGCAACCAATGGGAGAACAAGAGTAATAAACTGACCAATCATGACACTATACACCATAAGATATACCATCCCCCCTGCTGGATTCCGAGGGCAATCCCATGTTTGATCCTAGTTTAATTCACCACCCCAATTCCACTGAATGGCTACCTTCAGAGCACATTGCTAATTATATTTTAGCAAAACTACGTCTTCCCTTAGATAAACAAGTACGGGCCAAATTACGTTCCGAGTGCCCCAGACCCTCACTCCCTCTACACATTACGGCAACTCCTTCTATAAATCCTTCACTACTTACCTTCTTCTCTAAATTCGGGAAAGATCCCCGCAAAGGGGTAGACAGGGCTTGGGCCCTCTGCCAGGATAAAGTTCTTGATTTGGTCGGTCCCTTAACCCGTATCTTTGACTTGGCAGAATCTGCAAGAGTTAACGACAAATCTATAGATCCTGAAGAACTGTCCCTCTGGATTCAGAGAGCCTACTGTTTACTAGGTAACGCAAATTCAGCTATGACGCATGAGCGTCGAAAAGGACTTTTACTCAAGCTAGATCCTAAGCTAGCGAACCTAGCAGCTATGGATTCAGGATCTAAGGCTGACGGCTTGCTTTTTGGGGACTCTTTTATTAAAGACTTGGGTAAATATGTCACCACTTTTGCCTCTCTGGACAAAGCGCAACAGTCTCTCAAAAAGGTTTTCAACACACAGGTTTTTGCCAGGGCCGGTAGAGAAAGAGGCCGCTCCACCGGCCGGTCCTTCAGGAATCAAGGCTTCAGAGGGTCTTACAATTACCAGCAACAAGAATTTCGGCCCCACTTCTACCCCCAGCGTTCCAGAGGGTTCAGAGGCAGGAACCAGCGCAAGTCATATAACAATTCAGGTAAGCCATTCTTCTGGCCATCTTTCTGTAGGGGGTCGCCTAAAAAAAAGCCTTCACAAATGGAAAGAGATCACCTCAGACCCTTGGTTTCTCAACACAGTCAAAGGCTATTTAATAGAATTTTACGAGACTCCCTTCCAACCTTCTCCCCTCCCTCCTCTCATCTTCGCAGAAGAGATGTCAAATCTCATCTCTGCCGAAATTCAAATCTACTTCGAAAACGAGCTATCCAACCAGCTCGTCCCCGTCCTTTCAGTTTTATAAGCCCCCTGTTTCTAGTAATCAGGAAAAACAAAAAGATCAGACCAGTCATCAACCTCAGACAATTCAATCAATTTGTTGTTTATCGACATTTCAAGACGGAAACAATCCTTCCTCTAAAAGACTCGCTTCTACTGAACGACTGGATGGTCCGCCTGGACCTTCAAGATGCATATTTAACAGTACCTATTCATTATTCTCACAGAAAATGTCTGCAGTTTCAATGGCAACATTGAACTTATCAATTTACTTGCCTGCCCTTCGGGCTTTCTTCAGCCCCTTGGTGTTTCACCACGTTAATGAAACCTATAGTAGCTCTTCTCCGGTCTCAAGGTTTCAGAATGATAATCTATCTAGACGACATACTTCTCATGCATCAAGACATCGCCATTCTTTGGTCTCAACTGTCCTACACTATATCCCTCCTTTCAGACCTAGGATTTATAATCAACAACGAGAAATCGATATTTACTCCGTCACAGAACATGGAATTCCTAGGTTTTCTAGTCAATTCCTCCCTAGGCCTTCTACAGCTTCCGGATTCAAAAAGAAAAGCTATCAAATCAGAGATAACCCTATCTTTACAGCAGACTTCTCTCTCCCTAAGGTCTCTTGCAAGGATTGTAGGTCTTCTTTCCTCCTCGATTCAGGCAATATTTCCAGGCCCTCTTCACTATCGGGCCCTTCAGAGGTTGAAAATTCGTCACCTCCGCAAAGGTCTTGCTTATTCAGATTTCATCCCCCTCGATCTCGAATCCCGTACAGAACTTCAATGGTGGCTCGACCATCTAGAAGCCTGGAATGGCAGGACCATCTTTGCCTCAGCCCCAGATCTTGTCTTAGAATCCGATGCAAGCCTAACAGGTTGGGGCGCAAGGTGTGGTCAAATACCGACTGGAGGCACATGGTCTCTTCAGGAGTCTTCATTGCACATCAACTATTTAGAGATGCTTGCAGGCTCCTTTGCAATCAGAAGCTTCACCAAAAACAGAGTCCATTGTTCCGTTCTTCTGCGTATGGACAACCTCACCGCAGTCAAATATATCAATCATCTTGGCGGTACCAAATCCAAAGCCCAAACCGAACTAGCCAAAAATTTCTGGGAATTCTGCCTCCACTGAAAAATTTCAGTTCGAGCAGAATACTTGCCAGGTTCGCTCAATTCAGTAGCAGACTGGTATTCGCGTCATTTGTCCGACTCCAGCGACTGGAAACTTCACTCTTCGGTCTTCAACTCCATTCATCGCAAATGGGGTCCCTTTCATATAGACTTCTTCGCATCCCGTCTAAATATTCAACTTCCTCTTTTCTTCAGCTGGAGACCCAATCCTCAAGCTTTAGCGACCGATGCATTTCTTCAGCAGTGGTCCCAAGCAATAAACTATGCATTTCCTCCTTTCATAAAAAGAGTACTCGCTCACCTTCGTCGTCAAAAAGCCACAGTAGTCCTAGTTGTTGCGTTGTGGCAATCTCAAGTGTGGGATCCCCCTCTTCTTGAATTATCTATCGACTTCCCAGTTCTACTGCCCTCCTTCCCTTCTCTCCTTCTCAATCCACAAGGTCTCCCTCACAATCTCATTCCCAGCAAATCCCTTCTTCTATCTGCCTGGAAAGTTTCAGGTCTTCCTCATCTTATCCAGGAATTTCACTTGAGGCTTCAACCTACATCAACAATTCCTGGGCTCCAGGCACTTCCAAGGCTTACAAATCATCTTGGTCTGTCTGGTCTAGCTGGTGTCTGGGAAAAGCATGTGATCCCTTTTCAGCAGATCTCAGTCTGATAGCTAACTTCCTTGCCTCTCAGGCTAGTGCTGGCAAATCTTACAGGACCATTCATCTATATAGATCAGATATCTCCCTACATCATCCTTTTATAAACGAGAAACCCATAGGAGAACATCCCATTATCTGTCGTCATTTGAAAGGAGTAAAATTCTCCAACCCTCCCCTTCCCAAGTATACCGCTTTAAGGGATGTGAATCTCGTCTTACAAATGTTCCTATCCTGGCAGGATAATAACTTATTGTCTTTGAAGATGCTTTCCGCTAAACTAACAATATTACTCTGTCTAGTGTCCATCAAACGTTTGTCTGATGTTAAAGCCTTAGATATTTCGGCTCGTCACTTTACTCCTTCAGGTGTCCTGTTCAATGTGTCTCGTCGTACTAAAACCAATATTACATCTGTTTTCTATCCATTCTTCCCCAACTACCCGAAACTATGCATGGGAAATAGTTTAAAGGTTTATGAACAAAAGACTGCCGATCTTAGGACATCTTCTACCTCTCAACTTTTAATTTCCTTCAGAAAACCTTATAAACCTGTATCTTCCCCTACTTTAGCTCATTGGGTTAAATGGGAAATGTCACTGGCGGGCATCGATACCTCAAAATTCGGAGCCCATTCTGCTAGAGGGGCTATGGCGTCTAAAGCCTTTTGGGCTGGTTCACGTTTGGAAGATATTCTAAGATCGGCAGATTGGTCAAATGATTTTGTTCTTCGCACCTTTTATTGTAAACCCGTCGATACAGCAACTTATGTAGTAATTAACATGTTTAAACAAGCATAATAGGAGCCTCCGGTCTTGTCATAAAATGTAGATTTCCCAAGTAATTTATGATGGAAAGTCTTAATTTTATTAAAGACACGGAGCGAGTATTATCCCACAGCTCACTATATTAACGTTGTTCTATTTTCCCACCCTTTAGTCGCTACCAACGTCCCAGCGTCTACTCCAAACTAAATCATCGGATGCAGTTTCCACTCAAACTACGACTTCAGTCCAATCATCATTGAAGCTGGATTCCTTGCCTCACCATTCCGTCAAGTGCTTCTCTTCGTCTACCCTGGACAGAGTTCAAGACTTATTTGCACTTGCTATGGCAATTTGTTTAATTTGTTGTATTTTACCTTTATTCAAATCTTTCTCTTGACTATCTAGCAGCTGAAAAGAGGGCTGCCTGCAGTCACGATTGGTATATCTTATGGTGTATAGTGTCATGATTGGTCAGTTTATTACTCTTGTTCTCCCATTGGTTGCCTGTTACGCAAACCTTTGGGATTGGTGTTTTTTTTCTTGGCTGCTGTCAAAATAAAGCAGGAAAAGAAAGCATAATACTCGCCTCCGGGTGTTTAATAAAATGAAGTCTTTCCATCATAAATTACTTGGAAAATCTACATTGTGCGGTACTAAACTCCAATCGTCGGGTGGTGGGTTGGTGAATAAAGATGTAGTTCGACCTGAGACTTTATTGTGAATACCCCACATGTGAGTTTACTGGCTTAAATGAATTCTTCACTTCATCCTTTCCCACCTTAGAAATGGTCTGAGATTTATTGCACCAAGGGTCTGGAGTAACTAACCAGGGTGCGAAAGGGAACCGAGCACCCCCAAATTTTCACCAAGCAGATATTATTCCCTGTGACGGAACAAAAAGAAAATGAGTCAAAACGTGCAGTTGTACAACATGCTTCCTTTTCACCAATGTGATTGTACTCTGCTTAATACTCTGTGTTGGGGAAATAGCAAGTATTGTATGACATTCTGAGAAGAATGCTTGAAAAGCTGTAATTGGTGCAGCTTCAATGGCATACTTCTGAGAATGCATATAAACCCCCAAAACTCATAAATCTTAATCCACATTTAGGAGTATGTGTACAGTATATATTTATAAGTATTTTTGTGAATTGAGCCCCATGCATTCCAATTGAGTCAGAGCAGTGCTTAATTTGAACCGCTGGCTTACGATGCTTGGCACTGGCCCTGAATTGCCAATACTGGCTCTTGGAGTTTGTGTAATTTAAAGATGAGCACAACAACAGTTGTTTAACAGTTCATTATACAATAAAAGCAACTAATACCTGCAGCCCATGCCATTCTTATAGGTTTGGAGGCCTTGATCAGTCTGAATTGTCAGACCTGTAGTTATGTGATGGTTAGTTGTTATGTAGTTATGTCACTGGCAACATTGGCAGCGGCAATGAGTGGTCCAAGCAGCGGTGGCCTCTTTGGGAGGGCCCTGGCAGTAATTGTGCCAGGGCACTACAAGCTAAGTGCTGATTCAGAGGCACATTTTGTAACCCACTCCTAATTGGTTCATTTGGGATGAGCTTAGGGGAAGCCAACAATGATGTTGCCAGTAAGACATGCAGCTGCTAAAATGAACTATGAGCCTTCGGAGTAAGGTGATGATGAGTGATAACTGTACCTGAGAACAGTTTATGTGAAACGGAAATGGGGCATTTGAAGAGAGTGATATTCATAATAACACTATAAAGGTTGTTATTGTAATACAAATAATTATAATAATAATATTATCGTAATATATTTTATAAAGCACTTTTTATGAAGTTTCCTTTTCACTGCGCTTTATGCCACACGTGTTTTTTGTTTACTTACTTTATTGTATTATTCCAAGTAGTACGAGTATCATTACTATTGTTGGTGTCATCATTGCTTATTAATTATTTTAATAGGACTAGTTGTAATGATAAATAGAACAGGAACAACAAATGAACGATAATAATAATAATAATAATAATAACAAATCGCTTTCGGCATGACTATCTTATATCTATGGCAAATAAGTAGTTTGCCTTTAAAAAGCAAGCCATGACTTCAGGAATAACCAGTCAGGTGAGCAAAGGAACTAAACTGAATTGAGCCACTCTCATTGGAGCCATCATTTAGGATTACAACACCTCCCTCCCCCTCCTTTTCCCCGGGAGACTGACAAGAAAGAGAGGGGACTTGAAATCTCCAGAGCCTCCCATGTCTAGACTTTCAAGTGCCTCGTATTTTACGCTGGGGATTCGCTGAGCCCAACGCCCCCATTTATTTCCCTCATTTGTAAAAGCAGTTTGGATTGTGTGCCGTTTTGCGCTGGCCAAAAATGAGGCAGGTAGATGTTGTAATTGTTTTAAGTGTTGGGCAGCAAATAAAAAAATAAGAAGGTGCCTCGTCGTATTTATGGTCTTGGTGAATGCACATGCCAAAATGCGTTTAATCCTTAGCCAAGTACCACAGTGTAGAAATATAAATGTTTCCCGATGTTCGTTTGATGCAAACGTTTCACATTCTGAAAAAGTTCTTTAAAAGTTTTCTTCAGCGTACTTAAAAAAAATACATCACAATGTTTTCAACCTAGTCACTTCGTAATATTCACTAAAATATTTTAAAACTAGCTCGTGTGCCGTTTTTCTGTAACATTTGTGGTGTTTAAAGGTGCTTCTGCGAAACGTGTAAGAAACATTTTGTAACGAGTGGACCTGTGCAGTACTCGCCTGTGACTATCGGGGCTGGGCTACGCCGCCAGCCCCTCGCTCAACGACTAGGGGAGGGCCTCTATCACCCCCTCCGGGGCGCAGCCGTGCTTTCTGTTCGTCTGCTGTCTCTACAAGTAGAGTGGGAACAGGCAGCGGCGGGGCAGCTGCAGACGGGGAGGGGGCAGAGGTCAAGGTTAGAGTGGAGCCTGCCATAGATCTGGCTTTGAACGTGAGTCAGGGAGAGGGACGGACCAAAGGGGGAGCTCTCAGACCAGACATCGCAGCTCCTGCAGCTAAATGATCAGGCGCGCGAGACGGAAAGGGAGGCTGGGCAGAGCCGGGGCGCGCGCGGCGGGCTGGCTCGGGACCCAGCTGGGCGGCTGCATTCGCACGGATACATTTAAGTCCTCCCAGTTATTTTGTACTACCTGTCCACCGTGGTGCCCCCCACAAATGGGCTTCAGCGCTTTGACTTTCTCCTATCAGTCAACAACACCTTGCAGCAGTGTGAGCGATGGCACGTGCCTCAGTTGCACGTTCTCCCACGCGTGCAGTCTTGGGAACTTCTGTATCGCTAACCGCCATGAAATTTGCAGGGTGAGGGGTGACGGCAGATATACAACGGGGCGTGGCACAGGGAAGCTCATCAACCCTAAAAATTGTACTATGCTTCGCAAAATGTGAATTTTCCTATGAGATATGACCTTCTTCCAAGTTAATATGAAGCAGGCGCGTTGCCACCTTGACAATACGTAACATCTTGATACACATGCCTGTAATTTGGAAACATGGATTTTATTTCACACTTCCCTCCTGGGCTCGCGTGTTCTGATACGTACACATACGACGTGCCCTAGTTAGCAGACTTAACTCGTTTTCACTCGTTGTCGATTTGTACAGAAGCCGCCTTTATTGCAGACGCGTTTTTCATGTGCTCACACGATGCTACTTCCCTCCCCACCTCCACGCACACGCATTTCGACACACACCCTCTCTCTTACTTTCCAGGCTTGCTCCACATTTCCGCACATATCCCTCACATTATCCATATCTGTTTACCTGCACATGCCCTGTGTGCGCAAATGCACATCATTGACACATATGCCACCGTGTGCAGCTATGTATTTCACCTGTACACACATCATTAGCCCGCATATTCTTACTTTCCCAACGTGTCTGTACTTTACACATATGACCCCCGTCTTTCGTTTGCACCCATGTCCTGTACTTTACCTCTCAACTTCTCAGTTTTGTAACTAAGCTACTTAGTTACAGAAATCCAGAGCCAGAAAGTGGTCATTTTTGGGCTACACATGAATTCGACTGAGAATCAGACCCTCCCCAAACGGGAGCCTCTTTTTGAGCTACATGACACTCATTTTAAGTACACGTCTCGCATCAGACGTATGTCCCTCATTTTAGACATTGTGCTTCGTTTGCACAAACGTACTTCATTTGTAAACATGCATTTCACTTGTGCTATGATTTCTCGTTTGCAAACATTCATCTCAGTTGGACGCACGTCCCTCATTTGTGTCGTCTCTCATTTGCATACTCGTTCCCCATGTTGGCACGTTCTTCCTTTGTGAGCTATGACCTCATTCCTCATTTGCTATGTGTAATAATAATTCCATCCAGTGATAATTGTTTTCTAAAATACAGGGTGGGATCATCGGTGCTCTGCATTCCTAGTGACGTCACTTTTCCGCAAGTCCCTTATTTGTTCCCCTCATTTACATACGTGCCTCCAAGGTTCACGCATGCACAATACGAATACGATTGAGCTTCGTGGTGCAGGCGGCGTGCAACATTTCAGCAGAAGCACTTTCACCGGTCTCTGAGTAAAGACTGCATGAATAATGAGCAATTGCAAACGCCTATGCGCTGAAAGCGGTGTATTAACGGATGCTTAATGCCTCCTGGGGAAAGAAGCCTTGTATAACTCGTTTCTGCCCATTCTCCACCTGCGCAAGTTCCGCATCGTGCGCCAGAAATCCTAAGGTGCCAAGGCTATGTTGCAAGTGAAAATTCGCTTCCTTGGCCAGGAAATTCACGCTGGCCCAGAACTATTTAAAGTCTTTAACAAAATAAGGACATTTCAACAAAGGCAATTTCCCAGAAACGTTTCTTTTCTGTCAGTCGGACACGCAAAGTCAGCAGGTGTTTCTCAGAGCAGTGCATGAACATGACAAGAGCCGCAGCACACAAAGCATGTATCAGAACACGGGGCACTCGATTATCCAGCAGAAGAGACCACGAAAAACACGGAAATAGGAAATATTTGAGCCAGGGCTGAGGTGCAGACATTGCACCATCACCAGATACAGCAGGGCGTAGAAGATAAAATCTAATGTCAAAAATAGAGTCATCACAACCAGACAAGCACCAATAACTGTGACGTATGAAGGGTGCACTGGGACACAAAGAGGGTCTTCGTCAACAGGCACAAGAGAGCTTGAAAAACACAAACTAACTGAGAGTAGCATCGCCACCAGACAGACAGGAAACGCTTTTAAACACGTTAGTTATACTGTGAGACCAAGCGCGTCACCAAGAACATGCACAATACAGTGTGAAAAACAAAACGTAACGTGGAGAAACTGCAGTTACCACAAGAGAGACAGATAAACCTGTACCAGTACTGGGACATTGTGACATCACCAACAGATACATTACAGTATAAGAAACAAAAACATAAATCGATTCCTATCACCATCAGAGAGACAGGAAGAACTGCAGCGCATCAGAACTGTACTGGGTTACTGTGTCATCAACACCATGCACAATACAGTGTGAAAAACAAAACCTAACATAGAGAAAGTGCCATTACCACCAGAGAGACAACAAGGACAGTAATAGTACTGGGACATTGTGGCATTACCAACAGATACATGACAGCATGAGGAACAAAAAAATATTACAATTCCTATCACCATCAGAGAGACAGGAAGAACTGTAAGGTATCAGAGCTGTACAGGGTTACCGGGTCATCAACCACAGGCACAATACAATGTAAGAAACAAAACTTAACATAGGGAAAGTGCCATCACCACCAGAGACAGCAAGGACAGTAACAATACTGGGACATTGTATTATCCTCAGCAGGCACCTTACAGTGTGAGGAAACTATAGCAAGTCCTATCCTCATCAGAGAGACAGGAAGAAGTGTAAGGTATCAGAGCTGTACTGGGTTACTGTGTCATCAACCACAGGCACAATACAATGTAAGAAAAAAAACCTCACATAGAAAAAGTGCAAAATAAGGATCAAAAACTAATGTGTAGAAAGTACCACCACTAGTACACAGACAGCAAGGACTAGCATTTTAGAGTTCTACTGGGTCATTGTCCCATCAACAACATACACAACTGAACACGCGAGACAAAAACTAAGATACAGAAGGTGCCCTCACCATCTTAGAAATGGCTGGGTATCGCCGAGGCCTGCAACCACCAACCACCCCTCACCCCCCCAAGCCTACTTTCAAAATTCAGAGCCACTTCTCTTGGGGTTAGAGGTCGTGGACCGCCGGCCACATTTTATTGTTGACAGAAATTGTTAATCATAAAAATTATACGCAGTAACCTCAACTATATTCACATAGTATTTACAGAGTTTTCAAGAAATACCTAGCCTTAGCAGAGTACGCTAATACATCCACATTCCTGACACTGACTAAAAAAATCAGTTTGTTTCTGCATACCCAATGATTGTGGCTGTGAATAAGATCATTACTGTTTTTCTAGAACCCCCAATCCCTGCCCCTCCTAACTGTATGCATCCCAGGGGTAGGATCTCCATCAGGGTGTTCTCAACCCTTCCCAAACTGGAGTACTGTGGAGGGGGCCTGCCTGCCCGCCAGGATACCTACCTTGGGTGCCCCCTCCACCCTGAGGCCACCCCCCAAGGGCCAGTGCTTGCTTCAAACCTTCTGCACATGCGTGGGTGGTTGGCTCTAAGGGCCAGATGCCAGCGACCGCTCGCAACCCCCGTGCCCCTGTATGTAGTCCTCACTTCCCAGTTAGCACCCCTTGGAAGGTCCAATTAGCTTGCCTCCCAGTTCCTGCAATAAAAGGTACCCAATTGTATTCCCAGTCATGATCTCACCACGCCCACCTTTACACATAAAAATACAACAATCCACAATTGACCAATTGCACGGCTAATCAAGACACCTGAGAAGGAAAAAGGGGCGTTAGCACACAGACTATAATTACACCTTAGGAGCAGTCATATTTAACTTTAAAAAGCCTAATTCAGAAGAAACTGATTCCCAAGAATGGGAGGAGGTGTGTGGGTATGTCTTCTGGGGGTTGCTAGGGGCCCTGGTCCGGTCAGCGAGCAAGAGAAGCGCTTTCTGCCCACAGCCGCCTTTTCATGGCAGGCCCCATGACGTCATAATTGTGCACAACCCCGGAAGCACAAACAGTGCAACAGCCCCCCAGCCAATCGGCTGTGATTTTGTAGGAGGGTTGGGGTCGGGGAGCCTGCTGCTCCCGACCCCCACCCCCTTCTCATTGGCCGGCTCCGTCGCCATAAGCGGGCCCCCCTGAATGGGGTGGTCCCGTGCATTAGAGCTACACTGTGCCATCAATGACAGGCACATCAGAGCGCGAGGAACAAAATCAATCATACAGAAAGTGCCATCAACACTAGACAGCAAGGACTACCATGTCAGGGTTGTACTGGGCCATTTTATTATCAAAAACAGGGACATAGGAGCACGAGAAACAAAAAGAAACAGAAACTACCAATTCTACCACAGAGGCAGCAAGGTCTGAGACGTATTTCAGGCTGTACACAGACACAGAGAGTTTAAAAACAGTAGGGACAACAGAGCATGAGAAGCAGATTGTAACTTATTGAAACTGCCATCCCAGCCGGACACTGCAGAGAGCGAGAACTGATCAGAGTCTGCATTTAACAATCATCTTGCAGAACCAAGCATGAGACACAAAAGCTAACACAGTTTGTCTTACCCTTCACCACCAGACATGCAAACAGCAGGAGATCAACACACAGCTTGTAATGGGACAGAAAAAGAGCCACCACAAGCAAGGGAAACCTTGTGCCTGTGATTAAAAAAAAGAAGAGGAAGGAAAGCACACACAACTAATGAATAAGAAACAAGCAAATGAGAATGACAATAAAGCTAACAAATGGTAATCAATGGGCGAGCTGTAAGCCCACTATAAGATAATAATACGTCTCACAACAGATATTGCACGTCCTGCCTTAGAAGTGACCTAGAAGCTAACATATAGTGTCAACACACCAGACAGAGCAGAGGATGAATGTCAAAAACTTACAACATAACTTTATCATTCTTAAAAGGCAGCGAGAACTAAACATATCGGAATTACCGGCAAATTGAGAGTCACCAGTAACTGGCACATAAGAGCGTAAGAAACAAAAACTAACTGAGGGTGTCCTTACCACCAGACACACAGCTAGGCCTGTAAGATTTGAGAACCAGTACTGTGACACAGCAACTTCACCATCGTGAGGCACAGCAGAGCATGAGAAACAAAAACGGTGTCATTTCCACCAGAAAATCAGAAACAAAAACTAATTTACAGACAGGGCCCCTGGAATTACGTGATTCTGTAGCAACAGATTTTTTTGCATAATCCTAGATTTACCACATTTGCCACATAATCCATCTTTTGCTGTATAGTTTGCAGCTTTTAACAAAAAGAATGTTTCTAGGGCAAATGGTTCAAAAGTTACTAAAACCCCAGCTAAATTTGTGGACGTGCAGTGGAGCGACCTTGGCAAAGGTTGACAGGCCACCTTTCTGTTGCCTGTTGCTATATTTGGGCATTAAGCTGTGTACTAATGAGGTGCAACCAATGCCCAGACAGTTTTAACAAGTGTAAAAATGTCAAAATAATGAAATAAAAAAATGTGCAGCATTAAGCCCCATGTATTGCCTTTTTTTACTATATAATTTATCAACCCAGCCACATAATTTGTCCCTCCCCTTCCGCATAGTTCCAGTGGCCCTGTCTACAGAGTGTCATAACCATTGGACAAAGCAAACAGCAAGAACTAACACACAGGAGAGCTCTACTGGGGCACGGGTGTCATAACCCTCTGGCCCAGCAGACAATGAAAAACTAAAACTAAAATACAAAGTGTCCTCACCACCAGACAGCAAGAACTGTAACACGTGGGAGCTCTATACATGGCCACATAGATGTTACCACCATCATGGTAAATCATGAAAAGCAAATACCAACACACAGACAATGTCATCACCAAGAGACAGAGGAACAGCACAAACCCAAATTACAAAGCCTGCACCAGGACACAGAGTATCAACACCATCTGGCACAGCTGAACAAGAGGAAATAAAAAGCATACAAGTAACATCATCAGCACCAGTCAGGCAGCAAGAACTGCAACATGAGACTACTTGGACACCTTGGTCCAGATTTACTATATTCAGTAAACCTGGGTTTGCAACAAAATGGTGCACCTATCTGAGAGAGGTGTAACAGTGACAAATACGCTAATTTCTCTTTGTTAGTTCCTCTTTTAATGAGTGGTACACTCACCACACATGAAATAATAAGCCTCTAAGGACTGTTTTTGTGCAGAAAGATATACCTTGGGCACTATCCTGCCCACAACGCAGACACTCCTGTGCTATGGGACAAGGGTGCCTTTGTTGGCACTAGGCTGTCTGAGGTGCACTAGCACTGGAGGGGGGGGGGGGGCAGAGGTGCACCTTGTCTTAGTAGATGTGGCACACTCTTGCTCGCTCCCTTTCACTGTCATGCAACGCAGCACAGCAGGTTCCCTTGCTGCGTTGTGTGAAATGTTAGTAAATATGCCCCCGAGTGCGCAACCACCACAGGACTAAACTGAAAACAAATACCGAACATACAATGCATGTTGTGACACACATAGCAAGTCACTAACAACAAGATAAACAAAAATGAATACAGTCTCGTCGCCATCAGAGGAAACAGCAGGAACTGGAAATACAGAGCAGTACCTGGCCACAGAAAGCCAGTGATGGCACAGGTGTAGCTCTACATGAGAAACAAAACTGAACACACAGTGTCATCACCGGCAGACAGAGTATGAGAAACAACAAAACTAAGCTACGGTGAGTGTCATCACCACCACTCTTAGCAAACAGCAAGAACTGACACACACCAGCCTCTCCTGGGTCACAGAACGTCAACACCACCAGTCACAGCAAACCATGAGAAACAAAAACTAACATACTGAGTGTCTTCGCCACCAGACAGCAAGAGGTGTAACCTAGCAGAGCCCGGACTGAGAGACAGAGTGCCTGAAAGGAATGGAGGATTTAGACACATGCATGTATCCTTCAGAGAAGCAGGGCGAGCAGACGGTGTTTATGTTGAGTTGCACTGTCTGATCTTTGTCTTAACCCAGCCCACATTCCTGGAAAGGCACGGCTGACCCGGGGGCATCCATCACGCTGACGGCAGGTGGGGCCAGGGCGCGTTCACCTTTCAACCTTCTCCCCAGAGGAGGAAGGCCTAGGACAGCAGAAGACAGGCTTCCAGAACAAGCGCTCACCGACGGCCAGGGCAGAGCAGTGACAGGGCAAACAGAAGGGGCTGGTGACACTGCACCGCAGCTCTGAAGGGTGGCAGGCTAGGAAATAGGTTTAAGGGGCGGGGTGGCTTCAAGTGCTGGGTTAGAAGACGGAGGAGGGAGGGGTGTGCCACAGTCTGGGGCGCGTTTCTCAAAGGCACGCCTCCCTCACGTTCACCCCCAGTTTAGGACACAACTTTTTCAAGCAGTTCCACCAGCCTGTAGCTGGCAGCCTGTTCAGCGGAAACAGCCGTGGCGCACTTCTCTGCAGGCGAGAAAACAACACACGAGATACTGTGGTCCGGACATACACTTTGCAAGGTTACTGGGATGTATATGTGCATTGTAAATAATACAAGTGCGAACAACTGCTTCAGCGCCCCCAGGCGGTAGTGCACGCTGTATCAATATTACCGCACGCGACCGAGTCCACCACTTCTCTACCGACCCTATCTCCATTTCTCGCGCTGTCTGGCTTTGGTACTTTTTTACTCCCACCTCACTCTGATTTTGCTTATATCACTCTCTTTCCCCTACCAAACTCTCTCTCGTTCTCCCACTCTCCTTTATTGTCGATTTAATTCCCTATCGTTTGCCTTTTAGAGTCTCTGTTTATGGTTCCTCTTTAAGTTTTCGACCGTGTTTCATTTAAATATATTTCCCACCTCTCGCTCAGTCCTTTTCCCTCAATTTCGGTGTTGCTCTCTCATTTCCGATAACCCAGTTCGTATTACGCCGTCTCTCTCTCTCCTTTCACCTCACAATTCCCGCTCCCTGGTTGGTACTTGTTATCGTTTCCCCATCACTCTACTTTTATTTCCACTCTCTAGCCCCCACCCCATCCATTCACCATCTCTCCTAATTTCTCACTCTTTCAATATCTCTCCTCTTTACGCAGCCCAACCCCCGATTTACTTCCTTCTGGATGTCTGCATGTTTCGATCTCTGTCGTACCTCTCTTGCACAGTGCGCCTCGCGATCCAGATCACAGTTAGGCGCTCACAATCTCTGCAGGTCTGAGGTGAAAGGAGGCCCAAGGCATTTATCCAGGATCACACAATGAGCACGCGGAATCCGAGATCCTGGGTTCTCAGTTCCTTGGCCTGGCCTTTCTCGCACATTGCCTGCGCCTGTCTCACTCAGTGGCACAGGGCGCATTTCCGGTCTCAGAAATCTCTGCCCTGGGTTCCGGGTGTCCGCACGGAGCATGTGGGGCCCGCACTTGGAAGAACGGTGGAGGGTGACAGTGCTTCGACTGGAACACGGAGCGCAGTACATCAGCTGGTATTTTCCAGAGCATAAACCAGAGAAAAGAACCCTTAAATGTTGTAGCCGACCCCAACGCACACGTGCTGTCTCTGTCTTCGGGAGGGACATTACTTCCTGTTCCGTGGTAGTTCGTACCTGTAACAGATCACTACTCTTTCTGGAATCAAATAGGTGCATCCGCGTGAAGGAGAGGAGGGCTGGAGCCACCTGCATCATTTAATTACCACAGCGCATCCTGCACGTGTGGACCTGGTTGTTGCTGCTTTGTTGCAATTTTGTCACAGGAATGAAACGTTTCATTAAGGCTTAAAGTCTGAAAACGACATTCTTATGTGATTCCAGCGCACGATCAGCTATTTGAGGATAGTGTTTTGTAGCAATCCAAACTAGCCAATATTAACTAATGGCGCCCATTTCTATTTTAGAGTCACTGTTGCAACCGAGGGCCATCGGTGCTTCAAAGTTATCTCTCTATCTATTTATCTATCTATCTATCTATCTATCTATCTATCTATCTATCTATCTATCTATCTATCTATCTATCTACCTTGATCTCTCTCGCTAGATCTATCTCTCTCTGTCTGTCCTCTCCTCCATCCACCCATCCATAAAATCTTCCCACCCACACATCTATCATCCACCCACTGGCCCATCAACTCCTATCTACCTATACGTGTATTCTTAACGTAAAATAACTGTCTACCTACCTCCCAACTGCCCATCATCTGTCTGACCATCCAGGCATCCATCCATCTATCCTTCTCACCCATTTATCTACTCCTTCTAATACATACTCATCTCAATCTATCCATTCATCTGCGTATCTATCCATCTATAACATCTATCTGCTTAACCTCCATCTGTCCACTCACTGTTCACCCATTCAGCCATCCACCCCACTGATTTACCTACTCCTTTTTGCACATGCCCATCTAAATCTATCCACCCGTCTGTGTATCCATCCATCTACAATATCAGCCTGCTTAACCTTCATCTGTCCATCCACCCGTCCATCCAAACCTACCCAGAGAGATATCTATCTATCTATGAGCCCACACGCCAATCCATCCATCAATCCATTCATCCATCCACCCTTGCATCTACCCACCTCAAAATCTATCCATACTTCTTCAATGTCTACCTATCTTGACTCCCATTCTTCTGTCCGCCTACCCATTCATCCATATATCCCACCCATTCATCCATTGCTTTTCGCATAAAGCACCCTCCAACTCTATCCATGCACATGTAGTCATCTACAATGTAAGCCTGCCAACCTAACTTCCCACACATTCATTCACGTCCCCGCCCACCATTTACACAGCCATCCATCATTTTATAAATCATACATATGATTGCATCATTCTCTCTGTCCGCCCAAATCAATCAATCTATCTATCTATCTATCTATCTATCTATCTATCTATCTATCTATCTATCTATCTATCTATCTATCTATCTATCTATCTATCTATCTATCACATGGTACCACATTGGTGGAAACAGTTGTTCCGTCCTAATGAAGGTGACAGTTCACTGTTTACCAGTTTGAGGGTAAGATTGTCTGGTTTGGACTGCTACTAACACTAGGCTCAAAATAGCTGATTATAGTCCTGCAGTCGCAAAGGGATGTAGTTTTCAGACTCATCTCACGGTTTGGGGCGACCCAATGATATTTTTTCTGTTGCAAATATTTACAGCAACATGGCAGACATGTATCTGCAGATAAACATCTTTACAAAACGAACACGAGCATGGTGCATGCCAATGAATTTACTTTGTCTTTCTTTGAAGGCAAAAGTAAACTTCACGTTGCGAGCTGAATGGAGAAGGCGGCACGTGTTAAGACTGTGGGGAGGGTGCGCCTGTGGGGTGTACAGGAGGAACGCATTAGAATGTGGGGTGCGAGAAAGAGGGGGGCTTTAGCGCGTGAGGTGCCCAACACTGCAAATAAACTTAATAATTAAAATAAAGTTATTGTTGAAAGCGGAGATCCGCGGCTTCGCCGTGCCCATTCTGCTCCTGCGCCGCTCTTGTGCTGCCGGACTCGGATCAAGTTGTTACATTTCTCCCGTAATGAAGACAGAAATGGCAAAGGCAGTGTCCTGCAGCGCACTGACAGGCTGGGCTGCCCCCCTCCCCCCCAGGCAGCCCATGCCCACCTTTTGTTTGTGGTGGGGGAGGGAAAAGGGGTGCGCATTTTTTTTCCTGACAGGAGCACGCGGGGTGCAAAGGGAAAGAAAAAAAAACTGAGCCACTGCTCCAGAGCCCCAGAGCCTGCAGAGCATGTGGTTTTGCTTGTTGTCTTTCGCAGGGTACAGTGTTAAAAAGCCACCGCTAGTCGCCCCCAGTGCTCCTACTCTTCTCGGGCTTTTTGTCTCCTTAGTGCAAGATTAAACGTCACGTCCGCACTTGAACTTGAATTTTATCCCATTGTACAGAGGCAGACCCAGCCACAGAGAGGCAGGAGCTCCGGAGAGCCACGGGCTCCGCCATCTTCACACTGACAACATTAATAGTAATAGCCAGGGAGGAGAGAGCGGCCGAGCCCTGTCCTCACTGCCAGGCGAAGGGGGAGCCAGAGCAAAGTGCGGGCCACTGCAAGCCACCCGAGCCATCAGGGCCAGCCTGCAGAGCAACGAGGCACCGCTCCCGGACTCCCCGCAACCCTGAGCCAAGGGTCACTCACAGATTTTTTCTCATTTTTGGCCAAAACCAGATTTTCTTCATTTTTTTTAAACCATTTTCTTTTTTTTTTTTTGTCTTTTTTTTCCATTTTCTTTGTGGGCAAGAAGTGCAACTGCCAAATTTCGCCAAGCACCTCTGCAAAAAAGTCTCATTGTTTTGGATGGACAAAAAATATTCCAAATTTCAAACACCTTCAAGAAGCATTGCCAAGTTCAATGACGAGTCGTGGAAACTCCAATGGACAGCTTTTTTTGTGAATTCATTTGAAGGAGGGAAGGAAGTTCCACTTTCAGGGAAACGACATTTTTTTCCGTGACTTTTATTTGCTTGAGAAGAAGACATTTGACCAGAAAGAAGAAGAAAACGAAGCAACGTGGGAAAAGAAAAGAGAACTCAGTGCTGCTCTCCGGGCGATGCCAGTGTAAATGCCAGGGCAATGTCCCGTCGCAAGCAGGGAAACCCTCAACACTTGTCACTGAGGGAGATTGTCACACGTAAGTTTATACTGCAACCTTTAAGGGTGGGGGTTCATTTTACAGAAATAATAGCACTGACTGCAAAGCAAAGAAGGCTCCATTCACCTGAAGGGGGAAATAACTAGAAAATAACAATATTATCGTGCATAATGCAATAAAATATGAAATGCACGTTATAGCTTTATATTTTAGAGGGAAGCTGCAATAACTCGGGGTGGTAAGCCAGTGGGGAACTTTTTTCGGGGGTGGGGGGCTTGGAGGGAGGGGAGAGCTGCTGGTTACAAATGGGAAGTGTTGAAAGTTGGCGAGCAGCACATGGTGTCTCTGACAGGAACAAACTGGAAAGGCTTTTGGGAAGACAGAACTCGGGGAGAGGGGCCGAGAGGAGCAGAGGAGGCTGAGTCCGGGTTTGCTCGCGGATTTCTGTCTGTTGCGCTTTTGTTTTTTTTCTCTTTCCTCTTTTTTCGCGGTGTTTGAAGTTGAGGAGGGCAGACAGGGAGAGGTGATCCCGGGGCGGGCGCGTGAGCTAATGACAAACACATGGGCTGCCCCGGAGGTGCACGCATCGCCACACGCAAGGGGGCTGCTTTTGCGGCGAAATGGGGCCGAAGTTCTGCGGGGCCAAATATGGGACGTAAACGGGCTTTTGCGGGACGTGTTGCGGACTGACCCCGTTGTAAAGACAGTGCAGTGCACGTTGTTTATAAGTAGTATTATTATGCTTTGCTTGCGGTCAATCAGTGCTCCCACACCCCTAGGAATAGGAAAACAAATGGAACGTGAGGATGCAGACACGGGGCTCGTATGGGCAGCGCGTGCTAAAGGGAGCCGGATGCAGGCAGCACAGGGGGCGACTGCACGAGGGTGCTGGTTTGCAGGCAACTGTGCGCGCATTTACAAAAGATGGGCAGTATTGCAAAGACAAGGGACGTGGATAGGAAAGGCACGTTGCCAGGGCACTGCCAGCTGACGTGCACTTATTGCACAAGTGGGGTAGCCGTTGCATGATGTTGTTTACCTGTGAAATGTTGCACATGGGCGCAGGCTTGAATAGAAAGTGATGCAAACATTGCAAAATGAAAGGGTAGATTAGGGACCCTTTCCCAGCGATGCACCAGGTAAATGGCACCGTGCCTGGAAAAACACTCCGTGCAGGGCGAACGCTAGAAGGCTTTCTCTTCTAAGCACTACATGATGTTTAGAACCTCTCGAGATACCTCAGTGAACAGCGAAAAAGCCCGAGTGGCAGCTGTAGTTTGAGGGGCACGGCGGGGGTAGAGGGGGCCACCGAAGAGGCTACAACACCAGATCCCCGGCCCGGAGGACCCCCATCTCATCACAGTTATGCGAACGGTCCTTTGACGTGGGAAAGCTCCTTCAGCTGAATCCGTCCAACAGAATGGACCGGACATGTGAATGTATTCGAGGGGCACCCCAAAAAGGTCCACAAAATGAGGGGTGCACGAGAGTTGGGGTAGACCCCTACGGACAGGGTGAAACCCGTCCAGTAAAGCAGCAGCTTCCCCCCCACCCCTCCGGCAGCCGCCCTTCCCGTCATCTCTGTCCCCGGGGGGGTCTCCCTGGGCAGCCCAGGTCTGCTCGAGGGTCCTCCTTCTGGCTCCGCTGCCTTCTCTCCCTCTCCTCCTGGCGGAACCGGAGCCCCCCTTTACTTCCAGCCTGTCAGCAGCCTGCCTCACATGGCCAAGCTGCCGAAAAGGGCTGAGTCTGAGGCACCGGCAAATCCGAATATTTATGTTATATTTTAGAAATAAATAAATAAATATGGGGCCAGCGCTTTCCATACCGCCTCCTGCCGGCGAGAGCCCGAGACCAGGAGCAGCTGCTGCTCGGCGTTCCGTCCCTTCCCTTGCGTTTTAGCACTTGTCTTTTTGTTGATATAGAATTTATCTGGCGTATACGTTTTGCAGCAGCGATTCGGGGGTTCCTCGTCGGTGGAAAGAGAAGCCTGCTGCTTTTATCGCTTGCTTCTTTTTAATTGTATTTTCTTCGGATAGCGAGTCGTGTTTTTGCCTCGGTGACTGTATGATCAGCTTTATTTTGCGAACGCGGTCCTTTTTGTTTTTGGGTGACTGCCTTTTGCAACAGCAGGGAAACGGCGGTTGGAATAGGATTATTTTTTGGGGAGGTCTGCAGACAGGGAACATCTCACATGGTGCGTTATCCGCCCCCATCCCTTGGCGTAGTGCACATTATAGATTTTTTGGGGCGGTGGAGGGGTGGTAGTTATCCGAAAGCCGGGCCGGAGAACCTTTGAATGAGAGGGACGTTCGGGAGTCGGTGTGGAAGGAGCAGGTACGTTCGGGCTTTGGTCTGAGGGGTTGGGTGGACGCTGTGCTGTCTGTTGGTGGTGCTGTGGGGTGAGGGCAGTAGAGCTAACACAAAAGACGCTGAGGATGAGGCTGCGGGGGTATCTGCTCGGGGAAAGTAGCCTGGGAGGTGGGGGTGGGAAGGGGTGGGGGAGGCAGAGGCCAAGCGCCACGCCAGGCCCTGTGTGAGGGGCAGCGGGGAAGCTCTACCCCTGGGAAACGGCCGAGTGAAATATACAGTGTAAGACCACCCGGGAAACTGGAGGGTGAAGCCGGGCAGGGGCTGGGCGGCTAGGGGGTGGGTATTGGGTACACCAGTTCACGTGGAAGCAGATGGGTGGCAGTGGGCAGTTACGTGCTTCTGTTAGTAGGCTGCTATAGGCACGCTGGAGGAGGGGACGGAGGTTACATGGATTCAGTGAATGGGCTCGAATGAAGGAGAGTGACCACTAGGTATTAATCGATAGTGGGTGGACAGGGTGCTTGCTCCAACAATTCACAGATGATGTGGCATGGCGGCGGGGAGCGCAGCTCATGACGAATAGCCAGGTGCGTGGATGCGCACATCACAAGTAATGGACATGAATTGCATGGGTTTACAGAGGATCTGGGTGGGCAGGGGTCGTGAGCATGTACTTGGGGAAAATACGAGGCTAGACTAGGGCTGCCGTGGTGCTCAGCTTGCTAAGAATGGACAAGTACAGCGGTGCACATATCACAAGAAATTGACATGAATTTCATGGGTTTACATGTGATGAGGGACAGGCGGAGGTCTTGCACATGTGCATAGGTGAGCTGTAGGGCTGGGCAGGGGCTTCATGTGTGCACAGCATTTTATGGAGGGGCAGGACCATGGGTGCACTGATAGCAAACAGTACACAGGCTGCGTGAGAAGAAAGATGGGCACAAGATTGAGTGGGAATGCAACTCTTGAACAATGAACTGAGCTGCATTGTTCTCACATTTTTATTGTAGAGAAAGGGGCTACATGGCTTGAGAAATTGAAAGCGGGCTGCGTGTGTGCACATATGCTATGGATTTGGACAGAGAACTCTGGGCACACATATGAAATGGACAGGGTGCTCATTAGAGTGCAGAAGCATATTGTAATGAATGACCGATGACCTGCACGGGTACCTATAGAAATAAGAAAGGCTGTGGGGTTGCATGGAAGCCAGTGTCAGAATAAATGGCTAGGGGGCTGTATGTTGCAAAGACAACGTAAGATGGGCAGAAGTTATTGGGATACTACGTGTTATAGAAGGAGTTACGTGCGTGCCCAGATCATGTGCAATAGAACTGGGGTTGCATGGGTATCATACTCTTGTACTGTGGACATGGGGTGCGTGGATGCCCAGATCAAGTAGGATAGACCCAAGGTTGCATCACTGTCCAGCTCATTTCCAGTGTAGAGTGTTGCATGGGAGCCTCCTTCATGTTTCGCGGACACAGGGTTGCATGGCTGCCTAGCTCATGTGCAGTAGACACGAGGTTGCAATCCTGACCAGCTCTAGTGCAGTAATAGACACGAGTTGCATGCCTGGGCAGCGTGTGCCATAGACTTGGTTGCATGGGTGCCTAGATCATTAGCTAAGGACCTGGCGTTGCATGATTGCCCATCTCAAGTACAGGAGACATGGAGGTGCATGGGTGACTAGGTCATGTGCATTGTCAGGTGGCTGTTGCGGTGCTTAGGCATGGCATGGTTGCAGGCAATGGACGAAGCTGCCTGGGTGCCTTGAAAATGAGAGGGGCACGCAGTATCAAAGGAAGAAACGCGACAGGATGCGGGGGGCTTGACTGCACTGCTTGGAGGTGGACCCTCTGTTCAATCATGTCTGCACACGTGCTTCACATAGCACAGCCTGCATGTTGTGCACACTATGACAAGCATCCGCGTGCTGAAGGGAGGGCAGAGAACAGGAAGCGAAGACATTTTATACACAAAACCGAGAAAGGCGCGGGC
This sequence comes from Pleurodeles waltl, assembly GCF_031143425.1. NCBI lineage: Eukaryota > Metazoa > Chordata > Amphibia > Caudata > Salamandridae > Pleurodeles > Pleurodeles waltl. The sequence continues at coordinate 933,213,389 of NC_090448.1, read as the reverse complement.
TTTATTCGTAGCTAGCACAACCGGTTTCACAATTAATTAAAAGGATGAAATATGCTTTCTGCAGAAAGTGACAGCCACAGCCATGCAATACCGTCCGAGCTGATTACAACTACTTTGTCATCAATTCCACGTCCCTGTGTGGGCAAGACAGAAGTCGTGGGGTGTCTGTGCGTCGCTTCTCGCTGTCTGTCACCCCTCTTAGAGTGTATGCATCTGTCCAGATTTTGGGGGAGAGAAGGAAGGGGTTAGAGAGAACTACAACAAACAATATAAAACTTCATTTGAAGCCAGAAATAAACTCAAAAGATACATCCTGAGCGCCACTCAAGTATAAACCCGTTCACCGTCCCGGAAGCCCGCACCATGCAGCTGCAAACTTTTATCAGCGATGAAGACATTTATGACTTTTAGTAAGGCGTGCCTGCTTATCAACTGTTCACTATATGCCCTAGGTTACATCATAGTCTGACTTCAAACACATCACTGAGAACGCCCACACTGGGACGGACTCGGTATGTGTTGGTAAGGAACAGCGCACCTCTGAATGTATGGATGCCCGTTTGGGACAGTAGTCAGTCAAAGGACGATATCCGTATGGACTGTGAAGTGCAATAAGTGTGAGCCTCCCCGTAACAGCTTACGAGCTGGTATGGGCCAGGGATTGATGCCCACAGCTAAGAATTTGACTTTATTTTAGAAAGTAGTGAAGACGTCCACAGAAGATCGCTTTGCAGGTTTTTGCACGACCAGTGCAAAATAAAATTATTAATAATAATGACAACGACCAAACTCTAGCTGGGACTTTGCTGCAAGAAACCGGACCATAACCATTGGAAAAATGTAGCGAGGATAGCAATCCAAACATAGACAGCGTTGTTCTTTCACAGACCCTTCTCAAAGTTTTCTCTGCAATCGGAACTGACTTGTGTTTTGGGATAGTTTCATGGAGGGGCCGAGGAATATACCTTCCCTGTTACATTGAAGACTAGTTTAAAGGTGCTGTCGCTTTACACTGTATCGTAGCGTGATACAATTCAAATGCATGACACCTGCCATATATTGTTACCTATTTTTAAACAGTTATTTTATGTTTCTGGAGGGTGAGATGTCTTAAGTAATATTTGGGCGCACAGTGTCCGGTGGTTTTTCCCAATTGAAGACAGTAAATAGCAACCAGGCAGTTGCATTTTAGCCACTAAATAAATACACAACCTGTTAAAAAAGCAACAGGCAAGAAAGAAACATTGCCTGAAACAGAGTTGCAGAAAAAAATTAGTTACTTAAGCACCCATAATTAACTGGAGGCTTGATGGCAATGCTGCAAAAATACTGGGCTGTGTGACTATGGGGCGAATGCCAGAGGTGAGTGACACTGGCAAATTAATACAGGCTGACACATATATTAACCTTTTACTCAAGTTTGTGTTGTTCCGATGCGTCTGCCCTCCGAGGCCCTTCATTGCTCTTTTGTGTTTCTGCCAGATTTCTTATTGTCTTCTGTTTCGTTATTGTTGTGATACATACTTTCCAAAACAAACTTTGCAGCCTGTTAAAAACAGAGAGAAAAAAACAGAGGTCTCACATGAGCCCTTCGGCTATAAATAGTTATGCTTGGCCGCTAGGGGGCGCTGTTGCCCCGTAGCATAGCGGCTTTGCAATGAATTGTACTGTAGTCGTCTAAGTGCGTGTTCAGTGAGTGGAGATCAGGAGAGGTTGTCAGTGTTTAGACTGTTTACAGCCTGCGAGATGTTCTCACCGTGGATGGAGCAGGGGGTTGATTTTAACACGTATGAGCTCTATAAACACGGAATGCTTTACAGCGTTCTGTTATACAGTCGTTTGTAAAGCGACGCCGCATAAGAGGATACTTCTCAGCCCCCCGCCCCCATCACTATCTCTTTTTTCAGACTATATGAAAACCGGTTAATAAAAGAACGCTGGGCATTTTAGGCTGTGACGCAATCACTAGTGCGAAGAACATGGGTGTACACTTGTGAGCAATTTTTTTATGTTCACCGTATGACCTCGATATCAAATTTCGCATTTTCAATTCTAAGCACATTCTTTAAGTAGAATGCTCCTCTAAACGCAGCGTGGGTACCTGTATACCAGAACGGTTAACGGCGTACCTTGAAAGGCCAGCATGGAGAGAGACTGCCAGTCTTTTTAAAGTTCTGCCTATTATATGTGGATTTCCGTTTGCACCAGGGCTCGTACATAATGAGACTCTGTCATCTGTTTTAATTTTGGTCGGCGAGTGGCTGTGATCTGTCCAGCTGCACAGCAGTTTTACCGTCGCCTAGGTCAGCGACGGTGACCTTTCTGGTGAGGCTCCGTGTGTGGGTGCTGCATCAGGTGGACCAGAAAGTGGCATTTTATTTGAATCTGAAAGATAGACGAACGAGGCGGGAGGAAAGTCCGTGCCTGCCCTTCGGCCGGGAGTCTCTCGGCGACGGGTGGTGGGGTGTCTGCGGGCAGGGGGCGCAGAGCCGGCAGCCCTCTCCCTCTGACGGGAGACTTGAGTAGACGAGCCTGCGCCTCAGAGGCGGCCCCTCTCCGGCGGGCGCCCCCAGCGCCCCTCGGCCGCCGGTGAGAGCCCCTGAGCCTCGCGCAGAGCAGGAATTATCGCTCAGCAGCCGAGGCGCGCGCGGCCGCCGGCGCGAGGAGGTCCCCTCTCCCTGGAACTACGCGGAACCTTCCCCGTATTTTGATCACATTATTTATTGAAATGACCGAGTTAAAACAGCCAGCTCTGTTTAGGAGGAACGAACAAGCAGCTCTCTTTAAGTAACTGACAGAAACACTCACTGGTGCGTCAAGGCAACCTTCTTGTTTAGTCTGTCTATCGATCTTTCTATCTATCACACTTACATATCTGCATGTGCACACACATAGCATATGTGGTGGATTTATATGTAGGCACACATATAGACATAATATAGGAGTATAGTATATATCTATATCGAGCTAGCTATACATGTCTTTGCACGCACATCTACGTATCGTTATGTATAAACATACTATTTGTATGTGGCATATTTACACATGTACAGATATATGGATATGAGTCTGTGTCTGTCTGTCGCTATATCGGTCTATTTAGATTTAATACACACCCGTGTCTATATGTGCACATGAAGAGAATGTGATAGCACAACCGTGTCCTCTTGAACAAATATCTTGCATGATTTGTGTACACCAAGGCGGATGAGTGGGACTGACTGTCATGCTAATACTGTACCCCACATTCCAGCAGCTGATTCTGTTAACTGTGAATGGAGTGTGTAGAGCTAAAAACCGTCCCAGAAGTCTCGCCTCTGCTGAAATTCAGAAAACACGTAGGGCTAAACATCACTGATTGTGGCACACAATGTTTTCACTGGGAAAAACAATCAGTCGAGTTTGGCTAAAGTGGTCTCCTGCCCTGGCTTGGTCAATGGGACAACAGACAGAAGGCCTAATTTCTTCACGTCAAATGCAATTCTTTTGTTAAATGTTCTCCGAGCAATGCATACATTTTTTGCATGAATGCTGCATTAAAAATTAGGTGCAGCGCCATAGTTTTGCACTTCTCCTGTATCTGGAGCCTATTAGCAATCTTTGAAATCATAGGAACCCAAAAGAGTTTTTATCGATATTGTGTGCCTCCTCTTTCAGTGATAGGGAAAGCGGTCTAGTTAAAAATGGAAGAAAAACAAACGCAAGAAATTATATGACAAATTCTCGTCTAACCATCAAATCTTCATTGAATCTAAAAATATGGAGAAATTCACGTAGGTTTAAGTTCCACCTAGATACAAAACGTACACTTGACATTAAACCATGCCTCCTTCATTCTCATAGACATATCATTTGATGTTGTGTTTTTCTAAGTGCTAGAATATCCTACAATAGAACTATGCCTTTTGTTAAAGGAAAAAGATTTGCATTTAAGATTAATACAAAAAGCAGTGTTTGTGAGGCAGCACCGACTATTTTTTTGCTTATATTAACATTTTCATTTTAAGTGTACACTTTCATTTATCAACAATGTGCTATTTGAAGGTACTGTACAAGTATATTTACACCTTAAAATAGATCGGTTTGACGTTGCATGGATTTATACAATCCACAACAGAATGACAATACATATTTCCGTAAGCCAGCAGAAGGCTGTTTTTGATATAACAATCCCCACCTTCACCACTCCCAAATGTGCACCACAATAATATAGCATTCATACATGCTTTGTGCTGTTCTTCAGCTGCCTCCAGTAGCTATTAATCAAAGGAAAAATTCATTTTTTTTTTTTCATATCAAAATAAAAGCTAGTGTGAATCAGATACGACTTTCTTCTAGCGCAGAACTCCCCACGGAGAGTTTGCATGCTAGGAAAACACAACATTTGTCTCACAGCATTGCAAATACGTATCTTTGAAAAAGTACCAGTTTGTTGCCCAGGCTATAGAAGTAGAGTGTGGTGGGAGCGTGGTGCGTAGAGCCTACTGACTTCCACTGACTGGTCTTGAGATTTAAATCTGACTCATGCCTGTTACATGTATGTACAACATTTTTTGAACAAATAGTCTCCCAGAACCCCATCCCTAATGCCAGGTACTCCAAGATGAACTAGAGTTTTGGTGAATTTAAGCCGCACAAAACCTTAAAATCCCCACATATCAAAATTCACATTTTGTATTGCGTGCCGGCGAATATCAGCAATTGAATACCTGCATTATACCTTGGCATGAAGTCAGTGAAAATGTGTTGGATGGAATGCTAATTCAATGGACCGGTACACGGCTATGGCTTTTGAAGTAGTTGGAATGTATGGGGTAGAAAAGAGTAACAATGAAAAATGAAGCTAATTGTCACGGCACCACTTCTGTACTTGCAGTACTCGAGCACTTACCATGCGATCAACGCACGTACAATATAACTATAGTCTGGCATGCAGTGCATTTGCATTGTTTAATCAAAGAAATGTCTTCCAGCACAACTGTGACAACCGGGCTAATCAATGTTCTTATTGAATATCAATATTATTGATACAGATCAGTCTGCTGACATATTATAACCCGTCTTAATTTGATCCATCACCCTTGCAGCCTTTAGCTGTGTGATAGTAATCATAATACTTATGACAAGGGTGCAGTGTGTCAGAAATATTGATTGCAATCCCCCTGCCTACAGGGCATCAAGAGCATCAATAGTATTGAATAGTGTTCTCAGACTACTTCCCACCACTACCCAACAAGATTTTTGCATCCAGCATCAGCTGGCCCAACCTGTGTTCTTCCTTGCAAGGAAAGATGATTCTTCCAGTCCTACTGGGATTTGAGTCCACAAAGAATAGTTGCAGGCGGTTGTATCAGGGTACAGGGTGAGTCCTTAACCCAAACCCACTTATTCATACCCACAGGTGTCAGGCAGCGATATTGTAACACATCAGATAGCACGCGGGTCATTTCTTTTGTGGAAGCCTCCCTCGAAGCACGTAAAAAACACTCCAAATACAATGTTGCTGTTTATGTCTGGTGTTCATCATTGAAACTAGCGTCTGCAGGCAGCAACTTGAAGGCTATGCATTTGTCGTCACTTTTCATTATTTATTGGGTTTAGTATAGTGCCGCCGTGCTGCCTAATATCCACATCTGGTTACTCCTGGACAATACATCCTTAAAAAGGACCACAGGCAGAAAAGGGGCAATGACAAAACACAGGATGCTGTGGTAGGTTCTTCAACCTCTCCATTGTTGGGTGGGATGCGTGACCTTTCACACCCAACAAGATGACAGCATTTTGTATAAATAGAGCTTATTTGGTATTTTGGGCAGGTGTGTGGCTAAGGCTTATAAAAGGGGTTGAGTGTTTCTAATATTCTAAAGCAGAGATGCCAGTGCTTCAGAGCTTTGCAGCGGCAAGATGGTCAATGCAGAAGCCTTTTGTGTTATTGAAAGAATGTGCCAGGGTGTTGGCACGGCGAAAGTAACTGTTTATTGTGCCATGGAATGTAGAATTTCCCTACAAACGCAGCACACAAGGCATACGGATCGTAGATAAAGCACTAGAAAATTTGAGCCAGCGTTACAAAGTGCTTCGTTCTGCGTGGTTTTGTCTCTGCCAGCTGTTCTCTGTCTAAAATAATTCACTGGTTGAGTGTGGCGGGCCATGCCATGCTATACATACTGACTAGAAGAATTTTAAGAGCATGTATTGAATACTATGTAAGGTCCATGGTAAAAGTGTGTAGTATGTTTTATCCTATAAGGCCCAAACATGACCGGATATGGGCTTCCAAATTCAATAGCTCAAGGTGGTGTTCTACCAAAATATTGTGCTTTAAGACATCATCTTAAAAAATGTCGTAGCCAGAATCTAGACTACCGCAATATCTTGAATGGAAGTGTATATAAATATTTATACATTTTGTGTTCTTTGCTCCCCATATATGTATCTTGACAATATATCGATATATCTTCAAGGTATGCAGATTTAGTGTTAAGGATATTACAATTCACTGTGGGGTTTGCTTTTAAAGGCGAAAAAAGGAAAAAAGAAGTTGATAGACTGAGTTTGTGAAATGCATATTCGGTGACCGAAACTACTTGGAATAAGCATGCATGACACTCAATGGACCCCACACTTCTCATTTCACACAAGGATCCGTTTTTAGTCATAGCGTGATCGCTGATCAGTTGACGCGGGGCAGGACTGGTTCGACGGGTCTTCGGCGGGGACGAGACAATTAATAGTGCAGAAAGTCTGTGGGTATTTTAAAACCCAGTTACTGCAGAGCACAAGGGCTTGCTGCATGGGAAAGTGAAAGAGAGCGACGGCTGCCAGCACGCGAAAGAACACCACATGTTACGAGTAAGAGGCTTGGCAGAGTTTTTGGCAAGCAAAGAGACAAGAAAACACTTATTTTTGTAACTACAGGGAATATGCGTCTGTAGCTCCAACTAGGTTGGTAAATTAAACATACTGAATCTTTCTTCACATCGGACTGTCGACGCTGCAAAACGCAATTGATTTTTAAAGAAACCTAAATTCGTGGTGGGAATGTGCATACCTTTTTTATTTGACGATCTGAAGTTGAAGCACTGCTGAAGCAGTACGTGACTATAGAGGAAGGCAGAGGGACAGCTCGATAGATAAGAAGATAGATAGAGAGATATACTCATGCTTATGATAATTTCGATTGCTCACTGCAGTATCCGGTTTCATCTTACTGTTGAGATGAGGCCTTTGTTTGAAAGCAAGCAGAGTGTCAAGGAACTCCAGAAGCTTTGTTACGTGCTTGCTGTGTTTTTCGGGGGTGAAGGGCCTGGTCCTTAATGTGTCATTCACTTCTTAGGGTGCCGGGACTGCTTCTTAGGGTGCAGTAGCGATCTTGTAGCATTCATTTCTTCGGTAAAAGGAACGTTTCTTATATGTGGCATTTATTTTTTAGGGATAACGACACTCTTCCCTATATGTGGCATTCAATTTAAGAAGCAAGGGTGTTGTTTCCAATATGTGATGTTCGTATTTGAGGGATAAAGGTACCCTTCCTTATAATGGCCATCCAATTCTCGGTGTAAAAGTATTGGTCCCTATTTGTGCCATTCTTTCCTTAGGGTGAAGGTGCAGTTTCTGGCGATGAAGGGACTCTTACTTATAGGTGGCATTCATTTCATGGTTTAAAGTTCAGGCCCTTATAGGTGACGTTCATTTGTTGTGGTACAGGTGCTGTTCCTTACATCTGACATTCATTTCTTTGAATACAGCTGCTGTTATTTACATGGTATTTTAGGTAGACTAATGTACACAGTCTGAAAACAAAATCACTATTAACACCGCCTTTCGAAAAATGAAGCTTAATTTTGCAAATCTCTGGATGAATGAGACAATTCACACTGACACCAAAGCACATTGGTTTCAAAACAGCGGCACAACATTTGTAGATTATCCAGATACTTACCAGAGCTGCCATATTTTTGCATTTGTTGGTTAAAAACTCCCTGTGGTACATCAAAGGACATTTTACTTAGAGACCTCGAAGGAAAACTTCTTGTATGACACAAATAAAGCCGGATAATTTGACAATCATTACTTTGCTAAGCAAAGACATCCCGGCACGTTTCCCCGGTATGCACCCGCAAACTCAGGTAAATCTGACCTGAAACTCCAGCCTTTCGCAGGCTGTTCTGCCACACTAGAAAGGCACATCCGGGTATGTGAGTTGACAAATTGCATGAATTAAAATACATTACATAGCTCAGGTGAACTGTCTGCTATGAGAGCTTGGTGGTGGGAATTCAGGCACACCTCACTCACTTCTGCTGCACTGGTTTTAGTGCCATTATCATTTTTTAGCCTGACAACATTAGTGGCTTCAACGGATCAGCTTGGCTGCAAATGGTGGCGAGGCCACTCCTTCCTCTTCTTGTGCACTAGTTCTTCGAACTAACACAGCTTTCTCTCCCGCCTGAAATTAGGGTCATGTGTGCAGCGTCACTCAAGCTTCTCAGCTTCTGCGTCTGCCTGGTGCTTGATAGCGAACGAACAAAGGTGTGCTACATATTTGCCTTTTACTCCTGAGCCAATTACCTAAAACCCAGATTGACTCCATATTGAAATAAACCAATAATGTACAATGTAGTCTTATTTAATATGTTTATGCTTTTTGTTTGAGTGTCACAGACATGTTGGGTGTCTGAGTGCCACACTAGGCCTGTGAGCATATGTATTGATGCAATGTGGCAAAAGCCCTTATAATCCTTATATATTCAGGGAATTGAATTTCAGTGAAAAAGCTGTGTTCATGCTTGCCGTACACTGGTACAGTCATCGTTGTACAGTACAATCTGTTTATGTTGGAAGTCACCTATAACTCTCTGGTATAGAAAGTGGACTTCGTTACTAAGATGTTGGCAAAAGGCTTACTTTTTATACATTATATATATTTTTTAAATAAAATCGCACCTTCAGTTAGCCTTGTTGTGAACCACTCTCTGCTGACCCAAGCTCATTTTATAAGAGAATCTTACCCCGTCTTCAAGCAAATGTTAGGACAACTCCCAGTCAAAAAGGAGTAAGTAAGCAATTCTGCTGTAGTTCCATCGCCTCAGTTTCGGTCTGTAAGAATCACGTGGGTCTTAAAATCTTTGGTGTTACATGTGAGAAGCGTTATCTGTCTCCGGTACTATTCCTGGTCACAAAACGCCCTTTCTTAAGAGTTGTCCTGGAAGAATCCTGCTTTTCTTGATCACGTGCATTTCTCGCCGGCACACATTTCTTTGTCATTTTATATGTCACTTCCTCAAATAATATTGGGGCATTTTTCGCTCTGTATTCTCCAGACAAAATACCTCTAAGTTGTGCTTTGTTAGCCGAGCGCTGGGCCTATAACACCCACCTCCTTTCCCTCTGACACCTAGCGTTGCTGTTATTTGTACAAATAAAATAAAAATCCTTCTCGAATACCAGATTAATAAAGCTGTTGCTTATCCTGCAGCACTGAACATTCAGATATACTTATGGGAGGAGCTTTTCTCAACCGGAGGAGTACCCCAATCCACTTTGGAGTGGCTTTTATTCATCTGCCAATTTGACTAGCCTCAGGGGCGCCTGTGTTTCATGGTTTATTCCAAAATATCCTGATATATGTTTTTTTCTTAGAAAAACGACTGGTTAGCAGTATTATAGTAGCATTTGTATGTGCTGGTTATTGCTGCAGAATGAATGTTCCTTCTCTCGCAATATAGATTGCAGAGAAATAATGCTGCAGTGAGTTTTACTTCGATGATCAACTAATACACCAGCACTTTGGTAATAACGGAATGGATTTTTTAGGTCTGGCCCACATACAGCTTTAGTTTTATCGCCAGCCTTATGCTGAAGAAAACCATACACATATAGCCATCCAGAGGCTTTTTGTCAGCTCTATGTCTATTGATATTTACCGGTGTCATTTACGTTTTGCTTCCACCACACAGCATAAAGCATCGAGGAATGAGTCCGCCCACTTCAGCCATTGGCTCTCTTACACTGAGTAACAGCATTTTGCCTGACCACATGTACACATCTGTCTGACCACATGTACACATCTGCCTGAAAAGGAGTACACCAGTGCTAGGGCTGATATTCCTGTGCCCTGGGCCACTCCCTTAATGTTATATTGTTTATGTTAGCAATTTTCTTGAATGTTACATATATTTGCAAAATAAATCTTGCACAGTAGCCAAGGGCAGACCCACAGGCTTTGCAAGTGCTTGTTTTGTATGTCATACGACATATTGTGCAGGTATAGAAGGGGTACCATTTTCTTGCAGATGGGCTAGTTGGGAGTCTGTCTGAGTAGGACCGTGGAAGTATTTGCAGGATTGGACAGTAGGAGCATCCGCATGACAGGAAAGCTGGAGTGCTGGCATTAAAATAAGCAGACATTATGGGGGCGCTCGCCACATGTCATGGTTGAATGAAGCCCAGTGGTCCTTTGATTCACTGGAGCATTGTCATGAACCATTGCCAGCTACTGTTGCATAAGCTAATAAGCACGGTAGCCTTTTGCCACAACCAACGAGGAATGATTAGTAAGGAAGATGCAAAGGGGCATGGCTGACTTTGGGAAGGTGGTGTTAATGGCGATGTCAGGTCAGATAACTGCACCTATTCAAGGCACTCAGAAAAATTATAGCAGCTGCACAGCAAGGCCAAATAAAGCCAGAAGGCCTTTCTGGTAGTAGTTAGGGCATAGAAGTTTCAAGGTGTACAACAAGTCACACACCAACAGCTCAAGAGCGAAACCAACTCCCTTCCGCTCAGAGTTGATGCTACCGTAGCTTGTTACTTGTGTTGAAAGATAAGGGAAGTGGTTGCTGCAGACTGCGATTTGGGTTGACTCTGGGTCTTACTGTGGAGTTTGAAAGTCGACTCTTTCACGACTCTTTCGCTACCGGGTACTATAGGGAGTGGCACACATACCTAATGGAGGTATTGAGCTTTGGGAAATTGCAAGGAGTTTAATTTGTGAGGTTGTCTGGTTTTCTGGTTGAGCACTCACTGAGTGTAAAAGAATGTTTGAGTCCTGACCCCACATTTGATCCTGTGTACGTCTCTTTTCCATTAGCTTCCCGCTGACTCCTCATAGAACGATTCTTCCCACTTCCACTTTTAATTTTAGAAGCAGTTCATATTTTTCAAGACAGGGAAAAAAACTGAGCACTACAATTATGGGTCTTGGCACCAGAGTACAGTAAATACAATTATCCACACATCATACTTAAACATTTATAAAAAGGAAGATACTTGGGTAACAAATAATAGTAATTAAATAGGTGTTAGGGAAATACCAGCTTTGTCGCAGCACAGTACACATGTATTCACAGTTCTGCCACATGGGGAGAGCCTTATAGTGCTATACATTGGATTTTAGACAGTGGTGTGCTGCCAGGAGCTGGGTTTCTGGTATTTTGTGATGTTGTACCCTTCAGGCATAAAATGAGCTGTGCTTTGCGCTATGCAGGTGGCTGACTGTGTTTCGCAATTTAGGTAGCACTTTGTAGAACGTTTTGGTGAACCAGCATCTATCTGTCTTGGGATACAGAAAAGGTCAAATGACATTTCCGGAAGCTGACGCCCCAAAAGCTGAGGCAGTGGGAAGACGAGATACATGAAGGCAGAGCATGTAAATATGAGGCACCTTGGCAGAGACTCACCCTCTGCTCCTTTTGCACAATCCTGATTTTACAAAGTTGTATTAACATCTTGACAAGTGCCAGGCCCACATAAAAGCCTGCTAAGGCCAGTAATTTAATTGCGTCATGTCCTTCAGTCACTTACAGGTAGTGCTTAATTTGAGCCGGTGGTTTCTAGTGCCAGGCACCGGCACCTTATTATCAACTTCGGCTCTTGTAACAGACTGCCACATAGTGGCGCTGTTTGTCTAACTGTGTGAGAAGCTCAACAGCAGTTACTTAATAATTAAATATACATCAACATACCTGCCACTCAGAGCTATAAGAATAGCTTGGGCAGCATGTATTTGCCATTTTTAATCATATTTTATTTATATTTATGTATATGTGATGGTTAGTTGTGATAGTACTGTCACTGGCAGCACTAGTGGAGGTAATGGGTGGTGCAAATTGAAGTGGCCTTCTGACAAAGGCCCTGGCACTTATGCTTTTTTACAAATTAAGTACTGTTTACAGGTGATTAAGAATACATACAAGAGTGTCATGGACTATCCCAGAAGTATATGCAAATAGAAGAAGACTGCTCTGTGGAGGAAAAAGTAAGATTCATAGCAAACTGGTGCCTTTAAAAGGCCGATAGGGCTGTGTCAGCATCAGTCACTTAGCTTGAAAGAATGATAACAGCCTTTTGGGGTCAACAGCCTCCTTGGGAATTCCATGACATCCCCATTGTCTAGTTTAAGTCTGAATGCACCATGTTCTGGGAGAGGTGGAATTTCCAATAGTCGGAAATCCAGTGTCGGAAGGCATTTTGACAAACATATTGGTGCTTGGGCATTACCTTCAAGTAGATTATACAGGCCAAGACATTGTCCTTTGGTGTGAGCCTGTAGCAGAATGCAATAAAAAGTCAATTCTTTTTGGTTCACCAAGTTCTGCAAAGGGAATGCAAAATTGCATTCAGTGTGACAAGTTTGGTGCATTCCAGCATGGAAATCAGTGGTACTTAAATGTTCAGGTTCCAAAGCCTTTCATCAGGCACATGGCAGCAATTTACTGTTGATATTAAATTGGATGAATGTATGAGTTTTTAAGCACTATGTGGAAAGTCAAAATTGGCACTCTACAGGACCCAAAATTGACCTTTAACAGTGACCAACAACACGATAATTCCCTTGAACAGGATCAAACATGCGAAATGGCAGCCTTCTAAAGGAAGGAAAGTTAAGAAACAAGAAGGAGCAATTTAAGTTTTGGAAAATTGATATTAAAATATATTAAAATACATTGTTGAAGACACTGAAATAAATAATATATGAAGGTCACAGTCAGTGAAAAGTGAATTTGCTTAAAGAACAAAGGAAACAAATTAGAAAACTTTGAAATAACCAATTGCTTCATGTTGTAAACAGCAATTGCCCCTTCTGGAAAAAAGAGCATCTGCTGGTGGCATCATATGTGGGGTGGGGGGATGCAGTGGGTTATCAATGGACAATCAAGGGAACTCTGAGGCAGAATGAATGGGTAATCAGATCAGGATAGACTATCCTTTCTCTACTCACCTATTACAATGCCATCAGGACCATATCCCCTCCTTATCTGCTTATCATGCAGGCAGGCTCACCATCCAGGGGTTATCAGCAAACCAGCAGCCAGGACACCATGAGGTTGTGGACTACGAAGTGTTAAATAAAGAAAAAGAAATGTCAGCATGCATTTTTCATCTATGCGCCTTGGATCTGGAACTACATCCCCATGTCCCATCAGCACCGTCCCAGTATTGCTTCAATTTAGTTAGGAGTTGAAGGCTCACTTCTTTGCAACCTCACATCCCAGTATATTAACTGTTCACTACACAGCTTCCTCTCCTATTATCTGTTGACGTATGTTGCTTTTGGCTAGGCTACAGTTATAGATATACCGTACACATAAATAGATGCACACTGTTATTTCCCCCAGTCTTGAAATCTTTTTTTGAGGGGTTAGCTACCAATGTCATATGTAACTCTGTACTGTTAGGAGTCCAGTGCAAACTTGAATTCTCCATTTTGAAATGGCTTTTTGGCTGTTAATGTAACTTGTGTGCACTTTGTTGAGGTATTCAGACAGACCTTTTGTTATTTTTCTCTCTCTTATCCTGAAGAAGCAGAGGCTCACAATGTGGAAGCGGCAATCACAGATGAGGACGAGAACCTTGCGGTTCCAGGGTCAGGCAGCATCAGCGGTGGCCGAGACCCCGATTTGCTAACCTGTGGACAGTGTCAGATGAACTTCCACCTGGGGGACATCTTGGTTTTTATAGAGCACAAGAAGAAACAGTGCAACCTTGCCAGCAGCCTCTGCTACGAAAAGAGCCTGGATAAGAGCAGTCCACCCCCCTCGTCGCGTGCCGAGCTCAGGAAAGTGAAGGAGCCAGTGGAGATCGGGATCCAAGTCACCCCCGATGAGGAAGACCGTCTTCACACACCTCCAAAAGGAATTTGCCCGAAGCAGGAGCACATTGCAGGTATGTTCCAAATGTATTAGATGGAAACAGTGCTTACATGAATCACCACCATCTTTGATTTTTACTTATTACAGGCGGTTGTAGTTGTGTGTAAATGTTTAGAAACAATTTTATAACAAGACTGCTGCCTGGGCTAGAGTTTGGCTGAATGATAAAAAAACAGTTCCTCATTATGCATTTAGTAGTTTTGTAAATGAGTTTGTGAGCTCAAGCTAAGACGTTGGAGGAGGAGCCACAATAATGTGACTAACAAATCATTCTGCAACAATATCGACTCCACGTTATCATAAAGGTAAGTAGATATGTTGTTAAGAATAGTAAATCTTTACTTGCCTTTATATACTTACTTAAACAATGCAAAGACAGTTTATACTGTGGTTTTGATATGTTTTACCTGACAATATTTTGAGCATGATATACATTCAGCTAGGAGCCACTCAATCGCAGACAGGCCCCTTCAACACTTATTGCCTCAATTTGTCAGTTGTAACTTGGGTATGTCCTATAAGATTTTTGATCAAAAACAGGTAGATGGTACAAGAAGGGTAATATATGGCAGATGCACAGCGTGTTATCAGCTGGGGCTTCCGGACCACGCCACAAAGAATCACATAACTGAATGGGGCTTGGGGGAGAGGCAATATATTAAGCTGGCCATGATGCCAACAATTCTAGCAATAATCCAAGTCAATGAGGCTCTTTCCTTTAAACCTTCTTCCCCTTATGCTAGTGTAGCAGTCATGGCAGAACAAGTGCTAATATTACTGTGGACACTGCCAGTCAGGATGTAGCGAAGCACGATTTCATGGTGGATCCTGCCTTGTTTCTCTGGCCTTCCTTAACCAATACCTTTGCAGTTTTCATTCCGGTATAGTTTTAATGTTGCTCCCATTTGCCAGAAATACCTAGATGAACGTATATAATACATTGGTTTTCCTGCCATTTGGCACTTGTGTAGTTCTAAGCAAAGAAGCATAAAGTGACACCTACTTGCTATTGCATTAAAGCATGAGTTTCACTAATCAATTAGCACCTGAAAATGTTCTTTCTAGATAACAAGTTCTAGTTCATTTTGTGGTAATATGAACTCAAAAGAAGAAACCATTCTTAGCCTTTGGGCGGCATATTAAAATTTGTTTTATATAACATTGTATTTACTTCAATATTTTAACTTAATAGCATATAAAATAACACGGGACTACAACCTAACTGTATCATTTTGTCAATCTCTGAGAAGTGAAATGCTGGGCTACCCCACTGGGATATGGACCTGTGGTCTACAGGTTGCACACGTGTATGTGCAGCAGTTGCTTGAACTCACTGAGCTGTATGAAGAGCTTTCTGACCCTGGCGTAGTTCATTTCTGCAACAAGACCTCTCATATCCACAGTAGTTTCCTCCGCAGCTCACATTTTTTCTTTACCTCCCATATATTTGCATATATACTTTGTGTCAACACGCTCGCAATGTTTTCAGGGTGCCTGCCTGTCAGGTTAAAGGTTTTCACCACTTTACTGATAGGGAAATTTAGTTTAACTAGAAACATGTCCCCCAACGTTATGTTTTCTACTTGATAACTTGTTATTTTATTTCAGTATACCTTTTAGTTTATATTAATTTACATTACACTTGAAAGGTAACAGTCAAAAAGTATGTTCTACAATAACACAAACCTACGTTTTTTTTTTCCAAATTAAAAAAATTAACCTTTCACTTTCGTTTTAGTTTTATTTGTGGTGCCACAAAAATAATAACTGAAATCCAATGTGTCAGTCGTTTGAAATATTCAGATTCTAACACAGAATTAGTTAACTGCTGACTTTAGGGTGGCTAGTGATTAGGTGTTTTTTTCCATCCATCCGCCAGCTATTTCATTTCCTGTCCCCTAAGTATTTAGAGAAAATTGCAACTTTTTTGCTTGTATTGAAACTACACCCAACCTCGATTTTGAGATGTGCTTATAAAATTCGTATCTGATAAATTTTACATTTATCTGACAGTTGGGTACAAGAAACCACGGACATGCAGTTGGGGTGGGGGAAGAGGGAGGGCATCAGTATGCTCTGTGGACAGAACCCTGGATAGAGGCGTCATTAGGCCGCCTCAGGCCATTCCACTCCCCTGGTATAATCACTGAACGGGGCATCTGGTAAATGATGTCATAAGAGGTTCCCCCTCCAAAGCAGACATCATCAGACAAAGGCACAGCCTGGAGTGCCTATTGTTGGGGACTGATGGAAGACTGGCTGGAGAGAACTATTTTTTCTGCACTGGTTGGCCCATTTACACAGCAAAGAGACGTCCTATGGCTATTTTGTTTTTCCCACATTCCGTTGAGGCGAGAGCAGTATACACTTAGATCTGTGGGTGACATATTCTGCCCACCCCAATGATAAGTGGAATATACATCCCTTATCTACTAATGCACAGTGTAAAGTAAAACATGTACAACGCGTTTCTAGATGGGCTCTAATAAGTCCATGTTCTACACACAAGAACTAAAATAAGTTCACCACCGTCTGGTATTTCCTGTCTCCAATATGATATTTCTCAACTACCTAAAACAAATATGAGAAGGTAAACAATACTAACTATTTGGTTTGAAATCTGTTAATGTTGGGCTTTCAATATTATTTTTTTACAAAATGATCCATATGGGGACACTCTCAAGTTAAAGAAATTCAAAGGATGCAGTCCTTGGAGAACCCCAAGTAGGATCGTGCTTGTAAGCTCCATCTCTGGCGCTAGCTTGTCTTGTGGCTAGACTGGTTATAAAGCGGTAGAGATCTAATGGGATAACGGTCAGAGCGCAAGCATGGACTTCCTTCTTGGCATTAACCACACTGAAAGATTAATAAATGAAATACTTATTTCAGCAAGAGGGCAGAAGAACATTTTAACTTAATTTGCTTTTTAGATTTTGAAACATTTCGCTCTAGTTAAGCAACCACTCCTCAGGAGTTAGTTTATGACTATTGCACCAGTAAGTTTCTACTGTCCTGTTGAGCTTTAGCACTTTGAAAGATTTCTCAGGGGCCCAAATCAAATAGGATGCTTAAAGATTTAAGTTTTAAGAAAAGCTGCACTACATTACTAGACTGCACCTGGTTGTTCCACATCTTTTCTTTTGTTTTTACTTACTTTTAATGTGAGAGGTGGAATGGCTCTCTGAAGTGTCTGTTCCTGTGATGTATACTGTTCGTGCCTCTGACTGCTGCCCAAAAAGACTAAGGGAGATTCTAAGATATTGAGAAACAAACAATCGCGCTTAATAATTGGAAAATGGACAATGACCCTACCACTGCACCGTAAGGACACCATAGGAAATTAATTTGCTCCATTTATATCATGGAGTGCTGTGTGTGAAGAAATTTGTTTTAATAGTCAGGACATTTTAAACCTGAAAAAAACTATTATATGTACAAAATGCTTCAAAATACACGTGTGCCTCAGGAACTCGTGCTCTGCAGAAGCAGACACCACTAGGGATTAATTGGATTTTATAGATAATTCGAATCCTGAAAAAAGACAAGCATCTTTCAAAACTTTTAGGTTATTGATGACATTTCCTAAAACCCTTCCAACAGAGGAGAATGTTTGCATCTACCATCTCAATCCTAAGGGTTAGTAAACTCTATTTTGTTCTGTACTCCGACATCGTACCCAAATAGATGCATGCTCTACAATGTAAGCACCAGCGAGCGCTTTGTTTGAGACCGTAATAATTAACACAAACGTGGCCTCCTCAATTTTATCACAATAGTGCCTTCTGCGCTGCTCATACTGTGAGATGATCACAATGTCGGCTTCAGTGACACCACAAGCTGTTCACCTCCAGACGGCAAAACTGAAGTTTTCTTCAAACTGCGAACGAGAGCTCTTTTGGTAGCCTTCAACAATGTTCTTTTACACCCTCGACAAAGTCCTAAATGCTACCATATGCATCCTTCCTACCCCTTTACCATCCTACCCCCCATCACTGGCACCAAACTGGATGGCTGCCTGCCAAGCATCCAACCCAATATGAACTCCTTATCCTTTCATACATGGCTTTCTCCGACTTCATCCTCCAAACCATCATTTGTGGAGTTCCTGGCTTGGTAATGTTCACTACCTGTATGCTACCCTCTGCCATCCATCAACTCCTAATTTAGAAACGTCATACTTTTCCTCATGTTTTATTTGAGTACACAAACAAGGCATCTGGCACAGGAACGCACTACTCTCCTTTAAGAACTGCGGGCCATTTCCCCCCTACTCGCATTGGAGATTGCAGGAAAAACTTCCACCACTTGGAGGACCACCAACAAAGAATGTTAAGGTGATACCTCCCTACTCGCATTGGAGATTGCAGGAAAAACTTCCACCACTTGGAGGACCACCAACAAAGAATGTTGAGGTGATATCTCATTCTTCTGACCAGCCACACCCTGAGCCTACTAAAAGTAATTGTGCACTCATTTAATGAACCTGTGTAGAACTGCCAATAGCCAGCTCTCACTGTAATTCCAAATTATTTTCCTTGCCCGTAATAATGTAAAATGTGTAGACAGTTTCTGTATCTCTGGTAGCATCTATCCGCTCGAAAATATACCATCTCAGTTTTATATACGCACACACCGGCACTGCTACCGACTTATAGACTGACCATCACAGACACTGCTTCCAGTCCTGATCTCTTTACCTACAAAACATTGTTATCAGATGTGTCAGTCTAATTAGTTTGATGGAAGTAAACCAAGACAATACCACTCAGAAAGCATTAGGGCCACACACAAAAGCCTCTATGATTGGAACATGTGCCCTTGAAGACATTGGCGAAGGTGGGCACCTTATCGACTTACATTTTTCTTTCCAGGTGATGCCCCTCTTTTCAGTAACTCTCCAGCTCAGAAATAAAACCAGCATAAATGCACAAATAAAAACATGTACAAAGGAATGCTGTGTAATTTTCCGGAACGAGTTGTGTAAAATAGAAGGACGTAGAAATAATTTGTCAAAAAGTCTCAAGGGTGATCGACCAGGCCCTTTCAGTGGCGCTGTTTGGTGCATTAGGCAAAAAAGCCGAATCTGTGGTAGTCAAAAAAGGTATTTCCCAGACAGAGTCGATAACCCATTGTTGTTAGATTTCTTTAATGAAAGCAACTAAATATAATTTGATAAAAGGATAAATTAATCCGAAGGCAGCGCTTTTGGGGAAAGTGGGGGTTGTGGAGTTTAATAATCTGACAGTCAGCCTGTTCTTTTTTCTCTCGGCATGTACTGAAAAATATTCTTAGCCTTCAGTTCTGAGACAGGAAGATTGAGCGTCTTTATTCTCTAAGAAATATGCTAAATAATCCCTTAAAAGTAAAGCGAGATATGTTTGTTCAAAGCTTTTAAAATGTTATTTTAATCAAAGGCACAAAAAAACACTTTACATGCTGTGTCAGCTGAAAGGAAACATTACATTAACAAATCAGGCCTTTTTCTTTCCCTTACTCTGCATCAAAACTTTTTTATTATTATTTAATAAAACGGCAGATGAAAGAACAAAACGTCAGTGGCTCAGATGTAAAATGCAGTTCAATGCGTTGGAAGCATTAATTATTTTGGCTTAATTGAATTCTTAGGACTGCAGCGGGTGCATTTTCATGGAGGAGCTATGTTTGTTGTCTCTCTGTGTAGATGAAGAGCAAAGGAAATTGAGATAACTTTCAGTTTATTTATTATCAAATAGAGCTCTCAATTGAAGCGTAAGCGCGCTTTTCAAAGATGACAAGGCCTTTATGCTGCAAAGCACATGCAGAAATGGGCCTTTTCAGGCCTCTGAGATCTGTTCCCATGCCTTCTGTGCTACCTGGCGGTCTTTCAGCAAGGTGAGGTCTCTGGCTGAGAGTGCACTTGTGAGTCTGCTCCTCAACTTTCATCGGGCTTTGTATCATTTCTTGCGAGAGATCTTTCCCTAGGGAGGTTGGGGGGTGCGGGGTGTGGGGGCGGGGCGAGGAGTTAATCAGGGCAGGTACGCAAAGGCTTTTTCTTCCATCCTGTTGAGCACTTTATACTGCCCATGCCCTCATTTCATTTCAATCATGTTATTTACCTAGCACTTTTATCCTAAGCGCAGCGCGTAATTAAACAGCGGCGAGCACTAAATGGATTAGTAAAGACGGTGAAAGAGTGTGCCCTGGTTTTAGCGCAGTGTAAGGAAAAGCCCGGTAAGGAGAGGTAAGGGGGTCTGTGGACATTGACAGGACCAGTGAGCGCACAGTGCGAGAGGTGGTGAAGAGCTATCAGGTTGGGCAGTCATGAACAATAACAAGTGTGAAAATGGAAGTGAACTAAGTTGGACAGATTAAAGGGTCATATGGGTAAAATAGGAAAGCCTATTAGGAATCTGGGCAATAGAGTGAAGACTGGAATGATGCAGGACAAAAACATGTTTGGGTAGATCAATTACATGGAGTAGTGGCTATCAATTTAGAATGGACTGAAGCCAGAAGGACCAATTTCCTCATTGGGTTGCCCGATCTACCCTTACGGCGACTATAGTGGACCCACACTGTCTCCTAAATCCACACAAGAGATGCAAGGGCCTGGTACAGCATGCCATACAGTTAATTAAAGAGTTGCACATGTTTTCTTCATCTGCTCACTATTTTAAAGGAAAATCAATTGTTCAACACCTCAACCCCTAAACCAGACTTTCTAGAAGGCCCAAATGATCTCTAGTGTCCTTCGGTGGCACCCACTGGTTTATTTCCAATAGTCTTTCTCTGATGAGCCAACAAAAGGTCCCACTTCTGTTCAGTGTCTTCTCTTTTGGCTTCCTGCTGGAGGAATCTGGTTTGAGTTCCTGGACCTGCTTTCACTTGCCTTCTAAGCCATAGGAGAAACTTAGCTCAAAAGTACTCGTTTTTGAAACCAAAGACAAGGTATCCTTGGTTCTTTTCAAACTGCAGGATGGTTCAACAGTAACCCCTGTAGATTTGTAATTTGTTCCTAAATATAATTGTGAAATAACATTCATTATATTTTGGGCGATTAAGAAGGCTTAAATCAACCCTATATTGTAAAAGACTTGATCAAATCTGTATTTTTATTATTTTATTTGAGCATACGATGCTCACTAAAAAGGACAAAGTGTAGCAATGCTGAACAGCGGATTGGTGCTCAAAGTCTATCCATTCTCTGTTTAGGTCTCAAGTTCGCAATGGGGAAATAGCGCCTGCATAGCTTTCAGCCCACCTGAACAGAACTCTGAGGCATCGCTTGGAAGCCTGATCACAGATTTTGAAAGGAAAATGGGGAACTGAGACATAAAACGCTACTTAGTACCCAAAAGAATTTTTAGAAGATGGCACGGCTTCAGTTTGTTGTGGGAACACGGTGGACGTTTTAAGAAGAGGCGATAATTATTAGATCAAAGTTGTGGTCATGGAGAAAGGTGACCTTCAACATGAGAAATATTTTCAAAGTGTGACTCGACTCTGAAATTTGCTGTATCACCAGATGAAGAGTGACAGGGTGGGAGTAAGGGATCAATAAAGTAGAATATATTTATCCTGTGAAGAACGGAGCTATAATGTTACCTGGACTGCAAAGGTGCATTTCTACAGGATGGATTCATAATTCACAGTATCAGAACACTGTCCTTGTTGACTGTTATCTTTAACAGGAAGCCCTGCCTCTTCAACAGACTATTCCACGTATGTGTGTGTGTGTGTGTGTGTGTGCGCGCCTAATTCAGTTACTTAGTCCACATTCGCATCTTCTGTACTCACTTACACTTTCCATAAATTATATTGAGGATCAGAGTTAAAGTAAGTGAGTATGGTGGCGTGAAAGCTAAGATTAAGTTACCTCTTTGGATTGGAAAGCCCAGATATGTATACACGCACACACACTTCCATATATATATTTTGCAGGCAGAGACAAATGTCACTCTCGCCACCATACACTTCCCCGAAGTAAAACAGACGAATAATGTTTTTCAAATTAAGATTAGTTAAATCTGCATATGTGAAGCCTCTGATTGGGATGTGGCTTGGATAACCCTTATTTTAAATCATGACAGCTAATTATTGCTCCCGTCTTCCGTGAGGCATTTATGTACAGTGCACTGTGCCATTATGGACATTATGCAGCCATGTTAAATACAGGACTCAGACATCCATCATGGCACCTCGGGATAGCTTGCAAGAGGACAAAAAGGAGAGCGCTTTCCACGGCTAAAAGCTCATCGTGCGATTGCCAGGGATGTCAGTCAGGCTGGGAGCAGGTGTTTTGCACTCTGTTGAGCTTGGCACATGACGCTGGAAACCGTCAACATTGGCTGAGCTTCTCTGTAGGAAGCCTGCAGTGGCACCTGATGTCACCAACGCAAGGCGTATTATATACGGCGGACTGTAATTACAGGACTGATAATTTACTAACAAGTGGGAGGGGAAGGGGTAGTGGGAGGGGGAGCAATAAAAGTTATAGAGCATGGAATGAGACATGGAAAGAGGAAGAACTGAGGCGAATATTTCAATGTGTAGTGGCATGAGTTCTGAATATTATTGCTGTGTAGAACCACTTTAGCTTATACAGTGAGTCTAGTAGGAATAATTTAGTGGGGGGCCAAATCTTTTTTTCGCCAGCGAAGTTTTGTGAAGTTTACAGTATTTTCTCTCCTCAAATATTACTAGGAATACCAGATTCCTGGTCTCCCCCCAAACAAAGTTTTTTTTTTCTCATAATACTAAATCATTTTCACTGAGCAGAGAGATGACATATTCAATTAAATATAGCCAAACTGAAAGTATACCCAGGTTTTTATCTGCATGTTTACATTTTGCAGAGTTTGCAGACTGGCAAACGCCTATAGTTTTTTATACGGAAGTGTATCTTTTGCAGAATTTTTCTGTGGACTGGTGGCAAAGAGGTAAATGTACAAATGTACACGAAGTTGTAAATGTTTTCTACAGGGCTGGACGAAGGTTGCAAGCTAAAGCTTTGTACCTTGGCTTATAGAGTAGCGATACTCATCATCTGTTGTGTGCCATATTTTTTTCTCTGTCCTTTGTTAACGCACTTTCCTTCTACTTTCACTGCCACAGGATTTTTGGAGTAGTGGTGGGCTTACACAACCTCCTCTACACTTTGTTGGATAGATGCTACATAGAGACAAAAGAGGGACAACTCCAAACCTTTGACAATCACTCTAAACTTTGCTACCAATTCTGCTGCCACAACCATCCCGTAGATGTGGTTTTATTCTTGTTTATTGCTTGAGAGCGCAAACTACGAAGCTCCTGTAAAGACCTGTTTCTGTAATTTTCTAAACTTTATCACATTCAGGTAGAGCTGAACCAAATGACAATGGAAGAATTTTCTGAATGGATGTTAATGCTATGCTGCTTTTGCTAAAGCTGCATAATACCCCTTCATAGTGCCATAAAACAGTGGGATGTTATGTATTTGTTTTGTGGTATTGTGATGTTATATGGACTGTGCCCGTGGTTATTTTATTCCTTAATGATTTTGAAGTGGTTATGGATTCTGTCTTATGCGTGACCTTGCAAGTTTTACCATCAAGGGGGATGTTGCCTTTAAAAATTTGCAATAACATTTTAAAACTTAAGAAAACATGAAATGCCGGTGAGATCATGGCTAATGTGGGGTTTTGGGCCTCAGACTACAATTTATAGTGATGTTAGTCCCTATGAGCCTAGCAGAGGTTTCTTCAACATGTGCTGGCCTATATCACCCAGGCGCACATGGATGAGAAAGCACACGCCACCATTAAAATGCAACTGAAGATTTGTGGTTAGAATAACACATTTAACTTGTGTGACACTGCAATTTGTGCGATTTCCGCAGTGTGTGAGGTGACAAATCAGTCCAAAAAGTTCAGCTCTGTGGAATAACTCATGAGATGGAATTGACAAACTTCATGTAATAATGGTAGTCCCCAAAAGCCCATTTCTTGTGAACATTGTGAAATTACATTTTGAATGAAATTCGTAAAAAAAACTTTTTGTCTCTGAATGTTGATGATGATTAGTGTATAAAATACTACCAAAATAGTAATGAAGAGAATGAAAGCAAGTCCAGTACCTTCTTTGTTAGTGACACCTGCAGCAGGATATTAATCTAAATGTGCTGGTTTGCATTGATGAGATGTGCATTCCTGGCTGGCTAATTTTGGAACTCAAAGCCTTGTGTTCTCATTTAGTTTTTCCAGGAGACCAACAATGATTTGATCTTTGCCACATATGTTGATTTAAAAATCCCCCAACATTTATTGTATGTGGAGGTGATATCTTAGACTTGTTTGCCATGATACAGGATATCTTACACACTGTGTTGGTAGGAGGATTATAGCTCACACTTGACAGTGGCACTGAAATGACATTGTACACTTGAGAAGATCACATTTGACCTTCGTTTGAAGTGTGGCATCTGTTTGTGTCTAAATCAAATCTTGATTTTAATGTTCACACCTTTGCTTCTGCCTTTGTAAAACAAGGGACTGGAGGAAGAATTGTGTCATGGACCTCCAGCCTGCAGACACCACATACCTGACAATGATAATGACCTTGTTATCCTATTCAACGTGTACTTCAATTCCTTCCACCAAATATAAAAAGAGTGTTTTCATTTTATGTTAAGTAACATATAGCTTACTGTATAGTGAAACCAGCAGTATCTTGTGATTCCTTTTTTCTGTGTATTGGTTCTTCACTACAATTGCTCATTCTATCCTTCACATCTTGACTTATATGGCTGCAGAACAACTTAAGTGAAAATTAATATAACATTTTTGATAGATATACAAGTTTTTTAAACTATGCCGATCATTTCAGTTTTCGGGCAGTTAGTTGTTATTTGGTGTGAAGTGTTCCACCAAACAGGTCTGTTTAACCATTGTAAACACAAATCCATATTCTTATGTATAAATAATATTATCAGAACCCAGGAGGAAAATATAAAGTAATGCATCAAGTAAAAGGCAATCCAAAAACAAGTATTTGCATAACGACGCCTGTTCGTATCCATGTGAAGGAATCAGTCCAGTATTGACTTAGTTGTATGCCATTGTATTGACCACAGAAATAACGTGCTGCAAGCTTACAGAGGTAAGAATGTATTGGCACGTATAGCTGTGCTATTTGTAACTCCATATCTATGTACCTTGAACATATGCACAGACACACAAGTATGGAAGCATGTACACGCACACACACAGGTGTGTGTACGTGTGTGGAGTTAAGTATAGCATATCTGTACATACCTATATATACGTTCGTTTTCGTCATTTTGATCATAGTTTTGCTCTGCTGCTTTTGTAGCACAACATTTAACATTTAATTATCTTCGTGCTCTATGCAACGATGCTGCACCTATGTGGGTAAAGCGAGCCAATAGGTTGCACTCTGGCTAATGTACAGAATAGTAATGCATTCGCTAGTGAGACCGCTGTAGACAGCTGGAGCGCTAAAGGGCCCCACATCGCCTTGTTGTTCAGAACGGTAGCGAGAGTCTCCCAAGAATCAGTGCTGAGAAATGTCCATTTTATGCCAACAATAAAGACAAAAGCGTACGTGTATACATGTTCATTCGGTCGTCACAGTATCAGAAACCCGAGGCTGTAATCGAGGACACTGAGATCACCAGTGTCCGGTCCACACCAGTCCCCTGAGTGAAAGATTAGGAGAGCAGAGGGCCTGCGTAGTTGATGATTTGTTGTTGTTGTTGTTGCTGCTGCCAGTGAAGTTATTGCTGCACTCTCGGGGAGTGTGTTGTCCTTCTTAACGGCTTCACAAACCGTTAGTCCTCCCCCAGCCCTGGGCGCGCGAGGCACGTCCTGCGCGCGTGATTTACACCTGCGTAGCAGGGGGGATTCCTTAACGGACGCCGTGCCGCCTTCCCTTCGGAGGCTGCGTTTTGCCAGGTTTAAGGGAAAGAGGGGGGTTTGTACGTCCTTGCGATTGTCTGAAGTATATTTGTGTTTTTTATTTGATAGTTCACTGTTTCATGAGTATTCTAGGACTCAAACCTGTGCCTTTGCGGCATATTCAGAATACTTGTGCCCACTGAATGTGACTCTTACACCCTATTCAAACACATTGGAAGCGTATTTTTAATATAACGAGCATATAATGTGATGGTAAATAGTGATTGTTACGGCTCTTTCCAACTCTGTTTTCCACGCATATCCCTTATATGGCATCTAACTCTGCTTTTCCCTAATCAAAGCAAGTATTCTTTTTATATATAGAGTCCCTTTACAAATATGTATTTTTATTTCTACCAGCAAATCTCTTGGTGACAAAAGCATTCTGAGTTTTACTTTCCACTCTCGCAATCTGCTTTTCCTCCTCTTTGTCTTGTTAGCGCTGTGACGTACTCTTAAGTTAATGCGTCACACTTTATATAACTTAATTAGCTAGGTTCTAAAAATGCTATTATTTCAACAATCCTAAAGAGTGTCGCTTATTTCCACTTGGTCAGACATCCAACATATGGACATTAAATGTATGTTCTGAAGGCACACATGCTTTCCCCACCACCTCCAGTCCATCGGATACATGAACACTTTCTGGAGCACAGGACCGAAAGTTGGTTGCAGCTGTCAGTACATAAGTACTATTGAATGCATACCCCCAGAATATCATGGTACAAAAATATTGCGGATACAAAATCGAAGGACATAATATAGAAAGGTAAGTGCATACACGAAAGTAAAGATTTACTGTCCCTAACTCTGCATCTATGTACCTTGAGCTATATGTACAAGGTAGATACGTATATGTCAAGTTAGGTATAGATAATCTAGAATTACTTACCTGTCAATATTTTTCTTTCAATATTTTCTTCTCACTGTTGTGTCCTGTCAATATTCTGGGGTCAGTATTCAGGGTGCACAGCCTCAGTACTTCTAACCATGTATTTACTATTTTTGGTCCTAGGCTTGAACTTTAGCTTACTGCTGCTTGTCATCTTGTAGGATTTAATTCCACAATTTCTGGCTAATTATTTCCTCTATGAAACATACAGGCATAATTTAGCATATTCAAACAGGGGCACAATGTCTTGTGTGGTATGCACATTTGCTGTCCTTTACTAACAGCCAGTATGTGGCTTTATATTTTAGGCAGGAGACATATGTGTTAGGTGTGCATGCACCCTTTGTAATTGACCACTCGCTCAAAGACAAACATGCATCCACACAAAGTATTACACTGTATATTTCAGCATCTGGGTCATTCTGTCTTGGCTGCTGCTGCGTGAATGCACAATCTTGCTATAGTCAGTGCTCATGGAGACCACACAGTTCTCTTCGCTCAGTCCTGCATGTCTAGCAATCACCAAGAATAAAAACGTTGCTTAATGATGTCAGCTGGGGTTTTGAGTTGTATTGTGACATCATTCATTGGGTGGCCCCTTTAGTTTTTGGGTGTGGGGCCCACCGACACTCATTTTTGGGAACCAGGACTTATTTCTCATCGTTAGTCTTGGATCCAAAGCAGAAGAGAGAAAGGGAGAAAAGGGGAAAAGAAAGAGGAAGCAAAAACAGGAACATATAACAAAAGGGAAAAGCCTGGATGAAATAGAACCCGGAGACCGCCAGCAAGCCCTCACCCCCAAACCACCAGCCATACGTAGACCGACAAACTTATTGGTTGGAAGAAGTTTTTATTACAAGATATTTATGATATTTATACATATAACTTCACCATAAATCACTTCAAATAAACTTTTTCATATTTACAAAAAACATAAATCACATCCATAAGATATCTTCAGTAACCATAAATCATTAACTTATGGCAAGATCCCTTCCTGTCCTGAACCACCATTGGACCACACAAGTGAGCCGTACCTCACCTGTATCCCTAGGAGGGGCGGTTGCTCTGACTACACCGTTCCTTGTCCACACGCTCAGGGTTCCGCCCCCCCTCCAAACACCAATTTGCCAACAGCGGGAGCCCCCTGGCCCCCCCAGCGATCTGGGCTCCCTACCCCTTAATCTGGTGTGTACACCCGCAGGTTGGCTCAGGACTTTAGGATCCTATCTCTGGTGTTAACCCGGGGCCCCAGCCTTGGGGACCCCTCTGTTGCTCCTGGTTACTTTAATACCTCACTTTCCGGCTAATACTTTCTACACAACTTAAATTAAGGAGAGGGTGGGTGGGACAACTGCAAGCCTACCGCCATTCCAGCCGCCACAATGCAAGAGGGCCGAGCCTTCCTGGGGGGGCGCTTATGTAGCCCCCCACTGGCATGCGGCGGCTGGAACCGGCCGGAGCTGGTGCAGCCAAAACATTCACCTTCCTAAACTTCCGCCCCCACACCTCGCGAGGCGTGGGGCGGAAGTAACAGGCCAGCCCATCGCACCACTAGTGCGAAGGGGTTCTTGGGCCTCGGCGGTCCCGTTTTCTAAGGGGCCGCGCTCCCCCATTTTGGGGGGGCGCTCTTCCAAAAATACAAGTGTAAGATAAGGAGACGGGAACTGCAGGGTGTAAGAAAGAGGATTGAGATGGAATGAAAACTGAGCAGACTTTGTATTTGGTCATTTATAATCGGTGGTGACAGGCTTCAAAGATAATCTTGGGTCCTCGTGTGTATGTTTTTTATACAAATTAAGCATTGGCAATAGCATCACTATTCTTTGAGCACGGGAGCACACGTTTTTTCTTGTGCATTCATAATTGGCATTAGGAGTGGGTGCTATTCTCTACGTCCACGTCAAAATGGCAAGGCGTAACTCTGTTTACTCTGCAGGACAAAGCAGGATATTCGGAAAATTTTCTTCTTTCAGGGATCATTTTCTCTTGTGAGAGTTTCAAAAAGTTGAAAGGGTAACTTTTTAAATACAGGTGGCCCACTTATGGCCTGCTGCAGCAGGTGTCTAGTAATCCGTTTTACAGGAGATTATATATACTACTCAGTGGTGGTATACCTGTACCTATGATCGGTGTGGAACAAACATTTACGATTTAAAAAATGTTTGGCTTTGGTTGTGAAAAATTATTTATGGCATTAGTGATTAGGAAAACCATCAGAAACGTTTTCCAACCAGTCTCAGTGTCTTTTTTTTCAGTGAATACGTTTTGTAGCAGTTTGTAAAAACCTGGGAGGAAGTGTTAAAAACTTATAATCATCAAAACTTCTTAGAATTCTTTTTTTTGTGTACATACACCTAATGCAGAGATTGAAGATGCGCCTGCATATCACAGGTTCCCAGGGAGGGAGACTCCACCATTCATACCTCTAAAGTTGATTGGATGGGTACCTCTGAATTGAATAACGATAACATCTATTTTGAAAAGGCCAACAGATCCTGTGTTTCCAGGATTTTGGTTTGCAACTTTAAGCTACCCACACATCTCAGCAGAAGGTACTTATCCCACGGACCTATCGCACAAGCTATAATTTTCTAATAAAAATGAAGGGTGAATTGTGCCGAAGCAGCTCATCACAAATCTGACTGTAATTAATTAAAATGTTTCAAATGCCTGTGAAATTGACGGTTTGCTTCCTGTGCGGGCAGAAAGAGACCGCTCAGATATTGCCATCATTTGTTTATAACAGGTCCCAACCAGGAGGGAGTTTCGGTGGGGGGGAGGCGTGAGCTTTATATTTTGCCTACTTCCAAGCAGTTCCTTTACCCTTTGTCCTCACTCTGGGATCCAGCAATGGAATCAGAATTTTTATGGGAAGCCAAACATAGAATCATGCAACCTTGAGGTCCACCCTAGTATGAGGGCTGTTAGTTTGAATAAACGATTTTTGTTTAACCATGCGGGCTGTAGATTGCAGTTTTTGAGGGCCAGAAGCCAGTTAGTTATTCAGGAAATCCTACATGCAAATTACAGGAACACATTTGGGTTAAATCGGACCTAGCAAACAATAACACCAGTATTTCGTCATACATGTGCTGACTACCGTTTTGCAAAGGGCATGAATTATGAGGCAAGTAGGTGTCTTCATGCCTTGTGCAAAGCCCTGATTGGATGAACGGTTTAAGGGGTTGATTCTCTGGTGCATAGCTGTACCTGCACTATTTTTTGTAAATACCTTAGGTGTACATGCATATTTGAGCATCCACGATTTGTGTGACAACATGGTTGTGAGTGGCCATTCTCTCTTTCGCAAGAGCTGTATTTCACAGATACGTATATGTTCATTGATTCTTTATGTAAAAAAGTTTTAATGCTTTCTATTTACCTTTTGGTAAAATCTGATTCCATGGAGGCATATGGGCAGGCATCCCTTGTGCATGAGAGTGATTGCTACTATTCATTGAGCACAGATGAGCTTCCACGCTTTGTGTAAGAACACTGGTCCGTGCTAATGGCTACTATTGCATACACAAAACACTATTGGGTAGGTGGCTTAGGTTAAACTAGTAGATAGTGGTTTCACGTTGATTCACAGCTGCAGGGTTCATAGATGCAGTTTATTGGGTAGTCATGTAAATTCAAATGCAAATAACTCAGAGAAACAAAAAAATTGTTATTATTTAGGTATTTTAACAAACTACACCCACTTGTCAAAGTTCCAATGATTACGTTGCTTCTTTCCCTCATTTCCTTCTTCCTTCTGTGTTTATCGGGTTTGCTTGTCTTTCTGTTTCTGGTGTATTTCCTTTTTCTCATTATGTTCTTATATTTGTCTTTCTTTTCAAATTCACTCACGTTCGATTCTTTCAGTTGCCTTTTTTCATATTTTTCTCCCTTTCTTAAATTTCCTCCATTCTTTCTTTCTTTCTTTCTCCCTTGTTTCTCTCGTTTCTCCCTTCGTTGCATCGTTCTTCTTTCTTTCTTTTCGTTCATGATGCCTTACATTCTTTTTGTTTTAATATTATTGACTTCTGTCTTTTTCACCCATTTCATCTTTCTCACCGCCATGTCTTCTTTCGGTCCCTCAGATCAGGCATCTGCAATGATTACAAATCAACCTGCGCTATCTGCTCCCTTTGTTATTAGCAGCAGGCTGACATTATTGACAACGCCGATCTACCATCTGGACTGCATTTTTTGCTTTTTCATTTAAATATTCATTTACTGTACGCTAAAATGTGCTAATAATGGGTGCCATGAGTTACATATAACATAAAAGGAACAGCACGGCAATCAGCATCACGATAGAGATTTACAAGTCAGGGTATATTTGGTGGTTTAAAAATAAACAGTAAAGCAGGAGCCTAATTGTACAAAATAGCAGCGTGCTTGAGAATGTTTATAGCTTGTCTGCCATATGAATTTGGTGTTTGTAATTGCGCCACTTCTCCCATGTTGAATGTAATGGGAGAATGCACCTGTGTAGTTATCGAATGAGAATGGGCTGATGCCAATGTGATAGATGTTTTAATAAAAAAGGGGCTTGTTGAGAAAGAGATTCTGATTACCCAGTTCACTGTCTGCTGCCAACTCTGTTAGAAATGAGAAAAAATCTTAATCATTAGAAAGCATAATTTTATTGCTCAGTGCCATCTTAAATGACTGTGAGCATGGGCAGGCCTATGGAAGAGGAGCCGCAGATCTGCTGACAGAGCGTGCAATCAGTAGCTAGGAGAGTAATTGTTGTGCACACTGTATGTGGCAATTTATAGAGACAGGAGAAGCAAACACAGTTTTACAAATGACCAAAAGTTGCCTTAGGGGATAATAGTGATGACCACACTAAAACACCTATTTTATATTTTTAGATTCCAGACAGCCACAGTAGAATTTAAAATACATGCATTTTCAAAATTGGTATTTGTGTGGATCTTTCAGATTTTAGACCTTGGGCTCTCCCTAAATTAATGCAAGTCAGATTCAGCCCTAGGCCTGGAAACCAAGCGTAGTCGTGTAAGTAAAATCTTTAGCTTCAATTCTAGGCCCTGTAGTCAAAAATTCAGATTTCTATGTGAGCATGGAATTCTACAACACAGATTTCAATGTTGTCAAGGAATATACAAATATTAGTCTACCAGGCTCACAAATAAAAAGTTTAGATTCAAACCGTTTCTTTCAATTTATGGAAAGGCCAATGTAAACCATTGAAAACCTAGAAACGTTCTTTAATAAAATCTTAACTGTGTAGTCTTGCAGCCTTTGTTCTTGCCTGATTTTCCATCTGTTGGTTGCTCAAGCATGAAGCTTTTGACAGCAAGCTAGCCAAAGTTTGCCATACTGCTGGGAGTCTTTGGCAATAATACTGCTTCATATGAAAATTCCAATACATCGAAAAGCCTTGCATTCAAATTTTTGAAATCATTCTAGAAGTAACATGAACAAACAAAAGGACTATGGAGGAGACCGGCTACATTGAATTATGTAGCTGCTTAAAACCTGTATGCTACCTGGAAAATTCAGATAGTGGCTACCAAGACAGGATTCTACAGAAACCTAGAACCTTATAGAATGTGGTTAGAACCTCAGCCAACACAAATTACAAGTATGCTTCAAGTGTGAGCTGTAGTGATTTGCCTCCTTTTTCAAACAAAAACGTTGAGGAGCCACCTTCTCTACTTTATTTTGACATAGGAAAACTTCACTAAACTGTAGATATTACTTTTGATGACAGTTGGTTCAGCCATTGACAAAGAAGAAACTATTAGGATCTGTAGGGCATACCATGCAAAGGGTGGATAACCTACAAGAGCAGTAAAAGAGTTGTATCATGCTGGGACCTATTGGGCTCAACTTCATAATGGTGTGTTTTATTTTGAGTTAGTTTTGTGACTTTTTGAAGGCCGGTCACTTGGCATCAAATATCAGCCTGACGTTGCTATACTTTATAGCTATCGCTCAATAATCAGCATCATTTTTTGTGAAGAAATGATTACGTTTGTGTTGCACTCCATCTTTTAATATGGCATCTGACATCTTCTGATTTACATGATATCAAGTAGACAACACCAAAACTCCTGTTGTCTTAATTCGTGGTTATGTTCTCTGCATTTTAGGTGGTAGGACAAGTTTGTTTGCAGATTTAGTTGGATCTTTTCAGTAGGAGTTTCTGCCACTGACCAAGAGACATTCATTTGGAGTTGGTTGTCTGGCTTGGATTGCCAACTTCCTCAAAAATGTATTACACTGGGCTTTTGGTTTAATATGGGCCAAGTTTCAAGCTGTGCAGAATGCCATAAATTTCCATCTTGTCCCCAGTGATGTTTCATATGGAGTCACTGGGCATGCTGGCAGACTGACTGGGTCTCTGTGTTCTAGTACAGATAATTCAAAATTACATTGAATATTTCTCTAAATGCTAAGATAGGAGGCATTTCATGAACTGACTGGTTGTATAGAGAAGTATGTGTCATCTACTGCATGATGTCAGCCCCTTTTAAAGCTAAGGCTGGCCTTTGTGGACGTGTTTGCTGGATTGTGTGTTTTGTTGGTGCCATCTAGTTCCATTCACCTTGTGTGTGTCCTTGATGGGGCTTGAGTCTGCAACAAGGGATTCCTAATGTCACAGAGTCTGCCAACTTTCAAAGTGGTTCTTATTGTTCATTAATTATTTTTTTCTTGAGGTTGACTTTGTGAATTTTGTTCAGGCTCTGGTTCTTAAAAGAACAGATTAGGCCGCAAGCTGTTTCGTTGCCTTGTATTGTTCAGTTACCCTAATTCAGAAATATGTAAATAGGTTACCAATCTATCACTGTTTTTCATTGCAAACTGTGTTAATATTTTGTTTTGTTTTATTTTACAGTTGTTGGTTTTATTAGATGCATAAAACGAGGTGGTAATAACCCTCTTGATGCTAATTCTTGATGAAAATGTAAACAGTAAAATAAAGTTATATGGTTTACTATGGTCTGAGATGAACTGAATACTAACATTGACAGTTCCACTTGAATAAATTCCAAACAATGAAAGCTACGGGTCTGTGTTCCTTCCACCAAGGACTCATGCAAAGACATGGGCTACTGTCAATAATGAATAAGAGCAATTGTCATCTTACCAAACATGACCCATAGACGGTGACATATTTTGCCTGTGATATTACTCAATTAGAGTGAGCACAGGAATGGATTATTAAAACCCAGTCACAACAAAGCAGCTTGTCTTGGTTGTGAAATCATGAAACTTTCATAGCAGTTAAGCTGGTCCGAAGAACTACTAAAAAAATGATCATAAATTGTAGTGGGGTACCAGGGGATTTGGTACCTGCATTTTGAGGTCAAGTCTGAAATGAAAGCAAGACATCATTTTCACTCACAGTGGCAAGCTGGCTGTGAGACTGGGGCCAGGAGCCAGTGTTTCTGCAGTTGGTTTTCCTCAGAAAAGTTGTAGAACCGACTCAGTAATCTCTCAAGTAACACTCATGCCTAGGACAGTTTTCAAATCTTTCAAGATGGTGTGTTTGTAAAGACTGTGGAATTGTGATATTGGGTGGTAAGGGAACAGGATAGAAAAGCTGAACTGAACATGATAGACAATTAGGCGCGTTAGGGCACGTGCTAAAAAACTATTATGGCTACGGCAAGTATTGTTAGCATGAATCATTTATGAAAAGCACTGAAGCCACATTGTCTTTGCACACATCAATTAGCATATCTCTGTGCAAGTTAGGAGTCCCCTTTCCGGGGCCCATAATACATTGCTTCACCCTGACAAGATCACTGGAGTGACGCATCCCCTGTTGGAAATGGTTTTGTTAGGTACTGGCATTTGGTGTTCGGTGTTTCTATTTCTATGTTTGGAGGACCAAAAGCATCTGCATTCAGCTGGGAAGGATTCCACTTCCCACAAGTACCTGTGCTGTACGTTCCTTGACTGTTAATTTACACGTTCATTTCCCACAATGCATTTGTAAATGGAAACTATATTTCTCCCAGATACTACTTTGAATTTTGTTTTGACCGTTCTGTTTATTCTGTTGTTTTTCAGTACCCTTAACCGTTTGTGTTAGTTTAAGTTTCACTCTTCATGGTGGCTTCCTCTCCTATTGGTGTGTGTGTGTGTCTGCGTGTGTATGCGATAGGGGTGCTTGGGGAGCTTGATTTTGTGTGTCGGATCTGTCTGTGTTGCATGTGGTGTGTATGTATGTCTGGTGTGTCTGCTGTATTGTGCGCCAGTCTGCGAAAAGAGGATGATGTGAGTGGTTTGTGTAGTGTGTTTGTTGGTTTGTGTGTGATGTATGTGTGTTTGTGTGTGCGCGCGCTCAGGGCACGAGAGCCTCAGCTGTATTCTTGCATTGGATGCAGGGCATCAGATCTTTTCTATCTTGAGATCCTATGTTTCTAGCCTTTAGGAATACATCAAGCAATTAACATCATTACACCTCCTCCCCGGCATCCTGGATCCTCTTAGCCTGCAAGGCCCATACAGATTCGCGGAATTTCAATTCCCTGCATAATTTGAGAATAATTGCACAGCTGCTGCCGGATCCTCGTCTCGCCCCTGACCTTGGTCAGTGTGTCTGGCCTCTGAAAGGCTGTTTACCTTTTCTTTTCCCAGCCTGACAGACCCCCCTCGCCTCCTCCTCTCTGTTCCCACTTTTGGTGCCATTCCACAGATTCCCCTAGCAGTGGGAAACACGTCCCCTGAGGGTCTAATTAAGTTTCATTCGCCTTTTATTCTCTTATGATTTTTTTTTAGTGTGAGTACAGCGATGGACAAAGGTTTTGGGAAATAAAATATTCAAAAAGAAAAAGAACAGCAATTGGGCCTTTGCATAGAATTAATGGGAAAAGCAGCTGGGCCTCACCGAGGTGTTGTTGAGCTTGTTTGGATGTGATTTCATGTTTCAGCAAAACCCTTGATGACTTATCCTACTGCGTGAAGAAATCATAAATATAAAACATTTCAGGTCTTTAGAACTTTTTAACTGGACTAACAGGCAATACCATGCCACACGGGCCTCATCTATCAAAGACACGTGAAACCGTGGTCTGCACAGGCAACCCTAAGGACCCTGAGAAAAGTCAGTCCTGGACCACTGAGAGCGCTGTGATGTCATACCAGTGACCGATTGTGAGCTGTCCAAATGCCAGTGACATACAGACTATAGTAGAAGGCGCGGTAAAGTTTGCTCAAATGTTGCCCAGCTGTTTTGATTAGAAAAAGGTGTCGCCTGCATTTGAGTCGAAGGGAAAAAAGTGCCTGTATATAAACTCTTAAAGTTTTGAGGAGTCCTGGGGAGGGCTGTTGCAGGCTGCCTGCAAGTCTCGTGAGCAGGAAGTCCCTCTCACCCTCCCCCCGCCCCCAGCGATGGCAGCCAGACTTGGCACAGCACCAGCCTGTCTTTCAACGAGCCGAGAGCCCTTCCAAGTTGAAATTTATGGAGCAGAGTCCAGGTTCAAGGGCTGGAGCCCGCCAACGGCCTCGGCTTCTTTGTTGCTAATCAATTCTGCAAGCGGTCCGGCTGGTTTGCTCACTCCGTCTACTCGCTCCCAGCCCTCGCCGTTTCCTTGTAGCAGCGCCCTCCCTTTCTGTATAGCCGACACCGACCCCCGCCCCTCACCCACCCCCGCTTAACCACTCCACCACTGAGGTCCTTAACTTTGAAAGTGCTGCCAGGGATTTTTGCCACAGAGCATTCCCTTTTCCTGTGCCTTTTTTTCCTTCTCTGCAACCGATACACTCGACCCTCTCAAGTGCCCGTTCGGCTGCAGGCACATGGCCGATATTTTTAATTTGCCTAAAATCAGTTTATTTCGACGAAGATGCGCTTCCGAAACCTGAGGATTATTTTCCGCAAAAGGTTTTTTTTTTAATCTTCATAACAGGGTGGAAATGTTATAAAACAAATATAACAAGTGCTAGGGACTTACGAAAGCTAAGCAATTATGACAGGTGTTAAATAAAAAGGAAATATCACAACTGTACACATCCCCCTTCCCGCCTGTATTATTTCTTAAACAAACATACACGTTTTCTGTTTTAATTTTCGACATACGCCTCTCTTCAGAAATGTCGGTCGAGCAGATCAGAATGATTTTTTTTTTTTTTTAATGTGTTTCGGGTCATGCGCCCACGTGGTTCCTGTCATACACCTGAACAAAACGACACTGTCAGCCGAGCACCTTCAACAGGCTCTTCTGCCTAGGGCCACACCGCGGCCTCCTCCCATTCTTGTTCAGACATTTCTCGAAAACGCCTAATGATCTGGAAGCAGAAAATGTAATTTTCGCTGTGACCTCTCTTTCGGAGTCAGGGTTTCGAGGCATGTCTTGATCTGACACGGATGGCAAAACAGGCCTGGACAATATGCAGAAACATCTACCAGACAAAAACCAGGTCATAACCAGAAGCTCTACTGTTCTTTTAAGGTTTTCGCGTGAAAAATGATGCAGAAATAGCAGGATGTTGACCTCTGTAAAAATACTCTGAGCAGAGTCAGCAGATTCAGGGATGGGCCGAAATAGTCATACCTGAAACGGTATGTCAGGGGGGGAAAAAAGTGCGTTTTTCGGCGCTGCAGACACAGATCTCTGAGAGGAAGCATGCAGCTCTCTGAGAGGGGAGGGCTTCACATCTGCCTGGGCCTGTGTGTCGAATCCCCGGGGTCTTGCGCCTATCAGCCTGACAAGATAGAATCTGCCTTTGAGTATCTATAAATACGGCTAAATATCTCAGAACTGAGCCCGTAATTGTGCAGGGGTAAAAGACGAAAGGCTGCTGCTGATGAATGTTTATGTTACTGCATTCCTGTGCAAAAAAGGGAGAGACGGACCAGTCAGAAGAAATAAAAGAACACTTTGCATTCCTAGAGATTTGGGCACTTGGAAGACGCGACTAATTATTCGATTTAGCTAAAAACATGTAGATTTCAGGGCACGGTTTGTCTCAGTATATATTGAAGTCAGAGGTATTGCATTTTGCTACATTCTGGATTTCTGTAGAACTAGCTACCCCTGTTGACGCGTTAAAGCACTTTGCCACAGCTTAGCCCACTACTGAGTGTAGCCCAGAGCTATTGTGTAGTATTAGTTGTAAGTGTAGCAGTTAGTCGTACATTATGCGGCATTATTAGAGCTGTTCTTACACCGATTAGCTGCGTGCAGTGTCTACTAAGCAGGAAGGTAGTTGTTAGTTGTTGATAATGTTTCCGATGCTTAGTTATGCATAGATTCGTATTTTAATTGAGTCTAGTTAATGGAATAGAGGGCATGCAGTGTAGAATGTGTGTTACTCTATTGGTTTGGTAGTGCTTTGGTGGCTTAGTGCATATTTAACATGCAGATAAAGAGTGTAATATGCTATTTATTAGCAGGAAGTTAGTTGTTAGTTATTGATAAGGTGTCCGATGCTTAGTCGTACATCGATTTGTTCTATTAAGTCTGCTTAATGGAATGGAGGGCATTCAGCATAGAATGTGTACTGCTCTATCGTTTTGGTGGTTTAGTGCATATTAACATGCAGATACACAGAGTGTAATATGCTATTTATTACCATTGTTGGCCATGTGGTTAGTCCATGACTCACGAGACGCAAAGCCTTGTGTGGGTCTTAATGTCTCTCTCGTCCCTCAACAATGGCACATGCGCATCAGCATATATGATTTATGCCACAGGGTGCCAGGGGTTAATTTTGTGCAGTAAAGTAAAATCACACTGAAGGAATATCAATACTTTTAAGAGAGTTGAGTACTTTCCTTGTGTAAAGTGATTGTTACATGCAGTTTGTGAGTCTGTAAAAGTGTTTTTTCATGTGAATGTTTCTGTACTGTGGTAATAAATTCAAATTTGAACTTTGCACTGTAGTAATAACTATGTGAAATAGTGTAAATAACGTGTTTTTCTTCCACATTTATTTTCTTTTCCACTGCATGAAACTGTGTTATATATGGCTGACATGTTAGACCCTTTTTTCAAGTATGCTTTGGTGATACAACTTGGAGAGGAATGCTGAGTGGATGGTTCCCTGATTACCGTTTCAGAAAGAATGGTCTCCTATATAAACAGCTGTGTCCAGGAAAAATGACAGTTTCACAAGACTGACATAGCCTCAACACCCGTAATTCTAGTATTGGAGACACTAAAGATTCAGGCACCTTCAATGTGTACATATTTTAATTTGGCACCCGCATTGCATCATTTGCGATTTTTATCTATAAGAAAAATAACATGAAACAATAGTAAGTTGATTTTTTATACAGCACTAAATAGAAAAAGTTTGCCAACTTTACTCACACGTTACTTTTGCCGAATTTAATGATACTCTGTTTATCAGGTTCACAAGGCAGAACAGCTGATTTGGCTGCACAGGGTTCCAAGATTGTGAGATGCAGGTCTCACCAGGTTTCAACAGCAAACTTACATTTTCATTGTGGTGCCGGCACACACAAACATCACCTACAGGCATGCTGGTGATGCCAAGTAAAGCAGCAGGAGCTCCTCCCGCCTTGAGCCACCTCCTGCCAACACAGAGTACCCCGGGCTACAAACCCGCCTGGAAGCTATACAGCATATATGAAGGTCTACATTTGTAGCCTAGATTATCTAAGATCATTGTGTGATAGCACCAAGTAAAGCCTCCAAAACTCGTTGTACCTAGAGGTGTAAAGAGGATAGATTAGTTAACACTGCATTTCTAAAAGATGACGAGATAAAGAGAAAATATTTTACATATGTGCCCAAATTGGCAGCTATGCTCTCAATGCTGAATAACAATGTTGCCCCCAGCCACAACTTTACTGGGCTTTTCCATTGACAGGGAAGTGCCTATGGTGGCATGTCACTGGTAGGATACATATTTTTTCTTTATTGGTCCACACTTTTCCATCACCCACCAAAGTTGGATTTTTTTAACTTCAGAAATGAGCATTGATGATGAGCAGTAATGCTGCATTGGTTGTCCCCATCTGAACACACAAGTTAAGTGCTGATGCCTTTGTGTGGATAGTGGTTCACAAGTGTTAAATAAACAGGGCCAAATCAGCCATCCTCCTTTCGAGCAATTGAGTACTATTGAGTTGGGTAAAGGCAACTCCTGTTATTTGTAGTGCTGTGAAACAAGTGGTATCTAAAAAGAAATACAAGGTACTATCATTATTTTGGAGCAAACAAATTTCCAATTCTTGGAATAGGCACAGTTAAAGAATATCAAAAAGTAAAAATGTGCATGTGGAAAACATTGCACGCAATTATACATATGTTATTTGCACCAATTAAATGGAATTTTCGGAGTACTCAAAACCTCTTTTGGTAATACATCAACTAACTGCGTGTCGACTTGCTGTATGCGGTGAATGCCCCGTTTGACACACGCCATTGATAGTTCTTGCCTGTAGATCCAAGCCACTAACCCTAACTTAAAAAGTAAATATGGGTTGCAGCACTATGTCGACTCCAGGAGCCGCTTTGTCCACAATGTTCTATCCCACATACTAGGCTCCCTCTGAATAGACCAGTTGCCATGTGTGTAAAAGAGGGATGCTATAGGCTGTAGCGAAATAAGCATATTGATTAGAAAAATAATTCTGTCTTTTATTTAAAATAATAAAACTAGTGCTGTTGGATCAAAGGGGCTATGAGCAGCTAATGTCCTTCCCGCCTCAAGCCCCGCGTGCCCTGCTAATTTTGACATCAAGCAGCCATTAATAATCTTTTAATGTGTGTCCTCTAACCTCCTATTCCTAAAGTTATCTGAGAAGGTATGTTCTGCAATGTAAATCAGATACAAAGACAAGTATAAGCTCTATTTTCAATTCGACACACAATTCTTCCATTTATTTTTTGTCGTGGTCATCTAGGCTGCCAAAGTTTAAAAGGAATGCTCACTTGTTCAGCCCTGCTTTGTAACCTCATGCTGTATGCTGCCTGACACTGGAGTGTGTGGTGGAAATACACACTTGAAACCCCTCAAACACCACAACCCATTGCTGAGGTTGTTATTGTTGGTTTTAGAACAATTTGTTTAGTTTAAGTTTCAGTTAGACACCGGGGGTGTCTCTCTACACTAGAATTGTGTTTTTATCCCTACATTTTCAGCAAAGTGCTAATCGATTTGCCCAAACCTGGAATCAGGGTAATTTTCACAATTATGAAATGTGATTTGGGAAGTAGGTCACTGAGTGATCGACACTCAATTTCTTTACAGAGTAGTATGTATGCCTCTTGTCCTTGGCTGTGTCGGGATATTGTAAGGGGTCTGACAGAGCAGTTTGTAGTCTAGTTTCAGCAAGTTAGGGTATTTTCAAATGGGGACATTTTTCACATGATTTGCATGCTATGATTTTGCTAAATTTCCTAGTGGCGGTGTGATTCGAAAAGGAATTTTTGTAGTTTAAATCCAGACCGGGCAACTCTGGGATTGATGGGGAGATAGAGAAATTATAGTCATTGATGAATCAGCAGACAGGCCCTTCTCTGAGTCCCTTCCCTGAGCCTGTCCATGGGTGTTTGGGTTCTTTTACTGCTTTGTGCCTTAGCACACCTTCCAGTCACCAATTTATTTAAGGGTGCTGTTATATTACACCAAAGATTCTGGCTAATAAGTTTTGTTCTATATCCAACTCCTCTTGAATATTCCCATCTCCTTTGACACATTTCTAGCCTCATGGTATTTAAATACCTGTTTGGTATATTTTCTTTCTTTCTTTAATCTCATCCTCACAA
This sequence comes from Pleurodeles waltl, assembly GCF_031143425.1. Lineage (NCBI taxonomy): Eukaryota > Metazoa > Chordata > Amphibia > Caudata > Salamandridae > Pleurodeles > Pleurodeles waltl. Next base: position 933,171,697 of record NC_090448.1, on the reverse strand, counting down.
AACTGACTTAAGTCGTCGGATCGCTCCATATAGGAGAGCCCCACCTCCGTTTTGCAGCACTTTTCAACACTGTCATGGTTCCATAGATCAGATGAGACCTCACTGGTGATTTGTGGTTTATACAGCTCCCCTTTTTCTGTTGCTTGTAGCGCTGCCAGGACATTTCTACAGTTTCCTGTTATATTGTTTGAACACTTTGGATTGGTGAATCTATGCAATTTATCCGTTAGGTGGGGTAGGAGGACTCAACACAAAACAAGCAACTGGTTTCTGGATTATGGGGGCCCTTATTTTCCCCTTTTTATCTAAATTAAAAACGAAGCACCTGTCTTTCTCGGTATGTTCTTAATAAATTTTACTTCGGAATCAATGTGAATTTGATTTTTGCCAAATTGAGATCTACTAAACATGAGGCAAGACACTGAGGCCGAAGAATGAAACGACTGATTGGGAGTTTCATCTGAAGAATCTTAGATTACATTCCAATGTGTGGAACATCTAGTTTTTAAATGAGGCCCCTTTTTATGTGAGGGAGGTAGGAGCAGAACACAAACCCACACCCTCGATACGGAGGAAAAGCGCACTTCCCATCGCACTGTTCGCTCCTATTCCAGGGAGGCAGTGGTACTGTACTCTGAAAATTGAGAACTATGGTGAACTCACACACAAGCATAAAACCCAATGAGATATATGGCAAAATCCTGTTCTGTCTATGTAAGTAATGTTTCTTTAGAAACTGGCCCTTCATCAATTGCTGTTGATGTGCATTGTTAATTAACTACAGATTAGTACTGCATTTTTCAACCATCAGAATACATTTTCGTTTGGAGAATCCTCGCAGGCAGTGCAGTTAAATGACAGAACAATTTAAGATGTATCACTTGAGTACAGTAATAGAATCCTTCTTTTGTTTCTTCTGTCATTGTAAATGCATGCAGGGCTTCTGAAGTCTAGAGCAGAGAAGCGCGCTAAACATGGCTAAATAAATCATGTTTGCTTTTGGCGCTCTTGGTAGTGAAAAATCTCTTGGCTGTTTTGCATTTCCTTGTTTCTAAGCATTTGCTTCCTACCTGCTTTTGAGTGCGTGCCCAGAAATAGTAGTTTTGTCAGGAGTGGGGCGGGTGCCAGCAAGCAGTTCTCCCAGCCAAATGCACTGCTGGATTGCAGAATTGCGTGACGTTCCTCCGCGCGGCTGGAATTTTTCAAAGAACTAGGGATACAGTAGAAGGCTATTAAAAATGCCTTTGATGTTGTCCAGGGAATGGACGTACATAAAATGTAACCAGATATGGGCCCAGTTTTTTTGCTGTTGCTGATTTTAGGTCATAACTAGAACCACAAGTTTGTATTCTGGCCTTTGAGTAAAGAGCAGTTCCATTTACGCCACCCTGATTTACTGGTGGGCCTGTGAGTGGGCAACAGAAAAGAGAGTTAGGCTTTTGTGGAGGAAAACAAAAGTGGGCAGATTTTTGTGAACAGGTTCCGAAAGCCACTTATCAATACTGGTTACCTTAGACATTAGCTAAAGTATAATTCTTCCTGCTCGCTAATATTCTCTAAGCCAAGTCGAGTCAAGTTGGCAATAATACCAATAGGTAATTTTTTTCTTCAGCTGTTATAAAAGTGTCACAGAGAGGTCCAATTTTGCCTAAGTTTGCAGATGTGTAATCTTGACAACGTGTCAGTGATATTTCTGATTGGGGCATTCCAAAATACCTCGTAGGAATGTCTGCATTGTAGGCTCAGTTGGTCCTTGTGCACGGGGAAAGTGAGGATGTAAGCTCAGCTCATCCCTTGCAAGAAAATTACTTGTTGGCATGACATGAACTGCTACAGCATGCCACAGTTGCTGTATTTTGAGGAGAAGAGGGAAAAAGCAATCACACAACTTGCCCATCTTTATTTACGAACGTTCATGTTAGTTTGGTGAGATAGGTGACAAGTTGTGAAACGTTTTGTGTGGTAATCCATTTGTTCATTTGGTATAGTCACATTAGTAAAAAATTAGTCTGTGGTATCTGGCCAATTGACTTCTCACTTGATTTTAGCCTCACATTTATGGACCATATGCATACACTTTTTCAGAGCAAATAAGTATTCGAAGCATAAGGCATTCAGGCATGTCTAGTAATGTAAATTCAAGTCGAATTGCGAGTTTGATTTACATTTGGATTCTGTAGTTGTCATTGACTTCCCTAGACCCACAAACCATTGGAGCAGTAGTACTATAGGACTAAAAACCATAACTACCCATTCTCAAGCACCTATCTATAAACATGCATGAAAAAGTGTGATGCGTGATTCACGTTGTATCTGAATTTTGAGTCTAAGATAGCTCACTGCTCACTTCCTTTATGATTGTTCCAAACATCAGCTGACATGACCTCAAGCAAGAATGTATCATACATGCCCTAAAATAACTCCATGCCATCTGATCCATTAAACCCAGGGTCGCAAAAAAGGTTTTAAAATATGAGGATTCTATTTCCTACTTTTGGAAGTTGTGAGTCAGTGAGTTCTTAGAGAGTAAAATAGTAATTGTCATTTCTGATGGTAGAGTATTTAGGCACGTACAAAACAAAAAATCTATTCAGATTTGAAACCATAGGCACCTATCCTTAAGTTATAATTGCTTGTTTTCGAACTGGAAATTCATGTATAGGAAAAATCATTTTTGACCTTTAGAACTCTTCTTCAAACCACACAACAGCACACACGGAGAACACGTTCTTGTGCCCCATCACTAATGATATAACCGATCGAGACATGTTACTAGAACACTGGGTGGAAGCTTGCATGGGATATCCATTATTTCCTGCTTCTTCGTCCTGATGGGATTTTTGGCCTGATCTTAGGGAGTGAAACGTGCCTCCTTACTCCTTTAGCGTCAGACCAGTGGAAGGAGATGTGAGACAGAAAATATAGTAATTCTGCTTTTTCTGTAAGAAGGTGCCCTCAGTTTAAGTACATTTTCCCTGTCTGTGTTTGTACCGGAGCTGTATAGAAAGGGAAAACCGAGACGTATGTGTAAAGTTTATCAAACCAATGCACAAGGACCTGCAAAACAGTCTGTTCTCACACCAAAACCTCTATTGAGGCCCACTTCACCATTAGCCCTTGCAGTGCTTGTATACACAACCAGGGGATTACGGGCACGTTATTATAATAAAATAACTAGACTACAAGTCTCACAACCCAGATTGCTAGTGATCTAGTCAAAGGTGGACCCGATCACCTAGAGAGAGTCAGCAATGCTGTGCTCGCTGATAGGTTAAATGTATTTTTATTGTGCACTATAAATATTTAAATGCCCGAAACTGTTGTGTCAATCGATTTAACACTATGACGGCGCTATATTAACCATACGTTAGATCCTTCGAGTTATTTACCGTTTTTCATCCTTACTTATAAGCAGTCCCCAGCCCTCCATGCCTCCCAAAGACAACTAAAGGAAAACCTGGGCTCTCCTTTTGGTAATCGTGCTTCCATTTCAGAAATAACTGCAATTTCCAATCAAGTACAGCGCTATCTCTTCCTCTGAGCTCTTGATTGTGGGGAGCAGCATGGTGATGCGAACGGAGAGCAAAAGCGGGGAGAATAAAAACTAGTATGTCATATTTTCCAACATTTCTAGTGGGAATACCCACAGTCGAAATACATCCCCATTGAGGCTTACGCCGCTAATTTGTCTAATTGCATGAAATAGTGGTGCGAAGCTGAACTGAGCACACGATGCTGCTGCAGCGGGGATTAATGCGGAGTCTTAGGAATACTGTTATCGGTGTTTAATGTGTTAGAACAATCACTGTATTCAATTAATGATGTGATTTCCTGCTTTCTTTTTCAAAATTGCTATTTTTGCACACCGTTGCCTGTTAATACCTGTTTGCAAAAAGACTGAAAAGATATATAAATAGTGGTGAATTGAAAAGGTCACATGGCTGCCTATTAATAGGTTTAATTATAGGAATATTTGTTATTTTGCCACAGTGTTGTTCACATTCCTGGGAAGGTTTGCAGTGTTTAACTCACAGTGCTGTCTGGATGCAGAGAAGAGAGGGGAAAAGGCTCCTCTGTTGAAAGTAATTACAGGCCTGCTGTAACTGTTTGTCTCTGACATTTTAAAAACTTGCCTTGAAACACAAAAGGCCAATGAAAGATTATTTTGTCGTACAGTATAAAGTAATGAGGCCTTAAAATGTGCATTACTTCCATAAAATAACAAGCCAACGTCGAGATTTATTTGTTTCGGGCTTAATGATAAATGGAAGCCTGGTTTCACAAGCTTGTGTGTCATTTCGCTGGAGCTTGTAGGCTGCAGTTTACTACTTATTCTGGTGAGAATGCCAGTTGTGTTTTTTTCCTCAGGGAGGGCTCTGTAAAAAAGGGACATACATTACATATTCTTTCAAACTGTATTTTTAGGGGGAGCATTTTATTTGTCCCCCAACTCGTCGAAAATTCCATGATGCATCTTCAGTTTGAGAAGAGTCCCCAACCGATATCTGTATTAAAAAAGCAATTCCATCACCAGGCTCTACTCACAACAAGCCACTTACAAATTCTTTCGATCTATTTTTTGAGCGGGAGCATATAATTTGTCCCCCAGCTTTGCGAACATCCCATGATGCACTTTCGGCTTAAGTAGCGTCCCTAACCGATCTCTGTATTAAAAAAGCAATACCATCACCAGGCTCTGCTCCCAACAAGCCACTTATGGTAACCGACCACACTGCCTCCTGGTGGTGGTTCCTCTTGATTCAGTTCTTTCTAGCTCTTGCACCCCACTTATCATTGACCTCTAAATGGAATGTTCGGCTGCACCCCATAAGCAACATGATTTTTAGAACTATCATCAAATGGATTCAGTTTATTAAATCCAGTCCATGCTCACAGAGGACCTCTCATGAGCCAACCGACTTAAACAAATAAATTGCTACGGAATACGAGTAATAATACAGTATTACCTAATGGTGCAAACACATCAACACCAGACATGTCGAAACATCAAGGCTTCTGGGTAGGTTATGCTGTACAATTAGTTTATTAAAAAGAGCACAGGTAATATTGATCACAATTTCTTATTGCCGTGTATGCCACAGATTGTGCATACATTCCTAAATGTTCATTTTGTAGCAGGAGTCTGACGGCTATATAGCTTAAACTAGCGATAAGAGCAGTGGTGTAGTTTTATTTACTTCACCCCTCATGTGAGAGAGCTTTCCAGGAGTTTCTGTGTATAGCAAGTTTCTCATTGTCATAGTGTGCACACCGATTGGCAGTTGCTCCTGTTGATATCTTATCCAAATGTGTGCCTTGAAAGCATCAATCACACCCTCCTTTCCCATTAGACCTGAGTCATCCAGACCCATGGTTGTGGCAGAGCACACTCTGTGGCAACGTTTGAAGGGAGGAGACACGCCCTTCTTCAATTTCTAACCTGTGTTCTAGCCACTACCTTTACAACCCTTTGAGGAGAGGAGGCAATTACTGATGTGAGTGTACCACCTCCCTTACTTACTTAAGCATGCTCCAGTGGCAGGTCTTCCACAATAGCATCATAGCACTTTTTGGTTCTCAGCATCCTTCTGACGTGACTAAATTTGATATGAATTCAAAACAAGTGAAATTGAGATGAGCAATCACAGAATCACAATAGAACATCACTCTGTCCGTTGCCCACAGGCTATGTTCTGTTGTCTGTATCCTGCATCGATGAGTACTCGAAAAATGAGTTAGGATGCCCACATTTTCACTCCCAAAAGTTTATTATTCAGAAGAAACCAAAGGGATAACAATACACAGCCATGTTATGAGTCTTGCCAAAATGGAGAGTTCAGAGCTAGTTGACACTAGCTATGTAGACTCTTCTCCTAGGTGAACTATAAGACTCAAATTTTCTCATATCAACTCTTCACATCGCCATCTGTGTCTGTTATCGCCTCCTCCTAGGATAATGGTAGGACTCCCACCTCCCCCACCCCATCATCTTCTTAAGGTTGAAGTTTTCAGAATCAGCTTTATAATTTGTATTGGCTCTGCCATGAAAACATGGATCCTGTTAATTGTAGTGGGGAGGTAGAATCTCAGCCCCACTGCAGTTGTTATAGCGTTCAATAGAACTTTGGGCATATACAATCAGCATTCAAGGAGAGCTACAATAATGTTTGTAAAATATATGTTACCAACCCATAAGGAGATAGGTCCAGTGACTGGTGTAACACAGGCCCCTGTCAGGCACAAGGAGGCCAGGCAAAGGAGAGCCTTGTTTGTCCCAGTTACATATTTGGACTCACCCAGATTAGAATGTGCTATTCTGAACTGATGGACAAAAAAGGTGTGCATTTCAGTAAAGGTGATTTATTATCAACATTTTTATATAAAGGTATTTCTTTGTAGATATTGTCATAATCTTTTTTTTTAATACAGTATCAATGATTATTCGTTGTAAGACTATCTAAGAGGCCATTTTTGAGTTTTATTTTTTTTTTTTGAACTGAAGCAAAAATTAGTTTTGTGTTCATGGTAAGAACATTCCTATTTAATTTGTGAATTTATGTTGTTCGATCAGTAAAAAAATAATTCAAGCCCGGGGCACTCCAAATATTAATTCAAATGATTAATCCAGATTTCCAGTTTAGTCACACAGGGTCTACATTTCCAATATTTGGCCAGTAAAAGTCTGTTTGATCCTCTTCGTCGCTTCCAATTCAATGGTCTCCATTTTTCTGTAGTTTCTGGAGCTATAAAAACATCTGCCTAATTTTCCACATTTAGCAGTTCTACTGCATCCCTACCTCTCCTCTTATTCTCTTGTACAAAATGGGGGAACATTATAGATTTGAACTGAGCAAATTTGCTTCATTCATGAACTGTGTAAGCAAGGGACCATAGTCCAAAAATTGGGAAGAATATTCAACTCCTGAAACGTGGTTAATTCTAGAAGTTGAAAGAAGAAGAAGTATCTCTTAAATGCTGAACCCTAACTGTAAGATTGTATGCAGTCATTGTCACTCACTTTACCAAATTATGTCATATGTTAAGCCAATATTGGTGAGGATCCTCGCCTGATATTTTTTACCCCAGTAGTTTGGAGGCCGGCTGCTCTTTTTTTCAATAAGAAATGATTTGGGCTGGAGAACACCTGCCCTACTGGGACCCATAGAGTGTTGGAGTTTGGGGGCAATTTGATATAGGGTTTTTGGGGTTTCACATAAAGCATAATGGGAAAAAATAACACTGCCAACACTTTCATTGAGGTTCACATAATTGACCACAATAGTGCAGAATGCATGACTTGTATGATTTCTCTTTCTTTTCTTGCTTTAACACACTGTATCCCCATCTCTGTGTTGCTTCATTTCAATATCTCGCTATTAATTCCCCTATACTTCTCATTGTAACTACATGTATCATACTCTTTGTTCTTTACTATCTCATGTCGCTCTTATTTCAGTTCCTCTTGTCTTTCGTTCTCTTATTTTTATTTATTGCTAAATGTTTACACGTCCTATATTCTGTACCATTGTGCTAGTCTAATTGTGATATTAATAAACAAATGAAAAATAGTACTCACTGGTACAGCAATGAGTAGTAATATAGCGATATGTAGTGGTAAATCAGTCATCTGGAGTACTATTGCAGTGCTATGCAGCAGTACAGTAGTATTTTTGCACACAATAATGTCAGTACATATTATGTAGTTGTATAAAATTATGTGATGGTCACAAACAACATAATAGTTAATAGAAGTAGAGTAGATGGGGGAGGCAAAGTAGTTCAGGCCATCATAGTAGTCCAAAGTAGTATAGTATCACACATTACTATAGCAGTACATATCTATCTATTAGTAGGGTAGTAAAGTATTACTATTATAGCAGGACACATCAATATGTTAATAAAGAGTAGAAAAGTAGCAAAGAGTGATATAGTATCCCATGACTACAGCTGTACATATGAGAATATTAATACAAAGTAGGAAAGTAGAAAAAAGTCACACATTAGTACACCAGAACACATTCATATATTAGTACACAGAAGGAAAGTAGTTTAAAGTTGGGTAGTATCACATATAAGGATAGGTGCGCATAGCTGTATGTTATCACAGGCTAGGTAAGTAGAACACAGTAGTGCAGATGCCTGGTACTAGTACCTAGTAGAAAAGTACTGCACCCACTTGTATTGGTTACTGTAGGACAGGGGTTGAATTGAGCGTATGTGTACAATCCCGGAAATTGTCTCTCACTTCGTTGGAGTACTGAGTAACAAGTTTCCCAGCCTACAAATTCTATCTTTCACCAATAAAAATATCTTCTTGCGAAAATCAGTTGTTTGAAACTTGAATCCAAACACATGTTTCAGAAAACACACGTGGTCATTTATTTGCACAAACAAAAAACAACTTTCTTTCAGAGAAATATTTTCAAAAGCCAAGTGTTTAGCATACTGGACAAAACTTGCTATCAGACACGTTTTGAACTTGGCCTCATTTTGTATCTTTTTTAAAGGAGTTTGTTCTGTCTTGGTCAATACTACACAAACTTTGAAAATTATTTGGACACGAGTAAGGGTGCAAGTGTTTAACAGAGCATAGTGTGTACTGAGCAGGCTTTTATAAGATTGACTCAAAAATATCTGAACCCTCCTACACCACAGAAGCTGGAGCAACAGGCAGGACCGGAAGTCCTTTCTTCATGCTAGTAAAGCACTGTAGTGTCCCATTTCAATGACTATTTAACGACCCGTAAGAGTTTTTGTGTCTAAAACTACTTACTCATTTCATTTTCTTGCTGGTTACTACACCTGGAAATTTATGGGAGGAAAATTCCTCCAGGAATATTCAATAATTTTCATATATCTACTGAGTTAAATTTAGTGTGAATGTCGTTTTTTATGATGGATTCTGATCAGTTAAATACAGAACAAACTCAATGAAAAAAGTTATTTTTGTGCACCATGTTGTAACTGCTGTGGTGGTCTTGGTTGAACTGGTATGAGAACCATCGTGCAATCACGTTTCATATTGTATGGCAAAATAGCATTCACTCCAGTGAAACGTATACTGAGAAATAAGAAAAGAATAGTGAATTAAAAAATGAAAATGTTTCTTTTGAATAGAAGGTAGTGTAGCAGCTGCCATGTGCAGGCACAACAGTCAATAGCTTGTATTACTAAATGCAACTTTTATGGGTACCACCTCACAGTCGAAAGTGACATCAAAAATATTGTTGTCTATTTGGCTGTCTCTAATCATTCCTGTTGACTATTCTCCTAATACCCTGCCACTTGATTAATGTTTGGCTTAGCACTTACTAGCACTTTAAAGCGCTAGCAAGCGTAATATGAAGAAAAAAAAAGAAGACAAATCCTACAAATTCTGAAACGGTAATCAAATAAATTAACATGAGTGCACGGATGCCCTAAGCAAAAGAAACATTTCCCTAGATTTTTTCTGATTTCTTCTCATTAATTTTGAGGAGATGTGCTATTCTCCACCGACATCACTGTGATCCTCCTTTGAAGTACGCCTCGTCCTAATGGAAGATCAAAATGCAAATGTGACCATCGTTAGGAATGCGTGGAGTTCCTTTGCTACCACCGAAAGGAGGGTGAGAATCGAAAATCAAGAACTTTCACCTGTGCATTGAGGAGACCACTCACTTAATGCCGTGCTTGACTTTCCATTTTACACACATTCTAAATTGCGGAGAATCATTCTGCAGGCTGCCAATTAGATGTGTTTCCTGGGAAAGAATAATTTTCCACAGCTTGCTGCATTATTATGTGCTTGAATCTGAGTCCTGAGTGGGCCCGAGAGCTTGTACTTGTTTCAGGTCTCTGAGTGAAGCGGCGGGATACGCCAAGTGATGTTGCCCACTCCCAGTGCACCTGCGCCGGTGCGCATTTCCAGGTCTCTTTCGCGGATTCAGGGAGGTGGTCATTGTGACATTGGGAGGCGCCATCTTGTTGTTACAGTCTTGTCTTGAAATCTAGGCCGCGAGCATCATGTTGCAAACACCATGATCTCTTTACACAAGCAGCGTTTAAAAGAACCCTGCCTCCATTGTTGCCTTTTTAATCTAATTATATGATGTCGCCGTTGTAGAATAATTTTATGTCCTACACGTATTTACCTTGGTAACATCATACCAACAAAGAAGCTTGTACATGTTTTATTTTATTACGTTGTAATTTCTCTCCACTCCGTCTTGTTCCCACATCCCCGTCCAACATTCCTTTCTTCCTTCTTCCCTCCCTCCACCTTTCCTTCCTTATTTTCCTCCTTTGTACTATTTCCCTTCTATTTTATTCCTTCTTTTGTTTCAGACTTATTTTATTAGTCCCATTCCCTTTCTTCCTCTTTCTGTATAATATGTCTATTCATTTGTTCTCCTCTTTCCTTATTTATTCTTTCCACATGCTATTAATGTTCTTCCCTTCTGCGCTCCCACCCTTCCTCCTCCTGTCCCTCTCACATCACTCTCTTCTCCCTTCCTTTCTCTCTAGCTCCATTTCTTCTTTCAATTTTACCTTTATTTTTTTATCCCTTCCTTTCACCCTCCATTTACCTTTCCTTGCTGATTTTCTTACCTTTTCTCCTTCCTTCTTATTCCTCCTTTCGCTTCACCAATCCCATTTCCTTACTTCCTCTTTTCTTGTATATTCATTCCTTCACTTTCTTATTTCCTCATCTATCCCATTCATCTACCACCCCTCCCTTACTTCCTCCTGTTTTTGCTTACACTGTTCAAGCTTTTTTGTGCGCATTGTACTCTCCGCCCCTCACTGAAGACTTACACTAAATTCAGTTTCACTGTGGGAGGTGGTAGTGAAGTGGATGTTCAGTCTCAGGCCTCCGCTGTGCTTTCCGTAGCGGTCCATGAGAAGTGTATGGGCGAAGATACATTGCAGTGGGAGGTCAGGACAGTCTCCTCTTGGCCCTTTATGTTCTTCCCATTGTTTCCAGAGTTGGCAGTGCCAAAACTGCAACATTAGGCCCCATTAGGGCTTTGAATATTCCATCGTAAATTTACATAGCAATATATGCAGCTGCTTAGCTCAATAATAGGAATGAATATATACTGTTATATGTTTGGATGTAATTTCGTGTGTGTGTACATATATTTATTTAGAAATAGACTCGTACCTACAACAGTTAGCAATTTTATTTAGCAGATTCAATAAAACAAATCGTGTATATACATGAGTAAATAGTAATGTACGTGTTCACTAATATTTAACAGTTTACAGAAAATACTGTTATCTGCCTATCTTGTTTATGAAATGCAATGCTGTCTTTGCTGCACAGACTGACTCCCAAATCTTCCCTAGCTCCATTTCCATATTTCTGCGTGCTTGTTCTTTGTTAATCACTTGGCAAGCTCTTATTTGAATATTAAAAATTTCTTTAATCATCAAAGGCAGGAGCAAAGCTTCATGAATATTCATATTTTTCCTCCTCAGACTGGATTCTAGTTCATTACCCTGCAGTAAAGCCAAACAGTCATCAATCGCGCTCATTACAGCCGCTGGCGTTTTGATTGGCTGCCTGCTGCTGGTGGCTTCTTTTTTCCCTTTCTCCGTGAGCTGTCGTGTACCTGCCAGCATCCCCCCCAAAATATATCAACAATGCAAGAGTACATTTCTCCGGTTGAAAAACAACTTTGCAAACTTGTCAAACAGTGCTCTTCCCATTTTTATTTAAAAAAAGAAAGGAAAAACTTGAGCTTAAGAGATGAATATTTGTCAAGAGAGTTGACGTAAGTTTCATTTGCATAATGACTTTGTACTTCTGCATTAATAAAATTTGCATATGAAGCCATGTTAATTACTCCTGATCATGCTTTTTGCATTCATGCATAGTAATTTTCTCCGACTTGTGAGAATTAATGTCTTGGCATGGGGGGAGGGGTGAGGGGGTACTGTCAAGTAGCTGCGCCAGTGCCCCTTATCATGGGCATGCGCAAGCACTGATTCACATGCACGCACATATACACAAACACTCACAAAAGTGCAGTGTGTGTGTGTATACACGTGCGCACGCACACACACATTCTGAATTTGTTTTTATTTTCTATTCCTGTGATGAGGTAGGCAAACATACATACCGGTTAATAGCTGCCCTTAAGTAGTTATAACAATTGTACATAGTAATGGCCAACAAAACATTGTTGCGGTTTCAACAAGAAATAAGAAAAACAAGCACAACTCTTAAAAAATGGCTAAGGCAGAGAGCATGTCAACATTTGAAATGTAAACCTGCGTAAAAAGGAAGTTGAGGAACTGATGATTTTCTGATTTGTCAGGCCCAGTACACAGTTGTGTCCTCTTTAGCAGGCCACATCGTCACAAAGATAAAGATGAATCAGAATCAGCCTGAGAAGAGCTACCAAGATAGTCTAAGACAGAATTCTCATAAAGAACAGTGCAGCAACTTGTATTCATTTAGTCTTGGAGAATTGAGAGGAAAGGGTTGTTGATACTGAAATACCTTACTGTATGAATGTAGGAGAAGAAATCAGCCTTTTCTAGCAGAGGTGTTGCTTATCAAAATGAGTTATGATATAAGACTGGCTCACATGAGGATGTGTGGTCACCTGAGTTTGTTCTTCTTTAACATGTTGTAAATGCACAAAACAGCACGAGGTAGAGGTGCTTGAGGCAAAATCCGAAAGACAATCAAAAATGTGAAATGACAGGCATAATGGATTAATTGTGGCGCGGGCCTGTTTGTATAATTCTTGCTATGAGGAGTAAGAAGAATATGTTATGTTTTACCCTTTCTCTCATAAGGGTGCATATTCCCCATGCTGTCATATCTCTCGAGCAATAGTATACATATGAATAAGTGACATTTTACACCACCATTTACGGCAAGTGTTCTCGTTCTGTTTTTTTCTTTATCATGGCCACTTTTTGGTATATAAACAAAAGCCATGATGTCTTGCCTTCTCTGTATCGTTCCTGGATTATACCATCTGGATGTGTAAAAAAACACTGAGATTCCAACACATCTGTGTCGAGAATAACAATGGAGATGATGTTGAGTACTTGACTCAATTGGGACTTTTTTCCTTAGAGTATTTCCGGTTGGATGAGAAGATACACATGATCATCAGTTATGCTTCATGTATTCATCAACAAGCTAGCTATGTCAATACGTGTAAGAAAACCATTAGCGATCCTGATGCCACTTCAAAATGCGCACACTGAAAATGTAATCCATTTCATATTTTTGTAAAAGTTTGGGTCTCACTCACCAGAATTGGACTGCAATTCATATTTTACAGACAACAAAACACAGCAAAAGCAACTGGAGCCAGTAGCAGGGTTGTAGAAGAAGAACCCTTATCATGAAGCGTGCATCAATCGCAAGGCTTTCAACCAGGCCATAAGGGTCTATCACAATATTGGGACTAACTGTCTGTGAAAAGTATTGCAGTGAAACAACCTGTTTCTTTCTACGTTCCACAAGTGCAGACTTGCTTCTGATGCCATTTTGTGAAGGCCAGAAAGGGGCAGAGTGTGAGTAAAAAAAGAATCACCTCTAATTTGAAAAAGTTCCCAAACTATTTCATTTAACTTCTCTTCCGTCGTCGTCTTTGTCCTTGAGGCAGACATTTAATTCCTACTGTAAGTTGTTTTGCTTGTGATGTGCACATTCTAGGTAACTCTCCAGGAAGACACTGTCTAATCATGCACTTTTACTTAGAGGGGAAGGTCTGGGTTGATAAACCCGGGCAACCAACTGATCTTTGCAGTTGGTCACTTGCAGAGGCATACCTAGATGGTACTAATTTCTCATTCATGTGTGAAGGTCTGGCACAGAATTCTCTAGTGTTGTATTTCGTTCATACAAAATTGAACTTTATGCAGCCCTAGTCCTAATGGTAAGTACTTGATTAGCAGCACTATAACAATAAGCCTATCATTGGTCTGCTGATCAGGTGTCGGATATAAGGCTGTAGTTCACTTCACATACAACACCCTGCTCAGGTGCCATCTCTCTTTTCCAGAGACATCCTATAGGTTTTCATACATTAATGCAATGTCCATGCCCAGTTAAATATTAGCTTTATTTCTGTATGGGCTGCCAATAATGATCAATTACATTACCACGCACAATTGCTATGCTTATCCTTTAGACACTTAGGGCCAGATGTAGGTAGGTTTCCTTTTGCGAGGTGCAAATTGCGAGTCCCAGCGACTCGCATTTTGAACCTCGCAAAAGGAAATGCAGAAATGTGACTCGCTATGGGGTCGCAAAGACCCACCTCATAAATATTTATGAGGTGGGTCGCTGGCAACTGAACTGGTGCCATCATGGCTGGTATTGAGGTCCTACAGCTTGCTTGTCACATGGTCAGAGAATTCTTCATCCTCGCTAGGCCTACATTCAGACATTTCTTTAAGTTAAAGCTCAATGCTTCTTATCAAACATAAGATGCTTCAAAAGCTGTGTAATATTTTGAAATCTCCCAGTGGTTGTCGATCCCCTGGGAGTACCGATCTAGTGTTATGCACCCCAATACTCCTGCATCACAAGGCAGGGCACCTCATCGGTCTGGCTTATGAATATTCACATGTTTTGTGTAGTGGTCTCTGGGAAGTATCTTCGAAATTTAGGTCTACTGAGAACAGCATGCCTTCTCTTCTTCAGAATATGAAACACAGCAGATGCCATTGTAATCCTGGTTCTTTAAGCTGTTTTCGGTTTTTCATTTTTGGCAACTATGGTATATTGTATCAAAGGTACTATTATTGTGGCGACTAGGGTAACTGGGCTACATGGTCAACCAGGTCCTGTAGTTACAGTGCTGACTGGTTGTGTACAGGATGACAAAGACGGAATCTGCAGTGCCTCATGTTTAGTTTCTTGATGGCCACTAAAGAAACATCGCAGTGCAATCAGAAAGTGGATTTAAGAGGGCAGATTGTGACATTAGATTATGATCCTCACGCCTACCAAATCTACTCAGTGTCCTTCACGCTCTTGACACAGATTCTGCATGTTTCTTCTTTCACCCTTTTATCTCGCTTCAGTTAACCATCTCAGGCAGGCCGAGGCAGGATTTGTTTCTCACCACTTTAGTGTGGATGATGTTTTCTAAACGTTCTGCAGCTACCCAGCAGCATATTATTAAGACAGTGAAGCTTCTTTTTGGTAAAATATAGTAATCATCCACAATGCCAAAGTAGCAAGTAACCTTAACTTTTGTACCAAAGCCACTACTTTTTCCTACACCAGTGCACAGTGTCAGTGCATCCAATTCAGTTGTTTTGCCTCCTCCCATGTTGTTCTGTGGCGGCAGGTGAAATTAGATGGTGGATGGTGGATTTTACTCGGAGTGATGATGTAGCTCTTCTGGAACGAATACAATCCCCTTTAATAGAAGTGTAAATGCCGTTTCCCTTATCTGTTAAAAAGATAAACTCTAAAGCTCTCTATGAAATCCTTTCTTCCACTGATAAACATAACCATGCCAGTTTGGATACTCCTATGGTGTTTACACCATCCTAATAAGGCTTCAAAGCACAGAGGGCATCAGGCGATAAAAGGAAACATCATAATAGAGGACAGCAGGATATGATGAGGGCTGAGAATAACTAATCATGATATTGTGCAATGTTGGGTACTTCTTCAGCAAGTATTATGCTCTTCCCTTCAGTTTCCATGAACTCGAGCCTCTGTTAGCCATGACACGTTTGCCTTGTTTCTTCGATTATCTAGCATTTTCTAGATGTGGTGAAGAATCCTTTACTAGCACAGCATACCACTTACTCCTAAGATGGTTGCCATTGTTTCTGTCCAAAACATGCTGGTGTTTGACTGGTTAAGGTTTCCTGGCAAATGGTGATTTTAGGTTTATCTGCGTAAATATGGGAGGGAATGGCATGTGGAAAGACCCAGACATAATAACTAGGACTCTCTGGTTCCTTTCCATAAATTCTTAAAACGATTTGCCTCATGTCTCATGATTGTAGTTGCTTTATAGGAAAGAAACTCAATGCACTTTGAGGAGGGACTTATCCTTTCCAGATTTTCAGGATAACCAGAGAAAACGTCTATTATTTTCATGTACCTGAATTCTATGAAAATTTGACTTAGGTCAATACCTTGAATATCTGGTAAGGATCCTGCCCACCAGCACTTTTGTAGCTCAGTCCTGAACAGGTGTTGGATCTCTAAATGTCACCCTGTCCAGTTTATAGGTATGTGGTGTACAAGGTATCCCCAGAGGGAAACCTTTAAAAAAATGACAAAGATATGGATTTGTTTTCAGTTAAACTTGCTTTATGGCGCAAAAGACGGGTAGGAACAGAAAGTGCATTTTCTGAGAACTTTCTCTTATTACCATGTTTATCGGAAAGCACAGCACTTGCCGGCAGAAAAAAACAGATCTCTGAAGTCCTATGCACCGTCGCTGAGACTTCTATTTAAAGAAGTCCTTGCAAAAAGGCACTTAGTGTTGAATCGTATTCTTGATGATCAGAGCTCAAGTATTTACACTGGGAATTTCGACTCTTCACTTGTGGTTTTGGCAAAAGCTTCACACAAATGTTTTGCGCTGGTGGTCTCCTAGCCATTTAAGATAAACGACAAAATCAAATGCAGTCCTTGCGCAGAGGGCACTGAATGCTCTGCCAAGGATGAAATCTCTCTAGTTGCCTCACATGTGTAGAGCTGTCATATCAACATGTATCCTGACTTTTCAAGAGCAAGGACTCTGGAGATGGCGAGAGAAGGGGGTTGATGCATTGAAAAACGCTGGCCTATAACAAGCCTTGTTTTTATCTTCCCGTTGAACAGATCATGGCTGTCTAAGGGAGTTAACCTCTGGACTGCTTGTGATTAAAAGCGGTGTGTGGCTGGAAGGTTTCAAATTAAAAATTCAGTTTTAATTGTTTTTTTGTTTTTCTAGTAGGTGCAATTGTCCACTTTGATGTCTTCCGTTTCTCTGATGTAGTTGCAAGATTATTTTAAAAGAAAAGGAGAGATAATAGTCATTTAAATGCATTGACTTTTTGCAAGATCTGGATTTGGCAAGGGCTAGCAAAAGTAACTGAATCCAGGCCCGGAATGAATAGGAAGCCATGCCGCTGTATTGATTTAAATTAGGTCTGATACCACATGGTGAAGCGTGTCTCCAGACCCTTTCTGGACGTGGTGCGAGGGAGCTCATGATATCATCTCTCTGGGCTGTTTATTTTCGGCTTAGAGGGATAATGTTAAACATCTGAGCACTCTCTCTCATTATTTGTGGAAAAGACTTTCTTGGAGTCCGTGGCGAGCATCACGTGTTCTTCGCCTTGTGAACTAAATATCTTGTCGGCCATGTTTCTGCGTCTGAACAAAAAGACAGAAGAAAATACATTTAAACACTGTACTTTGGGGTCCTCGTTCAGCAGTGGATTCTTTGACAATGTTTGAGGTAGTTCAGATGAGGTGTGCTGCAAGTTTATTGTGTCTGTAGGAGGGGGTTAAATATGTCCCTATTCTATCCAGTTCCACTCTAGCCAAGAGGTTGCTTTTTGTGTCTAGCTTTTCCTCATATGCCTAGGCTTCTTATATACACACCCATGGTCACTCATTCCAGGGACTTCTTAAGGATTTCAGGGGCCCTGGGCCAAATATTTCTTGGGGTCCACTTTGCGGAACAGCTGTGAATTTATGATATAGTTTCAGCTCTTTCGTGCCCTTTTTGACCAGATCACTGACAGTGCACAGGCACACTCGTCCAAATTCTGAATGTGTTTACACCAAATATCCAGAGATATCAACGTGTGCTTTTAATATTGTAACACAGATGCAGCTCACTAATATTACTGAAAATAATCTCTATGACAGCCCACCCATTTCTCATATGGGAGGTCCTATTTTGATCTAAAAGATTTTTGTATGGATGTTTTATGAACCATAAACATAATATTTCTCCGCAAAATGCCTGTGATAGCCTCGTACATCAACAACATTAAAATAAATTAAAAGAAAGTGGTATTTAAAACCATCTGTTTAAGCATTTTTCAAGGTCATCAGCTTAAGACTCTCTGCAGAACAGAGCTGCCTCTATCAAGGGGCCCCCTGAAAGGCTGGGGCCCCTGGCCAGCGCCCACTTTGCCCATTCCTTAAAAAGTCTCTGACTCGTTCAGCCTGCCTCAAATGAATATCTAAGCATAATAAATATAGAGACTTACCCAGTCACCTCATATGAATATCCATGTTCAAGCATTTGTAGGTTCTCATGTGAAAACTCATATTAACTCATGCATTCAGCCTAAAAAATATACCCATGCTCACTCACATACCTGATCTCATTTGAATATTCATGCTCACTCAGTCACATGACCTCAAAAGTATCTTTGCTGACTCATATATCTGAACAGATAACAGCATCCATGCTCACTTACTCAACTGGCTTTCATAGTTTACCCATTATAAGAATATCCATGCTCACTCAGTCACCTGACCTCAAACGTATTTCTTTGCTCACTCAAATATCTGGCCTGATCACAAGACCCATCCTGACTCAGTCAACTGACCTTATTTGTAGACCCATACTAATCCGGTTATGTGGTCTCCTGAGATTATCCAAACTCACTCAGTTCCCCTCCCTCTTATGACCTCTTATGCCTACTGATGTCCAATTACCCACCCAGCCTCAAATAAATAGTCAAGTTCACTCAGTTACTGAGCCTCATATGAATACCTTACTCACCTATTTAACTAATGTCTTACTAATAATATTAATTTAACAATGTCCATGCTCACTCATTCAACTGGCCTCCAAAGTATACCCAGGCTCACTTAGTTGTCTGGGCTCGTAAAAAAACCCAAGCTCACTCAGTTCTCTGTTCACCCATTTACCCAGTGGCATACAAACAACCGTAGTCACTCAGATACCTAGGAACATATGAACATCCCTTTTTAATTAGCCACCCACTCTCATGTGAACAGCTAATCTCGATCAGACTTCTAACCTCATAAGAATACCTAAACTCACATAACCTCCCAGTGTCCAATAAATACCAAACCTCAATCCACTACTTAACTTCTTATATACCCATGCTCATGCATTCTACTTATCACATGTGAATACCCAAAGACACTCGATTGCCCGGGTCTCATATTAATACTAGTACTCACCCATTCTCGATGAGATTCTTCACTTCCAGTACTGAGAAAGGAAACACCTCCCTTTGGAAATGCTCTAACCAGCTCTTTCACATCACTAATTCTTGCAAATTATCTGCCTAACACTGAATAGACCCAAATTCCTGTATACATCTTTAAAATCTAAGTGCCCATTTTACAAAGATTTGTGTGACACTAAGTTTACCAAGGTATATGCAGGAGTAAGTCCTTCTTGCTCAACAATGCTTTAAATTAAAATATAGAAGTGTCAGTACCCACTATTTAGAGTACCTTATTTGCTCTGGAGAAGAGCTGGTATTCTCTCATTAAATGTATTGCAGCAGTGCTGAGAAGTGCAGGTAGAATCCTTTTCAAATTAAAGAAGTGCAGGTAATGTGTACCAGACAATACTGGATTATCTCATGTGTAGGAGTGAGCAGGAAGGACAGAGCTGTGATGATTATCTTAGGTATAGGACTCAGCAGCAAAGTATGTATCTTGCAAATGATGCAGCAGCAATGATTATCTCAGGTGTAGGACACAATAGCCAGTATTATTTCAGGTGTAGAACAGAGCAGCATTGATTATTTTGTGTACAGGACAGAGCAGCAATGATTATCTTAGGTAAACGACACAGCAGCAACAATTGCCTCTTGTAAAGGATGCAGCAGCAGTGAATACCTGAGGTATAGGACACCACAGTGATGACTGACTCAGACACAGAATGCAGCAGTGTGATCCTCTTAGGTATAAGATACGGTAATGATGGTATTTGGAAGTGCAGGATACTGTAGGGTTTGCAGTGATTTTCCTACAGGTATAGGACACAGTAGTGATGATTATCGCAGGTAAGGGCACGTCAGAGATGACTGACTCAGGTATGGAAGACAGGAGTGATGATTATCCAAGTTATAGGATACACAAGCGAGGAACTTTACAAATATAGAATATAGTAGGATTCAACTGTGACCATTTATGCGTTTGCTCAGGTGTAGCATACAATAGTGGTCATTTATTCAATAGAAATACTGCAAAAAACGATGGACGTACAGGATACAGTAGTGCCTATTTATGTCAAAGAGATTACAACGTTGATGATTCATACAAGTGCATGACGGGGAGATTTTGCAAGCGCAGGATACAACTTTGCTAATTAGCATGCGTACCGGATGCAACAGTGATGACACATCATGCATGCGTTCTACCTCTGGCTTCTGTTCTGCCATTGCATGCCAAGGTGCAGCAAACCATGGCAAGAAAAGAGCACAGTCCTGGTCGCTCACAAACAGAACTTCAAGACATCCAACATAAGGCTCTCTGCAGTACAACATTCTTTTTCCTTATCTCTTAAAAAGGCTAGTGAAATAGGACAAACCTTGATACATGGTAGATACAGTAAAATTAATTTGGTAGTATATCGTTCAGGTAATACATTTCAAGTACCCATTTTAAAGTTGCACCATATACAATTCTTAGCGAGTGGTCTAGCTGCCACAATGGTGCACGACATTGAGCTTTGGGAAGCACTTTTGAAATTATTAGCAAATAAGGCAGCCGAATGCACCAGTTTGGCTGATTTTCATCTCATTGCACGTCAGTGGTCTTGCACACTACCCTTCTGTGCATGAAACCAGACGAATCATTTCATTTCTGTGAGAGCACCCTTTATGACATCGCTTCATAGGCCCAGGTATCAACACAAATTAGATGTCTCTGTCAGCCCTGTATTGGCTTTTGAAAAGCTTGTGGGTTGGTTGTTACTGAATGCCATCAGCAGAACACCCGGATATTGCTTAGTTCCTCTTGACACACCTCAAATGTGAATATCGAGGGCTTAGCAGAAAAGATACATTTTGGCTGAATATAAGAACTAGAAACAAGCTCCCCAGCTAGGATGCACAGTAAGTAGGCTAGTCTGCTGGGCAATTCAACTGTTGTTGTTATGCAGGGATCTCCGGCTGTCAATGACAGCAGGAACTACTTCTGGGTGACGGCTCTGGTAGCAGGAAGTGACCTATGGTGCAGCAATTCTGCTCCGATGTCAGGAGGTGTGCGGGTATAAGAGGCAGTTTTTCTTTTTACTTCTTACTTCCTTGGTGATGGTGCTCACAATCAAACTCTGGCATGCAGACACTTGGTGACATCTGGTGAATGGCAATGCACATTTGACATGCATTTTCACAACGTTCTGTGTATGATTTTGGCATGTAGTAAATTCAGCCCTATGTGAAGCAAAAATTAACACACACTCGCAGATCCTTACCATATGAGTTTTATATTGATGTTAAGTGGTGGCGGTTTTGGAGCCGAAATGATACCCCTGTTCTTGGGGATTTCGGTGTATGTAGTGCAAGTTAAACTTTCACTTATCTTAAAGGGTGAATTGTCCTTGGGAGGGTGATTCTGGTGCTTTTGTACCTGTTAAATGTTTACAAGTGAATAGTATCCTGCTTGGGGGGAGGCTGCCAGAAAGCTGCGTCACTGTACGCGGCTTTGTCCTTGGCAGGCATGTACTGCAAGCATGTCACAGGGGAACTCTAGCCGTTGAATCTACTGCCAGCAAACAGGGAAACAAAACCAGCGCCTCTCCTGACAGACAGAAAGGAGCAGCTCCGCAGAGAACACACACGGAGCTTGTTTGTGTTTTAAATGCTCTCAGGGTTTTTTCTGTACTTTTTAGATTCCCGCTGTTGGTTTGTGGAGTCATCTATTTGGAAAAGGGTGATGCCAGCTTTATGGGGTAAAAGACCTGTGCTCGTGGCCTGGTGTAATTGCCGCTGCAGTCTACAGCACTTAGAGAATATGTTATATCAAAGGACACACTAAGTGTTTATGACAGTAGTTGGCCAAGTTTTGCATGGAAGAAACATAATCTTTCCCTAGAAAGATGGCTCTGATAAAGTTAACCCATTGCGCGCCCTCTGAGCGAGAAACAGAAGAACAACTTTTGTTTTTTGTTTTATTGCTCCTGCATCATGGGATCTTTAAAGTGCTAGATTTAGGCAGATGATAACATTTGTGAGCACCAACAAACTACGAAAATAAGACAAGCAACTATCGAGTGAGGGTTCTCGTGACGTCGGAGGCATACACTTGTTCATAGAACAAGGGTAAATGTAAATGAAACATTCAATCATGTGTAAATGTACTGGCTCTGACTTTTGGGATTAGTAAAATGTATGAGACCATCAAACAGAAGCCCACCTGACAGATTGTGGGTGGAAGGCCTTTCTCTCACCATGCTGTCAGATTTCTTTTTCACTTGTTTGCACTCGGTTTCAATTAATTTTGGGCATTGTATTATGTCATTTATTTTCACTTAACATTGTTCCATGCTGTAATTACAAGTAGTTCAAACATTTCAAAGGGTAGATTCTCTATAGGGGTGCAATACAAGCCTGCTCTTCATTGAGTGATGAAATGCTATATTCAAGTTTTTAAAGTTTTATATTATCACAATTGGTCGTTGTAAGTTATAATACAACACTACATTAAATCCATAAAAATAGGCAGATGAGTGAACATGTACTAAAAGTAAACATGCTTGCTGGAAGGAATACATCCAAAGAGGAAGAAACTAAAGTTAGTATTCAAGATGATGGGGCAAACACAGGGAACAGACTTTAGATTTGAGAATAGGTCTTCTTTTCTTAAACATCAAGATGAAGGATCGGTGGGTTTGAGAATAAGTGGCAGTGGCATTGGTCTATCAACGACCACTCCTAACTTTATTTTTTTTGTTTGCAGTAGATATCTCCTGTGTGCCTCAGAAACGTGCAAATAAACTGCACAACCATTTTGATGAAATTATGGCTTGTGAAAGATTTGTTTATTAGTCTCTTATCTTTTAATACTTTGGTGTCCTTTGCTGGTGCAGCACATAGAAAACAAGAGTTGAGCATTCTCCTTGTGTTGGTCTCTCAGAGATGAGGCCAGTGGTTGGTAAGTGATGAGGCTGACTACACTGATGTGGCAAAAACAACAAGTGATGGACGGAATGCTGAACATTGTCAAACACTCACCCCCAGTCATAGATCTGGGTTTAATCCATCGTTCTTTTGCTCACCATGCCACCCCAGTTTGGACCCAGCCATATGCAAATCAGTCTTGACCCTGTTCCTCATGGGAACAGTCCAGACCGAACTGCCAAGCCAGGTCCTCACTGGACCGGAAACAAGCATCCTGGGACCGGTTTCGGGGTTTCACCCCTCATCAGCCAGGCTAGCTTGAATCCAGTGGCATGGGAAGCACGGGACCCACGTCTGGGCATACCCTTCCCACTTAGGGCGACAAAGCAAAAACAACAAGTGATGGACGGAATGCTGAACATTGTCAAACACTCACCCCCAGTCATAGATCTGGGTTTAATCCATCGTTCTTTTGCTCACCATGCCACCCCAGTTTGGACCCAGCCATATGCAAATCAGTCTTAACCCTGTTCCTCATGGGAACAGTCCAGACCGAACTGCCAAGCCAGGTCCTCACTGGACCGGAAACAAGCATCCTGGGACCAGTTTCGGGGTTTCACCCCTCATCAGCCAGGCTAGCTTGAATCCAGTGGCATGGGAAGCACGGGACCCACGTCTGGGCATACCCTTCCCACTTAGGGCGACAAAGCAAAAACAACAAGTGATGGACGGAATGCTGAACATTGTCAAACACTCACCCCCAGTCATAGATCTGGGTTTAATCCATCGTTCTTTTGCTCACCATGCCACCCCAGTTTGGACCCAGCCATATGC
Organism: Pleurodeles waltl; assembly: GCF_031143425.1. Lineage (NCBI taxonomy): Eukaryota > Metazoa > Chordata > Amphibia > Caudata > Salamandridae > Pleurodeles > Pleurodeles waltl. Next base: position 933,147,823 of record NC_090448.1, on the reverse strand, counting down.
AAAGAACAGTCCAGACCGAACTGCCAAGCCAGGTCCTCACTGGACCGGAAACAAGCATCCTGGGACCGGTTTCGGGGTTTCACCCCTCATCAGCCAGGCTAGCTTGAATCCAGTGGCATGGGAAGCACGGGACCCACGTCTGGGCATACCCTTCCCACTTAGGGCGACAAAGCAAAAACAACAAGTGATGGACGGAATGCTGAACATTGTCAAACACTCACCCCCAGTCATAGATCTGGGTTTAATCCATCGTTCTTTTGCTCACCATGCCACCCCAGTTTGGACCCAGCCATATGCAAATCAGTCTTGACCCTGTTCCTCATGGGAACAGTCCAGACCGAACTGCCAAGCCAGGTCCTCACTGGACCGGAAACAAGCATCCTGGGACCGGTTTCGGGGTTTCACCCCTCATCAGCCAGGCTAGCTTGAATCCAGTGGCATGGGAAGCACGGGACCCACGTCTGGGCATACCCTTCCCACTTAGGGCGACAAAGCAAAAACAACAAGTGATGGACGGAATGCTGAACATTGTCAAACACTCACCCCCAGTCATAGATCTGGGTTTAATCCATCGTCCTTTTGCTCACCATGCCACCCCAGTTTGGACCCAGCCATATGCAAATCAGTCTTGACCCTGTTCCTCATGGGAACAGTCCAGACCGAACTGCCAAGCCAGGTCCTCACTGGACCGGAAACAAGCATCCTGGGACCGGTTTCGGGGTTTCACCCCTCATCAGCCAGGCTAGCTTGAATCCAGTGGCATGGGAAGCACGGGACCCACGTCTGGGCATACCCTTCCCACTTAGGGCGACAAAGCAAAAACCCTGATGAGGGGTGAAACCCCGAAACCGGTCCCAGGATGCTTGTTTCCAGTCCAGGGAAGACCTGGCCTAGCAGTTCGGGCTGGACTGTTCCCATGAGGAACAGGGTCAAGACTGATTTGCATATGGCTGGGTCCAAACTGGAATGGCATGGGCAGCAAAAAAACGATGGATTAAACCCAGATCTGTGACTGGGGGTGAGTGTTTGACAATGTTCAGCATTCCGTCCATCACTTGTTGTTTTTGCATTTGTCGCCCTAAGTGGGAAGGGTATGCCCAGACGTGGGTCCCGTGCTTCCCATGCCACTGGATTCAAACTAGCCAGGCTGATGAGGGGTGAAACCCCGAAACCGGTCCCAGGATGCTTGTTTCCAGTCCAGGGAAGACCTGGCCTAGCAGTTCGGGCTGGACTGTTCCCATGAGGAACAGGGTCAAGTCTGATTTGCATATGGCTGGGTCCAAACTGGAATGGCATGGGCAGCAAAAAAACGATGGATTAAACCCAGATCTGTGACTGGGGGTGAGTGTTTGACAATGTTCAGCATTCCGTCCATCACTTGTTGTTTTTGCATTTGTCGCCCTAAGTGGGAAGGGTATGCCCAGACGTGGGTCCCGTGCTTCCCATGCCACTGGATTCAAACTAGCCAGGCTGATGAGGGGTGAAACCCTGAAACCGGTCCCAGGGTGCTTGTTTCCAGTCCAGGGAAGACCTGGCCTAGCAGTTCGGGCTGGACTGTTCCCATGAGGAACAGGGTCAAGACTGATTTGCATATGGCTGGGTCCAAACTGGAATGGCATGGGCAGCAAAAAAACGATGGATTAAACCCAGATCTGTGACTGGGGGTGAGTGTTTGACAATGTTCAGCATTCCGTCCATCACTTGTTGTTTTTGCATTTGTCGCCCTAAGTGGGAAGGTTATGCCCAGACGTGGGTCCCGTGCTTCCCATGCCACTGGATTCAAACTAGCCAGGCTGATGAGGGGTGAAACCCTGAAACCGGTCCCAGGATGCTTGTTTCCAGTCCAGGGAAGACCTGGCCTAGCAGTTCGGGCTGGACTGTTCCCATGAGGAACAGGGTCAAGACTGATTTGCATATGGCTGGGTCCAAACTGGAATGGCATGGGCAGCAAAAAAACGATGGATTAAACCCAGATCTGTGACTGGGGGTGAGTGTTTGACAATGTTCAGCATTCCGTCCATCACTTGTTGTTTTTGCATTTGTCGCCCTAAGTGGGAAGGGTATGCCCAGACGTGGGTCCCGTGCTTCCCATGCCACTGGATTCAAACTAGCCAGGCTGATGAGGGGTGAAACCCCGAAACCGGTCCCAGGATGCTTGTTTCCAGTCCAGGGAAGACCTGGCCTAGCAGTTCGGGCTGGACTGTTCCCATGAGGAACAGGGTCAAGACTGATTTGCATATGGCTGGGTCCAAACTGGAACGGCATGGGCAGCAAAAAAACGATGGATTAAACCCAGATCTGTGACTGGGGGTGAGTGTTTGACAATGTTCAGCATTCCGTCCATCACTTGTTGTTTTTGCATTTGTCGCCCTAAGTGGGAAGGGTATGCCCAGACGTGGGTCCCGTGCTTCCCATGCCACTGGATTCAAACTAGCCAGGCTGATGAGGGGTGAAACCCCGAAACCGGTCCCAGGATGCTTGTTTCCAGTCCAGGGAAGACCTGGCCTAGCAGTTCGGGCTGGACTGTTCCCATGAGGAACAGGGTCAAGACTGATTTGCATATGGCTGGGTCCAAACTGGAATGGCATGGGCAGCAAAAAAACGATGGATTAAACCCAGATCTGTGACTGGGGGTGAGTGTTTGACAATGTTCAGCATTCCGTCCATCACTTGTTGTTTTTGCATTTGTCGCCCTAAGTGGGAAGGGTATGCCCAGACGTGGGTCCCGTGCTTCCCATGCCACTGGATTCAAACTAGCCAGGCTGATGAGGGGTGAAACCCCGAAACCGGTCCCAGGATGCTTGTTTCCAGTCCAGGGAAGACCTGGCCTAGCAGTTCGGGCTGGACTGTTCCCATGAGGAACAGGGTCAAGACTGATTTGCATATGGCTGGGTCCAAACTGGAATGGCATGGGCAGCAAAAAAACGATGGATTAAACCCAGATCTGTGACACCGTCCATCACTTGCCATGCCACTGGATTCAAACTAGCCAGGCTGATGAGGGGTGAAACCCCGAAACCGGTCCCAGGATGCTTGTTTCCAGTCCAGGGAAGACCTGGCCTAGCAGTTCGGGCTGGACTGTTCCCATGAGGAACAGGGTCAAGACTGATTTGCATATGGCTGGGTCCAAACTGGAATGGCATGGGCAGCAAAAAAACGATGGATTAAACCCAGATCTGTGACTGGGGGTGAGTGTTTGACAATGTTCAGCATTCCGTCCATCACTTGTTGTTTTTGCATTTGTCGCCCTAAGTGGGAAGGGTATGCCCAGACGTGGGTCCCGTGCTTCCCATGCCACTGGATTCAAACTAGCCAGGCTGATGAGGGGTGAAACCCCGAAACCGGTCCCAGGATGCTTGTTTCCAGTCCAGGGAAGACCTGGCCTAGCAGTTCGGGCTGGACTGTTCCCATGAGGAACAGGGTCAAGACTGATTTGCATATGGCTGGGTCCAAACTGGAATGGCATGGGCAGCAAAAAAATGATGGATTAAACCCAGATCTGTGACTGGGGGTGAGTGTTTGACAATGTTCAGCATTCCGTCCATCACTTGTTGTTTTTGCATTTGTCGCCCTAAGTGGGAATGGTATGCCCAGACGTGGGTCCCGTGCTTCCCATGCCACTGGATTCAAACTAGCCAGGCTGATGAGGGGTGAAACCCCGAAACCGGTCCCAGGATGCTTGTTTCCAGTCCAGGGAAGACCTGGCCTAGCAGTTCGGGCTGGACTGTTCCCATGAGGAACAGGGTCAAGACTGATTTGCATATGGCTGGGTCCAAACTGGAATGGCATGGGCAGCAAAAAAATGATGGATTAAACCCAGATCTGTGACTGGGGGTGAGTGTTTGACAATGTTCAGCATTCCGTCCATCACTTGTTGTTTTTGCATTTGACTACACTGATGTGCCAGGGTGCATTAATCCTGGTTTCACGGGGTCTACCTTGTTTGAGTAATGTCAGTTGAGATACCCCATTCAATCCTTGACCCATCTCATAAAGATCGTTTAAAAACCTCACGGTTGTCGCAGGAACTCTGTTGAAAAATGGCCTCCATTCATAAGGAGCTCAGTTGGGAGTGCGATCGAATGTAAAATATATGACAGCAGTTGCCAAATACTTTAACTGCCATTGACAATGTCTTTCAGTCATTAAAGTGTGCGCTGAAACTCCACGCCTAAACTTGGATTTGTGTATGTGTTCTAAGCCGGATCTCCTGATTTGAGGTTTTATTGTTAAGGAACACAACTTGCATTTTTTAGACTAGGTCGTATATAAAAAAAAGTCAGTCACGTAAATCATGGTTATGACCCGAACGTCCAGTAGCCTGATTGGCACTTCTGTTGTTAATAAGCATTTTTTTGTTCCCATGATATATAAAGAAAGTTTGCTTCATGGTACTTCAGTGGTTCATGCCATATTTCATTGGTATGAAGTTTTCATGTCGTTTCTAGGTTTGAACACTGGAAAGCATGAAAGCAGATACCTAAAACATGATGAAAAATACCACAATGATTACTTAGGGAGCTGAAAGAGTGAAGTAAATCAGGAAAGGTCTATAGCATAAGATAGAAAAAGAGGTGCTTCATCAGCATTGCCCACCCGCTGTGCCCATGATAGTAATATGATGTTAAAAATGGTGACCTTTGTATGTTGTTTTCTAATGCATGTTGCCACTATAGTTTGATGCTGACCTCTGAAGGCTGCCTTTGTCTACTTATTTCTCCTTCGCACACTTTTTCTTTCTTTCACCCTATCTCCTCTCTTTCTTCTCTATCTCTCGCCCCTTCTCTTGTCTTGCTCGTTTCTTTTTCCTGTCTGTCTTACATTCTCTTTCTCTACACTCTCTCTCAATGGCAAAAATCAAAAGAGCATGATCGGAAATCTGTCCATTAGCCAATAGGACAAACTGACATACAGTAATGCACCGGAGTTAACTTTAATTTGCGTAGTTCTCGTTGCTGTGCTTACTATTTAAGCAGTCTGGCATTTTCTTGGCATGTTTTAAGGCGACAATAAAGATAAAAGGCATACCTGCAGGTAAATAACAGGGTTTAGTCGTAGAATATTTTCCCCACCCTCAATTATGTGAAAGTGTTCATTTGGTGTTGGTTTTCATAACCAGAGTGAGCAAATGGGAGGCCGGAGATTAGACCACCCCTGCTGTCGAAGCTTGATGCAATTAATACAGTCTGTTTTAGAAGCAGTGCTGTTTCGAAAATGTTTGTGCTAATGACATGGTATGTGTTCTGCACATTTAGTACAAGAGGGAGCATCATTTTTTTGTTGAATTCTTCACTTGCTTTTATTAAGGCTGCAGAGTTGAGTAAAAAATATACAAGCCACAGGAGTCGAGACTCGGTGGGGTATGCACCCTGTTCACCCAGGTCCCCCAGGCAGCCATTTTGAATTACACCCCTTATCCCTGACTGAGCGGAACAAAGTAAAACAGGTTTTATCACTGAAACATCAGCTCAGAAAACTTTGCAGCGTTGGTACGTTGTAACGCAAATTCACATCACATTTTTATCTCCATATTCTACACAGGCTCTTGCCTCAAAATTGCATAGAGGTTCAGTTGAATTTCATAGCGTAGCATTGGGGTTTGTCCTTAGCATATTGTCAGAGATATCAAAAGTAAGGATTATGTTATATGTTGACAAAGATGGCGGTGTGCAATTGGACTATATGCACATTGAGCTTTACTATATTGAACAAAATTGTAATGTTGTTGTTGCCATTATAAAGACAGTTGTGTTATGTTATGCAAAAAACTAGAAATTAAAATAAAAGATAAAGATATATAAAGCAAGTGTTTTGTTTAATTCACTCAGAAATCAGACTCATCCCCACACTCTCCTTCAAAAAAGAACAAGAGGAAAACTCACCTCATCGCCCAGTAACCCCATCAACAGAACTGAGCTTGCATAGAGAATTTTCTGTAAACGTCAATAAACCCTCCTACTGCTCCCACACTCCTGTGTAATTGGCTCTGAGCAGTGTCCCCACTTTCTCCTCCATTCTCCAACTTACCTACCATACTATGAGTATAATTGTGCTTCAGTTTCTGGTACAGTTATATTGTTTGTTGTACAGCCTCAAGCTCATATAGCACTCTTCTTACCCCATATAAAATCCCATATATTGCAAATAAAATAAACATTTTGTTCCACAATGTATATGAAATGGCAGCAGGAAGTGCACGGAAGCATTGGTGCCAATCCATGCTGCTAATGCATTTATTTATTTTGAGGGTTTTATATAGTGGTAAACAATCACCTTCACGCCATTTCAGGGCGCCAAGCCATATCCAAAATTATATGCCGCTTTAATGGGACTTGCAAAGGTAAGGCCCTGGCACAGTTACTTACAATTACTACACCCAGTGCTCGAAAGGGAAAAAAGAGAAGTGCAGGCACCCTATACCAGAGTACCTATTTACTTCTGAGAAGTGCCAGTACTCTCCAATTGAAAGTATTGCACCTCTGTTGAGAAGTCATGTACACTGCCTCTCACAATAAAGTGCAGGCAATCAGCACCTCACAGTACCGGCCCATTTAAAGCACTGAGTACTCCTATACAGACCATATCACCATTTACCTGTTTTGAGGCATTGGTGATAAACATCACGGGCCGGTTTACAAGAAAGTGGCACATCAGTCTCAATGGGCTACTTGTCTCCCCATAACACCACCTAACGACACCATGGTTGCACCGTATTTATAATACGGCGCACCATGGCGGTCCATAACACCATAGCATCAACATTTTTTACGCTATTGTGGTCCTTTGCTGCACTAGCGTGAAAAATGTTGACGCTAATGCAGCACAACACAGGGAGGGCAATAGGTTACTATGGGCGCGTAATTTTAACACCTGCCTTGGGAAGGCGTTAAAAATTATGGAAAAAATGGTAGAGTGAAATCTTGTAAATGTATCTGTGCCATTTTTTCAGACCTCTCTGTGTGGGAATAGCCCCCCCAACCTCCATTGCATACAGTTATGCATGATGAAGGCATAATGTGGTGCAAGAGTTTACAAAGTGGCGCAATACAAGCATTGCACCATTTTGTAAATACAGGGCAGGGAAAAGGCCACCTTAGCGCAAAAAAAGAATGCTAGGGGGACACAAGGTGGCACAAGGGGCTTTTAAATATGGCCCTAGGTTTAACATAATCAGTGAGTCTCATTTTATTGACCTCAGCTGGAGAGAAGACACGCCAAGATTTTAACCTGCAGCATTCAGGTTACACACAGCTATAGTCCACTAAGGTGTCTGAGAGTTGTTTACCTCCTTCGATCTACGGGGCTGGGCGTCAGGGGAAACTGTGTTCCAAGACACAGAACATACAAGTCCCAGTCTTCCCGCTCCCCACAGCCCGGAAGTGGCGAATCTGCACCTGCAGCAGACAGCTATCAGCAACTCGCACCGGAAGACGCTGCCGCGAGCAGGCAGTGTGGCAGAAAGAAGAGTCTAATTGCAGTATGAAGAGGGCAGCAACGCATCAAATTAATGTGAGACAAAAGACGGGTCATCTGAGAGGGAAGTGGCAGCGGCAGAGACCGAGAGAGTTAACTACATTTCAGGGCCTTCGTCCAAGCCTAGTTCGTCAGACGTCCCAAACCGAGGGCTAAATCAAAAGATTCTGTGTCAAATGCATACAAGATGTTGGCGTTTCTCTGTTCTGTCAGGGAGAGGGGCATTTGGAAATGTGGTTCTTTCCTTTTCGTCCTCCTTTTGTGTGTGTGCATTTTTCGTATCTACTTAAAAGCGTCTGGGATGCGTAGCACAGCTGGTGCTGATTCCATTATGCACTATCAATAAAAACGTGTAATTAATTTTTAATGCCTTGCTTCTATACAGCGCTTTAAAGTGTTTGCTGGTTGAAGAGACCTGATACTGGTTTCAGTGATATAGCTGTAATGTTGAAGATGGAGTATGTAATTTTTTAGGAGGGAAACATGAGCAAGAAAATTCGGTGCCTAGACTACAGCGAGCATGTATAAATGCAACACTGGCAATCCATTTTAAACAGTCTGTCTAGTATATTTACACATTTACACAGCTTTAGTAAAATCAAATGAAATATGCGATGGGTCAGAAGTAGTCACTTCTGCAACTTAGCTACTTTTAGCTAAGGCATCATGTACACCGAGTACTGATTGTGACTGAGTTTTTTGTGAAGCTTGCTTCATTGGCTGGATACATAGAGCTGGTTTATTTTTATATGTTTTTACATGTTATTATTTTCATGATAGCTTCTTGTTGGGTGCCACGTGCACTGTAAATGGTCCCTATGTACTTTGGGAGCAACTGTTGTTAAAGACATTCCATAACATAGATATTAATACCTATCAAGTCAGGTGGCAGCTCCTATCTAAAAGATAGAAAGTAGTTAGTGTTTCTTAAAGACAGAACACGCATTGGAAATGCAAATAGGCCTGGCTTATGAATATGTATTTGATAGATTTCCACGCTCAATAAGTCATCATATATGCACTTTGTTGCTCATCTTTTCACTTATGCAGTAATTAATCCATCCACTGACTCATTTCTGCCATGATCATCTGACACAACTGCAATAAAACACAAACTAGACAAAAGATGCAAGATAAATTAAAATAATAGAAGAAGAAGAAAGAAAAAATGCAATTTAAACGCAGTGGGTATATGCTTGCAATAGCAAAAGTAAACATAGAAGCAGGTGTCCATCTTGCAGGGTTATTGAAAATAGTCTGTTGTTGTTTAAACTTCCAGCATGGCTGCCAACTTTGGAACCAAAGTGTTTGTCACCTTGGAATGGTAAAACCATGATACACTATGGATATTCCATTATGGTCTTCTGCTTTAGAGGAAGTGGCCACGTGAGACGTGTCTCACTGCAGGCAAAATGTGCACAATCAAGTGACCCATTAGCACTGCTTGGAGAGCTGTAGTACCCCCTTAAGAAACACTACAACAAAAAAGAGAAGAATCAAGTAAAAAAGGCAACTATAAAAGAAGAAAACTGAAAACTAAAGGACTGCCCAGCCAGCCCTGTCACTGCTGCATACTCATTTCCCAGTGGTGTCAGTTGGATAAATAAAAGAATCACAGCTGTATAGAGAGAGACAATTTTTGCTGTGTAAGCACATACCTTCTGCCCAGTCAAAGTTCTGGTTATCAACATGAAAGCGAAGTCAAAGCCCCTTTCTGTGGTACTCCTGAAGACACTTTTTTAGGTTAATCGCATTACATCTGGCAACAGTTGTGCTGTCAAGCCAGAACTAAAAAGGACTGTTCCATAAATGATTGGCCTCTTGAGTAAAAGAATGCCTGCCAATACCAGTGTAGCTGATATGGAAGACTTTCACTTGTCTGACTAACATGGATCACGTCATTAGTGCATATAACATGGATTTCTTGCAGAAATTGGAGTTGTGTGAAATACACGCAACTTTCATGAAATTACACTCTTATCACTTGCAATATATACTCAAGTAGCTTTTCACCAAGAGGACATACCTCGTATGGGAAAATCACACAAGGTACTGGCAGGAGACTGGTCCAAGAAGAAAACATCTCTTGGCTATAAGTTTTCTACTCGAACCAGAGTCCCATGGACAAAAAATACCCAAACTTTCGTGATAATGGAAAGGAAGGACATTTTGTGCACTGGGAATTACAGGAATTGAGTGAGATTATGCATAGATAACAGTAACTTCCCACTGGCCTAAGAGAAATACATTGTGCTCTGCATGCCTTTTGCACTGTACATTGTATCTACAATAGCCCATCTTTGTGTAGGGGACATAATGTACATTTTCATAGCATTTTCTCGGTTTGCCTGACAGCAGCATAAACTGCTAAGGGCCTGCTCTCGTTTACAGGGCTTTTTCTGTAACTCAGTGCCTACTGTGCAGGACAATACTTTAATTCATGATTTTAGTTCGCCCCATAGACTGAAAAGTAAAAGTTAACTAAGCAAGAAATGACAGCTGACTTCCAGTGACCAAAATAGGTGATATTCATAGAAATGTGTCAGCCATCAGAGGTAATAACCAATAATAACCAACCCTTCACATTTTTTGTAAAAAATGGCTGTCTTTTGCTAACTGTGATATTCTGATGGTAGATATTTACCTAGTACTTTCCTCCTTCGGTGGGCACTTTTTCACCTGTAGCTTTTACTCTTGGATACAAAATGGTGCCCCTGTTAGCCCGTGTCCTGGAAAAGAGCTGGGGAAAGTGTGCTGTTCCACAAGATTTCTTAAATGTGTCTAACTCTTACCTAAAAATGCCTTAAAATTCAGGCGGGAAACACTGTTTTATTCTAGGAGTGCAAACAAAACTTGCAGCCCTATTTCGAATTTATAAAAGTCGTACGAATTTTGGTATTTGAGGCCAAGTACAGAGCACCCCATTTAAGAGTTGAGCTGAACCGTGGCCTGTGACCTCATAATGTACGTGGGCAGCATTAATTTCCAGCACACAGAAAAATTAATTGCTGAGTTGGATATGGGGTCTTTAAGAACCTCAGAGGTTCCCAATGAATGTTGTCTGTTGAAAGCACGGAACATCAACTGCCTTAGAGTTTGCAGCAAAGAACGTCTCTGATTTTATCTTTCTGTTCATTGACTTTGTTGTGTTCAATCGATGACAAATGACATCTTTGTGTAGAAAGCACTGTAGGTGTTCTAAGTGAGGTACAATGGTCTTTGTTGTAGTTCTTCAGATGTGTTCACTGCTAGACCTGTAATGTGCATGTAAGTGCAAACCATACCCACTACCCACAGGGTAGTGTGCCAACCATCCGAAAATGTACGTTTGCACCCCACAATGAAGTAAGAAGCGCTATGAAAATGCCATAATACAGTACAAAGGACTCCAATGTGTTTGTGTGTATGTGTGCCCCTGTTTGCGTGTGTGTATGAGTTTGTGCACGCATGTACCTGTTTATGTGTTATGCATCTACAGTTTAGTGCTAATTAATTCTCTGCTTGTGCATTGGACTATTGGATGGGTATCTGCTGTTCCACTGTGGCTTGACATTGCTGCTCTCTTAAAGTTTTGTGCATGGACTCTCCTGTATACAAAGTATTGCTCCCTCCCTTTACTGCTGTTCATGTACTCTTTGCTTTTTATCAGCTTATAAAACTACAACTATCAGAATATAAAGACTACAAAAGGTCCCTCTCTTTTGAAAGGAGTGCACATGAAACAGTCTATGAAGAAAGTAATTTGAATTGATGTAGTATTTAATTAGTGCTATACTTGCACCGTAGGAGTAAATTGGAGTTGCTGCGTGTTTATTTTTCAAGTATTTGGGACTATCTCTTCTTAATATAGAAGGAGATATAGGTAAAGTTTTTGGTGTGACCACAGTACGTTTGTGCCTCTAAACATTTTCTACTCTTTTGCACAAGAGCAGTGTTTGAGTTCTCTGAATGCTTTCAGACACCGGACTTCGTCCTATTCGCGGAGCCTGGATTCTGTAGGAGTGTGTTCCGCGGAGGCATGCGAGGAAGAATGTATAAGAAAGAGAGAGTAAGATGTTAGATCAGGGCAACAGGTTGGAGAAATCAAAGAACCCTAATCCAGGCAGTGGGGTTTCACTTGTGCACTTTTGTCTCGCCCCAGTACGTTTCATTGCCTCCATTAAACATGTACGGGGTCCCATTATGTAGCTGAAAAGAGTTGTCCAGGGCAGCTGACACTTTGAAAAGGGACGTGTCGAAATCAAAAGTTGCAGCCAGGGACGGGCAGTCGTCGCTTCTTACAAGGGATGAAAATAATTACGACAACTATGCCGCCAGCCATCACTCGACGAGTGTGTGTGTAAGGCCATTAGCTAGAGTGAAAGTGAGAGCCCCCAGTCACAGAAGCCTAAGTGGGGTTCCAAGTTTAATGTCACCAAGCAGTGACATCATGAAAACAGCAATGCTCACCAAGCACATAACTGCACCACATAGCATGCTGTGTGGCTTTTTTATGTGTCAAGATTTGTTGTGTATAAAAAAAATGCTTGATCTTCGTCAGGCTCATGTACTGGCTTCGAAAGAAAGTGTTAAAAGATTATGGGGATCAACCATTTGAAGGAATCTTCCCCACAGGCTTGAAAGGTTCCCTTCTTTCCCAATCACAGCCTGATTCAATAGTGGGACTGTTTCTGAGCATGTGTGGTCTGGCCTTCCGTCAGCCCCCTTTCTGATGTGTTTGTTGAAGCTGTGAAAAAAAGGAAATGGCATACTAGGGTAGGGGGTAGAATTAGGAAAATATAATTTTGAGCGATAGTCAAAGGCATGGGAGAAGCAATATATGGTTGCGCGCCACAGCCCACCATGATGACTTTACCATCTCTACTCATAATCTCTACACTGGTTGTCGTTTTGTAGTGGAGCTTAGGATGCGACCCTACGAGCCTGCCTTGGTAGAAATCTTGAGTAATAAAATGGACATTTTATGTGCACCTTTCAAATTAAGAGGTCTGTCCAGTGAATTACATCACAATACATCTCAAAACTCCAACTGACATCATCATAAAAAGCAACACTGGGTGAAAGGAACTGTTTTTTTTCTCTACACTGGTTAGCCCTGTAAAGTTTAATAAAGGTGCCTAGTCTACAAAACAGTTTGTGGTCTTAGTAGGTGATAGGCAAAGGGACAGATGAAGTTAGATATGTGCGAGAGAAAATAAAGTGGCCACTACGAATGGGAAGTGACTGAGTGGTGAAAGGTTCATTAAATATGTGTTTGGAAACTCTCTAGTACCGAACATCTAGGTGGTTAGTGACCATCTTTATGTGCATTTTGCAGTCCAGTGTTTGTAATCAGGGTCTTCAACCTAGAGGTCAAAGTCCTGCAGTTGTACTTTTGTGACATTTACACCAATTGTTACTGTCCACCAACCACAATGATTCCTGTTGACAAGCACCCCATTTCTTCTAGGACTACTTGAGGACAAACCACCTGCTGGGATACACATACACCAGGGATCACTACGCATATTGTATTATTATACCTGCAAGGTACTCTGCAGTGCATTTTCTCTCTGAGGTTTGCACAGATCTTGCAACATTACAAAGAAAATAAACAGACTGAATCAATGTAATGATTTATGCATCCGGCCTTTCTTTGTTCTCACATATAAATATATATATGGGGCAAGTCCATGTTAAGAATGTAAGTGGTCTTTTTTTTCAGAACTTGAACCTCTAAAAGTTCTAATCCCTTTTCATCACTTCGTGAGTTGTGTGACCCTGACCAAATTGTTTCTTTCTCCAGTGCCTCGATGTTCTTATTCTATTTTCAGAACTGCAAGGCTAATCCCTAAAACAGAGGCTGCTAATCACACTTACCCTTATTTGGAGAATATCTCACATAATGTAGGCCAAAGAATGGTTTTCCTTGAAATGATGGGGATTAAGTGCCTAAGTTCCTGCACTTAGAACCCCAAAACCTCATCTCAAATTGTTTGGCCCTGGGTAAATCCCTTATTCTTACTATGCCTGAAGCTGTCAATATGTACATTGTAATGTATTTGTGTGTAATGTGAAAATAAAACCATATAATGTGACATGATATCTTGTCTCAGTTGCCTTGTTTTACCTTTTCTTCCAACACTGTAATCAGTTCTCAGCAAGACCCTTCACGCAACAGTCTTCCATGGGCGCTTGATGTTTGAGATGCTCTTGAGCCGATAAAAATATTTTCAGTAGAACGCTCCTTTTTTCCTTGGTGCTAGGTCTAAGCTATACCAAAAGTATTACTTCAGTTTCCCACACAGAGAAATCATATCACATCTTATCTTCATTGCTTCACCAAACCAGCTCTACTACTCACGTGAGAAGAAATACACCTTGCGGATCGATGCATATGGCTCTAAAGCTGGAGGTTGCGTGAGTGCTGTCCAAGAAAACATGTATTGATTTACCAGCACGCCAGGGCTTGTGGAAGGATGATGCACGCTCTGATCCTTGATGACATCCCAGCATTGATCACTTGCCTCAACCCTATCCCCTCAACTGCCTTCTATTTTCTGCTGAGAGGTAGACGAAGGTCCAGGCGTAGAAACCAAAGAAGACAAACAGGGCTGTAAGAGCCTTGTCAGTGTTCCGTTCCTGGCTCTGTCGTTCACAGTTGCTGAGACCGTGTGTGCCAGATGTGCCAAAATGTACCAGGTGAAACCTTTTGTGGTCTTCCCAAATGGACGTCCATGCAAGAAAACAAAATCTGCTGTGTTTCAATTAATGACATCAGTGGGTTGCATTGATTATTTCGGAGTGAGTCACTAAAATGGCATAGCTGAACGTGAGGAGAAATCTTATAGACTAGTGCTTTTTTAATTTTGCGTAGTACCAACACCTTTTCTAATTACATTTTATTCCCATTGCATGTTGCACACCCTTCAGCATGAGAACCCGTATATTGTGGTGTAAGACAGAGAATCAGAGGGAGCACATTTTCACATATTTATAAGTGCCGTCAGTCCTTTTGTCTGTCTAGTCAGCACAGCCTCGCCTTTCAGTCGTTCGAGGGAGATTGGCCGGTGTGAATGTATTTCCTTAATGCTGAGGATCACTCACCCTGCTCCTGTCAAGCCTCCCGGTAGGGCGTTACTATATTGCAGAAGAAACACAGCCAGTAAACATTCGTTTGGTTTTGATGTATGCTTAGATTTGGTCCCTGAATTACGTGTTGTGCGCCACTGCCAGGGGTTTGCATGACAGACTCTAAATCGTGCTCGCGCTTCTTGTTTTCTCTGCGTGGAGTCTCATTCGAAGGCAATGGCTTACCCTGCCCACCCCCTTCCCTCCCCCAGCACCCTTTCGCAATTTTTCACTCTTTTTCCATGTCACGAATATTCTTTTTGCTCCAGGAGAGCGCACTACTTCCTAGCACAGTAACAATAAACACGCGCGTGAGGCTGTTGTTGTTGGCTGGTTTTCAGAACGGTGATTGGCTTGCTAAATGTGTGCATACGCTGCAAGAAGGCCTTTGGGATGATATGACTTTGAACCGAGATGCGACGCAGAATCTTTGTTTGGGGGTGCCCGTCAAAAAACATTTATAAATGTAACTAAAAAGACTAAGGAGGCGTGTGTCTCCCTAAGAGGTTTTCTTAGGAGGGCTGTTTGGGAAATGCCTTTTCAAATACATCCAAACTTTACTGGGCGTTTAACGGAGCCTGGTTTCATTTATCCTGGAGCCAGACTTACTGTGTGAGAGTCGTCCACACGGTGGAATTAGTATTAAGCTCACTTGTGGTGTTGCCAAATGCTATGCTTGTGTTTTATTTAGAATTCCTTTCACGGCCAGTCGGATCTCTTCAGGCGCACATCGGCGCTGTTGCGCCCCATGGAGAAAATAAGCAAGCTTGCGTTTTCCTTGGCAGAGGCCATTGCCACAATAGACTGTGGTTGAAAAATATATATAAATATATTTTTTTTTAAAAAAAAGCTATTTTAACCCGTAACACATGCCAAAAGTGAGCCAGCACACGTCAGTTTCCTAAGTTTTAATCAAAAAATAATTGGGAAGTGATGGAGGGCCCCTGACACTTTGGATAAATGGTAGGCAACTTATTTGACCCCTTTACAAATAAAAAAAAATAGTGGGAAAAAAGTCATATAACTTTGGAGAATTGTCAAACTTGATATTGTTTTCTATGCTTCCCCCAAAAAGTAGAGGAGAGGCATAGAAATACACCCATATATTTAAGGATAGGATAATTTACAATTGCCATTGGAGTCCTTCAACACTGGGGGTAAAGTTTAATTGTGAGTGTTTTGCCGAAGCTATAGCAAGAAGTAAGAATCAAAACTAGGCATGTCCATGCTTCGATTGCATGTTTGATCAGTAGAGGTGGTAGGGTATGCAAAAATGTATAGCATCAACATCGCTGTCTAAACGTCCACCCGCCCACTCAAAGTAAGCCTTTGCGATGGTGAATCATCTTATCGTTCTGCTTAATTTTGTTAGATATTTCATCTTTTAGATTTGCAGTGCCAGCTGTGCTGCCAAATTCCATTGCTTGATGTCAGAACCCAGCTCTACTTTTAGCTTCAGCCACATAACTATTTTTCCTGAGCAAAGGATTTGCATGGTCACAATAAAGCGTACCCGACTGCTGTGCATTTCTGTTTGCTTATGCGAGGATGCATCGCTGAAAGGGACAGGTTGCAGTGCAAGGGAGACATGCCCCTTTGAAAATATTACACCATAGCTTCAAATATATCTGTTTTATAGTCTGATAGGCGAGCGATCCAAGGAGCAATGAAGAATGACAGATACATTCTTTTTCCATTTAGCTACAGTTTTTCCCAACGTCAAGCTGATTTGACCAAACAGGTTGTCACTATATTGAGGGTGACAATATTGATATACAATAATGTCGCAGCCACTGCATTGACCTACCAGTACATTGTAAGGTAAGTATATGTTTGCAGTCCTTCACTCCTCCCATGCTCACCTTGGAAGGTAAGGGTATGTGGGGGTAAGAACAGTAATTGTATACGTACTTTACAAAGTAGTGGTTGATCGACTTAGTGAAAGCCATATCATTTCCATGCAATATATTGCATGCGACATAGCTTTCCCTAGCAACTCACATGGTGCCACCGTATTCCACATGGTTTCACAACTCATCACAACCCATTGAAGACACACTAATATATGGTAAGATAGAAACCATTTCTTAGAATGGGTGACCAGCTCCAGAGTGAATACGTTGTACAGCGGTGCTCCATTTGAAACCTTCCCGGGAGATAGCGGGTGGATCCAAATTAGTTAATTCTTACTTTTGAGGGAGACAGGTGGGAGCTGTTTAGGCAGAGCAAGGCATCCAAAACTCTGCTCACTGTATCCCCACACCCTTGTCAAGGCCACAACCCTTCTCTGTTTAATCTCATGGTAAAAATTGCTTCGAGGTTGGCAGGTCTTTTATAGTTACCCACCACCAGAAAGCACCTCCTAATACTTCTCACTGTACCAGTCTGCTGTCATTCTGCAACTCTTATGTTTATAAATGGGTTACCACTACGTTTAAGTAGTTGGTAAAATATTAATGTTTTGTGAGTGGTTTTCGGTCACAGAACATTAATACATACCATAAGGAATAACACCTTAACTATGCCCCTTCCAGATACTGTTATGCTATGGTTTCCAAACCCCTTTAATGATTCGGAAAACATTTTCTTAAATTGTTAACTTGGCTTAGTACATTTGAAAAAGGGTGTTAGCATTCACTTATCCTCTGATTTACTGACTGAGAGGGCTAACACCCTCTTTACATTTGGCCCTTAGTACTTTACGTGTTCAGCTATTTGTATGTTTGAAGGTATACGTCCCCTGGATCCCACAATAGGTTTTATGAAATATCCCTGCATGCGTATTGCAGTTGGGTGACTTAATACTGTCTCCATCCAGTTGTTTGGAGGCATGTCCCCATTGAACTTTCTGTGCTAGGTGAAGTTTCTGTTCACCTAGCAATCTCTTTTCTAGTATATGTTATGGGCAATGCTTGCTTGCTCACTAGATTTGTTGGCTGCATCAAGCTTGTGCTCTTTGCCACAACCTAGAAATCCAATCTGTACTCCTCATATGCAGAACTGGCACCAGTATTAAGTTCTAAATCAGTTGTCAAACAATGAAGCCCCTTCCATAAAGTTCAACATTTTCCAAAGATCTGATCTTGAATTTGCCTCTCAATACTTAGATTTTGGTTTTATATAACTTGACACTTTGATTAGTCGCTCAAGTATCTATGTGGTACTTCTGAGGGTGATTAGTGTCAATGAATTAGGGCCAAATTTAAAATCCTGTTTGAGTGCAGCAAGTGCCCCCATTTCAGACACCTTTTGGTCTTGCCAATCAACTGACTTAATTTGATTCTAGACTCTTCTTTCTGTGCCAGCGTTTATAAGGCTTTGTGCTAAAGATGCCATCCCGTTGCAAGGCAAAGTGCGGATCCTGCTATGTATGCTGCTTATAGTTAAGCTTAAGGGCCTAATAGGAAGTGCATTACTTGACTTTGTGACTCCTTTTGCGTGTTTCTGACTGCACCAGGCCAGCAAGCAGATGATACTCATCCACCCTCAATGTGCTGCATGCTTTGTATGATGTGTAGCATCTAGGAATGTTGTTTACTGCCACTGTGAAGGGGATTGCTTGATTGAACTCTAACATATGCCATGCCCTACTGTTCACCCCCAAAATAAGTTTAACATCAAAGCACAACTCAAAATCCACCTTCAAGGCACCTGCCTTTGCATGTGAGTGTACCCTTTCCCAGCGCTAAACTACATTTTCATATATGAGACTATTCGCCAGGAGTTGCTGTCCTTTAATAGACCCTCAGCAGCACCCTTCCAGCCCTGTTGATTGCCACCTTAGTTCATGGCTGCCCAACCTTTACGGTGATAAAAACTACTTATGTCCAATGAATATCATCCTGGGCTGCTAACATTACTAATGTTGTAATTGTGACCCTATGCAAAAAGAATTTTGGTATACATGTATTAATTAATTGAGATAACATTTTCCAATTTAGTAGGCAAGGCTGCACACAGGGGAGTCACTTACAGGAAGCTGGAGAGCTCCAGTAGGGTGGGCAGAACTTGTGAAGTTTCACTCCGCAAAATTCAGTTGAGTTTTCATGCCTTTATTCTTATTTTAATTTACGTGCTTACTTGAGAGTCTCTAATATAAATACATTAGGAAATTTCTAAAACATGGTTCTTCAAAAACAATTAGAACATCACCATATGGGCCATTGGATGGAGTGCAGTGGGTAACTCAGGGACTAACAACACAGTATATAAGAACATGTAGGAGGGCCTAAATTCACCATTCAATGGTAAAAATATGAACAACCTGAGGTCACCACTAGAGATGGGTGGAACTCGCAGAGTTTCACTTTGTGGAATTTTGCAGAGTTACATGAAAACTCAGTGAGATTCCGCAGAGTTCCACGAACGGGCGGAAATAGACACGTCGCACTGCTCATGATGATAGTTCCGTACTGAAAAATCAGCATGAAAGGCACCATGCAGCGTGCCAGAGAGCTCTGCTGCTCGAGTTGATTTTGCTGCAGTTCGTGTAGATTTTCTACTTGAGCAACAGCTTTCTCACTGTGAATTGCCCACAAACGTTTGCAGTGAGAAAATCTTGCTGGGTGCCCTCTTAGCGCCCAAAAATCGTACTACGGAATACCACTTATTTCTTGTGCTTACCATTGACGAGCGACTCATGAGAAAAAACTCCACCTAGTGGTGGTTGGCAGAATTTGGTCAGAACTCCACATTATAAGCATAACGCAGAGTAGCCAAAATTCCATCAACTTTGTTGGTTTGAGCAGGATTTATTACCCACTCCTAACCTTGTTGGAAATGCCTGTACTTAGTTTGCACTACCTACCTGAAGAAACTGCTTTACCGGAAATTCTGCTTTGCAACTGCACATTAAATGCAGTGTGTTTGTACAGAATGCCATGTATTCCACACTCAGACTACGAGGGATACCAAAGGCTAGAAGAACATGTTGGTTTAATTGGTAGAAGAGTTGGGCAGATAGGCATAAAAGTAGGTTAGGGGGTAAGTAGAAAAAAATAGGAATACATGAAGTGGAAGTGAGTGAATAGGAAGAAGGCTGAAAAGGAAGAACTGACCTAGTCATTGCATAGGAAAGTATTTTATTTTTATTAGATGAGCACAATATGAATATACTTGAACATTTTAAATCGCAGCATTATAATTTTGCCTTTTGAACTCTGTTGCAGTTGTTGTAGCAAGCATTTTGTTCTGCCTTGCAGTTGGGGCTCTTTATTTTAGTTTGTGTTAGGGGTTCCCGATGCTGAATGCCAAGAATCTGCTAATAATTCAGTATTATAAAAGAAGGGGTGGAGGCTGAATGTTGTATTGCAAATGCATCCACTGACTTCTAGGAGCAAGACCGTGCATCCGTGACCACAGAGCATCCTGATTGGGTGACTGTGTGTCAGGTGACCTCTAAGAGTCTGACACACCCTCTCTTGTGAATCACAGGCACTCCATTGAGACATGCTAACCCCATATTTTCACTGATATTTCTTCATTTCCCTTGTTTTAGTGTCTATGTTGCAGCATCAATGCACTCTGGTTGCGTGCTCCAGTGCTGTTTGATAGATTTCCATTTATCTTTTGCTGATCTTGCTCAGACCCTATGAATAGGGTCTTGTAGCTTTGCATTTTGCAGTCCATAGTTGTAAATGAAAGTCTTCAAATCAGGTAATGACACACTGCCCTCGTTCCAATTAGTATGGAAAAGCGCCCTCCCAATATGGGGGGAGCGCGGCCCCAGAGGTCGGGGCTGCCGTGGGCCAGACCCCCCCTCACTAGTTGTGCGTCGGGCTGGCCAGGTACTTCCGCCCTCACACCTCGTGAGGTGTGGGGGCGGAAGTAGCTTTGGGAGAAAAACGTTGCGGCTGCGATCGCTGATCTGGTTGTAACCGCAGCGCGCAAGTGGGGGGCTACATAAGAGCCCCCCAAGAATGGCTCGGCTGTTGTGGCGCGGCGGAGAACGACTAGACGGCTCGTCGTTGTCCCACCCACCCTCTCCCTCTTTTTTAGGTGGGGGAAAAAGTACTAAAGTAACCTGAAGCAACAGAGGGGTCCTCAAGGCTGGGGCCCCGGGATAACACCAGAGATAGGATCCTGAATTCCTGGACCAACCTGCAGATGTACACACCAGATTAGGGGGTAGGGATCCCAGATCTCTGGGGTGGCCACGTGGCTCCCTCTCCTGGCCGCCCCGTTGCACCCCTTGGCGGATTGGTGTGTTTGGAGAGGGGGCGGAACCCTGAGCGTGTGGGCAAGGAACGGTGAAGTCAGGGGAGCCGCCCCCCTATGGATACAGGTGAGGTACAGTTCACCTGTGTGGTCCAAGGGAAGTTCAGGACAGGAAGGGAAGGGATCCTGTCACAATGATTTATGATTACAGATTGAAATGTACGAATACAGTTATGATATTGTAAATATGTTTTGAAGTTTCTTGAAGTGATTTATGGCTAAACGTGTGTTATGGAATTAACAAGTAAAAGTTAAATAAAACTTCTTCTAACAAAATACATTTGTCGGTCTGAGTATGGCTGGTGTTGGGGTGAGGGCCTGCTGGTGGTCTCCGAGTTCTATGTTATTTGACATGGTAATAAGGCATCTTGTAATTCCTGTTATAGTGTCACCTTATTTACCTTTTAGTTCAGAATTCTGCACCATTACGAGCTGTGAAACTTGGAATATTGTTCACTTTCCACTTGCATTGTTTTACCTTGTGAAATGTGCGCTGTGATCTAGTGAAGTATTTCAGTGCTAGTGACAGTTGCAATTTTGTCGCAAACCTCTGCTTGCGACCCGCATTGGAATTACAGGTCCATTTAGGATGAGTGCATTTAGTATGTCGTCATTGGTCACCCGATAAGGTCTTTTTGGCCACAGTTGGTTAATATAGAGTTGTGCCTACTATGCAGGAGGAAGACTCTGAAGAAAAGTTCTCTTCATGCACCCCTACTTTTTTTTAGGCCTTCGGACATTGCCTGCGAATTTCATACCGTAGTTTTTCAACCCCCTCGCTCCCCCGAGACGGGTGTAAACTGTTGACTCCGTTTTTCAGTCGAGCCTTGATAGTTATTTTATGTTGAATTCTGGCATCCTGAAGGTTGGGTTCCACCACACGTGCACTCATCAATGTGCCCCTGATATGGATGCATGTCTCCAAATGGAGGTCGATAACATCGACTTAGAGAAATGTCGCATCTGCCACATCGACGTAACCACTCATCACAGGGCAAGTATATATTTACTGGTCTTAACTCTTGCCTATTTGCATAGACATACCGTAGATCCCGTGGATGTGACGTTGTTGCCATGCGAGATAACACATGTGATATAGTGACCTTGTTCCACCAGAGGTCTCCGAAGCCCTCACTCGACAAACAGCTGCCTCTTGATGATGTGGCTCTTAATATTATTCACGCGCCGCCCCCCTTTGCATAGACGGAGGTTTACATTTTCACAGGGCTTTGATACATTTCTTTTGATGAGCAGTGGACAGCATAGGTAATGGAGTGGGGTGTGCGAAGGCTTCTATTTTCATTTATTATGGATGAGCTCGCCGTTCACAGGCGACCCCGCCACTCGTGAGCGACGCCGTCCCGCCTGACTCAGGAAAATAAAAGCCCTTTTTTAACCAGCATCTCTGCCTGCTTAAAATATTACGATGAATGCATTTGCCTGCACGCCGCACTAGCTGTGTTAGTTCCTAAAACTATCTTCCCCCTCAAAGTGTGTACGTGTTGTGTTGCAGCAACAGAGGTTAGGAATATTGTTTGTCGTGTGAGCACCAAACACATCTGTTTACGAAATGTCCGTGACATCAGTAGGCAGAAATACTCCTCACAGTGTGCAACCAGTAGGATATAAAGGGAATGGCTTACAACGGAGTTAAAACCCGCCTTCTTTGTTCTCTGTTACAAATTCAGAACCAGAATTAGTTCAGCTTTATGACAATAGGTTCTATTAGTGAAAATGGCTGAATTGTATGAAAGCGAAATCTATTTTTGAAGCTTAAGATTTAGTAGAGGAGTGGAGCTTCTGACATCGCTAGCTTCATACTAGCTGTAGGAAATTGTTTGCTTCGTAGCAAAATGGCGGGTATGCCACCACCTTGCACAAAATTCAATAAGATTTACGGCTGTTTTAGCAAGTGCAGAGAGCACATACTGATGGCATTTTTTTTTTAATGCATTTTTTTTTTAGCGTGTAAGTTGCACACTGTGCATTTTGCATTTTTACAGCAAAGCACAATCGACTGCTGCGCAAGACAAATTCTAATACTCTACCATCAGTTCCATTCACCTGCATGGTAAAAAAAAAATGCCATGGATTGTCCGGAAACCATTCTAATTTGAGGAGAAATAGTGGTATTCTTTTTGTGTTTTTCGCTGGTGCCTATTTAGTTGTTGTGAAGTGTTTTAGTCAAGGCCTTTTGATTTTAGTAAAACTACATATATTCTATACTTACACATAAGGTTTTATAGTCAGCCCTCTTCATCCATTGTCTGCTTTTATGTAATTGGCATATTTTCTCCTCCCAGTACAGCGTAAACCAGCCTACTTCAGCCATTTGCTAACTTCACTGTGAGTGACAACATAGTTCCCTTTTACGCGGTGCACATGCACACACAATTTAGCTTCCTTCTGTGTGAGGAACTACTATGGCAATGTGTGCTTTTTGAGACCAAAAATGTTGTTTGGTTTTAGTCAAAGTTAATTTTTTATGTTTGTGGGACCCCACATATCCTCCAACAATAAAGTTTTACAGAAACCATGACGAAACAAGTCTATTTTTGACAAAGCCAAATGGCTGACAGGCAACTGCAGAACTATTGGCTTTGCCAATGTTTATTTATCAGTGCTTTGTGCTATTATCTTACCGTGTTTTTGAGTTTGGGGCATGTACTTAATTCTTTTTCCGAAATGTATAAATATGCAAATCCCTTTCTCAGACCGCTGAAGTAGATAGATCCTGAACACGTTTGTCTTCATCAACCACTCCTTGCCAGTATCTAGCCAGGGGCAAGTCTTGGGGACAAAGCCACACTCCTTTGGAGCCTGAACTGGAGCAGATAGGGCCTATTGCTGTGCCATTTTAAAAATGAGTTAGCATCAGGAAAGTTGGAGATATGCATTGCAAGGCTTCATAAAGCTTAATAAGGGACACCCCTTATAATCAACTGTGTCTGTATTTGTGGAGAACAGAATTACAGTGTCTGATGGCCTTGACTGCTTTTGGGTGTGTGTGGAAGTGCAGTGCCTCTGGCAAAGTCCTTGAGTTAGTCAGTGCGGTGAACAGCTCAATAATCCAGTTTATATTTGGTTGCAAGTGAACTAATCAAGTTTCCTATTTCGTAAAAGGAGGGGGGGGCTTCTCTTCCCTGAAGAATTTCACTGAAGTAGCTTCCTTTCAGTGCATTGATTTTCTTCTGTGAACTGCTGAAAATACACTTGGGGTTTGAGGGTGTAGCAACCGGAAGGCGGGGATAGCGAAGGGGCAGGCAATGTGAATGCTATAATTACTAGATGGCAAAAGAGGACCAGCTGAGGCTTACAGGATCTGTCTGTCGATTTGTGATGCAACACTATGGAAACCTTTTAGATTTTGCAGGCCTCGCTCACCTATTGCATATTAACTATTACACCTATTGAATATTAACTATTAAGACATTAGTCACTCCATATTGCAGAGAGTACTTTTTTTATTGAATTGTATATATTGAGAGAACAGGTAGCATTTTGCATCGAATGGCTATACGCAGTTGCAAATGCTGTACATATGAACAGGTTAACAGATTGGGTGGATGGTGCTAAGGTGTGGTGGTTTGCACGTGGATGCATACATTACATGACAAACAGATATATTTCACGTTCACATATAGTATTCATATTTACAGACATACATATGCATTTTACATTTGGTAGCAGGTGGTGTTGGGTTTGGAGGTTGTTAGAGATGAATAGTTGTAGAGCCACGGATGGGATATGGGTCCCTTTTTAAGTTTACGAAGGGAGATGGATGCTCAGAGATGGGATAAGAGGACGTTCTATAGAAGACAACCAAGCAGTTTGAAGTGTCAGAAACTAAAGGCATTACATGAGGGCTAGATGACTATATGAAGGTAAAGACAGGCTTGAAGTATGGTGTACATACAATAAGTTGAGGAAGGGCGGGTGGGACTATGCCAGATATGACTTTTAACACAACTGTGAATAGATTTTACTGTGCCTTATGTTTTGGAGGCAGCTTCTCTGTTTAGCATACATGAAATAGGGTAAAAGGGTGTTTTGTCAGGAAACAGAATCTCCATGTGGCATAATGTGTGAGAGGTGGTGCGGCATACTGGTGTGGTCACACCGATGTGCTTACTGAGTACCAGATGGGTGATGAGAAACGTAGCTGAATGGAAAGCGAAATGTTGGTAGATCTAACTGATACTGAACAGTTGGATACTTTTTTAGAATAGAGGTGGCAGTTCCAGACAGTCTGCTTTGGGTACAGTTTTCTTACCTCAGTTCTTATCCACATCTTCAAAATAATTAATATGATATTTTTCTTGTTGGTAGTGACTCCAAAACTGTGGGAAATATTGGCAAAGGTTGCTTGATTGCAACTTCTGAGAAAATGCAACCATGCATTTCTTTCCTTGAAATTGAGCTTTTATTTGGTCTTTTCATGTTGGTTTTTAGGTCGAGCGTGCAAGCGCTCTGACATGTTGTAAACCTTCTGTGGGCTTTTAACCTCGCCCACCGCATGCCCATCACTATCACCCATTCATGGGCTTGCCTTTTCAAAAATCCTTTGTTATCATTAGTAAATGCTTTACGTTTGTCCCTCCTTGGGGCAGTTTTGTTACCACATTGGCCATCGATCCTGTTACATGGATAATTGCACTTTTGCCAATATGTTTGACTGCAAGCAAACTTCTTTTTTCTTTTGTGTCTCTCCGTCACACTCATGCTCATGGCGGTCGTGGTGCTTTGAAACGGCTCGTTTATGTCAACTGTTTTAATTTTAATTTTCAATTTATGTGGCAAGAAAAGTCCAGTTAGGAATTTACAACGCTAATAGCTCTAACTCAAGCAAACGCGAGACCCATAGCATTGCAAATGCTTGTTTTACATGTCATTGTTCAACCCCATATAGAACCCCACCACTGTTTTCACTCAAACTTTGCTGAATGTAGATGTTTGGTGAGCCGCAGCCATTACCAACACATTGCATGAGATTTTCGGTCTTTTGCCCTGTATCATTTCTACGTCTGTTCAATAAAGTGGTTGACATTAGTAGAACCGTTTTTCCTTTTTATTTTGGTATAAAGGTTAGCTCTCTGTTTTGTTTCTAATACACTTGTGTGGCAATGTTGGGACCTATGACTTAAAGCACAGAGATGCTATCTAGGTCTCAAGTGAGAGTGAAGACTGCCTTTGACTTGTCAAAAATACATACATAACTAGCCAGAAGAACACACAACCAAGTCCAGACATCAAACTAGGACCTCATGCAAGCTTTTGTGCAGTGTTGTACAGAGACATTTACTGCTCTCAGACGCCTCACCTGCTACAGTATAATTTTATGGTCTTGAAACCATCATACTCTGTTTGTGGGGTGGAAAATGTCCCACCTCTATGAGTTTACGTTGGATGAGTTAACAATCAAGGCAGGATTAGGTCTAGTTGGTAGTATAGCGGTGTCTGGGCCTCACTATTGACAGTTACGAGTGGTATGTTATTTATTTAATTTGAAAAATGGATAAGCTGTTGCAGTATCGGAGGGTGATCAGAAAATGGGCTGGTCAAAACATCTATCATGAAGCAAGAACCTGCAGCTTTTTAGATTCTTGTGGGAGGCAAGTAGACCTTACATGTCTTGTAGGCTTTGGGTTCCATAAGTTAGCACTGCCTATCCTGAATTCTTTATGCCCACTGCCCCACGCAAAAAATCTTATCTGCTTTCAGTCTTTGCCTAACACCCACATTTGAAGTGTTAGCATGGGAAGGTTGGAGGAAGGATTGAGTGTTTTGTAAATATAACAAGGAAAACATGAAAAGCATTACAAGATGAACGTTCCGAGTATATGGTGGAAGAGGTTGATTTACAAACCTTTTGGGTATCATTTATAGAAGCAGCCGTTGAAAAGAAGGAAGGCTTCCCATGAAAGAGAAATAATATAGTTCAAGAGAAGTCATGAGAGATATTCTTCCTATCTGCAAAACATGAGAACATGCTAATCACTTTACACTGGCTCTTTTCCATGTGCACATCCAGCCCCTTTCCAGCCGCTCTACATTTTATACACTAAATGCAGGGCTACTGGAATTATGGATGCCTAATTTATGAACGAAGAAACAGTAATGTTGATACTGACCAGTTCAACACCTGAATACCGTGAACTGAAAAGTGAAGTCAGCAACATTATTTTGTTAGAATCCCCAAATTATGCAGCAGATGTTGGATTATGCTGTAAAAGTGGTAAATCCTTAATTTGCGAAAAGCATCTTGGCCAGAGACGAGCATAATTCCAGCAGCCCTGCCTACAGGCAGAGTTTACTATTGCTCCGGTATATTGAATGGAATGATTATAGTGTCACTTCTTTTTATCTTCCTACAGCGTAAAAAACTGGCAAATATAGTCTGTCCTGTCAGATATGTTGTCTGCTTCTTGTAAGAGTACTGCAGTGGTACAAGGATTCTAGTGGAACAGTGCGTTAAATTCAGAATTGAGTCTATCGATTGCACCTATGAACAGCCAGAATCTAAAAGGCGCATTTTGTTTGCAGTTTATCAGTCTGACCTAACAGAACCCACCCACAAAGAATATTATGTTTCTGCCCTGATAGCTTATTGATTCTTGGCAACCCTCTGTGGCCACACTTTCTTGACGTGCCTCTCTCTCACTTGCAACAGCAGCTGCTATCTCTTATTCAGCAGTAACACTTCCCCGGGTCAAGAGCCTCCATTTTGGCATCCTTCAGCTCTGTGGTGAGCTTACAGGTCGTGCCTTGACCTGTCCTGGTTACCGCATGCTCAGTGGGTGTGTGAAAAAGTAGTGAGGATGCGACAAGAGTAGGTAATCCCATGCAAACCGTGGCAGTGTAGATTGATTAACTCGTGGCTTCCCAGGACGGCCCTGGAGGGCCAGAACACACAACGTGCGGCTCTGTAGGAGACAACACGGAAACCTAGATGGTTGGATAAAATAATTATGTGATTTTATTCTTACACAAAAAGAAAACCTGTACTCCATGGCTGTCCAAAAGCTCAGTTCAGACAGGCTGTCGAACTTAGGCAAATGTTAAATTTCCAGGATAACCATGAAAATGTGTTCCATTTAGAATCCTATTACATTTTTCCTAAACGATATCCAAATACAAGGGGATAAATCTGCCCTCTCACCCTCCGGACCTTTTTGGATGATTCTGGTCTAAGGCCTTCTCCGTATATCGCTCCTAAACTTGGGTAAGCAGCAGTCCATGCTGTTTGCATTTTTAGACACAGGATTTCTTAAACTTCCACTCTCAGTGGTCGCCAATCATATTTTATTGAGTTTAGCTGGTGCCAGAGGAAGGTAGGAATTCAGGTTTCACATGAACACGGAAGTATTTAGTTCAGTCTCCTTGTAACCATGCTTTATCAGTCTGCTAGACTGCCTTTGATTATATTATTATTATTATTATTGTTATTATTATTATTATTATTAAAGGAGTTTGAAGCTAGACTGACATGATTTGCATTTTTTTCAAAAACACTATGTTTGCAGTTCAGAAAAATCCTGAAGCAAAATCATTTTTATTACAACAGTGCTTCAGAACACGTGGAGAAAGCAAACAATAAAATTACAGGTTACCTTCAACAGTGACAGATCCACCTAATGAAGTGCAAGCTAAAGAACAACAGTCAAGGTTTGCACACTACAAAGCCTCTTTAACCAATAGCACTACTGGCCGCCTGATGATGGTAGAGCCTGGGAACCCAAGTGCCACACATGACTACAACAGTGAGGTGGTTGGGTTAGCTGTGGTGGGAGTTTGCCATATTTTTCTACTATATGTAACGGAACATACGAAAAAGCAGGAGAATGAACAAATTATGTTTCAATGATATCTCATTGGGAATTTGTTTGAACCTTGGCTCGAAATTTCGCCTTTCTTGCTATTTTGTTATTTTCTTGATTTGCAAGTGAAGTTTAGCTATGGTGAAAGTCTGTTGATCTACTCAAGTGAGTCTTGTATAAAACAAAGGGTTAGTGTTCAGAAATTATCCCACTGCAGGTTTCTGGCACTGATCTTGTAGGTTTTGTTTGCAGAATGGTCCCTGTAATCCACACCAAGGAGCTTGTTACCTGTACATATCTCATAAGTATAAGAAACTGAATGTACAATTCTTAAAACAATGCTACCTCTCCAAAGTAACAAAATGCATCAGATAAAGAGATTTTTTTTTTCAAAACTTAATTTCATAGCTTTGTACAAAACAGAAATGGCCGAAATCATTGCAAAACACTAAAAATAATGCATCGTGTCGTGCTTTGTGCTCTGGTGTTGGGGGAATGTATCACGGATGAGTTTGGGTTGCACACGTGTATGTTTTTGTTTCTTATAGAACTTAGATGTGTTTTTTTTTTTTAACTCACCATAACTGATGCTTCTGCATTCTTTTGAGTCTTTCTGCTTTGTATATGCAATAGACTGCAAAAGCATAACTTCTTTTGAAAATGTGTTTTTTTAATTATTTTTAACTTTTTAAGTAATTGCGGTAACTAATGAGTTTTAGTGCACAATGTGAAAAGTTTTTCATTCTGGACATGCATTATTCATGTGATATGCGAATAAACGCAACATATGTACTCTTCTAAACAGATCTGACAAATTTTACCTGCTTTGCTGGCTGCATTAATTTATAGGTGGTAGTCTGAATATGTGTTCCTTGGTGCGATTGCAGATCCCTTTCTGCTGATGTATTTTTCTTGTTTTAATTTACATGTGTTTATACAAATTTGTCTTGGTTGAGCCAAGTTTGCATTTATTGGAGCAAATAAACATGTATTGTACCAAATGGACATTCAGGGCACACGTGCATATTTTTCAATGTAATTCTAATTCAACCCTAAGTGATCCTAAATGTTCATCCTGCATCGAATATTCAGAGCACGTGGTTGTCGCTTTTCTGTAGCTTTGCAAACACTGACTGCGTCATCATCTGTTTACACTTCAGTTGATGTTGAGCCGTCCCGATGCTCGGCGTATATTGCTGTGCCTTTTAGTCCTCGTGTATATTTAAGCTGCTTCTGCTGTTGAGAAGTAAGGGGGAGCTCTTCCACAACAAATTGAGCTGCACAATCGGCGCTGAAGATTTCTTTGCCAGAAGGCGGTTCTCTGTCCGCGATGCTAAATACTGAACCGGCAGATCAACTATTACTGGTTGGAGTTGTTACGAAAGGTGGCCTTTCCTAATAACTAACAATACGGTGACAAAATGTAGGCTTTTGTTAAAGAAAAGTGTCCTTAATGCCAAACACTCACAGAAACTATCTGAGGTATTTTGATATACAGTAGGGGCGAGAATAATCCATTCTACGATTTTTTCTGAATTCGAAGATTCCAGAAAGGTATGCAGAAACATGCACGTCACATTTGATAATGTTGAATTCTTAGTTTCGTACAGACAAAGGCTATACAAACTGTTTGGAAGAGGCGGTCTTCTTAAGGCGCATCGGCCTAGAAAGGGGTAGGTAGCCTTTTGCTTCCATGCAATGATATTTGCATGCATTGCATGCACATAGCCCTTGCTTTGATAAGTGCGGCGATATCTCATATGAGAGTTTGGGAAAGCAGGGATGTGGGGCGGCCCCAAGTCCATCAAAAGAGGGGCTTGATACGCAGTAACATAGAGCAGACTTGTGCCATCCCTTTAAAACAAAGCAGACAGGATTGATTTGCATATGCTAGGGGTTCAGTATAAAACAGACTCCAACATTCCCAAACAGGCCAGCCTCTCTAAAAAGCCACTAGGGTTGAGAGAGAGTCAGTCACGTGCCAGTCTCAGCAGTTTTTAGAGAGACATCTTCATCAGGCTCGTTCTCAGTTTTTTACATCAGTTGTCTCGTGGGGCAACCTAGCATATGACTAGCTTTGTCCTAGCCTTACTGGCCTTCATAGCATAAACATAACTTTTCCCGTCATTCTAAGGTACATGAAAAGCTGGTATGGTTGGAGTGGAGTCAGTCAAGTGTCAGTCCTGGCTGTTTTCCAAATTACCCTCTTCAGGGGAAATCTCCTTGTTTTTACCAATACATGTTTCCTCAAAGGGCAGCCGGACGTGACTAAACACAGCCCAACCGAACTTCAGAGATGCTCCCCTGCGAGGGATTCTTGGTAGGATGACCAGACGTCCCGGATTTCCCCGGACGGTCCTCGTTTTCAAAGGACTGTCCCAGTCTCCCGACGCTTTCCTTAATACATGTCCTGTTTTTTAACGTGACAATGGTCAACTCATCATGTAAAGGAGAGCTGAAAGGTATGCTTTCGCTAAATAGTGTATCTGTTTCAGGCAACGCTGACTGAAGTCGGCTGCTGCATGCATGTGCTGCAGGAAATGGGAGACAGAGAGAAGAGGGCAGAGAACTGAGAGGAGAGGGTAGAGGTCTTGCCATGGCTTATGTTCTTTAAGTATACCTTGTAAATAAAGATAGACAGACAGATTGCTTGATTCATGAGACTACGCAAAAACACAATCTGGGAAAGGCCAGCAATAAAAGTAGGTGCATTCCACTTTTATGCCTGGCCTGTCCCCGTTTTCGCTCCTCAAAATATAGTCACCCTATTCTTGTGCCTTCCGCTCGTGGGCCAATCAGGGCCCGCGGGCCTTGCAGCGTCACGCTCCTGGCGGCGTGGTGACGTGTCCGTTCCGGCAGGCCGAGCTTTCTCAGCACTGCTTTGAAGGGTCTGTGCACATACACCTCTCCTTTCACGCAGATTCCAAGTGATTTACTCTATTGACAGCAATCAGGAAGCCTAGGCAGTTGAAACTTCCCCTCTAATTGAACTGGGAAAGGTAAACCAGTTTCAGCGCTTTGCACGCTGTAATTGTAATAATTTAATTTAGCTATTTAACCCGCAATTCAGTGGTATTTATTAAAGAGCATGGAAGAAAATGAGGCCATTAGGCGCCAGAGATGAATTCATTGAAATGAAAATGAACACTTCTAACTGCTAGTTGACCTTCGGTTTGTAGCGGTTTTTATTGGGCTGGTCAAAATTACCAGGATGTGAATCATGGAGGAAAGTGAATAATTCCATAATGAACATTTTTATTCATTATCTCACAATTTTAGCAAGCGGGCTTAGTGCCGTGAAAGAGAGTACATGCAGCATTTCTGCCTTTGTTTGTTTTTAGACAGACAGTTTGTTTGTGGACAATGGCTTCTGTGCAAGGCAGCATGCGGCGGCGTGAGTTTGCATCAAGCTAAATTGATGTGGGCTTTGTTACTCAATATACAACTCGCTCAGCCACGGTAGGTAGAAGACACTGCTCTTCCCAATTGACACCAGGCAAGCGAAAGCGAGTTAGGGGAGAGACTTCCTCTGCTCATTCAATTAAGAGCGGGAGATAAGTAATTTAACTATTTCAGCATAGCTATTGGCTTCACTTATGTTTGATATCTAATTTATTTTCAGTTTTTTTAACCTTTATTATTGAGAGTTAATGTTACAGTACAGGAACGACAGTGTAGAACATGTTCTTCACAAAAATGCTCAGATTTTGTTCGTTCTGGAACCATAGATGTGCAATCCACAAAGCTCAATCGCAGCGTCGATACTGTCAAATCCATTATTTTCAATAGTGTCTTCAATACATTATTGCTATTTCAGGCACGCACTTAATAGTATTCGATTCCATGCCTTCCAGTGAAATAGAATGAAAGATATTCCTGCCACCATGTTTAAATATAGTTTTGTAAAATTGAGATAGTGTGGCCTGTAAGGTGTACTATCTGAATCTGAGTTATAAATATTCTTATACAAACTTTTCATATGTAGAATATTGACTACCGGGTTTTCCTCAAGGTAAAATTCTATAGCTAGGTAATGATTTATTATTCTAACTTCATATCTATGTACTGTGACAAAATATATCTTCAAGGAACATAGATGTGGAGTTTAGAATAGTGAATGACAGGAAGTGATGCTACAGAGATAAACGGGCTTAAATGGACATGGGACTATTTTACAGACAAAGGTAAACTAATGGTGTGATGTATTCACCATGGTACCTTAGGTCTCATGCGCTGTTTTTTCTTCACGCCTGTTTTTATTTTATTTTTTTAGATCCTTGCATTGAAGCCCTGCACCTATTTGTTTTTCATGAAACTCAGTGGATTAATTGTTCACTCCTCAGATTTCCTTATGACCTGCAGGTCACAGTTTCAGATCCTGGTGTGAAATGGACACGCAAAAATGCTCTCCAAAAAAGGCACTCATTATTAAAAAAATATATATGTGTGTGTGTGTAATGTTTTTATTACATTGACACAGTGAATCATTCACTCTACTGTCCATGTTAGATGCTTTCATGTCCTTCATGTTTCATGTCTGGCAACAAAAAATGTGACTTTGAGTTTAGTTTCACAAAATTCCCAACTAAAGAACGTTTATTCGCTTTAGATTTGTTTTTACATTGACTCAGACTGGCCTGATGTTTCAGTCAATTGTACAATTGCTTCTTACAAAAAGCATTATATCCATCCACAGTCTCTAAAGTGAGTACCATAAATTCAGTAACATTTGTTGTTTTATGGAGCTTAGAAGCAGCAGAACTGTGCAATACAGTGATATATAACAAGTACATATTATTGTATTTAAAGAGAGTTTGTTTTTTCACATTGGCCCCTGCTAACAGTTTGGTAACTAGATGGCATGCCTCCGATAAGAATTTGGTGATGTTGTGCCTGGTTTTCACATTAAACTTAGGGGAGTTTGGTGATAATGTTCTTGATTTTTACCACGGCTTCAAGTAAAGTGAGTTTTGTAATGTGAGGTTTCATTTCCAGCTTCATCTGAAACAAACAACATCAGGGGGTTATTAACAGTTTGGCAGGAGGCTGACCAGAAGGTCAGCCAGACCGCTAGTATCACTGGTCCTCAGGAGGACCCCTTCCATCTTTAGAGATCCCCAGCAGACTGCTGTGGCAGGTCCATTGAAGATACAGAAGGTTTGCTGATCATGCTCCATGTTTGATACTTCAGCTTGGAAATGTTTTTATTGCATTCAAGAAACAAGATCACAAGATAGGAGTTTGTTTCTTGAAAACAAATAATCAATGATTCATAAGCACAGGGAGTTTTCTACATGTATGTGACAGCCAGTGAATGATTTCCCTGCCCTAAACTACTATGCCTGATATGGCATTCCCAGACATGATAATAATCCAGTGATCGTCGCCCCGCTCCAAATCGGGTCGGCGACTGTCACTCTAATTATCCACCACGTATGAGTACAAAGTTACTAAAAAGTGTAGCCCAACATATCTCCACCACCGGGGAGTCTAATTTGCGAGTGTAAAGTTGCTACTTGTATTTTTTCACATATGGGCAGCAGTCTCTGTCACTGGGGCAAAAATCTCTGTATGGTAAAGTAAAGGGACAAGTTTAAAAGTTTATTAATCTAAAAAAAATAGCATAGTAAAAGGATTTTGATGTTAGCTATTAATTTAAATGAATTTAAAATATTTATCGAAACTGTAGAACAAAAATAAAAAAAGGCTACCACATTATTACTTTCATTTTTAATCATATACTTAATTATTTTAATACATTCAATTACAATTATTTTTCTTAAGACAAATTAAAAAAACAGTAGAGTACATGTATATGTATTTATTATGTAGTAAAAATGCTGTTAATGGTATGTATAGAATTATTTTAAAGTATTTTAATAATTAAAAAAATAAAGTTACATTAATGTAAACATTTAAAAATTATTACTAACATATTTTACCATATACTAATACTTATGTTTTATTTATTTATTTTTTAACATTATTTTACATATATTTATATTTTTAAAAAGTTAAAATGTGTTCATTTATTGTAACATTAGCTCCAAAGGCTTTCATTTTAGGTCCTGCATTAATTGTATTCTGTGTGTGGAGGGGGGGGTGCGAGGGTTGCAGTACCAGTGACCGGCCATGTGTGGTGCTGGATGCACTCCAGCTCTGAGCAGGAGTACATTTACAATTGTTTTGCATTTTTTGGCTGTAGTAACTATAGAAGTGCAGTTTGTGAATAGGAATGGGCTTACTCTTGTAGGTGAGTGCATGTCCCTCCTTACACCTTTCCTTAAGTCTGTCTTATCATCTCCTTACTCCTTCCTAACCCACACCGATCCAGTTGTAAATGTTCCCCATCTTGTAGCCACTCTAACATCCCTCCCACATTTATTACTGTAACATACCGATGTGTGTAAGTATCTCTATAGTCAGAGGAAAGACCTCCACACATAAAAGAAAGACAGTGTAGATCTCTGCATGTAGGATTTTGAATAGTATTTTCTAGTACGTTAGTAGTACTGTTAAAGTACTATTAAGTATTTTAAAAATGCACTTCGTGAATAGGCCCCTAGGAGTTTGGTGGGGCTGGAGCACTGAAGATTTACAGCAGTGCTTCTGCTCTGCCAATGTCTAAACATCTCCCTATTGTAGATGTGGTTTCCACCCTAGTTCTTTTATAAAAATTGGGACTTGGAATTTATGTTGGTCTGACCAACATCAAGTCCCAGTACCAGTAGGTTTTAAATTTGGCCTACACCCTTGTCCCATGTAAAGGAGTGTTGTTGATTTTTGTCCTTGTTTACCTTTTGATCCTATGAAAATAGATGTGTTGATTCCGGATTTCAAAAACACCACCGTTGGAAGAGAACCGAATTTTAAGGACATATTTGAATGTATAGCTTTGTACCAGACGCAAACATAAAGGTGATTTCTTGTACACCATGTTCCTGAGAAAAGGGAATTTTATGGTTTAATATTATGTTTTAGTTTTAAAGGAAAGTAATTGCATAGTCTGGAGATATCCCTTTTCTATGTGAAGGGATATTAGTGATCTCCAATTTTGTTTAAGTGATTGGAGCTTCATGAATTGTATTCTGTCTCATGCCTTTGCAAGCACGTGTAAGGACCACCCATTCATCTTGCGCCTTGGTGTAGTAAGTGTGCAATGATCCTGTCTTGATGTAAATGAACATTTTTCAACGATAGCGAACAACTGGTTTTTGAGAATGCTGGCTGTATTTTTTCGTATAAGACTGAAATGTCTGGAATAGCTGGCAAAATGTGAGTTTAAATCGAGAGATTTGTTCCACACCTGGAGGACCATAGTCAAAGCTTGCTCACATTATATATGTGCTTCTCGTCAGCCGCGTTGAGTTTCTACAGTGGTGGTGTCTCTTGTAGTCCACTGTTGTGGCTGTCATTTTCTATGACAACATTGCTCAAAAGTTTAATTTAATGACATTTTGAAATAACATTTAATCTTTTTTATATCCTACTTTTCTTTGTAGCTATACTGTATTGTTTCACATGAGAGCCTCTGTCTAATACCAGCTGGGGTTCAGAGAGTTGAACAGCAGTATTAAGTAATACTGCACAAAATAATATGCTTATTTAAAGAAACAGCAGAGCTTCATGTAGTAGAGTGGATATGTAAGTCTGGGACCTGATCGGTGATGATGAATTCTTCATGCATTTGGATTCTGTCACACATCCGTTAACGTAATCTGAAGGCAAGGCAAGCAGTGTTCTTGTAGGAGCACAGTGGTGCGCAACCTTGATGTTGCACAATAGTATTATTAGGGTGTACTGTAGCCCCAAAGTCTAAGGAGACCATTAAAAGGAAAGATTAGCTGCTTCAGCTGTTACTGTAAGGAAAATGAGGCAATGTCAATATTGTACAGTCACCTCATCAGATGTTTTAGCAGAATTGAAGCAAATTTTATTACGCCTTATTATAAAATAGAGATCTCAGAAAACTCTACCACACTGCTTCTAGAGAACTGGCTGCTCTGCTCGAGCTTTCGCTATTGATTTTTTTTTCTAGCATCAGTGATTACAGCTAGCAGGTTACACTTTCTTTTAAATGCGCTTCTAAATGGCTCTTGCTGTGTTATTGATGGGCGAGCTTGGCTTTATTTACCTTGAGCTAGCAAGAGTAATTTGTTAAAAGAATCTCAACATTAAAATTATGCTTCAGCTCCAACAGGCAGACGCAATGGCCAAACATGTCACATTGAATATAAAACCAGAGCTCGACATGTATTTTCCAAAGCTGGCTCCTTCTAACAGCCTAAGCTTGGTCCAGCCGATTGCCAGGTGTTAATTAATGGCATCTCATACAGTGACCACACATGCACAGCTTCAGGCAGGGCAGAGCCCGCCTGTCCGGCCTCTGCATATTG
This sequence comes from Pleurodeles waltl, assembly GCF_031143425.1. Lineage (NCBI taxonomy): Eukaryota > Metazoa > Chordata > Amphibia > Caudata > Salamandridae > Pleurodeles > Pleurodeles waltl. The sequence goes on along the minus strand of NC_090448.1, from coordinate 933,110,811 downwards.
TTGTTGGAGACCATTTTAGAAAAGAGCTTGCTGCTGTCAGAATAGTGGATGAGACGATAACCCCCAGCTCCCACAAGGCCTTCATTTCCTGCCTTATCTGTTCTCAGTAGAGTGTCACTTGGTTCATACTGCGACCTTAAGATGATTGGAGATATGCGTTTGCCATAAAAACATCTTAAAGAAAGTACTGGTTGCCTGTTTTACATTCCTTCAGCAGTGTAGTACATTGTCAGCGATAAAATGAGAACTGTGTGTCGGGCACACCGTTTTAAAAGTAACACGACAATCTTTATTGGACCTGATCTGCAGAATATTGTGTATATGTTTTGTTGGCTAGTATGTGCTCATTTGAAACAAATCCTGTCGTGTAAAGCCTGGTGAATACATGTGAATATAAAGCCTTTTTTAATACCAATGTAGGTATTTATTCATTGATTAATAAATACAAAAAACAACAAGCATTGGAAAAACCAGTAGGTCTGTTGTCTGATGTCAGCCTTTTGGATTTGTCAGTGGTTGATTTGTTTTCTTGTAGTTTATGCAGAACGTTATTGTTGGGGAATCTGCCAGTATCTCCTCTATCAAAAAACATTGACAAAAATATTGATTAGTTCTATGAAAAAGCACATATTTTAGACACTTAAGGGAACTATGAGTGTGGACGTGTGTTCCTTGTGATAGAGAAGAATATTGTCACTCCCAGTGAATTAAGCCAATGGCTGACGTGGTCTGACACATTGCTATCAGAGGCATGCTGTAGTGGGTGGAAGAAGATTGTGAATTACACAATAATATATCAGTGGATGAAGAGGGCTGTCTGTAAGCCTCTGTAAGTCTATTTTACATATAATTGTAGTGAAATCAGGAGGTTTTGAGACAGTGCTAAACCCAAAAAGTAGCGGAGGGTTTGCTTGAAAGGATCTTGTCAGGGGTAATTGCTTGAGGTACTTCTTCACAACATCATCTTTTTGCTTGTCTCTTGCCTTCCAGAAGAGCACTCACCTTTTACAAATGAGACATAACTGGTAAGCCTCCTCCCATCAAAACAGGCACAAAAGCAAGCCACTGATGACTGTGTGGCTTTATTGAGACTCATTGGTGAAGTGCAGGCTAAATCGTTATGGTAAAGCACACTATTGGAATTTATTCATTTTGCTCCCATAGGTCATGCCACAAAAAGGGTGAAACCAAAAAAAAATGACACACATGTAATGCTCTCAGAATAGAGTAAGTGGAGATCTTGCCAGCTCATTTACCTGTTTTCAATAACATCCTGTATCCTACATAGTCTTCAGATTTGGTTTTATGCAGATACCCAAGGCAACAATTTCAGTTTCTGCTTGCAAGCACTATGATCTGCTTTAGAAACCCTGTATTTTTTAATTCAGAATGTGTTGTTATATGTATTTGTATAGCATCACCTCACCCTCAAAGAGTTATCCTTGTGCTGCGGGTATCCACTTACTGGACAGAAAACGTGGTGGAACATTTAAGAGGTGCCTGAGAAACTTAAAAATCAAAAGAGCTGGTTTGCAGCTCTTTTTAAAGTAAATAAAGTTATGGGTAAACCATAGATTTAGCCGTAGGATGTTCCAATAGTATGATGTCAGGAGAGAGAAAGTGCGCCCCCAGTTATAGAATCGTAGATGGGGGCAATGGCGGCACGAGATAGCAAGATCGAGCAGAGGCAGTAGCATAACAAAGGCTCCCGCGGTGTTAGGGCCCCCCGAGCTCCAGGGGGAGCCTTCAGCACAGTACACTGTGCACGGGCGGCAGGGCCCAGACTGGGTCCATGGGGGAGGGGGCCACCTCCAGGGGCTTCGCAGAGGGGGCCCCATCAAATTTCGCACCTCCACTGAGCAGAGTACACATGCTGATGTGCAGATTGACTCCTTATGAAAGTAACCATCTTTTTAGCTTTAGTTCGGTCCCCATTTGTCACACACCAATAACATGTCTCCTACCCTGCAAAAAGGTTTTAAGTAAGAGAACGGATGCAAGAATGAGGACTAACCAACAAGGGCACATCTCCTGTATCAACCACACTCCTACCAATGAGTTGTAAGGTGCTAATCAGTTTCTTCTGCTGGTTCATCTTCCCATACGTTCCAAATCCCCTTGGCACACTAGACTGCCCTGTAGCATGGATTTGAAACCTTGTGTCGATTGGATACGGTAAGTAACATCATGCGCTCTGTTTTATGGTTTCCAGTTTCTTGTTTCCCAGCTCGAATTGCTTTCCTGGGTTTCTTCTCTGTGTGTGCATGTGGTTAAGTTGAATCTGTGTTGCCACTTTGTAGAACATCTTTAATATTTTCTTACTCCTTCATTGCTCGGAAGTTATCAGGCTGGTTGCAGATCATAAAGTCGTACTCAAAGAGGCATAACTTACATTCCAGTCTATTTCAAGAAACCCAGATACATTTGTTGGATGAAAAGATACTGAAAGGATGTTCAAAAACAGTTACCTTTGAGCATATCAACCATTTGACCCTCTATTCCGAGAGTGACTCCATTTACAGTATAAGCACGCCTTGACTTCTGTATATTACACATTTGTTCTTGGCACCCCCAGGCCAAGGCCTTGTGGCATGCATACATATGTTCTTTGTGGAGCAATGTCAGTGGCTTAGCTGAAATTCATGTAGAACACACCCATAGCTCTTTTTGATGTTAGTACTAGGAGTATGACATTTTATGTATTTATTAATATAATTCTGTTTCATTCCAAATTGTCCTTCTCAAATAAAACCATGTTAAGGTGGAATTTGTGGAAGACAGTGGAGACGGCTGTCATGGGGGACTTTTGTCGAGAGGGGGTATTCATGTCCTTTGCAGATATTGGGGACTCCTATAGTGTGTCACCAGAGGTCAGTTCATAGTATACCAATCAATACACCACGTAGTACACTACCTGCAGAGCAATGATGGAGGCAAGCCACCCCAGTCACCACCACTACATATAGTACTGTTGTACGATGGCACTAGAAAGACCATTGCTGCTTTTTTATAATGCACTGAACTCTGCTGAGCAAGGGACAGCTGTGAAAGCTAGGAACAAATGGGACACAGTTCTGCCACACCAACTGATGGACAAACAATTTGATCTGACACTTCAACAGGTTCACTGCTTCACTCCATTTTAACTTTATACATCAAACATACCTTACCCCACACCTCATCAAGCATATGTTTCCTCCAGCCTCCTGCGAGTGCCCTGGGTGCAAGACGCAGGACCCTCACCCAGAACCCACCCACTGACTCCACCGACCCAGACACCGCCGCACTCAACCTTCAACGGTGGATCAACGACTGCGCCAACACCCTCGCACCACTCAAGAGGTCCACAGACAACCAAGAAAAAAAAAAGTTGCCTGGTTCACTGACGAACTCCTAACCTCCAAACGCGTCTGCCAGAAACTAAAGAAGAAATGGCTCCTCGAACACACACCCGACAGCCTGCCAGCCCACAAGGAGGCCACCCGCAAGCACCACCAGCTAATAAGACTCGCCAAATGATCCCACTTCACAGAACGCCTGAACAACAACGCACACGACAGCAAAGAACTCTTCTGCATCGTGAAAGAGCTCTCCAACCCCAGCGCCAACGTCAACGACATCCCACCATCCCAAGAACTCTGCGACGCCCTGTCCACCTTTTTCTATCAAAAGATTACCGACATCCACGACAGCCTCAATACCACGCCTCCGTCAGACCCCACCCCCGGAAACTCCACCTGCACCAACCGCCTGACCACCTGGACCTACGTAGACGACACTGAAACACGCAGGATCTTGAACTCCATCCACTCAGGATCCCCTTCGGACCCATGCCCCCACCACGTCTACAACAAAGCCGACTCTACCATCGCCCCCCAACTTCGTAAGGTCATCAACTTATCCTTTGAAACCGCAACTTTCCCGGAAAGCTGGAAGCACGCCGAAATCCACGCCCTCCTTAAGAAGCCCAAGGCAGACCCCAACGACCTCAAAAACTTCCGACCGATCTCCCTGCTCCCTTTCCCGGCGAAGGTCACCGAGAAGATCGTCAACGCTCAGCTTACCCACCACCTCGAGGACAACTCCATCCTGGACTCCTCCCAGTCCGGTTTCAGACGCAACCACAGCACCGAGACAGCACTCATCGCCGCCACAGATGACATCAGACAGCAAATGGACAACGGCGAAACATCAGCCCTCATCCTCCTGGACCTCTCCGCAGCCTTCGACACGGTCTACCATCGCACCCTATTAATACGCCTCCACGAAGCCGGAATACAAGAAAAAGCCCTCAACTGGATCTCCTCATTCCTCTCCGGCAGAACCCAGAGAGTCCGCCTCCCACCCTTCCGCTCCGAAGCCACCAACATCATCTGCGGCGTACCCCAAGGCTCCTCTCTGAGCCCGATGCTGTTCAGCATCTACATGGCCCCCCTCGCACAACTGGCCCGTCAGCACAACCTCAACATTCTTTCTTACGCCGACGACACCCAGCTCATCCTCTCCCTCACCAAAGACCCACAAACCGCCAAAGCCAACCTCCACGAGGGAATGAAGTCCATAGCCGAGTGGATGAGACACAGCCGCCTGAAATTGAACTCCGACAAGACGGAGGTCCTCATCCTCGGACGCACCCCCTCCGCCTGGGATGACTCCTGGTGGCCCACTTCGCTGGGAGCCCCGCCAACGCCAGCCAACCACGCCTGGGCTTCGTCCTGAACTCCGCCCTCACCATGTCCAAACAGGTCAACGCAGTTTCCTCCTCCTGCTACAACACCCTCCGCATGCTCCGTAGAATCTACAAATGGATATCGACGGAAACCAGAAGAACAGTGACCCAGGCCCTCGTCAGCAGCAGACTAGACTACAGCAACGCACTCTACACAGGCATCCCAGAAAAAGACATCTGACGCCTCCAACGCATCCAAAACGCCTCCGCCCGACTGGTCCTCGACGTACCCCGCCGCTGTTACATCTCCCACCACCTGAGAGACCTCCCTTGGCTCCCCGTGGACAAGAGGATCACCTTCAAACTCCTCACCCACGTTCACAAGGCACTCCACAACGCCGGACCAGGATACCTGAACTACAGACTCAACTTCTACGGCCCCACCCGTCAACTCCGCTCTGCCAACCTCGCCCTCGCCATCGTTCCCCGCATCCAGCGCAAGACCTCCGGTGGCAGATCCTTCTCCTACCTTGCCGCCAAGACCTGGAACACCCTCCCGACCTCCCTGCGACAGACCCAGGACCTTCTCACCTTCAGTAGACTTCTTAAGACCTGGCTCTTCGACCAGTAGCAGCACCACCCCCCCCCCTTTTCAGCGCCTTGAAACCCTAACGGGTACGTAGTGCGCTTTACAAATGTGATTGATTGATTGATTGATTGATTGGATGCCGACTTTTAACATATGGTGTGGGAGTGCAACTTACTACAATGACCATGAGGGTAACACAGATAATGATGTTGGTTGTTGACCACACACTATCAACCACACCTGAATCCTGCCTCTGGGGAATATGACCTAGAACAAAAGGGGACAAATACTTACACAGAATAATTGACCTAGCCTTCATAATACATAAACACCTAATAGTCACAAAGTGGAAGGCACCCACGGCTCCAGATATTGGGGATAGTAGTGGACACTTCTGAAGTGGGCATGTACCGAATCAGATGTGCTCGCGGGGGTGCACTACCCAGGTTGGGGGGGGGGAAGAGGGGTCACAGTGAAAGGGGAATGCTGGGAGATATATATCAGGAATATAAAAACAAAGAATGATGCCCGGCCCCTCCCCCCCGAATACTGCCTAACCCACCTCTGGTATTGACTGGTGCTCTTGTGGGGCTGAGCGGGCCTTGTGCGATGGACTACCTAAGTGCCAGAAGCCCCAGGTCTCCAAACCCTGAGACCATTCAACACTCTGCCCACCCCCCACACACCACCGACTCCCAACCCTTGCTACATGATACTGTTTACCATAGAAAATGTGTGGATGAGGGGACTAATTTGGATAATGCTATGCACCCTGCACCTACACCTATGTGTGCTGTATCTGAGCTTTTCTAGGATGCCCATGTTGTTGATGCCCTCCACGATCACTGCATCGTTGATCATCTCCTGTAGGAATGTGGACTTAAATGACTCCACTGTCAGCAGTTTTTGTTTATTATAAATGTATTCAGGCACCAGACTCAATGGCGGTCTCAATGACAATTGCATTGCTTTGTATTTACATTTGTAGTGTGCCACTTCTACAATGTGTAATAAAACAATAAAATATATTTTTTTAAAGTGGAATTTGTAATTATTTTATTCAAAGGTTTTTCTTCATCTTTTTTCAAAACCTTTCCTTCACATCCACCACTTCTGAGGTCAGGCTTCTTGGATATAGTACATCTTTGTTTTTCTTTAGTTTCAAAAACATTTAAGTGTAACTTCCCTCTGATTATAGTGGTAGCAATTGTTACTCGTGGACCTCGTAAATATGGCCCGGAGTGAAAGGTGAGGGCAGATAATGAACGAAAATTAAATCACCAGCTGTGTCAGACCTATTGCCCACCCATAGGTGGGCAGCAGTTCTTATGACCATTCCCCTAAGCTCACCCTCTTGTACAGATAAACCAGTCACCTCTTCTCAAATACTTCATGACCCTGTTTGGTTATTTCCTGAACGTAGACGGAAGGTAAACAAAGGTAATTAGTGCCAGCATTCTCAGCCTCTGAGGGGCAGTTGCAGTCTCAGGGCCTCATGGTACGTTGCCAGGTGTCGACCCCAGTGGACCGTAATTTCCTATTCTGACTTGTATCCCACACCTATACCAGAGCATTACTAGTTATTTCCCAAATGATAGGTAATACCATGCAAACACTAGATTATCGAGTCCAAATTTGTGTGTTCTCTACCCGTGTCTGAGCTGATTCCAGGCCGGTAGGTTTTGTTGTTGGTAGGCTAGGGAAGAGCAAAGAGGAGAGCTTTTGCTGCTCCCATTGTCCTGCTTTTATAGTGTGGGTGAGGGCCGTCTGCAGCCCCTGCAGCTAACCATGCAACTTTGGGTCTGGACTGTCTGGGCCTGGTTTAATTGGGTCTGAATCTTACAGATCTTATAGTTTGAGGCCCAGAAACCTGAGAAGCACAGAATCCCCCCTTTCCTGTGATACTACTGCAGGCCACTCATAGTCAATCAATCAATCAGTGATTTATAAAGTGTGGCTAATCACCCGTAGGGTCCCAAGGGGCTGCTGCTGAGGGCATCAGTGTTAAATAAAGTGTGCAAATTCAAATGAAACTTCTGCATCTGAAATATCCGGGCCAGTGGCACATACAAGAGTCAGAATGTTCAGCATCTCAACACCCCTCTAGCATCTAGAGTACACTGCTGCCCAACTACTTTATCACTAGATGTATTGATTTTGAACAGATGCTGTGTATTAGTGCCCATGATTTTAAAACTTTTTGGGAATCACCTATGCACAACGTATAGGTAATTTATGCATTATGTCTTAAAATGCATTCTCTCTTGTGTAATGCAATATTAACAAAGATGATGTTGCTATCTCTAATTCTCCTCTAGTGGGCCCACCAGTGCAGTTCAAAAGTTGGAAAAACAGCTAAAAACAGAATTTTCTTGTTGACAAACATATAATGATGTGTAATCCCATTTTTTCGAATGTTGTGAAACATTATACTTGGAAAAATGTGAACAAAATATGTATCAGTTTGACTGAGCTGCCAACTCTTCAGTAGGACTGATTGGTGACTTTTAACCAAAAATTGGGTGGAAATGTATAAGTCCCTTACTGAAGAGTGATGGTATATCACAATTTATCTACAATACCCTGATTTTTACCAGTATGCAAAACTGAGGAGTAATTTGGTGAATCTACTGGGACAAGCAGGCTTGACCGTGGTCTTCAGTCTATTAACCACTAAACTGAATAGTTGACTCATTCAAATGGTATTAAACGTAGTCACAAGGCCTTGAATTCCCTAGCTATATTTAGCTTTATGACAACCCAATTCTTACCCTCTTCTGAATTCTCTTCCCATCCAAAATAGAATCTGAACAAGGGGGAAGTTGATACCCTATAGCTAATCTTCTTCTGTTTTTTAATCCAAAAAAGGGTCCTTTTTAAAGTAGAGAATTCTTATGACCAGCTCGGCTGTTGATTGCAAATCAACTTTGTTGACATCTTATGTGTGAGTATACCACTCATTATTAAGACAAAATTACCCAGAAATGCTAATCATCCTAGAGCTTACGTACAGTTCATCGAATCTCCTCTAACCCACCATAGGTCATGTCGGTACCGGTTGAATACCCGGTTACTAAGTGGAGATTATCATCGCCCTTAGACCTTCTCTTCTTCAACCCATTCCTTATCTGTGTTATACTGGTACGAGTAAGAGGAGCAAAGTAACAACACTTTTATTAATTACCAACAAACTTAATTACCTCTCCCTTCATTCTTCCTCATACTATTCCTTAATATTGAAGTCTCAGTCCCCATCCATCAGACACTGTTTCCACATTGAACTGCCCTCAGCTTTTCCAATTGTCGTTTCTATGATTAATTCTCTTTGAATATGAATGGTCTCAATTCCTCCTTGTAAAACATTCAAGTATTGGGTATGTACATTATAGTATTGTTACAGGGGTGTCCTGAGTAAGAAAGAACTCTCAGGATGTCAACACATGTTAGCCCTGACATCAACTACATTAAACATACTTGCATGCAGTCCATTTAAACATAGCTGCAAGCTAGGAGCACAGATAACCTGCTCCTCCTGCGTTTCTTTTACGACCAGATCATTATATTTTGCTGCATATTATTTTACACTGTATCTGCTGTGCCTACTTTTTGTTTTTAAGAACTCTTCATATTTGTGAACGTTTTCGGATTTTTTTTTATCATTGCCTGTCTGTTGAAATACATTAAGAGGTATAAAAAATGCAACACTGTTGCACTGCCTGACCATGTTGTTGTACATTTCAGTCAACCATGCTGCATAATTCGGCCTTCTATTATTTGTTTTGTATTTTAAGTCCATTCGGTAGTATACAACCAAAAATGTCTGCATTACCGTTCTAAAATATTCACACACTTCTGTGGTGTGTGGATTTCAGGGGTCTAAAGCCGGGCACGTGGCACTTCCACTTCTACTGCTGTACTACCTATGGTATGAAAACCGATTGTAAGTAAACATATTGATGTTGCGTATCGCCCAGCATGCTCGTTTTGTTGAGAAGCACTGTAGGCTTCTCAGGGTATGTAAATTGACTGCTATTAAGGGTATGCATATTGTTTGTCCACTGTCTTCTAGAAAGAGTTCATTCATCATCGTTCAGGGTTTTTCCATCAAGTGGGGAGAGCTTGGCTAGGCCGACACAGAGGCAGAACCGGTTTTCTGCCTTGGTTCCTTCCCCCTAGCTAAATGTTTTTGTTCCTGGGTTGAGAGGCATCCGGGACTCTAGACTGTAGACTTCTGCAGCGAACACACACTCTTCGTGTGCCACAAAACCATAATAGGCTGTTTGTGAATCATTTGCTTGGACGTGAGGACTGAGATTTTTTCGGTCCACAAATACTGGAATCTTCCTAATAATCATTATTTTTTTATTTAAGTATGGGCAAAACATAATTTATTTCGATTAGTAATGTGATCACATTGCTAACACCTGTAAAGTACATTGCACAATTTTGAGAGCTGCAAAGTGATAACTTAAACCAGAGGTGTAGACAGGGCAACTGGAATTATGCAATTTTGCGGCTGCACCTTTTTTTCACATAACTATGGATTTGCTGTATTTGCCACATAATCCATCATCTGCTGCATGATCTGTAGATTTACCAAACAATGTTTTAACTGGCTAAAATGGTTCAAAAGTTACTAAAAACGTGACAATGTGTTCACGCGTAGTGGAACGCCCTGCGAAAAGGTAAACTTGCAGTTGCTTATTGCAGTATTTGGTTGTTAAATGGTGAAATCTTTTCCTGGGTTGTAATAACCTGTATACATTGCAAAATGATGAAATGATACTCTAAAAAATGTGCTGCATTGTGCTGCATAGTTTGCCTTTTCTTGCTGCATAATTACTCCAATCTGCTGCATAATTTGATGCTCTCCTGCTGCATAATTCCTGTGGTCTGTATAGAGAGAGTAGTAACTAAAGGGTGCACGCAAACGGACAATTTATGAGAGGATGTCTCCCCAGAAACCAGTCACAGGCAAAATTGTACCATATCTTTAGGTTAGGATAAACTTTGAGAGGCCTGGGACAATTCATGATCAGTGGACGCATCCTGAAATAGTTGGCCTTAATTGGTAATTTGTTGTCAGATAACTGAAACGTAAATACAACAAGAAAAGTCTTGCCAATCAGTCAACAGGCCTGCCTACATTTGGAATAGTACCACAAGGAAGAGGTTTATGTTAGGAGTTATTTTTGTTTATATTTAATAAGTGTGGAACCAATTTCTTTAGTGTTTCCTTATGCACTATTATTTTGCCGAGAATTTTTATGCTGGATGCTCCACATCTGTCCGTCTTGGAGGTAGGTTGGACTAAATAACGAAGGCAAGCATCTGTATACCAAAATAGCATATTTCCAAGATTTAACATCTACATAAGCAACCACACAAACCTTTGTAACCTATTATAAGTTCCTTTCCTCACCTAACTCAGTTACTTTCAATTTACAGTTGAAGGATGAAGTACAAAGTTTTCCTTAATGGGATTCAAAGCAATGTCTGTGGCAGATAGTCGGCTCACTGAGTTAATTCTCTAAGTTATCGGTTTGAGTGCTTTGAGAAAGACAGAAGTTTGGCTTCAAAATATACTCTGCATCAAATGCTAGTTGTTAGTCTTACAAATACAGTGGAAGAAAGTAACAACAAATATACATTTAGAAGCTGGCATTCTGGTTAGCGCCCTTGTTTTTCTCACATACTCTCAGTGCATAGTTTGTAAATACAAAAATATCTGTGCCCAGCGCTCTCCTCTTAAACACGCGGCTGTTGCAATCAAATGTGTGCGCAAGGAATACTGAGGCAGCATAAACCTGAAGCCATCTTAGGCCTCTTTAATACATTTACAGCCACTCTCTGTCTCTTCAGCTCAGTCTTGCAGCGTTCAGCTTTTCCCCTTTGTGGCGCCTTTTTGTTTTTCCTCTTCCTCCGTTTTTCCCATATGTGTCTTTTGCTTGCAGTAAATGCTTGAGGCAGAAAAATAAGCACCGGCCCTCAAAAATAAGTGCTGGTGCTCCGTACCGGAAATCCCCAGCTCAAATTATTCACTGCATATTCTGGATCTCATTCAGGGGGGAAGAGATTGAACAATCCATTCATTTTTATGTGTAAAGCAACACTGGATGATGATATGCTTTGATAAGTGGCTAGTCTGGGTTTGATGGCATTACTATCTGAACAGACCTTTTGTTTCAGATATTCATGCAGTGTGCTCATAATCCTCCCTTTTCAACCTTTGATTGTTGACCAGTCACTCTCAGTGTTTAATTTGAGACCCACCAATAATGTACTGGCTCAGACCAAAGGATCATTGCTATTTCAACGAATCTTACTGCCTGTTTGGGTGTATTTTCTGCCTACAATGGGATGCATGCATTGTAATGCATGAGGAGCTATTTTACGTATCCTTGGCTTTCCCTCTGTTGGGACCTCATTACTAACATTTTGCTTTTACATGCATACAATGGCATGCACAAATGCACACCTCTGCAGACCTGCATTTGCATGCGTTACCACAATAAACACAGACCTGTCAGCTTTGCCAATGCTTTTTTTTTAAATGTTGCTTCGTGTTATGTCCCAGGGCGCTATCATATAAATTCCTATCCTGACTGCTTGTGACACAGATGGGAGGTCGCTGCATCCCCTCAATGACTGTGTCATTGTATCTTTTTATGGCTATTAGCTGAATAAAAGTATTTGACTGACTGGCCTGTGTCATTGTAATGCAAGCAAGCTATATAGATGGGCATTGGCAAAATCAAATAAGTCTGGCTTTAACGTGCCATTGCATGTAAACACAAATGCTTGATTACATGTTTTTCTCATACAAAAATTGCTTAACACAATAAAGCCTGCTGTTTTGGCAATGCTGGGAAAAGGTGGCAAAAAAGGTTTCCTATTAATTTAGAATAGGGGTCTTCAAACTGGGGGGCGGGCCCCCATGAGGGCCTCAAGAGGGGTGCTAGGCTCTGGCCCAGATGTATTAAGCAGAAAACAGTGCTTTGTTTTTAGCAGAAAATACTTTATTTCATTTTTTAAATGGTAACAGAACTTAACTGCAATATTTAAATAAGTCTAGACATATTTAAACATTGCCGGTTTAGTAGAATAATTGTGGAGAAATTCTGAGGGGGGGGGCTGTTGATTTTCTTTTTCCATCTGGGGAGAGGGGTAGCATAAAAACGTTTACAAACCACTGATCTAGAGTAGTACAACAATTAAAGAATTGAACATGAACAACAATGTGATGAGTGAGTCTACTTTTCAGATGTAAAATAATCTCTCACTTATTCAAATAGAAGTTCTCTCTGGAAGGTGGAATGCTAAACCCAATAGCCAATAACAAGATGTGAAAGGGTAATGCTCTCTGGGAGTCCAAAATCTTCTCTCTCTCTCTATACATATATGTGTGAATATGTATGTGTGTATATAAATATATATATCTATATATCTATCTAAATGTGTATATATATATATATATATATATATATATATATATATATATATATATATATATATATATATATATATATATATATATTAAAAAGGAATGACTCAAGCTCAAGTTCAGACCGAATAAGCACAGCGTGGTGCAGATTTACTTCTTTACCTTATATTATCCATACCTACAGATGGGTTCTAATTGCTGTCACCACAATGATCAGGAAGTATGCTATCATGCACTGGAACTTCGCAGCCCTTCATTTGTCCTGTTGCTTAGTAACAAGATCATTTGTCATGTATTCGCAGAGAGAGAGAGAGAGAGAAACATAACATGTGCTGTTGAAAATGCAATGAGCACATTCGATTCTATCTAATTCCCATTTATATCGCCGTGGACATCCCCACTGCCCAGCTGCCCCCTGAAAGACACCGAGCTGTGGGATTTTTTTGACGCATGAATGGAGACCGGGAAGTGGGCCAGCACGCTGCTCCTCGGCGTCCTCTATCATTTATTACCTTCCAGTTTTAATTGTTTTCTTGCTTCTTTCCAGATATTTATCTAGGGCGAATTACACTCACTTACAGAGGCGCACGGGCACTCTGGGAGAAAGGGAGGCGCGCGTCCGAACCGGATTATAATAACTCAACAATGAGCAGCTAGTTGATAGAAATTAAAAGGCATTTTTTAGACTTTAATAATCTCCTTTCTTGAAAGTTAAAAAGAGTATGTATATACCTTTCAAACGTGGCGACTCCTTAACATAAAACTTAGCTGTAGTGTTTTTTTAAAGCTGATCTTATGTGCTTTCCAGTTACATCTTCATTAAAGCTGGGATATAGTTTACCTATAATCGTTAAAATATTGATAGGAATAGGCTTGTGGGAACTTGCACCCTCTTAAGAAAAACCAAAGTAAACAAGCTTAAATACGTACGTATCCCTTTATTATGTTTGTATAATCACTTAACATTTGCCTTTTGATCACTTCATGGTGCACATGGCACATTAAGCCAAGTTGGGTCTGTGTCTTTAAGTATGCTGAATGCTGTGGACGTCATGTCTTCGGTTTTGTTGGTATTGCTGTGTTGTTTTGTAACAGGATGATGGATGTATAGTTTTGAATCCCTTTAAAGATAGGTTGCCAACTGGGCCAAGTGTAGATTTATCACTTTACTTCCTCATCTATCATTAAAGTTCGTGAGACGGTGTCTTCAGTTAATAAAACTGTGAGGTAGGGACTCCACCGACTATTGCTTCTAGGTGGAAGTATATATCACAAGCTGGATTTTCAACTCTTTCCAGAATTTTTGTTTGTTGGCCCCTGAGTGGTTGGACAGGCAGATTTGCAACAACGTGTGAGTGAAACAAGAAACATAAGGTTTTATGCAGTGCACTGGACCTACTGAAGCCACAATCTACTCCATTCATAATCCAACTTAGCAAGATTTCAAATTTAAAGACAACTGAGATCGTGTTCTAATTCCACGATAATCTACATGCCATGCAAAAAATTGAGCTATTTTCCTTTTTACCATAAAGGTAGCCTCTGGCGTAATGACCTATGCAGTATCTTATTCACACTGCAGACCAGAGGCATTAACTTGATGAAGGTGCATCTCTTTAAACAACTTTCATAAATTGAATCCCCGGCTATCAGTCCCAACTTTAGCCATCATTCTCTTGCAGATTCGGGTTCCCTTCCACCCCTTTTCCATTAATGCACTCGGTAACCAGAACTTTGAAGAGGCACTCATTTAGTCACATCATATCTAAAATGTTGTTGTCAAGAAATCAAAGGTAAAGCACTCTGTTTCCAAAACGATTGTGACAGTGCAGTGCTGGCAGCAAAAAACGACCTAGGTAAACCATGCCTGTAATTCATATACTGTGAGTTAGCTTTGGACAGCACTTTTATACATTGGTTATGGTTGCAAAGGGAATGAATTGAGAGAGAATGTATTGCACACCAAGCAAAATGCATTTCAAAATCTGAAAATGCAATTTAGTCTCAGTCCTTGGAAATAAACATGTGTTGTGCTGGTCATCAAGCAATCAGGTTGTCAGAAAGTAACAGGGTCAAAAAGGAGCAGATGGCATGCTCTTTCACCTAATGGATAGAAGTGGAAACGAATAAGTAATTCAAGCAGTGTTTCCCCAGGATTGGCTCACTGAGTCACACTAAGCATCATGTGTACCCCCAAACATGGGCCCCTTAGCAAACTGTTCCTTAGAAGGGGATCAGCAGGCAACTCACTGATCAGTGGGGTAACATTAGCCCCCGCAGCCTCCGTGATGTGTGGGAGGAGCCTGAGCTACAGGCTGCAGCGACGGGCTCCTGGCGGTGGACTGAGCTACAGGCTGCAGCAACGGGCTCCTGGCGGCGGACTGAGCTACAAGCTGCGGGCCCTTGCCTGAGAGCTCCTGACTGGGTCAGTGGGGGGGGCTCCCTGTAGTTTGCAAGGGGACCCCCTAAAGTTTTGTTACACCACTGTCACTGATGATGAATAATAAGGTCAAAACACTTATGTGGTTGTTTGTGTTCCCATTTAGAAGGGGTGTGATGCTTGGTTAAGAACCCCTGAAGAAAAGTTATGCTGCGTATGGTGTGGGTATTACAGGGAGTGCAGAATTATTAGGCAAGTTGTATTTTTGAGGATTAATTTTATTATTGAACAACAACCATGTTCTCAATGAACCCAAAAAACTCATTATTATCAAAGCTGAATATTTTTGGAAGTAGTTTTTAGTTTGTTTTTAGTTTTAGCTATGTTAGGGGGATATCTGTGTGTGCAGGTGACTATTACTGTGCATAATTATTAGGCAACTTAACAAAAAAAAATATATACCCATTTCAATTATTTATTATTACCAGTGAAACCAATATAACATCTCAACATTCACAAATATACATTTCTGACATTCAAAAACAAAACAAAAACAAATCAGTGACCAATATAGCCACCTTTCTTTGCAAGGACACTCAAAAGCCTGCCATCCATGGATTCTGTCAGTGTTTTGATCTGTTCACCATCAACATTGCGTGCAGCAGCAACCACAGCCTCCCAGTCACTGTTCAGAGAGGTGTACTGTTTTCCCTCTTTGTAAATCTCACATTTGATGATGGACCACAGGTTCTCAATGGGGTTCAGATCAGGTGAACAAGGAGGCCATGTCATTAGATTTCCTTCTTTTATACCCTTTCTTGCCAGCCACGCTGTGGAGTACTTGGACGCGTGTGATGGAGCATTGTCCTGCATGAGAATCATGTTTTTCTTGAAGGATGCAGACTTCTTCCTGTACCACTGCTTGAAGAAGGTGTCTTCCAGGAACTGGCAGTAGGACTGGGAGTTGAGCTTGACTCCATCCTCAACCCGAAAAGGCCCCACAAGCTCATCTTTGATGATACCAGCCCAAAACAGTACTCCACCTCCACCATGCTGGCGTCTGAGTCGGACTGGAGCTCTCTGCCCTTTACCAATCCAGCCACGGGCCCATCCATCTGGCCCATCAAGACTCGCTCTAATTTCATCAGTCCATAAAACCTTAGAAAAATCAGTCTTGAGATATTTCTTGGCCCAGTCTTGACGTTTCAGCTTGTGTGTCTTGTTCAGTGGTGGTCGTCTTTCAGCCTTTCTTACCTTGGCCATGTCTCTGAGTATTGCACACCTTGTGCTTTTGGGCACTCCAGTGATGTTGCAGCTCTGAAATATGGCCAAACTGGTGGCAAGTGGCATCGTGGCAGCTGCACGCTTGACTTTTCTCAGTTCATGGGCAGTTATTTTGCGCCTTGGTTTTTCCACACGCTTCTTGCGACCCTGTTGACTATTTTGAATGAAACGCTTGATTGTTCGATGATCACGCTTCAGAAGCTTTGCAATTTTAAGAGTGCTGCATCCCTCTGCAAGATATCTCACTATTTTTGACTTTTCTGAGCCTGTCAAGTCCTTCTTTTGACCCATTTTGCCAAAGGAAAGGAAGTTGCCTAATAATTATGCACACCTGATATAGGGTGTTGATGTCATTAGACCACACCCCTTCTCATTACAGAGATGCACATCACCTAATATGCTTAATTGGTAGTAGGCTTTCGAGCCTATACAGCTTGGAGTAAGACAACATGCATAAAGAGGATGATGTGGTCAAAATACTCATTTGCCTAATAATTCTGCACTCCCTGTATGCATGGATAAATGCATAGTATAGTGGGACTTTTCCAAGTAAGATAATACAAAAGATCGTTTTATTTGAATAGATTTCACTGTGGAATTTTTTTAAGAGTCACATTTTATGTAGTTATGATCCAGTTTCGAATCAATGTTTGGGACCGTCCCTTTAATTAAGAAGTATGTGTCCTGTTCTTTGATTATGTGATAAACCCAGCATTTTCATACTGGCGAGGAACGAAACAGGAGGCTGAAAGAGAGGCATGATGTAGATGGTAAGTGTGGATACATTGCATAAATTATCCAAACAATTCTTCGTACACGAAGGCTATGTGGCTTTTTCTGAGTTACTGTAGCAAAGCACAATGCACAAGGACAGATCTGAATTGTTCTGTGGTCACTGAAACTGCTTTAATAGAACTGCTCTGCAATAAAAAATGACATTAATCGTTATTGACATTAAAATGATTGTTAACTTAAGAATTCTGATTTCTGCTGGTGATGGTTGGCAAACACTACATTTACAGTTCCCTCTCACCCAACGTCTAATTAGCTCTTTCTCCTCCACTGAGTCTGCTGTACACCGCTAGCTCAGAAGATAATCTGGGCCTCAGTGACTTTAGCAGAACCTTCTTCGAAGGACTCTATAATGTGAACATCTGTGCAGCAAATTTAAGAAAGATGCTATGAAATTATTAATATTTCACATTTTTTCTCTACATGTTTTTTGTAGCTATTGCTTTTAGCTCTCTACTGCTATTCCTATGATGACTGACTTTTTTGTGGTTTCCGGCCTCACTGTTTGAAAACCCACAACACTATTTAATCATATGCTAAAAATGGGGGGTCAACCGTTGCTATTGTTGGGACAGACTTTAAGCCGCATTAATCACTGTTGACCAAACTCCATTAACAAGACCCTTTAGAACCTGTTGCATGTGCTGCAGCATGGGGTAAAAAGGAGCATTAGCTTTAGTGGGATGTTCATAGCTGGAAGGGCTATGGCAACAGGATGCTGTGTGATCATTGAATGCATGGTGGCAGGGAGGTGGCAATGAACTGATGTACGTTTTAGTTATGCATTAGAGACATTACCGGGCACCATCAGCGCGAGTGATAACATAGCACACGCAAGCAAGTCAGTGAAACCATTCAGTTTCATCGTTTAGGTAGCACAGCAAAAATAGCACAGGAGATCCATTTTAAATATGACATCCAAAGTGCATCACCGGATCTTAGGGCTACCTAAAATCATCGTATCTCAAGGTGATAAGACTAGTCAAGCAGTTTATCCTGGTTACCTGTTCCTCCGATGCCCTACCTGCACTGATTTATCTCCGCTTCTTTCCCTAAAGTAGATGAAGCCCAAGTGAACTTCCTGCTAACTGAATGGTAGCCAGGCCTCCTTCATCGCTTCCCTGTCAAAGGCCTTTGCAGTCATGGTTTGGCTTGAGAAGCCTGACAGATTTCTCAGTATCCGTGCAAACAAAGACTGCATATTTTATTTTTCAGTATAATACTTTTCTGCCATAAAATAGGCCAGAGGGAGAAAAGGCCAGCTAGAGCCTCTGAGATCATTTCTCTACTGAGCTGCCATTTTACGCCACTATGGGAATACAGCAGCTGCAGAAGCGCAAATATATGTTGACGGCTGCAAATACAAAGTGTAGAGGCACCTGTACATGTTTGGCATTATTTATTCTCTCTTGGAACTTATTTTGCTCCCGACACATCGAAATAACAACTCTGGGGACCTTGCTTCATCTCTTGGGGCCACAAAGCATCCCACTGTGACCGGTGGCGAAGACAGAATCTTTTTATAGGCAAAGTAGTGTTGGTGTGGTGTGTGCACCTGTTCCTGTGTCTGAAGGACATCTTCACACCAGCAGCATGCAAGGTGGCACACATTTTATGTCTCTGGAGTGCTGTGTATTCCACCTCTATATTTTAACCTGCAGTAGCTAGAAAGCACATTGTCAGCTGTGTAAGTATTCCATTATAGTTCTCAATAAACAAGTCTTCATTTTCATGCATTAATGCTGAACTATTGCTTGCCGCCATTTTGTGGTTGTGTCTTGGCCTGGTGTATTCTCTGTTGCATTTAAACTTAGGTGTAAGGACGTTGCCCCTTTCTTATAAATTACGTTGGGAAAATTGTAACCTTTTCAAATACAAACAATGCAGAAGATGATGTGCGGCCTGTTCTGCAAAATGTGGGTTATTATTTTAAATAGAAAATACGATCCTATTTTTATTTGCTTTTAACATTTGCCCTTGGCATCTGTTCGCTCCATTGTGGGCTAACCTAAACCGTGTTCTGACAATGGGTTAAATCAAGCACTTATTGAGAGGCATTCTCTTCTTAATTACATTTCCTTCTTCTGGAAGCTATTTTAATTTTTTTATAATTGCATGTTAATTGTGTATTAGCAGGCCTTTCTGATTAGTGAAAAACATAATGGAACCTTTGTAAACAACTGCGAAAGAGGAAGGGGGAAAAGTGCATGGGAGCAGATGCTCGGTGTTTTAAGAATAAATAGTCATATCTCGAATCTAGTTAGAAAAAGGATAAATTATTTTTTTCTGATAATTGTAAGTCAGCTTGGCTTTCGTCGTGCACGCTTCATTGATGTGCACAAGGTTTAAAGAGGACATTCAGTGTAAGGATTACAAAAAACGTTGTCTGCCCACACCTGCGACATCAGTAGTCACCAGAATGAAAGAACACAGGATACACAGAATAGCTTTTTGTTTGAAGGGATCTGGTTCACTTTTGAAGCTTAGACTGACATAATTCACAGATGACTCCAAAAAAGAGAATACACACCTTTCATTTATGAAAGATTCTTTAAACTGCTTGCAACATTTAGTGACCAGATCAGATTTTCATTTCGGAATTAATATAATTTTCTGACTGTACCAAATCAGTACCTTCTGATGAAAGATGATGGCGCAATTTCTTGAAAATTCGAAAAGTTTTATGCCATGAAAGAGCCGAAAATTGCTGATTGGCGAGTTTTACTACTATTTCTAAGCAAAAGACATCATGATTCCATGCACGTTTGCAAGCAGAAATTTAAAATATATTTGGAATTTGGATATAGAGAGGCTAAGCGGTGTATAGTTGGACATACACAGTTGATACAGTGATGATAAGGCAAGTAGAGGCAGAGTGACAAATAGACAAACACAGGTGAACAGGCAGATTAAAACAGACAGTCACAGGCAAACAGACGGATTAAGGGATAGAAGAATCAACACCAGCGTGCCAACACACAGGCAGATTGACATACACTTGGATGGACAAACACTTACAGGAGGATGGACACAGGAACGGATGGTTCCAGGATGGATGGATGGTAGCAGGGAAGATCAAGGAATGGATGGTTGATGGTTGGGAAGTGTGGATAGATACAGCCTGACTAAAAAGCAGGCAGGCTGACATAAAAATTGAAGGATAGGCACAAATTTGTGGTAAGAGGGATGATCAGATGGCCACAGACAGTTTGAGACATAGATGTATGGAAGTGTAATCTGACACATGATGCAGAGGGATGCTTAAAGATAGGTCTAAGTGTAGGGAGGTAGACAAGTGCAGGGTCAGGATGGGACAAAAAAAACAGGCCCGGGCCCCAAAATAAAAGTGCCTCCCATTAGCGAAGCAGACAGCTGAAAAAAAAGTGGTCATACAGAAATAAACTATAAAACCCCTTCAGACCCATATGGCCATAAAACCGGCCCACACAATCCTCTTTCAGACCAGCCTATCAGGCACTGCCTGACTGCCCTATAGGCCAGTTAGGCCCTGTGTAGGTGAGGAGTATGGATTTTATGTAGTGAGTCTGCCTACTGTGATCTACCAGAAGCAATTTCTGTTCAGGTTGTTTAGGTGTGATGTATTTTTCCAACAATGACAAACAGATGGACAGATATCAGAATAGATAAGCATGCAATGGCATAGACAGATGGAGAGATAGGAGAACTGGAACAAACGGACAGATGATGGACAGATGGAAGGGTATCATCCTCCCATCCACTCTCACTTCATCTTTCAAAAACTTGTTTCAATTATTGTTCTTTTTCATTTGATATTTGCTGCCATTTTGTAGATTTAACAGAGGTACCTCAGTCGTCTGTTTAAAGGTCCTCATTACCATTAGAGAAACAGAAAAACAGCACGTTTCTGTTGTTTTTTTTTTTTTGCAGATGCCAACGTCCTGGCACCTGGGGGTACAGAAGACCATTTGATTTTGCTGGTGAGGCCTGTCAGCAGTCCCACCTGCAGAATGTTTGTTTCATTTAAAGGTAGAATTTAGGGATAGTGTGATGCGAAAGGAAGAGGAGGGGTATGCTCTGAAGTTGCAATTGTAGCTGTAAGTGGAATCGTCTCACAAACACGCTACTGAAGTTCGCCAGGCCTGTTCCGCAAAGCCGACTGTCAGGCAGTAACACCTTAGTCGACGAGCTTCATGCCGACGAGAAGCGATGGAATTTAAAAACAAACTTCCGATAGCAATGCTTGTGTTTTTGTTCTCCTGCCTTCGCACACATGTTCTACTTTAATACGCCAGTCTCAGTTACAAGCATTGTCTTTTCCTGGCTGCAGCCTCTCTAAAATCCCAACTCGGAGGGATTTTCTTGCGCCCCGTGTGTTCTTGGAGAACGCGTGGCGGGGTGGGTTGAAACGCGAGTGCTACTGTATGCAAGAGCGATAGTCACTGTACGCTATCCAAGGAAAGCCTGCCAAGGCAGTCTATGAACAGCAGCCAAACACAACACAGGCGCCTTTCCAGCGAAAACCGGCGCACTCCTGCAAATAGAGGAAAAATTGACTTTCTGATTCCGAGTGCTCCTCCAACTAAGAAGAATAGCAAACCCGATGGCTCTAAAAATAGCTTGTTTAGGCACCACGTTCTCGGAAAGGCTTTCATTTCGTTTCTGGCCTGCTTACGAGGTACCATAGAAGCACCCTGTCTTCTTCCGGGTCATTTTTTCGAGCAGTATTTTTCTGTCAAAAATTACTTTTAGCAGTCAGGATTTCCATATGCCAGTACAATGCGGGCTCCAGCGCGAGCGGCCGTTTTCGTTTACTCTACTAAATTGTGCCGTGCTGTCCAAAATAATCCAGCCATTCTACTTGGGCTCTTTGAAAATGTAAAATTGGCGAAGGATATTCAGATGTGTTGCGGTGTTTATCTCCGTTATCTGAAGTCGTTATCCGCGCGCCCTCAACGCAGTGCTGCGTCCTCCACGAGCGCGCAACAATATAACGTGTCGAGACGAGGTCTTTCTTATTCATATCATTTCCATATTCCATAATGATGGAAATTGACTGGGATTCCACGAGTGTGCTCAGTGCCGGGAATAAATAATGCATGCGCTCTTTTCTTTTAAATCTTTTTTTCGCTGGGCTCAGCTCGAATTCCGACAAAGCACACTTATAATTGAGTTCAGAGAATGCAATCTATCTAACACAGGACCAAAATAAAGGAAACATTTTCATGGAATTATTCATCCGAATAAATAACAGCCGCGGTACCCTAATGCGTACTGGCTGCTCTGCATAAGAAGCCATGTGATTTTTGTCAAATGGTCCTAAAACGTGCTCGCTGATTACTGAGGGAGCCCCACAAATTAGGAAATGTTGTCCAAGGCGCACGCGTACCTCTGGACATGTGCAGTGTTCTGGATTTCTCTTGAGATCCCCCTTCCCAACAGATACATTTAGCCTTGTCATCCGGATTTTGTTTAATTGAAAGCGACCGCCCTATGATTTTTGTGGTGCATCTGCGAGGTAGCAAAACAACTCATTGTGTAGGGCGGCTCATAAAAATCTACTGGAATTAACTGTCTGGGGGTGTCTACTGTACTAAAACGGAATTAATTAATCCATGCTCCGCTAGAGCTAAAGCACAAAGGAGGAGACGAACGCAGCTGCTTGCACGGGCACACCCTCATTAGAGCTACCATATGACACTGGTTCACTGTGTCCCAGTCCTCTGTGTCTTTTTTTAATACCACAGTGCATTCTGGGATCGGTAGTCTTTTCCCAAAACAGTTGACCCATGCCTCACCACTGCGTTTCTCTAAGGAAAAGATCCAGTGGCTCATCCTACCGGGGCATCTGGTAGCTGCGTCGTGAACTAGGATGAAAGTACTTCAATTGCGGTCACCGAGGGGCAAAACGGTCCCGAAGCTAGGATTTGGGTGAGTGATGGTTAGAAAAGGGTCCAGAGGTCTACATCTGTGTCTCGTGCCAGTATAAATGTGGATTCATTCTTGACTGGGCACAGTCATTCTATATTGAATGTCATTGCAGATGGGAACCAAGCCATGTGGTCTTCGACATTACATGAATGACAAGAGGGTCTGGTTCTAGGCAGCCGAGCTCTACCCAAGATGGCCAACAAGAATGGCCATCAAGAATCCCAAAGATGTTTATATGGTATTGGGTGTGTATCTGTCTTGTGTTTCTGAAAGTTCTGGTGTGCTGTATATTGGACATGACCCCCAATCTCTTTAAGTAAAGACTCAATGGATTGTTATTAGTAACGCTTTACTCACACACACACACACACACAGACACTCACATAGATTTTGCTTGGATGAGGGCACATGTATCGAATCCCAGATATATAGCCCTCTCCTTGTAAAAAGGGCGCCCTGCTTTCAGCAGTTGCCGGTGGTATCGCTGGTAACCACAGAGGGGAGGAGCATGCTCTTTTGCAAGTTGGTATTTATCTAATATGGACCTACACCGATACTAATCGTACCTGTTCCTTTGACTTTAAGACCAGCATCCCCCAGGAACTCGAACTCTTGCTCTCTTTCACATTCTCTCTTTCTGTTACATTCATTCTCTTGGTGTGTTTTACTTTGTATCTAGCAATATCTTACTTTCCCTCATTCTGTCTCACTCTCACGCTCCCGCTCACACTTGCTGTCACTCTTTCTCTTGTTCACTTTCTCGCGTTTCCCCCTCTAACTCCTTCCCTCTCTCACTCTCGCATCCTTTCTCTCCCTCAGTCCTGCGTTCCCTCATTCTGCCCACTGCTTTGCCATTCTGTCTTTCTCAACCCCTCGCTCCTTTCTGCGCGCGCTCGTTCTCTCTCTCTCTCTTTTTCCTCTCGCACAAAACGATTGATGAGCATTCCCCAGAAGTCTGTGCGCCACCTGCAGATCACTGATCCGAATCCGGGAAGGACAACTCTCCCTTTTATCCTTCTGACCTCGATAAAATAAGTATTACTGCATCAGCACGTGTTTTAAAGTGCTGCGAAGCAGTAACACTTTGGCGTCAAGTGTTACACGCAAACTGTTTTTAATTTATTGTTCATTAAGGCGCACGCCAATACTTATTGAGGTGGCATTTTTTCTGAATAGCAAACAGAGGTAAAAGAGGAATGTTGATGGAAAGCGGCGCGCGCCAGAGCAGCGCAAGCCTGTACTGGCAGAGCGCTCCTCCCCTCTGCAGAGACTTGCCATTGTTCAGCCTTGTTTGGGGATTGTCTCTTCTGAAGCAAATGCCTAATTCAAAGCTGTGGAGGAAAAAAAGGCTGAACTTCATTCACTTCTGACCTCCTACCTTTCCTGCCACGCCACTATAAAGCACTCTTTGTTGGTACTAAGGAATGTGCTGTTGGAGGTACACTTTCAGCCTGCTGGGCAAAGGTTGTGTGTGTATAAACAGTAAACAAGATCTCAACAGACAATAGCAGGACTTGTGCCGGTAAAACCTCTGTATATTAGTCTAAAGAGGAATACAGCTTGCTAGCTCCTCTCTTTTTTCCCTTGAGGTCAGTAAAATAATAGACACATTTTGATTCTGGTTCAGAACTTTCTTGGTTACTTTCTTTGCATTTGGTGGGCACATGGTGCTTTGTTTTCATTAGGCCTCCACGTGACCTTGTGTCTGTTTCAGGAGTGGCAGTATCAACCACATGAGCTACACCTGCCCTTCAGCCTTGTTCCTGGGCTGCCTTTCTGTAAGAATAAAAACATTGTTTTTCTATATTGAAAGGGCTTTGGCCTACTATAAAAACATGTTTCATTTTATGATGGCTCATTCCTGGCACTGGATGGCATTGACTGAAAGCCATTACAACTCGGAGACTGCCGAACGAATACTGCATTTTCTATAGTCAGTGACTGTTCATTCTCTTTTAGCAGACAAGTGCTTGGTTTGCTGGGAAAAAGGCCTCGGTGTCACACATCTCGACAGAGGATTCAAGGGTTTGATTTGGATGAAATTAAGACCTAGGAACATAGGCAGGTTAGTGCATCTAGTTCCCATATCCACCCTAATTTGTTGATGTATGCTGATGATCAAAGTTACCTGCATTACTGCAGTGCACTATTTGGAACTTAGCTTTTGCCCGTCCTCCAAAACTCCCACAAGGGATAGCCTTTTTAAATGTACTACAGCTGATCCTAACTATTTCATTCATTCATTTAAGAATCAATGAATGTTCATAAGGACCTTATCATGAGATAGTGCCTGCCAAATAAGTTAAACCCAGGGCCACTGAAATTGTGAGATGCTGCAGAATTTTTCACATAATTATAGATTTGGAACATTTGCCTAATGCCTAGATAAAAAAAAAAAATCCACATCAAACTGATCAGAAGTTATTAAAAATGCACTCCACATATCACTGTGGAAATGAAATGGGCCCGAGTGATTGTCAGTGGCTGAGATTAATTCAAAATGTGCTAGGTATGGCTAGACGTGGGCCCCGGGCTCACTGGGTCATTGTAACCAAGCTATTCCTGACTAAAGAGCTCATCACAAGGGTGAAACCAGTCCTGGGTTGCCTGTGTTCTGATTCAGGGAGGCCCTGGCTTGGCAGTTCGGGCTGGACTATTCCCATGCGGATCAGGGTCATGACTAATTTGCTTATGGCTGGGTCCAAACTGAGGTAGCATGGTGGGGGAAAATATATGGAGTGGGCTGCAGCCCGAATGACTGCCAGTGTAATTCAAGCTTTCTATCCACTACCTTGTTGTTTTTGCAGTGCAAAGGAAGGCAGTTGGCAAAGACTTACTGTTCACCTTTCAGTTGCATTTTGCTATATTTTGGTTTCATTCTAATGCTAACGAGGTGAGACCTCTGTCCAGACAGTGTTAAAGTGTATATGAATAAACTAAAAAGAATATTACTATCACGGATTATATGCCCCGTTAAACTGCATCATTTACATTTTCTTGCCACATAATTTGGTAAACCCTGGCATATAATTTGCTTCTCCCTTTCTTCAAAATTCTAGTGGTCCTGCTTATACCATCCAAGCAAATGCACATATACAAACTAGATATGGTAAAGAACATTTATCTCAGTGAGAGGTCCATCTCTAATATTCATTAACACTACTAAAATATAGTTCATGTTTCTAGGAAGCATTTAATAAACTGAGGATTTATTTAAAAAAAGGTAACCCAAATTATACACTTCTGCTTCTTGTGCGTGCTAAATAATGTTGGTTGTAAAGGGATTACATGTCCACACCTTGAGAAGAGCTAAGCAGCTGCAGCAGTAGAATACACTGTGCAACTCAGATTGTAATTGGTTGATGGAGCATTATTAAATAACAAGCTTCAGACATGTGAAAAGCAGGTCTTTATTGCTAGTTAGTGCCCTCACCCTAAACACCTTGATCCACTACCATAACCACAGACTATTCTAATATAGTCATGTAGCCCACTGCTGAGGGCTATACCGGTTGTTCAAGGCCCTGAACCTGAGTTAAAGTACAGAACTGCAAGGGAGGGCCTACTACGAGGTTGGGGGCCTTTAACAATGGGTACAACCCTCAGCAGAAAGGATATTAGGCTATTAGAACATTCCACCCACTGAGGGTAGCATGTTGTAAATTAAAAAGGGAGAAACAGAAAGACAAACATTGGAATGGTGGCGCAGAAGGCTTATACTAGCCATTATCCTAGCCATTATCAACCCGGAGCCACTCAGTTGTTTTCAGTGGGCTCCCAACATTCCTATGTTCTAATAAAACATAGTGATGTGTCATCCGATTTCTGAACTCCTTAACAGTAGCATAGCATTTTCTTTGCTTGGAGAAGACCGCTCTAAACTAAACGAATCTGATATTTTATACTTTAATTTTCTTCATGTAATGTTTCTCCACCCTCAAAAAATAAAGTGTATTTACTGATTTTTCCATATTTTAGTTGATGTTAAGCTGAGCGGTTTTGTTCGCCTCGATGTCACTATTCAGGAAGATAAACTTTAAAACCATAACGTTTTGGTTGGTGAGAATGGCCGGTCTTCCTTACGCCTGCTTGGTGAGAGGGTTGAAGGGAGCTGGCATTGTCGCAGAGTGAAAGCTCTGCAGAAGTGCCGCAGGTTTTTCATATGGAAATGTGAAATAATGGGGTGATTAAATAGAGCTGTATATTAAAGTACATCTGACATTAGAATTAGCATAATGTGCTGTAGCCCGAGGCTCAGTACTTTATTTGCCATCTGCGTCGGACCAAAATCCCTGGGGGAAGCGCTAAAATATTCTGAATAAACTCAGCCCGAGTTTCTTATTGAGAGTAAAATACCTTTTGTGGCACGTCGTATTGATTTGTCTTAATTGCAGTGCAGAAAAAGAACATTCACTAGCTGGTGACTTTTGTACTCTGTGACATGTCAGCATGAGTTATTCTAAGAATGCGCGTGGTTAACCTGGACCCTAGTGGTACATGGTCCTGTCCTCAGTGACGCCATCGGTCTGAGCGTCGGCTCGGGCCTGCCCACGACGCATGACGTATGTTGCGCCTGCCCCGGTGTGCGTCCCTAGTTAAGCGCCATTTGCAAACTGTTTGACTTCAAAGATGCGAGTGCTGACCCAGTTAACATTTTTATCGATCTCCGCGTTTATTTTTACAGTTTCCTGAAAAAGTGGATTCAACTTGGAAAACAGAAATTGTACTCAAAACTGTGCGTGTGGGCCACTGACCTGGAGAGCGCATTGTTGCAAGACATAGTTACTGTTGTGTGTTGTTCAAAACCCCTAAACGGCTAACAGAAAGTGGAATGTACCTAATTCTGTCACAGCTGAAGTTAAACCGTGTCAGTGCCAAATACATAGAAACAATGATCTCTTTTACATCTGCAACACTGTTCTCGTGCTAGGTTTTTTTCTTAGATGGCCCTCCTGCTTATCATATAGGTTTGGCTTTTTAAAATTCTGCTTAATATTTCTAAAATAAAGAGCAACATGATTTTTCTTTTCCTAAACATAAACGTTTACATAGTTCTACAAGTAGAATGTGTATCGTTATGTATTTACAAAATCAAATCGTAGTTTTTTTCAAGAACCCTGAGGTGGTAGCATTTGTATTCATGAGTGTGCAAAAGCTGGCATCGGAGTGTTTAGTTGTTTTGCCGAATGCATAAACAAATGTACATGTTCACGTGTGCATAGACGTCTACGCATCAATGCGTTGCTATACTATATATATATATATGTACATATATATATATATATATATATATATATATATACACACACACACACACACACACACACACATACAACAGAGTACATGCACAGATGTATGGCACACATATTCATTTATTTGTATACACATGTATAAGTAAACACAAGTGTGAATGTGTGTGAGCCCAGACACATTTAGTACACACAATTAAATGTATCTATGCATGGGAGGTAAAATGTATACAGAAAATATATGTTATTCTAGATGTAGAATCATAGAGTGAAATGCATTTACATAAGGCTCTGGCAAATCTGCATCTATTGTTAAGTCCAGTTTCTACTCTATAATTGTCTATCATTACATACAATTTAACTATTCAGGCTTTCCCCAGCATCTCCACTCTACTGGGTTGTTACTACATATTCAGATCAAGGTAATAACCTTTAGCTTTAAAGACAAATGACACACATTTACAAGTGCATGTCTGCTGTTTTCTTGAGGTTTATAAATCCCTGAAGACCTGAACATTTTTGCTGTAACACCACCCAGAACAATATACATATGTTACCACGTGTTTGCACTGTTTCATTATTGAGTCCCCTTTGTATTAGATAACTTACATAACACAGTATCCAGGCTCTCTATAACGTCAATTATGTCCACATAGCTAAATGTAAATTCCATTAGAGCAAGATTTACAGCCCGTGCATCTCCTGTTAGCGTTGAACGTGGGGAGTCTGTTGGTTTAAAGAAACAGGAATGGTTTGCATTGCAAAAGAAGTGATGACATGTAGCAATATAGTGGTTCGTTCACCAGTTATAATGATGACTCCAAGGCCTGGATTGTGAATGGGGATTTGCAAGGACCACCAGAGCTCTAGCTTGCCCATCCTCACTCTTTAAACAGTATGGACGTGTAGGTAAAACACTGACATTCGTTCAGCTGTGTTGCATTTCTTCCGTCACTAAATGGTTCACAGCATGCGTCTGATGTCCCAAACAGAAATTAGGGACACACGTCTGTTAAAAATGCTCAAGTTTAGTGTTGTTTATTTAAATTCTGCCTTAGCAGTTCCTTGTATCTTGGGACATGTTTAAAAGATGGTAAGAATTTTATCCTCTTTTGCTCTTAATCACTATACTTCATGTTATTCGAGTATTTCTTTAACAAGGGCAGGGTCGCAGTGCAGTTGCAGGTTTTGTGTTACACTGTAACCATTTAATGGGTCAAAAAGTAGGGCCACATTTTTAAGGTGGCAAAATGAGTGAATGAGTACATTTGTATTCTATGCAGTTAGGCTTTTCCCTGCTTTGAGCATATCCCATTTGTGCTCCTAAAAATTGTAATGGATACCGCACTGCAACAAATTCAGAATAACTCAGTAGGGGGAACACCCTTGATAAAACCGGAACTAAAGACCTCTATGGACATTATATCATATTTCAAGGTGAGAAAATTAGAATCGAGTGCAGAAAAGGCACACTAACATCTTTGTAACCGTAATTCCTTTGGGTGGTTTCAGTGCACAATATTTCCCCAGCACTTGTAATGTGGATTTATCGACAACATGACTCTTAATCTTTACAAGTACACATTGTAAGTTTGCCAAGAATAAGATAGGGGTAGCAATGTGAACTCGATAAGACATATTAAGCATAGTAGACCAATCCAGTCGCACTCCGTGGTCAAATAATAGTTGTTATATGTCAATGACGTCTATATTGTTACTATTAAAACAGAAGACTTAAAACGAGTGAGTAATGACTTAACTCTTGTTGACAGCCAAAGATATACATTGGATCCAGAAAGACATAGGAACCGAGGCCATGTGCAGATACGTTTCATTTCCAAACCTAAGCATGGAATGAAGTTCAGTAGCAGAAAGTGTGAGCAAAGGATACCCTTGAGATCATTAGCCAATCACTGACACAGTTCTCTGGGCAGTTCTGCTTAAGTCGTTCTTGACAAAACAGCTGAAGTTAACACTCTTGATTGCATGTTTAATTTGCTTTGCATACGCCAACCCCACTACCGTTTCATAAAAGATGAAGTAATTACTGTGGAGTAAATAATCAGCAATACTGCAGATGACCAAACTCAATAAGTATTAAAAAAAAATCCTAGCAAACCCTGACCCTCTTACGCAAACATCAAATAACCATTTCTTCAAACAGCTAGAAGTGATAACAGTGCTGACCTAATTCTGACAGTAATTAATAAATTAAATTAAGCTTATGATGAGTCTGTTGCTTGGGTCAAAGCCATTGTCTGCAGGCATGATAACCGTACCAATCAATACTTTTCAGGTACAAAAACACATGCATGTGTTCTGGAGAGCACTGTTGGTCAGTTAGCTATTTGGATAGCTTGTTTATTGAATTATCATTGGTCAGTTGGAGTGCCAGTTGACGAGATGGAGCCTTTCTTAGTGTTTTGGTGTTAACATAAGTTGACAAGATTGTACTATTTATTACGAGAGCAGTGACATGTGAACCTTATTCAAACATGACACATTCAGAAACATTGCTGGTTTATATGTATATGCTATCTTAGCTCTTGCTCAGCAGTTAGCTTTAAGGAACACGGGTGCCTAAGTATACATATAACACACTGATGCCCTAAATATACAAAAATCACGCACAGAGAAAGTAAAAAACAAGTAGCGATTTATTTATATGAACAAATTAGATTTTTGTGCATTTAGGGCATCAGTGTATTGTATGTATGCTTATGTACCCATGTTCCTTACAGCTTTATGATTACCCTTGGTCCCTATTCATCCTTGGGTTCCCTTGTCTGTTCAAAACACTTGCTCGCCAGTTGGCACAATTCCGGTTGATGTCTTAATGGCATGATAGTTACAAAGTTTGAACATTACTTCCAGTGCCTCTTTTTCAACTGCTTCGAGGAGCTGTCCAGCTGGAGCATTTATTGGGAGTGGTGTTTCTCACACAAAAGGACATTTTTCTCACTCTTCAGAATGGATTACTACTTGGAAACTTGGCAAGGCTTACTACTTGGGCCTACTAGCACGTCAGTTACAGCAGTAACAGGCAATACAATGCTACAGCCTGCTGATGATTGGCACCATGTTTAGATCTTGGGTGAGCTTCACCTTGGCTCCCCGTGGAGGAGAGGGCATTATTTTAGCTCTTAGGTATTGTGTACACGTGCCTAACTTCAAAACACTTTATATCTTTTTTACTATTTCATTTAATTTCAGACAAAGTTCTTTGAGCTGTGGTGTGATTGGATTTGTTTTTTGTTGTTGTACTGCTTATTTAAAAAAAGCAAATAGATGTAGATCATCAATCACGTTTATTTCCACATGCAAACATATTGCATGTACAGTTTGTTGGGATGACCCTGGAAATAACCTGCGATTTTTAAAGCTTACTTTTTATTCAGACATTTTGATGGCATACTGAATGCTGTCTTGGTTAGAGCATTGCCCCAATGGAGTTGGTGAAAATTGGCAAGCAAACGTGTTTTATTTCGAATAAGTAATATAAAAAGAAATCTCTAAATAGTTTCTCAGACACCATCCAGAATACAGTATGTGTGCGTGATGAGCTGGAATTGGAGCTGTATATGTGTGCACAATAACATCCCTTCTGTGTTTCTTTCACTGTTATTCCTGTGCTCTTGAGAACAGGTCGGAGGTACCAGCAAGCACCGTGGGGAAGATACCTACGAAAGTAAACTACATTAGTAGCGTAATGTGACTAACTGTATTTTTGCCGAGAAAGGGAAATTTTTTCTGCCCATTTGTTAAGATCTCAGTGTTGAAAAGCCTGGTATTTTTCCCATAGCAACATTCTGCTCGTTTCCGGTAACTACAAAGGGCTGGAACCTGTGAGGTAGTTGAGTGGGTGATGCTGTTTGGCTTGCGTTTCCTTTCATCAACACGTACACACAGCATTCGTCCCCGGTACCATTTTGGAGTGAACCACCTTTCTCCTTCAGACCTTAGAAAGATGGTAACGGTAGCAACAGAAGAGAGTCATATAGCGCCTCGACCAGTGGTTTAGTAAAAGAGTAGATGCAAAAAGAGGGTCGACGACCAATAGATGCACACTGACCTATTAAAAAAAATAACAAATATGTGGCAGCCCTCTTAAGAAACGCATTTGGTTTGTCCAATGAAGAGGCCACTGACTTAGTGACTTAACACTACAAAGTCTTGCTCTTGACTATGTTGAACAAACTTGTGACTCTTGAGACTGAGATTCAATTGTTCACTAGGTATGGAAGGCAAAAAAGGGGTTATGTCGAAGACCGAGCTGTTTGTAGATGTCACCAGTACCCTAAGGCAGCATAATAGGACCACATTAGACATGTTACCTGTTAGGTATTTTCTATATTACATGTTTAGTTGGGGAGAGTTACCTTGAAACAACTGTCTTCTTAAAAGTGCAGCTAATAATCAGCACTTATTGGATTGGGAAGGTTTAGGTTTTGTACACCTTTCATAAATAAATTGTTGATAAGACAACAGACAGTGGTGCACACCACTGTATTTATGAGATTAAGTGGCTGCACTGTTAACCACATATGTATGAATGTAGCAAAATTGCAATATAGTTTGAAGAATTTGCACATTTCACCAAATGATGTTATAAAAAGTGCAAATAAATGAAACAAGCATTTGCAATGCAACGGGTCTCGCGTTTGCTCATGTCAGAGCTGATTGCGTTGTAAACTCCTAACCCAACTTTTCACCTTTCGGGCAAAAGTGCATTTATGTACATAACCCGAAAAAGTGAAATTAACTATGTAAAGCGCTCGACTTCTGCCAAACGAGATCGCGCTCGTAAATTAGAGAAAAAGAGACCATGAGCCCGATGGAAAACAGCGAGCCTCGCATGTTTTCTGTACTTGGTCGCTGCGCTCGAGGAGGGCTAGCCACCGGAAAAGGCATGACGTATGCGTGCCTTCGACTAATAAAAGCAAGCAGATTTTATTAGGCAAGCCCACGAACCAATAAAAAACACTGACGTGACGTTGACAGGGCTCCGAGCCCTTTTCTAAACACTAAAGCGTCTCGCTGCGATACACATGCACGAGCGCATGCAACACAGGCTCGACCCTAAAAAGCTGCCACAAAACTTGGAATAAAGTTTGACTTTTCTTGCCACTTAAGTTATACAACCTTGCCACATAATTTAGATTATGTGCATCAGAGACTTGGTAGTAAATACAAAAAAAACACTCGATGTTTAGTCCACATCCAATTCTACTGAATGTTCATGCAGTAGTAACATTTGGGCAGAAGGTGTGACATGAAATATGGAGCTTTTGTGGCCACATTTGCCTGTAGATTTGTTAACATTGGCTTGGTTATAATTATATGTAAGCATGATACCAAGGTGTGTTGAAGGTCGAGGAGATGTGAGGGTGAGAGGACTGAACAGTTAATAGCTTTTGCAGGGTCCAAGAGGGTTTTGCGAACACTTTATTTACCTTTTTATTTTTTATCTATTGGTTTAACTGTGCCCAACATCAATATGGGAAGAACTCAAATATATAGTGTAGAACAGTGGTTCCCAACCTGTGGTCCGGGGACCCCTGGGGGCCCACGATGCCACCACAGGGGCTCCGCGACTGCTTAGAAAATTAAATAATATTAACAGATTAGGTCCCTAGCTTTCAGTAATAACTCAGTGGGGAGGTCCCCTGATTCCAATAATGATTCAGTGGGGGTCCAAGGGTTCCAGTAATGATAAAGTGGGGTTCCACAGAAGTGAAAAGGTTGGGAACCACTGGCTTAGAATGCATTTCATATATCACATTGTGTGTTGAAACACCTCCATCCACCTTAAATTTGGTGCCCCTGTTAGGTGGCAGACTGAGGATTTCTATACAGTGTATTTCACAATTTACATCTTCTTCACTGGAACTTAATTGTGATTATGCTTTGTACCTGGAGGAAAGCATGAACCCTCTCTGACAGAGGCGGGATCCAACATGGGCCAGCTCCAATGAGTTCTCAGGCATGTGTATCCTGTTATTGAATGTAAGATGAGGGTTCACCGTCATAAAAGAGAAGAGGGACCGGTGCTTGTTTTTCCTTTGTTTTGGCGGGGACTCTGATTGGATTATTTCACCGAGGCCTCGAGGCAAATGAGAGGGGGCATCCAGACTCAGCGATGCTGATCAGGCATTGACTGAAGAAGTCTTTGCGAGTGACAGTCTTGTATCTATGTGGGAAGTGGTGCTCCTCATTTGTGTAGGTTTTCTCTGTGACAGAGGTAAGGGATGAAAAGATGAAGTCATTCAAAATTACAAAGCAGGACCAACGTGTATTTTGCATATATTCAAGCCCGAAATCAAATCAGGCCATCACCCCGTTATTTGACAGGAATCAAGTGTGCATACATTTCTAGAGAAATTGGAAAAAAAACATTAATGCAGGAGGAATCTTATGTCTAGACGAATAAACCAGTGTACTTCTATTTGTCAAAATATGGCTTCTGAAAGCAGCGACTTCCAAAGTTGGCATTAAGACATCCATACTGATTTTATGATATATCAAGTTGTTGCATGCTGTGGGATAACTGTGTCGAATCTACACTGCACATTTATATTCTGTGAAGTGCGGATTCGTACTCACCATGTTTTTTTCTGTAGTTACAGTTCCTTGGGTATCTTAGGAAGTAGGTTAACTTCAAGTTTTGTATATAATAAATGTAAGGCATTTCGGGTGCCTTTTTCCTACGATGTATGGCTCAGTAGCAACCACATTTCCATCTTAAAAGTAAAACTTTAATTGTCCTGCCCATCAAGCTGACACCTTTTGGGCACCTCTGCTTGACTGACACCCTAACACTACGACAGGTAATATGCATTGGCGTCACTGTAGTGTGGCATTGTTTTCCCATACACTCAGGTGATTTGGGAAGAGGTAGGCTCCCTTTAACACTTAGAAACACACACACACATATATATATATATATATATATATATATATATATATATATATATATATATATATATATATATATATATATATATAATGAATGCCCGCCTTTCCTAGAGAACATTCATATTTTGTTACCATAAGATATTCTTCCGTACAGTCTGAGTGTCCAGACCAGAACCAAATTACACTGGCATTGACGACCCAATTGGCTGTTTCATACAAACAGAAGTCAATAAGGTTTAATAAGTTGCACGCTGATCCCTATGTCATGGTGCATGTTTTAACTAGAGGTTTAAAGGGGTACCACTATAACTATTTTCCAACTTACTGCAGGAAAACATATTTATGCAGTCACCGCTGAGGACTCCCACGTTTTCAGCTGACCACCCCATGAATGAGTGAATGAATGACTATCCTTATGTAAAGTGTACGGTTATTAAAAACGTGTCTTGCTGCTGCGTAATGGTACAGTACGTGGCAGCAGACTGTAGCCCAGCAAATGGACTAGTGGGCTAATGCACCCTGTGGAATGATCTGTGAGTAACTTGTGGGCCTGAGTAACTTGTGGGCCAATAGTTTAAAACACCAAGGGGCTGTCAATTCCTTCTGAGCTCAAAAGAATTTGGATAGGAGTAGCAAATATTATCATAGTGCAAAGCTTTCTGAGTGTTTATCTGAACTGTAAATTTGTGATGATGTTTCAAATATTCTGGCAAAGCAAAGCTTGTTCGTCTTTGGCTTGGGCTGTTTAAGGGTTTTCTTAGGAAAAGCAGGAAGATTTGTATAGTAATCATATATCTATATACTTTATGCCTTCAGTCAAAAGCGTATTTCACTGAAGCTTGCTTTTCAGATTAAAATATTTTGGAAAATAATATTGATGTGATTCATTGTATATTATTTTAAAACACGTTTGTTTTTATTTTACAGGTAAAGATGAGCCTTCAAGCTATATTTGCACAACATGCAAGCAGCCTTTTAACAGTGCGTGGTTCTTGCTTCAGCATGCCCAGAACACCCATGGATTTCGCATCTACCTTGAGGCAAGCCCTTCTAGCAGTTCACTTACACCACGCATCACCATCCCTCCTCCTCTGGGACCGGAGAGTATTGCACCGTCCCCGCTGATGAACTTCCTGGGCGATACCAACCCATTCAGTCTTTTACGAATGACAGGACCCATCCTGCGTGAACACCCTGGCTTTGATGCTCGGCTTCCCAACACTCCGCCACTATTTAGCCCACCCCCGCGCCACCATCTGGACCCACATCGCCTTAGTGCTGAAGAAATGGGGTTAGTTGCTCAGCATCCCAGTGCCTTTGACAGAGTTATGCGTCTCAACCCCATGGCAATTGAGTCTCCAGCAATGGATTTCTCCAGAAGGCTTCGAGAACTGGCAGGTAACAATTCCACTCCTCCTCCTGTCTCACCCAACCGTGGCAACCCTATGCATCGTATGTTGAACCCTTTTCAGCCAAGCCCTAAATCACCTTTTTTAAGTACTCCGCCACCATTACCACCAATGCCTCCTAATAGTACTACTCCGCCCCAACCCCTAGCAAAGAGCAAGTCCTGCGAATTTTGTGGAAAAACATTCAAGTTTCAGAGCAATCTTATAGTACACCGTCGTAGTCATACAGGAGAGAAACCATACAAATGCCAGCTGTGTGACCATGCCTGTTCTCAAGCCAGTAAGCTGAAACGCCATATGAAAACACATATGCACAAGTCTGGCTCCATGACTGGCAGGTCAGAGGATGGACTGTCCACCACAAGTTCTCCTGAGCCAG
Organism: Pleurodeles waltl; assembly: GCF_031143425.1. NCBI lineage: Eukaryota > Metazoa > Chordata > Amphibia > Caudata > Salamandridae > Pleurodeles > Pleurodeles waltl. Next base: position 933,073,791 of record NC_090448.1, on the reverse strand, counting down.
GCACAAGCGATCTAACTGGAGAAGGAGGGAAATCCAATGATAACGATTTCAGAAATGAAAGCGATCGTTCCCTGGGGCATGATAATGAGGAAGAGGAGGAAGAGGAAGAGGAGGAAGAAGAGGAACTTGAAAATGAAAGTAGACCAGAATCTAGCTTCAGTATGGACTCAGAAATTAGCCGAAACAGAGAAAATGGTTCCAAGCCCCTACACGACGAAAAATCCATTATGCTAGGAAAAGTCATGGAGAATGTAGGCCTTGGGGCCTTGCAGCAATATAATGACATGTTAGCTGAGAAACAGAAACGGAGCCATTTCATGAAGCGGTCCAATGACCCACGAGACCTGTGTCGGCGGCATCCTGGTGATGAGGACATTGTCAGACGAGAACTTGAGCATAATGAGGAAGGGACAGTCAACGGTAGGAACTTTGGCCCAGGGGAACCTTTTCATGGTTTGCTCCCTCGAAAGCCAACTCCAATCACAAGCCCTGGTTTAAATAACTCATCTTCAAAAAGAATAAAGGTAGAGAAAGAATTGGAGTTACCGCCAGCCCCAATGATCCCACAAGAAAATGTTTACTCGCAGTGGCTGGTTGGATATGCAGCGTCAAGGCACTTCATGAAGGATCCATTCATAGGATTCACAGACTCCCGACAATCCCCCTTTGCAACCTCATCTGAACATTCTTCAGAAAATGGAAGCCTGCGTTTCTCTACTCCACCAGGTGACATGCTAGATGGGGGTCTCTCAGGGCGCAGTGGGACAGCAAGTGGAGGCAGCACTCCGCACATCGGTCCTGGTCGGCCCAGTTCCAAGGAGGGACGGCGGAGTGATACATGCGAATACTGTGGCAAAGTCTTTAAGAACTGCAGCAACCTCACGGTGCACCGTCGGAGCCACACTGGAGAGCGGCCTTACAAATGCGAGCTCTGCAACTATGCATGTGCCCAGAGCAGCAAGCTGACACGTCATATGAAAACGCATGGCCAGCTAGGTAAGGAGGTCTACCACTGCGACATGTGCCAGATGCCCTTCAGTGTTTACAGCACCCTGGAGAAACATATGAAAAAGTGGCATGGAGAACATTTGCTTACAAATGATGTAAAAATTGAGCAGGCAGAAAGAAGCTAAGCCCCCTCAACTGGGTTAATTCAGGGGTCTGGGTACCATTTAATTTGTACAGTCTATTGCCAACTGAGAAAAGCTGACCTAACTTGCCTCTTTAAGTATAACTTAGCGTAACTATTTAAGTGCCAGATGCTGACACTTAAATATAACCTGTGTCTACAAAGTTCTGTTAAACCCAAGGGTTGATTAAGGCAGTAAAATGTGGAGCCTTTTAACTGTGCAATAATTTCTGTATTTATTGGGTTTTTGTAATTTTTGGCATGTGCAGGTACTTTTATTTTTTATTCTTGTTGTTTAAAGTTCTTTTACATTTTGTTGGGTATCCCATTTTAATTTTACCCTCTAGTAGCCTGAGATTACTTGCGTTGTAGGGGAGGAGCATATCTTTTAAATTATCATTTTTGGGCTGCTGCTTTTTTTGAATTTAAGCTAAGCATGTGTAATTTCTTGCAAAGAAGCCAAAACTTAAGTAACTTTTCTTTTCTCTTTTTTTTTCCTTTAAAGCATGGAGATCAGAAAAAAATTGTACAGCGGATAACAATCTTTGAAATTGTAGCACTTAACTTTCTTTCGTAATTGGAACTGATATGTAGCACTGTTGATGTCACTAATGATAAGAGGCCTTTTCTCTGCAAATTTCAACATGGACAAGTACTTAAATAGGAGATGTTTTTGATTGAAGGCAGCTACAGTAAACGTGGCAATAGCATACTTATTGTGCATTATGAGCAGATATTCACCCTGATGTTAGTGATATACATCAAGCTGTAATAATTTTGTCACTTGTCTCAAAATAACAGCAGAATATCTGGTTGTGAGACCTCACTGGGGGGATATCTAAAATGGGTCCTGAAAAATGAAATTCCACATTTGTAACACGAAAAAAACAGTTTAGCATACTTGTGCATATTAACTATTTTAAGTGCACTGCTACTGTCCTTGATCGTGTTGGTGAGTTATATACACAGTAGCATCTCTTCGGATGCTTATTGATTGGTTTGGTGTTTAATCAGAATTATAGTTAGTTATCTCATATAATGCACAATAATGTTATTGTAAGAAGACAAGCTAATCACAAACTCCAGTAATGTTAACTGTTTGGAGCTATGTATTATAGCAGACATATAGTGCATTCGCTCGATTTTTCCCATTTTCGTTATTTAGCTATTAGGTCTAGCAAGAACAGTGGATGATAAAGGTTAGAGATTTTAATTATGTTGACCCGCACTTTAAAACTTTTGTTTGAGTTTGAATGGCTTCTAAACAAGAAATTACACCATAGTATAATCTACTTGGCCCGAGGTTGGGCTTAAACTATAAGGGAACCGCTGAGATTCAGTGCCGGTGTTGCTAAGCATGGCATTCACAATACTGGCACTATAAAATAAAACGTAATATATTGGACAGTTTCTCTACTGCCATTCAATTTGATGTGAGTGCCTTGAAAACTGATCTTCCTATTTGAGTCTCTTGAGACAAATGCAAAACATTTTTTTGTGAAACAAAAAGACATTTAAAAAATAGTAAAACGAGAAAAGTACATTTTTTTAAACAATCCACATTTACTTAAACAAATTCCTGGTTGAAGACAGTGGACATGAAAATGCCATAAGAGCCAATCTAATGAAGATGTAAACCCAGCACAACTTCGGACGTCCATTAGCTGAATTATTCTCAGCCTTTTTTTTCAGGACAACGCTGCTTAGAAAATGGAATGGAAATTATTTACTGCTGAATTGAAACTGAAATGACACAAGTTACGAGTTGTTATCGTTGAATGGAAACTAAAACAATTCAGGAACAACGGCAGATTTTTTTAAAGTTAAATTAGTGCACTCTGTCTTAAGATACGTTTACAGTATTGAATACATACAAGGGTAAAAGAAATTGTGTGTATGTGTGTTTGAGCGATATTTTTTTTTCAAAGTTTGCTTAATAGGTTTTAAAATGCCATAATGGCCATGTATATATATATTGTTTTTCCTTTGGTGACGGGGTTTTAGTATATATTATATATATTAAAATTTCTTGATTACTGTAAAAGTGGACCAGTATTTGTAATAATGGAGAATGCCTGGGCATTTTACAAAAACAGAAAAAAATCTTTTCCTTGAAAATGTTGCAGTAAATTTTAAATGGTGGGTCTATAAATTTGTTCTTGTCACTGTAACTGTAAAGTCTGAGTTTTAGTCAATTTTTCTTGCCTTGGGTGTTGAATTTTTATTTCAAAATGTATAAAAACTTGTATATGGGGATTCAGCGGTGATTGCTACACCATGTAGAAAAAGTACGTAGGAAAAAAGTGCTCAATATTGTTATTGCTTTGCAGAAAAAATCACATTCCTGACCTGTACTTATTTTCACTTCTTTCCCTCTTCCCTTTTTTTCTGGAATGAATATCGTTATTGGTTGGTTCATATAATGTAGGCACTTGCTGTATTTTTACTGGAGCTTGTAATTTTTTAACTGTAAGCTTGTCCTTTTAAAGGGATTCAATGTTCCTTTTTTGTTAGTGAATTTGGAAAAAAAACAAACCGGCTGCCATAATATATTTTTTTTAATTTGGCAGGATAAAATATTAAAAAAATTAAAACAAAATAAAAAAAATTGTATGTTGAGTCCGACTGTACAGGAAAAAAGGTTGTTTGATGACCTTTGTGTAAAAGAAGCAGAACAGATTAAGTAATTTGTTTTTGTTCACAGATAATTTTAGTTGTATATATTTTTTGTCAGAATTGGCCTACAGAAAGTGCTGTTCCAACAGGGCTCTAATAATCTTATACGCTACCTGGACCTTGCATCAAGGGTTTCCCAGGTACAGCCACATCAGGCTGCTTGGTAATTGCAATTCATTTTAAGGGGAATTAAGTTTTGTAAAAAAAATAAACAAATAAAACGTGTTTAAAGCAACATTCCATCAATGCTCTTTGCAGTATATATATGGGGATTTCCTCAAAATTACAAAATGAGATTAGGCAGTTTTCATCTATCGCACGTAAGGCCCCTTTCCATGATTTACAATCAGTTTTGTGCATCTACTTGATGAAGGTGAAGTGACCTGCTGTTTAAACCATTCTACTTGTATTTAAGTTCATTTTTAGTGGCCCAGTTGCCTTCCCCCCGTTCCCCATCACAACAGGGCCTCTTCTAAGTACAGGTCTCGCCTGTTCATTTCTCAATTGCTTTGCTGCTTAGCCCCTTCCCCTAATTTTACATTCCATTTGCTCCTGAATGTTTGAGGGCTGAGATGAAATGTGACATCTTTTGGTCTGTAAACCTACAAAATGTTATTTAGCATAAAGACAAACATAAAACACAGTCACTAAAAAACTAGTAAGTAAAGGGCACAGGATCATTTTTCTTTGTAGTAAAACGTGTTACAGTATTCTGTAGCTGTTTAAAGATGAAACGTCAATCTTTTTACCAACCAGGATAGATCCTAAGCAATCCTCACACACACTGCGTGAATGTGCTACTTTTTAGGTATTAGAAATGCCCAGATTCCTTCAGCATTACAATCTTTACATCATATTTTAGCATGCACTATCATGGTGTTCACTCTCAACCCACAACACCAGCAGCAGGGACAGTCTTCAAGTCACATAACCTTAATTAACCACTGTAAATCAGAAACAAGCACAGGGATTTTGTTTCTACTTAATTTATTGTAAATAAGGTTTTATTCTCCTAAATTAGAACTCGCTTTACTAGGTCATAAGCACAATAACACAACCCACCACTTCTCTCTATAACAAAACGTTTTCTTTTTTACTTATTTATTTCACTTCCACAAAAATGTGGAATTCATTATTTATAATAGTTTTCTAAGTCATCGAGCCCCTTATAAGTAATAGGTCAAATTGAGCATTTCATCCTAGCCCTCATAAAAACGAAATGGCAGTCCAAGATTTTGTTTTATCTCATACAACCTCATTTTTTATGGTGCTCTTCGTATTTTAGAACTGCAAAGCAAAGTCACGTCACTTAAGTTGTTTGCATTTGTACTGGCAAGGCAAAATATTTTTATTACCTTTTCTATTATTGTATGAGCTTTTGTTGTTTACTTGGAGGTTTTGTCTTTTACTACAAGTTTGGAACTATTTATTATTGCTTGGTAATTGTGCTCTGTTTAAATTGAAAACGCGAGCACTTTTTTTATTATGGATAAAAACATTGAAATGGCCTGAGGTCATTTCAATATGGCTTAGTGAAATATTTATTGTTCCTTTTATTCTCTGTACAAGATTTTGGCCTCTTTCTTTCCCTTATTGTCACAATGTTGAGTTCAGCATGTGTCTACCATTTCATTTGTACGCTCGTTGAAAACAAAGTTTGTTCCAGTTTCAAGTTATAAAAAATAAATTGGACATTTAACTTGACAATCTCCAGTTCTTGTCTTTTAATGTGTTCCTTCCTGAACGCTAAGGGATCTACAATGGATGTGTACATGGGGTGTAGTTGTGACGAAAATCTTAGAAGATTTAAGTTAATCTCCTCTTTATGTGATTTGTTTGCATTCAAAAAGCCAAATAAATAAACAGCACTAAGCAAAACACAAGGTTGTTGACATCTAATACATGGACATTGCATGGAGAACTACATGTACATTTCGTTTTAGCTTAGGACAATCTCAAAAGGGTTCAAAAAGAAAGTCCAACGTGTTGGATAACTAGTTAATGTAGACCATATAACCCTTTTTTTGCTTACTTTGAACTTGTAACAAGTGCACATTGCAACAACATGTATAAACGTAATGTAATTAACAAACCCCTTTTGTACCAAATGTGATGTGAGACATTCCAGAGCAAGAAATTTAACTCATCTATAGAAACAGCATTTCAAACATAACCCTCATGTCCTGAATCAGATCTGTTATCCAGTGAAAGCAACTTGGAATCTTATCAATTTGTCAGGAATACGAGCAGTATTTACTGAAGGTGTTTTTGTGTGTTTTGAAGGGAAGTGAAAGAAGTCACATCGAACTCGAGGTTGCTGTCCCATAAATGCTCCCACAAATATTATTCCAATGGGGTGAATGGGAAAATCACACAGCTAATGAATTAAAGTTGCAGCGAACTCCTCAGTACCCCTGCGGCCAAAATCTGCCAAGTCAATATTCTTTCCCCCACACTGCTTCATACATTGAGTGTGCCATTGTCTGCCCTTATTAGGTATGACATTTATTATCTGTGATGGTTGATGATGACTGTAGGCCCAGCAGAAGCGTATATACATTACTAGTTCCCCATTAAAATATTTGTTGCAGTACGTGTCAGTAGAGCAACTCCTAAGAAAAAAATGCGAAGATACACTGGTAAGTGATGGTAAATGTGATCACCACATCTTGACAGCCCAAATCAAATTACCATAGCATGATCAAGCGAGGAAATAAAAAAAAAAAGCTACCATAAATTAAAATAGGATCCCGGGGGTAGATAAAGGAATTGTGTACGAAAGGATAACTAGAATGGAAGATGTCATTTTTATTGTAGGTTAGTGGTGGCATGCCACACACTGATCACCTACAATCCTACAGAGAGTTCCACAAGTTGACCTGTAAATAGCTTCGTAATAGTGCTGCCAAATCCTTGTTCTTGCACTCTCAAAAACTTACAAACATTGGTACTCATAAAAATAAATGCAAAGGGAAAAATACCAAATTGAGAATACTCAGTAAAGTCCTGTAATTTCCATTACAAAAGTAGATAGCGAACAATATTAAACGTACGTTATGTAATGAGGAAACGAATATGGCAGTGATTAGAGTTGAAACTCAAATTATAGCTCCTCTCAAAGGAACTTCCTAAGGTAACATGAAATAAAAACTGCTATAAAAATTGTGGTTATTTTTACTTAAACAGCTGCGCGAAAATGTGGAATGCTAAATTTATTTAACTGACATAGTTTGTGCCGTAAAGTTATATTTCAAATTCTCCCGAAAACAGACTGAACATACCTATGTGAAGCAGCGCTACTGATAAGTAATGACTTGAGAGATGAACAGTTTGTGGTCAAGGCCAGCACCAAGAAGGATGCCTTAACTCTGTGGTTCGCACTTCAAAGATCAAAGATGAAACATTATAAAAACAAGAACCTTCCCATTAGACGCTAGCTTGACTATCCTGCGTCTGGTTAATAAATAATTCCCAAATCTGGGCACTTGCAAGCTCGAAGTTAGGTGGTGTCTGTCACTGCCCAACATCTATTTGAAACTGAATGAGGTGGACGCTAGTGCAGAGACCATGCTGTACAAACTGTCTCAGTAAGTTGCTGGGTAGGGAAAAATGGCTGAAGACTTCACAAGAGAATGTATTACATGCAAAGGTACGACTCTAAGTGCTAAACGGCCAATAAACTGTTTTAAACAAACTAGTCTGCTGTTGACGCTACCTCTTCTCTGCACTTATTGTGGATCGTGGTTGCTATTTCTCACATCTCAATCTGCTTCTGCTCCTGTCAGATTTGTGGCGACTGCTATGGATTCTGCTTCTATAGACTACTGGGTAGCCCAAGTTGAGCATGGAATCTAAGACAAGAGGAGAGTTTGCTACTCTGTGACCGTTTTGGGCCTAAATTCATCCAACCTAGAGGGTGATGGGTATAAAGGCTTTTGGCTAATCCTGCTAGATGTAAGGTTCAATAGATCAAAATTATTATTTTATGTGCTTTGGTGAGGTCCACGAAGGATGCATGAATTAGACAAGGGCATGGACACATTGACAGAAAGGATACATTGTCAGCATTTCCACCAAACATGGCCAATACAGTGAGTCTCTCAGTAAGTGTAGCAGTGTAAGCACATAATGTGCATACTTTGTCTAGAGTACATGTATACTTCCATAACATATACATTTCATTTCCAAGCCTTTCTTCCACAGGCCGTTCCACACTTTTTTATTTAGGTTTTTTCATGCTCAGTCCTACCTGTTGTCATTCTTTATCAAGGTACACTGTTCCACATATCGAGAGGGCATCGTGAAGACTTCCACGTGAAAAGAAATTTGAACTGGCTGCTGGAGGAGTGTGTTTCTCATCTGTCATCAGAAAAGAACGATGGAAAGACCCAGGGGGACGCGGTATAATTTGGGACCAGGACCTTGAAACAAAACCTGATCTAGCCTTTGCAGTGAAACATACACGTTCCTTCCTATTAAAACAATGTCTTCAGTTATACTTTTTGACTAAGTTGAACACATCATCATCTATTTTGGATGTGACAGCCATATAGTCATCAGGCGAGCTCCCTGTTCATGCAAGTCTTGTATTGTGGCCTTGCTTTGGGTAAAATGGAAATTCACAGAGTCAATGTTAGTGTCACATAGAGTTGTTAACACTGTGTGGTTTATGTTCCTTGTTATTATCTTCTCTGGAACCCAACCTGGTACAGTACTACTTCAGTGGAACACCATCATTTGATATTGTGATTTGCTGAAACCCATGCCTGGCTCAAAAATGGCCCACATAGATACCAACACGTCGGAAAAGCAGTGCTTGCACGCTGCTATGCTCAACCTAAAAGGATATCAATAACAGTGGCAGTTTCTAGACCCAGCTCAGCCTCAGAGGTCTAGGTGGGGCGATGAGGGTGTGGGGGGGCGGGGCTGAGAGGGGGGAGTGACCGGTTCCAGAGCTAGAGGCTAAAAGGGCTTCATGGGTGTTTCTTCCAGCGGCTATATCAGAGCTATCGTGTGTCAGTATAAAGCGGTGTCTGAGTGGGACTTTGGTAGGCGAGAAGCTAGAGGCAGATCACCAGTGGAGCACTCAAGGAATGAAAATGTGCCAAGAGTGGGTTAGGATGAGAGCACCAGGAGGCGAGGGTTGGCAGAGATCACCCAGATCGCCAGAGAAGATGTTCCAGAACCTAGGAGACGTGATGGAGCTGACCAAATGAGAGTAGGAACTAAGGAGTCAGGTGATTGCAGCATCTCAGAAAGCGTGGCTAGAACCAGGGAAGCTTCTGAGAAGTCATTGGGTGAGGCTTGCCAAAGTGATGGTGCTCAGACTACTTAGGTAGAGGCATCAGGGGGAAGATCTTCACAAAGGGAGGCGGCAGGGCTTTAAGCAGGCCGGGTCACAGACTTGGTAGTAAATAAAACAGGCATTGAACGAGGTCGCTATCGGGCCCATTATTCATGTCCTTAACTTTTCTGGTAAAAACATTTTATTTAATTTTGCACTCCATAAGAGTGCTGACTATTTCCAGAATGATGTGTTTTTGTATTTTATTCTGTGTAGCATATTATTCTTGTATAGTGCATACCTGAACTGAATCATTTGAGTGAGAACTCTGGGGTTGAGGCTGAAGGCAGTGAGAGTTTCTCACAGTGTCTGTCAGTGAGTTAGAAAAGACGTTCAGAGTACATGCTCATGCAAGCCTTGGTCTCTCTCTGTAGAACGCACAGAGACAAACACTGACAAAGCCAGTAGTCCTGGCAGGTTTCAGATGTATGCCAGTTGTGTTATTAAATCTGGATGCAATAACTGAAAGCTCAGAAAGACACCAATATACCAATCAAATGGCACACTATGAAATCACTGAAATTGAGTTTAGTTTTTAAGTTTTTAAGTTATGCCTTTAATTACACAGGCTGTGCCCCTTCTAAGGACCCCCCACTTTCATCCCACTTACAGCCCTGGGAGGGTCTTAGAGCACCAGGGAGAAGTGGAGGGGCACAGGATTCTAAAGAAATGGGGACAGCGGTGTACTGCCTTAAATGAAGGGAATGTTACATCCCCCAACATAAAAGGAGGGGGGTTTATAGCAGAGGATGGGGGGAAATAGACCCAAGTGCCTTCTCAGAAGTTTGAAGCGCAATATAAATGCAACTGCAGTTTGTGCAGCAATTGCTACTGCTGCCACATTGCTGAATGCAACGCCAGCCCTGACTCTTTAATTAAGCTATGGATTTTGTGGAGCGTAGACACTGCTTTAAGGTCTTAGGGTCACTTACAAAAGACATACAGCCAATAGTATATTGCATTTTGGACCTCATAATTGGGACTGTTCTCGGTGTGACCTTATGATAAAAACCCAGCATGAGGATGCTGTTAGCTAAACAGCAGGACTATATGACATGGAATGACTTGCCAGCTATCGGAGGTCTCCTGTTTGTCAGGTTCATGAGTGAGCAGCTCAGCCATTCCACGTGTTAGGCTTCACATCCTTGGATTTGGGAGTACCAATATTGAAATAAAAAATGACTGTACTTCAAGTGTTAGCAGGAAATGCAAAAACCAGACTGGGTGAGTTTCTCACTCATTGACCTTGTACAATCGATAGGTGTAAGCTATGTATGGGATCTTGGAGTGCTACCATCGGCGGTCGTGGAGCTCCATGGTAGAGGGGTTGAGAATCGGAATAAACAGTGATCATATCGAGCCAAATTGAGTGAGAGCCCCTGAAATAGAAGCGCCGCTGAGCCTACAAGATTGGGCGTCGCACTGCCAAATGATGGGGAGAGGGATGGAGGGGTCGTCTGCAGCTTAAGGGAGAGCTCAGTGTCCTATAGCTCCAGAGACCACAGGGCAGGAGGTCTCGTAGTCCCAGATACAGCAAAAAATGAAAAATAAAACAGTTGCACATATGCGATTCAAAGCGCCTTGATGTGAGCGTGAAGCGTGAAGGAGAGACACAAAAGGAAACAGCAATTCACTCGCAGTCAAACCTATCAGCAGTCATGCAATTATCCATGTAAGAGGGTCTACGTCATGCACAGCGCTCGATTACTGCCCAGCGAGATCGCGCTGCATACGAAATAAACTGAAAAAGTAGTGCAGAACCCATGTAGAAAAACATGGAGCCTTGTATGTTTTCAGTAATTGGTCGGTGCGCTCGAGAAGGGCTAAACACTGAAAAATGCATGACGTATGTATGCCTTTCACCAGTGAAATCAAGCAAGTTTTAAAAGGCAAGCCCACGAACCAATGAAAGTGACAGGTGTGCGGTGGGCATGGTTAAAATCCCACAGAGGGATAACAACAGGCTAGAGCACTTGCTTGCTCGACCCTAAAAAACAATGGATTCTGTACACCCTGGTGTCTTTCATTTGGTTTGAATTCATGCAGGAGATTTCTTCGTCTGACAAATAGGACTCTACAGCAGTGTCACTTAATTCAGGGTCCTTAATTTACCCCAGGACTCCTGCTTTTACTCACAGAGGATACTGTCCAAAGATGCTCAATAAATGTGCACCCTGCAGAATATTTGGCGAGGCAGAGGTCTTACTCAATTGATTGTCCTTAGTTTCTACCAGCGACTCCTGAACCAACTCAAGTTGCCTCCTTTGGGTAAGGTAGGTATTCAGGCCCTCAGCCTTTGTGTATTGGATTCTAAAATTCCTGTGCATCCAGTTGTGCTTTGCCTCGCTAAGTCAGAGATACGCTATATTCCTTTTCTACTGTGCTGAGCATTCTTGGTGAGCTGAGGTGACCAAGGTCTTTTGCTCCACTGGAATGCGGTTTAGAGAGTGGCGTGGTCCTTTATAATTCCTCTGAAGGACGTATCCATACAGGGAAAAATGCAATGCCTGATAAGATACTGTTCTTCCATACCTCATGCCTGCTGGCCCTGAGCTCTACACGCAGGCAGTGGCTGGACACAGTGAATATCTTCTGCTTCAGCTCATAGAAGTTTTCCAGCAGCAGAGTTAAAGTCAACCTGTTGTGATAGTAAGGCATGTGCCCCATGGATCTGGCAGGATCACTGTACAAGTTGCCTAAATGTCACTCATGTACACCCTCTTACAAATTGGGGGTGTGAGCCTCCAAATTGCGGGTGGGGAATGCCTCACCTTGGACATCTTCGTCACAGCCCACTTACATGTTATATGAGACTCCACCCACTCTTGTGGAGTCTTTTGGCTGAAAAGTCTTGCACGGGCATGAGAGGAGCACTTTCAGTGAACACTTGTGTTGATATGTTATCGTGACCTATTTGGAATTGATTTCGTTTTTCAAACAAAGCCCTAAAGTTTTTCTTTTCCCCTGAAAAATATATAGCATATATAGCCCTCTGGTGGATGGGCCACTGCTGGCTGAAGCGTTCTGAAGACAAAGTCGATCTGCATTGCAGGTCGTTCCTTCATTCTATGGAATACTATCACAGATTAAGGAACGGTTATGGGGACAATCCAAGTTTAAATAGTGAAAGAATCTCTAATGATCATTCATGACGGTGTTCCACTCTGGATCTCATCGTAAGGAGTTCACACTTTATGATGGAATCTCTTTTTCTTAGGTGCCGCGAAAGTATGTATGATTTTGGTGAGTTGTCGAACTGGGCCAATCCCAAGACTGTTTAAGGCAAGAAATTCTGCGAAATCAGCTGGTGGTAGACATGACTAATGTATGCGGCCCATTGAGGAAAGGGAATGACATTACCCATTTCCAAAGGCACAGAAGACCAAGTAGGTGGTGGGGCTCAGGGATGTGGCTATACCACAGCATTCTGCAGCAGTTGGAAACCAGCGATCAAATGCATTCAGCTGCCATTCTGCTTAGGGGTGTGGATTTAAAATATCCAACAAGAAAGTGGGAAGTGCAGCTCTGGTGTCAGAAGTACTACGTCTTTGAAGTGTACATTGACAGGCATGAAGCTGATGATGGTTTAATTCCTTAATTCTTTTGCAAGCTGCTACCTGATCTTGCAGTGATCCCCAGGTTGTTGTGTGGAGTGGGAAGGAGAGCGGCAGATGACTGAATCGACCATAGTTACATAGTAGCTTGTGGCACCGTGCCAGCAGTGATCCTCCAGATGCTCTAATGGTTGGTTACACCTGCTTCCACTGCCAGGATTTTATGTTTGTGCTGGCGTTCCGTTTCCTTTCATTTTCCTTTCTCCAGTTTGTAGACTTTTTCAAATAAGACTTTCCTTTTCGGTTTGTAGGCCTTCCCTGATTCCTTCCTTATAGAATCCATCATTTGCACTGGAGCTGTGAATATCTTTTTTCCTTCACACATGCCCTAATTACAAGTAAGTAACTCAGAGTCAGCAGATCCCGTGCAATTTGGTATAGTTTACACATGTCCATCATTACAGGCCATTATAGCTACTGTTTGTAAGTTGATCTCCTGGGGGCAGATACTTACAGAAGCCTCCACTTAAGAGGCCATCGTGGTTGCTGGCCAGTAGTTGCCTTCTTCACTTCCTAGGTACCATTAGTCATTAGAAGAACAGGGCTTTCTTTGATTTATTTGGAAGGGCTCCTGCTTAGGTCAGTGTTCCCCTCGCTTTCCCAACTAAGATATCCATTCCAATCTAGAAGCACCAGATACTTGTCAAAGCCTGTATATTTTCATCCACAGTGGGTTGATTTATCACCTGCCAATATCCAAATGACCACTCTCAATAGCAAACAGTATTGTCATCTGCTTTGTGGAATGAGCCACAGGGGACACCAGTTGCCAATGGAGCAACCTTTGCTTGACATGACAAAAGACTGCTACCATCACACAGTTGGTTAAAATTCATTTCCCCAAGTAGCAGCAGTTAAGTTATCCTCAAATGTGTGTTTCTGAACTTACAGGGCAATCCCCTATGAAGATATACAGTAAGGGTTTTCAGTACAATCTTCAACATAGTGACTGAAACAAATCCCAGAAGAGAGGATTGGTCTTTAGGACACATGCAGAAGCCATCAAGCCATCCAAATGTGAGCATCTTGGGATACCCTAGCAATCATTGTTCTTCTAGATATTAGATCAGCTTTGGAAAGTGTGACCCAGTGTGCCCTTTGTTTCATGTGGGCAAACATGGATAAGCAGGCAAGACCTAGTACAAGGGAGATGGTGTAGGCTGAGTGTAGGTAAAGTACGATTTAGTTACCACAGTTGCAATGAAGAGAATGATGAGACAGAGTGCACACCACGTGCAATGTCTCACAATATGTAAAAACAATATTTACAGTATAAACAGTAGATTTGAAAAAGAAGTCACACAAACACAACATGCTGCACAATATCCAATCAATCAATATAGCTGTTAAACCACGGTCCCTGGCAATGAAAACTTAATCTTGTTGACAAAGCTCTAATGATCGAATCACAATACAGGGAAAGGGATGGCGAGAGCAAGGGTGTATATCTTCCATATTCAAATAATCACCAAAACCGCTCCATGCTTGGGACTATAGCAGTGGTAGAGATGCTATTGCAAATATGGGAAATGTGCAATGTGCTATTAACAGGACCAAAAACCCTTACCCACCCTAGGGTGGCATGCTTCATCATTGGACTCCTCCTCGCACCAATGTCAGCGATCCTGATGCAATCTTCTACCCTTGTGTAGGGGAGCTCATAGGGATTTGTCAAAGGTGGCCACCAGTTAGGAGTCCTAGAGCAGAAGCATCTAAGTTAAAACTACTTGTTGGTGGAAAAGGAAAAAAATATTCTAACCCCAATGGTAGATTAAAAGGTCAAGGGGAATAATTCAACCCGTACAGAGAGATCAAAATGTTTCTGCTTAGCAAACACCCTCAAACAAAGTGGGTGGACATTCATCAAGAAAATATCACCCTTTCCACTATCAAAGTTCATCAAAAGGGTTAATCAAGAGTTAATATTATAATGAAAGTACAACCAGTTGTTAAAATTCAGGTCTGTAGATCCACATGCTTGAGCACCCGTAGTAGAAAACTGAGCAAAATAGATTACTATGCGTCTGTGCTTGAAAATTATAAATGTGAAAATACATTTTATGCGGTGTGAACACTCCTGGGACGATCACTCATTGGGTCTCTAAGTATGAGGGCACCCAACATTTATCCCTTCATACATAAAATCTTTCATTAGTATCCTTGGTAATTGGGATTAACATCCTATCGCTCTCAATAGACCAGAAAGGGTTAGCCAAATATGGAGATAAATAATATGGGCCGACTCACAAAGGGACATTTGATCTAAACTTAGACCACACATCTAAGTTTACGACTTTGAGAATTCACAAAGGGCATTCACGACTAGTATCTAAATGCCCGCACACGGCGTAGAGCACTTTAGCACTGGTTTGCAGTGGTAAAGTGCGCAGAGTCCTAGAGTCAACGGGAACAAGATCAGAAAACAAGGAAGAAGGCAAAATGTTTAGGGGTAACCCTGCAGGAGCCATTTCTAACACCCACTAGGTAGATCTGGGGGCTGCAAATCCAGATTAGCCCTTCTCTATGATTTCTCTGTATATTTAGCATACATGTGGCAACCATCATTGTCAGGATCGAAGGCGAGGAAATTGGGGGAGGGTGTGCATCAGAGGGGAATATTGTGGGTGACAAGGCTGAGCCCTAGGGGGCACCTCGTGGATTGTCAGCTTTCTGGAGAGGAATTAACACAGTTTGATTTGATGCACTTGCTGTTTCAGGAACGATCCAAATAGTGACAGTCTAATTCCAGTGATACTTGCTGATGTGGCAACCCTAATGAGATGCATGTGATGGTCAATGGTGTCAAAGACATATGGGATTTGCAGATTCTGTGGTAGATTAGTAAACCATTCAAATGGACAGTTAATTTTATATAGGTCCAGCCAAATCAGACGGCCTTCCTTACACTTTGCTTGACCCTACCACATTTGGAGGGGCATTGATCGTGGCCCCAGTTTGCTCTTATCTCGGGGAGATGAAGTGTGGTCTATAATCCCTGTAGAAAGAGAAAAATTGGCAGGCCTTAGTCGATTAGTAGGATTGAATACTAACTGTTGTGGTGACTCCACTGGGTGATCTAAATTGTTTGTGATGTCGACATCAGTTATCACAGCTCACAGTGAGGATCAAAGTGACAAAAAACAAATAGACTGTATTCCCTTTCGTTTTAAATGTGCGCAAGGAGCTTGCACATTTCAGATAACAGTGGAGATGTCTTAGCAATAAGACCTGGGCTGATTTTCTCCTGCTTCAAAAATCTGGCAAGGCAAGGGGGGATAAGGTGTACTTCACAGGAATACCAATCACTGATAATCCTACCCTGCTCCCACACATTGAAACATCAGTAAAAGCTGCACTTTTTAAGCTCCAAATCTATAAACTAGGGCGGCTGTTCCCCAATGTTAGATTTCTAACAAATTAATAATTTTGTTCGACTAGTTCCCTGGATATATTCACCTTTTTCAGCCTTTGGCAAGCTGTCATGTCCTGCGCGAACTCCTTCACCTAGAGCCAGAGGAATTTCCTCCTGTGTCCAAATGGATTGCCCCACGACCTTTAGGGGTTTGAATGCCAAGCTCTATAAATTGTTCTCAGGACTAATACCTCCGTCGGCGAGTGCAGTCTAGTTGCATTGGGGAGCCAAGGAGATTTTCCCCACTATTTGGACCTTCTGCTGTAAGCAATTCAACTTAGTGCCCGATAAGCTTATAACTTTCAATTTCTTAAGTAGACTCTTCTACACTCCAAATAGGCTACACAGAATAGATCCTGCTAAGCTGGCTGACTGCCATAGATGACCCTCCCACCCAACTGATATCTTCCACTTTGCGTGGCTACGTCTGCCCATAAACTGATTATGTTGGGAGGTGGCACACACGCTTGAGGACATCACCTGTTTCCCACTAGAATGTACACTGCTGGATATGGTGCTGGGATATGTTGCGGATGTGCCAAGTGGTATCAAGAGGATCCGCTCTCCAATGAAAAGATGTAGTGCAACGGAATGAGCTTTTAGAGACATCTGCGATCCATAAAGGCTATGTTGAAAGATAGATGGCAACCATTTAGGAGTATTTGCTTTCCACTGGCCCAACGGATAATTAATATAAAGCTTAGAACCTGCAGATATTCTCTGCTGTTGGTAACATATAACGCATAGATGTACATATGGAGGGGAGGAGAGGGACTTGCTGGTATAGCACTTTAGCCTGCATACTTGAATATCAGTATTCATGGAGTTCAGGCTCATCAGATCCCTTGTTCTAACTGTTGGAGGTAATAACATAAAATTAGCAATCAATTGCTGTAAACAGGAGTACTGAAGACATCTCTACTTAAGACGTTTTAGTTCTACTTTTTTATTATTTGATTTAACAGTTGGCAGCGACATAACAGAGAAAACGTGCATTAGCATATGTTCAAGCAATCAATGCAATGCAAACAAAAATAACAGTTCCTGCATGAAAACTCACATCAGTATATTGATCTCTCAGTCTCGCTAGTCCAGCCTACTAGCCTCCCCCCCCCCCCCCCCCGGCCACTCCCCAGATGGCCTGGATGTTTGTCTTCACATGAAGTTTCGAGTCCGAGCGGGCCCCGAAAGATGCACCATAATCGTTCACTAACAGGGAGTCGCAACCATCCATCCAGTGTCCAGGTGGTCAATTGGAGCATGTTAAAGAATCTGGAGGATGAGGAAGCAAGTAGGTCTCCAGTGGTTCCCAGATGTCTCTGGGTCTAGAACTGGTTGGCAGTAACTCAGCATATACTTCAAGTTGATCCTTACAGTATATTAAGTCTCGCAGCTATTCTTTAAATTTAGGCATTTGTCCCCTGCCCCATCTGCAAGCTATTCTTCTCTTGGTGAGTAAGAGGCTGAGAGATATATAACGCCAATATCCTACCTTTATGTCAGCAGTGTATCCCAGTACCGCCATCATGGGGGAGAGGGTAAGTGGCGTTGTGATCATTTGGGACGGGGCAATCTCTGCTTCCCCCCAATAACTTAAGATCATGGGACACACCCAGGCCAAGTGCAGGAAATCCCCCTCTTCCAATCAACACCTCATGCATTGGTCATCCGAGCGTAAGACAAATTTGTGAAGGCGCACTGGTGTATAATATAGTCTATGAAGGAACTTTTAGTGAATAATGTGCAATCTACTGCTCAAGTCAATGAGGCCTGTTTGTTGACAGCAAAAAATCCATTATCTGTTGGGGAGTGGATCGGGCAGCTCCCCATCCCAGCTCTCCCGAGCCCTACGTACGGTCCCGACTGTTCCTGCTGCGCCACACTGTACATATAGACACTAAATGACTTGGCTCTTCTGAGGTGATCAATGCATGTAAGGCTTTAACCATGGGGGGTTCTTTAGGAAAGTCAGGTGTTATGGTCTTTACATCATGTTTTAAGCTAATAAAAAGGAAGGCATCTAGTGGAGTCTGGGATTTGTCAACCAAAAGCGTACGTGTACTCCAGCTTTTGTCAGCACGTTTCGACCTGCATGCTCACAGGTGATCGGGAAGGCGACTTGGTTATGAAGTGGCATGGCAGGTGAGTATACTAATTGCTTGTCCGCACGCTTAACCAGGCTGCTTGTGCACAGGCTCCAGTGCAAACAGGGGGTGCTGCGCATCGGGTCCTGGGGCATACTAACTCCGAAGATGGGGTTGGATCATATAGCCCTGTTCAGCCGCTAAATGTGGCATATAGAGGAAAGGACGGTGCCAGTATATCGCAAAGTGGGTTTGAGCACAAGCTTGATACAATTGCATATCAGGGCCTTCAAAACATCCTCGTTCGAAAGTTTAGGTGATTTACTCGCATTTCAGCTGCAGCTGTCTCCCCACCTAGGCTAGACAGATCAACTATGTCTTGAGCATTTTAAAGAAGTGACATCCCAGCGAGTACAGAATATTAAGGAACAAGTATAATAATTTTGGCAAGATGATAATGTTCATGAGGGGGATACGACCTACCAGTAGTAGGGACAGTGAAATTCAACGAGTGATCTTGTCTGTGATGTTTGCTAATGCAGTGCCATAGTTTGCGAGCAGTAGCTCCTCACTGTCCTGTGTCACCTCTATGCCCAGGTATCGCAAGCTCAAGTCGCACCATCGCAAGAGATAGTCTGGTTGGAATCTCTGAAATTTTGTGGTTAGCAGGAAAATCTAAGACTCCTTCCAGTTTATCTGTATATCTGATAGCCCACCAAAGATGACAAATTCCCAGAACACATCATTAAGGCTGTCTGTGGGGTCCCCAATGTGCAATGTGACAACATCTGCGTACAGGGATATTAGGAAGTACCAGTCTGGCATTCGGATCGCATAGCACTTGTGGTGTTGATGCTGCTTGGCAGCCAGGGCTCCATCGCAAGTGCAAATTGCAGGACGACATTGAATACCCCTATCTCATTCTGTGGGTGGTGCAAAACAGCGTTGATCGTGCATCATTCACCTGGACCTGGACTTGCGCCACAGGGATAGTTTAGAGTTCCGCAATCCCAGACATAAATGCTAGCGGAAAACCCATGCAACATAATCTGGCCATCAGGTAATCCCACTCCAGTAAATCAAAAGCCATAGTAGCATCTAAGAATAATGCTGTTGCTGCGAAGTCTGGATCAATATTTTTCAGGAGCACAAAAAGCGTGCACAAATTTTGTGAAGTAGCTCTTTCTGGGATGAACCCTGATTGGTCTGGCCGCACCAGGAAAGTCATTAATAGGTTGAGGCGGTTAACCAATATTTTTGCTAGTATTTTGACATCACAGTTAATGAGGGACAGATGTCTGTAGGAATCACAGCAATAATTAGTGTGATAATCAAGGCCTCACAGTAGTGGAAGGATACCATCCCTCTTAGCTTCGGAATAGACTGCCCCTAGCAGCAGTACAAGGATGCCTTTGCATTACTTATAAAAGTCTGCCCGTAGGCCGTCTGGGCCAGGTGTTTTTCCTGAATGCAACTGCATTAATGCCTCATGTATCCCATTGCTTTAGATGTCCTCTGTAGAAACTCTCACTGCGCTTTGCTATGCCAGCCTAAGGCAACATCTTCCAGATAGGCATCTACATCCACTGACTTCTGGCTGGTGGAGCTGTAGAGATGTGCATAATATGTCGCAAACACCCTAAGTATACCAGAAGACTTCTGTGTGAGCAGACTGTTGTCATCTGTTATCTCTAGAATAATGTTAGCAGAGCGAGGCACGTGTCTCATCTTGGACAAGGCATGCCCCGGGTGCTCTCCTTCCCCATAGGCCCGAGCCTTAGAGTATTTACTGAGGTATAAAACTTCCCTTTCAGCAGTCTCCTGATATTCAGATAAAGTTGACTGGAGCTGCTGAGCAACCCCTGGATTTTGAGGCGTTGTTAGAGCAGTTTCTAAAGAGAGGAGTGTCGCTTCCATCTTTTTTAACGTGTCACGTATATCACGAAGAATAACACCACCACTGGCCAGACATAAGACGCGAATCGTGACTTTGAAAACCTCCCATACCATACAGACTTTGCCTACTGTATCACGGTTTTCAGCAAAGAACTCTGTGATGGCTTTTCGTAATTCATCATGAAAGGGGGGGGGTCTAAGAAAAGGGTGGGAGACAGCCGCCAACCAACCAGTGGTGAGGTGCAAATCAGCAGTGTTAGTAGCAAAAGCACTGGAGAATGATCTGTGTAGGTGCACGCAAAATGTGTAACAGCTTGTACCCACGGAGTGAAGGCCTTAGATATGAGCCAGTAATCTAATCTAGTCCAGCTTGCGTGGGCACCTGAGTAGTAGGTTCCCTTTCCATCTTGAGGATGAAGCCAGCACCAGCCATCCAGTAGGTCATGATTGGACATTATAGCCGCGGTGCCATGTGAACTGGTATTGGTGTTCATCCTATCCAGTGTGCCATTGAGTGCAAGATTGAAATCTACCCCCAGAGTGTATAAGTAGGCCTGATGTCTGCTATCTGTCCCCATAGGTCATCGAAAAAGGAGGGATCATCTGTGTTAGACCGTAGCAATTTACAATGGTGATAGATAGCTGCGCCAGTCTACCCCAGATTATAGTGTATCTTCCCTGTGGATCATTCCGAGCCTGAGTAAGTGGTGAATTGACAATAGGAGGCCCAGCGCGTGGCAAATGTGGTGCATCAGTTGGCCTTAAAGTGTGTCTCTTGCAATAGTGCAAGGTGGATGTTATGTCTATCTAAGTACGCCAGAATGTGTCTTCTTTTACGAAGGTCCCCAAGCCCCGTATGTTTCATGTGAGACAGTTATGCCCAATACCAGGGCTTATTTTTGTGGATCAGACATGCATGTCGAAGGAAGCAAGCAGTAGTGGTGCCGCCTTAAACGGGATTGGGTAAGGAGTTAGGGGCATACCGTCTTGCCAGTGTGAGAGCAGCTGTAGTAGACGGTACATGCAGGAATTCAACCAAAATAAACCCATACCTCCCCCCACCCACACTGACAGCCCAAACCCGTCAGGTGCATTCCATTCCCCGCTAGCTCTATCTAAACAACAGAACAACGATTGAAATGCATATAGTAGCTGCAGTACCAGCCATGAGGGCCAGAGCGCAATTCTACTAAAATCGGGAAAGCTTATGAACATAGGGGTATTCTCTTGGGAGGTCAGCCAGAGAGCCGAATGGTGCACCCTCTGTGAGACGGGGTGCCGGGGGAGATCTGTCTTAGCTCTCAGGCAAGTTATGGACTTCAGTCAGAACAGCAATGATAATGACTTATCATATGAAGGATTACATCAATGACATTACCTCCCGTCCCTCCCTCGCCTTCCTTTTAAACCAATGAGGCCTCCCGCCTCCCCCTAGACCCTCCCTTCCCCTTTTAAACCCCCCCCAACCTTACCTCCTCCTGTTTCTTTCGTCTAGCCCACGCTAGACTTTTTTTCTTTCCCTTACCTGCACGGCGGGGCCTGGAGGTCTTCGTTGAAGGTGCTCCTCGGGGTGCGGAGCTCCACGAGGAGTAAGGCAGCTGATCGCGTTTGAAGGCGAGCAGCTGGGCTGCTCAGAACTACGTGGATTGAGGGCCAGCCAACGGGGTCGACCGTCCCTTTGTGGCTGGGGCTTTCATTTCCGGGTTACCACGCTGCTGAGCAGCGAGGAGCTGCGGGATGGAGATTTTTGGGCTGAGATGCCGGGAATCGACTGGTAGGACGGGCGTTCTGCCCGCAGTTTTATTGTTTGGCCAGGAATGTTTGACCTTTTTGGGGATTGGTTTATTTCTAGGAGGCAGGTCCTAGTCACTATATATGGGGAGTGATTTGGGATGTAAGGCAGTGTTTTTGGATAGTCATGCCGAAGGTTCAGGCGAAGAGACGTAGGATTGTCTCATCTTCCTCCTCTGAGGAGGAGGCTGCTGCTGGAGTTTCCACTCCTGGGGGCTCACAGTTACAGGATAGGGGCACTCCCCTCATGTCCAGGGAGGAGGTGCAGGAGATGATTGAAGTGGCTGTTACCAGGGCTCTTCAAGTAGGGGTGACCAGGACTGGTCACTATAAGATTTCTCATTCATCGGCTGCTGCAAGGAAGTCCTCGTCAGACAGTGAGGGTGGTGAGGCTCCATCTACGTCATCTGGGGGTAAATATGTATCCAGAGAGGAAATGTGGGAGGTGATGGCACATGTTCGGGACAATTTGGGTTTCCCAGTGTTTCATCCTTCAAGCTCGGATTCTCACTTATTTCCTCAATATCAGACCCCTTCCAAGTTTGCCATGCCTTTCCAGGGACCTGTGAAGGATATGGTGTTTCGTGAATGGAAAGATGTGGATAAAGCTCAGGTTCCACGATTCCTGCTGAAACTGTATTTACTTGAGGGTGAGGAGGTATTACCTCCTTCGGTCCGCCTGGATTCAATTTTAGCTACCCTGATTGGTAAAACGGCGGTAAATCCGGAGGATTGTGTGCCTACGGATACCACGGATCGTAAAGTGGATTCAGGTCTTAAAAGGGCATTTGCCGGTGAGAATCTGGCACTGAGGGCAGGTATATATTCTGCTTATGCGGCTCAGTCGTTGGTGCAAGACTTTGATAAGCTGGCGGTGGCTGTTCAGGAAGGTGCAGAATGTTCAGAGCTCCTGGCTGTTATGGAGCAACAGGCCAGATTGTTGGCGGATGTTTCTTCTGATGTGGTCCGTACTTCAGCGCTGGCCTCTGGGGCTTTGATTGGGGCTCGTAGGTCCCTCTGGTTACGTTCCTGGAAGGCTGACCCAGGGGAGAAGGCGGCCTTGCTGAGACTGCCGTTTGAAGGTCGTAACTTGTTTGGAGAGCAATTGCCATCCATGCTTTCCAAGGCGTTTAAGGAACGGAAACATGCCTTACCTTATAAAGGGGGTTCTACTTCTAATAAAGGGTGGAAGAAGTATTCCCGATCTTCTCCGAATAGGGAGGCCAAATCCTTTTTATTTAGGAAACGGCGTTTTCAGCCGCGTTTTTCTCCTAAGAAGGCTGCTCCTGCGAACCGGGGTGGTTTCAAGAAGGGGTCCTGACAATCACTGTGGGCCTGGCATAGGGCCGGTTGGGGGAAGGCTGAGTCACTTTCTTTCAGCTTGGGAGGAAAGTATCAACGATCGTTGGGTGCTAGACATTGTGGCCAATGGTTATGTCATCGATTTTGTGAGGGTTCCTCCAGATTCAGGGGTGCGTCCCACCCCTCTGCCTTCAGGGGGGGTCAAGGAGAAGGGCATTATTGAACGGAGTAAGGGACTTGTTGGTCAAGGGGGCCATTTCCCGCATTCCACTGAAAGAAAGGGGTCAGGGAACTTATTCGGTCCTCTTTCTTGTGCAGAAAGTTTCAGGGGGTTTTCGACCAGTGCTCAATCTAAAGGAGGTGAATACTTGGATCAGGACAGTGCATTTCCGCGTGCTGTCTCTTCAGACTATCTTTCCATTGGTCAGGCAAGGGGACTTTCTTGTGTCGCTGGACCTGCAGGATGCTTACCTGCACGTGCCTGTGGCAAGATCTTCTCAGAGGTTCCTGAGGTTTGCCGTGGATCAAGAACACTACCAGTTTTGCGTTCTTCCTTTCGGTCTGAAATCTTCTCCTCGGATTTTCACAAAGGTGCTGGCCCCCCTGGTGGCTTTGCTGCATTCAGAAGGGGTGTTTATTCATCCATATCTGGACCACATTTTAATTCATGCCCAGTCACGGGTCCTGTTGCAGAGACAGGTGGACCAAGTTCTGGGGGTCCTGCAAAACCACGGGTTTTTAATCAATTGGGAGAAATCAGATTTAGTTCCGTCCCAGGATCTGGTTTTTCTGGGGGCTCGGTTTCAGACTCTTCTAGGCTTGGTATCGGTATCAGAGAAGAGGTTGGGTGTACTCCAGGCCTTGGTCAAGAAGGTTGTATTACTGACTGCGCCACAAGCTCTTCTTTGGTTGCGACTGCAGGGTCATTTGGCATCTGTGATATTTCTGGTTCCTTGGGCGCGTTTCCATCTCCTGTGCTTGATGACGTGGTTCTTGAAAAGGTGGACTCCGGGGTCCGGTTCTCTGAAGGACAGGGTTCCGGGATCCAGATTGATTCGCAGGGAGTTGCAATGGTGGTTGGATGCAGATCATCTTCGGGTAGGGGTTTCTTTGTCTCCTCTGAGGCCCGTGGTGGTGACTACGGATGCCAGCCTCTCCGGTTGGGGTGCGTGGATAGGATCGGCTCAGGTTCAAGGGTTTTGGTCCCCTCGGGAGGCGAGTCGGTCATCAAATTGGCGCGAATTGAGAGCGGTCTTTCTGGCTCTGGTCCATTTCCAGGGGTCCCTGAGGGGGACGGCGGTTCTTATTCGGACGGACAACTTAGTGGCCAAAGCTTATGTCAACCGACAAGGAGGGACCAGGTCGAGGGCTCTGTTCAGTCTTGCCAGGGAGATTTTTGTGTGGGCTCAGGAGTGGGTTCCTTCTCTCAGGGCTACGTACATTCGGGGGGTGGTCAATGTTCGGGCGGATCTTCTGAGCAGGGTGATTCCTTCGTCTCAACTTTTCTCCCTCCGGAAGTCTCTGTCTCTGCATCTGGTTCGGCTTTGGGGGCTTCCAGTGTTGGATGTGTTTGCGTCCGCAGAAAATGCGAAGTTGGATCGCTTCTGCTCCCGGTTTCGGTGTCCCCAGGCCTGGGAGGTGGATGGGATGTCATGTCCTTGGCCGAGGGGTCTGTTGTATGCATTCCCTCCGTTTCAACTTCTCAGGGCTTTTGTGTTGAGGGTGAGGGATCTGGGCTCCAGGGTTATCCTGATTGCACCTCTTTGGCCGCGAGCGAATTGGTTCCCGTTGTTAAGGCTGATGGCAGAAGGGAGGATGTGGCCTCTGCCTCTTTGTCCATCCCCCCTGGAGTTTCCCTGCCTCTCAGTGGTGTCGTTGAGGAGGTTGCACTTGACGGCCTGGAAGTTGAACGGCGGGGCTTGACGGGTCTGGGGGTACCTGTAGCGTTGAGTTCTACATTATTGGCTTCCAGGCGGCGTTCAACTTTACTTTCCTATGGTAGACAGTGGCGGGTTTTTTCTTCTTGGTGTTTGAATCATGAGTTGGATCCTACCTGCGCGTCTATCTTTGAAGTGATGCAGTTCCTACAGGACGGCGCACAATTGGGTTTGTCAGTAGCATCTCTGAGGGTACAGTGGGCGGCGATTCAGGCATTCAGAGGTCCGTGGCGGAATCTTCAGTATGAAGGGCACCTGATGCCTAGATTCTTTCAGGGTCTGGTTAATTTTTTTCCTCGCCCAGTACGTTCCTTTCCTTCCTGGGATCTTTCTTTGGTTTTGGATGTTTTGACAGAGGCCCCATTTGAACCACTGGGGGACTGTGATTTACGCCATCTGTCTTTGAAGACGTTCTTTTTGGTAGCCATTACTTCGGCTCGTAGGTTAGGGGAGTTGGGGGCATTGGCCTGTTCCTTTCCTTTTTGTAAGGTTTTTCCCGATCGGGTAGTTCTGGTTCCGGTTCCTTCCTTTATTCCGAAGGTCAATTCTTCATTCCATTCCCGTCAGGAGGTTATCCTTCCTTTATTTTGTCCTGATCCCTCCTCTAAGGAAGAGGTCCGTTTGCATTCGTTGGATGTACGCAGGGCTTTATTGGAGTACCTGCGGGTGGTGGCTTCTTTTCGTAAGGGGGATTCGCTTTTTGTGAATTTCGGTCCGGCACGTAAAGGTGAGAAACCTTCCACGGCTTCCTTGAGTCGGTGGGTGAGATCTTTGATTCTGTTAGCCTATTCCTTGAAAGGGGTAGTGCCGCCTCAAGGGATTCAGGGTCGGTCTACCAGAGGTATGGCGGCTACAGTGGCAGAACTACAAGGGACCTCCGTGGTGGAAATTTGCATGGCCGCCACTTGGGCTTCACCTTTGACGTTTGTGCGTCATTATAGGCTATCGGACTTGGGTAGTTTGGAGTCAGTATTAGGTCACCGGGTCTTATCCTCTATGAGGTAATAGGGGTAGGATGTTTTGGTGTCCTTGGGGGCAGGATATGAATAAAGGTTCTTGCAACTCAGTGTCCGTCTCCTGTGTTTTTCTTGCTATGTCTCATTGGTTTAAAAGGAAGGCGAGGGAGGGACGGGAGGTAATGCGTCCATTTTCTTACGATAATGGCATTACTCCTAGTCCTACTCCCTCGCCTTCCTTTTCCGTTCCCTCCCGCCCTCCCGGTACGGACTGTCCGAGTTGCTGCTTGGGCTTGGTTTTTGTACAGGAGGAGGTAAGGGTGGGGGGGGTTTTAAAAGGGGAAGGGAGGGTCTAGGGGGAGGCGGGGGGCCTCATTGGTTTAAAAGGAAGGCGAGGGAGTAGGATTAGGAGTAATGCCATTATCGTAAGAAAATGGACGCAGTATCCATGATAAGTGCCTACTTATTTGAAACTATGAATAGGTTTGTGTGGGTCAGAGAGCCCAAGTTCAAGATGAAGCGAACAAGAGTAATGGACAATTAAAGGCAACAGGGTGATTTGCCATCTTTGCATCAATCCTGGTCAGACATGGGTTAAGCAGGTCGGGTGTGCACGGTGCCTTGATCCACCAGCAACGATCGGGAGGCACAGTGCTTCAAGAATTCTCCAGCTTGCCATAGTGAAGTGATGATGTGGTCCCTTCCCCTGTGGGAGATCCACAGACGAGCCGGGTAGAGCACGGCGCATGTAATGTTGGCCTGATGGAGTTTCTGTTTGACACCAGCGAATTTCATTTGGGCCTCCTGAACGGTCAGTGTAAAGTCCAGGGATATCGAGATTTCAAATATTCAAATTACAAGTTGCTCTTTTCACGTACCAACCGCAGAGCGACATCCCGGTCCCAGGAATTCAGGAGCTGGGCGATATTTGGGCAAGGGGCAGCAGCCATGTGGCCAACGATCTATGAGTCCTCTCCGCAATCAGCACTTTGGAGAAGGAGTCCACACCAAATAATGTTGTCAGGAGACGCTCCACGAATAACTCCATGTGACCAGTATCTGTTGAGTCAGGAATTCAAACAATGTGTGGGTTATTTCTCCTATATCAGGCCTCTAAATCTTCATTCTTGGCTGTTATGAGTCTTAGCACTTTCTCCGTGTAGAGGAGTTGTTCATCCCTGGTGTTTACTGTGTCCTCCACTGTGGAAATTCTGTGTTAAGCTTCCACGACACGTCCAGTCTGTTTTGGTAGCTTGTGCGAGGGAGCGTCTTTTCGAGCACACATATTGTCCATTTTGCTGTCAATAGAGACTAGACTGTGTTGCACAGCCAGCAGGAGGGATTTCATATCACCAGTGTCTTAGGCATCGTCCAAAGCCTGCTGGTCATCTGCCTCTTGCGCTTCACTTCCTCCCTGCACCCTTATGATCTTCTTGGTGTCAAAGGGAAGCCTTGTTTGTCGGCCCGCGGCTTTCCCCATGTTAACTGACCGTGGCTGCAAGCAAGCAATGGGCGCCAGGTAGTATACTGGGGCAGACAGCTCCCAAGGAGTCAACGTCCCACACCTCCTGGGTCCCACCACACCACAACCAGTGGGGCACGAGCAGACCTAATCGCCTCTGCTCTGTGCCCTATAAGAGCCACAGCAGAAGTATGTCACAGACACCTCCGTCGCAACCACTGTCCTTCGCGCATCTCCCCATTTCTGCAGTAGGTGTGTCCTGGTTTGTCCCTCAACGGGTGCCCAGTGCAAACATTGGTTCGTGCAGTGTGGGAGCACTATCAAGCACTCTCAATGCCTACATAATTCTCACAGGTAGAGCACTCTTATATACAGTTACATAGCGTGGTGAAGTTCACATTGAGCCACCAAGTGCCATCTTGGTCAATACTGCAAGTGTCCTCAGCAGACATTCAAGGGCATTTTACTGTCTGACTGCAGCGTGTGTGATGGTTCAGCAGGACTCCACCCGTCGCCACAGTTACGCAGCATGTGAGCGCTGGCCCAGGCCCGCGCCTCAGCCCCACCCGCTGCCGAGGGCCTTCAGGACTGTGCCTGCCCAGCCCACCCAGGGCAGCACACCGTAGTGGCAGGCTCCGGCAGGATGAACTAGCTGCGGCTGCCAAGCACCCACCAAATTTGCTTCCTGGTGAGGTAGGGTGCAGCGGTCCAGATCTCAGCTCGCGTTGGCTCCCAGCCCCAGGCCGCCTCACAGCCTGGTCCCACAGCAACTTCGTCAGCCTCCCGCTCAGTCTCACCTCTCGGCTTTGCCCACCTCACCTCAGTCCCACTGACGTTCCCAGCCGCACCTGCTCCTTCCTATTGGCCTGGAAGGGCTGCGCCTCTCCTGGGCACAGCATAGTATTTTAATCAGGGCTCACCTGCCATATCTCTTGTGGCCAAGCCAGGCAGCCGAGTCACGTTACAGTGTGGCATTTTGGGCCCCGTTCTCTGAACTTTTCAGCCGGGCATTCGTCTCAGATGGACCTGTTTGTGCCTTTTCACACGTTGACTTTCACAGGCAATTTGTCTCCACAAAATAATAAATAGTTCGTGACTAGATCAGGATTTCATAGCCAGCTCTTGGGGGAGGATTATGTCAGATAGTTTTCCCAGGCTACAGGAGCCTCACAGTTGTGCGGCCACCTTACTTGCTGGCTCTCTAGCACCCCCATTTTAGTTTTATATTGCCTGAATGGCTTATATATAAATTTGTCAAAGTCCATTGCGGACAGCACAGGTAACTAATTTGAGCAAAAGCATCATAAACGGTTGTTTCTGGGTGGGATTGCAGAGGTTTTCAATTTACTTTTGGATTCCCTAAATTGGGAGCAATCCGGCAAACCCAGAGACACTTTCTCGGCATCGTTAGAGATGTGATCAGTAAACAATTGCTTCATAATCTTAGATCACAATAATCTCTTCATTACACACTTGTCGATACCAACCTTAGTTATACAGTCAATCAACCTCAATTTCTTCAGCTACTGATCCATATGATGCCACCACCCAGACCCTGCTGCTTCGTTAAGCAGTATTATTCTTTTAGTGAGCAAGTAAAGAAGGATGCTTCTTTGTTCATTGACAGTAACATATATATTTAAATATTTAACAATATATACCTCTTTCAAACCAAGATGCTGAACAGTAACACACTCCAGCAAACCATGCTGCACATTTTTGGGGAGGGAAAGAAATGAGGAAGGGGCAAGTGTATGAAGCCCTGTTAATGAGATAGCATAGAGCTTACACCTTAGAGAAGAAATAATTTCCAGGGTCAGCTCCATATGTATGTAGGGTTATATGTCAGATAATCATACAGAAGTATCATCTGGCATGAAGATTTTGTCCCTTAAATTGTTACAACAGCTATTTGGTTGGATGTTTCTACCATCATGATATTCAGGGGGCACTTTTTAGGTTAGACAATATTCTGGGAATGATATTCTGATACCACACCTGTATGTGGACCACATTATAGAGGAGATGTTTTGTCCAGTAGCATGTAACTTGTCATCCACTTTGAAATATAAGTTTGAAGAATGTTTTCACCTTCTGTCTTCTGCAATACTCTCCAGCAGGATAAGATAGTTGACATTTTTCTTGACAAATAGGATCATGGCCCTTGATGGTGGTTTTAGGACCCTTTTAATCTTGACATAGGTTAAGAAAGCCTCCTAAATGTGGATGGTTTTACAATTCTTTATGAAGGAGAAATCTGGCCTTGCCACATAGGTACCCTACAAATTGCCTCTCTAGCTGAATTTGTAATGTTAGAATGTCCTTATGTTGTTGATCTGATGTTTTAGGTGAGAGTGTGGTGTGAGTGTGGTGTGAAACAAGTTTGCCTAGGCACCCTATCCTCGGGTTCTCATAGACTACATGTGGTTGAACAAGACAATGAACTCAAGTCTCCAACTGAGACCCCTGGAATGCTCTCAAGGAAGACGTTGTTTGGGCAATAGTGTGCCTCATTTCCTGAAACATTAACAATTCTCACAGTTTAGTGCATTAAAGTGTCACTTCCATTAGTTGCAAGGCTAAACTATTCTCAGTAAAAAAAAAGTGCACTATGTAATGATGTAACATGGCTCCATGCCAGAACACTGGGCATGGAACCAGCTTGTTCTGAGGTTCTGTCATGCAGGGTTCTCTGCATGACAGTTGATATGCTGGCTGTTGGTTGAGGCTGTAATAAATACCTCCTACCATATATCTTCATCTGGTGTGGATTCACTTTATTACACAATAAATATCAAATTACAGTTCCCTTGTGTCATGTTCCAGTTCTCACAAAGAATATTATTGGCAAAAATATTGTCTGACAGAAATATTTTGTCAAAATTATAATTTACAAAAAAATCTTCCCACTGGGTGTAGCTTTTTTATTATTAACATCAGCTGGGAGATATTTTCAGGAACACTATTCAGGGTGCAATGTGTCTGATAGGTGATATTTTGTTTAAGATTTTCTGGCACCATTTCCTTTGCCTTCTGCCTCTGATTGGTCAAGTAACTAAACCGACAGACTGTCAAACATTCTTTCAAGTGAAGACTAAGGGCCTCATTACGAGGTTGGTAGGCCGTCTGCTGTCTGCCAGCCTCGTGGGGAGGAGACCACTGTGGAGCTGGCAGTTTTCCCCCGGCCCAATTGTGATGTTTCCACAGGGCTGACCAGCAGAAAGCTCCATATTAAACAGTTTCCGCCGGCCATCCCAGTGGAAGCAGTACAACGGCATGGTCCTCGGGTCCTTGGAGTGCCGAGGCCAATGCCGTCGCGCAGAGGGGGCCTCCAGTGCCCTCGAAATGCGCACTGTCTGCCTTGACATTCCGATGGTCCTGGGAGGGAGGCCCATGCACTGCCTTTCCACCAGTCTTTTCATGAGGGCACCCTGCCATAAAAAGGCTGGTGGAATGAGAACTTGTGATCTGACCACATCTCCGACCACAACCACCCTGTCAGGAACCATGTTCCTGGTGGTGGCGGGGGTCACCAGGCAGTCCGCCTGCCAGGGTCGTAATTTGGCAGTCTGACGCCAGGAGTGCGGAGGTTCGACTGCTATTATGAGTCTGGTGGTCTTAAGACAGCCAGACCTGTAATGAGGCCCTTCTTCTATTTGTCTACCGTGCTGCAATGAGAGATAATCATAATTCTTAAAAAAATATTCAGCAGTGTTCATCGAGTGTAGCCTCTAGACTTTAAAAGGCAAAAAATCATATGCTGTACTATTGATTCATTTAAAATCTACTTATTCACCAATTACAGTACAGCATCCTTATCCTCATAATCTACAAACTGGATACATATAGAATATAGGTGCAATCCCTCAGTAACGTTCAATATCTTGTCAGGTCATAGTGCTGGTAAACTGAAAGAAAGCAGGCTCAATCTATTTTTAAAATGTACCTATCATGAATTACGTTTTCAGAAGTATTCTTTTTCTCAGTGAGAACAAAATGAAACCTGAACAAAACACAGTTTTGCCTGACATATGGTCAGCTACCATCATTTAAATGTTTGCAATGTCATCAGAATTTATCGCAGGTTTTTTTCTATTGGATCACTGGGTGTGAGTGAAAGGCAAATTAAATTTGCAAACAAGTAATCAAATCAAACTTGTGTGGATATGTCTAGACAAGTGTGATGACATTAGTCACTTATGCGGAAGCACTATTGTTAGATGGCAGGTTTCTAGGGTCAGTTGGTATGCACAGAGGCCAATAAACGTACCGAATCAGATTCACAAAGTCCAGATAGAACACAATCCGAATCTACTCCTACAGTCCTGTTCTAGTTCTGTAAGTCTACAGAAGTTTTAGATTTGCAGGAATGAGAAGTGAAAATAATCTGCATGTGTAACTTGCATGGAAATTTGCATCGATAATATTTTAGAAATTATATTGGACTTTATCATCATCATATGTTTTGTCAGAATATTTTATCGGCTTATACATATAAAGGAATCCATCATAACTGTAAAAATAAAAAATAAAAAACACATACGTAAAGCCATTCATCTAATATAAAAAAGTATTTTAAAAAATAACCCCTACTGCTGAAGATCCTGTCTACTTGAAAGACGTTCAAAAATGGCCTTCACTACAAGTTCTGTCTATATAATTCTCTGTAGATGAATAAAGCAGAATATTGTCTGCACATTCCCACTACCAATAAAGTTGATGAATAGAGGTAAGCCATTTATGTAAGGGGAAATCAAAAATAAATTGTGACTCAACACCCTATCCCAAATCTCACTCACATACATTTCACTAGTAGGTGCCCGTTTTGCAATAAAACTTCTCAAGAGTTAGATTTGTCAATGAAATTGTACATATGTGGTACTGTTTAATGGGACATAACCACATCAAAATAATTATCTTTGATGTGAAGAGTTTTGAATCTTAAAAATCCATACTCAAAGAGATGTCTAAAACTTTATTTTAATGTGCACATATTTTGAATTTCCAAAACTTTCTTTTATTCACATGCTACTATTATACAAAGCAGGAGCCAGACCAGACTGGAGTAGTAGCAATTGGTGTGCTTAATTTTTGTTAGTGGTAGCTGGTGGAACGCACTGGCACTCACTTCTGGGGATTAAGACCTATTTTCATTATCAGGCTCTGACTCTTCGCAAGAGGAAGAAGGGAAGAAAAGAGAAAGAAAAGAATGTATTGAAAAAGAGCGAGCACAGGGATGTAAAAGCACCTACAAGAATGGGACGAGACCACAAGTCTAAGGTGGGGGAAGAGTCTTGAAGTGGAATCACTACTAGGCAGCCTTGTTATTCAGCAAACACAGCATTTAGAAGTTCTGGCCAAGGGGCACCTAAAAAAACATGGGTTCCCCGCATTTATTCTTTTCTAAAGGCACTTGTACCAATGTGTGTTAGGTTCTCCCTTAAATGCTCAAATCATAATCGCAGTGTAGGGTGTTGGACCAGGCCCATTCTGCCTTCTGTTGCTAAACTGTTTTTAGGTTGGCAAAAAGATTCTGTGCACTTTTTCCCTGCTAACCATAGGTAAAGGTTTTGTGCACTCTCCCTAAAGCATGGTACAATTGGCATCTACATGCTTGATGTGTTTAATTTACATGTATGTGCCTATAAAATTGTACTACATGTAGAACTCCTTTTTCTAGGCTTAAACCTTCCTTTTAAATACTGATAACTCACCCCTAGGATAGGCCGTAAAGGCTCCTGAGGAAGGGTGCATTGTATTTAAAAAGTAGGTCATGTGTGTTTACATTTTACATGTCTTGGCATAGAAAAACTAGTAAAGTCATTTTTTATTGGTGTAAGACCTATCTTCCCATTGAATAACCCCAGGGTACCTTGTTAGATGGAATATGTCCTAACTTTTGTTTGGGAGAAGGTAGAGATATGTTATTTACACTCAAATGAATTGCAATCTATTTTGTTTAATGGAGACTTCAGATTTTAGTTTGCAATTTTGAAAATGCCACTTTTAGAAAGTTGGCATTTTCTTGTCCCAACAAACCGTGCCTTCTGTCCTGGATCACATGACTGTGAATGGCTTTGCTGTTGGGTTTGTGTATTGCTTCCAGACAGTGAGATACAAGGGGCTTAGGTGTGGACAGGATGACCGGCACAATGACTGGGGAGGGGCTGTACCCAGTCCCACTTACACAACAAAGAGCGTGGCCAGCAAGGGTGTTTGCATTTGCGAACAGAGAACATTTTTTAAAGCAGTCTGTGTACAATAAAGGAACTGGTGCAGTTTAAAAAAATTAGAGGACTCCATCTGGGAGAATATCGGCGTGGGGGGAACAAGACTGGACTGCTGTCTGGCCCTCCTGAGGCTGCCATCACAATTCCCAAAGGGGAATCGGTCTCTCAAGGGACTGCTTCAAAGGAGAATCCTTTCTCCTTGGAAGAGACCCTTTCTTCTTTGTAAATAAGTTAGCATCTTGTTTGAGCTTTTGGAAACTGTTCTATGATTTGTGACTAGAATGACCTCTTCTAAATTGCAATTCGGTAAGAATCACAAAATCCATTTTACAAGAAGGCAAAACTCGTGAAATGGGTGTTGTACATTTGAAAAAGGCATTTTGCACAAAAAAAACCAGAGGTTGTGAATCACAGGGTTTGTGATTTTCCAAATCCTTTTGTATATCTGGCCCATTATTTTATTTATTTACAGGTTTTAAAAGACATTAAATGCTGCTTTTGTATCACTCTTGTGGATTTTGTTTTATATATGGAGCGAACTACCCATATAGCAGTTGAGCAGAGCATTGTTTGTGGCAAGCAGTACATAAGAGGGTTGTGATAGTCCAGTCCAGAAAAGACCTTGTAGTCGAGTGTGTTTATGACAAAGCTTTGAAGAGGGAATAAAAAACAATTCCAATAGTCCTTGCGCAGGCCTGGTTTGTGTGCATTTGAAAGGGCTGGTTTGAATTGTCTACGCAGTGCAATCTTGAATTAAACATCAATTTAGCATTCTCTCTGCAAAATAGTACTTTAACGTAGTAATTCTATAGCAAATACTGAGCAAACGTACCTAAGTATTCACTCAAAATCGGTATAATCTAAAGAGCAGATTTTTAACTATAAAAAATCACGGCAGTGTGCGTGACTTCTTGCGAGAGATTTTGAGCCAGACAAAATAAGACATTTACATAGTTAAGCACGAAAATATCTTGATTTATGAGTGCAAAAGTGTCTTTGCAGTTCTCAGAAGATGAATTTACAATCAAAAATCGATGTAATCGCTTCCGATTTTACAACATTGTGGAGTAATATGATGTATGAGTAAAGGGGCAAGGAATGGGGGGTCCCAGTGTTGAAATACAATAGAAAGTCTGTGCGCATCCACAGATGATGCAGACATAGATTCAAGCAGAACTCTGCTTGGGGGCACCTCCTAAGAATGGGACTGGGAAGAGAGCGCCAATTTAAAGCATGATAAAAATATAGTTGAAGGGGTTTTTCCATAATTAAAAATATTGCCCCAATGAAGAAAAAAATATGATATAGGAATCCCTATTTGGGCAACATTTACACATGCATGAGCGTACAGAATGTACTACTATGTATGTGTAGCAGCTTACAAGGCAAAGGAGTGCTGGAAAATAGTGACTTCCCAGTAGAAGTACTGGAATTCTGCGCGAATTACCAAAATGTGTAAAGCTACACCAAAAGCAGTTTGAGCTACAGGAGGTAAGTGTATTTATTTTTTGACAGTCGAGCCTAGAATGTCCTGGAGAAGAGTGGAGGCACCCCAAAAAGAGCACAACCCTTTTTGAAGACAGACAAACCCCTAAAAGTCCTAAGGGGAATGTTTGCATCATCAGTGAGAGAGGATTTTGTACTTTCTAATTTGCTTTAAGAATAGCACCACTGTGACCACCCAAAACAAAGGGTGTTCTGCAGCCAACATTTGCTAAAATGTCGACTCTTGGAATGCTGGTTTGGAATCTTGAATAATCGTGGCATGGCTCTCGGTAACCATGGCATCATTACTTTGTAATATATACGTAGCCCTAAGCAGGTACAGATGTGTTCTGTATCTGTGAGCCCCATCCAATTTAATAAAAAGTTGAGAGGCTTAGTTGTGGTTTGCAAATAGAAGGTAGCAGTTGTATTTCAAATAGAAACTTGGCAGCATTATATGCAAGTGCAGGAGCATAAGAACTATTCTATGTGTGCAAATATGACGCTGTTCTCATGCAAATCCAGTGTGAAATCAGTGGACCCATCATGCAACACAACAAATATGGAATAGCACATTTCTAGAAAAGTCAATACTGTATAATGACTCAAATAAGCCATTCGTTAGATATATATTTATATATTTATTTTACCTCTAGCATTTAGAACATAAACATATGTACAAGTGGGCAAGAGTTGTAGGAAACACACACAATGATCCACCTGCAGTACTTGTCTTTGGCTTGCCTGGTGATAATGCCTTCTCTGCATGCATGTTCAATGTTTTATGCAAAAAATACTTTAGAGAGCAATTAGCGTATCATAACTACAAAGTTGATTCCCCTTGATGAAGTCCTGTATTGGTTGCAATAAGTAGCAAACTCCTTGCCTTTTACTTCATCCTTTCTCTGCTCAAAGCTGAATACATGGCTATTCCCTCACTAATTACGCCCCGGAGTTGTTCCCCTTTGGTGCGGCGCCAGCATCTCTTCAGCACTGGGAAGCCTTAGGGTAGCCATGTGCTTTACAAATCTGTATAATGTAATGTAATGTGATGCTCTAAAGTAAAAAACAAAATTCTTTTTTTTTAGTTTAGGGGGATCACTGACAGAATATCAAAACCAACAATACTGAGATTCATGTTAAAAATATTGATTACAAAAATATATTTTTCCTTTACTTATAATGGTAAGTACAAAAATATCAGAAAAAATATTTTTTCACACCAAAATATACACTTTAAAATAGTAAATCTTACATATTTTATTACATATAACATTATTGTCATGTAAATTAAATACATGTAAGCAATATTTAATACTGTACATAAATAAATATATAGTTATGTGAACACACACTTATATAAGATATGTATGTTTAAATATACAAATATAAATAATAATGTAACACTATTATGCCAAATACATATTTTACATTATATTAAATTTTTTGGGTTATTTTTTAAATGTATAAAAAGCATATGTGTGTATGTAAATATATGTATGTGTATGTATGTATGTGTATGAAACATAAAAAAAAATAACAAATCAACTACAAATTCATGAATAAATATAAAAAGCTTTGAAATCCAAAAAAGGAGAGGGGTCACAAAACGTGTGTTTCCCATGTTAATTTTCATAGGGATTTTTAACACGACTGTAGCCCGAACCGCTGGACAGAATGACACCAAATTTGGAAGAAATGTAGCTCTTGGTCCAGAATGCATGCTTTGTGTTATTTGGTGTAAATCTGTTCAGTAGTTTTTGAACTATTAAAGGAAAAATAAATTTGTATATGTGGGCTGATCTTAAGCACAGATTTCATGGTGAGATATGATCGGCTGTCAGCACCTTAACCAGGAAGTGTTGTCAGCCATCATGGGAACAATATACATGATAGCACCCCATTAAAATGTGTTGTAGTGAAAGGCAGTTTTTGAAGATCACAAAAAGGAGAACGTATAAAGGGTGATACATTTTAGTTACAATATAAATCATTTGTTGATGTTACCATACAAATTTTAGGAATTGTGGTGTGCTGTAAGGTGATTTTACTCTCCTGGGATTTCATGAATCATGTTTGAGAGAAAACAGATTTCTCATGAATTTCCCATAGAGGTTATGGATGGTGCTCCAGAAGCTAATACTGGAGCATATTAGTAATAAATTCACACTAACTTTCTCAGCCATATGAGAATGAAGTCTGACATTCTCAGTAAACCATGAACGTCCAACAGGAGCAGCCTGTCAGTTGATTCCCTTGTGTTCTACTGCAGCTTTCAGAGTGTTCTAAAGATCAACTAGAACACTAACAGTCTTATTTATGTCAAAAGTGTGGCACACCTGAAGCCACCTTGATTGACTCAAACTGGTAAATTTTAAAGCATTTAATTTAGAAAGGGTAAAAAATGAGGGAGTTCATTTTGCCATAGAAATGATAGTTATTACTTTAGAAAGAAGAATTAGGATACGTTTTAAGTAAGTTCTCAAATATCATTTTCTTCTATTTCATTGAAATATTCTGAAATGCAGAGTGAAACATGCACTTTCAACAGCAGCAGACTGCCATTTAACACACTGGTGATCAGGGGCTTTACTACAATCTTCTAATGAACATCTAGAGTTCTAACATTCTGAATTCATGCCAAAAGTGTGACACATCTGAACTCCATCTTGATGGAATCGAAGTTGAAAACTGAAAGCATTTTGGACTGAGGATACTAAGGAAATTAGGGAGCCTCATAACAAATAAGTCTCCCAAGATGGCCACCAAAAAAAGAGACCAAATATGCCACAAATGTCACCCAAATGTAGCCCATGTGCTTTACAAATCTGTATAATGTAATGTAATGTGATGCTCTAAAGTAAAAAACAAAATTCTTTTTTTTTAGTTTAGGGGGATCACTGACAGAATATCAAAACCAACAATACTGAGATTCATGTTAAAAATATTGATTACAAAAATATATTTTTCCTTTACTTATAATGGTAAGTACAAAAATATCAGAAAAAATATTTTTTCACACCAAAATATACACTTTAAAATAGTAAATCTTACATATTTTATTACATATAACATTATTGTCATGTAAATTAAATACATGTAAGCAATATTTAATACTGTACATAAATAAATATATAGTTATGTGAACACACACTTATATAAGATATGTATGTTTAAATATACAAATATAAATAATAATGTAACACTATTATGCCAAATACATATTTTACATTATATTAAATTTTTTGGGTTATTTTTTAAATGTATAAAAAGCATATGTGTGTATGTAAATATATGTATGTGTATGTATGTATGTGTATGAAACATAAAAAAAAATAACAAATCAACTACAAATTCATGAATAAATATAAAAAGCTTTGAAATCCAAAAAAGGAGAGGGGTCACAAAACGTGTGTTTCCCATGTTAATTTTCATAGGGATTTTTAACACGACTGTAGCCCGAACCGCTGGACAGAATGACACCAAATTTGGAAGAAATGTAGCTCTTGGTCCAGAATGCATGCTTTGTGTTATTTGGTGTAAATCTGTTCAGTAGTTTTTGAACTATTAAAGGAAAAATAAATTTGTATATGTGGGCTGATCTTAAGCACAGATTTCATGGTGAGATATGATCGGCTGTCAGCACCTTAACCAGGAAGTGTTGTCAGCCATCATGGGAACAATATACATGATAGCACCCCATTAAAATGTGTTGTAGTGAAAGGCAGTTTTTGAAGATCACAAAAAGGAGAACGTATAAAGGGTGATACATTTTAGTTACAATATAAATCATTTGTTGATGTTACCATACAAATTTTAGGAATTGTGGTGTGCTGTAAGGTGATTTTACTCTCCTGGGATTTCATGAATCATGTTTGAGAGAAAACAGATTTCTCATGAATTTCCCATAGAGGTTATGGATGGTGCTCCAGAAGCTAATACTGGAGCATATTAGTAATAAATTCACACTAACTTTCTCAGCCATATGAGAATGAAGTCTGACATTCTCAGTAAACCATGAACGTCCAACAGGAGCAGCCTGTCAGTTGATTCCCTTGTGTTCTACTGCAGCTTTCAGAGTGTTCTAAAGATCAACTAGAACACTAACAGTCTTACTTATGTCAAAAGTGTGGCACACCTGAAGCCACCTTGATTGACTCAAACTGGTAAATTTTAAAGCATTTAATTTAGAAAGGGTAAAAAATGAGGGAGTTCATTTTGCCATAGAAATGATAGTTATTACTTTAGAAAGAAGAATTAGGATACGTTTTAAGTAAGTTCTCAAATATCATTTTCTTCTATTTCATTGAAATATTCTGAAATGCAGAGTGAAACATGCACTTTCAACAGCAGCAGACTGCCATTTAACACACTGGTGATCAGGGGCTTTACTACAATCTTCTAATGAACATCTAGAGTTCTAACATTCTGAATTCATGCCAAAAGTGTGACACATCTGAACTCCATCTTGATGGAATCGAAGTTGAAAACTGAAAGCATTTTGGACTCAGGATACTAAGGAAATTAGGGAGCCTCATAACAAATAAGTCTCCCAAGATGGCCACCAAAAAAAGAGACCAAATATGCCACAAATGTCACCCAAATGTAGCCCAAGTATAGCTCAATGACAGAACTGTGCAAAACACCTAGGGCCCGATTACAAGTCTGGTGGTCCAAAGACTGCTAGACTTGCGGTGGAGGTCGGACTGCCGCAGCTGTGGTGGCCCAACCGTCATATTACAAGATTGGCGGGCGGTGCCAACAAAATACCTCCATCTCTGCCAGGATCTCTGATCCCAATGGGATGACGGTGGTCGTGGTTGTAATTAGCCACAGCGGCAATGAAGTCAGCACTGGCGTGCTAATTACAACCATGTTCTCTGGCAGCCTTTTCATGGTGGTTCAACCACCA
Source organism: Pleurodeles waltl (assembly GCF_031143425.1). Classification (NCBI taxonomy): domain Eukaryota; kingdom Metazoa; phylum Chordata; class Amphibia; order Caudata; family Salamandridae; genus Pleurodeles; species Pleurodeles waltl. The sequence goes on along the minus strand of NC_090448.1, from coordinate 933,033,561 downwards.
AGAAAAGGATGGCGAAGAACAATTGCAGGAGGTCAAAGGGGGGCGCCTGCACTGCCCATGACATTGTTGTGGGCAGTGCAGGGGTCCCCTTCCCCAATCCCATCAGAATGCAGTGCCCCCTGTGCGATGACATTCCAATGCCACCATATGTTTTCCACTGGGCTAACTGGTGGAAACCTTGGTTTCCGCTTGTCAACCAGTGGAAAACTCATAATGAGGCCAGTGGGGAGACCGCCAGCTCCACGCCATGGCGGTCTCCTCACCACGGGTCTGGCGGATGGGTTTTTCCGACCACCAAACTCATAAGCAGGCCCTCACTTTCTTTTTTTTTACAGTTTTATAAAGTGCAGACCTTACTCAAAGGTTTTGGTGTGATTTACAGGAGCATCAGTTGCATTACACAATGACACATTCATTTTTGGTTTTAGGCATAGGGAGATTGGCTGATTTTCCCAGAGTCACAGGATGTTGAGTTGACTCTGAAATCAAACTCTAACCTGGTTCCCCGGTTGAAAAGTCTGCAGCTTTGGACATAACGCCACATCCTCTCCCCTAAGTGAAACATATAATCAAGTAATAAACTGGATAAAAAACCATAAAGATAACAAACTATTTAAAGTGCTTTGTCACCATTTGAGAACTCAGACAACATGTCCTAATTCTAGTTTTTAGAGCACTAAGTATAATTTCTATGGATATAAGACCCTCTCATTTTTATAATTTCTAAAGGAAATTACATGAAGATGATGTCAGGTGTGCCACACTTTTGTAATACATATAGAATGTTACCAGTCTTGTTGTTCATTAGAATACTGTGGGGAAGCAGAGGTCAGAGGCACTGACTTGTTAAATGAGGGCAGGGAGGAAGGTGCAGAGGCAACAAGATGACCATGCTAGGGAGGCAGGGGTTCATTGACAGCACAACAGACCAAGGAGGGCAGGGAAAATGAGAGCAGGGGCAACAAACCAACCATGCAGCACAGGCAAGGGAGGCTGTGGCAACATAATAGACCAGACAAGGCAGGAAGGAGGAGGTTGGGCCTGCACATGGAAAATGAAGGGCAGGGGGCAAGGGGGCAGGAGCAGCAAGCTGACTATGGAGGGCAGGTGGGATGGGCACTCGAAGCACAACACACCTTGGAGGGTATCAGTGAGACTAGAATGGCACACACACAGATAACAGAGAGAAGGTTAGGTTCAGATTTTACACGCACAAAACCAAAGGAATTCAGCAGTTACAGTTACAGTTATTTCGAGTAACTATAACTTGCGGCCTAAGGTAACTGTAACTTGTGCCTTGCACAGTTTTTTCTTCAATAATTTGACTGCTAATGTTTCATTGATATTTTTACTGATGCTATAAAAGTTGACATGAGTGCTCTAATATCTGGGGTAGTTAGCAGTGCATGACAAGGGCGGGGGATATTGTTACCTTAGGCCACGAACAAACAATTAAAAAAAACTATTAAAAAAAACAATTTAATAATTAATTATCAATGTAAAATAATTGTTACTTAATAAACTTCACACACTATACCCCACAAACTTAGCTACCCTCAATTAATATGTAACTCGAATAAATACGTATATCCCAATGAACATAATTAATAATAAATAAAATAGTTATTAATAAATTATTCATTGTTAATTAATTGTTATTAATTAACTTCCCACCTTATACCCATACAAGCCCAGAAGCCGGCACCTAATATATAACTTAGAAAATATAATTATTAGACAATTTACATAATTATTAATTAATTAAATGATTAATGATAATTTAATAATTATTTGGTAATTATGTATTAATTAAATTACCATTCTATACCCTTAGGAGCCCAGCAACCCGCTACAACACTATAATTTACTGTTAGCAATTAAATTAATAATGATACATCACTTAAAATTACAAACTATATTTAAAAATATTACTAACAATTATACAAACAATAAAATATAAAGTTAGTATATGAACTAAAACACATACAAACAAATAAAAACAATATTTTTCCAACTATACAATTGAAAACGATAATAACAACAACGTGTTTGACAGCAATATTACTTACCTAAAAAAACTATCTTTCTGCATCACAATATTTTGGTATCGCAATATTGTTGCTGATATTTCTTTAGCTCACTATTAAACACTTGGGGGGTCATTCTGACCCCGGCCGGTGGCGGAAGCCGCCGGCCTGGCTGGGACCGCCAGAATACCGCTGCGCGGTCAAAAGACCGCCGCGGATATTCTGGGTTTCCCGCTGGGCTGGCAAGCGACCGCCAGAAGGCCGCCCGCCAGCCCAGCGGGAAACACCCTTCCATGAGGATGCCGGCTCCGAATGGAGCCGGTGGAGTGGAAGGGGTGCGACGGGTGCAGTTGCACCCGTCGCGATTTTCAGTGTCTGCATGGCAGACACTGAAAATCTTGGTGGGGCCCTGTTACGGGGGCCCATGCAGTGACCATGCCATTGGCATGGGCACTGCATGGGCCCCCAGGGGCCCCACGACACCCCATACCGCCATCCTGTGCCTGGCGGCCAAAACCGCCAGGAACAGGATGGCGGTATGGGGGTCGGAATCCCCATGGCGGCGCAGCAAGCTGCGCCGCCATGGAGGATTCCCCAGGGCAGCGGAAAACCGGCGGTACACCGCCGGTTTTCCGTTTCTGACCGCGGCTGTACCGCCGCGGTCAGAATGCCCAAGGGAGCACCGCCAGCCTGTTGGCGGTGCTCCCGCGGTCGTTGGACCTGGCGGATTTTACCTCCAGGGTCAGAATGACCCCCTTGATATTTTGCTCAGATACCAGAGAGCACACAGTTTCCTTCATGATTGTGCAGCTATGCCTCATCCTACTGGTGTCTAATGTGATGAACATCTTTTTGGGGTCTCATCTTTACTTTCCTTAAAGCATTTTGGCCTCCACCATGAGTTGGGCAGAAAAGAATTTCCATACGTCATTCAGCTCTGTATAATCACAAATGCCCTGGTGTTTTTGTACTAAGTATTCCCGGAACGCAAACTCCAGGCTCAATTTTACTGGCAGGAAAAAGCAGCTGGTAAAATCACTTTAGGCTTTTGCTGCAACACAGCTACTCTCGTCTTGCTTGCCCACCCAACCTCCCTTGCTGTTAAGGGGGCAGTATGCAATGCTCTCTCCTGTTCCTTCTTCCCCTCCCTGCCCCACAGAGTTGTAAAGAAGCCCCTGAACCTATTTACCACCTGCTCAGAGCAGGTGGTAAATAAGAGCATTGAAGCCCATGGAATTGGAAATTATGGTCAGTGTCGTGACCAGTAAAGCACAGTTATTCCACATTCCATGAGGTTAACTCAGAACTGAGTGATTCTGGTGTAGTGTTAGTACATGCAGAACTTGCGCCACCCCAGCACAGTGCAGCACTGATGGTCTAAGCCTTCAAGAGAATAAGGTGGGGTTTCCTGGCATTTATGTGCTTTGGCTTCTAATTTATCCTCAGGCTCCTCATCATTACAGGTTTTCCTCATCGCCTGTGGAGTTCGAGGTTACCAAGCCTCTTTGTTGTCCCTGTCCTTATTGATACCTATTTTTAAATATTGTGAGAGATGATGCACTCTTACCACCATCCTGTCTTTCTCGTTTATCCAAGGGTTTCGTTATAAGTGTCTCTGTAAATCTGTTTGGGTGGGTTCACAAGTTAAGAGCCCCATCTGAAATAGCCTGCCGGAACACCACTACTCTGGGTGAAATTGTAAGGGGAAATGGAGAATAAAAACCGAGGTCGAGTCTGGTATTACCTATTACAAGGTACTTTACACATTTTCTGGGGACCCTCAGAGATCAGCTCATGATCCGGAGTGCTTCCTCACCTCAGATTTTACTGATACCCCTGATATCTGTAACTCCTGTGTATTGGGCTGATTTACACCCTTCTTGTAATGGCATCCTCTATGTTGAAATAGCTGATGAGCCCAGATGATTGTTTAGTTAACTGATAGGCATCGATATAGTGAAACTACACACTGTCATGCCAGTTCTCCTTGAAGGAGTAATGCTAAATATGCTTACCTGCCAGTGCTCCATGCCCACACTTGCTATTTATTACAAGATCCACCAAGATGATTTTATCTCAATAAAAATAAAAATAAAAAGAAGCAAACTTATTGAAATGAAGTAATTCTTTGGAAATGGCTTGTTTTTCTTGACGTTTCTGCCTATTTCACAAATGGGCCACATTTCTTTTTGTAATGTAGTTTGTGGATATAGGGAGTGAACCAGTGCATAGGCGAAGAGGTATGGGCCATATCCCACTTTCCTTTTGTGAATGAAACAATGAGAGCATGGATATCAGAGTGTCACAGCGCTGATGGTATGGTACGCACCGATGCAGAGTTGAAACCCCTAATAAGCAGAAGAGAAAAGCCAAGTTTTTAGCTTCCTATGAAAGACCTGCTCCGAAAGAAGCAACCTGAGGTCCAAAGCAAGAGGATTCCAAGCTTTGGCTGCCAAGAGCAAGAATGCTTTACCTCCCCTCCTCGCGCACTTGATGCAAGGCAGTGCCATCAGGGCAGCAGATCCCAATCGCAAAGCATTGGTGAGACAGTAAGGGGGGGAATCTGTCCACTTTTTAGGCAGCCAATGAAGAGATTTTAAATAGGGAGAGGTCGATATCTGTCTAGGAAGTCTCAGGATGAGCTGGGAAGCAGCATATTGCACCATCTGGAGACATCCTAACAAAGCCTCGGGCATGCCTAAGTAAAGAACACTAGCACAATCCAACCGAGATGTGACCAACACATGGATAACCACCCTCCTAATGTTTAAGAAGGAGATACTAAAATGTCTTAAGGGTGCGAAGCAACCCACAACATGAGCCAGCCACAACAGAAATCTGAGGATGCATGGAAAGTTAGTTATACAGTTTAACTCCCAATTCTTTTCTAAAGATGGAGGCGGGGTAGCCAGCAAAGCAGAAAGTCAAGCAGCCTCCAATCAGTTGGCCAAGTGGGAGCCAAAGAAAAGATTTTCAGTTTTTGCCGAATTGCATTTTAACTGGCTGCTCAGCATCCATTCAAAGACTTCCAACATACAGCCCTTGAATTACATTACTACTGAGGATGAAGTCCCCTTGAAGGTGAAGAGCAGCTGGGTATCGTCCACCTGAGAAATAACTTTACAAGCAAACAACTCACCCAATATTGCCAGGGGGAGACATAAAATTGTTAAATAGGGTGAGACTCAGAACCCTGTGGCACTCTCTGCTTCACGGCTTTAACAGCAGAAGTTAAAAGCGCTACCCATACTGACTGCCTTCTGGATTCAAGGAATTACTTCAACCAATCCCATACCGAGCAACTAACACCTAGGTTGGAGAGGCGTTGTTAAAGAACTGTGTGAGAGTCGATATTGAACACTTAAGATAGATTAAGTAGAAACAGTGCCACATTTTTGCCTTGATCCAGAGACATCTTGATATGTTCAGATATTTCTAGTAGAGCAGTCTCTGTCCTGTGACAGGGGCAAAACCCTGATTGACTAGAATGCAACAGTTTGCCCTGCTCTAGGTCTCTAAGTAATCTGAAGGTCGGATATTAACCAGTTTTTCCACCATTTTAACAAAAGCTGGCAGCAAAGAGATGGGCCTATAGTTGCTGAGGATATTTGGCTCTGAAGAGGCTTCTTAAGAAGAAGAACCACCCTAGTCAGCTTGTAAACCGCTGGCATAACACTGAATGATCGAGGTTGAAAACTCTAACAGACTTCAAAACATATTTGCTATTTACCTTTGGATATTTGCCATTTGGAGCCACCTTTTAGATCACCTCTCAGTGCATGCTCAGTGTGGATTACCTTTTCAAGTTAAAGTTTACAAATAGTTTAATTCCAGCACTTGATGGCAAACCAATCATGCCCCAATTGAGGTGCATTTTCTAGGCCAAGAAAACCCATCAACACAAAGATTATCATTTTCAGTTTTATTGAGTTGTGCCTGCAAAAGCGGCTATGCACACATATGTACTGTCTTCTAAAGATAAGAGAATGGACAGCTGCGCTAGATGTGAAAGAGAGAGGTAAGATACACTGTCATCAGAACTTTTGAGAGGTAAGGGCCTGATTTAGAATTGGGCAGGAATGGAATTCACCTAATTTCTGGAAAGGCTTCAGATTTTAGAGCAGAATACACCACTGGATGAATGTTTAGACCAATCCTTTATTCTTTGCTAAATCCTTTAATCACTAATATTTCTATGTGCTTGAAGAGTGATATAAAGAAAAACGCACACTATGGTTTCAGTTGAAAATTATGCACAAACTCAAGCACTTCTTCCTCTCCTATGAACTTCTAGTACACAGTCTCCTCCACAAATTTTGTTTGTGTTTCATACCCATTACCAACAGGGAAAGGGCATTACACCTGCCTTTTGGCTGGAATAAATTCCCCAGTCTTTGGGGCTGCATTCTTGTTGCTCGGTATAAAAGATATGACTCATTAACTCCACTCAGTCACCACCAGCATTGGCTACAAGTAGGATAAAAGTATGTTTAAATCCCTGTGTCTTTTTTACAGAGTGCTTCTCGATGGCGATACATCATACTTTAGGATTATGTTTAACAAACATTACCCAAACATATCTGAAGATTTGCATCTGCCAGTTTTTTAATTATTCCAAAGATCAGAAATAACACATTTGTGCACCACCTGTTTGCCTTTCATACTGCTATTAGGTGGAATAAGCTTCCTACTGATATACAAGATTTAGGGCCACATGTAGGTAGCTTTTTGCACGTCGCTGTTTGCGACATGCAAAAAGCACAATGCGATGCACAAACCCAGTTTTGCGATTCGGTAATCGGTAACCTGGTTACCGAATCGCAAAACGGGTTTGCGACTCGCAATTAGTAAGGGGTGCAATATAGGATTGCAAACCAATTGCAGTTTGCACCTATTCGCAAAAGGGAAGGGGTCCCCACGGGACCCCTTCCCCATTGCGAAAGTCACTGTACACATTTTTTCAGAGCAGGCAGTGGTCCTATGGACCACTGCCTGCTCTGAAAAAATGAAACGGAAACGTTTCATTTTTTGTTTTTGTAACGCATCTCGTTTTCCTTTAAGGAAAACGGGCTGCATTATAAACAAAAACAACTGCTTATTGAAAAGCAGTCACAGACATGGTGGTCTGCTGTCCGCAGCAGGCCACCATCCCTGTGAGGGCCGCCACTCGCAAGGGGGTCGCAAATTCCGACCCACCTCATGATTATTCATGAGGTGGGCATCTGCGACCCCCTTGCGAATCGCAGATGGTGTCAGGGACACCATCCTACATTTGCATTAGCGACTCGCAAATTGCGAGTCGCAAATCCGTAATTTCGTAAATATGGCCCATAATTCTTCCCTTCCTTTTCGAACACCTTAAAGTCCATGTTTTCTCTTATTCATGCCATAGCTTCCCTGTGACTTACTGCTTCCCTGATAGCAGCTGACCAGCCACCAGGAAGCAGCACACTGTACACACTGTCAATCAATCAAAAACATTTTGTGTATACCAATGTATTGTTGGGTATGTGGGTGTTCCCAAACATCCAAGTCATTCTGACCCCAGAATGCTCTATCGCTACCCCTCACATAGAATCTACGCAAACTCAATTTCAAGCCAGCACAAGGTGACATTATCAGGGCTGGACAAGCTTTTTATTCCATCAGGCATTTCCCCAGTAGGATGGAGCCATTGGAGGCTGGCTTTGAAATCCCAGGGCTGCTGCTGGTGCCACTGTCACTCTCCCCAGCTCTCTTAGGTTAACTGCAGAAGGCCCAGGGAGGCTTCAAGAGAAAGATGGGAGGGTGGAAGCAAAAGCAAGCCGAGAAGGAGAAGAGAGAGAGAGAGAGAGAGAGAGACTGGATGGATGGAATGAGATAGAGAGCAGGCTAGGAGATAAATGAAGGCCGGCTGGTTTGAGCATATTTGTCAGGGCTATTCTAGATTTCCCGGTCCAGTCCTCAATATTATACAAAAGTAAATGGATTGCCGAGTGCTAGTCAACTTTCATGAAAACGTAGCACTTGTAAACCAGGTTATTTGCGCATGTAAATTGATCCTGGACATGAAAATTGCTGTGTGTAAATGTCTGTTACCACACTGGAGTTAACCAGGTAGTAATCACTAAGTCAAGACCGTCCTAAACCTGACTTCCTGGATACAAAAGCAACAAGGAAGATTACAGTGTTGCACATCTCCATGTTGCAAGTTGACCCTAAATAGGCCCAGCTTTCATTTCGCGCTTCTTGCGTACTTCAGCTGCAAATGAGCCTACTGCCGCCGCATTGTCTTTCCTATTCCAATGCACCGTGGACTTTAAGCGGCATAATTCATGTTTAATGATGCACCTCTATTCACTGATAAAGCGCTAGAGTTTTTTTTCTGATTTAGCCCCTTTGGCCTGCACGCGGCTAGATCTTTTTCTGTGAAGAAAAGAATGTCTGCGGCACCAATCCCCAAACCAGTGAAACTACTTTGTCTTAATTACCTTAGGATGAGAGAGTGCCCCAGAAGCAATCATCTGTGTTTGTTAACACCCTATCTGCTGCACTACGCCCCATAAATAAAACATGACCGAGATTACAATGTCATGTTCTCCTGGACTCTGGGCCTCGCTAACTGCTGAAAGAGACGCGCAAACGTCTCCCAGAGCAGCCCCGGTGCACATCCCCGAGAATCATGGAATGTTGTCTGTTCCTGAACAAGCTCATGCAGGCCAGGTTCCAGATGTAACGATACGTTTTACTGCAATGCCAAAGCACTTAATAAAAAAGGTATTCATTTCGACTTTATTTTACAGGAACTGCACGTGTCAAGACCATATTACCATACGCTGCACAAGAGGCAGTGTATTTGGCCGAATGAAATGAAAGGGAATTCTGTTAGTATTACAGAACGGGTGAATGTGTATGTATCCATGTGTGCATTCACCTACACAAAAGAGTGATGTTAGAAATTGGGTTTCTGGTTGGCTGAGGTAGGCACACTGTTCAAGCAGGAACCACAGTCCTAGTCAGGGTAAGTCACTAACACACATCCTAAATTAACCTGTGCTCACCCCCTGGTGGCTTGGCACAGAGCAGTCAAGCTTAACGTAAGAATCAATGTGTAAAAACCACCACAAAAAAGCTACAACACCTGGTTAGAAAAATCGAACTTAATTTAATTAACAAAACAAGACCAAAACAAAAAAAATTAAATGACTACAACTGACGTTATGAATTTGTAAAGAATAAACTGAAATGTAGTGCTTCAAAGAATAAAGCACTAACTGGGGCTATCTGCTAGCGCTAGACAAGTCAAGTTCGAAAGTTCAGGCTGACTGTGATGGAGCGTCGGTCGAATACAGGGACCTTTTTCACATTAATATCAAGAGAGATGCGAAGAGCGGGGAAGGCAATGCATCTTCATCGATCCTTGGTATGTAGGCGATGCGTCAGTCCCGTGGTGTGCAAAGTCGGAGATGCATCAGAAATGGAGGCGATGTGCCACACCATCTGCGGAGCAATGTTCTTGATCCTCGCAGCAGCAATGCATTGGCGTCAATGGAGAGGCACTGGTTCCGAGTGACGTAACAGCTTCAATGTGTTCATTCTGACTGGAGCAACACTCTATACCCACTTCCAAGGGCCCAGGACTGGATTGGCACCATTTAGCAGGGCAAGGCTCATGGTTGGTAGAGTGCAGGAGCTATAGCCTGTGAGTCCGAAGTATTTTTTGCCCCTGAGACTTCAATCAGGAGGCAAGCCAGCAAGGCCTTCAAGTCACTTTGGTTCTGGGTTGACGAGATACAGGTCCTATTCTTCTCACTCCCAGTCAATGAGGGCAGCAGGTCAGCACAGCAGAGCAAGAGTCTAGCAGAGTAGCAGTCTAGCAGAGTGGCAGTCCTTTCAGCACAGCAGCCCTTCTTCCAGAAGTGTATTGAGTTGGGGGTGCCTGAGGTTCCCGACTCACTACAGGGAGGTATGAAGCCCACTGTTTTTAATCTCTTGCCCAAGACCTTGCTCATTAAATAATAACTGTAGGACCTAGGATGCAATTTTAACTCATCTATACAAATCCCTTGCCTTTCACTTCCTAAGTGTCCGCTTACAAATGCATGAAGCCCACCCACTCTCATTAGGTGACGTGGGTTCAATGATGACACAGGCCACAGGTGGTACCTGTGGGTAAGGACCCAACAAATGTATCCAAATAATGTGTCAAGAGCACTATTTAACCTGGGTGCATCCTGCACAATCACTTAAGATGTTTGGAAGGCCACACATGTAAAGCAGAAAACGGGACTGAAGAGAGCTGGGTCTAGCCTCCTTTATATATATTTCATGGTCCCAGCGTCTTCAGTGCCCAGACCACAGCAAAGGCTTCCCTTTTTATTGCAATCCACCTCTGTTCCCTGGGAAGTAGCCTCCTCTAATAAAGGCTACAGACTGCTCTGGGCCTTCTTCGTTTAGCTGTGAAAGCCGGCCCCTACAACATGCTCGGAAGCATCTGTCTGTACAATGAGCTCTTGGGAGAAGTCAGGGGCCTTGAGCATAGGTGCTGGAAGTCAGCTCTGTGAAGGGAGCGACAATGGTGTCATATCACTTGACAAATCTCCTGTAGTAACCAAGAAGGTTCTCATCTCTGTTTGTGTCTTAGGGGGTTCCCAAGCCAATATGGTTTCAGTTTTGGCATGGAGGGGCTGCACCTTGCCACCTCCCACTTGGTGACCTAATTAGACCACTGAACCCTGCCCTATCTGGCACTTACTGGCAATTATAGTCAGGCCTTCACTCTGCGGAGGCTGAAGCAGTTCCTGGAGGACAAATACCATTGGGGTGGACGAAGGGCTGTATGAGGGCTCAAAAACCCCTAACACCAGCCTCACCTTGTCAGACAACCCGTAAAGTTTATTTTCACAGGTGTGCTGTCCCCAGTATCAATATCATGGGTATACCATGTTGTGAGTCCTGGGGTAAGTGAGAACGAAGAGGCGAACTACCCAAGCAACTGGTGGCAGTCTCTCTGTTGATCTGAGGTCAGTGTAGGGGAGAGGCTGACACCCTCCAATGACCCTTCATGTTCCTTGGAAAACAGGAGGTCGGGGAGAGGTTCACTCTCCTCTTGCACCCTATTATCAGTAACGAGGAGCATGGTAAGCTCAGACCTTTCAAAGTGGGGCTTGAGGCGATTGACATGAAGGACCCTTAAAGCGTTCCGGGGAGTCTTGAGGTCCATCAAGTAGGTGACCTCACGCTTGTGCTCTTTCGCCTCATAAGGCCCAAACCAGCAATCTTGCAGGGCACTGGGTTCTATGGTCTCTATCACCCATGTATTGTGGCCAGGCTAAACCTCAACCAGAGTGACATTCTGGTCATACCAGCTTTTCATGTCCTCCTGGCTGGCTTCCAGTTTCTCCTGGGTGTGTTTCCAGAAGCGTGCTGTGCGGTTGTGGAGTGCCAGCCTGTAGCTGACCACGGCCTGATGTGCATTTTTGGGGTGCTTGCTCCCAGCCCTCCTTCACCAGACTAAGAGGTCCTCCTACAGGGTGCCCATACAGAAGTTCAAATGGGCTGAAGCCAACCCGCTTCCGCGGTACCTCCCTGTATGCAAACAAAAGACATGGCAGAAGGATACTCCACTTATGCCTCATGGGTTCTGACAGACCCACAATCATGCAACAAGCCCATTGGTTTGGGGGTGGTAAGGAGTGGAGAACTTGTAGGTTACCCCACACTCCTTCCACTTGGCCTTCATGGACCCTGACATGAAGTTGGTACCCTGGCCACATAGCACCTCCTTGGGGAAACCCGTGATGGGTGAAGATCCCCATCAATGCTCTGGCCACTGTGAGTGCAGTCACATTCTTTAGAGGGATAACCCCTGGGTACCAGGTGGCATGGTCCACCTAGACCAGAACTAATGTGTTGCCCAAGGCTGTCTTAGGGTCCAGAGGCCCAATGATGTTGATGCCCATCCTTTCAAAGGGGGTGCCAATGACAGGAAAAGGTTGCAGGGGGACTTGCCACTCACCGGGCAGATAGGACAGGGCCTACAGGACACACCTGAGGCCTTCCTCATTTGAGGCCAGTAAAAGTGGGTGACAAGCCTGTCAAAGGTCTTGTCCTGCCCCAAATGACTCTCCAGGGTTACATCATGAGCCATCCCCAGTAGAAAGACCCTGTATCACTGGGGGACCACCAACACACAGGTTGCACCAGGCTCAGGAGCCATAGGCTCACTATACAGGAGACCATTCTCCCAGTAGATCAGGTGTTTGCCAGAGGCGTCACCAGCTGCCTGGGTCTCAGCCTGCTGTAGAATGTCCACAAGACAGGTGGATAGCTCAGGTTTCCCAGTGGGCCACAACCTCCCCTGAAGGTTCCATGGGGTATCCCCCTCAGGATGAGCCTCCTTACGGACTGTGGGAGTTTCAGGAGTGGGTTTCCTGCATTACTTGCCCTTCCTCTTTTTGGCAGGAACCCAGGCCATTCATCCAGGCTCCATGTCCTCTTGACTACCCTCTTGGGCTGCTATGTATCACCTTATAAGGCAACCCTAACATCTCCAAGTGGAACCTGAGATCCACCTTTGCTCCAGGTCAACTAGAAGCAGACAATCCATAATCATGGATGGATTCACATCTAGCCTCAAGGAACCGGAGACCCTGCACCCATTCAAAAGGAACCAGACCCACTAAGTAGTGGCTGTCACACTTGTCAGCCGCAACAACTTGGTGAAACACATTATTGACTAACTGCTCTGAGGACGCCAGATGACACCTAATAGTTATCACGCTGGCTCCAGTGTCTCATAGAGCCTCCACCCTCTGCCCATTAATGGTAACCCACTGCATGTACTTCCGAGTATTACTAGGCAGGTAGGTACTCGGCACCATTTCTCTATCACCCAGGGACATTAAGATAACCTCTACTCTGTCGCCCTCACTGTCTGGGACCATCTCCTCCACAAGTACTACATTAGCCAACCCGTGGGACTGCCCACCGGTAGGGGGCTGTGCCCACTTGGGACACTTGACATCTCCCTCAACACGCCCTTTCTGTTGGCACTCAAAGCACTTTGGTGGTAACTTCTCTGTAGAAGTACTGTCAGGCAACCATCTCGTTTTCTTCTCAGTAGAGGGATGGGAGTCATGATCAGAAGAAATATTTTGAGGCCCTTTGGAGAACTCCTTGCTTTTGTATTTGTCCCACCTCCTTCTTCTGGTGAGGATCCTGCACACCTTTGTGGTGAACCCCCCCACAGATGCCTTCCTGTGGACCCTGCTGCTGTCCCAGCAGTCCACCCTCTTAGTAATCTCCCTCGGGTCAGAAAGCATACTGTCAATCAAGTGTTGGCACAGATCTGGAAAACAAAAACTGAACATGCAATCAAGTTGTACAGCCCCTGATAACCCTTGACTTCACTGTCCTTCACCCAACTATCCAGTGCCTCACAAAAAGAATCAACACAATACACCCTAGTCTGTTTGGAAAGCTTTGATTGTCCATGAACTTCTGCCTATACGTCTCTGGGGTCAAACCATATTTTCTGATCAGTGATTATTTCATATGGGGATTCCTCATCCTGTCACTCACATCCAGGGCCATTGGGGTGTCCATCCTCTCACTAGGGATATTCCTCTAGAGACTACCCCCAGAATCTCGTCAGGGATTTTGTGCATTTGCAAGGCAATCTAATTAGCCTTAAACCATCTCTGCATGTTGTCTTCGACTACAAAGTCAGCCACCAGACCCTTTGGAATTTGGACACGCTTGTCTCCAGAGGGAACTGGGGTAACGCTGCTACTATCACTGCTGGGCTCAGCCTTCCTGTCCTTAATGTCCAGCTCCTTCAGACTCAGTTAATGAGCCAACATTAGTGTTATTTAATTTAGAGGAACGGGATCTTGAATTCCAAATCAGACTGCTTTATGAGTCCTGTAAATCCAGATTATTGAGTACCAAAACATCATGAAGGTACCTACATGCAGATAAATATAGATTTTCTATACTTAACTTTCTATGTATAGCTTGATGATATATATACCTTTAAGGAATGTAGATGTGGAATTATAAATAGTACATCTATAATTAACCACAAGTACTAAGCTTCACAATATTTTGGTGGTCATTTTCTGACTACAACATTTTGGTAGCACAATATTTTTTTATATTCTGAAATCTAACCATAGGTTTAGCATGATATTCAGTACCATGGAAGGAAACACAGTTATTAGTATGTGCAGAATCTGCCTTCAGTAGGGAAGTTCTACGCCTGCCATCGTCATGCACCATCAGCATGGCTCTTTTGGTGCAACAACATCCACCACACTTTTGGTGGGGTTCTGTGGGACTTAAGCAAGTGAAATTCTGACCCCAAATGCATTCTGCTGGCCCTTTTGTAAATAGACACCCGCTCCACCAGCAGAGGGCAAACCTGTGACCACCGTAAAGGAGCTCAGAAATTGCTCGTAGGTGTTGGCTTAATGCTTGGGCCTATTTCACAATACTAACACAGAAATATTTATATGAAAATGTAATGGGGGTTACATGAACAAAAAATGTATGATGTTTAGCACTATGGCAGAAAACCAATTTTTAAGGCATTTCTGTGCCACATCTATTTTGCACAATCACCTCTGCTTCTTGGTTTAGCAACATCCACCAGCCCTGTGTGGTTTCATGGCTGACACCCAAATGTTAGTCAGAGTGACAATGCATACCATAGGATATTTTGTAAATAAATGTCTAACATAGCACAGTGCAAACTTATGACCACCTTAAGGGAACTCTAAAATCTTCAGCTACATCAAGGGAGTCTTAGGCCTTTTCCAAAACATGGGTTCAGGGATATTTATATTTGTGATGCATGAAATGTGCTCTGTTCCCCCTACATAGAAATTTAATAGGTGTTTCATGAATAGAAGGCAACACGTTTTTTGAGTAATGGGGAAAGCAGTCTGTTTGGAGTGGTAATGTGTCTGCCATCCGGTGTGCATCATTAACCCTATTCTGCTAGTGCAAGTGCATTCACCATGGATTTGACAGGGGTTCATGAAGGACCGGCTAAGCAGATTTAGACCATGACTGCATCCTACAGGTCCCTTTTCAAATATCTTAATCACAGCACATTGCAAACTTATGGCCTATCCAAATTAGCTTTTCATTCTTGAGCTGTATTGTGTGGATCTAAATATTTTTCCCTTAGAGAAAAAAAAAAAGTAGTTGTGGAAATATGTGCCAAGTGTTGAACTAAACCTGCGCCCACAGAGTTCCAAATTTCTGTATGAACTCCAACGTAAGCAACAGTAGAAGGATTATTGGACTTTGGATGGGGTCATCGCAACTATTTCCACTCTAACATAAGCAAAATTTAGGATAGTGATGGACTTTTGAGACATTAGACTTAGGGCCTGATTTAGATCTTGGCAGAGGGGTTACTTAGTCTCAATGGTGATGGATATCTCGTCCGCCAAAATCTAAATACCATTGTTTTCCACAGTATTCAGATTTTGGAGGACGGGACATCCGTCACCATTGCGACAGAGTATCCCCTCCACTGAGATCTAGATCGGACCTTTAGTATTCCCACTGTAAAGCAAGCAAAATTTAAGAAAGTGTTGGACTTTGGAGGGGTTATATTTACTCTTCCAAATCCAACATAAGCAAATCAAAAGTAGGCAACATAATGGGCTTTGGAGCAGTCAGATTTGCGATTCCCACTCCAATCTGAGCTGCAGTAGGAAATATTTGGACTTTAGCATTTCAAATATACTATTCCCACTCCATTTAAAGAAAATGTTGGAATTTGGAGGCGTCAGATTTACCATTCCCACTCCAATCTAAGCATAAATAAAGAATGTGGTGGACTTTGGAAGGGTAAAATTTAATACTGGCACTCAAATGAAACCTAAGATAGGGAGTGTGGTGGACTTTGGTGAGATCAAATGTACTATTTCCACTCTAACATTAGGAAACATTGTCCAGTAAAACAATTTAAATTGAAGCAATTAAAAATAAAATTAACACAGTTTAGCTACTGAATAACTGACCAAACAATTCTCAATTAATTACAAATGTACAAATAATACAACCACTGATTAATCAATTGATGCATTTACATAATAAATTAATTGAAAAACTACTCAAATATTATAAATTAATAGCAATAATTTACATTTTGAATAACTTCCCATTCTAATTTCCTACAGACGCGACAACCCACTATAAAACTGATCACTTCTTGTGACATTAAAGTTGCATAAATTTCATATAACACATTATAAAGTATAATAAACCATATTAAACACAAATATTCCTATAATGCTTATAACTTATAGTACTAAAATAACTAATATTTATCACACTAATGTAAACAATATTTCATACAATTATATGAAATAAAACAACATTATGTACAAGTATATTTAAAACAGATATTAAATTCATAAAAAAATATATTCATACCTTCGATATTAAATCCCACGATATTTGTGACAAGACAATATTCTGGTCATGATTTTAGTAATCCTTGATATTTGAAGCCTATAGTTTGGTAAAACATTGATTTGTTGCTGCAAAGTATTTGTCTGGGACCATCAGAAATCCCTAACATAGACACATTTTCACTTAGCAGGTAAAATGATTCTGTCGCCAGCAAAATGATGTACCTTTTTTGCACGTTAGATCAACTGCCAGTTAGTCTTAACGACAGTCCACAGTTTATTTAAAAAAGAATTATGTGTAAAAGTGTCAGAATTTTGAATCCTGGATAAAATATAAAGTGCTGTGTAATTCCAAATAACTGTGCATTTATGCTCCAAAGCCAACACTAGCACACCCTCCTTTCAACTTACAACACAATGTACAAATAACTAATCAATCACTTTGTTGAAACCTTTGTCCAATGATCATTCTGTAACTATAATATATAACACTAAAGTGTTTTGACAGAAAGTGGGAGGGGAATTCAGAGGAGAAGAAATGGCCTATCTTGCCTTCGAAACGTTTCTGTATGATGGGAAAAAAGTCCCTGCCAGTTGGAGAAACCTGTGTATAGTGAAGCAGAGTGCAATGTCGTCTCCATTATCTATTTGAATTGTAAGTTAAACTGTAAATGATTTGCCACAAACCAAGTTCACAATTGGGCCCATATTTATACTTTTGTAGTGCCTCATTTGCGTCATTTTTTGACGCAAAAGCGGCGCAAACTTACATGATATAGGCCCATATTTATACTTTTTTAGCACCGCATTTGTGTCATTTTTTGTAGTCAAAAGCAGCGCAAACTTACAAAATGCAATTATTTTTTGTAAGTTTGCGCCACTTTTGCCTCAAAAAATGATGCAAATGCAGCTCTAAAAATGTATAAATATGGGCCTAAATATCTTTGCTAAAATGACGTATCTCTTATGTGAGTAAACAAACAAAGCAGCACATACTTTAAGCAGAACAAAATGTGCAAACGCTAATTGAGGAGGAAAATAGACGTTTGCCTCAGAAGTAAAAGCATACGTCGTTAATGGGAAAAAACACACATTTCGTGGCCCCAAAAAAATTGCAATATTTGTATTTCGCAAATTTTAATATATAATCCTTCGACGATTGAGGAAGCAAAGTCTCACATTTAGCCCACCCCTAATTCATACCCGGAAGCCAACAAGTTGTTGAAATAAATTTAGCTGGACTCATATGTAATTATTTAGTTTGATTTTGAAGAACCTTCTTAAAATATATACTTTTATCATGAACAATCAGCTGTCTTTGCCTGAAATGATAATCACTTTGACAGTCAACCTGCATGCTCATTTTAGTGATGAATACTGGGTAAATAGCATCTAGGGTAATAACCTTAGCACATGGTATTGTGTCAGCATTTACTTGTTCAGTGCTAAAACGAGAATTAACATGCAGCTACAATGTCACCACTTTTGTTCTGCATTTTTTTCAATTAATTGCCATCAATGTCTTTTATGGTAATGTGGTGTCTGATGTGATATGCCACATCACTTACGCCATAACACCTCATCACCTATAGAGCAACCAAATGCAAAAAAATGCGTACGTATTTAGATACATTTTTAAAGTTAAATCGTGTTACCACGGAAACCAGAGTGAGCCCCTCGTTGTTAGTACAACTTTCCACCTGTACATTTTCTGCCTATCACCGCTGCATCAGACCATTATTTCAAGCTTCTATCTATTACTTTTTGTAGGAAAACAGTTTCAAACGTGGGACCATACTTATGACAGTTTGCGTCGCTCGTGCAAGAGCGATGCAAACCTTAAGTGAGATTTATAAAGCCACGCAAGGCCACCTTGCGTGGCCCTGCATGGCTTCATAAATCTCGAGTAAAGTACATTAATCTGCTCCAGGGAGACGTTTCCATGGGTACTGTGGATGTTCCCAGCAACATTCAGGGATTTTGACACACACCAGGTTTGCAAAAGCTTGTAAACCTTGGAATGTGCCAAAAAGAGCACCACACATAGGGCCAGATGTATCAAGACATTTTGCATGTGCAATCAGTGCGAATCACAAGATTTCCACTGTTTGCAAATGCAAAATCGCCATTCATGATGTATGAAAGGCATCGCAGTGCAATTTTAGGGAATCACAAATCTTATCGATTCCCTAAAATTGCGACTTCGAATAGGGAATCACAGATAGTGAATACCTATTTGGGATTACCTATGCACATGTATGATTCATCTCCTAAATGCAATTACCACCAACTCCAAGTTGGTGTTAACCGTGTGCAATTTTAAAGTGCCATGTGGCGCACACATGTCCCTAGGGCATGTGTGTGCTTTACAATATTTTTGTTGGGGGGTGCATCAAAGGGTGCCTTAGGCCCCCAGCATCCCTGAATTTGCATTACCTCAGTTGCAAATTTCTAAAAGGAATTCGCAAATAAGGAAATGCAAAACCATCCGCACCTATGGGGATAACTGGAGTCCCATTCCCTAATAGCGATTGTGAATTTTAAGAGATCGCTATTAGGGAATCACTATTTTCTTACATACCATTTTGCATTTCTCGGATAGCGACTTTATAAAAGTCGCTATTTAGGAAATGCTAAAAGGCACTTTGAGACATATGTCCCATAGAAAGAGGAAAATGCCTCTCTGGATTGTTTTTGTGCAGAAAGGTGGCCCTTCCTGCACAAAACCAATCCTGCATGCAATACAGGCACCCTTGCACCATGGTGCAAGAGTGCCTGCTTTGGCGCTAGGCTGTCTAAAGGGCGCCAGCGCAGAGGAAAGGACAGAAATGTGCGGTATTCTTTTAAATACCATGCAATCCTGCTCTTTCCCTGTGACTCAGGACAGCACAGCAAGGTGACTTGCTGCTCTGCCCTGCGCTACAAAGCCCATAAATATGGGCCATGGTGTTTTTTGCAGATATTTTCCCTATTATATATTACAGTGTTTCATAAAATACCCAGAACTCCAACTCCCCACCACACAAACAATCCACCCAGTAACACCTCATTACAGCTTACAAATACTCAGATGCTCAATTTGTAATCCATTATAAATACCCATGGCTTCTGCACAAATCCACTGTTCCTTTTCCTCCTCTCTAAAATAAATATTTAATGAAACAGCCTCGTTGCTCTCCAGTTTGAAGGGGCATATCACATTTGGAAGCTCCTGACGCATTAAATCAGGTAGTGTTTTCCCAATACAATCAAACATCATGTGTCCTCCTCCAGGTTACTGGTAAGGCGTTCTAGCACCACAATCGACCATAATCCATATCTATGCAGCACTCCTGGAAACATGTTCTCATCCCTCCATGGCACATATGTCAAGGTGGGAATTATTTCTTTAGCACAGAAGGGAGATACACAGAGCTCCACTTGTGGTAAAAAATAGGAAGATGCTCTATAAATTTCTTTATGGATGGTATTGTAAGCCAGCATTGTCATTATGCACACCCCTAGTGTAATGCATGATTGCTGGAAGGCATGGAGAAGAGATGCTCTACATATCTGGTAGAGCATATTTGGGAGGTTGTAGCAAAATCCATTCCACTAGACCCAGAGATCATGGTTGTGGGTCTAACACCAGTGGGATGTAGATACATATGTAAACAGGAATAGTACCCATTCTTGTAATGCTTGGGAGTAATGAAAACAGCCATACCTTTTTGCTGGAAAAAGGAGCCACGATTGATATAGCAATGATACCTTAGATTATGAACGATTTTAAGTCCACCAGGTTGGGCATCAGAATCTCAAAAGAAGTTCTGACTCTGGTGTGGTGGTGGCCTGCTTAACACCGGGATTAAGAACCCTGTACTCCAGCCAGGCATACTGAAACCTCTAACATTTATCTAATTTTAATTACATTGCATAAAGAGTTGGTGGTGTTGGGGGTCTTTGTTTTACTTTTCAGTCTACCCAAAGCAAGTCTCAGAAGGGCCTGCTCATGATAGCTTGGTCCGTATGGCCCATGTCTTGCCTGTCTCTGGCCTAGGGAACACCACAACTGCGTTGCTGCGCAGTAGGTGAATAAGTCTGGCAATGCCATATGTCTGCTCTGCAAGACTTTTAAATTAAACTCAGAGGGAGTTTCGGTCAGGAGCTGTTATAAGTGAATGTTGTCACCTACAACTTTTTAAAACAGGCATTCTCACCTATAAGTGAAGGAGCTAGCTTGGAGCAAATATAAGAGCCTTGTTAATCTGTTATTTTTTCCTGCATTTATTCAACCGTCCGTTGTCTATGTGCCTCAAGGCAGGACCACTTCATTTTAGAACCGCAAACATGCTTGGATTATGCCGATGTACAAGGGTCGGGGGAGACAGCTGGGGAGAGGTGCATGCAATCACACTCTCACCATGGGCATGCCACCCAAGCAGAGCATTTTTAGGTCAAAGCCTACTATCTGGTTTGGTAACGACTTCCTAGGAACATTCTAAAAGCTTCAGTGGGAATGCATTTCACCCATTGCTTACTACTGGCATTGCATTTTGTAACTCACTTTTGCTTGCTAACTGTTTGCTGCCTTTATTTGGTTTAGGTTGCCCAGCTTGAGTTTGTCGCCCCTGTGGAGCATGGACTATTTACTGTATTCTTCCACAAGTGTCCTCATTTTGTAAACAGGCCTTTAAATCTTGTTCTTATTTTGTCACATTTTCTGTGCATTCAAAGACAGAGGTCAGATGTGAAGTTCTGTCTTCTGAGGGATCTTGGTGTTTGCTTTTCATTCTGTGATTTCAATGTGTGAGGATTTATGTGATAATCTTGCTGTGAAAGGAAAGTTTTTTTTCTAGCACGCAACCAAATTTAAATGTCCATAAATGAACTGTGCAGATATTTCAGAATATATCAGAATTAGGAAAAAAACAAATAAATCCATTTTTTTCAATCAGATTTTTTGTAATTCTAAGGTGTGGAGGAAAGAAATATTTTAATATGATAGAACAACCAAATTAGGTAAGTTTATATATATATAAACCTAAAAACCTAGAAGCGGTCCCCACTAGGTCATTATAGTTAGGACTTTCTTTCCATTGAAAATGCATTTTTTGTCTTGCCTATATCTTTGGCACTGTTTGACGAATCTTTTTGAAATTAAAAAAAAAAATGCCCCTTTGATTCTTGTTGCACACAGAAAGATTCTGGGTGCTCCGTCAAGCGGGGGCCGAGAAAACGGGGGGTCACAAATATTGCATTTCCCATGTTAATTCCCATAGGACCTTTGAACAAAGTACAGCCCGAACCACTGAACAAATTGACACCAAATTTGGCAGAAACCTAGGTTTCAGTATGTAGATTACCCTTTTGCATATTTGGTGTGAATCCATTTAGTAGTTTACGAGAAATTTAAAAGTATCCAAAGTTGTATTTCTGAGGTCAGGAATAATTTGAAAATATTCACAAAAGGTTGCGGCCGCCAGTTTATGTTACTTGAGAGGGTCATTAGGGGTTAGGGTGATGGTACCCTGACCCCAGGAGTGTGATATAGGGGTCAAAGTATGGGTTTAAAATGATTTTTTTCACAATGCACGATATTCATGATTAATTGAGATTAACAATGAATAAGCAAAAAGATTTTTAAAAAATCACAGACTCATTCATACACTAATTCATTCACTTATACATACACTCAGAGACTTATGCACCCACTCACACATCCCGCAGACACTCATGCACCCACTCAGACCCATTCATAGACTCCCACACCCACATTCAGACCCACTCAAACACTCATGCACCCACTTACAAACCCACTCAGACCATCATGCACCCACTCACAGACCCACTCAGACACTGACACACCCATTTACAGATCCACTCAGACACGGATGCACCACCTCACAGATCCATTCAGACCCATACCCACCCACTCACAGACCCACTCAGACATTGGTGCACCAGCTTACAGATCCACTCAGACACGAACGCACCCACTAACCCATTCAGACTCTCACGCACCCACTCACAGACCCACTCAGACCCTCATGCAACCACTCACAGACCCACTCAGACACTCATGCACCCACTCAGACACTGACACACCCACTCACAGACCCTCACACACCCAGTCACAGATGCACTCAGACACCCACGCACCCACTCACAGACCCACTCAGACACTCATGCACCCACTCATAGACCCACTCAGACACTGATGCACCTGCGGCTAATTCCTGCTGCCCACGGCCGAAGGTTGTTATAGGGGTTGGCAGCAGGGCCTGGCTGAAGGCCATGTGCGGCGGTGGTTGGTTTCATGTATAGGAATGAAAATAACTATACGTTAAAAAAAATGTGAGCCTAACTATAAAGTCCCTGTAACCTTTGGTTTTTTAAGTGAATTTCTATGTTTTTTTATTCTATTTCCTAACTATAAAGCCCCTGTAACCTTCGTTTTTTCAGTGAATTCATATATTTTTTTAAATGTATAATCATTTTCATTACTACATGTTAATCCAACCACCGTCGCGCACGGCCAACACCCTATAAGGTCGCGTATGCATACCCCCTATAAGCACCCAATCTTGCTCTGTGCACAGCCTTCACCTGTGTGCAGCCGGGATTCCCCTCAAGGCCTGGCCTGCACCCAGTTTCTGTAGCCAACCACCCAACCCTATTCTGCACGTAGCCCTTTGGCCCTGTGCTGGGGGAGTTGACCATAGCCTGTATCCCAGGGTGTGAGAATAGGCGTAAGAGGGTGTATCGGGTGTGACAGTGGCTGTGAGTTTCTGTCAGGGTGTGAGAGTCGTGCATCACTGTCTTAGTGGGTGCGTAACTGTCTGCACAGGTGTATGAGTGGCTGCATGAGAGTGTCAGAGGGTCTGTGAATGAGAGTCTGAGTGAGTCTGTGAGTAGGTGCATGAGGGTCTGACTGGGGCTGTGAGTGGATGCTTAAGGGTCTGAGTGGGGCTGTGAGTGGGTGCATGAGGATCTGAGTGGGTCCATGCGTGGGTGCCTTAGCATGTGAGTGGGTCTGTGAGTAGGTGCATGAGTGTGTCAGTGGATCTGTGAGTGAGTGCGTAAAGCTGTAAGTCGGTGCACAAGGTTATGAGTGGGACTGTAAGTGGGTGAGTGAGTGTCTGAATGGGTCTGTGAGGGGCTGTGTAAGGGTCTGAGTCAGTGTGTGAATGAGAGAAAGAGAGTGAGAGGGAGAGAGAAAGAGTTTTTTTGGCTTTGATGGATGATCTATTAACAATGAGATATTTCTGCACAAATTGAAAATAAAAATGTATTTGTCAACTAAAAAGAGTAAGATCAGCCTCAATCGTGTGAATAAAAACAAATTAAAAAAAAGAGGGAAACAACCAGGGGCACACCTGGATTCGAACCCTCACTGTGAAGGTCTGTGACCTTCACACTGAGCTATTTAATTTTTTCCATTTTGTTTATCCATTTATGGGCTATCTGGGATGTGGGGAAAGCCTCAAGGCCTCCCCGCGGTATCTGACCTATTTTTAATTAATTTTTTACTAAGCCCTTCACAGGCTATTTGGGATCGTGGGGGGAGCCTCGAGGCCTCACCCGCGGACCCTGACTTTAATTTTTTTTATTTTTTACTAAGCCCTTTACGGGCTATATGGGACCGTGGGGGAGCCTCAATGCCTCCCCTGCAGTCCCATTGCTTCAGCAAGCGAAGGAGCTGCTTTTAACAGCAGCTCCCTGCTTGCTGAAGCAAAGCTTCATCTCTGTTCCTTGCACGCAATTATGCGTACAGGAAACAGAGATGAAAACTCTGCTTTTTGACAGCGGGAACTGTTTGACAGGTCCTGTTGTTGAAAAGTGGAGTGTTTACTGTGACTTGGCTGTAGCTGTCAAAGCTGCAGCCAAGCCACAGCAAACACCTATTTCTGGGGGGGGGGGCACCACGGGCTAAAGCAGGAACTGGCCCTGGGGGATGGCAGTCCCCAGGGCCATCAATGGCTCCACAGGGAGGGGCCGCACAGCCCCCCTCCAACATGTGTAGCCCCGGGGAGGTGGCGGTCCTCAGGGCTAATGGGGGTCCAAAAGTGATCCCCTATAATTATTTCTAATATAGCCCTGGGGAGGTGGTGACCCCTAGGGCTGCGGGGGGGGTGGGGCTCTGATATACCCCACATATATTTCCATATTTATTGCCCCAGGGAGGTAGTGGTCCCCAGGGTGTGAAAGCATTTTGTCCTGGGGAGGTAGTAGGCCTGGGGCACAGGGGGCAGCGCAGCCCCCCTGCAAGTATTTCATTCATTGCCCAGGGAAGTGGTGATCCCCAGGGCTGTGGGGGCTAGGAGGCCACCCCTATTAAAAAGAAAACAGTGCTCCTGCACCCAATTCCTGTAATGCCTCAGGGGTGGTGTTCCCTGGGGCCTGGGAAGGCTGTGCTTCCCCCACACATATTTTAATATATCGCCCCAGGGAGGTGGTGGTCCCCAGGGCTGTGGGTGGGCCATCGGGCCTCCTCAGCATTATAAAAACATTTAGCCCCAGGGAGGTGGTGGTTCCCAGGGCACAGGGGGCTGTGGCCCCCGCACATATTTAATTAATCGCCCAGGGGAGGTGGTGGTCCCTGGGGCTCTGGGGGGTCCAGGAGGCCCCCTATTCAAAATAAAACAGTGCCCCCGGGATATGGCTCACTCAGGGGCTTATTTAAAAATGAGCGTGGGAGCCTGCAGTTGGTTTTTTTATTTTTACTGCTGATTCACGACCCTTTCACAATTTTGCAGTAAACATTTTTCCAGGCACTAGTCTAACGGAACTCAGTCCGACGATTTCTGATGGTCCTATTGATACAGAGCTGACTCCCGAGAGGCTGAACCAACAGCCACCAACCCCGGTCCTTGAGAAAAAAGGCATATCAATTATGACATGGAACCTAGCAGGCCTTGGGAGGAAACTAGACGATAATGACTGGTGCTCGTATATCAATACCCAAGACTTATGTCTTTTTCAGGAAACATGGTCCAAAGAGCCGACTACCCTAGACGGGTTTCTTTCCTTCAATGTGGCTGCTCAACCCTCGACAAAATTGACGGGCAGAGCTAAAGGAGGACTTCTGATGCTATTAAACAAAAATGTACAGTGCACATACAAGACTTTAAAGTTCGATAGCCCAGATCTGATGGGGCTACAAATTACGTTCCAACAGGACTTTACTATAACATTTGTCAATATCTACGCCCGCTCGGTTTCGCGAGGGGCTGAGTCACCAGTCTTAAAACAGCTTCTTGACTTTCTAGATACTCTGCAATCAACTTCTTACTTAATAATAGCAGGGGATGTAAACTGCACCTTTGAACCTTCTGCGATGCTAACTGG
Source organism: Pleurodeles waltl (assembly GCF_031143425.1). Lineage (NCBI taxonomy): Eukaryota > Metazoa > Chordata > Amphibia > Caudata > Salamandridae > Pleurodeles > Pleurodeles waltl. The sequence continues at coordinate 933,007,793 of NC_090448.1, read as the reverse complement.
TCTCACAGAGGATGAAGATGAAACATGGGGGATTGTCCAGTTGACTAGTGACAATAACTGTGTTAACTCTCATGTAGCTATCCAATTGGCATCCCTTTGTTTGAAACACGGTCTCAGGGCATGCAATGGCCGTATGCCCTCTGACCTGGATACTGCACCCACCTTCAAACGTGGCCCAATTACAAGCGTAATTGATTACTTTCTAGTGGATGTGAGACTGTGGCCCTTTCTGGATGATATGAAGGTGGACGTCAGAACTGAAAGCGACCATCATCCCTTGCTACTTTCTATGTCAGGTGACGTGTTTGGTAGGACTTCAAACAAACAAACTACCTTAGTCCCTATTTCTACCATGAACATCACATCCACAAAGGTCAGGTGGCCAAAGGTCCAGTCAAACCCTTACCTGTTAAGCGAGATTTATCAGGCCTTTGTAGATATCCTAGCCCCATACAGAGATCACGATTCTAACGATATCCCCTTCCTATCCATACATGAAAATATGATCACAAGACTACAACGCATATTCTATAGGAAGGTCGGGGCAAGACATCAAGGAGCTACCTCTAACACATGGTTTGACGAGTCCTGCCATATGGCCAAGAAAGGACTAAAAGGTGCCCTTTTGAACGGACCCCACGGGGAAATATTACTAGCCAGACGCTTATACAAAGAATCCATCACCCGAGCAAAAAAAACCTGGGAAGACAAAACTTGGCAGAGTTTAGTGGATGCTACTCAATCTAACAACAATAAATTGTTTTGGGAATTGTTAGGCAAACGAGAGAAAGAGGGTAGGATTGGTGTGAGAAGCCACATACAGCCAGAAAAATGGGTTGACCATTTCTCTGGCTTATACAGAGAAATTGAAACTCCTACACCCTTAATTACAGGGGAAGCAGGCCAAGACCTTCCATCTACCCCTGATGAGTATTGTGGCCCAGCCCCTCTTGTGGGGGGAACACAGGGTTTTAAGAGCTATATCTGTTTTACCATCAAAGAAACAGCCAATGCTATTGGTTCCTTAAAACTTGGGAAAGCCCCAGGCCCAGATAAAATTCCAGGGGATCTCTACTCGTCAGAACCAATAGTCTGGACTTGGTATATCAATACACTCTCTAATAAAATTGCCGAAGGGGGGCAGATCCCCATGACATGGAAGGGAGCAGAAATTATCCCCATCCATAAAAAGGGTGACGCCAACCTTCCGACAAATTATAGACCAATCAGTTTAATTGACAACATCCAAAAAATATTTTCCAAACAACTCCTAGGTAGATTAACCAATTGGGCCAAAGACCAGAATATTCTTTCCCCTCTCCAAGCTGGATTTCGCCCAAAGACCAGTACAGTGGACCAGGTTTTTAGACTGGCCATTCTGTACTGGAAGTACACAGCTCTTGCCAAACAACCATTATACATTGCCTTTGTCGACCTGAGATCAGCATTTGACTTGGTCCCGAGGGAAAAGTTGTGAGAAGTGTTACAAAAAATAGGGACTCCGGCCAATCTAATCCAACTTCTAAAGTGGTTGCATGAGGATACATACGCGCAGGTGAGATGGGGCAACCTAGGCGAATTAACGGATAAAATCCCCATAAATAGGGGTGTTCGCCAGGGTTACGTATTGGCACCATTTTTATTCTCTATTTTTATTAACGAGGTTGTACAGGTTTTAATGACGTGCCAGAATGATGCCCCCACCCTATGCGCTCAAAAAGTTCCAATCCTTCTCTTTGCCGATGACTCTCTCCTTATTTCTAAATCCCCCATGGGCCTTCAAATTCTTATCAACAGATTTAACTCCTTCTGTTGCGACTACGGCCTAGAGCTAAACCATAAAAAGACCAAGCTAATGGCGTTCCGCTCAGGAGTGCGGAAGAAATGCACTATCCATCTAGAAGGGAACCTCCTGGATAAAGTATTCTCCATTGATTACCTGGGTGTAAGGATTGCTGATAATTTAAATTGGGGAGAACAGATTAGTAAAAGTGAGGGTCGTTTGCAGCATGGTGCGGCTTCAATCCTGCGCTTTTACAGGGGCACGACAGCAAAAACCGTCTCCCCGGCAATTAAGATCTACATCGCCAGAGCACAGGGCGCTGCCGCATACGGAGCAGAGGTTTGGGGTTTTTCTGACTGTAACAGGCTCACTATTAGTGAGAATAGTTTTGCGAGGTCTCTGTGTGCTTGTCCTCCTAGTACTCCACTGCTACCTCTGTTCTTAGACTTAGGCCTGAGACGCATAGCAGATCTGATTATCTTAAGACCATTATTATATTGGATACGACTATGGACCAACCCCGAATTAGACGTTTATAAGTCCTCACTCCAAGACCTGCTTATGTGCCCCAATTCAACTTCTATTCCCTGGGTCAAACATATATCCAGTTGGTTCAACAAACTCGGCCTAAGCCACTTTTGGGAGGAACCCCATAAATTAGAAAAGGCTCATTCTATTGCGCTAAAACGCATATATTGGTCCTATGTATACAACGATTATATCACTCATAGAACTCATGGCACTCTAACAAATCATTTTACAGATTTTAAATGGTATCCACAATTTGAACCCTACCTAGACAATATACCTGACATCCTTGGCAAAAGCTTATATGCCAGATTCCGTTTCGGGTCGCTGCCATTGAAGACATTGATGTGCAGATGGGGTACAAAAACAGATACAAGCACATGCCCAGCCTGTGACGCAAAACCAGAAACGATTGAGCATTTCATGTTTTTCTGCCCTGCTTATTCTCTTCCCAGGTCTAAGTGGATCTGTCATATCTGCCGCGATATGGGGATAAGAGATTGTGCCTCTGCTTTGAGGATTTTAAAAAGTCACCATTCCACGGTTTTAATACTTGCTGTCAGTAAATATTTATTAGTAGCATGGCGAATACGAAATTCCATTGTAAAGACTGTGTCTTAATTAGAGCCTTACTTTTATTCTTTATTCTCTTACTCTTACAAGGATTATAGGAAAGGGGCTGAAATCATATTATGTGTATTATGTGTCTTGAGAATCCTTTTAATTATAGTATGCTCAGTAACCTATGTTCCACAATTTCTATTCATGTTTTATAATATTTTTATTACTATTGGTTTTATCCTTATTTATTATTTATTATTATTGTATTTTCGCTTTGATGATTGACTGATCGAATAAAGCATGTGTCAAACTCAAACATTTTTTAAAATGCTTTTTAGCCCTGTGAGGAGGTGGGGTTCCCTTGGGACCCCAGCACCAGAGGTAAGGGGTTAGGGTGTTCATACCCAGGCCCTTTTTGTATTTTGTATTCTTTTATTCTGGGACTCGGCTTCAGCCGAGTCCCAAGCTGGCAACCAACAATTCCTTGTGAAGTGTTGGCAGCCAATCAGATCTCAGCACGAGATCAGGAGGGGTCGCAAATCCTTCAGGTCCCTATAAATACACATTTGGATTTCCTTACATTTCTCAAAACTACCAAACGGATTTACACCAAATAACAAAACAGGCTCTTTCTGGACCAAAATCTACCATTCTGCAAATTTGGTGTAATTCCGTTAAGTGTTTTTTGCGCTGTTCAATTTTTCCTATGAGAATTAACTTTGGAAACTCTCTATATTTCACCCCCCTCCTTTATGTCAGCCCCCGCTTGACGGATCACCCCAAAGCTTTCCAGACAGCAGCTCTCATGACGGTCACATTTTTCTGGAAAATTTAGGGAAGATTCATCAAGCAGCGCCTCAGATTTAGGCATACAAAAAACAGCTTTTTCTATTGAAACAAGGCCCTAACTCTAACTACTTTGTGGTGACCGCCACTTGGTAATATGTATATATATATATATATATATATATATATATATATATATTTATTTATATTTATGTATTTATATATACACAAGCCAATGGCTATTTGGGAGGAGGAGAGTTATTTTTTTCCCACTCTGCGTAGTACATGTTAAGCACTAAGAACCTGATTATGAATTAATTATGGAAGACCCGCCTGCCGAACTTCTGACGGGGAGGTTGCCGCCTTACTGGCTACCTTCTCGCTGTCCCTATTACGGCTTTCCCACTGGGCTGATGGGCCGAATCCATGTACATCCTCTGTTGCCACAACTTCTATAATCTGATCAATCCCTGTCCCTTGACTAGGCCTAAACTCTGAATAGATATTCCAGCTATTGCATTAAAAATTATAGTCTATAGTTCTGTTTAAGCTAGGAAGTGGTCTAAAAGCAGTTGAAGTTTGTGATGGTTGCAGTGAAGATTCAGACATAGATATCCAGTGAATTATCCCTAACAACCGCAACTATGCAGCCATGATCCATGACCTACGTGTGATTGTTTTGTGCACTACATACAATAAGTACATCTACAATACATGCAGCAGCAGCTGTTTATGCAGAAACCATCCAGCGTTCTCGTACTTCACCACTTGTGGCAGGGTTGGATGCTAAGTATATGAAATGGTATTTGTCTTGTCCCCTAGACTGTTCTAGCCTTTGTCATTGGAGGGCGGTGAGAGTGCTGTGGAACCCATCTTAAAAATTGGTGCACAGTATTTTCAATAGCCTTAGAATCTTATAAACCATACACATCAACTGGCATTACAATGATTCCCCTAATTTAAGTGTCCATTCAACAGTGGAAAGAAGGAGGCTGTTTAAACCCTGGCAAATTGGCCCAATCAAACCAAATAATCGCAACTCCTTAAAGACTCCAAACGGTTGTTGTTCTGTGAACACCTTGATATGTGGGCTGTATGAAGCTCAAGAGTAGTTCACTATGCTGACTCAATGAAGCTCATGACCCCCTTGAGCAAAACAGGCCCCCTAAAGTGTAGCTTTCTTCAAAGGAATGTACCTCTATGCTTACAATGTGAGTAGTACATGCCACACTTTAGAGTGGTGATTAATAGCATATTATTCTCCTCAGTGGCAATTATCCAAGTATCACAGCAGCTATGGTGGCCTCAAGAACATATGCTCCACCTACGCAATAGATGATCTTTGTCAGTAGCACAATCACCAAGTTGATGTCACTCATCAGGGCTATATGTCGCACTAAACAACACAGGCTGTCAGTATATAACCTACATTAGTAATATATGACACTAGAGATGACTCAGGAGTTGTGCATTTTGAAGGAAAAAAACAAAAAGTACCCAGAGAAAACAATGAAGATCTTTAAGGTCAGAGTTAGGTAGAGTAAGGAGAGTAAGGCAGGGCATTGCAACCAGAATGAACTCCATAAAGTCAGATATTGAGGGTCCTGCACAAGCCTTGAATTCCAATCAAACTAAACTTGAAATCTATGGCCACTGAGAAGGGTCCGCCATGGAAAATGTTGCTTCCTTTTTCTGCTGTTGTTTGTTGAAACTCAGTCACTTTTGTAGAGCTTTATATCTTTGAGACGGAACAGCTAGGAGCCTAAAACTGCACTGCTTAAAGATTTAAACACGAAGAGCTAGGAAATATTGACCGTCGATAATGTTCCTTTGTCAGGACTCCAAACTATTCAGGATCCTAACTCTAGAGAAAGCTCAATATCTTGCTTCTGGCAACTGAAAAAGCTTCAAACTCAAAGGAACACTTTGAGAGTACTACCGTATAGATAGGAAGAAAAGGCAGGCTCAAAACCCTTCTTTGGCAAGGGCTTAGACTGCATTCTACTACCTTGGTCTGTTGGTTCTTTTTTCAAATGTTTCCTCTTGTCTTAAGTCTTGCTTGGGAGGCCAGCATTCCTGACTCTCAAGTGTAAACTTCAGAACGTGAGTTCAAGAGAAAGAAAAGTTCAAGTTCTTAACTCTTGCTCAAGCAGACTGGGGCACTGTGACAACAGTTGTCTTCTTCATGTCTTCAGCAAATTCCCACTCTGTTCCTATTTCAAAGGAGTAGAAACCTCAAGGGTTAACACACCAATGGATGGTGGAAGCCACTTAGCCTATACTTGTACATTTAGCATGCTGTCCCCTTCCTAACTATTCAGCACTTGTCTGTCATATGACATATGACATGGTTTAATCTGACATGTTAATACAGCACTTTGGCCTGCAGCGGTGTGGACTGTCAATAGAAGAGTACGTAAGTCACCTTCACGTCACTGCCTGTGACCGTCAGAAGTAAGGGTGACTCAATACTTAATTTGTAAAAGAATGAGTGTTGTTGGTCAAAGATTTGTTTAGAGGCCTGTGACCCACGCTATTACTGGTATACTCACCGATTTCTAAGGCTGCGTAGTCTGGAATCCACTTCATGCCTCTTTAATTCAGTACCAGCCACTGCCTGAACCTTTATGTCACTATCCCTTTATGATGGTTTTCTCCGTCTTCCACTTCCTCCTTCTTTTCCCTTTGTGTATTTGTCTCTCTTGCTCTTGGTAAATATCTCATAATGCCCCCCCCCCCCCCCACAACCATTGGCTCAAATTAAGCACTGGGGCAAATGCTTCCAGATGTCACAGTACTGCTGATGCTTCCCTGGCGTCAGGCAGCATGTGTCTATAAGGTAAAAAAAAAAGAGGAAAAAGCCAGATGGCAAAAAAAAATGCTGATGCTGGCACGGAAGATTGACAAAGATCTGGGGCTGCTGAGATGAATTCTTGCTACACATTCCATGAACCTTGAACTACAAGATAGCAATTTACGAGGGACTGAAGCAGGTCAAAAAGGGTGACACAGGAAACCAACATGATGAACAGCAAAGAACACAAGAAAATCCATATCAGGAATAAATCCTAGACAAAAACCATGAGTAAAATAAATGAATGCGATGGATAGTACTTCTGAAAGCATTGTGGCTCAATGAAGAATTGGCTGAGATGATTCTCAAACTAGAAGCTATCCCAGTATTCATGATGTCTCCATCTTGGATTGGAAAACAAAATTGGAGGACACTGAAATGCCCGCCACCTTGTGTTGGAATAAAATACAAGAAGTCAATTGCTCCAAGGAATCCTGAGTTGATGAGGAAATAGCTACAAAAGGAACTGCAGCAAATAATTCAATATGCAATGTGGCTGTGCAGAGGTACTGTGTCACTGATAAGCAAATTGACATCGGTGGGTAATCCCACAAGTGCCATGCCATTTGGGAGCACAGGGAAAACAGTGCACAGGCTTCCGCCGAGGTTGAGATCTCACTATCTCACTTATGTTAACAGAGTGACTACTACGGTGGTGGTGTATGGTCAGACTCCATCTGTCATGGGGCCGTGATCTTTTATGCCACATATGCAGGTTTTGCACATTTGTGCAGTGGGCTAATTTAAAGGTCAAATATATCATAATTGGATGCATGTTAAAGGGTGTACCACATGCACCTAGAGCAGCATGTTAGTAAACAAATGGGGATAGTGTGCAAAATGATGGACATTCTTTTGCCAAGGAAATAGTGAATCTACCCCTTTGCCTTCAGGTTTCAAAATGTAGTGACATATGTGCCCGTTACCCAATATGGAAAGCGATGTGATGCGGAAGAAACATTTAAATGTGCTGTTAATCTAGCTGCAATATATGGATGCCCTTAATCCTGAGCAATGGCATGATTCCTTCTTTCGCTGCACGTTAACACAGCTAGGAACCAATTAGCCTTTGCCTGCATGCAATAGCTTGTATAAGTAGAATTATTGGGCTCCCACAGGGGGACCCATCCCTCTAACACAGATGCTAGAGGACACTGGAAAGAAAACGAGGGGTAGATGTGTTGGAATTCCAGGCTTGACGACTGTGCTGTCTAGACATGATCCTTTACCACCCGTATATACCCTACTAACCATGCTTTACATCAAGTAATTAAAAATGCTGTCTGATGGAAGTGATGACAAAGGTAACCTACCATGCTATAAAACGTCTTTACAATGGCAGGCAGCTTGGGATGATGGTGGGCAGCCTGTAGGTGGGATGTCATCTTCTTCAGTTTGCACTTGATAAAAAGAGTGTTAAGGTTTCAGATTGAGATTGAAAAATGACAGTCATTGCCTTTTAATCTCTGATGGATGGAGAGTCACTTTCCATAAAGGGTTCACAATTGCTTAAATGAGAATATATCATGTATCATAAAATAAAAGGTTCAACTTGTGGCTTATCTGGGGATACCATCACTGGCATTTATTTGGATAAATCGCACTGTTCATAATAGGCTCAGCTTTACTGTTCTCTCCTTTCCTTTCACTTGCTGCTTCGGAACTGAGCTGCATGTCCTTCTTCTTTCCTGTCTGTAATCCTCACTGTTGAATGCTTATATAGGGTCATGAAGACAGCACTTCCATGATGGGCCCTGTGCTGGATTTGTGCATTGTCGAGCAGCCTGTTAGTTAAAGACCTTGGCTCCGTCTTAAAAGAACACTGATTTAAAAAAAAATCGTTTGACTGTAATATCATGGTCAAATTAGGGGTGGGCCGTAAACTTCACTCCACCCGCAGGGTTTGCAGAGTTTTGCCCACTCTGCACTCCGCTTTCAGTGCAGAGTTCAGGAAAATCTCCACCAGCCACCAGCAGAGCAGAGTTTCCCACCCACTTGTGCCGAGCACAGACATGGAGGGAGCATTGCCATCATGCATAAGGAATCAATCACCTGCACCGTTACCAATGTCAAAACATCGCTGATCATGGAACACATGAATTTACAACACCACACCAATGACAACATCACAATTAAAAGCACCATCGCATACAGACCTCGAGGCCCAAGAACCGGCCCCAGCCACGACATCACCAAATTCATCACCCTGCTCACCCTTGAATCAGAACACTACATCTTCCTGGGAGATCTTAACTTCCACCTCGATGACACCACAGGCGCCAACTCCATGACCTCCTAGAAAGACTACACAACATCAGTCTAAACCAACTGGTTACCGATCACACACACAGAGCAGGAAACACACTGGACCCGATCTTTACTTCCAGCAGGAGAGTCGGATACACCCACACCTTGGAACTCACCTGGTGGGCGCACTCCCTCGTACACTTCACCATCGCCATACCCTGCTATACTATCCTGAACTACTCTGCAGCACTGGACTGATGCCCTCAGCAATGCACAACCCAACGTCACTGCCAGCGTGGATCAGGCTGTACAGAACTTCACAAACTGGATTACCAGAACAGTTCATCAGGCCACCCCACTCGAGAAAGCTAAGACCCACAAAACAAGCTAACTGGTACATGCCACAACTCAGGAAGACTAAGTGCAAATGCAAACAACTAGAGAGAAGATGGCACACTAGCAAGAGCCTCACCGACCGAGCCACCTTCAAATCAGCTCTTAACGCTTACCACAGCAAGATCAAAACTGCCCAAAAAGTTTCCCTAACCCACTGGATTGAGTCCAGCACCAACAGAACCAAAGAACTCTTCTCCATTATCAGAGAGTTTGCCCGCCCATCAGCAGTGGAAAACTCCACCATCCCTTCACAAGAACTCTGTGAGGCCCTAGCTGATCACTTTCACAACAAGATAGAAACCCTCTACAAAAACTTTGAAGCCCAGCCCCCAGAACTCCCTTTTTTTCCTTCCACAACCACCACCGACCACCCACTCTACACTTGAGAACAGCTCGGCGCACCAACCAAGACCAACATCATGAGCCCCATCCACTCAGGGGCGCCCACGGATCCTTGCCCCTCAGTATTTTCAACATCGGAAGAGACGACATTAGCTCCCTACCATCATCAACACATTGCTCACCGTAGCCATGTACTGTGAAGCCTGGAAACACGCAGAAATCAGACCCCTACTCAAGAAACCCTCAGCAGACCCCATCGAGCTGCAAAACTACCACCCATATCCCTGCTCCCATTTCCCGCCAAACAACCTGCTAGACCATCCCAATCTGGTTTCAGAGAAAATCACAGCATAGTGACAGTTTTGATTGCCTCAACAGATGACATCTGCACTCTTCTCGACAGAGGAGAAACTGCCGCTCTATTCATACTCGACCTGTCCACCGCCTTCGACACCGTCTCCCACCACACACCAATCAACAGACTATGCGAGATTGGGATCATTCATGATGCAGATGCACTCAGGTGGATGCCATCCTTTCTCCCGGGATACACCCAGAGAGTCCGCCTCTCTCCCTTCACCTCACAGGGCAAGCACATCATCTGCAGAGTTCCCCAAGGATCCCCACTCAGACCTATCCTCTTCAGCTTTTACATGACACCAAAGGAATACAGCGTGAGAGCTCACAACATCAACATTGTCTCCTACTCCGAGGACACTCAGCTCATCCTCTCACTCTCAACAGACCCCACCCAATGAGGACAAACTTCCATAAGTGTATGAAAGTTTTGCCACCTGGATGAGTGACAGCTTCCTGAAGCTCAACACAGACAAAACGGAGGTGCTGATCTTCGGTAGTGACTCAAATCTCTGGAATGACTCCTGGTTGCCAGGAGAACTAGGACCGACCCCAACCCCGAAGGACCACACCTGGAATCTCAACATAATCCTCAACAGTGAACTCTCTAAACTGTAAACTTCACATTGGCCAGGATTCAAAAAATGCAAATAAAGAACCCAGAAAGAACCTTTTAACAAGAGAAATAAGCCAGCTAAATCTATGTTTCTGTGGTAGTGATAGGTTTAAAGGGACGATTCTCCTAAAACATGCCAGTAGGAAATATCATAGAAGTACAATGTCATGTGAAATTTACAAATTTCACACAAATCTAAGTGCGGAATTTTAATTTTGCCCAACTCTATTGTGCAGTGCAACAAAGTGGTGGAGGCTCTTTAATGGTTGTGCACCATCTAAGAAGTATGTTACGATAAGAGAGATTGGTACGAGGATGACACAAGTTACACTGCTTGGGCCCTGTAACCAAGTGTCACACAGTGATTGCCATTTGTTTATCTACCTGCCCATCAATTAGAACTTAGAGTAATGCTCATGTGCAGTTCAATGGGGAGTGCACTGTACAGGAGATTGTTTACTTTGATGTGATTTCTGTCAGAGCTCTGTAACAGCAAAAGGGCTTTTTTGTGTGTAATTTGCAGCCCCCCTTTTGGATGACCTGGCTCGTATTCCCATGCTAAACTGGAGAATTATTTTGGGTGCTCTGAAGCACAGCATTTGAATTGATCAATAAATTCAGACCTGACTCAATGGTTTTGTTTGTTTTTGGGCTATCTACTGGATCCTTCATCAATGAAATATTAGGTTACTGACATCTTCTCAGGAGTTTTTTTCCTAGGTTTTGGTGATAATGCATGGCTCCTGCTGCAGGTGTAAATTAGCAAGGGGAGGATCTCTGACCTAAAAACAGATGGCAGGTCTCTTTAATTAGTTCCCTACCTTGATGTTGGAACATGGCTGAATTGTATTTCTGTGTAGCTTTCACTATAAGATTTGTATCCCATTGCTTGCCTGAAGTTCCCCTGGTATAATTTGTTATGATATAGCTTTTATTCTATGCACTGTTGGTGTCCTGCTATCTTGATTCTTACTTCATTTATGATTCTGCATTGAAACTATTGTTAGAATATTTTTTTGTCTATTACTCCTTTTAAGAATCTCAGAACTTGTTCAATAACACATTTTTAAATCCCAGACACCAGATGCTAAATGTTAATGCTAAAACAACTGTGATGTTGTATATGCAGTTTCTATCCAAATAATAAAACTGCTTCAGTTTCTTCTTTATGTGATAGCATATCTGATTCTTCATCAAGGGCTTTGGCAAGAACATTTTGAAGGCTTCTTTATAAGACCCCATACCAAGTGACTGAATGCTGTTCCTGCACTTATTGAGATTTAAATAATTAAATCTTAGTAATAATTTAAACAAACACTCATATTGTCCGGTAAGATTTACCCTCTAGTGCAACTAGCTGAATCATATTAGGTGGGGGAGAAAGGTTTCTAGCCTGATAAAATGTTCTGACTGCCACATTACGAGGTTGGTGGGCAGATCCACTAACGTACCGTCGTTCCCGTCAGGATCCAAGATCCCGATGGGCTGCCAGCGGTTCTGGTTGCAATCAGCCAGGGCAGCCCTGCTGATTACAACCTTGTTTTCCACCAGCCTTTTCATGGCGTTTCACCATCATGAATAGGCTGGAGGAGAACACGTGAAGGGAGCCAAAAGGTGGACACCAACACTGCTCATGGCAGTGGCATGGGCAGCTCAGGGGTCCTCCTGCCCCGCACCCTTGAAATATGCACTGTCTGCTGTGCAGTTAATGCGCATTTCAAGGGTGCTGGTGCACCCTGCATGCAGCAGCCTTGCAGCCGGCTCATTTATGAGCCAGGAACAATGCTGCCACACCTTTCCCGCTGGGCTGACTGGCAGAAACCTTGGTGGTGCTGATCAGCCCAGTGGAAAGTTGGAATGGGGCCAGTGGGGAGACCGCCAGCACTACAGTGGTCTCCTCATCAGGAGTTTGGCAGATGGATGTTTCCATCTGCCAAACTCCTAATGACTCCCTAAATCTCTCTTGGTTGCATCCAGTTTTTGAAGGTGAAAAAATGCAAAGTGCAATAACGTTAGAGTGTCATCAGAAATCAGCCCAATTTCAGAATCACGAATACTGAGAGAAATGTTCTATAGGTTGATGTTAAGGGCCCAATTGCAAATGGACAGAGGTATCCCTGTGTTGGATTCTGCTACAAACTATTATATGAGGGCAGGGGTTCCTGCTCTTGGATTTCCAGGATGCAGGAACATCAAATCTAATTTTACCAGTCAAAAAATCCAACCGGTAAAATGAGATTGGGCTGCAAGTACAGCGTGGTCTCCAGTCCACGGATCCTGCCCCACCCACTTCTAAGACATGTGGGGATCATGGAATTCTCCTTAGTGCCTGGTCCCTGCAGCCCCGTCAGAGCCTTAATCCGCCTCCCTTACATAAAAATGGTGACAGCAAGTCATCTTAAAGTACTGAACAATTATTCAATTATGGATAGATGGTCCATTTTTGCACAACCGTTGTCTCAGTACGGTCACAAGAACTCCTTGACAACTTGAAATATCTTTATTACTTAAACTGGTAGACATTTTACCTGATGCATAAAATTCAGGTACTGCTGTAACAGCTATCCCTCTACCTTAAATATTCACAGATGAAATTGTGATGTTGCTATAAATATCACATTTGTGACTTGCTAATAAGCACATCAAACTTCTTCAGTTCTGGGGCTTTAAATCAATGTTTCAACCCTTTTTCTATGACAGTGTGTACATTAAAATGGCTATTGTTGTGGACCACTTGCAAGTGTCCAAAATGACCGTATCACATGTAAACTGTGTGTATTTTTTGCAATTTGTATGTCTCATTTCAATATGCACTGCTTACTTACAGATGCAGCACTGTCATTGTTCTTCCCCAACAAAATTTATGATCCATAGACTTAAGTTACAGAGGGAACAATGGGCCCAAAGGGATCCATTAATTAAAAACTTGTGATCTGGAAGTAAACAGGGCCCCAAGGTCCTATTTAGGCCCTAAGTAACATTTGGACATTATAAATCTGAGATGCCACATTTTATGGCACTGCGCAAAATAGGTAATTGGTTAACAAAGTGTGCATGCTGTCACTGAACTGCACTCTGCAATAAATAGGTCTTAATGAGATCTCATCCTGTCATGCTTTACATCTGACTTAATAGGATTCCAAATAAAGATATATTTTTGTAGTAAATATGTGGCTAGATCACAAAGGATTGTTCTTGTGCTCATGGAGTAAATTTGTACCAACATTTGCACTCTATTGTTCCATACATATATGAGGTTTTAATAATGCACGTTTATGGTATTAAAACAATCCTTGTTAGGCACTTTTGCAATGTATTTTACATATTTGTAAACGCATTGAAGGAGCTTTTTTACAGTTTCATTAATTTAATGCTGAAGCGTTTGATGTTGCTGAATAGGTATTGCAATGAGTGAGCCCCGAAAGTTAGCTTTGCCATCTTACAATTAAGGTTGTTTCGTTCAAACTTCACCCAACAAAGGTTAAGCCACGCCCACATGCAAATATTACCTTTGGATATATTTCTGACCCGATCCTGTAACCTTTGCATGCAGTTTGGGCCATATTTATAATCCGTTTGCGCCGGATTTGCGTCGTTTTTTTTAACGCAAATTCGACGCAAAATGAACTCCATATTTATACTCTGGCGTTAGGCGCGTCTAGCGCCAAAGTCCATGGAGTTTGCGTCATTTTTTAGCGTGGACACCTACTTTGCGTTAATGATATGCAAGGTAGGCGTTCCCGTCTAAAAAATTGACTCCGAGGCATGTGCGCCGTATTTACACTCCCGGGCAAAAATGACACCCGGGAGTGGCGCAGTTGTGCGTCGAAAAGTATAAATATGGCCCTTTGTTTCTTAAATTTAGCAGCAGCAATCTCTGTGGAATCGATACACCGTTTTTGCAATTCTGCGTACCACAGGTATGCATCTATATTGGGACTCGTACAAACCTATTATTTTTTTTGCAAACGCTGCGATTAACAAAATAGGTGCGTTTGTGACTGCAAAATAGGTTTCTACTATGTACAACGTCCATTTTACTGACTGAGGTATATGCATGATTTTAGCCAATGTTTTATGTTCTCGCTAAGAAAACAGTGGAATCCACGCAAGCCTCGGTACCCTTGATTCGCCTGGGTCTCTTGTTTCAGATATTCTCAAGATTTGTAGGGTTCCCTGGTTGCGAGATTACTCAGAATCCGAATAGAGCGGCCATTCTCCATGGCAAGTGAGAGGAAATTGGGATTTACCACATCTCAGCTGATCCATTGATTAAAATTACGCCTAGAGTAATTCATATTTCCTATTGCTTGCCATTGTCATGGGGATGCTGTAGGCCCTGGGTAAACAGAAAGACTATTGGTGTGTTATAGGAGTAGGGGCTGGCCTGTCCATGCCTGCATACAAAAACAATAAAAAAAACAAAGGTCACGTGATGGGCTGTTTGGAGGGCTGTGCCTACAGTTTTTGATAACTTTTGGACAATGGGCTGCTTTAGATGTTCAGTTTAGTCAAAGCAATCTAAATTACTAAAAAATCTATAATGACCATGAAACATGTCTCTTTTCAAGTTAGTCCACTATTGCAAAAAGAAGGTGATCCTGCTTTTTCCCCCCTTTTTTAGGTTTTGCATGTTCTTCTGGTCTAGGCTTTCATCGTGCCAAATTTCCTGGAAATATGTACATTAACTGAAACAAATGCGGAGGGAGAAAATGCCACGTGTAAAGCATCATCACTGTATTGTAGTAAATAATCTTCATTGGTGCGAGGCCATTTACAGTCCAGCGTTTATTTTCAACTAATAGTCTACAGTTTGTGATGACGGTGAACTCTTTCGTTTTTGCAATTTAATCTAAAATTATTAAAACAAACATTTACAATTGTTATGCTTCTTGTTAATGGTTTGTAATATTTTGTAGTTAGAAAATGGTTTATTGTTTACTTCAGCGCATAGCCCTTAGAATATATTAATTTATTTTAATGCATGACATACGGCAGTGCCGTTGTTTGTGCTAAAATGTCATCCCCTTCACGGCTGTTTATGCTTAATTACTACTGGAACAGACATTAAAGTTCGTAGTGTTTTTTAAAGGAAGGGGTGGAAAGAGAATTCTGAGAGAGCTGGTAGATGCTTTTCAAAATGCCAAAGTTACAAGACGTCTTTGAAACATTAAATTAAAATGTACAGCTCAATCGCCTGGAAACTATGATCTCATTCCATTATGTTTACCTTCATATACCAATAATTAATTTGTCTGACACTGTATTGATTTCCATTCCTTTGCTTGGCTGTCAGTGTTTTTATTTGTAATATATGCCTTTTGTGGTTTCATTTACTGCTGTTGCTATAAATAAGTACCAGTCCTTCCTTTCTCTGGCCATCTCTCTCCCTCTCCCTGTCTATTTATCTATGTATGAGTTTAAATATATATTTCCTGAACAACCTTTAGTGGAAGGGGCATTACGGTTTCGATCCAAAACCCTTTAAACCGCTGAAATGTACCAGTTATGGTTAACCATGCAGTCGTAACTTCCCCACCCCCAAATAACCTCACAAAAGACATCACCTATGGGTGGCTTTGCTTGTGTGGCCTTGAAGTACCTGTTGGTATTTCAGGGACATCAGCTTTGGCTTACAGAGGACATAGGACACCCAGGATGACACGTTTCCACTATCTGTGGAAGCATAAAGCATGCAGGACATGACATGTGGACAACCATGTTTTGTTTGTAGTGCATACCGAGATGCATGAATATATGTTAAATGACATAATTGATGCCATTACTGATTGCATCGCAAATTACATCATTGACATAAATTACCAACAAATGTCTTTTTAAAGTGATGTAAGAATTTATGGAGGAATATGAAGAAGAGCATCATGGATAAAGTCATTAGTGATGTCATCAGCGGTGTCATGTAACATGTCGAGTGAAGTCATATCTGAGGTCATAAGTAGTGTATGATGGGGCACAAGTTATAGTTAGTTTACTAAACTATAAATGGTGAATGTCACTGTTTTGGTCATTATTTCAACACACAAGTATAATGTCACATTAACATTTGTTTTTCTTCAGTGATTTTCTATTTTTTTTAACATATATTAAGATGTCATCACCCAACATAACTATAACTTCACTTTAACCTTTGCATTTTTCAATGAATGTTTGGTGATATTGTAATCTGAACATAAAATCAATCAATCAATCAATCACAAAATGTATAAAGCTCGCTACTCACCCGTTAGGGTCTCAAGGTGCTGGGGGGGGGGCTACTGGTCGAATAGCCATGTTTTGAGGCGTTTCCTGAAAGTCAGGAGGTCCTGGGTCTGGCGTAGGTGGAGCGGTAAGGAGTTCCAGGTCTTGGCGGCGAGGTGAGAGAAGGATTTTCCTCCGGCGGTGGTGCGGCGAATGCGGGGGATGGAGGCGAGGCTGGCAGAGCAAAGCTGGCGAACGGGAGTGTGGAAGGTGAGTGTCGTTGAGGTAGGCCGGGCCTGTGTTGTGGAGGGCTTTGTGTGCGTGGGTAGTTTGAAGGTAATCCTCTTCGATACGGGTAGCCAGTGTAGGTCTCTGAGGTGGGCAGAGATGTGGTCGCGGTGTGGGACGTCGAGGATGAGTCGGGCGGAGGCGTTTTGGATACGTTGTATTTTCGTTTGTAGTTTGGCCATGGTTCCTGTATAGAGTGCGTTGCCGTAGTCCAGTCGGCTGCTGACCAGGGCGTGGGTGGCAGTCTTTCTGGTTTCAAAGGGAATCCACTTGAAAATCTTGCAGAGCATGCGAAGGGTGTTGTAGCAGGAAGAGGAGACTGAGTTGACCTGCTGAGTCATACTGAGTGCTGAGTCCAAGATTATTCCCAGGTTTTGTACGTGGGTGGTGGGTGTGGGTGCGGCTCCTAGGGAGGTAGGCCACCAGGGATCATTCCAAGCGGAGGGGTTGCTGCCGAAGATGAGGATCTCTGTTTTGTCTGTGTTTAACTTGAGGCGGCTTGATTCCATCCAGTTGGCGATGGCGTGTAGTCCATTGTGGAGGTTGTTTCCTGCTGTTGTAAGGTCTTTCGTGAGGGAGATGATTAGCTGGGTTTCTTCTGCATAGGATACTATGTTGATGTGGTGGGATCTTGCGATGTTGGCGAGAAGAGCTATGTAAACGTTGAAGAGTGTTGGGCTGAGGGAGGATCCCTGGGGGACGCCACAGATGGTTTTGGAGGATTCAGACAGGTAAGGCGGAAGGCGGAAGGCGGACTCTCTGGGTTCTGCCGGAGAGGAATGAGGAGATCCATTCGAGGGCCTTGATGCGGATCCCAGTGTTATGGAGGCGTGTTCGAAGGGTGTGGTGACAAATGGTGTCAAAGGCTGCGGAGAGGTCCAGGAGGATGAACGCTGCGGTTTTGCCTTTGTCGAGCACGGTCCTGATGTCATCTGTAGCAGCATTGAGTGCGGTCTCAGTGCGGTGGTTCTTGCGAACCCCGGATTGGGAGGTATAGAGCGCTTTGCTGTCTTCCAGGAAGCAGGATAGTTGTCTGTTCACGATTCTCTCAATGACCTTCACTGGGAAGGGGAGGAGGGAGATAGTTTTTGGGGTCATCTGGGTCTGCCTTGGGTTTCTTCAACAGGGAGTTGACGTTGGCGTGTTTCCAGCTCTCTGGGAAGGTGGCTGTCTCGAAGGAGCTGTTGATGATGGCACAGAGATGGGGGGGCGATAAAGTCGCTGGCTTTGTTGAAGATCTGGTGTGGGCAGAGGTCTGAAGGGGAGCCGGAGTGGATGGAGGCCATGGTGTTGATGGTGTCTTCATTGTTGACGTGGGTCCAGGCGCATAGAGGGTTAACGTTGCTTGGTGGCTTGGGTTCGTGGCTGTCTGTGATTGGCTGGTGGGTCTGGGGTTTGAAGCTGTTGTGGATGTCTTTGATCTTCCAATGGAAGTAAGCGGCGAGGGAGTTGTAGAGCTCCTGTGACGGCGGGGGGGACGTAGGAGCAGGCCCTGGGGCTGGAGAGTTCTTTGATGATGCCGATGAGCTCTCTGCTGTTGTGAGCATTGGTGACTATGCGTCTTTTGTAGTAGGTTCTTTTGGTGGTGCGGATCAGCTAGTGATACGTGCAGATGGCAGTCTTGAGGCCTAACTCTCTGTGTGTAACCTACACCTTCACAGCACAATATTTTCAGTTGAGCGCAGAAGAGGGTTGGACATAGTCTCTGGCATCTTATTCACAATCTGCACCCAATCACCTGCTGGCGACCTGTTCCCAGACCCCCACAGGCAGCCATCTCCCTGCTGCACAAAGCCAAAGCTGTCCATTCATCTCTGGATCCACAGTACTAGAATAACCAGCAAATTCAAATCTAGGGTCATATTTAGAGGGTTTAGGGACGGCAAGTTCCTAATTGCAATTCATTGTGAATCACAATTAGAAAGTCACAATTCCTAATGTTCAAAATGTACAAGTTAGTAATAGCGATTCCTAATGGGGTCCTGCTAGACCTAACTCATGAATATTAATAAGGTAGGTCTCAATTTGCGACCCATTAGGGATTGCTGCCATCACAGGGATGGTGACCTGCTGGGATCAGCAGACCACCATGTCTGGATTGCTTTTAATAAAGCAATCCTTTTTTCAATTTCAGTGTGTTTTCCTCAAAGGAAACCGGGAAGCATTTAAAAAAATAAAATGGAAAACGTTTAAGTTTCACTTTTTAAGAGTAGACAGTGTTCCCTCTGACCACTGCCTGCTCTTAAAAAAATATTTGTTTCAGCATTCACAACGGGGGAGGTACATAAGGTTACCACAATCCTTGAGGTATTGGTAAACAATGAATGTTTTGCGACTGCAATTTGGTCACAAAACAGTCATACATAGTACTACAACACGGTATTGGAAAGGGATGTTCTAAACACGCCCTTCCAAATACCGAATTGCTAAACCCAAATTGCCATTTGGTAGCATGTTACCAAATCACAATTTCTGCTCTGTACATACTGAAAATCATTTTTGTGGTCAGCTCAACATCCTGCGATTCTGGGCAAATCACTAAATCTCCCCATACCTAAAATTAAAATGATTTTGATTATGTATAATGTAACTTGTGCTCATGTACATTGCTCTAAAGCCTTTGGGACGAGTTTACACTGTATAAAACTACAAACAAAAAATAACAAAAAATTACTTGCTAAATTCCAATGAGACTGCCCAGATGGTGATCCAAGGAAGGGAGGATCAGGGAACGTGAGACACTTTTTTTCTATGAATCGGGATGTTTTTGACTACAAAAATGCTTTTCAGTTTTTTTTTTGATTTTAGGTCTGTAGACTTACTTCAGTACTAGATTCAGGATCGGATTGGGAAGGTGGGCAATTGGGCATTGGGCAAGGAGCCAATGCCTCAGGGTCACCTTTGGGTCCGTTTTTTTTAGGGCCTCTATAAACTGGCCGAAGAAACTTACTTTCTTCTCCAGTCCCCACCAGGTGACTTGAACATGGTGACAGTATCTTGTACATTCCCCTGCCATGCTGTAAATTGAGGCAGGGGGCCCGGTGTTGCTCTAGCCCTTGGGGCATTTTCACCTCGGTCCCCTCGCTTGTGTGGCCGACCTGGCCCAGAAGCAGTGTCACCACCACATCACATTCAGGTCATAGTGGGCGTAGTGAGGGTGGGATTATGCAGGGGCCTCTCAAGGGGCCAGGTGATTCTGTGCCATTGGCCATTCTCACTTAAGTCCCCCTCCCCCAATCAAGCAGCAGTGTGATTTTTGGCACCTCCCTTACCAGGTCATTGCCCTGAGGCGATAGTGGGTTGGGGAGGAGTGTGCAAGAGAAGTGGTCACTCTAGTGGCCAAGTGTTGTCACCTCGGTCCCAGTGTCTTTTAAGCCTTGGTAGGGGGAGGAGAGGGTTGTATAAATTTGGATGTAGTGCTATGGTCAGAGCTGCAGATGTTGGAACTAGGTTCCAGTCTCGGCCTTAGCTCAACATCCTGTGATTCTGGGCAAATCACTTAGGGGGTCATTCTGACCCTGGCGGTCACCGACCGCCAGGGCCAACGACCGCAGAAGAACCGCCAACAGGCTGGCGGTGCTTCCTGGGCCATTCTGACCGCAGCGGTAAAGCCGCGGTCAGAAAAGGAGAACCAGCGGTTTCCCGCCGGTTTACTTCTGGCCCAAGGAATCCTCCATGGCGGCGCTGCTTGCAGCGCCGCCATGGGGATTCCGACCCCCTTCCCTCCATCCTGTTCCTGGCGGTTTTTACTGCCAGGAACAGGATGGCGGGAACGGGTGTCGTGGGGCCCCTGGGGGCCCCTGCACTGCCCATGCCACTGGCATGGGCAGTGCAGGGGCCCCCTAACAGGGCCCCACAAAGATTTTCAGTGTCTGCTTTGCAGACACTGAAAATCGCGACGGGTGCCACTGCACCCGTCGCACCCCTGCAAATCCGCCGGCTCCATTCGGAGCCGGCTTCCTCTTTGCAGGGGCTTTTCCGCTGGGCCGGCGGGCGATCTTTTGGAGATCGCCCGCCGGCCCAGCAGGAAAGTCAGAATGACCGCCGCGGTCATTTGACCGCAGTGCGGTCTTTTGGCGGTCTCCGCCCGGCGGGCGGTGCCCGCCGCCCGCCGGGGTCGGAATGACCCCCTTAATCTCCCCATACCTAAAATAAAAACGATTTTGATCTTGTGTAATGCAACTGGTGCTCATGTCCATTGCTCCACTGGCTTTGGGACGAGTTCACACTCTATAAAACTACAAAAAAAAATAACAAAAATATAACTGTCAGATTTCAATGAGACTAACCAGATGGTGATCCATGAAGGGGAGAATCAGGGAAGGTGGACCACTTTTTTGGGACTCCCTGGGTCTAATTGTGATCCCAATCCGACCCTGGCTAGATATCTGTAACTTCTAACATCCTAATGCTCACCCTGAGCCACTTTCTAAACACTAATTCCTAGAAAACTACTGACCGGACTTATACCAAATTAAAACAGCATAGGCAAATCCAATAGGTCTGGCATTAGTGAGCAGCCTTCTAGCAATTCTTTTGTCATTATTTTTGCAATACTTTATTGCGCAGGAAAAAAACATTGGCTAAAGGCAAAAGTGTTTTTCTGGTCTCAAAAAAGGACACATTTCCAAGATACACCCAGCACTGAAGGGAACTACCTTATGTGGGGGTATGCTCCTTGTGAAAAAGCAGCATATCATAACTCATAGTGAAGTCAGTCAGAGACTGAAGTGGGCTAACATTGCCCCTTGATGCATGCTGGAGTAGGTGAATGACACAGTCACAGACCAATGGATGAAGTCTGGCTGAAAACCCCCTATAGGTAACTAACATGTACTTATAGCAAAATCAAAAGGTCTTGGTTAACACAGACCTAAAACAAGTTATCAGTCTGGCATTGGCTGACTGCCTTGCCTTTGCGAAAGAAGGCAACAAAGAAGGGAAGAAAGGAAGAAAGGAAGAAAGGAAGGAAGTGGGAAGAAAGAAAGAAGGAAAGAGCCAGAAAAGAAAGGAGAAAGAGCCAAAAAAGAGGGAAGGAAAGAGACAAAAAAGGAAATAAAGATTAAAAAAAGAGGGGGATGAAAGAAGGAAAGAGACAAAAAAGAACAGAAAGAAGGAAGGAGCCAAACAAGGAAAAGAAAGAAAGAAGGAAAGCGCAAAGAAGGAAAGATCAAAAAATAAATAAAGGAGAGCCCACAAGGAGAAAGAAGGAAACAGCGAAACAGAAAAAGGGAAAGAGCAAGAAGGAAAGAAGGGAGGAAAGGAAGAAAGCATGCAAAAGGAAAAGGAAGAAAAATTAAATAAAAAATGGAAAAGAAAGAAGGAAAGAAAAATGAAAGAACAAAGGAAAAGAAACAAAGAGGACACGAATGAAAGAAAGGCAAAAAAGAAAGAAGGAAAAAGGAAATAACGCAAAAAAGAATTAACAGATTAAAGAAGGTAGAAAAGAAAGAAAGAAAGACAGAAAGAAAGAAAGAAAAAGAAATGGCATAATGGAAGGAAAAGGAACCTCCAGAAGAAAAAGAAATGGCAGGAATGAAAATAGAAGGCTAAAAAGAAAGGAGAAAAAACAAAATAAAAAGGAAAGAAGGAAAGGAAAAAAGGAAAGATAGAAGATGGGATGAAGGAACGAAAGAGGGTTCCCAGTACAAAATATTGGATAATAAAATGCAAATTACACCCCATCCATGTTTAAATAAAACTGTTACACGTGTCCTTCAAATTAACACCATAGAGTTTGGTTTTCTTCATAGGCAAAGGTTATTAAAGAACCATTGGTGAAACCGATTTCAGCAACACAATATGGTATACTGTGAAAAAGCAGCAGTCCACTTAAAAAGGAATGTACAACGGCATTAGAAGGAGACAGGAACTAATAAAGCTGGAAAGCGCGATGCACTCACTTCAAATGTGTCTTACTGTCACATCAGGCCTTACTGGCACTAAAGGGAACTACATTGTGTGTTGATGTGTAGCACGTGAAAGAGCAAAATGCACTTACTCAAGGTTACATTAACCAGATACTTAAGTAGGCTGCCCACTGCCCCATGTTGTATGTTGTAGTGGGTGGAAGCAAAATGGAAATGACACAACAACAGTCAAATGGGTGAAGTGAGGTGTCTGAAAGTCCTTTTTAATAAGCATAGTGAAGTAGTGAAGCATAGTTTAGTGAAATTAAAATTTCTTGGATAATGCCAGACCTAAAAGGCATTGGTTCTGAGTGAAGTACCAGGTTTATACAAAATAGGTGTAACTCCGTTCAGCCTTTTGTTTCTGTATCGGAGAGCAAACGTTCCAATGAGAACTCAAACAGGATATCACACCTTTGGAACCTCCCTTTTCTAGTCCCCCTTTTTGACGGTTCAGTGCACAACTTTCCTTGATGGAGCAAAATAGTGTGCACTTTTCTTTAGAAATGTTTCTTGCTGATGTTTCACATTGTACCAAAGCTGTTAAGAAAATAAAAAAACCCTTTCTTACAGAAAGTCTAACATAACTACAGTGGCGTAGCGTGGGTTGTCAGCACCCGGGGCAAGGCAAGTAATTTGCACCCCCTAACCCGGGGCAAGGCAAGTAATTTGCGCCCCCTAACCCGTGGATTTAGTCTCTTCCAAGATGTTGCGCCCGGTGCGGCCGGCCCCCCCTGCGCCCTCCACGCTACGCCACTGCATAACTATATCTACGACACTATCACCATCAGTGGAATAGGTCTAGATAAATAGCTATATTTATAGATAGCTTTAGATAAATATTTATGCAAGTTAACCCCTTGACAATACACCTTTTAGGATTTACATGAAACTATTAAAATGAGTTTTCTAAACACAGTGCGGTGATTATGTCGGTACACATATATCAAATGGAAAAACATCATCCTGCCCATAATAGAAACATTTCCTCGAGAATATTACGGTGATATCCATCCAAGGGCATTCTGATGTGTATGGTTTAACCACTGTCTAGACCGAGTCCTGAATAAAGCTGCAGAGCTAAGGGTGTCCCAAAAGAAGCATTTCTCAGCTCCTCAGAATATCCTTTTCTTATTCCTCATGCGTAGTTATGATTGCTGTTTTCACCCTCTTATGTCCTAACATGTGGATAACAATAAATAATGGAGTTGAAGAGGCAGGTCATTGGGTTCAGCATTGACCAGTTGTTGGCTTTAGATCTTGTTGAGTGGATTCCTTTTCCATACTCAGGTTTGTTTTTAGAGACTGAACACCAATGTGGTTCACAGTTGCATCACAGCTTAGCGAAAAAGCAAAAACAAATGTTTTGTTTCGGTACAGTTTCGTTAGTATGATATTTGAAAACTGAGTTCGATTTTTTCCAGGTAATGGAGGAATTAGATTTCTTGATTTGCCCAGTTGAACACAATTTGGAAAAGTGAGGAACATGAGAGTGAAAAGGAGGTTTTCTGGTTCGGCAGTCAGCCATTTAGTCATAACATCTAAGTTCCTCCTTCGGCTGCAAGTTGGATTACAGTAAGTTTCATTTCTTGAACCCAACAGGCTAGCCGATGTAGTTTATATGGCAGGTTTGATAGCTTAGCATCAACGCTGGGCGATTGGGTAGTTCTGATGGTGTTGATGGTGGCTGAGTTTTTGGCTACCCTAACTGATGTGGTTTATTTTCTTCATATCATGAAACACTTAGGGCCTCATTATGAGTATGGCGGTCTGATGGTAATACCGCCGTAGTGGTGGCTGCCAAAAGTTGGTCATATGATCACCGTATTTCAAGTCACACTATGAACTCTGCCAAAAAACAGCCGAATTGCAGAAACGGCGAGGACATTGGAGGACGGAAAAGAGGCGGTCCCACCACCAGCACTGCCACCACCAGAAACAAATCCTCCTATCAGATTACGATCTACAAATCACAACAGCGGTTCTTCCATGGTGGAAAACCATTGGTGGTGCGAACTGCAGCAGTCTCAACTCACTTCATTCAGAACACAAAACCACATTGGATAGTTTGAATACCCCACACCTGACACATATCCACACACCTGACACATCTACTCACTGCATTATAAAACACACCTCTACACAATCCACAATCCTTTGCATCCAGAACGGCATTCACATACACTGAGAAGTAAAAAAATATAGATTTGCTATTTAACACCATAGGCACATTTACACATTTCACTCAGCATTCAGCCGACATCAGCACAACATTCACAATACACACATCACTAGCACACAAAATCCACTACAACCATCCCCCACTCACATCACAGGACCTACACCTAATCATTTACCAAATACTGCACCCTTCCACTTACAACACCCCCACACACTGTCCCCACAACCACTACCATCTCCCCACAAAAACACCCACCTTTCACTGATGACGAGTTGAGGGTCATGGTGGATGAAATTGCAGGGATAGAGCCACACTTGTTCGGAGCACAGGTCCAACAAATATCTATCGCCAGGAAAATGGAGTTGTGGCAAAGATTAGTCAAGAGGGTCAATTCTGTCTGCAGTCATCCACGCACAAGGGAGGACATCAGGAAGAGGTGGAACGACCTACGGGGGAAGGTGCATTCCATGCATCCAGGCACTTGCTAGCCATACAGAAGACTGGCAGAGAGCCCTACCTCCTCCCCCTACTTTCACCTCATGGGAGGAGAAGGTCTTGAACATCCTGCATTTTGAGGGCCTGACAGGAATACCTGTGGGAGTCGAGTCTCATAAGTACCCCCAACATTCACGTCACACAATTCTCCTGTCCTGCATGCTCCCTCACGACCTAAACCCACCCCAATTAACATTCACCCACTACACCTCTGTCTAAATCACCTCATACCCATCTCTGGCATGCCACACTCAATTCATCTGGCCTTGCAGCCCTTGGAAATGGCATGTAAACTAGTCGCTAATCACTCCCAGAATGCACTATCCCATCATTGTGAAAACCTGGAATGTGCACAAAATATCACGTCATGCATGTTTAACTAATTTAGCATCTACACCATCTTGATTGTTCTAGCGTGGAACATTACTTGGCAATGACAGCAATGCTATGGGTCACTCACACTTGCATCCCAGGCAAAACACAGCTATAGCTGTGTGCCCATTGATAATGGCCACAGATTAAAGATCCCAAGCTAGAAATAGACCCACCTGGTTAGGAAATTCAGATGTCTGAGTTGATGCACATGCAGTACATCCAGATATAGGTCAATGTCCCTTGTTTACTCACATACTGTGTTCCTACAAGGACACCATTGTGCATTGTACATCTCTCATTTGTGCCATCTAGAATGTCTGACTGTTCACTAGGTAACAGAAGTGAACAGTCATGTCTATAATCAGACAATATCAGATGCCATAAGCAGTACAATTACTACCGACCTAGTCTAACAACTCTTTACATGGCGCATGGAAATCAAGTCACAGAGTTGTATGTACAACTAAGGTATGCTGTGCAGCAGCTGTCAATGTCATTGCTGGGAATCATGTTAAGGCACTGTCTGCATCTCACACAAATGCAACAGTACACCCATCTTAACCTGAACTCTGTGTCTCACTCCCTCCACAGGTAACCTTTCCATTACCACCATGGAGAGGATACCAGAGACTGTCATTTCCCCTCTGGATGAGAGCCCCAGTGAGGAGAAAACCCTTGGATGTTTTTACACTGATGAACAACCGGACCCATCTGGGACACCTGGTCAGTCAACGACTCTCAGCCTTACCCTGCCCGCATCAACTACTCCCAGCCCTGTTGCATTGACATCACAGGCAACCATTCATCCCCAAACCTGTGTCCCAAGCACTGTAACATAAATTGTGTGGCCCACAGTACAGCTACCTGAGTCTAACCTTGCCACCCCTGACAATGATGGACCTGCAACCGCTGGGAGTGGGCACACTGTGCCAGAGGCGCAGGCATGTGGGAGTAGGGTGTGTGGGAGGGATGCTGTGGGCCAGAGTATGGGGCCTCAAAGAGACACAACTGACCAGGAAACCATCTCCCAAGTCTTGGGAGCCTACAAACTTTCCCAAAGCATGATGGGCCAAGTCATCACCATGTTGGGGGAAATTCAAATGCTGCAGAGGGACCACCACCAGGAAGTCATGATGCAGTGGCTGGCACAAAATGCCCATCTGGCTTCCATTGCTGAGGGACCTGAATACCACCCTGATTAGGTTTTGTACACAACATCTGTCCCCTTCCACCAGTAATGAAACATCAGCCCCTTCTACATCTGTGGCTAGTGTAATGGAGGCCATGACATGGGAAGGGCATGCCTCGGATTCCACTTCCTCAGTAGCTGAAAAACTCCCCACAAATGTGGGCGTCCAGCCAGACATCCAGCAGGAGCAGATGCCAAGACCAAACCCACTGCCAGGAAGAGGACCTCTCCTGATTTGTTCCCCTTGGGTGCCACAGATACACCCTGTTGACTGTTCTGAGACCTAACTCCATTTTTCCAAGGTACAAGAACACTGGACTTGTGGGTCCAGCTGATGTAGCTATTCTGATGACTTCATCAACCATGACTTCACCCATCAAATGTTTTTAATTTACTTCCTTTTATAGTCACTGTTAATCTTTTGATATGCACAATAAATCAAACTTAAACCCAGGTCCTGTGTATGTATCTTTTATCATCCATGTACAATAGTTATGCATGCCACACAATGCAGCAACACAGAATACAGACGTCAGGCTCATGGTAAACATCATACAAGGCAGGAGGCACACTGATGTGTCCTCTGTATCACCTGGTATAGCCTCATCACATACCCATACGATAACTTCAAATTCACATATCCCATGGAACATGCAAAGATGATCACTGAAGTACCCAGTCCTGGAACCTTTTACTTACATTGGTACCATACCAAACAACACTAATATCACCTGGGTTCAGTCATGCCCACTTCTCATGTCTGTCAGCAATTCCCATCTGCTTCTGACACTGTCTTACATTAGCCAAAGTTTCTGAGCCAAACAGGATCTAGGGCAAACTGTGATGAAAGGGAAAAGGGATAGAACATAGCAGAATACAATCCTCACATCAGGGAAGGAATGTCCTAGAGTCTCCTGCTTCATCTTCCTCTGTCGTTTCATCACTTGACATTTCTGCATTTCCACCCACAAGCTCTGCTTCCTCCCCCTCATCTCGGATTAATGGTATATGTCATCTCAGGGCAAGATTGTGGCGCATGCAGCAGGCATCTATTGTTTGACATACCATTGATGGGTGTGTAGAGAAGGGTCCCTCCTGATAAGTCTAAGCACCTAAATCTTGCGTTCAGGAGCCCAAAAGTCCGCTCAACTACACGCCTTGTCCTCCTGTGGACCTCATTGTCTGCTCAACCCACGCTTTGTCCTCCTGTGGACCTCATTGTGGAAGATTTCCCCAGGCGTGGTTGGGTACCTCACTCGTGTCAAAAGCCAAGGATGGTTTGGATAGCCAGAGTCACCTGTGAACAAAATGATTGAACAACACAATCCTGCATGTGGAACATGCAACATTGTGATGGCAGGAGACATACATTGCAAACACATTTCTGTTGTAACTTACCAACCAGCAAGGCCCTCTCTGTGAAAAGTCATGTCATTAGCAGTGGGACATTGCTGGTCTGCATGATGAAGAAATCATGGACTGATCCTGGATACTTTGCTGTGACTTGTGAAATGTACTGGTCTGCCAGGCACACCACTTATACGATGGAGTGGTAGTTTTTTTCTGTGTCTATACACCTGTTCATTGGCACTGGGGGGAACCAAGGCTACATGAGTGCCATCAATGGCTCCAACTACATGTGGAATGTGTCCCATTGCATAAAAGTCTGTCTTCACATAGGCCAAATCCACTCTTTGGGGAAACCTGATGTAGATGTTCAGGTGTTTCAACAATGCACAGTACATCCTTCAAAACCAGTCTGAACATGGGCTCAGACATCGCTGCAGTGAGAGCCACTGTATTCTGAAAGGACCCAGTGGCCAGGAAGTGTAGCACTGACAACACTTCAGCGATGGGAGGTATGCTATAGGGATTGTGAATGGCAGGCATCAGATCAGGCTTCAACTGATCACAATGATCCATGATTGTATGCCTATTAAGCTGATATGTCTGGATAGTATGTCTTTCTTCCAAGGTCGGCAAGTCTACTAATTGGCTGTACTTTGGAGGTTGTCTTCCTCGCCTCATGCCAGGGTAACTATGTGGAAACATGAAATGTGTATGTAACTTGAACAATGTACACATAATGAACAGTGAGAGCCACTGTATTCTGAAAGATTCCGTGGCCAGGAAGTGTAGCACTGACAAGACTTGAACGATGGGAGGTATGCTAAGGGATTGCCAATGCAGGCATCAGATCTAGCTCTAACTGCGTACATAGATCCATGATAATATGATGATTCAGACGATATGCCTGAATACAATGTCTTTCCTCCATGGTGTGCAGGTCTACTAGTGAATAGTACACTGGTGGTCGTCTTCCTCCTCATGGCAATGTAACTATGTGAAAACATGTAAACATAAATATGTGACATGTAGCATGCACACAGTTAATTAAATTACTCTCACATAACAGCTGTCGAGGATGGCTACTACCTCTGACATATACTGTACATCACATAACTATGCATCCGTTGACACCCTCCTTGGTGCACATTGCCTCAACTACATATGGAATTACACCTAATAATTCAGCTGCTACTGGACGTTTGTTAGACTAATCGTTTAGACATGTGTCACACATATTTTGGGACATAATCAACATTATTGAAACACATAGGAGCCTCAGAGTAGTTGTCCATTGCTGTCACACATGTCCTCCAACAACACTGCAATTACATCACAGATGCACAAAAAGTCACCTAAACATGAGGGCAGTACTTACAGATGTACAGTAAAATATTGGGGATAGTTAATGATGCAAATGATTATACACTTCCATACATGAAATGTGTTCAAAATGGCAGCCTCCTGACCTACTATACTGGACATTTGGAAGTGACCTAAGTCCACTGATGGAAGTCGTCATGACAGTAGGCGGTCACAATCGCGGTGTAATGTGCGATAGGAACACATTGCTGCCTTTGGCGGACTTGGGCCAATGGCGATGTCTGCTGGCGGTGATGGTCATGTATGTGGGGGGAGTGACCGTCATCTTCTGCAGTATTGCTCCCCTGACTCCCGACACTGCTGTCAGCAAGACATCCACGACGCTGTGTACTGCCTCTGGGAGCTATCATGCCAGGTCCTGCAGGTGATAGGGACCCTGTCTTCACCCCTGAAGAGCTGGAGAAGCTAGTGGAGGAGGTCCTACCCCTGTATGAACAGCTATATGGTGCACCAGAGGAGCAAGCGAGTCCAATGCAATGCCAATGTGTTATAGGTGTGGTGTGTGAAGGTGTACCGTTAATGTAAACTAGTGAAGGTGTTGCTATGTGCAGATGGTATGTTGTGAAGGAGTGTGAGCTGAGAGGATGGGAATGTGTGCCTACTTGCTCTTACTTGTGTGTTCTGTCCACTACTGTTGGTATGGTGCAGGTGGACATGACTTTCTCCTTTTGTCTGTGTCATCCATGCAGGCCAACACCCATCAGAAGAAGGGAACCTGGAGTGCCATAGTCAAGCAGATGCAGACTCTGGGGGTCAACAGCCAGAAGAGCACCCACTGTAGGAAGCGGTGGGAGGACCTGAAATGTTGGGCCCGGAAGACAGCAGAGGCCCAGCTGGGGATGTCCTCCTAATGAGGGAGGAGTGCCCGTTGGACTTTGACCCCCCCTAATGGCCCGCATTTTTGTGGTGGCCTACCGTGAGGTGGATGGGCGTTTGAGGGTAGCACAGCAGCCACATGGGGGTAGGTACTGACAGGACTCATGTACTTTCATCTGATAATTTACTGTATGCTGACTACGTATTGCAGCTGTGACAATGTTGTATGTGCTACAGGTATGTTGACTACTGGGAATACATGGTACTTGAGTTGCCAATATGCAGACACAGATGTGGCCATTGTAATGTAAATGGAAACATGTTGCTCACCTTTATGCAGCAAATGTTATGACTGCATTTGGAGATGCACACGTGGCTGAGTCATATGTGTGACTCTACTCAGCCATATATATTTCTTCCCTGCTGTGTCATCCTTCCCAGCAAGTATCCCCAAGGCCATTCATCCAAATGATGAGTCATGTAGCTCTGAGGTGTCTGACCACTCCTATTTCACAGGATCTGCTCTATGTGCAACATTGGGTCTGAGAGATAAGTTACAGGGCCAAGTAATCCTGTGTCCTGAAACAGTTGTACACATCATGTGAGGCTGTCATCCAAATCTGGCTTTGGCATGGCCAATTTGGTACTGTTCCGATGAGGTTTGAGGATTTGTCCCCATTTTTGTGTCACATTCATACAATGGGAATTGTTAAGGTTGATAAGAGTGAACATCCTACAATGTGGAACTCATGTAGTACACTAGACCTTCGCAGTTCATGGTATTTCAATCACATGTTTAAAAACAAATTGTAGCCCAATGTGTTTGTTGTAGAGAAGGCAAATGTCTAGGCTGCTTAACCCTTAGCCCATGTGTATTGTCCATTCTAGAGAGGCCAATGCCATACCTATATGAGTGCTATATATGCTATTTGCTACCTCCGTCATGTGTCAATTGATACTTCGTGTCTGATTATATTTTGTTGTATAATTTTTCCCAGAATTACCCTAGCTGATCTGTGGCTGTTTGGACAGTTATGGTTAAGCTCATTTCTGCCTGACTTAATGGTGTAGCAGATGTTCCATATCACATACACCTGTTGGTGTTGTGGGATATGTTATAAGTAAAATAGCTTTCTTCTAGGTGTATGTGTAATTCATGGGTACACTGGTAATCAGTTGTGTAAGTGTTAACTCTGTACTTAGGTAGCAAAGATCACATGTCAGTGCAGTTGTTAGTGATGTAGGTGTTCTTATGTTGTCATGTAGAGGCTTCTATTCAGCATGTCTGGTGGAATGGTATAAGCCCTTCAAGCACAATGTATGGTGTCCATAGTTTTGTTGGTGTAACTATGCTCTCTGTGTTTTTTATGGATGCATCCTGTATTGTCAGGTAGCCCCCAAATGCAGTACATAGAGTTGTTGTCTATGTGACATTGTATTTGATTAGTGGCTGCAGAAACTTCTGATTAATCTACAACTATTATATTTAGATAGATGTTTCCCAGACATGTACTGTGAATTAGTGATGCTCACTGTATGGAAATGACACATGTAGTGTATTCCTCAGTAATGTATTCCATTGTGTAAGTAATGTACAGAATGATCAGTTAGGCATGTGATTGGAAGGCAAGATGCTGTGTCGTATGTGAACTGTGATGACTTATCTTTCATGGAACATGACTTCTGGTGATGGACTAGGCAGGTGTACAGTCAGAGTAGGCATGATATTGTGTTATCAGCCCCCTGCATTTCCTTAGACTGATATTATGATGGACAGTGATGAGCTGTATGGGGACAAATGATTTAGTTTAGCCCATCCATCTAGTGCATGATGCTTCTGAGTAACAGGTTATTTGATGGGATGGTCAAGTAGTGGTCAGATGGTTGGCTTATGTTGTTGGTGAGGCTGTTGTCAAATGGGTATGTTGGAAGTATCTTCTTGTGACATGATATAGGCTATGAAGGGTATTTGACTGGGCCTTTCGTAGCAGATGGGTAGCTACTGTTGTGCATGTTGTAATGTTTGTGTGTGTGAAGATTGTGATGGCCTTCTCTCTCACTCTCTCTCTGTTTGTGTGCATCAGCATTGGCAGGCGAAGGAGACGGGGTAAAGGTGAGTGGGGTACGGGACCTGGAGTGCTGATACCACCAACAGACAGGGACCCAGTGGCCCAGAGGGTGAGGGGAATGCCAAGGGGGAGACAGGATCAGTGTCACCATCCTTGGAACCCTCCTCTAGTGGACACTCCCTGGCGTGGCAGACCCATCTGGGACCACCCCAGCACCATCTTTGTCCAAAACCCCCTTTTCTACCACCACCCTACCTGTAGCTCCCCACCCTGTTGGCCGTGCCCACTCACCCAAACATGGTAGGCGTCTCCTTTGCCGCAGATACCTCTGCCCCTGTCAGCCCTACTGCCCTCAGTGAGGAGGTTATTGACCTCCTGAGGTTGATCTCTGTAGGTCAGTTGACCATCATGAATGCCATCCAGGGACTTGCACCTCAAGTCCACCAGAGTAATGAGTTCCTGTAGGGCATTCACAGTACACTGGCTGGCCTATAGAAATCGTTTCAGGCTCTGGCCTCCAAACTGATAGCAGCCAGTCTACCTTCTTCTTCCAAATCCAAACCCCTCTTTCCTGACCCAGCCAAAGCACACAGACAAGCATGCATCCACCTCAACATCTAAGGGTAGCTATGATGCAAACAAGCACCACAAGACACACCACCGGCATGCACACAAACAACATACACCTGCAGACACAGAAACAGTCACAACCTGCCCTGACACTCCCACCACCCCCAGCATCACAGAGAGTACCCCAGACACACCTGCAGACACCACAGCAACATTCACAGATCCAGCCACTACACCTATCCTACCCACAGACAGCACAACAGCAGAACCTCAGACATCCACCCCAGTCACCACATCTGCAGACACCACAACCACAGACACGCCTACATGCATCACATCCAGTATACCTGCAGTCACCACCCCAACGGACACTCATCTGCCCACTATGGCATCTCCCACCATCTCCACCCCTCCTACCAAGACACAAACATCCACGCTCACCCACCCAACGGAAACCCACCACCCTCAAGCATACCTCGCACAAACGTGCACCCAAGACATACACACCAACACCTCTGACAATCACTCCCTGTTCCTCCACACCCAAACCCTTTTGCTGTGACCCTCCCCGTGTATCTAAAAAGGCTTTCCTTTCAGAGTTTGCCCTTTTCCCTACTCCTCTCCCACCCCGTGATATCCCTAAACATTCTGTATCCTTCCCCAAGTCCGGGCCTTCCACCTCCAAGACCCCCCATGCCCCCCTGCAAGTACCCATGCCCCTCCCCCTCCAAGAAGTCTTCCCCTTCCAAGAGGACCCAACCCTCACCTAATCCTAGGCCTAAATTCCCCCTCCAAAACCAAATCCCAAAGGTCCCCCTGCAAATCCAAAGACCAACCCTCCTCCTCAAGCCCCCCCAATCCCTGAGGTGCGAGTCTGCCCCCTTGAAGCCCCTACCTGTGGATGTTACATGGCAGTCATGTTGGGGGCACACACATGTGGTTGTGTGTATGTTGCACATTGTTATTTTGGACTGCCTGCTGGCTTTGGACATTTTAAAATTATTTATTCCCTTATTACATATTTTGGCCACTCAGTTGTGGTTTCGAAGTTCCACCTTTGTCCTGCATTTCTTTTGTTAGGGCATATCGGTTCCTGGCTGACATTGTTTGTGTGTGAGTATTTGTTTGTAAGTGGTGGTTGCGCTACCTGTTTTGTCTGGGAAGCATGTGAGGTAGTGTGCAGTGCATTTGTCCCCCCTGTGACGAGGGTGTGTTGTGTGAGGGGCATATGTATGTGGAGACATGTTGTTGTGATGGGATTGAGTGGTGTTTGTGTTGACATGTGTTGTTGCAGTGTTGTGTGTCTTTGTGTGATTGGATTGTGTGCATGAGCGAGTGTGGTGAATGGTATGTCAGATACGTTGTAATGTGTGTTGTTGGGCTATGTCGAATGCTTCATTGTATGGTTGTGTGATAGTGTGTGTTTGTTCTCTGTTGGTGGTATGTTGTGTTGTATGTGTGATTTGTCAATGGGTAGTGTATGTTGTGGTTACTTGCCAATGCTTTAATGGTGTTGCAGTTGTTGTCTTTTGACTGTGCAGGTGTTCTGATTCTGAGGGTAGGTGTGTGTTATTGAGGTGTGTGTGATGGCTGGAGTGTGTGTACTTTGAATGTGCGTGTGCGTATGTGGCTGTCTGTGAGTGTGTGTCAGTATGTGGTTACATGTGTGTCACCCTCGTCACCCGTTCCCAATTGGTTTGTTGCATGTGAGTAGGTACTTTGACATTTTACAACAGTTATGTTATATTATTGAATTTGTAAAGCGCATGGCTACCCTAGGGCTTCCCAGCGCTAACGGGCTGAACCTAAACTAAGCACAGAGGACAGTCCATTCCAAAACAACCAAGTTTTAAGTGCCTTACGAAACTTGTATTCCTGGCTTATGAGTCGAAGTCTGAGGGCAAGGGACAGTGATAGGTAAGTGTGTGTACTCACTGTAGCTGTCGTCGTCGCAGATTCTGAAGTCGTTGGATGAGCAGGAGCAACGGGAAGATATCTAGTTCTGGTTCCATGGTGGCTCTGGATGAGAATGGCTTCCTGAAGGTAAGTGTCACCTTGTATACAGTTGGTTGCCGTGGTGGTGCGACCGCAGAGAAAACCTTGGCGGTGTGCAACCTCCTAATCTGTCCGGCAGAAACATGGTCTTCAACGGCCTGCAGGTGGCTCTCGCTGTCCGTGGCAGCTAGACCGCACTGGTGGTGGTTTGGCTGTATTCTGTTGTGAATACCGCCATGGTCATAATTTGGCGGTCTTCTCTGCCAGCCTCTTGACGGTATGACTGCCACTGCCAACATGGCGGTCCTAAGACCTCCAGACTCCTAATCAGGCCCTTAATCGGTACATGTAGATCAACAAATATGTCTTGCACAATGGTTGCCTTATGACTGCCATCACCATTTTTCCATGGCAAATGACCATTGTGCAGTCTCGATTTATGACTGGCTGCGGTAGCTTTATGAATTTCAACCTCAGTACTATGGGTGGTGACACCATGATCCTGAGGAACTCAGACCTTCTTTAACAGCAGATGCCCATCAACATTGTTTCATGTACTGAATGTATGTTCATTTGCAGAAACGGCCATTATATTACATCAGTAATATCTGAAGTATTTGGTCAGATAGTAGGAACAAATGTGATCATAGGTCACATTCAATGAAACAATGAATCAATCACTGAGTATGCACTTTAATTGCTCCTTTGTTGAAACCTCTTTGTAAATCCCAACAACAAAGACAACCAATCTGATTGCTAACAATCTTTTATGTACACAAAGAAAAGGTGTACACATCCAAACTAATTAGTTAGTATATCACATACATACAATACTTAACAATAAAAATGAAACATTTAACAATAGACATAGAACTTCAGTGATTGGTCCAACAATCCTCTCCTTATTCCGAAAATCGTGTGGTACTTATTAACAACTATGTAGATGAACTACATGCA
Organism: Pleurodeles waltl; assembly: GCF_031143425.1. Lineage (NCBI taxonomy): Eukaryota > Metazoa > Chordata > Amphibia > Caudata > Salamandridae > Pleurodeles > Pleurodeles waltl. Next base: position 932,971,550 of record NC_090448.1, on the reverse strand, counting down.
AGAGATGGTTGCCTAATGAATGTGACCTATGATCGTATTTGTTCCTACTATCTGACCAAATACTTCAGATATTATTGTTTATTAACTAGGTCTAGTAGGGTTAAGTGGGTAGACCCCTATGGTTTTCAGTCATTATATTACATCAGATCATATTCTGACAATGACGTTCTAGTAACATACCACAGTGGCCTGGTGTTGTTGTCACATTCCTTACAAGCCCTTCTTACCCTTTCTGTCTTTAATGCATTTCTGTATTTACTTTTTTTATAAATGTCTTTATTGACATTTTCCATTGAAAAGCAGGATATGGTATAACAAACACCGTCGTACATTATGCAGTAGTAGGAAGATGTATACTCTCAAGTTGCAAAGTGTTTCAATCAACAGATTTATGGCATATTACAATGGTCCCGATAGAGCATAGCAGTAGGGAAAATTACATAACATCTATTCAACAATAACATTAACCTGGCAACCGTCCTGGTAATAAACGCCCCACCATCTGTACTTTCCCCCCCTGTAGCTTCCATGTAAGGTATTGAGCTTTTCTTGCGGGATAAATCTGGGTAATGTGCTTGTTCCCAATAGTATAAAGCCTTTCTGCATATGCAACTGTATGTGAGGTAGGTAACAGGCAAATGCCTAGCTCTTAGGGCTTCACTCCAGCACATCGCTTGTTTGGTCTGGGGTCGATGGATCCTGATTGTCAGTTACCAACAGCGCCTGCGTCATTGCACCCCATGCCATCAAAGCCTCCTGTGCTTTCTCATCAGTCCTGGTTCTCCTCATATGGGCCTCCCATACCCCTGCCCAGCCCAGCATATCTCTTTCCCATCCTCCCTGGTTGGGGCTCATGGGCTCAGCCGGTGTATTGCTATGCACCTCTTTGCCCCTGTGAATCCTAGTTTTGTAAAACATCTGCTTAGACGTCATTTTGGGTCTTCAGGAAGGAGCCCCAACACACATTTATTATTCGTACAAGGTACGACCTACCCCGTCGCGTCCCGAAGCTGGGCCAGGAGTTCGATCCAGTTGGAGACTATCTCCAGGCAATGTCATATGATATGTATGAAATCTGCTTCTGTAGTTCCACATCTAGGGCAGCGTGGGTTCCTTGATAGAACTGTATTATGCAAACATTTAGGGGAAAGATAGGTCGTATGCACCATGTTATATTGGATCTGTCTAAACCTGGCACACACCAACAACCTCCGTACCCCCACATGTATTTTAGTCCCGCCCTTGGGGTATATTGGTTCATTGCTTAGACATTGACACTCTTCCTCTATGTGCAGAGTCTTCACTTGTCTATCTGTTCATAACCCTTAGTCTATATGATTCACAAGTCTGCGCCCCCTGCCATAGACAACATAGTCATTAGTATGTGTGTGTGTAACCTGGGAGCCTTGGGGAACGTCGGCCACAGCTGATGCGCTATAGCAGCTAGTTTGGAGTACTGGAGGAATTGGCCAGGATTTAAGTCAAAGATCTCCAACGCCTCCTGTAGGGTAATAAATCGTCTATCTGGGTACATGTCAGATAGCGTAATGCATCTCCCTTCCTGCCATTTCCTGACCAACATTAGTCAAGTTATCTGCTCAAAGGGCCATTTCAACCGTAGATCCATGTCAGGAGGAAACAGTGTCCATCCAGCAGGGTTCTCTCCCAGCTGGGCTCACTGTCTACCGAGAGCACAACATGCTGTAATTTGGCTGCCAAATAATACAATTCCAGGTCAGGAGCTTCCATCCCCCCTTGTCCCATTCTCTTTTTAAAGTGGTGAGTCCCGTTCTGCAATGTTTGCCATTCCATAATGCTCCACAAAGAGTGAATCCAGAGCTCTGAAGACACTATGGGGTATTTTATGGAATGTTCTCTGCATAACATACAAACACCTTGGCAGTAATACCATTTTAAGTAATGCTTTCTTACCCATCATAGATAGGTGTAATGAATTCCAAAACTGGACTGAGGGGCGCAATCCCTCTAATACTCTCCCATATCATATTCATGTAACAGTCACTCATCATGGGCAACATGAATAACCAGATATTTGACTGTATCTATTGTCCAGGGTATCCCCAACTCTGGAGCATGTCCATCGATAACCCTACAAGTTGACTCAGTGAGAACAGAACTAACTTGGACATGTTAATCCGGATTCGCGAGAACTCCCAGAACTCCTTCATTACATTAAGCATGATCAAGACAGAGAAATATGGATGCCACAGACATATCATGGCATCATCTGCATACATTGATAACATATGCTGTGTGGTACACATCCGTATATCCCAGCATCCTATGGTCTGACAAAGCCTATGAGCTAAGGACTCCATTGCAATAGCAAAAAATCAATGGGGATAGTGTGCACCCCTCTTGGGTGCCGCGCTGGAAAACTATCCCAGCGGGCACATAGCTTCCTGTGCAGACTCTCGCCCGCGGGTTCGTATACAGTAATTTGATCCAGGGTAGAAAACGGGGCTCCAGTTCCATTCTGTGCAGCACTCTCCATACATATTCCCACCTCAATGTATCAAAGGTTGGTTCAATATCTAAAAAGGCAAGGGCATATTGGTCCTCCCGCAACTTCAGTGGGCTGAGGACATGCACTAGCTTTCATATATTGTGAAGCATATTGCTCTTTGGGATAAACTCCGACTGATACTCATGAACCAGTTGGGGGAGACAGGGGAACAGCTGCACCACCAGCACAGGGCTAAGGAGTTTGAGATCCACATTCAGCATGGAGAGGGGTTGATACGACCCTGTCTCCATTGGGTCCTTCCCAGGCCTAGAGATCACCACTATTAAGGCCTCCTTCATTGACTGAGAAAGTTTGCACTTTTCTAGAGCCTCAGTGTATGCTACCAATAGCCTTTCTAGCAGGGTTTCAGGGACTCGCTTGCAAAATTCCACATGGAAGCCATCGCCCCCTAGCGACTTAGCCGTTTTTACATTTTTCACTGCCACTAGCAGTTACTGTTGGCTCAATGGCACCCCCAGGGTTTCTCGCTCATCAGGAGTAAAGCGTTGCAGTGGCAAACCCACAAGATAGATTGTTATCTCCTGAACCCCCAATCATAGTGTCGCACAGTACAGACGTTTTGCAAATACTTTATTGCCTTCTGCGTATAGACATCAGTGCCTTGTCAGACTCTGATCATTAAAATAGGGTGTATCTCCATCTCAGACCTAAACAATCATCCCAATAAGCACCCCGTCTTGTCACCAGCATAGCCCTGAAGCCTGGATACAGGATGCAGAATACCACAATCAATGCCCAATGCACTGGAAGCTTCCCAATCTTCCCTAACTAAGCATAACTTCACAATCCTAACAGAAACAGTGATTAGAAAGAACCAACAAGTCATCCCACCCCTATCCCTCCCATGGGCAGAAGCCACTATCCCCTCCTGGCTCAACTAGCAGTCGAGAGGGACGTAAACTCCGCCTCAGTCTCCGTCCCAATCCCAGCTTCCCCAAGTGGATTAACTCAAAATGTAGGTTCTGACCAGAGCACCAGCTCCATTGCTAGTCATGAGCCCTCCACAAGGGCTCAGAAACCCACCCGTGGCCAGCCCCCAGACTGTCACAGCCCAGGATTGAAGTGTCACATCTGGCTGTATGCCATTGCTGGAATATACATTCCCCAGAGGCGAGAGAGAGTCAAAATCAGGCTGCAGCGGCCAAAAACAAAGTCTGATCCCACCTTGCTCAGCAGGCATTCGGAGAACACTCACCCCATCTCGGTGCTATCACTTGGATTCTCCTGGACAAAGCAGTCGTGAATAAGCATTTTGCATCTCTAGGGGTTCTATTCTAGCTCAGCGCCTAGTGGGCCCACTCTATAGAGAAGAATTTAAAGAAGTGGCCTGGCTTAAGAACATTGGTAATCCAGTCTTCCAGAAATAGATCTGCCAGAAGGGCCCTCTGCCCGCTCAGGAAATCCAAGGAAGTGGAGATTATAACGTTATGACACCAAATTGTCCTTCAGTGTCTTCAAGCCGATCTTCCATTTCCATTGCCCTGGACCTGAAGCCTGCCTGCAGGTCATGGACATTTTTAAAGATCGTGACAACTTCTTCCATGATGACGTGACCCACTCAGCAACCTTATGTAGGTCCAGCCGCACATGGTTTATGTCCATGGTCATAGTGTCCATTTTGGCTTTCAGGGCCACATGGGAGCCATGGATAGCTTCCAGTATTTCAGTGGTGCTACGATGTGGCTCTCCCAGTTCTGGGCTCCCCTGGCCCCCTTGTCCCGACTCACTGGTTCCAGGGCCAGGTATTATATACTGCCCAATTTTGTTAGATTGTGTCCCCCTCTGTGGTTTGTCTTTCGCCTTGATGAAGTAGGGTAGGGGCATAGTACACCCTGAGGGCAATCAGGCAAGCGTCCACCGTGGGGCTTGTAGGGCCCATGGTCTCCAGTGTCCCACACAGGACCTTAGGGCTCCCCCTCAAGGCAGGGAGGGCTACCACCCCCATCCATGTTGCACCTTATTGTGGAGCTTGCAGTTCAGTTAGATGCTTCTCCCTTGTGGAGCAAGTGACAGATCACCCCTAGACTTCCAGCAGCACTCCACTTCACCAAGGCCTCTCTTTACCATGAGTCTGTTGCAATCCCATCCAACCATCTGAAGCAAGGCCATGCAACCTCGCTCAGCCGCCACCAAGTGCAGGCATGTCCAACCTCCCATTGCTGTGGCCCTCCAATTCAGCACACTTCGCCTGCACTGTGTGTGCATCTGCTCACCCACTGATCCTTGCCTCGCATCCCAGCAGCGTCCCATCAGGAAGGATTGACGTTTCACTCTGGTGCTCCACAGGGGGTACCTAGTCAGCCGAGGTCCATGCTCCCTTTCAGACAGCCAACTGCACCTCTGGCAGTCACTGCTGCCGTCACCTCAAGGGGCGGCATCTTCATAGACAGGGTGCCGCCATCTTGAGGGTCCTCGGCGGTCCGCTCCACAGCTCAGAGCCTCCTCAGAAACCCCAGAACCTCTTGGGGTCCCGAACTCGACTCAGCAGCCTCACTTCATGCCTCAGTACACCTTTCGTGGTGCGGCCTTCAGTCAGCAGGCCGTCTTGCCTGGTAGAGATCCCCGCTTAACACCAAGCCATTCCGGGGAGGCCTAGCTTGGATAATCATCTCCAGCCACGTTTGCAAGCTTCCGCTGCCTCCGGCAGTTCAGTAGCAACTCTGAGCCCACAGATATACAATTGTTGTACGAAACTTTGGAGAAGAGGGGATATACCAACCTGACACTTACTGTGTGTGAAAAATGCTGCTTTATTGGAAAACAGGTGCCCTCACAATTCAAACCTTGGCCTTTGCCTTACAAAACTAAATACCTCACTATACAGCCAGTCATCTACCAAAGCTCATCCCCGCCCCTACCCTACTCCCGCCCTTTAAGCGTGACCTTGCGATCTAGTGCTCGTTAACTGATCCAACTGTTTACTCCCTGTTGAAACTGTTCCTATCATTAACAGCCTTGTGCTGCAACCTAACAAATGAACTTGCAACTAGCATAACTCCTAATGCAACGTTTTACTTTCTGTCCTGTCCTGGTCTGCTGTTGCCCCCCACCTTTTTGTTCTCAATGTGTAGTGCCAGCTTCGCTATCCATACCTATTTTTATACCAGGTGAAACTCCCTGCCCCCGCCACTAGAAAAACGTTGCCCGTCTGACTTTTTCTACCCCCCCCAAGCCTATTGTTCCTTTAACAGCTATTCCACTATTTCATCCATGTGCAACAAATACAGTTCCATGCCCATAAAGGACAGGTGGACCCCGTCACCACGGAAAACTCCACATCCTCGTATTTTAAGTCCAGATGCTCCAAACAAGTAATCCCTGCTTCCCCACTGAAACCTTTCAGCTCTTTATTGACTTTCCTGTGTGTGTGCTCAATCGCACCTGGTTTTGTAGCCCCTCTCCAGAACCTCCTCAGTTGGACAAACGGCGTCCAAATCACATGACATCCCTGCCACTGCCTTTTGATCTCCATCAAATCCCCCTTCATAGCCTTCAGCATGTCAAGGCCCATATACACAACCAAATCATTCTCCCCTAAGTGTAGCAACAGCAGGTCCAGACAGGATCCCCTGATTGCTAACCTCTATAACACCAATAGCAATTCCTGCCATCTCATACCCCCTTTTCTCCCCCAGTGCACATGATAATGCTCCTGGTCCAATTCCAAATTCCCGCCAATGGTGGTTTGTTGCGCCTGACACTGTGCCCACTTTATGAACAATTGCCCCACTATCCACATTGAGATGCCACTCGCATTGGAACTTGGAACCACACCTGCGGAATCAAAAACACACAGCTAGATGCTGCCACCCAAACTCATCTCCCTTTTCGCACACACATACCGTTTATAGCAGTCGGACTTCCAACTAGCTTAATTGGCGTAGGCGCCCTTTGGTCCAGGAGCGCCTTGTATCCCTCTACCCCTAGTCACCCTCCACTGTTCCACTGGGCTATTGAGGGAAAAACATTGTGACCAGGTGTTTTCCCCCACACTTGGAGCACTCATGTTTAAATTTGTAGGGGTGTCTGGAACAAAAGCCTCTGTTAAAGTTCTAGCATGCCCCTGAGGTAGGTCTCTGAGGTCACTGTCCCATCCCCGCCCCGGCCGAGGCGGGGAAGGACTGAAAGGGCTGATAGAGTACTGGGAGCGCACTTGCAGTATGAGTAGAGGCCGCTGACTGTGAGGATGCCATCCACTGCATCAAAAGCTTGGAGTCCACGTCCCCCCAGGCTTTGTCAGGATTCACACTGACCCTTGCCCAAAACTCCTCGTCATAATTGAGCCAGGCAAAAACCCCAAAATGCATCTGTGCCTTTCTAATAATATCCATATACTTTAAAAAAAGCGCTATGGCCCTGTCGGGACAATTCTTGCAATATATGCTAGCATATATCAGAAAATCAGAAGTCCAATTATCCACAGTAACCGGTACCCGGGGTGGCCTGGCTAACTCCCATTCCACTTCCCTGGACCCTTCCTTCACCTGAATGTCCCCGTGCAGTAGCTTAAAAACATCGACGTACTCATATTTCCAGATCCGAGCCTTTGTCTTGTCCGCCACATGCGAACCCAACGGCATTGCCAACCCCATGTATGGAAGCCTTTTCTTGTGCCCGTCCACTTTATTCTCCCCGTCTTTTTCCTGTAGCATAGTGCTCACACTTTTTCCCACACCAGGCGCTTCTGATACGCCTCCCATCTTACCAATGCCCCCTAGTGTCGCACTTGACACTGCTGCCTCGTGAACGGAATGATCACCTACCCCAATGGACTTGTGTGTTTTTGACACAGTCGTAGCCTGCTCACTACCTCATTCTCATTCTCATTTACCTTGAACTCTGGGCATTGCCCTATGCATAGCCATCGTCAATGGCCGCTCTCGGTCTTCATTCCTTGCTGTCCCTTGCGATGTGCGAGCCGCCGTTGATGCCTGCAAAACAGAAGTAGAAGAGGGGGTTGCACCGCTCCTGCGCCCCTTGTCCCCCCGTCACCTTGCTCACCTTGCCTTCGTGAATCTCTCCTTCCTCCCACTCATCTGACTCCTCATCATAGTCCAATTCCACAACCACCTCATCGTCCATTGCACACGCGCCCTTCACACCTCTCTCTTCTATTACCTAACTCCATTCGCCCTGGTCCTGTCCCACGTGGTGCCTACCACCTCTGCTGCCGGCATGGTCCCGCGATGTAGAGAAGGCCGCCGAAGATGCCTCTAATGCTTCAGACCAATGTCCTGAGGCCGTGGTATGCCCCGGTTGTTGTCACCTTCCTTAATGCCAGACCCTTTTACTGGCTTGTACTCTCCGTGCCTCTCATGGCCATGTGCGCCACTCGTGCCCCTCCGCATGGGGACCCCTCAGCCACATTAGCCTCTTGCATGCCCCCTCTCTCCTTAGGGACTCACATCCAACTCCCTAAGTCCTCCCCAGGGGATACACCAAGAGCCGTCCTCAAACTCCCCACCTTTCTTTTCGGTTGCCTCCCCCTCTCCAGGGCCTCCTCCCTGTCTCTGCACACCATCGCCCACCTCTCCTCTGTCTCCGCCACTGCTTTCCGTTGCTCATGGATCCTGGCCTCAATATCCACAGTGGACCAGTCCTGGGGTATTTCTGGGCTCGGGAACCGCTTTTGAACCACTAAAATGTGAGGTCCCCCTTGGCCCTGACCTGCTGCTCCCTGTCCAGCCTTCTCACTTACTCCTGGCAACACCTTTGCTGCAATGGAGTCATGATCTGCCCGTTGCACAGAATCAGGGGCCCCACCCGTCCCCTCAATGGCATGTTCGCTGGGCCCTGCCCCATCCTGAGTGCCTGGGGTGCTGCCCATACCACCAGGGCCCTCTGATAACTCTGGTGCCTGCCCCTGTCCAATGGGGGCAGACTGCAGGCAAGCTGCACTACCGGCAGCATGTGAAGGCCCCACCGGCCTCCCTCCACCATGCTGACACTAGGCCTTGCGGAGCATGACACATTTTTTTTCCACGCCCTCTCCCCCGGCAAACGCCTCGTGGGCCTTTCTGCCGATGTGCAGGCCGCGATCGCAGCTGCCACGCTCCCAGGTGCCGCATGCGCAGGGCGCGACATTCCCACCCAGGCCTGGTCTAAGACACCAGGCCTGAGGAAATTCGCGTGGCCGGCTTTGCCTATAATACGAAGCGCAGCCCACACCACGGCTGCATCGTTGCCTTGATCTATGCTGAAAATATCACACCTACCTAAATTTCCCAGGGGACCAGACAAACCTCCTCTCGTGAGTGAGCTGGCACGTAGGAGGCCGGTCCCCTTTTCCCAACCCCTATTTAAACTCTTTGCTACTCCCACCCCCATGTACCTCTACCCCAATCCTTGTCCCCCTGTGTCACTTCCCCTGCCCCGAATATTCCCAGGGAGAGACTAGACCATGTCTGCTCTCCGCAGAACCCTCCATTATCGGCTGCTGAGTAAACGCGGCCCCTCCCTCCCACTACATTGGTCCCTCATCGTAATGCTGGGGAAGTAGGAGCGGCAGCTCTGTGATGACATTCTGATGCCCGAGCAGCCCCGTGGCTGCCTGTGCGGACTTTGCGACAGCGCTTTCTTTTTGCGGCTGATAGGGGTCTCATGAAGTTGATGCTCGGTCTGGCAGTGCTGGTGCCCAAGAAGTCGGTGAAGGCTGTATGTCAGTGTGGAGCACTGGGATGGCTGGTTTTGTAATAGTGCTTCTTTTTTTAATGGTGCTTGTAGTTCAAGTTGAACTGCACAGTGTCAGTCAGTCAGTCAAAAGAGAAAAAGTTTATTTAGACTTTTGTCCATTAAACCAAAAACAATGGTCCAATTAACTGTGCAAGATATCCCATTTAGTATTTAACCCACATGTACAAATTCCCCCTGGATCTATCATCGTCATTTGCAGGTTCTCATTAGTGTAACAGGGGTCGATTGCGATCCTTAGCTATACAATTCACTTCTAAGCTGGATGTAGTATATTTACGTCCAGAAACCAAGTTTCATTCTGCCATGAGGAGCACATAAAATAGACATATTTTTTCCCCTTAAGATATTGTTGATCATACTTCTGAGACAATTCCCACATCATTATCTTGAGCTCACTTTTAGCAACCTCTATATGTAACTTCTGCGGATACCAATTGACTCACATATCCCTACTAACTTTCTTTCTACGCAGTGCACTGCCTCCATGACAACGCAACTGATGGCCCCATGGCAAGACTGTGGAGATTGCTGAAAAATGTAATTGTTACACTAAGCTAATTTTGAGTAGTATTACGCCAATGGTGCAGGCAAGGGTACACTAAGTGGAGGGTTGAGATCCGCGAACCCCCTTTTTCTGTCTTGCCTGGAAGGAACCAGGCTTCCTTCTGGACTGGACCAGCTGCAAGTGGACTAGGCTGTCAGGTTTCTCGCTGCGGGGAAAGTGCTCTGCATGTTTAGTGCATAATTTATGAGGCGCAGTTCGACTAACCCGGTTGAGGATCACTGGCTAGCTTTTTGTAAAACAATCTTTCAGCAATAATTCAGAAGTAACTATGTCAAGCTCTTATTGGTGCTAGTTGGTGTTAATATCTGGCTGGTTGAAGAGGCACTCTTCTAAGGCACTATGAAATAGCACTTTAAGCCATCAGGCACTGGCAACTTTGAAGCATCAGCCTTCGTGCACAGAGTAAAAAACATGTGCCATGGGCGAATTGCAGCTCACAGCAGCCAAAGGAGTTAAGGAAGGCATCTTCCATGAGTTCAGAGGAAAATCTCATCATACTGAATACGGTTGAGGCAGATGGTATGTTCATACAGGTGGGGGGATGTCCACTGGTGTCAATGACTACCATTGTATCTCTGGATCATAGTAGTAAGCCTGCTTGGGGGGGGGGTCTGATGGCAGCACCTAAAGCCAAAAGATAGTCCTTGTTTTCGAAGGTTAAACCAGCTGCAGGTGCTTTGGAGGCTCCACAGGACTCAGCTTTACAATTTTCTTGTGCAACACCAGCCCCAGCCCCCAATCCCATGGTGAGTGTCACTTAGTTGCAGGAGTCTGTCCCTCCTGCTCAGACAGAATTGCCCTGTGGTTTAAAGCCTACTAGCCATTTTAAGGAGAAGAGTTTGGCGGACCTAGGGACACCTGCTCCCTTTGGGTGGGATGCAACAGGAGGTCCAACAGCCAGATCTGTGTCCTAAGTCAATTACTATGCAATGGGATGCTAAAATTGTGCTTAATCTAATCTTGGAAGAGATCAGAGAATTTAAAGCTTCACAAGCATCTGAAATAGCTGCCCTCCATGCGAGGCTCAAAATCTTACTGTAATTCAAGATGATCTGTAACCCTAACTTAGAATTAAGCACTAAGAGGTATTGGCCAAATCATGCCCCACACACTTACATTAGTGTTATAGTATCTGTTTGAATAATACACTTTTTAAACTGCTTGTTTGTATTGTTTTTCCGATTTACAGGTTTATAAGCAATAGATGATTCTAATACGGAATTCCACAACGCTCATTTTATCATCCTGGCAAAGGATAACTCGCTGAATGTTCTCTTAGAGATTTTAACCTTTACCTGTAGCCTTACACCATCTTTATAGCATGTACTGTACCTTACTAAGCCAACATACCGGTTTCTTGAATAATATTTCTGGCGTACTGTGTGTAAAGAGACCACAAACACCCGAAAACCGGGCAAAATTGTCCAATGTCAGCAGTACCTTTAAAAACGACGGGCTTTAAATAGAGATTAGCAGACATGGTACTCATTTACAAATACAACGGAGGACCCTATCAAACTGATGGTTCGTCCATCTCATTTAGAGAAGAGTGGACTGCCTCCTTTACATCAATGGAGCCCTTGTTGGCTCTGTCAATGGACATCCACATCCAACAGTCCAATGAAGTTGGGGCCATCAAAGTAAAGCAATCACGCCATCCACTCTATTTAGTGTACTGTCTGTTTTTTTATGTTCAACACTGCCAGAACAAAACTGTAGGTGAGGAGCAGAAAAAACTAATAATGATCCACACGCCCTCGAAACTATAGGGGTGTAGGATTCATTAGTCTTTTGTTTTTCAAAAACACTCTCCCACTTTGGGAGTTGGTTTTTGAAAAACAATAAAAATGTGAAAGGTTTTATGACTGGTTATCAGGGGCAGCTCCTCTGCAGTGGCGGAGGAGCGTTGCCCCACTGCCTAAGAGCCAGCAGTAGAAAACTAAAACAATACTTGAATATCATTTTATTAATTTTTCTGCTCTGGCTCAGCCAGCATGTGAAGGGAGGAGTAGGGCCGGGCGAGGTGGGAGGGGGGATGAGGAATTGTGTGCACTAAGTGCACATGTGTGTTTGAAGGGCCTAAGACAGCCGCCCAAAAGCACAAGTCCACTTAGGTTTCTCCTGCCTGGCTGTGTACACAGCCAAACTGGAGAAACTGCATTCCACAGGGTTGTGTCTGAGCGGCAGTCTGAGCTGCTCAGATCAATCCTGATGCTGCTTTCATGCTAGCTTGAGCATGAAAGCAGCACCAGGATTGCTGGGAATCTGTTCTGGTGTCCCAGCAAATGCTAGGACACTAGAACAGGAAAGGAGGACTAGAGAGGCACAGGAGAGGACAGTGGTGGCGCAGAACTGTAAGTCTTTTTTTTAAATTTATTCTCCCCTCTCTGTCCCTGTCATTCCCCCACCCCTCCCCTTGATATTTGTTGCAGCCGCAGCTGCCATTCATTAAAAGGTGCCGAGCTCACTGATGGGTCAGTTGTTATCTCTAAATTTGGTGGACTATAGTCTATCAGGTTGGCAAACGTAATGACCTTTTCTTCCCTGACTCTAAATCTGGCCCTATGTTTTTAATTTAATTATGTAAACCATGTACAAACAAATGTGAGGTAGAAAATGCATTGTCTTAATAAGCAGGAACAATCTTCTGTGAGAAGAAGCCAAGACAGTGAAAGAAGGTGGGATGAAAGTGGGATTAGGAAGTGTCTGTAAACAGTCATTGCGGGTCACTGAAATAAATGCAAACAAGATGAATTAATGAAATTAATCTATTTACACTTGAATACTAATGATGGCAATAAATATGTTGCTGTGAATGGATAGCGGGCTTTTCAAGCTGTAGTAATGCATCAAACGTATACCTGCAAGCTCAAGTTCACACCTGCGTGAGTCACCTAATGCACACCATAAAACCAACTCACACTTTTCTTCAAACTGAAACTACAAAATCATACCTTTGACTTTTACTGTTAAAGGTTTCTTCAATATAGTTGTTTCCTTTTCCATTTTATGTGTTCTAAGTCCTTTAGAGTTTTACATATTAAACAAGACATGAATATTAAGAAGCATTCTTAAGAAGGACTGTGGAGTAAGTGGTGGAGAGTGCTAGAGACTCAGGGCCTCATGACCAGTTTGGCGGTCTCAGGACCGCCATGTTGGTGGTGGCGGTCGTACTGTCAATAGGCTGGCGGAGAAGACCGCCAAATTATGACCATGGCGGTATTCACAACAGAATACAGCCAAAGGACTGCTGGTACCGCAACTGCGGTCTGTTCACCACAGATGACGGTTGCCACCTGCAGACCGGCGGAGAACAGATTGCAAGGTTGCACACTGCCAAGCTTTTCACCATGGTCAGAAAAACAGATGGAAACCAACTGCATAAATGGAGACACTCTGCTTCAGGAAGCCATACTCGTCTGAAGCCGCCATGGAACCAGACCTACACTTCTTCCCACTGCTCCTGCTCACCCAAAGACTCCAGTATCTTCGACGATAACAGCAACCGTAAGTACACACTCTTACCTGGTACTGTTGTAGATTGGCAAATTTTGCACACTTACACAACAGAAGGTGGTGCGAGGTTGACACACCCTCACATAACTGCACACTTAAATGCGCACTCACATACAGTCCACACACATGCACACATACACAACAAACACGCCACGACCACCAAACACACACTCATTCACATATATACACGTCATTAACACACACAGGTATGCACGGAAACACTGCACAGGGCCACACTCACACAGTACCACACAACAACACAATTCACAAACCCAACACAACAGCACCATCTCCAGTAATTTGGCAGAAACCACAGGGACACTATCCGGGGACACATCACACATACATCATGAATTGGCTACATCAAAAGTGTCTCCCTATACAAATTATCACTGTGTATCATCAGATCACCCTAAGAAAATGCTGGCAACACAACATCATGCCTTACCCTAATCCACACTTGCCCAGTCCATCACCAGTAGTCCTGTTACATGAAAGGAAACTCACCTCCCTTCTAATACTACACAGCATGTAGCTTTGAAATCACATACCTAATATATGGCACTGTCCATAACATTCACAATGTCAAATAACTACATGTGGCATACCTAAATTGTGGGCCTCATAATATAACATAACAAACATCTATCAAAAGTATCTTAAAAAGGGGTATAACGAGTTTGGCAACACACTAATCTTACTCATTGGAACATAGAAAAAAAATGACATATCCAGTAATAGGGGCCCACTTAGCACACAGGACACACCCACAGATAAACACAGGGAGCATACCAACACCTTCAATACAATGGACACTAATGATGTGCATCAAAACCACATATTATTCCACTATTCATGCAGAGTATAAAATATAACATGAATACATCAAAATAACTTCATCACTTACAGATGTCCAGGCATGTGTAATCTAGCACCTCAGGACTGAAGAAACACTGACATAATCCACTACTGGTGTAACCATGATTGACACATACACCTAGAGTGCAGCAAATCGACTGACAACATTTCCTATTGCAGGCAACATGTGTTTGTCAAATGGAACCCCTGCTACTCTATTAAGTGAGGCAGAAATTAGTTGATCATTTACAAAATATGTCTCAACTGCCTCAGATTTGCAAAGGTAGGTCTGGCAAGGGAGAGGCCTCAACATAACAATAGGCACGGAGTAACAGTTGATACATGATGTATGAACAAAACAGAGTATGTTGCCCCCGTGTAGGTATAGTACAGCCCTATGTAGCATGGACAAAACACATGGCCTAAGGGATCAGCAGGCTATTCACTTATCTTCTCAACACGATATACATGGTACAAATTGTTTGTAGTCAATTATATGTCTAGTACTGTTAAAGCTTTCTTACCACTATGCTTTTCATGATGTAGGATGTCCATCCTGATCAAACATAACAATTGCCAATGTATAGTTCAGACGTAACAGTGGGGAAACCTCCTTAACGTCAGAGGGAGTATAGTAAGTATGCCATGTCACAATCCTGTTTAGGAGGACAGCCTCCCATGAATTTCCCAGTGATATCAGGACACAGGATAACCTGGCCCTGTTACTCATCTATCAGACCCTATAATGCATGTAAGGCTAGATCCAGTGGAATAGAACTGGTCAGAGACCAAAGAGCTGGACAACTAACGTAACTGGTTACATGGACTATGGAACAGTAGGTGGGAAGGATGACACTGCAGGTTCCACATATGTATAGCAGTGTAGAGGTACACACATAACACTGTCACATGTGCATCACCACATGCTGTCATACTATGTAGTTGACATTGGTGAGTAACATGTCCCTATGCACAATATCCACATCTGTGTATCAAGTTGACAACTCTAGTACTATGGCTCCGTATGTGACCCTTTACTTGTACCACTTACCACATTGTCACAGCTGAGACACTCAGACATCATACACCTAACTGGCATAGGCATAAACATGTGTTAAGTCAGTAGTTACCCCCTTGTGGCTGGTGTGCTGCCCTCAAATGCCCATCTATCTCAGGATAGGCCACTGCCAAAATACGGGCCATTCAGGGGGTCAGGGTCGGACAGGCACCCCTCCCTGGTTGGGAGGACATCCCCAGTTGGGCCTCTGGGTCTTCTGCAGTCTCAGGTCCTCCCACCACTTCCTTCAGTGGGTGCTCTGCCGACTGTGGACCCTCAAGGTCTGCACTTGCTTGGTGATGGCATGCCAGATACACTTTTTTGGATGTGCGTTAACCTGCATGGATGACACAGACAAAAGCAAAAAGGCAGGTCCACATGCACCATACCAACACAAGTGGACAGAACACTTCAGTGACAGCAAGTAGGTAAACATTAGCATCCTCTCAGTTCACACTCAAGCACAATTTATCATCTGCATGCATCTACACGTACACCTACACAACTTCAGGTACAGTTCAGGCATTACACAAATTGGTATACCATTGGACTCACCTCCTCCTTTGGTGCACCATATAGCTGTTCATACAGAGCTAGGACCTTCTCCACAAGCTTGTCCAGATCTTCAGGGGGAAGGCTTGGGCATTATCACTGGCAGGACGTGGCATGATAGCTCCTAGAGGCAGTACACAGCAGCCCAAGTAGTGAAGGTCTTGCTGGCAGCAGTGTCAGGAGTCAAGTGAGCAATGCTGAGGATGGCGGTCACGTCTGCCACAGACAGGACCATCAACGCAGGCGGACATCACCATTGGCCCAAGTCCACCACATACAGCAATGTGTTCCAATGGCAATTTACACAGCGGTTGTGATCGCCTACTGCCATGACGATATCTGCCGGCAGAGTTAAGTCACTTCCACATGTCCAGTACAGTAGGTGAGGCATCTGCCATTATGAGCTTGTTTCATGTATGGAAAAGGTTTTTAATCTGTGTCGTTGACAAATCCCTATATTGTGCTAATTATCAGTAAGGTCTGCCATCAGGTTTTTTAGTCTGTTTGTGCATGTGAGTAATTAAATCAATGTAACAGAGGGATATGTGCTGATATAAATGTACACCTATTCTCAACATACCATGTGCGTTGGTAATTCAGATGACGTGCTAAAATGTGTTTCACATGTAAAGTTTACAAACACTGACAGTCACAGAGTCATATGCATGCATATTACATTAGATAATTGCGAGAATGTGCACCATAAGGAGTGTCATAGGATTCAGAGCAATTGGCGGTCCCGTAGATGTCAGATGTTGTAACAAACCTCGTTTGAAGATATGTGTGAGTTGTATATGTACATGTTCATTATGTGTGCATTGTTCATGTTACATTCAAATTTCATATGTTTCCGCATAGCTACCCTGGCATGAGGCGAGGAAGACAACCTCCAGTGTACCGCCCACTAGTAGACCTGCAGACCATGGAAGGGAGACATACTATCCAGACATATCAGCTGAATAGGCATACAATCATGGATCTTTGTGATCAGTTGGAGCCTGATGTGATGCCTGCCATTCGCAATCCCTATATTATACCTCCCATCGTTGAAGTGTTGTCAGTGCTACACTTCCTAACCACTGGGTTCTTTCAGAATATAGTGGTCCAAAACGCAGAGATGTCTCAGCCCATGTTCAGTCTGGTTTTGAAGGATGTACTGTGTATATTGTTGAAACACCTGGACAGCTACATCCGGTTTCCCCAACATGTGGATTTGGCCTATATGAAGGCAGAGTTTTATGCAATGGGACACATTCCACATGTTGTTGGAGCCATAGATGCCTCCCAGTGCCAATGAACAGGTATATAGGAACATGAAAAACTATGACTCCGTCAACGTTCAAGTTGTGTGTTTAGCAGACCTGTACATTTCACAAGTCAGTGCAAAGTTTCCAAGATCAGTCCATGAGTCCTTCATCATGCGGAACAGCAATATCCCACTGCTGATGGCACAAATCAATACAGAGAGGGCCTAGCTGGTTGGTAAGTCAGATTTGACATGTGTGTTTTCAAAGTTTATCTCCTGCTGTCACACTTGTGCATGTCCTCGATATGTTTGTTTATTTCTACCTATTTGCTTACAGGTGACTCTGGCTATCCTGTCATTGATTGTTGTCACCAGTGAGGTACCCAACCACGCCTGGGGAAGTATACTACAATGAGGCCCACAGAAGGACAAGGCGTGTCATGGAGCGGACTTGTAGGCTCCTGAAGGCAAGATTTTGCTACCTGGACAGATCAGGAGGAGCCCTCCTCTACACACCCAACAAGGTATGTCAAATGATTATTGCCTGCTGCATGTTCCACAATCTTGCCCTGAGATGTCAGATATAATTCATGCCAGATGAGGGGGAGCCAACAGAACCTGTTGGTGGAAATGTAGATTTGCCTAGTTATGATGAGCCAGATGAGGATGAAGCAGGAGACTCCATGGCAGATCTCATTAATCAGTACTTCAGCTGACTCAAGGTATGTGATGTGTTCCTGATGCAGTGATTTAAACTAGTAATCTAGGGTTGATGGGTAGCATGTCACCTCCTTCTTACTATCAGCTATGAGGTATTAGGTAGCTGAAATGCCTATGAGTGAGTTGTGCATGCAGGCTGTCATTTGGTATTGTAGACAGAACAGAGTGATCTACAGTGTCATGTATTGTAAATGCACATGCAAAGTCACTCTTGTGAACATGACTTGTCTGAATTGATTAATGTTTTCTGCTATGTCCTATATCTTATCTTTGTCAATCACAGATTTGCTGAGTTCCAATTTGGCTCATCATTGTTGGCAAGTCATAGACAGCAGCAAAAGCAGATGGGAATTGCAGGCAAACATGAGAAGTGTTCATGGCTGAAACCAAGTAATGATTTCTGTGAGTATGTGAAGTGTAAGTAACAGGGCCAGACTGTCAGGACACCAGGGTGGAATAGCGTTTACCCATCAAGATAACCTGTAGGATACTGGAGGTGGTCAAATGGTGCAATTGGTGTGTCCATATGTGTGTGGCACATGTGGAAATGTAGCACCATATGCTCTACCATCACAATGTTTTTTGTTGTATGTAACCTACCCTGGGCCTAGATATCAGTGTGTTCCTACTTTGCAGACTAATGTACATTTCTCTGTGGACTGACATGGGTGAGTGGCAAGCCTACAAGTATGTGACCAATGTAAGTAAAAGATCCCTGGACTGGGGACATCAGTACTGATATCTTTCTGTACCATGGGGTACATATATAGGGAAGCTAAGGTATGCTTATGTGATAAGGCTTTACCAGGTGCTATAAAGGACCAATCTGTATGCCTTCTGGCTTTTAGGAAGACTGACATGTCCCTAACTTCTGTACCCTGTGGATTAACAGTGTCTGACACCTTAGGAAACATCCTGATGTTACTCTATGTGCTGTTTGCATATCTACCAATAAATGTGTGTAGATGTAGCATACAACGGTTTTTGAATCTGCCCATGTTTGAATCCAAATGTAATGAGTCTTCTGCTGATAGAGTCCATGTGTGATGTCCATAAGATAGGCTGTATAATACATACAGACATATTGATAGAACAGTTGCCATGCATCACAGTTGTACATTATTGATAAATGACACATACACAGGATCTGTGTTAAAGTGTGATTTATTGTGAACAGTAAAACAATATGCATGACTAGTAACTTACAAAAAACACCAAGTGAACAGGGAAGGGTTCAGTCATAGTGGCTAGAATCATGAGGGTAGCTGCTACACCATTAGGATACACAAGTCCAGTGTCCTTGTACCATTGAAACATGGAGTATGCTCTAAGAACAGTCAACATGGTGTATCTGTGGCACACAAGGGGAACTAGTCAGGAGATGTTCTCTTCCTGGCATTGGGTTTTGTCTTGGCATCTGCTCCTCCTGGATGTCTGGGTGAACGTCCACGTTTGTGGGGGGTTCCTCTGTTATGGAGGGTGCGGTGTCTGAGGCATGTCCTTCCTCTTGTAGGGCCTCAATTCCACTAGCAGCCGCAGATGTTGAAGGGCCTGAAGACTCATTGCTAGTGGAAGAGACCTGTTGTGCTGCAGTCCTACTCAGGGTAGTTTTGATGTCTCTCAGAACCCGGGCAATGGAAGCCAGGAAGACATTTTGTGCCTGCCACTGCTGCATGACTTCATGGTGGTGGTCCCTCTGCAGCTCTTGGAATTCCCCCATCATGGTGATTACCTGGCCCAAAATGTCTTAGAATTTTGGTATGTTCCCAAGACTTGGGAGATGGTTTCCTAGTCAGTATTGCCCCTTGGAGCCCCCATCTGCTGGTCCACAGCATCCCGCCCATGCACACTACCCCCACATGCCTGTGCCCCTGGCACAGTGTGCCCACTCCCAGTGGTGGCAGGTCCATCATTGTCAGGGGTGACAAGAGGAGACTCAGGTACATGTACTGTGTGACATACAATGGCTGATACAGTCCTTGGGACATAGTTTTGGGGGCTAATGGTTGCCTGTGATGTAGGTGCAACAGAGCTAGGAGGAGTCAATGTGGAAAGGCTGCCAGTTGTTGACTGACCAGGTGTCTCTGATAGGCCAGCTTCCTCTTCAGTGTCCACGCATTCAGAGGTGTTGTCCTTACTGGCGCCTTCATCCAGAGGGGTTGCTGCAGTCTCTGGTATCCTGGCCGTGGTTACATTGGCAAGGTTACCCATGGGAGAAGTGGAACACAGAGTAACTGTTACATTTTGGGTATTAATGATGTTGTGTGAGATTCAGACAGTGCCTTAACATGATGACCAGAAATGACAATGACAGCTGCTGCTCAATCTTGCTTTGTACAACATGAGACTCTAATTTCAATACCATACACCATGCCTGTAGCTGTGAAACTATGTGGGTAGTGATTGGACTGCTGATACCATCTTATGTTTTCTGATTATTGACATGGGTATTCATCTTTGTTGCCTAATGTAGTGCCTGGCATGATACATGGCACAAAAAGAGGTTTACAATGCATGGTTGTGTCAGAGTAGTGACACAGTACGAGAGTAAGCAATATACATTGCCCTGTAACTGAATGTACTGCATGTGCATCCACTTTGGCATCTATATTTTCATCCCAGGTGGGTATATTTCAATCTTATGAATCTTTATTCTAAGGGCATTGTGATTGGGCACTCAGCTATTGCTGTGTTTTGCTTGTGAGGAGGGAGTGGCCATTGCATTGATGTCATTGCTATTCAGTGTTTCACACTTGCGCAATCAAGATGGCTTATATTGGTAGTTAGTTGCACAAGCATGACATCTCACATTTTGTGCACAGTTCTGATTTTCACAATGGTGGGATAATGTATTCTGGGAATTGTAGTGCCTTGAGTTGCCAATATTTCACATGCCATTTCGAAGGGCTCTAAAGCCAGGTGAGTTTAGTGGACATTCAGCATGCCAGAGAGGGGTATTGGAACATATGGACAGAGGTGTAGTCGGTGGTATGTGAATTGGGGCAAGTTAAGGTGGTGAGGGAGCATGCAGGAGATGACAATTGGGTGACATGGATTCTGTGAGGCCTTACCATACTCCACTCCCCCAGGTATTCCTGTCAGGCCCTCAGGATGCAGTATGTCCAAGATCTTCTCCTCCCAAGATGTGAAAATAGGGGGAGGAGGTGGGAGCCCACCGCCAATCTTTATTACCACCAGCTGGTGCCTGGATGCCATGGAACATACCTGCCCCCTGAGGTCGTTCCAGCTCTCCTGATGTCCTCCCCTGTGCGTGGATAGATGCCTACAGAATTGACTCTGTCAACTATTCTTTGCCACAGCTCCATTTTCCTGGCAATTGATGTTTGTTGGACCTGTGCGCCAAACAGGTGTGGCTCTACCCTGACAATTTCTCCACCAGGACCCTCAACTACTCATCTGGGAAATGTGGGTGTTTTTGTGGGGACATATTAGTGGTGGTGAAGGCGATGTGGTAGTGTTCAAAGACAAAAGGATGCATTAAAAGGTAAATGGTGAGGTGTAGGTGCTGTGATGTGAGTGGGTGATGGTTGTTGTGGATTGTGTGTGGTAGTAAAATGTGTGTTGTGCATGTTGTACGAGTATGTGATGTGTGCATAGTGAAATGTATGTGGATGCCTAATGTTGTTTTTTCTATTTCTGTGAATGATTTAGCTTCTCTGTTGCTGTGTGTGGCGTTCATGTTCCAAAAGATTGTGGGTTGTGTAGGGGTGTGTTATAGAGTGCGGTGTGTAGGTGTGTCAGTGCGCGGATGTGTGTCAGGTGTGGGGTATTCAAACTTTCCAATGTGGTGCTGTGTTCATTGTGCTGTGAGTTGAGACCTCTGCGGTTTACATCACAAATGATTTTCCACTATGGAAGAACTGCTGTTGTGATTTGTGAATCGTAATCTGATGGGTGCATTTCTGTTAAGCTCCATTGTCCTGGCGGTTTCAGAAATTTGGCTGTTTTTTGGCAGACTTCTCAGTGTAACTCTTAATATGGCAGTCGTGTTACCACCAACATGGCGGTCTTACCGTCAGACCACCAAACTCGTAATGAGGCCCTTTGTGCTTGTGAGGTGGGGCCAGTTATCCATTATTTTGTCAATACCAAGAAATAATTCAGGAAGCCTTGTAGCAACATCAGCACTGAAGATTTAATAAGTTAAATTATGAGTCCAAAAATTTCATGAGAAAGGAAATGTATTCCAGTAAGGACTTTTTGTGTAGCCATGTAAGCGAGAAAGAGGCAAAAGATTAAAAAAACAGCAGCTATCCTAGCAAAATGATATATGGCCCGAAGAGGAAGGTGTGAAATTATGTTAGTTGCAAACACGTTTCTCTTCCCCATCACCCATCCCCTCACAGCTGCAACCCTATATGGCCTTGTGACCACACCTTCAGATGCTAAGACATAACCACAAAATGATTATTGCCACTAGAAATAACAAGTTGAATATTCAGCAGTGTCAGCTGAGCAAAGATCCAGATGACAAAGATTTAGGTTTGATTCTGAAAGGGAGAAATAAAACTAAAACCACAGGAATAGCATCCATGCATAGGTGCAGATTTCTGATTTTCGCAAATTCACAAATGTTTCCGGAATTATGGCCGTCATTATGACATTGGTGACAAATTCCGAATACCGCTGCGGTGACGGCCGCCAACATACTGCTGCGGAAGTGAAAATCTGTCTGCCAGATTATGACATACATACACAAAACCGACAGAAACTAGCCACAACCACAAATCCGCCAGACCCAATGATCGCGATAAACTGTCAGAACTAGCACCCGTACTGTTACGCCTCCAAAACAACGCCCTCCAAATAATGACCCACGAATCACCACAACGGACATTCAGTGGCAGTAAACTATTGGCGGTGCACACCGCGGCGGCGGCAATGGCCACCCAAAAACAAAACAAGCAAACATTGGCCAGAAACAAAAACCCACACCTGACACAAATACACACACCCCACACACTCACAAACAGCACTATAAACACTACCACGCATCACCTGCAAACCTTTGCAAGCATGAGAAGACCGCTATGCCTTGCTATGCCAATCCCAGAGATAACTGCACATACACAACACAACTACCCATTCATCCGTCACACACCACACACTCTACCACATCACACATCACCCTCTGCACAACAGGCACACTTCACAACACCCATGTCCCCACAAAGTCACCCCCGTTTCACTGATGAGGAGTTGCCGGTCATGGTGGAGGATATAGTCAGGGTAGAGCCACCGCTGTTTTGAGAACAGGTACAGCAGATCTCTATTGCCAGGAAGATGGAGCTATGGTGTAGGATCATGGACAAGGTTAACGCCGTGGGAACAAACCCACGCACAAGAGACCACATCAGGAAGAGGTGGAATGACCTACGGGGGAAGGTGCATTCCATTGCAGCATGGCACCAGCTCACAATCAGGAGCACTGGTGGTGGACCCCCACCTCCTCCCCAACAGTTGACAGCATGGAAGGAGAAAGTCCTGGTAATACTTAATTCTGAGGGCCTCATTGGAGTACCCGAAGGACTGGACACTGGTGAGTCACCATTACCAACCCACCACCACCCATACCTGCATGCCATGTCACCCCCTCACCCTGACTACCTTCACCCCACTCCATCCCACACAGTGCACTACCCTAGTTACCACACCTAAATGTCTACCCCTGCATGCCATAACCACTGCAAGCACATCCCTTCCAGCTCTGCATGTGCACCCACCACCAATGCATGGACAGCATGTAGGACTACCAATCCCACAATCCATTACCATACACTACCAAAGGTAGGAGGACAACACCAATATCATTGGGAAAGGTAGAAATGCGCAATATGTGACAGACAATCACGCTAACATAGCACTTACATCCTCACAGGTGCACCAGCCAATGTCAGCAGCAAAGAGGTGCTAGGTAACCCAGTCCCCCACCAGAAGATGACTTCAGTGCTGACAGCAACTCTGTAGGGCTTGATCTGGATGAACTCCCTGGCCCATCTGGAACCACAGGTCAATCGGTTACCACATCCCACAGCCAGTCCACCTCAGGACCCCCCTCAGATTCAAACACAACAGCAGCCAGCCAACGCCCCAAACCTCTGTCCCCAGGACACATCAATCAGTATTGCGCCCAGCTGTACAGGGACCCGAGTCGACATCACACAGGCAAGAAAATGAGGGTCCTGGTGTAAGTGGGAGTGGGGACACTGCTCAGGGGACACAGGCACAGGGGACCAGGGACAGTCAGAGGACAGCTGTGCACCAGGGGGAGGCCAGGCCTAGGGAACCGACTGCCCAGGAGACACCACAAATGTCCTGGGGGCATACCAACAATCCCAGGATAGCATGGGTCAGGTGATAAACATCATGTAGGCGAACCAGCAGCTGCAGGGGTAACACCACCAGGAGGTCATGCAACAATTGCATGCCTTGAATACCACCATGGCCTCCATTGCAGGGGTGCTAGGTGACATGGCGAACATCATGCCTGAGTACACAACACACCAGCTGGCCCCTTCCACTAGCCAGTGTACTGACCAGCACTCCACATCTGCTGCAGCAAGTGGACAGGAGGCCCTGACACATGACTCACAGGCCACCAGCACTTCTCCCCCTGCAGAAGGTGAACCACTGTGCAGACGTTCCCTGTGATCCAGACAGACATCAGAGTCAGTTGCCAAGACCAAGACCACCGCCAGGAAATGAGCCCCTCCAGAATATCTCCCTTGCGTGCCACTGATTCACCTTGTTCACTTTGGACTGCCATTGCTCCCCTACCTATGGCCCCATGGACACTGGACCTGTGCTACAAACAGACTGGCCCACTACACTGGACTTTTCGCAACCATCGCCCCACTCAAATAAACACCCTTGAACACAACTAGAGTAATAGTGCTTTATCAGTAAGAAATGTGCAATGTATTGAACTGTATTGAACTGCATTATCCTGTGCAAATGTCCTGTAATGTGTTAATCCATCCAACAAATGTGTTCCAGCAGTCTGTAGACATCACATCAGTACACTGTTGTGACCACAACAACATCTGCAATAAGGGAAAGCATAGGTGACAGTCAATTGGGATGCAAAGGTGACTTGCACAACATAACAGCTACACAGCACATTACTAAAATGGAGACATGTATTGATCAACAGTCTTATCCGAGCGCCATTGGAAGCACTGCTGAATGAAATGTGTTCTGTTGTCTACATCCTCCTCCTTTTCCTCCTCCTCACTGTCTTCAGTGTCCACTGCTGCCACAGGTGCATTGTCACCCCCCTCCTCCTGCAGATAGGGCACATGGCGTCAAACTGTGCAGCATGCAGCAGACCACCACGATCTGGCAGACCTTCTTAGGTGAGTAGCATAGGGATTCACCTGTCAAATGGCAGCACCTGAACCTGACTTTCAGAAGACTGAAAGTGTGTTCCGCAATCCTCCTGGTACACCCATGTGCATCATTGTACAGATTTTCAGCCCTTGTTCTTGGATTTCCAACAGATGTCAACAGCCAGGACAGGTTTGAGTAGCTGGAGTCACCTGGAAGAATGGAGGGACACATATTAGCCATGCACAATTGCATGGGGTATGACTCCAGTAGGCATACACTGACATACATTGGGTGGAGACTCAAGCTCACCTATAACCACACTCTGTACCTCTGTAGTCGTGCCATCACCTGGTGGATGCTGCTATTCCTCAACACATAGGCATCATGCACAGATCCAGGATACTTGGCAGTGACGTGGGAGATGAACTGGTCAGCAAGGCACACCATCTGTACATTGAGAGAGTGGAAACTCTTCCTATTCCTGCACACCCATTCATTTGCCCTGGGAGGGACTAAGGCAATATGGGTGCCGTCAGTGGCCCCAGTCACATGTGGTATGCATCCCATTGCATAGAATCCAGCCTTCACAGTGGGCAAATCATCAACCTGGGGGAATGCGATGCAGCTACTCATGTGTTTGAGCAAGGCAGCCAAGATCCTTCCAAGCACATTTGAGAACATTGACTGTGACATTCCTGCAGCCAAGCCCACAGTCACCTGGAAAGAACCAGTTGCCAGGAAATGGAGCACTGATAGTACCTGCACAAGAGGGGGAATTGCTGTGGTGTTACGGATAGCAGGTATCAGATCAGGCTCCAATTGTGCACACAGCTCTGTGATTGTAGCCCTGTCCAGACGATAAGTGAGTATGAGGTGCCAGTCCTCCAGTGTAGCCAAGTCCACGAGGGGTCTGTACACGGGTGCTTGCCTCCTCATCATATTCCTCCGCAGTGGTTGGTATCTAAGTGAGCCAAAAGTAATAAGGGTGTGACAACAGGACCTATGGACACACAACATCGTAGTACACAGAGCATGTATGTATGTAGGACATCAGATTTGTCTAGGTGTTTACAATAGACTCCAATGACACACGTATGAATTCAAAACATGAGTACCAGCAGTAGGAAATGGCAACCGCCTGTCCTGTATGCAGGGAAAGGTGGAAGTGACCGCACTCCGCCGGTGTTAGGCGTCATGGTGGTGGGAGGTCTGCACCGCAGTGCTATTCCTCAGTGTCTAACATGGGGCTCTATGGAGTACTGGAACCAATGATGATCAACTCTGGAGTTGACGGTGTTCACCACTGCGGACATGACCGCCATTTTCTTTCTACAACTTCACTTGATTCCTGACTTTCAACGGTGATACATCTCCACTGCGTGTGCTCCTTTGACCTGTGTCTGGAACCTGCCATGGCCCGGGCCACAGGGTAAAGGGCCCCAGCCTTCACGACGGAGGGGTTGGAGAAGCTCATGGATGGGGTCCTACCCCTGTATGGGCAGTTGTATGGACC
Organism: Pleurodeles waltl; assembly: GCF_031143425.1. Taxonomy (NCBI): domain Eukaryota; kingdom Metazoa; phylum Chordata; class Amphibia; order Caudata; family Salamandridae; genus Pleurodeles; species Pleurodeles waltl. The sequence continues at coordinate 932,944,932 of NC_090448.1, read as the reverse complement.
TCCAGACCAACAGGTGAGTACATCATCTGCACGTCGCATGCAACATGGCTGCATGTAGATGTAAGTGTGTGCTGGCAGTGTGTCATTTGGAGGGGTATGGCTGCATGCAACGTGCACGCAGAGGTACTGGCTATGTGTGTGCACGATGAGGGACAAATGCAGTATGTGAGCCATTTGTTTGACAGGCTGGATTGTCTGGTTCATGGTGTCCCTCTGTCTGTGTTTCCTCTGCAGGTCAGCGCCCATCAGAAGAAAGGGTTGTGGCATGCCATTGCCAAGGACGTGTGGACCCTGGCGGTCCATAGCTGGCAGAGCACCCACTGCAGGAAACTGTTGAAAAACCTGAGACGATGGCCCGGAAGACCGTGGAGGCCTAGCTGAGGACAGCCTTCCAACAAGGGAGGGATGCTCGTTGGAGCCTGACTCCCCTTAATGGCCCATATACTGGCGGTGGCCAATCCTGAGTTGGATGGGCACTTGAGGGCAGCACAGCAGCCACAAGGGGGTGAGCACAGAGTGTGTGGTATTCATTTTCTATTGGCTGGCATGGGATTTGAGTGCAAGGTTGTAGTCAGTGGATGCCCCAATATGCCGGTTTAGCCATTTCTGCGTGGTCCTGCTTAGCTATGTACGGTGGTATGCATTTTTGGTATTGCTAGGCAGCTAGCATGCTTGGCAGACAGGTCTTAGTTGGTCCCAGTAGGTGTGCAGATGGTAGTGTTTGGGTTCCTTCCTGCTGTAGTACCTAGGCAATGGTTTGTCACAGTGGTCCTTACTGTGCAATATAAGTTACAAGAAGTGATTGTGATGCGCATGCCATCTGTGCTGTTGGTACTGTGATTTACCCTGTGCTCCCTTTCTTTCTCCCCCCCTCTCCTTTTGTCATCCTGCCCATGTGTGCATTAGCATCATCTGGCGAAGGAGCAGGGGCGAGTGAGGGAGTTGCAGCCCACGGGACCCAGGAGGCAGAGTCCACCGACACAGAGGGGACCAGTGGGTTGGAGGGCAAGGGGAGCACCACGGGGAGAGTGGAGCTGATACAACTGACTCTGATTCCTCCACCGATGGAAGCTCCCTCGTGGTGGGGGACCCCTCTGGGACCACCCGGCTACAGGATCTTCCACTACCCCCGTACCAGCACTGCCCCTCTCAGTAGCCCTCCACCCAGTTGCCTGTGCCTGCTCACCCAGAAGGGTGGGCATCTCCTTTGCCCCAGGTAACTCAGACCCTGCCCCAGTCAGCCCTGTTGCCCTCAGTGAGGAGGCTATTGACCTCCTGAGATCTATCTCTGTAGGGCAGTCAACCATAGTAAATGCCATCCAGGGACTGGCATCCCAGATGCAGCAATGCAATGCATTCACTGTGGCTTGACAGGCCTACAGAGATCGTTTAAGGCTCTGGCCTCCTCTCTGATGGCAGCCAGTGTCCCTGTTTCTTCCGTCCCCCCTCCAACTACGTCTTCCCATTCCCTGTTTCCTCCCCCTCAACCAATTCCACTCACACATTCTGACATCCATGCACCCAAAACAACAGACAGGACTCGCACAGAAAAACACAGACACCACACTTCACTCCACAAGCACACACACAGCCAACACACAGATGCACACACAACAACAGGCACTAGCTCCACTGTCTCTCCATCCTCCTCCTCCCTCACAGTCATAACAGCACTCACACCGGCATGCACTGCATCAACAGTCTCAGATTCTGCCACCTGTACAGCCTTGCCAGCAGTCACCACAACAGCAGACCCGCAGACATGCACCCTACACACCACATGCGCAATCACCATCACCACCTCATGCAGCACACCCACCTCACTTGCAGACACCACCACAACATACATCCACACGTCCTTTGTCCTCCCCCACCCTGTCTGCCCCTCCTCCAAAGACACATAAATGCCCCCACTCGGACACGCAGCAGCCATGCACCTCACGCACGCACACTGTCCATACACCTGCACCCAGGTCCGGCACACCTCCTTCTACAACCACTTCCTCTACCTCCACTCCCAATCCTACTTCCACACCCCGCCGCACTGGCCCTAAGAAGATTTTCCTTTCCCAACTTGACCTCATCCCTACCCCCCATCCTGCCCGCAAAAAGAGAGTCCCCTCCCCCCCAGCCCAGTACCTCCATCTCTCATTCCACTCCTGTTCATCTCCCTAAGAGTTCCCCCGCCACTAATGGGACCAAAAGTGGCACTCTGGCCCACCGTCCCAAAGCCACTCCTCCACCCCCTACCCAGAAGAGCAAGAACCCACCCCCACCCAAACCCAAGGACTCCCCTTCCAAGACAAAACCACCCCACCACCCCCCCTCCCTGCCCCCTGAGATGCCTGTCTGCCATCTCCATGATGCCCCTGCCCAGTGGAGTGCCAAAGTTGCCAAGAGTCAAGTTGGGCCTTGGACGTTGCCCTGTGGCCATTTGTGAACTCTGGACTGGCCAATGGCCCTGCTTGTAAATATGTACTTTTTTAATATTTAAATTTACGCTTGTTATCCAACATGATTACAGTGGTTGGACCAGATGTATGTGTCCTAGCTTTCTTTACTCCTGGGTTCTGTTGATGTCGATTTACTCTGCAAATTGTTCTGGGTGTGTGGTTTGTGTGTACGGCGTGTGTTGTGAGTGTGTGTGTCACTCTCCCCTCCCTTCCTTGCATGGTAGGCAACTGTACACACTGTCATCGTCTTCATTGATGTTGGAGCTCCTGGACAGCCATCACTTAGTACAGCATCAGGAAGACTTCCAGTTCTGGTTCCATGGCGGCCGCGGACTCCTCTGTATCACTGGAGGTGAATGTCTCCTTTTATATGATGTGTTTCCTCCAGAATTTGGGGGTGGTGCTACCGCGCTGGAAATCCTGGCAGTCTGCAATGTCATAATATGGTGGGTGGATACTTGTCTTCTGCCTGCCTGTAGGTGATTACCGCCGTGGTCAGTGGTTGTACCGCACTGGTGGTTGTGGTGGTACATTGGCTGTCCATGGGAAAGATCACTGCCATGGTCATAATTTGGCGGTCATTACTGCCAGCCTGAAGACGGTACTACCGCCATCGCTGGTGTGGGGGTCACCTGCCTGCCAATGTCATAATGAGGGCCTAAGTCTGGAAATCTTTGACAGCCACAGGTTTCCAGGAGTATGTCTAGAAAGCATTTGTAAATTCAATTTTGCATGGGTAAATAAACACATGTATACCGATTCATGCAAAAATCTGGCAAGCATATGCAAATTCACCAATTTTGGGGTCGTCCTTTGATTCCAACTCCTGCCACTGCAAGACACAAATTTCTAAGAGGTCAGTGATGAGATAGCGAACACCCACAAATATGTGGGAATGTGTTTGTAGATAAACCTTCATGGAATTCCAGCCCTGTTCCTGATTCTGTGAATAGATTTTTTCACACGAAAATATTTGAGTAAATCATTATAGAGGTACTGAACCAGCTTATGAGAAATTTCTTATGAGTATAGGTAGAACGTCCACACACAAACAGCTTCGTGAATCGAGGTCCCAGTAACTGAATAAGGTTGAAATACACGGACCCAAACATGCCAGTGCATTACTGACGACCATACAGTTCTTTCCTTTAAATTTGGATTGATAAATCAACATTTCAATAGCAGGTACCAAAAAAACTTAAATTAAAAACACACAGAAAAAGGCAAAATTGACCATTCCAAGTACTGATACAAAAGTGATACCAGCCCAGCAAACCACACTGACATAACACAGGGGCACATATCAATTGTGGCTGTAAGAGCAGACATTCTGAAAACGAAGATGCCAGCGAATCAAAGGGGAGGTGCAGAAGGTAGCTAATCAGTAAAGTGACCGCCACTTGGTCTATTTCAGAAGCAAGCACATAATTCCAAACTTTGGTGTATTATCTGCTATTGAAATGTTTAGACTGAATGAGGTAGTAGGCATTTCTACCTCTGAGAGGCGTAGTAGAAGGATATCTTGAAATCTTTCTTTGCAAACCTTCCTCCAAATTATATTTCTCCAAATTATTTTCCAACTGATATTTTAATCTCTGCCGATATTGACAGTTTTACTAAAGTGGATATGTGACTTCTATAAAGTCCACAATTTTTCTTATTTTAGACAAAACACTGAGTTATTGAGTTGGTGCAAATATCTTTGCTGACACCAGTAAAGTGCCATTTTCTTCCTTCCTTTACCCACTTGGGGACCCCTTCCCTTTTGCGAACGTGTTACCACCAGTGTGACACTGGTGGTAACTGCAAGTTGGTTTGCGACCGCATTCGCGGTCACAAAGCAACTCTGAATTGCGATGCGAGTCTCAAATAGGAAGGGAACACCCCTTCCTATTTGCGAGTCGCATTCCCAAATTGCGAGTCGGTACCGACTCGCAATTTGGGAATGTGCATCGCGTGAGGCCGTTTGCATGGCGCAAACTGCGTTTTTCGCAGTTTGCGCCATGCAAACGGCGTGCTACATCTAGCCCTTCGTGTGGTACGGCAGGCCTTCCATCGTAGGATGGCAGCCGAGAGGGAGGCTACTGCCTTGGCCAGACAGTTATACCGTCATTTTGTGATGGTTAAAACTGTCCCAGGGATTGAACCATATCTCCTTTTTGGAACGACTGGTCATCAGCGGCACTTATTGGCCTACTTTAGGCTAGCGATATTGCATCAGCTGCTTTTTCCTGATGGCTATTGGTTTAGGAATGCTGTTTTACCACCTTGTGCTTGTGACCAGGCTTCTCCTTGCAATACCTTGCACATTGTATTTATTTGTCCTATTTTCAACACTTTGTATCATAAGTTTTTAAGACTGCTTTCTTAAACTTTGCAACTCAGACAGGTCAGACTACAGCTCTTAACGACACCCACAATTTGTTTGCATGTGTCGCGATTTTTGTCTGGGGGTCCTTAGTGCTAGTCACTAATTTTCTGGTTACACCGCGGATTTTATCCCTCATAGGGAGTTGGCAACATGCTGATGTCTGTTAGTGTGTTTTTTTATGATGCTGTGTTTTTATTAATATGTCTGTTATTTATCTTTTTCATATGTGACGCATGTTCTTATCAATGTTTGCTTCTTTCGTTTTACTTTGTAAAATCGAATAAAGTATTTTGAATTGAATTGATTACAAAAATGGGCAAACAGTCCTGCTGTGTCTGATCAACGGCCTGATGAAAAAATAATGATCATTCTGCAGCCAGGTGCAACCGCCTAATGTGAGCACATTTTTCTCGAACCACCATGCTGACTTTTACTGGCAGAGGGAAGTCATGCATTTGGAAGGGGAAGGGGCCCCGGAATCCTTTCCTCAGAAGGGTGTAGTTTGTGACTTCAGCCCTCTTTGCACCTGCACATATTTGAGTAATATACCAGCGGTACAAAAGCAAAGCTCTTCCCTCTCTTTTCATAGGAGCAAGTTCTGTGCAATGTGTCAAAGTCACTATATCATTTGATGGATGCCAAAGGTGCACAATGGGTGTTATAGAAGGAGCCATGCAAGCGTCTGTGACTTCTTTTGAAAAAGTCACTGGTTTCCATAAATAGGGCAGGAAGCCTTTTTTAGATTCACAAAAAACAGCTATTTACACCCATGTGAGGAAGAGAAATGTGTTCAGATGTCGTTGAGAATCAAGCCCTGATTAAGGACTATTATTGCCTGAAGTGGGTAAAGGAAGGAAGAAAATGGCACTTTACTGGTGTCAGCAAAGATATTTGCACCAACTCAATAACTCAGTGTTTTGTCTAAAATAAGAAAAATTGTGGACTTTATAGAAGTCACATATCCACTTTAGTAAAACTGTCAATATCGGCAGAGATTAAAATATCAGTTGGAAAATAATTTGGAGAAATATAATTTGGAGGAAGGTTTGCAAAGAAAGATTTCAAGATATCCTTCTACTACGCCTCTCAGAGGTAGAAATGCCTACTACCTCATTCAGTCTAAACATTTCAATAGCAGATAATACACCAAAGTTTGGAATTATGTGCTTGCTTCTGAAATAGACCAAGTGGCGGTCACTTTACTGATTAGCTACCTTCTGCACCTCCCCTTTGATTCGCTGGCATCTTCGTTTTCAGAATGTCTGCTCTTACAGCCACAATTGATATGTGCCCCTGTGTTATGTCAGTGTGGTTTGCTGGGCTGGTATCACTTTTGTATCAGTACTTGGAATGGTCAATTTTGCCTTTTTCTGTGTGTTTTTAATTTAAGTTTTTTTGGTACCTGCTATTGAAATGTTGATTTATCAATCCAAATTTAAAGGAAAGAACTGTATGGTCGTCAGTAATGCACTGGCATGTTTGGGTCCGTGTATTTCAACCTTATTCAGTTACTGGGACCTCGATTCACGAAGCTGTTTGTGTGTGGACGTTCTACCTATACTCATAAGAAATTTCTCATAAGCTGGTTCAGTACCTCTATAATGATTTACTCAAATATTTTCGTGTGAAAAAATCTATTCACAGAATCAGGAACAGGGCTGGAATTCCATGAAGGTTTATCTACAAACACATTCCCACATATTTGTGGGTGTTCGCTATCTCATCACTGACCTCTTAGAAATTTGTGTCTTGCAGTGGCAGGAGTTGGAATCAAAGGACGACCCCAAAATTGGTGAATTTGCATATGCTTGCCAGATTTTTGCATGAATCGGTATACATGTATTTATTTACCCATGCAAAATTGAATTTACAAATGCTTTCTAGACATACTCCTGGAAACCTGTGGCTGTCAAAGATTTCCAGACTTAGGCCCTCATTATGACATTGGCAGGCAGGTGACCCCCACACCAGCGATGGCGGTAGTACCGTCTTCAGGCTGGCAGTAATGACCGCCAAATTATGACCATGGCAGTGATCTTTCCCATGGACAGCCAATGTACCACCACAACCACCAGTGCGGTACAACCACTGACCACGGCGGTAATCACCTACAGGCAGGCAGAAGACAAGTATCCACCCACCATATTATGACATTGCAGACTGCCAGGATTTCCAGCGCGGTAGCACCACCCCCAAATTCTGGAGGAAACACATCATATAAAAGGAGACATTCACCTCCAGTGATACAGAGGAGTCCGCGGCCGCCATGGAACCAGAACTGGAAGTCTTCCTGATGCTGTACTAAGTGATGGCTGTCCAGGAGCTCCAACATCAATGAAGACGATGACAGTGTGTACAGTTGCCTACCATGCAAGGAAGGGAGGGGAGAGTGACACACACACTCACAACACACGCCGTACACACAAACCACACACCCAGAACAATTTGCAGAGTAAATCGACATCAACAGAACCCAGGAGTAAAGAAAGCTAGGACACATACATCTGGTCCAACCACTGTAATCATGTTGGATAACAAGCGTAAATTTAAATATTAAAAAAGTACATATTTACAAGCAGGGCCATTGGCCAGTCCAGAGTTCACAAATGGCCACAGGGCAACGTCCAAGGCCCAACTTGACTCTTGGCAACTTTGGCACTCCACTGGGCAGGGGCATCATGGAGATGGCAGACAGGCATCTCAGGGGGCAGGGAGGGGGGGGTGGTGGGGTGGTTTTGTCTTGGAAGGGGAGTCCTTGGGTTTGGGTGGGGGTGGGTTCTTGCTCTTCTGGGTAGGGGGTGGAGGAGTGGCTTTGGGACGGTGGGCCAGAGTGCCACTTTTGGTCCCATTAGTGGCGGGGGAACTCTTAGGGAGATGAACAGGAGTGGAATGAGAGATGGAGGTACTGGGCTGGGGGGGAGGGGACTCTCTTTTTGCGGGCAGGATGGGGGGTAGGGATGAGGTCAAGTTGGGAAAGGAAAATCTTCTTAGGGCCAGTGCGGCGGGGTGTGGAAGTAGGATTGGGAGTGGAGGTAGAGGAAGTGGTTGTAGAAGGAGGTGTGCCGGACCTGGGTGCAGGTGTATGGACAGTGTGCGTGCGTGAGGTGCATGGCTGCTGCGTGTCCGAGTGGGGGCATTTATGTGTCTTTGGAGGAGGGGCAGACAGGGTGGGGGAGGACAAAGGACGTGTGGATGTATGTTGTGGTGGTGTCTGCAAGTGAGGTGGGTGTGCTGCATGAGGTGGTGATGGTGATTGCGCATGTGGTGTGTAGGGTGCATGTCTGCGGGTCTGCTGTTGTGGTGACTGCTGGCAAGGCTGTACAGGTGGCAGAATCTGAGACTGTTGATGCAGTGCATGCCGGTGTGAGTGCTGTTATGACTGTGAGGGAGGAGGAGGATGGAGAGACAGTGGAGCTAGTGCCTGTTGTTGTGTGTGCATCTGTGTGTTGGCTGTGTGTGTGCTTGTGGAGTGAAGTGTGGTGTCTGTGTTTTTCTGTGCGAGTCCTGTCTGTTGTTTTGGGTGCATGGATGTCAGAATGTGTGAGTGGAATTGGTTGAGGGGGAGGAAACAGGGAATGGGAAGACGTAGTTGGAGGGGGGACGGAAGAAACAGGGACACTGGCTGCCATCAGAGAGGAGGCCAGAGCCTTAAACGATCTCTGTAGGCCTGTCAAGCCACAGTGAATGCATTGCATTGCTGCATCTGGGATGCCAGTCCCTGGATGGCATTTACTATGGTTGACTGCCCTACAGAGATAGATCTCAGGAGGTCAATAGCCTCCTCACTGAGGGCAACAGGGCTGACTGGGGCAGGGTCTGAGTTACCTGGGGCAAAGGAGATGCCCACCCTTCTGGGTGAGCAGGCACAGGCAACTGGGTGGAGGGCTACTGAGAGGGGCAGTGCTGGTACGGGGGTAGTGGAAGATCCTGTAGCCGGGTGGTCCCAGAGGGGTCCCCCACCACGAGGGAGCTTCCATCGGTGGAGGAATCAGAGTCAGTTGTATCAGCTCCACTCTCCCCGTGGTGCTCCCCTTGCCCTCCAACCCACTGGTCCCCTCTGTGTCGGTGGACTCTGCCTCCTGGGTCCCGTGGGCTGCAACTCCCTCACTCGCCCCTGCTCCTTCGCCAGATGATGCTAATGCACACATGGGCAGGATGACAAAAGGAGAGGGGGGGAGAAAGAAAGGGAGCACAGGGTAAATCACAGTACCAACAGCACAGATGGCATGCGCATCACAATCACTTCTTGTAACTTATATTGCACAGTAAGGACCACTGTGACAAACCATTGCCTAGGTACTACAGCAGGAAGGAACCCAAACACTACCATCTGCACACCTACTGGGACCAACTAAGACCTGTCTGCCAAGCATGCTAGCTGCCTAGCAATACCAAAAATGCATACCACCGTACATAGCTAAGCAGGACCACGCAGAAATGGCTAAACCGGCATATTGGGGCATCCACTGACTACAACCTTGCACTCAAATCCCATGCCAGCCAATAGAAAATGAATACCACACACTCTGTGCTCACCCCCTTGTGGCTGCTGTGCTGCCCTCAAGTGCCCATCCAATTCAGGATTGGCCACCGCCAGTATATGGGCCATTAAGGGGAGTCAGGCTCCAACGAGCATCCCTCCCTTGTTGGAAGGCTGTCCTCAGCTAGGCCTCCACGGTCTTCCGGGCCATCGTCTCAGGTTTTTCAACAGTTTCCTGCAGTGGGTGCTCTGCCAGCTATGGACCGCCAGGGTCCACACGTCCTTGGCAATGGCATGCCACAACCCTTTCTTCTGATGGGCGCTGACCTGCAGAGGAAACACAGACAGAGGGACACCATGAACCAGACAATCCAGCCTGTCAAACAAATGGCTCACATACTGCATTTGTCCCTCATCGTGCACACACATAGCCAGTACCTCTGCGTGCACGTTGCATGCAGCCATACCCCTCCAAATGACACACTGCCAGCACACACTTACATCTACATGCAGCCATGTTGCATGCGACGTGCAGATGATGTACTCACCTGTTGGTCTGGAGGTCCATACAACTGCCCATACAGGGGTAGGACCCCATCCATGAGCTTCTCCAACCCCTCCGTCGTGAAGGCTGGGGCCCTTTACCCTGTGGCCCGGGCCATGGCAGGTTCCAGACAAAGGTCAAAGGAGCACACGCAGTGGAGATGTATCACCGTTGAAAGTCAGGAATCAAGTGAAGTTGTAGAAAGAAAATGGCGGTCATGTCCGCAGTGGTGAACACCGTCAACTCCAGAGTTGATCATCATTGGTTCCAGTACTCCATAGAGCCCCATGTTAGACACTGAGGAATAGCACTGCGGTGCAGACCTCCCACCACCATGACGCCTAACACCGGCGGAGTGCGGTCACTTCCACCTTTCCCTGCATACAGGACAGGCGGTTGCCATTTCCTACTGCTGGTACTCATGTTTTGAATTCATACGTGTGTCATTGGAGTCTATTGTAAACACCTAGACAAATCTGATGTCCTACATACATACATGCTCTGTGTACTACGATGTTGTGTGTCCATAGGTCCTGTTGTCACACCCTTATTACTTTTGGCTCACTTAGATACCAACCACTGCGGAGGAATATGATGAGGAGGCAAGCACCCGTGTACAGACCCCTCGTGGACTTGGCTACACTGGAGGACTGGCACCTCATACTCACTTATCGTCTGGACAGGGCTACAATCACAGAGCTGTGTGCACAATTGGAGCCTGATCTGATACCTGCTATCCGTAACACCACAGCAATTCCCCCTCTTGTGCAGGTACTATCAGTGCTCCATTTCCTGGCAACTGGTTCTTTCCAGGTGACTGTGGGCTTGGCTGCAGGAATGTCACAGTCAATGTTCTCAAATGTGCTTGGAAGGATCTTGGCTGCCTTGCTCAAACACATGAGTAGCTGCATCGCATTCCCCCAGGTTGATGATTTGCCCACTGTGAAGGCTGGATTCTATGCAATGGGATGCATACCACATGTGACTGGGGCCACTGACGGCACCCATATTGCCTTAGTCCCTCCCAGGGCAAATGAATGGGTGTGCAGGAATAGGAAGAGTTTCCACTCTCTCAATGTACAGATGGTGTGCCTTGCTGACCAGTTCATCTCCCACGTCACTGCCAAGTATCCTGGATCTGTGCATGATGCCTATGTGTTGAGGAATAGCAGCATCCACCAGGTGATGGCACGACTACAGAGGTACAGAGTGTGGTTATAGGTGAGCTTGAGTCTCCACCCAATGTATGTCAGTGTATGCCTACTGGAGTCATACCCCATGCAATTGTGCATGGCTAATATGTGTCCCTCCATTCTTCCAGGTGACTCCAGCTACTCAAACCTGTCCTGGCTGTTGACATCTGTTGGAAATCCAAGAACAAGGGCTGAAAATCTGTACAATGATGCACATGGGTGTACCAAGAGGATTGCGGAACACACTTTCAGTCTTCTGAAAGTCAGGTTCAGGTGCTGCCATTTGACAGGTGAATCCCTATGCTACTCACCTAAGAAGGTCTGCCAGATCGTGGTGGTCTGCTGCATGCTGCACAGTTTGACGCCATGTGCCCTATCTGCAGGAGGAGGGGGGTGACAATGCACCTGTGGCAGCAGTGGACACTGAAGACAGTGAGGAGGAGGAAAAGGAGGAGGATGTAGACAACAGAACACATTTCATTCAGCAGTGCTTCCAATGGCGCTCGGATAAGACTGTTGATCAATACATGTCTCCATTTTAGTAATGTGCTGTGTAGCTGTTATGTTGTGCAAGTCACCTTTGCATCCCAATTGACTGTCACCTATGCTTTCCCTTATTGCAGATGTTGTTGTGGTCACAACAGTGTACTGATGTGATGTCTACAGACTGCTGGAACACATTTGTTGGATGGATTAACACATTACAGGACATTTGCACAGGATAATGCAGTTCAATACAGTTCAATACATTGCACATTTCTTACTGATAAAGCACTATTACTCTAGTTGTGTTCAAGGGTGTTTATTTGAGTGGGGCGATGGTTGCGAAAAGTCCAGTGTAGTGGGCCAGTCTGTTTGTAGCACAGGTCCAGTGTCCATGGGGCCATAGGTAGGGGAGCAATGGCAGTCCAAAGTGAACAAGGTGAATCAGTGGCACGCAAGGGAGATATTCTGGAGGGGCTCATTTCCTGGCGGTGGTCTTGGTCTTGGCAACTGACTCTGATGTCTGTCTGGATCACAGGGAACGTCTGCACAGTGGTTCACCTTCTGCAGGGGGAGAAGTGCTGGTGGCCTGTGAGTCATGTGTCAGGGCCTCCTGTCCACTTGCTGCAGCAGATGTGGAGTGCTGGTCAGTACACTGGCTAGTGGAAGGGGCCAGCTGGTGTGTTGTGTACTCAGGCATGATGTTCGCCATGTCACCTAGCACCCCTGCAATGGAGGCCATGGTGGTATTCAAGGCATGCAATTGTTGCATGACCTCCTGGTGGTGTTACCCCTGCAGCTGCTGGTTCGCCTACATGATGTTTATCACCTGACCCATGCTATCCTGGGATTGTTGGTATGCCCCCAGGACATTTGTGGTGTCTCCTGGGCAGTCGGTTCCCTAGGCCTGGCCTCCCCCTGGTGCACAGCTGTCCTCTGACTGTCCCTGGTCCCCTGTGCCTGTGTCCCCTGAGCAGTGTCCCCACTCCCACTTACACCAGGACCCTCATTTTCTTGCCTGTGTGATGTCGACTCGGGTCCCTGTACAGCTGGGCGCAATACTGATTGATGTGTCCTGGGGACAGAGGTTTGGGGCGTTGGCTGGCTGCTGTTGTGTTTGAATCTGAGGGGGGTCCTGAGGTGGACTGGCTGTGGGATGTGGTAACCGATTGACCTGTGGTTCCAGATGGGCCAGGGAGTTCATCCAGATCAAGCCCTACAGAGTTGTTGTCAGCACTGAAGTCATCTTCTGGTGGGGGACTGGGTTACCTAGCACCTCTTTGCTGTGAATGTCGACATAAATATTTTTTCAGAGCAGGCAGTGGTTCTATGGACCACTGCCTACTCTGAAAAAAACGAAACCAAATGGTTTCGTTTTTTTTCTTCATTTTGCAACTCGTTTTCCTTTAAGGAAAACGGGCTGCAAAATGAAAAAAAAAACTGCTTTATTGAAAAAGCAGTCACAGACATGGAGGTCTGCTGACTACAGCAGGCCACCATCCCTGTGAGTGCAGGGACTCGCTATGGGGTCGCAAAATGCGACCCACCTCATGAATATTGATGAGGTGGGTCTTTGCGACCCCATAGCGAGTCGCAGAAGGTGTCTGAGACACCGTTCTGCATCCTGAATTTCGACTTGCAAATTGCGAGTCTCTATGACTCGCAATTTGCGAGTCGCAATTCATGGATTTCCTACATCTGGCCCGAAATCCTGTTTACTAATACCAGGATTTGAAAAAAGCTTGGGCCTCCTAAGAGTGCTAAAGTTTTCTTTCACATAACACAACCAAGGTATATTGGATATGTTGTCTAATTTCAGGCAATCCGGTATGACTGGCTTATTAAGGCTAAGTTCCTCCTTCAGCCATATTACACACCAGAGTAAGATGGACTATAGATGGATAAAACTAGCAATATAACTCAGACCAAACTTCATGTAAAATCTCGGAGGGCAAACACTGACCCAGGCCCAGGAGTCCCTTTAAAACTTTGTTCTCCTCCACCATTATCAGAGCTTTATTTGCATAGCACCAAATCCACAACCAAACATCGAGATGGGGATACCTTTGGCTTTGTAAACATCTAGCATCATTTTTAACGGGTTCTAACCCAATCGGGTGAAAAAATCCCTAACGCTAACACATGCCCTTTTGAGGCTGCCAACAATTTTTTTTATTAGAGGTTGGCAGTGCCACTGACCTGAGTCAATTAAAATCCCCAAATAGGTAAACGTGTCCACCTTGCCTAAAACCTGGCCATGCGCCATGAAACTAGAACTTTTAGCGTTTTTCAGACTCACAATCATAATATAAGACTTCTTAAAATTGGTAAGTAAGTTCAGAGAGCCCATAAAATCAACAAAAAGATCTAGCATCCGTTGAAGGCTTCTAGCTGTATGGGCGACCAGAACTGTATCATCTGCATTTAGAAAAGCAGGAAGGGGCCTCACATCTGCTCTTGGCACACCTAATCCCTTGTCTGTAAACACCCTCTCTATGTAGACAGTAGAAAGACAAAACAAAAAGGAATGGTGCCAGGATACAACCCCACCATACACCCGCTTTCAAGTCAAAGTGCTTGGTGCATTCACCATTGTTATCGTATTAAACTGAGCCTGTCAGGCGACAATGAAGGTTTTAATTTTTTTTTATCAAGGAATGGTCCACCCCACGGAGCCCAAAGCTTATCCCTATTGACCTTATCAATGGCCGAGCTGAGGTCCATGAAGGCAAGGTGTAGGGATCCCCTCTAAGCCCTGACACATTTGTGAACAATTAAATGTAAATTCAGATTCTGCTCCACCGTACCCCTACCGGGCCTGAACCCATATTGTAGGTCACCGAGAATATTATGATCATCAGCCCACTGGGTTCATAGCTTCAAAATGACCCGGCCAATGATTTTCACTTCTATGTCAATTAGTGAGATAGGCCTGTTCAAGTGGGGTCACTCCTATCCTGCTTCTTGAATACCGGCACAATCACGGAATTCCACCACACCTGAGGCAAAGAGAGGCTCAGGGCAGCATTAATATCGAGGGTAAGTAAGGGGGCCTAGACGTTCACTTTGGACTTAAACAAATCTCCTGAAACTCCATTGGCACCCAGAGCCTAGCCCGTAGGGAGAGACATAACCACTTCCCTTATCTCAGTCCAGTGTAAAGTCAACTTGTCATCATGTGTCAACAAGGCTTCCTGAGATACTGAGTTCTGTCCTTGATACAGGGTAGAAAAATGATCCATCCAGGCCTGGTGCAGCTTGGTCGGACACCTGATCCTTGCAAAGAAGGGATGATTGACTACCCTCCAAAACAAAGTCCAGTCCTTCAGGGAGCTAGCTTTAAACAGATCATCACACATTCTTTTTTAATTCCAATTTTCTGTGTTTTAAGGCTGCCCTATATTTGGCTCTGCTGTCTTTCACCTCCCCCTGATCTCAATGTTTTCTCTTTAATGTAGCTAAAAGTACCTTATGTGCCGCCGTACAATTCCCGTCAAACCAGCAACTCGGGACTGCAGGCCCTACCTGTCCAGGCTTCAATAGGGCAGAATTAACTTGGGTACAACCCATGACAACTGTGTCAAACGCCCTTAAAATACCCTCGCTAGGGGTCTCTTCATCCAAGCAGATCAGAAATTCGGACTGACAACCCTTAACCAGATTAATAAAGAATTGTTATGGGATGACATTATTCCATTTTAGCCTGAGCCCCAGGTATTTATGAACAACTGGAGCTGTAAAAGAATGATGAGAGGCAGCCCACTTCAGGCCCCAATGGAAGCTAGCAAAAAAGTGGATTATGATCTAGAAATATTCCATCTCACAGAGAAGGAATGCAAGGTGGAGGACAAGCTAGCTGAGAGGTAGATAAAATAAATATAAGAGTCCAACCCTGAACCTTTAAAGGTCAGTGGGCTGCTCCCAGGAGCAAATTCTCAGCACCCATCAAGTTAACTAAATTTAAATCTATTGAGAGCTCTTTCATTAAACCGCCCTAGGAGATGTGCTTGAGGTGAATTTGATTCTGAAGGCCGGTCATGGGGTTCAATACATCATACAAATGACAGTCTCTACATGGGTGTAAGTTGAAATCTCAGTAATGAACAAAATAGAGGATCTGTGAGAATGCAAAGAAAAAAAAAAGAATATAAATGCACTGAGCAATAACACAATCTCATCAGACTCCTTCCCATGGATAGCATTATACACATTAACACATAGTTTACTAGTGTAATTGTTGAAGGAAAGGAGGACATCAATATATGTAGAGAATCACATGTATCGATTCTATTTTATGAGTCAGATCCAAATTTACAAAGGCCACTAAACTCCTGCTTGCTCTCACACTAGGAGTAGGTGTGGCGTTGGTAGAAAAGAAGGCATAACCATCAAGGTGGAAACCCCCTAACACATCCCATGTCTCTTGGAGACAAATAATATGTGAATAAATTATTGTCTTAACCCACTCTGGATCTGTATTAGTGCAGATACCAGCTATATTCTAGCTTAAAACCTGCAGAGTCTTTTGGGAAAAGGTCCAGTATTGCTTTCACTCTTCTGTTGGGCCCTCCCAAGTCATTCTTGGACATTCAGCCCCTGCCCAAAGAGTGGATAAGAGAAACCCCACCCTATAGGCATTGTAAAAATGTATGAGAACACAGTCCTCTCTGAAAGATTTGGGAGCACTACTTCGCCACCACACTCAACATCCCTTTATGATTTATTGACACAATAACTGTCTAGCAACAAGAAGGACTCTCTCTGCAAGCTAGTGAACAACTTTATTTCTGAGTTGCTGATAAACCTCATAGGCAAGATGCAGCAAAGGCGGAACATTAACCAGCAGCAAGACATAGAGAGTGCAGACGGGTGGAAGGTGGAGAGGAGCCACAATGTATGAAGGACTCCTAGAGGACATGTTGGGTGAATTACATGTACACACAGGACCCCCTGATCATTATTCACCCCACAAGTAGCAACCCTAAGTCTGTGCAATGTCCAGAGCTGACAACTCTCACTGGTGCAGGTAAATGTGGAGGTGAATTAGGCACAATGTCATGACCTGGGCTCATAAAGAAATTACTGATAGCAGCCAGCGCCAAAGAAATGGGAACACTAACCCTGGTGCAATGATTATTCAAGCGGTTAGTGCCATCACCTTCTAGCTGGAACGAAGGGCAATCATTCACTACTTGAAGGGCAACAGGTAGAGCCAAGGTGGAGGCCTCACCAGCCATAAGGGTGCGCTGAGAGGAAGCAGGAGTCCAGTTCGACTTAAGTATCTCTAAACAGCTGGAGGCTATACTCTCCACCTGCATCAGTTTGACAACTGGAGAGTCCATGGCCAATCTTACCATTGCTTCCAGAGCAGAAAAAGAAGCAAGCATACATTTAAACCCATATATATGAAAAATAGCGCACAACTGCGCTAACGCAGTTGTGCGTCATTTTTCTAAACGCCAGCTAACTCCATTCCTTAAAGCCATCCGTACACCATATTAATGGAATGACACACTATGGCACTAAGGAATGGCTAGCATTAAAAAAAAACGCTAGTCGGAGGGGAAGGCATTAGTGGGAATGATGTTAGTGGGACAGAAATGACGTTAGGCTGATTAGCGGGAAACGTTTTGCTGCTAGTCAGCCTAGTGTCATTTACTGATGCACAAGCAGCCAAAAATATGACTCCTGTCTAAGTTAAACAAGAGTCATGCCCACCACCCCAATGCCCACCACAGGAGACCAGTGTCCACTGGGCAAGCACAAACTACCCAGTGCCAGGATGGGGGGCCCATGTAAGGGGCCCCCAGTGACACTTTACAAATATATAATATACTCACCTAAACTTACCTGGGATGGGGTCCCCCCTCCGGTAGTGTCCTTGTGGTGTGGGTGGTGGTGTTGCTGGGGCTTAGGGCACGCATCTTTGTGCCCATTCCACGGTGTTTCCCCATGGAAATGGGCCTACCTGCATTCTAACACCTAGTCTTACCCAGGCATAAAATAATGGCGCTAAGCGGGTTTAGCGCCATTATTTAGGTCCGCCTCCCTCATGCTCGTCCTTTCTGCACCGGGAGTTAATTATGGTGCTGGAGGGGGCTAGGGTCATGTTTAGGACAGGAATGCCTACCTTGCATCTCATTGACGCAAGGTGGTTCACGCATCCTAAACACAGCGCTAACTCCAATATTTTGACGCTAGACAGGTCTAGCGTCAAAATATAAATATGGAGTTAGGTTAGTGCCATTTTAGCGCCAAAGTAAATGGCGCTAAGGCAACGCTAACTATCCATAAGTATGGGCCTTAGTGTCACCTGCCAGCAACCTTGAGGTATTTACTATGTTCTTAGCCGTAGACACCGAGGGAGGTTCCTTACATTTGTTTAATGCAGCATCCCCCGCTGAATGACTACTTTCGGAAGCATTAGAAAAAGGCCACAGAGTCTCTAGTCTTTTTGAGGGACATTGACTTCCCAGGTCAAGTGAGGAACTGCTAGCAGATGTAGTCTGCACACAGCCTTGCAACACACCACTTGCAGCTAACCCCGAGGAATCCTGCATGAGGTCATCTTATATAGATTCAGTAAGGCCTGGTTACACACTGAAAGTCTCCTTTCAAAGCTGGAGATTTTTTATCAATATCCTCTTGGCTCCCATTAGAAAATCCGTTATTGTTGTGCGTCACTCACCAGGAGACTTTGGGGCCGTACCCGGGGATTTAGATGTAGTTGTTGCAGAAGGATCATTTATTCCCTATATTTTATGGAAAATGCTAATGAGCCACAAAATGAAGAATGAGAACTCTCAAAATAATCCAGAGATTACAATTTATAACTAGCTGCCTAGGGCAAGCGAGGCCAGGATGACAAGTAGTTCAATGCAAGTACTATCTATGCCTACCAGACACAGCAGTCCTAACAATCCCACGATGATAAATCAACGACAATGAAGCAGAGTCAAAAAAAGGTAGATATATCTACTCACAGGCCTCCTTCAACCCTACATGCATAAATATCTCGCCTGCTGGACCCCTCAAGGTGGAAGTTAGAGGGGTGGCCAGGCCTCCTACGGACGATGACAGGTGTAAAACAGGCCCAGTCTTGGCCCAATCTTAATCCGGGCATGTGCCCGTGCTCATCCCGTGCCGGGGGAAATCTGGGGCGCTTCATAACGTGATAGGAGGTGAAACAGGATTAGCTCCTCTTCTGCAGGGCAAGATGATTATGGGACATCAAGTCCCTCACAATGCAAATGGAGTCCCAAACACTCTAGAAGCGTCCTACGCTGCGGGGAAGTCCACAGCACTTTATGGCACAATAGCAGGTGAAGCAGCATCAGCCCCTCCTTCACAGGGCAATATGATTATTGGACAGCGAGTCCTTCATAAAGCAAATGGAGTCCCAAACACTCGAGGAGTATCCAGCGGCACACGGAAATCCAAGGCGCTTCATAGTGCGATAGCAGGTGAGGCTGGATTAGCCCCTCCTCCACAGGGCAAGATGATTATGTGACAGGGAGTCCCTCACAATGCAAATGTGGAGCGCCAAACACTCGAGGACTGTCACTCTGCAGGTGACAGTTATCTATGCTTACAATAAACCATGTCCAGATTTGACACTTTGTCCTTTGGAATGAAGACTGTAAACCGTCAAGGCTATCCAGTCCGTCCAAGGAAAGGTTTCAGTATTTTGCTTTGGCTGTCAAACGTGGTCCCATACAACACAACAAGAATTCTACAGTATCTATTAGTTTTTCTCATCTTCTATCATTCCCTTAGGAATTAACTGGAAAGGGAGCGTGCAGAATTATAGACAGAGTTACAGCATCAGTTTATTGGTAGCCAATCATTTCTTGAATATAACGTTTTGCTCAATAGATTACGTGCAGGGCAATATTATGAGGTTATTTTATTTCATTAAGTACTATATCGCATACTTTCACTACTGCCATGCATTCATACACAGGAACCTCCTGCATCATCTCTACTGACATTTCCTTCCCATATATGACCACCGGCATAAATACTTGTAAACGTTGTGACTTTTTTTGGACGAAAAAAGTGACATGAGAAAGTATGCAAGGCATGTCGAAAGGAACCCTGAAGCCTGGAAAATCCCTGAAATATTACTGTCAGTCTTGAGGCAAGTTCCGAGAGGCAGACACCAGACCCTAGTAACACTATCAATAGCAGAGTTTGGGTCATCTTCCCATTCTCAGACAATAGATACATTGTAGTTGTTTTCTGCTATTAATATCAAATTTGAAGAATGTTGGCAGAGTTGACAGACTGGTCACGGAAAGAAGAATAGAAGGATGCATAAAGGGATGTGGTGATGTGTTAGGTCTTAGAGAGCATGTAGCCTGAGCCAGTGAGATTTTCAGAATAGCCTGTAATTGGATTACACGAATTAAGAAAATAAACGTGTAATGTGTGTCTTTTCTGATTGTGGGGATGAGTACTGCACTGATGATTCCAATTACAAATTACCCACTAGCCGCGAAATTCTTGCCAGACTGTCCTGTTCCAAAGTGACCTCTCAATTTGAAAAGTGCATGGTCGGTTACGCCCCACTAGGGGAAGTAGAGATTCGTATCTTGAAGATGAAGTTCATTGTAGGAAAAAGAGCAGTTCTCCTAGCCCAGTCCTGCACCTTTAACAACAAGCAACAATAGACATTCTAGACTTTTTGAGGATGTCACTTGGCGTTTTGAGATCTATTGTGTCATCATTCACTGGATGGCCCCTTTAAGTCCGGCCTTCTTCTGACACGTCAAACTTCTATCACATAGAACACTAATTTGTCATGTTGAGTCACAGAGACGGGCATAGGGATAAACATACAAACATAAACTACCACATATTTATTTTCACTATATCCTATAAAATTGAAAATGAGATGGTGTGGCCAAGCCATCATGGCCGTGTGGTCGTAATCCACCTGTGCTCAAACTGCATTTCGGACGAATGGCAGCTGGAGGAACCCGTGCATCTTGAAAACTCCGGCACTGGGAACCTCACTCACCCGTGATAACGGAGAGCCTGAATGGGGGAGATGGTGGCGCCTTGCTGAGCTGATTTGAAGCCTGTAGCCCGAGGCCCTGCGCCTGAGAGAGATTGCGCCTGCCATTTCAGGTGGCCGTGAGGACTGGTGGTGAGTGCGCCAAGGCTAGGAAGGCAGTGCCGGGGGCTCTCCCTCCATGTAGGTATAGTCAAGAGTGAGCCTACATGAAAGACCCTTGACCGTAGACGGGGCGTTTTTTTCAGGCTCCCGCACAATGCAATTGGAATTGCCTGACTTTGTCATTCCAGGTGATTCCTGACCAAGCACATATGCTCAATAGCCTGAGTCTCCCCAGAGACATTTGACAAATAAGGAACAGACTCCTGGCCACCACAAAGTTCACATGCAGTGCACTTCTGACTACCCCTGGGAGAACAGGAATTGTGACTTCCCCAGATCCCAGGATGCTGCGGCCTACCCCTGGGGGGCACACCAGGGGACCTCATGCACATGATCCACCTGATGATGCGGAGAGACACGAGCACACATGTCTGAAAGTGGATAGGTCTGACCAGCACTGGCTTCTACGGTAGGGTCTTTAGATGAACAGGAGACCAGCGATGCTTTTACCTGCCATCCAAAAAGACCCAGCTCAATAGAGCATCCAGCTATTTCTGATCGGCAAAGACCAGCAAAACACACCCACAGCTCCCACAACACTCCACTATGGTGCTAAGGAAGGCCAACTTGCTCGCTATACTGCAGGAGCTTGAAAAATAAATTCGAGAAGAGTTGAAAACAGACATGGCTGGCTCTCCTGATGCCCTGCGCTCCGACCTAACTGTTCAACTCACATCTCTACAGCAGGACGTGGATTTAGTGGAGAAATGAGCTTTACACTCAGAGATGCAATGCCAATCTATGGAATTGCGCCTGGAGAAACTGTAGGATTTCAACACAGACCCGAGGCTAACTACACACAGCCCTGTTGAAGTGCGAAGACCTTGGAAGTCGATCCCGTCCACCACCTCCACTGGCGGACAGACGACGACCTTGAGATGTGCTGGTGGAACTACACTCATTCAAGATGAGGGAAGTGATCCTGAAAGCAGCCTGTAAACCGTAAAACAGAAACTATCCCCTTCCATGGAGCACAGTGCTCGGTCTATCAGGACATTGCGCCCGCCACCCTTGAAAGAAGAATTCTTTAATTTAGACAGATTATGGACCACCACTGCAAGAGTGACGTAAAATACTGCTGGACCTTTACCTTGGATTTGTGTTCTTCTACGAGAACAAATCACACCATTTTACTGAAGTGGAGGAGGTAGCAGACTTCCTGGGCCTGACATTCAGCCATGATATATGCTCGGACAGTGCAAGTGATCCACTCAAAGCGGGCCTCGGTCACGGAGGCAAGTGGACTCCCTGGCTCTCTCAGAAATGTCCTAGGAAACAGGGGAAGAAAGAGGAGTGGGGACCTATGGTCTCCATTACATGAACCTGTGCCCTAGCAGACGAAACACCGTTCTGGATGAAATCCTTTTTGTTCCTGCCTGGTGATGGGCCCCCCTGGGGCTTGGGGTGGGTGGGGAGATTCTATGTACCTCGTGATACTTGTAAGGGATCTGAGATGTGGGGAGTGTTGGTGTTCTGGGGCACGACTCTGCCTCAATGTAATCCACTGCTAGACAGATTAACCTTAGCCCCATACATATGATCTTCCATTCAGAATGCTAAAGTGGGTATTGCCAGACCGCCTACGATGTTTTATGGTTATGTTATTGATGGTCTGATTACGGGACTAGGGTCCCCACATGTTTTAAACTGTTGTTCTTTACTGCTTACCAAGAGAGGCCCCTTCTAAGGGGTATTTGAGCAAATGCACCTTAGGTTCAGATTGGACACCCGGGTGAGATTTGAGAGAACGAGGGAGGCAGGGGACAGAAAAGATGCAGGGCCGAACAAATTTGCTAGACAGACATGATGTTAGTCAAGTGAACGTGGAATGTGCGAGGCCTTAACTCCCCCTCCCAGAGGCAAAAGTTATGGCAGTATCTCCTAGATGGGAGGTATGATATTGTAGCTCTACAGGAAATGCAGTGAGGAAGGAAGTCTCCGACACAAAAGGTATCCCACTGCGTTTAGTTCTTCACATCATGCAAAACATAGTGGGGTTGCCCTCTTTTTCCATGCCTCCTTGGCTTCCAAACCCACTGCCCACAGATCTGATAGGGATGCGAAATTTCTGATGGTAAAAGGCAACATCGTAGTCTGCCAATATTGATAGCCACTGTGTATGCCCCCAACACGGCACGTACACCTAGAGCTAACTTCTCCAATTCTTTAAAAAAATCAGTGTCGGAATTGGGGCTAATTGATGCTTGGAGACACATGCACCCACACACTAGGGACTATACTTTTTTCTCTCACTCCCATCGCACTTATTCACGACGTGACTACATATTTGCAAGTCAGTCCCTCACCCATAGTGTTCTGTCATCAGAATCCTATCACATAATTATTTCTGACCATGCTCGGGTACAGCTCAATTTAAATTGGTCCCTGGGTACCCCCAAAGAGCGACGTTGGTTCTTCCCCACCCATCTCACCCGAGACAGGTTGTTCTGCGATGAAATTTGCAAAACAATTATGGAGTTATTTTCTCTGAATGACCCACATGACACCGTTATGGCTACTAACTGGGACCCCTTTAAGGTGGTAGTTAGAGGGAAGTGAATTTCACCGATGTCTACCCTTACCAACCAGAAAACCCAGGAATGCCTTGTGAGAAAGTAGCCTCTTTCTAGTATGGTTACCCCCGCTTTTGGCCTGTTTGTGAGTGTGTGTCAGTGTGTTTTTACTGTGTCACTGGGATCCTGCTAGCCAGGACCCCAGTGCTCATAGTAAAAACCCTATTTATCAGTGTGTTTTGCCTGTCTCACTGGGATCCTGCTAACCAGGACCCCAGTGCTCATAGTTTGTGGCCTAATGTGTGTGTTGTGTATAGTGCTTGACTTTGTCACTGAGGCTCTGCTAACTAGAACCTCAATGCTTATGCTCTCTCTGCTTTTAAATTTGTCACTATAGGCTAGTGACTTCAATTACCAATTTCAATTGGCACACTGTACCCCCCCTATAAGTCCCTAGTATATGGTACCTAGGTACCAAGGGCATTTGGGTTCCAGGAGATCCTTATGGGCTGCAGCATTTCTTTTGCCACCCATAAGGAGCTCAGACAAACCATTCCACAGGCCTGCCATTGCAGCCTGCGTGAAATAGTGCACACACTATTTCACAGCCATTTTCACTGCACTTAAGTAACTTATAAGTCACCTATATGTCTAACCTTCATTTACTGAAGGTTAGGTGCGAAGTTACTAAGTGTGAGGGCACCCTTGCACTAGCAAAGGTGCTCCCACATAGTTCAGGGCCAATTCCCAGGAATTTGTGAGTGCGGGGATGCCATTACACACGTGCACTACAGATAGGTCAATACCTATATGTAGCTTCACAATGGAAACTCCGAATTTGGCCATGCACGGTGTCTAAGATCGTAGAATTCTCCCCCATTCTAAATCTGGTATAGGGGAGCCAATTCCATGCACCCTGGGGGCTCCACCATGGACCCCCAGTGCTGCCAAACCAGCTATCTGAGGCTCGCAATGCAGCTCCAGCTGCTGCCACAGAACAAAGCATTTCCTTTGGGAGCAGGGTGCTACACCCTCTCCCTTTGGAAATAGGTGTTACAGGCTGGGGAGGGGTAGCCTACCCCAGCCTCAGAAAATGCTTTGAAGGGCACAGATGGTGGCCTACTTGCATAAGCCAGTCTACACAGGTTCAGAGGCCCCCAGTCCCTGCTCTGGTGCAAAACTGGATAAAGGAAAGGGGAGTGACCACTCCCCTGTTCATCACCACCCCAGGGGTGGTACCCAGAGCTCCTCCAGTGTGTCCCAGACTTCTGCCATCTTGTTTTCCAAGGTGTGGGGACACTCTGGAGGGCTCTGAGTGGCCAGTGCCAGCAGGTGACGTCAGAGACCCCTCCTGATAGGTCCATACCTGATAATGTAGACAATCCCCCTCTCAGGGCTATTTAGGGTCTCTCCTGTGGGTTTCTTTTCAGATTCTGCTTGCAAGTTTCCAACAGGAATCCTCTGCCACTACTAATTCATCCTCTGACCTTGGATCGACTGCAGACTGCTCCCGGAACCACTGTAACAGCAACAAAGTATCTAGAAGGGCTACTTTTCCTCAGCAACTTCAGCTCCAGCCAGCAACTGCAACAGTTTCCATGGAGTACATGCTCTGGGGACTCCCTTTCTTCACCCTGCACCAGAAGGATCGAAGAAATCTCCCATGGAGTGACGGAGTCACTTCCCTGCTAAAGCAGGCACCTTCTAAGTCAATGACTGGTTCTCTTGGACTCCTCTCATGGAGACGAGCATGCTCCTTGGAACACAGAGGGTAGACCCCATCGACACAGACTCTCCTGAGGTCCTGCTGTCCCAATTTGGAGAAGGTAAGACCGTGCCTTCCCCGAGAATGACAGCACCCCTGTGTACCACGTCTTCTTCACCTCCTGAGGCCTCTGTGCACTATTTGAAAAATTCCTTCATGCCCAGCACTCCATCCTGCAATGCTCAATTCGCTGAGTTATTATCTGGCGGCATGGAACCTTACTTTGTAGTGCTGCACAAACTGCATTTTGCACCTCCTTTGTCCCCATGTCCTGGGAACCCCGTGGGTGCTATCTGGTGTTCTGAGGGCTCTCTAAAGTGCTGAGAGCCCCCTCTTTTGCCTCACACCGAGTTGAGGCCCCCAGGTCCCTCGGGGGTCCAGATAGTGCCACTTTGACACAAAACACGACTTTGCCAGAGCCAAGGCTTGTTGGAGGAATCCAGTGCCAAAACTTGCCTGCATCCAACTTCTCTTTGTGGGCTATCCAGTGCATCATGCAGGAACCCACTGACATCCTTCTTGGGTGCATTTCTGCAGTCTTCGTCCAACTGGGGACTCTTCTTTTGCACCCTCTTCTGGGTTGGCAGGGGCTCCTGTCCTTCCTGGAACTTCTTTCGACTTCTGGACTTGGTCTCCTTTCTTTGCAGGTCTTCAGGTCCAGGAATCCACCATTTGTTGTTTGCAGTCTTGCTTGGTTCTTGCAATAACTTTAATCACGACTTGTAGTGTGTCCTAAGGAAACTTGCAGTACTTTACTCCTGCTTTTTTGGGCGCTGGGGTGGGGTATTTTACTTACCTTTACTGTATTCTTACTCTCCAAGCGATTCTCTACACACTTCACTTGTCTAGGGGGGAAGTCATGATTTGCATTCCTCTTTCTTAGTATATGTTTGTGTTGCCCCTAGACCTATTTTCTCCCATTGCATTCTATAGCATCTTATATCTAATTACTTACCTTATTTTGGTGTCTAGTGTATATATTGTGTATAATACTTACCTCCAGAAGGAGTATTGCCTCTAAGATATTTTTGGCCTTGTGTCACCCAAATGAACTACCTTTATTTTTGGCAACACTGAGTATTGTCTTTACTTGTGTATAAGTACTGTGTAACTATACGTGGTATTGCAGGAGCTTTGCATGTCTCCTAGTTCAGCCTAAGCTGCTCTGCTATAGCTACCTCTATCAGCCTAAGCTGCTAGAACACTACTACATTTCACTAATAAGGGATAACTGGACCCGGTGTAAGGTGTAAGTACTCAAGGTACCCACTACAAACTAGGCCAGCCTCCTACATGCCTGACCCTAGAGACCGAGCTGAAGCTAACTGAGCAGGAATACAAAGAGTCCCCCTCTCTACGGACAAGGAACGCCAGAACACTCAGAGGGAAACTGCAGCCATTTACATGAACAGAGCGGAGTTTACCATGCTTCGCTTTCGTCATGGGGCATACATGCAGGGCAACAAAGTAGGACACAGGCTAGCCCAACATTTAAGGGTAAACCAGGAGAGAGAATATATCCCTAGCCTCAAATTGAGGGACGGGGAGAGGCCAGGATGAAAAGGGACAAAGCAACTCTCTTTAGAGACTTTTACGAACACCTTTACACAGCCAAGTTGAAGAGAGTGGACTAACTGCGCTATCTAGAGGAGATTTCCTTACCACAAGTCACTCGGGAACAGAATGAGATCTTGAGTTACCCCATTGGGGGACTGGAGGTCAGGGCAGTAATAGTGACACTCAAGCTCCACAAATCACTGAGGCCAGATGGGTTCACAGCCTAGTTTTATAAAACCTTTAATGTGGAACTAATACCACAATTGACCAGACTGTTCAACCATATAGCCACTAAACTGAGGATCACATGATTGATGAGTGAAGCACTGATATCAGTCATTCCTAAACCAGGGAAGGACCCACAACTCAGCTCTTTTTATAGGTCTATTGCCTTATTACACCTGGATGCTCAATAATACTCCTAAAGTCTTGCCACCCGGTTAGAAGGAATCTTGCCAGACGATCCACCCAGATCAGTCCGGATTTAAAAAGGGGAGGCAAACTCATGATAATTTATGGTGGCTGAGACACTTGATGAGAAAGGTGACCAAGAAGTGGATTCCAGCAGTGCTGCTTGTTTTGGATGCAGAAAAAGCGTTCAACCGGGTCGATTGGTCCTTCTTGTTTCAGACATGAGCCACTTTCGGCTTTAATGACAAATTCATAACAACGGTGCAAGCCAATTATATTATCCCAATGCCAAAGTGCTGGTGAACGGAATTAGTTTGAAGTTTTTTCAGTTGGGGTGCGGCACCCACTCTCTCCTATCTTGTTTGCGCTTATTATAGAACCTTTGGCAATGAAGGTGCAGCAGGAAGAAGAGATTTGAGACATACCATTTATATTGACTATCCATAAGATCTCTCTTTATGTGAACACTATTCTCTTATTCTTAACGTCACCAAAGACCTCATTCCAAGCTTCCCAATGCGAACTGCCCAAATTTGAGCGGGTGGCAGAATATTGGATTATCGTATCCAAGTCCTACCTCCTGAATTCAACTCTCTCCCCACTGAGATGGAACACTTGACACTCAGATTCCCTCTTCAATGGGCAAAAAAGAAATTCACATAGCTAGGTGTTAAACTCATCCCAGGCATCTCAGGCCTCTGCAAAGCCAACTACCTCCATTGATACTTTGTGAAAACACACACAACTGTACTGTATAAGGACAATCTCTTCCTTGATCAAACTTCTATTTGATAAGATCTCCCATACTCCCCCCAACATGTTGCTTATTGGTCTAACCAACTAGGCAAGCAGATCTCAGGCAAAAAATGTAATCATCTATGGCAGGATACCCCCTGATACAACCACTCCATGGGACTGAGGGAAGCCCATTACAAAACCTATATGATTGGTACCTCTAACCTACAAAGTTTAAAAAGACATTTCCCTATACCAATGATACTTGCTGGAGGGGCTGCATGACTTCAGGCATATTTGGTGGGACTGCCCAGTGAGCCGACCATACTGGTACGAAATCTTAGCCCAAATTAAAGACGTACTAGGGTGTCCAGTACCAGCCTCACCCGGCTTTACTCTTCTGGGGGTCAGGGACACATCCCTCAAATCCTAAACTTCGAATGATTGGGCGATTTTGTGGCTATGTCTGGGGGCAGTTAAAATGGCATTGACAGCGGCATGGAAGAATCTGGCAGCTCCGTCGATCACTCAATGGCATGTGAGACTCTGGTAGGCCCTAACCATGGAGCGCTTAGAAGATACCAATGGGGGCCATTAGTGTCCTTTATCTCCAGGGGCCTCCCACTTATGGTATGGCTTGCCCTACTTGGACCTGGGCACTGCACCTTTTCCACATATGATATGTTTATGATCACCGGGGTTTGATAAGTCCAGCATAGGGAGAGTATGGACTAAATGTACTCTCTACTAAGTGCTCTGTATTAGATACCAATTGTTGCCATTCATGGAATGTGTTATTTCTTGTTCTTAACCAGATTGCTATGTTTGTAACTTATTGTACAGGTACTGTATGTATTGTTACATTAACATTTGACACATATGCCTTATTAGAAAATGTGTGACATTTTAGCACTGGCCTTTAATGTTGATGTCAACATGGATTGTATGCACTACCTGTATATTTTCTACTGTGAAAATCCAATAAAGAAGGTTTCACAAAAATTAAAAATGAGCTGTAATTATACTAGTAAACTGAAAGAAGGAAAATGAGAGAAGACTATTGGTTGGCAAAAGGAGTAGGATGTTAGTACTTTAGATCTATGGTAGATACAGTAGAAAGATTATTCAGAGGCAACAAAATAAGAAAATGCGTTTATAATCACAAAGCAACAATTACAAACAACACATCGTGATTTTTTGTCCATTTCCTAACCGTTCTAAAGTCATTTTCTCTGGCCTCAAATAGTTAAAGGTGTGTGTCCAATGGCAGATATAACAAACTTGCAGACTACTTTGAAAGTAAAATTGATCTTATTACATCTTTTCGGGCACAAAATGCAACCCCTCCACCTGTATTTTCAGGTACTGATAAGTTTCTAGTGGATTCTACCTCAGCTCTTTCTCACCCACAACCACTGCCTTTTCATTGAGGCTCTTTTTTCAAATTTATAACACAGCATTAAGAAAACTTTATCCCCTTAGACACTAAAAATAAACTGAAAGGCTCCCAAACTGATATTTCACCAGCAAAATTACATGGAAACCTTCTTTAGTTGAATCATACTTACACCCAAGCCATAATGCCTCATTAAAAAGTAGTGTTGTTCCCTCCAAATGGAAAGTAGCCCCACCACTCCACTGCCAAAGGCACTTTCTCATGATCTATAGCTATGAAAATCATTGACCAGTAGCACAACTTTCGTACCTATCATAGCAGCTAGAACATGTCGCCTATTCTCAGCAGTCAAACTATGTTGAATACTATAATCTTGTTCACTCCCTGCATGCAGTTTTAGTGCCGTCTCCAGTATTCAAGCTGTGGCTAACACTGTCCTGGATAAGCTCTGCATCTCAGCAGACTGTGATATTCCTACAGCGCTCATTCTTTTCGCCCTTTTGGCAGAAATTAGTATGATTGATCATCAGCTGCTCTTAGAATTGCTAAATACGTTTGGAATTAATGGTACAGCTCTTGAATGGTTTGCAAACTTTCTATTCAATAGGAAAATTCAGGTTTCCATTACTTCTTCTGTATCAGAGACAACATCTATAAAATATATAGTCCCACAGTGGTCTATACTTCCGCCTTGTTGCTCAACCTTTACGTCTTTCCTCTTGCTTTTCTCATGCAATATTTCAGCTTTACCTTTTTAATTTACACAGATACCACTCAAATCTAGTTAAAGGACGGAGGCAACATTAACGTCATTGCTGACACTTTAGCTACCTGTCTGCAGTAAGTCAATGTCTGAATGTGTTCTCACCCACTAAGCTTAAATGGGCAAACTGCTTAGATACTCTTGTCCTTTGGGGATCTTCAGTTCTGACCATCATTCCTAGGTGAGAAATCCACACCCATTCCCTATGTCAAAAATTGGGGCGAAATATTTGATACCGCTCTTTCACTCTCCAAAAAGATTAATGCAGTAGTCAGATCTTGTTATTTTCAGTTTTTAGTACTGAAATGTATTTTGTACGTGTTTTCACTTCCTCAAAAAATCACGATTTTAAATGCATCTCTGCTAGTTTGGACACTGCAATGCATTGTTTCTGGATCTCCCGGATAAAATGATTAGAAAACTGCAATTAGTCCAGAACTCGTCTGCCAGACTAGCTCTGAACGTTAAAAAAGACAAAGGGGGCTGTACACAAATGTAAACTTACACATGAAGTTAAATCTACCTTTTTAAATGTATTCTTACACTTTTTGGTAATAAAACAACTTTAGGCTACTTGCCATGTACAAGGGTAAATTTGCTGCAAAATGTAGACGTACATGTCTCCACTTCCTGAACTAGGGGGTAGACAATAATTTGCAATTAAAAAGTAATTACTTTTAACTTTTCAGACGTTGGCGGAGATCTCAGGGATAGTGGCGGAGATTTCTTTATGGTGAATTATAACGAAAAGTTTAAAAGTTTGTTATAGCTTAATATACAAAGTAAGAATATTTCAAGGGAAAGAATAATGTAAAGTAATTTATATTAATTTTAAATTTTGAACAAAATAAACAGGTGCTACATTATTAGTAACTTAATTTTGAATTGAATATTCAATTATTTTCAATGTATTAAATACATTTGTTTTTTAAATGTAAACAAAAAATTCATACCTAACGTCTAAAATGTATATTTGTTTATTATGTAGTTATTGACTGCTGTGTACAGAAGGAATATCAATTAATTTAATTTAAAAATAAAGTTACATGATTTTTTTAAATTTTAAAATGTGATTACAACATTAAATATTTTTTTAAAAACTAAATAGTAAACCTATTTGAATTATAGATAATTGTGTAGCATTAACTTAAATGTACCTTATATGTTTTAAACATTTTAAACAATTTAGTTTATTTTAACAATACTTCCTTTGTGATTTTATTTTTCAATCCTACCTCAATTATATTCCATGGGAGGATGTTGTGGTACCAGTGGTTGGCCGTTAGTGGTGCAGGACTTATTCCTGCTCTGTGCTTGAATACATTTACATTTACAACTGTTTTGAGTCTTTTAAGCAAGTATAGGAGGGCAGTTTGTGAACTGCAATGGGATCACTCTTTTGTGAGTGGTTGAATGTCCCTTTCTAAACCTCTCTTTACCCCCAAACTACCCCCTACCCCTCCTTCCACCACCCCCTTTAGTAGAATTACCCATTTACCAGCCACTCCACTCTGCCCCTCTCAAATATACTATGAAAATGAAAACTGAGTGCATGGAGATCTCCGCAGTTGGGGCTGATATCTTTGTAGATTAAAGATAGATAAGGCAGAGAGCTCCACATGTTGGAATGGGAATAACATTTTGTTACATATTAGTAGTACTATTGTAGGGCTATTCAACATACCTCAAAATGTACTTTGAAAATAGGCCTTGCTGTAGCATCTTTATCCTTGACAGGAATCAATGCTCATTGAGGTGGATGAATTTTGGACCCAGTAAATAGTGTGGTAGAAACATCAACAGAATTTCAATACCACCCCAAACAATTTAAACACCATGACTCGTCTGGCCATGCAAGGAAAACTCCAATCATGAATAAAATTAAAGAATTTATTACAAACGCAAGCTCAAAGTCATGTAGACAATGCGCAAAACCAAGTTATGAAGATACATAATCACCAAGGGGTGCCCAAGGCGTCTAAATAGATTTAGACAAGTCAACATTAATACAACTAAGCATCCAAGAATAATAATGCATACCATCAATAAGAATATCTGAGAAACTGAGATTATACTTTGCTCAGAGTTAATAATCATCAGTCAATTCAGATTAGCAGAGTCAAAAATATTTGGGTGGGCACAGTTCAACCCTACAACTAACCAAATAAGGGAAATAACTGTGTGGGGAGAAACACATGCGGGCAAAAGACAAAAAGCACAAAAAGAATGAAAATAATTTGGAAAAAGATAATCTTGGACTGCAGGTCATTAACCAAGCTAGGCAAAAGATAAGAATAAAGGGAAAGTGTCAGCATATCAGAAGCTCGGTCAAGAGTCTTCTGGAAGGGAAAATAAAAGTATTTATTACAAATTTAAAGGGCATTTCAAAGGGTAATGACAGAGAAGAAGATACCTCTCCAAAGGTAAAGCATTCAGAGAATCTTCATTCAAAGCATCAGGATCAGCAAGCATCAGGACAGAATCTAAGGACTGCAAGGATCTGTTCACAACTGCTCAAAGTTCAAAGGACCATTAGTATTTCAGAATTCACAAACCATTCTGATTTGTCAAAGTTGTCAGTTCATGTCACGGTGAATGGGCATCATCGAATCGGAATTAATCGTATGACTCCAAATTGAAACCGTCCAATTTCTTCCCAGGTCTGTCATGGGAGCATCTTCCATCTGTGTGACTCCACGCATGCTTGAAACAATTGTATTAAAAACCGAACCATTCCATGTTTCACACGGTTCTTCCTTCAAGGACACTATTCTACATTCTCTCTATCCTTAAACAATAGAATCTATTACCAACTAACTAAGCTTCTCATGAGAACATAACCTAGAAAAAAGATCAGATTAGGAAATGAATCAACATTTCATAGCACAGTCACAAATTACAAGCTTCAACAGGCCTCACTCATACTAACGCAAGAGAAAATATAAAATGCATTTAATTAATACATTTTAGTAAAACACACGTAATATGCAAACTTATAAATTCAGCATTTATAGTATTCCACTAATATGAGTAATACATTTAATTCCAAGCAAAGAAGTGCATTTCTCTCACTTTACACATATTATTAAACTCATTAACTGTTTGCTAACCATAAGAATTTCAAGATCGTTTCTATATGCACTGTTAGTCTAGAGTCTAAATTACATTAAGTTTTATCCCTCTAACTTGATTTACAGTGGTGGCTGGAGTCGGAGCAAAGTGGTGGGGTGGAGGGGCACAAAACAGAAAAGACACACAAAGAAACAAAAAAACATGCCTGCCGCCTCCCACATTGCTGCCAGTACATCACTCTTCTGGGTCCCTCGCTGAAGGCACAGGCGCCCAGCCTGCCCTGCGGCCAATCCTGACGCTGCTCTCATGCTGCTAACAGCATGAGAGCAGCATCAGGACTGGCCTGAGTGCTCTTGATTTGCACTCCCATGCAGACTGGGAGCTTTTGTCTGCTCTTTCCCACCTGGAACCACAGTGCTGGGTTGGAGACAGCTCAATGCACATGTGTGTTTGGCCGTCCTGAGACGGCTGGCCAAACACACATGTGCACTGAGGGGAGTGCACCTCCCACTCTCCCTGGTGCCTGTCATCCCCATGACCCCGCCCCCCCAAAAAAACAATAATGAACTTAGTTTATTAATATTTTATTTTTCAAGTTTGCAGCTGCTGCTGCTGGTGGAGGGGGGATGTCGCTTCTCCTCCGTAGCGGAGGAGCCACCGCTGGTGATTTAATTGAATAGCCACCAAAGTTGAACTTTGAAATACAGGCAAGTGCACATTTAAGATGCGTGTCAGTACAGCTTTCTAGTTTTAGCTGGTAAAACTATGATTAACATAAAACATAAACGTTTACATCCTGATGACCTTTGTGACATGAGGGACTCTACTGATGGTTAGACTACATCAGTCTCTGGCTCTGTCTCTAGTCTACTGGCCAGACTTTGCTGGCTACCAGTAAAGCAGCAGATTATTTTCAAGTCACTCTGTCTAGTTCACAAAGCCCTGTTTGGAAATCAGATGCTGTTTCCCCAAGAAATGTCAGCTATAGTGACCTCAACTGCCACTATGGTCCCACCAAACTTTTTGGGTTATTCCTTCTTACAACTGTAACTAACAGAGGCAGGACCATGTCTGTAGTGATGCCAAACAATGAAATGCTCTAAAATGTAAAGTTAAGAAATATTTCTGATTTTCTTTGTTTTCTTAAAGCACTGACAACATGGCTGTTTCTGTGTCAAATTTGGGTCAGGCTAGGTTCTGCTACTGGCTTCCTTCTGGATCTTCTGCCTGCCCTATGCCTAAAGGTCTAGCACCAAGATTCCTGTAGGTGATAGCATGCTTTAGAAACACCCTTGAAAAAACAAATGAATCTGAACACATGAGGTAGGGTTGTGTATATATGAGACAAATAACTCTTGAATAGAGGTGCCAATGGCTGTACAAGAAAAGAGATGGTTGGTACAGAAGGAGAGAAGTGCATCTATAGGATAGATAGAAGGAATATTTTGTGCAGTAAGAGAGTTGTTGGGATACAAGGGACATATCTTAAAGGTGTCCATAAATGTAAAGCAAAAGGAGGAACATAAAAGCCATGCATTATTTAAGAGAGCTATGAGGAAGAAAATAAAATGTGTGCAGAGAAGGAGCTCTTCTGGGGTAGGATGTGCCCTGGAAGAAGGATTTACAGAGGCACAAGTTACTTCAAGGAGTAGATCTAAGTTGATGTGCCCCCCAAAGAGAGAGCTGCAGGATGTGGGTTATGCCTTTGAGAAAACACCCAAGTGGTAAGAGATGCTACAGCATAGGCAGATGAAAGATGTGAGATGAAAAATGTGAGATGCCAGAGAGAGAGATGCGCAGGGAGTGATTGCTCTCTTTGGAGCAAGATCTGCGTCAGCGAGATGTGCCATGGAATTGATAACTAGTGCTCTGGAGAGCTCACCGCAAGGTGTGAAAGATGATGTGGGAGACAAAGCTTCAACATGATAGTTGTGCCCTGGGAAATAGAACTGTATAGGTGATCAGCAGCGGCTCCTCAATTATGGTGGGGGAATGTCGTACCACTGGTGAGAGCAATTTTATTATCAGTTTATTTTGCACTGATTGAGCAGAGTCTGGGCTGAGTCTAGAGCGGGCGGGCCATCCTCTGTAGACAGAAGAATTTCTCCAAACCAAGCTGTGTTGGACAGCTCGGTGGAGAAGAGGTGCAGGCTCCCTGGCCCTGAGCGAGCGTAAAACCAGCCCACTTAAACCAATCCCAGAACTTCTCTCATGCTGGGTAACAGCATTAGCGGCAGGATTGGGTGGGAAGTCTGGGGTCTTGTGCAATGTGGCCCATGGATGGCATGGAGCAGAGGAGCACCAAAGCTGCATCAGGTAAGTACATTAATTTTCTTTATCATTTTCCCACGCTCTGCCCCACCACTTTTTATTGGCAGCAGCCGCTTGTGTAGGTGATGTGCAGCAGTGGCTCCTCCATTATGTCGTTCCACTGCTGAGAGCCAGCAGAGTGAAAAAATAAAATGATAATAAATACATGTAATTATCATTTTAATTTTTACTGACTGGGCTGCGTCTAGGGCAGGGTGGGTCATCCTTTATGGACAGTAGCATGGAGGCGGGTGGTGGGCACCGCAGGTGAGCATGTCAGTTTGGCCAGCTTTCTTAAGAAGGCCAAACCGACATGCAAGCTTTGATTTATTCAACCTGCGCTTGAAATGAATTTTTGAATTTTGAATTAATTTTTAAGGAGTTTTGGGTATGCCAGGTAATAAGTGAAAATCCATTGGCAAAATTTAATTTGATGAATAAAAGTTCTATTTGGTTTCATTGTTCTAAGATGGCTGCTGTTTTAACCAATATCTGCCTCGTATTAACAAGATGAATTGTCCTTCTTTTACGTTTTTTAATGTTATGTTTCGAGGTCACTGAATGTAACTGAGAAATGTTGGTATAAATATTGAGGCAGAAAATGGGTTTGGCGTAAACAGTTATCAAGGCAATCTCCCGAAACATGTCTGTGCCCTTTTGATGTCAATTGAATAAACAGAATACTTAAGTGCCCCATGACGGCCTGTCATCTTTATTTCCAATGAATATCTATCTATCGTTCTATCCATCTATCTATCTATCTATGATTTTAAATTCATTTATGTTTTTCTTAAATTCTTTTTTCAACCCCCCTTTTTAATTTAATGTTAAAAGTATTTTTTTCTTTATTTGGCCAACCCCTGAACTCTTCACTCCCCCTTTTTTAAGTACTGTTAACACACTTTACACCTACCCACACCCAAACCCTAATATTATCCTTACTACCCTATACCGCTACCACCAACCCCTGAACCTAAAAATAAACCCTAAAATTACCCTTACTACCGTAGACCCCTACACACTCCATAACTTAAAAAATATCCTTATCACTCCAGTCACATAACCACCCTTAAATGCTAAAAATATCCTTACCACCCTATACCTCTAACCAAGCTAAACCCAAAATTACCCTTACCACTCTATACCCCTACGGGCCCCTAAACTCTATAATTACCATTACCACCCTATACCTCTACCGACCCCTAAACACTAAAATGACCCTTACCACTGTATAGCCTTACTCACCCCTAACGCCTAAAAGTACCCATACCACCCTATACCTCTAACTACCCCTAAAAGCTAAAAATATCCCTACCCTCCTATACCCCTAACCTTCCCTAAACCCTAAAGTTTCTCTTACCACCCTATACCCTTACCCACCCCTAAACCTTAAAATTACAAATGATCCTTTTCACCCTATACCACTACCCCACTACCTACCCCTAAACTATAATTACACACAGACAGATACATGTATATATGTGCATATATCTGCATATATATATATAGATATACACACACACACACACACACACATGTATAGACACACTTAATTTAAATAGTCTACTTACTTTGCATGGTAAAGGCATGCATGGTAAAGACATTTGTGGTAAAGGATGTGTGGTACAGGCCCTGTGTGGTAAAGCCTGTGTGGTAAAAGTGTGGTGACATTGGTGCCAACACAAAGGGCTCATCATTTGCCTGGGGCTGCTTCAGTATGCTAGCGGAAGAACACCTGCTTGTGATCCAGCTGGTGCATATATTGTGGTACGTATGCATTAGTTGCCCACTCGGTAACACAAAAGTGCCCCAAAGGGCACAAACACCATAGGTGTGACTATGTGCACTTTGTATAATATAGCCTCAGAACACAAGACACAGATCGTACTTTCATAAAGACGCTACTGCTATGAGTTTTTTTTTTTACCCTAGGTGATGCCAAAGTACCTCTAACACACACCGCCGCCTGCAACTATCAAGAAACAATATGTAAAAAAAAGTTCTCCAAATGTATTCTAGCCAGTTTGCCATTTGTACTTCTGTTTTCCCTATTTCAGTTCGATGGTGATGTAATCATAAACTAAAACGTAAAAAAACTAATTGATTTAACTGACGCCTTTCACACCTTTGTAAATTACCAATCTTCTCCAAAAGCCATGACCTTTGGCTTTGCCAAGGCTTGTTTAGGAAAGGCTTAGACTGAAGACTACAGCCCAGATTCTGAAAAATGTCACACAGCGCAGTGCAGCACCCAACAAAGCTGCGTTGTATGACAAGGAGAGAGCAGGGGAGTGCCATATCTACAGAGATACGACTCTCTCCTCCCCTCTCCCTAGCGCCGGTGCTGATTTCAGCTGCTGTGCACCATGCACACACCTTAGTGCCATAGTGGTAGGGTGTGTGTGTGTGAGTCTAGAAATAGGTTTTGTACAGGAAGGTTACCTTTCCTGTACAAATACTATACCTAGACAAGTGAAACTGCTTTTCCTACTTCGTATGTGTGCTGTACAGTGCTGTACACATGCAAAGTTGGACCATCATGGAGAAGTAAAAACATTTCTCCGTTTAGCGCCTGCTTTTCAAAGGTGTTAATTTTTGGCGCTAAACCCTTTCTGCTGATGTTTCAAAATAGGGTTTGGGTGGCAGCACGGGTACGCCCATGTACCATCCATGTAACACTCCCTTGATGCAAAGTAATGCATGTTGTGCTGCTTTGAGTTACTTTGCTACACAAACCAATGCAAATGCCTATCTGCGTTGGTTTGTGAATGCCAAAGAAAGTTTAGCATCGGGTTAGCGTTACACAAACAACGCTAAACCGACGCTAAACCTTTGAGAATCTGGGCCCATATTTCTGTGTGTATGTCTTCTAAGCGCAAAATAAAGCAGCAAGGTGCTCCGTGGAAGAAGCAAAGGAGGTATTTTAAGTATATTCTTCTGGGCAATACCACACGCTTTTCTGTGAATGCGAGTGTTACCTTTGTGCATTTTTAACTGGTGCTGATTTTTCATTGTTGCAAAGTAAAAACTGGACGTGCTAAATCAAGCGCCTCCAAAGCTTTGCCTTTATATGCATATTCCAGTACGTCCACTAGTGTGCACTTGAAGATAGTTTGCCCCAAAAAGGTTCTCAGTGATTTTCCATGGATTGACTAAATAAATGATAGCTGACTCGCTCGTTCGATAGTGGTGCAGGGACTCCCTCAGCTCAACATTACTTACCATAATACATACAGTAATGTCAGCTAAATTACTCAGAACACCCCTTTTGTGGCTCGGGATGCTTAGCGGTCGACCCAGCTATGAAGTTGCTGACCGTCAGTGTCCCTTTATTTTAATAAAGTGTGTCCTGAAAAGCGATGCAGTGACACCTGCTTCTGCTTCTCCCTGCTCACATGTACTGCGGAACAGCAGCAGATGGCATCGTTCTATTCTTTTTGATCGGAAAGGGAAAAAATCATACATTTCCTGGCAAATTTCCTTCTTGTTTGAGGCTGACGCAATTGTAAACCTTTCGAGGTGCACTCACATCGTTGCTGTGTGCATCATGTGTCCTGTTCGTGCTTTACCACACAATTAGGCAATGATGCTGATGCGTAACGTCACAGTGGTGCTCAGCCGAGGCTGGTACACTGCTTGCTGCTTGCTTTTGAAATGAGAATGAACTGTATGGAAAAAGCATGTTTGGGGCTTGGTGGCACAGCATTGGTAAAATGAGAGGTAGAGATGCAATGACCTTGGCACCAAGACATAGAAATGGCGAAATGTAATGTGTGTGGATGGACAAAAGGCATTAACATCAGGACTCTAGTCAGGAGCACGAGGGATAATAAGACAATTGTTCAATATATGTACTTTCTGCAGCGAGT
The DNA here is from genome assembly GCF_031143425.1 of Pleurodeles waltl. Classification (NCBI taxonomy): domain Eukaryota; kingdom Metazoa; phylum Chordata; class Amphibia; order Caudata; family Salamandridae; genus Pleurodeles; species Pleurodeles waltl. Next base: position 932,905,836 of record NC_090448.1, on the reverse strand, counting down.
GCCATTTGATGTAGTTTATTATCTTTAGCATCACTTTGAGAAATACATCCCCTTCATCCATCATTTTAACAGATTTTGTTTTGTAGATCCTACACTTTCCATGTAGAAAGATGTAATTATTCCTGCAGATTTTCACATATTTTATCAAAGATATAGAATGAATTGAATGCAAAGTGGTCGATAGCTTGTTTTAAGAGTATGTTACGATTGGTAGGGCAATACATTTTAGAAAGAGAGCTTTGGAAAAATATCACTGAAAACCTGGAGAAAAATATGACAATGGAAGGGCAACAGTGTTGGGAAAAAGAGAGACGGTTCTGGAATGTTATGGGGACTTTGGAAAGGCGTCAACATTGCACTGTAGCTAAAAATGCAGCTAATGCATTTCAAATTGCTTTCTGCTGTAATTATGACAATCGAAAACATCTAATGCTCTAAGCTAAACCGTTGCAAAGGAAAAGAAAATGTAGTAAAGTGAGCTTATTTTATTTTTGTTTTATTGATGTACAAAGGAAACATGAAAGAGAAAGTCTAATATTGAGAAAAAATCAGGGAAGACCAGTTTGGTAGATATTTATTAGCAAAGGTTATTCGTGGATCAGATTGTCTAACTTAAAACTCTGTGAATGTAATTAAGAACTTGGTACTGACATATGGTGTCTTCCACAGTCCACAATTTACAATCCAGACATTGTCTACAGTGCATTTTATACATCTGAAGTGGATATCTTAAGTACCCTTTTGCAAATTGTATATCATGTGGCCTCAAAGGCTAGAAAAAGTTGTGGATAAATATCACAGTTTTGACATGCCTGAAACAGTACACAACATGAATATTCAGGGAATGGATGGATTTCAGCACTGCAAAGTTTAATTGATATGAAAAGTTCGCTTTTAGGCACTCTGAAGGGCTACCAGCTACGGCCCTTGCAGGGCCATATGACCAGAGGAGCTACTTAAGGTAAATGCATCCTACTGTGCTCACTATAGAATCTATATTCAGTGTAATTCACTGTGCCATGTTCTTAGTACAGCCCCTATGCCCAATGTTTACCCCTGTCAAATGCTTAATCGCAGGCCCAAATGTTGGGGGATGGCCTGGAAGCCAGACCACAGATTCCCAAAAACAATCTCAAATGTTCTCACACATTCTCAGACACACACGAAGAGGTGCTAATGCTAAGGCGCACCTTTTAATGCCAATGCACTAACAACTGATGTAACCATTTATGCACATGCACAGTCTCCAATGCGCTTGAATGGCTATTATATGCTGAAGCCCAAGACATGCCTTAAACATGCAGGCACAGCTTAAAATGCTCAGGCACAATTCTGAAAGCTGAAACAGAAACATCAGTGTCGAGGCACCAGCATCAAAGCTTAGACACAACAATAAAAGATTAAGCACAGTCTCAAATGTCCAAGCACAGCCTTTAACTTGTCGGACATTATTACCATATGCAATGGTTCAACCCCAAATGCACAGGCACAGCTGCTAATGCCAAGAAAAATGCCAAGGTCCTGCTTAAAATTATGCTGAGTCTCAAATGCCAAAGCACAGCCTCAAATACCCAGCGTCTGTCACGTGGAAAGTGCAGCTACGCACGATCAAATACGGTCTCAGTGGTACAGCCTTTTAGGCGCAGTGCAGCCCCTAAGTGAAATTCCCAGCGCCATTATATCTACTGTTTACTCCTATGCACATTACCACCTCTCTGTGACTAGAGTAGTCTCCCGTGAGAAGTGCAAACCCTTTATTCAATGCAGCTCTCTAGGGGCCACATGTACGAACACTTTTTCCCATAGACACAGAATGGGAAAAAACCTTTGCTACATCTGGCCCTAGGTTCAGTTCAACCTCTTGTGCTGAGTGTAGCTCATTCACAGCGACTCCCCCATGTTCAGTGCAGTCCCCTGGCATTGGCACCCCCAATTTTTCATGGTCTCTTAAATTCAGACCCTTTTATTGAGTGCATCCTCTGTTGTGCAGTGCTGCTCTCCGTACAGCTCCCAGAAATCAACACCGCCCAGTATGCTAAATTCACCCCTTATGCTGAGTGGAGACCAATGTCATAACAAAACGTACGGGGGCCCTCCTACAAAAAACCTGGAGGGACCCCCCACGCTCCAGACCCAGCCAGGAACTCTCATCCCAGGGCCTGCCACCCATTGACAGTGTCGAGGGACCCTGGAGCTTGTGGCTGCAGAGGGTTATTTTTATGCCTCTGGTGCAGACCCTTATGCCTATTGAAGTATTTTATCATAAGTTTTGTCTAATTCATGGTCATTGCGGAACCGATCTTGACTACATACTTTATGCCCAGTGCACCCCTATGCCCCATGAAGCCCATATGCTCACGACAAACCCAGTGCCCAGTATGAGTACCCTCCATCATGCTTTGAGACATGGGGTGTAGCAACAAAGAAAATACTATTTGTCGGGTGAACACAGCTAGGAGATCTCCCAGTACAAATGCTGCATCAAGTGCATTAACCAAGAAAACCACTGCAGGTTGCTGATGTTCTTTTCAAGGTGTCATTTAGTGATGCGTCCTATGGTGACGTTCTGAGAATCACTTCCCCCATCAGCTCTGTATGAACTTAAACTTCTGAGCTATCTTCTTCTTCTACAGTGTAGCAGCATAACATCTGAAGGAAAATTAAATAATTGACTTGTACTTGATCTTTGAAACTAGCTTGCCAGTTATTTGTAGCTATACTTACCATGTCCCATCTAAAACGTGGATCCTCAGACTCTTAACGAGGTAATACATGGACTACTCATTTTATGTCACCACTATAGGGCCACCAAACTGGGTGGGTGAGTATGGATATAGGTGGGACTCCAGTTCCATTAGCTTTTCCCACAAGTATTGAAAGGCAGGCCCAGATATTTTCGTGGACCAAGAGTGTTACAGGAGGGTTAGTACCTCACAGCGGCTAAGTTGACCATGCTCTTGCTTCACCAGTTTACTGCATGTATCCTCAGGTTCCACTAGTTTAGAAAACCCCTAGGATCAGGTTGGGAGGGTGGATATATCCTATCCCAAAGTGATACTGTAACTGAATCTAAAACATCATCCAAGTAAGGTGCAGGGTGATCAGGACACATAATGCATGTAGTAATGGATGATTCATTTCTCGATGTGTTTTGACACTGGGCTATCCAGATGCCAAAGGTTATTGACACTCTGTCTAAATTAATTTGTAATGATTAGGTACCCAAAGACATAAAAAATAAATAAAATGACCTTTGCTAGAGCACTCCTTCAGGGCCCCCTGTTTCGCTGCAATGAAAATGAGAGTGTGGCAATAGCCCTCTGATATGGGGTTTTCATTCACCAGTCTGTTCGAAGTCCCTGGACAGAGAAAAACAATTGGAAGAACTTGTATAGGGTGAATCTTGTTCACATTGATGTGAGGTTCCACATAAATGAGAGGCTACTGTTAGATGATACTTCACTGAAGTAAGAGTTTCAATATAGTTGCTTGGAGCTTCTAAGTGGTTCGAAGAAGAGTTGTGATAGACTAACTGAAGTATAACGAGTACTGTGATGTCAAAGTGGGGTGCGCAAAGAGTAGGCCGATGTGGGGATATGTTCTGGAATTATGGCGGTACTATTACACTGAAAGGGGGAATCAGTACACTCAGAGACCTGGATGGCAGTTGAGCTGTCTTGAAGTTGGGTGGTAGTAGATGTGTTGTGTGGCACAGTGCAACTCAAGCTGTGTGAAGGCCAGCAAAGAGAATGAAGGAGTTAAAGAGGAGCTAAAGGAAGGATGGAAAGGAGCTAAAAAGCAGAGTGAAGTGGTAAGTGAATTAAAGTTCCAGAAGAGTGACCTATTGTGAGAAGATGAGGAACCAAGATGAAAGGATACAGGTGATGCTGAAAAGTGTGAGATGGACATATTTGTGTTGCTTCACAGATGTAAAAGGAAAAGCTTGAATCCATTGAATCTACAAAATTATGACTGCACTTGAAGGTCTTCGTAGTTTGTTTAGGCTTCTTTTGGGTTGTTCAAAGTTTGTTGGTAAATTTTGCTTTAGTAAATGGTTTGGGCTGACACGACAGGGTGGTTTGAACAGCATTCTGTGGTGACACAGCTTAATAAATTTAGCTAGTGTCATATCAGTGGCAGTTATACTCTTAGCAGGATGCCAGGAGTTTGTATTGTGTATTAAAGCATTTCTACATGCCTGGTTTTATCTTCTTCACAAGACATCTAGAAAGATGTTTGTAGTTTGTTTAAATACCCCTGCTAGAAATATACATATTTAGATTAGTAAATTTGCGTGCATTTATCTGCAATGTTAATTCTATTATTTAGTGCATCTGTAAGCATAAGCGTTTCTGTTCTACAAGATGGTGACAATATTAGCTGATAAAGGGTAAAGCAAAAACTTGTCCCCCTTAACTGAAATTATTTTGCTGCCCTTCCCTTGCAATGCATGGAGACAGCTTTTCCTGCTCAGAGAGACACGTTTGTGGCCTACTGGCAGAGCACTTTATGGCTACCTTATTTTGTCTTGCCTTAAAGTCAGCCATAGTAGTAGAACCCATGCGTTTTAAGAATATTCCAAGCCATGAGGATGTTAAATGGCTAAGTTCTTTTAATTTTAAAAAGTCATAGAACTTAAAGGAATCTTGCAGTGTCTTTTTTGTGTGAATGCTAGTGAATGTGTTTTTTCTGATAACACATTTTTGCAATCATCCCCACCCTCTTGCGTACCTGGAGCTTTGTTGATTTAGAGGAGTGTAACTGTGAATGTAACATAAATCGGGAACAATATATTTAAAGTCCCATCGATGGCTGGTAGCTTGTTAGTAGCCAATCCCCCAGGCAGACTCCTCTCTGGTCAGACATTGGATCTGCCAAGGTTTCATGACCACTATAAGAGCAGTCATCTGATGCAGAGTGGCTGGACTGCTGCAATTTATTGCAGAATTTTCTCTATGAAAAGCGAGGCAGATTGTCAGTGACAATTAGAAATAGTGTCTGTAGTCTGCTGGGAAACGTTCCCTTCACTTATGGTGTTGAGCTACCTAGACACGGACAATGAACCTCTAATAGGAGTCTATTTGAGGTGTCCGCTTTCGGTGGCAGAGACTCATTCTTTTGTCGAAAGTATTGTTTGAATACATGGTGGGTTTTTGCCCCCAAAAAGTGACTCATCTCCTGGCTGTGACAGCCTGTTTAGTAAAGTAACCTTCACTGCCATGGTAATGAACGTCAAACGAAGTCGAATTACTACCAACAGTGTGGCAAAGAAGCTAACTCTGGAAAATCCACCAGCAAACCTCTAACAACATTTTTGGTAATATACTTCCCATACTAAAAGTATAGAATCTGTTGAGGGTAAACAAAACATTCTAAACAAAATGACTTGGCAAGAAAATATTTGAAGCCTCTTTATGGTGGTCACTTCCAAGGCACGTTTTTTAAATTGATGGTAATATGCTGATAGATCCCTGGTTAATTTCCTTGAAATACATCAATAACTCTCCTTAATAGCTGTTGATTGAGACCTCTTAGAAAAAGGAAGATCACATAAAAAAGATTTTGGAAAGGCTCATCTGTTTCACTAAAGACTTTGGGCCTCATTTACCAGAAAATGGTGCATCAACTCTGATGCACCAGTTTCCTTGCATCACCATGCGCCCCACAACGACACCATGGTTGCACTGTATTTATAATACAGCGCACCATGGCGCTTGTTAGCACAACTGTATCAAAATGTTTGACGCACTTGTGGTTCTTAGCTGGACTAGTGTCAAAAATCTTGACGCTAGTCCAGCAAAGCTCGTGGAGACCCATTGAAAAGAGCCTAGTGTCAGTTTAACACTTGTCCTGGGCAGGTGTTAAAAAATGACGCTAGAATGGTGCAGTGAAATCTTGGAGATTTCACTGTGCCATTGTTTCGGGCCTCCATGTGAGGGAACTCCTCCCTTTCATGCATAATACCAGGTGCAGAGTTAATGTGGTGCAAGGGTTTACAAACTGGTGCAATGGTGACAATGCACCAGTTTGTAAATACGGCGCAGGGTGGGAGACTGTTTTGCGCTGTTGTAGCATAAAAAAATTACTCTATGGCGGCGCAAGGGGCTTGTAAATGAGCCTCTTTATTTACAGTTTGCCGGGGGGGATACTGTGGCAGATATTCTGTCTGCTGCATTAAGAGTATATTAAAGAACATGGCACTTGTAATTCGGCAGCCGGGCTAATAATCACGTTTTAATGCAGTATGGCATTCACCAAACTTTAAATAAGGCCCTAAGTGCCGAAGAGGAATTCAAGACACCACACAATTTTGCTATTAAACAGTGACAAAAGTCTGCAGGGTGAATGCCTTCATATGGTCCCACAACTCTGAGGTGAATTACAGTAGCCTTTTCATATACACTTTGGGGTATTTTATTTCTTATAAACTTGGGATTGGGAAGTGTGGGATTTGAGAAAGTATGTCAGAGTAGAAGGTACTTTAACACCAATTATTTTAATTTCTAATTCCTTTCTGTTTTTGGTGGTGTGGGGATTACACCAGCTTACCTTTCTGTAGGAGACATAGCGGGAACCCAAGGGAGAAAGTCTACACTCTTTTTTGATGGATAGGATTGACTATTGGAATAAAGCAAATTGTATGAACTATGGGAAAACAACTACGAAATAACTCCTTTGATTTTTATAGTGCCCTTGACAGTAATGTAAAATCCGACTTTACCATTAAGTTTGATTTTAAATTACTTCTAAAATAAATCCTTCAGTAATTTTTTTGCGGCTCCCAAACCAAAGTTAGGCATTATTAATTGTTATAATGTAACCCAGTGTTTCTCTATTTTTGAGCCTCCTGTGATACAGTGAAAAACAACGTTGATGGTTTTTCACTGCCAGGACAAGTAAAATCTTAAAAGTGCATGTCCTAAGTTTTAAAGACCATGCACTCTGTCCATGGACATTTAGGCCTATCTTCAGGGTGACTTATAATTATTAAAAAGGAAGATTTAGGCCTGGTGTTATAAATTGGGTCTCTATTTGGCAGAGGTTTGTACCCTGTCCAATTAGGGACCCTCACGCTAGTTGGGGTAAGGGAGTCTCACAGCTGAGGTAACCCCTCCTCACCCCTTGGTAACTTGGCTCAAGCAGTCAGGCTTATCTCAGAGGCAATCTGTAAAGTATTTGTAAGTGCATACATGCACATAGTATCACAGTGAAAACACCACACAAGTGCTCCACACTAGTTTAGAAAAGTAAGCAAAATATATCTGAGTAAAATAAGACCAAACAACAAACATCCAACGTACACAAGTAAAGATACAAATTTTCAAAGATTAAATCTTTCTAGAGTGCTTTGAAACACAATAGCTTCCACTGGGACTATCACAGCATCTTGACGGAGTCTCTTCCAACTGTCCGACGCTACTCGCGAGGGATTCGCCTGGATCTCAAGTACAGTACCTTGGAAAATGATGAGGAAACAAAGATGTTACACAGAATTGGGAAGTGAGGCATCATTGAAGCCTATGTGGCTGTGATACTTATTGCTCTCGGAGAGTTGAGGCATTGGTTCCTTAATACTTGGCAGGGGAGTGGAGGCTTTAGTTCCTTATGGTTGGAGGTAAGGTAATGCTGCATCGGGTGAGGTGTTGGTTCCTTATGACAAGGCGAGATCAAAAGATACAGCAGGTCAAGATGCAAGGCGTTAACTTCACTGTGTCACTATCACACCGCAGGGCCACAGGTGCTGTGGCAGAACGGGGTGTCACGGATGTCAGTGACACAGCACTGTGGACTCACGCTGTGCCAGGACTTCAGAGGTGCTGCAGTGACGTTGGGCCTGTGTTGCAGGTCACGGTTGTTGCACTGAGTGGGGACCATGGCTTTGGAGCACGCAGCGGCATGGAGTCAGAGAGTTGCACCAATTCCAAACTTGCTCTGGAGTCGATGTGCTTAGTTTCTTTTTATTTACACCAGAGCTCTCTTCTGAGGGCCCAGGAACTGAATATGGCACTATTTGGCAAGTCAGGACTCTCAGAGAGCCCAGGCACTGGCAGGTGAAGTCTTTAATGGCCATGAATTTTCTTAACAGGAGGTAAGCTCAGTTCAAGCCCTTGGAGAAACTTGGAAGGCAGCATGTAGAATGGCAAGTCCAGTCCTTTCACTCCCAGGGCAGAAGCAGCAAGCAGCAGGCCAGCACAACAAAGCAACAGGCAAAGTGGCAGTCTCTCTTATGGAATCCAACTCTTCTTCCTCGCAGACTGTCTGCAGTCCAGAAGTGTTCTAATTGTCTGCGGTCAGGGGTCCAGTACTTATACCCATTTCTATCTTTGAAGCATACAAACTTCAAAGAGAAGTCTTTATAATGCGCAATACCCTGCCTTTCCCTGCCCTTGCCCCAGACACACTCAAGGGGTTTGGAGACTGCTTTGTGTGAGGACAGGCACAGCCCTATTCAGGTGTGTAAGCTCCTCCCACCAATCTAGCTCAGGAAGACCCATCAGAAAATGCAGGGCACACCTCAGTTCCCTTTGTGTTGGTGTCTATAATTAATTCACAAACAGCCCAACTGTCATCCTGACCCAGATGTGTATTTCACAGACAAGCGGGGCACAGAATGGTTAAGCAAGAAAATGCCCACTTTCTAAAAGTGGCATCTTCAAATTTAAAATTCATAAACCAACTCCACCAAAGTTGTATTTTTAGATTGTGAGTTCAGAGACCCCAAACTCCTCATCTTTGTCTGCTCCCACCGGGAAATTACACTTAAAAGATATTTCAAGGCAATTCCCATGCTACCCTATGAAAGAGATAGCCCTTGCAATAGTGACAAACATTTGCAATGCAACGGGTCTCGCATTTGCTTGAGTTAGAGCCATTAGCTATTAGCGTTGTAAACTCCTAACCAAACTTTTCTCGCCACTCAAATTACAAGAAAAAAAACACATTGCGATTGCGCCAAAATTGAAAACGGAAAAACCAAGCGCGATTGCGCTATGTAAACCCCAGCGCGATCACGCTGCGTGAAAAATAAAAAGTTAAAGTAGTACAGAAACCATGCTGAAAAAACATCGATCCTCAAATGGTTTCAGTAGTTTACTGGTGCTGTGTAGGTGGGCTAAACACCGAAAAAGGCATGAAGTATGCATGCCTTTCACAAATGAAAGCAAGAGGATTTAAAAAGGCAAGCTCACGAACCAATTGAAACTGACTGACGTGACATGGGCATGGTTAGAAGCCTAAAGAGAGATTACAGCATGGGGACGGAGCGCTTTGCGCCCCCCTTAAAAATGAATTTAGCAGTATTTCACTAACAGGACATGTAAAACACACCAGTACATGTCCTACCTTTTAAATACCCTGCACTCTGCCCATGGGGCTGCCTTGGGCCTACTTTAGGGGTGACTTACATGGTGTAAATGGGAAGGTTTGGGGTTGGGAAGTGGGTGCACTTGCTAGGTCGAAATGGCAGTGTAAAACTGCACCCACATACACTGCAGACACTGCAGTGGCAGGTCTGAGACATGGTTACATGGTTACTCCTGAGGGTGGCACAATCAGTGCTGGAGGCCCACTAGTAGCATTTGATTTACAGACCCTACACAAACACAGTGCACTTTACTAGGCACTTACTAGTAAATCAAATATGACAATCATGGATAAACCAATCGCTACTACATGTTAGACAGAGCATATACACTTTACTAGGCACTTACTAGTAAATCAAATATGACAATCATGGATAAACCAATCGCTACTACATTTTAGACAGAGCATATACACTTTAGCACTGGTCAGCAGTGGTGCCCAGACTCCTACAGCCAACACAAGCAGGTCAGAAATAATAGGAGGAAGAAGGCAAAATGTTTCAGCATAACCCTGCAAAAAGGGCCAGGTCCAACACCTGACAAAAGGCTTATTTTGCCAGGTTGAAATGGCAGTTTAAAATTGCTCATACAGGCTCCAAAGGCTGATATACAGGCATGTTTTAGGGTGTTACTTCAGTGGGTGGCACAATGAGTGCTGTGGTCCAATTGTACCATTTAGCAAATTAGGTGTATTCCAATATTACCATGTTTAAAAGGCAGAAGCACTTTATCACTGATAAGCAGGAGCAAAGTGTGCAGAGTCCTATGGCCAGCAAAAATGGGTTCAGGTAAAGAACTCTAATCTGGGGTGGCCATGAAGGAAGGACACATTTCCACAAAGCTAACTGTCCCATCAATAAGAGAGAGATTTTGAAAAGATTTTAATAGAAATGTATTAACAGACCAGTGTAAGGAGTTCCAACCTGGTTAATTTTGCCAGTGTAAGTGTCAGCACGAAGCCTAGAGCTCTCTTATTACTTTCCCTCTTTTCCCAGATGTGTAAGAGTTTGAATACACACACACTGCATTACACTGATTCCTTGGCACAGCAATGCACATAAAGTAGCATATTTGTGCACATAGAAACACCACACAAACAGACACAAAACACAGACACACACCCACTCTCATCCCCCCCTCACACACACACACGCAAACACACCCACACTGCACTTTAGGACACAGGTTAATTGTGTGACTGTGAAGCAATAATTCTCTTCCTCCTTTGATGGGAAGGGAATGTCCCCATCATGGTGTAGAGTCAAGTTCATCTGTTCTAAGTGCCAACTACATGTATCTGGTATCCATATATATTTGAGTCATATCCTGGTGTTGCACTAACCTAGAATGTATGCAGAGGCCTAGACGGGTTCCTTAGCATGAATAAGCTTCTAGACTTGTCCTGTGACCTTGAGTGATGACCCATAAATGCCCTCATTGTCCAACAATGGACTACCGTCACTGTCATGAGTCTAACACACAGCAATGATAGCAACATACGTGTCTTGTGAACCCACGTGAATTCAGCTGCTGCCACGTTCGATGGGGACTTACTGTCCCAGGGAGCCTTGCACCTGCTGCTGGGGGCCGGCCACATCTCACGAGCGTTCAAAGCGCGCTGCGGTGCCCTGCAGCCTTCCTTCAGCTGCTGCCACATTCCACAGGGACTCACTGTCCCAGGGAGCCTTGCGCCTGCTGCTAGGGGCCGGGCACAACTCACAGGTGCTCAACGTGCACCGCTGTGCCCTGCAGCCTTTCTTCAGCTGCTGCCACGTTTGACGGGGACTCACTGTCCCATGGAGCCTTGCGCCTGCTGCTGGGGGCCGGCCACAACTCGCGGACGCTCAAAGCGCGCCGTGGTGCCCCATAGCCTTTCTTCAGCTTCTGCCACGTTCGACGGGGACTCACTGTCCCAGGGAACCTTGTGCCTGCTGCTAGGGGCTGGCCACAACTTGCAGGCGCTCAAAGCGTGCCCCGCAGCCTTTCTTCAGCTGCTGCCACGTTCGACGAGGACTCACTGTCCTAGGGAGCCTTGTGCCTGCTGCTGGGGGCCGGACACAAGTCGCGGGAACTCAAAGCGCGCTGTGGTGCCCTGCAGCCTTTCTTCAGCTGCTGCCATGTTTGACAGGGACTCACTGTCCCAGGGAGCCTTGCGCCTGCTGCTGGGGCCCGGCCACAACTCGCGGGCGCTCAAGGTGCGCCGCGGAGCCCCACAGAGTGGGACGTGCCCGGGCCAAGGGTGGGCCCGTCTGCGCTGGTCAGAGACCGTCTAGAGGCCGGGCTGGCAACCCCTCATGGCTCTGAGGTAGGAGTTTTCCCTGTAACATATTGAAGCTTTGTGCAACTGAATTCATTGATGTTAGACTTATAGCTGCTCCGGAAGCAACAGTGAGTTGTTTTAATGGGGATGCGTAAGGCAAGGAGTAGCCCGCCGGGGGATATTGTCCTGACCAAAATTCCTAAATTGCACCAAGTACCTTATACCTCATCTAGTTGTGTGACGGACGAAATCGACAATTTGATTGAGGAAGTGGAGACCTTGTTGACCAAAAATAAAAAAGTCCCTCAGAAACGATTGATAAATGGTTCACTTACCTCTTTTCTTAAATCTTGTGACAAGGGAAACACTCCCATTAGTGGTGCTGTTATGAGGCCATTGCCAATACAGGCTTAAGGATCAAACATAAGTATTAGGGAACCACGCCGAGCCCAGGCATGCCCAGAGAAAATTTCATTATGAAGTGTGATTGTACATGACATCCATTGTTCTAATCGCTTTTCTCTATTGGAGCCCCAGGGCCAAATTGAAGAACTGGGTAATTCTAATCCAAGTACACGACTTATAAGTCATCATTCCACCATATCCTACTCTCAGGAGGACTTGATAGCCCTTGTAGTAGACTTAAAAGAAGAAGTGAAAGACCTGAAGACATTAATATCAGAGGTTCTGACCCTACTCCGCTCTAAAAGCTACTATAGGGAAACTCCTATTATGCACAAGACAGAGTCAAACGCCGATATCGGTCTTAATGAAGAACCTGTTATCAGGAAAAATACTTTATCCCGTGTAAATAGTATCTCTGATCAGAATATTATAGCCCCACAGATTGGTCCCATCAGTCTTCCCAACACAAAAATTGATTCTGGAGCTCCTACGTCTTCTCGACCATGCGCAGTATTTGTAAGGGAAGCGCCAATTGTGCAAACCCTATATCAGCCCAAGGGCAGTGGATACCCAATCTTCATGTGCAGAGTTCCACCCTCAGTGCCAAATGCTCAGGAAGATAGGGCGTCCCTTATAAATAAGGTCACACATTGGATTCGGTACAACAGACAATGTGGTTCCATCATACACTCAGACATAATATCTGCACAGCCCTACCCAGAGTCTGAGGGCCATTTGGACATAATAAAGTTAGTATTATCTACCCCTGAGTTGGTAAGAGGTCTACTATCCCTGGAAATGCGGAATCCCTTGCAAACTGTTTCCAACATCTGTTTTAAAAGCTGTTGGCCTGCAGAGGACTCCTTGACAAGGTCAAACTTACCTGCCCCAAACCCCAGCCTACGACTTGAGAAGGAAAACCCCTTAGTTATTTATGAGGAGACCTCTTTCTTAGCTAATAAAAAGGAGCATGCTTCCCAGAATGTGCTGTCTACTTCAAAGAGGCTAGTACAAGCGTCTGTGGGCGTAGATACTGATTGACTTCCTTTTGATCGGGTCAATAGAGGATCCTTTTGTATTACTAACCTACAGGTAGAAGGGGTGTTATATCTAGAGCTCCCCTCCTCTGGGATGAAGGGATTGCCTTTGGTTGTTTCAGATATACTCACGGTTAAATTACCCCACAGAAACACCAATGATAGTCCGAGTAGTTTGATACCCTCGGGGAAGACCACTGCAATTCAGGAGTCTTCAACCCCAAAGCTCCTGACATTGAATTTGGCTGGAATTCGCAATAAATTAGATGATCCAGATTGGGGGGAGCCTATTGATAAATTCGATGTATGTTTGTTTCAGGAAACTTGGTCAACTACTAATGTTTTTATACAAGGGTTTAATTAATTCTGCAAAGGAGCTAGACGATCTTTGGCGGGGAGAGCGGCAAGGGGGCATGTTATATGGACAAGGATCTCAGATCTGGGAAAGATTAGAGAAATTTCAGTGGACTCAGAGGATATACTTGCTTTATCTATTCATCAAAAGTGTGGTTCTTCCTTGCTGTGTGTCAATGTTTATAATAGACCAGGTCCACTGAACCAATTGTCCAAAACCATTCAGGTGTTGAATGCTTTGGTGTCAGATTACATATCATCACATTTTATTTTTGTTGCTGGGGATTTAAATGTGACGCTTGAACCAAATTGTGCATTCTCTGAGGTCACGCAGTTAGATGTATCATGGAATATTCCCTCCTTTTCTTCTGTGAAGAAGCAGTCCAAATTAAGCGCTAGTGCGTTGCAGATTATACACTTTATGATAATGCATTGTCTTCGCCCTGGGAATGGGCGTTTTCCCTCAGATACTCCTGCCAAACCTACGTTTTTTAGAAGGTTTTACAGTAATACACATGGATTATGTGGTTATTGATGTGAGGATATGGCATACTATCCAAGATATCTGTGTAGGAAAACAGTACAATAGTGATCATGCTCCAATCCTAGTTACATATGATGGGCTTACTGCCAAAAGAACAGACATTCAATTTAGCAATGGAACCTCTTTACCTTTAGTAGTTTCCTCAAATAAGCACGCTCTGAAATGGACTGTTTTAAAAATTCAAGAAAATTGTGGGGGAACATGCTTGATTTAGTATCAACCCACCAATTAGTGGAAGATTCTTGTTTATATTCCCCAAATGAGGTTGCTAGTCTGCATATGGCTCTCTTTTACATTTTGAGGGACCTTTTGTTTTGGAACTGTTAAAGAAACCAATCGCCCAATAGCTGGACCCCATCTTAGGTGGTTTGGCAAAGAATGTAGGGAGTCCAAGTGCAGCTTGATAAAGGCAATCAAATCTAAAGACAGATCTTTGATAATTAGCGCTAGGCGCGAGTATGCCCTAACAATAAAGACCTGTAAAAACAATTGGGAAGCAGAGTCATGGCAGGATTTGTTGACAGCAGCCAAGGAAAAGCAATCGAAACGTTTTTGGTCCTTGGTGGCTTCCAATGGGTGAAATCAAAATTCTAGACCTGATTGTCATATTTCACCAGAAAATTGAATGGCCCATTTTTTGAAGCTGTATGATGTTGAAATCAATAACAGTGTTGCAACTGGACCAGACTTCTCTTCCATCAACAGTCTGACCCCGTTTACATTGAATGAAACTAGAATGGCCATTATGGCCCAAAAACCTGGAAAAGCCCCTGGCCTTGACGGCATACCTGTCGATCTATATAGATCCGATTTATATATGTGGGGCCCATATGTTAATAATGTATCAAATGCCGTCCTGGCTAGTGGAATTCACCCCCGCTCTTGGAAGGGTGCAATTATTGTACCTATTTACAAAAAGGGGAATAGGGCCGCCTCCGGTGAATTATAGGCCAATTAGCCTTTTGGATAATCTCCCAAAAATATTTTGTTACCAGGTCCTGACAAGGATCAAGGAATGGTTAGAAGAGTCTCAAGTGCTCAGTGACCTCCAAGCAGGGTTCAGACAGAAATTCAGTACAATTGACCAGATATTTAGGTTTCTTACGATCAAATGGAAGATTGTAGATCTGGATGGAGGGAATCTCTTTGTGACCTTTGTGGATCTTAAATCTGCATTTGACATGGTCCCGCGCTGCAAACTGTGGGAGGTACTGGAAGGAGTCTGATTTCCGAGTCCCTTATTAAACATAATTAAAAGCTTATATACCGAGAGTTTTGCAAAAATCCGATGGGGAGTAAATGGGGAGGTAATAATTGAAATTCCGATTAAAAGGGGGTGAGGCAGGGGTGTGTCTTGGCCCCCACACTGTTTTTAATGTTTTCATTAACGCATGCATCTCTTACTTACTTGCCCGTGATAACGATGCACCAAAATTAGATGGGGTAAAGACTCCATGCTTATTATTTGCGGAAAATACTTTGCCATTATCCCAAACCGCCTCCGGCCTTACCAACTTACTTGTGAAGTTTACGTCCTTTTGTAAAGATTATGGCCTTGAAGTCAATTCTACGAAAACTAAATACATGATCTTTGGTGACAAAAAATGTAAAGTAAGGAAGATAATTTCAATGGAAGGGGAGGCACTGGAGAGAGTCGCTGATTTTGATTACCTGGGAGTTAGACTAGAGGACATGCATAAATGGCAGGCCCAGCTATTAAAGGCTCATATGAGACTGAAACAGAACTCAGGGGGGTGTCCTGAGATTTGCCAATAGATCTCCTAGATTTGCAATCTCTCTTGCAATGGAAATATATAAAATACAAGCAAGAGGGAGCGCCTTGTATGGATCGGAGCTATGGGGGCATGGAAACTTGAGGGACTTGAAGCTCACAGAAAATTCATTTATAAAGGCTTTGCTCAAAACACTAGTTCCCCCACGTTGCCAATTCGGATGGACCTGAATTTAGACTCTATTGTTCATATAGCCGCCTTAAAACCAATATTGTATTGGATTAGGATTTGGTCCATGGATATCTTCGTTCCTTTTAGGATATGGCTGAACATCTTGCTTAGTACAAATATAATAAGGAAAATTCCATGGTGTAACCATGTTGAAAATTGTTTGATCAATTTAGGGTAGGCCCATTTTTGGACAGCCCCATATGGTCTTTCTAAAAATGCGGCGCAAATTGTTAAGGATGTATACTGGTTAAAATTAAAAATAGGCAAATTGGCTGAGGCGTCTTCGCTTAGCTTGACGGATAAGTTTATATCAGCCAAATACCATTATGAATTTGAAAATTACATGTACCTGATCTTATCCCCTCGAGCACTTGCACTTTATCTTAGGTTTAGGCTGGGATCGTTACCACTACGTACTTTTACTTGTAGATGGTCCCAACAGGATTCCCAACAAGGCCTATGCCCAATGGGCTGTGGGTCACCAGAATGTATTGCAAATGTACTATTCCATTGTCCCGCATATGATAAACAACAGTTTCAATGGATTATACCCCTTTGCAGATCCATGGGCATTAATAATCAGTTTTCAGCTCTTAGGATATGCAAAACGAATACCCATGGTATAGTGGTATGTGCGCTGGCCAGATTTCTAGATGCAATTTGGCATGTAAGGCCAAAATGTTTAGAGTCCCCTCTTAATAAGCGTATTATTACAGATAATAATGGAAATGCTACTTTTTTATAGGGAATATTTGATATTGACTTCTAACATTGTTACACTGTCTTTTTATCATCTTTCTGCTTTTTTAGACTATTAGACGAAGGATTTTATATTATTGATTTTTATACTGATGGATTCATATTATTCTGATTATGTTTTAATAATTTTGCATTGTTCTTTTGAACACTTTATAGGCAGAATGTCTTATATTATAGTGTATTAATTTATGGTTTTCACTCATTTCTATATGTGCATTGTAGGATGAGCTTTTATGGTATTTCTATTACCGACATAAAGCTAAGGAATGGCTTGACTTGAATCCATATTTGTGATTATTTTATCGTTCTCACCGGCTCTCTGGAGTGGAGGCTTACTGTTCCACTTTTATGAAGTTCTGCATCTATGCACCTATCTAGTTCAAAGCGTTAACATCCCAAGTGTACACTGTGCTTGTTTATGTGAGACTTGTGGAACATGTATGGTGTGGGTGTGGGTGTTGGTGTGGGTGTGTGTGGGAGCCAGAGTAATGCTGACTCACCTGGGGCCACTAGACTCATGTGCAACCTATAAGCAGTGAGACTTAGTCTTCCAAGCTGCACTTCAGTGCTTGGTGGTGATCAAGCGATTGTGACTGCCAACTCACGAAGGCAGACTTCTTCAACGTTTGTGGTCCTGAAGGTGTAACAGGAGACCAGCCCATCCAACTGCCTCTTGGAAACATGTCTTCTGTCTAGAGCTCAGGCATGACTTTTCATCGAGCAGGGTTCCTCAGGTACAGCCTTGTCTAGCTCGTCCAAGGATTAGCAGGTGCACTCCAGTCTTTGGTGCAGCCTCTCTCTATCAGGTCAAGGGGACAGCGGGGGGTCCTCCTCCTTTGGTTGTCTCTCTAGTGCAGAAATGATCTGAGATCTGGAAACCACGGGCACCCCTGGTATGTCCAGAACTTGCCCTCAGATGATTTGATTACTACTACACAAAGGGCTACCAAATTCCCTTCCACATGGTGACAACTTCCAACATAGTATGGCATCTAGCTATCCCAGAAGGCAACATCCTGCCCACTCTCAAGATAGCAGAACCCCTCTTTCGGTATGTGGAGCTTGGCAGCCATCCCTAGAAGTGTGTAACCTGAGGGCTACTAGACCATGAGAAAACTCATTTGTCAACTGTTTGCCTCTCCCTGTCCTCAACACCAGCCTGTATACCAGAACAAATGAGCAACAACGCTCGTGCCTGGCCACAATTTGCCCTTCAAAAGCAGCTCCCCCTCCCAACCTCACCTTTTGGGCTCATGCCCTGTTTGGCCTCCCTCCTAGGGAGAGGTAACACCTCCTTCAAAAGCAGGGGCTTTGTGTTCCTCCCCGAGAGTCATTTACACCTCCTCCTAGGAGGCTAAAATGCTGTCTCCTGGCCATCAACCATAAACAGTCACTTAAAAACTTGGGCAACAGAGCAACTATAGAGAGTTGCCAGTTACTTGAAAGGTGCATTAAATTTGAGTTGGGCATCAAGTTGGGTTTAATTTAACAAATCTTTTGATAGCTTGAAGTACCACCTTTAGTAGACCCATTCAGAAGGTAGCACAGCTAAGTTGTGAGTGTGTAACCCTGTGCTTGCTTTCTAATGGGGCTAATAGCCTTTCTGCAACAAAAACAATAATTTGGTATGTGTTAGAAATTGGATTTCTGGTTGCCAGCGGTATGCCCAGATCAAGTAGGAACCACAGTCTTAGTCAGGGTAAGTCACACACCATAAATTAACCTGTGCTCACCCTGTGGTAGCTTGGCACAGATTAGTCAGGCTTAATTTAAGAGGCAATGTATATAGTACTCGTGCAACACTTCAAACAGTAAAACAGTGGAAACACTATGCAAAAAGATTTCACACCAGGTTAGACAAAAAGTACTTAATTTAATAAATAAAACATGACCAAAATTACAGAATTATAATAAAAGGGAGCTTGAGGTATGAATTTTTAAAGAATAAACTGTAAAATAGTGCTCAGAAACAAGAAGCACCAAGCAGGGATATCTGGTTGCAAAGTTAAAAATTCAGGCTGACCGCATTGGACCGTGGGCCGACTACAGGAACTCACTGAGCTATGTTGAACAAAAGTACCTTAAACGTAGTTGCGTCGATGTCGAAGTTGCAGAAAGGAGGCTGAGGCAATGCGTTGCTGTTGATCCCTGCAGTGGCGGAGATGCATCGATCCTTCCCGCGTGGTAGGAAAAATGCACCAGTTTTCTCCACACACTGCAGTGATGCAGCACATCTGATATGCGGCCGTTGTGAAGGTGATGCACCAAGGTCGAGCCACACTGGCAAGGGGGTGCGTCAACTCCGATCCCTGCCCAGGTCTGATGCCCCGGCTTTGATCCACGGAGCTGGTGGAAATGCCCAGGTTCCAGTCTGCGCAGCGGCGGCGAAGTGTTGTTTCAGCATCAGCAAACACCTTCAGCCCACTTCTAAGGGTCCAGTATTGGGGGGGGGCACTTGGCACAGTAGACTCACAGATGGCAGAGTCAAGATGTAGATGTAGGTGGGTTTGAAGTCTTTTATGTCCCTGAGACTTCAATCAGGAGACCAGTCATCAGCTTGCCCAAGAAGTCACTCTGGGTGCTGGGTTGGAGAGATGCAGGTCCAGTCTGTCTCACTCCCAGGCAAGAGGGCAACAAATCAGCACAGCAAAGTAGGAATCCAGCGGAGTAGCAGTCCAGCAGTGTGGCAGTCCTAATAGCAGCACAGCAGTCCTTCTGCTAAGCAGGGGACCTACAGATCTGGAAGTGTCCTGAGTTGGTGGTGTCAGAGGTCCAGTACTTATACCCAGTCTGGCCTTTGAAGTGGGGGAGACTTCAAAGACGGGCCTTTGAAGTGCACAGAGTTCCTGCCCTTCTAGCCCTGGCTCCTTACTCACTTTGGGGGTCATGCAGTCCTCTGTGAGGGTACAGGACACAGCCTATTCAGGTGTAAGTGAGAGGTTATGCCCGACTCCTCCCTGCTATCCTGCCCAGGATGGCACATCAGGATGTGAATGGCCCATCAGTTCACACCTAAGCTCGGATTCTGTGTGGCTGTCTAGCAGGAACACACAAAGCCCAGCTGTCACCCCACTCCACACATGTGATTAGGACAGGCAACAGGCAACAGGCATCAGGCACCACATGGCTAAGGTAAGAAAATGCCAACATCCTAAAAGTGCCATTTTCAGAATTACAATTTCAAATGAGACTTTATCATAAGTTGTGTTTTTAAATTGTGATTCCAGAGACAACAAACTTGAAAAAAATATCACTTCCAGATTGTGAATTACATTTATAGGATGTCATAAGGTAATCCCAATGTTATCCTATAGGAGTGATGAGCCTGCCTGTGGTGAAAAACGACTTTGGGTGTTTTTCACTACTAGGACAAGTTAATCTTAAAAGTACATATTCCTGCCTTTTGACTTCATTTTACCCTACCCTCTGGGTTGTCCAGGGCCTACCTTCTGGGTGAGTTATATATATAAAAGGGGAAGGTTTGAGCCTGGCAAAAGGGTTACTTTCCCAGGCTAGAATGGCAGTATACAGCAGCACACACAGGCTCTGCAATGGCAGGCCTGAGACATTGTTAAAGGGCTACTTAAGTGGGTGGCACAATCAGTGCTGCAAGCCCACAAGTAGCCTTTAAACTACCTGCCCAAGGCACATGTAGTGAACGTTCCTAGAGACTTATAAGTAATATAAACATGCCCATTGGGGATACACCAATATTACCATGTTTAGGGGAGAGAGCACACACACTTTAGCACACGTTATCAATTTTTAAGTGCACAGAATTTGAAAAGCAGCAAAAGCCGGTTCAGAAACGTGGAGGAGGGAGGCAAAATGTTGGGCAGAAGACCTCACCTAAGGCTGTCAGGCCATAGAAAAACACATGCCCTACTTTTTAATATACATCACCCAAGCTTAGGGCTTGATAGGTCTGCCTTGGGGTTGACATATATATTTAAAAGGAAGGTCTGAACTTTGTCATTGGTTTAAATGGCAAACTTTAGTTAGCAGTTTAAAACTGCTCTGTAAGCCAACAGTGGCAGGCTCAGAGTCTTGCTTGGCTTTGTCACACCCTTGGTGGCCCAATTAGCACTGCAGTTACGAGGGACACTTTAAGTTACTGGCCCTGGCTACCCTTGGTACCATATACTAGGGACATGTCATTTATCGATGAGCAAATCAGACATATAAGTTTTGAGGGTCAGCACACTCTCAGAGACAATAAACTAGTGTCATCAGCCCAATGCATTGGGGTGATCATGCAAAAAAGAGGCATTTCCTTACACCTTTAAGGGACTGTTGAAAGAAGAACCACTCTTAATTGGTCCTATAGTTTTAGACAGGGCAAACACATTTCAGCTGCTAGGACCTCATCAGGCTAGGAGTGCTGCCTCTGTTTCTGCCGAGCACACTATCTAGTGCGGAATCCAGCCGAGCAGAGATACTAGGAAGCCAAGGACAGCTGCTGGCTGTCATCTAACCTCTTCCTTGAGAGGGTGTGTGCGGACTCAAGAACTGGGCAGCGGTGTCAGTCCAACAGCACTATTCCATTGCTGAGTGGTAAGAATGTGAATTGTGACTGTGAGAACTGAGTGTTCTTTTTATAATAAATAGTTCTTCAGCTTCTCTTCGTGGAAGCGGAAAGGGCTGGTCCTGGCACATTTCCACCAATATAAAGTCCAAACCACAGGTCTCATCTTTCCTTTTTTGCATTTGCAAATGTTTAGGAACTCAGCCCCTGTAGGAACTCTTCGACGGCCTACACCAAAATAACTGTGAGAAATACATACCTGGATGACCCACTCATCTGTAGCCAATGCCAGTGCCAGACGCACCAACAGCTACAAACGTAATAATGGGCACCAAAGTCAGCCCATGTCTTTAAACGTCACCATTCATATTCTTTCTCATACTTTCATCACCACAGTAAAGCAATTTGGTAGGTCTGCATTATCATGGTTTTTCAAACAATGTCAGAGATAATTACAGATAAATTTTGTTTCTCTTCTTAGCAGCTGGCTTCCCATCTCTCTGACTTCACACAGAGTGTTTTACTTTTGCAAGGCAGCAAGCTGTATCATGGAAAAAATGCATCTTGCACTGGGAATATAAATATAATTAGATTTTCCTTTGTCTTTGACACACACAGAGCTGGGGTATGTTAGCCACGTGCAGATGAATTGAACGTTTTACTCACTGGGGGATGGCAGTAGCAGAGCGACGTCTATGAAGAGAGCAGAACATGGCATTGTGTTGGGGGTGGGGGGGGCGACAAAGCCAGGCCTCGTGCTATCAGTGGCATGAAGGCCTGGGATATCTGTGAAACGGACAAATGGTGGCTCCTGAATGAGGGCATCGGGGCTCTGCTCTTCGAATTTTCCTTATGATGATTAGTAATTACCAACAGCATTTTTCATCCACATTTGTATTAAACCAATAGTTGCAATGTTCAGACAGCGTGCAGTGCCTTGCTGCCCCTGTTTCTCTTCATTGGTACAAGAGGGTCATGCAGCCCGGCAGTGTTGAGAGGCACACGTACTAGTGCGCATGTGCCAGCTATCATGGGTTTATTATTTTTAATGTGGGAGGGTTACACAGCCTAAACCTAAGAGGTGATATTTCACCAGCCTTGGCTTGCAGGACTCACGGATTTTGAGGCACCATGCCCAGCTAATGTATGGCCAGTGCCACATTATTAGGGAGCTCATGGCACTTAGGGCATTAGCCTGTACTTCCCGGAGCTGGGTATCGCTCATCGCTGGCTGTGATACTACCTCAACACTCAACCAAAGTGGGTGGGTCAGCAAGCATTACTGACCCCACCTCTCCTTATGACGACTGGGAAAGGGAGAGGTTGCAAAGGAGCAGAATGGAGGTCGCCTGTGAGCAAGGCAGGTATGGAGCCGACCAGTCCATGAGCATGTGATGTGATATCAGAGAGTCACGAGCTTCAGTCTCCATGTTAGCCTTCAACACTGCTGAGGTGGCCATGGTAAACAGGAAAGCACTTGTCTCAATGTGTGGTCCTTGGCAACAGCTAGCAGGGACCTGAACCGTGCGGGAGCTCCGTGGGCGCTGGATCTTTGATGTTGGATATTGAGCAAGTGTGTTAACTGTACTGGGGTCTCTTGAATTCAAAGTCACCGGCTCTGTAAATCACATATGATAACATCACATTATTATGTGTGAGTTACAGAGCCGTCGATCCTAATTTTAAGAGACCCCTAAAGATGCTGCACGTTTGTCTGTGAAAAAGCACCAGGCACTGTGCGAGTTCATGTCAGATATCAAACGTGTGCCCGTCGATATCACATTCATAGGGGCCTCCTGGGCAAGTGTCAGTCTCAAGGTCTGCCCATATTTACTTCAGACACTGCAACTTTAAGTATGCTGCACAGCAACATACCTAGTCCCCGGTGGATTAATCGTTTTTTCAATTCTAATGTTTGTTATTGAAGGTAAGGGGCCCTCAACATTACGTCATTTGGGTCTCCTGACATTTACGAGGGAAGGGATGTGTCTGTTCGTGTCAAGTATCATACAAATGTGCTTGTCAGCATGACATTCAGGAAGTATCTGGTACTGTGAATTCTCTTGTCAAATTCTGCACCTCAACAACATGCAACCTGTCTCCTGACTTCACTGGCAGTGGATGGTCTTGTGCATAGTCATGTCACTCCTCGCTGCACACTGTAGGGATTTCATTTATTCAGAGCAGTCTCTTGCACTAAGCATGGTCTCACCAGATTCTGCATGAGCAGTTGTAGAAGGCTGTTTCTCTACGTAGTGTGCAATCCAGGCACACTGTGCAGACAGTCCAGCAACCATAGGTTGGTTTACAGAGGTAAAAACTAGAACACCTAATGCTCTAATTGTTATGATAGCTTGGTCAAGCAATTAGGCCAATCTTGGAGAAGTGCAAAAACATTTGTTATACGCTTAAAATCAATAAATGAAGACACACACTCTAAGGAATACCTCGAGGCCAATTTACAAAAACACTTCAGATTTTATAAAAATATTAAGACCAAGATCATCAAAATCGGGTAAGTACTTTTTAAGTTATGATTTTTCAAAGTTTAGAAAATGTCGATTTTATGCACAATTACGCACCATAGGAATCAATGGGATAAAACTTTAAAAATACATATAAAATCAGGCAATCATTTTACCAATGTCTCCTTTTGTGTCTAGGTCAAGGTTGTCAAGAAGTCCTGTGGGCCAGCCGGAGTAGTTCGGCGGCTCCAGGTTTTGGCAGGAAGAGCTGTTGAAAAGTTCTTGGAGCTGGTGCAGTACCACTGTGGGGGACCACTTGGAAAAGCAATGCACAGGAGGACTTCAAGGTGAGTCAGGTGGGTCCCCTTGGAATGTACAGGCGGCAAAGGGTGGGGGGCCCTTAGAACACAGCTGGTTCTCTGGTGCACGGCCCAGGGAGGCGTGGTGCAGGGCTGAAATGTGAGCCAAGAGCTGTGCACAAAGGTGCCTTTGGAGGCAGGAGGCAGGTCACTTTGAAGGTCGATTGCAGGTCAAAAGGGCCACTCTGGTAGTCGTTCTTATGTGTCCTGATGTCCCTCCACTAGGCTTCCACCTGGTCCTTTTGGAATCACAAGTGGACTTTTCTTCTTGGTGTCTCACATTGAGTGACTAGTACCATGGGCTATTGTAGGATTCAGCTACTGGAGGTTGCAGTGCCATCAAACTTGGCACACTTACAGAACTTGTCCTCTGGGTCTGTCAGGTAAAAGTTGGTCCAGCTGTGCCATCCAGTTCCTTGGTCAGCAGACGGTCAGTGAACTGAACTTCACTGGTCTTTGGGTCTTTTGTTGCAGTGAGTGATGCTTTCACTCTGGAGGGAGATCTTTGATGATTTTCAGAAGAGTGTCGGTCCTTTGGGGTTTTTCTAGAGACAGTGTCTGATGTCTGTGCAACCCCTCAGCAGTGATTGTCGAGTACTGGGCGCAGCAGGCAGGATTTAGGGCCTTTTCTCTGAGCAGCAGGAATGCAGTTCTTGAGCCTTGGCCTTCTTTATTGCAGGCCTTCTTATGTCCTTGGAATCAGAACTGTAGGGCTAGGGGTTCCCACTAAATACTGCATTTAGTGGGCATTTAGGGGAGTACTTAGTTGTGACCAAAGGGTCATCTACCTCAGGGTGGCTTCACCCACTATGTGACCACTTTCTGGGCAGAGGTCACTTCCCCATACCTGATAATCTATTTTCCTACCATGCATGATGGCAGAATATGAGATGGAGGGGTCACCTTGCATGCAAAACCTTAGGGGTGGTTCAAGCTGGGGTGGACACTCCTCCTGTTCTTTGTGCATTTTCCTGCTGTTGCTTCCACCAAAAGTGGAGGTTTACATTGGGGTGACCATATGCTGCTAGCAGAAAGGCTGGGAGTCGTGTTTCAAGGGTAGTAAGCCCTTCGAAGCTCACAGAGAGGGCTGTGCACATTCCTGGGGGAGGAGGTGTAACACCTCTGCCCAGGAAGGGCTTTGTTCTCTGGACCCAGAGACCACAGGCTCTCACACCAGGGTTCCAGAATCTTGTCTGGAGGAGGTTTCACATCTACATGATGGCCACTCTGCACACTTGGTTGTTTGGTATCAAACTCAGATTTATAAATCCAAAATGGCACTGATATTGGATTTATTGCAAAATGTACCCAGGGGCCATCTTAGAGGTGCCCTTGCAAAATCTAACTAACCTGGCATGGTTGGCCAGAGGGGCCTCATCCGAAGAGGCATGTCTTGAGGTTCTTTCTGAAGATGGTGAGCGACGGGCTTTGTCTGAGGTGCAGGGGGAGGTTATTCCATCTCTTTGCTGCAGTGTGGGTAAAAGATCGTCCTCTGGCGGTGGTTTTGCAGATGCGTGGGACTGTGGCCAGGACCATCTGGGCAGAGTGGAGGGATCTGGCGGTGGTGTGGGAGGAGGCGCGTTGGTTCAGGTAGGCTGGTCCTGTATTGTGTTTGGCCTTGTCGACCGGTAGCCAGTGGAAGGTCCTCAGGTGTTGGGAGATGTGTCCTATGCAAGGGAGGTCAAGAATGAGTCTGGTGGCGGCGTTTGGGATAAGTTGAAGTTTTTTGATGTTCCTAGTTGAGGTGCCAGCGTAGAGGGCATTGCCGTAGTCGAGCTTTGTCGTGCGTAATGCATGGGTGACTGTCCTGCAACAGTCTGCTGGGATCTATCTGAAGATCTTCTGGAGTTTGCGTAGTGTGTGTCAGCAGGAGGAGCCAACAGAGTTTATCTGGTGGGTCATGAGTAGGGAGGAGTCGAGGATGATTCATAAGTTGTGGGCGTGATTGGTCGGTGCACGGGGGTGCTGAGGGATGTGGGCCACCAAGAGTCTTCCCAAGCTGAGGTGGTATTTCCGAAAATGATGAGCTCCGTCTTGTCGGAGATGAGCTTGAGGCAGCTTTCTGTCATCCAGGTGGCGACGGCTTCCATTCCTGCATGAAAGTTCGATTTGGCCATGTCCGGGTCTTCGGTGAGGGAAATGAGGAGTTGTGTATCATCGGCATATGGCACGATGTTCATACGGTGGCTTCTGACGATGACAGCAAGAGGGGCCATGTATGCGGTGAACAGTGTGGAATTCAGCGAGGATCCTTGGGGGACTCCACAGTTGACTCCTGTGGGTCTGGAGGTTTAGAGTGGGAGTCTGACCCTCTGCGTCCTCCCGGAGAGGAAGGAATGGATCCATTCCAGGGCTCTTCTGCAGATTCCTATGTTGTGGAGTCTGGTGCGCAGAGTGCTGTGGGATACCGTGTCAAAAGCTGCTGAGAGGTCGAGGAGTATGAGTACTGCGGTGTGGCTACAGTCTAGGAGTAATCGGATGTAGTCGGTGGCTGCCAGGCGTGCTGTCTCCGTGCTGTGATTGCTGTGGAAGCCGGACTGGGAGCTGTCCAGGGAGTTGTTGGCCTCAATGAAATTCCATATTTGTGCATTGATTGCTTTCTCTAGTACTTTGGTGGGGTAGGGTAGCAGCAAAATGGGCCAGAAATGATTTAGTTCTGATGGGTCGGCCGAAGGTTTCTTCAAGAGAGGGTGTATTTCGGCATGTTTCCAGTCCTTAGGGAAGGTGCCCGTACTGATGGAGCAGTTGATTGTGTTACAAAGCCCGGGGGCAATGGATGCACTGGCTCTGATGTATATGTTGTGCGGGCAGGAGTCTGAGGGGGCTCCAGAGTGGGTGCTGTTCATGATGTTGACTGTTTCCTCTGTGGTGAGCGTGGACCGGTCGTGGACGGTCTGGGCCAGTTCTGGGGGTGTCCCAGGTTTGGCAAGGACACAGTAGGGGCATATAGCTCATGCATCTATGCCCACAAATGCAGTTTAGGGCACCCTGCCTTAGGGCTGAAAGGCCTGACAGAGGGGTGACTTACCTATAATGCATGCAGTGTGTAGTGGACAGGTCACACAGGCTGTGTGGCTTGTCAGTTTTGCATTTTAGGATTTCTCCAGGACACTCAGTCTGCAATGGCAGTGCTGGGTGCACTTGGATGCATGGTCCCTAAGGGTGGCACAATCTGTACTGCTCCCCTCAGGGGCTTACCCTTAGTACCTCATGCCCTGTGTCCCTAAGTACCATTTACTAGGGACTTATAGTGGCAGCTAAAGATGTTGCCAATTGTGACAACATTTTTATCCATTTCAGGGGAAGAACACTGGCACTGGGGACCTGGTTAGCAGGTACCTAGTGCACTCCAGTCCAAGTTGCATTCAGAAACCAGGGAAAAATTGGGGGGCACTGCAATAAGGGACAGTTTCCCATGGTAGTGGGATCTAAACTCGGGGTTACATTGACTGTAATTTGAATAGCATTTATCATTCCAGACTTGGATCCTAATTTATTTATATCTAGGTGGTATGTATACACTGTTGCAATGGTGATAGAATATACATGCCACCAAGATAATGATCCGCCTGCTTAATTTAGATGTGGGCGACTCTGCGTTTAATCAAGGCAGAGACTACTCTAACCATGATTAAACCCCTTCAACGGGCCGACTGAATAAGGTCCATTGGAGACAGACCTCTAAGTTTGCCCACCTAATTTAGATGGGCAGAATCCGGGGTCAGTTTGTAGTGCCCATCACCACCACAAAAACCCTGGTGGTAAGGGGCAGTGGAAAACTGCTAAATACTCTCCTTGCCAGTGAGATGATTGTCATGGTGAGAAGATTATATTCCTTTTTCGCTTTTTTCACAAGACACCCCACAGCAGGATATTAATTTGCATTTCACAATGTAGGTGACAGGGCAGATGGCCACAGCCTCGATGTGGGGAAGACTTGCACGGGGCTTGGATTACATTGTATATCACACACCATGCTTACCCTGCTAATGATATAACATATGCCACACAACTACATAGACTGTGTTTATGATTGACAGGGTTGCATAGTCCATGAAGGAATAGCGCTGTACCTGCTACACTCTAGCGTGCTGCCCGGCAAACAGCACTTCAACGCATCATCAGGCATGGCAAGGCAAGCACTATATAAATGTAACTACATTGCAGTACTGTCAACCTTATCCAGCACTTAAGGTAAGCTGTTTAATGCAGAATTAAACAAAATAGAAGGTAAAGCATATGCTAAGAAAGGGGGTGTATCACACCACTATGGCGCCAAATACCCTCAGCTTGCCCTGATTCTTGCCCAGATGTCTGTGAAAGGAGAGTGTCTATCATAGGATACTTTGTAAATAAATATTATTAGTATATTATATCAATGTTTGTTATTGAAGGCAAGGGGCCCTCAACATTACGTCATTTGGGTCTCCTGACTTTTACGAGGGAAGGGATGTGTCTGTTTGTGTCAAGTATCATACAAATGTGCTTGTCAGCATGACATTCAGGAAGTGTCTGGTACTGTGAATTCTCTTGTCAAATTCTGCACCTCAACAACATGCAACCTGTCTCCTGACTTCACTGGCAGTGGATGGTCTTGTGCATAGTCATGTCACTCCTCGCTGCACACTGTAGGGATTTCATTTATTCAGAGCAGTCTCTTGCACTAAGCATGGTCTCACCAGATTCTGCATGAGCAGTTGTAGAAGGCTGTTTCTCTACGTAGTGTGCAATCCAGGCACACTGTGCAGACAGTCCAGCAACCATAGGTTGGTTTACAGAGGTAAAAACTAGAACACCTAATGCTCTAATTGTTATGATAGCTTGGTCAAGCAATTAGGCCAATCTTGGAGAAGTGCAAAAACATTTGTTATACTCTTAAAATCAATAAATGAAGACACACACTCTAAGGAATACCTCGAGGCCAATTTACAAAAACACTTCAGATTTTATAAAAATTTTAAGACCAAGATCATCAAAATCGGGTAAGTACTTTTTAAGTTATGATTTTTCAAAGTTTAGAAAATGTCGATTTTATGCACAATTACGCACCATAGGAATCAATGGGATAAAACTTTAAAAATACATATAAAATCAGGCAATCATTTTACCAATGTCTCATTTTGTGTCTAGGTCAAGGTTGTCAAGAAGTCCTGTGGGCCAGCCGGCGTAGTTCGGCGGCTCCAGGTTTTGGCAGGAAGAGCTGTTAAAAAGTTCTTGGAGCTGGTGCAGTACCACTGTGGGGGACCACTTGGAAAAGCAATGCACAGGAGGACTTCAAGGTGAGTCAGGTGGGTCCCCTTGGAATGTACAGGCGGCAAAGGGTGGGGGGGCCCTTAGAACACAGCTGGTTCTCTGGTGCACGGCCCAGGGAGGCGTGGTGCAGGGCTGAAATGTGAGCCAAGAGCTGTGCACAAAGGTGCCTTTGGAGGCAGGAGGCAGGTCACTTTGAAGGTCGATTGCAGGTCAAAAGGGCCACTCTGGTAGTCGTTCTTATTTGTCCTGATGTCCCTCCACTAGGCTTACACCTGGTCCTTTTGGAATCACAAGTGGACTTTTCTTCTTGGTGTCTCACATTGAGTGACTAGTACCATGGGCTATTGTAGGATTCAGCTACTGGAGGTTGCAGTGCCATCAAACTTGGCACACTTACAGAACTTGTCCTCTGGGTCTGTCAGGTAAAATTTGGTCCAGCTGTGCCATCCAGTTCCTTGGTCAGCAGACGGTCAGTGAACTGAACTTCACTGGTCTTTGGGTCTTTTGTTGCAGTGAGTGATGCTTTCACTGTATCACACCACTATGGCGCCAAATACCCTCAGCTTGCCCTGATTCTTGCCCAGATGTCTGTGAAAGGAGAGTGTCTATCATAGGATACTTTGTAAATAAATATTATTAGTATATTATATCAATATTCATAAAATGTTTGAACCAGTAGATTTTTTACTCGTAGCTGCTGCTGAAAGTCAATATTATCGAGTACTAAGGCTTGCTAGTCTTGACTCCACCTCATGCCTCCTCTTTCCATCATCCCAAACTTTTTGCCACTTTATATGAGTTGTGCAATTCCCTGTTTTTCCACCGTCACTGTTTTCCTATCTTCCCGCCCTCCCCTCCCTTTTCTGCTGTTCTCTCTCGTGCTCTGACTCAAAAAACTTTCTACGTTTTATCTAACGATGTCTGTAAGAACTGTGTTTTGATCCATTTATTACCGAAATTGTGGCACAAAATGCACCATTTTACACCAATTTCTAAATCTTTTCTCGTGGACAGAGTTGGGAGCCTGAACCCCTACTGAGTAACGCTAAGCTCGCTTGCCTGCCAAAGTTCAATCACTGATCTTACACCACACCACTTTCGAAATCCACGAGGTGCCACTGGAGACAGACCCCTCCCTCTGCCCAAGAATACGATTCCAGACATTGGGCACTTTATAATCACTCTATACCTAACCCATTTCGTGAAGAGTGTCTTCTCAGACAGTACCTTTAACCTTCGGATCGCTCGTTTGAAGACTCAGACTTCTCTTTACATAACTGGATGTTGTAACTGACATAAGCCCAGGCTTAGAGACACCATTCAATTTTTTGATTACATCGATCAGATTAAATATGACATTAAGAGATTACTTAACTAGAAATGTAGTCACAATATCATGGCCTAAATAGGTTCTTGCCCACCAATGCCTTCCCCATGTTCAACCTTTCCACACTGTAGTGTGGCCTCAGAACAGTGGGCTCCAAAAGCTCTATCTGTTTCCCCTTTGTAAAGATGAATTACCTGACTTTCAGGTTGTGTTCCCTCTGCTTCAAAGTCGCGTGGCTGCCCTCTTCTTGCACTGTATTACACAAGGATACTAATTGCTGTGTGTGCATTCCTGACCACATCAGAGACATTTAAACAACGTTGTTCCATTTCACGACATCTGACCAAGACAGATGTAATAACAACACGTTGCAATCTTGCAAAAGCATTTACTGTTGTTGTGAGATGCTAGTAAATGGGGGCTAATTTTAGCCCATGCTCAGGGTGTACGGTGACCAGATTTTGAGAACGAAAACAGAGACAGGCCAGAGATAAAAGTAGGATTAAAGCCTTTAGCTTTACTTCTGTATCTGGCCTGTCTCGATTTTTGCTTAGCCTTGCAAATGTGGTTTTGGATTATATATATATCCACACATTTACAAGCTATGCTTGTATCTACGCTGAGTCCTCTTCCCCACTGTCTCCCCTCTGTTGCAGCACGCATGCAACCAACCGCCTACTGCGCTGCCTAATCCTGAAACAGAAAAACTAGTTAACAAGACTTTGCCCTTTAACTCTCCTTTATAGTATGAAATTAACTTTGTCACAAAAACCGGGGTATATATTTAAAATTAAGGAAAGAACTGGGACTCTGGGACAGTCCTCTGATACCCTAGAATGTCGGGAAATCTGGGACATCTGGTCACCCTATCAGGGCGCCAACATTCAAAGTGGTACATGTTGATATTTGCTTTAGGGTCATGCAAACAGCAGCCGGATGCTTTGCTTGAGTGATTCAGTTTAAACTACTTTTGATAAATTTTTTTGCATTCTGTCTGTCCCGTTTCCAATACATTCATCCACACTCTTCCTCCCCCCTTCCATCTCCCTCTCATACTTTACAGCCAGCACCAACAATCTCACAATTTCCTCAAAACGTTCCTACCAGAGTGATAGAACTAAGCTGTTAGTGATTCATATGAACTGGGGGGGAGCTGAATTATTCGTTTTAAATGGCTAGTGAGGGATCAGCCAGGGAATGACCTTTGAGCCTCCTGCTTCCTCAATTTATTCACAAGCCGAAGTGTGGGGGATGCATTTCTTTCCACACAGGGCGCTGTTCCCTCAACAGCTGGCTCTAGCTGCCAATACAGCTCAACCTATTGTCCCCGCTCCCTGTGCCTCAACAATCCCTCTGATTAGCCTGGGACTGTAATAGTTAAGTAAAGCAGAAAGCACAGGGGTGCAATTGTTGCAGTGGCTTAGCTTTTCCTGTGCTGCTTCTAGCAGCTTTCCTGTAATGAGAGGGAAGAGCTGCAACATCTACAGGTGAAGGGGGAAGAGCTTTGGGGAAGGTATTGGAGATTGGTAAAAAAACTTCAGCAACTTTGTTTATTGCAGAAAGAAAAGGGATAGCTGAGGGAGCATGGCTGTAGAGGCCAGGGTCAGATGTACAAGCTTTAGGAATAACATGTTCCTAATTGCGTTTCTCTCTGAATCCCAAATAGGAAAATGGTGTTCCCAATGTATGAAACTCGTTGCATTTCATTTACATTGTTTCCGCCCGCCGGCCCAGCAGAATGCCTTGCGGTGGGTCGCACAGATCACTGTCCGTAAATCGGGTAGTGACCTGCGCGATGGGGCACTGCACTGGGGCCCCTGCACTGCCCATGCCAAGTGCATGGGCAGTGCAGGGGGCCCCAGGGGGGCCCCAGAGCACCCCTTCTGCCAGCCTTTCCCTGGCGGGTTTCGGCTGGGGGGAATGGGATCATTATCCGAGGGACAGCAGCGCTGCCCTGTCGGATAATGATGCCTTCTACCGCCAGGCTGCCTGTCGGAGGCAGCCTGGCAGTGGAGAAGCGCCGCCTATGGCGGCCCTCCCTGTCTTCATTATGTGGTGGTCTGGGCCGCCATGCCGGATGGCAGGATTTCCCGCCACTGCCGCATGACGGCCCAGACCGCCAAGATCATAATCAGGGCCACAGTTTGTGACCCATTAGGAATAACGGCCATCACAGGGATGGTGGGTTGCTTAGGTCAGCAGATCACTATGTCTGTGATTGCTTTTTTGTAAAAGAGCAATATATTTTTTTTAATGTAGCCCATTTTCTCTAAATTAAAATAAATGCGTTTAAAATGAAAAAAAACTGAAACCTTGAAGTTTCATTATTTGCCTGCTCTTAAAAAAATATTATTATTTACATAATTAGAGGGGAAGCGTACTTTGGGGAACACCATCCACTTTACAAATGGTTTACCACCAGTTTCAAACAGATGGTAAAGAACTACTTTTTTGCGACTGGTATTCCGTAACAGAGATCATACTGATTCGGTATTTGGATTGGACACCCCAAACACGCCCCTTCCAAATACCGAATCGCAAATGCAAAATGCGATCCAATAACAAGTTACGGAAACACATTTTGTATTTTTACAATTGAAAAAGCATTTTTTCAGTCACAAACGGCCTGATTCTGTGAATCGAGCCATTTGGAACTGGAAAAATGCTTCATACATTTTGAAAAGGATGAGATCTGCACACATCCTTGCTTGGCTCACATATGATCCTTAATTTTGTTATCACTTGGATAAGCACAAAAGCACATTAAAAGAATCGACCAGACATACTTTTTCCTCCACAGAATTTCATGGCTGATTTTATCAAAGGCGGTGTAAAAATTCATGAAATGCTGAATACATTGGATACAAATTCTTCTTCCTTCTGTTTCCACAATATCAAGCTTGGTCTGCACACTGCTGAACAAGTCTCCCATCCAGGAGATGGAGTTCCGTAGCAAGTCCAACAGAAAGAAATTATAGGTTAGAATGAATCTGTATTTACTTTCAGTCAGATTGATATCAGGTGAGAAGTTTCAGAACCTGTGAAGCTTTCTGTCTCATAGGGTCCTTGTGAAAGCTGATTCTTCAATAAAATGTTCCAGAAATTGTTCCTCAAAATGCATATAGCCCTGAAATGCCTAAAAAACACCCTATCTTACAGGAGTACGTACCTACTGGTCCTATCAACCCTTAGGCAAGAGATAGTGGTTTTGCTAGTGTCTTTTAGCCATGTTGTACAGCAGTGTGAGTGTGAAAAAAAGAATCTATGCCCAGTCATATCCCATTTTTGTCTTATGGCGGGTGGGCTGGGCACACAGACACCGGGAGGGACGGTTGTACAAGTTTACAGGCAACACAGACAACTAGAGGCGGGGTGGGAGGCAACAGGATGAAAAGAGCTATGACGTGGCTAGTGCTGGCTATGTTATAGCGCTTTTTTTGTTTAGGTGAATGGAGGTGGAAGGGATTAAAAGCAACACAGACAAGAATGGGATGAGGATTAAATTTTAAAAGCAACACGGACAACAGAGGGGAGCACCATGTACAAGAGAGCGGTCCGGGTTAAAAGCAATACATACAAGGGGGTTAAAAGCACGGGTGGGGGTGAGGTTTAAAAGCAACAGGGACAAGGCGAAAGGGTGTTTAAAAAAAGCAACGTGGATGTCGGAATGACGGCACCAGTAGGAGTGGGCACTAAGACCATACACACTCTGCCACCGACTGAGAGGACACCACTTCTGGTCAGGGTGAAGGGATTACTACCGTATTGGACACATGGAGAGGAAGGGTTTCCCTGCATGCACGGGGAACCAAAGCAAATTAATAAAGCAAGAGTGTGCTCACACCCTTACCAGTCTCTCTGTGTCCTACTTTGGGGTGGGATCAGGAGGACACAACAAGTGGCAATGAAGGTGGGATTGTGGACCGAGGAGGTTCACCCTGCTTCACGTGACGTGTCCTTGAGTCTGCATTGTATCGTGCGGGCATTTGCAGGTGCAGCAAAAAGAACAAGTATGCGGTAAGCACCGCTGAGCCCTGAGGCTCTAATTAACAGTGGACTTTCAAGTTTCCTGTGCTGATCTCCAGCTAATGCGAGAGCATGTGACGTCCTCTGTGGCCAACTTGAAGTCAGGTCCCGGGAGCCAATGAGCTATAGAGAAGCCCCCCATATGCCCATACACTAACCAGGGAGGCTGATAGTAACTAGACCGTGTGCTGTTGACAACTGCAAAACATTGAAGAAAAGCACTCTATTTTATATTGAGGCCAGATTCAATACACAATTGTGCCAACACTGATATCGAAACAAGTACATCATACTACATGCCTGCGACTAGCTGCCATGACCACGATGGAGGAGAGTAACAAGGGTGTGATTCCAAGCGTGGTCTGCAGACGCCCTCTGCCATTTGAACTCTCTGACTCTCAAATGAAAGGTGCTTGCTGGGAAAAATGTATCAGGTGGTTTGACTATTACTTGCGCGTCACTTGCAAAAATCACTCAGATGAACAGGCAAGGGACCAATTCCTAAACCTCATTGAGGATGATGCGGAAGATCTACATGAAGTCCTAAAAAAGTGTCTAACAGACATCTTTGATCTGCTACGGAACGTTGGATTGCTACACGTTCAACACAGCCTGCCGACGAGCGGATGAATCCCTCAACGACTTTGCAACCCAGTTGCGCAAACTAGTCACCTACTGCGAATTCAACAAATTTGACAATGAGGCAGCAATATGCAATAAAGCTGCATAGCATCGAAAGATGTCGAAGGATGTCACTCAACTGGGTTTCGTATGAATATACTGAAGGTAACATACACTCTGGATAAAATACTAAACATGACGTGTTCAGAAGCCAGGGCAATATCGCCTGCCATCGAAATGGAAACTGGGAGAGTGTGGACAATGGAACAGGCTCATTGCATGGCCAGGAGCAGCAGCAACATGACAAGACATCACTGCCACAGAGGGAGAAACCCGGATGGAAGTTTCTGCTCCAGCCTAGAATACCCGCACGTCGGTGACTGTCCAGCCATGGGACACATATGTCAGAAATGTAACCATGACAACCACTTTGCAAGGTCTGCATGGACAGACACATCATGGTTCAGAGAGGACGACCTGCCCGACTAAGCGTTGCCTTGAGTCAACATGCACGGCATATGGAATCACACTATTGTAGCTCTTCGGCTGACTCAGACGCCGCTAGTACATGCGAAGTTAACTAAAGTCTATACCTCATGTGCGATACCCCACCACAAGAACACATATCTGAACTCTTCAAACTAGTCGACAACTGACAAATAAAGAATACTGCGATGGTAGAGCTTCAGGATGGAAATCACACAACTAAATTTGTACTCGACAGCGGAGTCACATCCACCATCATGTGCATGTCATAGAACGAGAAAATGAAGCACAAACCTCCAATGTCACCCCCGCTGTTGACGTGCTTATGTGGGGTGTGAGACAACCTGTAGTGAACATAATGAAATTCGTGGAGGCACTCACTTACAATGACATGTCTGTGCAAGAAGAGGTGCATGTCCTACGGGGAGACGTTCTAGCACTGTGTATGATCAGGAACATCACGGGGCAAGTGATGGACCTCCTAGCCAGAACATTCCACACCTCTGAATGCCACAACATCTTGAGAGAATACCCTGTAATCCTCAGAGGACTTGGAAATCTGAAAGCCATGAAAATCACCCTGCACATCAATGATGCAGTCAAACCGGTGGCTTAAAATCACTGCAGAGTTCCTGTACATCTCCAACTGCAGGTCGAAGAAGAACTAAAGAGTTTGCTTGCACAGGACATAATCGAGTTCACAGAAGGATCAATGCCATGGGTGTCCCTCATCATGGCTGTGCCAAAGAAAAATACAAATTTGTGTTCACATGCGCTTACCGAATACAGCTAATGAAAGAGAATGGCACCCAGGCCCTCACCTAAATGACATGATCAGCTGCCTCACTGGAGCCTGCCTGTTCTCCAAGTTAGACTTATTCAAGGGCTATCATTAACTGGAACTTGACCAGCAGTCCCGCTAGATCACCACATTCTCTATCCACCTAGGACTATTTTGGTACTAGCGATTAAACTTTGGGGTGTCATCAGCAACAGAAATATTTCAGGAAATGGTGAGACAAGGGATAAGGGCCGTAGAAAACTGTCTCAACTACAGCGAAGACATCCTGGTATTTGGTCCCATGAATGAAGATCACGACTCAGCACTGCGGGAAGTATGAAAGCAACTAGAAACGGCTGGCCTGACACTGAACAGGAAGAAATGCGAGCTGGGAAAAAGAGAACTTGTTTTTTTTGGACACATCTTTTCCTGGAAGGGGATGCAGCCAGACCCCAGCAAGGTAGAAACACTATGCAAAACATGACCTCCGGTAGCAGAAGTGAGGTAATTTCTGGGTCCGGCAAGTTACTGCTCTTGATACATCAAAGACTTTGCCACTGCAAGCACCCCATTTCGCAAACTGATCAAAGAGGACAACTATTCCTCTGGACCTTGGAATGGGACAAGCCATTCGAAAACATCCGACATGCCGTCACAGCCATAGACCACCTTGCCTATTTTGATGCATCCTTGCACACGGAGATCACCATCAACGTCAGCCTGGTCGGGTTAGGAGCCATTCTTGACCAACATAAGCCTGGAAGAGACTCAATACAAGCAGGAGTTTGTCAGATGTAGAAAGCGCATATTCTCAGCCAAAGAAATAATTTCTAGCTGTAGTATGGGCATGCAAACATTACCATATGTTCATCTACGGGAAACCATTCACCATTGTGATAGACCTCCAGGCCTTGGTCACGATATAGGGCAATCCCAATGCAAAAATACCACATGCATAGTAAGGTGGGGAATATGCCTGATGGACTACGACTTCAAAATAGTGCACAAGCCAGGGAAAGAACACAACCCTGCGACATCTCCTGCTCTGGGCAACAGAGACATCATCAGTAGCTGAGGAATACCTCAATTTTGTGCTGAGACAGAATCCACCTGCCCCAATCACAATGTAGAAACTGGTGCAGAAAACAACGACGGGCATCACGTTACAAGTGGTCAAAACACTAATGCAACAACAGAGGTGGGCATGTGACCACGAACAGTTCAGTGGGAAAGGGTTCCGGAAAGTGGAAACACTAGCATTCAAACAAGTGCTGGATGAGCTGTCAGAAACGAGGCAAGTGATACTGCTTCATGGCACCAGAATAATAATATCAACAACACTTCAACAGCAGATAGTCAGCCTTGCACATGGGTCTCACTGAGGCATGGTGGCAACAACAAAAATGTGAGAGAGAAAGTAGGGTTCTGGGACTTGACCATCTAGTAGAAGACATGATTATGAACTGCCATCACTGTTGGATTACTGAAAGACCACCCAAGCCAGAGCAACTACACTTGTCCGACCTCCCTGAGGTGGTATGGACAACACTGGCCGCAGACTTCTATGGACTAATGGACACTGGCAACTACCTACTGGTCATCATCGATTAATATTCCCACTTCCCCATAATGTGTTAGGTGTCATCAACATCAGCCACCACCACCCTACCAATTCTAGATTACATCTTTACAGCTTGGGGCTCTCCTCTGCCACTAAAGAATGGCAATGGAACCCCATTCTCGAGGGAAGAATTTCACAAATTCAAGGCATGTCTGAGAGTACATCATAGGAAAATAACCAATGGCATGATGGAAAGGTTCATGGGAAACATAAAGAAGGTTGTCCAACGAGAATAACTGGCACAAATTTCTGGAGGACAAGCACTGTGCCAAGTACTTCACCCCACATAGTTCCACATTGAGGTGCCCATCAGGACTGGTAAAGAAATGAGTAAGTAGGACCCATCTGCCTCAACTGAAAGCAAAAGCACCATTAGAACACAGTGACATTGTCACACATGCCCAAGACGAAAATGAAACAACACGCTGACGCTCGGTGTCACGCCACTGTGTCTAGACTACAACCTGGAGATCTAGTCCATGTGCGACAACAGCAAACACAGAAATCGGACTGCCCTTTCTCGAGCCAGCCTCTGGGAATAACAAACATAAAAGGGCCAATGATCACAGAAGAGGCAGGGTCCTACTCCCTCACCAGAAACAGCTATCACTTTTAACAGTTCAGGGTGTCAGATGATGAGAAAGAGAGACATGGCCAAGTGCTGGACAGAAGGCTCCAAACGAAGACACTACAGGGCCAACGGAATCAGCTCCACCCATCGGGGAGGGACCCCTCCGGGCCAAAGACAGAAGTGAAGCAGAAAATGAAGAAGAAACAGAATGCAGACAACGGAATCGTGCAGTTTTCATACAGACCAGAATCTGACGGTCGGTAATGTGGACCCTACAGAGAA
This sequence comes from Pleurodeles waltl, assembly GCF_031143425.1. Classification (NCBI taxonomy): domain Eukaryota; kingdom Metazoa; phylum Chordata; class Amphibia; order Caudata; family Salamandridae; genus Pleurodeles; species Pleurodeles waltl. Next base: position 932,866,834 of record NC_090448.1, on the reverse strand, counting down.
GTGCCATATAGACAAGCAAAGGGTATGGTGAAGAGATGATGCCACAGACAAGAACAGGAAATGTTAAGAGGCAGGGAATATCAATCCTTGACGGTATCCAATGACTAAGAGGCAGGCACGGGCAATGACAGATCATCCTGAAAGAAAAAAACCAACATGCCAGATGTTCTGCCTGCAATGAAGCTTAACTGTCTGAATCAGGTAGGGAAAGTAAAAGGGTGTTGTGAAGATGGCACGCAGATGGAAGAGCAGAATCCCCAAATAATGAAATAATGAGAAACAATGATGCAAAAGATTTCAGAGCCCCAAACTTTTAAGGAAACACTTCCAAGAATGGAAATACTTCACTATAGAGAAAAGTACCATTGACCAATGACTTGCCAAAATTCCAACCAAGCTATTAAAAATGTAATTTAACACGGAATAATTGACATAGACATTCGGGAGGAAAGGGTAATTGGATTTCTCCCTCGGTTATCAGGCTTGGAAGAAGAAAAAATTCACTATGTCAACTATCCGATGAAAGACCGGGGTTTTAGCCTGGCTTAGGTATTGAATAATTCGTTGTTAGTTTTCATAAAAAACATGTTACTATGACAGTACCTAGATCACTTTCTAGCGGGCATGGAATTAATCTTGAACACAGAGTCCCTAAACTTCTGGAATGGTTTAACTGGATCCATAGTTCCAATTAACGTTTTTAAAAAGAGTTGGTAGAATAGCATATATATTTGCATGGATTTTGGTCCGTGTAGATGGTGATCTTATGTCTGTGGACCTATATGCATAGGTACCTGTTCATCTTTTGGCCTGCATGCATAGGTGCTTGCATGCATTTTGTCTTTGTACATGGGTGCTTTTAGTTTTCTTGATCTATGTACAGGGCTGTCCGTAGGTGTATTGATCTGTTTGTATGGATACATGCGAATGTGAACTCTGTAAGAATGTGGTTGATACTTGACAGGTGTCTCCATGCATTATATGTAAGCCTGTTGCATTGGCATTGTCAATGCTTGTTTAAAAGAGCATCGTGGATCGGGCATATAAGTAATACATACACCTAAATAACATGTGCAATTACACAGCAACTGTTCCTAAAACGCATATTACAGAGATGTGTTGCATTTCTTAAATTAGACTTGTAAAGGTAAACCTTTAAAGTGCTCTGTTGTTCACACATGTAAGTAATACTTTAAAAAATAATGAAGAGAATATTACAAAAAATTCATTTAAAGGTTGATTCTTAGGCAAGTGAGGAAAGGCGTGTCTGTACTAAAAGAAACAAAATGAGAACTGATATTGAGGAAATGGATTGTCTCTTTAAAGAAAAGTTGACATGACCCTGCACTGCTTCCATACGTTGAGAAAAGGGATGTTTATTGCATTATTGTTCCGTATATGTTTTGTTACATTTCATATATTACCTTTGTGCTTGGAGCATTAATGAAATTTAGTAGAACTTTTTATTTTGCAGCTGTTATTGATTACGCAGGTCTTGGTGTGTCTTATGAAAGCATCCTGCAAAAAATTATGCAAAATCTAGCAGCTGACAGCCCTTGTTTTCCCACTCGGCACAGAATGGCTGATGAACCACACAAGGAACAATCAAACAGTTTCCACTAGTCTCTAAATTACACACACCATATATTTATAGCACTTTTTTGTCATTTAGCCCTGCGGAGGTGTGAACATGAAGATAAGTGCTGGTGGGGGGCTTGTGCATGAACAAACCCACTGATTGAGCCAATAATATATCAATCGCAGGTGCAGCAGAAGCGCTTTTCAAGCTTTAAGCGGGCCTGCAGAAGGGACAATATATACTAAACAGCCAACCAGGATGTCATAGTAAACCAGAATATCAAACTGCATTGATACTGTCAGTTCCTACTTCCTTAAATTTCAATGTTAGGGTTACTAGACCCCAAAACAAATGTTGACAGCCCCACCTCCCTCTCCGGGGAGGAAGGGGTGTAGCTTTAACTGTTCTTGGGAAAACAAAATGTCAACCCCCGCTTCCCTCATATCATAATTAAGTCTACTCCTAAAATTAAATTAGGAAAGTCAAAACATCAAATATCCTCTCCCCATAAGCGTGGGAATGGCAATCACCCGGCACTCCAACTACATCAGGGCATAGACCGGCCCTTCCCTCCCACCATTCTCCCTCCTCTCCTCCCCACTACCCAACCAGAATCAAGAGACGAATGCAATGCAATGCCTAGCTTGACACAATCCACAAGAATAACTCTATTGGCACCTGGCAAAATATTATAATCAATGTAAAAGGTGAGCAAGTATGTTTTTCAATTTTCTTTTAAAAGTTGTTAGATTACATTTCAAAAATACACAAACTTGAATCGTCTAACTGAAACAATTATACAAGTATATTCATCTTACAAAAATAAATAAATAACAAAATATAAAATGAGGTTTCTGTAGCTCATGTCAATCGGAGAGCCAGGAGCCTAGACGTTCAGTCCTAGACCTTAATTTTACATCACAAATCATTTTGGGGAGCGGTACTAAATGGAGTAAAGCTCTAGATAACAGTACTCTAGAACAGAGCTAGAAATTAGATTGCAACATGATGACCCTCCACACCTAATGCCCGATTTAAATATTTATCACCTGGATGTGTATAGAAAACGTAGTTTGCACTTCTGTTAAATCTCAGAGTCTGATAATGCTAACAGTGGCTGTATGTGTGCAAACTGTGTATCTGCCTGTGGTGCAAAATTTGCCCTTACAACTCAGGTGGTATGACTTGGTGCATATTCCAGTACATACTTCATTCACAAATTGATGCACTGAAATCTGCATGTTCAGTGCATCCCGTTCCCCCAAAATGCAATCCTGACATAGCTCACTTCTGCAGGAGGGAAAAGCTCAATAGAAACAGGAGTCAGCAAATACTATTGACTGAACTGCAGGCAACATACTTCACCGTAGATGAAATTCGTGGCTGAGTACAGAATTACATTCCTACCCTTAAGTTAAGGGTGAAACTGTTTTATTTGCATTGACATATGTGGGCCATTTATCCATATGTCAATGTGCTTCCATGGGCAAAGCTTGTGTGGGGGCTGGATCCTACTGAAATCAGAAGGCTCCTGTGACTAAGTATTAGTCAGTCATGGGAGTTAATGCATATCAGGACAGCAGACCAGTGCCTAATACTTTGCCATGTACTGAAGGCCTGGCTGGAATGGAAGCTGCATCTGTGCCCAGGGCTGTCCCCCCACCCAGCTTCGCAGGTCATAGTCTTAAATCTTGAAATGTTCAAGAATTTGGCCCATTGAGTTATACCGACATTTTGATTTTTGATACAGGTGACTTGGTTCAGCTTTGGTGAGGGAAAGAGTGCTTCAGATGTCATGACCGCATACACATTCATCAATGGACTCTGTTTTGCTACTTTTGTTTACTACTTTTGCAGGGATTAACTCTTATTAAATATTGTGATAGTGCATAGTGAAGAGGGCAACACTGGCCGGGAGCCACACATATGTATTTTATATATTTTGATTTTATATATTTTAAATCAAGGTACCAGCTGATGCAAAAGATATTTTGTTGCAACCAGTCTAGATTATATTTGACATTCGCCAACCTTGAGGAAAATGGTTCTTTGGCAACATCCACAGTAATTGCACCCTCATTTTCCATTTTACCAGGGTGTCTTGTGTAATAGATGTATTGGTGTTCTTGTGTAATATAATGAGTACTCATGCAAGACATGACGTCATAGATAAGGGGAGGAAAAAAGAAAACAAAGGGAGTGGATGAGAAACCCGACTTCCATATACTAAGCGATTTGAAGATATGGGATGATTAATAACAACACAATCGTACTCTAGGAAATCAAAAATCTCATTCTAGAAACCATTGAAGATTGTTTCATTACCTTTTGTAACAAGTAACCATTTCTAGAAATGCCAAATTTAGCAAATGTTAATATTGAATGTTCTATTTTTAAGGAGAAGTTGTCCTTCTAGTACTGTATGAAGCCTTCCCTTTAAAACCTAAGAGTTGAAGAGGAATCAGCTTTTTCTTGTCTCAGACAGATCTTTTAGAATTATGTGGTTGGCATGTTGGATTGAAGTAAATATTCTAATTCAGTATTGTTTTGCCTGCACTGGCATAACGTAGAACAAGTCTAGAAATCACATTTCTCTGGTCACATCTTCAACAATTATTTACTTCAGAAGCCCTAATGTCAGGAACTTAAGGATGTCCAGGATAGATTCATCCATGGGCCTCGTAGAATTTTTTCAAGGGGAGGGGACATAATTTTATCATCATCCACCCTGAGGCAGTGTAACACGACAGCGGCAATAGTATTGCGCTGCTCTGGGAGCCTGCACATCAGGCTGTACCTAAACCTGGTGGTGTGGGGGCCAAACGCTGCAGACACCAGTGGATGCATCTCTTATTCTAGTAAGATTTCGAGTCAAACTACAAAATGTTGCCTAGATCAAAGTCAATAGAAACATAGTACACTAATGCCTGTAAGCGCTTGTTAAGTAGTCCTTTAAACCCTGAGTAACCTGAGCACTATGCTTATGTCAGGTGAAAATCAAGCCCAAGTACCATGAGCTGGATGACAATAGGTGCTTGACCAAGGTCCCAGAGTTCGCCAACAACAGTCTATTTTCGTTATGAGCACTCTTGGCTGCTGTTCTCAATTATGTTTTATATTGTCTACCCGCCAGCCTATTAGCATGAGCAGGTATTACCACCTGCAGCTTAATAACTTGGGGCCAGATCTCCAAAACATTTTGCCTTCACAAAAGGACCGTTTCGCAGAATCAAGCAGTTTGCAAAAACAAAAATGCCTTTCCTATGTACAAAGCACAAACTGTGATTTGGTAACCTGTTGCCAAATCGAAATTTGGGTTTGCAAATCGGTATTTGGAAGGGGCGTGTTTGGGGCTTCCATTCCAAATACTCATTCGCATTGGTTTGTATGAATGTTTTGCAACCGAAATATGGTTGGAAAAGAATTGCATTTTTACCACCAAATTGAAGTTGGTGGTAACCCATTCCAAAATAGGAAGGGGTCCCAAGGAACCCCTTCCTATTTGCAAATGGAAAGGGGTCCCAAAGGGACCCCTTCCCTTCTGAGAATGGTTGAATAAATATTTTTTAAGAGCAGGCAGTGGTCCCACGGACCACTGCCTACCGACTTTTAAAAAATAAAAGCAAATCTTTTCATTTTTTGCTTGAAATGCATCCTGTTTCCTTTCAGGAAAACGGACTGCATTTAACAAAAAATATTGCTCTACTTAAAAGCAATCACAGACATGGTGGTCTGCTGACCCCAGGAGGACACCATCCCTGTGATTTTTGCGATTCACAATGGGTCCCAAACTGAGACCTTCCTCAATAATATTCATGAATATGAATTCAGGAATCGCAAAAAGTGTAAAACACACAGTAATACATTTGTGTTTGCTATAACCAAAAAGCGAATTGCAAACATTCTGTTTGGGAATCACAATCACTAATGTTAGTACATCTGGCCCTTAATTTGTGAAAATGTTAAAAATATATGATTTTTACAAATAGTTTGGTATCTTGACTTAAGGTAAGGTTCCCCAAGTCAGTATTTTCATTTCAATTACTTCTGAAATATGGCTGTCTCCGCTTGTGAGCACTCTTGAACATCCTGAGCACGTTTAAAACCTACTCATGCTTTGTATCCACTATCCAGTGGCTCGGAGGACACGTATGTGGGTCAATCATTTCCCTGAACATGCTCTCACATGAGGAGTGAAAGGTAAAATACGATTTTACAGGAATATATAGAAAATTGGAAAAAACACTCTTCTTTTCAGTCTCGAGGTCAGCTGAGAAGTGACACAGCATTGTGCTACCCGCTGGTAAATTCGCTCGGGTCTGCTTTGCGCTCCTGGGGGAAGAGCAATGTCCTCAAAAAAGTACACCACAACATAGGCCCACATTTTGACACTGGCGGTAAAAACCACCTAACGCTGTTGCGACGGGCACCAAAAGACTGTTGCCGCATCTACCAGCCGTCCGCCGTATGATGACCACAGCCGGATCTCCGCCAGAAGAATAGCAGAAATCCGGGTGTGGCCATACCGGCAGATGGCGGTAAGGTGGCGCTGTTGCCACCAGCAGCGCCACGCCAGTAGACCACTGCCAGGCGTATTATGACCCATAATACGGCCTGGCAGTGTTCTGTTGGTGGGCGCTGGTGGTGGTAGCAGGGCCCGGACCCGTCTCCTGCTGGAGGACCCCCTGAACACAGGTAAGTCGGGTCTCCGACAGGGGAGGTATGTGGGGGTGTTGTGTGTGTGTGGGGGTGAGGGGGTGAATGTTTGTGTGTGCATGGATGCGGGTGTGTGTTGCATGTTGAATGCATGTGTGCATGTATGGAAGTGTGAGTGTGTGTACGTTGTGTTATGTGAATGCGTGTCTGCGTGTATGTATGAAAGTGTGTGCGGATGTGTGTGTGAATGGAGGTATGCATGCGTGGATGCATGTGGGAATGGGTGCCTGTGTGCGTGTGTGTGAAGGGGGCATGAATGTAGGGGGATGTGGGTCTTTGGAGCAGTGGGGAGGTGGAGGCGGATAACTGGAGGGGGTGGTGGGGAGATCCTTATCAGTGACAGGGAAGGAATTCCCTGTCACTGATAGTGCGTACCGCATGGTTTTCATGGTGTTAAGAAAGCCACGAAAACCATGGCGGTCAGCAGGGTCATAATCCCGCAGGCAGAACAGTGACGGCCGCCGGGCTGGAGATGGATATCTCCAGCCCAGCGGCTGGTACCGCCATGGTGATCAGAGTGGTACATTGGCGGGTTGGCTTCAGCCAACCCGCCAATGTCATAATATGGCGGTAAGTACCGCCAGCCTGTTTGCAGTACTTACTGCCATATTATCGCCAACTGCCGGGGTAGTAATGATCCCCATAATTTTGGAAAGTGTTTTAAAATTTCCTACTAGACCTATTTCTGAAATTTGGCCTGTTACAAGCCTGAATCCATCGAAGCCCTGTGAATAGCTGTAGTTTTCACACTTAGAGAATTTATTGAAAGCGGTATCTGGGTCCCTGTCACCGTGACCTATATGTGTGCAAGGGTGCTAGATTAGAAGTTCATTTTCCAGCAATATTCTTACATAAGCCACATGTGCAAGGTCTCTTAGCTGGCCAAAAATTAGCAGGTGGATCCTCACCAAACCACGTACTAGAACATACAGAGGTTTAAAGGTTGTTTATGTGTTTCTATGCTCCTGGGATGATATAACTCCAGAGGGGACTTTCACAAAGGAACATTTTGTTGAATGGCCATTTTCCATGGAACTAATGGAAAATCTACCTGTTTTTGTTTTTCCATACATGATACATGCAAGAAACATGCAAGAAATAGCTAGCTGTATGCCTCACCTCCTCTGAAATATTCCTGCATGAGGAAGTAAGACAGAACAAAACATATCAGAATGTCCAAGATATGTGACGGCTCCTGGCTGACCAATGAGGAACATCAGCAACAGTAAGTTCTTTCAACCACTGATATACTTCCTATGGCAAACAGAATTTGAAAGTAAGAGGAAATAAAGAGGTTTGGTATATTTATTATGCTTGGGGGGGACTAGGCCCCATTTGTGACTCACCCAAACCAGCATTCAGGGGAGACGTCATTCACAAATCTTTTCTCCGTAGGACATCGGAGCACAAACCCATAATAAATCTGCACAGATCTAGAATCCTGACACCTAGGAGATCCAAGCAAACCGATGCGTGGGCGATTCTCCCAGTTAAATTTTTCTACTTGATGTAGTTAAAGTGGCTTTTTCCACCCGCCATATTTACAAAGTGCCGCAATGCATGCATTGCCCACTTTGTAACCCCTTGTGCCAAATTATGCCTGCGCCAGGCATAATATATGGAAGGTGGGCGTTCCCCCCTTAGTGGGACTAAAAAATGGCACAAAGAAATCCAAAATCTAAAAGATTTTGTTGCGCCATTTTGTTGGTATTTTTAATGCCTGCACAGAGCAGGTGTTAAAATGAGGCTCCCTTTGTTTTTAATGGGCCTTTAGGAGCTTTTCAGGATTAGCGTCAACATTTTTTACACTAATCCTGCAAAGTGCCAAACTAGCATCTAAAATTCTGATGCTAGTTACCTAACCACAGCCATGGTGCCCCGTATGTTAAATACTGTGCACACATGGTGGTGTTAGGGGAGCTCTAAGGGTCGCAGGAAAAGTGGTGCTGCATATGAAGCAGCTCCATTTTTACTTAAAATTAGCCCTTAATTTTCTAGAGATTACTAAATCTGGCAAAACCTTTGTATAAAGTGCATGCATTCTGCCTCTTACGTTTGTTCCGCTCAATTCACATCTTGTAGGGCATGTTAAGAGAACCACTCTGGTCATTCACGCGTTTAACAACAAAATGCTTCCCACATAACCACACTGCGATTCAATGTTCTTCATTCCAACAAAGTATTTCTGCTGGTCTAACATGCTACCCATCAATTAATGCACCTTGGTGGCTTGTCCGGGGTATGAAGTGCTGTATAAATGCAATGCCATTAAAGTGCAATACATTTGTTATATTTCTGGACTGTTTTATAGCTATTATTATTTTCACATTTTGTTCAGCATCTCAGAAAATTGCATCCCTTTACTTTCTTTCCAGAATATTTTTAGCTCCCCTTTTCCGTCACATCTTTAGATAAAAGTGCATCACCCTGATGCCTGACAGCTGGAGGCATGCTCAAACGTATCCTGTGGCAATCTGACGTTCTGGGTCAGTGTTGCACAATCTTTAGAGTAGGTAAAAAATTAAAAAGTTATAGAACAAATCAACTTCTGATATTCACTGTGTCATGCTCAAACTCATTCTGGTAGACAGACAATAACCATGTTATTCAAGACACAAAGGCTCTCATTATGAGTTTGGCGGTCAGCGGACCACCACGGTTGAGTTGGTGGCCCCACCGCCGTGGGCCCAGTGGTGAAGACCGCCATATGAAGTACTGGGAAGGCACCTGCAGATCACAGCCAAGTTACTGTTCGGACCGCCACTGCGGAGGGGCTGACGGGGCTGGCAGAATTCCACAACCACATTATGCAATTGCACACCGCCAGGATTTCCGGGGCGAATCCACTGCCACCAAAAGCCTGGCGAAAATGAACAATATAAAAGGGAACACCCACCTTCAGGAACACTGGCACGCAAATTGCAACTCCTCCCAATGTTCTACCTGGCTGTGCAACTTCCAGACCAAGATACCAACTGTAAATACTCCAGCCTAGCACACGCTGGAGGGAACAATGTCAGTACACACACAGAACAGACACACAACACAGGAAACTACACCCACATATGCAAACACCCGTAACAACACACACACATCCATACACACATGCATACATGCTCATACCCACAACCACCACATATACATGGGGAAGGAAAGCCAGGACAAGGTAGGTACCATCAACATCAAAAGTGTTGTGGTGCAGATATATTGTAAATGGTAAAATCAGGAATAAAACTATGTACACACAGGCCCAAGGGCCAGTACAAAAGTCCCACAGTACCCCGAGAACACTGGGCACAAGGTGACACCCCAACTTGACTTCTGACTGCAAAGTGCAGACCTCCACAGAGCAGGGGCATCAATGGGGTATGAGGCATCTCAGGGGTGAGGGGGCACTTTGGGCTTGGAGGGGGGGTCCTTTGGTCTGGGCTTGGAGGAGGGGTTCTCGGAGTGGACTTGGAGCGGGGGGTCCTTAGGCTTGCCCTTAGGGGGTGTTAGCCAGGGCAGGGATTTGGGCTTGGCCTTGGAACTGGAGGGAGTGGGCTTGGCCTTGCAAGTGGAGGAGCGGGCTTGGAATTGGAAGAGGGGGGAGGAGGCTTTGCCTTGGAAGTGGAGGGAGCAGGCATAGGCTTGGGTTTGGCAGGAGGAGCAATGGATGTGACGGGCGGAAGTGGCAGGTGGTGGAGGTGTATGGCGAGGGGTAGTGGTGGACTGGCAGGCGAAAGGCAGGGGCCTTGGAAGGGTAGCAGGGCATTTGGGGTGAACAGAGACTGGGGCAGTAGTGGGGAACAGTAAAAAAGTCTTGGAGGAAACATTTTTTGGGGACACAAGGAAGGTCAAGGTAAGGACGTTTGTGAGTGGATGGAGTGGGTATAGTTGTGAGTTGTGTACATGGAGGTGCCTTGGGTGCAGGTGCGTGGGTGGATAAAATGTGTGCGCTGCGGGACTGTTGGGTGGGTGAGTGCAGGCTTTTAGATGTTCTGGGAGGAGGGGGGAGCAGATGCAGGGAGATGGCAGGGGGGACGTATGAGTGTATGTTGGGGTGGTGTCTTGCAGGTAGGGTGGATGTGCTGCATGTGGGTGTGTTGACAGTCATGGAGTCTGTGCCAGTGGTGTATGGGATGTATGAATGGGGGTCAGATAATGAGTATCAGTGGCAGTGAGGGCACATGTGGCAGGATCAGTGACTGATGTAGTGCTGATTGCAGATGTGATTGGTGCACTGACTGTGAGGGGGATGTGTTGGGTGAGTCGGTGCAGGGTGTGGATGTCATCGTGTATGCATGTGTCTGTTGTGTGTGTGCATGGCGGTGGTGGCGTTTGTGGTGCTTTTGTCTGTCCTTGCGTACCATGTCTGTTGATGTCGATACATGTGGGTCAGTAGGTGTACCTTGGATGGGTGCGGGGAGAGGTATGTGTGTATGGGAACAGGTAATTGGAGGAAGGATGGAAGAAGAAGGGACACTGGCTGCCGTCAAGGAGGAGGACAGAGCCTGAAACGATCTATGTAGGCCAGCAAGGCACTGTGAATGCCTTCCAGGAATGCATTGGTCTTTTGCATCTGAGAAGGCAGTCCCTGGATGGCATTTATGATAGTTGTCTGCCCCACAGAGATGGACCTCAGGAGCTCAATTGCATCCTCATTGAGGGCAGCAGGGCTGACTGTGGCAGGAGCAGAGGTGCCTGTTGTGAAGGTGATGCCCACCATGTGGGTGACCGGGAAAGGACAACTGGGTGGGGAGCTACAGGGAGGTGCTGGTAAAGGGGGTGGTGGACAAGGATGGTGCTGGGATGGTCCCAGATGAGTCCGCCACCACCAGGGAGCTGCCATTGGAGGCGGCGGAATCAGAAGATGGTGTGGTCGAAAGAGAGAGAGAGAGAGACAGGGTGCAATTGCTCAATGCCAGCACAACAGTAACACAGGGTAGAACATTAGCATTTGATGCCATGCCATGATACGCTAGGCCCACCCATGCACATCGTACAACTAGGGAACACCATGGGCGAACCACAACAATGCACATGTCAACCGCTGATGTTCTGACTGATGCAAACATGTCCATGAGGAGTGGCATACCTGCCACACCTGTCTAGTATCTGGCCACTACCCATGGCAGTTGAGACAGTCATGTAATGGACTGCACACCCAACAGAATATTGCCTGGCTAGTTGGCAGGCCTACTTGGCTATTGTTAATTAGCACTGTGACCACTTGTCACACCATAACCCACTACACATGTAGAGACTGACAGGTGATTGAGGTCCCGGGATCCACCCCTGGCACAGTGGTTGGCAAGGACTAATCACAATGGCCTGACACCCCAGGTTCAATCATCCTGTTGCCATGAGCTGACAAGCACATCTAGCTAGTAGGTGGCCACACAGTTTCAACATTTGAAGAAGCTGCGCCACTACCACTGGCTGCATGGCATTACCCATACCTTTGGTGCCAATCTGGCCCAGATGGACACTACCCATAGTGGACATCATTGTACCAAGCACCCACACCACAGCAACCCAATGGTGCCCACCCAGACTCACTATGGCAACACATGTAGCGAGTGAGAGTGAGTACTTACCCTTATCTGGCTGCTGTGCTGCCCTCAAGTGCCCATACACCTCAGGGTAGGCCACCGCCAGTATGCAAGCCATTAGGGTGGTCAGGGTCCGACGGGCACCCCTCCCTCGTTGGGAGGACATCCCCAGATGGGCCTCTGCGTTCTTCTGGGCCCAGCGTCTCAGGCCCTCCCACCACTTTCTGCAGTGAGTGCTCTGCCAGGCATGGACACCCAAGGTCTGCACTTGTTTGGCAATGACACCCCAAAACCCCTTCTTCTGATGGGCATTGTAGAGTGGCATCTCTGGGACAGCAGTGGACAGCACACATCACACTTCCACACCCACACGTCGTCAACCAACGTAGCCTTAGGGCCCTCACTCATGTCCATGCTCCAGACACACTGCCACCTACCAAGGCCCCCATCCCCATGCTCACAACTTACAAACAGAACAATGACACTGGGCTCACATGCTGCTCTGGTGCCCCATACAACTGTCCATACAGGGGCAGGACCCCGTCCACGAGCTGCTCCAACTCTTCCTGGGTGAAGGCTGAGACCCTATCTCCTGCAGGACGTGGCATTTTGGCTGCCAGAGTCAGAACACAGCAGTACGCACAGTGGAGGTCTTCAGTGCACGAGGTTCAGGAGTCAAGTGAGAGGAGCACATGAAGTGGCAGTCATGGCCACCGCGGACATCACCGTCACCGCCAGCGGTGATCACCATTGTCTCCTGACTCCCATAGGCAACAGTGTTAACCAATGGTGAGTTGCATGGCGGTCGTGACCACCTACTGTCATGACGTGTTCCGCCGGCTTGATAACCTCACTTCCACCTGTCCCATGCATGCAAAACAGGCGGCTTCCATGTCGAATGTGTATTGTGGGTGAAATGTTAGTGCATCATGATTGACATTTGGCAACCAATGGCCACATCAGCACCATCTACACAGTCTATGGTGCACAACATAATACCAACTCTCTCCTGTTTCCAGGTACGATGTAGGGTTGAGGATGAGGAATGCACCTAGTCGACCTTGCTACCCTGGAGGAGCGTCACATCATCCAGACCTATCACCTGAAAAATGAGACCATCATGGAACTGGTGGCCCTGTTGGAGCTGGATCTGTTGCCTGCCATTCGCCATAACAATGCCACCCCTCCCACAGTGCAGGTGTTGTCAGTCCTCCACTACTTTGCCTCATGCTCCTTCCAGATCACAGTGGGCCTGGCAGCAGGGATGTCACAGACCATGTTTAGCTAAATCTTGAGGGATGTACTATGTGTCCTGCTCAAACATCTGGACAGCTACATCCAGATCCCGCAAAGTGCAGAATTGTCCATTGTCAAGTCTGCATTCTATGGAGTGGCACACATCCCTCATGTCATTGGTGCCATTTATGGCACCCACATTACCTAGGTGCCACCCAGAAGAAGCGAACAGGCCTATAGGAACCGCAAAAACTTTAATTCGGTTAATGTGCAGGTGGTGTGTCTCGCGGACCAATACATCTCCCAGGTGACGTCCAGGTTCCAAGGCTCTGTGCATGATTCCTTCATCCTGTGGGACAGCAGTGTCCCACACATGATACCACCACTTACGAGGGACCAGGCCTGGCTCATCGGTATGTACCCCTGCATATGTGTGCCCCTCAGCTTTCTGCACTCCTGTGTCCTTGCCCTATTGCCCTCCCGGTCTTGACATGCCTCTTACCTTTGTGCACACAGGTGACTCTTGCTATCCCAACCTGCCATGGCTCCTGACACCAGTGAGTCATCCAATTTCAGATGCAGAGGACCATTACAATGAGGCCCACGGTCATACCAGACGGGTCATTAAGAGGTGCTTTGGCCTGCTGAAGGCCATATTCCAGGGTTTGTATCTCTCTGGAGGTGCCCTGCTCTACGACTCACAGAAGGTGCAAGATCATTGTCGCCTCCTGCATGCTGCACAATCTGGCCCTGAGGCATCACAAACAATTGCTGGATGCAGAGGAGGGGGTAACTGTATCAGTGGCTGATGAAGGACACACAGGGAGTGATGAAGAGGAGGATGATGAGGATGCAGCTGACTCCAGGGCAGAGCTGATTTGACAGTACTTCGACTGAGATGCAGGTATGTGTCAACTGTCTGGTTTGTGTCCTCCACAACTGTCTTCCTTGCCCCTGCTACCACCTGTTGTCTGTGATCACTGATGGTATTGGTTGCAGCTCTGACTGGGTGGGAGGGTATCACATGTGTGCATGACTTCAGTAGTCACAGTGTACAGGTTAGGCCTAGAGTCAAACAGCTGTTTTGCTGGTGCACTAGTGCCATCAACGTGTATGTACAATGTTCCCTGAGCTGCCAGTTCAAGTGCTATGTGTGTGCCACACAGGCTGGTTGCATCTGTGCAGCATCTATCCTGGGAGTCGACATTGGGTAGCAGTGCTAAATTGTTGTTGGTGGCACTGGGTATGGGGTCAGGTCTGGCGCTCGGTGCTGTGATCGTGGGACCATTGGGTTGGTATGTGTTTTTTTTTGTGTTGGTACTGGCCATATGGTTGTGGACTTGACTGCCATATCTGCCTTGGATACCTGTTCCTACAGTGCATTTATGTTGAGTTGGCATCCATGACTCCTACAGTGATTGTTGTCCCCGTCTTGCTCTACTTTCAGGACATTGTAGTGGTGTACTCTGGTCCCTGCCTAACTTGTTGCCTCCCTTGACACATATGTCCAGCCACTTGCTGCTCCACGATCGACCTCCCTGTATTTTGCTCCCCCGTCACCCTCCCATGCATGTGCTGGGTGATGGATTGCCAGTTGCACATGTATTGGCAGTTCCATTCATACTCATGAAATATAAAGACATAGCTGTGCTCAATGGTGTTTATTTGGGAGGGACACGTGCAAGGGGTGATGAGTGGGGTCATGACAACTGAGATCACCAGAGTGGTGAGGCCAGCTGTGTGTAGTCCAGGTCCAGTTCCTGGCCATGGGAAAATGGAGATATGAGAGTGGACAGTCGACAGAGTGTCTCAGTCACACACAAGGGAGAATGTTCAGGAGAGGGTCACTTCATGGCGGTGGTCATGGTCTTGCTATCATGTCCGGTTGGAACTCTAGTTGGACATCCTCACTTCCATGGGGGTTCCTTAGCTACAGAAGTAGGGGTGCTGGTGTCCTGTGGCGGGGCCTCCATACCACTGGCTGCTGCTGACATGGAGGGCTCTGATGGGATGTGGCCAGTGGAAGGGGACTGCTGGTGGGTGGTGGACTCACACAGGATGGTGGTCAGGTCCTTGAGAACCCCTGCTATGGAGGCCATGGTGGCATTGTGGGCCTGCCACTGTTGCATGGCCTCTTGATGGTATTCCCCCTGCAGCCCCTGGGTCTCCTGAACGGTAGCGAGGATCTGGGCCACAGTGTCCTGGATCTGGTGGTATACACCCAGTACTTGGTAGAGGACCTCCTGGGCAGTCAGTTGGTGTGGCTGCCCTGTCCCTTGCACCATGGTTCCCATCCCACTACCTTTGGCCCCCTGTGCCTGTGCCCGTGGCACAGTATGCCCACTCCAAGTAGCAGGAGGGCCTTCATCATCTGGGGTGTGTGCCCTTGACTCTGGCCCCTATACTATGGGGCACACCTCTGATTGTGAGATCCCTGGGGCACAGGCTAGGGGTTCAGGGGCTGGCTGTGGTGTTGTTGCCACATGGGTGGGGGTGTCCGGTGTGTCCAGAGTGGGTCTGCTGTTGGTGGACTGTCCAGTGGCCCCAGATTGCCCAGTTAAGTCATCCCCATCCAGAGATCCACTGGGGCCTTCATCCTGGGGAGGGATCTCTGAGCCTGGCATCCTCTGCAGGATGGCAGTGGCAGGGGTACCTGTGGATTAAAACTGTAGATATTAGTTGTATAAATGTAGTTGTTATGTCCCTGTTGTGATGCATGCTTGAATTGCTTCCCAGTGATGGAAATGACATCTGCTGCACTGCAGTCATTGATGTGGTGTAGGGGTTTGTGGCATGGTTTCCATGTGGCATGGTGGTTGGTATTGCTGTCATTGCCATGATTTGGGACGAAGTTGTGGCAGCCAGAAGGTGTGGGCTGTGGTATGGTTGTCCATGCAGATGTTCCACTGTGCAGTGGATCTGTGATGTGTTGATGTGTGGGTTGTTCTGGATTGTGGGAGGTGTGGTTCTTCACATTGTGGTTGTCATCCGTGCATCAGGAGTGAGTGTGTAGGGATGGTGAGAGTGGGGTGGTGTGGCATGCAGGGGAGGGGTGTGGGGTGCTTGGGATGGGTGCAGTGGGGTGGTTTGTAATAGGTTGGAGGGTGGTGGGTGGGGGGAGGCATGCCGGACAGGGGTGGTTGGTGCTTGGGGGGTATTGTTGACTTACCAGAGTTGAGTCCTCCACTGATGGCAGGCCCATGGGTTTCATGATATGATGTCCAGGACCTTCTCCTCCCAGGATGTCAACTGAAGGGGAGGAGGTAAGGTCCAGCGCCAGTCTCGTTGATGGCTATGTGATGCCTGGACGCCATGGAACTGACCTTCCCCCTGAGGTCATTCCACCTCCTCCTGATTTCGTCCCTTTTGTGTGGATGGGTGCGAACTGCAGTGACCCTGTCGGCAATCCTCTGCCATAACTTCATTTTCCTGCATATCGATATTTGCTGTACCTGGACTCCCTTGAGCTGTGGCTCTACTCTGATGATCTCGTCTACCATGAACCGCAACTCTTTGTCAGTGAACTGTGGGTGCTTCTGGCCTGACGTGTTGTGGGGTGGGTAGGTGGTATGCGTGCCAGGTGCAGTGTGGTGTGTGTGGTGATGTGGGGTGTTTGGCTGTGGGTGCTGGTGGGCTGTGGTGTAATTTTTACAATGTGTGCTGTGCGATTGTTTTTGTTGTGTTTGGGATGTGCTTGGTGTTGAGTGTGTCTCTGTCTGCTCGTAGTTGTCGCTAGGGATTGTGTGTGTGTGTGTGTGGGGGGGGGTGTTATATAGTGGCGTGTGCTAGTGTGGGTGGTGTGTGTATGAGTTTCAGGTGTGGCATATTCAAACTGGCCAATGCGGTGTTAGCTACTTTTGGGGGTGCCTTTTTGTACTGCAGCAGTGCGAATCGACCAAAGGTTTACCACCTTGCATTTACTGCTGTGCTGGAGGTTGCCTCTAAATATGACGGTCGGAATGGTGTCGCCGTGGGTTGGCCTGGCAGTGTTGGATTTGTGTTTTTGTTTGGGCAGTTTGTGTTTTGTGACTTTTAATCCGGCGGTCGCAATACTGCCACCACTGGTGGTATGGTGGCGCCATTTTGCATGACGGTCTTGCCCGAAAACCGCCAAAGTCATAAGGAGGGCCAAAGTGACTTATTTAGACAAAGTCACTGAGGCCCTGATTTAGGTCTTGGCGGAGGGAAATACTCTGTCACAAACTTGATAGATAGATATCCCATCCACCGTATTATGATCCCAGTATCTCTTAATGGGATTCTAATACGGCAGACAGGATATCTGTCATGTTTGTGACAGAGTAATCCCTTCTCCAGACATACATCAGGCCCTAACTCTGTGACAATAAAACAAACGTATGTACTCATTTGGCATGTGCCTTATTACACTGGAGTTTTTTTTTAATTGGCAATAATCTATGTAATGAATTTCTGTTAGAGTTTGTATGCATTTATTGTCAGGAATGAATACCTTTTATTTGCTTTGTTGTTGACTGAAGGCTTCATTAGGAGGCTGATGACCCAAGGACTGCCAGCCCAAGGATGACAGTCAGACTGCCGAAACTGTGGAGGTACGACCACCACATTACAACCCTGGTGGGCGGACCTGCCTAAAGGCTGTAGTCCCCGCCAGGAACATGATTCCCGATGTGGTGACTGCGGTCTGAGTTGTACTCAGCCAGGGCGGTGCTGAACTCAGTGCTGCCTGGCTGATTACAACTCAGCTTTCCACCAGTGTGGAAGTCCTTGGAAAGCCACACCTATGATGAGGGCCTAAGAGGGGAGGCATCTTTTATTTTATTTTACTATGGGTTCAGGTCTCACACCACCAAAAAGAACAATATTTCCTTAAGTTTTATTGTTGTAGATTTTAAACCCTAGATGTATCTGTAGTTCCTTGATCTTGTATGTAATCACATCATAGATGCTGAGATTGGGGAAAAAGAACAAGTGGCAGTAACTTAAAATACTCAAACATTAAAAATGTTATAATTATAACTTCAATTTATAGTTTACACACCACCTTCAAATTGCTATAAGTCGCGCACCTCCGAACACAGTCTTGTCGTCTCACTTGCCACACTACATTAACTATGTCATGCCTTTTACATGCACTGTTTATACCCTTCCATACTACCATCATTTATAGCCTGTGAAATCATAGCAATCATAACAACACTTATACCTTCTCAAATGAAATTATTTGTCACAACACTGTTCCTGGTAGAGTGGTAGTTATAGTCAATGTTGTCTGGTTAGCGATCTGAAAAGGGTGTGCAGCAAGGTCTGCTACATATAATATTTTGAAGGTGGGGGCTAAATTGTAAATGAAAGTTATAACTATAACTTTGACATTTTTTAAGTTTTTGTAGTTTTAAAGTTGCTTTGTATAGGGTATGAGCTTTCCTAACTATAACCAATCTTTAACCTTTCATTCATTGAATTTCCTTTTTTTTTTAAACGTTTTAATAACAATGAGTTTCAAAGCGAAGAATCCAGAGTTGCTAGTGGAGAGTTGTTATATGGAGTGTCTTACAATACAGTGGAGGAGAGTGTTGTAAAGTGTATTGTCATGGACTTGAGAATAGTAGAATAGAGTATAGTACAGTACCATACAGTGTAGTAAAGATTTACATAGTGTAGTGGCATGGTGTCTCTCATAGTGGAGTCAAGAATTGTAGACTGGAGCAGTGAGTTGTACAGTGGAATAGCATGTTACACAGTAGAGTAGGGCGTTGCAGACTTTCATTGAGTGAAATTGAGTGTTTTGAGTGGAGTAGGGTGAAGCAGAGTGTCATAGACTGGAGTATTGTGAAGTTTAGTGTCATAGAGTACAGTGGAGGAGAGTGTTGTACAGTGTACTGCCATGTGATAGTGGAGTGACATATCGTAGAGAGAAGTTGAGTGGTGTGCCATTGAATGCCATACAGTGTAGTACACTGGAGTACAGTGGATGGTTACAGAGAGGAGGAGAGTGTCTTGGGTGGCATTGAGTGTAGTACAGCATGGTAGAATGGAGTTGCACACAGTGGAGTAGCATTAAGTGGAAAAGCATAGAGCAGTAGTTCCCAGTGGAGTAGAGTGTTAGAGAGTAGAGCAGCATAGAGCGGAGTATAATACATCCCACACAGTGGGATAAAGTGTAGTAGAGTGGAGTTTAGAAGAGTGGAGAGTATAGCAAAGTGTCATAAAGTGGAGTGGCCTGTCATAGACTATAGTGGTGTGGAGTGCAATAGAGTGGAGTGGCGTAGCATACAGTCGAATAAAGTGTCATAATTTGGAATACTGTGTAATACAGTAGAGTGAAGTGGGGGTGTCATACTGTATTGGAAAGTGATGTTGACTAAAGGAAACTAGAGTCGCATACAGTCTAGTTGACTTTTGTAGAGTGGAATGCTGCACAGTACTGTACAGGTTTGTAGAGGGGCATACAGTGTTAGAGAATACTGTGGCAGTAGGGAGCATAGAGTGGAGTGGCATATAGTGGACTAGTGATGTACAGTGGAGTACTGTGCCAGAGTAGAATGGAGTAAAGTGGGGGGCAGTTGAATTCAAAAAGTTCTATACATTGGAGTATAGTGGACTAGAGCAATGTAGAGTAGAGTACAGTGTTGTACAGTATAGTACAGTCTTGTGCAGTGGAGTGAAGGGGTATAGACAGGAGTAAAGTATCAGAGCATAGCTTACAGTACAGTAGAGTGCTGTAGAGTGAATTTGCATAGAGTACAGTAATGTGTGAAGCAATGGAGGTGTGTAGAATGGATGTTTGTATAGTAGCATAGCAAGTCTCGTACAGTCGATATGAGCTGAGTGGAGTGGTGTAACATAGTGTGGAGTAAAGTGCAACAGAGTGTATTGATGTGCCATAGAGTTGAGTGGCATGGTGTGAGTGTACTAGCATAGTGTAGGTAGTAAACTGTTATTAATTGGAATGTGATATCGTACAGTAAAGTGGAGTGCTGTGTCGTATAGAAAAGTGTTGCATTGTGGCACAGAGTGTTGTACATTAGAGTGTACGGGCATAAAGTGGAGAATGTCGTAGAGTGCCAAAAAGTGTTGTAGATTTTTATAGAATGGAGTTTTTTTAGGGAGGAGGAGAATGCCATACAAAGGAGCAGCATAGAGTGGAGTAGCATACACTGGAATGGCGTAGAGTGGATTGCCGTAAAGTGGAGTAGCATACAGTGGAATAGAGTACAATGTAAACTGTACAGTGGAGTGTAGGAGAGTGGAGTGGCATAGAATGAAATAGCATAGAGTGGAGTGGTGTACCGTGGAGTGGCATACAGTGGGTAGGGCAAAGTGGATTAGCATAGAGTGGGTGGCATACATTGAAGTTGAGTAGTGTAGGGTCCAGGAAACTGTTATAAATTGGAGTGACGTCTCGTACAGTAGAGTGGAGTGCTGTGTTGTACAGTGTTGGAAACTACCATAGAGTAGAGTGTTGTACAACAGAATGTATGGGCATAGAGTTGAGTGCAAATTCGGATAGTGGAGTGGTCGGGGATAGAGTGGAGTAGAGTCTAGTAGAGTGGCATGGAGTGTTGTAGAGTTTTGTAGAGTGGAGTTACATAGAGTGTAGGTGACTACATTTGAGTGGTGTGGAATAGAGTAGCATACAGTGGACTGGCATTAAGTGGAAAAGCATAGAGCAGTAGTTCCCAAACTTCACATATGCAGGCTTCCTTGCTACTTTTAGTTGGATTGCGCTACATATAAAGGCCAAAGTGAATGTAAGGCAATCATTGTTATTGCCATAAAAATTGATATAATTATAATTCTTTTCCTAGTGTTCATTTATCAAGTCTCCAAATGTTGGCTTGTGTGGCTCACTGCTAGGACAGTTTTTCATTTTGTTGCACAGTGGTGCATAAGAAAGATGTTTTTTGTTTAACTTGTTTGGACAGTTTTATTTTGTGAGCCAGACAGCATGAAAAGAAAATGTATGCAGATTAAAATGTATTCTATTCTCTGTGTATTTGTTTATAGGTTTTAAATAGCATGTGACCACAATGGGTCTTTCACTTGCAAATTTAGTAAATATGAAACTTTACATCTGCAGTCTAATTTATTTTTTGGGCTTCCTTGCTACTTTTTTAATGGAATTGTGCTAAAAGATATCACTAAGTTGAAAAACCTTACTACTTAGCATTTGCTTACTCTACTCATCTGCAGTACCCAACAGAATTATCTGCACCCCTTCATATGTAAAACTGCCAAATTTCATAAAAAAATCTAGCTGATGGTTTTTGCACTATGCGAAATAAAGTCTATGGAAAATGCATTGGATTTGAAACCTATTTTGAGGCCCTCCCTTTTTTCTTTGCACCTGTTGATCAAACACCACAAAACTTTCAGGCCTTCCAAAATGAAGTGGAGGGATAAGGGATTTAGGGCCAGATGTATCAAGGTTTTTTGCATTCGCAAACGGTGCGAATGCCCGTTTGCGTAGCAAAAAGCCAGTTCAGAATGTATGAAAGACATTCTGAACGCAATTTTAAGAAATCGCTAAAATAGCGATTCCTTGAAATTGCGACCCTGTTTAGAGAGTCGCAAATTGCGACTCTCTAAATAAGAAATCGCAAATAAGGATTCCTTATTTGCGATTTCTTAGCACATGTATGAAGCCATTCCTAAATGCGATTTGGGCATTTAGGAATCGCTGGTGGTAACCATGTGCAAAATTAAAAAATACATTTTAAATGCATTTTTAAAATGTACATGTAAAGCATACATGCCCTTTTGGCATGTGTGCACCTTACATGTCCCCAAAAATAATTTTGGGGTGCAGCAGAGGGGGCCTTAGGCCCCCAGCACCTTGGGGTTTTGCATTTCCAAAATTGCGATTTCTGGTTAAGAAATCGCAATTTTGGAAATGCAAAAAATGTGCAGATATGGCCCAACAGGCCGATAGGTGGGAATGGGGCCAGTATCGCAATTTGCGATTCGGTAAAAGCATTTGTGATTTTTAAGAAATTGCTATTACCGATTTGCAAATGTGATACATGGCATTTTGCGAGTCGGAAACAGCAATTTCTTAAAAATCGCTATTTCCGAATCGGAAAAGGCCTTCATGATACATCTCGCCCAAGGTCTGGAAAGTGTCACTCTTCACGCACATTTGCCAAATGGGTGCAAAGTTAGAAAGGAACAAATATCCTACTGAGTTACAATTGCCACTCTGTAATATATGTGTGTGTGTGTGTATACATATATATATATATATACATATATATATACATATATTTGTTCACTGAATAAAGCAAAGGCTACAGCTATAGTTCTGTTCTAAATTCACACACACAAAACCATAGAGGTTCTGCTGTTATTATTAGAGTTATTTCAAGTAACTATAACTTGTGCCCCGATGTAACTATAACTTGTGCCCACACCATGCGCACTTTTCGCAGTGCTAGTTTTATTGTAAATGTTGC
Source organism: Pleurodeles waltl (assembly GCF_031143425.1). NCBI lineage: Eukaryota > Metazoa > Chordata > Amphibia > Caudata > Salamandridae > Pleurodeles > Pleurodeles waltl. The sequence goes on along the minus strand of NC_090448.1, from coordinate 932,844,335 downwards.
AGTTATATTATGAATCATATTATAGGAGATGTTATTAGTGATGTAATATGTGGTGTAAGTAGCAGGGCATGGCGAGGGCACGCGTAATAGTTACCTTGGGGCACATGTTACTTGAAATAACTCTAACTGCCAAATTTCTATGTTTTTTTGGGTGTAATTTAGAACCTAACCATAACATCCCCGTAACATGTTTTTTTTTGTGTGAATTTCTACGTTTTTTAATTCTATTTCCTTACTATAATGTCCCTGTAACCTTTAGTTTTTTCTAGTGAATGTCTATGTTTATTTTAACATTAAGTAATATTAAATTACCTTACATTAACCCAACCCTCACTGCGCATGGCCTTTGACTGTGGGCGGTTGGGGTTGGCCACAGAGCCTGGCCTGTGGCCAGGCCCTGCTACCAATCCCCCATAGACATCCAACCATGCGCAATACAGAGCCTTCGGCCAAACGGACTGGGCTTCTAGGTCATTTTGCACATTTGCATACTTGTACCAGTTCAAAGGGAGACCAACAATCTCTGTTCTCAACAGGTGGTGACAAGAAAAAACCCTCTTGTCACAGTCACTTCAGAAGATATTGCAGTCTGAATGAGCAAGGATTCATTCACCTCTATCAAGGATTTCAGATAATTTTCCAAAGTGGAACTGCAGATAAAATACCGTTGCTTTGCCTTGGCCAAGAGCAAGAAGTTAGGGCGATTTGTAATTTATGGAAGCGGAGCTTCAACTGAGGCACCTGCTTTCTTTATATTTGTAAGTGCTTCCTGTTGCGGTTTAATTTCTAAGAAATGAGCGTCCCCGCCAGAATGGATGAAGATGCCACGGTTTTGTGCAAAATGACTACTTAACTGGAATAATTTCTACTGTCTACTTAGTAAGTGCTACCTCGATGGGTAAATGTATAGTGCATATTCCACACTACAGCTATGTAAAGGGCCCGAGGTAATGTCTCCAGGGACCTTGTGTGCCTGTAATTTTGACACTTTGATTGTTCCTCAAGTGTCTTTATAGAGAAATCAGTGAAAGGGGACCAAGAGGGGAGCCTCAATGTCCCCGCGGTCCCTGCTGGCTCCCTGCTGGCTCCCTGCCTCCAGCGGGAGCCAGCATTGCTGCAGCACACAAGGATCAGCAAAAACTTATGCTCCCTGTGTGTGGGAGAAATATTTTCATCTTTTTTCTTAAACAGATATAAACTCTGCTCCTAGTGAGCTGCTCCCACCTATTGGGAGTGGAGTTACTATTTGCTCTTGCTTGGCAGGGAGCTGTCAAAGCTCTCGTCAACCGAAAGCAAACTTCTATCTCCAGAGGATGGGCTCTTATATAGAAAGGGAGCCGATCCCCAGGGGATGCGCTCCCCGGGGTTATTAATGGCTTTTCAAAAGCATGGCTTTGGCCCGGCAGCTGGTGGTCCCCGGTGCTTTAATGAGCCTGAGGATGGGGATCTGCGTGCACCCCTCCAATGTTTAAATAAAACCCCAGGTAGGTGGTGGTCCCTGCGGCTCTAAAGAGCCTGAGGAGGGGGATCCATGCGGCCCCCTCAAATTTGTAAGTACATCCCCAGGGACTTAGTAATCCCCAGGGCTCTAATGAGCCTGAGGAGGGGGGTCCATGTAGGCCCCCTCCATTTTCTACATTTTAACTTTGGGCATGGCCCTTGAGCTTAGCCCACCCAGGGGCTAAACTGCGCTTGTTTCTTTTTTCTTTTTCCAAGTATCCGCAGATCCACCGTGGCCTTGCTGGAAAAATTAAACAAAAAATGTTTTTCGGTCCTGGCAGGATGCCTGGCGGACCCAAGCACCAGGCCTAGTGGGCCAGGGTATACTTACCTAGTCCCTTTTTCTTTGTTTTTAAGTTTCTTTTTCCGGACCCAGCTGAGTCCAAGTCCCAAAATGGCTGCCAACACTTCTTGGATGAAGTGTTGGCAGCCAATCAGATATCAACATTGTCGGATCCACAGAGGATATAACAGTTAGTTTAGCTACTGTCTTGAAAGTTTTGGGGTGATCCATCAAGTAGGGACGGAGAAAAAGGGGGTTCCAAAATGCATTTTCCCCATACATTTTCCTATGTGGTCTTTAGACACAACTACAGCCCAAACTGCTGAATGGAATTACACTAACGTTGGCAGGAAGCTAGATCTTGGTGCACAGCTTGTCCTTTTTGTTATTTGGTGTAGAACCGTTCCATAGTTTTTTGAGTTATTAAAGGAAAAGGAAATATAGATATCTGGGTGAAGCCAAAGTTCATATCTCATGGTGAGATCTGATTGTCTGTCAGCACTTTAACCAGGAAGTGCTGGCAGCCATTCTGGGACCAATATACATGATAGCTCCCCATTTAAATGAATTGTAGTGAAAGGAAGGATTTGAGGGTCACAAAAAGGAGAACATTTAAAGGGTGATAACAGATTTTAGTTATAAAACAAACCAGTTGATGGTACCATACTAATTTGAAGAGTTGTGCTGTGTTGTAACATGATTTTACCCAGTGAAAAAGCCTTCTGCTGGGATTTCATGAATCCAGTTGAGAGAAAACAGTTTTCTCATGAGTTTCCAATTGAAGATATGGAAGGTGGTCTAGAAACTAAAATGAGAGCATGTTTTCTGTAAATTCACGCTATCTTTCGCAGCCATATGAAAATGAAATCTGACATTCTCAGTAAAACATGTACTTCCAACAGGAGCAGCCTGTCAATTGATCTCTTTATGTTCTACTGCAGAGTATTCTAAAGAACAACTAGAGTGCTAACAGTCTTACTTATGACAAAAGTGTAGCACACCTGATGCCATCCTCGTTGAATTAAACTGGAAACAACTTGAAACGTTTCATTTAGAAAACAACAAAATGAGGGGGGTTATTTTATTATAGAAATTATGGTGAGTGCTGTAGAAAGAAAAATTAAGGCATGTTTTAAGTGAGTTCTCAGATATCTTTCTCTTCTGTTTCATTACAACATTCTGACATGCAGACTGAAACATGCACTTTCAACACCAGCAGCAGACTACCAGTTATTTCCCTGTTGATTAGCAGCTTTATTAGGCTGTTCTAGTGAGCAACTAGAGTGCGCTAACATTCTGAATTTATGCCAAAAGTGTGGAATATCTGAACGCCATCTTTATGGAATCAAAGTGGAAAACTGGAAGTATTTTCTACAGAGGGTACTGCAGTAAATGAGGAAATTAGGGACATTCATTACAAATAAGTCTCCCAAAAAGGCCACCAGAGAAAAAAGAGCCCAAATGTTGCACAAATATCACCCAAATGTAGCTCAAGTATGTCCCAAAGACAAAAGTTTGCAAAACAGCTGTTCCACTTTGTAATCCCTTGTGCCACATTATGCCTAAAGTAGGCATAATGTATGCAAGGAGGGCGTTCCTCTGTTAGGAGGCCCAAAAAATGTCACAGTGAAATTTACGAGATTTCACTGTGCCATTTTTCCTGTAGTTTCTAACGCCTGCCCAAGGCAGACATTAAAGTAAGTGACACTCCCCAGAATCACAAGATGTTGAGCTAACACTGAAACTTGAATCTGATTCCCCAGTTGCAAAGTCTGCAGCTCTGGCCTCATCCTCTCCCCTAAGGGTAACAAGTGATCAACTGGCTAAAAAAAACAGAAAGATAACAATTAATTTAAAAGTGCTTTGTTGCTATTTGAGAACTCAAAAAATATGTCCTCATTTGTATTTTTCCAGCACTAACCATAATTTTTATGGGAATAAGACCCTCCCATAATTTCTAAAGGAAAGAAGCAGTGGCAGTACAACCATAAATGCCAAGAGCCCTGATTCAGGCAGGAGACTCCCGATGTTTTTAAACACAAAAGGACTTTATTTTTTCTGTATCCTGCCTAAAAGCTTCTCTTTTTCTATAGGAAAAATCAATTCCCCAGGTTTTTTTCAAAATCTCCATCTTACCAAGTTAAAAATGTTGTAAGAAATGGCACATTGGATCACGGAGGGCAAGATGAATAGGGTAGGGACATGGATTTGAAGAATAGAGGGCAGGAGGGAGATGACCAGGGGCACCAACCTGACCTTACAGAGCAGGCATCTGGGGTTGCAGCAGCACAAAATACGAGGGTGTGAGTTATAGTTACCTTAGAGCATGAGTTAGAGTTACTTTAAATAACTCCAACTTAAACAACTGAATTCCTGTGGTGTTGTACGTTTTTTTGTGAGCCTAACTATAACATCCCTGTTACCTTTGGTTTTTTAAGTGAATTTCTTTTTTTTTTTTTTTTTATTCTATTTCCTAACTACAATGTCCCTGTAACCTTTTTTTTTTTCACTGGAAATCTCTGCTTTTTTTTAAAGTAAAGTGATTTTAATTACTATACGTTAACCAAAACCACTGCCACAGAAGGCTGAAGGCCCTGTGGCCAACCCCCTATAACACCCAACTCTAAGCTACGCATGATCTTCAACCGTGCAACTGTGCACAGTGGGCCCTGCACTTAACCCCTTATCACCAACCAACCCTGTGCCATGCACACCAGGAGCTGGGCGCATGGGTTTGGCCTGTGGGCAGGCCCTGGCACCAACCCCCTATAGCCACACCAACTCTGTGCTGCATGCGCGGTTGGGGTTGGCCGCATGGTCAATCCCCTTTAAGCTCCAAAGAAAGCAACATTAAATGTATATATTTAGGGAGGATGCCCAGGCACCCTCACCAGGACTCTTTAAAAAGAGTGGGTAGGGGCCCCATGGCCCCCCTCCTTAGGTCAAATTCGACACCGGGGACCCCATCCATGTGGCCCAGCCAAGTCCCTTAGGCCTTACTCAGGGCACCCACTTTTCCTTCATGGGGACTGCGGGGGGAGCCTCAAACCCCCATGATCCCTGATTGCTTCCCACTTCCTGCACAAGCCAGCATTGCTCCTGCACGTAGGGAGCTGCTGAAAATGCAGCTGCCTGTGTGCGCAATCAAGTTTTTCATCTTTTCCATGTCCTCATGTCTGCCGGGAGGGAAAGAGATGAAACTCCCTCTCAGCAAGCGGGAGCAATTTTAATGCTCATGCTTGCAGGGAGCGGAATTATGTTTGCTTTTGCTTGGAGGGAGCTGACAGCATTCTCCAAGCAAAAGCAAACAGCTACCTATTGAGGGTAGGCAGTCCCCAGGGCCATGTATGGTTCCAGGAGGGGGGGGGCACGTGGCCCCCTCCTTTCTTGAACACCGGGCTGACCCTCGGGGTGGTGGTTCCTAGGGTCGTACATGGCCTGGGACAGGTGGCACACAGCCCTCTCCTTTTTTAAATTTCAATTGTCCCTCAGGAGGTGGTAGGCCCAGGGGCCAAGGGGGTCCACATGCCCCCCAGCATCTCTATTTAAGTATAGTCCTGGGGAGGTTTATTTGTATTGTAGCTCCAGGGAGTTGGTGGTCCCCAAGGCCCAGGGGGATCTGCAGGACCCTACCACTTCATTTTCACATTTTAGCTCCAGGGAGATGGTGGTTCCCAGGGCCCTATTGTTTTTTCAAAACATCTAACCCCAGGGGGGTGGTGGCCGCCAGGGCCTGGTGAAACTGCAGGTCCCCCCTATTCAACTATTTTCTAGCCACATGGTGGTGGTGTCCCCGGGGCCCAGGAGGGTCTGCGTGACCTCCCAAATATTAAACTCATTTTATCCTGGCTAGGCAGTGTACCCAGAGGCTTCTAAAAGCCCTAGGAGGGGGGGGGGGGGCATGCTGCTTAGCAGTGCCCCAGAGTCCTGGCCCACCAATGGGAAAAAGCACTTATAAGCATGGGAAATCACACTTTTATAAAAAGAAAAATATGGGCAAAATCCACTGATCCAACCATGTATTTTGCTGAGATTTAAAAAAATACTTTTTAGGCCTGGGGGGTCACAGGGGGACCACTGGACCAAGCCCAGGGGCTCAGGGTACTCCTATATTGGCCCCTTTTCTTTTTTTAATGTTTTATGAGGGGGAAACAGCTGAAGCCATGATCTGTGGCCAAAAGCTACCTTTCTCCCACATATGGTGTAATTCCATCCAGCGGTTCAGGCTGCAGGCGTGTCTAAGGAAGCTATATATTAACATGAGAAACACACTTTTTTTTCACCCCCTCTTTTTTCTCAGCCCCGCTTGACAGATCACCCCAAAACTTCCCATACATAACAAGACCCTAGATGGCACTTTAAAAAAAAATAAAAGTGAAAATTCGTCAAATGGCATCTAAGATATAGTCAAGTCAAAAAACGCTTTTTCTATAGAAAACTAGGTCCTAACTAAAACTACCTACTGGTGGCTGCCAGTAGATAAAATAAAATATCAAGGTGACTTGCTGCACTGCCCTATGCCAAATCCCCGTAAATGTGGCCCTAAATGTCTTCCACAGATAATGAAGAAGATTTTCACAGATCATTCTGAATAAAGCATACACATTGAAGGTTAAACCTAGGCGTACCCGGGAGAATCACATTCTATGTAACTTTGCTGTTTCATGTGACGAGATTTATGAGAATCTTGTGGAACATATACAATAAAAACTATCTCTCTTTTGCTTTTTTCTGATTGGTTTAAAGCCTGTGAACCATATACCGCTGTAAACCCTTTAAAAAACTGTGATTTTGTGATGTGGGAAGACCCGCTTACTTTAGAAGGCAAATCTATGCTGAAATTTCCCTGTCTTATGATGATCTAAACTGTACTTATGTCTGAATTGATTCTGTACTTTTACTGAGCTTTGCACTCTGATTTACTGACTTATTGAGTTTACTGCATTGAATTAACACGTGTACGACAAAAAAATTCTTAAAATAAAACTTTTAAGGTTGAGACTTCATTGTCTGTCATTCTTGTAGGACTAAATGAGTTCTACACTTTTGTTATTTGATAATGCGCTCTTCGATTTCCTAAAGTGAAATTTGTCCAGTCTGGAACACCCAGGGCTGTCTAGGGACTACACCACTCCAGATCCATCAAGGCATGCTTTGAGGCAAGATTGAAGGGGTTTTGCATTCCGCTAAGTTCCGTGATTGTCATAGGCCCAGATGGGGGTGCACTACTGGGACCACTGCAGTCCCAGATGCGGGCTACACCTGTTGTGACCCTCATAAACCCAGATGGGGCTAATTCTGCATTCAGGCCAATCGCAAATGCAACTGCTTTGACAACCATAGGTGTGCCAGGGCTGCATTTGTTCTTTACTTAGGAGGGGAAACATCACTGTAACCATCCATGGCCATCCTGGCCAGATCTGGAGGCGCTCTTGCACGTTGACCCAAGAGACTGAGGCCTGAGTCGGCATGCAGATGAATACAGCTCACACTGGCTTCACCTGAAGCACAGAGGACTTGGTACTCACCCTGACCCCCACAATAGATGCACAGGAATGCTTTCTGAACCACCAAGAAATGAACAAGTATTAACGCTGCCCACCCACTACATCAGGGATACTCAAAGCCTGGCCCGTGGGCCGCATGCAGCCCTCCTGACCTTTAATTGTGATCTTCTGGTGAACAGCAGTATTGGGTTGCTGTTCACTTGACAGAGCAGGAACATTGAGAAAGCTGTAAAACAGGCATCATTTATTTATACATTAACTTAATTAACGGTGATTGAGCTTTGGTGGCCCACAGAAGTGACAAGAAGGCTCGTTTTTTTTTCCACATCTGCTTCGTGTCCCCCTACGACCACCTTTCATCACCACGACCCTTGTCCTACTGGCATAGACACAGCCCTCGGAAATGTCACAGACAGTACTCTGTGGCCCCTGGTAAAATGAATGTGAGTACCCATGCACTACACTAAGGGGTCAGACTTGAACCTTAGTGTACATTTGACTATGAAGGAGTAAAGGTTGCACCTGCACTTCTTTCACGCTATTACTCAACTTCTCTAGGGGGTAGATCCAGCAGCTAGAGGGAATAGGAATCGCATATAGAGGCTCTAACTTGAATTGTAGAGTATGCAATACAATTGTGAGATCAAATGTACTTTCTTTCTTTGAAAAGATAAGCACTGGGCTGGACATTGGAATTATTGTGTCTTTTAGTTCATTGTTGAGTGCTGTGCTCTAGCAACACTCACGGCCTCCGGATCTCCTTGTGACTAAGAGTTAAGTGTGGAAGGAATTGTGTTTTTGCCAGTTTGCATAAGCCATTTGTTTGTGACAGGTTTCATTTTTTTAGGATCAAAGCCAGGAAGTGTTTAACATACACCAGAAAATACAATAACATTAATTATCAGCTTCCACCATGGTTAATTAAGAAGTTCTGTAGATTCAGGAAGGGTCTCAAAATGACCCTCTTAGACCTACGTAATTGGCAACCCCCTCAATCGGAGAGATTATTGCATGTTAGATACCTGAGTGCATTGCACCCTCCATATAGCAGGAGTCGATTCATGCATATATAGCTGCATAATAGCGTACTCCTGCATACAATCTTTAACTTTCTTTTACATGTTTTTGTGATTCGGATCAAAAACATATAAAATAGGAATAATAAAACTGGAATATTCAGATTATATTCAAATACAAATAGAAAAAGAAAAAGTGGCCACTGTTTACATTTTTACTAATGGTGAGTTGCACCTTTCTTGGAAATTCAGGGAGAGATGTTAGTACTACTCGGAAGACTAATCCTCTAGAATGAGTCCCCATACCCAGAAATGCTTTTATGAAATCATCCCCAGAGTTTTTAAACTAAGCACTCCGACCTTTATTTTTTCCTGCAGAACTTACAAGCAGCAAAGTATTAGAAAGTTGAGGACACAAACAAGCAGTCGAAAACCAGTTGGACTTGTTTTTTCCCCAGTCCCTGAACTACTTGAGTATAGAGACCGCCTTGGTATCTTAAATGCCTCAGGCTGTGATGAAAGGAAATCGGAGACACTGCCCAACAAAAGACGCAAAAGCGGGTACCTCCTCTGTGTTTACCGGAGTAGCCGTCCGGTGACATTTCTCCTTTACACTGCCACCGCTGTTCAATGATCACCTCCCCCTCCCCCCATACAAGCACCGGAGAGCTCTTCTACATTCTAATGTGACCTTAGCTGAAGCTTTTGAGAAATCACAGGCACATCTGACTACACTTGAGTTTGAATCGAGCTAATGGCATTCACCTCATCTTTAGATGCAAAACCGAAAGATAAAAAGACCTTGATGTGAAAAGGGGAGAGCAGGAGGGGGCTAAGAGGGAAGGTTGGGGGTGGGAGGAGAGCCAGGGATGGAAAAACAGATTAAATATATTGCTCAAAAATCTTACGATTGCAGGTTGATAACAAAATGTCTTCCTTTTACAAAAAGCCCCGTAGGTCTGCAAGACGTCTTCATGCCTTTTTTTAATGATAGAATCTTTTTCTTCTTCAGCTGTCAAGGAAATTTCAATGTTGCTGCATAAGTGGCAAAGAGATGTGTTGACCTTTACCGTATCTTCTATATATATTATATTCAAAATCATTTCTTGCAAAATTTGAGTGTAGCGAGATTTAAAAAAAAATGTTCTTCTCGCAAAGTAATCAGAAATGGATTACATTTATTAGAAATACGCAGAATCTACATTTAAATGATCCTTTCCTTTCTTGGGGATGTATATAAAACTCTTTCCATAGTCTGGTTGGGTTCTAGGCACCATTCTTGTAATATATGATAAACCCAATTGCACCATTCTTGTTGCTTGTGTGATCTTCTTCAAAGGGTTTCGAACCAGGAATATTGTGGTACAACTCATTTAATGGTACTTTCTGCTACGCTCACAGAAAAATAAATTGAAATGATAATATATAGGTTCACATGCATTCGCACATAACTTCAGACTTCAACAGCAGCTATTTCTTTATTTTTAAAATTGCAGGTACAAGATGGCAGACACCTGTCTTGCAGCTTGAAATTTAAAAATAAAAAGTATGCAAAAGCGACTTCTTAAAAAACACACAGGAGCAACGAGGTGACAGATTGCATCTGTAGGCCCCCTCAGGAACAGAAATAAATAAAAAAACAGGGACAGGAAGACAAGGATTAGCAACGAGGAGTGGGGTGTGCAGGAGAAACAGGAGCTAAGTCTAGTTGGTCGGCTGAAACAGGTTCTGCGAAGAAATAGTGAGAAGGGGCAGGGAAACAATGAAGGTAGGGGAGATGAAATAAAAAAATGTGGAGAAAAGCTGAGTGCGGTGAAGTGGGTTGGGTGAATGAAAGGATGAGCTGGGAGGGAGACATGGAGAGTGCATGTAAGCAGGGATGTGAGGAAGGAAGTCGCACATGAGAGTAAGAAAACTCATGCAGTATCATGGAATGCTGAAAGCAAAAGAAAAAGTAGTTTCCTGGATGTAGGCAGTGGAAGGATACAAGTCACCGAATCAAAAGGATGGTAAATTAGCTATTCTCCAGATGAGTGACAAACACAAGAAGAGGAGGCAAGCCAGTGAATAAGAGACAAACAAAATAGACCAAAGCCCACTGTCAGTCATGCAATTGTGCACAACAGGTATTTTTTAAAACTGATAGCTAAAAGCTGTCTCTAGGCAAGACCTAAAAGAGGATCCAGTCATTCAGCAACCAGAAGCACCCGCAGGATGAGGTCACATGACCTAAGCCAACCAGCTTCTTCTACAGTTTAAACTCCCACCTGACAGGAAAGACCTGAAGAGACCTACTACCCCAGCCCTGTATGCGTTACCGTTGTTCTCTATTGTTTCCAATAGCAAGCTATCCACATGGTTCCCAGTGCTGTCTGAAGAGATCCATGCCTTCTTTCTGGTCCCATCCTGCCCTCACATGGTCCCTTTACACACAACCATGACCACCATGTGATGACATCATGACAGCCCACACACTCTTATCTCTCTCTCTGAGTGTACCCTCTGCATCCTAAGGGCATAATTCTTCTCTTCTGTAAGTAACCTCTTCACTCTGCCTACTTCCCTAAAGGCCAAACCCTTCCCCCTTTCTGCCCTCTGCTCTTCTTTGCCCCTCCTTGTCCCAGTATTACCCAACTCAAACATTTTGCAGGAGCTTGCCTAGCTTTGAACAGAATCATGTATTTCATATCTAAGCATTGGAAAATTAAAAATAATGACTGCCCTTAGCTGCTAGGCTTCCCTCTGCCACTCCCTCACCCCAGACCTAAGCCCCTTTTTGACTAATTGGGGTACATAATGCTTAGGCCTCCATAACATTTTGTCCATATAAGACATCCATGCTAAATGTGGGTCCTTTTTTTCCTAACATCCTGGGGATTCTAAAAGTACCCAGGGTTTGTGGATTCCTCTGGAGGGGACTGAGTAAATAGCCAAAATATAGCTACAAATTGAGCTTTTGGGGAAACAGTGGAACAAAGTGCTCTAGATATAAGGTCTGTTGTTTTTCTTAAAGATGGCATCAATGAACAGTTTGCTGTGTTACAGTCACCATCTTCCTCTTTCTATTTACCATGTGTTGGTATTTTCCATAGAGGTAGCCCATTTTTCCTGTTTTTTATGTGTTCAACCTACTTCCAGCTTGTGGTGGAAACATGTGGCAGCCCCCACCCCTCTTTTAAAATAAAAAAAAATCCATGGGCTCTGGTGGGCTTTCTGCCCTCCCTCCCTCCCCAGGGTGCGGATTGAGAGTAATTACCCCCATCAACCCCCACCGGGGGCAAAAATCCTGTGTCCCCATTTATTTGGGGTGGAATTATGGTCATGTCCATGGTGGGCAACCCCCACCCCCTTTTTTTTTAAACAAAAATAAGTACATGGCATCCAGTGGCCTTCAGATCGGGGTAATTATCTCCATATGACCCTCAGGTGGGGCACAAAGACTGTTCCCATTTATTTTGGGTGTGGGCATGGTCATGCCCTTGGAGAGCAGCCCCCACCCCTCTCTCTTAAAAAATTAATTCCATGGCATCTAGTGGGATTTCTGCGGGGCAGATTAGGGGTAATTACCCCATCTACCCCCTGGGGCACAGAAAGGCTGTCTCCCTATGTATTTGAGATGGGGCATTGCTATGCTCATGGTAGGCAGCCCCACCACGCTGTTTTAAAAAGGAAGTCCCTAGTATCTAGTGGGCCTTCTGCCCCCCAGGGAAGCAGATAGGGGTAATTACCCCATCTGCCCAAGGGGGACAGAAATACGGTGTCCCTGTTTATTTGGTGTGGGGGCAGGGCCATGACCATGGTCCAGCTACTAGTTATAACAATGGCAGATGCTATGATGCTTTAAGAGCAGCTAAGCCGAAATGTAGGCAATTGTAAAGGAAAAGGTACCGTTTTATGCAGAGGAGGACAGACAAGAGCTGAAGAGTGCTCTTAATAATTATAAAAAAATTAGGAAAGCAAAGGCTTGGGGGAGACATAAGTTTGGATTAGGTGGGGGCTCTTTGGATTCTTGTTCCGATTCTTTTTCGTTTTATAAGAATCAGTGCTAAACTTTCTATCCAATAAAATGATTCTGTTAGGGATTTCCCCCGATCAAGGCTGAGGGGGAGGGTGTGGCCTCCTTCATTTTGAGAAATCCAAGAGGAGAGGACAGACAGCTGAAGAAGGAAGTAAGCCTTTCATCTGCCCTCACCATTGTGCCTGCTATATGGAATAGCTGTAGAGGTGTTAAAAGGGGTAAATAGCAAAGTTTAGGTTTGGTACGGAGAAACATATGTACCTGTAATTAAAATCCACTTCTCTTACAGGAGCATCAGTACCAAAAGATTAACTCTTTCAAAAAATACAGGCACATCATTTAGCACTAAAATTGGCACTTTTAAATGTAGTAGCCAAACGTACTTCTTCTGATTTAAAGTATTCACACATTGAGTCTTTGATTATCTCACCTTTCTATGTATAATAACCGCTGTTTATAAATACATGCATTATTTTAAACTGTGGGCATAAATAACATCATACATTCACTCCCTTTCAGTGAAAAACAAGTAGATATTATTGTGTGGATCGTACCTAAAAGCACACCTTATTACAGAGTCATACTTCCTGCATGCATGATATACATGAAAAAGTTGCACCTCAGGTTTGGCAGGAAAATATATCCAGTCCCATTAAAGCGAAGCGTATTATGTGGTTGTGAAATGGCTGTGGATTTCTTATACTAATTAGTATCAGACCTGTTTTCCTAGGACTTTTCTATTGTCCCAGGGCTCTGCTTTTTGAGTTCAAGTGTGGGCACCATTGAGACATCTGACTCTGGCTGGTTGGCACTATACTAAAGTAAGAAATGCGTCGTTCTTTACAAATGCTTTCAAGGTCTGTTGGCATGAAGTCATTCCTGGGTTTGCTCATTGGCCCTATGGATCAGAGTACCTATGTGCCACACAGGAAGAAACAAATAATTTTGTGAACCTTGCATTATGTTGCACTGGTCACTTCGCAAGCGCTTTGCATATGAGGAGGCACAAAGAGAGATGTGGAAGGATGGACGGAGAGGAAAAGACGGTAAACGCACACAGAGCCTGAAAGACACGTAGTAGGGAGAAGACAAAGACTGACAGAAACAAGGGATAGAAGAAAAGTAGAAATCTGGGGGAGAGATTTAAGGCAAAGGCAGGTAAAATACCAAGCTAGAAAACGAGGACAAAAGCGGAGGAAAAAGGAAAAACAACAAGATTAGACACAAGTAGAAATGACAAACAGCCTGAGAGATAATAGGCAAGAGACACTGGAGAGCAAGTAAAAGAGCGAAATCAAAACAATAAAAGAGAAATCAGGAGACAATTAGAAAAATAATAGACATAGATGAAAGTAGACAAAATAGTGGAAAAACATTTAAGCTACACGCTTTGTCATACGTGTAATCTTCGCATCACTTTTGCTATCCTTGCTGAAAAAGAAGAGTAATATTCCAAATATTCCAAAAGCAGCGATCCATGTATAACTTGCTGGTCACAAATTCTAATGCCAGTCAGGAAACCCATTGTGTAAACGCGCCTAGTGCAGAAATCTGAGTGTACCGTGCAGTCCACAGATTCTAGTCCCTTTTGTGAATTATCATTCGCTTAATTCTCCTCCTGCAAACATTTGAAGTTAATGTAATGAGCGCAGGTTCCAATCAGAGCAAAATACTTTAATGGGTTCAATCCCTACTGCAGATAATTGTGACTTGCTTACATGTACAATCCTAATGTGAGAACTCCATTGTAGCAGTACGTTCACAATGAGGAACTTTCTGGGACCAGTAATCAAAAAACTACAAGCCGTCCACATTTTGTGGATGTATTTAAATGTTAACAGTATGTGGTCTATGATTATACTGTATTCTCATTGCACCACTTGAATCAAGCTATGCCTGGTCAATGAGTCCTTCAGGGTGAAACCGGTCCTGGGGTTGTGTTTTGCTTCAGGGAGAACCTGGCTGGGCTGTTTGGGCTAGACTGTTCCCAGCTGGGGAGGTGTCTAGTGTGATTTGGATATGGCTGGCTTAAATTGAGGTGACATTATGGGTAGAAAACAATAGCTTGAGATGGGCCTGAGAGATATCCAGTGGCTGAAATTGATTCAAGCATTCCATCCACCATTTTGTTTTTGATGCCCTAAGTGTTATATGTATGCCCACGTGTGAGTCCTGTTCCCCTGGAACTAAGTTATACCTGGAATCCTAATAAGGATGAAACCAGTTCTGGCCTTTTTGGACTGGAATGTCCCCACTGGAGTTGAGTCAAGCCAAACTGCTTGTGGCAGGGCCTAGGCTGAGTTGCCAAGATGGGTGAAAAACAATGGATTAGGTCCATCTATCATTTTGTTTTTTTATGCCCTGTGATTATGTTTAACCGCAAGATAAGTGTGTGGATAAACCGCATATTTTGATGCATTAAAAATAAGAACAAAATGTGTTACCACAAGATCAAACCCTCCTGATCTCGTGCTGAGATCTAATTGGCTGCCAACACTTCATCAAGGAAGTGTTGGTAGCCATCTTGGGACTTGGCTTCAGCCGACTCCCAGAACAAAAGGTTAAAAAAAGGAAAAGGGGTCAGGGTAGGGACACCCTGACTGCTTAGCACTGGTGCTGGGGTCCCAGAGGGAACCCACCCCCTGCCCCCCCAAAGCAAAAAATCATTTTTTTGAAATAAAATTAACCGGGAGTCGTGGCGGATCTGAGGACACAGCGACTTTAAAAAAAAAAACCAAGCACAGGCTCCCACCCTTATTTTGTAAACATCCCCCGGATGGGCCAGGTCCCAGAGGCATTGAAAAAGGAGGGGAATGCATGGGGCCCAGACTTAGATAAGCCACAGAGAGCAATACCTCCCTGGGGCAATTATGTCAAAAAGTGCAGGGAGGACACCACCTTCCCAGGGCTAAATCTTTATTTAAAATGGGGTAGGCCTGTATGGCCTCCCCCAAAGCAATCCTTGTATAAACATATTTCTCTCCTATACATTTCTACATACAAATGTTAAACAAAAATACAAATCCTTCTAGACATCTATATATTTTTTATTATACAAGGAAAAACATTTTTATTTCCTTAAAATAAAAACTGGAATATCATGAAACTAACATAAAGACACAGAGACAAACAAAGAAAAATAATAATAATGAACACTCAAATCCACTCAATCATACTCACATTCAACCAACAAATACAGATTGTCACATTTCACAAAAATCAATTCAACAAATGTATAACCAAATCACATATTTTTCTCTTTAATGTTTTGTCAAAACTTATAACAAATAGTTTCAATACAATCACATTAGAAATATCAATACATTAAATTCTTGTGGCCAGCTTTAATCATAATACATAAAGTCCTTAAGCCAGCCCCAAAACCCATCGCCAGTGGTCAAATCCATACCCGGCACCCATCCTTTGTGCTCCGTATGTGCCGGCCACAAATTTAATTATCCAGCCACAAATTCAACTGCCAACGCGCGTTTCGGTGGATCCCGAAATTGCTTGATACTTTATGCCACCTTCCTCAGGGCCTCAGATCACAATCTGTCAGTGAGCTGGAAAAACGCTCTACATTAAAACAAAAGTTCAAAAATACTGATAGTGTCTCTCATATTTTGTCATAAGTGTCTTTCTAATACTTATATCATGATGCCGCCATAAAATAATTCACACCTGTGATGTAGTGACTGTGCCCTACTAAACCTAAAAAATCAAGGGAAAGACACCACTGTGACACTTAACACAAAATAACGTGTTCACACCAATACCCATCTCTTAAATCACAAAATAAACTTGACCAAAAAGGTGTAAAACCCTCAGAAACACCCATTCCACCAAGTGATAGCACACACAAAAAGCATAAACAAACAAACATGCTGTATACACATGGGTATTCTCATTACCTATTATTTGGATAAGTATTGTATGCTTCAATATATCAGACTGCCATAGTTAAAAAAACCTCCGTAGTTCCTACAAAAGGGAAAACGTGTAGCTAAGACAATCCCCTTTCGTTTCCTTTACACTTGCAATCTATCTGGACTCCTAGACCCCCAGGACCTGAACCACACCTCTTTTTTCCACGCTCATAATTCCATAGGTTCGATCGATAACTAGCGCTTATAAATAAACAAAAGGTCCTGCGTCCTCACCTTTACTTACAGTTTGTATTGTAAAGGCGCCAAATTGCACGCAGCCCGTGCTCCGTAGCTGGAGAGTAAACACCCTGCTCACCTTTTATAAATATGCATTCCATTCGATCCCATCCTCCGTGTACTACACTGGCGTCTGCAATTGAACCGCACCCGATGCTTACGATCGCTAGTTTTCAGGACGCCTCTCCATTAAGTACCCACGTGCTGCTAATGTGCTGCTAACGCCTTCAATTGGATACAAAGAAGGGACTAAACTCAACCGATACGAATATGTTTAATATAGCGGCCATCTTGAAACATCAGAGCTGAAATTCGAATACTCAACACAAGTATATCCAACATAAAAAATACTAATTAAAAACAAAACAATATAACCCTAACATTCCAACTACTTACACAGCACCACTTTATTGGTGCCAATCACAATACAACCTTCCACAAATCTACTCAAAAATTCAAAATTCAAACATAAAACTCCTTGAAAGTACAGCAACAAATGAAAATGCTTTCACTAATGGGGAAACACCACATGGCTTAGAGAAGATTCAAGCATTAATCGATTGCATTCTGCCATGGGATTTCCTCATTCAGCCCTTTTTGATAGGTATCCAAAAAGAAAATCCAAAACACCTCGCGTTTTTTCCTTTTCCTGTCTGAGTCTTCACCCTCCCTTATGTTAATATTTTCTAGGATTGTCCATTTGATATCTTCCTCACCATGTTTGCATTCTTGCCAGTGGGAGACCAATGGTGCATTCACTTTTTGGGTTCTGCATGCTGAACAGTGTTCATAATATCTAAATCTGAATTCCCTCGCTGTTTCACCTACATAGCCTAGCTTGCACGGGCACAGAATTAGATAAACGATATTCTTGGTTCTACAATTTGTCATATTTCTTAATTGAACCATCTTGTTGTTACAAAAAACACTTTCCGACACTAAAGCACCTTTACATGCTCCACATGTCCTGCGTTGATGATTGCCCAAGATTGGATCTTGGCCACAAATGAAGTTTTGAACCCATTCCTTTGGGGCCTTCATATACGATGTAACCAACATACTTCTCAAGTTGTTGTTCTTTTTAAATGCAAACAATGGTTTTTCTAAAGGTTCAGTCTCTGGTCTGAAATTAAGGATGTGCCACTGTGAGTTGATTATTTTACGGATCTTATCATTCATACTTGAATGCGGATCGAACAGACCAATCTATCACTAGTGTCTCTTTCATGCATTTGGAACATTTCATTACAGTCATAGTATTTGGCTCTCTTTAAGGAGTCTTTCACCAGTTTAGGGGGATATTCTCTTGATATAAACTTACTGGCTAAAATTTCTGAATGATGCAAAAACTCCCTAATGTGGGTGCAATTCCTCCGCACTCGCAGGAGTTGACTGAATGGAATATTTCGCCTTTGGCTGTTGGGATGGTAACTCTCGTAATGCAACAGGTATTTCTGGCTGTAGGTTTCACATAGAGTGATACCAAGAGAGTTCCCTCATTGTGTTTTATGCAAATATCCAAAAATTCCACCTGATGTTGATCGTATTTCATTGTGAATTTTAAATTTATATCACATACATTTAACCAACTCAAGAACTCCTGTAGTTGTTCTGCTTGTCCCTTACATATGAAAAACACGTCATCTAGGTATTTGCCCACCCATTTATGTTCTCATAAAACGTGCCAATCTCATTATAGATGAACTTTGCTTCGAACCAACCTACATATAGATTGGCTACATTTGGAGTACATGCTGCTCCCATGCTTACTCCTTTTACTTGATGATATATATTCGAGTTAAACTCAAAAAAATTGTTATAGAGAACAGTCTCTAAACAGTCACAGAAAAACTGTTTCAAGGGCTCAGATTGTATCTGTTGTAAACTCTGTTTAACTACCTGTAACGCTTGTGCTTGTGGAATGTTTGTGTAGAGTGCCTGTAGGTCCATTGTGACAAGAAAATCTGTATTTGTGTTGAATTGGATACCCTCTATTTTTGAAATTATATGTCCTGTGTCCCTCACATACGACGGTAATTCTGCCACCAAAGGTTTAAAAAAACTATTCACATATTTGGCCAACGGCTCAATTGCCGAGCCTTTCATGGATACAATTGGTCGCAAGGGGGGGTTAGCCAAATCTTTATGCATTTTAGGTAAACCGTATATTATTGGAAGGTGGGTATTTTTTAGAGTTAGAAATTGAAACTCTTTTTTACAAATTACCTGCTGTTGTAAGGCTAACTGATTCCTTTCTCTAATCCTGTTTTTAATTCTCCTTTCAGGATTACATGATATTTTCTTATAAAATTCCTCACATTGTAACATATTGTCCATTTTCATGATGTATTGATGAGAATCAAATACAACAATTCCTCACCCTTTGTCACATGGCTTAATTATTATCTGTTTATTGTTTTGTAACATCTTAAGGGCACTTTTCTCATCCTTTAGCAAATTCTGCCGGGGCCTAGGTATAAATCACAATTCTCTGGTTATTTTCTTGAGGACCACTCTCTCAAAGGTTAGAACTTCAGGTTCCAACATTTCTGTACCTGGAGTAAACCGCAAAGGTAATCTAAGGCCGGATATGTTACTCTCGTCCTGTACCAAGGATTCAGTTCCCAAATTCTTTTTTTGTCTAAGCCTTCTGAAAAAAGCATGTATATCGCTCAACATGTCACACTTGTTTAGATATGCACATGGCACAAAAGATAACCCTTTAGACAATACTCTTTCCATAGAACCATCCAGCGCAACTTTACTCAAGTTAAAAATCAGTATATCCTCTAATCTCACCAGTACTGATTCCTTCTTGTTTGTAAAAATTGGGCTGGTTGTTCCGACCCTGCAAATCTGATGCTCCGGTTGTACCGGGACCTGGGTCTTTGATTGCCCCTTCAGTTGCCTAAAAAACAGGTATTCGAAAACCCTTGGTTGCTCTGATTGCGTCTGTCACCAAAGGAATCAAACTGGTGTGAACTACCCTCCCCTTCTGACTCAGAGGTATCGGAGAAGGTCACAAGCTTTCTGGAGGTCCAATCCGATCTTTCTTGGTAAGTCTGATTAGACTGTTTGTAATAATTCTCTGATAGAAAAGGGTAAGTTCTTTCAACTGTAAAATACTGAATGTCCTTCTTCAACTTTTCAGTTTTCCTTTTCAGTAAATATTGGTTAAATGACTCAAACTCATTAGTTACCTCCTCCTATTTTTTCTTAGCATCCTCTGTGGCATTTGATTGTTTTAATTTATCTTCTAGATCTTCTATCTCTTTGCATAATACGGCCACTATTTCAAGTGCTGTTTCAATAATCAGCAGCATCCAATCCCTCAAACATCTGTTAGAGATTAGTGACCACTTTCCAAAAAGGCTTTAATTTCTACGAATAGACTAGGTATATTTCTGACCCTCAGGCCATTGGGGATCACTCCCGCTTTTAAATATTCCAAAATAAATTCCGCATGGGCCTCAGTTCTGCAAGTTTTTTTCTTAAGATCTAACAATTTAATCCAATCATCTTTCAATTTGTTCGACAGACTGAACCCTTGTTCGGTATCTGGGGAAGATCTTACTATTCTAGCAAAATCCACATCCGAAAAACCAAATGATTTAATGCTCTCCACGTGTATACTGCACAACCAAAGCTTTTGTTGTTACAAAAAACACTTTCCGACACTAAAGCACCTTTACATGCTCCACATGTCCCGCAATTCAAACCAAATACTGATTTCTTGCCACAATGGATCTAGAGGCACTCTACACAAACATTCCACAAGCACAAGCGTTAGAGGTAGTTAAACAGAGTTTACAACAAATACAATCTGAGCCCTTGAAACAGTTTATCTGTGACTGTTTAGAGACTGTTCTCTATAACAATTTTTTTTAGTTTAACTTGAATATATATCATCAAGTAAAAGGAGTAAGCATGGGAGCAGCATGCGCTCCAAGTGTAGCCAATCTATTTGTAGGTTGGTTCGAAGAAAAGTTCATCTATAATGAGATTGCCCTGTTTTATGAGAACATAAGCGGGTGGGCAAGGTACATAGATGACGTGTTTTTCATATGGAAGGGACAAGCAGAACAACTACAGGAGTTTTTGAGTTGGTTAAGTTTATGTGATATAAATTTAAAATTCACAATGAAATACGATCAACATCAGGTGGAATTTTTTGATATTTGCATAAAACTCAATGAGGAAACTCTCTCGGTATCACTCTATGTGAAACCTACAGCCAGAAATACCTTGTTGCATTACGAGAGTTACCATCCCAACAGCCAAAGGCGAAATATTCCATTCAGTCAATTCCTGCTAGTGCGGAGGAATTGTACCCACATTACGGAGTTTTTGCATCATTCAGAAATCTTAGCCAGTAAGTCTATATCAAGAGGATATCCCCCTAAACTGGTGAAAGACTCCTTAAAGAGAGCCAAATACTATAACCGTAATAAAATGTTCCAGATGCATGAAAAAGACACTAGTGATAGATTGATCTGTTCGATCTGCCATTCAAGTATGAATGATAAGATTCGTAAAAAAATCAACTCACAGTGGCACATCCTTAATTCCAGGCCAGAGACTGAACCATTAGAAAAACCATTGTTTGCATTTAAAAAGAACAACAACTTGAGAATTATGTTGGTTAAATCGTATATGAAGGCCCCAAAGGAATGGGTTCAAAAGTCCATTTGTGGCCAAGATCCGATCTAGGGCAATCATCAATGCGGGACATGTGGAGCATGTAAAAGGTGCTTTAGTGTCGGAAAGTGTTTTTTGTAACAACAAGAGGGTTCAATTAAGAAATATGACAAATTGTAGAACCAAGAATATCGTTTATCTAATTCTGTGCCGGTGCAAGTTAGGCTATGTAGGTGAAACAGCGAGGGAATTCAGATTTAGATATTACAAACACTGATCAGCATGCAGAACCCAAAAAGTGAATGCACCATTGGTCTCCCACTGGCAAGAATGCAAACATAGTAGGGAAGACATCAAATGGACAATCCTGGAAAAGATTAACATAAGGGAGGGTGAAGACTCAGACAGGAAAAGGAAAAAACGCAAGGTGTTTTGGATTTTCTTTCTAGATACCTATCAAAAAGGGCTGAATGAGGAAATCCCATTGCAGAATGCAATCGATTAATACTTGAATCTTCTCTAAGCCATGTGGTGTTTACCCATTAGTGAAGGCATTTTCATTTGTTGCTGTACTTTCAAGGAGTTTTATGTTTGAATTTTGGATTTTTGAGTAGATTTGTGGAAGGTTGTATTGTGACTGGCACCAATAAAGTGGTGCTGTGTAAGTAGTTGGAATGTTAGGTTTATATTGTTTTGTTTTTAATGAGTATTTTTTATGTTAGATTTACTCGTGTTGAGTATTCCTATTTCAGCTCTGATGTTTCAAGATCGCCGCTATATTAAACACATTCATATCGGTTGAGTTTAGTCCCTTCTTTGTATCCAATTGAAGGCGTTAGCAGCATATTAGCAGCAGGTGGGTACTTAATGGAGAGGCGTCCTGAAAACTAGCGATCGTAAGCATCGGGTGCCGGTTCAATTGCAGACGCCAGTGTAGTACACGGAGGATGGGATCGAATGGAATGCATATTTATAAAAGGTGAGCAGGGTGTTTACTCTCCAGCTATGGAGCACGGGCTGCGTGCAATTTGGCGCCTTTACAATATGAACTATAAGCAAAGGGGAGGACGCAGGGCCTTTTGTTTATTTAAAAGCGCTAGTTATCGATCTAACCTATGGAATTATGAGCGTGGAAAAAAAAGGCGTGGTTCAGGTCCTGGGGGTCTAGGAGTCCCGACAGTTTGCAAGTGTAAAGGAAAAGAAAGGGGATTGTCTTAGTTATACGTTTTCCTTTTTGTAGGAACCACTGAGGTTTTTTTAACTATGGCAGTCTGATATATTGAAGCATACGATACTTATCCAAATAATAGGTAATGAGAATACCCATGTGTATACAGCATGTTTGTTTGTTTATGCTTTTTGTGTGTGCTATCACTTGGTGGAATGGGTGTTTCTGAGGGTTTTACACCTTTTTGGTCAAGTTTATTTTGTGATTTAAGAGATGAGTATTGGTGTGAACACGTTATTTTGTGTTATGTGTCACGGTGGTGTCTTTCCCTTGATTTTTTGGGTTTAGTAGGACACAGTCACTACATCACAGATGTGAATTATTTTATGGCGGCATCATGATATAAGTATTAGAAAGACACTTATGACAAAATATGAGAGACAATATCAGTATTTTTAAACTTTTGTTTTCATGTAGAGCGTTTTTCCAGCTCACTGACAGATTGTGATCTGAGGCCCTGAGGAAGGTGGCATAAAGTATTAAGCAATTTCGGGATCCACCGAAACGCGCGTTGGCAGTTGAATTTGTGCTGGGTAATTAAATTTGTGGCTGCCAAATACGGAGCACCAAGGATGGGTGCCAGATGTGGATTTGACCCTGGCGATGGGTTTTGTCGCTGGGTTAAGGACTTTATGTATTACGATTCAAGCTGGCCACAAGAATTTAATGTATTGATATTCCTAATGTGATTGTATTGAAACTATTTGTTATAAGTTTGGACAAAACAACAAAGAGAAAAAATATGTGATTTGGTTGTACATTTGTTGAATAGATTTTTGTGAAATGTGACAATCTTTATTTGTTGGTTGAATGCGAGTATGATTGAGTGGATTTGAGTGGTCATTATTATTATTTTTCTTTGTTTGTCTCTGTGTCTTTATGTTAGTTTCATGATATTCCAGTTTTTATTTTAAGGAAATAAAAATGTTTTTCCATGTATAATAAAAATATATAGATGTCTAGAAGGATTTGTATTTTTGGTTAACGTTTGTATGTAGAAATGTATAGGAGAGAAATAGGTTTATACAAGGATTGATTTGATTCCCTAGTGTTCTCTCCTTATGAATCTAGGGACCCCTGTGTTTGATTTCTCCTGGCCTCCCCCAAAGACCCAGTGACCGTCACCACCTAGGGGATAAATATGAGTTAATGCAGGGGGGCCTGTGCATATCCTCGCACCCCAAGGACCACCACCTGACTGAGCCAATTTAACAAAAATATTTGGACCACATGGCCCTCAGGATCACCACCTCCCTGGGGCTACATCATTCATTGGAGGGGGGGGGGGCGAATGGCCCCCCTCGTGGAGCCAATAATGGTCCTGGGTTCCATCACCCCCGAGGGACGGCTTCTGCTGTGTCCCGGGGTGCCCATCTCCTGGTCATAGCTGTTTGCTGTGACTTGGTGGACACTTTGACAGTTCCTGCCAAGTTGGAGCAAACACTCCAGTTCCAGCAAGTGAGAGTTGTCAACCTGCTTTCGGTTGCTGGAAGCAGAGATTTCCTCTGTTTCCCAGCCATTGCACAGGGAAACAGAGGAAACAATTGCTCTCATAGAGAGGGAGCGGCATCTTTAGCAGCTCCCTCTCTGTGACAGAAATGTCAGCTCCCGCAGGAGGCGGAGAGATGGATGGGAAACATGGGCTTTCAGGCTCCCCCTCATGGTCCACAATCATAATGATTGGGTGCCTTGGAGGGCACCCAAAGGACATGACCAGGCTATGGGGATGAGGTCCCCAGGACCGAATCGGCTGGGGGAGGGGGACCACATAGCCCCCAACCCCTTAAAAAAATGAATAATATAAGGCCAGGACCTGTGGGATGGGGTCCCCAGGGCTGAAATCAGCTGTAGGACAGGGGTCCCCTATCCCCCCTAAAAAATATTACAAGGACGGGCCATTCTGGCCATGATGCTTATTTCACAGAAATTAAACATCAACAGGAAGCACATACTATAAATGTAGCAGGTGCCCCATTTAAAGCTCTACTTCTGGAAAGGACAAATGATCCTAACTCCTGGACTTGGTAAAGGCAAAGTGAGTGTATTTACTCTGCGCTTCTATATTAAAAAACGATCTGAAATCCTTCATGGAGGTGAATGCATTTAATAGAGCACAATCATATACTCTCACACCTACTCTCACACCCAGACAGACACTCTCACAGCCAGTCTCACACCCAGACACTCCCTCTCACACCTATTCTCACACCCAGGGAGAGAGCAGCTAACCCTACTGTAGGAAAGTACCATCTTGCCTGGCATGTTACCCCCATTTTTCACTGTATATATGTTGTTTTAGTTGTATGTGTCACTGGGACCCTGCCAGCCAGGGCCCCAGTGCTCATACGTGTGCCCTGAATGTGTTACCTGTGTTATGACTAACTGTCTCACTGAGGCCCTGCTATCCAGAACCTCAGTGGTTATGCTCTCTCATTTCTTTCCAAATTGTCACTAACAGGCTAGTGACCAATTTCACCAATTCACATTGGCATACTGGAACACCCTTATAATTCCCTAGTATATGGTACTGAGGTACCCAGGGTATTGGGGTTCCAGGAGATCCCTATGGGCTGCAGCATTTCTTTTGCCACCCATAGGGAGCTCTGACAATTCTTACACAGGCCTGCCACTGCAGCCTGAGTGAAATAACGTCCACGTTATTTCACAGCCATTTACCACTGCACTTAAGTAACTTATAAGTCACTTATATGTCTAACCTTAGGTGCAAAGTTCCTTAGTGTGTGGGCACCCTGGCACTAGCCAAGGTGCCCCCACATTGTTCAGGGCAAATTCCCAGGACCTTGTGAGTGCGGGGACACCATTACACGCGTGCACTACACATAGGCCACTACCTATGTGTAGCTTCACAATGGTAACTCCGAATATGGCCATGTAACATGTCTATGATCATGGAATTGCCCCCTCTATGCCATCCTGGCATTGTTGGCACAATCCCATGATCCCACGGGTCTCTAGCACAGACCCAGGTACTGCCAAACTGCATTTTCAGGGGTTTCACTGCAGCTGCTGCTGCTGCCAACCCCTCAGACAGGTTTCTGCCCTCCTGGGGTCCAGCCAGGCCTGGCCCATGAAGGCAGAACAAAGGACTTCCTCAGAGAGAGGGTGTTACACCCTCTCCCTTTGGAAATAGGTGTTAAGGCAGGGGAGGAGTAGCCTCCCCCAGCCTCTGGAAATGCTTTCATGGGCACAGATGGTGCCCATTTCTGCATAAGCCAGTCTACACCGGCTCAAGGACCCCTCAGCCCTGCTCTGGTGCGAAACTGGACAAAGGAAAGGGGAGTGACCACTCCCCTGACCTGCACCTCCCCTGGGAGGTGCCCAGAGCTCCTCCAGTGTGCTCCAGACCTCTGCCATCTTGGAAACAGAGGTGCCGCTGGCACACTGGACTGCTCTGAGTGGCCAGGGCCAGCAGGTGACGTCAGAGACTCCTTCTGATAGGCTCCTTCAGGTGTTGCTAGCCTATCCTCTCTCCTAAGTAGCCAAACCCTCTTTTCTGGCTATTTAGGGTCTCTGCTTTGGGGAATTCCTTAGATAACGAATGAAAGAGCTCAACAGAGATCCTCTGCATCTCTCTCTTCACCTTCTGCCAAGGAATCGACTGCTGACCGCGCTGGAAGCCTGCAAAACTGCAACACAGTAGCAAAGACGACTACTGCGACACTGTAACGCTGATCCAGCCGCCTTCTCGACTGTTTTCCTGGTGGTGCATGTTGTGGGGTAGTCTGCCTCCTCTCTGCACTAGAAGCTCCAAAGAAATCTCCCGTGGGTCGACGGAATCTTCCCCCTGCAACAGCAGGCACCAAAGAACTGCATTATCGGTCCTCTGGGTCTCCTCTCAGCACGACGAGCGAGGTCCCTTGAACTCAGCAACTCTGTCCAAGTGACTCCCACAGTCCAGTGACTCTTCAGTCCAAGTTTGGTGGAGGTAAGTCCTTGCCTCCCCACGCCAGACTGCATTGCTGGGAACTGCGTCTTTTGCAGCTACTCCGGCTCCTGTGCACTGTTCCAGGATTTCCTTTGTGCACAGCCAAGCCTGGGTCCACGGCACTCTAACCTGCATTGCACGACCTCCTAAGTTGTCCTCCGGCGGCGTGGGACTCTTTTGTGCAACTTCGGGTGAGCACCGTTTCACTCCACTTTGTAGTGCCTGTTCCGGCACTTCTGCGGGTGCTGCCTGCTTCTGAGAGGGCTCCTTGTCTTGCTGGACGCCCCCTCTGTCCCCTCACGCAATTGGCGACATCCTGGTCCACAGCAGCATCCAAAAACCCTAAACCATGAGCTTGCAGCTAGCAAGGCTTGTTTGCGGTCTTTCGGCTGGAAAACACTTCTGCACAACTCTTCACGACGTGGGACATCCATCCTCCAAAGGAGAAGTTTCTAGCCCTTGTCGTTCCTGCAGAATCCGCAGCTTCTACTGTTCAGTAGCAGCTTCTTTGCACCCACAGCTGGCATTTCCTGGGCATCTGCCCACTCTCGACTTGATCGTGACTTTTGGACTTGGTCCCCTTGTTCCACAGGTACTCTAGTCTGGAAATCCATCGTTGTTGCATTTCTGGTGTTGGTCTTTCCTACAGAATTCCCCTATCACGACTTCTGTGCTCTCTGGGGAACTTCAGTGCACTTTGCACTCACTTTTCGGGGTCTTGGGGTGGGCTCTTTTTCTAACCCTCACTGTTTTCTTACAGTCCCAGCGACCCTCTACAAGGTCACATAGGTTTGGGGTCCATACGTGGTTCGCATTCCACTTTTGGAGTATATGGTTTGTGTTGCCCCTATCCCTATGTGCTCCCATTGCATCCTATTGTAACTATACATTGTTTGCACTGTTTTCTATTGCTATACTGCATATTTCTGGTATTGTGTACATATATCTTGTGTATATTTGCTATCCTCATACTGAGGGTACTCACTGAGATACTTTGGCATATTGTCATAAAAATAAAGTACCTTTATTTTTAGTATATCTGTGTATTGTGTTTTCTTATGACATTGTGCAAGTGACACTAGTGGTACTGTAGGAGCTTCACTCGTCTCCTAGTTCAGCCTAAGCTGCTCTGCTAAGCTACCATTATCTATCAGCCAAAGCTGCTAGACACCCTATACACTAATAAGGGATACCTGGGCCTGGTGCAAGGTGTAAGTACTCCTTGGTACTCACTACAAGCCAGTCCAGCCTCCTACATTGGTTGTGCAGCGGTGGGATAAGTACTTTGCAACTACTTACCACTTTTGTCATTGTACTTTTCATAAGAGAAAAATATACAAAACAAGTTCAGTGTATGTACACCTAACCAAAAAGTTTTGCTTTTTTCCTTTCACTTCTTTTCTAAGTGCTGAAAAGTACCTCTAAACTTTCTAAAAAGTTCTTAAAAAGTTTTAAAAGTTTTTTTTCTGTCTTTCAAAAAGTTCTGAAAAGCTTTTTCTCACTTTTTCTATCACTTAAACACTTTCGAAAATGTCTGGCACAGGCCAAACTGTTGATCTGTCCAAACTTGCTTATGATCACCTTAGCTGGAAAGGAGAAAGGAGTCTCTGCATAGAAAGAGGTTTAAGTGTGGGGAAGAATCCCTGTAGAGAACTGTTGGTAAAGGCTCGGCTTGTTGAACAGGATAAGGCCAGAGGTGGCACTTCTGTTGAGAAATTAGCTGATGGTTCCCAATCTGACCCTGGGGCACCCCTAGCAAAAGATTTAGAATGGAAACTTCCTAGCCTACCCATTAGCAGACAACCTAGCATAGCTGGTACTGATGTAGAGTCACATCACACTGATAGTGTTGTCTCACATCACAGTAAGAGTATTCCTTCTCATCATAGTAGAAGTGCTGTTTCTGTTAGCCAAGCTATTAGGGTGTCATCTGTTAGGGACAGGTCTCCTTCTGTTCATTCTCACCATACTTCTGTTTCAAGGCATGTCCCACCCACCCACCCACCCTGATGACAGAATGTTAGAAAGGGAGCTCAATAGATTGAGAGTGGAACAATCCAGGCTGAAGCTCAAGAAGCAACAGCTGGATTTAGATAGACAGTCCTTAGAAATTGAAAGAGAAAGACAGAAAATTGGGTTGGAAACCCATGGTGGCAGCAGCAGTATTCCCAATAGTCATCCTGCAAGAGAGCATGATTCTAGGAATCTGCATAAGATAGTTCTCCCTTACAAGGAGGGGGATGACATTAACAAGTGGTTTGCTGCACTTGAGAGGGCCTGTGTTGTACAGGCTGTCCCTCAAAGGCAGTGGGCTGCTATCCTATGGCTATCCTTTAGTGGAAAGGGTAGGGATAGGCTCCTTACTGTGAAAGAAAGTGAAGCCAATTATTTCAAAGTTCTTAAGAATGCACTCCTAGATGGTTATGGCTTAACCACTGAACTGTACAGGATGAAGTTCAGAGAAACCAAAAAGGAGTCTTCACAAGACTGGGTAGACTTTGTTGACCATTCAGTGAAGGCCTTGGAGGGGTGGTTACATGGCAGTAAAGTTACTGATTATGAAAGCCTGTATAACTTAATCCTGAGAGAGCATATTCTTAATAATTGTGTGTCTGATTCGTTGCACCAGTACCTGGTGGACTCTGATCTCACCTCTCCCCAAGAATTGGGAAAGAAGGCAGACAAATGGGTCAGAACAAGGGTGAACAGAAAAGTTCATACAGGGGGTGACAAAGATGGCAAGAAGAAGGATGGTAAGTCTTCTGACAAGGGTGGGGACAAATCTAAAAATGAGTCTTCATCAGGCCCACAAAAACACTCTGGTGGGGGTGGTGGGTCCAAATCCTCTTCAAATCAAAACAAAGAAAAGAAACCATGGTGCTATTTATGTAAAATAAAAGGCCATTGGACAACAGATCCTAGTTGTCCAAAGAAAAGCACCAAGCCTCCTACCACTACAACCCCTACTGCTACACCTACAGTAGTGTCCCTACTAATAGCAGTGGTGGTGGGAGCAAACCTACTAATAGCCAATCCAAGGGAGTAGCTGGGCTCACTATTGGTAACTTAGTTGGGGTTGGTCTAATTAGGGAGACCACAGAGGCTGTTTTAGTCTCTGAGGGGGCTATTGATTTAGCTAACTTGGTTGCTTGTCCCCTTAACATGGATAAGTACAAGCAACTACCCCTAATAAATGGTGTTGAGGTTCAGGCCTAGAGGGACACAGGTGCCAGTGTTACAATGGTAATAGAGAAACTGGTCCACCCTGAACAACACCTACTTGGTCACCAGTACCAAGTAACCGATGCTCATAACAACACCCTTAGCCACCCCATGGCTGTTGTGAATCTCAACTGGGGGGGGGGGGTTACTGGCCCAAAGAAAGTTGTGGTTGCCTCAGATTTACCTGTAGACTGTCTATTAGGGAATGATTTAGAGACATCAGCTTGGGCAGAAGTGGAGTTGGAGGCTCATGCAGCAATGCTGGGCATTCCAGGGCATATTTTTGCTTTGACCAGGGCTCAGGCCAAAAAGCAAAAAGGACAGGGTGACTTGGATCCTGGAAGAATGGACCAAGTGCTCCCTAAAGCTAGGGCTAGTAGAAGTAAATCACTACCTACTATCCCTCCCTCTACGGTGGATTCTACTTCTGAGGAAGAGGAATTTCCACCCTGTGCAGAACCTACACCAGAAGAGCTGGAAGCAGACACTGCTGAGCTTTTGGGTGAAGGGGGGCCTGCCAGGGAGGAACTGAGTGTGGCACAACATACCTGTCCCACACTAGAGGGTCTAAGGCAGCAAGCTGTCAAACAAGCAAATGGGGATGTCAGTGACTCTCACAGAGTTTACTGGGAGGACAACCTTTTGTACACTGAAGCAAGGGATCCAAAACCTGGAGCTGCCAGGAGATTGGTGATTCCTCAGGAGTACAGAAAGTTCCTCCTAACTCTAGCCCACGACATTCCCTTAGCTGGACATTTGGGCTAAATGAAAACTTGGGACAGGCTTGTTCCCTTGTTTCATTGGCCTAGAATGTCAGAGGACACAAAGGAATTTTGTAAGTCCTGTGAAACCTGTCAAGTCAGTGGCAAGACAGGTGGCACTCCAAAGGCACCCCTTATTCCACTACCTGTGGTTGGGGTTCCCTTTGAAAGGGTAGGGGTTGACATAGTTGGCCCCCTTGACCCTCCTACTGCTTCAGGCAATAGGTTTATCTTGGTGGTAGTGGACCATGCCACCAGATATCCTGAAGCAATTCCTCTAAGGACCACTACAGCTCCTGCAGTGGCAAAGGCCCTCCTGGGAATCTTTTCCAGGGTGGGCTTCCCAAAAGAGGTGGTATCAGACAGGGGAAGCAATTTCTTGTCTGCTTACTTAAAGGCCATGTGGAAGGAGTGTGGTGTGACATACAAGTTCACCACACCCTATCATCCACAAACAAATGGACTGGTGGAGAGATTTAACAAAACTCTCAAAGGCATGATTATGGGACTCCCTGAAAAACTCCGCAGGAGATGGGATATCCTGTTACCTTGCCTCCTTTTTGCTTACAGGGAGGTACCCCAAAAAGGAGTGGGCTTCAGCCCCTTTGAACTCCTCTTTGGACACCCTGTGAGAGGTCCTCTAACACTTGTTAAGGAGGGTTGGGAACAACCTTTAAAAGCTCCAAAGCAAGACATAGTGGACTATGTACTTGGCCTCAGATCAAGGATGGCTGAGTACATGAAAAAGGCCAGTAAAAACCTTCAGGCCAGCCAAGAGCTCCAAAAGCAATGGCATGACCAGAAGGCTGTTTTGGTTCAGTACCAACCAGGGCAGAAAGTGTGGGTCTTGGAGCCTGTGGCCCCAAGAGCACTCCAAGAAAAATGGAGTGGACCCCACATAATTGTTGAAAAGAAGGGTGAAGTCACCTACTTAGTTGACATAGGCACTGCCAGGAGTCCCCTTAGGGTGCTCCATGTCAATCGCCTGAAACCCTACTATGACAGGGCTGATCTCATCAGTTGCTCATGGCAACTGATGAGGGACAGGAAGAAGAGAGTGACCCTCTCCCTGATCTCTTCTCTTCCACAGAACAAGATGCTCTAGTGGAAGGTGTAGTTTTGGCAGATTGTCTTACTGCTGAGCAAAAAGACCACTGCATAAATCTCCTGGGTCAGTTTTTTGAACTCTTCTCTACTGTGCCAGGTACCACTTCTTGGTGTGAGCACACTATAGATACTGGAGACAGCTTGCCTGTCAAAAGTAAGATCTATAGGCAGCCTGACCATGTCAGAGACTGCATAAAGCAAGAGGTGCAGAAAATGCTTGAACTGTGAGTGGTTGAGCACTCTGAAAGTCCATGGGCCTCTCCTGTGGTACTTGTACCAAAACCTCATTCCAAAGATGGAAAGAAGGAAATGCGGTTTTGTGTAGACTACAGAGGTCTCAACCAGGTAACCAAAACTGATGCTCACCCTATACCCAGGGCAGATGAGCTAATAGATACACTGGCATCTGCCAAGTATCTAAGCACTTTTGATTTGAATGCAGGGTATTGGCAGATCAAGTTATCAGAAGATGCAAAAGCAAAAACTGCATTTTTAACCATTGGAGGCCATTACCAATTCACAGTAATGCCTTTTGGATTGAAAAATGCACCTGCCACTTTTCAAAGGTTGATGAATACAGTCTTGCAAGGGCTGGAAGCTTTTAGTGCAGCATATCTAGACGATATAGCTGTCCTTAGCTCCAGTTGGGATGATCACCTGGTCCACCTATGAAAAGTTTTGGAGGCCCTGCAAAAGGCAGGCCTCACTATCAAGGCTTCAAAGTGCCAGATAGGGCAGGGGAAGGTGGTTTATCTGGGACACCTGGTAGGTGAAGAACAGATTGCACCACTTCAGGGGAAAATCCAAACTATTATAGATTGGGTTCCCCCTACTACTCAGACTCAGGTGAGAGCCTTTTTGGGCCTCACTGGGTACTATAGGAGGTTCATAAAGAACTATGGCTCCATTGCAGCCCCTCTTAATGACCTCACATCCAAAAAGATGCCTAAAAAGGTATTATGGACAGCAAACTGTCAGAAAGCTTTTGAGGAGCTGAAGCAGGCCATGTGCTCTGCACCTGTCCTGAAAAGCCCCTGTCACTCCAAGACATTCATTGTCCAAACTGATGCATCTGAATTAGGGGTAGGGGCAGTCTTATCACAACTTAATTCTGAGGGCCAGGATCAACCTGTTGCTTTTATCAGCAGGAGGTTGACCCCTAGAGAAAAGCGTTGGTCTGCCATAGAGAGGGAGGCCTTTGCTGTGGTCTGGGCACTGAAGAAGTTGAGGCCATATTTGTTTGGCACTCACTTCATTGTTCAGACAGACCACAAACCTCTACTTTGGCTATAACAAATGAAAGGTGAAAATCCTAAATTGTTGAGGTGGTCCATATCTCTACAGGGAATGGATTATACAGTGGAACATAGACCTAGGAGTACCCACTCCAATGCAGATGGACTCTCCAGATATTTCCACTTAGACAATGAAGACCCATCAGGTAATGACTAGTCTTATTGTCCTTCGTTTGGGGGGGGGGTTGTGTAGGAAAGTACCATCTTGCCTGGCATGTTACCCCCATTTTTCACTGTATATATGTTGTTTTAGTTGTATGTGTCACTGGGACCCTGCCAGCCAGGGCCCCAGTGCTCATAGGTGTGCCCTGAATGTGTTACCTGTGTTATGACTAACTGTCTCACTGAGGCCCTGCTATCCAGAACCTCAGTGGTTATGCTCTCTCATTTCTTTCCAAATTGTCACTAACAGGCTAGTGACCAATTTCACCAATTCACATTGGCATACTGGAACACCCTTATAATTCCCTAGTATATGGTACTGAGGTACCCAGGGTATTGGGGTTCCAGGAGATCCCATGGACTGCAGCATTTCTTTTGCCACCCATAGGGAGCTCTGACAATTCTTACACAGGCCTGCCACTGCAGCCTGAGTGAAATAACGTCCACGTTATTTCACAGCCATTTACCACTGCACTTAAGTAACTTATAAGTCACCTATATGTCTAACCTTTACCTGGTAAAGGTTAGGTGCAAAGTTACTTAGTGTGTGGGCACCCTGGCACTAGCCAAGGTGCCCCCACATTGTTCAGGGCAAATTCCCCAGAATTTGTGAGTGCGGGGACACCATTACACGCGTGCACTACACATAGGTCACTACCTATGTGTAGCTTCACAATGGTAACTCCGAATATGGCCATGTAACATGTCTATGATCATGGAATTGCCCCCTCTATGCCATCCTGGCATTGTTGGCACAATCCCATGATCCCACGGGTCTCTAGCACAGACCCGGGTGCTGCCAAACTGCCTTTTCAGGGGTTTCACTGCAGCTGCTGCTGCTGCCAACCCCTCAGACAGGTTTCTGCCCTCCTGGGGTCCAGCCAGGCTTGGCCCAGGAAGGCAGAACAAAGGACTTCCTCAGAGAGAGGGTGTTACACCCTCTCCCTTTGGAAAAAGGTGCTAAGGCAGGGAAGGAGTAGCCTCCCCCAGCTTCTGGAAATGCTTTCATGGGCACAGATGGTGCCCATTTCTGCATAAGCCAGTCTACACCTGTTCAGGGACCCCTCAGCCCTGCTCTGGCGCAAAACTGGACAAAGGAAAGGGGAGTGACCACTCCCCTGACCTGCACCTCCCCTGGGAGGTGCCCAGAGCTCCTCCAGTGTGCTCCAGACCTCTGCCATCTTGGAAACAGTGGTGCTGCTGGCACACTGGACTTCTCTGAGTGGCCAGGGCCAGCAGGTGACGTCAGAGACTCCTTCTGATAGGCTCCTTCAGGTGTTGCTAGCCTATCCTCTCTCCTAAGTAGCCAAACCCTCTTTTCTGGCTGTTTAGGTCCTCTGCTTTGGGGAATTCCTTAGATAACGAATTCAAGAGATCATCAGAGTTCCTCTGCATCTCTCTCTTCACCTTCTGCCAAGAAATCGACTGCTGACCGCGCTGGAAGCCTGCAAAACTGCAACAAAGTAGCAAAGACGACTACTGCGACACTGTAACGCTGATCCAGCCGCCTTCTCGACTGTTTTCCTGGTGGTGCATGCTGTGGGGGTAGTCTGCCTCCTCTCTGCACTAGAAGCTCCGAAGAAATCTCCCGTGGGTCGACGGAATCTTCCCCCTGCAACCGCAGGCACCAAAGAACTGCATTACCGGTCCTCTGGGTCTCCTCTCAGTATGACGAGCGAGGTCCCTTGAACTCAGCAACTCTGTCCAAGTGACTCCCACAGTCCAGTGACTCTTCAGTCCAAGTTTGGTGGAGGTAAGTCCTTGCCTCCCTACGCCAGACTGCATTGCTGGGAACTACGTCTTTTGCATCTACTCCGGCTCCTGTGCACTGGTCCAGGATTTCCTTTGTGCACAGCCAAGCCTGGGTCCACGGCACTCTAACCTGTATTGCACGACCTCCTAAGTTGTCCTCCGGCAGCGTGGGACTCTTTTGTGCAACTTCGGGTGAGCACCGTTTCACTCCACTTCGTAGTGCCTGTTCCGGCACTTCTGCGGGTACTGCCTGCTTCTGAGAGGCTCCTTGTCTTGCTGGATGCCCCCTCTGTACCCTCACGCAATTGGCGACATCCTGGTCCCTCCTAGGCCACAGCAGCATCCAAAAACCTTAAACCGCAAACTTGCAGCTAGCAAGGCTTGTTTGCGGTCTTTTGGCAGGAAAACACTTCTGCACAACTCTTCACGACGTAAGACATCCATCCTCCAAAGGGGAAGTTTTTAGCCCTTGTCGTTCCTGCAGAATCCTCAGCTTCTACTGTCCAGTAGCAGCTTCTTTGCACCCACAGCTGGCATTTCCTGGGCATCTGCCCACTCTCGACTTGATCGTGACTTTTGGACTTGGTCCCCTTGTTCCACAGGTACTCTAGTCTGGAAATCCATTGTTGTTGCATTTCTGGTGTTGGTCTTTCCTGCAGAATTCCCCTATCACGACTTCTGTGCTCTCTGGGGAACTTCAGTGCACTTTGCACTCACTTTTCGGGGTCTTGGGGTGGGCTATTTTTCTAACCCTCACTGTTTTCTTACAGTCCCAGCGACCCTCTACAAGGTCACATAGGTTTGGGGTCCATTCGTGGTTCGCATTCCACTTTTGGAGTATATGGTTTGTGTTGCCCCTATCCCTATGTGCTCCCATTGCATCCTATTGTAACTATACATTGTTTGCACTGTTTTCTATTGCTATACTGCATATTTTTGGTATTGTGTACATATATCTTGTGTATATTTGCTATCCTCATACTGAGGGAACTCACTGAGATACTTTGGCATATTGTCATAAAAATAAATTACCTTTATTTTTAGTATATCTGTGTATTGTGTTTTCTTATGACATAGTGCAAGTTGCACTAGTGGTACTGTAGGAGCTTCACTCGTCTCCTAGTTCAGCCTAAGCTGCTCTGCTAAGCTACCATTATCTATCAGCCAAAGCTGCTAGACACCCTATACACTAATAAGGGATACCTGGGCCTGGTGCAAGGTGTAAGTACTCCTTGGTACTCACTACAAGCCAGTCCAGCCTCCTACACCTAGCTGCACACCGCCAAAGGGTGTGCGCAGCGTGGGGTTGGATGGTTAGGAGGGTTGGTCGCAGGGTCTGGCCACAGGTTAGGCCCTGTGGCCAATCCCTGCCTCAAACTCGCCATGCACTGCTAGTTACTCCAGATATTACAGTGCTCATGACAACTTTTATAATGTCAAAGAAAATATCAAAGAAACATCAGAAGTTAAATTATTGAAGAAAAAACTCTGCATTGCGAGGGCACAAGTTATAGTTACCCTAGGCCACTAGTTATAGTTATTTGAAATAAATCTATATATAACTGCTGAATTTCAATGGTTTTGTGTGAGTACATTTAGAACCTAACTACAATGTCTCTGTAATATGGTGGACCAGTCTATTGGAAGTCACAAATAGGCCTCCGGTGACATTGTCTTCCATGAGCACACTAATATTGTTTTTCAGTTGGGATTTGGCATTTTTCAGAGATACTGAAAGGGGTACTAGCTAGTTAATAGTATGTCTGAAACATAGTTTTTAATTTTTGGCCAGGGTTGGATCATTAGGTGGTTGTTCCTCTGATGAGAGAAGGCTTTTTTGGTTGACCACTACTACTATTTGGTGTTTTCCTTGTAGATTAAATCACCAGAATCTCCATTTGCATCTGTACAAAAGATCTGTGACAACCTTAAGGAATGTTCTTTGTAGAATACATTTGAAACATTGACTCTTTAAAGTTGAGTCTTTTATTAAATATCTGCAGAGCCAAGAATTTGCCCATTCCAGACATGTGGATCATGAATTTGTTTTCTGTGTTTTAGCGATTGAACATATGTGGCCATGACTCCTTCATGAAGATGTGCTCTTGGCCTGAGATGTAGAAATATCCTTAGACTGGTATGTGGTCTAAAATCCATTTGAATATTTTCCTTGGTTTCCTTGCTAAGGAGGTGTTTTGAGATCTCTTGTGAAATGCAGGTACTATGGTGGGTCTTACACGTGACAATTACACTGTCTTTTGCACATTCTTGAGGGATCAATCCTTGCATTCAAAGAATAATGGTGTGACTAGATAAGGCTGGGGTGTTTCACAATCCAGGGATATCTAAGGCCACATTTCAAAGGACTCTTGAGCATATGTTTGAGAATTTTCCATGGCCTGATTTGCAGGTATAGGCACTTGTTCCCAGTTAATGTAAATTCCAACTGGCCTGTAAACTAGGGGTGGGCAAAGAATTCTGTTCTGCTGGGGGAGTTTGCTGAGTTTTCCACAATCTGTGCTTCACGCTGAGTTCTGAAAAACTCTGCAAAGTGATGCAGAGTGGACTTTTTTCTCTTGCTTGCGCTCACCAATGTTAAGTTGGTGAGCACATGGGAGACAAATCACTAGGTTGGTGAGTGTGAGAGAGATTTCTGAACATGAGCAGTCACGGTAGGCAGTGACCACTCGCAATGAGAAAGCTGCCACTCGCATTGAGGAAGCTGCTGATCGAGTAGAAAATCTACTCGAGCGACTGAAAGAAGATAGACCCCTCAGGTGGTCTGCATGATGCCGTTTGTGCTGATTTTACAGCACACGTTAAACTCCCACACTGAAGCAGCGGGACTTACCCAAACTCCACCTCTCATGGAACTAAGCGTAGCGTGGCAGAGTTTTTTCGGCACTTTGTGGAGTTCCGTGTAGCAAAATTCAATGAACTCCACCCAGGGCTACTGTTAACCAGAGTTACCGGCCTCATTAGAACTATCATTTTCTGTTTTTCTCATGGAGATTTAAAATCGCTGCATGAAACTCTAAGGGTAACCAATCAGCAATTGTAGAAAATCATATATGTCAGTTTTTCACACGGGGATTTTATACTTATGTTAAACTCCAGTGGAAACCATTAAGGAACCATCAGGAAAACACCAATTTGCATGTTATTCCTCAAAAACATGTAATCCCCGTTAGTTCCCCAACCAAAAATTACCAGACCCCTGGTAATGGTAGTTCCAGAGTGGGACATTAGTAGTAGAGGGCTCTTCTTAATAATAATCTTACCTGCCTTCGCGAATTGGTCCCATAGCATTTGATTCACTATTGGTAAAAGTGTACAGTCTTTTCTATTTGCACTAAATGTATATGAATAGTTCCTGACTATTTTCATTTTAGTCTCACATTGATTTTTTGGGACAATTTCACAAAGGCATGTAAGTATGTGCAAACTATGGAAGTACTCTTTGATTTACGCTTACATGTTATTAGCCTGTTGATGATTTCTTGCTATGTATTCGCCCATGGCTGATTACCCCCTTTATTACCTTTTAAAATCGAAATAATGAATTCAATTTGATGATTATACTGATTAATATGCTTATGATGTCAACATTTGTCATTGTGTTAGTGTTGTACCTGGCCCTTTTTGCAGGGTCGCCCCTGGTCTTTTTGCCTCCTTCCTCCTAATTTTTCTGACCAGTTTTTGTTGGCTTTAGGACTCTGCTAAACAGTGCTAAATTGCATATGATCTCGGTGTAAATTGAACTGTTGATTAGTTTATCCATGATTGGCATGTTCGATTTACTGGTAAGTCCCTACTAAAGTGCACTAGAGGTGCCCAGGGCCTGTAAATCAAATGCTACTATTGGGCCTGCAGCACTAATTGTGCCACCCACATAAGTAGCATTGTAAATGTGGCTCAGACCTGTTTCCGCAGTGTATGTGTGTGCTGTTTTAGACTGCCAATTCGACCTAGCAAGTGTACTTACTTGCCAGGCCCAAACCTTCTCTTTTGGTACTAAGAT
Source organism: Pleurodeles waltl (assembly GCF_031143425.1). Classification (NCBI taxonomy): domain Eukaryota; kingdom Metazoa; phylum Chordata; class Amphibia; order Caudata; family Salamandridae; genus Pleurodeles; species Pleurodeles waltl. The sequence continues at coordinate 932,805,716 of NC_090448.1, read as the reverse complement.
AGGCCCTAGTTATCCCCATGGGCAGGGTGCAGTGTATTTAAAAGGTAGGACATGTACTGATGTGTTTTACATGTCCTAACAGTGAAATACTGCCAAATTCGGGTTTCACTGTTGCAAGGCCTCTCTCCCTCCTAGGTTAACATGGGCGCGGCCTTTAAATAACTTTAAAATGCAGATTCCCTTTGAAGCAAGATAGAAATATGGAGTTTGGGGTCTCTGTACTCACAATTTAAAAATACATCTTTTTGTGAAGTTGGTTTTTAGATTGTGAGTTTGAAAATGCCACTTTTAGAAAGTAGGCATTTTCTTGCTTAAGCCATTCTGTGACTCTTCCTCTTTGTGGATTCCCCGTCTGGGTCAGTTTGACAGTTGGACTGTTCACACCTCTCCTCTAGACAGTGACACAAAGGGAGCTGGGGTGTAGCCTCCATATCTTGATGAGACATCTGAGTTAGAGTGGAGAGAGGAGTGGTCGCTTGCACCTGAAAGGACTATGCCTGCCGTCACACAATGCAGTCTCCAACCCCCTGGTGTGTGTCTGGGACCTGCCTGGACAAGGAAGGATCTTGCAAACACTTGAGGCTTTGCTTTGAAGTTTTCCAACTTCAAAGGCAGAACAGGGTATAAGAAGAAGACTCAAAACCCCAGACTTTTGGAATCTTTCTGGAATCAAAAGGAACCTAAACCAAGGAGAAGAGCTGAAGAGCTGGAGGAGGAGTACTGTCCCTTTGCTGTGTTGCTTTGCTGGATTGGCCTACAGTTTCTGGTTCTGCCTGAAAGGAGTGCAAAGGGTGAACTTTACTGTGTGTACCACTTGACAAAGTTCTCCATGGGCTTGGAGTAGAGCTTGCCTCCTGTTTGAAGTCTCAGGGACACAAAAGACTTCAGTTTCCTTGACCTGCAGCACTGGGAACTGTGTGTTGTGTGCTGTTCAAGAGGAGAAACCATTGTGATGCCGCCAACGACACTGCTGGCCTGCACCGTGACCTACCGACGTCGCACAGAGTTGCATTGCCCTGCTTCGCACTGCGACCCTGGTCTCACCGATGCCGTCATCGGACGACTTCACCAAGCCACTGCTCGCACCGTGACTTGTGGGCCCGCACTCCGGCATCGCATGCTCACACCGCAGCCTGGGCATCCCTGACGACGACGCACCTGCTGACGACGACGACGCAGCCTGCACCGTGGCCCGTGAACACTGCTCATGAGGAGCACAAAGCACCGCCCCGTCCCGCAACGCAGGCCCGGTCTACCGATGCCAGCATCATCGACTCCAGTGTCATCACCAGGCATCGTGCCTGCACCGTGACCTGTGGGCGCCGAACGTTGCATCGTCTGGCTTTGCACCTCAGTCCCGACGCCATCCCCACCAGTGGTCCTGACTTCATCAACCCAGAGTTCGATCTGCAACGCGTATCACATCAATGGGCCGATGACTCCCGCACGACTCAAGAACCAACACCTCGATGCCAGCGTCACCGCTTTCTGGAGCTCACCACGAGGATCACAACGCCCTGCAAATCCAAAGCAATGTTTGCAGGTCTTCCCGACACCGTAACTGGCCCGCGATGCTGCAGCCATCCTGAACTGTTGGTTTTGTCGATCACTACGTCGGGATAGCCCCAGGTGGAGCTATCGACTTCAAGGAACTGTATTTTTAAGATAAATCTCACAAAATTCATATCTTTATTACTGTATGTTGGATTCTTATCGTTTTTGTTTTGTTTTACCTAGATAAATATTGGTTATTTTTCTAAAACTGGTGTGGTGTCCTTTTGTAGTGTTTTCACTTATTACTGTATGTTATGTGCAAATACTTCACACATTGCTTCTGAGATAAGCCTGACTGCTCATGCCAAGCTACCAAGGGGGTGAGCAGGGGTTATCTGAGTCGGTATCTCCCTTATCCTGACTAGAATGAGGGTCCCTACTGGGACAGGGTGCAATCCGACTGCCAACTAGAGACCCCATTTCAAACAGTTAGTGAGTCTTAATGAGAAATATTTAAGATTATTTGTTATATGAATATGGACATGCGTATTAAGTTATTGTAACCTAAACAAATTGTAAGTAAAAAAAGACTACTGTAGATATTGAGATAAGTGCTTAAGAAGGCGAGTTTGTAACCACTAAGGCCCTAATTACCATTTGCATGGTACTGGGTCAAAGTTAACACCCAGTAAAATAGCATACAATTTTATGGCTTCCTTGTTGTAAAACCGTCCTAGTTACCTGCAGTTACGAATAAAACCACATGAAATGGGGAATTGCTGCGTGAAGTAGATTTTCCAGCCACAGCACCATATGGAAAACCCTTTTCCATGTAGTTTTATCTCATACATTTTCCACTTGCACTGAGAAGGTGGTAATTGCATGCTGGGACCAATGTATGCGGTGGTGAGTGAGGGGAAGGGTGAGAGGGAATAGAGGAAGGAAGCAGAAGTTTTTTCTTTAAGGAAAAGTATTCTATGCTGTTAAAAATAAGTGGCATGAGACTTGGCTGCTGCTGCCACCAAAGTCTAGTTTTATTCTGCTGGAAAAATTATGGCAAGTTCTTCCACATCTGGTAAATGCCTGTGTGAAAAAACATAATCACTAATAAGTAGGCAAAGTGAAATTAATACATGCAAGCATCCGCTAATCTCATCCCACCTGCCTTGCAATGACTGCTTACCCAGAGCCACTTTTTTGTACTTCATTATTTACATAGAAGATATCTGTAATTCCAAAAATGACACGTGGCATATGTGAGGTAAGTCTATCTTTCATGTCCCACTATATTTTGTGGGGCATGGAATAGTAGCACAGCTAAAAGATGGCCCATGTCCTACTTACACTTGCACATGGGGCACCATTGCTGCTGTTCTCCATCACTGGCTTCCTTGACCATCAAAAACTGAGGGCGGAGAAGGTCCAGAACAGCTATTCGAGTGTGGTTTGCAATTGTGCCAGCTGTGAGAATAAATAGCACAAATTAATTCTCCATCTTTGAGCAAGGTGGAAGGAGGAGCACAATATACCACCATACATTGAGCAGGGTGGGGGTATAAATAACTTCACTGCACTTTCAAGGCTGGGGAGTTGCCTCATACTTGGGCAAGGTAGAACAGCATGCGGAACCCTTCCAAGGTTCTAGGCAAGGTCTTATAGGCAAAATTAAAGAATCCTCCACCCTTTGCCAAGGTATTGGAGCTACCAGGAAAGCAAATGGTCAAATGAAGCTACTTTGCTTCTTAGCACGTTTTGGAAGCATGTTTTCTCACACCTAGGCCCTGTTACAAAATCAGGGTGTGTATGTATTACGCCCTTTTTTTCTTTTTTGATCTCTCCCCACCTTGTTACTCTGGGCTGAGGATGGATCTGCCCAAGGACCTTTAAGCTATACATAATAATGGATTGGTAGTTTCACCTTGTTGTTTCTTTTTCTTTCTCCAGAAGTTCGCATATAGTGGACTTTGTTAGACATAGATTGGTTTACTGTCATCAAAAGAACACGCTATACACTAATTATCACTGGTGTTCCATATTTTCATTGAGGGTTATGTTCCTTTCTTTTATAATGACGTTCCTGAACAAAAAGGGAGAGAAACAGGATGGCTACCCCCTCAAAAAGTTTCAGAGGTATTCCAGTCAGTCACATCATTCACATTCTGTGGTGTTTACACGCATGAAGAAAATCCAGACAACCAGAATACTTTTTTGTTTTTCAAATTTACAAGATATTCGTATTTATTAACAGGGATACACAGAACCACAGCGCACACACAATGTTTTTTGTTTTCCTTTTAAGTAAAAAACAACCGAAAATACACCAAACTGATGAAAAGCGCCAAATGGAGCCAAGCAAGATGTGCGCACCACGTTTTGTGTACTTTCATGCAGCTGTTTTTTTAGCTTTTCCCCATTTGTCCAAACTGAGAACCAAATTGTGAGCAGTAACAGTGTGAACAGTATACTCTGTTTTCCAAAGTTTGGTGCAAATTGATCATGGAGGGCACAAATGCAAAAATTGAGTTTCATATAGTGCTATGTGAACCTTAACCGCAGAGGCACAGATATTGCTCAAGCAACAGTCACATAATTTGCTACGTGTATTTTTCAAGAGACTGGGATGAGCTAACTAATACTGTGGTTAGTTGTTCGTCAACTAGCCTGCATTCACTGTTCTTAATCTCTTATTCTCGCATTTCAGACCAGGAAACTCACAAATAGTTTTTTTAATTAAAAAAAAAAAAAAAAACAGGATAATTACACATGTATTTGTGGTCCTGATTGTAGTTACATGACCTTGAATGTGCACGCAAAACAACAGCTCTCTTGCTTCATATAGTTGAGATTCACTGACCTCACAACAGTACTGTTCACCAAAATACAACATACACTCTCTTGTAGCGGCCTCGTTAAAATGGAGCTTTGGACAAAGACCAGCATAGTGCAACAATCCAAGCGAGTGGGTATTGGGGCTCCTCTTTGCAATACTTCCACTTGCCACCTACAACACACTTACATATGCTGGTGGCAGGCATGCACACAGTCTCACAAGTGGTGTGGTACAGCGGTAGGTCCTCACCCACCAAACACTTTACATGTGCAGGTATGTGGTATTTACAGTGGGTAATTTGGGCCGGTGGTTGCTGGTAGAGCCCACCGGCAGTCATTTTTAGGGACCGGCACTTATTTTTCCTCATTGAATATATACCGAGAGCAAGAGATGGAGAATCACACAAAGGGGGACGAAGGGGGAAGAGAAAGATGAGAAAACCGCCACAAAGGAAGAAAGCAAGACGCCGTAAGAGTGAAATGGAAGGGCAGGGAGTGTCTAAGGTGGATTTAAAGAGGCACGACGTAGATTCAAGGCTACAAAGCCTTTGTGTTTGGAGGGAGGACACGATAGAAGACGAACAGAAATGTTGGTCCTGTCCAAATAGCATATAATAACAACAGCAATACTGTTGTTTATCGCTGAAGTCTCTCTCCCTCAGTGCTGAAATGCATCTTTTTTCGTGGTAATCCCAATGCCGACCTAATTATTCCCCTCAAGGCCTTCTTGCTTAAACATGCATTTCAGATGGGTAAGAACAATGGTGCTTGGTATCAAATAGCCAAAATAAATGTAACCTTAAAAAAAATGCGTTTGGAGAAAAACAACGTTTAATAAAAGTCGACATGAGGCTATTTCAAATACCACATCACCTTACAATTGTAGAAAAAAGACCATCCGATTGAATAAAAGAAACATTATTTTTGTTTGCTGCTCTGGTCCCTGGCATTGATCACAAAAGCGTTGACTTGGGCTTCAGAGGAAAAACCACAGCGAGAGTACGTTTTGATTCTAAAACGAAGAAAAAAGAACGCCTTAGGAAAACAAAGGAACCTGGACTGTCTTGAAGAGGCCTTGCTCGGCAGGGTGGAGCGCTCTGCCCTGGGAGATGGAAACCTGGAACGAAGGCCTGTTTTCGAAATAAGTGCGGTTGTGCTTCCCTCTTATCCTTCCCTGCAGCAGATCTGAAGCTTGGGCTCGCCTGTTTTTATTAGTGATGTAGTCTGTAAAATATTTTATTTCTCAATTTGCCCTGTCAGCCCTTTCGGGCCAAAAGTGTCATTTGGCTGCAGAAGCACACTGGCTTGATTTGTGGCAGCCAGCCTCGTTGCAATATGGCCATTCGGAGTGGCCTGCTGTTCCCGAACTCTGCTGGCTGACAGAAACAGGCCTAGAAATGATGTTGTGGCTGAGCTAAATGGACAGTCTCCAAGTTTGCCGGTCAATTGTACGGAAAGATTTGTCTGCAGTCAATCATATCACGGATGACAGAGACATTGCAGTAGGCATAAACAAAGATCCCACGAAATGTAGTGGAAACAATATAACACACGTTTTGTTCTTTGGGTAGGGACACCAGTGGCTTCAGAAAAAGCTGGAAGAAATAACGCTATGAATGCGGAATTCAAGTGGGCCTTAATTTGTTAAATATGTGTGGATGTCGATTTTTTTCTAAAAACTTGTGCTGAAAAAAATCATTCATCCCCTACAAGTTTCTCAGAAAAAAAAAACATGATCCAAAAGAGCATGTGTTCTTTTTTGCACCAGTGGAAAGTCAATGTAATCTCTGCCCCTGTTAGCCCCGTATTGGCTCCATCACTTTAATTTCTAACCATCTAAAGTACTAGATCGCCAACAATGTTAATACAACAGATGCAATTTTAGACATTATTTCCAGAAAAGGACTGCCAGACTACCAAGCCTTTCTTGTTTACCCATAGCCATGCTTCAGACTTACATATTCTTTATAGTCGCTAGCTCTGTCTTTGCTGTTACAATGTAATTACTCTGCCTGCTATGTTCTAGTACTTTTTGAACTATCACCAATTTTGCCCTCCATTTTTGTTGTAGGAAGGCAGTTCTGTGCATTTGTGAAGAATTTCCTTAGGGTACTATTAAGGCTCAACTGACATGTTTAGTTTTACAAAGTCATGTTGTAAAAGAAAGCCACCACTGGTATAGTAGTTGCTTGTTTCTTGACGTATTCCATTAAGGTACTAAGGGCCACATTTACGAGGCACTAGCAGTACACTGCGCCATAGGAGCGTCATTTTTTTTACACTCCGGTAGAGCATTGTGCCAGCGCATATTGACAAGGGCACGCATAGCCACCTTGTGTGGCTTTTCATGGCCTTGCAAATATGGAACGCTTTCACAATAACACTGCGTAAAAGGGGCGTTTTGTAGGTTTTTTATTGGGTGTTCCCATGCAACACTCATGGAACCTGAAGGAATCTGATGCATTCCCATATTTACAAGTCTGGTAATGCGTCATATTTCTATCCCCCTTTCCCCATTTTTCTTCTTTTTATGTGTGCTGCATTCTGCAGCACACTTTGAAAGAGGAACACCGCTCTTGTGATTGTTTTTGTGCAGGAAGGTCTGCACAAAAACAACCATCCCCGCAGCGCAGGCATCCTTGCACCATGGTGCAAGGGTGCCTGTGTTGGCACTAGACAGTAATTTGTGCACCAACGAAGAGGGAAAGAAGAGAAATGCACCATATCTTGTAGATATGGAGCATTTTTTCCCTTTCCTGGTGGCGCAGGGTGGCGCAGCAACGTCCTTAAGTGAGGCCCTGAATGTCTCTCACTTAACTGCCTCTCACTCTACAGGTTATTCAGATGAAAATCTGCATCTCTCTTCATATGATGTTTAATGCATACCACACAATTATTTGGAAGCCCTCTTGTGGGAATCTTTTTATGAGTCAGGGGCTACTGGGTTTAACGGTTATTATCTAGGACCTTTTACCGTTGATGTCCTGTTGTCTGACCTTTCTGTTTCACACAAAACTAAGCACCAAGATTATTCCTTTAGCTCTTGGTCATAGGGTAGTGACGTTGAGTTGTCTAGGCTTACTCAGGTAGGTGGTTTGCCGCAGAGATTCAAGACCTCAATGACACATATATTGGTTCGTAATTTGTTGTCTAGCCAGTATTTTACATATAAGAAAAAGTACTTTCCTCTCACCACACACCTTAACACTCTACGTAAATGTCAGAAGGCATAACTATGGCATACAACTAGCAAGATAATTTCATACAGTGAGGGCAGTTGTTGCTGACTTAGGCAGATTTACTAACAGTTTACGGAACGCAGCACAGCAAATTTCTGTGTGACTGGAAGAGAGATAAACTATGCAATATTTACAAAGATATGATGCTGTTCAGCTGTCTTCCTATGCTGGCACACTTTTAGCTGCCTAGAACCAACACAGGCATCTTTGGACCATGGCCAAGGGTATCTGCATTGCACAAAAACTATCCTTAGAGGTGAATTCCTAGTTGTATCTCTGTTACAGAATTCAGCACACATGTAAAGTGGAAGTAATGAGGAAAAATAAAGATATTCCTCCTCGTTATGTCAGCCTTTGGTAGCCACACTATTTTGGTGTATACCCAGGTTTACCAACTTTAATAAATCTGGGTTTGCATCAAAATACATGGGTGAATGTATGGGAATGTCCATGTTCCACCCATAATGTGCCTCCCTGCAGCAGTGTAGTGCAAAGCAGCACTATGCACTCTGTTGTGGTATTTTTTTTTACTAAGCCAGTCAAAGCCACACAAATGGGACTTTGCATAGACTTGTAAAGAGTGACATAGGTTTTGTATCATGCTGGGGCAAAAAATGGCGCATCCCAGATAAAAATTCATATAAGATTTGGCCCTTAGTCTTTTCCCCTACGAAAGGTATTACTATATTCAGCGCAGTCTAAACATGTTGCCTTGCTCTTGCATATGTTCTCCATCCACCACGCATAAGGGACAATGTGCACTGTCTTTGAACTGTGCCTTCTTTTGAGTCCTTAAGACTGGGCAGATGGGGCCTGCTATTTATGGCTTGGGCCATGGCCATGCCTGCTCAAGATGTTGTGCCATCCACATGGCTGTGGGATTGCACTGAGTCTGGCCCAGCCCGGCTGACACAATGGCAATCTATAATGTCCATGTATGCACCTCTGATTGAAAGAGGCATAGTGGTGCAGGCAGTAGTGGAAAAGGAGGATACACTTCAGAAGATCCTGATGAAGCCAGATTAATCCTCACTGGGGTATCTTACTCGGGCCTAAAAACACCCCATGCCACAACAGTTAGTCCAACAGAATCCAAAGTCACTGCAGATTTTGGTGAGCGATTTGGGTGTAGCATCCATTCTCTCATGGTTTTTTGGCTACTTCTTGCATGACTGCCAACTGGGATTCCTATTTTCTAAGAGCCAAGCTGCCAGATGTGCTATGCATTTTTGGGGGTAGACCTTGCAATGTGATGCTTCGGTTTCTAGGCATGCCAAACGGGACCAGAGTCTCAAGGTCTCATCACACAGACTGGCAGTGCAAATCCTTCCCCAGCTGCAGCCACTAGCTTCCTGTTCCTCCTATCTCAGCTCCTCAGAGTCCTCCTTTTCTAGGCAGAACCTTCCTCATGCAAGGGAACCCCAACACACTTGCTCAGCAGTCTCTCAGATTCTCTATTCAAGGCAGGCTCTATACAGCTCTTCTCCTGGCAGTCTGCTGAATTCCCAAATCCTGTTCCTGAGCCTGGCAAAGAAGATTTGGTAGTTAGTGAACCAAAACCTAAAGCAGAGAAAGCTTTCTCAGGCCCCACTGAGAACAGTAGTAGAGAAGTCTTGGTATCCTGGCTAGTGGTTTCTGCCCATATTTATACCAAGTTTGTAGACAGAGTTTGTGTATTCCAAAGGTTCAACTTTGGGACCAGTTTCAGGCAGTTCATGATTTATGTGTATTTTTCCGATTGGTGCAGTCATAGTTTTAGTCGCACACCGTCTGTAGGAAGGTGTGGTGGTGAAGAAAATCTCCTTTCAGGTGAGAACCTACCATGTTTCAACTTGTTTTGGTGAACATTTCTAGGAAAAAATGGAAGTGGAAGGCGGCAGAGGTTTTCCTTACACTTTTACAAGACTCCAGGCCCTAGTGTCTCATCCACTACGGTGGGCCAAAGGAATACTCTGGAGAAGCCTTTCATTTCACATTGCCATTTGCTGGGCTCACTCCCTACCCTCTGTCTTATGTACCTCTCCAGTGCAGAAAATCCAAATGGATCCCCGGGTGGTGAGAGTCATATGCAGCACACACAACCCTTGTGCATTTACCATACATGCATGAAATCCAAACATAAACATGTACCCCCTGTTGAAGGGGCCTGGCAGACCAATTCAAAAACATAAAAAAGGCCAGTAGGCAACTCTCTCTAGCAAATACTAGGTAAAAACATATATACTGCCGCTAGAATCTGTTGCAGCCACCAGTGTTAGTCCTCCAGACCCTGGCCAGCTTATGAGCTTTGAAGCTCTTTCTGTATCACAGTGGGCTCACAGCGCTCATGTATGATTGGGCGAAGAAGGTGGCGGATGCCAGAGAGTGCTTGCACATCTGCAAAGCGTATGTCAATAGTGAAATCCGGGCGAAGTCATAAAATTTTAACAATATGGTGTTGGGTGCCAGGCTTGCCCTAACACCTGCCACCACAGGTGTCGGAGGGCCACACACTGAAGAGTGGGTGGTTGCCTAAATATTGAAATAAGAGTGGCCAGGGCACACCAATAGCATGAATCCTGATAATGTTCAAGAATAAATAGAAAGTTCGTTCTTGGAAGATGATGTGTAGATATTTATTATAAGTGCAGGTAGAAAGTAGAAATCTCAATCAAAAGACTGCGTTGTACAAAATGACCATGTATCCAGAGCAGCCAGATGGTGATAAATGGTCAAAGTTACAATAGCATGTTCGAATGTAACAATAAGTCCATAGAGCAATACAGCCAACACGTGTTTCGTCTTCAAGACTTTGTCAAGGCTTCAGATGTATATAAAACATTATATGTAAACACGAAAGGTACATAGATCAAGCTGCTGGTAGTCATGAGTCCTTGGGAGAAATAAAATAGTACAGGCAAAACCAAAACCCCGACGCGCACGGCACAGGTTTATTCGCTCCACAAATACTTGAGGCTTATAATGGCCATCATTTGCCTGTACTATTTGATTTCTCCCAAGGACTCATGACTACCAGCAGCTTGATCTATGTACCTTTCGTGTTTACATATAATGTTTTATATACATCTGAAGCCTTGACATATTTATGGCCTGGCTTGCGTTACTCTTACACCAGGCAACATGATACAAGAACGACGTAAACCTTAAGTTAGATTTACGAAGTCACACAAGGCCACCTTGCATGACACTGCTTGTCTTCATAAATCACTGGTAATGTAACGCAGTGCAAATCGCTGTGTAACATTACTCTTCACAAGGGAGGCATTTCCATAGGTGTTGCATAGATGCTCCTATAGATTTTGACACATTCCTGGATTTGCAAGAACTTGTAACCCTGGGAATGCACCAGAAAGAGACGTCTTCCCAGGAGAGATGTAACCAGGAGAAATATCTTTATTTCTCCTATTTTGTTTTCTTTTTCAATGTGTGCTGCATTCCGCAGCACACATAGAAAGAGGAAAAAAACTCTCAGTATTGTTTTTGTGCAGGAAGGTGTGGGCACCTGCTTCCTGCACAAAACCAATCCTGCATGCAACGTAGGCACCTTGTATCATGGTGAAGGTGACTCGTTGGTTCTAGGCAGCCATAAGAGCACCAGCGCAGGGGTAAAGGACAGGAATGCACCATATTGGATAAATACAGCAAATTCCTTCCCTCTGCCTGTGACATAGGGTAACTTGCGCCACAAGCCTGCATATCAACACATCCCAGAATGGCTCTGACACTTTCATAGATTAGCAGCCACACCTTTAAACGCAGATGTTATTTTTTTCATTAGACAGTACTTCCACTTCCATGAAGAGTTGCAATACATTTCAAAACAGACACTTTTTAACAGGGCAGTTCTTGGTTTTCATAGAGCGTAGAGTGACTTCTCATCAAGGCTGTCAAAGTTTCCAATTTTTATTTAGCAATCTGAAGTGACAAACAAGTACTTAAAGCACTTAAAAAATACTCAATAAGTAAATCAGAAAAGAACGAGCACCCCCCACACTGTGGCTTTACTGTTAATAAGACTATAGTGGTGCTTCTAAGTAAGGCTACAATACAATTCAAGGTAAAATGTTGTCTCATTGCAGCAAATGCGCAGTACTTTTCATAAGATAGTATTAGCACTTCTCACCCAGCCTACAAATCATTTGATAATATAAAGGTATCTCATCTCAACGATAGTGCAATACTTTCCAAAAGACTGTATTAGCACTTCTCAGCTAGGTTGCAATCCATTTCATAGTACACAACTTCTAATTTCTGCAACTTCTCATAAGACTGTATTAGCACTTCTCACCCTAGCTTCAATGCATTTAAGAGTACAGAGCCATATCGTCTAAGCAATTACACTATACTTTTCCTAAGATAGCATTAGCACTTCCTAACCAGTCTGTAGTGCGTTTGATAGCATGGGGTAGTCTCATCTCAGCAGTGGCATTATTTTGCTCATATGACAGTAGTGGCTCTTCCCAATCAGCCTGCTATGCATTTCATAGTACAGCACTGTCAGAAATTGGATTATTATTTGGGGTGGGTGACTGCCTACCTCAATTATTAATCAAAACCCTTGTCAGTATGAACCTAAATTAACTTGAGCTTAAGCCCCTTGTAGCTATGTAATGGAGCCGACAGACTTAATTAGGGCAATGTTTAAATTATTTGTGCAGTACCAAAACAGTAAGAAAGCCAAAATGCAAAACAATAACCCCCTTCCCCCAAATGTATCAGTAAAACAGAGTAGAATTTAATATAAAAAATGATGCCAAAATGACAAAAATCCAATATGGGGAACTGGAGTCACGATTTGTTTAAGTTTTTTTGTAGGAATTGCACCAAAAAGAACAAAGTGCCAATGGTAGTTAATAGTTATGGTGCACTGGTACCCAGGCACAATTTGAGCCTGACTGTAATGGAGGATGGTTCAGATACACTAACCAGGTTCATCCTGGACAAAGATTTTCCATTATGATTTTAGTCCTCAAAGTCCCAATCCACCACAGGAATGCACTTCTAAAACTCTCCAGGACCTTAGGGGAGTCACTTAGAGATTCACAGGATGGCAGGCCGGGGCCCATCAACAGGGTGCAGTCCAGGTCCAGTTGCCACTGGTCAGTTGGACAGTTTCAGGAATACAGCTCTTGTATCTCATTGTGTACGTGAAGCTTCAACAGGATGCATGGCACAAGCTAATAGTTCAGAAATGACTCTTGGGTACACCCTACCCAGAGATGTAAAAGTTCTTAGGACCAACACTACCCACTTTGGACATTTCCAAGATGGAAAGAATCTTCAACCACATAAAACTTCGGCTCTGAGGGCTGAGGGTGCATATGGGGGTGTACTATGATAATCCTGTTGTCCTCCTACAGCGAACACTAAAATCCAATTTAGGGTAGCCACTGTACACACAATAAATTCAGAGACAGACGTCTGGTAGAACATAGCAGGGTTTTCCAACAACCAGACAGTGAATATACAAGAAATGTTTTAGCAGTTTGTTCCCAACCTTTGAAGTGCACCACCAATGTTATGTGTTAACCCAGCAGACTTGTCAAGCATTATTTGACACTCAAGTACGATTTGACACTGTAATGTCAAAAAGGATGCTCACAACAACTCCCCACATATTCTCTCATGCTCAGATGGGTCCTCACTGTTGATTCATGTCAGCATATTGTTTGCTCCTAGGGGGCATTTCACACCCATTTACACATATTCAAATACTAATTACTGGCTGGCAGAAGTAGAAGAGTAAATGCAAATGGCACTCAGATGCTTTAGGCAGAGAAAAGGCAAGTTTCTAAAAGTACCTTTCTCTTAATATTTGGACTGGAATTTAAATGACTATTAAAACTATGTTTTTAATTATTTTCTAGCTGTTTTATAACTGTAATCAGCATTATTAAATATCACAATTTAACTAAGTGTTTTCCTATGGAATGGCCAGCCTCACCACAGTGAAATTCGCTTTTGGGTCTTTAATTCTGTAAGGGCACTTTTAACTTTAAATTCCTGCCTGTCCTTCTTTTAAATAGCATGCACTGTGCCTTATAGACAATAAGGTCTACACAGGAGACTTATAAATATTATAAAGGAAGGTTATGACTTGTGAAAAGGGGTTATTTTGACAGGTTAAGTTTTCAGTTTTAAACTGCAACAACCAGCCGACAAATGATAGTCCTGCAATTACATGTACACTGCTACTGTAGTGGATGGCTTAATGGTTCCTGCAGTCCATTAGGGACAATTAATTTTCAAGTCCTGGGTTCTCTTTGTAACATATACCAGGAACTTACAGATAGATTAAATATGCCAATCTGGTATATGCAATTTCACCATGTTGAAAGGGGACACACAGGCACTTTATGACTGATTAGCAGGGATAAAGTGCACAGAGTTCTACAGCCAGAACAAATATCAGGTCCAGCAAAAGGTGAAAAATCCAGGGTGGCCCTGCAGATCGGGGAAATTTCCTAGAAGCACCATCTTATCTTAGCAGTGGTGCTGTTCTTTCTAAAGGACAGTGATAGTGCTTCTCACCTGGGCTGCATTAGGTTTCATAGTACTTCACCATCTCAACTTAACAATGGTGCTATGCTTTTCAAAAGATAGTGCAAGTACTTCACACCCAGGCTGTAAAGTATTTCATAGTATTGAGCCCCTCAATAGGTTTCAAAGTCCAGAGAATAACTTAACTCAACAATGGCGCTACACGTTATATAAAACACCACTAGCCCTTCTTATTAAGACTGCTAGGCATTGCTCAGTACAGTACCAGTGGTGTAACAAAAGCCCTTGCAGTCCATGTGATGCTGGGAGGCCCGGGTTCCAGGGGGCCCTCTCAGGAAGTGTGCACAGGTTGCGGGCTCCTGGACGAGTGCTCCTGACTGTGTCCGGAGCATGGGGGACCCCCTCTATGTATTTTGCAGGGGGTCCCCCCTCAAGTTTCATTACGCCATTGTACAGCACTGTCTCATCTTGTTAATGGTGGTAAATGAACAACTCTGAAAACGAGGCAAGTGTTCAATGAGTACTGCCACTTCTCAGCAAGGCACATATATCTTTAGTACACACTCCTGACCAGGGATGGTTCTTGGCGCATCATGGGTGAGTTGAGCTGTTTCCTAGGGTACCTTTGTACTGAATGGTACAAGGAACTGCTGACAATACACTTTCCAAGCAGGCCGCCAAAATTGGGAGCACAAGCAGATTATGTGTAGGAGCATCAGGGAGACAGAACAATGAAACAAAGCCTAAATGCACCAAGCAAACACATTGGGTGATGCCAGAGCTCTGTTTTGCACAGTTCTAAACCCAACAGCAAGATCAGCTCTGCCTATATACCCTTTAATCCTGAGTCAAATATTATGTTTTATTAATTTGGGGATGATGTGATTTGGACCACTCTATTTGGTAACCACTGTCTTGGACATTCTGATTTTGGAAGAAGAGCACCCCGTTCAGTGGCTGATGGGTGGACAGCCACTTGTCATGGAGCTGGCCTGTGCAGAGGAGGGTGAAGGAGTGTTTTCCCTCCCTGAAGCAGGGGGGATTTCCATGATGGATATTGCCACTTTCTTTATAAACCACCGCTAGTTTATGTCTATAGGCCACAGAAAGGTGGCTGTGTCCTCTAGCTGTGGCACAAAGGGGGTCAGGGAGCTTATTATTTCAAGTGTTAGTCCACCTTCCTCTTTGTCTGCAGGCCAACACATTCAGCACTACAGTTGAAACTAACTATATTTTATTTATGGCATAGAGTTGAGTCGTGTATACTTCCTTAAATGGCGTGCATCGTTTGATTATGTAGCTATGTGGTTCAAAGTGCTCTATCCCTAGTGTAATCTCTCTGTGTGCTTTTAACCACGCCCACCCTACGCCCATCAGTTTGGTTGGTTCGTGGGCCTGCCTTTTAAAATGCACTTCATTTAATTAGTGAAAGGCATGCATACGTCATGCCTTCTGTGGTGTGTAGCCTGCCTCGAGTGCACCGGCCAACTACTGAAAACATACGAAGCTCCATGTTTTCAGTATGGTTTCTGTACAAGTTTTTCTTTTTAATTCGCAGGCAGCCTGATCTTGCTAGGCAGTAGTCATGCGCTTTGCATGACATCAACCCTGTTACATGGATATTTGCACTTTTGCCGGTTACATGGATAATTGCACTTTTGTTGGTTACATGGATAATTGCACTTTTGCTGATACGTTTCACTGTGAGCTAACTTCTGTTTCCTTTTATGTGTGTGTGCTTTGCGCTCATGGCATCCATCGGTTCATTTATGTGAAACTGTTTTACTTTTCATTTTCAGATTATGTGGCAAGAAAAGTCCGGTTAGTTACATTAAACCTTTTTACTTTTCATTTTCAGATTATGTGGCAAGAAAAGTTCGGTTAGGGGTTTACAATGCTAAACTCCAGGAAATGCAAGTCCCATTGCATTGCAGATGCTTGTACCTAAAACTTGTGTCTCTAATCTAAGAGCACATGAATGGTAGGATCAATGGGTACATTGATGGACCAAAATGGTGAGAATCATTTTGTCGGTCTGCATCTGAATTCAGTTTTATTTTAAACAAATCAGTTCAGTTAAGAAACGACTGTTGCTCTGCTTCCAGCGGTACTATATATGTAACGCAGACTCCAGCACTTGTATGTATTCTTCGAAATATGTAATTGGTTATTCAAACTAGCTTGCAGTATTTGTATACAGGGGTTACTTTTATGGTGACCACCCGTCTGTAAATTTCACGGACTGCCCATAATTTTGACCTGCCATCCGTTGTCCGTGATAAAAGTCTTAACGGACAGCATTCGTCCGTAATTTTAGCCTTTCACCAAAAGGACAACGGACAGCAGGGCGAAATTACGGGCAGATCATTTTTCCCAGGTGGATTGAAGGGCAGGGAGTCTTGTGTGCTCTGAGGGAGAGAGAGGCAGGCAGATAAGAAAAGGCCTTCTCGCCAGGGGGTCTCCCTTCCTAAAGAAATGCAAATGTGGGTAACTGTTAAATCTGCAAAAGCAAGGGGGCTTGAAAAGCTACATTGACTTTAATCAAAGGAGTCACATGAAGCTTTCTGATAGCAAAGATATTATCTTTTAGAGAGGTACTGTAATGGTGTTCCAAGGTGAGCTGTGGAGGGTGTAGTTTTAATGGAGTGTTATAAAAACTGTCAGTACTAGGTATAAACTGCATTTTATTTAAATCTGTATTTGGGAAACACTTTTTTTATTTAACCGAAATGTATTTGCACATTTTGTAGCAGCCTATATTGTGATGTAATTGTGTTTATATAGCGCTTACTATCCCTGATGAGGTGTCAAATGCATGTTTAAAATAAGGACTTACACATTCACAGTTCTTTCAGGGACCTCAGTACCTCATAGTACTAACACACATAGACAAAGCCAATGGGTCTCATCTAAGCAAGAGTTAATGGCTTGGCTGGTGTTCATGGCTATAAGTTAGTGGAATAGTGGTGTGGAGTGGAGTAGAGTGGCATAGGAGCAGTGGCGTAGAGCACAGTGCAGTGGTGTACAGTGCAGTTGTTTAGAGTACATTGGCGTAGAATGCAGTGGTTAAGAGTGCAGTAGCATGGAGTGACGTTGGTGGCATAGAGTGCAGTGTAATAGAGTGGCATACGATAGAGTGGCAGAGAGTGCAGTAGTGTAGAGTGGTGCAGTGGCATAGAGTGCAGAGTAGACTAGCATGGCAGAGAGTGCAGTGGCATAGAGTGGAGTAGTGTAGAGTATAGTGCTTTAGAGTGCAATTGCATAGAGTGGAGTGATGGAGAGTAGAGTGGCATAGAGTGCAGTGGCATAGAATGCAGTAGTACAGAGTAGATTGGTGAACAGTAGAGTGGCGAAGAGTGCAATGTTGCAGAGTAGAGTGTCAGTGCAGTGATGTAGAGTGGAGTAGAGTGGCACAGAGAACAGTGGTGCAGAGTACAGTGGTGCAGAGTAGAGGGAAGTGGCGTACAGTGCATTTGTTTAGAGTGCATTGGCACAGAGTGCAGTGGCATAGAGTGGCATGGGGTAGAGTAGCATAGAGTGCAGTGGAGTAGAGTGGCATACAATAGAGTGGCAGAGAGTGCAGTAATGCAGAGTGGTGCAGTGTCAAGAGTGACATAAATTGAAATGGCCATTACATTTGCACAGACATACAGTTTTTCAAATCAAACTATACTGTGCACAGACGATGATGTGTGGAAATTGCATCACCTAATGCAATGATTTGTTTTAATCATATAAAGGTATTTGTTTACAGCACAGTTCAGAATTAACAAAAATGTGCTTCATTTGTATTCCTAATTCTGATATATTCTAAAGTTTATTTAAATGTTGTCATGGGATAGAAAAAAAACTATTTCCTAACCCCAGTGTCCAGCAAGATTGTTGCATAAACCCTCTCACTTTGAAGTCAGAAAAAGAAAACACTACATTCCCACTGAAAACAGAGCCTGACATTTGACTTTTTCTTTGGATGCACAGCAAATGTGATGAGATAAGAACATGATTTACAGGCCTGTTTACAGAAAGGGAGCACTCAGAAGGATACTGTAACTTAGGTTTGGGCAAGGGGAGGGACTAACTCAAGCTGCACAGCCTAAAAGAAATAAAGCCAGCAAATTGAAAGCAACAAAATGTGAGTTACAAACCACAAGGCCAATGGCAAGCAACAGGCAGAATTCATTCCCAAGTAAGCTCTATGAATATACTTAAAGTGACAGCCGTGGGATACTATGTGTGGAAAGTCCAGTATTTTAGTCCAGTCCTTATGTTGCAGAAATTTGGCAACATCATTCACTCAAGTAGTATGACGACAAGACCTGGATTGGTTTCCATGTTGTAGGAGAGGTCTGTACACCCATTCTATCAGTTTGCCACCAGTTGGTGTATAGCTTCTGGCGCACCTCTTATAGGGTTAGTGCCAGGTGGCAGACATGAAATGGGGCATTTAATGATTATTAAAGTGGTTGTAAGTAAGGAGTTGACAAGGATGAAGATGGTGGTCTGCCACAAGGGTTTGGAAATTTAGTAGGCTGCTGTCCAGAAACAAATCCCCCAATTTTAAGACACCTGTAGCATGCCACTGATGGAGTTGCTCTGAGCACAGTCATCCTGTGCGAGTGGGAAGGCTTAGCAAAGATAGTGCAGGAGCACAGGAATTCTTTGTATCACTGAGTTTACAGGTTCTAGCAAGGCAAGAGAAAGCTGTGAGTGATAACTCCGGATGCTGATCCATAGAATGGTCAGTAGGAAACAATGAGCAGTGCATTAAGCCTTCCTTAAAAGTCTTTACTGATAAACCCCATCTCATTCAGGGAGGAGGGCAGAAAGCCAGCGAGCCACCCATTGGACTGGTGCAGCGGAATAATAGCATTCTAAGTCCAGAAGATCTAACCCACCTGCAGCCACAGGTAGCTTTGCAGTGGAAAGAACTACCTACGGCGCAGCAGCGACCAAATCAGATGTGTGGCATGTCTGAAGAAGGAATGAAGGATGAGCAGGAGAAGGTTTGCAAAATAATACTATCATTGGGGTAGCACATCATCTTCACTAGTGCTACATGGACCACTACAGAAAGCAGAAGAGAAGACCAAAAAGCAAACTGGCTTTGGAGGGGCCGTGATGCTCCATCCTCCAAATCAGTGGGAGACTGGTAGATATTAATCACTAGGTATCAAAAGGTAACTGGTTCCCAGTTTGATCTGAGATCTAATTGTATATAAAGGGGAAAACAGTGCCATATGTTAAATAAACACTAATTACATTTTAACATTTTTACTTTTTGTTTGTGTAATTTAAATTCCAAATATTTTGAAGATTCTATATGTACTTGAGACTAAGGGATAACCCAGATCACTAGTTTGGCTTTTGCTCAATTTCAAAACCATTTAAAGACATGGACAAAGTGGGCAATTGCCTTGCACAACCTTGCAAGGGGTCTGGCCCCTGCTCACCCTTCACATGCACGAACAGCAGACCATTGCACCAAAAGAGGTTGCCAAGGTGGATGGGTTTTGCTTGTTCAGCCACTTGACAGTGCCTCTTCTGTTTCTCTCCTGTGTGCAGAGACAAATCCCCAGGTACCCAATATTTTCCGATAGTCTTGGTGGACCCATCTTGTCTGATTTGAGGAATTGTCTCACCTTGTTCTTCTCTTCCTTATTTACCAGTTCTTAGCAACAACGCTTTGAATCACTTGCAGTGGATCTCCAGTTTGCTCTTGATTTCATCCTCCTCTTTTATTATCTTTGATTGGTAGTCCGGGCTCCCATTTCTGAGATAAATGTAGAGACCCAGACACACACTCTAGTGCTGTACGACTACAGACAAGTTGTGGGTACCTCAAATCCTATTAGGTGTGAGACTGTCTCCCACACCATCTTCCCTGCCTCATTAATTTTATTTAGGTTGAAAGTCCATGGGCGGTTGGGGTGAGCCAGATATTTTTGTTCAATTTGTTTAAACTAGCATAAGTTTAATTACCTTAATGTTTGCCAAACTGTATGCAAGATGTTTTAAAATGTTCAGCAATATAATCAAAATGTTGCAGTTTCTTTCTCTTCAAGAAAGATTGGGTAGATTTGGGTAGAGGTGATGGGCTTGACACAGTGCTGAATGGCATTAATTTACTACTGAACAAGGATGTAATGTTACACCTGAATGTAGCATACCAGGAGGTAATCACAAAAAGACCACAGTGAATAAATAGTGCTATGTTAAAAAAAGAGTAAATAAATGCACTGACAACATAGTGAGGCATGGCCTTTCTTGGGTGTGTCTGTAAAACTGACGTTTGTTCTTGAATTTTTGTCCTGAATTTTGACCCTTTTTCCTGAATTTTTTACAGTCATGTCCAGAATTTGCCTCAGTGCCAGTTTTGGCACCCTAGTTACTTTCCATCAACTTAATTTTTGGATAGCGCTGCTTCTTTCGTCAGTTCAGTTGTTTTGGAGCACAGGTGAGATTTTTTACCCAAATTGATGACGTTCAATTTGCTGCCATATGAAAGCTGTACATTCTGTTATCTAAAGCTGTAGCATTAAAAGGATTAACTAAAGCTGAAAGCACAAGTCAAAACCAACAGGACAGGATGACCTACCCGCACGTGCCACCATGAAAGTTAAGCCTATGTCGCAATGAAGAATTGCTTCTAACTGCAAAGTATATGCCGTGCACGTGCGTGTGGCAAAGGCGTTTGCGCAGGTGTCTGCCCTATCAAAGCTTGCACTATTGCTTCCAGTACAATAATTGGTTTGTGAATAAGGAAAGATTACACTTTTGCGCTTTGTGTACGCTGAACGACGAATTTATGAGCTCCCAGTTTGCATAGGATGTGGCAATTAGTTTTCCGCCCAGGACGCTGTTGGTCCAGAGGCCGGACCTGCACTTTACGCTTCTCAGGAAGAAGCTGCTCCGTGATACACCGAGTTTGGGCACTTCTTGTCAGGACTGTTACACCTTAAATACGCCAAGCGCCGATGAAGGGAAGCACGCGCACTGTTGTCGTCGTAGATGTCTGTGACGCCAAATAAACGGGAGGTCGACCATCTTGGCTGGGCTTGAAAATGAGAATTGCGTAGTATGGGTCGTCTGGAGTGCAGCGCTGCTAAGATAGCCCTGGTAGTTTTCAAATGAGGCAGGTGGTGTGTGGGTCTGTTTCCCCACTTGAAACACTGGGTAGACACACAATCCTGTCTAATTGTTTACTTTTTGACTGAAAACAACTTTCTTTGAGCTTATGGTCGCTCTGGTTGTAAAGGTGTTTCTATAAGGATCCATACGCAGAGGATCCATACGCACCGGCACTCTGAACAGTGGAACAATAGTATCGAAGCTTCATCTGGAGTGAATATAATATGGTTCGCTGGTTCTTTACCTGCCAATGTGTTTCAGAGCAGGGAATTTGTGAGGCAGGGCGATTTGTACTAGCCTGCAAGGGAAACTATCAGGAGAAGCCCAGAAACGCTCTGAATTATGGTTCCTTGGGGGGACTTGCCACACATTTGCAAAACGAGTGAATTAAGCGATAACACGTGTGAGAACTAGAAAGGAGGTGCTGAGGCTGGCAGCTGAAAGCGTGGGTGAGGTCCTGTAAGTGCATTAAAAATAAATATTATGGGCAGAGGAATTAAC
This sequence comes from Pleurodeles waltl, assembly GCF_031143425.1. Classification (NCBI taxonomy): domain Eukaryota; kingdom Metazoa; phylum Chordata; class Amphibia; order Caudata; family Salamandridae; genus Pleurodeles; species Pleurodeles waltl. The sequence goes on along the minus strand of NC_090448.1, from coordinate 932,784,024 downwards.
CCTTAAGAAAGTATCAAAGGTTACATTTTATTCTGGCAGTACAACTATGGAAGCGCTCCAGTAAGACTGCCTGAGAGCTCGCAAAGTGCTTTAATCCAACTGTGGCGTGGGCCAGAGAACAAGGAAATGTAACCTGGTTTATAAAGAAAGAAGAACTTCCAAATTCTTCTCATGTTCCTACATTTCTATTACATGTGTGCACATGGGGTAGGGTAGTTTCCATTAATAATTTTATCTCCGTTAGAACATTGGAATGTTGAGCTCTCCATTGATGACAAGAGTAGCCAACGGCCAAACATGGCTGATGTGGGCATTCTGCTTCAACATTCAAATGTTGGCTTTGTGCTACTCAATGTTTAATTTAAAACATTCTTACTCAGTGAGTGTAGTGTTCTAACAGCATTTTAGCCCTTCTGCAGGGGCTATAGGGCTGTTCAAGGGCCCTCTCCCTTGTTATAGCACCTCGGTTGCAACATGGTCTTATATCTCAGATAGAGGACTTTTCATGGCTGGTGTAATCCTGACAGGGGGCTATAAAGATATGGAGTTTATTACAGACTGAGCACAATGCTAAATTTCAAATAAGCACAAATTATTTTGTGAGTTAGTGTTCGGAAAGGTGCATTTGGGCAGAAAGACGTGCTAGTTCCCACTCCAATTACCGTTTTGTTTTCCATTCCTTCTCTGACATCAATGAAGGAGGCTATCTGACCAGTTTAGTTAGGTTTAACCTTGAGGTTAGCTATAGCAAGCCCGTTGCCATTGTATTAGGATTGACCTTTGGACCTGGCTTAGCTAAGGAATAAAGAACCAGGGCTGTCACAGGCCAAGAGTGGTCATTTCTAGTGTGTACTGCTGCAAAGACTTCTGTTCGATATAGAAGTAAGCGTGGTGTCAATCACATTATCTGAAGTCATCAATGATGTGGATAAAAACGAATTTTTGAGCCTTCAATCGGAAAGGGTGATGGTTAATTAGTGAAAATACCTATGGCTACAAATTCTGCTGGTAGTTTGATTCTGGGTGAAGATTCATCATAAACTGCTGTGCCGTACGCTTGTGTGAGTCACCGGGGGAAATTGTTGTTCTATTACTCATTGCAATGTATGTTCTCACACCTAATTTTTATTCTCATAAATGTTTCATATTAAACACATGAACTGGAATACTTAAGCAATTGTAGCTAGAATGCAATGAACTGCATTACGAGTAAGGGGTTGAACGAAGCTTATCTTACTTTCTGATGGTGCTAGTGAGAGAGCAACCCAAAAATCAGAAAACACTCCTCAATTCAATGGAGAATCTTCACCCCACTTGCCTGGACCTGGAGTACAGAGTATTATGTCCAGTCCTTTCCTATTGGATCCACTTACATTTTCGGCCCACCCAACAAATACAAACTAAACATTGCCCAATTATTCCCAGAATTAATGAACAACAATATTCTAGAAGCGGAACTCTGGCGAGACCTTCGTGGGGGCAATTAAAATCAATTGCTGCCCTTCTGTTGGGATTTCCATGAGAATCCAAATCCAGGATAAAGCGTGGTGTTGCGAATCGCAAGAAGGCAAGGGCTCTTTTCTTCTACTGTGACGGGGCGGGGAGTGTGAGAGCGGGAATTATTGGAGGAGGTGAATGAGGGACATGCATATAGACTTTACCCTTTGGCTTCTACAAAGGGCCCTTTATCGTGGGTTCACCTGTGCCAGAGCAGATGGACGGAGGGGGCTCAGAAAGAGTGTTAATTGCTCTTTTTTTCGGATTCAAGTGGCTCTGCAGCTAGAAGAACCTCTAATTAAAGGGACTGTGAGCGATCTGGGCATCTGGCCTTTGTCACTTTAATAAAACCGTAACAGGATGAAATGGCAGCTTCGCCCAATAACCTTATAGCTCGAACATCCAGATAGAAGGCAGAGATATTTGCTCTGCCGATGCCATTTTATTTTAATAATAAAGTACTTAGTAGCAGCTTCATACAATTTGGGCATGTATTAAAAAGAGGACGGAGAACTAACCAGTTCTTCTGAATAGAATGCCTCTCATCAGGTCATAATTTCATCAACACCAATACAATTATAGTATTTCTTTGTAGTGCTTCACTAATCAGACTCTTTGACCAATTGGATAATGTGCTATGTAAATGCTGATGAATTTAAGCGACCGTCCACGGCACGGTGTCTGTGAGATTTTTTGATGACTTTTAGAAGAGGACCGCACAAAAATGGTGCACGGATTCCGTATTTTTGAATTTTTAAATAAAAAGACGCCCTTATTATTGAGTGGGTGAACGCCTAAACTCTTTCTCAGACTTGCGATAACTAGCGGGCAAGCATCACTATGAAGAAACAAAGGAGCCTATTTGCTCATACTTATAAGACCTTCCCTTGCAGTATACACATGCCACCGTGAAAAAAAAAATACTGACATTTTTATTTAGACGTATCCCTGTGATATTGTTCAAATGCATTGGGGTTTTAACCTCTATTAAACAGCAAATAATCGTACCAAAGATTAGTTATTCTTCTGCGTTCACCAGATTTCATTCATCAGGATTACGAGTTTGCAGCTATTCAATGGTCACATAATTAACACGCTCTTACGAGACCGCATCCCCCCCATTGGGTCTAATCAGGCCGAATTATATCCCCCACAGAATCTAAACATGTGGTACCGGCAACGCGTTTGTACGCGATGCAAACAGAGAGAGGAGCAAGCGCAATCGGTGGAGAAAAAATGCCAATGTGGTGTTAAATATTGTTACCAGCTACCAGGACTAGTTCTACTTTAGTGACTAGTTCTAAAGATGAATGCACACATTGTTGAGTTCACTATGATCAATACCTTTAATACATAATTCTTCGTATGCACACCTTTACTAAACACTTTAATGGCATGTTTCATCACGTATAGTTTCTGTATTTATATATTTGTTTTTGTTTTATTTTCCAATTTTATTTTGACTTTACCACACCTTTATCACAGAATTCAGAATGGAGTCTTTCCAGATTTGTTTTATTCATGCTCTCTGATGTTAAATCCCTACATTGTCATGTAAAAGACCCCAGTTTCGAATCTCAGGATAAAGTATGCTTACATTCTGTTGATGAGATATGGTCAGTCACCTGTCGGATTTCCAAAAACTATGCTTGGAGAAGCTGTTACAAAACAAGCATGTTTTTCTGTAAGGGGATGGTACCAGAATATCACGGCCTAAATATTGTCTGACAAAAATATTGTATGCTGAATAGCGATTACAAAATATCCCCCCATCGGAGACTAGGATAGAAAATCTATAGAGTGATAGTTTTTGGAACCAGAACCGAGACCAGGATATTTATGCCAAACAATCCTTCAAGGGTATTTTTAGCTATTACAAGTAAAGAAGGAGCCCTAAACATTAAAATGCCCTTCTCTTGAGAGCACCACATCAAAACCCGAAAGCCTTTGGCAGATGTCACATATAAGTGTGCGCAGCGAAGTGGTTCAGGGATGATTAATGGACTAGCAGCAACTGTGTAGTGCACTATACCTGACACGTCCTTCCATTATCTCTAGAACTTGTTATAAGTGGCTGTATCATCTGAAAACAAGCCTCATCTGTTGAAAAATGGAAGATGCACTTAGAAATACTGTCCTCTTGTCTTGTAGTTAACTAGTCCAGGATCAGGCCGTTGAGGACCAGAATTCCTTGACAGTGCTTAATTTGTAGTAGATGAAGTGAGGGTTACTGAACCTCTATTCAGAAGCCCACCGCTGGTTTAATTAAGCATAGGTGCACCCGATGCCAAGGCTGGTAGTCTTAAATCCACCTCATGCCTCTTTAACCCACTTCAGACACTCCCTGTCCCTTTATCTCACTCTTGCATGTTCCCGCTTTCTCCTTGTGTGACATTTTTCCATCTTTCTCTTCCTCCATCTCTCTGATTTCATTATTTTTCCCCCTGTTGCTATTGGTAAATATCTGATTCTCATAAAAAAGTGCTGGTCCTCAAAAATAAATGCAGGTGGCCCATATCGGAACCACTGACACAAACTAAGGACTTTCTTGACACATATTTCATTTACTGTCACAGAGCATTTTTGATGTTTGGAGCAAACAGGAAGGTGAGATCAAGTGGATGGCTATTAGAGGTGTGAAATCTGGATTGCAAAATACTTTGAAGTTGGTTATTATCTAACTCACTAGGTTAGGTGTTGCCATATGACTTTAAGGATAGCATTCTCAAGTCTTGCAGCTTAATCAAGTGACTCACAGTTTTGAGTGGTTGTCAGACTACACTACGATTGTTGAAGTCAGAGCTATGGGAGTGACTTTCTGTGCTATATATCAAAGTCATGACACAGGATGATGTTGACAATTGCTGTTTCATTGGATATTATATTTTACAGTTGTGTTGCATAGCTTCAAGAATGTCACAACATGGCCAATGTATCACCCCGAGTTGCACCTGTGTACTTGCCTTGGGTTTATGAATCCAAATGATGAGGTAGTCAATTTTCTGGATCTGCATTGAACCGCCTTAAAACGTAGGGGGAGTTTATTGTTTTTAGGAATTGAAAACATCCATGTGTCCCCAAGGGTGCGGTCACTGCATAGTGGGTCAGACCTTGGATTTGTGGTCATTGAACTGCGTGTGGGCTAGATCACTGAGGGGAGAACCACAGACTATAGTAATGAAGCAAAAATGGTAAGAACCCAGCCACGTTAAATAATGATGGGGCTGTCTCTCATCACTGTTTAAACCTCATGAAAGATTTAGATTTAAATATGATGGGGGCGTGTTGCAGGTGGGTCTTGTCTCTTTATTCATAATGGTAGTTTTGTTTTACTGTGCTTCTCAGGATTCCATTATAGTTATTTGCTATTTTTGTGCAACTCGTGCACTGTTTTACAACGCATCTGAATGCTAACACCAGAAAAAGGGGATACACAGTAGCCACGAAGTAGGAAACAGCCACGTGAGCACTAGCCATTTTACCTACAGTAGAAAAAGTTGTCTTGTATTATTAAGTGCTTTCAAATGTTTGCCATAGGAGTAAAGTCAAAGGGAAGAAAGTTCCAGATGTTAGAGGCTTGTGCATTAATAACACTTTCAATTATTTTGAGTCAGATCTTGCAGGGAGCTGGCCTGCATTGGATGGACAATCTTAGATATTTAGGGGCAGATTTAAGAAAAGGGGCGCTGTACCTAGTGCAGTGCCACTTTTCTTGTGCCCCTTAGTGCCCCCCCTAACGCCACCATGTGTGCGCCATTTTAAAATACGACGCACCATGGCGGTAGTTAGGGAACTAATGTCAAAATTTTTGATGGTAGTTCGGAGCTTTGCAGGATTAGAGTAAAGAATGTTGACGCTAATCCTGCAAAGCTCATTGAGGCCCTTTGTAAGCAATGGTGTGTCACCTTTTAACGTCTGCTCAGAGCAGACGTTAAAAGTGCCGAACAAAATGACGCAAAGAAGTCTCTTAGCACCATTATTTCATCACCCTAAACCGGGGAACACCCCCTTTGCCTATGTTATGCCTGACCTGGCGCAGGCATAATGTAGCGTAAAGGGTGACAAAGGGTTTCAAAGGGTTACAGAGTGTTACTTTGTAAATATGGAGCCAGGAAAAGCCCACCTTAGCATAAAAAAAATTACGCTAAGGCGGTGCTAAAGTGGCGCTAGGCCCTCTTAAATCAGTGTCTTAGTAGCATGCCACTGAATCAGTCTTTGGAAATTATAACTGGGTGAATTACTTCATAAAGCTTTGCGGCAAGTGCAGATCTAATGTGAGCCATCTCTTTCAGGTCAACGATGAAACAAGTCAAATAACTGTGGAACTACTGGAGCTCGCCTGTATTTCACCACACTCAATAAATGACGAGCAAGTCTTTCGATCAGCGGAAAGGACGAGATACACATCATCAATTCACTGAAACAGTCAGGGTAAAAATTAACTGCATTTCAAGGACCTTAAGGGCTATCTTTGACAATTTTGACGAGAATTAACTAAGATATGGAAGCTAGTTAATTGACAATGACTGACACTGCATATTTGGGGTGACGTGCTGAGATGCCTCATGGCTCACAATTCCCCCAAAACAAGTGAAAGGAACATAAAACCCAAAAACTTTTCAATAAAGCCCAAACCTCATTGATACAGTTCAGGAAAACGTTAAAGACCCGGATCTACATTCAAATATTTCTTCGTCGGATCCTGCTGGTGTAGAACATGCTCTCTGCTTTTTAGTGCCACAGGCTCTTCTGAAGTGGTAGCTGCTATTTGCAAATCCTCAAAAAAAAAAAAAAAAACAGAAGTATGCAGACCGTTAGCAAGAAGTAGTAAATCGAAAATCCACACAAGAGGTGGTTACACGTCGGAATTTTTCATTTCTTATCACTTGAGCCCTCGTTCTATTGACCGGCCAAGTTCCCCAGTTCTCTCCCTGCAGCATGCTGCTCAGAATGACTAATCCACATGGTTAAAAGATAAATAACTGTATAGCCAGTCACAAAAGTACTTTCTCGTGTATGTTTAGTTTACTCTCACAAAGGCCCATATTTATAATTTTTTTAATGCCGCATTTGCGCTGCTTTTTGACGCAAAAGCGGCGCAAACTTACAAAAAACAATTGGCCCATATCATGCTCCAAACCGGACTTGCGTCATTTTTTGACACACAACCCCCATTGAAATGACTCCTGTCTTAGCAAAGATAGGAGTCATGCCCCCTTGCCCAATGGCCATGCCCAGGGGACTTCTGTCCCCTGGGCATGGCCATTGGGCACAGTGGCATGTAGGGGGGCCCAAATTAGGCCCCCCTATACCACTTAAAAAAAAAAAAAAAAAAATACTTAGCTCAACTTACCTGTACTTGCCTGGGATGGGTCCCCCCATCCATGGGTGTCCTCCAGGGGTGGGTGAGGGTGGCAGGAGGTGTCCCTGGGGGCAGGTAAGGGCACCTCTGGCCTCCTTCCATGGTCAGAGACCATGGAAGTGAGCCCACAGGTCCCTTAATTCATGCCCTCACGCAAGCGTTAAAAAACGGCGCACATCAGGCTGTGCGCCGTTTTTTAAGGTTTGCCCCCTCCTGTGCGTCAAAATGAGGCAAGAATATAAATAATGCGCACAGGCCTTAAAATCATTCTTGGCCGGGAACGCCTACCGTGCAAATCATTAACGCAAGGCAGTTTCCCTCATCCAAAAAATGACGCACGCGGAGAAATTTTGACGTCCGTGCACTCGGGCGTCAAAGTTTAAATATGGGGCAAGGTTTGCGCCGAATGAGTGTCAAAATTTGTGACACACATTTGGCGCAAGCAGAGTATAAATATGCCCCAATTGTATTTTGTACGTTTGCACCGCTTTTGTGTCAAAAAGTGGCGCAAATGCGGCGCTAAAAAAGTATAAATATGGGCCCAAGTGTCTTTCTACGGGTGCGCAAGCACTTCTTAAATTCCCAAAAGTTGTTTTTACTCTCGTAAAATGACTTAGTCGCACAAAGGTTTCTGGTTGAGTTAATCTACTCCCTGGGGATGAGGGGTGGAAGGGGAGTGAAGTGTTCTGGGGCTGAGATGCTCTGTGAGTATGTAAAGAGCTGAAACTTACAGAGGAGAATACAAAAATATATTTTTGATGCTTTGCTTACATGGAACACTTTGGAAATAAACTTCCTATACGGAAAGGGGTAAAATCCCTTTTCAGATTGGGAAGAGGGAGGGAATACCCCCAGAACTTCTTGTGTATACTGTAAGGGGATTCTCCATTGTTTCCAACATGACCAAAACATGTCAGCAGATCTTTTCATGAGCAAAGATACACATATATTTATTAGGCCTGGGCCGAATTTCAATTATGCTTGAGTAATCTGAATAATGTTGGTAATTCTTTGTTACTCATTGACACTGTTGCTGATATTAATGTGATTTTGCTCATGAATAAGAGTAACTTTGGGGGGAATATCCTGCAGCAAGTACACTTTCAGTGAGCGTTAGCGACTGCTCGAGCTGTTGTTTATGATTTCTTTCACTTAGAGCAATTTTCTTGCCTCTAAACGCATCCTCTCATTCACTTTGGATGTAAGGTTGCATTTTGGGTTAGGAAACTGGTGCTAAATGCCAGGAGTAGATGGGGGAAAATCCTATCCGAAGTGCACATTCAGTGACCATGAGCATTTGCTCCCTGTTCATGTACTGTTGCATTTAGCACTCTTTCTTAGCACAAAATGCATTTTTGCATCCATTTTGGACGTGAGGGGGCATTTTTGCTTATAGAAAATAAAACGAAATGCATAATTACTCTTCTTGAGAAAATCCATGTAATCTTGTTGAATTTGGGGTAATTATACAAAATTTTGCCACACAGAATTATGAGAGTTACACCCACCCCATATATTTATTTGCTATTGAATTTTGAAATTCACAAATCTTTCCTGGAGTATGCATATAAACTGGCTACTCTTGAAACATAATCTGAGGAACCTTTGCAAATACCAGTATACCTATGCAAGTTTGTAAACCTCTACATGTAGATTTACACATTTGTAGGTTGAAGCCTATCAGACAGCACACCCATCTGTTTCTTAAAAACTTATTGGGAACATTCTGAAAGCTGACCTAAGAATGCATTTCTCCCATTACTTACCATTGGCTTTGTGACTTGTAACACATATTTGCTTGCTTTCAATCTGTTGGCTTTATTTGTTCTAGGATGTCCAGCATGTTTTGGTCCCTCCCATGGAGCATAGCCTGTTTACTATATTTTTCCACAATTGTGCACTTTCTTTAAACAGGCCTCTAAATTCTGTTTTTATCTTATCTTGCCTCGTTTGCTGGGCATTCAAAGACAGTGGTCAAATGCCAGGCTCTGTCTTTTGAAGGAACTTGGAGGCAAATTTAAGAAAAGTAGTGCTGCACCCAGTGCACCACTCCTTTCCTTGCGCCCCTTATCGCCCCACTACCGCCACCATGTGCGCCCTGCATTTAAAATACGGCACCCCATGGTGCAGAGTAGGGGCAATAGCTTCAGAATTTTTGACGTTATTGATGTTTTGTTCAGGGTTAGTGTTAAACTTTTGGCACTAACCCTGAACAGTACATAAGGGTCCATTATAAATAATGGTGTGCCACTTTTAATGCCTGCACTAAAAATGCTAAAATAAATGACGCAAATAATTTTTATAGATTTCTTTGCTCCTTTTTTGCAACCCCTCCTTAAAAGGGAATGCCCCCTTGCATACATTATGCCTGCCGCTAGGGGGCAAGGGGGTTACAAAGCAGCGCAATAATGCATTGCACCACTTTGTAAATCTGGTGCAGCGTTTTTGTCATGATATTGCTACATTAGCGTAAAAAAAATATGCTAATTTGGCAATATTATTTCACAAGGGGCTCTTAACTCTGTCACTTGATGTTTAATGTTCTTTCTCTGACTTCAAAGTGAAAGGGTTTATCTGATAATCTGGGGGTGTGAAAGGAAAGGCTTTTTTCTAGCACACAACGAAATGTAAATGTCTGTAAATGAACTGTGCAAATATTTCAGAATTTATTAAAATTCAGAAAGCACAAATTAAGCAATTGTTGTAATCCTGAAGTGTGCTGGAAAAAATATTTGAATACAATCAAAACAAATCAGTACTCTAGGTGATCCCGTTTCCACACATTATTGTTCGTGTGCTGTATAGTTTTATCCATAAAACGGTGTGTCTGTGCAAATGTAATGGTCGTTTCAATTGAAAATTTGTTGTCTCTAATGGCAGGACTATGTCATACCATTCATACGCCACTGTACAATACTCCACTCTACAACACTCTACTCCATTCTATGCCACTCTACGCTCCTCACTTGAAGACACTCTATACCAATCCAGTCTACACCAATCCACTTCACCACACTCTATGCCACTCAGATGTCTGATTGAACAACACATGTATATATCATGCATGCCTTTACAACGTGGTCTCTACAATGGCCACATCTTTACCATGCATGCCTTTACCACACATGTCTTTACAACAAACAAATTTTGTTGTAAAAGCATATTTGGTAAAGAAACATGCATGATAAATTCTCCCCGCCCCTCCCCTTACACCTGATACCATACTCCACCTGCCCAAACCCTTAAAACTGCCCCTTCCATCCCCCACCCCGAGCCCTAAGGTACTCAACCTGCCCTGAAACCTACCCGCCCTGTCCTAAAAACTATCCTGACCCCCCACCCTACCCTAAACCTGAAAACCAACCCTGTCCTAAAAACTACCCCACCCTGTCTTGAAAACTACCCAACCCCTGCCCTGAACCCTTAAACCTACCCTGCCGTGCCCTTAAAACGACCCCGCGACTCCACCTCATCCCCAAACCCTAAAAGCTACCCTGCTCTGTCCTAAAACCTACCCCTGCCATACTACACTCCACCCCCACCCTAAAATGTGATCTGTCCTAAAAACTACCCCACCCTGACCTAAAGACTACACCGACCACCCCCACCCTAAACCCTAAAACCTACCCTGCCCTGCCCTGCAACCTACCCAGTCCTGTCCTAAAAACTATCCTGCCCCGTCCTAAACCCTAAAAGCGACCCTGTCCTATCCTAAAACCTACTCTGCCCTGTCCTAAAAACTACCCCGATCCCTGACCCCACCCTAAACCCTAAAATCTACCCTGTCCTAAAAACTACTCCAACCCCCCCATTCTGAACCCTAAAACCTTCCCCACCCTGTCCCAAAAACTACCCCAACCTCTCCCCGAAAACCCGGACCCACTTACCTCTCTCGCCCCTGGTCACTGCTTCTTCTTGTTCCACCCAGAATGCTCTGCCCTCCATTACCATGCATATGCGTGCTAAATGCATGCGTAGTAAACGCATAAGCGTGGTAATGGCAGCATGGTCAATGCATAGCGTTGCATTGACTGCATTGTTACTGATGTTTCCCACGCCACTCCAGTCTATTTCACTCCACTCTACAGCACTCTACTGTATGCCACTCTACTCTGCTCTATGCTACTCCACTCTTTGCCGCTGTACTATAGTCGACACCACCATACTGCACTCCACTCTGTCATCTGTTCTCTGCCCCTCCACTCTTTGACAAACCACTCTACTCCATTGTACAACACTCTTCTCCACTCTATGCCACTTCACTCTACAACACTCTACTCCACTTTATGCCACTCCACTCTATGCCACTCAATGCCAATGTAGGCCACTTTACTCCACTCTATGACACTCTATGATACTCCACTCTATCCCACTCTGCTCCACTCTACTCCATGCCATACCACTCTGTGCCACTCTACACCACTCTGCACCAATCTATGCCACTCTCTCCTACATTCTACACAACTTCACTCTTTACTACACTGTATGCCACTCTATGACACTATGGGGGTTATTCTAACTTTGGAGGAGTGTTAATCCGTCCCAAAAGTGATGGTAAAGTGACGGATATACCACCAGCCGTATTACGAGTTCCATAGGATATAATGGACTCGTAATACGGCTGGTGGTAAATCCGTCACTTTTCCGTCACTTTTGGGACGGATTAACACCTCCTCCAAAGTTAGAATAACCCCCTATATGCCACTTGTTGGACTTTTTGCCTTATGCAGGGTCATCCCCAGTCTCTTTGCCTCCTTCCTCCTGGTTTTTCTGACCTCTCGCTGTTGGCTCTAGGACTCTGAGCACTTTATCACTGCTGACCAGTGCTAAAGTGCAGGTGCTCTCCCATCTAAAGTTGGTATGATTGGCTTATACCTAATTGGCATATTTAATTTACCTATAAGTCCCTTGTACAGTGGTATCTCTATACCCAGGGCCTGTAAATTAAATACTACTAGTGGGCCTGCAGCGCTGCTTGCGCCACCCACTGAAGTAGACTTTCAAAACCTTTCTCAGGCCTGCTAGCGCAGGGCCTGTGTGCGCTGTTTTCTGCCACAGGGACCTGGCATCTAAACTTACTTGCCAGGCCCAGAACTCCCCTTTTACTACGTGTAAGTCACCCCTAAGGTACGCCCTAGCTAGCCTTATGGGCAGGGTGCCATGTTTGTAGAAAGGCAGGACATGTGCCATATTGCATGGCCTGTTCTGGTAGTGACAAACAGCCTAACTTGGTGTCTCACTGCTGTGAGTGCTGCCTTCTCATAGGATTGCATTAGAAATGCCCTGCCTTATGTGTAAGGGGTATTGTCTGATTTATGAGGGGTAGCGTAGGCGTGTTTGGTATGATTCTGATGGTGATAATAAATACTGCTTACAGGTGTGGGTGTTTTTTTTATTACTATCACAGAAATGCCACTTCTAGAAAGTGCGCATTTATCTGTACTTATGACTCTGGTGTTTTGCAGCTTGACTCCAGTCCACGTCTGGGCAGAGTGACAGTTGGGGCTTTGTGCATACTTTTCAGACAGCCTGTACATAGGGAGGGTGGAGGTGTCACCGAGGTGCATCTTCATACTGAATAGTCTTCCTGGGCTGAGAGAAGGGAGAGGCGGGGCACACCTACATTTGGAAAGGCTGTGCCCTGGCCTCACACAATAGGGTCGTTAACCTGCCACTGATGTTTGGAGCCTGTGCTGAAAGGAGAGAGGGGGCACTCCCAGAACCAGTTGTAACTGGCTGGAACCTCCTCTCCCTACCATTGTAAAACACTGTAAGAACTGACTATAAGTACAGGGGAATTTTCCCCACAATTTGGAGACTCTTGGAATCATCTTGGAACTGGACCCCAAAGGCTGAAGGGACTCACCAGGAACCGCCATGGAATGCTGCTGCTGTGCAGACCTGTGACCTGCCTGGTCACTGTGAAGGACTTGCCACTTGCTACCTTTCCTTTGTGCTGGCCTGTTGCTGGGCCCTCCACCTGAGGACCTTTCCTTAAATATTCTGCTCCCCAGGGGCAGGGTGCTGTGGCCCCTGACCCCTGCGTTCATTGACAGTGTGAGGATTGTTCCTTATTTTAATTTATAGCGCCTGGAGGGCGCTTTGCTAAAATAGCACTGTGCACAAGAGGAGCGCTTCTTCTGGCATCTGTTTTTGGAGCTTAAAAGCGCTCTGCTGAAGAAATCACTGCCGCAGCCCGGGGGAAGTTGTGGCCCCAAGCGCGAGTGAGCGCGCTGCTTTGTGCCCCCGGGGCACCAGAAGAATCTATTTCTTTTTGGAGCACTAGCACTCCTGTCATGCCCCCGGGGCGAAGCGAGCTCCGTAGAGCACCCCCGGGGCACTGGCAGGCACCGACTTTGGTGCCCACCTCCTTCCCAGCGGCCGGACGGGCCGCCGAGTGCTGAGGGAGCCTGGGGCAGGGAAGGAAGCCTCATCGGAGGCTCCCTCGCCCCCAGGCTCCTTAGGATTCCTGCCGACGAGAAAGGGAGGCCTCACCGGAGGCTCCCCCTGCTCCTCCGACACTCCGGAGGGGCTGAAGGAGGCCGCGGGCGGGGTGCGAACCCCGCTGGAGGTTCCCCCGCGCCGCCAGCTTCCTTGCGTGGCCCGTGCGGGCAAGTATTGGGAATTGTTATCTCCCCCACTACCAAGGGCCAGGACAGGCCTGGGGGAGACTCTCAGAATTCACAGGCCCCTGGAGGGGTCCGTTACAGAATCGGAGGGGGTGCATGGTGCCCCCTCCTCCTCCCCTAGTCTTGTGGATGTTGGCCCCCCCTTCCTGAGGGCTGGGTGAGGCCCGGGGGGGCCCCCAATGATCACGGGTCCCAGGAGGGGCCCGTCAGGAATACTGTGAGGGTGCGTGCCACCCCTCTTGGTACCAAATGCTCCCAGGAGGCCCCCGTTTTGCACAGCGGAGCGCCGGGGGCCCCAATTATCATTCTATAGGCACTGGAAGTGCCTTCATCAAACCAGGTACCCCTAAAAGGATCCACATATATAATCTAAGGTTCTGACTAAAGACTTTGTGAATTAATATATATTGCCTACCTGTTTTATGATGTGTGATGATGCTTTTACATATATGGGCAAATGTTCCTTTTATGGGCATGACTTGCTATTATGTTTCCCTAACTTGCCATATGTTTTCTAATGTTCCTACTACGGGCGTTTTATGATATTCTTATGACAAGTGTTCTAATGTGATAACGTGTTTCCTGACTACTGCTTATGTTGCAGAATACTGAGTAACCTGTGTGTTATGTGTGACTAATGCTAATTTGCAGAGTAACTAATGTGTAATGTTCTGACAACTGCTAAGGTAGCAGGATAGTACTGATATGTGATGTTTGGTCTGATAATTGCGTTGTGTACAATACAGTATATTTTCATATATTCTGGTGTTGTGTTTCCTTTGTGGTGGGGATATTGCGTCACATGTGTTGTGTGTGTTGTGCAAACGCTTTACACATTGCCTCTGGGTTAAGCCTGACTGCTTGTGCCAAGCTACCAACGGGTTGAGCAGGGGTTATCTTGGACGTGTAACTCCCTTGCCCTGACTAGAGTGGGTAAGTTCTGCCTGGCTGAGGTGCATACCCTAGCCAACCAGAAACCCCCTTTTCTAACACCACTCTGCAACACTATGCCGCTCTATGCCATACCACTCTACTACACTCTACACCACTTTGCTCCTCTCTATGACTCTCCAAGCTACACCACTCCACTCTATGCCACTTTATTCCACTCTACTCTACTTCCCTCCATTCTACGGCAGTACACTCTACACCACTCCACTCTACCATGTTCTACTCCACTATATGACAGTTTACTCTCATGTTCTACTCCACTATATGACAGTTTACTCTACTCCACTCCACTCAATTCCACTGCAATTACAGATTATGCAGAGTATCCCACAACTACATCTACTGTTTTGCGTGATTTGAATATATTTTCGGATACACATGTCACCAGTGGCTTAAGATGAAGATCTACTTGGGTGCCCAAATCTACAATGGACAATAATATAGAGACTTTTTTCAAATTAGTATGGTGTGATTTGGATAAAGAAGAATCGAAGAAGAGACAATTGAAGAAATCCAATTTGAAACAACAGGAAGACATTGCAATGAAGACTCTGAGATTAGATGATGAATTAATTATAAAGAGAGTTGATAAAGGAGGAAATATAGTGGTCATGAACCGTATTGATTATGAACAAGACGTTTATTCACAATTGAGTAATAGAGACTGTTATGAAAAGCTCTCATACAATCCGATGATAGCATTAACAGGTAAAATAAATGTTGAAATGTTGGCGAGATAGGAATCTATTGGATGAGGAAGAATACTTGTACTTACAGGTATATCGCCCCAAATTTCCATGTCTTTATACACTACCAAAGATACACAAACAATCCAGATTTCCACCAGGGAGACCTATAGTCTCGGGTATAGGAGGCCCCACGGAGAGACTTTCAGAATTTGTAGATGTATTTCTTCAACCATTTGTCTGTAATTTACACATCAGAGATACCAAGCATATACTGAGTCTGCTGTCGGATATTCAATGGGAACCAGGTATGATTATGGTGACCTTAGATGTGGTAGCGTTATACACCAGTATACAACATGAATGTGGATTGAAAGCGATAGAACATATCCTAAATAGAAGATCAGCAAGTCTATTGGAACACACACACATGATTCTGGATATGATTGACCTTATACTCAATAACAATTATTTTTTGTTAAAAAAAGATTGGTTCAAACAAAAGCAAGGTGTGGCAATGGGATCGAAATTTTCACCCTCATATGCTAATTTGTTTATGGGGTGGTTTGAAGAAAATTGGATATGGGGCCCTGGAGCAGCCACATGGCAACCATATATTTTATATTGGGGGTGATATATTGATGACTGTTTCTTGTTATGGACAGGTGATGTGGATACATTAGAGAAATTTTGTGACTATCTCAATAGGAACAATGTGAACATGAGATTCACACATAAATTCAGTGAAACTAGTATATAGTTTTTAGATGTGGAACTATTTGTAGAGAATAATAAAATAGAGAGGAGACTATATCGTAAGCCAACATCCTGCAATACTCTGTTACATGCAACGAGTGCTCATCCGAAATGTCAGATAGAGGCTATACCATTAGGAGAAATGGTTAGAGCTAGAAGAAATTGCAGCAGAGATTCTGACTTTCGTAAGGTCATAGAGGATATGGGGCAGAGGTTTGCAGTCAGAGGTTACTCAGCATCGAATATACGTAAATCTCAAGATAAGGTTTTGAAGATTCCTCGCCTACAAATACTGGTACCAAAGACAAGGATAGATATAGAAAGAGAAAGAAGCAGTACTCAGAAGTTAAGGATTATATTAGACTACACAGAGGTCTCTCAGAGATTGTTGAAAATTATGAAGAAACACTGGCCAATACTCACTCATGATGACACATTAAGGAAATTTATTGGTAATAAACCGGAAGTTGTATTTAGGAGAGGCAGCACCCTTAATAGCATCGTGAGTCCCAGTTATTTGCCTGACATAAGGAAGCCGGATTGGCTTAATATGCATAATTTTGGCTTTTACAGATGTGGCTCATGCGCAATGTGTAAATGGGCCTGGCAAGCCAAAAAAGACTTTTTTGATAGAAGTGGTCATAAAGTGGATATCAAATCACATATAGACTGTAACACTAATTATGTAGTGTATATGCTTGTGTGTAAATGTGAGAAAATGTATGTGGGGAGCACGATACGCCCTCTCAAGGTAAGAATTGCCAAACACTGGAGAGCGATTAGGCAAGAAGACAAGCGGTACCCTATAGCTTCACATATGAGAGTATGTGGTGCACAAGGAATTCATAAAGAATAAAAAAAAATTGGTTTTGAACACTGTGATTGGAATCCAAGAGGAGGTAATAGGGAACTAGCCCTATGGAGAAGAGAGTCGATTTGGATTATTAGGTTAGGAGCAGTGGAACGAGGATTGAATACGGACTATGAGATGGAATATTTCCTAGGAGACTAGCAAATAGATGTTTTAAGATTTGGAGATCGCACCACAATATATGATTACTGATGGAAAGTAACGGTGGAGAACTTTTATTGTTCTTCAATTTTATTTTGGGCTGTAACTTTGTTGGCTCGATTTCACACTACAGCATATTCGGTACATCCTTTTGAAATCGTTGTGATAAAGAGTTTGTACTATGATTTTGCATGTTACTTTATTAGATTATATTGAGTTGGGAATTTTTGGTTCATTTCAATTTATAGTATAATGGCCTCATTTATACTTTTTATATAGTTAGTTTAACGGACACAATTTTGGGCATGAGTACAAGGTGGTAGGACATTGAAATTAATTCAGGCACCCGGATTTTGTTTTAGTAAAAATTGAGTTAGATATTTATAGACAGGAGACAGATAAATCAGTAAATGAGGAGATTCTATTTTGGTCAGTATATAGGTACTTATAAAGAAGAAAAAAATGAGTTATATTTTATATCAGTTTATATAATGTATTAGGTCATTGACTCATAATATTGTTGGGGAGATACATGCCATTTGTAAGTTAATATACCTATGGGTATTAATTGAAATAGGTGACTTAACGATTAGAATGGTCTATCTTGTATGCTGTAACATATATAAAGTCCATCCCGCAGTCAGTTTTTTATTATTGTGACCACTGGAAGTGGTAATCGTATTGAGTAGGAATAGTCTGTCCTTTGTGTTTCCCAAGTCACACAAGGACATTGTATGAGTCCATCTTCTATTACTATTATGGGAGCGCGGGCTTTAAAATGATTCATTTGAATGAGATTCAGGTTCGTACACGGCGCGTAGGCGTACTCGCAGCGAGATGAGTGGAAATTAAACTAAATCAGGAATCAGATACGGGTAAGAGATTTACTGAATTCTAGGAGGCCAGTTCATTTGAATTACGGGGAGCTGAAAGCGGTTTAACTAAGTTCTCTATAATATTGTAGGAGACGAAGTCGAACACGGATTTGGGCTAATAAATTCAACAGCCCGTACGGATTGGTTTGGAAGATTGGTGAGCGATGATTAAGAACACTATACTAGAGAGTTATGGGAGAATGTTGATCACAGGGTATTGATTAATGTCTTTGCATATATGGTTCTAGTTTATGTACAAGGAATTTGATATTTGAGAAACGAAGGTCTACAAGGTACCGAGCAGTATTATACGATGTGATTTTAAGACACCTATTATTTATTTTTGGGGTTTATACACTTTGGGAATAATAGGAATTACAGAGTTTCATTCAAATATGTGGCACCCTAGGGGTGATTATTTAATGTTTGAGCATGCATCACACATGGCACATTGGTTATTATCTACTATTTGTGCACAGTGTTGAATTTCTATCACAATTTAGGTTTTAATACATTGTTATATACTAAGATAAGGGGATATCACGGACTGAGTGAGATTGACTACTTGCATGGTTCCCACTGTTGGATAAGGAGATGTGATACCATCATCCACTTGTATATGTATATATTACTGACATCAAATATTGATTTGTTAATGATGGGTAATATTATTCTAGGAGGTCCTGAGGAAATCATGGGGCACACCCCGGATGAAACACGTGTTGACCTGTGATCTATTTGGATGTTCTTTGTGTTGATCAGAGACTGACATTGGACAAAGGAATTTATTTTATGGACATAAGTCTTTGGATCGGATATGTTGATTGGACTGCTGAATTTACATTATTGTGAATTAAACATTTATTGAACAATGTAAAGGATAGTATTTGTGAACACACTGCTGATATTATACTATATTTGTAACACTTTATTACTGATTTACGTTATTGATTTACATGTGTGCCATTATGTATTGTATTGCGTAGATAACATTCTTGTTATCATGTAAGGTGTTGGGGGGTGAAACCTTAGTTTTGAGCACCGTGTTTATTATTTTTCGGCACATGCAAATAGATTGGAAAGTAGGAGGGCCAATTCACTCATAATTTCACCCTCTTCTGTTTAGTGATTATCCACTCCAATGTACTCCAATCTATAACACTCCACTCTACTCTATTCCACTGTATGCCACTCCACTCTATAACTCTACTCAACTCTACACCTCTCCACTCTATGCCACTTCACTCTGTGATACTCCACTCAATGACATTCCACTCTTCGACAATCAATGCTACACTACACCACTATACTCTACCCCACTCTGTTCCGCTCCACTTCACTCCACTTAATGACACTTTACTCAAATCTGTGCTATGCCATTCCATTCTATCCCCCTCCACTCTACACCCCTCCACTCCACACCACTCCACAGCACTCTATAACACTCTACACCACCCATTGTACACCCCTCCACTCTATGCCCCTACTCTATGACTCTTTACAACAGTCCACTTTACAACACTCTTACACTCTACAGCCCTACACACTATGACATTTTACATCCCATCACTGTACACTCCTCCATGACACTCTACACCCCTTCACTCCACACCCCTTTACCTCTCCACTTTATGCCCCTCCAAACTACACCCCCCCACACTCTACACCTCTTCACTCTACTACACTCTAAAGCACTGTACAATACTCCACACCACTCTACAACACTCTTAGCTACTCCCTATATGGCCCTTTCTTCTATGACCCTCCACAATACTACCCCTTCCCACCCCCACCTTTCTTTTTCTGTCATCCTCCTCTTCCTCTGTTAAATATTTTAAATAAGTATTGTTTGTTGTTGGTATATGTATCACAGTCAATATTTATATCTCTATATAGGTAGGAGCTGAGCTTGCATGTCACTGTATTTGCTTTTATTTCTCAATTCATAAACTTATCACTAAAATCATGATAAAAAAAGACAATGCATACTACCAAAACAAAGGTAAATTGGTCTAATTGTAAAAAAAAAAAAAACACAACCCTCCACTCCACTCTATGCCACTCAACTCCGCTCCACTTTACACCACTGTACAACACTTCACTCCACTCTACGCTATGCCACTTCACTGCACTCCATTCCACTCTTCTCCATTCCACTCTACAACACTCCACTCTGCAACACTACAATCTATCCCACTTGACCTCATGCCACTCCGCTCTATGACACTCCACTCTATAACACTCCACTCTACCCTAAGACTCTCTATCCCACTCTACGACCCTTCACTCTACAATTCTTTACTCCACTCCATTCTACACCCCTCCAATCTACACCCCTCTAACCTATGCCCTCCACTCAATGACCCTCCACTCTATGCCACTGTGAGCCACTTCACAATATACTACTCCACTCTATGACACTCCAGGCCATTCTATGCCACTCTACTCCACTCTATGCAACTCAACTCCACTCTACAACACTTTACTCTACTCTAAGACACTTTACTCCACTCTACGCTATGCCACTCAATTCTATGCCACTTCACTCTATGACACTCCACTGTAGGACACTGCACTCCATAACACTGCACTCCACAACACTACACCCTATGACACTTCTCTCCAGTCTACTCCACTCTACAACACTCTACAACACTCTACAACACTCTACAACACTCCACTCTATGTCACTCTAAGCCACTTCACTCGACTGTACTCCACTCTCTGACACTCCAATCTATAACATTCCACTCTATGGCATTCTACTCTATGACACTCCACTTCATAACACTTCACTCTACAAATCTCTACTCCACACTACTTCACTCTGCACCACTGTGCTCCACTCTACACAACCCTACTCTACTCTGCTCTGTGCCATTCTCCTCCACTCTGCTCCACTTTATGCCACTCCATTTGAAGTCACTCTACTCTACTCCACTCTACGCCACATTACTTAACTCTATGCCACTCTACTCCACTTTACGCCACTCTACTCCACTCTATTCCACCCTATTCTAGTCCACTCTACGCACCTCCACTCTATACCACACTTCTTTACTCTTCTCCTCTCCATGAGACTCTATGACCCTATACTCTATGAACCTTCACTCTACAACCCTTCACTCTACAACACTCCACTCTACGACACTGTACTCTAAGAACATTACACTATATGACACTGCATTCTAAGATACTCTGTGCCACTCAACTCTATGCCACTCCACTCTACGACAGTCTACTCCAGCCTGCTCCACTCTATGCCCCTCCACTATATACCCCTCCTCCATGCCACTTCACGCCACTCCACTCTACATGACTCCTCTCTGCACAATTCTACTCTACTATAAACCACTCTGTACCACTGTCACACCACTCAACTCCAGTCTACTAAACTCTACCCTACTCCACTCGACTTTACGCCATGCCACTCCACTCTATGACACTAAACTCTATGACACTCTTCTCAACTCTGTGCCACTCTACAACCCTTGAATCCACTCTACGCCACTAAACAACACTGAATGCCACTCCACTCGACAATGCTCTGTGCAACTTCACTCCACGAGTCTCATGCAGGTGCACAACGTGGCTAAAACACATTGGGAAAGCTGATAGCTCTTTCATAGGTGATACCTATCTTCTTTGCCTATGCTTGTTTGAGACTCTGGCCAATACTCGTTCAGAGAAAGGTAATAAATCTGGAGTATGTCCAAATGTATGGAGCCATGTTAGTGTGGGTTTATCTGATCTTACTCTAGGAGTTTCATCTGTAAGGAACATGCTATACAAGTAAAACGTAAATGAAAGCATTAAAAAACTTAAGCTCACATCTTTAAAAAAACGTTAGAAAAGAACCTCAGTAAAAGGCAGTGGATTTATTGCTATAATCGGGACACCCAAAAAAGATGTTACTCTTAAAAAAAACAAGTGTTGATTGCAAAATCCCTTGGAAGACAGCCCGTACAAGATTTGTCAAGCAAACCTCCATTATTAAAACATATTTAGGCCCTCGATACCAGATGCTAAAAACTGCTTGGGGAGAATCCATGGCTGAAATTAACAAATCTGTCTGGTGGAGCTTGAATTATCAGATGAGACGGCACAGGTTTCTCGTATTCATTCTATCTGTAGAAACTACTATGCAGTTATTATGTGCATTATGATGCCTGGTAAATTCGGATCTGGTGTACCCACACCTGGTAATCTGGGATATGGGAATATTGACCCACTCAGATGTACAGAGGGAAGTATCCCCCTGCATACATCTCTGGGGAAGTCATAAGGAGGGTCTAAGAGTTAACCTGAAATTTTAAGCTGATTGGTCATTCTTCTTTTTAGGTCGAAATGTCCGATGTATGACTATTTCTTCGATTTTCGGATTTTCTGAAGTAGTGTATTGACGTTATCGCTATTAATTTTCCAATACTGTGCTTCAGTAGGAATGGAGCTCAATTTGGCAGCACCTTGAACAACCAGTGGCTAAGTTGGAAAAACCAGCCTTTTCGCTTTGTTAAAGCCTGTTTAGTTTAGACATGGTTTATGTAAAACATTATTGCTGAAGAAGCTGCTAGGCCCTCAAAAATATTTTAAAAAGTTGCCTAAAAGGAAAAATTGCTGTTGGTCTCAAAAAGCACACATTGCATTGTAGTCCCCGGTACTCAAGGAAAGTACTTTGTGTGTTGACCTGCTGTTCGTGAAAGAATGGAATGCCATCATTCACAGTGAAATTAACTAATGCCTGAAGTGGCCCCATACTGCATACTCTAGTGAGTGGGAGAAAAAAATGTGAAAGAGACAACAATTGCCCAATGGACGAAAAGGAGTGGCTGAGGCCGATATAAATACCTCATATACGTAATTTTAGTAAATCCAAGGTCTTGGCTAATGCCAGACCTAAAAACAACTTCCATAGAAATACTCCAGAAGCGAAGGAAGTGATGTGCAAAAGGCTGGCTGCAGCATGTCGAAAGATCGGGCAGGTATGTACAACTAAAATAATTTTTTTCAGCGATGTGTGTGGCTATACCTTCGTACACAGTGTGCTTTGTATATCATTTTATTTTTTAATATGTATACATGGTTGGTTATTTGGCACTATCAACATTATCAATGTCACTATCATATTATCTGAGTGTAAGTCTAGTTACGCCAAAATATGGAAAAAACCCTGGCTAAAAGTAAGCATATTAGTGGTCTCAAAAGCACACATGGCTATAGAAGTACTTTGCATTGAAGGAAACCGGTGGCTGAAGTGGGCGGACCCACTGACTCATGCTGTATGGTGAAGTATGTGGAAGAAAATTGTGAATGTAAAGTAAATCTATTATACACACAATTTTAGTAAAATCATAAAGTTTCGGCAATACCAGACCTAACGAAAAGAGGCCCTAAAATCATTCTGCAGCTTAAACAAACAGTTGTCCACATACCGTTAGAACGGTAATAACCTGGACTTTTGCGGGTTTTCCAGGCACTAGGAAAGTGACAGCCACATGTTTGTGACAAGGAGAGATATCAATGAATACTCCTATCATTGTCTGCTTACATGCCTGAAGTTCACAGCAAAACGTCCATCCTGTGCTATCACAAGGCTCTTTTTTTAGCCGCTTTGATTCTAATCAAAACAGTTTTTACAGAGACACAACAAAAGTTCTACGTGTACATTCCAACGGGTGAAAGTCAGTGCAGGGAGGCATCAGGGGTGTCCTGTTGTGTTATTAAAAGCACAACAAAATGGCACATTACTTCAAAATACCTGCTGAACGGATGGGTTTGCAATTTGTTTTACCTGCTTTGACCTTAATCGCCTGGTTCGTGTTACCCAGTCTCACAATGCAGGACCACAAAGTCTGTAGTGGCACCAGCTCGGCGCTGCTGAACTGGCTGAGAAACCCGTCAATGTGTGTGGCCTTTCTGCGAGTAAAAAATGAAGATTATATTTTTGTTTCACTATTTTATTTACTGGACCTCTTCTCCCCAGCATTCTCCCCTTTAAACGTCCCAGAAGCATCTCCTGTCCCCAACAGCAAGGCATCTCCACTACGTGTCTCTACTTTGGACCCTACTGAGCCACAATATCCAGATGGAAACAGTTTTGGGAAGTTTCATGCACTTGCCTTCAATGCACCACTCATGCAATGACCCGATTTGGACTAAAAAACTGGGATATTTCAAGAACAGAGACCTAGGACTATCCTTTTGCATCGACAAAGGAGCCCATAATGACTAACAGGACAGCGCTCACCAACACATAAAAAACACACGGTCTGGCTCTAAGGGGAATTAAATGTGAATTTTTGCACACAGTATCGTCCGCATTAAATCAATTGCTGTCCGATAAGGGCTTTTAATTAATTTTGCACGGGATCACATGAAATCGTGCCTCGCGCTCCATTCAGTAGACCCTCTCTAAAAAATGGAGACATCTACTAATTTGTTGAAATTTGCTGGAACAGATGGTGAAAAACCTCGACTGCCCCAGCAAATCCAAGATACCTGGTCATCCTAACTAGACAGGGTGGGACAGGGCCAAAGAGGGAGAAAATCTCACTATTAATAAGGATTACTCAGCATGTCTTGCCATAGTTCAGTGAAGAATGAAATGCTAACATGCTGTGCCATCCTGTGGGCACCCCGGGACATAGCAGGAGCTGGCCCTGGGGGTGTGGCGGTCCCCAGAGCCATCAGTGGCTCGAGGAGGGAGGCCGTGCGGCTCCCCTCCAATGTGAAGCCAGCCCCAGGGAGGTAGTGGACCCAGGGATAATGGGAGTCTGAAACAGTCCCCCTTTGTATTGTTTACTCTTTGCCCCGGGGAGATGGTGGTCCCCAGGGCAGTGGGGGGAGAGGCACTCAGTCCCCTCACACACAAAATTAATATAGCCTAGGACAGGTGGTGGTCCCCAGGGCTGCAGGAGAGGGCAGGTGCATCCCCCATTTTATAAGTGTGAAGCCCCGGGGAGGTCAGGGGTCCCTGGAGCTGTGGGGTGGGGTGCTGGGTGCCCCCCCCCCCCACAGTCAATTTTAATCAAGCCCCGTGGAGGTGGCGGTCCCTGGGGCTGTGGGGAGGCCGATGTGCCTCCCCCACACCATTAAATATTTTTGCCCCATCGAGGTGGCAGTCCCTGGGTTGTGGGGACAGACGGCCCCAGCACTTTATTTTAGTAATGGCCACCAGATTTGGTCCTCCTGGGGTCTTAAAGAAACCAAAGCGCAGGAGCCCTCAGCTCACTTTAAAAAAAATTTTTTTGCCGGATTCACAAACATTTAAAAAAAAAAAATGCTTTTTAGCCCTAGGGGCTCCCTCTCGAGTCCCTAGATGAACAAATTTCAGATTTCCTTAATGTCTCTAAAGCTACTGAATTGATTTACACCAAATAACAAAAAGGGATCTTTCTGGGCCAAGAGCTATCTTTCTCTCAAATTTGGTATATTTCTGTCCAGTGGTTTTGGCGCTATTGCTTTTCAATTTTTCCTATGGGAATTAACGTTGGAAATTCTCTAAATTCCACCCACTCCTTTACCTTGGCCCCGGCTTCACGGATCACCCTGACAGCAGCTCACATGACTCGGATTATTTGGGAAATTTTTGTGAAGATTCGTCCAGCGGCACCAATTATACAGGCAAGCAAAAAACTGCTTTTTCTATAGAAACTAGGTCCTACCTATAACTACCTAGTGGCGACCGCCACTAGGTAATATATATGCAGTGAATTATTTTGACGTTTTCATAATTCCTGGCCTTATAGTTTCATTCATCTCTGCACATGTGTTTCTGGGTTCATCCCTTCATCAGCAGAGAAATGTAGTCTGTAGTGTTTCACCTCAGTAGGTGTTGCCAATGCTGAAATTCACTGTAAGTTACTGGCTTTCCCATATTCCCTAATACATAACCTGTTGGGAGTGCGCTTTCATAGAGGATAACCCTTGTTTGCATTGAATTACCGGCCTGTCCAGCCGGGAAGGCAGCACCACTGCATATAGGAGCAGGTCTGTTGGCTTAATGGACTGTCACATTTTGAGCAGCAGGTTGGGACGCTTTCAGCAAACCCGGTGATTTTACATTGAATCTGCCTACTTTAGGTAATGAACTTTGTTTTTATTATTTCGCTTGGCTCCTGCAACCCACTTGGGAAAATATAGGACTACCTTTACCAGAATGCACTTTTCAACTCACTTTAGAGGCCCACTGTGGCAGAACTGCTATTTAACAGAGTAATCAGGTGCCTGCAATTAAAACCAGCTGAGCAGGCATGCACTTGATCTTTGAACAGGGGAGGAG
Organism: Pleurodeles waltl; assembly: GCF_031143425.1. Classification (NCBI taxonomy): domain Eukaryota; kingdom Metazoa; phylum Chordata; class Amphibia; order Caudata; family Salamandridae; genus Pleurodeles; species Pleurodeles waltl. The sequence goes on along the minus strand of NC_090448.1, from coordinate 932,757,975 downwards.
ATGTCTGGAACACTTTCAGCACTGGCTCCACCTACTGAGGTGTAACACTACAGACTACTTTCTCTGCTGATGAAGGGATAGACCCAGAAACACGTGTCCAGAGAAGAATGAAAATATAAGCCCAGGAATAAAGAAAATGTCAAAAGAATTGACTGTAAGTTGCTGGTTTTGCCAAATTCCCTAATACATAACCTGTTGGGAGTGCTCTTTCATAAAGGACAACCCTTGTTTACACACACACACACATACATATATATAATATCAATATATATATATATATATACCTGCTAAATCCCATTTTGTATTTGCCCTCATCATTGACTGGCTGATCTTTACGATTTCCTGAGCTTGGGTCATTTGATTGCAGACCTGGCATGACCTACACTAGCGAGATCTTCAATGTGATGTGTTCTATGAAGGCCCGGGCAAAATTTCCGTTATGCTAGTGTGATCTCTTGAATGTAGGTAATTTCATGTTGTGGTTGTTGTGTGAAATTCCCAAATTTACACTATTACACCACATCACTTAAATATACGAGGTTCAACACAAAATTTAGTGTAAGCACATTCTGGAACTTGGAAAATCAGAACATGAGTGGCTGCTGCTTGCGGCCCTTGTTATGTTTATGTTCAGTTTTTTTTTTTTAACCGAAATGCGGCTTTCCATTGCATTTCATTCCAAAACATAGCTCCAAATGCCGATCTTACAATGTTCCTTATTTACACATAATTTGGTGTAATTTATCAAAATTACTCAAAAGCAATTTTCTCGAGTGTTGCACATCTGTAGTTCTATGTAAGCTGTGAAAGTGTGGCTAATGTAACATTCACATGTACGCCTACATAAACTAGAGCAATACATCGACTGTCTAGCCACATTTATAGTGTTAACCACTCTTGCTAACTGTTTATACCGAACAAAACCCAAAAGATTACAATGTCACCGAGACTTGATATCTTGAGATCATGAGCCCAAAGAGACAATAATTCGAGTCACAATACCTTTCTATGCTTAGGCATGTCCAGGATGTCAGGATTGAAAAATTGTCTTTATCCCTCAGGGGCTCTGGTTTCGGCACCTCCCTAGGTGTCATTCTGCTGCCTGTCCGGTCTGTGAAATACTAATTCATTGACTTTGTCTGTCATCGCCTGCACATCTCCATGTGCGCTGCCACACCGCATCTCAGGTGTCAATGACCAATTCATCTTCTCCTCCATCATCACTTTGTGTCTAAGATCTGAAAAGGCCTCTTCTCTTTATGGCAATACAATCAATGGACAACTGTTTGACATAGCGAGAAAGTGCTGCATATGTCGCCCCAGGCCACGAGGCCTCTCAGTGCTGGAATGTCACAGAATAGAATGGGATGATGCCTTCTTGAATACAGAGGCTGTCAGACCATTACTCTCCAAGGCACGCCCAGGTAGGGGACAGTTGAACCCTACACCATCTTTGATAACAGTGAAAGCCAGACAAGAAAGCAGTCTAAAGCGAGAGCTCAGGTGATTTATGCTTCCACTCTCATCTAAGAAGAGCGTTCTCCTAAAGTGGTACAACTTACGAGAGAGCACTGTCAGATGAAGGAAAGGGGTACAGCATCCAGCTTAGAAAGATGCTTCTCAACGACTTTGGCAATGGGATTTGCTCAGAAGATTGCAGCTTTATTAATGTACTGCGACTCTGACATTGGTTCCAAGACAGCAGCTAGAGATCAAAAAAAAAAAAATCTGGGAATTGCGCATTGAAGGGAATGATATTCTGCTGCTTGCGGTGCAAATCATGCCCTGACCAAGGAATGCCACTTGTCAAACATACAAAACCTTTGCCAACTTGGAGACACAAAGGAAACAGAGCAATGATTAAACCTTATTGCCTTTCAAAACTGCATTAGAGCATGGCTCACCCCATTAACTGTAGAGAAGAGTAAAGCAGTATGATGTGCTCGAAAGATGCCAGAGGTCTCTGATGTCAACAGGTACGGCACGTCGAAATGAAGGATGGAAGAGTGGTATAGGTCAAGAATGTTGAGGACATCAAATCTTCCTCACATAAGTCATGAATGTCGAGGGCACCAAGGCTTTTTCACTTGTAGTGAGAAAGCCTCTTCAAGCACTTTCGTATTTTTTGCTTATTTTCTATGTTTTACATTCACCAGATGCAGTATAAATTTGCAGAGTCAATTTAATCTTTTAATGTTTTTATGAAACATCCTTGGTAGTTTACTTTTCGCGAAATGAGGCAAAAAAGCTTCAGTGGGAGATGTTCTGAACTCTCTTTACTTTAATGTAGAGCTCAGAGCCACTGATTCTTTGCTGACTGTACAAGTGCTACAAATGGACTTCCTCAAGACATGTACGTGAACCATGTGGCTCTATCTCATCCTGGTGCAAAAAACTATATTTAACCTCATTCCTCCACGGCTTAATATTTGTCCAAACCTTTTATTTGATTTGTTCTACAACATTAATTTGGTTATTTCTCTTTTTAAGGATTCACGCACCATTCTGTATATGTGCTTCCTGCTAACAGCATTGCTCCTTTCCCACCCTTTCCTCCCTTGCCAGCCACCTTTGGTAGAGTTGCCATTTTTAGGGTTGAGAGCGCAAGCACTATGGACCCGGATGTAATCTCTCTGTGGGCTTTTAACCACGCCCATGTCACGCCCATCAGTTTGGTTGGTTCCTGGGCTTGGCTTTTAAAACATGCATTCCATTTTGTGTGTCCCGGAAACCATAAACCACGGCAAATCACGCTTATCTACATTTTTCTGCATTCTTTTCTCATTCCTCGATGTAAAAGCACTATGCCAAATTACATAGCTTTCCACATAGCGCTCTCCTATACTTCTTATTCTTACGGGCAACTGGAGTTGGTCACGTTAAGCCAACTGAGGTGTTTTGTTAATCACTCATTCCTGCTCTTGACAGGAGTACATTTTTAGTGTATCCGGTTGGGAATGTATCTCTAACACAGGAGACTGACAATGGAGGACTTGCCCAGTGGTCAAACAGTTTACTGCAACAAACCACAAATGGATGGAAGTAAGGCTTGAATTAATCAGCCTGATATTACAAAAACGAGTTTCCTATAAAAAGCTTCAGTTGAAGGGATGTTTTTAGGATCCAAAATCTAAAAATCCCCGTAAATACCGCATTTTTGGTTAGATATGCATCCATAATTTCCTCAATGCACAGCTCATTACCTGAGATGCGATGCCACTGATTACATCACCAATTGCATCATTGTTAAAGGTCACTATTGTCATCACATGTCACAACATCACCGAGATCATTAAACACACCATCTCGTATTGCTGAAATTGTTTTCATCAAACCGTACTTGTGCAGGATTTTTCCTTGCAATTTAAAATGTTCCGTCTTCATGGAATTAGTGAATACCACACATACATTACATAAAAATTGCCATTTTTATGACGTAATTGGTGATATCACAAATGCGATCACCACTGATATCATCAATGGGATCCTAGAGTGGGTGACTATCCCAGCACCCCAGAAGTCTCTGGGGTCAACGTTTGTTCCTGCAGAGAATAACCAACTTGCAGAGCATTACCTGTGGCCAGACCAACTTATAAAATCACCTTCTCAGTGAGTTCATTATGTCTGACCTAAAAAAACAAAAATACTTTCCTGCAGAAAAACTGATCTGAATGTAACTACAAACGCATTCTCACCACCTCTTAAATTTTATGAAAGGGAAATTCTTTACTCGTATGACCAAATAATGTGTGATGTCACATGTGGTATATTTTGTGAGGTTATGATTATAGGCTGTGTAAAGGGGGTTTTGTTACATAGCGAAACAAAATGACAAACTTCAGGGGTTCTAAGATTTTAACCATGACACCCCTTCAGTAAGACCATAAGCTTCATTTGGTGAAGTTTTCTTTCAGTGTTTTATTTGCTCTTGCTACGATATAGTTGTCTCCTGTTAAAAGTATCCTCTAGCTCTGAGTGAAAGTTGCCATCTCCTGCCACACACAAATCCCTGTGCTCCTTCACATAAACGAACTGCATGGAAATGTTCATATGTAGCAGGTTCTTGGATTAGCGCTTGACCTCTAGTGACAGCCTGAGGCACTGCCGCTTTTCTTATAGCCTGCTGTGCACGGATTATAACCACATAGTGCTGGCCTCGTGCTCCTGGCCATGAACCCATTTTGCATGACATACAGCAGTGCACAATGCATCCAGGGCTCCGGGCGTGGCATTTTGCAACACTGCAAATCAACTCTCCTTCTCCTGGCCACCGGGAGAGTTCAGAGAACATGGCCTTTGACCATGTCCAGTTCACTTAGAGTAGGACAAGGACCTTGCCTATGCACAGTGAAACTTTCCTTAGCCTGCATAGCTTACTGGGCATGAGTTTGGTTCATGCCAAACAGGCTCTGGGTGCAGAGTGTGACCCATGGGTGTGGGCTCCAGCTGCACCTTGTACACACATAGGCAGCTCCAGAGCAAGACAATTGTGGCCTGGGGCTGATAGTGCAAGGTGTAGAATTAGAAAACATCATGGATGTGACCCATTTTCCCATAGTGTCTGTAGGGCAGGCTTGTCTTTTAACCACATCCTGTATCCAGTCCGGCCACAGCCAGCAGTCTATGAGCACAGGGTGCCATCACAGTCTTTCTAGCCTACAAGATCCAAGGGCCTAAAGGTTGACTAACTTGGCCCAAAGCCAAGACTTCTCACTTCATCGCTTTAGTAATCTTACAAATATTTGGGCACACCTGGTAATGGATTCCAACTAATCATTTTTTCTGTTAGAAATTGGGTTACTGGTTGACTAGGGTGTGAGCCCTGGTCAGACAGCAACCACAATCCTAGTCAGGGTAAGGCACAAGCAACCCCAAATTAACCTGTGCTCAGCCCCCTGGTAGCTTGGCACAAAGCAGTCAGTCTTAACTTAGAGGCAATGTGTAAAGTAGTTGTGTAACATTTCAAACAATAAAACATTGAAATCACAACATACAATTATCCCACACCAGGTAAGCAAAATAGAACTTAATTTAATGACCAACACAACAAGAAAATGACAAAAATACAATCAGTACTACTAGAGTTATAAATTTTTCAAGAATAAACTACAATTTAGTGCCTAAAAGCATAAAGGGCCGGCCGCAGCCATCTGTTCAAACTGAACTGGGTCCTTGTCAAAAGTTCAAGTTATCAATGATGGAACATGGGTAGGAAACAGTCCCATATTAGTCCCACTGAAGTTTTACCTTCCTAAGTTTTGTGCCAAGAGTTCAATCTGTGTGGAAGAAGTTTGCTGGGAGCAAGGAGAGCGCTACTGGTGATGGTTGGAATAGCATGAGCAGCAGGCTGGGCATCGTGAATGAGCGGGCTGGAACCTCACGTTGGCAATCCACGTGGGTGGACGATACTTACTGTATAAAGAGAGGGACGTCCTGCGGCTTGTGATGATTTTCTGTGTGAGCTGCATGATTCCTGTGTGAACAGGCCTGTTTGCAGGCGCAAATAGCCCAAAAGGTTAAATTAAAGTGCTGGAGAGCCACAGCACGGACTCAGGACCTAGGAGGAACCTCTTGGAGGTCAGGGACACATTGAAGACAGGTCCAGGAGCTGAGGTTAGCCTGCTCTGTCCCTGAGGCTCAGATCAGGAGGCCAACAGACTAACCCTTTGAGTCACTCTATGGTCCTTGGTTCAAGATAAAGTTGCAGGTCTATTTACTCCTCCCCAGACAAGAGGGCAGCAGGCACCAGGTCAGCACAGCAAAGCAGCAGCTGCTTCAGAGTAGCAATCCAGCAAAGTTACAGTTCATTCAGCAGTCCTTCTTCTTACAGAGTATCCACAGGTCCAGAAGTGTACTGAAGTAGTGATGTCTGAGGTTTTCTTTTTGTACACACTTGTGCCTATGAAGTGGGGGGAGCTTCTAAAGACATGCCTTTGAGGTGCACGTTTACCCTCCCTTCCCTGCCTGGGCTCCAGGCTAACTACATCGGGGATTTCATCCCTTTGTGTGGAGACAGGAGACACCCTATTGAGGTGTAAGTGTGACTTGGTTCAGCTCCTCCCTCCTATCCTCCCAGTAATGGCCCATTAAGTCACACCTAAGTTCCCATTGTGTGTGGCTGTCTAGGAGGAATACACAAAGCCCAACTGCCAACTACACTAGGTCATGTGACAAGAGGCAGCTGCAGGCACCAAATAGCTAAGGCAAGAAAATGCCAACTTTCTAAAAGTGGCATTTTCCGAATTGTAATTAAATATCTGACTTAACCATAAGTTATGATTTTAAAATAGGATTCCAGAGACACCAAACCTGAGGTTTCACCTCTTCCCGTTTGGAAGTTACACTTATAAAATGTAATAAGGCAACTTCAATGTTATCCTATGGCCGATATAGGCCTTGCAGTATTTAAAAACAAATTTAAGAGCTTTCACTTCCAGGGTATGCAAAACTTAAAGTACATTTCCAACTTTTAAAATACACTTGCCCTGGGGCTATCTAGGGCATAACTTAGAGGTGACTTATGTGTGTTAAAAATGAAAATTTGGGCCTGGCAAAATGATTATTTTGCTGGTTCGAAATGGCAGTTTAAACTGCACACAAAGGTTCTACAGTGGCAGGTCTAAGACATGGTCAAGGGGCTACTTAATTAGGTGGCACAGCCAGTGCTGCAGGCCCACTAGTTCCATTTAATTTGCAGGCCCTTGGCACATGTAGTTTCATTTTTACTAAGCCCTGATAAGTACATTAAATATACCAGTTAGGTGTAAAACAATGCTACCATGTTTTAAGGAGAGAGCACAAGCACTTAAGCACTGGTTAGCAGTGGTAAAGTGCACAGAGTCTGAAAGCCAAAAAGACAAGTTCAACCAAAAATGGTAGGAGGAAGGCAAACAGTTTAAGGATAGCCCTGCAGAAAGGGCCATTTCCAACAACTGCCCTTCAAGAAACAAAGGCGTAACATTTGCTTGACTGTGTAAAACATAACAGATTTACAGAAAGTCACCCTGGCTGTTCCCTTGTCCCGCTGGTTGCATCTCTGAGAATTACTAGCACATACATCCAAATCTGACTCGTTTTACCACACTTGCAGAGACACAGTCTGGATATTTGAATGCCCCTTCATTAACCCTTCTAGCTATTCAGACACGTGTTCCATAAATGCCATCCACTGTACCTAGCCCTTAACCCACACATGTTTTAGGTTAGCATGTTTCTAACCACTCCAGCCCTACCAGACTTTTAAGTATCTCTGGCTCTGAACTAAAGAATATCCTTCAAGTCCACATGGTCCATCTATATCCAGAGACATCACGATGGGGAATGACTGCCTTCATGCCAGGTACTCTTACATTTTGGAGATAATGGCATTATGACTTCTGTGACCTGGGCCCTGTTCGCCTTTGAGAGGCAATGGCCTATCATCTTAAGAGTTTTTGCACAAAATATTTAGCCAGTCAGTATCCTGTTATTAGCCTTTCTCTACTGCTTGTATACCGGCTTCACAGAAGTGAAAGTAAACATGTAACTGGTTCTACTTATAAAAGTTACCTTTTTTACATTTATCTGCCATGTGGCCAACTGAAAGGCTATCCCATCATGTACCAGCTCTGCTCTGATCTACAAGTCTTTCCAAGGGGACCCAAAAAACCCAACTTAGATTTTTTGCAGCCCCTCAAATTCGCTGTCCCCATGTCCAAAAGTGCCAGATTTGCTTTTCACATAAATATGTGCTACTTTCCATCATTTCCCTGAAATTTAATGTAATTAATCAAAGCAAATTACACATTGCACAAAAATCTATGAGAGTGCACTGACAGTTAAAACTTATTTTGTATGCACTTCTATACATGGTCCCAAGCTTATCAAGTTAATGTTAAAAAGATGAAAAGAAGCAAAGTTGGTTGCACATCATTGTCTGTTGTGATCAGGTTTCTTGGGATCCTGGGGAATCTGGAACTATAAAAAAACAAGGGTCAAGAAGAAAATAAGGCACCATGAAGTCCATATTTACCCTGAGAATACCTCTGACCTCTGACCCAGCTTGGTCTCCAGCTTTGCAATTCTTTTTCTATCCCTACTTCTTTCATGTCCATCTGAGATTTTTAAAATGGCCAAATGCAGGCAGGAAGCAAATGTTGCAACTGTGGCATCTCAGACGTTTTGGCGTCCTAGATCCACTGTACCTTGCATGGTCCTACGATGCTCGAGCATCATCCCTATGGTACCCGAGCACCAGTAAATGCGGCAAGAATCCTGCAGCTGCGGGCAATGAATCTCACTCACCTGGGCTGCCTTCCCTTGTGCTGGGCTTCTGGCTGCTGCTCCTTGCTCCTCTAGCTCCAAAATGGCAGGTACCTGCCAAAGCACAGCTGCCTTTTAAAGCTACTCCATAGCTAGAGCTGTTAAGGTTTTCATTTTCTCTTCTTTTCCCTTTCCGTCATAGTGGTTGCTTCCTTGGTTATTTTCTAATTTTCCCAATCCATTTTGTTCCCTGTCATGTGATGTTTGATGTCATTTCCTTTTCCTCTTCTTTTGTGGTTGCAGGTTGTGTCACAGAAAAGCTGTCTCCCTTTGCTTGTTTCTCTCACCCTCCTCTTGCTGATCTTGAATATTTGTTCCAGAATTCCAGAAGATTTCCTCTGTTGGCTCTCTGCTCCGTGATTTTCTTCAGTGCTTTGAGGTCTTCATCCGTAGGAAACTCCACTCTTAGACAATTACCAATAAATTTGCATGAGACAGCCAGTTTAAATTAAAATCATAGAGCCCCCTGGCCGTTTTTGGAAAGGTGCCCTAGGATTTTAGAGTACGGAGTGGTCGCAGTTGGCAGAGACTGCCTCAGAACATGCAGAAGGTAATGGTGCTGATTTCATCAAGACAAGAAAGCAATATTTTATTATGATTTTTATTCATTAATTTGACAACCAGAAAATGGTCTGGTTAAGCAAAAACTGACCACTTGTGCTGTATAAGTTGAATAATTGCAACCTCACGGTGATGCCACGGTAAATGCGACCTTTGAATATCACTTTTATTTGTTATTTAAATTCTAGTGATGTTCGGATACCTTTTCCCGTCTTTTTCAGTGGTCTTGCACATTGAAAAGTGGCTGTGTAATTCAGTGATGGGAACTGTTCGCTGTATATGTTTAAACTTGTGCGCAGTTGTTGTTTTGCAGGCTTGGGGCCTTGCACAAGATTGGCCAAGAATTGCATCATAAAAGACGGATTAAAAAAATAGCCTCACTCAGGACATTACTTGTCTGTCGAGCCCTTTGAGCACTACGCAGAAGCTAAGGAATGATTCAGGCACAGACGGCCATCTCTTTCTCTGCCCTCAGTGCAGACTGTGCAGGTAAGAACAGGTAATCTTTGGGAGGGCGTAATTGCAAAATGAGAAAGTGTTTTTGTATCAGTTCAGGCCAGTGACTAATAACCTGCTCAAAGGCCTGCAGTTGGATTCACCATTCATTGTGCCAAAGATTTGCATGAAAGTTGAGAAACCACTGCAAAAGTTACTTTAAGGAAACTTCAGCCTGGAAATAACTCTGTACTGTGCATCTCAGCCTGAGGCACATTTCTGAACTGTGAGTAATAGGTTCTCCACAATCCACCTTTTATATCCAGTTCGCTAAGGCTGCACAGGGCGCCAAGGTACGTTTGAAAAAGCAGAGTCTACATGCCATGAGAACTTTGCAGGACAGTGCAGGGCTCGGTGGGCATGCCAAACCTGACATAGGTTGAGGTAAAACATGACGCTAAATGATGGATGAAGGCACAAAAGCCCAACAGTACATTTCAAAGGAATACAACTAAACATTAAACTCAGACTTCTCCTTACATACGTGTATCTAAACTTTTGTATATTGTTCGAGTAACCAAGGACCAGAAGTACAAGCTTTTTAATGGTTGCAGATTCTGTGCTGGTGACTTGTGATGACCTCCAATGGGAATTAATCACATTTTGCGACCTACCACATGAATATTAATGAGGTAGGTAGGATTGCGACTCACTTCAAATCAGAATTTTCCAAACCAACGTATTTGTATATATGCATTTGTATATATGTTGGTCTGAAACTTTATTTACTGGTCGCAAAATAACCAGTCACAAATTGCAGTGGTATTCTGGGCGCAGTAAGTAGTACATCTCGTCCCATGTTTCAAAAATGTTTACAAATGCATGTCCACTTCTACTAATTTACCCTGTTAAGTGGTATTCATTTAAGAACTTAGAGGCAGTGGAAGCAGCATCACTTCTGCTAACATCACAGGAAATGGCATTACCAGTTTGACTTCTATCCATGTCCTGTTACTGAAATCTTATGAAAACAAAAGAAGAACATTTCCCTGTCAGGCACTGGTGTATGTCTGTATGATGTTCCTCTTTAAGCTCTGTGAGCCCGATTCACAAACTGCATTTTGCAGTATGTAAAGTAGTACCACAATAGTAATGAAATTCACAAATTAATGGCCGGAGACTTCTGTCTCTACCTGTCCCATCTTTTCTGTGCAGAGATCACCACCACAGTGGTATAAGATTTAGTAATAAATGTGGACAGGACCTATGAGAGTGGTGGGAACATTGGGAATAATAGCTACCAAATGGAAGAGGAATGAGGAAATTCAAGGACGGATTTGGGAGGGATATGATAATATAAAACACACTCACAAAAAATAAGATGCTGCAATTAACAAAATGCACTTCTAAACTTTCTGCAGCCCTAAAGCAGTCACAACAGGCTCAAATCTCTTGCAGCCCTTGGAGTACGTCAAACAGAACATATCACCAGCCTCTGGGACTGCAGCACACTCCCATATAAAACAATGGAGGGAGGGAACTAAAATAACCCGGAGAGATCTAATGTTAAGTAAATTAAATTAGTGAGACAATTACTATTATAAAATATATATATATTTTTTTTAATTACATATCAAATTTACGTATTTCTGAAAAAGTAATAGCAAACTTGATTGTTCAAGTAACCTCCCCCAGCATTAAGGATAAGGAAGACAAAACAACGTTAGAGGGTCATGCAGGGCTTGGAGGTTTACAGGAAGAGGTTATTGCCAATCCACAAGGAGTATCGCCGATGGTGAGGTCTATTAGGGACTATGTGGGGAAACACTTCAAGGGTGTCTCAACTAGGAAAAGGTCTGAAAAAATGTCCCATACATCTGGCAGTGTTATCTCTTAGTCATCAGTCAAGTAAAAGTTCGGGGACTCCCTGCTCCTGACTCCACTGGATGAGGGTATGTACCATTTGGATTATCCTCATCACCTTGCCTCCCAGTGAGGAGCTTTGGGAGTGCTCATTCCCATGAGATTTTGCAAGAACTATGGGACCAAGAAAGATTGCATATGGAGGAAGTTGTCGCAAGTGGAGCCACTACTCAGGCCACTGGACACAGTGTAAATAGGGAGCCGGGGAAGTTGCCACCCAGTTCGATCCACTCAGGGGGTGAAAACCAAACTCCCATGTTTCCATCGGACTTTGCAGTTGAACTCCATTCATCAGGTCCATGTTAGATGTGATTGTTGTGGTCCAAAAAACATTACAGGATATCCTTAAAGCTCAGATACGTTGAAGTCACACAAGGTTTACCTGCAGTGTATAGCCTCGGAGTTAAAGCAAATTAATAACTGGATGCCCAACTTGGTGAGACCTGTCAAAGTGGGGAGTGGGCAGACAGGTCTGGATGAGGAGGGTAAAGTTGGAAGCTCAATGTGTGAGGAGAGTGAATTCGTTATCCCAAGAGATGAAGCCCCAGTATTACAGGAGAAGCCCTCTGTCTATATCTACAAATGCCTGATGTTAATAAAAAGAAGGGGAAGTAAGTATGTATATAGGACCCTCTCTTATCTGTGACCTCGAGGGAGGTGTAAAAGATCAAAAAAAGAGGGCAGGAGAGTCTAGGCAGAGAGAGAATAAAGAAAACCTGTCAGTTTAATACTACAGGGGGTGATCGGAGGGGTGATAGTGTAAAGGGTAGAGATATTATATTATTTAAAAAAGGCTTACCTACCCTGTCTCAGACCAAGGTTAAGGTTAAGACCAAGGTTAAGGAAAGTACCAGTAAATATAAGATAACAAATTGTACTTCAAGGACATTGCAAGTGGACTTGAGCGGTAGACCCCAGGAAGTTAAATCAGTGTGTAATGATGGGCAGTTGGCGGCATCCTGTGATGAATGTGAGAGTTGTTCAGGAGAAAGTGTGTGTATATTTGAAATGGGGTCTCTAGTTGGCAGAAGTATACACCCTTGTGCAAGTAGGGACCACAATCCTAGTCAGGGCAAGTCACACACAATCTGAATTATCCTGTGCCCACCCTCTGGTAGCTTGGCCCTGAGCAGTCAGGCTTAACTTAGAAGGCAATGTGTAATGCATTTGTGCAATAAATCATGCAATAACACAGTGAAACACCACAAAAATACACCACCCAGTTTTAGAAAAAAATAAGATATTTATCTGAGTCAATTAAGGTAAAAAAAGCACAAGTTGAAATATCACTTTTGTAATAATAATAAGAGTCTTAACTCTTTAAAAAGCAACAAGTGTCTCTTGAAAGAACAAAGTACCTGGCATGCATCAAAATTACACGCACGGAGACTGCAGAGCAAGGTATGTGAGGAAAACAAAGGGTGTGCGTTGAATTTCCGGGCGCACACAGATGATGCGTCGATTATTTTCCCCATGGCAAAGACTTTGCGTCGAATTCCGGTGCACAGGCTTGTATCCTCTTTGCGATGCGGGGTCTTTTGACTCCCAGGGACAATTCGTGGAAATCTGGGCATTCAGGATGAAGTCAAAGGTGCTGCGTGGATCCGGTGGGCGATGCATCGGAATTTCTTTTGCACGGCAGGTGCTACGTCGATTCTTCCCGCTGGAAGTCGGGCTGCGCTGTTCCGGCACAGTGATGCATTGATCCAGGGGGCTGCACGTCAAAGTTCAGTTCACAATGCTGGCTCTGCGTCGATCTCCACTTGGGGAGCCGGCATGTGTTGTTCCGGTTCTGCGATGCAGTGATTCTTTCCCAGCTAGGCAGCCTGTGCATCAATTCCGGCAGGCTGTGCATTGATTTTCGCAGAGCCAGAGGCCAGCAAGGCAGCAGGGCAACAGCAAGGCAGCAGTCCTTCACAGCAAAGCAGTCCAGGTGAGTCATTTGGGCAGCAGGCAGCTCCTCTTGGCAGGTTGCAGGATCTGGTTCAGAGTATCTGTCCCTGGAAGTGTCTAAGTTGGTAGGGTCAGTGACCCAATTTATATACCCAAAAGTGCCTTTGAAGTGTGTGAGACTTCAAAGAGTGGTTTTGAAGTGCACAAGGTCCCCTTTAAGTACAAACTCTGTCTGCCAGGGTCCCAGTAGGAAGTTTGGAAGTCCATAGTGTGAGGGAAGGTCACTGTCCTTTGACATGCAAGTGTCAGGCCCACCACCCTACCAGCCCAGGAAGACCCATTCAATGTGTAGATGTGTGCAGGAGTGACTGAGCGTCCTGTGTTTGTGGTTGTCTGGGTGAAATGCACAAGGGAGATGTCAACCAGCCCAGCCCAGACATGGATTGGAGACAGGCTGTAAGGCACAGAAGGATTTTAAGTGCAGAGAAATGCTCACTTTCTAAAAGTAGTATTTATAAAATAGTAATATAAAATCCAACCTCACCAGTCAGCAGGATTTTGTAGTACCATTCTCACCATACTAAATATGACTTGCCTACTCCTTTCTGATCAGAATCTATCACTCAAACAGTATTTGAGGGTAGCCCTACTGTTAGCCTATGAAAGAAGCAGGCCTCACAGCAGTGGAACACAAATTTAGGAGTTTCCTGCTACCAGGACATATAAAACACATAGGTATATGTCCTGCCTTTTGCCCACACAGCACTCTGCCCTATGGTTTACCTAGGGCCTACCTTAGGGGTGACTGAAAAAGGGGAGTTTAAAGCTTGGCAAGTACTTTTAAATGCCAAATCGAAGTGGTAGTGAAACTGCACACACAGGCCTCGTAATGGCAGGCCTGAGGATGGGGCTACTTATGTGGGTGGCACAATCAGTGCTGCAGGCCAGCTTGTAGCATTTATTTTACAGGCTGTGTGCACATTCAGTGCACTTTACTAGGGACTTACAAGTACATTAAATAGGCCAATTGGGTATAAGCCAAGGTTATCATGTTTGAAGGTCCTAAAACCAGCAAAAACAGTGTCAAAAAGTGGAGGGAAGCAGGCAAACAAAGTTGGGGGTGACCATCCTAAGGCTGCCAGGTCTAATAATGTAGAAGAACACATATTAGTGAAATAAGAAGTTTAGATCTACAGGAGCATAGTGTCAGGGGGCAGCCCAAAGTAGGGGGTTCAATATCGAGTACTCTGGAAGCTGATGAGGAGACAAACTGTTTATGGGTTTATCTAGAACCAACCTAAGGTGGATGCCGAGGGAAAAGGGAAAGGAAGTTAAATCCCTTAAATAGATCAAGGATCCTTGAAGTTTTCTCTGTGTCCTAGCTTAAAGGCTGTTTCAACAAACAACTTGAAACAGGTAGGCTTTTTGCAGAATAGAGATGGTAGAGACGTTACAAAGCTCCTGTTGTACTCAGGATTCATTATAGATACCATTCTCAACTCTGAAAGTAAGTTACAAAACCATGGGGTGAAACTATCTTGGGACTTGCCTGGGGAAATTGGTGGGGGATATCCCTCAAGTTACACTCTAGGGTTCTTGAATCATCACGGTGGATAAAAGTTAAATCAAATAAAAAGGGGGCTGCATGAAGGTTCTATTAGTAATAGATTAATTAGGGAAAATAGAGTAGGTAGGATTATGGTCACTATTCCTTCACATGATAAAAACTAAATCGGGGGAATTCCGCTTGAACCAAATAGGTACGATTGTTTGGAGTAGGAGGAGGCAGCCTGTGACTTAAATAGGGTGGATTAGGGTCAGGCTTCTGTGCACAGCATTAGTTTGTACTGGAAGGAAATGGCAAGCTGTTGATGGAATTATAAGGCAGTATTCTATACTATGTTTCCAGGAGACAAGGCTTGTGCAGAGAACCCCCAGTGTTAGATGGTTCCCTGGGGATCTATCAAGAGGCTGTAGAAATTAATGCAGGTCGGCCCTCTGGGGGATTGTTAACTCTGGTCTCTACACAAATTGCCACTAGGGTATGGAAGATAAAAACGCGGTGCAATTGGATTGGCCTGTAGCATTCAACTGTTGGGTGTAGGCAGGAAAAAGAAATATAGTATCATTAAATGTTTATATGAATATGTGTGGTTCCTCCGATTATACAGCACAGATGGAACTGTTCAAGGGCGATGTTATCATCATGGGTGCGCTGTATCCCCAAACCCTGATCATTAGGATGGGAGATTTCAATCATAAATTGCTTTCCGAGTTGGTGGATGGAAAGTATGGCGAGTGCCTGGATGCTTTCAATATACAACTGTCTGTATGCCGCATAATGTGGCAACTGGGAAGGACATTGCTTTATTAGATTTTATTTTGTCAAACGGATTGGTGAACTTAAATGGTTGTGTGCCCTCAGATAACCTGGGTAAAAAACATTTAAAAGAGGCATTCAGATGTGCCCAATTGATTATGTGTTTGTACCAATATCGGCATTTAAGAGGGTGATGAACTTTGAGGTCCTGCTGGTGGAAGGGAGCGACCATTATCTTATGAGAACTATTACTAAAATGGATATTGCTCCTAGTCAGACAAGTGAACTTATGTTAAATATTGATTGCTCCAAGTGTTTAAGAACTAGACTCTCAGAAAAGCAACTAAGTTTATTGAAGGAATTGCAGTATAATTATAGTGAGTTAGATCTTGGGGAGGTTCTCTTAGATCCCTTAGTTGTGTATGTGGATGTAATAAATAAGGTGGTGGCATGCCTTAAACCAGAAGTTAGGAATTTTAATTTTAAACAAACTAAAAATAAATCTGGGAATCATGAAACAAATAATTGGTTTGATAAAGAATGTAGGTTACTAAAAAGTAATATTAGGAAATTGGAAAGATACCAAAGGCGTTCAAGAAATTCATATGGAGGATTGCAGCTTCTTAGTTTAAAAAGAGAACTCAGAAATATGGTGGCGCAAAAAAAAGAGAATCAAAAGCAAATGTTGGGATGTGATGATTAAAACTATAGAGTATAACAATGTTAGGACATTTTGGAGGTTGGTACAGTGTGCGTCAGGCTTCCTACAAAAGTGGATTTTGGGACAAGTGGGAGAGGATATGTGGGTTAAATTTTTAGAGGAGAAATACAATTATGGCGTCCCATCAGAGCAGAGCCCCTCCACTTTTAGTATTGAAAAGGAAACAAAGATGGGATTTTCCAATCTATTAATTGGGGAAACTATTCAGGCCCAGATAATGTTCTGGCAGTGATAATGAAAATTAATAGTGCATGGTGTTCTAGATTGTTTTATGTTGTCTTCCAGGAAATCCTGTCAACTGGAAGATTCCCAGTGAGTTGGAAGGCGGCAGTGATTAAACCAATCCACAAAAAAGGAGTCTATACTCTCCCGGGAAATTATAGGCAAATCAACTTGGTAGACATAGGTGTTAAAAGTTTTTCAAAAATATTACTGAAGATGATTAAGGATTGGGTGGAGATAAAGTAGATCATTCCGCTGGAGCAAGGGGGGTTTTAAGGAGTCATTCGACTATGGACCACTTTTTTAGTTTATGGGCCATTGTAAAGAAATCCATGGGGTGGGGGGCACTTTATTGTTGTTTTGTTGATTTTAGCTCCACTTTTGAGTCGGTTGATCAGGATCTGCTGTGGGAGGTAATAAAGAGATGTGGGATCCCAAAAGATATGCTTTTAATTCTGCAGGAACTGCATAGGGACAACTGGGCTCTAGTGGAGCTAGATAGTGCGGGTTACCTCTCATTCTCTCTCTCTCGAAAATAAGTCTAAGAAATGGCCTAAGGCAAGGATGTGAATTGGCCCCTACATTGTTCTCCCTGTTTCTTGATGATCTCCCAGACATTTTAAGCTTGCCAAATGTTTTTGGTACTAAAATGAATGGCAAAAATATTAGCTACCTTTTATATGCGGAAGATGTGGTGATTTTTGATCGGACGGGAATTGGACTACAATGGAAGCTGAACATATTCGGGGGTTATTGCATTAGGAAAAAATTTAAAATAAATATGGAAAACCTAAAGTGCTTAAAATAGGGAATAAAGGGAAGAATATGAGTTGGGTAATTAATAAAACTAAAATAGAGAGAGTGAATAAATATAAATACCTAGGGGTATGGTTTTTGCATAATTTAGGTTGGAATGACCATCTATCCGCCTCACAGGCTAAAGCATTGGTGTCAATTGCGGGACTAAAGAAATTTGATAAACTATATGGGGGACCATCTATTTGACCAGTACCTGGAGCCTATCAAGCTATGGTAAGAACTCAGTTTATGTATGGGGTAGAGGTGATGGGTATAAGGGGTAAGATGAGCTCGGACTTGGAAGAAGGAAGGTGCCTAAAAAGGCTACTCAGCCTCCCCTCCTCCAATATGACACAGGCATTTAGAGTAGTAACAGGTTTATTAGGGTGGACACAGATCACTTGTGCAGGGATATTAAAATTCTGGACAAGAATGGATAATGCAGGAATATCTAAAATTTCCCTGCTATGTAAAAAGGAGATATTACAAGTGAAATATCTTGGGCACTGGAAGTAAGAGGGAGAATTCAGGTTTGCGCCAGGACATTAAATATACAGGTAGCATGAGGTACTGATGAGATGGAGGTAAGGCAGAGTTCAAAAGATTATTAAAACACATCTCCAGGGATGAGGATCTATTGTAGTTAAGCAAAAAATGCTCAGTTTCTTATTTGCTAAATTCCTGGGAAAATGATGAAATCTTTTCTTACTTGGGAAAACTCCCAAATAATAAGATGTGCCATAGTATATTAAGGTTTCGTTGTGGAATAAACTTAAGCCTTAGTTTTTTGTCGGGGAATTGGGAGGCCCTACAAAATTAACAGAAAATATGTCAATGTGGTCTTAATGTGAAATTGAATTCTCTCCACATCCTTATTGATTTCTTATGATTTTGACCCCAACGAGTGAAGTATCTAAAGCCCATTTAAAAAAAATATGATATTAGAGATAGAGGACAAGTGATTGATCTATTGATGGATATGAGATATTTTGATGTGACGTGTGCGATGGGTCAATTTTTAATCACTGTGCGTACAACGTTGAGAGACAATGAGGCGATCGATCCACCAGGTTGAAGGAGAAAAGCTATTTTATACAGTAGTGTTTTTACATGGTGTATTGTCAAAGTTAGTATATGTTTTATTGTATTTTACAGTGTAGTATTTAACTGTGTATATCAAACTTCTATGTGACAAAGGGATTTTGTAGTGTTTTTAAGGCTATGACCCAATTTATTGTGTTTTAGTAGTAGTACTATGTGTGAAATTTCAAGTTTGTAATTTATGCAATGGTTTTTTGCATGTTTATGCGTGCTTTTGTGGCCTATCCAGCCGAAATAAAGCTGTATTTTTCAATTGAACTGAAAAAATAGTAAAGGTACTTAATAATTTTGAAATAAAGTAACTATATACCTTTTAAACGTGTTTACTAAATATCAATTAAAAATAGAAATGCTAGCAAATGTGAATATTTTATTGAATTATTATTGTTTAATAAATAGAATTTATAAAATAAATGAATACAAACATCCTCTGCATGGTAATGGATGTGTACGCCTGCCCTGAGTGCCTAACTGTGCTGTTGTCTGGATCCCAAATGCTAATATTTGTTGTTGTCATAGGCAAACATGGATCATGCATGTGTGCCATGACACAGGCCTGTCTCACATATTGAGGTTTTGTTAAACCTGGAGGGGTGCCCAAAGCACTACCCTCATAGTGGTTGAAGGCTACTGCCCTCATCGTCCCGCATTTACTACAAAATCATTTGCCAATGTAGGAAACAGAAGGGTATTGCCATAGGTTTATGATTTTATTTTGTAGTGCAGGATTGGTACTACTGTAGTACGACTTTACATATTACAAAATGCAGTTCGTGAAATTCGAGTGAAAGCGCTCTAGGGGTTAAAGCCATTCTTGGACAACCACACTTCTTCTTAATCAGTGACCACAAATGTCTATTGCAGAATACCATAAGATCATCCTTCAATGTAGTTACCTATTTCTGCAATGAAGACAGAGCTTCCCTGGAACTTGGAGAAGAAAGAGCGGCCTTGTGTATGATGATGACACCCAGAAATGCAATACAATGTATGATAGTTTAGGCAACCATCGATCTATTATGCAATGGTTCATATATTTCCAAAAATGAATTGGTTTATTTCTACAAAGAATCCAAAATTATCATTTTGCTTGGACAGTGATTCCATTATACTTACGTTTATGTGATTTTCTTGTATGCACTCAAGTGATACTAACCTGCCAAACCAACAGTTTTGTTGCCACTTTCGATTCAAACCTGCCATTTTTCCTGCAGGTCATTAGGTTTACTAACAAAGTGTTATTCTGGATGTAGATTTATCCAAAACATCCCCTTCTGTTACTGACAATTCATCACATGCATACTCACAGGGGTCATTTTGAGGCAAGTCAACTGCAATGGTGTCTATCCTGGCCTCTCTTCCAAAATAATGGAGATTCAGGGAGATCAATACTATACAGTCCACATCTTCATGGGACCTGAAAGAACTGGCTTCATCATGCCTGTCCACAAAACTCCAGTTATTCATCAAGCAGGGGGTTCATTTTAAAACCCTTGCTTCCTTAATAAAGGATGCCTATTTTATGCCTGTCTCACAAAACGAACCATGAAATTCACCTCAAAACCAAATGATATGTTTAGATGCGTCATGAAATGTCTCTCATTGACATGAAATTGCACCCTCAAAAGCCATAAAAGTGCTCCCACCTAATTGACGAAATTGATGTCATAAGTAATGAGTATTGCAAACTTATCTCATTCATCTGTGAAATTAAAAACATATAGTGCAGGTTTATCTAGACTACGCTATTGCAAAGTTTTGCAAAGGGGCATTAAGGGCCTGATTATGAGTTTGGCGGTCTTGTCACTGCCTTCATGGTTGGAGTGGACCCTGACCGCTGACTAGGCAGTCCACCTGCCGAATTACCATGTTGGTGGCTTGCTGAACTAGAGACTGCCAGAGTCTCACGGACACCGACAGCCATTTGCAGGCCGCCTTGACGGCAGCTGGGGAAAAGCAGCTGTCAGAGGATGGTATAGGCAAGGGTACCACCATCCATATTATGATGCACTTTTCTATGGAACTGACTGTGACGGGAGACCGCCTGCTTCAAGATGACAATATGGAAGGAAATGGGGTGTTAGTTTCCCAATTTACTTCTTTTCCCTTCAGTCTCCAATTGGACCCCTTCGTCCAGGGCCACCCCTTCAAAGCAACAACTTCACACCAAAAAAAAACCAAAAATACAGATAAGTACCTTTTGCATTTTTTTGCCATTGATTGGACTGGGCAAATATAGCCCAGTCTCCAGCAATGGAATGGTACATGTACAAAGTATTTTTACACATGTGTCATGCATATGTTAATCTTTTGGTCAAAATGTACATATCTGCATCAATGCAAATGTAAAAATATAGCTTGTATTGCTGACAGCGTCCCCTGCTGGTCCACCACCATCAAGAACATTGCCGCTGGGCCAGTGGTAACATTCTAATATGGAGACAGGAGACAATTGACTCAGCGGTCAGTTTTGGGAGCACCACCTTGGTGGTATGGCAGTTCAACTGCCAAACTTGTAATTGGGCCCTAGGTCTTGATAGGGTAATTATTTACCAGCACAAAATCCTTCCCCAGGGAAATGTCCTTTTCCAGAATATATAGAGCTTTGTAGTGCTTTGTGGTACTTTGTGCCAAGGGGTGTTCCATGGGAGGTACGTGAGCGTTGCAGGACAATCACTCGTAGTGTTTGATGCAATGCCCTATCAATTAAAATTATTAGACTGGGTTTTGCATAAAAAATATGTCCTTCTTGCAGCAGATGCAAAGTTGGGGAATATTTTTATTTCTAATTACATTTTAAAAATTGAATGTGTGCTGCACTGTACAGCACACAGCCAATGAGTGGAATGTTTTGACGTTTATCTAGCTAGAGGATTTTGTACTGGAAGGGTAGTATTTAAGTGCAAAACTTATGCTAGACATTACACACACACCTTTACGCTATGGTGAAGAGGTGCATCTGTGGCACTAGGCAGCCTGTTTTCATGCCAGTGAAGGGGAAGAGAGGAGCATCAGGCCATATTTAGTCATTATGGGACATATTTATGAGAGGCTTGTGCTGCAGGAGTGTCACTTTTTTAATGCTCCGGCAGCGCAAGTCTCTCAGCCATATTGATGAGGCCACACAAAGCCACTTTGCGTGGTTTTGCATGGCCTCATAGACATGGAGTAAGACAAAGCAGTGCAAGTAGCTGCGTTGCCTTAGCATGCGTCACGGAAGGGTTCTATGGGTATTGCGGTGGGATTTTCCATGCAACAGCCATTGATTTTGACGCTGCCCCGCATTTACTAAATCCTGCAAACCTGGGACAGCACCAAAACCTTATGCCTCCCCAGAGCGGGTATAACAAAGAGAAATATTTTCCTGCACAAAAACAATCCTGCATGGAAAGCATGCACCCTTGCACCATGGTGCAAGCGGGACTGCGTTGGGGCTAGGCAGTCAATTGTGTGCCAGCTCAGGGAGAAAGGACAGGAATGCACCGTACTTTGTAAATGCGGTGCATTCGTGCCCTTTCACATTGCTGTAGGGCAAAGCAACAAGAGGGCTTGTGGCGCTGCCCCACACTAATTTCCCATAAATACGGGCCAATGCCTCTGTGCTACTCTCTCCCCATTAAAACAACACAGCGCAGCAACTTTGGCTGCTGCGCTATACTGCACTGTAATTTAGTAAATCAGCCCATATGGTCCACAGCAATAGGAGGTTGAGCTATAATGGAACGAGTTTAAATGAATGCATTAATCATACTCATTACAGCACATTATTATAAAAGAAAGAGCATTCAGTGAGATAGTGAGAACCGCCCATTTATACCTGTATCAGGGGCCTCGTGCAATGATGTACAAATTTGACAGGTTTAGTATTGCGAATAAAGCAAGCTCTCCCTGCCAAAAGCATCAGGCTCAGGGTGGGGTTTCCTATCTGTCTACTTTTCGTGACCTCACTTGTTGAGAAAAGGTATTATTTGCCGATTTTTGTAAAGCGATCTACTCCCAACTTTAATCCACATCGCCTTAGGCTTCAGTGCAGGTTTATGTGACACCACCTCTACAATGTAAGAGCCAGATCATCCAAAAAGGTTTATTTTATTTCAATTGGAAACAAAAAATGCATATGCTACATGAATCGTTATGTAGAGTGTTAACACTTCTTCCTCGTTTTCTTTCCCAAAATTGTTTGCACCAGTGCTTTATTTTTCAATTCAACCTGTTCAATAGCAGAACACATATATTTTATGTTTTATACAACATATAGTTCATACAACAGTAAGTAAATGTGCATACTTTATTTTTATTACATGCAAATGCAGATGAAACATAGCAAGGCTTCTTCAACTATATATGCTGAGGAATGTAATTTTTTACACGTCTCTGTCTATGAAAAGAACGATAAATGGTGACAAAGTCAAAGACAAAAACAAAAAATGATAAATCAGTGAGCGAGGCTTATTGCTAGTATTTGGATGCAGTCCTTATTTGCTTCCATTGATCAAACTAGACTAATGCACCTCATAACAATGAATTATTAAGGGAAATATGGAACTGGAAATGTTGGGTGTCATTTAGACTTTCTCTCTAACTAAGAGAGTAAAACCTCGAGGATGAAAAATGGGGAGCAACACACACAAGCGTTTTTTAATCCATTTTCTATGACCTGTTGCACCATTTTCATTACTTTGCACTCGATTTTACAACCAGTGGAGGTTGAGTACTACTAGCATTCTACTTGTAACTGGTGAGTGTAGATACAAGACCACCAAAACTTCTTTTGGCTCTTTTAGCAGTGTGACGACCATAAATGATGATGTTTAGTGTGATGCTGACATCGGTCTGTTTCGCATCCACAAGTATCAGTTGCGTATACGCACATATTTTCACAACTTCATCAGATACAAAAAAGGCAATTTCTTTGAAAGCAAGAAAATTACTTCTCAGGTTTTTGCGATTTTTTTAATATTAAAGTCACAGTCAAAATGTAAGCTTCAGTCTGTGAGCTATGGAATTTAGGAGGAAATAATACAAACCTCCATCCCCCCACCCCACGAATAAAAAAAAACAGTTTCTCATGGCTCTCAGATAATATTTTTTCAGCGTCTTGCATTTTTTCTGACAGTTCTGCAAATTGCTGGTAAAGAACTTAAATGTCTAATTAAATCTGGAAGATGTACAGACTTCTGCAGAACCTGATTGATGCCCACAAAGGTAGAGCTCTTTAATGGCGTCCTCTGACAGTGAGTGCAGAAGCCCATTTAAAGGCTGATGTTTTGTTTTGATCTAGCTTGTCATTTTTTCATTACTGATTAAAATCTAAAAAAAAATCTGCCTGGCAAACCTATTGTGAAAATTTCCTTCAGGAAAATCGACGGGTACAAATTATTTTGTCAATTGTCTGACAATCAACATGCAGTTTAGAAGCCGCGAGGTGCCCATTCTCCTCACACCACTGCTTTTCCACAACTAAAGTTTTTTTCTTATGGCAGTGTGGGTGGACAGGCTTGGCAATTTAAATAAAAAACCAAGACTGACTCCTCTTTTTTATATAAAATGTTAGGCTTAAGGGGTTATTTTTCCATTTGGAGAAAAGGTACAATTTCTCAGTGTGAAGCAATTGTGCTGAAACCCAGTCTTTCCTGCATAATTGTCTGATGCTGATGCAATGACAGGTGAATATTATTAATAACATCGCCTGCTAGTTAGAACATCGACGCACAAAATCGGCGTCTCTGGGGACAATTCGATTTGAAAGATGAGGGATGGAACTAATCGTTTTAGTTTTTTTCTAACTCGAATATATTTACAGGGAAGGAGCTGGAGATACCTGGCAGGTCTTAACCTCGTGAAACATTAAGAAAGAAAGAATTCTGTGGTCATGCTGCTTGTCTTTCCCACTTTGATGATGGCCTAATTGTGTAAACACAATGGCTCAATTTAGTACCTGTGTTTCTTTAAATTCGCCAAGGTCTTTGGAAAAGTAGCTGGGACTGTCACACGGCTGTACCTGCTTCTCTTCAATTTAGCTATTGAAATGTAGCCAATAACTTAACAAGCACCACAATTTGGCAACTTTTAAGTCAGTACTAGCAGTAGCTAGAAAACATTTCAGTGTTTATGAGTCTCCACGTGGCTGTGCACTCCCACACTGTCTGCACAAGAAGGAGCCACGTTCTAGAAAACTTTTTCGTATTCTTGATAATAGGGTGCAGATTTACTAACATTTCCCGCAGTGCAGTGACTAAAGTTACTGATGCGTGAAAGGGAGACAGCCGAAGAACATGCTATCTGTTAAGAAATCGTGATGTCTTACTTTCTCCCTGTGGGTGTGCACTTTAGACTGCCACAGGGCCGGCTTTAGCGCTGGTGGCACCAGGTGCGTTAGTATTTTTTTGGCGCCCCCCACCCCATGACTATCTTCTCGGATTCACTCACTATCACCAGGCAAATGTGCCCCCTCATCTCTCCTTAGCCCCTCTTTCACATACATTCATTTGCTTTAAAGTTCTTGTAAATTTTGGCTTGACTAATCCGCTCATCTGTCTACATAAAATATAGTCCTGTTTTTTGCAGCAGGAATATAAACCCCCTACACTACATTATGGGAGTTAAAACTGCCATAAGACAAAACTCCCATCGCTCTCTCTACCAGGAACATTAATCACAAGAGTAAGCTTGACATTTTAATAGCTTCCTGAAGGCTGGACACACAAGGAACTTTTTCAGCAGGTGATTTTAAATCACAAGTTTCCTAAATCATTGCTAAACACAGCGCCCCTCTAGGGTCAGCGCCCCACAACCCAGGTAAGCACCCGGTGCGGTCGCACGGCTTGCACCACCCTAGAGCCAGCCCTGGACTGCCATATGCCTACCCACACACCCTGGCCCTGTAGTTGTGTCTAGCACAGGTTTTGCATTGGAAGGGAACACTTCCCGGACAAAAAAAAGTGCTTTAATGTTTTTCCCACTTTGTATGTGTGTGTACAGTATGGCACACATGCAAAGTTTAAAAAACATGGAGAGTTTTAAAAACTGCTCCACTGTTTCGCCTGCCTTGAGGAGACACAGGGGCATATATATATAGAAGCCCCTTGCGCCACCTTAGTGTCACCATAGAATCATTTTTTTTAGGCTAAGGCGGCACTAGGTTGGTTTTTCTCCAGCACCATATTTACAAAGTGGCACAATGCTTCACTTTCACCACTTTGTGACCTCTCCCTTGCGCCACATTATGCCTGCGTCAAGCACAATGTTGGGCGTTTTGGTGCAGAAAGGCCAGAAAAAATGGTGCAGCAAAATTTACAACATTTCACTGTGTCATTTTTTCTGTCATTTTTAATGCCTACTCAGAGCAGACATTAAAATGATGCACCCATTATATTCAATGGGCCTCCCTGTGCTTTGCTACAGTAGCGTCAACATTTTTGATGCTAATGTAGCAAAGCACCACAATAGCATAACATTTTTTGACACTATTGTGCTAACAACCTCCAAGGGTGCAACCATGGTGTCATTTGGTTCCGGGTAGGGGGAGCAAGAAAAGTAGTGCATCAGCTATGATGCACCACTTTCTTGTAAATAAGCCCCACAGTTTTTTGGTGCATATCCCTGTCTACACATGTTAGTAAATAGGATTTGCATCAATATCAACGGATGGTTGTTCTGGAGCATTTTCATCCTTTGCAGAAATCAATGCTCATCGATGGACAACGGATCTTTGGATCCTGCATAGGATGTGGTAGAACCATACAACAATATTTCAATACAAACCAATTTGGTCACAGAGTATGACCAATGTGGTCAGTAACAGAAACAATTTGCAAGAAAAGTTATAGAGATACAGAATCACCAATGGTTGACCAAGGCAACCAAATAAGTTCAGGCAAACTAACATTAGGAGAACTAGACACTCAACAAAGACAATGCAACATATCAATAAGATAACTTGATGTGGGGAAAATAAATATTGCTCAGTTTTTAAAATCATTAAGGCAGTTCAGATCATCTAAGTTCAATTTAGCAAGGCACAAGGTGATCCTACAGTTTAGTCAATCAGGGCAAAATACATGTAGGGTGAAACATGCTGGAAGAGACAAAACAAAAAGGACAAAAAGAATTTAGAAAAAAGTAATCTTGCGCAACAAGTTACTAACTAAGGTGGGAAAAAGGAGGCAAAAAGAGAAAATGTCAGCAGATTAGAAGCTCAGTCTGGATTCTTCTGTAAGGGATAAGGAAGAAAATCTCTAAATTTCAGCATGGCATTTCAAAGGGGCAGAGGAAGAGAGGAAGAGAGGAAGGTACCTCTTCACAGGGATAAGCATTCAAGATAGGCGACAAGGGATTGTTTTCGCAGATTCAGAATTCTGTCTGGACTCTGACTACAGTCCAGCTGGGCATTGGAATATTAAAGTTCACACGGCAATCTGATTAATCAGGGCAACAGTTCATTTGATGTTGAAGGTGCAATATCCAATAGAAATTGATCATACAACTCCAACTTGAAACATCTTCAGGTTTTCCCAAGTCTGTCACGAGAACAGCATCCACCCATGTAGCTCCACACGAGCTTGAAACAAATGTTTAAATTGCTAGTCCACAGTCCAGGATGTTCCACATCGAAGGTCAGACTCTTTATGTGTAAAGCAATAGATATCTTTTTCTGAACTAGTCTTTTCATGGGCCATGGTAACAAAGTCAAAAAGAAAAGTACACGTTAGCAAGATGACTTCACATTTCTGCACCGGCACGAAACACAGGGTCTAGTGGGCCTCACTTTGGGTAATACAAATGAGTTAATACAGCACAGTAATACATTAAATAAAACACATTTTAATATGCAAACTATAAATTGTGCATCAATGAGTTTTCATTAGCAATCAAGTTACAGTAAATTTAAACAAGATAACTGTTAATACATTTCAGTCAGTATTACACAGAACTACATTTCTCTATTTTTGCACACATATTTCAAACATTAATTATTAGAAATTCAATATTGTTTCAATACAGATTATTTGTTTAGAACCTAAACTATAACATTATGGGGGCCATTACGACCCTGGCAGTCGGTGCTATAGTGGAGGTATTACTGCCAACAGGCTGGCGGTACCTACATCCACTATTATGACATTGGCGGTTTGGCCAAAGCCAAACTGCCAAGTCAACACACCGACCGCCATGGCGGTAACGACCGCCGGGCTGGAGACTTCTGTCTCCAGCCCAGCGGCGGCCACTAGGCCACCCATGACATTTTTACCCCGCCCACCACCATGGTTTCTCTACCACCATGGAAACCATGGTGGTAGACACTATCAGTGCCAGGGAATTCCTTCCCTGACACTGATAGGGGTCTCCCTCTCCCCTCTCCCCCTCCCCAGAGTCCTCCCCCACCCTCCCCCTCCCAGCCCCCATATACACACATACACACACATACATACACACCCATACACACACGCGTACACACATTCACATATGCATGCAAATATTCATACACACTCACAGCAACACTCACGAACATACATCCAGGCACACACACACTCACACGACACAACATGCATTTACACACACACCCACTCATACACACAAGCATTACACACGCATACACGCATTCACACACAGTCACACACACCCCGACACACGCACACAACACCCTCCAGCCCTCCTCCTGTCAGAGAACCCGACTTACCTGCTTGCAGGGGGTCCTCCGGCAGGAGACAGGACGCGGCGCTGCTGCCAGCAGCAGCGTCCGCCAGCAAAACACCGCCATGACACGGTAGGCGGTATTTTGCTGGCATGGCGCTGCTGCTGGCAGCAGTGCTACTTTTCCGCTGTCTGCCGCCATGACCGTAGATGGAATTTCGACAGCCTTCTGATGGAATTCTGTCTATTGTCATAATTAGGTGGACGGTCAGTAGCCACGGCGACAGTATGTTGGCGGTCGTCGCCGTGGCGGTAGGCGGCATTTGCTGCCAAGGTCCTAATGAGGGCCTATGTCTTTTAAATCCTTCAAACATTTAATTAAACGTTGATACCACCTATGTTTAAGTCTCTAGTCAAAACAAATGTGCTCTAAAATGGCTTCTCAGTACGTCCCTCTACAGTCAAACTTTTAGTACTTTGAATATCATAATGCATAACCTGTCATGTAGAGATGATTTCTGTGACATGAGGGACAGTACTAACGTTTCTGCTACATCATTCTCCTCTCTGATGGTGAATCAAGCCATCACAAGATACTACAACTCTAATTTTCAATGAGACAGACACATTTCAGAGGCTTATTTAGGTAAGGTCTTCTAAAGTCCCTTAACTGCTTGCTGTTACTAACGTATATGCTCCTTCCAGTCTCAATTTCAATCTCCTCCTTTCTCTGTCTATTCTTGGCTTTTTCTCCTTCAACTTTTTGAACAATTCATAAAGACCAACGGCAACTAGAGCACTCACAGCCATAATCAATAGGGGTCTCAAAATGGTTCCAACAATTCCTCTCCCTAAATTTCCAAACCACTTTCCAATTGCTGAAAAACCACTACCTATTGCTTCCCATGCACCTCTGCTGTTAACTCTTTCAGGTCCTGTTTCAAGTCAGTCATATTTGCAATGTATTTTCTTATCTCCTCACTATTGTGAGGTATGTAAGTGCAACACTGTTGAGCATGCACCATCTTGCAAACTCCGCCTTCCTTTGCAAGAACAATGTCTAATGTAAGGTGATTTTTGTAAAACTGCTGATCTTACAGCAACCATTTCTGTTTCCATTAATAAAATGGCATCTGTAGTGTCTGTAGATATCGTATCTACTATTGTTGACAACACTCAAATCGTGAGATCATTCAATATAACTCCTACTGATGGAATTATGGCACCAAAAATATCACCTACAAACTCTGAAGCAGTACCTCCTCTCTTAACTCGGGTGTTTGATTTCTCATTCCAAACTGGATCATTATAATCTCCCACATGATAAATATTTGGAAAAACTAATCCCCCGCAACATGTAACATACCAGCCTTTTAGCAGCTTGTAATAGGCATTCTTTCCACATATGAAATAAACCCATAGTATGGCCGGGGCCTGTTTATTCAACTTAAAAGTCTAACCACTCATAAACAAAAAATGTCTGCATTTACTAGTTCCTACAAAATGTGTGTCAATCTTTGATCAAGTTCTAAGATCAAGTCCCTTCTTATTGGGATTACATCTGATTCACTGGACGATCCATGTCTGCCAAGGGTGTTACAGCTGGCCCCAGATCCTAACTCTGAGGTGCTTGAAACTATTTTAGTGGAGCTAATGGAGTTGGTGTATTCCCCTCGACTTGGAAAGAGATAATCATGATAACTCTGAAAAAGAAACCCAGGGGTGATCATAGCGACCTTAAAAATCTTCGCCCTATCTCTCGCCTGCCTGATCCTGCCAAGATTCTTGTAAAGCAAATCAACCATGAATTAGCCAATTATCTTTTTGCCCATGGCTGTCTGGATCCCTCACAGCATGTGCTCAGGAAGCATGATAGATCTTGGTGTTATTGGATTTATCTGCAGCCTTTGTCAAAATCTCTTCCCGGTTGATGGTGCAGCGGTTGCATCAGCCGGGGCTGAGGGTTGCTGGAGTCATTTCTGTGTAATAGATCTATTACAGTCCATTGTGGTGACTACAGAGCGGCTCCCTTTCAGCTTCCTTGCAGAGTCCCCCAGGGGTCTTCCCTCAGTTCGACCCTTTTTAATTTGTATGTGCTCCTCTGGCAAAACTGGTCCATTCCTGCGGGTTCCAGGTCTCTTTGTATGCGGATGATACTCAGCTTATCATTTACTTCAAGGATGACTGGGATGAGGTGGGAGGTAGGTTCCATAGCTGCATGAGGGAAGTCAGCCTGTGGATGAGTCCGAATTGGCTGAAAATGAATAGGGATAAAACAGAGATCTTTGTATTTGGGGCAGAGAGGTCTATTTGGAGCAATCGTTGGTGGCCCGAGTCCTCTGGAACTTTACCCTCCCCATAACAGCAGCTAAGAATCTGGGCGTTATGTTTGACAACTCCTTGACATTTGACATGCAGCTTAACAGAACAGTGAATGTCTGTTTTTGGGTGGTCAACATCCTAAAAAAGGTCTTGCCTTTTGTACCCAAGGAAATTAGAGTATCTGTGGTCCTAGCTCTCATCATATTAAGATTAGTCTGCTGCAATGCATTGTATCTGAATATTAATTAATAATCTCTGAATAAGCTACAGCGTATTTGGAATGTAGCTGCCCATTTGGTGCTAGGACTACTTAAGCTTTCCTATGCCAGGCAGGGTCTAAGACAGCTTCACTAGGAAATGCATCTCTTTTAAAGCTCTTTGCCTGACCCTTAAGGATCTTTATTTCCAAGGATCAGGATACCTTCAATCCACCCTAAAATGGTATACTCCCATTAGGATCTGCAGGCCTCTGGATGGTTCTAGTACCTCTTTGTCAGAAAGTTAGATGGGGTGACCGGGCCATCTCAGTGGCTGTGCCGAAGCTTTGGAATTCTCTCTCAGTCTAGATTAGAGGCCTGAACTTTTTTGCAAGTAACTCAGAACGTAGCTTTTCTCACAGTAGCTTGTTGGAGTATTCCTACCCCTCTTCTCACGCCGCTTAACGATTTGATACCTTTCGCCTGAATGCACTTTAGAAGTATCAAATGTAAATCTAAATCTAAATAACATAGTTCTCCTTCATGTTGCCAATCTAAAGCCAGGAATCCTAGATTTCCAGCTGCCAAATGTGTTTCATCCTTTCCCCAATTTGGAAAGCTACTGCCTTTTCTATGTTAGACCTCATAGCTCTTCTTCTCTCCTCAACTTGTCCAATGAATTCCTTCTCTACTGGGGTAATACTGCAGGTCAAATTGTTCTTGTAGGCCTAAACCGTACTAAACATCAATGTATGTTCGAAGAAGCAACCATGTTGTCAATATTTTTTGTCTTTGCAGTGTTGCTCCAATGGTTCATGATGGGAACAATTGAAAACACTAAATCAAAATTTGATTAAAAGTATTGATACTGCTCCTGCTGATATAAACTACAGGAAATTCCATAGGTTAGGGGTAACCTAAAGTATGTAATCCCCTCACTTACTGTTGAAGGCAACTGTGTGCATATGTAACAGTCTCTAGCTTCCATGGGATCTACATACTCATATAACAACTTATAATACACACTTGCAGACAAATCACCTATGGAACCTTCAGTATGTAAGTATTTCTCATCTTTATACAGGGATTTTGATCTGGAATGCGATTTGCTAAATTCGGGGAACTTGTGGATGTAACTGCCTCTGAATCACTTACTATTGGCAGAGTCAAGCCAATGAACATTAATATAATTATGATAACTGTCACTACCACTAAGCCTATGCATATGTATTTGCATTTACCAATTCTGTTTCCATTTGACTCCATGAGTTCTCTAATTTCAGATCAAAAGTTCAAGTTCAAAAATCAAATCAAAAATGAAAAATGAAAAACGCAACGCTGCTTCAATGTATCACTGTCTCTTTTCAGTCCTTTTAATTTGTGAGCAAATCAAAAATAATTTCTTTAAAAAGTGCAAATTATTCACAAAATGTTCTTTGATCTTCTAGAAAGTTCATCAAGAGTTTTCGCTACATGCATATGTTCAAAAACCTTGTACCAAAGCCCAATGTCTCAAATAAAGGCAAAGCTCGTAATCACTAATATTCACTCATAACCGCTTCATCAAGCGTCAATGAGATTTCAAAGTTCAGCTCCACCACAATTGCAAACTCAAGAATACTGAACTGGATTTGAATTATTAAAACAAAAGGTTGCACACTCCTCCTCCCAGTCATTTGGAGCAAAATATGTCCATGAAGTATTTTTGGCTTGGTACTCTCTTTGATCTCTTGTTTACTCGACCTTCAGCATCACTGTCACTTTGGCGTGACTCTTCTGACTCCTCAGCAATAGTCAGAGGCACTAGTAGAGCTGGCACTGAGCAATCTATAGGTCAATTTTTTCCTGGTACAGCTCTTTTATCTACACCAACTGGTCCTTCATTAGCATCAGAGCTCGCATGAGTCAACTGATTCTGTCTCGACCCTTCTGTACCATCTAACATTGTTGACTCTCTCAGACCCCCCTAGACCATACTTGTGCTGTAGCAGCCACTTATCTAGCCTCAACAGCTTGACTATTCTGACCCTCTCACTTACTGTAACCGACCCTTCAGGAACAGATGCTGTATCATCCAGAGGACCTGGAACTTTGTGAGTGTGGCTAGTGTGTACCCAGTTAGGGAGTCAAGCACACTTCACACTGTAGTTGTTATCCAAACCACCTGACATGGGCCTCTCCAAGACGTTTTCCTTACTTTTTTTCACCACAAGCCAGTAGCCTGGACATAGGTGATAGCAAAGCTCCTGCTTCAGCTGTGCTGTATCTTCTCCAACTGATGAGACAAAGAACCAACCACGTAAGCCAGTCTTTTGCAATAATCCAGTACCAAGTCATCTGTAATGTTCACAAGTGCATTTGCAGGCACGACTGGCAATCTCATGGCCCTTCCCACGATCATCTAATGAGGGGACAAGCCAATCTTTCTGTCGGGCGTACTGCACATACTCATCAAGATAAGAGGCATTGCACCTGGCCATTTCAAAGTGGTGGATATACATACCTTTGCCAATCTAGACTTCAAGGTGCAATTAATCTGTTTGACAAGTACAGAAGCCTCAGGTCAGTTTCTGCAATGTAATCTTTGCTCAACTTATAATGCCACACACAATAATTTCAGAACCCCACTGTTGAAATTGGTTCCTCTGTCTGACTCTAGAGAAGTTGGGAATCTGAACTGTGGAACCAGTTCCTTAACTTATAACTTTGTTACGTGGAGACTATAATTTCTCCTGTTCGGGTACGCTTTAACCCAGTGCAAAAACATGCATACAATGACTAAGACATTTCTCTGTCCATTGCACACAGGCAGCTCTATGAAATTCAGCTACATCATGTTGAGAGATTCTCCTGATCTTTCTATGTGGCTCAGTGTAGCAACTGTGCATTTTCCTACATTCATCTGCTGGCATGTGACACTCCTATGGCACACGGCTTCTGCAATCACTCGGAATCTGGGGTTAAACCATCTCTGTCTAAAGGTTCTGATCATTGCATCCCCACCTATATGTGTCTGTCTTTGATAGTATCTAGCCATGGAAGACAACAAGCTTTTTGGCAACACTGCTCTTCCATCGTTTGAAACCTAAATAGAATCCTCATTTCACTTGAAACATCCTGCTCTAATCCAACTTTGCTGCTGTTTCTCTGTCACTTCCTCATGCAATCTCTTCACTTCCTCCTGTGTATTGACAGCAGTTAACAGGAAACTTTGACTTGTCCCATCATTAGTCTCAATGTTCCATTCTCCATTAAAAGAAGTACGACTTAGTACACAATATCCTGTTGCATAGTGTAGGAGGCTGGACTGGCTTGTAGTGAGTACCAAGGGGTACTTGCACCTTGCACCAGGCCCAGTTATCCCTTATTAGTGTATAGGGTGTCTAGCAGCTTAGGCTGATAGATAATGGTAGCTTAGCAGAGCAGCTAAGGCTGAACTAGGAGACGTGTGAAGCTACTACAGTACCACTTAGTGTCATATGCACAATATCATAAGAAAACACAATACACAGTTATACTAAAAATAAAGGTACTTTATTTTTATGACAATATGCCAAAGTATCTTAGAGTGTACCCTCAGTGAGAGGATAGGAAATATACACAAGATATATATACACAATAGCAAAAATATGCAGTATAGTCTTAGAAAACAGTGCAAACAATGTATAGTTACAATAGGATGCAATGGGGAAACATAGGGATAGGGGCAACACAAACCATATACTCCAAAAGTGGAATGCGAACCACGAATGGACCCCAAACCTATGTGACCTTGTAGAGGGTCGCTGGGACTATTAGAAAATAGTGAGAGTTAGAAAAATAACCCTCCCCAAGACCCTGAAAAGTGAGTGCAAAGTGCACTAAAGTTCCCCTAAGGACAAAGAAGTCGTGTTAGAGGAATAATGCAGGAAAGACACAAACCAACAATGCAACAACTGTGGATTTCCAATCTAGGGTACCTGTGGAACAAGGGGACCAAGTCCAAAAGTCACAAGCAAGTCGGAGATGGGCAGATGCCCAGGAAATGCCAGCTGCGGGTGCAAAGAAGCTTCTACTGGACAGAAGAAGCTGAGGTTTCTGCAGGAACGAAAAGAGCTAGAGACTTCCCCTTTGGTGGACGGATCCCTCTCGCCATGGAAAGTTGTGCAGAAGTGTTTTCCCGCTGAAAGAACGCCAACAAGCCTTGCTAGCTGCAAATCGTGCGGTTAGCATTTTTGGACGCTGCTGTGGCCCTGGAGGGACCAGGAGGTCGCAAATTTAGACCAGGAGAGAGAGGGGACATCGAGCAAGACAAGGAGCCCTCTCAGCAGCAGGTAGCACCCGCAGAAGTGCCAGAAACAGGCACTA
This sequence comes from Pleurodeles waltl, assembly GCF_031143425.1. Taxonomy (NCBI): domain Eukaryota; kingdom Metazoa; phylum Chordata; class Amphibia; order Caudata; family Salamandridae; genus Pleurodeles; species Pleurodeles waltl. Next base: position 932,723,201 of record NC_090448.1, on the reverse strand, counting down.
CAAGGATGCGTGAAACGGTGCTCACCCGAAGTCGCACAAAGGAGTCCCACGTCGCCGGAGACCAACTTAGAACGTCGTGCAATGCAGGTTAGAGTGCCGTGGACCCAGGCTTGGCTGTGCATGAAGGATTTCCGCCGGAAGTGCACAGGGGCCGGAGTAGCTGCAAAAGTCGCGGTTCCCAGCAATGCAGCCCAGCGAGGTGAGGCAAGGACTTACCTCCACCAAACTTGGACTGAAGAGTCACTGGACTGTGGGGGTCACTTGGACAGAGTCGCTGGATTCGAGGGACCTCGCTCGTCGTGCTGAGAGGAGACCCAAGGGACCGGTAATGCAGCTTTTTGGTGCCTGCGGTTGCAGGGCGAAGATTCCGTCGACCCACGGGAGATTTCTTCGGAGCTTCTGGTGCAGAGAGGAGGCAGACTACCCCCACAGCATGCACAAGCAGGAAAGCAGTCGAGAAGGCGGCAGGATCAGCGTTACAGAGTTGCAGTAGTCGTCTTTGCTACTATGTTGCAGTTTTGCAGGCTTCCAGCGCGGTCAGCAGTCGATTCCTTGGCAGAAGGTGAAGAGAGAGATGCAGAGGAACTCGGCTGAGCTCTTGCATTCGTTATCTAAGGAATCCCAAGAGACAGAGACCCTAAATAGCCAGAAAAGAGGGTTTGGCTACCTAGGAGAGAGGATAGGCTAGCAACACCTGAAGGAGCCTATCACAAGGAGTCTCTGACGTCACCTGGTGGCACTGGCCACTCAGAGCAGTCCAGTGTGCCAGCAGCACCTCTGTTTCCAAGATGGCAGAGGTCTGGAGCACACTGGAGGAGCTCTGGGCACCTCCCAGGGGAGATACAGGTCAGGGGAGTGGTCACTCCCCTTTCCTTTGTCCAGTTTCGCGCCAGAGCAGGGCTAAGGGGTCCCTGAACCGGTGTAGACTGGCTTATGCAGAAATGGGCACCAAATGTGCCCATGAAAGCATTTCCAGAGGCTGGGGGAGGCTACTCCTCCCCTGCCTTCACACCATTTTCCAAAGGGAGAGGGTGTAACACCCTCTCTCAGAGGAAGTCCTTTGTTCTGCCATCCTGGGCCAGGCCTGGCTGGACCCCAGGAGGGCAGATGCCTGTCTGAGGGGTTGGCAGCAGCAGCAGCTGCAGTGAAACCCCGGGAAAGGCAGTTTGGCAGTACCAGGGTCTGTGCTACAGACCACTGGGATCATGGGATTGTGCCAACCATGCCAGGATGGTATAGAGGGGGCAATTCCATGATCATAGACATATTACATGGCCGTATTCGGAGTTACCATTGTGAATCTACATATAGGTAGTGACCTATATGTAGTGCACGCGTGTAATGGTGTCCCTGCACTCACAAAGTCCGGGGAATTGGCCCTGAACAATGTGGGGGCACCTTGGCTAGTGCCAGGGTGCCCTCACACTAAGTAACTTAGCACCCAACCTTTACCAGGTAAAGGTTAGACATATAGGTGACTTATAAGTTACTTAAGTGCAGTGTAAAATGGCTGTGAAATAACGTGGACGTTATTTCACTCAGGCTGCAGTGGCAGGCCTGTGTAAGAATTGTCAGAGCTCCCTATGGGTGGCAAAATAAATGCTGCAGCCCATAGGGATCTCCTGGAACCCCAATACCCTGGGTACCTCAGTATCATATACTAGGGAATTATAAGGGTGTTCCAGTAAACCAATGTAAATTGGTAAAATTGGTCACTAGCCTGTTAGTGACAATTTGAAAGAAATGAGAGAGCATAACCACTGAGGTTCTGGTTAGCAGAGCCTCAGTGAGACAGTTAGGCACCACACAGGGAACACATACATATAGGCCACAAACTTATGAGCACTGGGGTCCTGACTAGCAGGGTCCCAGTGACACATAACAAACATACTGAAAACATAGGGTTTTCACTATGAGCACTGGGCCCGGGCAAGCAGGATACCAGTGAGACAGTGAAAACACCCTGACATACACTCACAAACAGGCCCAAAGTGGGGGTAACAAGGCTAGAAAGAGGCTACTTTCTCACACAACCCCCCCCCCCCCAAACGAAGGACAATAAGGCTAACCTTGGCCAGTTGAGACTTTATTGTCTAAGTGGTGATAAGTAGAGAGTAGCTCTGCAATAGACTGGTTACTCCCTTTATCATCCACTATATGGTTACTTCCCTGTGGGGATGTAAACCACCCTGTTTGAAGTTTTTTAGCTAAGCAACAATGTGAAGATGTATTTTCAGAGTTTCTATCAGTAAGTTTTAGTTTAGAGCAGTGGGAATTGTCCATTGAACCTATTTGTAGTGATGGAAATGCCAGACAGGGATGCTGTCTCAGAAAAGCCATAGCTGGGCAAAAACTTTGTCCATATAGCTGGAAGAGAGAACAGGGATGCTGTTTCTCTTGGGTTGGAGCGGGGCAGGGATGCTGTTCTATCAGCTCCACACTAGGGCAGGGATGCTGTCCTAAGTGTTGTGAGGCAGTGCAGAGTTTCTGCACTAAAGTTTCTCTGGGAGGGTTGGAGGGATGCTCCATGTTAACTAAAATGGTGCTCTTTTTCTCACCAATGTTTGTTATCCCACAGAGAGGTACTTCTACCTCAGGGAGTCCAGCTTTGCCAGCTGATGATTCCCTTGGAACAGGTGCCACCCCAGGAGAGGTTTCTCCCACCACAGGAATGGTATCCTGAATGGTAGGGTGGTTAGGGGATACTGTGATACCCTTTATACCTGTTGATGGAGAAGGATCCTGATTTTTCAGGCCTTCTCTCCTTTGCTTTTTCATTTCACTAGAAATGAGAGGGAACAATTCCTCAGGGATGCCCAGCATGGCTGCATGGGCATAAAACTCTACATCAGCCCAACCTGAGGCCTCTAGGTCATTACCTAAGAGACAGTCTACAGGTAAGCTAGGTGATACCACCACCTGCTTAGGGCCAGTAACTCCACCCCAACTAAACTGAATTATAGCTAAGGGAAGAAACTTAGTGGAGTTATGGACATCAATAATCTTATACTGTTGTCCAATGATGTGTTGTTCAGGAGCCACTAGGTTTTCAGTCACCAAAGTGATAATGGCACCTGTGTCCCTGTAGGCCAAGGCCTCAACACCATTTATTGAAACTGTCTGCCTGTACTTATCCATTGTAAGGGGACAAGCAGCCAGTGTGGCAAGGCCAATGCCACTAGGTGTGACAGAAACTGTCTTGGGACTGACTACCCCAGTTTCTATGATGGACCCATAAGTGAACCCAACTACACCCTTTGCTTGACTGTTGCCAGCAGTCCCACCACTAGTACCACTACTGCTAGGGGCACTAGAGCTTGATGTATTAGTGGTGGTAGGCTCAGGGGGTTTACCTGGACAGGACTTATCCCCTGGCCTATGGCCTCTGTTTTTACACACAAAGCACCAAGGCTTTTTAAACTGTGTAGGTTGAGAAGAAGAGGAAGAATTTGTTTTATCTCCACCCCCTGAAGAGTGTTTAAGATTTGAAGTGGGATCTTTGGTTTTACCCTTATCCCCATGCTTATCTTGAGACTTTTCACCATCTTTCTTCTTAGTGTTCTCTTTGTCACCCCCTGTATGAACTTTTCTGTTCACCCTTGTTCTGACCCATTTGTCTGCCTTCTTTCCCAATTCTTGGGGAGAGGTCAGATCAGAGTCCACCAAGTACTGGTGCAACAAATCAGACACACAATTATTAAGAATATGCTCTCTCAGGATCAAGTTATACAGGCTGTCATAATCAGTAACTTTACTGCCATGTAACCACCCCTCCAAGGCCTTCACTGAATGGTCAATGAAATCAACCCAGTCTTGTGAAGACTCCTTTTTGGTCTCTCTGAACTTTATCCTGTATTGTTCAGTGGTTAAGCCATAACCATCCAGGAGTGCATTCTTAAGAACTGTAAAATTATTGGCATCACTTTCTTTCACAGTAAGGAGCCTATCCCTACCTTTTCCACTAAATGATAGCCATAGGATAGCAGCCCACTGCCTTTGAGGGTCATCCTGTACAACACAGGCCCTCTCAAGTGCAGCAAACCACTTGTTAATGTCATCCCCCTCCTTATAAGGGGGAACTATCTTCTGCAGATTCCTGGAATCATGCTCTTTTGCAGGATGACTCTGGGGAATACTGCTGCTGCCACCATGGGTTTCTAAACCCAGTTTCTGTCTCTCCTTCTCTACTTCTAAAGTCTGTCTATCCAAATCCAGCTGTTGCTTCTTGAGCTTCAGTCTAGTTTGTTCCACTCTCAATCTATTGAGCTCCCTTTCTAACAATCTGTCATCAGGGCGGGTGGGAGAGACATGTCTTGAAACAGAAGTATGATGAGAATGGACAGAAGGAGACCTGTCCCTTACAGAGGGCACCCTAACAGCTTGGCTAACAGAAACATCATTTCTACTGTGATGAGAATGAATGCTCTTGCTATGATGTGAGACAACACTATCTGTATGGTGTGACTCAACATCAGTACCAACTATGCTAGACTGTCTAGTAATGGGCAGGCTTGGAAGTTTCTTTCCTGAATCTTTTCCTGGGGGAGTCCCTGGATCAGATTGGGAACCATTAGCTACTTTTTCAACAGATGGGGCACTTTCAGCCTTATCTTGTTCTCTAAGCATGTTAAGTAACAATTCCAAGGAAGGATTCTTCCCTACACTCAAACCTCTTTCTACACAGAGACTCCTTGCTCCTTTCCAGCTAAGGTGGTCATATGCAAGTTTGGACAGATCAACATTTTGGCCTGTGCCAGACATTTTTAGAAAGAGTTAAAGTGATAGAAAAAGGATAACAAGTTTGTCAGAGCTTTTTAGAAAGACAGAGAAAAAAAACTTTTTAAACTTTTTAGAACTTTTTAGAAAGTTAGAAGTACTTTTCAGCACTTTAGAAAGGAGTGAAAAGAGGAAATGCAAAACTTTTTGGTTATGTGTATATACACTGAACTTGTTTTGTATATTTTTCTCTTATGAAAAGTACAATGACAAGAGTGGTAAGTAGTCTCAAAGCACTTATCCCACCGCTGCACAACCAATGTAGGAGGCTGGACTGGCTTGTAGTGAGTACGAAGGGGTACTTTCACCTTGCACCAGGCCCAGTTATCCCTTATTAGTGTATAGGGTGTCTAGCAGCTTAGGCTGATAGATAATGGTAGCTTAGCAGAGCAGCTTAGGCTGAACTAGGAGACGTGTGAAGCTACTACAGTACCACTTAGTGTCATATGCACAATATCATAAGAAAACACAATACACAGTTATACTAAAAATAAAGGTACTTTATTTTTATGACAATATGCCAAAGTATCTTAGAGTGTACCCTCAGTGAGAGGATAGGAAATATACACAAGATATATATACACAATAGCAAAAATATGCAGTATAGTCTTAGACAACAGTGCAAACAATGTATAGTTACAATAGGATGCAATGGGGAAACATAGGGATAGGGGCAACACAAAGCATATACTCCAAAAGTGGAATGCAAACCACAAATGGACCCCAAACCTATGTGGCCTTGTAGAGGGTCGCTGGGACTATTAGAAAATAGTGAGAGTTAGAAAAATAACCCTCTCCAAGACCCTGAAAAGTGAGTGCAAAGTGCACTAAAGTTCCCCTAAGGACAAAGAAGTCGTGTTAGAGGAATAATGCAGGAAAGACACAAACCAACAATGCAACAACTGTGGATTTCCAATCTAGGGTACCTGTGGAACAAGGGGACCAAGTCCAAAAGTCACAAGCAAGTCGGAGATGGGCAGATGCCCAGGAAATGCCAGCTGCGGGTGCAAAGAAGCTTCTACTGGACAGAAGAAGCTGAGGTTTCTGCAGGAACGAAAAGGGCTAGAGACTTCCCCTTTGGTGGACGGATCTCTCTCCCTGTGGAGAGTCGTGCAGAAGTGTTTTCCCGCCGAAAGAACGCCAACAAGCCTTGCTAGCTGCAAATTGTGCAGTTAGGTTTTTGGACGCTGCTGTGGCCCTGGAGGGACCAGGAGGTCGCAAATTTAGACCAGGAGAGAGAGGGGACGTCGAGCAAGACAAGGAGCCCTCTCAGCAGCAGGTAGCACCTGGAGAAGTGCCAGAAACAGGCACTACGAGGATGCGTGAAACAGTGCTCACCCGAAGTCGCACAAAGGAGTCCCACGTCGCCGGAGACCAACTTAGAACGTCGTGCAATGCAGGTTAGAGTGCTGTGGACCCAGGCTTGGCTGTGCACAAAGGATTTCCGCCGGAAGTGCACAGGGGCCGGAGTAGCAGCAAAAGTCGCGGTTCCCAGCAATGCAGCCCAGCGAGGTGAGGCAAGGACTTACCTCCACCAAACTTGGACTGAAGAGTCACTGGACTGTGGGGGTCACTTGGACAGAGTCGCTGGATTCGAGGGACCTCGCTCGTCGTGCTGAGAGGAGACCCAAGGGACCGGTAATGCAGCTTTTTGGTGCCTGCGGTTGCAGGGGGAAGATTCCGTCGACCCACGGGAGATTTCTTCGGAGCTTCTGGTGCAGAGAGGAGGCAGACTACCCCCACAGCATGCACAAGCAGAAAAACAGTCGAGAAGGCGGCAGGATCAGCGTTACAGAGTTGCAGTAGTCGTCTTTGCTACTATGTTGCAGTTTTGCAGGCTTCCAGCGCGGTCAGCAGTCGATTCCTTGGCAGAAGGTGAAGAGAGAGATGCAGAGGAACTCGGCTGAGCTCTTGCATTCGTTATCTAAGGAATCCCAAGAGAGAGAGACCCTAAATAGCCAGAAAAGAGGGTTTGGCTACCTAGGAGAGAGGATAAGCTAGCAACACCTGAAGGAGCCTATCACAAGGAGTCTCTGACGTCACCTGGTGGCACTGGCCACTCAGAGCAGTCCAGTGTGCCAGCAGCACCTCTGTTTCCAAGATGGCAGAGGTCTGGAGCACACTGGAGGAGCTCTGGGCACCTCCCACGGGAGGTACAGGTCAGGGGAGTGGTCACTCCCCTTTCCTTTGTCCAGTTTCGCGCCAGAGCAGGGCTAAGGGGTCCCTGAACCGGTGTAGACTGGCTTATGCAGAAATGGGCACCAAATGTGCCCATGAAAGCATTTCCAGAGGCTGGGGGAGGCTACTCCTCCCCTGCCTTCACACCATTTTCCAAAGGGAGAGGGTGTAACACCCTCTCTCAGAGGAAGTCCTTTGTTCTGCCATCCTGGGCCAGGCCTGGCTGGACCCCAGGAGGGCAGATGCCTGTCTGAGGGGTTGGCAGCAGCAGCAGCTGCAGTGAAACCCCGGGAAAGGCAGTTTGGCAGTACCAGGGTCTGTGCTACAGACCACTGGGATCATGGGATTGTGCCAACCATGCCAGGATGGTATAGAGGGGCAATTCCATGATCATAGACATATTACATGGCCATATTCGGAGTTACCATTGTGAATCTACATATTTGTAGTGACCTATATGTAGTGCACGCGTGTAATGGTGTCCCCGCACTCACAAAGTCCGGGGAATTGGCCCTGAACAATGTGGGGGCACCTTGGCTAGTGCCAGGGTGCCCTCACACTAAGTAACTTAGCACCCAACCTTTACCAGGTAAAGGTTAGACATATAGGTGACTTATAAGTTACTTAAGTGCAGTGTAAAATGGCTGTGAAATAACGTGGACGTTATTTCACTCAGGCTGCAGTGGCAGGCCTGTGTAAGAATTGTCAGAGCTCCCTATGGGTGGCAAAATAAATGCTGCAGCCCATAGGGATCTCCTGGAACCCCAATACCCTGGGTACCTCAGTATCATATACTAGGGAATTATAAGGGTGTTCCAGTAAGCCAATGTAAATTGGTAAAATTGGTCACTAGCCTGTTAGTGACAATTTGAAAGAAATGAGAGAGCATAACCACTGAGGTTCTGGTTAGCAGAGCCTCAGTGAGACAGTTAGGCACCACACAGGGAACACATACACATAGGCCACAAACTTATGAGCACTGGGGTCCTGACTAGCAGGGTCCCAGTGACACATAACAAACATACTGAAAACATAGGGTTTTCACTATGAGCACTGGGCCCTGGCAAGCAGGATACCAGTGAGACAGTGAAAACACCCTGACATACACTCACAAACAGGCCCAAAGTGGGGGTAACAAGGCTAGAAAGAGGCTACTTTCTCACACATAGTTATTAGATTTCTTCTGCGCTGTACATTTTACAATAGCAATGTTTGCTGGTAGCTGTAATACATTCAACTCACTGTCAATTGCATCACCATTATGGATAAGGGATCCAATGGAGGCCATGAACCCTCTCTGGGACAATAACTATCCGAAACCATGGACAACACCATTCCCATACTGACTCAGTGAAGATTGACACTTTGAGCTGTTCAGAAACACAGCATGCTTTGGTAAGGACAACCAATTTGACTACTTGGGCAGAAAGGATTCCTCTAAGCCTGGAGGCTTCAATGACACCTGAGACCTGCCAAACTGCATAACTATCTCTCAGGATATCATCTTTATTTCTTAGACAGGAGCCATTGACAAACATGACATAGTCATTTTTAGTTAAGGGAACATCTTAAATGTCAGGTCTTGGTTTGGTGCACAATTCAGTCACATCGAGACAATCATGCTCAACCTCATCCGCACAATCATTGATATTTTCAACAGGAGTAGGCAATAGGGTAGCCGGATTCAAAGCTGTACATCTCTTAGGCCCTCATTTCAACCTCAGTGGTATTTTCACAAGACCGCTGAGGTTCCACCGGGCCGAAGACCGCCAGTGGTGGCGGTCTTCCATCAACCATATTATGACTGCTTTCAACCCTCCACCCTTTTTTAGACGGAGAGCCACCAGAAGCCATATTGCCGTCAGCGGTGAAATGGAGGCTGCTCTACTGTCACCGCCACGTCATCAGAACAATGCCCACCGTAATACGACCCAGTATTCGGTGTGGCGGTGTTCTGGTGATGGGGTGCTGGTGACGGAGCAGCCCCCATGGATCCCGTTCCCTCCCAGAGGATCACTGGAACAGGTAAGGTGATCGTCTGTTAGGGGATGGGGTTGGGGGGTGTTGTGTGTGTGCATGGGGGTGTCCGTTTGAGTATGTGAAGGGGTTGTGTGAGTGCGTGTATGCATGCAGGGGATGTAATGTGTGTATTGGAAATGTAACGTGTATGTATGTATGCATGTGTGCATGTATGTGCGCGCGTATGTGTGTGAGTGGTGTGAGTGTGCGTGTAGGGGGCATAGGGGGGTATGTGTGGGGGTTTCCATGGGTGTGGGGGGGTGGGGGGCAGTGTTTGGGAGGGGGTCCAACCACCATTGGGAGTGGTAGGGGGGGCGTGGGTGATGGGGGAGGACTCAGGGGAGGGGGAGGAGGGCGGGGCAGACCCCAATCAGTGCCAGGGAATGAATTCTGGAGGTCGTTACCACTGTGGCGGATGGTGCGGGACATTGGCAGTTTGGCATATGCCAAACCGCCAATGTCATAATGGGGCGGTAATGACCGCCAGCCTGTTTGCGGTCTTACCGCCCTTTTTCCGCCATCCGCCAGGGTTGTAATGAGGGCCTTAATGTTAACTTTCAGAGAAGCGAGGATGACCTGGTCATAGTGGGTCAAATACTGCATTTTAGTTCAGGTTAACCATATCTCCACAGAGTGGGGAATAAAAACAGTCAGAGGGGGATCCATAACAATGCCTTCTCACTATTTGATGCTGATGCTCAAAGCAGCGATGGCCTTTAAACAACCAGGCAGTGCTGAAGCCACAGGATCAAGTTTGGCAGAAAAATAAGCCACAAGCTTGTTTGCATTTCCATGCAGCTGTGTCAAAACTGAGAGAGCACAGCCATCCCTCTTAAAGCAAAATAAAGAAAATCATTTGTCATAATCAGGCTGTTCGAAATGGGGTTTCTAGTTGGCAGTATTTTGCACCCTTTCCAAGTAGGGACCCTCACTGTAGCCAGGGTAAGGGAGTCATACAGCTGAGATGACACCCCCTTGGTTGCTTGGCACGAGCAGTCAGGCTTATCTTAGAGGCAATGTGTATAGTATTTGTACACACATAGTAACACAGTAAAAATCCCACAAACATACTCTACACCAGTTTAGAAAAATAGCCAATATTTATCTGAGTAAAACAAGACCAAAATCCAACATACAGAAGCAAATCTTAGTATAGCACTTTAAAACACAATAGCTCAAACTAGGGCTATCACAACATCTTGACAGAGACATTCCCAACAGTCCGATGCCGCTCTCTCGAGGGAGTGATGGCCGGTCACAGAGTCGAATGGACCCCAGGTATAGAACCTTTGGAAAATGAGAAAACAAAAACATTGCATGGAGTCGGGAAGGTGAGGTGTCGCTAAAGCCAGTGCGGCGTTTGTTCCTTCTCAGTTCCTTACTATCAGACAGGCGAGGCATCGGTTCCTTACACTTGCAGGGAGGTGATGTGGCATCAGTGGTGACGTGTTGGTTCCTTAGATCCGGCAGGGTCGATAAATCCAGCAGATTAAGACACAAGACGCCGACTTTGTAGTATTGTGATCACACCACGGGCCACAGGTGCTGCAACGGGGTCAGAGTCGGGCGTCAAGGATGTCAGTGACACAGCACTTGGGACTCACATTGTGGCGGGACTTCGGAGGCATTGTACTGGCATTGGGCCTGCCGGGTCGGTGTCAGTCGTTGCACTCTGTGGGGACCACGGCACTGGTACAGGCAGCAGCGTGGAGTTGGACAGCAGTGCTGGTTTCGAAGGCACTCTGGAGTTGATGTCCTTGGTTTCTTCTTGGATGCATCATAACTCACTCCCAAGGGCCCAGGGACTAGATGTGGCACAACTTGGTGAGTCGAGACTCTCAGTAAGAGAGCCCAGGTGCTGGCAGATGAAGTCTTTAATGTCACTGAGACTTCTAACAGGAGGCAAGATCAGCCAAGCCCTTGGAGACCCTCTGGAAGCAGAATCCAGAAAGCAAAGTACAGACCTTTCACTCCCAGGACAGAACCAGCAGGTCAGCACAGCAAAGCAACAAGCAGAGTGGCAATCCATCCTACAGCATCCAGCTCTTCCTTCTGGCAGAATGTCCTCAGTCCCGAAGGATTCTGAAGTTGTGGTCTCAGAGGTCCAGTAGTTATTCCCATTTCTGCCTGTGAAGTAGGCAAACTTCAAAGGAAAGTCTTTGTAGTGCACAAGACCCTGCCTTTCCTGCCCTGGCCCAGACACACTCCAGGGGGTTGGAGACTGCTTTGTGTGAGGACAGGAACAGCCCTAGTCAGGTGCAAGTGTCAGGTGCTCCCACCACTCTAGCCCAGAAAGCCCCATCAGAATATGCAGTGCACACCTCAGCTCCCTTGGTGTGACTGTCTAGAATGAATTCACAAACATCCCAGGTGTCATCCTGACCCAGACGTGTATTTCATAGCCGGGCAGAAGCACAGAATGGTTAAGCAAGGAAATTCTCACTTTCTAAAAGTGGCATTTCCAAACGTACAATTTAAAAACCAACTTAACCAAAAGATGTATATTTAAATTGTTAGTTCAGGGACCCCAAACTCCATATATCTACCTGTTCCCAAGGGGAAATTACACGTAAAAGACATTTCAAGGCAATCCCAATGTTACCCTATGGGAGGGATAGGCCTTGCAGCAGTGAAAAACACTGTCAGTATTTCACTATCAGGACGTGTAGAACACAGCAGTACATGTCCTCCCTTTTGCATACACTGCACCCTGCCCATGGGGCTTCCTTGGGCCTACCTTAGGGGTGACATACATGTTGGTAAAAGCAAAGTTTGGGCCCGGCAAGTAGGTGCAACTGCCAGGTCAAACTGGCAGTTAAAATTGCACACACACACTACTGCAGTGGTAGGTCTGAGACATTTTTTCAGGGCTACTCAGGCATTTAAAAAGTTTCATGTGGGTGGCATGTGTTTTATGTGGGTGGCACAATCAGTTCTGCAGGCCCACTAGTAGCATTTGACTTATAGGCCCTGGGTATACTTCGTGCACATTACTAGGGACCTACTAGTAAATCAAATATGCCAGTCATGGATTAACCAAACACCAGTGCCATTTAGACAGAGGTCATTTGCACTTTAGCACTGGTCAGCATTGGTAAACTGCCCAGAGTCCTAAAACCAGCAAAAAAACAAAATTCTGCACAGGATCAAAAACAGGAGGCCAGAAGCCAAAAAGACGGGGGAAAAATGCCAAGATCTGACATTTTAACAAGGCATTCCCAGAGCTGCGACTCGGCATAGGTTTTCTCTCAGCTCTTTGAAGGCACAAATGCAATTGTCATCCAATTGTACTGGATCAGACACATCCTTGTGTGTCAGCCTCTGTAAAGGCTTGGACAAAAAGGAAAAGTTTGGAATCCTCTGGTGACAATAGCCAACCAATCCCAGAAACATTTGGACTTCTCTCTGAATGGCAGGGGGATTCATTTTCATGAATGCTGAGATTCTTTCTTGTGACACTTTCCGCACACCTTCCTCAATGTGGTGATCTAATTACAGGACTGTCTTCTGGCAATACTGTAATTTTCCTGGGGAAACTTTATGTCTGTTGTCTCCTAAATGATTCAAACGAGCAATTGTATCTCTCCTGCATGCTTCTCTAGTGTTCGATGCAACAAGTATGTCATCTATATACTGCACTAAGACTGAGTGATAGGTCATTTTAAGGGATTCCAGATTCTTTTTCAAGATTTGGTTGAAAATCAAGGGACTCTCAGCATACCTATGTGGAACTTGCCAGCATGCCAAAACATGACTGCCAAATTTGAATACCAAGAAGATTAGACTTTCCTCATGCAATGGCATGGATAAAAAGTCTTGGCATAAATCAATCACAGTAAACCATTCTGCTTCACTTTTGATTTTGGAATAAAATCACTGCAGGATTCAGTACCACAGGACAACGTGGAACAACAATCTAATTTACCTTTCAAAGGTCCTCGACTATACTGTACAGTACTCTCCATTGGGCTTGCACAGACCTAGAATGGAAGAGTTACATGGATTTCCCACTATCTCTTTCAGGATGCCTTTTTCAATTAAACAATTGATCAGGGGAGTGATTCCTGCAATTGTTTTGGGTGTCATGTTATATGGGAGTGTTTTTGGATACACTACATTTGGTTTAACTGTTATTTTTATAGGTCCAACTCCTTCGGTGAGTCCTACTTCCTTTCCTGAGAAATCCCAAACTTCAGACATCACTGTGACTTTTAAATCTACTGCCAATTCATTACATGTCAGCATTGGGTACAATGTGACTCTCAGGTACTGCATCACAATTTTAAAAGGCACATCCTCCTCATTTGTTTGGATTGTGATTCCTCGGAGTGTGAAGCTAATAGAACAGTTTAGCTTACACAGTAAGCCACGCCCAAGTAAACTTACAGGACTTGAATTACGGAGCACAAATTGGTGCTCATTTTCAAATGAACCTATTTTTACAGGGGCATAATCTGTTGCAGGGTTGGTCAATTGTTTATGTGCAGCTCCTGCAATTTGAATTCTCTTCCCTGAAAAGGGTAAATGTGGCAATTCTGCTGTTCTGACAGTGGAACATAGAGCTGCAATGTCAACTAGGAATAACATATTATGACCCATAGAGTTGGCATTTTCATAAAGACCACATTGATCTACTTCTAAGGATGCACCTACCATGCAATCCTCATCATCTGAGCTCTCTGCTAGAAGAATTTCTGAAAATTCCTCATCACTCAGGTCCATTGGGGGAAACTATGATGCTATCTAATTCACATCGGCATTTGCAATTTGATTTAAATTCTGTTGGGGAACAACCATTTGCGGTTGAGTCATAGGGGCGCGTGTTACCTGCATCAGCTGTCCCGGGGACACATTTACATTTTGCACGCCAGGACTTTGAACTATATGAATTTGAACCTGATTATTGCCTTGTACTTTAGCAACTCCAGTATTCTGCTCTTGATTATTCACGTTACTAAAGGGATCCTCCCTTCACCAATGACCCCAATTATGGCATGTGTGACACGTATTAGTTCTCTTCAAAGTCTGGACTTCAACAGCACCTCCACTTTGATCTACCTGAATGCCGTGTCCTCTACCTCTAGGCTGGTCAACATTTGTTACCTGCTGTGGCACTCCCTGCATGCCACCAGTGTTCACTATCATTTGCGGGCTATGACTAACGTTCTGGGCAGCTTTCAATTGTATGACCATAACCTTCTCTTTCAAATTTTTTTTGTTTCAATTCCATTTCGTCACTACAATACTTGGCTTAGTGCAGAATTTCATCAAGAGATTTATTCTGCCAACAAATTGAGTGTTGCTTAATCATCTTACTTATGTCTGGCTTCTATCCTTGCACAAATCTAAATACAAAATGACCCATATCTTTAGCTTCTGTTGTTTTTGTACCGCTATGACGCTTGAAATCCTGCAGCAATAATTTGTAATAAGCATGAATCAACTGCATTAACTCCTGAGTTATCCTGTCAATCCTCTGCTTGTAATACTTCTTCACCACTTCTTCGGATGGTGCACCCATTACTGGATCTCTTCAGAGGGTTCACAATCAGCCCAATCAACATTCACCTTGCATTCAGTCTACAGATCACTTGAAACCACAATGTCAAACAACATATTCAGATCTTCTCATAGGCATTTCGAGACTTCCTGAATCTCTTTGCCTGCTTGTACATTTCCACTGGATTATTTCTCAATCTCAGGTAATCATTTGTGAATGACAAAATATCACTCCTACTCCAGGATAAATGAACATAACCTCCACCTGGTATCTGTTTCATGGGCATCATCTTTACACTGTCCTTTGCTTGATTTTCTCCTTCCAGAGGTACATTTAGCTTTGCTTTCTTCTAATCTCTTTTCTTTGCCCGTCTACCTTCCCTCGTACCTATGGCTCCCCATTTCTAAGTGTAAGTAATCAATTCCTTAATGTGCAATTTCATTTCAGGAGATCTCATGTTGACTATGTCCTTTTTGCGAAACTCCAATCTGTAACTTCTCTTTAAGGACTTTGAATTCTCTAAATCCACATCATATTGTTTGACTACTCCAGCTAATCTTTCATAAACCTATTCTGCACATTGAATAATATCTTTGCACAGGAACAGTAGTTCATCTTCTCTGTAGCTTTCCAATTGGGCTAAAGTCATTTAATCCCAATTAAAATCGGGACACATTCACTGATCTCTCTCTCTCTGGTGTCTCTTCTGTTCTCATATTGCAGTTTGTTGTACTTGTCCCACCTTCAAGACTCAAATAATTCCACAAATCATTCAGCTGCTGTGCAATGCAACCTCATAGACTCACATTCTCATTCCATGATACTTCTGCTTTTAACGGTCCTACACTTTGCTGACTGAGGTATTAACATTTGACATGTTCTCTAGTGTGTCAAAGGGTACTCCTCCTTGTAGAGTGCTGCAATTTACATTTGGGTCTGATTAGGTCTAGACACAAAATAAGGTGGGGTTCCCTGAGGAAACCTCACATCAGGGATGACTTCTGTCTGACCTGTCATCCGGTTTGGATCTGCAATTCGTGTATGAGTTAACAGTCTCACAAGAGTGCCTACTGTCACTACTTCTGAGTTGTTAGAATATACTAACCTCTGCCTACCAATTAGTGATATGCCAGAGGAGGTAACTGGTGTATCAGGAACAGTGGGGACATTTATTGAATGTGCATTGCTTCCAGGCATACATGGAGCATACAAAGGAACAATTGGACCTATAGTTAATCGAACAGTTAATGCATCTGGGCCCATATGATTTGTCTGAGTCTGAGGCATTGCCATTCCTACACTCTGTCTTGTTAAGATAGTACTGAAGCATAGTCCTGTTTGACTCGGGGTAACATTTGCCATTGACTAACCTGGACTTAACTTTTGCACATGTTGATTTGGAATACAATTTTGCACAGGTGTATTCATATAAGCTAACTGCACTGTCTGGTTTAGCAGTGACCGCATCCTTTTGTGTGTGATGAATAAGAGGCAGGTGTTGTATCTGAAAATGCCTCCCCCTTCTTCTTCTCTCTTAGTGGTTTTAGATTTCTTGACACAGCAGTTACACTGCAAGAAAAGATTGTGTATGAAAAAATATAAGCAAACGGTGCCTTGGACAATATTTCAATCCCTACTATTGGGAGAATCATAGAAGGTCTAGCTTTTGATAATGGCAATGTGTTGTTTATTTTAGCAGTTCCATCTTTGATGGGAGACACATTATTGGCACAAACACTGACACAAATTAATGATTGGGATTCACTCACTGACCTGAAGAGAACACAAATAAAAATACAATGCTCCATGGAGCAATTATGGCAGAAAATCTAAGAGTGAATGCTGCCCCTTAGGGTCTTCTTGTTACAAATGAACCAAGAATTTTCTTGAAGGACAAAGAGTTTAGAAAGGATTGGTCCATGATTGAATGGAATTGTACATGAGACTGGCTAGTCTTGATCATAAGGACAACAAAGCACTTATCAGATGCTTTAGTGATCAAGATCAAGCCACATGAAAAAGCTTTGAAAACCCATCTTAGGATCACAGTCTATAAGAAAAAACTTGAAGAAGTCAGCAAGGGTATGATTGAATGCAAGGATTATCTGACGCAATCAAAGAGCAATACGTTTCAAAAAGATCTTAATAAATTCTCACACAAGAAAATATATCCTTCCTTAGAGAAGATTATGCAAGAAGAGAGAGTGACTCCTCAATGACTGCAGAGGATACTAATAGCCTCATATGGGTCAGACAGACCATAACAAATTAATAGGAGGAGCAGTGAGTGCAAGGGTTTTAGACAAAATACCCCTGCACAAGAATATTTTGACTGAGGTCCTTTCTATGCTCCCCAACGGGGATGGCCACCTAATGGACCCCTACAATGCCAACCCCAACTAGGCCTGCCATAGCAACAAATACCACCCTCTTTTTTAGGAAGAGGCAAGGGGAGGGGAAAAGGGAAAACCAGAGATCGAAGGGTATCCTGGAAAGATCCAGAACCTGAACAAAGGACAAACCCAAAGGAACCCCAACCAGGGACCAGCAGTTAATGAGTGACCATATAATAAATCTAAGTGATGTGACCCCCTACAGACATCTAGAAGAAAGTGATAAATTTGGGTTTGGGCTTTGTTCTGACTCCCCGAGATTACTTTTTCAGATTGAAGATAGAAATGGCTGAGTTCCTAAGGAAGAAAAGACTACACGTCTATTTTACTTCTAAAGATGAAGAGAATGCTGAGAGAGAAGGGAACAGGAATACTGACCTGGACAGAATATCTACTTTCACCTCTATGCTCCAGCAATTAATACCAGAGATAGCAGCATTTGAACAAGGCATCAAAATAGGACTAGGCAGACTGGGAGAAAGAAAACAGAAAACATTCCAGAATTTCAGCAAACTGGAAAGAGAAGCTATCAATACCCTCATGAATGACACTTCTATTGTTATAAAACCAGCATACATTGTAATGCTTCCTAAGGAGATGTACTATGCCTCAGGCTGAGGCTTTTAGGAAATGAACAACATTATAAGAATTGAGAAAAGACCCCATTCTTGAGATTCAGGGAGAAATTTCCTTTATGGTGAAAAAAAACTTTAAATAACGTGTGGATAATGGAAAAAGAGGCAGATATCTTGATAAAGAGGGATCCAGAGATACCTTAGTTCTACATAATACCAAAGGTTGACAAGAACATACACCCACCCCGAGACATCCCATGGTATCTGGGACTGGCGCAGCACTAGAACTATTATCACAATTTTGTGATTTCTTTCTGAAACCACTTGTGAGCACTATGCCCTCAGATTTGAAAGATACAATAGACATCCCCAATAAACTTACCCACTTTTACCTTTTTACCTTTTACCCACATTAGATGTGGAATTGTTATATACAAACACATCACAGGAATCAACACAACAGGTGATTGAACAAGAATTAAAATTGAGACAGGGACATGACATCCCACCTGATGACTTTATTTCAGATTGTGCACATATGGTTCGAGGAAGAAATGCATTTGATTACGAGGGAACTTTTTTCCAGCAAACACACAGAACTTTCATGGGCAGTACCTGGGCTCCTGGTTTGGCCTGTCTCTATGCGCATAATTGTGAGACAGACTTTGTCTACATTGAGGACATTCCATTCATGAATCAGATTCAGTTATTGAAGAGATATATTGATGATATTTTCATGATATGGATGGAGACAGAAGAGGAGGCGTCCGGATTCAACAGTTGGAAAAACAGCCTGGACGATTTCCTCAGATTCACCATGAATACCAGCAAGACAGAATACACTTTTTAAACTTACGGATATATCCTGAAGATGTGATTCTAAAGACCGAGGTGTATTATAAACCCACATACAGAAATAGTCTGTTCAGGTTTGAAAGTTTCTATCCTAGATCTTGAAGGGAAGGCCTGCCCTTGGACAATTCATGAGATTGCGATGCAACTGCACTGAAACATCCACCTACCAGGAACATATGAAGAAACTGAGTAACAAACTCAGAGAAAAGAATTAACATGAAAGAATAATTTCAAGAGCAAAGAACAGAGCCAGAAAAGTGTGACAGAGAAGCCCTTTTTGGTACCCTATAAAAAACACAGACCCCAAAGCTAACATGTATAACAATCTTTAGCCCGAGCTCCAACTCGGTAAAAAAGCTCATAGGCAAACATTGGAAAATTTTAAATTTGGGGAAACTAAAAATGGAATGGGCAATGTTTTTATTCAGAAGAAGTCTGAATCTTCAAGCCAAACTGGTACATGCACACCCCAAAAATCTCAGTGAGTAGCATTCAAAAATCATTATGGAATACACCTACTTGAGAGACCATCACCCATGTGGGAATTGTGGTGTGTGTCCCTTTGAAAAAAAAGCAAAACTATTGACTTGGGTTTAACAGCACCTTGCTAGCTAAAACACTTCACAAATTGTAGACAACATTATATACATTTTGAAGTGTCCTTGTAATTTGTTATATTTCGGTATGAAAACAAGAAAGATACGCACAAGGATTTCAGTACGTAGGAGTACGATTAGGTGTAAAAAGGATAACACTAAACTGACCAGACACTTTAGTGAAAAAATCACACAGTAGACAACATCCAATGGACAAATGGAAGATAGATGGAGAAATATGAACAGAGCACTGTTGAGGTTCAAACAGCGAAGATTCTTCTGGATATGCACTGATACTCATGGCCTCAATAATGATATTTCCATAGGGTCTTCTGGCAGAGCATTAGCAATGAACCTTCTGGAATATTAATTAAAAGAAATCCCCTGGGGTCTTCAAGTTCACCATGAATAAAAGCCCCTGTAGATTTATTTTTAATTTGATCTCGCTAAAATTATGATTTAGATGTTCCTAGGCTAGACCTTTGAAAAAGGTGTAGAAAATGTGAAACAGACCCCACAGGTATACCACTGGTTCCATGCAATGGTAAGGGTGCAAATACAAATCGTACAGAAAACACATACAGATGTAGATAAATAGGTTTTATGTATAACGTTATGGAGTTAAGAAAAGTAGTCTTTCACCATAGGAAGCCTTTTACAAAGTTGAATTGGGCCCCAATGCTGTTTCATTATCCATGAATAACCCTCCCCATGCTGTAAAGTCTTTAATATTGACTAAAATATGGGAAGGCTGTGTGAGGTACGAGGCTGTCAGGGTTGACTCGGTCACACATTAGTTCCCTTTTGCCAATCATAGCAATGGATGTAGACACGCTGATTACTCTATGGCTTTGAACCTATTGCCCCACCCACTGCAGTCCCATTGGACAGAACTGGTCTTTGAGAACGGAGCTCAGTCACAGTGGGCTGATGCTCCGTCTTTCATATATCTGGAAGCACAGACCTGAGCATAATGGATCACTGAGCACCTGGAGCAGCGAGTCACTTTCTTAAAGTAAGTTGCAAACCCTGTGTTCTTTTAACAGGACAGCGCAGCCCTCAACAAATGAGGCTGTGACGCAGAAACAGAAGTAGACATCCCCACACTGGGCCTCCTACAAGCCATACAGGTGGAATTGTATTAGGTCATGATGAAAAGGCGGCTACTCACACCATAAAAGCCTGACACTCATGCTGTTGCTCTCAGCATGACATGGCTGTACGAGGGGGCAGGGTAGGAATCAAGAGGGCGATTCTCCCTGATGAAGTAAGTGGCAGATATTTTCTTTGTGCTTATAACTATGCTTTTGAGACAGCCCGAGACAAGCTCTTACTACAAAAGGGCTGTGGTTTTGGTTGCCTTTTCTCTTACATACCATATGGGCTGCGTAGTACAAGTGCAGTGAACTTGGGCATAAGTGATATTCCCTTTCAGGTACAAAGGTTTGTCTTTAAGGTGTAACTACAAGAGGCATCCGCACCTCTTCAGACCATGAGGCACAGGCATAAAAAAATTGTTAATACAGTCTGAGTCACAGAAACAATGCAACATGTATTTACTCTCATGCGTGCTTGTGTCAGTGACTTTGCAGGTGTACACAATACTATCTGATTCAGAGTCTGTACAACTGGAGCAGTTGGCACATTCAGGGTTACATTTTGTGCTGCTTTACGTCTTGCTCCTATCTCAACTGAATGGCATGGAGGCAGACAGTTAATCAGGATCTTATTTATAAAGTCATCATCTGATTCACTCTCATATGTCACTGTCTTTTTATCTTCAGTGTCTGTTGTCTGTTCTCCCTTTCCTGTTTTCTTCTTAGTCTTGGGTTTAGTGCTTTCACCATATTCATTTGAAATAGCTAGATACATTCTGACTCCCTCAATCACCTCTTCTCTCTTCATTTTCAGCTCTGCATTCCATCTAGCCTCTGAAAGTGTCTTGATTGCTTTCTGCAATCTGTTTTCAGATTTATTTGTCATTTTCTCTCATGCTATGAGTCCCCAAATAATAAGGGCTTCAAAGTATGCGCCCTTGGAGGGTGGTTTCATCAGCAGTTGTCTCGGTTTGTCTAGAATTCTCAAAATTAAAGTTCCATAATTGGGAAATGCTGAAGCACCTTCTGTCGTAATAATCTTGCTCTATTGTACAAGCCACAAACACAAATGAAATCCTTTTAGGGACAACACATAATGACCTGGAGTACCTTCAGGTGGGGCCTCTATGCCCCCTCAAACTGCAATAAACACATCTCCTCTTAATGCACTTTATAAAGCTTTAAAGAATTTCATTTTGAATCAAATTCAGTTAGTCACAATACATTTTGATAGAATCAGGAAGTAACTTGAATCCCATAATCCTTTTCACTTGATGTCTTTAACCAATAGCAATGCAGCACTATCCACCAATACCAGCGTGGCTTCACACCAACCGACCTGTACCAGCACGGCACACAATGATGTCACACTCAGTTCTTTCAGCACTGCAGTTGCTTCACAATTGTCTCTCACACAATCGCTCACACACCTAACACAATACATTGTGAGCAAAAACCAACAACCTGTCTGCACACTACAGAAAAGGAACTCATATCTCACAGCTGCATGGAGATACACCTTTGGTCTGTAATTTTCGCACGCAATCGCACAACTAGTGAAACTTGACCAACAATCCTCACTCTGGTTGATACAAATCCTCCATATGCACTCAGGATTCACTTAATACCAACCACAAGTTACACTCATTCAAGGAAATCTATTGGCATTGTCAACAGTGTCTAATGACAAGTACCTCACTGCAGACAACAACATTTGCACCACAATCAAATGAGTACGACGACTCTGCAAAACACTTCACAACATCACACTTTACCTAAATCCTCAGGCCAAAAGCAATGCAAGCGCAAACTTCTATTAATACACATCCTTTTCACAAGGGAACAATGCTGGAACTTTATCAGTCTTTGGAACGGACCATGGGACAGAATTTGGGGTGGACAACTTTGGGCTGCGCAATCGCATGGGACCAATCCTATGTCGCAAACACTATAGTTGAATTGTTCTCCCTCTTTGTGGGATAAACCAATCCACTGCTATCTGATCTGCTAGAGCATTTTCATCCTTTGCATGAATCAATGCTCATTGAGGTCAATGGATATTTGGATCTTGCATTGGATGTGGTAGAACCATAAAGCAAAATTTCAATACAAACCAATTTAGTTACATAGTATGACCAATGTGGCCATAAAAGGAAAACTCCCGTCAGAAACAAAGTTGATAGACTTATTACAGACTTAAGCTCAGAGTCATGTAGACAATTTGCAAGACAAAGTTATAGAGATACAGAGTCACCAAGGGTTGACCAAGGAGACTAAATGAGTTCAGGCAAACTAACATTAGGAGAACTGGGCACTCAACAAAGACAATGCAAAACATCAATAAGATAACTTGATGTACAGATAATATGTTGCTCAGCTTTATTAAGCATTAAGGCAGTTCAAGTCATCTAAAGTCAATTTAACTGGGCACAAGGCAACCTTACAGTTTGCAACACTAAAGGATGATGGATGGAGTGCTGGATCTTTTCAAACACTCACCCCCAGTCACAGATCTGGATTAAATCCATTGTTCTTTTGATCATCATGCCACCCCGGTTTAGACCCAGATATTTGCAAATCAGTCTTTACCCTACTACCATGGGAATAAACCAGCTGCAACTGCCATACCAGGTCCTCGCTGGACTGGAAACAAGCATCCTGGGACTAGTTTTGGGGTATCACTCCTCATCAGCCAGCCTAGCTTGAATCCGTTGGCACAGTGAGCAAGGGACCCACATCTGGGGATACCATGGCCACTTAGGGCAACTTTAGCAATACAAAGGGATGATAGATGGCATGCTGAAACTTTTCAAACACTCACCCGCAGTCACAGATCTGGGTTAAATCCTTTGTCCTTTTGCACACCATGCCACCAGTTTGGATCCAGCCATATGCAAACCAGTCCAGACTCTGCTACCCATGGGATCAGTCCAACCCGAACTGCTAGGCCAGGTCCTCCCCATACTAGAAGCAAGCCTCCTGGGACTGGTTTTGGGGTATTACCCTCATCAGCCATATAGCTAGAATCCAGTGGCACTGTGAACAAGGGACCTATGCCAGGGCATACCCTGGCCACTTAGGCTTCAGGATGCTTGTTTCTGGTCCAGGGAGGACCTGCCTTGGCAGTTCGGGCTGGACTGCATGTGTGAGGAAGAACACATGCAGGCAAAA
The DNA here is from genome assembly GCF_031143425.1 of Pleurodeles waltl. Taxonomy (NCBI): domain Eukaryota; kingdom Metazoa; phylum Chordata; class Amphibia; order Caudata; family Salamandridae; genus Pleurodeles; species Pleurodeles waltl. Next base: position 932,700,041 of record NC_090448.1, on the reverse strand, counting down.
GATGAAAAGAACAAAAAGGACAAAAAGAATTTGGAAAAAGGTAATCTCGGGCATCAAGTTAGTAACTGAAGTGGGTAAAAAGTAGGTAATAAGGGAAAATATCAGCATGTCAGAAGCTCGGTCAAGAGTCTTCTATAAGGGTTAAGGAAGAAAGAAAAATCTTTAAATCTCAGCATGGCATTTCAAAGGGGCAAAGAAACAGAGGAAGATACCTCTCCAAGGTGCTCAGCGGGCAAGATATAGGACAAGGGATTCTTTTTGGAGCTGCAGGAATTCTGCATCTCGTGAATCTGTCTGGATTCTGACTAAAGTCCAGTTGGGCATTGACATATTAAAGTTCATACGGCAATCTGATTAATCAGGGCAACAGTTCATTTGACATTAAAGGGGCAATATCCAATAGAAATCAATCATGTGTCTCCAACTTGAAACATCTTCAGGTTTTCCCAAGCCTGCCATGAGAACAGCATCCATCCATGTAACTCCACAAAGTTTGAAACAAATGTTTAAATTGCTAGTCCACAGTCCAGGATGTTCCACATCCAAGGTCAGATTCTTTCAACTCTCTATGCGTAAAACAATAATCTATTACCGAACTAGTCTTCTCATGGGAACGAAGTCTGAAAGAAAAGTACACATTAGCAAGATGACGTGACATTTCTGCACAGTCAAAAAATACAGTGCCTAGCCGACCTCACTTCGGCCAATGCAAGTGAGTTAATACAGCACATTAATACATTAAATAAACCACATTTTAATATGCAAACTATAAATTATGCATTAATGAGACTTTAAAGAAGATGACTCTAAGCACATTTCAGTCAGCATAACACAACTAAATTCCTCTATTTTTGCACGCGTATTTTAAACATTAATTATTGAAATTTCAATATCATTTCAATACACACTATTAGTTTAGATTCTAAACTATAACAGTACGTCTGTTAAGTCCTTCAAACATTTGATTACATTTCAATTCCACTGATGTCTAAGTCTGTAGTCTAAATTAATATACACTAAAATGGCTTCTCAGTACATCACTGCCCAGTCAAAACTATTAGTACTTTGAATATCATAGTCCTTAATTTGTCACCTATAGATTATGTTTGTGACATGAGGGACAGTAATAAAGTTTCCGCTACATCAGTTATATCGGAGCACCCGTGTACCACCCATGGTATGCCTCGATGTTGCAAAGTGGTGCAAAGCAGCACATTACACTGCTTTGAATTGCTTTAGACAACCTTCCAATACAAATCATTATGTTATGGAAAGTAAATCCCACAACAATGCTCTCTACTAGGTTTGCGTTACAAAAGTAACACAACCCCAGTGCAAATTGTTAGTAAATCTGGCTACATATTCAGGCTGATCAGCAGTAAACACGATATTCCAAAGAGAGCTCTTTTGAAAATCTTTTTATGATTGAGGAACCTCAGAGATTGAAGTACCCTTAAATTTTGGGGATATTTTGATTGTTAAGTTGGTCACATTTTATATACAATTACTTGTGGTGAAGGTGTTTAGTCATGATTTAATATTTTACTTTGTACCTTTGCCAGAGTTAAATAAAATGTGGGTTTTGACAAGAAACAATCTTCCAATAAATCCACAGCCTCAGGAGCATTTTGCAGTGTCCCAGTTACTGTTATTTCACTTGTAGGTACATCGTGCCATGTTTTAGAGTTGCCTAGCTCCTTTCTAGTTTGACTGGTGCCATCTGAAGTAGGTCTTTGATCTTTTTTATTTGTTTTATGGTTTTACATTTCTCACTTTTGTTTTGTTTTTAACATTTATTTCCATATATCGGCTAACTTGCGAGGAAGCTCGCAGGGACCAGAGGGGTGGCTGGACCCCAGTTGATATTATTTCATTTTTAGGGTTGAGCCTGCGTTGCATGCGCTCGGAGCCCTGTCGACGTCACGTCAGTGTTTTTCATTGGTTAGTGGGCTTGCCTATTAAAATCTGCTTGCTTTCATTAGTTGAAGGCATGCATACGTCATGCCTTTTCCGGTTGCTAGCCCTCCTCGAGCGCATCGACCAAGTACAGAAAACATGCGAGGCTTCGCTGTTTTCTGTCCAGCTCGTGGACTACTTTTTCTCAAATTTACTAGCGCGATTTCGCTTGGCAGAAGTCGAGCGCTTTACATAGTTAAATGCACTTTTTTGGCTTACGTACATAAATGCACTTTTGCCGATAGGTGAAAAGTCGGGGTAGGAGTTTACAACACTATCAGCTCTAACATGAGCAAATGTGAGACCCGTTGCATTGCAAATGCTTGTTCTATCTGTTTTTCTGTCTACATAAGCTACATTTCTGAGAGCTCTAGTCACGCCCTCAGACACACCCCTTTCTTCCTTTGGACTATTTCAGGGACGCAGCGAGCATGCAAATGGCGCACCAAAAGTATGCCAAAGCCAAGCTTATCTGCCAGGGACACTGCCCCTTGCCTCACGTATTCCAGGGAGTACCTGCTTGCACTAGGATACCAAGGTACGGAGAAACGCGGTGCATTTTTTGATTTTACTGAGTCCTGTAATAAATACACACGTCATCACTGTAAATTTGAATCGCAATTATATGCCAAACTCAAACCCCCTCTGTTCACTCTGATGCTCTGCCGCAGACTCAGTCATTGGGGTTAGGTCTCGCCCCCTCAGATTAGATTGCCCTCTTATAAAAATAATCGATCGCTGGTAAAGCACAAATGTGAATTTCTTTGACTATGTCGATTCTACTGGCCCAGATGTAGCTTTTATTATGGAAACTTGAGCAGAGCCTTACCCGCCGGCTATGCGATTTTTAGACTCGATAGGCTTGATAAGCGGGGTGGTGGTCTAACCCTGGTTTAAAAAGATTCATTGACAATGTTCACAAAACCTTTTATTGTATCAGTAGCGGGGCCCTTCTTCTTTGCTGTAAAGCAAATTTTAACACCACCTTTCATCTACTGCTGCTCTATAGACCTCTGAGCATCAAATCCAGATTCCTGGAGTCTCTTGCCACTTTCTTGGAGGGCAGCATCTCTTTTAGTAACCAAACCATTCTTGGTGATCATCATGCCACCCCGGTTTGGACCCAGATATTTGCAAATCAGTCTTTACCCTACTACCATGGGAATAATCCAGCCCCAACTGCCATACCAGGTCCTCGCTGGACTGGAAACAAGCATCCTGGGACTAGTTTTGGGGTATCACTGCTCATCAGCCAGCCTTTTAACTTAGAGGACATCAGTAACAGTGATACCTCTGCACTTTCTGGATATTTTCGAGATTTTGGTCTCCATCAGATGGTTAATGTCCTGACACATTCTGCTGGACATACGATTGGCGGTATCTTTTCTAATGTACCTGGCCTTGAATTAGCCGACAGCCAATAAGTGAGTTGGTCTGATCACAGGGCTCTGCATTTTTATCTTCCTTTGGCCAAGTCAGTTCCCATAGCTCATGCCAAACCTCACCCTAAGGTCGTGTGAGAGAGGGGCACGGCAAATATTACTGAATTAAGAACAATCCTGAATCACCGCCTTAATCCACTAACTTCAGCCGTGAGGTCAATGCAATGAGCGACTTCTACAACGACTGGCTACACACCTCGATAATTAAAGCTGTTCCTCTGGCCAAACTGAAGTCTACTAGATCGTGCCCCACAGCACCTTGGTTTTTCAGCAAAACTTAGGGAAATGAAGGTAAAGTGCAGAAAATAAGAGATTATTGAGAGCCTCTTACTCTTTGGAGCCAAAAGTTAAAAACAAGCAGCTGATTCACGAATATAAAGAATTGATTAAATCCAAGAAAACAGTATATTTCTCCAACAGAATCCGGGAAGAGGAAAATTCTGCCCGAGAGCTTTTTCAAACTGTACAGCAGCTGTCGACTGTCCCCACAGCTCAACTGGCATCCCCATCTCAAGATTGTTGTGACAGCTTAACTTTTTTCTTTAAAAATAAAGTAGAAACACTATAAAGGGATCTCGGTATCTTGAACTCTTGTGCTTTCTCTGGGGCAACCACTGGGGAGCTGGAGTTTATGCCATCCCTCTTTTATGAATTTTCCAGAACTCTCATCTGGTCAGATAGAAGAACTTTTATGCCTTGCCAAATCGGCTCCTCAGCAGATCTATGACCTGCCATGCTCTCTCATAAACTGGCAACTTCCATTGTCCATCCTCTGGCCACTCTTTGTAATATATTTTTGGCCACAGGACTTTTTCTATCAGATTGGAAAAAAGCGTCTCTCTTACCTTTCTTGAAAAAAAAACACTTTAGATCCCTTGGATCACTGGCAACATTAAGGAGACTGCTTTGTATTTTAAAAGTTGTATGTCAGCTTTTGTCAGGTGGATGAGTGAGCATTATCTAAAGCTAAATTTGGTTAAAAGCGAGATCCTACTTTTTGGTCTCAATAAAGCCCTTTGGGGCTCTGATTGGTGGCTCCAATGCTTAGGACCACTTCCTAACCCCCTTAGTAAGGTTAGAAACCTGGGGGTAATATTTGATTCCAAGATCACATTCTCTTATCACACTGACATCCTCCTGCTTTTTCACCCTGAAATTAATGAAAAAGACTCTCACATTTTTACCCTGGGAACTAAAGAAAACTGTGCCTACTTCGCTAGTCCATGCCAAGTTGGACTATTGTAATGTTCTGTACGCTGGGGCTCAGAACAGGATCCTAAGCAAACTTCAGCTAATTTAAAACATGGCAGTACGTTTGTTGAAGAATATAAGGAAGCATGAATCAGTCTCTAAAGCCAGGTAAGATCTTCACTGGCTTTCACTTTATAAAATAGTGGCCTTTAAAAACCTTTGCAATGTCCATAAATTTCTATACTTATCCAGCCCAGTTCCTCTGAAAAGCAGAATTGCTTGGCACATCCACCTGTGGACCTTCAGATCTTCCACAGTGAATCTTCTAACTACTCCCAGAATTTTTAAAACTTTGTGGGGAGGCATCCGTTTTCCCATTTCACCTCTCACCTCTGGAATGCTATGACTAGTCATCTTAGAAACAACCAGCCCAACCTGATAATATTTAGGATATTGCTTGAAACCAGTCTGGTTAGTTAACCTTGCTTCTTTGTACTCATCTAAGTAGCTGCTCCCTCTCTTTTTTCTGACTATGTTTCTTTTAGACTATTACTTTTCCTTTTCCACTCTTCCACTTTTTCGCTCTTTCTTTCTTTCTTCTTAAAACCTCTTGAGGCAGCGCCAAGATGCCATTGGGCATTTTGTATGCGCTTTACAAAGAAATAAACTCAAACTCAAACATAGTTCTTTGTGGTTGACATGTCTTGTGCCTTCCCACCCCTCCGGTTCTTCCACATTTTTCAGGACCTGTTATGAACTCTCATCTAAACCTGTGTGCAACCCCTATATTACAATTCCTCTCACTCACTTGCTTAGATTTAGGGGGTCATTCCGACCCTGGCGGTCATGGACCGCCAGGGCCGGGGATCGCGGATGCACCGCCAACAGGCTGTCGGTGCATCCAGGCCAATTCTGACCGCGGCGGTAAAGCCGCGGTCAGAAAAGGGAAACCGGCGGTTTCCCGCCGGTTTGCCCCTGGCCTGAGGAATCCTCCATGGCGGCGCTGCAGGCAGCGCCGCCATGGGGATTTCGACCCCCTTACCGCCAGCCTGGTTCTGGTGGTTTTGACCGCCAGAACCTGGCTGGCGGTAACGGGTGTCGTGGGGCCCCTGGGGGCCCCTGCAGTGCCCATGCCAATGGCATGGGCACTGCAGGGGCCCCCTAACAGGGCCCCACCAAGATTTTCAGTGTCTGCATAGCAGACACTGAAAATCGCGACGGGTGCAACTGCACCCGTCGCACCCTTTCCACTCCGCCGGCTCCATTCGGAGCCGGCATCCTCGTGGAAGGGGGTTTCCCGCTGGCCGGGCGGCCTTCTGGCGGTCGCCCGCCCGCCCAGCGGGAAACTCAGAATTACCGGGGCCGGTCTTTTGACCGCGCAGCGGTATTCTGACGGCGGGACTTTGGCGGGCGGGGAATGACCCCTTAGTGTGGTACTGAGCTACTGATGCACACCTTCACTTACTCATCACTCCTCATGTGCGGCAAACAATAATAACTCATCTATTTTTTAACCTTAATTTATTTTTTTACTTTTTTGGGGATAAAACAGAAAAATACAACTGGAAAAGTGGACCATGAAATTAAATTTGAAAAAATATATATTTTTCTCCTTAGCTGCCAAGACGTGAGTTCTTCGTGCATGCACACTCTGTCTCTGCAGACAAGGTAGTGCTAGTGAATATTTGTGAAGCATGTCTCCCGCTCGTCTTTATCTTATTAGAGGATGTCATGTCAATCTGTTGGTAGAAGAAATGGCATGTGGTAGTGTAATGGCAATTGTTGATGCCACCTCTTCAGAGTCTTCTTTTTGGCTGCATTAACGTGTCAAGTGTTAGGCTGCTTGTGAATTTATGGTGTTCTAAAAGAATGCTTCCACCTACTTTCCTATCTGAGTTTCCTGTCACTACAGGGATGGATAAAATTGCTATGTGGTAAACTCAGGTAGTGACCTGCTGTCTTTGACATGTCGTTCACTGCTATTCTGAGCAGTTTGCTCTGAATTGGCCCTTTGGTCACCCATCCGTCCATTCTTCCTTATCTGCATATGTCCTTCTTTCCAACCATCCTTTCTCCATCCACCATTCTCTCCATCCATCCTTTTTTCCTTTTCTCTGTCGATCTTTTCTTAGCTTTATCCATCATTTGTTCCATCCATCCTTCTTTCCTTCTCTCTATTGACCCACCCACCCTCCTTTAATCCATCCTTCCATCGTCACCCATCCATTTACCTGCACATACTCTTCTCCCCCCTCCCTCCATTCCTACCTTCCCTTCAGATTTAGTTGTTACAGTCATATCTACCACCCTTCATGTCACTGTAAGGCTGTTCTCTTTGAGTGGTATTTATAAGTTGTTTCCAGACTAGTGTCTCCCATAAATACAATGGATCCATTAACATTTAAAGATTTTATGTCATACATAACCTTGCTAGAGCAAATATCTATTTGGTTATTGGTTTTTTGGTTAGTGCTCACAGTAATTTGCATTAGTTTTGTGTGAGTCAAAGATTAGGAGGACAAGCAGCAAGACTTTGTCAGCCGCAGTGTGTAAGTGTGACGTCAGAGTGAGCCACTCTGGGAAAGGTTGGTTAGTAAGAAGAGTCATGAGCGGATTGGCAGCCATCCATGAGAGACAATTGATTGAAAAGGCGGGTGAAGGGAATCCTGGGAGTAAAAGTTATTTCCTTATTGAATCAAATAAATACAACAGAGAAAGATGAAGTTTTTCAAAGCATTTAAGAGTGCCATGAAGGGTGATACATACATTAAGGAGACAGTGGGGGAGCCTACCACCCTGGAAAATTCTCCAGCTTATATTGTGATGGAGGAGCGAGTTGTTGCGCCATGTCTTTGGTTAAAGCAGTGGTGCAAATTGCATTTCCAGAGCATGGAATGTTTAATTTGAGAATTTTGGATCAGTTGCAGATGACGCTGTATGAACCAAGCCTCTCCCGAGACCAGCACAGTTTGAGGCATTAGCAGTTTGGGAGCACATAACAAGACAGTAACAAGAAATCAAATTCCAGAGGAGAATAAGGAAGGTAGAGAAATCCCTAGCAGAGGCGAGATGGGATTGGGAACAGAAGAGGTGGAGAACAGAGACATTGTAGGATGTTAAGTTGTTTCCTGCTACCAAGGAAGAAGATGAGTCAGAAGGGAAAGAGGAGACTAGCAAAAGTGACAAGAGTTTATCAGGGAGTAAAAAGAAGAAAAAGTCTTACATAGTAGAAGAAGACTCATATGTTGAGGATCTTATTACTCAGATACTGAGGGACAGACCTCCACCATATGCGCTGCATGAGGGAGGGCCCAAGTACTAGATCTGCTCCAACCACACCAGCTCAAGTGTCGGGGACAGCGGACCAGTGCAAACAGATAAGAGACAGGTACAAGGGGTAGTACAGAGTACTCCTAATGCAGTGAGTACTTTAGTAGCCTAGGCACAGATGCACCCACCACCGGTACAGAGAATTTATCCAGAGATAGTAATTCTTGAGACAACTTCGAACTTAGTGGTGCCTACAGAGCAAGTTATTCCAAGGCTGACGCTAGTTCAGACTGAACCAACTCCAATGTTAATGCCTCAGGCACAGCCACAGGGTTTGTTAAAGTTCACACCAATGACAGGGACACAGTCAGATGTAACACCAGTGATGAATCAGAGCATGGGAGTAGCCCTTCAACAAAATGTGGATGTTAGAGCAGCACCAAATGCAATATTGTTGCCAATTACTGTTGGTCCAGTGGTACTATTATTTGCACAGAAGAAGCTGATTACCGAAGAGCAGGGCGAAATGTCACAAAGCCTCGTGAGGAGGTGGGTGAGAGAGCATGTGCAGGTACTTTCATCTATGGGCCAGACCTTTGATGGCTCTAGATCATTAATGGACCTTAGTCCACTAGTGGCACTTCCAGATGCCATAAATGGCCTGAGTGTAAGTCAGAGCTTGAAGCTTTTGACACCGCAATCTCCAGGTGCAGTGATACAACAGATGCCATTGCAGAATGCAAGTAATGTTTCTTTACAGGGATTGACAGCACAGCAGTTAAATGAGTGGTTAAACAGTCTGAATACTCCACGAATCACATCCAAGGGTGACGAGCAGATAGATTGTGTGAGGCTGGCTACAGAAATAACTGAACTAGTTGAGGAATCAATGGTAGAGAAGAGGTTTGAATCCTATACTGAAGATGAACTGAGATACCTGTGTCCGAAAATTACGAGAGAAATGGGCAAGATACACCAAAAATTGGCAGATTTGGCAGAGAAGCGTGACATAGAAATTGAAAAAATGAAGCATTTAAAAAGAAGTTACAGGTTAGATTTTGAAGCAAAAGATTTTGAACACATGAGATCAGCTGGGATGAAAGCGCATCTTAAATAGCTATTGCAGAGTGGTCAGATTTGGGGAGCATTAGAAAAATGGGAAGGCAGATGGGCAAAGAAGAAGGACAAACGGAAACGAGATTCACAAGAAGGGTCTGAGAGTGTTGAGAAAGAAAAGGATCCAGTTACAAATGAGGGAAATTCCAGGAGGGCAGTTTTTTCATGTTTTCCGGCACAGGAGTGATATTCTGTCTTTCACAAATGATTAGCCAAAGCTGAGGGAGAAACCAGTTGAGTGGTATCAGCAGACAGATAGATTTGTGAAGCTTACGAAATGTCTGTGGGAAGACCTGAATACTCTGTTGGAAATAGTGGTGCCAGCTGACTTGTGGGTTGAATGCAAGGGAGCAGGAGATTGGCCGACGAGTGATCCTGAAAGAGATTAAGTTACAGGTGCAACATCACCCATAGTGATGAAACATTATTATAAGGTGATTGAGTTCCTCAAGATGAGACTCTTGCCTAAAAATATTGACTGGCAGAGAATTGACAGGACATACAGGAAGTAAAGGAGTCAATACATACACACTATGAAAGATCATTGAAGGCATTCAAGGAGTATAGTGGTAAGGAAGCGACTGAGCCGAAGGACATGTTACACTTTGTGTTCAGGTTTGTGGAGGGACTGAGACCTGAAATAGGTCAGATGATTAATAGTCATTTGATTTGCTGGCAAGCAAAACCGATTGACGAGGTGTTGCAGTATGCAAAATACTGTAGTGACGAGATTGAGTTGAAGTAGAAAAAGTTGAAGGAGAAAGCGATGGTGATGCAGATTAAGTCAGCTCAAACAGGAGTGCAGGGAGCTTTTGTGCAGCAGATACCTCAGCAGCAGGGAACTGTTATGTTCCAACCTCAGGAGAGAAGTGGAGGACGCAGAATCAATATGAATCACTGAGCAGATTTGAGTACTGTAGTGGTTCAGAATGACGTGCAAGGGATGAAAAAGATGTTTCCGTTTCATCTTTGCGGAAACGTGGGAGACTGGAAGCGGGAGTGTCCAATGATGGTGCAGGATGGTGTGGTTCAGCAAAGTGGTGATGTCAATACGTTTCAAACTGTAAAAGTCCCTAGAATGAGAGGATTTAATACGAAATTTCAGAATAACATGAATCAAGTGCAGAATTTTCAACGCATGCAGCAGGTGCAAATGACTCGTTCACAAATGACACAGTTGCAACCAATGCAGCAGCAGGTTCCTATGGTACCTAGACAGCAAAATACCTCAAGCCCAGATGTAACAGCCAAAAATGATGCTTACTCAGGAGGTCACAGGTCAGAGAGAAGACAGAAGTAGTGATACAGTACACCAATTCCCATTACATAGCGAGAATGAAATAAACAACAAATGGATGTGTGATAGTTTGCACAAGGAGCCATGTATGCTTGCAGCCTCATTAGAAGTAGATCAACAAGGACTTTTTGTGAGAGGAAAGGGGATGGGTCATAGGGTCTCATTTTTAGTGGACACAGGAACTAAACGCTCTACAGTGAGAAGTGCAGAAGTTCCGAACTTACCTCTTTCAGGCAGAACAGTTCAGGTTGTAGGGGTAGCGAATAGACAGTTGATAAATCCGATCACAGATCCAGTACAGGTTGAGATTGGCAACTTCCAGGGACTGCATATGTTTTTAGTCTGTGATTCGAGTCCAGGATCCCTACTGGGAAGGGACTTTGGGCCAGATGTAGCAAAACAAGAATTTGCGACTTGCAAATTGCGAGTCATACCGACTCGCAAATTGCAACTCGCAAACTTGTATGCAGAAAGGTGTCTCAGACACCTTCTGCGACTCGCTATGAGGTCGCAAAGACCCACCTCATGAATATTAATGAGGTGGGTCGCAAATTGCGACTCCATAGCGAGTCCCTGCACTCACATGGATGGTGGCCTGCTGGAGACAGCAGACCTCCATGTCTGTGACTGCTTTTTTTAATAAAGCAGTTTTTTTTTTTTTAATTGCAGCCCGTTTTCCTTAAAGGAAAACGAGTTGCAATTCAAACAAATAATGAAACCATTTGGTTTCATTTTTTCAGATTAGGCAGTGGCTCTGAAAAAATATTTTAAGCGACATTCACAAAGGGAAAGGGGTCCCCTGGGGGCCCCTTCCCGTTTGCGAATGCCTTACCGCCCACTTCAAGTGGGTGGTATCTGCGAGTTGGTTTGCGACCGCATTCGCGGTCACAAAGCAACTCAGCATGGCGATGCGGTCGCAAATAGGAAGGGGCACCCCTTCCTATTTGCGAGTCGCATCCTCAAATTGCGACTTGGTACGGACTCGCAATTTGAGGATGAGAATTGCGATGGCCATTTTTCATGTCGCAAACTGTGTTTTTCGCAGTTTGCGACATGCAAACCGGTTGCTACATCTGGCCCTTAGTGTGCAAGACCCGATGTTCGATTAATTGTTCAACCGTTGGAATAGATGTCCAGACGAATAGTGATGATGAAGAAGAACAAACTCCTGAAACTGAGAATGAAACCACTAATGAAGATTACCCGTTGATTGAGTTTTTCCCGAGGTTTACTGTGAAATAATTATATTCATATTTACAGTGAACAGTGCAGGAAAACTTGTGGGACCTGACAGGTAAAGAAGTGGGTTTGATCAAGGGAGTTGGGCCGATTAAGATCACTTTGAAGCCGAATGTAGTGTTTCCGCAGCTTCCACATTATAACATGGCACAAGATGTTCTGATGAAAGTGCCGCAGATAATTGGAGATTTCCTGAAATAAGGGGTTTTGAAAGAAGTGTTGAGCAGTCCATGTAATTCACCGATAATGGGCTTGAAGAAACCTTGTGGGAAAGTGCGAATTGTGCAAGACTTGGGAAAAATGAATGACATGGTGGTCAAGTGTTGTCCTGTGGTGCCAAACCCAGCAGTAATATTATTTCAGATTCCATGCAATGCAGAATTGTTCACAGTGGTTCATTTGTCACAAGCTTTCTTTTCTGTGCCTCTTCATCAGGATAGTCACTTTCTTTTTAGTTTCAAATTCCTAGACAGAGTCTACAGCTGATGCAGGCTTCCTCAAGGGTACACAGAGTCTCCGTCCTTGTTCAATCAGATTTTGATAAAAAATTGGAGTAATTGGAATTGCCATACCAATCGACACTGGTGTAATACATTGATGACTTACTCATTGCTTACAAAAGGAGGGACGAGTGTAAGTATGACTCGATTGCCCTATTGAATCATTTGGGAAAATGTGGTCATTAAGTGTCACCATTGAAATTGCCGTACTGTCAGAAATAAGTGAAATAATTGGGACACCAAAATGCGAAATGGTCAAGGAGAATTTCCAGAGAAAGGATTACAATGATACTGCAGAGAAGTCTCCTGACTTCACAGAGAGATGACAGGATGTTTCTGGGAATGGTAGGCTATTGTTGTCGATGGATTCCACATTTTACTGAGATTGCCAAACCGTTGCAGCAGCTGACACATAAGGATGATACAGATCCCATTACTTTAGACCAGGATGAGATGAAAGCGTTCACTGAGTTGAGAGAGAGTTTGTGCAGGGCTCCAGGGATGGGAATGCCTGATTACACAAAGCCACTCACATTGTTTTGTCATGAACGTGATGCTTCTTCTTTGTCTGTCTTGACACATGTCCCTGGAGGTGCTTTTGTCACCCAGTAGCCTATTTTTCAGCTACCTTAGACCCAGTTTCAGCAGCCTTACCGGGTTGTTTGCGTGCAGTTGCCGCAGATGGTCAAAGCCTTTCACAATGCAAGGGATTAGTAATGGGATACCCTCTGACGGTAATGGTACCTCACTCAGTTAAGGTTTTACTGACAAGGACAAAAACACAGTATTTGACTGGTGCCAGACTGGTAAGGTATGAGATGAGCATTCTAGGTGCTCCAAATGTAACTTTGAAAAGATGTACGGTGCTGAACCTGGCAGCATTACTCCCAAGTGATACTGTTGAAATTGAAAAGGAAGAAGACATCGAGCATGATTGTCTTGAGGTAAGTGAGTTGTGCACAAAACCAAGACCTGACATCAGAGATACACGATTAGAGGAAAATGACCAAATTGTCTTTGTTGATGGTTCTTGTCTCAGAGATGGTACAAGAACATTAAGAGCAGGATATGCTGTGTGCACAATTACAGGTACTTTAGAAGCTTCTTGGCTTCGAGGCGTATATTCTGCAGAAGTGGCAGAGCTGGTTGCTCTTACTAGAGCATGCCATGTGTCTGCAAGATTACCATCTACACAGATAGCCAATATGGATTTGGAATTGTTCATGATTTTGGTCAATTGTGGTAACAAAAGGGTTTTATGACCTCTACTGGTACACCAGTAATAAATGGCGACAGAATAAAAGAGTTGCTGTATGCAATACAGTTGCCTGAAGAAATTGGTGTGTTGAAATGCAGTGCACATCTAAAGACACAGGATTACTTGGCACTGGGAAATGTATATGCGGATCAAGGTGCAAGATTGTGCGCATTGAACTGTATATCGTTCAAAGACAAGTGGGAACTGATGTCAGAAGAAGATAATACATGTACAGGTTTTGCATTGAGGGTGATCGATACTTTAGAAGAGTTGAAAACACTACAAAATAATGTTGACAAAGAAGAGAAATTACTTTCGTCCAAATTAAAATGTGTTCAAAGGCCTGATGAGATATGGGTTTCCAAAGAAGGTCAGATGGTCCTGCCAAATAGTTTGCTGTCACCAATGGCCGGGTATTACAATGATCAAGCACACATTGGGCGATATGCCATGGTGCGTTTGTTCAAAATTGACTGGTTCAATCCCAAGTTTAGGTAGGCAGCAGAAGCAGTGTGTCATCGCTGTATAATCTGTCAACAACTAAGTGTGGGAAAAGGAAAAATCGTGAATATGAGCCACATTGGAAGAGCAGGGGGTCCATTCAGCAGAATACAACTGGATTTCATTGAGATGTCTGTGTGTGGAGGTTTGAAGTACGTGTTGGTGATTGTGTGCATTTTTAGTCACTGGATTGGAGCATACACCACAAGAAAGAATGATAGCCTCACAGTAGCAAAGCTGTTGCTTAGAGAGTTGATACCATGGTTCGGGTTTCCGATCTCATTCGAATCAGATAGGGGAACGCACTTCAATAACAAAGTGATTACGCTTTTGTGTGCAGCACTAAATATTGAGCAGAAGTTGCATTGTAGCTATCGCCCTGAAGCCTCAGGACTAGTGGAACAGATGAATGATACCTTGAAATAAAAAATTGCTAAAATGTGTGCAGCTACCAATCTGAAATGACCAGATGCATTGCCTTTGGTGTTGATGTCAATGAGAAATACACCTGACAGGAAGACAGAGCTAACGTCCCACGAGATCCTTATGGGCTGAGAAATGAGACTACCAGCAGTTCCCACCAATGCACTTGTAAACATTACAGATGATATGGTGTTGGACTACAGCAAGGGTCTGGCTGATGTGGTTCGCTCTTTCCCTCAGCAGGTGGAGGCCATTACCCAGCCACCCATCCACGATCCAGAGCACAATCTAAGAGCCGGCGACTGGGTCATTGTCTGAAAACATGTTTGTAAGACGTGTTTAGAGCCACGCTGTAGAGGGCCTTACCAGGTGTTCCTAACAACTATGACAGCTGTGAAGTGTGCAGGACTCCCAAACTGGAATCACGCGAGTCATACGTAGAAAGTGGCATGACCACAGCATCATGAAGAAGCATTGTTGAGGGTCCCAACAATAGTGAAACAGGTTGTCGCACCTGAACCAGAAAAAGAACCAAGAGAGCCTGGAATTGAACAAGAGCTTGTGGAAGATGGTTCTATTACCCCTGTGAGAGACAAAAGTGAAGAATTACAGGAGGATACAGAAGAATCAATCTCAACAGATACAGCAGGAGAGCCTAGCTCAGCAGGGGCTCTCCCAGAAGCAGACGGTGCTGAGAAGCAGACAGAGCAAGTGCCAGACCAAGATTGGGAAAGAGTTGAGACGGATCAAAGTCAAAGTGATCCGACTCCTCTTGAGCCTGTTGCAGGTCCATCAAGAGGAAACACCACAGAGAAAGAGAAGAGTCCAATACTGGAGAGAATATTGACAGAAGGATAAAAAAAGGAGGTAATTGGCCTGAATCGCAAGTAGAGAAAAGAAAGGAAGTGGTCTTAAATTAAACAATAGAGGAAGAAGTAGATACTACAAGAAAAGAAGAACTGAGTGAAGGAGAACTAAGTGGTGATCGAAAGTTGAAAAGAAAGGGAATAGCAAGTTGACGATATGCAGGTCCTGAATGGGCGAATGCAACTACTAATGAATGGCAACACAAGTTTATGTCCTTTTGTTTTGCTAGAGAGGTTCCGAGTCAGTATTTTGATGTAACCTGAAGGTGAACAAGGAGCTGAATTGTTGAACCAATCTGAAACAACTTAAAGTGACTGTTGAAAATAAACTGGAAGCGACATTGAATACCTGATTTGACATTTAAAACCAGATGTGACAAGCTGCTAATCGATTTTGACAAAGGAAAAAGGGTTCCTGGATGTGAGACTGAACTTATTTTTGATTTTTGCTGCACTATTATAAGAGTTACTTCTGCTTCCTGATTCTTTACAGATCATGGATGAGTTAAATAGCCGAGTTAGGAATGCTAGGCGCTGTGAATATATGAACATTGGTTTGGCGATTACGTGTGGAATTTTGTTTATAGTGGTGATTGTGGGAATGTCTGTTCTTGATGTGAAAGGCGCCAATCGTACTTCTGCTCCTGAGACTACTACACTAACGGCTTTAGAGAAATTTAAGTTAGATGAGAAATATTTGCATGATTACACTAACTCTCAAAGAGATCTTTCTTCTAATGTTTTCTTTCGCTTGTTGAGTGAATATGTTGAGATGATGGATGCAAATGATTGTCTTGTGTGTACGCAAATTCCTTCATCAGTTGAGGAGGGAGTTACGTACAACAGTCTTCCATTAACCTACGTGATAAGCTGTAGTTTGCCACTAACAAGGTTCTATGATCAAGAGTATATAGAGTATTTTTACTCTAATTATGACCAGATGTTTTGGTTGTTCCTATTATTAGGTATTTGAGTAGAGTAGCTAAGGATCATGATATAGTATTGTTTAGAGGATTCTTTGAACCTACACTAACATTTGGAACTGCATACATGCATAAAAATAACCTTACATGCTTGCTTACACCATTGGAGAAAAGCTTTTTAGGGCATACTGATAATAGGAAATAAAGCATTAAAGAAGAAATTAGAAAAAGGCTTAGAGAAAAGGACTTACAAGAATGATTATGCTTACACTGCAATTAAAATGCAAGGAAAATTAGCGCTAGATGCATTACACGTAGAGAAGCTTTGCATATATAGGCCAAAGTCATGCACTGACACTTTATTTGTTGGAACGAGTGAATGTAGGCATGTGTTTTTGTTTCAGAGTAAATGGACCTTTATTTTGAACGGCCAGGACCCTGCTATTCCAGATATCTATTACATTTGTGGACTTCATGCTTATTACCGTTTTCAACGAGGATGGTATGGGACATGTTATTTGGGGATAGTTTTCCCAAAGATTTATCAGATAGATGACTTTAAAACGTTTCCGAAATTGACTGAATTACATAAGTGACAGAGGAGGGAATCCTCTTCTGCAGTTGTGGGAGATATATTTGGTGCAGTGATTCCTCCACTGGGAGTCATCCTGAATTCAATCAAAATAAGAAGGTTGTCTACTATTGTGGATAACATGTTGACAAATTTTACAGGGGCAATACTCCTGATAGATACTGAATTGGCTGTGGATAGAGCTATGACTCTTCAAAATCGTCTTGCTTTAGACATCCTTCTAGCAAAGGACGGCGGAGTCTGTAAAATGATTAACTCTAGGCATTGTTGTTCTTATATAACTAACAATAGTAAGGAGGAGAGAGACTTACTTACTACCCTGACTAACTCAAGTAAGGATTTGAAGGAATTGAAGGAACCAGGTGTTTGGGAAAAAGTTGGAAAGGGATTTGTTTCAGTGGGAAATTGGCTTAGTAACATTTGGAATGGGGTATTATTAAAAATCGTACAGGGAATATTAATTGTGATTGCTTGCATATTAGGATCATGGGGTTCATGTAAATTGTGTCAAAAGATTAAATTGAAAAGGTCTAAAAATATTCAGAGTAGGGAAGAACGAAAGAGAGAAAGAATTTACAGGGAAGATTTGAGGAGGAGGCAAAATGCTGAAGAAACAGAGCTGTGAAAATTATTGATGGCAAAGTAATGTGATGACATATTTAGTCATCAGAGGGGGGATTGCTAGAGCAAATATATTAATTAAAAAGTATTGATGAATGTTTATGTATTTTGAATTAAAAAATTGTAGAAATCGATGAATGTAGAAAAATAATGTGCACGTTTGAAAATGTGCCCTCGGAGAGCAATCACCAAAATTCGCAAATGTACTAATAAAATGAATAACATGTATGAAATATAGAAAAACGTACTGAAATCATGTAGTAATATGTCATATTGAAATATATAAGGTATGTTTTGCACTATATTGTAGAGCTTAACTTAGCCAAAGTAGTGGCCTAGTTTTGCCAGGCCTCATGCAGAAGCCGAATATTAACGCTCAGTGCAGAAATGCTGATGTGCTGAACTGACCATGAACTGCTCATTGTTTAATAAAATCCGCTCAGCTAAAATCCTATGTGTGAACCGATGGACGGGAGATGAGGGAATCAAAATTTGTATCAAGGACTGTGCAAAGCATTCAGAGTGTACTTTCCCAGGCCTTGAACAATGGAGACACTGACTGGAGAAGATAATGCAACATTTTCGATACCTGACGAGCTGGATGATGAGGATATCGTAAAGTGAACCAATCAACCACATTGGAACTGTGTAATATTAGAATTCATAGATTGGGAAAAAAAGGACCATAGAATAATGCAAAATTGTGTGATTAATTGACCAATTAGAAATTGGGGGATAGTCTGGGTGACTTTGATATAATGTCGTGACAAAGGGAGAAAACTTCAGATGGATGGAGGGAGATGTTAGGTGCACATGTCCGAAGAGAGACCATATTGGAGATTCTGTCATTGGGCTCATGCTCTTGAGAGTCTGATGAGATGCTTATCGATTGATGACCTGAAGACGAAGACTTACTTTGTTGCTGATCCATGTCGTGGATAGGTAGCTATGACAATGTGACTGAGTTAACTTTTGTGCCTTTCTTTTCTAGGTACCAACTGTACTGTTTTTTAATAGATTTTCTCTTAGCTAGATGTTTTCCAAATTCATGTTCTAAATTGTTTTTTGCAAGAAGTCCAAAAGGCTAATGCTAATCTGGGTTAGATGAGGTTCCTATTCTAAGACATTGACATATACAGTGACAAATGTTCGAAAGACTGATTTGCTGAACTCCGCTACTCGTGCTAGCGTATTCACCTTTGATTCATATGCTGGCTTATGCTGATGCATTAAAATGTATTCTTTCTCAAGTTCTGATTATATTATATTATTGGTTGTAACTAATGAAGTAATCTTGATTTGGTTGAATAAAGATTGAATTAATCTCATGACTTAGTATTGTAACTAATAGGGAATTAAAATTGCTAAAAAAGTAAATGTGAGTTGTGGTCATTCATGACTGAAATGTCATGGTGTGTTGCTAATAACTGCTGATTAATGATTTGTTTAAAGGTTATTGATGAGTGTACATTGGTGCAGCAATGGTGCAGATAGCCTTGAAGAGGACTTTGCTTCTGTTTGTTACTTCACTGATGGTGGTCTTGTAGTAAGAGGCTTTAACTGTGTTCTCAGTGTGTGCTGTTCATGTTTGGAAGAATTTCCTTTTTTCAAATAGGAATCTCCCAAGAAAACAGTCATATATGTTTACCTGATAAAATCAAAACACCCACTGTCTCCTAGACTATGGTCCTGGGTGCCTACAAGGCTAGGCTGTGCTTCCTGCCTCAGGCCAAATTGGCTAATGTATCAGCTGAAAAGGGATCACTCAGTTTCGGCCGCCACCTTGCTGCGGCTGGACGGTAGCCCCAAGTGCGCATTTGCTATCTTGAGCCTAGGTTATTTAAACCACACCCTTGGACATTTAGATGATCCACTTTGACTCCATGATGGGTGGAGACTTGGGAAAGGCTCCAGTTCACTCACAAATGTTGGATAGATAAGTGGCTTTGGGCCTCCATCTTTACAATTTTAAAGCAGGATAACTTATGAAGTATCACTTATCTGTAAGGATGTACACAGTTACACACATTGGCTATTCTGTGTTTAGTCTTCTTGACGTTTGTGGTGTTATAAAAGCCTACGACACCACAACTGTTAGGAAGGGATGTGTTGTTCAGTGGCCATTCTTTGTATTTAGTTGAGTAATGCTATGCAATGCCAGTGAACTTTTGTAAGTGACATTCACTGTTAATGACCTCGTGAAGTATTTCAGCTTAATTGAAACCACAGAAAGGACCATCCAGTGAACATTCCATGTATCTTCTGTTTATGTTAATGTGTGCAAATGGTTATCAGACTGAGATTGCATACTCCTTACACTTGTATTTCATTTGGGGAAAATCACATTAAAGAGTGAATATGAGACTGATCACATGTGCTAGTTAGGATCTTGTGATTTCAGCTAGGTACTTGCTGACTTTGAACCTAATACGACACCAGGATAATATTCAGAGGTCAAGAATTTTAATCCAAGGGCGAGGATAATAGGGGACTTATAATTGTACTATATGTAGAAAAACTAAATCCTCTTTCAGTGTTTTATTCCCTTACCTCTTTTCAGGGCAGGTCCATACTTTTTGACACAAACACAACTTTCATATTTTAGAGGGAATGTGTAGGATGGGGATTATTAAGAGGTTGTTATTACTTAGGGAACCACAAACTGATTCAAAGACAAGACCAGTGACCTTGGCGTTTGTTTCTCTCCACAGGCATGAAAACACACCTGTTTCACATGTTGTTTTTCTTAGTTATTTTAGTTTGTTAGTTTTAATTTATTGTTTGTTTCCAAACCTACTTCCATTGCAGTCACTGAATTAAACTTGTTTTCTCATATGCAAGCACTGTTGAGTGTTGTACGGGTGATCGTATGTGATCTGGTTCTGGGGACTTTTCCAAATTTGGGGCTTGGTGAATCTTTTCCTTTCTCAGTTTCCTAAGAGGGAAGAGACATAAGTTAAAATTTCTCCATACAAATTACAGTGCAACCTGTCAGCCACACATTAAACCCCAGAAACCAAGTTAAAGTTCAAAGGTCTTTCTTACAGGCTTAAAGTCAAGCTCACGTAAATGAGTCTCAAAACCATTGTATAAATATACAGACTCACCAAAGGAGAATCAAAGCGTCGCACAACATTGAATTTATTTAGCATGTGCAGAACCAATATTCCAATAGCGATAATACAGAAAATCTGAAAAAGCGTCTGATGCTTAAAATCCAAAATCAAGTCCTCCCGCCCTACCATTGAATTTAGATTCCTAACTTTTCTAAATACTAAAGAAATTTCAGAGAAAAGGCCAGCATAGCAGAACGTCTGTAGAAGTTGCAGTCAAGAGAGGTGAGAATAGCATGAAGCTTCTTAAATAAAGTGTGAGGTATGTTCCTCAGAGAGGTCCGCTCTGATCAAGGGGCAAGGGGAATCTGAATCTACCATTAGCTAAACTACACTTATATCTCAATTCTTCCAAGGGCTGACATCATTGTCAAAACTTCCCACTGGAAAAAAAGTTACAAATCACAAATTTTACTTGCCACCTTAGTCCTTTCATGTTGTCTACATTCGACCTTGTGACACCCTCAAACTCAGGATTTCAGAAGAGTTACAGCTGTTAACTCAGGATATTCCTTCCATCTTTGTAACACTTCTTCTCAGTCTCCCTTATCTCTCCTTTACAATAGACTCCATGTTAACCTCAAGACTTGTACCATACCACCTGCAGCTTAGGAAAATGTGCAATAAAACAAGCTTTCATATTGAAGGTTAGAAGTGGCAAGAGAAATCGGGCCTTCAATCTGGTCAAGCTAAAATTAACATGAATACAGTTTTAGTTTAAATGATTTTCCACACATTTCTCATGGTGAGCACAAAATGATTATGAAAATAACATTTCTAAAATACTGTAACATAAACTTCCTTGAAGATCAATGAACAACTATGGTTTACATGAACAGTTATATTCACATGTGCACTTTACTTGCATGTAGTTCTCTGCACCACATTATATGAAAAGCCATTTTTACACGTTTACATGGAAAAATAACCACTCCTTTATTTCATGTTTTACTAGACCTAATGGTACAGCCAAGCTATGCTCGTTCAGCCCTCCCTCTGATGACATTATAAACCCACTTCATCCTTGAATGAGACTCTATAAAACCTTGTAGTCTTGAACAGTTTTTATTTGGACTCCTCCAAACATTTCCTATCATCGTAATAGTTATACTGACTGTCTTCCAGCTCAACCGCTGCACTCTTTCTCTTTCTACCTTTCTGAATCTTCACCCTCCAGAAAATCTTGTATCCAACCAATAGAACTATCACCACTATCGAAATAATCAACAATGGTCTCTTTTCAAAACCTACAACTCCACTTCCAAAGTTCCCAAACCGTTTGCCTCTGGCATAACGTCCATCTCCATTAACTTCCCTTACACCTGTCTCTTTCAACTCCTTCAAATCCTTCATCAACCACGAAATATTCTGGATATACTTCTTCAAATCCTTACTCTTGTCCGGAGTATAAGTACAACATTGCTGAACCTTAAGCATCTGACAGACTTCGCCCTCTTTTGCGAGCAATAAATCTAGCACAAGTCAATTTTGTAAAATTATTGATCCTGTCGCCACCATCTCCGTTTATCAACAACAATTAATTTCCTGTGCTTGCAGCTAATTTACCCACTATCGTAGACAACTCTAATTTTCAGGTCATTCAGAATCACTTCCACTGGTGAAATCAAAGCACCAAAGATGTCTCTCACTATTTCAGCAGCAATCACTCCTCGCTTAGCTCTAGGTTTCATATTCCACACAGGATCATCAAGATGTTCCACATGATAGATCTTTGGATATACTATTTCTAGGTATAACATACAATGCTATCCATTCAACAACTTAAAATATGGATACTGTCCACAAATAAAATACTTTCCAGGGATCACAGGATCCCTTCCATCCAAAAATAATTTCCTCTTTCCTCTGACATTAAAAACATGTTTACAATCACTTTTCGTTCTGAACAACGCTGATCAATGTATATGCACAGTCCCCCCCTTGTGTTGCTAATCTCAAGGTAAAGATGATAAATTCCCTTGCACTTGATGTTCTATCACTTCCTTCTCCCATTTGTGTTGTGCTCTAAGATCTTTATCTGTTTTGGATCTGGCTTTTAATTTCCTCCTTCGGTTTTCAAAGAAGTTCAAATATTTCTTTTTATTCTCAGGCATGGAACGGGTCCGATTGTGTCTGTGTGCATATGCAGTGTTTAAAGGCTTCAATGATATGAAATATTTTCTACCTCTACCGTCTGCATAAACTAAGTTTAACAATGGCAATAAAAATTCAAGATACAGTACAATCAAAATGTTCAGTTCATGGAGGTTTAGCCAAACCAGTATGTTGATCCTAAAGTTCCCAGAATTCTTTGTCTGTGTCATTTGCAAAGTAGGTCCATTCGGGTGAAGAATACCTACTACTAGGCATTCTTGTTCTTTTTGACTTGCTCAGTGCCATAGTATCGTATTGACTTTCGCTCAAGTCAGAGTTCTTCAGCAATTGTCGGTGGTACACCTTCTTTAGGAAGGCTCACTTTCCCCAGTTTTTGTCTTCTGGGACAGCGGTCTCCAGCTTCCACTCACTTTCTTTTAGCACTAGATCCTCCATCTGGGTCCGATTCTGATTTTGACTCTTTCACCACAGTACAAGACTCTGGTGGTCATTACAACCCTGGCGGTCGGTGTTAAAGCGGCGGTAAAACCGCCAACAGGCCGGCAGTAAAAAAAATGTAATCACGACCATGGCGGAAACCGCCAACATAGACAGCCACTTTAACACTCCGACCGCCACGGCGGTACAAACAAACACAAGGCGGTAACCGCCAACAGACAGGCGGAGGACAAAGTCTGCCCACAGTATTACAACAGTCCAATCCGCCACCTTTTCCGGGGCGGATTCACCATGAACAAAAACACAGAGGAAACAGGACTTGGAAGGGAAAACGCTCACCTCTACACACCCCACGAGGAACCAGGACGCCATGGAACCGGAACTCCAGATACTCCATGCCTTTGTCTTCCTGCTCCTCTACCAGGAGCACGAATGCCGGCGGCGAAGACCACGTTGAGTACTGCACCTACGACACAGGGGAGGGGGGAGGTAAAAGAGAGTGACACACACATGCAACATGCAACACCCCACCCCCACACTCACCCACGACAACACACACACTAATACATCATGATACGTTACAGTTACACCCCCAAATCCCCCTGGAAGAATGCAAAGACCAAAGGAAATGAGTTGAACGTTTGTAATGGATTAAAATTCAGTATTCAAAAAATATATATACACTATTAACAAATATATACACCAATAATACAAGTCCAAGGTATTCCACCATTAAAGTCCGTGGACCACTGGGCCCAAAATGCATGGGCGAGGCCCACACTAGATACCCGATCAAAACGGAGAGAACACTGCTGGGGCATCAGTTCGAAATACAACAGGCACCTCAGGGGGAAGTGAAGGGGGGGCACCTCAGCCGGATGAGTGCACAACGCCAGATCCATGAGGGGGCTCCATGCCCATTGATGTATCCTGGGGAGTGCAAAGCCACAGTCTCTCAAGTCTCTCAAGTGGGTGGTTTGCCCACTGCTTTATCCTGGGGAGTGCAAAGCCACAGTCTCACAAGTCTCTACAGTGGGTGGTTTGCCTACTGCTTTATCCTGGGGAGTGCAAAGCTACAGTCTCTCAAGTGGATAACAGTCTCCACTGGTTCTGGAGGGGGCTTTGTGCCCAGAGTGCTTCATCCTGCCAAGGACTGAGGTAGTGGATGTCTTTCTCCACTGGTTCTGGAGGGGGCTTTGTGCCCAGAGTGCTTCATCCTGCCAAGGACTGAGGTGGTGGATGTATCTCTCCACTGGTTCTGGAGGGGGCTTTGTGCCCGGAGTGCTTCATCCTGCCAAGGACTTAGGTAGTGGATTTATCCCTCCACTGGTTCTGGAGGGGGCTTTGTGCCCAGAGTGCTTCATCCTGCCAAGGACTGACGTAGTGGATGTATCTCTCCACTGGTTCTGGAGGGGGCTTTGGGCCCAGATTGCTTCATTCTGCCAAGGACTTAGGTAGTGGATGTGTTTCTCTACTGGTTCTGGAGGGGGCTTTGCGCCCAGAGTGCTTTATCCTGCCATGGACTGAGGTAGTGGATGTATCTCTCCCCTGGTTCTGGAGGGGGCTTGGTGCCCAGAGTGCTTCATCCTGCTTGTGTGGCCCAGTAGCGTTGGAGCTTTTGGCGCTCATTGGCCTGCGGTGCTGGTGGCGGCGGTGTCCTGTGAAGTGATGCTTGTGGCGGCGGTGTAATTGGCAGCGGTGCTTGTGGCGGCGGTGTCCTTGGCAGCGGTGCTTGTGGCGGCGGTGTTCTGTGAAGTGGTGCTTGTGGTGGCGGTGTCCTTGGCAGCGGTGCTTGTGGCTGCGGTGTCCTTGGCAGCGGTGCTGGTGTCGGTCTTGTCCGCCGTGCAGGTTTTCGGCGACTTGCCTGTCTTTCTGTGCCCCTGCCCCACCTTGGATGGTGGCGCAGCTGTCTTCCCACTCCCAACTGTACTCCTGAGAGAGGCTTTTGTGGTAGATGTTTAGCCTTTCTCCCGCTGGGCACTGGCCAACTTTTTATGGTTTTGAGGTGGGGGCCTCTCCATTGTCTGGCTCCTTGGCACACTGGCTGCCCTGCTGCTTGGCGCACTCCAGAAGCCGGTTACTGCTGGCACCACTGTGCCCGGTGATGTGGTGAATGAGGTGCTGGGTTGGGACCTGAAAAGGTGGGCCCTAGGGGACTGAAGGGGTGGGGGAGGTGAGGGGAAGAGGTCAAGGTTGGACAAGAAAAGTTTTGGACACACTGGGACGGGTAGATGGAGGGGGTTTGGTAGTGGACGAAGAGGTAGTGGTTGTAGGAGGTGTACATTTGCTGACTTTGGGTGAAGGTGCATGGGCTGGAGGCTGTTGTGAGGTGGATGGCTGTTGGGTGGGTGTGTGGCTGCGTTTCTGTACCTTGGGAGGTGGGCTCACAGGCACACTGGGAGAGGACACAGGGGATGTGTGAATGGTAGTGGGGGTGGTGAGTGCAAGTGAGCGGGGTGTGGTGATGGGTGTGCTGGTGATGGACGTAGTGGATGAAGATGTAGTGCATGCAGGTGTGAGTGGATACGAGACTGGGAGGGAGGAGAGAGACGTGGAGGAGGGGGACACAGTGGAGGCAGTGGATGTTGGTATGTGTGCATGGGGATGATGCTTGTGTGAGTGCCTGTGGGATGTGTGGTGCTTATGTTTGCCAGAGCTTCCCTTGTGTGTTGAGGTGTGTGCATGCTGGTCCGATGGTGTGCTTGGGATAGGCTGAGGTACAGGGGTTTGGGTCTGGGTAGAGGAAGTTGGAGGGGGGAGGCTGGACACAGGGACAATGGCTGCCATCAGTGCTGAGGCCAGAGTCTGAAAAGTTTGGGGGGCTGCCTGACCAGAATGAATGCCCTCCATGTATGCATTGGTCTGTTGCAACTGCCTCTCTACACCCTGGATGGCATTCAAAAGGGTAGACTGACCAACAGTGAGGGACCTGAGGAGGTCAATGGCCTCCTCACTGAGGGCAGCAGGGCTGACTGAGGCAGGGGCTGAGGTGCCTGGGGCAAAGGAGATGCCCACCCTCCTGGGTGAGCGGCCACGGGGCACACGCTGAGGGGTTGCTGGGAGGGCGGTGCTGGTAGGGGGGGTGCCGGCTGTACCTGTAGATGCGGTGGGCACAGAGGGGCCCGCCACCGCGAGGGATCTACCATCAGAGGAGGAGGCTGTGTCACTCCTATCCCTGCCGTGGAGCTCACCTCGCCCTCCGTCCCACTGGTGGCTTCAGACTCCGTTGTGTCGCCCTCCAGGGCCATGAGGGATGCAGCTCCCTCCTGCTCCGGTGCCACTGCTTCTCTGCCTGATGATGCTAATGCACACAAGAACAAGACCACAAAAAGGGGGGGAAGACAGAAGAAAGACATGTTGAGTGCATGCAATACTGCTACTGTTGGCGGACACTACAGACACAGAAGCCCCCCGAACTACGCTGTGCACTTTGAGTTCCCTAATTAATCAGAGGGACATGGGTTACAAGGCCTAGGCCCGATTGCTGCACACATGGAAGTCACAGGAGCCTGACTAGGTGTAGTTGGCTCTGAACGCAGGTGGGGGGGGTGCCACATGGCCTGCCTTACGACGGGACCTTGCCTACTAAACTCGCCCTGGCCTGGGGGAACTCACAGCCCACCTCCCCCACCCAGACACCTCCACTGCAAGCAGAATCAGCTGAATGTGACTGTACTCACCCCCTTGTGGCTGCTGTGATGCCCTCAACCGCCCATCCAACTCCGGATACGCCACCACCAGGATCCGGAACATCAGGGGGGTCATGGTGCGACGGGCACCCCTCCCACGTTGGGAGGTTGTCCCCAGCTGGGCCTCTGCCATCTTCTTGCTCCAGCGGAGACTGTCCTCCCATCTTTTACGGCAGTGGGTGCTCCCTCTGTGGTGGACCCCCAGGGCCCGGACTTCCTTGGCGATGGCATGCCAAATATCCTTCTTCTGGTCGGCGCTGACCTAAGGGAATAGTACAGGGGAAAAGGAGAAGATATAGCTGTCCGCACCGTCACAGTCATTGGCCCGCATCCCTACCCTTGCCATGACGCACATGCACTCACCGTCGTTTCATGCAAGCCTCATTCTCCCCCCCATCTTCCATCCACACCACTCCACACAGGCATTGCCCATTCGTCATGCTCACAGTGTACTTACCTGTTTGTCTGGAGGACCGTAGAGTAGCGTGTTCTGGGGAAGGACCCCATCCACTAGTTTCTCCAACTCCTCTGTGCTGAAAGCAGGGGCCCTTTCCCCAGACACATGAGCCATTGTCTCTTCCAGACTGAGGTCACAGCAGCACTTGCAGTGTAGGTTCGCTCCTGTCGAAGATCAGGTATCAAGTGATTGAACAGAGAGAAAATGGCAGTCACGTCCGTGGCGGTGGCTACCGTCACCGCCGGCGTACATCGTCAAAGGCTCCTCGGACCCATAGGGTCCAATGTTAACCAATGCAGGATTGCGCCACGGTCTACGACCGCCTACCGCGACGGTGTACAACACCAGCGCAGTTACCTCATATCCCCTTGTTCCACATTACAGGTCAGGCAGACGCCATTTCAGGGGGCCACATGGCATTAATTTTAAATGTGTCACACATATCTAGGCCTTGCATACACACTAATACAGGCACATAGCGATTTTAAAAAATTGAGGAATAAAGTTGTGTTAACGTACCTCAGTGTTGGTTGACTCTCTGCTCACTGTTCTCCTTCATAGAGCACGTCCGCTGGGGCAGATGAGGAGGTGGCGACATCCTCCGGTGTACAGACCGCTGGTGGACCTGTCGACTAGGGAGGAGTGACATGTAATTGTCACCTACAGACTTGATCGTGCCACAATCCTGGAACTGTGTGCCCAGTTGGAGCCAGGCCTGATGTCAGATATCCGCCATCCCACAGGAATCCCCCCTCTAGTGCAGGTGCTGTCAGTACTCCATTTACCGGCAAGTGGGTCTTATCAAACGACAGTGGCCATAGCATCAGGGATGTCCCAGCCTATGTTTTCCAACGTGTTGTCCAGAGTGTTGTCTGCCCTGCTGAAACACATGCACAGCTACATCGTTTTCCCTCAGGTGGAGGATTTGCCTACAGTGAAAGGTGACTTCTACACCCTGGGACATATCCCCAACATCATTGGTGCCATTGATGGGACACAGGTGGTCTTGGTCCCTCCCGCAGGGGTGAACAGGTGGACAGAAACCGGAAGAGTCACCATTCAATGAATGTGCAGATGGTGTGTTTGGCCGACCAGTACATCTCCCATGTGAATGCCATGTTTCCTGGATCAGTGCATGACTCTTACATTTTGAGAAATAGCAGCATCCCTTACATGATGGGGTTTCCTCCATCACAAATGCAACAGAAATCCAGTCCGCAGTAGTAGGATCTCCATTGAATATAATGGGATCGTAGTATGGTGGATGGGATATCCGTCACATGAAGGAAACCCCTCCGTCCTGGTCATAATAAGGCCCTCTATTTTGTTAGGGGTTACGTTATGAGATAAAATGGTAGATTTTGAGATAGATCCTAGGGTGGAGAGTGACCATCATCCTTTACATTTACTGCTGATGGGAATACTGGTTGTTGACTTGAGTTCTGATAAGGGTTAACAAAGTATAAGTGAGTGAGCAATGAGCACTGATCTATAAAGTGGTCTAAGATACTGGATAGCAAAGACACATCACCAGGAATCTATAATGATTTTTCTGAAGTCTTGACTTGCTTTGTCGACCTTTCTACAGCTTTACTTTTTGGGTCAGGTGAATTTGAAGATTTCTCTTCTTGCTATTACACATGCAGCAGATTGATTCCCTGACTAGAGTCAAGCCAGTTCACCATGGATGAGATATATCAGCAGAGATCTTCCCTAACTATAAAAAAGGGGATAGGTATGATGCCACTTACTATAGACTGATAAGTCTTCTGGATGCCCTACAGAAGGTCTATGATAGGCAAATACTTAATAAGCTTTTAGAATGGATGGAGGGCAAAAATATCAGGGCATCCTATCAGGCTGGCTTTAGCGCAAGATAAGCCCAGTCATCCAGGTATCTAGATTTACTCTTATAATATGGAAATACACAAAGGTGAGAGATGGTCACCCCCAAATAGCCTTATATATATCGGGGAGACTAACTGACCGCATATGAATAAGGAGAGAAGACATGGATGTGTTCTCGTGCCTACATTTTTCTTATTAGATGTCATAGCAACCCTGTCAGAGTGTACTAGTGATTAGACAAGAGCGCTGTGGCATGAGTTGTAGCTACTGTAGGGCAAAAAGAAAAAAAGAAAAAATACCCTGACCCTCCAGCTGTGGTGCTGGGACCCCGCCAGGACAAAAAAGCATTTTTTTAAACATTTTGGTGACATTTGTGGAGGATCCTCAAATCCAGTGAAAATTATTTTTTTTAAAACACAAGCGTGGCCTCCCGTGCTTGTTTACAATATAGTCCCCAGATGGGCCAGGTCCCAGGAGCATGTAGGAGTAAAAAGGAAAAGGAGGGGGGTGCATGGGGTCCCCTCCTAAGACTCTACGGGCCCGGGGACCACCACCTTCCTGGGGCTTTTTATACCAAAAGGAGAAGGGCGTCACACAGACCCCTCTCCATTTAACTTCAATAAGATCCGGGAACAACCACCTCGCAGGGCTTGATTGTTTGAATGAAGGTGAGCCACTCGGACCCCCGCCACCTGGGGCTGTTAGAAGCCCTGGGGGCTATCACCTCCCAGGACTAAATAAAAAACTTTAAAGGGGGGCTGAGTGGACCCTCGAATCCTGAGGACCACCACTTCCCTGGAGCCTGTTAAAATACAAAAACTGGGAAGGGGTTGTGTAGCCCCACCTCCTGGGCCATTTACGGCCCCAGGGACCACCACCTCCCTGGGGTCCACCCATGTAAACTAAAAGAGCAGACTGGAGCCATTCATGGCCTTGGGGTCAGCCACCCCTGAGGTCTGGCTCCTGCTTTCTATCTCCCTAGGGGCCCACCCTCCGGAGATAGCAGTTTGCTTTCACTTGGTGGGAGCTGTGAGAGATCCTGCCAAGCGAGAGAAAAAACTAAGGCCCTCATTACGACCCTGGCGCTTGGCATGGGCAGCGCGGGCCCCCCCCGGCCAGCCACATCTCAAAGTTCACAAAGTTCGCAAAGTTTGCAGAAAGTGAACTTTGCGACTGGTGCTGGTGTACCCTATTCACAACAGCATTGCCGCTGGCTCTAATAGGCCATTTCCCGCTCAATCAGTGGGTAGAAACTCTGTTTCCATCCGCTGACCTAGTGGGAAACCTGTAATGGGGCTGACGGGGAGGCGGTCACACTGGCGTCAACCTACCCATCAGTACTTTGGCGGACGGGCTTTTCCATCCACCAAAGTCATAAATGACCCCCTAAGTCTGCTTCTAGCAAGCAGAAGCTATAAAACTGCTCCTACTCGCTGGGAGGAAAGTTTTCATCAATTTCCCTGCCAGCTGTTATGTGGGCATGGAAATAGATGAAAAGGTTGTTCCCACACTTAGGGAGCTGCCTTTCTTGCAGCTCCCTGTATGCTGGAGCCATGCCAGGCCACACAGGAGGCAGGAAGCTGGCTGGCACTGTGGGGACATTTAGGCTATCACCTCAGTCCCCATCACTGCACACTGGGTGGCCTGTATGGAGTTAGAGCACCCAGGTGGGCAGGTCCCATGGGAATAGGGTTTCTGGGGCCAAAACCAGGAAGAGGGCGGCATGTTGCTCCATTTCCTTCTAATAATTTACCAGGTTCCGGGGGAATGTGGGTCCTGGGGGAGAATCAGCCTGGGAAGGGGATTGCATGGCCCCCTTTCCCTTAAAATAATTCAGCAGGCCATGAGGGGTGGGGACCCTGGGGACAAGATCAGCCCAAAGAGGGTAGCCATGTGCCTCGCTTCCCGCTTTCAATAATTGGCCAGCCTCCGAGGGCTCACCGGCCCCAATCGGGCAGGGAGGGGGGCTGTTTGGGGGGGTTGGCCTTTTTGTAGGGGGTGTGGTGGGGGCACGAGTTGTAGTTACCTTAGGGTACAAGGTATAGGTACTTGAGATAATCGTAACTATAACTGCTGAATTTCTATGGGTTTGTGCAAGTAAAATGTGAACCTACCTATAACCTCCTTGTAATCTTTGTGTTTTTTAAGGGAATTTCTATGTTTTTTTCTATTTCCTTACTATAACTTCCTTGTAACCTTTGTTGTTTCACTGAATATATATACATTTATGTATATATAGGTTGTTATAGTTAGGACCATGTTTCAATAGAACATGTTTTTTGACATGCCTAAATCTTTGGCACCGTTTGACAAATCTTCACAAAATGTTCCCCAAAAAAGGGACCCCGGGGATTATTGTTTTGCATGGAAGGTTTCGGGGTGATCTGTCAAGCGGGCCGAGAAAAAGGGGGGATCAAAGAAAGTTGCGTTTCCAATGATAATTCCCATAGGACCCTAGACATAACTATAGCCGAACCACTGAACGGAATTACACCAAATTTGTTAGAAAGCTAGCTTTCTATACGCAGGTTGTGCGTTCGCTTATTTGGTGTAAATCCATTCAGTAGTTTTGGAGATAGTAAAGGGAAAATAAATTTATATACTGGGGCCACGGATCCTTCATGATGATTCACGGAAAAAATGAGCTCATGTAGGGAAATGCACAGCTCTGATTGACTGCCAACACTTCAATCCAGGTAACGTTGACAGCCATCTTAGCATTCGACTTCAGCCGAGGCCAATAAAAAACACCAGCCCCAGAGACCACCACCTCCCAGGGCTATACATAATATATGTGCTGGGGAAGCGAGGCCCACCTCTGACCACCACTTCCCCAGGGAGATTTTATATATGTGTGGGTTGCATGTGGCCCTCCCCACAGCGAGGGGGAAATACCACCTTCCAGGGACTGTGTTTGCTGAAGGGGGGCCATGCAGCCCCCCTCAAGAAACCACTGATGGCTGCTGCTATGCCCCGGGGTGCCCACTCAGGGACATAGCTGTTTGCTTTTGCTTAAAGCAAACATACCCCCCTTTCTGACAGCTTGATCTGTCAAACAGGTCCCGCTGTCAGAAAGCGGAGTTTTCATCTTCATGCAGGGAAGACAGATGAAAACATTGCTCCAGCAAGCAGGGAGCTGCTATTAAAAGCAGCTCTTTGCTTGCTGGAGCAATGCCGGCACATGAAGGAGGCGGGAGCCAGTTGCGACCTCAGTGGAGGCCTTGAGGCTCCCTGCGCAGTCCGAGATAGCCCATAAGGGCAAAAAAAGGAAAACAAGGAAAACAAATCGCCTGGGACTGCAGTGGAGGTCTTGAGGCTCCCTCTGCGGCTCCCAGTTAGCCCATAGAGAGCAAAAAAAGAAACAAAATATATTAACAACTATGGCCTAATGCTTAAGGTCTCAGACCCTCACACTGAAAGTTGAGGATTCTACTTCAGGTGTGTTCGTGATCATTTCCCTTCTTTAATTTCTTTTCAGCTTCAAAAGTTTAAGGCTCATACTGAAAGGTGATGTCACTCTTTTTAATTGACAAATACATTTTTCTTTTTAATTTGTCCAGAAATATCTCGTTCTAAGTATATCACACTCACCTGACCTAAATCACTCTCACACACCAGGCAAGTGAGCCTGGAAGAACATAAGTACAGCCCACACCCTTGGCTCTGCCCCTTTTTCCATAGACTGCATAAACTTCTGGATGTCACACTACACTTATAGCCACCAGGATGAGAAGAACTTCACTGAGTTGTAAACAGATCTTGCAATCAATTATTTTGTGGCTCACTATATGGAACTACATGGCCTTCCTCCAAAATCCCTCAATGTCATGGAGTAGGTGGCGATGTGCTAGGAGATGATAGGTTCTGACAATATATTAGGGGTAGATGTGCGGACTTTGTGGGGCCGAAAAAGAAGTGGCAGGTTGAGAGGATGTAGTCATTTTAAGGGTTTTCAAACATAAGAAGCAGCAAGATGAAAGAGAATGAAATAGTGATTCCTGGGATAGCTCAGAAATAGCCTGCCTCTTGTTCCTGTGTGCAATTTTCTGCTTGCTCAATTGGCAGAAAACTCTGCCTACGTAGTCCTCCACTTTCACTGCAGAGTTCGCGCATACATAGTGAAGGCAGAGATATCTTCCAGCCAGATATAATAGGTATGCTAATTATGAAAGGGAAGGGAACAAGTCTGGGGTTCTAAATTGCACCTTGGCGGTACTTCAAACATTAGTGGATTTACCAAACTTTTTACAATATTGAAGAAGACAAATTTGTTCAGTAAGATGTGTAGATGTAGTCTGGCATGTGTTGTGTGCCATTTTCCATACACTATATGTAGTACTGATCTGAGTGGGAATTCCAATGGTGAGTGAAAGATTTATAAAGTTGTAAGATGAAACAAATGAATGAAGACATGGCAGATGTATGTGTATTGATGTGAGTTCAATGTAGAACTACATGTTTGGCTGTAGTAACAGTGGTGTCACAGAGTTGTATGTGTGCAGTGTAATAGTTCACAATTCATTATTGACTCAGCACTGTCCAACCACTGTTATGCAGAAACCAAATAACAGGTCACGTGAAATGTGAGGTCACTAATTGGGCCCAAAACAAAACTGAAGACCATGCCATCTGTTCTGTGCCCCATCCAGAGAACCTGGATGAGACTGTAGTTCAGTGGCATGTCTACATGTAGATCCTCATTTCTATGTAACATTCTTGTTTGCTCTACTTTTTTATCAGCCACATTTCAATGTGCTCCCCATTTTCCTAAAAACAGCTCCTATGATCTGCCCTAAGGCTTTTGTCCCTGTAGTAAGGCAAGAAACTAACTTGATCCTCCTATATTAGTATAAGTGGTTGGTGCATCCAAACTCCCTGAAGATGAGAAAACTGCTGAAACTATGTCAGAAGGTGAAGTTTTGGGGATTTCTGCTCAATCTAATATTATTGAGACTTTCTCCCAAGATCGCAAATGCATTGGGGCAAGATTCATGACTAATATGTGCCATTGTTGGAGCGTAAGTTTTAGTAATGCTTTAATGCACCAGAAGTCAGCATTTGTTATCATTTACTTTCACCCTGAAAAGCCTACCCCAGCAAAGCTGCTCTGACGCATATTTTAAAAGTGTTATGGTGGACATTGTACTGGAACTGACAAACTGCTAACATGATTTAAAGGAATGCTGAAATATATTTTAATCATTAGAATGAAATATTATTAGTAGAAATGGATATGATTTGTAATGTTTAATGATTTATTAGTATAGAGTTACATGTGTACAGAAAAACTAAATGCACGTCTCTGTCATATTTAATATGAAACCTTAACAAAAATTGCAATTATTAAATTAAATGCTTTTTTCATATTTTGATGATAGATTATTAATGCTGAATTCATAGGTACGCATATTATGTGTGTTTTATTAATGGCGATATTAATGCATTATATTTCTGATGTTAGCATAACCAAGCCTAAAGCTTTTATATTGCAGGCACTTAAAATGTTTAGTAATTTTTCTCTTTCTAACATGACCTTTTTCACTAGGTTGTTTCACATGATTAGCAAAGATCCCAATTGTATCATATGCAAGTTTTACATTGCTGCCCCCTGTATGTTTCAATACTGGAACATGATGACTGAAAGGATAGTAGTAGTAGATCAAAGTAGTATGATTGTTTTAAAGACTTGTTTCCATGAGAAAGGAGAAAATTGTCCTGTGCCATGGGAAGGAACATGGATTGCAACAAGTGATGTACAAGTTGTTAAAATTTACTTGAGTCAAACAGAAGCAGGATATGACACCAGATTAAGGGGGTCATTCCGGCCCCGGAGACCCCCAGAAGACCGCACCGCGGTCAAATGACTGCGGCGGTCCTTCTGACTTTCCCGCTGGGCGGGCGGGTGACCGCCAAAAGGCCGCCTGCCCGCCCAGCGGGAAAGCCCCAGCAGCGATGAAGCCGGCTCCGAATGGAGCCGGCAGAGTTGCTGGTGTGCGACGGGTGCAGTGGCACCCGTTGCGATTTTCAGTGTCTGCTTTGCAGACACTGAAAATCTGAATGGGGCCATGTTAGGGGGCCCCTGCAGTGCCCATGCCAGTGGCATGGGCACTGCAGGGGCCCCCAGGGGCCCCACGACACCCGTTCCCCCCAGCCTCTTCCTGGCGGTGTAAACCGCCAGGAACAGGCTGGCGGGAAGGGGGTCGGAATCCCCATGGCGGCGCTGCTTGCAGCGCCGCCGTGGAGGATTCCCTGGGGCAGGGGAAAACCACTGGAAACCGCCGGTTCCCCTTTTCTGACCGCGGCTTTCCCGCCACGGTCAGAATTGCCCCAGAAGCACCGCCAGCCTGTTGGTGGTGCTTCCTCCGTCCCCGGCCCTGGCGGTCCATGACCGCCAGGGTCGGAATGAGGCCCTAAATGTGTGAAACTGCTGCGATGTTGCAAACTTGATTTTTGCCAAGGAACTGATTGGATACTGCTCCTTTTGTGAAATAAGAACTTGTTGAACTGACCAATAGAACTGTTTTTAGTATTCCCAATTAGGTATGGACTTTCTACATTTGAGACAGTTGAATTGTGTTCTGTCAAACTTGTTCCCTTGGACGTTCCTGATTTTCATGCGCAGACCGTCTTCTGCATTTCCCCTGATAGTGTTTCTAATAGACTTTACTGATGATCCAAATGCTTTGCTGACGAAATGAAATGAATTGATTGCTGATCCTAGGAGAGGTATATTTTAATGCAGCTGTTCCTTTGACCTGCTTTTCTGAGGAGAAATTACTTTTCATAGATAGTTTAACCTACTCTGAGATAGATGCTTTTTCAAATTATTTTTGTTTTTTTTCATTGAATTTATCCTGCATGTGTAGCCCTTTCCCACACATGCTTGCCCTGATTTGGTTAGTAATAGGGAGAACCCATTTCGCAATCCCTGAATTGTGAATTTGTGCAATTTATTTGACTAATGTCTCTACCAAGAGAAGCGAAATGTGTTTCGGCCTCACAAGAGAGTGCTCTATTAATGTGCATTATTCTTCTTGAATGTTTAATGGTGTTGATGCTGAGTATATTGAACTTGTTTTGGTGATTTGGTCAGCCTATGGTGTTCATTTATCTTTATAATTTGATTCTACGCACTATTTATGTGACTTTGGCATTGTGGTTATGAATAAAGCTTTGAAACATATATTTTGATCGGAATATTCTTCAGTGGCATTATGGGTCATGGTGTTTAAATTGTTGGCTGGGTTTGAATTAATTGTGTATGGTTATCCCACTCTTCACTGAGTCAAAGAATCCCATCAACCTCAGGAAAGAAAGTAAGTGTTTTTCAAATCCTGTGAAGGATGAGGAAAATACGTTAACACCATCCAGTGGATTGAGCAGACTATCTGAGACAATCTCTGTCTCAGCTTCTAGGGAAGGAAGCTAGTCCTGGTGTGGCGCTAGATTCAGATCTAACAATGCACTGCAGGCTTAATTTTGACTTCGGTATTCGTAAAGTAGTGAAAGTATGGCAAGTGATTTGGTATAGGCTCTTTTGCCTGTTCTCATTAGGCCTAATTCTCAGTTGGACAGTAATTAGAGGTTGAGATCCCTGTTTGTATACATTTATTTAATTACATCTTTTTCTATATCTTTGGATACTTTTACATGAACTCTGGCCATATTCCTAGTTAATTATTTTTGTTTCTCTCATGATTTGGAAGCTGGATCATTGTTGGCAATCTTGTGTTTCCTCAAAATATCACAAAGGGGTCAAAAAATCAGATTTTGCAGGGAATCTATGGGAACTATAAGTAACTGATAATTTATTTACAAGAAGTACAGGAAATTTGTAGAGGAAAAACTGCAATTTTACACCCACCCCAGTTCTTGAATGCTATTTCTTCCTTGCTCCATCTACACTCCTACCTGGAGATGATCAGCCAGTTGACCATTGTGGGATGGTTGTCTACGCAGGCAGAGGAGGTTGTGTGTTTGTTCTTCTTTATTTGCCAACTCATATCAAACGCATAGAGAAATGGTAGGAGCTCTAGACCGCCTGTCTTGGCTAACCTCAAAACTTCAAGTACTATGGCACGGAAGAGAGAATCAGAGTAATTATATTACCAGTAAGAAATCACAACATTATCTGGACCCACTGACAATGTTAAAGAGAGAGTTGATGAGAAAGGGAAACATCAGGATGTATCTAAAAATGTTTGACTCACAGACATTCAGCGTCAAATTCAAAGACAAAAGATGGTCAGTGAAGGGTTGCCTTGTTGACTGTGACAGATCATAGTTGAAAACCAAACCATACGCTAATGAATTGACAACATACGTGTAAGAAATTGGAATATTAGTTGAGGTGTTGAAAACCCACCTCAAACAATAATCACAGTGCTTATCGGGGTGAATCAATGGCACAAAGCACTCAAGCCTAAATTAGTGGAAATGTGTAAAGTGTTTGTGCAGTACTCAAACAGTAAAAATGTGAAATCAGAATACAAGAAAAATCCCAAACCATTAAAAATATAGGTGGTCATTACAACCTCGGCGGTCTTTTTACAAGACCGCCGAGGGACCGCCGTGCGGAAGAACGCCAGTAGTGGCGGTTTGCCGCTCGGCGTATTATGACTGTTGGCTGCTCTCCGCCCTTTTTCCGATGGAGAGCCGCCAACAGCCGTACTGGTGGGTGGCGGGGAAGTGGAGGTTGCTCCACCTTCACCGCCACACCAACAGAACACTGCCCACCGAATCCCGTCCTGTGATTCGGCGTGGCGGTATTCTGTTGGAGGTGTGGTGTCGGCGGAGCAGCCCCCATGGCTCCCGTCCCCTCCTGGAGGATCGATGGAACAGGTAAGTCGATCGTCCATTGGGGGAGGGGGTGGGGGCTGTTGTCTGTCGTGTGGGTGCATGAGGGTGTGCTTCTGTGTATGTAGAGAGGGTGTGTAAGTGCGTGTATGCCTGTGGGTATGTCTGTATGGATGTGTGCGTGTATGTTTGTATGTGGGTGTGCGTGTCTGACTGTGTGTGTGGATGTAGGCATGTATGTTGATGTGTGTGCGTGTGTGTGTTGATGGTGCCTGCGTGCGTGTCGTGTGTGTGTGAGTTCTGTGATGTTGGGGGTCGGGGTGGGGAGGGTTGCCCTGCCACTTTTGGGGGGTGGCAGGGGTGGTGGGGGGTGTAGGGGAGGGAGTCGGGTGGGGGTGGGGGGTGGGAGAGACCCCTATCAATGCCAGGGAAGGAATTCCCTGGCACTGATAGTGCTTACCGCCATGGATTTCATGGCGGTTCCAACCGCAGGAAATCCACGGCAGTAAGCCGGGTCAAAATACCGCCGGCGGTATAGTGAAGGCCGCCGGGCTGGAGACCCAGGTCTCCAGCCCGACAGTCATCTCCGCCCTGGCGGGCGGAATGGAGACCCGGCGGATGACCATGGCGGTAACCGCCATGGTCATAATACAGAAAAAAAGACCGCCAGCTTGTTGGCGGTCTTACCGCCGCTTCTCCACCTTCCGCCAGGGTCATAATGACCGCCATAGTGTATTTTAATAAATGAAATGGCATGAAAATGACAAAAATCTACTTAGTAGAAGTAAAGTTATACATTTTTAAAGTTTGTATTTAAAAACAAGCCCTTCATTACGATGAGGAGCTGTTGTGCAAGGTTTCGGAGTCGATGGGAGGCTGTTTGGCATTGGGCATGGTGAAGCTACCACTTAAGGTGGTTGCACTTCCTCAGAGGCTACAGGTGCTGCTTGTTATTGAATCCGGTCAGGCCATTGAAAAAGCTTGTCAGTGTTAGTGCTAGGCCTCGAGTCAAACAAAGCTTTCAGTTAGGAAGGGAAGAGTACACTCTGAACACAGCCAAGGGGCTAGGACCTTGTGGGTCAGGATTCACTCCCGCAGAGGTCAGCAGAGGGGAAAAAGTAATGTCCAGTTGGGATCAGTCAGCTGGATAGCAGGAAAAGACCTCTGGAAGGTTGTAGTAGATCTGTAACTCAAATAGGAGTTCAGAGTCACTACTGGGGTTTTGGGTTCAAGGCAAGCAAACCCAGTCTTCGTTCAGTGTTTTCAGACAGATGGCAGGCCTTTTTCTGATTCCTCTCAAGTCCAGAAGCATTCTATGCAGGGTGCTGAAAAGGCCACATTTATGCTCAATGTCAGCCTGTCAGAGTTGGGATGAGCAAACACTGGCTACACTCTAACCAATGAGGTAGGAGTTCCTAGAGGTGATCCTAAGCACGTTTTTAGCACTTCCTGGGTGTTTTACTGTAAACTATCCTATAGTGCCTCTCGCTACCTAAATCGAAGATGACAGGACCTTTCTTCTCCTAGAGGTGTAGCTATGCTAACAGGGAAACCCTCCCTTGTGGTCACACCAATCCATATCTGGGACAGCTCCTTCTCCCCTTGAGTTTGGGGTCACGATGACCTGAGGGGCAAAGGAAAGGGCAGGCCTAGTGTCAGGTGCATCTGCTTGTGACAGGGTAAGTCTCTTTGAGGAGTAACTAGTCCTTGGGCACAGCCCCCAGGCAATCCTATCGAAGGAAGGCCAACATCTCCTCACACTCAAGCCCTTTGTCCTGTGTCTGAGAGCAAACCATATCTCACCACAGGGGAGCCATAAGTACTAAGGTAACAGTTGAATATTGTTCTTCCAGGGGTTTAGGTACGGGCGGAAACCTTTCTAAAAGTACCTTTTCCAATATGGGTAGCCAAAATTCGATGTTATCATTAAATTGTATTTTGAATAACTATGAAAATGAGTTCTTCCAGCCCCCAACTATCATTATTAGGTCTTATGATGTTATCTGGTGTCTTCCTAAGGAGCAGGTAACCTTGCCACAGTAAATAGGGCTATTGGAGACTTTTTGCTGTCAGGACATGTGTAAAAATTATTTCTCCATGTCCTCCTTTTAAATATCATTTAACCTGCCTTATTGGGCAGTAAGGCCTACGTTAGAGATTACATAAATATTTTAAAGGAAGGTTTAGGTCTGTTAAAAGGGTTATTTTGAGAGGTCGAATTGCAAGTTTAAAAAGTGCACAGCCAGTCTGCAGTGGCAGGCCCGGAGAGATGATTTACAGTGCTAATACAGTGGGTGGCCCAACTAGTGCTGCAGCCCACTATTAGTATTTAATTTACAGTCCCTGGGGACATATAGTACCATATAATGTTGACTTATAAGTAAAGAAAATTTGCTGTTAAGATGTATGTCAATTTCAGTGTATTTTAACTGACAGCACAGCACTTTTCCTAATAGTTAGCAGAAGTAAAGTGTGCAGAGTCCTAAAGCCAACAAAAAGAGCTCTCATAAAATTATATGTAAAAAATCTCGTAAAAAAACTCAATGTAAGCAGCACAAATTCTGTCTAACCCTATAAGTTAATCATGATTTATATCAATGAGACATACATTCTAACCATGGGATAGCACCAGCACAAAGAAAACCAATAATTCAGATACATACATACAATGGGAAATATCCATACCCATAAAACTGAAAAAGGAGCTATAACAATGCTGATGAACACACACATGGAGCGGGGCACAGTACCCTGCCAGTGCCATGGGACTAGGGAAGAGAGATTGTGCTGTGTAATTGTTTAATTATATC
This sequence comes from Pleurodeles waltl, assembly GCF_031143425.1. Classification (NCBI taxonomy): domain Eukaryota; kingdom Metazoa; phylum Chordata; class Amphibia; order Caudata; family Salamandridae; genus Pleurodeles; species Pleurodeles waltl. The sequence continues at coordinate 932,659,580 of NC_090448.1, read as the reverse complement.
AATCCCCCTTTGAGATGCGCCTACCTAGGGAGAAATGTACCTCAGAAAAATCAATAACAAAAATACAAATAAATGTGCTACCTTTATGTACATGTAGCCCTATTCGAATATTCAAACTGTTGAAATAGGACTCCTCGTTGTAAAATGTAGCATCTGGTGTATGTTTAGATTAATGGGACTTCAATTATTTATGAGTTAGGTTAGACTTGCACATGCAAATGCCCTAATTTATGAGTGTAAAATCACATATCCAATTCAGGAAAATTGTTAGAGTTACAAACATTTTGATATTTTCCGATCACTTGTGTTCTTGAATGCTTATATAGCTAATAAACGTCTAATCTAAATGCTATTCAATGTAATGAAAATGTATTCTTATACTAATGTTATTCGATAACCAGTTCAATTTCCTGTGGTTTATGAGTTTCTGCCAAGAGCATTCTACATCTCACGCTCAACTCATTAAAGAACTACACTTGTGCCTCGCTCTCGTTGGTGGGCTCAGGTTGATTGCTCTTGCAAGACTGCATGATCTTCTAGAACTGATGTATTAGCTACAAAGGAGACACGATCAGTGGCCCTCTCTACTCTAATTTAAGTGGAAAAAATTAACATCTTTGGGACCAATGTGACAGAAGGAGCCAGGTAATTTCTAAAATGGGAGTCAAGGAAAAGCTAAAATTAAAAGAAACTCAGAGACCCTGATTTCCCAAGCTTTTCGCCATGAAGTCAGAAAACTATTTTTATATCAGGGTTGCCATATCCATAATGAACTCTAGAAAGAGTATAAGTTCACAGCTCTTCTTGGTGCTTAATCTCTTTTCGATTAGGTAGGTGGTCCGTGCTTCTTATGGAATGTTTCAAATAAGAGTCGGATATGTTCTAACCAGGGGGCTTGAGAAGTGGTTGTTTGACTTATGACATGACCTGAGGAGAAGGTAAGCTCTTTAGAAAGCTTGGGGTGAAATAAGTGATTCAGACCTGCTAACTTCAGCCAAAACCTTACTGTGTGAGAAGGGGGCAGGGTCTTGGAAGGAGTGAGACCTTGTGCCTGGAAGCGTCTAAGAAGCACTTTTGCCCCTACTCTGGCCCCAAACCCCTCCTCAAAAAAAGAGAAAGAAAGCTTGCTGAAATTACTGCAGATGTCCTGGGGTGTTTTCACACCATTAATGGATATCAGTAATTAAAAGTCCCCGAAAACAAGCTGAAAACCACTATTTACCTTGTTTTTCAGCTCAGTTTCACTGCCTGTGTGTGACATTGGCTCCACCAGGAGACCATGTGAGGGAAGCCAATATTGTGTGTCATGCGGCAGCACCGTGTGAGTTGGCAGGTCAGTAGATTGACACAAGTTGTGATTATTAAGGAAGTGTCAAAGGAATTGTTAGCTATGTAGGCTTACATGTGGACGACTCACATTTCAATGATTTTGGCACCTAAGTTGGAGACATCGTTCGGGTGCACTGAGATGTCTTTTAGAAGAAAGGAGTATAAGCCGGGACCCTCATAGTTTGCATTAATGATATCAGTAGCATGTGCATTGATCACTATTGTGGTGATGATGTGCGTGAAGGTGTTAAATTCTGTTGTTGATAGCCTTTCCAGGATTTCTGGGGAAATAAAGACAATGCACAAAATGAAATAATGATCAATTATATGCTTCCCAAAGTGTTTTGATTTATATGAAAATGAACACTCCCGAACCTATCAAGCTTCATGTTATCTACCAGTCACTATGTCACAACAACATCTTCTTGGAACACCTTCATGAACTCTTTATTTAGTCATCAATGAGCTTGGACCAAAAAATCTTCTTTTTTACTTTTTCCTCCACTGGGAAGATAAATAAAGAAACTGCCACATCAACTCAATTTCCATTCTCTCTCGGCAATCTCATCTTAATATGAAGATCCCTTACCCACTCCAAAAGAACAATTCAGACCTCCTCATCATGAAAGAATTGAAGAATTAAGACTAGAACTTCAAACTGGGCAGACCGGTCGGATTACTTCTTCATCCTCTTCTCTCTCTATCCATTAAATGTATTGATAGAGCTTGTTTATAATACTGAAACCTAATGCAATAATGTGCAGAATTAACATGTAGGCCTGGGACAAATAATAATGCTTTCAGATTCAAGAATTGCAGTAGGCTGCCATATTCACACATACTAGGCTTGAATAGCTAAAGCAGCATTTACTTGCAAAGCAGCTGACCTAGGTTAAGAAAGAGAAATGTTTAATTTCTGACAAGCTGACATGTTGGAAAGTAATGACAATGTAAAAGCCGTTAGTTAGACTTTCCCATAGGGATATTTTTCTTAGAGTGTAATAATTGCATCAAAATGTTTAGTCTAACTCTGCAATATTCTAATCATACAAATACCCTGTATAGTAATTGAATAAGTAGTTTGTGTTATAGTGAGGTCATGTAGATGCTTAAACATAAAACTGCAAGTTTCCTAAGGAAAGTAAATGATGAGAATCCTTGTGGATTTATGGATTTATACAAAGTAGCTGATAAAAATGATTCACTTGAACATTGATGTCTGTGGACTATTGTATTCCTGATGAGAAGACGAAGTGTTCCTGTTCCCATGAAGACATCAAAAGCTGATTGGCTGACAGGAGAAAGAAGAAGAAACGTGTTACTGTGTCCATAAAGGTGCGTGTTTCTAGAGAAGGGTTCCTCATTCCTTCCCTTACTGCCATGTGCCTGAATCTATGCTATTGTGAGACTCTACTGAGTTTCTTGGACCTATCTTTATGGGAAGTTCTGCTTTGAGTGATAACTGAGATTTGACCCTAAAGCTTTATGTTCTAACATCTATATTTGGACCTCTTTATGGGCTCTGATTGACACCTTTTACTAGTTTTCCCTTAACCCATCCTTAGTCTTAGAATAGGGAATATTTCCTTTATGGAATGTGCTGAATGCACTTAGGGGCTCATTTACAAGTTCTTTGCACTGCTGTAGCATATTTTTTCTGACACTATGGCGGCACAGAACAGTTCCCCACGCCGTATTTACAGACTGGCGCAATGGGACCATTGCACCAGTTTGTAAACACGTGCTCCACATTATTCCTGCACCAACTATAATGTATGCAGGGGATGCATTCCCCAGCAAGGAGGCTCTTAGGAATGGTGCAGTGAAATCTACAAGATTTCACTGCATCATTCTACTGTCATTCTATAACACCTGCTCAGGGCAGGTGTTAAAGTGACACTGTGCTTTGTTCTATGGGCCTCCCTGTGCTTTGCTGGACTACCATTAAAATGTTGACACTAGTCCAGCAAAACGCCACAACTGCGTCAGTATTTCTGACACAGCTCTGCTAACGAGTGTCATGGTTCGCTGTGTTGTAAAGGTGGGCATAAGGCGGCTCAAGAAAACTGGTGCATTGTGACCAGTGCGCCAGTTTGTAGTAAATGAAGCCCTTATTCTAATATACTGATTGCTTATTTTGATTCTTGATTGATATTGATGCTCTATAAAGATGAGCTATTAAAAAGACTGATAATTTTTTTTAACTCACACTCACACAACTTTCATTGTTGACTGAAAACAATACTTGAAATCATGCTGATTATTTTATTGGTGTACAACTCCTGGTTATTCTCATCTAAAGTCAAAGGTCCATTGGCCTAAGACACTGGGATCTCTCCCTGATGAGTTGGTAAGCTTTATCTCATAAACCAATATTTAACTGAGATCCTGTTCCTGCAGTATTGATAGCTGACCCGCCCTGGAGACCCAAATAACGGGTCTTTCAGACCAAGGCATCAATAAGCTTGATGCCCAACACAATGGAAGCATGATTGGTCTCATAGAGACGTTTGCACAAACAACACTCAAAATGCAAAAAATGTAACTATCAGTGCATTGGATCTCTAAAAAACGTAGGGCCGTATTTATACTTTTTGGCGCACAACTGCGTCAACGCAGTTGTACGTCAAAATATTTAACGCCGGCTAACACCATTCCAAAGCGCCATGCGGGCGCCTTATTTATGGAATGACGTTAGCCGGCGGAGCTGCCTGGTGTGCGTCAAAATAAATTACTTACACCAGGCAGCGCCGGCGTAGGGGAAAATGGAGCTTGGGCGCCAAAAAATGGGGCAAGTCAGGCTGAGGCAATATTTTCGCCTCAACCCGATTAGCGACATTTTTTTTTACTCCCAACCCCCATTGAAATGACTCCTGTCTTAGCAAAGACAGGAGTCATGCCCCCTTGCCCAATGGCCATGCCCAGGGGACTTATGTCCCCTGGGCATGGTCATTGGGCATAGTGGCATGTAGGGGGCACAAATCAGGCCCCCCTATGCCACAATTTTTTTTTTTTTTTTAATACTTACCTGAACTTACCTTAAGTTCCTTGGGATGGGTCCCTCCATCCTTAGGTGTCCTCCTGGGGTGGGTAAGGGTGGCAGGGGGTGTCCCTGGGGCATGGGAGGGCACTTCTGGGCTCCTTCCGAGCCCACAGGTCCCTTAACGCCTGCCCTGACCAGGCGTTAAAAAATGACGCTAAAACGGCTGGACGTCATTTTTTTTGACCCACCCACTCCCAGGTGTCATTTTTGCCCGGGAGTGTAAATACGGCGCACATGCCTCGGAGTCATTTTTTAGACGGGAACGCCTACCTTGCATATCATTAACGCAAGGTAGGTGTCCACGCTAAAAAATTACGCAAACTCCAAGATCTTTGGCGCTAGACGGGTCTAACGCCAAAGTATAAATATGGAGTTAGTTTTGCGTCGGAATTGCATAAAAAAAAACGACGCAATTCCGGCGCAAACAGAGTATAAATATGCCCCACAATGAGGGAAAGAAACTCCTATGATCATCAACACAAACTTGAAATCCTAACCCTTCAGTGGAGAACCCGAAATAGAAAGAAAGAAAGAAAATTAAGAAAAACTGGTAAAAAAACCTCTTGAAACCAAATTTAAGTATATAAAACGAAAGACGAAGCAAAAAAAGTATGCAAAGGAATAGGTTGAGGTTTTGTAATAATCTCCTCTTCCTAAATATGAGAGGATTATTAACAGCATAAAAGAAAGACATTCTGAGTTTCCCGACTTCATCATCAGGAATGTTAAGAAGACAGACTTTTCCCTCAAGCACCTCATCTTCAACACTGCTTCTATAAAAGCTGTTGATTCCCCTTCAAAATATTCACCATGATAGAATTGTTCAGCATAATGAATTCATTCCTTCATTTTCGCTGAACTAAAATCCACCACACTCCTAAGAAAGATTATCTCTTCTGTTACACCCTGCTGGATTAACTGGAATGATGTTTTTCTGTCCCATGAACAGCCTAGTCACTTTTGCTAAATAAACATTTAGCAGACCGTGTAGATTTGAAACTTTTTCTCCAGGGCACTAATCTTCCCTTCTAGGCCAAAGTCCTGATGTGAACATTCAGTTTGAACATTTCATCAAAGAAAATTAACTACTGGATGATCTCCAGGCTGACTTCAGATGGGAAGCCACAAGATGACCACAAGCTTAAGCAAATAGATGATAGTCTGCTTCAAAGGTACTTGCTGCCTACTTATACTCCTTGATTTACCTGTTAGCTTTGACACAGTGAACCATATTTCTCACTTAAATTCTTCAATGAGAAAATGGGACTAAATAGAGCAACCAAGCACTTGCTCTGATTTTCCTTGGACCACAGAAGTCAATACATAAATATAGCAAACTTTCTAACCATTTTGTTTCATCACGAGATACTCCAAAGCTCTAGCCTCTCTCCACACTCCTAAACCTACATAGGCCCACTTTTCTTAAGCCTCAGATGTTTGAATATCTTATTTCCTTTATACACAGATAACACTCAAATATACTGAATTCAATTCATGTCCAGACTTCCAAATGACTCCCAAAGATGGATGTCACACCACCACCTAAAGCTTAATCTGCTTAAAACAGAATTCCTCATTTTATCACCTATCCTGATCCAGTGTGGCTTGAATTATTTATAATTTCAAATCATAACCCCTTAATTGTTGTAGTTGCCAAATCTCTATGCTTCTGCCACATAGATTCCTTAACCTACATGAAAACAAGAGGAAAGTGGACTCAATTTCAACTTAGACCTGTCTATAGAATTCAAATCTTTTATCCCTCATACAGATTTAAAGGTAGTAATACAATATATTGTGCTATCTAGAATGGGCCATGGAAATTCAAATCCATCTGACATTTCCACATTGCATCTTGCTCACCTTAGAGGAGCCATGCATGCAACTACAAGGCTAGCTATTTGTACTTGCAATTTTAACCATAACTCTCCTATTCTGAAAACTCTGAAATTATTTATCCCAGAGGTAGGAAGCATTTCAAACTGGAAAAATGAAAAAGCAGAGCAGTTGAAAGGTTTGACCTGCCTGCAACAATGTTAGTGTGTATATATATATATATATATATATATGTATATATATATATATATATATATATTTAATTTTTTTTTTTTAAGTCACAGTGCTACACCTTTAATGGGTCCTACTGATCTCCGACTCCACCTTCACACAGAATAAACTCAACAGAGAAGGAAGCACTATCAAATCACAATGGGGCACCTGGGTAATTCAATTATCATTTTTTTAACACAAACCTTTATTGCATTTTTTTAAAGACATACATATTGCTGTCATTTAGCATATGTCAATAGACTATAGCAGTTACTCAGTATTACGGGCAGAAAAACGAAATGCTGTTGAAGTTTGCAAAAAGAAAATAACAGTGCAATAGACTCTCAAACATGAGAACTAACCCAGTTCCCCACCCACCTTAAACTAGTCACCATCACTTTAAATTGAGTGTGTCAACTTGATGTCATTATACAGGCAAAAACCCAAGTAAAGAGGAGGTCAGAAGATGTTGTAAAAATATTGTGCGATAGAGACCCCAGTTTGGCCAATGTGCTATGTGATGTATGTGCGTTTATCCATGGTTTAACTACTCTTGTAAGATATGTTATAAAGATTATCCACAGGGGGAGGGTGGAATAAGCCACCTTAAGAATATACAGTGTCCAAGGTTTTGAAGGACTCAAACATGGCATCCCATTCCAGTGTTATGGGCCTTTTCTGTAAGCCCTGGTCCGCCTCACAGGGTAGTACATCGCTCTCTCTGCTGGGCCCCATTTCTCCACTTCCTCCTGCCACTGGTAAACCAAATGTGTGGAATGGGACTTCGAACATTTCTTCAGAAGCTGCTTAGCCAATAATAGTAGCAAATCAACAAAATGCGATGTCACTCTAGTGGTTTTGGGTCTAGGGAAGAGACCAAGTATGCAGCTTCCAGTGTGTGCCAATGATTCAGCTAAGTGAAGTCTGAAACGATAGCAGTGATATGCGTCCTGCGGGTGGTCAATATGGGCAGTCCCCTGTAATGTGCAGTTAGTCGGTGTCTGGTGTTCAACGTCGTGGGCTGGTCAAAGTTACAGTTGGGAACATGGTGTCTGTGTGGGGTGAGGTAAGCTTGATGTAAAATGTAAAATGGAAAATTGTAGACATTTAAATTGGGAGTTTCAGGAAATTTTCCAGGGATACTCTATCAGGAATTCCCACTCTTTGTCATGCAGGTTCCGTGCTGGGTCCTCTTCCCAATTCGCCCTTAAGGAGGTCAAAGGGACCTATAAATGCACATGATTGCTCATTACATCCAATAAACTAAAGCCCAGATTTAAGATGGCCTAGTGCCACTTTAGCACCACCTTAGTGTCATTTTTCTTTACTCTAAAGTGGCACTAAGGTGGCCCTTTTCCCTGCACCATATTTATAAAGTAGCGCAATTAAGCATTGTGGCACTTTGTAACACTTTACGCTACATTATGCATGCGCCATTATGCATGAGCCGTTAGGGCGGCTGGAAAAATGGCACAAAGAAATCTAAAGTTTTCTTTGTGTCTTTTTTTTCGGTCCTTTTAACGCATGCTCAGAGGAGGTGTTAAAAGGGGGCACACTTTTGTTTACAATGGGCTCCCATGTGCTGTTCAGGATTATCACCAAAATTTTGTTGTCTACCCTGAACAGTACATCAATAGCATCAACAATTTTGACCCTATTGCCCCCTACTCTGCGACATGGTGCGCCGTATCTTAGATATGGCGCACACATGGTCGCAGTAGGAGGGTGTTAAGGGACGCAAGGAAAGCGGCGCTGCACTGGGTGCAGTGCCCCTTTCCTTAAATCTGCCCCTAAGTGACAACCATGTCCCATTGTGTGTATTGCTTGGAGTAGTTTGTGTGCAGAGAATTTGGCTCCTTCAGGTGCCCAGTGGTGACGTATATAGCGAGTAATACTGATGTGAGATAAAAATACAGTGTCTGGTAGGCCTGGAATGTGTGTGAAGACTCTGTGATTCATTAAGCTACACTATGTGAAAAGGTCACTCACTGTTTCTACTCTCTCCTGTATCCAAGGCTGCAGTCTATGCGCCATAAGAGTCCCAGATATGTAAACAATTGGTCTAGTAGTAGGGAAGAATCTCTAAACTTGATTTACACACAATGAGACTATTAGTCAATCATCTGCAATTAAAATTAATTTCAGAATATATTAATTTTTTTTTTTGCAAAAAGGATAAAAGTCATTGATATAAAATCACAGTGAATACATATAAACAAAACTATACAAACACATGCTATCAAAAACTATATCTCAGAAATAGTTCCTTGTTGCTCTCCTGATTTGAAGATGGTGTGGTTATATACATAAATTATACAATAATCCACATCTATGCGATGGTTGTACTCCATAACACATCTCAAATTCGTTATACTTTCCACTGGCGCAGGCAGGAGGGCGGGGGGCAATACGGAAATGTATAGCAGCCGCAGACTTGCAGGAGCAAAAGCGTACAGAGGTAAGCAAGGGCAACAGAGCGCAAGAGAGCGAGAAAGTGGGAAAACGGTAGAGAGCCGGTGAGTGACAGGAGTACCTCCCAGGGGCTCCACTCGGGACTCAAAACCCAGCTCTGAACCCTGCTCTACTCTGCTTTACTCCACTCAAGGCTCCTCTCAGAGCTCAAGGCTCAGGACTCCCTTCACCACCAGCCACCAACCATCGTCCGCACCCCTCTCCAACCCGACCCCCAACCGTGCCCCCATTCCACTCACTTCCCTGATACCTGCTACCCCCCCAAGTCACTCACCTGCCTGCCTGCAGCATGACACAGCACAGCACTTGATGCTCCGGCGGCTTCTCTTCTCTGCTTCTTGGCTTCCTCTCGGCTTCCTTCTCTCTCTGCGCGTGTGTGCACCACAATTATTAGGAAATGTGCACCACCTGCTCACCACCGCCACACATGGCAAAATATGAAGTACCGACAGGCGTCAGGAGCACTTCTAGGTTCTGCAAAACAAACCACCAGGCTCTCCCTGCCATTTTGTAGTGTTTTCCCTGTGTGCTGGTACAAATACTTTACACATTGCTTCTGAGATAAGGCTGACTGCTTGTGCCAAGCTACCAAGGGGGTAAGCAGGGGTTATGTAAGTGTGTTTCTCCATTGCCCTGACTAGAGTGAGGGTCCTTGCTTGGACAGGGAGCAACCTGACTGCCAACCAAAGACCCCATTTCTAACATTAATTATTTGCTGTTGCACTCTCCAGGGGTCCCAGACTACTCTCCACCTGGGTAAGCTCTCTAAGGACCGTTTTCCAGGCTCCCACCATTGTACCTATGGACGTCCCACATAACACTACTTTGAAAGCTTCCCACTCTATTAAAATAGATGAGATGAAGTTGGTGATCTTCATAAAATAATTATCTATTGTGGTAGCCAATGTGTCACAAAAGCTGCATTCTCTAATAACTGAGGTTGGAGTCTCCATGTGAGTATGAGAGCGGGTATGTTTCCGTATGTGATTGTTATCTCTAAGGCATTATGACTGAATTGGGTTTTTCCTAAATATCTTGTGCATGTGACATTGGGCTGGAACGAGTTTGTGCATAGGATCCTGTTGAACCGTGTGTGGAATGAATGGGGGTAGAATAATAGGAATATTCATGCATGCCTGTGTTGCAATTGCACCAAACATCACTAAGTGACTATCCCTCCACCCATTGTCTCAGGGCCTTAGCTTGGCATACCGGGGCAGCAGTTGGAAGAGGAGGGTGCAATCTGTCGAGGTCTATATCCATAATTGCATTATAATACCCACCTAGGAGCCACAGGTAATGTATCCAGTCAGCTAGAGTTGTGGATAAATGAGCTAGGAAGGTGTCTTGTACCAGGTTTGGGGCATATATGCTGGCTATCCCTATAGGTGTGCTATTGAGTGTGCCGCGGAGGAGAACATATTTCCCCTGCATGTCAATCCTAGTTTCCACTACTGTGAAAGGAATGCCTGCTGTAATCCATACTGCAACCCCACGAGAAAATGTGGAACAAGAAGTGTGAAAGATTTGGCCTCTACATTTCTTGTGAATTTTGAGGGCTTTGCTGGCTATGAGGTGGGTTTCTTGCAAGCACACTACATATGCCTGGCGATGGTAGAATTGGGCCATGACCCTATACCATTTCTGGATGGATTCCATGTCTCTGCCGTTCCAGGTTATCATGTTATAGTTCTGCAGTACAGACATTGTTAATGGGCAGGGATAGGCATATACATTGTAATCCAAGCTGGAAATTGACATCAGTTAAAATATAATTGAGAAGTGACAATGTGTTATTCTCGTAATCAAGAACCCAAAAGTAAATTATTTCTAATACAACGTCCAGCAATGTAACCTCGTTCGACCAGAACTGTGAAGTAGAACAGAAAACATCACAACAGTATGTGCAATCGCCCTTTGGGTACATGGCGTACAGCTGGTGGATCTAAAGTAGGGGTGGTTGTAACTCCAGGAGCTGATATCTGCCTGAGTCCGGTAACTCAGTGCTGTGGGATAGGGTGAGGCATCCTGACAAAGGATGGTGTATTGTAGTGAATCAGTTGATCAGTACTCAACAATGGAGGGCTGGATGAGGGAATAACGTTGAGCAGACATGACCCGTCAGAACCAAGGATAAGAGGGGCAGTTAGTACCCATGTAACTTGAAAGAGGATCTCCGCCAGGTGGGTCACACATGTATTTAGTGTTGTCATGTGGGCAAGGGATTGCCGTGTAGAAGGACATAACATATTAGTCAGGGGTGAGTGCAGTATAACCCAAAGAACAAATGGGGAACCTTGCCAGGAAATCAAGTCATAGGTCTGGTATCAATGAACAACCAAAGTGGACACACCAGAGGGACTTCGGAGGGAACAGTACTTACGGAAACCTTAGCTCAGCAGGTCATGAGTCATTTGTGGGGTGATCGTGGGGAACAGCTTCAAACTGCCCCATGAGTGTGTCTCTGACACACTTTCATGAGAAAAGCTGGGACTGATGATTGTTTGGGTGGCTTGAAGGGAAGTTGCTGAAAGAATTGCAGCCTTTTGGTCCAGAAGGGCTTGTTGAAGGGTCAGAATTGTGGCACCTCATTTGGGCCTGGATGGCTTCCTCTGCCAGCTTCGACCTGAGTGCTTATGGTCGGCACCATTGGCTGCGGATTCTTGAGTCTTCGGATATCAGGGAAATGTCATTCTATCTAGTCCAATGCTTCTTCCGGGACTTCAAAGAAGCAGGACTTCTGTTCATACACTACTTTGAACCAAGATGGGAACAGGAAGGTTTAGCTGAGTTCAGCAGTGTGGAGTTGATTTGTAACAGCTTGAAAAGAGGCCTTTTTATGCTCTGCTGCAAGCGTATTGTGAGGAAAAACAGAAACCCAGGCATTGACCATTAAAATAGATGCTTTCTCACATGCTTTATGGAGAATTGTGTCCCTATCTTTATAGTTCAGTCTGTGAATATGGTGTTACAACCAGGTTAGGTCTCTTCGCAGGGGCTCGGTGGGACCTCTCCACCATGAGCAGATCCGAAAGGTCCTCTCGTGCTATCCTAGTAGGGAGCCAGTCCTTGATGTATTGTGTCCCATTGGATCCCTCTGCCAATAATCCTGACATTATTTGGGGGTGCCTGCCCTTTTGCATCATCTGCAAGGTCCTGTACAATCGTAAACTAATACTGCGGGAGTATGGTGCGGACGTTTGCACTTTCTGCCATGGAGACAATGAGGAGATGGCAGGTTCTGTCATTTTGATTCTGCCTTTCAACTTGTAATCATCGTTGATGAGTGTAAAGTCTATGGTGAGCACTCCGATACGTTGCTCAATGGCCAGCACGAGTCCAAGATTTCTTGTAGGATGATATCCATTTTGTCCACATGAGGGTTTGTTAAAGTTGGTGGGATACAATTGTCAGGTGTCACCATGGATGAGACTTCAGACAGGGGAGAGGGAGCGTCAGGTGTACTATGGGTTCAATTGTTTTGACTTTAGTGCCCCCATCTTGTGCGAGCAAGGGTGGCACAAGGTGTGGGCAATATGGCCAAGGGCAGGTGTGGTTCATCCCGTGCCCAAAGGGGTGGAGCAACTATGGTGCCACTTAAGAAGGTCTAGCTTGGGACAAGTATTCAAAAAGATGTCCAAATGATAGTTCTCCCCAGTGGTGCAGGCAGTCCAGATGAACTGCTTGAGGGGCACACTAACTGCTGGGCATTGTGCTCCTATCTCCTGGGTGCCATTGGCTAGAGAAGCTTGTAGACAGAGAAAGTGTCATGCCCAGCAGCCCACGTAGAGAGATTCAAAAAGGCAAGAGTTACCAGCAGGCATAGATAGTAAACCGGGCAACGAGATCTTGCATGGAGCCGGGCGGTAGAATATTTATGTAGTTAGATCTGTGTAATGACGAGCCAAAAGGAGGTAGAGGTCAAAGTATGTGGTAGTCACTCATGAGCTTAACACCTGCACCCCCATGCATGAGGTGATGTGAATTGCAGCCCAATGGAGATAGTGCCAAGGGATCTTGACAATGACCGGCACCTGGGCTGCTCACCGTTTGCATGCTGGCAGAAACTCATTAATGGAAGAACTGTCACCATCCATTGAGTAGGGCCGTGGCCTGCAGAGGGGAGAACACTTTAGTGCTTTCCTGGTAGCCTGTGACAGTGGGATCGAGGCGCAAACTCGGCACTGAAGCAACAGCCCAATTGGGAGAGGCACGCCAGTGCTCAGCAAGAGGCAGGGAAGGGGCACTAAGTAGGGGCAGTCTTCAATACCTGCCAGGAAACGACTCCATGGTGCACCAAACACAGGCCACCAGCCACCTGTGCTATATCACCATTGTCCAGAGAGCCTCGTCTTGCTGAATCGGGCAGCCCGGGTCAAGGACCGCTGTGCTAAGGGGGTATGTCAGTTCAATAGTCCAACAAGGATTCAACAGCTGCAGCTGTTCTCTCGTAGCTGCAGAGTAGAAGAGCTCTACAGACCGGCTGTATTCAGTGTCTGCAGAGTGTTAAAGAAGCCATTGATGGAGGATCTTCATCATTCCTTGTGGAGGATCCTTGATGGGCAGGAGGCGATCCACCCTGCACTTCACTGTAATGTGGTAGTGGCTTAGGGGGCAGGCGCGATGCAGCAGGGGAAGAGCTGTTATAAGAAGACCTGCTAGGTCTCAGCAGGCCTTGAATGTCCTAAGTGTTTAGCCTGTAGTGCCTGCAAGGGTCTGGCTCTAGAATTGTAGGCAGTAGCAGGCCCTGAGCCACCCTCCTGGCATCACTACAGTTATGCAAGCGTCGCTCTATCTGTTCAGTTATTGTTGGCACTCGGGTCAATAGCGCCGTATGGCCTCACCTCATGCCACGGCAGAACATCCACTAAGCCTGCATCTGTCGCCACTCGGCATCCGGCCCACAGCCATCACACCGGGAGACCTCTGGGCAGCATGGGCCTGCACCACCACTGCGGGGTACACCTCCGCATCAAGCCTCAGACTGTAAGGCCACCACTGCCGAGTGCACGTACCAGTTGCAGGCTCCACTTGTAGTCCCCGGGCCACACTCTCAAGAGTTGTGCCCCCGGCTTCGGCTTGCTGCTTGCGCAGAATAGGCATTGGTGGGTAGATAGTGATAAGATGTGCAGCAGCCAGAGTATGGCTCTGATCCCAGCCTACAGCTTGTGGCGATGAGGACCCCCCCCTCGGTCAGGTCCGCCACAGTAGGTCGAGTCACCACGAGGCCAGGCCCAATATCACGGAGGACACTTAATGGAATGGTGCTGCTCACCAGTTTCAGGGGTGGATGCATCGCAGCTGGGGGGTATTCAGAATGCACCAGGGTGACAGAATGCTTTGGCGATGTGCTAAATAAATGTAGATGACCTGTCCGGGCTTGGGACCTCAACAATCATGCTGCTGCCATCTTCAGCAGTTAGCCACACCCCCAGGTAATTAAAAAATCAGGGCTGTGAAACAAATATAGACAAAGCCAACTTTAAAAACACATAATGCACACATAAACGTAAAGTACAATTTCCATGGCTCCCAAACCCACCTCACACTTCCTTTTAGGAAAAACACTTAGAAACTATCTTGACTTCAAAACCTACAACATATACAATATTCACAGACTCAATCCTTTTTCTATTATCACATGGTCAAAACATGCCCCAAATGTCTCTGTTACTATTTTCCATCTCAAAAACATCACTTTACTGACTTATAGGAGAGGACATACTATGAGAGATAGAGTTACTAAAAACTATCTACTACATGTTAAACTGACAGCTGGTTACCTAACTCACCCAAGCGTTTTATGTATGTGTAAAGTGCAACATGTGGCGTTTTGGTCTCCACAAAATCAAGAGTTTCTAATTTAATACTGAAAACATAAATTTAATCCAACAATGTATTGATTATGATAGTGTGTTTGTAATTTATGTCAACATTTGTGATTACTCCAAGGTTTACATAGGGAGTACAAAGAGGATATTTAAACTTAGAATACAGGAGCATTTTAGAGTGATCAGAAATCAGGATTCACGTTTCCCTTTGGCACAAAATATCAGAGCATGCCTCCCTGACTAGATCAATATAACGTTTCATGAGATACAAAAGCTGGAGATTGACACCGGAAGAGGGGACATACAACTAAGGCTCTGCCAAATGGAGGTGAAATGGGTTTGCAGATTGAGAACTTTGGAGAAGGGGCTTAACTCAGAGAATGAATTGCACTATTTCCTTTGATGTCCTATAGAGAGTGAATACTCAAAGTGATGTGTTATGGTTTGGGAGCCAGCTGTTGTTTGATTAAATGTAATATAGGGTGCTGTACAGGGTTTAGTTTGGAGGAATGGCGTGTTGATGTGGCTTCATTGTTGTTTGATTAAATGTAAGATAGGGTGATGTAAAGGGTTTTGATTGGAGGAATGGCGTGTTGAAATGGCTACATTAGCTATACAACCAACCAAAGAGGGGAGTTTGAATATGTGCTAGATAGTGAGCAAGGTGGAATCTATGTACAGTGCATTGGTGGTTAAATATAGAATTCGTGCACATAAAAGAGCTACGATAGGAGTGGTTAACAAACTTAATTGGTAGGCTTGTGTCCTAGAGTGGAATGATTGGTCTAAATATGGCCAACAAGTATTGATGTGAGAGTTTATGAGTGTCGGACAGAACAGTGAGGGTATGACAGAGCCGAGCTGTATACTGTACATCAACCAATGGGGAGAATTTTGACAAGGGTGGAGTCTGCATACAGTGGATTGGTGTGCGAATATTGTATCCGCACACATAGGAGAGTTATGTTATGGGTGGTGAACTGGCTTGGTTGGTGGAGATGTGTATTGGAGTGGTTGGATTGGATATATGCTTGACCAATGAGTGCCGATGTGAACATTGGATTTGTGTGTGCTGGGGGACACAAGGACACTCTGATGGAGCTGACCGGTATCCTGCACACAGTGGACAAGCATGTGAATATATTTTTGGTGCTTTTTATTAGGCCACTATATAATTCACATGGTGGGCCGGTATATGTTTATATTGTTCATCTCCAGCAACTGCTATTATATTGGTAGGGGAAAGGCTTAATTGGTGGGTCTGCCTATAGGGCAGGTTTGATTGGTTGCTTGGTTGACCAATGAGAAACTGCATGAGAACTGATTCTTTGATACAGCAAGGTTATAATGGAGCTCTACTGACACATGGCACTGGCCTGGCTACTAAACACTAGGCTAATGGTAGGGGAAGGACTTGATTGGTGGATCTGCCTGTAGGAGTGGTTTGATTAGGCATTTGGTTGACCAGTGAGTCACAGAGTGAGAACTAAGCAGTGAGTTGACATGCGAGGATGGAAATGATGAGGGGAAGTCAAATATGGAGGGATGTGAATGACTGCTAGCTATAACCACCCATGGAGTGTGTTAGTTTTGGGTAATAATGAGAAATGGGAGTAGTGTGGTATGTGGTGATAGGTAGGTGACTGGTCAAGGGGGAACCAGTAAAAATGGCAAGTTAAATAACTTTTGATAATTGGTGGAATTTAAATTCTGGCATGTGTGGTTGGATGGTGTTTGGTATAAATTGAAGGGCACTGATCAGGGTGTTTTTTTCCGGCTACGGAGGAAGGAGGTTACACATGAAGATGTAGTGTTTTTGACTGTGAGGTTTGTAGAAGGCTCATTTTATATGGGAATTCTGGGGTGTGTTTCCTTGGAATTCGTTTTTGAGGATTTCAGTGGTGTAAGTGGGAGAGAAACATGATTGGTGGTTAATGAATAAATAATGAAGGGAATGCAATAGGTTGTACAAGTGGGATGGTGGAATGGTTTAAAGTGTATATGATGTGGGGGGATAATAAGTGTGATAATAAATGAGATACATGGGATTTTCTACTCTTGATAACTTGAGTTGGACTTCAATAAGTGATGATTCCAACCATAGGAATGGTGCAAATCATGTATTCTCTCCTCCTTTTAGGATGGATTCTTGGCGGCCATTAATTGCATGGTGGTGGTTACCGGTTCCTCCCCTTTGCGTAGAAGGTAGTTAGTGAGGAATAACAGGATTAATGATGTACTATTCTCTCTTGTAAGTATTGTTTACATTTGTGATTCTACTCGGCGTATATTTCAATGGGCATGGTTAGTGTATCATTATTGGTAACACAGAATGATCTATCACTGAATTATGTATTGATGTTTTTGGGATAGAATGTGGTAACTGAGACATTTAGGGAATGTTTTGACAATGTGATGATAAAAATATGATTCAGTCTATGAATACTGTAAACATTGTGGGTTTTGAAGTCAAGATGGTATCTAAGCCTTTCTTAAATGGAAGTGTGAGGTGGGTTGGTGAGCAGTGGATTACTGTATAAATAATATAGTGACTTCGAGACTCCTGGATTGAAGGAATCCTTTTGAAGTTCACTGTTTGTTTTTTAACCACATTTTTGTATATATTGTACATAACACTAGCACTATATTTATCACAATATTCACTTTCACTGTGTTGTTATATTTAGAACACCTAGAAATTAATTTCAAGTTTATTTGCAATACAAGAGGTCATTTTGGATGTTGTTATAAGGAAATAAAATGCATAGCAATATAAAAATACAATATTGAATAGAATCATAATTTGTTTACCGTTGGAGCCTAGGTTTATACTTCCCCTCTCTTGGCCAAAATTTGTATTTACTAGTATTTTTCTACCCAGGTCTAAGGGTTATTTGGTGATACCTCTTTTTCCTGTATAAACATGGAGAGGCAACCACTGCTCTCTGTTTCCAAGCTGTGCTCTTTGCTACTCATAGCGCACCTGCTGACTTGCCTGGCAAGCCCTCCATCTCTGGTGGCTCTAGGCACATCTGCATCCAGGACACCATCAGAATGGAGGCAAAGAGGTGTAAAAAAGGAAAACAAAGCAGCAGGACTTTTCCATCTATGCACCCTGAATCTGGAAGAACAGTCACATATCCATCAGGACCACCCCAACCCTGCTCCATTTTAGGAAATAGTTGAAGATGTCCCTCGTTGGAATACAACATCATCATGTAGTTGCAGTGCTCTTCTTCTCCTAGAACTCAACTAACTCCCGATCACATGTTGATTATGTTTGCCTTTGACACTATACAGCACTCTGCTGCCATTTGGCTAGGTCTGCCCCGTACACATAACAAATACATACATCTGAGTTAAGTCTGTTCCCTTCAGATACTGCAAATTGTTAAAAAATATGGATATGGCCTGGCACAGTGCCAGTGACCTGTTAATGAGAGGGCTCCTGGACTTTGGATTTGCTATCACCGTTTCATATGTACGTGTGGGGCAATGTATTATTTCAGAATATGCTGCTATGTGTTAGTGTGTTTTGGTGTATATGTTTTGTATGGCACCTAGAAGCTGGGTTTGTCCAGTCTGTTTGGTGCTAAGCCCCTTCTTCAGAATACATCTAAAGGCCCGGGATAATTGTGCTATTTTCAGTTCACCAATTAAAAGGAAGAAGAAATGAAGGAAACAGGGTCACGATTCAACAAAAGGAACTATCCTTCGGGGTACCGTTAAGACAGGGACCCTAGCTTGTCTCTAGGGGTGCACGGTGGCTGCAAAATCCTGACATTTGACACCAGCAGCATTGGCATTCCAACAGAGCACACCGTTTTCAGTAAAAAATGCAGATATTATAGTTCCATTGTTCCCTCAAATATCCTATTTCGACAATGCTCAAATGCTGAATTCTCACGAAGTGTTGAATTACAGTATCCTTCGGAGAGCTTTTTTTTCTTATCCCCTGAAACTCGGTATCTTTTAATAAAATCTGCGGGTTTATTATTGATTAGAATATTCAAATCCCTCGCTGCGCCCTGTACAGCAGCCTTTGCCTTTGTCATTCAAGGACGGAAAGGCTCTCTATTTCTTTTATTACTTTCTGTCTGCAGATTGCCAGCGCACCTTCGAATTATTAATATGCTCAATAAATGTGAAAAGCAAATATGCTTTTAGATCTATGAACAGTAATAATGTGCAGAGGCGGACGATTAAAAAAACCTGTTGACAATCATATTGTTGGATTTCTTTTCAATTCTTTAGCATTTAGGACAAAAGTTTGCATTCTTACAATTAAGAACATGTTTTAAAAATACTTAATGAAGTATATAATTTGAGTTTTACGCTACCTCTAGTCACGCTGCTGATTGGGTTATTGTGTGAGTTATGGAAAATGTACATGTCAATCTTTGTGAATTTCCTTCAGCTTAAAAATCCGCCTGTGTGTATCCCAGCGGTTTGCATTGTGTAGGTAGGCAGGGATTAAACACAGGAACGGTCCATAAAATGTTGTAGGTGTTCACAAGGACAGCAAATTAATATTCATCAGAACCATTGTGTCCAGTTGTGAAGAGGTACTGGTGGGGGCTCTTGGACACATGAATGCGAATTAGAGCGCCTTTTTTAATGGCTGAGGTCGGTGCTTCATTTAATAAAAAAAAAACAACCAAAAAAAAACCCAGGGATCCCTAAATTTATTTTAGTGGTCAGCCTTTGTACAGCTGAATGCTGTGGTTGCCGCGTTGCCGAATTTCAAGGTCACTAAGGCCTCAGTTATGAGTTTGGCGTGATTGAAGTTCAGGTTCGTTATATATCAGATGTGATAAATAATAATTATGGGTTTTATTTAAAAAAAAATAGGATCCGGCCCGTAAATTTTGGAGTTTACTGCACTAAAATCTGCAGGTCCTTTTCACCTGGTAAGTTCCTGCAGGTTTGACCTGCCACAATTTATTCAGGGGAAAATCTGTTAATAAAATAAGGACGCTCTCATAATTCCGACATATGTACAGTGGTTTGGTATCACAATTTTATGAGGGACTCGAAATCGTTGCTCGAGTTTTGATTCCCCTCAGCTCTTTTTTCCTCCAGCATTCCACACCTTCCATCTTTTATCTCTTTTAGTTTCTGTTTCATCCACCATTACGCTCTCTGTCACTGTTTCCGTTTGTTTTCTTCTTCTTTCTCCCTTTTCTGCCATTCAGTCTCTTGTTCTGAGTCAAAGTCTGAAGATGTGGAATCCTAATTACCTAAAAAGGTGCCAGTTCCCACCACCGGCAACCATGGGCACAATAGCCCGTATTTATACTTTTTTTAGCGCTGCATTTGCGCCGCTTTTTGACGCAAAACGGCGCAAACCTACAAAATACAATGGGCCCATATTTATACTTTTTGACGCAAAACTGCGCTAACGCAGTTTTGCGTCAAAAAAATTAGCGCCGGCTAACGCCATTCTGAAGCACCATGCGGGCGCCGTATTTATTGAATGACGTTAGCCGGCGTTAGCCGCCGGCGCCGTCTGGTTTGCGTTAAAAAAAACGACGTACACCAGGCAGCGCCGGCGTAGGGGGATATGGGGCTTGGGCGTCAAGAAATGGGGCAAGTCAGGTTGAGGCAATTTTTTCGCCTCAACCCGATTTGCGCCATTTTTTTTCACTCCCAACCCCCATAGAAATGACTCCTGTCTTAGCAAAGACAGGAGTCATGCCCCCTTGCCCAATGGCCATGCCCAGGGGACTTCTGTCCCCTGGGCATGGTCATTGGGCATAGTGGCATGTAGGGGGGCACAAATCAGGCTCCCCTATGCCACAAAAAAAACAAAAAAATAAACTTACCTGAACTTACCTTAATGTCCCTGGGATGGGTCCCTCCAGCCTTGGGTGTCCTCCTGGGGTGGGCAAGGGTGACAGGGGGTGTCCCTGGGGGCATGGGAGGGCACCTCTGGGCTCCTTCAGAGCCCACAGGTCCCTTAACGCCTGCCTTTTGCAGGCGCTAAAAAACGGCGCAAAAGCGGCCGTACATCATTTTTTTTGACCCGCCCACTCCCGGGCGTGAATTTTGCCCGGGAGTATAAATCCGACGCACATGCCTCGGAGTCGATTTTTTAGACGGGAATGCCTACCTTGCATATAATTAACGCAAAGTAGGTGTCCACGCTAAAAAATGACGCTAACTCCATGGACTTTGGCGCTAGACGCGTCTAACGCCAAAGTATAAATATGGAGTTAGTTTTGCGTCGGAATTGCGTCAAAAAAAACAACGCAATTCCGGCGCAAACGGAGTATAAATATGCCCCAATGGTATTTTGCAAGTTTGCGCCGTTTTTGCGTCAATAAACGACGCAAATGCGGCGCAAAAAAAGTATAAATACGGGCCAATGTTTCTAACTCTCCTTCAGGGATGTATAAATGAAATCATCTACAATCAAAATTGTGTGTGTTAAGCATTTTGCAAACCACCTGGCAATCTTTTGTATATTGCTCACCAGACATTTGTTTTGAGGCACATCAATCAGTATGCAATGGCAGGTTGGCTTAAAGTTTAGTGCCTGATTTAGAGTTTGGTGGACGGGATACTCTGTCATAAATGTGACAGATATCCTCTCCGCAATGCTTCCATTTCTATAGGATATAATGACATCGTAATATCACGGATGGGATATCCATCACGTCTGTGACAGAGTAAAACCATCCAGCAAACTTTAAATCTGGCCCTTGGTCTTGAAAAATATTGGTAGAGCTGGTCACAGAAAACACAAAATGCAGAACTTGTACTTGGCATATCGTAGAAAGGGTTCCGGATTTCCTTCAAAAGGATCTGTGAGACAGGATGGGAGAATTTTTCACACATATGAAAAGCACAATATGCACTCTTCTTTTATGCATTTAGGTGGCATGATCACTGATGCTTTGGCTGTGGTCGGAGGAGCTTCAGAACTATGTATGTGTCAGGAATAGAACCACATGCGGTCCAGGTCCCGCTCAAAACTCTGCTGCGCAGCGCTTTCTGCGCACCACTTGTCATCCCCTCTTGCTCCAAAGGTGGCCATCAACTTAGTCTGCCCCGTGGCATAGTTCATAGAGTTGCAGGTTCAGGTCATCAGTGGACAAGATGCACTTATCAGTGCTATTCCATGAAGGGACTACAATTCCCATGTTTTTAGAGGCAGCATCCATCTTAGGGTGTGGCAGGCCTATAAAGCCCAGCCACACCCAAGCACATTGCTCACTATTTTGAAGACTTCGATGCAGCCAGACCTCGTGGGGGTTTCGCTGGAGAAGAGCAGAGTTCCTGAATGGCAGAGTGTCATCCAACCGAAGTATCCTTGTTTCCATGGTGCATTAAAAAACTAGTAGGTCTTACTCGTAGCGGTAAGGCCTTGCTGAATCCAAGTTTGAAGGAAGTCTTTACTTCCAAAAGGTAAAGCGCCCCTTAGCATAATGAGCAAAGTGTTTCAAGCCACACTGGTAAAGCGCCCCGGCAGGACATTTAAAGCGCTTCAGTTCACAGGAGTAAAACGCACTTGGCATGGTATCGAAGCGCTTCAGTTCACAGGAGTAAAGCGCACTTGGCACGACATTCAAAGCGCTTCAGATCACAGGAGTAAAGCTCACTTGGCACGACATTTAAAGCGCTTCAGTTAACAGGAGTAAAGCACACTTGGCATGACATTCAAAGCACTTTAATTCACAGGAAGTAATCGCCCTTCTCACAGCAATCAAATCGTTTCAGTTCATAGGAGTAAAGGCACTTGGCATAACATTCAAAGCGCTTCAATTCACAGGAAGTAAAGCGCCCTTCGCACAGCAATCAAAGCGCTTCAGTTCATAGGAGTAAAACGCACTTGTCATGGTATTCAAAGCGCTTCAGTTCACAGGAGTAAAGCGCCCTTGGCACAATAATGAAGGTGCTTCAGTTTACATGAGTAAAACTTTCAGGCCTAGGTGGCAAATGTGAAAACATTTCAAAGATAAGCAAATCATAGTTTCATTGTTTTTGGAAACATAATATGCAAGATACATATTTAAGTTTTTGATGATATGGGAGATACATATTTAAGTCTTTGCCAATTTCTAGGCTGATACCAAACGTTTTATGTTTATGAATGTATAGTAGTTGCATGATTGATGTTCAGAGTATGTCCATGGTCCAAGCTCTTGCCTTCTCAAGGTTCAGAGGTCTCAGTTCGTTCTTGTTCCATGATTCAGAGAAGGGCCACACCCAGTTTTGTCTAAAGTTTATGACATTCTGAAGTATCATGATTTTACTTATTGTTCTTGTTCCGTGATTCAGAGAAGGGCCACGCCCAGTTTTGTCTAATGCTCATGACAACCTGAAGTATCACGATTCTACCAATTGTTCTTGCTCCATGATTCAGAGAAGGGCCACGCCCAGTTTTGTCTAATGCTCATGTCATCCTGAAGTATCACGATTCTACCTATTGTTCTTGTTCCATGATTTAGAGAAGTGCCACGCCCAGTTTTTTGCCTAGAGCTCATTCCATCCTGAGGTATCATGATTTTACTAATTGTTCTTGTTCCATGATTCAGAGAAGGGCCACACCCAGTTTTGGTCTCAGGCTCAAGACATTCTGGAGTGTCATAATTCTACCAACACTTGCATAAGGGTCTCAACACTTGCATCCACGGAGACGCCTTTGTTTATTCCATAAGGGTTCCAACACTTACATTCACGGAGACGCCTTTGTCTATTCCATAAGGGTCTCAACACTTGCATCCACGGAGACGCCTTTGTCTATTCCATAAGGGTCTCAACACTTGCATCTAGGGAGACGCCTTTGTCTATTGCATAAGGGTCTCAACACTTACATTCACGGAGACGCTTTTGTCTATTCCATAAGGGTCTCAACTCTTGCATCCACGGAGACGCCTTTGTTTATTCCATAAGGGTCTCAACTCTTGCACCCACAGAGACGCCTTTGTCTATTCCATAACGGTCTCAATACTTGCATCCACGGAGATGCCTTTGTCTTTTCCATAAGGGTCTCAACTTTGCATCCACGGAGACGAACACTTGCATTTATGGAGATGCCTTTGTCTAAGTGTGTAATTGAATGTTAATGCTGTTATGAACAAGTGTATACATACATGTTTAACCATTTTTCTTTTTCAGATCTCTCTCCCTGCTGTTCCCTACCCTAATTCCCTTCCCCCTGACTGGCTTCACCATTACTCTGTGCTATAATAGCTTTCTGAGTTGGTGACACTGGAAGGTGGGCCTTTTGTTGTGGGCCGGTGGTGTGCAGATCCCGAGGAAAGGACACTGTGACAGTATAACAATAGAAACATGATCGAGCTATGTTGTATATTTCTCTTTCAAATGTTAGAAAGTTGAGTAAAACAGCATTTAGTGTGTGTGTGTGTGTGTGCGTACTGCCAGGTTACTGCATAGCACATGAAGTGACAACTGGCTTGTTGGTCCATCACTTATGTCAAACTGTGCTTCGTTCCCAATTTTGCCCTGATTTTGCAGAGTAAGACCGAAACAATGCCATGCCCTTTTGTTCAATCCTCTGTCTGCTTTCCTCTCATACTCTCTCCTTGTGCCTGGTTCTTTCGCGCTCTTTTGTTCCTATTATTTCCAGTGACTTTGCCTCTGTCCCTCTTCCTCTCTATTTCTCCACTAGATGTTTTTGAGCCCTAATCAGTATGCCAAAATTGGGGGATATTGCATCTGCTTTAGATATCTGCATCTATGTACAATCTGAATGTCACAATTTTTAATTTTTACCTTCTGAATTAGCCTTTCGTCCTTGTGTGGTTGATAAAAGTGACCTTGAGTTACAGTAACATCTCTCAATTTTCATGCTCAAAAACGACACAATTGTGCTCTGAAAAGCACATAATTTCACATTTGCCTGCGTTTCTCTTTCTTCCTCTTCCTCTTTTCTTCGGTGACACCCACTTTGGGTATCTCTCTTTCCACTTCTTTTTGTAGTGACCATAAAAAACTATCAATTTTTTCTCTTATCTACATGCCCCCATCCTATTCACACCTTCCTCATTTGATCATTTTGTGATCCTAGACATGTTATTTTAATTTTCCAGGTCTCAGTTACATCAAATGTCAAGACTGAAGCACTTAGAAACATGCTCAGCAAAAGTACGATACTATGATAAAACATTCAGGGGCATATTATGGAAAAGAGGTGCACCATTCATGATGCACAACTTTTCTATCACCCCATTGCGTCCCCCTGATGACACCATATGTGCACCGTATTTACAATACTGCGAACCATGGTATTTACAATACTGCGAACCATGGTGCCGATGTCCACATTAGCGTAATCATTTATGGCATTAATGTGAGGCTTTGCTGGATTTGAGAAATAAGCTATGGTGCTAATGTAGCAAAGCACAGGGAGACCCATTGTTTTCAATGGGAGCGTCATCTTAATGCCTGCCATAGGCATAATGATGCTGAAATGGCACAGTGAAATCTAGTAAATTTTACTGCCCCATTTTTCTGGGCCTCCCTACGTGGGAACACCCCCATGCATAAATTATGCTTGGCGCAGGCAGAATGTGGCACAAGGGTTTACAAATTTGTGCAATGCTAGCATTGTGCCACTTTGAAAATATGTCACGTGGGAAATGTCACCTTAACACCAAATTTGCATAACAAAATGACACAAATGTGATGCAACGTGGTGCTAAGGGCATCCTAAATATGCCCCTCAGTTCAATAAAACAGCGGCCTGAGTGGAGGCATTTTACAGTGTTTCATCATTCAAGTGACCAAGAATTCAGTACACAATTTGATTACGCTCTAATGCAATCAGACAAAAAATGTACTCAAAAAACATAAAAGTACGTTCATTCAACTGGTCTACATTATGGGGATACAGAAACGAACTTCAGTCAATTACATTACAGAAATTGCCCCATTGAAACAGCTGTGGCCAGTCACATCAGGGGCACTTGAAAACAGAGGACGGATAGCAAGATGAAAGTAATATTTTTGACGCATGATCTATCTTGCATGCCTCATTATCTTGTCAGCGCATAATATGTAACCCATCTACCTAACTTTTTCACTCTTTTTTGGTAAATTATCTGCTTCATCGATTGGTATTCCTACCGATAAACATCAATTAATATTACAATACCAGTCCAGAGGTTACATAGCTCTGCCACATCCCATTGTGCCTCTACCAAACTCAGGCTACATAGAAGCTACACAGAATCCTAATGTGCTTGGGAGAATGTGATTCTCCCCAAATATTCAGAAAATGATATTTCGCTTCTAGGGGAACCGAAATTCCTATGACTTGTTCCAAGCTTCCTCCACAAAATGTGGTACAATATGCCCACCTGGTCACATCCTCTGGTGCACAAGTCTTCTGCTTTTCCAAAATTTTTGCGTTGGGGCTATAATAAATTCTCTGTAAAATGTTGACCTGCAATCATCTAAATCTGGGTATTATATCCGTTTCTCTCGGGTATTCCTGAGCCTCCTCTTAGCCAGCATCATTAAAATAACCAAAATCTATAACCCATTCGCTGTAGATCATGTGGGAAATTATTTATCTGCATCTTCCATATTACGGATGTGGCTTTGGTTTGTATTTGATTCAAGAGTTGAGCTTTCTTGTACATCATCTTTTCTTTTCAGGTATTGCTTTCAAGCATGGGTAAACCGTAGACAACATCCTTTTGTGGTGAACTCACATTGAGGTCATATCATGGTAAATGCCATAAGGCCCAGGGTACCACCTACATCATCCAAAGTCAAGACACCAGTCCTATCCCAGAACTCAAATCTTCACAGGGTCATCTAATCTGGCAGTAGGCACTTCACCAAAAACTCATTTTTTTGGTCAAAATCCGTTCCCATTTCAGGAACCTCTGCACCTACTGCCATGTGTATATATCTTATTCCTTGTCACATTTGGAAAGAAGTCAGCTGTTTTTACTCACCATAAAATGGAACACATAACCCATTTTTAGCATAGCACATCGATCTATGTTGCACAAGGATCCCCACAAGTTGACCAGTATCTATTGGGAGGGGCTAGTAATGTCTCCTGATATCTCATTGAGCTAAACTACCATCACATGGTTCTTTCTGCAAGGTGGCAAATGCGATATCAAGAGCCCCAAATGTCACTCAGGAAAATGAATAAAAATGCATTAAACTTACAGTCAAATGTTTCTTCTGTCCTTAAGAGGGATTCTGGAGTATATACAACAACTTGGGTAGGGTGATTATTTTGTAAAATGTGCCCTGTCATAACAATGAAATGGGTAACTTGCATCAATGATTCACAGCAGCCGGAAATTGTCTCAGTATTACACCCAAGTACTCTTCTAGGATACTGTCCTAGTCTTTTGTCACAGATATATACACTGGTTTTTAAATCTAATGGGTTGAACCTGGAAGGGTCAAGCGACATGAGGGCCTGATATGTGTGTTCCCAAACAGCCAGACAGTCAATATTCACACTATTTGCCACTGGCAATCGTCTTTTTAATCATCTGGTGTGCGAAAGCCCGTACATCGGCAAGATAAAATGGCATTGCACTGCTGAGCTAAGATAAGCTGCCCAAATAGGTAGTAGCGTTAGTCCAGTAAAACCTTCCCAGCATTTTTGGTGTCACATGCTCCCTTGCAGAAGGCCACAATCTTGTTTTCAGGAAGTTGACTGATATAGTTGACCACGTCCAGCTTGAGAACCATGAAAATTCTGGCGGTACTCAGGCATTCACACCTGTCTAGCACCGGTGGAGCCTTAAGATCTTAGGTTTATTTTGCCATATGACATCATAGTGTGAAAGAAATGACAGGGCTTGTCAAGTTCAGCAAAGAGGAAGTCATCTTGATAGAGAATGCCTTGTGGACCACCCGAACTCCAGAGCCCACACCAAAGCATGAAAACTATTGAATAGGTCTAGAAAATGACACTGGCCATTGGCAAGTAGAAATCCACAAACATGTCAAGCTTGAAGAACATCAGAAAACATTGGCTGTCTAGAGTGTATGGAAAGTGAACAGTTTTCTGCCTTGGCCTTAAAAGTGGCCAATGCTCATAGGCGTTTTCATCGCTATGACATAATACAGTGTACCGAGGGCACTTATTCTATTCCAGAAAGCTGTTCACTCACTTTACATCAGTGATGAAGCTATTCTGTGTATCCTCGTAGAAAGACACTATTGCATCTTTAGTGACAGTTACTTATGCACTTCTGGTAACCTTTGTGACTAGGCAAGTTATTTATGATTTATCATAGTACTCAGTACAGAGTAGGAGATGGAAGTCAGAGAGACCCAACCCCTGTGACCACCAGGATCAGTGGGATCACCTCCTTTGGCCTCCTGAAACCTGTCTACGCATGGGCCAAGTTTCATTGCAGCACAGATCTTCACTATGGATTGGCAGTATGTGAAGAAGTCGAAGAACGTGTACAACTCTTTTTCTTCCAAGACTGACCCAAAGAACAAGTCCACATACTAATACAGCATTAAGCATGAAGGTTTGTTGGAGCATAAACTTTAAAGGCTCGAACCTGCAAAAAGTGGTTTAATGCCCTGACTGGTGTGGCAGCACCACACACCTCTTGCCTGTCACCAGCAAAAATATACTCATATATTTGTGGGGAGTAACCTGGGTTTTCCTAGGTAACCTAGCTCAGCCTTAAACATTTCTGTAAACATTGTGCAGCTAATTGTATTTAGTCATCCCTGTGGATGTCGGGGGTAGGGAAAATATTTAAAAGGGGCTCACAATTAATGTTGCCAGGACCACTCTTACCATAGTCGATGCAATCTCAGGCAACAAAGCAGTAACAAAGAAGTCACAGACAAAGTAGCCAAAGGCGAAGCACCTGTAGGCACAGTCACTATTGTTGACGGAGATGCCAAGAGTGGTGGGGGCTTTGGCGGTTTCAGATCATTGATGGAGTCTTTTGTGGGCAGTCCTAGAGAGAGAGCAGCTAATATGTTCCAGAGGGCGAAGAACTATCATAACATGGCCTCCACTTGAATATATACATCAGTGGCACACCTCAGAACAGTTCAACCACTGACCTTGTCCTGGGTCACCCTCCATAAGCTCCTGTGAAACAAAGTTACATGCAAGCTGTCCTGACATCCCTTTGACTACTAGCCCTTCTCCTTACTCCTATCCCTACTCTGCTCCACTCATTAGCCAGATTGACACGGTCCCTCCCCTCTGTGTAACTGGCTTCTCTTTCTTTTGCAGCTTGCTGTGTTTATCCTTCCTGAGTTCTCCTTTTCCAGCCTTACCCAGTAATCGCCAGTCTTTCATCATACCCTGCCTACTCAGATGTATTGTTAGTATCATCACACTGGTGACCACAGGAAACCAAATTTTGATCAACGGACCACAAATAAGGCAGATATCAATAGCAATTTCCCTTAACGCATCACAAAGCAATTCAAAATGTGGTGTGCACTTTGCAGGATACCTCATTCAAAGATTTATGAAAAAAGATTCCAGAAGGTAAATAGAAAAGGAAGATGTAAATGAAATAGCCATGTACATGATGTTAGAAATGGGGTCTTTGGTTGACAGTCAGGTTACCCCCTGTTCAAGCAAGGACCCTCACGCTAGTCAGGGTAAAAGAGAATCACCCTCAGCTAACCCCTGCTTGGTAGTTTGGCAGAGCAGTAGGCTTAACCTCAGAGTGCTAGGTGTAAAGTATTTGTACCAACACACAGAGGCCCTCATTCTGACCCTGGCGGTCGGCGGAGAGACGGCGGTCGGACCGCGAACAGACCGGCGGTATTAAAAATGGCATTCTGACCGCGGCGGTCCCTGCCGCGACCGACCGCCACTTCTCCACTCCGACCGCCACGGCGGTCATGACCGCGGGGCTGGAGTTTGCGCACTCCGGCCCGGCGGTCGTCCCAAGACCGCCAAGGGTATTATGACCCTGCCTACCGCCGCGGTTTCTTGCGGGCGGGAACCGCCGTGCGAACCATGGCGGTAAGCACTATCGGGGCCAGGGAATTCCTTCCCTGGCACTGATAGGGGTCTCCCCCACCCCCCACTACCCACCCGAGTCCTCCCCCCACACCCTCCACCCCCCTGCCACCCCCCAGAGGTGGTACGAACCCCCTCCCCACCCCCACCCCGACATGCACATACATGCACCCCGACATGCACACCCCCCCAACATGCACATATACACACCCCCTACACACACATACACAACGGGGACACATACCCGCACACATACATGCAGACATGCGCACCTGCCGAACAGCACACATTACCCATAGACACAGCAGCACCCCCCGCCCGCATACACGCACTCACACACCCCCTCTACACACTCACACGCACACCCCCATGCACGCCCACATCACACAACACCCCCCCACCCCCTCCCCTCACGGACGGTCAACTTACCTTGTGCGTTGGTCCTCCGGGAGGCGACGGGAGCCATGGGGAGGTGACCGCCAACAGAAGACCGCCAACAGAAGACCGCCACACAGAAATGTGGATCGTAATTCTGTGGGCGGTGTTCTGCTGGCGTGGCGGTGGAGGTTGACCAGTCTCCACTTTCCCGCCGACCGCCAGTCTGGCTGCTGGCGGTTTTCCGGCGGAACGCTCCCAGCGGTCAGAATGCGCACAGCGGCATACCGCCGCGGTCGGCGGTCTTCACCGCGGCGGTAACTCGGCGGTCTTGCGAAAAGACCGCCAAGGTCAGAATGAGGGCCAGAGTAACTTAATGAAAACACTACAAAATGACACAACACCGGTTTAGAAAAATAGGAAATATTTATCTTAACAAAACAAGACCAAAACGACAAAAATCCGACATACACAAGTCAAGTTATGAATTTTTAAAGATTAAACTCAAAAATAGTGCTTAGAAACAATAATGCTTCGATGAGATGTTAACACAGCGTCGTGACGGAGTCGTTCCCAACAAGCCGGCACCAGTGGCGCCGGACACGGAGTCGTGTAGACCCCCAAGTACAGTACCTTTGGTGAAGAGTGAAAACAAGCCGATGCGCGAAGTCGGGGATCGCGGCGTCTGTGCGAAATTTTGAATCCGTGCACTTCGAGTGGCGTCGGTCATGACGTGGTGCGGCAACTTCCACGGAGTCGCGGACTTCAGCGGGGCTGCAGCGGTGGCGGCCTGCGAAGAGCGTCGCGTTCCAGCGAAGGTTACGCCATCGGGTGTAGGCGGCGGCACCGAATTCAGCAGCGGCGTCGGTCCGGAGTCGTCCGAAGTCGATTTCCTTGGATTTCCACCAGCTTTCCTTTCAAGGGCCCAGGGACTGGATAGGGCACCACTTGTCAGAGCAGGAGTCTCTCAAGAGACCCCAGGTGCTGGCAGAGAGAAGTCTTTGCTGTCCCTGAGACTTCAAACAACAGGAGGCAAGCTCTAACTCAAGCCATTGGAGATTTCTTCACAAGATGGAAGGCACACAAAGTCCAGTCTTTGCCCTCTTACTCTGGCAGAAGCAACACTGCAGGAAAGCTCCACAAAGCACAGTCACAGGCAGGGCAGCACTTCTTCCTCAGCTATCAGCTCTTCTCCAGGCAGAGGTTCCTCTTGGTTCCAGAAGTGTTTCTAAAGTCTGTAGATTTGGGTGCCCTTCTTATACCCATTTTAGTCTTTGAAGTCACCTTTCTTCAAAGGGGACTCACACCTACTTGTGAAATCCTGCCTTGCCCAGGCAAGGCCTCAGACACACACCAGGGGGTTGGAGTCTGCATTGTCAGAGGCAGGCACAGTCCTTTCAGATGAGAGTGACCACTCCACCCCTCCCTCCTAGCAGAGATGGCTAATCAGGAAATGCAGGTTACACCCCAGCTCCCTTTGTGTCACTGTCTAGTGCGAGGTGAAAAAACAACACAACTGTCAAACTGACCCAGACAGGGAATCCACAAACAAGGCAGAGTCACAGAATGGTTTAAGCAAGAAAATGCTCACTTTCTAAAAGTGGCATTTTCAAACGCACAATCTTAAAATCAACTTTACTAAAAGATGTATTTTTAAATTGTGAGTTCAGGGACCCCAAACTCCACATGTCCATCTACTCTCTAGGGGAATTTACACTTTAATCATATTTAAAGGTAGCCCCCATGTTATCCTATGAGAGAGACAGGACATGCAACAGTGAAAAACAAAGTTGGCAGCATTTTACTGTCAGGACATATAAACCACATTACTATATGTCCTACCTTATCCATACACTGCACCCTGCCCTTGGGGCTACCTAGGGCCTACCTTAGGGGTGGGTGCCTTACATGTAAGAAAAGGGAAGGTTTAGGCCTGGCAAGTGGGTACACTTGCCAAGTCGAATTTACAGTGTAAAAATACACACACAGACACTGCAGTGGCAGGTCTGAGACATGATTACAGGGTTACTTATGTGGGTGGCACAACCAGTGCTGCAGGCCCACTAGTAACATTTGATTTACAGGCCCTGGGCACCTCTAGTGCACTTTACTAGGGACTTAACAGTAAAACAAATATGCCAATCATGGAGAACCAATTACGTACACATTTTAAACAGGAGCACTTGCACTTTAGCACTGGTTAGCAGTGGTAAAGTGCCCAGAGTAATAAAAACAGCAAAATCAGAGTCCAGCACACATCAACAACCAGGGGAACAGAGGCAAAAAGTTAAGGGAGACCACGCCAAGGATGAAAAGTCTAACACATGATTATTGTGAGCTTTTGCGTTCTGTTTCCGTTTATGCTACACTTTACCCCATAAATTTCTTAATTTTGAGCACGTTAAGGGCATTAGGAGGTGGGTGTTAGGTGGTGGTGATGATTAGTTTCTTCTTCATTTTGACTTAGTCCGTAGCCATACCCTTCATCCATTCCCTCAGTGCTGAGTCCCCGGCCTCCAAGCATGTAGCTGTCATGACTGACTGATGTGGGTGGTAGGCCTTGCAAGATGTGGGGAGACATGGCCTGTCAGGCAGTCCAATACAGATCAGGGTTCACAACATGCATGGAATCTGGCCAATGGGGTGTATGCTTGTGATCGCCAAAAGAACACCAAAACTAAGCAGAATGGTAATGTTTAGACATGTGATCTGCTTTCTGCAACCTGATCTGAAGCCAGACTGCAGTTCATCCAGCAGTTCGTTTTCCTCGAAGAAGATGCAAGGGAACCTGGTCAGTAATTGTGTCTTGGCACTGTGATAAGCATATTTGATCCCATTACGTGATTAGATGTAAATGGGGAATGACCTTTGCCGACAAGTGTTTCCGCTATTTCTCTGCATTTAAAACTGTCATGTTAGTGGCTGCTTTGTCTGGGGCTAATTGGCACAGCTTCAGTGCCCAGTAAAGTGATACTCAGTAATCCGTAATGCAGTATTACCACTTTGCTTTGAATTGCTTCACTGGCTCCCGATACATAATTGCACTCATTTCAAACTCCTCACACAAACATTCAAAGCGCTACACAACTTAGGCCCCACCCACCTCAACAGTCGCATTTCCTTTCTACAACTCCCCAGACACCTATGCCTTGCAGGACTCCTACTTGCACACATTTCATGCATAAATAGAACCAGATCAGGAGGATGCAAATTCTCTTACATCACTCCTAAAGATTGGAACAGTCTTCCGCTCCACATCAGAGCCTCCTCCTCTCATCTTGAATTCTGCATGAAGCTGAAAACCTGGCTTTTAAATTAACCAACCTTCTATAGGCAGGGCTTGACACACCCACCTTCTCAGTGCCATGATACCCTCACAGGGGATAGTACCCTTCACAAATATGCATAGCATAACAAATGCAAAGGAATCCACTTACCATAAATTTAAAACATTTTTGAGTTCTTATGTTTTCTATAAGAATGTCTGAGTGCGTTTTGTGTCTGAGTTTGGCCATTTTTACACTGTTTTTGCTTTTGTTGTTTCAGCTTGATCTGAAATTTTTATGTGAGTACCCAACGTTTAATCTCCAAGGATCATATTTTTCTGTATCACTGGCACGGAAAGCCTGGGGGGAGAAACTGCTATAGCTAGCTTTCCCATTAGTAACCCTAGTTTTGCCACCCATGCCCTTTGTGATTAAGAATGGAGTGGCAAGAACAGAAGGTAAACAGGGTTCTCAAAACTCAGAGTACTTTTTGTAGATACAGCTTCTTACTATTTCTGAAGCTGCGCACAAACAAACAGGGAGTTGTTGAGGGGCTGTGCGTTGGGAGAGAGCCCATCCTTTATGTGGTTGTGGCTTAAAGTGTGTGTGATGTCACTTCTGCTACTACTGCCAATTTGGTGACTCGATGCTCATCTATTAGCAGTCACAATTTCAGATGCAATTATAACACAATTCCGCCTCAGTTCTTGATGAGCCTAAGTAGATAGTAGTGTAAGGCCTTGCAGGAACTCCGTGTGCGCAAAACCGCATATTTCTTTTCTTCAAGTTTGGCAAACTGTCTAGAAAATTAGGCGACATTCTGTGAAATGTGAAATGCAATCAATGTTGCGAATTTCACCAAATTCACATATTGCACCAGAATAATTGAAAGCATCCATGGGCCAACTTTAGAGACAGTATTTTTTCACAATGGTGTAAATTGTGGAAATACTGCCCAGCTGTAAGTTCCAGTGCACAAGGAAGTAGTTACAAATTTCAGCCGGAAGTGGGCAAGGCAGGAGTCAAAAAGCCAATCTCAAGGGCCCCCTACTTACTTCCAAGAGAGAACATGTTAGGATGGAGAAAATAAAGTGCTCCCACTCTGTGCTAAATGCATACATTACATTGTGCTGAATGCTTAAACACTTACTTCTGTATCTAATCAGTGAGCGCAGGTTGATTTTGATGGGCATGAGTGGGAAGTCGTGAGAAGGACAGGAGCAATGTGTACCTTGTGATACTGGAGAGTGAATGATAGGTTGACAAGAAAGTCTTACATGTAATGACTTCAGAGTGGAGACAAGACTTCACTTTTTGAACAAGTCGGTCAATTAACAGTTATTTTTATGTCTCTATTCTCCTCATGAAATCGTGCATGGGGCGGGAATTGCAAATGTTATGAGCACGCTGAATTAAATTCATGTTTCTTTGGCAACCACCCAAGTGGCAGAATGACAGCAAATGAAAAGATTGAACAGTATGAATATGGTTTAAGTGCAGCCTCTCTAAGGATAAATGAAGCAGTGAATGCATAGGTAGGCTTTTGCATTGCCACAAAGGAGCCATGACAATGAAAGCAGAGAGAAGGACTGACCAAAAAAGTTCACCTTGTTGGTCAAACCTCACACAATGCAGGTGGAAAACGGTTCCGGACAAGAAACCTAAGGGGACATCGATGCAGGATATAGTGATGTCTTTATTACTGTGTGGTAACAGGGCCCACTAAACACAACTTTGTGCATCTAATAACCACTGCTATCCAACATCCACTTTATCTGGAAATCAGTTTTGTTCAGGTGGAATAGAGGTTCAGTTAATGTTAATAGGACTGCTCCATCTTTTTATGTGTGGAGATTCCACAGTCATACAGATACTACTAGTAAAATACCATTGTGAATAGCAAACAACCATACACTTACACAAAGGTGTGAGTTTACATTTGGCCCACAAGCATGGAGACATGTACACACACATGCGTGCACACTGTGCATTGCACTGTTCAGCGTCTGGCACATAAGGTAGACTTTAAACTGCATCATTCTGGGAGTCAGACTGATGGATTGGAAGCATTCACTCCATCATGAGGAATAATGCAGGAAGCGCTTCCGTAATTGTGATCATAATGGGCAAATTTAAAGTTACTGCAGCACTGGGCCTGTCATAATCCATGGTCCCTGGTTTTTATTCATCTTTTTGGTGTTTTTTCAGCTGGAATAAATGTGACCAGGTCGTCGGCCCTGTTATTTAGCAGCCTGCGCTGCAAAGCATCATGCCAGCGTGCACCACGCCAAAAATACCAACAAGGAAGTGAAGCAGGACACGAGGAAACATTTATCAAAAAGAAAATCTGACACTATTTTGCTAACAAAACCTTTAGTTTGAACGCCCAGCAAAAAGAGGTCGTTATTTATTCATGTTTATAATAAAAATCTAAAAAAACAAATGGTACCTGTTTAGATGTTTACTCTCATTCCTTATGACGATTGTTTTTAATGGCATTGTTAGTGCAATTGCGAGGAAAAGGTCCAAAGCAGTGTGCAGTACATCATTCAGCGACCACACAACATCTTAATTAAGCCTTCAGCATTGAGCTTTTAGCTAAAAATCAAGGTACAAGCCTGAGAGAATTCTTGCCAGGTTGTGCAAATTAACTACTCACAGAAACCTCTGTGGGCAAAATTGTTTTTCTCAAGAAGAGCCTTGAATACTCCAGTTCATACAGTTCTGAACCTGCACCAAGAGAGCATAAAATAGACTATTCCTCTTCACAGTGAGTTATACAAGTTTCGGCAAGTGGTGATTCTACTGCCAAGGTTCTTCCCTCTGAAACTTTCTCCAAATGCTGCTGATCCTTAAGACTTTGAAAAGCATTCGATCTATCTATCAGAAAACATATAGAGCGATTTCCTCTTAAAAAACAATGCAGACTTGGGCCCAGATTCTTAAAGGTTTAGCGTCGGTTTAGCGTTGCCTTTTTAACAAGAAACTGACGCTAAACTTTATTTTGACATTCACAAACCAAAGCAAATAGGTATTTGAGTTGGTTTGTGTGACAAAGTAACTAAAAGCAGTGCGAAACGCTGCTTTGCGCTACATTGAGTCAAGGGGGGCGTTACATGGGTGGCAAATGGGCGTATCCGTGCTACCACCCATGTATTTTTGACACTAAACCCTATTCTGAAACATCAGAAGAAAGGGTTTAGCGCCAAAAATTAACACCTTTGAAAAGCAGACGCAAACCAGAAATGTTTTCATTTCTCGTTGCTTTTCTGACTTTGCGTGTATGCTGCACTATACAGCACACATACAAAGTGGGAAAAGCATTTACACTTGTCTAGGAATGGTATTCTATACAGGAAGGATGCCCTTCCCGTATAAAACCTATTCTAGACACACACACACAAACACAACATAGCACTATGGCACTGAGGTGTGTGTGTGTGTGTGTGGCGTATGGCAGCTGAAATCAGCACCAGCGCTAGGGGGAAGGGAGGAGAGTGTAATTTGTATGAGAATATGGCGCTCTCCTTCTCTCTCCTTGTCACGCAGCACAGCTTTTTTGGCTGCTGAGCTGCGTTGGGTGACACATATCAGAATCTGGGCCTTGATTTGCAGTACCTCCATTTCCACTGCCTGCCCCATCTCAACAATACTCTAGCGTTATATGCAGCTGAGAGCTGGCGTGGGTGCAATTGCAAACATTCTGATAAATAGCAAACTATTTTACAGCCACTCTATGGCTTTTAAGTATGGATTACATAGTGTACCAGAGTTACTAAGTGTCGCACAGAACCGTGTTGCATAAAAAGCAGAAACCCTGTGCTGCACGGAGAGTAAAAAATTGTACTATACCGTATTAACATAGAGTATGCTGATGATGTCAGCTCAGAGGTTCACTGAACAAGCATTATTTACTTTAAGCCATGTTGCACAGCAGCTTGTGCTGCTGTGCGGTATGCATTACAACAATATTAGTGGTGGCAAGCAACAAGAGGGCGGAGGGTGGGAAACAAAGAATGTGTAGCAAGAGGTGGCAGGTGGGTTAAAGAAAATGACAGCCGGGGTGATTTTTTTTAAAGTATTGGAGGGTGGTAGGATGATTGACACCACTGTTGACCCAAAGGAAAGAGAGGGAGGGCTGGGGGCTAGGTTAACACCACAGAGAGGCAGAAGCAGGAGAATTTGAAGGAGAGGGACCTCAGTGGCATGTGCTCTCTGAGTGCATGCCGAACATTAAAACAAAAATCACCTGCAGGAATCTATAGTCAGTGGTATGACACTGGCCACAGAAAGCTGTGCTTGATCCATGCTTCATAGAAGATCTGCATAATGAATCCCAGGAAGAAGCTGGAGGCAAGGAGGAGGTGCAGACCAATAGGGAGCAAGGAAATAACAGTGACATGAGAACCAACCAATTGTAAGTAAAGGTAATTAATGGGCGGGGCCTAAGGCCATTTTAATATTTTTTTCTCAGAGATTTCACAAGCACTGTGCTGTCACTGTAGTGGTAAAACCTCAAAGGTCTATTTTTCATTTTTATGTGATTCAAAGTGTTGAACCATGGTGCAAGTGTGAGTGAGTGGTGTCATTTTTTAGGTTTATACTTGAAAGACATCTTCCTACACAAATGTCTACAAACAAACAGCAACCCTTGGGTTAATTACATCAAAGGTGTAATTTTGTGGGAACTACACATATTACTCTTTCCAAAACCACCTCTCTCCTGGGAGTCTTCGTGCTGTACCAGTGCCCATCACCTTTGCATTCAATAATGGACTTGGTGCTAAGCGGTATAAATGCATTTCGCAGCGTGCTGGTGTCATGTTTATGGTTCAGAAAACATTTGCAGTTGGATGTGGTTCAAAACTGCTGTTTGTGACATTTTGCTTTGAATAAGTGAAACTGAAAAGAATTGTAAATCTATCACTTTACTTAAAGCAGCATGCCTCATTCAACAAATACTTCTCAAGTAGGTTTGCCACACACACACACACACATATCCATATATATATATATATATATATATATAGATACATATATATACATATATATATATATGTAAAACTTACTGGTGATGGCTAGTAGGTAGTTATAGTTAGGACCAACTTTTTCCATAGACAGTGTGCTTTTTATTTTGCCAATAATGTTGGCACCATTTAACAAATCTTCATGATTTTTTCAAAACTAATTTGACAGTCAGTTCAGCTGCTGTGTTGAGAATTTCGGACTGATTTGTCAAGTGAGGGGTGACAAAAAGGCATTGGGTGTCCCAAAACACTGTTTTCCCATTCTATGCCTATGTAACTTTTAAAATTATTGAACATGACAAAAGCCTGAACAGCTTTACACTAAATTTGGCAGGAACCAAGATCTTGGTCCAGAAACCGTGCTTTTTATAATTTGGTGTAAATTAATTCAGTAGTTTCAGAGTTAAAAAAGGAAAAAATTGTATATCTATAGGTGCAGATCCTCTTCAGAGCCTCCTCGGATTTTGTTTGGATCCTGCTCGGATCCAGAGGAAAAGCAAGACCCTGACTGGCTTGCTGCAACCTTACAGAAAAGTTGTGGCTGCCATTTTGTTTCCTGTGTTGGCTGGTGTTAGCAAAAAAAAGGCGTAAAAAATATAAGGGGTCAGGATACAGGTATCCTGACATCTTGGACACCTGGAAAGGTCCCTTAGGGAACCCTCATTGGCAAAAAATTGCCCATTTTTTTTCAGCCCGATTAATGGATCGGACCGCATCTTCAATATTCGGTTTTCTGGCTCCACTGTAGGCACAGACTCCCACCCCACCCTGTGGCAAATTCGAACACTGCTCTATCCATCTATCCATCTATCCATCTATCCATCTATCCATCTATCTATCTATCTATCTATCTATCTATCTATCTATCTATCTATCTATCTATCTATCTATCTATCTATCTTTGTATATATATAAAATACCTGGTGGCGCTTGTCACTAGGTAGTTAGAGTTAGGACCATGTTTCCATAAAAAAAGTGGTTTTAGACTTGTTTATATCTTTGGCATTGTTTGACAAATCTTCGCAAAACTTTCCAAAATAAGTGCCCAAGTGATTCTTGTTGCACATGGAAAGTTATTGGGTGATCCATCAATCGGGGGCTGAGAAATGAGGGAGGGGTCAAAAAAAGTTGTGTTTCCCATGTTAATTCCCACAGGACCTTTAGACATGACTACAGCCCAAATAACTGGACGGAATTACACCATAATTAGTAGATAGCTAGCTGTCAGTATGCAGATTATGCTTTTGCTTATTTGGTGTAAATCTGTCCAGTAGTTTTTGAGATGTTAAAGGGAAAATAAATTTGTATAACTAGTGATGCAGATCCTTCGCAATGTATTTGTGAATAATGACAAGCTTGTGCAGGTAAATGCACAAGCTCTGATTGACTGCCAACACTTCAAACCAGGAAGTGTTGGCAGCCATTTTAGGACACAAAAAAGTACAATAAAATAAAAAACAAGTGGGTGGAGTCACCCTGACCCCTTAGTTCTGGTGCTAGAATCCCAGAGGGTCCCCTCAGAACTAAAAAGCATTTTTTTTAATTTTTTCGCCTTGATTTGCTGCAGATCAGCTGAAAATTTGAAAAAAAAAACAAAGCGCAGGCTCTTGCGCTTCTTTATTCTGAAACCCTGGGTGGGCCAAGTCCCGGGGTCATTGCTAATATAATGCAGGGGGTGGCCTGACCCCTCCTCGCAGCCCCGGGCACTGCCACCTCCCTGGGGCTTCACACACACATGATGCGGGGCACAAGCCCCCCCATAGCCCTGAGGACCACCACCTCCCATGGGGGTTTCAGAGAAACATGATGCTGGGGGCCAAGCAGCCCCACTGCAGCCCCGGGGACCACACTTCCCTGGTGTTTCACAGAATTATGATGCGGGCAGCAGATCCCCACTGAGATCCCAGGTCCACCATCTCCCTCGGGCTATAATAAGAAGAATAAAGGGGGTCCTTTTTGGACCCCCAAGCCTTGGGGACCACCATCTCCCTGGGGCTGTTGGATGTTGGAGGGGGGGCAGTGCCCCCCCCTCGAGGAGCCAGTGATGGCCCTGGGGACCACCACCACCCAGGGCCGGCTCCTGCTATGTGAGGGGATGCCCACCCCGGGACATAGCTGTTTGCTTTTGCTCCCACCAAGAAAATGTAAACAAAGTCCCCTTTCTGAAGACATATTAAAAGATTGCTCCCACAATCAGGGAGCTGGTGTTTAAACCACTCCCTGCTTCTGGGAGCAATGCCGCTCCTGCAGCATGCAGCTAGGAATGTGTGGGACTTCAGGCTCCCCCTGAAGTCCTGTCACTCTTTCTTTCTCTCTCCCATCACATAATGGGATGGAAGAGAGAGATTGTCATGCAATGGTCTCTCCATTAAATGACTTCAAAGTGTCTGGGAAGATGTTTGGTACAAATGTTATAGTTACATTTAGATGCAGAGTGAAACAGAGTCACTGCAGGCCTAATAGTCAAGTTCTTGTACTGTCACTCAGTAGGCTGAAGGTTCAAATTCTAGTACGGCTTGGCAGTGTGTTTGTTTATTTACTAGTGTTTTGACTGTTAAACCTTCCTAGTAATGGAACAATCACCTTTCTTTCCTCTCATGTGTGGGTTGGATGTCATAGGTATGTCTGGAAACACTTCAACATTGAGTCACCTGTGGCTTAATGGTTACGATCGCATACCTTCACACCATCAGTTGAGAGTTCTACTCCAAGTGTGTCGATTATCAGTTCTCTCATTTAATTACTTTAAAAGTTTACAGTTCATACTGAAAGGTGATCTCACTCTTTTTAATTGACAAATACATTTTTTCTTTTCAATTTGTCCAGAAATATCTCATTCTAAGCATATCATCTATTAAAGCCTAAAGGACTCTGTATCTTTCTTCCTCACTCGTTCTCTCTCTTTTTCAATCTCTTTTTCCCACCCACGCACCCACTCAGACCCTTACTCACCCACTCACAGACCCACTCAGACACTCAGTCACCCACTCACAGACCCACTCAGACACTCACTCACCCACTCACAGACCCAATCAGACCCTTGCGCACCCACTCACAGCCCACTCAGGCCCTCACACACCCACTCACAGACCCACTCTGACTCTCACACACCCACTCACAGACCCACTGACACCCTCATGCACCCACTCACAGACCTGTGCAGACACTGATGCACCCACTAAGCCCCTGATGTA
The DNA here is from genome assembly GCF_031143425.1 of Pleurodeles waltl. Taxonomy (NCBI): domain Eukaryota; kingdom Metazoa; phylum Chordata; class Amphibia; order Caudata; family Salamandridae; genus Pleurodeles; species Pleurodeles waltl. The sequence continues at coordinate 932,618,035 of NC_090448.1, read as the reverse complement.
TGCACTCCCACACCCAGACAGAGACTATCACAGCCACTCTCATCCCCAGATACATCCTCTCACACCTATTCTCACACCCAGAGAGACAGGCTGGTGCGAACTCCCACCTCGCATGGCCAAAGGGCCATGCACAGTGTAGGGTTGGGTGGTTAGAGGGGATGGCCGCAGGGTCTGGTTGTAGATCAGGCCTTGTGGGCAGCCCCTGCCATGCACGGGCGAAGGAATTCCACGATGCAAGGTTGGGTGCTTATACTGGGTTGGCCTCAGGCCCTGGCTGCAAGGGCCGGGTGCAGCAGTAGTTGGATTAATGTACAGTAATGAAAATTACTATATGTTAAAAAAAAAACATAGAAATTCACAGAAAAAAACAAAGGTTACAGGGACTGTATAGTTAGGCTCACATTTTAAATGTACAAAACCATAGAAATTCACCTGTTATAGTTATCTCCTGTAACTATAAGTTGTTTCCTACGGTAACTATAACTCGCACCTTTGCCATGCACTGATAATTACCTCATAAATTACAGCACTCAGGACATCTTTGATAACATCATTGATAAAGTCACTGTAATATCTGCAGTAAAATTATTAATCCCATACTTTTCACCACTAAAGGCACATTATTACATCAACATTGAAACACATGTCAGGGGTTGCTTTTGCTTGTTCCAGGTTGGCTTGAATGGTATTTTACCAGTCCAAAGCTGTAATACTGTGCCTGGAGTGGTGAAAGGCTTTTGTCATTTTACAGCTTGACAAGGATGGCACTGGGCAAATTCTATGCTTAAAGCTTTTAATGTACAAATGACAAAATACTTTGTCACTTTCTAGCTCGGCATGGATGGCACTGTGCCAATCCTATGCTTAAAAACTTTGCTAAAAAAACAGACATTGGAGGTGAGCAAATTTAGAGTGTCGCCGGTGTTGCAGGGTGCTCCTTACTGGGGCTGCTCTCCACCTAAACTTAGGAACTACCAAGAGTTCTCTCTTCTGTTTTGCATAATTTAAGCGTCTCTCTAACCCTAAAAGGGTGATATATATATATATATATATATATATATATATATATATATATATATATATATGTATATATATATATATATATATATATATATATATATGGATATATATATATCCAACACTTCCTTAAAATGATTAAGGCAGGACAGCACTCCACGAGTATATAAACTTGTAGTTTCAAAAACAGGAACGCGTTCCGGTGTTACCGCCTTCGTCAACCTGTCAGGCGCCATCTTGGCTCCCTTTATATATCATCATAAACAACAGTACCCCGGTGCATTAATTATGAAAACTACAGTGAAAGTGAAAATAATAATTATAATAAATCATCACCAATCAATATCCCATTATTTAAAAAATCTTACTTTCGTTCCATGCCTCTCTAAATATTGGATATTTCATCAAATATCCTATCATTTCAAACTCATCTTAGTGATGACAGAAGGTTAAATAATTACCAAATCACTCATGGCAGGAATACTTTAACATAAACATTTTGAAGCCATTTTAAAACCAAATTCCAAATGTTTATGGATATGCACTTCTTTCGCTCATCATACCCTTTGGTTTAAATAATAAACATTGCAAACAAGAGAATATAAGTCCAAAACTTCCCAGTTACTTTCTCATAAGTTACATTTTTCCATAAAACATCTGTGGCAAAAAGGCCTGCGGCTTTGTGGGAAGCCACACCCTGTGGCATATTTCCACTATGCACATCTAATGGCAATGCACAGTGATGTTTGGACACTAACAGAGGACTGAGTGAAGGCTACCTGCAGATGACTGTGTACAGGACTTGGCCTAGCGGTCCCAATCAGAGGACATTAAAAATGACGACCACAACGTTGGAGAAAATTCCTAGGGTTTCAGATTTAGCAACCGTTCGTATTTTAAAAACAAACACTCACTTTGGGAGTTTATTTTTGAAAAGCATAATTGTTTGATGACTGGCCACCTGAAACATGTCAGCTGCTCACCAACCTTTCAGTGTCTTCAGAAGAGACATAGCAACTGGGCTTCTCTGAAACTCCGCAATCTCCTCAGGGCTGGATGAGATATGAAAATGTAGGGGTTAGTAGGCCACTCCTGCCAGTCAGGGGGGGAGAAAGAAAGAACCTCCACAGCCGTGACAGATAGCGGGCTGCTCGTTATAGTCTAAATTAGGCCCTAAATGTTGAAAAAATTAAATAATGTCTTGACCAGAGCTTTCCCCATGACTAGAATTGAAATGGGAGAACATCCTTATCGAGAGAAGAAATATGCAAGATCACTGTGGATTACTTAGGTATTAAGGCACTTGGCCCACACCCACAAGTTTCCTCGGATGTTTACAAAAATGTTTTGGCTGAAGGTATTCCTCCCCAAATTACTAGTCAGGCCCTGATTACAGTGCAACTGAAATGTAGGAAACTAGCTGAAATGTGTAGTTCACATAGGCCATTATCCTTAATCAATCTTTACTGTAAAACCTTGTCATTGATCATTGCTGTCAGGCTTTTACTACTAAAGCCCCATTTGATTTTTTATGTTCAATCTGGTTTCGTTCCAGGATGCACAACCTCTAAAAACTTGAAGAGTTTTTTTTACTATAGCACATCATGTGAATTCAGATATGGGCACTGTGGTGATGGCTCTCGATGCAGAAGACTTTAAGTCTATTGAGTGGTCTTTGCTGAGGGAAAAACTATCAAAAATGGGTGTGCGCAGTTATTTCTGTTTCATGATTCAATTACTTTTTACCTACCTTAAGACTAACACTGGTTTTTGTGACAGCCTCTTTTTATCCTCTGAGTCCATGTAGGGTTGTCCACTGCCTCGATTTATTTTCACAATTGTGGTGGAACCACTAGCATGAGTGATGTTTAAAAATCAAAAATATGTGGACATTAACACTCATGCCCATGGAATCCTAGTTAAGATGTATGCTGAGGATATGTTGCCAAATTTAAAATCCTTGGGAGAGCCTAACCACTCAGTTGATGAGATAGAGATTTACAACTATCATGGTGACTTTCATATGCTATATCTGAGCTGATGTCTCAAGCCAACTCCACTAAAGGGATGAGCCAGGATCTTGGATTTTAGTGGAGCAGGAAGGGAAGGAATTACTTTAGTATCACGTGTAATAGTGGATTGTTAGAAATGGGTTTTTTGGGTTGGCAGTCAGGTTACCCTCTGTCTAAGCAAGAACCCTCACTATAGTCAGGGTAAGTCACACACAATCCAAATTGCACCCTCTGGTAGCTTGGCACGAGCAGTCAGGCTTAACTTAGAAGGCAATCTGTAAAGTATTTGTACAATAAATCATACAATAACACAATATAGCACCACAAAAATACACCACACAGTGTTTAGAAAAATATATAATATTTATATGGGTATTTGCAGGTCAAAACAATCAAAGATGCAATATGAATTTGTAAAGATATCACTGAGAAGTGATATAAAGTGTCTTAAGTCTTTAAAAAGTAAACAAAGTCTCTCTCAAGCACAAAGTACCTGGTTTAAAGTGGAAAATCTCCGCAGAGCGCCGCAGAAGAGAAGATGCGTGGAAAAATGGTGCGTGCGTCGGTTACGCCCCTTCACACACGGACTTGCGTTGTTATTTTTCACGCGGGAGACGTGCGTCGTTCTACGGGAAGAAAAATGGTGTGTGCGTCGGTTTCGCGCCTTCACATACGGACTTGCGTCGTTATTTTTCACTCGGGGAAGACGTGCGTCGTTTTCCGGCACGCGGACCATCTCCTTCTATGGATCGCAGGATTACCAGATGTCCCTGGGTCTGTGCGTGGATTCCTCAGCTTGTTATCTGGCTGCACGTCGCTCCGGGTGGCTGTGCGTGGAATTTTCTTTCTCACGGCAGGTGTCGCGTCGATTTCCTCTCTGGAAGTCGGGCGGCATTGTCCATACAAGGCTGTTCGTCGAAGTTCCGGTCACACCGCAGGAGTTGCGTCGAGCGGTGTCTTTCTGGATCGGCGTGCGGTGAATTTCTCACCGTGGAACAAGCTGTGCGTCAAATTTTTCGGCGCACACAGTGTCCAGTTGAAAGAAAGAAGTCTTTTTGGTCCTGAGACTTCAAGAAACAGGAGTCAAGCTCTATCCAAGCCCTTGGAGAGCACTTTTACAGCCAGGCAAGAGTTCAGCAAGGCAGCAGGCCAACAGCAAGGCAGCAGTCCTTTGTAGAAAGCAGACAGGTGAGTCCTTTGAGCAGCCAGGCAGTTCTTCTTGGCAGGATGTAGGTTTTGGTTCAGGTTTCTTCTCCAGCAAGTGTCTGAGGTGGTAGGGCAGAGACCCTGTTTTATACTAAATTGTGCCTTTGAAGTGGGGGTGACTTCAAAGAGTGGCTAAGAAGTGCACCAGGTCCCCTTTCAGTTCAATCCTGTCTGCCAGGGTCCCAGTAGGGGGTGTGGCAGTCCTCTGTGTGAGGGCAGGCCCTCCACCCTCCCAGCCCAGGAAGACCCATTCAAAATGCAGATGTATGCAAGTGAGGCTGAGTACCCTGTGTTTGGGGTGTGTCTGAATGAATGCACAAGGAGCTGTCAACTAAACCTAGCCAGACGTGGATTGTAAGGCACAGAAAGATTTAAGTGCAAAGAAATGCTCACTTTCTAAAAGTGGCATTTCTAGAATAGTAATATTAAATCCGACTTCACCAGTCAGCAGGATTTTGTATTACCATTCTGGCCATACTAAATATGACCTTCCTGCTCCTTTCAGATTCAGCTGCCACTTCAACAATATATGAGGGCAGCCCCAATGTTAGCCTATGAAGGGAGCAGGCCTCACAGTAGTGTAAAAACGAATTTAGGAGTTTTACACTACCAGGACGTATAAACTACACAGGTACATGTCCTGCCTTCTACCCACACAGCACCCTACTCTAGGGGTTACCTAGGGCGCCCATTAGGGGTGACTTATATGTAGAAAAAGGGGAGTTTTAGGCTTGGCAAGTACTTTTAAATGCTAAGTGGGTGGCACAACCAGAGCTGCAGGCCCACTAGTAGCATTTAATCTACAGGCCCTAGGCACATATAGTGCACTCTACCAGGGTCTTAAAATAAAATCAAATAGCCAATCATGGATAAACCAATCAACAGTACAATTTACACAGAGAGCATATACACTTTAGCACTGGTTAGCAGTGGTAAAGTGCCCAGAGTTCAAAAGCCAACAACAACAGGTCAGAAAAAATAGGAGGAAGGAGGCAAAAAGTTTGGGGCTGACCCTCTCAAAAAGCCAGATCCAACATGGATGTATTCTTTAAGAAATATTTTGGTTCTGTGGCTGAAAGACTTCAGAACTGGATGGAGAAATGAGCTTGACTACTACTTTCTATAATAGGTTGTGTCATGCTTATGAAAATGGTGATATTCCACAGATTCAAGAAGATCAAATGTGTGGGTATTAGACTAAAATGGGATGAGGGGTTTCCTGAGTGAAATAAGCAATCCTGACTCTACCATATGAGAGAGGGGTTTTGTCTGTGGAGGTCTTGAGTTGCAATGCTAAGAGCCAGATCTACAAGAAACTGGTGCAGTGCAGTGGTGCGCCACAAATAGCAGTATTGTGCCATGCCAGTTTTCAAACGCAGGAATGCGCCGTATTCACAAGAATTCAGCACACACCTGAGTTTCCCTCTGCGCCGGTGCCAAATTAAGCAGCCTGAGCCAATGCAGGCATCCTTACACCACAGTGCAAGGGCGTCTGCATTGCGGGAGTGATTATTTATGTGCAGGAAGGGCTCTACAATGGTGATTTGGCATTCTGCAGCACCCATAGAATACCAAATAGTCATTTTTTTATTATTATTTATGTGCAGAAAAGGACACCTTCCTCCACATAATAAACAAATATTCATGACCTTTTACTCTTTGTCTGTATGGTGCAGAATGCAGAACACATGGAAAAAGCAAAAAACGAGGAGGAATAAAAGTATTCCTCCTCGTGCCATGCCAACCACATCCTTGGGGTGTCATTCGTTTTTGGCGCTGCCACAGATTTATGCCGTCTAGTAAATTTGTGGCAGAGTCAAAGGCAATGGCAGAAAACTGCATCAGAGGGGCCCACATTTACAAGGTGGCGTTTACCTTGTAAATGTGGTGCAGTGCACAGCACCACCGGAGCGTCACTAAAAGTGATGCTCTGGTGGTGCTAGGGCCTTGTAAATCTGGCCCTAAGTTTCATGGGCATCATGCTGCCCTCTGGTTCACAAGGGCCCACCACCCTCTCATTCACTTACGGAGAGAGCATTGGAGTTCCCAGCCACTTGAGATGTCATACTATTAATGAAAGTTCTAATTCCCAGACATGAGATTACATTATGGTATACATTGAAAGGGGCCTCAAGGCAACTGGTGTATCATTCTGGTCTAGAAATAGTGTACTGTTCTTAGCTAAAGCACATAGACATCCATGGTTCCCTTCTTACCTTTGTTTTAAGCAAGAAGTGAATGAATAGATAGAATGTCAAGGGTTTTGTTCAAGGAGAACAAGTTCAAGGGTCTAGACAATCTGAACAGTGATATTGTGATTAACGCTGTTGTGTTACAAACCTAATTTAGATATGGCCTGGTTGCTTCCTGGATTCGTGGCTATAATTCATTTGTTTGCCCTACTAGATGTTTCCATAAATATGTATGGCCAGGATGGATTGGTTTCAGTATTATGTGGAGGAGCTATTGTCAAAGACCTAGATGAAACTCCTAAGGTAAGATTAGATTGAATATCTGATGAAGAATAGTCATACGTATGACTATAGGTCACATATGTGTCCTCTAGTTAGAGACATGCCACTTCAATTAGGTTTCTTAATCAAATGTACTATACCCCCGCAGAAACTGAAGGCAATATTCCCTAATACACCAGGAAGGCGAGCGATCTGTGAGGTTTATAATGCTGGCTTTATGGATATCCTTGATCATCGTTTTAATGCATTGTAGGGGGTGCGATTCTGAGAGAGCTACTAATAATCGTTGTAGGAATGTTTGCTTCCAGCGGTGGAACACCACCCTTCATGCTCAAGCTATATGCTTATATCTTTTGAGGGGCAAGGTCGTTCACCCCCCAAAATGTGAGTTATTGAGTTGCCATAGAACCAAATACATGTGATCTCCAGAGCGGTACACACACAGACACACACACACAGACACACACACACACGTGCATACACACACGCACATACACACACACAAAAGAAAAGCATTAAAACATCAAGATTTCTATGCTTTTAATTGCATTCAAAGTCCCTCAGCTGAGTCTGGTGGCACGAACCGCCTCTTGTTTAAGTATTTACAGGTAATAGAGCTATTTCTGTTTCTAATGGACTCCTAGAGGGAATATGTCATAACTGGACAAGCACTGCAGAGTCATAAGAAAGAAAAGTCGCAGCGCAGCCTCCCAATGCTTGCTTTTGAAAGGTCACTAATGTGACCAAACTCAAGTACCAATCAAGTAATAGCTGAAAAGGATATTAAATGTTATTAAAATAAAAGAAACCCCCTGCCTACCACCGTCTTTAGTGCTAGATTGCCTGCTGGTCGGATTTAATGACTCCAACACTCCAAATAGAGCACTTGCGCGGTGTTAGAAACATGTTGATCTCAATGAAAGGCTTATATCCTAACATTGCCTTTTATAAAACCTGTTACTACGACAATAGAATTTTCAACAAATTTCAAACATAGATTTTCGTTTGAAGTGTTTCTGGAAAGGTATTATTACCGAGGGTCTAATTTTCTCCGAACCTAAGCATGCAGTAATAACATAGGCAGGTATAGAAACTGCTGCTATATCCGATGGTGCTTGACATTTAGTAGATGAATTGAGATTTATAGCCAACTATGTTATAATAATTAGTGTTAAAGGCTTCAGATTGGATATAATGTTTTGCCGGTCTTTTCTCTTGTACTGTTTTCTTTCATTCCCTTTGAAAAGCTCGCTCCTCCTTTCTTTTTTCAATATTCTTACCTCGCTCCAACCCTCAGCGACTCAACTCCACCTCCCCAACCCTTTATGAAAGGGCGGACTGGGTCATGTGGCCCGCTGGCTAGAAAAATACCATACAGTTTGCAACTGTTGGAGTGTGTCAACCTGGGCTCCACATAAACAGGTTGGACAACCCTGGACTTGATTAGGCAATCTCAAATGACCAGGACCCATAACTGAATACTACTTTTAATGTTATTTAGGGAGGAGATGGAACGGGATGGGGTTAATCAGTTTAGTTATCTGCATTTGTTTTTGCTACATGTAGGTTTTCTACTACATTTCTATATATGAAGAGTGGATTTACATCTAGCTGAGGATCATACATGGGTTAGGTGTTGGTTCTTCATGGTTTAGGGTAAGGCTTTTGGATTAAATCAAGGATGTTGAGTGGTTTACCTATGCCTAATTATGAGTTGATTAAGGTATTATTGTTGTCATATCAATTTATGGTGGCAGAGGATGGGGGACTCTGTGTGGGAATTTGGGGCGTGGGCTGAAAGCGGTTTCAGTATTCTGATAGGATGAATTGGGTGCATACGGTTGGCTTTGACAACGGTACCTCGGGAGTTAGTGACATGTTTTGCAAAATAAAATCCCAAAGACCATTAAATAGTGTACCTGCCCTTATTTATTTCCTCAGTGAATTAATTTATTAGATTTACTTTCTTTGTGACACACTTACATCGTTCAGAGAAGCCAATTGCGCAGAACTGAGACAGAGGCAATGTGAAACAGCCTGAACTTGCAGCAACATTTTATCAATCCGAAGCATATTTGGTGGGACATTTGGGAACCTATTTGCAGTTTTGAAACTTTTTGAATTACTTTGTTAACTTTTGTCACTACATCAATGATGGCCTTTAATGTGAAGTAGTAGTGGGGCGGGGACACACATACTCACACTCATCTACTTGCAGACTCACCCATTGATTCACAAATGCACACACATACACATGGAAACACCATTCATAAGCACATATACACAGAAGCACCCATTCACAGTATACCCAAGCACATACACATACATGCATAAACCCGTCCAAACATTTTTTTAAAGTACTTACCAGGTGATGGAAGGTGCAGTGGGTGGCGGGAGGGGAAACCTATGGCACCGGAAGGAGCTGGAAGCTACAGGGAGGGAGGGATGCATCTGCTGCCTTCTCTCATTGGCATACCTTCTCATAGGTCAGCCAATGTGAGGAGAACCTTCCTACCTCCTCAAAGAGTGGGATGGGTCAGTGACAGTTGTTGACTCCACATCACTCTGTGACATTGTGCCATGATAGACACTTAGCTGTAGGCACTTTAGGCTTAAAACTGAAGTACCCAGGTCTCAGGCTATCAGTGACGCTCTTTCCTTGACATGAGCATTCTGCCCAGGCTGAGGAGATAATTCCCACAGGACTGTGAAACCTTCCACCCAGCAAAGTTTGGCATAGGCTGTCAGGTACCTGCCCATTTACCAAATATTCAGTGTCTGGATGCCTGATTCAACCTTGGAGAGTGCCTATCAGGCTGACCTTTGCTCAGCCTGACAGATACTCTTCATGCTTTCCAAAAGAGTAGGGGTGGATCCCCTCTGCTCTCAATGACGGGCCACAGCTGCACTACATGCATTTCCAGATAGAGAGAAATTCTGCAGCAGCATCAGAAAGTAAGCAGGCAGGACTGAGGGTAAAGAGACAGAGGTGAGTTTTGCTAACAGAGCCATATCATGAATTTCCTCCCAAACAGAACTCTGACAACAACCTGACATGGTCTGCATTATAATACAAAATACAATCAAAAATGTAAATACAAATTCAATGTCATACATAAGTATGGGCTAGCAACCCAGCAGACACTGCGAGAATATGTTACAAGCTGTGCTCAGCAGTGAGCAGTAGACCTAGAATGAAAGTCTCCTATCTAGAAAGACACAGTCTTCCATTAAGTCTCTCTCCTATCCCTATGACAGTATATGAAAACTTGTTTGTGGTCTTCTGGTATAAAATATATAAAGGGGGGACTTAATGAATGGGGTAATAATGCACAGACGCTAGCATTACTGCAAAGGATGATATTACACATGTGCGATGGAGAGAGATTTGATATCAATATTAGGACACACAAAAAGGAGGCTGAGTAGAGATGTCTGTGAGTGAGTTAGAGAGAACTCACTTTCTGAATCTTCACAATGATGAAGATAATGTATTAAAGGCATTTGATCTACTGTTTAGTTGGTTCCATTCAGCTGAATGACACTGATGTGTACATCACTGTTTTTGTGTTTTAAATATTTTTACATGCATATGTTACATTTGTTTCCTGTAGAAATTCAAACAAACCCGCAACTATTCATGTATTTAATTGAAGATGTGCACTTCCTTTAATTGTTACTGAAAAATTGTATAGCCAGCTTTGCATGCTCATGCTGGCTCTATGTGAGCGTGCACAATTGGCCGTGCTACACAACCTCTCTGAGTGCATGGGGTTAATTAGTGTACAAAATTTGAGTATTAGTTGAAATGGGTGAGAACCCTGTTCAAATAAAAATCACAGTTCTTGTCATGGTGAACCACAGAGCAACTAAATAAATTGATTGTCAACCTCTGATAGCTGTGGCACAGATATGTCAGGCCTAATTCTAGAAGCAATGTGTACATTACTCAAACAGCAATAAAGTGAAAGCACAACCCAAGAAAAATCTCAAACACAATTAAAAAACCGAGGTTATCTTAATAAATAGAATGACACAAAAACTTTAAAATCCAGTAAGTAGAACCGGAGGTAAGAGATTTTAAATATTGAGAGAAAAAAGTACCAGAAAGTGCTAAGTGCCAACCACGGGTATCTGGTTTTGCTAGACCAGGTCAAAGTCTAAGGCCCTCACAACAAGTTTGTAGGAAATGGGTGAAGTATTTACCACAGGCGGTAAATACTATTACCCTAGTGTGAGGTATTTATCACATGTGGTTATCTCCTATTCTTATTTTTCAACCCAAAAGGAGGCATACCATGCAGAATTGCTTTTTAACACACCAAGTTTTGCATATTTCGCCTTTTAATTGGCCCATTCTGGCATGTTTGCCTGGAAATTATGAGGGGAAAACTGCAAGGTTCTGATGATTATATCACAACTTGTAATTTTTTGTCCCGGATTTGAATTTAGCATTGAACTCGTAATGAGGGCCTCAAGCTAAAGCTTACTGTGATGCATCACTAGTCGGATACAGGGATCTAGTTCATCCCAAAGGAAAGTTTGCCTTCTGACTTACAAAACTCTCTGTAGAAAAAGTGGTCATTGATGAGCTATCAGTGACGAAAGCTGAAAGCTGGATCCGAAGTGGGGCCTTACGACGGAAGGAGGGGAGCAGGGCTCCTGTGCTGTCTTGACTAAGGCAGGGGATGCTCTGTGCAGCCAAAGTCCAGAGTCTGGGCCCAGGAAGGTCTTGATGACAATCGGGTTAGGCTTGTGTCGCTCTCGGTGAAGACCTCTATGTTCAGACTTGGAAACTTTTCTGGAAATCAGATCTCCTTCAATGGGGCAAACCAGCAGGGTGGACTCGACATCGACGGCTTCAGCACAACAGTGAAAGAACACCTTGGAGTTTTTTCTCTGCCAGGACACATAACACTTTAATTTCTACATATCCTAATTTTGAAGACATGTACCCGGCCTTATTGAGGAATCAGGTCTACCTTATGGGGCAACTTATAGATATTAAACAGGAAACTTTAGGCCTGCAAAGGGTGATTTTTTAGGTTGAATTTGCAGTTTACAAACTGCACAGCCAAGCTACTTTGGGGGGGCCTGGAGACAGGCTTTGTAAATTAAGCTCATTAGTGTGAACATGAAAAATTAGAAACGATTTAAGAAAAGAAAACTTTTTTTAGGCTTTACACCTGCCACTAGGAGGCATACATGTTTGGCGTAAAGTTGTCTCTAGCTTTATTTGGAAGAGAGGGCATTCATGTACTACCCATGGAAAGGCCCCTTTACGCAAAGTACTGCTAAAAACGGTAAAAGGATACTTTGCATGAGTGTAGATTTTCACAGGAAATGCCATCCCTATTCAAAACTTAGCTTTTTTGGAGCAAAGCCTTGATAAATCTGGCCCAGAGTGTGCTGTGCTTCATAACCTAGCAAAGCGTTACCCGTCTAACCCATCTTCTTTAGTGCTGCTACGGTCAGTATACCCACGGTTTATAAATCTGCTCTACTCTGACCTTGCGAAGTGCACGTTTAACTGTCTGCGTGATGTCTTTTTAGAAACTGCGACTCTCAATTCGACCAAAAAGTACACTCATCAAAAACAATTTTCACTCGGGTTCAGTGAGCAGTTTTCTTTTAGTTTACTGGCTTTTATTAGCTGTTTGAAAGCACTGTACAGCTGGTTAAAGGCGCAATCATTTCAGACAGGTCTCAGCCCCCGACAAAAGCACTGTTCAGGTGCGGTCGACTAATCCGTATCTTGATGTGGTGACCCCATCATGAGCGGGAGCTCAGACATAGATGCCTTTTGTGGTGAAGGGATATAGGAATTGAGCTGATTAGACCTTTAGTTTCCTCTCTTTACAGCGCTATAATGGGTCCGCATTAACTCTTTTACTTGCTAATCCTCTTAAACAAGGCCGTGTTTGGTTTGCCTCAGTTTTGCTGCAAATCGGCCCGGTTCATGGGCCCAATTAATCCGGAGCATCTTCCATCGACAAAACTGAAGCAAAAAAAACCTTCGATAGTTAAAGCCTGATTCTGTTAATACCTACGTGCATAAACAATTTAATGTTGGCCAATTTAACAAAATATTTCAATATCAAAAACAATATAAAATGTTAAAATCACTTATAACGAAATATGAAATAATATTACAAATCTGAAAAAATAACTTCAGAACGGAAATATGGAGCATAATGTATTGAAAATAACTCAACGAATATTAAAGGGACCTACAGTTGCCTGATTTGCCGTATTGTAGAGTATTTAAAAACTATCTGTCAACAAATTTTAATAGAAGAAACTCCTGCACATTTTACTCTGCTACACAGTCCCTGTAAACAGAGAGATATGTGGAGTCTAACCTGGAAAGGTCAGCCGGTAAAATATGCATGAGAAGGGTTAACCCCACGTCAACCCGGCCAGACATGGCACTGGAGTGATTACGTGCAAGCCCCGATCAGCGATCAATAGAGGTTTTAAAGTGTTGGAAGAAAATGGATTGGCAACAAATGTCCTTTCAGAAACTCCTGAGAGTGAAATCAGTACACACTTCGTGAGATAGATCGATCCTTTATGTCTAAACACGCATTAACTCGGCCAGACAATACAAATTAATCCACCTCTCTTTTCAAAATGGAAGGTCATTCTCCCAGCTTCCCTTGAGGGGATGAGGTCACCGAACACGGCTACTGAGACATTTCATTAAATCTAACTTGTCTGCTTCTGCATAAGAGTAAATAGGAGCAGTCAACAATGACTGGCAGCAAAGTTAATAAACGTAATATAAAGCACTTGTGAAAATAACACCCAAGGACAAACACCAAATATCCTTAGAACTAACAGGGTAAAGCATGTGGTTGTAAATACATTAATCACATATCTGTCTGCAGTATATGATAACATTCTGTAAGGTCTGTTTTAAATTAGGCTGATCCACTCGAATTAGCTTTTATTTTTTGGGGCTTACCCCTCTAAACTACATTATCGATTCTTCTTTGGGAAATATATCTTGAATGGGTTCACCTTATTAACAGCCATTCGCCCTACACACATGCCCACTGTTGATGACAGTCCTAGGCCACACTCCCTCATTTTCAGTCAACATCACCAAGTTTGCGATTCACACCTATCATCCCTGTACTACAACCAATCCCACTTTCATACTCAATACCCCACTCCACATCCTTACTCTTCAGACTCCATCCCTAATCCTCTTCACCGCCTAGTTACCCTCATTTCACTTACAAACACATCTACCACCGACAGGCGCAGCAGCCTTATAAAGCCTCCCTAATTATCACCACAACTATTCTTCTGCTTTAGAAAACAGGGTCCGAACTAGGAGTATTGAAGATTACCGGTAAGTAATCCAGGCAATAGGGACACTGTCTCCAGGCCTGAACTTTTCACCTCCAAATCATTGATCTCATTTCTGTTAGTCTCATTTATTCGGGGGAAGCAAAGCAAGCCTACAACATCAATAATCCATTAGTCTATCAACCACGGCTGCAAGACTGTAATGGAATGGAAGCAGGTGGGCACCCTAGGTATAGGCCTTTGGGCTCTTGTACAGCAGTGCAGAAACGTGGGGGAAACAACTGATGCTCTGTGGCTAATTAATTAATCAAAGAAACGTTTTGGACTTCAATGACAAGTTTTCTGCCGTTCTAATTTTAGCCACTGGAAACAACATGAAGAGAAGCATTTCTCAGATTTCAGTGCATAGAGGTGATTCTCCTTCCTCCATACATATGTTGTGCATGCACAACCTGGTTTAAGGTATTGGAAAATTAATAAAATGAATGCCTTGAACTGATTTGAATACAGTGACAAATTAGGCTGCCAACAAGGTTTGACAGTAAAAATGCTTTCCTGCGATTCAGTGCAAATACACAAACTGCATGAACTGCATAAACATATCTTGTAAAAGCACAGACTCGAAAATATAGACTGCCAAAAATCTTAACCTTATATTAGCATGACTTGACAAAAAGGTTGACCTGTTATTAATTCTTAAATCCAGTCAAATTATATTCCCTCATATTTTATGACCGATTAATTTATTGTTTTAACTTCATTTTTCACACTTATGGGGCAAGTGCTGGCCAATGGATTTTGGTGCGATTTTGGAAGTGCAAGTTTGAAAGTTTATGTTTGCAAAACGTTTTTGTAGTCTGTGTTTTGACATGGTACCCATTATTTAATTATTATATTCTGAAATGCTTTCCGGAATTCTAATAATCTTGCCCAAAAGTGACGCTAGAGTAATATGTCTCTTGATTTTAATTAAACAAAATCCTTTTATCGATATTCACGTTAGTCCAAAAGGCATCAATAGGTGGTCATCAAAATTCATCAACGAGACTAACCTACACACTGTCTTTCAGTAAGGAGAATTCTCAAAAGTAGGTCCCATGGTCCTTGTCCCAGTGTCCCCACAGCTTCAGATTGCTTCCTGGATTAGGCCCATAAGCATGTACATGAGCAGTTGTGGAGACTAAGGGCGAGATGTAGCAAGATATGCTTTTGCGATTCTGAAATTGCGGGTAAGTGCGACTCGCAACTTCCGGATCGCAAAAGCATATGCAGAATGGTGTCTCAGACACCTTCTGCGAATCGCTATGGGGTTGCAAAGACCCACCTCATTCATATTAATGAGGTGGGTCGCTTTTTGCAACCCAACAGCGAGTCCCTGCACTCACAGGGATGGTGGCCTGCTGAAGTCAGAAGGTCTCCATGTCTGTGACTGCTTTTTCATTAAAGCAGTTTTTTTTTTTCATTTTGCAGCCCGTTTTCCTTAAAGGAAAACGAGTTGCAAAATGAAAAAAATAACGAAACCATTTGGTTTCGTTTTTTCAGTGTAGGCAGTGGTCCATTGGACCACTGCCTGCTCTGAAAAAACCTTTATGCCCACATTCACAAAGGGGAAGGGGTCCCATGGGACCCCTTCCCTTTTGCGAATGAGTTACCACCAGTGTGACACTGGTGGTAACTGCAAATTGCTTTGCGACCGCATTCGAACCCGACATCTGATAACATGCTTAAAATCATCAAGAGAAACTACTGAATGCAAGGTGCACTCCCTTGTGGAGAATCTAACTGTCATTCATTTTATATATCCAATCAAACTCAATTTTCAAAGTTGTGTAGAATATGAATTCTTTACATTGTATTAAATCATTAATCGTTTAAAAAAATGTTAATTTTGAACTTCTGAAAAATTTATAATATATTCAAAAGGGCCCTTCATTACAGACATCAGGAAGACAAATTGTTTGCTCTGGGGAAATGGAATTTATGAAATAATGTCAAGAAACCAATTGAAGAAACTAAACAAAAATTCAAAGAGAGAAAATATCCAGAAGGTGTGATTGAAAAAGGATATTTAAAATCAAAAGAAAAAAACAGACAGACATATTAATTACCAAAAAAGAAATCACGAGTAGCAAACCACAGACCAATGATAATCAGGTGTCTGAAATTTAAGAGTTGGTTGAGCAGAACCAAAGCTATTTTTTACATGCAAGGTCACAGACCAGAGTGCCCTAGTGGACAAAAAAAGATAGATAGGGAAATGGTCCAGAGCAATAACCAGTGGCTGTGATTAATGTAAGCATTCCTTTTATCACTTTGTTGTTTGTTGCTGAACAGGACCTAAGTGCGAAGGGTAATCCCAGACATGTGTCCTGTGCTCACTCTTCCACAGATATCAAACTATAGCTTACTGACAAGCACTAAATAGAAACAGTGTGGTGTCGCTTGTGCTTTCACCTGAGGAGGGTGGGGATCATGTCTGGTAGGGCAGGTTGACCTGTTCCTGTTTGACCAAGCCTAGGACTGATTGGCATATGGCTGGTCTAAAAATATGATGATGTAGAATGCAACCTTTGCAGTCACCTATGGTTTAGATTAATTCAGGCATTCCTTCTATCACTATGTTGTTTTTGCAGTAAAAGTAATGTGATGTAATTAAAGGGCATAAATTATCTTTCTGATTGTATATGCACATTTCTAATTTTCATATAATGATTAAGGCCTGTACTGAGCCAATTTCTTAATGCTCACGATATTTGCAGATATTGTAAAAGCGGCTGCTGTGGCGGTCTCACCTCCAACGGGCCGGCAGTGAAGACCACCACATTATGAGTGTGGTGGGTTGGCCTCTGCCAACCCACCACATCCCCGCTTATTCCTCCAGGCGGTAGGACAGCTGGGATGGAGATTAGCATCTCTGACCCACCGGTCCACTGAAGACCGCCGGTGGTATAACAAGTCAGCATCCCAACAGTGTTTCCACAGCGGTAAACACCGCCACAAAAACCCTGGCGGAAAGGCTACTGGTGACAGGAAATTTCTTTCCTGTCACCGGCAGATGACTCCCCCAGCCCCCCCTGCAAACCTAATACCCCCAACTCCTCTTCCATACCTGCACTCCCTCGCCCCATCACCCCTCCAGAACAGCACCCCCCACCCTCGACACCCCTCCCCGCTTACACCCACACACCCGCACGCATCCCGCATACACTCATTCAACTACACTTATATACACAAATTCACTCACACGCATCCATACTCGCATTCACGCAAACATTCCAGCACACACTTACTTCAACAATCATACACACATTCCCACACACTCACACACACATGCATTCAAACACGCATTCAAACACCCATACACACACGCATACCCACACGCATACACACCTACATTCACAACACCCCCCCACCCTCCCACCCCCCTCCCCTGTTAGACGATCGAATAACCTGGTCTGGCGACGAGCTCTTCTGGCAGGGAATGGGAACAGGTGCTATATGGCTCGTAATATGGCTGGTGGAGTCTTTTTGGTGGGGGTGCCGGTGGTGGAACGGTCCCTCTGACCGCCAGCACGACTATTGGAGGATTTCTGCCCAAATTGTGGCAGAAATCCTTCAGTACTCATAATATGGTGGTTGGAAGACTGCTGGTCTTCTGGTGCTCGTGGCTTCGGCGGTCTTCTGAAAAGACATCCGAAGTCATAATGAGGGCCAATGTGATTTGTTTAAGTTCACATAATTTGATCACATTACATAGATGGGTTTAGAACTTGGATCTTTTAGATCCACATTCATAACTCTAGCTCAAGGTCACAGCACCTTCACAGGCCCATTAATTCGACCTTGCAGATTTATTGCAAAATATAAATGTCCTCAGATGAAACAATGCCTCAAATAACAGCAAGTGTTAGCAGAGCCACCAGGTCTGGGCTTAATATGTTGATGCACACAAACTCAGGCATGCAGAAGTGTGCATGCCTTGGTTTCATAGCCTTTTGTGGATTCATCCCAGGCCTTTTAAATTACTTTGGCAATACTTGCTGTCTGTGTGCACTAATGTATAGTCCTATTTCTGAAGTAAGTATTTTTGTGATCCATGTGTTAATCACACTTGGTGGAAGCCTCCATGACATATCGATTCTCCAGAAACCCAACAGTCTCTGGAAGCAATCCACTGGCGATAAAAGGATATACAAATAGCATTGGAGAGAGAGCAAAACTACTCTGGGCTGAGCCAATATGTGACTAACAGGTCTCATGCCAGTGGCTGAATAAGGTTGGTCAAAAAATCTATTAGTTCGAAGGGGTTGAATCAAAGTTCACTCTAAGTATATTGGAAACACTACCTCTGTTTTCACTAATGCACTGTCAAAATCCACACCTAAATTTATTACCACCCCAAACTGTTTCTTTCAGCTTGCTAAAGGATTTCATAAGAGTGCGGTTTTCCTCATGTTCATGATTTCTGTCTTGCTGACATGAAGCCCCCAAAGATTTACCATGAAAACTTAGCATTTTGCCCTACACTAAGCATTGAGATGTCGGTGCCTTCAGGCAACCACTAACTTTTTTTAGATGCTTGTGAAATCTATTGCATTAAATACATCTTAAAAGGGGCTTACATCTCACCCAATCTGCTTTGCTTGCTTTCCATTGGTTGCTGTGCTTGCCACTTACTTTTCTTGTGTTTCTATTGGCCACAGCACTATTTCCTGCATTTACATAATGCTTGTTCCCCATGTCTTTCCTCTAATCAGTGTCCTGAGGACCAAATACTGCGTTCATCCTCTTTGGTTTCTGAACTTCTTTAATTGATTTGCTACTATACTTGTGCTGAACTTGTGCTTGTACTTGTGCAGTGCAACACCTTCAAAAAACTTTGAAAATGCCAATAGGTCAAACATATTGGCTTTGTCAATGCTTATTTAAAAACGTACTTCCATGCTAGGTACGTTGGACGCCACAGCTAATGAGCACTTCCGGATTGGCTGGGGTGTCCCAAATGCTCCAATTGTAGTCAATTTATACAAAAGCACTGCTGCTTGATCCCCGACCATACCCAGAATACGGTCAGCTATGGGAATGGTTGTTGTGTGACCCAGGAGTACAAAAATTACAGACAAACAATATTTGTTACAAGATTTGCCACAGACGGCAGAAATGAGGCTGTGTTCACGGACGGGTCGTGTAAGTAGCATACAGGTTTCACTTTCACAGTAGTCAAGATGGGTCTAGGGGGACCACACATCTGTAAATTTCATGGACTGCCCGTAATTTCTCCCTGCCATCCGTTGTCCGTGATGAAAGGCTTAACGGACGGCATTTGTCCGTAATTTTAGCCTTTCACCAAAAGGACAACAGACGGTAGGGCGAAATTACGGGCAGATTAGTTTCCACAGCTGGATTGAAAGGCAGGGGGTCTCCCATGCTCTGAGGAAGGGAGGGAGGGGCAGACAGATAAGAAACAGGCCTTCTTGCCAGGATGTCTCCTTCCCTAAAGAAATGCAAACGTGGGCAACTGGTAAATCTGTAAATGGAAAGAGGCTTGAAAACCTGCATTGACTTTAACCAAAGGAGTCACTTGGAGCTTTCTGATGGCAAAGATATTGGGGATCATTCTGACCCTGGCGGTCCAAGACCGCCAGGGCCGGGGCCCACGGAAGCACCGCCAACAGGCTGGCGGTGCTTCAATGCCCATTCTGACCGCGGCGTTAAAGCCGCGGTCAGAAAAGGGAATCCGGCGGTTTCCCGCCGGATTTCCCCTGCTTGGGCTGAATCTCCATTCCGACCCCCTTCCCGCCATCCTGTTCCTGACGGTTTTTACCGCCAGGAACAGGATGGCAGGAACGGGTGTCGTGGGGCCCCTGGGGGCCCCTGCACTGCCCATGCCACTGGCATGGGCAGTGCAGGGGCCCCCTAACAGTGCCCCATAAAGATTTTCACTGTCTGCATTGCAGGCAGTGAAAATCGCGACGGGTGCAACTGCACCCGTCGTACCCCTGCAACTCCGCCGGCTCCATTCGGAGCCGGCTTCATTGTTGCAGGGCCTTTCCCGCTGGGCCGGCGGGTGCTCCTTTGGCGGGCGCCCGCCGGCCCAGCGGGAAAGCCAGAATGGCCTCCGCGGTCTTTTGACCGCGGAGCGGCCAAATGGTGGTTTCCGCTTGGCGGGCGGCGGGCGGGCCATTGTCTTTTAGAGAGGTACTGTAATGGTGTTCTAGGGTGAACTGTGGAGTGTGGGTTTAATTGAGTGTTATAGAAAATGTTAGTACTTGGTATAAACTGTATATTATTCAAATCTGTATTTGAGAAGCACTTTTTTTTATTTAATCAAAATGTATTTGCGCATTTTGTAGCAGCCGATGTTATGATGTAATTGTATTATATAGCGCTTACTACCCCCCGACCAGGCGTCGAATGCATGGTTAAAATAAGGACTTACACATTCACAGTTCTTTCAGGGACCTTGGTACCTCATAGTACTAACAAACATTGGCAAAGCCAAAAGGTCTCGTCTACGCAAGAGTTATTGGCTTTGCCTATGTGTTTTAGCCATGTTATACACCAGAGTGGCTGCTGTTCAGCATGGCTACAAGTTAGTGGCATAGTGGTGTGGAGTGGAGTAGAGTGGCATAGGAGCAGTGGCATAGAGCCCAGTGGTGCAGAGTACAGTGCTGTGGGGTACAGTACAGTTGTTTAGAGTGCATTGGTGTAGAGAGCAGTGGTTTAGAGTGCAGAGTAGGCTCACGTGGCAGAGAGTACAGTGGTGTAGTGTAGAGTAGTGCAGTGCAGAGTAGAGTATAGTGCTGTAGAGTGTAGTTGTGAAGAGTGAAGTGATGCAGAGTAGAGTGGCATAGAGTGCAGTGGCGTAGAATGCAGTAGTACATTGGAGATTGGAGTACAGTGCAGTGGCAAAGAGTGCAATGTTGCAGAGTAGAGTGTAAGTGCAGTGATGTAGAGTGGCACAGAGAGCAGTGGCATAGAGTGCAGTGGTGCAGAGTAGAGGGCAGTGGCATACAGTGCAGTTGTTCAGAGTGCACTGGAACAGAGTGCAGTGGCATAGAGTGGCATGGGGTAGAGTAGCATAGAGTGCAGTGGAGTAGAGTGGCATACAATAGAGTGGCAGAGAGTGCAGTAATGCAAAGTGGTGCAGTGTCATAGAGTGCAGAGTAGACTCATGTGGCATTGACTGCAGAGGCGTAGAGTGGTACAGAGTGGAGTATTGTTGAATGGTGCAGTGCAGAGTAGCGTATAGTGCCTAGAGTGCAGTGGCATAGAATGCAGTGATGCACAGTGCAGTTCCATGGAGTGCAGTGGCATAGAATGCAGTAGTACAAAGTAGAGTGGTGTAGAGTGCAGTGTTGCAGAGTAGAATGTCAGTGCAGTGGTGTAGAGTGGTACAGAGAATAGTAGCATAGAGTACAGTGGTGCAGAGTAAAGGGTAGTGGCATATAGTGCAGTTGTTTAGAGTGCACTGGTGTTGAGTGCAGTGGCATAGAGTGGCATGGGGCAGAGAAGAGTGGCATGAAGTGCAGTGGCATAGAGTGTATTGGTGCAGAGTGTAGTAGTCCAGAGTAGAGTGGTGTAGAGTATAGTGGCAGCCAGTGCAATGTTGCAAAGTAGAGTGTCAGCGTGCAGTGGTGTAGAGTGCATTGAACTAGAGCGCAGTGGTCAGAATGGCACAGAGTGCAGTGGCGTAGAATAGATTGTTTCAGAGTAGAGCGTGGTAGCATAGAGTGGAGAGGTGCAGGGCAGACTGCAGTGGTATAGAATGCAGTGGCACAGAGTGCAGTGGCATAAAGAAGATTGTTTCATAGTAGAGTGAAGTGGCTTAGAGTGGAGAGGGGCAGGGTAGAGTGGAGTTGCATAGAGTGGCATAGAGTATGATGGCATAGAGTAAAGTGGTGTAGAGTGCCGTGGCATAGAGTGCAGAGAAGATTAGAGTGACGTACAGTGTATTGATTAAGAGTGCAGGGGGATAGAGTTGAGTGTTACAGAGTAAAGTGCACTAGCATAGAGTATATTAGCTTAGAGTGCGGTGGCGTACAGTGCAGTGTTGCAGAGTGGCATAGAGTGGAGTTGTGCTGACTAGATTGGTGTTGCCTAGACTGGAGTGGAATAGCGTGCAGAGGAGCAGAGCACAGTGGTGTAGAGAGGCGTAACGTGCATTGGCATAGAGTAGAGTGGTACAGAGTAGATTAGAGAGGCATAGTGTGAAGTAGCATAGAGTGCAGTGGCGTAATGTGGAGTGGTTCAGCATGGAGAAGAGTGCAGTGCAGAGGCATGGAGTGGCATAAAGTGGAGTTATACAGAGTAGGGTGCCGTGGTGTGGAGTGGTGCAGACCAGATGCATGGTGTAGTAACACACAGCCATTACAGACAACACATTTTTGATTGAAATGACCATTACATTTGCACAAATATACAGTTTTTCAAATCAAACTATACTGTACACAGACGATGATGTGTGGAAATTGCATCACCTAATGCAATGATTTGTTTTAATCATACAAAGATGTTTGTTTCCAGTACAGTTCAGAATTAACAAAAATGTGCTTCATATGTACTCCTAATTCTGATATATTCTGAAGTTTATTTAAATGTTGTCATGTGATAGAAAAAACTCTTTCTTAACCCCAGATTCCAGCAAGATTGTCGCATAAATCCTCTCACTTTGAAGTCAGAGAAAAAAAAGTAAACACCAAGGCCCATATATATACTCGGTTTGTGCTGAATTAGTGTCATTTTTTTACGCTCATTCAGCGCAAACCTAGCTCTATATTTATACTTTGGTGCTAGACACGTCTAGCGTCAAAGTTATGGAGTTAACATTGTTTTCTGGACATGAACACCTACCTTGCGTCAATGAGATGCAAGGTAGGCGTTACCGTCCAGAATGGGACGATATGGCCTTTGTGCTATGTTTATCCCCTATGCTAAAATCCAGCACGGGGATGGAGGCCTTAAGTAATGGCGCTAAGCTTGCTTTGCGCCATTATTTAAGGCCTGGGTATGGACAGGCGTAAGGGAACCTGTAGGCAAATTTCCATGGTCAGTGACCATGGAAAGTGCCCACAGGTGCCCTTTCTTTGGCTCCAGGGCACCCCCACCTACCCCACCCACATCAGGACACCTAACGATGGGGGACCCATCCCAGGTAAGTCCTGGTAAGTATATATTTTATTTTTATCTCACTAGGCTCGTGGGCCCTGACTTGGGGCCCCCTGAATGGTGCTGTCCCCAGTGGCCAGGCCCAGGGGACATTTGTCCCCTGGGCCTGGCCCTTGGGGTGGTGGGCATGGCTCCTGTCTTTACGAAGACTGCAGCCATGTCCATGGGGGTTGTGCGCCAGAAAATGTCTCTACACTGCTTAGAGGCAATTCTTCTGCCTCTGAACAGTGTAGCGCCATAATTTGGTGCAGAAGCCCTGGGTTCCCCTACGCCTCTCCTGCCCTGTTAGCGTCCTTTCCAAGGGCGCTGACAGGGCATTAGCAGATTTATACTTTTTGACGCAATACTTTGTTAGCGCAGTTTTGCGTGAAAAAGTATAGCGCCGGCTAGCGCCATTCCAAGATGCCAGCCAGGCGCCATATTTATGGAATGGCACTAGCCGGCGCTATACTTTTTCACGCAAAACTGCTCTAACACAGTATTGCGTGAAAAAGTATAAATCTGCCCCTTAGTTCGAACAGAAGACAGAGCCTGACATTTGACTTTGTTCTTTGAATGCACAGCAAATTGATGAGATAAGAACAAGATTTACAGGCCTGTTTACAGAAAGGGAGCACTTGGAAGGATACTGTAAAAAAGGTTTTGGCAAGGGACGAACTCAAGTTGCATAGCCTAAAACAAATAAAGCCAGCAAATTGAAAGCAACAAAATGTGAGTTACAAACCACATGGCCAATGGCAAGCAATGGCAAGCAATGGGCGGAATGCATTCACAAGGAAGCACTATGAATGTACTTAAAGTGACAGCCGTGGGAAAAGTCCAGTATTTTAATCCAGTCCATATCTTGCAGAGGTTCGGCCACATCAATCACCCAGGTAGTATGGAGAGAAGACCTGGAGTGGTTTCCATATTGCAGGAAAGGTCTGTACACCCATTCGATCAGTTTGCCACCAGTTCCTATGGCGTAGAGCTTCTGGCACACCCCTTGTAGGGTTAGTGCTAGGTGGCAGACATGAAATCGAGCATTTAATGATTATTTAAGGTGTTTGTAAGTAAGGAGTTGACCGGGTGAAGATGGTACTCTGCCACAAGGGTTTGGAAATTATTAGCTCGCCATCCAGAAACAAATCCCCCAATTTTAAGATACCTGCAGTATGCCACTGATGGAGTTGCTCTGAGCACAGTTGTCCTGTGCAAGTGGAAAGGCTTAGCAAAGGTAGTGCAGGTGCATAGGGTTTCTTCATGTCAGTGAGTTTACAGGTTCTAGCAAGGCAAGAAAAAACTGTGCCTGAGAACCCCAGATGGTGATCCATGGAATGGTCATTAGGAAACAATGAGCAGTGCATTAAGCCTTCGTTAAAAATCTTTACTGGTAAAATCCATCTCATGCAGGGAGGTGGGCAGAAAGCCAGCGAGCCACCCATAGGACCTGTGCAGCTGAATAATAGCATTCTAAGTCCAGAGACCTAATCCACCCGCAGTCACAGGTAGCTTTAGAGTGGAAAGAACTACCCGATGGCGCCACAGCGACCAAATCAGATGTGTGGTATGTCTGAAGAAGGAATGAAGGATGAGCAGGGAGAGGTTTGCAAAATAATACTATCATTGGGGTAGCACACCCTCTTCTCTAGTGCCATGCAGCCCACTAAAGAAAGCAGAAGAGAAGTCCAAAAAGCAAACTGGGCTTGGAGGGACCATGACGCTCTGCCGAGATTTCCATCCTGCAAATCAGTGGAAGAATGGTAGCTATTAATCATTAGGTATCAAAGGGTAACTGGTTCCCAGTTCAATCTGAGATCTAATTGTATATAAAGGGGAAAACAGTGCCATATGTTAAAGAAACACTCATTACATTTTAAAATGTTTACATTTTGTTTGTGCAATTTACATCCCACATATTTTGAAGAGGCTATGTGTACTTGACACTTAGGGATAACCCAGATCACTAGTTTGGCTTTTACTCAATTTCAAAACCATTTAAACACATGGACAAAGTGGGCAATTGCCTTACACAACCTTGCAAGGGGTCTGGCCCCTGCTCACCCTTCACAAGCACAAACAACGGACCATTGCACCAGAAGAGTTTGCCAAGGAGGATGGGTGTTGCTTGTTCAACCACTTGACAGTGCCTCTTCTGTTTCTCTCCTGTGTGCAGAGACAACTCCCCAGGTACCCAGTACCTTCCGATAGTCTTGGTGGACCCATCTTGTCTAATTTTAGGAATTGTCCCACTTTCTTCTTCTCTGCCTTATTTATCCAGTTCTTAGCAACAAACCTTTGAATCACTTGCTATGGATCTCCCATTTGATGTCAATTTCATCCTCCTCTTTTATTATCTTTGATTGGTATTCCGGGCTCCCATTTCTGAGATAAATGTAGAGTCCCACACATACACTCTATCTGTGAGACTACAGACAAGTTGTGGGTTCCTCACATCCTGACATTAGGTATGAGACTGTCGCCCACACAATCTGCCCTGCCTCTTTAAAAAAAACATTAGGTTGAAAGTCCATGGGTGGTTGGGGTAACCCAGATGTTTTGATTCAACTTGTTTAAACATGCATAAGGTTAATTACCTTGATATTTCCCAAAATGTTTGCCAGGGGTTTTATAATGTTCAGAAACATAATCAAAATGTTGCTGTTACTTTCTCTTCAAGAAAGATTGGGTAGATTTGGGTAGGGGTGATGGCGTTGCTGCAGTACTGAAGGGCATTAATTTACTACTGAACAAAGACATAATGGGACACCTAATGTAGCATACCAGGAGGCAATCACAAAAAGGCCATAGTGAATAAATAGTGCTAATTTTAAAAAAAGAGTAAATAAATGCACTAACAACATAGTGAGGCATGGCCTCTCTTGTGTGTGTCTGTAAAACTGGCGTTTGTTCTTGAATTTGTGTCCTGAATTTTGACCCTTTGTCCTGAATTTTTTACAGTCCTGTCCAGAATTTGCCTCAATGCCAGGTAGTCACCCTAGATGGGTCATAGACCACTGTAGCTTGCGTTTTTTTCAAAACTTAAAAAACAACCACCATATGATATCTGTAGGAAAGTACCATCTTGCCTGGCATGTTACCCCCATATTTCACTGTATATATGTTGTTTTAGTCTATGTGTCACTGGGACCCTGCCAGGCAGTATGTGCCCTCTATGTCTTCCCTGTGTGATGCCTAACTGTCTCACTGAGGCTCTGCTAACCAGAACCTCAGTGGTTATGCTCTCTCTGCTTTCCAAATTTGTCACTAACAGGCTAGTGACTAAATTTACCAATTCACATTGGCATACTGGTACACCCATATAATTCCCTAGTATATGGTACTGAGAAACCCAGTGTATTGGGGTTCCAGGAGATCCCTATTGGCTGCAGCATTTCTTTTGCCACCCATAGGGAGCTCTGACAATTCTTGCACAGGCCTGCCAGTGCAGCCTGCGTGAAATAACGTCCACGTTATTTCACAGCCATTTACCACTGCACTTAAGTAACTTATAAGTCACCTATATGTCTAACCTTCACCTGGTGAAGGTTGGGCGCAAACTTACTTAGTGTGTGGGCACCCTGGCACTAGCCAAGGTGCCCCCACATTGTTCAGGGCAAATCCCTCAGACTTTGTGAGTGCGGGGATACCATTACACGTGTGCGCGTTACATAGGTCACTACCTATGTACAGCGTCACAATGGTAACTCCGAACATGGCCATGTAACATGTCTAAGATCATGGAATTGTACCCCCAATGCCATTCCATGATCCCCCGGGTCTCTAGCATAGTACCCGGGTACTGCCAAACTACCTTTCCGGGGTCTCCACTGCAGCTGCTGCTGCTGCCAACCCCTCAGACAGGTTTCTGCCCTCCTGGGGTCCAGGCAGCCCTGGCCCAGAAAGGCAGAACAAAAGGATTTCCTCTGAGAGAGGGTGTAACACCCTCTCCCTTTGGAAATAGGTGTGAAGGCTGGGGAGGAGTAGCCTCCCCCAGCCTCTGAAAATGCTTTGATGGGCACAGATGGCGCCCATCTCTGCATAAGCCAGTCTACACCGGTTTAGGGATCCCCCAGCCCTGCTCTGGTGTGAAACTGGACAAAGGAAAGGGGAGGTGCCCAGAGCTCCTCCAGTGTGTCCCAGACCTCTGCCATCTTGGAAACAGAGGTGTCTGTGGCACACTGGACTGCTCTGAGTGGCCAGTGCCAGCAGGTGACATCAGAGGCTCCTTCTGATAGGCTCTTACCTCTCTTGGCAGCCAATCCTCTTTCCTTGGTAGCCAAACCTCCTTTTCTGGCTATTTAGGGTCTCTGCTTTGGGGAATTCTTCAGATAACGAATGCAAGAGCTCACCAGAGTTCCTCTGCATCTCCCTCTTCACCTTCTACGAAAGGATCGACCACTGACTGCTCAGGACGCCTGCAAAACCGCAACAAAGTAGCAAGACGACTGCTAGCAACCTTGAATTGCCTCATCCTACTGGCTTTCTCGACTGTTTCCAGGTGGTGCATGCTCTGGGGGTAGCCTGCCTCCTCTCTGCACCAGGAGCTCTGAAGAAATCTCCAGTGGGTCGACGGAATCTTCCCCCTGCAACTGCAGGCACCAAGAGACTGCATCACTGGTCCTCTGGGTCACCTCTCAGCATGATGAGCGTGGTCCCTGGAACTCAGCAACTCTGTCCAAGTGACTCCCACAGTCCAGTGACTCTTCAGTCCAAGTTTGGTGGAGGTAAGTCCTTGCCTCCCCACGCTAGACTGCATTGCTTGGTACTACGTGATTTGCAGCTGCTCCGGCTCCTGTGCACTCTTCCAGGATTTGCTTCATGCACAGCCAAGCCTGGGTCCCCGACACTCCATCCTGCAGTGCACAACCTTCTGAGTTGTCCTCTGGTGTCGTGGGACTGCCTTTTGTGACTTTGCATGGTCTCCAGTTCACTTTCCTTCCAAGTGCCTGTTTAGGTACTTCTGTGGGTGCTGCCTGCTTCTGTGAGGACTTCCTGACTTGCTGGGTGCCCCCTCTGTCTCCTCCTCCAAGTGGCGACATCCTGGTCCCTCCTGGGCCACAGCAGCACCCAAAAACCTCTACCACAACCCTTGCAGCTAGCAAGGCTTGTTTGCGGCCTTTCTGCGTGGGAACACCTCTGCAAGCTTTATCGCGACGTGGGACATCCATCTTCCAAAGTAGAAGTCCCTAGCTCTCTTCTTTCTTGCAGAACTTCAAGCTTCTTCCAACAGGTGGCAGCTTCCTTGCACCCTCAGCTGGCATTTCCTGGGCTCCTGCCCACTCTCGACACTGTCGCGACTATTGGACTTGGTCCCTTTGTCTTACAGGTACTCAGGTCCGAAAATCCACTGTTGTTGCATTGCTGGTGTTTGTTCTTCCTGCAGAATCCCCCTATCACGACGACTGTGCTCTCTGGGGGTAGTAGGTGCACTTTACACCTACTTTTCAGGGTTTTGGGGTGGGCTATTTTTCTAACCCTCACTGTTTTCTTACAGTCCCAGCGACCCTCTACAAGCTCACATAGGTTTGGGGTCCATTCGTGGTTCGCATTCCACTTTTGGAGTATATGGTTTGTGTTGCCCCTATACCTATATGCTCCTATTGCAATCTATTGTAATTCTACACTGTTTGCATTACTTTTCTTGCTATTACTTACCTAAGTTTGGTTTGTGTACATATATCTTGTGTATATAACTTATCCTCATACTGAGGGTACTCACTGAGATACTTTTGGCATATTGTCATAAAAATAAAGTACCTTTATTTTTAGTAACTCTGTGTATTGTGTTTTCCTATGATATTGTGCATATGACACCAGTAGTAAAGTAGGAGCTTTACATGTCTCCTAGTTCAGCCTAAGCTGCTTTGCCATAGCTACCTTCTATCAGCCTAAGCTGCTAGAAACACCTCTTCTACACTAATAAGGGATAACTGGACCTGCCACAAGGTGTAGGTACCTCTGGTAACCACTACAAGCCAGGCCAGCCTCCTACAATATCTGACATTTCAGGTAGGATTTCTCGCCCGATTTTTGATTTTTTTAAACTTAATTTTGAGCAAACAAGTGTACCAGGTTCTTAAACCTGCATCAAACACACAAAATAAATGTGTTACAGTCACTGCTAACCTTCATTAGAAACCTTAGGGCAAGACCTCAGCTAATGCAATGAATGCGGTTACTTGGCAACTCAGAGATTTCCCATCCAACAGCATGCTGTAAGTCTCCATTTAATTGTCAGTTATTCTGATGCATTTTAGTGATGGACAGTTTTTTTTTATTGTGACTGTACGTACAAACAAGTATAGCAGCTGTGTGGAGTTGGGCACTCCTCTTGCCTAATTTTCAACTAATTGGTACTTCAATAGATGTTTTAAATCATAAAATTAGCTTTATAATCAACGTATAATACATGTTACAATGCCCTTGATCCATCTATTTGATGTCTACTGAGATGCTGCATTTGGTAACAGCAATTTATGTAACTTAATTTTATAACCGTCTTTTAAGTTTTGCCGTTTACACGTGCCAGCATGTAAACGTCGAAGGGAAGTTCTGGTTGTAAGTTAATGATTCTTTAGAGCAAAACTAAGGCAAGAGACTTAGGGGGTGATTCTTACCTTGGCGGGCGGCGGAGGCCGCCCGCCAAAGTACCCCCGCCAGAACACCGCACCGCAGGCGTCAGACCGCTGCGGTGATTCTGCGGATGAAAAGGCCGCCCGCCAGCCCAGTGGAAAACAACCTTCCCACGAGGACGCCGGCTCTGAATGGAGCCGGCGGAGTGGGAAGGTGTGACGGGTGCAGTTGCACCCGTCGCGAATTTCACTGTCTGCAATGCAGACAGTGAAATTCAAAGTGGGGCCCTCTTACGGGGGCCCCTGCAGTGCCCATGCCATTGGCATGGGCACTGCAGGGGCCCCCAGGGGCCCCACGACACCCCATACCGCCATCCTGTTCCTGGCGGCAGAGCCGCCAGGAACAGGATGGCGGTATGGGGTGTCAGAATCCCCATGGCGGCGCAGCGAGCTGCGCCGCCATGGAGGATTCTTTTGGGCAGCGGAAAACCGGCGGGAGACCGCCGGTTTTCCTCTTCTGACCGCGGCCAAACCGCCGCGGTCAGAATGCCCTGCGGGGCACCGCCAGCCTGTTGGCGGTACTCCCGCCAACCCTGGACCGCCGGGGTCAGAATGACCCCCTTAATTTGAACAAAGTAAAGTTTTGACTGCCACATTTTCTGTAGTCAGGATAGCGAGCAGGTAACCACAATTATCTTGGCAAAATCAGAGCAGTTGGCATGTTATACCATTTGTTTAAAATGAAATCACCTATTTATTCCCTATTGGTTTATGACTATGCATGCCAGTCGCAGTAAGACTAAACAAGTTGTACTGTCCGGTAAACAAAACATGCTCATAAAACAGGCACCAGAAACCCAGTCACTGGAAGTGCAACACTTCACTAAAATGAAACACCTTTAACTGGAGTGAGACAGATACCTTGTGCTGCACTACACTTTGAAATGACCCAGCCTGAAATTGTTTGATCCAATTAGCAAGTCCCTCAAAATCCTGCCCTCCTCTGCATTATGAGAATCTGTCACTGTCCACATCTACAAATCTGTACATCCAACATAGCAGAAAACAGAACTACATTCACACACGTCATACTTTCAGTTTCACTACAAAAACTCGGGGCACGCATTCCTGCTTCACTGTCAAAGTTTTTTTTTAAATGGAGCTTACTTTATAATAATCTGAGACACTAATGTAATGCAAACATCTGACAAAGTTAACTACAGCAACAATATTGTTTTTATTTTTTCTTGACTGGATAAAGTGATGATATACCGCCCTCCAGTATTCTGAAGGGTATTTGTAGTGAGGTTGCATCCTTAATCAACATCAGCTGACAAGGTGATTTAAGTGCTCCAGCTCAACCAGATGACCACCACAGTGAACTGGCCTCATCATAACTCCTGTGCATGTGAGCAACAGCTAGCTAGCTGTCATCGCTTCAGCAAGTAGGGAATGCAGACCTCTCTGTTCCCACCCCTGCTTCCTCCCCACTCGCACTGACAGTCCTGCCTTTCATGCCCCCCCCCCACGATTCGTAAAGGATGAAGGCCGCTCGCATCCCAGAACGTGCAGGCATTTCTCCTTAAATCTCCAGGTTTCTGAAATGATCTGCCTCCACAGGACTTTGCTTAAATATGGTTTGCTGTAAAAAATGATTTCCCCTGTCCAGCGCTCAACTCACTACCTCTCAATTTATTAATCCCATAGGCGAAACCTAATGCATTTACCACTGCTTGTTTTAATACAATTCTGATGCAACTGGATCGCTGCGACTCAATCTAAAGATTCACAAGAGACCACCTTCAATAAGAGGCAGTCCATGGTTTCCCATTTCACTTTTTCTGAGTAGGGGCATTCTTCTAGGGCAGGCCACTGGCATTGATCCATTTCTCTCAGTTCCTTAATAAACATATTGCTCGGTTATGTTGACATCAATATATTCTTCTATACACTCCTGTGAAACGTTATCTTTATCGGGGAAAGTTAAATAATGTATTTGCTGTAGGAAAAGGTGCTCAGTGCCTATTTTTACAAAAGCTAAGTGTTTCAAATGGAACCCATTACAGCGAAAGCTCTGTTCAAGATTGCAGTATTTTAGTACAGAACCATAACTACTGAAAGTCATTTGTCTTGGCTGCTGTTATTGGATGTGTTTCAAGTGTAACTTCCTTTTTATTATGGGATCAGTTCAAGAAAAACTAGCAGATCGTTTGTGTGGTCTCTTCGGTGAGTAAAGCAGCAGTTAGGACGACCACGAAGGCCACCTGATTTCAGGCCCGTTTTTTAAGGATCTGTCTCTGTGGCCTTTCTGGCCATGTGTGCAATTGATCGGGCTGAAGAGGTTTTGGGAAGGAGATGAAAGGCTATTCTTTTCTTTGGCATGAAAAGTATTTTGGGGAGGGGGGCTTTTCAACGTACCAACATTGTTGCAGTTTTGAGCATACCTCTCCTGTCTTTCTCAACCAAACCATAATGTTAATTTAATGCTTTAGAGATGCGGGAAGTTTACACTGGAGGGAGGAAGAAAATGAAGTCATCTCCTCTGCTACAATGCACCACTTTCTTCTGCAGCCATTTTACAATGCGCCAGTGATTTCTTGGGCTATACGCTGTCAATCAGAAATTTTTATACATTTTACCCAGTGTGTTCCCTATGAAACTCATTAACACTTGGGCCACGGTCAATGTCATGGTAGCAAAGTAGTTCTGCAAGATGAAAGCAGGATCACAAGTATGACATACCTTGAAAAATATGCATAAAACAGACACACAAGCCACTTAGGAAACACATATGAATCATTCATTCATCATTGCACGAAAGAGAGAATTACTAGATGTTTGAGACTGAATTTGAAATTGACATAGTCTTGAACTACAGAACTGTAAGTAAAGGAAAACTCATTCACAATAAGTTATAAATAACGTGAGTTCCAACAGTTGCTGCCGGATTGAGCAGTCTGTGCGATGTGTGTCTACCTACTGTCTACATACTGACAAATTACTATTTCAATTAACCATTCAGCAGCAGAGAATCACATTGTACACCCATACACTGGTGCTGAAGAAGCTCAAGGCGGTGGACATCGCAGAAGATATCAAAACGTCCGCACTGTGGGGCATAACAATCAGGACAGCAAAGAGTCTGTTTTGGCATCAGACTTTTCAACAAAGCGTCAAGAGGGCACATTACCCTGTAAACAACACGATGGCTGAATAGAATGTGACAAAGTGGCTCTCTATTTAGGTGGTTCTCCAAGTAAGATCATCATGGGCTACCATTGGCTGCAAGTCCATAAATAATCAACGTGAATTAAATCCATCTTCAAACACATGTGGATTAAGAAAAACGAAAGGATGTCCCATTGGCAGCTGATTCTACCATCGAGCTGTTTTAGAGTATCAGTAACAGTGATGACATCTTGATATATGCATCTTCATGGAAAAATACAATTGAGACCAATGCTGAAGCAACTTCTGTAGAGCGGCCTCCAATGCCTCAAGAACAAGTTAAATTTCTTGTCGTGAAGCCAGGACTTATTGGGTTATGTTTTTATTGTACCCGATCCAAAGAACTTTCAGTAGAGGTGGTGTAGGACGTGTTTGAAGTGAGGAGCTTGTTGCTTATGAAGACATACTGTTGGAGGGGGGTAATCACAAAGTTTGTGACCTTCATCAAACAGACTCATGACGTTCTTTAATTCTTTAATTTATTTATTGAATTCGTAGTTATCAAAAACATTCTATAAAATACACTAATGAGAGGTATTACAATTTGAGAGGTAATAAAATTGAGTAAATCTCGTGAGTATACATTCTTAGTATCATGGGCAAATGGTACAAAGTGTACATGAAGTACATGATTGCTCATAAAATGCATCCGAGGAGCATTCAGATTAATGCTGTTTGAGTTTGTGTACATGAGTTAACTCCTGTGGTTGTGTTTTACGTGGAGATTTTTTTTTTCTATGTGAGAAAAAAATATTGTTGTCTATGCAGTTAAACTTGTATTTGCCCCATTAATGCTTGCAGTTTGTCCTAGACGCACATTGGGGAATACTGGTTAAACGCAGATTACATACATGATAGTTTCAGGTGCTTGATTGCAGCCTCTTCAGCAGTTGTCATTTGCAACTATAAGCCATTTTGGACACATGTCTAGAGTTGGAAACATTACAAGGCATTACAAGGGAGCTGAAAAAGCTGCCTATACAGATTTAGATGCAGTATTTCTAACTGCTGAGAGTCATGGCCATGGAGTGCTTTCCTGTCGTATGCAATAGTTCAAAGAAATTTCCCTGCCAACAACCTTCTTAAATTTTGGTAGAATGAAGCTGGACAGAAAAACGTGTTTCTGACCACCAAAAATGCACTGAGCAATTCCACTGAGATGGTATACTTTATTCCCTGGAGCAAGACAGAGTCGATGGATGCTCAGCTAAGTGGGTTGGGACCTGTTCTCTATCAGGAAGAAATGAGAACTGTCTCTTACCCTCACAAAACAAATATATTCAGAAGTAAAGAAGACAGGCATTATATTTCAATATGTGTGACATTATTTTCACATCTACCAGTATGGCCAATCTTTCCTAATGTTTACAGACCTCAGATCAGTGGTAATATTGTTCAAAGAAATGGATACTGCATCTCCAACAATATCAATTCCTGTGGAAGATAGATCTTGGGTATTCAACACAGTCAGCTACTTATACCTAACCAGAAGAAACTACAACCTGGCTAAACAAGAGGATCATGTCAGTCTGGTGGTGTAAGGGGTCTCCCTGTATGTCTTCAGGATTGGAGAGATAATCTTGGCCATGTCAAAGGATGAAAATCTATGTATAGTGGTCATGGCACAAGGTGAACAAATAGAGGAATGTACTTGATGTCCACATTAACTGCAACAGAGCTTTCGGTAAATAGCTGATTAGTCAACAAATATTACACCATGGCTGCTCAAAAGCAGCTGATCACTATCATGAACGCTGATTAGGAGTTAGCAGTTTTGAATTAAGGATTCTTATTGAAAGTGCTAGGACTTGTAATACCACAGAGCCTTTCAAGCCACACAATACAGCTGTCTCATGTTGGACTTCAATGAACTGTTAAAACAAATATGATAATAAATGAAAAAGTGTGACTTTGAGTGGTGGGTGTGCTAAGTCACTGGCTAAAAACAGTTTAAAGGCCTCTGAGAGCAACCAAGTGTAGATTCTGCAGAACACCTGCACATCACGAGTTGGATCCTCCCCCATGAATTGCTTCCATTCAAGAGTATGGGTGGTTTGCTTACTGTGAGATAAGAGACAAAAGAGAGAAAGAGTGAGATTGTATGAAAGTGAGTGAGGGATATATTGAGAACATGGAAGAGTAAGAGGGAGGTATAACAGGAGAGCAAATTATGTATAAGAAAGAGCATGATAACAGATGGAGGCTGTGATGCTAGTGTGAGAGAAAACACGGTCCCCCAATATTCAAACTTTATCTCAGATGGTTCTGAGATTGGAAATAATTGCTCAAAAAGGCACCCCCCTCGACAGCAATTCAGTAGAGTAGCAAAGACAAGTAACAGGGACCGTTCAATAATTGAGTTCTAGATCAGGGAAACATAAGAGTTTTATTACAAAACATTATAAAACAAACAATACAGAATAAATGCCAGAAAGGATATTTTTCAAATTTATACAGTAAGGTCAAAAAGCAGAAATCATGATAAGTCCTGAATGAGCAGCAAAATCAGAAAAGGGTTGGATAGCATCACTATTAAAGCAGAAGTCTTCAAAGATCTTCTCGCTAACCCCCAAAATCAAGTAGTTCTTATACACAATTATTGCATAACAAATTATTTAAAACAGCTATTCATTATGGTACGATCACAAGTAACGACCCTTTAGCAAATCAGAACATTATCATCATTACATTAACACATAAGCACTATCCCATTTTAAGAGAGCATCCGACATCTTCTGTGCTATTGTCACCCAGAAATGTTTAAACAAAATATGAAACATTTTAACAATATTTCACACAAATGAATAAGACCCACCTAAGCAGTGGAACTAAAAAGGAAAGACCTTGGCAGTTGCAACATATCAGGTATGCAAGAAAATTAATTGAATGTTTTGTATACAAACCATCACATCACCTGTCTTCACTCTGCAGAACTTGTGATGAGAGATAATGTGCAGGGGGATAGATGGGAGGTGGTGAATATAGGAGAGAATGACAGAAACAGCGTCCATATTGTCAAATATGATGTTGTCACATATATGTGGCATAACTGAATCATATTAATAAATACACTTTCATGTATCACATCATATTGGCTTCCATTGTAATCATGTTATTTCATCATTATGTATTGGATAAAACTTAAAAATTATATATATTCATTATTATTTATTGCACACACAAATATAGATTTAGGAAAATGCTTTCACACTAAGGACAACAAAGCAAGAGAGAGAAAAGGAGTGAGAGAAAGAGTAGCATGGAGATAGATTAGAAAAAGGGAGTGAGAGAAAGACACAGAGAGATAGAAGAGAGAAACAAAGTGATAGAGAGCAGATATTGTGTAAACTTTAATACTGAACAGCAGCCAGATGAGGTGTACATAGCAATTGCTCAGACTTCATAGTCTTTCATCCCTGGTCTCTGACAGAGTCTACCCCCATCCGTGCTGAATAAGTTACAATGTTTTTCACGAAGCACACACCTATTCTGCTGCCACCACCTAATTACCAATGGTATTATAACAAATATCAGCAAATATACAATTTAACACACCTAACATGGATTGGAAGTTGGTTAGAAAACTTATTAAGACACATTCAGCAAATGCCAACCAAATGAAAGTAGAATTATATGGATCAGTGTGTATACATCATCCAGTTTATTCTTCAACAAAGCTGAATTCAGATGACATATGGCCTTCTCACTGAAGGCAAATACAGCCAATCATATACAGTGTTGTTTTGTAGATTTGTTGGCGAAGATAATTCCATTGAATCTATATACCATTGTGACTAGCTGAAATGGATTGTATTAGTGCACTAATGTTTCCTGTCTTAAAGATGAGAAAACACCAAGCACATATTGGGGAGGTCTTTAGTTGGCAAAAAAACAGATATGTGAGATAATCATCAGCAAGGCTTGTAGAATGTAGAAGTTATTCCCCTGACCCAAGAAGAAGACTCTTGATCAAGCTTCTGTAATGCTGACATCTTCCCTTACTTTTTACCAATTTTGTTTAGTCATCCTTTTCCCCAGATATCTTTTTTTCCAAATTTGTTTTGTCCTCTTTTTCCTTTTTGCCCTCGTGTGTTTTAGCCTAGCTCAGTTAACTTGAAACTTGCCAATTTGTAGGGATTTCCCTTGCCTTAGTTGGAGAACTTAGCTGGCTTTTAAATTGTCTTCATGCTTAACTAAATTGGGCAACACTTGTTCAACGAGCACCAATTGATTCTGCTATTGTTTTGCATTGCTGTAGTTGAATGTTTAGTCCTTTTGATGTTAGTTTGTCTAAACTTTTTCTGAACCTTGGTCAATCATGGTGATTTTGTACATTTATGGCTTTGTCTTGAGAATTGTCTTCATAGCTCTGAGTCTGAGTTTGTAATAAAATCCTTTAACTTTATTTCAGACTGGAATTTTTCTTGCATGACAAATTGGGTCAAACTGAAATTATAAATTGTTGTTTGAGTTTGATTGCGCTATGTTTCCACCCCTTCGTGCTGGGTGAAAAGACCCACTGATCTTGTTAAAACCATAACTGAGAAATGCTTCAGCAAATTTTGGTAGCAGAGTAGTGGTCTCTACCACAAGAGGGGAGAAATAGTTAGGTATAGTGTTACACATCCCTAATTTTTGTCATGCGAATTACCCACCCTGAACATTTTTTTCTGATGATTTCGTCTGAGAATTTATGAAGTTCCAGCATCATTCCTTAGCAGCAGATGTGTTAGTATTAATAGGGTTCGCACTTGCTTTACTTTGGCCTAAGATTGCGATGAAGTGTTATGTTTTGAAGTGTTTTGCTGAGTTTCTGAAGTTGTGTGAATGTGACACTTTCTACTAAGAAGTTGTAGTTCTTCTTGAACGGTTCCACCGTGGCCTAAGATCCCGGGATAATACACAAGTGTAGAAGACACGTGGTTAACGTATTTTCTGCGGTATAAGGTGCTTGTTGTGAGACATCATCGACAGTGCCAATAG
The DNA here is from genome assembly GCF_031143425.1 of Pleurodeles waltl. NCBI lineage: Eukaryota > Metazoa > Chordata > Amphibia > Caudata > Salamandridae > Pleurodeles > Pleurodeles waltl. The sequence goes on along the minus strand of NC_090448.1, from coordinate 932,580,076 downwards.
TATTCCTTTTTTGAGTGTGGGTGGTTGGTATTAAGTGAATCCTGAGTGCACATGGAGGAACTGTATCAACCGGAGAGATATTTGCTGATGGAGTCTCATTTGTTGTGAATTGTGAAAGCATAGTTGTAAAGTGTAGGTCTGTCCTGCTTTAAAGTGTTTGTTTACCCTATCTTGCAGTGAGTAGACAGGTTGTCGGGTTTTTGCTCGCAATATTTTGCATTTGAGTTGCGTAAAGAGTGATTGTGAGAGACATTGTAAAGGAGGAGGAGCTCCTGCGAGGAGTGAGACAAACCTCATTGTGTGTCACAGAGGCATACGTCAGTTGGTGTGAAGCCGCAGTGGTATTGGTGGATTACATTGCAGAGTGTCTCACTGCTATTGGTTGTTGACATCGAGAAGAGAATTGTGGGTACAGAATGACTTGCTGATTGCAAACAAAATATAAATTGTGAATTATTGCATTATTGATTGAAAATGAAGTTCTTTAAAGCATTGAAAAGTCTGATAAAAGGAGATGAGTTTATCTCAGTTAGAAAGGGAATAGACTCCCCACCCAAAGCTAGTCCAGGTCATGATATGTTGTCCGAAGTTGGTCTTCATGCATGTTTGTGACTTGAGCAATGGTATAAGATTATCAAGAAAGAAGGTGGATTAGCATTTCGTTGCTATGGAACATTTAATTTGAAAATCATTGAGAATCTTAGGCGAGTACTTTATGAGATGTAACTGCCCCCTAGATTGACACAATTTGAAGCACTTCATACTTAGGAGCACATGGCTCATCAGAAGCAGAGAGATAACTATGAATGTAGACTAAAGAAAGCAATAAGAACAGTTGCAGAGGCGAGATGGGATAAAAGCAAAAGCTTGAAGAGCAGACATAAAAAGGTAATTACATTGTATCCTGTTATAACAAAGGAGGAAGGAGAAAGCACTAGTCCAAAGACTAAGAAAAAGACAGATAATGTAGAATGGGGAGGAGATACTAAAAAGAAAGCTGAAACATATGAGAGCGATTCAGGTGATGATTTTTTAAATCAGCTATTGTTAAATCGTCTGCCTCCATATAATTCTGAACAGACGTGGGTGTCAAGTGAGACACCAAGAAATGTGACTTTTGATGTACCAATTGCACCTGTTGAACATAACTCTAATCAGACAGTGCCAGATCCAAATATGAATTCAGTAGGATAGACATCTAACACAATTCAACCAGTTCAAAGTTTTAACACGAGTCAGTCAATGCAGAGTACATAAATGAGTCAGCCAGCACAGAGTTTTAATTCAAACCAGCCTGTGCAAAATCTCAGTCCAAATCAGCCCATTCAGAATTTAAATACAAATCAGACAGTACAAGTCTTCAATTAGGGGTGAGCTCTGCTCCACTGACAGAGTTAATGGAGTTTTTGGCACTCAGCGCTCCGCTTGGAGCGTGGAGTTCGGCCAAAAACTCTACAAGCCCTGGGAGTGGAGCAGAGATCACTGGTGTGCACAGTGCAGCCCAGTTATATGGGCAACAAAGTGTGCCCCATAACTGGGCTGCACTTTACACTTGGCACAAAATGAAGACAACATTTGCCTTATGACAGGCAGGGAGGCAAGGCTTTGCTTTCTGCCGATCAGTGGCGTGGAGCTGTTGCAAGCTGCTGCAGAGGGGCTGCACTGGCACTGGATCCGGATTCCGGCTCCAGGTCTCCCTCTTTTCACTGCTGTCAGCAGCCTGGGAGCAGGGGCAGAGGAAGGCAGACAGCCAGGCCGCTGGCAGTGGGGACCCTGGACCCAGCATTCTGGTCAGACCCTTGTTTCGCTTTCTCTTATATGTGCACACAGGGGCTGGCACTGCGCAAGGAGAGGATTTACACATGAGAGGGGCCTGTACTTGGAAAAAAAGGAAAGTTGCAGTCAGAGCTCCACTTGAAAAAAATCTGGGCCTGATTGCGACCTTGGCAGATGCGATACTCCGTCACAAACATGACGGGAATCCCACCCGCTGTTTTACAAGTTCCATAGAATATAATGGAGCTTGTAATACAGCGGACGCGATATCTGTCACATTGGTGACGGAGTAGTCCATCCGCTAAGGCTGTAATCAGGCCCCCTGTCTTCCCAGAGTCCCTGGGAAAGAAAATGGTGTTATGGGGTACAGAGCTGAGGCCAGCAGGGGAGCATCAGCTGCTGAGTGGTAGTCCGTCAGCTCTCGCCAGATAGAGATGTGTGGGGCCTGACAGAGTGCCTTAGAGCCCAGTCGATAGCAAGGCTAGGCACTTTGTGAAAATACCAGGCTGGTCCCTAAAGAAAGGATGATCTGAGGCTGTGTGTAAGTGCAGAGGAAGCGATTGCAGGACTAGTGCAAGACAGGGGTGTGCTCAGCCCTCCGTACCTAGTTTGTGGAGGAGGGCAGTTGGTGAAGAGAAGTGTTCAGGTGTGGTTGAGAGCAGCAGACTTCAGGCTGGTTGGTTATGTCAGCACAAGAGACCTGAAACTGCAGCTTTCACTGCCTACGGCATACCACCCTCTCTGCCCTGAATGTGCCTGTTCTGGGAAGCACTAATCAGGGTCAGGCCTGGTTAGTACTACTATCCAGGCCTGACACTGCTTAGCGCTTCCCAGACTGGGCGCATTCAGGCCAGGGTGTTCGCTACTCTTATCACACAATCCGCTTCATTTAACAGCTTGGCAAGAGCATTGAAAGCAAAAGCAAATTAATTTACAAACTTGTGATGATCTAATATTTTTTGTTGATGGGATAATCTTCCTGTTGCTCCTGTTTGATGAAGGTTAAATATTGCCCTCATTAGCCTGTCCAACACACGCCAGTCTCTCTACTTCATGTCCTTACGCCACTCGCCGCTGCTGATTAGATGCCCAATTTGCGACACCTTTCTCATTTAGCAGCGAAGTAAACACAGGGGAGAAGTTTTCCTCTATTTGTTCACCTCGCATTTTACCAGAGCGGGCAGATGGCAGCCATTAACCTCATTCTGCTTATCATGTTTAACTTTTTTCAGTGGGTGAACACACATGAATAATGCAGCCACCATGGCAGTAAATACTTGAGGCAAGGGGCGATGCCAGATGGAGAGGCATTGCGGGTTTAACAGTTGGAATATACTAGTAGCAATCAGATGTTCATTAGGGCAGGCGGCATTCTCAATTTCATGGAGTTTTTACCTAACTCATTGGAATTCTGTGAAGTAGAACTCCATGAGCTCCGCCCACCCCTAGTTTCAATATGTAATGACAGGGCAGAGTTTAGGAATGACAGTTCTACAGAACCAGAAGAATTACATTAACTCAGATGGACTGACAGTTCCAGTAATTATAGGTCCCGTTGTTCCTTTGTATACTCCAAGTATGACTGGGAATAATCCATACATTAAATGTCCCAAATGTTCACAATGCTCAAAATGTCCTGACTTCCCCAATTGTTCCAAATCATTTTGCATCAAACAGTGTACAGGGATTTGTAAGCCCAAGTGGTTAAGATATAGAATGAATTCTCTTCCGAGGCAGTTGACCCCTACACAGATTTCGGATCCAATTTCAATGACAAGTCAGACAGGATTTACTCCTGATGTGAGGTATCCTCAGATATCCTCACCATACTTTGTACCCAGACCAGAAAAGAGACCCCAAAGATTGGTTGCCATACTCCACAGAGGAGATTGTCTGTTAACACTTCAGAAGACATGTCCCTTGAGAATACCCCAGATCAAGCAATTGCATGTCCTTCAAAAATAGAAGCAATGTTGAATATTCCAATAACTTTGCAAGGCTTTACTACCCAGCAATCAAATAATTGATTGAATAATTTAAATCCTGCAGGTGCAACAGGAGGAACGTATTGCAGTGTAAGAGCAGAACACGCCCCAGAGAGAGAGATACTATTGGATATACCCAGATTAAAATTAGAATGAACTGAAATTATAATGATAAAAATAGATTCAGTTCAGTTTGATATTAACACTAAACGCGAACTGCAGTTCGTGTTTAAAGAGATTAAAAATCACGCAGGACAAGGCTATGAGAGATTAGCTGATTGATGCAGATTTACAGAAATCAAAACCACTGAAGATAAAGTGCAGGTTAGACTTAAGTGATGAGAATATTTTGAACATGAGATCTCCTGGAATGATATTGCAAATTACAGACCTGTTCACTTACATTCAGAAATGGGGAGCCTTACACAAGTGGGAAGGAGGATGGGCAAAGAAAAAGTGATCAGAAGAAATCAAAAACAGATTTGCCTCCGGCAGGAGCAAGTCAAGCTGAGGGAAAAGTGAAGACGCTTCCCATGAGACAAATCCTAGTTGGAGGATATGTTCATGTACCTTGGAGTAGGAGTGGTACTTTGTCATTCACAAATGATGGTTACCCAAAATTGAGAGAGAAACCAATGGAGTGGTATAAGCAGAAAGAGCGATTTGTGAAACTTTCGAAATGCCTGGGGGAAGATTTGAATACACTGTTTGACATTACGGTTCAGAGTGATTTGTGTAAGGTTGCTGTCGAATAGCCTGATAATGAACCTCTAAGAAATCCATTCACAAATGAGCTGTCTGAAGAGGGGATGAAAAAGTATCAGAAAAGTGATTGGCTTTTCGAAAAACAAGGTGTCCCCTAAAGATATTGAATGGTTGTAAAGCCAACAGAATGACTCTAGAAACTAAGGAGTCAATAGATTCCTATTCTGAGAGATTGTTGAAAGCTTTCAAGCATTTCAGTGGTACTGACACTATAGAAACAAAATATATGGGTCATTTTGTGTTCAGATTTGAGTGGGATTAAAACCAGATATAGGCAACATGATTCAGCAGCACTTGATTTGTTTAGTAGAACAAACCGATTGACGAGATCCTGCAGTATGCAAAATACTGCAGTAATGAATTTGAATGAATGCAGAAAAAGTTGAAAGAGAAGATGACGCAACCGAAAGCTATACGGAGAACTAGTCAGAATCCACAGTTTGTAGGGAATACTGGTGAAATGCAAGGATTGTATCAGTAGGGCGGTAATGATTATCAGCAGTAAGGTAGATGATGTGGTGTTCCTGTAGATCAGAGTGGAATTGTGGAGATGCAGTCTTCAAAAGTTGGACCATTGGAGGAGGGAGTGTCCCCACAATGGTGCAAATAATTAGATACAGAGTAATTAAATTGTCCAAGTGCAAGGCAATAATTAGGTTCAAATGGCTCCAAATGCAAAATGCAAATGTGTCCCAGAGAAACTAGATGCAAGTTCCACAGCCCCAATGTCCCAGCAACAAACAAATGTTTCCAGACTAAATTTTAATCAGTTTGCAAATGTAGATGTGAATCAGTTGACATCACAATTTCCTTTAATTGATTTAAGTGATGATGATTTTTCAGTTAAGATGCCCAAAGAGGAATGCATACTAGATGCATCTTTAGAAGTGGATTAACGTGATTCATATGTGGATGGTGATGTAAATCGTAACCATGTGTTATTTCTTGTTGACACATAGAGCTACACGCTTTACTGTGAGGACAAACTTACCACTTTCAGAATATAGCATTTAAGTTGTAGGAGTAGCAAACAAGCAATTGTCCAACCCAGTAACAGAATCTGTCCCAATAAAAATAGGTTCCATCAGTTGAACTCCACGTGAGCTAGAAACCCACACAAATGATGAAGATGAAGCATTTAAAATTGTGAATTAAACCCAGAATGTCACATTGTACCCAATCTTGATATGTATTGACTTACTCAAAGATTTACAATATACTGTGTCACCCAAAGTCTGGGACTTTTCAGGAAAAGAGATAGGACTCATTAAAGAAGTTTAGCTTATCAAGATAGCTGTGAAACCGAATGTTGTGTTCCTGAGAATTCCCATACAACACGAGACCTGAAACAATTGCAGGAATTACCCCGATGATCGAGTTATCGATAGAACAGTGAATCCACAGAGATATAATGTGAAGTCCATGTAACTCTCCCATTATGGGACGGTGGAAGCCCAGTGGAAAACATTGCATTGTCCAACACTAGACCTGAGGAGAATAAATGAGACAGTGGTCCCTTGTTGTCCCTTGTTACCAAATCCAGCAGTGATTTGATTCCAAAATCCATGTGAAGCAGAGGGATTCACAGTGACTGAGTTGTGCCAAGCATTCTTCTCCATGCTGTTGCATGAGGAGAGCCAGTTTCTCTTTGTGTTTCGGTTTGGCAGTCGTGTTTTGGCATGGAACCAAATTCCACAAGGGTACAATTAGAGTCCTACCTTTCAGTGCTGGTTCAGGATATTGATATCCTACTAGTGGCATCCAATACTCAGGAAGAATGCAGGAGAGATACCACTGTCCTATTAAATCACCTAGATGAGAATGGACATAAAGTTTCCCAGACTATATTGCAGTACAGTTAGAAAGAAGTCTAGTACTTAGGTCACCACATTGATAAAGGTGCAAGGAAGGTGTTGGAAGAGGGAATCTCAGCAATTCTGAAAATGAATTCCCCTACCACTTAGAATTAAATCAGAATGTGTTGGGAATGGTTGGCTACTATTGCCAGTGGATTCCAAACTTTACCCTTTTGGTCAAGCCTTTACAGAGGTTGACACACAAAGATGTGTCTGATCCAGTACCTTTGGATGACAACTGCAAACGATGCACTCCCTCAATTGTGACTCAGCTGCATGGAAATGCCAACAGCCCTGTGACTTATTTTTCTACTATTTTTGATCCTGTTCTTTGGCTTTACGTTGTTGTGTGAAAGCTGTTGCTGCTGTGAGTGTTAGCATTGAACATTGTGAAAGCATTGTTATGGGTCATTATTTGAATGTTTTGTCCCTCGCTCTGTTGAGATATTGTTAGCCCACACCAAAACTTGCATCTAACTAGTGCATGCCTTACCCCCTACGAGCAGATATTTCTGGCTGCTCAGAACGCCTCATTCAAGCATTGTAATACTTTGAATCCAGCAAATCTTTTACCTTTGCATGTAAATGAGAAAAATCTAAATGATGGTACTGATGAAATGGAGCATGACTCTCTAGATGTCACTGAACTATGGACCACGCCAAGACCTGATATCCAAGATATTCCCTTATCTTAATCAGATTATGTGATCTTTGTTGATGGCTCCTGCTTAAGAAGCAGTGATGGTATCCTGAGAGCTGGTTATACAGTCTGTACAGTTTCAGGTGCAATCAACTCCTACTGGCTTCAAGAAGTCTTTTCTGCCCAAGTAACTGACTTAGTTGCTCTTACAAGAGCATGCTGTGTTTCTGAACAGCTGAGGGTGACAATTTTCATTGATAGTCAGTATGGCTTTGGTGTCGTTCATGAATTTAGCCAGCTGTGGTCCCAGAGAAGTTTTATGACCTCTTCTGGATTGCCTATCAAGAATGGAAATAAAGGGGTATTTTGGAAATGGCCCTTTTTTCAGTATCCCTAAACATTTTGCCTCCTTCCTCCTATTTTTTCTCACCAGATTTTGTTGGCTTTAGGAGTCTGGGCACCTTACCACTGATTCCAGTGCTAAAGTGCACATGATCTCTGTGTAAATTGTACTGTTGATTGGTTCATCCACGATTGGCATTTATGATTTACTGGTAAGTCCCTAGTAGAGTGCACTAGATGTGCCTGGGGCCTATAAATCAAATGCTACTAGTGGGCCTGCAGCACTGATTGTACCACCCACATAAGTAGCCTTGTAAACACGACCCAGACCTGCCACTGCAGTGTCTGTGTGTGCAGTTTTAAACTGCCAATTCGACCTGGCAAGTATACCCACTAGCCAGGCCCAAACCTTCCCTTTTACTACATGTAAGGCAACCCTACGGTAGGCCCTAGGTAGCCCATGGACAGGGTGCAGTGTAAGTTAAAGGTGGGACATGTACTGATGTGTTTTACATGTCCTAACAGTGAAATGCTGCCAAATTCATTTTTCACTGTTGCAAGGCCTATCTCTCTCATAGGTCAACATGGGGGCTGCCATCAAGAATCAAAAGGAACCTCTGCCAAGGAGAAGAGCTGCAGAGCTGGAGGAGGAGTACTCCCCCTTTGTTGTATTGCTTTGCTTGCTTGGCCTGTAGTTTCTGTTTATGACTTAAAAGAGAGCAAAGGGTGAACTTTGCTGTGTATCCTGCTTGAGCAAGTTCTCCAAGGGCTTAGAGTGGGGCTTGCCTCCTGTTAGAAGTCTCGGGGATATCCAAGACTTCAGTTTCATCTGCCTACAGCACTGGGAACTGTGTGTTTTGTACTGTTCAGAAAGAAAAACCCCAGCAACGTCACCAACGATGCTGCTGGCCTGTACCATGACCTGCCAATGCTGAAAGGAGACGCACTGCCTGCTTCGCACCGCAACCCTGGTCTCACCACCACTGCCATCTGCACTCCGGCATCGCCTTGCTCACACCACAGCCTGGGCCTCCACGACGATGCCGCTCCTGCTCACACCGGCAACGCTGCCTGCAGCGTGGCCTGTGGACACTGCTCGTGAGGTACACGAAGCACCATGCCGTCCCGCACCGTAGCCCTGGTCCACTGATGCCAGCACCATTTACTCCAGTGTCGTCACCAGGTGTCCCTGCCTGCACCGCGACCCATGGATGCTGCACAGAGCCCGCCCCATGCAGCACCGCCGACTTGGGCCTATTGACGACAGTGCCTCAACAGAGACGCTGCCGCTGCCTGCACCATGACCTGGTGACACCGCATGTCGCACCGCCCGACCTCGCTGCGCTTCACATCGCAGCCCTGGTCTCTCCGACACCGCTGGATGCTGTCACCGAGCTGCTGCCTTCACTGTGACTGTGGGCGCCGCACGTCACATCATCTCACTTCACTCCACAGCCCCGACGTCATCCACGCCAGCGATCCTGACTTCATCAGCCCTGTGTTCAATCCGCAATGCACGTGACGTCAAGGGCCCAACGACCCCCTCACCGACTCCGGAACCGACTCTGCGACACCAGCAACGCCACTCTCTGGATCTCATCTCGAGGATCATGATGCCCTACAAATTCCAAGGTACTGGTTGTGGATCTTCACAACCCCGTAGCTGGCCTGTAATGCCACGGCCGGCCTGAACTGTTGGTTTTGTTGATCTCGACATTGTGATAGCCCCAGATGGAGCTACGGACTTCAAGGAACTGTATTTAAGTTAAATCTTGCAAAATTCATATCTTTATTACTGTATCTCAGATTTTTATTGTTTTTTGTCTTGTTTTATATAAATACACATTGGCTATTTTTCTGAAATTGGTGTGGTGTCCTTTTGTAGTGTTTTCACTGTGTTACTGTGTGTTATATTCAAATGCTTTATGTATTGCTTCTGAGATGAGCGTGACTGCTCATGCCAAGCTACCAAGGAGGTGAGCAGGGGTTATCTGAGTGGGTATCTCTCTTATCCTGACTGGAGTGAGGGTCCCCACTTGGACAGGGTTCAAACCGGCTGCCAACTAGAGACCCCATTTCTAACAGTGCATATTTATAATCCCCTAGCGCCACCTTGCACCACATTAGCATAATTATTTTTTATTTATTTACGTTAATGTGTCCCAACAAGGCCGAAATCCCCATGCCGTATTTACAGAATGTTGCAATGCATGAACTGCGCCACTCTGTAATCTTTTGCAATACATTATGTCTGCGCCAGGCATAATGTATGCAAATGGGGCGCTCCCCCGTTAGGGGGGCGCAAAAATTGTGCAAGGAAATTTATGAGATTTGCTTGTTCCATTTTTTTATGGCACTTATAACGCCGGCTCAGAGCAGGTGTTAAAAGGAGGCTTCCATTATTTAGAATGGGCCCCTATGTACTCTGCAGGAGTAGTGCCAACATTTTGGTGCTACTCCTGCAGAGTACATCAATAGCGTCATGAAAAATGAATACCATAGAACTTTGTGCAACAGCCCTTTAAATTCAAAGCTACATAGTTCAACTTTGCCTACTGCAGATAAAGTCTGTAAGTCTTAGGCCCTCATTACAACTTTGACGGGCGGCGGAGGCCGCCCGCCAAAGTTGCGCCGCAGGAATACCGCACCGCGGTCTGAAGACCGCGGCCGGCATTCTGAGTTTCCCGCTGGGCAGGCGGGCGGCCGCCTTAAGGCCGCCCGCCAGCCCAGCGGGAAACAACCTTCCCACGAGGACGCCGGCTCGGAATCGAGCCGGCGGAGTGGGAAGGTGCGACGGGTGCTACTGCACCCGTCGCGTATTTCACTGTCTGCTATGCAGACAGTGAAATACAAGCGGGGCCCTCTTACGGGGGCCCCTGCAGTGCCCATGCCATTGGCATGGGCACTGCAGGGGCCCCCAGGGGCCCCGCGACACCCCCTACCGCCATCCTGTTCCTGGCGGGCGAACCGCCAGGAACAGGATGGCGGTAGGGGGTGTCAGAATCCCCAAGGCGGCGCAGCATGCTGCGCCGCCTTGGAGGATTCTGACGGGCAGCGGAAAACCGGCGGGAGACCGCCGGTTTTCCTGCACTGACCGCGGCCAAAGCGCCGCGGTCAGAATGCCCTAAGGGGCACCGCCAGGCTGTCGGCGGTGCTCCCGCCAACCGCGAGCCTGGCGGTCACAGACCGCCAGGCTCGTAATGAGGGTCTTAATGTGGAAAGTGGTGTTCACTCAAAAGTTGATTTCCCTAATGTGTGTTTGAAGCCCTGTCCTTGCACATACACACACATACATACACACCCACACAACCACGTATGCATGCACATACAGACGCATACACACACACAAACACACACACATTCGCGTGCACACTCACACACACACACACACACACATACATCTGCAACTGCACTAGCTCAACCAACGTGTCCCGGCTCTTGCAGCACAGGCCAATGCATACATTGGTAACAAAAGTCAAATTCTTTTCCCTGTCTCTCCAACCTGTGCCACCTTCAGCTGAGCAGTCAAAAACACCAAGGACTTATAAAGGGGGCAAACAGTGGAATGTAACAGCACAGAGCTCTTGCTGCTTAACACATAAATAATGCACATAAATAAGCTGTGCTCAATCACCTACACATTTACATTCACTTGACAGCGAATGTGTGAAGGTTGCATGCTTCTCACTCACTTTCACATGGGTAACCAAGACTTCTACTGAATCAGTGGAAACACAGTGCAGTTGTTTAACAACAAAGTTGCTCCAACGCCTATTAAACCGTTCCACATCTGAACTCATAACCAGTCCACATCTGTACTCAAAAACCAGCTCACACTCCTTGTCATTCAACACTTCTGGCATTTTGTAATTCACCAAAGATGTCTACAAACCTGTATTTTCCTCTGTGTGCTCAGAACACTTAATGTGAAGATTCATGGTGAAATTTCATGTCCCCCAGATACAAATGTAACACTTCACTCAATCATCAAATATTTATCCTAATGTTCTCAAGCACATATTGCCCTTTCTGTTCTAGCGAGGGATTTAAGCAAAAACATTTTTAGCCAACTGACAGTTCTGTGCATAGCTTTGCAAAAATTTAACCATGCTGGAAACAAATGTGAATAAATTACTCATTATTTAGCAATTGTTAGAAATTGGGTTTCTGACTGGCAGAGGTATGCACCCTGTCCAAGCAGAAACTACAATCCTAGTCAGGGTACATCAAATACACACACCATAAATTAACCTGTGCTCACCCTCTGGTTGCTTTACACTGAGCAATTGGCTTTACTTAATAGGTGTTAAAAATGGAGTCTTTGGTTGGCAGTCAGGTTACCCCCTGTCCAAGCAAGGACCCTCACTCTAGTCAGGGTAAGTCACACACAGTCCAAATTATCCTGTGCCCACCCTCTGGTAGCTTGGCACTGAGCAGCCAGGCTTAACTTAGAAAGCAATGTGTAAAGTATTTGTGCAATAAATCATACAATAACACAATATAGCACCATAGAAATACACCACACAGTGTTTAGAAAAATATATAATATTTATCTGGATATTTGTAGATCAAAACGATAAAAGATGCAATAAGAGATTGTAAAGATATCACTGGAAAGTGATATAAAGTGTCTTCAGTCTTTAAAAAGCAAACAAAGGGGGTTATTCTAACTTTGGAGGAGGTGTTAATCCGTCCCAAAAGTGACGGAAAAGTGACGGATTTACCACCAGCCGTATTACGAGTCCATTATATCCTATGGAACTCGTAATACGGCTGGTGGTATATCCGTCACTTTACCGTCACTTTTGGGACGGATTAACACTCCTCCAAAGTTAGAATAACCCCCAAAGTCTCTTTCAAGCACAAAGTACCTGGTTTGGAGTAAAAAATCTCTGCAAAGGGCTGCAGAGGAGGAGGAGTGGAAAATGGTGTGTGCGTCGGTTTCGCCCCTTCAAAAACGGACTTGCGTCGTTATTTTTCACGCGGGGAAGACGGTGCATCGATTTCCGGCTCGCGGACAGGTCTCCTCTGTGGGTCGCAGGGTTTTCAGACGCCCCGGGGTCTGTGCGTGGAATCCTGGGATTGTTGTCCGGCTGAGCGTCGTTCCGATGGGCTGTGCGTGGGATTTTCTCCCTAACGGCAGGCGCTGTGTCGATTTCCCCTCTGGAAGTCGGGCGGCGTTGTCCAGGCGGTCCGTACGTCAAAGTTACGGTCGCACCGCAGGCGCTGCGTCAATCTTTTCCTCGCGAAGTCGAGCAGCGTCTTTCCTGTCCGGCGTGCGTGAATTTTTCACCACGGAACAAGCTGTGCGTCAAATTTTTCGCCGCACAAGGAGTCCAGTTGCAAGAGAGAAGTCTTTTTGGTCCTGAGACTTCAGGGAACAGGAGGCAAGCTCTATCCAAGAGCACTTCTGCAGCAAAGCAAGGGAGCAGCAAGACAGCAGGGTAACAGCAAGGCAGCAGTCCTTTGTAGAAAGCAGTCAGGTGAGTCCTTTAGGCAGCCAGGCAGTTCTTCTAGTCAGGGTGCAGGTTCTGTTTCAGGTTTCTTCTCCAGGAAGTGTCTGAGGTGGTAGGGCAGAGGCCCTGTTTTATACCCAAATGTGCCTTTGAAGTGGGGGGACTTCAAAGAGTGGCTTAGAAGTGCACCAGGTCCCCTTTCAGTTCAATCCTGTCTGCCAGGGTCCCAGTAGGGAGTGTGGCAGTCCTTTGTGTGAGAGCAGGCCCTCCACCCTCCCAGCCAAGGAAGACCCATTCAAAATGCAGATGTATGCAAGTGAGGCTGAGTACCCTGTGTTTGGGGTGTGTCTGAGTGAATGTACAAGGAGCTGTCAACTAAACCCAGCCAGACGTAGATTGTAAGGCACAGAACGATTTAAGTGCAGAGAAATGCTCACTTTCTAAAAGTGGCATTTCTAAAATAGTAATATTAAATCCAACTTCACCAGTCAGCAGGATTTTGTATTACCATTCTGGCCATACTAAATATGACCTTCCTGCTCCTTCCAGATCAGCAGCTACCACTTCAACAATGTATGAGGGCAGCCCCAATGTTAGCCTATGAAGGGAGCCGGCCTCACAGTAGTGTAAAAACGAATTTAGGAGTTTTACACTACCAGGACTTGCAAACTACACCGGTACATGTCCTGCCTTTTACCCACACAGCACCCTGCTCTAGGGGTTACCGAGGGCACACATTAGAGGTGACTTATATGTAGAGAAAGGGGAGTTTTAGGCTTGGCAAGTACTTTTAAATGCCAAGTTGAGGTGACAGTGAAACTGCACACACAGGCCTTGAAATGGCAGGACTGAGACAAGGTAAAGGGGCTACTTAAGTGGGTGGCACAACAAGTGCTGCAGGCCTACTAGTAGCATTTAATTTACAGGCCCTAGTCACATACAGTGCACATTACTAGGGACTTATAAGTAAATTAATTAGTCCAAGTGGGTTTGGTCCAAGGTTACCATGTTTAAAGGGAGAGAGCAGATGCACTTTAGCACTGATTAGCAGTGGTAAAGTGGGCAGAGTCTAAAAACCAGCAAAAACAGTGTCCAAAAAGTGGAGGGAGGCAGGCAAAAGGTTAGGGGTGACCACCCTAAGGCTGTCAGGTCTAACAATAGGCAATCTGTAAAGTATTTGGACAACACTTCAAACAGTAACACAGTGAACTCACAACAAAGATATTCCACATGACATTAGAAAAATAGATTATATTTCAATAAATAGAACAAGAACAAAATGACAAAACTTCAATAAGTAGAAGTTGAGATATGAATTTTTAAAGAATAAATGTGAAAATACCACGTAGAAGCAATAAGTGCTTATTGGGGTATCTGGTTGCACTGGGCTGAGACAAGGTCAAGAGCTCAGGCTGCCCACAATGGAACACATGTCGGCTAGTGGACTCATGCAGGGTCCAGTGAGCAAAAGTACCTAAATCCTTGTTGCAGCACGAGATGTATGGATGATACCCAACGCTGAAGGGGGGGGTGATGCGTCTCTCTTCTCCACGCAGTGTTTGAGTTCGAAAGAGGTGGTTTCATGGGCGATGCAGGAGTTCTGAGTGCATTGCACCAGATTTTTCCATGCAACAGTGAAGATGTGCCAGTTCCGATGAAGATGTATGCGTTCTGTTAGTTGTAGCACTTTATACTCACTTCCAAGGGCCTTGGACTGTGTTGTGACCACTTGGCAGAGCAAGATGTGTAGCATGCAAAGTCCTGGTATTTTTTGTAGATTGAAGAAAAGTATTTGATGTCCCTGAGACTTCAGAACAGGAGGCAAGTCGGCAAGCCAGCAAGCCATTGGAATCACTTTAGGTTCAAGTGAGATGGGTCCAGTCCTTCCTCAGCAGGGCAGAGGGTAGCAAGCAGCAGGGCAGGAAAGCAGAAAAGCAGTTCTTCCAGAGCAGCAGTACAGCGTGGCAGTCCTTGTAGGAGCACAGCAGTCCTTCTTCCTAGCAGGGTTCTTCACAGGTCTAGTAGTGCAGTGTTTTGGCAAGGTCAGAGGTCCAGTACTTATACCCAGTTGTGCCTTTGAAGTGGGTGTGACTGAAAAGAAGGTTCTTTGAAGTGCACAGAGGTCTTTTCTTCCTGCCCTTGCTCCAAACTCACTATAGAGGGTTATGCAGCTAAATATACTGCCAATACAGTAGTAAGCATCAGCTCCTCCCTCTCATCCTGCCCATAATGAGCCATCAGGAGGTTGCAACATTGATCGTCATCCTTATGTTGTAATTCTTACATGTTTCTAAAAGTAGAAATGTGGCTCTTGGTGATTTTTAACTGAGTGTAAAATACATTTCAAATGCTACATTTTTAAATGACATTTAGCGTAGAAAATAATGTATTTGAAAGATTCTTTTGCAAAAAGTTAGAGTATACTGACTGTTCCACCATTCTAAGTAATCATCACAGTTGTCTAAACTTTTGTTTAATACTAAGGCTGGTTGTGTAGCATTTTCACGTAATTTCAGCATTTATCTTTATTCAATAACTTATAGAAGGTAAACTAATTATAGGCTTGTGAGTATTATAGGAATTTAGAGTGCATTTTAGAATTGGCCAGTAAATTAGAAACTGCCAAAAATAGGAGGACACCTGCCTATCCCATACAAATTCAAGTCTTGTTTAGAGGTGAGGATTGCAGTTTTTATGATGCCATGGCCAACGCTGACCAGCCTTCAAGGAAACCCTTTCGGAGGGATAACCAGTGCTTAATTTATGCTTGCTTTTCCTGGTGCAGAGCACCAGCACTTATTTTTGATGGCTGGCACTTATTTTTCTGCCTCAAGCATTTACTGCGAGCAAAAGGCACATAGGAAAGATAGGGGAAGAGAGAAACGAAAAAGCGTCACTACGGGAGAAAACAGAAAGCTGCAAGAGTGAGCTGATGGGGCAGGGAGTGGCTTTAAAAGGATTGAAGAGGCTCGAGATGTCCTTCAGGATTATGCTGCCTCGTATTCGCAGATTTATTTGCAGCAGCAGCGTGTTTAAGAGGACTATTTTGGGCACTGGCATGCTTTTATTTACAAATTAAGCACTGGGGATAACTACTCTGCTATTTTGTTCTCATCAAGGACCACCAAGACCTGCTGATCTGGCATGGAACTGAAAATGTGGGCCCAGCCCACTAAACCCTACATATGTATATTAATGTTGAAGAATACATTTTGAAATATGACTGCAACTGGAAGCATGACTACACATAAAGGTTGGCTGGTGCATCAAAGCGACAATTCGAAAGGCGACCATGCTGCCTCTAAGGGATGGCTGGAGACCATCAAAAATGATAGAAACCAAAACATTGATTGTTATCCTGAGTTGGGCATTAAGGGAGTATCCGCCCAAATATTGGTGCACGCCTCGTTTACCCAGCTGGCATTTGCCTTATTTACAGGTTTGGAGATTGTGGGATTCCTAATGTCAGAACAGCGCCAGCTTTGCCACTGGAAACAAAAACAATTTGTTGGGTCAATCAGCAGTCCTGCTCATTTGAGGAGAGCCTTCCAAAGCATGACTAGCGGCTTTTTACTGTCTTAAATCCCAGAGGGCCATGTCATTAGGGAAATGCTCAAAGTACGTTGGTTATGCAGAAGATTTTTCTGTGTGTTTATGTGTTTTTTGTGTCTCGGTGGAGGGTGGGTGTATGTAGTTTTCTGGATCTATTAGGAGGCTAAACCTTTCTATTAGCAGGTTGCTGCTTCTATCTTTTCAGCAATCTTGGAGCAAAGTTGGTAAAGTGTTGTGACCTCAACTCTCTACTGCATGCTTAGCATTCAGTGAATTGATCAGTCCTTAAGTCCGATGTTTACTAACTTGATGTTCCATTATCCGTCCATTATTCCTGGATTCTGCAGGGAAATGCATCAATTATGAAGTGCTAGCAGAAATGGTCTATTACTGTACCTTTGTAAGTCAGAGTGCCATTAAATTAAATTTAGCAATTAGTGCGACCCTCCATCCTATCCACAGCACTTTCAATTTTGACTACTCACAACAAACATATTTCAAAATACACCAATAGAAGTCAGACAGAACAGAAGCCATCAAAACGAACTACCCTTCACAAGCACACTGCTGTGGTAAAGCCCACTACTTACAGAAAACAAAACAATTTTGTCTGACAGCTCCACAGGCCAATTAATCTGTGACTAGTGAGATGGAAAAAAGACAACATAACATAACTTTTAGGGAGGTGACATATATTCATTTCTTACCCTATCTTTTAAATTTGTTTTAGTATTTCGGCTCCCAATGCATGAATTTTGAAATGTGTTATGATTGTATATCATTCTACATTTTCCTTGTGTATTCTAATATGTTCACTTATATAATACTGGGACATTGCCCATGAAAGTTTTCTCGAGTGCTGGCTCCAACTGTCTGTGCTTTTCAGTAAAATCACCCACGCATCACAGCCCACACTAGGAAGAGGAGGCATTAGTTGGCTGTCAGTTGGTTTTGGCCCAGGACCACTTCACCCACACACGTCCATCAAGAAAGTGCCTAGCACAATCGTTTTCGCAAGTATTTTTTTTCTTCCTTCTAAAATGCTTTACTTCTGAATCTCAAACAAAAAGATGTGATTGATTGTGTCCAACAGAGCCAAGAGAAGTAGCAACAGGATCATTTTTCCTCACTGATCATAGTAAACCTGCATAATATGTGTGGATGTGTACGCCATTGATATAGTACTTCTTTTAGCTCTGCCAATCTGTCTTCGTCATGTTTCCTTCCGCACTTGTAAATTAAAAGGAACTTGCATCAATACGCCAACTGTAAACAAACTGCGAGACAATAAAAAGCCCATAGCTGTTTGCCTGGTTTTGGAAGACCAACCAACGGTCAGAAAAATAATAACGTGTCTTGTTAAATTTGCCTGGAAACCTATATTTGCTATTTCTAAGGGTTGTAAATACAGGTGTCAACATTACCTAATTTAATGGTACTCAGTTCACCAACCTTTGAAAAGGGTACAGAATTGTGACCTGCTGATTATGCATTTTTCAGCAGCCAGGGAATGGTTTTGGTAGCCATGACAGCAATGGAGGAGCTACTACATTAGAAAACATTCTCAGGATGATAAACAACTGAAACGTTCCAGTTTGCTCAAAATTAGGTCTGTCTTTAAATGGGATTTTCTGTGAGAAAGAGACCATATTGATCAGACAAACAATTCAGGACAGGAGATTCAGAAACCAGTTTTAAATAAATTGTAAGAATTATAAATAATAGTAGGTTTTTGATCTAGACCTGTTCTTTGGATGCTCAGTGTGATATGACGACTGTCTGGTTACCAGGAAAACAACACATCTTTGATTTGCACCCTACTTGAATCTGTTGCAATACAGTAAGAATGTGAGAATATTCTCATTGAAGGAATATGGAAGGTACAGTGGAGGGGAATTCAGGACCGGATATCAAATTAACAGCGAGGGGGAATTTGAGGAGAAAAGGAGGATGCTCATTTCAACATTTCAATGCATGTCAGAAATCATGGTGCACACAGTGGTCCATGAAGATCCTCTTTTCAGCTACTAACACCAATAGGTTTAAATCTACTTTTGCAATTCACTGAAGACTTGTTTCCTCTAAGTTCCTCATTAGGATTGGGCCAAAGCAGTATCCCCAGGAGATACCGTTTCTGACCAATCTGTGTAGCCTCTTGTTTCTGGTCTCAAAAAGTCTAGGTCTGGAAAATACTGGACTCATTGCTCCCAAGCCTATAGGCACTGCGCCAGGTGGAAAAGAAAGAGCTCGTGGCACTATAGCAACTATAGCAGAACAGCCATAATCTGGAGCGCCCTCAGTTGCACGACAAGGGAGCTGTATACTAGAAGGACACGTGCCACCTTAACAAAAAGATCAAGCATACATGTTCTGAAGAGACTTGTGAAATACAAAATACAAAGAACATGGGCAAGAATTAATTGATCAGAAACCAAGTTTTAGAATATATATTTGAATTTCATATACATGCTTCGTTGCAAATAGGTGTCTGGTTGTAGATGGTTACAGAGACTCTGACAACGTGTTTTGCCCTTTGTTGGTGCACAGGCCTAGGGCTTTTTCAAGGTGATTGAATAGTCCATTTGAGTTCCAGGTCAGATAGCAAAGTACTTAGGACTCTGTAAGGAGTGATAAGTTGTGCTCTTTTTAAGTGGGTATAAGTTCAGTAATAAATTCATATATTCAAAGGGCCGCAATAACGGTATTACTGTTAAGCATTGGTAAAGGTTATTAAGTTCATGCTATGTCCAATAGTTGGTGTTGGTCACCTTTCTTCAACTCTCAAACCGAATGGGACTTTTTGAATCGGTAATCTTTTTTCTGGGTGCGGCCACTGAAAATACAAATAAAGATGTATTGCCTCTGTCAGTTTTTACACACTGACCTCTCAATGTACAGTGCTCGACACCTCTCAGCATGCTATAAAATACTTTCATACACTTCTCATGCACATAAGCCATAGCACTTCATTGCTAACAAATACAGCATCAGCTCTGATGCACCACTTTTCTTGCGCCCCCCCTGCGACCCTCTAACGTCACAATGGTAGCGCTGTCTTTACTATACAGCACACCATGGGGCACGTTAGCACAATAGCGAAATATTTTCTGACGCTTATTGTGGCGCTTTGCTGGATTAGCGCCATAAATTAGGGAAGCCCATAGTTTATTATGGAAGCGTCAGTTTAGCGCCTGCCCTGAGCAGGCGTTAAAAATGACGAAAAAATGGTGCAGTGAAATCTTGTAAATTTCACTGTGCCATTTTTTTGGATCCCCTGCATGGGAATCCCCCCTTACATACATTATACATGACACAGGTATTATGTGGCGCAAGGGGTTACAAAGTGGAGCAATGTATGCAATGCGCCACTTTGTAACTATGGTGCCCAGTGGGGGCCTCATTAACTCCTCCTTAGCTTAAACAAAGTGACACAAGGAGGCGAAGGGGCTTGTAAATATGCCCTATAGAATCATATTGTTCTATGGCCAGAAATGGGAAATTCTGGCCATTTTTTGAAACCCTGTGGCACTTGTATATTAAAGTACAGGCTACAGATACTAGTGGCTCTTTCTGTTAAGCGGATCACTCAGGTATACACTTAGCACCTAAGAGATCCCACTGGGCATTCCTTCATTGGCAAAGTGCATTTCACCACTCAAATGATAGAACATCTTTATCCCTGCACCTATGTTGAATTAGAGACCCAGTTGCAGGGGCAAACAGGCTATCAGGAAGCACACTAAATATGCAAAAGTATGAAGTAGTAAACAGTGACTGCCCTCCAACCCCTGAGGTGCCCTTTCAGTTAGAGATATAGGGGTCTCAGGGTACCACTCCAAATATGCCCACATAGGCGACTGTACCAGCATACAGATATCCTTATTATGCTGACAGTCTCTCTGCATTGAAAGATGGGCCTTCGATTTAAAACTGTCAGCTTTTATTTCAATACTGCTCACTTTCCAGTGCAAATTCGAGTTAGTATCTGCTTTGAAGACAGCACATTTTATAGGTAATATGGTGTATTACTCCTGACTGTGCCAATCATACCCAACAAGGACAGTGCACCATTTTAAATAATGCTACCCCTAAAATCAAAAGCACGATTGCAAAACTTTGCATGACCTTTCCAAAAAACACCCTGTTAACCCAGTGTCTCACCACACGTGTAATGCAATATAAGCTATACTTTGTTAGACAGAACAAACATTTCCTTTACTTACAGCTATATTTAGAACAGAGTTCCCAGAAAAGTGTCATGCACCCATATATCTGCCTTCCCATAAATGATGTGTCTGCAAACAAATAATACACATTCAATTAGTACATGTTGTGACACAAAGGTTTTGTACCCATGAGGCCCAGATTTGTCACACTCCTAAGTCCTTCAAGTTCCTACTATACCCTGACATCATCATTATAACAGCTGCATCACTACAGTTCATTTATGATATAGAACAACATTTCAGTCAGGTCCTTTGGGAAGCAGTAAACACAATTACCCATTTTTGACACATCGTTGTTGGGCCCCAAGTAACTGTTCTTCAATAATCATGCAGCAAACTGGAAACATGTACCCAGATATACTAAACCCTTTAACTGTGGCAAGTGCTCAAGTTCAGTGTCTGCAACCATTAAAAGAAGTTTTCATATGTACTAATCCCTTTTTTGGGACTCATGAATATTTTTCAACTTTTAAAATGGGATTGTGAATGGATTATGATTTGATTTTGGAAAAGGTGTTCTATAGGTGTCTTATACAAATACCAAATCAGTTTCTAATATGTCAATGTTTTGTGCCGGAAATCGGATCTCATTTATAAATCTGATGGATAGTTCCTCCACCCTCGTAACGGAGTAATTTACTCAGTCACCCTAGAGGAAAACCAGGCCGTCTGCCAGGATTTAAATCTGCCCTAAAATGACAAATGATATCCTCCATAGAAAGTTTGTGAGTTGTAACCAAGGAGGTCTTCTCAAAACTAGGTCGTAGTTGTACGAGGTCCCACTGAAGAAGTTGGTTTTGGCAGAAAAGCTAAGAGTGAAAAAATTCAAATATCGCACCCATTGGTCAGATACTTTTTGTGCCTTCGCCCAGTTAAGATTTCTACATTTAGACTTCATCTCTTTTTTGGAGCTCAGAATCCTCAGAGGAACAAGGCTATTTCCAATGATGAGTTCCACAAGGTCAGACAACGTCTCGCTGAGGGTCCGCTTAAATGTATTTGGCACTGTTGTCAAGCTTCAAGTCCAGGAAAGTCAGTAATCGGCTGAATCAGCTCGGGTGACTGGTTCCCGACCTCTGACAGTTAAAAGTCACAACTTTTTCTTAGACTTAACTTTTGCAGATGTGTGAGGAGAAGTCCAGTTAGGCACAGCCAAGAATACCAGAACTTCGGGGACAACACTGGAGGGTCAAGACTCAATCCAGTAGAGGGCACCAGCATGGTTCAGTCCAGACCCAGTTGCAATTGGCAACGTGGGCACTCCAGCAAAAGGCCTCCTGAACTTTACTGTGCTCCTGTGGCCACACAGCTGCTCAACCGACTGACCTTTGAAGTTTACTTCTTTATCCTGGGTACAAGTAGCAACAGGTCCAGCCCATCAGAAATTTCCACCAGTCTCAAACACAAGGAGCAGTCCTTTTTCTGTTCTTCCACAGGTCAAGAAGTGCTCTGAGGATGGTGCCTCTCGGTGCAACATTTATGGTTGGCGCCAGCTATTGGCTAAGATAGCCCTCCTGAATCATCCCTAATAAATGAAGGAAACGTTCCCAGGTGTATCCCCTACCCAGTTTTGCAGCAGTTCCTTTTTTCCCTACTCTATTCAATACCATAGTGCACCTAACTCCCAAAATCCAAAATGGGGAAAGCTTTGTTCCCTTATGCAGAGTCTATGTGCCCACTCAGGGGAGCCGCTAGGGAAATTAGGTGTCTTCTCCTCTGTGGTCACTTATAGCCGCTTCTGGGGTAACTAGCCTCCCAATGTTTTTGGTGCCAGTTGACTGGGCAAACAAAGTCTGATCCTTTAAATGTCTAACCTTACATTTACTTTTAACAGGGCAGGTCCTGTTCAAGTTAATGAAGTTCCTGGGTCCACCCTAACTGGGGTTCTTGCCAGAGAAAGATAAACACCTCTACACCAAGGTCATTGAATCTGCTGTGGGGGCAGTTTTCAAACATCATTAATTTCAAGCACTCGCTTGACTGCTGCTGGATAGGTAATGGAAATTGCTGGATTTTCTTCATACAGAGAAAAAATAAGTTTTTAAAAGTTACTTTTCCTGAGCATTTATTAAAAATTTAAATTCTAGCTTGAATGTTAATAGATATTAAAAGGAGTGCTGAATATCTTTTCCTAGATGGTCCTAAATCCAAGATACTAAATTAATGTTTTTATATGTACTGTATTTGTGTCATAGGACGGCTAGAGTCATCCACAGTGAAATAATTTTTTGGGGTTGCCATTTTTGCCAATGCACGTACATGGTAACATTAAATTTCTACATTTCCCATTTTTAAATGAGCTCAGCCTTGTGGGCTACACTGCCTAGATAGGGATGGCCCATGATTATGCAAAATAAAGGGTTTTTCCTGAGTAAAAGTGTTATTTTGCCTGCTTGGGCTGTAGGTGTAAATGAAGCAGTCAGACTACAGTGGTAAACCTGAAGCCATGTTTTCCTTTGTCAGACTAGCAGATGGCACGATAGGTACTGCAGTCCACACACAGATGACATTCAACTTTTCATGCCATGGGTGCAGGTACTACTCCATATACTATGGCCTTGTAGGACACCTAGATGTGCTAATCAAGGGTCAGCAGTAACATTCAGCAAAAAATGGAGCGACCAAGCAAAAGGGACCTTTTCTCACAGCTAGATTAAGCTCCCTCTAGAAAATTTTACAGCATGCTCTAATATCTTTTCTCCTAATCGGTGTTAATATAAACTGGATTAAAAGCCACAATACAGGTAGAAACACTCCTTGTCTCGTTTAGTTTTTACTTTTCTTTGGCCATTAAGCCTGTTAGAGATAATCCTCCAAACACCCACCACCCCCTCCCCATTCCCTTCCACCCTCCCCACCACTGGGACTCTAATAGCTGCATTTTCTGTCTAATACCCGCTCGCTAAAAACCATGTTCAAAATCAGCTGCATGTAACGGGTATTGAATACTCATACGAAAATTACTGCATATCACAATGACTTTATTCCCGCCAGATACAATAAAGCACGGTAAAATGTTCTAAAGCATGCCCATTTCTGCACTACAGTCTGCCCCTTCCATTGTACTTGCGCCAGCCAAATATCCAGAACACAGGGTCGGCCCTAAGGTGAGGAAGGGACGGCGAAGAGCCGTGAGAATACAGACTCTATTTGCATTGTGGGAACAGTTTCGCCTTGAACTCTCCAGTACATGACGAGGACATACAAGAAAGCTTGGGCTACCAAACAAAAAGAAGGCCGTTTAGCCTTTTCACTGTGATCTAGGAGCCTTGCTGGGGGATTATTTTACACACGCCAGTGTTTTGGCTGTCGGGGCCTGGGTTTGACGCAGAGCCATGCAGCAGATGTCAAGCCTCAGAGTTCCTCACAAACGGTGACCTTGGCGGGTCAAAGCCCATACAACCTGCTTTGCCTCAAGCTGTGTCAAACAGAAACTGCAGGGAGAGTTTCCCCCTGGCAGGGCTGTCTCGAGCATCAGTGCTGTGCGTTTTCCCCCATAAGACTGAATTCCATGTGAAATACTACAGCTCTGAGAAAACCTCTTGACAGTTAACTTGCTGTTTTCTGTTTTTAAAGTAATAAATACAGCAGTGTATGGTTTTTAGGCTAAAATGGGAATCTAAAGGTCGATCACATTTATATGCTGTTTTGTAAAAACAATTTATACTGTCAGAAATGTTTGTCCGGGATTACCATAGGTTACAAAAATGTGTTGCTACAGATAGTGTCAAATGCAGACATGTAATATTGTTTGAGTCGAGTATAAAAAAAATACAGCTACTGTGCAATTCAGTGCGCGCTGGCATTGTGTCTGAAATGCTGCAAATCTTTTCTTACAGCTACAGGACTCGTTTGATAATATCAGCAGAAAATTCATATTTTTTACATTAATCTGTCCTTTGATATTTTTCTTTTTTGAACAGCAATGCAGTGGCTGGCTGAGAAATGTCCACAGGTGATGATTGTAAAATGTGACAAGAATGACTCATTAACATGTGTTTAAAGTTTTCATTAATTCCTCATTAAGAGTTCTAGCACCTCTGATTCCTTTCCTTGAGAATACTCTTGCTTGCAGCAGGGTTGAGGGCATCAGTCACTTCTGCTAAACACCATCATTGCAAATTAAACAGCCTGCTATTCTTTGCTTTGTTGAAGTAGGCAGACAACTGCCTTTTTAGATATGTTTTTATACTCCTTTTGTTCATTTAGCTTGCGTGAGAGCACTTCCCAGCCATTCCTTTCCAAGCAAATTCTTGTAGTTGATCCCTCTATGAGGATACAAACACGTTTCATCTGCTGACCAGCTACAGCCACTTTGCAATATTTGCTGTGCAACTGCTTACCTGAACCCGTGGCGTAATGTTTAACTCAGTGTAAGTGCATATTTAGGAAAATAACATAAGGTGTGTGTTCAATTATTATTCGGCTTGCAAAGTTTTGCGAAAGTGGTATATTTGCAACTTTATAAGTGTAACACCTTTTTCGAAACACTGACCTACGGATGAAATAGCCCACTAAGAAATCCTTTATGGGTAAAAACTTTGTTTATGGCAGAATTATCCCACTTTTAAAGCCTCCTTTTTGCAAAATTGGAACTTGCTATTTTTTTTTAAAAATATCACGTTTGTGATGTTAGCAGGATTATGAAACGTACAAATTTGGGAAAATACAAGATTTAAATCATTTGCATCCCCAAAACAACAATCATAGTGTAGAAATCTGAGTGTGGGGAAATAAAATATCTTCTTTGATATCCTCCTCCTCTGTAGATTGGCAGAAGAGTCAAGGAGCTGGTCTCTATTGAAGCACTATTCCGGTTTACATGGCTGTGTTGCAAGAGGATTGCATGACCAGCTGCAATGTCTCAAGACCTTAGGAACAGTGCTTAATTTGTGCTTGTTGTTTCGGTGCGGAGCACTAGCACTTATTTGTGAGGGACAGCACTTATTTTTCTGCCTCAAGCATTTACTGCGAGCAAAAGACACATATGGGAAAGACGGAGGAAGAGAAAAACGAAAAAGCATCACAATGGAAGAATGCAGAAAGCTGCAAGAGTGAGCAGAAGGGGCAAGGAGTGGCTGTAAATGGATTGAAGAGGCCCGAGATGGCCTCAGGATTACACTGCCTCAGTATTCTGTGCTTGCACATTTAATTGCAGGAGCCACGTGTTTAAGAGGAGGGTTTTGGACACTGGCACATTTTTATTTACAAATTAAGCACTGCTTAGGAAGATAAGTCTGGAGGGTGATAAAGAATCGGAGGGGCATATTTAAGAAAAGTGGCGCTGCACACAGTCCAGCGCCACTTTTCTTGCGCCCCTTAGCGGCCCCCTAACACCATCATGTGTGCGCCATCTTTAAAATACGGCGCACCATGGCGATAGTTAGGGGACTAGCATCATAATTTTTGATGCTAGTCCGGAGCTTTGCAGGATTGGCATCAAAAGATTTTAATGCTAATCCTGCAAAGCCCATTGAGGCCTATTGTAATGAATGGTGTGTCTCCCTTTAGCGCCTGCTCTGAACAGTCATTAAAAGTGTTGAAAAGTGTTGAAAAATTACGCAAAGAAATCTATTTGATTTCTTTGACCCATTTTTTGGCCCCCTTATGGGGGAACACCCTCTTTGCATACATTATGCCTGGCGCAGGCATAATGTCGCATAAAGGGTTACAAAGTTGCGCCACTTTGTAAATTTGGAGCAGCGATTTTGGCCTCGTTGTGCCACATTAGTGTAAAACAAAATAACGCTAATATGGTGCAAGGAGGTGCTAGGGGCTCTTAAATATGCCCCAATGTGTTTAAGCATTGATGTGCCTAAGTGTGTGTATGTGTGTTTGGATGTGACTGAATGAGTAAGGTAACTAATACTAAGATTATTGTTGAAGGATGGCATACTGATGTTGTCTATGTGTAGCTTATTATGGGTAGTTTTGAAGAATTCACTCCACCGATGGCACGAAGGCAGTCATTATTCACATATCATATGCTTTCTTGGTAACACTACAGCTATCCCTGATATAACAGTGGCTCACTTTTGACTTCTTCTTGGCACTCTTAGTTTCATTCTCCTATCGCTGGTAGAATAGTGTTCCTTCTCCACATATTGGGGCATTTCCATTGACATTATGGCTCTCCCATAATAGGGCCCATTTTGATGTACTATTTCCATTCTTGTTTTAATTCTGACTGACACTGCCATAGAAATGGCCCATACTTAGCATATTGGCATTAATCTTTTTATAAATGGCATTCATGAAAGTACGAACAGCTCCGCATACATAAGCATTGATATTTTAAAAAAGAAAACAAGTAACTCTTGTGATATCTTATTAGGAAAAAAGCCACTCAGAAAGCAACAACAATTGAAAACGTATAAAGCAGTGTATGAAAGCATTCTTTAACCAAACAACAATCCGGACGCCTTTTTTTTAAACAACCAGAGGTAATCTTAACTTTGATATACTAGTAGAGGAATTATATACCTGAATAGCAATACTGTAATGAATGCAACACCTCAACATATTTGTCAATTCCCAATTAACATATTATCTATGTTAATAATACCAACAGAGTCATATGGACGTTTCATTTAGGCATATTGAATTGATGGGAACCGATTCTTATGCCAGAGAGGATACTAACACGATACTTCTGGCTTTTAAAGGGCCTTGAATATGAATTAGAACCAATTCTTAGACCATCTTCAGTTTTAATTGTGTGAAATATGCTACGATCTGCGATCTTGAACTTTAATAACTGGTGGCCACTGTTCCCCTGGTCTTTATTAATATGAAGGGTTATTGCCAGTGATTGTGAAACCTTTGGAAACATTACCTACCCGAGCCAATCACAGATTGTTACTAAAAAGTAAAACCTAAAGTAAGGTGAAATGAGGGGTCACTCAGCTTCAGGAAGCCTGAGACTTTTACCTGCCTAGAAAATATCTTTAGCTGCCCTAAGAAATCAGATCAAAACTCCATGGAGACAGTTAAACTAACAGGATATATGTACATCGTTATATTTTTATTTCTTCCTCTAATGGTAAGACGGCACCTCCATCTACTGAGCCTCTTTTCTTGATGTATTTACTAAAAAGGGCTCCAAATTGATTCTACAGATTTGCAGGTAGCAATCAGCTTTGAGTTGATCCCCAAAGTACTCTGTACCTACAACTAAACTGGATGTTAAAACTGCCAGATTCACCAACAGTTTAGATTTTTTACAGTTCGTAGTCTCAAGAGGTCCTGCACTGAAGATTTTTTGTTATGATGTTACAACATCGTTAATGAAGATCTCTATGATGCTGGCAAATAAAGCATAGAAACATAAGCTATGCCACACCTAAAGAGGAGAGGAATATGCCTCGGTAAATGCAGAATGTAACAATGGCCAAGAGAGACTGCAAAAAGTGATATTGAGAAATGGCTCAGTTGAGAGATACCTGCTTCAATACAAAAGGCCTTCAGTGTGTACAGGTCAACCCTACACACAGAGAGGAAGATCTGCACAAACCCTGATGCACCCAAATATAATCTGATGGTAAATCCTTTTTTCATCACTGTCAATATTGTGATTCTTAAACACATTTTCATTACTTCTCGCATTTTCATTACTCCTCGCAATACTCCTTGCATAATGATGATAAGTAGTGTGCCTTCTTGACAACATTTTGGTTATCCTTGATGGAACTATGGTCTATCAGTGACACATTGTGGGCATTGTAGACAGAATTAACCCACCCTTAACAAATCGTGGACATTCCTGAAATAAATATGGCCATCCATTCTATAATGGTGACCTTTTTTTCGAAAACATTCAGGCAATATCTCAGACAATAGTGCAAATACATGACATATTGTGAGCATTGTTGAAGATGCTCTCTGACACAGTGGTCCCCCAACAAGGTATACTGTTGCCATTCGAAGGATTCTTGTGGCTCTACATGGGAGAATGATCCTCCTGATTCATATCTGGGGTATTCATATCATTGTTCTAGCTGTTCATCGTGTAATTTTGGTTTTAGCACATTGTTTTTTATTTTAGACTTTTTGGAGCCTTCATGCTAATTCTGGCTACACCTTGCATAATGATGGTAAAAATCACTGTTGTGTGATGGGCATCCTGGTATTTGATGATGATTGTAATGCTAAATGTTGATAACAGTTGAAATTTGTCAATGTGTGGCAATGAAAAGTGAATACTTCTTGAAAATTGAAAGCTGGTGTTCGGTGACCAACCATTTAGTTATTAAAAATGAATATCTGGTAACACTGGACGTATACTGTTTTCTTCTTATGAAAATGACAAGTGTTGTTTGACAGAGTTAAACTTAGTTTCCCAAATAGAAACTTTGGACCCGATGTATGAACTTTTGTTTTGTGACTTGCAATTTGCAATCAGTTTGTGTATCACAAATTGAGAAACGCAAAACAAAATGCCTACTGTTTGCATTTCCCAAATGGGTTGCAAGGGACCTGCTTCATTAATATTCATGAGACAGGTCACAATTTGCGACTCATTTGGTAATGGCCGCTCTCACAGGGCTGGTGGCCTTCTGGGCTTAGCAGACACTCTGTCTGTGACTGCTTCTCAATAAAGCAGTTGTTTTTTAAATGCATCCCATTTCCGTTAAAGGAAAACGGGATGCATTACAAAAATAAAAATGAAAAGTTTTCTTTAAATTTTTTTAGAGTGAGCAGTGGTCCGTGTGGTCTGTATGCTTTGAAAAAATATTTTCATATGCATTCACAAAGGGGTAGGGGTCCCTTGGGGACAGCTTTCCGTTTGCATATGGGTTAACAACAAATTGAAATTGGTGTTAACTGCAATTGTTTTGTGACCACATTCACAGTCACAAAACAATCATACATCCCTCTGCTACTCGCAATTAGGAAGGGATGCCCCTGGGATGCCCCTTCCTAATTGTGGGTCACAATTCCTATTTTGCGAATTAGTAACCTCATACCAACTCACAAAATAAGGATTGTACATCGTACCTGGCCAACATGGGGTTGCAAATGGCAATTTTGGCCTTTTGCGACCACTAAAAGGCATCATACATCGGGCCCTTTGTATTGTATTGTCAAATATCTATTTGCACAAGCCCAAAAGCTTGTGCTTCTTGCATCATGACTGTATTCATGACTTGTATTTAAAGCTGATATTCAAGTGAGTTTTATGATTAATTTGGTATGTTCCCTGCACATTGCGATTGCTCGTAAATAAAGGGCACTTACTGCTATGGACAATTTTCTCGTGGAATCTGGAGAGTAATGTCATTATCTGTATCATTCATATCACTACTTCTGTCTGAGGCCTGCACAAGAATAATTTCAGTGTAACATGTCTGCTGTTTGACCTAGTACGGTAAGCTCTAATTTAGAAATAACTTTGCTGTATGAGCTGGCAAGCTTTTTCTATGGTCTATGATTGTGAGATTGATATACAGTTTCTTTTACCAAAATTCCAATTTCTTTTGATACACATGAGCAAGTGGGGATCTCCACAACACCTCCCATTCACTTACCTTACAGAAATAAAGTGTTCTTGCTGGATCTAGTACAAAGCAAGTAATTATATAGCACCACTTACAAATTTTACGAGACGTCACTGACATATACAGATCATGATTTAAAAATAGTGGGTCGCATTCAAGTGCACTATTTGACCTGCACTCTCCAGTGGCGGGGAATTCGCAAAAGAGTTGCTGTTCACAATCTCAGAAAAAAGCACTGTGAGAAATTCTAAAAAGTGATTGGACGAATGACTGCTGACGCAAAAGAAATGTATTTAAGAATATATTATCTTGGGAATGATTTACCAGTTGACAGTTGTTGGAACAACTTCTCTATTGTTCATTACAAGCTTAGGAAAAATAAAACATAAAACCAATAAAAAGATTGAAAAGTATGTTTTTACTTTATTATGTGCTCATCCCCCTAAGTACAGAGGATGTTAACACAACATCCCTTGTTCTAATGCAGTAACATACATTATATGGAATTCACATCCTTGCAATGATTTCATCACCCCATTTACCAGGAAACTGCCTGCAGGGTTGGTGAAAAAGCCCACTTATCACAAGGATATTTTTGTTTTGATTTCACATACATCTCTCTCTATCTCTGTATAGTATATCTATCTCTCTCGCTCTGTCTCTCTCTTTCTCTCTCTCTCTCTCTCTCTATATATATATACGTATTCACTGAAAAACCTAAAGGTTACAGGAACGTTATAGTTAGGTTCTGAATGTACTTGTACAAAACCAAAGAAATTCAGCAGCTATAGTTAGAGTTCTTTTAAGTAACTATAATTTTGCTGTGAAACAAATTGAACTCAATCCTGAAGGAGGTAATCAGTCACTAAGTTCAGATAAAGGGAGTCTGAACTAATTACAGATCTTGAGACCTGTAGGGGTTGAATTTGGATAAAGAATTTAGTATTCACTTACGTTAAGAGTATTTGTTAGACATTTGGATACTACATGCCTTCTTCCAGCATCCTGTATATTTGTTTGGATTCTCTGTTATCCGGAATGCTATGGTGGAAGTTAACTTATAGTTTTATTTTTTTCCATTATGTCTCCTGATAGCTGTCTTGGATGTATGAGCTATTCTAGGATCTATGCATATTACAAGTTATTATGTATTTTATAGGTATTTACACAATATTCTCCCCTTTTTCTTGTTTCCCCTTTTCACAGGAGGAAAGGAAGGGGTTCCTTACCATAGATTTACAAGTGTTCCCTACCCTTTCTTCATTTACATGTAGTCTAGCACTTTTTGTCAGATCAGCACTTTATAGTTATTTTTGGCACATTTACTTTGGTGTTAGGAGTGTAGATATTTATAACTCTGTCTTTATACCTTATTGGTTTGTATTATGGTAGAGTTCCCTTTCGGTGACTCTTTGGGTCACCTTTGATACTGTTTGACTGGCATTTTTCTACATTGCTACTTGTGCAGCATTTTGTTGCAATTGCCCACAAGGGCCTGATTGGTTTGCCAATTGGACGGATATCGTACTAGAGGTATTATAATTTTTATATTTGTTTTCTTCCATGTATGTGTGCATGAGTTACGAGGCTAATAATATTATGTACCAGCTTGATTTATATTTAACCATAGGGTAGTTTTTCTGTCAATTTAATATACATCATGTTGACATTGATGTGACATATTTTCCATATTTTATAGTATGGGGTTTAATAGTCAGTATGACAGATCGAGACAAGCTCTACGCAGAAGAAATCAACATATCTCCATTTTCTGTGATATTAGAGAACACAATGAACACAGGCTGTGATACTGGCAGATGTTCAAAATTGACATATTGCAAACAGTTATAGTATATTAGGATGGGACACAGTGACTTCGGTTATGTTTGGAATTACTTTTGCCTATTTCAAGATGGCGACCATTTTCACATATGTTTTGTCTGTTTCTATGTCATGCACTAGTATTTCACAGAGTGTTACGGTAGTGTTGGTCATGTGATCAAGGCCATGGAGTCAGGTGAAACGCATCTGTTTGAAGTAAATTCCTGTGTACTTGTAGGCGGCTGACCTGGCTTATAGTGGGTGCCTTGTGGTACTTACACCTTGTGCCAGGTCCAGTTATACCTTGTTAATAGATTAGAAGTGTTCTAGCAGCTTAGGCTGATAGAGGTAGCTATAACAGAGCAGCTTAGGCTGAACTAGGAGACATGCAAAGCTCCTACTATACCACATATATCATATAGCACTATATCATAAGAAAACACAATACTCAGAGTTACTAAAAATAAAGGTACTTTATTTTAGTGACAATATGCCAGAAGTATCTCAGAGGATATACTCCCTTAGGAGGTAAGTAATATACACAAATTATATGTACACAAACCAAAATCAGGCAAGTAATAGTTAGAAAAGTAGTTCAAACAATGTAGAACACAATAGAATGCAATAGGGAGAAATAGGCCTAGGGGCAACACAAACCATATACTCCAAAAATGGAATGCGAACCACGAATGGACCCCAGGCCTAGTGTAGTGTGTAGAGGGTCACTGAAAGTGTAATAAAACACTAAGGGTGTCCAAGATACCCCACGCCAAGACCCTTAAAAGTGGGAGTAAAGTTACTCTACTACCCCAGAAAGACAGTAAAGTCGAGATAGGGGATTCTGCAAGGACAGTAACTGACTGCAATACACTGAAGACAGATTCCTGGACCTGAGGACCTGTAAAGGAAGGGGACCAAGTCCAAGAGTCACGCAAGTGTCCAGGGGGGCAGGAGCCCACTAAACCCTGGATGAAGGTGCAAAAGGGCTGCCTCCGGGTGGAATTCGCCGAATATTCTGCAACAACGCAAGGCGCCAGGACCTTCTCCTTTGGTCAGAAGATGCCCCACGGTGAGCTGGAGGATGCAGAGTAGTTTCCACGTAGAAAGACCGCAAACAAGCCTTGCTAGCTGCAGGAGTCGCGGTTGAGGATATTTTGGGTGCTGCCAGGGCCAAGGAAGGACCAGGAGGTCGCCCCTTGGAGGAGGAGACAGAGGGGGCACTCAGCAACACAGAGAGACCACGCAGAAGCAGCCAGAACCAGCCGAAGCACCTGAATAGGCACTTAGAAGATCTGAGGACAGCAGTTGACTCAGAGTCACACAAGAGGGTCCCACGACGCCAGAGTCCAACTCACCGAGTTGGGCAATGCAGGACAAAGTGCTGGGGACCTGGGCGAGGCTGTGCATGAAGGAAGTCTTGCAAAAGTGCACAGAAGCCCAAGCAGCTGCAGTTCACGCAGTACACAGGATTACTGTCTGGCGTGGGGAGGCAAGGACTTACCTCCACCAAAATTGCACAGAAGGGCCACTGGACTGTCGGAGACACTTATTCCCAGCTCCTGTGTTCCAGGGATGACGCTCGTCAGGATGAGAGGGGACCCAGAGGACCGGTGATGCAGAAGTTTGGTGCCTGCGTTGGCAGGGGGAAGATTCCGTCGACCCACTGGAGATTTCTTCTTGGCTTCCAGTGCAGCGGGAAGGCAGACAGCCCTCAGGGCATGCACCACCAGGAAACAGTCGAGAAAGCCGGCAGGATGAGGTGCTACAATGTTGCTGGTAGTCTTCTTGCTACTTTGTTGCAGTTATGCAGGCGTCCTGGAGCAGTCAGCAGTCGATCCTTGGCAGAAGTCAAAGAGGGAAGTGCAGAGGAACTCTGTTGAGCTCTTGCATTCTTTATCTGGTGAGATGCCCACAGGAGAGACCCTAAATAGCCCACAGAGGAGGATTGGCTACTGAGAAAGGTAAGCACCTATCAGGAGGGGTCTCTGACGTCACCTTCTGGCACTGAGAGCTGTCCATTGTGCCCTCACACCTCTGCATCCAAGATGGCAGAGGTTTGGGACACACTGGAGGAGCTCTGGGCATCTCCCCTGGGAGGTGCTGGTCAGGAGAGTGGTCACTCCCCTTTCCTTTGTCCAGTTTCACACCAGAGCAGGGCTGGGGGGATCCCTGAACCGGTGTAGACTGGCGTATGCAAGGAGGGCACCATCTGTCCCCTTCAAAGCATTTCCAGAGGGAGGGGTGTAACACCCTCTCTCAGAGGAAATCCTTTGTTCTGCCTTCCTGGGACCAGGCTGCCCAGGCCCCAGGGGCAGAAACCTGTCTGAGGGGTTGGCAGCAGCAGTAGCTGCAGTGGAGACCCCGGAAAGTTAGTTTGGCAGTACCTGGGCTCTATGCTGGAGACCCGGGGATGCATCAAATTGTCCCCCCAATACCAGAATGGTGTTGGGGTGACAAGTCCATGATCCTAGACATGTTACATGGCCATGTTCGGAGTTACCATTGTGACACTACATATAGGTAGTGACCTATATGTAGTGCACACGTGTAGTGGTGTCCCCGCACTCACAAAGTCCGGGGAATTTGCCCTGAACAATGTGGGGGTACCTTGGCTAGTGCCTGGGTGCCCACACACTAAGTAACTGTGCACCTAACCTTCCCCAAGTGAGGGTTGGACACATAGGTGACTTATAAGTTACTTAAGTGCAGTGTAAAATGGCTGTGAAATAACGTGGACGTTATTTCACTCAGGCTGCAGTGGCAGTCCTGTGTAAGAATTGTCTGAGCTCCCTATGGGTGGCAAAAGAAATGCTGCAGCCCATAGGGATCTCCTGGAACCCCAATACCCTGGGTACCTAGGTACCATATACAAGTGGATTATAAGGGTGTTCCAGTGTGCCAATGAGAATTGGTAAAATTAGTCACTAGCCTGCAGTGGCAATTTTAAAAGCAGAGAGAGCATAAACACTAAGGTTCTGGTTAGCAGAGCCTCAGTGATACAGTTAGGCACCACACAGGGAACACATATAGGCCACAAACTTATGAGCACTGAGGTCCTGGCTAGCAGGATCCCAGTGACACATAACAAACGCACTGACAACATAGGGTTTTCACTCTGAGCACTGGGCCCTGGCTAGCAGGATCCCAGTGAGACAGTAAAAACACCCTGACATATACTCACAAACAGGCCAAAAGTGGGGGTAACAAGGCTAGAAAGAGGCTACCTTCCTACAGTTACTTCATAACCTGAGTGAGAGTATCTTTTTGTGAGTGTGGATTCTGTACATTAATTTGGTGGTGTTGCTCCGCCAGATCCCACTCCACTCCCCTTGGGGAGTGGGCCCGTGTTTGGAGCATTGTTGCCTTGGATATATATGTATATGTAAATGTATATATATATATATATATATATATATATATATATATATATATATATATATAAATATATATATATATATACACACATGCATATGTTCACTTAATAAAACCAAAGGTTACAGGGACGTTATAGTTAGACTAACATTTTAAGGTTACAAAACCATAGAAATTCACTTGTTATAGTTAGAGTCATCTCAATACTCAAGTAACTATAACTTGTGCCCTATGGTAACTATAACTCGTGCCTTTGCCATCCACTGCTAATTGCCCCACAAATTATGGCACTCATGAGATCTTTCATAACATCATTGAAAATATCAATGTAATATTCACCGTAAAAGCTGTGACGAAAAACTGCATGGTGGCCACTCCCTGTAGCCAACCCCTCCTAACCACTGAACCACACTGCGCAAGTCCTTTGGCATGCACAGCAGGAGTTAGTCGCAGGTCTAAGTGGCCCCACTCCCCCGGCTGATTTCGGCCCGAGGACCTCATCCCCCGGGGTCTGGCCTTCTAAAATTTGTTTTTTGGGGGGGGAGAAGGGCCACACAGCCCCCTCCCCTTGCTGATTTTGGACCCAGGGTCCCCATCCCCTGGAGCCCAGCATTAATATACAGTTCTTTTGGGGAGGCAGGTCCGTGTTCATCTCAGTTCGGGGGACCCCATCCCTTGGGGCCTAGCCTAAACATGTTTTTGGGGGGAGGGGGCCATGTGGCTCCCTCCCCAGGCCAATCTCGGCCCTCGGGACCCCATCCCCCGGCGCCTAGAGTTAATGTATGGCTTTTTTTAAGAAGCGGGGTTGCAAGGCCCCCGTCCGTGGGATGATCTTGGCCCTGGAACCCCAGAGCCCAATCTAAACAGTTTTTTTGTGATGAAAAAACTGCATGGTGGCCACTCCCTGTAGCCAACCCCTCCTAACCACTCAAACCCACAGTGCGCAAGTTCT
The DNA here is from genome assembly GCF_031143425.1 of Pleurodeles waltl. Lineage (NCBI taxonomy): Eukaryota > Metazoa > Chordata > Amphibia > Caudata > Salamandridae > Pleurodeles > Pleurodeles waltl. The sequence goes on along the minus strand of NC_090448.1, from coordinate 932,543,836 downwards.
TTGGCCATGAACAGTGGGAGTTGGTTGCAGGTCTAAGTGGCCCCACTCCTCAGGTCAATCTCAGCCCGGGGACCCCATCTTAAGGCCCCGCAGTCCCAGCATTCTCCCAGCCTCCTGCAGGAGCCAGCATTGCTGTCACAGACAAGGAGCTGCTAAACATGCAGCTCCCTGTCTGTGAGGGCAATTGTTTCCTCTGTTTCCCTGCCTGCATCTCTGAGAAGCTGAGTAGATCTGACTAAGCTTCACAGGTGGTCATTGATGTAGCATTGCACTAGCAATCATTGCAAGTTGTCTTTGTTATAGCGTGAAGTGCAGGTCTTGAGTTGCTAGCGGTTGTGGACAGTCATTGTCAGTGCAAAGAGCAGACTTCACCAGAGCTTCACATTGGCGGTTGGTGTGGTTGTAAGAGTCTTGGCAAGAATGGGTCCGTTCATGGTCGTGAGAAGCCCAAACCTCTGGATTTTCACTTTATATTGAGGAGTGCAGTCTGCTGCTAGCAGGGATCAGGCAAGTCCAGTTGCAGTATGTCAGCTTGGCAGTTGTAGGGTGTCCCAGTATTTCACACAAGAGTTCAGCCAACTGACATTTTGAGTCACGCTGGTAGCCTAGGATGAAGACAAGCAGGCCCAATCTTCCTTCTCAGACAACAAGGCAGTCCTTCAAGCAGGGGGGGTCAGTCCTCTGGCAGCAGGACAGTCCGTCTTCTGTAACTTCAGCAGGTCCAGGAGTGATGTGATGAATTACTCTGAAGATTACATTTTTACACCTGATGCCAGCCTTTCCAATGAGGGACCTCTGTCCTATTCCCACATATGGTTCTGAAAAGTTCTTCCCCTGTCAAGGCTCTCGGCTGCGCAGGGGTGACAATAGGCAATGCACAACTGGTGTCAGGTTTCTTTGTGTGGGCAGGAGGCAAAGCCCTTGGAAGTGTAGGTGGAGCTGGGTACAACCCATCTCCAGTCATCCTGCCAGGATGGACCATCATGTCCACATCTAAGCCCCCTTTGTGTTACTGATTGAAGCAATACACACGCCCCAACAGGGCAGCCATTCAAAGTAATGTGACCCAGGATACAAGCAGAAGGCACAAATGTTTGGGACAAGAATATGCCAACTTTCTAAAGGTGGCATTTTCAGAAATTGTGAGTTAACCCCTGACCAACATTATAGAGGATTTTAAATTACAATTCATTTGAGTGTCAACATTGTATCTCTGTCTGCTCCCAATCTAAAGTTAGCACTTATTAAATATAAAAAGGTAACCTAGTATTAGAAAATGGGAGATATAGGCCTTACAACATTGGAAAAAGACTTTTTTTTACCGCCATGACACGTAAACCTTAAGTACACATGTCCTACTTTTTAAATGCAATGCCCTAGGTGCCTCAGACCCTACCTAAGGGTTGACTAATAAGAGTTAAAAATGAAGACCTAGAGGTCGAAATGCCATGTTAACAGTGCACTACAAGCTGCAGTGGCAGACCTGAGACATGTTTTAAAGTGCTACTTTAGTGGGTGGCACAAGGAGTACTGCAGGCCCACTAGTTTCACTTGTTACCAGCCATCTTACAGGTGGTACCTTCTACTACAAACTTATAAGTAAATTAATTGTTCCAATCAGGTAGATGCCAATTACACCATGTTTCAGGGAGAGAGCACAAGCACTTTACGAATGGGTAGCAGTGAAAAAGTGCACAGAGTTAAAATGCTAACCAAGGCAGGTTCAGCAACTGAAGGCAAAAATCTGGGGGCGACCTTGAAAAAGGGCAAGTCCAACAAAGGGCAAGTGGTGGATCACAAATTGATCACCAAAGTTTCGAATGAGGATTCCTACTTCAGCAGTACACATAAATGTCCATCAAGCTTGCATTTGCAGGACTAATATTTTCTTTCTTGTGTGGTAGTTTCACTTTAGGGCTTCAGGCTGGAGCGCAAGGTAAGCATGAAAAGTGGATAATGAGCCCTCAAAATATTGGACCCAGCTGAATTACAACATCATCGCAGACGATCAGCTGAAACGAAGAGAAAAAAAAAACAAATAAATACGTAAAACAAAACACACGAAGATCCAATGTATTTATTTATACAATGCGAATATAACAATTCATGGATAACAGAAGTAGACAGGCACACCAGCAATTTTGGTACTTAATAATTTGGACTGTAGGACAATATAGAGCAGCTCTCTGGGCTGCTTCACATCTTTTCCCTGGCTCTGTTGCTCATTGCAATGGCTTTGTATGTGCTCCTGAGAACACTTCAGAAAACAAGCCAGCTTTTCTCTGGCTGCGAGCCTCAGAAAATGGCTCCATGGAGCTTGAGTGCTGACCGACCCTATTCAAAAATACGATTTCTCTTGCAAAGATAATTTCACCTACAGTTATCGTAAATGGGAAGAGCCTGTCTGCCACAGACAGACATGGCACTGTCTCTGCACTGTAAGTGGTCCAATGCCAGGCAAACTACAGCTGTGGTTGTAGTGCTTATCTACATTGCTTGAATGCTTTATTATTACTGTAGTTATGCGGTTCCATTGAAAGACAAAATCCCCCGGTGGCCAAGGATATTTAAAAATGAAAGCCTGACTAATGCACGATTCTTGGCGGATGCCAAAACTGCCTATCACGGCAGCCACTGTTCATTGTTTCAAACATTTAAAAATCAATTCATAACAATCCCTTCGCCATCTGATGACATAAGCTTGATGCTGCATGAGTAATCACATTTCGATATTTTTAGCAGGCGCTTTCCCCTGCATGTCTGTGTTGTGAAGCTGCAGAAACGCGTTGTCACACTTAATGTTGCAGAATTATGGTACAGATCTACTCTGACAACAATTGCGTTTGCCCGGTACATATGTAAAGTATGCAGGATCAAGAGGGTCAAATCCCTGTATGGTTCCAACAAACATCCAATTGGTACTTTGTGGTCTGCGTCCATATTTGATTTTCGTTTTGTTTTAAACAATATTAAATTAATCCTTGAATATAAAAAGTGATCTGTTTTCCGCCTAATCCGGAATGTACACTGGAACACCGAGTACAGGAATATCACGGTACACTAATAAAATGGGCAACCTATTGAAAGGTAAGTGCATAAAGGGAAGTATAGACTTACTGTTCTTAACTCCACATCTACGCACCTTGAACATATACATAACTTCGTGGTACACAGATGTGGAGTTAGGCATGGGAAATCTATACATACTTATCTTTTGATACTTTGCCCCTCGATATTCTCTCTATATTAGTGTCCAATTGATACTTTGTAGTCAATATTTAGGATCCACCACATTCACGAGTACGTTACTGAATAATGGCTGCAAAAAGACCACTGTTAAATTTTGTTTGGTCTGCGAGTGAGGTCATGAAGTGGTGTAAACAAGGATGATTATATATGTGATCTTTTCCCTCTTGAATGAGTATGAAGGGCCTGATTTAGGGTTTGGTGGGCACCCTTGTCGTCCATCAGGCTGGGGGAAGAAATTATGTCCGCCATACTGACAGACTATGAGGTCAATGCTGGCTCTGTGGTGATCTCTGTTCCTTCAGAGGGGCCTCCCACATGGCAGCTCTTGTGAAGACATGGAAAGTTTGGTCAGTGGCTGACACATTTCAGACAGCCTCTCACCAAACCATTTTTTGTTTCAAAAACAGACTCCCAAAGTGGGGGTTTGTCTTGGAAACAACAATATACTACTGACCCTGATGCCGCAGGAGTTGTCCCTAATGGTGTGGGGTCATTGGTATATTTCTCTGTTCGTGGCTATGAACATGCATGTGGCAAAGTAGTTGCAGGCTGATAAAATGGGTTTTATGTAACAACATATGTGCCCCTAGGCTCCTCATTTTTTGGTCCTTCTTCAATTTTAGTGTTGCTACTCGATATCACAAGCAAATGATTGTGAATGTATTAGGGAAATGTGATTCTGGAACATCAGAACAGAGATCATTTCCTTTGGCAGATAGTGAAAGTCTGCCTAGTTGATTGACAAATGACAGCCTTCTAAAGAACTCTGATTGATCCCTTTGACCAAATTTGTTTGTTTCACTTTGTTGAGAGTTGGCAATGGTATTTTGCAATGTATTCTAACATGCAAAGGTACTCAGCTCAAGTTGAGAAAACTATATTTTACTGATGGAGCATTTTCATCTTTTGGAGGAATCAATGCTCATCGAGGCCGATGGACCTCTGAACCCTGCTAAGATTGTGGTAGAACCATTAACAACATTTGCAATATGAACCAATAAAATTGCACAGTGCGACCCATTTGGCCATACAAGGAAAACTCCAGTCGTGATTAAAGTTAAGGGGGTTTATTACAAACTCAAAGTCACAAAGACATGTTTCAAGATAAAGTTATAAAGATACAGTATCACCAAGCAAAATAGGTAAGCAAACTAATATTAAAAGAACTAAGTATTCAATAAGAAAAGTACAAAACAATAACAAAATTAGTTGTGATTCACACATTGCTCAGGCTTAGCAAGCATCAGTCAGTTTCAAATCATCAAAGTTATAGTTCTGGTGGGGCATATGGTAACGCTACAGTAGGCCAAATCAGGGAATGACATGTGGGGAGTGGAACACATGCAGGCAAAACACAAAAAGGACAAAAAGGGCAAAAATAATTTTGAAAAGGAAATCTCGGGCAGCCAAGTACTTGCAAAGGTGGACAAAATATAGTAAAAAGGGAAAGCGCCAGTGGATCAGAAGCTTGATCAAGAGTCTGCTTCAAGGCTTAGGGAGAAAATCTCTAAACCTCAACAGGGCATTGCAAAGTGCAAATCAGAGAAGAAGATTCCTCTCCAATGGGCTCAGCATTTAGGGATTCTTCTTCAGCTAAGGTTCTGGATGAATGGCATCTGGAAAACTGATCTAAGTCTAACTGGTCATCGATATGTCAAAGTTCATAAAGCATTCTGATTCGCCAAAGGTGACAGTCCACATGACTTTGTAGGAGCATCATCCAATAAAAATTGATCACAGACTCCAGATTCCAACATCAACATCCATTCACAGTCTTTCCATGTAGCTCCACCCACTCAGTATTGAAACATTTGTATAACTTGTTAGTCAATTGCTAAGGATGTTCCAAGCTCAAAGACACACTTACACTTCTCTCTATGATTTAAACATTAGGGCTTATTAGTGTTCTTATAGAAAGAAAGTCTGAAAGGAAACGCACGTTATGAAAATTAATCAGCACTTCCTGCATACTCATGTAATACAAATCGAATAGGCTTCACTTAGGTTAATGCAAGTGAATTGTAGCAGTACATTTAATTAATGCATCTTAATGTACACAATTTGAATATGCAACTTATGTATTCAAAATTAATAATGCTTTACTAATATTCATATTACAGCAAATTTAAATGAAACGACTCTGTCAATACATTTCTGTTGATATAACACAGAACTGCAATACTCTATTTGAATAATTAATCATTAAAAATTCAACATAGTTTTAATACATGCCATTCTAAGGTGTAAAATATAACATATTATCAATTTATCTTGCAACATTTGATTCATGTGCAATGCCACCAGGGTTTCTTACACTAGTCTAAATGAATGCACAGTTAAAATGACTTCTCAGGACATCTCTCTACATTCAAACTTTTAGTACTTTGGTTAATGTAATGCATATATTGTCCCATATAGATGACATCTGTGATGTGTGGGACAGCACTAAAATTTCAACTACATCATTACTGTTCTCTCTCTAACGCCCTCATTACTCTTGAGAGACTTTCAAAAAAGCTGATGAGACATACGACTGTGGGATGTCACTAAAAATGTTTGTTTTTGTTATGAATAACTGAAACTGCAGTGTGACTAAACATTATTGATTTGCTTAACCTGTGTCCTGTTGGCTTTTACTTATAATGTTTGCTGTGCACCACCCTCTGTCGAGGTGTTACTTAAACCTTTTGATGTGCATGATCTAAAACCAATCACCCGTTGGGTGTTGCAAAAACCATCCTGTTGGTGTTCCTAACTCTGGTGTGGGTGTATAGTGGACAATTGCTGATGTCTTTGTGTGCAGATATGTATGCAGAGAGGTTCTAAAATTATTGGTGCGTGGTACTGCACTGTGATATGAATGTGTCTGGCTTTTGAGTTAGCTCCATTAAAGGGCCAGCAACGATAATACTAACTATGATGGCTGATGGGAAGGTGTTACTAGGCTTGTATCTTTTGTTAACAAACTATTTGTGGTTGCATGCCTCAATACACAGTGGTGGCATCAGTTTCAAAAGTAAAGTGTTGTGGTGTGCCACATCAAGCAGGCAAACATTGGTATTCTAAAATATTCTCTCTGCTATTGATGTCATCTGTTATATTCAGGTTCCAGATATTAAACAGACAGGAGAGACAGAGAAAAAGTGCTTGGTAGTCTTTCCATACCTTTAGTATAGACAACTAGCTCACTTTGGTCAAACTGGTCAAACACGGTAGTAATATGTGTAATGTGTGTAGTATTTAAGTACTCTCTCATGCTCTAAATAAACAAATGAGAGTGGTTTTTTTCAATTAAGGAAGTCTCTTCCTCCTTACACAAGTCAATAACCATACTAAAACAAGAATAAATCAGTTAGTTCTTGTGGAATTTTTGAAACAGAGGATGCTGATAAACATTTTTGATGTTAAGGATAGAGGATGCCGGGAGACATTATTAACAATAATGGGTTAGGCAGAAAGGCCATTGGGCCATTATATTGGTGGAAGCAGAGACTGAGATTACAGGTAATAATTGTGTAGGAATATGATTCAATAGTAATGCAAGTGAGGCAAAATAACACATGGAGAGGACTGAGAGTGTATGTCATACTATACCAATATATCATTAGGTAGTTGTGATGGCTAATACTAGCAATTCATGGATCACAAATAGTTTTTGTTACTAGGTGCTGTTGGGTTGAAAGGAATGCCTCTGGGTGTGTTGAAGAGATGTTGGTATATTCTAGCGGATCATGGAATGCTTTTTCTGAGTGATGGTGGGAAACCATTGGGTGATAATTATGGACTCTTTTATCGTAGCCATAAGATGCTCTAGGACAGAAAGAATAGGGTGTCAGAGAATGAGAAGAAAACTGGAAGTCTATGCAGAAAGATAATATAGGACCTCAGGAAATGTGAAGTGGTGATGATGGGTTGTACTATAAGATGGTCAGTTTTTTTTCTTATGTGCGTTAAGGGAAGGCTGTGGGGTTGAGGTAATGGGGATGCTGGATATTCTCACATTATGTGCTTTAAATTATTAGAACTAAACCTACCAAACTAGACAACCGCATTCAACACTTTATCACACATTTCCTGGTCCAAATCATAGACATTCAGGTAGACCTTACTTTCCTTTGGGCCACATATAATGAAGTCAAGACCAAGCCCGAAGGGAAGGCATGGCATGAGTCTGATCCAACCTACACCAAATGATGTTAAGTACACACTGAGCCATAGCATGTTGAATGCACTTTTCCATCATCATGGAAATCATATCTCATTACGACTCATGAATGGCAGGAAAGCATCTTTTTCCAGACTGAGGTGCTCTGTTGATTTGTTTCCTCCATGCTCAAAGCTTCGGTTCTTCAGTGCTCTGACACAGGCTTTCAATGAATCTATATCATGTACATTTCAGAACAACACAAGTAACGCGTTCTTGTCACACTAGCTTCAGGAGACCCTCAGATTAATTACTACATATGCATGCAAAGTATTGCTGGTCGAGCCTGACATATATAGATGCAGATACCATATATATAAAAAACATGCATACAGCGCAAGTTCTTGTATGGACAAACCTGTTGTTGAAAGGGCCAAATTCAACGGATGAGGTAAATATAAATGCAGTATACCTAGCACTTAATACTAAAGGTTTTCCTGTTCGAAAGTGCTCCCACTATTCACAGGAATAAAATCAGCCACAGGAAAATAGAGTGCTGGCCCGTGGATCTGAAGACTTTTTTGAACCCTGATGTTAAAGTACATTGTCTGGCCCTACAGTCAACAATGTAAGCAGTGGATCATATCCACTGAGTAGCATTTCATTTATAATACATAGGAAGGGACTTTGGATAGTATACACTTGACCTTTCTTCTTAAGAACCAAACAGATGTGGTAGGGGTGCACGACACAGTATTGACTGAAGTGGAGGCCTGGATACTAGGGGCTCCAGTGTCACAGTGTGCCAGCCCATATTTACAAGGCCATGCAAAGCCACCTTGCGTGGCTTTCCATGACCTTGTAAATATGGATCCCTTTCACTCATAACACTGTGTGAGAGGGGCGTTCCCATGCAACACTCATGGAACCCAAAGGAACCTGACGCATTCCCAGACTTACATGTCTGGAAATGCATCAGATTCCTACGCCACCTCAGGAGTGGCATAAGAATGATGCAATGGGGAGAAATATCTTCCTTTCTCCCCGTTTTTTCCTCTTTCTGCACACATAGAAAGAGAAAACACCTTTTGTGATTGTTTTTTTGCAGGAAAGTGTCCCATCCTGCACAAAAACAATCATCTCCACATCTCCATAGTGCAAGGGTGCCTGCGTCGGTCCTAGGCAGCAATTTGAGCACCAGCCCAGGGGGAGAGGGCAGAAATGTACCATATCTTGCAGATACAGCTCATTTCCCCAGTTTCCTGGTGATGCAGGGTGGCACAGCATACCTGGCTGTGCCGCCCTGCAGGAGGGGCCTCGTAAATGAGATCTATGGAGCTTATTTACAAGCCCCTTGCGCCGCCGGTGCATCACTTTTTCCCATGTAAATAGTGACGCATCAGCGCGCAAGGGGCTTATGAATAAGCCCCTAGGAGTTTAAATGAGCCCCTTCCCTTCCAGCAGAAGCTCCTTTCCTAATAAATGGCAGATGACTGTTGGTGATATAACATAACAAAACATAACATAAAGTTTATTTGTAAAGCGCACCATCACCGCTATTGTTTATTGACCAGATAAAAAACCCTTGCAGATGGTGTAGGAACAGAACTTGTTTCCAGCTCCACAGTCACCCATTACATAGTAGTCGTTTTCTCGATAGGAACCCAAAGCAGGTTATTCATTGGATAGGGTGAATTTAGTAAATAATATGACTTTCTACATAGAACACTGTGCCATATTTATACTTTTTTAGCGCTGCATTTGCGCCGCTTTTTGACGCAAAATCGGCCCAAACTTACAAATTACAATTGTATTTTGTAAGTGTGCGCCGATTTTGCGTCAAAAAATGACGCAACTGCTGCGCTAAAAAAGTATAAATACGGGGGTGTCACTGGGCATTTCGACTTCAAACTGTCGTCTACTGCTTACTCTTATACAGCCCTTATGAAGTTAATAAGGGGAAATCTACAAGCAATGCGACAATATTAGTGAAAACGCTATTTTAGGTGCAATATGTATAGCAGGCGATATTAGTTTCAGTATTTGACATACAACCCTAAACCCTGTTAATAAACCGAGTGGGGTTAACAGCTAAGAACTGGACATACAAATGGCGGAAGAATTCTGTGAAGCATAGCAATCATCTTCTGTTAAGCGGTGGTAGAGAGGACTAGTGACAGTTAAACTGTCCAGATGCTCGTGGTAAAGCCGTGACATACGTTCAGTTTGCCGGCCCAGCTGCTGGATGTGGCACGCGCTCCAAATATTTACCTCCTTGCCCTCTGGTAAAAGCCGCAAGATGCCACGTGTTGCCGAGTCTCTGTGGTGCTGGAATATCCGAGCGTTTCTTCAATATGGTGTCCTCGCACGACTGTACGTAGCTGCTTTTGCAAAACAAGCATCGTATTCTGTTCTTCGCCAACTCATCGTGAAAAAAACATGGAAACTAATTAGATTAGCAGAGATAAGTGATTGCTTGCCCCGCCGTTACGGAGCGCCAATTTATTCCTCAGGTAGTGTAGGGACTCAAGCCAGCGGTCAGTAAACTGACGAATCTGTCAGCTTTGCTGGGTGGCTGTCACTCAAATCTGGTGCCCGCTGCGTATTTCGGTGCTCCCTGCATTAACACCCTGCTGGGATAATTCTTTTTTATCCTTTTTTTGTGCCACCAAGTGGGCCTTGCCACCGCACTGCTGTTTTTCATCTTGTTAATTGAGTCATTTATTTCGTTAAAAAGGTGAAACTCTATCAGGCTTTCGCGTGCCAAATGTGCGGAGGCATATTTAATGATACTTCAAAAATGTTAGGCACAGGCAGGCCTGGCTGTACTGGGAAAGCGCGGTTTCCATATGCGGAGGTTCGCCAGAACCTTTTCTTTGCTAATTATAAAGGAACTATACCTATACATCACAGCAAAGTGTCCTGAAGGGAAAAACAACCATGTTTTGTTTGCATGAGGGAGGTCAAAATATTTATGGAGCCACACATTTTTCGCCAAGGACTGTAATCCATTTTGGAAAATAGATAACCGGGAATTGGGGGATGGCAACATTGAAAAGTTGAAGAACTTAGTATAACATTTTTAAGTCTAGGCTCTGGACATCACCGTGTGCAACAGTGAGAGAATAAGGATCTGTTGCTGTCTTTTGGTACACGAATATTGTTAAAATAATACAGTCCAGCCTATAAGGCCAGGTGTTAAGACACAATATCGGAAAAAAATATTGTGTGGATAAAATATTGTGTCAAGAACATTGAGGACAAACATATAGTGAAGGAAAGTTTCTAAAATAAGGAAAGTTTTACTGTACATATCTCCAGAGATTTGTACCCTGACCACACACACACACACACACACACACACACAAACACAGACATACACACACACACACACACACATATATATCTTCAAGGTACTTAGATGTGGATTTGAGAATAGTATAACTATACTTACCCATTTGCACTTACCTTTTCGATATTTTGGTCTTCGATATTATTAACACAATATTATGGCCACACAATACATTTGTTACCGATATTCTGTCAGTGATCCGAATGCTACACTGACAGGTATCCTTGTTCTAATAGTGTCAAACTGCACATGTTTTAATACATACAGTTGCATCTATATAACCTCACACCATACTTGTCTTCTTTCTTTCTCTCTCTCTTGCTCTCTCTCTCTCTTTCTCTTACACACACACACACACACACACACACACAGACAGAAAGACAGATAGACACACATACATAGTCACACACACCCTTAGACAAATGTTAAGAACATTAGAGGAATGTATGAATGAAGGCAGTAATGGATGAATTAATTATATGCAATGAGCCTGGGCGTTATATTGCCTCACTGCATTCTTCAGTTTAAGGAAAGAGGTGTGTGGGATTGTGGAAAGATTGCTGTTGACACACACTGTGTTTTTTTCTGCTAGTAGATGGGCAGAGGTTGCATGTTCCACAGCTGGGGAATATGAATTACTTGCTACCTCTTGAGCTTCCTTTTGTTCAGTAGTTTTAATGCAGGCTTAATTAGGTAAGTGTGATATACATTAGAATACTTGAAGATAGTCATGAGAAGATCAATTTATTGGCCTCATTTAAAGCTTGGCAGAGCAGAAACCATTCAGTGAACTGGCAGGGATCCCTCATGCCAAGCACAGATTTACCCAACGATATTTAGAGGTAGGAGAAACACCAGGTTACTGATAGCTCGACCTGAGCTGGCTGTTCCATCGAAAAACATTGACCATGTGACTCATTCACCATAGTGCAGGAGGGTTTGGTTAGATTAGTGGAATCTATTTGAATCCTTGAAGTTAATGCTGAAAAACAAATTTATTTCCCTCATTCAAAACTTGGCAGACAAGATCCCATAAATTGACAGGTATATTGCTCGCAAACTGAGATTTCCCAAAATCCATTTTAGAGGTAGGGGTTTCAACAGGTTTCTGACAGCTGAACTGACTGCGCCATTGGAAACCTTTGATCAATTGATCCTTTATTTACAGAGCAGGGTGTCACAGTGACCTTCACTCTACTCTCTTCAGAGTGGGTGACCATCAGAGAATTTCTCAGCTGTGGACTGTCATGCAAGGCATGCCGGTACCTGGGAGGAAAAACAAACATTGGCACTGACTCGCAGGGAGGATTCTCTGTGCATCACAGCCTTGTTTATTTTTTTTACTCAAACAAACTCCTGATTTGGATGTTTGATTTGGTAAAGTAAAAACATTTGCCAGGTAGGGCAAAAAACAACAGACCCACTTGGCAATCTGCTTTGCCTTCACTCCATTCACCACACTGGCAGATGCACTGAAGACAAAGATATCCTCAACAGACAGGTGGGGATCTCTTAGTATAGTGGCTGGTCCTTTGCCACGAAAGAGGAGGCCACAGCCTCTATTGAGCTGGCTTGCTGGCAGACCTCCTACCAAAGTTTAAAGCAGCCCCCTCAGTGTCTTAAAAATGCACATACAGACTTACTTTAGTTATATTACTAAGGATTTTATTTTAATAGCAGACTATAGACACAAATCTTGTAAGAAACAAAGCTTGGTGTATTCAGGGCCAGCTGCACAGACCTGTGTTTAACCTGCTGGCCAAAGGTTCTAATATCACCAGTGCAGTCATGTCCTTTAATCATTCTTAGATCGATAAAATGAATGTCAACGAGTGTGGCGCTAAAACATCTTTAAAAAGACTACAAGAAAAATACGCTATAAGGAGTGGGCTACATAAATGATAAATGCTGCATATTTATCCACAGGCCCATACATGCTCTTTATGAACACACCTTAAAAACTCCTGTTATGCGTTGCTCTGATATTTTGGAAGTGAAAAATACTTTTTTTCATAGCAATGTTACCATAATAGTTGAAAAATAAAATACATGGATCAGACCAATCCATAACATAAAGGCCCTCATTACAACCTCAACGGTCTTTTAAAATGTCCGCAGGGCCTGCAGGAGCCAGAATACCGCCAGTGCCTGTGGTATTCCTGGCTCCCTATTATGACTTTTCTGCTAGGCCAGCAGACGGTAACCATGTTACCGTCCGCCGGCCCAGCGGAAAAGTCACATCAACATTGCTGCCGGCTCGTAATAGAGCCGGCGGCAATGCTGATGTGCAGGGAAGTGAAATGCACGACGGGGCTATTCCTGGGGGCCCCTGCACTGCCCATGGCAGGTGCATGGGCAGTGCAGGGGCCCCCAGGGGCACTCCAAGTCCCCCTTACCACCAGCCTTTCCATGGCGACGTTTACCACCGTGGCCAGGCTGGCGGTGGTATGTTGGAGGGGGCGGCGGTATGGCGTGGCTATTGCGCCATGGTCACAATAGCTGGCGGGACACTGCAAGCTTACCGCCGGCCGCCAGGGTCGTAATGAGGCCCAAAATGGCTTAAGGAGTAATGCTAACAATGAGGATGTTTTTTCATCCCCTGATTTAGAGTGACTTCATAGACAACTAAAGCTTCACTCTCAATTTATACAATGTCACTGGTAATCATTAATTCAAATCATCACTGATATTGACAGATATCAGTTTATCTTTGCACTATTTACTGAAGAATCAGTGAAAGTCTTGAAAACCAATGTAGGAGAAGAGATTATGTTGGGACTCAGTTTTTCTGTCACAGGAGCAGACGGCAGACTGTATTGATAGAACATCTCACTCTGACTCACCCTCATTAGAAGTAAGTTCTAAAAATGAAAAGACGGTGAAGCCTCTTGGAAGGAGCATGTGCTGGTAAATCAACAGGTACCAGTATAAAGTATAATTTAGTGGAGGAAGTGGCCCAACAAAGAAACAAGCAAAATGTGATTGGAGAAATTATCGGTCTTCAGGGGAGGTATTATACATATTAATCTTGTGTCAGTTTTTTACTCTCAACTGGTCATAAGACTTGTTGGGTACACAAAGACAGCTCCTCAGAGCAGGTGTAATATATTTTCACTAGTCAGTCCTGGCAAACAATTTCTGAATTTAATTGTGGCATATTAGATAGAGTTACAGTAGTCTAGCTTGGACAAGGTCATTTGACAAACCAGTCTGAGCAGATCACCAGGAGAATGAGAAAGAGCCTGATATAGCAAAAGTAGTATTTGACAATGATATGGGACAATGAAGCCAAAGAGAGAACACCACTGACAAGCATTTCTAAACATCTAACAACATATGTTCAAATACAACTCCCACTGGTGGGTAATACTTTTTCCTCCTCCCATTCTGTGTGATAATACTAGGAAATCCCTTCCTGCTGAGTCTGGTAAGTGGCCTGCTGTAATGGGGACCCCTTTTCCCTGAGTCCATGACACAGAAATCTTCAAATAAAAAGCCAACAAAGGGAAAAAACATCTTAAGCGAATCACACTCTGTCACCACCTGCTTTTAAATGCAGCAATATATTACACCAACACAGAAAGTAAGAAGTAGGCCTCATTGGCATTACAAATTTGACCCACTAACATAGAAATGACCTTGGCAGTGTGTAGTGCCAGCATGAGTACTACTCCTCTCCACTTGCTCTACTGTTGCACCCACAACTTTCCATTGCCACTAGTGTTACACTGACACTGGTGTTATACTTTAATAAGTGGTAGACAATATGAACACAGATCGGTATGATACATATCAATAAAAGTATGCCACAAGCAGTGCCTGAAAGCTGGCTCTGCACTCTTCATTTGTAGATCCTTGTCATGGTGATCTAAAAGATATCTTAGAGAAAAACTTGCAATAGACGTTTGCCAAAGTTACACCTCAAAAAATATTTTAAACAGAGTGCAAGTAGGTAATACACATTTGTGTCTTTTTGGCAAGAATATGAACAAACAATTACATAGAGAGGCGCTGGCTCACTTCCACAGTGATGGTGGTCTTCACGGGTCAGCAGGCCACCATGTTTGTAATTGCTTGTAAATTGCTTGTAAATAAAAATAAACTTTCTTTTAAAAAAAAAAAAAAACACTTTCCTGTTTCCTTAAAGGAAACGGGACACTTTTCTGATAGAAAGCCCACATACATGTATGAAACCAAACCACTAGTTGGAAGGGATGTCCATAATAAGCCCCTTCCAAAAAGTGATTTGAATTATGCTTCTAAACCCATTTAGCTATTCAAACTAAAAATAATGAATCCCTAAATGACATTGCCAAAAGGAATCTGATTTATGGAATTAGAGGATTGTGAATGATAAATCCCTACATACATCTGGCCCATATTGTGCTTACTATCTCACAATCTTTTTTGTGGTATTAGGAATAAACCTGCTGCCCAATACAGATGTTAATATAGCCTTACGGCTTGCTACCCTACTATGCTATTTGTTAAATGCACTAAACCCGAGCTATAGGCCTGAGATGCGGGTGAGGGTCTATAACAAGGGAGAGGACCTTTAACATCTGGTATAGCCTTAGGCAGAAGACTATAGGCTATAAGGCTACTAGAGCATTCCAACCACTCAGGGTAGAATGTTCTAAATCATCCTGTAGCTCATACCTCGGATTCAGGGCCATTAACAACTGGTATGGCCCTTGGCAGTCGGTATCTTGCAGGGCAAAAATATTGTACCCACTATATTGACTAACCACCACTACATTCGAAGGTAAGTCTAGGTAAGAAGATGTGTAGCTACAAATAATATGCATATAGTTACCTTGGAATGTAGTGGTCATTGATCTACTAGGGGCAACATTTTTGTAGGTCAACATTATCAACTTGATGGTGTGTCATACAGCTGTGTTAACCTTTTACCGCACTTGGGGCCAGATGTAGGAAGCCTTTTGCATGTCGCAAACTGCAAAAAATGCAGTTTGTGGCATGCAAAAGGCCGAACGCGATGCTCATCCTCAAACTGCGAGTCGGTACCGACTCGCAATTTGAGGATGCGACTCGCAAATAGGAAGGGGTGTTCCCTTCCTATTTGCGACCGCATCGCCATGCTGAGTTGCTTTGTGACCGCGATAGCGGTCGCAAACCAACTCGCAGTTACCACCAGTGTCACACTGGTGGTAACTCATTCGCAAAAGGGAAGGGGTCCCCATGGGACCCCTTCCTCTTTGTGAATGCCGAAAAACATATTTTTTCAGAGCAGGCAGTGGTCTTATGGACCACTGCCTACTCTGAAAAAAATGAAACCAAATGGTTTTGGAAGATTTTTCTTTTTGTAACTCGTTTTCATTTAAAGAAAACGGGTTGCAAAAAGAAAAAAAAAACTGCTTTATTTAAAAAGCAGTCACAGACATGGGGGTCTGCTGACTACAGCAGGCCACCATCCCTGTGAGTGCAGGGACTCGCTATGGGGTCGCAAACTGCGACCCACCTCATGAATATTAATGAGGTGGGTCTTTGCGACCCCATAGCGAGTCGCAGAAAGTGTCTGAGACACCTTTCTACATTCCATTTTGCAAGTTGCAATTTGCGAGTAGGTCAGACTCGCAATTTGCAAGTCGCAAAATTTTCCTTTCCTACATCTGGCCCTAAGTTAAGCTGCGTCACCAATGTTTGATGACAGGTCACTGTTAGTCGTCATATGATCTTCACAACTATTAGACATTTTGTCCGAAATGTTAATATAAAAACTCACAGTCAAGAACCTCAAGGGGTCTCACAGCAATGCAGTACCCACCTCCAAAGATGCCCCCTGTAAAAGCTGAAGTCACCCATATGCTTAAAAGGGACAAGAACCAGAGCTTTCTGAGTTATAAATGAAAGTTTGAGACCCTTGGAAATGTAAATCAGAGCCACACAACTTGAAAAAGAAACACACCTCCAGCGGCCATATATTTACTCAAAATAAACTTGTTTTAAATAGCCACACTGCCTTCTCTCAGCATTTGCATGACCACTGCATTAGTTTAAAGCCATGTGGGATCATTATCTCCAGCAGGGCCATTCTTCCCTCATTAATCCAGGTTTCTGTGACACACTGTGTATCTAAGTGCATATCATTATTAGAGAGCAGATCCCCGATCTCTTTCAGGGGCTGCATAATTAAATTTACATGTAGGTCATCCACCTACCGAACCTCCTGTCCCTTATTACGACTACAAGGCTTCATTCCTTTTGCAACAGAGTGTAAGAAGTGTGGCTTTGGAACTGGGTAGCTCCCAGAAGAATAAACCCCTTTATGCTGCGTTTCACTTCTTCACCGTGCCAGGTGAAACCATTTAATTACAATACACACACTCACAAATGCACATAATGCGCTATTGCCAAACATTTTTAGACAGCAATGCTAAAAGTACTGGAGTAACATAATATTTCGCAGCATTACATGACATGGTGACATGGTTGAAGTTTGACAAATGCAGGTGGGCCACATCCTATGGTCTCACAGCCATGGCATTAGCATGGTTGGTAAAATTTGCATTTTAAAAACATTTCTCACAAAACATCAAACGTCCCTGTAAAAATATGAGAATAATATATTGAAACCCATTTTTTGAAGGGCCTCTAGAACACTCTCTCTGCTTTATAGTAGCAAAATATGACTCAGGCCATAAGTTCTGGTCTCAGGAAAGGACAGCATGGACCAGAAAGAGTTAAGAAGGAAATCGTTTTCTCTATATTAGGAAAACAAATATAAATAGGAAGTCCAGCATAAAAGAATAAAAACATACTGGCACACAACGCTCCCACTTCCAAGTAACCAAGTATAGAATGCCTGAGCCAATTCTCTTTCTCCTCCTAAATCATGTGAAAATCTTAGCCTCAGACAGGCTCGAGCATATGTATGAAACTAGCAGACATCTGATTTACATGCACCCACGTCAATCTGATGTCAAACCACATTAGACACACCCAAACCCGCAGCCACTGAGGGATTAGGGAGGTTCCATCTCAACTCTAGCCAATCCACATTCCCCTTTCACGCACAGAGAACAACTGACATCACACTTAACATGGATTACCTGTGAATGACCGGCTGCATAGACGCTTGCCAGCCACTGTGACTTGCTCACATGCACTAGGAAGAGCCAGTGCGGTTTGATGGACGATGCTCCTGGGAAATCTGTTCACGACCCCGTCCTCGGGGAAACTTGCGAAAAGACAATATTGGATGGCACATAAACACACATACACATTATCAGTATATGAAAGCTAATCATGTACAAACCAAGAAGGTCCTGTGTTACAGCCAAAAATGTGTGATTGTGGAATGCAGTATCTATCTCTGAGGGCAGCCTTAAAGACCATCACAGGGTGGTCTTAAAATATGCGATGGATGGACTTAATGATTATTAAAAAGTGATGTTAGTGCAGTTTTAGTGTGAGGTGCGTTGGCTACCACGCTGAGCTAGAAATACGTGCATCACATCACGCCAGAAATACGTGCAGCACAGTGCATGTCTGTAGTGAGGATGAGCGACTGCAGAAAAGCATTTTTCCACGCACAGAGAGAGAGAAGTTAGTACCAGATTCCACCTTGTTTGGATTTGTAACAATACACAAAAAGGATTAGGGGCACTCCAAGACAAATATTTGCAGTCAGCACAACATTTCATGCACTTTATGATTGCCCCAGTGTCAGTAGCTGTGTTTTCACACACTGGAGACAATTTACTACTCTTTTGCGCAACTCAAGGCAGCAAAGCAAAGTTGCTGCGTTGTCCTGCGTGAAAGGTAGAGCAGGAATGCCTATACGTTTTTTGTGCCGCATTTGTGTCACTTTTTGATGCCAAAGTGGTGCAAAATTACAAAATATAGTTGTATTTTGTATGTTTGCGCTGCTTTTGCATCAAAAAGTGACGCAAATGTGGTGCACAAAAGTATAAATATTGGCCTCAGTGCTGCCTAGCACTAACGCAAGCACATGTGGAAGGGTGTCTGCATTACAGACAGGGCTATTTTTTTTCAAGGAAGGGACACCCTCCTGCACAAAAAGAATTCTTAGAGGCATTTTCCTCTTCCTTTATGTGCTGAAGAAGGCAGCACACTTTTAAAGAAGTGGCAACTTGGAGAAATAAGGATGTTTCTCCTCCTTATGCTTCATTGGGAAAGGCGTAGCATTTTGATGTATTTCCCAGGTCTATTGGCTTTGTCCAAGAAAGGCAACACAAATCAGGCCATGCATGGATATGTAAATTCCAAATAAGATTTAGAATTTCCCTGTGTTGCATTGGGCAATGCAAGTGTGACGCAAAGGCTAAGTAAATCCAGGCCATTATCTTTTTTGCTTTATGGTACCAGCACCTGTTCAGTGCACGTTTGGTATTTTTATGGTTGTTCAGAGGTTTCAGGGACTGGGTCCCTTTTTTCTGTGCTCAGGTATTTCTTAGTGACTAGAGTCATGGTGATATGATATCATTGAATTGGTCAGTGACGTTCTATTTATTCGATGCACTGCATAGCAGGGGCCAGCGTTAATTTCAGCAGTAGCAGCCTAATTACGAGACAGCTGGTAAAATGGGGTGGTAATAGTGGGCCTGGTATTAGCATAGGTGGGTGTATTTATTCCAATGTATTGGTCATTGCAAGTGTGAGTTCTAACATGCAGGATTTGGGCTGTTTACTGCATGTTTTTTTCCTGCAATCCCGGTCAATTCCACCCTCAGCTTATGGAATTTGTGATAGAAAAAGCAAGAAGTAATACTCAGTTTAGTATTACCAGGTGCGGTAATACCACCTGTGATACCACACTGTTGGCACTTGTGAGCTTGGAGACTAGTATTAGCACCGAAATCTATTCGGTAACACTACTCTGTGCTATTTGTAATGGGGACCTAAGCTAATCCATTAAAGCCATAAATAGCGATACACATAAGAAAGAATGTATTTACAGACATTTTTGGAGCAGAGTATTAAGGTTGTGCCTGAAAAAAAAATGATTGACGCGGGTTCTGGTGTGAAAAACCTAGGCGTATATCACATAACGTTGGTGCTTCATCCGTGATTAACTTGAAATGATTGGCTTCCTTCCATCATGTGACAATTGGCAGTCACAGGGCTTAATTATCAGTCAGGTGGTGCGGAATTACTTCATGGAATTCTGCTCTTTCTGATTCTGAGTAGTTAGGTTTGTCCAAAACCATTTTTTCCTGATGTGGGAAAAACTGACTTGATTTTTAAAACCCTTAAAATCGTCCAGAAAAATCACATCAGACTTTGGTTGTCGTAGCAGCACTCCTCATTCCTTTTTTTAACTGATGGGGGGGTGGACGGAGGGGAAACATTGGTCCCACCTTGCAGAAAGTACTTTTCCCTACACTCTCCAACTGCCTTACCCCCTTATCACTAACAGCACCGCAGGCTCGTGCATACATTTACTACATGCTCTGAGCAGGTGGAAATGGTGTGTGGTATAACCATATGGAAAGATGAACTCCATGCAGTTTATGAGTGGAAAAATTGGTCACAGATGGTAATTGTTCATTCGTTTTTACTTGTACGATACTGGTGTGAAATTATGACAAAGTAATGGTAAAATCACATTTAATTTTACAATCGCCTCAGTACCAGGCAACATCTCTTCAGGACGCTTTAAGGCCGTTCTGAAGCTACACATCACTGATGTCACTATTTATGGTAGATTGGCTATTACAGACAGTACTCATGGCTGCAAAAAATAATACCTAAAATGGCAGAGTGTACTGCCCAAATTATAACCTGTTCTGAGAGGGTTTAAAACGTAATAAATAACGAGCTTCTAAATCATTCATTGTTAGCTCTGTTTGGCTCCTAAACATTCAATTTGTGATGTAGGAGTGTGTTTTGTACTTGATATTTACTATTCCTTAAATAATAATATGACGTGGGTCCTGTGCTTCCCATGCCACTGGATTCAAGCTAGCCTGGCTGATGAGGGGTGAAACCCCGAAACTGGTCCCAGGATGCTTGTTTTCAGTCCAGGGAAGTCCTGGTCTAGCAGTTTGAGCTGGACTGTTCCCATGGGGAACAGGGTCAAGACTGATTTGCATATGGCTGGGTCCAAACTGGAATGGCATGGGCAGCAAAAAAACAATGGATTTAGGCCCAGATCACTGTACTGGGGGTGAATGTTTGACAATGTTCAGCATTCCGTCCTGCACTTGTTGTTTTTGCATTTGTCGCCCTAAATGGGAAGGGTATGCCCAGTCGTGGGTCCCGTGCTTCCCATGCCACTGAGTTCAAGCTAGCCTGGTTGATAAGGGGTGAAACCCCGAAACCGGTCCCAGGATGCTTGTGTTCAGTCCAGGGAAGTCCTGGCCTAGCAGTTCGGGCTGGACTGTTCCCATGGGTAACAGGGTCAAGACTGATTTGCATATGGCTTGGTCCAAACTGGAATGGCATGGGCAGCAAAAAAATGATGGATTTAGGCCCAGATCACTGTACTGGGGGTGAATGTTTGACAATGTTCAGCATTCCGTCCATCACTTGTTGTTTTTACCCAAATTCAAACCTCATGCAAAAAGAATTGAAGGAAAAGTACTATCATTTCATGTAAAGGAGGAGAGAGAAATAAGTACCCATCTAATGGCTGAATTACACAATGTGAAGCCAGAAATCCTGAGATCCATCTCGGCTTCCTCATTTGACCTAACTGTGTGATCCTATGCATATGTTTTTTCCTTCAGTATTCCATATGAGAGCACCTTGAGATTCCGGAGTTAAGGATGTGCACTGTTTAAAAACCTCTTTTGTACTTGATCTAGTTGAGTATAAGGTCGTCTCAAATATAACATCCTCTTATAGGGTGCACATGAAAGATTGATTTGCCTCTTTGTTCGCTAATGGCATTTTCATAAGGGGCGTGGGGGTCTCATAAGTCTTTCTAGGTTTATATTTAAAATATATCACATTTAATTAATGCTCTCAATGCAGTGACCTGTGATGCACTAAAAGTGTAACGGTTCTGTGTGTTAAAGAAACACATTTTTTTAATTGTGAAGAGACTTTATCATATTTTTACATAATATTTGTTGCACAATTTACATGCCAAACTTTGTTATAGCTTGGCTGGTGTACAGGCTCCTATAGTCAAGCCAGACCCATGGCTTGGCCTTAGCTTGGTACTCGCAGTTCATGTTATGGCTCGACTCGTTCTATGTCTTAGCAAACAGAGTCTAGGAGTTTTCATAAGGAGCAATGTTTTCGTTAATAGGAATATGTATTCCATAGTCCCTTCCAAGGAGCTTTAGCAAGATCAGTTCTGTGTATAAGAAACATGAACACAAGGAGGAAAGGAAGACTTGGTCATAGAGCTTTAAATGAATCCATGTATTATTAATGGAATTGTATCCTTTTGTCGAGGGCTAAAATGGAATATTGGTTCCCCGCTGCCGTTTGGGAAGCTCTTCAATCACCAAAAGCTAGTTTTGATCATCTCTTGGTATACCCCACATCTGCCACTTGTGTTGATAGATCCAAAGCCACCCAGTATTTTTTACTCAGCCCCCATGCCGATTGAATCTATGTAGCCTTCGGCCATTAGCCTGTCTGCTGTCCATTGTTGGAGCTGGGTATTGTAGCTTCTCTACTAGAGCGCATCTCCTCGCGTCCCCCTTTCTCTCTCCAGATTAGCCCAGCATGCTGCTGGGGATTCTGGCTGGACTGAGGTCAGAGGTCGTCCGCCACTGGGGGTAGGCCCGGTCCTTTCCATGCTTGACTCTCGACGGGGAGATCACAGAGCTGTGTATTACTTGAGTAGGGAAGTGGATGGATGCAAAAGGCATTTTTCTATTATCCCTGTGCCATGCAGGCCTGTATCTTCCATGCTGGTTTGATCCCTTTTTAAGCGTTACGAGCAATAGAATTGGGCTTTGGGATGAAACACGAGCGTTATCCCAGTTGCCTTTTTTTGCTGCACCCTTCTAGTACCTTTCAACCGATGAAGCATTTGTACGGAGAAACAAAAATATTCTTAGGCGCAAAAAAACGACTCTATTACCAACGAATTGGCAGCATATAAAACGTTATTAGTTTCAAAATGCCTGCCAATGCTCAGGCTCGATAAATCTGCTCCTGAGCCTATTTTTCTTCCGCACCAATGGGGAATATTTCTCATATCCGGCGCACGGGCAGCATTAATACAAGAGCATCAGCTAAATAATCCCTATCAACTAGTTGGAAAGATAGTTGAGAGTTGCAATGTATTTATTACACAGCTCTTTGAGAGGGACAGTCAGGTCACAGGTTTGAATGGATGGACCAACTCTGGCTTTGCTCCTTCATACCAAAAACAGAGAAGTCTTGGGTTAAGGTAATCATTTCTACCTGCAAAAGGCCGTGGCAGCATGTTCTCTATAAAACACACCATTGGTATCAGATGGGCGCTTGGTTTAGCTACGTTTACATTTGACACAACTTTGACTCTGTGGAAATGCACCTCTTGTAAAAGACAGTGGCAGCTGACATTTTGTAGCTCTGATGCAGTCACACTTTCTGTTGAAGAGGCATTTTTGATTTTCCGATACATTTTGACCCCATGAACAGGTCGGTACCACATTTAACAATTGCTTGGCATAGTGAACTGAGGTCTGCGCATGACAATTTTCGTACAAATGCAGGCATGGGAAGGAAAGATGTTTTCCCATTTTAGCACCCTTAGGAATTTTTTCTTGCGCCTACAGTCAAAACTACTCAATTGATTTACTGTACACTGTGCATGAAAGTAGAATTTTATGCTTAAAGCGTGCTTTCATTGGTTTGGTGTGAATTAGATTAGGGTGTAATTTCACTAAGATTCTTTCTGGAAATTGAGCAACATTTTTAAAGTGTTATGCAAATATTTCTTAATTGCTGGCCTAGCATTTTACACTAGGAAATGCGAACAAACATGTCCAGTTTGACATCAGGATGTGCTTTATGATTAAAAAAAAATAGCACAAAATTGTGCGACGCGAACAGCAGCTTCTGCATTTTGATCATTAGGTTTGTTTAGGTGCGCTTCTAATAGAATTTTTACCTGACCCGAGCCCAATTACACAAAGTGGCATTGTGGCATAATGCGAAATGTGGTAAATTTTGCAAGATTATGCCAGCATAAATACATTTTCTCCCCACCCATAGTGTAAATCTGTTCATTAGTTTTTGAGTCGTAAATGTTTAAAAATGTTGTCCAGAAGTCTTTAAAGGGTTAATACTTTTGTACATCTGTAAAATGTAAAATTGCAATTCAGAATATCATGAATCCTGAATTTTTTCGCAAATGTGATTGGTTTATGAAGGAGTTTTTTTTTTTTTCTCGTTGTTTTGAAAGGCATGATTTTTCTAAAAATGTGTTGCGCTGTGAAAAAAAGTCCACAGCACTCATGTGGCCACCATGTGTGGTGCCCATTGCCAAGAGATTGCTAGAGTGTGTATTCAGATGTGGAAAACAGTGATAAAAACTGCCAAAAGTCGCATTTTCCACCATAAAATTGTGATATGCAAGAAAATTGCAATTACGCAGCAATCAGTTTATGCCAGTGTATTTTAGGTAAATAAATCGTGCTGTTTACACACAAAACCAATATATATATATATGAACGGATCCCACCATTACACAGAGCCAAATGATGTGTGCAGTGGTGGTAGGCGGCCTGTGCAGAGTTGCACAAAGCCTTGCATGCACAGGCCAAACCCAGAGAACTACCCCCGTGTATATGGCCAGAATGAAAGCCTAGCTGAGGTTCGATGCCCACCTTCGGTAGGGCACAGTGCCTGGCCACAGATGGAACCTATGGCCAACCCACACTGTGCACGGTCAAAGGTGGTAGGAAGGATGAATGACTGCCCACATCGGTTTGAGTGCAGGGCCTGGCCCCAAGCCAGATGTGCAGCAAACCACCACTGCACAAGTCTGCAGTGGTGCCCACAGTGAGTAAGATGTGGGACTCTAGGATCTGTGACAAACCTTGCAGCGTACAGCTAAAGGCCATGCACAAAGGGGCTTGAGGAAAATAAGCGTATAGTGAAAAAAAACCTGGACATTAACTGAAAATTAGCACAGTTAAAAATTGTGTCATGGTTTTGACTGAAACTTGCAAAAGTTGCAGCAATTTACTAATATGCGAGGCACACAACACATGGCATAACTTACATCACTGATTACGCTGAAAACACTAAACATACATTTTAAAAAGGCACAGGAAAAAAGGACTGACCACCAAAAGCAATATAAAGCAAGGACTGTGAGTTATGGCATGAAGTTGAACACTGCATATTATAACTGACAAATTCTAGTGGTTTTTCACATTTGAGTCAAAACCTTAACTCAGTTTTTAACTGAGTGTTTTTCAGTGACTATATATATGAACTTATCTGTTCTTACTAAATACTGGGCTTAGAAGGAATCTCAAATTGTGGATGTTTATTGTGATGGCATTGCTAAACGAGAACAAAAAACATTATCTTTCAGAATCCTGTTTTTAAGAAATTGGGTTAATTGTGTGGGGGGGGGGAAGGGTGAAACACTACTCAAGCAGGAACCACAATCCTTGTCAGAGTGAAGCCCAAATTAACCTGTGCTCAACCCTTTGGCAGCTTGGCACTGAGCAGTCAAAGTTAACTTAGAGGCAATGTGCAAAGTATTATGCTGCACTTCAAACAGTAATAGAGTGAAACCACAATATAGGAGTGGATGTTAATAAATAAATCATGACTGTTAGAAATGGGGTCTTTAGTTGGCAGTGGTTTGCACTCTGTCCAAGTAGGGACCCTCACTCCAGTAAGGGTAAGGCAGTGGTCACACAGTTAAGATAACCCCTGCTTACCTCCTTGGTAGCTTGGCATGAGCAGTCTCACTTATTTCAGAGACAATGTGTAAAGTATTTGTACACACATACAGTAGCACAGTGAAAACACCACAAAAGTACTCCACACCAGTTCAGAAAAATAGACAATATTTATCTGAGTGAAAAAATACCTAATCGACAAAAATCCAACCTACACAAGTAAAGATACACATTTTCAAAGATTAAATCTTAGTAAAGCACTTAGAAACACAATAGCTCCAATTGGGGCGGAGTCATTCCCAACAGTCTGATGCCACTCGCGAGGAAGTGGGGGCCAGTCATGGAGTCAAACAGACCACAGGTACAGTACCTTGGAAAACAAGGAAACAAAGACGCTGCACTGAGTCAAGGAGGTGAGGCTTTGCTGGAGCTGGTGTGGTGTTGGTTCCTTACTGCTACTCAGGTGGTGAGGCATCGGTTCCTTACTGCAAGGCAGGGGACGTGAGGCATCAGATCTTTACAGTTACAGAGGAGGTGATGTGGCGTCAGTGACAAGGTGTCGGTTCCTGACGAGAGGGCAGGGTCAATGAATCCAGGAGATGAAGATGCGAGGCATTGCGGTGTCGCTCACTGCAGTGGAGTCAGAGTTGGGTGTCACAAATGTTGGTGACACACCACTCTGTGATGGGACTTCAGACGCGCAGTGGCGGTGGTGAGCCTGTGGCATCGGTTGCAGTCATTCAACGCAGCAGGAATCACAGTTCCAGTGCAGGCAGTGGTGCAGAGTAAGAGAGCGGCGCCGGGTTCGAAGTCGCTCTGGAGTCAGTGTGCCTAGTGTCTTCTGGGTTGCACCAGAACTCACTCTCAAGGGCCCAGGAACTGGATTTGGCACCACTTGGCAAGTCAAGACTCTCAGCAGGAGAGCCCAGGTGCTAGCAGATGAAGTCTTTGATGTCCTTGAGACTTCTTAATAGAAGACAAGCTCAGTCCAAGCGCTTGGAGAACCTTTGAAAGCTGGATGTAGAAAGCAAATTCCAGTCATTTCACACCTAGGTCAGAAGCATCAAGCAGCAGGCCAGCACAGCATATCAACAGGCAGAGTAGCAGTCCCTCCTGCAGCCTCCAGGGTTTCTTCCTGGCAGAATGTCCTCTTCCCAGAAGGATTCTAAGTTTATGGTCCAATGCTTGTACCAATTTCTGCCTTTGAAGTAAGCAAGCTTCAAACAAAAGTCTACAGTGCACAATACCCTGCCTTTTCTGCCCTGGCCCCAGACACCCTCCAGGGGGTTGGAAACTGCTTTGTGTAAGGACAGGCACAGCCCTATTCAGGTGCAAGTGTCAGCTCATCCCACCACTCTAGCCCAGGAAGACCCATCAGGATATGCAGAGCACACCTCAGCTCCCTTTGTGTGACTGTCTAGAGTGAATTCACAAACAGCTCAACTGTCATCCTGACCCAGACGTGTATATAACAGCCAGGCAGAGGCATAGAATGGTTAAGAAAGAAAATGCCTACTTTCTAAAAGTGACATTTTCAAACTTACAATTTAAAAACAACTTTACCAAAATATGTATTTTTATATTGTGAGTTCAGAGACTCCAAACTCCACATCCCTATCTGTTCCCAATGTAAAATTACACTTAAATGATATTTCAAGGGAATGCCCAAGTTACCCTTTGGGAGAGATAGTCCTTGTAATAGTGAAAAGTGAATGTAGCAGTATTTCACTATCAAGACATGTAAAACACATCAGTGCATGTTCTATCTTTTATATACACTGCACCCTGCCCATGGGGTTGCCTTGGGCCTACCTTAGAAGTGACTTACGTGTAATAAAAGGGAAGATTTCAGCCTGGCAAGTGGGTGCACGTGGCAGGTTGAAATGGCAGTTTAAAACTGCCCACACAGACACTGCAGTGGCAGGTCTGAGACATATTTGCCAGGCTACTCATGTGGGTGTCACAATCAATGCTGCAGGCCCACTAGTAGCATTTGATTCACAGGCCCTAGGCACACATGGTTCACCATACTAGGGACTTACTT
The DNA here is from genome assembly GCF_031143425.1 of Pleurodeles waltl. NCBI lineage: Eukaryota > Metazoa > Chordata > Amphibia > Caudata > Salamandridae > Pleurodeles > Pleurodeles waltl. The sequence goes on along the minus strand of NC_090448.1, from coordinate 932,516,252 downwards.
AAATGAAATATGACAAACATGGATAAGCCAATCATCAATGTCAATTAGATAGAGAGCACTGGCACTTTAGCACTGGTCAGCAGTGGTAAAGTGCCCAGAGTCCCAAAGCCAGCAAAACCGAAATTCAGTACAAGATCCAGAACAGGAAGTCAGAAGCAAAAAGTTTGGGGATAACCATGCAAAACGGATCATTACAACAAAGACCAAAACAACAAATATGCAATCAATAGAACTGGAGATATGCAATTTCAAAGATTTAAGGGCCAGATGTACAAAGCTATTTTGCGTTGAAAATGGCAAACTTTGCCTTTTGTGACCGCAAAATGATCTTGTTGCATGTACCATCCCTATTTTGTGAGTTGGTAATCTGTTACCAATTCGCAAAATAGGGATTGCGACTAGCTATTAGGAAGGGGCGTGCCAAGGGCGTCCCTTCCTAATTGCGACTCGTAGGCCTATATATAATTGTTTTGTGACCGTGAATGGGGTCACAAAACAATCACAGTTAAAACTAATTACAAATTGGTGGTAAGCCATTCTCAAAGGAGAAGGGGCCCCCAAGGGACCCCTTCCCTTTTGTGAATGGAGGCACCAACATTTTTTCAGTCCACCAGACCACTGCCTACTCTGAAAAAATTTAACTGAAACGTTTCATTTTTATTTTTGAAATGCATCTTGTTTTCCTTTAAGGAAAACGGGATGCATTAAAAAAAAAAAAAACTGCTCTATTTTTGATTTAGAAAGCAGTCACAGATATGGTGGCCTGCTGACCCCAGCAGACCACCATCTCTGTGAGTGCGGCCAGTCCCAAATGGGTTGTAAATTGCGACCTGCACTCATGAATATTAATGAGGCAGGTCCCTTGCAACCCATTTGCGAATCGTAAATAGTGTGGTTTACACTGTTGTACATTTTGTTTTATAACTTGCAATTTGCGATTCCCAAAAAAGCACAAATTTCAAGTCACATAACAGTGGCACATCTGACCCTAAGTGAAAATAGCTCCAGAAAGTGCCAACTATGTTTATCTGTTGAGCTACACCTGGACAAAGTCACATTCCAGGCCAACTGTAATGGAGCACGTGCTGGCTACAGGGACCCAGCTAGTGCTGCTTAACAAGATCACCTTAAATCCTGGTTGAGAAGAGTTGCGGAGTCCAACGTAGAGGATGCGAGGATGCCCTGCATAATATCAGTCCTGTGGAGGACTGAGGCTGCAATGCAAGGTCCTGTGTCATCACCAAGGAGTCTGTCGATGAGGGGGCTTAAAGTGTGAAATCCTGTGTTCAGGATGCATTCTGCACAGATGGTTCCAAAGAAGCTACTGGGCTTGCGATGCGGAGTCCTATGTCATCATCGAGGCTGCATCTACAAGTGGCATTTGATGCAAGGGTCTGCATTGGGGATGCATTGTGTAGCAGCAGTTCCAATGGAGCTGTGGGCTGTGATGCAAAGTCCTTGTATCAGGAAAGTCCACTCAGCAGAGGCGATGTGTCGGTTCTGCTGGGGTTGCACTTTGCAGCAGAGGAGAAGTGTTGGTTCTACCGGATTCACAGATGGGCTGGTAGAGCACCTTCAGGCCCTCTGCCAAGGGTCCAGGTCTAGGGTGACACCACTTGGCAGGGTAGGACTCACAGATGGCAGGGTCCAGGTGGTGGGTTCAAGATTGTTCGAGCCTTCTGTTCCTGAGACTTTAATCAGGAAGCCAGTTAACAAGTCCTTAGAGCCACTCTGGGGTCCTGGGGTCAAAAGATGCTGGTCCAGTCCTTTTCACCTAGGCAAGGGTCAGCAGGTCAGCAGAGCAGCAGTCCTTCAGAGCAGCAGTCCGGCATGATGGCAGCCCCTTCAGCAGCACACCAGCTCTTCTTCCTGGCAAATAAGGTCCATACATCCAGAAGTGTACTGAAGGGGTGGGGTCTGGGCTCCCATTGCTATGCCTGGTGCCCACTTTGAAGCGGAGGAAGGTTTTAGAGATATCCACCCGAGGTCTCAGGCATCCACCTCCTCCCTGTTATGGCCCCCGCTTGTTTGGGGTCATATTAGACTAGTGACAATGCCTTTGTAAGAGTGATCAAGCTGTGCTTTTGTAATGTGCAAGTATGGTAGGTGACAGCTCCTGCCCCTCATTAACTCAGAGTGACCTATCCTGCCTACACCTATTGTCCCTTTGTCCCACTGTTTGGGATCAACACAGAAACATTAACTGCCAGCTACACCTAGTCATGTGACCAAGGGCTGCAGGCACCAAATGGTTAGGACAAGAAAATGTCAACTTGCGAAAAGTGGCATTTTTCGAATTGTGATTAAAAAACTGACTTTACTATTAAGAAGGGCTTTCAATTACAATTCTTTAGACACCAAACACAACTTGTCTACCTGTTCCCAATTGGAAGGTAAAGCTTAGTAAATGTAATAAGGTAACTACAATGTTATCCAATGGGAAAGGTAGGCCGAGCAGTAGTGAAAAATTACTTTGGGAGTTTTTCACTACCCATACATGTAAAACGTAAAAGTGCATGTCCTACTTTTAAATGAACTGCACCCCACCCTCTGGGATGTTCAAGGACAATGACTGGAGTGACATATTAAAAAGGAAGGTTTAGGCCTGGTAAAAGGTTTATTTTGCCAGATCGAAATGGTATTTTTAAACCTGCACATACAGGCTTCAAGGGCAGGCCTGAGACAAGTTTGAAGAGCTACTTAAGTGCGTGGCACAATCAGTGGTGCAGGCCGACAGCAGCATTTAATTTACAGGCCCTCGGTACATGTAGTACCAGTTTATTAGCGATGTACATGTAAATTAAACATGCCAATTGGGTGCAAGCCAATTTTACCATGTTTTATGAAGCAAGCACAAGAACCGGTTAACACTTTCACTAGCCAGTTCCAAAAGCATTGCACATTTTCGAAACTGGAAGGGTAAGTTTAGCCTTGAGTGGATGTGCAAGAATCTGTAAGACTACATGTCACAATGCCTTCGAGTGAACTTTTCTGTGACTACACATCCTGCTTTATTATCATTTGTGCAGCACAGTTCCATTCTGCAGCAGCCCTCTGCTTAGTAATTATTTCTAAAAACAACCTTTTCTTTTAGAATATTACATGAAACCTGTTATATTGAAATGCTCCTATGACAAACAATCACTGGACAGCGTAGGCCATTTTCAATAAAATGCCATTTTTGGCTAACTTTCTCTGTCTACTGAGGCTTTTAATTGCAATGATGAACAAAAATTATGTTACTGCATGACAAAACAGTGAAATAGTAAGTATATTCCGGTCCATCTTTTTATTTTATGCGTCTCAGTAAGGATTTCGAAAAAAGAATCACTCATTTGAAGCTAATTTAGTGCCATTTCTTTGTGCTTGAGTTTATTAGGGGAATGAACTCAGTATCATTCTAATCCAATATAAAGTGCAACCAATTTAATGAGCATGACACTTCCAGCAAGCTGGTTATAACAAGGACTGAAGAAATGCACAGATCAGCGGGCTTCAAATATTTGCATTTTTCTGAAAGTGGTATTTCCACACTGCTTTCAGTGGCTGCACCCATGAAAAGGGTGAAGGCGAAATGAAAAAAAATCACAAAAACTACAAACTAACATAACAAGAAGGAGTCAATTGTAATTGTATTTATATAGTGCTTACTACCCCTGACCAGGCATCAAAGTGCTTTTTGGCGAGTAGCACGCTTCTCTGGAACACAGAATGGATTAATGGTGGATTAGTATAGGGAAATTTGACTTTATATTTTTTTTTAAACATAATTATTATACTTATTTGTACAAAGAAATACACATCTAGATACATACATATCACATTATAACTGTTTACATAAACAGGGATATGCTGTACATTAGCATTTGAGTATGGTGGTTATGTAGGAAAGAACCAACTCTTGAGTAGTCTTCTGAAGACAAGATCCGTGGATCTTATATTTCAAATCAAATCAAATCAAATCATTAACATTTATAAAGCACGCTACTCACCCGTGCGGGTCTCAAGGCGCTAGGGGAAAGGGGGGGGTTACTGCTGCTCGAAAAGCCAGGTTTTTAGGAGTGTCCGGAATGCGGAGTGGTCCTGGGTGGTCCTGAGGCTGGTGGGGAGGGAGTTCCAGGTCTTGGCTGCCAGGAAGGAGAAAGACCTCCCACCCGCCGTGGAGCGGCGGATGCGAGGGTCGGCAGCGAGCGCGAGGCCAAAGGAACGGAGGAGGTGGGTGGGGACGTAGAAGCTGAGGCGTCGGTTGAGGTATTCCGGTCCCTTGTTGTGGAGGGCTTTTTATGCGTGGGTGAGAAGTCGAAAGGTGATCCTTTTGCAGACTGGGAGCCAATGCAGGTGTCTCAGTTGTGCGGAGATGTGGCTGTTGCGGGGTACGTCGAGGATGAGGCAGGCCGAGGCATTTTGAATGCGTTGCAGGCGATTTTGGAGTTTGGCGGTGGTCCCAGCGTAGAGGGTGTTGCCGTAGTCCAGGCGGCTCGTGACAAGGGCGTGGGTCACGGTTTTTCTAGTGTCGGTGGGGATCCAGCGGAAGATCTTGCAGAGCATGCGGAGGGTCAGGAAGCAGGCGGAGGATACGGCGTTGACTTGCTTGGTCATGGTGAGAAGGGGGTCCAAGATGAAGCCGAGGTTGCGGGCGTGGTCTGTGGGGGTCGGTGCGGTGCCGAGGGCCGTGGGCCACCAGGAGTCGTCCCAGGCGGATGGGGTGTTGCCGAGGATGAGGACTTCCGTTTTGTCAGAGTTCAGCTTTAGGCGGCTGAGCCTCATCCAGTCTGCGACGTCCTTCATCCCCTCTTGTAGGTTGGTCTTGGCGCTGGCGGGGTCCTTGGTGAGGGAGAGTATAAATTGGGTGTCGTCGGCGTAGGAGGTGATGATGATGTCGTGCTTGCGTACGATGTTGGCGAGGGGGCTCATGTAGACATTGAAGAGTGTCGGGCTGAGCGATGAGCCTTGAGGTACGCCGCAGATGATCTCGGTGGGGTCTGAGCGAAACGGTGGGAGGTAAACTCTTTGGGAACAGTTTGAGAGGAAGGAGGTGATCCAGTCCAGGGCCTGGCCTTGGATCCCGGTGGAGCGGAGGCGGGTGATTAGGGTGCGGTGACAGACGGTGTCGAAGGCGGTCGAGGAGGATGAGGGCGACTGTTTCACCGTTGTCCATCAGGGTTCTGATGTAGTCTGTGACTGAGATGAGGGCGGTTTCCGTGCTGTGGTTGGTTCGGAATCCGGTTTGTGAGGTTGTTGTTTTCCAGGAAGGTGGTCAGCTGTTTGTTGACGGTCTTCTCTATTACCTTGGCTGGGAAAGGCAGGAGAGAGATGGGGCGGAAGTTTTTCAGGTCGCTCGGGTCAGCCGTAGGTTTCTTTAGGAGGGAGTTGACTTCGGTGTGTTTCCAGCATTCGGGGAAGGTAGCAGAAGAAAAAGAAGAGTTGATGATGGCCTGGAGGTGCGGGGCGATGATGTTGTCGGCTTTATTAAAGATTAAGTCAGGGCAGGGGTCCGAAGGGGCGCCGGAGTGGATAGAGTTCATGATGGATTTGGTTTCTTCAGTGTTGATGTGGGTCCAGTTGTTGAGGGTGAAGGCCGGGGGTGCGGGTTCGGTGATGTTTGGTTGGGTCTGGTGTCCGAAGCTGTCGTGGAGGTCGCTGATCTTGCGATGGAAGAAGGTGGCGAGGGATTCGCACAAATCCTGTGAGGGCGTGACGGCGTTGGCGTTGGGGTTGGAGAACTCCTTGACGATGCTGAAAAGTTCTCTGCTGTTGTGGCTGTTTTTGTCCAGTCTGTCGGTGAAAAAGTTCCTTTTGGCAGCGCGGATCAGGTGGTGGTGTTCGCGGGTAGCGTTCTTGAGGGCAGTCATGTTGTCAGCGGTGTGGTCCTTGCGCCAGGCCTTCTCGAGGGTGCGACAAGTTTTCTTTGATTCTTTGAGGGTGTCAGAGAACCAGAGAGGTTTTTTGGTGTTGGTCTGTCGATGCGTGCGTTTGAGGGGAGCAAGGTTGTCTGCGCAGTTGGAGATCCAGTTTGTGAGGCTGAGGGCTGCGTCGTTGGGGTCGGTGGTGAGGGTGGGTTGGTTGGCGGCGAGTGCGGAGAAGAGTTGCTCTTCAGGGATCTTGTTCCACTGTCGACGAGGGATGGGTTGAGTGCGGAGCTGGCGGGTCTCGCGTCGGAATGTGAAGTGGACACAGCTGTGGTCGGTCCAGTGTAGAGCGGAGGTGTGGCTGAAGAAGATGTGTTTGCTGGCGGAGAAGATAGGGTCGAGCGTGTGTCCGGCGAGGTGGGTGGCGGTTTTCACCAGTTGCTTGAGGCCGAGGTTGGCGAGGTTGTCGAGCAGGGCGGTGGTGTTGGGGTCGTTGTTCTGTTCCAGATGGAAGTTGAGGTCGCCTAGGAGGATGTAGTCCGGCGAGGCGAGGGCATGCGGGGAGGTGAAGTCGGCGATGGCGTCGCTGAAAGGGGCGCGCATTCCGGGGGGACGGTAGACGAGGGATCCTCTGAGGGTGGTCCTGGGGTCGGTGTGAATTTGAAAATGGAGATGTTCAGCGGCGAGAGGGGTGTCTTCGGTGAAGGTGGTGACGCTGATGGAGTCTTTGAAGACAATGGCGATACCTCCTCCTACTTGGTTGGTGCGGTCTTTTCTGGAGATCTTGTAGCCTTCGAGGATGGCAGTGGCGATACCTGGAGCTGATGAGGCGTTCATCCAGGTTTCCGTGATGAAGGCGACGTCCGGAGCTGTGGAGTCCAGGAGGTCCCAGAGTTCAACGGCGTGCTTGTGGACAGAGCGAGTGTTGACCAGGATGCACTTGAGGTGGTTGATGGCGCGTGGGCTGGTGGTCGTGGTAGTTGCGTGGTGGAAGATGCGTTTGCAGGAGTTACAGGCGAAGGGTCCATGGGTGTGCTTGGGGTGGGCTTGGAAGCAAGTGTTGGAGCGCCCGGGTTTGAGGGCGTGGAGGGTGGTGGGGTCGTAGCGGGTCAGCGGGGTAGGGGAGGGCTGGGGACCAGGGGTCGTGGCGCTGGGCGCGGGCCAGGCGCGGACGGGCGCAGACAGGCTTGGGAGGAGGGGGAGGAGGGGTCAGCTGGGGGCGAATGGGAGCTGGGGGGCGGGGGTGTGCAGGAGGTCGCGGCGGGATAGCGCGAGGGAGGGGGGACAGGTAGAGTGAGAAGAGCTGGGGGAGGGGGGTTTAAGGGTGGAGGGGAGGTTTGTGTTAGAGTTTTAGGAGAATAGGGAGATAGATAGGAGTAGGGTTGAAAAGATAGGGGAGGGGGGTGGTAGAGGTGGGTGAGGGTGAGAGGTAGAGTGAGAGGATAGGAAGATAGGTAACAGAGGGGGTGTCGGGACGGGGGGGAGAGATAGGGAAATAGATAGATGGAGAAATACGTGGAGAGATAGAAAAATAGGTAGATAGGAGGAGGGGGTGAGTGAGGAAGTTAGATGGAGAGATAGGTAGAGGAGTGAGGGAGGCAGGTAGCGAAAGGGTAGATAGGGGTGATAGTGAGGGGGAGGCGAGTGAGGGAGGGGGGTGAGGCAGGAGCAGGAGGGCAGAGACGGGGGCGGGAAGAGACAGAAGTCGGAGAAAACCGAAGAACAGAGGAACAGAAGAACACAGAAGAACAGAAGCGAAGAACACAGAAGACCGGAAGAACACAGAAGACCGGAAGAACACTGAAGAACAGAAGAGAAGAACACAGAAGAACCGAAGAACACAGAAGAACAGAAGAGAAGAACACAGAGGAACAGAAGAACACAGAAGAGCAGAAGAACACCGAAGAACAGAAGAGAAGAACACAGAAGAACAGAAGAACACAGAAGAACAGAAGCGAAGAACACAGAAGACCGGAAGAACACAGAAGAACGGAAGAACACTGAAGAACGGAAGAGAAGAACACAGAAGAACCGAAGAACACAGAAGACCGGAAGAACACTGAAGAACAGAAGAGAAGAACACAGAAGAACCGAAGAACACAGAAGACCGGGAGAACACTGAAGAACCGAAGAGAAGAACACAGAAGAACCGAAGAACACAGAAGAACAGAAGAGAAGAACACAGAAGAACCGAAGAACACAGAAGAACAGAACAGAAGAACACAGAAGAACAGAAGAACACAGAAGAAAAGAAGCGAAGAACACAGAAGACCGGAAGAACACAGAAGACCGGAAGAACACAGAAGACCAGAAGAGAAGAACACAGAAGACCGGAAGAACACAGAAGAACAGAAGAGAAGAAGACAGAAGAACAGAAGAACACAGAAGAACAGAAGCGAAGAACACAGAAGACCGAAAGAACACAGAAGACCGGAAGAACACAGAAGACCGGAAGAGAAGAACACAGAAGACCGGAAGAACACAGAAGAACAGAAGAGAAGAACACAGAAGAACAGAAGAACACAGAGGAAGATGCAGGGGACGAAGAAGCAGAAGAGCAGATGAACAGAAGATCAACAAAAAAGATACAGAAGACGAAGAGCAGAAGGCAGAAGACCACAGAGCAAGATGAGGAAGAAGACAGGCGACAGGAGAGGCTGAGGAGCACACAGAAGAAGAGAGAAGACGGGGAGGAGAAGAGTACAGAAGAAGATTGCAGAGGAGGAGCGAGGAGGAAGAGACAGAGAGGAGGAAAAGAAGCAGGAGCAGGAGAGAGGGTGAGTAGCGTGGGGCAGGGCGAGGGGCTGGGAGGTGGGGGGTACTTACTGTGATGTGGGTCTCAGGAACTCAGGAACCGGGAGGAGCTGGAGGAGCTGCAGCGGCAGGGTCACTACCACTGTCGTGCAGCGGCCGCCATAAGAGGGAGGAGGGGGGGAGGGGTCAGCTGGGGGCGAATGGGAGCTGGGGGGCGGGGGCGTGCAGGAGGTCGCGGCGGGAAAGCGCGAGGGAGGGGGGGACAGGTAGAGTGAGAAGAGCTGGGGGAGGGGGTTTTAAGGGTGGAGGGGGGTGAGTGTTAGAGTTTTAGGAGAATAGAGAGATAGATAGGAGTAGGGTTGAAAAGATAGGGGAGGGGGGTGGTAGAGGTGGGTGAGGGTGAGAGGTAGAGTGAGAGGATAGGAAGATAGGTAACAGAGGGGTTGTCGGGACGGGGGAGAGATAGGGAAATAGATAGATGGAGAAATAGGTGGAGAGATAGAAAAATAGGTAGATAGGAGGAGGGGGTGAGTGAGGGAGTTAGATGGAGAGATAGGTAGAGGAGTGAGGGAGGCAGGTAGCGAAAGGGTAGATAGGGGTGATAGTGAGGGGGAGGCGAGTGAGGGAGGGGGGTGAGGCAAGAGCAGGAGGGCAGAGACAGGGGCGGGAAGAGACAGAAGTCGGAGAAAACCGAAGAACAGAGGAACAGAAGAACACAGAAGAACAGAAGCGAAGAACACAGAAGACCGGAAGAACACAGAAGACCGGAAGAACACTGAAGAACAGAAGAGAAGAACACAGAAGAACCGAAGAACACAGAAGAACATAAGAGAAGAACACAGAGGAACAGAAGAACACAGAAGAGCAGAATAACACCGAAGAACAGAAGAGAAGAACACAGAAGAACAGAAGCGAAGAACACAGAAGACCGGAAGAACACAGAAGACCGGAAGAACACTGAAGAACAGAAGAGAAGAACACAGAAGAACCGAAGAACACAGAAGACCGGAAGAACACTGAAGAACAGAAGAGAAGAACACAGAAGAACCGAAGAACACAGAAGACCGGAAGAACACTGAAGAACAGAAGAGAAGAACACAGAAGAACCGAAGAACACAGAAGAACAGAAGAGAAGAACACAGAAGAACCAAAGAACACAGAACAACAGAAGAGAAGAACACAGAAGACCGGAAGAACACAGAAGACCGGAAGAACACAGAAGACCGGAAGAGAAGAACACAGAAGACCGGAAGAACACAGAAGAACAGAAGAGAAGAAGACAGAAGAACAGAAGAACACAGAAGAACAGAAGCGAAGAACACAGAAGACCGGAAGAACACAGAAGACCGGAAGAACACAGAAGACCGGAAGAGAAGAACACAGAAGACCGGATAAACATAGAAGAACAGAAGAGAAGAACACAGAAGAACAGAAGAACACAGAGGAAGATGCAGGGGACGAAGAAGCAGAAGAGCCGACGAACAGAAGATCAACAAAGAAGATACAGAAGACGAAGAGCAGAAGGCAGAAGACCACAGAGCAAGATGAGGAAGAAGAGAGGCGACAGGAGAGGCTGAGGAGCACACAGAAGAAGAGAGAAGACGGGGAGGAGAAGAGTACAGAAGAAGATTGCAGAGGAGGAGCGAGGAGGAAGAGACAGAGAGGAGGAAAAGAAGCAGGAGAGAGGGTGAGTAGCGCGGGGCAGTGCGAGGTGCTGGGAGGTGGGGGGTACTTACTGTGAGGTGGGTCTCAGGAACTCAGGAACCAGGAGGAGCTGGAGGAGCTGCAGCGGCAGGGGGAGCGACCTACCCTTGGGTCAAGGGTCGCTACCGCTGTCGTGCAGCGGCCGCCATAAGAGGGAGGAGGGGGGGAGGGGTCAGCTGGGGGCGAATGGGAGCTGGGGAGCAGGGGCGTGCACGAGGTCGCGGCAGGAAAGCGCGAGGGGGGGACAGGTAGAGTGAGAAGAGCTGGGGGAGAGGGGTTTAAGGGTGGAGGGGGGGTGAGTGTTAGAGTTTTAGGAGAATAGGGAGATAGATAGGAGTAGGGTTGAAAAGATAGGGGAGGGGGTTGGTAGAGGTGGGTGAGGGTGAGAGGTAGAGTGAGAGGATAGGAAGATAGGTAACAGAGGGGGTGTCGGGACGGGGGGAGAGATAGGGAAATAGATAGATGGAGAAATAGGTGGAGAGATAGAAAAATAGGTAGATAGGAGGAGGGGGTGAGTGAGGGAGTTAGGTGGAGAGATAGGTAGAGGAGTGAGGGACGCAGGTAGCGAAAGGGTAGATAGGGGTGATAGTGAGGGGGAGGCGAGTGAGGGAGGGGGGTGAGGCAGAAGCAGGAGGGCAGAGACAGGGGCGGGAAGAGACAGAAGTCGGAGAAAACCGAAGAACAGAGGAACAGAAGAACACAGAAGAACAGAAGCGAAGAACACAGAAGACCGGAAGAACACAGAAGACCGGAAGAACACTGAAGAACAGAAGAGAAGAACACAGAAGAACCGAAGAACACAGAAGAACATAAGAGAAGAACACAGAGGAACAGAAGAACACAGAAGAGCAGAATAACACCGAAGAACAGAAGAGAAGAACACAGAAGAACAGAAGAACACAGAAGAACAGAAGCGAAGAACACAGAAGACCGGAAGAACACAGAAGACCGGAAGAACACTGAAGAACAGAAGAGAAGAACACAGAAGAACCGAAGAACACAGAAAAACAGAAGAGAAGAACACAGAGGAACAGAAGAACACAGAAGAGCAGAAGAACACCGAAAAACAGAAGAGAAGAACACAGAAGAACAGAAGAACACAGAAGAACAGAAGCGAAGAACACAGAAGACCGGAAGAACACAGAAGACCGGAAGAACACTGAAGAACAGAAGAGAAGAACACAGAAGAACCGAAGAACACAGAAGACCGGAAGAACACTGAAGAACAGAAGAGAAGAACACAGAAGAACCGAAGAACACAGAAGACCGGAAGAACACTGAAGAACAGAAGAGAAGAACACAGAAGACCGGAAGAACACAGAAGACCGGAAGAACACTGAAGAACAGAAGAGAAGAACACAGAAGAACCGAAAAACACAGAAGACCGGAAGGACACTGAAGAACAGAAGAGAAGAACACAGAAGAACCGAAGAACACAGAAGAACAGAAGAGAAGAACACAGAAGACCGGAAGAACACAGAAGACCGGAAGAACACTGAAGAACAGAAGAGAAGAACACAGAAGAACAGAAGAACACAGAGGAAGATGCAGGGGACGAAGAAGCAGAAGAGCCGACGAACAGAAGATCAACAAAGAAGATACAGAAGACGAAGAGCAGAAGGCAGAAGACCACAGAGCAAGATGAGGAAGAAGACAGGCGACAGGAGAGGCTGAGGAGCACACAGAAGAAGAGAGAAGACGGGGAGGAGAAGAGTACAGAAGAAGATTGCAGAGGAGGAGCGAGGAGGAAGAGACAGAGAGGAGGAAAAGAAGCAGGAGCAGGAGAGAGGGTGAGTAGCGCGGGGCAGGGCGAGGGGCTGGGAGGTGGGGGGTACTTACTGTGAGGTGGGTCTCAGGAACTCAGGAACCAGGAGGAGCTGGAGGAGCTGCAGCGGCAGGGTCACTACCACTGTCGCGCAGCGGCCGCCATAAGAGGGAGGGGGGGGGAGGGGTCAGCTGGGGGCGAATGGGAGCTGGGGGGCGGGGGCGTGCAGGAGGTCGTGGCGGGAAAGCGCGAGGGAGGGGGGGACAGGTAGAGTGAGAAGAGCTGGGGGAGGGGGGTTTAAGGGTGGAGGGGGGTGAGTGTTAGAGTTTTAGGAGAATAGGGAGATAGATAGGAGTAGGGTTGAAAAGATAGGGGAGGGGGGTGGTAGAGGTGGGTGAGGGTGAGAGGTAGAGTGAGAGGATAGGAAGATAGGTAACAGAGGGGTTGTCGGGACGGGGGAGAGATAGGGAAATAGATAGATGGAGAAATAGGTGGAGAGATAGAAAAATAGGTAGATAGGAGGAGGGGGTGAGTGAGGGAGTTAGATGGAGAGATAGGTAGAGGAGTGAGGGAGGCAGGTAGCGAAAGGGTAGATAGGGGTGATAGTGAGGGGGAGGCGAGTGAGGGAGGGGGGTGAGGCAAGAGCAGGAGGGCAGAGACAGGGGCGGGAAGAGACAGAAGTCGGAGAAAACCGAAGAACAGAGGAACAGAAGAACACAGAAGAACAGAAGCGAAGAACACAGAAGACCGGAAGAACACAGAAGACCGGAAGAACACTGAAGAACAGAAGAGAAGAACACAGAAGAACCGAAGAACACAGAAGAACATAAGAGAAGAACACAGAGGAACAGAAGAACACAGAAGAGCAGAATAACACCGAAGAACAGAAGAGAAGAACACAGAAGAACAGAAGAACACAGAAGAACAGAAGCGAAGAACACAGAAGACCGGAAGAACACAGAAGACCGGAAGAACACTGAAGAACAGAAGAGAAGAACACAGAAGAACCGAAGAACACAGAAGACCGGAAGAACACTGAAGAACAGAAGAGAAGAACACAGAAGAACCGAAGAACACAGAAGACCGGAAGAACACTGAAGAACAGAAGAGAAGAACACAGAAGAACCGAAGAACACAGAAGAACAGAAGAGAAGAACACAGAAGAACCAAAGAACACAGAACAACAGAAGAGAAGAACACAGAAGAACAGAAGAACACAGAAGAACAGAAGCGAAGAACACAGAAGACCGGAAGAACACAGAAGACCGGAAGAACACAGAAGACCGGAAGAGAAGAACACAGAAGACCGGAAGAACACAGAAGAACAGAAGAGAAGAAGACAGAAGAACAGAAGAACACAGAAGAACAGAAGCGAAGAACACAGAAGACCGGAAGAACACAGAGGAAGATGCAGGGGACGAAGAAGCAGAAGAGCCGACGAACAGAAGATCAACAAAGAAGATACAGAAGACGAAGAGCAGAAGGCAGAAGACCACAGAGCAAGATGAGGAAGAAGACAGGCGACAGGAGAGGCTGAGGAGCACACAGAAGAAGAGAGAAGACGGGGAGGAGAAGAGTACAGAAGAAGATTGCAGAGGAGGAGCGAGGAGGAAGAGACAGAGAGGAGGAAAAGAAGCAGGAGCAGGAGAGAGGGTGAGTAGCGCGGGGCAGGGCGAGGGGCTGGGAGGTGGGGGGTACTTACTGTGAGGTGGGTCTCAGGAACTCAGGAACCAGGAGGAGCTGGAGGAGCTGCAGCGGCAGGGTCACTACCACTGTCGCGCAGCGGCCGCCATAAGAGGGAGGAGGGGGGGGAGGGGTCAGCTGGGGGCGAATGGGAGCTGGGGGGCGGGGGCGTGCAGGAGGTCGCGGCGGGAAAGCGCGAGGGAGGGGGGGACAGGTAGAGTGAGAAGAGCTGGGGGAGGGGGGTTTAAGGGTGGAGGGGGGTGAGTGTTAGAGTTTTAGGAGAATAGGGAGATAGATAGGAGTAGGGTTGAAAAGATAGGGGAGGGGGGTGGTAGAGGTGGGTGAGGGTGAGAGGTAGAGTGAGAGGATAGGAAGATAGGTAACAGAGGGGTTGTCGGGACGGGGGAGAGATAGGGAAATAGATAGATGGAGAAATAGGTGGAGAGATAGAAAAATAGGTAGATAGGAGGAGGGGGTGAGTGAGGGAGTTAGATGGAGAGATAGGTAGAGGAGTGAGGGAGGCAGGTAGCGAAAGGGTAGATAGGGGTGATAGTGAGGGGGAGGCGAGTGAGGGAGGGGGGTGAGGCAAGAGCAGGAGGGCAGAGACAGGGGCGGGAAGAGACAGAAGTCGGAGAAAACCGAAGAACAGAGGAACAGAAGAACACAGAAGAACAGAAGCGAAGAACACAGAAGACCGGAAGAACACAGAAGACCGGAAGAACACTGAAGAACAGAAGAGAAGAACACAGAAGAACCGAAGAACACAGAAGAACATAAGAGAAGAACACAGAGGAACAGAAGAACACAGAAGAGCAGAATAACACCGAAGAACAGAAGAGAAGAACACAGAAGAACAGAAGAACACAGAAGAACAGAAGCGAAGAACACAGAAGACCGGAAGAACACAGAAGACCGGAAGAACACTGAAGAACAGAAGAGAAGAACACAGAAGAACCGAAGAACACAGAAGACCGGAAGAACACTGAAGAACAGAAGAGAAGAACACAGAAGAACCGAAGAACACAGAAGACCGGAAGAACACTGAAGAACAGAAGAGAAGAACACAGAAGAACCGAAGAACACAGAAGAACAGAAGAGAAGAACACAGAAGAACCAAAGAACACAGAACAACAGAAGAGAAGAACACAGAAGAACAGAAGAACACAGAAGAACAGAAGCGAAGAACACAGAAGACCGGAAGAACACAGAAGACCGGAAGAACACAGAAGACCGGAAGAGAAGAACACAGAAGACCGGAAGAACACAGAAGAACAGAAGAGAAGAAGACAGAAGAACAGAAGAACACAGAAGAACAGAAGCGAAGAACACAGAAGACCGGAAGAACACAGAAGACCGGAAGAACACAGAAGACCGGAAGAGAAGAACACAGAAGACCGGAAAAACACAGAAGAACAGAAGAGAAGAACACAGAAGAACAGAAGAACACAGAGGAAGATGCAGGGGACGAAGAAGCAGAAGAGCCGACGAACAGAAGATCAACAAAGAAGATACAGAAGACGAAGAGCAGAAGGCAGAAGACCACAGAGCAAGATCAGGAAGAAGAGAGGCGACAGGAGAGGCTGAGGAGCACACAGAAGAAGAGAGAAGACGGGGAGGAGAAGAGTACAGAAGAAGATTGCAGAGGAGGAGCGAGGAGGAAGAGACAGAGAGGAGGAAAAGAAGCAGGAGCAGGAGAGAGGGTGAGTAGCGCGGGGCAGTGTGAGGTGCTGGGAGGTGGGGGGTACTTACTGTGAGGTGGGTCTCAGGAACTCAGGAACCAGGAGGAGCTGGAGGAGCTGCAGCGGCAGGGGGAGCGACCTACCCTTGGGTCAAGGGTCGCTACCGCTGTCGCGCAGCGGCCGCCATAAGAGGGAGGAGGGGGGGAGGGGTCAGCTGGGGGCGAATGGGAGCTGGGGGGCAGGGGCGTGCACGAGGTCGCGGCAGGAAAGCGCGAGGGGGGGACAGGTAGAGTGAGAAGAGCTGGGGGAGAGGGGTTTAAGGGTGGAGGGGGGGTGAGTGTTAGAGTTTTAGGAGAATAGGGAGATAGATAGGAGTAGGGTTGAAAAGATAGGGGAGGGGGTTGGTAGAGGTGGGTGAGGGTGAGAGGTAGAGTGAGAGGATAGGAAGATAGGTAACAGAGGGGGTGTCGGGACGGGGGGAGAGATAGGGAAATAGATAGATGGAGAAATAGGTGGAGAGATAGAAAAATAGGTAGATAGGAGGAGGGGGTGAGTGAGGGAGTTAGATGGAGAGATAGGTAGAGGAGTGAGGGACGCAGGTAGCGAAAGGGTAGATAGGGGTGATAGTGAGGGGGAGGCGAGTGAGGGAGGGGGGTGAGGCAGAAGCAGGAGGGCAGAGACAGGGGCGGGAAGAGACAGAAGTCGGAGAAAACCGAAGAACAGAGGAACAGAAGAACACAGAAGAACAGAAGCGAAGAACACAGAAGACCGGAAGAACACAGAAGACCGGAAGAACACTGAAGAACAGAAGAGAAGAACACAGAAGAACCGAAGAACACAGAAGAACAGAAGAGAAGAACACAGAGGAACAGAAGAACACAGAAGAGCAGAAGAACACCGAAGAACAGAAGAGAAGAACACAGAAGAACAGAAGAACACAGAAGAACAGAAGCGAAGAACACAGAAGACCGGAAGAACACAGAAGACCGGAAGAACACTGAAGAACAGAAGAGAAGAACACAGAAGAACCGAAGAACACAGAAGACCGGAAGAACACTGAAAAACAGAAGAGAAGAACACAGAAGAACCGAAGAACACTGAAGAACAGAAGAGAAGAACACAGAAGAACCGAAGAACACAGAAGACCGGAAGAACACTGAAGAACAGAAGAGAAGAACACAGAAGACCGGAAGAACACAGAAGACCGGAAGAACACTGAAGAACAGAAGAGAAGAACACAGAAGAACCGAAAAACACAGAAGACCGGAAGAACACTGAAGAACAGAAGAGAAGAACACAGAAGAACCGAAGAACACAGAAGAACAGAAGAGAAGAACACAGAAGACCGGAAGAACACAGAAGACCGGAAGAACACTGAAGAACAGAAGAGAAGAACACAGAAGAACCGAAGAACACAGAAGACCGGAAGAACACTGAAAAACAGAAGAGAAGAACACAGAAGAACCGAAGAACACAGAAGAACAGAAGAGAAGAACACAGAAGAACAGAAGAACACAGAAGAACAGAAGCAAAGAACACAGAAGACCGGAAGAACACAGAAGACCGGAAGAACACAGAAGAACAGAAGAGAAGAACACAGAAGAACAGAAGAGAAGAACACAGAAGAACCGAAGAACACAGAAGAAGAGAAGAACACAGAAGAACACAGAAGAACAGAAGCGAAGAACACAGAAGACCGGAAGAACACAGAAGACCGGAAGAACACAGAAGAACAGAAGAGAAGAACACAGAGGACCGGAAGAACACAGAAGAACAGAAGAGAAGAACACAGAAGAACAGAAGAACACAGAGGAAGATGCAGGGGACAAAGAAGCAGAAGAGCAGACGAACAGAAGATCAACACATTTTACCCCATATTTTACCCCATATTTCGGGGTAATGAGCTCACTAGTTTGGCTGCTTGGACAAAGAAAAATTTACCACCTATGTTTTTTTTCTTGTATGGTGTGATTTCGATGTGCCAATCTGGAGCACTGGTTCCTTTGTTAAATGATTTTGATGATTTTGTTCCTGTGTATTGCTTTGTGAGTGATACCATACAGCTTGAAACTGGATCTTCTGTCAACGGGTAATAAATGTAGGGCCCTCCAGGCAGGGAAGATGTGGGCTTCTGGGTTTACATGTAGGAGAAGTTTGGCAGCAGAGTTCTAAATCTGTTCTTGTCTTTTCATTATTGAAAAAGATGATCCGTGGTAGAGGCCAATGGAGTAATCCTGTTGAGACAGTACAAGATTGATAGTAGCCTGGACCTTGTGTCGAAAACCCAGGTGGAAGATGATGCGTCACAGAGGTTTCATAATAATGAAACATGCCCACTTGGGCATTCATTGAGAACTTGGAGTCCATGGTATTTCCAAGGTTTCTTACTTCCCTAGATACTTTAGGAGGTGAGCCCAGATCCTCAAGCCAGACACAGAGTGTGTCATGATTTTTCCATTCCCCACATGTTAGTATTTCAGTTTTGATCTAAAATGGCTATTTTATCTACTGATCAAAGGCAACTGAAGATTACTGAGTTTCCAATGTCTTTGCAGGTTTCCAGTTTATGAAGTATTTGTGTGTCATCTACATAGGAATAGCATGCGAACTGAAATTCATTGATCATGGTCGGTAATGACTTCATGTAGATGTTGAAAAGCATGGATGAGGTGATAGAGCCTTGAGGGACCCCTGCTTTTGTGAAGTACGGTTTGGGTGAGACAGAGGGAGCATAGATGACATTCGTTCTGTTTTGGAGGTAGGATGTGATCCAGTTGAGAGCAGTCTCTCTCTGCCAGCTTCATAGAGTATTTGCATTAGAGTGTCATGATCAACTGTGTCAAAGGCAGCTGAGCAGTCCAAGAGAAGTAGTGCAGCAACCCTGTGGCGGTCTACTGTGTTTTAAGGTCTTCCCAGATGGCGATGAGGACAGATTCTGTGACTCTTCTTGGGTGGAAGCCTGTGTGATAGTCTGATAGCATGGAATTATCTACAATGAATTGTGACATCTAAAAAATGCTGCTCTTTCTGTCAGATTGCCCAGGAAAGGCCCATTTGTTATTAGTCTGTAGTAGTTGGGATCATGCAGGTCCAGGTTTGTTTTCTTTTGTAATGGGAACATGTATGTCTTTTTTCAGTCTTCAGGAAAGATTCCTGTAGGTAAAGGATTATTGATGATTCTTCTTACTGGTGTGGCAACAGTGGTAGTTAGAAGAACGTTCCTGAAGATTTGTGGTGGACAAGGGTCAGAAGGGCAGCTACCTGGCCTGCTTGCTTTGACCAGATCCATAAATTCACTTTGTGACATTTGTTTCGGTGGAATAACAAAACTTGAGGGGGCCCCCTGGCACAGTACATGGAGGCCACCCTCCAGAAGTACTTGGGAGCTCTCAGGCCAGGGTACTGGAGCTCTGGGGCTCCCTTGCACTGCGGGGGCTGCTAAGGCCTTTGTTATTCCACTGATTTGTTAGAAAGAATGAGGAGGATGGGTTAGCTTACTCATGGATGTGATTACTGGAAATGGGTTGGTGCTAATGGTTTTCCTTTGTTTTAATTAGGCGTCCAATGTGTCTTCTTTGGTTGCTTAATTATTTGCAAGTTTATTAGTGAATTTTTGAGTAATGTGGTGAGTTCTTTCTGTTCATTTAGGTTTCTGAAATTCTGTGAGAATTTGATACAAATCTTTATTTGCACATTTAACATTTTGAATTCTGTCTCAATATTACATTTTTAGCTTTTTTTATTGCTTACTTGCATATTCTGTTAAGTTTCTGTAGGTGAAGTTTGTCTTGATTGCTGTTTGTTTTGAGCCAGGTGCATTTCACCTTTCTAATTTGTTGTTTTAACTTATTTAGTTCTGTATTACTCCAAGGTGCTTGTTTTCTTTTGTCCTGTTTTGTTGTTCTTAATAGTATTAGGATATCAAAAGCTTCCTGTAGCCAGTCATAAAGTTTTTGAATGGAATTTATTGTGTCTAAATCTCTGTTGGATGATAGTTTTGTTTCTACATATTCAAGACTGAGTTTGTTCCAAGGTCGATAGGTGGATGCATGTAAGGTGGACTTAGGTGTGCTGATTTGTGCTGTTTTATGTTGGAAAACTAGTACATGGTGTTCTGACCATGTTACTGGAGTAATTCTTTGAAAGGTAACTAGTTTTCAATAATAAATGTATTGCCTAAACAAATACAAAAAACACAAACAAACTGGTTGAACACCACCAACAGAAAGCAAGTGGCAAAAAATGACACCTCCTTTATGAACATTTCAATGTTCTGTGGATCCCATAGGGAAAAAAGATGCACTGCGCTTTCAGGGACTTGCACTTAAAAACACCTGATTACAAGTTTGGTCATCCATTGTATAGGTGGGTGTTCCTTGAGTGCGAGACCGTGGAGAAAGTGTTACTTCCATACAGGCAGATAGTATCTCATTGGTTATTTGTTTAGTCAAGGTTTTTATGTCATGCAAATGTGTTCCTTTGTGCCATTTCAAAGCTCTTGCTGCTTACTGGCTAAGTGATGTTTACAAAGTTTCATTAATCATTGGGCCAATAGTATCGAAATTAACTTGGGAGTAGCCTCCAGTGGAATCCATATTGAAGCCAGCATCAGTTCATTGTTATAGGTATAACATGTTGAATATGTAAATGTGTATGTTTATCTATCTTTTTATTTGTTTGCTGTGCCATCTATTTCCCATTATCCCTCTTCAGTTCTTTTAACTGTTCCTACCTATATTGTTGATGTTCTTACATACTACTTGCCTTGCTCTGAGCTGAATTTCTGAAACAAATGCTTTTGCTCCTAAAATAAACATAATGGTCAGAGACTCAAAACACTTCGTAGGTCAAAAGTTCTCCTAGAATATCTGGAGATACTAGATTAAAATCAAATGTGTCTTGTCTGATATCATTTAAAAGGTATACAGTGGTAGGCAACCAGTCCTCTGCTATATTCTTGGTTTATTTAGATTTCAACAGATTATGCATGCAACTTTGGACGACCTTTGAATTAAGGAACTATGGCCCTCATTAGAAACTTTGGCAATAAAGCCGTCTACGGCCATGGCAACGGCTGCCAACATACCGTCGCCGCGGCTACCAGCCGCCCACCAGCATTATGACTGTTGACGGAATTCCGCCAGAAGGCTGGCGGAATACCGTCGACGGTCATGGCGGCAGACGGCGGTAAGGTGGTGCTGCTGTCAGCAGCAGCGCCATGCCAGCAAAACACTGCTGACTGTATCATGATTAAATTATATGGCCTGGCGGTGTTTTGCTGGTGGACGCTGCTGCTGGCAGCAGCGCAGCATCCCGTCTCCTGCCGGAGGTCCCCCTGCAAGCAGGTAAGAGGGGGTCAGGGGTGGTGTGTGCGTGTGTGGGGGTGTTGTGTGTGTGTGAGGGTGAGGGTGTGTGTCTGTTTTTGTATGCATGCATGTGGGTGTGATTCACATTGAATGCGTGCGTGAATGACTGAATGTGAGTGTACGTGTATGTTGTGTGTTGTGAATGCGTGTGTGCGACAATGTTTGTTGGTGTGTGTGGCGGTGTGTGGGTATGTATGTGTGCATGCATGGGTGGATGTGGGTATGCATGTGTGTATGAGTGTGTATGTGTGCGCGTGTGGGTGTGTAAATGTGCGGGGGCAGGAGAGGGAGGGGGAGGGCTCTGGGGAGGGGAAGGCAGAGGGAGGGGCGGGCCAGAGACCCCGATCAGTGTCAGGGAAGGAATTCCTACCACCATGGTTTTTGTGGCGGTACGCTTGCCACGGAAACCATGGCAGTAGGGGGGTCATAATCCTGAGGTTGGGATTGTGACGGCCGCCTGGCTGGAGACTGCAGTCTCCAGCGGCCGTTACCACCCTGGCGGACGGAGTGGTACATTGGCGGTTTGGCCTGAGCCAAAACACCAATATCATAATTTAGGAAAAGGTACTGCTAGCCTGTTGCCACTACCTTTCCCCAAATTACTGCCGATTGCCAGGGTCATAATGAGGGCCCATGTCACTGACATAGTGGCAATTGCTATGAAGGCAAGTCTTAAACCCTTGTGGTGCTCATTCATTAAATATTTCTACTGGGAACGTGATTAGGTTCAGTAAATAAAACTGATATGCTATGTTTACCATTTACATAACAGATAACACAACCAAAGCTCACTGAATTCCTCACTTAATTACTTGGTTCAACTTTAAAAGAACACTAAGGGGGTCATTTTGACCCCGGCGGTTGGTGATAATGTGGTGGTGGTACCGCCAACAGGCTGGCGGTACATACCGCCACATTATGACATTATGACATTGGTGGGTTGGCTGAAGCCAACCTGCCAATGTACCACTCTGACCACCATGGCGGCAGCAGCCGCCTTGCTGGAGATAAGAATCACCAGCCCGGCGGCTGCTCTTGTACCGCCTCAGGCTTTTTGACCCTGCCTACTGCCATGGTTATTGTGACATTCATAACGCCATGAAAACCATGGCAGTAGGCCCTATCAGTGTCAGGGAATTCCTTCCCTGTCACTGATAGGAGGCCCCTCCCCCCAAACACTCCCCAGACACCCCACCCTTCTCAATCCATGCTTCCCCCTTCCAATACCCCACCCCCTAAACACACACATGCAGACACGCAGACAGGCACCACGCATACAATCACTCACTCACACAGGCATACACGCTTTCATACACACCTGCATCCATTCATTCATGCACACATCCATACCACATTCACACTGACACGCAGACACGCATTCACATATCATTCATACACGCATTCCCACACATGCATACACGCACGCAAACAACACTACACATACATTCGCATTCACGCACACACTCACACATTCATGTACACCCTCCCACACACACACACACACACACACACAACACCCCCACCCCCCTGTCAGAAACCCAACTTACCTGGATCCAGGGGATCTTCCAGCAGGGGATGGGACAGTGCGCTGCTACCTCCAGCAGCGCTCTCCAGCAGAACACCACCAGGCCATATTATTTGACATAATATGGCTGGCGGTGGTCTACTGGCTTGGCGCTGCTGGTGGTAGCAGTGCCACTTAACGCCATACGCCAGCGTGGCCATTGCCGGATTTCTGCCCTTCTTGTGGCGGAAATCCAGCTGTGATCTGTATTTGGCAGACGGCTGTTAGCCGCGGCGATGATCTTTTGCCGGCAGTAGGCGGCATTTGCTGTCATTGTTTGAATGAGGGCCTAAATGTGGAATGGGCAGTGACAAAATGCATATTTAAACAAGGAATGAAGGATGCAAAGATATATAAATGGAAGATGAAAAGTGCAAAGGTGCCTGTATCATGTCTTCCATAGGTTTTGTAGAGGAAAGGGTAACCTTCCAGAATAAAATACAAAGCCTAGACAAACTTTAAAACTTTTATCATTTAAGATTAGTGCAGCCCTGTGCTCCAGACACCGAAGGCGAAAGAATTAGGAGAAATAAAACTATTTCTCCTTTTTATGACTGCCTCAATGGAACGCCTCCCTTGAAGCAAAGTAATGCAAAGGGCTGTTTTATATTAGTTTCATGTTAATGTTCCAGCCCAAAACATATTTTGTGCTGGAAAAACAATTCAAGATAAACACTTTGGGCCAGTTTGCGCCACTTTTGTGACACAAACCTGATGCAAAATGTTACGAAATGGAGTCCATTATGTACTTTTAAGCCACAGTGTTTAATAATCTATAGATGAAGGTGAGAGGATTGGTGATTGAAGTCTCGGACTTGGTTTTCCTCTGACTCTTTTATTGATCTGAAATAAAGCCACATATAGGCCCTCATTACAACCCGGGCGGTCAATGTTAAAGCGGCGGTAACACCGCCAACAGGCTGGCGGTAAAACAAATGGGATCACGACCACGGCGGACACAGACAGCCACTTTAACACACCGACCGCCATGGGGGTAACAACAAACAACAAGGCGGTAACCGCCAACAGCCAGGTGGAAGTCAATTTACCGCCCACCACATCACAACCCGCCTATCCGCCAGCTTTTCCGGGGCAGTACGAATGCCACAGTACACAGAAGGGAAACCACTCACCTCTCGACACTCAAGGAAGAACCAGGACACCATGGAGCCTGAGTTACAGGTCCTGTCGATGCTGGTCTAGCTCCTCATCCACCAGGAACATCAAAGACTGTGGCGACGACCACGGTGAGTACTGCACCTAGTACACAGGGGAGGGGGAAGGAAAAAGAGAGTGACACACACACGCAAAAACGCAACCCACCCACCCACAACACCATATACACACAGAGATCCAACTACATTACAGATAAACCTATAACCCCCTGGAAGAACGCAAGGACAAAAGGAATTGAGTCAAATTAGTGATATTTTAGAAATAGGCAGATTTACTATAGATTCTGAAAAACAGTATTTACACAAATATACAATACGTTCAGGAGTCCGTGCATTGTCCATTCACAAATGTCCGTGAGCCACTGGGCCAAAAATCATGGGCCAAGCCCACACTTGGTTCCTGCCTCAATACGGAGAGAACACTGCAGGGGCATCAGGTCGTAAACAAACAGGCACCTCAGGGGGATGGGGAATGGGGGGCACCTCAGCTGGAAGATGGGACAACGCCACTGCTCCTCGTGGGGGATCCATGCCCACAGCGTTGTCCTGGGGAATGCAAAGCCACAGTCTCTCAAGTGGGTGGTTTGCCCACTGCTTGGTCCTGGGGAGTGCAAAGCCACAGTCTCTCAAGTGGGTGGTTTGCCCACCGCTTGGTCCTGGGGAGTGCAAAGCCACAGTCTCTCAAGTGGGTGGTTTGCCCACCGCTTGGTCCTGGGGAGTGCAAAGCCACAGTCTCTCAAGTGGGTGGTTTGCCCACCGCTTGGTCCTGGGGAGTGCAAAGCCACAGTCTCTCAAGTGGGTGGTTTGCCCACCACTTGGTCCTGGGGAGTGCAAAGCTACAGTCCCTCAAGTCTCTCAAGTGGGTGGTCTGCCCACTGCTTGGTCCTGGGTAGTGCAAAGCCACAGTCTCTCAAGTCTCTCAAGTGGGTGGTTTGCCCACTGCTTGGTCCTGGGGAGTGCAAAGCCACAGTCTCTCAAGTCTCTCAAGTGGGTGGTTTGCCCACTGCTTGGTCCTGGGGAGTGCAAGGCCACAGTCTCTCAAGTGGATGCCTTCTTCCACTGGTTCTGGAGGGGGCTTTGTGCTCAGTGTGCTTCATCCTGCCAAGGATATAGTGAGTGGATGCATCTCTCTCTTGTTTCTGGAGGGGGCTTGGTGCTCAGTGATGCAGTACTTGGGGTGTGCCAGTACACATTCACTCACCTGGGTGTCTGAGGCACGAGATTTTCAGGGAACAGGTAGCATGATAGTTCATGGAGGCAGGGCTAGACTCCATCCTGCGGCAGCTAAGGCTGCTAAGTGGTGGTAGATCCGGTGCAGGCAGGCATGCTGCCAGTGGTGGTGGGGGGGCTCCAGCCCGTATCCTGCAGCCTCGGACAGCCACCCACTGGGGCTGCTGCTGGCAGTGGTGCTACTGTCAGCGGTGCAGGTGGCGGTACTTGCGGCGGGGCTGCTGGCAGTGCAGGCCATGGTGCAGGTGCCGGTGCAGCCAGTGGTGGAGGGAGGCTCCAGCCCTTCTCCTTCAGCCTTGGACGGCTGCCCACTGGGGATGCCCACTGGGGATGTTGCTGCTGACAGTAGTGGTGGCAACGGCGGTGCAGGTGGCAGTGCTTGCAGCGGGGCTGCTGGCGGTGCTGCATGCAGTGCAGGTGGTGGAGCTGGCGGTTCTGCTGGTGGGCACCAGGGCTTCACTTGCATCCTCCGTCGGCTGAAGTGCCTTGCCTTCGGTTATCTGCCCCTTCCTCACCTTGGCTGATGCTGTTTTGCCCTTGGTTCTGTCAGCTGGAGGTTTGTAGGAGGCCTTGTTGGGTGGGTTGTGATCCTTGGCCCTGCTGCATGCTGTCCCCTTCTTCACCGTGGCAGGTGGTGGTATGGTTTAGTCCTTTGCAGCGGTTGGTGGTACACTGGCTTTCCTGACGGGTGCCCCCTTTGAGCCTCGGGGAACTGCAGGTTCCACATTGGAGGGTGACTTGGTGGCTGAGGTGCTGGGCTGGGTTCTGGACACCCTGGTCTGAGGGAAATGATGGGGGGGAGGGGTAGGGAACAGGTCAATCTTAGCTAGGAAAAGTTTTTTAGACACACTGGGGTGGGAAGAGGGAGAGAGTTTGGGCGTGGAGGAAGAGGAAGTGGTTGTAGGAGGTGTCTGTCTGCTGAGTTTGGGTGAAGGTGCATGTGCTGGATGCTGTTGTGAGGTGGATGGGTGTGGATAGATGTGTGCTTACATTTGTGTAATTTGGGAGGAGGGGTCACAGACACACTGGGAGAGGACACAGTGGACGTGTGGATGGTTGTGGCGGTGGTGACTTCTCATCAGGGTTGTGTTGTGATGGGCGTGCTGGTGATGGAGGTAGTGGATGAGGATGTAGTGCACGCAGGTGTGAGTGGAGACGATACTGGGAGGGAGGTGGATGAGGAGGAGGAGGGGGACACAGTGGAGGCAGTGGATGTTTGTGTGTCTGCATGGGGATGGTGCTTGTGTGAGTGCCTGTGGGATGATGTGTGGTGCTTGTGTTTGCCTGAACAAACTCCTGTGTGTTGTCTTGTGTGCATGCTGGTCTGAAGATGTGCTTGGGATAGGTTGGGGTTGAGGGAATTGGGACTGGGTAGAGGACGTTGGAGGGGGGAGGCTAGAGACAGGGACAATGGCTGCCATCAGTGCTGAGGCCAGAGCCTGAAAGGCTCTCTGTTGGGCTGCACGCCCGAGTGAATGCCCTCCAGGTATGCATTTGTTTGTTGCAAATGCCTCGCAACACCCTGCATGGCATTCAGAATGGTTGACTGCCCAACAGTGAGGGATCTCAGGAGGTCAATAACCTCCTCACTGAGGGCAGCAGGGCTCACTGGGGCAGGGCCTAAGGTGCCTAGAGCGAAGGAGATGCCCACCCTCCTTGGTGAGCGGGCACGGGTAACACGCTGAGGGGCTGCTGGGAGGGCGGTGCTGATAAGGGGGGTGGCGGCTGTACCTGTTGATGGGGTGGGCACAGAGGTGTCCGCCACCACCAGGGAGCTTCCATCGGAGTAGGAGTCACTGTCTGTGGTCTCCCCTCCTGTCCCCGTCGTGGTGCTCCCCTCGCCCTCCGTCCCACTGGTGCCCTCACCGTGGGTGGATTCGGCCTCGAGGTCAATGTGGGATGCAGCTCTCTCCGTCGCCGGTGCCTCTGCTCCTCCGCCAGATGATGCTAATGCACATAAGGACAGGGTGACAAAACAAAAAGGGTGGGGAAGAGACAGAGGATACACTTGGTCAATGCCAGCAACACCACTACCGTTGGCGTACACAACCCACAGGGAGCAACCCTATGCACTAGGCCATGCCCAACCAGTTCCTAAGATAGTGACCATCCCATGGGGTACAATGCCTAACACCATCAGCTGCACCCCAGAAACCCAAAGGACCCTGCCCAGTAGTAGATACCCACTAACACTATTGGGGTAGGTGGGCCTCATAGCCTGCCCAACCAGCGACCTACCCGGCCATCTTCGCCCTGGCCTAGGGGCACCCATAGCCCCCACCCAGGTAACTCTTAACGCGCGCACAGCAGGAGTCAGATTCAGTACTCACCCGCTTGTGGGTGCTGTGATGGCTTCAAGCATCCATCCAACTCCGGATAGGCCACCGCCAGGATGCGGAACATCAGGGGGGTCATGGTGCAACAGGCACCCTTTCCTCATTGGGAGGCCAGCCCCAGCTGGACCTCCACCGCCTTCTTTGCCCAGCGGCGCAGGTCCTCCCACCTCTTGCGGCAGTGGGTGCTCCGTCTGTCAAAGACCCCCAGGGTCCACACCTCCTTGGCGATGGCACGCCAAATACCCTTTTTCTGCTGGGTGCTGACCTGCAGGGAAAAGGCAGCAGAAAAAGGAATTAGTCACCCGCCCGGACCGTCACACTCATTGCCCACCAGATCCCACCCATCCCCTAACGCACATACATTCACCACCTTACATGCTGCACTCTGGCCAGGACCTCTCAGCCCCCCCTACATTTGGCTTACACACACAGCAACTCCAGACATTCATGGCCCATGCATCATGCTCACAGTGTACTCACCTGTTTGTCTGGAAGACCGTAGAGTAACGTGTACTCGGTAGGACCCCATCCACCAGTTTCTCCAACTCCTCCGCAGTGAAGGCAGGGGCCCTTTCCCCAGAAACTTGAGCCATTGTCTCTTCCAGACACAGGTCACAGCAGCACTTGCAGTGTAGGTCCTCTCCTGTTGATGGCCAGGTAGCAAGTGATTGGATAGATAGAAAATGGCAGTGACGTCTGCGGCGGAAGGATTGTCCAAGAGGGCATAGGAAGGGGAGTAATGGCAGTTCAAGGACGGAGAGGGTGACATAGTGGTACAGAAGGGTGACAATCAGGAGAGTCTTATTTCCTGGCAGGGGTCTTGGCAATGTTCTCTGTCTTCTGCCTGGATCGCAGGGACTGTTTGTGGGGTGTTCTCCTTCTGCAGGGGGTGAGGTGCTGGTGGCCTGTTAGTCCTCTGCCGATGCCTCCTGTCCACTAGCGCCGGCGGAGGTGGAAGGCTGTTCATCTGTGTGGTTAGTGTCAGGAGCCCGCTGTTGTGCCACTGCCTCCCTCATGGTCTTGGTCATGTCAGCCAGCACCCCTGCAATGGTGACCAGGATAGTGTAGATGTTTGTTAGGTCATCCCTGATCCCTAGGTACTGTCCCTCCTGCAGCCGCTGAGTCTCCTGCAGCTTGGCCAGTATCTGGCCCATGGTCTCCTGGGAATGGTGGTATGCTCCCAGGATGT
Organism: Pleurodeles waltl; assembly: GCF_031143425.1. Lineage (NCBI taxonomy): Eukaryota > Metazoa > Chordata > Amphibia > Caudata > Salamandridae > Pleurodeles > Pleurodeles waltl. The sequence continues at coordinate 932,487,958 of NC_090448.1, read as the reverse complement.
TGAAGAGTGCTACATGGAGAGTGGGGTCCCTGGACCTGTCCTCCCCCTGTCGCACAGCAGTCCTCCCAGCTTCCCTGTTATCCTGTGCCTCTGTCCCCTGAGCTGTGTGCCCACTGACCCCAGGTCCCTGATCTTCCTGTGTTTGTGGGGTTGCCTGGGGTCCCTGTAGTGGTGGACACACTGCTGATTGACGTGTCCTGGGGCCAGTGGCATGGGCCCGCTGGGTGGGTGCTGTGCTGGTGTTTCCTGAGGGGGAGGCTCTGTGGTGGTTTGTCAGGGGAACTGACTGTCCAGAGGTCCCTGATGGGCTAGGTTGGTCATCCTGATCCAGGCGTGCAGAGCTGCTGTCATTACTGTGGGTCTCTTCAGGGTGTGGACTGGTTGTAGCTGGCACCTCCTCTCCGGTAACGTTGAGTAGGGGTCCTGTGAGATGCAAATGCAGTGTTAATGTATCTCCGTGTGCCATCTTGTGCATGGGTGTGTTTCCCTGGATGGTTGTGATTTCCCTGTCAGCTTGGCCTTGTGTTCGTGGTGGTTTTGTGGGCTGGGTGAATCTCTGTGATGGGCATGCTGTGGTGATGGGTGTCCATGCAGGTCTGTGATGGGTGTCCATGCATAGGTGTTGCATGCAGGGCTTGGTATTGGGATGGGTGGGTTGTGATGGTGGGGTATTTGTGAGGTGGTGGAGTGATGGGGGTGAGGTTAGGGGTAGGAGTTTGTGATGGCATGTAGGTAGGGTGAGGGATATAGTAGTAAAGATTTGACTTACCAGAGTCCAGTCCTCCTGTTACTAATGCCAGGCCCTCAGGATGCATGATCGCCAAGACTTGCTCCTCCCATGTTGTTAGTTGTGGGGGAAGAGGCGGGGGTCCGCCGCCAGTCCTCTGTGCAGCTACCTAGTGTCTAGCAACCACGAATGCACCTTCCCCCGTAGGTCGTTCCACCTCTTCCTGATGTCATCCCTGGTTCTTGAGTGCTGTCCCACGGCGTTGACCCTGTCCACGACTCTCTACCACAGCTCCATCTTCCAAGCAATGGATGTCTGCTGCACCTGTGACCCGAATAGCTGTGGCTCTACCCGGATGATTTCTCTCACCATGACCCTTAGCTCCTCCTCTGAAAACCTGGAGTGTCTTTGGGGTGCCATGGATGTGATGTGAGTGGTATGTGTGAGGGTGTGTGGGGCGATGTGCTGGGGTGTGTTGTGAGTAGCGTGGATGGTGTATGGGTGATGGTGTTTTGTGCCTCTGATTGAGTGGGTGCTCCTGCCTTGTGTCTCTCTCTGTTCGCAATCTTTTTTTTTGGTTGAAAGGGTTGTGGGTAATGTGGGTGTGTGTTTTATAGTGGTGTGGGTGTGTGGGTGTGGTGTGTGCATGTGTGTCAGGTGTGTGTAGTTTGAATTGTCCAATGTGGTGTAGTTTTGTAAGTGTGTGTGTATTTTGAGCGTGGCAGTGTGTACCGTGGTCATTCGTGGGTCGTGATACTGTTGGCGTAACGGTGTGGGTTTTGCTACCACCAGTTTATCACTGACCTTTGGTGTGGCAGACTTGTGTGGGTGTCTGTATAGTGGCAGATTTCTCTGTATGGGTCATAATACCCGTGGCGGATTACCGCTGCAGTCACAGTATGTTCGCAGCCTTCAGCACGGTGGTAGATGGCATTTACTGCCAGAGTTGTAATGAGGGCCATAGTGATTTGTTGGATAAAGTAATGGTAGGAAATGTGTAACTTGGGGATATACTTACTAAAGACTCATGCAACACAATGCAACCCATCAGCCAAAGTTGCTGTGCTGCATTGCATGACAGGGAGAGTGTAGGTATGCACCATATCTACTAATATATGGCACTGTCTGCCATTGCTAGGGCACAGCTAGGCTGCCTAGTGCTACACACACACCTCTGCATCATAGTGCAAGAGTGTGTGTGTGTGATTTCTAGCATAGGCTTTGGACTGGAAGGGTATCATTGCAGTACAAAATACTATCCTTGGACAAACTACAATGTTTCTCACTATTGATGTGTGCTGTACAGTGCAGCACACATGCAAAATCAGAATGTTTGTAGAAATTAAAGCTTTTCTCGACGGTAGTGACACTGTCAAAAAGGCATTCTATTTTGGAATAGAACCCTGTCTATTATTATTAGTAGACAGGGATTTGCATCAAAAGCCATGGGTGGTTTCTTGGGAATGCCTATGTACCACCCACGGAACACCCTCACCACCATCACAAAGTAGAGCAAAATAGCACAAAGTTCTGCTTTGCGTTACTTTCAGGGAACTTGTGTGATGCAAAGCCAGCATAAAATGATAGTAAATATCCTCCCATGCTTTCAAAGGCAGAAGGATAACCCCTGAATGAAAGATACATTGTGAACTCTTACAATATCTTTCTTAATAGTGTATGGGTTATGGGAGTGGGTACATCAATGGGGAATTGTGGTGTTACTGGGACACACACCTAATTTGAAGCCTTTGCTTAGTCATTAGGCATTTTAAGACATTTTGGTTAAGAGTCCCATTTGTGTGAATTTGTTAATGCACTACCAACTAACCATTTCACTTTTGGCAATAAATATTTCTCATATTTTCTCTGAGGTAAAATTGAAACAATTTTATTTTAACATACTTCCTACAGTAATAATGTGTGTAATTATTAAGGGCCTGATATAGAGTTTGGTGAAGGGGTTACTACCTCATAATTTTGACAGATCTCACGTCCGCTGAAATATAAATCTGATAGGATATAATAGGACTTATATTTCGTCGGACAGGATATCTGTCACTGTTGTGACTCAGTAACCTCTCAGCCAAACTCTAAATCAGGCCCTAAGTAAGGTACAATGAACAGCAAAGCTAAATGTGAATATTAATTGTTTGTAAATTGTGTACTTTTGAAACATTAATTTCACATGAGTCATTTTGAGAGTGGTCCTCTACCCCTGTGAAATATTCAATGGGTAAATCAACATATGACTTATTTTGAGCCAAATGCATTTCACCCAAGTTATTTTCAGTCAAGAAAAATAGATGTTTGAGCTGTTTTTAAATGTGTTGCTTTGAAGGTGAATCAGGAAAAGCTTTGCATTACTTTCCAAAAATCTTGCTCCAGCTAAACAGAAGTTAGATTCCCTAGATTGGTGGGTGCAATTTACCGATTCCAGTCTCACATGAAGCAACTCACTTCACATTGAAAATGTGGATGCTTTGTCAATTCTTTTTAAAATAATGTTCCATGCACATGTTCTTACTAGGTTTATGTTTATTCAGATTAAATGAAACAGAAAATGTATGCAACTTTGAGAATTAATTGTTGGACCTGGCCCTCTTTGCAGGGTCACCCCCAAACCTTTTGTCACTACCCTCCACTACCCTTCACTTTTGTGCTGAATTCGTCTTTCCAAACTGGGGTGAAGAGGTGGACAAAAGAAGATGGATTAAAACCAGATCTCTCTGACTGGGGGTGAATGTTTGCATTGTTCAGTATTCCGTCCATCATCTGTTCTTTTTTTCTTATTTTGTTTTTCCTGGCCTTAGGATTCTGTGCATTTTACCACTGCTAACCAGTGCTAAGTGCTTGAGCTTTCTCCTCTAAATATGGTAACATTGGCTTACATCCAGCTGACATATTTAATTTACTCAGAAGTCTCTAGCAAAATGGTACTACATGTCCCAGGTTCTGTAAATTAAATACTACTAGTGGGCCTGGAGTACTGATTGTCACACCCATATAGGTTGTTCTTTTAAACATGCCTCAGGCTTGCCATTGCAGCCCCTGTGTGCACTTTTTAAACTGCCATTTCAACCTCGCAAAGTAACCCTTTGTCAGGTCCCAACCTTCCATTTTAATACATAAACGTCACCCGTAGGGTAGTGCTAGGTGAACCCAGCAGGCAGGATGCAATGTATTTAAAGAGCAGGACATGCACTTTTAAGTTTTACATTTCCTTGCAGTGAAAAACTCTTAAATGTGTTTTCACTACTGCAAGTCCTACTTCTCCCATAGGAAAACACTGGATTCCCTTATTGAATTTTATAAGTGTAATTTCAAATGGGCTTAGATAACCTGTTCATGTTTGGTGTTTCTGGGATCACAATTTTAAATCTTAACTAATGGTGAAGTCATAATTTAAAATATAATTGTGAAATGTCACTTATAGATGGTGGCATTTTCCTGCCTTTACCATTTAGTGCCCGCTCCTTTCTCTGGTTACATGACTGGATGTAGCTGATAGTTGAGCTTTGTGTATTCTTCATAGACAGTCACACACAGTAGGGAGCCTGGGTGTGCCTTGATGGGCCATCAGTGGCCGGATGAGAGGGAGGAGCTGGACACAGCCCCACTTACACTTGAATAAGCTGTGTCCTGCCACCAAACAAAGAGCTGCATACCCCCTGTAGTTAGTCTGGAGGGGACAGCGGAGGCAGGATGCCTGAGGACTTCAAAAGAAAACCTCTAGAAGCTTCCCCCCACTTCAAAGGGACAACTGTGTATAAATACTGTATCTCACACATCAACTCTTCAGAACCCTTCTGGACCTGTGGATACTCTGCAAGGAATGACTGCTGTGCTGCTAGAAGGACTGCCACTCAGCTGGACTGCCGCTTCTAAGGAACTGCTGCCATGGTGTGCTGACCTGCTGTGCTCTTGCTTAGGGAAGAGGAACTGGACCTGAAACTTCATCTTTGACCCAGGGCCCAGAGTCACTCCAAGGGCTAGCCTGTTGACCTCCTGATCTGAGCCTTTGGGACATGAACAGCTGTCCAACCAGATCCTGGACCCAGTTGCAGCGAGTTCCTGACGCCAAGTGGTGCCCCTCAGATCCTGGAACCATGGTGGGGCTCAGCAAGCTTAAATCAAGGTTTTAGGTCTTCGTGATCACAAATGAAGACTACAGTGATTTTGGACCCCAAGTCTGTTAATAGGGGTTCACATACATTCCCTATGGCAAAATACTCATGAGGCTCTCTTGACCTGGGCTTTTAATTTGCATGGACCCAGACACAAAATAGTAAATTGTTCATAGTATCAACAGTGCTTTTTTTAGTATTCATCCGGCATACTCTACCAAAGTGACCAGAAACTCCACACTTCTTGTAGTCCTTCCCCAGAGTGGGATATTGCTTTGATGAGGCAACGTGAAACTTAGATTCACAGTAATAATAGAGATTTACACCTTTCCTCCTTTCAACAAGGTTATTTACTTGGGAAGGGCTTGCTTCCTTTGACCACCAGAACACTCTCCTCTGTGTTCTAGTTCAATACTTTGGCAGACAACTTAGAATCTTGAATACTGTTAGCTATATCTACAGCCTCCTCAAAAGAAGGATTTTTACAAGGTAGTAGTCTCTCTTGAATTTTTTGCTAAAACATCTGATAACCAGCTGATCTCCAATAAGCTGGTCAGTGAACAAACCAAACTCACACTTGGCTGCTAATACATGCAAAGAAGCCACAAACATGTCTACAGATTCCGTAGCACGCAGTTCTCTTGGAAAAAATGCATGCCTCCTAACAACTAAGTTAGGCGGCTAACAGAAGTGTTTCTCCAATCTCTTGGCTTCAACATATTCATTCAGCTCTTCTTTCTCATCATAAGGTATGACCAGAAGCAAATGGGCAAAGAATTTCCTGACCTTCTAGACTCAATGAATGCTCCAGCAGCAATGTATTCCTTTCAAGTTTTAATTGTAAGCCATCAATAGCTCTAAGAAGTATTGAAAGCCCAGAATCACTTTTTCCAGACAAGAGGTGGTTCCCCAGGTGACTGTAAAAATGGAAGAGGTGGATTTATTGCCTGCATGTTGATATAAAATACAGTGCCAGATGTAAGCTTTAATACTTAGACTCTCCAAAAATGCCTGACCTCTGCAGCAGTACAGAACAGGCAAAACAACATCTGGCATAATGGGTCACTCGTAATGGGACCAAGTCAGACAACAAAAATGGCCATCATTAAACATGTACCCTACAGTGATTATGTCACTATAAGTTCTTTCCTGAGAGATAATGCAGTCTGTTGAATGTGGATGGCTGGCTGATTTTGACTCTGATTATTCGCCGCTTCGCAGATACAGTGGGTGCTTGGTGTGGTGTGCATGACACCACTGGGCAACTCACTACACTCAACATCGCTCTGTATGAGCCTTAGTGCTAGGCTTGAGAAGAGCCCACCCGCAACACAGCATTCACCTGGGAATCGTGCCATGCCTCACTCCTCATCAGTGTTGTAGGAGGCGAATACACGGGCACAGTTCTGGACTGTCTATAGTTTATTAAAACAAACAGCATGAAGAACAAGGAAGGAGACAGGCTGGGTCCTTCAAGCTCCCAAAGTCCCAGTCCAACCACCCTCAGAACCTTCAATCTCCTGCACTGTACATCCTCCCCTAGAACATGAATGTGGGCTCACAATTTCCCATAAAGGCAGCTTGAGACAGATATAACAGTCCTGGACGCTCAGTGTGGCTCAGAGAGCTTAAATCAAACTTTTTGGATTCTTTCTGGCCATGAATTGGACTGTTTACACTCTGATCACCCCTCTCACACCCAAAATCAGCACAAAGATCTGCCAGCCAATCTCTTCGCACAGCAGCATCGATCGTTCACAGGGGACTATCAATGCAAAGCTCCAGCCTCCTCATACATGACACCTCCTCCCTGCTCTTTGTGTCACGCCAACAGCCTCCAGTGGCACTCTCCTTGCCCCTTTCTGCCCTTTCCAATGCAAATGCGACTCTTGGCACATAATTTGAGAAGCTAAAACTTCAGTGGGATTAATCTGGGACTGTGTCTGGCCTGCGCTCCATCACAGTCGGTCTGAACTTTTGACTTTGACCCATTCCATCGAGACCAGATCACAGAGGTTGGTGCTTTGTGCTTTTAGACACTATTTTACGCATTGATCTTTAGAAAATCATGACTCTGGTTCTACTGATTGGATTTTTATCATTTTCATCTTGTTTTATGTCTTAAATATGCTCTATTTTTCTAACTTTGTGTGGGATCCTTTTTGTGTGTTGTTTTCACTGTTTTACTGTTTGAAGTGTTGCACAAATACTTTACACATTTCCTCTAAGTTAAGCCTGACTGCTCTGTGCCAAGCTACTACAGGGTTGAGCACAGCTTTATTTGAGGTTTACTTGTGCCTTGTGACAAGGATTGTGGTTGCTGCTTGACCAGGGCTCAACCCCAGCCAACCAACAACACACAACGATATACAATAACAATTCTCAAAATAATAACAAAAGGAACACCACAGTTACTGGAGTTCAGATGCATATTTTCCACCTACTTAAATATTCAGATACCCATTATGAGGAGTCCTTGGACAGCATTTGGAAAATAGTGCACTGTCCCTGTTGGTGCTGTGGTGTGCCATTAACTAGGTGCCCCATACAAAAACAGAGACAGGTACCCAAACAACAAATGTGCTGTCCCTACAACAGGTGAGAACTCTCTTCTGCCTTGGGGGCAATGTGTTAGTTAAAGGTGCAGTGTCTGTTTGAAACAACCTTTTGATCTTTGACGGAGCAGTAGGCAAACAGCATGCTTTGCAAACAGGCACAGAGATCCACCTGCAGGTGCATCCACCTGCAAGAGGAAGTCTGTATTGCTTCATACAGAATTGCAAATACCAGGTGAATAAGTAATTATGGTATGCAGGTATACCGTGTGATTACAAGTGTTACCTTTAGAATCGCCTACACAATATGAGATTAGCACTGGAATCAAAATACTGCACCCAATTGTAATGGTAATTCTCCAATTTGATCCCATTTTCACCAAGAGATTTCTCCAGCTGTTAGCTGGCAATAAGTATGGGGAGGGTCAATTACTGGGAGTAAAGTATTATAGTGTATATTCTAAGTTTTGAACTGAGTAGAAGCTCAGTTTCAGACCTACTTGAGAATTGCAAAGGAGGCCAGAATGAACAGTCAGTTCTAAATATGCAGAGATTCTGTCTCACTTACATAAATATTTCCTCATTCTTTGTGTTTTCTCATTCCATTTTCACGCTTGCCAGTCACACTTCATATGACATCAGGCAACATGATATTCAACTCTAACTCTGACGTTCTTTTCATTACTGAATGTCGACTAAGCAATGCTATTGCTCCTAAACTATATAAAGTTGTCCCTTACTGGGTGACTTCAACATCTGGTTGGAGATGCTTGAACTGCACTAGACCAAATGCAACCTTTTAAACTCTAAATCCTTAAATTACATTAATTGGCCTTTCATCCTCCACATGCAACCAGGCATACACTTGAGGTAATATTCTCCTCTTAGCCTTGTTGTCACGATCCCAATTCATTCAAGCAGCTGGACCAAGTGTCACTACATCTACTTAATTCTCATACAATCCTTATCCGTGGTGCCTAAAATCCATTGAAGCTTTGAGATCTGCAATACATCTTGGAATACCCTTAATCTCACCTGGCTACTGCTTTGTCTAAAAGTGCCAGAATAACAGTCCAGCAGTTCAACTTCTGGTTCACGCCATTCTTTACAACCTTATCAGATTCATAAATCCTCAATAATAGAACACCATCAGAGAGCCAGTTACTGAACACCGGGCTTAAAGTTACTGAAACCAAATAATCCTGGAAAGACACTGAAAGAAAACAAAAGGCCCGATTAAGAGTTTGGCATTAAGGTCACCACCATGGAAATGGCATGGCTCTCCCTGACTGTCAAGTCAGTGGTCCACCCGTAAAATATACGAGTTAAGCTGGAACATAGATTATAGAACACTGTGGCACCACCGTCCACCGCCGGTCCAATCACAATGCACTTTACCGCTAAAGTAGCTGTGACAGCCACACCTCCATACCTGAGCTGACAGAAAATGAGGGATAAAAGGCAGAAACTCACCTCCACTCACCTGCAAAAGTCTTCTGCTGTGTTGGAGCCTATTGTACATGTCCTTCCGCTGCTGGTGCTGCTTGATGACTGCCAATACCCACACTGTTGTAGATGCAATTGACGGTAATTTCTCATCTCACCTGTTTCCATTTACTTTCAGTTCCAGATGCACAGATGGTGCAATTTAAGGTTTTGGGATGGGGAGGGACCATGGGACAAAACTAATTTGTGGATCCCTGTCCAGAACAGCTAATAACGTTTGCTCCAAAGTTGCCCCTCTGAGGCCCTCTTTGGTCAGCCCACAGACACTGCACAGGGACACTCCTTCGAAATTTAAATCAGTGCCCCAAAAATCGACAGGGATAGTGAAGTGTGTCCACAATACAGTGACACAACAGCAGTTCCATACGAACATCACAGCAAATAATCACTGTGACACCCTTCAACTTCTCGCAAGCTATGTCCAGTATTAATAGAAAAGAAACTTAAGTAGGGATATTGCATGAAACTGAAACACACCTTCTATGCTATATTACTGCAGTAGACACTCACACATCCGACACATCAAACAATCCCATTTGTGAAATGCTATCCTAAACAATACACCTAAGAAGTGATGCAACCCCACCATAGAAACACCCTCTGCAGAACAGGGTCATCTCAATTGGGGGCTCCCTGAAAGTCTGGGTCCCCGGGCCACAGTCCACTTTGCCCATGCCCCTACATGTCTCTGTGCACAGGCCCCTCTCCTAAAGTAAAGCATGGACACCCAATAGCATCACCAGGTTCCATGCATATGTGCACTATGGAAGTGCAAGATCTTTGAACAAACACATTAGTAACTGCATTCCTCACATACAACTAAAGTGAGTGTAAGTTAAACAGAAAACAACGGGCACATGTAAAAAAGAGAAGACAAAAAGCCATGTCAACCAACCATCTACCAGGTGTGAATACAAAATTACTAACCTGCACATAGTCAACATATATTCAACATACATCATAGGAAGAAGTGCAAGACAAATGAGGTTGACAATGCACAAGACTAGCAGAACACTTTACCATTTGAAATCCCACACAAAACAATGTCTGGCACACTTTAGAGACATCCCATATATACATCCATGCAACAGTGCCCCCTAACCTATGTAAGTCATGTAATGGTTACACAATTAAAATATGCACATCTGGTCTCATTGACCAACATTAAGTGTGAAAATAACACACCTGCAGTACCACATCCCAATGTTACAAAGCACAGAAATTAGGTGGGGCAAGTGCTTTACCATGATTAATACTTGCTCAGAAAAGCCTATCACCAACACATACCATTTCAATTTGTACATGTCCATAACAAAGTATACCATAAATAAATGTGGACTATAACCTGCCATAATGTGTAGCCACAATGACATTGTGTCACAATCAAACTGATGTAACATTGGTTTGTTCCTAAAAGTTGCTATATTTGGGGGAGGGGGGTGTCTGGGAAGTGAAAGGGGTGGATGACTGTTTAAAAGTGGTACCATGGGACCTGAGAGGGGTGGATGGGTGGATCCTAGTGGTGGGTTGGGGGGGGTGGGAGCGGTGGTCTTGGATGTGGGGGTGGAAGGAACCTTTTTGGGGGTGGGGTTTGAAGTTTGGGTGGGTTCAGGGCCAGGGAAAAGGAAGGGTCCTCACTAGGGAACTTTGGAGTGTGTTTTGGAGGGTATGGGTCTTGGAGGGAGAGTGAGTGACTGGATCTGATGTGTTTGGGTCTGTTGTGGGTGCAAGTGCATGTTTGTCTGGTAAATGAACTGCACATATGGGTGTGTCTACTAAACGTGATATGTGTTGGGTGCTTGTTGTGTGGGTCTGTTTTTCTGGTGTATATGAAGTAAATATTGTATCAATGGTGGTTGCTGCTGTGGAAGTGGTGGGTGTGGGTGTTGTGGATGTTAATGTAATGGTGACTGTGGGTATGGTTGTGTGTGATGTGTGAATGGATGTGATAGAGGGGGGTGCATGTGGGTGTGGTGTTGTCTGTAGTGTCTGTGGATGTGTTGGTGGGGCAAGTGCATGTGTGTAGTGTCATCTGTGGTGAGTGTGGATATGATGGGGAGTGGTGTAAGTGGCTGTGGTGTTGTCAGCGTTGGGTGTGGTGGTAATGTAAGTATGTGACAGAGTCTGTGGTGGTGTGTGTAGTGTCTATGTGTTTGGATGTGTGCGTGTTTTTCTTTTCTTGTGTTTTTGCCTCTATGTTGATCTGTTGCTTAGGTCTGTATGGGTGTGTGAGTGTGCTTTGGACAGGTGGGGGAATTGGGTATTGGTAATGGGAAGGGTAGAGGCAATAGGTTGGAGGGGGAGGCTGTACAGAGGGAGGAGGCCAGAGCTCTCTGTAGGCCAGACATTGCAATATGAATGACTTCCGGGTAGGCCACCATCTGCTGCAGATGGCTGTCTTTCCCCTGGGTGGCATTCAGAATGGAAGTCTGACTCACAGAGATAGTCCTCAGGAGGTCAATAGCCTTCTTACTCTGCACAGCAGGGGGAAGAGGGGAAGGGGCTGAGGTGCCTGGAGCAAGGGAGATGGCTCCCTTCTGGGCAGTGAGCAACAGGGAGGGTGCTGATGGAACTGGGGGTGGCAGACATGGATGATGATGGTAGAGATCCTGTGGGGTCTGCCCCACCCAGTAGAGTCCACTGGAGGAGGACTCAGAAGATGAAGAGCTCGAGCTAGCCTCCTTCATAGCAATCTTCACACCCTCTCGGCCACTGGGTCCCTTGGGCCCAGATTTATACTTTTTTAGCGCTAGATTTGCATCATTTTGTTACGCAAAAGCAGCGCAAACGTACAAAATACAATTGTATTCTGATGCTTCAGATGCCAGATGCTTCCCCAATGACGTTGGCACTGTCTCCTTTGCTTGCCCTGGATGAATCTGAAATGACACATTACAAATGGCTGATTGCATCAGCATAAACACACATGACCATCAGATTCAATCTCAAAACTCAAAAGACTATAGAAGGGCACTCACTACTACAGTTGCATGCTAACTACCTGGCATTCAACATTATCAGTAACACATGTATGCATGCTGGATTATCAGAAAATAGTCACAATGATGTCCTAACTCCCCCAAAAAACCTATACCCTTATATCGCTTATGAACACTCCCTCCTTGTGTGTATAGTCAGACAGTTGACCACCTTGTATACTTTGGGCCTTGTAGCATGGATTTCTGAACTGGTGGCATGAGATATGATGGCTAATAATAGGGCACCTCTATAGTGTCCACATAAGTCCCTGATTCCCCATAATGGTAATTTCCCTGAAACAACATCATGATGTGATGATGGGGAAGTTGCTCATCAAGGTAGGTGCAATAAGCGCTGTGGCATGAATCATGTCACATGCAAAGGCTCATTTCATACTGATTAAATTTTTCTGGTGAGACTTCATCATATGTCCAGATACAAGATATTAAGATGAAAGCTGTACTGAAGTAGCTCGAATAACTATCACATGTAGCATAGAAAAGTAGGCTGGAGAAAATCATGGCCAAAGCATTTTGAGATACCTTCTACAAATGCACACATCATAATGGTACATATGGCACTATGAATATCCTCAACTTGTCGTGCTGCGGGTCAGTAATCTGCCTGCAGTGCCCCATTCTCATCCAGAGGGGAGGCCCACGGTCTGCTTTTAGGCACATCGGGCCTGCTGCGGGATGTTTGTCACCCGCAGTGTCCAACTCTTGCATGGCTGTAGGATTGGACGGCCCGGGGTCGGGCCGCAGATCTTGCCGCAGTCACAGCGTCCTCTGCCTTTGCGTCGCGGGTGACTCCTACAACGCATATATAATACTTATCAGTTTTCTTGGCTTTTGGCTGTACGCCTCTTTGGTCATGGGTTCCATCCTTTCTTGATCCCAGAATGCTTGTTCATTCCAGTATGCATTGCTCTTTCCTTTTACTAGTACCTTTCCAAGATGGTGTTTCTCCTATTTTGTCCTAAGATATTTTCCCAACTTAACATGGCGTTTTTCCTTTTTTTGTTTGTTCACTTCCTGTTTTACTGGTATATAAAGGGCTTGAGTTCCTTTCTTCTTTGCATTGCAACAATCTGGTTTAGTGGTCCTCGCTCCTGTCTGTCCCTGCTGTGGATTGCTTTCTGCTTGGTTTTCCCTGCAGCTTCCTGATGTTCTGGTTCTTGGAGTCCTAAGTTCTACTGTGCCTTTTATGAATTTCTGGAGATTTTTCCCTGGTGGCTTTTCCTCTGGAGCTCCTTCTGGAGGGCACAGACTGCTTGGGCTTTCATCTTGCCAGCAGCACCGTGGCTACCGGATGGGGTCATCCTTATCTTGACCAGACCAGGACGTACAAGATCCGAAGCCGTATTCCACCTATATCCGACAGAGGCAGTAAGGGAAAGGCGAATCGTGACACAATCAGGCTTGGTACTGGTGATTACACCATTCTCAGATTCCATTCCTAGAAGTCCATACACCTATGATGTTTGTTGCATGTCAGTGAATATCAATATCATGAAGAGATGGTCACAACACTGCACCATTTGGTACATGAAACACCAATGGCCCTGTAAAACTGAGTTAGGGACACACATATGATCACAACATTGCCACGTATCACTCCCTGATGCATGTCACCAGTCAAAGAATGTACCGAGTTACAGTAATGCAGATGGAACAACAACAGGAAATGGTACACTGGGTAACATGTAGGCAGTAATGCTGATGCCACCAGTGAGGTTTGCATACTCAAGTCACTGCAAAATCAAAAATTATCAATGGGGAGTACAGTTCAGTCACTGCAGCAAAAGTGCACTTTATACTATGCCACGTGAAATATGGCTCCCATCACATGAGACACAGAGGTGAGGCTGCATTACTCTTGACACAATGAAGACAAGTCTTCTGTCTGCTACAACCTTTTCCCAGAGCATCAAACAACATGAGGAGATCATGGCCTTACTGAGTCATGTGCCTGGTCTACACAGATTATTGACAGTGCATTGAACACTGCTGGCCTCTTGGTCATAAACATATTAGTCAAAGAACAGCATTATGCACATACTGCCATACCTACACAACCCAGAACTCCTCATGTGCATTGGACATGGCACACCCACAAAGTTATTGGACAAATGACTACCTGAAAAAAAACATATAGTTTGTAAGGTAACATGGACAACTCTGGCCAGGACCCACCCCCTTGCAGCTGTTGTTGGGCCCTCAACTGCCCATCAAGATCAGGATAGGCCAACACCAGAATGCGGGCCATTAGGGGAGTCAGCTGCCGGCATGCACCCCATACCCCAATGTGACCTGTGGGAAGGAACAATATGGAGTCAAACATTGAAACAAATGCATGTGAGAGAGTTACCTGTTTCTCTGGTGAGCCATAGAGCTGGCCACACAGGGCAAGGAACTAATTTGCCAGCCGCTCCAGCTCATCTGCTGAGAAAGCACAGGCCATATCACTTGCTTGGCCTGCCATGATTGCTACCAGAGGTGATAAACAGCAGCTAAAATGGAGGAGGTCTTGATAGCAGCAGTGTCAGGAGGGAAGTAAGGTTTTTTCCAAATTGCGGCGTACGTGTACGTGACGTATGCGGTCATCAGCGTATACAGACACAGCCATTGGCCCTCAACCACCACAATCACCAACATTAGCCTATGGCTGTGTCTGTCATGCACTCATCTGCCCACTGCGCAGTCGACTTCTGCCAGCGGTGTCAAATGCACAGTGCACAATATGTAAGGTCAGGAAGTCGCCATTTTAGTGGCTATAAATGCTGTAATGGACACTATTAACTGCATCACCACCACTACAAATGAGGGGTCACATCTCTTAACATATGAATGGCCATTGACAAATGTTTGTATTATACTTTTCCCCTGTCTAGTGCGTTAGTGTGCTTTTAGGCTTGATTAGCATGGTACACTGTACACCACCATTGACAGTATTTTATTCAATGCTAATTTTTATAAAGATGCAAAAAGGTCCAAATAATACATCAGTGATGTATAGTTTACACATCAATAGACAAACTATCTGTCAAAGCAACAATGTGGACTTGTGATGGATATTGCACAATACACAATTCAGATGGAAATGTTTATTTTGACTTCTGAAACAGATATGCACTGTCACATTAGTTTTAGCTTACTCTTCACACATGTTACTGGGGACATTCTGACCAACATTGCTATACTGTTTACAATTCTCACAAAGGTACCCTGGGAGAGTGTGACGGGCCGACTGAGACGGCATCGGCCCCACAGTACCCCAGGGGCACCTTTGGCTCCAGCCAGCCTGACCCGGAGGCACTGTCGACATCCTCCAATCAGGAGCAACTTCCGGGTGAAGGAGGGATCCGAAAATTCCTCATCAGAGCGTCCTGGAGGCGATGAGAGGATAACCAGGAAGACCATTTTGGACCGCGAAAGGAGGAGGAGGATCGTGAGAAACACCTGGAGAGGTTGGACGAACCGTCAGAGTCCAGAGACCAGCACAGCAGGCCCGACTCTGCAAGCGGCACACGACGACAGCAGTGTTTTCTCCAAGGCCGGGACCTGAGGACCAGGAGGCAGCAACACCAAAAATCCGGCCACGCTCTGGGAAGAGCGTGGCTTTGGCAGGTACGGTCCAGCAGTGGACGAATCGAACGTATAAGCAGTGTCAGGCGGGAGGCGGACATGCCGGTTGCACACTGAACGCTAGTATTGTGGGATTGGTAGTAGGATTTTGTTGTTTTGTAGTTTGTTGACTTGGGTTTTATTGGTTTTTGTTACTCTTTTCCATTTTTTTGTTTTCGTTTAACCATACAAAAGAGGGTTTTGGGTTGAGATATAAGGGGCCGCATAAAACCTTCTCTTAACAATGAACAAAGGAAAACAAACAAAACTCAAGACAGAAGGATGTCCAAACTTTAGTTTATTTTGTATTTCCTGCTGCACTAAAGATAACAGAAAAGCTAAGACGGCTGAATTTTGTTGCATGTTATTTTTGTAACATTGAGACTAACAGCGAATGGAAGGGGAGCAATAAGTCAAGGACAGGGACAGACACAGAGACAGAAAGAGAGATAAGAAAATCTCAGAAGAGTGGAAGTGAGCCAAGAAGAAATAAAAAAAGATAGATCCAGAGGAAAAAGGAGCAAGAAAAGAAGAAATCTCAGAAAAGTAGAAGATAGCCAAAAGGTACCTCAGAAAATTTAAGACCCAGAGAAGGGGAGCAGGATTCAAAGAGAAAGAACAGTAGACAACAAAAGATCAGGGAAAAGATAAAACAGTTTAGAGAAAAGAGAAAACAGAGATCCAAGAGAATCTTACCATTCCACCCACAGTTGCGTTTCTCTTCTTTTTTCCCACGTGCACCTCCTGAGAATGCATCTGGAAGGAAGAAACAGAAGAAGAGAAACACCTTGTGAATTCCAATAGCAGACCAAAGAAGCAACCAAGATTATAAACTATGCACCATTAATACTATCTAATAAAGACAAACTTCACAGCATACCGCTGGCTACGAGTCGTCCTTACGGTATCCCCTGTCACAGAGAGGGAGAAGATGACATCCTCCTGTATACTGCCCTTTTTGAGGCCTTCACACAATAGGAAAAGGGGACATCATCTGGGGCATCATCATTCACACAATGGAAGGAAGGGACATCATCCGCAAGTTTTGATTGAATAGGCAAACCATTCTGGATCTATGTTATCAGTTGGAGCTTGATCTCTTGCCACAAAACACAACTCTCACATGTGTAACACCAATAGTGGAAGTGATGGCAGTACTGCATTTCCTAGAAACAGGTTCATTTCAATACACAGTAGCAATTTATGGTGGTAGGTCTCAACCAAGGATCTCTTGTGTGCTAAGATATGTGCTTTCAACAATAACGAGACACCTGGACAGCTACTCCTTGATCTCCAGTCGTGAAGATTTAGCCAATGTGAAGGCTGGATAGGGTGGAGTTGCCACATGTTGTTGGAGCCATTGATTGCACACATATTGCCTTAGTACCACCACATAACAGGGAACAAGTTTACAGGAACAGAAAAACCTCCATTCTATCAATGTCCAAGTCATCAGCTTGGCAGATTTGTAAATTTCCAATGTCTGTGCCTACTTCTCGGAATCTGCCCATGATTCCTTTGTCATGCAGAACGTACCCCAGCTGATGTCACAACTCCAACCGGAGAGGGCCTGGCTTGTTCGTAAGTATGATCTGAGCTAACTTTGGGGGGGTGATGTCAAGTAGTATAAACAGGAACTGTGTAACTTATTAACTTATTGATGCATCTGTGACTGTTTTCCTTCTAGGAGATTCAGCCTTTCCCAACCGGCCATGGTTGTTGGCCCCATGCCAGGGGAGGTCTGCTTCAATGAGGCCCATGGAAGAACAAGGAAGCCAGTGGAGTGGGCTTTTGGGCTCCTGAAGGTCAGATTTAGGTGTTTGGACAAAACTGGAGGAGCCCTCCTCTACTCACCTGGGAAATGTATGTCAGATCACCATGGGTTGCTGCATGCATCACAAACTAGCTCTGCAACAGAACATACTTTATATTGCAGAGGACGGAGCCCCTTAAGTTCCACTAGGTGAGGATCCTGGAATTCCAAATGATGATGATAGTGGTGAGGAGGAAGAAGCTGACTTGCAGCAAGACCTCACCAACAACTTCTACTCATGAGTGTAAGTATTTTGGAAAAATGTTATGACTTGTACTGTAACAACAGCTCTTGTTCTAATGATGAGAGGAGTATGTTTTAGAAAAATATCATTGAGGGCAAGCACTGATTAATCCATGTGGAAGGTGTTTGTTGAACAATATCATGACACATGGTGATTATGTTTGTGTTACTTTTCTCTGCCCTGATATTATGCCCTGGACTGTGTACTCCTGGAGTTGACTAGCTGAATTGTCTCATCTGTATGGGTTGCAAGCTTATTTTAATTTCTTATTTGTTTCAGCTACCTTCACCCTGGCATCATATTTTGGACATTTCAGAGTTGTGACAACACGCGACCCCTACCCCGTTGAATAGAGGTGATCCTGAAGGATGGGGTTCCTGGGGCCAAAATTGGCTGGGAGAGGTGGGGCATGGCCCCCTTTCCCCATGGTTCTCCCTTTAAATTTCTATGTATGCAAATGTGCAAGTAACTTGGAAACTGCACCCGCTTGGCCTCGCACCGTCTACCTTAGAAGTATGCACGTCTTCCCCCTTTTTGCCAGGATAATGAACAGCTTCCGAAAGCCCCCCAGTGCATTTCCCACCAATTTTGATGGCATGTTCTTGATGCCGAAGAATATGAGGGCATATCTACAAAACACAGAAGCACTTACTTCATCAAGATAAGAGGAAGGACCCTAGTTTGGTGGGGATTTATGTCGTTGTAGTTTTGTTGGCCTCTCTATTGAAGAATTTATGTTCTCACAGAATTCTGGAGAAAGATGCATGAGGATCAATCATATTGCCAAGCACACAAGGTCACTGGTGACATTTCCTTGTGCTCCATTCTGCAGCTGCAGTGTAGAATACATACTAGATGGAGGCAGAAAGAACTCCACTTGGGTAGATATTTCATTCAAAGCTGTGGACTCTTGCTGGATAACAGGGCAGGGCAGGTTCCTTTATGGCAGAGTCACTCACACAACTACTGACACACCCACACAGACACTCAAACACCCAATCACAGATGCCCACAGACACTCACTCAGACAATCAATCAATATTTGTAAAGCGTGGCTAACACCCGTGAGGGTCTCAAGGCGCTAGGGGGAGGGGAAGAGCCTCATCTGTAGAGCCACATCTTGAGGTACTTTCTGAAGATGGTGAGTGACGGGCTTTGTCTGAGGTGCACGGGGAGGTTGTTCTTGCTCTTTGCTGCAGTGTAGGTGAAAGATCGTGCTCGGGGGTGATTTTGTGAATGCAAGGGATGGTGGCCAGGGCCATCTGGGAAGAGTGGCGGCATCTGGTGGTGGTGTGGAAGGAGATGCAGTGATTCAAGTAGGCTAGTCCCGCGTTGTATATGGCCTTGTAAGTGTGGGTGAGGAGCTTGAAGGTGATTTGCTTCACGATCAGTAGCCAGTGGAGGGTCCTCAGGAGTTGAGAGATGTGTTCTCGGTGAGGGAGGTCCAGAATGAGTCTGGCGGCAGAGTTCTGGATGAGTTTAAGTTTTTTGATGTTCCTAGTTGAGGTGCCGGCCTAGAGGGCGTTGCCGTAGTTGAGCTTGCTCGTGACTAAGGCGTGGGTGACTGTCCTGCGACAGTCTGCTGGGATCCATCTGAAGATCTTCCGAAGTTTGTGGAGTGTGTCCCAGCAGGAGGGGGCGACAGAGTTTACCTGGTGGGTCATGGATAGGAGGATTCAAGGATGATGCCTAAGTTGCAGACGTGCTCGGTCGGTGCAGGGGGGGCACTGAGGGATGTGGGCCACCAGGAGTAGCCCAAGCTGAGGTAGCATTTCCGAAGATGATGAGCTCCGTCTTGTTGGAGTTGAGCTTGAGGCAGCTTTCTCTCATCCAGGTGGCGACGGCTTCCATTCCTGCATGAAAATTCCTTTTGGCCATGTCCCGGTATTCAGTGAGGGAAATAATGAGATGTGTGTCATCGGCATATGACACGATATTCATACCGTATACATTGAACAGTGTGGGACTCAGTGAGGATCCTTGGGGGACTCCCCAGTTGACTCCTGTGGGTCTGGAAGTTTAGGGCGGGAGTCTGACCCTCTACATCCTCTTGGAAAGGAAGGAGTGAATCCATTCTAGGGCTGTTCCACGGATTCCTATGTTGTGGAGTCTGGTGCGCAGAGTGCTGTGGGAGACTGTGTCGAAAACTGCTGAGAGGTCGAAAAGTATGAGTGCTGCGCTGTGGCTGCAGTCTAGGAGTAAATCGGATGTCGTCAGTGGCTACTAGGAGTGCTGTCTCCATGCTGTCATTGCTGCGGAAGCCAGACTGGGACCTGTCCAGGGAGTTGTTGGCCTTGATGAAATTCCATAGTTGTCCATTGATTGCTTTTCTCTATTACTTTGGCGGGTTAGGGTGGCAGAAAGATGGGTCGGAATTTCTTTAGTTCTGGTGGGTCGACCGAAGGTTTCTTCAGGAGAGGGCGCATTTCGGCGTGTTTCCAGTCCTCAGGGAAGATGTCCATGCTGATGGAGCAGTTGATTTTGTTACGAAGCTTGGGGTGATGGATCCCCTGGCTCTGGTGTATATGTGGTGCAGGCAGGGGTTTGAGGGTGCTCCGGAGTGGGTGCTGTTCATGACGTTGACTGTTTCCTCTGTGGCGAGCGTGGACCAGTCGTGGATGGTCTGGGTGGGTTCTAGAGGGTGGGTCGTTCGCAGGTTCCAGTGCCAGGATTTTCTGGGAGGAAGCCGTTGTAGATATCATAGATCATATGGTAGAAAAAGGAGGCAAGTTTGTCGCAGAGGTCCTTTGTTTGGGGATGCTGGTGGCTTCGGGGGGATCTGTGAACTCGTTGATGACAGAGAAGAGTTCCTTCGAGTTGTGTGCAGAGGAGTTGATGCGCTCCCAGAGGGTGTCCTTTCTTGCGTTTTTGATTTTTCGTTGGTTGGCGGCACCTGGGGCTCTGAATGAGGTAAGGTCTTTGCTGGATTGGCTGTTCCTCCATTTTTTCTCTAAACGTTTGCGGGTACGCCTTGGTTCTTGGAGTTCGGTGGTGAACCAGCTGGCTTTCTGAGGTATCATTTGGCCGATGTCAGCCGGAGACGGGCTAGAGTTTTGGCGCATTTGGTGATCCATGCGTTGAGATTGCACGCAGCTGTGTTGACGTCATCAGAGGGGAGAGGGAGGGATTTGGTGAATGATGAGGTGAGGTGCTCGTTGGTGATTTCATTCCATTTCCTGTGGGGGGTCCTGGAGGTGCGGATGCAGCTGCTGCGTGTGGTGATTGTGAAGTGTATACAGTGGTGGTATATCAAGTCTGGGGTGGAGATGGTCTCGATGGCGATCAGGTCGCTAGAGGTGAAGTTTGGGTCCCGTGTGTGTCCTACAATGTGTGTGGGTGTGGAGACCATCTGTCTGAGGCTGAGGGTGGCGAGATTGTGAGTAGAGCGGTGGTGTTTGGGTCGGTGCAGTCCTTGAGGCGGAAGTTCAGGTAGCCGAGGAGGAGGTAGTCGACTGACGCCAGGGCCTGGGGGATAGTGATGTCTACGACGTCATTGAAAAAAGCTGGGCAGGGGCCAGGTGGCATGTACACCAGGGTGCCGCAGACAGAGGAGTTGGAGTTGGAGTGGACCAGGAAGTTAAGGTATTCCATGGTGGTGAAGTGTTCTTCTTGGACAGCCATGACACGTAGTGAGGACTTGTGTACAATGGTCGGTCCCTACTTAGGATGCTGTAACTATCGGGAATGGCGATTGCGATGTCTAAACCCGAGGTGGGTTTGGTCCAGGTCTCTGTGAGGAAGGAGATGTCCGGTCGGGTGGTGTCGATCAGGTCCCAGAGTTCAGTGGCGTGTTTGTGGAGGGACGAATGTTCAGGAGCGGGCAGTTGATGGGGTTGTGGAGGTTGTTGGCATCATTCGGTTTGTTGTGGTTGGCGCTGAAGTTGCAGTTCCTGCAGGTAAAAGGTCTGTGGGTGTCCTTGGGGAAGATGGTGCAGGAGTTGTTGAGATGACCGGTGGTGAGGCAGAGAGGGCCTTGGAGTCGTAACTAAGGCTGTCCAGGGGGTGGTTTAACGGAGATCCAGGGTTCCTGGTGCTGGGCGTGGTCCAGGTGCAGACGGGCTTGCCTTTTGCGTGCCCGCTGCACGTCCATGCTAAGGCCATCATCAAGAAGGGGAGGGGGTGGCATGGGGGGCAGAGGAAAGAGAGTAGAAAGGTAAAGGAACTAGAGAAAAATGAGGGATGATAGAAGAAAAAGGCAGAAAACACAAGAGTGAAAGAGCGACAGAGAGAAAGAAAAGAAAAGGAAATACTTACTTGTAATGGCCACTAGCCCACCAGGGATGAGGAGCAGGGACTAGCCTGCGGGTGGAGAAGAGCCACAAACTGAGAGTCAGGAGACTTTCCGTTCATCCCAGCAAAGACAGAGGCAGCAGCAGCCCGAGGAGCTGGGGAGGGCAGCAGATGCTGACCAGGAGGTCAAGCACCCACTCACAGATCCATTTAGAGACTTACACACCCACTCAGAGATCCATGCAGACACTCAAGTATCCACTCACAGACCCACTCACAGACTCTTGCACCCACTCACACACCCACTCACAGACTCACACACCCACTCACAGACCCACTCAGACTCACGCACTCAGGTACAGACCCACTTAGACACTTGTGCACCTTCTCTGAGACTAACTCAGACTGTCACGCATTCACTCACAAACCCACTTAGATTCTCACACATACTCTCACAGGCCTATAGAGACACTCACACAACCACTCACAGATACTCACACATATGTTGTCACTCCCCTACACACCCTCTTACACCTACTTTCACAGCCAGACAGACACTCTCACACCCACTCATACATCCACATAGACCCTCTCACACCCACTCTCACACGCACTTTCACACCTAAACACTCTCACACCCACTCTCACACCCAGAGACATCCTCTCACACGTATTCTCACATCCAGAGAGACAGGCTCTGAGGCCAATGCCAGCCAAACATGGCCAAAGGCTGTGCACAGTGTGCAGTTGGGTGGTTATAGGGGTTGGCCAAAGGCCTTGCGCAGTGGCGGTTGGATTAACGTATAGTAATGAAAATTACTTTAAGTTAAAAAAAACATAGAAATTCACTGGAAAAAGCTAAACGTTACAGGGATGTTATAGTTAGGAAATAGCATTAAAAATAACATAGAAATTCACTTAAAGACCAAAGGGTACAGGGACGTTATAGTTAGATTCTGAATTTACTCACAGAAAACCAGAGAAATCCAGCAGTTTTAGGTAGAGTTATTTCAAGTAACTATAACTTTCTGCCTAAGGTAACTATAACTTGTGCCTTCGCCATGAGCTGCTAGATACACCAGATATTACAGCACTCATGACAACTTTTGTAATGTCAAAAAAAATGTCAATGAAACATTAGAAGTAAAATTATTGAAGAAAAAGCTGAGCATGGTGGGGGCACATGCTAATTAAATGTGAAACACTTTAAATTACACATTTAAAAAGTAGAGGGTATACTAAAAAATGCAAAAACATTATCATAATACTACACCTAATAATAATATAATATCTAATGTATATGAAATTAAATGAATAATTATATTTAATACAACTGGCCTCTTATTTTGTCAGACATTTCTCTGGTGGGCTGGGGCCATTGGAGGCTCTTTTTTAAGTACCAAGGCCACTGCCGGGCCCTCTGCTACTCTGTTGCAGTAGACATAGTGACATAGGTGAAAGAGAGAGAGGAGGGAGGGAAAGAGAGGAGGGAAAGAGGGAGTATGTGGAGATTAAAGAGAAAGGGGAGAGAAGGAAAGAGACAGTGAATAGTACGAAAGCCTGAGTGGGACAGGAGTGATTGGACGTATTTAAATAATTGTGCCAGGGCTGCTTTTTACTTCTAATTCTGACCCTGTATTTCAAGGTAAATAATATTATATTCAACTATATTTAACAGATAATTTTATATACCTAAAGAGAGATAAATATCCTTACCTTCTATTTTCTTTCCCATAATATTTTTGAGTTGACAATATTTTTGACACAATACCTTTGTGAAAGAATATTTTTGACACAGTATTTTGGTAGCTCATCTTATTCCTACAACTCTCCTTATTTCAGGCTAGCTAATACATCTGTCTCTCCTTGACCACCAATATCTTAATGATTTTAGGGCCTCCAGAAACACATATTTCAACTGTTTTGTGGAACACCAATCATGAAAGTTTGTTTGACATCATACAGACTTCAATTAGCAGAAAATTGGTAAAAAAATTAAAGTTGCTCCTAACAGGGCCCCCTAAAATATGTCTTATTCTGGGCTTTAAAAATCATTTAGATGACACTAGGGTCACGATTGGAAAAATATTGAAATGTAGTATGATTGTAAACTCATTGGGGACCTCATTCAACTGAGTTTGTCCATCACAGCATAGACATGGTTAAGAAAACAGGGTGATTGAGGTAATTCAACATCTGTTTTCCATTATGCTTACCTCAAATTTTATGCAAACCAGAAGGGTAATGTGCACTGACAGCTAAAAAACACAATATGTCAATGATTGCATTGCCCCAGGATAATGTCAATGTTTTCTGCAGTCACACCACAATCCAATCCAAGTGAAGTCACCTCACAGCACTTTTCTGTGAAAACACAAAAATCCACAGGAAAGTGCACTCCTGCAGTCTCAGGGACTGTTGTCTAAAACAAAGATTATATATGTTGGAGACATTGGGGGTCCCGCCGCCCGCCGGGCGGAGACCGCCAGAAGACCGCACCGCAGTCAAATGACTGCAGCGGTCATTCTGACTTTCCCGCTGGGCCGGCGGGCGACCGCCAAAAGGCCGCCCGCCGGCCCAGCGGGAAAGACCCAGCAACGATGAAGCCGGCTCCGAATGGAGCCGGCGGAGTTGCTGGGGTGCGACGGGTGCAGTGGCACCCGTCGTGATTTTCAGTGTCTGCCAAGCAGACACTGAAAATCTTGCTGGGGCCCTGTTAGGGGGCCCCACAACACCCGTTCCCACCAGCCTCTTCCTGGCAGTGTAAACCGCCAGGAACAGGCTGGCGGGAAGGGGGTCGGAATCCCCATGGCGGCGCTGCTCGCAGTGCCGCCATGGAGGATTCCTTTGGCCAGGGGAAAACCGGCGGGAAACCGCCGGTTTCCCTTTTCTGACCGCGGCTTTACCGCCGCGGTCAGAATTGGCCAGGAAGCACCGCCAGCCTGTTGGCGGTGCTTCCGTAGTCGTTGGCCCTGGCGGTCAATGACCGCCAGGGTCAGAATGACCCCCATTATGTCGTTTCAAAGAGGATGGCAAGTGCTTACAATCTACTTTTGAGAAGTGCAATGTTTCTCTTTTTTCAAAAAATTCAATGTGCTTTTGACTTTAGACCTGGTAGACTTACATCTTAGATTATTACCATGTATTATGATTGATCATGTGGTAGTACAATCAAATTTTAAACAGAGGAATGCACTAATTGCCATGGACACTACACAATCTGTTGAGTTGAAGAGTTGTGTCAAACTCTAAATGGTAACAAAGAAGAACAACTGTTTAGGTTCAGCAAAATCCCTAACACCTACATCTGGCTTGTTTGTTCACCAGTCCTAGAATAAAGGAATCCCTTTTATTCACTATTCAAAAGCTGTTCCAAAAGGTATTGAACTACAAAGAGGCCTACTAGGGATGGGTTGTAAATACCAGGTTCAGTGCTTTGGTCTCATTGGATGTCCTCACTAGGGATTAGCAGGACCACGAAATGACAGTAGTCTGATTTCATGACACACAGCAAACATAGAGAAAGGAGATGTTTTTTCAAACCAGTGATGGGGCAAATGATATAAGCAAAGGCCAAAATACCAGCAGATCTATTGTTTGTCTGAGAATTCAGAACGGCACCCGTCTCATCCTACCATCCAAGGTGGAGAAAAATCTGCCAGAAACACTGTGATCACTCACCCATTGTAGATTGATCACTTAAATGCCAAAAGTGACATTCACAAAGAGGATCGCAATGGCTTGGCAAACGCCTTCTTGCGAATGGCTTTCAGTGTGAAGAGAGACAGGAGTTATTTTACATTTACTTCTGAAAGAGGATGAAGCTGGTCCAGGTCTTATGGATATACTAGTTATGTCTTTCAAGTTACTTTTCATGTCTTGACCAGTTCGATTTTTCGACGAACCACAGAATATGTTGATGGACAGAAGAGGTTTCAAGAAGGCACATTTGCACTTGATATAACTGGTTTTAAATAACTTAGCAAACAGGACACAATGTCTTCATGACACTGCCTTGCTCTGGGTCCTTCTTGTATTTTGTATTTCTGTAGCTCTGAAGATGTGTGAAGAGATGTCAGAGCACTTTGATTGAGAAAGAAGAAAAGCATACAATATTACAATTAAACAGCAAATCATTACATCTAAGGTACAAGGGGGCTGAAAAGTCAAAGCTACAAAGACCTCACAATCTATGGGAAAAGCTTATAGGTATGTATCGTAATACATAGTGTACACAGAGCGTAGTGGTTTTATATGTGCATGTAGAAGTTTTTAACTTTTGTATCTTTGTGGCATATTTTGCCACAGAATGAAAATCAAAAACAAATGTAGATAATAGAAAACTAGGACAGCTAGAAACTTGTGAAATCAATTTTACAGAGTTATTATATTATTTTATTATTTTGGGGGTCATTATGACCCCAGTGGTCGGAGATAATGTGCGGGAGTATCGCCAACAGGCTGGCGGTACTTACTGCCACATTATGACATTGGCCGGTTGGCTGAAGCCAACCCGCCAATGTACCACTTCGACCTCCATGGCGGTAGCAGCCGCCGGGCTGGAGATAAGAATCTCCAGCCCGGCGCCCTCTATTGTACAGCTGGCTTTATCATGACCCTGCCTAAAGCCATGGTTTCCGTGGCGTAGGCCCTATCAGTGACAGGAAATTCCTGCCCTGTCACTGATAGGAGGCTCCCTCCCCACCCAACACTCCCAAAACACCCCCACCCTCCTTCACCCACGTTCCCCCTCACTTCCAACCTCCCCCATACACACACACACACACACAAACAGACACACACTCACTCACACTGGCATACACGCATTCATACATGCATACATCCAGTCATGCTCACACACATCTGTACACACATTCACACTGACATGCAGACATGCATTCACATTTCCATTCTTACATGCATTCACACACATGCATACACTCACGCAAACAACACTACACACACACTCACATTCACACGCACACACACATACATGCACACACCCTCACACACACAACACCCCCCACCCCTCTCCCCTGTCGGAAACCCAACTTACCTTTATCCAGGGGGTCTTCCGGCAGGGGGCGGGGCGCCCAACAGCAGGACATCGCCAGGCCGTATTATTTTTCATAATACGGCTGGTGGCGGTCTACTGGCGTGGTGCTGCTTGTGATAGCAGTGACACCTTAACACCGTCCGCCAGCATGGCCACAGCCGGATTTCCACCACAGGATTTGCGCCCTTCTTGTGGCAGAAATCCGGCTGTGGTCATAATAACGGTCTTTTGGCTGCTGTCGCCGCGGCTGTAGGCGTTTTTTACTGCCAAAGACATAGGGGGTCATTACAACATTGGCGGTAAAAGGCGCTTACCGCCGTGCAGAAGACCGCCAATACACCGCCGCGGCAGCGGAATTCCGCCACAGCTATTATGACACACATCTTGGAAACCGCCAAAATTCAGACACCCACACAAGTCCGCCACACCAAAGGTCAGTGATAAACAGGTGAAAACAAAACCTCCACCTCCACGGCAACAGAAACATGCACATGCTATTATGACCCACGAATCCACGCGGCGGTCTTTCAACCACGGTATTTCATTGGCGGTACACACCGCCGCGCTCAAATTACACACACATCTCCAAAACACTGCCACATTGGACAATTCCAAATACACACACCTGATACACATACACACACCACTCCCACACACCCAACACAATATAAAACACACACCCACATCACCCACAAACCCCTACGACCACAATTCACGGACGAAGGCCAGAGAGACAGCACAGCCAAGCCAACCCCACCATACAGAGGCACACAACACCATCACCCACACAACATCCACGCACAAAACACCACACACCACTACACATCACCACACACATCAACACTCACAACGCCCCACACATCACACACAGCACCCCATGGCACACCAAAGACACCCCCGCTTTTCCGAGGAGGAGCTCCGGGTCATGGTGGAGGAAATTGTCTGGGTAGAGCCACAGCTATTTGGCTCACAGGTGCTGCACACATCCATAGCCAGGAAGATGGGGCTATGGCGAAGAATAGTGGGACAGCACCCAAGAAATAGGGAGGACATCAGGAAGAGGTGGAACGACCTACGGGGGAAGGTGCGTTCAACGGTCTCCAGGCACAACATCGCGGTTCAGCGGACTGGCGGCGGACCCCCGCCTCCTCCCCCACAACTAACAACATGGGAGGAGCAAGGCTTGACCATCATGCATCCAGAGGGCCTCGGAGGAGTCGGTGGAGGATGGGACACTGGTAAGTCAAATCTTAACTATCATATCCCCACCTTACCTGCATGCTATCACACACCCCCACCCTCACACCCTCCCCTATCACCCCAAATCCTCACAAATGTATTCATGACACAAACTACACATCCCAACGCCAAGCCCTGCATGACACAACTAAGCATGGACACCTATCACCTAAGCATGCCCACTGCACATACCCAGAACCACCCCCTAACTATCATCACACAAGCCCCCACACAGGAATGCTTGCACTGGGGTACACAGACACCCACCCATTGCATACCATCACACACACAAATGCTATAATCATGCTCTCATGCCCATGCAGGAACACGAAGGACAGTCACCACACCAGAGGGTCCAGACAACACCACTCCACCCGCAGAAGAGGCCCACAGTGGCGATAGCAGCTCTGCCCTACTGGAGCCTGATGACCAGCCCGGACCATCGTGGGCCTCGGGACAGTCGGTTCCCCTTGCACAGGCACAGCCCAACACTGACCTTCCACCCTCTGGTAACACCAGCACAGCACCCACCCAGCAGGTCCAAACCTCCGTACCCAGGACAGGTCAATCAGCGGTGTGTCCACCACTACAGGGAACCCAGGATAACCCACCACCCCAACAACAACAGGGACCTGGGGGCAGTGGTAGTGGGCACACGGTCCAGGGGACGGAGGCACAGGAACACAGGGAAACTGGGAGGGCTGCTGTGCGACAGGGGCGGACAGGCCAAGGGAACCCACTCTCCACAAGGCCCTCACCTCCATCATGGGAGCATACCACCACTCCCAGGAGACGATGGCGACGGTCCTGGTCAAGTTTCAGGAGACCCAGCGCCTGCAGGAGGACCAGTATTTTTGGGTTCAGGGAGGAGCTCAGGACCATCAGCTCCGCCCTGGGCACCATCGTAGGGGTGCTGAAGGACATACAGAAGACCCTGAGGGACACCGTGGCACTCCAAGGGGCCCCTGACAGTAGCCAGGACGATGAACTGCCCACCACCTCTGCCAGCGCTAGTGGACAGGACGCCCCGCCACAGGACCACCACACCAGCACCCCACCCCCTGCAGACGGACAACCACCACGCAAGTGGTCCCTGAGAACCAGGAACAGGACAGAGCAAGATGGCAAGACCCCCGCCAGGAAATGAGACCACCCTGATTGTCCCCCCACTGTCCCACTTTGTTACCCTGCCCCTACTTGAACTGCCCCAGCTCCACTTCCTATGCCCATATGGGCAGTGCACCTGTGAGACTAATAGACTGGACTCTGCCATGGACATTCCTCCACCATCACCCATCCTCATTTTACAACCCACTCCCATTTCTGAGCACTTCAATAAACACCCTTGAACCACAAAACAATCTGGAGTCAGTCTATGATTTGTTAAAATGTAATATCTATGACAGTGTCAAAATGCGTTGTGAGATGTAAAGGCAATATACCAATGTCACACATCAAAAGTCCTTGAACGATGCAAGTAGATGACACACGTTGGTAACCACACCTGTGAAACCGTAATGGAAAGAAACAACTCAATTACCAAATAATCCCAATAAATTACAGGGAATGTAATGTTAAAACTGAAAATGTTCTCACCTGTGTGTCACTGGAAATATTGCTGTATGACTGACTCGCTGCTGTCGTTGTCTTCTTCCTCAGCTTCCTCCTCATCACTGTCCACAGGCTCCACAGCTGCCACAACACCGTCATCTGGACCCTCCTCCTGCAGAAAAGGCACCTGACATCGCAAAACCAAATTATGAAGCATCGAGCAGGCGATGATGATCTGGCACACCTTCTTCGGTGAGTAGAATAGGGAACCACCTGTCATATGGAGGCACCTGAACCTGGCCTTAAGGAGGCCAAAGGTGCGTTCGATCACCCTCCTAGTCCGCCCATGGGCCTCATTGTACCGTTCCTCTGCCCTGGTCCTGGGATTCCTCACTGGGGTCAATAGCCAGGAAAGGTTGGGGTAACCAGAGTCCCCTAATAGCCATACACAGTGCCTCTGGAGTTGTCCCATCATATCAGGGATGCTGCTATTCCGCAGGATTTAGGCGTCATGCACTGAGCCAGGGAACATAGTATTAACCTGGGAGATGTATTGGTCTGCCAAACAGACCATCTGTACATTCATGGAATGATAACTCTTCCTGTTCCTGTACACCTGTTCACTCCTGCGGGGGTGGACCAGAGCTACAAGGGTCCCATCAATGGCACCTATGACGTTGGGGATATGTCCAAGGGCATAGAAGTCACCTTTAACTGTAGGCAAATCTTCCACCTCAGGGAAAATGATGTATCTCCTTGCGTGTTTCAGCAGGGCAGACAACACTCTGGACAAAACGTTGGAAAACATAGGCTGGGACATCCCTGATGCCATGGCCACAGTTGTTTGAAAAGACCCACTTGCAAGGAAATGGAGCACTGACAGCAACTGCACGTCAGGGGGGATTCCAGTGGGATGGCGGATTGGTGACATCAGGTCTGGCTCCAACTGGGTACATAGTTCCTGGATTGTGGCACGGTCAACCCGTAGGTGATGATTACATGTCGCTCTTCCATTGTCAACAGGTCCACCAGCGGACGGTACACCGGAGGATTCCGACATCTTCTCACATGTCCCAGCTGACGGCGCCTACGAAGGACAACAGCAACGATAAAGTAAATTTTCATCCAGGTATGTACCCACAGTTACACAGAAGACTACACCAAACACAAAACCCTTCCTGTATGTGTGTTGAGTGTAGGCCTAGCTATGTGTGACGCAGAAGTAAATTAAGCCATGTGGGCCCCTGAAATGGCGGCTGCCTGACCTCTAAACTGGGACAATGGGATTGTGGGGTAACTGCGCTGTCGTTGCACACCGTCGCGGTAGGCGGTCGTAGACCACGGCGCAATGCTGCATTGGTTAACATAGGACCCTATGGGTCCCAGGAGCCAATGAACAGGTGCCCCTGCGGTGATGATACGCACCGCCGCGGACGTCACTGCCGCGGACGTCACCGCCATTTTCTATCTGTTCAATCACTAGATACCTGACCTTCGACAGGAGAGGACCTACACTGCAAGTGCTGCTGTGACCTTGGTCTGGAAGCGACGATGGCTGCTGCGTCTGGGGAAAGGGCCCCTGCCTTCACTGCTCAGGAGTTGGAGAAACTGGTAGAAGGGGTCCTCCCCCAGTACACACTACTCTACGGTCCTCCAGACCAACAGGTTAGTACACAGGGAGCACGTTGTATGGGCTAGGCCTGGGTGGAGAGGGCTGGTTGGAAGAGGGAAGGGGGCAGAGTTCAGGGTACATTAATGCATGTGAATGAATGGGCCAAATGGCTAGAGTAGGGAGGGGGCCACTCACATCGACGGTGCAGTTGGTAATGTCTTTTTGTCTTCCCTTGTGCATGTCATGTAGGTCAGCGCCCACCAGAAGAGGGACATTTGGCGTGCCATCGCCAAGGACGTCCGGAGCCTGGGGGCCCACCAGAGATGGGGCACCCACTGCCGGAAGAGATGGGAGGACATTTGCCGCTGCAGCAAGAAGACGACGGAGGCTCAGCTGTGGATGGACTCCCAACGTGGGAGGGGTGCCCGTCGCACCATGACCCCCCTGATGTTCCGGATCCTGGCGGTGGCCTACCCGGAGTTGGATGGGTACTTGAGGGCATCACAGCAGACACAAGGGGGTGAGTACAACCTCATTCTGCGGACTTTGCGTGCAGTAGAGGGGTCTGGGTGGGGGAGGAGGCCTGTGGGTGTACCTAGGCCAGCCAGAAACACATAGACTGGGCCCCTCTGTCATGCAGACCATGTGGCGCTCCACACCACCACAGTAGAGTGCCAAGTACAGGTATATATGCCCCTGTGGCATCCATGTGTGCAGATGTCCACCATAGCCATGTGGCCCATATCCCAGGAATTGCATAAGCAGAGGCTAGGAGCACGGCGTAGTGCAGGGTGCTGCTGTGTCTGTCTTGTCCGCCAACGGTAGCTGTATGCCATGCACTCAACCTGTTCTTCTTCAGTCCTCCCCCCCATTTTTGTGCTCTCCCTGTTCTTTTGTGCATCAGCATCATCAGGCGGAGGTACAGTGGCACCGGAACACGAGGGAGCTCCATCCCACATGGCCATGGAGGGCCACACCACGGACTCTGAATGCACCAGTGAGACGGAGGGCGAGGGGAGCTTCACGTCGCCCACCGGATCACCAACCAGCGACACGGACTCGTCCGCCGATGGGAGCTCCCTTGTGGTGGCGGCACCATCTGTGCCCCCCACTTCCACAGGTACAGCCGCCACCTCCCCTACCAGCACCGCCCTCCCAGCAGCCCCTCAGCGTTCGCCCCGTGCCCGCTCACCCAGGAGGGTGGGCATCACCTTCGCCCCAGGCACCTCAGGCCCTGCCCCAGTCACCCCTGCTGCCCTCAGTGAGGAGGCCATTGACCTCCTCAGGTCACTCACTGTTGGGCAGTCTACCATTGTGAATGCCATCCAGGATGGAGAAAGGGAGTTGCAACACGGTAATGCATTCCCGGAGGGCATTCATTCTGGTCAGGCTGTCCTTCAGCGAACCCTGCAATCTCTGGCCTCAGCACTGATGGCAGCCATTGTCCCTGTGTCTAGCCTCCCCCCTCCAACCTCCTCCACCCAGACCCAATCCCCTGTACTCCAGCCCATCCCAAGCACACCTACAGACCAGCATGCACACAAGTCAACACACACAAGTAGCTCAAGCAAACATAGGCACCACACAACCCACAGGCACTCACACAAGCCTCACCCACATACAGACACAGCAACATCCACTGCCTCCACTGTGTCCCCCTCCTCCTCTTCTCCCTCCTCCCTCCCAGTCTCGTGTACACACACACCTGCATGCACTACATCTACAGGCACCAGGATTCGCTACAGAACACCCAGCACCACTTCCCGCTCACCTGCACTCACCACCTCCACTGCCATTTACACTTTCCCTGTGTCCTCTACCAGTGTGTCTGTGACGCCCCCTCCCAAAGTACACAAACGCGGCCACCCACACACCCAACATCCATCCACCTCACGACAGCCTCCAGTACCTGCACCCAAAACACCTAAAGTGACACCTCCTACAACCACCTCCTCTTCCTCCATTCCCAGGCCCCCGCCAGCTACCCATCCCAGTGTTCGTCAGAAACTGTCCCTCTGTAAAGTTGACATATTTGCCCCCACCCCACTCCAATTCATCAGTCCCGTCGTAGCGCCTCAGCCAAAAAGCCTCCAATACCAGTGGTGCCTGTTCAAGGTGTGTGGAGTGCACCGGCCACCAGGGCAGGCAGTATGACCCGGAGCCAAGGCACTGGCAGCCCACCCCCTGTAAAGGCTCTGAAATTGGAAAGTGGACGACGGGACCGTGTGAAGACTCCTGGAGGGAAAACAACTCACAGGGGTCCCAAGGGGATTGGAGAGTCAGCTGTGACTCCACCAAAGGTCGGGAAGGGCCAGAGGAAGTCTGCCCAGCCTGTTGTGAGTATCACGGCGGAGAAGGGCAGCATCCTTCCCGGCGGTCGAGACGCCAGCACCGTCATCACTGGTCCGGAGACCACCGCCAGAATCAGTGCCCAGGAGGGCCCAAGTATCGTCACTGGTCAGGAGACCACCGCCACCGTCGGAGTCAGTGCCCAGGAGGGCCCAAATATCATCACTGGTCAGGAGATCACCGCCGGAGTCAGTTCCCAGGAGGGCCCAAGTATCGTCACTGGTCAGGAGACCACCGCCGGAGTCAGTGCCCAGGAGGGCCCAAGTATCGTCACTGGTCAGGAGACCACCGCCACCGCCAGAGTCAGTGCCCAGGAGGGCCCAAGTATCGTCACTGGTCAGGAGACCACCGCCGGAGTCAATGGCCAGGAGGGCCCAAGTATCGTGACTGGTCAGGAGACCACCGCCACCGCCGGAGTCAGTGCCCAGGAGGGCCACGGCTGCCACAGCCCAGGTGGGCTATGAGGAAACGTCATGCCACACACCAATGCCCAGTCCAGGGAACGTCATGCCACACACCAATGCCCAGTCCAGGGAATGTCATGCCACACACCAATGCCCAGTCCAGGGAACGTCATGCCACACACCAATGCTCGTTCCAGAGACCGCCATGGCAAAGCAGCGCTGAACAGTCCAGAGACTGCCATGGCAAAGCACCGCTGAACAGTCCAGAGACCGCCATGGCAAAGCACCGCTGAACAGTCCAGAGACCGCCATGGCAAAACACCGCTGAACAGGGCATGCATCGGGTAAGAATGAAATGACCACCACATCAAGCATCGTTATCCCATGTGCAGCTGGGACAGTGACGGGACAGGAACTTTCACGGGGAGGCTAATCCATTCTGGGCACCAGTCCACCTCCAGAGACAGTGGCGGCTGTTATCCACTTGCGAAATTGCGGCTTGGCACTCCCCAGGATGGAACAGTGGGCAAGCCACCCACTGTATAGACTTGTGAGACTGTGGCTTTGCACTCCCCAGGATGGAACAGTGGGCAAGCCACCCACTTTAGAGACTTGAGAGACTGTGGCTTTGCACTCCCCAGGATACATAAATGGGCATGGAGCCCCGTCGTGGATCTGGCGTGGTGCTGTAATCCGGCAGAGGTGCCCCCCTTTCCCTTCCCCCTG
The DNA here is from genome assembly GCF_031143425.1 of Pleurodeles waltl. Classification (NCBI taxonomy): domain Eukaryota; kingdom Metazoa; phylum Chordata; class Amphibia; order Caudata; family Salamandridae; genus Pleurodeles; species Pleurodeles waltl. The sequence continues at coordinate 932,453,217 of NC_090448.1, read as the reverse complement.
AGGTGCCTGTAGTATTTCTATCTGACGCCCCGGCAGTGTTCTCTCCGATTGTGGACAGGTATCTACTGTGGGCCTTGCCCATACATTTTTGGACTAGTGGTGCACGGACATTGCTATGTGCATATCTGCACTACTTCTTGTAATGTATATATTTCTGGCTGATTCTCTTATATATCTGTATATTTTTGACAGACATGTATATTGCTACATTACAATGTTTGAACTGATTTTGCTTTGTCTTTGCATTCTTCCGGGGGGATTGTGGGTTGTTACTGTGATTTTTGTGGATGCATTGGTGTCTATGTTGTAATATGCGAGGGTGGGGGTGTTTCGTGTGTGTGTCCCTAACTTTTGCCTCCCCCATGTCGTAGGTGCAGTACTCACCGTTGTCTTCGGCCACGCCGCTGTTGGTCTTCGTAGATAAGTAGGAATACAAGGGCCGGTAGAATGTGTAATTCGGTCTCCATGGAGTCCTCGTTCCTCGTGGGATGTGTTCAGGTGAGCGTTTTCCCATTGCAGTAACTGTTTCCGCTGTGTTTTTATCCACGGTGAATCCGCCCCGGAAAAGGTGGCGGATTGGCCTATTGTAATACTGTGGGCGGTACATTGTCTTCCGCCTGTCTGTTGGCGGTCACCGCCGCGCTGCTTGTCTGTACCGCCGTGGCGGGCGGTGTGTTAAAGTGACTGTCTTTGTTGGCGGTTTCCGCCTGGGTCATAATTCCTTTTTTTTGTCCGCCGGCCTGTTTGCGGTATTGCCGCACCTTTAACACCGTCCGCCAGGGTTGTAATGACCCCCATAATGAAGACCTTTATGTCTAACTTTTACCAATGCGCACTACAAACTGGTTTTACTGATCTATGGACAACAACTAACAACAAATAACTATGAGACTGACTGACTGCAGACCTAAAGACATGCAATGAAAACAAAAGAAGTCTTTAAGCAATTATGCATTCTTGCATTGAATGTTTTGTTAACTGTGCTATGAAAAGTCGAATTCAAGCGTGACATGTACGCACATACAGACACAGACACGCCCACACTAATACACACACACACACACACACACACATGCACACACGCACAAATAAAAACAAATGCAAAATTGACGCCCTCAATCCCTGCAGGATGTAAGTGACAGACGTGCACAAAATCCCCTTGAGACTGTTTATTTAACCAGCAGTTCTCTTTATGGGAAATGTTCAATCCTCCATTTCAATGGAAATGCCACATAGGGCAGAAATTCATCCCCGACGGGGGGCTGTCAAGACATGGAGGAACACCAGCTTAGTTTAAGATAACAGCAAATGACAGAGGCGAAAAGAAGAACCATAATAAAAAGTTTATGAAAACCACACTTTAATATTCCTGTTTCATTTTCATCAATCACTGAAGCAATACCCCCTAGATCAGCGCATTAACTTGTTTATCTTTTACAACGAGGAAAAACTTCATAGCTTCATCACTCATTCCAGAGTGAGGGGAGGAAAACAAAAGGCAGCCACCGAAATTTGCATGGTGCTCAATTATACATTAGTGAACATCACTTGGCAATCTGTTCATATCAATTTAATTGGATTTTAATACTGCCTCTGATCTTGTTTTCTAATTAACAGCAGTGCCTGGCAATAAAGCAGAACCATGCACCCAGCAACACCTTTGATCTCAACCATATGGAACTTCTCCGTGCTCTTGGAGGAAAAAATGCATAAAACACAATCCCTGTCTTGCCTTGATACAACCCGCGAGAAACCCGGGGTCCCCAGATGGCCGAAAAATGCTCACAACGGCGACTCCATTGATTATTTCATGGCCTGATTGGTGCTGATGGAGAGTAAATAAAGCATGCTGCATGCAATGGGTGCAAAATGGTGTCAGAAGCTTTGGTTATTGGTGGTTGTTTCCTTCAATCTTTCTCGAGTTGGTAAATATTTAAGTAAACATTCGCTGACTCTGTTGGCTTTTTTACATTATTTTGTTTTTCAAACCATCGTTTGTGGCATCGTTGTACATAATCAATGTTATAATGCGTTTATAATGCGGAAAGAGTTATAATGCGGAAAGAGTACTTACGCATTATTACATTGTATTGTTGGTGATATGCGTCATAAGTCAGTGAAAAGTTCATTGTTGTTATAATATATTCATTTTTGATTTTTTTCTCTTGGAGGTTCGTTTTGTATGCACTAATTGCCGGTAATGAATAGTAACTGCACAATGGATGGTCATAAATGACCTCTGGAAAAGCGGCATAGTTCACCCCGACAATCTTATTCAGTATTAGAGCAACCATAGACGACCTTGATTAAGGCTAGCCAAGGGTAACAGGCGGTTGTGGTGGCGTGCTCTCTGCTACTTCTCGTGCTACATTTGCTGCTCTTCTTACCAGAGGCCATGAAGGCACCTTCAGGACTAGCTTCTAAGATCCACAATTAGTTTCTGCAGCTTCAACTCTTTACACGTCCGTCCATTAGGCAAAGGACGCCAATTAATTGAGAAGGGCCTGTAACTCTTGACCTTTGTCTGAACCGAGGTCCATGAGATCAATGCAAATCGTCATCTCATAGAGGTGATTGTTCGCATTCCCCTCCATCTGCAGATGCCATGAGTTAAAATGTGCATTGAATAGCACCACTAGATGGAAATCATAAGTCATATGTAGCCCGACGGCCTACTCTGTTATTGACCACGGCCACACATATAGCTATGTAGCAGATCACTGGGTAGCTCCTTGGTTGTAGATAGTTCATGCCTGACAGTACACTTTATTTAAGATGGCAGGCATTGCCATCCTGTACCAACTAATGAACTAAAACCACAAGGACATATAATATTATGTGCACATGTTCAGCACATCAAGAATCAGGCTGACTATAACTGTGCGGGACACGTGCTGGACTGGATAGACTGAATAGCTGCAGTTTTGTACCAATATTTTTCGATTGTATAGATTGCATTTGGGCAATTATTCGCGAATAATTGAATAAGAAAGAGGGTGGAGTTGTTGTTTTTGGACTGTTAAGTGTACGAAAATGTAATATTTTCATTTGTCCGAAGGCTCACATATTTTATCATTTCCATCAGGAGTGGAATTTACTCTTTTCTCCATTTTTTATTATCAAAGGCTAACCATAATCGAGAATTGTCTTTGTTATAAACTGTATTACAAACACCCATTTGTAAGCAAAGTATGTTTCATTTATTTTTACAGTTGATTAAAAATCATTTCGCTCCATTTTGTTCTTGGTGCAAAAATCTATATCCGAAGTGAACTGAAGCGCCAGCATCCATTATGCGAACAGCAAAAGCAGTGTAACAAAAGCATTTGCTCTATTTCTTTGCGCCAGTGCAAAGTTTATGTGATTAGGGACCATTGTGGGATGTAAGCATTTATGACAAGGAAAAGCTGAATTTAAATCTGAAAGTACTGCACACATTTTGCAAAACTAACTTTGCATACGTGATTCAGCAGAAGTACGGTATACTGTCTGGATGTAAGAAACGGTTTTATTCAACTGCAATTACAACAGAATGCATTTACTTTACCAATCATAGCCTCATTAACCTTCTATTGCTAGTCAAGTACTACTTGTTGCAGGGATCCGTGTGTAGGTAGCTACAGGACCTAGGTGGGAATCCTCATGACTGTTTCAGACTTCCATCCTTGTGAGGGTGGTATGCATTACTGAGTTGAATAGAAACTCAGATTATTGTGTGTGTGTGCTGTTGACATCTGGTACCTGGGAAGGCCGGGCTGGTCGTAGCGGGCAACGGGCATTTCCATGGGAGGTTGGAAGGATGAGGGGGTCCCTTTTGTTACTGGGGGGTGGATTTTGTAGCAGTGCAGCAGTTTTTAAATCAGTGCAGGGTTCCAACAGTTTTCAGGCAACAATAAAAGTGCCAAGATAACTCTGGTGAATAAAGTACCTGCTGGAGAGAGACTGGAGTTTCCTCCAGTGGCAGTTTTGACTCATCATAGGTAGTGCAGATGGTTAATATACATACTGCAAAAAACTTGTACTATGCATATTACAGAACAGTATTTTATATGTACAGTTTAGCGGGTTGCTACTTTTGTCACAGAGCACCTTTTGTTACAGAGCAGTTCATAAATTACAAAGATAATCTAACATTATGAGCTATGAACTGCCATCAAAGACCTGCATGCAAACTGCATAGTATAGGTTAGAAAGTTATAATTTTTCCCAGTTTTGGATTATTCTAGTTTTGCTCAGAAGGGTCTGTTTGCAAAGAAATAAATTGATATCAATAAAGGTTACCCTAACCACTGTGTTACTTTCTGAAGCCTGGGTTAATGCATTCCCAGACCAAGCATTCTTAAAAAATATCTACCAGTATGGATGACTTGAATTCTACACCTTGTTGTCCCCTTTGTCTTAGATACTATTTTCTATACACTGATTTACACAGATAGGATTCATTATCTCTGTATGAGTGTGTGATATACATTACTTCAACATCCTACACTGGTAAGAGAGGTGCTTTAAAATAAGTGAAATACATGTGAGAGAGGGTCTATGGAGAGATGAAAGGCAATTGTAGAGGGTGATAGTAAGGGAATCATAGAAGAGCTCCAATAAAAATGATTGCAGTGTCCTGGTGGCCTGTAAGGTCATCATTTATCATGCTGTAAAAACTCTTACAATTCAATATATAATGAAAAATGTGTTGTAGCATGCACTGTTTTTGCCATTTTTTTCCAGATTTTCTTGGGGGGAGGGGAGAGACCTTCCCAAAACCAATTTTAATGATATGGCTCACTCGCTATATTCCCTATTGGGGTTGATTTGACAACATTTGCTAGGGCTGCTTGCATTCCCAGTCCGGACATGGTACATGGGTATGTGAAGTCACACCTGCACTTATAGAAACTCAAAAACATTCGGCGAGGGTGGAAGTGGTAAAAAAAATGTAGACTAGTGGCACAGATATGTGAAGGTAATGTGAACCAGAGGCCAGAGAAGAGTCTGGAGTTAGAGCTTGAGAGCAAGCCAGAACATATCCCAGCATGGAGGAAGATGAAAGCAAGAAAGGAAATCTTTGGACTCTTAAACACATTTGATCAACAAACTTCTTTTCAGCACGCAGACAATGAACATGTCAACATTAATGGGAGGCTGGGGGCAGGTCTGCATATGACCAGGACTGCCCTGACTCCGAGGACCAACAGCGAAGAGCTAGTAGTTCTACTTTTAAGGGCCCCTTGATCTGAAAATAGAGGGAGAATAACTCCTGCTCTTCAGGCAGTAAAGGTTCAGTTTCAGGTATCGGAAGCTACCATGTGAAAACAAGTCAGTGCAGAGAATACGCATATGCAGAAACACAACTTCCGGCATTTTAATGGCATGAATTTCTTGAGATTATATTGTCTCATTTCTCATTTTGACATCTCATATCATGGATGAAACCCGAATCGAATTATGCTTTGTGTGATATGCAAAGCACATTTTGACCAAGGGAGACAAAGGAGCCTGGGGCTAATCAAAGAATTTGAACTTGAGCATTCTTTATGAAAACCGATGGAATGCGCTTCTGATTTGGGAACATCTTTCACCCTCTCTGCAACTAATATAGTTTCTGTTATTGTCACATAGAGTGAATTTACCAATATAAATATACGTCTGTGCAACTATACCTTATTCACAGGCACTTAACAATCTCCAAATCCACAATTCACTATACTCTTGTTGTAAATCGCTTGCATGAGCGCAGGTTTTGAAACCTGGGTATTCACTTCTCTGACGTCAGAACAGTGAAAAATGTCTTGATTTTTCACTGCTTCTATGTAAGAGCAACGAAATTTCAAGTTTCAGAGCGCGCATTATTATTGATGCTTAGCTGCTGCATCCTTCGGGTCTCCAGACAACCGAGGGAAGTGATGGAAAGAGGACGGCAGTTTTGTGTCATTAGCCGCCGAGGCCCGCAAAAACGGCGACATGCAGGCTGCCCTGATGAGCAGATCTAACAGAGCCGCTGTCAGTAAGGCACACACTCTCTGATCTCAATATGTAAGCAGAGAGTGCAGGTTGGGCGGGTAAAGCAATGCACCGAGAGTTGTGTGGGTGGCAGGATGGATGGACTCCAGTAGTGATTTTTGGTATCAGAAAAGGGCAATTGGCGGGTATTGTTGAGGATAACGGTGAGAGTGCTGGTTGCCACATATGTAGGAGCTGTGTGAAAACGAGATTATGCTGTGCATGGTTTTCCCATGACTCCTCTACCCCGTGGTGCTGCATGAAGGTCAATTCACCAAAATGCCAGCGTAGCCGAAGTGACATCACACGGCCTTTGACCTCCACTTTCACTCACACACCCATACTTATACATATACAGAAGCTCTCTCTCACATAAACACAATCTCACCCGTAATCAGTGCTTAATTTGTGCTTGTTGTTTCCAGTGCGGAGCACCAGCACTTATTTTTGAGGGCCCGCGCTTATTCTTCTGCCCCAAGCGTTTGCTGCGAACAAAAGACACATATGGGAAAGACGGAGGGAGAGAAAAACGAAAAAGCGTCACAAAGGGAGAAAGCAGAAAACTGCAAAAGTGAGCTGGAGGGGCAGGGAGTGGCTTTAAAAGGCTTGAAGAGGCCTAGGATGGCTTCGGGATTACGCTGTCTCATTATTCCGTGTTCCAACATTTAATTGCAGCAGCCTCATGTTTAAGAGGAGGGCTTTGAGCACTGGTACGTTTTTATTTACAAATTAAGAACTGCCCGCTAGCACACACGCAACATATATTCAACAGCATTTTTTACTTACCACAGCCGCCATGAAAGGGTATATTCCAACTAATTGTACTCCATTTTTATTACACTGATAGTGAATAATGTATTATTATTCGCTATCAATGTAATAACATTTTGACAGAAAACAAAGAGAGTGGAGCCCCAACTGATATCCATAAGGACGAGTTGTCACTATGTTCCTGGCACTAAATTTGCCATCTCTGAGGCCAGGGGCTGCAAAGCCACTGCCAGGGGTAGCAAAGGGCAAACCAGGAGGTCACAGCTGCAACCTTTGGTGATCCCTAAATGATGTCCATGTGATGTTGCTCTGAGTATGACAGGAAGATTTAATATGAACCATTCACAACATAAAATTATAGATGGATAATTTTGAATAATGTGGAGTTTTTCACCTGGGTTCTGAGTGACATCATAGTCAAGTAGAGACTAACTCTTGTTGTCTGGTATCACTTGAACACCTTGGTGAAAACCAATCAATTTATTTACAGCTACATACTTATAGTTCTATATGTTGTTTGTAATGTTTAAAAGTCAGAGAACTAAGGAGCAGATTTAAGAGCCCCTTGCGCCACATTAGCGCTGCATTAGTTTCATTTTTTTAATGCTAATGCAGCGCTAAGGTGGCCTTTTCCCCTCGCCATATTTACAAAGTGGTGTAATGCATGCATTGTGCCACTTTCTAACCCCTTGCACCACATTAGGCCTGAGCCAGGTATAATGTATGCAAGGGGGGCGTTCCCCGGTTAGTGGGACTGCAAAAATGGTGCAGTGGAATCTAAGAGTTTCCACTGCGTCATTTTTTGTGGCTACTTTAACGCCTGCACAGAGCAGGTGTTAAAAGGGGGCACACCATTGCTTTCAATGGGCCCCTATGTACTGTGGAGGATTAGTGCCAACATTTTGTTCCTAATCCTACATAGTACACACTAGTGTAAAAAATTTAGGCACTATTGCCCTTACCCTGCACCATGGTGCGCCCACATATTAAATACGTAGCACACATGGTGCGGTAGGGGGTGCTAAGGGGTGCATGAAAAGTGGCACTGCATTGGATGGAGCGCCACTTTTCTTAAATCGGGCCCTAACTATCTCTGTCAGTATAAAGCATGGTATAATGATCTCAGAATAAATATCTACATTTTATAGGATTACAGACTGAGACTGGCCTTCTGATTCATAACTTTAATTTCAAAATGACCTTCTAAATTCATTGGTTTGTCACTGGATACTGACTGCATTCAGCATCTATTTTGTTTCATCTGTATTCATGCTGAAACCTGACGGCTGCACATAAGGAAGGCTTTATGCTTCAGGATGGTATTCATCACAAAATTTAAATACTTCATTCAGGTTTCTGACTGGTTAGCCTTTTATATTTCAATCATGAAAGTGTTAGAACCATAGGCCAGATGTATGAATATCAAATTGCGACCAGTATTTTTGCGACCATTTAGTGGAATTCTGCAGATTTACATGAAAGCTCTGTGAGATTCGTCGGAGTTCCACAAACGGGTGGAAATCAGCATATTGCACTGCTCATGTTGTTTTTTAGCTGCAGGACCCTGTTCTGTGCTGAAAAATCAGCACGAACAGCACCAAGTGATGTACGCGAATGGTTACTACTGCTTGTCATCATTTGCAGTGATAAAATCTCACTGGGTGCCACCAAAACGCCTGAAAATTGCCCTAGGGGACACTAATTCTCACTTGTCATCTTACCATTGGCAAGTTGAGCATGAGAAAGAAGTCTGCCATGCAGAGGCTGGTGGAATTTAGCTGGAACTCCACGTTACACACATAACGCAGAATGGCCAAAATTCTGCCAACTCCACTGGCACAGCAGAATTTATCACCAACTCCTATTATTAATGGGTCAGTTCTTAAAAATCTGAAATGCAGTGTGTTATATCCTGACCTACCTCATGAATATTAATGAAGTAGGTCGTAAATTGTGATTTACTTCAATTGAAGGCTATGATAGTGATTTTGGCCTACTGAGGTCGACAGACCACCATATCTGTAACTGCATTTAACTTAAGCAAACTTTTTTTTTTTGATCCAGCACGTTTCCTTAAAGGAAACTGGGCTGCATTTAAAAAGAAACATTTTTCTTTAACATTTTCGCAAGAGTTATCAGTAGTTCCCTGGACCACTGCCTACTCTTCAACATTTTCTTTTTAATTCTCAAAGGGGAACTGGGAACTCTTTGTTTTGAGGGTGGGTTACCACCTCCTTCAACGTGTCAGTAACTTTTCAATGTTTTGTGAAAAGATTAGATGCATAGCATTGTGAAAAGATTAGATGCATAGCAAGTTGATTTGGTATATGAAAGGGATGTCTACAGCAAGCATCTTCCAAACACTGAATCGATATCCCTTCACAGTGTTAGTTTAGGAATCGAAAATCTTTCCCACCCCCTAAAATTTGTTAGAAGATCTGAAGGAGTATTTTATAGTCGCAAACACCGATTTGGAGCAGTTGTGATCGTAAAAATGCTCAGTATATCTGGCTCCATGCTCCTGTTTTTAGTTACAGTCTTTATTCTTTTTAGCTTTATCTGAGGAAGACAGGCAAATTGCTCTTTGAAAAAAATAATTTTTAGGTGCTCAAAGTTCCTCTGGTACATTAGATTTCTCAACAGAGAGAGTCTCTCTGTTCTTTTACTTTTGGTTTACAATGTTCATTGCTATTTTTAATAAACAAAAGTCTTGCACATGCTAGTTTGTTCCTCCCCCGAACACTGGGAGGTAGGATGAAATTCTCACTTGCTACTGGATTGGTTGGGAGGTATTTCAATGATTCTACCCTTGCAGATTGAGTTCGACCTCATATCGAATCACACTACTAAGTGGCTGTAATTTGACATTTTCAGGATATGTAGGGAACTGAAGTATTAGCTGAAGGGTCGAGTACCCGCTTCAAATAATAATGACAGTCCTTGTCAGGGTGAACTCTTGAAGTTACTAAATAACCTGAACTCAACCCCACTGGTAGCGATGGCAGAGAGCAGACAGGCTTAACTTATCATTCAAACATCTTTTATTGGAACTTTATAGAACATACACACTCACCTACATCCATAAGGACAGGCTTAACTTAGAGGCAATGTGTCAAGTACTTATACAGAACCGAAAGATTAATAAATATAAAAAAAATGCAAGAAATATTCAAAGCTAATTTAGAAAAATAGAGTACATTCTAATATGTTAAATATCACCAAAAACAATAAGGGAAACTGGAATTGTAAATCTTTAAAGATTAAGGGCCTCATTATGACCCTGGCCGCCCCTCCACTATACCGCCAGGCGTTCGCCTGGCAGTCATAATCCACACGGCAGTGGTGCAAGTACCGCTGCCCTGGGTATTATGAGTCCCCAACCGCCAGCCGGTAAATACCGCCATGAAAGGCTGGCGGTAAGGGGGACTTGGGGTGCCCCTGGGGGCCCCTGCACTGCCCATGCACTTGGCATGGACAGTGCAGGGGCCCCCAGGCATAGCCCCATTGCGCATTTCACTGGCCGAATTTCGGGCACTGCAATGCGCGACCGGTGCTACTGCACCCGCTGCACATCAGCATTGCCGCTGGCTCTATTACTAGCTGGCAGCAATGTTGATGTGACTTTTCCGCTGGGCCAGCGGACGGTAACACTGTTACCATCCGCTGGCCCAGCGGAAAAGTCATAATAGGGAGCCAGAAATACCATCGGCACTGACGGCATTCTGTCTCCCGCAGCCTCGGCGGTCTTTTTGAAAGACCGCCATGGTTGTAATGAGGGCCTAAATATAAAAAAAAATCACCAAAAAACATTAAGGCCCTCATTATGACATTGGCGGTGACTGTTAAAGTGGCGGTAATACCGCCAACAGGCTGGCAGTAATTGCTGCCAAATTATGACCATGCCGATGATTCCTCCCATAGACTGCCAATGTACCTACCACTCCAACTGCCAGGGCGTTAGCACCACTGACCATGGTGGAAGCCAACAACAGCAAGGCGAATGACAAGGTACCGCCCACCATATTATGACACAGCAAACTGCCAGGATTTCCGGACCAGTACCAACACCATCAAAAGCCTGGTGGAAACAGAACACAGAAAACGAAAGACTCACCAAAAGGTACACAGAGGACTCTGCCGCCACCATGGAACCAGAACTTCATGTCTTCCCGATGCTCTTCTATGCCATGGTCCATCTGGAACACCAACGCCAACGAAGACGACAACGGTGAGTACAGCAACCTAGCACACAAGGGAGGGAGGGAGGAAAAGGAAAGTGACGCACACACGCACAGGACACACTATTCACACACCCACCATACACACAACCAGCTGCAGAGGTAAACCAATGTCACAGAACACATGTCTAATTAAAACAAGGACCGCATTGACCTTTAACTGACACTGTTATTTCCTGCCAACAGCCACCATATTGTCCATGCGAAAACAAAAGTATCCGTCAATGTTTAGAAAGGGCCAATGGCCAGTCCAAAGTCCAAAAGGCCCACATGGGCACAGGGCACAGCCCAAGGCCCAAATTGACTCCTGACTATCCGGACTCCACTGTGCAGGGGCATCATGTTGGAAATGGGAAAGGACCTCAGGGGGAAGGGGATGGGGGCACCTCAGCTGAAGTGGGGAACATGCCTACTGATTCTGGAGGGAGCTCCATTCCCAGTTGTCCCTGGTGGGGAGTGCAAAGCCACAGTCTCTGAAGTGGGGAACATGCCCACTGGTGCTGGACGGGGCTCCATGCCCAATTGTCCCTGGTGGGGAGTGCAAGGCCACAGTCTCTGAAGTGGGGAACATGCCCACTGATTTTGGAGGGGGCTCCATGCCCAATTGTCCGTGGTGGGAAGTGCAAGGCCACAGTCTCTGAAGTGGGGAACATGCCCACTGGTTCTGGAGGGAGCTCCATGCCCAGTTGTCCCTGGTGGTGGCCTGCATGCCCTCTGCTGGAGGTGAGGGTTCCTTGCTCACTGCTGGTGGAGGTGCAACCCTGACTGCTTCTGCTGGAGGTGAGGCTCCTTGCTCACAGCTGGTGGAGGTGTTACCCTGGCTGCCTTTGCTGGAGGTGAGAGATCCTTGCCCACTGCTGGTGAAGGGTGCCTCCTGCCTCTCTTTGCTGGTGGAGTGGGAACCTTCACTTTTTTGGGTTGTGGAGTGGGTACCTTCCCTTTCTTGGGTGATGGACTGAGAACTTTCCCTTTCTTGCCTTCAGGACTAGGAGGTGCCTCCACTGTCCTCGTCTCCTGTCCCTTGGTTTTCACTACCCTAGTCCTCCCTCTGAGGCAGAGGTGTGCTCTCAGTAGGAGAGGCAGCTGTCACACTCCGGGGCCCCTTTGTGCCAGCAGGTGAGGATTTGATGGGAGCAGTGGGTGCTGTGCTGGGTCGTTGGGACCCTGCTCTTACAGACAGGATGGGGGAGTAGAGGGGGAGGTAAGAGATCAAGTTGGGCAAGGAAAAGCTTCCTAGGTACTTTGGGGTGGGATGTGGGAGGAGGGATGGGAGTGGAGGTTGAGGGAGTGGTTGTCGGAGGTGTACGTCTGGTGGACTTGGGTGCAGGTGCATGGACAGTGTGTGTGTGTGAGGTGGATGGCTTTTGGGAGTCTGAGTGCATGCGTTTGTGTCTCTTAGGAGGGAGCAGACAGGATGGAAGATGACAAAGGTGATGTGTGGATGGATGTTGTGGAAGTGTCTGCAAGTGAGGTGTGTGTGCTACATTATGTGGTGATGGTGGTGGTGGCTGTTGATGCAGTGCATGCATGTGTGAGTGCAGATGTGACTATGATGGAAGAGGAGAAGGGGGAGACAGTGGATGCAGTGGACGTGGTTGTGTGTGCAACTGTCTATTGTTTGTGTGAGTGCTTGTGACCTGAAGTGTGCTGCCTGTGTTTGACTGTGCTACTCTTGTCTGATGTTTTGTGAGCATGCTTGTCTGTATGTGTGCATGGAATGGGTTGGGGATGAGGAGACTGGGACTGGGAAGTGGTAGTTGGAGGGGGGGACAGTAGGAACAGGGACACTGGCTGCCAGCAGAGAGGAGGCCAGAGCCTGAAACGATCTCAGTAGGGCCACCAACCCACGGTGGATGCCCTCAAGGAACGCATTGTATTGCTGCATCTGGGATGCCAGCCCATTGATGGCATTTACTATGGTTGACTGCCCTACAGAGATGGATTTCAGGAGGTCAGTATCCTCCTCACTGAGGGCAGCAGGGCTCACTGGGTCAGGGCCTGAGGTGCCTGGGGCGAAGGAGATGCCCACCCTCCTCGGTGTGCGAGCACGGGCATCTTGTTGGGGGGCTACTGGGAGGGCGGTGCTGGTAGCTGGGGTGGTTCCAGAGGTGCCCGCCACCACCAGGGAGCTTCTATCGGAGGAGGTATCAGAGTCAGTGTTGTCACCTCCTGTCTCTGCCGTGGTGCTCCCCTCGCCCTCCATCCCACTGGTCCCCTCGGTGTCGGTGGACTCTGCCTCCTGGATCCTGTGGGATGCAGCTCCCTCAGTCACCGGTTCCCCTGCTTTTACGCCAGATGATGCTAATGCACACATGAACAGGATGACAGAAGAAAATATGGGGGGAGAAAGAAAGGGAGTTCTGAGTCAATTACAGCACCAACACCACAGATGGCATACACATCACCATCCCTCACAGGGACCAAGATTGAGCAGTATGCACCTCACTGGCACTCAATTGGCTAGGTACCACAGCAGGATGAGAGCCAACCCACGCCATCTGCACCCCTCCTGGGACCTACTAATCCCTGTCTGACATGGGATGCCACCTAGCTAGCTATCCAGATTTTGCTATTCACCCGTTTATCCTGAGCTGGACCACGCAGCAATGTATGAGCTGGCATTAAGGGGCACCCACTGACTTAAACCCACTACCAGGATCCTATGCCAGGCAACAAAGATGGTTGTTACACACTGTACTCACCCCCTTCTGGCTGCTGTTGTGCCCTCAAGCACCCATCCAGATCTGAGTAGGCCACCACCAGTATGCTGGCTATCAGGGGGGTCAGGTTCCGACGGGCATCCCTCCCTTATTGGGAGGCCATTCCAACTGGGCCTCCGTGATCTTCTGAGCCCAGTGTCTCAGGTCCTCCCACCATTTCCTGCAGTGGGTGCTCCGCCTGCTATAGACCCCCAAGGTCCGCACATCCTTGGTGATGGCACGCCACAATCCCTTCTTCTGATGGGCGCTGACCTGCAGAGGAAACACAGACAGGAGGACACCATTAACCATACAATCCAGCCTGTCATACATATGGCCCACAAAAAGCATTTCCCCTCTTCAGGCACACACATCACCCAGAGCCCTGCATGTACACTATCACCAGCAATACCCCTCACCCAAATTACACACTGCTAGCACACACACACTACTCCATGCAACCTTGTCGCATTCATCGTCCCCATGGTGTACACACCTGTTTGTCTGGAGGCCCATACAGATGTCTATACAGTGGTAGTACCCCACCCACCAGGCGCACCAGTTCCTCTGAATTGAAGGCAGGGGCCCTTTCCCCTGTCACACGGGCCATGGCAGGTTCCAGACATAGTTCACAGCAGCACATGCAGTGGCAGTGTTGAACTGTGGAAAGTCAGGAATCAAGTGAGGTTACAGTCAGAAAATGTCGGTCACGTCCGCGGCGGTGTACACCGTCACCGCCGCCGGTGATCCTCATTGGACACTGTACTCAATAGAGCCCCATTTTAGCCAATGAGGAATAGCACGGCGGTGCAAGACCGCCTTCCACCATGACACCCAACGCCGGCAGAGTTACATCACTTCCACCTGTCCCTACATACAGGACAGGAGTTTGCCATTTTATGGTGCTGGTACACAATCTTAAATTGAAAACTGCGTCATTGCTGTCAATTGTACATACATTGCCATTTACATAGACCAGTAACATACATGGTCAATGTACACTGAAGCAATGGTTCCATTGTTCAGTTTGCCACTCCCTTCTTACTCTTGTGTCCCTTAGGTACCCACCGCTGCAGAGGAATAGGAGGAGGAGGAAAGTCCACGTGTACAGATTCCTTGTGGACTTGGCTACACTGGAGGACAGGCACATAATACTAACCTATAGGCTGGACAGATCCACAACCACAGAGCTGTGTGCACAATTGAAGCCTGATCTGATATCTGATATCCGTCAGCCCAATGGGATTCCCCCTCTTGTGAAGGTCCTATCAGTGCTCCATTTCCTGGCAACTGGCTCTTTCCAAACAACAGTGGCCTTGGCTGCAGGAATGTCACAGCCAATGTTCTCAATAGTTCTCGCGAGGGTTTTGTCTGCCTTGCTCAAACACATGTGCAGCTACATTGCTTTCCTCCAAGTGGAAGATTTGGCCACTGCGAAGGCTGGTTTCTATGCAATGGAACATATTCCAAATGTAATTGGGGCAATTGATGGAACACATATATCACTTGTCCCCCCCCCCCGGGCCAATGAACAGGTGTTCAGGAATCGCAAGAGTTTCCACTCACTCAGTGTCCAAATGGTGTGCCTGGCTGATCAGGACATCTCCCACGTCAAAGCCAAGTATCTTGGGTCGGTGCAAGATACCTTCATCTTGAGGAATAGCAGCATCCCACATGTGACAGCACAACTACAGAGGCACAGGGTGTGGCTTATATGTGAGCCTGAGTCCCCACCCAATGCATGTCAGTGTATGCCTTCAGGAGTCATCCCCCATGACATTGTGCCAGGCTAATTTGTGTCCCTCACGTCTTGCAGGTGACTCTAGCTACCCAAACCTGTCCTGGCTCTTGGGCCCTGTAAGGAATCCGAGGACAGGGGCTGAGAATAGGTATAATGATGCTCATGGGCGAACTAGGAGAATTATTGAAAGGACCTTTGGTCTCCTGAAGGCCAGGTTCAGATGCCTCCATCTGACAGGTGGATCCCTCTGCCACTCCACTGAGGTCTGCCAGATAGTTGTTGTATGCCGCATGTTGCACAACCTGGCCATCAGACGACATGTGCCCTATCTGCAGGAGGAGGAGTGCGTAAATGCACCTGTGGCAGCAGTGGACCCTGAGGACAGTGAGGATGAGGAGGAAGATGATGAGGATGTGGACAGGTCATCAGTTATATACCAGTACTTCCAATGACACACAGGTAAGACAGTAGAACTGACCATTCCTCTGATAAATTATTTTTCTGTGTGGCTGTTGCATGATGGCAGTCACTTCCTTTGTATCTCAACTGACTATCACCTATGCCTTCCCATTTTGCAGATGTTGGTGTGGTTACAACCATGTACTGATGTGATGACTACAAAGTGCTACAGGCCTTTTATTTGGATGGAATCACAAAGTTCAGTACAATTGCACAAGATGATACAGTTCAAAACATTGCACATTTCTGCCAGATAAAGCACTATTAGTCAAGTTGTGTTCCAGGGTGTTTATTGAATTGAAAATGATGATGGAATAGTGCAATGGAATTTGTGATGGTAGAGGAAAGTCCAGGATATTGGTCCAGTCTTCTTGTCTTCTTGTAGCACAGGTCCAGTGTCCAAGGGGCCAAAGGAAGGGGAGCAATGGCAGTTCAAAGTGGACAGGTGACAAAGTGGAACATAAGGGGGACATTCAGGAGGGTCCCATTTCCTGGCTTTGATCTTGGTCTTGGCAAGTGTCTCTAGTGTCTGTTTGCAGGGTGGTTCACCTTCTGCAGAGGGAGGGGTGCTGGTGGCCTGTGGGTCCTGTGGCAGGGCCTCCTGTCCACTAGCTGCAGCAGATGTGGAGGGCTGTTCAGTTGAGTGGCTAGTGAAAGGGACCCACTGGTGTGCTGTGTAGTCTTTCATGATATTGGCCATATCACCCAGCACCCCTGCTATGGAGACCATGGTGGTGGTGAGGGCCTGCAATTCTTTCCTGATCTCCTAGTGGTGTTCCTCCTGCAGCTGCTGGTTCTCCTGCATGATGTCTATCACCTGACCCATCTTGTCCTGAGATTGTTTGTAAGCCCCCAGGACATCAGTGGGTTCCTCCTGGACAGTCAGTTCCCTGGGCCTGGCCTCCCCCGGCGCACAGCTATCCTTCGTGTGTCCCAGGCCCCCTGTGCCTGTGTCCCCTGAACGGTATGCCCACTGCCACTCACCCCAGAACCCTGATTGTCTTGCCTGTGAGGTGTGAACTGGAGTCCCTGTACAGGTGGGCACACTGCTGATTGATGTGTCTTGGGGAGAGAGGGGTGGGGACGTTGGGTGGCTGCTGTGGTGTTGGATACTGATGGGGGAGGCTCTGTGGTGGATTGGGTGTGGGCTGGGGCATGCGACTGACCAGTGGTCCCCGATGGGCCAGGGAGTTCATCCAGAAGTCAAGAGTTGTTGTCATCACAGGGGGCATCTTCTGGTGGGGGACTGGGGCACCGCCTCACTGCTGAGATTGGCTGTGGCACCTGTGGGGATGTAAGTGGTGTATTATGCTACATGTCTGTGACATATTCTGCATCCCTAGCTTCCCCTATATTGTTGCTGTTGTCATGCCACCTTTGTTTGTGTATGGTGATGTATTGTGGGATTGTTAGTTCTCCATGCTGTGCATGTGTTGGTGGTGGGTGTACATGCAGGGCTGGGAGGGATGTTCATGCGGTGAGTATGACATGGACGGCTTGGAATTCAGGTTAGTTAATTGTGGTGGTGCACTGTGTGGGATGGAGTTGAGTGATGTGTGTCAGAGTGAGGGGTGGTGGTGGCATGCAGGTACAGGGGTGATAGGTAGTAAATATTGACTCACCAGTGTCCAGTCCTCCAGTAACTCCAGTGAGTCCTTCAGGATGTAGTACTGCCAAGCCTTGCTCCTCCCATGCTGTCAGCTGTGGGGGATGGGGCCCACCGCCAGTCCTCTGGATAGCGAGCTGGTGCCTTGCTGCTAAGGAACGTACCTTCCCCCGTAGGTCGTTCCACCTCTTCCTGATGTCGTTCCTTGTTTGTGGATGCTGTCCCACGGTGTTTACCCATTCCACGATTCTCCGCTAGAGCTCCATCTTCCTTGCAATGGAGATTTGCTGTACCTGTGCTCCAAGCAGCTGTGACTCTACTGTGACTATTTCCTCCACCATGACCCGCAACTCCTCATCAGTGAAATGGGGGTGCCTTTGTGGGGACATGGGTGTTGTGTGGTGTGTGTTGTGCAGAAGGTATTGAGTAATGTGGTGGGGTGTGTGGTGCGTGACCGATGAATGGGTGTTTGTGGTGTATGTGTAGTTGTGCCTATGATTTGCGTGGCTATCTCCTGGTTATTTTTTGTGTAAGGAAAGGGTTGTAGGTAATGTGGGTGTGTGTTTTATAGTGCTGTGGGTGGGTGGATGTGGTGTGTGTATCAGTGTCAGGTGAGTGTTTTTAGCATTGGCCAATGTTGTGTTGTTTTGCATTTGGGTGCCCATTCTGACTGCACCGGTGTATACCCCCAATGGTTTACCGCCGTTGAATGTCCGCTGTGGTGATTCGTGGGTCATAATGTGGAAGGCGTTGTTTTGTTCGTGAAACGGTATGGGTGTTCCTACCGACAGTTTAACACTAACCATTGGTCTGGCGGATATGTGTTTGTGGCAGTATTCTGTTGGTTTAGTGTGTGTCTCATAATATGGCAAACAGATGTTTGCCTCCATGACGGTATGCTGGAGGCCGTCACCGCGGCAGTAAGCGGGATTTACTGCCAATGTCATAATGAGGGCCTTAATTTTTTTGCTACTTTCTAGCTGGAGATGACATTATAACATTTATTCCTCTATTCCAATGCTTTCCTATGTGACAGCCAACACTGTTACAGTGAAAATAGATTTTGGGGCTTTCTCACTGTAAGGACATGTTTAATATTAAACATTTGCATGTCCTACTTTTAAATACCTTGTGCTTCACCTTATGGGCAGTAATGCATACTTAGGGAGGACTTAATATATAAAACAGATGTTTAGAACTGTCAAGAGCAGATATTTTGACAGGTCAAATTTGCAATTTTAAAATTGCTTAGCGAGGTTACAAATGGTAGGCCTGCAGTCATATTAGCCCTGTCACTGCAGTAGGTGTCAAGCACTAACCTGTGTGGTCCTGTGGGGGCAAGGCAGAATCCCAAGAATCTGGCTGCCAACTCCCCCTGATACTGAGGCCCTCTCTGTGATCTCCACACGGCTAGAATGAAGGCACCAATGGGGAAAGGGGAATGGGTTGAAGTGAGAGGGAGACCTGCAAAAGAAGAGTGGTCCCTTGTTGTGTAGTGTTTTGACCTAGCAGCTTCTCTCAATTGCTTGTGAGTCCTGTAGCAGTAAAAATGTTTTAACATATGTCTGATCATAACGAGAAAAGCTCTGATAGTGTCTTTATGAATACTCTAAGCACAGATTATTTGGTAGATCTACTTTAGATTTCACTCATGACAAACAACATTAACATCATGTACATGGTAATACATTCCACTTGTAAGCATCAAAGGCATACCCTTCTTTGCAAGAGCTTATCTATTATTAAGGGAGGAACATGCTCCAGGCAAACATAAATGTAAGTGAGCAACAAGCACTAGGCAAACAAGGATTAATGTTAGTCTTTCTTTCCAAGGGAAAAGTATGCTGGTTGCGCTCAAGGTAAGTTTTTTGATTAGTTTCTATTTGTCTCTATTATATGCTAAACTTGTGGTATGTCACCGCCAGGTATGTAGTTTTGAGTGTTATCCTAATGCTTTTCTTTTCTTTCCTTTAGGTGTCCAGGAGTGGTGGCTACTTTTCACTTATTCTGAACAGGAATCGGGATGTAGGGGGAAGCGGTGACTGAGATTTGTATCCTCTCTGGGTAAGACTTTTAACTGAAGCAGCTTCTATAATGTGGGTGCAGGCTTAAATAGAGGCCACACCCAAGATGGCTGCTGGTTCGCGTGAGACATCCCTAGTCTCTCTAGAGTTTGAGTGAATTCTCCGTTTTCGCCCACAGCTCTTGAAATGTTTTGCGCTAGAAGCGCTTGAGAAGCATTTTAAATGTACATTCTGTTCATGGTGTGGCGGCACTTGGGTGCATTAAAGTTCACAGATGGACGCCCCTGGGGGGAAGCACCAAAGATCTGGTTCTCTGGTGAGGTGGTGGGCTTGCAGGCCCGACAATGGGAGTCACAATGGGTGCTGCAGCTTACTTGGTGACATTTAATTTACAGGTAGCGGTACACTTCGTACCATATACTAGGGACTTATAGGTAAGTTAAGTGGAAAATTGGGGCATGCTAATTTCATCATGTTGAAAGGGGGAGCACAGGCACTTTATCATTGGTTAGCAGCAGTAAAGTGCACAGAATCCTACAGCCAACAAAACTATCGTGCTCAACAAAGGCAAAACATCCCGGATGACGTGAATATGGTACAGGACAGGACCCACCAAATTGTGCTTGGGGGATATGGTCAACCTAAACTTGCCCTTTCCACCGATAATGTTCAAGTTAAATGATTGTGCTTCAGGGCTTGACCGAAAATTTGGTTGGGAGACCTAATGGTATTATGGTTTATTCCTTTGGTCTAACCTCCTTCCTCATTAATGGTGTGTGTTTGGCAGTTTTTTGTCACCAAGGTTCTCTGTAAGAATCTGGAGACATGGTTAGAGAGTTGGTGTCACCACCTCCCACCTTTTTCAATGGGGGAATGGAGGTCTACTATTCATTTCTGCTATCTCACCCTTCAGTTTGACTCATTAGGATGGATCAAATATCTATGGATTATGGGTAGTCTGTTTTCCTTGAAGAATATTGAGGAAATCACCCCAATCCTGTTGACTCAGTAAATAATCTGTGGTCAAAAACGTAGCTGCTAGAATTGGTCAGTGCTCCATTTGTCTGGCTACATTCACTTAAATGACCATGTACATCGATAATTATATACTGGTGGTAGAAATGATAAGGCTCCGATTTAGAGTTTGGCCGGGGGGAGTACCCTTTCCATTAAATTGAAGGTCCATCTGCCCCCTTTGAAATTGGGCAAAAGTTGAGTAATGGCCATTGTAGATGTTTCCATTTGACTGCCCTACTTTGAGGGAGTAGACAAATGGCACGTTTTCACTGTCCTGAAAACCTGGTGGGTAGGGGTAGTGAAAATTGAAAAATGACCCTCTGCCATGGGAGAACATTCCTGTGGTGTGGGTGGGGAGGGGCGATCATTGCTTTTTTATTTTCAAAAACAAAAGCCCACTATGGGTTTTTGTTATTGAAAATAAAAAAAGTTGAAAGTTTGATGAATGGCTCTGTCATGTCGACTAAGTGCATTTACAGGAACCTCCTAAAGGAGTTTCCTGGAAATGCAAGCACTATCTGCTGGGCCGGCGGCACCTTTAAATTTGGGGGTAGAATGTCCTTGACATGGTGGGAGTAAAGTACGCCGCCATGGTGGTGACACTTAGGGCCTCATTACGAGACTTGCGGGCTGACCACCAGCCCGCCAGCCCCATGAGGAGGAAACCGCCATAATGGCCATCTCCTCCCTGGCCCTATTACGATGATGCCACTGGGCTGACTGGCGGAAACCACCATATTTTGAGGTTTCCGCTAGTCAGCCCAGTGGAACAGTGCAGCCATATTGGCCTTGGCTCCACATGGAGCTGAGGCCATTGCCATCGGACAGAGGGGCCCTCCAGCACCCTCGGAATTCACATTGTCCACAGTGGCAGACAGTCCGCATTCTGAAGGCGCTGGGCAGACAAGGTTGTGGGCAGTGCAGGGGCCCCCTGTGGCCTCCAGCACTGACTTTCCACTAGCCTTTTCATGGCAGGGACCCCACCATGAAAAGGCTGGTGGAAAGAGGACTTGTGATCAGCATGGTGGCACTGAACTCAGCACCGCCGTGGCTGACAACTGCCACCCCTTGGGATACCATGTTTCTGGCGGTGGTTCCCCGGTGGTCCAACCACCAGGGTCATAATGTGGCAGTCTGACCACCAGGAGTGTGGCACTCTGACCACCACCGCAAGCCTGGCAGAATTAAGACTGCCAGACTCGTAATGAGGTCCTTCATCTGTCTACCAAACTCTAAATCATGCCCTATGATGTTGATAATGCAGGCTTCATGCTTGCATACGCTTTTTGCACAGATATCTTCTGCTTTATGGCAGCTCCACTGTTCAGTTGTTATTTGGCATTTCTGAAGAATATACTTTGTTATCACAGAAGCTTTTTTGGAACTCTCCAACTGTAGCTTCTATGAGAGGCTCTTTTGTGCTGAGATACTGTTTGCTTAAGGGAGACATAGCTGTTATGCATCTCTACCCTTCATATCTTTCCTCTGTCCATGATGTTGCAGACACCAGTAGATGTACTTTTTTGGGGAAATGGTGCATATTATTGCAAACACTTGGTTCTCAGGGGCATTCTTCTGGTATTAAAACAGAACCCACGTCAAATTTATAAGTGGCGTGAAGAGAGGTGAATCTCCCTGACCTGCATTTTAAGTGCTTTTTTGTGCCTACTTGACCGTCCAATTTTGTGTAGCAGTCCAGCAGCCATATGCATCTTTATCTTTGACGTTGCTTCGACTGAGGGTAAACCACAGACAAAGCTGATTGTAGCTCCTGGCTGCAAGATGCCTTGATTTTAAGGGACCAAAACATTAATCATAAACTGGGAATGGAACCAGACCTTTGTATTTTAATTCTGAACAATGAACTTTAACACACAATTTGCTTCCATTGCGCTACGCTACGGTTTCATTGGTTTATAGGTTGCTGGTATGTTTTTCCCGTTTGTGACTGTTGCTGACTTTGGTGTTTGTAGTCGCATTTTGGTACAGTCTGAAAACTGTGATACAATTTAACCAGATTTCTAGAGGAAGATTTCTGTTTTCCGCGTCAGAATACAGTATTTTAAAATGTGTAATGACTGGAATGGCGTATGCTAGTAACAGTGTATCGATGAAGTGAAAAGAACTCCACCACTTTCAAATTAGTGAATGTATCTTGCTACAATGAACCGCTTCCCGTTATATTCTAGTTCTCAAGATTATTTGCTGATCAAGAGCAGTGTACATTCCGTGCAGTTTAGTTGCCCTCTTTTCTTTCATATTATCTTTTCGTTATATAATTGATTGTGTGTTTTTTACTGTTTGCCCACCCTTTTTACTGAATGCACATTCGCGTATTTCTAAGGCATTATTATGGTGTTGAGTTTTTTTAAAGACTAAAAACCTGTCTGGAAACAGAAATCTTTTTTTTGATAACTCTGTTCTACTGTACCCAAATTCAGCCTCTTACAACTTCATTTGGCCTTAGGTATTGACAGCTCATCTACCCCTGTTAAAATAGTCAACAATGTTTAGAGGCATTTGTCCCATTGCAGGCTCAATACTGAGTGTCCTTGCTGGTGGTGAACACATGCAGCTCCACCTTTAATATTGATAGTTTGTTCCTAAGGCTGCAATAAGTGGGGTAATGTCTAACAATCATTGTAATCCCTGCCCCCTGATATACCTGATATTGTTGTCCAGAGATTTTCATTCTTTATTCGTGTTTTTGGATCATTAGAGAAGTAATTTAGCTTGGGTAGACATTACTGATCCGGGCCAAATTTTTCTGGATGACATTTTTAAAAATGGTGGCTGTGTTGCAGTGATGATGTAATATTTCAGGACCCATGAGACTATATATTTTATCTTGGTGTCAAAACATAGATTTTGGGGGTCAAGTGGTCTTACAGAGACAGAAAATAACACCTCAGAGTAACGCTTTTCCAAAATGGCAGCTATAATAGAGGAAGAAGAGACATATATAGAAATGAAACAAGTAATAATGTTTTTTTTAATCCTTTTATCTATACACCAAATAATGTTTATGATCTAAATATGAAAAAAATCATGTTCGCCACTCCTGTTTCGACACATTTTCATAGTTCACTTTATTTATTTGTTTCACCAATTGCCTGTGGTACATTTGCAGAATTTTGAACATTTGAGAAGAGCATATCGTCAGTGTAGGACTTTTTGCCTTACGCAGGGTCATCCCCAGTCTTTTTGTCTCCTTCCTCCTGGTTTTTCTGACCTCTCGCTGTTGGCTCTAGGACTCTGAGCACTTTATCACTGCTGACCAGTGCTAAAGTGCAGGTGCTCTCCCATCTAAAGTTGGTATGATTGGCTTATACCTTATTGGCATATTTAATTTACCTATAAGTACTTTGTACAGTGGTATCTCTATACCCATGGCCTGTAAATTAAATACTACTAGTTGGCCTGCAGCGCTGCTTGCGCCACCCACTGAAGTGGACTTTTAAACCTGTCTCAGGCCTGCTAGCGCAGGGCCTGTGTGCACAGTTTTCTGCCACAGGGACCTGGCATCTAAACTTACTTGCCAGGCCCAGAACTCCCCTTTTACTACATGTAAGTCACCCCTAAGGTACGCCCTAGCTAGCCCTATGGGCAGGGTGCCATGTATGTAGAAAGGCAGGACATGTGCCATATTGCATGGCCTGTCCTGGTGGTGACAAATAGCCTAACTTGGTGTCTCACTGCTGTGAGTGCTGCCTTCTCATAGGATTGCATTAGAAATGCCCTGCCTTATGTGTAAAGGGTATTGTCTGATTTATGAGGGGTAGCGTAGGCGTGTTTGGTATGGTTGTGATGGTGATAATAAATACTGCTTACTGGTGTGGGTGTATTTTTTATTACTATCACAGAAATGCCACTTCTAGAAAGTGCGCATTTATCTGTGCTAATGACTCTGGTGTTTTGCAGCTTGACTCCAGTCCACGTCTGGGCAGAGTGACAGTTGGGGCTTTGTGCATACTTTTCAGACAGCCTGTACACAGGGAGGGTGGAGGTGTCACAGAGGTGCATCTGCATACTGAATAGTCAGTGGGTTGAGAGAAGGGAGAGGCGGGGCACACCTACATTTGTAAAGACTGTGCCCTGGCCTCACACAATAGGGTCGTTAACCCCCCACTGATGTTTGGAGCCTGTGCTGAAAGGAGAGAGGGGGCACTCCCAGAACCAGTTGTAACTGGCTGGAAACTCCTCTCCCTACCATGGTAAAACACTGTAAAAACTGACTATAAGTACAGGGGAATTTTCCCCACAAATTGGAGACTCTTGGAATCATCTTGGAACTGGGCACCAAAGGCTGAAAGGACTCACCAGGAACCGCCATGGACTGCTGCTGCTGTGCTGACCTGTGACCTGCCTGGTCACTGTGAAGGACTTGCCACTTGCTGCCTTTCCCTTGTGCTGGCCTGTAGCTGGGCCCTCCACCTGAGGACCTTGTCTTAAAATTCTGCTCCCCAGGGGCAGGGTGCTGTGGCCCCTGACCCCTGCATCCATTTCTCCACGAGGGGTGCTTCTCCGTGGTTGCGGCTGCCATAGCACTGATCGCAGCGCGCTTATGGAGCCTTGGGAGCTCGTAGGCTCTTTGCTACATTGTGCCCCTTTAAATAAGATCACCGCAGCGGCCCGGGAAGCTGGAAGAACACTCGCGCACCGCGTCGGGTGCAGGCGAGTGTCTGCTCGGGCCCCAGGAGGGGTCCGATCTTCTTGTGGCTTCACGGCAGGACCAGGGGAAGGCACGGGGAGTGCCCCCTTCCCGCTGGCCTCTGCGTTAGGAGCAGGACGCTCCTTTTCTGCTGTTAGGTAAAACGGGCATTATTGTGGGCCCCCCCCTTGGTGGACGGGCCAGTGGAGGCCCAGGGGGCCCCCAGAGATCCCGGGTCCCGGGAGGGGCCTGTCATTAAACTGGAGGGGGTGCGTGGTGCTCCCCTCCTGCCCTAAATTGTTTTTGCTGGCTTTGGCCCCCCTCGTGAGGGCCGGTTGAGGCCCTGGGGGCCCCCAGTAATCACGGTCCCCAGAGGGGCCTGTCTATAAAAGAGAGGAGGTGCATGTCACCCTCCTCTGACCCCAAAGTATAAGGGAGGCCCCGTTTTGCGCATAGGGGTGCTGGGGGCCACATTGTTCGCCTTCTAGGCACCCGAGGTGCCTTCATCCAAACAGGTACTGTTTAAAGGACCAATATAGTTGCAATCCAAAGTTCTTTCTACAGACTTTTGTTTGATTCATATATTACCTACCTGCGTTTGATGTTTTTACATATGTGTATGCAAATGTTCCTTTTATGGACATGCTTGCTAATATGTTTTTCTAACTTGCCATATGTTTTCTAATGTTTCTACTACGGGCATTTTATGATATTCTTATGACAAGTGCTGTGATTTAATAACGTGTTTTCCTGACTACTGCTTATGTTGCAGAATACTGAGTAACCCGTGTGTTATGTGTGACTACTGCTAGGTTGCAGAGTAACTAATGTGTAACGTTCTGACAACTGCTAAGGTAGCAGGATAGTACTGATATGTGATGTTTGGTCTGATAATTGCCTTGTGTACAATACAGTATATTTTCATATAATCTGGTGTTGTGTTTCCTTTGTGGTGGGGATATTGCGTCACATGTGTTGTGTTTGTTGTGCAAACGCTTTACACATTGCCTCCGGGTTAAGCCTGACTGCTCGTGCCAAGCTACCAAGGGGGCGAGCAGGGGTTATCTTGGACGTGTAACTCCCTTGCCCTGACTAGAGTGGGTAAGTTCTGCCTGGCTGAGGTGCATACCCTAGCCAACCAGAAACCCCATTTCTAACAGTCAGGGACATCTTTTTGTAGCACAGGTTTTTAAAGTAAATGTACATGTAAGTTCTGTGGGTAGAGGCTTTAGAAATTTCGTAGGTTTTAGCACCCCATCAATATCTTCCCCACCAAATTCACATGGATCTTTCTCTACATATGCATGATCCAAAACATTTACACATATTCCGATCAAGAAGAATGCTCTTTTAATGTGTCCATGCACAGAATATGACATCGGTGGAAGGTCACTTAGTCGGACTGATCCCTTGAACTCACTGTACTGAAGATCACCCAATAGTTGACAGTCAGACCTCATTTTCCACACACGCACAAGGTATTTTTCTACGTCTTTAAAGTCACATTCTTCTTCTGTCTCAGCAAATCATTTGATAAACTTCACAGGTTCTTCAGTTAAAGGTCCAAGCTTTGTTTCAATTTTGCTCATAGTGTCATCAATCGTAAGAATATATGCCTTGATCAGAACACTGGGCATCTCTGGGTCAAGTTTCCTGTATAGAATATGAAGCAGGATTAAGTGTCTTTTCTCGCTTGTTCCATAACATATCCATAACTCGGACAATCCTTGACTTATGAACATTGCAACAAATCTGAGTAGCGCAATATTAACATCATGGATTTCACAGTACAATGACTCAAATGGAACCATTTCGAACAGCCCACTCAACATGTTTGCACAACACAAAGGTCAGCTTCCTCTAATTTTCTGTTTAGTTCCTGAACCTTATGGCCCGTACCTTTTGAATATATCTCTGAAGGCACTAACTCCTCATTGTCAATCATTCCACTTACAACAATTGGAAATTCAGTGTTCACTGCAGCATCAGCAATGTTTTGGATAGTTAACATCTCCAAGTTTGTCTTGTTCAATGTTGATGACCAAAATGTATCAAGCTGCACATATATAGGTGTTGCATTTTTGATGCAGGCAAGGTCAATTGTTCTACTCGTAGACATTCATCTTATTCTCTCACATTCTTTGACCAATAGTTCAAGGAAACTGTCAAAGGCAAAGTGCAGTTCTTGTAAGGTGCACGCTGACTTCAATATCTGTAGAACAGTATGAATGACCTCTCCGAAGTTTTGCATGGATGAAACCTTGACCATTCACAATTGTGACATATAATCCTCAAGAACATCAGTTTTCAATGAGGACACCTTTTCAAATTGATAATCTTCAGGTGAAAGTTTTTTTCGAGCTCCTGTATGAGTTTTTGCTTCACTAGTTTGGTTGTAGCATCCCCATCAAATAATGCATTTGTTGGAAGAAGATCATGCAGCAGAATGTCCCTGATAAATTCACCCCTTTCTTTTACTTCATCCATCTCTCTATGCGCTTATGAATGTTCTTTTTTTGTAATCTGTTTTGTAGTGGCTGGTTGGACGAAACACTTACTATGGCAATAAAGTGTTGAAGTTTAGCTTTAGTGATTATGTCAAACAGCTTTTTTCTCTTTCAATACAAATCTCTCCTGCTTCAGTTCTGTGTATAGTTTCGATCCATGTTCCAGGACAGCTTGTAGACATGTCTTTATATTGTTATCCACATATTGTTTGGTCACGAAGTTGTGTAGTTCCACAGACTCAGTCATTTCACAGGGGTTTCTTTGCTGCTGCATGAAATGAAGAAGGCTGTCAACATGTTTACTAAAACGTTCACCTCTCTTTTCCACAAGCCTGTGGTGAGGAACAGTTTCATGAAGGTCCATTAATTTTACATTTGTCACCTCTCTGAAAACATTTCAAATATAAAGAACTTCATGGTAAGCTAGCTGCCATTGAGAAACATATTCATTTTTACGTGCCTGACCAATAATTCCATTGGAGCTTTTCTGTGATCTCTGGATCATCTGTTCTACTTTCATATCTGGAGTCACAACATTGAAACTTCCCTCGCTGTCTTTCACCACAAAATGTCTTTGGATTAATTTTCTTTAGAAGTATGGTGCTTACACCTCTGGCTTCTTTACCCATTCCAAATGCCAAGACCAATATCTCATGTAGTTTGTGCAATTGAATTCAGAAAACACAGTAATCATTGACTCCACAGTCTTCATATACAGCTCTCAATCACCTTCCCCATTAGATGTACCAAGTCTTTCACTAGAGGTATCATGTAAAACATTTTCCCAGTACTTGCAAAGTTCTGATTTTTCTTCACATTGTTTGACAAACTCTACTGCTTGGTTTTCAGGCTTTCATATTTTGAGTATATTGAACATTGCCTGGCTTTGCATTATGTCTTTTGAATGAAGTGCACCCTGTGTCTTGTTCACTTCTGAGATAAGATACACAAAACCTAATATGCCATTCTTGTTCCAGAAATCATTTAAATGTAATGTTTCTATAGTCTCAGATATGATAAGCATACCTTGTAGTGAACAAACATGATGAGTTCTGCTCAACATTGACTGGACAGTTTTGCTTCCAAAGATTTCACCCTCAATAACTGCATCATCTATGCCACATCCACTGAGATAGCTTCCTGCACATGGCAACACAATATTTGTCATGTGGAAAATGCCCTTCATTGAATAAAGATCATCAAATTATACGTCATTGCTCTTAAAAATGTCAGCTAGAATATGGAAAACACCTTTGTTACAGAAACTTGAAACAATAGTCTGGTCTTCAAACTGAGTATGTACGTTTTGGAAACTTTTTAGAGGTGTGTATACTGTTGCGTAGTTTGTGACTGGAGATGGTATTACTGGTAAAAACCCAACCTTCTTTAGTGGATGATATTCTGGGAGATCAAAGCATTAATTCCAGCCCATGGAGGAACAAGCTTTTCTTCATCCTTAAGTCTGCACAGAATAAGGGGGATTCTGAATTCAGTTTAATCAGCTTTGTGGACCTCAGCATCAGGTAGAAGAAGATCCATGTCCTCAGCCACTTTAAAACTTTCTGGTAGATTGGGACATGTTGATTGCTTGAAGTGACTTTGCACATGTTGCCAAGGCAGATGGGTTATGAGTTTGCAGCTTTGTTTGTTTATGCTGACTGCTGACACAGCTTGTTTTCCAGCAGCTACTTCATTGGTACAGTCTTGGAAAAGCACCATGGCAGTATCATGTGTGCTGGATGTTCCAGATAAACAGCTGTCTTCAAAATCAAAATTATCAAGTGCAGCAATTGTAAATCCTTTCCTGGTAAAGTGACTTGGAAGTAGTGTGCTGTCAGGTTCACAAGATTTTACAGCATGAGCTGCTAACAAATTCCTGCTCCGTACTATGTCATTATAACTTGTTGATACACCAATCCTATTAATTGAAGTTATTAGCTCTCTACGTTTGCACTTGTCATAGATTGTGGGGCAGTCATCATGTATAGGAGAATTTTCTTTTTGCCGTGATGTAATTCATAAATCATGATTTGGAAAAGACAGCATATTTGCACAGCATAAGCCTGTTGGTTCATGGGATTGCCTCCCACTTCTTCACGTTTATCTTCAAAGCCATAATCAATGTTGCTGGCTTATATTCCGAACTCAAGAACTTTAGTTTGCAACAGTTTTGCTTTGCTGATATTAATGAATGATGTGAAAAACCTTAAGAAAACATTTAGAATTATTGTGGACTCCCTTGATTTGCTGAGATCCAGGGCATCACAAAAATTGTCATTAAGTAAAAAGTATAAATCATTCAGGACATTTTTTAAAATGGTCCCCACTGATCCTGTGATCTTGTTTTGGCAGAAAGAACTTTAGGAGTCTAATCAACTGAGAACACCATAAGTGGCCAATTCTGTTTGTTAGACTGACAAAAACAAATTCTGCCATTGTACATTCTAACCAGAAAAATCTGAATTTCATTATTATGGATCAATACACTTTCATCAATGTTGACCATTATTTCTCTCATCTAACTGAGTGTGAACCCCCAGACAACACTCAAGAGTGGCTTTAAAACTTCATTTGCTTTTTCAAATAGTAGAAACTTAACGGAAGGCTGGCGGTTATGTTGCTGTTCGGAGCTCATTGTACATTCATATTTTTGAATGTATATATGCATGCAGTTCAGGTGGGCATACAAATCTGCTGCAAATACATTCACCTCGCTGTTAAGATCAGCTACTCGGCTGAAAACTTCATCTCAGAAGAAACTAGATACAGATAAAAACATGTATGCACTTTGTTCTTTCATAAATCCCTTTTGCCATTGTTCTGACTAAACCACAGATACCACATTTAAGATCCTCTGCTTTCTGATCAGTTGTTGGAGCTGGACATGGGGTAGCCATCAATCTTCTAAGCAGATGGACATTGGGTTTGGTTGTTGTTGCTTTCTCTGAAGACTTGGGGGCATATTTAAGGGTCCCTAGCCCCATTTAAAGCCACATTAACATATTTTTGATGGCGAAGGACAAAAAAGCCACGCCATATGTAGAAAGTGGCACAATGCATGCATTGCACCACTTTTTAACCCTTTGTGCTACATTATGCTTACCCCAGGCATAATGTATGCAAAGGGGGCGTTCCCCTGTTGGGGGGGCTGAAAAAATGGGGCAAGGAAAT
This sequence comes from Pleurodeles waltl, assembly GCF_031143425.1. NCBI lineage: Eukaryota > Metazoa > Chordata > Amphibia > Caudata > Salamandridae > Pleurodeles > Pleurodeles waltl. The sequence continues at coordinate 932,422,336 of NC_090448.1, read as the reverse complement.
ATAATAGGCAGGTGTTAAAAGGAGGTGTGCCATTTACTTCCATCGGCCCCTGTGTCCTCTGCAGGAGTAGCACCAACATTTTGGTGCTACTCCTTCAGTGTACATCAATAGCATAAAAAATAAATGACGCTATTTCCCACTACCCTGCACCATGGTGTGCTGCATTTTAAATACAGCACAAACATGGTGGCGGTAGGGAGGCACTAAACAGTTCAAGAAATGTGGTGTTACACTGTCTAAAGCACCACTTTTCCTAAATATGCACCTAGGATTTTTGTGATTTACTCATTTCTGCTATTTTTTGCAAATTTTTTCCAGCCTTTTTTCCATTGTATATGACTTGTAGCATATGTTGTTACAATGCTAAAATGTTTGAGCCTCTTCGCCCATCAGTTTCAATATTTTGTGAACTTCGTCTTGCCATATTTCTGCAGCATCTCGAACTCTCTTCTGTCCAACCGCAGTTGATGTTAGCTTTTCTTTCAGATTTGTTTGGCATGTGACACATTTTTCTTTGCTGAAGAATTCCTCAAATGTTGTAGTTAGCAACACTCTGTCAGGAGGTAAAGATCCTCTGCTACCACCTGCTTCACTCATGTTTACGAATTTGAATCAACAGAAAACCTGAAACAAAAACAATATTAAAATAAATTACCAATATGATGGCTAAAACACATCATTGCAGAGCCGCCATTTTGGAAAATGGTGCCAAGGTTGCTCTGAGGAGTTATTTTCTGTCTCTATAAGACTTTTTGACCCCCAAAACCTATGTTTTGACACCAAAATGAAGTATATAGGTCTCATGGCTTCTGAAATATTACATCATCACTGCAACACATCCGCCATTTTAAAAAATGTCATCCATCCAAAATCAGCCCAGTTAAGCAATATCTACATAAGCTAAATTACTTCTCTAATGATACAAAAACACAAATCAAAAATAAAAATCCTTTGGACAACAAATTTGTTTTGGAGGTATAACAAGGAGCTGGGACTATTGAGGAGACCAAGGCATCAGCAGACACGATGCAAGTCAATCTGCAACATAACCCAAACAGTCTCATTTGAAGACGTTCTCCTCTAAATTCATTCAAGGCCACATCCTAGGAACATCACTTCCTCAATACTGAAATCCATTACCGGTAAAAACTCAAGATACTACTAAGCTAATCATTAATGTCAATACTGCACATTGCATCTTTCCTGACACTCTTAAACTGGACAAATCCTTACAGGAACCAATCCCTCTAACAATTACTCAATTAGCGACCACCCCTTCCCACTTATAAGGCATCTACAAACCAGCAATGTATGCACATTATGACCAAGACAGGCCCTCCTCCAAGATAACTAGTTAGGGTTCAGACCATAGTGTAGCACATTGGCAACCACTGTTGAATAAGTGGAAAACATTCTTCTCATCACTGAAATAAATGATCCCTGTCTGCCTATCACCCTGGATGTCTGCACTAATCAATACAGTCAACCAGTCTCTCTTCTAAACATCCTAAGTTTTGTATGGCCATAAATGTTACAGATGCAAAAGGTTCTCTTACTATCCTACCAACAGATAAAGGTTTTCTAAATGAACACCTTAAGATAAGAATACATTTATGTGACATATGGGATATCCAAAAACTCCATACTACCTGCCATATTCAGTCTCTGCATGGTATCTCCGGGTGTTGTCCTGGATGGCAAGAACACAAACACCAAGGTAAAGGAAGACAAAGAGGACTGACATATGGCAATACTTGAAGATTCTACCTGGCAGCAACATTTACAACCAAAGATATACATCTGCATCTTCAATGCCTGGTTGTCAAAGTCCTACTAGGAGCTCATTCCTATTAGGAACATGGTTTGTCTTGTTTATTAATGATTAAAAGCCTGGTACCGTGCTACAATGCCCCACTGCAAGACGCCTTGACAGACATATACCTAAGTTACCAACAATTCTGCCCATCTTGTAGTCATATCGTTGTGGGTATTAAAAAGTTTGCATGTCAAGGGATTTGCATCTTCCCGTGCTGTTTCAACTTCCGGAGATCATGCTGTGTTTAAAAGGGGACCAACCCTGTTGTACTGTTTAGTTTTGATGTTTAGTATGAACATCAGTTTGTACTTTCAGCAGTAAAGTATTTCTTGTTTCAGGACCAAATAACATTTACATCTAATATGCAGGCTAGGCCTTTCAAATAATTTGCCCTTTGTGTGAACATAACACTGACCATCTAGAGCAAGGTTCAATGAAAATCATCCTGAGCTACTAATGTCATTAGTGGTGTAATAGTGACCACATCAGACTTGATTACATTAATGGCCTCCCCAAAAAGGATTCTCTGATGCCATCCTATTAGTACATTAGGCGGGTTGCTAGAAGTAACATAAAAAGTTGTTTCTATTTGGAATGCCCATAGCTGCAATGTCACTGACACCAAGGTATAAAGATTAGTAATACTGCATGTTTTATCAGTCAAGTATCAGTTTTAAATATATTTTGAAAATCCATTTTTCTCCAAACATAAGCTTATGGGTTCTGATAATAAACACATTTTCAACTCAAATTTAAACTTTTCATTTTTAGTCTACGCATATTAATTCAGAGAAAAAAAAACTTCAAATTTATTAGGTTGGGCTGCACACAGGGGAGCTACTTCCAGATAGCTGGAGAGTTACCAATAGCTCCTGAGCTACCCGTTGGAGAAGCCTGAACTAGAGAAGTGCTTTGGTTTCTTGCATAGACAATGCACAAATTAGGTTATTAGACAATGTAAGAAATTAGGTTATTGTGATAAATGTGAGTCCTTATAGGGGACTAAATACCCCATTGTAGCGCTTGACTCTCTCAGGTTAGCAAAGCACCGCAATCCAAGGCATACTCAGGGAAGGTGGTGTGGACTAGTACCCCCAACTCGTTGATATGCAAGAACAACACTTGATACATCATTATCTAGTCAGTTGTTTTTCTTATAAAAAGAAAACGTACCTTATTATGCACACTCTACAAAATACTATGAATTACCTAACTACAAATATATATATAATAAGGTAGTTGGAAATACATTTGGCAGCACTCTCAGAACATTTCACACCCTTCAGCAACCCCTGACCCATAATCACAATCCCTCCACCCATACTAGATACCAGATCACAATATACAGAGAGGGTCGCTACCAATTAGACAAGCCTAGTGGCTTTGTCATGGTGTCGCCTCAATAATAAAAACAAAAACAGACTATTTCACTGCATTGGAAAACCAGTTAAATCAATGAACTTTGTTAGTACGTATGCTCATTGTCAATGTTATTTTCAATTAAGCACTGCACTGTAAAATCAAGGTGCAAAAGTCTTTCTTTCTCTTTAAAAATGTTGTCACTATTGCTTAAGGACCACCTAACAGGAGTCCCCACACTCCAGAGCCTGTGTACAAAAGTATAGTTCTCCAAGATGTATTCACCTTGTAGACATGTTGTCACTTTTGTGAGAAACATATCTGGGGGGCTGCTGCACTTCCAGATGCCCCCAAAACACAGTTTAAAAGTATTGGTGGTACCCCTACCATCTCTTGTGGCACATCAAAAAGAATACATTTCTGAGCCCTTGAAAGGGCTTGTGTGGTGCTCTTACCCTTAGCAGCATGCATATTCTTTCAGCAGCTTCATGCTTTCCAAATAAATGAAGCTGTGACTACCTTTTAATTTTTTTAAAAACTGTTGGCTCCCGGGTGCTGCCTTTTCATTTTAGCAATGGGGGAGGAGCCCAGTTTCATGCTGCCCAGTCAACTCCCTGCGTGGCCAACATTGCTTCTGGTGCTGGCAACTCATTCTTCCGTACCTGCTCCGTGTGCACGAGGTCATGGAGGGCAGTATGTATCTGCGAACCCCAGATATGGGAGCAGAGGGATGGCACACTATCATGGAAAGGAGCGTGGCAGTTCTCCATTTGGTTTCTGTGCTCGGGTGATGGGGTCTTTCAGCAGAGATCTCCAGTGAATTGGGCCATGATGGATAGGGGCTCTGTGGCCATAGGTGATCTCAGAGAAGAGGTCCATTGCATGCTGCCTCCAGGTGGTAAATAAATAAAATGAGAATTCACCAACTCCCTTAGGACTTGGCCCTCCCTGGGAGAATTTCAAGGATTTTTAGCACAGCACTATATGAATCATTCTCAAATCTTTCCACCTAGGGGACAAGGCTTCTCGTATGTTTTTTCAAGCTCTATATTGTCTTTCTTTTCCTGTAAACATTTGTATAGCACATAAAACCAGCAGGCAGAGCTAAGCCAGAGAAGACTGTAAAGAGGGTGCTGACCCTAGGCAGGAAAAGCCCCAGGCCCAGACGACTTAATTTGAAAATAACCAGGTTTTCACCTGTCTATGACAAATCAGGTATGAATTTATGCTCCTAATGATTTCAGGAAAGGAATTCCAAAGCCTGGCAGCTGCCACAGAGAAGGCCCGATCCCCCCTGACTTTCCTACACCTGAGTACCACCACCTTCCAACGTCCTACAGAATGCAAGGCCTGACAGGGCATATCAATAAAAGGCTGTTTTCAGATGAGTCAAACCCTAAAGATGGGGAGCTCTATAAGTCAAACACAGGGCTTTAAAAGATACTCATTTCAGCACCAGCAACCAGTGAAAGGATCTCAATGTCTCCATGACTGAACACAATTTTGGCAATGCTAAACCAGATTTGTGGCACCTTTCTGGACAGTTAGAAGAATGCTCAGTGATTGCCATTAAGGTGAAGGGAATTACAATAATCTAAATGAAATGAAAAACAGGACCTAAGAGTCTTATTAACCTGGGGTGTCGAAAGTCAGTGTGTACTCAAACATCACACCTAAATTTTTTACTAAGGATGCCGGAACAAGTAGCGTAGCACAAGTATCCGGCCACCAACGAATGGACCAGATCGCACTGTCCATCCCAAAGACAAAAAATTCTGTTTTCTCCCCATTCATTTTGAGTAAATTCTCCTTCATCCACCTGCTGATTTCTGTCACGCACATCCTAAACCTATCAGCCACCTATCGCCAATCATCATCATAGGTGGACGCAATGATCTGGGTGTCATTGGCATAGGAAGACTCCTGGAACCCAAAGGAATGCAACAACTTTTCTAGGGGGGCACATACAAGTTGAATAAGGTACGACTGAGGGAAAACAGGGGAGCTGGAAAGGTTTGGCTCTGAATACCCACAGCTGACTATATCAGTTCTATTCCCCAGGAAGAACTCCAGTAAATACAGAGCCATATCCCTCAGCCCTGCTTGCTGCAGCCTTTGCACCAACAAAGATGGAGATATGGCTCCAAAGGCTGCAGACAGATCTAATAATACCAGTGCCACACAATCACTCCACTCCTGCCTCAACCCTCCTACAAAGTTATCTGGGACATTTCAACATTGACACTTCAAATGGTTTATGGAAAGAGCATCCCAGGGAGATGCAAACCTACCCAAACTGACACAGCTAACTGATGTATTCCCACAAAAACTGCAAGGAGGACCTCTACTATGTTTGGCTCCAGAGGTCGGGCCTTCCTTCATTGCTCCTTTGACATACGGCTCTGCTTGCGTCTTTCCCCAGTGAAGCATACAAACATTAGTCCTCAAAAATGTCTGTTAATTGATTCAAGAATACCATTAAACAAGATAGTGCTCCTAGCTGTTTCTGTTTTATAGTGCCTTCGCAAATGAATAAGCTGAAGAAATGTACTCCCCACCTACCTTCATGACTCCCTTGGGATTTATGTAGAATGTTACAGCCTAGATCTTATTGGTCTTGGGACCTGATGTAAAACAGGTGCACAAAGAGTCTAGAGTGTTCTGCTCGCCTACAGGTCAAATTATTATTCTTTATCCAGCTGTGAAGAGCTATAGAGTTGATGTGTACAAAATCCAGATATTTTGCAATAATTGTGTTTCAAGTTTCAAATGGCACCCCAGAGAATGATCCAATGTCTAACCTAAATCATTGTGTTTCTTATTTATTGGAGCAAGCTGCCTCGTAGGTCTTAACCTTGGGTAGGAAAGTCAGAAAAAGTTTTGTTCACTGTCTACTCCTTTCATCCCCTGAGAGGGAGTTTAAGATATCGAGAAAGAATAAAAGAGAACTGCTAAATCTATAACTAATTTTAAAAACAAATTGATAGAGATTGCCTGTGCTAGCGCAGGTGTTTTAATAAAGATTATAAACGAGTGTTCATGTATTCTGAATAATACGTTTGTGAAGAAAATAAAATAACGTAGAAAATAATGCACACATTTGAAAATGTGATTACGAAGAATGGCCACCAATGTTAACGAAATGTATTAATCAATTATATAATAATGTAGACTATTGAGCATTTGTTAGACTAATGTAGTAATATGTCATATTAAGGGATATGCAGTAAACTTTAGCTTTATTAAATGTAGGCCTTCACTTAGCGAGTGTCTTGGCCTACTTGCCAGGCCTCATGTAAAAGCTGTATTTCTTAACATCTAACCCCTTCTGTGCCCAGAACGTAATGGTTACGTCCTGCGGCACAGTGCTCGCCCCCCCCAATGCAGGGATGGAAGGGGAAGCCCTTCCTCTTCCACCCCGTGCCCCCCACTCCTCCCTGTGACGTCAGAGGCCTCCTCCCATTGCGCTGGAAGCTCAGCATCCAGCGCGATAGGAAGAGAAATGCTCAGCATTTCTCTTCCGATCATGTGGAGGAGGCCTGAGAGGCTTCAAAGGGAAGGAAAGGAATTTCCTTCCCTTTGAAGTCTCTCTGAGCATTTTAGCAGCTGGATTGCGAAGCAACCCGGCTGCTAAAATGCTCACTAGACACCAGGGATTTATTTTTTGTAGGAAATTGGCAGAAGGAGAGCGACCCCTTGGGCAAGGGTCACTCCCAGTGTGGGCATTTTTTTTTAAGGACTTTTCTGACCCCCCGGGGGCAGATCGGCTTATTATTAGGCCGATCTGTCACCGGGGTGGCAGAAACCTCTAGGCACCAGGGATCATTTGTATTTTTTGTAAACATTTTTTTAGAGTTGGTGGGCGACCCCTTTGGCAAGGGTCGCTCCCCTAAGGGGAAAATTATATTTAGGTCAGTTTTTATGAGGCCAATCTGTCCCCAAGGGGGACAGAAACCACTAGACACCAGGGAGTTTTTTTTTTCTCGTGAATTTCACGCAAGGGGAGCGACCCCTTAGGCAAGGGTCGTTCCCCTTGGGGGCAAATTTATTTTAGGCCATGTCTGCCCCCCTGGGGGGCAGATCAGCCTATTTTAATTAGGCCGATCTGCCCCCAAGGGGGGCAGAAACCACTAGGCACTGGGGATTTTTTGTTTTTTTTGTTTTACAGATGGGGAGCGACCCCTTAGGCAAGGGTCACTCCCCTGGAGGGGCAAATTGTATTTAGGCCATTTCTAGGTCAATCTGCCCCCAAGGGGGTCAGAAACCACTAGACACTGGGGATCTTTTTTTTTGCTCCAATGTCACGTAAGGGGGGCGACCCCCAAGGCAAATTTATTTTAGCCCGTTTCTGCCCCCCGAGGGCAGATCGGCCTATTGTTATTAGGCCGCTGAAGCCTCTAGGCGCCAGGGATAAAAAAAAAAAAAAGTTTTTGTTTTGTTTTTTAGAGGTGGGGAGCAACCCCTTAGGCAAGGGTCGTTCCTCGGGGGAGGAGGGGCAAATTTATTTTATGCCTTTTCTGCCCCCCCAGGGGCAGATCGGCCTATTGTTATTAGGCCAATCTGCCCCCAGGTGTGGCAGAAACCTCTAGGTGCCAGGGATAAAAAAAAAACTAAAAAAAATGTTTTGTTTTTGTTTTAGAGGCGGGGAGCGACCCCTTAGTCAAGGGCCGCTCCCCTGGGGGGCAAATTGTATTTAGACCAATTCTGCCCCCCTTGGGGGCAGATTGGCTGATTTTTGTTAGACCAATCTGCCCCCATGGGGGCAGAAACCACTTAGGCACCAGGGATTGGTGTGTGTGTATGCATGTGTTTTCTTTAGGAGGGCAGCCCCTTGGGTAAGGGTCACTCCCCATGGGGATTACTGTTGGCCATATCTGCCCTCCATTGGGGGCAGATGGGCCTATTTTTGGAAAGCCCATCTGCCCCCAAGGGGGGCAAAAAGCCCACCAGAGGCCAGGGAAGTTTTTTTTCAAAAATAAGAGGGTGTGGTTATGGCCATACCCCCACCCCAAATAAATGGGGCCAAAGTTGTTCTGCCCACCAGTGGGCAGATGGGGCATTTACCCCTGATCCAACCCCGGGGGGCAGAAAGTCTACTAGATGCCAGGGAATTAAAAAATATATATATATATATTGGGGTGGTGGCTAGCAATCAGTATGGGCCTGGTTACGTCCCCACCTCAACTGAAGGGGGTAACAGGCTTTCAGCTCTCCCCCGCGCTCTAAAACATCTTATCCCACAGCAAGCAAGAAGACATTTGATTAGTTTGGGTTTTAGTTTTACATTTGGGCCATAAGAGCTTGGCTTACTCTCAAAATCGTCCCACTTGGAATGTGAGGGCTGCACTTTATGGACTTTGGGACGCTGCTATGTAGAAAAATCCACAAGACCTAGACACATCTGAAAACTAAACATCTGGGTGATTCCAGGGTGGTGTGTTTCACATGCACCCGCACCATTTTTGTACCCACAATCCCCTGCAAACCTCCAACTTTGCTGGAAATCACATATTTTTCCCACGTTTTTGTGATGGAACCTTCCGGAATCTGCCGGAATCCACAAAATTCCTAACACCCAGCATTGTCTCATCTATAGCGATAAAAATTCTGCTGCACTTGTCAGCCTAATCATTGTTTTTTGCAAACTACCCTTTTGAACCCCTTTTGTTCCCCCTCAATATCAACATATTTTTGGCACTTCCCTTTCACAAGCACTTGGCCCACCTACACAAATGAGGTATTATTTTTACCGAGAGACTGAGGGGAACATTGGGTGGTATGAAATGTGTCCCAGTGCGGTGATCCCACACAGAAATGTGGGAAAAGTTTGATTTTTTAGTTAAATTTGAGGTTTGCTGAGGATTCTGGGTAAGAAAACATTGGGGGATCCACGCAAGTCACACCTCACTGGACTCCCTCAGGTGTCTAGTTTTCAGAAATGTCTGGGTTTGGTAGGTTTCCCTAGAAGGCTGCTGAGCCCAGGACCAAAACCGCAGGTGCCCCCCTGCAAAAACAGGTAGTTTTGTATTTGATAATTTTGATGTATCCAGATAATGTTTTGGGGCATTTCCTTTCGCGGGTAGTAGGCCCACCCACAAAAGTGAGGTACCATTTTTATCGGGAGACTTGGGGGAACACTGGGTGGGAGGAAATTTGTGGCTCCTCTCTGAATCCAGAACTTTCTGTCACCAAAATGAGAGGAAAAAGTGGGTTTTTTGGCCAAATTTTGAGGTTTGCAAAGGATTCTGGGTAACAGAACCTGGTCAGAGCCCCACAAGTCACCCCATTTTGGATTCCCCTAGGTCTCTAGTTTTAAAGAAATGCACTGGTTGGCTAGGTTTCCCCAGGTGCCGGCTGAGCTAGAGGCCAAAATCCACAGGTAGGCACTTTGTAAACAACACCTCTGTTTTCTGTGAAAAAATGTGATGTGTCCACATTGTGTTTTGGGCCATTTCCTTTCGTGGGCGCTAGGCCTACTCACACAAGTGAGGTACCATTTTTATCGGGAGACTTGGAGGAATGCTGGGTGGAAGGAAATTTGTGGCTCCTCTCAGATTCTAGAACTTTCTGTCACCGAAATGAGAGGAAAAAGTGTTCTTTTGGCCACATTTTGAGGTTTGCAAAGGATTCTGGGTAACAGAACCTGGTCAGAGCCCCACAAGTCACCCCATCTTGGATTCCCCTAGGTGTCTAGTTTTCAAAAATGCACTGGTTTGCTATGTTTCCCCAGGTGCTGGCTGAGCTAGAAGCCAAAATCCACAGGTAGGCAGGTTATAAAAAACACCTCTGTTTTGTGTGGAAAAATTTGATTTGCCCATGTTGTGTTTTAGGGCATTTCCTTTCGCGGGCGCTAGGCCTACCCCCACAAGTGAGGTACCATTTTTAATGCGAGACTTGGGGGAACGCTGGGTGGAAGTAAATTTGTGCCTCCTCTCAGATTCCGGAACTTTCTGTCATCAGATTGAGAGGAAAAAGTGTTTTTTTGGCCAAATGTTGAGGTTTGCAAAGGATTTTGGGTAACAGAATCTGGTCAGAACCCCACAAGTCACCCCATCTTAGATTCCTCTAGGTGTCTAGTTTTAAAAACTGTGCCGGTGTGCTAGGTTTCCCTAGGTGTCGGCTGAGCTAGAGGCCAAAATCCACAGCTAGGCACTTTGCAAAAAACAGCTCTGTTTTCTTTGTGAAAATGTGATGTGTCCACGTTGTGTTTTGGGGCATTTCCTGTTGCGGGTGCTAGGCCTATCCACGCAAGTGAGGTACCATTTTTATCGGGAGACGTGGGGGAACACAGAATAGTAAAACAAGTGTTTCTCTAAATTTTTTCCTTCCAAATGTAAGACAGTGTGTAAAAAAGACATCTATTTGAGAAATGCCCTGTAATTCACATGCTAGTATGGGCACCCCGGAATTCAGAGATGTGCAAATAACCACTGCTTCTCAAAACCTTATCTTGTGGCCATTTTGGAAATACAAAGGTTTTCATGATACTATATTTTTCACTTTTTATATTTCAGCAAATGAATTGCTGTATACCCTGTATAGAATAAAAACCCATTGCAAGGTGCAGCTCATTTATTGGCTCTGGGTACCTATGGTTCTTGATGAACCTACAAGCCCAATATATCCCCGCAACCAGAAGAGTCCAGAGGACGTAACAGTATATTGCTTTCAAAAATCTGACATCGCAGGAAAAAGTTACAGATTAAACGTGGAGAAAAATGTCTGTTTTTTTACCTCAATTTCAATATGTTTTTATTTCAGCTGTTATTTTCTGTAGGAAACACTTGTAGGATCTACACAAATGACCCCTTGCTGAATTCACATTTGTGTCTACTTTTCAGAAATGTTTAGCTTTCTGGGATCCAGCATTGGTTTCTCACCCATTTCGGTCACTAACTGGAAGGAGGTTGAAAGCACAAAAAATAGTAAAAATGGGGTATGTCCCAGTAAAATGTCAAAATTGTATTGAAAAATGGGGTTTCAAATTCAAGTCTACCTGTTCCTGAAAGCTGGGAAGATGGTGATCTTGCCACCGCAAACCCTTTATTAATGCCATTTTCAGGGAAAAAACCACAAGCCGCATTCTGCAGCCCTTTTTTCCAATTTGTTTGAAAAAACAAAATTTTCACTGTATTTTGGCTAATTTCTTGGTCTCCTTCAGGGGAACTCACAAAGTCTGGGTACCTCTAGAATCCCTAGGATGTTGGAAAAAAAGGGCGCAAATTTGGCATGGGTAGCTTATGTGAACAAAAAATTATGAGGGCCTAAGCGTGAACTGCCCCAAATAGCCAAAAAAAGGCTTGGCACAGGAGGGAAAAAGGCCTGGCAGCAAAGGGGTTAATACAATGGCTGTCCTAGAGAGTTAAACTGAGATTTCTATTGCATTGTTTAAATGTGCTCATAACGGAAGCTTTCTCATGAGAACCGACTGCTAGAAGATGATGTTCCTATGAATGTAGCATTTTATGTGTAATGTGTGTGAGACAGACTTTCCCAGGACAAGAACAATGGAGATATTGACTAGAGTGGAAGCTGCAACAATATTGTTACCTGACAAGCCGGATGATGAGGGCATTGCAAGACAAACCAATCAATGACATGTGAACGGAGTAACATCAGAATTCATAGATTTGGAGTTTTCGTTTTATTGGACAAAGTGTGAACATGTGATTAACTGACCAATTGGGATTTGGGGGGGTCATTTTAGCAGTTTTGACTTTACGGGATTACACTGAAAAGAAAGCATGCATTTTGCCCATAGTGCATCTTGACAAGAGACGTGCTTAACTTTAATGCTTAGAGACTTTGGCCCTCATTACAACCCTGGCGGTAAATCCCACTTTCCGCCGTGCTGAAGACAGCCAACATACCGTTGTGGCGGCAGAATTCCGCTACAGGTATTACGACCCACATCTCGGAATCCGCCACAATACAGACACTTACACAAGTCTGCCACACCAAAGGTCAGTGATAAACTGGCGATACCAAAACCCACACCGTCACGCCAACAAGAATATGCCCACACTATCACGACCCACGAACAACGCAGCAGTCTTTCAACCGTGTTAATCCATTGGCGGTACACACCACTGCGCTCTAAATACACACACACTTACAAAACACAACCACATTGGACAATTCCAAATACACACACCTGATACACATACACACACCACACCCTCACACTCACAACACTATAAAACACACACTCACATTACCCACAAACCCTTACAACGTAAAAGTTTGAAGAAGGCCAGAGTGAGAGATTAGCAAACACAACACCAGCCTCCACAGACACACAACACCATCACTTCCACACACCTCAAACAACACACACCAACACATCCCCTCACACATCACAACAGACAACACCTCACACATCACCCACACCACGTCATGGCACCTCAAAGACACCCCAAGTTTTCTGAGGAGGAGCTCAGGGTCATGGTGGAGGAAATCATCTGGGTAGAGCCACAGCTATTCGGATCACAGGTACAGCACACTTCCATTGTGAGGAAGATGGAGCTATGGCAGAGAATCGTCAACAGGGTCAACACAGTGGGACAGCATCCAAGATCATGGGATGACATCAGGAAGAGGTGGAACGACCTACGGGGGAAGGTGCATTCAGTGGTATCCAGACACCAGATTACTGTACAGAGGACTGGCGGTGGACCCCCACCTCCTCCCCCACTACTAACAATATGGGAGGAGCAAGTCTTGGCAATACTGCACCCTGAGGGCCTCGCAGGAGTAGCAGGAGGACTGGACTCTGGTAAGTCATATCTTAACTACTTTATACCCCCCACCCCACCTGCATGCCATCACATACCCCCAACCTTACCCTCACTCCAGTCACTCCATCATCTCACATATATCCCACTATCACAACCCACACATCTCAATACCAAGGCCCTGCATGCAACACCTATGCATGGACCACCATCACCAAAGCATGTCCAGTACAGATACCCACACAGACCCCGAACCAACTATCACAAAAGGGCTAACACAATGATGCAAGCACAGGAGTAGAGGGTACCCCACCCAATGCACAAGATGGCACACACAGATACTAAAATTATGCGTTTACACCCCAACAGGACCCCTACCCAACGTCACCAGACAGGAGGTGCTAGACATATCCAGTCCCCCCCCACAGAAGAGGCCCACAGTGATGACAGCTGCTCCTCACGCCTGGATCAAGATGACCAGCCCGGCCCATCAGGGACCTCTGGACAGTCGGTTCCCCTGACATAGTCCCAAACCACCACTGAACCTCCCCCCCTCAGGAAACACCACCACAGCACCCACCCAGCGGGCCCATCCCTCTGTCCCCAGGACACGTCAATCAGCAGTGTGTCCACCACTACAGGGAACCCAGGCAAACCCACCAAACCAAGAAAATCAGAGACCTGGGGTCAGTGGCAGTGGGCACAAGGTTCAGGGGACAGAGGCACATGATAACAGGGAAGCTGGGAGGACTGCTGTGCGACAGGGGGAGGACAGGCCCAGGGAACCGACACTCCACAAGGCACTCTCCAACATCATGGGAGCTTACCACCAATCCCAGGAGACCATGGGCACGGTAGAGGCCAAGTTTCAGGAGACCCAGCGGCTGCAGGAGGGACACTACCTAGGGATCAGAGAGGACTTGAAGTCCATTAACAACACCCTGGTCATCATTGCAGGGGTGCTGGCAGACCTTGTCAACACCAGGAGGGACACAGTGGCACACCAACGGGACCCTGACACTAGCCTGGAATATGAACAGCCCTCCACCTCCGCCGGCGCTAGTGGACAAGAGGCACTGCCACAGGTCCAACAGGCCACCAGCACCCCACCCACTGCAGAAGGAGAACCACCCCGGAAACGGTCCCTGAGATCCAGGAACAAGACAGAGAACATTGCCAAAACCCCGCCAGGAAATAAGACCCTCCTGAATGTCACCCTTCTGTCCCAGTTTGTCACCCTGTCCACCTTAAACTGCCATTGCTCCCCTTCCTATGCCCCATTGGACAATGCACCTGTGAGACCGGGGGACTGGACTCTGCCATGGACATTCCTCCACCACCGCCCCATCCCATTTCACACCCCCTCCACTTATTTGCACAGAAATAAACACCCTTGAATCACCAAAAAATCTGGAGTCAGTCTATGCTTTCACAAATGTGTAATTGCAAAATCTCGGGAATATAGCAATGTCAATGTACTTGTTCACATGCCAATGTTACACAGCTGTAGGCCAGGAGTAAACATAGCAGAGGGCACAAATTGGGACCCAGATCTGTTAAATAGAAAGCCAAAGTGACAAGTCAGGGTCCATACACAGAGTGAAAAAGGTAGACTTATGCTAGGTCCTACAATAGTATGAGATGTGGGAAGCAGTTCCATCTTCTTACCTGTGTCTCACTGGAAGTATTGCATGATGATGTTGTTTCAGTTGTCTACATCTTCTTCTTCTGCCTCCTCATCTTCACTGTCCACAGGCTCCACAGCTGCCACAAGACCAGCATCAGGCCCATCCTCCTGCAAAAAGGCACCTGCTGTCGCAAAGCCAGGTTTTGCAACATACAGCTGTCCACGATGATCTGGCACACCTTCTTCGGTGAGTAGTATAGGGAGCCACCTGTCAGATGTAGGCACCGGAATCTGGCCTTTAGGAGGCCGAAGGTGAGTTCGATTATCCTCCTAGTTCGCCCATGTGCCTCATTGTAGCGTTCCTCTGCCCTTGTCCTGGGATTCCTCACTGACAGGTTGGGGTAACCAGAGTCACCTGCAAATATCGAGGGGCAACTGTTAGACATCCTCCAAACATTAGGGAGTCTCCCATAC
Source organism: Pleurodeles waltl (assembly GCF_031143425.1). Taxonomy (NCBI): domain Eukaryota; kingdom Metazoa; phylum Chordata; class Amphibia; order Caudata; family Salamandridae; genus Pleurodeles; species Pleurodeles waltl. The sequence goes on along the minus strand of NC_090448.1, from coordinate 932,407,326 downwards.
CAAGAAAGCAAATGAAACTGTGTGGGGGCTTTAGGCTCACCTATCAGCCACACACGGTGCCTCTGTAGTTGCCCCATCACATAAGGGATGCTGCTATTCCTCAAAATGTAAGCATCATGCACTGAGCCAGGATACTTGGCATTCACATGGGAGATGTACTGGTCTGCCAAACACACCATCTGCACATTCATAGAATTGTAGCTTTTCCGGTTTCTGTACACCTGTTCATTCCTGCAGGGGGGAGCAAATGCCACATGTGTACCATCAATGGCACCAATGATGTTGGGGATATGTCCCAGGGCATAGATGTCACCTTTCACTGTGGGCAAATCCTCCACTTGCGGGAAAACAATGTAGTTGCGCCTGTGTTTCAACAGGGCAGACAACACTCTGGACAACACGTTAGAGAACATTGGCTGAGACATCCCTGATGGCATGGCTACTGTTGTTTGAAAAGACCCACTGGCCAGGAAATGGAGTACAGACAGAACCTGCACTAGAGGGGGGATTCCTGTGGGATGGCGGATAGCTGACATCAGGTCAGGCTCCAACTGGGCACACAGTTCCTGGATTGTTGCACGATCAAGTCTGTAAGTGATAATGATTTGTCTGTCTTCCATTGTTGACAGGTCCACCAGGGGTCTATACACCGGAGGATGCCGCCATCTCATCACCTGCCCCAGCGGACGTGCCCTATGGAGGAGAAATGTGAGCAGAGAGTCATGCAACACTTAGGTATCACAAGGCTGTTTTGCAACAACGTTAAATTTTCTCTATGTGCCTTTGTCTGTCCATATTCCTGGCCTAAATAGGTGTGACGCAGTTATTTGACCTGCCATGTGGCCCCCTGAAATGGCGGCTGCCTGACCTGTAAGGTGGGACAAGCGGAAATGAGGTAACTGCGTTGGCGTTGTACACCGTCGCGGTAGGTGGTCGAAGACCGCAACGCAATTCAGCATTGGTTAACATTGGGCCCTATGGCTTCCAGGAGTCAATGATGATGTACGCCGGCAGTGGCGGTACGCACCACCGCGGACGTGACCGCCATTTTCTATCTGTTCCCTTACTTGATACCTGACCTTCAACAGGAGAGGACCTCCGCTGCAAGTGCTGCTGTGACCTGTGTCTGGAAGCGACAATGGCTATCGTGTCTGGAGAAAAGGCCCCTGCCTTCACTTTGGAGGAGTTGGAGAAACTAGTGGATGGGGTCCTCCCCCAGTACACGCAACTGTACGGTCCTCCAGACAAACAGGTGAGTACACTGTGAGCATGGTGGATGGCACATGATTGTATGGAGTGTCGTGGATGGAAGGGGGGGCAGGCCAGCATGTGAGGATAGTGTGTGTGTATGTATGTCTGGGCCAGGGTGGGAGCTTTTTAGGCAATGTGTGAGAAGAACTGTACAGGAGAGTAACATCCATTATAACTTAACTTTTCCTCTAGGTCAGCACCCACCAGAAGAAGGGTGTTTGGTGTGCCATCGCCAAGGGAGTGCAGATCCTGGGGCTCTACCATAGACGGAGCACCCACTGCCGGAAAAGATGGGAGGACCTGCGCCGCTGGAGCAAGAAGACGGCTGAGGCCCAGCTGGGGATGGCCTCCCAACGTGGAAGGGGTGCCCGTCGCACCATGACCCCCCTGATGTACCGGATCCTGGCAGTGGCATATCCGTAGTTGGATGGGCACTTGAGGGCATCACAGCACCCAAAACGGGGTGAGTACATTCTCATTTAGCTGACTCTGCGCGCTTGATGAGGTGTCTGGGTGGGGGTGGTGGGCTGTGGGTTCCCCTAGGCCAGGGCAGACGTGCAAAGGTAGATCCATTGATTTGCAGCCTCATTTCCACTCCAACCCCAAAGGTGGTATTTGCCCTCTACACCTAGTCAGGCTCCCATGGGTTCCAGCTGTGCATGAAATGGGTCTAGACAGAGTCCCCCTTGGAAATGTGCTTTTCCCCTGCACTGTTAGTGATTGGCTTAGTGCCTAGGGATGCTCCCTGTGTGTTGTGTCCACCAACGGTAGTGGTGTTGCATGCACTGACCATGTGTCTGTTCTATCTTCCCCCCCTTTTTGCTTTGTCACCCTGTCCTTGCGTGCATTAGCATCATCTGGCAGAGGAGCAGTGGCACCGGAGCAGGAGGGAGCTGCATCCCACATGGCCCTGGAGGGTGAAGTAACGGAGTCTGAAGGCACCAGTGGGACGGAGGGCGAGGGGAGCTCCACGACGGGGACAGGAGCATACACCAGCGACATCAACTCCTCCTCTGATGGGAGCTCCCTTGCGGTGGCGGGCACCTCTGTGCCCACCGCATCAACAGGTACAGCCGCCACCCCCCCTACCAGCACGCCCTCCCAGCAGCCCCTCAGCGTGTTTCCCGTGCCCGCTCACCCAGGAGGGTGGGCATCTCCTTTGCCCCAGGCATCTTAGCCCCTACCCCAGTCAGCCCTGCTGCCCTCAGTGAGGAGGCTATTGACCTCCTGAGATCCCTCACTGTTGGGCAATCTACCCTTTTGAATGCCATCCAGGGTGTTGAGAGGCATTTGCAGCAAACAAATGCATACCTGGAGGGCATTCATTCTGGCCAGGCGGCCCAACAGAGAGCATTTCAGGCTCTGGCCTCAGCACTGATGGCAGCCATTGTCCCTGTGTCCAGCCTCCCCCCTCCAACTTCCTCCACCCAGACCCAATCCCCTGTACCTCAGCTTATGCCAAGCACACCATCAGACCAGCATACACACTCATCAACACACAAGAGTGGATATGGCAAACATAAGCACCACACATCCCACAGGCACTCACACAAACACCATCCCCATGCAGACACAGCAACATTCACTGCCTCCACAGTGTCCCCTTCCCCCACATCCTCCTCCTCCCTCCCTGTCTCGTCTCCACTCACACCTGCATGCACTACATCCTCAGCCACTACCTCCATCACCAGCACGCCATCACCACACACCGCTCACGTGCACTCACCACCCCACTACCATTCACACTTCCCCTGTGTCCTCTCCCCAGTGTGTCTGTGAGCTCTCCCCCCAAAGTACACAAATGCAGGCACACACCCACCCAACAGCAATCCACCTCACAACAGCCTCTGGCCCATGCACCTTCACTCAAATTTAGCAAACGTACACCTCCTAAAACCACTTCCTCTTCCTCCACTCCCAAAACCCTCCATCTTCCCGTCCCAGTGTGTCTAAGAAACTTGTCTTGGCAACATTGACCTCTTCCCTACACCTCCCCCCATCCTTCCGCTAGGGCCAGGATATCCAGGTCCCAGTCCAGCACCTCAGCTACCAAATCCTCAAGCACAGTGGTCCCAGCAACTCCAGTCTCATCGCAGGCACCACCCATCGGGGCTGCCACTGTGCCACCTAGCAAGGCCAAGGAGCAGGCCATTCCGCCACCTGCCAAGGTGAAGAAGGTGAAGAAGGTGCCCACATGCCGGAGTGAGAAGCCGCACCTACCAGCAAGCAAGGGCTCCTCCAAACCAAAAAGGGACATTGGCAAGACACCAGTAGCAACATCGAAGGTGGGGAAGGGACCCAAGCCGAAGAGCAGGTCAGGACAGGGCATGGTGGCTCCGGCTGAGGGACCAGAGTCACCCCTTCTGTCAACCACAACATCAACCTGTACGGCGGTGGGCACCGCCACCTGCACCGCCACCAGCACTGCCACCAGCAACCCCACCAGCACCGCCACCTGCAAGTCTGCTGCCTCAGCAACAGTCCCTAGCATCATCCCCAGTGGGGAGCCGTCCGAGGCTGCAGGAGACGTCCTGCTGTGTCCCTCAACAGGTGCAGACACAGACACCACCGCAACCACACCACATGCCCTGCGATGGATTCAGACAGTGCCACCACAGCTACCATGGCGATCATCCCCAGTGGGCAGCCGTCCAAGACTGCAGGAGACGTCCTAGACCCTGCCCAGCATCCATGAGGCATGACTCCCAGCAATGGAGAATGACATCCACTACCCTAGTCCTTGGCAGGAGGAAGCACTCTGGGCACCAAGCCCCCTCCAGAACCAGTGGAGAATGACATCCACTACCTCAGTCCTTGGCAGGATGAAGCACTCTGGGCACCAAGCCCCCTCCAGAACCAGTGAAGAATGACATTCACTACCCCAGTCCTTGGCAGGATGAAGCACTCAGGGCACCAAGCCCCCTCCAGAACCAGTGGAGAATGACATCTACTACCTCAGTCCTTGGCAGGATGAAGCACTCTGGGCACCAAGCCCCCTCCAGAACCAGTGGAGAATGACATTCACCACCCCAGTCCTTGGCAGGATGAAGCACTCTAGGCACCAAGCCCCCTCCAGAACCAGTGGAGAATGACATCCACTACCTCAGTCCTTGGCAGGATGAAGCACTCTGGGCACCAAGCCCCCTACAGAACCAGTGGAGAATGACATCCACTGCCTCAGTCCTTGGCAGGATGAAGCACTCTGGGCACCAAGCCCCCTCCAGAACCAGTTGAGACTGTTATCCACTTGAGAGACTGTGGCTTTGCACTCCCCAGGATACAGCTGTGGGCAAACCACGCACTGAAGTGACTTGAGAGACTTTGGCTTTGCACTCCCCAGGATACGGCAGTGGGCAAACCACCCACTGGAGAGACTTGAGAGACTGGGGCTTTGCACTCCCCAGGACCAATCAGTGGGCATGGAGTCCCCTCGTGGAGCAGTGGCGTCATCCGTTCATCCAGCTGAGGTACCCTCATCCCCCTCCCCCTGAGGTGCTTGTTTATTTTCCATCTGATGCCCCTGCAGTGTTCTCTCTGTTTCGAGTCAGGTATCTTGTGTGGGCTTCGCCCAAGCATTTTGGGACACTGATACACGGACAATGATTTGATTAATATCCGGACTTGTGTAGTTGGTGTACATATTTGTATATACTGATTTTTTAAATTGCCCTAAATGATTTTTATTGATTACACTTGTTACAATCATTTCCTTTTGTCCATGCATTCTTCCAGGGAGTGAGGCTGTGTATATGTAATGTTGCTGCATGTATTTGTGTGTATGGTGTTGTGGGTGAGGCTGGGGGTGGGGGTGTTGCATGTTGCGTGTGAGTGTCACTCTCTTTTCCCTATCCCCCTACCCTGTGTTGTAGGTGCAGTACTCACCGTGGTCATCGACGGTGTCTTTCCTGCTCCTGATACAAGAGAAGGAAGACCAGCATGGGTAGGACCTGTAGTTCAGCTCCATGGTGTCCTGGTTCCTTGTTGGGTGTCGAGAGGTGAGTGGTTTCCCTTTCAAGTCCTGTTTCTGCCGTGCTTTTGATAGCGTTGGTACCACCCCGGAAATGAGGCGAATAGGCATGTTGTAATACAGTGGGCGGAACCTTGTGTTCCGCCTGTCTGTTGGCGGTTAGTGCCACGGTGTTTGTTTCTACCGCCGTGGCGGTCGGAGTGTTAAAGTGGCTGTCTATGTTGGCGGTTGTAATGAGGGCCTTTGTGTTTTCTGAACTTTGATGCTGAATCCTGATGCCCTACTGATCGACTGATGTCCTCAGGACAAAGACTGACTCTGCGTTGCTGATCCACCTTGAGGATAGGTATTATGATCCAGACTGTGGATTGATATGCATTTCCTTTTTCTTTCTAGATACCAACTGCACTGTTTTGATAGAGCCATAGTTAGATGTTTTCCAAATTTGTGTTATTAAATCTTTTGCATGAAGCCCAACATGCTGATGCTAATCTGGTGTTAGTTAAGGATCGTCACTAATGAAATCATGTTAATAGGGATTAATGCTTGATGAAATTCTCTACTAAACTTCATGTATGTAATCACATTGACACAGTTGACTATGTTATTGATTTGCACCATAACTTTAGAATGTGTTGCAGTTCAAGCTTTGATTAGATTATGTTTCTTTTGCCGCTTCGGACAGCCAGTATTGTTTTTCTATGTGTTTCATTTGATTTTGAGATTAATCTACATGACCTTTGTATTGTTAATATAGGGAAATAAATATTCTAACTTTTACTTAAAGGTGTGGTTATTCATGACTGAAATGTCATGGTGGGTGACAATTACCGACTCCTTTGATTGTTGATATTCTTGATTTTTGTGTATTGGTTATTGATTATGTACTGGAGCTATGGTAAGAACATCTTAATTGCGAGTCAAAAGGTTCATTGACCTATTTGCGTCCCCTTGTAAGTTTACTTATTAAGGTCAGACGCGCTGACACCTGCATGAAGAAAATTCGGGTTTATGTCTTCTAACAGAGTTTACAAGGCATAAATACAGATTTTATGGCCAAATAGAACTTCAGGCCAAGGCCTTTAAGAATGCTAACAATTTGGTGTTCTAATAGCAGACAATTGCTCATTGAAAAGCAATAGGCACATGTAATGTCTTCCGGACATACTGCTAGAATACCGAGTTTTAAATATAGTGTTACAAAAATATGACAGACAGACTATATACTATCAAAATATTGCACAGGTAAACATATACACTTATGTACAGATGTGGTATTCTTATTTAGGCACATATATATTTAGTATCAAGATATACCAATTACTGATTTCTAATAGTGTAAACATTTGCATGGAATCTTTGCCAATATATATCTTTGCCAAGGATATTTCAGAATCTTGAATTTTAAATGTACTTATGCTTATGTATTTGTTAATAATGTACTGCTTTAAAAAAAAAAAATAATCATAGTCCTAAGGAAGGTGCGTTTATCTAGGAATTAAACAGGTTGGCTATTATGAATGTAGAAGAATGTGGAAGTAGGCTTACAAAGGTTATAATGGTTTCCTATAGCAAAGTACTTTGTCCAAGTGCTTAGGAAGTCCAACTAGTAAGCTGTTGTAGTATTTCAACTTAATCAGAACAAGCAAACAGAATAGTTCTTTGGTGATAAGTCGCTCCCCAAAAAAATTGCTAGCCTACAGCTGGAGATATAAACACCAATTATGAGTCTGTTAAGTGGTAGAAACATCATCACCATGGTTACTCACCTGCCAAGGTGCAGAAATACCACCAATGGGAAGAAGAAGCTTTATTCGGTATGAAAACAAATTCATCCATTACAACACATAATCACCAAAACATTGTAAAAATACCAATAAAAACCATGTATATTAAAAGTACCCATCATAAAAACATGAACTTATAATTATAAATATATATATATATATATATATAAAAATACAAAACAAAAGAAGATAAAAACCTCATTCATAATAAGTAAAATCATTCTAAAAATTCTAAATTTTTGCGCCAAGTAGTAGCTCCCTTCAGAAATGATCCCAGGCCCTTCCATACCAGTACATCTGAGGCCATTTGCAGCTACATGAAAGCAGGACGGTATTGCACAAAACCCTTGGGCCTAAGGAGCGGTAGAAGAAATCGGGTTCTAAATGGAGCATAAAAGACACAAAACAGTGTAAAATGGATCAAGGTCTGATGGGACACCCCATCACAGGGGCAGGGTCTAATACATTTCTCCCCATACTGACCTAGGGGGAAGCACAAATTACTTCTAATGTTCCCCAAGCGAAATCGAGTTATGAGAGACCTTTCCCTCACATCCTTGATTTCTGAGAGATATCGCTCAGGACCCACCCACATCTTTAGCATAGTAAATTCCCTGATCGATTTTTTCCTTAGAGCCTCCCCCTCCCTCTTGGTCTCCTGGATTCTCTGAAAGTTATCCTTAACCCATTTCTTATCATAGCTAGTCAGGTCCTCGGGATGATCAAACAATTCAGGCCGTCCCAGGTCTTGTGCCATCTTCCTTATGTGCGACAGCCAGGGAATATGCTTTACATTGTCGCAGGCCAAACAATCCCTTAGGATATCCCTATTAAGAGAGGCATGTTTGTTACTCCAAACTGAAATCCATAACAAAAGGGGAGCCAGCTAAGTAGTGTCCTGTACATACTCAAGGTCCAGTTCCAGGTGAAGGCAAAATCCAGGAATATTTTGTCCAACACCCAGAAGCCTTCTACAGAAACGATTTTCTTCCACCATAAGGGCTCGGGTATCCCTAAGCCCCCAAAGTGCTGAACCATACAGAAGGACAGGTAGGCATTTCCACCTATAGATTTCAAGCAGGGGTTTGATAGGTTTGCTACCTACCCTAGCCGCAAAATCAAAGGTTGCACCAACTGTTGCATGAAAAAGCGCAATCCTTCTGGCAATACAGGGTTTCCAATATCCTTTCTCATCAAAAATGACCCCTAAGTATGGGAACTCATGGACTCTACTAATAAATTGATCCTCCACCCTTAGCTCCCCCACCCTACTCATAGGTTTACCACAAACCATAAAGTGCGACTTCTTAAAATTGACCTCCAGTCCCAAAGCTGACATAAAGACAACATAAGCTCTAACTAATTCTCGGAGACCATTCATTGTGCGGGCCATAAGGACCGCATCATTCGCATACGTCAGCACAGGGATACCCATACCCTTCACCTTCGGGACATCCCTGCAGTGTTCGATCAGAAAATCTGACAGTCCATTTGTATATAGAAGGAACAAGGTAGGTGCCAAGACACACCCCTGGCGCACACCCCTTGAAAGCTTGAAAGCCTCCGAGCATTCCCCATTTGGGCCCACCCTCACGTTTGCCACTGTCCCTGAATGGAGATATCGGAGAAGCTCTACAATATTAGGGTCCAACCCTAACTGAGTTAGCCTCTTCCATAATAAAGACCGATTCACTTTATCAAAAGCACAGCTAAGGTCCATAAAAGCAAGATAGAGGGTACCTTTCCTGGCCTGCGTGTATTTGTTGATTATCATCAGTAAATTGAGACACTGTTCTTGCGTGCCTAGGCCTTCCCTGAAGCCATACTGTTCCCGACTTAAAATATCATTTCCTATCATCCAGGCCTCCAGACGGCCTAGGATAATCCGTCCCAGAATCTTCACAGAGGAATCCAGCAGTGAAATAGGGCGATAAGACTTAGGATCATTTCGATCACCCTTTTTCAACACTGGGACTATGCATGCCGATCTCCAAGAGGCAGGAATGCCCACAGTAACGGCTGCATTGAGAACATTTAGGAGAATGGGTGACCATAACTGAGGGTTAGCTTTATACAGGTCCATCGGGATTGAGTCCGGGCCCGGCGCTTTATTATGCGCACAACTCTGTATCGCATCAATAACCTCCTGTAGTGAGAATCTGATTGCTAGGTTAGGAGCCACATCATACACATTCTCCCGCATATTACTTAGGGGGGTACCCTCAACCTTGTCCAAGTGCTTAGGAAGTCCAACTAGTAAGCTGTTGTAGTATTTGAACTTAATCAGAACAAGCAAACAGAATAGTTCTTTGGTGATAAGTCGCTCCCCAAAAAAATTGCTAGCCTACAGCTGGTGATATAAACACCAATTATGAGTCTGTTAAGTGGTAGAAACATCATCACCATGGTGACTCACCTGCCAAGGTGCAGAAATACCACCAATGGGAATGGAAGTGGATCTAGAGTGACAGATCAGTCACCAATTCCGGCACAGTCATGGAAGGTTAACTATAAATTAGGATTTTAATTAAGTATTCACATATTGGATCACATTTTCAAATTTGAAAAATTCTGCATCCTATTATAACTATTGTAGTACTACCTTTCTACATATGCATTAATTCAAAGTTTTGTGCCGTGTACGGCTGGCACCTTGAGGTTGGCAACACCTAATTTGGACAATGGACGTTTTTTTAAAGTGAGATGTACCACTACAGCTGTTCAGATGGATTTTGTATTATATAATTATTTATTATATATTATATATATATATATGTATTAATTAAAGTTATCCCAAGAAGCTATAACTTATGCCCTAAGGTAACTATAACTTGCACCCTCGTTATGCACAGTTTTTTAATCAAAAATTTTACTGCAAATATTACATTGATGTCATCAATGATGTTATCAAAGATGTCATCAGTGCTGTAAATTGTGGGTGGGGTAATTAGCACTGCATGGTGAGGGTGCGAGTTATAGTTACTGTAGGGCACGCGTTATAGTTATTTGAAATAACTCTAACGATAACAGGTGAATTTCTATGGTTTGATACTTTTAAAATGTGAGCCTAACTATGACGTCCCTGTAACCTTTGTTTTTTTTAAGTGAATTTCCATGTTTTTTTTTTAACATAAAGTAATTTTCAGTCCTATATATTAATCCAACCACCGCAGTGCACAGCCTTTGGCCATGTGCAGCCGTGGTTGGCTGCAAGGCCTGGCCTGCAGCCAGATCCTGTGGCCAACCCACTATAACCACCCATCCCTGCGCAGTGCACAACCAAAGGCCGTGGGCGGTGTGGTTGCCTGCAGGGACTGGCCTGTGGCCAGTCCCTGCAGCCATCCCCCCCTAACCACCCATCCCTGAGAGAGAGAGAGAGAGAGAGAGAGTGAGAGATTGAGAGAGAGAAAGAGAGATTTAGGCTTTGATGAATGATATACTTAGAAATAAATATTTATGGACAAATTGAAAAGAAAAACATTTTTGTCAGTTAAATAGAGTGCGATCACTTTCAGTATGAACCTTAAACCTTTGAAGTTTTATCAAAATTAAGGAAGGAAAATGACAACACACACACCTCGAGTAGAACCCTCAACTTTCAGTGCGAGGTTCTGTGACTGTAACCTTTAGTCCATAGGTGACTCCTTGCTGAGATGCTTCCAGACATACTCAACTCATGCATGTGATTGGAAAGAAATGTGAATGTTCCATCACTAGGAAGGTTAACAGACAAAACACCAATAAAAAAAAAAAAAACACACTGCCAAGCAATACTAGGATTTGAACCTTCAGCCTACTGAGTGACAGCACAAGACTGTGACCGTTACTCTGTGACTCTGTTTTGCTCTTCATCCAGACATAACTATAACATTTGTACCAAACATCTTGCTGATCTTACTCTTTGAAGTCATTGTATGGAGAGACCGTTGCAATTATAATCTATCTCTCCCTCTGTCTCTCTCTTCCATCCCATTATGGGATGGAAGAGAGAGAGATAAAGAGAGAGAGAGAGAGAGAGAGAGAGAGAGAGAGGACTGCGGGGAGAGCCTCAAGGCTCCTGGGGTTCAAGCTGGCTCCCCACATCCAGCAAGAGCCGGTATTGCTCCCACAAGCAGGGAACTGCTATAAATAGCAGCCCCCTGTTTGCGGGAGCGATGTTTTCGTCTGTTTCCCTGCACACATATTTGCATGAAGGGAGACAGATGAAAACTCTACTTTCTGACAGCAGGAGCTGTTTGACTGCTCTTGCTATCAGATAGCGAACTTTGTTTGCTTGTGCTTGGTGGGAGCTCTCCGCTCCGACCAATCAAAAAGAAACTGCTGTGTCCCAGGGGTGTGCACCTCGGGACATAGCAGGAGCTGGCCTGGGGGGGGGGGGTCCCCAGGGCTATTATAGGCTCCTTAAGGGGGGGCCATGCAGTCCCCCTCCAACGTATGCTCCCCAAGGAAGGTCCCCAGAGCTCAGGGGTCTGAAACGGACCCCCTTCACTCTTTTGTTGTAGCCCCAGGGATGTGGTAGTCCTGGGGCTGTGGGGGGTGCTGTGTGCCCCCCCCCTGAACTGTATTTATTGAAAGCCCCAGGGAGGTAGTGGTCCCCGGGGCTGAGGGGTGGTGCACGACCCACACATCATATTTCTATAAAGCCACAGGGAGGTGGCAGTCCGTGAGGCTGCGGGGGGGGGGGAGGGCTCATGGCATCTCATATCATATTTCTTCACAGCCCCGGGTAGGTGGTGGTCCATGAAGCTCTAGGGGGACTGCACCACTGTATTTATTGAAATCCCTAGGGAGGTGGTGGTCCCCGGGGTGCAGGGGGCTGCGCAGACCCCGTCATATTTTTTAAAGCAGCTGAGAGGTGGCGGTCTCCGGGGATGTGGGGGGGGCATGAGGCCACCTGCATCATATTTCTTTGAATCCCTGGGGAGGTGGTGGTCCCTGGGACTGCAGGGTGAGGGGTGTGCAGCCCCCATATTCAAATTTTAAATGCCCTAGGACCTGGCCCACTCAGGGGCTTTAATAAAACAAGCGCAAGAGCCCGTGCTTGTATTTTTTGTAAAACATTTGGCGGATCTCAGCACCAGAACTAAGGGGTCAGGGTAACTCTACGCTGGCCCCCTTTGCTTTGTTCATCATGTTTTTCAGGGACTCAGCTGAAGCTGAGTCCCAACATGGCTGCCAACACTTTCATATTGAACTACTGGCAGTCAATCAGGATTTCAGCACGAGATCGGGAGGGTTCGTAAAACTTTTGCGTCTCTATACATACCAATTTGCTTTTTCTTTAGTTACTAAAAATCTACTGAATGGATGTACACCAAATAACAAAAAGTTCACTTTCTGAACCAAGAGCTTCCTTTCTACCAAATTTGGTTTAATTCCGTCCAGTGGTTCAGGCGCTCTCACTGTTCAAATTCCCTAGGGAAAAATGAATAGGGAAAAAGCATTTTGGGACCCACCCATTTTCCTCAATCCCCACTTGATGGATGACCGCAAAACTTTCCAGACAGCAGCTCCCGTGAGCGTTGACATTTTTTTGAAAACTTTTGTGAAGATTTGTCAACTGGTGCCAAAGAGGCAAATAGGCAACTAATGAAACACTTTTTCTATAGAGACTAGGGGCCAGATGTACGAAGCTTTTGCATGGCGCAAACTGCGAAATTCGCAGTTTGCGCCATGCAAAACGTGCATCGCGATGCACAATCCCATTTTGCGAGCCGGTTCCGACAAGCAAAATGGGAATGCGACTCACAAATAGGAAGGGGTGTTCCCTTCCTATTTGCGATTTGCACCGCGATGCAGAATTGCTTTATGACCGCGAACGCAGTCGCAAAGCAATTTGCAATTAGCACCCATGTCAAGTGGGTGCTAACTCATTCGAAAAAGGGAAGGGGTCCCTATGGGACCCCTTCCCATTTGTGAATGTCGCCATAAATATTTTTTCAGAGCAGGCAATGGTCCAACGGACCACTGCCTACTCTGAAAAAACGAAACCAAATGGTTTCATTTTTACTTTTGTATTACAACTTGTTTTCCTTTAAGGAAAACGGGCTGCAATACAAAAAAAAATGCTTTATTAAAAAGCTGTCTCCAGCAGGCCACCATCCCTGTGAGTGCAGGGAATCGCAAGGGGGTCGCAAATTGCGACCCACCTCATTAATATTAATGAGGTGGGTCTTTGCGACCCTCTTGCGATTCGCAGACGGTGTCTGAGACACCATTCTGCATATGATTTTGCGACTCGGAAATTGCGAGTCGCACCGACTCGCAATTTCTGAGTCGCAAAATCAAATCTTCCTACATCTGGCCCTTGGTCCTAACTACAATTACCTAGTGGCGATATATATATATATACACACACACATATATATATATATGTATATCTATATATATATATGATTCTTCAACAGATGGACTGATAGCCATCTGACGGCTGCACCGATCCCGTCGAGTGTCTCCCAATCGTCGAAACCAATTAATTCCAATGCGCTCGTATTCAGTTCATAGATTTATTTCCTTGCACAGGTAACACATAGTCCTGAATGTAATGTCTGTCAACGCATTTCGGCAAAACGCCTTCTACTGGACAGTTTGGCTACAGAGCCAACATCATTTACAAACAAATTCAGAGTCCGTCATTTCTTTCCATAACACCCTAGTGTGATATAAAGCGGCGGCCATTTTAAAACATGCAATGATCATTATTTAAATACAACACTTGATAAAAGAAGCACCTACATTCATAAGAATACTTTTGGAGAAATTGGAATTAAGAAGTCATAAATATCAAATATATTACTTAAGAGGCCTAAATAGATGTTATTATTGTATACCATTAATTAATTCTAATATCAATCATAGATTAACTATCAGATGACAAAAATTGTATGCAATTAGTACAGTTGATTCATCATTGAAACCACAATTATCAATTGTTCAGATCAACCTCTAATCAATAAGAGGATCAGATGTTTAACAGAATATATTTTAAATTTTAAAATTATATTTCTATAAATTATATTCTTCTCTATAAGTATACCATTATTTACTTTTGATTATTCTTAATTTATAAACATCATCATCCAAACTCAAATTGAATAAATCTTGTGGATATTACAAAAAATCATCAATTAAGGACTAATACATAAAAATAAAAATAAATTGATAAGTTGTGTTACATATAAGTCAATATTAAAAACGGGTAGAGTATGAATAATTGATATTAGTTTTAACTAATCAACTATATAAAATTGCATAAAATTATAAAAATTATTGCAAAAATATTAAATAATTGATAAATTAATGGTACAAAACCCCCCCGAAAAAAGGATTATATGCGATTTCTCAATTTGACATTTATCATGTGAAACAACAATCAATTACTTTGTGTTCATACTTAGAACCTCTTCCATGTCATCAATGGATCTCATATTGATAATAATGAATAGCAATAACTTCCAATAAATCATAATATTTGGTCTCATAAAGAAATTTCTCAAAATATATATATGTATGTATTTCTCAAGTTTTCTTTTACATAAAGTAATATTTTATTATCGTACATAAAGCCAACCCCCGTCAGGCACAGGAGCCAGGACCTGCATCTAATCCCCATGGGCCGTCAACCTCACCTTTTGCAGTCCCCAGTGTGGGGTTAGCCGAAGGGCCTGGCCCTCCAATCCATTGGTGCAACCCCCTCCCAAAGCCACTTTGGCCTTGGATATATATATACATTTAGGAAATATTCTTGGGTATAGAGAAAACAATTCAGGAGAAGGATAAGAAAGTAGATAGGTATAAAAAAAAGTAGGATAGAATGGTTTAAAACTGAACGGGGTGACACTTGTAAATCCTTTGCATCTTCCCCAATAACGTCAACAAACATGATAAGATGAAAACTCAAGATGCACAAACTAGCTGAGACAAAGTTAATTTGGTACAATGGGAATGCAGAACAATAATTGCTTTTGGGGGAATCGAGACCTATGTCCAAGAATCTTCAACGTCTGACTGGTGCTCAGTTCTTTAAAGGCAATCTTACACGCTCACATTGCTAGAAAAATTAATGCCGTTTAACAATGTGGGCTGCTCCTCAGAAATAGTTTATTAGTGCTGGTATTATGTAATGCACTTTTCTGTGTCTGCGTGATGTCCATTAACAGTCAGCATGTGTTACTTCGGGTTGATTGTCTGTAAACGATATACCATGTTGCATGTGTAATCCTGGAATCATGTGAATGCACATTAAAACACTGTAACACGGTTGTTCTAAAGTGTTTTGCTTCCTTCTAGAAATTCACTACAACTGCCATTACATCTAATCAGTATGCGTGGGCATAAAGGCAGGCGCACATAAAACCAAAATAAGGAAATAATTCAACACCAAGATGAAAAATAACTAGAACTGTTTTCCTGGTTCTTGGAAGGTGCTATAGTTTAGCTCCCTTTCCTTTAAGCCGTAACAGTACAATATTTGAATGTATTTATGTACAAAGGCGACATTAAATATTTCTATCAGAAATTATATTTGATAACCCAATCAAACGATGTTGTAGAGGACTGGTCTGGCCATATGCGGCATTGTATATTTTCCCAGCGGGCTGGCAGGGTGGGGGGCAGTTTAATCGCTGGTGGGGGGCGGTTTTGTTGCTGATATTGGGCTGACCACCATTCCTGTCTGCAGGGCTTTGTCGCCTTACAAACAAACAATGCAAAACAAATAGATTTATAGTGTGCCGGTCACATCACGCTCGTTTTAATACCATTTGTTTTCGCATTTATTTCGTTTCTGTCTCTTGTAGGGTCTTCACGAGCAGCGTCCATTTTAGTCTTTTGTTTTTCTTCTACACACACAACCAGAATTGATGAATTTCAATGAGCTCTCTTGTGATGATTAAGGAAAAGGAGGCACTGTGAAAAAACATTGCAGAAGATCTCTCAATTTGGTCAAGTGGAAGCTGGGATTGATGCACGTTTCACGTTGTGCATTTCGGACACTATAAGATTATGGGGGTCATTCTAACCCTGGCGGTCCAAGACCGCCAGGGCTAAAATGACGGGGGCACCGCCAACAGGCTGGCGGTGCCCCGCTGAGCATTCTGACCGCGGCGGTTCGGCCGCGGTCAGAAGTGGAAAACCGGCGGTCTCCCGCCGGTTTTCCGCTGCCCAAATGAATCCTCCATGGCGGCGCAGCAAGCTGTGCCGCCATGGAGGATTCTGACACCCCATACCGCCATCCTGTTCCTGTGTCGCGGGCCCCTGGGGGACCCTGCAGTGCCCATGCCAATGGCATGGGCACTGCAGGGGCCCCCGTAAGAGGGCCCCAAAAATAATTTCAGTGTCTGCTTTGCAGACACTGAAATTCGCGACGGGTGCAACTGCACCCGTCGCACCTTCCCACTCCGCCGGCTCAGTTCTGAGCCGGCGTCCTCGTGGGAAGGTAGTTTTACACTGGGCTGGCGGGCGGCCTTTTGGCGGTCGCCCGCCAGCCCAGTGTAAAACACAGAATAGCCGCAGCGGTCTTCCGACCGCGGTGCGGTATTCTGGAGGGGGGAAGTCTGGCGGGCGGCCTCCGCCGCCCGCCAGACTTAGAATCACCCCCTATGTCTTTGTCTCTCCATTTTAGATCAAATTTAATTTTGATTGCTAGCACCTCTAAGAATTTGATTAATTCTTTGAGGTGCTAAATCAGGTAAATCCGGCGTATGTGTTTGTAGAGGGTGATGTTAAAGTGCTGAGGATAAAATGAAAACCAGAACAACCACACCTGGTCAGTGCATAGCAACCACTTGCTCCCCTTAGATAAACATCTTTACTTATTTTCATCCTTTTTTTTAAATAAATTCATCCACCTACTCCTAATCCATCTAACCACTGCTTCATCCATTGAGTCATACAGTCATGTCTGCAATCTCCATCCATCAATTCAAATATTGGTGAGGTTCTAGAATGAAAAATGTTGTGTAAAAAACAAAATATTTGCAATTTCTTTCAACTTTTTCCTGGAGGGAGAAACCCCCTTCAGTACAAGGGCCAGGCTTGTCTGATGATGGCTGGCCTTACAAAATTTGTCAGCCCTGCTTTTGCTTCCGAGTTTGCCTTGATGTTGTAGAGAACAATTAGCAGAAGCAAGTGATTTATATAAACAGCATTGTTGAATATTGTGTTTGTAACACTGCCATGTGAAAGGAAACAGCACAAACAGAATGGTAGGTACACTATAAGCTACAGAACATTATACAAATGTGATGAGGTGGAAAGCAGATTTCTACTCCATGATGACATATTTGCACTACTTTGGTGGTGCTGTTGGGTTGTTGATTAATCAAGCCTTCAGGTAAGAGGAGATGATTTTTAGTTCTGGCCTAGAGACATCTTTAGTTTGCTCATAAGAGTCATATATTTAAACAATTCATGTATAAAGTCAGATGCATGTATACCCAGAAAGATGGGCATTCATTGAGCAATGTTAGCCCACATCAACTATTGGCTCTCTTGCACTGTGAGAAACGACATTTTGTCTGATCACATCCTCCTAAAACGAAATGCAATGTAATGCCATGATGGATGTGCCAATGCTTTACGTTGCCAATTATTAATTTGTTTCAATTTTTTATCTTTCACATTTTTTTTAGTCTTTTTATTTGTTTAAAATATATCTTTAGTTGCAGTAATTCCAACCCAATAGGGCATTTTCTTTGATCCAGCTAGTATCACATTGTCCTGTAAGGTGCAACAAACTAAAAGTTTTCTATACCTGTTTTAAGTGAAGAGAGTCCTGGCACTTATTTTTTAACAAATTAAGCGCTGGGTGGCAGCATACCTGCAGTACCCTCTGGAGAAAAGATTGTATATATCTCTAAAAGTCTGGTGCCTGACTTTGTTTGGGGGATGGCATTGACAAGTGGTTCAAGGCTTAAGAGATTGCTTTACATATACACAAGATCCCTTAAGAGGGAGGATTTGGGGGCTTGTCTGTGGAAGAATACTCCTAGCGAAGGAAATTACACCCTACTAGCCCTAGAGAAGAGGGGCAGGATGTGGTATTCCCCAAAGAAAGAAGCCCTTGATAGGAAGTATAGCCTTACCTCAGAGAGAAGTTTAGGGACAGTTAGAAACTGGCCCAACATACCTTGGTGATTTGTGTGGATTCCTTTTGCAAGGCAGTGGATGGTTGGGTGAAGGACAGTGAAGTAAAGGATCTGCAACAGTACAATGCATACTCACCATATGTCCTCACATCCCTCGTCAACTGTAGCCTCGACAATTACACCGGACTCCACGCCAAAGCTCCACAGCTCTTCAGAAGTGAAGCATCACCTGGACTGCGTGCCCCATCCACGTGCCACTCCAGAACTTGGGGTCTGTGTGGATTACCGGGGACTCAATGCAGTCACCAAGACTGACAAACACCCCATTCCCTGAGCTGATAAGCAGTCTGTGTGTGTGGAGTTTTAAACTGCTATTTGGACAAGGAAAAGTAAACCTCTTGCTAGCCCCAAACCTTCCTTTTTAATGGCAATAAGGCACCGCTAAATTGGGCCCTGAGCAGCCCAGATGGCAGGGTGCCATGTATTTGAAAAGTGGGACATGCACTTTTACATTTTTCACGTCCTGGTAGTGAAAACCTCTTAAATTAATTTTTCACTTCTGCAAGGCTTCTTCGCTCATAGGATAACATTGGAGTTACCTTATTACATTTTATAAGTGTAATTTCCAAATCAGAACAGGTGACCCCTTCATGTTTGGTGTCTCTGGAATCACAATTTAAAATCCCAACTCATGGTGAAGTTGCCGTTTAAATTACAATTCTGAAAATTGCACTTTTTTTTACAGATGGCATTTTCTTGCCTTAGCCATTTATTGACTGCAGCATGTCTCTGGGTCATATGACTTGGTATGGGTGACACTTGAGCTTTGTGTTTTCCCCTTAGATAGCCACACACAATGGGGAGCTTAAGTGTGACTGGATGGGCCATAATTGGCAGTGTGGGAGGGAGGAGCTCGCCTAGCCCCACTTGAACAGACTGTGTCCTGCCACCACACAAAAGGCTGCATAAGCTCTGTAGTTAGTCTGAAGCCAGAGCCAGGAAGGCACCTGTGCACTTCCAAGACCTGCCTCCAGAAGCTCCTCCTCATTCCAAAGGCACAACTGGGATTACCTATTAAACCTCAGACACCAACACTTCAGTAGTCTTCTAGACTTGTAGATACTCTTCCAGGAAGCATGACTGCCTTGCTGTTACAAGAACTGCCACACTGTTGGACTGCTTCTCTGGAGGAACTGCTACATTGCTGTGCTGACCTGCTGCCTGCTGCCCTCTTACCTGGGTGAGAAGGACTGGACCTGCATCTCTTGAACCCGGAAACCAAAGAGATTCTAAGGGCTAGTTGGCTGGCATCCTGATCTGATGACACAGAGTCACAAAAGGCTTCCAACAACCTTTCTCCTGGACTCTGTCATCTGTGATTCTACTCTGCCAGGTGGTTCCACCCTAGTCCCAGACCCTTGGACGTGGGCTTAAGGTGCTCTGCCCGCCTCTGTGGATTAAGCAGTACCAACGCTTCTCCGCTGATGCGTGGACTAGACCCATTTCAAAGACCTGTGTCGGCACCACAGCCCATCAGAACTGCCACTGCATGATGCATCGCTGATGCAGGCCTTTGCATCCTTCATCAACAGTAGCCTCAACAATGACGCCAAACTCCTGGCAGCTCTTTGGAGCTGACATGTCGCCCAACTGCTTGCCCCATCCTTGATGCCAGACTTTGCATCATAAGCATTATCAACGTGACTCACGATGATGACACAGGCCCCTGCATCTCAGCCTTGCCGCATCTTGGAAT
The DNA here is from genome assembly GCF_031143425.1 of Pleurodeles waltl. NCBI lineage: Eukaryota > Metazoa > Chordata > Amphibia > Caudata > Salamandridae > Pleurodeles > Pleurodeles waltl. Next base: position 932,387,478 of record NC_090448.1, on the reverse strand, counting down.
TGATGCATCTCTGGCTGCGCAGCACATCTTTGACGCAGATCTTCTCAATGCTCCAAAACTCAGGATTTAAGGTACTCTGTTTAGCGGGCCTAACTGGGACACTGTAGCTGGCCCACCCTGCATCTCAATCAGCCTCAACTTATGACTTTTTCCCATTCCAGCATGACCAGCTATCCACAGTTGGCACTCTGCAACTTTTGGTGCTCTGTTTATTCAAATCTTTACAATTAAAAATCTCCAGTCCTACCAAATGGATTTTTATCATTTTGTCCTCGTTTCATTAACTAAATACATTTCTATTTTTCTAACTTAGTGTGGGATCATTTTGTGTGATGTTTTCACTTTATTACTGTTTTAAGTGTTGCACAAATACTTCACACATTGCCTCTAAGTTATGCCTGACTGCTCTGTGCCAAGCTTCCAGAGGGTTAAGCACAGGTTAATTTAGGGTTACCCTAACAAGGATTGTGGTTGCTGCTTGACCAGGGTTCACACCGAGTGAACCAACAACCCAATTTCTCACAATGCGAAAAAAAGTTTATTTTTTTACTTTTGTGTCCTGGTAGTGCTGCTATTGGTTTTTCTTCTGAGGGGAAAGTGAGTCCGTGGTTGCATTGACTTTCCATTGCTGGATATATTTCGTACTCATTTAAGAATCCTTAACAGTTTGCTGTTTTGTCCCTTTTGGTTCCCTCAGTTCCTTCTTTGGTAGCTCCTTAGTTTTACCCTCTTAGTTGTCTGTCTTTTAGCGCTCCTTTCTTGTCCTGGGACCTTTGCCATATTCCTGGTCACCCCTGAGTTCATTATAGCATTATTCACTGCTGGAACTAGTAAGCCTTTATTCATTTGCTCTTTGATGTTATATCCAGCTAGAGTCTATATTCACCCTCTGCCCTGTGTCTTACAGCTGGTCAGATCTACCCCTTGAAACAGATGAAGTTCTGAAGAGTGGGTTCCAGTCCCCTAATCTTCTCTTACCACTTATTACTGTTTCTCCCCTGTTTGCTGTGTCTAGTGATAACTTATCGCTCTGTTCTGAGGTTAAGAGATGTCAGAGTCTTCCTGACTCTGAAACCCTGACAATTTGCCAGGCCCTAATATTGACCCACCAGAAAATCTAATTCAGATGATGGAGCAAGTCTCTATTAACATTGACAAAGAGCTTCAGGCTACTCATCAAGCACAAACTATTTTCATGAGTGGTCTGAACCAATTAACTACTTACTATTCAGACACCTTGTCATGCATTGATAATCTCACTGTACTAGTTACAACTGCTGTCCATGAGTGGACTGAAGTGTGATTGTTACCCTTTGTTTGGTTTTAGCATGACTGGAGAAATTCAGAGGGAATCTTCCAAAGTTTCAAAACGTTGTGGTCCAGTGACAGGTCTTAGCAAAGCAACCAAATAATTCATAATAATGAATCTTTCAAAGTTATGTTTGTACTCTAATACTTTACCAAAGATGACTTCATCTGCGCTATGCGATAATTATTAAATCAAAGTCCACTATTGTTCAGCAGTACCCAATTCATGCTCACTTCTCCATTGTATCAGAAATATAGCATCCAATCAGTCCATGCTGATTTGTGAACACTCAAACAGGGAAATCAGGAATTAGTCAGTTACGTCACTCACTTCCAATACTTGGTGTCCATGGCAGCATGGATGGATGAGTCTGCCGCTGCAGCTTTTTATCAGGGTCTCCGTGATGACCTTAAAGACGCCTTTTCATTAGTCGTAAATAACCAAGTAGATCCGCAGCTTTAATTGACCTGATGCTGCAAGTAGATCTCCAGCAATAGCTTTGGAAACCAGAGCTCCCTACTTATATTTGAAGACCCTGGCTTAATAAAGATCTGGATGGCAGTGGTAGTAAGTCTCAAGTAAAGAGCCCATGAAAATTGGGGAATCACAAAAAACCTTGTCAAGTGAGGAAAGAGAATGCCATAGAAGAATATGACTATGCTTCTACTGTGAAAAGCTGGACATTGGGTCAGTGCCTTCCTTCAGTTACAGGGAAATGGCTTAGTCTGTCCATGAAAAATGGACCCAGGATGGATTTGCGAGTGACTGATGAAGTATCCATTACTTATTGATTATTTCCTGCAAGTTATGCTTGCTACTTCTCAAGGGCCCTTGGTGGCTCTTGCCTTGGTAGATTCCTGAGCATACTGATGCTTAATAGAAAATCCATTTCAAGTGAGCAGATGGAATCGCTGTCACTTTTGGAACAGTATGGTTTGAGACCCTTCCTTTACTGGTGACTACGTTGATAGGATATGTCAAAGAAATGTACTTTGACTTAATCAACATACCATTCTCTATTGTTTTCAGCACTATATGGCTTATGAAACAGAACCCCATATAAACTGTAAGATGGAAGGTATCACCTTTAACTAATGAAACTGTGATATCCATTGCTTTCCAAAAACACCCACTGACAAGACTCATTATGAGTTTGGCAGTCAGTGAACCGCTGTGGTGGAGATGGCGGTCACACCGCTGCGGGCCCGGCTGCATAGACTGCCATATTTCGAATACTGGGAAGGCACCTGCAGAACACGTCAAGTTTCCGTCCATTGTGGACGGATCGCTGTTGCTGGCGGAAAGCCTCTTCAGGCTGGCAGTCAGACAGTTTCCACCCATCGTATTACAAGCTTGCACACTGCCTGCAGTGGGTGCTCCACAAGGCATGGACCCCAAGGGTCCTCACTTGCTTGGCGATGGCACACCTGATCCCATTCTTCTGATGGGCGCTCACCTGCATGGATGACACGGAGAAAAGGAGACAGTCATGTAGCATGGCATCTTAAGGTCTGCATTGGACATAATACATCCCTGGAACAGATGCACATTTCAGCCTTCCAGTTGTTCTCACAGCCCTCAGCCAGGTCCTTCACAAGTCACTCATCCTCGTCCAAAGCACCCATCCACATTCGTACCACTCACAGACAGAACAATCATAGTGCACTCACCTGCTGCTCTGATGCCCCAAACAACTGGGCATACAGGGGTAGGACACCCTGCACAAGCTTCTCAAGTTCTTCCTGTGAGAAGGGTGGGGCCCTGTCCCCTCCAGCACATGGGATCTTGGCTACCAGTGGCAGAACAAAGCAGCACACGCAGTGGAGGTCTTCTCAGCACGAGTGCCAGAAGTCAAGGGAACATGAGCACATGAAATGGCAGTCACAGCTGCCGCGGACATCACCGTCACCGTCGGCGGTGATCGCCATCTGCTCACGTCTCCCATAAGCAACCATGTTAACCAATGATGAGCTGCATGGCTCTAGCGAGCGCCTTCCGCCATGACATCATACGGCGGCGGGATTCGCTCTCTTCCATCTGTCCTGTGCATGCAGGACAGGTGGCTGCCATTTTACTTCTACAATGTGTACAGAGGGAGTTAATGAGGTGCATCATGGATGTTAAATAGTGACCTGTGCACAGCTCTACTGCGTCCACACAGTTCTTTGTGCACATAATGATTGCCTATTCCCAGGTACAGTGGAAGACTGATGGTGAGGAATGCTCCTGTTTACAGGCCCCTGATCGATCTTGCCCCCCTTGAAGAGCGGCACGTCATCCAGTGCTATCGGCTCAACCGTCAGACCGTCATGGAGCTTGTGAGGCTGTTGGAGACGGATCTGTGGCCTGGTATTCGTCATCCCAATGCCATCACACCCACAGTACAGGTGTTGTCAGTCCTCCACTTCCTTGCCTCAGGGTCCATCCAAATAACAGTGGGCTGGGCTAACGGAATGTCCCAGCCCATGTTCAGTAATGTCTTGAAGAACATCCTATGTGTCCTACTCAAACATAATGGCAGCTATATCAGATTCCCCCAACGTGACGATCTACCCACTGTGAAAGCAGCCTTCTATGCTGTAGCACATGTGCCACATGTGATCGGGGCTATTGATGGGACCCACATTGCCCTGGCGCCACCCAGGAGGAGTGAACAGGTGTTTAGGAACCGTAAAAATATCTACTCAACCAATGTTCAGGTGGTATGTCTCACAGATCTCTGCATCTCACAAGTGACTGCATGGTTCCCAGGGTCAGTGCAGGATGCCTACATACTGCGGAACAGCAGCATCCCACACCTGATGGCACCACTGCAAAGGGATCGTGCCTGGCTGATCGGTATGTATTGCGTCATATGTGTGCCTCTGTATTCTGCACACTCTACAACACCTTCCAGATTTACCTACAGTTTTAAATATGGCTATTACCTCTGTGCACACAGGTGACTCTGGTTATCCCAACCTGCCATGGCCACTGACACCTCTCAGGCATCCCAACACAGCAGCAAGAAATCATTTCAATGAGGCCCATTGTAGGACCCGACGGGTAATAGAAGGCACCTTTGGAGTGTTGAAAGCCTGCACCTTATTGGAGGGGCCCTACTGTACAGATCAACAAAAGTGTGCCAAATCATTGTAGCATGCTGCATGTTACACAATTTGGCTCTCAGCCGCCACATCCCTTTAATGGATGCTGAGGAGGATGCAGCTGTGCCAGTGGCTGATGAAGGGGACATGGGGACTGATGAGGAGGAGGATGACGAGGATGCAGCTGATACAACAATACTTCCACTGACATACAGGTATATGTCAAAGCCATGATATGTAACCAGTAGCAATGTGTGCTGTGTGCAGGGTTGCTACCAGGGTTGTGTGTTCAATGTGGGTATAGGGTGAACCCATTACTTTAGATGTGGTGATGTTAACTGCATTACAGAACTTGTAAATGATTGCTCCCCCTTCTGGCACTGTCACATAAATTGGTAGGTCAATTGCCTTCCTATTACATATGCAATGGCTGTATATTTTGTACTCATGGTAGATAAAGACGTAGACAGAAACTGTGCTCAAAGGTGTTTATTTTAATAATACAAGTGCAAGGGCTGATGAGTGCGGTCATGGCAAGTGGGATCATCAGAGTACTTAGCCTACCTGTGGGGAGTTGAAGTCCAGTATGATGGCCATGTGAAAATGGAGTTATGACAGTGGACAGTCAACAGGGTGTCACTGTGACACACAATGGGGTATGTTTAGAAGTGGCTCACTTCTTGGTGGTGGTTTTGGTCTGGCATCATTGGAGGCTGGATGTCTGGTTGGATGTCCTCGCTTGCGTGGGGGCTCCTCAGCTACAGGGGAAGGGGTGCTGGTGTCCTGCGTGTCCCGTGGCATGGCCTCACTTTCACTGGTTGTGGCTGACGTGAAGGGCTCAGATGTGATCTGCCTAAAGGTAGGGGCCTGCTGGTGGGAGGTAAACTGACACATGATGGAGGTAAGTTCTATCAGCACCCCTACTTTGGAGGCCATGGTGGGATTGTGGGTCTGCCACTGCTGCATTGCCTCCTGATAGTTTCCCCTGGGTAGCCTCTGCGTCTCCTGCAGGGTAGTGAGGATCAGGGCCATGGTGTCCTGGGCTTCGTGGTATGCATCCGGGATGTGGGTGAGGGCCTCCTGGTCAGTATGATGTTGGTGCTGCCCTTCCCTTGGACAACAGATCTCCTCCCACTAGCCCTGGCCCCTGGTGCCTGTGCCCCTGGCACAGTGTGCTCACTCCCAGTAGCACCAAGGCCTTCATTGTCTGGTGCAGGTGCCTTTGACTCAGGCCCCTGTACTGTGGGGCACACCTCTAATTGAGTGGTCCCTGAGGCACAGGTTTGGGGCAGGAGGGGCTAGCTGTGGTGTTGTAGCCACACAGGAGGGTGAGTCCGGGTTGTCTAGGTTGGGGCTGCTGTGGGTGGACTGGCCAGTCGCCCCAGATGGCACACTTAATTTGTCGTCCTCCAGACATCCACTGGGGCTTTCATCCTAGGGAGAGCTGTCTGACCCTGGCATCCTCTGCTGGATGGCAGTAGCAGGGTTAGCTGTGGATGGAAAGGGTGAGAGTTAGTACGTGGAAATGTCGTTGTAGTGTCATGGTGTGCCGATTGCAGCAGGTGGTATCGTTACCCATGGATGGTAATGACATTTGCAGCAATGCTGACACTGCCTGGTGAATGGCCTTTGGGCCATGCTTGTCATATCAAATGTAGTTGTGGGTTTGCTGTTTGACATTGCTGTAATTGGCATAGGTAGTGAGGTGGTGTTGGCTAGCAGTCTGGGTTAGCTGTGGGATGAATGTCCATGCTGGTGCATCATTGTGAGGTGTGAGTGTGACTGATCCAGCTTGCCTAGTGATGGATTGTGGGAGTGATAGTTGAGGAAATAGTGAAGGTTTAGCGTGAATTGTGCGGGGTAGGTGTGTGTATGGTGGGAGAGGGGTGCTGTGGAATGCTGAGTAGGAAGGTGGGGTGATAGTGGGGGGGTGCATTCTTGTGAATAGTGATATGATGGGGAGTGGTAGGTGCTTGGGAGGCATGCAGGACTGGAGTGATTAGTGCTCATGGGTGGTGTAGCTTCCTTACCAGTGTCAATCCCTCCAATTATTCCAGTCAGGCCCTCAGGAAGCATGATATCCAAGACCTTCTCCTCCCAAGTTATCAAGTCAAGGGGAGGAGGTGGGGGTCCACCACCAGTCTTGTTGAGGGCGATGTTGTGCCTAGACGCCATGGAACAACCTTCCCCCTGAGGTCGATCCACCTCTTTCTGATGTCCTCCCTTGTGTGTGGGTATCTGCCGAATGCGTTCACCCTGTCAACGATCCTCTGCCATAGCTCGGTTTTCCTGGCTAGTGACGTTTGCTGGACTTGTGCTCCCATCAGTTGTGGCTCGATTCTGATGATCTCATCCACCAGGATCCGCAACTCATTGTCGGTGAAGCGTGGGTGCTTGTGGTGAGACATGTTGTGGGGGTGCATGCACCTTGTGTATTCAGTGGTCAATGTGCAGTGGTTCGTGTGTCGTGTGTCTCTGGATCATGGTAGTATTCGCAAGGGTTTGATGGGATGAGATGGGGTGTGTTTTATGGTGTAGTGAACAGGTGTGTGTAATGTGTGTATGTGTTTCAGGTGTGGGGTATTCGAACTGTCCAATCTGGTGTGCCTTCAATTGGCAGTGATTTTCTAGCCCACCCCGGTGCACGCCACCAGTGGTTTACCGCTGTGCATGTTCCTCTGTGCTTTATTCTGACTCATAATATGGCTGCTTTTATGGTGTCGCCGTGGTGGGCCCAGCGGCCGGACAGTCACTCTTTCGCCATCAGTGGCACTGGCGGTGTTGGATTTCTGGCTGTGTTTTATCGGCTTGGTGCTTGTAACTCATAATACAGCGATCACTGTGCCCCAACACTGGTGGGATGGGGGCGGGACTTTCCATGGCGTCTTGCCCGAAGACCGCAAAACTCATAATGAGGGCCTCAGTCACTGATATGCTTTGGGCTGCAGCCAAATTCTTCAGCTATCATCCACAAGTACAGAAGGATGAGGAGGTTGTTCCTCTACAATACTTTGAATTTATAGATGTGCTTACCAAGAAAATAGCTGACCCCATCATGGGTGTGACTACCAAATTGGTCTATTGGTTTGAAAACCCATTCAATAGGGGAAGGCATATCCACTGGTGGTTCAAGAGCATGATGTTGTACAACAATGTTTAAAGTAAAGCTAGATAATGGCTTCATTCAACACTCCTCCTCTCCAGCAGGAAAGCCAATCTTCTTTGTGTCAAATGACAATGGAGACTACCGGCCTTGCATAGACTATCAAAAAGTGAATGTGATTTGCCTTGTGATATTGGTTTTCCTCTCATCCCTATAATTCACATCTCCCTTTGTGTCTGTCAGCGTTTGCTATTATTTTCTCTTTCGGTTCCCTCAGTTCTTTTGTTAGTGCCCTCTTTAGTTATACCCTGTTCATTGTAAATCTGTTAACCCTCATTTCTAGTACAGTCTCACCTGTGTGTACAGCAGTGTCCTGGGGATTTTGCTGGATTCCTGGTCAGTTCCAGGTTTGTCATGGCATCATCTGCTGCTGGAACCAGTGAACCTTGTTTTAGCTGTTACCTAAATGTTATGGTTACCCCATGACTCATATCATCAAGGCAGAGCAGTGCTGTCTCTTGAAACTGATGAAGTCTCTGAGAAAGATCTCTACTGCTAGATTTCACAATTATCCTTTATCTTTATCTCTCCCATGGTTGCTGTGTCTGGTGATACCTATTGTTGTGTTCACTACTACAGCGGCACAGGCTTTCAGTGGGTTTCTGACTCAGAGCCATGAGACTATCCCCCAAAACACTATTTTCACTGTTGATGGATCTCACTGTCCTTTGATAAACACTGAAATTCAGATAAAATAAGAACTCTGGTATCTTTGGCGTGGGATACATTCTAGTGATGATTCAGCCACTATTTTTAATGTTTAATATAAAATTAATCCAATAGTGATTTTTAATAAATATCTAACAAGCAACTTTTAAATAGTTATAAGTAGCCTGACTGAACATTTACTAAGCGAATTAGCATTAGCCAGCAAGCAGGTAGTTCCTTTCAGTGCTTCCATTTAATGAGGTGTGACAACTAGTCCGAGAACAGAAACAATGACTTAAGCTTTTTGGCTGGAAGAGCTGGGTGTGAGGTATGAGACTCCTATCAGCTTTGGAAGGACAGCTTGCGAGACTTCGCTAACTTCATTAACTTGAAAGTAATCAGAGTGAGGCCTGCCCATAAAGTGTGAAGGGAGACCCGGGGAAAAGAAGCCTTTGTTTCCTGGGCCTCAGGAGCTAGCTTGGCACCATCCAATTAGTATCAGAACCAGTTGCGTGTAGGTGAGGGAGAGGGAACTTCTCATTTCTCTAAACACACCCCTGGTTGGCACAGTAGCAGCCTCCAAGGTTAAACAGATGTTGCTATTTGATTTAGAATAGTACACTGTGGGATAGTTTGCTAAACAGGATGCACTGAAAAAGTGCACAGGTTGCCCCTGGGAATTTTTTTCTCATTGGTCAGGGAGTGTGCATGAACCAATGGCTAGTGAAAACTACTGGGGTGGCACCTCACCCACAGCTCACCAGAACATTCTCTGGACCTGTGTATATACAGAAAAAGACCAGATTTGCTTGTGACTGGGTCTAAACTGGGGTGGCGTGGTGGGCAAAAAAACAATGAAGTAAACCCAGATGTTGGTGACAGGAGGTGAATGTTTGCATTGTTCAGCATTCCGTCCATCATCTGTTCTTTTTGCTATATTGATGTCCTCACAATATACATATCTGGTCAAACCCCTAATGATATAGCAAGACAGCTAGATTGAGAAAGGTTGTAGATTAAGACAAGGTGACCCCTCCACCCCATCATAGTGTTCTTGATTACAATATAAATAATTCAGCACATACTAGATAGTTCAACAGAATTTGAGGATTAGTTTGTAAATAAGAAGTAGTATAGTGTCTTATTTATGTACTAGGTATTAGGTCCTGTCATTGTCATCCATCAGTCCGAATGTTGCCCCTTCTAGCAATACCAGGCCAATTGATTAGGGGTGGGGAGAGCTCAGTCTTCAGGAATTGTGCCACACCCTGATGCTTATTAAATACATTTTTCCTTTGCGTATTTTTCATTTACCTTAGCCGGGTACAGCCTCCAGATTATATTTATGCAGCTGTTTCTTTCTGGGTATCAGGGACCTGCATCTTTCCTGCTCTGCCAATCTGAAATCAGAGTATATTGATACAGTAGAGTCCTCATATTTCAACTCCTTGTCTCTGGCTAGCAACAGTATCAAGCCAGTATCCCAAGCGAGTATCCCTGTAAATTTAAACTTCTTGCTATTAGGAGCCTAGTTGGAGCTGGAGCCTTCAGCGGCTGCCACACGACAAGAGATCAATGTTCTATTTCTATGACAAATAAAAAATATATATTGTCTCCATGAAGATCTTTAGGCATCTCTCAACAATTAGCTCCATCTGTCTAGAAACCCCAAGATTCAAACATTATTCACCTTCATTTGGTTTCTAAGTTTTCATTCTTAGCACATGTTCGCTCAACAGCTTTTTTAATTTGCTACAGTTGTTTACCTTTCTTGTTGAGATCATCTTTGACCTCAGAGATGTGGCTCTCAGGCTTATCCATGCACTCTACAAATGTGTCAAGTCTGTCTTTCATGTGGCCAACTTGAGTAGTTAGATTAGAAATGTTACCTTCTATTTTCGTGTCAAGGAAAAAGACTTTGACTTCTTCGGTGCCACTGTTGCCAACCTTTGAGCCAGGAGGCTCTCATTCGAGGCTTTTTGGTGCAGGTTTCTGGATGCTGCACTTGCTGATTGACAATCTTTGCCAACTGCCCTCTCTTTTGCCTATTACATTTGGGATGGTTAAAACAAAATATGTTAGTAAGTGTAAGTCCCTAAGGCTTGTAACCACTGATCAGTTGAGCATCTTTTGGGGCCCCCAACAATCGATTCATTAAGCAAGAACAATCTATCTGCCATACATTCATATTATTTTAATATTATAATTTTTTTATTTACTGATGCAGATTGGCTGTATGTTTGTGGGCTTTAGTAGCTCAGTTATTTAACGCTATTGTCATCACTTCAGGGTCGCTCGTGTGCCTCCTTACTGAGGAAGAGGGCACTGAACATCAATTCACCAAAAGCCAGGTGTAGTGCAAATGATTTTGATGGCATCAAAGGAACATATAACCTTTGACATTCCCAGGGAGTCGTCACTTAACCTGTATATCACAATAATTTACATTGTTTAAGTTCCATGATAACCAAAAAATAATGGGCTGATTGCAAGAAGTGCAGAACTGTCCCTGTGTTTTTTGTACAGTATTTGGTAGCTCTGAGGCCAAGGGTGGCAAAGGCAGTACTAGCAGTGACCCCCCAAATGATGTCTTTGCTGGGGGGCAAGGCCCTTTCATAGGCCCTGCACTCTCCTTCATGGAAAGCAATTAGAGCCCTCCCTGCTGCTGTTAATTGTCTCACCGAGCTCGGCAGTGTGCTTGATCTGTGCATACAATCCACCCAGCTCTGCAGGCTCACTTACCTTGTTCAGCAGAGCCTGCAAAACACTGAGCCCTCAGGCTCACACCACTACAGGCGTCTGCTCTAAGCTAGGATTACTGATCCAGGCCAATGCTGGGCAGGTTGTCTCCTATAGTTAATATTCACCTGTAATTTGGAATAATTAGCTTAATGAACTCTTATTGTCATCAGGCACAGGCTTTGGGCAAGGTAAATGAATAGTTTTGGAAGATTTTTTTGTTGATTTTGTGACCTCAGCTGACAGCTCTCTGACACCCCTGAAATTGCTGTTTAGGACCTCTGTGGAGATTGGAAGGGCAGACCTGTGTTCACTTGTTCCCAGGACTAAGAAGTGGCTCCAACAGTCAGTTAGCTGTCCTTCTGTGTGGTTAAACGGACACAAAAAGCTGAAAGAGACATTCTTCCTGCCTTGACCAGTTCACTAGTAACAAGTGTAACTGGATTTGGCCTTGCTGCTGGCCTCTGCTGTAGAGACTTGGCCTCATGTGCTGTCCCTGAGTTCTTCAGAGCCTTAGCAGTGACAAAGAGGAGTCTCTCCAGAAGGTTTGAAAAGTTGATACTTACAACAATTTTTGGACTTCCAAGACCACAGGAGCACTAGTGTGTTCTTACAGCAAAAGTGTTAGATTTCTAATAGACTTCATTGGATACAGCTTTAGGCTTGCCTCAGTGGCACATTTTCAGCTTCATAAAAAGGGCATTTCAGCCTGATTTAGAGTTTAGCAGATGGAGATGGGCCATCAAAGCCAACTGGGTACCTGTCTGCCATAATGAAGGTCTATTCATCAGATTTATGGTATACTGAATTGATAGATGGAAGCCCATCAAATGTCCACCATATTATCCTTTCTTTGTCAATGGCAGCATACCCTAAACATGTCGCAAGGAGCTGCAGTCCATCCTCCACACTAGGCCTCGACAAAATTTAAATGACCCTGAATTAATTTGTGTAATGTCAGGAATTTGACAGTATGCTTGTTATGCAAAAATCTAAAAATTATGCCATTAAACCACCATCCATAAATAAGTGCCATTTATAGTAAAAATGTACAGCGAAAACGACCATTAACAGTAAAAATGTACAGTGAACTTACAACAAACACCAGAACAGGATAAGCTGTTGTTTGTGGTACTTTGTGTAAAAGCATCAATACATGAAGAATTGAAATGAGGATGCATGTCACACAACTTCCCATTATTATGCAAACACAAGTTACTTCATTTTTGCACACACCTAGTCCACACCTGTGGACAGCAGTAATAGCCAGACCTTTCACCCAACAACCAAACAACCTACTATGTCAATATGTCGCAACTATTCCAAGACATAGTGATCCATTTGGAAGTGGTAAACTAGCAAAAACACAATGTGCAACAAAATAAAAGGTCATTTCAACTTTTAAAACTTTTTAAAATGCATTATATTAACTATCAATGGCATAACCCATATAACTATTCTGATCCTACCCTTCATTCCCACTCCATCTACTGACCACACGCACTATCATTATATGATTTAACCAGGTGCCCCAAGTCCACTAACCACTCACTGAAGTGTCACAGTTTAAATATGGCAGTACACACACTCACATGCCCGACAATGCATTTATGTGCATACCCTAGGTGTAGGCATACATAATTTATGGCATGAACTATATGTGAACGCTAAATTCTAAATGTTTTCCTATATTTAATCATAAAATTAATAATAAAGTTAAATGTAGTCACGCTGACTACTACTCTGAATGGCATGGACACTAGGCCCTCACAAATACTCCCACTTCCTTTAATACACATGGGAAATGTCCTGAAATAGAATACAGATTCACATACGTCAAGTATTATACCATTTAACAAAACTAACTATGTCTGAAAGTACACAATAGATGCGAAGTTTGCATTAAACATTTTTATAAAATAAAAATAAAAATATATAGCTATAGATATACAGATATATACATAATATATATAAATAATAAATGTGCATACATATATACATAGATATACATCTATACTTATATATGCATATATATGTATGTATTGGTATATATATATATATATATATATATATGTATATATAGTATAGGTATATCTATGTAAATATGTATGTATATATTTGTTTATTTATACCTATAAACACACATAATGTATATATTTCATTTAAAAAACAAAGGTTACAGGAAAGTTAGAGTTAGGCTCACATTTCAAACGTTCAAAACCATGGAAATTCAGCTGTTATAGTTAGAGTTATTTCAAGAACTATAACTTGCGCCCCCATGAACAATTTTTTCTCAATAATTTTACTACAAATATTACATTGATATTATCAATGATGTTATCAAAGATGCCATGAGTGTTGTAATATGTGGGATAATTAGCAGTGCATAGCAAGGGCTTGAGTTAGAGTTACCTTAGGGCACGAGTTATAGTTACCAGAAATAACTCTAACAGCTGAATCTCTATGGATTTGTACATTTCAAATGTGAGCCTAACTATAACGTCCCTGTAACCTTTGTTTTTTTAGTGAATTTCCATCGTTTTTTAAATTCTATTTCCTAACTATAATGTCCCTGTAACCTTTGTTTTTTCAGTGAATTTTGAAGGTTATTTTAACATAAAGCAATTTCAATTACTTTATATTAATCCAACCATGCTTGGACAAGCATTGCAAGGATTGGCCGCAGGGCCTGGCCTATGACCAGGCCGAGCAACCAAACCCCCTATAACCACCCAACCACTTTCCACGCATGGCCTTCAGCTGTGTAGGTGAGGGGTTGGCCACAGCCCCTGCGGCCTCCCCCTGTAACTACCAACCCCAGCAGCAGGCGTCCTTTTAGTAAGCTGCCCATCATCCTGGGCAAAATACAGGAAGATGTAGCATACCACTACTGTATAAGAGGTGGAGCCAAAAGGAGGGGGCTTCTAGGCCTTTACAGACTTGTAGTTTTTAAAAGGGAGAACACAAGCTCTGGTCTCAGCAGCAGATTACAAGAAATAATTTACTTCTCACTCTTCTATCAAGGATTACAGCTAACTAAGGTGGAAATGCAGAGAAAAAACACTTGCTTTGCCTTGACCAAGCACAAGAAATGTGGATGATTATTACTCTACAGAAGAGGAGTGTCAACATGAGCAGCTGCTTCGTTTATATCTGTAAGTGCTTACTGTTGAGGTTGAATTTCTGTGAAATGACTGAAAGCTGACCTGCATAGTTATCCTAGAAGAGGCCACCGTTTTGTGCAGCATGTCAATCCACTGGAGTACTTTCTACTGTCTGATTAGTAAGTGCTACGTTGTTGGGTAAATGTATAGTGCATATCTTATACTAGAGCTGCATAAAGGATGTGAAGGTAATGTCTGTAGTGACCTTGTGTGTCTGTAACTTTGCCAATGTGATTGTTCCTTGAGCATCTTCATCAGATAACGTTTCAAGGTGGAACTGCAGAGAAAACACACTTGGATGATTTCTACTTTACAGAACTAAGTACTTCTCTGTTTGGTGCAGATGTGATCACATTCCTTTACATCAGGAACACGTCTCCAAAAACAGGGGGAAACGTGTTTGGGTTCCTTTGAGTAAGCTGTTCATCATCCTGGGAAAAGGGTGGGAAGACATTGCATACCACTACAGTATATGGGGCAAACAGGTAGAGCTTCTAGGCCATTTCACATATTTGTAGTTTTTAAAAGGGAGAACGCAATCTCTGGCCTCAACAGGAGATGCAAGAAAGAACTCACTTGTCACAGTCACAACCTGAGATATTGCGCTGGAAAAAAGCCTCTATCACAGTCACAGTCACAACCTGAAAAATTGCACTGGAAAAAAGCAAGGATGCAAACACCTCTATCAAGGACTACAGATAACTTTTCACAGTGGAAATGCAGAGAAAACACACTTGCTCTGCCTTCACCATGCTCAAGAACTTAGGTGGTCATTACAACCCTGGCGGACGGTGTTAAAGCGGTGGTAAGACCGTCAACAGGCCGGCGGTAAAAAAATTGGAACTATGACCGTGGTGGAAACCGCCAACAAAGACAGCCACTTTAACACTCTGACCGCCACGGCGGTACAAACAAACAGCGCGGGGGTCACCGCCACCAGACAGGCGGAGGACAAAGTACCGCCCACAGTATCACAACCTACCAATCCGCCACCTTTTCCGGGGCGGATTCACTGCAGACAAAAAAGACGGCGGAAACAGGATCTCGAAGGGAAAACGATCCCCTCTACACACCCCATGAGGAATCCGGACGCCATGGAACCAGAGCTCCAGATTCTGCCAGCCCTTATCTTCTTGCTCCTCTACCAGGAGCACGAACGGCAGCGGCGAACACAACGGTGAGTACTGCACCTACGACACAGGGGAGCGGGGAGGTAAAAAACAGGGACACACACACGCAACATGCAACACCCCCACCCCCACCCTCACCCCCTACAACACACACACTAATACATATTGATACATTATAATTACATCCCCCAACCCCCAGGAAGAATGCAAAGACCAAAGAAAATGAGTGTAACCATTGTAATATATTAAAATCAAGTACACAAAACTACATATATATACTATATAAACAAAATATACACCAAGCTTAGTAGTCCAGGTAGTGCTCCAATGAAGTCCGTGGGCCCACACGGTATGGGCGAGGCCCACAGAAGATCCCCGCCCATGACAGAGAGAACACTACAGGGGCATCAGATAGCAAAAAAACAGGCACCTCAGGGGGAGGGAAATGGGGGGGCACCTCAGCAGTTTGAGTGCACAACGCCAAATCCACAACAGGGCCACATGCCCACTGTTCCATCCTGGGGAGTGCAAAGCCAGTCTCTCAAGTCTCTACAGTGGGTGGGTTGCCCACTGTTCCATCCTGGGGAGTGCAAAGCCACAGTCTCACAAGTCTCTACCGTGGGTGGGTTGCCCCCTGGGGAGTGCAAAGCCACAGTCTCACAAGTCTCTATAGTGGGTGGGTTGCCCACTGTTCCATCCTGAGGAGTGCAAAACCACAGTCTCACAAGTCTCTACAGTGGGTGGGGTGCCCACTGTTCAATCCTGGGGAGTGCAAAGCCACAGTCTCTCAAGTGGATGACAGTCTCCACTGGTTCTGGAGGGGGCATGGTGCCCAGAGTGCTTCATCCTGCTAAGGACTGAGGTAGTGGATGGATCTCTCCACTGGTTCTGCAGGGGGCATGGTGCCCAGAGTGCTTCATCCTGCTAAGGACTGAGGTAGTGGACGGATCTCTCCACTGGATCTGGAGGGGGCATGGTGCCCAGAGTGCTTCATCTTGCTCGTGACGGACTCAGTAGCATCAGTGCCCTTGGCGCTCATGGGCCAGCGGTGCTTGTGGCGGCGGTGCCCAGTTCAGCAGTGCTTGTGGCGGCGGTGCCCTGTTCAGCGGTGCTTGTGGTGGCGGTGCCCTGTTCAGAGGTGCTTGTGGCGGCGGTGCCCTGTTCAGCAGTGCTTGTGGCGGTGGTGCCCTGTTCAGCGGTGCTTGTGGTGGCGGTGCCCCTGTTCAGCGGTGCTTGTGGTGGCGGTGCCCTGTTCAGCGGTGCTTGTGGCGGCGGTGCCCTGTTCAGCGGTGCTTGTGGTGGCGGTGCCCCTGTTCAGCGGTGCTTGTGGCGGCGGTGCCCTGTTCGGCGATGCTTGTGGTGGCGGTGTCCTTTGCAGTTACTCAGTTGCTGGCGGATCTTCATGGCCCTCAGGGCTGGTGCTGGCGGTCATGTCTGGCCCAGCAGGGATGGTGCTGATGGTCCTCTCTGGCCCAGCGCGGCTGGTGCTGGCGGTCCTCTCCAGCGGGGCTGATGCTGGCGGTCCTCCCTTGCCCAGCGGGGCTGGTGCTGGCGGTCCTGTCTGGCCCAGCAGGGCTGGTGCTGGCGGCCCTCTGTGGCCCAGCGGGGCTGGTGCTGGCGGTCCTGTCTGGCCCAGCGGGGCTGGTGCTGACGGTCCTCTCTGGCCCAGCGGGGCTGGTGCTGGCGGTGGCCTCTTGGGCAGCAGGGCAGGTGCTGGCCTCTTGGACAGCAGGGCAGGTGCTGGCAGTGGCCTCTTGGGCAGCAGGGCAGGTGCTGGCCTCTTGGACAGCAGGGCAGGTGCTGGCAGTGGCCTCTTGGGCAGCAGGGCAGGTGATGGCGGTGGCCTCTTGGGCAGCCGGGCAGGTGCTGGCGGTGGCCTTTTGGGCAGCGGGGATGATGGCGGTGGGCTCCTGGGCAGCGGGGATGATGCGGTCTTCTCCGCCGTGCTGCTCTTCCCAGACCTGCTGACTTTCTTGTGGCCCTTCCCCACCTTGGAAGGTGTCGCAGCTGACTCCACACTCCCACCTGTACCTCTGGGAGCGGCTTTGGTGGCTGGAGTCTTCCCCCTCTCCCGCCGGGCACTGGCCAACTTTAGATGCTTCACAGGTGGGCTCCGTGCCACACTGGCTGCCCTGGTGGCCGGTGCACTCCAGATTACGGTGACTACAGGCACCACTGGCCCTGGAGATGTTGTGGCTGAGGTGCTAAGTTGGGACCTGGAGAGTCGGGCCCTAGGAGGAGGACGGGGTGGGGGAGGTGTGGGAAAGAGGTCAAGGTTGGACAGGAAAAGTTTTGGAAACACTGGGACGGGTAGCTGGAGGGGGTTTGGAGTGGAGGTACTGGTTGTGGTTGTAGG
Organism: Pleurodeles waltl; assembly: GCF_031143425.1. Taxonomy (NCBI): domain Eukaryota; kingdom Metazoa; phylum Chordata; class Amphibia; order Caudata; family Salamandridae; genus Pleurodeles; species Pleurodeles waltl. Next base: position 932,369,883 of record NC_090448.1, on the reverse strand, counting down.
AGGTGTTCATTTGGTGACTTTGGGAGAAGGTGCATGCGATGGAGGCTGTCGTGAGGTGGATGGCTGTTGGGTGGGTGTGTGCCTGCGTTTGTGTATCTTGAGAGGTGGCGTCACAGACACACTGGGAGAGGACACAAGGGAAGTGTGAATGGCAGTGGGGGTGGTGACTGCACTTGAGCGAGGTGTGGTGGCATGTGTGCTGGTGATGGCAGTAGTTGCTGTAGATGTAGTACATGCAGGTGTGAGTGTAGATGAGACTGGGAGGGAGATGAGGAGGAGGGGGATACAGTGGAGGCAGTGGATGTTGGAGTGTCTGCATGTGTGTGATGCTTGCGTGAGTGCCTGTGGGATGTGTGGTGCTTATGTTTGCCTGAGCTTCTCTTGTGTGTTGACGTGTGTGCATGCTGGTCTGAAGGTGTGCTTAGGATAGGCTGAGGTAGAGGGGATTGGGTCTGGGTGGAGGAAGTTGGAGAGGGGAGGCTAGAGACAGGGACAATGGCTGTCATCAGTGCTGAGGCCAGAGTCTGAAAAGCTCACTGAAGGGCCACCTGACCAGAATGAATGCCCTCCAGGAATACATTTGTTTGTTGCAACTGCCTTTCTACACCCTGGATGGCATTCAAAATGGTAGACTCCCCAACAGTGAGGGACCTGAGGAGGTCAATGGCTTCCTCACTGAGGGCAGCAGGGGTGACTGGGGCAGGGCCTGAGGTGACTGGGGCAAAGGTGATGCCCAGCCTCCTGGGTGAGCGGGCACGCGGCAAAGGCAGAGGGGCTGCTGGGAGGGCGGTGCTGGTAGGGGGGGTGGAGGCTCTATCTGTGGATGCGGGGGGCACAGATGTTGCCGCCACCACAAGGGAACTCCCATCAGAGGACGAGTCTGTGTCACTGGTGTCAGCTCCTGTCCCCGCTGTGGAGCTTCCCTCGCCCTCCGTCCCACTGGTGTACTCCGAGTCCCTTGTCTCGCCCTCCAGGGCCATGTGGGATGCAGCTTCCTCCTGCTCCGTTGCCACTGCTCCTCCTCCTGATGATGCAAATGCACACAAGAACAGGGAGACCACAAAAAGGGGGGACGACAGAAGAAAGGCATTTTGAGTGCATGCATTACCGCTACCATTGGCGGACATGACAAACACAGAAGCCCCCTGCACTATGCCGTGCACTTGGCCTCCACTGTTCAATCCCTGGGACATGGCCTACAAGGCTATGGACGACATCTGCGCACATCGATGTCACAGGAGCCTGACTAGGTGTACTTGGCACTGTACACAGGTGGGATGGGGTGCCACAGGCTCTGCCAGCACAAGGAGACCTTGCCTCCTAAACTCACCCTGGCCTAGGGAAACCCACAGCCTACCTTCCCCACCCAGACACCTCCTCTGCGCGCAAAATCAGCAGAATGAGAGTGTACTCACCCCCTTGTGGCTGCTGTGATGCCCCCAAGCGCCCATCCAACTCTGGGTACGCCACCGCCAGGATCCTGAACATCAGGGGGGTCATAGTGCGACGGGCACCCCTCCCACGTTGGGAGGCCATCCCCAGCTGGGCGTCCGCCGTCTTCTTGCCCCAGCGGCGAATGTCCTCCCATCTTTTACGGCAGTGGGTGCTCTGTCTGTGGTAGACCCCCAGGGTCCGGACGTCCTTGGCGATGGCACGCCAAATATCTTTTTTCTGGTGGGCGCTGACCTACATGAATTGTACAGGGCGGAAAATAAAAGTTATTACCAAATGCACCATCACAGTCATTGGCCCCCATCCCTACCGTTGCCATGATGCACATGCAGTCACCGTCGTTTCATGCACGCCTCAATCACCCCCCCATCTTTCTTCCAGCCCACTCCAGACAGGCATAGCCCATATAGCATGCTCCTAGTGTATTTACCTGTTTGTCTGGAGGACCGTAAAGTAGTGTGTACTGGGGACGACCCCATCCACGAGTTTCTCCAACTCCTCCGATGTGAAGGCAGGGGCCCTTTCCCCAGTCGCACGAGCCATTGTCTCTTCCAGATCGAGGTCACAGCAGCACTTGCAGTGTAGGTCCTCTCCTGTCGAAGATCAGGTATCGAGTGATTGAACAGATAGAAAATGGCGGTCACGTCCGCAGCGGTGCGTACCGTCACCGCCGGCGTACATCGTCATTGGCTCCTGGGACCCATAGGGTCCAATGTTAACCAATGCAGCATTGCGCCGCGGTCTTCAACCGCCTACCGTGACAGTGTACAATGCCAGCGCAGTTACCTCACATCCCATTGTCCCACTTTACAGGTCAGGCAGCCGCCATTTCAGGGGCCCACATGGCTTAATTTTTAACTGCGTCACACATACCTAGGCCTAGCCTCAACACACATACAGGCCAAATATTGGATTATGATTCGTGTTCTGTGTAAGCTGTGTTTACGTACCTCTGAGTTGTTTGACTCTGTGCTCGCTGTTGTCCTTCATATGCACTGTCCGCTGGGACATGTGAGGAGATGGCGGCATCCTCCAGTGTACAGATCGCTGGTGGACCCGTCGACAATGGAGGAAAGACATGTGATCATCACCTACAGGCTTGACGTTGCCACAATCCAGGAACTGTGTTCCCAGCTGGAGCCAGACTTGATGTCAGCTATCCGCCATCCCACAGGAATCCCCCCTCAAGTGCAGGTGCTGTCAGTACTCCATTTCCTTGCAAGTGGGTCATTTCAAACAACAGTGGCCATAGCATCAGGGATGTCCCAGCCTATGTTTTCCAACGTGTTGTCCAGAGTGTTGTCTGCCCTGCTGAAACACATGCGGAGCTACATCGTTTTCCCTCAGGTGGAGGATTTGCCTACAGTGAAAGGAGACTTCTATGCCCTGGGACATTTCCCCAACATCATAGGTGCCATTGATGGGACACATGTGGCTTTGGTCCCCCCGCAGGAGTGAACAGGTGTACAGAAACCGGAAGAGTTATCATTCCATGAATGTGCAGATGGTGTGTTTGGCAGACCAGTCCATCTCCCATGTGAATGCCAAGTTCCCTGGCTCAGTGCATGACGCTTACATCCTGCCAAATAGCAGCATCCCTTATGTGATGGGTCAACTCCAGAGGCACCGTGTGGGACTATTAGGTGAGCACCTGGAAGGAAGTCAGTGGGAATGGTTTTCTGGGTCTGGAGATATCCCTCCAGGTTAGTGTGTGTCTAACAGTTGTCCCGCACCATTTGCAGGTGACTCTGGTTACCCCAACCTGTCATGGCTACTGACCCCAGTGAGGAATCCCAGGACAAGGGCAGAGGAACGCCACAATGAGGCCCATGGGCGAACTCTGAGGATTATAGAGCGGACCTTCGGCCTCCTGAAGGCCAGGTTCAGGTGCCTCCATATGACAGGTGGATCCCTCTTCTACTCACCAAAGAAGGTGCGCCAGATCATCGTAGCCTGCTGTATGCTTCACAACTTAGCTTTGCGATGACAGGTGGCTTTTCTGCAGGAGGATGGTCCAGATGCAGGTGTTGTGGCAGCTCTGGAGCCTGTGGACAGTGAAGACGAGGAAGCAGAAGAAGAGGACATGAACAACAGGAACTCGGTGATCCTGCAATATTTCCAGTGAGACATAGGTAGGAATACAAACCTGCCTACTACATGTACTTTAACACCATTACCTCTCTACTGTCTGTCGTTTTCACCCAGTGTATGGTCACTGAGTTTTCACTTTCCCTTACGATTTCACAGATGTGGGTCCCACTGTGTGACATCTGCTTTGATTCCTCATGGACTAGAGCTGTGTGACATACGTATGTTGACATTACAATTAAAAGAGCATTTTGCCACAGTAATTGCTAATACACTATTTCGAAATCAGGCTCACAGGTGCATTGTCCAAAGGCGCATAGGAAGTGGAGCTGGGGCAGTTTAAGGATGGACAGGGTGACAAGGTGGGACAAAAGGATGACATTCAGGGCGGTCTCATTTCTTGGCGGGGGTCTTGGCATCGTTCTCTGTCTTTGTCCTGGATCTCAGGGACCGTTTGCGGGATGGTTATCCATCTGCAGGGGGTGGGGTGCTGGTGTGGTGGTCCTGTGGCGGTGCCTCCTGTCCACTAGCGCTGGCGGAGGTGGTGGGCAGTTCATCATCCATGCTAGTGTCAGGGGCCCCTTGTAGTGCCACAGTGTCCCTCCTGATGTTAAGTATCTCCTTCAGCACCCCTACGATGGTGCCCAGGGCGGTGCTGATGGTTCTGAGTTCCTCCCTGAAGCCCAAATACTGTTCCTCCTGCAGGCGCTGGGTCTCCTGACACTTGGCCAGTACCGTTGCCATCGTCTCCTGGGAATGATGGTACGCTCCCATGATGTTGGAGAGGGCCTCATGGAGAGTGGGTTCCCTGGGCCTGTCCTCCCCCTGTCGCACAGCAGCCCTCCCAGTTCCCCTGTGATCCTGGGCCTCCATCCCCTGGACCGTGTGCTCACTACCACTGCCCCCAGGTCCCTGTTGTTGTTGGGGTGGTGGGTTAGCCTGGGTTCCCTGTAGTGGTGGACACACTGCTGCTTGACGTGTCCTGGGGACAGAGGTATAGGCCCGCTGGGTGGGTGCTGTGCTGGTGTTTCCAGAGGGGGAAGCTCTGTGGTGGCCTGTGACTGTGTCAGGGGGACCGACTGTCCAGATGTCCCCGATGGGCCGGGCTGGTCATCTAGATCCAGTTGGACAGAGGTGCTGTCATCACTGTGGGCCTCTTCTGTTTGTGGTGTGGACATGTGTGGACCCTCCTGTCCGGTGACGTTGGGTAGGGGTCCTGCAGGGGTATAATAGGATGTTTATTACATCTGTGTGTGCCATGGTGTGGAATGGGTGGGTGTCCGTGTACCCCAGTGCTTGCATTCCTGTGTAGGACCTTGTGTGATGATGGTTTAGGGGGTGTATGGGTATGTGCAGTGGGCATGCTTTGGTGATGTGTCCATGCTTTGTTGTTTCATGCAGGGCTTGGTGGTGGGATGTGTGGGTTGTGATAGTGGGACATTTGTGAGGAGTAGGAGTGCTGGGGGTGAGTGTGAGGGTGGGGGTATGTGATGGCATGCAGGTTGGGTGGGGGATGTAATAATTAAGATTTGACTTACCAGAGTCCATTCCTCCATCTACTCCTGCGAGGCCCTCATGATGCAGAATCGCCAAAACCTGCTCCTCCCATGTTGTTAGTTGTGGGGGACTGCCGCCAGTCTGCTGAACCGCAAGGTGGTGTCTTGAGACCACGGAACGCACCTTCCCCCGTAGGTCATTCCACCTCTTCCTGATGTCATCCCGATTTCTTGGGTGCTGTCCCACTGCGTTGACCCTGTCCACGATTCTGCGCCATAGCTCCATCTTCCTTGCAATGGAGGTGTGCTGCACCTGTGATCGAATAGCTGTGGCTCTACCAGGATGATTTCCTCCACCATGACCCTGAGCTCCTCCTCCGAGAACCTGGGGTGTCTTTGCCGTGCCATGGGGTGGTGTGGGTGATGTGCGGGTGGTGTGTGTAGTGATAGGTGGGGTTATATTTAGTGGTGTGTTGTGTGAGGTGCGTGGAGGTTCTGTGGGAGATGGTATTGTGTGCCTGTGGATGCTTGGTAGTTGTTTGTGGTGTCTCTCTCTGGCCTTCGTTCGGGATTTTGGTCGTAGGGGTTTGATGGTGATGTGGGTGTGTGTTTTATATTGTATTGGGTGTGTGGGAGTGGTGTGTGTATGTGTATCAGGTGTGTGTGTTTCGAATTGTCCAATGTGGTAGTGTTTTGTAAAAGTGTGTGTATTTTGAGCGCTGCGGTGTGACCCGCCAATGGAATACTGCGGTTGAAAGACCGCTGCGTGGATTTGTGTGTTGTGATAGTGTGGGCATATTTCTGTTGGCGTGACGGTGGAGGTTTTGTTTTCGCCAGTTTATCACTGACCTTTGGTGTGGTGGACTTTTGTGGGTGTCTGAATTTTGGCGGATTCCGTGCTGTGGGTCATAATAGCTGTGGCGGAATTCCGCAGCCGCGGCGGGGTGTTGGCGGTCTCTGCACGGCGGTAAGCGGCTTTTACCACCAATGTTGTAATGAGGGCCTTAGAATGCTTAGTACTTCACAGAAGTAAAGCTTCAACTTGGGCACCTACTTTGTTTTTATGTGTAAGTGCTTCCCTTTGAGGTTTCATTTCTGTGAAATGAGCATCCTGCCAGAATGAATCCTGCCCTGCATATTTATCTAACATAAATATGAAGGGCAGGAATCATTTTTTTAAAATTATTTCCATGGACCACAGGGGGAGCCTCAAGGTCCCTGCGGTCTCAGCCAGTTCCCCACCTCCTGCTGTCACAGCTCCTGCCAAGCAAAAGCAAACAGCCATCTCCCGAGTGTGGGCACCTCAGGAAATAGCAGGAGCCGGTCCTGGGGGGTGAAGGTCCCTAGAGCTGTATATTACCCCCTTATTTGTTCTGCACAGATTTGTCCCGGGAAGCGGGTTGTCCCCATGGCTGTATGGGGTCTAGGAGGGGGGCTGGGTGCCCCCTCCTTCATTTAAAAACAAAGAAATTGGCCCATGAGAGAGGGTGGTCCCTGGAGTTTAGGGGCATCCATGCGGCCCCCGTATATATTTTTATTTAAAGCCCTACGGAGGTAGTGGTCCCTTGGTCCTGGGGGGGTCTGTGCAGCCCTCTCAGATAATTATTTGTTTATAGCCCCGGGAGGTGGTGGTCCGAATAGTAGCGAATCAGATCTCTGCGCGAGATCAAGACTATTTGCAAATTAGTTTTGACCCTAGCTGTATACATTTGGATTTCTTTAAACATTTTGAACACTATGGATCGGATTTACACTAAATAAAAAATGGGCTGCTTTGAGGGCCAACAGCTACCTTTTTGTCAAATTTGGTGTAATTCTGTCCAGCGGTTTGGGCTGCAGTCCTGTGGAAAATCCTGTGGAAATTAACATGGGAAACACACTTTTTTTAATGCCTCTTCTTCTCGGCCCCCACTTGTTGGATCACCCTGAAACTTTCCATTCACAACAAAACCCAACTTGACACTCTTTTGGAAAATTTCATGATGATTTGTCAAACAACGCCAAAGATATAGCCAACTCAAAAGGTGCTTTTTCTATCGTGGAAACTAGATCCTCACTATAACCTACCTAGGATATATATATATATATATATATATATATATATATATATATATATATATATATACACATATTTGCCACAGGTCACAATCCTTTTCTGTAATCAGTGAAAATTGTCATGAGCTACTGAAGGCCAAGCAATTCGTGCAGTGTTACAAGACACATCCTCGCCCAGCTACCTTGACTTTAAACCTAATGTTCATGGTGCCCAATACTATGGTTTGAACAAAATATGTCACTGGGGGATCCTATGATAGGGCTGCCATATGCATCATTGAGTGCATGGTCTGTGGGATTTATGAACATGTGTGTGAATGAATTAGATGTATGTGTCTGGGTGACTGATAGCCTGTGTCATATGTACGTGTGACACAGGACACACTTTTTACCATATGTGGCACTGTTACATGTACAGCACAAACATACAACCATTGTTATAAATTACATAAATCTTTTTACCATATGTGGCACTGTTACAGGTACAGCACAAACATACAGCCATTGTTATAAATTACAGAAATCTAAAGTGCAGAAAAATGTTCTGCAAAAATGTTTTTAATAAGGAACATTTTTCTGCGCTTGATGGAACTTAAAAGTTCCCCTATTTAAAAAAAAACAATGGCTGTATTTTTCTTTTATATATATGGCAGTATGTCTACCAGACACTGGGAGCAAGATATCTGCTGTGTATAAACTTGACAGTTTGAAATGGGAGAAAATTCAACTGAAGAGTTAAATTTATGCTTATATGCATTAAATAAAACTCATCATTTTAATTTTCTTCCATGTCAAATTGTCTTTACAAACACTCCCAGTGGCCTGAGGTATGGTGCCATATTTATAACAGGAAAATACGGTCATTTGTTTAAATATGAGGAATTTCAAGTGAAGAAACATGCTTCATAAAACATTAGGACTTAATCGCTTAATTTAAAGTAGAGAAAAACATTAAAACAATGTTACTTAGAAACATTTTTCTTTACTTTAACTTTTTCCCATTTAGAGAAAAGGACTGTATTTTTCAGTTATAAATATAGCACTGTGTCTACCATCTACTGGAAGCATGATGCCTGCTGTTTGCCAATGTGACACTTTGCAAAGGGAGAAAATGAAAATGAAAAGTTAAGTTAATTATTAAGTTAACTCATTTTAATTTTTTCTCATTTAAAAACATGCAGAAACATAATTTTGTTCAAATGTTCCTATATTGGTGGTGTTTCAGTTCTGAACCTCTGTGACCAACCTGGGTCATAAACATGAGAGGAGCACTGCTCATTGTCAGGCTATGCTATCTGAAGCCTGGTAATAACGTAGAATTAACATAGCCTTTATTTAACTTTAAAAGGAAAATGTAACACTTATTTATTGCAGTTCTTAGTTAAAATGAAATTAAGGCTGGGAGCTACTCTGAAGGTTCCTATTGCGATTGACTGGTTGGAGACACCTGCTCTATACACACACACACACACACACACACATATACATGCACTTTGGTGTATATGTGTGTGTTACTCTGTGGCATTAGCCACGCTATAGTTATAGTTACGATTCACAGAGATAGGAATTACTCAGATTTCAGCTTGCAAATAACTTTGTGCCTGTTTGACGAATCCCCCAAAAAGTTTCCAGATCTATCGCTTTTTCTAAATTGGCAGATGATGGAAAGATTTGTGGAGATTCGTCAAGGGAATGCAAAGAAAAAGAAAAGTAAGCAATTGCAATGCAATAGGTCTTGCATTTGCTTGAGTTAGAACTAGTGGAGTTGTATAAATGCATAACTGGACTTTTCTTGCCAGATAAATTGGTCAACCCTGTTGCATAATTTGGTCCTCTTTATCACATAATTCCAGTGGCCCTGCTAGAATTAAACCACTTCCATTTACTTAAGAGAGTCTTGCCCTGATGACCTTGAACATGCCTTAAATTGTTTTTAGTGATTTCTTGTAATTTATTTTTAATGTGGTTGCTATGTGAGGGACTATGACTGACATTTTCAGTGAAATGTTGTGTTTGTTTCATGCAGCATCCATAACAAAATGTTCTTTAAGACTAAAACAGGACATCACATATGAGAAATGGGAGGGTGTCACAAAGGTTATTTGCAGTAGTATTAGTGAGCTGCTGCTGTTTTAAAAGTATTGAAAACACACACCACTATTCCTGAATATTAAATGCAAACACATGAAATATTTGGGCAGGTGTGCCTGTGCATAGTCAGTGACCTGAACAAAGAGGGCGCGAAAGTGCTGGAACTGGATCATAAATTCAAATCTGTTATGAACAGGGGCCCCCAAAATATGTTTAGCCCACGGGCCCCACAATCCTTAAGATGCCCCAGGGGAGAACTAGGGCAAAGGTATGATAAATGTGGTTGCCCAAGTAGGAAAGTGGATTTGGTTGCAGTTGCTGGGAAGAGTATATCTTATGAAATTGGTTCTTCTCCTGAAAAAGCATTCGCTAAAGAGTTTATGACAGACGTGGAGATTTACATGGGGCAAAACTGAGTCATGATGGCTGACATCTCCTTGCTGCTGTTCCTAAGTAGAAGTTGGAATTGGAGGGGCAATTTTTAATCAACGAGACAAGCACTAATCTGGGTAAACACATTTTTTTTATCCCACACTTTCAGTGGCTGAAACAAATTATTATATGGTAAACAGGGTACATGAGAGGGGCTTAAGGGGCTGCAGAAAGAGAGAGGAATGCAGATGTGTAGGTGTAGTAAGTGGGACAAAGCACATTACTTTGTGAAATGACCAACATTTTCAAAGTTTTTCCAAACAGAGAGGGGTAGAGTGTGGACGTGTTTTTGCCTGTGTGTAAAAATTCCTAGTGAAATCCGACAGACACCGAACCATACCTGACTGAAAGCTCCTTTTCATGCCACAAAGGATGACAGGGTATACATTTTAAAGTGACTTCAAGCTCATCATCTATGTGAATTCCTGGTGCTGGGCGTCTTATTGCTTAAAATCTTCTGCAAAATCAGTGCAGCTATTTTGCAGTTTACATAGTTTGAATTTGACCAGCAGGCATTGAAGCACTTTACAAGAGTACCAATTATACTACACTGCAGGTTTATTTTTGGGGGGCACGGGGGAGATTTCGTGAATTGTCTGGAATCACAGGAATGGCGAACCAATGCTGATACTCAAACCTCATTTACAAATGGAGCAGATTTTGTGCTATGCCACATTCGAGACATTTGTTGATGGAGAGCATTAATTACAGTGGGAACGCTTTGGATAGATGGACCAAAAAAAACAAGATTAAGTAAAGCATGTGATATGTAATCAGGAAGAACACGACTTTTACACTTATAATATTCTGGCATAAAAAACCTGCAACATTTATCGTTGTGCACGATGCAGGGAAAGGGTGCAGTACCACAGCCTGTCCCTAGGTGTACCCTTGGGACCTCTTTCGGCCACATAAAATCCAGCACCTTGCAATCTTAAATTCCACACATCCCTAACGACTTTCAGGCATTGCGCAGAGAAAGGCAGCCATGTTTTTTTGAATGCACTTTGGCTATTTTCTGTTTTAGTGCCATATATAAAAATAAGAATTAAGTTTTATCTTTTCCCTACCTATTACCACTTTCTTAAAGTGGTAAAAGGTGGTGAAAAGTATTTATAAGTGTGTATATTTAACACAAATATCACAGAACATCACAGAACTTCCTTGAAAGGACCACAGTACTAAATAAAAAAATAAAAAAATTTAAACTAATAAAAATATACTGTACTACCCCATTTTTTACAAATATAGGGGCATATTTACGGGAAAGTGGCGCATTGCTCCTGATGCGCCACTTTTCTTGCTTCACCCTTCCCCCCTAACAACATTATGGTATTTCCATATTTACAGTATGGTGCACCATGGCAGTCGTTACCACTACAGCAGCATAATTTTTTATGCTGTTGTGGCGCTTCGCTGCACTAGCCCCCAAAATGTTGGTGCTAGTGCAGCAAGGCACAGGGAGGCCCATAGATTATTATGGGTGTGTCACTTTAATGCCTGCCATGACCAGGCATTAAAAATCACAAAAAATGGTGCAGTGAAATCTTGTAAATTTCACTGCGCCATTTCTTTGGGCCTCCCTGCGTGGGAACTCACCCCTTCCATACATTATGCCTGGCACAGGCATAATGCAGTGCAAGGGGTTGCCAAGTGGTGCAAATTGCGCCACTTTGTAAATATGGTGTGGGAAAAGGCCACCTTAGTATCATAAAAATGATGCCAATGTGGCGTTAAGGTGGCAAAAGGGGCTTGTAAATATGCCCTATAGTGTGCTACAGCATATTTTCGATTTTTCACATATTTTAGTCTTTGCAAAAAGGTCTATGCTGTATCACAGTAATACCTACAAATGACTGCACTACTTTAATTTTTTTTAAAGAATTTTGTTTTTTAAAACATGGTACTTGCTAGATACTAGAACTGTACTCCATAAATGTTTACAAAAAAAATATACAAAATAAATAAATGTCCCTGCATAGTACCACTTTAATAAGTTGTTAATAAGTAGGGAAAAGCAATAAAACCTACAATGTACCTATATCTAAGGCCTTAACCTAGAATACAGGCAAAGTGTAGTAAAAATAATATGACTGTCTTTTAATTTTGTAAGGAGAGCCATTAGCCAATTATATACTGCCTTGTCATCGCCATCTACTGTGGTATACCTCGAAGTTACCACAGTATACTGTCGACCAAAGGATAACTAAGGCCCAGATGTATTATTTGATTGCATTACCCTTGCTTCATGTATGGCTTCTCATGGGCAACGCAATACTAAAGTCAGATTTACAAAGCAGCACAAGGTCATCATGCTTGGTCCTGCATTGCTTGTTAAACCTGGAGAAACTCAAGGCAGCGCAAACCTCTGTCTTATGTTACTCTGCACACCATATTGAACATTCCTGTCAAATCTCATGTACATCCGTTCACCACTCCACTCTGTGCTTCTACACTACACACCACTACACTCAATGATATTCCAATGCACACTACTCAAGTGTACACCACTCCACTCCACACTACTCCACTCTATGCCACTTCACTTTACACCACTCCATTACATGCTATTCTACTGTATGCCACTCTACTCTATATCACTGCACTCTATGGTACTCCACTTTATGTTACTCCATTCTATGCCACTTTACTGTCCATCATTCCACTGTATGGTACTCTACTATATGCTATTCCACTCTACACCACTGCACTGTACACCATTCCACTCTACACTATTCTACTGTATGCCACTGCACTCTACTCTATGCTATTCCACTGTATGTTACTCCATTGTATACCACTTCACTGTATATCACTCCAATGTACACTATTTCGCTCTTCGCCACACCACTCAATGCCAGTCCACTAAACACCACTCCACTCTACACCACTTCACTCTACGCCATTCCACTGTACTCAGCTCCACTCTACCCCACTTCACTGTACAACACTCTTCTATTCAACTATATGTATGCCAATCTATGCTATTCCACTGTATTTCAGTCTACTCTGCACTACTGAACTCTACACCACTCCAATGTGCACTTCTTCACTCAGCACCATACCACTCTCGGCTATTCCACTGAAAGCCACTCCAAAGTACATCAATCCACTCTTTGCCACTTCACTGTACCCTACTGCACTGTACACCAGTCCACTCTACATTATTCCACTGTACACAACCCTACTCTGTGCCACTCCACTCTATGCTTTTCCATTCTACCCCACTCTACTGCACATCTCTCCAGTCTATGACACTCCACTGTACGCCACTCCATGGTATGCTACTCCACTCTAAGCTATTCCACTCTGCCACTCAACTGTACACCGCTCTATGCTATTGCACTGTATGCCACTCCACCATATGCTACTCTACTAAACGTCACTTTGGTGTATGCTATTCCACTGTAATGCACTCCAATAAATGCCACTCCAGTGTAGGCCACTCCAATCTATGCCACTCCACTGTATGCTACTCCACTCTACACCATTCTACCCTACACTACTCCACTGTATGCCACAACACTTCACTCTTTGTTATTCCACTATACAGTATACCAATTCAAACTATGTCACCCCATTCTTCCCTTTGACACCCTATGCCACTTCACTCTACGTTATTCCACTCCACTACATGCCACTCCACTGTCCACCACTCAAGTCTATGGGGGTCATTACAACATTGGCGGTAAAAGGCACTTACCGCCGTGCAGAAGACCGCCAATACACCGCTGCGGCCACGGAATTCCGCCACAGCTATTATGACACACATCTCGGAATCCGCCGAAATTCACACACCCACACAACTCCGCCACACCAAAGGTCAGTGATAAACTGGCAAAAACAAATCCTCCACCTCCACGCCAACAGAAACACGCCCATGCTATTACGACCCACGAATCCACGCAGCGGTCTTTCAACCCCGGTATTCTTTTGGCGGTACACACCGCCGCACTCAAAATACACACACATCTCCAAAACACTGCCACATTGGACAATTACAAATACACACACCTGATCCACATACAAACACCACTCCCACACACCCAATACAATATAAAACACACACCCACATCACCCACAAACCCCTCCGACCACAATTCACAGACGAAGGCCAGATAGACAGCACAGCAAAGACAGCCCCACCATACAGAGGCACACAACACCATCACCCACACGACATCCAAGTACAAAACACAACACCACTACACATCACCACACACATCAACACTCACACCGCCCCACACATCACACACATCACCCCATGGCACGCCAAAGACACCCCTGCTTTTCCGAGTAGGAGCTCCGGGTCATGGTGGAGGAAATTGTCCAGGTGGAGCCACAGCTATTTGGCTCACAGGTGCAGCACACATCCATAGCCAGGAAGATGGGGCTATGGCGAAGAATAGTGGACAGGGTCAACGCTGTGGGACAGCACCCAAGAAATTGGGAGGACATCAGGAAGAGGTGGAACGACCTACGGGGGAAGGTGCATTCAACGGTCTCCAGGCACAACATTGCGGTTCAGCGGACTGGCGGTGGACCCCCACCTCCTCCCCCACAACTAACAACATGGGAGGAGCAAGTCTTGACCATCATGCATCCAGAGGGCCTTGGAGGAGTCGGTGGAGGATGGGACACTGGTAAGTCAAATCTTAACTATCATATCCCCCCACCCTACCTGCATGCTATCACACACCCCCACCCTCACACCCTCCCCTATCACCCCAACTCCTCACTAATGTACTCATAACACAAACTACACATCCCAACACCAAGCCCTGCATGACACAACTAAGCATGGACACCCATCACTAAAGCATGCTCACTGCACATACCCAGAACAACCCCCTAACCATCATCACACAAGCCCCCACACAGGAATGCTTGCAGTGGGGTACACAGACACCCACCCATTGCACACCATCACACACACACATGCAATAATCATGCTCTTATGTCCCTGCAGGAAAACGAAGGACCGTCACCACACCAGAGGGTCCAGACGACTCCACTCCACCCACAGAAGAGGCCCGCAGTGACGATAGTAGCTCTGCCCTACTGGAGCCTGATGACCTGCCCGGACAATCGTGGGCCTCGGGACAGTGGGTTCCCCTTGCACAGCCACAGCCCAACACTGACCTTCCACCCTCTGGTAACACCAGCACAGCACCCACCCAGAGGGCCCAAACCTCCGTACCCAGGACAGGTCAATCAGCTGTGTGTCCACCACTACAGGGAACCCAGGGTAACCCACCACCCCAACAACAACAGGGACCTGAGGGCAGTAGTAGTGGGCACACAGTCCAGGGGACGGAGGCACAGGAACACAGGGGAACTGGGAGGGCTGCTCTGCGACAGGGGGCGGACAGGCCAAGGGAACCCACTCTTCACGAGGCCCTATCCTCCATCATGGGAGCATACCACCACTCCCAGGAGACGATGGCGACGGTCCTTGTCAAGTTTCAGGAGACCCAGCGCCTGCAGGAGGATCAGTATTTGGGGTTCAGGGAGGAGCTCAGGACCATCAGCTCCGCCTTGGGCACCATCGTAGGGGTTCTGAAGGACATACAGCAGACCTGAGGGACACCATGGCACTCCAAGGGGCCCCTGACACTAGCCAGGACGATGAACTGCCCACCACCTCCGTCGGCGCTAGTTGACAGGACGCCCCGCCACAGGACCACCACACCAGCACCCCACCCCCTGCAGACGGACAACCACCACGCAAGCGGTCCCTGAGAGCCAGGAACAGGACAGAGAAAGATGGCAAGACCCCCACCAAGAAATGAGACCACCCTGATTGTCCCCCCACTGTCCCACTTAGTTACCCTGTCCATACTTGAACTGCCCCAGCTCCACTTCCTATGCCCATATGGGCAGTGCACCTGTAAGACTAATAGACTGGACTCTGCCATGGACATTCCTCCGCCATCACCCATCACCATTTTACAACCCCCTCCCATTTTTGAGCACTTCAATGAACACCCTTGAAACACAAAACAATCTGGAGTCAGTCTATGATTTGTTAAAATGTAATATCTATGACAGTGTCAAAATGCGTTGTGAGATGTAAAGGCAACATACCAATGTCACACATCACAAGTCCTTGAAGGATGCAAGTAGATGACACACGTTGGTAACCACACCTGTGAAACCGTAATGGAAAGAAACAACTCAATTACCAAATAATCCCATGAATTAACACACAGGATAGAGGAGGACGTGTGACAGTGAATGTAATGGTAAAAATGAAAATGTTCTCACCTGTGTGTCACTGGAAATATTGCTGTATGACTGACTCCCTGTTGTCGTTGTCTTCTTCCTCAGCTTCCTCCTCATCACTGTCCACAGGCTCCACAGCTGCCACAACACTGTCATCTGGACCATCCTCCTGCAGAAAAGGCACCTGGCGTCGCAAAGCCAAATTATGAAGCATTGAGCAGGCAATGATGATCTGGCACACCTTCTTCGGTGAGTAGAATAGGGAACCACCTGTCATATGGAGGCACCTGAACCTGGCCTTAAGGAGGCCGAAGGTGTTTTCAATCACCCTCCTATTCCGCCCATGGGCCTCATTGTAGCGTTCCTCTGCCCTGGTCCTGGGATTCCTCACTGGGGTCAATAGCCAGGAAAGGTTGGGGTAACCATAGTCCGCTAATAGCCACACACGGTGCCTCTGGAGTTGACCCATCATATCAGGGATGCTGCTATTCCGCAGGATGTAAGCGTCATGCACTGAGCCAGGGAACATAGCACTAACCTGGGAGATGTACTGGTCTGCCAAACAGACCATCTGTACATTCATGGAATGATAACTCTTCCTGTTCCTGTACTCCTGTTCACTCCTGTGGGGTGGGACCAGAGCTACATGGGTCCCATCAATGGCACCTATGTCGTTGGGGATATGTCCAAGGGCATAGAAGTCACCTTTAACTGTAGGCAAATCTTCCACCTCAGGGAAAATGATGTATCTCTTTACGTGTTTCAGTAGGGCAGACAACACTCTGGACAAGACGTTGGAAAACATAGGCTGGGACATCCCTGATGCCATGGCCACTGTTGTCTGAAATGACCCACTTGCAAGGAAATGGAGCACTGACAGCACCTGCACGTCAGGGGGGATTCCAGTGGGATGGCGGATTGGTAACATCAGGTCTGGCTCCAACTGGGTACATAGTTCCTGGATTGTGGCACGGTCAAACCTGTAGGTGATGATTACATGTCGCTCTTCCATTGTCAACAGGTCCACCAGCGGTCGGTACACCGGAGGATTCCGCCATCTTCTCACATGTCCCAGCTGACGGCACCTACGAAGGACAACAGCGACGATAAAGTCAAGGAGTTGGAGAAACTGGTAGACGGGGTCCTCCCCCAGTACACGCTACTCTACGGTCCTCCAGACCAACAGGTTAGTACACAGGGAGCACGTTGTATGGGCTAGTCCTGGGTGGAGAGGGCTGGTTGTAAGAGGGAAGGGGGCAGAGTTCAGGGAACATTAATGCATGTGAATGAATGTGCCGCATGGCTAGGGTAGGGAGGAGGGCCACTCACATTGATGGTGCAGTTGGTAATGACTTTTCGTCTTCCCTTGTGCATGTCATGTAGGTCAGCACCCACCAGAAGAGGGACATTTGGTGTGCCATCGCCAAGGACGTCCAGGCTCTGAAATTGGAAAGTGGACGACGGGACCGTGTGAAGACTCCTGGAGGGAAAACAACTCACAGGGGTCCCAAGGGGATTGCAGAGTCAGCTGTGACTCCACCAAAGGTGGGGAAGGGCCAGAGGAAGCCTGCACAGCCTGTTGTGAGTATCACGGCGGAGAAGGGCGGCATCCTTCCCGCCGGTTGAGACGCCACTGCCAGCACCGTCGTTACTGGTCCGTAGACCACCGCCAGAGTCATTGCCCAGGAGGGCCCAAGTATCGTCACTGGTCAGGAGACCACCGCCGGAGTCAGTGCCCAGGAGGGCCCAAATATCATCACTGGTCAGGAGACCACCGCCGGAGTCATTGCCCAGGAGGGCCCAAGTCTTGTCACTGGTCAGGAGACCACCGCCACCGCCGGAGTCAGTGCCCAGGAGGGCCCAAGTATCGTCACTGGTCAGGAGACCACCGCCGGAGTCATTGCCCAGGAGGGCCCAAGTATCGTCACTGGTCAGGAGACCACCGCCGGAGTCAGTGCCCAGGAGGGCCCAAGTATCGTCACTGGTCAGGAGACCACTGCCGGAGTCATTGCCCAGGAGGACCCAAGTATCGTTACTGATCAGGAGACCACCGCCACTGCCGGAGTCAGTGCCCAGGAGGGCCCAAGTATCGTCACTGGTCAGGAGACCACCGCCACCGCCGGAGTCAGTGCCCAGGAGGGCCCAAGTATCGTCACTGGTCAGGAGACCACCGCCGGAGTCAGTGCCCAGGAGGACCCAAGTATCGTTACTGATCAGGAGACCACCGCCACTGCCGGAGTCAGTGCCCAGGAGGGCCCAAGTATCGTCACTGGTCAGGAGACCACCGCCACCGCCGGAGTCAGTGCCCAGGAGGGCCCAAGTATCGTCACTGGTCAGGAGACCACCGCCGGAGTCAGTGCCCAGGAGGGCCCAAGTATCGTCACTGGTCAGGAGACCACCGCCGGAGTCAGTGCCCAGGAGGGCCCCGGCTGCCACAGCCCCGGTGGGCTATGAGGGAACGTCATGCCACACACCAATGCCCAGTCTAGGGAACGTCATGCCACACACCAATGCCCAGTCCAGGGAACGTCATGCCACACACCAATGCCCGTTCCAGAACCGCCATGGCAAAGCACCGCTGAACAGTCCAGAACCGCCATGGCAAAGCACCGCTGAACAGTCCAGAGACCGCCGTGGCAAAGCACCGCTGAACAGTCCAGAGACCGCCATGGCAAAGCACTGCTGAACAGTCCAGAGACCGCCATGGCAAAGCACCGCTGAACAGTCCAGAGACCGCCGTGGCAAAGCACCGCTGAACAGTCCAGAGACCGCCATGGCAAAGCACCGCTGAACAGTCCAGAGACCGCCATGGCAGAGCACCGCTGAACAGGGAATGCACCGGAAAAGAATTAAAAGACCGCCACATCAAGCATCGTTATCCCATGTGCAGCTGGGACAGTGACGGGACAGGAACTTTCACGGCGTTGGTCTTCGTAGATGAGTAGGAATACAAGGGCCGGTAGAATGTGTAATTCGGGCTCCATGGAGTCCTCGTTCCTCGTGGGATGTGTTCAGGTGAGCGTTTTCCCATTGCAGTAACTGTTTCCGCCGTGTTTTTATCCACGGTGAATCCGCCCCGGAAAAGGTGGCGGATTGGCCTGTTGTAATACTGTGGGCGGTACATTGTCTTCTGCCTGTCTGTTGGCAGTGACCACCGCGCTGCTTGTCTGTACCGCCGTGGCGGGCGGTGTGTTAAAGTGGCTGTCTTTGTTGGCGGTTTCCGCCAGGGTCATAATTCCCTTTTTTTGTCCGCCGGCCTGTTTGCGGTATTGCCGCACCTTTAACACCGTCCGCCAGGGTTGTAATGACCCCCTATGTCACTCCATTCTATGCTATTCCACTGCATGCCTCTTTATTGTACGCTATTCCACCCTGCCCCCTCCACTGTACGACACTCCACTCTATGCCACTGCCACCACACTCTGTGCTACTCCATTCTACTTTATACCACTCCATGCCACTCTGCTGCACACCATTCCACTCTACGCTATCCCACTGTATGCTATTCCACTCCACGCCACTCCAAGCCACTCCATTCTATGCTGTTCCACTCTATGCCACTCTGCTCTACGCCATTCCACTGCACACCACTCCATTGCACACCACTCCACTCTATGCCTTTCTACTGCATGCTATTTCACTGTACCCCACTCCACTATATGCCACTCCATTACAGTACTCCATTACACGCCAGTCCATTCTATGTGACACCACTCTATGCTGTTCCCCCATATGCAACTCCTCTGTATACTACTCCACTCTGCCACTCCACTCCATGCTATTTTATTGGATGCCACTCTATGTTATAGTATTCCACTGTATGCCACTTCACTTTTCACTATTCCAGGGTACGTAACTTCACTCCACACCACTCCACCCTGTCATTCCACTTGATGCTATTACGCTGTACGCCACTCCACTCTACACCACTCCACTATACGATATAACACTGTACGCCACAAGACTCTATGCCATGACACTCTATGGCACAATACTCTATGATGCAACACTGTATGACACTGCACTCTATGCCACTCCAGTCTGCTCTGTGACCCACCACTTCACTCCACTATACAACACTGTACTCTAGTCTATGACACAGTACAACACTGTACTCCACACTATACCACCCAACCACCCTCTACGCCACTCTACGATACTCTGTGCAACTCCCTCTGTGCCAGTTCACCACAATTTCTTCCACTCTACTCTGTGACACACTACTTCACCCTACTCCACAGTACTCCAGTACTCCACTGTACTCCATGCCACTCAACCTCACTGTGTGCCCCTTAGGGGCAGATTTATGAAATGTGATGGTGCACCTAGTGCAGCACCACTTTTCTTGCATCCCTTAGACCCCCCCCTAATGCCACCATGTAGGTGCCTTATTTAAATACATTGCACCATGGCAGTAGTCAGGGGGACTAGCATCATAATTTTTTACGCTAGATCGGCGCATTGCAGAATTAGCGTAAAAAATGTTGACGCTACGCCTGCAAAGTACCCAGAGGCCCATTGAAGACAATAGGAGCCTCTTAGCAGGTGTTAAAATGCCTATAAAAAGGATGCTAAGAAATCTCTTAGATTTCTTTGCTCCATTTTTTTGGCCCCCCCAGTGCCGGAACACTCCCCTTGCATACATTATCCCTAGCGCAGGCATAACGTGGTGAAAGTGGTTACAGAGTGGCGCAGTGCTTAAGGCGCTGTGGTTTTAGCCTTTCAATGCCACATTAGCATAAAAAAAGATGCTAATGTGGCATTGGAATGGTGCTAGGCTCTCTTAAATCTGGGCCTTAATGCTATGACATTCTATTCTACTACACAGAATGTCACTCTGCAACACTCTAATACATCAGTAGTCCACCAGCAGTCAATAAGCAGTTGAGCAGTGGGGAGCAGTTAAGAGCAGCGAGAACAGCGGCGGCCATTGCGGTTGCAGCACCTGGCTGATGTCTGTTTGGGAGTCCGGTGTGGCTTTGGGTTTTTTGAGTGTTTTATCAGCAGCACTTTTCTACCCCCGGTTGATATAGTGTATCCCAGGGGAGGGGAAGATTACTGGAGCTGACTGGAGCTGATTGTGCTGATGGCGACCGCTATCAATACTGCTGAAGCTCTCTGAGAGATAGGCGGAGCAGTAGAGACTGGTGGAGGTGAGAGAGGTGGGAGTGTTGCTCATTTGCTTCCCATCTGAAATTCTCCCTGTCTGTTGCATGATTTTTGACCAGAACCTTCATGGGGGTTGTGGAGGATGAGTGTGGTGACTATAAGTAGTCACTGCTGAGTGATTGCCCCAGGACCTAGCGGAAATGGTCCAGTTAGGGCTGGGTGTGGCTTGTGGGGGACTGATGGAGCCTCGCTCATTCCTCATTCCAGTCTCCTCCTGGTTTCCTGAAGCCTGATGCCTTGACTCCTGATGGGTACAAGACATAATTTTTTCTAGCTGGAGAGGATCTGCCTCGGTGCTCCCCAAACTTACACCCAGCTGTTTCCATCAATAGCAGACTTGTACAAGCACAAGCTTAGTTTATTACTTTAAAGAGGTCCCCCTTCCTGTTTGGATTGTATTCTGCCTCTGCATTTGGTCAGGGCCAGCAAAATAGGATTTAATAGAAATTCTCTACAGAGTCACCCTCCTTGCTGATATTGCAGATGTTGCTCTTCTGGCCGTTTGGTCATCGGTTATCAGCCGGATCAGGCCACTAAGGAATCTTGACCTCAGTTGAATGAGTGGGAAGTGCGAGAGAGATCGAAGAGGCCGGAGGCTGAAGTGAGTAAGCTGAGGACACCGTAGCCTGTGGGAAAGCAAGGCAAAACTGTCAAAACTGGTGGCAAGCGCATTGGTTGCATGTAGCCATCACAGACTGTGTGCCCCAGTCTTCACAGAAGCGGCCTACTTCGGTCTGGGTGCAACTTGTGGGGTTCTGGTGAGCCCCACTCTGGCCCAAGTTTCCCAATAAAACACAATAAATGGACTTGGGCTATTTGTCTATCAAAAGTGCCCAAATATTGTGAAAAGTTGTTATCAATGTATCAACAACAACTAGTAACAGTCAAAGCTCTAAGGCAAACATGCATTCTGATAAGATAAGGGGGGTACAATTGCCAGGTGCAGGCAGAAGCATTCCAGCACACCAACAAGAAACAAAACAATAATGGAACCAGCATCACATATGATAAGCATTGCAGATCAAGATGCGGGGCTCCAGCTTTCCCTGCCTGCGTCACCTTTCTTTAGCCATAACTCCCTGGCAAAATCTTGGACAAATGTGCCTTTTCAAAAGACCCAGTGAATACACTGTTTTCCATTACTAAAGACGCAAGTGGTTTACAAATTTCATTACAACCTCAATCATCTAGTTCACTTGAGACATTTTTGAGGGGTTAGTGGGCAATACAGTGTCTCAAACTCCTGTGGAGCTAAAGAAAAAGGCTGCTTTTAGCGGGAGGACTGAGCAAAAAAGAGCATTGAAGCAATGGAAAAGAAGTGGCTTCAAGCATCAGGTATACCTAATGGAACCAGTGGATATGAGCCTCTGCAACCTTTAGTGTCAAACGAACTAAAGGAAGGTATCCACAATGTAATAAGCCCAGAGCCCTCAAAAGGCATCTTGGATACTAGTGAACCCTTGGGTAAAAACAAGGCCCTCAAGGTCTCAGTTAAGGTTGATTATCCTGTAAATTGTCTCCTTCCATAGGTATGTGCAAAAAAGAGGAACCTGGTTTAGAGGAAACACCAAGTGCAGATAGTGATTAGTGGTGTGGCATCTCTAGATCAGTCAAAAGAAGAGCATTATTCCATGGAGATATTAGAGCTTCACATCTTCTCAGGCTGAGATCGTAGCATCGCCAGATGTAAGGAGGCTTTCGGAAGGCTCTCATTTATCAGCGTGCCCTGATATCTCCCTCCAGACAAACACCCCACATGGGAAAGTATCTCGGCAGGACGACGAGATAAATGATGAATGGGATTTCCTGCTTGTTCATTTGAATCAGTTGTAAAAGCCCTCACATTCCAGTCAAGTAAGTTAAATCTATAGTTAGATCTTCTTAACAAGATGGCTGTTTATTGTACTGCTATTGACTCAAAAAGTCGAGTATTAAGCTCATTGGCACAGCGAGCTCAAGCAGAAGCACAATTTGTTTCATCCTGTGCATGTAAACCAGTACTGGATAAACTGAAATGCCTACCAGGGATTCTAGACTCTATGTTAGCAGACATCAAATTGCAATTGAAATGTGACTCTCAGGCAGCGGAAATCTCTACATCAATAAAGCCTGCTAACTGCTAACTAAGGAGCAGCAGCTGGAAAGTTCCTTTTGTGATGCTGGGTAACATAGGATTACCAGCTTAAAGCTCCTTGCTATCTGCCAGTCTACTACGGCAACTTCGGTGACAACTATCCAACAACAGGGGATTTAAGGGATGCTGAGCAACCGAGTGGTGGGAGCTTAAATCAACAGTGTAATTCAGTGATACAGTGCTCCACTAGTAAGACCCTTACGGAGCTTGGTTGTGATGAGAGGAATAAGCAGTAATCATTTATAAATACTGATCCAGTGCTTAGAGAGCTTGATATAAACCCTGTTTCAGCATCAGTTTCAACTGAAGTGATTGCACAGCCTACGAAAACACAGTGCAAGAGACTTAGGAAAACCCATAATAAAAAAGCTAGTGTAACATGGCAAAGGTGCAGGCTGAACAGATTGATCTAGTCTATTCCATCTTTAGAAAGCCTGCTAAGCCATAAGAGATAGTAGGTGATATGAGTGAAGGGGCAGCTTGGAGAAGTGAATGCAGTTAAATATACTTGCCCTCATTATATGCCGCTGCAGCCGGAAAACCACTGATCGCCGTATTATGACTGACACCGGATATCTGCATCGCCGGCAGACGGATATCCGATGGCATTCACTACGGCAGTCAGTGGCGCTTAGGCGGTTCCACTGCCGACATCACCACATCAGAAAAAGCCCACCCGCAGAATTACGACCAGTAATTCTGTGTGGCGGTCTTTTTCTGGCACGGCATTGTCGGCGGTGGGACCGTCGGGTCCTGTCCCCTCACGGAGGAGCAACTCGTCAGACGAGGTAAGTGTCGTCCACAAGGGGAGGGGTGTGTGAATGGGTGTGTGTGTATATGTGTGTCATGAATGTGGGGGAAAGGGGGAGTTATTGTTCGTGCGTTTATGTCTGTGTGTACATGTGGTGATGCATGTGTATATGCGTGTGGACGGGTGTGAGGTGTGTGCATGGGTGTCAACACCAGGACAGTGCGCGCTCTACGGGCAGTATAATGCAAAATGACAAACCTTATGCAATGTAATAATTCATGCATTATGTGTTGATATTGTATATTAACCTTTTGCATTGCAGGTATTTATCTTGAAATGCCATTAATGCTGTTTGTAATGTATTGTTCATTTTCAAGGCTTTGCTGCAAGAATACAGGGTGTGGTTAGGGTGTGGTCCCTATTCTGAGCCTTTCTAGACACCTTTCCTGCAGCCTGGCTGGATGTGGCATGTGGGCGGGGCTTGGGTCTATTTAAAGGTCCCAGCCCAGCTCCACGTGCTCACTATTCAGAGGTCCCGGTGCAGAGCAGCAGCATTTCCCTGAACTCCTGTTCCGGAGGCCTACTTAGGCATTTACCTGGCCCTGTCCTCATTATTTTGCTGATCTTCAAGCAGGGCGGTAAGGCAGATGTCGGGGTAGGCCCCTGATTCCATTTCTAGAAACATTTGAGTTTTGGCCTTTTGATTTACAGTGCGTGCGATTCATTCTTGGCAATTAACCCTTGCAGTTAGGATTGGCAGAGTACGCGATCATTTAGAGGCATTTGAATCTTGATGGTTGAATCAGCAACAGTGTGCGCAATTCATTCTTGGCAATTAACCCTTGCACTTCGGATCGGCAGAGTGCGCAATCATTTAGAGGCATTTGAATCTTGATGGTTGAATTGGCAATAGTGTGCGCGATTCATTCTTGGCAATTAACCCTTGCAGTTCGGATTGGCAGAGTGCGCGATTATTTCAAGGCATTTGAATCTTGATGGTTGAATCGGTAACAGTGTACACAATTCATTCTTGGCAATTAACCCTTGCAGTGCGGATCAGCAGAGGGAACGATCATTTCGAGGCATTTGAATATTGATGGTTGAATCAGCAATAGTGTGCGCGATTCATTCTTGACAATTCACCCTTGCAGTTCAGATCGGCACAGCGCGCGATTATTTCAGGTATTTGAGTCTTGATGCGCAGTCTGGCAATAAGGTGCACAATCATTTCTGGGCAATTGAATCTTGAAACTCATACCAAACAGAGTGTGATCTCTCTAGACAAAACAAGTTTAGTCAGTTTACCTCTTCTGATTCCAATAGCAGTTAAGTCTTTGGGAACGAATGTACTCATTGATTCTTGTTATGACGTAATTGCTATTCTAAGGACTAACTTGAGAGAGTTCAATGTTCAGAGTATATGATTAATAACAAAAGATATTATTTTGAAAATGCTCATATGAAAGTCTGCGTAATCCTGATTTTATTTCCAGGTATCCAGAGTTAAAAAGGTCACGTTATTGAAAAGTTCTTGATCTCTCATGTTATTAGAGTATAGATAATTAAAACAAAGCTCATGAAGATTAATGTGAATAACCTTGCTATTGTGTTCTTAACTCTTCCTTCCACAGGTCTCCTTCCGCGCTGTTCCCAACCTAAAACCCCATCCCCCACTTGACCATTCTTTAACTCTGTCCTATGATAGCTAGTAGAGTTTGGAGCTGCCAAGAGGTGGACGTATTGGGAACAGGCGCAAACCCCGAGGATCCGGTCTCGCTGAATAGTGAGCCCACGAATTTGAATCCTCCTGGTTTGCGCTAGGTTTTCAATATGGCCACATTGGATGAGTTACTTAAGGTAATTACGGGGCTCCAATTGGATGTAGTTGAATCTAAAGACATAGCAGCCAATCTAGCAGAAAGGGTCGATCAGTTACAAGACAGAGTGGGAAAGAAGGAGCAAAGTCCTCTGGGTGTGGCTTAATCCTCCTCCTCAAGGTTCAGGAGGGAATTCTCCAACTAACATTTCGCTCACAGTTTCCACACCCATTCCTTTGGCTCCCCAGAAAGGTTTTCAGGTGATCCTTAGAAGGTACAATCCTTTTTGACTCAAGTAGAATTGCATTTCACCTGTCGACCAAACACCTTCCATGAGCCCCAATCCAGGATGACCTTCTTGATTTCCTATTTGACTGGAGACACGGCCACCTGGGCAATCCCTCTCGTGCGTCGAGATAGTCCCTTGCTTTATAACTGGAGAGACTTTGTCTGAGAATTTGATAGTGTTTTTGATCGAAGAGCAGTTACTCTGTCCACAGACCAAGAACTGTTAAAATTGCAACAAGGAAATAAGGATCTTGTCTCTTACTTGGCTAACTTTAATCGGCTGGTAGCAGAAACGGCCTGACCTGAGGAAAAGAGATCAGCCCTGTTCTATCAAGGACTCAAAGATTAGTAAAAAGACATTGTTGCACAGACTGATACTCAACCCACGGATTGTTAAGATCTGATAAATCTTGTTTTGAGATTGGACCATCGTCTTGCAGAATGACAGGGAACACGCAAAAAGACTGAGAAAAATTCCTGGTGTGTTCATGAGCATAGAGAATCACAAGTTCATGGAGACAGCAATCATGAGCCAATGGAAATAGGAACCATCAGGCGGCCCTTAACGAAAGAAGAGAAAGATCAACGTAGAAAGAATGGACAATGTCTGTACGGTGGTCGAAAGGGCCATTTTACCAAAGAATGTCCAGCAAAACCGAAAAGCAAACAAACTCCTACCAAGAAGGTTGTAGCAAATGCACAGATCAAGCAGGAAAACTAGAACACCCAAGGTGAAAGGAAGGGTTGCTCTTGGGTGTAACCGTGGACCCTTCACAAGATGGTAATAAAGTTTTCCCCGAGTCAAGACATTTAAAGTTAGATCTAGAAGTACTGGTAAAACAAAAGACTTATCTAAAGAAAGCCTTAGTAGATTCCGGGGCTACTGGTAATTTTATTGATGCACAATTGATTCAAACATGGGGGATCCCATGTAAGAAGAAGAAAACACCAGAACTAATACAAGCCATAGATGGAACACTCCTAGCTGGAGGTGCGGTGACTCTGCAGACCTTCCCCTTGTCTGTGATCTGTAAAGGGGGAAATCAAGACACCAAACATGCAGAAAAAATAATCTTTGATGTAATCCATGTTCCTCAGTATGGAATTATCCTAGGAATGCCTTAGTTAAGCTACCATAATCCTTTAATAAATTGGCAAGAAAGGAAAATCACGTTTTCTTCACTTCTGTGTAAAAATGTCTCCGGACATCAAGTGTCACAGATTCTCACAAATCCCACATAGCCACAGCCGCTGAAAAAGATATAACGCTGCCTTTGCAGTATTCATCCTTTCTTGATGTTTTTCACGAAAAAGAAGCAGGAACCTTGCCACCTCACAGACCGTATGACTGTAAAATTGATCTGACTCCTGGTGCTATACTCCCTAGTTGTCGTGTTTATGCCCTGTCTGAACACGAAAATCAATATCTAAGAAACTATTTAGATCAATTTCTAGCTAATGAATTTATCCGCCCTTCCAAGTCTCCTGCAGCATCTCTTCTTTTTTTGTCCCCAAGCCTAATGGGGATCTTAGGGCTTGTATAGACTACAGAGGATTAAATAAAATCACAGTACAGAACAAACACAAATTACCCTTGATTCCTATCTTGTTGGACCAAGTTAAAAAAAGCCAAAATCTGCCTTTAAAACTTGATATGGTCTATTTGAATGCACAATCATGCACTTTGGACTTTGTAATGCTCCAGCAGCATTCCAATTCTTTCTGAATTATGTCCTTAGAGAATATCTAGATCTATTTGCAATTGTTTATATGGATGATATTCTAATCTATTCTGATAACGAAGTCGAACATGTACACCATGTCCAGAAGATTCTCACAGCCCTTCGAAAACATCATTTATATTGCAAATTGAGGAAATGTGAATTTCATGTTACCACCGTTGAATTTTTAGGGGTCATCCTTACCCCTCAAGGCATGGTCATGCCAGAAAGAAAAGTGCAAGCAGTATCTGATTGGCCAATCCCAAAAACTGTTCGAGATGTTCAGTGCTTCCTTGGTTTTGCAAACGTCTATCGCAGGTTCATAGACCATTTCTCACAGACAGTGGCACCAATCACCGAGTTACTAAAAAGAAGGAACCATTTGTATGGTCTCCAGAAGCTGACAATGCTTTTTTAACCTTAAAAGAAGCCTTCTCCACCGCCCCAGTCTTGACTCACCCAGATACTGATCATCCATTCATAGTAGAAGCAGATGCTTCCGATGTGGCAATTGGTGCGGTGTTATCGCAACGCAAATAAGATACCGTTCAGCTCCACCCTGTAGCTTACATGTCTCGAAAACTGAATGAAGCGGAACAAAATTATGTCATTTCTGAGAAAGAACTTCTAGCAATCCGTGATGCCTTCAAAGAAGGGAGACACTATTTGCTAGGCGCCAAGTACACTATTACAGTATACACAGATCATCGTAATCTCCAGTTCATGAGTTCAGCTAGACGTTTGACTCTTCGACAATTATGATAGATGCTGTTTTTTGCTGAGTTTGATTTTGTGGTAGCCTTCTGTCCCGGCAAAGACAATCGCAAAGCGGATGCCTTGTCCAGACAAGACTCTACCATGTTACCCACAATCCAGCCCCCACGAGCTATCATTGCTCCAGACAAAATCCTTTGTATCATTAAAACTGAAGACTTTAAAAAAAATATTCGTAATTCTTTCACCATCGAAAAATGGCAGAAATGGGCTCAAGCAGATCCCAAAAGATCAATCAAACAAGGCCTACCTTTTCTTGATGCATGTTTATTTGTTCCAACTACCAAGTTGCGCAAATTAGTGTTTCATTGGTTGCCCGTTATACCTACAGCAGGTCATCCAGGTATTCCTAAGACACTTGAACTAATCCAACGATATTTTTAGTGGCCTACTTTGACAAAAGACATCAAGCAAATGGTAGCTAACTGTGAAGTTTGTGCTCGTACCAAGACAAGTCATTCACAACCAAAAGGACTGTTACATCCTCTCCCAACTCCACTTTGACCTTGGGAACACATATCAATAGACTTTATTACAGGACTGCCAGTTGTTCAACATCACTCAGTAATCCTTGTAGTGGTAGATAGTCTCACAAGATAAGCACATTCCATTGCTTGCAGGAATTTGCCTACCTCCAGTGAATTGGCAACAATACTTTTAAATGAGTAGTCCGTTATCATGGATTACCAAAAGTAATTCTCTCCGATCGAGGATCCCAATTTGCCTCTAACTTCTGGAAAACGTGGTGCAAAACGCTGCAAGTTACATCTACATTATCTACCAGTCATCATTCTCAAACGGATGGCCAAACTGATAGACTAAATCAAACACTGAAACAACATTTGCGTGCTTACGCTGAAAAAGCACTCCATTCTTGGGTATCAATGCTTTGGTTAGCTGAACTGGCCTACAATAACTGGTATCATACTTCCACTGGAGCAACACCCTTTTTTGGTCTATTTGGTTATCACCCAGATACTTTGCCAATCACAATTCCACAAGAAAGTTCACTTACACCAGCGGTGTCAGAAACAATATGACAACTCCATCAAACCCAGAAACAAATCTAGCAACATCTAAACGAAGCAAAACAAAAGTATAAAAAACATTATGACAAAAAACATTGTGAGGGACCACAATATAAGCCAGGAGATAGAGTGTGGCTTTCCACACGCCACTTTGATTTCAAGAAAAGGCATATGTTTGATCCCAAATATATAGGTCCTTACACAGTTCTTCAACAGATCAATCCAGTAACCTACAAACTACAGTTACCAAAATCACTACCTATTCATCCAGTGTTTCATACTTCTCTCCGGAAAAGAGTATTCCAGGAAACTCGCTATTGACCAACTCCAGTACTAGTACAAGGAGAATTGGAATACGAGGTAAAACAGGTTCTGGATTCAAAATTTAGAGGTCGTACTCTCTGGTATCTAAAATCTTGAAAACGGTACAGTTCAGAGAACAACTCATGGGTCTCAGCATCTGACATTCATGCTCCACGACAAGTGCAGCGTTTTCACTGCCTAAACCCAGACAAGCCAGGCCCTAGAGCGTGTTTGTGAGGGGGGAGTACTGTCAACACCAGGACAGTGCGCGCTCTATGGGCATCATAATGCAAAATGACAAACCTTATGCAATGTAATAATTCATGCATTATGTGTTAATATTGTATATTAAACTTTTGCATTGCAGGTATTTATCTTGAAATTTCATAAATGCTGTTTGTAATGTATTGTTCATTTTCAAGGCTTTGCTGCAAGAATACAGGATGTGGTTAGAGTATGGTCCCTATTCTGAGACCTTTTAGTCGCCTTTCCTGCAGCCTGGCTGGGTGTGGCATGTGGGCGGGGCTTGGGTCTTATTAAAGGACCCAGCCCAGCTCCATGTGCTTACTTTTTAGAGGTCCCGGTGCAGAGCAGCAGCATTTGCCTGAACTCCTGTTCCGGAGGCCTACTTAGGCAATTACCTGGCCCTGTCCTCATTATTTTGCAGATCTTCAAGCAGGGCGGTAAGGCCGATGTTGGGGTAGGCCCCCGCCTCCGTTTCTAGAAGCTTTTGAGTTTTGGCCTTGTGATTTGCAGTGTGCGCGATTCATTCTTGGCAATTAACCCTTGCAGTTCGGATCAGCAGAGTGCGCAATCATTTCGAGGCATTTGAATCTTGATGGTTGAATCAGCAACAGTGTGCGCAATTCATTCTTAGCAATTAACCATTGTAGTTCGGATCGGCAGAGTGCGCAATCATTTCGAGGCATTTAAATCTTGATGGTTGAATCGGCAATAGTGTGCGCGATTCATTCTTTGGAATTAACCCTTGCAGTTCGGATTGGCAGAGGGCACGATCATTTCGAGGCATTTGACTCTTGATGGTTGAATTGGCAATATTGTGGTGATTCATTCTTGGCAATTAACCCTTGCAGTTCAGATTGGCAGAGCGCGCAATCATTTCAGGTATTTGAGTCTTGATGCGAAGTCTGGCAATAAGGTGTGCAATAATTTCTGGGCAATTGAATCTTGAAACTCAGACCAAACAGAGTGTGATCTTTCTAGACAAAACAAGTTTAGTCAGTTTACCTCTTCTACAGTATGATTCATGAATCCAATAGCAGTTAATTCTTTGGGAACGAATGTACTCATTGACTCTTGTTATGACGTAATTGCTATTCTAAGGACTAACTTGAGAGAGTTCAATGTTCAGAGTATATGATTATAAAAAGATATTATTTTGAAAACGCTCATATGAAAGTCTGCGTAATCCTACTTTTATTTCCAGGTATCCAGAGTTAAAAAGGTAACGTTATTGAAAAGTTCTTGATCTCTCATGTTATTAGAGTATAGATAATTAAAACAAAGCTCATGAAGATTAATGTGAATAACCTTGCTATTGTGTTCTTAACTCTTGCTTCCACAGGTCTCGTTACCCGCTGTTCCCAACCTAAAACCCCATCTCCCACTTTGCCATTCTTTAACTCTGTGCTATGATAGCTGGTAGAGTTTGGAGTTGCCAAGAGGTGACGTATTGGGAACAGGTGCAAACACTGAGGATCTGGTCTCGCTGACAGAATAGAACCCACGAATTTGAATCCTCCTGGTTTGCGCTAAGTTTTAAATATGGCCACATTGGACGAGTTACTTAAGTTAATTACGCAGCTAAAATTGGATGTAGTTGAATCTAAAGACATAGCAGCCAATCTAGCAGGAAGGGTGGATCAGTTACAAGACAGAGTGGGAAAGAAAGAGCAAAGTCCTCTGGGTGAGGGTTGGGTTAATCCTCCTACTCAAGGTTCAGGAGAGAATCCTCCAACTAACATTTCACTCACAGTTCCCTTACCCATTCCTTTGGCTCCCCCTGAAAGGTTTTCAGGTGATCCTCGGAAGGTACAATCCTTTTTGACTCAAGTACGCGGCGCGAGCCGAGCATTCGGCCCTTTCTGGGCCAAAGCCGAACCTTCAAGGCCCACGCCACTAGATCTGCGGTTTCCTGGCGCAAGCAGCACGTAAGTCGTGACAGATTGCAGCACCCAACCATTCCGACGTCCTCTGACACTATGGATGATACAGTGGCGGCGGCTGCAGATCCTGATCCATCTCTTTTGACTACCATTCAACAACAAGCTCAGGAATTGCAACAATTGCGCAACGAGAATGCGGTGTTGCGACAGGCTTTGGCCCTCCGCAGTGGCGATGTTCCGACTATCTCCGCCTCTACTCCTCGCTTCTCTGGTGAACCAACTAAACTGCGTGAATTCCTGGATGCACTAACGGTGTACTTCGCCTTCAGACCTACCCAATTCTCTCACGACAGGACAAAGGTGGGATATCTTATTAGTGCATTATCCGGTCCTGCCTTGGCCTGGGCAACCCCGATGGTGTCGTCCAACGATCCGGTATTGTCGGACTATTCTGCCTTCGTGACCCGCTTCAAGCAAATGTTTAGTCGTCCAGGATTAGAAGCC
The DNA here is from genome assembly GCF_031143425.1 of Pleurodeles waltl. Classification (NCBI taxonomy): domain Eukaryota; kingdom Metazoa; phylum Chordata; class Amphibia; order Caudata; family Salamandridae; genus Pleurodeles; species Pleurodeles waltl. The sequence continues at coordinate 932,337,429 of NC_090448.1, read as the reverse complement.
TCAGCAGAGGAAGCATTATGTGATATCCAGCAGGGTTCCCAAGATGTCCTTCAATATATTACACGTTTCCATCAGTTAGCGGCAGAGACCACTTGGGTGGAGCGTACCCTGGTAACTTTGTTCCGCAGAGGGCTTAAGGAAGAAATAAAGGATGAATTAGTACATTCCACTAGAGTTGAAGATCTTCGTGGCTTGATGGATCAAGCACTTTCCATCGAGTATCGTCTTCAAGAACGACGAATGGAGAAGAGAAGGAGTAGAGGATCTTCTCAGCCAAGCTCTTCACGGATGTATCTACCTCGTCCTGGGGAATCTCGTCCCCCTGTTAGAGACACAGAAGGGGAACCCATGCAAGTGGATACTACTCGAGGGCCGCTCTCCGCTAGTGAGAAGGAAGACAGACGGAAGAAAGGATTATGCCTATACTGTGGTTCTGCTGGTCACATGCTTCGTACCTGTCCTGTACGTCCACCTAGACCCTCGGGAAACGCCACTTCCCGTCCTCTGTAAGAAGGGAGGGGACGGGATCATCGGCTATACCTTCCATCAGTTCATTTAATGACAATACTACATACTTGTTCGTGTTATCTGTCATATTACAACTACCTGATGGCCGCCAAGAAAGAACTCTGGCATTGTTGGATTGTGGTGCTATTGGTATATACATGGATAAGACTTGGGCCACTAAGCAACAGATTCCCACACAACCCAAAGACATTCCTGAACAAGTGCACACCGTGGATGGATCCTTGATATCCTCAGGTCCAGTCGACACTACGACCTTGATGTTAAATTTACAGTTTGGTAATCATCAAGAACACCTCTCCTTTGATCTCATTTCGTCTCCCATACCATTATTCTCGGAATTCCGTGGTTTACAAGACATAATCCATATGTGAACTGGGTAACCCGGACAATATCTTTATCCTCACAGTTTTGTCTAGAAAACTGCCTTGCTTCCGATAAGTATTGGTCACCAAACAGACTAACACCTATTAAGAGTACTACGGAGTATTCCATCAATACTATCCAAGGAGTTCCTGAACATTATTTAGAGTTCCAAGACGTGTTTTTAAAACCATCCAGACCTGTATTACCTCCACATCGAGAGTACGATTGTGCTATTCCTTTGGAACCTGGAACAGTCGTTCCCTTTGGGAGGATGTATTCACTCACAGAACCTGAAAAGGAAGTTCTTAAGGAGTATCTGGAGGAAAATGTACAGAGTGGTCTCATTGTTCCATCGTCTTCTCCGGCAGGGGCTCCTCTCTTTTTTGTACCAAAGAAGACCAAAGAACTTCGTCCTTGTCTAGATTTTCGAGGCCTAAACAAAATAACTATCAAGGATCGTTATCCTTTGCCCCTCATCAAGGATATTCTAGAAGCAGTCAGAGGGGCTCAACGTTTTACCAAGTTGGATCTTCGGGGAGCTTACCACCTTTTACGTATAAAAGAAGGAGACGAATGGAAAACAGCATTCAGGACACTGTTTGGTCATTTTGAGTATAAAGTCATGCCCTTTGGTCTTACGAACGCCCCTGCAATATTTCAAAGATTTATGGACTCCATATTTTCCGATCTCTTGAACCAGACAGTCGTAATTTACTTAGACGACATCCTTATTTTCTCCAGACATCCCGCACTCCATTCTTCTCATGTGAAACAAGTCCTTCAAAGACTCCGAGCACATCATCTATCCTGTAAGCCCGAAAAATGTGAGTTCGATAAGACGGAAGTCAAGTATCTGGGTTATCATTTAAGTCCCACCGGCATAGCTATGGACCAAGAAAAGGTACAAGCAATTCTTGATTGGCCTTCTCCTTCTTCTATTAAAGAAACCCAATGTTTCCTAGGATTAGCAAATTTTTACCGGCAGTTCATTCAAGACTTTGCTAAACAGACCAGCCATATAACCCATACTTTAAAGAAGGAAAATCTTAAACAAGGGTTTGTCTGGACTAAGGCGGCTGAAACAGCTTTTCAAGATTTAAAAAAGGCATTCACTCAAGCTCCCATCTTAAGACACCCAGATACCAACAAACAGTTTATTGTAGTTACCGATGCCTCCGAAAGAGCTATTGGAGCTGTCTTACTCCAACTACAAGAGGATGATGGTCTTGAACATCCTGTTTTCTATTTGTCCCATATTCTCTCTTCAGCAGAACAACATTACTCAGTGCTAGAAAGAGAGTTGTTAGCCCTGAAGACAGCCTGCATCGAATGGAGACAGTTTCTGATGGGTTCCAAGGAGCCTTTCGAGGTGAGAACAGATCATCGTAAACTGCAATGTCTACGTAATTTTGTATGCCAAAATAGTCGCCAGGCCCGTTGGGCCTTTTTCTTCAGTCAGTATGACTTTTACATCACCTATATTCCTGGATCTCAAAACATTCTGGCTGATGCTCTGTCTCGCCGTTATCCAGATTGTACTCCTTCCCCGTCTCAGTTTCTACTGGAGCCTAGTAAGATCATTGGAGTTGCTCAATCTTTTCTGGAGGAGGTACAACTGGAGTACTCCAGCCTGTCTAATAGCGAAATAGAGAAATTAAGAACCTTTTTACGCAAGAAGGAAGGATACTATTATCATCAAGATCTGTTATTCCTCCCTACTAACAAAGTTCGAGACAAGGCATTACAGATGTGCCATGATTCACCGATTGCAGGTCATAGAGGTATCAAGGCCACACAAGAACTTCTTTCACGATCTTTCTGGTGGCCTACCTGGAAATCAGATGTCGAAAGATACGTTCAGGCTTGTCCCATATGTGCTCAAGTCAAGATTCCCCGTAGTAGACCTGCAGGATTACTACAGCCTTTGCCAGTTCCACCAACTCCATGGCATACTATTTCCACTGACTTCATGTGTTCGCTTCCACCATCAGCTGGAAACCAGGTTATCATGGTCACTGTTGATTCTTTCACTAAAATGGCTCACTTCACTGCCCTAAAGAAGTTGCCTACATCCCAAGAATTGAGCCAGATATTTATCGACCATATTTTCCGTCTCCATGGACTTCCACATACCATTGTGTCTGGCAGGGGGCCTCAGTATATTTCTCGGTTTTGGAAACATTTTTGCAAGACACTTAACATCAATATAGCACTATCATCCGGTTTCCATCCTCAGACCAATGGGCAAACCGAGCGTTTAAACCAAGGATTAGAACAATACCTTCGCTGCTTTTGTAATTCCACCCAGAGCAATTGGAACACTTATCTTTCTATTGCTGAATATTCCTACAACAATACTGTCCATAGTGCCTCTAAGGTCACTCCTTTTTTCTGTTCCCATGGCTATCATCCTACCTCTTTTCCTACTTCTCCTCAATCTACCTCTCCTCTGCCTGCGATTACTTCTTTTTCCAAACGTCTCCTGCAACTCCATAAACTCATTAGATCTAATTTATTGAACACCAAGAGATATATGAAGAAGATCGCTGATAAGAAACGTGGACCCACTCCAGATTATCACCCTCAAGATAAAGTCTGGCTTTCTTCCAAATTCTTGCCCTCTCGCCTTTCTCTGAATAAGTTCACGCCTCGCTATTATGGGCCTTTCCGTATTCTTCAGTTGATCAATCCTGTCACTGTTCGTCTTCGCTTGCCTCATACTTGGAAGATTCATCCGGTCTTCCATGTATCCCAACTCAAACCTTTTGTCCCTGATCCTTTCTCTCGTCAGTTTCCTTGTCATCCTCCTGTGTTGGTGAATGATGCCCCTGAATATGAGGTTCAGGAGATTTGTGACTCTCGCCTTTTTCACCGACGTCTTCAGTATTTGATTCACTGGAAGGGTTATCCTCTTAGTGAATGCTCTTGGGAAGATGCATCTTCTGTTCACGCCCCTCTTCTGATTTCTCGTTTTCATTGTTTGTTTCCCTTCAAACCTGGACCTTCGGGGGGGACCTACTGTTGCGCCGCGCCACGCAGCGCGAGCCGAGCATTCGGCTCGCGCCGCACAGCGCGTTCTCAGGACGCGGCGCGCCCCGAGCCTTCTCTGCACAGCGCGAGGCCCCAGATTCTACTTGGGGCCTCGCTCTGCCTTTTGATGCGTCCCCGTTTTCCCTTGACCTCTCCTTACCTGTTTCTTTTTCTTCTTCTTTTTCTTCTTTCCTTCCTGAGGCATTTTCTGTCCTTTCTTTATGTCTTTCCCCCTTCCCATGTTACCTTTTTCTTCCCAGCATGCCTTGTTCCCTATTAACTATGGTTCCTGTTCTATTCTATCCTATGTACTTCTTACCTATCTAAGATGGTGTCTTTTACTTCCTGTTGGTCACTTCCTGTTTCTTGGTATATAAGGGCTCTGTTTTTTCTCTTTCCTTGCGCTGCAAAACTATCTGCTCTGATGGTGTCTTCGCTCCTGATTCTAGCCTTCGGTTCTGGATCTTGTCAATTTGTTTCTACCAGCGTTTTTGTATCTTTTTGATTCCTGTTTTTGTTCTTGTTTCAGGAATCCACTGTTTGGAGGTTTTTTCCCCTTTTGGGGTTTTTTCCCTCTGGCACTATTTCTAAAGGGCACGGTCTGTTCTTGGCGGTTCCATTGCCGACAGCACCGTGGCTACTAGAAAGAGTCGCCCCTTTCTGGGCCAAAGCCGAACCTTCAAGGCCCACGCCACTAGATCTGCGGTTTCCTGGCGCAAGCAGCACGTAAGTCGTGACAACACCTTCCCTGATCCCCAATCGAGGGTGGCCTTCTTGATTTCCTATTTGACTGGAGACGCCGCCACCTGGGCAATCCCTCTCGTGCGTCGAGATAGTCCCTTGCTTTATAACTGGAGAGACTTTGTCCGAGAATTTGAAAGTGTTTTTGATCGAAGAGCAGTTACTCTGTCCGCAGACCGAGAACTGTTAAAATTGCGACAAGGAAATAAGGATCTTGTCTCTTACTTGGCTAACTTTAATTGGCTGGTAGCAGAAACGGCCTGACCTGAGGAAAAGAGATCAGCCCTGTTCTAGCAAGGACTCAAAGATGAGTTAAAAGACATTGTTGCACAGATTGATCCTCAACCCACGGATTGTTAAGATCTGATAAATCTTGTTTTGAGATTAGACCATCGTCTTGCAGAACTACAGGGAACACGCCAATAGACTGAGAAAAATTCCTGGCGTGCTCATGAGCATAGAGAATCACAAGTTCATGGAGACAACAATCATGAGTGAAAGGAAATAGGAACCATCAGGCGGCCTTTAACGAAAGAAGAGAAAGATCTACGTAGAAAGAACGGACAATGTCTGTACTGTGGTCGAAAAGAAAGGGCCATTTCGCCAAAGAATGTCCAGCAAAACCAGAAAGTAAACAAACTTCTACCAAGAAGGTTGTAGCAAATGCACAGATAAAGTAGGAAAACTAGAACACCCAAGGTGTAAGGAAGGGTTGTTCTTGGGTGTAAGCGTGGACCCTTCACAAGAAGGTAGAAACGTTTTACTCGAGTCAAGACATTTAAAGTTAGATCTAGAAGTATTGGTAAAACAAAAGACTTACCTAAAGAAAGCCTTAGTAGATTCCGGGGCTACTGGTAATTTTATCGATGCACAATTGATTCAAACATGGGGGATCCGATGTAAGAAGAAGAAAACACCAGAAATAATACAAGCTGTAGATGGAACACTCCTAGCTGGAGGTGCGGTGACTCTGCAGACCTTCCCCTTGTCTGTGATCTGTAAAGGGGGAATTAAAGACACCAAACATGTAGAAAAAATAATCCATGCTCCTCAGTATGGAATTATCCTAGGAATGCCATGGTTAAGCTACCATAATCCTTTAATAAATTGGCAAGAAAGGAAAATCACGTTTTCTTCACTTCTGTGTAAAGAAAAATGTCTCCAGACATCAAGTGTCACAGATTCTCACAAATCCCACATAGCCACAGCCGCTGAAAAAGATGTAACGCTGCCTTTGCAGTATTCATCCTTCCTTGATGTTTTTGACGAAAAAGAAGCAGGAAACTCACAGACCATATGACTGTCAAATTGATCTGACTCTTGGTGCTACACTCCCTAGTTGTCGTGTTTATGACCTGTCTGAACATGAAAATCAATATCTAAGAAACTATTTAGATCAATTTCTAGCTAATGGATTTATCCGCCCTTCCAAGTCTCCTGCAGCATCTCCTCTTTTTTTTGTCCCCAAGGCAAAAGGGGATCTTAGGTCTTGTATAGACTATAGAGGATTAAATAAAATCACAGTAAAGAACAAATACCCATTACCCTTGATTCCTGTCCTGTTGGACCAAGTTAAAAAAGCCAAAATCTACAGCAAGTTAGACCTCAGAGGAGCTTATCACCTAGTCAGGATGAGAGAAGGTGACGAGTGGAAAACTGCCTTTAAAACTCGATATGGTCTATTTAAATACACAGTCATGCCCTTTGGACTTTGTAATGTTCCAGCAGCGTTCCGATTCTTTCTAAATGATGTCCTTAGAGAATCTCTAGATCTATTTGCAATAGTTTATATTGATGATATTCTAATCTATTCTGATAAGGAAGTCGAACATGTACACCATGTCCAGAAGATTCTCACAGCCCTTCGAAAACATCATTTATATTGCAAATTGAGGAAATGTGAATTTCATGTTACCACCGTTGAATTTTTAGGGGTCATCATTACCCCTTAAGGTATGGTCATGGCAGAAAGAAAAGTGCAAGCAGTATCTGATTGGCCAATCCCAAAAATGGTTTGAGATGTTCAGTGCTTCCTTGGTTTTGCAAACTTCTATCGCAGGTTCATAGACCATTTCTCACAGACAGTGGCACCAATCACCAAGTTACTATGAAAGAAAGAACCATTTGTATGGTTTCCAGAAGCTGACAAGGCTTTTCAACTTTAAAAGAAGCCTTCTCCACCGCCCCAGTCTTGACTTACCTAGATACTGAACGTCCATTCATAGTAGAAGCAGATGCTTCAGATTTGGCAATTAGTGCAGTGTTATCGCAACGCAACAAAGATAACGGTCAGCTACACCCTGTAGCTTACATGTCTCGAAAACTGAACGAAGCGGAACAAAATTATGTCATTGCTGAGAAGGAACTTCTAGCAATCCGTGATGCCTTCAAAGAATGGAGACACTATTTGCTAGGCGCCAAGTACACTATTACAGTATACACAGATCATCGTTATCTCCAGTTCATGACTTCAGCTAGACTTTTGACTCCTCGACAATTATGATGGATGCTGTTTTTTGCCGAGTTTGATTTTGTGGTAACCTTCCATCCCGGCAAAGACAATCGCAAAGCGGATGCCTTGTCCAGACAAGACTCTACCAAGTTGCCCACAATCCAGCCCCCACGAGCTATCATTGCTCCAGACAAAATCTTTTATATCATTAAAACTGAAGACTTTTTTGAAAATATTTGTAATTCTTTCACCATTGAAAAATGGCAGAAATGGGCTCAAGCAGACCCCAAAAGACCAATCAAACAAGGCCTACCTTTTCATGATGCATGTTTATTTGTTCCAACTACCAAGTTTTGCAAATTAGTGTTTCATTGGTTGCACGTTATACCTACGGCAGGACATCCAGGTATTCTTAAGACACTTGAACTAATCCAACAATATTTTTGGTGGCCTACTTTGATAAAAGACTTCAAGCAAATGGTAACTAACTGTGAAGTTTGTGCGCATACCAAGACAAGTCATTCCAAACCAAAAGGACTGTCACATCCTCTCTCAGCTCCACTCCGACCATGGGAACACATATCCATAGACTTTATTACAGGACTGCCAGTTGTTCAACATCACTCAGTAATCCTGGTAGTGGTAGATAGTCTCACAAAATATGCACATTTCATTGCTTGCAGGAAATTGCCTACCTCCAGTGAATTGGCAACAATACTTTTAAACAAGTGGTCCGTTATCATGGATTACCAAAAGTAATTCTCTCCAGTCGAGGATCACAATTTGCCTCTAACTTCTGGAAAACGTGGTGCAAAACGCTGCAAGTTACATCTACATTATCTACCAGTCATCATCCTCAAATGGATGGCCAAACTGAGAGACTAAATCAAACATTGAAACAATATTTGCATGCTTAAGCTGAAAAAGCACTCCATTCTTGGGTATGCTTTGGTTAGCTGAACTGGCCTACAATAACTCGTATCATACTTCCACTGGAGCAACGCACTGTTTTGGTCTATTTGGTTATCACCCAGATACTTTGCCAATCCCAATTGCACAAGAAAGTTCACTTACACCAGCGGTGTCAGAAACAATACGACAATTCCAATAAAACCCAGAAACAAATCCAGCAACATCTAAAAAAATCAAAACATATGTATAAAAAACATTATGACAAAAAACATTGTGAGGGACCACAATATAAGCCAGGAGATAGAGTGTGGCTTTCCACACGCCACATTGATTTCAAGAAAAGACATATGTTTAATCTTAAATATATAGGTCCTTACACAGTTCTTCAACAGATCAATCCAGTAACCTACAAACTACAGTTACCAAAATCACTACGTATTCATTCAGTGTTTCATACTTCTCTCCTGAAAAGAGCATTCCAGGAAACTCGCTCTCGACCAACTCCAGTACTAGTACAAGGAGAATTGGAATACAAAGTAAAACAGGTTCTGGATTCAAAATTACGAGGTCGTACTCTCTAGTATCTAATATCTTGGAAAGGGTACGGTCCAGAGAGAGACTCATGGGTCTCAGCATCTGACATTGATGCTCCATGACTAGTGCAGTGTTTTCACCGCCTAAACCCAGACAAGCCAGGCCCTAGAGCGTGTTTGGGAGAGGGGAGTACTGTCAACATCAGGACAGTGCGCGCTCTACGGGCAGCATAATTCAAAATGACAAACCTAATGCAATGTAATAATTCATGCATTATGTGTTGATATTGTATATTAACCTTTTGCATTGCAGGTATTTATCTTGAAATGTCATTAATGCTGTTTGCAATGTATTGTTCATTTTCAAGGCTTTGCCTCAAGAACACAGGGTGTGGTTAGGGTGTGGTCCCTATTCTGAGCCTTTTTAGATGCCTTTCCCGCAGCCTGGCTGGGTGTGGCATGTGGGCGGGGCTTGGGTCTATTTAAAGGACCCAGCCCAGCTCCATGTGCTCACTATTCAGAGGTCCCGGTGCAGAGAAGCAGCACTTCCCTGAACTCCTGTTCCGGAGGCCTATTTAGGCATTTACCTGGCCCAGTCTTCATTATTTTTATGATCTTCAAGCAGTGCGGTAAGGCGGAGGTCGGGGTAGGTCCGACTCCGTTTCTAGAAGCATTTGAGTTTTGGCCTTGTGATTTACAGTGTTCATGATTCATTCTTGGCAATTAACCCTTGCAGTTCGGATCGGCAGAGTGCGCAATCATTTCGAGGCATTTGAATCTTGATGGTTGAATTGGCAACAGTGTGCGCAATTCATTCTTGGCAATTAACCCTTGCAGTTAGGATCGGCAGAGGGCACGATCATTTCGAGGCATTTGATCTTGATGGTTGAATCCGCAATAGTGTGCGCGATTCATTCTTGGCAATTAACCCTTGCAGTTCAGATCGGCAGAGCGCGCAATTATTTCAGGTATTTAAGTCTTGATGGGCAGTCTGGCAATAAGGTGTGCAATAATTTCTGGGCAATTGAATCTTGAAACTCAGAGGAAACAGAGTGTGATCTTTCTAGACAAAACAAGTTTAGTCAGTTTACCTCTTCTACAGTATGATTCATGAATCCAATAGCAGTTAATTCTTTGGGAACGAATGTACTCATTAATTCTTGTTATGACGTAATTGCTATTCTAAGGACTAACTTGAGAGAGTTCAATGTTCAGAGTATATGATTATAAAAAGATGTTATTTTGAAAACGCTCATATGAAAGTCTGCGTAATCCTTCTTTTATTTCCAGGTATCCATAGTTAAAAAGGTCACGTTATTGAAAAGTTCTTGATCCGTCATGTTATTAGAGTATAGATAATGAAAACAAAGTTCTTAGAGATTAATGTGAATAACCTTGCTATTGTGTTCTTAATTCTTGCTTCCACAGGTCTCCTTCCCCGCTGTTCCCAACCTAAAACCCCATCCCCCACTTGGCCATTCTTTAACTCTGTGCTATGATAGCTAGTAGAGTTTGGAGCTGCCAAGAGGTGGACGTATTGGGAACAGGCACAAACTCCGAGGATCCGGTATCGCTGACAATGGGGGAATGTGTTTGGCGAAGGGTGTGTGTGAGTGAGTGCGTGCAGTTGCGTGTATGTTTGTATGTGTATATGTTGTGTGTGTGTGTGCGGTGAGGTACGATTTTGGTGGGGTGTGTGGTTTTGTGAAGATCAGTGAGGGGGGTTGCATATGAATTTATGTAGTTGAAGGGAGGGGGTGGGGGATGGACAGTATATGCGTGCGTGCTTATGTGATGTGTATGGGTATGTATGCGTTTCTATGGGGGTGAATGTTGGGAGTGCGTGTGTGAGTGGAGAGTGTCTGTGTGTGTTTGTGCGTTGTGTGGGTATATGCGTGCATCTGTGCAGAGGTGTTTGGGATGGTATCCTGGCAACAGGAACGCAAGTTCCTGTCGTCTGGATATCTTTCCGCCAGCATTTTGTGGCAGTGAAAAACCTCCAGCCCAGCGGGCCACAGTAAAACGTGGGAATGGGATTGGCGGTTTGGCAGTGGCTACCACCGCGGTCGTAATATGGCGGTCTGCACTGTTGATCCTGTGGTGGTGAGACCGCCACAGAGGCCCTGGGGGTCCATGGACCGCCAGGGTCATAATGAGGGCCACTGTTGATAACATAATTAATGAAACCTCTCTCATCTCAAATATCACCAAACCATTATGGCAACTATCTGTATTTAACTTAACAATTCCCAAATCACCTGTGCTGGATGAGCTGTGTACTACCATGTTGTCAATCAGCAACTGTCCGATTCAGCAGCAAGTGATTTGAGCACAGGAGGAGGAACTTGCTCAAAAATCATCATACTACAACTATGGTCAAAATGGAAGATCCACAAGTCATCCACCGCGCACAACAATCTCTTAAGATGGTTGTAACAGGGAATAAAAGTCACCAGTGAGGTAGCTGAAGAGAAGTTCAGGTACAAACCCAGCAGCCTATATGCACAACTTCTTTAATGACAAACAGGGATGTAAGACCTACACCCTAGGGTAACATTACCCAACAACCATTTTTGGTGCATAATTTACCTTCTTCTATGCGATCAACTCTGAATACTGTCTGCCCACCTAATAAACTTTGTAAGTTCATTTTTATGCCTGAATACGAATCGAGGGGGAATTTTGATAAAATCAATAGAGGCACAATGCTTCGTAAGACATCTTATATCATCAGACATCCATTCAGTCACTTTTGTAAGTGCTTAAAATACTGCCGGAGAATAATCAACTGTGATTGCCTGGGCAACAGATCGGATTGTGGAACTGATGTGGGCAGAGAAGCAGGTATTTGCAATATGGGGAAATGAAATCTCTTGAGATGTAGATGAAGCTTATCCTCAATTTCTCTTTCCCTCTAGTGTTGGAAAATGTCACATCCATTCAGGTTTCGCAGGAAAATGGGCTTTACAACAACAGACCAAGAGACTTGGGGGGTTATTACAACTTTGGAGGAGGTGTTAATCCGTCCCAAAAGTGACGGTAAAGTGACGGATATACCACCAGCCGTATTATGAGTCCATTATATCCTATGGAACTCGTAATACGGCTGGTGGTATATCCGTCACTTTACCGTCACTTTTGGGACGGATTAACACCTCCTCCAAAGTTGTAATAACCCCCTTGGTGCCAATGTACAGGTTCAGACACAGTTGATACTTAGAGGGGCCTGGAGTCATACGTCACATCAACAAGTGGTCTAGATGTCAACACAAATGGCCGTGGCATGGCTGTATTGCCCAATAAATAACTGCAACATGTCACTATGGACTGGTCTTGGCTCTTTGTTGCCCTACTACCTGCTACACAATGGAACCGGTATGATTGACAGGGTAATCACTTAGCCGATTGCCCCCCAAAGGAGAGTCTGTCGATTTGCACCTAGAACATAGAGGGACTAGTGGGTAAAATTGAGGATGAGGCCTTTTTATCTTATATTAAAACCTTTCATGTGGGGATTTTTCAAGAAATCTGGGGTCAATAAGTTATAGATCTTCCAGCATTTTTGAGCTTCAGCAAACCGGCAGTTAGAACTCACACATTTTGAGCCACCCAGCTGTTGTTCTCGCTATTTATGTAGCAGTTGAAGTGAATGTCAGAATAGGGGAGATTAGCATTGACCACCCTAATCTACAAGTAGTAAAACTCATGGGTTATTCTCCAACAACTACATCTTCCCTGCTCATTATAAATGTTTACATACATCCTTTGCAGGCAAAAAAAGAAAGAAACTATTGATATTTTACTGGCTTTTTGATAGTCCACTCTACAACAAATCTGGTGCATTTTATACTAATGACCCAGGATTTTATTTTGAATCTGCTGCAGGCTAAAACCAGGGATCAAATAGTGAAATATTTTGATCAGATCTGGCATATTCCCTCATTTCAACCATGTACACAGAGGGAGGATGCTAGTGGACGTCTATTTATAAATTAAGTGGAACATCTGGGACTGAGAGTTTTGAATGATTGAGCGGAACAGATATTCTGGTGCAACCTCCTCATTACTCAGCACACTCCAATGCTACCATTGACTACACCCTAGTGTCTCTTCTTTTATTTCACATGGTAGCCTACTATGCCCTGGGAAGTCAGCTGGAAAGTAATCATCAACCACAGAAGATAGAGTTAAAACTGAATGTCTTTCTGCATGGGCCAATTCAATCAGACATCAGCGTTGTGTCCACAATCAATTACAGAAGATGGCTGTGGACAATAGATTACATTGAGACAGTGGAAAGGCAATGGGAAATGGTATGCAAAAGATCTCCAGACTCATTGGCCCAGAGGGTCCAATTCGTCAAGCTACTTTTGAAGAGCCAAGATTTTGCCCAATGGGCTTCAGATCCCTTAGCCTTTGTAAGTACTGAGCCTAGAAGGGGGCTCGGCCCAACATAAAGCACCTAAAAGAAAGTTGAACAATGCTTTACGGCTACTTAGAAATTGTCCAAATTTGATTACAGGGATTGGGATCCTCCCAAAGTTGAAACTACTATATAAATAAAGTCTTGTGGGAGTCAGCCAAATCTGAAGTTGATTTTTATAGGTGCAAATTTTTTCAGCCATTAGACGTAATGATGCCAGAGAGCTCTGGCAGTTAGTGAATCATGCTTTATGCCCGTATTTCAGCCTCCTGGACAGCATATCCACAGGAAATGTATGGTGGGCCCACAAAAGTTCACTGGTATCGATGAATCATACTGGGTTCATTAAGGGTATTGGCACATCCACCAACACCCAGATGTTGACCTTATTAATCTTTCAAGCAAGGTGCTGTTCTTTCAATTTACATCTATGTTATGTGGACTTTTATTCAGCTTTTGATGTGGTACAGTGGGACATTCTGTGGTCCAAATTACAAAGCTGGGGAATTTCTCCTCTACTCTTAAAGGCTATTCAATTATTGTACACAAATACTTGGACAGGGGTAAGGCTGGGAAAGGGTACAACAGTTTCTAAAAAAAATCCCAACAAGAAATTGTATGAAGCAGGGCTGCATACTGGCTTCGTATTTATTTAATATGTTTCTTGCGGAGAGGACAACAGCCTTAAATAATGTCAACTCTCATTCATCCATGGTGGCTGGCTTTAACATTTCACATATGTTGCATGCAGATGCTGTTGTCTTGATCAGCCACACTAAGGTTGGCTTCAAGCACTTAATCAATTTAACTGCCCAGTATGCAGCAAAAAATGGGTTAAGAGTTAATCTTAATAAAACAAAAGCTATGTTAGTGACAAGAAGAAGATGATGTTCTTCGCCCATATTCTGTATAGATGGGACAGCTCTGGAAACAGTGAAGGAGTACAAGTATTTGAGAGTGATTTTTTATTCCAAAGGTGCATTCATGAATCAGTGCAGAGCAATAGAAATAAGAAACAACACCCTCATTGCAGACTTCTTTCTACAACTGAGTTCCTTAAAAGCCCTGTCCTTCAAGCTACTTTTGTGAGTATTGCCTGCTAAACATGCTCCCTGTGTGTGGGCAAAGTTATTGAGAATGCCATCATAGAGGATATTGACATCTACTTATTCTTTCTCATGTGGTTTCTCCTGCCCAAATTTCTTTACTGTTTGGCCTTAGAAGGCAGAGCATAAGCAACCTTGGTTCTTTCTTGGAATTTTGACATAAATTACAAAATGACCCAATACCTACCCTATGTCCCATTGTGTGGAAAGTCATGTGACCCCAGAAACAACATGGCATATGATTATTTTAACTTAGCCATAGCCACCTATAAGGCTGAGGAGCTGTTGGGATTTAACCCTTTCACAAACCGCATTTAATAAAGCCATAAATTCTTCTGAAAAAAAGCTCTCATCTGGGCCAGACAATGATGCACTGTCCAAAAAATCTCGTGCATGGATGGTATTAGGTTCATATAGTGCCCTTAAATTTCAAACATATTTAGGGGGTCTGTTTGGTCTAAAGACCAAGATGAAGTTGGTGTGTCCTGGACTAGGTGATTTTCGAACATGTCTTAATTTCCCTGTCTGGAGAAGAACAACTGGTGAGACTTCATGTTGGCTATGTAATTACCCAAAGGAAGATATCTGCCACATTGCCTGTGCCTGTCCAGCACTAATATCAGAACAGAAAAGGCTGTTGAGACAGTACTTTATTAGGAACATTGTACGGACGTGCCAGCAAGCAGTTATAGAATGTCTTCAAGGGGAAGACGTGATGTTCTGTAGGAAATTTTTAAAGTTCATGTGCATTGCAGAGTCAAAGCTAGCAAAGTTTGAGTTATAACAGATATTTTATCTGTGGCATTTGCAGTTCGTTGGAGATGCTTCATGAGTACTCATTTACTGTAGTTTATTTTAGAGGAGAATTAAGGTTGAGCATCAAAGCACTTCCTTCTTATATTAAATGTATTAAGGTTACATATATGAGAGCAGAGGTTTTAGTACATAAACTTGATATTAAGGATATGACAAATTACAGTTTCACTTTTTCACTGTAGTGGTTGTGAGAATACAGAATTGAAATTTAGGATACCGTGAAAGCATATCTGCGTTATTTCTTATATGAACCATACTTTGCATTCATTACAAATTCTAGAATGCACAAAGCACCAGACAAAACTGATAGTTTTCTTTGATATATTTGATAGTTTCAAGAGCCGGAAATAAGCTAAGCAGTAGGCACTTTATTGTGGGTGCATATGAATTAGGCTATATCGCAACTTGCCTGATAGCGATTTCATCTTTGCAACACAATTGTGTGAGATTCAAATGTATAATATTTTATAACATTTTCAGAAATATTTTCACGAGACATGTCTTGTCTTAACTCCTTACACCATATATATTCAGATATTAGGATTGAGGATTTAAGCGTGCATTAAACTTGAATTTAAAATGATGGAAGATAATATCTTTCAAATGGAATGATGGTATTTGTTGTTTGATGTTTTAACTTGCTAATATTGTAAGTTTTAATTAACTAAACAATAAAATACTTACCTTACCACTCTACTACACTCCCTGTACGCTCAACTGTACACCTCTGTACTCCACTCCATATCCATGCACTCCACTGTTCAACACTCTACTCCACTATACAACATTTTCGGACACCCTATGAAACAGCACTCCACTCTACTGTACGAGCCACTGCTCTAATTTATGACACTTTACTCACCTCAACGCAACACCACACCAACTGTACAATTTGCAAATCCTCTGTAATCCTTTACCACATACGTTACTCCACTCAAATCCACTCCAGTCTACTCCATTGCACAATACTTTATCTCAATAGATGCCACTGTCTGACAATCCACTCTATGCCACTCCACTGTACAACAGCATACTGTACTCTATACAACTTCACTCTACAAGAGACTACTACACTCTGTGCCACTCTATAACACTCTACTCCACTTTACTACAACGTATGACACTCTAGCACACACTTCTCATCTCTATGACATGCTACTCCACTAAATGCACGGCCACTGGAATTATGCGGCAGGAGAGGGGGAAATTATGTGGCAGGGTTGAGTAAGTTATGCAACAAGAAAAGACAAATGAATTGTCCTAATGTTGCACATTTTGCAATAGCATTACTTCATTACTTCATCCTTTTTATACTTGGTAACACTGTCAGGGTATTGATTGCACCTCATTAGTACCCATTTTCCACTCAAAATGTAGCAATAAGGAACAGAAAGGTGACCAGCCCAGCTTTTAAGAGGGCATCCCACTGCTAAGCAACACGTGTTGCTGCATTTTAGTAACTTTGAACCGTTTGACAATGTTCTTGTTTACATTTGCAGATTATATGGCAGATAAAGGATTATGTGGCAAATCTAGAATTATGCAAAAATTGCAGAGGCTGCACAGTTGCATAATTTCAATGGCCCTAACTGCACAACAAACCGCTTCACTCTACAACCCGCCTGTAAGAAATTGGGTTACTGGTTGAGGGAGGTGAAAAGCTACTTAATCAGAAACCACAATATTTTTTGAGGTAAAGTCACAAGCAATCCCTAAATTAACCTATTCTCAGCCTTCGGGTAACTTGGCACAGAGCAGTCACACTTAACTCAGACCCAATGTGTAAAGTCTTTGTACAACACAACAAACAGTAAGAAAGTGAAAACCCTCTATAAAACAGATCACACACCAGATTAGCAAAATAGAGTATTTTTTAGTAAATAAAGCAAAACCAAAATTACAATATTTCAATCAGGAGAAGCTCAAATATGTAGGTTTAAAGATCTGGGTGAACATAGCAGCAAGAAGCACAAAACACCAACCGTGGATATCTGTATGTATTGGATTGGGATAAACTCACAAGTTCAGGCTGACTTACATGGAGCGTGGTCTACAGGGACCCAGTTAGGTCCCCTGAACAAGAGTACTCTAAAGCCTTGCTATGGTGTGTTGCGAGGTCCTGTATCCAGGATGCATCGTGCATCCGAGGTAATTGTAGTCAAAAACTCTGACTTTGCCATAAAAGAGTATTTTTCAATACAATTCCCAAGCTACCAAACATGAACTGTTTACTCGCTTCCATTTAAAAGTTATAGCTTATTAAATGTAATGAGGCAACACCAATACTATCCTATGGGAGAGGCAGGCCTTGTAAGAGTGAAAAATGAATTTAAGAGTTTTTCACTATAAGGACATGCAAAACATAAAAGTACATGTCCTACATTTAAATACAATGCACCCTGCTGTGTGGGCTGTTTAGACCCTACCGTAGTGGTGACGCATATGTATTGAAAAGGAAGGTTTGGGCCTGGTAAATTGTCTATTTTGCTAAGTTGAAATGTCAGTTTAAAACTGAACACACAGGCAGCAATGACAGGCCTGAGACAAGTTTAAAGGGCTACATAAATAGGTGGCACAATAAGTACCACAAGCCCACTCATAGCATTTAATTTACAGGCCCTGGGTACATGTAGTACTACTTTACAAGTGACTTAGAAGTAAATGAAATATGCTAATGGTACCATGTTTTTAGGAGTGAGCACACACACTTTAGCACTAGTTAGCAATGGCACAATAGACAGAGGCCTAAGGCCAACAAAATGTCTAACACTTTACTCCACTGTATGCAACGCCACTTCACTCTATTCCACTGCACTCCATTCAACTCTTCATCACTAAACTCTATAACTCTAGTCTGTATGATGCGTCCTCTACTATACTCTATGACACTCCACATAACAGCTCAACTGAAGGACATTTGATACTATGATTTGAAACAAATGTTTAATAAAAAATAAAAAACTTTGAAATTCAATAGAAAAAAAAAGGTAAAGGATAAGCTACTTTAGGAAAAATGTATTTATTATTTATATACAAACCCAACTTAAACTGTATAAACATTGGAGCTTAAACTGATATAGTTATAACTTACATTTATAATTTGTTTGCCATCTTCATTTAATGTAAGTCACACTCCTCTCAAGGTCTAGGCACCTTACTTGCCACAATACATTAAATAATACTCGCCACTTTACCATGCCGAGTTCTTTGAAATGATGTCATTTGAGATGATTGAGTGTTGTTATGAATGCTATCATTTCACTTGTTATAAGTCATGTAGCATGCAAGGAAATAACCAGTGCATGAAGAAAGCATGAGCTGTGTAGCTATGAATAGTAAATCTATACTTCCCGGTATGCAATTACCTTTTGATATTTTGTCCCACATTATGTTGTCCTTGATATTCTTGCTCCCTGATATTTTTGGTGTTGCTATTCAATAGACACATCTTATGATGAAATGTGCATTGTGATTGTATTTTAAATGACTGTTAAACATGTAACATTTTAAGAAATGTAAGTTTTCATAACACACCATTGTTCCATTTACATCATTTTATGAGAGGTTTACACCACATTTTGTTTTTATTCATTATTTCATTGTTTTGTAATGTAAAACATATTTAAACATTTAAGAATCTCTGAGAATACCTTAACTTGTAGGTTGAATGGCAAATTAAAAATGAACCAACAGTGGCTTAGGCAAACTCTACAGATTTTTGTGATCATTCTCTCCACTTTTTGTCTACAAAACTGATATGGAGAGCAAACCCCATACAATTTAATGTACTCACTGCAAAAATAAAAAACGTCAAGAGTCGCATGGCCAAGAGAAAGTTTTAAAAGTCTCACACACATTTGCCTTCTTAAAATAATAATGCTGTCTGTCCATTGGTTCTTACAGACAGTATTTCACACTGACTCCATATCTCCAGAATAGAATCATTATATAGCTTACATGGTAAAAGTCTGTACTTCCTAACGTTGTGTCTTCTCTGCTTGCTTTACATGTAGACATGCGTTTGTGCATATTGCTGACATAGCATTCTGGGATTTTGGGAATGTAACATTTGATGTTAAACTGCAAATTTAACAAATCACTATAGAAGTAGTTGTAAATACTGAGCTGCCCATAATTAATGCTTTGTGTTATGTTGCTTAATATTGAAACCAGAATATTGAATGGCACACATTATTGAGGACAGAATATAAAAGATTGACAGGTAAGCAAGTCTAGATTTTCTATGCCTAACTCTACATTATTACCTTTCGCTATTTTGTCCCTCAATAGTCTGTGCTCGAAATTCTTGTAGAATTATATTGTTAGTGTTGATATTCAATAGTACAATCTTATCATGAAAGGTGGGTTGTGTGTGTATGCTACACAAATGTCAAATGACTAAAACTTTAAGAGAAGGAAGTTGTTATAGCATATATTTTTTCATAACATAATGTTCAATTTCAATCATTTTATGAGAAGTCTGCAACACAGCTTATTTTTACTTATTATTTCATTGTTTTATAATGTAAAAAACAATATTTGTGAACCTTTGAAAATAAATTTACATGTAGGTTGGATGAGAAATAAAGATGAGCCAAGAGTTTTTTTCACAGGACCTACAACTTTTCGCTTTTTCTCGGTTTGGTCATTTGAAAACTGATATGGAGTGCAATGCTGCAAATGTATGCACGAAAATGTAAAAAAGAAAAGGTAACAGTTGCATGACCAAGCAAAAGAAAAAAGAAAAGTCTCATGCCCTTCTTCCTTTTAAAAATAATGCTGACTACCTATTAGTCCCTAAATATAGCATGTCATACGTGCCTCGGTGTACAAGTTGTTTAGTCCCCTGCGTCCATTTCTGTGTGTGTGGGTCAGGTACAGGTGGGCCGGGGAGCAGTGCTAAATTGTCTGGAGTAGCGTGACAGGACAGGGACAGAGAGGCCTATGGGCCAGTTTTCTGGAGGACTGGGGCTGCAGCACAGATGAGGCCTTGTGGCACTGCTGCAATATCATATAAGGACTGTGGCAGAAAGGCCCAGAGTTCAACTTTAAGGGTGTAGCATGGGACAAGCTGGAGCCCATTGGTAAATGACTGGCTCTAAAGTGACAGGGGCAAGCTAGAGAGGTTTTGAGGTGCTCTGAATCAGAGCATTTCCCCAGGCCATTAAAACAGTGAACAATTAATATCACATGTATCTAGGGGAAGATAGGACAACTCTCATTGGAGGGAAAGAGTCTGCACCCATGGGAAAGGGTATTATGGAATGAAGAAATACCCTGAAGACGCGGTGGAGCACATGACAACAAATGGATAAAAGTGGACAATGAGCTGAGAGATGAGCAGTATCTGGTGAGAAAAGTTGAAACAGATCCACTTGGGGGGCATATGGATTGGAGTGACCTCTAGCGGCATTTGGACTGACTTCTAGAGGCCTCAGAGAAGAAGCCCTTTCCAGAGAGAGAGTAGCACACTGGTGGAAGACTGAACACCGCAGTGAGAGAGGCATTGCAGTAAGAGAGAACAGGATACAGAGCAGCACAACCCTAAGAGATTTAACACCTGGAACGACAGCAGTGCACTGAGGGCTGTCACAAGGATTGGAGCAGAACCCTGAGAGACAGCAACTCTGTGTGAGGGGTTTCACAAGACCCAGTATAGCACCCAGAAGGAAAAGCCAGAAGAAGACTGTTAGAACTTCACGCCAGACTAATAGTTATCAAATTCTTCTTTTATTTGAAGTCATCTTCAGTAAGGCCACCACCTCTGCTTGCTCTCAGTCCACACTCCGTTCTCCATTCCCAACATTCCAATTCTCTCACATTCTCTCCTACCTTATTATGTTCCATCCTCATCTAACTACAATTATACACTTTAAAGTAGAAGACATAACACATCTCCTCTCTTATATAACGAACAGCAACACAAATAACAAGAACAAAATTAACAAAATTCACAAAATTGTTTTTCTTTTTCTTTCTTCTTCTAATTAAGGAAGGAAAAAAACTTAACTCTAAGAACAGTCTACCTTGTTATATAATCTTGCAAGTATAAAGGTGGTTTTATAATTATTCCTTGTTTACTCTCATATGATTCGCTCTTCATATCATATCCTGTACTTTTCTCTATAGCATTAGCATCCTCATGCGTTGTAATTTCCTTTTCAACTCCATTCCTAGATTCGTCCCTAGTTGTCATGCTACCGTCAACCCTTTGTTGCGTGTCTAACCAACAATATATTTTTTTTTAATCCTCACTGGAAATTGCTGTACCCTCTTTACATTATACAAAATGATTCATGTGCCAAACCCGACCATCACTCAATTTGGCCGAATTATCACAAACTTCAACTACCACTCTTGGTTCAGAATATTTGCTTTGACCTTTCTTAACCTTACCTGGTAATTTAACACACAGGCCCTCATTACAACCCTGGCGGTCGGTGTTAAAGCGGTGGTAATATCGCCAACAGGCCGGCGGGAAAATAAATGGGATTACGACCGTGGCGGAAACCGCCAGCATAGACAGCCACTTTAACACTCTCTTTCATCCTGCCAAGGACTGAGGTAGTGGATGAGATACTCCACTGGTTCTGGAGGGGGCTTTGTGCCCAGAGTGCTTGATCCTGCCAAGGACTGAGGTAGTGGATGCCTTTCTCCACTGGTTCTGGAGGGGGCTTGGTGCCCAGAGTTCTTTATCCTGCCAAGGACTGAGGTAGTGGATGCCTTTCTCCACTGGCTCTGGAGGGGGTTTGTGCCCAGAGTGCTTCATCCTGCCAAGGACTGAGGTAGTGGATGAGAAACTCCACTGGTTCTGGAGGGGGCTTGGTGCCCAGAGTGCTTGATCCTGCCAAGGTCAGAGGTAGTGGATGTGATACTCCACTGGTTCTGGAGGGGGCCTAGTGCCAGGAGTGCTCCACGTGCAGTGCGGCCGGAAAAATAACTCGCCTGGGTGTGTGTGCCACGAGATTGCCGAGGTACAGGTAGCATGATACGCCATGGAGGCAGAGACATACCCCACACTGCTGTGGCTTTGCATTCCATATGCAGGTGACAACTGTGATGACAGTGATGCTTCATGGAAGCTGCCCAGGGTCCTGAAACTCACCACCAGCCTCGGACGACTGACCACTGGGGATGGTAGCCATGTCTGCGGTGGTGCCACTGTCTGAGGATGTCGCGGGGCTGCTGGTGGTGCTTGCGGCGATGTCAGTCGGGCAGTGCTTGCGGCGGTGTCAGTTGCAACGGTGCTGGCTGCGGGGTCTGTGGCAGCGGTGCTGGCTGCGGGGTTTGTGGCGGCGGTGCTGGCGGCGGGGTCTGTGGCAGCGGTACTGGCTGCGGGGTCTGTGGTGGCGGTGCTGGCGGTGCTGGCGGCGGGGTCTGTGGCGGCGGTGCTGGCTCCGGGGTCTGTGGTGGCAGTGCTGGCGGTGGGGTCTGTAGCAGCGGTGCTGGCTGCGGGGTCTGTGGCGGTGGTGCTGGCTGCGGGGTCTGTGGCGGTGCAGGTGGCGGTGTTCTCTTCATACAGGTTGGCGTCGACGTGGACAGAAGGTGCAGATGGTGTGTTTGGCCGACCAGTACATCTCCAATGTGAATGCCAAATTTCCTGGCTCAGTGCATGACACTTATATTTAGAGGAATAGCAGCATCCCTTATGTGATGGGGCAACTCCAGAGGCACCATGTGTGGCTAATAGGTGAGGTCAAGGACCCTATACAGTGTGAATAGTTGTCTGAGTATGGGGTTGTCCCTACGGGTTAGTGTGTGTCTAACAGTTGTCCCTTGACATTTGCAGGTGACTCTGGTTACCCCAACCTGTCATGGCTACTAACCCCAGTGAGAATTCCCAGGACAAGGGCAGAGGAACGCTACAATGAGGAACATGGGCGAACTAGGAGGGTGATTGAACACACCTTCAGCCTTCTGAAGGCCAGGTTCCGGTGCCTCCATATGACAGGTGGTTCTCTCTACTACTCACCAAAGAAGGTGTGCCAGATCATCGTGGCCTGCTGTACGCTGCACAACCTGGCTTTGCGACGGCAGTTACCTTTTCTACAGGAGGATGGGCCAGATGGTGGTCTTGTGGCAGCTGTGGAGCCTGTGCACAGTGAAGAAGAGGAGGCAGAAGAAGAGGATATCGACAACAGAAACAACATAATCATGCAATACTTCCAGTGAGACACAGGTAAGAAGATGTCACTGCCTCCCACATCTCATTGTTGGAGCTAGCATAAGTCTGTCATTTTCACTCAGTGTATGGACCCTGACTTGTCACTTTGCCTTTCCATTTCACAGATGAGGGTCCCACTTTGTGCCCTCTGCTATATTTCCTCCAGCCCTACAGCTGTGTTACATCGGTATGTGAACAATTAAATTGACATTGCTATATTCCATGGTTATTGCAATTACACATTTGTGAAAGCACAGTCAGTCTGTTTTGTGATTAAAGTGTGTTTATTTCTGTGCAAATAAGTGGAGGGGGTTGTAAAGTGGGCAGGGGTGATGGTGGAGGAATGTCTATGGTAGAGTCCAGTCTATTTGTTTCACAGGTGCATTGTCCAAAGGGGCATAGGAAGTGGAGCAATGGCAGTTTAAGGATGGACAGGGTGACAAAGTGGGACAGAAGGGTGACATTCAGGGGGGTCTCATTTCCTGGTGGGGGTCTTGGCAATGTTCTCTGTCTTGTTCCTGGATCTCAGGGATCGTTTGCGGGGTGGTTCTCCATCTGCAGGGGGTGGGTTGCTGGTGTCGTGTTCCTGTGGCGGTGCCTCCTGTCCACTAGCGCCGGCGGAGGTGGATGGCTGTTCATCATCCAGGCTAGTGTCAGGGGCCCCTTGTTGTGCCACAGTGTCCCTCCTGGTGTTGACAAGGTCTTGCAGCACCCCTGCAATGGTGACCAGGGTGCTGTTTATGGACTTCAGGTCCTCCCTGATCCCCAGATAGTGTTACTCCTGCTGCCGCAGGGTCACCTGAAACTTGCCCAGTACCGTTGCCATCGTCTCATAGGAATGATGATAAGCTCCCATGATGTTGGAGAGGGCCTCGTGGAGAATGGGTTCCTGGGCCTATCCTCCCCCTGTCGCACAGCAGTCCTCCCAGTTTTCCCTGTTTTCCTGAGCCTCTGTCCCCTGAACCGTGTGCCCACTGCCACTGCCCCCAGGTCCCTGATTTTCTTTGGTTGGTGGGTTTGCCTGGGTTCCCTGTAGTGGTGGACATACTGCTGATTGACGTGTCCTGGGAACAGAGGGATGGGCCCACTGGGTGGGTGCTGTGCTGGTGTTTTCTGAGGGGGGAGGGTCTGTGGTGGCTTGTGACAGTGTCAGGGGAACCGACTGTCCCGAGGTCCCTGATGGGCCAGGCTGGTCATCTTCATCCAGTTGTGCAGAGCTGCTGTCATCACTGTGGGGGGACTGGATATGTCTGGTACCTCCTGTCCGGTGACGTTGGATTGAGGTCCTGCAGGGGTGTAAAGGCATGATTATTGCATCTGTGTGTGCCATCGTGTGCAATGGGTGAGTGACCCTGTACTCCAGTGCTTTCATTCTTGTCTTGGTCCTTGTGTGATTTTTGGTTTGGGGTCTGTGTGGGTATCTGTAGTGGACATGCTTTGGTGATGGGTGTCCATGCTTTGGTATTGCATGCGGGGCTTGGTGATGGGATGGGTGGGTTGTGATAGTGGGGCAAATGTGAGGTGTTGGACTGATAGGGGTGAGGGTGAGGGTTGGAGTATGTGATGGCATGCAGGTAGGGTGGGGGAAATAGTAGTAAAGCTTTGCCCTACCAGAGTTCATTCCTCCTGCTTCTCCTGCGAGGCCCTTAGGATGCAGTATTGCCAAGACCTGCTCCTCCCATGTTGTTAGTTGTGGGGGAGGATGTGGGGGGCCACCGCCAGTCCTCTGTACAGCAATCTGGTGTCTGGAGACCACGGAACGCACCTTCCCCCGTAGGTCGTTCCACCTCTTCCTGATGTTCTGGGGTGCTATCCACCCTGTCGACAATTCTGCGCCATAGCTCCATCTTCCTTGCAATGGAGGTGTGCTGCATCTGTGATCCGAATAGCTGTGGCTCTACCCGGACGATTTTCTCCACCACGACCCTGATCTCCTCCTCAGAGAACCTGGGGTGTCTTTGAGGTGCCATGATGTGGTGTGGGTGATGTCTGAGGTGGTGTGTGTTTTGATGTGTGAGGAGATGTGTTGTTGTGTGTTGTTTGAGGTGCGTGGATGTTGTGTAAGTGATGGTGTTGTGTGTCTGTGGATGCTGGTGTTGTTTATGGTGGTGTCTCTCTCTGGCGTGGTTTCAGAATTCTGGTATTAAGGGCTTGTGGGTGATGTGGGTGTGTGTTTTATATTGGATTGGGTGTGTGGGTGTGGTGTGTGTATGTGTGTCAGGTGTGTGTATTTCGAATTGTCCAATGTGGTTGTGTTTTGTAAATGAGTGTGTATTTTGAGCGTGACGGTGTGTACCGCCAATGGAATACTGCGGTTGAAAGACCGCCGCGTGGATTCGTGGGTCGTGATAGTGTGGGCGTATTTCTGTTGGCGTGACGGTGGAGGTTTTGTTATCGCCAGTTTATCACTGACCTTTGGTGTAGCGGACTTGTGTGGGTGTCTGTATTATGGCAGATTCCGAGCTGTGGGTCGTAATAGCTGTAGCGGAATTCCGTGGCCACAGCGGTATGTTGGCGTTCTTCTGCACGGCGGTAAGCGGCATTTACCGCCAGGGTTGTAATGAAGGCCATAATGTTTAACCCTTCTTCAAACCAATCTCTTTAGCCCCCTTCTTATTGTCCACACACTCCTTATACTCATCTTGTGCTTTTTGAACATTCTTTATTACTTCAGAGGGAAACCAGTCCTTTAATTTAGAATTATTTAACCACCCCTCATTGTCCTTCATAAATGGTATTCTTCCCCTCATGATGGTAAATGGGTTGTACCCAGTCACAGTCGGGGTAGTCCTATACATCCAAAACATTTTTTGATACTGGATTTCCAATCTACATTTTGATACTTAGATAATTGTAATGAATCTTTAAAAACACGATTAAATCTCTCTACTTCTCCATTCCCACTCGGGTGATAAACAGAAACTAACTTATGCTCTATGCCATTCCTCTTAAAGAACACTCTATTTCTTCACTTTTGAATTTTACACCATTGTCTGTAATAACTTTTTTAGGCAAACCCTCCCTTCGAAATAGTTCATCCAAGAATAACAAAATAGTCCCTGAATTAGCCTTATTGACAAATTTAACTTCTGGCCATTTTGAAAAGTAATCTATAGCCACTATTATCTACCATTCTTCATTTTCCTCAACAATTGGGCCCATAATATCTACACCGATAACTTCCCACACCATCTTTGGACATGGAACTGGATGTAACATTGGCTTCAAAGGAACAAGTGATTTATCTGCATTCAAACACAAATCACAAACTCTAATGACTCTCTCAATTTCGACATCCATACCTGGCCACCAGTAATTCTCCTTAATTTTCTTTTTAGTCTTAACAATACCTAAATGTCCTTCATGACATATTTTGATAATAGTCTCTCTCAAATTTTTTGGTGGTAAAATCCTGTCTCCTCTCACAACGTTGTTTTGAATTGCAGACAATTCATTACGTAATTCAAATAAATTCCTTAACTCTGCTTCAACCTTCTTTTTCTCTGGCCATCCATTTTGAATATACTTCCCTAAAGTAGACACCAATTGATCATTTAAATTAGCCTCAATCAAATCCTTGCTCCTAATGGCATACCAATCCATACTCCCTGTCCATGCTACATTTACCTCCTCTATTACTTCAAATTTTTCTTCAAGAGGTAACGGCAACCTACTCAAGCAGTCTACCATTTTGTTTCTAACACCTGGTAAATATACTAGCTTATATCTGAAGTCCAAAAGTCTTCTGGACATCTTAGCTATCCTTGCAGTAGCTTTCAAAAGACCCTCAGTTGATAGCACTTTTAACAAGGGTTTATGATCACACCTTACTTCAACATTGAAGCCCCACAAAAAGTTCCCAAAGTGTTCTAATCCCAACACTACTGCTAGAGTTTCTTTTTCTCTGACCAAATATTTTTCTTCTGTAGGTGATAATGCCCTAGAGGGAAAAGCTATGGTAACTTCTTCACCCTTGATACCTTTTTGACTCAGAACTGCACCAATACCCTTGTTGCTTGCATCAGTAGTTGGCATAGAGATGAGTTTGGGATCAAAACCAGATAAACTCCTTCCCAGGTAAATTTTCTCCTTTATCCCTTCAAAATCCCTCTGAAGAATATTTTACCAAACAAATTTACATTTTTGCTTCAATAATTGCCTCATATTGAATGTCTTTCCTGAAACGTTCCTGACGAATTTAGCATAAAATTCCGCCAGCCCAAGGAATGATCTCAACTCATCTTTATTACTAGGTGCTAGTACATCTTTTATAGCAGTCATCAATTTTTGTTTTAGTTTAATAACTTCTGCCATAGTTTCGTGCCCTAAACAGTTTAACTTTTGCACACCAAATTTGCATTATGAAAATTCTGCTGTCAACCCTGTGTCTCTCAAAATACCTAAAACTTTATCTACTCTGGCGTCATGTTGCTCCTTATTCTTCCCCATAATCAAAATGTCATCCTGAAAGAAAATCACTCCCTCCATGTTATTGAAAAGCTTATGCATCAACTTCTGGAAGACTGCTGCAGCAGAGGCAAGCCCAAAAGGCATACGAACATAATGATAAAACCTCTTAGGAATCATAAATACAGTCAAGTTTTAACTATCTTCATGCAGCTTAATTTGGTGAAAAGCGGACGACAAATCTATAGATGTAAACCATTCCATACCCTTAGTCATAGCAAGCATTTCATTTATCTTGGGTAAAGGAATCTTCTCCACTATGATGTTGCTGTTCAATTCTCTCAAATCAATACACAATTGGATTTTTCCATTGGCTTTATGAACTGCCACCAATGGATAAATCCACTCCGTTGCTTCCACTTCCTCAATTATACCTTTTTTTAAAAGACTCTCTAGTTCCTTGTCAACTTCTTCCCTTATTACCCAAGGCATGTTTAGAGATTTATGTACTTTAGGTACAGCATTTTTCTTTAATATGATTTTATGGGATTACTCCTTAAGAGTGCCAGTTTCTCCAGAAAACACTTCCAGAAGCTTGGATTTTAATTTGGCATCACTTTCTTCATTGCCACACACTACTTTTACTTGTTCTACACTGTAAGGATCTAAGATAATATTAAGCGCTCTCTGATCCAACCATCCCAGAACTGCTGGTTCTTCTTCAGCAATATTCAATTTACCTAATGTTCTTTGAACTCAAAAACAACTTTCATGTAACCAATCATGGGTATAGATTCTCCTGTGAAACTCCCTGGAGTATTCTCTGAAGGACACAAGGAGGATCCAATGACACTTATAAATTTTTCCTCCCACAACATCCTATTAATTATTGTGAATGGAGAACCAGAATCAGCCACTATAAGTATGTGCACTCCTCCCAAACAAATGTTGCAAACTGGTTTGTTTCTGGACTGCACATTCAGGTGTTTGATTCAGAAATCTTACTCCAGTTTAATTTCCTCACCTCTTTCACTGTCAAGAGGGCTAATAGAGCTATTAATTCCTAGAACGCATTCCTGTTCTTTTGGGCAATTGCTTGTCTCAGATCCTGAATCCGAGTTAGATTCATTGTTGATCATGGACACCTTTCTACATTTCCTACAAACTTTAGCGAAATTTCCCTTAATTCCACAAACTCCACAAAGTTGGTTACGTGCAGGGCACTTTTTACTTTATGCTAGATGTTCCTTACTCCCACACCCATAACATCTTTTATCTATTGTGCCATTATCTATTTGAAGGTTGTCATGTTTATGTATATCTTTTTCTTTCTTATATCTTACTTTACTAATGATGTCATTCTGTGACTCCTTTCTCTCAAAAGTAACAGCTCAGGCACACTTATTTGATATTTCAGCCTTCTTTACTAAAGAAATGACTTCCTCTAATTGTGACTCTCCATGAATCCATAACCTTTCTTGAATATGGTCATGGTTTACATGCATTTTAATCTGATCTCGTATCAGTTCATCATATTCTTCAATCAATTCAATTTTCCCCTGTTTCCTATTAAAAAAAATAAAAACTATCAATGACAATACACACTGATCTGGAGTAATACTTGTCTAAGTCCTCCAATGCATGTAAGAACACATTTGAGTCATCATCTTGTCTAACCTTCTTTTCCATAGAATTATACATCTTAAGACCATGAGGTTCTAGGCAATATAACTTTTTTTTTTTTTTGACTGGTGTTAATTCTTCATCTTCAATAGTTTCCAAGTAGTTCATGAAGTACTCCTTCCATTCATACCATTTCATCAGGGGTTCCCCTGCAGAGCTCAGAAATGGTTGTGGATGAGTGAGGGAAAATGTCTGTGCCGCCACATTCTAATAAAATGTTCTTCCTGTATAACCTTGTCTTTTAGCTTGCGGTGCGTGATCACTTCAAAATGGCCGACAGGTACTACCAAATGTCAGAGCAGGTTAACACAATAGAGGCTATGCAGAAAGTAGTTACAGGAACAAAGTACCCATAAAGCACAGCCTCACAGGCACATGTATGCAAGGAATGTTGAAGTAATTGAAGCCAAAGGAAAACGTCTTCAGTGGTACGTAAATATCCTTAGACTATTATGTACATCCGATGTATCGCTCGCATTGACATCAGCTAATTAATATCTGCTCCTGCTCTGTAAGTAGTGGTGCGGTGCTGTATGCACGATTAGTTACGCGCAACCGCTCACAAGCTTGTTTAATCAATCTTGGAGAATCTCCTCTCGTGCCCAATGCGCGATTAGACTCTCTCACTGAGGTTTGAATAATAACCTTCTGTGCTTAGTCGTTGCCAGCGCGCGATCTCTCAAACACCTGCTGCTGACTTATTTAATTGGTCTTAGAGAGTCTCCGCTTCTGCCATATGCTCGATAGACTCTCGCACCGAAGTTTGAATAATGATCTTCCGTGCTGAGTCACTGCTTGCGCGCGATCCCTCAAACAGCTGCCTCTGACTTCAAAATCTCTCAAAATGCAGTGACTTCCAAATCTTAAATAAACACCTTGGGGGTCATTCCGACCGCCGGGGCCGGGGTCGGCGGGAGCACCGCCAACAGGCTGGCGGTGCCCCGCAGGGCATTCTGACCGCGGCGGTTTGGCCGCGGTCAGAACTGGAAAACCGGCCGTGTCCCGCCGGTTTTCCGCTGCCCTGGGAATCCCCCAAGGCGGCGCAGCTTGCTGCGCCGCCATGGGGGATTCCGACCCCCTCACCGCCATCCTGTTCCTGGTGGTTCCGACCGCCAGGAACAGGATGGCGGTGAGGGGTGTCGTGGGGCCCCTGGGGGCCCCTGCAGTGCCCATGCCAATGGCATGGGCACTGCAGGGGCCCCCGTAAGAGGGCCCCACTTTGAATTTCAGTGTCTGCTTTTCGGGGACGGGTGCCACTGCACCCGTCGCACACCTTCCACTCCGCCGGCTCCATTCGGAGCCGGCTTCCTCGTGGAAGGGTGTTTCCCACTGGGCTGGCGGGCGGCCTTTTGGCGGTCGCCCGCCAGCCCAGTGGGAAACCCAGAATGACCGCCGCGGTCTTCTGACCGCGGGACGGTCTTCTGCCGGTCTCAGCCAGGCCGGCGGCTACCGCCGCCGGCGGGGGTCAGAATGACCCCCCTTGTGTCTCTGAAAACTTTAGACGGTGGTCCTTTCAAATACACACAAGGTTTTGTAATAGTACCGCTCCTGACAGTTTCTCTTTAAAAGTGTTGGCCCAGCATGTCGCGTACTCACTTTATTGGCTGCCATTCAATTTTTCTGTATTTTTAACAAGCCTCACTTGGTTCGTTTCTTCCACTTGTCGCCAATTCTTGTTAGATATTCACACCAGACTAATAGTTCTTCTTTTATTTGAAGTCATCTTCAGTTAGGTCGACACCTCTGCTTACTCTCAGCCCACGCTCCGTTCTCCACTCTCAACATTCCAATTCTCTCACATTCTCTCCTACCTGTACTTTCCATCCTTATCTAGCTACAATTATACACTTTAAGGTAGAAGACATAACAAAGACCCTTTGGAGTTTCACAGGAAAAGGAGAGCACCATGAGAAATAATACAAGAGAAAGGGAAGCAGCACTATGAAGGGGGAATCCTGAACAGAACCATGAAATGGGTTTTAGATAGAGGGTGTGTCAGCACTAGGGGTGGGTGGAATGTTTTGTTTCACCCGCACAATTGGCAGAATTTTGGTCACGCTGTGTAACATGGAGGTCTGCCCAAATTCAACCAAACACAACATTTTTCTCCTATAGGCTCCAGAAACGCAAGTTGGTGAGTGTGAGCAAGATTTGGTATCCTCTAGATTTAATTTTCGAATGAAGGCGATTGCGGGCAGAGGACTGCCTCTCGAGTAGATTTGCTGCTGCTCGAGTAGGTTTTTCACTCAGTAGCAGCAAAATCAACTGGAATGGCCGTGTGCTACAGCACAATGTATGGTTCAATTTGTGCTGATTTTTCAATGCTGTTTGCCCTACCGGCATTAAATTGTAACACTAGCAATGCAAGCTGCATAATTTCCACCCATTGGTGGAACTCTGTGTAATCTTGCAGTGTTTTTATGTAACTCCGAGAGTTCCACCTACCCCTAGTCAGCAGCATGAGTGACAGCAATTAATCCAGAGGACTGTCACTGAAAGGGAGCAGCCCCCTTAGAAAGCATTGCATTCCAGAGATGGGTATCGAAAGTGAGAAGGCATAAAAGTACCCTGAGAGGGAATCATGCATAGGCCAGAGCATCTGAGAGGCAGTAGAGAGAAAGAGGACAGCACTCTGAAACAGGGCAGGAGCCAAAACAATAGTAACACCCCAAGGGAGGGCAGCAGCAAGAGAGAGAAGGACAAACATTATCTGAAAGGGGTTTCAGAGGAAAAGGGTAGAGCCTTAGAGACAGCAGCAGAGTGAGAAGGCAGCAGCACACTGCCAGATCAGCACTAGATGTGGGAACCATACACAGAATGACATTGCTGGGAAAGAGAAAAAGGGAGAGAGTTGCACTCAGAGAGTGGTTTCTCAATAAGGAACGCTTCCATAAGGAGCACTCACACCTGAGAGCCATTGGGCAGCACTTGCAGTGAGGTCAGCAAGCTAAGAGAGTGTATGTGGAGGTGGGGTAGTGGGACGCCAGAGGAGAAAACATCAGCAGGGGAGAGAGAGTAGCAAATTTAAAGTGTCGGAATAGCACTTTTAAATGAGATATTGGCACCCTGGGGAAGAGATGGGGGTAGCTACCAGGAAGGTCTACTTCCACAAGATAGAAGGCAACACTCTAAGAAAGAGTCACATCATGGGAGTGACAGGAAATCCCTTTAGAAAACAAGAGAGCAGCACCCTTAATGAGGGATGCACACAGGTAGAGAGGGCAACAGAGGCAGAGCAAGAGAGAGCAGCACACTAAGAGGGGGAGGGACAGGACTGCACCCTGAGAC
This sequence comes from Pleurodeles waltl, assembly GCF_031143425.1. Classification (NCBI taxonomy): domain Eukaryota; kingdom Metazoa; phylum Chordata; class Amphibia; order Caudata; family Salamandridae; genus Pleurodeles; species Pleurodeles waltl. The sequence continues at coordinate 932,304,983 of NC_090448.1, read as the reverse complement.
AAAGAGAGGGTGGCACACCAAGGAGAGAGGAGATGGGAAGTATACCAAGAAGAGGGTACGGTACCAGTATGCCAAGGGGAGATAATAGCAAAACAACACAAGTCAAGAGCGGTCTCTTGCAAGCAAAAGTGTGGACAGCACTGTGAGGAGAAAAATAGTGAGCTACTTCAGAAAGGGTTGGAAGTAGCACATGAGAGGACAGTGGGAAATGTGAATAAGGGTACCCCAGGACAGAAAGGAGCTCCCCGTAGAAAGATAGAGCAGTAACCTAAAGAGAGGAGGGGCTCCTTAAGAAGAGAAGCACCTCTGAGATGAGAGAGAGCGGTCAGCATCAATACATACTACTCATGGATGACTCGACAATCAGCAGTCTTCTATGACCCTGCACAACAAACAGAGTATCTACTCAACAAGCAAAAAAGTGCTCTGGAACCTGGTGAAGGAAAAGCTACTGTACAATACAGCTGGACTACGAAGTTCTTGATGCCAGCATGGCCAATGCAATGGTAAGGAGAACCTGGGGTTAGGTAAATGTGTACTGGGGAGGGGAGGAGCGTCAGAGTTCAAGAAGGGCATGCCAAGACAAAGGGCACCAAAGTGGTGGAGTTAGGGTTAATCGCAATGGTGAGGTGGAAAAGAGAGGAACTATTCTATTATCTCTCTTGCAAAAAAGTATCCATTTCTGTTTTCTGTCAGAACTGAATAATACCTCTATTCTCATGAGCAAGTACAGCGCTTTGGTGTTCAGTTTGACTGTAATCTTTCTCTTCAATTGCAGTTCAATCATAACAGTTGTAACTTCAACCTTACAATGGTCAATAATATCACTTTTCCTAGTGAATGTAAGTGCCTTGTTGAAACATTCGATCACCATCCATTACAACTCATGGCTGCACTGGACAGTACAGCAAAACACTGTAAAAATGCAGCAAAAATACAATTTTGATGTGCCCAAATTTGTTAATTTATGCCACAAAACCCTAGGGGTCTACCCCTTTTTCAGACGCTTCATGGGTGGAATGAAAATGTGTGGTCTTATGATGAATAGCTAATGTGCTCACATTAGGACACTACTCTTTGGGTCTATTGGGGTGAATTCTTGGGTATTGTCCTCAACCCGGCCAAATGAAGGATCCCCTCCTAAGGACCATTGAAGTGACCTAAGTGGCAACGGGGTAGTGATCGTAGGCTCTGTGTACAGCAGTGTCCTGCTTTCCATGCAGCTGCCAGCTGTAAATATTTTTGGGATGGCAATGGCGCAGATGCTGCTTGACCAATGGGAAGCAACAGTTTAATTAGACAGTGCTACGGACAATGCTCTGAAACCATCCTGCACTACCCCAAATTTTAAAGTGTGGACCCCTAGGTGATGCTCCAGGAGATAATTCTGGGCCCTCTGGATCTCAATGTGGCTCTTCATGAGATCAATGTGAGTCATTAGAAGGTGAATAAGCTGGCCCAGCTGATCTTCTTGCCTCACAGCTGAACCATCAGATCTCTACTCCCTGGGCCTCTCTTCCTGGTCCAGCCCCTTCCAAACTGTCCTGTGACTTTGACTGGGTGGCCTGAGTGCTAGTGTGTCATGGATGCACAGCAGATGTTATGGCTGTGGTTGTCACAGGGGCCATAGTTGTTGGTGAAGTGGGACCACAGCGGGATTGTGAGAGCAGTGGGACTGGACTGGATTGTGTCCAGCAATGGGACTGGACTGAAATTAGGTTATTTGGGGTTTCACAGGCCAGGGCTGGCCTACTATGTGAGCCTTGAAAACTAGGGTTGGATGTCCTGTCCCAGGGTCAATCTTACTATGCCTTTGCAACATAGTGTGAGTACGGTCCCTCAAACACTTGCATGTCATCATCTGTAATGTTGAACAGTACTAGGCTTTTTATGAGGGTTAGTGAGTGCATACAACATAATATGATTTCAGCATTGGAGGTATAGTATGTATTTAGATTTATAATGATTTGTTTTGACTTGTAAAACAATTAACAGATCTATATTACTAATATTTACAATAGAAATACAACAAATATTTCTGCTAGGCACTATGCGGATGTGATTAAAATACACAGAGGAAGTACAACACTACCCCTCATTTCTTACATACTACCTATGCAGTATTTTTCCTACAGACTAACAAACAATATCTGGACATCTGATGACAATGGTGACCCATCCACTAACAATCCATCATTAACAGAGGTATGTTATTCCACAGTTGATTGAGAGAGCTGAAGCACTTTGGTCAGCAGAGGCCACTTTGAAGTGCCTTTGAATGACACATATATATATATATATATATATACATATATATATATATATATCTATATATACACATCACTGTAGTTCCACTATAATGTAGATGAGCATATGGATATGTTTTCTTTTTTTAAATAAAAATATAAAGTTCCTGCACTTTTCAAGGACCAACCTAATCAATGTAACCTGTGATGATAATTTGTCTCAAAAATGGGCCGCCTTGACTATGGGGGTCATTACAAAATTGGCGGTAAAAGCTGCTTACCGCCATGCAGAAGACCACCAACACACCGCTGCGGCCGCGGAATTCCGCCACGGTCATTATGACCCAAAGCCCGGAATCTGCCAAAATCTAGACACCCACACAAGTCCGCCACACCAAAGGTCAGTGATAAACTGGCGATAATAAAACCTCCACCGTCACGCCAACAGTAATACGCCCACACTATCACGACCCACGAATCCACGCGGCGGTCTTTCAACTGCGGTAATCCATTGGGGGTACACACCGCCGCGCTCAAAATACACACACACTTACAAAACACTACCACATTGGACAATTCGAAATACACACACCTGATACACATACACACACCACTCCCACACACCCAATACAATAAAAAAACACACACCCACATCACCCACAATCCCCTACGACCACAATTGTGACAGAGGGCCAGAGAGAGACACCACCATCTACAAACTCGCTTCCACAGGGACTCAACACCATCACCCACATAACATCCACACACCTCACACAACACACCTCTAAATATCACCCCACACATCACAAAACACACCACCCCACACATCACCCACACCACCCCATGGCACTGCAAAGACACCCCAGGTTCTCTGAGGAGGAGCTCAGGGTCATGGTGGAGGAAATCATCTGGGTAGAGCCACAGCTATTCGGATCACAGGTGCAGCACACCTCCATAGCTAGGAAGATGGAGCTATGGCGAAGAATCGTGGACAGGGTCAACGCAGTGGGACAGCACCCAAGAACTAGGGATGACATCAGGAAGCAGTGGAACGACCTACGGTGGAAGGTGCGTTCCGTGGTCTCAAGACACCACATCGCGGTACAGAGGACTGGCGGCGGACCCCCACCTCCTCCCCCACAACTAACAACATGGGAGGAGCAGGTCTTGGCTATACTGCATCCTGATGGCCTCGCAGGAGTAGCTGGAGGAATGGACTCTGGTAAGACAAATCTTTACTACTTCATCCCCCACCCTACCTGCATGCCATCCCATACCCCCACTCTCGCCCTCACCCCTATCACTCCAACTCCTCACACATGTCCCACTATCACAAACCACACTTCCCAAACCCAAGCCCTGCATGCAACACCAAAGCATGGACACCCATCACCAAAGCATGGCCACTGCACATACCCATACACCATTATCACACAAGGTCCTACACAGGAATACAAGCACTGGGGTACACGGTCATCCACCCATTGCACACCATGGCACACACAGATGCAATAATCATGCTTTCACACCCCTGCAGGACACCTACCCAACATCACCGGACAGGAGGGTCCAGATATGTCCACTCCACCCACAGAAGAGGCCCACAGTGATGACAGCTGCTCTGTCCAACTGGATCTAGATGACCAGCCCGGCCCATCTGAGACCTCGGGACAGTTGGTTCCCCTCACACTGGCACAAGCCACTACAGACCTTCCCCCCTCTGGAAACACCAGCACAGTACCCACCCAGCGGGCCCATACCTCTGTCCCCAGGACACGTCAAGCAGCAGTGTGTCCACCACTACAGGGAACCCAGGCAAACCCACCACCCCAACAACACCAGGGACCTGGGGGCAGTGGCAGTGGGCACACGGTTCAGGGGACAGAGGCACAGGAACACAGGGGAACTGGGAGGGTTGCTGTGCGACAGGGGGAGAACAGGCCCAGGGAACCCACACTCCATGAGGCCCTCTCCAACATCATGGGAGCATACCACCATTCCCAGGAGACAATGGCAACGGTACTGGCCAAGTTTCAGGAGACCCAGCGGCTGCAGGAGGAACAGTATTTGGGCTTCAGGGAGGAACTGAAATCCATCAATTCCACCCTGGGCACCATTGTAGGGGTGCTGAAGGAACTCGTTAACACCAGGAGGGACACTGTGGCACAACAAGGGGCCCCTGACACTAGCCTGGACGATGAACTGCCCACCACCTCCGCTGGCACTAGTGGACAGGAGGCACCGTCACAGGACCACCACACCAGCACCCCACCCCCTGCAGATGGAGAACCACCCCGCAAACGGTCCCTGAGATCCAGGACAAAGACAGAGAACGATGCCAAGACCCCCGCCAAGAAATGAGACCACCCTAATTGTCATCCTTTTGTCCCACCTTGTCACCCGGTGCATTCTTAAACTGCCCCAGCTCCACTTCCTATGCCGCATTGGACAATGCACCTGTGAGACTAATAGACTGGACTCTGCCATGGACATTCCTCCACCATCACCCCTCACCATTTTACAACCCCCTCCAATATTGAGCACTTAAATAAACACCCTTAAAGCACAAAACAATCAAGAGTCTGTCTGTGATTTCGAAATAGTGTATTAGCAATTACAGTGGCAAAATGTTCATTCAAATGTAATGTCAACATATCTATGTCACACAGCTATAGTCCATGAGTAAACAAAGCAGATGTCACACAGTGGGACCCACATCTGTGAAATCGTAAGGGAAAGTGACAACTCAGTGACCATACATTGGGTGAAAATGACAGTAGAGAGGTAGTACATTTAAATCAGATGTAGCAGGCAGTGTTGTCTTCTTACCTGTGTCTCACTGGAAGTATTTCAGGATCACCGTGTTCCTGTTGTCAATGTCCTCTTCTTCTGCTTCCTCGTCTTCACTGTCCACAGGGTCCACAGCTGCCACAAGACCTCTATCCGGACCATCCTCCTGCAGAAAAGGCACCTGTCGTCGCAAAGCCAAGTTGTGAAGCATACAGTGTGCCACGATGATCTGGCATACCTTCTTTGGTGAGTAGAATAGGGAACCACCTGTCATATGGAGGCACTGGAACTTGGCCTTCAGGAGGCCGAAGGTCCGCTCTATAATCCTCCTAGTCCACCCATGGGCCTCATTATAGCGTTCCTCTGCACTTGTCCTGGGATTCCTCACTGGGGTCAGTAGCCATGACAGGTTGAGGTAACCAGAGTCACCTGCAAATGGCAAGGGACAACTGTTAGACACACATGAACTCATAGGGACATCCACATACCCAGACAACTATTTCCACTGTATTGGGTCCATGTGCTCACCTAATAGCCACACCCGGTGCCTCTGGAGTTGACCCATCAATTAAGGGATGCTGCTATTCCGCAGGATGTAAGCGTCATTCACTGAGCCAGGGAGTTTGGCATTAACATGAGAGATGTACTGGTCTGCCAAACACACCATCTGCACATTCATGTAATGGTAACTCTTCCGTTTTCTGTACACCTGTTCACTCCTGCGGGGGGTACCAAGGCCACATGTGTCCCATCAATGGCACCTATGATGTTGAGGATATGTCCCAGGGCATAGAAATCACCTTTCACTGTAGGCAAATCCTCCACCTGAGGGAAAACGATGTAGCTCCGCATGTGTTTCAGCAGGGCAGACAACACTCTGGACAACACGCTGGAAAACATAGGCTGGGACATCCCTGATGCTATGGCCACTGTAGTTTGAAAAGACCCACTTGCTAGGAAATGGAGTACTGACAGCACCTGCACTTGAGGGGGGATTCCTGTGGGATGGCGGATAGCTGACATCAGGTCTGGCTCCAACTGGGCACACAGTTCCTGGATTGTGGCATGATCAAGCCTGTAGGTGATGATCACATGTCGCTCCTCCATTGTCGACAGGTCCACCAGCGGTCTGTACATCGGAGGATGCCGCCATCTCCTCACATGCCCCAGCGGACGGTGCCTATGGAGGAGGACAGTGAGCAGAGAGTCAACCAACTCTGAGGTACGTAAACACAGCTTACTCTGAAAATATTAGCAAATCGAAATTAGCCTGTATGAGTGTTTAGGCAAGGCCTACATATGTGTGACGCAGTCAAAAATAATGCCATGTGGGCCCATGAAATGGTGGCTGCCTGACCTGTAAAGTGGGACAAGGGGATATGAGAAACTGCGCTGGCGTTGTACACCGTTGTGGTAGGCGGTCGAAGACCGCGGCGCAATCCTGCATTGGTTAACATTGGACCCTATGAGTCCCAGGAGCCAATGACGATGTACGCCAGCGGTGACAGTACAGACCGCCGCGGACGTGACCGCCATTTTCTCTCTGTTCAATCACTTGATACCTGATCTTCGACAGGAGAGGACCTACACTGCAAGTGCTGCTGTGACCTCAGTCTGGAAGAGACAATGGCTCGTGTGTCTGGGGAAAGTGCCCCTGCCTTCAGCACAGAGGAGTTGGAGAAACTCGTGGATGGGGTCCTCCCCCAGTACACGCTACTCTACGGTCCTCCAGACAAACAGGTAAGTACACAGTGAGCATGCTGTATGGGCAATGCCTGTGTGGAGTGGGACTGATGAAAGATGTCGGGGGTTAGAATGAGGCGTGCATGAAAAGACGGTGAGTGCATGTGCGTCATGGCAAAGGTAGGGATGCGGGCCAATGACTGTGATGGTGTGGGCGGTAATATCTTCTCCTTTTCCCCTGTACTATTCCTGTAGGTCAGCGCCCACCAAAAGATGGACATTTGGCGTGCCATCGCCAAGGAAGTCCGGACCCTGGGGGTCTACCACAGCGGAGCACCCACTGCCGGAAAAGATGGGAGGACATTTGCCGCTGGAGCAAGAAGACGGTGGAGGCCCAGCTGGGGATGGCCTCCCAACGTGGGAGGGGTGCCCGTCGCACCATGACCCCCTGATGTTCAGGATCTTGGCAGTGGCGTACCGGAGTTGGAGGGGCGCATGAGGCAACAAGGGGGTGAGTACACTCTCATTCTGCTGATTCAGCGCCCATTGTAGGTGTCTTGGTGGGGGAGGTGGGCTGTGGGCTGTGGGTTCCCCTAGGCCAGGGCGAGTTAAGTAGGCAAGGACCCTACTTAAAGCAGGCAATGTGGCACACCACCCCACCTGTGTACAGTGCCAACTACAGCTAGTCAGGCTCCTGTGACATCCATGTGTGTAGAAATCGGCCATAGCCTTGTAACTCATGTCCCTGGGATTGAATAGTGGACTGCAAGTGCGCGGCCTAGTGTAGGGGGCTTCTGTGTCCGTCGTGTCCGCCACTGGTAGCGGTATTGCATGCACTCAACATGTCTTTCTTCTGTCTTCCCCCCCCCTTTTTATGGTTTCCCTGTTCTTGTGTGCATTAGCATCATCAGGCAGAGGAGCAGTGGCACTGGAGCAGGAGGGAGCTGCATCCCACATGGCCCTGGCGGGCGAAACTACGGAGGCTGAATTCACCAGTGGGATGGAGGGCGAGGGGAGTTCCACGGCGGGGACAGGAGCTGACACCAGCGATACGGACTCCTCCTCTGATGGGAGCTCCCTTGCGGTGGCGGGCCTATCTGTGCCCCCGCATCTACAGGTACAGCCGCCACCCCCCTACCAGCACCGCCCTCCCAACAGCCCCTCAGCTTTTGCCCCGTGCCCGCTCACCCAGGAGGTTGGGCATCACCTTCGCCCCAGGCACCTCAGGCCCTGCCCCAGTCACCCCTGCTGCCCTCAGTGAGGAGGCCATTGACCTCCTCAGGTCCCTCACTGTTGGGCAGTCTACCATTTTGAATGCCATCCAGGGTGTAGAGAGGCAGTTGCAACAAACCAATGCATACCTGGAGGGCATTCACTCTGGTCAGGCAGCCCTTCAGCGAGCATTTCAGACTCTGGCCTCAGCACTGATTGAAGTCATTGTCCCCCTCCAACTTCCTCCACCCAAACCCACACCCCTGTACTTCAGCCTACTCCAAGCACACCATCAAACCAGCATGCACGCACCTCAACACACAAGGGAAGCTCAGACAAACATAAGCACCACACATCCCACAGGCACTCAAGCAAGCATCAGACCCATGCAGACACACCAACATCCACTGCCTCCACTGTGTCCCCCTCCTCCTCGTCTCCCTCCGCCCTCCCTGTCTCATCTCCACTCACACCTGCATGCACTACATCCTCAGCCACTACGTCCATCACCAGCACACCCACCACCACACCCCGCTCACGTGCAGTCACCACCCCCACTACCATTCACACGTCCCCTGTGTCCTCTCCCAGTGTGTCTGTGAGGCCACCTCCCACGGTACACAAACGCAGCCACACACCCACCCAACAGCCATCCATCTCACGACAGCCTCCAGCCCATTGACCTTCAGCCAAAGTCAGCAAACGTACACCTCCTACAACTACTACCTCTTCCTCCACTCCCAAACCCCCTCCAGCTACCCGTCCCAGTGTTCCGAAGAAACTTTTCCTGGCCAACCTTGACCTCTTACCCTCACCTCCCCCACCCCTTCAGTCTCCTAGGGCCCGACTCTCCAGGTCCCAACCCAGCACCTCAGCCACAACATCGGCGGGACCAGTGGTGTCAGTAGTCACCGGATTATGGAGTGCACCAGGCAGCAGGGCAGCCAGTGTGGCAAGGAGCCAGAGTACGGACAGTCCCCCACCTGTCAAGCATAAAAAGTTGCCCAGTGCCCGGCAGGAGAGAGGAAAGAAATCAGCCACCAAAGACGCTCCAAGGGGTACAGTTGGGAGTGTGGAGACAGCTGCAACACCATCCAAGCTGGGGAAGGGGCACATTAAAACCGGCAAGTCTGGGAAGATCAGCACGGTGGACAAGACCGCCAGCAGCCCCGCTGCCCAAGACAGGACCGCCAGCAGCAGCCCCGCTGCCCAGGACAAGACCGCCAGCACCACCGCAGGACAGTGAGCGCCAATGATTCCTACGCTACTGAGGCCGCCACGGGCAGGATGAAGCTCTCTGGGCACCAAGCCCCCTCCAGAACCAGTGGAGAGTTACATCCCCTACCTCTGTCCTTGGCAGGATGAAGCACTCTGGGCACCAAGCCCCCTCCAGAACCAGTGGAGAAAAGCATCCACTAGCTCAGTCCTTGGCAGGATGAAGCACTCTGGGCACCAAGCCCCCTCCAGAACACGTGGAGATTGTCATCCACTTGAGGGACTGTGGCTTTGCACTCCCTAGGATTGAACAGTGGGCAACCCACCCACTGTTATCGACTTGAGAGACTGTGGCTTTGCACTCCCCAGGATTGAACAGTGGGCATCCCACCCACTGGAGAGACTTGAGAGACTGTGGCTTTGCACTCCCCAGGATTGAACAGTGGGCAACCCACCCACAGGAGAAACTTGAGAGACTGTGGCTTTGCACTCCCCAGGATACATCAATGGGCATGGAGCCCCCTCGTGGAGCTGGTGTCGTGCACTCATCCGGCTGAGGTGCCTCCTTCCCTTCCCCCTGAGGTGCCTGTTTTATTTCTATCTGATGCCCCTGCAGTGTTCTCTCCTTCTTGTTCGGGTATTGAGTGTGGGCCTCTCCCATGCCTTTTGGGCCCAGTGGTCCACGGACTATGAGAGTGGAATCCCTTGGACTTGTGTTCTTGGTGTATATAATTGTTCATAGTGTAAATGTGTATATATGTCAATATTTTTGATTACTGTATTTTAATATATTACAATCATTCGACTCATTACCTTTTGTCCTTGCATTCTTCCAGGGGGGGTGGAGGGTGTAACTGTGATGTATCAATATGTATTGGTGTGTGTGTTGTCGTGGGTGAGGGTGGGGGTGGGGGTGTTGCGTGTTGCGCATGAGTGTCACTGTTTTTTCCTTCCCCCCTCCCCTGTGTCGTAGGTGCAGTACTCACCGTGGTCTTCGCCGCCGGCGTTCGTGCTCCTGGTAGAGGAGCAGGAAGATAAAGGCTGGGAGTATCTGAAGTTCCGGTTCCATGGCGTCCTGGTTCCTCGTGGGTGTGTAGAGGTGAGCGTTTTCCCTTCGAAGTCCTGTTTCCGCTGTGTTCTTGTTCGCGGTGAATCGGCCCCAGAAAAGGTGGCGGATTGGTGGCTTGTAATTCTGTGGGCGGTACATTGTCTTCCGCCTGGCTGTTGGCGGTTACCGCCGCAGTGTTTGTTTGTACCGCTGTGGCGGTCGGAGTGTTAAAGTAGCTGTCTATGTTGGCGGTTTCCGCGACGGTCGTAATTCCATTTTTTTTACCGCCGGTCTGTTGGCGGTTTTACCGCCGCTTTAACACCGACCGCCAGGGTTGTAATGACCACCTATGTCTCTGCCTTTCCATTCCTTGGTCTTTAGGTGTCATTAGAGATGTGTTTGTGGGCACACTCAGAAATAAAGAAACAAATATACTCCCAGAGTGGAGCGATATGTGATAAAAAACAGTATTAAACATTTTTGTCCTGGTGATATGGATTCATCTAATGCAACATCTACTACTACATATTATTTCTTTTATATTGCATCAGATCAGAGAGATATTATGTGTCATGTGAGTCTTGCTAGAGTTTGTACAGCTTTCATTTTTATGAGTAGCTTGATAGATGAGGATACACATGGGGGTGAGGGGGTGATTTGTTGTCCAAATATGAAACCATGCCTGTTTGATGTGTTTCCTATCTGAGTTGGTTAAGGACACTGTTGTGCCAGAGTGAGTATATTTTAGATTACAAAGACATAGAGAATGTAGTGGGTTGTGAGAGACAACTGGCAGCTTACTTGTGTGTATAGGATGTGATTAGTGTATAGGTTTGTGTTAGACATTAGGGTTGGCAGAGTGCAGTGAGGGTGGAATAGCTATTGTGACAGAGCTAGTGTTTGCACTTACAATCTTGCCTCTGACTGGGATTGCCATGTTGCCTTCTGTGCTTAGTATGAACAACATGTTCCCAGGGTATAAGACTGAGAGCCTGGTAGACCCACCGCCAGTTGTCATGGTCTCTTGGTATGTCCTGTAAAGGAGAAAATTGACTCTCCCTCGCAGGTTGTTCACAATTTGCGGATGTCTTCTAATAGTGTCTAGTGTTGAAGATAGAGCTCACCTTATCCAAAGCTCTGGCCCACATTTACCTTCTTTGGCTCACGGTTGTTGTCTCGACCAGTGTTCCAAAAAATCCTATTTATCTCATCCACCATCACAGTAAACTCACTTTCAGGGAACCTGGTTTGTCTTCTTCCAGACAATGGAAAACATTGAAGACATACTGTATGTCTGCTGGTGGTGGTTTGTATTGGGAGTGATATATGGTTTGTATGATTAGAGGAGTGTATTTTGTACTGAGCTGCAAGTGTTGTTTGTGAGTATGTTTTGAGCAGGTCTGTGTTGACAGATGCACCTGTCAACATTGAGGGACTCATCTGCCTTTGGAAGCCCTATACTCTATTGTTAGGGTACCTTCTTACTACCTATAAGCTTACACATTTTGCTGTAGTGCAATATAGCAAAATTACTGCAACTTTAAGTGAGATTATGTGGTATTACTCGAGGAGAGTAACCCAATATTTAGCGCTATTGACTTTGCACAAAATGCACTCTCACATCCAAAATAGATGAGAGGATGTATTTTCTTCTAATAAAATAGCGCTAAGTGCCCCAGAACACAAACAGCAGCAACAAACTGCTGCTTATGCTCACTAAATTTGTAGTTCCTATGGTCTTGTGTTAGGATTTTTGTGCCAAATTACTGATATTTATGCAAACAGGCCTAATTGTATAATTTTCTGTCATTTCGCACCAAAAGAGTAATGCAACATTATCAAATTTACTCCTATTACTGTGGCACAATTAAAAATTCACCCAGGCCATCTCTAAATACGGTGATAATGTCCATCATACTAATGTTCATGGAGTGGGGCCCATCAGCGATGGAATGGGTGGCATCCCACGGAGGACTGAAATTCAGACGACAGACAATTCTCTGTTATGATGGACAGGGATCTGTTATACCAAACGCTTGTAACTTTGGCACCATTTGACGAATCTTCATGAAAGTTTTAAACAAAAAATCTTCATAAACGTTTTTTTAAAAAGGCACTTTTTTGTCTTGTCTGTAAATGGAATGTTTAGGGTCATCTGTCAAACAGGGGCTGAGAAGAAAGAGGGGTATAAAAATGCAAAATCCCCATGCATTTTCCATAGTCTATTTTTTTTAAGTACTACTGCAAAAACTGAATCACACCAAAGTTAGCAGGAGGCTAGATATTGGTCCAGAAAGCATATTTTTTTGTGATTTGATGGAAATCTGTTCAGTACTTTCTGACATATTAAGCTCCAAAAATGTTTGTAAATCTAGATGGTTCGGTTCGAAGGACTCCTGTAACAATCCATCAAAGCCAATTTTTTAAAAATAGAGACAATTCTCTTTGGCTCACTTACTCCCTCAGGAGTGAGTTCTCAGATTGGCTGCCAGTGGCATGAAGAAAAGTGTTGCAGACAGCTGTTACAAGACTCTGGGATTATTGCCCTGTCTTGAGTTGAATTAACAAAATTTAATATGTTTGACCTTGTGGTTCCAAGGAGGCTCGTAGAGGGGCCACGAGCCCCTTTTCCCATAACAATGGAATTTGGCCCAGGGGGATGGAGTACCAGGGGCCTAATAGGGGTCAGGAAGGGAAACCCCACACGTCCCTTACTTATTATTAGTGCTTGGCTTCAGGGGTGTGGCCCCTGGGGCCTCTTAATGTTTGTGGAGTGGGAAATGGTCCACGGGGACTCTTGAAGCTTGCGGAGGGAGCCATGTGCCACTTACATGTGTGTTAATTTATGGCACTGGGGATGGGTCGCCAGGGCCCATTTGGGGTTGGGGATGGGGCATGTGCACCCCTTCCCTAGTATAAATATGTTTGGCCCTGGGAATGGGACTTGGGGACTATTAAGGTTCGGGTGGAGGGCCACATGCCCCCTCTCCTATTATTTTTTTTTAGCTCGGGTGATGGCCTCCCTGGGATCATTTGAACTCGAGAGGGAGCTATGTGCCATCTTTCATGTTGTTAAGTTAGTTAATCTATGCCTCAGGGGATGGGGTCCCTGGGGCCAATTGTAGCTTAGGGTGGGGGCCAAATGACCCTCTCCCCTGCAAGGAGCTGGCTGCTTGAAAGGAGTTAGCCACAGGGCGTGGCCACAGGTCACGCACCTCAGCCAACCCTCGACTGCACAGAGCGAAACATAGTAGTATTGGCTTATACCCAATTAGCATATTTATGTACTTATAGGTCCCTAGTAGAGTGGTACTACATGTACCCAGGGCCTGTAAATTAAATGCTACTTGTGGGCTTCCAGCATTGATTGTGCCACCCACTTAAGTAGCCCTTTATCTATGTCTCAGGCCTCCTATTGCAGAGCCTGTGAGAGCAGTTTTGAACTGCCATTTCAAACCTGGCAAAATAACCCTTTGCCAGGCCTAAATCCTCCTTTTTACATACACAAAAGTCACCCTTAGGGTAAGCCCCGGACAGACCAAAGGCCAGGGTGCAACGTATTTAAAAGAAACATGACATGTACTTTTAAGTTTTACATGCCCTGGTATTGAAAAAGTCTTGAGCCTTTCTGTCCCTTAGGATAACATTGCAGTCGCCTTATTACAATTTTTAAGCATAATTTCCAAAGGGGAAAAAGTATTTCTTCAAGTTTGGTGTCTCAGGAATCACAATTTAAAATCCTAACTTTCAGTGAAGTTGGGTATTAAATTGTAAGTCTGAAAATGCCACTTAGAAAGTTGACATTTTCTTGCCTTAGCCATTTAACGATTTAGTGCTTGAAGCCTGTGTCTGTTCACATGACTTGGTGTAGTTAGCAGCTGGACTTTGTGTATTCTCCCTAAACAGCCACACACAATGGGATCGTATGTGTGACTTGTTGGGCCATCCTGCGCAGGATGGGAGGGAGGAGCTGGACCCAGCCTCTCTTACACCTGAATAGGCTGTGTCCTGTCCTCACACAAAGGGCAGCGTACTCCCTGTAGCTAGTCTGCAGCCAGGGTAGAGAGGGCAGGACATCTGTGCACTTATAAGGCATGTCTTTGAAGTCTCCCACACTTCAAAGGCACCACTGGGTAGAAGAACTGTACCTCAAACACTACCACTTCAGTACACTTCTGGATGTGTGGATATTCTGCCAGGAATAAGGAATGCTATACTACTGAAGGACTGGCACTCTGCTGGTTGGCACTCTGCTGGGCTCCTGCTTTGCTGTGCTGTGCTGACCTGCTGCCTGCTGCCCTCTGCCTGGGTGAGGAAGTCTGGACCGCCATCACTTGAACCCAGAACCCAGAGTGACTCCAAGTGCTAGTTGGCTGGCCTCTTGATCTGAAGTATCAGGGACATAAAAAACTTCCGACCACCCTGCTTCTGCACCTTGATTCTGCCATCTATGAGTCTACCCTGCCAAGTCGCGCGACCCCAGTCCTGGACCCAGAGAGGTGGGCTTAAGGTGCTTACCAGTGGAACTGATGCATCCTTTCTGCTGAGAGATGCATCCCTGAGCAGGACCACTGCACATCCTTGGCTGAGTGGTACATCCCTGAGTAAAACCAACTCATCATCGCTACTGTGTGGATTGGACCTGTCGCAAAAGACTCATATCCTCGATCTTGGGGGTGGTGCACCACCTTCAGAACAGTCACTGTGTGATGCCTGTCCCAGCACAAGCTGCTCGCATCTCCCGTTGACGGCATCCTCAAGAACGATCCCAACACTCCGCATTGCAGCTTCATCACTCGTCTAGACCATGCATCACCTCAAAGGCGCATAGCATGCATAGCATTCTTGACACCGGCCATCACATTGCAAGCCTTGTTGACAGGATACTTGATGTCATTGCAACAGGACCTCGCATGGCAGCCTCGCTGGATCTCAGAACTGACGCATCGCCTTGGCTGTGCAACAAATCTTCGACGGGGATCCATGCAATGCTCCGCAACCAGGATTTAAGGTACTTTGTTCAGCAGGCCTAATTGGGTCCTATAGCCACCCAATGCCCCATTGCTGTTGCCTGAACTTGTGATTTTGTCCTGGTCCGGCATGACCAGATATACCCAATAGCACTTTGTGCTTCTTGGTGTTATTTTTTCTTTAAACTTTGAAATCCAACAACTCTGGTTCTTCTGATTGGATTTTGTTGATTAGTCTTGTTTTATTTATTACATTTTGATCTATTTTTTTTACTTGGTGTGGAATCTCTTTTCATGCTGCTTTCACTGTTTTACTGTTTGAAGTATTGCACAAATACTTTAGACACTGCCTCTAAGTTCAGCCTGACTGCTCTGTGCAGAGCTATTAGAGGGTGAGCAAAGGTCAGTTTAGGGTTTGCTTGTACCTTAGCCTGACTCGCATTGTGGTTGCTGGTTGACCAGGGCCCATACCCCAGTCTACCAACAACCCAATTTCTAACACCAGTGATTTTGCTAACTGCAGAGTTTGTGTCTGTAAAATGGTTTAGTGCATCTTGCCCTAACTGTGGACTGAAATGCAAACTCTTTTTTCGACAAGTTGGACTAACAAAATGTATTTGCCATCAAGAACAGAATAAACAACATACAACTTTAAAAAGTTTGAAATGTATTTGTATAACCAGCCATTGCCTTTACGTTCCATGCATTTTTATTTGCTTGGTTGGTCTACTGCTGAAACAAAAAAGGCAGCCAACGGACGTGTGTTTGCTTTTGAAAATGGAGTGGATCCTCTGTGATGAACTGATTGAATAATTAAAACTGTGCGCTTGCAGAAGGTGTCATGCAAAGCAGGTTCACGCGTCTCTTGATAGTCTAAGTTTGGTACATGGAAAAGGAAGTTCAGTCAGGAGAATTGTAGACACCCTCTTGTTTCAGGATCATAACTAGTCTGAAGACCTGCTTTTTGTGAAGCTCAGAACAGTGCCCTTTTTGACAGTACGCAACTGTACACTTGGCACAAGTTGACACAAGAAGACATGAGTGAAATATAATATTAGGTTCATAAGAATCCAAAATAACTTATTGAAGCAAATTATATAAATAGATGTTTCATTTGAGTGCTTGTTATATATTGCCTTTCAGACTGCCACGCCGAACCAGCCATCTGTTGTCCCTCTGATAGGAACACCTTTCCTAGAGAATGCTAGAGTCTCTCTTGTCTCAGAGATCCATGATTGAGGTATTTGGGTGTGGTCAGATCGCTTAAGGCACAAGACAATTTTTCCCTGAATTGTTCAATGTAAGGTTCTGATCCCTCATAATCAGTGGGCTTTCGTTCCTAGGAAGGTTGATTTAGGGTGTGACGAATTCCCTAAGTAAATCCGATTTTTATTTCTTCGTGAAGGCAGTCGGTTGGACAATGCTGTCAGTTGGGTGTCATGTGAATTCCACCAGGAAATGCCTTGGTGGCGCTTGGACAGTTTATTCATGTAATCAAACTTTCTGGTGCCTCTGGCTCTATTGTGCACAGGACACATTGGTCAGTGGCCTTCCTTAAGCACAAGCATGCTACCCGCCAGCTCTCAAGCTAGCAAACTACAGAGTAGGCCTATTTGAAATGTAAATTAATCTGACGTATTTCATATAATTTTGCATTATGCTTGTTATGCAAATTCCCCCAAATTACGCAATAATTAACATTAATTAACATAATTACTGTGTGGTTGTGGCAAAATTACAGTGCAAGAACTTGAAAAACAAAAGAACAACCAGTTTGCAAACGGTTGTTTTTGGTGAAAATTGCGTTTTTTATGCTATTTTTGTCACAAAATGCATACTTGTGTCAGAATTTATGGTGAGGACGCATTTTGCACAAAAAAACAAATCGCTAAATGATGGATTTGCGTTAAATGTAATTCAGAGTCAGTTTATGTAAATTTCCTAAAATTGTGCGTAATGATATGAAAGCAAATGACGCAAATCTCAAGCACCACTTGGTCACCCGCTTGGTCTTGTGTGCATATGCAATCTCCGATTATGATATGTTTGATATTAGATGGCTTAATTCTTCTGGGTGAGGTCAATATGATAAGAAAAATTGAATTAGCTGATAATATTATCTATCATTTAAATATCAAGAGATACATCTTTTGCTGTGAACATTTTATCTGGTAAATACCACTACAGTAAAGAGCTCCTTTTAGGAGCCTGAAACCCGAAAATCACACTGTTTGATGTAAATGATTTAGAACCGGCGTCTCATTTTCAGGTATGTCACTAGCAGAACTCACTGAAGCAGATACCACCTTCACTCAGTTAACGGATCTGAGGTAAGAGAAGTGCAGGTGCCCAAATGTTTTCTTGTGCACTGCCTTCCGTGAAATGTGCGCAATTCTTCGTCAGGTGCAGCGACAGAGCGACTCGGCCCCCTCACGATACCTTCTCCCACAATCCATCACTGAGGGGGTGATGAGGGCCATATCTGAGCCAAAGGACAACATGGACGTTTGGTTAGGAGCTATGAAAAAAACATCGCACGGAATCAGTGCACAGGTCGGGCAGAGAGAGAGGAAACGGAAACTCAAATGATCCAGAAAAAATAAAGTTAAATATATGGCACGGATGATAAAATTCATACATTTTGAAATCTAGAGAAAAATAATGAAAGATGAGTGCAGAAAAAAATACGTGAGCTACAAACACGTCACCGAAAATTTGAGGGAGGTAACATAGGTGTATAGCAGGAATATAATGGCTCCAATTAGACGCAGAAGAGATCAGTTACTTCAGAGATCCATGCCCTGTTTATAGACACAGAAGAGCTAAGTGGTTTCGAGTAAACTTAGGACTTACAGGTAGGGGTTCAGTTTATACCCTTTATCTTGTGGGACGTTCAAAGGCTTCGAAGCACATTAGTTTCGCATTAGGGTGGAGTCGTGCGTACTGATTCATTTTATGTGCACTCTATTGATTTTCAGGCTGAAATTTAAACAGAATTTGGTCCATTTGTGGATGCCGCAAATAAACATACGTGGGCAGCAAACATTTTTTGTTTCCAGTTTGTGCTGGTTTATTCTGAATACTTAGCGCAGAGACATTTTCCGATAGAGTGAGACGCACCATATATATGTATGAAGATAAGTTGTTTTTCTCCACTTCATAAGGTAACAGCTGCTGAGCAGAGCTGTTGTGTTAAGATTGGCCAGTACGGGCTGGTGGGCGAGAGGGCCTGCGGTGCGGAACCCCATGCCAATTTCTGAAACAGATGAAGCTACTACTTGCTGGTTCTACCTCTTTTCTGCATGGTGCTATCCGAGCATCTTCCTTACATAGGAATGTCCCGTTGTTAAAGCATTTCTTTCAGCAACCTTTGTTGTTGCATTACTTTGCATCCCTTGCTTAATCTTCAGACCCGGAGAGGGTAATATCCCTGAAATGGTGAGATATACTGTACCAAAAGATTTTGTCTGCTGTAAGGTGTGTGCATCTTAATTCAAGTATAGTCACAAGCTCACAGTAGGGACAGTAGGCGTCTGACTGGGCAGATAAGAACACTAAGGCTATTTCTCTTTTCGTGTACCGTCAACTTACTAAAAGCCAAATGGAAGAAAATACCGAAAAGTAAAATAGGCATTGCTGAAAACCTACCCACCTTTCTCCAAATAGAGGCATGTGCATACATTGCTGTTAAAAATATTCATAATAGAAATTGCACTTACATAGACACTATACTACAGTGTCTCCAAACAAGCAAGCGCAGCAGGCTCATACAGGACACACAGGACGCACCTATCCTTGTGTATTCCCAAGTAGGCAAAAAGTGTATATTAAATTGTTACCAGTGTGCACTTCCACCACAACACCTTCTGCTAAGGTGTAAGCCTTTTTCGGGAAAAGGAGAAAAAACATACAGAACACACTATGGTGGTGCACCACTTATCAAAGTTGTAAAAATACAGAAATGTCCAGTCTTTTGTATGTGGTAAGGATGTGATGAGTCTTTTCTTTATTTTCTTCCACTTGTTCTCAACAACACAAAGAATTTGTGGTAACAACAGCCAACGCGTTTCGTCCTTCCACATAGGACTTCCTCAGGGCTAATTCGTTTTCTGACCGGTTGCTTATTTATCTAAGTCCTCATAACCTTGAAATCTGTCGTGACATATCTTGTAAGGGCTTCAGAATCAATAATATCCATACGGTGGCCGAATCTCACGGGTGTCCACGCAGCGCTGAATTAGCCCTGAAATAGTCCTATGTGGAAGGACGAAACGCATTGGCTGTTGGCTGTTGTTACCACAAATTCTTTCTGTTGTTGAGAACAAGTGGAAGAAAATAAAGAAAAGACTCATCACATCCTTACTACATACAAAAGACTGGACATTTCTGTATTTTTACAACTTTGATAAGTGGTGCACCACCATAGTGTGTTCACTATACTACAGTGTGTGATGGGTAGACATTGGTGACGTGTAGATATCTAGTATATTGTCAGTATTTGTATAGCTTATCTTTCCAATAGTGTGTCACCTTCTACCATTAGTTAAAATAATTAAGGTTTCTTCATCTGGGCAACCTTTCAATAATGGAGTATGCTTACCTCCAAGATATAATATAAAGAAGGCTCCTATTAATTAGAGATCCATGAAGCATGAAATCTGAAAAGGTCTTGGTAGAGTAAGAAGTCTGGGGCACTGCTGTCAGTATCACGGCTGGAGACATATTCCAGCACAGGCTGTGATTGCAAGAGACAACTTACTAAACAACCATTTGCAATGCAATAGGTCCCGTATTTGTGAGAGTTAGAGCTGTTGGCATTGTAAATGACAATGTCTTTTACCTATGTGTTTTGGTTTGGAGTGTAGTGGATATATGTGGGGTGGAGTGGAATTATGTGGATTGTATAGGAATTGTTAATTGTAGTATTGTGTGGTGTAGTGTATATTTGTGTATTGGAATTATGTGGAATGGTGACTATATAAGGGTGAGAGCTGCACAGAATAGACAGAAAGGAAGATAGAGAGGGATAGGTAGTTTGTGTAGGAAGTGGTGAATGTATTTGAGACAGAGGAGCAGAAAGAGTGTGTGAGAAAGAGAAAAAGAAGGGGAGAGCCGGCCACAGACGCATGAAGAGGGAGGACCTGTGTATGAAGAAGACACCCAAAGAAGAAGAGACGAGCGTGGGTTTGAAGAACGAAACCTTGAAAAGGAACAGGAAAGAAACTGTACTTAGTATGTGTGAGCAGGCAGTATAGAAAGGAGATAGGGAGGGATGAAAGGGACCAGTTGGATTGCGAGATGAGAGGGGGTGGTGACAGTGTGATGGAGAGATGAGAGGGGCAGTGAGTGTGTGGGGAGAGCTGGAAGTGCAGGGGAGAGATGTGTTGGATTGTTTGTTGTGGAATTGTGTGGCATGGAATTATGCAGTGTGAAGTTGTGTAATGGAAATATATGGTACGTCAGTGACATATCTTTGAATGTTGTTTCCTAGAATGACTACTCATGCTAAGTTACCAGGAAGAGCAATCTTTCACTCTTGTTTCCCAAGCACTTTGGAGCAGAGTGGTCTGCTTTGCATGATGCGAAAACAGCTCATCTAGAAAATCTTTTCTCACCAGGCACCTCCGATAAACCAACAGGTCCAATCAAATACATACAACCATGGATATCTTTAAAAGATTACATTTCCTTATTACATTTCGCCTCAGACCCTGTATGAAAGTGACCTTGTATAATGTAATCCGGTACTTATGCAAATTGCTCCAATGTCACGGAACTGATTATGCACTATATAAAAAAAAAATGTGAATGTGGCATGGGGGTGGGCGGATGGGTGTGTTGAGCAGATGACTTACAGGAAATGTGGGTTTGGCAAATGAAATTGGAGAAAAATTGCAATAGGGCGACTTTAATAATTAGTTGTGGTTGTCACATTTCACCTGAGATAGAACAAAGCTGTATTTTTTAAATGTATAAATAAATTAAACTGACCTGGTGTAACATAATTTGGTAAGTGCTACAATGCCCTTGGGGCAATTTTGCATCGCTATACTAAGAAAAAATACGAGCTGAGTGAGAGAGCCGATGGGATAGAAGGAAACGGTCTGCAAAGTATGCACTCTGATGGAGTGCTACACTAGAAAATAAGGAACAAGTGATTGCAAGTAGCAGCTGCAGTCCACGTGTGGGGGTAGGCGTAGTGTGAGTTTGACAGAAATACACAACCAAATGTATTCACAAATACACACGTTTGAACAAACATTGAAGCAGTCTCGGGCATTACCAGGTCAGCCACAGCTGTGATGCACCCCATGGATTGTAGGAGACAAGATCCAGAGGAGATTCCAATGAACAGCAAGGAACAGCTGACGAATAACAGAAAACAGGGTTGCAAATCCTCTCTCCCCCTCGGAATAAAATCAAGCCGCCACAAGAGCCAAACCGTGCCCTTTGCTGTAGACTGAAATCCCTGTTCAAAGTCAGCCAAACCCATTCACCAGGTCCACTTGTGAGTGTTCGGAAAGAGACACCTGTATGTAGACATAAACGATGGACGCCAGTTCCAAATTAGAATGAATTGATAGGAACAGGCTTTAGCTACAGAACGTCACACATCTACTTGTGAGTGTAGAATCATTGTGTAATTTAGCACATTGACGTAAATGTGCTTTTACACATTTCAAACCTTTGCATCATAAAGTTTTAAAGGAGTGAAGTACTTAATTAAGACAACGTTCTGAGTATGTCAGGAACCAGAGCCCTGCGTGTCTGTAGATCGCCCGGAGTTCAGTAAACACTCCCAACAATAGACGCGTTCATGTAAATATTCACCATAAACTGTAAGTAGAAACTTGGCTAAGTTACATCCTAGACAGCCAAAGGTAACATCAGGCGAGACCAAACACATTGCTGCAGAAATATTGGTTTGTGCAAAATAGAGACAAAAGCCCCTTGGGTTTTACTTTCGTTGGACCCTCATAGCCCTTGCAAATCACAAAACTAGTACCAAGAGAAGCACAAGAAGACTTTCAACTCGCTATGATTAAATATACAGAATAAAAACATTCCGAAAAAAATATGATTAAAAATATGTTGAAATAATTCTAAAGCGGCTGAAGGTCTTACTTTAACGTTAAACTGGCAGCTGTGTGGCATGGGTCATGAGGGCCTGAGGGAGGAGAAGGGGACAGCAACAATCACAAAAATGTATGTACCATGTGTGGGGGGGGGAAACATGCAGTCAGCTGAACTCATACTCTGAGACATGCCAAACGCAATGCAAAATGTAAATACCGTGTGTGGGGAGAAAATGAAAATGCCGTCAGCTGAGCACATTTAGAACAAACACAACACAAGTTAATCCCTACTGGATGGGGCAGTGGCTAACTGTTGCCCTCACATTCTGGGTTTGTCATGGAAAGATTAAGTATACCTGCAGGCATGCGGGGGAGGAGGGCGCAGCAAGCACTCACCAAAGAATCATCCCCGATCAGCACAGCTTCAATATAAAGGTGCAGCCAAGAACAAGCATTTATTATGAAAATGGGAAAAACAGGGTCAGGGGACGAGGGAATCGACACAGGGTGGAGGGGAGCCCCACGGGGATATTAAGGCCCATATTTATACTTTTTTAGCGCCGCATTTGCGTCATTTTTTGACACAAAAGCGGCGCAAACTTGCAAAATACAAGTGTATTTTGTAAGTTTGCACCGTTTTTGCATCAAAAAAGCGGCGCAAACGCGGCGCTAAAAAAGTATAAATATGGGCCTAAGTACCTCTGCAGGTGTGTATCAGAGAAGGGCACAGCAGGGGTCTATGTTGCATTAAAACAAAAAACAATGCGATCTCAAAAACAAGGAATAGTAGCCAACAACAAGTGCAACCAGAAAGATTTTTAAAAAGTCCCTGAAAACGAATGGATCAAGACAAAATTAAAATGGTAGCGAAGTTAGGTGGTGCCCAGTGGGAGGAAACAAAGGATATAAGTAGGGATGAAGAAGGAACATTAACCATTTGCAGGCAAGGCTTTTTAAGGGACAAGCATAGTAACCAAGAGTGTCCAATAATAAGCCAACTAATTGGCTGTTAGCCCACAAACTGTATACAACTGATCAAGAGACAGCACAAGAGCTGTTGAGGCTCCACCTAAAAACTATTGTAGAATTTTTCACATGACATCAACATGTCATAATGATTTAAGTTACAGTGTGTGGAGAAACACATTTTAACAAGTGATAATCCCCAGTTTATTTTGCTTTTGGATATCTGTTTTTTGGACCTCTGGTGTGAGTGAGCCCCCCTTTTAGAGACTCACACACTGTAAGCTTCTTTTTAAAACGGTTTGGAACAGTAACTGTTGGAGTGGCCCTTTTAAAATAAGGTATGTGTCAGTGCAGCTAGGTTAAGAGGATCTACACAGGTTACATATGAGTTTGTATATACATGTTCATGCTCACAGGTGGAGGCTGAACAAACAAGTCTAAGTCTGGCATCTGCGCACAAGTAGAACTATGACCGGGGGACCTTAGAAAATTGTTATGGATTCAAATTCAATTCTCAATTTAATTGAGAAGCAAAACACATTTTTTTCCTTTTGAATTAAGTGTTAAAACTTGGAGTGTTTAAACTATTTTTATACTTTGGATAAGTATACCTAAATCATAACTTTTGAATGGCATGAAATAGGATGTCAATTGATGAGTACTTGGAGGGGTGATGTGGCATATCTGGATTGGTTAGGGACTTCCACTTGTAGAACTTTCCACTTTGCCTTTCATTCCCTTATCAGGGAAACCCCTGTCCAGAGTAATGAGGCCAATCTGCACTTGTATACTAGGAATTGTGTTGGACTCTGCCTCCAGAGAGCTAACAACCCTACCTCTCCAACTTCTTCATGGGGCTAGTACAGGAAACTGTGCTGGGAACCATGAGGGAATAGATCCCTTTGGCCATCTATTGACTGATTCTGGCTGTAGTGCACTAGAAATGGGTACTACAGGCTTCTGCTAGACACATGCGCACCCTTTATGCAGTTGAATGCCTTGGGTGTTCGGGGAGTTCAGACAGGGTAAGTGATCTGTCTTGAGAATTGTCGGTGCTGCTGTAGAAAGGTCCAGGCAGGGAGACTACCAAGGGCTGGAGAGATGGTCAGTCCAAACAAACACATCTCAATGCTGCTAACGAAGTGAAATGCAGCAGTGTCCTGAGCTGTGCAGAAACGTCAAGGAACAACAATATCAAGTCTGGAGACCAGATGTCCCCAACAGAACACGTTTCATGATCAGTAGATGACACCAGGAACCAAATGCAAAAAAAACTGTCTTTGAAATTAGCCCATTTGAACCAGAGATACCTATTCTAGTGTAGCCATTTTTGTGTCAGGTATTTTAGTAGGCCACCTAAGGCATATGAGGTTCACTGGACCGGAAAATCATTACAGCGACCAGCTGTTTGTGGATGATCCACCCTGTAATTCCTGAGCTGTGGAGTCCCCTTGGAGAACCATCAATCTAAAGTTTGTCTTACCTCCATTAAAGGATGGGAAACAACTATAAACCACTTGCATCAGATCCTGGGGCTCCATGGCCCTGCTTAATGTGGCCTCTTGAGGCTGACAAAAGAATGCCAACAAACACTAGAAGGAATCGCGACGAAGAACAATACAATACCTTTCACCAATTGGTTAAAATTTCCAAAATATTAGAACAGAATATAAAGGTATTTACGTTTCTATGCACTGTATTTCATGTTTGCTCCGAACACTCTTTCTAGTGCTATGACACGGTCACGAGTGTCTGTGAGCCCTGTAATGAATGTAAATGTGGTGTCTTATTAGCGCCAGTTTGCAAGGTTGGTTATGAATAGTTTAACAGCACCCATGATGTTCTATTGATTGTGCTCCCAAAAAGTGATTCTTCAAGTAAAGCACGAGACACCTATTAAATGCTGAGGAACGTTTCGGCAAAAAACACAAGTGGTAAAAAAACCTGGCACTAATTATTTTCTACTAGGTGATCTAGGGGGGAAACATCTCCCAACAAACTCTTGAGTGGTGAACTACTCCGATGTGAAGTGTGCAACTCTCAGTCTACCTTACAGTTCTCTAGTGTGAAATGTCAACTACTCTGATTGTAAGGTACAGACAGTAGCAGCATTACTGTGTGAAAGGACTAAACGACATTAAGAAGAGGTATTCAGATTGCCTCAAATTGTCAGATGTTGACAACATGTTCTCCCCATTACTGTGCTACTGCTTCCCTCAAAAGGCTTCTAGTAGGAATAAAGAAAGAGAAAAAGAGCAAAATGACCTTTCGCAGCTTCATTGTTGCTATTTTAATCAAAACTGGTGGTCTGCGGTGTTTGAGTGAGTCAAATCATATCACAGGACACCGCAAGGCAGCTGTGATTATTTGTTTTCTTTGTAGCGCTTTGTACTGCGATTCTGCCATTACTGTGCCCTATATATACCATGGGCTATGTGTATTCTGCTCAACGGGACTGAGTTTATTGACATCATAACAATAGATGCCTGAACTGGATTGCCGTTTGTCGAGCTGGTGACTTTCAGATCACAACAGATTTCAGAAGTGGGTGTTAACTCACAGAGCCATCATGCCAGTTACTGACAACTGAGCCACCCGAGTTTATGTACAAGAGTGCTCAAAAACATTTCCCACAAACACCGCATAAGGATTTGTATAGCAGAAGGCGCAGAAATGGCTAGACTTTGTTTTTATCAAAGCCCTTCTTCAAGACGTCTATGAGAGGCCAAAGAATGAATGTTTATAGCATATGACTTAATCGTCATCTCCTTTTGTGGTTTATCTATAGAATAACAGAGACATATTCATGGGTAATAGGGAGAATCTGGCATCTCCAGTTGCTGCAAGAATTATTTATTTTATGGTATAAAGAGAATTTTATTTTTTGAAACTCTGAACATGGCTCTGTCCGCAAACACTAGAAAATTGCGTTACCTGACGAAATAGAAAATGCAAACTTTATTGAATTTGATGGGGGATGAAAACCTCCAACCAAATGGAAAGAACATACTTTCCATCTGTATAAATGATTTCGCGATAACCTTGCAATACTTCAGGTAAAAGGAGAAACATTTCAACCGGAACCTGAAGGCCACTGCATGCAAATTTGTGCTGTCCAATCTCTCATCAAAATAGGAGATATTTTTCAGTTTCCGATGAGGCTACCGCCGGGTCAAGCATTTTAATTTTGGCGCAAGCACGGCCGCCTTCTATCAAAAGGGTGCACTGTTTGCTATGCCCCATCTGTTCGGAGTCCAGCTCTCCATATCTAACTGTCACGTGAAATTAGTTTTGGGGCTCCATAAATGTATTTACCCGTGGCAAATGCAAAGTGTTCTGAACCTCGGACTTCTTTACATATTTGTCAACATGCTTGTTTATCAAGGTGATCTGTTTGTCGCATGAGCATACTGAATTCATCACTACACAGATGTTGCACTGGTTGCTATGGCAAGTACTTGTATATGGAACAGTTTGAATAAATTGAATAGTCATGCAACAGAAATGGCCAGAGGCTTAGCCCTGCCCCGCGGAGGGTTTATTTATTCTACTGTACGTTCTCAGAACTTTTCCATTTCAAATTAATTTTTTAATGCCGGCTTGTGGAGCGAGATATTTCTGCTCCACGAAAAGTCTTATTTCCCTGGGTAGGGAAAAATCCCTTAATGTACTCTCCAGCATCCCAGTCGGTGGCGCTGAAATTATTCTAAAATTCCATGAAATACCTAATCTCAGTGAAAATGCCAGGTACTGGCTTTTGTCTTAAACAGCTTTATCTCAAGACATTGTTACTTTGCACCAGTGAAGCGAGTCTAGGTCAAACTTAACTCTGCTTGCAGTATTTGCATCCCACTAATAGGATTAATTCTCCTCTGTAGAACAACTTTTTCTTTTTTATCCTATTGCCTAAGTGGGCAGTTGAATGCACGCTAATTGTAGTCGTAAACGTCATAAAAGTAGAATGTCTGTATTATTTTGTCATTCACTGTGAATCACTGTTTTCGCTTCATGTTTTGGTTGGTCGTGGTGTTTGCAGCACTGTAAGAGCAAGGGATGCTGATTCATACATGCATTCACATAATGCATAGGGACATTTTTTATTTAGGTTAATGTGTGTGAGCAGTTGCGTGTCACCGCATATCATGTCTGCGAAGATTATTAGGTGCAATGTCTGCTTATTCATGTAATTCATAATTATGTAAAGCAAATAATAAATAACTGTTTAGAACTAATTTAGAAGAGCAGTAAAAGTTGCAGTGTGGGTAAAGATATCATATGTGAAGGTTCCATCTATACCAGAGTCCAAACAATTAATGTGTAAGACATACATCGGGTGCAAAAAAGGAAAAATAAAGTTTATTACAAATCATTTATACTTGTGAGGATAGTGCTCCTATAGGCGACATAGTGAAAATAGTACATACTATTGTGCAGCAATAGTGTCAATGGGAAATATAACACCTGTAAACATGAGAGCAAGTGAGTCATAGTTGTGACATGTTTTTCTTCATGTGTTCCACAAACATTAACCAGGTAGTCTACGTTTCAAACTCTGTGCCTCAGCTGGGGAGGTAATCAGAACAATGAAAATCCCTTTCTTTCCACCATAGCTTTCCATATAGAAAGAAAGACAGACATTTTAATGCCCCAGATGAGTCAGTCATGAGATCAAGCTTTGGCGACTTTGGGTACTGCCTACAATCTGGTGAACACAGCAATCTCTGTGAAAAAACACACAGTGCAAAAAGTGTGACACCCACAGGGAGAAAATAACAAGACACTCAGTATTGGTAAAGAAAGTAGTCAATTGCCTGAGAATTACAAAAGTACATAGAGGATGCACAGAAAGGCACCTGATCAAACTGTCTGAGGCGTTATTAGTGCCTAAAAATAGAGAAAACAACCAAAGCAAAAACTTTTAGGACAAGGCGATCACAATACAGTCTCATGCCACACGTGTTGCCAGATAATTACTCACATGGACCCAGCGCCGGGGAAAAGTGTCTTGTATGCTAGAGGATACAGCATCATGTGTAAGTGGTAAGAATACAATTTGTAATTTAAAGCAGATATAAAATAGTCACCAGCAGTAATCACAAATGTGTGAAAATGATGGGAAGCTGCAGTGTCAGCCATCTAAAGCGAGCTTAAGACTTGTTCATTACTCTCCTTCTCCAGGTACAAAATAAATACCTGTAATTCAGCATCAAAATATGTCCAGCGTATTTTAAAGTCAGTTTTCCTTAATATTTTTAGGACATCTTACTTGGGAGTCACAAGCAATTCAGTTTGCTAAGAGCTGTTTTAAAATGGTCAATAAAATGCAACTCTCATCTTAGCCAATGAGAATAACAGTTTTCAGGGTCAATGGAAGAACAAGTGAGACGAAATGGCAATTGATTTGAGACAGACCCTGAGTCACTTTTGAAATGTTTGCACCACTTTTGAAATACAGGGATGTGCCATATTTACACCATAGTGCAAGGGTGTCTGCGTTGAGCGCACAAACAAAATGCAGCACACATAGAAGTACCAAAGCGTCATTTTAGAAAGATTATATATATGCAGGAAGGAACACAAACATCCATGGCATTTTGCTTCTTCTATGTGTGCTGCCGCATGCAGCACACATAGAAAAGCAAAAAACGAGGAGGATAACAGCATTCCTCCTCTTTTTGCCATGCTAACACCAGCCCTGAGGTGGCATTAGCTTTTGCTCCTGCCTTAGGTTTACGCCAACTTGTAAATCTGAAGCAGCATCAAAAGCAATGGGTGTTGCAGTGGAACGCCCACTGCAACACCCATTGCATGCCCTTCTGACGCAGAAAACTGCATTGGAGGGGCCCATATTTACAAGGAGGCGGAATGCCACAAAAAGTGGTGTTACACCTCCTTTGCCGATATGGAGCCGTGGTTAGCCCACCGGATCATCACTAAAAGTGACACTCCAGTGGCGCGAGGGGATGTTAAATCTGCCTCTTGCTTTTTAAAATAAAGTAACTACACTCTGCAATGATATCTACTATAACACAGTTATTTCAATGTAGATTAGGAAAATGATTCAGATTTGTGGTCGAATGGAAATTGATAATCTGAGGAAGAAAACTTTGAATGTCTTCAAGCCATACTCATATAAAATAATTGAAAAACCCTCTGGTGTGGTTGTCTGGCAAAATATAGTTTACAAAGATATCAGTGACAAAAATATCGCCACAAACATGTCAAGAACACAAGTACTGATATTATATACTTTGATGTTGAGTCAAAACTATGGCCTAACATTTTTAAAAGACTACAATATGTCAAAAATAGATAAATATCAAATTTTAACTATTATAGATTATATTAATTTTAAAATATATATTAACTTTAAAAATACTATTATGGTTAAAAATACCTAGAGTGGAAAAATATATAAAAAAAGATATAATGCACAACCATAAGTAAAGAATATATATTTTACAATAATTCCACAAAACATATTAAAAATATTACGTAAACATAATTGGGAAAATTATTGATACAAATTATACTAAAAGCACTAGCTATTAAAAAATAAAAAATGTACAAAAAATAATAATATAAAATAAATTAACAAAAATATATATAAATGAAAAAGTAATGAAAATGCATTTATATTAAAACACTTTTTGATTTTAAAATATAAAGTCGCATATTTGCAAGAAAGCGGCGCATCAGTCTCGATGCGACACTTTTTTTGCGTCATCTCTGGCCCACATAATGACACTATGATCATGCCATATTTACAATATGGTGCACAATGGCTGTCGTTAGGAAAACAGTGTTAAAAGTTTTGACGCTAGTGTGGTGCTTTGCTGCGCTAATGTTAAAAATGTTGACGCTAGTGCAGCAAAGTATAGGGAGGTTCATTGATTAAAATGGGTGTGTCATTTTAAAGTCTGTCAATAACTGAAAAAATGGTGCGGTGAAATGTTGTAAATTTCATTGTGCCATTTTTTCAGTCCTCTCTACTTCGGAACATCCCCCTTGCATACATTATGTCTGGCGCAGGCATAATGTGCCACAAGGGTTAACAAAGTGGTGCAATGCAAGCATTGCACCACTTTGTAAATACTGCGAGAGAGAAAGGCCTCCTTATTGCAGCCTTAGCCTATGCCCTAAAGTATATTAAAACAACATTAAACATCAAATAGGAAATTAGACTTGATGAGGTAAAACTTACTCACACACAAGAAAGTGTTGGATTTAGGAGTATTCAGTTAACTATTCCCACGGCAAAGTAAGCAAAAGTAGAGAAAGTGCTTGACTTTAACTGAGCCAGATTAACTATTCCCAGTCCAACGTTTGCAAAAGTAGGGAAAGTGTTAGACTCCCACTCCTATTTTCTTAAAGCATTTAAAAACATATTTAAGAGAATAATGTATTTATTAAATATAAAACAAACAAGATTACGTTTAAACAATAAAAATGTTATGTTTAGCAAAATACATTTGTTAAAAAATATTACAATCATTTTAAATTAAAAGCCTTTGCTCTATACTCCCCTTAAAATGAACACAGGCAAACGATTAAAATTAATAAACAAATAAATAATATTAGAAAAATGAAACAAAATTACTGCTAAATGAATTAGTAAAAACCAAAAATAGTATCAAACCAATTAATAAACATAAAATTAATCATCATAAATTAATAATGAAATACACTATTAAACAACTAGCAATTAATTAACTTCAACTCATAATTAAAACAATTAATCAATTACCAATTTACATAATTATCATTTAAAAAAATAAATCATATGAAAGTATTTTTTTCAATTAATAAAATTATTTACATTTTAGAAAATGACTCCTTATCACAGTGCTCATCCCCTACAAACCCAACAGCTCACAGCGAAATTAACAATTTGTAATTACATTAAAAATAAATCAGAGAGTATATGGTGAGCGGTTAGATATCTAGCTCTTCCTAAATAAAGAGAGGGCTGGGCAGTCCCCAACTGTAAGTTGTATTATTGGGCAGCACTCCTGCAACACATGGGATCCTCATTAGGGCTAAAGGGGACACCAGCCATTTGAGGTCAGAACTTTCAACTATTGATGAGCTTTCTCCGGGGGGGAGGATACAAAGGGGTGCTACCAAAGGCGTACTGAACACAGTTATTGAAAGAAGGTGAGGCTCAAAACGGTCGGGCAGCTTTAGGATCCGGTAACAGATAAGAAGTAAAATAGGAGATACTAGGTATAATAGCTACAGTCCGCTTCGGCGATCTCCTATTTTTTCATCAGTTTACCATGATCAGGTTTGTCAGTTATGGGAGCAATCTGGGGTGGCCACGTTGGGGGAGCTATTGAACAAATCTTTGCATTTAGTGACCTACAGCAGGACTTCGGCTTGGAAGGGAGAACCTTTTTTAAATAGCTACAGAACATGGATTTTATAGTAAATCTTTGGAGTGAGCAATTATCTGTTGGAGAAATCCCCGTCCTGGAATTATTCATGCAGCGGGAAGACAGGATTGGACAGATTTATAAAATGTTGATTGATCTGACAGGGGACGACATAGCAATTCAGGAGGATAGGTGGGGGAAAGACTGGGCACACAGAGTGTAGATATCTAGGTGTGGGAGAAGGCCTCTTTTTGCATGGTTAGCCCCCCACTTTTTGCCTAATGTTGATGTGTCCTAGAAGTTGTAGTGCCCAGGGCCCTTGCTAACCAGGTTCCCTAGACCAGAGCTCTTTCTCTAAATCTGTTGTAATGCTTGGCACAATTGGATACACTCTTAAATATCGCTGTAAGGGCCATATGTACGAAGATTTTTCCCGTAGACACAGAATGGGTAAAATCCTTTCGTACATCTGGCCCTAAGTACCTAGTAAATGGATACCCCAGTACCAAGGGCATGGCATATTAAGAGTAGGCCCCTGAAGGCAGCAGCACTGATCGTGCCACCCTCTAGGGCCCTCCATGCAGATGCACCCAGCACTGCCATTGCAGGCTGAGTGTACTGGGTCAAACCTAAAAAGACAAACTTGACATGGTACACTCCCTGTGTGCCCTGTCCACCATACACTGCACATGTTATGAGTAAATCACCCCTCTAGCAGGCCTTCCAGCCCTAAGGCAGGGTGCACCTTACTATATGTGAGGCCATAGGTTTATGAGAAACATGCCCCCACTGTGTCCTTGCCAAACCTGGGACATAGTGAGTGAACAGAGCATCCATTTTAAGTACATGTACTGGACATTGGTCAAACACGAGTTCCCCAGCTACATGTCACCATTCTGCACCCTGGGATGCTTGGTATCAAACAACTCAGAATGTTAAATCCAAATTGGTACCAGAATTGAATTTGACCCTAAATGTACCCAGGGTGCCTCCTGCAAAACCTAAACTAACTGGCAAAGTTGCTGACTGGTTCCATCCTGCATGCCACTTCCAGACAGCCAATATACAAACATTGGGGAGTGCCCTGGCTCTCTGGTTTGTAAAACAATGCCCTTCCTGGGTGGAGGAGCTAACACCCCCTCCCTCAGGAATGTGCACTCTCCTGGCAGTGCGCTTCAAAGGGCTACCGCTCTTGAAACTTGAACCCACAGGCCTGCTGCTAGCAGCAGACGGCTTCCTCCTTTGTCAACCCCAAATTTTGGTGGGAGCAAAGGCGGGAAACCACACAAAGGGTAGGACGAGGGGTCTCACTGAACATGCACCACCCCAAGGGGCGTGCAACGAAATGGACCCTCTATTTAATTTTCCTCCATGTTGGATGGCAGGAAAATAGCCAATGAGGTTTAGGGTAGTGACCTTTCCCACAGGAAGTGGTCACTGTAGTGGGTGTAGCCACCCAAGGGTAAGTGTCCCATTGGACTCTACCAGGTTCCCCCGAAAATGCCCACTAAATTCAGTATATAGTGGGCTCCCCTAGACCAAGAAACTAGATTCATCAGGAAGAAAAGAAGACAGGACCAAAGAACCCAACAGGACAAGAACAGAGGATCTGCTGCACCAGAAGAGGCTCCAAAACCCCTGCTTGGTGCATCAGAATCCCGACAATCGCTGCTGCTGAGGAGCTGACCACTGGACCAACCTCAAAAGACCCTGAGGATCTCCAGCCTTTGCAAATAGACCAAGATTTCCCTCCTGAGTAGAGGCACCACTCAAGAAACCAAAGAAACCTACAAGGAACCAGCAAACCAGTGAGGGTCACGTCACCGACTGGATGATATCTCGCAGCTGGACCCGGCAACACACCAATGACAGGCCGGACAAGACCTACAAGTGTGCCAAGTTGGTGGCACAGTGCCCTCCCATGGCCGATTTGTGCCAATACCTCAGGTACTGGTCAGTGCACGTCGGACACCACCAAAAACAGCTCACTCAGAGCTGCAACTGGACCAGGGGGAAGCCCCAGTCAAGGGACTTCAGTGACACCCTGGACCTCCCACCAGAGCACCCTCGTCATCCTGCAAGGCCCCTGGAAGAAGACTTACCTCCTGCTCCAAAGGGTTTAATTGCACACAGCATCCAAGATCTCAAACGTGCATGCATCCGGCCACCCTGAGCACTGCTTCGCGGAATCTGCTGTGTGCCCTGGGTCCCTATTCCCTTGCACCCTCGGCTGCCCAAAGGAACCCCAAGGCACCATCTTTAAATCTGCAAACCAGCTCCTTTTCCAGGTGCCCCCTCCAAGTTGCCATGTGCCTGTGCCAAGAGATTTTCCAGCTCTACTCCCGCCGGAACCAGGAGCCGCCCGAGGCTCTCCAGCTGGCACAGTATGCCCACCGACTGCTTCAACCATACTGCAAAAGAAGAGACTGGTAACCCAACTGTACGATTTTAAATGCATTTTTAAAAGTGACTTCCTTTTGATTCCTAGGGTGCGTAATTATGCACAGAAAGACTAATTTTATTAACATTTTGAAAAGTCATATCTCAAAAAGTACTTAACATACTTTAAAGATCTTGGTCTTAAAATTTATATAAAAGTCTGAAGTATTTTTATTCATTCTGGTCTCAAGTTATTCATTGAGTGTGTGTGGTGCACTATTGGATTTGTGAGTACAACAACTGCTTAGCACATCTCCTGCATTAGCTTAACTGCTTGACCAGATACCTTAAAAATTGGAGCATTATGTGGTCTAATTTTTACCTCTGGAAACCAACATGTGGTTGCCCGGACCCCCTGCTCAGAGTGTCTAGTTTTGCACACTACATAAAGGGCTAGCCTTCTACACTATGCTTCAATGAAAGTTGTTATGAAGGTTCTGCATACTGCAAGCTTGAGAAGCCAACATTATAAAACTATATTCAAACTCTATTACAGGCCTACTAAGTTGCTCAGCTAGGACAAAAGAGCAGATGATAAATGTCCCCTCTGCAGGGAGGCTCGCACAGACATGGCCCACATGTTTTGTGAATGTCGTAAACTACAGGCCTAAAAAAAAGTTTCAAGATTTTCTGCAGGAAGCACTTGAACAGAAGGTTGATATCACTCCATCACTGATGTTATTTGGCCCCAGTCATCGACTGTCAGGTGATGTGGGGAAGACATACTTTATCTTTTTATTCATGGCGGTAGCAAGCCTGCTCAGAGCATTGATGTGGCAGAATGTGGAGCACTCAACAATACAACAATGGTTTACTTGCATATTAAGTATGTACAATCTGGAAAAAAACTCTCTACAATTGCAAAGGAAAGGGACCTAGTAAACAGGGGACCTGGACCTGGTTGCAAATGTCAAACTGGATAGAACATAGACTTGGACTTCGGGACTGGCTGGCATCAGAGAGATAAGGGCCTTGTTTAAAAATCAACTACAGGTGGAGATAATAATTCTGATGTCCTGTAAGTGGATTGTTGTCACACTAGATTATTAATGTGTATATGTTTCTCTAATCATGGAAGAATTGTATCATCTGTGATTATGGTATGAATTTGAATTGGCACTATGCAGAATAGAAGTGGCTACAGGTGTAACGTTTAGTTGTGCTGTATTGCTAATATGAAATACATGGGCCCAATGGCGGGGATGCTGACAGGATGTTTTTTCTTTAGGATGACTTGCTCTTTGTCATTTGTTCTTCTCTGAATAAAAAAATGTAAATTAAATCATATAAAAACGTATAAAAGATACTAAAACAAATTAAACAGACATATTATTATAACACCAAAAATTACAATAATAAAATAAGTAATGTTTATCAAACTAAATGAAATTTGATTGATCTATAAAGTACTATGTATGAGTATATTTAAAAACTATATTAAATATCTAAAATAAAGATATTCTTATCTTCTATATTCTGTTCCCGTAATATTGTTGACACAAGCTTTAGTGAACCTTGACATTTTTTACTCAATATTTATATCAGAATGCCCTCATGTGTATATAAAACCTCCATTCTGTCATCCATGAGTGCCTTGCTTTATCATATTTCAGTGTTTTTGACCTCTTCATTGTACTGTTGTGTTGCCTGAGAGTATAGCATACCACTACAGCTGACTGGAACAAAAATGGTCAGATATAGCATACCCCTGATCATATTCAATTCCTACTGCTTTTATAACAGGGATTATATGCTCTGCAGCCTTTTCTCTACTTATAAAATATTGTAGGTTGTGCTATGTTTGAGAGGTAGTTTCCTTTTTTAAAAGAATACGTTTAGAAGCTGTCAGCAAAGGTCTTCCCAAACATAATTTGAAGAGTATGACATAAATCTAATAGTATTTACAAGGTTTCAATAGTTTGGATAATTGTATGGGGAAAAGACTCCCAACCAGGAAGTCATGCACAAAAAAGTGAGGTAATTAAGGTCCAGATTTAAAGTTCTGGACAGAGTACCCCATCACATACTTGACTTTGTGTATCCTGTCCACAAAACTCTTGGTTCACCCACCCTATTTAGAGGAGGACAAACCTCAAGTTTTGTGATGATGGAGCACCCTTTGGCTGTATTGATCAAATACTTCCTTTGATGGGATAACAAAGTATGGGCCGTCAGATGAAGGACATCACACCACCTGCCCTACTTAGGGTGGATGATGTTATGTCTTTTTTCCTGTTTCTCAGTTCTAGGAACAACCTTGCATAGAGGATTAGATAAAAAAACTACAATGACACCCACACCTAGGAGAAAACATAGAGGGTGTGTGGGTCATTTGCTTTTATGTTTTTCAAATACAAATTTTTGGTTTGGGAGGTTGCCTCTGAAAATAAAAAAAAACAGTTAAAAGCTTAGTGAATGATAAACACTAAATTTGCCATGATGGTGGTTCCCTTTAATTAATAGACATGACCACTGTGCTAGAGGCCATATCTAAATCTGGTGGGTAGTAGTCTGTCAGGATGGTGGGGGTACGACTCTCTGCAACCATGATTACCTGTATTCTGTCCTCCAAACAGTAAAACAGGTATTACCTTGTTATTTTTGTTATTCTTGGTGGAAAAAAGTCAATAAAAAGTGTAAAAAAACGAAATATGTTAAATCTTCCTAGTCTTTTACACATTTCAGCCTTCATAACCCTCAGATCTGCACTTCACACCCTTTATATTGGTAATCCCCAAAGACCCTCACCTTCACACTTTACCATTTTTATGAAGGAAATCCTTTGCATACCCTCTATACACCAACCTCTGCACTTCTCTTCGGACTATGCCCCATATCCTGCCCATACCTGTTCCATCCCTTTCATGGAGTGAATGCCCTGTGGCACTTCTTTGCATTGCTCACTTATCTG
Organism: Pleurodeles waltl; assembly: GCF_031143425.1. NCBI lineage: Eukaryota > Metazoa > Chordata > Amphibia > Caudata > Salamandridae > Pleurodeles > Pleurodeles waltl. The sequence continues at coordinate 932,268,052 of NC_090448.1, read as the reverse complement.
CTGATTCTCTGCCCTGTCTGTACACTTTGCCTAGTTTCTACCCAAACATCTTGACCCACTGTCTCTGCCTGCAGCTTCTCTCTTTCTGTGCTGTTTTTGTGCCCCTCCTCTTCAGTCAGGAACCTGTGGCCACCTTTTAGTGCACACTTTAATTTTCAATGCAATAGTGTTAAACAGTACTATTTCTGCTGCTACTTATTTTAAAACACATCAGTTTTAGTCTCCAAGACCTTTTCCTTTGCTACTTTATAGATGTTTAATGTTTTTATGACTTTGTTACAATTAGATTTTCTGTACACTTTGATTTTAGAGTGCAAACCATTGGTTGGTGGATAATTCATCTTATGACACAACAAAATAATCATAGATTGGGCATGTTGGTGGCTGGTCTTATGCTCTTTTTTAATTGGTTGAGCCCAAAATCTGGAGCACAGTTTGCCTCAATCACAAAGATTTTGATGTGCACAGATTTGACATATTTTGTAGTAGTCCTAGCTTACTATTGGATTCCAGGAGTAAGCCAGGACCACTCCCAACTTGATCCTAGCTTACTGCTGAATTTCAAGAGTAAGCCAAGAATACTATGTCACAGCCAAATGTTTGTGAATCGGGACCAATGTATTGAAAATATATATTGACACTAAGGTAAATGGATTACAAATATGCATTTTAAGGGGATGATTCAATTTTAACTCATAGGGAAGTTAATGATGTCTGAGGCTGTACTGTATGTGTTCTTAACTATGTAATTTTGTCATGAAGACACATTTTCTAATGATAAGAAAATATATGGATGTAAATCTTTGGCTTTGAAAAGAGACCTAACTTCAAATCCATTTTCTGCACTATAGACTATGGAGTTCATTACGACCCTGGCGGTAGGAGATAATGTGCCGGTGGCACCGACCACAGGCTGGCGGTGCTTACCGCCATATTATGACATTGGCGGGTTGGCTGAAGCCAAACCGCCAATGTACCACTCCGACCGCCACGGCGGCCACCATTGTGACATCTGCCTACCGCCATAGTTTTCATGGTGTTCGTAACGCCATGAAAACCATGGCGGTAGGTCATACCAGTGACAGGGAATTCCTTCGCTGTCACTGATAGGGGTCCCTCCACCCCCCTACCTCTCCAGCTATCCCCCACGCTCCTACCTCTCCAAGCCCCCCACCCCGCCTACATCCACACCCCCTCCACACACATGCATACACACACTCATTCACATATACATACAGGCATGCATTCATCCAATCACACACACACATCCTCACACACTTCCAAACATACACGCAGAAATGCATTCACATGTAACAACATACACGCACTCGCACTTCTGTACATGCACACACACATTCAACAATCCACACACACCAGCATTCATGCACACACATACATTCACACACCTCCACAGGCACACACAACATCCCCCACCCCCCTCCCCTGTCGGAGACCCGACTTACCTGGATCAAGGGGGTCTTCCAGCAGGAGACAGGACAGGGTGCTGCTATCGTCTGCAGCACCTGCCAGCAGAACACCGCCAGGCCGTATTATTTGTCATAATGCGGCTGCCGGCGGTCCAATGGCGTGGCGCTGCTGGTGGTAGCAGTGCCACCTTACCGCCATCTGTCAGTATGGCCACAGCCTGATTTCCGCCATTCTTGTGGTGGAAATCCAGCTGTAGTCATATTATGGTGGACAGCTGGTAGCTGCGGCGACAGTCTTTTGGCGGCCCTCACCACGGCGGTAGGCGGGTTTTACTGCTGATGATGTAATGAGGGCCTATGTCTCAGATCACATACCTGGCCTGCTAATTCTCATCCCAGAAAGTCCACCTACATTTGTAGGCTGCATCTGCCAGTAGGAATAACCTGAGGTAATGGCATGGCTGAGGTGGGAGGGTGGTGCTCTATTTGTATGGCTCTACCCCTCTACACATCTGGCCCTGTCAAATTTCTCCCCACGTCAATGTTGAGTCAGCATTATGAATTAGATGTATCAAGGACAAAACCATCCAAAATAAACACATTCTTATTAAAGTATTTTTAGACCTTGGTGAAATTTCAATTACACCAGCGTAATTCATGTAATTTTGTGAATTTTGCATTATGCTTGTTAAACAATATTTGTGACATTACTCCATTACGCCACATCATTTCCGCTGTGGCCAATGCAAAATTATAGCACAGAAGCAGACATACAATGCAAACAAACAGAATGTGAGCAGATGTGGTTCACAGTACTTGTGTTTTAGACGCTATTTTTAGCAATAAATGTGTCCTTGCATTCAAAATGGACGTGAGGGCACATTTTGAGCTAACATTTGGCTATAAATGTCAGATTTGCTTTTCACATTATTACACGTAAGTTCACATAATTTTCTGGAAATTTTGTGTAATTACACGAAAGCGAATTACACACATTTTGTATACCATAGTATTTCTGTAGAAGGTGCTTCTAGAGGAACTATCAGATCATTCCTAAAGGTCAATGGAGGAAGGTCCATGGGTTGAAGACATTTTAATTCCTTATTGGCTGACAGTCATTTCCTTTTGGATCAGTAACCACCCACATGACAAGGCTACGCTTGCGGGTGAAACAGGCTGCTTTGGCCCTTTTCCCCTCACCAATTGAAGATGGATTTTACTGCAATTCAACTCTACCCAAGCATTAGAAGTGCTCTCTATATTGAAGATAAGTGAGAATAAGTAATAATCTAAAACTTAAGGAGAATGTAATAAAGGTACATTTACATGACAGGAATTGTTGTGGTATAGTTCACTTTTACATCCTTGCATTTCAATCTTTCTTTTAGAATGTACTATGAAATAGGTTTCTAGTTTGTCTTTTCTGCTTTTTGGTCTCTAAAGGGTTATTGGAAGCAAATAAAGTTCTTAAAATGTTAATAATCCTCCCAATTTGATCTCATTCTTTTTGCCCCTCAAGCAGTAAGAGGATAACTGCGAGTGATAGCCAGATTTATAAATAATTTCTTGTGAGACGAATGCTTTAAAAGGGAATATAAAAATCTGCTATGTGTCAGGCGATCCATGGAGGCATTAGCAAGCGTGGATGATTTTCAGTCCCTTGAAAGCAGGGGTGTTAATTTGTAAATCTAGGAAGTGTACATGGAGAATGCTAATTTGTCATTAGCAAGATTAACATGATCAAGGGAATAGAATAGATTATTGACATATAAAGTACAGAAGATTATTGATGCAACACAGATGGGTACATTTTGGCGTAAAATAAATCAGTATTTTTAAGTACAGAAATAGATTTTGCATAACCATTGTAGATACACACACAGTCTCTTGTATTTTTGTTTGTTTCACTTTGTACTAGCGTACACAGGAATTACATTTCTGCAGTTGCTTGATAGGTGTTCTTGGGATACCGATTTATGTAAGCTTCACTGTTCATTTATATGTACATACTGATATTACGTCATCGGGCTTACCAATGCATTTACATTATAATAAGTTGGGGATATGGAATGAGCTCCAACAGTGAATGTTTAGTGCTTACCTTAGAACACGCCAGTACAAAGGAGGGTTCTGAGCCGCCAACAATCTGCACACACATACAACCCATGCAGGATATTCTCAAGCATAACTGTGTTCGAAGTATCGTGACCATAAAAGGTGCCCTTACAATAGATTTTGCTCCACCACGACAGAATGCCTTTACCATCGTCAACACGGTATGCCACATCAGGGAGGAATAAGCAAAGTAAACCTTCACGACCATGGCTGGTGCTGAAGAACATCCATGGGTCTTTTTTACCCACTCGACTACTTGAGTGCAGGGCAAGGCAATGATGGCACTTGAAACTCTGGTAGCAAAAAAAAATGGATTGTTCTATACAGGGGGTGTGGGGGCAAGCAACGAGTCCCCAATGCAGAGCAGCATATAACTGGTCCACCCATTCTACAGATTCAGCAGCACCAGTGATAAGACCACTATTGACTGTTGACAGTCCAGCTAACATGAGTTCTCTAGTGAAGGAAATGTGATGTTGGATCTCTGAGAGTTAAATGTTAATTTATCCAAATTATCGGACGATTGTATAAAAAGCACTTCAACTCCCTTGTGCCTGAAACTGGTAATATTTTGAATGTGAAAATGGGTGAATTTTATGGTCTCAGGAAATAAGACCATGCAAATTATTTTTACCGCACGAATCCCAGTTACATGTTCGCACTCGGCTACTCATCACACCTGCTCTCTATTGGTTGTACGACTCCAGGTAAAGGTTGGCATAATCGACTTAAACTTGTGGCTCCACTATAATTGCGGCCTCCTGCAGTGCGTGGCAGGCCTTAACAATTTTGACAGGGCTTTTTTTTGGTTTCTAGTCTGGGCCTGGGTATGACGGAAAAGAAGAAAATACATATTTCAGATTTTTAGGAGACCTAGGGGGTCATTCCGACCCTGGCGGTCCAAGACCGCCAGGGCCGGGGACCATGGAAGCACCGGCAACAGGCTGGCGGTGCTTCCCAGCCCATTCTGACCACGGCGGTAAAGCCGCGGTCAGAAAAGGGGATCCGGCGGTTTCCCGACGGATTTCGCCTGCATGGGCTGAATCTCCATGGCGTCGCTGCTTCCGACCCCCTTCCCACCATCCTGTTTCTGGCGGATTTTACCGCCAGGAACAGGAAGGCGGGAACGGGTGTCGTGGGGCCCCTGGGGGCCCCTGCACTGCCCATGCCACTGGCATGGGCAGTGCAGGGGCCCCCTAACAGGGCCCCATAAAGATTTTCACTGTCTGCTTAGCAGACAGTGAAAATTGCGACGGGTGCAACTGCACCCGTCGCACCCCTGCAACTCCGCCGGCTCCGTTCGGAGCCGGCTTCCTTGTTGCAGGGCCTTTCCCGCTGGGCCGGCGGGCGCTCTTTTGGCGGTCGCCCGCCGGCCCATTGTTTTTTTGCATGGGTTGCAGAAAAACAATGGATTTAGGCCCAGATCTCTGTACTGGGGGTGACTGTTTGACATTGTTCAACAGTCTGTCCATCCAGTGGCGGCTGGTGAGGTTTGTGAGTAGTGGGGCAGGGCTTGGCGTCGAGGGGGATGGGCAGTACACACGTAATCAAACTTTGATTACGTAATCAAACTATCTATTTATCTATCTGTCTATCTATTATTGCAAATATATCTATCTATCTATTTAGCTATCTGTCAAGTTATCTATCTATCTATCTATCTGTCTTTTATTGCAATTCTCTATCTATCTATCTATCTATCTATCTATCTATCTATCTATCTATCTATCTATCTATCTATCTATCTATCTATCTATCTATCTATCTATCCGTATGTTTTCCTGTCTGTCTGTCTCTCGATCCCACATCATTCGGACGCAGTAGCCATCTTCTTTCAGTCTATCTAATAATCTATTTCTCAGGATCTCATCTTGTTTTCACATTTTCTCTCAGTGTAGGTCAATCTGCCCCATTACGACGTTTAATCATTGAGTCATTCTGCACCCTTCACATGAAACCAATCATTTAGTCAACATACCTGTCCGCAGGTGCACCGGTCTTTCTTCACACCTATGAAGGTATCCCTTGCTGTCTAGTAATATCTGTGTATACACGGCTTTAACAATGTCTATCAACAGAAAGGAAGTGCTTTATATTGGGGCACAGACCTGCGCCTGGACTCCTGCATGGAAGCGCACGGACAAGTTAAAATGCTGCAGTGGCCGACTTTGCATTTAATCCGTCTGAGGTCGATAACCTGGGAAGCGTCCGCCCTTGGTTAAACTTGCACCTTTAATTCTTGTGCAAGGTGTTTTGTCCATTTGTGGTGTGTGCTACGTGCAGGGTCAGTGAATGTCTGTCAAGGATCCTAACCTGGGGGTGGACAGTGAAAGCGCAAGACCTTCCCCTGAGGTCAGTTTCTACGTCAACACCGGGTGACCGAATCAGTAATCCTCTGTTGTAGTGTGACGTGGCCTCTTTTCAGTTTGTTGCGTGCGCCTCTATTTTATTTTACAATTACGTATAAAAACCCAGGAAGTTTTGAAATATATTTTTGATTTTACTAAGCAATCAATAAGCAGCACTCGGCTGACGGGCAGGCACTGTTGACCTGCTTCTGGACCTGGCAGCAGTTTCTTCCCAGAGCCCCCGCCAGATCTCTGCGGTGGGCACTTCTAGAAGATCACGGTACAAATCTTAAAAGGTCGTGTTTTTTTACACAAACTACAATTGATCTGATTCAGCAAGGTTTGTAGCTGCAGGAAAAGTCTTAAATCAAAGCAGGTTTCCTTCCCCAAATGCTTTTTTCCTGTGTATTTTCGAAATAAATCAAGCATAAACACTGTCCTGCCAAATGAAGAATATTTTGCATTATTGAGACAGAAAATGTCTCTTATTACTGTCAGGCTGCATAGAACCTCCTCCTGACCAAAGCTTGCGATAATAGTAACTTTTCGAATTATGCACCAGTTTTAGTATTTTTTTTATTGACTGAGAATAAATGTACACATCAGAGGGCACATACTTAAATGTGTATTCGGCTGTCAATAGGTGGGAATTATTCCTGCCTGTCATTTTGTCCCCGATACACCAAGAATTGCACTGATGTCCATCTGGAAATGCCGGGCACGACATCTTAGATTTCACGTAAAACAATTCACACGAGTTTTTGCAAAAATGAAAAATGTACATTTTGTTCCATTTTTACTACTCGCATAACAATGAATAATTCAAACTGGTTTTGCTCTAAAGCAACGTTTTTTATCGGGACAGAAAAATGAGTAAGCTGGTATTACCTTCTACATTAGATTTCAGTGGAGTCTACTGTCTGACCGAGACCGACTACCATCCGCAGCGTGGGAAGCAAACACCTTGTGTTTGTGCGCTGTTAGCAAACTACGCAGACACGATTTTGAGCTTGCTGCCTGCAGCCCCGCCCACCATTTCCCAACTTGTCACAGGGCTAGACCCACCCTCTGTGACGAATTGGGAAAGGGTGGGGTGACCATCCTCCACTATCCTGACTGACGTGAAGCCACTAGCGCTACAGGGCTTCAACCTGAAGCGCCCGGGGCTAACTTTATTCACACGTCATTAGGGGGTGGAGACTGGTCCTCTGAGCTATGTCTTTGCCGAGCTGATGACCTCACAGGCCTCCGGCTGTGAGCTTGTCAGCCCGGCAAACATAGACTCAGTCAGGGGAGGGCCTGGTCTGATGCTGCCAGTCTCATGTCACGTGACACAGTAGCCCCGAGCCAGGCCCCAGCCCCAAGCAAGAAAGAGGTGTGTGCATTTGTTTTAGGGAGGGAGTTAGGGGAGTTTCTTTCACTTTTCTTTTTTTTGTTACGGTTACGAGGGCGGAACCCCGACGCCCTCGTACAGAAACCGCCACTGTGTCCATCACTTGTTGCCCTAAGAGGGACAGCTATGCCCAGACGTGTGTCCCGTGCTCCCCATGCTACTGGAGTCAATCTAGCCTGGCTGAGGAGGGGTGATGCCCCAAAACTGATCCCAGGAAGCTTGTTTCCAGTCCAGGAAGGACCTGGCCTGGCAGGTTGGGCTGGACTGTTCCCATGGGGGACAGGGTCAAGGCTGATCTTTATATGGCTGGGTACAAACAGGAATTGCATGGTTAGCAAAAAAAGATGGAGTTAGGCAACTATCAGATATCTGTCCTGGGGGTGAATGTTTGACATTATTCAGCATTCCGTCCATCACTTGTTCTTTTTGCAATAATGGGCCTGCAGCACTGATTATGCCACCCACATAAGTAGTCCCTTAACCATGTTTTTTGCGCTGCTATTGCAAGGCCTCTGTGTGCAGTTTCACTGCCATTCTGACTTGGCATTAAAAACGTCTTGCCAAGCCTTAAAACCCCCTTCTATAACATATAACTCATCCCTAAGGTAGGCCCAAAGTAGCCCATAGGGCGGGGTGCTGTGTAAGTAAAAGGCAGGACATGTACTTGTAAGTTTTACATGTCCTGGTAGTGAAAAACTCCCAATGTCGTTTTTCACTATTGTGAAGCCTGTTCCTCTCGTAGGCCAGCATTGGAAATGTCCTTATAAACTTTTAAGTAACAATTTCTGATCCGAAAGGAGTGGGATTGTCATGTTTGGTATGGCTGGAATGGTAGTGAGAAATCCTGTTTATTTGGTGAAGTTGGATTTAACATTAGTATTTTAGAAATGCCACATTTACTTTGATGTTTGAGAGTCATTTGGCTTAATGCAGGTTTGAGTTGTGTATCACTTTGTTGGCCATCTATTGTATGGCATGCTTTGGACCGATTAGGAATTTATTAGTGGTCTATCCTGATTAGATCTGATGAAAGATACTCAGTTCCAAGATGGCCACCACAATTTTGTAGCATCTGATTTGTAAGGGGTGAGGCCTTCCAAGCGTTGGGTAGTTATGACTGTAAACCTGTGTTTAATAGGATCTGGATTCACTTTGATGTTTGAATGCATCATATTGTTGCCTATTTTTCATGGAATGTTAGGACTGATCCAGAATTCAATAGATTTGATGAAAGATATTCTGTTCCAAGATGGCCCACGCAGTTGTGTGGATAGGTCATGTGATTTTTAAGAGGCTATTATTTAAAAGGGACTGTTTGTTTGCGCGCCTGAGCTTTATGATTGATTCGAGCTCATGGGAGTTTACGTATCTGTGGTGAAGTAAGTCTATTTGTGTCTAATGGAGTTATGTTCTATAGCGACTTGAAGTTTAGTGTATTTGTGGAAATCTGGTTAATGGATTGGCGTTTATTTTGTCTTCCTGTAGAAAACATTGTCTTTTCTTTATACTGGGGTAAATGACTAGCGGTAAACATGGTCCTGTGGGAGTCCTGCTACTGTAGATCACATGTTAGATGGACTTGGTATATTTTTTGTTTAGTTGGATGTGCAGGAAGAAAAAGGATTAAGCAGTGATGTTCTAGGAAGTTGATGTTGAAGCAAGTATTAATATGCTGTGTTGCTTTATTTTTTAAATTGGTTTTGGGTATTAGTTGGTTGCCTTTGCTTGGGGGTATTTAACTTTTGTAACTGTTTGAGGAGCACTGGTGGGTGATTTTATTTTATTTTTATGTATGTGTGTATATATATATATATATATATATATATATATAGACTTTTTGGTGTAAATTTGGTGTTACATGTTATGACGATTTGACAAATGCACGTTTCACACTGAGGTTTATGTAGGCTGTTTTTTGGGGTGCATTGTAAGTCGGAGATTCACTTCCATATACAGAGTAGCTTGGTTTTCTGTTGCCTTTTAGTGTTTCTTTAGAGTTTTATTAATGTGGGTTATTTATTATGTTGTAGAGCAACAATTATTGTGATTTAATCCACTTTGACTCATTATCCTGAGGATGGTTTCATGGACGGTTTGAGCCTTGGGAGACCGAAACGTCGACTTATAATCTTCATGATGCAATTCTTCTCATGAGCTGTAGGAGTCCATTATCAATGATTTCTGATTGTTTGAAAGACTTCATATAGGACTCAAACCTTTTGTGGTTGAAGAGTCAGGAGAGTTGGTGCTCTCCTTCTGTCCCTTGGATGTAAAGGGATTGTGGACTCGAGGGGTCACCAGTGCATTTGTATAAAAACACTAAACATTCTCTTTGTTGCTTTGCTATATTGATGAATATATTATTAGTGAATATATAAAAATCTTCATTTTTCCAGAAATGAATTACACACTGTTTGAAGATTTATTCATTTATGGAATTTGATCTATAGTTAATTACAACATTAACATTATTTAATATTGCAGAAATATTTGTATGCAAGGATTTCTCCATGAACATTGTGTGCGTTACAGTTTAGATTACCCAGTTCTGTTGGGAATATTGGGTTACCCTGTTTATTTGTAATACTTTTAAAGTAGGCATTTCTCTGCACTTACTGCTCTCAGTTTCTTACAGCCTGTCTCCAATCCACGCCAGGTCTGTGCTGGTTGACAGCTCTCCTTGTGTATTCCCCCCAGAAAGTCATAAACACAGGGCACTCAGCTGCATCTGCATTCATCTGCATACAGATGGGTCTTCCTGGGCAGGAATGGTGGAGAGGCTCTCACTTACACTTCAAAGGGTAGTGGGTTGATCTCACACAAAAGATTGATAATCCCCCACAGATCTGTCAAACAAGACTGGGTTGAAAGGGGAACTGGTGCACTTTAAAACCACTCTTTGAAGTTTCCTCTACTTCAAAGGCACATTTGGTATATATACTGGGTCTGTGACCCCCTAAAATCAGACACTTCTGGACCTACAACTGGACTTTGTCAGAAGGATTGCAGTGCTGCCCAAAGGACTCAACTGGAATGTTTTTCTGGAAGGACTGCTCTCCTGCTTGTTGCCCTGCTGTCTGCTGCTCCCTTTTCCTCCTGGAAGGACTTTGCCTTCCCACCAAAATGGATCTCTAAGGGCTTGTCAGTTTGCCTCCTGTTAAGAAGTCTCAGGGACATCAAAGACATTACCTAAAAGAGGAAATCCATGCCTCAACGCGCCGTGCCACAAAAATCAACAAAACACCAGTCTTGCAGCTGAAAAATGGATGCCACACTTGCAGAGTTGGCGCAGCGTCTGTCTTGCGGCTCAAAACTCGATGCAGCACCTGCAAAATCGACACAATGCCTGTTTCACAACCGCTCCATCATAATAGCGCGTCTAGACTTTCCATGCATCGGCCCTGAGCGCCACTTTATCATCCACCCCGCACCGCAGTAAGGAACCAAGGCTGCGTGCCTGGAAATTGACTCATCACCTTTCCTGTAAGGAAAGAGTCAACTCATCACCTTTCCTGCCAGTAAGGAACCAATGCATCGTCTCACCTACGAGGAAAGATTTGACGTACACATTGCTTTTCCGGTGCCTCAGCTCCCCTGTGGCCAACTTCGTCTTTGACACATCCCGGGTACATTGTGCTAAAGAGATACATCCATTGATTCTTATAGATTATGACTTCCTTACACCTCTAAAAAGTGATATTGTGACGCATGTATATTGAAATATTGTCTCTATGGACTTGTTTTATTCAGATAAATATCATCTATTTTTCTAAACCGGTGTGGAGTACTTTTTGTGGTGTTTTCACTGTGTTACTGTATGAGTTATTTGTAGAAATACTTTGCACATTGCCTTCTAAGTTAAGCCTACCTACTCTGTGCCAAGCCTCCAGAGGGTGAGCACAGGAGAATTTAGATTGTGCTGTGACTTAACCTGACTAGGATTGTGGTCCCTACATGGACAGTATGCATACCTCTGCCAATGAGAGACCCAACTTCAAACAACATGCCTGATATTGTATGGCACAAATATTGCATGGTAGTGTTGTCAGAATCATTTCAGTTTGGTCACAAAATAAGGGCGTCAAAGTATCCGGTAGCTTGCTACCTATCATTAATAGTTGCCATGAGTTTAAATATGACCCAGACTGATTGGAAGTGACCACGAAGTCTGTGGTTGTCATTGGAAGAAGGGAGGACAGTCCCTGGCTGCTACAAACCATAGTCAGGCTCACCAGCTGAGATGTGGCTTGTCAGTATCTGACCTCCCAAAACTGGCAGTGACGATGCAGGCATGTTGCTTAGGCAGCCATCAGTCCTCATCAGAGCTTGGGGTGAAGACTGCTTCTTTGCAGGCTGTTAGTGTACGGGGGGCTCCTTTATCTATTGGGTGGGGGGGGGAGACCCATTGCCCAGTAGGGTGTAAAAGTCATTTTATGCATGAGAATTCTGGGCTGAGATGTGACTGCCTAGGCAACTGGTAGGATGGCATTGATGCAGAACCACTGGTGAATGGTACAAGGCTCTTCTGGTCCATAGTCTAGATGCTGCCTTCTTCTGCAGGGCCCTGACCAATGACTCCACCTAACAGTGCAAGTATTTTGGTTTTATGACCAAACAACCTGATTCATTGAAATTAGAGAGAAGGCTGTATAAGGAGACTGATATTTTGGATATGTGATCAGTCAGGTGGTAGGTATTACTCAGCTACCTATGACAGATTCTAATGGCAAAGAAACAGGTGAGTTATCCCATTAGAGATTCCTTGCTGGACCTGTACTGAACCCATCAACCTGTGTGGCAGAGGAGACGTGCCTGCTTGCCTACAGTGTCTACAGTGCCATTACTAGATTACGTGCCTGCAGAGAGACCTACCTTACACCTGGATCATTTCAACAGATTACACAATGTAGCTAGTGTTTGTTTGGCAAGGCCTGCTGCTGCTGCCTGTGAGTGCAGTTTTAAACTGACATTTCGACTAGGCAAAATAACCCTTTTGTTAGGTCTCAAATGGCCTTTTTAATACTCATAAGTCACCCCTAGGGTAGGCCTTAAAGACTCATAGGTCGGGGTGCATTGTATTTAAAAAGTAGAACAAGTACGACCTTGTGTATGTTACGTTGTGCATGTTCATTCAGTGAAAGATTCACAAAGTTGTTTTGTCACCGCTGGAAGGCCTATCTCTCCCATTGACTAACACTGGGTACCTTTATTACATTTAATAAGAGCTAACTTTGGATTGGGAGCAGATAGAGATATGCTGTTTGCACTCACATTCATAGTAATTTAAACCCTCTTTAATGGTAAAGTCAGATTTTATGTTGCAATTCTGGAAGTTTAACTTTTAGAAACTTGGTGTTTTCTTGTCCCCATCATCTGTGTCTTCTGCCAGTGTTCTGGGTCACATAACTATGAATGGCTTTTCTGTTGGGCTTGTAGATTGATTTTAGATAGTAACACTAAGGGTGCTTAAGTGTGGACAGGATGGTCAATCCTGGGAAGATGGCTGGAGAGGGTCTGTGCCCAGCCCAGTTTTCACATCAATGGGCTTTGCCTCCTGCATTCACAAGGGACCCGTGACACCAGGCCTCCCCTGCCTTTTGTCACTCCGACAGCTTGGAGCCTGAACAGAGGAAGAGGAAGAACTTTCCAGAACCAGATGGGGTTAGGACAAGCTTTCCACCCACACAAAGGCTGGCATGAGGTAAAAATATTGGACCTTCAGAGCCACTCCTCAGTACACTTCTGGACCTGTGGAAGTTATAGACCAAGGGCTGCCATACTGCCAGAGAACTGCCCTGCTGCCTTGCAGTCTGAGAAGGAAGATTGGACCTCCTTGCCTTCATCCCAGGCTAACCAGAGTGACTCCAAGGTCACCTGCCTGACTTCCTGTGTGAGCCACAGGGGCGCAACGTGCTTCAGAGGCCTCCCAGCACCTGTCCAGCTGACCTGTTGCAACTGGAACTGGCTGAGTCCTGCTGCTGGTCTCTGTTGGAGTGAGTCCTGATCACCAAGAGGATGGGCCCAGGTCTTGTCCCTTGGTTGGCATAAAAGTACAGTACTTCTGAAGTAAGGTGAAAATTCTGAAGTTTCGGCTCCTCGCGACTGCAAACAAGCCGTTTGCACCAAGAATCTAGCTCTAGTGACACCTGCCAATGCGAAACTCCAGTTGAATCTACTCTTTGTGCAGATGATTGTCACAAGACCAGTACTTCATATTACAGCAACGACAGCCTGCTAGGACTGCTAATGCGCAGTCTAAGCAATGACCCTCTGCGATGTAAACTGGCTTTTAACTCTACAGCAATGAACGTCGCCAGTGCCTGACCAGCTCTTCGCTCTACAGCAATGACCATCAGTGACGCTCAGCCACCTCCCCTCAGCTTCCTCCAATGCAAACAGAACTCTTTGCGCTGGACTTGAGAAGGCACATTTTCAGCTTTAACCTGATCCCTGTACATGACTTGCACTCCATTGCTGCTGCCTTGAACTTGTGACTTTCCCCTGCTCTAATGCAACCAGATGACCGTGGCATTTATACTTTTAGGCACTATTTTCATTTAAAAATTCAAAATTGATTATCTCTGGTTATATTGATGAGATTTGTGTCATTCTGGTATCATGTTATTTATTAACATGTACTATATATTTCTACATTGGATTGTAATTTTTCTTGTGTTTCTTGTGTAGCATTTTTACTTTCTTAGTGTTTGTGTGTTGCATAAATACTTCACACGTTGACTCTAAGTTAAGCCTGACTGCTTTGTGCTGAGCTCCCAAAGGGTTAAGCATAGACTAATTCAGTGACTTCTGTGGTTCACCCTGAGAAGGACTGAGGTTGTTGTCTCAATGAGGCTTCCACCCCTCTTAACCAAGAACAAATTTTTTTACTGTGTTGCAATGGGCAAGCGAAACAATAAGCCAAGAAAGCTAAACGTTGGAAAGCGAAACACTGTGCAAAAATAAATAAATTACAAAATGGGGGTAGTGTGGAGACCATGCATCAGAGTGGCATGCGCCTGAGGCAGTGGGATGACAATGTGCTTTGTTGCTCAAGCTGCAGACCAGCCTGCACTCCAATAGATGGAAAAAGTTTTACTAAATTAACTTGCTCATTCTACATGAAGGAAAGATAGATTAACAGTCCACCAAGACAATGAGGAAAGAGGTACCACTTCCATTTAAACATTCTTCATCTGTAAAAGTTATGAAATTATATGTGGCAAGAATAAGAATTGAGGGGCTCTTTCTAAATGTAATAGCCCTCATTAATTGGCTTGGCTCCATTACTTGGCTGGGCAAGCCTGAGATAATTGTGTAGAAACAGCTTACAAAGGTGTTTTGAGTGGATAACTTCACAGGGATGTTTGCAGTTGGGAGAGCATATAAATCTTTGGCAGTGCAGTCATCCCTAGGATCCGCCCAAGACCTATTTCTGCATATGCCTACCCGTATCTATAGCTGACACAATCACTGTGATACAGATTGTGGTATTACCCACATTATTATACTTACTTTTGTTTTATATATTCATGTGATTAAAAGCAGACTTTAATATGCTAGTTAAAATGGGATCTCACAATTTATGACTTTAATCTGTGAGAAAGGTGGATTATTTTACTTGATATGGAGCAATATTACTTAACATCCCTACCTGACTATGCAATATATCAGTAAGTTTCAAAACTATTTATCCCTGATGCTGTTGCTGAATCTAATTAGTAGAAGAGGGTTCCTTATGTACAGTACTGGCTACACATAGACCATACCGTAAAGGTTCAATAGATTCAGATGCATCAGCCAATGGAGCATTGTATAATTTGCAGAGGTTATATGGCTATACTCACCTAAAGCCCCACATATATACAATCCTGCATGTCCACTAACTACTAAGAGCACAGTGACAGAGGTACTACATGGGTATAGGATGACATGTGGTGCATATGTATCAGGGTGAGAAGTTTGTGACATTAGATCAATTTACGGGGACAAATCTGCCAGCCCACTTGAAGTCTTTATATATTTTAAGCTTCAAAAGCCCATCAAATCAATTAATCCTGGTTACCCAGCATAGCCACTGTAACTACAAATGTTGCCAAACTAAGTCATTACCAGAGGGTAGAGGATGGCTTGGTAGACTATATGCTAGGTCAAGTGAAACATGGATAGAAGTAACATTACCAAATATATGGCAATGGGAGAGGGATGTAGGAGTCAGATGGACTGAAGAAAGATGAACTTGCTGCTGCTCCCAAAGAGTCACAATATCTATCAATTACAGACATAAATTGCTACATTTCAAATTTCCGTATAGACTGCATTACACTCCAGCTTTCCTACATACAGTAGATATCAGTCAGATCATAAATTCTGCAAATGTAAAGTCACATATGCTGACTTCATACACTTAGCCTGGTGTTGTCCACCGGCACAGATGTTGGCACAGTGCCCTAGAGATAAACTCAAAGATTCTAAAGTACTTTTTTCAGGCCACCCTGCTAGTGGTTCTTTTGGAATATGAATCATGTGTTCCCAAATACTTGCGCTTCTGACCACTAGTCTGGTATTATTAGCTAAATGATTGCTTGCCAGGGCTCGGTTTAAACGGCAAACACCAATGACCAAGGCACGGTTTCTAGATGCAGCATGGTGCGACGATTACACCAATGTTAGATTTATCATTAGATCATTGAGGTATATTAAGGACCCCAGGATGAGCAGTCTCTCGAGTTCTAAGGACGTTTTATTTATATTTATTTACGTTTTGTATTTTTTATTGTTGTGTTTCTTTTATAGATGAGATATCCTCTATATATATGGTTGTACCCAAAAGAATTGGGATGTAGTTCAGTACACCAGTCCCTTCTGTGGTGTTTTTTCCTCCTACTTGAACTATTGGATTGGAACCGCCCTGATGAAGGTGGCCTCCTAATGAGAGGGATACCGAAACGCGCGTGGGCTATGGGTTCTGAAATCCTGTTGTATGACTCTATTAATATTTTTTTATTATATTGTGTTCTTTATCACAAAAGATTATTGAATTTATTGTAACATATTTCTATGTGTATATATATATTTGACTCAAGCATTAATTTCATATTAGAATTCATTTTTTTGTATAGGTTTATAGGGTTATATGGTTGAGTTTGGTTATATTTTAGTATGAATGTAGTATAAGTGTCTTGGTTGTTCATAGTTTCTTGTGGGGTTCTATATTGGTTTGTATTGTATTGTACTGTCTTCAGTAATTGTTTGTATATTATTGTATTTGATTTATTCATGTTATTTGTTATAAAGTATAATAAACATATTGATGAAATATAAGATTGATTTAATGGTATATTGTTTAATTAACTGAATGTTATTTTGCACATTTTCAGTTGGGGGTTGTGAGATAATGAGTGCTTGACATACGTTTTAATATATATTACATGGACTTTTTTGTGGTTTTCTATATATACCCTTGGCATGTTATTTAACAGTAGCTCTAATATTTTTTTTTCATTCTTAGTGTTTATTTCCCTGGATGAGCTACTTCATTTTACCAGGGACACTCGATGGTTTAGACCAACGTTAGATTGGCCAAACATCAAGATACAGGGGTTTCACTTTGCAGATATTTACAGGACAAGCTGGAGTCCTTGCCAGTGAACTGAAACAATATTGACAATGTCCCGCTGAATACATATTTAAAGCTCTAATCTACACTGAATGTGGTACAATTACTTTTTTATAATCTTTGTAGTCTGGATATACTTAATGTTTTTGTACCATGCTCATGTCTGTGGCATACAGTGTTTTTTAACATTCAAATCTATAATCTTTATTCCTAGACTGTTAATCAAACTGCTGATTCATTGTATAGCATCTGATTTTATTGCTCAATGAAATAACATTAAAAACAAAAGATGGTATCTCCTGCATCACTCAAACACTGCATTGAAAAGTAAGTCAGATGCATAAAGGGTAGGTTAGAATAATGTAAAGGATAAAGTACCCCTTGCTATACATTATAAGGATATTGCAAGTCACTGCAAGGAGTTCTATAACCATATAGAGGAATGAGGCCAAAGGCCAATTTCCTTTATAAGCTTTTTGAACTCTGAGGTGACTTGAAATATCCTTATCATGTGCACCAGGGGGTATTTTATTGTATGTAATACATGGTTGCACGTTCATCTTTCCCATAAACCACATAAAACCTTGGTTTGCAGCTCTTTCAGGTTAAAGAGCAAGCATGTTTGCAAACATGAAGAATACAAATAAAACCTCTAGTGCTAAACTAAATACATAAAAAATCTGTTAGATATTTGTTGCAAATAGATCTTATAAACAGTTTTTAAAAAATAAATAAAAGCTGCAGTAGCTCAAAATGTGTTGAAGCATGCAGAATGTTTCTAACTTTTCTCTGTCTAAGAAGTGGAAAAATAAACATGTTTTGTCTGCTTGTTACTGTCAGCTTCAAAAATAGAGCAGAAGAAAGCAAAGCAATGCTCTGTTTTTGTTGTTTTAAACAGCTGCTTCAATTATTTCCATGACCAGACCTGCTTTTCACTTCAACTGCTGGCTTTGGCAGCAGGCATTGTGTCATCAGGACTCCACTGTAATAAGGTATGATAGTAGCGTTCTGACGTCTTTTTTAAAAAATCGGTGACTTGGGTGTGTCAGAAGTCGCTGATTATAAAGAAATCGGAGACATACCTTTGTACAGGGATTATTATAACTATATAGTCACTTTGACATGTAGTGGTAGATGATCTAGTGGATGGAATACTTTTGTAGGTTGATATTATCTGAGATGGCTTTAATGGCTATTTGCAACAAGCATGTAAATAAATATCACAGTCTCGGAGAGCTGTGCATCTCTGGTCCTATTCAAGTTCTAGTTCTAATAATCACCATCTCGGGTAGCTGTGCATCTATGGTCCTATTTAATTTCTAGTTCTAATTTGTGTCTTCAGATGAAGAATTTTTCATAAATGTTAGGCTTTTTGTACGGGTAGCAGCTTTTATTACTTTGTAATAGATGTCCAAATTATTTTTTCAGACTCTGTTACTGTGAGGCAACTGCTTGTGTGTGGAGCTCCTCAGGGGTCATCCCTCTATCTGATAACACTTAGGGCCTGATTTAAGAAAAGTGACACTGCATCCAAAGCAGCACCACTTTTCTTACGCCCCTTAGCATCCCCCTACCGCCACCTTTTGTGCGCCGCATTTAATATACGATGCACCATGGAGGTAGTTAGAGAACTGGTGTCAACATTTTTTACACTAGTTTGGCGCTTTGCAGGATGAGTGCCAAAAATGTTGACGCATTGAGGCCCATTGAAAACAGCGGTGTGCAGGCGTTAAAAATGCTGCTAAAATGGCACAAATAAATCTTTTATATTTCATTGTGCCATTTTTTCGCCCCCCGTAACGGGGGAAAACCCCCCTTGCATACATTATGCCTGGTGCAGGCATAGTGTGGTGCAGGGGATTACAAAATGGCGCATTGCATGCATTGCACCACTTTGTAAATATGGTGTAGTGTTTTTGCCATAATATCACATCAGCGTAAAAAAATGTCGCTAATGTGGCGATATTTAGAGATAGGCCCTTTTAAATCTGGACTTTAATATGTATATCTGTCCCGTTATAGACCACTGAAACTTAGAATTTTTTGCCAATGCAGTAACTGTTAAGTGGATCCTGGGTTTCCAGATTACTGAGAAAGAAAGTGTATCTTATATTTTTTCCGCTTTTGGGTAATATATTGTAGTTGATATATGTATGCTTCAAAGCTGAGGCAAATGACCTTAATAACTTAAAACCAGCGTCCTTCAAATTGAAAATGAAAGCTAATTTATACACACTGCCCCTTTTCCTACGGTATGCTTCTATTTATGGCTCTGATATGAGATCGAATAAGTAGAAAATGAGAGGATCCTTCTGTCCTAAATTCTGAATTACAGGTTAGTTCAAATAACCCTTTAGGTTCCTAAACCCCTTTAGCTTCTGATAGATGGCACAACTGCAGTGCTTGTAATGAGCCCTTTATTGTGTGCCTTATTCAGAAACTGGAGATTCTGCTGAATGTGCTTGCGCTTTACATTAGATAACAGAAGATTGATAATATCACCCTAATTCAGACCCACTGGATTTCTGTGTGTGATAAAAAGAAACAAAAAGCGAGACAGAGAGAGTGACTGTAGGTGAGGGGGAGAGAGAGAGGAGAGTTAGAGAAAGAGAGATGAGACACCCAGGGATGAGAGAACGACAGAGAGAGAGAGAGAGAGAGAGAGAGAGAGAGAGAGAGAGAGAGAGAGAGAGAGAGAGAGAGAGAGAGGAGTTTAAAAAGAGAATGAGAAAGAAATATAGAAGAAATTGGAAAGATGGCTATGCATGCTTGAGATCCATATTGTTTTGGCAGACCATCCTGTTGCCAAAGAGTACATGTTCGGAATGTTTTTGGGGATTCAATGGTCAAATGTGCTATAAGTTATCTTGCAAATTATACGCCTTCTGATGAGTATAGTCTTGCCAGATCTGACCTTTATTGCTCTCAGTCCAGAAGCTTAAGAAAAATTGTAATTTAATTGCAGTTAAATTTGTAAGTCAACTACTTGGTTGGTGTAAGGTTGTGGCTGACATTTGTAAACGTGGACATGTGCAGTATATATAACTCACACTATAAACCTGTAAAATAGTCACGAGTACAGTCTTGGATTGGATGTTAATTTTAGTGTAGAAAGTCAAGGCTGACAAGTTTGTAGATGAGCGTTATGATGTGCACACCACATTCGCAATCAGCATGTATTAATCGGACAGCATAACAAATTAATATAGCGCGTACTGTGGACTGTGGCACCTTGCAACTCGACAAAAACAGAATATTTGAGGCTACATACCCGGTGGAAACATCACAGTGTTAAGCTCAAAGCAGCTCATACTAAATAGTTTTCTCTGATTTACCATCAAACAATGCATAGCTAAAACTGTAATCCAAAACACATTATGTTACTGCATTTCAGTACACCAGCATCAATTTCTTTCAGGGTTGTACCATGGCTTCCTCACTTTATATCACGGTTCTTAAAGGGCACCCTGCAGAGCGCTCGAATTCTTCACCTCCTAATTGTGAAGCACATATAGCACAGCCACTGAAAGTCTTTTTGCCAGTGGGCAGTTGTTGGACCTCGCATCCTTGGTGTGGTTTTCCCCCAACCTTTTGCTTCAATCCTCCTGTTTTTGCAGACTTCGTTTTTGCTGGCCTTAGCACTCTGCACACTTTATCGCTACTAACCACTGCACTTTACCAGTGCTAAAGTGCTTATGCTCTCTCTCTAAAATATAGCAACTCTGGCTTCCACTCAATTGGTACATTTAATTTATTTGTAAGTCCCTAGTAAAGTGGTGCTACAACATGTATCTAGCACCAGTAAATTAAATGAGTAGGCCCGCAGCACTCTTTGTGTCAACCACGTAAGTCACACTCTAAGCCTTCCTTTAAAATGCATATAAGTCATCCAAAGGGTATGCCCTAAAAAGCCCATAGGGCAGAGTATAGTGTATTTAAAAAGTTAGACATGCACTCTTTGTGTCAACCACGTAAGTCTCACTTTAAGCCTTCCTTTATAATGCATATAAGTCACCCACAGGGTATGCCCTAAAAAGCCCATAGGGCAGAGTATAGTGTATTTAAAAAGTTAGACATGTACTTTTGACTTTTCCATGTCCTGGTAGTGAAAAACTCTTACATTTGTTTCTCGCTACTAGACTGCCTCTCTCATAGGATAACATTGGGTTACCTTATTACATTCAATAAGTGATATCTTTCAATTGGAGCAGGTAGGTTTGTTGAATTTAGTCTCTAAAGAATTGTAATTTAAAACCCTCTTTAGTGGTGAAGTTGGATTTTAAGTCACAATTCTGAAAATGCCACTGTTAGCATTTTCTTGTCCCAAACAGTTGAGGAGGGACATCCTGCTCACAATAGATATAGGAGATTTAGGCGGTCATTATGAACCAGGCGGGAAAGACTGCACCGCCGGCGGTGGCGGTACCTACCACCGCCAACAGGCCGGCTGTGCAGACCGCCAAATAAAGAAGCATAGGAGAAACAGCCAGCGGCCCATCCACTCACCATCATTTTGGTAGCACCTATCACATGGGGGATATTTGCAAAATCATAGAATCCAGATTTGATGGAGGTAAGATCAGCCCTTTGGGGAAACTAGACATAACTTTGCAGATGTTGCACAAAGGAATTGAGAAAATTAGACAGGGTGTTGCTGAACATTGACTGAGATACTCCGGCTGCCATGCGCACTGTAACTTGGAATGCGCCTGTGGCCAGAAAATGTAGCACATATAGTACCTGCACAGTTGTAGGTATGGCATGGGGATTCCTGGCATCAGAACAGGCTCCAATGCTGTACAGAGTTCCAGGATTGTGGATTGATTCAGGTGGTAAGTGATGATGATGTGAAGTTCCTCCATGGTGGCCAGATTAACAAGGGGTCTGTGAACAGATGGGGCCTTCCCTCGCCACATGGGTCTCTACCTATTGGGGTGGAAGAGAGACACATTGAGTTGCGACAAACACTTCAATGACATTGTTCCACCATTCACCTTGAACATGCAGCACTATTGTCCCTCACACAGATTCAGAGAACATGGTAATCCTGTCAGGGTAATGTCTGGTGAGATGTGTATGTGTCATTGCATCACAGTGTCTGCACACTTCCCACTTTGATTCTATGAGGATGATCACTGATCATACAAGTACTCGAAAAATCGTAGAGGGAATGGAGCGATGGATTAGGACCCCAGACAGACTACGAAGGCGTGTGCATGCAAAATGGCAGCCTCCTGCCCTACAGGTAGTGTAGTTTAGGAAGTGACTTCACTCCGCTGGCGTTAGTCGTCATTGCAGAACGCCTGTGATCACTGCCATGCACCTGTTGATTGGATATTATTGGTGTCTATGGGGAAGCAGGGCTAATCATGATCACCTCCGGCGGTGACGGTGCACACCGCTGCAGAAAAATACCACCATTTTGATCTGCCCTTGCCACTTGACTCCTGAGAGGGATGGAACTCCACCCCATGCCATACCTACAACTGTGCAGGTACTATCTGTGCTACATTTTCTGGCCACAGGCGCATTCCAAGTTACAGTGCGCATGGCAGCCGGAGTATCTCAGTCAATGTTCAGCAACACCCTGTCTAATTTTCTCAATTCCTTTGTTCAACATCTGCAAAGTTATGTCTAGTTTCCCCAAAGGGCTGATCTTACCTCCATCAAATCTGGATTCTATGATTTTGCAAATATCCCCCATGTGATAGGTGCCACTGATGGTACCCACATAGCCCTCATACCCCCAAGAGTAAATGAACAGGTGTTCAGAAATCATAAAAGCTTTCACTCTATGAATGTCCAATTGTTCAAGGAAAATGCACTGCATTAAAAAAAAAATGCTTTAATTAAAAAGCAGTTATAGGCATGGTAGTCTGCTGACCTCAGCAGGCCATCATTCCTGTGAGTGCAGCCATTCCCAAATGGGTTGCAAATTGAAACCTTCCTCATGAATATTAATGAGGCAGGTCCCTTGCGACCTATTTGCAAATCGCAAACAGTGTGGTTGACACTGTTGTACACTTTGATTTGTGACACACAATTTGTGATTTGCACTAAAATGCAAATTGCGAGTTGCCAAACAAAATGGTCATACATCTGGCCCCAGATAAAGTATGCCCTGTGAAAACCATCCTTCTCGCCAAGTTTGGGCTCACCCCTTAGAAGTACTGCATTAGGTTTATGACAGTCAGAAACTACAAACCCAGTCTTGGTGGATTTCCTTGATTATCCAGTAAGGTACTGGGGCCCATATTTATACCCTGTTTGCTCTGGATTAGTGTCCTATTTTTCACGCAAACCCGGCACAAACCTAACATCATATTTATATTTTGATGCTGGAACCGCCTAGCGTCAAAATATCTGCGTGAAACCGCCTTGCGTCAAAGAGATGCAGGGTAAGCGTTCCTGTCTAAACAATTACTCAAACACCCGTGCAGCATATTTATCCATCCAAGCAAAAATGATGCACGGCTGGGAAGCGGACCCTAAAAATGACACAAAGCCTGATTTGCATTAAACTTGAACACCTGGGTCAGGACAGGCGTTAAAATGGGGCAAACACACCACTACTTAAGGAAAACACACACAAGCAACATCTTTGCTCAAGAAGGACGACATGGAGGTGCTACTCATGCAGCATGCCAGACGACGCAGAGCACAGGACCAACAGCAGCTGCTACCACCACACCAACGTGGACCCCAATGGCAACGCAGAAGGCAGGAGAGGCTCTTCAGGAACAGGACAACCCTCCAGGGCTTCAGGAAACAGGATATTATCCGGAGGTACAGACTCCACTGGCAAGCCATCCAGCAGCTGCTGCGCCAAATTGAGCCACAGATAACAGCCAGCCTGCAGACACCACACAATATTCCACCAGAGACGAAGCTGCTAGCTGTCCTGCACATGTTGGCAAGTGGCCCATTCCAAACTACGGGTGCCCTGGTTGCTGGGGTATCACAGTCCTCATTCTCCGCCTTCCTTCCCAAGATCCTTGATGCCATCATCTCCCTCACACCTCGCCACATCAGCTTCCCCAACACACAATAGAAGCAGCAGGAGACCAAACAGGGATTTTACCAAATACATGGCTTCCCGCATGTGCTTGGTGCTATTGACTGCACCCATGTCCAGATTTTACCACCTGCTGCAACCGAGCATCTATACAGAAACAGAAAGAACACACACTCCATAAATGTGCAGGCCGTTGTTGATCACAAGGGATTGTTCACCAACATTTTGGCAAAGTATCCTGGGAGTGTACATGATTCCTTCATCTTTCGCCACAGCACCATCAATCAGCACTTCCAGGATCAACGATATGGCAATGGTCTTCTTGTTGGTAAGCCCATAAACCTAGTAATATACACACGGCCCAGCAACCCTGAAGGACACACAATACATACACTACTACATTGACACGTGGCCAGGAAGACACTGAGGTTTGACACAGGTAGTTATGTTTGAAACCCTGACACAATGGGATACACACCTATGGACAAATGATGGCTGCCAATAACAATAGATGCCACTCTAGAGCTACAAGGGACCAGTTTCAAACCACACAGTGACAATGACATGGCTTGCACTGGAAGTACAACTTGGAAGATGAACCATTTAATATTACATAAGGCCATATAGTCAATCCCACACCCTCCCAAGCAATATGTACTGTGGAAGGGATGTGCAATGTGTGTTACTGCAGGTCAAACACCATGAGACACATAGCATGATGATGTTGACTCACATGTAGGTGACATGGAAATACTGAGGCAGTACCAACATCACACATCACTCCTGGGTGACGTTGCCAGCTAGCAATAAGGAAGTGGACTGTGCTATGAACACATATTGATGTGACACTAATGCAAACTGCACACTGCTGCACATACTGAAAGAGCCAGTTCTCCATCTAAATAACAAATGTACAGGGAGATGCCCCTTCCTGCACAGATAAATCCACCTCCACAAGCCAGTTAGCCAGCTTACCTGGAGCAAGTTCGGAAGTGTAGGTGCACGATTGCACAGGAGCCACTGGCAGAGGGAACCACAAGGGTCTACATAGAAAAAGTCACACATGGAACAATTGTGTATTGTCAATACTGAACACCTTTGTGCTGCCAACTTCGGGAGATGTGTTGGGCATTGCCACCAAGCCCAATCAAAGGGCCTCACCTCTGGTTTTCAACTGCAATTACATATGTCCAAGTGGATGGGATGTCCAGGCCATGTAGTGCAACCTTGTTACCACCACATTGGAATCTATTGTGTGTGTGGAAGTATCATGTCCCCTCCAGTGAATTCACACTAAAACATGTAGCTCACTATACAACGCATGGGAGATATACACTGAACTGCAATTTGGAAACTAGACCATACATATCAAGTCAATGACACAAACACAAGTTGCAAGTCAAACAACCCAATGCAGAAAGAACCTCACAAAAGCCCAGGATCCCACACAATGCCACAAACACATATGAGTCACAGACGAAACAAGATATCAACTGCCAAGCTACATGACATTCCTGATGCAAGAAACAACAAAATACTTAGTCCTATTTTCTTTTTCAGCTGATCAGGGTTACAGTATCCACTCATCGATCATGATCCCATTCCCCAACCCAAGCACAGCAGCAGAGCGTGCCTATAATGAGGCACATCGGAGGACATGCACTATTGTTGAACGGACCTTTGGCATCCTGAAGTCCAGATTCAGGTGCCTGGACATCACCGGAGGCAGCCTCCTATATTCCCCAGAAATGGTCTGCAAGATCATATTGACTTGTGCCATCCTGCACAACATTTGTGTTAGGAGGAACATCCCCCTATATGAACCTGAACAAGAACTCCCTGAGAAGGAGGAGGAGGTGGATGGTGCCAGGGAAAATGAGGGGGAACATCCAAACTCAGCTGCAGCAATGCGTCACAGACAGCAGATAGTTCAAAACCTTTTTCAACAATAGTCACTATAAAAACATTGTTACGATATGGAATTAAACACCTCACTTTATCACTCAATCCTATTCTGGGTACTTACTTATGCATCACATGTACTTTAGAAATCTGAGTTTTACCTCAGGGAGCATGTCACAAAGACAAATCTGACTACTTCTGATGCCACATCACATTTGATGCGTATGATTGTACAGCAAACATCACACACAGTTTGTAAAAAAAACATCTTTTCTATTTCACATAGGAAGGGCAAAATCATAGGACCACAGTTATGACAAACATCCGTGTTGCCAACATGGTCTACTGTGGCACATGACACACAACTATGACATCTTCAATCATAAGATAAATAAGTGCATCATACATGATGCAGTGGATGTGAAATATCATTGGTAACAGGAATATATGAACAGACCCCTGAAATTAGTAAATTTGACATTTGCTGTCTCTGCAAGGAGCTTGTGTGACAAGAGGTGCATCAATCCTGAAAATGGATAGCACGAGTGTCCAAGGTATGACAAGCAATGGCCACAAGACATGCACCACGCAGTTCAATCCCTGGTAATACGTCCTGCAACAGCGATGTATTAAGTCTCTGCCCTCCCTTCTCTTGGGGGCGCTGTTAATGGATTATCTGTACCCTGGCAATCACCATCAACACTCACCCAGACTCCCATTCTGACGCCTGTTTGCTACCCTTTTCTATGTGGCATGCCACAGTACAACTACATTAGCCTGCATGGACTTCAGGTCCAATAATGCACTGCCTGCTAGTTGGTAAGACCTGTAATCTTCTGTCCATAGCTTTCCATGGGAAAGGTCCGGTTGTCCCCTTAAACTGGATTCTCTGCTCCAGGACTTGTGAGAGACTGAGGCTGCACACACCTGTGAGCTCTCTCGTTCAGGCCAGCCATTTGACTCTGCCCTGGCCTTGTTGCTGCCTGGAACTGCTTAGAAGCTACCATTCCCTGAAGCTCCTCATCATGCATACAATTCATTTGTGTACCAGAGCCCTTGTTGGATTGTGTTACAGTCGTGATTATCCCTGAAACTGCTCTCTGTTTCCACAGTGTTGTTCCTGCTTGTTCCAGTCAGACTCTGTTCCCTGTTTTTCGGCCATTTTCATGTTGGTTCCTGATAGAGCCTGCTTCCTGTTAGCCAGACCTGTTCCAGTCTTTGCATCAACCAGAGCCTGTTCCCTGTGCCAGCATTTGGTTCGCTTACCCTGCATTTCCACTTGTGGAAATGTGTCTGGTAAGTGTACTATCAGTCCTCAACTGTGTAGAAGTGTTTTCCTTTGTACTTGGGTTGGCACCTGGTTTCCAGGAGGCAAATCCAGCCCTCATCCTTTGTCTAGCGTTGCATGTAGTCTTTAGAATTGTTTAATTTTGTATTTGACCTGGCACATGGATTCCATGAGGCTAATCCAGACGCCATCCTTCGTCTTGTTTTGCATGTATTCATTAGTGTCAAACCATGACAGTGTGCTATGGCTGTATTCCTGGATTTTGTTACTATGCCTCCAGCACGACAAACAAGGGCTAGTTCCATGTATGTAAGGACAATCCATGTTTGTGCCTCAAGGGTCCAGACAGAGACTCACTTCTTCTGCCACCTTTCTATGGGGCTTGTGTGGTGGCTAGCTGTGAGATTAGTCTGCACAGCGGCACTGACTCTCCCTGTTGCTTTGGGAAGTTCTGAGCTCTACCCTGTGTACAAACGTAATGATGAGCCCTGCGTGTTTGTCCATTACTGATTCGTTACATATTTGTCCACACTAAGGGTTCTCTGTCTTCACTCTTCTGTATTATCTGCTGTACCATAGCTGCCCTATCCTCTTGTATGCCTTTAGCTTATCTTCGGCTTCAGGACATATCTACTTTGAAAGATACTTTGTGAACTCAGGGGTTGCCTCAGCAGACTCCTGACTAGACCTGCACGAAACCGTAACACCATGGAGCCCAATACTGACACAGGGTACACATGCCCACACACTTAAACTGGACACTGTTGTGCAGTGCACCGCTGAAAATATGTGAACACATGCAGCCTGGGCTGCTGGTCCACCACAGCCACAGGAGGAACATAGGTAAGTTACATTTGTCAAACTGACATGTACATGACGATTTTATGATTGGAATTGAGGCTCTGTGTCGCAAACACTGTAACTACCATACAAGTTCAAATGTCAGACTTATGGGTAGTTTACACACAAGTCACCATGAAGTGGTAGGCAACAATTAATCACATGTGAGGAGCAACATATCCAACATAGCCCTCATCAGCCATCCTCGATCTTCCATGTGTATTGTTTGTCGTGGGAAATGTATTGTCCCGAAAGTCAAACAACTACACACAGCAAATGAATCGACACTTATTACAGACACATATCATGACTGTTGTACCTTGCCATCTGATGTTGATACCCATTTGTAACCCATTCATACATAAACATCACGCCAAATGTATTGCATGCCGTTCCATCACAAGCACACAAATAGTTGTAACAGTCAATTCACACACAAAACATACAGGCCATGATTTATATTTTTGTAGCACAGCCTTGCCATCATTTATTGATGCAAAATCTGCGCAAACTTACAAATTCCATTTACACTTCCTAACTTTCTGCTGCTTCTGCATCAGTAAAAAAAAGCGTGGTTGCATGGTCTACCACATGTGGCCAAACACTAGAACACACACTGCAGGCCGTACCATACTATTTTCATCTAGATATAGGCTGCATGCATGTTAAATAATGAAAGATCACGCGAACACAGTTTGAGTCAGAAATGTTGATGCAAATGCATCGTAAATACACGCAAATGCACACTAAACATCAATGGGTCCCAGCGTTAATTCCACCAGCGCACCCCACGCGGATATCCATAAAAATAGTAGTTTCCCGGTAATGCGCTGCTTTTTGATGCACATGTAGCTTATGCGTCAAAAATATTCACGCAAACTACATATACATCAAAAAAATTACATGCAAGATGGGAAACGGGGCGCAATGGAGACAGGAAGTGATGTAATAGGAAATCCTGTTTACAGACATGGTACAGTGGGTGTACTTTCACTTTCACTTTGCAGTCTGTGATTTTTCTTGACTGTGTGGCTGTGTGTTTGTCTTGCTCTCTTGTGGATTGTGTATATTGTCTCTTGTGTGGTGTAGCTTTTGTCTTTTTGGTGTATCCTTATTGTATTTTGTACCTGCGTAAGTGTTTTTGTGTCCTTTATTCCTGTTTGAATTGTATTTGCACTGTTGGGTATCTGTTTGTGGTTAGATTAGTTGGGGTCTGTCATTAGGGTTTGTAAGTTTCCTTTTTTCTACTTTCTTGTCCTTTATTTTCATTTTATTGTCAAAATACTATACTGTACCATGTCGAGAAGGTGAGGCTGGGGTGCATGGGTGAGGAGGAGCTTGGGGCATTTGTGTGGCTGGAGTGGCACTTCCTTCCAATGATGCTGGAGGCAGGGGGCTGTGTGAGACAGGGGTATCACACGGAGGCAAGACGGCAGCGTTGAGCGAAGGTGCTCTTCCACCTTAAAAGAGTATTCAACACCTCCCGGAATGAGCACCAGCTGAAGCATTGCTGGGCTGACCTGGTGGCCCGAGAACAGGACCTGCTGGACCACCTGGGTGTGGTGATCTGTGGCCCTGTTAGTGAGTATCACATTGACAAATGTGTCCAGTAGAATGCTCCTGAGTGACAGTAGCAGATGTTGTGACGTGCTGCATGCAATGTCTGTGGCCATGTAGAATGCAAGTTGAACAAACTGTTAGTGTACCAGTAATGAGATATATTACACATGTTAATACATGGTAACAATGCAGTCCAGAGTTTCGTTGAGCTATGTCCGACTATTATTCAGGGCCATATGCACCAAGCTATTTAGAACTTTCACCAACGGTTAAGTTTAATAAATTTTTGTGTTTACGTCAGGACAAATATTCATTCAAATGCACAAACCAAAACAGGGTTTTCTAGTGGCATTTAGGATTAGGTGTTCCAATCATATCATTGAGTCGCAGGCAGCTAATTGTTTTATTCTTGGACACAAATGCCGGCACTAAGCTATTAGAGTTACCATCCGTTTCAACTTGGTGCTAACCCATTTTCAAAAGGGGAGGGGTCCCCATGGGATCCCTACCTCTTTGTGAATGCGTGGTCCAAAAAAACATCTGAGCATGAAGTTGTGCCACGGACCACTGACTGATTCTAAAAATCTCTTTCTGTAATGAAAAAGGTTGTTAAAATACTTTCTGTTAACCCCTGCTTAAATATTGCTGCATTTCAACAAATATTTACATCCCAATATGAAAGCAGTCACAGACATGGTGGTCTGCTGAGCTCAGCAGGCCAACATCCCTGTGAGTGCCTCCATTCCCAAGGGGTTTGCAAAATGAGACCTACCTCATCATTATTTAAGAAGTAGGTCATCTGCTACCCCATTTTTTAATTGCAAACAGTGTCATTTTGAGTGTTTTACTTCTGATTATCCAACTTGCTAATTGCTAGTTGCTAAGTCTCGCAATGTGTGAATCACAATACC
Organism: Pleurodeles waltl; assembly: GCF_031143425.1. NCBI lineage: Eukaryota > Metazoa > Chordata > Amphibia > Caudata > Salamandridae > Pleurodeles > Pleurodeles waltl. Next base: position 932,237,637 of record NC_090448.1, on the reverse strand, counting down.
TGATATAGATACATATGGCACCGAGTGACACAATTCAGGTGCAATGACTACACCTGTGCCCATGCATTCTGTCAATGATGATCAGCTAAGACACTGTCAGCAAACCATATTTTGCAGTTTTGGGACAGCAAAGTGGACAATCCATGTTTAGCGCTACATTGTTATCATTACACACATACGATCCCTGCCATCATGTTGTCATATGGGGCATTTACGGCTAAGGGGATACTGCCAATGGGGCATTTGTTACCTACATACAACTGTGTCACATCTGTTATGGACCACTGAAAGCATGAAAATTACTGACTAAAAATGTATCCACATGTCCATCACACAGTTACTCATTGTCCCTTGATGCACAAGCCACAAGACTTGAGTCACTTGTATTCCAGTGCACCAGGGAAGTGCCATTGCAATTGTCACCCAAATACAAGTTTCTACATGCCTGATCTGCAGCTCACTCATATAAAACGTCACACACTGTGATATGTTGCTCCCACATTTGTACAGTGATCAGACATTGAGCATATATCTCCTTTCCATGTCTTACAGGTGGACCGTCCCCCTATACTATCGGGGAAGTGGCTCGATTTGAGGACCCAGACGTATGCAGGAAGTGTGAAAATGTCTGTCCTGTGTTCTGATTGCAGCTGTTGTTTAATTGACTCTTGTGTGTTAGACTCATTGCAAGATATTATGCGCTGGCACGTGATCTGATATATGACTTGATTGGAGGTTGATATAGTGTTCCATGCGACGGTTAGACATTCACTGGAAGAGAGTCATATCTTGGGAGTCTTGTGCTGCACAATAGGCAGCAGCAGTTGAACAAGATGATTAGAACCCACATGTAGGCCCACATTTGATTTGGAGGTGGTCCAGTGTCAGAATATTGACAGCAAGTCATACCCTACTTTCCACAAGACAGTGATGCATCGGTTTTCCACACAAAATTGTGTATCCCTGTATTGTAATGTACATGTAGGACATTATGGGTGACTGTCCTCCAGCATCTAGCCCCAAATGTTGTACTCCATTTACGTGGCACTTAAGTGGTATGTTATAGGCGTGCATGCAGGTCAAGGCCAGATGTGTGCTTGCATCAATGTGGGCGATTTAGGAAATGGGTCAGTGAGATCTGATGCTGATGGTTGTCCACAAATGAAAACATGAATGTAGATGTGATTGACCAATGGATACCTCACTCCTAGTTGTCAGGCCTCCTTACATATGTTCCACTCACTAAATCCATGTACAGCTGGACAAGGCTTTGTGATTGTGCTTGACGGTTGTGATGATGTATTGCATGCCCATCCCCCCTGAGGCACAGGGGTAGGGGGAGAAAATATATGTAGGTAGGTGTGATGGTTACAGTGTAGATGACAGACATCAAATTCAAGCATGCATGCGTCCCAAACAACACTGATCCCTTATGATTAGCAACTGCATACCATCCTGCCAATTACATATACAAATCACAGGTCGTGTATGCTGTGATGTTGATCCAGCTGATAGGGATTAGTCGGCCTGGCACATGTTGAGTACTTGCTGCATTTTCATTGTGACACATTGCACTACATAAATGCACAGATCACTTAATTTGGTACACACCTTGTTGTGTGCTTTGCTGTGCTGTTAAATCCTTGATGGGTAGGCCGCTTTGCCATGTAATTCCTCATGGACAATCTATCATCTGCACTGTGATTTGGACTGCATGTGCTATTTGAGTGAGAGTGTTAGATTATCATCTGTGCATGCATCACACAATGATGACACTAATGTTTGCCTGTCTCTTTATTACAGCTGCCAACATGAATGCCGCAGGGATAAGAGAGTTCCAGAGGTGGGCAGTGCGATGCAGGCATATCCTGGATGTGGAGTCTGGGTTTCGAATGATGGCAAGACGCTATCATCAGGAGAGAGCCACTGGAGCATGGTGGTGCTTTTAGCCAAGGGGGCCTGGCATTGGCCACAACAGGTGGCGCCACCACCACGACTGCAGGCAATGGGACAATGGGCACCAGTATATCAGCCACACCTGCTGCACCCTTCACCTCAGGGGCCACAGCCACACCACCTGCTGACCCATCATTTCCAACAACCCCCACCATGGCACTGGCAGTTGCTATAACATCAGGGACACAGACCACCACAGCAGCTGCTTTGGGTATGGCCCCAATCAGGCAGCTACAGAGGGACGTGCGGAAGGTCCTGAAAAAAATGGACAGTCTCCAGCGGGATGTTGATCGGAATAGCTGGAGGCTCAAATCAATTCAGAAAACTCTGAGGAGAACAAACCTCTGAGTCCTGCATTGCCTCACCCCTAATTCCATTCCCTCCCTCCTCTTTCCTTGTCCTGTTTATTAGTGGGTTTAGTGATAGATTAGAGTAGGCTATTAGTTTAGATAGGATAGGTAGGTTGGGGTGCAGGGTTATATTATCACATGTTAGTTGGTGGGTGGGTGGGGGTTGATGTTGGAGCTTTTGTGTATTCTATCATAAAAAAACTAAAAAAAATATTTTTAAAATATATATATTTGTTTAGTATTGGTTCGTATCTGTTTAAGTTAGTATATGTTGTCCTACATGTGTCTAGTCATAAAAGGGGAGTGGGGGTTAATGTTTAGAGTGTTTAGTTACATGTGGTAAGTACGTTTAGAATAGGGTAGTTAAGGCCAGTTGTGGGTAATGTATAGTTAGGATAGGTTAGGTTAGTATAGGTGTGTGACATAGTTTTAAGTTTTATTTTAGACATAGTTAATAACGTTTTAGGTACTCCTTTAAGGCATGTGTCATATGCTTGGGGATCTGGGCCTTTGCATGAGTGTACAGTGGCAAATTTGTGTTGGCCTGTGTATTCCGTCCTGCATGCACATCCCACTTTTGACATGTTTATTCCCACTTCCAACTGAGCTGTCACATTGGCAGCTACAACAAAGCTACTTCTCTATGCATCTGCCATCCATTGTACCCACCACTGAAGGTGACTATGGTTCCCATGTATTAGACAGGTAGGTGTGATTTTTAAGCTGTCATTGTTTGGGTCCTGTGTTGAAATCCTGGGCACTGTGGGATATCTGCATGCAGCCTGATGTTCATGTGAACCCAGAAGTGGCGTCAATTTCTTATGAGGTTAAGTATACAAAATCCATGCATATGGGTTTAAATTGTACTCCCAGGTGACGTTATTGGCCAAACACTCTTACACAGACATTCCTGCTGTATGCTGTGGCATTTATGTTTTGAGTCAAATGTGACACACACAATGATTGTCTTGTAGGGGATGTGGTCAGCATTGAGTTTACTCTTGTAGATACCTTGGCCCTGTCATATACAATTTTTACACAGCATTTGACTCATTTTTTAACGCAGCAGCAGCACAAACTTACAAATTGCAATTATATTTTGTGAGTTAGTGGTGCTTTTACTTCAGAAATGAGCCACAAGCAGCACAGATGAATTTTAAATCCAGACCCTTGTGCATAGATATCAGCCCACATTATTTATACGCTCTTATATTGACATTCTGTGACCAATGACATGTTACATGCATCACAAATCTCCAGAAAAGTAGATGTCCCACATTACACAGAGACAAAGTGGTTGTGTAGGTGCTGTTTATTTTAAAGTGCTGTAATGAAATATTTACATCTTCCAGGTTTGTGAGTACATTAGTGTGAGGTATTATATTGTGATGCAACACAAGTGCAATGTTGAGGGACATGTCATTGGACATGCTGCGATGGAGTGTCATTCAGTGCAGAGGAACACAAATTGGCAATTGGGTAATGAGAAACAATTGCAGTCCATAGTGGTGAGGTTAACAGTGTGTCGGGGAAGAGTGCATGTCAACAACTGTAGCAAGACTGGCATGTTGTCACGCACAGGAGAAAAGGAAAAACAGTGCCCATGTGGCATGGGGTGGTCTTACCGGGTAATTCTACGGGTAAAGATGATCTTTTCCACGTTTTCATCCTCTGATGTGTGTGTTGTCTCCTCAGCCCTTGATGTGGTGGGTTTGAGGGGGCAACACACACTTCAGTGTTTGGAGAAGTGGACTCCGAATTACCGGTAGCTGTCAACTGTGGAACTATTAAGGGCATAACTTCAGCAAGGAGGAGCTGCTGGTTATTGAGTGTGGCAGCAACATCCTTGTGGTAGGCAGCCGTGTCTGCCCTGAGGGAGTCCTGATTGTTGTCATGCATGCAGCGAAAAGTTTGGGAGGCCAGGTGTTGTGGCAACTCCCTCACTGCATAGGTGAGGTCCCTCATGCACTGTTGGAGTCCTTGCAGTAGTGATTGTTGGAATTGCATGGCTGCTGACTGTTCTGTGGATGTCATCATCCACATGCGCATCCCCTCAAGGCTGGCTGCCATAGTTTGCATCCCCATTCGCATCTTTGGCCAGCTGCCACTGAACTCCCACAACTGTCCTCTCAAAGGTTGTTCCAGTGTCATCAGAGTCCTCAGCTGTGTTGGAGCTGGCAGGTCGTACTATTTAAGTGGCGGGTGGATCCTCTGGGATGGCTGCTACATGTGTGCTCCTCCTTGCGACTGGAGGTGGTGTCTGGAGGGTTCCCAGGACATCTTGGAGAGTTTCCTGGCTGATGGTTGTCAGCTCGTCATCCATTTTCATCAGGGTAGTCCAGGACGAGAAGATCCACAGGAGAGCCATCTTCCTCTGCAATGAGATATTGTACAATTAGTGTGTCTTTGTTGTGGCAGTTGTAATGTAACGTCACTGACTTCCCATTGGACGAACATTGTAATCTGGGTTCCCGTTCATTGTTCCTGTCATTAATATTTGCATTCTCTCAGGCCTATGCCCCACCTGCATGTCACATGTAGTGTGGGCAGTTTTGGCATCCTCTAGGTGTAGGTTCTGTCCAAATTGTGGCTTACCACTTTCTTGTCCTAATCAACCCTCCCTCTGCTACCATTAGCATGTGAGGCCTTACAATGCTTGTTGGTGTTCTGATGCCACATGTACTACACATAACAATATGGCCCTGACCCAGTCTATCATTTTTCACACACACCTAGACCGTGATGAGACCTAACACCATACCATGTATTGCATTGGCATGACATGATGCAGGTGTCAGCATTGGTAGTTTCTCATGTTGATGTTTGCATATGTGTGCTACATTGCATTGCACTGATGGGCCTGACAGAGTTCCATTTCCTCTTATGACTATGCGGGTGTGTTTCATTAGCTACACACATGTCCTCCCCCTCAATGCTGTTGTCTTAGCACTATGACAATTGAGATGTTGCATGGGTGCGTTGCAGCTATTGTGACACAGCCACGGGGTAGACCCTGGAATTGGCAGCATGGGTATGAGATTACTGCTGTGTACTTCATAATGTAATTGACAGTGCCTGATATTTATTGGTCTATGGACATGAGCATTTGACAGGCGTTGCACTTGGATAGGAATTGAAGAAGATTGATCACGTAGTCATACTGAACCCTCATTTTGAGTGTGTTTGTTCCATGGGGACCTAACTACCATTTCCTAATCGACCAGCACACACAGCACAGGTAGTTGTGGCAAGTGTTGTCAATGGTAAATGCCATTTGAGACAATGGCTTGACACTGGGCATTGTCCTCTAGTTTACATTCTAACAATACCAGCTGTCCTGTGACAGCAGCCCAATTTTATGTTCTACCCTACCCTCTTGGTCTGCTTTTGCATTACCAGCAGCCTTGGCATGGCGGTGAACCCCCATGCAAAGGTTGTTGGTGTTGTGTTGTGCTGTGCCCATGGATGCCCCTGCATCCCCCATGCACCCGTGCCGTGTCATTTTGCCCTTTCCACTGCCTGGTTTCCATGGCTGACATGCATTGTGTAGTAGATATGTACCTCCCCCTTCTTGCACTTGACATTGAGGCATTTCTTCCCCCATGCAAATTGCCCTGCATACGTGTTGTTTCCTGGAAGTCTGCGCTGTCCTGCAATTCCTGTGACTATCTCCTCCGGGATGACGGCTGCAACCATCTCCTCCATCTCGTCCAGGGCCTCCTGCGGTGCTGGACTCCCATCTCCGGTCTGCGGTGCTGCCTTCCTGTTCCTTGCCTTTTTCTCCTTTGTCCTGCACTTGCAGTCATGCCAGTGTTTCTTACACTCAGTGACAGTTTTCCTGACCCCTGCTACACTATTAATCTTGTCCACAATTTGTTGCCAAATAGCCTCTCTCCTCCCAATTGGCAATTTAGAGGTGATGAAGAGTTGATGCTGGTGCTCCGTCACCTCTCTGACCAGTATTTCATGCTCCTCTGAGCTGAAATGAAACTTCCTCTTCTTCTTGTCTCTTCCCTGGGTCTTGTCTGTGTCCTCCTGGCTGGTTCCTGGTAGATTGAGGTCTTCCTGGGGTCTCTCTTGGCTTCTGGGATCCATTTTGGGGTTCCTTAGCACTGTTTGCTGCGTTTGCGTTGCTTTTTCACGCTATTGCGGTGAAAAATGGCACATATCTGTGATATTTGTGACATTTTCCGTGTCGCAAACCGGATTAGAGTCATTTTTCCTGTGTTAACGTCATTTTGCTTCATGACATGGCTCAATGGTTAGCGTAAAAAAAATTACTCTAACCTGTTCTTAGCGCCACCATGCATCAAAGTATAAATTTGACACACGGGTGGTGATGAGAAATAGCATTAGCCCAAATTAAATATTTTGGCGCAAAACTGCGTTAGCGCAGTTTTGCATCAAAAAGTATAAATCTGTGGGGCAGCAAAGTGAATGGTTTATTGGGTTGGACAATCTTGTTTTGAAAGAGCACAGCCTCAGTATGTGTTTTGTGGAGCTACGCCATATCCTGGTTCGCAGCAAGTTTACTGACCTCAGGGAGCTTGCAAAGGAGGCAGATTTTTGGGTCAGCACCAGAGTGCCCAAGAAAGTATCTGGTGAGGGGAGTCACCAAAAGGATGGACAGGGTCCCATCCAGAATAAGGAGGGATAAAATTAAAACAAAGATTTCTCTAAAAGTCCCTAACACAGTCTCACAGAACAGTATTCTCAATCTTCACCTGAGCAAAAGATGAATGGATCCCCGGATCATACTTCCTTGGGGAAGTTGATCCTCAAGTGCTATGAGTGCCATAAAGCCAGGCACTTCAAAGGGGATACCAAGTGTCACACAAGGGCCCACTTGTGAGCAGACACTTGGGCTGGCTGGCATAATGTTTGGGCAGGAGATCGCCCCAGTTAGTATGGGGAGGAACAGATGTTACCTTAGAGTCCTTGGGTGACGGTAAGAGATGGTTTCAGAGGCCCACATGCCTAGCAGTGCTAAAAAGTACAGGCAGCGGATCACCATCAATGGTCAGTGAGTGGTAGCTCTGAGAGACACAGGAGCCAGTAAGACCATCATCAGGTGTCATCTGGTGTCCTCATATCAAGCAATCCATAATATTGTCTACCAAGTTATAGAGAATGACAACCATGAGAGTGGGTGTGCCTGATCACACAGTCCATGGCTGCCTGAGAAGGAAGTGATGAGGAGCTGGAGACTGGAAGAACTGACCTGGTACCTGCCAAAAAGAGGAAGTGCAAGGGGTGTAGGAAACCTGCTCCCACAGTCCTGGAGGAGGCTGAGCCTGAGGGCAATGCCCCAGAACTTACTGGGGAAGACATTGCCGCCCTGGAAAAACTACTTGAATTGGACAGTTGGCAGAAGGAAGGAGGACCCCCAGGGAGGAGTTCTGCAGAGTGCAGAAGGAGTGCCCCACTCTGTAAGGGCCTTTGGCGGCAGGCCAAGGCACAGGCAGGCAGTTGATGAAAGCTTTGGTGATCACCTGATTTACTGAGAGAATGTTCTCCTGTACTGCAAGCCTAAGTTTTCTGAGCCTGGGCAACCCATGTGTTGGTGATCCCCAGTGCTACAGGACCTTCCTGTTGGAGCTGGCCCACAATGTTACCCTGGCAGGTCACCTAAGGAAAGAGACGACCTTTGGCAGACTTGTCACCCACTTTTATTGACCCTGGATGAAGGTGATCTCAGATTTATTCTGCAGGTCATGTCCCACCTGCCAGGCTAGTGGGAAGTCAGGAGAAAGCACAAGGCTCCCCTGGTTCTCATTCCAATCACTAGCACCCTTTTGAAAGGGTGGATATTTACACTGTTTGGCTTCTGGACAATAAAACAGCCTTAAATATCAGATTTGTCCTGGTCTTGGTAGGCAATGCCACCCAGGACCTAGAAGTCATACCTTTGAGTACAGTGACTGTACAAGCAGTGGCCAGGGCACTGATGGGGATATTTACTTGAGTCGGGTTCCCCAAGGTAACAGTATCTGACTGGGGTATCAACGTCATGTCTTTTTTTTTAAATGTCTTTATTGGTCACAGTCAATCAACAATAACAATTAGGAACAAAGTGCAACAACAGTTTCTGCTGATAGTTCATTGTATGCATAGTAAAAGTATCCCACCCTGTCCCATCCTATTAAGCCACCCTCTCTAGATGCAAAGAGAAAAATCCAACATATCATATATCCTTAGTGTATACCCTCCACACTGCCTCTCATCATAACAGAATAACAAAATACCAATGTCATGTCTGTGTACATGATGTACAGGTGGGGCAAGTGTGGGGTAACATAGAAGTCCCCACACCTTATCATCTGCAAACCAATGGAATTTTGAAAAGATTCAACAAGACCTTGAAAGTCATGATAATGGGCCTATTAGAGCCCTTGAGGCAGAAGTGGACCATACTCTTACCATGCCTGTGTTTGCTTACAGGGAGATGCAGCAGAAGGGTGTTGCATTCAGCCTCTTTGAACTTCTGCATGGTCACCCTGTCAAAAGGTGTTTCAGCCTGATAAAGGACAGGTAGAAGCAAGCTTCCAAGAAAGCTTCTCAGGATGTGGTCAGTTATATGCTGCCCCTTTGCACATAGATGAAGCACTTCTGGTGAAAGAGAATCTGGAAGCCAGCCAGGAGGTTATGAAGGTCTGGCATGGCCAAAAGGCCACTCTTGTTGAGTTTCAGCCTGACTAAAAGGTGTAGGTGATGGAGCTAGTGGAGCACTGTGCCCTACACGACTGATGGTATGGGCCTTATGAGGCAAAGGAGTCCCAGTGCGGTCACCTACCTGGTGGACTTTAAGGCCTTCCTGGGACCCCTTGCGGGTCCTTTATATCAATCGCCCCAAGTCCCACTTTGAGAAGTCTGAGATTACCATGCTCCTGCGAACAGATGATGGCATGGAAGAGGAAAGTGAACTACTCCTCAACCTCCCTTCTTCTTCCAGCAAACAGAAATGGTCATTGGAGAGTATCAGCCTCTTCCCTATCCTGGCCCTAGAGCAATAGAGGGACTATCTGCAACTGCTGGAGCAGTTTGCCTCCCTCTTCTTCCAACCCTAGGGCTTACTACACGGTGTTCCCATGATGTTGATACTGGGGACAGAATGCCTTTGGAGAATAAGATCTACTAGAATCAGCATAAAGGAGGTTGTCTCCAAAATGGTGGAACTACGGGTAATTGAGCCCTTAAGCAGCCCTTGTTCCAGCCCAGTACTGCTGGCCCCTAAGGCTGCCCCTCAATGTGCCACCCACAAACTATAATCCTCTGTGGATTACCGGAGGCTCAATTCAGTCACTAAGACTGATGCTTACCCCATCCCTGAGTTGATGAGCTCATTGATTGGTGGGTGGCTGCCAAGTGCCTCAGCACATTTGGGCCCATATTTATACTTTTTGACGCAAAACTGCGCTAACGCAGTTTTGTGTCAAAAAAATTAGCGCCGGCTAACGCCATTCTGAAGCGCCATGCGGGCGCCGTATTTATTGAATGACGTTAGCCGCCGGCGCCGTCTGGTGTGCGTTAAAAAAAACGACGTACACCAGGCAGCGCCGGCGTAGGGGAAAATGGAGCTTGGGCGTGAAGAAATGGGGCAAGTCAGGTTGAGGCAATTTTTTCGCCTCAACCCGATTTGCGCCATTTTTTTTTCACTCCCAACCCCCATAGAAATGACTCCTGTCTTAGCAAAGACAGGAGTCATGCCGCCTTGCCCAATGGCCATAACCAGGGGACTTATGTCCCCTGGGCATGGTCATTGGGCATAGTGGCATGTAGGGGGGCACAAATCAGGCCCCCCTATGCCACAATAAAAAATAAAAAAAACACTTACCTGAACTTACCTTAATGTCCCTGGGATGGGTCCCTCCAGCCTTGGGTGTCCTCCTGGGGTGGCCAAGGGTGACAGGGGGTGTCCCTGGGGGCATGGGGGGGCACCTCTGGGCTCCTTCAGAGCCCACAGGTCCCTTAACGCCTGCCTTTTGCAGGCGCTAAAAAACGGCGCAAAAGCGGCCGTACGTCATTTTTTTTGACCCGCCCACTCCCGGGCGTGATTTTAGCCCGGGAGTATAAATCCGACGCACATGCCTCGGAGTCGATTTTTTAGATGGGAACGCCTACCTTGCATATAATTAACGCAAAGTAGGTGTCCACGCTAAAAAATGACGCTAACTCCATGGACTTTGGCGCTAGACGCGTCTAACGCCCAAGTATAAATATGGAGTTAGTTTTGCGTCAAAATTGCGTCAAAAAAAACAACGCAATTCCGGCGCAAACGGAGTATAAATATGCCCCTTGATCTGACGTCTGCGTACTGGCAAAATACCTTAAACCAAGAGGGGCAAAGATACGTCTGTGTTCTTTACCCCATATGGCCGCTTCCAGTTTTGCGTGATCCCCTTCAGGTTAAAGAATGCACCTACCTCCTCCCAGAGGTTGGTCCATCAGGTCCTAGCAACATTGCGGTCTTCATATCCAGCTGGAAGGACTTCCTTTGCCACTTCAGGAAGTGTTATATAGGCTCTGCAATCAGCAGATAGGTGGGCCTGACTATTAAGGTAAGTGTCAGGGCAGGGTTATCTGGTTTACTTGGGTCACCAAGTTGGAGAGAGTATGTTGCAGCCCCAAGAGGTTCAAATTAAAATAATTCTGGCTTAGTAACCTCCTGAGAGCCAGATGACAGAGGTGAGGGCCTTCCTGGACCTCCCAGGTTACTACAGGAGATTTATCAAGGGGTGTGGCATTATTGTTGCTCCCTTGAAATTATTGTTGCTCCCTTGACAGAGCTGACTTCTAGGAAGCAGCCCAAATAGGTGATATGGACAGAGACATGCCAGAATTCTTTTGACACACTGAAGAATGCCATGTACAAGCTCCCCAGCACAAGGCCCCTGACTTTTCCCAGGAGTTCTTAATACAGACAGATGTTTCAGAGCTGGCATAAGGGCAGTGCTCTTACAGCTAAACAAAGAGGGCCTAGATCAACCAGGAGCCTTCATTAGCAGGATGTTACTTCCCAGCAAACATAAATAGAGTGCAATAGAGAGGGACTCATTTACAGTGGTCTGGGCCCTGAGAAAGTGAGACCATACCCGTTTGAGGCTTACTTCTGGGCTCAATCAAACCACATTCCTCTTAAATGGCTATTGTAGATGATCAGTGAGAATCTCAAACTGTTGAAGTGGTCCATCTCCCTACAAGGAATAGACTTTATGGTGCAGCATCACCCTGGTACTGACGAAGCTAATGCTGATCGTGTTTCCAGATTCTTCCACTTTAGCCATGAGAACTCCCATGAGAATCTTTAGTTCTCTCTGCTTTCAGCTGCTGTGAAGCCACTTTGGACCTGACATCCTTGATGTGGTTTTCCCCCACCATTTTGCCTTCAGGTCTCCTGTTTTTGTTAACTTTATTTTTGTTGCCCATAGTACTCTGCACACTTTATTACTACTAACCAGTGGTAAAGTACTTCTGCTCTCTTTCTAAAACATGATAACATTGGCTTCCACCTAATTGGCACATTTAATTTAGTTGTAAGCCTCTAGGAAAGAGGTACTGCACACATCCAGGGCCTGGCAATTACATGCTACTAGTGGGCCTGCAGCATTCACACACTTAAGCAGCCCTTTGTCCCTGTCTCTGGCCTGCCATTGCAGCCATTATATGCAATTTAAAGTGTGTTGTCCCTGGCCATCATTATATCCCTGCATCGCAGTGAGGAACCAAGACTGCGCTCCTGGAAAACGACGCATCCCCTTGCAGCATAGAAAGAATTGACGCATCGCCTGTGCTGCGGGAGAAAATCCAACACAACACCTTATTTTTCAATGCCTCTCCTCCTCTTCGATCCTGTGTATCATTATTTTTGATGCAACCCAGATACTGTGTGTTAAAAGGATACAGCCACTGATTTATAAGGGTTAAGACTCATTCAAACCTTTAAAAAGTGATATCTCGACTTGTGCATGTTGGATTTTTGTCGTTGTGGTTTCATTTTATTCAGATAAATATTATCTATTTTCCTAAACTAGTATGGAGTACTTTCTGTGGTGTTTTCACTGTCTTACTATATGAGTTATTGCACAAACACTTTACACATTGCCTTCTAAGTTCAACCTTACCTGCCCTGTGCCAAGCTAACAGAGGGTGAGCACAGAGGGTGAACACAGTATAATTTGGATTGTGTTGTGATATACCCTGACTAGAATTATGGGCCAGATGTAGCAAATTCTGAATTTCCGAATCGCAAATTTGGATGCAGAACTGTGTCTCAGACACCGTCTGCGAATCGCAATGTGGTCGCAAAGACACACCTCATTAATATTAATGAGGTGGGTCGCATTTTGTGACCCCATTGCGATTCCCTGCACTCACAGGGATGGTGGCCTGCTGGAGACAGCAGACCTCCATGTCTGTGATTGCTTTTTAAATAAAGCAGATTTTTTTTTTGTGTTGCAGCCCGTTTTCCTCAAAGGAAAACGAGTTGCAATACAAAAAAATAACGAAACCATTTGGTTTCATTTTTTCAGAGTAGACAGTGGTCCATTGGACCACTGCCTGCTCTGAAAAAATATTTATGGCAACATTCACAAAGGGAAGGGGTCCCATGGGGATCCCTTCCCTTTTGCGAATGGGTTACCACCAGTGTGACACTGGTGGTACCTGCGAATTGCTTTGCGACCGCGTTCGCGGTCACAAAGCAATTTAGCATCACTGTGCGAGTCGCAAATAGGAAGGGGTCACCCCTTCCTATTTGCGAGTCGCATTCCCATTTTGCGAGTCGGTACCAACTCGCAAAATGGGAATGAGCATCGCGATGCGCGTTTTGCATGCCGCAAACTGCGATTTTTACTTGGACAAGGGTGTATACCTCTTCCAACTAGAGACCTAACAATGGACATGATGGAGTAGGTAGTGGATGCAATAGACCTGCGCATTCTCGGTGTATGTCTTTGTTTTGAGTGCACACAGTACATCTTTGTACAGATTGTTTTGTGTCTGATACTGGTGTAGGCCACCAAAAATGTAATCGATCTAATTCTAAGGTCCTCTTTTCACTATACGAGTATGACACCATTGTAGTGCTTGTTGCTGAAATCAGTTATGGGAACAAATATTCCATCTTGTATGTAATATATGTAATTTATTTGTTTGCTATCATGACTAAGTATGATCTCTTCTGCTTCTTTGGTTTGGTGTGCTGCAGCTACCTCAGTCCAAAAGAAGTCCTCAGACATCATCGCCCCTAAGATATTCTCTGGGGGTATTATAGAGGGACACTCTGTTTCATGGTCTCTCATCTCATTTCCAAGGCGGGATAATGCATCAGCCTTCCCATGTTGTCGACCCAATTGGAATTGAATTACATAATCATATCCAGTAAATAACTGGGTCCATTGCAACTGTCTCATGGATAAGGCCTTAGCAGATTTTAGAAATGTAAAGTTTCTATGATTGGTAATCACAGTGACACCCACAGAATAGTTTTCTTTAGTTGGGCTAAGCTTATGTGAAAAATAAGGTACGGGCTGAAGCCCTTTGTGACAAGACCTCACCTATAGCTACCTTAGATGCATCTGTCTCCACTATAAAGGGTTGTGAAGTATCAGGATGTTGCTGAATTGTAGCTGTAACAAAGGCTTATTTTAACTGCTGAAAAGCTTGTTCTGCTGCTGTGGTCTAATGAAAAACCACACCTTTCTTCAGTAACTGTGTTATGGGGGCTACTATGGTAGAAAAGTGATTTAAAAATCACCAATAAAAGTTGGTGATTCCTAGATAACTTTGTACTTTTTTCACTGAATTAGGAGACCTCTATTGTAGGATGGCAGTAACCTTTTGTGGGTCAATACTAACCCCTCGGAAAGACAATATATAGCCCAAAAATGACACCCTGGGAACATAAACTCACATTTCTCTAATTTCACAAATAGATTGTTATCTGGTTCCTTATGTTCTATCATATAGGGGGAGTATATCACAATGTCAACAAGATAAACCACCATAAACACATCCAAGAACTCTTGCAAATCTTCATTAATTAAACATTGAAATGGTGCAGCAGCATTACATAGTCCAAATGGCATTACTAGATATTCATACAAGCTAAACTTAGTGTGGAATGCTGCAGTCCACTCACCTCCCTCCCTCACTCACACCAGATGATAGACATCCTATAAATCTAGTTTTGTAAATATTTGAGCATCTTTTACTTGATCTAGTAAGCTGGATACAAGAGATAAGGGATATCAGTTCTAGACAGTTACATCATTGAGAGATCTGTAGTCTATACAGGGGCACAATTTACCGATTTTGTTTTTTGATATGTAGAAAAAGGGAGATGAGGCTGGTAAACGAGATGGCCTGTTGAGCCCTATACGAAGTATTTCACCAAGATATTCCCTAGGATGGATGTTTCTTTCTCAGTTAATGCTTAAATTCTACTACAAGGAAAGCAGACCCAGGAACTAAATCAATCTGGCAATCATAAGGGTGATGATGGCAGAAGGGTGGTTTCTATTTTTTATTGAAGACCTCTGCTAGATCTTGATAGTAAGGAGGAATCTGGGAACTCGCTTCACCCGATATTATGGTCTAGACTACGGGACATGATTAAACCATGCTCTTTGCAAAATGTAGAATAAAAGTTGATAATACGTCCTTTTCAATCTATGTCTGGATTATGAGTTTCCCGCCATGGTATTCCCAAATTAGCCTGAAAATTTGAGAATTGATTCAGATAAAACTTAATTGTATCCTTGTGGTTCACCTGTATATTAAGCCACATTGTGATAGTGGAATTTGTAATAGGCCCCGATTTCTGGGTGCTACCATCAGTCGATTTGACCTCATCAATCTGATCCTTGTTTTCCAATAGAATACCATACAACAAAGCTAAAGACTGATCCATAAAATTTCCAGTATCCCCTGAGACTGTCAACAATTGAAAACAAACAGAGCCTCCATCTCAAAACAATTGTGCTGTCATCAAAATGGTGACTATATTCTTGTGTGCAAGATGTTTGAGCTAGGGTTTTGGAGGCTAAATCATTTGGTAAACCTGAAATGCTTGCCTCCCTAGGTTTCGGATGACCTAGTTTCCCGGTTCCCCTTTTTTTCTTAGGTTTTACAGAGCAATCTCGTAAAAAATGTCCTTTATTATCACAGTACAAACAGAGTTTCTGTGTCCTACACCTTTGTAATTCTTCATCACTTAATAGCCCTCTCAGACTCCCTATCTGCATGGGCTCAGAATCATCAGATTTTTCAGGATCTGAACTTTTTTCCTTGTATACTATTGACTTATTGTTAGACCTGACAGCCTTAGGGTGTTCCTACCACAACCATCTGCCTGCCTTCCTCCCTTCACTTTTCTGATCTAATTTTTGCTGGTTTTAGGACTCTGCAGACCCTACCACTGCTGACCAGTGATAAAGTTCTTGTGCTCTCTCCCCTAAACATGGTAGCAGTGGCTCATACCCAATCAGCATATTTAATTTACCTTTAAGTCCCTAGTAAAGTGCACTATATGTGCCCATGGTCTCTAAATTGGTCTTATATTATTCAGATGCATGTTATCTATTTACCTAAATTGGTGTAGGACCTGGTGCCCAGCTATGTTGTGGGAGATAACACTTATAAGTGGTTTTCTGCTTATGAAGTTGCACTGAGGTACTTGGGTTTCCTGAAGTGCACTGTGGGCAGGCCTGTGGAAGAGCATGCCAAGACTTCGGAGGGACACACTTCTAACACTAGAGGTTTGGGACCAGACCAAGTACAAGCACATGAAAGCCATTTTGACTGCCAAATTTAGACTGACCCCTGAGAAGTATTACCAAAAATTCAGGGACAATAATAAGTTACCCAACCAATCCTGGGTAGATTTAATTGATTATTCCAGTAAGGTGCTGAATGGCTGGGTGCGAGGCAGCAAAGTCAGTGATTATGTTGGGTTGTACAATTTAATCCTGAGAGAGCACATGCTCATTATTTGTTTTGCAGAGTTGCACTAGCCCCTAGTTGACAATAAGCTAACTGACCCCAGGAAGCTTGCTGAGGAGGCGGACCTCTGGGCTAGCACCAGAGTGTCCAAAAAGGTATCTGGGGGACACACCCACAAAGGAGGTCAGGGTTCCCAACAGAAGAAGGACGGTGGAGAAAACTTAAAAATAAGAAGTTCTCCCAAGAAAGTAGTGCTGACCAGTCCTAGTCTGATACTAAGAAGAAAGGATTCTTTGATCACAAGACAGGGAGGTGTGTACCCCATGTGCACAGTGATCCAAGTATGGGCACTCTAAGGGTGACTCCAAATGTCTGAAGAGAGCCCGGCCCCCCACTGGTGAGCAAATACCTGGGCTAGCTAGTGTATCCCTTGGGCAGTAGCTAGTTACAGATAGTTTTGGGGAAGAGACAGACGTAATCCTGGGGAATGAAGATATAGGGGGTCATTACAACCCTGGCGGATGGTGTTAAAGCGGCGGTAAGACCGCCAACAGGCCGGCGGTAAAAAATTTGCAATTACGGCTGTGGCGGAAACCACCAACAAAGACAGCCACTTTAACACTCCGACTGCCATGGCAGTACAAACAAACAGCGCGGTGGTCACCGCCAACAGACAGGAGGGAGACAATATACAGCCCACAGTATCACAACCTACCAATCCGCCACCTTTTCCGGGGCGGATTCACCGCGGATAAAAACACGGCGGAAACAGCCATTTCAAAGGCAAAACGCTCACCTCTACAAACTCCACGAGGAAGGAGGGCACCATGGAGCCGGAACTCCATATCCTGCCAGCGCTAGTCTTCCTGCTCATCTACGAGGAGCATCAACGCCGGCGGTGAAGACCACCGTGAGTACTGCACCTACGAAATAGGGGAGGCAAAAACACAGGGACACACACAACCAACATCCCAACCCCCACCCCGACCCTCACCCACTACAACACACACACCAATGCATATCTATACATTACAGTAACACCCCCAACCCCCCCCCGGAAGAATGCAAAGACAAAAGGAAATGAGTTGAACCATTGTAATATATCAAAATACAGGAAGCAAATATATGCATATATATATATATACACAGTAAACAAAATATACACCACAATTAGGAGTGCAGGTATTGCACCATTCATAGTCCGTGGACCACTGGGCTCAAAATGCATGGGCGAGGCCCACACTCAATACACGATCAAAACGGAGAGAAAACTGCAGGGGCATCAGATCGAAATACTACAGGCACCTCAGGGGGAAGGGAAGGGGGGCACCTCAGCCGGATGAGTGCACCACGCCAGATCCACGAGGGGGCTCCATGTCCATTGATGTATCCTGGGGAGTGCAAAGCCACAGTCTCTCAAGTCACTACAGTGGGTGGGTTGCCCACTGCCATATCCTGGGGAGTGCAAAGCCACAGTCTCTCAAGTCGATAACAGTGGGTGGTTTGCCCACTGTTCAATCCTGGGGAGTGCAAAGCCACAGTCTCTCAAGTCTCTACAGTGGGTGGTTTGCCCACTGTTCAATCCTGGGGAGTGCAAAGCCACAGTCTCTCAAGTCTCTACAATGGGTGGTTTGCCCACTGTTCAATCCTGGGGAGTGCAAAGCCACAGTCTCTCAAGTCTCTACAGTGGGTGGTTTGCCCACTGTTCAAACCTGGGGAGTGCAAAGCCACAGTCTCTTAAGTCTCTACACTGGGTGGGTTGCCCACTGTTCCATCCTGGGGAGTGCAAAGCCACAGTCTCTCAAGTGGATGACAGTCTCCACTGGTTCTGGAGGGGGACTGGTGCCCAGAGTGCTTCATCCTGCCAAGGACAGACGGAGTGGATGCTGTTCTCCACTGGTTCTGGAGGAGGACTGGTGCCCAGAGTGCTTCATCCTGCCAAGGACAGACGGAGTGGATGCTGTTCTCCACTGGTTCTGGAGGGGGACTGGTGCCCAGAGTGCAGCACACACCCCGTGACGGTCCCAGTTGCGTCACTGCCACTGCCGCAAATGGGCTAGCGGTGCATTCCATGGCGGTCTTTGGCCTGTTCAGAGGCCCTTGGCCTGTTCAGCGGTGCTTGAGTTGCCAGTGTCAGACCTGTTCAGCGGTGCATTCCATGGCGGTCTTTGCCCTGTTCAGCGGTCCTTGGCAAGGCAGTCCTTCATTGCCCAGCAGGGCTGTGGCTGGCGGTCCTTCATGGGTCAGCTGGGCTGTGGCTTGCGGGGCCCTCCTGGACAGCTGGGCTGTGGCTGGCGGTGGCCTCCTGGACAGTGACTCTGGCGGTGGCCTCCTGGTCAGTGACTCTGGCGATGGCCTCCTGGTCAGTGACTCTGGCGGTGGCTTTCTGGCCAGTGACGATGGGGCTGGCGGTGGCCTCCTGTGCAGTGACTCTGGCGGTGGCCTCCTGGCCAGTGACTCTGGCGGTGGCCTCCTGGGCAGTGACTCTGGCGGTGGCCTCCCGGCCAGTGACGATGGGGCTGGCTACGGCCTCCTGGCCAGTGACTCTGGGGCTGGCGGGGGCCTCCTGGGCAGTGACTATGGCGGTGGCCTCCTGGCCAGTGACGATGGGGCTGGCGGTGACCTCCTGGGCAGTGACGACTGGGCTGGCGGGGGCCTCCTGGGCAGTGACTATGGTGGTGGCCTCCTGGCCAGTGACGATGGGGCTGGCGGTGGCCTCCTGGGCAGCGGGGATGATGGCGGTCTTCTCCGCCGTGCTGCTCCTCCCAGACTTTCCTCTGCCCCTTCCCCACCTTGGGAGGAGTCACAGCTGAGTCGACACTCCCCCCAGGACCCCTGTGAGAGGCTTTGCTGGCTGGAGTCTTCCCCCTCTCCCGCCGGGCACTGTCCAACTTCTGGTGCTTCACAGGGGGGGGACTGGCTGTGCTGTGGCTCCGTGCCACACTGGCTGGCCTGGTGGCCGGTGCACTCCACATACCTGTAACAACAGGCACCACTGGTCCCGGAGATTTTTTGGCTGAGGTGCTAGTACGGGACCTATGAGTTGGAGGGGGGGTGGGGAGAAATAGGTTAAGGCTGGACAGGAAAAGTTTTTGGGACACACTGGGACGGGTAGCTGGAGGGGGTTTGGGAGTGGAGGAAGAGGTGGTGGTTGTAGGAGGTGTAACTTTTGTGGATTTGGGTGCAGGTGCCTGGGCTGGAGGCTGTCGTGAGGTGGATAGCTGTTGGGTGGGTGTGTGCCTGCGTTTGTGTATCTTGGGAGGGGGCGTCACAGACACACTGGGAGAGGACACAGGGGACGTGTGAAAGGTAGTGGGGGTGGTGACTGCACGTGAGCGGGACGTGGTGGTGGGTGTGCTGGTGCGGGACGTAGTGGCTGTAGTGGCAGTGCATGCAGGTGTGAGTATAGACGAGACTGGGAAGGAGGAGGGAGACAAGGAGGAGGGGGACACAGTGGAGGCAGTGGATGTTGGTGTGTCTGTATGTGTGTGATGCTTCCCTGAGTGCCTGCGGGATGTGTGGTGCTTATGTTTTCCTGAGCTTCCCTTGTGTGGTGAGGTGTGTGCAGGCTGGTTTGATGGTGTGCTTGGGATAGGCTGGGGTACAGGGGATTGGGTCTGGGTGGAGGAAGTTGGAGGGGGAGGCTAGAGACAGGGACAATGGCTGCCATCAGTGCTGAGGTCAGAGTTTGCAGGGTTCAATGAAGGGCAGCCTGACCAGAATGAATGCCCTCCAGGAATGCATTTGTGTGTTGCAATTCCCTTTCTACACCCTGGATGGCATTCAAAATGGTAGACTGCCCAACAGTGAGGGACCTGAGGGCAGCAGAGGTGACAGGGGCAGGGGCTGAGGTGCCTGGGGTGAAGGTGATGCCCACCCTCCTGGGTGAGCGGGCACAGGGTGAAGGCTGAGGGGCTGCTGGGAGGGCGGTGCTGGTAGGGTGGCGGCTGTACCTGTAGAAGTGGGGGGCACAGATTTTGCCGCCACCACAAGGGAGCTCCCATCGGAGGACGAGTCTGTGTCGCTGGTTGCAGATCCTGTGACCACTGTGGTGCTCCCCTCGCCCTCCGTCCCACTGGTGTATTCTGAGTCCGTGGTGTGGCCCTCCATGGCCATGTGGGATGCAGCTCCCTCGTGCTCCGTTGCCACTGTACCTCCGCCTGATGATGTTAATGCACACAAGAACAGGGAGACCACAAAAAGGGGGGGGGGCGACAGAAGAAAGACAGGTTGAGTGCATGGCTTACCGCTACCGTTGGCGGACAATACAGACAAGGCAGCCCCCTGCACTACGTCGCGCTGTTGGGCTCTACAGATGCAATTCCTGGGATATGGACTACATGGCTATGGACGACATCTGCACACATAGATGACACAGGGGCATTAATACCTGTACTTGGCACTCTACAGAGGTGGGGTGGGGTGCGACATGGCCTGCATTACGGAGGGGCCTAGCCTACGGAACTCGCCCTGGCCTAGGGAAACCCACAGCCCTCCTCCCCCACCCAGACACCTTCACTGCGCGCAAAGTCCACTGAATGATGTTGTACTCACCCCCTTGTGTCTGCTGTGATGCCCTCAAGCGCCCATCCAACTCAGGGTAGGCCACGCCAGGATCTGGAACATCAGGGGGGTCATGCTTCGACGGGCACCCCTCCCACGTTGGGAGGCCATCCCCAGCTGAGCCTCCGCCATCTTCTTGCTCCAGCGGCGAATGTCCTCCCATCTTTTCCGGTAGTGGGTGCTCCGTCTGTGGTGGACCCCCAGGGTCCGGACGTCCTTGGCGATGGCACGCCAAATATCCTTCTTCTGGTGGGCGCTGACCTACATGAGATGTACAGGGGAAGAAGAGAAGTCATTACCAACTGCACCGTCTAAGTGAGTGGCCCACATCCCTGCCCTTGCCATGTGGCACATGCATTCACAGTCCTTCATGCACGCAGAACTGTGCCCCCTTCATTCTTACAACCAGCCCTCTCCACACAGGCGTACAACATGCTCCCTGTGTACTTACCTGTTGGTCTGGAGGACCGTAGAGTAGCGTGTACTGGGGGAGGACCCCATCGACGAGCTTCTCCAACTCCTCTGCAGTGAAGGGAGGGGCCCTTTCCCCAGACGCATGAGCCATTGTCTCTTCCAGACCGAGGTCACAGCAGCACTTGCAGTGTAGGTCCTCTCCTGTCGAAGATCAGGTATCGAGTGATTAAACAGTTCGAAAATGGCGGTCACGTCCGCGGCGGTGCGTACCATCACCGCCGGCGTACATCGTCATTGGCTCCTGGGACCCATAGGGTCCAATGTTAACCAATGCAGCATTGCGCCGTGGTCTTCGACCGCCTACCGCAACGGTGTACAACGCCAGCGCAGTTACCTCACATCCCATTGTCCCAGTTTAGAGGTCAGGCAGCCGCCATTTCAGGGGCCCACATGGCCTAATTACCAACTGCGTTACACATACCTAGGCCTTGTATCACAACACAAATACAGGCCACATTTTGTGTATGAATGGTGTTCTGTGTAGACTGTGGGTACATACCTCTGAGTAGTTTGACTCTGTGGTCGCTGTTGTCCTTCCTAGGCACCGTCCGCTGGGACATGTGAAGAGATGGCGGAATCCTCCGGTGTACCGACCTGTCGACAATGGAGGAAAGAAGTTTGATCATCACCTACAGGTTTGACCATGCCACAATCCAGGAACTGTGTACCCAGTTGGAGCCTGACCTGATGTCAGCAATC
Source organism: Pleurodeles waltl (assembly GCF_031143425.1). NCBI lineage: Eukaryota > Metazoa > Chordata > Amphibia > Caudata > Salamandridae > Pleurodeles > Pleurodeles waltl. Next base: position 932,215,654 of record NC_090448.1, on the reverse strand, counting down.
CGCCATCCCACAGGAATCCCCCCTCAAGTGCAGGTGCTATCAGTACTCCATTTCCTGGCAAGTGGGTCATTTCAAACAACAGTGGCCATGGCATCATGGATGTCCCAGCCTATGTTTTCCAACGTGTTGTCCAGAGTGTTGTCTGCCTTTCTGAAACACATGCGGAGCTATATCATTTTCCCTCAGGTGGAGGACTTGCCTACAGTGAAAGGTGACATCTATGCCATGGGACATATCATAGGTGCCATTGATGGGACACATGTAGCTCTGGTCCCCCCCCCCACAGGAGTGAACTGGTGTACAGGAACCGGAAGAGTTATCATTCCATGAATGTACAGATGGTATGTTTGGCAGACCAGTACATCTCCCAGGTAAATGCCATGTTCCCTGGCTCTGTGCATGACGCCTACATCCTGCGGAATAGCAGCATCCCATATGTGATGGGTCAACTCCAGAGGCACCGGGTGTGGCTATTAGGGGACTCTGGTTACCCCAACCTGTCATGGCTACTGACCCCAGTGAGGAATCCCAGGACCAGGGCAGAGGAACGCTACAATGAGGCCCATGGGCGGACTAGGAGGGTGATCGAACGCACCTTCGGCCTCCTGAAGGCCAGATTCAGGTGCCTCCATATGACAGGTGGTTCCCTATTCTACTCACCAAAGAAGGTGTGCCAGATCATCGTGGCCTGCTGTATGCTTCACAACTTGGCCTTGCGATGACAGGTGACCTTTCTGCAGGAGGATGGTCCAGATGGCGGTGTTGTGGCAGCTGTGGAGCCTGTGGACAGTGATGAGGAGGAAGCAGAGGAAGAAGACATTGACAACAGGGACTCAGTTATCCAGAAATATTTCCAGTGACACACAGGTGAGAAAACATTCCTGCCTACTACAAGTACTTTAACACTTCTACCTCTATCCTGTCTGTCGATTTCAACCACTATATGGTCACTGAGTAGTACATTTCCCTTACGGTTTCACAGGTGTGGTTTCCAACGTGTGTCATCTGCTTAGATTCCTCATGGGCTTGAGATGTGTGACATAGGTATGTTGCCATTACATTTGAAAAAGCAATTTGTCACTGTCATTGCTAATACACATTATCGAAATCACAGACTGACTCCAGATTGTTTTGTGCTTCAAGGGTGTTTATTGAAGTGCTCAATATTGGAGGGGTTTGTAAAATGTTGAGGGGTGATGGTGGGGGAATGTTCATGGCAGAGTCCAGTCTATTAGTCTCACAGGTGCATTGCCCATATGGGCATAGGAAGTGGAGCTGGGGCAGTTCCAATATGGACAGGGTTACAAAGTGGGACAGTGGGTTGACAATCAGGGTGGTCTCATTTCTTGGCGGGGGTCTTGGCATCATGATCTGTCTTGTTCCTGGATCTCAGGGACCGCTTGCGGGGTGGTTCTCCGTCTGCAGGGGGTAGGGTGCTGGTGTGGTGGTCCTGTGGCGGTGCCTCCTGTCCACTAGCGCCGGCGGAGGTGGTGGGCAGTTCATCGTCCATACTAGTGTCAGGGGCCCCTTGGAGTGCCACTGTGTCCCTCCTTGTTTTAAGTATTTCCTTCAGCACCACTACGATGGTGCCCAGGGCGGAGCTGACGGTTCTGAGTTCCTCCCTGAACCCCAAATACTGTTCCTCCTGCATGCTCTGGGTCTCCTGAAACTTGGCCAGGACCGTTGCCATCGTCTCCTGGGAGTGGTGGTATGCTCCCATGATGGAGGAGAGGGCCTCATGGAGAGTGGGTTCCCTTGGCCTGTCCGCCCCCTGTCACACGGCAGCCCTCCCAGTTCCCCTGTGTTCCTGTGCCTCCGTCCCCTGGACCGTGTGCCCACTGCCACTGCCCCCAGGTCCCTGTTGTTGTTGGGGTGGTGGGTTATCCTGGGTTCCCTGTAGTGGTGGACACACAGCTGATTGACGTGTCCTGGGGACGGAAGTATGGGCCCGCTTGGTGGGTGCTGTGCTGGTGTTACCAGAGGGTGGAAGGTCTGTGGTGGCCTGTGCCTGTGTGAGGGGAACCGACTGTCCCGAGGCCCACGATGGTCCGGGCTGGTCATCTGGATCCAGTTGGACAGAGGTGCTGTCATCACTCTGGGCCTCTTCTGTGGGTGGGGTGGAGATGTCTGGACCCTCATGTCTGGTGACGCTGGGTAGTGGTCCTGCAGGGGTGTAAAAGCATGATTATTGCATCTGTGTGTGTCATGGTGTGCAATGGGTGGGTGACCGTGTACCCCAGTGGTAGCATTCCTGTGTGTGGGCTTGTGTGATGATGGTTGAGGGGGGTATTAGGGGTATGTGCAGTGGGCATGCTTTAGTAATGGGTGTCCATGCTTTGTTGTGTCATGCAGGGCTTGGTGTTGGGATGTGTGGTTTGTGTTATTAGTACATTTGTGAGGAGTTGGAGTGATAGGGGAGGGGACGAGTGTGGGGGTCTGTGAAAGCATGCAGGTAGGGTGGGCGTTATGATAGTTAAAGGTTTGACTTATCAGAGTCCATTCCTCCACCGACTCCTGCGAGGCCCTCCGGATGCAGAATCGCCAAGACCTGCTCCTCCCATGTTGTGAGTTGTGGGTGAGGAGGTGGGGGTCCACCGCCAGTCCGCTGTACCGCCAGGTGGTGTCTGGAGACCACGGAACGCACCTTCCCCCGTAGGTCGTTCCACCTCTTCCTGATGTCGTCCCGATTTCTTGGGTGCTGTCCCACTGCGTTGACCCTGTCGACTTCTTTGCCATAGCTCCATCTTCCTAGCTATGGAGGTGTGCTGCACCTGTGCTCCAAATAGCTGTGGCTCTACCTGGATGATTTCCTCCACCATGACCCTGAGCTCCTCCTCGGAGAACCTGGGGTGTATTTGCCATGCCATGGGGTGGTGTAGGTGATGTGTGGGGTGGTGTGTGTGGTGATAAGTGTGGTGATTTGTAGTGGTGTGTGGTGTTTTGTGCGTGGAAGTTGTGTGGGTGATGGTGTTGAGTGCCTGTGGCTGCTAGTTTGTGGATGGTGGTGTCTCTCTCTGGCCTTCTTTTGGAAAAATGTTGGTAGTAGTGGTTTGTGGGTGATGTGGGTGTGTGTTTTATACTGTAATGGGTGTGTGGGAGTGGTGTATGTATATGTATCAGGTGTGTGTCTTTCGAATTGTCCAATGTGGCGGTGTTTTGTATGTGTGTGTGTATTTTGAGCGCGGCGGTGTGTACCGCCAATGGAATACCGCGGTTGAAAGACCGTCGCGTGGATTCGTGTGTCGTGATAGTGTGGGCATATTTCTGTTGGCGTGACGGTGGAGGTTTTGTTTTCGGCAGTTTATCACTGACCTTTGGTGTGGCGGACGTGTGTGGGTGTCTGAATTTTGTCGGATTCCGAGATGTGGGTCATAATAGCTGTGGCGGAATTCCGCGGCCGCGGCGGTGTGTTGGGGGTCTTCTGCACGGCGGTAAGCGCCTTTTACCGGCAATGTTGTAATGACCACCTTAGTGTGAAAAGCCCACTTGCCTGCCAATACTTCCAAGCATTGTCTCTGTGTCCAAGTATTGGCTCTGTTTCCCTTTGAGTAGGGGATCTCTGGTACTCTGAAAGTAGCTGTGAGCCCTGCTATGCCTGTAGATTGTCTGTTAGGCAATGACCTGGAGAGAGGCAGAGTTCAGGTCTCACTTGGAGATGATTGAGTGCGTCTGTATGACCACATGATCCATAGCTGCCCTGGAGTGGAGTCAAGGGTTTCTGGAGCCTGGAATCATGGCTCAGCCAGTTTCCAAGAAGAGGGGCAAGGGGTTTGGAAAACGGGTCCCTGAAGTTCCCATGGTGGAGGTTGACAGTGTCCCTGAGGAGGAGGCCCCTGAGCCAACTGGGGAGGACATTGCCGCCCTAGGTGACCTACATGAGCTTGCTGGCTGGCAAGCTGAGGGTGAGGAATTCTACAAAGTGCGGAATGAGTGCTCCACTCTTGATGGTTCAGGCCTCAGCTTATGCAGGAGCTCATGATTCTGGGGATCACCTAATACAGTGGGAGAATAATCTCCTATATAGTGAGCATAAGGCTCGGGGTTCTGGGACAGCACGTGCGCTTGTGGTCCCCCAGTGTCACCAGGCCTTTCTACTGGGTCCAGCTCATGACATCTCCCTGGAAGAACATTTAGGGCAAGACAAGCCTTTTGCCAGGCTTACTGCCTACTTCTATTAGCCCCGAATGAAGACAGTCTCAAATACATTCTTCAGGTCCTGTCCCACCTGCCAGGCCAGTAGGAAAGCTCACCTGATTCCACTTCCCATCGTTGGCACCCCCCTTGAAAGGGTGGGCATCTACACCAATGGTCCATTGGACTCCAAGACACCCCTAGGCACCAGGTTCATCCTGGTCTTGGAGGACCATGTCACACGCTACTCAGAGGCAATCCTTCTGAGGATGGTGACTGCACCTGTGGTCAGGGGTTCCAGTTACATATGTGGTTGAGGCTCATCCGGCCTATAGAACAGACATTTTCTATTCTTGGGTCACATTCCCAGCAGCTGATGGGAACACAAATACATTTCATCACTATACACCTGCAAACACACCTGCACAATACAGAGCATATGCATATCTAGAAATACCTCTAACTTATCAAGAACATAATAATTGGCTTGATGGTGCCCTACCCCATATAGTTCTACACGTTAGGTTAGGTCCTCTCAGTAATGATGGCCCTACCTGGCCTTTATTGGCCGCACCCTGCTACAGCAACCTTGACAGTAGCTGAAGTCCATTGGTTACATGCTGAGTTTACGGCAATATACAGACGATTAGTACAGTTTTTAATGCAAACATTAAATACAAACCCAGCACGTGCTGCCCAGGCATAACCACATGCAGTAACTCCAGGCATCAATCCTGTGACTGTACATTCGATTATGGGTAAAGACCCTGCCAAATGAGAAGAGATTCTGTTTTGGTTGGCTCAAAAAATAAATGCACTGGAAGCAGTATTTCCCCATATGCGACCTCAGGTTAAGCATAGAATATTAACTAGGTGCTTGCCATTTGGGATGGTTCTCACAGTAGATAACTGCAAAACTTGGGGCACGGTATTTGCCACGCTCTAAACTACTGCACACGGTACACCGACATTTGCCAATCTACCGGAAGTGTTAAAACAAATTTGGGATGGTTCTCACAGTAGATAACTGCAAAACTTGGGGCACGGTATTTGACACGCTCTAAATTACTGCACACGGTACACCGACATTTGCCAATCTACCGGAAGTATTAAAACAAATTCAAGATGAATACGGGGCTGCCCCGGCCCTGGACTTGGGGATACAATTTATGGGCAATTTTGCCACAGTATCTTCAATTATATCAAGTAACCTTGAAGGGGAAGCAGTTGCACTAGCTGTGTGCATGCAGCTCCGGGACATTCCTCCACAGGATCAAGAACATGACCTGCCAAAGATTATCGTGGAGACCTACTCTAGTATTGGTTGAAATAGTCTGGGGACCAAACCCACAAAACCACAGCTTCAGGGTAAATCTAAGAAAGATTCTGACCAAGCAAGCTCCTGCGGGTTCTAAGAAATGCTGTTATAAAAACATCAAACACCCAAAAAGGAAAAGGGAGAATCTCCACATACGGATACCCCGCAGAATAGATATAATCTCAGAAATAGAGATAATATAAAAAGGTCTGACAGATATCAATATTCTGATACACGCCAATCTTGTTCTTTTCAGGACTCACCGGACAAATGCAGTGAGAGAGGTGGGCGGTCAGAACGAAGAACTGAGTACATGAAACTGAGACAGGAATCACAACTCTCTACAGAAGTTTCTGTTAAAAAAGAAGAGAAACTTCCCCAACAAAAATCCAAATTCAAAAAGAAGAAAGATGCAGCATTTGTGATTTTTCATGCCACTCAAGAAGAAGGCTTTATTGAAGAACAAGAAATGGGCACTAGCGCTGCTAGCCAGCGTGGCAGAGGTCACAATAGTTCACCGGAATCTTCAAGAGACCCTGTTTATGAGCTATCAAGTGAAGGAAAGAGCCTTGCACCACAATTCTTGGAAGAAAGCGCACAGTTACAACCTCCAAATACCATTAAAAAACTCCAATCACTATTGGGTTTCCTAAATTTTGGCAGAATTTACATTCCAGATTACGCATCACGTATAAAACCTTTCTATGATTTAATACGTCCTGACTTTTCCAGTAAATTCTGGACAGTTGAACACACATGCATTCTCAGAGCATTACAACAAGATATGCTTGGAGCACAACACTTACACACAAGGGACAATAAAAACATCTGCGCCTCAGAATAATTGCTGGTGCCTTTGGTTTCACCTATGTAACTTTCAATGAGGGTGAGACAGTCCCAATTCCATACAAATTACATTTGTATTTGGCAGCAGAACAACGCTTTGCTCCCACTGAGAAAATTCTCACTGCTTTTCAGATGGCTGTCATTAAAGAGAGGCCACTGGCCCAGGGGAAACGCATAATTTGTCGTATTTCCAATTCCAGCTCTTGAGGCTGTTACCAAAGCCAGAGTTCCAAACGCTAAAGCATTACATCCACGTTGGATTCAATGGGCAACGTCTTTCACAGCCACTGATGTTGACTACATTTTTGACCCAAAGTTACAAACTCAAGAATTTTTGCAATATGAACTAGAATACCCAATTCCTGCAAATACTTTGCCAATTGATCAATATCAAAGAGCCATGTACACTGATGGCTCAGCACAACCTTTAATAGGCCCAAAGCATCAATACGCCACTTCTTGCGCAGTCGTAAGCGGCTATGTGGAGGGTAAAATGTTTATCCACAACATACTTTTACTCAATCCCTAGGGGATTGCACTGCACAACTACCAGAGCTAAAGGCTCTGGTGATGGCACTGGAACATACAGATCCACACAGCTAACACTGATTGTTTGTGATTCGTACTATTGTGTCCAGTCCTTCAATGAATATCTGCATTTCTGGTGCCAGAATGGGTTCTGAGATTCTAAAGGTAACACCATCAAACACAGACTTCTGTGGGGGAAATTAGCGGATCTTAAGGAAACACTATCAAACGCCCATGTTGTACATACACTTGGACACCAGAACATTGGAATACATGTTGCTGGAACTACACTGGCAGATGAAACAGCCAAATCAGCAGTAGCTACGGCTTCTGTTGCTGCAGTAACTCATTCTAGGATGAAACCGGATGGTGACATATGGGCTGCCGTGAAAGCCACACCTGAAGGGTTGCCTGGCGCAAACGAAAAACACTTTGGGGGTCATTTTGACCTTGGCGGACGGCAGAGGCCGTCCGCCAAGGTACCGCCACTGAATGACCGCACCACGGTCAAAAGACCGCGGCGGCCATTCAGACATTTCCTCTGGGCCGGCGGGCGCTCTCCAAAAGAGCGCCCGCCGGCCCAGAGGAAATGCCCCTGCAACGAGGACGCCGGCTCAGAATTGAGCCGGCGTAGTTGCAGGGGTGCGACGGGTGCAGTTGCACCCGTCGCGTATTTCAGTGTCTGCTTAGCAGACACTGAAATACTTTGCGGGGCCCTCTTACGGGGGCCCCTGCAGTGCCCATGCCATGGGCATGGGCACTGCAGGGGCCCCCAGGGGCCCCGCGGCACCCCCTACCGCCATCCTGTTCCTGGCGGGAGACCCGCCAGGAACAGGATGGCGGTAGGGGGTGTCAGAATCCCCATGGCTGCGGAGCGCGCTCCGCAGCCATGGAGGATTCTGAAGGGCAGTGGTAAACCGGCGGGAGACCGCCGGTTTACCCTTTCTGACCGCGGCTGAACCGCCGCGGTCAGAATGCCCTCGGGAGCACCGCCAGCTTGTTGGCGGTGCTCCCGTGGTCGGTGGCCCTGGCGGCCACCGGCCGCCAGGGTCAGAATGACCCCCTTTGTCTCAATCGACAATGTCAAGTTACACCATGTGGCCGATCCTGCACAGCAGATCAAGAGGAGCAGCCAGTAGTTCACGAATCCCTCTCACTACTGGCCGAGATGTCCCTCTACAAGTTTTGAGCAGCAAAGCTGACACCTCACCGAGCTTGGGGAGGGTGGAAAATGATCTTGCATTATTTCCACTAACATCTATTACAACAAACAACACAGACATTGCTGATAGATTTGACACAACTTCTACACAGACAGAAGGCATCTTTTACTGTGAACCACTGCGGGAGACCCCTACCAGTTATCCTCCTTCAAAAACGGATCCAGCTTTTGCACGAACTGCTTCTGGATACTTTGCTGACATGAATGACACCTTCTCGGACACACTTGCGTCTTCTACATCTGAACTGCCAAAAACATGTAAGTTGATAAACTGGCTTAAAACAAATTACTTTATTTTCCCATGGAACTATCTGTGGCTTTGCTTGATTATATTAGCTTTCCTCCTTTGGATTGGCTTTGTCATTACATTCTTTCTATTAATACATGGTCATTACCTTCCTGAAAGATCAACAGTTGAACTGGTGGATGAGGTCCTAAAACTCAATTTTTCTTCTCACAAGGTCTGCAGAGACTTGTCTTTGGTGAACATTTCCGGTATACCAATTCCTGATGGGATTGTTTGAGATAAAGTCACATTTTATACATACGGCCCGATGGAGGTCATTCAAATACCATATGTGTTTAAACTTTCTATGAACAATGTAATAATACCTAGAGTTGTTCTGATGACTGGGATGTGAAAACAGTTGATTCTATGATGACTGAATTGCAGTATTTTACAGTATTTGAAAGTGAGGATGTTTACCAAATCAAAGAGAATTATGGTGACGTATTTTGCTATAATTATTATGGATACCATTTCATTCACAGAGCAAGTACACCATACTTTCTGGGCACAATGTTAAAAATGCTGAGTCATATTATTGCAAATTGCCATTGATGGAACATGTACATGTATTATTGACAGATACAAAATTCATTTATTCGGATTCTTTTGTTTCCCGGTAGTCCATAGAAGGCTATGAATATTGCTTGAAGTCGATTGACTTAAAAAGTGTGTGGGCAGCAAAAAGTTGGCAAATAAGGGGAAAGGAAGCTTTATTCAGAGCATTGCTGATACCTATTCAATTGATATTTTTAAATTAAACTGTACAACAGATAAGCTGTTTAGGCTTAGCAAAGATTAAGGAATTGAATGCACCCAGTATCCCTGCCCTTGCAAAATTTTACAAGTGGCAAAAATATATAAATGCAACTGAAGATCAGCTCGATAAATGGGTCAAAACTGGCACATTTTAATGTTTCACTTTCACACCCTGGTGGATGGTTATTGTGGCCAATAGATACCAATGGGTGTCATAAACAATTTATAAACTCCACTGGGTTTTAGAACAAGTAGGCCAGACCCTCGCCATGTGTTATCTGAACATGCGGGTATAGTAACAACATACAGTGTAGGGAAACAATGCTAGCAGTGGTCGAAGAGTTCCTCACTAGATGCTGTTAGAGAACACCTCGGTCTCCTGTCTAACAACACTGACTTACAGGATTTCCTGTTAGGGCAATAAACAATGCAGAAAGTGCTTCTTATATGTAGTCTATAATGAAATTGAGAAGCTTTCTCAACAAGAAGCTGCTGCCCGGTTAAGGCAAATTGATCAGGAAAATTTACAGAAGGCATTAGCTGTTGTAGATAATAGGATTAATACCCTGTCCGACCAGATATACACCTTAAATGATATTGTTTCTTCTGCAATAGACATAATACTAAGTGACATGTCCTCCTTACACCACAAACAAAACCAGCTAAGGTCCATTATGCAGTTATGTTGGATACTACAAACACTGAAGGCAGGTCACATTCCCTAGCAACACGTTAGCGCAAGGGACATATTTTCCAAATTTAATTTAATGCGACAACAACAACTAATGGCTAAGAAAGAAGTGACTTATGTCATGTTAAATATTGAGAAATTAGAAAAGTTGTCTTTTCCTGTGACTGAAATACCATATGCTGAGTGGTTACTGGTCATTAATCTGCCTATTTCAACACTTCAGTTCACATCCTGCTTAAAACACATTCCAGTGGGCAAATATGAAAGGATAGGAGATAGTTACATCCGTGAGTTGTGAGAGCTACCCTTCTCGTACAAATGTCTCAGTGGCATGAAAGAGGTCTTTCTTAGCGGTGGTGAATGCAAGACTTCTGTCAGCCATTCGATGGTTTGTAAACAGCTGTCCTTCCGTGGGGCGTGTAACGCTTCGGCAGCGAACCTGCCTTGTTATATGAATGGAGTTCCATTCCCCTTGATTAGACTAGCATTCCAGGTGCTATCGAATGGCAGCTATGTCCTCCTTAATAGTGAAAACTGTGGGATGCAAGCAGGAAAAGTTTACGTGGTTATGGTCTCTAAGATTGTTACATGCTGCAGGAACATTCTTTTTCCTCCTACACGACAGAGGGAAGTAGCTGAGATTTGGCCCCATATTGGTACTTCAAATGTGAATTTTGACAAGTTGAGCAGACTCAAGGCTTTATTGTTTCAAAAACATGTGGCGCTCACATCTGCACTTGAGAGGTCATCAGCAGAGATACAGTCCCTTTTAAGTACTAACTTTCCGAGACAACTTTGGTGAGCTCGTAGGATGAATATTTAATGCGTCCAGTACTACTGGAATTGCAAATTTCTTTAAGGCTGTTGGTTCTGGTTTCGTTCACACCTTGTCCTCTATATTTGATTTAATACCTTCTGCCATCGACTCAATATTCTCCACTATTGTGGGGGGGATTTTCGATAACATAACTTTGCCTATATCATGTGGCATTTTGCTATTGCTACTTTTTCTGCGCAGTGGCTGTCCAGTCACATCAAGGAGGTCTGAAAGAGCTTCCACCAGCAGAGCTGTGTCGTGAACACATGATGCAGTACTTTGGAGCATCACTGGGGCCTATAAATTGAATGCTACTCGTGGGCCTGCAGCACTGATTGTGCCACCCACACAAGTAGCCCCTTCACCATGTCTTCAATTGATAGCCCTGTGTGTACAGTTTCCTTGCCACTTCGACTTGGCATTTGAAACTACTTAAACGCCTTAAATTCACCTTTTCGTACATATAAGTCACCACTAAGGTAGGCCGTAGGTATCCCTTATGGCAGGGTTGTATGTAAGTAAAAGGCAGGACATATACTTGTAAGTTTTACATGTCCTGGTAGTGAAAAACTCCCAACGTCGTATTTCATGAATGTGAACCTGCTCTTCTCATAGACCAGCATTAGAAATTCCCTTACATGCTTTTAAGTGGTAATTTCTGATCTGAGAGGAATATAGACACGTCATATTTGATAAGATTGGAATGATAGTGAGAAATCCTACTTACAGGTGAAGTTGGATTCTACATTACTATTTCAGAAATGCCTCTTTTAGAAAGTAGGCTTTGCTTAGTATTTACTGCTATCTGTGCCTTACAGCCTGTCTCCAATCCACTTCTGGTCTGTGCTGGTTGGCAGCTCCCCTTGTGCATTACTCCCAGGCATCCATAAACACAAGACACTCAGCTGTACCTGTGTTCATCTGCATACAGATGGGTTTCACTGGGCAGCAAGGGTAGAGGGACTCTCTCTTACACTTGAAATGCCAGTGGCCTCCCCTCATACATAGGACTGATAACGACCCCCGCTCAAACACACACAGGGCTCCTGGCAGATGGTGCTGGGATTAAAGGGAAACTTGTGCACTTCAAAACCACTCTTTGAAGTTTCCTCCACTTTAAAAGCACTTTTAGGTATATATACTGGGACTGTGTCCCCCACCAAATCAGACACTTTTGGACCTACAACTGGAGTCTGTCAGCAGGGCTTCCTGGCTGCCCAAAGGACTCATCTGGACTGCTTTGCTGGAAGGACTGCTAGCCTGCTTGTTGCCCTTCTGCCTGTTGACCCCTGACTCTGCTGGAAGGACTCTGCCTTCCTCCTCAAGTGCTCTCCAAGGGCTTGGATTGAGCTTGCCTCCTGTTCTGAGGTATCAGGGCTATCAAAGTCTTCACCAAAGAGAAGAAAATCCATCACATTGTAAAATCGATGCAACGCCTGCAAAATTTGGTGCAAAGCGTGCCGGATCAACGCAGCGGCTAATTTGCAGCTGAAAATCACTGCATTGCCTGCCGGATCAATGCAGTACCTGTTGCCTCTGCTCAACGTGTTCTAGGTTTTTCATGCATCATCCCTGAGCGTCAAAATATCCCTGCATCACAGTGAAGATCCAAGGCTGTGCTACTGGAAACTCATCGCCTTGCAGCATGTAAAGAAATGGCACATCACCTTTGCCGCACCAGAAAGATTGCTGCATCACTTTACTTTTTGATGCATCCCCTCCTCTATGGCCCCTCTGTTCGTTATTTTGGAGGCATCTCAGATACATTGTTTTAAAAGGATATAACCACTGATTCTTAAAGATACAGACTCATTTGAACCTTTTAAAAAGTGGGAGCTTGACTAGTGCAGATAAATATAATGCATTTTCTTAAACTGGTGTAATGTCCTTTTTGTGTTTTTTTCACTGTGTTACTGTATGACTTATTGCACAAATACTTTATACACTGCTTCGAAGTGAAGCCTGCCTACTCTGTGCCAAGCTACAGAAGGGCGAGCACATGATAATTTAGGTTGTGTTGTGACTTACTCTGACTAGGATTGTGGTTACTGCTTTAACAGGGTGCATACCTCTGCCAAATAGAGCAATAGAGATTCAACTTCTAACACTTAGGGGCATATTTAGGAGCCCCTAGAGCCTCCTTGCTCCACATTAGCATCATTTTTTAACACTAATGTGGCCTAACGGGCCAAAACCGCTGTGCTAGATTTACAAAGAGGTGCAATGTATCCGCCACATTATACCTGTACTAGGCATAATGTATGCAAGTGGGGCATTCAGGGAGGTCGACGAAATGGCACAAAGAAATCTAAAAGGCGTTAAAAGGGGGCATGCCACTGTTTACAATGGACCCCAATGTACTGTTCAGGGTTAGCACCAACACTTTGGCGCTAAACCCTGAACACTTTATCAACAGCGTCAGATATTCTGCCGCTATTGCCCCCTACCCTGCGCCACGGTGCGCTGTATTTAAAATATGATGCACACATGGGGGAGATAGGCGGGCGCAAGGGGCTTCAAGAAAAGTGGTGCTATACGTTATGTAGCACCACTTTTCTTAATGCTGGCCCTTAAGCTCAGATCGTCCTTTATCTTGGTGATGTTCTGCCAAATGATGATCTAGTTTCACTACTAAGGGGGTCATTACGACCCTGGCGGCCGGCGGTAAGCTGGCGGTGTTCCGCCAGCTATTATGACCGTGGCGCAATAACCACGGCCATACCGCCGGCCCCTCCAACATACCAGGGCAGCGGTGCAAGCACCGCTGCCCTGGGGATTATGGGTCCCTGACCGCCAGCCTGTCTGTGGCGGTAAACACCGCCATGGAAAGGCTGGCGGTAAGGGGACTTGGGGTGACCCTGGGGGCCCCTGCACTGCCCATGCACTTGGCATGGGCAGTGCAGGGGCCCCCAGGCATACCCCCGTCGTGCATTTCACTGCCCGAATTTCGGGCAGTGAAATGCGCGACGGGTGCTACTGCACCCGCTGCACATCAGCATTGCCGCCAGCTCTATTACGAGCCGGCTGCAATGTTGATGTGACTTTTCCGCTGGGCCAGCGGACGGTAACACTGTTACCGTCCGCTGGCCCAGCGGAAAAGTCATAATAGGGAGCCAGGAATACCGCCGGCAATGGCGGTATTCTGGCTCCCGCAGCCTCGGCGGTCTTTTTGAAAGACCGCAGAGGTTGTAATGAGGCCCTAAGTCTCCTAACTCATTATAGTTCTCTGGCGGATCAACCAGTTTGGCCAAAAGATCTTTCATATCATCTTGAAGTCCTTTATAAAAGAAGGAACTCCTTTTGCTTTCAGCCCAGCCTGATGCTGCAACTAATCTATAAAACATGGCAATATAAGTTAATGGATCCTTATTTCCGTGTGGTAGGTTAAGTAACTCGGTATCCACTGATTGAATAAAAGTATGGCGGTCAAACAACCTTTTTAGCTCTGCTTTAGAGGCGACATAATTATATAACAATGGATTATCTCTTTCTACTAAAGGTATAGACCAAATCGCAGCCTCCTAAATATGACAGTACAAAGGTCACCTTTGATTGCTCATTAGGCAAACAAGCAGGTTGGCACATAAAACGGAATTGACACTGATTAATGAATCTTGCAAATTTAGTAGAGTCCCCAGAAAAGCGTTCGGGTAAAGCAAGGGGAATGGTGGTTGGTGTATTGGCATGAATTACGTAAATTCCAGCACTCTGACTGGATCCAGCTGCAACAAACTGCACAAAAGTGTCCTCTGTGGTTTTCCCTCTTTGTTTTAGGCCTTGGACGCTAGGATTGGTGTTTGTTACACCTTGTTGGGTGTCCACTCTCTGCACTAAAGCCTGAGTTTCCTTTCGAAAATTGCCAGTCCTGTGAGCTAAATCAGCCAAGGTAATATCACGTGTCTCCATATCACTCAGGTGAAAATTCAACATTGGCACGTCATTCTGTGAGGCACTTACCAGCCTCTTTTCACAGGAGTGAAATGGATGCAACTAGAATTCCAAACTTCTCTACAAGTCAAGCAAGCCAAGCCTAAAGGATCTGACCTGATCTATGGGGGATAAAGGGAGCACCAAAGTGTCACGTCAGGACTTGCGAGTTATTTTGACTATGACAGCACCTATAAAATAAATAGGAATTATGTAGAACTAAACAATCATAAATGTGAGCTAATTATGTTATGGAAATTACCTAACGCCCCTTCTTCCTTTGCTTAAGTCATTAATATTGATCACTGTCTGTTATTTGTTTTTGTTTCAGACTTCATGCAGCCTGATACATCAAATACCTTTATCAACACATTCATATTGTATTTATATAATGCTTTTTAAAGCACCAACAGCGCGTTATCCAACATAAAGAAATTGCAGCTTTTCAAATGATTGCTTTGTTTTTCAGGTTCTTGAAGTCTCTCAGATGAAGCCCTCAAAGAGAAGAGAAACCTAGGGAACCCGAAGCCTAAATGGATGGACCCGATGCCATTACCGCAAGGGGTTGAGAACGCTAGGGCCACTGAAGGAGCAGGATGCCGGAGAGGCTAGACGCTAGAGCAGCAGACATTGAAGCAAGAGGACGCTGGATCAACACTGGAAATGCAGGTGAGTGATTCCCCAACAGGCTTCAGATCGCGAGCAGTCATCTGTGGTACAGAACGGAGCCTAAAAGGCTACGCATTCCACCCATTAGAGGGACCACAAACTCAGGACACTGCTCATGAAGCACACCCAACAGCATCTCCTAACCTGCACTGACACACCGCAGTACAAGTCTCCGCAAGTCCAACTGGATTCCTCGATGATAACACAGGACCTCGCATTGCAGCTCCTCGTTGATGGTCATTGACTTAGCCGAAGCATAACACATCTTGACACCAGACCTCTCCTTACAACCCCTCATTGATGGGTTCTTGACACCGGCATGTGCATCTCTACACAGGGACTTTGCAACTCAACACCCAGGTCACAAGTTACTTTGTCTGAACTCAGCCGTATATACGGCCAGCGCTCCATTGCAGTTGGCCTGAACTTGTGACTTGGACCCGATCTACTGTGACCAGATAACTGAAGTTTGTGCTTTTTGCTTCTTAGCACTTGATTTTTGGAAAACCTTTAACATTTAATTTCTCTAGATATACTAATTGGATTTTTGTCATTGTGATGTCAAATATTATAGTGAAATTTACTCTTCTAAATTGGTGTGGGATTTTTCTGGTGTTGTGTTTTCATGTTTTTGCTGTTTGTATGTTGCATAAATACCTTACACATTGTCTCTAAGTTCAGTCTGACCATTTTCTGCCAATCTACCAAAGGCTTGGGCACAGGTTATTTTGAGGTTTTGCTTGTGTTTCACCCTGACACAAATTGTTGTTGCTGCTTGGGTAGTGTTTCACCTCACTCGACCAGAAACACAATTTCCTACAGCAGGCATCCATATTATGGCACAGGAGAAAGTGTTCGTTCAGTTGTTTCGGGTACTGCCCCATGCAAACGACGGAACACACACTTTACATTGCATGGGTGCTAGTATTGTACCAGAACTGTGGTTATCAAAGAAGAGGCTGAATTAATGTCTATGTCACATGCGGTAAAACCAAAATGCCCCTGGCCATTACAAAATGCACAAATGCCATTAGTGCTCTGGGACAACTTTGACAATGGGTCAGCAGAAGTGCTTGAATTACAAGTCATAAAGATAGTTAACTTACGATTCATTCATGGAACTACTGTTGAAAGAAATGCTACAACATAATTAGTGAATGATGGAACACATACAATGAAACATGACAGAAGTTAAAGCCTTGCGTGGTAGGCTTCATTGTATAAGGTTGTTGACAAGAATGGTTTGGGGACACAAGTCTTTACAGTTAGATGTTTTTAAATAATTTCCAAAACAAATATGTTTAGTTTGTGTAAAAAAAAGTATCTAATCAAAAAGGAGAGCTGAAAAAAACATACAGACGTCTTTCACTCCAATTTGATTAAAGTTACATATAATGCTATGGTGTAATTTAGGTTGTTGGCGTCCTAAAAGAATTTGGGGCAGCGAACACAACTAGTAGTTTAGTGTCCTTTCAATTATAGAGAATTCAAGCTCACATGGTGAGTGAAATCATTTTTATCAACTCAGTATTAATTATTGTTCCTACGAATTATAATTGACTATTGTGTATTTAGCCCTGAAGCCAACATTGAACTCTGTTTGATTTAGTATTTTTTTTAATTGCCCCGAGGTGGTTTAGCTGAAATGTCAGAACACCTCGCCAACGAAAGCAAATATTTAGTTTTAGCGTCCCTTTCTCACGACTTGCTGGCAAATAAAAAACGTTCATTTTGGTTACTGGTCAAGGAATCATTTTTTCAAATGACAAATGCTATTAATTAATATTGGAAAGTATACTAAGTATGGTTTCGACATAGTAATAGAGTTGGTGCAAGGGTCGGGCTTGGAGTTAAAGGCAGACTTAGGAAACGTTTTAGTATCAACCCTACATAGAACAAAGCAGTTCTGATCATCTCCTGGGATTTATCATGATGTTGTCTCCCGGGATTTCTTTTAATAGTATCCGACAATTTATTTTATTGCTCAAACATTTGAGCCTAAAAGGCATTGTTTTTACAGGCATTTCTGAAAAAAGACCCATAATCTATTCCAGGTCTTCAGGGACTGGCAGGATATTGTAGCTGGCTACAAAGCAACACTCTGTTTCCTCACAGCTATCTTCAGGGCCAGATGAACTGAGAGTAACTCAGTCCATCCAGCCATGAAAGCAGCGTCTCTCCTCTGCTTTGCTTTACCAATTGTCCTATAAGGCCAGTTCAGCCCGTATCAGAGACAATTCAATCATTTTGAAGCTTCCGATAGAGGTCACCCTCACTTACCCTTGTTTTCCTACTTTAGATAAGCACCAAACACAGTTTCTTTTCTTCAGAAGTTCCCTTGCCACATTGGAAATGTTCCTGCATGTTTCACTGAAAGCAACACATCATTAGGGAAGCAATTAAGCTCAGAGTGGGATATGCATCTTCCAAAAGCATTCTTCTGGGTCTCATCTGGTTTCTGGAACCCGATGTTAAGGACTTGGCTCTGAGAAGGTCTATTGAGTCCCCAATTTGATTGCCCTAGGAAAAGGTGCCTACTCCAACTGGCCATGGTGCTATGTGGCACGGAACAGTATATATTATAGGTAGTAAGTGTTTCACTAAGTGGGTCTCAATTAGGAGGAGAAAACCACAAAGAATAGTAACATTCTTGGCAATCCTGTAGCTCTTGATTGAATGTGAAGATTATTGCTGAAGTTCTTTGTAAGGCACCACAACCCTTCTGGATATCAGCGGAAAAAGCCTGCCAAGCAAGAATATCCTGAAGTATATTCAGTAAATTTTTTACTGCTGGAAACAACAATCAAGTGCAAAAATAGAAGGAAAGGGGAAAGTAACATGACAATAAATAAGGGGATTTAAGCACTGCAGCACAACCATTACTTGGAAATGCCTGATCATACTAACAGGAACTAAATTGGCAGGAAAAACTCGACTTCATCTTGTATTGGGAACCTTAGTTTTAAAGTCTTACCCTCTCTACTTTCCTGAAACGTATGATGTTCCTTTGGCACACAAAGAAGAATTCCAAGATCTACATCCTTTTCCTAGTGCCAAATCTTTGCCAGGCGACAAGATCTAATCTGTAATGCTCACAAAATGGGACATAAAACTTTCTGTTTCAGAAAAGTGACCTCTGGGCAAATGGTCCAAAGGAGTTGCATGCTTTCTTTAAACAAGCCGCATAGGTCAAGTTTGCTTTCAGGCTGGAACTAGGTCCTTTGATGGAAAAAATCTCATATGAAAAAGGAGAAGAGAGTGTTGAACAGCGCTTGTGATGTGGGTCGTTAAGTATGGTTGAGGACTCCAAGTACTGTAAGATTGAAGAACTGACCATCCGTGATTCTGTCCGGCCAACTCTGCTTTATCTAATGACCAGGAGTGGAATTTAAGTGCGTTATTGGTTACTTTTTTTAGCTAAATAAAATCGATGTTTGAGCCCCATGCTTTAGAAAGATTCCAGTTAATCAGAGCTTGCTTTAGTACAGTTGGCCAGGTCAACCTGTCATTAGGCTGAGACTCCATTTCCCACCAGCATTGAGAAGCCAGTAAATCAGCTGGAGATGCTCTTAGCTTCCAACACAATTTTAATATTGCACCCCACCTCACAGGTGCTTGATGGAATAAACCAAACTCCAATCTCACCTATGATTGCGATGTACGCTTCGGAAGAGAAAAGATGCTTTTGAACAGGACTGATTGGAGCTGGTTAAGCAAAGAGGCATCCGCCCCTTTAATAATTCTGATCCACAGGTGAGTGAAGGAACTAATTTTGCTCCGATGACCTGCAATAGGTAAAGCTAAGATGTATTTCCAAGCTTTTTTTGTAATAGATTGAAAGCAAGTCGTCCTTTATGGGCCAGACTTCTCCTTTGCAGTAAATGCTCTTTGTCTGATAATCTTGCATCCAGCATTACCCCCAGATATATATAGGAGTTGGCCACCTCTACCAGCTTGGAGGGCGCTTTCCACTATACTTAGTACGAATAGCACTTGGTTTTGGTGAAAAAGAGATCACTTTAGTTTTATTAAGATCAAGTTCCACGCCCAGCGTTTCAATATATTCTAGCAGCTTGGAGATTAAGTGCTGGAGGCTCATCTGTGTCTGGCTAAGCATCACTATGTCAAAAGCATATTGTAAGCATCGCACTGGTTCGTTTGCTAATTTGGGAGGATAGCTTACTACTTCCACTAGTTGAGAATCTAGGTGGGAAATATAGATATTAAATAAAGTTGGCCTGAGCTCGCACCCCTGCTTTAAGCCAGTAAGTATGGCGATCCTCACCATTGCCTATTATAACTTGCTCCCAGGTATCTGAGTACAAATTGATCACGCACTCCAACAACTTTTAAATCGACAAAGCAAGTGTAGAGGGTAGAGTGTTTCCTTTTAGATTTTTTTGCAAGATTAATCATTGTGCTCATTCCAGCCATGAAACCCATCTGTATTTTTGGAATGATCTTGGATGCAGAGGCCCAAGTTTCCAGGTCTACTAAAAGGTTGGAAGCGAAAATCTTGGCTTCCATATCTATGAGGGCAATTAATCTATAATTGGCTGGGTCATTCCATGAGCCGGATTCGAAAATAGAGTGCAAAATGGTGCATCTCCATGATGTCAGAATAGAATTGGTGTTAAAGACCTGATTAAACAGAGGAGTGAAGGAGGAGGCCCAACATTTTTTATCATGTTTAAATAAGAAATTAAGGAGGCCAGTCGGGCCAGGTGCTCCATCTGATCTCAATTACTTGGGAGTTAAACGTACCTGTGAGACTGACAACCATGGGCCGTCTGAAGAAATTGACAATTAAGATGCTATGGAAATGCTTTTTGCATTTAAAATAGCGGGTGTCATTACATTTGCTGCAGAATCTCCGAAAAATGCCACCGCTATGTGGGCTATCCAGTCTACTTCCAAAATACCTGCATTATGATGGTGGAATGTGTCATTTGCAAGACAGTTGATTTCGGCCCAGAAATGCTTGCTGTTTTTCATTTTTCTTGCCTGTAAAAGCTTTACCCATAGTTGATTCTGATAAGAATTTTTGGCTGACCAAATGGGCTTTTTAAACGCTCGCCTTAAATCTGCCATTTGTTTCCTCGTATCGTGACTAATCTGTGGATCTAGTTTCCGAAGCTTTCTAATCGCTCTGTTTAGTTTCCTTTTTTCAAGCCGAAGTGATGTTGAGAACCAGGCTGCCTCTTTTCTGGAGGTTTTCTGGACATTTGGTGCAATTAGTTGAAAAGTGTACTATAGGCGCCGCTGTCAAGGTCTCCCAAGACTGTGACAGTAATAGCCTTTGTGTTAGGCTCTGCTGGACTACAAAATTATATATATAAGTGCATAATGGTCTCAGTCTCAGCTCGTTTCCATACTATGGGCCTGATTTAAGGAAAGTGGCGCTGCACCTGGTGCAGCACCACTTTCATTGCACCCCTTAGTGCCCCCTAAGGCCACCACGTGTGCGCAGTATCTAAGATTAGTTAGGGAAACTAGCATCAACATTTTTTACGCTAGTTCAGAGCTTTGCAGAATTAGAGTCAAAAGTTTTTATGCTAATCCTGAAAAGCCCATTGAGGCCCATTGTAAACAATGGTGTGCCTCCTTTTAACACCAGCTCGGAGCAGGCATTAAAAGTGCAGAAAAAAATCTCATATATATATCTTTGCGCCATTTTTACGGCACCCTTAATTGGGGTACGCTCCCTTTGCATACTTTATGCCTGGCATATCTGTCCTAAAAGAGCTTCCCCTGTCCATAGCAAGTGTAGACCCTTGGTTGGTTCCTGACTGTGAGTATTAGTGTATATACTTGCATTCTGTGCTCCTTTCTCTATGGTCACCCTGAATGCTCATGTCTGTGTGTCCAAGTGCTCAGAACTCCCTTTAAAGAGCATTTACATTTCTTTGCACTCTGAGAGAAAATATGCACTGAAAGTCACAATTCTCCAAAAGGTTCCCAGTGGGCATCTGTGAATTTATATTTAAATTCTTTCCAGCTTGACCAATGTTTCTTGCCTAATGCAACTTAAAATAGAAATCTGCCCAAAATAATTAAGATTCCAAATGACCCCGTAAAACTGCTCTAAGTGTACCTCAGTTTTCATCAACTATCATAACCCATTGCTCTTTAAAATAAACACAATTCCACAAATGTCCCAGAAATTGAATTGAATGAACTCTCAACTTTCCATAAAATTTTATCCA
The DNA here is from genome assembly GCF_031143425.1 of Pleurodeles waltl. NCBI lineage: Eukaryota > Metazoa > Chordata > Amphibia > Caudata > Salamandridae > Pleurodeles > Pleurodeles waltl. The sequence goes on along the minus strand of NC_090448.1, from coordinate 932,194,254 downwards.
GTTTTACCAATAATTCTTTGTGCGTAGCTTTAATTTCCAGGGCCGCAATAACAGGACACACGGCAGAAAAATAAGTGGATTTTATACAGTGACTATGGACTTCACTTTCCAGAAAAGTACTTCTCTTACCTCCATTGTTTTATGAATTCCCATTTACAAAGGCTATGTCTTTGATTCTCATGTATTTTCAAATGGATATGGGAGGAATATATAATGCTGAGGGTGGCAACCACAGACATTTTACATGTGACAATGCAGGTTTTGCAGCAACATCAATTTGCTGAAGGCCCGGTGGGACAGTGACCCATTACTCTCTTATAAATTAACAATGATAAATTTTTTTAGCATCGCATTTTCGCACCAAATGACAGAACTCTTTATATTGATTTTAAAGGTCATTCAATCGCTATCACCTTCTTGTACTTTTCCTACACTTTTCAGCAGATTTACTCTTTGGAGTAGAAATGTATACATTTGTATTAAATGTATTGCAGCAGAGAGTGTCCCACACAGAGATGGAAATGGTGCTAGTCTCTAGCCATAGGCTAATCATTGTTATTGAGATGCCCTGAGAGACTGAACTACTGTACAGTCTTCACAGTCTTGACATATATTATTTAACAACAAAACTATTACTCAGATCTTGGCTTCTAGAGTTCATTGCGAATATTTTTGGCAGCATCATGACCTTTGTGGGCAATAGAGAGAACTGTCAAAATTCAAACACTGCGATTTTATCCCAAAGCATGTATGAAGGTCCGCAGATCAATTAGAATTATAGATGTGCTCTAAATTATTCTTGAAAGTCGGAGAACTGCAGCAAATCTAAGTAGTTCACAAGGCTTTATCTATTGAGGAGCCTAAAAACTGCTGCATTGTTGAAATGATCTGAGTTTATTTTCCATCATTGGTAGAGGCCAATGCCCTTTTCTGTCTAGTTCAGCTATAGTTGTCTGATTACCTCTTGTAAACAATATTTAGAGTCTGTGCCTTACAGCTAGTGGTTGCTTTTGCTCAATACCCTTACTCTATTGCTACCAAAAAGTCTTGTTTCTAGGCTTAGTGATAAATATGGACTCTTGTAGATTCATAGTTGACAACAGCGATTGTCGAGGGAGTCCATCTATGGGACTATAGCACGAGACAGAGGCTAATGTCGTCTGTGGTAGCTGGTGAGTGGGAGCAATGTTGAGCTGTGCTGGGTTCCAGCAGTGTAACACTGTTTGACCTCTTTCTCCAGTCTGTGCATTAACAAGGCGCAGATGGCGATGCCATTAGACTGCATGAGGGAATACTCTAATTCAAGATGGCTGCCACATCACAATGAGGATATGCCTCAAAATCCTAATGTGCACCATTGGAATGTGAAGGAAAGACCGTCAATCAAGCTGGCTTCTCTATCATGCAGTTGAGGCAGCAGCATCCTAGATGAGGAAATTCCCTTCAGAAAAGAATGGCATTCGTCAACTGGGCCATTTCAATTTCTGCAGTTCTAGAAGACATGTTTGTGGCAAATCACAAGTGATGAGTGTGAAAGGAGAAGGCCAAACAAAATGTATCCATAGCTCAGCATCCACACAGCCTGGAGTATATATCATGTGCACATTCTGAGCTGAGCTCTACCTGCAAGCAAATTAGTAAGAGTTAACGAGCCCACCACGTTGGCGGTATGCGCATAGACAACAACCTTGTCTAGGCACAAAGATTAACAAATGCACCTGACTGATTCATATGTGGACATCAAAGCATAGCCGCTAAGAATAAAGCACCATCTATATCTGGGTTGATGTATTTTATTGAATATCTAGCTGTGAAAGAGGCAAGGTGTTTCAACGTTTTAAATGTTCTTAATCTGTGTGCCCTATTTGGTGACAAGAGCTGAGGATACATTATAATAGATTATAATAGTGCTGCCATTAATTTAGGAATTTTGGTAGTACCTGATCGGATTATAACATGGTTTGGATTCTAGCAAGCTTCTGTGCACTACCCAGCAGTGGCAGGGATATGCATTTTGATAACAATGAGTGTACACTTATTAAGAATATATTCCTGTGACCGCTAAGCTGGTTCCAGAGTCTAGGCCGGAAAGCAGTGTGACTTCTCTGACTTTAGATAAGTACTTTAGTTTCAGGGTAACCCATGCAGAGTGACCGGAAGAAGTAGGCTGTCTGGGAGATCACGGAGTAGGCTGGAAGAAGACACCTCACATCAATAAAAAGAGATCTTAAACCAGGTAGTCCTGGAAAGATCTCACAAGTGCACTGTACATTAGTACACTAGTCAGGGACCAGCACAATACACACACCAAGCACATAACATGAAAAACGTCACCCAGGGATCATCACAACATGAAAGCAAAGATAGAACTAAAGACAAAACAAAGTAAAGTGTACATATTGCAGCCTTGGATTTCTCTGAGAGAACCTGAAATAGCTATTCACAGGGAAAGAATTAAAGCATCAAAGCATGAGGACAAAGACACAACTGTCAATTAAAAGGAGTCTGAGTTCAATGTTTAGAGTCCAGCTTCAGCTACACAGTGTGAGATTTGAGATTTCACCAAACACAGAACGTCCAACATGTCACAGGGAGTAACCACAGCATTAGAACAAGATACTGTGAGAGCCCAAATGGATTAAGGTGCCAGCTGTCAGTGTCAATCAACTTATCCACACTGAATAGGCTTGGGATCATCCAGAGCAGCAAACCCTAAACTCATGACTTGAAGAATCACAGCATATTTAAGGTAGGTAGGGAACTTTATTGGATGATTACTGGAAATCGTTGCAGACAAAATACAATAAACATGCATAAATTAAGATAAAATACATCTTGTCATATGCTGTAATAAAATATTGTCAACCCAGCAGAGAAAGTGCAAATGTCAATGAAGAAAATCATAAGGTCTGGTATCAAATCAATTGGTATAAAATTTCTATATCTTAGAATGAAAGTGCAGATGTCTTAAAATGATATAATCTTAGCGATGAAAGTGCAAATGCAAGAATAAGCTATCCTTAAAGTCTGACATTGCATCTGCTATTATAAAATTCTCTGATCTTAGCTTAAAATACAGTGAAGACGCAAAAAGAGATACCTCTTATCCTATGTTATAATACAACAACGTAATCACAACAATGAAAATGCAGAGGCCGATTGAGACTGTCCTAGCAATCTGATATCAAGTTATTATAAAATTCTAGCAATCTGATATCAAGTTATTATAAAAAGTGTGAATGCCATATAGTGCTACAATCACAGCAATCAGAGTGCAAGAGCTAATAGAGCCTGTCCCAAGCGTCTGGTATCTCATCTGTCATTAAAAAGTCTAAAACTTAAACGTGATAGTGCAAATGCTGAAAAAGAGCTATTAACACAACAATGAAAGTGCAAGCGCCAATGAAATATATCCAGGAAGTCTAACATCGTAGTTAAACAAAATATGAAGTTTGAAAATGTGGAACAGAATGGTAGAGACCAGGAGTTCAAGTGACAGTTCCCTGTCTTATGCGCATTGCCATGATCTTGGTCTAAAACAGCATAGATATGAGTGAAATTAGCATGAATGAATGAGCCACTTCGACAATAATGTTTCTTTAGGGGCCACATCTCCCCTTTTTATTCCAGCACATTGCTGGCCCAAGAAAGCTGTAAAGCCTTTCTCACAATAGTGAAAAATTTCCCAAGACAAGCCAGTTCCATAGGGATCTCTGCAGTGAATATATATTTTACAGCTTCTTTGCGTGTTCTCAGATCATGTTTCAGGAATAGAGTTTTTAGTCTCTCTGAGGCCAAGCACAGGCAGCAACATATTAAGGCCCATATTTATACTTTTTTAGCGCCGCATTTGCATCATTTCTTGATGCAGAAGCAGTGCAAACTTACCAAATATAGCTTTATTTTGTAAATTTGCACTGATTTGGCGTCAGAAAATTACGCAAGTGCGGCGCAAAAAAAGTATAAGTATGGGCCTAAATGTGTTATGGATTCAGTATGGTAGTTACATAGGGTACATTCTTATGAGTATCCCCGTGCTGACTTCCAGTTGTGCTTAAAGTACCAGGCCGGGAGTGTTAAGAGATGCATGTGCAAGATAATCTGAAACGCACGGGCTCCCAGTGCTGCTTTCATGTACAAATGGGCATTAGTAGTTGTATGAGACTCAGCTAAACCCTGTTATCCGCTAACATCCCTGATTATGGCAATGTATTTTTCTCTGAAATTTCGCACACCATGGTCTTTCAAAATCTTTTTCAGCATGCGTATAGATAGGGGTCCGATGAGTATGAGGGAGCTAAATTGAAAAATTCCTCAGCTTGCCTGAGATAGATGGCCCAGCTGCTAGAAACATCTTCAAAGATTGCTTTCAGGGACCCTCTCAAGCTGTCAATATTGGCCCTGCAGACACAGTGGAAAAGCTTAACTATTTCCATTTTGCAGCTTATATCTAGTCTTATTATGTTGAATTCTAGACGTATCCCTGCATGTCTGGTTGATTTAGGCATCTGAAATATCCTTTTATAGACTCTCATTTGGCACTTCTCCAGCGGTGTAATCAGCCTTGTGGGATGCAAGGTGTCCATAGGTGATAGCAGGTAGAAGTTTTGCTTTAATTACTCTCCTGATTGCAACCGGAGGTAGAGTTTTGCTGAAGCATAAGTAGTTCTCTCTGCCTTAATTCTCAGTGCCGGTACCTGATATGATATTTTCCCAGTATTCAATAGCTAAACTCCAAGGTAATGATATTTTTCTTCTGTTTCTATTTTTAGGGAACTGAGTTTCTATTCTCTTTGATGTCTTTTAGTCTGACGTCCAAAGACCAAGACCTTGGTGTTTGTGGCGTTTGCCCTTAATGCATTTTTTGTTGTTGTAGCTATGTCATATGTCCAGACCCCTTTTCAACCCTATACAAGTCTGAGCAAGCCGGACCAGAACGTCCTCATATTGAATTATGGGTAGCACTGTCTTACCCAGTTTCGAGTGGAGAGTATTTCCTCTGAGCAATTCGGAGCCAAGGTCAACCATGTACAGATTAAAGATAGTGGGGGCGATGACACATCTTTGTTTTCGACCTTTGTTGGTGAGTATTTTCTTGGTAACGTGTATTTGTGATCTTCATTCTCACCCAAGTATCAGAATAAAGTGCGATTGTGGAAGCTAACAATTTCCTTGGAATACCACAGGTTGCCAGCCTCTTCCAGAGGGTGTGGCGCACAACACCATCAAAGGCAGCACTATTATCAATGAAACAAGCAAAAAGCAGCTGAGCAGGTGATTTCAGTGCTTTCTGACCTAGGTAGGACAGAGCAAGAATATTTTCTAGGGTGGAGGATCTAGGTCTAAAGCCGATTTGATATATTAGTATGATGGTATTTTCAGTGAACCATTTGTCAAGCTCTTGGAGCAGAACCCTTGCATAGGCCTTGCCATCCACATCCAGTAGTGATATTAACTTATAGTTTTCCGGGAGAGTAGAGACTCATTTTTTGAAGATTGGGTGCAGTATTGAGCCTTTCCGGGCCTCTGGGACCGCAGAATAATGTAGATAGTCATTGAAAAGAGTGGTCAGAAGTTCAGCCCAATAATCATTTTAGCTGATTTGAGCGTGACCATTAACACCGTATTTTCTATGCCGTCTAGATCGTGCTGCCACCTCGTAGTATCCTGGCCTTCAGAGGACTCTGGGTCCGCATAGAGGTTGCCCACATGGCATTCCCAAGCGCTGGCGGATATCGCATTGACCTTATTTGCTGATGAGTGTAGTAATGAGTTGATGTAGTCCCAAAGTTGTCTGCTTTGCTCGGGGCCAGTAGTGCATATAAATGGATCCAGCATTTTTCGATCTCCTTTTGCTTTGCTTTCAATATAATTCCCTTGTGCTCTTTCCTCGGCTGCCTCCTAAGTGCTTCTGTTTCCAGGGTTTTGTCCCTTCTGCATCTCATTTTCTTTTGCTCTGTGTATATTCCCTTGTTGCCATAAGCATATCTGCTTTTTGACTTTTGCTTCCTGCGAACCCTTGCTGCGCTGGACAGTATAAAGAAGAGTGTAAATTCTTTATAGTGTTTGCCCACTGGTCACTGATCTTGCTTGTCTGGCTTTCAAAGTTTAATGGGCCATTGGCCTGCTCCCAGAGGTCGCATTTTGCCGAGCTGGTCACGCTCCATTTGATCCTCTTTGTCAATGGGCATAGGTTAGTTGATAATTGCTGTCCACTGGCCTTGTAGGACTGATGTCTCACCACTTCAAGGTCTATGTCTATTATGTCGGGTTGTGGTCACTCTCAGATCTTTCGGTCACTTTATGACTTAGCCATCTACACAGTAATGCTGGGTTCAAGAAAATGTAGTCTAGTATAGAGATGTTTTCGAACGTCATAATGAGTGTGCCCACTACTGTGTTGTTGCAATTGGACGATCTCAATTTGTGTTCTTTGATAAAGGTTTCTAGGGCTGATCTTGTGGAATCTCCGGGGAGCCCCACCTCCTGGACGAGGTGTTGGATATTGAAGTCTCCTGCGATTAAATGTTCATGATTCAGATGCTCATATAAAAATTCCTTTAATAGGGACACATTTGATTTAACCTTTGTCTGTTTACTTTACCAACAGGGATTTATGTACAATTTTATGACTAATGTTGGTGTTGTTTTTTTGGTGATGGCTAAGCCATATATGGTTATCGTGTGGAACTCACTAGTCGATTTTTCCCAAGGGCCAAGCTTAAAAGCTAAGTCTAATTTAACGTACGTTGTGAGACCTCCCATGTGTCTTCCAAACAAGTTTTTGTTTTATGCAGGGGACTGAGTTGTTATGTAGCCCAGAATGGTTTGTGGCTCCTTTATCCAGGTTTCCTGAAGGCACACAATATCAGCGTTGTTTAAGAAGCCCTCAATGTTGGGGCTAGCAATAAGAGAGGCCAATCCGGCCACATTCCAGCTGATTATCTTAATCACCTTGTTTGGTTTCTTTAACGAAAGTCCTTTGTGGGTAAAGATACATTTTTCCTTTACTGGTCAAAGCTACGGGAAACTAGTTCCAGTCCCGCCTTCCCAGATTGCTGTCATCGTTTCTTACATCATCAAATTCAAATTGAGCCCCTTCTGTGTTCCTTGTTAGCTGTCTAGTAATTTTCTAATCTACCATCAGTGGTTTTATCACCAGGGTTCCCCTCAAGGCACTGAACGATTTTTTGGTTGGTTTCCCATAGACAGCACTCGAGGGTAGCGTTCTTTCTCTAACTTACTGATTTTTATGTCCCAATTTTCCAGCAATCCCTCATATTCAAATATTCTCTCCACTGTGCCTTGGTCAGTTCATATCGTTAATGTAGGTTCTCTCTGGCTGATCCATGCATATGTGTTAAAGTTAACTGTTGAGGGGTCCCCTGTTGTAATATTCATCAGTGATGGTAAATGGTGCAGCAACCATAGGATATTTGACCTATTAAGTATATCCCAAGGACCCTGTGATGCATATAGAGGGGTGAATATTATTGTCAGCTGTTCATTGGTGTCCTGTAAGTTTACAGTATCTATGTTTGATGTCCCTTAGTGCACCTGCTCGTTATCTGATCTACGTATGAAGGAATAATCTCGAGTAGTTGTATGAACAGGTGATCGATGGCTTCGTTCTCTGATCCAGGCATGCCCCTGAACCATCTCTATTGCCTCTGTGGGTGGGATTATTTATTGCGTTGGTTTGTGTTCCTGATGGTCACCTTTTTGTTTCACTCGTCTTAATTTCGGTGGACTTGCCTCCTGCGTCCCTTTAGATTCTGTTGTGGTTGGTTGATTACTGGATCCTTGTGTAGATTCTTTCTGGGATTGTTGCCAGGTTGTAGGCTTTGTCATAGCTTTTCTGTTGTATTTTGCATCACCCGTTATTTGTGTATGGGGGTGACCCTGCTAGCTTGATTCCTGTAGAATTCCTCCTCCCATCCAGATCTGGCTGATAAATAAAGGGTTTCTTCTTGGAGATACCCCCTCCTGTAGGGTCATCACCCCCTCGACCACGAGGTGTTGCCCTAGACCCATCGCAGATTCTATCTCACCGGTCTCTGAAGATGCTTGTTTTTTTATTGGAATTGAGTCATCTGTTTCCTTTTTGCAACCTTTGCCTTTGCGGTACGCCTGGTCAGAGTTTGCTGTGGGCCCTGAAACCCAGTGATATGACTGCGTTCCACATTTTTGACAGCTTGAGAATTATGTTTTCCTTTTCCACTTCAGTCCTCCCCAGTTACTGGGGTGATGTGTATTTGGGAGCGGGTTTCGGGTACCAAAATAGATAGAGATCTTTGCTGGAAAATTGGATAGGTTTCGATCTGCATTGTCATATTCCCTAATGCCTGTGCATCTTTCCCAGTGTAAATCAGTCTAATGTTTTTTTTGTGGCTTTGAGTGTTTTTTTCAACTTCTTCTGTCACCTTGTTAGTTGTAATTGTTGAATAATCCTAGTTTCAAACTCACACAGTGGTTTGGAGATTACTCCTGGAACTTGCTTTTCTATGCTATTTTTCAGCAGCATTAGTGTTTAAAAGAGTCAAGAGCACTGGGTGTACCACAATTGTTTGCCTGTTGTTTGATTCCATCTCCCTACCTGCTTCCTCACCTTCTATGGGTGCAGTATATCCCCCTTTGCAGGTTAATTCAGTAGGCACTGTGTCCTGCTGCTTTCTTACTGGCGTCCCACTGTTCTTTTTTTTGTTAGTTTCATTTGCTGCTTTACATTGTTGGATGAGGCTAGTTAGCAGGTCTGGCAGAGTCGATAATTTATCTATTATCTCACCATGCGGATCCCTTCCACCGCGTTGTCATCTTTCCATCTGTTACCCCACTTGTCTAGCTTTCCACTTACTGAGTTCAATTTATTGTCTAGTGCAAGTACTCCTTGAGCCAGCATGTGGGTTAGTTCTAGATGGATCTCCATCTTGTGTGACTGCCACGTAATTGCTTCAACTGCTGCTACGAGAGAGGCATTAATGGTGTTTATAATGTTGTCTGATCTGCCCACTTCTCCCGGTTCCTCATTGGGTGGGTTTCCCTCTCCCAAGATCTCCTCATATGTCCCCCTAGTCTCATTTTCGTGACCTGGTGCTTCTACACTAGTTTCCTGCAAAGTCCAGCCATCTTGACCTGTTGCAGTGAACAGCGCCTGGGGAACTCCTTTAGTACCTTGTAGGGAGGTGGAACAGGTCTGGCTATTGCCAACGATTTCATGTGCATGGACTTCCCCTGTTTGTTATTGTGCCGACTGATGAATCTCTACCACTGCTTACCATTTATTGTTGCTTGGAGGTACAGTCTGCCCCCTTTTCAGCTGGCTGGATATCGCTACCATGGGAGCTGGTCCATGGTCAAGGCTCACTGGGCAAATGTTGATACTAGCTGTTCTATCATTGTTATTATGACTGTTCTTTCTCTCTCCCATTGCAGTATCTGCCAGTTCTAGCAATTCTCCAATTATTGAAGCATCCAGACTGAAACTTGTAGCACAGCTAGCAGGATCTTGTGTTTGCCCAGTTTGTGTGGACCTAAGTAATGGATCAAGCTCCAATATCAGACTAGGAGGAACAGCGTGAGTCTGTGTAACTTGGTCATCCATGGGTTTGATGGTTTCTCCTTCTCCTGCCCCACTCCTCGCTCTTGTAAAATAATTATGTATATATGATTTCCTAGTACGTGGAACCTTTCGCTTGAGGCCTGTCTTGTGATCCTTCAAGGCTTTGGACTCATCTGCCGGCAACTGACCTGCATCTGCGTCCGGTTCATAGTCATCTCCGTCGTGACCCTTCGGTTCTATGGGTTCTGTAACAATTGCAGTAGCCCTCATAGAGTTTACTTTGATTACAGGGCTTCCAGGGCAAGTGGGGCACCCTCCTTTATCATCTTCCACCACTCCTATTTTGATCATGTTTGATTGATCGGACATTCTCAGTCCCGTATAGCTAGATTAAGACTGTTGAGCTGTTTCGGGTTCTCTCCTCAACTTGCCACGAGCCGTACGTATAGAAAAGATCCTATGTGCTGGTTTCTAGCAACCCCCAAATATTTTTAAAACTCTATCTTCTTTCCAGTTTTTCTGCTTTTTCTGTGCCCTTTGTGGCTTAGGTGTCGGCCTTGGAGGATTCAAGATTCTAAGCGAGTTAAGTGTTGATAAGTGAGCTGTTTCCTCTTCCGGCCTTGGTTCCAGCGCCCACAATTGTCTCTGCTCCCCCTCCAGGGAAGACATAGGCCAGCTCAGCACCGGGTTTGCTCAAGTTGTTTGTTCAATGAGCTGGGTGGTGTTCTGAGTGTTGACCTGAGTGGGCTGGTGGAAGGAGACTAATTAGTGCATATTGTCTTTTGAATATTTGTTTAGATAATGCTTGCTTGCTTTCTTGAGTGGCTGCATAGCTCTCACAATATAGAATGATATAGCATAGAAAATGCTAGTCTGCTTAGTTCAGTTTAGTTTTCCACTAGCCACTTGCCTCAACACAATTGAGCACTGCCTCACCCCCTGCTCCTCCGCACACTTTATTACGTTTTATCTCCGTGGGCCAGTGGGGCACGAGCAGGCTCAAGGAAAACTCTGTTCAGGCGCAGTCACAATCGACTGGTTGCAGTGCCAGGCAATTTTGCAGTTCAATGTTGCAGTTCTGTGGAGCTCTTTGAGGGCCCCCTTATGGCTTCTGTGGCTCCAGTGTGTTTTATTTTTTTAGTTCTTTGGTCTTGTGAGTTGTCCTTGTAAATTGCCTTAAATTGCCTTAAAGTTTGGCCTTAAACAGTGGCTCTTATGATGGCAGATTTAGTTGCAGTTTAATTTTATTGCGTGTCTAATAAGATGCTAGGGGCGTAGGGCAAAGTCCAATCACGGTGATCCACTCTTTCACACCTAGTCCCTCGGCACTCCTTCTTAGTCTTAGTCTCTGTCTTAGTCCTACTCTCAGGCATTTATGTACCTCAAGACAGTCGCACAATAGTACAGTGATTGCGGTAACAAATAGGCCTTATCAATATGCCAGTTTTTGGGGGGTTTTGGAGGGCTTTGGGGGTGTCGATGGGTGGGAATCACCTTGCACATGGTTTCAGCACTTTTTCTGGGCCTCGCTCTGCCGCGATCGACACTCAGCGCTCAATGAGGCAACACGCGCCAAACTTTGGAACTCACTGGCTCTCCGATGAATACCACACTGCTGGTCTCCTGGGCTCTCTAGGGCTGTGGGCCCGGTCTGAACCCTGGGCTCTGTCAAGTGGTGGGGGCCTCCACCTCCGGCTGAGGTACCTCGAGAGCACCGCTAGGACATCTCCCTCTCCCCCCTCCGCTGCTCCACATCCAGTCTGGTTCCGTGGGGGGGGCCTCCGCTGACTGTCGAAAAATGGTATGGGGAGGCTGTGGAGGAAGAGACCAAGGTCCTCCTGCTCCTCCGCGTTCAGCTCTGCATTTGGCTCCTCGTTCGGTCGCTGCTGCTTCAGGCTGTTTACAGGCTGTTCACAAGCCTCGCCCTCTACATCTCCATACTTCTACGTCTCTATGCCTCACAATGTGCAACAACAGGATAAGACTTCCCACAGCATGCAAGCAAAGACAGAGCTAGAGACTAAACAAAGTATAGAGCCAGCTGTAGGGCACAACATCATTTACACTGTGTGTGGCCTGGAATTATCACTCAACATGTACCATGAAATTCATGACAGGAGAAATCATAGCATGTGAGAAAAGGGAACCTAAACAGACCTTTGTCAGCCCCAAACACAGCTTTGCGATGGAATTTCCTATGGTCCACTAAAAGCAAAAAACATGAAACTCATCACATGGGTCATTTTCATGCTAAGAAAACAAAGAGAGGGCTAGAGAGTTGAGGATCAGTTGTCATATTGCACTTACATTCATGCAACATGTGACCACGGATTTCAAAATGCACAAAAAAGACAGAGCTGGCGACTAATAGGCCAATTGTTTGTCAAATCTGACTGACTTAACATTCAACCAGAGGATCTAAGGGATCCCAGAACATATACACTATCACAAGGAGAGCAAAGAAAGATGAAAAGACTAAGCTGCCATGGTTCAGCTGACATTCACCACTGTATTCACACAAGCTGTGAAACTCAGTGAGGAAAGTAATCCCGCTGTGAAAACTGCAAAAAAAATCAAAGTTCTATTGCCAGCACTCACAACATTTACAATTTTCAAACAGCTTTATGAAACAGTTAAAATCAGACATTCATGAATCACGATTACAACTGGGAACATCTTGTCTGCTTGTATAAATATCTTTCTTTAGCCTCATATGTTCCTCTTTGTTGCACCTTTCCTGTGGCACTGTGGAGTGGCTGTATGTGTGGCTTGTACTTTAAGAAGATTGAGGCTGCTTGTACAGTGGTCAAAGCTGAAACTATGACTTATCGGTCATCACAAACAATGGGGCACATTTATCAAGGTTTTGCAAAGCCCTGAGCCACACAAGGGTGACACAAAACCATAATGATATTTATCAAGCCAAGCAAGGCCAACTTGCATGGCACTGCATGACTTGATGAATCTTGATTTAATGCAAGGCAGTGCAAATCACTACCTTAAGTTACTCTGAGGCTGGGAGGTGTTCCATGGGTGAGCCCTAAGACAGTCACCCAAAACTAGGCAAAGGCACAATTTAGCATGAGATTTACGTTACAGGCTTGCGGACTCTTACTGCTAATTCACAAAGAATGGACACAATGCATCCAGAATATGAGAAACATTCATCTTCAATACTTCACATCATTGCCCAACTATCTCTTTGGGATAAGCCAGGTGCTTAGCACAGTTAAAGTTGCTACCTGGAATTGGCTGATTTGTGGAGACACATCATTCTCAAACAATCTAAACACTAGCTCATCACATCAAGCACTTGCATCCAGTCCTCACAAGAACAGGAACCAGCTCCACTCAATGGACACAGTGGCTTGTGCAGGACTGATGACTAGCCTCCCTCCCTGGATTCATGCTATGGTCTCGTAAACATTGCCACTCCTCAACTTCATGTCCCAACCTGGAGCTGCTGCAGTTTACAGTGCCTCAGCTTCTCACTCTTCTCTAGACATGCTCATTTGTCAAATCTAGGTATCTCGCCTCAATCATCTGTAAAGCTCCATCTATCTCAGAGGGCTGAAGAGTGATCCTGTTGGAGATTTCTCCTTGCATGGCATTACTATCATTTGTACACAAGGGTAGACCGAGGAGGACCAAAAAACAGAGATGTGAACTGTTATGCACCTTTGCACCCTAATTATGGATGGCTTTACTATCCAACCAGTTAGAAGATGGGTATATTTTCCTTCCTTACATCCTTGAACACTGTTGACTTTTTTTGTACGAGGCACATTGGCCCTCATTCTGACCTTGGCGGTCTTTTCGCGAGACCGCCGAGTTACCGCCGCGGTGAAGACCGCCGACCGCGGCGGTATGCCGCTGTGCGCATTCCGACCGCTGGGAGCGTTCCGCCGGGAAACCGCCAGCAGCCACACTGGCGGTCGGCGGAAAAGTGGAGACTGGTCAACCTCCACCGCCACGCCAGCAGAACACCGCCCACAGAATTACGACCCACATATCTGTGTGGCGGTCTTCTGTTGGCGGTGTTCTGTTGGCGGTCACCTCCCCATGGCTCCCGTCGCCTCCCGGAGGACCAACGCACAAGGTAAGTTGACCGTCCGTGAGGGGTGGGGGAGGGGGGATGTTGTGTGATGAGGGCGTGCATGGGGGTGTGCGTGTGAGTGTGTAGTGGGGGTGTGTGAGTGCGTGTATGCGGGCGGGGGGTGCTGCTGTGTCTATGGGTAATGTGTGCTGTTCGGCAGGTGCGCATGTCTGCATGTATGTGTGCGGGTATGTGTCCCCGTTGTGTATGTGTGTGTAGGGGGTGTGTATATGTGCATGTTGGGGGTGTGTGCATGTCGGGGTGCATGTATGTGCATGTCGGGGTGGGGGTGGGGAGGGGGTTCGTACCACCTCTGGGGGGTGGCAGGGGGGTGGAGGGTGTGGGGGGAGGACTCGGGTGGGTAGTGGGGGGTGGGGGAGACCCCTATCAGTGCCAGGGAAGGAATTCCCTGGCCCCGATAGTGCTTACCGCCATGGTTCGCATGGCGGTTCCCGACCGCCAGAAACCGCGGCGGTAGGCAGGGTCATGATACCGTTGGCGGTCTTGGGACGACCGCCGGGCCGGAGTGCGCAAACTCCAGCCCGGCGGTCATGACCGCCGTGGCGGTCGGAGTGGGGAAGTGGCGGTCGATCGCGGCGGTGACCGCCGCGGTCAGAATGCCATTTTTCTGACCGCCGGTCTGTTCGCGGTCCTACCGCCGCCTCTCCGCCGACCGCCAAGGTCAGCATGAGGGCCATTATGTGCCCATGCATCTACCAGACAGTGACCTCTGTATTAGCATAAGCTTAGCCTTCACTTTCCCATGGAGGTGCATTTTCTCCCACCCACTATCAATTGTTTCACACATTTTGACTAACTCTAACATCCCTGCATTTAAAACAATAAGGGGCATATTTAACATAGAAGTGTTGTAATGCGGCACTGAGCCAAAATTAGCAGCACTGTGCTGTGTCACATCTGAAATGCAGGTGTGTGAATACGGGGCACCCCTATGTTTCCTCTAGCGCTGGACCAAAATTTAGATGCCAAAGCAGACATCCTTGCACCATAGTGCAAGGGTGTCTGCATTGAAGGAAATGATTGCTTATGTGCAGAAAGGCGTCCATTCCTGCACATAAACAATCTACAATGGTGATATGTTACTTCTATGTGTGCTGCAGAATGTAGCAAACATAGAAGTAGCAAATTGTCATTATTGAATGATTGTTTATGTGCAGGAAGGAACACCTTCCAGCACACAAGCAATCATTCATGGTATTTTGCTCTTTCTATGTGTGCTGCAGAATGCAAAGCAAAACAAAAAGCAAAGCAGAAAGCAAAAACGCCTGGGATGGCGTTAGGTCTTGGTGCTGCCACAGATTTACACCTTCTTGTAAATCTGGGATAACATCAAAGCAATGGGTGTTGGGGTGGAACACCCACAGCAACATCCATTGCATGTCCCTCTGATGCAGAAAACTGCGTCGGAGGGGCCCGTATTTACAAGGCGGGGTTACGCCACAAAATGTGGCTATGCACCACCTCGTAAATATGGCACACTGCACAGTGCCACGGGAGCGTCACAAAAAGAGAAGCTCTGGTGGCGCTAGGGGCATGTTAATATGCCCTCTAGTATGCATTTTTTATTTTAGGGTTCCTACTTCACACGTCTTAGACCCTGTCCTGAGGAGGACCCTTCCTGAATCATTCTTGGGGTAAAAATGGCTATAGATTTGGACTGTATTCTTGCCACTCATCTAGGGACCGCTTGAGACACAGCTTAAGAAGTTTTCATCGATCTCTTGCTTTAAAATTAGCGACAGCCATGGGTTTATGTGTATGTATTATTGCCCATTGCTATATTGTCAATGTACATGGAATGTTTTGCAGGCCACTCTTCACCTTTGATTATTTATAGTTGACTACATTGCCACAGTTAAGTTTGTTTTGATACAGATAAAATTTTAAATAAATTATGCCAGTGCTATTGGCGGGAACTCTACTAATTACTCTTGCTATGTTTGTCCCTGTGAATTCATTTACATGTTTAATACATTGGAGCACTACATCATCACCTCACCTTTATGTGGCACCTGACCTGTTTATTGTAATGCTGATTTGATAAGGTCACATATTTGCCTTATTTATGTATTTGGGACCTCTCAATATACACGCTTCTTGAATATTCAATGGCTCTTAGGTTCCCGGAATTAATTTCAGACCTAGCAGGCTCCACTCATGAGTCCCTTACAACAAATCAGAAAGAACCATTGTTTCCTTCACGTATATGCTTTAGAGTCCATGGCATCCAGGTAGCTCACTATTTCTTCTTTCATTGACTCTTCACAACAGGACGCTTCTTGGTGTCAAACTGACCTTGGAACAGCTTGACTGAAGACACATCACAGCTCCGCTGCACAGTGAAAACTGCTTTTTTGCTCCCTAGTCTCTATGAACAGCTCTCAGGGATAGATGTACTGCAGTCTGCTCGTTCGTCTTTGCTTGAGGATGCCAAGTGGCTTGGCACTGTAGGACTGTGAATATTTCTTATTTTAACCTTGCCTTAGGTTCCAGTTACTCGTTGTTCTTTTTATCTTTGCCAATTTCCCTGGGATCAACTTGTCATCAGTGTAACACTGAGTAACCTTCCATTTCCATTTACTTACAGGTTACACCAGCCATAAATCACACACATCATGGAACTAGGTGGCAAGCAACAGGCCCTCAATGTTTTCCCTTTTTTAACAGTCTGTTGAAATACTGTAACTAACACTGCAGTTACATATACAAGACACAGCAAACGTTTCCCTTTTTAACAGTTCTCCAATCTACTGAAATACTGTAACTAACAATGCAGTTACATATATAGGACATCTTAACACACTCATTCCAGCCTTTCCACAAGCAACCACACACCTGAGGCACACTTCACAAATATGAAAATAAAAATATTGTAGTAGATTATGCTGATCTCCAGGGTTGTCTAGACACTGGTGTTGGGTGATACAATACATATTTTTGGTTAATTGGTACTGTCAGGCTGCCGTAGCAGTAAGCCGGACTCCAGATTGTTGTCTGATAGTACTTAACCAGGGTCTTGGTTGGGCCAGACAGGCCAAGAAGCACTTCTTCAAGCTGCTACTGTCTGCAGGCATGAGATCTTTGCAGATGGTTACAGTCATTCCCCACATGCTTCCAGTCATTACCGAGCATCACACCTTTGCTGTTTTGATCACATAAAACTGTGTCACAGGAAGGCTTCCCACAAAGGAAACCAGTCATCTTTTTCGCTTACTTTTCTGACACCATTAAAAGCAAATGGGAGCACACCTCTCCAGGAAGACCTCTCTGGTTTTAAAGGATAGATTTTTGCAGACTGATGAATAGATTGAGTGTTGATATTTGAGTGCATGGGCGGCTAGCATCATGTTAGTGGCAGAAGTGTAAACTTCACACCCTCCACTGTTGCTCGATAAGTCTTGCACTCACTAATTCATCTACCCACAACCCACAATTCATGTATTAACAATCACCTGAATTAACCCACTCACATATTGCCAACATTGAGTGACACACATCCAGAAGAACTCGCACAAACTTACAAACACAATCGCCCATCATTTACTAAGCGCTTTCACTTAAAAAAAACAGCTAGACCGTTTCTCTTTGACAATTCTTGTTACACATCGGCCTTAGACTGAATAATCATGCATTCAACTCATACTGATTTCAGGACTTCCAAGACTCTGTAAACCCCCTTCGGGTAAAACAATAATTTAGTTGTTAAAAACTGTACCTAAATATTACCAGAGAATATTAGACAATTGAAGTAAAATAACTTGAAAGTATATTAAATAATTGAAGTAAAGTAACATGCCAGAAAAATGTGGTGAGGGGCCTAAAAGCCTGCAATTGGCCTGGATTATTTCACCTCAGTGCTTAGCAACAGTCTTGGAAGGAACCTGCATGGAATGACCTCCATGTTACTGACTGTTAATGCGACCAAGGGTATAAGTACATCATTAATGAATGTTCAGTTGTAAAACCAGTATTAATTTTTATTGACTTAAACTTTATTATTTATTTAGTTGTTTATTTATTTGTATGGCATTGCCCTTCCCCTGCCGGTATTGGATGCAGTAACATTTCAACATATGAGGACATTTGCAGCTTGGTCACAGGGGATACAACAACGAGAACCTGTTGATTCATTGAGGTTTTATCAGCTTGTTAATCATAGTGTGCAAGTGCTGCCACTAAGAAAGAAATCTTGGTTCTAAATTAATGGTGGTGGAACATGGTGACTAGACGTTAATCCTGGCTTCCCCACTTGACCATAATGTGTACGATTGAGTACAAGTGCTCTAGCATTCTCTTCCTTATTTGACATTGGCGTATTTAGAAATAGGCAAACAGAGAGCCATCAGTGCAATATCAAAGGTGAGTTGATTTAAGGACAGCACACTCTATTGTCCTCATAATGAGTGGCCCGGTGTTTGGAATAATATTTATTCGATTCCACAAAACCAAATTTGCTAGTATGGATTTTATTGGGCCCATTAAATAACGCCCAATTAGTTGTTGTTCCTGAAAAAGGGGAACAACATGCTGATTTTTGTGCTTAACACACCAACATCCACTCATATCTATAATTATCAGGCCTTTTTCATCTGATTGTTTTCAGCAGGATTGCAGAAGTGCGTTTTACCCCCCAAATTACTAACTGCAAAATGCGTGGCAATAGGGGTTACTGCACATATCGCAATTAATCAGGTTTCTCGTCATGGGGGATAAACGTTGTCATATTTCTAGGCAGAGGCCAACTCATTACTAACTGAAAAGCAGTTTTAGAGTTTCTAATAAAATGAAAATAGTTTACAGTGGTTATGACATTTTTGAAGGAAGGTCCAGGACACATAGGGCCGTATTTATACTCCGTTTGCGCCGAATTTGCGTCGTTTTTTTCGACGCAAATTCGACGCTAAACTAACGCCAACTAACGCCATATTTATACTATGGCGTTAGAGGCGAATAGCGCCAAAGTTCCCGGAATGTGCGTCATTTTTTAGCGTGAACCCCTTCCTTGCGTTAATGATATGCAAGGGAGGCGTTCCCGTCTAAAAAATGACTCCCAGGCCTTTACGTGGTATTTATACTCCCGGGCAAAAGAGACGCCCGGGAGTGGGCGTGGCTAAAAACGGCGCATTTGCGCCGCTTTTTAACGCCTGGGTCAGGCATGGCGTTAAGGGACAAGTGGGCTCAAAATGAGCCCAGAGTGCCCTCCCCTGCCCCCAGGGACCCCCCCTGCCACCCTTGCCCACCCCAGGAGGACACCCAAGGCTGGAGGGACCCACCCCAGGGACATTCAGGTAAGTATTTTTTTATTTTTTTTTAATAATTTTTTTTGGCATAGGGGGGCCTGATTTGTGCCCCCCTACATGCCACTATGCCCAATGACCATGCCCAGGGGACAGAAGTCCCCTGGGCATGGCCATTGGGCAAGGGGGCATGACTCCTATCTTTACAATGATAGGAGTCATGTTGATGGGGGATGGGCGTCGAAAATAAATGGCGCAAGTCGGGTTACGACGATTTTTTCGACGTAACCTGACTTGCCCCATTTTAAGACGCCCATGCGCCATTTTCCCCCTACGCCGGCGCTGCCTGGTGTACGTGGTTTTTCTCGCGCACACCAGGCAGCGCCGGTCTGCTTGCGCCGGCTAACGCCATTCAATAAATACGGCGCCCGCATGGCGCTTCAGAATGGCGTTAGCCGGCGCAAAACTTTTTGACGCTAAACTGCGTTAGCGCAGTTTAGCGTCAAAAAGTATAAATATGGGCCATAGACCCATATTTATTTATTGTTAGCGCCGCATTTGCGTCATTTTTTGATGCAAAAGAGGCCCAAACTTTAAAAATACAATTGTATTTTGTAAGTGTGCGCCTCTTTTGCATCAAAAAGCGGTGCAAATGTGGCGCTAAAAAAGTATAAATATGGGCCATAGTTGCTTGCAGGAATTTTCAGTGCATCACCAAATGCCGAAATAACCTCCCGCCACCTAACAGTGACAGTCACATCATGGTTAGGTGTAATATGCCATTATTCATGAATTGCAACTCTTCATTAGACAACAACAGTGATTCATCACGCTAAACACTGTTCACTCATCTATATAGACAGTGGTGCAAATTGCTCATGCTTTCATGTCGATTTTGGTGGTTAGCACTTATCTCGTGTAATAACTTCCTGGCTTCATTGATGTGAGTCAACCCCTCTAAGACTCTTTACCATCCTAATAGCTGGATTTTAAGCTACTTTCATTTTCTGCACCTGATTCTTTGAATCACCAAGCAAAGCTCTTTGTTACAATTCAACCAATAGCTGGTGATGAATTCAACAGCTGTGCTATTAGGAAAGTGGGATATGATCAATTTATTTCTGTAGCACAAAAGGAGGAACACAATTCTGCTACTAGTCATGTTTACCTGCAGAGACTGGCACAAAGAATCACCTCAACATTTGAAGGAATTGGCCCAGCAAAGGGTGGAGTTTGGAATCTTTGGACTTCTTGTTGAGTTGATATTTGCCCACCAGGGTTTATGAGTTGGGAGTGATTAGCTGTAACAGATTATCCTGCGCAGACTTTGTGATGCTGTCGTGCAGGTTTGAATTGTGTAAATTGTTTCTTGTAGCCTTCCAGGTCCATCAGAAAATGGGTATCGACTGCATAGTATCAAAAGTCAAGTCCCTGTTCAGTTATGGTGGCTGCTGGTAATTGTATCTAACAATTGATAAAAATGCATCTTTGAATAGACATTTAACTACAAACACAGATGTAATACATCAAAGTCACTGCCTAGCAGGGAACGTTTACATAATATGATAAAGGATATATTCTGCAATGTGGTAATTTTTTAAATGATGTTGTAATTAATGAGAACATACGTTTCAATTTGCAGGTGTAGTGGTTCACGTGAAATATGCCAAAGAATATCAGTTTCCAGGATACTAGGGCAATTTTACGAATTAATACATTGATTTTTAGAGTCTAAAAACTGTAATATGTGTGGCCGGAAAATCTGCATTATGACAAAATACAAGCAATTCAGTTCTCTGCTTTTTCACTTGCCACATCTCATTGCAAATCATAGCACATCTAAGTGAGCTAAAAGTGAAAACTGTGTGCAGCTCTTCAGTTAATGTCCTGGAAGAGTAATTGCAAGATTTTTTTTTTTCCTGTTTCCAAAAATTGAATATCATCCCGTTTTTGGACGTCCTTATTTTAACAGGGTTACGATAGGTGCCTAGGGTGCAGATGATGGACTATGAAGAAAGGATCAAACACTCCTTGAAGCCCATGAATTGCACATTTTTTGTGGGCCTGCTACATAAAGGAAGTGGGGTCAGGTGAAAAGCACTTCACACTTCAAAGAAAAAACTGTGAGAATCCTCTCAGAAGAGACTGTAAGGGCCATATTATGAGTAGGGCAGTCTTGGGAGCGCTGTACCATCCGTTGACAGTCCAAATTCCACATCTTCTGTGGTCTGACCACCCGTTTAGGATTTGGTGATCGGACCACCACAAGACCACCATCACCGCCTACTTCTGAGCTACCACAGCGGCAGAGGGAGGGATAGCCCTGGTTAATGGTGGCGGTGGCGGTGCCGGTGTTAACGCGTCCTTTTATGTTAATTTATTATACATTAGGACTCGTTTTAGGCCAATGAATCTTTTGACCCAGTTGAGAGACACCGTAGGACGAGATAGCTAATCAATGTGTCGATCAATATATCAATAATGTCATCAATATTCACTACAACAATATATTTTACTTTAGTCAAAGTCATTAATCAAGTTGACGACGCAACCATGACCTTTCAGCCAAGAATAACCACACCAGTTGATAGAATTTTTGTCAGTTTTATTCCCTATTAGTTACAATCTAAGATTAAGTAAGTCAATCTCAAACCAAGAAACACAACAGCATAGTTACGATATGGCAACTTTGGTAAGATTTCAATAAGGCAAAAATCATAAACATTAGAATATAACACGACATAAGCATAGATCAAAATATAACAGAGTGTCAAATACGCGTCAGTTCAACATAGCATAATGTCATTCGTTTGTCTATTTGCGTCAGCTTTGGTAAACCCCTACCTAACCACTGATTAGCATTCGCATGTTGGGCTTCATGCAAAACAATTTAGAACACCAATTTGGAAAACATCTAGCTATGGTCTCTGTCAAAACAAGCAGTTGGTACCTAGAAAGGAAAAGCAAACAGGCAAATTACAAATTGCATTGTCATAATTACCCTCCTAGGATTAGGTCAGCGCACAGTTTCAGTCTTCGTCTTCAGGACATCAGTCAAACGCCATCAGGCAAAGCTCAACTAAAGGGCATAGGGCACTTCCCTCTTATGGAGGAAAAGTGTAAATGGGCAGTCTATGGGTGAGGATGGTTTTAATAAGTCTCAAAGTCACCAAACAGAGTGACAGAGTTTCTGGATAAAATCAATAGCATTCCCTACCTAATTCTAATGACCCTTCTGTGACATGGGTTTTTATCCCTTTTTCGTAGTACATTCCCCCAAAATTCTATTGGACATTTACTATACCCCACTATCTTTAACCTATCAAATTTAACATTTGGTAATCCCAATTGTCACCCCACATTAATTCGTAGTTCTTTGATTGGTCTTCATAATTGACGTCTTCGGAGGTGGCACATCCGGCGTTACTTCACTCCTTGGCACGTCCTTTGGGTCAGCAGATTCATTTTCCATCGGTTTAAGTGACCTTGTACATTACATTAATCTACATTTGTTTCAATTTATTCATAACCTTTAGACTAAGGCACCGAATATGCGCTTGGGAACGGGTTTTGTATGGTTACAGTCGTCTTCCGAGTTGAAGGAAAAAGAACATTTGCAGGGTCATGGACCTTTGCGAGTCAGTACACTGGAAAAATAGAAAAATGCATTTAATATGAGAGCTGGGTAGCTAAATCCCGCAGCTCACGCTAATTTAAGGCCTATAAAGAGTTTTAATACAGATTCAACAATATAGATGTCAATATAGGTTTAACTGATCATAACATAAACATTTTATTCATCATTATTAGTTTGCGTATACATTGGTGGCCACTTCTTTGTGGTTATAGTTCGAGTGCACGTTTAAGCAAAATCGCTATTATTATTGTTTTCTATGCAGCATCATCACACATTGATATAAGCATTTCATTTCAATATAGGTTATGTAAGCTACGCTCTCTCAGTCCCTCCTCTGATGATGCTCGTCATCACACTAACCTTTCCCTTTAACCTTTCATTTTAATTTTTCACTTTACGCATTATGCGCATTTTAACATCTTGTCCTTTATGAGAACTCTCCCAAATTTCATTAAACATTTTCGCTCTTTCACTTTCTTCATTTCTCCTGGTTCTTTTGGTCCAATTTCTTTAAATTTTATCATTAATTTAGCATGTCCCCCATAATCCTAATAGACAGGCTAGAACAATTAATAGACACATTAGTATTTTTGCAAGTACCCCATTCCAAATGTTGGTAAACCAGCTCCCTACTCTGGCAATTCCCTTTCCAAATTTCTCCCAAACTCCAGGTTCTTTAAAATCCTTCAAATCTGCACTATCTCTAGTTAGGTTAGTAAGCATACGTCTAATCTTTTTGCTATTATCAGGAATGAATGAGCAGCAATGGCGCTCGTTGAGCATCTTGCAGACCCCTCCACTCTTTGCTAAAAGAATGTCTAAAGCAAGCCGATTTTGAAGAATCATAGCTTTTTCTGCAGCAAGTTCAGTATCCATCAGGAGTATAGCTCCTGTAAAATTTGTCAGCATGTTATCCACAATAGTAGACAACTTTTGAATCTTCATAGAATTCAAGATAACCCCTACTGAAGGGATTATAGCTCTGAATATATCACCAAGGACAGCAGCCACTGATTCTCGTTTTTGTCTAGCATGTTGTAATTCAGACGTTTTAGGTATTTGCTTTAAGTCATCAATCTGGTAAATCTTTGGGAAAACTATTCCCAAATAACATGTCCCATACCATCCTTTAGGGAGACGGTAATAAGCATTAAGTCCACAAATATAATAGATCCCGGGGATCGCTGGATCCTGTCCATTCAACATAAATGTCCACTTACTCTGAAACAAGAACACATGTCTACATTCACTCGTTCCCACAAACAAATTGTCCTGCTCAGATTTCGGCCTATATATACAAAGCCTACCTACATGTAATGCATCTATAGCTAGTTTGCCTTGCGTTTTGATTGCAGTATAAGCATAATCATTTGCATATGTGCGTTTTTCTAACCCTTTTTCTAATCTTTCTTTTAATGCTTTGCGTCTATCATCAGTGTGATCTAAAAAGCTTTTCTCTACAGGTGATAGTAAGCAAGTCAGATTGTTGCGGTGTGCAGAAGCAGTTCCAAATGTAAGCATCGGCTCAAAGAATCCTCTAACTATTTTTATATTATGTTCCTTAGCTAGCTTGTTCAAAAATTCAATCACAGGCACAAAAGAGAACACAACATCCAGATTTGAATAAAAGTATTGCACATGCTCTTAATGATAGAATCTGGTTAGTAGCAAACTACAGCTAATCCTGTACGTTATGGGAAGGCTATGATAGGTAACCCCTTCTTGCACAGATGAAGGAATCTTGGTACACAAATAACAGTCTTTCGCATCCATGGTCTCTACATACTCATTCAGTAACCGATAGAAGACATTTGTAGAAAGTTCCCCTTTTGAATTAGTTCCCTATGCAAGTGTCTTGCATCTTGCTCAAACGTCTCCCACAGTGTTAGTGTTGTAGTTTCAGGTTTTTAAGTAGCATTAATAGTCTTTTTCTCCAACCATGGCATTCCCACAATCACTCCCACACTTATTATTGCACACACAATACCTATTATAAGGCTTAACCAACCACACACCTTACTTCCCTTGTTACTACCTCTATTATAAGCCATTTCTGTAAAGAATCAGATAGCAAAATGATAATCAACTCGAGGATGATGTAAAACTTTTCTCTCTTGCTCTCTGCATGCATTTACAGCGTTTCGCTCACTCCAGGACCCCTTTTATCAAATCAGGTTAGCAGCTTGTCATAATCAGGTTTTTTAGGGTCAAATCAGGTTCTAATGTTGCATCTGGTAATTTATAAGTCTCTTTCTTGGTTTTCAGTTTCCAGTTTGAACAAAGTATTTTCTTTGAGTTATTTCAGGTACCGTAGTATTGGCTTGGTACTTCTCAATCAAAACAGAATGCTAGGAATTCTTGTTGCCATTCAGATGTTGTAGCATACGCCCATTCAGGACCTGTATATCTTCTGTTTGCAATTCTCTTTCTTTTCAACCTGCGTCCACCTTGCAGTTCTCCTTCACTTAGATCTTCCACTCGGGATGTATCAGTTTCCTCTATTATTGTTTCATCTGGTATGCTTCTTATCCTTAAAAGAGGTTTCTCTGGCCAGTTATCACCCTTGTACGTCTTCTTCCGATTTGTCTTTTCAGAATGCTGGACAGCACCCTCCTCTTGTGATATGGTGTTTTCACTTGATGGACCTGCAACTGGTTCAGGGGATGCCGGTACACTTTGGTCTCTTTCTATTATTTCTCCTTCTTCTCCTTCTTCTTCTTCTTGATCTGTAAAGGGTTCAAGTTCTAACCCGTATCCGTCTACTTCTGGGAGAACCTCTCCTTGACTTAGTTCTCTTGCCGCCTCTACTGAGATAGGCACTCTGTCACCTCTCTCGAACTCATTCACTGGCTGAGGGACGAGACTGTTCTCAGTGGGCTCTCCTGCAGTCTCAGTTCCCTCTTGGCTGCTTTCTGGCCCTGCGACTTCTCTTCCTGGAACTGTTGTGCCGGAAACTTCAAGTTCCTCATCAATTGGACACGTTACCTTCTTTGTGTGACTAGCATGTATCCAATTTGGAACGCCTGCACATTTCACAGCAGTGGTTGTTGTCAAGATTACTTGATATGGCCGTTTCCAACGTGGTTCCAAACACGACTTTCTCACGTGCTTCTTGACAATCACCCAGTCACCGGCTTGTAGGGTGTGACCTGGGTCTGCAATCGGTGGCAATGTATTAGCCTCTACCTGGTGAGAGAAAGAGCAAATCACGTCAGCCAAACCTTTGCAGTAGTCCAACACCATATCATCTGTGATATTCACTAGAGCATTTGCAGGTACTGCTGGCAACCTCATAGCTCTGCCCATGAGGATCTCATGGGGGGACAATCCTGTTTTCTTATCAGGGGTGTTCCTCATCGACATCAGCACTAAGGGCAATGCATCTGGCCATTTCATATTGGTAGCTGCGCACATCTTTGCCATTTTTGATTTCAGAGTACCATTCATTTGCTCTACTGGTCCTGATGCTTCAGGGCGATAGTTACAATGCAGTTTTTGTTCAATGCCTAGTGCGGCACACAGAAGTTTAATCACCTCATTGTCGAAGTGTCTACCACTATCTGACTCTATAGAGACCGGAAACCCGAACCTTGGTATTAGTTCCCAAAGCAGCAGTTTTGCAACTGTGAGACTGTCATTTCTACGTGTGAGGTAGGCTTCAATCCTGTGACTGAAAACACACACAATCACCAGCACGTACTTCAATCCTCCACAAACAGGCATCTCAATGAAATCCATTTGCATTTTGCTGAAAGGACCACCAGCTCTCCCAATGTGGCTCAAAGTTACCACAGTCCCTTTTCCGGCATTCATCTGTTGACAGATGATGCATCTGTGACAGGTAACCTCTGCGACATATCTGAATTTTGGGTTAAACCAATCGATTTTGAATGACCTGATCATTGCATCTCTCCCAAGGTGAGCCTGTCCATGATATAATCTTGCGAATTGTGATAGAAGGCTGTTTGGCAAGACTAATTTCCCCTCCTCTGAGACCCACAAATCGTCAGCTCTCTGTACACATTGCATTCTTTGTCAGGAGCGTTTTTCCTCCTTACTAGCACGACCCTGTAATGTCTTTACCTCCTCTAGGGTATCAACCACCCTTAATGCAAGGTTCAAACATGTGTCATTTTCGGTTTGTGGTAACAATTCCCACTGTTCCTTGAACGATATGCAGTTCAATGCGCAAAACCTTGCGACTTGATCTGCATAACCATTTCCCATAGACACAAAATCTCGTGACTTAACGTGAGCGTTGCATTTCACCACAGCAATTTCAAGAGGTAACTGAATTGCATGTAACAAATCCTTTATTTGTTCACCATTTTTCACAGGAGAACCAGAAGAGGTCATGAAACCTCTCTGCGACCACAGTTGGCCAAAATCATGTACAATTCCAAATCCATATCTGCTGTCGGTATAAATCGTGACTCTCAGATTCACAGCTGCTTGGCATGCCTTAGTAAGGGCAATTAATTCTGCCACTTGTGCGGAAAACACTTTCTCGAGCCAGGAAGCTTCAATGATACCAGCTATGGCATATACAGCGTAACCAGCTCTTAGTGTTCCGACGGAATCTCTTAAACAAGACCCATCAACAAACATAATGCAGTAATTTTCTTTCAGCTGTGTGTCTTGAATATGTGGTCGTGGCTTGGTACATAATTCCGTTACCTCAAGACAATCATGCTCAAATTCTTCCTCATTGTTAATCTCAGTATTTTAAGCAGGAAGTAAAGTTGACGGGTTCAATACAGTACATTGTTTCAGCGAAACATTAGGTGACCCCAGTATGATTGTCCTATATTTAGTAAGTCGAGCATTTGTCATGTGCTGTGTTTTGGTTCGAGTCAACAAAATTTCAACTGAATGTGGAACCATTACTGTTAGGGGGTATCCCATGACTATGCCTTCACACTGCGTGAGGCTCTGACCAACTGCTGCAACTGCGCGCAAACAACCCGGTAAGGCTGCTGCGACGGGGTCCAAGGTAGCTGAAAAATACGCTACAGGGCGATTTGCACCTCCATGGACCTGTGTCAAAACAGACAAAGAACAAGCATCACGTTCATGACAAAACAGTAGAAAAGGCTTCGTATAATCAGGCATACCTAACGCTGGTGCCCTGCACATGCACTCTCTCAATTCCATGAATGACTCAAGCTCTTCTTTGGACAAGGCTATGGTATATGGCTCATCCTTGATCTCTTTGCCTGTCAGTTTTATCAAAGGTTTTGAGATGATCGAGAAGTTGGGTATCCACTGGCAACAGTAGCCCACCATTCCCAGGAACATTCTGACATCCCTTTTCGTTGTTGGGGGGTTCATTTGCAAAATGGCTGTTATTCTTTCCTTTGATATTCTCCTGGACCCTCTTTCAAACAGATGCCCCAAGTATTTCACCTCTTTCTGACAGTACTGCAGCTTCTTGGGTGACACCTTGTGTCCGTTCTTTCCCAAATGATTCAGTAAGGCAATTGTATCATATTTACAGTTATCCCTTGTTTTGGATGCAATCAGCAAGTCATCGATGTACTGCACTAGAGTCGAGTTAAAAGGCAGTACTAAGGATTCCAAATCCTTTCTCAATATCTGATTAAAGATGGACGGTGATTCAGAAAACCCTTGAGGAATTCTGCACCAACTGTACACCTTATCCAGGAATTTAAAACTGAACAAAAATTGGCTGTCCTCGTGAAGAGGTATCAAAAAGAATGCCTGTGACAACTCTATAATGGTGAACCATTCAGCATCACATGGAACTTGAAACATGACCACTGCTGGATCGGGCACTATGGGACAACATTTTACCACAATCTCATTTATTTTCCTTAAATCCTGCACAATTCGAACTTTCCCACAGGGCTTTTTCAGTCCCATTATTGGAGAATTATATGGACTGCTCAAGACTTCTTTCAGGACTCCCTGTTTCAGAAAATCTGCAATTATTTGTGACACTTCAATAAGAACATCTTGTGCCATGTGATATTGTGGCACCTGTGGAAACACTGCATTTGGCTTCACTTGTACTTTAACTGGTTCCACACCTTTTATTAGTCCCACTTCCTTTCCTGTCAGATCCCATACTTTCTCTGTCACAGTTCCCTGTAACTCGACAAGTAGGTCTATCATTGTAAGCATCGGAAACAAGGTAATCAAAGGATAATCTTCATTTGCTGTCCCTGTCTCTTCCTCTGAGAACTGACCTTCGTCTCCTTCATCATCACTATTTGTCTGTACTTTGATTCCATCATTGGAACAGGTAATTGAACATTTTGTCTTGCACAGTAAGTCCCTTCCCAGTAGGGATACCGGACTTGAATCACAGACTACAAATCTATGCAATCCCTGGAAGTTGCCGATCTCAACTTGCACTGGATCTGTAATCGGGTTTGTCAGGTACTGGTTTGCTACTCCAACTACCCTTATAGTAGGTCCCGAAAGTGGTAGTTTCGGAACCTCAGCACTCCTGACTGTAGAGCGTGTAGCTCCAGTGTCGACCAAAAATGAGACTTTATAACCCATTACCTTCCCTTCTACATAGGGACCCCTCTGGTCAACCTCTAGGGATGCTGCAAGCCTGCACTCTTCACTATCTGAGCTATCATCCGACCATTCTTCATTCATGCCATTTTCACCTCGTAATGGGAATTGCTGTACTGTATTATTTTGACTCATTACCTGACCTGTGACCTGTTGAGGAAGCATGACCTGTTGCTGTCCCATTGGAGCCATTGGTAATTGCATTTGCAGTCTAGGTACCATGGGAACCTGCTGTTGTACTTGCTGCATCTGCACTGACTGAAAACGCGGCATATGCATCTGCTGCATGGGCTATACCCCTTGCATCTGTACCAGGTTATTTTGAAAGTTCGGATTTTGATGTCTCGGTTTTGGACCTCTTACATTTTGCAATGTACCAACATTAGTGCTTTGTTGAACTACACCATCCTGCACCACATTCGGGCACTCCCGTTTCCAGTGCCCCCTGCACGCGTGACAGGGTGATATCTTTTTCACCCCTTGTATGTCATTTTGAACTACAACGGTGTTCAAGTCTGGACCGCGATTCACCAACCCTCGGCCTCGACCTCTTGGTTGCGCCTGAAACACACCATTCATATTGCGGTTGCTGCTGTATCATATGCTGGACTCCATTTCCTTGTATCCCTGCCTGTGCAGCCCTTATCTGCATCACCATCACTTTCTCTTTCAGCTTTTTCTGCTTCAGCTCGATCTCATCACTACAATATTTTGCATACTGCAACACCTCATCAATCGGCTTTGCTTGCCAACAAATCAAATGATTCTTAATCATCTGACTGACCTCTGGTCTCAGCCCTTCGACAAATCTAAACATGAGATGGTTCATGTTTTTCGGCTCAATGTTCTCAGTACCACTGTAATGTTTGAATGCTTTCAACAATCTCTCATAGTAAGAATGTATAGATTCCTTAACCTCCTGTGAGGTCCGGTCAATTTTCTGCCAATCAGTCACTTTCGGCGACACCTTTTGTTTCAAAAACTCAATCACCTTATGATAATGCTTCATCACTTCCTTGGAAGGAGCTCCGGTCACCTTATCCCTTGCCGGCTCCTTCTTCGGCCAATCTACCCCTCTCTTACACTCGAGCCACAAATCAGTCGGAACAATGATCTCGAACAAGGTATTCAAGTCTTCCCAGAGACACTTCGCAAGTTTCACGAACCTGTCTGTTTGCTGATACCACTCAATCGGTTTCTCCCTCAACCTGGGATAATCATTAGTAAAAGATAGGATGTCTCCTCTGGACCATGGTACATGTACTAAAACACCACCAGCTGTTTCTCTCATGGGTAGTATTTTTACTGATTCTGTATCGGGTGAGGTTTTGGTCTGTCTTGACCCTGGACTGTCACCTTTCTCCTTATCTCTTTTCTTTGCCCATCTGCCTTCCCATTTTTCTAATGCACCCCAAATTTGTGCACTTTGTAATAATTCTTTTAAGTTAAGTGCGCCTTCATCCCAGCAGACCTCATGTGCTCAAAATCTTTCGAATCAAAGTCTAATCTGTAACTTCTTTTCAAATGTTTAGTGTTTTCAATGTCAATATTGTATTTGTCTGCCAGGTTTGCTAATCTCTGATGCACCTTGCCCACTTCTTTGGTAATCTTGGGGCACAGGAATCTCAGTTCTGCTTCCGTGTATGACTCCAATTTGTTTACCCCCATGGTCCCTTCCACTAGTTCGGCAGCCTCCACTCCCAGTCTTACAAAGTTTAGGTAGTCAGCTTGCCCTACCTTTTCTGGTTTCACTGCAGTCACTGTAGTCTTTTGTGAAGTATAAGTTTTCTCTAGCCATTCATTCAGCTGTTGCACTGTAAAACCTTGCAGTGAAATATTCCCTGCATGTATCATTGGCGACTGTGAAGTGTTCGTGCTTATCGTTTGTGGAGTTAAAACCCCTAACCCTGCCTGACGCATCGCATCAAAGGGTGTTTCCACCGGGCTAAGGTCCATTAAGGACCTCGGCTTTTCAACTGCCTGTTCTCCTGGAGCCATTATCTGGGGAGTTCCTATAGACCCTCCTTTTATCGCATTTTGGGTCATTACTCCCTGATCACATACGCTAGATTTGCCTTGTGCATACAATGGTACTGGTGAGCCGACAGTAATTGGTAATGATATCGCGGCAGGTGTCTGACCTGGTCCCAAGCTTCGTGGAGCAGCAACTCCATAGGTCTGTTCCAAGGTACCCGGAACTGGTACTATTGGAGGGCCAGCTACTGGGTTGTACCCTGGTATCAGTTGTGGTTGCGGCTGGGACAGTAATTTTGGAGTTGACTAAATCTGCACTAACCTTTTGTATATATCGGGTCTGGCGGAACTATCAGATTTGTAGTAGTCTCAAGTACTGGGACGTCTGGATAGATTCTCTGTATCTGCGGTGGAGGTTGCAACTGTATCTGCATGTCCGGCGAAGTGGGTACACTGACACCATTCTGTATCGAAGTCGTATCACTAGTCTGTACCGTATCAGCAACTCCCTTCTCCTGCGGCTGGTTCCCAGGACCCACACTAGTGCTTGGAACACTGTTGCTCACTGCATAAGGTGGCGGGCGATCGTGTAATAATTGGTCCATGAATTCTTCATCGTCTGAATCATCTTCCTCTTCCCAAGGTCTCTTATTCTCCTTAGACTTACTAGAGTCTTTGTCTGTTTTACAGGAGGCTTTCTTTCCCTGTGACTCTTCTCCCTGAGCTATTGCTGGGAACAATTTTAATCTGTCAACAATTCCCAGTCTCCACATTTTGTTCTCAATATCCCACCTAGCTTCTGCATAAGATTTTTCTGCCCTTTTCAGCCTTCTCTGGAACCTTTCTTGTCTATGTTTAAGAGCCATCAAATCCCAAATCGCTAAAGCCTCATATTGAGCTGGCCTCGGAGGTGGCTTTTGTGTACTTAACATCCACCTTAAATTTTCTAATACCTTTGGATTGAACGTCCCATGTTCTGGGAAAGCCAAACATCCCTCTTTCTCTGTTAATTTGCGGCACTGTTTCATCCATAAACAAGGCGCAACACCCTTCTCGTCCATAACCATGTAAGCTGGAGTACCCTCAGGCGGTGTAGGCTCCCCATCAGTTGCCATTATAAACGCGTCTCCTTTCAGAGCACTCTTAAAAGCCTTGAAAAATTTCATCTTTGTGTTTTCTTCTTATTTGTATTTAGTCAGAAAGTGACTTTAATTCCCAGGACACTCTTCACCCACCTTTCTCAACCTATTGCCTTTCACGGACGGCAGCCAATCCGTGCGCGACCCCTCTCGACAACTGACCTATCTCAGCGCGGCACCACTAACGTCACACTCATACACTGCAGCTGACAAAGTCTTGCGGCTCGTCCGCTCCTCACTGAATTCACACAAACTAATGCAAAATGATTGTGAGCACCTTTAATGACAACACAAATCTGCCGGTTTACTGCAGGAAGGGTAAAACATTCGCTTCAGAACTTTACAGAGATTTCACTTGAAGCCTCGGCCGCTACTCTCTCCTTCTCAGCTCCCGCATACGCAAGCAGAATTTGACCCGCAAATTCTACTCTCGACTTGTCAATGGTTCGTCCTAGTGCACTTTAGAACTTGCCAAATCTCCATCGAAGGTTTCACACATACGCTTTGACTCAAACTCGACTTGTCAACCACGCCCGATTGACCTATTAAACCGCACAGATTACAACATAAACTCAAGTGTCTCCTACACTTGTCAATACACTCCAGAGTCTTAGACCATGACGGGTCCGTACATAAACAACCAACCACGTGGATAATTTTGAGCACAAAGCGCCACACTCATGTGAAGTATGCTGACTTCCCTACTCTCATACCGCGGAGTACGCCCACTCCTACTAAAACAACATTTACCTGGCCTAGATACACACAAACTTCATCAATCACCTGCAGAAAGGCATAAGCTGAGCAAGCGCAAACCCTATACCACACACATTATGACGCCGAGAGCATTCCCATCTCACTTAGGGAGGCTCCGAGATCCCGGGAAAGTCATGGTGAATTTAGAAACCCATCATACCTCCAATTTGCATTGTCACAGAAAAACAAATTTAAACAATGATTCTCCGTCCTAGGGCCCCAAAGGGCCAAACCGTCGCTCTGCTACCAGAACTGTTAACGCGTCCTTTTATGTTAATTTATTATACATTAGGACTCGTTTTAGGCCAATGAATCTTTTGACCCAGTTGAGAGACACCGTAGGACAAGATAGCTAATCAATATGTTGATCAATATATCAATAATGTCATCAATATTCACTACAACCAATATATTGTACTTTAGTCAAAGTCATTAATCAAGTTGACGACGCAACCATGACCTTTCAGCCAAGAATAACCACACAAGTTGATAGAATTTTTGTGAGTTTTATTCCCTATTAGTTACAATCTAAGATTAAGTACGTCAATCTCAAAGTCAAGAAACACAACAGCATAGTTACGATATGGCAACTTTGGTAAGATTTCAAAAAGGCAAAAATCATAAACATTAGAATATAACACGACGTAAACATAGATCAAAATATAACAGAGTGTCAAATACGCGTCAGTTCAACATAGCATAATGTCAGTCGTTTGTCTATTTGCGTCAGCTTTGGTAAACCCCTACCTAACCACTGATTAGCATTCGCATGTTGGGCTTCATGCAAAACAATTTAGAACACCAATTTGGAAAACATCTAGCTATGGTCTCTGTCAAAACAAGCAGTTGGTACCTAGAAAGGAAAAGCAGACAAATTACAAATTGCATTGTCATAATTACCCTCCAAGGATTAGGTCAGCGCACAGGTTCAGTCTTCGTCTTCAGGACATCAGTCAAATGCCATCAGGCAAAGCTCAACTAAAGGGCATAGGGCACTTCCCTCTTAAGGAGGAAAAGTGTAAATGGGCAGCCTATGGGTGAGGATGGTTTTAATAAGTCTCAAAGTCACCAAACAGAGTGACAGAGTTTCTGGATAAAATCAATAGCATTCCCTACCTAATTCTAATGACCCTTCTGTGAGATGGGCTTTTATCCCTTTTTCGTAGTACATTCCCCCAAAATTCTATTGGACATTTACTATAACCCACTATCTTTAACCTATCAAATTTAACATTTGGTGATCCCAATTGTCACCCCACATTAATTCATAGTTCTTTGATTGGTCTTCATAATTGACGTCTTCGGAGGTGGCACATCCGGCGTTACTTCAATCCTTGGCACGTCCTTTGGGTCAGCAGATTCATTGTCCATCGGTTTAAGTGACCTTGTACATTACATTAATCTACATTTGTTTCAATTTATTCATAACTTTTAGACTAAGGCACCGAATATGCGCTTGGGAACGGGTTTTGTATGGTTACATTCGTCTTCCGATTTGAAGGAAAAAGAACATTTGCATGGCCCTTTGCGAGTCAGTACACTGGAAAAACAGAAAAATGCATTTAATATGAGAGCTGGGTAGCTAAATCCCGCAGCTCACGCTAACTTAAGGCCTATAAAGAGTTTCAATACAGATTCAACAATATAGATGTTAATATAGGTTTAACTGATCATAACATAAACATTGTATTCATCATTATTAGTTTGCGTATACACTGGTGGCACTTCTTCGTGGTCATAGTTCGAGTGCACGTTTAAGCAAAATCACTATTATTATTGTTTTCTATGCAGCATCATCACACATTGATATAAGCATTTCATTTCAATATAGGTTATGTAAGCTACGCTCTCTCACCGGCATTGGCACTGCTATGTGAATTCTACTACTATTCCACCGACCTTTTTATGGAGGGGACACTGCCATGAAAAGAACAGTGGAAAGGCAGGGAAAGGGCCCCAAGAAGAACCACAGAGCGAATATGCATATGTTGTTTGGCGCCAGCCCATGTTGTGCCTCCATGCCAGCAATGTTGGTGCGTGCACTGTTTGCCATGCATGACATGGTGCAAGGAAATAGTGAGCCTGACTGGCTGGATGCTCAGAAGTGCAGCCGGCACTGGCTTCATGCTCTCTCTTAGAGCTGAAGCATGCCGCCACACTGACTGCACTGTTGACAAACTGCCAGCCTGCAGGAATGTTGTGATATGGTGGTCGGGTTGACCCAAGCTTAACGTGTTCTCCAAACCACCCCAGCTGCAGGCTGGTGGTCTGACCGCCGTACTCATAATCTGGCCCTAAGTGGTGCAGTGCCTCATTCTTAGTGCAGAAACATCAAAGACGTTGCCTGATGGATTTCTTCTTTCCTACAAATTCTTGAAATAAGTACCACAGGTAGGAGGGATTTCATAGGGAAGCATGATGGGCTGCCTAGATAAAAAGTATAAGCACCTATTGTACTCTACAGTTTAGTACAATCATGAAATAAAATAATACGTAACATTTCAGTGAAATGTTCACTGGACAAAAAAGCACATTTAGAAATGTCTCTTATGTTTTAATGTTTGTAATGGGTTTTCTGAACAGCTTTCCTTATGACGAAGATTGTCTCTAGCCATTGGGCTACAAAAGAAAATTAACATACACGACAACCAGAGATTAGACTGATTCACAGAATAAACACTGACTGTTTCATAATTTGATTTTAATTTTGCAATCTGGCTTCGTAGGGTGATATTTGAATGAGATGCAGCCTATGAAGGTGCTTCACTTACTAAGTATTAATTTTGGAAGTTTTATACCTTATTTTTAGCACTTATTTATCACATTTCTGCAATTTAATTGGTCTTCTAACACATCAGGCAGTCCCGGAGAAACCTTTCCTTGTGACCCTGGGATGTCTCACTGCAGGGAGTAACAATTGGCAGGTTTGCATCAACAGGAGTCTGTTCTGAGCAGTGTTTGGTAAGGTTCTTAAGGCCTGATGTATCAATGCATTTCTTACTTGTTGTGTCTATGGAGAAATCTATTAATACACAAGGGCTCTAGTATCTGAGTATGATACAGAATGTGTCCTATTTTTTTCCCTCTGTGTAGAATGTTTGTCTCATTTTTTGTGTCTGTGTGACTGGACCTTAAGATTTTGCCATTTATCTCATTGCACAATTGTAAACGGTTGTTCCTTGGCTGCACAGCTGTGTTGGGTTGCATTGTTAGGAGGCATCCTATTCAGGGGCAGCCCCACCACTATGGCGGAGGAGCGCGCCCGCTTCTGAAAACAGAAAAATAAAGCAATGGTAAAAACCTTTTATTATCCCTTCATTTTTCTGCTTTCATAGCGTGGGGCGGGTCCAGCCTCCTCCACGTCAGCAAGGGGAGGAGGAGTAGTGGTGCGCTTCTGAGTGCGCTTATGAGTTTGGCCGTCTGTCTGAGGTGGGCCAAACTCACATGCGCACTTAAAAACGTTCCCTCCGGCTGTATTTTACAGCCGTGTGCGGAACAAGCCCAGTGCCCCACTCCCTCCCTGAGCTGCATTTCTGCCCAATCAGGCCAACCCAGCACTTCTTTCTTGCTTTGTAACCGCATGAGAAAAGTGTCAGGATTGGTTGGGGAGGGAAGAAGACGAGATGCAGTGGGAGCAGCAGATCACAGAGGGGCAGGTAAGACTATTTTTTTTTTTTCTACTGCCCCCCACTGCACCCCCGCTTCGCACGCTGCCCCCTCTCCAACCTCCCACCCCTTCCAGGCAGCAGCCACGACTGATCATACTGCCAAATATGTGCCTTTGGTTTCTGGCAGTGGGAGTGTAAAGGTAGTCTCTGGGGTTACTGGTGTGTTCACTTAGCTCTTTCAAGAATTACTTTGTGACAATATTCCAGTATTCAAAATACCCAAAGAGAGATCAATTGAACATGTTGGCATAATGTAACGTAATGTGACCTAGTTCCAAAGTACACGAGGAATGCTTGAGAGGAGGAACGATGCGATGATTTTTATTGATTGACTCAATATTTTTTTTTTCTCGTTGGTGTACCCCATTTCTTCGATGAAGAAAAGTACTTTTTCTCCCGGTGGCTGCTACCTTATCTCCACCTACGGACATACAAGTCCTACTTGAGATTTCCCTTTACCAGGCAGTAGCTCGCTAACTCTCTCAACAAGGACGACAAGCTGTTGAAAGTCCTTAAAATTAACGGGGGCCTCCCTGATGGGGGGAGGGGTGTAGGGGTATTGCACTAGGTGACACAATCTCCGTTTTGTTTACCTTGCCTGTTTCCCCATTTCCTGGTGTGCCTCTCCTGGCAAAGTCCGTTATGTATGCTTAGAATTTACACAATATGATAAGTATTTTTCAAGTGCAATGCCTTTGACACACTGTTTAGTTTGTTTTTCTATTAAATCGTTTCTGTCCAAATCTCGAGACGAACCAATCATAGTGTGGCTGTCGGATGCAGCGCCAACCACATGTATCTGCATCTTAATATTGTTGTAAATGCAAATTGTTCAAAGGGTGGTGATCTGCTGTCGAATTATGAAACCAAAAGAAAAATGAAATAAATGTGTTCAAATCCTTTTTCCGCATCCGGCACCTCCCATTTTTCTGAATTCACATGCATAACACATAAAAAAGCACGACATCTTTTAATCACTTCTGATAAGTAATTTCCTTTTTTCTTTAAAGAGAAAACCTCAAAGTAGTTCATTTGCCTCGCATCTTAAGAATTGCTTTTAAAGCAAATATTGTGCCTGGGCAGGTTAATGAATTATAATTAATAGATTATCCTGTTGGAATTTTTGTTTTAAATTACCTAAATTACAGAAATGGTTTCTTCTTTAATGTGCACGAGAAATAATGGCACTTTCCTGTTTTAATAACACAGCTTTCATTCTCATTAGCCAAATCATAAAGAAGATTGAAGTGACAGTTCCCTTTTAAAATGCAAAGTGTTTAATGTCAGAAGTTCTGAGAAATGAGATTTGCTTTTTTGTATTCACAGGTATAAATGAATGACATCCTTTTTGGTTTTACTACTTTATTCTGTCATCCCTGTTCTTTTTTCCTTTTAAAGACTATCTGCCATTTTCAAGTGATAAATCACAAGAATTTCTTTCAGAAAAAACAAAGGGACAATGGAGAAGTTCAAGAAAAAAGTTAGGAATGAAAGAATCTACGTGAGAATTATGTGCATTATTTCAAATGGTAGCTTCTTTATTCGATTAACGGCTTTGTGTGTAGATGTGCATAGTAGGAGGATTTTTTAATTTGGGGAACACTTCAGGTTTATGCATTCATGCAAGCAAACATAATATTAGCTACGTTCTTTTGGGTTATATGCATAGATTTTATGAACGAGATATGCACTTGTCAGATTTATCCATATTCAGTTTAACAGTATATTGCATCTTAAAGAAGGTCATTTTTACAAGCACAAGTAAATGTAGTGTTAGAAGAAGGAGGGCACGGTATCCATTTTACTGCCATTCGAAACTCTTTTCTGGCTCTTCAAACTTCCAAATGTAAATGTTATCCACATGCGTTCATTTGAACATTGCTCATTACAAACTTAGGGCCTCATTACGAGTTTGGCAGTCCGTGTACCGCCATGGCAGCAGTGGTGATCCGAAGGACACATTCACAGCTATTAAATGGCACCTTTGGGTACGTCACTCGCACTGCACCGCAACAATACACAAAACACATGTCTGCACATCTTAGGCACAGGGAAAGTGAAGTGTACACAACAGTAGGTTACACACCACCAACAGCACTGCAGCATCACATCTACAAACACAACTGACACCCCCACATTGCACACATGCCATGCACAGTCGTCAGATTCAACACACATAAGTATGGGTGTGTCATAGAACACAAACACAACTCCCATTAAACATCCCTGGTTTGGACCCATACATTACCCACATTGCAGCACAATGAAAGAACAATGGGATGCACATAAGTCAGCAAGACAAATATCCCAAGCTCACTATGCAAACAATACCTGCACAATAGGGATGGAGGCATCAGGAGCACTCAGGAAAGGATGCTGCACTAGGACACATCACACTTTGCACATGCCCCTAAAGCAACATTTGCACAGGTACTGGCCCTACAGGTATCCAGGGGAGGCTTCTCCATCAAGGGAGGAGAGTTGAAGCAGCGGCAGCTGCAAAACCTTTACAAGAAAACATTAATAAACAGTGTTTATTATCATTTTCTTGTAAAGGGGTGGGGCCAAGGGGTGATGAGCAGTGAGGCGGAGTGCACAGCACTCCCCCTCAGAGCGCACATGTGTTTGGCCTGCCGTCTCGGGCCGGCCAAACACACATGTGCAGTAGGCTCTCCCCAGGCCAGCAACACAGGCTCCCAGTCTGCGCTTGAGAGCCCTGGCTGGGTGCTTCCAGCCAGCCCTGACGCTGCTCTAAGCAGCGTCAGGATTGGCCGCAGGGCAGGCTGGGAGCCTGTGCCTGCAGCAGAGAAGCAGATGGAGTGGTGCGGTGGCGAGCAAGGTAAGTGTTCTTTTTTAAAATTAATTTAATTTTTATTCCTCCCCACAGCACGCCGGGCCGCCCCTTCCACGCTCCGTGAGCCGTGACTGTAGGTATCTCCGGGGCAAACAATACTGGAGCCAAGTGACATGCCTATCTGCAGAATGGGAAGTGCAACTGAAGAAAGCAAATACAACTGCAACTGTGTGGGACATGCATCTAGATGTAGCTGCAAGGTACACCCATCATAATGGACACATACACAGTCAAATGCAAATAAGGGTAGCACAATTGAACACCCTCAATGTCTGCACAAAGAAAACTCAAGTTGCCAAACATGACAGGAATCTACAATCCATATCAGGGGGACAATCCTAACACCTTACATGCTGACATTGGTCCACACAAGATGAAATACTTACCATAGCAATCAGAACACAATGCAATGACACAGCAATTGCATTAACAAACACATATCCATACAGTCAACATATACCCTTGTCCTGGGTGACACCAGCACTGCTCACAAAATCATATTTTCATAACAAGTGCAAACGGATCAGCAATCAGGCTGAAACACACACAACTGTGGGCAGACAACACACATTACTCTGGAACAACATAAAGGTAGAAAAGGAATTGCATGACAAGTGTGTACCCAAATAATCAACAATTTAGGTTTTATTGAACCAAAATAATTATGATCAAAAGTCATTGGCCAGTTCATCTTAAAGTCTGTGTCTACACTTGACTCCTATTACTGCCAAGGAACCTTCAAAGGAAGGGGCATCAAGTGGGCAGACAGGCACCTCAGGGATCATCCATGGGGGTGGCAGATTTGGCATGGGTGGGTCTGGGAGGGATGGGCTCTTTCTTTGCAGGGGTGGGCTTCTTCTTGGGGGAGGGGTATGGGTGCTTGCGGGGGCAGGTGTGACAGGGGAGGACTTGGATGTGGAAGGGATGGGGTAGGTGGGTCGGGCATTTTGGGTTTTGGACGGGGTGGATGGAACAGGGGAAAGGGCAAGCTCGAAAAGGAAGCTCTTGTTTGGAACACAGGGACGGTCATCAGAAGGAGTTGGGGATTAGGAGGTTGAGGGAGTGGTCATCTGGTGTGTGGGAGTAGATGTCTTGGGTGTGTGTGTGAGGTATGCTTATATTTGGGTGGTGTCTGTTGTGTGTGTGAGTGTGGGAGCTTGCATGTCTTGGGGGTTGGGAGGTGGAGGTGCTGGGTGATGAAGTGGTAGATATTTGTGTGTCTGTTGGGGTAGTGTCCGCAGGTATGATGGATGTGGTGGATGTCTGTGTGCCTGTTGGGGTGGTATCTACAAATATGATGGATGTGGTGGATGTCTGTGTGTCTGTTGGGGTGGAGTCTGCAGGTATGGTGGGTGAGTCACTGGCTGTTGTGGTGGTGCCTGTGGTTATGCTTGATATGATGTGTGGATCAGTAGGTGTGGTGGGGGTGTCTTCTGAAGTGGTGGCAGATATGTTTGTGGGTGTCTGTTGAGTGCCTACTTGCCAGTGTGTCTTGTGGGGTTTGTGTTTATGTGTGCTTCTAGTGATTGTTGAGGTGGGTGCATGCCAATGTATCTGTGTGCTTGATATGGGGGGGAATGGGGGCTTTGGATTGGGAAGAGGGAGGTGGAGGGAGTCCGAATGTTGGGGGGTGACTGGCTGCCACCAGTGAGGAGGCCAGAGCCTGAAAGGATCTCTGTAGGCCAGACATGGCACTTTTAATGCCTTCCAGGAAAGCATTTGTCTGCTGAAATTAGCTGGCCAACCCCTGGATGGCATTCATAATGGCAGTCTCGCCCACAGAGATGTTCCTCAGGAGGAGACTACCCTTCTAACTCAGGGCAGCAGGGGTAACAGGTCCTGCAGCAAAGGAGACACTCACCCTCTTGGGTGAGTGAGCATGGCCAACTGGGTGCGGAGCAATAGAACTGGGGGATGACGACACAGATGGTACAGGAGTAGGTCCCGATGGGTCCACAAAAACTAGGAAGTGGCCACTGGAGACTGAATCCGATTTGGATGTAGATCCAATGTCCTCCGTGGCATTCCCCTCACCCTCCAGGCCACTTGGTACCTCTGTGGTGTCTTGGCCAGAGATACTGTGGCCAGTTGCTTCCCACTTGGTTGTGCCATGTCTCCTTTGCTTGTCTGGGCTGATGCTGAAAATACAAAGAGAAAAAGGGTCACCACAAGTTCCTGATCAAACTTGGACAGCAGCTGTGATTAGGAAACATTACCATGATGTCAAGTAGGCCCCAGCAACAAACTCACCAAAGTGGCCCCTACATGTACCATACCATATTTATGCATTCCATCTAAACTGTCAATAGTTGGCCACAGGAAAATCAGGAACTTTGACAACTACAATTGCATGGCTGAAGTTGTGCAATCACAGAAACCATTGAACGAGTAGGAGTCCACATCACCTTCAATGGTTTGCCCCATTGAGCATACCTCAGTTCCCTGTTGTCATACAATAGTAGGCCAATGCCAACTGCATTGCCACAGATCCCGCACAAGGTCAATCAGACATTTATTTGTCACATACACAATAACACAACAATAAGAAATTATGCTTTGAGAATATGCCATGTTGCTGACAACAGTACTGTAGGCTGGAGAAGGTAACATGGAAATACTCTTGTCACACTGGAAACATATCAACAATGCACACTTCACCAAGTGAAATTTGCCCCAGTGGATTCATGGAGGTAGTACCAATGTTGCACTGATATGCCACACATTGGGCATGGAAACGTACACTGTAGACATCATGTGCAGATGGACAAGAAATATGCCCTTAAAATCCACAACACGATTAGCAAGCCCCAGGGAAATCACCACTAATGTCTAGCACCCCTTAGAATTACAGAATCTGATTGGTATCAGAAGACACCATTAGTCGTTTGTATGTTGGAGAGGACAAGAGATTTGCTAGTACCTGTAGAAGGTCCTCAATATGTTGCCGAATGGAAAGCTATATCACTGTCTCCATTTAGGTCCTGCAAACCCAGATGTCTGTGGATGAATAGTTGTACCCAAACACATGTGATTTTAACAGAAATGCAAGTCACTCCATGATGCATGCCAACAATCAGGTTACAAACCTTCCCCTGTGCACTTGTGCAGTGCACTTTGCTACATGATGCCACATCAATGCCCTGGAAATGCACATTGTGGCAGAAAAATCTAGACTTACACGTCTTGTCCCTCATTGCTACTGCAGTTGTACATACCAAATGACCTGCAATGGCGGTTTAAGTCAGCAAACAATCAACAGTGACACACTCCTGTCTGTAGCACCACATGAAATGTGCCCCCCACTGCAAGTGTCCTATTCCACAAACAGGTTGGCATGCACATATATGTGAGGGAATACCGAAATCATCCCATGAACACAGGTAGACCCTGCATGAAACAGCAGCATACACATTTTATCAAAAGAGAAAGGGACACATGCTAACATGTAGGCACAAGGAATGTTGGCAACAATGATGGCACACAAAACACATCAATGGACATTCCCCACTTAGAAGGGAAAGTATTGATCTGTAGCTCACCCAAAGAACAATATATGCTCTGTCACATGTATGATGGCTATCTTCACATTACAGACAGTAGACACATGCACCACTCACTTGCTAAAGACAAGTAGCCTCTGGGTGGCAGATGCCAAAATGCTCATATAACCAGACACAGGGCTGAGGACAGTGATCTATCACTTCCTTTCCTTTGGCCTGTAACACTAAGGAGTAGTGATCTGTTGCATTGCATTTACACCAACCACAACAAACAGTACTTAATTGATCAATATACACAGCAATATGTTGTTCCTGGAGAGCAAATTGTTTGTGGATTCTACATAGT
This sequence comes from Pleurodeles waltl, assembly GCF_031143425.1. Taxonomy (NCBI): domain Eukaryota; kingdom Metazoa; phylum Chordata; class Amphibia; order Caudata; family Salamandridae; genus Pleurodeles; species Pleurodeles waltl. Next base: position 932,150,921 of record NC_090448.1, on the reverse strand, counting down.
GCAAGGCATATCAGTATGCACCATATGACGTACCTACACAAACAGTCACCCATCTACTGTGTCACACATGGCACATTTTTAATCATCAGGGGAGGATATCAGAAGTTAACACATTAACTTGGCAATGTGTCAGGCAGGAATATGCCCTGTACCCACCCCTTGTGGCTGCTGTGCTCGCCCTGAAACACCCATCAAGGTCTGGGGAGGCCACTGCCAGAATGTGGTCCATTAAGGTGTGCCCCGCCCATATTGGGAGGACAGCCCCAGATGGACCTCAGCAATCTTCTGGGCCTAGTGTCTCAGGTCCTCCCACCTCTTGTGACAGTGGGGGCTCCGTCAGCTTTGGACTCCCCCCGGATCGGTACCCTCTGGGCGATAGCTCTCCATATCTCCTTCTTCTGATGGACGTTTACCCTCATGGATGCAAAAGACAAATCAAGAGATTGCAATCACAGGTTTTGTCACAAATGGTTGAGTCACACATGTCAGAAACAAGCTAGAAATTTTCAAATTGTTAACACACCACAAATGTAAAGCACACAAGCCAATAAGAACAGGGATATGTCTACAGACATGTATATATATCCATCTGCAGACTTACCCACAACCCTGCTCAGGGCCTACAATGACTAAGCAGGCCTACTGACATAAGGTAGCCCATGCTGCAGCAACATGTACTGTGACGTGAGCCACAATGAAACACTACACAAATATGTGGCTTCTGAAGGGTAAACTCCTTAGGCCTAAGTGGACTAACACATTCACAGCATGCAAGATTGACTCACTGCATACAGTCCCTACATGCAAATGCCATAGTACAGACTTCACCCTTACACTTGAATGACAATGAAGGGGCTGGCATGGTGGTACTGAAAGTGTCTTCCTTGTGCATAGGTTGACATGTGGCCTACCAGCTGCAGACTCATGCCAATTAAGGGGGTGGGTTCTGTGGTATGTACCTGTACCACAGAACACTCATTGGACATGTGTGCCTATCCTACAGAGATGGCATCCAACAAACAAAGGCATGTGTTGTACAGTTTCTGCTTTGTGACCAAGGTACTGACTGACATATCATGGCCTCCCAGTAATCAATACACTGTCTGCACTGGGACTGTCATTTGTGCAATAAGCCTGTACATGGCAACTATGATATTAAGGTGACAACGGAGCTGTGGGATTAAGGGATTAAGGGACCTGACAATGACACACATTGATTATGATGCATAAAGAGCATATGGGCTACTTTTGGGATGTACCTCAGTACCCATTCCTAATTCAGTCAATGAACTGAGGTATTCAAGGCAAGTTTTGCCACTAGAGCATCATATTGGCCACATGCCAGGATCTGATGGTGTACAGGGAGTTGGCATAGTGCCACAGTTGCATAGTCACATTGCCTCCACCCCAACCTTGACTATGTCCCATACTGAGAGATACATTTGACAGGCCCTGGTCTCTGCATGCTGAGCATACGAAACCTACATGTCACTCCATTTCCAGTTCTGTAAGATCAGATGTGGGTATAAAGATCTGTGATACAATACACGTTGCTTACAAGATCCTCAAATGACTCATACAAGATGCATACAAAGCTCATGCGGTCATGCACATACATGTTGTCCAACATTTACAACAAAAGAGACGTCATTGCATAGTAGTAAAGCATTGTTACCTAGTTATGTGCATCCAACACAAGGAGGATCTAGAACCCCAAACACCTCACACAACGCAATATGACTGAACTTAACATATAGTACTGACCACCAATACCTGCACAATGTACATCCCATTGATGCCACACAGACTGCAAGAACAGGCACACAGGAAGTCTAACTGGCACACATGGCATATTGTAGTCTGTGAGGAGGGAAAGGATGGTGTAGAACGGAATCAATTGTGCCTATGAGATTCTTACCTGCTCCTCTGGTGAGGCATAGAGCTGTTCATACAGGGGTAGGAACTCATCAACAAGCCTCGCCAGCTCCTCTGGAGAGAAGGCAGGGGCCCTATCATCTGCTGGATGTGGCATGATTGCTTTCAGAGGTGGCACACAGCAGCTCAGGTAGTGGAGGTGTTACTGGCAGCAGTGTCAGGAGTCAAGTGAGTGAATGTACATAACATGGCAGTCACGTCCACCATGTATGTGGTCATTAGCACCCACGGATGCAGCCATTGGGCAGCGAACACCACTGTCAACAATGTTAGCCTATAGCTGTGTCTGCCATGGTTGCAACCGCCTACCGCCCTGCCGATTATTGCTGGCGGTCGTGGGCAGTTCCTAATGTCCAGTGGAGTAAGTCAGGCATCCACCATTTCGGTGCCCTGAAATGCTGTATTTGGCTTTGTAAACTGTGTTACACCTACAATGTATGTCTTGTAACATCACAACCATCCTTTGTCTGTCTTGTCCTGTAGCTGTTGCAGGGCACTGATGGTATTTGACAGCAGTTCACGGTTCACCACTGCAGACGGTCATTTTGGTGGTCGGAATGTACAGTCACATTTCGAGGGGCAATTGTGTAGCACATCTTTGAGTTTCATACAAATTCATGTAGTGGACACATGTGTTAACAATCATGGGGGTCACATGTGACCTTTGTATTTTTGCCAGCTGTGATGTGTACTGTTTATCATATCTAGCCAGTCAGAAATGCTTTGCCACATGATATTTTTGGCATGCATCATGTATGTTGCTGTGGACACACTGTCTAATGTTCCAAATCATATCTTGTCACAGATAGGTACCCTGAGAGAGGGATGATGTGACAACCTTCTGTCTACAGTCGACTGCCAGACCTTTAGACAATGGAGCAACCGCATATTATTATGTTATACCGCCTGGCTTGGCAAACAATCGTGGACTTATGCCATCAAATGGAGCCAGATCTGATGCCAGCTATTAGTTATCCAATATGCATCCCACCCATTGTACAAGCCATGTCAGTATTGCACTTCCGAGCCACAGGGTCTTTTCAACACACAGTGGCCCTATCTGCTGGTATGTCCCAAGCTATATTCAGTTTGGTGTTGAAGAATTTCCTCTCAGCAATGTTGAAACACATTGACAGCTCTATCAGGTTCCCCTGATGTGAGGATTTAGCCAATGTGAATGCTGACTTTTATGGTTTTCCCTGCCTCCCACATGTGGTGGAGGCCATTGATGGCACACATGCTGGCTTGTTGCCACCGCAAGCCACTAAACAAGTCTATCACAACAGAAAGAACTCCCATTCCATCAAAGTGCAGATCTTTACATCTCAAACGTCTGTGCCTGTTATCCAGAATCAGCCCATGATTCCTTCATAATGCGGAACAGCACCATAGCCCAGCTGATGTCACAACTGCACCCAGAGAGGGCCTAGATGGTTGGCAAGTCATGTCTGACCTGATTGTGTGTGTGCAATGTCAGGTGTTACAATCATGAAGTGAGTGATTCATGGTTGCACTTATGTCCCATTCCTTAACAGGAGAATCCGCATATCCAAACTGTCCTTGGTTGTTGACGCCACTGAGTAATCCAACTACGCTAGGAGAAGTCTGCTTCAATGAGGCCCATGGAAGAACACAACAGTCAGTGGAGCGGGCCTTTGGGCTGCTGAAGCCAGATTTAGGTGTCTAGATTTAGGTGTCTGGACAGGACTGGTGTAGCTCTCCTCTGCTCACCCGGGAAAGTGTGTCAGATCATTGTGGCATGCTGTTTACTCCACAGCATCACCCTGCGGATTAATATCTCATACATTCCAGAGGAGGGGGAGCCTGCAGTGCCACCGGGTAAGAATCCTGAAATGTCAATTGAGGATGACAGTTGTGAAGAGGAAGGAGCTGACTTGCAAATCTCATCAACAGCTACGTTTCATGAGGGTAAGTATGTCATGTGATGCAATGATTCTGACTGTAAAATGAACTGTAGTTGTGAGAATGTGTGTGGAGTTAAGTATTCTTGAAACAGCTAGGGATCTAGTACACTGCAATATTCAGCCAAAATGCTGCTTGAAATTATAGCTTTGACACATCCCCACCTTGATGATGTTGCTTTGTTTGTGTCAGTTTACTTGCAATGTACTTTGTTATCCAGTTACTTGCTTTGTGACTTGTGTCATAGGTATGGTTTGAAGCCTATACTTCTTGTTTTGTACTTTGTACAAGTACCTTCACCATGACTTCTTTATTTGGGCATTTCAGAGTTGTGCCATTGGCAGGTATCTGATACTGTTCTGACATACAAAGTAGACATGGATTGTTTCAGGTAATATAGGTTGCAGAGTGTGGATGTATGAGACTGGTACTGAGACAGTTTGCACAGTGTATGGGTGAGGTGCCCATTGCACTTGTTTTGTGTCTTGTGGTATTCCTGATGCATCATGTGTGTCATCATGTGGTCAGAAAATATGTAGTCCTAGCTTTTGACTAAGTCAGGTTTCCTTCACATTGGCTAAACACTCTTTTTGTAAGACCTGTATATAGCTCTAGATGTTTTTCATCACTGCAGGCAACAGTGCCTGTGCCACAACACTAAAATATGGTTGTGTCATACCACCAGATGCATGGGAGTTGGATTATGAGATCCTTTTGATCAGGGACTGTTGTACTGCCATCTGTCTGTATCTTGGAGTGTCGTAGTTTGACTCTTGCTTTAGGCAAGACTGCTGGTTTAAGGATGACAGTACTTTGTAGGTGAATAGGCCAATACTACAACAAGTTGCTACTGTTATCCCTACCCTCCTGGCTCACAAGCAGTACCTCACCGAAAACCCAAACAGTAGAAGGTGATTTTTGGCAGCCTTTATGCATAGACTCAAAAGTGCGACATCTCAGGGAGGTTGTGAATAAATGGAGATTACGCCTTTCTCACATGAACAACATATCTCAACAAGCACAGGCAATGAAGGAGATGCAGTAAAATTTCAATAGGTTTTATTACCAAGACTGCAATCTACAATAAGTTGCATAGGCTGCAATGGTTAGGATAATGAATAATGCAAGGAACAGAATTATAAAAACAAGAGTCATGAGTACAAAGACCCCCCCAGCATCTTGCTATAACATAAGATGTGAAATCTATGTAAAATAGGCCCTACTACCCTAGCATGATGAACCTAATCTCTAACCTAAAGACAGCTAGGTGCGTTAAACCTAATCTTCCAGTACCATGAGAAGAGCCTCTAATCCTTGCTACCTTGGAATGAGGTCTCTAGATCAGACTCCGTGGGGACATGAAGACTGGGTCAGCATCAAGGCAATGTGTAGCATAGATAGCATCAATAGCATCTGGTAGGAATCCCTCTGATTATCTTGTCTGAGTGAGATGTATTTATACAGACCTGGTAGGGCCCCTGACACAGGTATGTTCCCAAACAATAGATAAGAAACCATGCTTGGGGAGGCAATTATATAAACAATTACCTGAAAAGGTACATTATGTTACTAGCACACAAAAGAGGGAAAGTACATAACGTGACAACCTACATATCTTATTTATCTTCGACACCGATAGTGACACCTTTACAGAATGGCACTGATACGGTGAAACTAAAACAGCTTCCTAACTATAAACATGGCAACCATCTTGGAAGAATTAATTAAATAAATGTGTTAAAACAGAGAAAGCTAAGTAGGTTAAAAGTCACTGGGTGACAGGGGTATGGGCCTGCAAGCCAGAAGGCTAAGATAACTCCTGATTCCCTTTAAAGCTAAATAGGATCCACTACAGGAGTATGTGATGTTGTCTTACTTTGGTGTGGTATGTGATAAGGCTCAAGCTGCTGACATCAACCACGTTAATGTTTGCCTATCCTGCAGGACAATATCTGACAAATCTTTTCCTTCCGTGGTCTGGGCATCTTTACCTTGAAATATGTTCATTTACTCAGTATGAGTCACTCATTCTTGTTTCCAATAATCCAGGCAGATTTACAGCCCATGTGCAGAACACTATTATAAAACTTTAGGTTTGACACTAATGGGTATGTAATAGTTGTAATCCTGAGCTGGACAGTGTGTGCCTGTAATATATCCCTGCTTGCACAAGTAGCTTGTACCTTCATCATATGGTTCACATGGTCTTACATCTCGACATAGCTTAATGTGAAAATTAAGCAAGCAGAAAATGTGTTTGTGTTAGGTGAATTTATTACAATGCTAAGACAGAAAATTCATTTTGGACAGAAAGAAACAAAAATGTAAAGTAAAGGGGTCAGTCATGGTGAATGAAATCACTGGAGTAGGTGCCACACCAGTGGGAGTCCTGAGTACTCCTCCCATTGGAACTGGTAGGCGGTTGAGGATCAGTCAACAGAGTGAATGTGTGGCACAGAAAGTAAGTCCTTTTGGAAGAGATCACTTGCTGGCAGTGGTGGGTGTCTTGCCATTCGCATCTCCTGGATTCTTTGTTGGATGTCCCCGCTTGTATTGGGGTGTGGTATCTGCTGTTACAGAGGCAGGGGTGTCTAGGGCTGGGTCTTCCTTTGGCAGGGCCTCTCTTCCTGTGGCTGGCACCGATGTTGATGTGCCTGGTGTTGATGAGTCAAAGGAAGAGTTAGACTCTTTCTGAAAAGCACTGCTCAGGGTAGTGTGATTGCCCCTAAGCACCAGTTAGGGAGGCCATGTTGTGATTGCGGGCCTCCATCTGTTCCCACATGTCTCTCTGCATGTCCCTCTGTAGCTTCTTGATTTCCTGGAGTTCAGACAAGACCTGGACCGTCACACTTTAGGACTCCTGATAGACCCCCAAGATGTGGCTGATGGTGTCCTGGCCGACAGCAGCCCCAGTTGCCTCTCCACGCTGGCCCACAGCATTCCTCCAATGCACCCTACTCCCACAGGCCTGGTCCCTTGACGCAGGGTGCCCTCTCCAGCTTGTTCCTGGACCCTCATTGTCAGAAGTGTTGCGCTGAAACTCAGGATCCTAGACTGGGGGCATGAGATGGTAGACAGTGTGCTGGGGACACAGGTTGGGGGGCAAGGGTTGCCTGTGATGTTGAGGGAACAGGGCTGCGAGGTGTTGATGTGGCCCAGTGAGACTAACTGTTACCGTCTGACCAGGTTGCCCAGATGGGCCAGAACCGTCCACCACAACGAGACATCCAGGAGTGTCTTCTTCACTGGGGACTTCATCCATGGGTTAGTGGCAGCCTGTTCTTTGGCCTCTGTGTGCATAGCAGCAGCTTGACCTGTGGATGTAAAATGTACAATGTTACTGCTTGTATTGTGACATCTACCTCCAATGGTTTAGACTTACAATAACCAGAGACCTTCTACAAAGTTAAGTTGCAGTTAATCCGATTGTAGCAAGTAACCATGGTATTGGGAGTATTGACATGACATATTTGAAGCATGCCAATTCATTTTGACTCAAGCAGCTGCTGAAATGTGAAGATCATTTGTACTTGGGATGATGGGCTGAAAATGACATCTTGCCACCCGTGCAGGGAAAACAGTGGCCAGGCTAGATGTGGCTTTGCCCATTTGGAGGCCTAGTTGAGAGTAATGCAGGCAAACCCAGGACTTTGTTCTATATCTGACTGGAGTCATCATGGGCACAGTGCAGTGTGAATGTGTCTGCTGCCAATACCAATCTAGTGAGGCATCTTGAGGGCTTTTAAATACTTGTTACAAACACTGGGTAAGGTGTTATTCCTTTCCTCAAATATTTCATCTTGGGTCAGCAAGTCAAGATGGAGCTTTTTTGACAGACATGCCTCTGATTTGGGCATGATTTGGGCGTAATCACTCCCAGGTAAGTATACTTCATTTGTGAGTTGACAAACAAGGGTATTTGGACAAGGGACCACTGTGCTGGTGATTGGAGTTGGAGTAACAGGGCCCATTGGGCTTTGCAGTCACGTCACTCCCTCTACTTCCCAACACTTAGCAAATGGTATCCTCCCAGGAGAGTACACTTCAATTGAGAGTTGCCAAACAGGGGTCTTTGGACAAGTAAACACTGGTATGGTCTGGTGTTATGAGTTAGAGAAACAGTGCATCCTGGGGGTGGCAGACAGGTCATTCCCTCTACTTTACATACTTGACAAATAGCATCCTTCCAGGTGAGTAAACTTTAATGGGGGGCTGCCAAACAGGGGTCTTTGAACAAGTGTACCCTGGTCTGGTGTTTGGATTTAGAGACACAAGGTCTCCTGGGAGTTGCAGTCATGTTTCTCGCTCTACTACACACACTACACACATGATATCCTCTCAGGTGAGTACACTTCAATTGAGTGTTGAGGAACAGGGGTATTTGGACTAGGGAACCTTGGGCTGGTGGTTGGAATTATAGATAAAGGGCCTACTGGCCTTAGCAGTCATGTCACCCACTGTACTACACACAGTATACAAATGTTATCCCCTCAGATGAGTACACTTCATTTGTGAGTTACCACACAAAGGCATTTGGACATGAGAACACTGGGCTGGTGAGTGGAGTAACAGTAACAGAACCTCCTGGCCTTAGCAGTCGTGTCATTCCCTGTACTTCACACAGTATACAAATGTTATTCTGCCAGCATGAGTACACTTCAATTGAGAGATAACAAAAAGGGTATTTGGATAAGAGATCACTGGTCTGGTGCTTGGGGTTACAGTAAACAGGGCCTGATGGGAGTTGCAGTCATGTCACTCTGTACTACACACAATATACAAATGTTATCTCCCTAGGTGAGTACACTTAATTTGTGAGTTACCAAACAGGTGTATTTGGACAAACGGACACTGGTCTGTTGCTTAGAGGTAGAGGCACAATGCCTCCTGGGAGTTGCAGTCAGGTAGCTCTCTCTACTACACACACTATACACATGGTGTCCTCCCATGTGACTGCACTTCAATTGAGTTTTAACAAACAGGGATATTTGGGCAAGTGTACACTGGGCTGGTGGTTGGAATTAAAGAAACAAGACCTCTTGTCATTAGCAGTCACGTCACTCCCTCTACTTCCCACACTTGTTAAATGGTATCCTCCCAGATGAGTAAACTTCAATTACGAGTTACCAAACAGAGAAAGGTGGACAACTGAACACTGATCTGGTGTTTGGAGTTATAGAAATACATAGCTGTATGCAGACTGCATTTAGGTTTGGGCATACTTTTACCTGTAGAGACAAGACATACCATGAGCCCTGGGACTATTATTGTATATTGAAAGACTTGCAAACCCCATTTGGACATATGGCATGTGATGCACCTTAGTAACTGTGATGTTGGGTCCAACAATACAGACTGACAGTGTCAACACCCAGATACTCTGGAAATTGAATGTTGGTGGGATACGTGAACAAGACAGTGGCAAAAGGTAAGCTGTGAACATGCATGACATAGCATTTTTGTGCAAATATGTGTGTTGTGACTCCACTCCCCTGGGTATTACTGTCAAGCCCTAAGGATACAGGATGGCCAATACCTTCTCCTCCCAGGGAAAGAGATGTAATGGGGTACTGGGAGGACCACCGCCAGTCTTCTTGGCCTGCCGCTGCAGATTGGAGACCAGGGAACGAACCTTGCCCCCGAGGCATTTTCACCTCTTTCTGATGTCCTGCTTTGTGCACAGTGTGGTGCCTACAGCATTCACTCTGTCAACGATCCTGTCCCACATTTAAATTTTCCTACTGAAAGGAGAATGCTCTACTCTTATGATTCCATCCACCATGACTCTTAACTCATCTTCTGAAAAATTGAGATTTTTATGTGACATGGTAGAATAAAAACGGGTGACAGTGACTTACTAAACAGGGTGTGAATGTGTAAAAGTATGTGCAAGGTGTTCTATGGGATGGTGAAAATAAGCTGTGTCTAATGTGAGAAAATGCCTCTTTTTAACATGGTTAGACCCTACTTTTTGCCTGGTATGTGATGTAGCCCAGAAATTGTTAGGCCCATATTTATACTTTTTGACGCAAACCAGCCCCGGCGCTGGTTTGCGTCAAAAAATTTACCGCCGGCTTACACCATTCCAACGCGCCAGATGGGCGCCTTATTTATGGATTGACGTTGGCCGGCGCTGCGGGTTGTTAAGAGTGAAAAAAAATGACTCTTACCGGGCAGTGCCGGTGTAGAGAAGAAAGGGGGTTGTGAATCAAAAAATGGTGTAAGTCAGGTTAGAGTAAAAAATCATGGCTCTAACCGTGCTTGTGCCATTTTTGGATGCACAACCCCCATTGAAATGACTCCTGTCTTAGCAAAGACAGGAGTCATGCCCCCCTGCCCAATGGCCATGACCAGGGGACGTCTGTCCCCTGGGCATGGTCATTGGGCACAGTGCCATGTAGGGGGGGCCCAAGTGAGGCCCCCCTATGCCACTTAAAAAGAATAATAAAAAAATACTTACCTCAGCTTACTTGTACATACCTGGGATGGGTCCCCGCATCCATGGGTGTCCTCCAGGGGGGTAGGGGTGGCACGGGGGTGTCCCTGGGGGCAGGGAAGGGCACCTGTGAACTGCTTCCATGGTCAGAGACCATGGAAATGAGCCCACAGGTCCCTTAACGCCTGCCCTCACCCAAGTGTTAAAAAACAGCGCACAACAGGCTGAGTGCCCTTTTTTAAGGCCCGCCCCCTCTGTGCGTCAAAATGACGCAGGAGTATAAATAAGGCGCACAGGCCTTAAAGTCATTTTTTTGGACGGGAACACCTACCTTGCATGTCATTAACGTAAGGCAGTTTCCCGCATCCAGAAAATGACACACACTGAGGAATTTTGACGTTCGTGGGGTCGGGCGTCATAGTATAATTACGGTGTAAGGTTTACGCCAAATTTGCGTCAACATTTTTGACGCAAATCTGGTGCAAACATAGTATAAATATGCCCCTTAGTACCCAGGGCCCCTGCTAACCAGGTTCCCTGGGACAGAGCTCTTTCCCTAAAGTGTTGTGAAGCATTGGCACAATTGGAGACACCTTTAGCTGCCCCCTTAAGCCCCTAGTAAATGGTACTTAGGTACCCAGGGCAGGAGGTACTAAGTGTAGGCATCTGAGGGCAGCAGCACTGATTGTGCCACCCTGTAGGGCCATGCATTCAGGTGCACCCAGCACTGCCATTGCAGGCTGAGTGTCCTGTTGCAAACCTAAAATGTGACCTCAACATGGCACACAGCCTGTGTACTATGTCCACTATACACTGCCTGCACTATGGACAAGACACCCCTCTGGCAGGCCTTCTAGCCCTAAGGAAGGGTGCACTATACTGCATGTGAGGGCATAGCTGCATGAGCAATATGCCCCCACTTTGTCCTTGCCAAGCCTGGGACATAGTGAGCGAACAGAGCAGCCATTTTTAATACATGTGCTGGACACTGGTCAATACGATTTTCACAGCTACATGATGGACACTCTGAAACCTGGGCTGTTTGGTATCGAACAACTCAGAAAGATAAATCCAAATTGGTACCATTACTGAATTTATCACCACATGTACCCAGGGGTCAGCTTAGAGGTGCTGCATGTAAAAACTAACTACCCTGGCATGGTTGCTGGTTGGTCACATCCAGCCTGCGACCTCCTGACACAAATGTGCACCCCTGGGGTTAGGGCTTCTGCCCTCTGGGATGTAGGACAAAGCCCTTTCTGGGTGAAGGTGCTAACACCCCTTCCCTCAGGAATGTGCACTGCCCTGATGGCGAGTTTCAAAGGGCTTACTGCTATGAAATTTGACCTCCAGGCCTGCTGCAAGCAGCAGATGGCCGCCCGTTGAAAACCCCCACTTTTGGTGGGAGCAACGGCGGGAAACTCAAACAAAGGAAAGGGGAAGTGGCCCTACATGGCAAGCACCCCCCTTAGGTGTTGCATGTGAGGTGGACTCTCCATTTCACTTTCCTCCATCTTTGATGGAAGGGAAATAGCCAATCAGGTGTAGGGAAGTGACGTCTGCCCACAGGAAGTAGTCACCTATTGGGTATAGCCACCCTAAGGTAATTGACCCATTGGTCATGATCAGGCTACCCCTAAAACACCCACTAAAAACAGTATTCAGTGGGCATACCTGGACCAAGAAATCAGAATCAATGGACAGAAGAAGACCAGCAACAAGGAGATCCAAAGGCACGAGACCTGTGGACCTGCTGCACCAAAGAAAAGGCAGCAAAACCTACCTGCTGCACCCAGGATCAGACGATCACTGCTGAGGAGCTGCTGGATAACTGGAAAAACTCTAAAAAAAAAAACAGAGGACCTAAAGGCTTTGCAACTTGCCAAATAACTCCCTCCAGAGTGGAGGTACCACTCTAAATCCACAAGGAACCAACAAGCCAGTGAGGTCCACTTCACTGACCGGGCACTGATACAAGAACTACATATCGCAGCCAGACCAAACTTCACACCCACAACCACAAGGACAAACCCTCCCAGCATGCCAAGTTTTGTAGCACTGCACTCTCTAGTGGCTGAATCATACTTATACCCTGCATATTGGTCACCCGACTTTGGACACCAAGAAAAACAGCCAACCCGGGACTGTAAAAGGATCAGGAGGAATCCCCAGTCGAGGGACTTTAGAAACAGCATGGACCCCCACCAGAGTGCCCCTGTGTTCTGCAAATGGCCCTTGAACTGGCCTACCTCCTGCTTCTGAGAGCATCCTTGCGCACAGCTCCTGTGTCACTGATTCGCTCTGTACCCTGCTGCCCTGTGCCCTGCACCAGAGAACCACCTTTGCCCTACGGGTCTCCCACACCTTGAGACCTTGGCACTCCAATGGGATCCCCAGGATCCACCTTTAAACTTACCTGTGCAGTGCTTTTCAAAGTGGTCCCCCACAGTGGCCCTGCACCAGTTCAAGAGACCTTTTCCCACTGCTCCCACTAGAACCAGGAGACGCCTGAAGTTCTCCAGCTGGCACAGTGTGACCACCAATGGCCTCAACCAACCTGCAAAAGAAGAACTTTGTAAACCGACTGTACAATTTTATAAGCATTTTTAAAGGCTATTCTCCATTGATTCCTATGGTGCATAATTACGCACAAAAAGACTATTTATATTAAACTTCAAAACTTCGTATCTCTACAAGTATTTTTGATGATCATGGTCTTAAAAGATACACACAAATCTGAAGTATTTTTATAAATTGGCCTTGAGTTATTCCTTTGAGTGTGTGAGTTGCAAGCTTGATGCTGTGCGTACAACAAATGCTTTGCAGTTCTCCAAGATTGGACTCACTGCTTGAGCAAGCTACCATAAAATTTAGAGCATTAGATAGTCTAGTTCTTACCCCTGTAAACCAATGGGTGGTTGCCTGGACCTCCTGCACAATGTGCCTAGCTTTGCACACAACATAGAGGGCCAGCATCCAACATCTAATATGTGTACTCTGTAGAAAAAGGCTCTCTGGCTTCTGTGTCTTGATGTGTAAATCTATCTTTGTAAAAAATGTATCTCTCCTATAAATTTTACAGACAATCAATTCTAACAAATAAGAAAAAGTAAGAAAAAATATTTAAATTTTATTCCTAATCACATATACATCGATAGAAAAAAACTTAAGAAAAAATATTACTAACACAAAGACATAAGGACAGTTAGTTACTAACACCCATCACAACACTAACTCCAGACTCACTCACAACAGGACAACAAATTAGACAATTATAATTACCAACGAACATATACATATATCAATGCAAAAAAATACATATCCACATCAATGAATTATCTATTTTCAAAATAGATGATATATATCCAAACTATATTCAACATATACAATTAGGCAATTTTCAATCATTTAATATATTTCTTTGCTTTCTATTATGTGATGTAATTGCAAATAATCTCTTCACAGTTCATCAAACATATACCATCACTCTACTTGTGGGAGTCCGTATATTCCAGCGTTCTTCACATATATGTTAATCGGCCACCCTTGGTGTTCCGTTTTTTCGCGAATATTCCAAACTTCACTCCCTCAGATGCCAATGCAACTGTGGTGGAAATTCACTAAGCCGGCCTTAATATTGATTCACAAAGTATCTAAGCCAGCCGTACTAATAATTGCCAACACGTGTTTTGGTGGTCTCCATAATAAATTGATCCTTTAAGCCACCTTCCTCAGGGCCACAAATAAAGATACATCAACAAGCTGGAAATATCTTGATGTGTTAATGCAAAGGATCATGGTCTGTAAAGGTGTGAGTTTAATAGTGTCCTTTGCAGGTGTGTCAGCTGTGGTAATGTGTGCCAGCTGTGCTGTTTTCAAATTCATCTAATGTGCAGTTGTCTATTACTTTGCTGACCGCAGACCACCATGGTTTCGTACCGCCATTGGCAGAACGCGAGGTAGAGACCGCCACGGTGTCTGTGTGCTTGTAATATGCTCAGTGGTTAGTCGCAATGCTTTTGGTGCTGGAGGTCTGACACCCTATTTCCAGGCCGCTTGCAGTCTACCATTTTGGCTTGGCGGTCTGCGGTCCTGTCTGCGTTACTCATTATAGGGGAGTCAGAAAGTTCACCAACTTGGAGGTCCGACCTCAAAACTCGGAATGAGGCACTAAGAGCATGAATCAAAGAGGTAGATTTGCATGGGTAGATCTACTCAGGTGTAGCTCTCCTCCCAGACTGTGGTCTAGATCTTTGTTCTTTGGCACTTTATCTTTTCAAGTGGAGATTTACACCTAGGTTTAAAAAATGAGGGCCTGATTTAGAGAAACATGACGAATATCTGTCTGCAGTATTACAAGTGCCTTACGATATAATGTACTCGTAATGCAGTGGACGGGATATCTGTCTTGTTTGTGATGGAGTATCCCATCCACTAAAGCCTAAATCAGGCCCTAAGAGTCTCCTTCCCCTCAAATAAGAGTGTGCAGAATTCACCAGTTTAGGGGAGATTTCAGCCACTTTGTCAGAGATTTCCTAGTAGGAAAATGTAGACAACTGTAATAAAGTTTTTTTTTTTTTTAAATAAAGAAATACTTTTTATGTAAAATATAAGAGTAAAATGCTTTAAGCAAATAATATTGATGTCAGACTACTTGAAGAACAATATACAACACAATACTTAGTAAAATTAACTTTATATTAAATTATATATTGAGATAAATGCACTCATTATGTTGAAACAAATTTGCTAGCAATACTATAAAATTAACATCACTGATCCTTATTAAAATGTTTATTTTTATTTAATATGGAACAATCATAGTTATAAGTTATATTTAATTAGCTTTTATCATTTACAGACGTTTGAATTTTATATAAAAATCTATTTCAGTTTCTTTGAAGTTTAAGCCTATTATTAAAATTAACATTATCCATCCTTATTAATATATTTATTTCTATTTAATATGTAATAAACATCATTATTATAAGTTATATATGAGTATTTGTAATCATTTTTAGACGTTTTACTTTAATTTAAAACTCCACCCATTTTGTAGCAATTGTGCTCTATTCCTACCACTTTCCTCTCTGCCTTCCACATTTACAACTTAAATCAACAGCTATGTGTGAGGAGGTCTCCGTCAAGTGTGTGCCAATCTATGTAAAGATGCCAGTGAAGAATTTAGAAGTGTGCGATATTAATATAATTTGTTTCTGCATAATGATGCTAAATCATGACAAAATTACATGAAATAAGGCATAATTAAGCACAATACAAATCCACCATTTTGCACTGCATTTTAGTGCAAAATGTGTCCCTGTGTAAATTTTTGGGAAAAGGACGCATTAAAAAAACAACCAATTGAGTTCTATTGACCTTGTACGTCCTCATAAATTGACCACTAATTGTGTCATTCTGTAACATTTTTTTACACCGAATAGTGCATTACACAAAGTCGCTCAAGGACCCAATTTAAGGAATTTTGCGTAAAAAGCACATGGAATTTTCCATGGAGCGGAATTTATCGCCTACCTCTACTTATAACCCGTTGTTGACTCTTCCCTCTTCAATCTCCACTTGACTCACCCACAACCTCATTCTACCACTGTGATCTCTTGTATAACCTAGATTCTTCCCTTCTCTATCTGACCATAACTCACCCCAAACCTCATTTTATTGCTGTAATCTCCTAAAAAAACACTTCCTAGTCCCTTCCTCCTATACCCCTCCTTTGACTCATCTCAAACCTCATCTTACTACTATAGTTCCCCCAAAAACACAATGTAGACTCATTCCTCATCTATCCCTCCTTTATTCTATTCAATCAAACTAATAGACTCATGTTCATCGCTCAAATTACCCATTTATATTTCCCTATACTAATCCACCGCTAATCCTATGGGTTCCAGAGCAGAGTGCTATTCCCTGAAAAACACTCCAATGCCTCATCAGGGGAGTAAGTGCTACACAAATACAATTATTATTACAAATTCTTGAAATTATGTGAATTATAATCACTTCATTTAAATGTTGCTCGTGCCTAGTGGAGCTCTCCTTCCATACGATTGTGAATTGCATTTTGTAGTATGTGAAGCAGTACTGCTAGTGAACTACATAGCATTCTACAAACTACCAGTTGAGAGTCAGGCTCTAAGTTAGAATGTCCAGAATCCAACAGTGTAAGTGTGCGCCAAGACTCTACCAGCTTTTTTAGCTATGTCTGTGCCAATCACTTGTCCTATATTTTTTAGCAATCAGACTGTGTAATCAAAGATAAGAAAAGATAGCAAATTAGACTATGGACCCCATTCTTGAAGCTATTGGCACCTATAAGTCAGTTTTACATGCGCAAGTATGTGCACTTTCAAAAGCAAAATCCCTATTCAAAATGAGTAAAGGTGATTTGCACTTTTAGATATATTTACTCACATGAATCTTTCATTGTGAATAAACTCTGCTCTGTGGGTGTGGAAACGGGGTTCCAGGGCAGACATCTTCCAAGTATATGCATGTCCACAGCATTGCAGATTTGTAGACATTCACAATGCATACTCTGCTCCCAAGAAGGAATATGTGTGTATGTAGATTTAATCCTGTTAAGGAAGGAAGTGCATTCCCTTCCAGTATGAAGAGAGGGGACAATGCAGAACCGGTGGAGGACCTGGAGATGAGATATTTCTCATTAGCAAATATAATACCCTCTGTAAAAAGGAAAAAAGGTTTTTTGAGAGTGAAAATATATGTAGGTATGTATTATCTCATATAAAAAAGGAATTCACATAACATTTCCAAGATTAGGCTGGGGAAGCTTGACTCATGCAGGTAGTCATGTGTTATCGCAGAAGTGTTGTGAATTGCTCTAATGAGTAAGCCTACATCCATGAATAGTCATAAGTCTCTAGGTTGATATTGTTTTAAGGAGGCCATATATGTCTTTAGGCAGTTATAACATGTTGTCATCCCACATATCACATTTGTGATTGATGTGAGTGATGACACTGTAGAAGCCAGGTTGAGCTCAAGTGCTTAGCTCAAATGCCACCCATTAAGATTCAGGATTTTAGAGTTAAGGACCAAGCATATTTCAACTTCCTGTAGTCAAATGTCCCTAGATGTCAACAACATTATTAGCATTATAATGTTAACAGATATTGTGCGGGAAGTTAGGTCATATAACCTTGTGGGACATGGTTCAGGAGTACTTTTGGCTCACTTGTGGATTGGAGGAATAATCTAGGAGTACTACAAAAGTAGGCCACAACAACACCTTTGTGAATCAGACATCACAAATTAACTGCCCTTATGAACTTCCAAGGTAAATGGTGTATGTGAGGAACCTTTGTTGGCCTGATTAGCATAACGCTTTACTATGGGTTTAACTGTCCCTGGTCAATTTAATCAAAGCAAGCTTTCATTTTACAGTAAGAATTTAATTATGTGATGTTGCTGGTTAACATAAAACTGTCAGGACTCCTTCTTGATTCCTATAGTTAGTATATTTATATAGTATGAAAATACCCCCCCAGGAAACAGCAACCATAAGGTATAGAGCTGTAGGGAGACACATACCTTATGGCCATAAGTGTATGCAAACACAATGACCATGATTATCACATGTTTTACAGTGTCTCCGGTCCATAAAATAGTTGGTGCTCAATCTCTGGACCTAGAATTGGAGAATTTTGAGAAGTTGAGAGCCACAGGCAGCCGCTGTGCCTGCCCTCATACTTCTGCACTGGAGAGTAGAACAGGCTCCACCACTCTTTCTCCAGATGGAACTGCTTTGGCTGCCCATTGGTCTGCGCTATATTTATAATCTGTTGAATCATTTATGAAACAATCATGATCCATGACCAACACCTCTCCTCTTCTTGCACACAGGCTTGAAATCTCTGGTGGCTCTTTGCACTTGTATAGGTTATTCAATATCTGCGAACCTATGGAGCATTGGTGCTGCAGAACATCAATGAGGAAGTGTGTGATCATCCAAATGCAATCTCAATGAATAGGTGATTGCTTGAAAGAACTGAGGAAAACTGTTCCTAAGGAATGAATACAGGAAAAAACATACTGGAGGAAAGAGTAGCAAGGAGGTCTGATGCTTTACCATATCACAAGCTTTTAACAGACGAGAAGGTTAAAAAGATAGAGAGGACATAGTCTTTGATTTTCCAGGCACAGCAAACTCAAATGTTGCTGTTTCTGTGCTGCAGCAGTGGCAGAGTATACACTGGCATGCTTTGAGACACATCTGTGTGCTCTTGCAACTTAGTGACACATGCTCTTTAAACAGCCTTGCACATTAAGAGGAAAAGGATTGAAGAGGGAGTAGTTTGAGGGTTTCTCTGTGTAGAAATTAGGTTTTCAAAGGAGATGTATGATCTGACAAATGTTTATTGTAGCAGAGAAAGTGCCTTTCCAGCCAAAGGAGTTAATGGTATTGAAAATGAGTGGGCACGCTTTCAGGCATATAGGCTCATACGTATGAAATGTTTGCTAAGCCTTTGCGTCATTTGTTTACGCAAAACCTACTGCCATATTTTCCCGTCTAGTGTAAAAATATCTGAGTTAGCCTCATGTTTTGGGAGCACAAACCCACCTTGCGTTGTTTTGCGACAATGATATGCAAGGTGGGCGTTCCCTTCCAAAAAATGATGCTAGCCATCTAGCTCCATATTTACACCCAATGCTAAAACAACAGACAGAAAGGAATCATTCTAAAAATAATTACGCAAAGCCCGATTTGTCTGGTCAGACCAGGTGTTAAAATGAGGCCCACACACCACTACTTAGGGAAAACAAACAGCAGGAGCATTGGCAACCTCCTGGATAACATAGACCTGTTAATGCTCCAGCTTGGTATATGCCGCAAATGACAGCAACAGCAACAGTTCCCCCGGCACCACCACAGCAATCCCAAACACCACCACAGCAACCACAAGGGCAGTGCAGAAGGCGGCGGAGGATATTTCAACAGCGCACAACCATCCTTGCACTCAGGGAACAAGATGTCATCAGAGCCTACCGTCTGAAGCGGGAGTCCATTGTACACCTACTGCACCACATAGCGCCAGACAGCACTGCAAGGGTGGAAATTCCAACAAATATTTCACCCATGACCAAACTCCTCACTGTCCTCCATATGCTGGCATCAGGATCATTCTGGACACCAGGTGCACAAGTGGCTGATATCTCGCAGCCATCCTTTTCAGCGTTCCCACCAAAGGTTCTGGATGCAATCATCCGCCTCACACCCGACCACATCTGCTTCCCCAACACCCAGCAACTGCAAAAGGAGACCAAGCAAGGTTTCTTCCTTATTGCTGGGTTCCTACATGTGCTGGGTGCAATGGACTGCACCCATGTCCAACTTGTGCCACCTGAAGCAACAAAACACTTCTACAGAAACCACAAACACACCCATTCAATAAATGTGCAGGTCATTGTGGACCACCGTGGGCTCTTCACAAACATCCTAGCCAAATATCCCGGCAGAGTCCATGATGCCCACATATTCTGCATTCCACCACCAACAAGGATGGGCAATATGACAATGGCCACCATACCAACCAGGACACAGACAACACACCAACCTTGTAGGACAAGCAAGACATATACCACACTAAACACACATAAGCAGGGAACCCATGTACAAACAACAACACATATGCCACATGCCACACTACACCACATTCATTGCACACCACACACACATACACCCAGTTCTACATAATACAGCAACAACCTGACTGGCACACCACATGAAGGACAGGTGGAGCTATGTTTCCTTTGCTTCCAGAAGCTGCGCCCAAACCATTACAAGTGTCCACTGGTTGACAACTAAATACAGATCCCACACACATTCCACCAAACAATGAATACCTCAGCTATATGAATGGCATAGGCCATGTAAATGTAAAGAAAGTCACACAAAGGCACAGCCCCACCTTTGCCATGGTGTACAAGGCTCTGGTGGCACCCTTATCAAATGCCACACAAGTGTTGCCATTACCACCTACATGGCACCTACACATACCTGATGTACCTCTAGTGTGCACCTTCACCTGTCTGTTGCATTGTGCTGCGCACATAGGAATACAACATCACCAGCCATGAAAGACCATGGGGCAGATGAATGAGAAGTGATGCTGCACCTAGTCCAGTGTCACTTGAAATGCTCCCCTTAGCACCCCCTAATGCCACCATGTGTGCACTGTATACAAGAAACGGTCCACCATGGCGCAGTGTATGTGTACTACTGTAAAGATAATGGATGCCATAGTAGGGCTCTAGGAGTATTGAGAACATAACTTATCTTTCCTGCACCGTACATAGGGACCCATTCAAAAATATGGTGTTCCCCCTCCCAATGCCTGCACTTTGCATGTGTTGAAAGTGTCTGTGATAAATCATGTATAGGAACCTTGGAAATTCCACTGCTCCTATTTTGCTACTCCCCCAATTGTGTGAATCACACCCTTGTACACATGATGGCTGGCACACCCATCTTCTGACAGAAAGGGTCACAAAGTGTCGCACTGCATGCGTAGTGCCACATGGTAGCATGGAGGGCTGAGTTTGGCTTCGTAGTGCAACCATGGTGTCAGTACAAATTACACCATTTTGGTGCAAGGAAGTGGTAGGTTCCACTAACAATAGGACACAGCCTCAAATATGAACAAAACACACACATGTTTGGCATAGTTGAACTGTCAGTTTGGATTAATTTGACAATCACCATCTCACTCAGCCACAACCCATGATAGTAATGTCCATAAACACAAACCAATACAACCATACAGCCAAACAGAAGCACACACAATACCAGAAGCAAGTTGGAGTCACCACTCCACCTAAAACTTCTACCATGGAACATACAAAACCACAAATATGCATTACCAACACATGTTCTCTCATTCCTTAGCAGCCGAGCAAGGTTACGACATACAGCCAGGTGATGACACCTTTTGGCAACCCGACAACAGTGGAAGAGTGTGCATGCAATGAAGGGCACAGAAGGACACAGATCATGGTGGAGAGGACATTTGGGATCCTGAAGTCAAAGTTCAGGTGCCTGGCCCTGACAGGAGGAAGCTTGTTGTATGTACCAGCCCTGTTATGCAAGATGATACTTGCATGTGCTATCTTGCATAACATATATATACAGACCAATGTTCCCTGGGATGAACTGGTAGATGTCCCCAATGAGAAGGAGGATGATAAGGGTGCCACACAGTTGAAGGAGGAACAACAATACACTGCTTCTGGAGTTCGCAGGAGATAACAAATTTGACAGAACTTTTAAACCTAGACAGTGTACAAATAATATCACTTTGTAAATATCTCCAATAAAATAATTTGCACCAGATTCCCCACAGTCAACTCATTTTCCACTTTATATATCATTAAAATGTTGCTCATACCTCAGAGAGGAGGAAAGAAACACAACAGTAATAAAGATGGTTGGAACATAGGTTGTGATGTAAGAGGGTCTAGCGCTTCCAAGCCACACATCAGTGTCCCATAACAGAGGGCCATGTGGCTCTCAAAGGCCTAGATCCACACACCACAAAAAATATGTTGTGTTAAGTGGGCATTGTGAAGATTCCTACTCCTTTCCCAACATCATCCACACACCTGGCAAGATGTATGCAAGGGGGGTGTACGTACGATAGGGGATGTTTCTAAGTTAGAGAAATAGGAACTGAACTGTGTCACATCTCAGGTAGATAGCTGCTATGCCAGCACTGAGCATGTGTGACCAGGGGAGAGCCCATTGGGATCAATGGACCTTCATTGACTGTTGAGGGTAAGGAATCCAAGTTTGAGCCTAAGCCTGCACCCTATTTCAAAGGTGTGATGTTCCAGCACTACCATTGGGCCCAATCCTGCCACATGGTGTGCCGTACCTCAAATATAGCACACACATGTTGGCTGTGGAGTGCGCTAAGGTTTACTAGACAAGTGAAGAAGCAGTAGGTGCTGATCCACTCTCCATACATATGGCACATAGCTAAAATTGTTAGAATGCACCACCAAATGAATGTCTGGGTGGAATGTAAGCAGAGTCTGTTCCACCTGCTTATGTACATTCTAATACACTTGTCACACAACTCTGATATCTTAACACATGTTTCCAGCTAATCTGGATATACATGTGAAGACTGATGTGCAGGTGCATGGCCTAGGTAAGAAAGGGTTTGCAATTACCTACAATGGTTGACATGTGTCCGCACGGTCACCCAGTATAGTCTATGTGATATCATCACACACCACATATGAAAACACACCTCTCATTGACACTCACATGTCTGACCAAGAGAAAGTTGCCAACCGTGACAAATTCCCCTAAAATGTCTAAGGCCCTCATTCTGACCCTGGCGGTCCTAAACCGCCAGGGCCGCGGGCAACGGAAGCACCGCCAACAGGCTGGCGGTGCTTCATTGCCCATTCTGACCGCGGCGGTAAAGCCGCGGTCAGAAAAGGGGATCTGGCGGTTTCCCGCCGGAATACCCCTGGCAGGGCTGAACCTCCATGGCGGCGCTGCAAGCAGCGCTGTCATGGGGATTCCGACCCCCTTCCCGCCAGACTGTTTCTGGCGGTTTTGACCACCAGGAGCAGGATGGCGGGAACGGGTGTCGTGGGGCCCCCTAACAGGGCCCCAGCATGATTTTCACTGTCTGCATAGCAGACAGTGAAAATCGCGACGGGTGCAACTGCACCCGTCGCACCCCTGCAACACCGCTGGCTCCATTCGGAGCCGGCCTCTGTGTTGCAGGGCCTTTCCCGCTGGGCCGGCGGGCGCTCCTTTGGCGGGCGCCCGCCGGCCCAGCGGGAAAGCCAGAATGGCCTCCGCGGTCTTTTGACCGCGGAGCGGGCAAATGGCAGTGACCGTATGGTGGGCGGCGGTAGTCAGAATGACCGCCTAAGTCTCTAACATGCCACTCAGGTGTGGGATGTGCAAGTATGTCTAGCAATGTCCAAACATGTCACCGACCCATCCTAAAATGTAGGGCTGAAGAAGGAGGCAAATATGTTGCACGTGTCAAATAAATAATACAGCGCTGAGATGATTTCACTCACTAACAAGGTACACTCATGGTGACAGTGACATAGATTGTGGAATGCAGAGTTTAGTTCAAACCCATGTACACCAAAGGATGTGGAAGGACAGCTAAGAGAATCCAACAGATACCTGAAGATACAACATGTGGCACAGATACTTAGAGATACAACATGGGGGGGTCACTTGGAGACTACACAAGAGCTGTGGCAGGTGTACTGTCATGTGCGTGTGGAAGGCATTTAATCCCACAAAGTCTGGAAATGGGTGGGTAACTATCATGTAGCCAGTAGTAGAAGATGTGTACATCTTAAAATTACACAAGTCACGCGTTGCATCTTGTCCATGTATGACCGGACAATATTGCAGGAAAAGATGTGTACAAAGTGTATGCAGCCTAAAGAATGCCAGCAATGTAGGACCTAATCTATTTGAAACAAGATATGCTGTAAATGATGGAGAAGTTACACACATGGACCAATATTGACTGTGCAACACAACAATGTCACCATGTGATCACCCAACGTATGTTCAGAGAGGATGCCTACATCAGTACATAACCCACTCATGTTTGCTACAACAACAACATTGTAGTTGCCCGTCGCATACTATTCCGACAGATGACATCATCTATGCCCTGGGTCGTACAAAAATTATAAGTCACAGAAGAGATACAGGCCCTAACCAAGCTGCAAATGGAAAGTACTAAGAATGTATTACCATGTCTGTCAGACCATGCCAAATGATGAGACATGTCCTACACGTACAAGTAGCGAGTCCCCTGTACATGATTGAACAAGCCTGACATCAAGTACCCCAAAGGAAAATTAAAATCCCAGGCCATTTGATCACAAATATGCATGTGTCAGTCTGCAGGGGTCTGTGCATTGCTCTGCTGAAGAGCTATCATGAGGAGGCTAGATCCCCGCCCAACACCCCCTCACCCCAATGTTGATGCTCAATTGACTCTTGACACAGTAAGGGGCCTGATGCATGTGCACAATGTACTGAGCAGAGTGGAGCACTGAAAACCTGTGGCAAAACATGCAACTATGGGGGTCATTCCTACCCTGGCGGTCCGAGACCGCCAGGGTAGGGGACGGAGGAAGCACCGCCAACAGGCTGGCGGTGCTTCTGGGGCTATTCTGACCGCGGCGGTAAAGCCGCGTTCAGAAAAGGGAAGCCGGCGGTTTCCCGCTGGCTTCCCGCTGCCCCTGTGAATCCTCCACCGCGGCGCTGCAAGCAGCGCCGCCATGGGGATTCCGACCCCCTTCCCGCCAGCCTGGTTCTGGCGGTTTTCACCGGCATGGGCACTGGCACGGGCATGGGCACTGCAGTGGCCCCCTAACAGGGCCCACATTGATTTTCAGTGTCTGCTTGGCAGACACTGAAAATCGCGACGGGTGCAACTGCACCCGTCGCACACCAGCAATTCGGAGCCGGCTTCCTCGTTACTGGTGCTTTCCTGCTGGGCGGGCGGGCGGCCTTTTGGCGGTCGCCCGCCAGCCCAGCGTGAAAAACAGAATGACCGCCGCGGTCTTTTGACCGCGGTACGGTCTTCTGGCGGTTCCCGCCCGGCGGGCGGCGACCGCCGCTCGCCAAAGTAGGAATGACCGCCTATGTGTCTATGTGGGCCTAAAAATTCACACAGTACAAATGAACACTAGGTTGCTATCATTGCCTGACTGTGACACTGCTACACAGTTGTATGTCATTGTGTGTGACAGTCATAACAAACATGTTGTGGTCGATTGTAAGTACCTAGTTTGTGTCTGATATCTCTGCACACATGTAGCACTTAAATGGGAAATGCCTAGTATTGTGTGTTGGAGTTTGCACAAAAGTCACCTTTCTACTAATCAAAAGGCATTCGTATCACATGATCATTGACAGCCTTAGTGACCATCAGATGTGTTCCAACATACGGAAACATAGGTGGGACTGATATGACTACACAGCCATTTAACAAAATCAAACATGGGTGTATGCAGGAAGGTAGATATGTGAGGTTTTATGTCGCATGAACACACCACTGTGGTAAATTTTGCACATATGACACTACACATGTCTTTCTACACACACAGCACATACCAACCTTCATTGACACATGCTGTGTAGCCTTTTTAGTTATAGCTTCATACACATTATTTTAGTGAACTAGGCCTGCCGCTGTGCACTTTAACCTAGATATATTTTATTCAGCTTTGTTTTTTGGTTTTAACAATAGCTGTTCTTTGCCTAGGTCAGCACTGCGTACTTATACAAGACATTTTTTTCACTCTGTGCTTTTCTCAAGGCTGTAGTAAGATAGGTTGCCGGTAAACGTGATAGCGCTTTGTCTCTAGTGTTCATAGAAACATTCACATCCTTACGTAGGGACATTTTCTCAGAATATCAGCTGTTTTATTATAAAAACACTTCTCTGTCCCATACATGTTAGAGGGAGATTCCAGCCAGATGGCCATGATTGTATGCTGATTGCTGAACGCTTCGCTACAGCTGCTTATGTAGACTACAGGCCTCTTGCTCAGGTGTGAGGGGTGATGTCTTCCCAAGGGAACCTGAAGGGCAGAACTAGAGCTTAACATGCTGTGCTCTAACATAGCCTAGGTAGGAATTATTTTAATGATTCTAGTGACAATATGGTAGTGTTATTTTTATGCTTTACTCTCCTTGTCACAATTTTAATCCTGTCATGCTTCATCGTCCTAGGTATTACAGTACATGCTTTATTATCTAAGATGCAGTTGCTCCATTCAAACTTATTGAGACATATACTGCCTCTGATCGTCCTTGTATATGTGAGACTAATGTAAATGAGAGAAACGGATGCGCTCTGAATGACCATGATTTTCCTGAGGGGTCAATTGTGTCATGCACTCAGCTGCCCAATCGTCCCTGCTCTTGGGTAGAGCAGAGATGAGGTACTGCTACTTAGCCAGAGCAAAACCCGGATTGGGCTGACAGGTGTCACCAGTAGTGGGTTTAGACTCAGTCCCCCACAATGCAGGTGAATCTGCCGCCCAAATCCAGTAGTCTCATTAGAATAATGAGAGCCTACGCGACATGGCACCATCTCCTGCATCATATATGCATGGCCAACTATATGTCACAGGTGTAGCAGAGCATCATGAATCCTGACCCTAACAACACACTTCAGTGTGGACACCATGCACTCACATTTCCAAATGTAACATGAAATCAACCAGCTGTTGTCCACTGCATCCTCTGAATACGATTTTCCGTGGGCATCACATAGCCCATCATATCAACTGTGTTGTTGTTAAATGTGCATTTGGAAATCCGACATTACAATGGGATAGACCCACAAATATGTGTTAGATCACATATGTACAATCCTAATATACATGTGGTAACATGTATGTGTACAAAGTCTAGCAACACATGCAGATGTGCAAATTGTACATGCACACATAGGTAGCCATACCATACTTAGTACATACATGCATAGCCCCTGTGGCATGGTATGTGAATCTGGGTGCACTGTCAGCCTTTCTAACAAACTCCACTCATTTCTGTTATGCGTCAACATTTTTTATGCAAACGGCAATATTTCATACTCTGCTTTGCCAAAAATATGATGCATGGCCCCTGTGCATCAATCGCACGTCTACAGGCCTTGTCAGGCTTCCTGGGAAGGAATACAATGCATGATAGTCATGTGTCAAATTTTTTGATGCAAGTGGCAATACTTCTTACTTTGCTAAGCAAAAAAATGACGCCTGGCCCCTGCGCATCAATTGCAAGACTTGATGCCTTGTCAGCCTCAATGGGAAAAAAATGGCGCATGACCGTCGTGCGTCCTGGCTGCATACATGGTACAGTGCATTTACTTTCACTTTCACTTCACAGTCTTTTTGTCTGTGACTCTGTCAGGGTGTGGAGATGGTGCTGGTGGAGTCTTGGTGTTATTGGAGAGTTTTGTACTGTGTCCTGTTGCCGTTGTGTGCTTTTTGTCCTATTCCCAGTGTCTAGGGGTAGCATAGCTTGTTGGGGTTTTTGGGGTTAGGCAGGGTAGTTAATTACGTTAATTTTTTTGGGCTGTTAGATTTGCTGTTTGCTCACTGCACAATGTCTGGGACAGGGAGGGAAACCAAGATGGTAGCAGATGAACTGGGAGGGTACATTTGGCTGGTGCAGCAATATCTTCCGATGATGCTAGTTGTGGGTGGCTGCGTAATACAGGGCTATACCACAGAGGCATGGAGGCTGCGGTGGGTCAAGGTGCTCCACCACCTGCACGAAATATTCAAGGTAGTGTGCACCGACCACCAGTTGAAACACCATTGGGCTGACCTCATAGCACTGGATCACCTGGTGATTCAGATTGGTGGACCAGTTGGTTAGTACCCCATTTGCATTGCAACATCCTTATTTGCATGTGCATAACAGGCGGACATAAGGTTGAGTGCAGCATGTTTTGTCAAGGGTCAGGACAGGCTGTTGTGTGCCAGATTTAAGAGCCCCTAGCGCCACCTTAGTGCTGCCATTGTGAAATTATTAAATTACGCTAAGGCAGGGCTGAAGTGCCTCTTTCCCCACACCATATTAACAAAATGGTGCAATGCATGCCTGGAGCCACTTGCACAACATGATAGCTGCGCCAGGCATCATGTATGGCAGGGGGTCCTCCCCTATTAGTGGGGCAAAATAAATGGGGCAGGGAATATTTTTATATATCCTAGTGCCATTTTTCACGCACTTTGAACGCCTGCTAAGAGCAGGCGTTAAAAGAGGGCATAACTTTATATATAATGGTCCCCTATGTACTCTGCAGGAGAAGTGCAAACTTTTAGGTGCCACTCCTGCTGAGTACATCATTTACGTCTATATGAAATGATGCAATTGGCACCTACCCTGTGGCATGGTGTGCCATATATTTCATACGGAGCACATATGGTGGGGGAAAAGGGGTGGGCTAAGGGGTGCAAGGACAGTTGAGAGGCACTAGGTGCAGAACCACTTTCCTTAAATCTGCCCCTTTGTATCTTTGGCCAACAGCATTTAACAGAGTTTAGCTAGGCACCGGGCCCATACTACTTGCACATTCCTCTTTGTGTACATTGTGCATCACATACACCCCATAATGTTTCTATTATCTGACACACATATGCTGAATTTGTAAGACAGACCTGCCCCGTTTTACAGACAGTATGGGGCAGGCCTGCATCTGCGGCAGCACTACCACATTACTCAGAAGCCTGCGCCAACGCAGGCATACTTAGACCACAGTGCAAGTGTGTCTGTGTTGAG
Organism: Pleurodeles waltl; assembly: GCF_031143425.1. NCBI lineage: Eukaryota > Metazoa > Chordata > Amphibia > Caudata > Salamandridae > Pleurodeles > Pleurodeles waltl. Next base: position 932,122,287 of record NC_090448.1, on the reverse strand, counting down.
TGGAGGGTTTATGCGTAGGTTGGTATGCCTTCCTGGACATAAATGGTCTAATATGGTAACAGTGGCTGCCCACCCAGTATTGGCAAGACATCTGTAATGTAATTCAGTTATTGTGCTGGAAGGGACAACTACATGAACATAAGGAAGCTGCCATGGCATTTTAGCTCTAGTGTGTGTGCCTTGAAATGGCACACACATGTTAGTGACAAGAAACAAGGTTGTATCAATACATTCCTCAACAATTTGCTATGCTCACACCACCCCTGGGCAGTTGGTAGTCTTTTCAGTCTGACAATGAGTAAGGTGTCTTCAACATTTGGGGCAGGGTCAAAAGCAATGGGTGTTACAATGGGAAGGCCACTGCAACAACCATTGCATGTGCCTCTGAGGCAGAATGCTGTGTCATGCTGCCCCATATGGACATGGAGGTGCAATGCAACAAAACAGCTGCATGACAAATCCATGTACATAAGGTGCAGTGAAAAATGCACCACAGGAGCATCAGGGGAAGTGATGCTTTGGTGGTGCCTGGGTCTCCATTATCTGGCCCTTCATCTCACAGACAGATAATTAATGTTTGGCAGTTGTTCAGACCTATTACTAAGTTGGCTTGCTTACTCAGCTTAACAAGTTGGGTGTGAAACTGTTGTCCATGCACAGAAATGGCCAAGAACAACTAAGCTATGTTTCCTGTCATGTATTGCAGGTTGGCCTTCACTATACACTACTGGAGAAGTGTTCTAATATGAAGACCCCAATGCAGGTGTCATCTAAGGATGCTGTGTACATTGCATGTCTGTTCTACCTCCACCCAACGGTGTATTTAATGCCATGTTCTCCACATGTTTCAGCTGCCAATATGACCCCAGCTGGGAAAAACTCTTTTGAGAAGAGGGTTGACAGGTACAGGCACATAATGGTGGTACAAGCTGGGTACCAAAGGATGGAGAAGAAATATAGGAAGGAGAAATCCACTGACTGGGGCTTGGCGTGGAATTTCTAATGGGGGACCTCAGCTACAAGCCCACAACTGTGCAGGCCACATCGGGGAAGAAATGTGGGGGTCAGAGGGACCTCTGCTGGTTCTACCCGCTCCACATTTGTTGCACCAATCCACAGCTGTGCACCCCAACAGCCACCTGCTCCAGCCACAACCTCAACCTTCGAAGCCGACATGAGACAGGATGTGGCAGCCATGATGGCAAGGCTGGATAAGTTGGAAGGACACAGTGCTAGGAATTACAAACTACTTAAGTATTGCAGGAATAAACTGAAGAAGTTGTAAGCTATTTGTGCCACAACCTCCCAGTTCCTTCCCTCTCCCTTTTACTAATGTTAACCTTTTAGTGGGTTTTAGGTGGGTCGTGTTAGGATAGTAAATTAGTGTCGTTTTGGTTAGTGTAGGTATAGTTGGGCTTGGCTTTTAGTACATTTCTTTTTATTTTGGGGTGTTTGGTGGGGGTTATGTTGGGGTTTCTATGTTAATAAAAACTAATGTAAAACAATTTTAAAAAATCTAAAAACATCCAAAAAAAACATACTTGTTTAGGAAATATGTTAGGTTAGCAGATGTGTAGCCTTAGCTGATGTTGTCCTATTTGTGCCTTGTCACTTAAGGAAGGTGGGGGGAAAATGTTTAGAGTGTGGCATTACATGTGTAAGATACGCTTAGCATAGGATAGATAGGTGTTGGTGTAATTTAATATAATTTAGTTTAAGTTCGTTTATTGTAGGGTAGTTTATAGGTCAGGTTTTGATATGATGTTATTAATATGTTTTAATAATTCTGTTAGTATCAGACAATTATCTCTCCATGTTGGTTGAGTGTCTGGGTGTTCTCATGTGTGCACTGGCAAAGTGAGAGGAATGGCTTAGGGTATGCTTTCTGTCTTTATTTTCATGGATGTCCAATTGCATCCCCTAGGACTAACAAGCTGTCAGATTGCCCTCTTAAATGACATCAGCTTCTCAAAACATTTGTCATCCACAGTTCCAGCCATTCACATTGTGTATGTATATGGCATCTTGGACAGGTAAGTATGGAACATCAATTGTCATTGCTGGGGTCTGGCAGAATTATTGGTGGAAAGTGTGGCACATGTGGCATCAGCCATTTTAAGATCAGTATCCTGGCACACTGACAGCTGCCGGTCACTGATGAAATTCACCTCTTCTTAACCACACATATTAGTTATACTGGTGCTCTCATCTGGGTAAATTAACATACACTTGGTTCTGACCCACACATGCCATTTGGCAACTTCAATAGATATCTGTTCAATGCATGTATTCAAGCCCACAACACCATCATTCACCTTTTTCATGTTAGGATCCTAGTGTGTGGTTTTGTGTCTAACAGTAATGCACACATTTAATTAGGTTCTGTTCTCATTGACAGAGCCTCACACAATGCATTCATTTACCTCAGTTGATGGATCACAGTAAACAATGAAATGTTACATTTGTACAAGGTGATTTATTGACGGGTGCAAGTATATTTTCCAATGCAATACGATGTCCTTTTAACAGACCCCATGAGAGATCATAAGTCATTTGTTGTGCAATCAGTCCAGAGGTGATGAGGCATGGTTAGGAGAATTGTGCATTAGTGAGGAGGTGTCCAAATTGTCAATAGGTAAGATGTGAGACAATGCCAGTACATAGAAGACAAGTAAGCAGTGGTTGAGTAAAGAGGGCACATTGCCAGCTGTCACAACACTGGCATGATCGTATGCATAGAGTTAAGGTGATACTGTCCATGTGGCACAGACTGGTGCTACAGGGTGGTTTTCCTTGTGAATGTTGTTCCTTCCACATCTTCAGCCTCTGATGTGTGTTGTGCCTCCTGTGCCACGGGTGGTGCTGTTGTTGAGGGACTCATTCACACATCAGGGGGATAGAGATGTGCAGTAAAAGGTCCCAGCAGCCACCATTTGGGGGAACCCATAAGTCATCAATGCAGCAAGGAGGAACTGCTGGTTTCTCAACACCACAGCAACATCACAGTGGTAAGCAGCATTGTTTTCCCTGAGGGAGGCCACTTCCCACTGTATGGACTCCAGGCCATTGTTTTGATTTTTAAGTAAGACCTCTTTATTCCTATATGTGAACAAGAGTTAGGGCCTGATTTAGAGTTTAGATGACAGATATCCCACCCGCTGTATTACAATTCCATTATATCATATGGGAATCGTAATACAACGGATGGGATATCTGTCAAGATTGTGATGGAGTAACCTAGCCGCCACACTCTAAATCTGGCCCTTAATCTGTTATAAAAACAAGTTTTATTAATTAAGGAATGCTTAAAATATTGTTAGGATTGCTAATATTATGTAACACCTGCAGAAGGCACACTCCATACATGCTGCTCTGAAGAATAATTTGCTTCAAAAATACAAATAAAATACGCTTGATACATAGAAAATTATTTTAGGACAATAATATATCAGTATCCACTTAAGGGAGCCAGCGTTAAAGACATTGGTGGTCATTCTGACCTCGGCGGTAAAAGGCGCCTACCGCCGGTCAGAAATCCTCCATAATTCCGCCGCGGTCGCGGTAACCCGCCACGGTCATTCTGACCCGCAGCAGCCAAACCTCCGAAAATCCGACAGCCACAACAGACCGCCAGACCAGCGGTCGGCGGAAAAGTGGAGGTGACCAAACCTCCACCGTCACGCCAACAGAAATACGCCCATGCCATTATGACCCACGAATCCAGGCGGCGGTCTTTCAAACGCGGTTTTCCATTGGCGGGACACACCGCCGCGGTCAGAATACACACAAACGAACAAAACTCAGCCACATTGGCCGATTTGAATTCCACACACCTGATACACATACACACACCACTCCCACACACACAATACAATATAAAACACACACCCACATCACCCACAAACCCCTACGACCAAAAATTCAGAAAGAAGCACTGAGAGACACATCAGCGATCACAGAATACCATCACACAGAGGCACACTACACCATCACCCACACAATATCCACACACAAAACAACACACACCACCACACTCAACACACTTAACTACACATACTCCACCCCACACATCATACACACCACTCCATGGCACCCCAAAGACACCCCCGCTTCTCAGACGAAGAATTCAGGGTCATGGTGGAGGAAATCGTTCGGGTAGAGCCCCAGCTCTTCGGCACACAGGTCCAATACACCAGCATTGCCCGGAGGACGGAGCTATGGCAGAGGATTGTCGACAGGGTCAACGCTGTGGGACAGCACCCCAGAAATCAGGAAGACATCAGGAAGCGATGGAACGACCTACGGGGGAAGGTGCGTTCCATGGTATCCAGGCACAACATCGCCGTGCAGAAGACTGGCGGGACCCCCACCTCAACCCCCACAATTTACAACATGGGAGGAGGAAGTCTTGAACATCCTGCATCCTGACGGCCTCGCAGGAGTCGGCGGAGGAATGGATACTGGTAAGTTGAAGCTTCAATACTGCTTCCCCCCCACCTGCATGCCAAATCATACCCCAACCCTCACCCCCATCCTCGAACCCCACCCTCACCCCCACCCCCATCCTCACCCCCACCCTCACCCCCACCACCATCCTCACCCCCACCACCATCCTCACCCCCACCCCCAGCACACCTATTCCCTGCCAATGTCTCACCATCACAACCCACACATCCCAAAACCTAGGCCTGCATGCGTCCACTAAGCATGGACACCCATCACCAAAGCATGCCCAATGCATATACACATCCCCCCCACAAGCCACCCTCACCAAAGCCCCCACACACGAATGCCAGCACTTGGGGACACGGGAACCCACAGATACACCCATATGCCACACATTGAAACTATAACCATACCTCTATACCCCTGCAGGACCCGACCGTCAACACACCGCCACGGAGGGCCCAGAATTCTCCACACCCCCCACCCAAGAGGCCGTCAGCGATGACAGCAGCTCTGTCGACCTGGACACCGATGACCAGCCCGGACCATCGGGGACCTCTGGACAGTCGGTTCCCCTCACACAGGCACAGGCCACTACAGACCCAAACCCCTCTGGGAACACCAGCACAGCTCCCACCCAGCGGGCCCATGCCTCTGTCTCCAGGGCGCGTCAATCTGCGGTGTGTCTACCACTACAGGGCACCCAGGAGAACCCACCACCCCAACAACAACAGGGACCTGGGGGCAGTGGTAGTGGGCACACCGGCCAGGGGGCAGAGGCCCAGGGAAACAGGGCAACTCGGAGGGCAGCTGTGCGACAGGGGGGGGACGGGCCCAGGGAACCCACTCTCCACGAGGCCCTCACCAACATCATGGGAGCATACAACCGCTCCCAGGAGACGATGGCGACGGTACTGGCCCGGTTCCAGGAGATCCAGGTACTGCAGGAGGAACACTATCGGGGGTACAGGGAGGACATCAGAGCCCTCACCTCCACCCTGGTTACCATGGTAGGGCTGCTGCAGGACCTCATCAACACCAGGACGGACACTCAACAACAACAAAGGGCCCCTGCCACTAGCCTGGACCAAGAACAGCCAACCACCTCCGCCGGCGCTAGTGGACAGGAGGCCCCCGCACAACAGCAGCCCACCAGACCCCCACCTCCTGCAGGAGAAGAACCACCCCGCAAGAGGGCCCTGAGATCTCGCAAGAAGACAGAGTAGGATGTCAAGACCCCCGCCAGCAAAGGATACCACCTGATGTCAGCCCACTGTCCCACATTGTCACCCTGTCCATCCTTGAACTGCCCATGCTCCATCTCTCCACAGGCCTCTGGACAATGCACCTGTGTGACTGTTACTCTGGACTCTGCCATGGACATTCCTTCACCATAGCCCACACCCACTTGAAACCACCCATCCCATTTTGAGCACTGAAATAAACACCTATTTTGCACAAAACTATCTGGAGTCTGGCTGTGATTTCAAAATATTGTAATTGACATGACATTGCAAATATGTCCTTGTACATAGTGAAGTCAACAAACAGCTGCCACAAAGCTGTAGTCCATGGGGAAACGAAGCACCGGACTCGTAGTGGGGACCCCAGATCTGAAATAGGGAGGGAAAAGCCACAACTCAGTCATCATACACTGGGGCAAATAGACAGGCAGCAGAGATGCAGGAGAGTAGTTCACATTTACTAAATTATGTTTGAATTGTTACCTGTGTCCTATTGGAAGTACTGTTCAATGATTCTGTCCCTGTTGTCTGTTTCAGCACCGTCGTCTTCCTCCTCGTCACTCTCCACAGGTTCCACAGCTGCCACAACACCACCGTCTCAACCATCCTCCTGCAGGAAAGGCACCTGGCGGCGCAAAGCCAGGTTGTGAAGCATGCAGCAGGCCACAATGATGTGACACACCTTCTTCGGTGAGTACATTAGGGATCCCCCTGTCATATGCAGGCACCGAAACCTGGCCTTTAGGAGGCCAAAGGTGCGTTCGATCACCCTCCTAGTACGCCCATGGGCCTCATTGTACCGTTCCTCTGCCCTGGTCCGGGGATTCCTTACTGGGGTCAGTAGCCACGACAGGTTGGGGTACCCAGAGTCCCCCAATAGCCATACACGGTGTCTCTCTAGCTGTTCCATCACGTAAGGGATGCTGCTATTCCTCAGGATGTAGGCGTCATGCACTGACCCTGGGAATTTGGCATTTACATGCGAGATGTACTGGTCAGCCAAACACACCACCTGGATGTTCATGGAATGGTAACTTTTTCTGTTCCTGTACACCTGCTCCCTGTCTCTTGGGGGAACCAAAGCCACATGGGTCCCATCAATGGCACCAATGACGTTGGGAATATGTCCAAGGGCGTAGAAATCACCCTTCACTGTAGCCAATTCGCCCACCTCAGGGAAAATGATGTAGCTCCTCACGTATTTCATCAGGGCAGACAACACTCTGGATAACACCTTCGAAAACATGGGCTGAGACATCCCAGAAGCAATTCCCACTGTTGTCTGAAATGACCCACTTGCCAAGAAATGGAGTACTGACAGGACCTGCACCAGAGGGGGAATCCCTGTGGGTTGGCGGATGGGGGACATCAGGTCGGGCTCCAGCTGGGCACACAGTTCATGTATAGTGGCACGGTCAAGCCGGTAGGTCAGGATAATGTGGCGTTCTTCCATTGTCGACAGGTCCACCAGCGGTCGGTACACGCGAGGATTCATCCGTCTCCTCGCCAAACCCAGCGGACGGTGCCTAGGAAGGACAACATGGAGCACAGAGTCAAGCAACCCACAGGTACGTACTCACAGCTTGCACAGTAAACGATTCTCTATGCAGTGAATGGCGTGTCTGAGTGGCTATGCAAGGCCTAGGCCTGTGTGACGCAGTTGAAATTGAGCCATGTGGACCCTCGAAATGGCGGCTGCCTGACCTGTGAAGTGTGACAATGGGATGTGAGGTCAATGCGCTGGCGTGGCACATCGCGGCGGTCGGCGGTCGAAGACCGCGGCGCGAAGCCGCATTGGTTAACATTGAAGCCTATGGGTTTCAGGAGCCAATGGCGAAGGGCGCCGGCGGTGGCGGGACGCACCGCCGCGGTACGCACCGCCGCGGGCGTGACCGCCATTTTCTATCTACTTATTCACTCGCGACTTGAACTTTCACAGGAGAGGACCTATACTGCAAGTGTTGCTGTGACCTCGGTCTGGAAGGGACAATGGCTGCTGCGCCTGGGGAAAGGGCCCCTGCCTTCACTGGAGAAGAGTTGGAGAAACTTGTGGATGGGGTCCTCCCCCAGTATGCGCTACTCTACGGTCCTCCAGACCAACAAGTGAGTTTAATTCAATATGGATTTGGGGCCACTGGCTGGCTTGGGGGCCTGGCGGGGGGCCTGGCGGGGATGGGGGGCATGTTGGGCCTGGCGGGGGGCCTGGCGGGGGGCCTGGCGGGGATGGGGGGCATGTTGGGCCTGGCGGGGGGGCTGGCGGGGATGGGGGGCATGTTGGGCCTGGCGGGGGGCCTGGCGGGGGCCTGGCGGGGATGGGGGGCATGTTGGGCCTGGCGGGGGGCTTGGCGGGGGGCCTGGCGGGGGTGGGGGGCATGTTGGGCCTGGCAGGGGGCCTGGCGGGGGGCCTGGCGGGGATGGGGGGCATGTTGGGCCTGGCGGGGGGCCTGGCGGGGGGCCTGGCGGGGATGGGGGGCGTTGGGCCACTGGCAACGAAAATGCAGACAAACTTGAACGTGGTATTTCTCCCTCCCTGTACGTGTCACATAGGTCCGCGCCCATGAGAAGATCGGGATTTGGCGTGCCATCGCCAAGGAAGTCCGGACCCTGGGGGTCCACCATCGACGGGGCACCCACTGCCGCAAGAGGTGGGAGGACATCAGCCGCGGGACCAAGAAGACCGCCGAGTCTCTGCTGGAGATGGCCTCCCAACGTAGGCGGGGTGCCTGCCGTCAACTGACCCCCCTGATGTTCCGGATGCTGGCGGTGGCCTACCCTAATTTGGATGGGCGCGTGAGGGCAGCACAGCAGACACAAGGGGGTGAGTACAAGCATTATCTACTCTGTTGTCGCGCAGTGGAGGTGTCTGGGTGGGGGAGGAGGGCTGTGGGTCCCCCTAGGCCAGGGCGATATCTGTAGGCTGGGCACCCCCGTAAGCCCCTGTGTCCCCAGCCACCACCCTCAGTAGTGTGTCAGTACAGCCATCCCTGGGCCGTGTCATCCATGGGTGCAGTTGTCAACTCTAGGCGTGTAGGGCATGTTCCACGGAATGCGTAGCGGACCCCAAGTGCGCAACTTAGTGCAGGGGGCATCTGTGTCTGTCATGTCCGCTAACTGTACCGGTGATCCATGTACTCAAAATCTCTTTATTTCTCTCCCCCCCCCCCTTTTTGTTTGTCTTTCCGTGCTTGTGTGCATCAGCATCATCAGGCGGAGGAGAAGTGGCATCGGGGCAGGAGGGAGCTGCATCTCACATGGCCCAGGAGGGCCATGCCACAGAGTCTGACTGGACCAGTGAGACGGAGGGCGAGGGGAGCTCCACAACGGGGACGACTGGACCCTGCAGCGACACGGACACGTCCTCGGAAGGGAGCTCCCTTGCGGGGGTGGCACCATCCGTGCCCCCCGCCATTACAGGTACAGCCGCCACCCAGCGCACCATCTCCGCCCTCCCAGCAGCCCCTCAGCGTTCGCCCCGTGCCCGCTCTGCCAGGAAGCCGGGCATCTCCTTCGCCCCAGGCACCTCAGGCCCTGCCCCTGTTACCCCCGCTGCCCTCAGTGAGGAGGTCATTGACCTCCTCCGAACGCTCATTGTTGGGCAGACTACCCTTTTGAATGCCATCCAGGGGGTGGAGAGGGAGGTTCATCGCAGCAATGCGTACCTGGAGGGCATTCATTCGGGTCAGGCTGCCCATCAGCGATCGTTCCAGGCTCTGGCCTCAGCACTGACGGCAGCCATTGTCCCTGTCTCCTGCCTCCCTCTACTAACTCCCTCCTCCCAGTCTCCTGTTCCTCTGCCTGTCCCACCCACACCATCAGACCAGCCTGCACACACCTCAACACCCAAGAGCAGCTCATCCAAACATAAGCACCACAGATCACGCAGACATTCACACAAGCAACATTCCGATGCAGACATGCCAACAGTCACTACCACCTCTGTGACCCCCACCTCCTCGTCTCCCTCCTCCCTCCCTGTGACGTCTACACTCACACCTTCATTCACCTCACCATCAGCCAGTGTTTCCATCACCAGCATACCCTCCACTACAGTCCGCACACGTGCAGTCACCACCCCCACTGCCATTTACACGTCCCCTGTGTCCTCTCCCACTGTGTCTGTCACCCCCTCTTCCACACCACACAAACGCAGCCACCCACCCACCCAACAGCCATCCACCTCACGACAGCCTCCCGCTCCTGCACCTGCACCCAAAGACAGCAAACTTGTCTTGCCTACAACCACATCCTCTCCCTCCACTCCCATACCCACTGTACCTACCACTCTCCATTGTCCCAAGAAAATCTATCTCTCTACTGCTACCTTCTTTCCTGACCCTGAGCCCCCCCCCTCCTTCTCGTCGGGGTAAAAAGAGCACCTCAGCCACCACCAGCCCTGCAGCCCCCTTGACAAGGGTGCAGGGGTATTGGAGCCCACCAGCCCGCAGGTCTGGATCTTCGCCCAGCAGCAAGGGGACAGCCAGCCCACCCCCTGGGAAGAGGAGCAGAAGGCGGAAGGGCCGCCGCCGGAGCCCGGATTCGATATCCCCCCAGGACACTAGCCAGCCACCGTCAACAGCCACAGCTCCAAAGGGAGGAAAGGGCCACAGACTCCCAACTAAGGAGGGCAAGGGCAGCAAGGCGGAGAAGTCAGGCAGCAGGCCTGCTGCCCATGGAGGACCCGTCACAGCTGCCCAGGAGGAGCCCGCAACCCCTATAGCCGCTGCCCCTGGAGGAACCGGCACAGCTGCCCCGGGAGAGCCCACCACCCCCATAGCCGCTGCCCAGGGAGGACCCAGCCCAGCTGGCCAGGAGGGCCCCACCACCCACAGCCCAGGTGGGCATTGAAGGAGCACCATCCCCGCTGCCCAGGAGGGCACCACCAGGCAATGAGCAGTTGGCCATAGAATGGCCGCCGTCTCCAGCACCGCTCCGCTGGGGACTGCCGTCTCAAGAACCGCTGAACTGGGCCCTTCAAGGCAAGAACCGCTGAACTGGGCCCTTCAAGGCAAGAACCGCTGAACTGGGTGCTGAACTGGGCCCCGCCGTCTCCAGCACCGCTCCGCTGGGGACCGCCGTCTCAAGAACCGCTGAACTGGGCCCTTCAAGGCAAGAACCGCTGAACTGGGCCCTTCAAGGCAAGAACCGCTGAACTGGGCCCCGCCGTCTCCAGCACCGCTCCGCTGGGGACCGCCGTCTCAAGAACCGCTGAACAGGGCCCTTCAAGGCAAGAACCGCTGAACTGGGCCCTTCAAGGCAAGAACCGCTGAACTGGGCCCCGCCGTCTCCAGCACCGCTCCGCTGGGGACCGCCGTCTCAAGAACCGCTGAACTGGGCCCTTCAAGGCAAGAACCGCTGAACTGGGCCCTTCAAGGCAAGAACCGCTGAACTGGGCCCTTCAAGGCAAGAACCGCTGAACTGGGCCCCGCCGTCTCCAGCACCGCTCCGCTGGGGACCGCCGTCTCAAGAACCGCTGAACTGGGCCCTTCAAGGCAAGAACCGCTGAACTGGGCCCTTCAAGGCAAGAACCGCTGAACTGGGCCCCGCCGTCTCCAGCACCGCTCCGCTGGGGACCGCCGTCTCAAGAACCGCTGAACTGGGCCCTTCAAGGCAAGAACCGCTGAACTGGGCCCTTCAAGGCAAGAACCGCTGAACTGGGCCCTTCAAGGCAAGAACCGCTGAACTGGGCCCCGCCGTCTCCAGCACCGCTCCGCTGGGGACCGCCGTCTCAAGAACCGCTGAACTGGGCCCTTCAAGGCAAGAACCGCTGAACTGGGCCCTTCAAGGCAAGAACCGCTGAACTGGGCCCTTCCAGGCAGGAACCGCTGGCCCTTTGGCAGACGTGGCAGGGCAGGATCTGTCTCGGGCAGGGCTGCAGGATGTCCTCTGGCCAACATGCCTCCTCCAGTGGCAGTGGAGTCTGTTATGGACTGTTTGGACTGTGGCTTTGCTCTCCCCAGGATGGCCCAGTGGGCAGGCCACCCACTGTATGGACTGTTTGGACTGTGGCTTTGCTCTCCCCAGGATGGCCCAGTGGGCAGGCCACCCACTGTATGGACTGTTTGGACTGTGGCTTTGCTCTCCCCAGGATGGCCAATGGTCATGGAGTCCCCTCGTGGATCTGGCGTCGTGTACTCAAGTGGCTGAGGTGCCCCCCCTTCCCTTCCCCCTGAGGTGCCTGTCCTTTTTTCTTTCTGATGCCCCTGCAGTGTTCTCTCCGTGGAGTTCTTGTCGTGGGACTGGGCCTTGCCCCTTTGCTCAGGACCCCTGTGGTCCACGGACAGTGGTTGGACTACATTTAGTAGCTGTATATATTTTGTACATAGTTTATTTATTTATTTGGATTACTGCTGTCCATTTTTCAATATATCTGCCCGTTTGAGATCTCTTCTTTTGGTCTTTGCATTATTTCGGAAGGGGGGGGGTTTGTGGGTTGTGACAGTGATCTGTGGGAATGCATTGATGTGTGTGTTGTAGTGGGTGTGGGTGGGTGGGTGTGTGCCGGTAATCTTTTCCCTCCCCTGTGTCGTAGGTGCAGTACTCACTGATGTCTTCCGCGCCGCCGGGCGTGCTCCTGGTACAGGAGCAGGTATAGGAGTGCGGGGATGACCTGCAACTCGGGTTCCATACTGCCGGAATCTCGCGTGGAGTATGTGGAGGTGAGCGTTTTCCCGTTCGTAGTCTGTTTCCGCCGTGTTTTTATCGGCGGTGCTCCCGCCCCGGAAAAGGTGGCGGATTGGTGGGTCGTGATAGGGTGGGCGGTACATTGTCTGCCGTCTGGCTGTTGGCGGGGACTGCCGCGCTGTTTGTTTGTTCCGCCGTGGCGGGCGGAGTGTTAATGCGGCGGGCTGTGTTGGCGGTTCCTGCCAGGGTCAGAATTGCATATTTTGGACCGCCGGCCTGTTGGCGGGTTGGCCGCCGCTTTATCACCGACCGCCAGGGTCAGAATGAGGGCCATTGTCCCAAGCACATTACGAATCACATTCATTGATGAGATCAAAAAATTACAATTTTCCATCATCATTTTCACAGTGCTCAGGAACTGCTTTCCATTAAAATACATTTGTAAGAGCAGCTAACGGGCTTTGTCAATTCATAGGTGCTATTAGCTTGGTAAGCATGCTGGCCTAATGGATCACGTGAAGCTCTGACCCCCACTCCCCTCGCTGGTCCACTATAAACTGAACAAATTATTTAGCAAGGGCAATGTCATCTGTCTCGCTGACTATTTCTGTGCGTTTTTTTTTAACAAACTCCCAAATCAATTTTTTTTTTCTACAATCTATCAATGGCTGTGATCTGCTGGTATTATTTTGCATGCCCATTGGGCAAGTGTTAAATTTCCATCCTTGGGACTGACATGCCTTGCATGACATTCATAGGCATGGAAACCTAATGATTGTAACAGGATACCAAGTTTAAGGGTTTGCATGGTTGGATCCAGTTGGGGCTTGTACTCCCAACTGAATTGCTTTTTTTTGTCCTCATGTCACCACAGAAGCATCTATTACTCATGGTCTATGAACCAGTAAACCTTTTCTTTCTTTAAAGCATCCACAACTTCATGGCCATTTACTCAGATACAGGCTCTCTCAGCCATGTACACAAAATCATCCAATGTGTAATCATTGGACCATCTCATTTAACATCTTTCTCCAGTATTGAACCAGAGACCATAACTTAATCTTCTTGGGATTTTGATTTGCCACAGAAAGTAGGTATGTAACAGAGGTTTCTCAGTCGGTAATTGTTGGGGGCTCAGTTGTGATCCACTTTTTACAAATCTCCCTCCTTGCTAACAGTACCAGATACAAAATCATATTTTCTTCAGCAGGCAAATCCAGCTGTCTCCTGAGCCCTCTGAAGTAATACCAAAGAAGATTAGTGTGGATTACTGCAGGGCTTACCTTCATCTCATATTTGAAGATTGCATTCAAAGCCTTACCCATGTCTCTCCAGTACTTCACCAAACCCGGACAGTTGAAGAAAATGTCAATATCATCAGCTTTTAACAGACCACATCTCCTGCACTTCGCCTCCATATTGGCTTTAAACTTTGACATCTGGGCCAGGGCCCTATAGCATATACACGGGGTGAAAAGATGGTTCCTTCTTAATGGAGTGTGTCTAACATTGCCATAAATCTCACTCAAGCATACTTGCCACTTACCTCTCAATGCCACATGTGGCAAGTCCTTCTTCCATACTTCAAATGGTGGCTTGATCTTCCATTCCACAGCACCAACCAACTGCCAGCACCAAGACATTATTACCTTTTTCCTTGGTCAAGTCTATCTCCATTTGTCTTGCACTGAATAAGACCACTCTTGGCTCCTTATGCATGATGACAGTTGCAAATAATTAAAGCTGGGGAAGATACTTCCAGATATCTCCACCAACTGCCTCCATGGCAACATCTTCCCACCTAGTACAAGATCCTCCCAGCATCTAATCGTGTCTTTCCTGGTTGGAACGCTCAGTTTATCCTTCACACACTCTGAGTGCTCAGGTGAATTTCAAATGGGGGTAAACTTGCAGTGATAGTGGATCCCCATTACCAACTCAGTTCCAAAACACAATCTAGAATTCCCTTTAAGCTTCTGATCTCAATCATGCTGTCGGCAGAAAAGTAGAGCATTTTTGTTTTGTCACTTTGGTCTCCTCCTCACCTTACCTGTGTTGGAGTGTAGCTTTTATAAATAATATTAACGTGATATGCTTACAAAATAATGTATAACGAAATTGCAGAGAGATTGAATTAATCCACTACTAATGTTCGCGTTTTAAATGTGCCCACGGGGAGTGTACTAATGCATAATTTTATAGTAGTGAGAGTTATATGTTAAGGGTTTGCTAAATTAATCATTAGGCCTTAATTAGCAAGGGTCTGGGCCTAGCTGCCTGGTGTCATATTAAATGTGTTTTTCTAACGTGCAATATGCTGTCTTCCTGAAGGACATAAAGCTGTAAGCTAGAGATGTGTGTAACCGTAGTAAATTCTTTCTCATGAGACCCGACTTGCTCAAGAAGACATTCTTGTTGAATGCAACAGTGTAATTCGCAACAGGCACAAGGTCGCCCAAACTGGTTAAGACAATGGAGCTACTGACTAAAGCAAGGAGTGTTACTTCTTCCACCTGACATTCTACCCGTTGAAGACGTAAATCACAGGAGCCAATAAACTGCATGAGAACTGTCTTAAGTGAAGATTTTACTAAGGTGATCAGCCGATCATTGGATAGAGATAATGGTGCACCAAATACTGACCAATGGGAAATTAGAGACTTGTCTGGAGAATTCAATTTAACTATGTTGCAAAGAGAAATCAGCCAGTAGAGGAACACCCCTGCTGTTACTCTGACATTCCATCCTTACATTTGCTACTTTGATTCTTCATACCATCCTCACTTTGTTTTGCCCGATACCTATTTCTTCTCCTCCTTACGAGGGAAGAACTTTCTGCCTTGTTTGCTGAGACTTTGCTGTTCTATCCTGGCTGATGGCGAATCGACTGCTGTCCTGAGGACGAAGATTAATTCTGTATGCTGACCCATTACGGAGGGTAACTATATGATAATGAAATTGTAATTGTCTGTTTGCCTTTTCTTTCTAGGTACCAACTGCTCTTTTGACAGAGAGCATAGTTAGATGTTTTCCAAATTTGTGTTACCAAATTGTTTTGCATGAAGCCCAACATGCTGATGCTAATCAGAGGTTAGTTAAGGAAGTTCACGATTAAAATTTAGTGCAAATAGACAAATGACTGTATCCTTGGTTTGTTGAATAAATGTGCTAATGATACTCTGTTACAGTTGATTCATGTTGACGTCGTGCTTTGTTCTAATGTTTGTGATCTTTGCTTTGATGAAGTCTTATTCGAGTTGCCATATTGTGACATTATTAATGTGTTTTCTGGTATTGAGACTAATAAACTTACTAGTAGAGTGTAACAAATAGGGAATAAATATCATCAACTTTACTAAATTCTGTGTGGTCATTCGTGACCGGAAGGTCATGTGGTGTTTCACTTCTTATGAATGCAATTTACTCATTTGATTGATTTGTTACTGTGAATATTGATGAGGTTATTGATCTATTGATTGACATGCCGATTAGATATCTCACCTTAAGGTGTCTCCAATCAGGGTCAAAAGGTTCATCGGCCTAAAACGAGTCCCTGTGCAAGTAAAGTACCTAGGTCGGGACGCGTTATCTCCTGTTAGTCAAGACTGGTTTAAGCATTAGTCTGGCCACACTCAATCTCCTGGTACGCATCAGCCAGCTTTGTCCCAGATGGCATCACCCACCTTTGATCTCCTTTCCAGCTCTCAATCCTCTTCCCCCCTGTAATTAGGAGCCCTGCTCATGGACCCAACCCATTTTCTGGTGTAGAATACCTGCATCCACCCACTCTTCTTGTAAACTCTCCTTTGCCATTTTCATGCTGCCACTTGCTCTTAGCCAAACTTCTCTGCTATTATCTTCTCTCTCATGACCTAATATTTTCATCTAAATTTAGTTACAGGAATGCCCAACTATGACTTGAAATGCCAAGTGTTACAGAACCACCTTCTGTTTCTATAGTACTAAGCATCATTGAGTCTGTCGTGGATTCTACATGTCTTATGTTTCTTAAGACATGTCATATTTGTCTTTCTTCTGTAACACTAAGGGAGATAATCATCAAGTGTGCATTATGCAACAATACAGACTCTGTTCTGCAAGAAACAAAACATAGAATATCTCAGACCAGACATATATTGGGTGCTTTATACTTATTGTAATGTATATTGAGAACAGTTGTGTACTGTACCCAGTACCCACTATATCAATACAGAAACAACACATGGGTTCAGGGATGAATTGAACATCATACAACAATTGAGGTAAGGAACCAATAGGAGAATATACTGTTGCCTATAAACTGTCTGTATCCTAATTGCTGGATGGGAGTACAGGTGTACTCCAAAACTTCAAATGATCGCCCTAATTGAGTTATTCTTGTGACCCTCACGCGCCCTACTAGTGCAATGTTTCATCTTTAGTTCTCAACCTGGTCCCTTTAAATCAGGATTTGCTCAACTGTATTCCAGGCAGCACTTTTGATATTATCTCTGACTCTGACTGTGGTCTGACTGGGTCTTTGTCTTGTGCTGTCTCTATATGTACTCTGACTGACAGTACTAGAATAACAGAACACAGAGGCAACCAGAAAGAGGGGTACAATTCGAAAGCTCAGAATCTTAAAATGAGAACTAGCCATATTGAGACAGGTGTGAAAATTCAGACTACCTTCCTCTCGTTGATTTGTGGTACTAATCAATACCTTAATGATATGGATGCTGTTATGACTGCTTGGTATCAAAAACGTACAAAACTTTTTTAATGTAAGCACTTTGCAGAGATTAAATTCAATGATGTCATTAATATTTATTGTTGATCTGTCACAAATGGTATATTAGCTGCCAAGCCATATTTTGTGAATACGTAATCAATTTACCATAATTAGACTCCAGAGCCCTAACTCTAACCTGGCTGGCGGGAGAAAATAGCCTGCGTCCTCAAAGGTATCACCACCCAACCACCAGTTATAATGTGGTGGCCGAGATGGGATAGCATCAATATGAGGGTGATATCCCAGTCATCACTATGCAGTGACAAGTCCATCCCATGTAAAGAAAGGGTGCCAGTCTTTGCTACCCAATGCCAACATGGCCTGGTAGAGCAGGAAAGTCAGAGTAAGGCGGGAGGGGTATCTGCCAACTGATAGCTGGTTGCAGCCTCTTCTTCTTTTCCAAGGTGCTCCATTCAATTCCAGAGATTCCTTCTAACCCTCCACTCAAGTGTGGTAATGTGGGGGAGAATCTCAGTAGGTAACCTGAGCCACTTAGAGGGAGGGACCCCTTTTTACCTCTCCTTCTTCTTGATGCCACAAACACCAGGACAATGGGTGTGCGAAATTCGCAGAGTTTGCTTTCACGTAATCAAGTGCCATTTCAGCAAAATTGCACACATTTATGCTAAATGAAAATCTGTCATTTCCTGCTATAGTTTTGTGAGAGTGGTGTTAATTATACAGTAAATAGCACATAATTATGCGAAGTGGTGTAACTTCAGGAGTTTTCCATTCCAAGAGTAATGCAAAGTTCCTGCAATTACGTAAAATCTCCTGGAGTTATTTAAATTTTGCCCAGGCATACCCAAGACTCCACAGTATAGCCTACGTTTACCTTTCCTGGCCTGTGCGAAAACTCCAAAAGGAGACTCTGAGGGCTCACTTTCTGGTGCCACACAATTTGGTGACATAAGACCCTTGGACCCTGAATAATTCCCAGGATTGTCCCTACACTGTTGTACATGCATGGCAGTGTGGGTGGATTCCAAGGACTCACTTGGATCCAGGGGTCTCTCCAATGTGCTGGTTTCACCAGGTGACATGAAGGGTCACCAGGTAAAACAGTCACAAGGGACCTACCATTCTGATGCTTGCCACTGGCCAGCCATTTTTGCTGGTGTAATAGAAGGCAGTTATCCCTGTGGTCAGGGCAGGATATTGGCAGAGTGTTTCGGGCTGGCAGAGGTGGTGATGACCTAAATCAAAGCCCATCTTACCTCACTTAAAGGTGCGAATATATCACTGAACTAATACACTGTTGTAAGTTTATAATAAGTAAATATTTGTAATTAATTATGATTGAGTATATTTAGTGCCTAATTTAGAGTTTGGCAGATAGGTTACTCCGTCACAAACGTGATGCAATCAACCTTTTTGCAAGTGCCATAAGATATAATGCACTTGTAAAAAGACAAACAGAATACCCGTCATATTCGTGAGGGTGTAACCTGTCAGCGAAACCTTTCTATCAGGACCTTTATCATGTTAAAATAACTCAATTGCTATGGTCTAAAGCTGCATGTTTTTGTAAGCCTAAGACTCACCCATTAATGAATCTAGTGACAATAATTACTACTATTCCTAAAAAAGATGTTATCCTCTTTAAAGAGTTAAGGACCTTAAGACAGTGCAATAAGATATAATGCACTTGTAATATGGCAAGCGGACTATCCGTCACATTTGTGGTGGTCTGAAGGCAAAGTGTTAGGGGAACCACACCAAGAAGGGCAGGTTTAACAGGAATCATTTGTGTGATTATACTTTTCGGGCTGGATTTTAGAAGAGGTTGGGCTAAACTGAGAAATTCTCTATTGCTCTATAAAAAACTCGCCGTTCAAAGAGTGAACTATCCATATGGTAATTACTTGTTATTTACTATGCAAATTAATACGTAAGGTCCAACATGATGGTGCTTCTTCGTAATCAATAGTCCATGTATTTTAATGAATCAACGCTGGATTATATTAAATTGGCACTAAGGCTGCCACAAGATCCCAAAAGATCGATTTGGGCAAGGGGTGGAAAACAGTGGCTGGCCAGGGTTTTCAAGTTTTTTCAGAGTGCAGCCGAGCGCTAATACTCTACTTTTTTTCGGAATCTCTTGAAACAACGGCCACTTATTTTTAGTTGAATGACAATCTGCCATGCCCGTAGACATGTCCCAGATCCACTCTTGTCTTACACCGCGAAGGGGAACAGTGGGTAGGAAAAACAGACTTTAATGTGGCTGCACATTTATCACACTATTCAAACAGATGAAGCTGGCACATTTCCCATTTCATGTGAGACTGTTCCTCCACCTGTGCTTTTATCTCCAAGGGAGTCGTGCTCACACCCACGCATTTACATGCTGCTACAGGGCGGCTGTAGAAGAATGACCCTCAATTCAAATTGGCCCCCAAGCAAAACTGGGGGAGTTCACATAAGGCTAGATTGTCTTCCAGGGAGATTCCCAGCCATTGTCCCAACTCGTTGGCAATAAATGCAGTCATCTGAGCAAAAGAGAGATTGGGAGGGGCTGGGGCCAGCTAAGGCTCTCTCAAAGTAAATTAATAATGTTTTGTTTTACAGCTGGAGGATATTGGCAGAGAAAAGCAAGGAAGCTTGCAGTTTAATTGCCTAAACTGAAGCCTGGCTTTTGGAGTAACACAACATACAAGTTGCTTATTTTGCAACAACTGGAACACTTGGAACATGTAACTTTTACCGGTGTAGCAAAGTTCTCCAAGCTGTTCTCTAAACTTGAAGCCTGAGTGAATTGCCAAATGTATGGTAAAAGTAGTTACAGGAAAATACCTTGGTGTGCATTGAAGCGACCAACTGTATTTATCCTTTGTTTCCTAAATAGTAAACAGGTATTCTGAGCCAATGCTTACTTTGAAAAAATTAAGGGGCATATTTATACTCCGTTTGCGCCGAATTAGCGTCGTTTTTTTCGACGCAAATTCGGCGCAAAACTAACGCCATATTTATACTTTGGCGTTAGACGCGTCTAGCGCCAAAGTAGGAGTAAAGAGCGTCATTTTTTTGCGTGAACGCCTTCCTTGCGTTAATGAGATGCAAGGTAGGCGTTCCCGTCCAAAAAAATGTCTGCGACGCAAATGCGTCGTATTTATACTCCCGGGCAAAAATCACGCCCGGGAGTGGTCGGGTCAAAAAAACCCACATTTGCGCCTCTTTTTAACGCCTGGGTCAGGGCAGGCGTTAAGGGACCTGTGGGCTCAAAATGAGCCCACAGCTGCCCTCCCATGCTCCCAGGGACCCCCCCTGCCACCCTTGCCCACCCCAGGAGGACACCCAAGGATGGAGGGACCCACCCCAGGGACATTCAGGTAAGTTCAGGTAAGTATACATTTTTTTTTTTTTATATATTTTTTTTGGCATAGGGGGGCCTGATTTGTGCCCCCGTACATGCCACAATGCCCAATAACCATGCCCAGGGGACATACGTCCCCTGGGCATGGCCATTGGGCAAGGGGCCATGACTCCTGTCTTTACTAAGACAGGAGTCATTTCAATGGCGTCTGGGCGTCGTTAAAAATGGCGCAAATCGGGTGGAGGCGATTTTTTGCGTCAACCTGACTTGCACCATTTTTAAGACGCCCTAGCACCATTTTTCCCAACGCCGGCGCTGCCTGGTGTACGTGGTTTTTTTCCACGCACACCAGGCTGCGCCGGTCTGCTTGCGCCGGCTAACGCCATTCAATAAATACGGCGCCCGCATGGCGCTTCAGAATGACGTTAGCCGGCGCAAAATTTTTTGACGCTAAACTGCGTTAGCGCAGTTTAGCGTCAAAAAGTATAAATACGGGCCGAAGTGCTGGGGCCTTTCTCAGGAGGGTATTGCAGCTTGCACCACCAATTACTCCAAAGTACCAACATAACTAATAACCATCACACTTCTCCAACTGTGATAATTTAGGCTAATCCAAGACACCCAGAGGTATAAGAAAAGCAAGGGTGGGAAGAATTATTAATTTTTAATGTACATCAAATTGCTAAACACTGTTGTTGAGTTCATTGTAAAGTTAGACAGACAGTGCCACCATGTGGTGGACTGGTATTAGTGCTGGTGTCGGGAATTAAGTTTTCGGTGCCGAGCACCAGAGACCACCGCCTCAAATTAAGCACTGTTCCGAGCTAGGTTGCATTAATTTGTGTATAAGTTTACTATATTAATATCTTAAACATAACATTATCCAACCAATACATAGCAGGCATTAGGACTGCTGTTTGAAAACCAGTGCATACAATCTAGTACACTTTGCCGGCTGATTATATGCTACTGTGTGTAGGCTGCTCCCTCTCACTGCTCATTTACTACATTGCCCTGAATTTCTCCAACACACCTTTTTCATTCTTTGAGTGTCAGTGGCCTCTTAAACCTTCTTATCTTTGCCGACTTCAGGCACCATCATGCTACTATGCAACACTTTATTTGTTGATTTTCATAATGCAAAGGAGATAAGAGCAGTGTCCAGTTGGAAGAGACCGTTCATGGGGTAGAACTCGTAGGGTACGTGCCCATTCCTGAGGTTCTGCAATCTCTGCCCTTGAAAATCTGGAAATCCATTTAGAAACGGATCTGAGTAGTTTAGTGTTCAGGAGTTTCCTGAACCTCAGTGGTATCTAGACTACTAACCATTGAGACAAGCAGACCAACAGAACCATGCCTGTATCAGGGAAATCTGCATTGCCATAGTGCTTATCTGATACAAATGACAATGAACGTGAATTTGAGTCTGAAATCAAGAATGCATCAGAATAAGAAAGCTACATATATTCAATGAACTTTTTAAAGCAAACGCTGTTTTTTAGTCTCAGAGAGTTAAATACTGGTCGATGGGTTATGTAAGTAAAGTGAACCTCACAGATTCGCTCGGGGCGGGGGGGGGGTGCTAACCAAATCTTTTATATTTATAAGCTGATTAAATTTGGGTGATTGAGATGGGTTGAGAGTAAACCCTGTTATTACTACTCTACCAAAGGAAGACTGATATTGGAAATTCTTCCTGTCCCTCTGGAGGTCTGGACCTTTAAATCACTGCTTCCATCATCAAATGGGATGATGCAGGGACCAGAATTATGAGGGCAAAAGAGGGAACATGTGAATTAGAAATAATTTATTGCACTGGGTGAACGGTGCTCTCATCCAGGGTACGCAACTTAAGATGGAGATTGTCTCTTATGCTGTTATACTTTAGTAGTTTCACCTATATTCGGTTTCTGGGCTGTCATACAGATTAAGCACAGATTTACGCCTAGCAAAGGCGTATGAAAAAGATCGATGTGTGTGCCTGAGAAGAAGAAGCCTAGCAGCAGCTTATCCCACTTATTATGCCCAGGCTTTTGGTTTTAAAGGACATTGTCAGTGATGATTTGTCACATAACCTCGCTCAAACACAGGGAGCCCATAATCGTGTGTTCTATAATATTTGCACTACAAGTTAGTTGATTTAAAATTTAAAGATAGCGTAATTTGGATTGGACCTTGGTTTACGGTTTTTCATGTAAGAACTAAGGCCAGATTACAGCTCTGTGCTGTGCCAAAATTGCCAGCGCTGCGCTGTGTCACTTTAGAAACGCAGGGATGCGCCGTATTTATTAGAATACAGTGCATCCCTGCGTTTCCCTGTGTACTGGTGCTAAATTGAGCTGCCTAGCACCAACACAGGCATCCTTGCACCATTGTGCAAGGATGTCTGCGTTGAGGGGTTTGATTATTTATGTACTGGAAGGTTCCCTTCCTGCACATACACAATCACTAATGGCTATTTGGCACTTCTGTGTGTGCTGCAGAATGCTGCATACACAGAAGTGCCAAAGCATCATTTTGAAAGATTGTTTATGTGCAGGAAGGGACACCTTTCTGCACATAAACAATAATTTCTGCCATTTTGCTCTTTCTGTGCATACTGCAGAATTCAGCACACATAGAAAAAGCAAAAAACAAGTAGGAATAGGAGTATTCCTACTTGTTGCGCCATTCTAACGCCATCCTTGGGGTGCTGTTAGATTTTGGCGCTGCCTCAGGTTTACGAAAACACGTACATCTGGGGCAACGACAAAATGCAATGGGTTTTGCTGTGGCGCGCTGCAAAGAAGTTTGTGAAGTAAATGTCTGTTCACTCCACTAAGTCTCTCATAATGAGTGGCCCAGAAATTGATGTGACATTTTTTCACACCTGATAAAATCTGATTTAGTCGAAATTCCAGGATTGGGATAGATACTTCCTAATTGTAAGTTTTTGGTGAATAACATGCATATTTTGGTGCTTACCATACCAAAATCCTATGCTCCAGTAAATGCTGGGCAATTTTCTATGATTTTGACCTGATAATATTTATAGCAAAGTTCGGAATTGCAGTAAGTGCGGTAACAGAAGTTACTGCAGATATCACAATTAATTAGGTGCTTGTAATGAGGACCTAAAACCATTTGAACCTCATACAGACTCAGATGTTTGTTTACAGAGAGATTGTCACAAAGAAAGAAATATTTCCAAAGGTGGACACTCCAGTCTTTGTAAAATATCCATTATACCACAAGTCAGTGATGACTACCACTGTTTCACCCCTTTTCTCTTTCATGCTGGTTAGTTCTGCAAGTTGGCAGGCACAAGCACACAGCTATGACATGGTTTATTGTTTCTGTATTTGCATGTCCCAGTGTCACTTCACAACTTCTGTATCAGTGGCGATTTCTTCATGAGGGCAGAAGACTTCCCCCACCCGCCAGCTGCGAGCCGCATGCAGCAAATGTGAAAAATTAAATGGCAATAAAATTAATTATTTGCGATTTTATTTTTTACTGATGCATGCACAGCTTGCACTCAAGGAAGAGAAATGCAGGCTATGTCCTCTGCTGATTGGCACCATGGAGGACTGGAGCAGTGGCTGGCCAGACACTCCAAAGTGCTTATGCCAGTTTGGCTGACTGTCTTGCTAGGGCCAGCCTGACATACACGCTTTGAAGCTCTCCAACCCGAGTTGTCGTAGACAGCTGGGTGGAGAACAAGGCCTCCAGGGCCTGAAGCAGTGTCCACTTAATCTGCTCAATCCAATCCTGGGGCTTTGCTCATGCTGGTTGATAGCATGAGAGCAGTGTCTGGATTTTTTAAGGGAGCTCTTCGACTCGTGCCACAGTCTGCAGAAGAACATTGATTAGGAAGCGTAGCTCATGGGTAAATACCATTCAATTTTATTTTATTTATTTCAAGTGTTAGTGTAATGCATGTCATTGTAGTGATTTAGGGCCTGATTTAGAAGTTGGTGGAGGGGAATACGCCGTCACAAATGTGACAGATATGCCGTCTGCTGTATTATGATCCCATTATATCCTATGGGGATTGTAATACAGCGGATGGGATATCTGTCACATTTGTGATGGAGTATTCCCTCCGCAAACATCTAAATCGGGCCCTTAGTTTGTGTTTATGATACTTGTTTTACTTTGGGCTTTTGTAGGGATGTTTTTTTTTATGTTGGGCTTTTGGAGGGAGGGGTTATTTTCATTTTGGTTTTTGGAAGCGGTGGGGCACTTCACTTGACCCACCACTTTCAAAGGTTACCAGCCATCACTGATCTGTCTGTCTTTGTCTACTACTCTAGCACATTTTCAACAGAGTTGATCAATCCATGTAGTTTGCAGTCCTGACTTGATTTATTGCCCAAGCTTGTGGAATTTGGCTCCAAGGAATGTGAAGCCAAAATGTTTGTGCTCACCCTGAACAGTACATCAATACCGTCAAAAAGTTTGAAACTATTGCCCCCCATTTTGAGCTAAGGTGCGTCATATCTTAGTTACTGTGCACACATGGTGGCGGTTGGGGGGCGCTAACGGCGCAAGGAAAATGGTGCTGCACTGGGTGCAACACCACTTTCCTTAAATCTGCCCCTAGGTTTCGTCCTGAAGGTGTGGCCCTCTATGGTCTTATTTTCATTTATCTCCATGGCGCTCTCACAAGGATTGCGTATGTTTAAGTGGCTTAATAATATCTTAGAGATCAGCCACCAGATCAGCCACAAGGCTATTCCAAGTGTTTCGTTCTTGGTCGTGACCTTATTTCCCAAAGTTCTGAACTAAAAAAATTATTTTTATGAACTCAAAAGACTCCCAAATAAGCCCAACAGTAGAAAAGCTGGGTATAGCCTCCTTTAAGGAATGGATCACAAACAACTACCAGGAGGAGAGAGCAGGTAATAATCTAAAGCATCCACATGAAAAGCTATTTTAAAGGAGTCTCTTAACAATTTATTTTTATGAACTTAAAATGATTCCAAACAAGCCCACCAGCTGAAAAGCTGAGTTTAGCCTCTGTTACCCGGGCTAAACAATGAATCGCTACCAACCAGCAGGAGAGAGCAGATAATGTTCTAGAGAACCCACATGAAAAGTAACCTTAAAACCTCTCTTAATAATGTATTTTTTGAAGTATTTCCTTGCTACCTGCGTGCTATATTTTAAGATCGCAGTGTTTGGCTGTCTGGATGAAGAATCTCTCTGTTTGTTCAGCATGACATCATTAGAGACGCAGAAGATCACAGAGCTGGGCACAGTTGCATTCATCACATTGTATAAATAGCCTTGGGAGAACAATAATCTCGGCTTGGCCATTTGCATAGCAGAGCCAACAAGGTGTATGCAAATGCAATTCCCAAGAGCAAGCGCCGCAAGCTGTTCCAGCAAGACACGTCTTCAGCTTCAGTAATGCGTTATTGCAGCCATAAACCACCGTGTGCCCTAAGTGCCAAAGTGAGTTTTTAATTTTTGTTTCCTAAAACTTAAAATTTATAACTGTCATGACTCCCCCTTTGGTTTTATAGACATGCATCGGTTGATCATGATAGTTCTTGTCACTGTCGGGGCAAATAATCAGGCACACTTACCTACTCTGCTGGTGTAACAATAGGAAACAGACAGAAAGGTAATGCTACTTTGAGCCTGGAATGTTTTACTGTTAACTCCAATTGCGAAGCAGCATCATATTTACATGTTTTTAAAGCGAATGCTGCTGAAACAAATGGATTACATTATCTCAAACTCTGCACATACACTCAACACATGCACCATAAAGTTACACCTCACAGAGCTTCACGAACACGGAGCACTGTACGCCAGGACCCACTCTACACCCACGATTGGTCTTGTCAAACGGATACTGTGGACATTAACACGACGTCATAATCTCACTTATCTCAGACATATACTTGTAGTCGGGCACAGAATATGCCAATCTGCCCAGATAGCATAGCTTCCCAGGCCTTTGGCCAAACGCAACAAACGGTAGTATGCACTGCACAGACACCCAGACATACACACGAAAGCATCATATTAGTAGCATATTATTCACACCCACATCAGCGAGTATCTAACACAAACAACCGGGAACGAGAACCATGATACGTGATGGGCATGATGGTACTAGGGCACTCACACTAGCGAAAGGCCATACTAATTGCAAAACACACTACCACTACACAATCTCAACAACATGACACAAGATACCTTCACATAGCATAACATGACATAAAATAACACACTTATCATTCGATTATGCACCACTTAGGTGGCATTCCTACTATATTCATGACTTAAGTACGGCATAGCTTTTGTAAGTACATCGTTTGTGCATGAGCCACATACTCACCTTGCCCGTCTATTCTCTGGACCGCTTTCTCATTTGGGATGATGGCCATGATAGTGAACTGGGATATATGGGATGTTCCTTACCTCTTTATCTGATTATGTGGGGAAAGGACATGTACCACGAGAGAGACAGAGTAGATCAAGGCTATAGGGTCTCACATTTTTTATAATAGTGAGGTACTAGATTTCCCATAATCTTCCTCTAAAGGTAACCATTTCTTGAGATACTCTTTTAAGAGATGTGTCTTTAAAAGACTGGCGCCCAGAATAATGTAAGTGCGCCCACAGTAATATTCCAGGTGCTATTAAAAATGTTTCACGGTTTGTAATCAAAGCAAATATTCTAGATAATTCAAATCTAGAGAATTGTATTAGCTATAAGCACATTTACAGGGAAGTGCAATGTATTCCATGTACCGGGGGAAAAAGGGTGTAATTATTATAATTGCCTTACTTACACCACAATGTAATAGGCAGAAAGAAAACACCAAAGCTTTATCTTGGACTTAAAGAAATGAAGGGGTCATGATCCATACAACTTATGTATCTCTATAAATCATGCAAGGCTTAAGTATAGAAGAAAGGTTGTAGGAGTTCCTGCGTCAATCCATAAAAAAGCTACGTATTCTATGTGTTATTACACAGCAATGAACTGTTGACAATACTGCCAATTATTGTAGCTAGATTTGTTTCAAGTGTGTAGTGGGTTTATTACCAGAATATCGTAATTGTCGTACAACTATATACTGGCCTAAGCATCAAATATCGAAATATTGTGAATATAAATATATATATCGATAAGTGTAGTTCACCGTACTTACCTAAAGATATAGGTATCTTAATAATATATATAAACCTTCAAGGTCTGTGGGTGTGGATAAGGAATAATAATCTACATAAACCAACTTGGGTTTTATGTGTCTGGTCCCATTAGTGTTGTACTGGCCGGTCAGGCTCTCTGTCACTCTGACGCTGCCAGATGAGCCAGTTTGAAAGGCATTTTTCCAAGCTTGATAGTATTTCTTATATTCGTCATTCACGAAAGAGCAGGGGCGGCTTTAACACTGGTGGCGCCCTGTGTGACAATCTTTTTTGTCACCCCACCTCATTACCTCTTACTCGGATTCCCGCGCTGTCATCCTACAAAAATGCCCCTCATCTCTCCATAGCCCCTCTCTCACATACACTTCGTTTGTTTCAAGCGCTGGTAAAGGCCATCTTTACTAATTCACTCAGCTATCCACATAAAATACAGATCTGTTCATTGCAACAGGTATATTAACCCTCTGCGCTACTTTATGGCCAGTCAAAACTGCTTCTGGCCAAAACTCTGATCTCTCTCTCTCTCTCTATCAGGAACATTAATCACAAGAATTATCTTTACATGTTTATTATTGCCTGACAGCTGGGAGCACTTGGAACTCTGCTTCATGTGCTCTTATATTGTAGATTATTGCTAAACACAGCTCCCCACCCCAGGTCAGCACCCTCCCCCCACCTCCAGGTCAGCACGGAGTGCGGCTGCACTGGTTGCACTGCCCTGAAGCCAGCCCTGCAAGAGAGTGATACAAGATGCACAAGGTGTACAACTTTGTTTCATCAAAACTTTGGCAAACAACCTCTTCTCAGTAAAGTAACATAACTATAAAAATGCTTGAAAAATAGACTCCAATGCAAAGGGTAGTGTCCTCCATAAACACTCAAACTGAGAAATGTATTGCTTTGCTTCAGTAAATATTAGACCCTAAAACCAAGTTAGAGGCGAAAATCAACTTGGTGGGAATTGATGTGAGTCTGTTAAAGTCCACCTGATGGAGTGAGTAGAAAACAATGAATCAGCTCGGCGTCCATTCGCCCATTCGCCTCGCCCCACAGGATGTGCAACACCAACTGATGTGCATTAAGTAAGGCCTGATATCCTTCAAGATACCTAAGGATGATTAAGGCAGGATAACATATGGATAACCGGACTTCCAGAATAAGAAGAGGGCCCTAAGTTAGAGCTAGAGCTGGAAGACTGGCTCACAACGACAGTTTTGAAGTGAAAAGTACCAACATTTTTCTCAATCTAGCAGACATATTGTGTACGGGGGCTGCCCTACACTACTGTGCGTCCACCCAGACCGCTGATAGCCTGCTTACTCAACTAAAGAGACATGGGTCTCATGCAGCAAGCATCCAGAGCCAAAGGCTAATGGAAGATGCAGAGAGAAACCGTGAATGTTTTCCAGACTAGACATACAAAGGACAAAGACAAGGGGGATCCTTTTTCAAAGTCAAGAGACACCTAATCTCAATGGGGATCAGGTATATTCCCAATTACCCGGTAAAATTAAGAGTGACATATGAGGATAAGACAATGTTCTTCCAAACATCGGGAGAAGCAGCAGATGGCTCAAACCAAAGTTGTCACAATAGTGATGATCCAGGGTGCACTAGACAATGATGCCTGGACCCTATAATGCCAAAGACGATGGAGAAGCAGGGAACTATAGACAAGATCAATGGGAGAGCAAGCTGTGAAAGCGTGAGCTGAAATGGTGGTGGATGTATGGAGACAGAGTTGCTCCTCACTATTAGGACATGGGTTCCTGGGAAGAAATGAGGACATTGATTCTCTGCACACAAACTGATTGAGTTAGGAAGCAACCAACCAACAGGGCAAAGTATGAGACCTGATGAAGTATATAGAAACACATTGAAGGGATATGTCTAGTCTGTCCTGTTTTCGGTGTTTATTTTTTGCGAATTTAAATGGTGTTTTCTCTGTAGTTTCTAAACCTCTGGAAAACAGTGATTATCAGTGTTCATTCAGCTGCCCATTCCACAAAATAGATAAAACTGTGTTTTCCAGTATTTTCAAAATGTGTTTTTCAATTGATTGTTATAAAGTACATAGTTAATTTAAAAGAGAAGCAATGCAGGGTATGTAGTGTGTTCCCATTGGCAGTGTGCCCAAAGGACTTTTTTTAGACGGTTTTGAGCATAGAAAACCTGTGTATTGCAGTCTCACTCACACTCAGTAAGGATTCTGTATGTTTTACAGGACTATTAATTTATTAAAAAAAGAAAGAATGCGATATTCAAATGTTTTAACAAATCAATTCTTGCACTCGGTTGGGGTCATTCATCTACTCCTTGCTGACGTTTATGACATTGTAGGGGTGGGAAACCCTGCCAGCAGCATGGTACCTTCTGAGACCTTTACATTTTTAATAACACTAGATTAATTTGTAGCCCTGAAATCTAAGGCACCTGAAACTTGATGCCCCAGTCATCTCACCACCGCTTTTCGGCTCCCTCTGCCTGACTTAGTTTAAGGTGCTGCTGCTGTTGTTTGGATATTAATGGCTGCAAAGCGACCCCATGGCAAGTGTCTCACTTAAAATCAGCGTTGACCTTTTAACGGACATCAGATTGAGTTCTGGGACTTAAAAGTTTGAGGTTAACAATGCAACTATAGCCTCAAAAAGCACAGCAGCTTAGTGCAGTTGGGTAAAAACCTGGATTAGCTGAAGATATCACACATGACAATGGGACATCTTGCAGCTATACCTTTTGCTCGTATGTAGAAGGATTTTGTCAAGTTTTCTTCACTATCCCACGTGCATGGTGAAAGCATTTTTTTCACAGGTACCTTTCACTACTCATTACACTGACTTTTTTAAGCCTAGGGTGCTTGGCATGTGACCTGCTATCAATACTGACTTGTTAGAAAAGGAGGCTGATGTATCGAAGGGATTTATCCATTTTGTGCCTGTGGTTAAATATGGTAGTACATATTCGCCAACATTCTTATGAGTCAATCAGTGAAAGAATTAGACACAGTCAAAATATCAAATATAAGTTTAATATTTCCAGATGTTTTCACAGTCTATCAAATAATTGGATTAAACATAACACATGGGTGTAAACCCTGCACTTTTAATCCAAGCACACAAAACTGGAGGAAACAAAATGAAGAAGAAACAATATTTTAGTAGCATCCCTAAAAAACAAAACTCAATCACAATCATCCCAGACCAGTCTTTCTTGTTGCCATTTTGTATAACTATGTTGCATTGTTTTGACCCCTTTCTCATTTTTTTCTCACTTTCCTTTCTTTGAATAGAATTTTACTTTGTGGTTGTGCAGGTGTTTTTCAGTTTTTATTTATCTAAGGTCTGGGGACTGTGTCCCTTTCATTGGGGTTTTATCAGTTATAATAAGTTTAAACCTAAACCAGGATAGCTTAGAAATGTCTTCTTTTTGCTCTTATCTGGTACAGATATTTGGTGGGTGGGGCACTGAATTACTGGATGCTGGTGTTAAGTGAGTTAGGGTTTTGCTCGGGCCGCTGCTATCCCTGATGGGACCTACATATCAACATTCAACTGAACTATGACTGAGGTCAAATTGGGAGGCCAGACAAGTATAATGTGCTAACTTGGAATGTGAGGGGACTAGCGTTGTATGGTAAAGTGACAGAAGGTGCACACACATCTGAGAGGTTGACACACGTACATCACATGCATGCAAGAAACACACCTGACCTTTGAGAAAGTGCATAAATTGACCTAAAGGTGGAGAGGATGGGTAAAGATCACAAAATATGCTGCATATGTGAGGTAGATGATAACATGGGTGGCCCTGGAAGTCTCATTCAGAATCTAGTGCAGACTGGTTGTCAGTGAGGGATGATATGTGTTGGTGGAGGTGGTGCTGGACAGGGGTTTTGCACCTCCAACAGTAATCAATCGCAGTCTTTGGGGAGTTTGTACCCTGCACTGCTGCACTGACTGGATACGTCAAGCATATGGGTGGGATGGACTTCAATTGTGTCAGATAGATAGTTAGATCCACACTGCCAGTGACCGAATCTGCAAGTGACCAGCGCTCTCACCACTACAGTGCCTGGATAGATGATAGGCAGCTTAACAACATGTGGCATCTGCAACATCCAACTTCAGCAGAGTATTCCTTCTACTCGTAGGTACACCACATACACACCAGATTAGATGTGTTTTTATGCAACAGTGCCATAACTGAAAAGGTTTCAGACAACAAGTGCCTGGCCCGTATCCTGTTGGACCACAACCTACTCAAGATAGTGAGAGGGGTATAGGAAGGGAGTGGGAAAGAAGACAATCCCAGATTCTTACTTAAAAACTTAATACTCAGGCATTATGAGACGCACTGTGTTGGAACACTATAGGCTCCCACATAGATAAATATTTTTGGGAAAAAAAGGGGTCAGCATCAGACAGACTAATTGAATAGGATGCTTTTACATTTAAAGCTATTTGAGGTCTATGTATCATAAACCAGCTATCAGATCAAAACCTCCCTGACAAAATAAATATTAAATCTAGAACAGAAGATGAAAGATGCGGAAATGAAGGAGGGAGCAAGCAGGAGAGACACTTAGGTCACAGTGGGGATCAGATACGCGCATGCAGTATTATTGGTGTCCGCACAGGCAATGTTAGCTTTGACAGGTTCTCCACTGAAAGTCATGGGTGCCCATTCTCATCAATCATATTTGCCCTGGGCATGCAGGCCTTAGCAGTGCTCCTGCGATAGAGAGGACCTAGGAATGTGTGGATGATGCCCTCCTATAACTAAACTATGCTCAGTGAGATGCCCCATCAGTGCTAGAGCTCTTAGACAAATTCAGTAAAGCATGCGGCCTGAAATTAAGCCACGCTAAGTCATGTCTATGGGGGTTATTCTAACTTTGGAGGAGGTGTTAATCCGTCCCAAAAGTGACGGAAAAGTGACGGATTTACCACCAGCCGTATTACGAGTCCATTATATCCTATGGAACTCGTAATACGGCTGGTGGTATATCCGTCACTTTACCGTCACTTTTGGGACGGATTAACACTCCTCCAAAGTTAGAATAACCCCCTATATCTTTTACGATGGCTTTTGGAAGACGAACAAGGGCGCTTGCCAGGTCTGTGACTGCTGTGGACATTTGACACTTTTAAATTCCTGGGTGTAAACAGATAATATGAAAACCTAGACCTTATACAAAGCAGCCTGGGGAGGGTCTTAGGTGAAACCAAAGACTTACTGGAGTTCTAGAAGCCATGACAACTGTTGCCAATGAGGAGGGCGGTCATAACAAAACTGATAGTGTTACCTAGACTGATTCATCACTTTGCAGATCTCCCAGTGATAACATCCAGAAGGTTCTTTGTGGAACGCAGAGTGTTGGATTTCATCTGGGGAAATGGTAGGAAAATATTAGCCATTCACAAGTTATATAACCCTCTACTTGTGGACAGATTGGAAGCATCAATTTTGAATAATACTATGTGACAGCCCACATCATTGGCCCATGAAATGATCCACAGCTGAACTATACCACTGAAAGGGAAGCAATCCTAGTAAGGATTTGGAGATGCTCTGTACTGGCAAATGTCACAAAGCCTCCACAGCACCTGTCATCCAACAAAGGAGTCACACTCCTGCTGGGGAAGCCATCAGCAAATTAATCCACCATCCAAAAGATTATAAGCAAGCACTACGAGCATAGTGTTCATTAAATTTTAGTGATACTCAGCATGCATAACAACTGGATTGGCTGATGACCGCTGACATCAAATGCAGCACAGCAAACAAACTTGATGAGGTTTCAAGCCAATACAGGTGGACATACATTAGATGGCTGTTGAAACATACCTCTCCGTACTCCCCATACCTACCATTCTGCATACTACCGGCATTGAAACAGATAACGCACAATACTGGAATCTGGATGGAAGTGGGAATATGGGTGGTATGAGACATCTACATGCACAGCACAATGCACACCTTTCCCGACGTCAGGGGGAAATACAAGATCAGCCCAGGTCAGTGCCTGACATATATATAGCAATTATACACACAGTGAGACATATTTGAGGAAAACACCAGGATGAAACACAACCATCTGACATACACAACTGATGCTCATTCACAGCCACTGAGGCAGGTAGTTGCCTTAGGATATGGTGCCCGAGTGACCCAAAATATAACTCACTATCCCTCTAACAAAGAGAAATGGTCTGTTACCAACGGAGAGAATATATCAGATAAACGGTGGATGTGCTCTCTGGAACAAGTTTAGAGGGTGTCAATGAATCTGCAGCTTAATTTCACCGATTTCAGTTATCTGCATCATGCATGCCTCTCATCTAGCTGAAGTGGTCACATGTTCCCAGGGCATCAGGGAAATGCTCCATGAGTGTGTGACTCGAGGCTGATTTTTACCACATGCTGTGGGACTGCTCCATAATCATGAGGTACTGGAATGGGCAACTGTAGTGTTGGATGATATATTGAATGAATGAATGAATCAATCACAATATTTATAAAGCGCGCTACGTACCAGTTAGGGTTTCAAGGCGCTGAGGGGAGAGGGGGGGCTGCTATTGGTCGAAGTTCCAGGTCTTGAGGAGTCTCCTGAAGGTGAGAAGGTCCTGGGTCTGGCGCAGGGGGGTCGGGATGGAGTTCCAGGCCTTGGCGGCGAGGTAGGAGAAGGATCTGCCGCCGGAAGTCTTGCATTGGAAGCGGGAAACGATGGCGAGGGAGAGGTTGGCAGAGCGGAGTTGGCGGGAGGGGATGTAGAAGTTGAGTCTGTTGTTCAGGTAGGCGGGTCCGGCGTTGTGGAGTGCCTTGTGCGCGTGGGTGAGGAGCTTAAAAGTGATCCTCTTGTCCACGGGGAGCCAGTGGAGGTCCTTCAGGTGGTGAGAGATGTGGCATCGGCGGGGTACGTCGAGGACCAAGCGGGCGGAGCCGTTTTGGATGCGTTGGAGTCGTATGATGTCTTTTGCTGGGATGCCTGTGTAGAGTGCGTTGCCGTAGTGAAGTCTGCTACTGACGAGGGCCTGGGTCACCGTTTTTCTGGTTTCCGTCAGGATCCATTTGTAGATTCTACGGAGCATGCGGAGGGTGTTGTAGCAGGAGGAGGAAACTGCATTGACCTGTTTGGACATGGTGAGGGCGGAGTCGAGGATGAAACCGAGGTTGCGTGGGTGGTTGGCTGGTGTTGGGGGGGGTCCCAGTGCGGTGGGCCACCAGGACTCGTCCCAGGCCGAGGGGTGCGTCCGAGGATGAGGACCTCCGTCTTGTCGGAGTTCAATTTCAGGCGGCTGTTTCTCATCCACTCGGCGATGGATTTCAATCCCTCATGGAGGTTGGCTTTGGCGGTGTGTGGATCTTTAGTGAGGGAGAGGATGAGCTGGGTGTCGTCGGCGTAGGAGAGAATGCTGAGATTGTGCTTTCGGGCCAGTTGTGCGAGGGGTGCCATGTAGACGTTGAACAGCGTCGGGCTTAGCGAGGAGCCTTGGGGGGACGCCGCAGATGAGGTTAGTGGCTTTGGAGCGGAAGGGTGAGAGTCAAACTCTCTGGGTTCTGCCGGAGAGGAATGAGGAGATCCAGTTGAGGGCTTTGTCTTGTATTCCGGCTTCGTGGAGGTGTGTTAGTAGGGTGCGGTGGCAGACCGTGTCGAAGGCAGCGGAAAGGTCCAGGAGGATGAGGGCTGAAGTTTCGCCGTTGTCCATATGCTGTCTGATGTCATCTGTGGCGGCGAGGAGCGCAGTCTCGATGCTGTGGTTGCGTCTGAAGCTGGACTGGGAGGGGTCCAGGATGGAGTTGTCCTCGAGGGAGTGGGTGAGCTGGGCGTTGACGATCTTCTCGATTACTTTCGCTGGGAAGGGGAGGAGGGAGATCGGGTCGAAGTTTTTGAGGTCATTGGGGTCAGCCTGGGTTTCTTGAGGAGGGCTTGGATATCGGCATGCTTCCAGCTGTCCGGGAAAGTCACGGTTTCGAAGGATAGGTTGATGATCTTTCGAAGTTGGGGGGCGATGGAGGAGTCGGCTTTGTTGTAGACGTGGTGTGGGCAAGGGTCTGAAGGGGATCCTGAATGTATGGAGTTCATGATCTTGCGAGTTTCGGCGTCGTTTACGTGGGTCCAGGTGGTGAGGCGGTTGGCGTAGGAGGAGTTGTCGGGGGTGGGGTCTGGCGGCGGTGTGGTGTTAAGGCTGTCGTGGATGACGGCGATCTTCTGTTAGAAGAAGGTGGAGAGTGCGTTGCAGAGTTTCTGGGATGGTGGGACGTCCTTGGCGCTGGGGTTGGAGAGCTCCTTCACGATGCAGAAGAGCTCCTTGCTGTCGTGTGCGTTGTTGTTCAGGCGTTCTGTGAAGTGTGAGCGTTTGGCGAGTCGGATTAGTTGGTGGTGCTTGCGGGTGGCTTCCTTGTGGGTTGTCAGGCTGTCGGGTGTGCGTTCGAGAAGCCATTTCTTCTTAAGTTTCTGGCAGGTGCGTTTGGAGGTGATGAGTTCGTCTGTGAACCAGGCTGCTTTTTTCTTTTCTTGGTTGACGGTGGGCCTCTTGAGTGGTGCGAGGGTGTTTGCACAGTTGAGGATCCACTGTTGGAGGTTGACGGCGGCGGTGTCTGGGTCGGTAGGCGGGTTCTGGGCGAGGGTGCTGGTTAGTTGGTCTTCGGTGACTTTGCTCCAGCGGCGGTGAGAGGGTAGTGGGGTGCGGTGGTGCTCGGTGTGTTTCTTGAATGTGAAGTGGACGCAGTGGTGGTCGGTCCAGTGGAGTTCGGAGGTGTGGCTAAAGGTGACGTGGTTGCTTGCGGAGAAGACCGGATCGAGCGTGTGGCCGGCGCTGTGGGTGGGTGTGTTGACCAGTTGTCTGAGTCCGAGGTTGGAGAGGTTGAGGGTCAGTGATGCGGTGTTGGCGTCGTTGTTGTTCTCCAGGTGGAAGTTGAGGTCTCCAAGGAGGATGTAGACCATAGAGGCGGGGGCGTGGGTGCTCGCGAGGTCGGCAATCGTGTCACTGAAGGGGGCTCTTGGTCCTGGTGGTCGGTAGATGAGTGTTCCTCTGAGGGTGGTGTTGGGGTCCGTGTGGATCCGGAAGTGAAGGTGTTCAGCTGTCTTGAGGGTGTTGTCTGTGTGGGTGTGGATCTTGAGGGTGGATTTGTGGACGATTGCTATTCCTCTTCCGATTCCGTTGGTGTGGTCTCTTCTGGAGATCTTGTAGCCGTCAAGGATGGCGATGTCAGGGGCCGAGGAGTCGTTCCACCAGGTTTCGGTCAGGAAGGCTACGTCTGGGGCGGTGGTGTCGAGCAGGTCCCAGAGCTCTATGGCGTGCTTTCGTGCGGAGCGTGTGTTGAGGAGAATGTAGTGGAGGTGGTTGGTGTTGGTTGTTGCAGGCTTCCTAGTTCTGTCACAGGCGAAGTTGCAGGCGCGGCAGGAGAAGGGGCCTTTGGTGTGCTTCGGAGTGGCCTGGAAGCAGGCTGTGGAGGAGCCGGGGTTGAGGGCGAGGAGTTCGCTGGCCGAGTAGCGATGTCTGGTGGTGTGGGGGGTAGTTGGACCAGGGGGGGTGGTGCTGGGCGAGGTCCAGGCACGGACGGGCACAGACGGGCTTGCCCCTGGCGCACCTACGGCGCACCAGCGGTGCGGACGCGCAGCGCCAGCCATTAAGAAGGGAGGGGGGAGGAAGGAGCAGCTGGGAGGCGGGAGGCGGGAGGGAGCGGCGAATGGGGGCGTGAGGGGGGCGGGCCGCAGGGAGGCAGAGGCAGGGGAAAGCGGCAAGGGGGAGCGCCCAAGGGGCGAAAAACAGGCGGAAAAAAGGCACAAAAGTGAAAAAAAGCACAAGGCAGTGAAGGCAGTCACAAAATAAGGAATACAGTCACAAATACGGTAAACGGCACAAAAGCACAAGTGGAATACAGCAATCAGAAGGGGCACAAATTGGGGCAAGAGCTCAAGGAGGCAAGGCGCTGAAAAACAAAAACACTTACAGATACGGCGAAAGCGGCACAGTGCACACGGGTCTAGCGATGCTTACCAGAAGCCCACTAGACACCAGGGATGAGGCGCAGGAGGATGCCTGCGGGTGGAGGAGGGCCTCGAACACGCTAGCAGCAGCGTGGGCGGGGGTCAGGGACACGAGACAGCAAGGTGGTGCTGCAGACGTGGGGGGCGAGCTCTAGACCAAAAACAGGTCAGAGGTCACTCTTTTTGTAAATTTTAGTAAATTTTGAACCATTTGAGATAGAAACCTTTTTTTGTTAAAATCTACAGATTATGCGGCAGGTGATGGATTATGTGGCTAGTGCGGCAAATGTACAATGGCGAGAAAATCACTGAGGCCGCACAATTCCAGTGGCCCTGGCTATAACCCTTCTGCCCTTTTCCAAGCGCAGCCAGGCTCCAAGACAAGCCTTTAGCGTAAGAGTCCTGTGAATCTACTTTCTGTGGGCTTCGCGAAAGGTCACAGCACACATTGGGAAAAAGTTTGTACACTAAAATTGAATGGCGGCTCAACTGTGGCTGACATATGTGACTGATGCTCCATCACAGATACTGAGGCAGGTAGTTGCCTTAGGATATGGTGCCCGAGTGACACAAAAAATAACTAACTATCCCTCTCACAAAGATAAATGGTCTGTTAACATTGGTCAGAATAAGTCAGATAAACATTGGATGTCCTCTCTGGAACATGTTAAGAGGGTGTTAAAGAATCTTCAGCTTACATTCAATAAATTCAGTTACCTGCATCCAGCGTACCTGACGCCTAGCTGCATTGATCACATGTTCCCAGGGAGTCAGGGAAATGTTCCAAGAGTGTGTGACCCAAGGCTTATTTTTACCACATGGTGTGGGACTGCTGTGTAATTACGAGGACCTGGAAGGGGCAACTGTAGTGTTAGATGAATTATTGAACAAACCACTTACACAGGAGCCAATTGGGTGACAGAAAAGCAAGTACACAGTGAGATTCCTCGAGCTCACATAAATCTTGTTAAAAAGACAGACAGCAATTCTGTGGACATCATCTGTATCCCCTTGCATCTACGTCTGGCTATGTGACCTCAACAAATGGGCAGTTGCAGAAACAGAAGTATTGTGGTCACTGAGAGACTGAGAAATTAGAGGACCCCCATTGGGAAAGTGGGACACATACATTGAGGTGCTTAAGGCTAAATCCGACGGCAAGCCCCTCCCCCCCCCCAATTACTTCATCCACTCAGACGAGTCAATGATCACATAAGGGAGGAGTCAAAACCATATGGACTGGGCAGTCAAATGGGCAAAAAATGATATCTCACCAGGAGAGACAGGGAATACACATGTGAATCTCTGTTTATCTAGGCACTCGTTAAGGGTTCGTATCCCAATACTCACTGCTGCTCTACAGCGGTGATCTCACCAAGGCCACAACTCCACTGACATTGACGAGGAGAGACAAGAGGAAGTGAGACAACAGGTAACAAGACTACCTGTGATGAAGCAGAAAATGAAGGTTTTACATTTATTAACGCTTAAACGTAGTGTGAAATAATCATGTGTGACTTTAACCGAACTAATAAAAATTGTACGGGGACAAAATGTGCCCTCAGAGTAGTTTGCCAACATTTATAAGCGTGCTTTATATAACGTGGTGTATTAGAATTGCACTAATCCGACATAATCGTAAACGTGTGCTATGATTTGCTTGCTTGAAATGCTTTAGCTTAGCATTACTTTAGTAGAGGCCTCAGCCTAGTTGCCTGGTCTCACGGTTTAGATGCTTGTATTTTTCCAATGTGCTAATAAACGTGTATTTTTGCTTGAAGCTGTACTTTTCCACTGAGATCGTTGACATGCTTATCTTAAAGTTTCGTGCCAGCTTGGCATTTTTCTCTTTACTCCAAGGTCGATCTGCAGGTGCGGACAATGGAGGCTCTGAAAGTGAGCTAATTGGTATAAAATGTTGCAACTTGCGTACCCATCTCCAAGGATAATGTATGCTTAAGTAAAAGCTTGAGAACTGTCGTTTTTGATTGGACAATTTGAAGCTAACCTATGAACCCTCCAATGGAAGACCCTACTGGATTTGAACTGTTGTCTATTTAAACCAGGTGCACGAGAGGGAAGTAGCCATTACCAGCTATTGCCCGACATTGCATCATTCCGTAGCTATTATGGCCCACTTTGCTGCGACGCCATTTTGAAATAGACTTTGATGCTTTCTCTAATCGAGAGAAAGAGACTTTAAATGATTCTGGCCCTAGAGACTTTAACTTTGAACTGTCCCTTTGCATGAAGTAGTAGTTTTATTTTGCCGCCGTGAGGCAATTGCCCCGTCCACCCCTGCCCCTTTGCCCCGTCCCATGCCGATCGAAACGGTACCCATGCAGACCGAGAAACGGTACCTGTGAGACGAAGACTTCCTTGATTGCTGATCGTAATTGGTAAATATGAAAGGAAATTGTAAAATTGCATT
The DNA here is from genome assembly GCF_031143425.1 of Pleurodeles waltl. Taxonomy (NCBI): domain Eukaryota; kingdom Metazoa; phylum Chordata; class Amphibia; order Caudata; family Salamandridae; genus Pleurodeles; species Pleurodeles waltl. The sequence continues at coordinate 932,082,309 of NC_090448.1, read as the reverse complement.
GTGTTTCTTTTAGGTGACCAACTGCTGATTTTTGATAAGAGCCCTAGTTAGGAGTTTTCTAAATTAATGTTGCTAAATTGTTTTCGCATGAAGCCCCACATGCCGATGCTAATTTGAGGTTAGATGAGGATTCTTTTGTTGCATGATGCAATTTGAGACCTTGCTATGCTGACCAATGTATGCAATTAGCCCATTACAGATTATAGTTTTAGTGATTTGCATTGCTATTATCGAATGCCTTGTGATTCAAATGCTACATAGATTGCACTTGTTTCGCCGCTATGGACAGCTATTAATGTTCATTTACGTTTATCATTTGGTGTTGAGACACATTTATATTGTGCTAGCTTTGTTAATATAGGGAAATAAATTCACTAACTTTGAATAAACTGGTGTGGTTATTCCTGACTGAAAGGTCAGGGTTCGCCGAAATGTATTCTGGATTAATTGTCAAGTGTTATGTTGATCAAGGTATTGCTTATGTTCGTTATTGATTATTGATTTAATGAAATTGACTGATTAAGGGTGCGGAGAGTCCCACTTAGTCAAAAGATTCATCGGCCTAAAGAGCGTCCAAATACAGGTAAACTATCAGTACGGACCGCTCTATCAGTAGATGGTAGCAGAGGACGGTTTCGTCTTTTGGGACCCCGTACTCTTAGACTACATGGTGTTGAATTAACGGTTACGCCCTTTGAGACCCCATTCGAGAAGTTGAATTAGATTTTCTTGGGTAAAATAGATTGACAGAATGATGATGGGCTAAGTCCACCGCGACTTTCCCGGGATCTCGGAGCTTGCGAATGGAGAGAATGGAGGTGTGGAATCGGCGTTGGCGGTACTAGTGATGGTATGAGTGAAGTTAGGGTTTTGCGCTTGCACAGCTTATTGCCGCAGATTGTGTGAGAAGGTTGCGAGGATTTTTTTTCTTTTTAGAGGATAGCGGAGGTGCGACTCCGAGTGTAGAGGTAGAGAAGTCGTCGAACTTCATAGGAATAGCGGAGGTGCGACTCCGAGTGTGAGAGTAGGGAAGTCGTCGAACTTAATGTGCGTGTGGCGCTTCGTGCATAAAAAGGTCCACGTGGTTGTTGTTGTTGAGACGGGCCCTGCGAGGTCAAGAGACTCCGGAGTATGTTGTTTTATGTTGTGGTCTGGGCGGTTTAGTAGGTTGATCGGGCGTGGTCAACGAGTCGGTACGTGTGTTAGGGAGTGAAAGAAACTTCGACTTCGGGCTTTGACAAAATTCTAAGTGCACTAGAATAGATCACTGACAAGTTGAGAGTAGGTCTGCGGGTCAGATTTGCTTGCGAACGTGGGGACCGAGAAAGATGGAATAACTGCCGAGGCTAGTGAAAAATCCCTAAGGTCCTGAAGCGATTATGTTACCCTTCCTGTAGTAAACCGACAGATCTGTTTTATTTTTGGTAGCTCGCGATACATGCAAGAAGTTGTTTCGAGAGGAGCTGAGTGAAGGAGGACTAGCCGCGAGGCTTTGTCAGCCGCAGTGTGTGTGAGTGTGACGTCACTAGGAGCCACGCTGGGATAGGTTGGTTGCAGAGAAGGGTCGCGCACGGATTGGACGCAGTCCGTGGGGCTCGATTGGAAGGGGAAAGGCAAGCGAAGAGTATTCCGGGAATTAAAGTCACCTATTGATTACAAACTTTGTGAAATAAAAGACGAGAAAATGAAATTTTTTAAAGCATTCAAGAGTGCGATGAAGGGGGAGTCTTACATTAAAGCGAGTGTAGGAGAGGAGACGCCGCCCGAAGGCACACCGGCTTACATTGTAATGGAGGAAAGGGGGGTAGCTCCGTGCCTTTGGCTAAAGCAATGGCACAAGTTGACAGAGAAACATGGGAGCGTAGCATTCCCGATCCACGGGACATTCAATATAAGGATTCTGGAGAATTTGAGATTCACGATGTATGACATGAAGGTGCCTCCAAGGCCAGCCCAGTTTGAGGCTCTAGCGATTTGGGAATTAATGGCTAGACAGCAACAGAAAAATAAGTTCGAAACAAGGATAAGGAAGGTAGAAAAGACACTAGCGGACGCTAGGTGGGATAATGCACAGAAGGTGTGGAGGTCAGATGTATTGCAGGGGATAAAATTGTTCCCCGCAATTACTAAGGAAGAAGAGGAGACAGGTAAGAAAGCTACCTGTAAGACAAACAGGAGGTGTTCCAAGGATAGAGAGGACGAGGAAAAGTTGAGAAGAGAAGAGGAGTTAGAGGATGAGGAGCTAATAATGCAATTGCTGAACGACCGTCCACCACCTTATGCAGAGAGTGGACAAGGTCCAAGTACCAGTTCTGCCCCTCCGGCACCGGTACAGAACAGCGAAACTCAGAGTTCAGGAGCATCATCGGGGTCTAAGGACCCGAGTTTACTGTTCACCCCGCAGATACCGCAGGTTAGGAGAATATATCCAGATGTGCCCATGCTAAAACAAGCAGAAAATTATCAGCCGCAGATCCCAGGGTACTACAGCAGTGACAACGGTGCAGGAATGATTCTAGATCCAACCGTAAGGGGAGTACAGAATGGTCACAACCCAACATTGGCACAAGCTGAATCAACCCAGTTTTTGATGCCTCAAAAGCAGATACAGGGGGGAACAGCACATGCTCAGATGACGGGGAGCCAGATGGGCATGCCGGCAATGATGACCCATAGCGTGGGAATGAACGTGCCTCAGAACGTGGGAAATGGACAAAACCCAGATGCGATATCACTACCCATTACTGTAGGTCCACCGGTACCTCTGTACAGTCAGCCTAACTTAGGTATGAGCGGTCAGGGATCAATGCTGCAGAGTGGGACAGAAAGGAGGTGCATAGAAAACACTTCAGGGATAACTCCGATAGCGGCTCAGCCAAATGGATCTGGATCCTTGATGGAGTTTAGCCCCATATGTGCTCAGTCGACACTGGTGAGGTCGAGTCCCCCACTGATAATACCTCTGTCATCGAACACTGAAAAGCTGCCGCAACCATCAATGGCAGTCGATGTGAACGCTACACTGATGGGGTTGAATGCGCAACAGCTGACTCAGTGGTTCAACAGTTTGAATTCCACACAAAGCTCAGACAGTGGGAAGGGAGAAGATTATATGAATAGGATGAGGTTGAACATGGAAGCACAAGAATTGGTGGAAGGGACTATGGGTGTGAATAGGTTAGAGTCCTACTCGGAAGAAGAGCTGAGATACCTATGCCCAAGGATCACGAAAGAAGTGAATAAGGTACATAAAAGTTTGCAGGAAATAGCTGACAAAAACGGGGTTGACATAAACAAGACAAAACACCTGAGCAGAAGCTACAGGTTGGATTTTGGGACCACAGATTTTGAACACATGAGGTCAGCAGGCATGAAGGCGCACCTTAGAGAATTGCTGCAGAGTGCACAAGTGTGGAGGTGTTTAGACAAGTGGGAAAGCAGGTGGGTAAAGAGAAAGGAAAAGAGGAGGGACAGTGCTACAGAGCACAATGAGAAAAGACCACAGAGTAGCGAGGCAGTAACCATGTTACCAATGAGGGAGACAGCAGGGGGAAAATTAATACATGTACCATGGCACAGAAGCGACATTCAGTCTTTTACGGATGATTTTCCCAAACTGAGAGAGAAACCGATTGAATGGTATCAACAGACTGACAGGTTTGTGAAGCTTGCAAAATGTCTCTGGGAAGACTTGAACACTCTATTTGAGATTGTGGTTCCGGCAGATTTGTGGGAGGATTGCAAAAGAGCTGTAGGTTGGCCGACAAGTGAACCAGAGAGAGACAGGGATACGGGTGCACCATCACCTATGGTGATGAGCTTGTACTACAAGGTGATTGAGCATTTGAAGACGAAAGTTGCCGCGAAAAATGTGGATTGGCAGAAGATCGATCGAACGGCCCAAGAGGCTAAAGAGTCGATTCATAGTTACTATGAGAGGTTGTTGAAGGCGTTCAAGAACTACAGTGGCACGGAGACAATAGAGGCGAAGGACATGCTTCATTTTGTATTTAGATTTGTGGAAGGGCTGAGACCAGAAATAAGTCAGATGATAAAGTCGCATTTGATTTGTTGGCAGTCGAAACCTATTGATGAGGTGTTGAATTATGCGAAATACTGTAGCGACGAAATTGAGGTGAAACAGAAAAGGTTGAAGGAGAAGGTGATGATGATGCAGCTTAAGGCAGCTCAGACAGGTCTGCAAGGTTTGCAAGGGTTGCAAGGGTTCCAACAACAGGTACCGCAACCGCAGCCGCAGTTGCAGGGAAATATGGCGTTTCAGCCACAGGCCAGAGGCAGAGGCAGAGGAGGTTTTGCGAATAATGGTCCGGATTTGAACACTGTTGTGACTGGTGTGCAGGCAATGAAGAAGGTGATGCCGTGTCACGTGTGCGGAATTGTCGGTCATTGGAAACGTGAGTGCCCGATGGTGGTGCAGGAAGGTGCAGGTGCAGGTGCAGGTGTTGGTCAGCAAAACAATGATGTCAATGCATTTCAGACAATGAGGGGACCGAAAATGAGAGGTCCAAACCCAAATTTTCAGACCGTAAATCAGTTGCAGGGATTACAACCTATGCAGCCGCAGCAGATGCAGATGCCTCGTATGCAGATGACGCAAATGCAGCCAATGCAACAGCAGTTTCCCATGGTACCTAATCAGCAAATGCAAATACCTTTGGCACCAATGAGTCAGCAGCAAGTGATGGTTCCTCCACAGGTCTCGGGTCAGGTAATGAGTACAAATGGCACCGTACAACAGTTCCCATTACACAGTGAGAGTGGAATAAACAATGTATGGGAGAGTGAAAGTTCTGAAGAAGAAGGAGATTGTGTGCTTGCAGCATCCTTGGAAGTTGATCAAAAGGGTCCGTACGTAGAGGGAAGAGTAATGGGTCATCGTGTCTCATTCTTGGTTGACACAGGAGCCACACGTTCAACTGAAGTACCAAATTTGCCACTCTCAGGGAGGACAGTTCAAGTGGTGGGAGTAGCAAACAGGCACCTGACGAACCCAATAACAGATCCGGTACCAGTCAGCATCGGTAACTATCAAGGGGTACATCAGTTTGTGGTATGTGACTAAAGCCCGATAGCACTGTTGGGGAGAGACTTGTTGTGCAAATTGGGTTGTTCGATCATGTGTTCGAACGAAGGAATAACCATCCAGACGAGCAGTGATGGGGAAGAAGAGGACAGCGTAGAGGGGGATGAGATGGAAACTGTCGATGAAGACTATCCTCTGATTTGTCTTTTCCCGATGATAACTGAAGAAGATATTCCAGCTGAATTACGGGAAACAGTCGGAAAGGAAGTGTGGGATATGACAGGGAAAGAGGTGGGATTGATGAAAGGAGTGGAACCAGTGAAAGTGACTGTAAAGCCCAATGCAATCTTTCCCCAGACCCCACAATACCACATGGCACAAGACACCCTCATGAAAGTTGCCCAACTTATTGACGAATTTGTAAAACAGGGGGTACTGAAAGAAGTGTTAAGCAGTCCATGTAATTCACCAATAATGGGACTAATAAAGCCAAGTGGAAAGGTCCGACTTGTGCAGGACTTGAGGAAAATAAATGACATCATAGTCAAATGTTGCCCTGTCGTACCAAATCCAGCTGTGATAATGTTTCAAATTCCTTGCGATGCCGAGTGGTTCTCAGTCATCGACTTGTCACAAGCATTCTTTTCTGTGCCTCTTCATGAGGACAGCCAATTCCTCTTTTTCAAATTCCTAGACAGAGTATACAGTTGGTGTCGAATTCCTCAAGGGTTTTCTGAGTCGCCGTCAATCTTCAATCAGATTCTAAAGAAAGATTTGGAAGCATTAGAATTGCCATTCGAGTCAACCCTAGTACAGTACATTGATGTTTTACTGGTTGCATCAAAGACAGAAAGTGGCTGCACAGCCGATACCATTGCTCTGTTTAACCATTTGGGAAGGAATGGACACAAGGTGTCTCCTTCCAAATTGCAGTTCTGTCAGAAGAAAGTGAAATACTTGGGTCACCAGATAGAGAAAGGGTCACGGAGAATAATGAAGGAAAGAATAACAAGTGTACTTCAAATGAGTCCACCAAAGACAAGGAGGGAGGTGAGGAAGTTTTTGGGAATGGTGGGCTACTGTCGCCAGTGGATTCCCAACTTCTCAACTCTAGCAAAGCATTTACTGAAACTTACCCAGAAGGATGCCTTGGATCAAATTGAACTGAAAGGAGATGAGATGGATGCTTTTGTTGAATTGAAAGAGTGCATGTGCAGGGCTCCAGCTTTAGGTATGCCTGATTACACAAAGCCTTTCACATTGTTTTGTCATGAACGTGATGCATGTTCTCTGTCTGTCTTGACTCAAGCCCATGGTGGCATAAACAGACCAGTAGCGTATTTTTCAGCTACTTTGGATCCGGTCGCAGCAGCACTCCCAGGGTGTTTGCGCGCCGTAGCAGCAGTTGCTATCAGCCTCACTCAGAGTGAAGGAATAGTGATGGGACACCCAGTAACAGTCATGGTCCCTCACTCAGTCGAGATCCTTTTGACCCGCTCCCGAACGCAACACATGACTGGAGCAAGACTCACAAGGTATGAAACGATAATTCTGGGCTCACCGAATGTGCAGCTGAAAAGGTGCACTACGTTGAATCCAGCAACCTTGCTCCCTGGTGAAAATGCTGAAGTTGAGGACGCTGAAGACGTCGAGCATGACTGCCTTCAGGTGACTGAATTTTGCACAAAACCTCGACCTGACATTAAGGATACTAAGCTTGATGAAAATGACCAAATTGTTTTCGTCGATGGTTCATGTCTAAGAGATGGGATGGGAATATTGAAAGCAGGATATGCTGTATGTACTGTAACAGGTGTCTTGGAAGCGGCCTGGCTTCAAGGAGTCTATTCTGCACAAGTAGCAGAACTTGTAGCCCTTACAAGAGCATGTCAACTGTCTGCATTGATGAAAGTCACCATTTACACTGATAGTCAGTACGGGTTTGGTATTGTGCACGACTTTGGACATCTATGGTCACAGAGAGGTTTCCTGACTTCTTCAGGATCCCCAGTGAAAAACGGGGAGAGAATAAGGGAATTGTTACACGCCATTCAAATGCCAGCTGAAGTTGCAGTGGTAAAGTGCAGTGCTCATACAAAAGGACAGGACTATGTTTCTCTGGGAAATGCATATGCGGATCAAGTCGCAAGATTTTGTGCCTTGAACTGTATATTACTCAGGGATGAATGGAATTCGATAAGTGAGCCAGAACTCGAACCAGCTGAAGCATTTGCCTTAAAGGTCGTAGATACAATAGATGAACTAAAAGCATTGCAGAATAACGTCAGGGAGGATGAGAGAGATTCCTGGATTAAATCACAGTGTATAAAAAGACCAGACGAGTTATGGGTTTCGAATGAGGGAAAATTTGTTTTGCCAAACAGTCTCTTATCACAGCTTGCGCGGTTCTATCATGGGCAAGCTCACCTAGGGAGAGATGCCATGATAAGATTGTTCAAAACTGATTGGTTTAACCCCAGATTTCGTCAAGCTGCAGAAGCAGTTTGCCATCGATGTGTCACTTGCCAGCAGATGAACCCAGGAAAGGGAACAGTTGTGAACGCCAGCCACATTGGCAGGGCCAGTGGGCCATTTAGTAGGATGCAGATAGACTTCATTGAGATGCCTGTGCATGGAGGTCTGAAGTATGTGTTGGTGATTGTGTGCATTTTTAGTCACTGGATTGAGGCATACCCCACACGTAGAAATGACAGCCTTACAGTTGCAAAGCTATTGCTGAGAGAGTTGATACCACGTTTCGGATTCCTGATCTCTTTAGAATCAGATAGGGGAAGTCACTTCAATAACGAGGTGATAAAGTTACTTTGCGAAGCGCTGAACATTGAGCAAAAGCTGCATTGTAGCTATCGCCCTGAAGCATCAGGACTGGTGGAGCAGATGAATGGTACACTGAAATCAAGAATGGCGAAAATATGTGCATCGACAAATTTGAAATGGCCTGACGCATTGCCCTTGGCACTAATGTCAATGAGAAACACCCCTGATAGAAAGACTGGATTGTCTCCGCACGAAATTCTCATGGGCAGGGCTATGAGACTTCCTGCAGTTCCTGCAAACGCGCTTTTGAATATTACAGATGATATGGTGTTAGACTACTGCAAAGGTCTGGCTGACGTGGTTCGCTCTTTCTCTCACCAGGTGGAAGCAACCACCTTACCACCGATCCAAGGTCCAGGACACGCACTGAAAGCAGGTGACTGGGTCGTGGTAAAGAAGCACGTGAGGAAGTCGTGTCTGGAACCCCGTTGGAAAGGCCCTTTCCAAGTGATCCTGACGACAACTACCGCTGTGAAGTGTGCGGGGGTTCCCAACTGGATTCACGCCAGTCACACAAAGAAGGTGTTGTGTCCCACAGATGAGGAAGTTGAAGCGCTGAAACTGCCAGTGCCTGATAAAACAGTGCTGAGTGCTGAGACAGAACAAAACCGAACTGAAAGCGAACAGGCAGAAGCAGGAGAGAGAGATATTATTGGAGGGCGAAGAGACTAACTCACTTGGGGAAGACCAAGGAGAAAGTTCAGACAGCGACGAAGCAGCTGAAGGTGACAAAGAACCTGAAGCAGCTGAGGGTAGCAAAGAGCCTGAAGCAGCTGAGGGTGACAAGGAACCTGAAGCAGCTGAAAGTGATACAGAGCCTGACGAAAGTAACGGTGACGAAGGGCTCGAAAAAGGTGAAAAAGCAGGAGAGCCTGATCAGAGGAGGGCTTTCCCAGAAGCAGACGATACAGAAAAAGAAAAAGAGAACGTGATCGATTCCCCAGAAGGAGGGGACAAGGCAGAACAGAACGAAAAGGTTCAAACTTCTACAGAAAAGGTCGCAGGTCCAACAAATGGACATGGTGCAAAGAGGAGACTAAGTATATCACCAGTAAAACAAAGGACTGAAGAAAGTTTGAACGACGGAGGAAGGCCAAAAGTGAAAGAGAAAAGAAAGGAAGTGTCTGTCGTGGTACCACCCCCGAGTGAAGAAAAGGACTTGACAAAAGAGGAAAGTACCAGCGAGGCAGAATCGAAAAGAGAAGCAAAATTGAAAAGGAAAAGGATACCAAATAGGAGATATTCCGGTCCAGAATGGGCATATGCAGTCAATGACGATTGGACCGACGAGTTTGTATCTCTAAGCCTCGAGAACGAAGAAGAAGAGATACCAATAGAAAAGAAAAGTTTTATGGACTCTGTCGATTGAAAGGGTAATAAATGACATTGCTTGCTACAATATAACGTGAAACAAACAACCAGCTGAGACATTGCTAAACCGGATGAGACATTTACTAAACCGATAAAGACTGAGTTATTGCCAAATTGAGACAAATGCTGCTAACCGATAAGTGACTGGCCTCTTGAAGAAAACTGTGTGAACATTGCGCTCGTTCAGCTTTGTAACTGAATTGCTAAAAAGTTTCTTTATAGGTGCTTCTAGCTCTCTGATTCTATACAGATCATGACGCAAAATAGTAGAAAGAAATATTGTAAATATGTGTGTATAGGCTTGGTAATTGCATGTGTACTAATAATAATAATGGCAATAGTGCTTGGAATGCATGGAAAGGGTGAGAATGAGAAAATTGATGCTTCTACTTTTGCTCCTGTTACTGCCACTGAACTAACCGCATTGAAAAGACTAGAATTAGATGAGAGGCTCTTGCATGATAAGAAAGAACTTTCGTATAATGTTTTCTATCGCTTGCTAACAGAATACAGTATGTAGAGACTATGGATGCGAGAGATTGTTATGTGTGCACACAGATACCGACATCAGTAAAGGAAGGGGTGACTTATCACCACATGCCTCTTACATACGGGATTACATGTAGTATAGTAATGTCTAGATTTTATGGTCAAACTAACATACAGTATTTTTATTCAAATTATGATGTTACCTTTGCATATGTTCCTATAATAGCGCAGCTAAGCCAGATTGCTAAAGATTGGGATGCTAAAATAATGAGGGAATTTTTCGAGCCAATGCTACCTTTTGAAACAGCTCACGCTCATAGGGAAAATCTTACCTGCTCGCTCTCTGCAGTAGAAATAAGCCTTTTAGATCGCACAGATGATAGAAGGGCACAAATGAATGCGAAATTAGAAAAGGAGCTAAGTAAGAGAACTTCAGTAGATCATTATGATTTTGCCGCAATAAAAACACAAGGGAGAATAGCTTTAGATGCTTGGCATGTAGGGAAATTTTGTATATATCGAGGTGAATCTTATTATGACAATATTTTTGTAGGAGCGAGTGAGTGTAAACATAAGTTTATCTTTAAGGCCAAATGGACATTCATGATGAACGGACTTGACCCTGTCATTCCAGGTGTATATTACATTTGTGGGTATAATGCCTATTATCGTCTTCCAAAGGGATGGTGGGGGAGATGTTATTTGGGTATAGTGTTCCCAAAGGTTTATCAACTGGATGACCTATCGATGATTCAAAAGACATCTGGATCCCATCGTATCCAGAAAAGAGAGACCGCAGCTGCTGTGGTAGGAGATATATTTGGAGCCATGATTCCTTCATTGGGAGTTGTGCTGAATTCCATCAAAATAAGAAAGTTGTCTACTATAGTGGATAACATGTTGACAAAGTTTTCAGGTGCTATAATCCTGATAGATGCTGAACTTGCAGCGGAAAGAGCTATGACTCTTCAAAATAGGCTTGCTTTAGACATTCTTTTAGCAAAGGATGGCGGCGTTTGCAAAATGCTTGGTGCACGACACTGTTGTACGTATATTCCCGACAATAGTGTGAAGATTAAAACTATGCTTGCTAATCTAACAAAAGAGAGTGCAGATTTGAAGGAATTGAAAGAACCAGGAGTATGGGAGAAGGTTGGAAAAGGACTTGCTTCAGTGGGACATTGGATTGGGGGAATTTGGAATGGAATATTGCTAAAAATAATAGAGGGAATTTTAATAGTTATAATTTGCATATTTGGAATTTGGGGAATAAAAAGGGGAATAATAATGATTATGGAAAGAATTAAAAGAAGAAAGGAAGAGAAAATAATGAAAAGAATGGCAGAAGAATACAAAGCGAAAACTAGGGGAATTAAAAGGAAAAGAGAACTGACAGAATTTTAATGGAATAAAATTTGTGGGCATGGTTTGGTGTGATGACAAGTAGTCATCAGAGGAGGGATTGATGAAGCAGAAAATGAAGGTTTTACATTTATTAACGCTTAAACGTAGTGTGAAATAATCATGTGTGACTTTAACCGAACTAATAAAGATTGTACGGGGACAAAATGTGCCCTCAGAGTAGTTTGCCAACATTTATAAGCGTGCTTTATATAACGTGGTGTATTAGAATTGCACTAATCCGACATAATCGTAAACGTGTGCTATGATTTGCTTGCTTGAAATGCTTTAGCTTAGCATTACTTTAGTAGAGGCCTCAGCCTAGTTGCCTGGTCTCACGGTTTAGATGCTTGTATTTTTCCAATGTGCTAATAAACGTGTATTTTTGCTTGAAGCTGTACTTTTCCACTGAGATCGTTCACATGCTTATCTTAAAGTTTCGTGCCAGCTTGGCATTTTTCTCTTTACTCCAAGGTCGATCTGCAGGTGCGGACAATGGAGGCTCTGAAAGTGAGCTAATTGGTATAAAATGTTGCAACTTGCGTACCCATCTCCAAGGATAATGTATGCTTAAGTAAAAGCTTGAGAACTGTCGTTTTTGATTGGACAATTTGAAGCTAACCTATGAACCCTCCAATGGAAGACCCTACTGGATTTGAACTGTTGTCTATTTAAACCAGGTGCACGAGAGGAAAGTAGCCATTACCAGCTATTGCCCGACATTGCGTCATTCTGTAGCTATTATGGCCCACTTTGCTGCGACGCCATTTTGAAATAGACTTTGATGCTTTCTCTAATCGAGAGAAAGAGACTTTAAATGATTCTGGCCCTAGAGACTTTAACTTTGAACTGTCCCTTTGCATGAAGTAGTAGTTTTATTTTGCCGCCGTGAGGCAATTGCCCCGTCCACCCCTGCCCCTTTGCCCTGTCCCATGCCGATCGAAACGGTACCCATGCAGACCGAGAAACGGTACCTGTGAGACGAAGACTTCCTTGATTGCTGATCGTAATTGGTAAATATGAAAGGAAATTGTAAAATTGCATTGTGTTTCTTTTAGGTGACCAACTGCTGATTTTTGATAAGAGCCCCAGTTAGGAGTTTTCTAAATTAATGTTGCTAAATTGTTTTCGCATGAAGCCCCACATGCCGATGCTAATTTGAGGTTAGATGAGGATTCTTTTGTTGCACGATGCAATTTGAGACCTTGCTATGCTGACCAATGTATGCAATTAGCCCATTACAGATTATAGTTTTAGTGATTTGCATTGCTATTATCGAATGCCTTGTGATTCAAATGCTACATAGATTGCACTTGTTTCGCCGCTATGGACAGCTATTAATGTTCATTTACGTTTATCATTTGGTGTTGAGACACATTTATATTGTGCTAGCTTTGTTAATATAGGGAAATAAATTCACTAACTTTGAATAAACTGGTGTGGTTATTCCTGACTGAAAGGTCAGGGTTCGCCGAAATGTATTCTGGATTAATTGTCAAGTGTTATGTTGATCAAGGTATTGCTTATGTTCGTTATTGATTATTGATTTAATGAAATTGACTGATTAAGGGTGCGGAGAGTCCCACTTAGTCAAAAGATTAATCGGCCTAAAGAGCGTCCAAATACAGGTAAACTATCAGTACGGACCGCTCTATCACCTGATGCCACAAAGGCAGGCCAACTCTCATTCATAGAAACATCTGGGTGGGACACTATTATTGTGAGTGGTACCAAGCAAAGTTTAATGTTAAAACGGGTGTTATATTGTTATTTCATGCTCAGAGTATTTCCCACGATGATAATTAAAACTACAAAGTGCACTTCTGTTTACATACCGGCGATGATCAAACATGCTGTTACACTAATAATATATTGTCGCTCTTAGGACCCGATTCAGGAAAAAACCATAAAGAAATACTGTGGATATGAGTAGGAGAAAAGCATTTGAAACTTGTTTTAGTTTGACATTTGCAAAAAGCTGTCTCATTGAGTAGTTAATTTAGGAAAGGGTGTCCTGTTGACAATGGGGAAAGATGTTAATACAAATGGAATGCTAATATCGGAAACCTTTAAACACAAATGAGTGACCCCAGTAGGAGATCCCCTGTTAGAAATTGGGTATCTAGTTATCAGAGGTATGTACTCCGTCCAAGTAGGGACCACAGTCCTAGTCAGGGTAAGTCAGTTAGACTCCCTAAGTTAACCTATGCTCATCCTCTTGTAGCATGGCTCAGAGCTGCTAGGCTTAACTTAAGAGGAAATGTGTAAAATATGTGCACAGCACTTAAACAGCAACACAGTGAAAACACCACAAATAGACTCCAAACTGAGTTAGGAAAGAAGAGTATATTTCTATTAGTAAAACAAGACCGAAACAACAATAATCCAGCAAGTGGAATTTGAGATGTGAATTTTTAAAGAATTTCTGCAATTGTAGTGCTCAGAAACTTAAAGCACCAACTGGGGCTCTCTAGTCGTGCTAGACCATGGTAAATCCAAAGTTTAGGCCAACTGCACTGGAGAGTGGTCTGGCTACAGGGACCAACCTTGTCCCAATGAAACAGTACCTTGCATAGAGGGTTGTGCCGATGTCGAAGATCTGATGCGAGGAGCAGAGGAGATGATGCAAAGGCAATGTGTTGTTCTGATCAGTGCAGTCTGGAGATGTGTCGTTGTCGAGCCTCGCAGCTGATGATCTTCAAGCAGGAATGTGGTGTCAAACCCTTTATGATGAAGATAATGCGCTGTCGTCAAGCCACACAGACGCCGATGCAAGGGTGATGCGCTGGGGCTGATGGTGATACATTGATCCAGAGCTGTGCAATCAGAGAATCAAAGTACTCGTCCCCAACAACAGCGATGATACATTGGCGTCGCAGAGAGATGCAGTTGTTCTGATCTGTGCAGTGACAGCAATGAGTGGATTTTCTCAGAACACAGCTGTAGCACCCACTTCCCAGGACCCAGGACTGGAATGGCACCACTTGGCAAGGTATGACTCACAGATGGCAGAGTCCAGAAGCGGTAGCAGAGGTGAGTGAAATCGATGATGTCCATGAGACATCAGAATTGGAGGCAAGCCAGCAGCCCATTGAAATCAGTTGGTTCTTGTGCTTCTCACTCCCAGGAAAGGAGGGTACCAGGGCAGGCACAGCAAAGCAGGAGTTCAGCAAAGTAGAGCAGAGTTCAAGAAGAGTGGCAGTCCTTTCAGCAGCACTGCAGTCCTTCCTGGAAGAGTATCCTCAGCTCCAGAAGTGTACTGATTTGGTAGGGTCGGAAGTCCAATTACAATACCCAATGGAGCCTTTAGAGTGGGGGTGACTTCAAAGAGGGGCTTTGAAGTGCACACAGGTCCTCCCTTTCCTGTCCTGGCTGCAGACACACTACAGTGGTTATGCTGCTCTTTGTGTGGGAAAAGGCACAGCCCTATTCAGGTGTAAGTGTCAGCTCCTCCCTCCCATCTAGCTCAGGAAGGCCCATAGGCCTGGTGATGGACCATCAGGAAGTAAGTAGCACACCTCAGCTCCCTTTGTTTGTTACTGTCTGGAGGGAATGCACAAAGTCCAGCGGTCACCCAACCCAGATGTGTATTGGAGGCAGGTGGAAGGCGCACTGAGCTTAGGAGCAGAAAAATGCCAACTTTCTTAAAGTGGCATTTTTAAAGTTGTAATCACAAATCCAATTTTACCATTAAAGAGGATTCATTATTGCAAGTCCATAGGTACCAAGCATGACTGTCCCACTCATTCTTAATTGAGAATTAGCCTTAAGAAATGTGTCAAGGAATTCCCAATGCTATCCTTTGAGAGGAGTAGGCCTCACAGTAGTGAAAAACAAATTTGGGGCTTCTTCACGACCAGGACATGTAAAACTAAGATGCATATGCCCTGGCCTACGGGTTACCTAGAGCCTACCTTAGGGATGTCTTATGTGTAGTAAAAGGAGAGTTTACGTCTTTGCAAGACGCCGTGAAGGCCAAGTCCACATGGCAGTGAAAATGCACATACAGGCTCTGCAGTGGCTGGCCTGGGACATGTTTAACGGGCTACTTAAGTGAGCAGCACAATCAGTGCTGCAGGCCCGCTGGTATCATTTAATTTACAGGCTCTGGGCACATATAGTGCACTTTACTAGGGACTTATAAATACCATGACTATGCCAATTGTGGATACACCAATGTTATCAAGTTTTAGCAGAGTGAGCACATGCACTTTAGCACTGACTACCAGTGGTAAAGTGCCCATTAGTCCTAAGGCCAAGAAAAACAGATCAGCAAAAGTGAGGCAGGATAGGCAAAAAGCTTCAGGGAAGACCATCCTAAGGCTGTCAGGTCTAATATGCCCCCCAAAATAAACACTGGTAATTCCAATAGTTCATGCAGAGTGAGAAGAGGAGCAATGAAGAAACAGCGCTCTGGTTGGATTTAAAAAAGATACGAACAGGATGGAGAATGGTGGGAGCAGCAATAGATGAGCTGGGAGTAGCAATACGGTAAGCTAGGTGTACGAGGACTCGAAGGATGAAGTAGCACACATGAGAATGAGCAAGAAAACGGGCACTCCCATGGAGTATATCAAGTAAAAGAATATCTAGATTACAGAATACAAGCAACATCAGCAGGGGATGACTGCAAGTTAAACAATCAGAAAGCTGTGAGACTGAAATGCTCCTGGGTGGGACAACCTCATGTATACTAAGGACAGCCACTGAATCAAGAAGAGACACATGAGATAGATAACAAACCCATTAATTCATGAACAATGCTACTCCATATGTGTTTGAAATTGTAGGTCTAGGCAACAAACAGCTGAAGCTGTGGTAGCCAAGACCTAAAAAGAGTAGATTATCTTTCCCCTGGGCCAGGTCTAAGCCAAGAAGGCAATCATATACTAGCTTGAGAACGCTAAAGGCGAAATAGGGCTTGATTTAGAGTATGGCAGATGAGGTTACTCCGTCACAAATGTGACGGATATCCCGTCCGCTGTGTAACAATTCCATTATATCGTATGGACATCATAATACAGTGCACAGGATATCTGTCACATTTGGGAGGGAGTAACATTTCCACCAAACTCTAAATCAGGCCCATAGTTTTTAAACGGGAACTTTAATAGCGATTTCCAGACTCAGTAATGTGACTGAGAGACTGGGCTCTAGGACAATGTAAGCAAATGTGTTTTGTAAGACCAACAATTTTTTAAGTGGTCATGTGGATACATTTTGCAAGACAATATTGGAGGAATAATGAAATGACAGGTGAAGTCTGTAAAGACAGATAAGTAAGTCAGAAAGTCAGTATGATAGATAAAGATGTTATTGTGATAAGTTGATTTTCAAATAGTTTCTAGTATGGTCTGCTAGCATGCATGCTGTGTTATCGGTTTAGAGACAGTCCTATATAAAATCCCTAGAGGCAATTTGAGTATTTTAATCTATTTTCAGGCTTCTCAGGTGATTTGACATTAGAAAGGGTGTTAATGGGTCTTTACATGGCTGGTTCTGTAACATATACTGTACATTGTAAACGTAGCAACACGTAAAATGGCAAATGGGGTTTATCTATTGTGCATAGTATTAGGCGTGTGTGCATATGAGGTTCATGCCTTTATCTGTGTGCATTCTGCATATTTTTGAATCATGTGCCTTGGTAAAAAGAGTAGGCGGGAGATGCTAAAAACATTTCATCAACAAAAAAGTGCTTTTTTGCATACTCCCTATGCTATTTAAAGGAGTGTATGGAAGTTTCCTGTCTCCCTTCAGTTATCTTCACATGGGGAGGCATGTTTACTTTAAAGGGAGACTGGGATTCCCCTGTCACTTTCTTGGGAATCCCTTGTCACTATGCTTTCAGTATCTGCACATGGGCACCCTTGTTTTTTCAAAAATGAGACACTGAAGTCACCTCCATGAGGGTGGTTCAGCCTGTAGGTGCTCCCACGCTCATGCGTGTCTTCAATACGCCTAACAAGGCTTGATGACACCTTTTCAGGAATGGGTTACTATGCTGAAATCCCAGTGTAGTTCCAGATATGCCAATGAAGCTTGTGAATAGGAAGGAGCTGTATGGAACACTGCAGTGTATTAAAGTTTTGTGAGAAATTAATGATTCAAAGAAAATTTGGAGGGATTCTGCAGAGGGCATGGAGAAACATTAGTGTTCAGATCCAGTACAATCAGGGTACCATGGCCACATTAAACAGTATAGTCAATAATTCCCACTTTGCCAGTGATTGTTCAATGTCAGCGCTGACACTGCTAATTCTTGTAGAACTGCATTGTAAACATTGGCACAGCCAGTAGCTGTGGATAGTCATTTTAGAAAGTTATTTACAATACTTTTTGATGATCATTGTAAGAAATTAGGTTTTTGGTTGAGAGGGGAGGAAACCACACTCAGCCAACAACCACAATCCTTGTTGTGGGGAGCCACAAAAAGTAAGTCTCCAAATTACATTATGGTCCTCATTATGAACATGGTGGGAAAGACCGCTCCGCCGGCGGTGGCGGTAACTACCACCAACAGTCAGGCGGTCTGGGCTGCCAAATAATGAACCACCTGAAAAACAGGCAGCCTGAAAACCACTCACCGCCAGCAGAGGAGTGCCGCCAATGACAGCAGAGGCCGCACATAGGCCGACGGAAAGGCCCTACCTGCCGATCAAATGATGAAGCACTAGACCGCCGTCAGTTCCGGGCGGGAAACACCGCCACGCACAGTCAGGCAGAAACAAACCAAATATAAGGAAACACTCACTGGAGGCTCACACAACACGCCAAAGCAGACATGGATAGAGAGTTGCCAATCATGCCAGTCCTGCTCCTTGCCATATACCTCCACTACCAAGACCACCAACGAAGACGAGGACGGTAAGTACCACAACCTACTAAAAAAGAGAAGAAAGGGCACAGTTGCATACCCAGCCACTCCACCCACCCCGCAAAGCAACCACAATCCCTCACAACAGCACAAGCCATACATCCCAGAGCAAGAGGTACTTACCCGACACAAGGCCAAGACACAACACCCCCCCCACAAAGAAACGATGAACCACGGATCCAGAGTGTGCCAAAACCATCAATGGCCACACAAACTTTTTATTAAGCTCCAGTAGCAACAGAAGTCCAACAGAAGGCCAATGGCCAGCCCATAGTTCAAGGTCCGATGGGCCCAAATGGCCCCAACTTGACTCCCACAAGTGCAAATGGTACTCCACCGTAAAGGGGCAACAATGGGGAATCCAGGCACCTCAGGGAACAGGGGCAGGGGGTGGTGGGGCTGGGGACTTACGACTGGGAAGGGGGGCTTGGCTTTTTACGTTTGGGTGGTGGCAGGGGCTTGGGTCTGATCTTTGAAGCTGGTGGAGTGGCTTTGGACTGGGATGCGGCAATGTACCTGGGCCAGCACGGGGTCTCTTGCTCACAGGGGAGGTAGCACGGGAATGGGAAGGGCGGACAGGGGCAGGCTGTGACGTGGGAGGTGTGGACAGGGCAAGGAGGTGGGCACGTTTAGGGACGAGACGGGGTGGGCCAGTGGGTTCGAATAGGTCAATACAGGATAGGAAACGTTTTTTGGGGGCAATCGAGGTGGACCTGGAGGAAGACGTGGGAGTGGAGGTAGAGGGAGTGGTTGTGACAGGTGTAGGTATGCGTGATGTGGGTGCAGGTGAATGTACAGTATGCTGAGGTGTGGCGGATGTGTGTTTTGGAACATTTGAGTGTCTTGGGAGGAGGGGGGGTGGACACAGTGGGACAAAACAGGATGCCAGTGTAAATGTATGTTGTCTGTGTGTCTGCAAGTTTGGTGAGTGTGCTGCATGTGTCAACCAAAGTCGTTGTGGTGAGTGCAGGTGTGGTGTCTGGAGTGCATGAATGGATGTCTGATTTTGTGGTGACTGCCAGAATGGGGTCAGCAACAGTGAATGAGGGTGCAGTGGCTGTGAGTGTGCATTTAGAGGTGACAGACAGTGAGGCAGAAGAGGTGGACACACCGGGGGAAGTGGATGTTAGTGTGTGTGCCTTTGTTTGTTGGCTGTGTGTATGCCTGTGGTGGGAAGTGTGGTGCTTGTGTTTTTCAGTGTGCTTCTTGTATGTTGAGGTGTGTGCGTGGCTTTCAGAATGTGTGCTTGGGACAGGTGAAGGGAGTGGGGTGCTGGAAGGGACAGAGGTGGTTGGAGAGGGGACGGTATGATCAGGGACACTGGCTGCAATCAAAGAGGAGGCCAGAGCCTGAAAAGATCTCTGTAGGCCAGACATTGCACTGTGAATGCCATCCAGGCAGGCATTGGTCTGCTGCACCTCTGATGCTAGCCCCTGGATGGCATTGACGATGGTTGTCTGCGCTACGGAGATGGTCCTCAGGAGGTCAATGGTCTCCTCTGTGAGGGCAGCAGGGCTGACTGGGGCAGGGGATGAGGTGCCTGGGGTGAACGAGACGCCCACCCTTCTGGGTGAGCGGGCATGGGCAACTCAGTGGGGAGCAAATGGGGGCAGTGATGGTATGGGGGTGGCAGAAGATGACACAGAATGGATAGGCCCACTAGGGTCCGCTACCACCAGGAAGCTCCCATTGGAGGAGGTATCAGAGTCACTACCTCCAGTGGTAATTGCCTCCCCCGTGGTACTCCCCTCGCCCTCCAACCCACTGGTCCCCTTGGCGTCGCTCGACTCTGGCTCTAGGGAACCATGGGCCGCTGCATCCCCACACGCCGGTGCCTCAGCTCCCTCGCCAGATGATGCTGATATACACAGACAACACATGAGAACAGTGATGGGGAGACAAAACAGGAAAGACACTTGTAAATAGCTGAATGGAGGTACATTACTGGTTCACACATACACCCACCCTGTAAATATTCCACCATGCAGCACCTACCGCTATACAGATGGCTATGCCCCTTACTAGTGGCCACAACCCTGCTCTACAGCCATTTCCAACATCACGGAAGGACGTGAAGTACTGCAGACCTGACCCTTATAACCTAACTTCCCACGGGGGCCATTATGTAAAATGACATCAGTCAGAGTCCCTGCCAATAGACAGCATACATACTACAGCAAATCACACATCCATCAAGGAGGCATACAATAGTTTCTGTACTCATCCCCTTGTGTCTGCTGTGCAGCCTTCAAGCGTCCATCCAGGTCCGGAAACGCCACCACCAGAATGCGGCGCATTAGGGGGGTCAGGGCCTGACGGGCACCCCTTCTTCGTTTGGAGGACTTCCTCAGCTGGGCCACGCAGGTTTTCATCGCCCAGTGCCGTAGGTCCTCCCACCACTTCCTGCAGTGGGTGCTCCGCCGGTTGTAGACCCCCAGGGCCCGCACTTCCTGGTGATGGCATGCCAGAGTCCCATCTTCTGATGGGCCCTGACCTAATGCGACACACAGAAAAGTAACACAGAGGTCAGACAATTTCCATTAGATACAGCTGGCTGTACATCCCCTATGGGACTGACACTCACTTCAGCATAACAGGACCTCACACACGCAGCATGTCATGAATCCCATGACTGTATGGTGTCATACGTGCCCACATGTTTACAGCACAAATCTACCACCATTACACACATCCATGCCCCCCAATCCACCTACTCACCTGTACCTCTGGTCGACCATAGAGCTTGACGTACAGGGGTAGGACCCCGTCCACAAGCTTGTCCAGTTCCTTTGTGGTGAAGGCCGGGGCCCTTTTCCCTGCCACTCATGCCATTTCCAGGACCAGAGTCAGGACACAGCAGCACACTAAGTGGAGTACCTGCATGCACGTACTCCAGGAGTCAAGTGAAGTTTGGGTGACGAGATGGCGTATGCTCCGCGGCGTTGTGCACCGTCATTGCCGGCGTCGATCATGATACGCTAATATTCCCCATTGACAACCATGTTAACCAATGAATGGTCGCATGGCAGTGAACACCACCTTACGCTATTACGACAACCGCTAGCAGTATGAGGTCACTTCCATTACAACAATTCTGGATTATAGGGGGCAGACATTTTGGCCACTACGATGCAGTTAGAAATTTCTAATTTGCCCCATGCAGGCCTTATTGCCCCCAACCCCCATAGGCATGAACAAATATACATTTACTCACCACAACTGTCCTGATGTATCATTGAGGACATGTCACTCCAGTTTAACATCCTACTAGGCATATGTGTCATCAACTTGTATGCCAGCAGTGCTGACTATTTAACATGTTGGGCAGATGTATGTTTGTTCCTCAAATGTGTTCATCTACTCCTCCTAGGTACAGACCCATGTGGCGAGGGAGGGCCCCATCGGTGTACACACCGCTTGTTGATTTGGGGACCATGGTGGAGCATCACATCATTATCAATTACAGACTCAACCGTGCTACTATTCATGAACTTTGTGCATTACTGGATCCAGCATTGAGCCCGGCTAATTGGAATCAGCATGCCATCCCCACTGAAGTGCAAGTGCTCTCTGCACTCCACTTCCTGGACATGGGCTCATTTCAAGTGACAGTGGGAATGGGTGCAGGTTTTTCAAAGCCAATGTTTAGGATTATACTGTCCAGATTCCTGAATGCTTTTGTATGACACCTGCAGTCCTATGTGAGGTTTCCCCAAAGTGCTTACCTCCCTGCCATCAAGTCAGACATCATTGCCTTTGCCAACATTCCCCATGTGATAGGTGCCATCGATGGAACACACATAGCTCTCATCCCCCCAAGAGTAAGTGAAGAGGTGTAAAGAAACAGGAAGAACTGTCACTCCATGAACATTCAATTGGTGTGTACTGCAGACCAGTATATCTTACATGTGAATGCCATGATTCTTGGATCAGTCCATGATTCCTTTGTGCTGAGGAACAGCAGTGTGCCACACATGATGGAACAACTACAAGGGGACAGAGGATGGATCATAGGTAAGTGTGTCTGACACTTTTTGGCACATAGCAGACAGCCAGGCTGTCTGCAACTGAGGGTTGTCAGTGACAGTCCTATTTTGCCCCCTTTTGCAGGTGATTCTGGCTACCCCAACATGCGTTGGCTCCTGACACCAGTGAGGAATCCAAGGACAGATGCAGAGAGGAAATACAATGAGGCCCATGTACATACTAGGAGGGTGATAGAGGGCACAATAGGTCTCCTGAAGGCTAGATTCTGTTGCCTCCATATCTCTGGGGGATCCCTGGCCTATGAACCTGAAAAGGTGTGTAGAATAGTGGTGGCCTGCTGCATGCTGCACAACATGGCTGTGAGAAAATCTATTCCCCTCTTGGAGGAGGAGGGTGTTGTATATCGAGACCAGCTTCCTCAAAGAGGGGATGAGAGTGATGGTGATGATGAGGAGGGGGAAGATGTACACTCCAGGAACCAACTGATCCAACTGTACTTCCAGTAACTAAGTGGTACTATTTGATGCTGTTGCTGTGTGTGCAGCATACTGTCGGTACGCCTTATCCTCTATGGTGGTGTTGGGTTTATAGACATTGTCACTGTGACCAGGTTTGCATGCGACATGTGATAATATGGACAACATGTTTGACATTTCTATTGGCACAACCCCATGTTATGCGTGGGGTGCCATTCCTGCAATTAAGGTATGAATACATGATTTCAATGAGAACTGCATGCACACTTCCATTTGATTCAGCATAATGACAGGGGACATTTACATTGGTGAACAGGTGTTTTATTTGGTGTCAGGGATGCCATGGTGCTATTTACAGTGATGGGAGTGGGCTACTGGTGGATGTTCATATTGGCTACATGGTCTCAGCAGTTGTTGCCAGTGGTGATATGTCCATCTGTTATTTACAGTTTTTGGGGTTGTTATTGCACGGTGTGGATGGTGGTTCAGTGGCACACTTGGAGGACAGTTCTTCTCAGGGTCACTTCTTAGAGAGAGCCTTGGTATTGGCAGGTGTTCCAGTGCCATATCTGGGCCTGAGGGACCGTTTGGGTGCATGGTGTTGGCCTGTATGGGTTGAGGTGCAGGTCTCCTGTGTGTCCTCAGATGGTGGCACAAGTCCAGGTGCTGCTGCTGCTGTTGTTGGCTGGTCTGTATCTTGGCCTGTAGTAGGGGCTTCCTGGTCTGTGGGGGTCTAAGGCTGGATTAGGACAAGGTGCAGCAGCGCATCTGCTATGGTGGCCATGGTGGTATTGTGCAGTCTCCTCTGATCCATGGTCGCTTGGTGTTGGGCTCTCTGCAGCCTTTGGCTCTGCTCCAGGGTGGCCACAATCTGGGCCAATCTGTCCTGGGTATGGTGGTATGCTACCAGGACCGCAGAGATCACGTCATGGGCTGCAGCATCTATCCCGTGGCCTTCCCCCTGGGCCACTGATGCCCTCCCACTAGACCTAGCCCCCTGTGCCTGTCTCAGTTGTCCTATTGGCAATGCAAAGGATTGTGGGCTGTGTCTGTGAGTGTTTTATAGTGTTGTGGATGTGTTTCAGGTGTGTAGGTTTCAAACTTGCCAATGTGTGCAATTCTTACTGTTGGGTTCTCATTGCTGATCGTGGCGGTCTGTACCGCCAATGGTCATTCGACTTCCACTCACTGCTGTGGTGATTTGTGCATCATTATTTGGAGGGTGGGGTGTTTGTGTGCTCGGCGGTGGCGGGGTGAGATGTCCTGCATTTACGCCGACAAGTTCCTGGCGGTGACTGGTGGCTGGACATTTTTTGACAGATTTAGATTTTGGCATCTTTATATGGCGGGTTTCTTTTCACCGCCGATGGCGGGATTCTGTTCAGCGTCACCACAGCGGGGAACCGTGTTTACCATCATGTTCATTATGACCCCTATGTTTAACTCTCTGGTAGCTTGGCACAAAAGCAGTCAGGCTAAAGTGAGGGGCAACATGTAAAGTATTTATGCAGAACTCTAACAACAGTAAAATAAAACAAATCCATAAAGAAAAAAATCCCCAATCAAATTTAGAAAAATTGAGTAAATTCTAATAAGTAGAATGATACCCAAAAGACAAAAATTGAGTCAGTAGAACAGGATATATGCAGTTTCAACGTTTTTAGTAAATATAGCTCTGAAAGTCATAAAACACCACTCATGGTCATCTGATCATGCTTGACCAAGGGAAAGACATAAGCTCAGGCAGTGGGACCAGGACACGTACAGGGCCCAGTTTGGTCATGCTGAAAAATGTACTTTCTCAAATCCTGGCATATAGAGTTCCATTTGCAGTGGAGGAGGCTGCAAGAAGCAGAGAGTGTGTCATGGATGGTGATTGCTGTAGTCTGAGGAGCAGACCAGGTACTGCAGAAAGTTGTTGTTGTAGAGCAAAGATCCTGTTGGACATCACGGATGGTCATTGCTGGAATTTCTGGCTGGCGGTCCCGCTGGGCTGTTGCTGTAAACCCTGCATTGCTGGTCATCCCTGGTGGTTGTTCTAGTGCAGAGTCGGGCTAACCGGAGCTTTGTGTTGACGGTCATCATTGGTGGCAGCATCTTGGTGCAAAAAGGCCTGTTCGGGGTCAGGAAGAGCCAAAAACTTCAGGGTTTCACCATTCCTATTAGGAGGAGAAGTTCAGGACCTGAGGTGGCATCTCTTGAGGACCAGGAACTCACTCCAGCACAGGGCTGCAGGGCTCAGGTAGATCCAGTTGCAGGTCCAATGCAGCAGGTCAGTTGGGCAGTTGCAGGGAGTCCTCTGGAGCTTGTTGTGTTGCTGTAGCTCAAACAGGAGGTCAGCCAACTGACCATTGGAGTCACTCAGGTTAGTCTAGGATGAAGGGAGCAGGTCCAGTCTTCCTTCTCAGAGAGCCAAGCTGCAAGCAGCTGGGCAGTCCTCTGGTAGCAACAAGGGAGTCATTTGGTGGCAGGGCAGTCCATTGTTTGTAATGTCCACAGGCCCAGGAGTGTACTGAAGAGTTGTTCTCAATGTCCAATATTTATATTGGGTTCCAGCCTCTGTGTGTGGGACCACCCCTGTCTTAGCCCGTGTCTGGTTCTAGAAAGGTTTTCTTAGAAGCCTAGGATGATAAAAGGCCAGTATCAGGTACCTCTGTGTGTGCTTGAGGCAAGCCCTTTGAAATACGAGTAGGACAGGTGACAGCCTTACTGCCAGCCATCCTAGCAGAATGGCCCTTCCTGACCACATCTGGTCCACTTTGGGTTAGTGTCTGGGAGGAATACACAAACCCCAACAGCAGTGCCAACAAAAACAAATTCATTAAAACAGGAGGAGTGAAGGCAGCACGTTTTGTGGGAATACCACGTCAAAGATGCCAGGCCTAATATTCATCAACATGACAGTCATCCTGGAACGTTATAGGAATAAGGATACAAAAACATGTCTTACACTATTCCAAGATGACCATTATGTTGAGTCTAGATGTAACATGGTGGCTATCTTAGAAGTGTCAAACAACAACAAAAGGGAGGGGCATATGTGGGAGATTCGGAGAACAAACTCTTGGTCCTGTGTGTATGGCTCCCAATAGTTAACAAATCAAAATCATATATATACACACAGTTCCAAAACACGGGAAGGTTTCTTTCAGATCGATAGTCCTATATTTGATGGAAAATCAATTTATTCGAAGCAAGTGCCCTCACTCACCTTACGGTGACATGCTTCATCATAGGGCTATGCTCCTCTTCAGGCCGGCGCTGCAATGCCTGACGGGCCCCACAGGGGGGCTCTTTGCTGGAGATCTTTTGTGAATAGTGAACAACCGGTCACATTTTTTTTTCTTTAGGATTGGTATAAAGGTAGTTAAAAATGTCTAGAGATAAAAAATGCTATTTATTATGATACTAATACCTCTGACATGATTAAAAATGACACGAGCGGAGATAATAAAATAATTTCTACACTCCCCAAATGACAACAAGTAATGTAGTCACTAAGGGCCAGATGTAGGAAGAGTCCAAATTGTCCCTGCGACTCGCAAATTGCAACTCGAAATTTGGAATGTAGAAAGGTGTCTCAGACACCTTCTGCAACTCGCAATGGGGTCGCAAAGACCCACCTCATTAATATTAATGAGGTGGGTCGCAATTTGCGACCCCATTGCGAGTATGGGCACTCACGGGGATGGTGGCCTGCTGGAGACAGCAGACCACCATGTCCGTGACTGCTTTTTAATAAAGCAGTTTTTTTTTTCAAAGTGCAACCCGTTTTCCTTAAAGGAAAACGAGCTGCACTTTGAAAAAATAACCAAAACCTTTAGTTTTGGTATTTTTCAGGGCAGGTAGTGGTCCATGGGACCACTGCCTGCTCTGATAAACTATTTTTTTTTCCAGACACAAAGGGGAAGGGGTCCCAGGGGGACCCCTTCCCGTTTGCGCCTTGGTTACCATCCACTTCAAGTGGATGATAACTGCGCTTTCATTTGCGACGGCTTTCGCGGACGCAAATGAAAATGAATAGCTTTGCGAGTCGCAAATAGGAAGGGAACACCCCTTCCTATTTGCGAGTCGGAAATGCATTTTGCGAGTCAGATCCGACTCGCAAAATGCATTTCTGCATTCCGGTGAGGCATTTGCGATTCGCAAAAACAGTGTTTTTCGCCGTTTGCGAGTCACAAAACCCTTGCTACATCCGGCCCTAAATCTCACAATGGAGGATAGTGAAGGTAAACACAGGATCCCCTGTGTTACTCTATATTATAGGTCAACATGTTTCTCGCAGGGCGTGGCCAACATGGCGACCAGAGCGGCAGCATAAACTGCAGCTCCGATCCCTGGCCCGCATAAACATCCTGCCAGCGGCACCTGCACCTCCTTTAAAGGGGGACAGGCGTTGCCCATTTTGCTGCTCGAGACCCACACCGGCAGCCGTAGCTGCACACCGGGTATCGCGGCCGCTCCGCAGGCAGCGAGCGGTCTGCTGGGCTTCCTGGTCTGCAGTCATACTCGCCGTTGGAGCCGCGGGCCGCCTCCTGGGACCCGGAGCCCGGATCCGCGACCTGCCCGGAGTCCGTGTCGCACAAGCTCTGGCCTCATTTGTAACGCCAGAGACGGGCGCTAGCCCTTAAATTGCATCTTGGGGTGGCAGCGCCGGGCGAAGCTGATCCGCTGCATTGCCGCGCCCCACACATTGATGCCTGCCGGAGCAGGCCTACAATTTTACTAACCTCCGTGCGAGGTTACCGCCGCTGGTGGTGGCACCCCGGCTCCCCCGTTTATTGGGAGGGGGCGCGCCTGACATTCTGCTGTGCCCCAAGGCTCGGGGTAGCTGTGGCCTGCCTGGAGGGGGCATTTCAGCATGGCGGCCTAGCGGAGGACGTGCTGCAGACACGCAGTACAGCACCTGGGACTCCACTACCACCGAAGAATCCACAAGCCTGAGTCCTCGCCCAGTACTTGTCTGAGCTTCACCACAGGAGTGGTGGGGTGGAAGGAGTGAAGACGGAGGTCAAGTGCGCAGAGGGAAGCTGGACCGGAGGGAAAAGTGAGGTGAGCCTTTCGGCGACATTTATCGAGTCGCAGTGCGCAAATGTGTTGACCACCTCTCCCCCGGACCAATTAACTCAGGGCTCGAGATAACTCGGGCCCCAACAAGGCACATGGGGCACCGTCCCCACCCCACCAGGCTCTACATATAACTTCCCATTAGCGTCACAATTCCTAAACCGCCCAAGCAACCGCCAAAATACTAGGTCACTACTTACCATCCAACCATGGCCTCCTCTCGCTTTGTTTGACCTCAGCGCCCATGCCGAGCTGAACTGTGGTGCGCCTCCTAACCCGGCCGTATACGTCACTTCTTGCTCATCTGCTGCTACGTCGCCCCTGTGTGGCTATTGGGCTTGGCTGTTTTATTTGGCTGCAGAAGCATAACACGCCTGACCCCTCCGCTGCCTGGAATCGAGAGGCGTGACAGGCACACGACAAAGCGCTAAAGCACTCTGCTAACCACCAGGAACTAGTCTGACAGCTTCTTTATCACAAACCTGTATACTCGCCCCGAAGGCGGAAGAGGCGTCTCCCAAACTTTGCGTACCACTCCACTGTCGTTAATATATCGCTTCTGGCCTTCAATAGCTATCTTCGGCCCCCTGGAACTGAGCCTCTTCTCCGCCGCAGATTGCTTCTTTGCTCGCCCTGCCCGCATCGCCTCCAACCGGCCCTACTGGTTAATAACCACTCGGAACCACACTTGTCAAATGGTCAAACCAAAAACCCCACGTGAACCTCCGGGTAGAATGGACCCCGACACCCCTCCCTCCTCTGAGGCCCACGCCACCATGCAACTGGCTTTGCAGAAGATGGAACTTACGTTACAATCTCACACGTCACAGTTTGAAAAGATATTGCAAGCCATTCTAGACACCAAGACCACCCTAGAAGCCAAAATAGGCTCGGTAACAGAAGACCTCAACATACTTCGAACTGATCAACACGCATTGGCTGACAGGGTGTCCGAACTAGAAAAAGACTCTGCAATCCTCCCCGGACTGTGAAAGATCTCCAATCGCAACTGGCTCATTTAACAAAAGAGGTGGACTTCTTAAAACTTAAAAAAGAGCTGAAGATGCAGAGGGCAGGTCCCGGCACAACAACATTCGCCTGGTGGGGTTCCCTGAAAGTGTCGAAGGTCCCAGCACAGAATTATTCATAGAACAATGGCTCACGGACACAATTCTTAAAGATAATATCCCGAAGTTCTTCTCCGTCGAACGTGCCCACAGAGTCCCCGGCAGGCCCCCTCCACCTGGCTCACAGCCTCGCCCGTTGATAGCAAGACTCCTTAACTACCGAGATAGAGACCTCATCCTACAGTTATTTCGCAAATCTGGCCCGCTACGCTTCGAAAACGCAGAGATTACAGCTTATCCAGACTTTACAGCAGAAGTTCAGAAGAAGCAGAGCTCTTTTTATCGTGTTAAGGAATGCCTCCGCAAACATAACATCAAGTATGCGTTGATGCTCCCAGCCAGACTCCGGGTACAAGATGACACTCGGACACTTTTCTTCACTACACCGGAAGACGCCTGGACCTGGATGCATGCCAAGGGTCTTGCCGACCCGACAGATACAAGCACTCTGGGTGAAAATTGGTCTTCTCCCAAGACAAGGCGTTGGCAACGCAAAAAACAAGGCATTAAACCCTTACCTGAACAGTCACAAACCAAACGTTCCCTGCTCCTGCAGGCCACATCTAGATTTGTTAACACGTCGCCAACAGCCCTGTCCACACAAACTGACGGGGAACCGGATCACGATGTAAACTCTGATTCGGCAGAATCTACACGAGGTTGTACTCTCATGCCGCGCACAGCAGACGACGTTTGCTAAGTCAATTAAGCACCACCTACACCCGCTCCTCAGGTACAATAATATGCCTGGCCGCACCACTGATACTTCATTGCAGCGCGCTGCCCGCTTGTGGTCTTAGCGACGTACTCTGCACCATGAGCAACTCGGGCAGGGTAAACCCATGACTTTGAACTAACGCCTTTCGGCACCCCCCTGCTCCATATGGACTGTTCTCCCAGGCCGGCAATTGCTGGAATTTTTTTCTATTTTGCATTATTTCAGTTGATGTTATATATTGTTTTTGAGTGCATTTTTTTGGGTTATTGGTTTTGTCACACGCTAGTTAATCGCAAACACAGTAACAAACGCGCATGTCATATTTACTAAAGCAATAGGTTTACATTTTACAACACTACGGATATTAACCGGCTAGCCTTGGAGGGTAATCGACACAATATTTCCACAATGGGGACGGAGGACAAACATCTCTCCGGTTTTGTTAAAGCTATAATAGCCTCATTGCCTCCCAAACTCAACAAGGTATCTTGAAATATTAGATACTCACATGTAATATCAAAGGTATGGCAACGCCGCGTAAGCGGCAAAGGATTCACGCATTTCGTAAGAGGCATCAGGTACACATAGCCCTACTACAAGAGACACATCTCTCTAAATCCACGTTGGAAAGCACATGCTCAAAATGGAAAGGTCAATTGCACGGCACCACTTCCTCGTTTTTTTTTTGCTCGTGGGGTGGGGATTTGGATCGCTCCTAGGGTCCCATTTATCATATCTCGCACACAATGCGACCCAAACGGTAGATACGTGATATTAGAAGGCGTCCTTGACAGGTCCCCATTAGCGTTGGTAGCGCTATACTCCCCAAACTCAAATCAACGTGATTTCCTGAGCACGCTCACCACTGGCAATCTCAGCGACCCCACATTAGAGTGTGTATGGGGGGGAGACTTTAACAGCGTCCTAGATACTCAAATAGACCGCTCATTTCCCCCATCCAATCATGCCTCACAAGCACTAGTAAACTGGGCCTCTAATAACGGTTTGAGAGACATCTGGAGGGTAGGCCACCCCACCCACCGCAAATATTCTTTTTACTCCTCTGTACACAAGTTACATACCAGAATAAATATGATTTTTGTATCCGCAGCCGTAATCCAGAAAGTGTGCGCGACCGAATACCTAGCACGCACCATATCAGATCATAACCCTCTCTGCGCAATAATGGCCTGGGGCCACATGCACACTCGCATACCAACATGGCGATTGCAGACAGAAGCTCTCTTAGACCCCCCCTTTCACGCAGAAATGTCCAAGCGACTGGCTGATTACTTCTCACTGAATAAAAATACAACCTCATCCCGCTCTATAGAGTGGGATGCCCACAAAGCGGTAATAAGCGGACACTGTCTCGCGGCCACGGTGGGGGTAAGAAGGATACTCACCAAAGAACTACAAGATTTGGAGGTTAAACTCCGCAAAGCGGAGGTTGAGATCTCCAGAAACGAGTCCACACTAGCAGCACTGAATTCGCTTAGAGCTGCCCATAGAGAAGTAGACACCAGACTATGTAAGCACGACTACAGACAATACATGACAAGACAACATGCTGAGGGGGATAGATCAGGTAGACTGTTAGCGTGGCTGACCCGCCAACCCTCGCAACCATCACGCATTGGCGCAATACGTCTGAACTCTGACACCATTGTCAACACCCAAGCAGGAATCAACGAAGTCTTCTCCACATATTATCGTGCCCTATATACGCCTCCTCCCCCCCTGTCAGAGCAGCAATTAACTGACATATTATCACTCGTCTCCCAAAACCAACCCATCACTGACAATACCGCCACTTTAGAAGGTCCCATTACTATAGAAGAACTGCGCTCAGCTCTGGCACAAATGACACGCAGCAAAACCCCTGGCTCAGATGGCCTACCGGTAGAGTATTTTAACTCCCATGCTACTCACCTCCTACAACCACTCATAGAGGTATTTAACGAAGCGCGTAATAAATTACAACTGCCAGACTCCATGCGCAAAGCTCTAATAGTTGCCCTTCCGAAGGCGGGCCGCGATCCTCTTGACGTTAAATCATACAGGCTGCTCTCTCTCCTCAACACAGACTGCAAACTATTGGGGAAAATATTGGCAAACAGGCTACTCCCTTACCTAGCAAGCTTAATACACCCTGATCAGTCTGGCTTTATTCCAGGGAGAAGCACCTTTTTAAATATTAGAAGACTGCTCCACATAATGCACAGCAATACAGAATTAGAAGCGGTGGCCCTCTCCCTAGACATTGAAAAAGCGTTTGATACGTTGAGCTGGGATTATCTTCTATGCACACTCAAAGCATTTGGATTCGGCCCCGGTTTCATTAGATGGATCAAAACGCTCTACTCCACGCCCACAGCTCGTGTAAAAAATGGACGAACTATCTCTGAAGCATTCTCCATAGGCAGAGGTACCAGACAAGGTTGTCCATTATCCCCTTTATTATTCGCTATAGCCATGGAACCATTAGCAATTAAGCTACGTAGCTACGTACACATATGGGGCATCCCTGAATCTAACACACAACATATTATATCCTTATACGCAGATGATGCCCTGATATACCTGCATAATCACTCCACTCTGGCAGAGGTGTTGCAAATGCTCGACTCCTTCGCTATCGCCTCTGGTTTACATGTCAACTGGTCCAAGTCAAGTATTTTCCCCCTTACCCCCATACCAAATGACCTTCACATGGCGTTACTGCAATATAAACTGCCATGGTCACATACTACCTTTAAATATCTCGGGATACAAATTTATCACTCCATTGCTGATCTAAAAGAGGGCAATATTGACAGGGCACTCAGTTCTACCCGCAGCTCATTGTCGTTTTGGAGCTCACTTCCCCTATCCCCCATGGGTCGGGTAGCAATAGCCAAAATGCTCATCCTCCCCAGGTTCTTATATTATTTTACTGCCCTTCCACTATGTTTACCAAGCTCGTTCTTTTGTAAACTGCACTCATTATTGACTGACCTACTTTGGGGCAAAGATAGACGCAGAGTAGCGTTAGCTATAACACAATATCCACAAGAAGCGGGCGGTCTGGGCATGCCTAACTTCGAAAGATACTATGCAGCTGCTCAGCTGTTGTGGTTATCCACATGGCTTCGGGAAACTCCTCCTCCCGAAGGCATAATGCTGCAGGCATATATAGCCCTGCAAACAATACAGTCCTCACTTTTATCTGGCCCTAACCGCCTACCCTCATAACACATACTGTTGGAAGCAGCTCATTTCAGCTGGCGTAGATACGTTCAAAGTAAGACCCCCTCTCCTCCTTATTCCCTTTTGTTACCGCTGCTTCAATTGCCGGGCACCAAATACTCTCATCACACCATGATACACGGGACATAAGTACACTGAATGTGGGCGATTACTACTCTAGCTCCACAATGCGTACCTTCGTGGAACTAGTGACCACTGGGGTTATGCACACTGATGCCTTTCAGACATATAGCGCCATCAAAGGGCTACTCAATAACCTCTGGGGATCTGGCAACAACGAACCACCTGAGTCCTAATTACTTACCACCATCCTTACCATAGGTAGCACAAAAGGCATCATGACTAAACTATATAAAGAACTACTAGCTATAGTTTGCTCTACCCTGCCGCTTGCTAAAGCACGCTGGGACTCCGTCCTCCCTTCACCATTACCACAAAAAACCTGGGTCGCGGCTCTCACAATGATCAAGTCAATATCCCGCAAATTCTCGACTGCGTTATACCCAATTAAATTATATTCACCACTCATATCTATCCCCGGCCGGCATCCAAAGAACATACCTGAGCACAAACCTGTCATGTCCCAGATGCGCTACTCCGGCAGCAGACTTTTACCACATGGTCTGGAGCTGCCACTCAATAAACTCAGCTTGGCACCGCGTAACGGACGCCACAGCAGACATTTCATCCCACACTCTGTTGCCCACCCCAGACTCCTGTTTACTTGGCATACGCCACCGTAGTAAAAGCGATAAACATCTACACAGATTTATCGATCTAGCATTTGTTGTCTTCAAGTGCCTAATAGCTACGCACTGGAAAGCCCCACACGTTTCATCCCACTCTGCTTGGCTCTGCGGCTTACATAGTCGCTCACAAGCCGAAGCTCAGACACTTCGCTTATTACAACATAAAGGCCTAATACAGGATGGCCCCCGAAGTTTGGGACACTTTTGTGGTAGCAATAGAAGCTATATATGTATTATCTTTTTGTTTAATATTTTTATCACGCTACTCCCAGTTGCCCCACCATCACTCACTTTCTGTATTAACTTCCTCATCTCCTCCCTTAATGCAACAACGTAACACATTAGGATGCTTCTTCTACGGCTAGACGTATATGCAACCCATGCCTAGCATGCTTATCACTAGATTGGCTCTGCGCCCCTTCCTGCCCCACAATTCATAATTCATACCTCAACTATGACTCCCTGACCCCCCATACACAATAGATGTATCCTTCTTTTTTACCCCCCACCCTCCAATGGATGTAGCCAGCACTAGGTGTGACATCAGCAGTGTTTAGTTGTGACTTTAATTACTTGTTGCACAGTACTAAGTTGTACTTTTTAGCAATTCATTGCGCAACTGCGCTGTACAAGCTTATAAATGTGTGTAAACAGATTGCAAAATTATTAATAGCAATATGTACCCTTGTGTGAGTATAATGACTAATAAACAGATTTTTTTTTTAAAACATGTTTCTCGCTGTTTAGTCAGTAAATGATCTAGTGCGATTCATCAGGACCTTGACACGTACCTAATCCTTTAAGCAATTAGGGCCCCATACTAGGGGAATCAGATTGACTGGAACCCTCCATACACTAAAGGTTGAGCCCCATCGGGGAAAACATCAGGCTTGAGAGGTCCACTATGGTTCTGTGTAGATCCGCAAACACTGGCAAACCTACATGCTCTGAAAATCCCCGGAACGATGATATCTTAGAAGTGTACAGAATGTGAGCTGATGTTATAGGTTTTGTCAAAATTTGTGGTACAAATTATACAAGCATTGGCAAAGTCAAAGCAGCAGAGGCGGGTGGCCAGTGGAGCTGTGTTGGGAGGGAAATTACCAATGTATTATCAAGAGGGCATGAATGCACCAGAGATAAAGATTCTGAGGGTGGTGATAATGTGGAATAGAAACAAGGTGTGGAACAGGAGTGAGTGGCGAGGTGTAAGAGACATCAACATTGGGAAAGGGGAAGTGATAACTGGAGCAAGGAAAGCAGACGAGAGCTCACTCTGCTATGAGAGATGCAGCTGAAGGAGTTGGAGAGAGCTATGAGGAAGAAACAGGATAGGGAAAAAGACTAGGCAGGGGTAAGATGAAAGGCATACATATATGCAAAAACAAAAAATGGTTCCAGTAGTAGAAAGATACACTCATCCATTCAGTAAAAGGGTGAAACAAAATTATGCATGGCAGGACGAAGACTGAGTACAACCAATGAATTGTGATCAGGGAAATGAATAGGCAAGACAGCCTGAAGCTCATCAGATGGGAGGAGACCTAAAGCACACTCCAAGAATATGTTATAGTATTGTTTACCATGTTGTTTGTGAGATAGCAAAAAAAGAATGCCATAATGACTGTCTCTTTTACCTCTATCTGGCAAATGGAGGAGAAATATTGAACGTTATTAATAATTTTCCTAGCTTTCTGATGCTTCTACACATAGGTAGTTACTGTGCATTTCAAGTCATGGGTGACTG
The DNA here is from genome assembly GCF_031143425.1 of Pleurodeles waltl. NCBI lineage: Eukaryota > Metazoa > Chordata > Amphibia > Caudata > Salamandridae > Pleurodeles > Pleurodeles waltl. The sequence goes on along the minus strand of NC_090448.1, from coordinate 932,047,169 downwards.
ATTGGTAGTTTTTGAGACCCAAGAAGTGTCTGAAATGGACTTTGTCTTAGGAATGAATAGACTTTGCCTTTTTTGTGCGTAATATTTTATTACATTTTTTGGAGACTAAAGAGAACAGTGAAAATAGAACACGTTGCACATATCCGAGGCCTAACATGCTACAAATGTGACAGGTATAATGATTGATATCGATAATAGACATCTAGACATATAGGTGAGACACTGACCAAAAGCCTCCATAAGGTACATATCGAAAAAAGATTTGTAGAAACGTCAACACAAGATAATATTCTAGGTATCTACTATAACATTGTGTTTAGTAATAGGAAATTGTACATAATTCAAGTGATTAAAATAAATAAAATAAAGGAATCATACCATGGGAGGGAAAGGGGTGGAAAAGTCTTGTTGAATGAAGACAGCAAGGGGAATCCATTGGACCAAAAGGGTAAAATCTTCAAAGCTGTAGGAAAGAGGAAAAAGATGGGAAGAGTGAAGCTAGGGGGCGGGAGGCTAAGGGTTGGGTGTGTACCCCATGAAGGATTATGTATTATGTCATGAATGAGTAAGCCAGCTAACAAGAACTGAGCGGTGAAAAAGAGGCCATTAGGTCGTGGACACAAATCTATTGAGGGTGCACCAAATCAATTGGAAAGGAGCAGCTGTCCTGGAATGGAGCATTACATGTTTATGTGTGCTTCTGAGGTAAGTGACCCATGCCCACCACATGTGAAAAGAAATGTTATTTAGTGCTTTCCATTCTAATAAGATGACTTTGATGGCCACCATCACCAATAAGTCCAATAGAGCTACGTCTTTGTCATGTAAGTCCAAAAGGGGCCTTAGTGCATGTGGGCCCAACATTACAAGAGTCAACTTTAAGGGATATCTCAAATTGAAAACTTTGAAGAGCCGTTCGTGCACCTCCACCCAGTAAGTTGATAAGTGCTTGCGTATTAGAAACACATGTTAAGGGTTGCCAGTAGCTTCTTTACATGACCAGCAGAGATCACATTCAATCAAATTCAACTTCTTGATGGTGTCCAATAAAAGAAATGGGCATAAAACCGAGTCTGAGTCCGAGACAGGATCAGTTTATTTCTGAGAAGGTTGTTGGAGATTTCTGGCCAGATAGAGTCTGGAATGAGACGGACATCTAGAGTTTCAAGATACTGGGGATATAGTTCCTGAATGGACGGGGTAGGTGTGGATTGTGAGTTGTGAAATCATTTGTAGATTTTTGATGCTAAATTGGCCAACTCTACTAGCATGCTGAATGAACTCGGATGGACCAGTGTGTTCAATTTAAAGAGTTTTGCCTTAATTTTTAAAACACTGTAGAAATTCATATTGGATAGAGAGTATTTCTCTTTAAATGAGGCACAGGTGAGAGGGAGACCATCAGCGAGCAGGTTGGATACCACATTGATGCCTTTTGATGCCCAGATGTGGCCAACTTTGGAGGATACAGATGTTGCCATTTTAGGGTTGTTTCACAGAGAGAGGAGAGAAGATTTAGGTGGAATAGGGGACAAATGTTTATCCATCATTTTGATAGCACAAATCATATCAAGAAGGATATGGACAGAGTGAGGTAGCACCAAAGTAGGCATTGCCAATGTTGCAGGTAGCGAGTATGGCAAGATGAGATAACGTTCTACCATAAGCAATAGAACTGCAACAGTGGATTGAGTGTCGAACCAGTATGCAGCATGTGCGGCAAGAAAGGATGTCTGAAATCAGTTATATGATTGGGAACACTGCATCCACTTAACAAGCATGGCAGGCTGAGCTTCCTAAGGTCCATTCTGAGTCTCTTGTTTGCCCAAAGCAATTTTGAGGCCACCTTGTCAACTGTAGTAAAGAAAAACATGGATAAGTGTACTGAAAGCGTCATGGACAAGAAATTAATGAGTGGCAAGATCATATTCAAAGTTCCTAGTTTCCCCCACTATGATATGGACTTTGGGGATTAGGAAATTCTTAATTATATTTATAGTTTTCTGTTCATTAAAAGAGGTTGATTTAGATAGATTATTGGAGAACCAGATGCCTTAATATTTATCTATTTTGTTTGCCATTGAAGGCTGGATTTTCCAACACAAGAGGAATTACAGTGGACATTGAGCAGCATAACCTCCCTCTTATCTTTATTTAAGGTGTAGCCTGAAAATGTTGCAAATGATTGAATCAGGGAAACAACTTTGGGGTTTTCTGAAAAGATAAGTATGTCGTCTGCATAGGTATCCGTTTTGAATATGAGAGATCCAAAGTAGACAGCCTTGATATCAGGATTGTCAATAATCCAGATCAGTAGAGGTGTATAGTTGGGGGTGGGGTAGGGGACATTCTTGATGGGTGCCCTGGTGGAGGGAGAAGGGGTTAGAGAGTGCCCCAGGCTTTCTCAATTATATGGCAAAGAAGACAGGTATTATCACACGCCAGTCTGCCCTTAACAAACCCAGATTGTGACTGGTGAATCAGGTTAGGGATCAGAGGCTCTAACCGTTTAGCTAGGATTCTCACATAATTGTTGCCTCCATATTCAGAAGCAAGATTGGGTCTGTAATTTTTGGTGTCATGGTGGCCCTTCCCTTACTTGGGAAGGACTACTATGACAACCTCGACTTCATAGCCAATGACTTTGCCAGAAGCGGCAAAATGTCTGAATAATGATTCCAGAGGTGGCAAGATCGGGTCAGAATCTCTGAATCCGAGAGAGATTTCAGGAGTATATTTACAAGGAAGGTCACGCATGATTTATTTTGTGCCTGAAATCTTAGAGATGTGTATAGAGAGACATGGATTTTTTTAAAGATTCCTAAAATGTCTGATGTTTTGGTCTTAGTGGTGCCTTGAGGGTGTTTACTCACTGTTATAATGGAGTTATTGAGCCTGATTCACCTGAAGTCTAAGTTTAGACCTAAAGTTTAAGTTTAGACCTAACACCTAAAGTCTAACTTTAGACCTGAAGTTTAAGTTTAGATGTAAATTCTAAAGTTAGCCTTCAGGTTTAAAGTTAGACTCTAAGTTTAGAACTAAAGGCTTTCTTTAGACCTGAAGTCTAACTTTAGACCTGAAGTCTAAGTTTTGACTTCAGGTCTAACCATAAACTTTAAGTCTAAGTTTAGACCTAAAGCCTATGTTTAGACCTGAAGTCTAAGTTTAGATCTGAAGTTTAAGTTTGGCCTTCAGGTTTAAATTTAGAATTGAGGTCTAAACTTAGACTTTGTGTATAATTTTACTTTTGTGAGTCAGGACCACAGGGATTACATTTTAGGTAAGATGCAGGAGATATGCAGCCTTAATCCGATAGAAGAGTTTTTTTTTACATTTTTGGGTCTATTTAAATATGCTCCTTTTCTTGAGGGGCATATTTAAGAAAAGTGGCCCTGCACTCAGTGATGCACCACTTTTCTTGCATCCCTTATCACCCCTAACACCACCATGTGTGTGCTGTATTTAAAATATGTCACACCAGGGTGGTAGTTAGGGGACCAGCGACAAAATTTGTGACGCTAGTCCAGCGCTTTGCAGGATTAGTGTAAAAAATGTTGATGCTAATCCTGCAAAGCACCCAGCGGGACATTGTAACCAATGGAAGCCTCCTTTTAACGCCTGCTCAGAGCAAGCTATAAATAGTACTGGAAACAAATGACGCAAAGAAATTTGTTACATTCCTTTGAGCCATTTTTTTGGCCCCCCTAATGGAGGAACGCCCCCTTTGCATACATTATCCCTAGTGCAGGCATAATGTAGCGCAAAGGGTTACAAAGTGACGCAATGCATACATTGCACCACTTTGTAAACATGTCACAGCGTTTTTGGCCTTCTAATGCCACATTAAAGTGAAAAAAATGATGCTAATGTGGCGTTAGAATGGTGCTAGGGGCCATGGGCTGATTGATATTTATGATGGGGATAAACGAGGCATGGTAATAAGGGCAGCTAGGCACTTTTAAAATGTGATTGTGTTTTCTTCAAATCACAGTCTGATCTACAAGTATCTACGAAGGATATTTCCTTTAAATGTTACAGCACTTAAAAGCTTTTCCTCTGAACACTCTCTCACTTTTATTTTGTTTTTATGACAAAAGAGAAGAAGAAAATCTGCTTTTCCTTCCTTGCTGTATGCTTGGCACCCGAGGGCACCTGTGTCCACGTCAGTAACTTCTGAATGATTCAAGGTCACACCTCTAACCTCGAATCCCCTTCCAAGTCACGTGTGGCACAGCTGAAGCAAGGTCTCCGACTCCTCCAGGCCGATTCACAGTGTTGTCTCTGATAGTAATCTGCTGGGAGCATGGTAATAGGAGGCTTGGGAAGGTGACAGGGGTTAATTTCATGTCCGTGGACACCCCTGACCCACCTGCCAACCTCTCTTGCAGTCGTGTAGGCTCCCGGGTCCTCCGTTCAATTGCCAGTGCTAGGGAAGGCACGATCACATGAACAGCGCAATCCTGACTGCCGCCCATCCTTAGCTCAGCGTAAATCAGGGCTTAGAAGATGGACTTATAGGGCTAACAGCACACAGGATATTTTTTTGGTGGGTCTCTAAAGTGATGCCCTGTTCATGTCCAGTGGAGGGATGGCAGCATTGTAGCATCAAGGAAGCCGGCACAGCTGTTCTTTTCAGAACTCACGGGAGACCTGCCATCCAGCGCGATGCCCAAATCATGCCCATGTAGACATTGCATTTTTTACTTGGGAGATCTGATCATGAGCTTGAGATTAGACTGAGTAGGTTGAGTGTTGTTGTCATGCAAACTGCCAATTTACCACTAGCCTTCCTACCAGAGCCTGGTAGCCCTAGTCTAAAATGGCACCATTGGTACAGACCGTTTGAAAGGTATTTAGTTACCATTTAAGGTTTCAATTTCTCAGGCACCAGAAAGAAAGCAATTTTTTATAACTGTTGGGGGATGGAGGGACAATTTTTACCATAATCCTCAGTTGTCCCCTCCATCATCAGAGCAATGGGATGTGTTTAGAGAGACAATAAAGAGATTAGAGAATCACTTTAAGGATGATCTCACCATTATGGTCGGAAGATATACATTTTTTAGAAGGAAGCAGTTGCAGCATGAATCTATTGACAATTTATTGGCTGAATTGAGAATCATAGCAACCACCTGTGAATTTGTCGGTCCACTAGATCAATATTTGAGAGACCAGTTAGTTGTAAATTGCTATGATGCTAGGTTACAAGAGAAAGTTTTACGTTGCAAGAACCACACATTAAATGAAACAATAGATTTGGAAAGGGGAGTTAAACGTTCTGTAATGGCATCAAAATAATTTGGCAAAGTGAACATTTCTCTAGTAGAAAATATATGTACAATTGCTTCAAAACCTAAAGGTTTGATGAACAGCATGACTGAACCTAAAAAATCAAGCAAATCCCTAACCTGTTATAGATGCAGCGCTAAATTAAAGGTAGCTATTGCAAGCAATTGTCCAGATATTGGAAAGATGTATGAAATGAAAGTAGCAAGGCTATTTTGCACGTGTGTAAAAATGCACAAAAGGTAATGCTAGTAGAACTGCAGTACCACACAACACAAGAACCAATTGTACAAGACAATATTGATGACCTGAATTTTGCAAGGAAATTATATTGTCAATTAATATGTTATCTTCCCCTTATGCATCTCACGGAAGTGTGACATGTTCTCTTAAGAATCAAGTCTGCATAGTGAAAATTGGGGAGGTGGATATGAAAGTTAAGGTGGACTCAGGATCACCCATTACAAATATTTCCAATGAGTTATTTCATTATAATTGGAAGAAGATCACATTATTGCCCTTGGATTTTCAAACCATTGCATTTGGTGGTCAGGAAATAGATATGATGTGGATGGGCAATTTGAAGAACGAGTTCTTTATCAACATAAAACTACAGATACAGAAATGTATGTAGCGAAGAACGGCTACAACTTACTGGGCTGGAGAGATCAGGATGCGTTTGGAATGGTACTTAGGCCTGGAACTGACCATCCCATAAATATGGTGGAGAAAATTGAGGTGAAATTGGATTCATTGACAGTTGTCCTTGAAAAACATAAGGTAAATTGGGACTAGTCAAAGGTGATGAAAACAAGTTCATTCTCAAGCCTGACGCTATTCCTGTAGTACATAAGCTTTGCAATGTGCTGTTAAGCATCAAAGTGAGACTTAAGGAACACCTACACAATCTTTTCATTGAAGGGGTTATTGAACCTGTAAAATCATTCTAGTGACTGTTGCCTATAGTAGTGGCACTTAGGAAAAACGCTGATCTAAGGCTATGCGTAGATTTGAGAACCCTTAACAAAAATATTAAAGTGGATTGGTTTCCCTTACCTAGGATTCAGGATATGTTAGCAGAGTATGAAGATATTTTCCACCATAGATCTCAAAGCTGCTGATTCAGGTAGAACTCAGTAGTAAGTCTCGTTCCCTTACAGCGTTCTTCACACCCTTTGGAGTTTTTCACTTCTTATGGATGGTGTTTTGACTGACTTCAGCAACATCCATGTTTCAAAAGCTCTTGTATCAGCTGTTGAGAGACGTGAATGCTGTGCTTGCCTATCAGGACGATATACTGATATATTCTGATTCTGTGCAAACATGCTTGCGTAAGCGGGACAAGATTTTGAGGATTTTGGGAGATCATGGTATCACTGTAAAAAATGGGAAGTGCTAATTCATGACTGAAACAGTGGATTATCTGTGGCATAAAATTTCAAAGTCAGATATATCACCTAAGTAAGATTTGGTGATGGCTATTGAAAAATGTCCATCACATATTGAAAAAGATCAATTAAGATAATTCCTTGGTCTTTGTGAGTATTACTCACAGTTTGTATGGAATTATACATTCCAGAAGGAGCCTTGAGGAGGTTGTTGAGAAGTGGAGTCAAATTTGGTTGGGGAGGAGAGAAAGAAAAAGTGATCATGACACTCACATTACTGATATCAATTGCCCTAGCGTTACAACTGTTCAGGGATAACGCATCACCTATAATTACTGTTGATGCCAGTGGGGGTTCGTGCCACCTTAAATCAGATGGTGTGAGACAAGGAGAACACAATCACATTTGAGTCAAGGCCTGTTTCAAACATTGAGATGAATTACAGCACTATCGAGAGGGAAGCACTGGCATGTGTGTAGGGAGCTCACCATTTTGCAGCGTAGCTGTAGGGCTGAGAATGTGTTTGGAAACAGATCATAAACCATTGATGTATCTGTGGAGTGATAAGACATTTAGCAAAACCAGTGCCAGATTGACTCAATTTGTTATCTAGATTGTATGACTTCAATATTAGAATGAGAGATGTACCAGGAGGACAAATTTGCAGGGAGGATTTCCTTTCTAGATGTCCTGTGTCTGATACAGCAGAGGAAATGATATGCAAAGATGATGATGTTGCTATTGCAATGATTGATAGAGTGTCTGTGAAGGGTGAGGTCATTTCCAAACGTGTTAGGAGGAGATTGCTAGCATGCTAGCAAGGATAATTGCCAGAATGTCATTCAAAAGTACATATACAAAAGGTGGCCTGAGAGGGTCTACTTCCTGTGGAGATAAAGCCATATGTCAAAATGGAGTGTTAGAAATGGGGTCTTTGGTTGACAGTCACGTTACCCCCCGTTCAAGCAAGGACCCTCACTCTAGTCAGGGCAAAAGAGAATCACCCTCAACTAACTCCTGCTTACCCCCTTGGTAGCTTGGCAGAGCAGTAGGCTTCACTTCAGACTGCTAGGTGTAAAGTATTTGTACCAACACACACAGTAACTTAATGAAAACACTACAAATGACACAACACCATTGTAGAACAATAGGAAATATTTATCTAAACAAAACAAGACCAAAACGACAAAAATCCGACATACACAAGTCAAGTTCTGAATTTTTAAAGATTAAACCTAAAAATATCGCTTAGAAACACAAAGGGCCTTATTTATACTTTTTGGTGCAAAACTGAACTAATGCAGTTTTGCACCAAAACGTTTTGCACTGGCTTGCACCATTTTTTAGCACCAGCTGGGCACCATATTTATGGAATGGTTCAAGCCGGTGCAAAGGGTAGGCTAGCATTAAAAAAATTATGTTAGGCAGGTTAGAGTCAAAATAAATGACTCTAACCAGATTAGTGTCATTGTTTGATGCTAAGGGGCATATTTATACTCTGTTTGCACTGAATTAGCGTCATTTTTTTGTACTCTAATTTGGTGCAGAACTAACTCCCTATTTATACTTTGGTGCTAGACACATCTATCGCCAAATTTATGGAGTTAAAGTAATTTTTTGTAAGTGGAAACCTACCTTGCCTTAATGAGATGCAAGGTAGGCGTTCCCGTGCAAAAAATGACTCAATGGCCTTAACGCCATATTTATACTCCCATGCAAAAATGGTGCAAGGGAGGGAGGAGGGGTCAAAAAATGGGGCAAAGCTTGCTTTGCCCCATTTTTTAAAGCCTAGGTCAGGGCAGGCGTTAGGAGACCTGTGGGCCTATTTCCATGGTGGAACACCATGGAATAAGCCCACAGGTGCCCTCCCCAGGCCCCAGGGGCACCCCCACCCACACCAGAGGGACTGCGGAGGATGGGGAACCCCACTACAGGTAAGTACAGGTAAGTATTTTATTTTATTTTATAAAGTGCCATAGGGGGCCCTGAAATGGGCCACCTTACATGGCACAGGGTGCAATGGCCATGCCTAGGGGACCCTTGTCCTCTATGCTGGCCATTGGGGTGGTGGGCATGACTCCACCTTTTCTAAGGCAGGATTCATGTGGCATGGTAGGTTTATCACCATAAAATGACGCTAATCTGGTTAGAGTCATTTTTTTTTACTCTAACCTGCCTAGAGTAATTTTTTGGTGCTAAACCCTCTTCTTCTATACTGCCAGCCCCACCCGACTAAAGTCTTTTTTTTTTTACTCTAGCCTACCCTTTGCACCCGCTTGCACCATTCCATAAATATGGTGCCCGGCTGGTGCACAGAAATGGTGCAAGTCGGTGCTAAACTTTTTGGTGCAAAACTGAGTTAGTGTAGTTTTGCAGCAAAAAGTATAAATAAGGGCCAATATTTTGTAAGTTTGTGCCACTTTTTCGTCAAAAAATGACGTTAATGCGGCGCAAAAAATGCATAAATCAGGGCCTTGGTGCTAGACGGGTTTAGCACCAAAGTATAAATATAGAGTTAGTTTTGCACCGAATTAGAGTTTAAAAAATGACGCTAACTTGGTGCAAACAGAGTATAAATATGCAGCAGAGTATAAATATTCCCCTAAATATGGCGTTAAGGCCATAGAGTAATTTTTTGCATGGGAACGCCTACCTTGCATCTCATTAAGGCAAGGTAGGTCTCCACTTCAAAAAAATGACTTTAACTCCATAAATTTGGCGCTAGACGGGACTAGCACCAAAGTATAAATATGGAGTTAGTTTTGCACCGAATTAGAGTTAAAAAAAAATGATGCTAATTCGGTGCAAACAGAGTATAAATATGCCCCAAAGTGCTTCGATGAGGTGCTAACATGGCATCGTGACAAAGTCGTTCCCAACAAGCTGACACCAGCGGTGCCAGACAAGGAGCGCGTAGACCCCCAACTACAGTACCTTTGGGGAAGAGTGAAAACAAGTCGATGCGCGAAGTCGGGGATCGCGGCATCTGTGCGAAACGTTGAATCCGCACACTTTAAGCGGTGTAGGTGACGACGTGGTGCGGCGACTTCCACGGAGTCGCGGACTTCAGCGGGGCTGCAGTGGCATCGAGCCTGCGAAGGTCGTCGCGTTCCAGCGAAGATCACGGAGTCGGTTGCAGGCGGCGTCACCGGATTCAGCAGCGGCGTCGGTCCGAAGTCGTCCAAAGTAAATTATCTTGGATTTCCACCAGCTTTCCTTTCAAGGGCCCAGGGACTGGATAGGGCACCCCTTGTCAGAGCAGGAGTCTCTCCAGAGACTCCAGGTGCTGGCAGAGAGAAGTCTTTGCTGTCCCTGAGACTTCACACTACAGGAGGCAAGCTCTAAATCAAGCCCTTGGAGATTTCTTCACAAGATGGAAGGCATACAAAGTCCAGTTTTTGCCCTCTTACTCTGGCAGAAGCAGCAACTGCAGGATAGCTCCACAAAGCACAGTCACAGGCATGGCAGCACTTCTCCTGAGCTCTTCAGCTCTTCTCCAGGCAGAGGTTCCTCTTGATGTCCAGAAGTGATCTAAAGTCTGTGGTTTTGGGTGCCCTTCTTATACCCTTTTTCTCCTTTGAAGTAGGCCTACTTCAAAGTAAAGTCTCTTTTGAATGTGAAATCCTGCCTTTCCCAGGCCAGGCCCCAGACACTCACCAGGGGGTCGGAGACAGCATTGTGTGAGGACAGGCACAGCCCTTTCAAGTGTAAGTGACCACTCCTCCCCTTCCTCCTAGCACAGATGGCTCATCAGGAAATGCAGACTACACCCCAGCTCCCATTGTGTCACTGTCTAGTGTGAGGTGCAACCAGCCCAACTGTCAAACTGACCCAGACAGGGAATCTACAAACAGGCAGAGTCACAGAAATGGTATAAGCAAGAAAATGCTCACTTTCTAAAAGTGGCATTTTTAAACACAATCTTAAAATCAACTTTACTAAAAGATGTCTTTTTAAATTGTGAGCTCAGAGACCCCAAACTCCACTTGTCCATCTGCTCCCAAAGGGAATCTACACTTTAATCAGACCTAAAGGTAGCCCCCCTGTTAACCTATGAGAGGGACAGGCCTTGCAACTGTGAAAAACGAATTTAGCAATATTTCACTGTCAGGACTTATAAAACACATTACTATATGTCCTACCTTAACCATACACTGCACCCTGCCCTTGAGGCTACCTAGGGCCTACCTTAGGGGTGCCTTACATGTAAGAAAAGGGAAGGTTTAGGCATGGCAAGTCGAATTTACAGTTAAAACTGCACACACAGACACTGCAGTGGCAGGTCTGAGACGTGATTACAGAGCTACTTATGTGGGTGGCACAACCAGTGCTGCAGGCCCACTAGTAGCATTTGATTTACAGGCCCTGGCACCTCTAGTACACCTTACTAGGGACTTACTAGTAAATCAAATATGCCAATCATGGATAAACCAATCAACCATACAATTTACACAGAGAGCATATGCACTTTAGCACGGGTTAGCAGTGGTAAAGTGCTCAGAGTTCAAAAGCCAACAGCAACAGGTCAGGAAAAATAGGAGGCAGGAGGCAAAAAGATTGGGGATGACCCTGCATAAACAAAAAATTCCAACAAGGAGGAATTGAGTGTGGAAGACATGTTACTAATGAGGGGGGAAAGTTTGATTCCCCTAATGAATTAAGAGTAAGACTGATACAGCTAGCCCACAAAGCACGTGTAGACATTACAGGCACCAGGAAGCGGCTGTGATTGTATTTTGGGTGGCCGGGTATGGATAGTGAGGTTGAGATGATGGTGAGTAGTTTTGAGGAGTGTAGGCAAGCAGACAAAGGATGTGTACTCGTAATGTGCCATTGTGCCGAGTATAATTTCCGAAGAGACTGTTGGAGAAGATTGAAATGGACATTATTGATTCATTTGGGGGCTTGTGCGAAAGTCAGTGGTATACCTTAATAGCTGTATTTTATCATTCTAAATGGATCACATATACATTTCTGAGGGAACCCAAGACAGGAAACGTAATCAAATTGCAAAATAGTGAGGGTATTCCTGCATTTCATGTCACAGATAATGGAGTGTAGTTTGTATCGCATTGGATGGTTGAGTTTTTGAGGAGCATGAGTGTTAAACGCTTGACCACCGCTTTATACAGTCTGCAAGAAAACGGTTTGGTTGAACGTGCGAATAGAATGTTTAAAAAGACCATACTAATGCCAATGCCACTTGAAAATTTGCAGAAGCGGTGGTGGCAGAGAGAATTTGGTGTTATCATAATACGCCACCTTCTACTACTGGTTGTACTCCTTTTGTAATTTTGAAAGAATTGCATTCTTTTAATGAATCATCTCCTACGTGGGTAGTGCAGGAAACAAAGATAAATACAGAAGTTCTAAATATCATCCAAGTGAGGTCTAGACTGGAGACATTGCAAGCTTTCTAGTTAGGACAGGTATAATGTACTCAAAAAGGTGAAAGAGGTGTAATTTCCTGTGTGAGAGAGAGTTGGAGTGAGGAGGCCTCAAGAGAAGAGTAAAATTGGATTGAGATTTTACCCTGAGACTATGGTGGCGAGTGTCTCTAAACATGCTGTCAGGGTGGAAAATGGTAAATGGTGGAACAAAGAGGACATTACCAAAATTTCTTCTGAAAACAAAAATTATCCCAAGAATCAATATGATCCAAAAACAAATGGCCGTTGTCACAACAGTGGTGGGTTTATGATTGGCATGGTTGTTACTGGAGGTGATCCAATCAGGTGAGTGCTAAATGAAAGGATGGTGGGCAGAATGTGGGACAAGGTGAGGGTTCCAATGCACATGTTGATCTGAGGCAACTAGAAAGGGATAGTGTACAGATTACAGGGCAAGGTGAGGGTTCCAATGCACATGTTGAAATGGGGGAAAATTCAGGAATTAAAACACGATTTGGGATGTCAATGGAAGAAGTGAAGAAGTTGATGCACAAATTGTTGATGACACTAGAGCTCATGGGGAGATGATAATCAGACCTAAGAGGAATATTAGTGAACCCAAATATTTGAGTGATTATGACATTTTTATGCCATCTATGTAACTGCAGTTAATGTTTTATGTACTTTAGTTTTGAGGTTGTGAAGAGGAAGATGTCTTATATGATGTGCCATTACCTTAGAGTTTCATTGTTGTTAAAGGAATTGCTATAGAATTTTGATGGTTGGAATGTTGTCTTTTGTTTGATGCACTGTTGTTCCACTGGCAATTCTATGCCTTTGGCAGTTGCTTTACTGTCTGGGCCTGGAGTGGCTACTGGGGACGTTGTTGCTGACTATCTACTGGAATCTGGAATTGGAATTGGAATATTTTCAAGAGTACTCCTGTTTTGACATGTGTTATTTGACATGACAAAAGGTATGACAAAGGGTATCAATATATTTTACTCTTTTAGAAGGAGGAGGGCTTCAAGACGTTTCTGTGTAATTGCAAATGATTCAAATGATTTCTATGTACAATATTTATGTTTATATAAAGGTCTGATTTAGATATCTGCAAGAACCTTCAGTTTTCCTCTTTATGGGGAGACTGGTATTCTAAATTTGGTATAGTAATTATAGGATGTGATAGGAACGTTTCCTGAGACTTAGGGGGGGCTTTCTGGATGATCCTTCATTAGAGTACAAAATAAGAGGGGAGTTGCTTAGGGACAGAGACACACAGCTATGGACCTGATGTCTAGAGTGGGAGTGGCAGTAGTCCGAGACTGAGGTCAACTCATACAGGACTTCACTTCTTGCTACAATGGCAGGGGGTCAACTATTGCACAATGACTTACGGGATAGGTAAACTCCAGTCTACTGTCATTATACTCAGGGCCGGATTTGCTATGATTTTGCACCAGGATTGCTTCACTTTTGTGATGCAGCTCCAATACAAAATCATTTTTGGCATTTACTAAGACACACCAAGCCACTTTGAGTGGTTTAATAAATAAAAAGAAATGGGTTACTTTGCACTGGGTAGGCATTGCGTGGGTGGGGCAAGGGTGTTGCCATGAATCCACCAATGTATTTTGATGCAAACTCAAATTTACAAAGACTGGCAAACTTTTGTTTGTGCCAAAATGGTGTGCCTAACCGACAGAGGTGTGACTAGGACCAATATCTTTATTTCTCCTTGTTATTTCCTATTTCCTTGTGTGATGTATTTTGCAGCACACAGAGAAAGAGGAGTATGCCTCTAAGGTTTGTTTTTATGCTGGACATTATCCCTTTGTGCACAAAAACAATAATAACCATAACACAGGCACCCTTGTACTATGGAGCAAGGGTACCTAAGTGGGCTTTGGGCGACATACAGTGCACCAGTGCTGGGAGAGAGCAGAAATGCTCCATATCTCTGTATATATGAAGCATTTCTGCTCTCTCCACTTTACACAACACAGTGCAACAAGTTCCCTTTCTGTGTTACGTTGAGTGGAAAAAACAGAGAGAGATAGCAAATACACAAGTGAACAGCTGCCCGAACCGAGGGCACTCATTACCAGACACATCTATTAATATTTATTTTCTAGAAATTCAGAAACTCTACAAGATTCAAAATCAAGAGATGAGAACCTGTTTTACATCGCAACAAAAATGACCAAAATACTTTATCCCTCAAACATCCAAATGGACCAGCAAAGAAACACATTTAAGGTACTAAGCTCCATTTTCAAGCCCTTCTTATGAGACAACCCTTTCTACCTCAGCAGATTGCATCCCTTACACAACAGACCACAACCCCAGATCCTTCAGCATCAATCTAATCGCTAACCCAAATACAAAAGAAAGAGACACAGATTAAGAATAGTGAGAATTCCTTTCACTTATCTGTGGAATGTTTGAAACCCCTCATGCAAGTCCTGACCAAATGACTATCTTTTAAAAAAGCAAGCAGTGAACACAAAGATTTCCAAAGAAAAATTTGCTCCATAATCATATTCTACCAGGGAGCAACTTACTTTTTGTTGAGAGCAGGGCCTTTCATAGTAGACCATCCACAATGTATTAGCGTCTGAGCATTCATTATGACCCCCTTAAACATTTACCCCTGATCTATGCAGGGAAATGTCCTTTTCAGCTCAATCCATATCTTCTTAAGTTGCAAGATGGCTTTAACAGCGTTAGCATCTTATGAATCAGCTAGCTAAACACATGAATAATACGACACCAGGCCATACACCTCGCTTGTTGCTAGACAAGCTGCTGAAAGTATGTGCTAGAAAGGGAATATTTGTTCATGGTGTTTAGCTGTGACCCCTGCCCTGTGCACCTGACTGCAAGCATCTGGTGCCCTAGTTTGCAGATTCTTGGCCCAATGTAGGCTGTGTGTAAAGGCATGGGCTGGCCCTTGACTGAAGAGTGGTCTTGGACCTGTGCTGAACTTTAAAGGTTGCACCAAGTGGACCCTCTGTCTTGACAACTGTCTCTGTCATGGCTTCATGCATATAGTGTGGTGGTCGTACCATACCCAGTTTAATAGCAATTGTTAATGACAAGGCCATTTTACCTGTGTCATGTCAATGGAAGCATAGTGGCCAATTTATCTACAGTTCCGCTGCTAATGGTGAATCTAGAATCCTATAGTCAAGATTCTGTGTGAATATCTGTTAGTGTGGTTTGGAATGCATTACATCAGTGCCAGCATGCACCGAACTGTGTTTCCATTTTTGGATCCCCTGGCCTCTGCATGCACACAAGATGGAGGTGAGCTTGCTTTCTCAAATAGTGGAAATGAATTGCTGATATGCCTTAGTCTGAAGGGAGGGAACACGAACACTGAAATGGGGAAAGAAGATACAGGTTTCCATTTATAAATTCAGCAGGGCCTTTCTGATACAGAGGGCTTCTGATTATTCTTCCTTAAACTGCCATTTGGTTGATGGTATGGACAAGGGTTGTGACTGATGTTTCTGTGCCAGGGTGAGAAGCGGAGCAGCCCTTTGTCTCTCTTCCTGGTCACTATCAGATGTGGCTGTTAACAGTCTGGAGCAGATTGCTCACACCTTTTGTGCCACTGTTGCATCGGACCAACCTGGACAAAGTCCTGCTGTGAAGAGCATCACTTAAAACAAAAGCTGAGACTAGAGTGCACAAGAAAAGGGAGCTGGCACAAACGGGGAATGCAAAGGCAGGCAAAGAATCCACATCCCCTGCCATCTGACTGTGTATAAAAGTGAGAGTCGCTGATCTACTTCAAGTCCTCTCACAGCAAGGAGGGGGTGCTCCACAGATATCCATGAGGACACTGCTGAACTAGTCTGTATGACTGCCACTTTTCCAGGTGTGAGATATAAGAGTTTGATCTAAAAGAATGAGTGAGCTGTCTCTGAAGGAAGAACTTAGTGCTGGAAGGGGTCTAGAAGCAGGAGACCCCTATGAAAGGGTCCATCCAACAGATACTCTCTGACAGTGTAACTGGCTTCATCAATGTTTCAGGCTAGTCCCACAGCTACTCGGAGGACCAGAGAGCTTCTGAAGTGTGTGCAAGCCACCTCCCATGTCATCCCCGTCATGGCAGTCATGGCATTTGAAAAAGCACACCCAATCAGTTGGCCCAAGTGACACCAGAATTGCTATTTGCCCACTTGCACCCATTGTGTGCCTGCAAACTCAGATGTCATTAAACTGGCGCCGCCAACACTGAGCCATGCTGTCTCGGCCACCCTGAAAGTGAAGACTGTAAACCTGCAGTGCCCACCTAGAGAACCCTACATTGAGTGGTTCGATTGATTCTGAAATGCAAGACTGCCACGTTGACTACCCTGCTCTGTAAAACAAGGTTGTAGACTCAAAAGCACCAGGGGGCAGATATTAAAAGTGGTTGCACCCCTTAGCGCCCTCCTAAGGCCACCATGTGTGCTCCGCATTTAAAATACGGCACACCATGGCGGTAGTCAAGGGTACTAGCATCATAATTTTTTACACTAGTCCGGCGCGTTGCAGGATTGGCATAAAAAAATTCAAACTATGGGAGCCTCCCTTTAACACCTGCTAAAATGCTGATGAAAATGAACCATTTTTTCGGCCCTCCTAGTGCCAGAACGCCCACTTGAATTCATTATACCTGGTGCAGGCAAAATGTAGCGCAAGGGGTTACAAAGTAGCACAAAGCAAGCATTGCGCCACTTTGCAAATATGGCACAGCGTTTTCAGCCTTCCAACGCCACATTAGTGTAAAAAAATGATGCTAATGTGGCATTGGAATGGCGCTAAGCCCTCTTAAATCCGGGCCTATGTGCCTGTTAGACCCAGCATCCTTGGCGTGGTCTCCCCTAACTTTTTGCCTCTGCTTTCCAGGTTGTTGCTGTGTGCTAGACTCTGTTCTTGCTGTTTTGGTTACTCTGGGCACTTTACCACTGCTGACCAGTGCTAAAGTGCAAGTACTCTCTATGTGAAATTGTTTGTGTAATTGGTGTTGATCTTTGAGTTACTAGTGAGTCCTTAGTAAAGTGCACTGGAGGTGCCTAGGCCCTGTACCTCAAATGCTACTAGTGGGCCTTCAGCACTGGTTGTGCCACCCACAGTAGGAGCCCTGTAAACATGACTCAGACCTTCCACTGCAGTGCCTGGGTGTGCAGTTTTAAACTGCCAGATCGACTTGGTAAGTGTACTCATTTGCCAGGCCTAAACCTTCCCTTTTTATACATTTAAGGCATCCCTAAGGTAGGCCCTAAGTAGCCACATGGGCAGGGTGCAGTGTATGTTAAAGGTGGGACATGTGCCTATGTGTTTTACATTTCCTAATTGTGAAATACTGCCAAATGCAGTTTTCACTGTTGCAAGGCCTATCTCTCTCACAGGTTAACATGGGGGCTGCCTTTACATATTCTTAAAAAGCACTTTCCCTTTGAGAGCAGATAGAGATCTGGAGTTTGTGGTCTCTGAACTCACAATTTAAAAATACATCTTGTGGTAAAGTTGGTTTTTAGATTGTTACTTTGAAAATACTGCATTTAGAAAGTAGGCATTTTCTTGCTTTAAAGATTCTGCAACTCCGCCTGTTTGTGGATTCCCTGTCTGAGTCAGACTGACAGTTGGACTGTTTGTGAACCTCCTCTAGACAGTGACAGAAAGGGAGCTGGAGTGTAGCCTGCAAATCCTGATGAGCCATCTGGGCTAGAGTGGGGGGAGGAGTGGTCACTTGTACCTGAATGGGCTGTGCCTGCCCTCACACAGTGCAATCTCCAACCCTCTGTTGTGTGTCTGGGGCCTGGCCTGGGAAAGGCAGGATCCTGTAAACAACAGAGACTTTCCTTTGAAGTTGGGCAACTTCAAAGGCAGAAAAGGGTATACGTAGTGACCCCCAAACCCCACAATTTAGATCACTTCTGGATTCAAGAGGAAACTCTGCCAAGGAGAAGAGCTGAAGAGCTGAGGAGAAGTGCTGCTCCTTCCTGTGACTGTGCTTTGTTGGGATATTCTACAGTTGCTGATTCTGCCTGTGAAAAGGGACAAAGACTGGACTTTGTGGTATATTCCTGCTTGAGAAGAATCTCTAAGGGCTTGGACTGAGCTTGTCCCCTGTTCTGAAGTCTCTGGGCCATTAAAGACTTCCTCTGCCAGCACCTGGACTCTCTGCTGAGACTCCTACCCTGCCAAGTGGTGCCTAATCCAGTCCCTGGGTCCTTGAAAGGAGAATGCCAATGCCGCCTCACCTCCACAGCTCCTTAGCAAGGACCGCAGCAAGGACCTGATGCCTCTTCGTGACGCCTCTGCTCCACAGCACCGGAAACGACGCTGCCTCGGATCCAGTGATGCCACAATCCCAGACTCCGTGCACTGGCTTATTTCCTCATTTTCACAAGGTACTGTATCTGGGGGTCCGTGTGACTCCGTAACCGGCACCATTGGCTTCAGATTGTTGGGAATGACTCCGATACAAAGCTGTGATATCACCTAATCAAAGCATAAGTGCCATAATAAAGTTTAATCTTTAAAGATTCATAAATGTGTGTGTATGTTGGATTTTTGTCATTTTGGTCTTATTTTGTTCTGATAAATATTGGCTATTTTTAGGGTCGAGCCTGCGTTGCATACGCTCGCGCATGCGTATCGCAGCAAGACGCTTTAGGTATTAGAAAAGGGCTCGGAGCCCTGTCGACATTACGTCAGTGTTTTTTATTGGTTCGTGAGCTTGCCTAGTAAAATCTGCTTGCTTTCATTAGTCAAAGGCATGCTTACGTCATGCCTTTTCCGGTGGCTAGCCCTCCTCGAGCGCAGCGACCAAGTACAGAAAACATGAGAGGCTCGCTGTTTTCTGTTGGATCGTGGACTACTTTTTCTCTCTTTTCCTAGCGCGATTTCGCTTGGCAGAAGTCAAGCGCTTTACTCAGTTAATTTCACTTTTTCGGGTTACGTACTTAAAAGCACTTTTGCCGGTAAGATGAAAAGTCGGGTTAGGAGTTTACAACGCGATCAGCTCCAACATGAGCAAACGCGAGACCCGTTGCATTGCAAATGCTTGTTCTAACTTGGTATTGAGTCATTTTGTAGTATTTTCACTGTATTACTGTGTGTTTTGGTACAAATACTTTACACATTGTCTCTGGGTTAAGCCTTTCTGCTCATGCCAAGCTACTAAGGGGATGACCGGGGGTTAACCTTGTGTGTTTCTTCTTTTTCCTGACTAAAGTGAGGGTCCTTGCTTGGACAGGGGGCAACCTGACTGCCAACCAAAGACCCCATTTCTAACATTAGTGATCAGAAGTGAGGGTTGGAATTGTATTTGTACTTGACATACTGTGATTAAGTGTACACTACTATTTTCAGTGCCGACCATTACATAACCACATACCACTTGTTTTTGTGATTTTGCTATTTCTCTTTTTGGACTTTTCTACTTTCATTTTTGATTTTTTGAACTTCTCATTGGGAATTCTTTGTTCTGCCTTGGAGCTTTGCACTTTTGAGTTGCCATCATGTATCAATCTGGAGATGCACCAGCTGGAGCTGTTTTTGAGCTGGGGAAGCTGGAGACTTATACAGTTGCTCAACTGAAACAGTTTGGTAAGG
Organism: Pleurodeles waltl; assembly: GCF_031143425.1. Lineage (NCBI taxonomy): Eukaryota > Metazoa > Chordata > Amphibia > Caudata > Salamandridae > Pleurodeles > Pleurodeles waltl. The sequence goes on along the minus strand of NC_090448.1, from coordinate 932,027,488 downwards.
ATATTGCATGTCCCTTTAGGAGATCTGCCAGAAAGGAGGAGCTGCAAAGGGCACTGAGGGCCTGGGTGACAGCCAAGGAGGTTGGGGGGCACACAGAGGAGGAGATTGAGGGTGAGGAGGTGCAAAACAGCCATGAGGGTGTAGTAGAGGTACCTGTACTGCGTAGGGGGAGGCTCTCCAGGGTGGGTAGCAATGTGTCCTCTAAGGGTCTGACTCCTGAAGAGTTGCAGGTCAGACAGGCAGAGAGGGCGCACCAATTGAAATGGGAGAATCTCAAAATGGAGATTGAGGAAAGGAGGCTGGCCATTGAGGAGAAAAAGATACTGCGGGCTCATGAGCTTAGTTTAAGAGAACTAGATCTGAGGAGCCAGTCTAGTAGAGATGGTGGCAGCAGTATCACAGGGAAGCCTGAAAGGAGGATGCTCATTCCTAAAGACCTAGCTAAGTATTACATGAGGGAGGATGATATCTACTTGTGGTTTAAGGGGTATGAGTCTGCTCTCCACATGAACATGGTCCCTGAAGCACATAGGGGGGCGGGTCTGTGGAAGCACTTCGATGTAGAAGGGAGGGACACCTTGACATCCTTACGGGATCCTCAAGGACTCACCTACACTGTCATGAAGGATGCCCTACTCACAAGGTATGGTCTCATCCCTGAGCAGTATAAGGACGAATTTAGGTCCTACAAAAAGAAGGATTCCCAAATATAGCTAGAATGTGTTGACTCTTTCTGCAGGTCACTGGGTGGTTGGATGAAGGGCAGTAAGGTAACAACATATGAGGGGCTTTACAACTTAATTACTTGGGAGCACTTGTACAGTCTTTGTTTTCCAGAGCTGTGCCAACACCGGATTAATAGCAAGCTGACTGACCCCAGGAAGCTTGCACAGAAAGTGGACGATTGGGAGAGCACAAGGATCCAAAAGAGGTATGGGGGAGACCACGCCAAGGGTGGGCAGGATCCCTCTCAGAAGAAGTGGGAGGGGGTAAGGGTAAACAGGGGGAGATCTCTAAAGGGCCCCAACCTAGTTCCCAGGGCAAGGATTCCCAACCCGCAATTGAAAAGAAGCCATGGTTTTCTAAAGGGAAACCTGCAGAGGGGGGTCCCCGCAAATGTTATGCATGAGGCCAGGTGGGTCATGTGAGGGAGATCCCAAATGTCCCAAGTGGACACTGGCACCCACTGGTGCTCAGTCAGAGAGTTTGGCCAGTGTAGCGCTTGGGGAGGAGTTGGTTCCAGGTGGGTGGGAGCATGAATCAGCTGAGATGACCCTTGTCTCACTAGCGGACAGTGAGATGGTCCAGAGAACCCATGTGCCTGAAAACACTAAAAGGTACAGGCAGTGGGTGACCATCAATGGACCGAGGGTGGAGGCTCTGAGAGACACAGGAGCCGGTGTGACTAATGTGAGAAGTCACCTGGTGTCTGAGGAGCAGGTAGTTCCCCATGCACTTCACCAAGTCGTTGCGGTAGACAACTCAGATCGCCTGTGCAGAGTGGCACAGGTTCCCTTTTAAGAGGAGGGGTCTCAGGTGCCTTGACAATAGCTGTAAGTCCAACCATGCCTGTAGATTGTCTACTTGGCAATGACCTGGAGTATTTCCCTTTGAAGGAGGTGGAACACAGGTCTCACTTTGAGATGCTGGGTCTGCCTGGGTGGGTGTGTGTGTCCACCAGGTTAATTGCAGCCCGACAGGGTGATCAGGAGACCCTGGAGCCTAAAAGAGTGGCCCTGGTGCCCACCAGAAGGAGGAAGGGCAAGGGGTGTGGGAAACCCACCCCAGACGTTCCCATGGTCCGGAAGGAGGCTGAACCTGAGAGGGATGCCCCAGAGCCTACAGGTGGCTAAGCTGGGGGAGGTCCCTGAGCTGACTCAGTGGCAGGAGGAAGGGGGACCCAGCAGAGAAGCATTCTGTGAGGCACAGAAGATATGCCCTACTTTGGAGGATTTGTGACAGCAGGCTGCAGACCAGGCGTCTGGCAAGGAGTCTGGTTCTCATCTGATTTACTAGGAGGGTGGCCTCCTTTATAGTGAGTCTAAGGTTGCTGAGTCTGGGTCAGCCCATGTGCTTGCGGTACCCCAGTGCTTCAGAGCCTTCCAAACTGGGTCTGGCTCATTATGTGCCTTTAGATGGCCATTTGGTGCAGAACAAGACCTTTGAACGGTTTGTCACCCACTTTTACTGGCCCCAAATGCACAGGCACTCAGATGCAGACTGTAGGTCTTGCCAAACTTGTCAGGTAAGTGGTAAGAGTGGGGGGAAATGTAAGGATCCCCTCCAACCTTTTCCTGTGGTCAGCACTCCTTTTGAAAGGGTTGGTATTCACATTGTGGGGCCTCTGGATCTCAAGACAGCCATGGGCAACAGGTTTATCCTGGTCTTGATGGACCATGCCACCCGGTACCTAGAAGCCATTCCTTTGAGGTCAATCACCTCCCATGTGGTGGGACATGCATTGATGGGGTTTTTTACCCGCATGGGGCTTCCCAAGGACGTGGTATTTGATAGGGGTAGCAAGTTCATATCAACATATATGACGTCTCTGCGGAAGGAGTGTTGGGTGACATAGAAGTTCACCACTCCTTACCACCCCAAAAGTAAAGGTGTGGTTGAGAGATTTAACCGCACCTTGAAGGGCATGATCATGGGCTTGTCAGATCCCTTGAGGTGTAAGTGGGATGTCTTCTTGCCATGCTTTCTGTTCGTCTACAGGGAGGTGCCTTGTAATGGTTCTGGATCCAGCCCTTTGGAGTTACTGTATGGCCACCCCGTCAGGGGACCTTTGAGTCTGGTTAGGGAAGGATTGGAGAAAGCCTTCAGTAAGTCCCCCCAGGATGTATTCAGTTACATGCTGGCTTTTAGAAACCAGACAGCCTGATTCAGAAAGCTCGCCCAAGAGAACCTGAAAGCAAACCAGGAAGATATGAAGTGCTGGTATGACCAGAATGCCAATCTGGTTGAGCTTCAGCCTGGCCAGAAAGTATGGGTGATGGCCCAGTGGAGCCTAGGGCTCTCCAGGATAAGAGAACTGTGCACTTTGAGGTGGTGGAGCACAAGAGTAATTTCACCTATCTAGTGAACTTGAGAACTCCTAGGAACCCTTTGAGGGTCCTGCATGTGAACCGCCTCAAGTTTCACTTTGAGAGGATTGAGGTGAAAATGCTCCTAGCAACAGATGATGGGGTGGAGGAAGAGAGTGAGTCTCTTTCTGACCTCCTGTCTCCTAAGAAGGAAGATGGGTCTACGAAGGGTGTGAACCTCTCCCCCTCACTGAACCCAGAGCAACAGATGGACTGTTGCTAGGTGTTAGGACAGTTTGCCTATGTTTTTCCCTTGATTCCAGGAGTCACTCATCTGTGTACAAATGATGTGGACACTGGGGACAGTCCTCCTGTGAAATAAAAAGTTTACAGAGTGACTGACAAGGTTAGAGCCAACATAAAGGATGATGAATCCAAAGTGTTAGCTCTGGGGCTATTGAGTTTACCAGTAGCCCTTGGGACAGTCCTGTGGTATTGGTCCCAAAAACTGCTGCTCTTGGTGCCACTCCAGAACTCAGGTTCTGTGTGGGCTACGGGGGACTCAATGCTGTCATGAAGACTGACGCACACCCCATTCCCTGAGCTGATGAGCTCATTGATCGGTTAGGGGCTGCAAGATATGTCATGACGTTTGACTTAATGTCTGGGTATTGGCAGATTACCCTGACTGAGGGAGCTAAGGAGAGGCCTGCATTTATTACCCCCAGATGGGCACTTCCAGTTTATAGTAATGCCCTTTGGGATGAAAAATCTCCTGCCACCTTTCAGAGGCTGGTTAACCAGGTGTTGGCTGGATTGGATAATTTCAGGGCAGCCTACTTGGATGACATTGCTGTGTTCAGTTCCACTTGGGAGAAATACTTGCAGCACCTCTGCACAGTGTTAGAGGCCCTGCTGAAGGCATGCCTCACTATTAAGGCTAGCAAGTGCCAAATAGGGCAGGGTTCTGTAGTGTATTGGGGCCCCAGGTGGGGAGTGGCCAGATGGCACCCCTACAACCCAAGATTGACACTATTCTGGTTTGTGAGCCCCCCAAGACCCAGACTGAGGTGAGAGCCTTTAAAGGACCCAAAGGCTACTATAGGAGGTTGGTTAAGGGGTATGGCACCATTGATGCTCCCTTGACTGAGTTAACTTCCAAGAAGCAACCGAAGAAAGTGATCTGGATTGAGTCTTGACAGACAGTTTTTGATGCCCTGAAGGCAGTGATGTGCACGGCACCCATGCTGAAGGCACCTGACTTCTCTAAAGAATTTGTTGTGCAGACTGATGCTTTAGAAGATGATGTTGGAGCATTGTTGTCACAGCTAATTGAAGAGGGCGTAGATCAAACTATAGCCTTCATCAGTAGGAGGTTACTTCCCCGGGAATGTAGGTAGAGTACAATTGAGCTTGAAGCTTTTGCTGTGGTCTGAGCACTGATGAAGCTAAGACCTTACTTGTTTGGGACTCACTTCCAGGTTCAGACCGACCATAGGCCCGTCAGATGGTTAATGCAGATGAGGGGTGAAAACCCAAAAGTCTTGAGTTGCTCTATCTCCCTACAGGGAATGAACTTTATGGTGGAGTACCGTCCTGGAACAGAACACGCCAATGCTGATGGTCTATCCAGATTCTTCTACCTTAGTGATGAGAACTCCCACGAGGTTGGGTAGATCTCCCCGCTTCCAGCTGGTGGGAACACGTGTTAGACCAGGCATCCTTGGTGTGGTCTCCTCTAGGCTTTCCTTTGAAGTTGGGCAACTTCAAAGGCAGAAATGGGTATAAGTAGTGGACCCAAAACCCCAAACTTTAGATCACTTCTGGATTCAAGAGGAACCTCAGCCATGGAGAAGAGCTGAAGAGCTGAGGAGAACTGATGTCCCTGCCTGTGCTTTGTTGGGCTATTGTGCAGTTGCTGCTTCTGCCTGTGAAAGGGAACAAAGACTGGACTTTGTGGTATATTTCTGTTTGAGAAGAATCTCCAAGGGCTTGGACTGAGCTTGACCCCGGTTCTGAAGTCTAGGGGCCATCAAAGACTTCCTCTGCCAGCACCTGGACTCTCTGCTCAGACTCCTACCCTGCAAAGTGGTGCCTAATCCATTCCCTGGGTCCTTGAAAGGAGAAGTTGGTGGAAAAAACAAGCAAAACCAAGTAAACCAACTTCGAACAACTACGGACTGACGGTGCTGCTGAATCCCTTGATGCCGCCCGCAACCGACGCTGTGATCCTCGCTGGAGTGCGAAGACCCCAGAGGCCCGTATCTGCTGCAGCCTCACTGAAGTCCGCGACTCTGTGGAAGTTGCCGCACCACATTGTGACTGCCGGATACCAACTCCACTGGAAGTGCGCGGATCCAATGCTTCGCTCCGACGCCACCTCACCTCCACCTCTCCGCAGCAAAGACCCGATACCTCTTCGTGACACCTCCACTCCTTAGCTCTGCAGCACCGCAACCGCCTCAGAGCCAGCGATGCCCAAAGCCTTGTTCACCAGCTTGCTTCCTCATTTTCACAAGGTATTGTACCTGGGTGCCCATGTGACTCTGTGACAGGTGCCATTGGCGTCGGATTGTTGGGAACGACTTCGTCACAGCACCGTGATATCACCTAATTGAAGCATTTGTGTTTCTAAGCGGTATATTGAAGTTTAATCTATAAAAATTCATAACTTTGCCTGTGTATGTTGAATTTTTGTTGTTTTGACATTAATTTGTTCAGATAAATATTGGCTAATTTTTCTAACCTGGTGTTGAGTAATTTTGTAAGGTTTTCACTGTATTACTGTGTGTGCTGGGGAAAAATACTTTACACATTGTCTCTGGGTTAAGTCTTTTTTCTCGTGCCAAGCTACCAATGGTATGAGCTACTAGAGTGAGGGTCCTTGCTTGGACAGGGGGCAACCTGACTGCCAACCATGACCCCATTTCCAACAGTGCCAAAATAGCACTTGGCAAAAACTGTCCTAAAGACTACTGTGTCTTATCGGACAGCAGTCATTGTGCTCTCAACAGAGCCTAGAAGTATGCTGTTGTCACTGGAGCCCCAAGTACAGAGAAGGAGACTACTGAACCACCTCCACCCCAGAAGGCCAAAGCATGACAGGTAGCATGCCCACAGAGCGTTCAGGCTGATATGAATCCTTGAATGTTCCTCAAAAATTGCAGGAGTGGGGTCTCAGACCCACAATGCAAGGACTGAGTTCAGTCCACATGCCGAGCTTGAGGGGCCCGTCAACTGCAGCCCTAACACAAACTCACCAAGCTATTCTTTGTGCAGGCAATGCTTTCAGGTTACTTATCAGTAGTCCCGTTAGACAAGTACAGGGACCCAGTGGTAATCAAAATAATTTGTTTGTCTTACAGGCAACACAATCAAACATTGCACTATGAAATCAGGACTTGAAGTTTAAAAAGTTTCTTTTTAAAGTTTTAATCTTGTGTAGATAAAATGCACAGTAATGACACAGAATGAGAATTCAATTAAAATGGTTGTTATAACGGAAAACAGGAAAAAAACTTCACACATTATTGCATGACAAATTACTTCCTAGACCCTAATACCTGCTTGTTGAGTATTAATTGCACTGAATAGCTTTTGAAACAGCACTGAATGGCTCACACTGCATAGCTTTTGAAAATGCACCTAGCTGTTCATGATCAGAGTTTTACCACAGAAGAGAAGATTCCTGCCCCTGGCTTCTGTACCCAGCTCTCCCAATGTATCTCTGTGATTGACAGCAAAGTCTTGATCGGGAAGCGGCAGATTGGCATGACCTCTGGCAATAATGTCTAAGGCGAAGACCTCTTTTTTGGGGAGTTTGAGACTAATGTTTTCAAAACACATGAGGGTTTAAGACATTGTTATCTCATTAGATGAAATTATCACAGCCTAATGTTTGCATGCTTAAGTCTACCTATTTAGCTTACAGGACAGCGCCTTGAGCAGCCACCTCTAAAGCCTGATGATGCAGGCTACAGCGGCCTGACCTGAGTAGGATTTACATGACGCCTTGTGCTTGGCCCTGAGCACCACTGATAAACCAATCCACATGCTTTAGGTCTAGTGTGGCTCAATGCTGCCAAAGTGAATTATTTGATGAAAGACAATATGGGCTCCTTATCTCACAATATTACTGCTAGGAAAGAAGAGGGAGCGCTTCACTTGTGCTAGTGACGATCCCTCCAGAACCCCAACTCATAGAGTGGCTTGGGGAACGGTGTGTAGATTGCCCGGTCGAGCCCTCACCAGGAGGTTCATGGGACTTGTACCCCAGCAGTAGGTATTTTGTACGTTATTGTAGCCTGAAGTGCTGTGTCTCTATGTAATGTAAAGTACTTGTCTTTTCAAAGGGGAAGCATTGAGCTGGACACATCTTACAGCACCACAGCGGTGGTTTTAAGTGTTGAGAATATGTACACCCACACTAGGGCCTGATTTATACTTTCAAAATTTAATTATATTAAAAAGTATAAATCAGGCCGTAACTCCCCTGAGAGCATTTCACTGCTCACCATGGCAAGCACTGTGAGTCAAGTGCTTTAAGCGTTCAACTTGGCCCAGTTTGCAGAGATGTAGTCAAACTGTTCCTGGGACAGTAGAGGCAAACAATCCCTGCCCCAACAGCTGTGTCCCAGATGCCCTCGCCAGTCTGCCAGTATGCTACATTAATGATGTAGCTCCTCATCTGTGTAGCGCTCTTGCAGTACATCACATAATACAACATTCCTCTCTCACAAAATAGATATTGTAAGTGAATGAAGGTGGTCTCAGCCTGGTGTTTCAATGACAGGTCTTGGAAAGTCTGGACTGGAGTCTCCAGGAATCCTCCAAGACAATGCAGTGACATACAGCTATGCTCTCTGTGTCAGTCCACAAAGGTGCGGAAGTGGGTGTGTACATGAAATAAAGTAAAAGAGAGGCAGGTGAGATGGTTGTTTCGTGAGTGTGTACAGAGAGCAGGAGACTGATACACAAAAAGGAGTACTATTATAAAAATGTTGCTAATTTATTAAGTGCCATATGTGGCCTGAAAGCAATTTCAGTCCACTGATAATGTTATGCGGAGCCTATTCCACACTGTGTCAGACACTGGGCTATTAGATATGCACACCATATGGTGAAGCACATTATGTGTAATTATGCCCCATGGTCGTAGCCGTGGCATTGATAGTGTGCGCGTTGTTGACTGTAGGGAATGTGCACATCAATTTTATAATGCAACTTCAGTAGTTATTCTTCTTCTTCCTAGTTGAGCCAATTTCATATTTAGGTTTTTGACCTGTGTTTTTCTTTAAATGTATATTAGAGGCCCTTTTGCGCAGCAGAACCTACTAACATCTGGTCAGAGCACAACTTGTGATCTCCGTGGGGTTATAAAGTAAACATACTAATCGTCGCTTTTTACGGTTGTAATGTGTCTCTTTTTCTCTCAACTTTCCTTCTTGAAAACACGCTGATCTCCTCCTCCAAATATGACCCTTAACAGATTTTAAGGTAAAGCACTGGTGAGTTATACCCTGTACAATAAATTTGGTTGCACTTAGAAACCTTACAATTGTCATAACAGAAGTTTACAGGTTGTTCAGATGGCATGCGGCCACAGAATTACACGTTTTCCTGGTGCAGCATCGAAGCCGGGAGGGACACTCTACTGGGTGCATATTCCAGCTAGTGAAAATATTTGCCTTCTGTGAACTAAAATATGTCCAGGATTAGGTAAAAACATGCATGAAATGGCCTGGTTATACTTTGACCCGAATCTGATTCTGAGATCGAAAAGCTGCTCGTGTCTGGTATGGGGGTGAAAATACGAGCTGGAAATCGAGAACAAACCTTGGAGATCAACAATGCACCGCGATCTTTCCACCAACATGTCTTTAATGCTGTGTATTTAAATGACTTTCTGTCTTTCCAGACAATGAGATTTTATTAAAAGCTCTGTAAAGAAACATTTTGCTTGCTTGAATTGCTATTGCAGAAGCTGGAAAGGGCAGTATGCATGCATGCAAACTGTAAGAAATAATTTATAGGACAAATTCCCCTCTAGACCATTGAGTGGAAGAAAAAAAGCGAAGAAAAAAACCTGGCTCCTGACACTTAAGGCTTAACATCAAATGCGGCCAGAAATCCATTTTCACAGTTTTATTGCCCATTCTGGACGCTTCATTTCAAAGGGAAAGAATTTGAATTCAGACACATAAAATTCCCTTTGTTCTCCTGCCCTCCAGCCTTTGGTGCCAGTGTGGACGTTACTACAGGGAGAGGTTCAGATCAAAAACACTTACAACTCAGATACCTGGCCCTCAAATTATGCCCTTTGGCATTCTTAATTAAGTCGGCTTTCCTACAGATTGACAATGCACTGTCAGTTATAATCATTTACATTAGCAATCCGAGCATTTGAATTTAAAAGGCTTTGAAAATAAAATAGGTTCAGGAGTCACAGAAACTGTTATAAAATTAAACCGCAGAACATGCTGGACTGTCAGACACCTAAAGTGTTATTTTGACACCAAGGTAAAGTTGTTTAGGGCCTACACGCTGCATTATTTACCACCTACAACATTCTGCAGCTGATTTATAGGATGCAGTTCAGACTTCCGTTAAACTTGAACAAGGCCCCAAATTGTGCAAGTGCTCTAGGGATTTTCACCGCTCAGCAAGGGCCTACTGAGGGCCCTTCCTCTTCAAGAAGCTGTTACCCGTAGGAGGCCTACCCTATACTCTTTGATTTGGCACCGAATTAGCTTGTTAGCATAGGCGAGCGGCACTGACAGCAGGCACGTTTTCTGTTTGAAAGTGAACCATTTGCACAATTTATATATTTTAAAAAAACATAATAGTAAGCACAGGGACTTTAAGTATTTTTTAGGAACCCATTGCTGCTAAATGCCAGAATTATGTAAAATCAAATAATGATTCCGCCTCATTCCTCTTTCTTCCACCACCCCACACTTACTGTACGCAATCCTAACGGGGCATTTTTAGATACTAGCCACTGACAACTATAGGTGGATGTTGGCAGAAGTCTTCATTAAAACATATAACATATACCTAGAGTGGGCTTTTGGTCAAGATTGGACGACTTTTTTGTATACCTCAGTTGTTACTTCATGATTGAATGGCTTTCCCTTTAACTTGTATTTGTCCAGCCAAGGAATATTTGTGTCTCACGTTCTTCTAACTGGATCAGTTGTATCCTACTGATGCTGACTGACTTTTTTTCGTGCAATGAGCACTACATGGAAATGCACGTGTTTCCTCTGCTAGTGAGTTATAAGAACTTGTGTGCAAAATCTGCGTAATTTCCTTTTCGGAACTTACGCAGAACTTCCATAATTATGCATAATGTATCTCCAGTGCCTCGTTTTACAAAATGATGATAGAATCAAATGGCAAGCTTTGTTGCACGAAGACGCCTTTATTTTTATTGCTTCACTCTGCTCCTTCTCTAAGTAGAAATGCGGTTCCTTACTTCCCAAGAGCATCCCCTTCCATCAACCACATTCTTGTCCACCTATCACCTTTTTCAACTTTAGTATTACTTTTTGTTTCTCTGTGACTGCCATTCTGTTGTTCCCTGTTTGTCTGTTTTTGTATATCTACCCATTTACTTTATTTATCCACTATCCTAGACATGGAAGAGGTACAACATGCCACCGTGCCTTTCTGGACCACCTGTGATTGATGTCAGTGATAAAGGGTAACACCCACCACATTTTTTAAGTAAGGTGGAGGTCGCTGCACTAATTTTTTATGCATAGCTCCTCAGTAAGGGTTACATCTTGGCAGACAAGCTGTGGTGGGGAGGTTCTGCGCAGAATATGCTTCCACACCTGGGTCTTCCTCACCCAGCAGAACTTTTTAATATTTTGGGAATGTTTGCGCGTCAGACCCTGATAAGTAAACTTACAAGGTGATGCGAATAGTTTGATGAACCTTTTGACTCGCTTCGAGGTTTTCCCACTATATATCCTGCATATGTAGATCAATAATCAAAAACAATCAATATCATTAGTAATCAATCGGAGTCAGTAATCTGCACACACCATGACCTTTCAGCCATGAATAACCACACCTTCAGCTAAAAGTTAGAAAGTTTATTTCCCTACATTAACAATGCTAATGTTACATAACTCAATCTCAAGATCAAATGATAAACATACAGAAACAACACTGGCTGACCAAAGCGGCAAAATAATCGCAATCTAATCAAATCTTGAGCTACTAAACATTCTAAAGTTACTGTACAAAATAATAGCAAGAATAACTGCACAAACTATATTACATACATTTATATTCAGCAAAGAAAAGACATCAACTGTTATTACATGTAACAAACTACATCAGTGAGAGTCTTAACTAACAACAGATTAGAATAGCATGTTTGGGCTTCATGCAAAACAATTTAGTCACCACAAATTTGGAAAAACATCTAACTATGGCTGTATCAGAATAGCGGTTGGTACCTAGAAACAAAAGCAAATAGACATGGCAAACAGAATAATAAACATTATACCTCTCCTCAGTTTGGGTCAGCGAGCTGTGACAGTCTTCGTCCTCAGGAAATCAGTTCGGTTAGTTAGGTATCAAGATTCAGCATCAAAGTAAGGCAAAGTCTCTCTAAGCAATAAAGTTAAGCAAGTCTCTTTTCAAGATGTAAAAATGGGCTAAACTCTCAAGAAGAATAGGGAGAATGGTCTCTCTCCTCGTAGTGCAGTACGGCTAAGTTAGAGTACCTACAACTACTTCCCATATCCCTATTGGTTTAAGAATCGCATGTTTGCCTTCAGTCCAATGAAACTAAAAGTTCAAATCTACACTTCTACTAGTACAAGGTTCACCTGTCGATGATTGGCTCTCGTCTCTTCCGTTCTCGTCAATGCGCTCATCAGGTAACAATATTTGGTGCAGATTATACTCCATTAAGTATGATCCTTGTCTTCTCCTGGGAAAGTCAGTCTCACACACATAACGTTAAACTTTGTTTCATTAGCTAGTACATCATTTCCTAGCAAGCAGTTCTCACGAGAAAAACTTTTAGCTACGAGCATTTGGTCAGTACAGTGGAAAATCGCAATTTAATTCTCTAAGCATCCATTTAATAAGTCAATTAAAAAATGCAGCTCGACATGAGGCTATGCAACTAGGCCAAGACCTCGCTAAGTTTAGGCCTACGATGAATAAAACTAATACATAATACATAACCCTTAATATGACATATTACTACATTAATCAAACATAAGCTAAACATTTCATATAAATAGGCCATTAATAAGTACACTTTGTGAACATTGACGGCCACTCAGGTGGGCACACCTTCAAATGCGTGTATTATTTCTCCCTACGTTATTACATTTTCTATGCAATTTACTTGCCACCATGCCCTCCTGGTCCCCCTTTGATTGATGACAGTGATAACACCAGTCACATTTTTTAAGTAAGGTGAAGTTGGCTGCGTTAATTTTTTATGCATAGCTCCTCAGTAAGGGTTACATCTTGACGGACAAGCTGTGATGGTGAGGTTCTGCGCAGCATATGCTGCTACACCCGGCTCTTCCTCACCCAGCAGATTTGTAATATTGTGGGACAATCAACTCATTCCTGAGAAAAATATAGGAAGCCATAAGAAAATATATGCAATTTAATGTAACTTGTGTTGTTTGTATATGTCTAATTTATTATATATGTGAAGAGTATGATAATACAAACTCTGTATAAAAATATGTTTGCAAATAAGACATAAGTGATTAAAAAATGATATCCACCCTTCAAAGTGGACCCCCAGCTCCTATGCAAGCAGGCGATGGCAGCCCCCATAGCAAACACCTATTTTTGGCAAGAGCAACGCCAGGAAAATGCACAAAGGACAGGGAAAGTGGCCACCCCTAAGGTGTTGCATGCGAGGTAACCTCTCCATTTAATTTTCCCCCTTCTTGCATGATAGGAAAATAGCCTATCAGGGATAGTGTGGCGACATCTGCTCACAAGAAGTGATCACATAGTGGGTGTAGCCACCTTAAGGTAGATAACCGAATGCAGTATTTAGTGGGCACCCTGAGACTTGCAGATCAGATTCCAATGGCACAAGAAGGCCTGCAACAAAGAAGACCCGTGGCTTGAGAACTGCATAACTGCTGCACAAAAAAAAAGGAGCCAAACCCTACCTGCTGTACCAAGGACTCGACAATCACCACTGAGGGGTTGCATGGACATCGGACGCAATCTACAAAACCCCAATGGACCTCCACCCTTCCGAAAATCACCAAAGATCTCCCTCCAGAGTGAAGGTATCTCTCCCTGCAACTAAAGACCCAAAGACCAGTGAAGTCCAGTTCACTGACCAGCTCCTGATTAATGAACCGGAAACTGAGGTCAGACTAAATTTCCCCCAACTGACCTGGAGGACAAACCCTGTAAGTGTACCAACTTTGGTGGCACTGCACCCTCCAATGGGTGAACTGTGCAATAGCCCAGGGTACTGGTCACTCAACATCGGACACCAAGAAGAAATGTCCGCACTGGACTCAAAAACTCATCCAGGAGTAAAGGGGTTATGTGGGCAAACCCCATTTGTTATAAAAACATGATTAAGGGTCTCCAACATAGCTAACATGTCTTAAAGAATTTGTAAAAAGCAATGATTGGAATCCAACAGGTGGCAGCGTTCATTGACAACAGTGTTCATCTCTGATTTGGTACTGTAAAAAAGATAAAACCTATCTGCTAATGGCCCAGCTTGAGGTTTGAGAGAAGAAATGATTGCAATCAGGAGGTGTGATGGGTGCCGTAATGTTTATCGATGAAAGGTATGGAACCACAGGGAGAAAATGTGCAATATCTTTAGATGGGGCAAAGCTTGGGTTATGGTTTTTAGGTAGTTGAGAAAAACAGAGGATAATCTCAGGTGCCAAAATGAGAATATTACAGTGTTTAGTGAAGACTGCACAGTGAGAACACTGGGATTAGTGTGAATGTACTTTTCTACAAACCAGGTGAACAGCAGGCTGGGTTTTGATCCGTAGGATGATGATGTGGCCATTTCGTCAGAAGGCATTTTGTGAATAGAAAGACATAGTGGGCTCATGGGGGCTTGAGGAACTAGGTGAGTCAGGGTGTAAAATAATGCAAAGTTTGAATTTCTCCGTTTAAGCCAGGAAAAAAACTTTACATTTAAATACAGCGGTCTCTTGATGACAGGAAGAAGGAAACATGAAATCTGTGACCACCTTAAGTATTTATTTATATTGGAGGCTTGAGGAAATTAGTTTCTTTTTGACTGTGCTAGGTGCCAGAATTTGCCAGGTGTTGCAGAGCCGACGTGACTTCGCTACAAAACGATCCCCCGGGAGTCATGAGACAGGGTCCCGGGGGCGATTTCCAAAACCCGGAAGTCACGTCAGCTGACGACGACCTGGATATCCGAATAAAACTATCGGAAGTGCAAGATCCGGCGCGACCGCCGAGTACCAGAAGCCGACCATGGACCAAAAAGAAGATGAGCGGAGACGCCGACACGGGTGACGACTCCTGAAGAAGAATCACCGCAGAGCGACTCAACAGGCCACAGTGCCAGCCACGTCCCTGGAGGGATGTGGCTTTCGCAGGTATGTGCTTGCATGCTAAACCCCTCAGGGTATTACTGGTAAAAGGGGCTTCATAGGTCCTTTTTGCCACATTTGTTTTATTATTTTCTTCTTCTTCTTTTAGTCAATGGGTAATTTCTTCTTTTCTTTTCTCCTTCTTAATTTGTTTCCCTTCCTCCCCTCACATATAGCTGTCGCGCTAAAATGAATACGAGGCTAGGTGCAGGGTAAAGCCTAATAAACCCTGATGACCCTATTGTGTCCTCTCTCAAAGAAGTTTGTTTTTCCTTTTCCAAAAGCATAGATAATTTCTTTTGGAGACTATTCACTGGACTCATTCTCTCTTGGCTTCTCGGTGAAATGTCCCGCACCCCCATCCCTCAAAATAAAAGGTGTGAAAAAAAGAACCTTACCTTTAATGCATATTTTTTTCTTTCTTTCCTCTCCAAGGGATGACACCGATGCTGCTCTTCTCTGTGAACCGCTCCATACCTGAGAAATAAGAAAAGAAAGAGAGAGATAAAGAAGACAAGTCAAAAGGACAAAGAAAAGATTTGAGAAGAGCAGAAATAAAAAGATAAACAAAAAAACACTTATGGGATTACAACAAGATATACTGAATAAACCATCATTACATCCATTTTGTTTAGAGTGTTGTTTATTGTCACAGTGAAAGGACCCACCACACCAGGTTAT
Organism: Pleurodeles waltl; assembly: GCF_031143425.1. Lineage (NCBI taxonomy): Eukaryota > Metazoa > Chordata > Amphibia > Caudata > Salamandridae > Pleurodeles > Pleurodeles waltl. Next base: position 932,012,178 of record NC_090448.1, on the reverse strand, counting down.
TAACTGAAGATGGTCATCTAGCAGTTTTAAGTATTACGTTTCCTTTTTTTCTCAGAGTTTTTGTTTTAGAGCATGTTTGCAACTGGGAACCAACTTCTTATTGAGGCATTCCTGAAACAGATATTTTTGAGAGAGTTGGAAATGGCAGAGGCAGGTAATGCAGAAGTATGTGAGGAAAAACATAATGGAATGTAAATCCTTAATTTTATTTACTCTTGTTATTAGAGATTGGCTTTGGGAATCAGCCTATTTGATCAATGCTGTTTCTTGTCCATGATGATGGTGAACGGTAAATGAGATGGGGGAAAGGTACGACTGTGATCTGACCAACATGCAATTCTGATAGTCAGAGATAGTTAGAGATGAAGTAAAAAAAGATGGAAGTGGTATTAATATATATCCTGCTTTGTGCTTGGGACTGTGTCCTGAATGGAAGAAATCTGACATGTTGAAGATGAGCCAATTGGTGGGGTTGGGGTTGGTGGAGCTTTCCTTTTTTACATTATCCTGTACTTGGCTTGCAGGACTGGGTTCTTTTCTAGGTGCCATTAATACTTGCGTAGGAGTACATATGAGTGGGTGGCACAGCATAACCTATTGTTCTTTTGAGGAAGAACATTGGGGGTATCTTTACAGCTATCAGGGTGTGGCCATCAAGGGCTGGGTATATCAGAGGCATATTGAGGTTGGCGGTTCAGTGGAGGCAGCATAGCTAAGGGAACCTAAATACAGTGGTTCAGTTAACCTCGAAATAAAGACAACAGTTGTCTGATGGCACGCACACTTGTCAGCCAACAACTGAATGGAAGAATATGGCAGCAAAAATGCCCAATTGAAAATTAATCAAAAAGTTTAAAAAAACTATTTAAAATCTGATTTTAGTGATTCCATTCTTCTGGATCTCTGTGGCATGGAAATGAACAACTGGAGTCCCAAAATTACTAGTGTAATCTTAATGCCTTTTTCAAATCACCTTTTACTCATTAGCATATATTTGCCCAGTAAATTTATCATTTTATTCTCTACTTGTACTCAATTGGAAGATGGTGAGGCAAAAAGCATGGAGATAGCTATGCCTGTTGTACCCAGTAATCAAAAGGTATCCAACTAGTAACTGATACTTGTTCCAAAGTAGGTGCTGCTCTCATTCAACAGTTAAAAAGTGTGCCTGAAACCCAGCTACAATAATCACTACTTCACAAACGGCTACATATACTCAGGCCTGAGGATTGCAAAGCCCTTGAGCCACCTCATACTAATGTACACACATTTTGCCAATTCAGTTGTGTTGTACCAGCTATGCTGGTAATGTAAGTTTTGTGAATTAGATCAGCAATATTGCTGGTGGAGGAACAGTATGGTTGTTTACAACAAAATTAAAGACTGTTTTGTTTGGAAGAAGTTCCCCAGCTATCAATGATTCATATAAATCAACAGGATCTTTGCAGAATAATGTAATCTTTTAGCTGTGCAATGTGAGATATTGGGCTACTGCTCAAATGGATTTGCTATCTGTTAAAAGAGTTAAGTTCTTACCTCATATTACCCGTCACTGGAGGTTAACCTTATAGAGGTTTAGCTCTTGCCTCACTGTCAACTAATGTAGAAGAAATGAAATAATTTAAGGGTTTCAACAGTGGAGTAAATTACACCAATTGTCTTAATAACGGCTTAGTTCAAATGGTTGAGGAAGAAGGCATGAAGGCAGTAATCCAAGTATGATACCTTTGCAGACCTGAAATGTGGGTAAAATTAAATCATTATAAAAAACTTGTATGAATTGTACTTTGCCCTTACAGGTCAGAGCAACTTCATGGTTTTTTGATCAGTTCTTAATAGAAATGCCCTGTGTGTGAAAATCTGTAGTTCACTTTTCTTCACTTTATGTTGACCAACACCGTAACATAGGGGATAGAGGACACCTAGGTGCATCTTAAAAATTGGTTCTACCTCAGTAACAGGTCCATTCTCTATGGCTGAGGTGGAAGCAGAACCTAAGAAACTGAAGAAAGGGAATACAGCGGGCTGATTTCTGTCCCAATTGATTTCTTTCCATTTGACTGTGAGATGTGGGTAGTCTCCATTACTTCAATTTTCAATCATTTCAAGAGAGTTGCAGATGGTTCAGAATCATGGTTTAAGGTGATATTCTACTAATCTCCAAAAAAAGGGGATAGGGTGACACCGCCAAATTAACATCCTATATATCTTCTTGACTCCTTTTGGAAATCGACTCAATAAAATCCTCAAAGAGAGCAGCCTAATAGAGGAAGTGCAAGCTAAGTTTAGGTCATCTATCAGGACTATTGAACAGTGTTTTATTTTGACCTTTGTAGTAATAAAGAATGTTGAATTAAGAAAAGGTAGTCATTGCTTGACATTTTTTTCTTTAAAACCCACCGTGCTCAATGGTGAAAGATGGTTTACGGAAGTATAACATACGGTCAGATCATGTGGAACTGCTTTTTCTTGCTTTTATATCAATAGCTCAGACCAAGTTAGGTATAGCGTAAACTGAGACTGCACCACAGGTTTTGGAATGAATAAAAGAGTGAGTCAAGGTACTCCATAAGATTTCAAAATGTGGCATCAATGATCTAGTAATACATGTCACTTATTTTGCAAGAGAAGTCCAATTTCTGGGAAGCAAGGCAATAATGGGCCACCTGTATGTTAATAACAGAGTGCTTATCTCTCTGGCTGACAATGTCCCCATACATTGTTGACTCCCTTTTCATAATTACTGGCAATGCAAGTAATTAAACAGAGAAAGGTATATATTGCAAGGAGGTTGTTTGAATTAAATAAAGAAAAATTGGAGAATGTGGCCATTTTGACTATTGGGGGTGAGATTTAATAAGAGAAGAGATGAAGCTAATGAAGTTGGACACAGGTCACTAACACTAACAAGCGAAATGCTACCACTTCATAATTGTTAAGTAAGTAGTGGTTCTCTTTTTGCCCCATACATCTAAGTCAGCACCATTGCAGTCTGAACATAGTTTTAAACTGCCATTGCGATCTGGCAATACAACTGCCCTGCCAAGCCTTAAACACCTCATTTATTACAAATAAGTCATCCCTCAGGTAGCCCCAAGGATGCCCATAAGGAAGGGTGCATTGTAAATTAAAGGTTGGACATCTAATTTTAAGTTTTACATGTCCTGGTAGTGAAAAACTCCTACATTTAGTAAATGCTAACTTTTGATTGGGAACAGGTAACATTTTATATTTGGTGTCATATAAATTATAATTTATAACCTTCTTTAATGGTAAAGTTGTATTTTATATTACAATCTTGAAAATGTCACATTTAGAAAGTTGGCATTTTCTTCCACTAGCTATTTGGTGCCTGCAGCCTGTTCATGGGTTGCGTCACATGACTAGGTGTAGTTAGCAGTTGGACTTTGTTTACCTCCCAGACAATAGAGAGAGTAGATGTGCCTGGATGGGCCATCACTGGCAGAATGGGTGACACAGCTAGGCACGGCCCCACTTTCAACTTTGAATAGGCTGTGCCCTGCCTTCACACAAATGACTTGTCACCACTGCATTGTTCATGCACCCAGCTTGAAGCCATGGTAGGAGAGGAAGAACATTTCAAGCACGTCAAAGGTAATTCTCTAAAAACTAGAAAATTTCAAGCACTTCAAAGGTAATTCTCTAAAAACTTCTCCTACTTCAAAGAAGGCACCAGGTATAATGACAAGACCCTCAGTCCCACACTTCAATTCACTTTCTGGACCTGTGGACAGACTCTCAGAGGACTGTCTGCTGCTGTGGTCTTCTGTGTATTTCAGAGGATTGCTCTGCTAGAACTGGAAGGACTGTTCTGCTGCCTGAAGCCTGCCTTGACCCATCAGAGGCCTGCCCAACTGATTGAGCTGTGTTCCACTGCTTGAACTCAGGACTACCAGAGTGACTCTAAGGGCTAGGTGAATAGCCTCCTGATCAGAGCCTCAGGAGCCTAAAAGGCTCGAACCATCTTCAACCTCACCTTGACTCAGCCTTAGTGAGTCCTAACCACAAAGTGGTGTCCCTCCAGTCCTGAACTTTTAGTGGTGGTGCTAAATGTTGCCAGATACCCAAACTCCAAATCTTAGGACTGATAAAAGTTTTGGCAAAAAACTGGTCTGAGGACCAAGAGTTGTCCGAGACCAACATTGTCGTCCACCCACCCACGGTGCATCACCGGTCTGCCTGCCTTTGTAGAATTCTGCTAATTCGTTCTTCATCAAAGGGGTATACAGCCATGTGGAACTTTTGTTGTCTACAGCCTAGTCCGACTTGAGATTTTTTGACTTCCAAAAAAGAGACTAATTCAGAACGTAGGGCCTCATTACAACAATGGCAGTCTAACTGCCAGACTGCCATGGTGGCGGCTCTCAAAAGACCGCCATGTTGGCAGTTTCATTTCATAGACCACTGCCAGCCTGTCAACGAACTACCAAACCTAATATGACTCACAAATCACAATGGTGGTTCTTCCATGGTGGTCTTCCAATAGTGGCAGGAACCACAGTGGTTGGTGATTCCCACAGTAATACACAACACCACATTAGATGGATTCAAAATCCACACAGCTGATACACATTCACACATCTGACATACCTACATACTGCACTATATTGCATTATAAAACACACCCCTTCACACCAACAAACCTTTGCATCTACAATACCACACATAGAAGCCAGAGCCTAAAATCAAATGCACAGTACCATAGATTAGGCACCCCTCTAATTTTCACATAGCAACTATCCCACACCCCCACAACACACTCACCACACAAAATAGCACCTTCACAGCCCATTTATTAACTGTCACGCCTTCAACACACAGCACCTACACCCCATCATCCTTTTTTAGTGTTGTCCACCACCACCATGTCACCACAAAAACATCCCTGTTTCACTGATGACGAGTTAAGAGTCTGGTGGATGAAATTATCAGAGTAGAGCCACTTATTTGGGGCCCAAGACCAGCAGACTACAATTGCGAGGAAAATAGAAATGTGGCAAAGAATAGTCAACAGGGTGAATTTCTTAGGCAGTTATCCAAGGGACGACATCAGGAAGAGGTGGAACAGCCTCACGAGGAAGATGCGTTCTGTGTCTGCCAGGCATCGGCTGGTGGTCCTCAAGACTGGCGATGGTCCCCCACCTCCACCGCCCCAGTTCACATCATGGGAGGAGAAGGTCTAGGTAATTTTGCATCCTGAGGGCTTGAATGGAATACCTGGGGGAGTGGAGTTATGAAAGTCACACACCAATAAAGCCACCAAAATGTATTGTCATGCATGCTCACTGATCACCTGTTGCCACCTTAATAGTCAACCCGCTCACCACCCCTGTGTCCAACTGTCCGAATATCCCTCTCTGGCATCTCACATGTGAAGTATAGCGTGGGTAGTACAGGGACTGACAGCACTACAACTACCAGAAGGCCCTGTTCTACCATTATATAAACCAGAAAAGTGTGCCATATTGAAAATAGCCTTGCATGTAAACTGAACAATGGAGTATACTCACCTGAATGCTCCACAATTGTACAGTCTGTGGGAATGACAGCAAAGCTATGGACATCTGCTAGTATAATAACACTAACACACAGCTACAACTATTTCCTCTATAAAAATGTCCCTTCTACCTCCCATCACCTGTAGGACTGTACTCACCGAAGGGGAGTATACTCCGTTGCCATTGGACAGCTATTGACAGGAATGCCAAGGACAGCTGCCACTGACATACCCCACACACACAGCTACAACTGACTTCCTGTGGCAAGGTGACTTAAAAAGAAATTGTCCGTACCCAAGTGTCAGCTCTGCATAATTGAAATCAGGTCTCACTGTCAAATAAGGGGATCAAGCAAAGCCAAGTTGTACATGGCCAAAAGCATATCTACCTGTCAAAGTTAGTGCTACATTTCATATAACAACCTGTAACTGTCTGTTTTCCATCTTCAACATTTCTACCTGCCAGTGGGACCATGGAAAGCACTGCTGAGACAGCCACTTGCCCCTTGGATGAAGTCTTCAGTAAGAAGAGTACTCCTGGATGTGTAGACGTTGCGGATGGCTCTGGCCCATTTGGCCAACCTGGTCAGATCACAACTGTCAGCGTCACCCTGCCCACATTGACTCCTCCCAGCCCTGTTGCATCTACATCCCACTAAACCCGTCACCCCCAAACCTCTGTCTAAAGGACAGTAACAACCATCATGTGCCCCCCAGTCCAAGTACCGGAATCACTTGGAGTCACAACTCAAAATCCCTGACAATGATCGACCCGGCACCAGTGGCAGTGGGCAAACTGTGCCAAGGGTGCAGGCATGTGGGAGGGATAGTGTGGGCCAGTGGCATGAGGCTGTTAGGGATACTTCCAGCCAGGACACCATCTCTCAAGTCTTGGGAGCCTATCAACAATCCCTAGGTGTGATGGGAGGATCCCTGCTAAGGCGGAGGAGCGTTGCCGTGCTGCTTTTAAACAGAAGGGGAAGAAAAAATAAAATGTTAGTAACAAAAAGTTATTATCATTTTATTGTTCCCGGGAGCTGGGATAGGGAGGGGCAGGCCTGGGCTGGAGGGGGCCGGAGGGAGGCTGGAGGGAGAAGTGGAGTGCAAATAATTGTGCATGTCTGTTTGGCTGGCCTTGTTGGGCCGGCCAAACAGACATGGGCACTTTGCATTTCTCCACCGGTTGTATTAAACAGCCAGGTGGAGAAAGTGCACAGGCTTCCACTGTTTGAGAACTGATCAGGGCACTCACACCAATCAGCACGCTCTTGTCATTCTGGTGACAGCATTGTGTGACAGCCCGTGTGCTACCGGGAAGAGGACAGAGGTGATGCGAATGTGCCTACCGAAGAAAGGTCTGTTTTTTTAAAACAATCTTTATTTTTTTATCCTAACCCCCCCTACTCAGCCTGTCACAGCCATTCAGTGGCAGCCGCCACTAGATAGGTCAGGTATGTGCCATGATGGGGGAGTTCAAGCAGATGCAGAGGGACATGCAACAGTGGGGGGCCCTCATCTGCACATGGTCTCCCAAAGAGGGATGCTGAGAGACACCAATACCACCCTGAGCAGGGAATGTGCACAAAATCAGACCCCGTCCATTGGCCAAGAGCCACCAGTCCCTTCAACATCTGTGGCAGCCAGTGGAATGGAGGCCCTGCCAAGAGAAGGACATGCCTCAGACCCTCCTGCCTCTGTAGCTGAGCAACCCCTATCGCAGGCGTGAACGTCCACCCAAACAACCAGGAGGTGCAGATGGCAAAACAACCACTGCCAGGAAATAATCCTCAACTGATAGATTCCCTTTTGTTTGCCTCTGATGCACCCTGTTGACTTTTCTACAACCACTTTCCAATTTTCCCAGGATCGGGGTACACTGGACTTGGGGCTTAAAATGTTCTGGCAGCTACTCAAATGATAACATCCAAAATGACTGATCCCTTCACTTTTTAACATTATTTCTTTGCTCACATACATCCTATTCTCCTGTGCACATGACAATAAACACAACAAATACACCATCTATGTTTGAGAGTCATGTTTCACCTATGTGGGTTGCTTGATCAGTAATATGTCTCATGCTCATGATTAACTCCCGGAAGGAAATGTGGGAGGTACATGTCACAGGTAGTGTCATGCTGAGGTTCACTACCAACACAATGACACAAAAGGACAATCACTAATCTCTGTTTATTACCCTGTGCAGCACATAGGACTGTCATATTCAAGTAGGTCTGAACACATATATCTTCTGCCTAGGTGTTATTAAGGGCCAGATGTAGCACAAAAAAAATTGCGACTTGCATATTGCGAGTCATACCGACTCGCAAATTGCAACTCGCAAACGTGCATGCAGAAAGGTGTATCAGACACCTTCTGCGACTCGCTATGGGGTCGCAAAGACCCACCTCTTATATTAATGAGGTGGGTCGCAAATTGCGACCCCCATAGCGAGTCCCTGCACTCACAGGGATGGTGGCCTGCTGGAGACAGCAGACCTTCATGTCTGTGACTGCTTTTTTTAATAAAGCAGTTTTTTTTTAAATTGCAGCCTGTTTTCCTTAAAGGAAAACGAGTTGCAATTCAAAAAAATAATGAAACCATTTGATTTCATTTTTTCAGAGTAGGCAGTGGTCCATTGGACCACTGCCTGCTCTGAAAAAATATTTTCAGCGACATTCACAAAGGGGAAGGGGTCCCATGGGGACCCCTTCCCGTTTGCAAATGCGTTACCACCCACTTCAAGTGGGTGGTAACTGCGAGTTGGTTTGCGACCGCTTTCGCGGTCACAAAGCAACTCAGAATGGCGATACGGTCGCAAACAGGAAGGGAACACCCCTTCCTATTTGCGAGTCGGAATCACATTTTGCGAGTCGGTACCGACTCGCAAAATGTGACTCTGCATCGGGATGGCAGTTTTGCATGTCGCAAACTGCGTTTTTCGCAGTTTGCAACATGCAAACCGGTTGCTACATCTGGCCCTAAGTAACATCCCACTGACCACTGAAGTAAGGGACATGTCAGACTGTGTCCCTTCGAATAGCCTAACAGATTGGTGGAAATTGGCATTAACTGAACCCTTATCACATACCTATGCCATGCCTACCAAACCCACATACCCCATAATATAGACAGAGGACAGTACAACAATCCTTAGTCAGAGAAACTTCCACTGATAATGATCAGGCATCTGTAGGCATTTTCATCACCTATGTTAGTGTTGACACACATGAACAATGGCCTGCAATGAGGAAACACATTGACAGCTACATACAAGTCAAACATAATAATTTTCAATAAAATGTGAAGGTTGAGTGAATGGGTTGCACAGGATGACATGTGTCAAAGACACATGATCACACACATGACACCATTGGACCCACATACCATGGCAAACCAGTCCATAGTGTAGCACAGATCTCTGCCATCCCACTGTCCTGACAGCCTGGGCATGGAACTCATACACCCTAAAAATATGTAACACAGTACCTGGATCAATCCATGTCCACCTCACGTCAGAGCATCTAAAGCCACCTGCCATTGACACAACTCAAAAATATCCACATGAGGATGGCATTGTGAAGAGACCTGGAAGGAAAAAGTGGTAAACAAGGAGTTGGCAAGTAAAAGCTTAAATGAGCCAGAAAAATCTGTTCCAAATATTGTTGTTTCTCAGATTGTGCATTTTGACTGCCCTAAACAATTGAGATAACCACAAGAGTCACAACTCTAGGTCTAAACTTGCCTGAAAACGTGAGCTGTATACTAAAAAGCATAAAATGACGTGTCTGACGGTCACACAGAGACCCTTCTCAACCAATCCTGACCCTCACCCTACCCCACGGAGTCAGTGAAATTACAGACCAGAACATACTTACATTAAGGTAAAGTACGGATTGATGTGATCTGCCCTCATGTCTCCACCTTCATCCTCATTACTATCATCCTCGCTTGGCTTTTCTGCATTCTTACCCAGTGGAACTACTAGCTCCCCCTCATCTGGGATGTATGGGATCTGTCACCTCAGGGCAAGGTTGTGGAGCATGCAGCAGGCCACAATGATCTGACACACTCTAGCGGGTGAGTAGAGGAGGGTTCCAATAGACTTATCAATGCTGCTGAATCTTGTCTTCAAGAGCCGAAAAGCACGCTCCACGACACGCTGTGTCCTTCCATGGGCCTCGTTGAAGCGGACTTCCCCTGGGGTGGCTGGGTTCCTCACTGGTGTCAACAACCAGGGATGGTTTGGGTAGGCAGAGTCCCGTTTAAGGAATCGTGACATGTGTGCAAAGATTAATCCAGGGCATCATCACATTTGGCAGCAGACAGAGCATAAAAATACACATGACATATGTAACATACCAACCAGCCAGACCCTCTCTGGGTACTGTTGTGTCATCAGCTGTGGGATAGCGCTGTTCCTCATGATGAAGGCATCATGGACTGAACCTGGGTAATGTGCACATACTTGGGAAATGTAGAGGTCTGTCAAACAGACTACTTGGACATTCATGGAATGGAAGTTCTTCCTGTTCCAATAGACCAGTTCATTGCCATGTGGGGGAACCAAGGCTACATGGGTCCCATCAATGGCTCCCACTACGTGTAGGATGTGTGCCAAACCACAGAACGCTGCCTTCACATGGGCCAAATCCTCATGTTGTGGAAATCGGATGTGGCTGACACTGCAGACAGTACATCCTTCAAAAAAAGACTGAACATAGCAGTTACGGCCACTGTATTTCAGAAGGAGCCTGTGGCCATGAGATGCAGCAGTGACATGACTTATACAATGGGTGGTATGCTATTTGGATGACTGATGACAGGCATCAGATCTGGCTCCAACTGCCAACAGAGATCCTTGATTGTCTTCCTATACAGGTGGTAAATTTGCATGAAATGTCCATTCTCCATGGTCTACAAGTCTGCTAGTGGACGGTACACAGGAGGTTGTCTGACCATTTTGATTCCATGGTAATTATGTGAGAGAAAATAAGAAAGTATACCAATCACTCTTTGTGTCACTTGTAAGTGACACTACATATGTCACACAAAAAATGTGACATGCCATTTGATACAGTGAAAACATGATACACAGCACATATCCTTGGCAAAAGTGACACATTAGTTACATGGCATTCCCTTGCCTAAATTAAGATATGTATATATGAACGGATGCGTCAGTGAGACTATGTGATACTGACATCGAACAATGCTTGTGATTAAAAGGCCCAAAAGCATTTTTGCCCATGGCTTAGAGGGTGGTGACTGCCACAAAAGATTTCTGAAACTTAGCAGGACAACATGACAACATGTTCCTCCAATCAGGAGGGAGAAATATTTCCCAAATTGTGACACGTCAAAAATTAACTTTTCCGACCACTGAAAGGCTTCAAAATGTTGACTGCCTGACCTACTCCACTGGACAATAGGAAACAATGGTGACTGCCAGCGGAAGTCATCATGACAGTAGGCAAATGCTACAGCAGCAGACTTTGCCTTTGGAATACATTGCTGCCTGTGACGTCTTGGACCAATGGCAGTGTCTGTCGGTAGTGAGGGTTGTGTACATGGTGGACATGACCACCATCTCCTAATTAATCTCTCACTTGACTCCTGACACCACTGCTAGCAAGACCTCCACAACCTGAGCTGCTGTGTACTGCCTCTATTAGCAATCATGCCATGCCACAGGTGATGGGGCCCCTGCCTTCTCACCAGAAGAGCTGGAGAAGCTTGTGGAGGAGGTCCTGCCCCTCTATGGACAGCTCTGTGGTGCACCAGAGGAGCAGGTAAGAGCACCTTGTGCACATATGCTTCTGTAGCTCTACTAAACTTTGATTTAGTTAGCCTAGGCTTATGGGCAATATGTCAGAATGTGTCCTTATAGCCATGTAGGTGCTGTCAGTGTGCTTAAATGGTTGAGTTCCAAGGCATGTACCTATGTGAAGTCACAGGTTTAGAGTCCTGAGACATTGTGGAGAGTGTGCAATAAGTGTACCCTGACCCACTTTGTGACTTGCACATGGTTAGCTGAGGTGTCATGACAGCCATCACCAGGTAAATCCCATCATCAGTAGTGCTTGATGTGTGGTCATATGTGCTAACATGACAGCAGGAGGGGTTGATCCATGTGGTTTACCAGTTTCACCCCATACTTGTGTCCTTTCTGTATCTGCACATACATCTGTGGCCACACCTGGCATTGTTGTAGTGCTGTACTGAAGCCAGCTAGTGACACTCTATGGCCCTAAGCTCTGCACAGTGACAGCCATTGGGAATTAGCCATGGTATACATGAAGTATTGTAATGCATCTAACCTTTGGGACATGGTATTTTGTGTTGATTTGTGTGGTCTGCCTGCAGAGAATGCTGCCTTTCACTTGACACTTTCTGTAAATGTTGCCATCTTGGCTGTTGTTGGATAGCGTTTGCACTGCAAGTGTGAGCCTGTAGCCACTCCCTGTATCCATAAAAAGCAGGTGAAGGTAAAAAAATCATGCCTCACTACTAAGGTTCATTGACTTCAGCCTATGCCCAGTGTATACCATTGTCATGGCATTGGGGGCATGGTGGAGAGCTGTGATAGATGAGCATATAACAACTCTGACCGTTTGTGTTACATATTCTTAATAGATCACATGATCACCCTTCCCTGCTGGCTCCTTAATCCAGCTCTGGTGCGTGCTGTGCATGCTCCTAGTTTATTGGGCATTGAACTTCTGCAAACAGTGTGTTGTGAACTGATGTGCCCTGATATTTGACCCAGTGTTTTGGACATGATGTGGGACATGTCAAATGCAAGACTAGGTGTATCTTTCCTCGAAATAGTTTTTGTGTGCACACGTTTTGGAAGCATAGTTCAAAATGTTTGGACTGACTTCATGAAGTTGCATGTGGGTGTATGTGCATAGGTGCACACATGTAGAGGCTTGCATGTTTGTGTGGACAACATGTGACATCCTTGTATGTTGTCCTAGCAATATGGATCTGTCGGTACCCTGACTGTGACCTGCGGGGACCATATGCAGCTTGTAATCAACAGGGGTTGTGCATACATGTTTACAATGTATGGTATTTTATGTAGCCGCCACTTGCCATTTTGTGTGATATGTTATATTGTGTTCCTGATCAATGTAATGTGGCTTGCTTATGCCACACAAAAGACTCTTCTCTAGTACCTGGTCAGTGCAGGGGATGAGCTGGTGGCTGTGGTGGGTACCCTTGTGGGGAGTGTTAGCAGTAATGTCCCCCTATTCAATGTCTGCTATGTGTCATAGGTGGACAAAATGGTCAAGATAGGTTGTCATTGGCTCGTTGGACTAACTTGTAGTTAACTCTGCCTCTTCTTGTGTGAGACTTGTGGACATGAATTTCTTTCTTGTCTTTGGCATCCATGCAGGTCAATGCCCATAAGAAGAAGGGTATTTGGCGTGCCATTGCCGAGAAGGTGCAGACCCCGGGGGTCCAGAGCAGGTGGAGCGTCCACTGTCAGAAGAGGTGGGAGGACCTGAGACGCTGGGCCCAGAAGTTTGCAGAGGTGAAGCTGGGGCTGTCCTCCCAATGAGGACAGAGTGCCTGTCGGTCCATGAACCCCCCAATGGCCCGCGTTTTGGCGGTGACCCACTCTGAGTTAGATGGGCATTTGAAGGCAGCACAGCAGCTAAAAGAGGAGATGTACAGACCTAACTCATGTTTGACACTTTGCCAGGTGATTGAGTGAGGGACGAAATGCTAGCTCTGACAATGTGGATAGTGTCATGTGTCACAGATCTTCTCTGCTCACATTGGTGTACACGGGTCATGTATTGCCAACAGGTGTGCACATTCATTTTGTTTTGAGACATGGTACTCAGCTATGGGGACCCCTCAGTCCTACAACACAGAATGCAGCACATATAACTGTTTTTTTTTTCATTAACCTGCTTTTACTACCCTGGTAGGTGTTCCCACCAACTGATCACTTCTCTTTAATGTCACAGTAGAAAGGTATGTAGGTTCTTGCGCTCTGTCCTCTGCTATGTATCAGGGGTATGTATATGTGTGATTTTAAGTCAGGCCAGGCAAGACATCTCTAGTGTTTGTTGGTTTCTGATGTGTCACAGCATTATGTGGTGCAGTGGTGTCCACCAAACATGTAACATGACAGACATAGCTAACATCTTCACACCAGTTGTATGGTAATTCCCCTTGGTAAGTTAAGAATGTTCATTGGCATGTGGGATGTAACATCAGAGTTGACAATATGCATGTTGGACCAGTGTGCATATGCTACATTTCCACTGGGACACATATGTTGGTATCAGAGGTAAGGATGTGACTGCCATGCTGATGTCCTGATAGCAGAAACTTGTCACATATTTTGTCCTTTGTATACTTTTGCAGGTATGATACATAGGCAATGGTTGTCCACTCACAGCTATGGCCCAGACAGTTCTGTGTCAGCATCATGTGTATTCTGAAAGCAAATATCATGCCTCACTGTTGGCATTTATCATGTGTACCTGCTGTTGCTATGGCTATGAAGGATATGACACTAGTTTGTTGCATTTGTGGTAGTTCATAAACACCTTTCTGTAGGTTTGTAAGTGTGACCTGACTGTTGGCTTGCATCATGGTTGGTATATCATGTACATTAGCATTGCTTATGATTTGCCTCTGTAAATCCGCCACAGACAGATTCCAAACTTGCCATGTCTGATGTGTCGGTTGTGATGTTGCTTCTCATTCACTGACAAATTAGTTTACTGATGTTTGTGTTTGCAAGGTCTGTTTACCTCCTTCCTACAGTAGACTATTTGATACATGCACAAAATTGTAAACATTTAAATGCGTGTGGTACATTGGTGTGAGCTTACTTGGTCCTTACATGACTAATATTGTTTGTCTTCTGGATACATTTATCAAGATAGTTCAGACCTGGGTACATTGTTACTCCTTGCTTTATCATAATTGGTGCATGTACCATGTAAACTACCTCCAAGACAAACATTTGGCAGGTGTGACATGTTGATATTTCATTTGATGGTATGTGTCAATAGTGATATTGTTGAATCTATGTCACTTGATGAAGGTTTGTCTTGTTTGTAGCAGGTTTGCCTGCCTTTACTTGGCAACATATGTTATTGGCAGGTACATGACATCAGGGTAACATATTTGTGTAGTAAGAATTGGGTCTGTGTATTTGGTAAGCTACCTCACATTGGGAATCCATTGCTTGTTGAGTGCTTGACTGTATTGTTCTGATTATGGCACCTGTATTGGGTTGACTAGTCACCTAGTTACGGTATGGTCAATGTGATTGGTCAACTTCATTCCTGGCATTGTAGTTTTCTGTTAGCTTGCTTTGGTGGTGTGTTACACTTGTAAAATTGCAGGACATGCATTGCATTGTGCTGTTACATGATGTTGGCACTTTGATGGCACTTTCTGCGGGGGATCAATTGTCATGATGATATGTGATTTCTTTCTGATTTGTGATGGAAGTGTTATCATGTGTATGTTATGACACTACTTCACTATCTATTTTCAGCATCAGCACCGGCAGGCAAAAGAGATGGAGGCACAGCTGAGTGGGAAAGCTTCTGGCTATGGGACCTCCGGTCACAAACACCACAGACACCGAGGGCCCCTGTGGCCCAGAGGGTGAGGGGCTGCCAAGGGGGAGACCGGATCAGCAACATCTTCATCAGAATCCTCCTCCAGTGGCCACTCCCTAGTGGTGGCGGATCCATTAGGGACCACTTCAGTACCATCTCTGTCGAACACCCCCAGTTCTATCAATGTTCTCCCTGTAGCTCCCCACCCAGTTGGGCGTTCCCACTCATCCAAGAGGGTGGGCATCTCCTTTGACACAGGCACCTCTGCCCCAGCCCCTGTTCCCCTTTCTGCCCTCAGTGAGGAGGCTATTGACCTACTGAGAAGCATTTCTGTGGGTCAGTCCACCATTGTGAATACCATCCAGGGACTGGCAATGCAGGTCCAACAAAGCAATGCATTCCTGGAGGGCATTCACAGTGCAATAGCTGGTCTACAGAGATCTTTCAGGCTCTGGCCTCCACACTGACTGCAGACAGTCACCCCTTGTCTACCGTCTGGCCTCCCCCTTCCTCTTCCCATTCCAAATCCCCCGTCCCCGGCCCAACCAAAGCACACATACAGACTGGCATGCATCCACCTCAACAGACAAGGGAAGAGGACACACAAACATAAGCACCACAAGACAGCACCGGCACGCACACAAACAACATCCACCTGCGGCCACAGCAACATTCATGACTTGTCCTGCCCCCCCCCCACATCCCCAGTATCACAGACCCAACACCTGGCACACCTGCAGACACCACACCAACATTCACTGATACAGCGACCACACCTATCCTACCCACAGACAGCATCCCAGAAGACCCTCAGACATCCACCCCAGTCACTACACCTGGAGACACCACATTCACAGACACACCTACATGTAGCACATCCACCATACCTGCAGTCACCACCCCAACAGACAGCCCCCCACCCACCATGACATCCCACAGAACCTCCACTCACTCAGCCCAAGACAAACAAATGCCCTCACTCACCCACCCAATACCCACCACACACAAGCACACCTCCTGCAAACACGCACCCAACACATCCACACCTAAATGTTAGACAACCACTCTCTCACCCTCCACACCGAAACCCACTTCTGATGACCGTCCCGTGTGTCTAAAATAGTTTTCCTTTTTAACCTTGACCTTTTCCCTATTCACCCCCAATGGTGACACCGCCAAAAGATCTGTTTCCATCCCCAAGGCCATCACTTCCAACTCGAAGGCCTCCCCTACACCCCTTACAGCACCCATGCCCCATCCCCGCCAACACAAGGCCCACCCCTCCCAAGAAGGTCCACCTTCCAAACGAAAGCCAAACCCTACCCCTCCCAAGCCCAATCCCAACCACTCCCTGATGTTCCATGCCCCAACCTGTGGAGGTTACATGGCAGTCAGGAGTCAAGTTGGGGAACCATTTTGTGCCTTTGGTGCCAAAGACAAACGTTTGGACTGGCCTTTGGCCTTGGACATTCATATTTATTGTTGTTTTAGCTCATTAAAGCCAACTAGTTGTTGTTTTGTTTTGGTTACATCTTTGTCCTGCATTTCCTTTCCTAGATTTGAGTTGTTCCTGGCTGACAGTGGTTGTGTGCCAGTTTTTTGTTGTGTGTGCTGCTTGCTGCTTCATGTATTGTTTTAGCAGTATGTGAGTTTGTGTGCAGTGCTGTTGTCCGCCAGGGATAGGGTGTGTGTTGTGTGATAGGTATGTGTATGCAGCTGAAACGTTGGTGTCATGGTCTTGTGTTGTGTTTGTACTGATATGAGTTAGTTGTAGTGATGTGCGATGTGGTCCTGTAAGGTGTTTTTTCAGTGCAGACATGGAGTGAGTTGAGTTGTGCAAGTGTGCTTTACTTTTATGTGCATGTGACTATTTAGGTGTGTGTCTCTCAGAGCTGGCTGGAGTCTTGTACGGTGTTTGGAGTAGTGTAAGCTTTGTAGCCTTGTCCTTCACCCATATTTGTGACTGTGCATTTCACTTGTTATTGATATTGCTTGTCCATGAGATCTGAATGGTCCCTGTTCATGTGGGAATGTTTTTGTGGGCCATGTTTAACATGAGATGTGTCCCAGTACTTCCTCCTTCCATGTATGGTTTTGCTGCGTCCATGGCTGCTGTGCCCGTCTTGTTGTGATGTGTCACTTGTGTATTTTGACTGTTTGTGACTGTGTGTAGTGTGCATGGCACAATAGTTTTGATGTGCTGTGTGTGTCAGTTGCTGGGTTGTATGATGGTTTTGTTGTGTGTGCTCCATTACACTTGGATGTACATGTGTGTTGTATGTGTGCCTAGTCCCTGGCCAGTGTTGGGTGTGAGTATGTGACATGTATTTGTGCAGTTGTGTTGTTCTTACATGTTTGTATGTTGTATGGGAATCTGTGATCCTGGGCCTGTGCTATGCTGCTGTGCATAAATGTGTGTTATTGATGTGTGGTGGGTGTATGTGCTGGCTGAAGTGTGTGTAATGTATATGTGTGGGTGTCCTTGATGCAGTATGTGAGTGTGTGTGTGTCACTGTGCTGTTACGAATGAGTGCAGCCCTTTGCACAACCTTTATGGTATGTTATGTAACTGTACAAATGTATACATTTCACATATGTAAAAGGTGAGTGTGTGCCCTAAGGGTAGTTGTCGTCCTCTTCAGCGATGATTATGTTGTATTTCATCGAGCAGGACTAGCGGGATGACGTCTAGTTCTGGTTACATGGTGGCTCCGGACGTTTATGGCTTTGTGGAGGTGTGTGTGTCTCCTTTTATACTGTTGATTTCCACCTTGTGCTCTATGTTGGTTGGACCGCTGCGGTCACATTGGCAGTATGCAGCCTCCTAATAGGTCTGGCGGAAACATGGTCTCTACTAGACTGTGTGTGCCTCCAGATGACTGCAACGGTCTGTACTACCTGGCTTTGCCGACAGACCGCTGGCGGTCTTCTGTGTGCACCGCTGTCAAACTCATAACTTGGCGGTCCACTCTGCCAGCCTGTAGGTGGTCGGACTGCAAGCGCCAATATGACATTCACGGCACCGCCAAACTCATAATGAGGCCCTTAGAAATCTTCTCCGCAACTTCATCCAGTGGTTCCCTGAAGACGATGTGTGCTCCTTGGACCCTGCCTGCAGCCTTGCCTGCTGAACTTTAGCTTCTCAGAACATTTTTTCTGGAAAGCCTTCTAAGTCCAAAGGTAAGCGCCGACCATGCTCAATAAACTCCTTGTATCCGACTTGTGACCCATCGAGGTTGGCCATATTTTTTTACTTTGACCCAGTCAAAAATGCCTGCGGTTGACACTTTGATCTTTTAGGTGCTAGTTTTTACCTTAAATTTAAAAAAAATCATAACTCTGGGTTTACTAATTGGATTTTTTTTATTTTTTGTGTCAATTAATTTATTACAATTTACTCTGCTTTTCTAACTTGGAGAGGGATTTTCTTGTGTTGTGTTTCACTTCATTACTGTTTGTGTGCTGCATAAATACTTTGCACTGTGCCTCTAAGTTAAGTCTGACTGCTTTTGTGCTAAGCTACCAGAGGGGTAAGCACAGGTTAATTTAGTGACTTTTGTGGTTCATCCTGACATGTTGCTTGAGCAAGGTTAACACTCCACTCAATCAACACCCCGCTTTCTCACATAACTATGCTTTAGTTTCTTTGTACCTTCACTATAAAATAAATCCTGCTTGAGAACTATATATGACTAGGTCTCTCACACCTCCTGTATGTTCTCTTGACTTGAGGTTCCGGTTGAAGATATTTGTATGAAATAATCTTGTGAGAAACTGAAGAGAAGGCAAGTCCCCAAATTGCATATGTATTCTGAAAAGGTGAAAATTAAAGTCATTTTTTCTCACATGTCCCTTTTTCATTACTTTTTTGCAAGCATTTAAAACAATTTTAAGGCTCACAGGTATGAATCTGCATCACAAAAAAGCAGATTTTGGGGCCTATTTTCAAGGTAAGCCTAAACATGTAGATTTTCTACAAATAAATGAACTGTTACCCTGTTAAGTAATTTTGCTACTTTTGACTTTTCACATTCACAATTTTAAAGTTACTCAAAAGACGTTAGAGTTACTAAAAACAGGCATTATTACTGTAAATTTAGTACTAGTAGTTACAACAGTATTTTACATTCTGCACACTTGACGGGCACCTCTGCAATTGGACCAGTACTTACCTAAGGTAAAGTATGGAGAAAATTATAAAAGTTTATTAAACTTTTAAAAAACATTAGATTTTTTTTAAATTAAATATTAATGTGAATTAATTTTATATATATTTAAATTCAAATATAGAAGCATATAAAATCTTGCAGTATTAATAACAATTTTAAATTAAAATACATCTATTTTAAATACAATAAAATAAAATTCCCACCTAAAGTAAAAAATATTTTTATTATGTATAAAATATTATTAAAACTAATGTATACAGTTAACGGAAAGTAGTGCAATAATACATATTAATGTTACTTTAATTTTTAAATTTAAACATGTTTAATAAATGATTTTGAAACAAAAGAATTGTTTTTTTCTAGAAATGTGTTTCATGAAACAAATGTATTTATTTATGTTCATTCAGTCTAAAAATTTAGACCATTAAAATTAAAAAATAACAGTCTTACATGATGAATTTGAGCCGTTAAAATTCATAATAACAATCATACATAGTACTGATGAAACCCAATAGCCAGCAATCGGATAAATATTGATGGTGAGTTCCTTAGAATTAAGGCTATGATTATATTTAAAATACAATAAAAGAGACATACAATAAGATAAAAAGAACTTTAAAAAGCTTGTGTCCATCATACAGATAAATACAGCCAGTGCCTTCCATGGAACTTTACTCAGTATCTTGGCCGAATTATAAACTAATGAGGTTCTTGTCCTATGTAAAATGTTTTATCAAGTGTCGTGGCAATTTGGGTGGAAGTGCATCTCTATAAACTTATAGGGTCTCAACTGCTCATATAAGAGACCGCGAGCTCCTAATGAGATTCCTAAAGAGACCACATAAAAGTTGAATACAATTCACATCAATATCAGATTGCATGACACATCTAAAAGTTAAAAGCAGAGAAAAATATGTCTTATTAAAATCTCCTTCTGTAAACAGGAGAGGTGCCTAACCTACTCGGGGACCTTTGGCTGAGATAAACCTACGGCGGATAGACCAGGCTTTGAATAGATATTTGGTGACTGAGCTAACTACCAGTGTAGATGTATCGTATTTACATATTCTGATGGCGTTGGCTCTGTCCTGCAGTAATACATTTTTGCAGAGGGAAATGATCCACCTCCCTCTGGGGCTCTTGTATAGGGGGCAGAAAAACAGCATGTGCTCAATTGTTTCCTTACAATGGAGCCAAAGTATACATCTGTCAGTCAAAGAGTTGCTTGATGGCCAACGAGCCGTGTAGCTGTTAATAGCCAGGGTGCCATATCTTAGCTGGAGAAATAAGGCACGGGCATATGCAGGCATGGGGAGATCCATGAAGTTCTCCGGCCGGGGTTCGTGTTTGAGTTGAAGAAATTCTATTGTTAGCCTGCCCGCCCTGTTATGATGCAGGAAATCTTCATTGGTTTTCTCCCAGTATCTCCTTTTGACAAGTTGCCTTGCGTTGTTAGGGATCAGTTCAGGGTGTTTCCAGTAATGGGGAAATCCTATTTTGTCCCAGGCAGATTTCATCTCCTTCAGCCAAAGGATTTTTTCCGGTCCCTGGGGAGATGCTATGAGTTCTCTTATCGCCACCCTGAATGGTTCAAGTTCAACAGTTTTCCATAGACAGATCCAGTAAGAGAGTGATCTCAGGCCTGCGGTAATTTTAATACTATTTAGTCCTAGGTCAAGCCTGAGAGTGGTCATTGGTGTGCCCATCCCTAACCTGGAAACCTGTCTGAGGAAATGGTTCTCTTTGGTTTTTTAAAATGTCAAATTTTTTGTGCGAACCCCAAATTTCCGCTCTGTACAGGGCCGCCGCACGGATATGGACATTATAAATCTCTGCGATTGTATTCAGGGGGGGACTCGGAGCCTTTCTAGACCTGCGTACTAGGGCCCCACCTCTTTGGCTTATAATAAGTGCCCCTTTGTCAATAGCTGCCTCCCAACAACCTGTGTTCGATAGCCTGATACCTAGGTAATCAAACTCTTCCACTTTCTCCAGCAGGATTGAGTTCATTACTATTCTTGCACAAGATCGTTTCCTTGAGGTACTGTATATCATAAGTTTAGTTTTCTTGACATTAACGTCCAGCCCACAGTCTCTACAGAAGACACAAAATTGGTTGACCAGATTTTGAATTCCCATTGGTGATTTAGCTAGCAGGATTGTGTCGTCCGCGTATAGCAGACACAGGATTTTCTTTCCAGCCAATTTGGGCGAGTTGTTTGTACAGTTCTCTAGATAATGAATACAGTTATTTATGTAAAGCAAGAAAAGAGTGGGGGCCAGGACACAACCCTGTCTGACTCCTCTTTTAATGGCTACAGGGTCTGTCAGCTCACCCTCCTTACCGCATCTAATTTGTGCATAGGTGTTATCATGCAATCGGGTAATGAGTTTCAAGAGGCCAGATGGAACCCCCATATTGGAGAGTGTTAACCATAGCATATTCCTGGGGATCAAGTCAAATGCAGCTCTATGGTCTATAAAGCCCACATACAGATTCCCCCCCCCAGGTCCACGGTCTTCCATTTAATTGCCAGGAATCTCAGGGCTTGGTCTATGGTGCTCACAGCAGGTCTGAACCCAGCTTGTAAATTAGATATGGCTTCAAACTCGGAAATCCATTCATCAAGGTGAAACAAAAGTTGTTTTGCATACATTTTTTGGGAGTTGTCAAGTAGACAAATCGGTCGATAATTGGCAGGGTTATTGGGACTCCCTTTTTTGAAGATGGGAACTATCTCAGTCCCTTTCCAGGAAGATGGGGCAGGACCTCCTGCTGCGATTGCATTGCAGATTAGGTTAAGATAAGGTGCCCATATATCAGGTCTTGTCTTATATAAATCGTCCGGAATCTTATCAGGGCCAGGGGCCTTTCCCCAATTCAATGAATCTATTGCAGCTCTTGTTTCGGCTAAAGTGAATTTAATCGGAGTGGCCCCATGGATTATGGGATCGTCGAGGGTCCTAGGAGATACTTCAGATGGACCTTCGTATAATTGACCAAAGTGCTGAACCCATACTGCAGAGAGAATTGAAGTGCCAGGTACAGAAGCAGAATCTCTACAGTCATCTGCTATCAATTTCCAGAACCTGAAAGTATCGTTAGATTTGGCAGTCTCCAAGATAGCAGCCCATCTGGCCTCTTCCCAGCTTCTGCGCGTCTTAGAGCATTTCTGCTTATAATCCTTCCTTGCTTTTCTTATGAGCTCTACGTGGCCTTCTTTTAGTGATCTCAATAGGTTAAGATGTGCTTCTCTGCATAAGTTGCTAAACCACCGTGCACAGCACTTTTTCTTGGGATTACTAGTAATCTCTTTTGTGAAGAGATACTTTAAAGAGTTAAACAGTTCAGTGTGGGCTGCTAAAAGCCCATCACCATCCTCATTGTATAGAAGCATACACTCCATTTGATCAGCCAACAAGTTATATATTGTTGTAAGGTGTTCAGTGTATGTGATAACAGACTCCCATTTTACATTGGGTCTATTGTTTGTTAGGGCAAGCTGTTGTGCATAAGCCTTGGAGTGGGGTGCTTCAAGCGAAGGGAAGAGGCCTCTAGTCAATAGGATCAACTGGTCGTGATCACTCTCATCGTGCTCTTGTACCCTCATGTCAAACATGTGGCCCCACAGTCGAATGTCAGGAAGTATATAATCAATCTGGCTTCTATGCCCTCCACGCCTAAAAGTGGGGTGCAGGTTAATGTCTGAACGGGAGCGACCATTACAAGTTCGGAGAACGTGCGTTAATGTAATGTCAGCCACTAGGCGCGCTGTTTTGTTCAATCTCGGTCTTTTATTTGAAGCTAGCTGAGGGATACCCCAATAGGCATCCTCTTCTTTGTATATCTCTTGGACCAGGGGATTGGGCTCAAATGTAACATTAAAGTCCCCTCCAATTAGGATGAAATGGGATGAGATATTGTTGTTGAGAAAGCTATCAAATAAGGACAGGGCGTCAGAGTCGTAGTGGCTGCCCACACACCTATTATAGATATTAATTATTAATAAAGATCTCTCCTCAGAAATCGTTACTAGTAAGGCCTGTAAGTCAGGGCAGCCCATGTCTATTGCTTCAACTTTGCACCTGAGAGAACTACTTAGCCATATGAATAGCCCTTCCGATGATCTCCCAGAGGACATCTTACGTGCAGCAACCCAATAGTTTTTAAAGCCTAA
The DNA here is from genome assembly GCF_031143425.1 of Pleurodeles waltl. Classification (NCBI taxonomy): domain Eukaryota; kingdom Metazoa; phylum Chordata; class Amphibia; order Caudata; family Salamandridae; genus Pleurodeles; species Pleurodeles waltl. The sequence continues at coordinate 931,988,714 of NC_090448.1, read as the reverse complement.
TCTGTGTTTGGGTCCCAGTGCCCGTGTTTCTTGGAATAGACAAATCTGGTGTTCGTCAATAAATAGGCCCCATCCAGGACTTTGCAATTTACTTTCCAGCCCTCCTATATTCCAGCTAAGAACCATATCAAAAGCATTTGTTTTAGTATACCCAACTTCTCTCGGGGATTGCTTCCTGCAAGGGGAGATGCAGCCAATAACCTTACTGTTCCCCACAAGCATACAATGACCCATTTCTTTCTTACCCTGTGGTTTATTCGCCCCACTAAATACTACACCAGTCATATTCATATCTGGTAAGTTAACAGAGGGGGTGGGCCCAGAGTTGCAGGGGGCGGTTGTCGAGGGTGAATCCCCCCCCTCATTGGCTAGGTATATGATACTCTCGGAAATTCCCAGATTGTCAGGATCTGTCAAGGTCAATGGAGTGAAAGGAGTAAAACCAATAAGGGCAGGATAAATGATGTGCTCAGTTTCATGGCTACTCATAACCACTCCCCGAGGTCCGTCACTTAGTCAATCTATCTCAGAGAGAGACGCCGAGGAGCGTCTAGGGCCTGGTTTGGGGTTAGACTGTAACTGGATGTCAGGGGAGACTCTATGCATCAGTGGCGGTTTTCTATTCGCGAATGTTGGAGAAGTAGGATAAAACACTTGTAGTCTACACAGAGAAACTTTCCCTACTAAGGGATAAAGTCTATTAGCATTTGAAAAGAGCAGCTGAACAAGAGTTGAAATTAATAACAATGCAATCCCCTGTACCAGTCTTTTCTAATGAGCCCACCCACCCCACCCTTCTCACCATAAGTATCGAGGGTATCATAGAAAATGCAAGCCCCGCATTTGCTTGTAACCAATGCATGACCTTATTTTTGAGTTCAGTAGAAGATTCCGGAGTTTTGGTTTTAAGTTCGGGTACATTGGTGATGGCAAGGACGTATGGGCATGACTCCAGTGGAAGATGCAGCGCTCTCAATCCAGTCCTACCATTGATCTGGGCCCTCTTCAGGGGGCCTATTGGAGAATAGTCGTAAGTAGAATTGGCTTCACCAACATTAATTGCTGTGTTATTAGAGAGAACAATTCCTTCTGAGAGGGGGGCTGAGACCTTAAAGGGCTTATTCTTTGGGGTGTTAACTGCTATAACAGGACTGTTCCCTCCTTGGTTTTTGGGGAGGAGAAGACTCTTGCCCATTTGAGCAGGTAATTTGCTGCCATTAGCGTGGATTTGGTTAAGGTGAGAGTGGTGGGAGTAAGATTGGATTTCTGCAGTTGGAGGAGGTACTCGCCGCTGGATCTTAATGAGACCTTCCAGTTTATCCTCGATCGTTTGGAGACGGGCTACAATGGGAAGGAGCAGCTTGGAGAGCTCTTCTCTTATAAGATCCCTAGTATGATCGTTTGCCTGTTGTCCGTTGGTATTTTCTAAGGAGGTTAGAATCGCGTCATTATTGAAGGACTGGCCCGGATTGAGGGGGCTCAAAATCCTAGTTCGTTTGTTTTTAATAACAGACCCCCTTCGTTTCCTTTTTCCTTTGATATTGGGATCTACAGTAGTTGAGGACCCTCCTTTGGAAGGGCTCCGAATTAGCAGGGTTGGTACGGCAAGGGCATTAGGTTCTTTGAAATTACGACCTGGTACTCCTGGGGGTTTCTAGAGGGTGAGGAGAGAAGGGTGGTCAGTACAGGCTGCAAATCTATTACCAGGGGGGGCTGTGAGACATGACCAACATAGGCTGGACTGGTGGCTGGAGAAGTGGGAACAGCTAGGCGGCGCTGTACCAACTCTATTTCTTTTTCAAGTGCCCCGACGGCCTTTTGTAAAAAAAATCTAGGGTTTTATTAGACCCATGATTTTCTTCAGCTCCCCCCCTCGCCGTCTGCCCATCTTTCCTTCTTAATTCCGGGTACCTAGCTTAAACACTTGGTTAATGGCGTAATTGGCCTACAGGCCCCACCGACTATAATTCTACTAAGGACCCCTCACCAGGGATAGGACTTGTGAGCTCCTCGGCCCCTGCTGCTGACGGCAAGCGAAGACAATCCCAGGGACAAAAAATAAAGGGATATGGCCCGGCCTCTTTCGGTCGCTGACGGGTGCAGGACGGGTCCGCCCTTGGCCCGGGCGCGTCCTGTGGCAGCGGGCGCGCGTTAGTTTTTAAAGGGGCTGCTTCCCGCCCCTTTTCTGGAGATCCAATGGGCGAGGGGGCTTGGCTCCTGCCCCTGCCTCTACACTTGAAGAAAAGCGCGACCCGCGGTAGCGGGCGTGCGTTAATTTTTAAAGGGGCTGCTTCACGCCCTTTTTCTGGAGATCCAATGGGCGAGGGGGCTTGGCTCCTGTCCCTGCCTCTACACCTGAAGAAAAGCGCGACCTGCGGCAGCAGGCGTGCGTTAGTTTTTAAAGGGGCTGCTTCCCGCCCCTTTTCTGGAGATCCAATGGGCGAGGGGGCTTGGCTCCTGCCCCTGCCTCTACACCTTCCTCAGGGATTCCTCTTTCCTCACTGAAGCTTCCAGTTTTCGGAAAATACGCCCTGTAATGCAGAGGTAAGTAAGGCCTCGGGTCTTCCTTCTAAGAAGCACTTCACTCTTTCGGTGTATTCCACAATTCCCACCCCTCTCACTCCGAAGGGCACACCACACTGATGCTCTCAGCTCGAGGGACTGTGGGTGTGTGTTTCGAATGAGTCCTCCCTGCTTCTAACTGGTAGGCACCGCCTCTCGTTCAGACAGAGAGATGCTCCCCCTTCCTTGCTTTAATCAGCTTCTAGTTTAGCCGTGCTGCTTCCCCCGCCCCTCCAGGCTCTGCCTGCCAGAAGCCAGACCCTCCTTGCTTTCTGTAACTCGCCATTTGAAACAAATGTATATACATGCCTAAATAGTTTAAATAATTTAATTTGTATTAATATTAGTTCCTATGTAGTTTTATTTTGAGTCTTTGCCTCCATTATTTCTATGGGATGGTCTTGCAATAGCCATGCATGGCTATGGACATACTCCAGCTCTGAGCTGGAATATATTTACCATTGTTTTTTGGCTCCTTATTGCTGCAGTAATGATACAAGGGCAATACGTGAATACCAAAGGGTTTACTCTTTTGTGCTGGGTGTTTGTCCCTCCTTAAAACCCTCCATAATCCTCCCTAAACCTGTCCTTATCCCTCCCTTATACCCTCTTCTCTAGTTGTAAGTATTCCCACTTTCCAGTCACTCATCTCTGTTCCTCCTGCATTTATTAGTAAAACATATACCTACATGTGCAGAGATCTCTACAATAAATCTTACGCAAGATGGAGGGGGATACGTCCGCACATAGGTATGTGAATAGCATTTTCTAGTATGTTAGTGGTACTATTACAGTACCAATAAACGTACTACAAAATACGGTTTGTGAATAGGCCTCATTGTGTAACAGTTATGGTATTGTTTAATTTTTTATTAATTTGTATCATCCTGTTGATGTGTAGTTTTTGCCTTGTATAATCAGATTAATTTGAATAAATATTTTTGATGATGACAAAAGTACATTCCCATCAAAAAGCAAAATTATCCACCGAGAATCTGCCAACACTAGTTTGCAAGACTCGAGAACATTTTAAAAGTAATATTTTTGATTGCCATGCAAACTAAAAATCGGGGGTTGTGAAAAAGAAGAATTTCAACATAGCACATTCCCTCAAAGCTGGGAATATTAAATTGATCATACAGTTAATAGAAGATTGATGTCCAGAAGAGTAATAAAAGAAATGAAGAATTTTAGCAAAGACAAACAAGTGAGAAGAAAGTTTAAATACATCAAGGCAATATGCTGCCTTAAGGACTGTACATCACAGACCGCCCGTCTATCACACATTTGTGAGGTAAATTGTGCAATTGAATGATATGAATAAGAGGGTACGTGTAGAATCTCAATGAAGGCCTGGAGAGTTTCACCAAATATTTCTCAATTATTTATATCCCATTCAAATTCATGGTAATTTTATAGTATATCCAATAATTTCGAGTTTGGTGGGATGGCTGAGCTGACGTAATTCGCTTGTTCTTGCATCTCTCCAACATACTATTTACCCTATCTCATTTAGAGGTGGGGTAATCACTGATTGATATTTGGTGGGTCTGTGCCCGAATCAAAGGTGGCAGTCTGCATCTTTCATGCATCTGAAGTAGGCCTATTTAGGGCAGCTGCGTATTGTTCTGCTCAGATGAGGCAAAGCCTAGGTGGAAGGGAACAAGGCGCCCTGGGTACACGAAGAAACACCCAGATGTCTTTTGCAAAAGCTGTCTCCTCGCTTTGAGGAAGAGGAGTGGGGATTGTTTCTGAAAAAATAAAGAATGCCAAGAAGTCCAAAATTAAAAGCCGCAATGCTCCACATTCATTTTTGTCAAAAATGCATCTGCCCTACTGGAGAATGCGCTTCTGGTAAATAGATCTCCATCAGGCAGAGGTTCTCTCTCAATATGCTGCTTTTCTTGCACCAAGAGGCAAAGGCGAAAGCCTCCACTGACCTGTCAGGCTTCAAAGCCTTCCTTCGGGGTCCACATGACCTTCTTATTTATTTGAAAATTCAGATTCAAAATTGACACATCTGAAATGGCCATAGGATCCTTTCTATTGTGTGTGTCTCATGAATAATAAAGGGATTTTATGACACAAATCAAACATTGATTCAGAAATTAATTCTTTATGAAATTAATATTTTAAAATTAAACGATTGATTATTGTAATCCTAAACACTTATTCTTAGGCTAAAGCATTCTCATTTATAATTAACCGCTTTGTGCTTGTTGGAAGCAATTAATAACTTTGCCTGTAAGATAATTCTTTTTTTTGGAACACAGTCCTCTTTGCTCAACTAACATTATTCTATTGTTTTCCTGTGCAGAGTTCAATTTTAAAGCCCTTTCTTATGTTGTTACTAAGAATTCAGCAGCAAAACATGTTCTTGCATACCAAGCACTCACTTGAAACAATTATTATCCGGTCTCTACTGTGTGGCAGATTTACAAAAGACTAGCATTGTCCTTGGTGATGCAAGTCATCACAAGGAAATGCAAGCCTCTAACTGGGATTTAGTAAGCCTCGCAAAGCTACTTTGGGTGGTTTAGTAAATACAAGATAACTCAAGGCAGCGCCTAGTGTTGACTTTCATTACTTTGCACCTGCTGGGATTTACATTGGTGGAGCATGGGCATTCACGTGCATCCACCCAGGTAGTTTGATGCAAACTCGTATTTACAAAGACCTGTACACCTGGGTGTGTGCCAAAACAGTACACCTACCCAACAGATTTACTAAGGACTTGCATTGTCCTTGTGTGACGCAAGTTGTAACAAGGAATTGCAAGCCCTTAACTGGGATTTAGTAAGACACACAAAGCCACTTTGCGTGATTTAGTAAATACAATGGAATGAAAGGCTGCTCATAGCATCGGGTGGGCATTTCATGGGTGGACCATGAGCATTTCCATGCATCTACCCATGTATTCTGATACAAATTCATATTTACAGAGACATGTAAATCTGGGTTTGCGCAAAATGGTGCGCCTACCCGACAGAGGCGGAATAAGGAAAAATATGTATATATTTCTCTACGTTAAGTCCTCTTTCCATGTGTGCTGCGTTTTGCAGCACACATGGAAAGAGGAATACACCTTTAAGGACTGTTTTTGGAAGAAATGTGTCCCTTCCTGTACAAAAACAATCCTGCTCGTACCCCGGCACCCTTGCACTAGGCAGCACACAGTATGCCAGCGCAGGGAGAGAGCAGAAATGCTCTTTATTTTGTAAATATGAAGCATTTCTGCCCTCTCCCCTTCACGCAGCGCAGCACAGCAAGTTGCCTTGCTCTCCTGCATTGAGTAAAAGAAAGGTAAATCTGCCTCTGTGTTTGTGTGTGTCTGTTTGTGCGAGGCTTACTCTTTCTTGTGGCACTAAAATGTTTTATTTTTCACTTCAAAATTGGGTGGATGAACTGCATTTTATCATGGCCAAGGTGCATAATTTTTGTTGTTATGTTTTTTAATTAATTTTCTGGTGTTGTGAATTCTGATGTGTGAAGAGGTGGCAGGAGCAGCATTAGGTCCTCAGTATTTTGTTGTATAATTCAGTTTTGTGTTTCCTATCATCTATTGATGCATTAGGTAACAACTTAAAAGTGAAGAAGTACTGGTGAAGCACTACTTTTATCTTGAGAGATATTCTACATGTTTAAATTCGACGATGTCCAGGGTACTGAATCACAAACTCGCAACTTACTTTGACCGAGCGATACTGGCCTTCCTGATGCAGTTACCACCTGTCCAAATACGCCGAACTGTGTGCCCCACTAGCAGGGGAAGATATAGCAATATGATTGGTGGAGAGACGTTATTTGTTCATATACATATCTTTGTCACTGCTCACAGGAGGCAGGAAAGAGTAGAGTACTGACGTCACAGACTCTGTCAGTTAAAAATTATAAGGAAAGTATTTTTGTTCCAATACCCAAGTCGCATGATCAGGGGCCAAGCAGATTCTCAGACTGAAATACATTTGTAAATTGTTTTCGAACATGTTTCTCAATATTTAATTTGCATTTTTTCTTTCCAATAGCTGAATGCATTCTTATTTGGCAATCATCTTCCTATCAAAAAGAAGCAATCAGGGTTTTATAGGTTGGGATCAAACCCTCCGAATTACTGATGAGTATGGCAGGGTGATGTATAACTGATGCACACTAAAATAGCCAAAATCATATATAAGGTATTTCTCACATTGCATAATCCTCCTAAACTACGATATCCTACTCCCGAATGCTGAAGATAAACCTATTGTTCTCACATGAGGAGACACTCATTGATGAAATAGAAATAGTCAAAAGAAAGTTCAGAGAGAGTTTATGATAGTAAAATTATAGGAGAAGAGGATTTATTGGAAATAAGCATTTCAATGAACAAACAGCTAAAGGTTAGAGAGAACGAAGCAGTAGAAAATGTTTATTTCAAAATAGCTACTACCTCGAGGACAGATAAAAACACAAAAATGAGGCAACAGAAACTCTGAATATAATGCTTGACAAGTTGAAAGATTTCTTAAAAATCAACCACTGTTGGCATGCAAGAGAAAGACTCTTTTGAATGACATGTGAATGTCGTCAGAGACATGTGGAGATATATTAAAAATATCATTGAAGTGAACAGGAACATTCCCATATCTGAAATGTGCACAGTGAAAAAAGCTATAAAAGTTGAAATAGTGTGCCAATTATAGAAGAATAGGAAAATGGTGCAGAGATGTTCATCGGCATTTGATTTGGACTCTTACAGATACGTGGCAGCGAGTTGGTAAGGGTTGGTAGCACTCTCCTACGCACTACTTGTGTGATTGGCGAACATGATTCAAAATTTGCTGAATTAGGTTGTTTCTTTCAACATCCTCAAATAACTACGTTTCTCCTCAGTACAGCTGATGCATGTGGTTTTTTGCTTTGTGCATAAAAATGTGTGTGGTCTGTTCACATAAGCAACACACACACAAATGTAATCAATATTTTGTTGAAAAGGCCATATTTTACATCATATTCGTTTTTAGATTTGGGAGATAGTAGTGCCTTTCTAGAAGGAAGCGGACAAAAGAAATGTTAAGAAGAGAGGCATCTTGAACGGACAGGTGTGATGCCGCACATCAGTGAGATCTAAATAAATGACAAGAAATTATACTGTTGTTTTGAACAACTTTGACATATGATATACTAATAGGAAGTTGAAAAGAAGTTAAAGTAGACAAACATACTGTTTTGATCTAATCTTGAGAGAAGGAGATTTTTGCACCTACAGGTAACATACATTTATCAGGGAGAGAGAAATAGAAGGCTTAACAATGTGAGATGCATGTGGGTGTAAACACGATCGAGATGAGAATAACATCTGGCTGCCACTCTAAGTGGGAGAGATGTGATTAGTCGATATTTCATTGTTGTTTACTTTCAGTGAATGTGTAATGTAATATGAGTACCTAACACTACTGGAAAAGGGCTTAGAAGCAGTCCAAGACTAATTCAGTGGTCAGTGTGATCACTGAATACCATACATTTAAAAATGTTGAGACTATACTGAGCTTGTGAAAACAAAACTAATATCAATTAATAATAAAGGAGGATACATTTAACTGGAATACTTGTAAATGTCAGAGAGAAAGAGTGGTCTACAAAACTGTATGTTGATTGTATTGAGGTTAATCAGTCAGTCTATTGTCCTAGCACAATTCAAGGAAATAAGCAGTTTGGAAGCTTGCAAAAGTAGAATTAAGAGGTGCACTTGGGCGAGAGATAGATTACTTTGTAAAATATTGGTAGGCAAATGATTTCCTGAGAAAAATCATTGCTGTTCTCACAATAGGACAACTGTCAATTTCACGCAAATCAGCAGGAGGAAAAGAAGTCCACACAATTCAACTAAATGATGTACTTTGGCTCAGAAGCACTCATTGTTTCAAGTCACAAGCACCAGTCGTGTTCATATGACTGGTTAGTTCTAAGGTTTTGTTTTTTAAATTTTCAAATCTGAAGTCACCAGATCAGTTTTGTAGCGGTACTTTATTTTTTCTTTAAACGTGCTGTTTTTCTGCATGGTGAATAGCAGCCAAACATGATCTTAAATTGCAGCCTTTATTACTCTTTCAATCAGTAAAGCTTCTTAAGCATCTCATCAGGTTTTTTCACCTACAGAAATTGAAAGGATTACAGCATTGCCCAAGAACAATAATTTTGTGCTTCCTACTATCACCAAAATGCCTTAGTCCACCCTGGTCAAGACAAGAATCCGGAATGCCAAACGAAAGTTTTCCACTGGAATGACTATATTTTTAGCAGGAAAATGCAATGTAGGCAATCTTATGGAAGTGGCCAGGTTCAGTATTTAATCCAAAATAAGGCTCTAAAGAATTTTTGCGGAGAAAGAAATCAATGTCATGTTAGTTCTTTCAAATTCTATGACCCAGATTCCTCCCAGGTAATGGCCTTGTAACAGAGCATGAGAAACATGGTGTCATCTCCTGCACTTCTGTAGGGGATCCAGAAGACACATTTGTACAGTATCTCCAGGGTTATGCAAGACTTCTTCAATATGTTCCTAAACAATGCGAGTTCTTAAACTTCACTGAGTGGGTTTGACACTGGAAGTAGCACTTTAGCAGCTGCGGCACATGCAAAGTATGAAAAGAGAAATAGGTGCAGTGCACAGCACAGAAAGTTATCAAAGCTGCAGATGTCTGCCTCACTTAATCAGTTAAGACTAGATTTAGCCATTTCTTGTGCTTACTCTGTTTCAGACACGGGGTCTTGTTTGATGAGAATCACTGACCTCTTTTTCCTGGATGAGGTCAGCCCATCCTATTTTGCCATCTCTGCTTGCCTATCAGGGGTATCTATGCCTTCAGCTCATCCACCACTGTGACGGATGTAATGAAGGCAGAAGAGAATAGTGAGCTGGTGACATATTTGTGATGGCAATATATTTTTGGTCACACTTGAAATTCTTTTGTGCTTCAACTGAAACGAACTCTCAAAACAAGACTTTGTTTCAGAAAAATATGAGAATACACTGGTCCTCAAGTGCAGGTCGTTTTCTCCCTGCCCATGGAGGTCTATTGTTTCTTTTCCTCACCTAGGTCTGCCATGACAAAATCAGTGATGGTAGCCCTGCCCTTACTATGATGGGTGTGACCAGCACTGGGTCCAGTGGCGGACAGGCCGCCAGATTAAAGGCTTCCAACCTCAGAGGCTGATGAGGTTTTGGTGTTCGAAAGTCTTTAGCTCCCATGACTCTAAAGGATCTGGAAGAAATTCATGTTTGATAAGATGGGAACAGTGCTGATTTCTGGCGATACTCCTGTCCTCCAATCATTAAATGAGACTCTCAGGGCCATATTTATACTTTTTGACTCACAACTGTGCCAACGCAGTTGTACGTCAAAAATGTTACTGCCCGCTAACGCCATTCCAACGCGCCAAGCGGGCGCCTTATTTATGGAATGACGTAAGCCGGCACTGCGGACTGATCTGAGTAAAAAAAAATGACTCACACCAGGCAGCGCCGGCATATGGGAAAATGGGGGTTGTGCATCAAAAAATGGTGCAAGTCAGGTCTGAGGCAAAAATCAGGCCTTAAACCGGACTTGCGCCATTTTTTTTTTATGCACAACCCCCATTGACATGACTCTTGTCTTAGCAAAGACAGGAGTCATGCCCCCTTGCCCAATACCGAAGCCTAGGGGACTTATGTCCCCTGGGCATGGTCATTGGGCATAGTGGCATGTAGGGGGGCCCAAAATAGGCCCCCCTATGCCACTTAATAAAAAAGTTAAAAAATACTTACCTGAACTTACCTTTACTTCCCTGGGATGGGTCCGCCCATACTGGGGGGGCCTCCAGGGGTGGGCGAGTGTGGCAGGGGTTGTCCCTGGGGGCAGGGGAGGGCACCTCTGGGCTCCTTCCGAGCCCACAGATCCCTTAACCTCTGCCCTGACCCAGGCGTTGAAAAACAGCGCACAACAGGCTGTGCGCCGTTTTTAAGGCCCACCCCCTCCTGTGCATCATAATGACACTGGGGTATAGATAAGGCGCACAGGCCTTAAAGTAATTTTTTGGAAGGGAACGCCTACCTTGCATATCATTAACGCAAGGAAGTTTCCCCCTTCCAAAAAATGACGCACATGGTGGAATTTTGTCGTCCCCGGGGTTGGGCGTCAAAGTATAAATAGGGTTTGCGCCGAATGTTCGTCATCATTTTTGCCCCTCAGTCTCTTGGCTTACTTGCTCTTACTTCTGTAATACATGTTGATACCTATACACGTTTAAAAAGAAATTGAATGTTGAAGCTGAAGCAGAGTATTGTTTATTCTTTGTCACAGACGCATCCAAAACAATACACACATACCGCCTTGGTGCACTGCCATTGAGGAACATATGAAACATGATGACTGGGTGGGGGTTGGGAGGCTAGGAGTGAAACTCCTTGGGGAAAAAACTTAGGCCCATATTTAAGAAAAGTGGCACATCAGAACTGATGCGCCACTTTTCTCCCCCCCTCTACCAACACCTGATGACTACATGGTTGTATTTATAATACAGTGCACAATAGCAGTTGTTAGAACAATAGCGTCAACATTTTTGGTGCTATTGTGGCGCTTTGCTGCACTAGCGTCAAAAATGTCGGAATTAAATCCCTTCAATTTCACTGCGCTGTTTTTGAGAGCCTCGTAGTGCCGGAACACCCTCCTTGCATACATTATTCCTGGTGCAGGCATAATGTGGTGCAAGGGATTACAAAGTGATGCAATGCATGCATTGTACCACTTTGAAAATATGGCACGGCAGAAAAATCACTTTAGCGCTGCCTTCGCATTAAAGAAATGATGCTTTGGCAGCGCTAAGGTGGCGCTAGGGGCTCTTAAATATGCTCCCTAAACAGCCGCGGTCCGTCCTTTAGGGTAGAGGGGCCACGCCCCCCCCACCCTTTGCCCTCATGAAGAGTGTCTGTCAGGCTGAGCAAAGGTCAGCCTGACAGACACTCTTCTTGTTCAGATCAGGCAGGCAGGAGCGAGACATGCGCAATTTGCGGAAACTCCTGGCTGCCTGAGCTGAACTTTGCTGGGCTGGAGAGGTCACAGCTCCTATGGGCGTGGCCTCCTCAGCTCAGCAAAGGTGCCTCGCCCCTTAGGAAGCGTCACTGATTGACTTCGACCTGGGCGCTTCAGGTTTAAGCCCTGAAGCACCCAGGGCGAGTGATAGTGACACCTCGTCACAGAGTGGGGAGGGGTTAGCAGTCTCACTGACCCATCCCACTCTGTGACGAAGTTGGGACTGCTGCTTTCCCTCATTGGCTGACATGCGTGTATGTTTGAATGTTGATGAGTGTTGTGAATGGATGTGCGTGTGTGCGTGCATGTGTGAATGAATAAGTTTGAGCGTGAGTGTGCTTCCCGCCCTCCCTCCTAAAATTGCCGGCTACCACTGTCCCTAAAGATGAGGGGGCATATCACAGGTGGCAATACAGTACTCTAGGGCATGTTTTGAGAAGTCTTTCACACCTTTTGCCAACACCATCTATACTAGAACATAATTCTATTCATATGGTGCACTTTCCCACCGGTCTATTATTACATGCATGATGCTGTATATGATATTGTTGGCTATGAATGTACACAAATAAAAGCATTACAGCAGCAGACATTTGCCATTGCACATCTTTGTAATCTTTTCGAGAACAGCTGGATGAAAGTAGAAGACCAACACAAACACTGAACAGTTGGAAACGGACTTTCTTGGTTCCTTGTAAACTTGGAACACAAGTTCCAATCTTGTCATCAGTGGTTGTTTGTCGTTGATTTCAAAGCACGTTATTTGCATGCAATTTTTATGCAGTGTGTCACACTGATTAATAAACAATGACATCCTCGAAAAGAAAGTGTGAGTGTCGATGGCTGGGATCCTTTCATCCACCCATGGCAGTGCGGTTTATTCCTTTCAAATAATGTCACATCACCGGCAGTTCAAAGTCAGGGGAGCTTTCAGCCAGCAGTTATTGCAAATGCGAAGTCGGGACATCATCTTGTTTATGCTTCCATTTGGAGCACATCAGCATATTACTGTACTTGCACGTCCCTGATCAAGGCTGCTTGTTTTCATTAGAATTGTAAAAGGACCCTTTGTCAAAGCCATCTTCCAAAACCCTGCAAGAGAAGAGGGAAAATAGGGCAAAGGAGAGGCTTCAAACCCCAGGCTCCTAATGGTGGCTAGCAAGGTGATCTCACACAAGTACAGAAGTGTACAAAAAAGGAATATGTTACAGGCAATTAAGCATCAAAGACATTTCTCTCGGCAAACATTGTGGAAACAGTTTCAGCAGCATGTACTGCAGGCTACAACTAGAAAGTAAGCCAGTAAAACAAATCCCAAAGCGAAGTCCCAAAGAGTTGGAAGAAAATGGCAGAGTAAAAGAAGTTATTGTGATAACACCCTCGCCTGAATATCCCATACTTCCGCTCTCTGAACCCGATGTGCTGCATGTGCCGTGAGAAATGTAGTTTTGGAGTGCCGTAAATTGAGAAGCAAAGATTTGTGTGGACCATAGGTAAAGTAGTTTAGCTACACTTCTCTCACGGCAGAGCTTAAGCCTTCAGCTCGTCACTACGCAAAACTGGCTTTAACACCATAACGTCAATTCACCAAATTGCCAGGGGTAGCAGAAGGGACATCACACGCCCTTTGACCTCCACTTTCACGCGCACACACACATTCACACAACTTCACACTTCCATAAACTCTCTCCCACATAAACACACTCTCACCCACAAACATGCACACAACATGCATTTAAAAGCATTTTAACTTACCTCAGCTGCCATGGAAGATCCATTCCAGCTAATTGTACTCCATTTTTATTACACTAGTAGTGAATAATATCTTATTGACTATTTTTCGCTATTAGAGTCATCAAAATTTGACAGAAAATAAAGAGTGGAGCCTCATCTGACGTCCAGAAGGAGGAGCTGCCACTGGGTTGCAGGCTCTAATTTTGCCACCTCTGAAAGCCAGGGGTCGAAAAGGAAGTACCAGCGGTCGCAAAGGGCAAGCTAAAGGTCGCAATTGCGACCCCTGGCGACCCCTAAATGCCGTCCATGCTTAACACTGTACCCAAACATACCATCACAAGATGACGCAGATCCAGTCTACAGTGAGATTCCAGTAAAGTATTGCTCGGAAGACTGACTAATCTTCAAGGCCATACTAAAAACAGATTGTGTGCAAGAGACATAATACCATACTTCACCATAAAAGCCTTTAGGCCTCGAGCTATACCAATTTCTAAATTCCTTCTCCTTCGTTATAGGCCAAGGTTTCGTGGCCTTTACTATCACCCTCCACTCGGGATATTAAGCTATATTAGAACATCAAGCCCCTGAGAGTTAAATGTTCTAAAATAAAGAGAAGGGAAGAAAAAGACAAGCACTGTAATGATAGAGAAAAGACATATGCAGCCATTATTCCTCCTGAACCGCATCGTTGTCACAAATGGAGATTTCAGTATTCCAAATTTCTAACATAACATAAGTAATATCATGTCCCCCAGACGTGTGCAAATTAGACTTCTCAATGTACCGGACTAGTGGCAAATGTATGCCCGTCTATCTTAGAATAGAAACACTTATCAACAAGACGTTGAGGGAGAAAGACACTGCCGTACTGCATCATCGAGGGATTAATCAATGTCTGATAGATGCTTGGACATCAAGATGAGTAACTTTGTTAGGCAGGCCCTAATTATGAAAAGTATAATGCCGATGTAGAGACAGCTATGGAAATAATAGGGGCTCATTACCCTCCGATATGTTATGAGGATCATACAAACACTAACAAGCAGTGGCACACCCAATACTTTTGCTTCTTTTAAATAAATAATGGTATTGACATATGTATGCCATTTAAAAAGCGGCCATGATGCTCACTGCTTAAAGTTGTGGAAAATAAACATTTTTTTTCAGTAATTCCACACCTCAAATTTTAGGAGTAAATGACTTCCACGGCAACAAAAAAACTGTAAGATCGTCAACATGGGTGATAGGATGGCATCTTGCCACATATGAGCCCCTGCACGATCTATATTATTTGGTAGTGCTCATAAAAACATTACCTTTTTATTCCAAGCTCAATGGCAGTGCACAGGACTGTCCTCTTGGCCTCTACAAGCTCCTGATGACAAGAGTTGAAGGGGGTCTGAGCGGGATGTGCCATGATCCTTCTGCAAAGTGCTATTGAAGAACACAGCACTCTGCAAACAATTATCGCTAATGTGTATATCTGAGGGGTACCTCTTCTGCACCACATCACGCAAACACATACCGGATAATTTGGCAGATATGCCGCATGTGCCACATTCAGCACTAAGAGAGCTCACATTGCTCAGCTTGAGGCAGGTCTTCTTGCCTCTGCTGTCCTATTTGACTCCATGACTGCAGTACAGGAATGGTGCCTTTTTGATTACTATGTTAATCATCAGATTCCCGCAGTGTGGCAGCGATGTAGGCGTTACCTGCAGATGACTCAAGGTGCGTGTGTGAGTGGAAGAAAGCGAAAAACAGTGGGAGTGAGTGTTTTGTGAATATGGAAGTGTGATTGTGTATGAGTGAGAGTGATTCAGTGAGAATCAATGAAAATGAGTGAAAGAGTGAGAGTTTGTATGTGGACTGTATGATTGATTTATGCATGCCTTAAGAACGTGGTCACACCAACGACTGCATTTTTACCACGCATGCCTTTACAACAAATTTTGCTGTAAAAACATGTTTGGTAAATTGTCCCCTTCCCTGCCTCCTTACACCTGGTACCATACTTTGCAATCTACCCCACCCCAGCCCTCAAAACTGCCCCTTCTACTCATTGCTCTGAGCCCTACACACTCTGCCCAGAGCCCTAAAAATAACCCCACCCTGCCCTTGAAACTACCTTGACCCCCTGCCCTGAACCCTAAAACCTACCACGCCGTGTCCTAAAAACTAGCCTGACCCCCACCCTGAACCGTAAAACCTACCACACCCTATCCTAAAAACTACCCCAACCCCCTGCCCCCGCCCTGAACCCTAAAGCTCACCCTGCCCTGTGTGAAAAACTACCCTACCTTGTCCTAAAAACTATCCGCCCCTCTGCCCTGAACCCTTAAACATATCCAGCCCTGTCCTAAACACTACCCTAACCCCATCCCTGTCCTCAACCCTAAAAACTACCCCACCCTGTCCCAAAAACTACCCCGACCCCAGCCCTGATATCTAAAGCCTACACCACCCTGTCCTAAAAACTACCCTGACTCTCTGCCTCAGCCCTGCACCCTAAAACCTACCCTGCCCCACCCTAAGCCCTAAAACATACCGCACCCTGAGGGCTAAACTTTGCTTGAACAGAGCAGTATCGGGCCATAATGTAGTGGATCAAATATTTTCTGACAAAAACATAGCGTTCTAAATATTGTTTACCCCTATATTACTGCCTCGGAGTTAAACATTGCAAATCTATACCGTTTGGAACAATATTTTTGTAAGTCATAACTAGGCCACAATATTTATATTAGACAATATTTCTGTTATCCACATATAACAATAAGAACAAGAACAAGAGATAGGAAAATGAAGTCAACCTATCATCCAATTAATCAGGAGCAAAACTTACTGCAGCATTCCTGAGCCCAAAACTACCGCACACAGACTTTAAAAAACACATAAACGTGAAATTATGTTCTGAAATTCACTGAATCCTGATCTACTGTTTAGGTTCAGGTACTACAGACTGTATAACAGACTAGAAAGATTTACCAGTAATTAGGTGCTGGAATCTAAGTATAGAACTCCTCTGGTAACTCACCTACCTGCTAGAAGTTCAGCTAAATAGGTATTTGTGGAACTGGTTCTTTTTGTGGGATCACCCCAAACATTTTGCCTTTTACTCTCCACTTTTTGCTGTATCTTTTTGGTGGCTTTAGGACTCTGAGCACCTTACCACTGCTGACCAGTGCTAAATTGCACGTGCTGTCTTCTCTAAGCATGAAAACATTGATGTATACACAATTGGTGTATTTAATGTACTTGCAAATCCCTTGTAAACTTGTATACCAGATACCCAGGGCTTCTGAATTAAATGCTACTAGTGGGCATGCAGCACTGATTGTGCCACCCAAATCAATAACCCTTAAACATGCCTCAGGTCTGCCATTGCAGAGCCTGTGCATGCAGTTTCACTGCCACATTAACTTGGCATTTAAAAGCTTTTTCCAAGCATTCAACTTCCTTTTTAATTCATATAAGTCGACGCTAAGGTACGCTCTAGATAGCTCTTAAAGCAGGGTGCTATCTAAGTAAAAGGCATGACTTTGAAGTTTCACATTTCCTGGTAGAAAAACCCCCACCTACTGTGAGACCTACTCCTCCCATAGGCCAGCATTGGGAATTACTTAATATATGCTCAAGATGTAATTCAAGATTAGAAAGGAGTGGTTACATCATGTTTCATATAGTTGCAATGGTAATGATAAATCCTCTCTACCGGTAAAGTTGGGTTTAACACTGCATTTTTGGCAATGCCTCTTTTAGAAAGTGGGCATTTCTCTGCTCTTACTGCTTTATGTGCTCGCAACCTGCCTCCAATACACATCTAGGCTAGGTGACAGCTACACTTTGTGCATTCCCTCTAGAGAGCAACAAACAAATGAAAGGTGGGTGTGACAAATGACTCATCTGCATTCAATTGGATTCTGCTGGTCCTTCCTGGGCATGAATAGTGGAGGGGGAGATGACACTTACACTTCAATCGGGAAGTGCCTGTTCCCACACAAAGGGCTTATTACCCCCCCCCTACAGACAGTCTGCATACAGGGCTAGGTTGAAAGGGATCCTTGTGCACCTCAAGGAGCTGCTTTGAAGTCATCCCCTACAACAACACATCCTGACACTTTTGGACATAGGTACTGGGCCCCTGGCCCCCTAAAATCAGATTGCTACAGGACCTAGGAAGAACTCTGTTGTAGTAAAGACTTTTAGGCTGTAAGGATTGCCACTCTGCCTGGATTGACTGTTCTAAGGAACTACATCTCTGTTTGCTGAGATTCCCTGCTGCCTGATCATCTATTCCCTGCTAAGGACAAGGACAGGACCCATCTCATTTGAACCCAGAGTGACTCCAAGGGTTTTCTGGCTTCCCCCTGTTTTTCTACAGCCTCATTAACATTAGACAGTGCCTGCAACTCTCCTGGTGCTGCTAGACTGTGCCATCTGTGACACATATCCTTGCCTGAGGTGCACCCTCCAGTCCTGGCCCTCAGAAGTGGGTTTCTACAGCTTTTTCCACCTCAACGTTGAAACATCAAGGGCATTGATCCAACTGGAGCCGATGGATCGCCCTCTGACGCCGATGCAGCGGCTGCTCAATGACATCACCTTGGCTGACTATGCGGCTCGATTCCGACAGACAGCGTGACTAAACATTGATGCAGCACCTGCATTGTAAAGGGATTCAATGCTGAAGGCTTTATCGAGTGCGCAGTTTGGTGCCAGCACTTCATCTCCATCCACTGGATTGGAGGACACAGCACCTCCTCGACTCCTCCCATCATGTTTTCCACGTCGGCTCTTGATCCCTCCAAGGTACTTTATCAGCCGGACCTGTCTGGATTCTGAGGCTGGCCTACCATCCATCGCAGTCCGCATGAACTTTAAATTTGCACAGGTTCCTTGCGACCTCATGTAACCTTTTGACCGATAGTGGTTTCTAAGCACTGTTTTTAGGTTAATCTTTAAAAATTCACATCTTGACTTCTACTGATTGGAATTTTGTTGTTTTGGTGTGTTTTACTCCGATCTGTTTGCTGTTTTTTATTTGTGTTACTGTGATTGTGTTGCACAAATACTTTACACATTGCCTCTTAAGTTGAGCCTGACTGCTCTGTCTCAAGCAACAGAGTGTGACCACAGGTTTATTTTGAGAGTGTAACTAACTTACTCAGACTACAATGGTGGTTCCTGATTGTACAAAGTGCCTACTCTGACAGCCAGAAAGCCTATTTCTAACACTGGTGATCAGGGGTGAGGATAAGACTTGTTTTTGTTCAATACCATATAGTAATTCAGTAGCACTACAATTGCATACTTCAGACCAATTTAAAATTCTCCCTGATCTGCCTTTTTTAATTTTTCCAAAGTCCTTTTGCCCACATTCCATGTTATCTGCAACCTCTGTAGTCCTACCTGGCAAGAAGTAATTTGAGTTGGCCAACATGGAAGCATACACAGTGGCTCAGCTCAAGCTTATGTTAGGCTCCGTTAAGGGGGCCATCATGGTGCCATAACCTTTAACGAATATGCAGGAGTAACTAGTAAGGGCTGGGAAGACCCTCACTTCAGTTTGAGTTCTAGGTGGTTGCCAGATTATGATTGCCTCAATCGTGGCCTGGAGGGACTGCATTTTGCCACCACCTACTAGGTGTCCCAAGTACACCACGGAACCCTGTCCAATCTGGCACTCACTGGCCTTGATTTTCAGTCCTGCTTGCTGCAGGGCCTGGAGCACCTTCTGGAGTTGAAGCAGGTGTTCCTCCCAGCTGGCACTGAAGACAGCAATGTCATCTAGATAGGCAGTGCAGAAAGCATCCTTACCAGCCAGGACCCCGTAACCCACCCGTTGAAAGGTAGCAGTGGCATTTTTCAAGCCAAAGGGCATTACCCGGAACTGGTAATGTCCCTCAGATGTAGAAAATGCAGACCTCTCTTTTGACCTCTAAGTCAAGGCGATCTGCCAGTACCCTGATGTCAAATCAAAAGTACTGAGGAATTTGGCATCACCTAGCCTGTCAATGAGCTCATCAGCTTAGGGGATGGGGTGTGCATCAGTTTTAGTGATGAAGTTGAGATCCCAGTAATCCACTCAGAACCGAGGTTCTAGTTTGGTGCCTGGTGGGGCAGCCTTTGATACCAGCACCACAGGGCTGGACCAGGGACTGATAGAGGTCTCAATCACCCCTGGAGCCAGCATCTTGGAAACTTCATCCTTGATGCTGGCCTTCACCCTGTCTGACAACCTGTAAATGTTGTTCTTCAAAGGGAGACTGTCTCCCCTGTCAACATCGTGGACACACAGGTGTGTGAGTCCAGGGGTGAGGGAAAACATATATGAGTACTGCTGTAATAACTGGTAACAGTCACCTTGCTGGTCCAGGGTCAGGGATTCAGAGAGATTGACACCGTCCATTGACCCATCACCCTCCTGTGCAGAGAGGAGGTCAGGGAGAGGTTCAATTCCCTTCTCCACACCCTTATCTGTCATTAGGAGCATGCTGACTGCAGACCTCTCCAAATGAGGCTTCAGTCTGTTCACATTGAACACCATTAGGGGGTTCGTAGGGGACTGGAGGTCCACTAAGTAAGTGGCCTCCCCCTTATGTTCCTTGATCTCATATGGAGCAGTCCAGCAATCCAGGAGAGCTCATACCCTACTGGTTCCATAACCCGCACTGTCTCCAAGCTGAAACTCCACCAGGGTGGCCTTCTGGTTGTACCAGCATTTCACAAACTCTTGACTGGCCTTGCGTTTCCTCTTGGCCTTTTTCCTGAAGCAATGTATCTTGTTGCGGAGGGCCAAAAGGTAGCTGACCACATCCTGGGGGCGGTTCTTGGGAGCTTTCTCCCAACACTCTTTGACAATGCTACCTAATCGTAACAGGATACCCATAGAGAAGCTCAAAGGGACTGAGCCCTACCCCCTTCTGGGGTGCCTCTCTACAAGCAAAGAGAAGGCATGGCAAGAGGACGTCCCACTTATGCCTCATGGCCTCAGGCAGGCCTGTGATCATGCACTTCAAGGACTTTTTGAACCTCTCAATGTACAATTGGATTGAGGATGATAGGGTCTGGTGAACTTGTAGGTCAACCCAAATGCATCACACACGGACTTCATGTATGCAGACATGAAGTTAATGCCTCTGTCAGACACCATTTCCTTGCGGACCCCCACACGGGTAAAGATCCCCATCACAGTTCTGGTCACCACCGGAGCAGTCACTGTTCTCAGAGGGATTGCCTCTGGGTAGCAGGTGCCATAGTCCCACAAAACCAGGATAAACCTGTTGCCTAGGGAAGATATGGGGTCCAATGGATCAATGATGTTGAGACCCACCCTTTCAAAGGAGGTGCCAGTGACGTGAAGTGGGATCAAGGGAGCCTTTAGCCTTTTCCCTCTCTTTTCACTGGCCTGGCAGGTGAGACAGGACCTACAGAATGTATCTGAGACTGTCCGCATTCAGGGCAAGTAAAAGTGGGTGACAAGCCTGGCGAAGGTCTTCTCTTGCACTAAATGTCCTGCCAGGGGTATGTCGTGAGCCAGGGCCAGTAGGAAGGCCCGGTAACACTGAGGGACCACCAGCACACGTGCTGCTCCAGTTCCCGTTGCCTTACTGTAAAGGAGATCATTCTCCCAGTTGATAAGGTTATCCCCAGAGACTTCACCTACTGCTTGGGCTGAGGCCTTTTGCCTCAAGCCCTCAAGAATGAGACACTCTTTCTGCACCTTGCAGAATTCCTCCCTGTTTGGCCCACCCTCAACTTGCCAACCAGCAAGCTCAGGTAAGTCACCCAGGGCAGCAATGTCTTCCCCGGTTGGCTCAGGGGCCTCCTCCTCAGGGACCCCATCAACCTCCACCGCAGGAATTTCTGGAACAGTTTCCTGCGCTCCTTGGCAGGTGTCGGGCCATTCTTCCAGGCTCCAGATGCCCTTGATGTCCCTCTCAGACAGCCATGGACTGTGTTGTCATGCAGACCAACTCAGGCAATCCCAACATCTTCCAGTGAGACCTTAGCCCTACCTCCCTCTAGGTAGTGTGCTAAAAGGTCATTTCACAGCAGACAATCTACAGGCATGTCAGGACTCATAGCTACTTTCAGAGTACCAGAAGACCTCCCCCCCTCACACTCAAAGGGAACCAGAGCCACTGGTAGATGGCTCTCATGATTGTTGGGATCTATGACTGTGGTGGAATGTGTTTGGTACGACTTGCTCTGCTTATACCAGCTGACCCCTGACAGTAGTCATGCTGACTTTTGGTCACACAGAGCCTCCACCCATTGGCCATTAATGGTGACCCACTGCCTATACTTGAAAGTATTAGCAGGCATGTGGGCTTTGGGCACCATTTCTGCATTCCCCAGGGACACTAGGATTACCTCTGTCTGTTCCCCAAACCTAACTGGACTACCTCCTTTCTGAGTGTTACACTAGGTAACCCAGGTTTCTGCCCACCAGTGTGAGTGCTGTGCCCTCTTCGGACATTTGGAGTCGCCCTTAGTATGACCATACGTGGAGCATTCTGCACATTGGAGTACAGACCTCCCTGTCTTATGTTCAAAGAACCCTTTCTTTTTAGAATCAGACTGGGACTGGTTACCACTATTCCCTTGGGAATTATTTTGGGGGCCTTTTGAGAACTCATTCCTTTTAAGTTTTTCATCCCCCTCTTTCTTCTGTTGGGAACCCTGACCACCTTTGTGTGTGTCCCCCCAGATACCTTTCTGGACACTCTGGTGTTAACCCAGAGGTCTGCCTCCTCAGCAAGCTTCCTGGGATCAGTCAGCTTACTGCCAACTAGGTGCTGGTGCAACTGTAAAGAAAATACTGAGTATATGCTCTCTCAGGATTATATTGTACAACCCAACATAATCACTGACTTACTGCCATTTAGGGCTTTACTGGAAAAATCAATAAAGTCTGCCCAGGATTGGTTGGGGAGCATGTTACTGTCCCTGAATCTTTGGCAATACTTTTTGGGGGTCAGTCCAAACTTAGCAATCAAAATGGCCTTCGTAGGGGCATACCTGGTCTGGTCCTCAACCTTTAGTGTAAGAAGTGTGTCCCTCCCAAGTGTTGGCATGTGTTTCCTCAAGCCTACCCCCAGTGTTCCACAGGAACCCATGTGCCCTCAGTGAAACTTCATAAGCAGAAAATCACTTAACAATGTCATCTCCCACCATATAACTTTGTATCAAATCCTTAGACATACATACTTTTTTGTCTCCAGCAGGTCTGGTACGTATGCTGCCACCATCACTGCTGGACTCAGACTGCCTAAATGTGAGCTCCAGTTCTTTCAGACTCAGTTCATGAACTAAGATAAATTTCGTTTCAGCCAAGGTTCTTTCAGCCTCAGCTTGTCTTGTTTCTCTCTCAGCTTTCCTCTCCTCTGCATCCATGTTTAATCTTGCCAATTGCAGTTTGAATTCTCTCTCCTCCCTCCTCCCTCCTTTCCTCTGCAGTCAGTCCGTGACTTGAGACACTGCTCCCTGGTTTAGCAGGGGGCATAAATCCAGGGATGTCATCCCCCACTGCTGTTGGCAGCTCCTCGGGAGAGCCTTCCAGTTGCTCCCCCAATTCATCATGCTCTGGTGAGCGGGCCTCTGCCCAGGGCCTGAGCACCTTTTGGTACTCCTACTTCTTGGAGGCTTCACACATAGGTACCCCATCCCCTTGCAAACGCCCTTCAGTTGGTCAGCTGATTAGTGGTGTATCCCTCCAGCTTAGATAGGTCAAACTCTCCACCTCCACTTGTGGACCGAGCCAGAGACATATTGTGTAGGAGTTGATCAAAGAATGTTAATCAGGGAAAATTGCAACAAAAAAGAAACAAATCAGATTGATATTTGATTGTGGGTGGGTAGTGCACACGTAGTTATTGCATGGCACTGCACAAACACAAGTACTCTCCTCACCGCTGATCACCAATGTCAGAAATGGGGTCTCTAGTTGGCAGAGGGATACACCCTTGTCCAAGTAGGGACCACAGTCCTAGTCACAGTAAGTCACAACACAGTCCAAATTATCCCGTGCCCAACCTCTGGTAGCTTGGCACTAAGCAGTCAGGTTTAACTTAGAAGGCAATGTGTAATGTATTTGTGCAGAACTTATGCCATAACATGCTGAAAACACCACAAAAAGACACTACACGGGTTTAGAAAAATAGAGAATATTTCTCTGAATAAAATACTGTTGAAATACTGAAAATCCAATGAATTTTTAAGGATTAAATCCAACTAAAGTGTCTAGAAACACAAAAGCTCCAATTGGGGCTATCACGGCGTCATTGACGGAGTCGTTCCCAACAATCCGACACCACTGGTGCTGGTCATGGAGTTACACGGACCCCCAGGTACAGAATGTTTTGAAAACGAAGATAAAGGAAGTCACACGGAGTCAGAAAGAGGCGTTGTTGGAGTCTGTGTGGCATCAGTCCCTTACCGCTTCTGAGAAAAGAGGCATTAGTGCAGCTTTGTGATTGAGGTGGAGGTGAGGCGTTGGTTCTGTTTGGATGCAGTGGGAGATGATGCAGCATTGTTCGTGATGCGTTGATTCCTTGTGACCCAGTGGGGTTACTGGTTCCGGTCCGTCAGGATGCGATGTGTCAAATTTGCAGTGTTGTGATGAGCCTGAATGACGTCAGTGGAGTTGCAGCAACGTCGGACTTACGTTGCAGGCTGCAGTTGTTGCATGCAGTGAGGTCCACAGAGTGGAAGCAGGCTGTGGCATTGCTGGTGGCGCTGAAGTCGTTTTGGAGTTGCTGGAGTCGGGTACTGGCAAAAAGCTAGTAGTTGAGGTGTTTGATGAGTCTGAGACTTCAAAACAGGAGGCAAGCTCAGTTCAAGCCCTTGCGGAGCACTTTTGGGGGAGCCCTTCCAGCGAAGTAAGAGGGCAGCAGGACAGCAGGGTGAAAGCAGGGCAGCAGCCCTTCTCAGCAAAGCAGTCCAGACAGTCATTTGGGCAGCCGGGCAGGTCTTCTGACTGTGTTCAGGTGCAGGTCCAGAAGTGTCTGAATTGGTGGGGTCAGGACCCAGTTTATATACCCAAAAGTGGCTTTGAAGTGGGGGAGACTTCAAAGAGTGGTTTTGAAGTGCACAAGTTCCCATTTCAGCCCAGTCCTGTCTGCCAGGGTCCCGTGGGGGGTTATCAGTCCTTTGTATGAGGGCAGGCCACTGGCCTTTGAAACGTAAATGTCAGGCCCTCCACCCTTCCAGCCCAGGAAGACCCATTCAGTATGCAGATGAATGCAAATGTGACTTAGGCCCTCATTCCAACATTGACGGGCGGCGGAGGCCGCCCGTCAATGTTGCGCGTCAGGAATACCGCTCCGCGGTCCAGAGACCGCGGAGGGTATTCCAAGTTTTCCCCTGGGCTGGTGGGCGGCCGCCGAAAGGCCGCCCGCCAGCCCAGGGGAAAACGACCTTCCCACCATGAAGCCGGCTCGTAATCGAGCCGGCGGAGTGGGAAGGTGCGACGGGTGCTGTTGCACCCGTCGCGTATTTCACTGTCTGCAAGGCAGACAGTGAAATACATTTTGGGGCCCTCTTACGGGGGCCCCTGCAGTGCCCATGCCGTTGGCATGGGCACTGCAGGGGCCCCCAGGGGCCCCGCGACTCCCCCTCCCGCCATCCGGTTCCCGGCGGGAGAACCGCCAGGAACTGGATGGCGGGAGGGGGAGTCGGAATCCCCAAGCCGGCGCAGCAAGCTGCGCCGGCTTGGAGGATTCCTTGGGGGCAGCGGGAAACCGGCGGGAGACCGCGGGGCACCGCCGGCCTGTCGGCGGTGCCACCGCGTCCCGCGGCCCTGGCGGAAGTATTCCGCCAGGGTCGTAATGACCACCTTAGTGTCCTGTGTTTGTGGTTGTCAGGGTGAAATGCACAAGGGAGCTGTCAACCAGCACAGACCAGACATTGATTGGAGACAGACTGTAAGGCACAGATTGTTTAAAGTGAGGAGAAAGGCTCACTTTCTAAAACTGGCATTTCCAAAATATTAATATAAAATTCAACCTCACCAATAAGCAGGATTTTCTATTACCATTCTGGCAATACTAAATATCACCTGGCTACCCCTTTCAGATCAGAATCTACCATCAAAAAGTATATGAGGCCAGGCCTAATGCTAGCCTATGAAAGGAGCAGGCCTCACAGTAGTGGAAAATGAATTTAGGAGTTTTTTACTACCAGGACATATAAAACACATATGTACATGTCCTGTCTTTTACCTACAAAGCACCCTGCCCTCTGGGTTATGGACATCAAAGAATGCTGCAGTTCTCCTCATACTGCCTGACTGCCATCTGTGAGCC
Organism: Pleurodeles waltl; assembly: GCF_031143425.1. Lineage (NCBI taxonomy): Eukaryota > Metazoa > Chordata > Amphibia > Caudata > Salamandridae > Pleurodeles > Pleurodeles waltl. The sequence goes on along the minus strand of NC_090448.1, from coordinate 931,963,054 downwards.
CTACCCTTGCCCGAGGTGCCCCCTCTAGTCCTGGGCTTCAGAAGTGGGTTTCTGCATCTTTTTCCACTTTGACTTCAACGAATCAGGGGCATGGCGCCGACTGGAACTGCTGCAGCGCCATCCGACACCGATGCAGTGGCTGCTCACCGACATCACCTCGACAAACTGCGCAGCTCGATGCTGATGGGCAGCGCAGTTCGACATCAATGCAGTGCCTGCATTGTAAAGGGGTTTGAAGCCTCCATCAACTGCACAAATTGGCGCTGATGCTTTGCCTCCATCCGCAGGATTGACAGGGACCTGGCACTTCCTTGACCCTTCGCAATAAGTTTTCTACATCGACTCTTGCGCCATCCAAGATACTTTGTCAGTGGGACCTGTCTGGATTCTGGCCTACCCTCCATCGGGTTCCACCTGAACTTTGAATTTGCACAGGGCCCTTGCAACCTCCAATAACCTTTAGACCGCTAGTGACTTCAAAGCACTGTTTTTAGTTTAATTTTTAAATAGACATATCTCGACTTCAATGGATTGGAGTTTTGTCGTTTTGATTTTGTTTTACTCTGATAAGTATTCTCTATTTTTCTGAACATTTATGTAGTCTCTTTGTGGTGTTTTCATTGTGTTACTGTGTGTGTGTTGTACAAATGCAACACACTAACTGAAATGTTGAACTCAGAGACGAGTCTTCTTATGCTTCCCTTTCCATCTCACCACGTAGGCTGACTTTATCTGAAGTAACATCCATCTGAGTTTTAATAAATAGCGAGGGAGTTTCACTATAGCCTTAGAACCCGTCGTAGCGGGCTCTACCGGCTATTAAATTCCCGCTCCCGCGTTAAATGCCCAAGCCGAAGGCGAGGGCATTTAACAAGGGAAAGGGCCTTTAATAGCCGGTAGAGCCCGCTACGGCGGGTTCTAAGGCTATTAGAACATTCTGCCACTCAGGGCAGAATGTTCTATTTAAAAAAACAAATTGCTCACGGAGCCCGAGGGGATTAAAATCCCCTCGGGCTCCGTGAGGCTTTGTTCACAGCTGCTGCTGTGAACAAAGCGAACATTGGAATGTTGGCGCTGCGGGCTTTTACCGGCCAGTAAAAGCCCGCAGCACTCCATTGTTTTCAATGGAGCTGCCAACTTCCAATGTTCTAATTTAGCTTAAAGCCTCACTGTGTGTATAAATAATAAGATATGATGCTTCCTAAGTGCATGATCCCACATAGGCTTATTCATCTCCAAGATACATTTTTCTAGTTATTGTATCAATGTTGGATATGAATACAACAATTACTAGCGGAGACAAAGAAGGATATCCAAAATAAAATATTTACTGGACAGATATCCCCAATAGCTAGATGGAAAGCACTCCAGATTGGCACATTCTAAATGGGATCATATCCATAGAGCCGTTGACAACCTTTTAGGAACAGGTATCTTCCTGCTATTCGCAATGAAATAGGGAAGGGAAAAATAAATGCTTGTGAACCTTGGATCTTTGCATTGTTTACCATTTTTTTTAATCCTAACACTTGAAACGTTCTGAAAAATCAATTGTATATCACTGAGTAATAACCCATATATTTGTTTTCACACATGTATCTGCACTTTGATAGTTATGGTTTCGATATCACTACAAGCGAGGGCCTCAACCCATAGGTTTATCCTGGTTTCAGTCTCATCAAACAAGGAAAGTAGCCCATTGACTCATCAAAATAAATATAATATTAAGAAAAACAAGGTTTAATGATCTTCATCATATTTACTCTACTCAATGAGGAGTGAAGGCTGCTGTACCTCTTCATTCAGTTCATAATAAATGATGGATGAGCTAAAATGTAAGAACTCAAATCAACCCAAACCACAAGAGTGTTTTGTCCCTAAAGGCTTTTGACTTAAAAATGATAAAAAATGAATTATTTTCCTGAGACATTTTAGCAAAATGGAATGAAATACTTCAGGTTGTGCTAATGAGAAGTATGGATAGCAGCAAAAAAACAGAATATAGGTTTGATATGCAGATTAACTCTACAGCAGAATAAGATAGGCTTAACATGCAGATGTTAATATCTCTGCTAAACCAAAGCCTCTCCTGTAACACTGCCGCCTTTAGATGGAAACACCACAGTGGTATGTCTAAAAGAAGTGCATATCATCTTACTCTCATCCCCATCAGGCAAGATGAATGTCTGATGGACCATTCATCCTAAGGAAGATTTAAACATCAGTCAGGGATACCACAGGAGAGCACATGATTGGTTGCATTTGGTAAGTTGACCAGGCACAGATCTGCCCAATGGACAAGCATCACATGCACTATACCTCTGAAGGCAATAACTGCAGGCATAGTAACTCTGTTGGGGCAAAGATTATGGGCACAGAATCTAATATCAGAGGCATGAATGTCGGCATGATATGTGTGCTAGAGGCAATCTTACAAGCAGTATAACTGATTGAAACACAGGTTACAAGTATAGTACATTTTGTAAAGACAAGTACCTCTGGTCTAACATCTCTGATAGCCTGCATGATTCCTGGCACAAAATCCTAAGTATACCATCGATAACAACTACTAATAAAATCAGATGGTTTGGCCTTTTCATAGTGAGCATCGTATGAGTACTGAGCGTGGAAAAAGCTAATGGACTTTCTTTGAATGTAATATTTATTTGGTGAAGATTAGAATTGCACTTGCATTTGCAGGTCTGTCCTGTGAGGATCACTGTTTGTTCCTTGTTTAAAGTCTGTGCAGTGGTAAGGAGATGCTTGTGAGTTCCTTCTAAACAGCTGTGAGGTAAACTGCTGTCAATTATGCTACTCAATCAAGGGTCTGTCCAGTGGTACATTGTTCACTATCCTTTCAATGAAATTAAATGCTTGGTTGAATTTTAATTTGGAAACTATAAGATATGTGAAAGGAAGATGTGAGTAAGGAGTGTATTAGGTACAACAGTGAGATTACTGACAAGAAGAATAGTGCACATGGTGACGTTAAGAGACGTGAGAGAGGTAGAGAGAGCAGGTTATCAAAGGATGGACAGGATGGACAGGAACGGATGTGAAAATGAAATGTTTTAAAAGTGCAAAAGAGGACAGCATGTGAGTTAAAGAAAGGGGGTTGGAGGATTGAGATGAGAAAGTGTGATGCTTATGCATTTAGGAAAAGGAAGAAGATGCATGATAAAAAGAGATTGGCTGCAGGAGCAGAGAGCAGTTTGAGACAGAGCAGGGCCAGTTTTGGGGGAGGAGACTAATAGGTGGAGCTGTAGGGTGCCTCTAGAAGGAAGTGTCATGTTTTAAGTAGGAAATGTGGCATCATTGCTATGGTGGGTGGTAGAGGAACAGGAAATACAGCTTGAACTAGGGATGGCAAACCTCTTGTGCTGACCCTGGGTGGTGCAAACAGATTTATAAGTAGTAGAGGAAAGTAAGAAAAGAAAGGATTACATGAGAGATAGGGAGGTAAGAGTGTGTGAAAATTTGAGAAGAGAGTGACAGATATATATAACAGATTAAAGTGGGGAAAAAGATGGCGGGAAAGAGGGGCAGGTGTCAATGAAAAGAGTGAGGACGTTGAGGATAAGAGAAAAGATGAAAATATAAATTAAGGTTAAACAAAGGAGAATGAAAAGAGACAAAGAAGTGAAAACTGTAAGCCAAAGATGCGTGCAAGAGTGAGAGGGAGAGAAAGAGAATGAGAAAGAGGGAAAAGTAGGAAAGGAGAGAATGGACACAGGTAGAAGCTAGACAGAGGGAGTGTGAGCAGTGAGAAAGGAATTTGTAGTACAAGGGGCCAAAGGGATAATGATAGTAGAAGACCCAAGACCAGCAGAAAGGTGTGCTTTTTGTTTTTGTCATTTTTTCGGTCCTGCCTTCTACACAAAACACACAACACTGTCTGCTGTGAGACGTATTGTTAGCTTACAGTGGGCTTGGATCCTACTCATTGCTTACTATTGATTGGCTTTATTGTAACCCTCATTTACTTTGGTCTTATTCATTAGCTTCTGCAGGCTTTCCTTCCTCTTCCTGTGTTTGTCCTTTCCCTGGAGCATTGATGGCTTACTTGTGCCCTTCCACTGTTCAGTTTTTCAAATGGTACACTTTTTGTTTAAGCACTCCTCAAGAGTACATGTGTTTTCCAGGTGCTTCCCTAGTGTGCTTCTAGTGTGCTCCTCTAGCCCCCCTTCATGTTCCATGATGAACTGCCTCTTTTACCAATGGGCTTCTCCCTGCTCACTCTGCGTTGCTTTCTCTCCCATTTACGTCGACTTGTGCTCCAGTTGCCCTCACCCCGTTAATTTGCTTCCCTCAACTCTGTGCTTCTCCTCCCCACCCATTTTTCTGTCACTTCTACTGTTCCCCTGTATAGCTTCCACCTTTTCATCATGCATGTTTCCAACCTCTGTTTTGCTTCCATGTCCTGCTGCACTGTGAGTTTCTGTCTCTCGCCCGGCTTTGGCCTTTTGTTCCCTGTTCTCTCCCGCATGTTGCTTCTCCCTGTCTGATGTCTTGCTTCTCTACGCATTTTGTATGCTGGGGTTTTTAGCCCATAATGGCAGTATTCAAAGCAAAACTATAGGCCATCACACAATGGTGCATGCTGTTGGCTGGATAGCTAGGAGTGGTGGGTGTACACGCCATAGTCTCAACTGCCACATTTCTGCAATTCATAATGCAATGTAGTTGCTAACAATCTTGTTTTTTTCTTGTAGGTATTCAAAGGTTAAACAGTTCAGTGGGTGAGAGGGCAGAGACAGCCTCTCAAATGTACATGCAAACTTTAGTACTGCTTGCTGTGCTAAAAATATATTTACCAGAACAATGCGGGTACTTTTGCCAACCACTTCCTGAGTTCCCTCTCAGTCTAGAGGTTGGTGTAATTGAGGTGGAGTGGCTAAAAAGCCCTACCTTGAACAAGCACTGCACATGCTGCAGGTGCTGCTCTGCAAGAGCCACCGGTGCTGCCACGCTTGAGGTATTCTGTTGATCATTGTCCTCTACTCATTGATCAAGAAACACGCAGTAAACCACCAATTAAATATTCCTACACAATGAACCACAAATAGAAAATAGTATAACATTCAATTGGGCTACATCATGACTAAGGTTTTGTCTCCTTACCAAACAACAATCTGAAAGCCTATAGCAATGCAATGCACGTATTAGGTAAATGCACTCCATTACCTCTTCTTGTGGATGGAATAGGTCTACCGATAGCTTTCTTCTTGGGCATTTTCTGGTGCTCATTGTACCAATCAGCTTAATTTCTGTTATGCTGTCTGAGCATACCTGCTGCTCGCTCCTTCCCAAGTGAGCATGCTTTGATTTGTTCAGCATCAGCATCTTCTACTGGTCAGCGACTTCTCAGTGAGTAGGATCTGTGGTTCTGCTAATCAGTACCTCATTTGATAATTTGCTCCTTAGTGCTGCTAGGTGAATCTATGTTACTGATTAGTGTCTCTCCTCTGAGAATCCTCTGTTTATCACTGTCTTGCCATATACTTCTGATCAGCCCCCGCTCTGGTAACATGATCCACAGTGTTACAGTTCTGAGTATTGTCTGCTGATTAGTGTATCCACCACTAGTGAGTCTGCATCTTGCTTAGTGTCCTCCTGATCAGTGTCGCTGTATCATATGATGCTAATCAGTGGTTCAAATCTGCCTGCACTGTAGTTCTGCTGTCTTAGCATGTCCCTCCGAGTTGTGTCTTTTCTGTGATTGTGCTCGGTTTTGTACTGTCTAAGCATGTAGTGCTGATGTTGCCTCTCTTGGAAGCTTGCTCCGTCTATTGCTCTCTAGCCAAGCCCTGCTGCCCACAATCTCCTTGGTGTGAGTGTGTGGTAGGGTTGCTTTGGAGTAGTGTCTGCTGCTCAGTGTTTACCTTGTAAATATGCCCATCACTGTTCTATCTGTGCATGTCATGCTTATCACTTACTGCCATGTAAGTGTCCATTTTGATCAGTATCACACTTGAGAGAGGTACTTTCTGAATATATTGTGTTGACTAAGAACTCATTCTTTCATGACATGCAAGTGCAAAACCAGGAACATTTTGTCACTGACACAGTAACCATCAGGAAACACTCTAGTTGCACTATACGGCAAATAGGTGGAGCATAATTCAAATGACCTTTGTCAATATTGACCTTCCACTTCCTCACAAATGGTGGTAGCGCCTGAGCCCCAGTTTACCTTTATGGGTCCTTTGATGCTGTTCAACATCTATCTTGTGCCTTTGCTCCCACATCATCCCATATTGCGCTTGCCATTTTTAAAGAAACATGAATGACATTCAAATCATTCTCTGCTCGGATGGGAATCTGAGGGAATCTGTTTACAACTTCTCCCAAAGCATGCTGGACTCCGAGCTTTGGATGGGCCGCATTTGGTTGAAACTAAAGTAAAATAGAATTTGTTAACATGTGCCCTCTGCAGTTACCCACCACTATTAAATATCAGTCTAGGAAGACATTTTCAGTACACTCATTGCGTTACATTACAATTCATTCTACTGCTTCAAAGTTCATCATATTATTGGCCAGATATTTAAAGGCAAATATAAGACAGGTTTTAACAGGGTCGTGGTAGAAACTGAAATCAATGCGCTTATTATAATATTTTTCAAGATATAAAATGCATCTGTCATTTTGTCTAGATTCATTTTCGATAACATTTCATCTGACACGAGTGTGTATAGAACCAACTATTGATCTAAGTACAGACGTTTTAAGGAATAGGCACAGTGAGCTCTGGCCCACGGCCCTAGCTTTTCAGGGGACCCCTTGCTGGAGCCATCTTTATTCTGCAGAGACTTGCCCTGGTGACAATGAGTAATTCTTAAACAGATTGTTTTAAATACTGTATTCCTTTAATTTATTTTTAATGTGGAGGACGTGGGAGAGTCTATTACATTTTGAAGAGAAATGTTGTGTTTTTTTTTTCATGCAACATCCATAAAAATGTTTCAGTTAGATCAAAACAGGATCTCACATATGAGAAATGTGGGGTGTCACAGAGATTATATGCATTATTATTAATGAGCTGCTGCCGCGTTACAGTAAGAAAAACACAGGACACTATCCCTGAATACTAGATGTAAATAAATCTAGAATTTGGATGAGTGTACCTGTGAACTGGCAGTGATCTGGCCAAACAGGGCATGAAAGGGCTGAAGGTGAATCATAAATTCAAGATATGGGGAAGTTGTCCCTGGATCTAATGCAATCAGTCTGACAGAACCAATGATTGCTTCATGTCGAAGAACTTGGCTGTAGGAAACAAAAAAACAACTTAAAGGCAAACGGCGTCTGTAATTTTCATTACGGTTTCAAAACAAAAACATTGATACATATATAGACATCTTTGATATTCCCTGTCAAAAATTAAGACTTCCATTCATTGATGAGTGCTTCCCGAAACAACAGGTTAATAACACGTAAAGCAACTTTAGCCAAGGCTGAATGACAGATGTCTCATGTACATTACGACAAATTACCGTATCACACATTCTGTAAAACTGCTTATCATGAAGCAGAAGTGCACACACTTTACTTCCTAATGAGGTGGGTGAACCTAACCTGACGAGGTACACACTGTGAAGCAAATACAATATGTACTGACAATATCTGCTTATTTGTATACACAATGGCAGGTAGGCCAAACAGCATATGGCGCATTACAAAACATAGGGCTCTCTGCTGTATGACATGTTTTGGAATTTCTCCCATGATTTGAGAAATATGTGAATGTGCATAACGTTTCCATGAAGCAGCATTTAAATCTGATTTCTTTCAAGTAACAAATCTATAGTTCGTGTCTTAAAGACATGCCAAAATCGATGCACAGTGGCAATCTCTGTTTTTTGTGTGAAACTCTGCAAAACAGAAATTTAACTTAATGATTTCATGAATTTGTTTGGTAAAATGTTCCTCATAGGTGTCATAACACCGTGAGCACAGGACTAAAGGCCTGGTTCGTGTGTTGGTGGTAAGCATACTCCCTCGCACTGGCGACGAAGTGTGCTTACCACCACCATTATGGTCCGCCAGCAGAATTGGATGAACCATAGTTTGACTCGGCTGGAACTACCCTGTCTCCACAATGGCCAAACTACTCTGAGGACTTGATGGATTAAGGGCATTAATAGAATGTCTACTTGTCTAACTGCCCAGTTATGATAGGCAGACTTGTTGCCTTTATTTATCACTTGCCACTACCAGGCTTACCCTGGAGGTAAAGGGCAGTAAAAAACACAAAGAATATCCCCTCTCCAGGGAAGAGCATTTTCGTTTTTTAGTTTCAAAGAGAAAATCCCGCCCTGGTACTTTCTTTTTTTAAATAAAATATAAAATAGTTTGTGCAGGGCTCCGTCGTGTTGATCACTGATACAAACCGCTGTGACTTTGGTTCCTGGTCATGCTTTAAGAAATATCCACCAGGTTGGTGGTCATTTCATGATTTAGTAGGCAGAGGTATAGTCAAGGCATCAGAGTAAATTACTCTGTTGTCCTGACTGCAAAACCTCTGACCACCAAAATGTAAATTTGTCCCCATAGTCGTATAGCCAAACAACTGCTAGAATGCCCAAATCACGTTGAAATTTTCAAACTTAAGATAGTCTTATCACAGTCTTGAGTCATGTAAAAGGGCCTGATTTCGGAAGGGGTTTACCCTGGCTTAGGACAATTTCCAGACCTCATATGTGGCATTAGTTTGTGCTCTGCAGATCAACATGTGATCTTCTTCATGTGAGCTCCCAATTACATTGCCATCTTACTAGATGCATGTTAGTTTGTCAAACACTTTTCCACAGCTGTACTACTGTCACCCTTGTAAATGCTATGCCATTTACCATGTGCAATCAACGTACTGTGTATTTACCCATTCCTTTATTTCATATATATATTTTTCTGTTTGCAATTCACGACGCACTTTGACATATGACCCAAGATCCAGGTCTAGGCTATTCTATATAAAACCATATTATTGTTCAAAAATAATTTATCTATGGCTGTGATGGGTGGAGAGTATTTTTCTAGGAAGTGGGGGCCTGCTGATTCCTTTTCCTGGCAGGAACTACCATGACTTGCATGGTATAAAGTTGGGTTCTATGACATACTGTAGTGATCCATAGGTCTTGTGACAGATTGTCTACTGGGCCACAGGTCTCTAATGCAGAGCCAGCTGAGACTTTATTAACGGAATGCCAGTGGTCAGCACACCTTTCTATGAGGTGGGGCAGGTTCACGGATGAGACTGTAAATGACCCTCAGGTTTTTAAACAAGGCTGACATATTTAGGGACACACATATAACAGCATTTTACCTAAAGATTCTTGGACATGTTCTAAATAAACTACACATTGAAGGTTTTAGAAAATAAGACAAAAACACCAACATATTTCCAAGGACTGAACACTGTGAACCACTCACTGGGGCATATTCTGATGCAAAATCTCACAAAGCTGTTCAACAGACATGCTGGCGTGCTGGGCCCCGGGAAGATTTTCTCCCCAGTTCTGGTTCATAAATTTTCATAAACCACCGACGCACAGGTGAGACACCATCACTATTCTCACCTATTGAGGTTGACAAGATCTTTGGACTTGATGAAGAGTGTAGTAGTTAGAATCATTCAATTTCAAATCAATGACATAAAACCCAAAACTATTTTAAACACCATGAACAATTTACCAATAAATCAAACTCCAAACTAAATACATTTTCAAACCTTTATTGCAATCCCAACATCAATTTCACATGTATGATGCGCAAAACATAGTTATAAACATACATGTAAACCATGGGCTGACCAAAGCGTCTGAAAAGATTTAACCTACTAAACATCAACACTTTTAGACACTCTAAAATAATAATATAGATAATTAACAACACTGTATGCACATTATTGTTAGAATTCAAAACAGATGAAAGTGACATCAGTAAATCAACAAAATACATCTAAACATTCAATTTCAGATTTCAGATTTCAGGGCTTAGCCACTCTTATCACTAACATGAATTTGGACTTGCATGTGTGGGAACGGACTAACACGTGCTGGCAAAAGCAAAAATAAAGAGAGACAAAAATAATTTGAAAAACATCTAACTAGGACAATTCACTATAAAAACTTTGCTGGTGTAAGTACCTAACTGAAAAGGAAACAAGAAAACACATTTAGCTACACCTCTCCTCATAGGACAGCATACAGCGATGATTCATCAAGCAGGACGGTCACCTTCTACTGGCCTCAGTTGACAGCAGGTTCAGGACAGCGTAGAACAAAGGCTGCACATAGAACGGATCAGCAGTTCAGAATGAGTTGGGCTTATTAGTACTGAACGCATAACAGAATTGGGCAATTAAGACTAAGTTGAGAAAACCCATCTGGGAACCTAAAGAATAGGAGGGTGACAGCAAACCTAATACAAAAGTGTCCCTAGCAGACATCAAAACAACTTCAAGGCAGGAGGGGATCTAAGTAAAGACTGACTTCAATTTCAAAGTTCTCACTAATTAAAAATATGCACAATCCATTCATTGGGCCTTCAGGTGGGCTCACTTTGGATGTCATATTCCACGGCCAATGGCTGTAGATGGCACCATTGAATTTGCAACTATTTCAAATCTTCTCAGCAAAAGTGCATTGTCATCTGTATGAATTCACACATTTCCAACAAAACATTACATTCTCTAACGTTTTGTTACTTAAGATCCTTTCTCACAACACACAATAAACTAAACAAATACATTTCACATGAGAACTACACATTTCCTGTCTTGTTTGACAGCTAGAACAAATAGTTCAACATTGTTAATTCTAAAATATGTTTCATGCCTTCAATACAATAGGACATACAACATTCACATTAACAGCCTAGGGAAAGAATTAAGGTCAGAGGGAACAGAATAAACAAGTGATTTTCCATTGCTGCTGCAAAATGAGTCTTTCAGACCTAGTCAAGCTAAGAAAGCCTTAATACCCTTTAATACATTAATGCATTAATAAAGCTATTGTGCACCTTACAATTCATACATGCAAAGCAAATTATTTAATTGCAAACATTATTTATAAAATTAAAACAAATTTAAATGTGCATTTGTTTTTCTGCACAAATGTAACTTTCATTAATAATATTCAATTAATTCAGTATAAGTGCATTTAATTAATTTTCATTTAATATTTTCAATAACACTCTTAATTTTAATTCACACATTTAATATGGATGAAATACTGACATGTTAAAACGAGGTGCATAATACGAATGGCAGCCACATGGTCCACCATAATTAAAACGTGCACATTTTACAACTCAGAATATTTTCTCTGCTAAGCCTTCAAAATGTAGGTTAATTACTCACCATATGGTAACCTCTATGCCCCTAATATATCAATAAAATTTGACCTCTCAGTCCCTCCTCTGGTGGCAATCTATGTCATTACCAAAGAACTATTCTCATTTACAGCGAGACAAAATAAAAACTTTGTAGTTTGATAATGCATAGATCTAGGTTTGTGATAATTAGCAATTCTCTTCATCGTCTGATAAGATCTGTTTCTCATATTCTCCATTTCTATTTCTTCCCTCCTCTGTTTATTCTTTACTCTTTGTTTTCTCCAGAAATTTTAAGTTTTGTAAAATCCAAGTGTACAGATTATGCACACGGTCACAATCAATAAACGTTTCAGGATTATTCTCACAAAACCATTTCCCAAGTTTCGAAACCAAGATCCTACCTTAGAGAATCCTTCACCTCTTGTCCCCCAAACATTTCTCTCTTTTAGGTCATTTAAGTCAATTTTCAGGCTCATCAAATTGGAAAAGTATCTCCTTATCTCCCTGCTAATATTAGTTTAGTTTAGTTTAGGGGTTTGTAGAGAGCATGGCTACCTGAAGGCCTCCCAGCGCTAGAGCGGAAGCAGAATGACAAGGAGGCAACTTACGCCGTGAACAGAAGGGTCTTCAAATTCTTATGAAAGGACATTTCTTGACTATCCTGGTGGAGCTTCAAGGGAAGTGAATTGCAGAGATCTGAGGCTCTAAATGCTAAAGATTGACCTCCCCATCTTGCTTTCTTAATCCGTCAAGGATTTGAGAGACCTTTGAGGGTTGTAGGGCATTGCAATCTGTTTAAGGAAGGCCGGGCTCTTAATATGCAGAGCTATGTGCAAAGTGCAGAGGGCCTTGAAGTTGATCTGTTGTTCCACAGGCAGCCAGTGGAGGGGAACTAATGCAGGTTTTACAGAGAGGTGTCTGGGAAACTTCATAAGTGGGCATGCTGCAGCATACTACACCACCGAAAGTCTCTTTAGTACATATCGAGGTGAACTCAGACAGAGGATATTTCCATAATCAAGGCATGAAATTAGGAGAGCCTGAGTGATTAGTCTTTTGGCTTGAAAAGGAAGAATCCTAAAGACTTTTCTAAGAAGTCTTAATAGACTAAAACAGGTGGATACCAGATTTTTAGATTGATGGTCCAAATTCAGGGAGTCCAGTCAAAAACCCAAGGACCTTGGTGGTCATCATGACCTTGGCAGTCAGGTTACCTCTACGGCAGTGATGGCGGTAGTACCGTCGCCAGCCGCTGGTAATGACTGCCAAATAATGACCACGGCGGTGATCCCTCCCATAGACAGCCAATGTACCACACCAACTTCCAGCGCAGTACAACCACTGACAACAGCATTAGCCACCTTCAGGCAGGTGGAAGACATGGATCCGCCCACCATATTATGACGTAGCACACCGCCAGGATTTCCGGGATGGTGGCAAAGACACCAAAAGCGTGGCGGAAACACATCATTTTAAAGGAGACACTCACCTCCAGTGAAACCATAGAGGAGTCCGTTGCCACCATGGAACCAGAACTTCAAGTCTTTCCGATGCTGTACCACACCATGGCCGTCCAGGAGCACCAACACTGATCAAGACGACAACAGTGAGTACAGCCGCATAGCACACAAAAGAGGGAGAGAGAGAGGGGAGAGTGACACACACACACGCACAACACACATCATACACACACACACCATACACCCAGAACCAGCTGAAGAGTAAACCGACTGTAACAGGACCCAGGAGCAAAGAAAGCCAGGACACACACCTTTGTTCTAACCACTGTAATCATGTGGGATGAAAATTAAAAATGAAAAAAACATACACAATTGCATATGTACATGCAGACGAAAAGGCCCGTTCAAAGTCTATAATGCCCACTGTCAAGATCTACCCTTTGCTTACGGCCTTTTTCAGCTGGAACTGGAGGGCGACCTCGATTCTTGCAGGTCCTGCTCTGGCCAAGGTAAGGGCAGCCCTTTCCGGTAGCTACGGTGCCTCTGACAATGGTACGTCAAAGGCAGTCTGTGCCCTCCAGAAGGACTCCCAGACGAAAAAAAAAAAAAATGGGAAAAAACCTCTATGACAGGAACTCCCTGGAACAGAAGAAAAAGACGTGAAAAAAGATCAGACTTCCAAGTCAAGAAAAATAACTGGAAGAAAGCTGGAACAAACAAGAATAAAGACTGGAATCAGAAGAAAACAACTGGAGTGTGATCACCACCAAAGAAAGTGTTGCAGCGCAAGGAGAAAAAGAATCTAACCCCTTAAATACCACTGATCAGGAAATGACATGCAGGAAAAAGCAAGAACGCCATGTTAGGTTGGGAAAAGACTATAGAATGACATAGATGAGGACGCCATATTAGAAAGGGAACCAAATGCATGCAGGGAAGAAGACAAGAAGAAAGGCATGCTGGGAGAAAACTAGAGAAAAGAAAAGGTAAAAGAAAGAAAGAAGGAAGAAAAAAGAAGAAGAAAATAGTCCAAAAAGGCAAGACACCAGGTAAGTGATGGGTGGGGGGTACATACTCCTAACGCTGAGGCCGTGCCGTGCCCCAAACATGGCAAGGCCTGACGCCCAATCCCGGGCCCCGGACGATTCACAACTGGAAAAAAGGGCTGTTGCAAGTCCAGCGGGCAGGAAAACAGACCTCAGCTTCAACTGCGGCCCGACCCAGTTCCCCTGCCCGGGCCGCAGAGGCCCATGGCACAACAGTAGGTTCCCCCCCCCCGAGCCCCAGGTTTGTCTGGATAAACACAGAAAAAAGACAGACTTGAAGAGGAGCGTGAACAGAAGAGGCAGCTTCCCAAGAACATTCGCTAAGAGGACAACCCTTCCAGTGAATGAGAAATTGGAGACGGTTTCGGAATATGCGAGAGTCACATATTTCCTGACCTTCATACTCGGGTCCATCATCCACCAACAGAAGAGGGGTACAGGCTAATTGTCTATGAAAAGGATCAACAAATGGAGGAATAGGGAGAGATAATGGTCCAGTGTATAACCTCCCTAATCGAATATCCAATATACCTAGATACACTGTTCCAAAGAGGAAAGACGGAAAAGGAAGTCCTATTTTTAGGAGCAAGAATCCTCACACACCCAAATGGGTGTCATGCTTCATCATCGGAATTGCTCCTCGTCAGACTGGCGCTGCAATGTCTGACGGGCACCCCCGTAGGGGGGCTCTTTGCCAGAGATCTTTACTCGATGATACCAAGACCCCAAAAAGTGAGTTTGGAAGGAGAAAAAAGAGGAAAATAATGGCAGACAAAGGGTTAAGATTGGCTTAGGACCCGAAACCTAGGAGTAACTATTTATTTAACCATAGAGGGTGAAGGCCAAGATTAAAACAAATGAGGAGAGTGAAATGAATACAATGGTCAAAACACTCTCAACCACATGTACTGGAGTGAGGGTGGTGTGGAATTACCGCACCATCCCTGGCATAAGGGTCAACATGTTTCGCGTCTTTAATGGTCCAGATGGATCCAGCGACGCTTCTTCAAGACCAGGTGAAAAACCTCTCCTTCTCTACAAAACTATAAATACCTATGGACTAAGACTGTCAAAAGTCAGTGTTATTGTCACTTACACTAATGTGTGATATGGACGTCTTATTCCTAATTGTTGCCCTGCAATCAGAAGAACAGATGACAAGACAATCATGTAATTATACCAAAATGGTTACCACAACCTCATATTTGGTGAGGAACACTCTGTGATGGTGCAGGTGATGGCCCACTTGTGCATGCAAAAATTGTTGAATGGCTTACCCCCTCATTAAAGGAACGAGCTTCATGGGACAGCGGGGTTCCAAATGACCTGGCTTGAACTATCTGGTTGATAATTGAACACAGAAATAGCTGTTAATAGAGGTGAGCAAAATATTATACCCAGAATGTCTTACAATGAAGATGCCCATATTTTACACACTAGGCTGCTGCTGGCCCTTTTGGAATGTTGCAACACCGTAAAGCTAGAAACCAAAAACCACAGTAAATCTGAATCAGTCAATCCAAAGTAGCCCGGACAAAGATAATGAAGTAATCGAACTAATAACTGGCCTCTCTATTGTGAGTTATTTAATATTAACACAATCCCCCAATAATTAGGTCGAGAGAGGGACAATATAGAGCCTTCACAGTAATTGTGCCGTGAAAAGTGCTTCTGGATAGCGGGATCTAAAAGTCACAGGCAGCCGCCTGCACTCACATCAAACAAATTATCGTGCAGAAAGTGGAGCTGGTATACAGCCCCGCTGATGCCGGTACCGGTCAAATAATGGTCAACACAATTAGATGTAGCTTACTTGTATCGCTCGTGGCCACAGTTGTGGACCTGCCCCGGACCGCGCTTCCGAAAGAATGGAGCGAGTGCGGTGACCGGGGAAAAAGAACCCGCTCGCCGGAACCGGGTGCGTCAGAGTGACGCGAGTGTTGCTAGGCAACACTGGTATGACTTTCCAAGTTGCATAGCGGTCGTGTGGGAAAAACAGTCACAATAAAAAGAGGACTAACCCTCAGTGTCAATCACGATCATGTAGAACGATCGAAAGGAACTACAAGATGCAAAATATACTTGGTTAGGATAAGTTCACCCTGATGTCATAATCCTAACACAATGGAGGCAATATAGCAGGGAACTAAAAGTAAATCTAAATCTTCATTTGAGGATGCAACACAACAGCAATGAGCTGTATAACATGGCATCATATATTAGATGTAGCTGCAGTCATGCACATAACAGTAATCTCTAAATGGAGAACATGGATCTGGAGCGTAAAGGCGGCGAACCCCGGCAGAGGACCTGTCCTGGAAGGAAGAGGCCGTATTGGCGGAGTACCCAAAACTCGAAGTGTTCCCCGCCCAAGGTGGAATTATCTTAGTGAAAGACTAATCCAAGGTATATCATCATTAAGTCCCCTAAAAGACACCAAAGCCTTGTTTGAACTTGAACAACGTTGGGTGTATAAACTCAACATCCATATTAGGGGACTTGTGGTAACTGTGGGCAAGGTTGTGTAGGTGGCAGGTTCAGGGACTGTTGATACAGTGCATGCAGGTGTGAGTGCGGATGTGACTGTGAGGGAGGACGAGGAGGGGAAGACAGTGGAGGCAGTGGATGATGTGTGTGCATCTGTCTGTTGGCTGTGTGAGTGTTTGTGGACTGAAGTGTGCTGTCTGTGTTTGTCTGTGCGAATCTTTTGTGATGTTTTGTGTGCATGCTAGTCTGAATGTGTGTGTGGGATGGGTTGAGGGTATGGAGACTGGGATGTGGTAGTTGGAGGGTTGGAGGGAGGACGGAAGAAACAGAGACATTGGCTGCCGTCAGTGAAGAGACCAGAGCCTGAAACGATCTCTGTATGGCCGCCAAGCCACCGTGAATGCCCTCCAGGAAGGCATTACATTGCTGCATCTGTGATAGCAGACCCTGGATGGCATTCACTATGGTTGACTTCCCTACAGAGATGGACCTCAAGAGGTCAATAGCCACCTTATTGAGGGCAGCTGGCCTAATTGGGGCAGGGCCTGAGGTGCCTGGGGCGAAGGAGATGCCCACCCTCCTGGGTGAGCGAGCACGGGCAAATCGGTGGGGGGCTACTGGGAGGGCGGCGCTGGTACGGGGGTGGCAGTAGAACCTGTAGCTGGGGTGGGCCAGAGGGGTCTGCCACCACCAGGGAGCTCCCATTGGAGGAGGAATCAGAATCAGTGGTATCAGCTCCTATCCCTCCCATGGTGCTCCCCTCGCCCTCCGCCACAATGGTCCCCTTGGCGTCAGTGGATTCTGCTTCCTGGGTCCCATGGGCTGCAGCTCACTCAATCGCCGGTGCCCTGGTTCCTTCGCCAGATGATGCTAATGCACACATGGACAGGGCGACTAAAGGAGAGAGAGGCAGGAGAAAAAAGGAAGCGCAGGGTCAATCACAGCACCAACAGCACAGATGGAATACACATCACTGTCACACACTGAGGCTGAGAATGGGCAATATGGACCACACTGGCATTCCATTGGCTAAGTACCACAGCAGGTAGGAGCCAAACACTGCCAGCTACACA
Source organism: Pleurodeles waltl (assembly GCF_031143425.1). NCBI lineage: Eukaryota > Metazoa > Chordata > Amphibia > Caudata > Salamandridae > Pleurodeles > Pleurodeles waltl. The sequence goes on along the minus strand of NC_090448.1, from coordinate 931,945,651 downwards.
CCCACTGGGACTAACTAAGCCATGTCTGCCATAGAAAGCCAGCTACCTAGCTATCAAAAACATGCATTTCACCCTATTAACCTCAGCTATACCATGCAGCAATGTCCAAACTGGCATATTGGGGCATCTACTGACTAGTACCCTGCTCCCAAATCCCATGCCAGGCAACAGAGATGGTTGTCAAACACACAGTACTCAACCCCCTTGTGGCTGCTATTCTGCCCTCAAGTGCCCATCCAATTCAGGATCGGCCACTGCCAGTATGCGGGCCATCAGGGGGGTCAGGTTCCGAGCAGCGCCCCTCCCTCGTAGGGAGGCTGTCTCCAGCTAGGCCTGCTCGGTCTTCAGGGCCCAGCATCTCAAGTCCTCCAACCGTTTCCCTCAGTGGGTGCTCCGCCTGCTATAGACCCCAGGGTCTGTACATCCTTGGGGATGGCATGCCACAACCCCTTCTTTTGATGGACGCTTACCCGCAGAGGAAACACAAACAGTGAGACACCATGAACCAGACAACCCAGCCTGTCACACATATGGCCTACAAACTGCATTTGCCCCTCATCAGGCACCCACATGACCCATACCCCTGCATTAACACTGCCACCAGCCATACTAAATGACACACTACTAGCATACTCATACATTTACATGCAGCAATGTCATATGCAACGTACCCATGATGTACTCACCTGTTAGTCTTGAGGCCCATACCAATGACCATACAGGGATAGGACCCCATCCACGAGCCTCTCCGACTTTTCTGACGTGAAGGCTGGGGCCCTTTCCACTGTCGCATGTGCCATAGCAGGTTCCAGACACAGGTGACAGCAGCACACTCAGTGGAGATGTCATCCTGTGGAAAGTCAGGACCCAAGTGAACTGGTAGAACAACGTCACCGCCGGCACTGATCATCATTAGTTCCCATACTCCATAGAGGGCCATGTTAGCCAATGAGGAATTGCACAGCGGACGCGAAAGCCAACAGAGTGAGGTCACTTCTACCTGTCCCTGCATACAGGACAGGTGGTAGTCATTTTCTAATGCTAGTACACATGTACAAATTAATAAATGCATCATTGTTGTTGAATGTACTCTCCTGTACAATTCCAGTGTCCAACATGCAAGCAGGCTCTGCATACACTGCTGTAGTGTGTTCATGGTTCTTGTTGTCACCACCTTCTTACTTTTGGGTCCCTTAGGTAGCAACCACTGTGGAGGAATAGGAGGAGGAGGAAAGCACCTGTGTACAGACCCCTTGTGGACTTGACTACACTTGGGGACAGGCATTGCATACTCACCTATCCTCTGGACCGGCCCATAATCACAGAGCTGTGTGCACAATTGGAGACTGATCTATTGCCTGCTATCCTTTGCACAACAGTAATACCCCCTTGTGCAGGTACTCTCAGTTCTCCATTTCCTGGCAACTGACTCTTTCTAGGTGACAGTGGGCTTGGCTGCAGGAATATCACATCTGATGTTCTCTATTGTGCTTGCAAGGGTTTTGTCTGCCTTGCTCAAACACATGTGCAGCTACATCACATTCCCCAAGGTAGATGATTTACCAACTGTGAAGGCTGGATTGTGTGAAATGGGACATATACCACATGTAATTGGGGCCACTAATGGGACCTTATATTGCCTTAGCCCCCCCCAGGGCCAATAAGCAGATATACTGGAATAAGAAGAGTTTCCACTCACTCAATGTCCAGATGGTGTGCCTTGCTGACCCGTACATCTCCCACTTAACTGCCAAGTATCCAGGGTCAGTGCATGATGCTTTTGTCCTGAGGAATAGCAGTGTCCCACAGTTCATGGCACAACTACAGAGGCACAGAGTGTGGCTTATAGGTTAGCCTTAGTCCCCATCCAATGTATGTCAGTATATACCTTCAGCAGTCATTCCCCAAGCCATTGTGCAGGACTAATGTGTGTCCCTCACTTCTTGCAGGTGACTCCGGCTACCCAAACCTGTCCTGGCTCTTGACCCCTGCAAGGAATCTGAGAACAGAGGCTCAGAATAGGAAGAATGATGCTCATGGGCGTACCATGAGGATTGTTGAAAGGACCTTAGGGCTAATGAAGGCTAGGTTCAGGTGCCTCCATCTGACAGGAGGATCCCTATGCTACTCCCCTGAGAAGGTCTGAAGGATTGTTGTTGTGTGCTGCATGTTTCACAATTTGGCCCTCAGGTGGCATGTGGCCTATCTGCAGGAGGAGGGGGGGGGCAATGCAGCTGAGGCTGCAGTGGACAGTGAGGAGGAGGAAGAGAAAGAGGATGTGGACAACACAACATATTTGATCCTGCAGTACTTCCAATAACACTTAGGTAAGACTGTTGAACTTAACATTTCTCCATTTCAGTGTTGTGCTGTGTGGCTATAGCATTATGCTAGTCATTATCCTTTGCATCCGACCTGACTGTCACCTATGCCTTCTCTTATTGCAGAAGTGTCTGTGGTTACAACAGTGTAATGCTGTGATGTGTACAGACTGCTGAGACACATTTGGAGGATGGATCAATATATTTATGGACATTTACAGAGAATCATGCAGTTCATAACAGTTCTATACATTGTACATTACCTTTAGATAAAACATTATTACTCAAGTCGTGTTCAAGGGTGTTTATTACAAATTTGTATACAATGTAAAGTGCAAGAGAGTGGGGGTGATGGTTGGGAATAGTCCATTGTAGTGGGCCAGTCTGTATGTGGCACAGGCCCAGTGTCCAAGGGACCATAGTAAGGGGAGCAATGGCAGTTCAAAGAGGACAAGGTGACACAGTGGAACACAAGGGGGACATTCAGGAGGGTCTAATTTCCTGGCAGTGGTCTTGGTCTTGCCAACTGTCTCTGGTGTCCGTCTCCATCGTAGGGACAGTTTGCGGGGTGGTTCACCTTCTGCAGGGGGGGTGCTGGTGGCCTGTGGGTCCTGTGGCAGGGCCTCCTGTCCACTAGCTGCAGCAGATGTGGAGGCCTGGTTAGTACACTGGTATGCTGTGTAGTCTCTCATGATGTTGGCCATATCACCCATCAGCCCTGCAATGGAGACCATGGTGGTGTTCAGGGCCTGCAGGTCTTGCTTGATCTCTTGGTGGTGTTCCCCCAGCAGCCGCTGGTTCTCCGGCATGATGTTGGGATTGTTGGTAAGCCCCCAGGACATTAGTAAGTGCCTCCTAGGCAGTCGGTTCCCTGGGCCTATCCTCCCCCTGGTGCACAGCTGTCCTCTGATCATCCCTGGCCCCCTGTGCCTGTTTTCCCTGAATAGTGTGCCCACTGCCACTGACTCCAGGACCCTCATTATCTTTCCTGTGAGGTGTGGACTGGGGTCCCTGTACAGGTGGGCACACTACTGATTGACGTGTCCTGGGGAGAGAGGTGTGGGGAAGTTGGGTGGCTGCTGTGGTGTTGGATTCTGAGGGGGAGGCTCGGTAGTGGACTGGGTGTGGGCAGGGGTAGATGACTGACCAGTGGTCCCCAATGGGCCAGGGAGTTCATCCAGATCCAGGGCTCCAGAGTTGCTGTCATCACTGGGGGCATCTTCTGGTGGGGTACGGGTAGCCGTGGCACCTCCTCGCCACTGGGATTGGCTGGGGCACCTGTGGGGATGTAAGTGGTGTATTATGCTACATGTCTGTGACACATTCTGCATTACTAGCTTCCCTTATACTATTGCTGTTGGCCTGCCACCTTTGTTTGTGTATGGTGATGGATTGTTAGTTCTCCATGCCGTGCATGCATTGGTGGTGGGTGTACATGCAGGGCTAGAAAGAATGTGCATGCAGTGGGTTTGGCATGCAGGGCTTGGCATTAGGTTTGTTAATTGTGGTTGTGCACTGTGTGGGATGGAGTGGGGTGATGGGTTTCAGGGTGAGGGGTGGTGGTGGTGGCCTGCAGGTATGGGGATGATAGGTAGTAAATGTTAACTCACCAGTGTTCAGTGCTCTGGCTACTCCAGTGAGTCCCTCAGGATGCAGGATTGCCAAGACTTGCTCCTCCCATGCTGTCAGCTGTGGGGGAGGAGGCAGGGGCCTACTACCGGTCCTCAGGATGGCGAGCTGGTGCCTTACTACAATGAAACGCACCTTTCCCCGTAGGTCATTCCACTTCTTCCTTATGTCATCCCTTGATCGTGGATGTAGTCCCACGGCGTGCATCCTCCGCCATAGCTCCATCTTCCTGGCAATGGATATCTGCTGGAACTGTGCTCCAAACAGCTGTGGCTCTTCCCTGACTATTTCCTCAACCATGACCCGCAACTCCTCATCTGTGAAACTGGGGTGCCTTTGTGGGGACATGAGTGTTGTATGGTGTGTGTAGGTTGTGCAGAGAGCGATGTTTGATACGGTGGGGTGTGTGGTGTGTGGTGCGTGTGGGATGTGATATGTGTGTGCAGTTCTCTTTTGTGTTAGTGTTGCAAAGTGTAACCGTCTTGTTGTATTAGCAAAGGATTGTGGGTGATGTTGGTGTGTGTTTTATAGTGCTGTTGGTGGGTGTGTGTGTTTGTGTCAGGTATGGGGTTTTTGTTCTGGCCAATGTTGTCTTGTTTTGTGTTTGGGTGGTCTTATCTGCCGCAGCAGTGTTCACCGCCAATGGATTACCACCGTTGAATGTCTGCTGGGGTGATTTGTGGATCATTATTTGGAGGGTGTAGTAATGGTGGCGTAACGTTATGGGTGGTAGTTCTGACAGTTTATCACGTTCAGTGGGTCTGGCGGATTTGTGGTTGTGTCAGTTTTCAGTAGTTTTGGCGTATATGTGTCATAATCCGGCAGACGGATGTTCGCCTACGCGGCGGTATGTTGGCAGCAGTCACTGCATCGGTATTCGGAATTTACCACCAATGTAATAATGAGGGTCTTTATGTTGTCTCTTGGTGGAGGCAGGCCTTCCAACCTATCAGGGAGCAGAGAAGGGGATCTGAATGGGCCATAATTACCCACCAGAATGACTTCTGTTTTTCCTTCGTTCAGCTTAAGTTTACAGCTGGCCATCCATCTAGCAGTAGCTTGAAGACAGGGTGTCAGGTTAGGCTGACCTGTCTTAGAGATGGTTGATAATGAGAAGACCAGTTTTGTATCGTCAGCATAGGAAACCAGTGACAAGCAGTAAGGTTCCAAAATCTCAGCCAGAGGGGACATATAGATATTAAACAATGTAGGGCCGAGAGAGGAGCCCTGAGGCAACCTCAGCTGAGAGGAAAGCTGTTGGAAAAAAAGGGCGATCATGAACTTGAAAGGTTCTATCCCTCAAAACAGAGGAGACCCATTACAAAGCACTCCTTGATGCATGCATGGAAAATTCTATGAAGCAGAATGTTATATTCTATTGGGTCGAAAGCAGCACTTAGGTCCAATAGAATGATTGTGGCAGTGCCCCATAAATCCAGTCGTCATTGAACATCTTTAACTACTGCCAGAAGGGCAGTCTCGGTACTATGCTGGGGTCTGAAGACCATTTGAGTATGATGAAGGATCTTGTTTCCTTCAAGAAAACCTGACAGATGTCTAGTGACATATTGTTAAATCAGTTTAGCTCCTATAGGCAAGAGAGAAATTGGCCTATAGTTACTCAATAGGGCTGTATCTAGATGAGGCTTTTTAAGTAAAGGTTTAATGATAGCATCTTTCCAATGTGGTAGGATAGGGTCTGTTATTAAAGACCTGTTAAGGGCCTTAGTCAGAGCAGGGGCAATCATGTCTGACCCTTATGCCAAAATGTGAGGAGGGGCAGGATCCAGTGGGGATCCTGATTTTATATTGTGTAACAAGTTTGTTACTGATTCCTCTATAAGGGGCAGAAAATCTAATAGAGAATCTCTGCAGTTTAGAACCTGAGCCTGGTCTGCAAGGTCGTCATTCTGGGTGGTCCTATCTGGAAAAGCTAAATAGATGTCTAGAATTTTCTTTTTAAAGAAACAGGCCAGATTATTGCTATGCTTGGAGGCTTCAGTGCGATTGATGTGAGATGGCACTTAAATGATTTCTTTAAATATGGAGAAGATTTATTTGGGAGAGTTGAAGGACTGATCTATTTTAGATGAATAATATGATGATTGTGTGGCTCTAATTTCTGTATGGAAGTGTCTAATTGCTTTCCTATATTCATTTTTGTGGACATAGCGTATTGGGAATATACGTGCAGCAGTGTTGTGACTTTAAAACTTGGCAGACTCCGCCCTCTTTTGCTGAAAGGATTTCGAACGCAAGGCGATTCTGAAGAATCATAGACCTTTCCGCAACCATTTTTGTATCCATTAGGAGCATTGGATATGAAAAATCAGTTGACATCTTATCTACAATAGTTGATAACTTCCTTATCTTAATGTCATTCATCATCATCACTTTACTTTATTTCAGTAAAAAACATACCATAAAAGTACAGTACATAACAATCCAGGAAAGAAATTGTAAAAAGAGTGCAAATAAGATAAATAACAAACTCTAAAAGAAGAAATAGTAAGAACAAGATAAAACAATAGCATAAAACATTTTCCTTTTTCCATAAATATAATGCTTAAAAACATCCAGTCCCGACTGAAGCATCAAGCTAATGGACTTACACTTAAATACAACAGCTGTACACTATATGCCTGCTTCTAAAATCTGCTACCAAGTCTTATTTTTTAAAATCGCTAATCTAAAAAGCCAAATAGATTCAAAAAATGTTGCCACAGGGCAGACTATTTGTACAGATGGATCTGATTTAAGTACTCTCTCAGCAGATAAACAGTTCCTAAAGCACATTTGTTTGCATGCGGGAATAATCCAAAGAGCCCTCTGTTTGCCATATGCACAACATTGGAAAAGAACATGGAGATCAGTTTCTTCATTTTTACAGCCCATCGGACATAACTTAGACTTGTTAGTAGAATTGGGCCATTTGTAGGTTAAAGAACGCAGAGGAAGAGACCATATTCTAAATCTGATGAAGAGAGCACGCTCAAATGGAAAGAGTACTGCATCCATAAAGGGCTCAAACTCATAATGACATTTAAATTGCAGAAAACTATCAGTCATGGAAGAGGGCACAATTTCAGCCAATTGTGCAGTTTGGACTTTGAGCCAGAAAGCGTCCTTCAAGATCTGAACAGCATTTTTGGGAATAGAAGAGGGATCCTTCCAATAGGACCCCAAGCCACGATGAGATAAGGACCGTTCAACATAGGCACACCACTTGATTTTGGTGTTAAGGTTAGTGCCCACCAATTTGGACAGCCCACATCTAAATGGAATAAGAGCGTCTGATGACCATAACCGGATCCAGAACAGTAGTGGCCTTAAAGCGGCGATCTGGTTAATTGGAAAAAGATTTAAGTCCATTCGGATAGGCAAAGCAGGGGTACTTGAAGGAACTTTTAACAGTATCTTTAAATACTGGTTTTCCGCCCTAGCCAGGTCCTTCAAATTGCAGTGGCCCCATTATTCAGCACCATACAAAGCCCCCCCCGGCTTGTGATTTAGATATTTCAAGAGCAGGAGTCAAGGCAAAGCTAGGGGATCTGGTTGCAAATCTTGCAATGCCACCCGGCCTTTGCTTCAGGCACATTAGAGATTTCTGGAGGTGGTGTGGATCTTCTAGGTTTAAACCTAAGTAATCAAAAGTGCCCACTCTTTCCAGTAAGGCGCCTTCTAGATAAACAGGTCTTTTCATTTTGTGCTTTTTATCTCCAAACACCATATATTTTGTTTTTAGTGAGTTCATTTCCAGACCATGATCTTTACAGAACTCCACGAACCTTGCAAGCAAACTTGAAAGCCTACTTAACAGCTGATAGCAGAATATTTTTTGAAAATTGTCTAGTAGGCTGATAGGTCTATAGTTCCCTGGAAGGTTTTTATCGCCTTTCTTGTGTATGGGCACAATTATTGCCTCCTTCCATGAATCAGGGTAAGACCTATTGGACAAGGCAATATTCAATATCCTATTTATATACCAAGTCCATTTAAACAAATCTGATTTTGATAAATCTGAGGGAATTCCATCCAGGCCAGAAGCCTTCACTGATTGTTGGCAAGAATTGCCAACTCAGTTTCTTTTAAAGTAAAAGGAGGCAGAGGGATCGCCGATGAAAAGAGTGACGATATCTCTCCAGAGCTGGTGGCAAAGGAATCAGATGTGGATACAGCTCCCTAAAGTAAGTTAACCAGATGTCAGCGGCAATATGGCATTCTGGGATGGATGAGAGGTTTGAGTCTCTACGCGTAACCAGAAGCAAGAAAAGTTTGGCATCGTGGGCCCTAGCAGCCTCAGCCAATTCGCCCTATAATCTCTCCTCATGCTTGAGTTTGCACATCTTGCATGTGGAGACATAAATTCTTCTTGACCTCGCAATAGCTTCCCGATCCTTGGATCTTAACGCTTTTGTCAAAAAACTCTTAGCCTCTTGGCACCGCTTGTCAAACCACTTGCTGCTAGATGGAGGGGAGGGGTTACTTCGATTCATAACAGCTTTGGTGAACAGCTCCTTGAGGGCCGCAAAGAGGTCCACATGAGAGGACATAACTTCCAGTGGAGTTAACAAAAAATGGTCATCGAAAAGCTGATGTCTGGAGACTAAGGAACAAAGTTTATCCCATAGCTTATTAGACTTCTGAAATGAATCCCATCCCACAGCACGCCTGTTGCTAGATCGCTTCAAGGCCCCATGAGCTTTGGAAACAGGAAAAGACACAGCTTCTGATAAAAGAGATCTGTCATATACAATTTGAAGAGGCGCGTGATCACTGGTGTGCCGTGGGCCCACTTTCGCATCTATTATGGAGTGCCAAACCCTTAAATCAAAAATGACATAATCCAGGATACTACTGTATGATCCCCTAAAAAAGTTGATCTAGCGGGGGTGTCAGCTGGAAAACGACCATTGCCAAGGCGAAGACCATGAACTAATGTAAGATCTATTGTCTGCAGCACCCTACTACAAACTGTAGATAACACTGGCTGAGTTAAAAGAGGGGGGATATTCCACACTTCATCTTCAATCTGCGTGGCCTCAATGAAGGCAGAATTGAATTCAATTGGCGCATTAAGATAGCCCACAATGATAATATGATATTTATGGTGAAATTCTAAAATTAAGTTATGCAGGAGATCTATGGTAGCGGACCGATAGTTGGAAGGGCCTGGTCTTTTATAGATGTTAATACATAAAACTGGAGTACCAGAGTTAGGCAGTATTGCTATTACCAAAATATCAGGGAATCTACAAAAATCTCCTTCACTTCACTCACCTCAGTCGTCTTAACCCAGGTACATAATCCCCCTATTGGCCTACCTATAGGAGACTGTGTAGCATTTTTAGTATAAGAACAAAACCCTTGCCTATACACACTTTCCGTTGCCCACGTTTCCTGGAACATACAGATACAAAAAGTTTCAACATAAGCCCCCCACTCAGAGTCGACTAATTTACTTTTAATGCCAGCCCCACATTCCAGGACAAGAACTTCCCTGTTAAGTGTGCAATGCGGCAAGTAGGTTCACTGGTTAAAGCAACTGGGAAAAAGGTGTTGATGTGCTCGACATACGGTACAAGATTAGAGTTCCCAATATAAGCAGTTTGAGGATCCCGTAAAGTCTGAACTCCTGAATTTGACAAGATTCTTGAATGTGATGAAGTCTGTGGGTCAGATCTAATACTAGAGTTACAAAAACTGGAACAACATAGTCAATCAACATCTGAAGTAGCCCCCTGGAGCTCAGGATCACATACAATAATATGTTTAGGAGCGGACCCGTGTCAGTCTCAACAGCTAGGCTGGATGTCGAACCAGTAAGAGGATGATGGCCTGTGGCATTGTTTAATGCCGGCATAGGCACACTCATGCTTCCCAAAGCAGAACTGCTGTCACTAAAGAATATATCAACTTCCTTCCTCGTGAGATTGCGTGCTTCCATCTGCAATAGGCCTGTGATCAGATGGGGACTTGAAAGGTTGAGTTTTATGATATCCCGCCTGCCAAATCGGCCACTTAGCCATTTGGCCGATACGATGTCGGCATGGATAATTGAGCCACAGCCTCTGACATGACTGATCCAGTGCAAAACCTTGTTAGTTTAAGAAAAATTTTCTTCCCACGATTGTGCTGAAAGCGGAGGGACATTGCACATGTAAATGCAATTTTCATTGGGCGTATAAGAGGGCTGACCAGATACTAATATAGTGTCCCGGTTCCGATCAAAGTTGGAAAGAGAAGGTATGGATTTTGCCAGAGGTGGCACAGTAACTCTACTGTAATAAGACCTTTTGTTGGCACCACGGACAACCTCGGAATTCGACGGCAAATTTGCTGACAAGGACACAGGAGCCGAGGAATGGTTACTTGGCAAAGGCAATGGCTTCAGTATAGGAGAAAGAGGTAAATCAGGCTTCTTAAGAAGCTTGAGAACTTCAAGCAATAAATGCTTCAACTCCCCTTCTTCACTCTTTAAACTAAAGACCAATGCTAAAAGTTCTTCTCTAGGAGGATTGCAATTGGGAAGCAAGGGAACCGGGGGGATCTGTTGAGCACTGTCCAAGTCTTGTTGTTCCAGTATGGAAAAACGATTTGAGCAGGAGATCCCATGGATAATTGTATCAGTGTCTAAGGCTTCCGAGTTGGGATTAGGTACAGGATGTAAGGGGGAGTTGTTATTTCGAGGGGGGCTTTTAGAAGCAGGTACTTGAGGCGGGACACTCATGGGCCGGGCGTCAGTGGAAAGATGGATTCCAGTTGTTAAAAACGGTATTAGAGTGCCTGATTTCAGCCTCTTCTTAACGTTCCTCTCTTTTTTAATTAAGAATCATTTCCACTTCTTCTATTAGATTATCAATCTCTCTGGACATGCAATTGGTGTGGGGTTGCGTGACTCTATTAGGTTTTGAAATTTTTGATTTGGCAGGGCCCAGTTCAGGACTAGTTCTCGCCTTGCGTTTTCCCATTCTGTATAAGGATCTCTGCACCAATGTAAGGGTAATTTGAAAGAAAGAGAAGTAGACACAACTATGTCAAAGAACCCCAAACCGTACCTTGAGGCCCAGTGGGGGTGCCAAGCCTGGCCTCCGATGGTCTCAGTCGGCCACGGACGGGCCCACCCGTGGCCCGGGCTTTGTGGCACGCTAGATAGCGACCGCGTTCCAAAAGTGCAGCAGGGATCCTGGGGGATGGAGTAAACTTAAACTCCTCAGGCCTCGCTATTATAAATTCAGGATCTAGTCTCTGGTCCCCAGTACAAAAAATAAAGAGGGGTGGCCCAGCACCAGCCTCTTCCAGGCGCTGACGGGCGCAGGACGGGCCCGCCCTTGACCCGGGCTTTGCCCGGGCACGTCCTGCGATGTGAATTAAAGGGGCCTGGCGGTCCCACCCCCAACAGCAGCTCCAAGTCCTGCGCGACGCGCTAAGTGGGCGCGCAATGTGAATTAAAGGGGCCTGGCGGTCTCACCCCCAACAGCAGCTCCAAGTCCTGCGTGACCCATTCAAGATCACACCCACTGCTGGAATAAAGGATCCAAAGATATCTCCTGTAACCTCTGAACTACTCGCTCCTCTTTTAAATCTCATTTTAAAATATCGCTGCTGGATTGTCAATGTTACCCCCTTGATTGATTTTCTGAAAAAACACTCCCAAATAGTATCTACCATACCAGTCTTTTGGAAATTTGTAATAAGCCTTCTTACCACAGATGTAATAAACAGAGGTACAGTGGGGTCTCGTCCATTTAGCATAAAATCCCATACATTTTTGAACAGGGACACGTCTGCATTCACTCATTCCTACAAACTTATCGTCATCTTTCGATTGCAGCCTACATAAACAAAGCTTTTCTAAATGTTGTCAACCTAAAGCTAAGCGTCCCTGTGTATCAGGTGAATTGTGAACTGTTTTCTTCTTGCTAAGTATACCCTTTTTCTATCATTTTTTTCATTACTTTCTTCTATCATTTTCCTGATTAATAAACCCCTTTTCTACCTGAGTAAGAAAGCATGTTAAGTTATTCCGGTGTGCATATGCTGTGCTAAACGTCAGTGTAGGTTCAAAGAGTCTTCCCACTATATCTATGTTCGTAGCTTTTGCAATGCTGCTCAAATGCTGATTAATAGGAACAAAAGAGAAAACTAAATCACAGTTAGAGTAGAAGTACTGAATTAACACAATCATACACACTATAGTTAGACCAATGCACACATATTTACATCTACTTTGTTTGCCCTATCCAGGATTCATGCTTTCTATAGAATGAGAAAAGAAAAATGAAAAAAATATAAAAATGAAAGCGAGCAAAATAAAAAACAAACCAGCTTTTCAAAATATTTGCACTATTTACAGCAGTTCTTGAAGAAAGTTCTACAAAATTCAACTAAAAGCTCTCAAAAATAGTTTAATGTTCATTTTCAATAGAACAAACTCCAATGATCGCTTATGATTGCTTCCAGAGTGTAATGTCTTTGTTGATCAATTGGCAAGGTTATTTCAAAGCTCAGTTCTCAATCTGATTCCAAAGAAGTGAGGAATCCATACCTAAGTATTAATTCCCTGGGCCCAGCTAAACTACAGTGAGACTATCATTCCTACGTGTTGGATAAGCCTCAACCCAATGGTAGAACACACATACAATGACCAATACCTACTTCAATCCATTGAAGGCAGACATTTCAATTAAATCAAGATGCATTCTGTTAAAAGAACCTCCCTATCTACCTGTGTGGCTCAAATTAACCACTGTACGTTTTCCTTCATTCACTTGCTGGCATGTAATGTATCTGTGACAAACCGCTTCTGCAACCATCTCAATCTGGGGATGTACAATATCTGTTTGAATACGTGAACCATTGCAGCTCTGTCGATATGAACTTGGCCACAATAATTGAGTTCAACAAACAATCTGACAACACAACTTTCCCTTCTTTAGAAATCGAGACATCATCTCCCCCTCTCTTTGAACACAACCTACTTGTATACAACCTCTGCTTTCTTCTTCTGTTGCTACTTCCTACAACTTTTTAATCTGATCCCAGGTGTTAACTATTGATATCAAGAAATTTTGATTTGGCTCACTGGTTTCACTTTCACTACTCCACTCTTCATAGAAGGTGACACAATGGAGTGCACAATATCTGGCAATTTGGTCAGCTTAGGCATTGCCAAATGTTACATAGTCATTCGATCTTTTGTGGGCTATACACTTTACCACTGAAATCTTCTCAGGTATCTGTCAGGCCTTCAACAAATTATTAATTATTTCAGCATTTCAAATGGGCAATCCTGATGAGGTCATGAAACCTTGCTGGTGCCATAGCTGCCCGAAGTCATGGACAACAGCAAATCCGTATTGACTATCTTTGAATATTGTCACTTTGAGCTGCTCTGATCTGCAACATTCTCTTGTAAGAGCAACTAATTTGGCTACTTGGGGGGAAACAACTCCATGAGGCTTCGACCACTCCTGAGAGGGTACAAACTGCATTACCAGCTCTTAGAGTACATTCACTGTCTCTTAAACAGAAACCGTCAACAAAAACAACTTGGTCATTCTCCTCTAAAAGAGTATCCTGAATATCAGGTCTGGGTTTGGTGCACAGTTAATTGACATTGAAGCAGTCATGTTCCACTTCACTAACATAATTTGAATCATCAACATTTAGACGCATTAATGTGTCAGGGTTTAACACTGCACACCTATTGAACACAACATTTGTGGATCCAAGAATCAATAACTCATAACGGGTATGGGGGCATTGGTCAAATATTGGGCCTTGGACCAGGTTAAATGTACTTTGACTGAGTGTTGAACAGAAAGGGTTAAAGGGTGTCCCATCACAATGCCTTCGCATCAACTGATGCTCACACCAGTGCTGGCCACGACCTTTAAACAGCTGGGAAAAGCAGCAGCAACAGAATCCAATGTGGCTGAAAAATATGCCACTAGCCTGTTTGTACCTCCATGCGACTGCATCAAAATAGAAAGAGCACAACCATCACGTTCATGACAAAACAGTGAAAAACCTTTCGTGTAATCAGGCATTTCCAAAGCTGAAGCTCTGCATAAACTCTCTCTCAACTCAATGAAAGCTTTCTTGCACTCTTCAATAAAAGGGACTGGGTCGGTGACGTCTTTATGTGTCAACTTCTGTAACAGTCTGGAAATTACTGAAAAATTCTAGATCCATTGTGACAGTAGCTCACCATGCCCTAAAACATTCTGACATCTCTCTGTGTAACTGGGAATTCATTTGCATAATTCCTGAAACTCTTTCTCACAACACTTTCATCGCACCTTTCTCAATTTGGTGACCCAAATACTTAACTGCTCCTATCAATACTATAACTTAGCCGGGGAAACTTTGTGTCCGTTCTCATCCAAATGATTCAATAACGCAATGGAATCTTGTCTGCAAGCTTCACGTGTATTGGACGCAACCATCAGGTCATCAATGTACTGCACTAAAACAGACTGAAAAGGCATGTTCAAAGACTTTAAAATCTTCTTCGGGGTCTGATTAAAAATGGACAGAGATTCCGAAAATCCCTGTGGAGTACTGCACTATGAATACATGATTGCCGAATCTGAATGAAAAGAGGAATTGACTATCCTCGTGCAAAGGCACTGAGAAAAATGCCTGTGACAAATCAATAACAGAAAACCATTCTGCTTCACATGGAATCTGAAATAAAATCACTAACACTATGGGACAACAGGATACAACAATTTTGTTCTTTCTCAAATGCTGAACTATGCGATATTTCCCACTTGGCTTTCGCAATCCCATAATTGAAGAATTATATGGGCTGCTCATTACTTCTTTCAAAACTCCTTTCCCAACAAAATCTGCAGCTACTGGGTAATACCTTCAATCACCTCTGGAGTCATATTATACTGTGGCATTCTGGGGAAAACCGCATTTGGCTTTACTGTCACTTTGACTGGTCGACACCTTGAATAAGTCCAATAGCTTTCCCTGAGAGATTCCAAACTCTCAACGTTACTGTCTCATGTAATTCATTAGGCAAGTCCTTAACTGTCATGGCAGGAAACAATGTAATGAGAGGATACATATCATCAGTTTGAATGGAAGTTTCATCGTCGCTATTGGTTTGAATTGCTATCCCTTCATGTGCACAAGTGATGGAACTTTTTAATTTGCCCAGTAAGTCTCTTCCAAAGAGACGCAGGACTTGAATCACAAACCGTAAAAAGGTGCAGACCTTCAAAGGTTCCTATTTTAACTAGAATGGGCTCTGTAATATGATTTACCAAATGCTGGTTTGCTACTCTCTCACCCTGGATTGTTGTTCTTGAAAGGGGCACATTTGGGACTTCTTCAGATCTGAAAGTGGAACAAGTTGCTCCGTTGTCAACCAAAAATGAAACATCTTGACCCACAACATTCGCATTCACATAAGGAACACGATCTTCTACCAACAATGAGGTGCCCAACACACATTCTTTCTCTTATGAACTCTCTCTCATGTATTCTTCACTCACTTCATAAATCAATGGGTATTGTGTGATTATTTAATTTACATTTGCAGTAGTTCTTTGGTTCGAGTTCTGCTGAGTAACCATTACTTGTTCGTGTGTCATTGGAACTTGTGGTGTCTGCATTTGCTGTGGGACATGTATTTGTTGTTGGGGAAATCGTACTTGTTTCAGGGGAACCTGCATTTGGATTGCTCCTGTAGGAATGTTCATGGTTTGATTTCGGGGCCTTTGATTTTGAAATTTACTGTTGTCAACCATATGTGCAACACCAACACCTTTAACCAAATTATTTACATTACTAAAGGGGCACTCCCATTTCTAATGTCCGACATTGCCGCACACATGACAAGGATGCATTTTCTTCATGTTCTGAACATCAGCCACATTTGCATTTGGAGATATTCAAATTCCATGACCTCCACCTCTGAACTGAGGCACCAGGTTGCCTCGCTGCTGTGTTCCCTGCATTCCTCCTATATGCACCATTGCCTGCGAACCCTGCACACATGCTGCTTGGGAAGACTTGGTTTGCATCAACATTGCCTTATCCTTCAACATTTGCTGCTTTAAATCAGTCTCATCACTACAGTATTTTGTGTATTGCAACACTTCATCAATCAGCTTTCCTTGCCAACAAATCAAATGAATCTGAATCATATTTCTAAGTTCAGGCTTCAATCCTTTAACAAACCTAAACACAAAATGAATCATGTCTCTCTGCTCAATAATCTCTGTGCAACTGTTGTGTTGAAATGCTTTCAGAAGTTTCTCATAATAAGCATTAACAGACTCCTTAATTTCCTAGGATATCCTGTCAATCCTTTGCCAATCAATATCTTTCGGGGAAACTCTAGTTTTCAGAAACTCAATCATCTTGTAATAGTTTTTCATCACCTCTTCAGACGGCACACCTGTAATTGCATCCCTCAGCAGCTCATGCCTTGGCCAATCAATGCTTCTTTTAAACCCAACCCACAAATCTGCTGGAACCACATTCTCAGACAAAGTGTTCAAATTTTCCCACAAACACTTTGCAAGTTTCACAAACCTCTCTCTTTGCTGAAACCATTCCAGTGGGTTTCCCTTAGCTTTGTATAATCATTTGTAAATTACAGTATGTCCCTTCTGCTCTAAAGAACATGAACAAAATTCACTCTAGGAATTTCTCTCATTGGTATCATCTTTACAGCTCCCTCAGCCTGCTGTACATCATTTGAAGATGTAGTCGGCTTTTTCTTCTGATCTCTTTTCTTTGCCTATCTACGTTCCCATTTATCTAATGCTACCCATGTTTGAATGCTTTGAAAGAATTTCTTAATATGAATTTTCATTCCAGGTGTTCTCATGTTTGCAATGTCTCTCAAGTCAAATTCTAATCTGTAACTCCTGTTCAACTTCTAGGATTTATTTGTTTTGATTTCATATTCCTCAGCTAATTTAGCTAATTTCTCATAAACCTGTCCTGCTTGAAGAGTAACATCCTTGCACACAAAGTGCAATTCATTGTCATTGTAAGAGTATACCATTTATAATTCAAGTGTTCCTTCAATCATTTCATTCAATTTCAATTTTAATCTAGCCATGTTCAATGTCTTTTCTTCATAAGACATGTTTCCTGGAACTCATACTCCACTCATATTGTCTAACCATTCCATCAATTGCAGTGCTGATAACCCTTGCGAGCTAATGTTGTTACCTCTATCTCAGGGCATAAACTATGGCACATTACATTCGGCTCTCATAGCCTGCTGTTGGGCCTTCACAGATGGCCCCATGGAGCACTTGGGGCATGTCACATCAACCAGTGTACCAACTCCATTATGTATCCGGTTTGAACCAAAATAATTCACAGGGGTCATGGCTGGCACAGTACTGTTTAGTCTCCCCATTTCTGCATTAGTTCCAAAAGGTGAATTCATTGCTGATAGTGGATTTGGAATCTGGGGACCACTCTCATTATTACCTGTGGCATACAAAGAGACTACTGGACCTATGGTTACAGGAACTGTTAATGCTTCCGGACCTCACAAATTTGTCTAATTTGGTGGGAACATTAATCTTTTACTTTGACCAGTTAATACTGTCCCAAAAGTCTGATTTGACAGATTTGGGGTAATATTCTGTGGTGTCATTGCTGGGGACTACATAGGCATTGTCCATCTCTGGACCATGACTTGTGCAGATGTCTGTATATTAGGTATGGACTCAAACTGGGTCATTCTTGAATTCCGAAGTGGCTGTGGCATAACTGGAACTGGAACATTCTGAATGTTTTAAAATTTGGAACTGTCGGATAAACTGTTGGCACCTGTGCAACGTTAGCAGTAGGTACGATCTAAACCTAGCTTTGTGCAACTGGAGCTGTCTCAACACTCAGGACTATGTTCTGGCTTACCGATTCAACTGCCCTATGCAGTTGGGGACAATTCTGCAACAACTGAGTAATGAATTCATCATCTGAATCACTTTTGACATCTGCTACCCTTTTATTTTCACCCAATTTCTGTTTTGGATCTTCCTCAGATTTCTTTTTGGCTTTAGGTTTAACACTTACATCATCTTCCTGTGTAATTGCTGGAAATAACCTCACTGCGTGTAATGTATCTGCTCTCCACATTCTCTGCTTTGCATCCCATCTAGCTTCTGCTAGCATCTTTTATCCTTTCCTCATTCTCCTTTCAAGTTTCCGAGTCTCTTTTTGTTTGTCTTGCGATTATTTCCCAAATAGCAAGTGCTTCAAATTGTGTGGGTCTAGGAAGGGGGTTTGAACCATACAACACCCTCCTCAAATTCTCTAATACTCTTAAGTTAAATGTTCCATGACAAGGAAAAGCTAAGGCCCCTTTCTTCTCAGTTTTTTTTGCACCATTGATTTACCCAAAGACATACTGAAACTGCTCTCTCCTCCATTACCTCGAATACTGGAGTACCCTCAGGTGGAGGAGGCTCACCCACCCTAACTGGAATAAAAGCATCTCCTCATAACGCACTCCTAAAGCTTTAGAAAACTTCATTTTTACACAAATCTAATTCACAAACATAAATACTACAAACCAGGAAATAATCTTCAATCCCCAATCCTTTTCGCAAGCTGTCTTCAACCTATAGCAGAGCAGTCCAATCCATGTGAGGCTTTTCTCACCAACCAACCCATCCCAAAGCGGACCAAATGACATCATAATAAGTCAATCAATCAGAAATTTGTAAAGCACACTACTCACCCGTGAGGGTCTCAAGGTGCTGAGGAGGGGAGGGGGCAGAAGAGGGAGGGAGGTGCTGCTACTGCTCGAACAGCCAGGTCTTGAGAAGTTTCCTGAAGGTAAGGAGGTCTTTGGTCTGGTGCAGGTGGGTGGAAAGAGTGTTCCACATTTTGGCGGTGAGGTGTGAGAATGATCTACCGCCGGTTATAGTTCTCATGGGACGGTTGCGAGGGTGAGGTCAGCGGAGATGCGGGTCGGGGTGTAGAAGGAGAGACGTCATACTCACTTCGCTCTGCAATTGCACATCTTGTGAACACAAAAACCAAAACCTGTCTGCTCATTGTGGGTGGGACTCAAATGCTTTGAAAGCTGTACGGAACTTTCAACTGCGGCCTTTCACACAAAACAGCTAATCTTCCTGCTGTGGCTGTCTCACAAACGCAAGTAAGATTTGACCAGCAAACCTCACTCCAATCGGATCTTCCATGTACACTCTGAGTTCACCTAATACTAACCTACATACACTTGTATAATACTCTGGAGTCTTAGGCCTCTCAGCACTCATTAACAACAACAACCACATGGACAATTTTGAGCACAAAGTGCAACATTCATCTGCAGTATGCCAAGTCTGCACTCTCTTACTTGGAGTTCACAAGCTCCCTACTCAATTACCTAGTACGCAAACTCCCTACTCACATCATACATCACATTTTACTATGATCTAATCAAAGCATTGTAAGTGCAAACCCTACTAAAAACACATACTGTACACTTGTAACACAACAGTGGAATTTCATCAACCCTTACACTACGCCAAAAACAACTTAAAATGTGGGCAAGTTCTGATTCTCCTCCTCACAAGACAAAACCATAAGTCTGCTACCAAAAACTGGTGCTGAGCGGGCCCTGGGAAGATTTTCTCCTCGGTTCTGGCTCATAAACCACACATGCACAGGTGAGACACCATCACTATTCTCATCTATGGAGGTCAACTAGATCTTTGGACTTGGCAAAAAGTGCAGTAGTCAGAATCTCGAATCGCAAATCAATTACATAAATCACAAAACAATTTTAAACAACATAAACAATTTAACACTAAATCAAACTCCAAATTGAATGAAGTTTTAAAGCTTTATTACAACCCCAAAATCAATGCCACGTATTTGATGAGCAAAACTAAATTATAAACATATATGAAAACCATGGGCTGACTACTAAACATCAACATTGTTGGACAGTCCAAAAGAATAATATGACTAAGTAACAACAGTACATGTACATTATTGTTAGAATTCAAAGCAGATGATGGTGACATCAGTAAATCATCAAAATACAGTTAAACATTCAATTTCAAATTTCTGAGCTGGGCCATTCCTATCGCTAACACAAATTTGGACTTGCATGGGTGGGAACAGACAAACACGTGCAGGCAAAAGCAAAAATAAAGACAGACAAAAATAATGTGAAAAATTCTAACTAGGACAATTCACTATACAAATTACGCTGAAATAAGTACCTAACTGAAAAGGAAACAAGAAACCACATTTAGTTATAGCTCTCCTCATGGGACAGCATACAAGGATGATACATCAAGCAGGATGGCACCTTCTTCTGGTGTCAGCTGACAGCAGCAGCATCAGGACAGTCAGAGCACGGGCTGCACATAGAACAGATCAGCAGTTCAGAATTAGTTGGGTTTATTGGTACTGAACCACATAACAGAATAGGGCAATTAAGACTATGATGAGTCTATGTACCTAAAGAATAGGAGGGTGACAACAAACCTAATACAAAGGTGAACCCACTCTAGCAGACATCAAAACAACTTCAAGGCAGGAGGGGATCTAAGTGAAAACTGACTTCAATTTTAAAGTTCCTCACTAATTAGAAATATGCACAATCCATTCATTGGTCCTTCAGGTGAGCTAACTTCGGATTTCAGATTCAGCATCCAATGGCTGTAGAGGGCACCAATGAATTTGCGACTATTCCAAATCTTCTCAGCAAAAGTACATTGTCATCTAAATGATTTCACACATTTCCAACAAAATATTACATTCTCCATTATTTGTTACTTCAGGACCTTTCCCACGACACACAATAAACTAAACTAATACATTCCACATGAGAATTACAAATCTCCTGTCTTCTTGGACAGCTAGAAGCAATGGTGCAACATTGTTAATCCTAAAACATGTTGCTTGCCTTCAGTACAATTGGACATTCAAGATTCAAAATAACAGCCTAGGGAAAGAATTCAGGTCAGAGGGGAAAGAATAAACAAGTGATGTTCCATTACTGCTGCAAAATGAATCTTTCAGACCTAGTCAAGCTAAGAAAGCCTTAATACACATCAATACATTAATGCATTAATAAACCTATTGCACACCTTACAATTCATATATACAAAGCAAATTATTTAATTGCAAACATTATTTATAACATGTTAAAACTAATTTAAACATGCATTTGTTTTTCTGCACACATGTATCTTGCATTAATAAAATTCAATTAATTCAATATAAGTGCATTTAATTCATTTTTATTTAATACTTTTGACATTAATTCACGCTAATACTTCATTCAAAATGATTGCAAAACTCTCAAGTTAAAACTTGGTGCATAATGCGAATGATGGCCACATGGTTCACTATAATTAAAACATGCACATTTTACAACTCTGCCAGGTCTTTAAAGTGTAGGTTAATTAATCACCATATGCTAACTTATGCCTCTATCATATTAATAACATTTAATCTCTCTCAGGCACATGTCTATAAGTAAATTAAATGTCCGTTGTGGACATGAGTGTACTGAAATAATTTTCTATGCAGTTGAAATACTCAAAAGGTATTATGCTTAAGGACACAGGGTTTCAACCTATGGAAATATAAGGCAATTAAGTAATTGAGGCACTGACAAGAATTCCCAAATGCACAAGATAAATGCCTGAAAATTATCAGATGTTACAACTGAACCTCATAGGTGCATCCAAAGGAGCGAAATAAATAAAATATAGTTCAAATACTATTTACATTAGAGACTTAAACTTGAGAATTTAAAAGTGATGTTGTATTTAACATAGAACTAGCAGATGTAACGTCTCACTGAGGGGGTTTCCAAATGAAATATATAGGCCAATTATGTACATAATTGTATTTGTTTTTTATATAGCACCATCTTTGTCACAGGATAATGGAATGCTGGACAAATATGAAACAATGATCTTTTTGACAATAAATAAGAAAATAGATTTAAAAAATGGCTCAACCTGCAAATCCTAAGGCAAACAATATTCCAACAAAAATATTTTGAACTTTTTAAGAAATGTTGAAGCATTGAGCAAGTCTGAGCATACTTTGGGCAGTGAAATGCATGACTAGGCTGTCCCTGTGGGCCCCTGCACTGCTCATGCCCCTGTTACCCCCTTTCCGCCAGCCTTTGCATGGCGGTCAGACTGCCATGCAAAGGCTGGCAGAAAGGGGACTTGTAATCCCCCCAGGGTAGCGCTGCCCTTGTTGGATTGCGACCGCCAAGAACGCCAGGCTGTCGACAGGCAGTAACCTGGTGGTGCTGGCAGTCAGACCGTAGCCCATGTGCCAAGGGCATAATGGGGCGGTCAGCCAGCCCTGTCTGTTGCGGTCCGACCGGCATCGCAAGTGTGGTTGTCTTGAAGCCACCACAATCGTAATAAGGACTATAGTCACTTACCGGAGTCAATCAACTGATAAGTGGTGTCATTTTTTACAGCAATTAAAAGCGACGGTTGGGCTGGAATTTTGGATTTACTGGAAGAAAAAAAGAAGGAATGTGGTTTACTTAAATTGAACTTTAAGCCTGCTTTTGCCATTCAAGCTTTAATCACCAAATAAACTATTAATCAATGGCAAACGTTGGTCTGTGATGACATAATGAGATGAGCTCAGGTGCTGTTGGCTTACTGTTGTTGGACAGGTATACGAATTTGAACACCAGTTTCTCCAAAGGTTCCATGTAAATTCCATATATAGATTTTGAAGCAGAGATTGGGAATCTTTCCATTCAGGTTCTGAAGATTCATCACCTGTCTGAATCCTCCCTTTACATTGGGCACCTCAAAAGTTGTGGAGTAGCAGCCCCTCATCCAATCTTTTGGGGGTGCTGGCATTGCAGTTCATGAATCCCTTCCTGCAAAGCTTCACACCTGCATGGGATATTGGGCTAACATGCATGGAGTAAATCAGAGTCTGATGCCAGAGAAATACATTTTCTGCACTCTCAGGGCCTCACTTACAATGCCTTTGGAGCAGGTTGGTGCAGCGAGTGCCTTGCGGCACCGCCTTGTACCACCTGGAAAAGCCTGAAATGAGCCCTATTGACAGGATACAGCACATTTCTGTCATCTTACCCTGGGCTGCTGCACAAATTGCTGCTTAGCGCCATTGCAGGCCCCCTTGAACCACGATGCAAGGGTGCCGGCGTTGTGAGCACAATTGTTTTTGTGCAAGAAGGGACACCCTCCTGCACAAAAACAATCACAAGAGGTGTTTTCCTCTTTCTATGTGTGCTACAGACTGCAGCACATATAAAAGGAAGAAAAACGAGGAGAAATAAAGACATTTCTCCCAGTTGCATCATTGTTACGTCATCTCTGAGGTGGTGTAGGAATCTCATGCATTCTCAGATTTATAAATCTGGGAATGCATATGATTTTTTTGGGTTCCATTGGGGAACACCCCAAGCAGCACCAGTGGAATGTCCTTTTCACACAGTGTTATGCGTGAAAGCAGTCCATATTTTCTAGGACATGAAGATCTACGCAAGGTGAGTTTACATGACCTTGTAAATATGGACTGGCATACTGCGCCACCGAGGCATAAAACAAAATGACGGTCTGGTGGCGCAGTGTGCCACTAGGGCCTCCTAAATGAGGCCCTCAGTTCAATAGCAGCAAACGTATCAATGAGTTTCTGAAAATTGACTCCAAGAAGTACTGAACCTGCTCAAATAGTCCCTCATTGGCACCTTTGGTAAAGAAGAAATCATAGAGTGAGGACTGCGTTTTTTGGAGAATGAAGGCTAAAAAGAAACCTCACTTTTGGTGCCAAACGACTCACATTGTCTCCCAGTCATGTTATAAGATCATCATCCATGATAAGAGGGGGAAAAAGAAGACACTTGGTTCATATTTTCATTTATTTTGAACTAGAAAGGCACACTTTACGCTCTCAAATGCCTTCTAAACTATATCCTCCAGATCTGTTAAAATGAGCCTTTCACCCGGAAAAGGCATTGGAAGAATTGTTAGAGATTTTACTAAAATCTAATACATCAAAATACTAATCAATATGAGTGGATTGTAGGCTAATTAAACACTACATTTTGAACATGCATTTTCCTTTCTAAAGTCTGCGTGACCTGAACTTGTTTCTCTTGCTAACATTAACAAATTTAAAACTGCCATATCTCAGCTGAAATGTTTTTTCGTGACTTTTTGCATGACTTTTTGTGCTGCAGACTTCCTATGCCAACAAAGGAAAGCTATATTTTCTATTCCTTTTAACCACTTGGCTTACATTGGAACCTCTACTTCCTTAAATAATCTTTAAAAATGTTTCCTTATGTATAATCTTCTAGTTTAAGGGTGTGTGAGAACAAAGATGACATAATGTGACCATACCAAAAACTTACATGGTGTCAGGAAGGATTAACCTGTGCCTACGAATTCCATGCAAGCAGGTGTAAGATTTCAAATCCTCGCCACCTGTGTTCACCCTGAGTTATTACCATCCAGTGCAAAAACAAGTGAGGGAGAAACAGGATTGGAAGAACAAGCATTTGCAATGCAACGGGTCTCGCGTTTGCTCATGTTAGAGCTGATATCGTTGTAAACTCCTAACGCGACTTTTCACCTATTGGCAAAAGTGCTTTTATTTACGTACCCGAAAAAGTGCAATTAACTATGTAAAGCGCTCGACTTCTGCCAAGCGAAATCGCGCTAGTAAATTAGAGAAAAAGTAGTCCACGAGCCGGACAGAAAACAGCGAGCCTCGCATGTTTTCTGTACTTGGTCGATGCGCTTGAGGAGGACTAGCCACCGGAAAAGGCATGACCTATGCATGCCTTCAACTAATGAAAACAAGCAGATTTTATTAGGCAGGCCCACAAACCAATGAAAAACACTGACGTGACGTCAACAGGGCTCCGAGCCCTTTTCTAAACACTAAAGCGTCTCGATGCGATACGCATGCATGAGCGCATGCAAAGCAGGCTCGACCCTAAAAAGAGAGAACCTGCCTCCTAAGCCTGGTGCGCTTCTATTCCAGTAATTTTTCTTTTCTTATTTAACCTTTTAGGTCTTGATTTATATTGAACTTTCAGTAGCACCTACAGCAATAACAAGAACAATGCTCTAAGAATATGCATTTCATATCACTGTTATTTTATTCACTCAGCAGTTCATTCATGCAACTGCCTGTTGAACTCTGAAAACTAGCCTCTCCCTATAATGGTGGTTTATAGAAGTCATGCAATATATGTATTTATGTATATATAAGTATAAGCAGAACTTATAATCTGGCTTCTCAGTTCTTTTAACTCAGACTCTGAACCTTCTTTTCTCAAAGTTCCCTTAAGGTGACATCTAGAACCAGTAACCAAATTGTCTTAAATAGTCTCTTGTAGGAACAAATTAATTATCAAATATTATTGTAAATAACTTGAAGCTTACTGACTTTCTTCTCAATAGTATTCAATGGGCAACTTCTTCCTTCTCAATGGATTGCACAAAAGAAATTTTCTTCAGAAAGTATTTTTGTGAAAGAAACACTAACACTAAAAAGGGGAATAACTGTAGTGTGCATCCCACACTAGAGGGATATGAAGGTGGAGCTTTAAAATGAAAAAACTCCTGTCAAAAAACAATACTAAGCAAGAGCGCTGAAGAAATGCTACCTTCCTCGCTGTAGTGGTGGTTGAAGTGTGCATTTTCCATGCAGCGCATGTGTGAAGAGGAGAGCAGCGCAAGGACTGCACTGAAAAGCTAGAGCGCTTGCTTCTGATTACTGGGTGCCTCCTTTTAGATGTATAGCAGCGGGAACCAGACAGCATTACCAGCAATATCCCAAATAATGTCATCAAGCGGTTTCTGCACAGTCTGAAGCGAGAGTAAGTTGAGTAAATCAGTCTTTGCTTGCCGGGAGGGCGAGTTTGTATATTGGCCATGGTGTTCCTGACAAATGACTGTTTTCTCTTTCACAGATTTAGGCAAATGAGAAAACATTCAAGTGTTGCAGTGTAGTTACATTTTTATATTAACTGTATCATATATTTAGAACACTCTTTGTTAGAACTTACCAAGTCAATGGAAACTGTTCCTGTTTCATGATGTCCCCTTTTTCCATCGAATGACTGAACATGTATCTATGAAATAGTTTAAACTTTGTACTTTGTATAAAAGTGTCCCAGGAAAAAAATACAGGGTTTCTCTTGCTCGCTCTCTCTCTTTCTCAATATGAGGCTATGCCATATGCCAACCCCAATCACTATCAGTTCATTGCTCATAACGTGCTGCAGAGATGTTTTCTCTTTTTGCCGTGACTGGCATTTTCTTCTCATTCACAAATGAACAACCTTGGAGGCTAGACAGACTCTTGGACACTTGATCCTGTTTGCTATTTTATATTCTATTTCTTGATACTCTCTGACTCAAATGATTCTCTGTCACGGAATTTCGACTGCTCTCTTACAAGAAAACTCTTTTGGAGTTAATCTATTCTAAAAGTATTTTTCCTATTTTAGAAATATAGATTAAGGATAGATTTATGGGAAATGGAGAAGCAATGTTCTGCAACTTATGCTTGATTAATAAAGAAAACCTGAAAAAGGTCTGCGAAGTAATGATTAATGAAGCATTTGATATTTAGTTACAACTCTCATTGTTGACTCCCATAACTGACATCTGACTGAAGTAATAACAATTGAGTTTTAAAGAAATGTAGTTTCTTATTCCCCAGATCATTTCAAATGCCCACAATTGATTGTACCAAGAGTTGCAGAGGTATTGATAAATTTAGGACTCTCTGCTCTCCCAAAAAGTTGGTAGCTGAGGTAAGTTTTAAAAGATGAAGGAAAAGAAGTTGCAATAATTAAAAGTGCCCAATTAGATACAAGCCTATTTGCTGAAGGGATGCAGTTTCTGAAGAGGTGGCAGATAGCAGTTGAAGAACTGGTGAATCGATGCATTGCATGTGATTTTCAATAGGGTAAAGCACCAACATTGTAATGATTGATGTGGACTATACACTTATGAACTACATTTGTTTGTTGATGTTTTGAATTGAATTATTGATGTTATAGGTGCTTCTTTCGAAGAAGATAAAAGGTTATCAGACTAAGAAGTAGCCTAAGATAGGGGTAAAAGAAACAGGGATTTGTTGTTTTTGTCTTTTTGATGAGGTGTAGGTTGTGAGACTTGGTCGACTACACAAATAGATAGCAATATAATAAAATGTTGTGATTGTACTAACTTTGATTGGTGTTTGTGAAATCTGATACACAAAGGTGACACAACACTGATTAGGTGATTTTCCCGCAGGTCAAGAACTCATCATTGTGAGTGGCAAAATAGTGTTTGAATAAAAATTCAGAAGGTGCAAAACCTAGTTAATTCTGTTACTATTGTTTTTTCCTTAGGAGAAGCGGTCCACAAATGATGTTATTTTATATCGTTTAGTTATTAGAATTGAAATATTTTGTATTATGCAAAGGAATTGTAAAGGGGGGTGAACAGCTGCAAGGAGTTAGCTGTTGCGTCATATTGTGCAGCTTGGGTATTGGTCAGTTGGTGTAACGCTGTGCTGTGATTGGTTGAAATACTTCAAGAGTGACACTGAGATTGATTGATTGAATTACTGAATTGTATTATTTGAAGAAAATAATTTTGAGATTTGACGTATATGCAACAATTTCAAAATAATTGAGATGCTGCCATTTTCATTATCAATTCTGTTGAAATTAACTTGAAATCATGATATTTTACAAAGCTCTTAGGAGTTTAATGAGAGGTGATGAGGTGATGAGGTGATTCCAATAAGGTCGGGTGCAGAAGCACATCCTAAGGGTACGCAGCATACCATATAATAATTGATGAAGGGTTACATACATGTGTTTGGCTTTGCAAGTGGTGCAAGACCACTGAAACAGAGGGTGCATTGATTATTCCCAGACAGGGTACATTTCATTTAAGAATTATTGACAAATTAGAAGAAAAACCTCATAAAATGAAGCCACCTTCTAGACCTACACAGTTTGAAGCACTTAGGGCCAGATGTAGCAAAGGTTTTTCCCCATTCTGTGTCTATGGGAAAAAGTGTTCGTACATATGGCCCTTAGTGCTTGGGAGAAAATGGCTAAAAAGACAAGGAGAAATTATGCAGATGCAATTTGGTACTGCCAAAGTCAAAGATGGAGGAAGAGTATAGCAGAGGCTGCTAGACAATATCCTCTGCTTACTAATGAAAGGAATGCAAAGGTTGAAGAATTTGAAAAACCTAAAAAGAAAAGAATAAAGGGAAGAAACAAGTGAAAGATGAAACAAAAACTGATACTGATTCTGATTAAGATGATGAAATTTTAGATTAATTATTACCTATACGTCTGCCACCTTATGTGGGTCCTGGACTAAATGATGGACATCAGTTGACTAATAATGTGACCATAGCTGTGGGCACAATTGCACTACAGACGGTTGTTTCACAGCCTGTTATTACACAGCCTTTAACTCAACAAGAAATTACAAGTGTTCCAGCACAAATGAGAACTACTCAGGCTTTAATATTCACAGATGCTACAGCTTCTGTGATTATGACTCCAGCACAAATGACTGAATTGGTCTCAACCCAATCGAAGCCTGTTCAGATTATTTTCACACCAACGTAGTAGTTCAAAAAGCTACTAGGCACTACAGTAAATTGTTTATCCTGACATTGCAAAATTCTCAGATTGTAGTTTGGACACCAACACAAACTATTCAGGCATTAGGAGAAGTAAGATGATTTACTTTCATAACACAAGTTGCACCAGGTGGAAAGTAATCCGCTAAAGGTGGGATATTTACCCCTTTGCTTGAAGAGGCTGCCAGAACTTGTGGGAAAGCTGAGGATGCAGAAAAACGGAGTTCCAATTCATGTCCCAATGCCAGTCCAGTCTCAGGAAAAGAGAGACCAATATATGATCCAAGATTTAACATTTAACTAGAAGAAATAATGAGAGGAGGTTTAGATCTTACCCATATGAATTATTGTCAAGAAAAAAATACTTATTTGTGTAAAGAAATAAATAACAAGGAGAGCTGCAAGTGTACATGAAAAATTAACAAAATTAGCAAAGAAAGATGATGTTGATATCTCAACGAGTGTCCCATTACAGAAAAGCTTTAGTGTAAATCTGGATGATGAATCAATTGTAAACATGTGTTCTTCAGGAATGAAAATACATTTTGATGAATTAATAAAATGCGTTCGAAGAGGGAGTGAATTTGATAAATGGGAAAACAAAACATGAAAAGAAAAAGAAACAGGCAGAGGATGCTGAGGGGAACAGAAAACAAACTGCACGTACTGAAAGGGATGTGGGAACTAATGCTTATCCTCTGATCGAGATACCAGGTGGAGGTTAAGTGCATGTCACTTGGAGCATTAGAGACCTTACATGATGTATGAACAATTGCCAAAAACTGAGAGAAAGTCTGATGCAATGGTATACTCAATTTGAGAGATTTGTTAAAATTCCAAATATGTTGTGGATTGATTTAAATACATTCTTTGATATTGTGGTTCTGAGAGACTTTTGGGCGGAATGTAAAATTTCATGTTCAATGGGCAGAAGCAGAACCTTCAACAGATCCTCACACAAATGCACCTTCACCTCTTGTAATGACTAAGTTTAAAGAAGTGATAATAATTTTGAAGTGTAGAGTTCCACCAAAAGATTTGGATTATTTGAAAATAAAACAAATTCAGCAAGATGTTAAGGAGTCTGTACATGAGTATTATGAAAGATTGATAAAAGCATTTCAGCAGCATACAGGACATAAGCATCTTGATCCAGCAGAAATGGGATTTTTCATTTCATAGTTTGTGTCTGGTCTGTGACCTGAGATTAGTCAGCTCATACAGCAGAATGTGATTCGATGGCAGACAAAGGGGGTCATTACAACATTGGCGATATAAGGCGCTTACCGCCGTGCAGAAGACCGCCAATACACCGCGGCGGCGGCGGTAGACCGCCACAGCTATTATGACACACATCACGGAATCCGCCGAAATTCAGACACCCACACAATACCGCCACATCAAAGGTCAGCGATAAACATGCGGAAACAATTCCTCCACCTCCACGCCAACAGAAACACGCCCATGCCATTACGACCCACGAACCCACGCAGCGGTCTTTCAACCGCGGTATTCCATTGGCGGTACACACCGTCACGCTCAAAATACACACACATCTACAAAACACCACCACAATTACAAATACACACACCTGATACACATACACACACCACTCCCACACACCCAATACAATATAAAACACACACCCACATCACCCACAAACCCCTACAACCAAAAATTCTGAGAGAAGGCGAGAGAGAGAGCACAGAATCGAGAACCCCATCACACAGAGGCACACAACACCATCACCCACACAACATCCACGCACAAGAAACCACATACCACTACACTCACCACACTCATCAACACATACATCACCCCACACATCACACACACCACCCTATGTCACGCCAAAGACACCCCGCTTGTCCGAGGAGGAGCTCAGGGTCATGGTGGAGAAAATCCTACGGGTAGAGCCACAGCTATTTGGCTCACAGGTACAGCACACATCCATAGCCAGGAAGATGGAGCTATGGCAAAGAATAGTGGACAGGGTCAACGCAGTGGGACAGCACCCAAGAAATAGGGAGGACATCAGGAAGAGGTGGAACGACCTACGGGGGAAGGTGCGTTCCACGGTATCAAGGCACCACATCGCGGTTCAGCGGACTGGCGGTGGACCCACACCTCCTCCCCCTCAACTAACAACATGGGAGGAGCAAGTCTTGTCCATCTTGCATCCTGAGGGCTTCGGAGGAGTCGTTGGAGGAACGGACACTGGTAAGTCAAATCTTCACTATCATATCCCCCACCCTACCTGCATGCTATCACAGACCCCCATCCTCACACCCTTTCCTATCACCCAAACTCCTCACTAATGTACCCATAACACCAACTACACATCCCAACCCCAAGACCAGCATGACACAACTAAGCATGGACACCCATCACTAAAGCATGCCCACTGCACATACCCAGAACACCCCCCAACCATCAGCACACAAGCCCCCACACAGGAATGCCTGCACTGGGGTTCACGCACACCCACCCATTGCACACCATGAAACACACACATGCAATAATCATGTACTTATACCCCTGCAGGAACCCGAAGGAAAGTCACCACACCAGAGGGTCCAGACAACACCACTCCACCCCTAGAAGAGGCCCACAGTGACGATAGCAGCTCTGCCCAACTGGATCTTGATGACCAGCCCGGACCATCGTGGGACTCAGGACAGTCGGTTCCCCTTGCCCAGCCACAGCCCAACACCAAACTTCCACCCTCTGGTAACACCAGCACAGCCCCCACCCAGCGGGCCCAAACCTCCCTACCCAGGACAGGCCAATCAGCGGTGTGTCCACCACTACAGAGCACCCAGGCTAACGCAACACCCCAACAACAACAGGGACCTGGGGGCAGTGGTAGTGGGCACACGGTCCAGGGGACGGAGGCACAAACATAGGGGAACTGGGAGGGCTGCTGTGCGACAGAGGGAGGACAGGCCAAGGGAACCAACTCTCCACGAGGCCCTCTCCTCCATCATGGGAGCATACCACCACTCCCAGGAGACGATGGCGACGGTCCTGGACAAGTTGCAGGAGACCCTGCGTCTGCAGGAGGAGCAGTATTTGGGGTTCAGGGAGGAACTCAGGACCATCGGCTCCGCCCTGGGCACCATCGTAGGGGTGCTGACGGACATTCAAAAGACCTTGAGGGACACCGTGGCACTCCAAGGGGGCCCCTGACACTAGGCAGGACGACGAACTGCCCACCACCTCCGCCGGCGCTAGTGGACAGGACGCCCCGCTACAGGACCACCACACCAGCACCCCATCCCCTGCAGATGGACAACCACCACGA
Organism: Pleurodeles waltl; assembly: GCF_031143425.1. Taxonomy (NCBI): domain Eukaryota; kingdom Metazoa; phylum Chordata; class Amphibia; order Caudata; family Salamandridae; genus Pleurodeles; species Pleurodeles waltl. The sequence continues at coordinate 931,913,752 of NC_090448.1, read as the reverse complement.
AAGCGGGCCCTGAGATCCAGGAACAGGACAGAGCAAGATGGCAAGACCCCCGCCAGGAAATAAGACCACCCTGATTGTCCCCCCACTGTCCCACTTTGTTACCCTGTCCAAATCGGAACTACCCCAGCTCCACTTCCAATGCCCAGATGGGCAGTGCACCTGTGAGACTAATAGACTGGACACTGCCATGGACATTCCTCCACCATCACCAATCCCCATTTTACAACCCCCCTCATTTTTTTGCACTTAAATAAACACCCTTGAAACACTAAATAAAATGGAGTCAGTCTATGTTTGTAATATTGTATTATCAATTACAGTGTCATAATGGGTTACCCATTGGAAGGCAAACATACCAATGTCACACATCACAAGCCCTTCAAGGATGCAAGCAGTTGACACGTAGGTTACCACATTTGTGAAACTGAAATGGAAGGGGACAACTCAGTTAACAAATAGTGAGTGAAATTTCGGTACAGGATAGAGGTAGACGTGTGAAAGTGAATATAATGTTAAACCTGAAAATGTACTCACCTGTGTTTCACTGGAAATATTGTTGTATGACTGACTCCCTGTTGTCGTTTTCTTCTTCCTCAGCTTCATCCTCATCACTGTCCACAGGCTCCACAGGCTCCACAGCTGCTACAACACCGTCATCTGGATCATCCTCCTGTAGAAAAGGCACCTAGCGTCGCAATGCCAAATTATGGAGCAGGCAATGATGATGTCGCACACCTTCTTCGGTGAGTAGAATAGGGACCCACCTGTCATATCAAGGCACCTGAACCTGGCCTTCATGAGGCCGAAGGTGCGTTCGATAACCCTCCTAGTCCGCCCATGGGCCTCATTGTAGCGTTCCTCTGCCCTGGTCCTGGGATTCCTCACTGGGGTCAGTAGCCAGGAAAGGTTGGGGTAACCAGAGTCCCCCAATAGCCATACACGGTGCCTCTGGAGTTCACCCATCATATCAGGGATGCTGCTATTGCGCAGGATGTAGGCGTCATGCACAGAGCCAGGGAACATTGCATTTACCTGCGAGTTGTACTGGTCTGCCAAACAGACTATCTGGACATTCACCGAATGATAACTCATCCTGTTTCTGTACACCTGTTCACTCCTGCGGGGGGGACCAGAGCTACATGGGTCCCATCAATGGCACCTCTGACGTTGGGGATATGTCCAAGGGCATAGAAGTCACCTTTAACTGTAGGCAAATCCTCCATCTCAGGGAAAATGATGTATCTCCTTACGTGTTTCAGCAGGGCAGACAACACTCTGGACAACACGTTGGAAAACATAGGCTGGGACATCCCTCATGCCATGGCCACTGTTGTCTGAAAAGACCCACTTGCAAGGAAATGGAGCACTGACAGCACCTGCACGTCAGGGGGGATTCCAGTCGGATGGCGGATTGGTGACATCAGGTCTGGCTCCAACTGGGTACATAGTTGCTGGATTGTGGCGCGGTCAAACCTGTAGTTGACGATTACATTTCTTTCTTCCATTGTCAACAGGTCCACCAGCGGTCGGTACACCGGAGGATTCCGCCGTCTTCTCATATGTCCGAGCTGGCGGTGCCTAAGAAGGAAAACAGCGAAGAAACAGTCACTATTCCTCCAGGTATGTACCCACAGTTACACACAAGACTACACCAGACAATAAACCCTTCCTGTATGTGTGTTGAGTATAGGCCTCGGTATGTGTGACGCAGTTGAAAATGAATCCATGTGGGCCCCTGAAATGGCAGCTGCCTGACCTCTAAACTGGGACAATGGGATTGCGGGGTAACAGCGCTGGCGTTGCACACTGTCGCGGTAGGCGGTCGTAGACCGCGGCGCAATGCTGCATTGGTTAACAGTGGACCCTATGGGTCCCAGGAGCCAATGAACAGGTGCGCCGGCGGTGATGATGCGCACCGCTGCGGACGTCACCGCCATTTTCTCTCTGTTCACTCACTAGATACCTGACCTTCGACAGGAGAGGACCTACACTGCTAGTGCTGCTGTGACCTCGGTCTGGAAGCGACGATGGCTGCTGCGTCTGGGGAAAGGGCCCCTGCCTTCACTGCACAGGAGTTGGAGAAACTTGTGGATGGGGTCTTCCCCCAGTACACGCTACTCTACGGTCCTCCAGACCAACAGGTTAGTACACAGGGAGCACGTTGTATGGGCTAGGCCTGGGTGGAGAGGGCTGGGTGGAAGAGGGAAGGGGGCAGAGTACATTGAACAGTAATGCATGGGAATGAATGGGCCACATGGCCAGAGTAGGGAGGGGGCCACTCACATTGACGGTGCAGTTGGTAATGACTGTTCCTCTTCCCTTGTGCATGTCATGTAGGTCAGCGCACACCAGAAGAGGGACATTTGGCGTGCCATCGCCAAGGAGGTCCGGACCCTGGGGGCCCACCAGAGACGGGGCACCCACTGCCGGAAGAGATGGGAGGACATTCGCCGCTGCAACAAGAAGACGGCAGAGGCTCAGCTGGGGATGGCCTCCCAACGTGGGAGGGGTGCCCGTCGCACCATGATCCCCCTGATGTTCCGGATCCTGGCGGTGGCCTACCCGGAGTTGGATGGGCACTTAAGGACATCACAGCAGACACAAGGGGGTGAGTACAACCTCATTCTGCTGACTTTGCGTGCAGTGGAGGGGTCTGGGTGGGGGAGGTGGACTGTGGGTGTCCCTAGGCCAGGGCGAGTTAGGTAGGCAAGGCCCCTCTGTAATGTAGGCCATGTGGCACTCTACCCCACCACAGAAGAGTGGCAAGTTGAGGTATAGTTGCCCCTGTGGCATCCATGTGCGCAGATTTCCACCATTGCCATGTAGGCCATATACCAGAAATTGCATGTGCATAGGGCTGCTGCGTCTGTCTTGTCCGCCAATGGTAGCGGTATGCCATGGACTAAAACTCTCTTTCTTCTGTCTCCCCCCCCCTTTTCCTGCTCTCCCTGTCCTTTTGTACATCAGCATCATCAGGTGGAGGTACAGTGGCACCGGAGCACGAGGGAGCTGCATCCCACATGCCATGGAGGGCCACACCACAGACTCTGAATGCACCAGTGGGACGGAGGGCGAGGGGAGCTTCACGTCGGCCACCGGATCACCAACCAGCGACACGGACTCATCCACCGATGGGAGCTCCCCTGTGGTGGCGGCACCATCTGTGCGCCCCACTACTACAGGTACAGCCGCCACCTCCCCTACCAGCACTGCCCTCCCAGCAGCCCCTCAGCGTTCGCCCCGTGCCCGCTCACCCAGGAGGGTGGGCATCACCTTCGCCCCAGACACCTCAGGCCCTGTCCCTGTCACCCATGCTGCCCTCAGTGAGGAGGCCATTGACCTCCTCAGGTCACTCACTGTTGGGCAGTCTACCATTGTGAATGCCATCCAGGGTGTAGAACGAGAGTTGCAACACGGTAATGCATTCCTGGAGGGCATTCATTCTGGTCAGGCTGCCCTTCAGCGAACCCTGCAATCTCTGGCCTCAGCGCTGATGGCAGCCATTGTCCCTGTGTCCAGCCTCCCCCCTCCAACTTCCTCCACCCAGACCCAACCCCTTGTACCCCAGCCCATCCCAAGCACACCTACAGATCAGCATGCACACAAGTCAACACACCCAAGTAGCTCAAGCAAACATAGGCACCACACACACCACAGGCACTCACGCAAGCCTCACCCACATACAGACACAGCAACATCCACTGTCTCCACTGTGTCCCCCTCCTCCTCTTCTCCCTCCTCCCTCCCAGTCTCGTCTACACACACACCTGCATGCACCACATCTACAGGCCCTAGGACTCGCACCAGGACACCCGGCACCACAAGCCGCTCACCTGCACTCACCACCTCCACTGCCATTTACACGTCCCCTGTGTCCTCTCCCAGTCTGTCTGTGACGCCCCCTCCCAAAGTACACAAACGCCGGCAATCACTCACCCAACATCCATCCACCTCACGACAGCCTCCAGTACCTGCACCTGCACCCAAAACACCTAAAGTGACACCTCCTACAACCACCTCCTCTACCTCCACTCCCGGACCCCCTCCAGCTACCCATCCCAGTGTCCGTTAGAAACTGTCCCTATGTCAATTTGACCTTTTTGCCCCCACCCCTCCCCCTCCAATTCATCAGTCCCGTCGTAGCGCCTCAGCCAAAAAGCCTCCAGTATCAGTGGTGCGTGTTCCAGGTTTTTGGAGTGCACCGTCCACCAGGGCAGGCAGTAGGACCCGGAGCAAAGGCACTGGCAGCCCACCCCCTGTAAAGGCTCTGAAATTGGGGAGTGGACGACGGGACCGTGTCAAGACTCCAGGTGGGACAAGAAGTGAAATGGAATCTAAGGCGATTGGTGAGTCAGCTGTAACTCCAAAGAAGGTGGGGAAGGTTCAGAGGAAGTCTCCCCAGCCTGTTGTGAGTGTCACGACGGAGAAGTGCGCCATCATTTCCGGCGGTCCAGACACAACCGCCAGCACCGTCGTCACTGGTCCAGAGACCACCGCCAGAGTCACAGCCAAGGAGGGCACAAGTATCGTCACTGGTCCAGAAACCACCGCCGGAGTCACAGCCCAGGAGGGCACAAGTATCGTCACTGGTCCGGAGACCACCGCCGGAGTCACAGCCCAGTAGGGCCCAAGTATCGTCACTGGTCAGGAGACCACCGCCGGAGTCACAGCCCAGGAGGGCCCAAGTATCATCACTGGTCAGGAGACCACCGCCGGAGTCACAGCCCAGGAGGGCCCAAGTATCGTCACTGGTCAGGAAACCACCGCCGGAGTCACAGCCCAGGAGGGCCCAAGTATCGTTACTGGTCAGGAGACCACCGCCAGAGTCACAGCCCAGGAGGGCCCAAGTATCGTTACTGGTCAGGAGACCACCGCCGGATTCACAGCCCAGGAGGGCCCAAGTATTGTTACTGGTCAGGAGACCACTGCCGGAGTCACAGCCCAGGAGGGGACAGGATGCCACAGCCCCGCTGGCCAATGATGTTACATCATGCCACACACCAATGTCCAGTGTGGAGATCGTCATGCCACACATCAATGTCCAGTGTGGAGATCGTCATGCCACACACCAATGTCCAGTATGGAGATCGTCATGCCACACACCAATGTCAGTATCAGAACCGCCATGTCAAAGCACCGCTGAACAGGGCAGAGACCGCCATGAAAAAGCACCGCTGAACAGGGCAAAGACCGCCATGGCAAAGCACTGCTGAACAGTCCTGAACCGCCATGGCAAAGCACCGCTGAACAGGGCAAAGACCGCCATGGCAAAGCACCGCTGAACAGTTCTGAACCGCCATGGCAAAGCACTGCTGAACAGGGCAAAGACCGCCATGGCAAAGCACCGCTGAACAGGGCAAAGACATCCATGGCAAAGCACCGCTGAACAGTCCTGAACCGCCATGGCAAAGCACCGCTGAACAGGGCATGCACCGTGTAGGAATGAATGTACCACCACATCAGGCATCCTTATCCCATGTGCAGCTGGGACAGTGACAGGACATGAACTTTCACGGGGAGACTCATCCAGTCTGGGCACCAGTCCCCCTCCAGAACCAATGGAGACCTGCATCTACTTGAGAGACTGTGGCTTTGCACTCCCCAGGATGGCACAGTGGGCAAACCACCCACTGTAGAGACTTGAGAGACTGTGGCTTTGCACTCCCCAGGATACATCAATGGGCATGGAGCCCCGTCGTGGATCTGGCTTTGCAGTCATCTGGCTGAGGTGCCCCCCCTTCCATTCCCCCTGAGGTGCCTGTAGTGTTTCTATCTGATGCCCCGGCAGTGTTCTCCCCGATTTTGGCCAGGTATCTATTGTGGGCCTCAACCATGCATTTTTGGACTGTTGGTGCACGGACATTGTTGTGTACATATCTGCACTACTTCTTTTATTGTATATATAATTATGAGTGATTTAGAGATATATATCTGTATATTTTTGTATGACATGTATATTGGCACATTACAATGTTTGACCGAAATTCGCTTTGTCTTTGCATTCTTCAGGGGGGATTGTGGGTTGTTAATGTGATATTTTTGACTGCATTGGTGTGTATGTTGTAATATGCGAGGGTGGGGGTGGGGGTGTTTGGTGAGTGTCCCCCTGACTTTTGCCTCCCCCCTCCCCTGTGTCGTAGATGCAGTACTCACCGGTATCTTCTGCGCCTACGTCGCTGTTGGTCGTAAACGAGCAGAAAGACAAGGGCAGGTAGTATTTGGAGTTCCGGGTCCATGGAGTTGTCGTTCCTCGTGGGATGTGTTCAGGTGAGCGTTTTCCCATAGCAAAAGCTGTTTCCGCCGTGTTTTTATCCACGGTGAATCTGCCCCGGAAAAGGTGGCGGATTGGCGGCTTGTAATGGTGTGGGCGGTACATTGTCTTCCACCTGTCTGTTGGCAGTGACCGCCGCGCTGCTTGTCTGTACCGCTGTGGCGGACGGTGTGTTAAAGTGGCTGTCTTTGTTGGCGGTTTCCGCCAGGGTCATAATTCCCTTTTTTTGTCCGCCGGCCTGTTTGCGGTATTACCGCACCTTTTCCACCGTCCGCCAGGGTTGTAATGACCACCAAAGTCTTTGGATGGGATGAAACAGCTTAGCCTTAAAGAAAAGTTTATGTTGGCAAAGACACAATTTACACAAATAGGGTTTCAAAATCAGTTGTTTGTGGGGAATGGTAGTGCAGTACAGAATGTGAATGGTTTGAATGGAATACAGACAGGTGGTTTTCAAATATGAATGCAAGGTGTTCAAGGAGGAATGGTGGTGTCTTAAGGAAGAGGTAGAGGTGTTCTGCTTGATCAAATTATAGGTGTTGATGTTGCAACACTGAAGAAAATGCCTCCTTGTCATTTCTGTAACAGGATAGGCCATTGAAAGTGCAAATATAGGCTTAATCCAGATAGACTTAACAATAATCAGATGCAGGGAGCAAATCATTTACAGATGTAAAATGCTTCTATGCAACAGGTACAACTATCGAGATGAAATCAGACTCCAATTGTTCCTGTTCCACAAGCACCTACGGTTCCACCAAATGTAACCCACAAGAGGTTAAGTCAAAGTCATGTTGCCAAAAATGAATCAAAATGTTATGCAGATGCAAAATCAGAATGTGATTCAGTAATTTCCTATGTTTAACCCCTTCTGTGTCCAGGACGTAATGGTTACGTCCTGAGGCACAGTGCTGCTGTGCCCAGGACGTAACCATTACGTCCTGTGCACAGAGCCCAGAGGGAGCGCTAGCGCTCCCTCTGTGGGGTTCCCCCCCACCCCCCCAAGTCAGGGATGGAAGGGGAAGCCCTTCTCCTCCCACCCCCAACCCCCGAACCCCCCCTGTGACGTCAGCGCGCGAGCGCGCGCTGAATAGTCACATGGGCCTCCCCCATCACGCTGGAAGCAGAGCTTCCAGCGCGATTGAAAGAGAAATGCTTTTGCATTTCTCTTTCAATGCCATGGGGGAGGCCCCGAGAGGCTTCAAAGGGAAGGAAATGTATTTCCTTCCCTTTGAAGTCTCTCACAGGTTTCAAAAGCCGGATTGCTTGCAATCCGGCTTTTGAAACCCCACTAGACACCAGGGATTTTTTTTTTTTCAATGAAATTGGCAAAAGGGAGCGACCCCTTGGGCAAGGGTCGCTCCCAGGGGGGGCATTTTTTTAGGAAGGCCTTTTCTGCCCCCCTGGGGGCAGATTGGCCTATTATTAGGCCGATCTGCCCCCAGGGGGGGCAGAAACCTCTAGGCACCAGGGACCTTTTTTTTTTTTTTTTTGTGATGTTTTCTTTTTTTTTAGGTGGGGAGCGACCCCTTAGGCAAGGGTCACTCCCCTAGGGGGCAAATTATATTTAGGCCATTTCTGCCCCCCTTGGGGGCAGATTTGCCTATTTTGATGAGGCCTATCTGCCCCCAAGGGGGGCAGAAACCATTAGACACCAGGGAGTTTTTTTTTGCGCGCGAATTTCACGCAACGGGAGCGACCCCTTGGGCAAGGGTCGCTCCCAGGGGGGGCATTTTTTTGGGAAGGCCTTTTCTGCCCCCCCTGGGGGCAGATTGGCCTATTATTAGGCCGATCTGCCCCCAGGGGGGGGCAGAAACCTCTAGGCACCAGGGAGCTTTTTTTTTTTTTGTGATGTTCTCTTTTTTTTTAGGTGGGGAGCGATCCCTTAGGCAAGGGTCGCTCCCCTACGGGGCAATATATATTTAGGCCATTTCTGCCCCCCTTGGGGGCAGATTGGCCTATTTTGATGAGACCAATCTGCCCCCAAGGGGGGCAGAAACCATTAGACACCAGGGAGTTGTTTTTTTTTGCGCAAATTTCATGCAACAGGAGCGACCCCTTGGGCAAGGGTCGCTCCCAGGGGGGGCATTTTTTTGGGAAGGCCTTTTCTGCCCCCCCTGGGGGCAGATCGGCCTATTATTAGGCCGATCTGCCCCCAGGGGGGGCAGAAACCTCTAGGCACCAGGGATCATTTCTTTTATTTTTTCTTTTTGTTATGTTTTCTTTTTTTTTTAGGTGGGGAGCGACCCCTTAGGCAAGGGTCGCTCCCCTAGGGGGCAAATTATATTTAGGCCATTTCTGCCCCCCTTTGGGGCAGATTGGCCTATTTTTAAGAGGCCAATCTGCCCCCAAGGGGGGCAGAAACCATTAAACACCAGGGAGGTTTTTTTTTTGCGTGAATTTCACGCAAGGGGAGTGACCCCTTAGGCAAGGGTCGCTCCCTGGGGGGGGGGGGGATTATTTTAGGCCATTTCTGCTCCCCTGGGGGGTAGATCAGCCTCTTTTGATTCGGCTGATCTGCCCCCAAGGGGGGCAGAAACCACTAGGCACCAGGGATTTTTTTTGTTTTACAGATGGGGAGCGACCCCTTGGACAAGGGTCGCTCCCCTGGAGGGGCAAAATGTATTTAGGCCATTTCTGCCCGCTTTGGGGGCAGACCGGCTGATTTTAGGTCAATCTGCCCCCAAGGGGGTCAGAAACCACTAGGCACCAGGGATCTTTTTTTGGCGCCGTCACGCAAGGGGAGCGACCTTGTAGGCAAGGGTCGCTCCCCGGGGGGGGGGTAGGGAGGCAAAATTATTTTAGGCCATCTCTGCCCCCCCGGGGGCAGATCGGCCTATTGGTATTAGGCCGATCTACCCTCTGGGGGGCAGAAACCTCTAGGCGCCAGGGCAAATTTTTTTTTTTTTTTTTTTTTTTTTTGTTTGTTTCTTTTTTTTTAGAGATGGGGAGCGACCCATCACGCAAGTGTCGCTCCCCTGGGGGGCAAATTGTATTTAGACCATTTCTTCCCCCCTTGGGGGCAGATTGGTCGATTTTAGGTCAATCTGCCCCAAGGGGGCAGAAACCACTAGGCACCAGGGATTTGTTTTTTGTCGCCAATGTCACGCAGGGGGAGCGACCCCGTAGGCAACGGTCGCTCCGGGGGGGGGGGGTTCGGGGGGCAAATTTATTTTAGGCCATTTTCTGCCCCCAGGGGGGGCAGAAACCTGTAGGCGCCAGGGAAAATATTTTTTTTGTGTTATTTTTTTTTTGTTTGTTTGTTTTTTTAGAGATGGGGAGCGACCCATCAGACAAGGGTCGCTCCCCTGGGGGGGCAAACTGTGTGTAGACCATTTCTGCCTCCCTTGGGGGCAGATTGGTCGATTTTATGTCAATCTGCCCCCAAGGGGGCAGAAACCACTAGGCACCGGGGATTTGTTTTTTGGTGCCAATGTCACGCAGGGGGAGCGACCCTGTAGGCAAGGGTCGCTCCGAGGGGTGGGGGTTGTGGGGCAAATTTATTTTAGGCCATTTCTGCCCCCCACTAGGGGCAGATCGGCCTATTATTAGGCCGATCTGCCCCCAGTGGGGGGCAGAAACCTCTAGGCGCCAGGGCAATTTTTTTTGTTGTTTTTTTTTTGTTTTTTGTTTGTTTGTTCTTTAAGAGATGGGGAGCGACCCATCAGACAAGGGTCGCTCCCCTGGGGGGCAAACTGTATTTAGAGCATTTCTGCCCCCCTTGGGGGCAGATTGGTTGATTTTACGTCAATCTGCCCCCAAGGGGGCAGAAACCACTAGGCACCGGGGATTTGTTTTTTGGAGCCAATGTCACGCAGGGGGAGCGACCCCGTAGGCAAGGGTCGCTCCTGGTGGGGGGGGTGAGAGTTGGGGGGGCAAATTTATTTTAGCCCATTTCTGCCCCCCCCCCTGGGGGCAGATCGGCTGGGGCAGAAACCTCTCGTTGCCAGGGCAATTTTTTTTTTGTGTGTTTTTTTTGTGTGTTTTTTTTTTTTTTAGAGATGGGGAGCGACCCATCAGACAAGGGTCGCTCCCCTGGGGGGCAAACTGTATTTAGAGCATTTCTGCCCCCCTTGGGGGCAGAAGTGGTCGATTTTAGGTCAATCTGCCCCCAAGGGGGCAGAAACCACTAGGCACCGAAGATTTGTTTTTTTGGCACCAATGTCATGCAGGGGGAGCGACCCCGTAGGAAAGGGTCGCTCCTGGTGGGGGGGGTGGGGGTAGAGGGGGCAAATTTATTTTAGGCCATTTCTGCCCCCAGGGGGGGGCAGAAACCTCTTGTTGCCAGGGCAAATTATTTTTGTGTTTTTTTTTTTGTTTGTTTGTTTTTTTAGAGATGGGGAGCGACCCATCAGACAAGGGTCGCTCCCCTGGGGGGAAAACTGTATTTAGAGCATTTCTGCCCCTCTTGGGGGGCAGAAGTGGTCGATTTTAGGTCAATCTGCCCCCAAGGGGGCAGAAACCACTAGGCACCGGGGATTTGTTTTTTGGCGCCAATGTCACGCAGGGGGAGCGACCCCGTAGGCAAGGGTTGCTCCTGGTGGGGGGGTGGGGGGTTGGGGGGGCAAATTTATTTTAGGCCATTTCTGGCCCCCCTGGAGGCAGAAACCTCTTGTTGCCAGGGCAAATAGTTTTTGTGTGTTTTTTTTTTTTTTTTTTTTTTTTTTAGAGATGGGGAGCGACCCATCAGACAAGGGTCGCTCCCCTGGGGGGCAAACTGTATTTAGAGCATTTCTGCCCCCCTTGGGGGCAGAAGTGGTCGATTTTAGGTCAATCTGCCCCCAAGGGGGCAGAAAACCACTAGGCACCGGGGATTTGTTTTTTTGGCGCCAATGTCACGCAGGGGGGAGCGACCCCGTAGGCACGGGTCGCTCCTGGTGGGGGGGGTGGGGGTTGGGGGGGCAAATTTATTTTAGGCCATTTCTGCCCCCCCTGGGGGCAGATCGGCCAGGGCAGAAACCTCTTGTTGCCAGGGTAAAATTTTTTTTTGTGTTTTTTTTTTTTGTTTGTTTGTTTTTTAATAGAGATGGGGGAGCGACCCATCAGACAAGGGTCGCTCCTCTGGGGGGGCAAACTGTATTTAGAGCATTTCTGCCCCCCTTAGGGGCAGAAGTGGTCTATTTTAGGTCAATCTGCCCCCAAGGGGGCAGAAACCACTAGGCACCGGGGATTTGTTTTTTTGGCGCCAATGTCACGCAGGGGGAGCGACCCCGTAGGCAAGGGTCGCTCCTGGTGGGTGGGGTGGGGGTTGGGGGGGCAAATTTATTTTAGGCCATTTCTGCCCCCGGGGGGGACAGAAACCTCTTGTTGCCAGGGCAAAATATTTTTTTGTGTTTTTTTTTTTTTGTTTGTTTGTTTTTTTTAGAGATGGGGAGCGACCCATCAGACAAGGGTCGCTCCCCTGGGGGGCAAACTGTATTTAGAGCATTTCTGCCCCCCTTGGGGGCAGAAGTGGTCGATTTTAGGTCAATCTGCCCCCAAGGGGGCAGAAAACCACTAGGCACCGGGGATTTGTTTTTTGGCGCCAATGTCACGCAGGGGGAGCGACCCCGTAGGCAAGGGTCGCTCCGAGGGGGGGGGTGGGGGTTGGGGGGCAAATTAATTTTAGGCCATTTCTGCCCCCCCTAGGGGCAGATCGACCTATTATTAGACTGATCTGCCCCCAGGGGTGGCAGAAAACCTCTAGGCGCCAGGGCAATTTATTTTTGTTTGTTTGTTTTTTTTAGAGATGGGGAGCGACCCATTAGACAAGGGTCGCTCCCCTCGGGGACAAACTGTATTTAGAGCATTTCTGCCCCCCTTGGGGGCAGATGGGTCGATTTTAGGTCAATCTGCCCCCAAGGGGGGCAGAAACCACTAGGCACCGGGGATTTTGTTTTTTTGGCGCCAATGTCACGCAGGGGGAGTGACCCCGTAGGCAAGGGTCGCTCCTGGTGGGGGGGTGGCGGTTGGGGGATGCAAAATTTATTTTAGGCCATTTCTGCCTCCCCTGGGGGAAGATCGGCCTATTATTAGACTGATCTGCCCCCAGGGGTGGCAGAAACCTCTAGGCGCCAGGGCAATTTTTTGTTTGTTTTTTGTTTGTTTGTTTTTTTTAGAGATGGGGAGCGACCCATCAGACAAGGGTCGCTCCCCTGGGGGGACAAACTGTATTTAGAGCATTTCTGCCCCCCTTGGGGGCAGATGGGTCGATTTTAGGTCAATCTGCCCCCAAGGGGGCAGAAACCACTAGGCACCGGGGATTTGTTTTTTTGGCGCCAATGTCACGCAGGGGGGAGCGACCCCGAAGGCAAGGGTCGCTCCTGGTGGGTGGGTGGGGGTTGGGGGGGCAAATTTATTTTAGGCCATTTCTGCCCCCGGGGGGGACAGAAACCTCTTGTTGCCAGGGCAAAATATTTTTTTGTGTTTTTTTTTTTTTTGTTTGTTTGTTTTTTTTAGAGATGGGGAGCGACCCATCAGACAAGGGTCGCTCCCCTGGGGGGCAAAACTGTATTTTAGAGCATTTCTGCCCCCCTTGGGTGCAGAAGTGGTCGATTTTAGGTCAATCTGCCCCCAAGGGGGCAGAAACCACTAGGGCACCGGGGATTTGTTTTTTGGCGCCAATGTCACGCAGGGGGAGCGACCCCCGTAGGCAAGGGTCGCTCCGAGGGGGGTGGGGTGGGGGTTGGGGGGGGCAAATTTATTTTAGGCCATTTCTGCCCCCCCTAGGGGCAGATCGACCTATTATTAGACTGATCTGCCCCCAGGGGTGGCAGAAACCTCTAGGCGCCAGGGGCAATTTATTTTTGTTTGTTTGTTTTTTTTAGAGATGGGGAGCGACCCATCAGACAAGGGTCGCTCCCCTGGGGGACAAACTGTATTTAGAGCATTTCTGCCCCCCTTGGGGGCAGATGGGTCGATTTTAGGTCAATCTGCCCCCAAGGGGGCAGAAACCACTAGGCACCGGGGATTTGTTTTTTGGCGCCAATGTCACGCAGGGGGAGTGACCCCGTAGGCAAGGGTCGCTCCTGGTGGGGGGGGTAGGGGTTGGGGATGCAAATTTATTTTAGGCCATTTCTGCCTCCCCTGGGGGAAGATCGGGCCTATTATTAGACTGATCTGCCCCCAGGGGTGGCAGAAACCTCTAGGCGCCAGGGCAATTTTTTGTTTGTTTTTTGTTTGTTTGTTTTTTAGAGATGGGGAGCGACCCATCAGACAAGGGTCGCTCCCCTGGGGGACAAACTGTATTTAGAGCATTTCTGCCCCCCTTGGGGGCTGATGGGTCGATTTTAGGTCAATCTGCCCCCAAGGGGGCAGAAACCACCCAGGGGGCAGAAACCACTAGGCACCGGGGATTTGTTTTTTGGCGCCAATGTCAGCAGGGGGAGCGACCCCGTAGGCAAGGGTCGCTCCTGGTGGGGGGCTGGGGGTTGGGGATGCAAATTTATTTTAGGCCATTTCTGCCCCCCTGGGGGAAGATCGGCTATTATTAGACTGATCTGCCCCCAGGGGTGGCAGAAACCTCTAGGCACCAGGGCAATTTTTTGTTTGTTTGTTTTTTAGAGATGGGGAGCGACCCATCAGACAAGGGTCGCTCTCCTGGGGGGCAAACTGTGTTTAGACCATTTCTGCCCCCCTTGGGGCAGATTGGTCAATTTTAGGGCAATCTGCCCCCAAGGGGGCAGAAACCACTAGGCACCGGGATTTGTTTTTTGGCGCCAATGTCACGCAGGGGGAGCGACCCGTAGGCAAGGGTCGCTCTGGTGGGGGGCTGGGGTGGTGGGGATGCAAATTTATTTTAGGCCATTTTCTGCCCCCCCTGGGGGAAGATCGCCTATTATTAGACTGATCTGCCCCAGGGTGCAGAAACCTCTAGGCACCAGGGCAATTTTTTGTTTGTTTGTTTTTTAGAGATGGGGAGCGACCCATCAGACAAGGGTCGCTCTCCTGGGGGGCAAACTGTGTTTAGACCATTTCTGCCCCCCTTGGGGGCAGATTGGTCAATTTTAGGGCAATCTGCCCCAAAGGGGCAGAAACCACTAGGCACCAGGGATTTGTTGTTTGGCGCCAATGTCACGCAGGGGAGCGACCCCGTAGGCAAGGGTCGCTCCTGGGCAGGGGGGGTTTGGGGGGGGTGGGGGTCAAATTTATTTTAGGGCATTTCCCCCCCCCCCTGGGGGCGCTGAGCTAGAGGTCAAAATCCACAGGTAGGCACTTTGCAAAAAACACTCTGTTTTCTGTGAAAAAATATGTTGTGCCACGTTGTGTTTTGGGCCATTTCCTTTTGTGGGCGCTAGGCCTACCCACACAAGTGAGGTACCATTTTTATGGAGAGACATAGGGGAACGCTGGGTGGAAGGAAATTTGTGGCTCCTCTCAGATTCCAGAACTTTCTGTCACCGAAATGAGAGGAAAAATTGTTTTTGGGCCAAATTTTGATGTTTGCAAAGGATTCTGGGTAACAGAACCTGGTCAGAGCCCCGCAAATCACCCCATCTTGGATTCCCCTAGGTCTCTAGTTTTCAAAAATGCGCTGGTTTGCTAGGTTTCCCCAGGTGCCGGCTGAGCTAGAGGCCAAAATCCACAGGTAAGCACTGTTTTCTATGAAAAAATTTGATGTGTCCACGTTGTGTTTTGGGCCGTTTCCTGTCGCGAGCGCTAGGCCTACCCACACAAGTGAGGTATCATTTTTATCGGGAGACGTGGGGGAACGCTGGGTGGAAGGAAATTTGTGGCTCCTCTCAGATTCCAGAACTTTCTGCCACAGAAATGTGAGGAACATGTGTTTTTTTAGCCAAATTTTGAGGTTTGCAAAGGATTCTGGGTAACAGAACCTGGTCCGAGCCACACAAGTCACCCCATCTTGGATTCCCCTAGGTCTCTAGTTTTCAGAAATGCACAGGTTTGGTAGGTTTCCCTAGGTGGCGGCTGAGCTACAGGCCAAACTCTACAGGTAGGCATTTTGCTAAAAACACCTCTGTTTTCCTTCAAAAATTTGGCTGTGTCCACGTTGCGCTTTGGGGCGTTTTCCTGTCGCGGGCGCTAGGCCTACCCACACAAGTGAGGTATCATTTTTATCGGGAGACGTGGGGGAACGCTGGGTGGAAGGAAATTTGTGGCTCCTCTCAGATTCCAGAACTTTCTGCCACAGAAATGTGAGGAACATGTGTTTTTTAGCCAAATTTTGAGGTTTGCAAAGGATTCTGGGTAACAGAACCTGGTCCGAGCCACACAAGTCACCCCATCTTGGATTCCCCTAGGTCTCTAGTTTTCAGAAATGCACAGGTTTGGTAGGTTTCCCTAGGCGGCGGCTGAGCTACAGGCCAAAATCTACAGGTAGGCACTTTGCAAAAAATACCTCTGTTTTCCTTCAAAAATTTGATGTGTCCACGTTGCGCTTTGGGCCGTTTCCTGTCGCGGGCGCTAGGCCTACCCACACAAGTGAGGTATCATTTTTATCGGGAGACGTGGGGGAACGCTGGGTGGAAGGAAATTTGTGGCTCCTCTCAGATTCCAGAACTTTCTGCCACAGAAATGTGAGGAACATGTGTTTTTTAGCCAAATTTTGAGGTTTGCAAAGGATTCTGGGTAACAGAACCTGGTCCGAGCCACACAAGTCACCCCATCTTGGATTCCCCTAGGTCTCTAGTTTTCAGAAATGCACAGGTTTGGTAGGTTTCCCTAGGCGGCGGCTGAGCTACAGGCCAAAATCTACAGGTAGGCACTTTGCAAAAAATACCTCTGTTTTCCTTCAAAAATTTGATGTGTCCACGTTGCGCTTTGGGGCGTTTCCTGTCGCGGGCGCTAGGCCTACCCACACAAGTGAGGTATCATTTTTATCGGGAGACGTGGGGGAACGCTGGGTGGAAGGACATTTGTGGCTCCTCTCAGATTCCAGAACTTTCTGCCTCAGAAATGTGAGGAACATGTTTTTTTTTAGCCAAATTTTGAGGTTTGCAAAGGATTCTGGGTAACAGAACCTGGTCCGAGCCACACAAGTCACCCCATCTTGGATTCCCCTAGGTCTCTAGTTTTCAGAAATGCACAGGTTTGGTAGGTTTCCCTAGGTGGCGGCTGAGCTACAGGCCAAAATCTACAGGTAGGCACTTTGCAAAAAACACCTCTGTTTTCCTTAAAAAATGTGTCTGTGTCCACGTTGCGCTTTGGGGCGTTTCCTGTCGCTGGCGCTAGGCCTACCCACACAAGTGAGGTATAATTTTTATCGGGAGACGTGGGGGAACGCTGGGTGGAAGGAAATTTGTGGCTCCTCTCAGATTCCAGAACTTTCTGCCACAGAAATGTGAGGAACATGTGTTTTTTTAGCCAAATTTTGAGGTTTGGAAAGGATTCTGGGTAACAGAACCTGGTCCGAGCCACACAAGTCGCCCCATCTTGGATTCCCCTAGGTCTCTAGTTTTCAGAAATGCACAGGTTTGGTAGGTTTCCCTAGGTGGCGGCTGAGCTACAGGCCAAAATCTACAGGTAGGCACTTTGCAAAAAACACCTCTGTTTTCCTTAAAAAATTTGGCTGTGTCCACGTTGCGCTTTGGGGCATTTCCTGTCGCGGGCGCTAGGCCTACCCACACAAGTGAGGTATCATTTTTATCGGGAGACGTGGGGGAACGCTGGGTGGAAGGAAATTTGTGGCTCCTCTCAGACTCCAGAACTTTCTGCCACAGAAATTTGAGGAACATGTGTTTTTTTAGCCAAATTATGAGGTTTGCAAAGTATTCTGGGTAACAGAACCTGGTCCGAGCCACACAAGTCACCCCATCTTGGATTCCCCTAGGTCTCTAGTTTTCAGAAATGCACAGGTTTGGTAGGTTTCCCTAGGTGGCGGCTGAGCTAGAGACCAAAATCTACAGGTAGGCACTTTGCAAAAAACACCTCTGTTTTCCTTCAAAAATGTGGCTGTGTCCACGTTGCGCTTTGGGGCGTTTCCTGTCGCGGGCGCTAGGCCTACCCACACAAGTGAGGTATCATTTTTATTGGGAGACGTGGGGGAACGCTGGGTGGAAGGAAATTTGTGGCTCCTCTCAGATTCCAGAACTTTCTGCCACAGAAATGTGAGGAACATGTGTTTTTTTAGCCAAATTTTGAGGTTTGCAAAGGATTCTGGGTAACAGAACCTGGTCCGAGCCACACAAGTCACCCCATCTTGGATTCCCCTAGGTCTCTAGTTTTCAGAAATGCACAGGTTTGGTAGGTTTCCCTAGGTGGCGGCTGAGCTACAGGCCAAAATCTACAGGTAGGCACTTTGCAAAAAACACCTCTGTTTTCCTTCAAAAATTTGGCTGTGTCCACGTTGCGCTTTGGGGCGTTTCCTGTCGCGGGCGCTAGGCCTACCCATACAAGTGAGGTATCATTTTTATCGGGAGACGTGGGGGAACGCTGGGTGGAAGGAAATTTGTGGCTCCTCTCAGATTCCAGAACTTTATGTCACAGAAATGTGAGGAACATGTGTTTTTTTAGCCAAATTTTGAGGTTTGCAAAGGATTCTGGGTAACAGAACCTGGTCCGAGCCACACAAGTCACCCCATCTTGGATTCCCCTAGGTCTCTAGTTTTCAGAAATGCACAGGTTTGGTAAGTTTCCCTAGGTGGCGGCTGAGCTACAGGCCAAAATCTACAGGTAGGCACTTTGCAAAAAACACCTCTGTTTTCCTTCAAAAATTTGGCTGTGTCCACGTTGCGCTTTGGGGCGTTTCCTGTCGCGGGCGCTAGGCCTACCCACACAAGTGAGGTATCATTTTCATCAGGAGACGTGGGGGAACGCTGGGTGGAAGGAAATTTGTGGCTCCCCTCAGATTCCAGAACTTTCTGCCACAGAAATGTGAGGAACATGTGTTTTTTTAGCCAAATTTTGAGGTTTGCAAACGATTCTGGGTAACAGAACCTGGTCCGAGCCACACAAGTCACCCCATCTTGGATTCCCCCAGGTCTCTAGTTTTCAGAAATGCACAGGTTTGGTAGGTTCCCTAGGTGGCGGCTGAGCTACAGGCCAAAATCTACAGGTAGGCACTTTGCAGAAAACACCTCTGTTTTCCTTCAAAAATTTGGCTGTGTCCATGTTGCGCTTTGGGGCGTTTCCTGTCGCGGGCGCTAGGCCTACCCACACAAGTGAGGTATCATTTTCATCGGGAGACGTGGGGGAACGCTGGGTGGAAGGAAATTTGTGGCTCCTCTCAGATTCCAGAACTTTCTGCCACAGAAATGTGAGGAACATGTGTTTTTTTAGCCACATTTTGAGGTTTGCAAAGGATTCTGGGTAACAGAACCTGGTCCGAGCCACACAAATCACCCCATCTTGGATTCCCCTAGGTCTCTAGTTTTCAGAAATGCACAGGTTTGGTAGGTTTCCCTAGGTGGCGGCTGAGCTAGAGGCCAAAATCTACAGGTAGTCACTTTGCTAAAAACAGCTCTGTTTTCTGTGATGTGTCCACGTTGTGTTTTGGGGCATATCCTGTCGCAGGCGCTAGGCCTACCCACACAAGTGAGGTATCATTTTTATCGGGAGACTTGGGGGAACATAGAATAGCAAAACAAGTGTTATTGCCCCTTGTCTTTCTCTACATTTTTCCCTTCCAAATGTAAGACAGTGTGTAAAAATGACGTCTATTTGAGAAATGCCTTGTAATTCACATGCTAGTATGGGCACCCCGGAATTCCGAGATGTGCAAATAACCACTGCTTCTCAACACCTTATCTTGTGCCCATTTTGGAAATACAAAGGTTTTCTTGATAGCTATTTTTTACTCTTTATATTTCAGCAAATGAATTGCTCTATACCCGGCATAGAATGAAAACCCACTGCAGGGTGCAGGTCATTTATTGGCTCTGGGTACCTAGAGTTCTTGATGAACCTACAAGCCCTATATATCCCCACAACCAGAAGAGTCCAGCAGACGTAACGGTATATTGCTTTAAAAAATCTGACATTGCAGGTAAAAGTTACAGAGTAAAACGTAGAGAAAAAGTGATGTTTTTTTCACCTCAATTTCAATATTTTTCTTTTTCAGTTGTTATTTTCTGTAGGAAACCCTTGTAGGATCTACACAAATTACCCCTTGCTGAATTCAGAATTTTGTCTACTTTTCAAAAATGTTGCGGTTTCTGGGATCCAGCGTTGGTTTCATGCCCATTTCTGTCACTGACTGGAAGGAGGCTGAAAGCACAAAAAATCGTAAAAATGGGGTATGTCCCAGTAAAATGCCAAAATTGTGTTGAAAAATTGGGTTTTCTGATTCAAGTCTGCCTGTTCCTGAAATCTGGGAAGCTGGTGATTTTAGCACCGCAAACCCTTTGTTGATACCCTTTTCGGGGGAAATACCACAAGCCTTCTTCTGCAGCCCATTTTTCCCATTTTTTAAAAAAAAACGAAATTTTCACTGTTTTTTGGGTAATTTCTTGGCCTCCTTCTGGGGAACCCACAAAGTCTGGGTACCTCTAGAATCCCTAGGATGTTGGAAAAAAAGGACGCAAATTTGGCGTGGGTAGCTTATGTGAACAAAAAGTTATGAGGGCCTAAGCGCGAACTGCTCCAAATAGCCAAAAAAAGGCTCGGCACAGGAGGGGGAAAAGGCCTGGCAGCGAAGGGGTTAACGATGAAGGAGAAGATTCAGACTCATTACAATGATGGTTCTGGAGAGGGGAGGTAAATTGCATGCTTGGCGCAGTCTTAGAGGTAGGCCACTGTGGACAATTTGTGGAAGGTGAGATGAATGGCCACCAAGTGTCATTTCTTATTGATACTGGAGCTACCCTTCCCACTGAGAGAACAGTGGAAGTACCAAAACTACCCTTCTCTGGAAAAGAGATCAGAGTTGTAGCAGTTACAAATAGACAGATGACCAACCGAATTTCAAAAGAGGTTCATATAAAGATAGGTTCTGTTAAAGGAAACCATCAATTTATTGTTTGTGAGTCAAATCCTGTAAACCTTCTATGGAGGGATTTGTTGTACAGGTTAAATTGCACAATCTATTGTACATCACAAGGAGTTGTATTCTACACACATGATGAGGGTATGGATTTTTAAATTGCTCAACAAGAGATAGTAGGGATATATCCAATGATGACAACAAAAGATTTACCTGCAGATTTCAGAGAGACAGTAAGTCCAGATGTATGGGATTTCACTGGGAATGATATCAAACTAATCAAAGAAGTAGAGCCAGTCTGAATAAACATAAGCCAAATGTGATTTTGTGCAAGAACTCCACCATGCCACGTGACTTCTGAAGTGATTGCAGGAATAACACCAATTTTAAAAGTTACACAGTGTTCAGTGAACAAGGAAAAAGAACACTGGTGAATGTATACAAGTTTAAACTTGAAGGAGAACAACATAAACTTGAAGGAGAACAACATGTGATCAGAGAGCAAGAAGGACACAGTGGTGAAGAAACTCTGACAGCTGAAGAAGTCCCTTTTCTGGATATCTCACAAAGTGATATTGAAGCTCTTGGCACCAAAGAAGAAAAATTAATGAAGCGAAGAAGAAGTAGCTTCTGGATCAATCTCAGAACAAACAGAAAATCTTGAAGATCGAGGAGTTCTGGAATAGAGCCAAGAAATGATCCACATAATGCCAGATGGCCAAAAGCTTACAGTTGAAAAAATTTGAAATCAAGTGTGTCAGTTAAATATATACCACAGACAATCAAGGAAGAAGCAGAATATAGTGGCATAAGTGACACAGAAGAAGAACAAAATACACTCAGAAGATCTATAGGATCTGTAAGATTTAGACTACTTTGTTGAAGATATTCAGCACCTGAATGGGCATACTACGTCTGACAAATCCTGAACATGCCAATGTCAGATTTGCTTGATTGGAACAAATGATTTCCTGAACCCCCATGAGAAAAATCAAAAGGAGAAATATTTGGTTACAAAAAATCTATTGAAATTTGAAAGAGAAATGAGAAATAAGAACTGATCACATTTTACAGATTGAATTATATAATACAACTAACAAAAATATTGAAAGAAGAAAAGAAGAGTACCTAGGTCTGAGGGAACAGCAGAAGAGTATAACAGTTAGGGATAACAATTTTTAGAAGAACACAAAGTATGGTTAAGGATGTCTGTACGGTGAACCAAAAATTATGAGCTACTATTAAATACTACTAGAAGGATAATCCTCAAAAATGACAATACAATATATATCAATACAAATGATTATGTATGTCTTCAACAATATATATACATTAAAACATGAAGATTAAATACCTAAATGTTCGGTCTTGGGCTCAATAGATATCTAGATTTAAATCTCTAACAATGTATAACATCTCATAATCTTGATTATATCAACAATGTATTATTTTATTTAATTTATTTACAAAATACGAAATATAGAAAAACCTAAGCTACACAATTCTTTTTTTACAGAACTAGCTCAATCACCCCACATTCATACTCTAATAAAACATCCTTAGAAAACAATACAAAAGACCTAATATTCCTAATTACAAAACAATTCCTAAAAACACAGATACAATTATTGCATGTCCTAATACATGCCAAAAGAAAAAAAGAAATTTTGTTAAAATCCAATATTGATATTGTAACAATCTCAGACACAGATACAGTAGGAACCTATAGCCTACGCGTGTTTCGGTAATCCTCTTGTCTTGAGGCTACCTTCGTCAGGGCAGTTCCCAATCTTCTAGTCCAGTATTGAGGTGGACCCAATGACCAGACAATCTGACGACATCATATGCCGAATTCTAGATGTATGCCACATGAATAAGTGATATCTAATATGAACAAACATATAAATAACAAACTTGAGAAACGGGAGTCCAGATTTCTAGAGACGGAAACTTTTTGAATTGTATACACATGCAAAGATGCTTGCATCTAGTGCATGCATAATACCCAAATAGAGTTAATATAGTAAAATGCACTGATGTATTTAGGAATAGAATAACGGTGGGTGACTCAAACAACCAAAGAGTGAGCAAGCAAGAGAAAACGGGACAGAAGTGAGAATAAATTTGAAAATGATAAGTGGAATTCGTATTTCATTGTGTACCAAAGCAGAAATAACCAATCTCTTTTATAAGAAATTTTGTGACATAAAGCCCTGTGTTCAGTGAAGTTAGTAATAGTAAATTATCTATCCCAATACTTGTGAAGTGGCACTGTTATAGTTTCTCAGATGGAAGAACTCCACTCACAGAGACACATGATGTATGCCCTTTACTGCCATTTAAGGGTTGTGCTTCAAATAATATATGGTACTGTTATCTATAGAAGAAAAGCCAAAATACCAATTAGACTGCTCTAAAGTAAAAATAATTAAGGACATTTAAAAAAGGACCAGGATAGCCTTTTCATTTATTTTACCTGTGAAATATCAAGCAAATCGTAAGACCAGGACTCTACTCAGGAGGATAGAATTGGCCTTGCGTCTTATGTTATCAGTTGGATCTTAAAACACAGAAAAAAATGGAAAAGTACATGGAAACAATTTCTCTATTAACTTAGAGTAGTGATTGCTTCACTTCAGAGGGTTCATAATAAAAATGCTCTGACGCGAAGAGCAGACCGTGTCACAAGGGGTACTTCTTATCTAGATGTTCAATATACATATGCATATTTCTTAGCAAAAACGCCGGTCTGACGAACTCCATTTTATTAGGGCAATCACGTGAAATAGATTACATGGAAGGCTAGAGTGCGCGCAACCATAAAAATACAGACTGCAATAATGACCGCCATATTAAGAATGAATTGCTAACAAAGTTCAAAATGGGCTAAAAAGGAGTTGTCCACTCTCTTACTAATGGCATTTCATCCGATTTAGTTGAGTCATATTTCTTGCCTGCATGCTAAATATATAGGCGCAAGGTTTCTATCAAAGAACCCCAATAAAGCGCACTCTATATTATTCTTGTAGTCCTCTGGTAAGCCGGTATGAAACACTTGCGGATAAGCAGAAAAAGGGCTGCAGACTACGAAAATGGCCACCATTTTAGGAAAGGTGTGCTAAAATGGTCTAAAAGTGGAATTATATAACTTTTGGTTATAGCCTAACTCAGAACATGTCGTCCAAATGGGATGAATATTTAAAACTAAACCTGTAACACACGATACAGAGGGGCAAAAACGCAAACATAGTAATAATGCAAACTACCTGGGAGAATATTAGAATGTTCTCAAGTACAAGTTTGCAAGATTGAAAGGAAAATTCTAGAGGGCAGATTGGAGGCATATTCCATGAATCATGGATTAACCATCTACTTCACTAATGTAAACTGACAATAATAGAGAGTTCTATCTGAACTATAATACTCTTTCCTGGTAGATATTAAAGGGAGACATTTCAAACTTTAAAATAAATACAACTAAGGTGTACTTCAAATATGAAACATCAATACAGTTAGCCAATAGCGTTCTCCCACGGAATGTGTTCATTTAAGCCTCTATAACATGTGTCCAGTGTAAAAATCAATAGAACTCTCGTTCTTCCTGGCCTTGTTCTCCTCTACTGTTCCCGACTTCCTGATCTTTTCTAGTATTGTCCATGTCAAATCTTCTACTTTGTGTCCAAAGTGTTTCCAATGCTGTACTAGAGGAGCTCCCTCCCTATTATTACGTATATTTGACATATGTTCGAGCATTCTTAATCTGACTTCGCGTCCTGTTTCACCAACATATCCCAAGGTACATGGACAACAAATCAAATAGAGACACAGTTCACTGTTCTACAATTTGTCATGTCTACAAGTTTGTAATTCTTTTGATTCCATTGCAATGTGTCCCCTACAATGGCTCCAGGACATGCCTTACAGGTACGACACTTGTGGTTACCTTTTATTGGTTGCTCTCCGTTGATAGATTTCTGGCAAAAATCTCCACCTTTGGGCAAACATGGTCTAACCAATTTGTTAGAGATATTTTGATTTTTTCTAAAAGCAAATAAAGGACATTCCAAAGATGAGAAGAAGAAAACCACGGCACATCACAGGGTCGAGATGAGAATGCTTTATTCCTCGGTAACAAATCAGGGCTGAAATCCTCTGGTGTCATGAAAAATACTAGATACGTGGTAAGGTATCACAGTATTTTCTTCGAATTTGTATATCAACAGCCGACACGTGTTTCGTCATCCTTGACTTTTTCAAGGCTGTAAACATATACAAGTAGGATGTATCACAAGATTTGATAATGAAACACAATCGTATTGGAATATAGTATTAAAACTGTGAATAGCGTCGTTGAAGTGAGTACACTGTGATGAGAGGCCCAATATCACAAATCATAACACGAAGTTTAAAAAAGTACCATCATCTATCCCAGTGTAGAGAGAAAATGGTGATAGGTGACCAGAAAAGAAAAAATGTGCAACTACCAACGTGCGTCAAAGAAAATAGCATCAAAGACTAGAGCACTGCAGAGACCCATGCATAAAAAGGAGATGTTATCAGTGGTGTACTACAGCTGACAAACCACCCCAGGAATGAAGACTTGAGTGAAGAGGGGAAGAGTACGTCCAGGAAATGGAACGTGTGCAAAGAGAGGTAAAAGTGTAAAAGCGTACCTTACTAAATGTAAACTATGAAGTTGATTTTGATAAAGCTCCAAAATTTCAAGAATTGTATAGCAAGGTGTACAAACATTAGCATTCAAATGGAATAGACCATGATAAGTCTGTAAGAGATGAACAAAGGGGGAGTGAAGATATTAGGGAAAAGTCCATTGGTAATATCCGGAAGGTCATATAAACAGATAGTGTTGGTGGACAGCTGAAATCAAGGTGCGAGTAATATTAAAACAGTACGCAAAGAGCATATGTCTTGCTATGTATCTCCGCATTTTATACAGAATCCGAAAAAAATAAATATATATATATATGGGAGAAACAACCTGAGGCCTTACTAAGTGGACACCTAATGTATAAATAATGATTGTGCTTGTACAGTCAGATTAAAAAGACTGGACTAGCACATACGATGAGTAAGAAGGACTAAGAATTGTAAATTACGGAGATCGCTCCCCCCGTGAATCGGCCCAGCGGGAAATGAATAAATGAGGGGGATCACCTCTAGGTAGTTATATAAACAATATCCGAGTGTGCCCCCGCGGTAAGAGCTTTTATGCGTCCTGCCGTCTTTAAAGACAAACAATATTCTAAAATACGCGCAAACTGCGGGCGCTAAGGAGGTGATAATGAAAAGAAAAAAGATGAAGGTATGGGGGTGGTTGGGGGCTCATTCCCGTCCGGGTGTTGGGCGGCGGCGTGGGTATGTCCGTGCTCTTACCTGTAGAGCGTCCGGTCCGTTTTGAAACGAGTGAAAGTAGCGTCGTCCAGAGACGTACGCCATCTTGGAGGGGCCATTTATTATAAATAGGCGAAATAGAAAACGGACTGCAGGAGCCAGCAGTAGGGAGGGGCCCGCCATGTTAAAAGGAGTTAAGAATAAGAGAAATAGACCGATAATAGTGCAGATCGAAGAAAAAAGACCCGAGATACAGTGAAAGAGGGTGGCATAATGAAAAAAACATGTTGTGCCCATCACCAAATATTGGATATGCACCAAGAAGCGGTATTGTGTAATTAAGAAGTTGCATGAAAGATTGTCACTAACATACGTGCACTGCTGAAAACAGCGGCATTTTTAACAAAGACTAGACATAAGCATTATATGATTATGCGAAATGGAGACTAAAAAAGGGGTTTTTGATATACATATCGTGCAATACTATATACAAAATGCCAAAGATTGTTATTATCATGAAGGGCACAGAGTTTACATTGCATCCTATAGTAGCCTTTAACAACAATTGTAAATCCACAGCCAGTACCCCAGTAACAATAAACAAGAAAAAAGGCGGTAAAGGAAAAAGTAAGAAAACTCGCAAGCAATGAACAATGAGTATATGCAATACAATGAGTAGCCGTACACTAAACAAACCACTAGTCAGTCGTAATAAAAAATATGTATTGTGCAACAACAAATAAGGTGGTATGTCTCCCTTCATCAGAAAAATAGATCCCTCGCACAGGAATCGAAGATGAATCGATAGAATACAAGAGTGACATTTTAGCCATGAGAGTATTGTGTCAGGAGGTGTGCAGTCCGTTTTCTATTTCGCCTATTTGTAATAAATGGCCCCTCCAAGATGGCGTACGTCTCTGGACGACGCTACTTTCACTCGTTTCAAAACGGACCGGACGCTCTACAGGTAAGAGCACGGACATACCCACGCCGCCGCCCAACACCCGGACGGGAATGAGCACCCAACCACCCCCATCCCTTCATCTTTTTTCTTTTCATTATCACCTCCTTAGCGCCCGCAGTTTGCGCGTATTTTAGAATATTGTTTGTCTTTAAAGACGGCAGGACGCATAAAAGCTCTTACCGCGGGGGCACACTCGGATATTGTTTATATAACTACCTAGAGGTGATCCCCCTCATTTATTCATTTCCCGCTGGGCCGATTCACGGGGGGAGCGATCTCCGTAATTTACAATTCTTACTCCTTCTTACTCATCGTAGGCGCTAGTCCAGTCTTTTTAATCTGACTGTACAGACACAATCATTATTTATACATTAGGTGTCCACTTAGTAAGGCCTCAGGTTGTTTCTCCCATATATATATATATTTTTTTTTTTCAGATTCTGTATAAAATGCGGAGATACATAGCAAGACATATGCTCTTTGCGTACTGTTTTAATATTACTCGCACCTTGATTTCAGCTGTCCACCAACACTATCTGTTTATATGACCTTCCGGATATTACCAATGGACTTTTCCCTAATATCTTCACTCCCCCTTTGTTCATCTCTTACAGACTTATCATGGTCTATTCCATTTGAATGCTAATGTTTGTACACCTTGCTGTACAATTCTTGAAATTTTGGAGCTTTATCAAAATCAACTTCATAGTTTACATTTAGTAAGGTACGCTTTTACACTTTTACCTCTCTTTGCACACGTTCCATTTCCTGGACGTACTCTTCCCCTCTTCACTCGAGTTTTCATTCCTGGGGTGGTTTGTCAGCTGTAGTACACCACTGATAACATCTCCTTTTTATGCATGGGTCTCTGCAGTGCTCTAGTCTTTGATGCTATTTTCTTTGACGCACGTTGGTAGTTGCACATTTTTTCTTTTCTGGTCACCTATCACCATTTTCTCTCTACACTGGGATAGATGATGGTACTTTTTTAAACTTCGTGTTATGATTTGTGATATTGGGCCTCTCATCACAGTGTACTCACTTCAACGACGCTATTCACAGTTTTAATACTATATTCCAATACAATTGTGTTTCATTATCAAATCTTGTGATACATCCTACTTGTATATGTTTACAGCCTTGAAAAAGTCAAGGATGACGAAACACGTGTCGACTGTTGATATAGAAATTCAAAGAAAATACTGTGATACCTTACCACGTATCTAGTATTTTTCATGACACCAGAGGATTTCAGCCCTGATTTGTTACCGAGGAATAAAGCATTCTCATCTCGACCCTGTGATGTGCCGTGGTTTTCTTCTTCTCTACTTGGACTGTGACCTTTGTGGTTAACAGCGTACCACACCCTGTGGCTGGGTGTACTACCACTGGAGCACTCTACTCTGTCTCAACTAGACTTACCACCATGAACTTCTGTTATCCAGGACAATAGGAAATTTGGATGTGCGCACCGCTTATACACAGCCACAAATTGTCTGACACGACATTCCAAAGATGATAAGTTTTGGTCACTGTTAAGTATATGTCAGTTAGTCAAGATTATTTTTCTAATTCTTTCATTCAAATTAGAGTGTTGCATGGCACACACCATCTGTGATTTTGAATTTTTATTCTGTCTCTCAAACACGCTGGCCCTGTTGTAATATTTTGCTCTTTTATAGGAGTCCTTTATTCTTCTGCTAGGGTATCCTCGTAGTAGGAGTTTCGGCTTTAGAATATCTGCATGATATTACAAATCGCGTAAATTAGTACAGTTCCTGCGGATACGCAGGAACTGACTAAAAGGTATTCCCTGTTTTTGCATTGCCGGGGGGGAACTATCAAAATGGAGTATAGTATTTTTAGCAGTGGGTTTGGTATACAAAGACATCTCTAATTGGAGATTATTATGTCCAATGCAGATATCAAGAAACTCAACCTTTTCTCTACTTGTATGGATGATTAACTTTAAGTTAGGGTCACAGACATTGATCTATTCACTGAATTCTTTAAGCAGTTCCTCTTGTCCCGTCCAGATGAAAGGAATATCATCAATGTACCGAGACCAAAATTGTATGTTTTCATAGTAGGGAGCTACTTCATTGTAGATGTGTATTTCTTCTAAGTTACCCACATAGATATTCGCTACACTGGGGGCACAGGCTGCCCCCATACTAACTCCTTTCTTTTGTTGGTATATGTTTCCATGAAACTCAAAAAAGAAATTCTTGGAGAACAATGTTTAAACACTGTAAGACAAACAGGAAATGATCTGTCATACCTTCCCTTACCGAGCAACTGCCTGCCATGCTTCCCTCTGTGGGATATTTGTGTACAATGCTTCAATGTCCATGGTTACTAAAATCTGGGAAATCGGATTATAGGGAGTGCCTTCCAGCTTGGAGATGATATGCCCAGTCTGCCACTCTGGGTTTCAAAACTTTTTCTACATATTTAGATAAGGGTTTAGTAAGTGACCAAACTGTAGACACAATGGGCCGAAGAGGAGCATCCTCCTTATTTTTGTGTATTTTAGGTATTCCATAGAAAACTGGAGTCCTAGTCATATATGGATTGAGATATTGGTATTCTTGTTCACAGATTAATCCTTTGCATAGTACCTCATTGCTCGTCTTCTGTATTTCCTGTCTGACACATATTTGCCAACTATTCTTGCCTTTTTCGTAATATACAGGCTCATCCAACATGCTCTGTATCTTAGATTTATATTTTTCAGTGTCCATCAAAACTATACCACCCCCTTTGTTGCAGGGTTTGACCGTGGTATGTTTTTCTTTTTGTAACTTGATGAGGGCCTGTTGTTCACATATATTGAGATTGTAATGGGGTTTAGGAATGAATCTAAACATAGTTTTAATTTTTACCAAAACAATATTCTCAAAAATCTTCACTTCTGGTCCTACCATGTCCAAATGAGGTGTAAAAGTTGAAACAGGTTTCAGGCCCGATAGATTAATCTCGATAGTATCATTTCTACCTTCAAAAAATCTCTTAAGTCTAATACGCCGAAAGAAGGCGTGAAGATCTGGCAACAATCTAAACCGATTAATTGCTACACTAGGGACAAATGATAGACCTTTCTTTAATAGTGAATCTGTATCTATGTCCATTTGAGTGGAACTAAGATTAAACACTGGTATAGCATTCAATCCCTCCCATACTGTTGTCTCCGCATTTGTAATATATGTGGCGGATTGTCTGTATTGTGGTATCTCCCTCTCTGGTAGTTGCTGAATCTGGTCCTGTGTCCTCCTCTCCTGGATAAAAAATGGTTAGAGCGATTAGACCCCTCATTTTGACCTGCCCTGTTACCATATTGGTCGATCTGATTAGAATTTCCCTCTCTTTCTGACTCTGAGGTATCAGAAAATGTAACAATCTTTTTGCTAGTCCAGAACTGGCGGTCATGTTCTGGTACATTCCGTTGTTGGCTTTGATAATATTTTTCTGACAGGTAGGGGTAAGCTTGTACTTTAGAAAACCATCTGATATCTTTCCTTAACTTATCCGTCTTTCTTTTGAAAAGTTATAAGTTAAAAGACTCTAGCTCCTGGTTGATGGCTTCTTTGTGTTTTTTCACTTCCTGGAGCGAATCTTGTGTTTTTAATGCATCTTCTAGCGTTTGGATTTCCTTCATTAGTAATTCCATCAACTCTCTTGCTGTTTCCACTATAAGGATCATCCAATCCCAGGAACAACGGTTGGATATTAAAGACCATTTCTCTAAAAATTGTCTGATCTCACAAACAGGCCTGGTATATTTCTTACTCTAAGGCCTGATGGAATAACTCCTGCTCTCAGGTATTCTAAAATGAAATCAGCATGTAACTCAGTTAGTTTTGATTTTTTCCTTAGCTCATATTGATAACAAGGCTTGAAGAAAATAAAATAAATACTTACTTAAACTAACCTGAAGAAAGAAAATATGGACATAGCTCAATATTAACAAAAGGAAAATAACTTACCATTATAAGCAATTATTGTTAGAAGATCTGATTTTAGAGAAAATGTGTAATGCTAGTAGAAAAGAGATAGAGGAAAAATATTTTTAGGGACTTTACTTACACTCATAATTTTGGTAGGACTAGCAATAGTATTAGTTATAAACTTCACACATGAGACAGAAAAATCTGTAGTAGAATTTATAAATACAGCTTTTAAGCCAAGTATAATTGAAGATGAGTTGTAAGCATCATTTGTAGGTTCAGAGAAAGAAGATTACTAAACTAATGTTTATTCTAGGCTAACACAAGAACACACTAAAGTTATTGATGTGAAATACTGTTATGTTTGTGCATACATGTCACCTTCAGCTAATGAATAGGTTTCATATCACCATATTCCAGTTTTTTTGTTATGTCTTGCAGTGTGTCTCTTAGTTCAGTATATACGAAAGGACATTTTGAATACTACTACTCAAACTTTGACACAGTTCTTCAAATGATCCACTAATCAAGAGCATGAATTCACAAGCATGCTAAGGAACCTGAGACTGCTTGGCATTATTTTAGACCATTGCTCATGAAAGAAACCTAACATGTTTAATTAATTCACAAGAGACACCTTTTGTCCTAATGTTAGAAGTAAGCAATAAGCAGTTTGCTAGAAGTGCATATAAGAAGGAAGATGTTCAAACTAAGATTAGGGAAAAGAAGAAGATGAGTTTAGAAGTAAAATGGCTGTCCCTAAGCTCAAATTAGACAAAAGGCATAAGGGAAAAGTATGAATATTTAAGAGAAGAATTAGTGAACAAAAGATACGAGTGGGAAATAGCAGTTGCGATCATGTGTTTGAATTGTCTGAAAGATCATGGTAAGTATTAAAAGAAAATTATCCAACTATACCTAGAGTATATTTTATTTGTGTAGAGAATGCCTATTTTAGATTATTAGCTAATTGGAACTGTAGTTGCCATTTAGGTTTGCTTTTTCCAAAAATGCTCATATACAAAGTTTAGATGCATTATCAATTACACCTGCGCATAGATACATGTAGCGTGAATGAAGAAACACAATTAGTTGGAAATATTTTTGGAGCAATTATGGCTGCTGTAGGAGAAGTATTGAACGATGGAAAAATTTGAAAGCTTTCAACAGTAGTAGATAGATTGGCAAATAGTACTTCAGGCAATTAGATC
The DNA here is from genome assembly GCF_031143425.1 of Pleurodeles waltl. NCBI lineage: Eukaryota > Metazoa > Chordata > Amphibia > Caudata > Salamandridae > Pleurodeles > Pleurodeles waltl. The sequence continues at coordinate 931,882,149 of NC_090448.1, read as the reverse complement.
AATGGTTTTGCAGAATTGATACGCATTAGACATCTTACTTGCGGAGAAGTGTGGAGTCTGCAAGGTGCTGATCATTGAGAATTGTTGAACATATATTCCTGACGAAAATAGGTAGATAATAGTGTATGTAAATAATATTTTTGATCTGAAGCTTGATCTTGAACTTTTAGAAACTACTAGCATCGCTCAAAGATTTGCAAAAGAGATTTATTTAGTAGGCAAGTGGTTTAAGGCTGTAGGAGGAATCCTTTACAACTATACTAGTTCCTGTAATAATGGTAATAGCCTGTTGTCTATCTACATGAGCAGTGTAAAGCAATACAAATGTTACTGCTAAAGAAGAGAGCAAGGGATTTTAATAAAAGAATGAAGAAGGAATTAGAATTGAATGAAAAAGTAAATGAAGAATATAAGAAATTGAAAAAAGACAAAATTACAAAGGAAAAGGAGAGATACAGAAGAAGATGAAACTGAACTTTGACATACAATTGTGAATGAAATGTTTGTGATGGTTCCAAACCATCAGATGATGGAAGTTGCTAGAGATTTTAATAAAATCTAATGCATTAAAATACTAATCTGTATGAGTGGATTGTAGGCCTAACTAAATGCTGTATTTTAAACAGGCATTTTCCTTTTAAACTATGCATGACCTGCACTTGCTTGACTTGCTAACTTTAGCGAATTCCAAACTGACAAAACTCAGCTGAAATGTTTCTTTAGTGACTTTTTGCATGACTTTTCATGACGCAAACTTCCTATGCTAATAAAGAAAAGTTATATTTTCTATTCTTTTTAACCACTTGACCTGCACTGGAATTCCTACTTGCTTAAATAATTTTAAATATTGTTTCTTTATGAATAAGCTTCTAGTGTAAGGATGTCTGAGAACGAAATTGACGTAATTTGGCCATACCAAAACTTACATAGCTGTTCTCTCTTTCAGAGATTAAGGTATATGAGATAACTTTCAAATGATGCAGTGTAGGTAGACTTTTGCATTCAACGTATCATGTATTTAGAACACTCTGTTAGAACTTACTAACTTGACAGAAAATTGTTTCTGTCTCAGAATGTCCTTGTTTTGCATTTGATAACTGAAAATGTATCTGTGAAATAGTGTAAGCTTTTGTATCATTGTACTTTGTATAAAAATATCCCAGGGAAAGAACATTCTCTCTCTCTCTCTCTCACGATACAGCACTACAATAAATGCCAACCCCAATAACTATCTGCTCATTGCTCATAACTCACTATAGAGATATTAGCCCTCATTATGACATTGGCGATAAGTCCCACTTACCGCCATGCTGACTGCTGGACCAACATACCCCTGCTGTTGCGGTTTACCGCTTCCCATATTATGACACAGACATAGCAATCCGTCACTATACAGCCACATACATAAGTCCGCCAGCCCAAAGGTCAGTGATGAAATGGCGGTACTAAAACCCACACTTTTACACCAACAGAACTACGACCACAGCATTATGACCCACAAATCACCACAGTGGACATTCAACGACGGTAAACCATTGGTGGTACATACCGCCACGCTCAAAATACACACACTCAAACAAAACTACACCATTGGACAATTCAAATTACACACACCTGACACACATACACACACCACTATAAAACACACACCCACAATACTCACATCCCTTTACGACTAACGAAAATTGCCATTAGATAGAGATACAGCAAGAACACCCACACAACCAGAACCACAGAACACCATCACCCATTCACCATCCACGCACCTCACAGCACCCACCCCAACACATCACCCCACATACCCTCACACACACCACTCACACTACACCCATGGTACCACAAAGACACCCCAGGTTCTCAGAGGAGGAGCTAAGAGTCATGGTGGAGGAAATTATCTGGGTAGAGCTACAGCTATTCGGATCACAGGTGCAGCAGACATACATTGCTTTGAAGATAGAGCTATGGCGGAGAATCGTGGACAGGGTCAACACCGTGGGACAGCACCCCAGAACAAGGGATGACATCAGGAAGAGGTGAATGTCCTACGGGGAAGGTGCGTTCCGTGGTAGCAAGACACCAGATAGCAGTACAGAGGACTGGCGGTGGACCCCCACCTCTTACCCCACAACTAACAACATGGGGGGAGCAAGTCTTGGCAATACAGCATCCTGAGAACCTGGCAGGAGTAGCAGGAGGACTGGACTCTGGTAAGTCAAATCTCGATTACTATCACCCCCCCCCCCAACCTGCATGCCATGACATACCCCAAACCCTACCCTTACCCCTTCACTCCACCACCTCACATACACCCCACCATCACAACCCACTCATTCCAATACCAAGCACTGCATGCCACACCAATGCATGGACACCCATCACTGACCTACATGGACACCCATCACCAAAGCATGCACTCTTGAGACAATCACCTAACCAACCAAATCACCACACACAGAAGCCTAAACTGCCAGGGCAAACACAATCTAACAGGTCAACACACCCATGCACAATATGTCACACGCAGAAACTATAACATTGCATTTACATCCCCACAGGTCCCCCACACAACGTCACTGGAGAGGAGGTGCCAGCAACATCCAGCCCCCCCCCCACAGAAGAGACCCACATTGATGACAGCAGCTCTTTACGCTTGGATCAGGATGACCAACCTGGCCCATCAGGGACCTCCGGACAGTCGGTCACCAAGCCACAGTTCCATACCACCACAGAGCCTCCCCCTCAGGAAACACCAGCACAGTACCCACCCAGCGGGCCCATACTTCTGTCCCCAGGACACGTCAATTAACAGTGTGCCCACCACTAAAGGGACCCCAGGACACCCCACAAACACAGGACGATCAGGGACCTGGGGTCAGTGGCAGTGGGCACACGGTTCAGGGGACAGAGGCACAGGACAACAGGGAAGATGGGAGAACTGCTGTGCGATAGGAGGAAGACAGGCCCAGGGAACCGACTCTCATCGAGGCACTCACCAACATCCTTGGAGCATACCACCATTCCCAGGAGACGATGGGCCAGATATTGGCCAAGTTGCTGGAAACCCAGCTGCAGCAGGAGGGACAGTACCTGGGGATCAGGTAGGACTTGAAGGACATCAACACCACCCTGGTCACCATTGCAGGGGTGCTGGTGTCATAGTTTGGACTCTTGCTCTGGGCAAGACTGCTGGTTAAAGGATGACAGTACTTTTGCTTGTAGGCGACTACGCCTTTCCTACAACAAGTCGCAACTGTTATCCCAACCTTACCGGCTTACTAGCAGCACCTCACCAGGAACACAATAGTAAAAGGTGATTTGTGGCAGCCTTTTCGCATGGAATCGAGAATAAGACATATCAGGGACTGTCGTGGTAAAACAGAAATTACCCCTTTCTCACGGATATATCATGTCTCATACAAACACAGGCAATGACAAAGATGCAGTAAACTTTCAATACTTTTTTTAACATAACTGCAATTTGCGATATGTTGCATGGGCTGCAATGATTAGGATAATGAATAATGAAAGAAACAGAATTGTGAAGATGATAGTCATTATTACAAAGACACCCACCATCTTGCAATGCATATGAAAGACATACGAGATGTAATATGCCCTAATACCCTAATACCCTAATGTGAGAGGCCTAACCTCCTACCTAAAGGAGAGCTGGGTTTGCTAAACCTAATCTACCAATGCCATGTCCATGAGAGGAGCCCCCAACCCTCGTTACCTTGGAAGGAGGTCTCTATCTCACACTCCGCAGGGACACGAAGACTGGGTCAGCGTCAAGACGACTGCAGCATAGATATCAGCGATGGTGGCGATGCCCTCCAGTCAGAATCCCTCTGATTATCTGTCTAAAGTGCGATGTATTTATACAGATCTACAAGGACCCCTGACGTAGGTGTGTTCCCAAACAATAGATAACAGACATGCTTGGGACGGCAATTAATATAAACAATCCCTCGAAAGTAAGTGTGAACACCTACTGTTTGTTTGTCTTTGTTGCTTGATCTTGACGCCTTAGCGCAGTGACACTGATAACGTAACTGATAACAAGTGGCCTGACTATAAACAAGGCAGCCATCTTAGAACAATTAAATAATTAAATGGGCTAAGACAGAGCAAGCTAAGTAGGTTAAAAGTCACTAGGTGATGAGGGCACGAGTCTGCAAGCCAGAGGCTAAGCTAACTCCTGTTATCCCATTAAAAATAAACTAGGATTCAGTACACTGGCAGACATGGCCAACACCATGAGGGAGGCAGTGGCACACCAACGGGCCCCTGACACTAGCCACACTGATGAACAGCCATCCACCTCTGCTGACACTAGTGGACAGGAGGCCCCGCCACAGGAACAACAGGCCACCAGTACCCCTCCCCCTGCAGAAGGAGATCCACCACGCAAACAGTCCCTGAGATCTAGGCAAAACCCAGAGAACGTTGCCAAGACCCCGGCCAGGAAATAAGACTCTCCTGAATGTCACCCTTGTGTCCCACTCTGTCACCCTGTCCACCTTGAACTGCCTTTGCTCTACTTCCTATGCCCCTTTGGACAATACACCTGTGATACAAAGAGACTGGAACTCTTACCTGGACTCTCCTCTACCACCCCCCCAAGCCCATTGCAATACCCCCTCCCCTTATTAGCACAAAAATAAACTTCCTGAGTCTGTCTAGTGATTGAACTATGTATTTGTTTAACAATCTGTAGACATTACAATTCAACTGTACAGTAATGTATACATAGGTATGACCTGTAGTTTGCTGCAGTCAATACACCAGGAGCCAGAGTGAGGCACAGATATCTGTAAATAGACATGTCAAAGGGTACAATAAGTGGCCATAGTAGTGGGAATATCAGCCTGCCAGTGAAAATGTACAATACAAAACTGCAATGGAAGGTGAAGTTACAGTGTTTTACCTGTGTATCTCTGGAAGTACTGTTGAATGATTAATGTTCTATTGTCCACATCCTCTCATCCTCTGCCTCATCTTCATCACTGTCCACAGGCTCCACCACTGCCACACGCCCTTCTCCAGCCTCATCCTCCTGCAGAAAAGACACCTGGCAATGTAAGGCAAGGTTGTACAACGTGCAACATGCCACGATGATCTGGCACACCTTCTTGGGTGAGTAGCACAGAGAACCACATGTTAGATGGAGGCACCGAAACCTGGCCTTCAGGAGGCCAAAGGTTCACTCTATAATTCTTCTTGCTCGCCCATGTGCCTCATTGTAACATTCCTCTGCCCTTTTCCTGGCATTCCTCACAGGGGTCAGTAGACAAGAGAGGATGGGGTGACCAGAATCACTTGCAAATACCGAAAGATACCAGTTAGCCAGACACTAACCCTTATGGCCAACCCCATACCCATAAACCAACATGTACTGGGCGGGGACCATGGGCTCACCGATTAGTCACACCCTGTGCCTCTGGAGTTGAGCCATCACATATGGGATGCTGCTATTCCTCAGGATAAAGGCATCATGCACAGACACAGGTTACTTTGCATTGACGTGGGAGATGTACTGGTCCGCCAGGCACACTATCTGCACATTCATCGAGTGAAAGCTATTTCGATTTCGGAACACCTGTTCATTTCTCCGGGGCGGGGGGAAAAATGCATAGAAGTCAGCTTTCACTGTAGCCAAATAAACCAACTTGGGGCAAACAATGTAGCTGCGCATGTGTTTCATCAGGACAGACAACTCTCTGGTCAGCACTATTGAGAACACTGTCAGAAACATTCCTGCTGTCAAGCCCACTGTCACTTGGAAGGAGCCAGTTGCCAGGAAATGGAGCACTAATAGGACTTGCACAAGAGGGGGGATCCCAGTGGGGTGACGGATAGCAGAGATCAGGTCTTGCTCCAATTGGGCACACAGGGGCCTGTACACGGGGGCATGTCTCCATCCCCTATTCATCCACAGCAGTTGTAATCTAGGAGGCAAAATTATGAGCATCTGGTCAGTAGTCGATATTTCCAAAATGTACAGTGCAATGCAAGTTGTGACAGAAACACTATGTTGTTGTTTCGGGCAAAATGATGCCTATGTGTGCTGTGACGCAGTTAGGTGCCATGGACTGCCCCCGTGCCCTGAAATGGCTCCCTCGTGTCCTGTTAGTAGACACATGTGGAAATGAGGTAATGCCGCTGATGTTGTGCGCCGTTGCGGGAGGAGGTCGTGTACCGCCGTGCAACTTCTCATTGGTTGACATTGGGCCCTATGGGTTACAGTAGCCAATGGTGATGTACACCAGCGGTGACAGTACGCACCACTGTGGATGTGAACGCCATTTTCTATCTGTTCTCTCTCTTGCTACCTGACCTTCAACATGAGAGGACCTACACTGCAAGGTCTGCTGTGCCCTGTGTCTGAAACCGACCTTGGCTTGAGTCACTGGGGAAAGGGCCCCTGCCTTCACTGCTGCGGAGTTGGAGAGACTGGTGGATGGGGTCCTACCCCAATACCGAATGCTGTATGGGACTCCAGACCAACAGGTGAGTACACTGTGGGCACGATGCATGGGGCATGAAGGCATGGAGTGCTGTGTGTGAGGGCTTTGTGTAGGGGGGGAGTTGAGGGGTCTTGGGCAGCGTGCTGCATGTATGGTGGGCAATGTATGTGAGTAAGGGGATTGGAGGGATATGGTGGGCCATAAGTGTAACAGGCCGGATGGTATGACTGGTACCCTTTTTCTATGTGCATTTCCTCTGCAGGTCAGCGCCCATGAGAAAAAGGGTATATGGTGTGCCATCGCCAAGGACGTGCGGACCCTGGGGGTCTACGGCAGGTGGAGCACCCACTGTCACAAACGGTCTGAGGACCTGAGAGGCTGGGCACGTAAGATGCCGGAGGCCCAGCTGGGGATGGCCTACCAACAAGGAAGGAGTGCCCGTCGAACCCTGACCCCCCTGATGTTCCGGTTACTGGCGGTGGCCTATCCAGAGCTGGATGGGTGCTTGAGGGTATTACAGCAGCCGCAAGGGGGTGAGTACAGTTTCCCAATATACTACTTGTGCATGGTGGAGTGGTATCTGGGTGGGGGATGTGGGCCTGTTGGTGCCCCTAGCCCAGGATGGATATTGCATGGTAGGTTCCATGTTGGGCTGGTCTGTGTTGATGAACTCCACCTCCAACCAAGCTAGTGGGCATCCACTATTGGGCAGGGCTCTGTGGGTCTCAGGTATGCTGCAATTGGGGTTAGGTATTCCTGTCCATAGGCTGGTGACTAGCATTGTGACTGGTTGAGCTTTGCCTAGTGCGAAGGGCTATTCCCTGTGTGTGAGTGTGTTGTGTTCGCCAACGATGGTGTTGTTGCTGCCATTTACCAAGTGTATCCTCTGTCTCTTCCCCCGATTTTGTTGTGTCATCCTGTCCTTGTGTGCATTAGCATCATCTGGAGGAGGAGCAGAGGCACCGGCGACGGACGGAGCTGCATCCCACAGGGCCCAGGAGGCCGAATCTATCGATGGTGAGGGCACCAGTAGGACAGAGGGCGAGGGGAGCACCACAGCGGACACAGCAGGGAACAGTACCTCCTCCGATGGAAGCTTCCTAGTGGTGGCGGACAGCTCTGTGCCGACCCCAACTACAGGTACCGCCGCCACACCCCATAGCAGTACCGCCCTCCCAGCAGCCCCTCAGCAAGATTCCCGTGCCCGCTCACCCAGGAGGGTGGGCATCTCCTTCGCCCAAGGCACTTGAGGCCCTGCCCCAGTTAGCCCTGCTGCCTTGAGTAAGGAGGCTATTGACCTCCTGTGATCCATCTCTGTTGGGAAGTCAACCATAGTGAATGCCATCCAGGGGCTGGAAGGGTATTTGCAACAAACAAATGCATTCCTGGAGGGCATTTACTCTGGCATGGTGGCCCAACAGAGATCATTCCAGGCTCTGGCCTCCTCCCTGATGGCAACCATTGTTCCTGTCTCTAGCCTCCCCCCTCCAACTTCCTCTGCCTAGTACCATTCCCCTGAACCCCAACCTATCCCAAGCACACAGGCAGACCAGCATGCACACAAGACAACACATAGGAGTGGCTCAGGCAAACACAAGCACCACACATCATCCCACAGGTACTCACACAAACACCATCCAGAGGCAGACACACCAACATCCACTGCCTCCACTGTGTCCCCCTCCTCCATGTTGTCCACCTTCCTACCAGTAGCATCTACACTCACACCTGTATGCACTACATCCTCATCCACTACCACCATCACGCCTATCCATACACGCCCCTCACTGGCAGTCACCACCCCCACATCCATACACAGGTCCCCTGTGTCCTCTCCCACTGTGTCTGTGCCCCCTCCTCCCAAAGTACACTAATGCAAGCACTCAGACACCCAACAGCCATCCACCTCACAACAGCATCCAGCCCATGCACCTGCACCCAAACACAGCAGACACCTCCTACCACCACTCCCTCTTCCTCCACTCCCAAACCTTCACCCTCTTCCTTCCCCAGTGTCCCTAAGAAGCTTTTCCTCGCCTCCATTGACCTCTTCCTTAACTCTCCCCACCGTCCTTCACGTGGGAGCCAGGGTGGGCAGAACCCAGGCTAGCACCTCAGCCACCCAGTCCACAGCCACAGTCGTTTCGGCAGCTACTGCAGGTGTGAGAGGCTCCAAGAAACAGAACTAGTCAGACTGTGCTCTGCAGAGCATCTGATATATTTTCTCCATCCAAATGTTCTGTAAGTGTGGTGCACATTGCTGGGCGTGGCTTGGCCGTCCAGCAAATGGCCGCCACTCTATGAGGCTCTGCCAGGCTGGAGCGTTTATTCTATTTATTCTGCCGGGAAAGGCTGCTGGTGTTGGCTGGGCTTGTCTCCAGGTGCGGAGAGGTGACTGGAGGCTCAGGAAATTCCCTTACAGGAGCGGGGGCCAGTACGCAGAGCACGGAGGTGGCGCTGGGCCTGGCACCGTCTCCCTTGGAATTACGTGGGAGCAGCCTAGGATTGAGGCACTCCTGCGGTCAGAGGTGTGGTGCGGCAGCCCCCTCTCCACCCTTTCTTGGCTGATTGAGGCTCCGCGGCTTCTTGGCTACACTGTGGAGGCCACTGCTGGAGGACACCTGAGGGGCCTGATCGGCGGGTACTCCAGCCCGCGGACCCCTCATGTGTTGGAGCAGGAGTGCTGGTGGCCCGGTCGGATGGATGGAGCTATGCTTGGGCTCCACCTCCGGGCCTAAAGGGTGAGCTGTGGTGATCCCCTTGAAGGGGGATCGCACATTGGTGGCCCGAGGAGGCGCCAGAGCCTGCTGCAGGGGGTCACGGTTTGGTGGCGGCCCACCCTACTTATGGAGGTGCAATTTGGTGGCCCTGCCTGGCACTTTGGGCGGGGGGGTCCTGCGGCAGCCTACTAGTGCAACGCCCGCATCCTGTGCCACGTGGTTGCGGCAGAGGTAGCTGTGGCTGGGACCAGAAGATTGCACATTCATTGGTGGACATCAACATTGCGGGCCTGGGCCCGTTCATCCTTATCTTGGACTGGGTGAGTTGGAGCTGCCTTGAGACTGCAGGTGAGGGCGTTTGGCCCCTGGGGTGCTGGGTGACTGTCGACGCTTCTTGTCCTGTCTTCGATCCGGGTGGCTCTCTGCGACCTACCCCAAGAGGAGGACATGCAATCATTCCCTTTGAAAGCTATGTTTGTCGACCTTAAACACAGCCTGGCTGGTATTGATGGGAAACTGGACCGTCTGACTGAATAGATGGAATGCTTGAAGGAGCGGGTGGATGGCCACACCACCCGTCTTGAGCAGGTAGACTCTTGCACATCGGATCTAGAGGATGGGCACCGTGTGGATGGAGAGAAGCTACTGCGGATGGAGCGGGTGTTAGAACGTATCCGCAATAAAAACGAGGACCTTGAAGCCTGGTCCCGCCTCAATAATGTGCACATCTTGGGCTTGCCGAAGTCGACAGCCATGGGACACATGGAGGATTACATGGAGACTATCGCGGTCATTATGAACATGGCGGGAAAGACCCAACCCCGCCAAAACTTCTCAGACCACCACTCCCTGCCATGACTCTGTCTGCGGGAATCCCGGCCCACCCCACCCCACCCCGCCACCGCAAAGCACACCCACATCCCGCCCTCCAAATAACGATGCACAAATCACCTCAGCAGACAGTGGAGGCCAGACAACCATTGGCGGCTGCGACTGCCATGGACGGCAAGTGGACTCAACAGCAACAAGTGCACACATTGGATAGGCGTATCACCCACACATCTGACACACATCTAGAACCCCATAAAATACCCGCAGACACACCCCACAATCGCTTGCAACAAAACCAGGACCAGAAGACGGAGAACACCAGAGCCAGACAGCGAACAGCAGCATACAGGAGACTCACATCGACCCACAGAGGAGCACCCTTACCCTGTCCCCATTCCCGACGCCATCCACCACACTCATCATGTCCCCCCCAAAAATTCACACTTCACCGAAAGGAAGCTAAGGACCATGGTGGACGAGATCCTGAAGGTGGAGCCACAAATATTTGGGGCCGAGGTGCAGCACACACCCATCACGCAGAAATTGGAGCTGTGGCAGACCATTGTCAACAGGGTGAATGCAGTGGGACACCATCCACACACCAGGGACGACATCCAGAAGAGATGGAACGACCTGCAGGGGAAGGTCAGGGCCATGGCATCTAGGCACCACATTCCAGTGCAGAAGACTGGGGGAGGGCCGCCACCAACACCACCCGACTACACCAACTGGGAGAAGAAGGTCTTTGCCATCCTGCACCTAGAGGGAGTCACTGGAGGAATGGACTTGGGTAAGTCATCTACAATTATCCCATATACAACACATCTGCAATGCATGTACCACCCCACCCCACCCACACCCACCTGGACCTACACCCCACCCAGCTCTTACCCACCACATCTACCACCCTGCATTACCTACAACCCACTAACAGGCCCACATCACTCCTGCTGTGCCCAGCCACCCACCCCACACGCACCCACAATGGAACACTGATAAGCAGGCAAGCCCCTCACACAGTCCTGGATTCTCACCCTGCAGCAGCCCCACCCAGGAAACCACTGTCACCCCTAACACCCAGTCAAGACCAGCATGCCAGGTCAGTCGTACCCACACCAGTGTACCCAGGGCATAGACTGGTGGAACACAGCTACAGAGGCCACAGTCTCCCACTCCCAAAATGCAGGAAGGCGAGGGCCCCAGTACAAGTTGCACGTGCAGACCTGTGCAGGGGAGAGAGGCACAGGGGGCTAGGGCACGTTCAAGTGGGCCAGGGGGGAGGCCACAGGATGGATGCAGCAGCCCAGGACATTATTGCAGAGGTATTGGGGGCCTACCAACATACCCAAGACAGGTTGGCACAGATTGTGTCCACCCTGGAGCAAAGTCAGAGGATGCATCAGCAACAACACCAACAGGCCATGGAGCAGTAGAACGAGCACAATGCCACAATGGCCACCATTGCTGGAGCACTGCTGCAGTTGGTAAAAAAACAGTCTGACACCCAGACCGGACAAGAGGCCCCCACAACAGCACTGGACAACCAGCATCTGATGACCCAAGCAGCAGAAACATCCCAGGAAATACCCTCCCAGGAAAGCCAAGGGTCAACTATGCCACCCCAAGAAGCTCCACAGCAGGCGCCCAAACGTACTCTTAGGCCAAGACATGGCACTGGAAATCCAGCTAAGAACAAGGCTCCCTACAACAATTGACTGTGCTACAAAAGCAAAGCAACTATCCCCCCATTCACCAACAACACTTAGCTGAGGGCAATATGAAGTAATGTTCGACAAAATGGACCCTTCAAAACCATCCTACAAGGCTGCCACCAAGTTTGTTTTGAGGACACCCAACCCTTACGACTCCCATCACTGTATATAGCACAATTCACTCAATTCTACCAATAAAACACATTTCACACCTGTAACGTTGTCCCCTGTCTTAAATTGTGAACAAAGTGGAGTATGGATGCAACTGGCAGAGAACAACTTTATTGTCATTTTGTGCTTGATGGTGGTACTGTGTGCACAAATGGTGGTAAGGAGGGAATGCATATATTTTCTGTCAGTACCATGCAGAAGTGGTCCATGCATTACCTATCATGACCAATTCCCCCTATATTACAGAGCACACTGACAGTATTAGTCACTAACCCCAATGACAGGCTTAAGTCCCACACAGTTATTGGAAGTAGAGTTTTATCAGTTGGTTCCTGGAATGGACATGTCCCCCTTCCTCATCCTCACCATCACTCTTCTCACCTCTCTGAGGTAGCTGATCAGGACCTACAGCACCCTCCACCTCCAAGAGGGGGGATAGAATGTCTCACTGCCACGTTGTGCAGCATATAACAGGCCACCACTATTCTACACACCTTGTCAGGCCCATAGGCCTGGTAACGCCCAGATATATGTAGACACTGGAATCTAGCCTTCAGGAGACCTATAGTACACTCTATTACCCTCCTGGTACGTCCATGGGCCTCATTGTATTTCCTCTCTGCATCCGTCCTGGGATTCCTCACTGGTGTCAGGAGCCAACGCAAGTTTGGATAGCCAGAATCACCTACAAAATGGTTCAATACAGACTCGTCATTGTTATGTCCCTTAGTCAGGCAGGCTGCAATGTGTCAGTTATTGACAGGCAAACTTACCTATGATCCACCCTCTGTCCTCTTGTAGTTGTTCCATCTTCTGTGGCACACTACTGTTCCTCAACACAAATGAATCATGGTCTGAACCAGGAAACATGGCATTCACATGTGAAATGTACTGGTCTGCAGTACACACCAATTGGATGTTCATGGAGTGAAAGTTCTTCCTGTTTCTGTATACCTGTTCACTCACTCTTGGGGGGATGATGGGTATGTGTGTGCCATTGATGGCACCAATGACATGGGGAATGTTTGCAAAGGCATAGAAGACAGACTTGATGGCAGGGAGGTCATTACTTTGGGGCAACTGCACATAGGATTGCAAATGTTGTACAAATGCATTCAGAAATCTTGTCAGTACCTGGCTGAACATTGGCTGTGAGAAACCAGCACCCATGCCCACTGTCACTTGAAATGAGCCTGTGGCCAGGAAATGGAGTGCGGAGAACACCTGCACCTCAGTTGGAATGGCATGCTGATTACGATTTCCCGGAGTTAGTGCAGGATCCAGTACTGCACAAAGGTCCTCAATAGTTGCATGTGTGAGTTTGTAAGTGATTATGATCTGTCGCTCCACCATGGTTCCCATATCCACAAGTGGTCTGTACATCGATGGTGCCCTTCTCGCCACAAGGGTCGGTACCTACAAGGGGTTACAAAAAGGAGTGATGAAGACACATACATAGTCACACTTCTCAACATTTCTGCACTGCATTGTTCAATGTAGTGTCTCTACAATAATTGCTACCTGACAGATATCCATGTACATCACTAGGAGGGAACAGAGTAATTCATGTGTGCTACTATATGGAATGGATAGAGGCCTAGGTGCTTCATGTGGCTAGTAGGCCCTGTGAGTAGTAGGAAATTCAAGAGGCGTAGGTGATGGAAAAATGTCTGCCCACTGTAGATCTGCCCCTTCGTTGTGGAAGTGACCTCATACCACTAGCGGTTGACGTCACAGCGTAAGGCGGTGTTGACCACTGTTCGCACCTTCATTGCCTAACATGGATGCCAATGGGGAATCTTTTAGTATCATTATCACCGCCGGCGGTGACGGTGCATACCGCCACAGTACGTACGCACGTTCATCATCGTTTGATCACTTGACTCCCTGATCTCGTGCGGACAGGTACTCCACTCTGTGAACTGCTGTGGCCTGCCTCTGGCTATGGATTTGCCATGTGGTGCAGGTGAAAGGGCCCTCGCCTTCACCCAGGAGAAGCTAGTGGACGGGGTCCTGCCCCTGTACGCTAAACTCTACGGACGGCCAGAGGTACAGGTGAGTCTGGGTTTGGAGGGCACTGTGTGTAATGGATGGTGTGGAATGGACATATGTGTGATACTCTGAGCCTGCATGGGCCATGGTGCATGGAATGCTGTGTGCGACTGTCCTGTATGTCTGAGAGTACTGTCAGTCCAATGTTGGACAATTTGCCAACTGTTCCTATTGTGCAAATGCCTGACTTCTGTGTTCCATTTCTGTGTCGCCCGTCTAGGTCAGCGCCCACCAGAAGAGGGCACATTGGCATGCCATTGACAAGGAGGTGCGGACCCTGGGGGTCTACAACCGGTGGAGCACCCACTGTCGAAAGAGGTGGGAGGACCTGCGGCAATGGGCGTGAAAGATCAGTGAGGCCCAGCTGGGGAAGTCCTCCCAATATGGAAGGGGTGCCCTTCGGGCACTGACCCCCCTCATGCGACGGATCCTGGTGGTGGCGTACCCACATCTGGATGGGCGCTTGAAGGCTGCACAGCAGTCACAAGGGGGTGAGTATTCATTGACCATACTTCAGTCTGGAAGGATGACTCAGTGTGCAATAGGGCTCATGCTGCTGAGAGCAGTGAATTTGACTGGTGTCCATCTACTGTATGTTCCCCAAAGGGTGTAGGGGTGTCCCTGTCAGGTTTCACCTACCTCAGCTCCAAAAGTATTTCAGGGGATGGGTGTAGAGCAGTATTCTGGTCAGTAGTCAGGGGCATGGCAATGGGCACAGTGTACTGTGCTGCCTGTTGGGTGTGTTTGCTGGGTGGGTGTATGTCTGGCCATTCTGTATCCGCATTCAGCTATTTACAAGTGTCTCTCCTGTTTCATCTCCCCATCCCTGTTATCTTGTGTTTGTTTGGTACAGCATCAACATCAAGTGAGGGAGCTGAGGCCCCGGCAAGTGGGGAGGCAGGGGCCCATGGATCCTCCGAGGCAGAGACAACAGACGCCCAGGGGACCAGTGGGTGGGAGGGCGAGGGGACTTCCACGGGGGAGGCTACTACCACAGGAGGTAGTGACTCTGAGACCTCATCCGATGTGGGTCCCCCGGTTGTGGCTGACCCTAGTGCACACACCACTACCGTGAGATCTTCCACCACCCCAATACCATCACCGCCCTCCCTTCTGCTCCCCATTGAGTTGCCCGTGCCCACCCACCCACAAAGGTGGGTGTCTCCTTTGCCCCAGGCACCTCCTCCCCTGCCCCAGTCAGCCCTGCTGCCCTCACAGAGGAGCCTATTGACCTCCTGAGAACCATCTCTGTAGGGCAGACAACCATCGTCAATGCCATCCAGGGGCTAGCATCAGAGGTGCAGCAGACCAATGCCTATCTGGATGGCATTCACGGTGCTGTGTCTGCACTACAGAGATCTTTTCAGACTCTGGCCTCCTCTCGGACGGCAGCCAGTTTCCCTGGCCATTCTGTCCTCCCTCCAACCTCCTCTACCTCTTCCAGCACCCCACTCCCTTCACCCATCCAAAGCACACAATCAGACCCGCTGACAGGCACATCAACACACAAGAGGCACACTTTGAAACACAAGCACCACACCTCCACCACAAGCATTCACACAGCCAACAAACACCTTCACACACAACAACGTCCACTTCCCCCAATGTGTCCACCTCTTCCGCCTCCCTGTCTGTCCCCTCTACCTCCACACCCTTATGCACTGCACCTTCACTCAGTGTTACTGCTCCTCTTCCTGCACTCACCACAATAGCAGAGAGCCAAACATGCACCCCATACACCACACCTGCACGCACCACCTCTACTGCAGTTGACACATGCAGCACACTCACCAGACTTGCAGACACCCACACAACATACATCCACACTAGCTGTCTGTCTTCTCCCACTGTGTCCACCCCCCACCTCCCAAGGCACACAAACGCACCAAGACACCCACCCATCAGACATCCACCACACGACAGCATACTGAGGAGTCACCTGCACCCACTACACGCACCCCTACCCCATACATCCACTCCCTCTGCCTCTACTCCCACGCCCTCATCCACGCACACCCCAATTGCTCCCAAGAAACTTTTCCTCTCCTGTGCTGACCTTTTCCAACCCACTGGCCCACCCCGTCTTGTCCCCAAATGTGCCCACCTCCTTGCCCTTACCGCTCCTTCCACATCACAGCCCACCCCGGTCCACCCTTCACATTCCCGTGCCCCTTCCCCAGAGAAGAAAAAGGCCCAGTCAGAGCCTAGGCCATCCAGCTCCACCAGAGCCAAACAGCCCCCACCCCCTTCAAAGGAGAAGCCCACCCGCTCCATAAGGAAGTCAAAGGCCCACACCCCCACAACCCCCTGCCCCCCTTCCTATGGTGACCCGTTATGTGGAGTACCAAGCACTTGTGGGAGTCAGGTGTGTCCCATTGTGGCCCATGACAACTGGGATTTTACAGACTGGCCATTGGCCCTGTTTGCACTGTTTGGCTCAGTGAGCTTCTTATTAAAGTTTCTGTGTGGCCTGTTTTTGGGCTGCATGCAGTTACACCCCGGTGTTTGTTTAGATTTTGTTATGGGTGTGGGGCTTTTGTATATACTATGGTCAAGTTGCATTAGCCTTTGGTCGGGTACGTACCTCTTGGTGTGGGGTGTATGACTTGTGCTGCTGGGAAGGGTTGGGGGGCCATTGCCTGATGGGAGGAGTGGGTGGGTATGTAACTGTGTCCTTTCCTCCCTTGTGTCGTAGGTTGCAGTACTTACCATTGCAGTCTTCGTTGACGTTCTCGGTCATGTAGGTATATAGCAAAGAGCAGGGCTGGCATGATCTGCAGCTCTCTATCCATGGCTGCAGCTGCACGTTCTGTGGGACTTTGGTACGTGGTTCCTTATATTTGGTACATTTCCGCCTGGCTTTGTGTGGTGGTGATTCCCACCCCAGAACTGGCGGCGGAATGGTGGCTCATTATTTGATGGGCCAGTTGGGCCTGTCTGACGCCCTGTAGGCAGACTCTGCCGTCATCGGCTGGACTCCTCTCCTGGGGGTGGGTGGTTCACGGGATACGTGTGTTTCATTTGGATCATTATTTGGCGGTCTGGACCGCTCTTCTGTTGGTGGTTTCTACCGCCACCGCCGGCGTAGCGGAACAGACCGCCATGCTCGTAATGAGGGCCTAGGTTTGCATCGCTTTTCCCCAGTGAGCTTTCTCAGGTGCTGGTGATGCAGCGGGCGCACCGTTTGCTTTGTCCCCGGCCCCTGCCGGGGGCACGGCGCAGCCCATCATTGTGTGCCTGCTAAACTATTGTGATAGGGACAAAATACTCCAGTTGGCTTGTGAACGTTGTCCAGTGATCTACCATAACACATAGCTGAACATTTTTCCGGACTATACAATGGGGTACAGCCCGCTCGTAGGGCGTTCCTCCCAGTTAAGCGCACCTTGAGTTAGACGGATGCCATGTTTTCTCTCATTTATCCTGCCAAGCTGCTGGCTGCCAGATATGCCAAGACTATTCCAGAAAAAATCGCCCCTGACCGACGCACAGGCAGATGGGGCAGATGTGGGACCCCCTAGTGGCAGTGACACTGACTAAACTTGATTCTAAGGCTGCGGGTTGAGATGCCTCTTTGTCGGTGTGATGGGTCTGGACTGGAATAGGCCTGGGCTGACCTTGCAGTTTTGGTCCCGGGCTATGGACGTTATCCTGATGCTCCAGCCGGTCCACCCCATTCGGGGAGGTTCCCGGATGGCCTCGCTGATGCTCACTTGGATGAGTCCTAATCAGATGTTTGCTGTATTGCATTGGGTCTTAAGTTTGGGTGAGGGTGGGTCTGCTGGACTGACCCAATTGGGGAGCCAGTGTGGGTGAACTATTGGTTGTTAGGACTGTTACTGCTATACTCTCTACCTTTCTTTTTCTTTCTGTTTCTTAAACAGCTGCTGCTTCTGTGGAATGGCTGGGGAGGGTACGCGACTGGGTGGTTGTTGGGATGGTGAGTACCAGTGCGACAGCTGTTAAGTGCCTCTCTTGGAATGTCAGGGGGCTGAATGATGGCCCCAAGATGTGCTTGCTGTTGGCTTAATTTAACTTTTCATGAAAATAAAGGAAGTTTATCCAAGTATTGTCTAATAATGCTGCATGTTAATGTAATTGTTTTTGTTCAGTAGGTCCAAGAGTGGGCAATGTAGTCTTTTGTTTAATTTCTACCCAGCCCCTTTTGGTTGTGCAGGGTTACCCTCTGTGGTTTATATTGTGTTGCTCTCAGCTTACATGCATTGTCATGCAATTGATATTTGCATACTACAGGAGACCCATTTGGTCGAGGGCACGAGAGCGAGGGTGAGGGCCGGCTGGATTGGTGAAAGCCACATGGCGATGTACTGCGGCTATGCGTGTGGAGTGGTGATTTTGATGCGGAAGAGATTGCCGTGGCGCACTGGTGGAGTGGTAGTTGACCCAGGTGGGCGTAATTCTATGCTTGAAAGTACTTTGTATGACAAGCCATTCTGTTTGATATATCTTTATGGGCCCCATGTTGATGACCCTGAGTTCTTTGGGGAAGTTTGGCGTTTGATTGGATCGCTGGGCCCTGACTCCATTTTATGGGGTGGCCGGGCCAGACCTCAACATACGGTGGCCACAAGGGCGTTGGCGCACGTCATAGTTGAGGGTGCTTTGGTGGATTTATGGAGGGCCGGGCACAAAGGAGACAGGCAGTGTGGTGCACATTTTTTTATAGGAATGAGAGATTGGCTTCAGGCATATATTTGGCAGTACTTTCAAGGTCGTGCTTTAGCCTCAATAAAGGGGCATTAATCCATGCTTCCAAATGCCTCATGGACACTTTGCAGCTCGTCACTTTAATAATCTTGTGAGTATTGTATTAACATCTTTTTCTTTATGTTTCATAAACACTAGAGCACAGTGAACTTTCAGAAAAGATGATAGCTAACTTTGTGCATTAATTTATCAATTCACCAATTAAAGACTTGTTTTATTCTTTCCACTATGATCCATGCAAACTTACACATGTTGTGCCTTTGATCTTTGAACTTTTTATTTTTGGTGATTAATTACACTTCTATCTCACTTCACCCGACAATACTTTTCAGTATTTTATAACAGAACATGCATACGTCCCGTGCCACAAGCCTACATCAGATGCTGGATCCACATGTTGGCTTTCATTCTTATTTTCAAATCAAAGTGATTTATTTTTTTCATTTGCAATAATTATGATCCTTCCCAGCATTTTTCTTCTTTCACTGATCCCATTCTTAAAAAGATCAAGAAATTATTAATCCAAATCTTGATGTTATTGCCCCTTATTAGAATCAGTAAACCAAATTCATTCTGCATCATCTGCTGACATGAAGTTATCTACAATCTGAGTTAACTGACCAATATATTACCATTAAACCTATTTGAAATGTTTAAGGTGGTCATTATGACATTAGTGGTCAAGTTACCGCCACACCGGCGATGGCGGTAGTACTGTCGCCAGGCCAGCAGTAATGACGCCAAATAATGACCATGGCAGTGATCCTTCCCATAGACAGCCAATGTACCACACCAACCGCCATTGCGGTATGACCACTGAACACGGCAGTAGCCACCTACAGGCAGGTGGAAGACATTTATTTCTGGGGTGGTAGCAATGACACCAAAAGCCTGGCGGAAACACATCATATAAAAGGAGACACTCACCTCCAAGGACACAGAGGAGTCTGCGGCCACTAAGGAACTGGAAATGCAAGTCTTCCCGCCATGGTCATCCTGGAGCACCAACGCCGACAAAGACGACAATGGTAAATACAGCTGCCTAGCACACAAGGGATACAGGGGGAGAGAGTGACACACACACACACGCACAACACACACCATACGCACACACCACAGACCCAGAACCAGCTGCAGAGTAAATTGACAGTAACAGGACCCATGATAAAAGAAGGCTAGGACACATACCTCTGTTCCAACCACTGTAATCATGTTGGATGACAAATAAAATTCAAAGAACATAGAGCTGCATATGTCCTTGCAGGCCCAAAGGCCAGTTCAAAGTCACGAATGCCCACAGGGCAAAGTCCAATCCCTAACTTGACTCCTGACAACATCCAGGACTCCACTGTTCAGGGGCATCTTGTTGGAAATGGGCAGACACCTCAGGGGGTGGGGGGTGAGTGGGTGATGCAACTCATTGTGAGGGGGCTCCTAGCCCACTAGTTCTGAAGGGGACCCTTGTCCACTGGATACTGAGGGGGCTCCTAGGGGGCTTGTAGCCCACTGGTTAATGAGAGGGCTCCTAGCTAGATACTGAGGTGGCTGCTTGCCCACTAGATACCGATGGGGCTCCTAGCCCACTGGTTACTGAGGGGGCTGCTTGCCCACTGTATACTGATGGGCCTCCTAGCCCACTGGTTACTGAGGGGGGTCCTACCCTACTGGTTACTGAGGGGATTCTTTTCCCACTGGTTACTGAGGGCTGTCCTTGGCCACTGGTTCTGGAGGGTTGTATTTGGACACTGGTTCTGGAGGGCTGTCCTTAGCCACTGGTTCTGGAGGGCTGTCCTTGGCCACTGGTTCTGGAGGGATGTCCATGGCGACTGGTCCTGGAGGGATGTCCCTGGCCACTAGTGCTTGAGGGCTGTCCTTGGCCACTGGTTCATGGGGGCTGTCCTTGGCCACTGGTTCTGGAGGGCTGTCCCTGGGCACTGGTTCTGGAGGGATGTCCCTGGGATTTGTCTTTGTTGGTGCCTCCTTGGGCTTTCTTTTTGTTGGCGAATCCTTGGGCTTTTGTCTTAGTTGGGGCCTTGTCTTTGTTGGTGCCTCCTTGGGCTTTGTCTTTGTTGGGGCCTCCTTGGGCTTTGTCTTAGTTGGGGCCTCCCTGGGCTTTTTCTTCGTTGGTGCTTCTTTGGGCTTTGTTTTTGTTGGGGTCTCCTTGGGCTTTGTCTTTGATGGGGCCTCATTGGGCTTTGTCTTAGTTGGGGCCTCCCTGGGCTTTGTCTTTGGTGGTGGCTCCTTGGGCTTTGTTTTTGTTAGGGCCTCCTTGGGCTTTGTTTTTTTTTTGTGGCCTCCTTGCCCTTGGTCTTTGGAGGGGTCTCCTTGACCCTACGTTTTGGAGGAGGCTTCATGCTCTTGGTTGTCTGTGGGAGGGGTGGCACTTTAGCTCTCAGTTTTGTGGATGGAGGAGTGTCCTTCGTGTGAGGGGCTGGCATCACACTCATGTGCCCCTTAGTGGCTGCTGGAGACTTTGGGGGTGGTACAATGTCAGACTGTGTGCTTGAGTTACTGTCCTTGGGAGGTCCTCTAATGGGCAGGACGAGGGGGAAAGAAGAGGTCAAGGCAGGCAAAGAAAAGCTTCTTAGGGCCAATGGGGCAAGATGTGGGAGGAGGGATAGGAGAGGAGGTAGAGGAGTGGTTGTAGGAGGAGGAGGTGTGCTGGACTTGGGTGCAGGTGCATGGACAGTGTGCATGTGTGAGGTGGAAGGCTGTTTGGGGTCTGAGTGCAAACGGTTGTGTGTCTTTGGAGGGGGCAGACAAGGTGGGGGAGGATGTTGTGGTGGTATCTGCAAGTGAGGTGGGTGTGCTGCACGGTGTAGAGATGGTGGTGGTGGTGACTGTGCATGTAGTGTGTGGGGTGCAAGTCTGCGGGTCTGCTGTTGTGGTGACTGTGGGCAAGGCTGTGTAGGTGGAAGATTCAGGGATGGTTGATACAGTGCATGCAGGTGTGAGTGCGGATGTGACTGTGCGGGAGCAGGAGGAGGAGGAGGGGGAGACAGTGGAGGCAGTGGATGATGTTGTGTGTGCATCTGTCTGTTGGCTGTGTGAGTGTTTGTGGACTGAAGTGTGCTGCCTGTGTTTATCTGTGCAAGTCTTGTGTGATGTTTTGTGTGCATGCTTGTCTGAATGTGTGCATGGGGTGGGTTGGGGGTGAGGAGACTGGGACTGGGAAGTGGTAGTTGGAGGGGGACGGATGTAACAGGGACACTGGCTGCCATCAGTGAAGAGGCCAGAGCCTGAAACAATCTCTGTAGGGCTGCCAAGCCACAGTGAATGCCCTCCATCTGGGATGCCAACCCCTGACTCCCATACAGAGATAGATCTCAGAAGGTCAATAGCCTCCTTACTAAGTGCAGTAGGGATGACTGGAGCAGTGCTTGAGGTGCCTGGGACGAAGGAGATGCCCACCCTCCTGGGTAAGTAGGCACAGGCAACTCAGTGGGGGGCTACTAGGAGGGCAGTGCTGGTATGGGGGTGGTGGAAAAACCTGTAGCTGGGGTGGTACTATCGGGGTCCGCCACCACCAGGAAGCTCCCATCGGAAGAGGAATCAGAATCCTGTCCCCGCTGTGGTGCTCCCCTCCCCCACTGGTACCCTCTGCATCGGTGGACTCTGCCTCCTGAGTCCCATGGGCTGCTGCTCCCTCACTCGCTGGTGCCCTTGCTCCTTCGCCAGGTGATCCTAATGCACACATGGACAGGATGACAAAAGGAGACGGGGGATAAAGAAATGGAGCACATGGTAAATCACAGCAACAAAAGCACAGACGGCATACACATAACTGTCACACTCTGAGACTGAGAATGGGCGTATGGACCACACTGGCATTCCATTGGCTAAGTACCACAGCAGGTAGGAGCCACATACTGCCATCTACACACCCACTGGGACCAACTAAGCCCTGTCTGACATGGAAAGCCAGCTACGTAGCTATCAATAACATGCATATTACCCTATTTAACGAAGTTGCACCATGCAGCAATGTCTAACCTGGCATATTGGGGCATCCACCGACTAGTACCCTGCACCCAAATCCCATGCCAGGCAAGAGAGATGGTTGTCAAACATACTGCACTCAACCTCTTGTGGCTGCTGTAATGCCCTCAAGCGGCCATCCAACTCAGGATTGGCCAACTCCAGTATGCAGGCCATCGGAGGGTTAGGTTCCCACTGGTACCCCTCCCTCATTGGGAGGCCATCCCAAGCTGGGTCTCCGCAGTCTTCGGGGCCCAGCATTCTCAGGCCCTACCACCATTTCCTGCAGTGGGTGCTTCGCCTGTTGTAGACCCCCAGGGTCTGCACTTCCTTGCCGATGGCACGTCACAACCCCTTCTTCTGATTGGTGCTGACCTGCAGAAGTAACACAAACAGTGGGACATCATGAACAAGACAATCCAGCCTGTTTCACATATGGCCTACAAACTGCATCAGCCCCTCATCAGGCACACACATGACCCGTACCCATGAATTAACACTATCACAAGTCATACCCCCCAATGGGACACTGCTGGCACACTCATACATCGCCATGCATCCATGTTGTATTCAACGCACCCATGATCTCCTCACTTGTTGGTCTGGAGGTCCATACAACTGCCCATACAGGGTTAGGATCCCATCCACAAGCCTCTCCAACTCTTCTGAGGTGAAGGCTGGGGCCCTTTCCCTGTCGCCATGGCAGGTTCCAGACAGAGGTCACAGCAGCACACGCAGTAAAGATGTTGTCCTGTGGAAAGTCAGGAATCAAGTGAAGTGGTAGAAATAAAATGCCGGTCACATTGGCGGCAGTGAACACCGTCACTGCCGGCGTTGATCATCGTTGTTTCCCATACTCCATATAGGACCATGTTAGTCAATTAGGAATTGCACGACGGTGCAGACTACCTCCTGCCATGACTCGATCGCCGGCGGAGTGAGGTCACTTCCACCTGTCCATGCATACAGGACAGGCAGATGCCATTTTCTAAAGCTAGTATACATGTGCAGATTTAAAAGTTCACCATTGTAGTTGAATGTACTCGCCTATAGAATTCCAGTGTCCAACATACATGCATACTCTGTGTATACTGCTGTAGTGAGTTCATGGTTCCTGTTGTCAGTCACTTCTTTTTTTTGGGTCCCTTAGATAACAACTATTGCAGAGGAATAGGATGAGGAGGCAAGCACCCCTTGTGGACTTGGCTACACTGGAGGACAGGCACATCATCCTAATCTATCGTTTGGACAGGGCCACCAATTGGAGCCTGATCTGCTACCTGCTCTCCATTGCACCACAGTAATAAACCCTCTTGTGCAGGTACTCTCAGTGCTCCATTTCCTTGCAACTGGCTCTTTCCCAGTGACAGTGGGCTTGGCTGTAGGAATGTCACAGCCAATGTTCTCTGTTGTGCTTGCAAGGGTTTTGTCGGCATGATCAAACACATGTGCAGCTACATCACATCCCCCCAAGTAGATGATTTACCCACTGTGAAGGCTGGATTATATGTAATAGGACATATACCACATGTAATTGGGGCCATTGATGAGACCCATATTGCAGGTGTACTGGAATAGGAAGAGTTTCCACTCATGCAATGTCAAGATGTTGTGCCTTGCTGACCAGTACATCTCCCACGTCCAGCCAGGTATCCTGGGTCGGTGCCTGATGCCTTTGTCCTGAGGAATAGCAGCATTCCACTGCTGATGGCACAACTACAGAGGCACAGTGTGGCTTATAAGTGAGCATGAGTCCCCACCCAATGCATGTCTGTGTATGCCTTCTGGAGTAATTCTCCATGGCATTGTTCAGGACTAATGTGTGTCCCTCACTTCCTGCAGGTGATTCCGGCTACCCAAACCTGTCCTGGCTCCTGACCCCTGTAAGGAATCCGAGAACAGGGGCTGACAATAGGTACAATGATGTATGTGGGTGTTGAAAGGACCTTCGGGCTCCTGAAGGCTAGGTTCAGGTGCCTCCATCTGACAGGTGGATCCCTATGCTACTCCCCTGAGAAGGTCTGCAGGATTGTTGTTTGGTGCTGCATGTTGCACGATTTGGCCCTGAGACGGCATTTGCCCTATCTGCTGGAGGAGGGGTGTGATAATGCAGCTGTGGCAACAGTGGACACTGTGGACAGTGAAGAGGAGGAAGAGGAGGAGGATGTGGACAACAGGACACATTTGATCCTGCAGTACTTCCAATGATACTCAGGTAAGACTATTGTACTAAACATGTCTCAATTGTTGTGTTGTGCTATGTGGCTGTACCATTATGCTAATCATTAGCTTTGCATCCCACCTGACTGTCACCTATGCCTTCCCTTATTACAGATGTTGCTGTGGGTACAACTGTGTAATGCTGTGATGTGTACAGACTGCTGAGACACATTTGTAGAATGGATCAACATGTAACTGGATATTTACACAGGTTCATGCAATTCATAACAGTTTTATACATTGTACATTACCTCCAGATAAAGCACCATTACACAAGTTGTGTCCAAAGGTGTTTATGAAGAATTGGTATACAATGCAATGTGCAATAGAGTGGGGTGATAGTTGGGAAAAGTCTAGTGTAGTCGGCCAGTCAGTTTGTGGGAAATGTCGAGAGTCCAAGAGGTCATAGGAAGGGGAGCAATGGCAGCTCAAAGTGCACAAGGTGACACAGTGGAGCACAAAGGGGACATTCTGGAGATGCTCATTTCCTGGTGGTGGTCTTGGTCTTGGCAACTGTCTCTGGTGTCTGTCTGGGTTGCAGAAACCGTTTGCGGGGTGGTTCACCTTCCGCAGGGGGACAAATGCTGGTGGGTTGTGGGTTATGTGGCAGGGCCTCCTATCCACTAGCTGCAGCAGATGTGGAGGGCCGGTCAGTACACTGGCTAGTGGAATGGGCCCGCTTGTGTGCTGTATAGTCCCTCATGATGTTGTCCATATCACCCAGCACCCCTGCGATGCAGGCCATGGTGGTGTTCAGGGCCTACAATTCTTGCTTGATCTCCTGGTGGTGTTCCCCCTGCAGCTGCTGGTTCTCATGCATAATGCTCATCAGCTGGCCCATTTGTCCTGGGATTGTTGGTAAGCCACCAGGACATTAGTGAGGGCCTCCTGAGCAGTCTGTTACCTGGGCCTGTCCTCCCCCTGGTGCACAGCTGTCCTCTGATCATCCCTGGGCCCCTGTGCCTGTGTCCCCTAAATGGTGTGCTCACTGCCACTGACCCGAGGACCCTCATTTTCTTGCATGTGAGGTGTGGACTGGGGTCCCTGTACAGGTGGGCACACTACTGATTGATGTGTCCTGGGGACAGAGGTCTGGGGACTTTGGGGGGATGCTGTGGTTTTGGATTCTGAGGGGGGAGGCTCTGTAGTGGACTGGGTGTGGGCTGGGGTAGCCGAATGACCAGTGGTCCCTGACGGGCCACGGAGTTCATCCAGGTCCAGAACTCCAGAGTTGCTGTCATCACTGGGGGCATCTTCTGGTGGGGGACTGGGTAGCAGTGGCACCTCCTCGCCACCGAGATTTGCTGGGGCTGTAAGTGATGAATTATGCTACATGTGTGTGACATATTCTGCACCACTAGCTTCCCCTAAAGTATTGCTGTTGCATTTCCACCTTTGTTTGTGTATCGTGATAGATTGTGGGATTGTTAGTTTTCCATGCTGTGCATGCATCGGTGGTGGGTGTACATGCAGGGCTGGAAGGGATGTGCATTCAGTGGGTATTGCATTCAGGGCTTGACATTTAGGTTTGTTAATTGGGGTGATGCACTGTATGGGATGGGGTGGGGTGAAGGGAGTCAAGGTGAGGGGTCGAGATGGCATGCAGGCATGGGTGGGTGATACGTAGTAAATGTTGACTCACCAGTGTCCAGTCCTCCGGCTACTCCAGTGAGTCCCTCAGGTTGCACGATTGCCAAGACTTGCTCCTTCCATGCTGTCAGCTGTGGGGGAGGAGGTGGGAGCCCACCGCCAGTCCTTCTGATGGAAAACTGGTGACTTGCTGCAATGGAACTCACCATCCCCCATAGGTCGTTCCAACTCTGTCCATGATCCTCCGTGATAGCTCCATCTTCATGGCAATGGATATCTGCTGGACCTGTGTTCCAAACAGCTATGGCTCAACCCTGACTATTCCCTCAACCATGACCCACAACTCCTCATCGGTGAAACAGGGATGCCTCTTTTGGGACATGGGTGTTGTGTGGTGTGTGTCGGTTGTGCAGAGGATGTTGTGTGTTGTGGTAGGGTGTGTGGTCAGTGTGGAATGAATAGGTAGTTGTGATATGTGTTTGCAGTTCTCTTTTTTGTTACCGTCTCCAAGTGTATCCATCTTGTCATATTAGCAAAGGTTTGTAGGTGATGTGAGTCTGTGTTTTATAATGCTGTTGGTGGGTGTGTGGTTGTGTGTGTATTGGTGTCAGGTGTGGGTTTTTTGTTCTGGCCAATGTTGTCTTGTTTTCTACTTGGGTGACCTTATCTGCCTTGGCAGTGTTGACGCCAAGGATTCACCGATGTTGAATGTCAGCTGTGGTGATTCGTGGGCCATTATTTGGAGGGGTAGTATTGGTGGCGTAACGGTATGGGTGGTAGTTCAGACAGTTTATCACGTTCAGTGGGTCTGGCAGATTTGTGGTTGTGGCTATTTTCTGTCGGTTTTGCCTGTATGTGTCTTAATCTGGAGGACAGATGTTCGCCTCCGCGGCGTTATGTTTGCAGCAGGCACTGTGGCGGTATTCGGTATTTCCCACCAATGTCATAATGAGGGCCTAAGTTTTAAATTACATCTTGTTTTTGGAAAATTAATGTTTTATCTTTCATTTTTAAATTTGATAAAAATAGAGCCAATTAACAAATTAACCAAATGTTGTCCCCGGTACGTAGAGTACAAATATTTTCTTAATAACCCCTAAACACATTACAATCACAAGACATGATGATAGCAGATCCACCATCACCCACTCATCATAAGATAGAGGAGCAATGTTTCCTTTGCTTTCAAACCATTCTGACTAGTTTGTCCTTTATTAATGGCTTCTTTTAACACAACATGGAATTATTCTGGCTTGCGTTTTGGCTCCAATTAGAGAGCGGCTAATCAGTTGCATGTATTTGTTTCATATAGTAATATCTACTGGAACAACCAGTATTAGTATTGCATGATATAGCATGATATTGTAAGTTGAATTGGATCTACATTTAACTCTTGTTTGCTCAATGTCAGATGGTTATTTATCAGTATAGGACGTTATATACTTAAAATATACAAATTATGTCAATCCTAAGTGAATACCTCCTCCATATGTATAATCAGAGCTCTCACTATAATGTCACCACACCCACTAAGTAATTCTTGCAATGTTTAATCAAGAAAAAACTCATACCATTGTGTTCACATTTACATTCCCACACACCATTTTAAAAAGGAATCCATGATCACTTATAAATTGTGATGTCCTGTGATTAGAAAAAATGGACATTAGCAAACTGGTATACATTTTTTTATATGAAAGCTTTACAGCTTGTAATAGGTCATAAGAAAAACTAGCAATTTTATTTAGTAAAATTGTATTTAATAAAAGCACAAAATTCATAATTGAGGCTTAAATGAATGAGAGATCTATTGATTTACATCAGACAGTGTAAGGTTTGACTCGGTGTGCAATATAGCTAGGAAGAAGACATACATTTTTTAGATGTTCAGCAGTTCAAGTTCTCTTTCTGGTGTCCCCTTGGGGACTTTGTCATCAAATATTTTCCAGTTCATTCACTACAACACAGTTTCATCAATGCCTCGATACTGAAGTCCAGGCCATATGCAAGAAACGTTAGTTGCCTGTGGAGGTTTGTGCACAGGGGTTTGAACACCCACGGTGGGTGCAAGGTGTGGCTACATGCCAGGCCCTGCGTCCAGCCCACGTTGTGCCCAGTTATTGTTATAAGAACTTAACCTATGTTTTAAAAACCTTTGAATTTTACTGAAAAAACAAAAGTACAGTTACAGATAGCTTTACCTATGGAACTTAAAACTTGATTAAAAAAGGTCTGAAATCCACTGAAAAAACACTGTTAAAATGTTAGTTGAGGTTACAAACTAAACGTAGAAGACTAATGCAATTCATTAGATAGGATTAGGAAACTCAGTGAAATCAGCAATGACACTAGTGATGCTATTTAGCATTATGCGTGATGTAATTTATGCCAGTATTAGCAGTGCCCGACAATACATGAGTTATGGTTAGTTTACCTAACTATAAATGGAAAAGGTCAATGTTTTTTAGGATTGTTTTGGAACTGTTGGAAAATGGGTTATTGGTAAGGGCAGGTAGGTACCTACACTTAGCAATAGGCCACTAACCTCCACTAAGGTCCAGTTATGTCTCAGTAAATTAAACCCAGCTCAACCCTTGGTAGCTTGGCAACGAGCGTCAAGGCTTAACTTAGTAGACAGAGTGTAATGAATAAAAATATCACAAAACAGTAATTAAATAAAACACAGGAAACAGTTTAAAAATCCAGAACCAATTTATAAAAATAGATTATATTTTTATCTTTAAAATGACACAAAAACGAATAGAATCGGATAAGGGGAACCGGAGACATGAATTTTTAAAGAATTATTGTTTTTTTAGCATGTAGAAACAAAAAGCGCCAATCAGGTCATCTGGTTGCACCTCGACCGGGTCAAAGTCAAAGTTTAAGGCTGACCGCAATGGAGCCCTGCTCGGCTACAGGCCGCGGGAGGCCTCGGTTAAAAGTTTACCTTCACACTTGGTATCTTTTTCGAAGATTTTCTTCAGCGGGACGAACCTGCCAGTCCCATCCGACCTCCTGGAGCCCTTCTCCGGATACGTGTCGCGGGAATCCTCGCTGGAGATTTTTACCGTCGGACTTAGTCGTTTTTTCGAGGTGAAAATCCTTCGACCGGGGTAAACCTTGATCTTGATCTGACGTCACTGGAGCCCTCCTCGGATCCGCTGGCTGGGAGGTCCCGGTCAACTTTTTACCTTCGGACTTAGGGGGTCATTCTGACTCCCGCCGGCCGCGGTAACCGCAGGGCCGGCGGGAGCCGCCAGAATACCGCTGCGCGGTCAGAAGACCGCCGCGGTTATTCTGGGTTTCCCGTTGGGCTGGCGGGCGACTGCCAGAAGGCCACCCGCCAGCCCAGCAGGAAACACCCTTCCATGAGGATGCCGGCTCCGAATGAAGCCGGCGGAGTGGAAGGGGTGCGACGGGTGCAGTTGCACCGGTCGCGATTTTCAGTGTCTGCCTGGCAGACACTGAAAATCTTTGTGGGGCCCTGTTAGGGGGCCCCTGCAGTGCCCATGCCATTGGAATGGGCACTGCAGGGGCCCCCAGGGGCCCCACGACACCCCATACCGCCATCCTGTTCCTGGTGGCCGAAACCGCCAGGAACAGGATGGCGGTATGGGGATCGGAATCCCTATGGCGGCGCAGCAAGCTGCGCCACCATGGACGATTCCCCAGGGCAGCGGAAAACCGGTGGTACACCGCCGGTTTTCCGTTTCTGACCGCGGCTGTACCGCCGCGGTCAGAATGCCCATGGGAGCACCGCCAGCCTGTTGGCGGTGCTCCCGCGATCCCCAACCCTGGCGGTCTCGGACCGCCAGGGTTGGAATGACCGCCTTAGTCTCTTTTTCGGAGATTTTCTTTACCGGGACGAACCAGCAAATCAGGCCGGGTCATGGTTGAGGGAAGCCGTTGGACCTGGTCCTCTCTACAGGGTCACCCTCAAACGTTTTATATTTACTCCTCCTGTTTTGCTGAATTTATTTTTGTTGGCTCTCGGACTCTACGGAGTTTACAATAGATAACCAGTGCTAAAGTGCTTGAGCTCACACCTGTAAACATTGTAAAATTGCCTTACGCACAATTAGCATATTTAATTTACCTTTATATGACCTTAGTAAAGTAGTATACATATACCCACAGCTTGTAAATTAATTCCTACTAGTGGGTCTGCTGCACTTATTGTATCACCCACTTAAGTAGCCTTTTCAAATTTGCCATTGCAGCCTGTGTGTGCAAGTTTAAACTGACTTTTTAACCTGCCAAAATAAACATTGTGCCAGGTTTAAATCATCATCACTTCTACTTGTACTGCACATGCACTTTTAAGCTTTTACATGCCCTGGTAGTGATAAACTCTCAAAATCATTTTCCACTATTGCAAGGCCTACTTCTCCCATAGGATAAAATTAGGTTTCATTATTACATTTAATAACTGATAACGTTTGAGAGGAGCATGTAGGAATGTCATGTTTGGTATCTGAGGAATTTTAATTTAAAGCTGTGTTTTATGATAAAGTCGCATTTTAAGTAACAATTCTGAAAATGCCACTTTTAGAAAGAGAGATTTTTTTTATCCTAACCATTTTGGGCCTGCAGCCAGGTCCTGGGTCACATGATTAAGTGTAATTGGCTAGTGGCATTTGTGTATTCCTCCCAGATTGTGTCACAGTAGGGGGATTGGATGCTAGAAAGATAGACCATCCTGGCATGATGGAGGCAGAGCTGTCACCTTCCGTACTTGTACTTTGCATTTGAATGGCACTGACCCAGCTCACACAAAGGACTTCATACTAGCCTATTGTGCCCCCAGACAGACTGGAACCAGAGCAAGGAGAGAGGAAATTCTAGGCATGTCTGTGGAACAAATCTTTGGAATCTTCTCCCACTTCAAAGGAGGCATCATGTATTCAAAATGGGACCCTCAGACCCACTTTTCAGTATATACACTTGGACCTGTGGATAATACAGAAGAAGGACTGCCCTGCTTTCAGAGTACTGCCTTGCTGCTAGATGCATGCCCTCCTGCCTGGGAAGGAACACCAGACCTGCATCCTTCATCCCTGGCTGAAGTGACCCCAAGGGTCAGCTGACTGACCTCTTGTTTTGAGCTACAAGTACACAACAAGCTCCAGAAGCCTCTCTGCAACTTTCCAGGTGACCTGCGTGACCAGATAACAGCAAGAGGAGCTTTGTGCTTTTAGTTACTATACGCACCTTAAATCTTTTAATTTGCATATATCCTGTTCTACTGATTAGAGTTTTGTTGTTTTGGTGTCAAGTATTTAATTATATTTTACTCTATTGTTCTAAGTTGGTGTGGAATTTTTCTTGAGTTGCGTTTTTTCTTTTTTTCTGTTTGTGTGCTGCAGAATTACTTTACAAATTGCCTGTAAGTTAATGACCTAGCAATATGGTCGACAGGAGTTGAGCCTTCGAGATCCCAACCGGCCCATGATACATTTTTGAAATCCTTCTGCCTACATTAAGTCTAGCCAGCTAAAAGGACTCCAGAAACAAATGCCATGCCTATGGGAGCGACTGGACCTTCATTTGCACTCCCTACAATGCTCCAGAGCCAAGCTGCATAGCTGAGGCCTAGTAAGGCCATGAGGCCAAGTGACTGATGCAGAGCAAGTCAAGGTGGGCCACGTCTGTGGGAATGCTGAGGGGCAGACCTTTGGCCCAACTGATCCTACTGCGTTGACCCTGCCAACCGGGTCTGGCCCGCCTGGGAATATCTGGCATTGCCTGGAAATGGGCCTTCCAGTTGGAGTGGCAACTAGTATGGCCACACTGATGAATGCATGAGTCGAATGCCCAGCACCATTGGTGGCATTGAAGGGGCCCTATGAAGAGCATTGAGTGGAGTGCTGAGTTAAGAATGATAAGTTGAGGAGACTGCACTGCTGCTGGGAAGTGTCGTGGGAGCTGCCCACCTGGGCTGGGATCGTGGCCAACCGTGAGCAGCTCTAACTACCTCTCCGTTTGCCTGCAGCATGGCTGAAGTGGTGTGTGCCCCTGTAGGGGCTGCCACTCATCCTGGGTCCGCTGTGAGGGGTGGTCTATCCTGCATCACTCCCCTCCTTCCACCCTGCATGCTGGATGTGGGGACCCTTGTGTGCAGAGGAAAGGGCCCCATGTGTGAACTGGGGCGCTGGGTGCAGAGGCCCCCATGGAGGATGTTGGGTGGCAGTGTCTGTGCTGCCCACAGGGAGCACCTCTCTGTGCACTGCTGCCCGGCCTGGGATTGCATCTGATAGCAGGCAACCTTGGGTCACTCCCTCATTTTCTCCTCACCATAAAGCAAACCATGGGCCATTGGAGAGACCTCTGCCCGGCTTGTCTGTGGTCAAGGTGCTCCCCCTCCCCTCGTCCTGTGTTGAAGATGATGGGCTGTGCTCTGGAGTCTAGGAGTGCACTATGCTAATGTGGCCAATGCAGTTGGTCAACTGTGGAGGTAGGCTGCTGATCAGAAGACATCGGGGATGGTCCCCTCTTGATACTTCTAGGTTGCATGCATGGACAGTTTATGACACCTGGGGGGAGTTGTTCCTGGTGCTGTCTGCCTAGGAGGTGAAACAGTGCTGCAGGCAAGTGTCTCGGCTGGTTGGATGACCCTGGGCAATGAGACAGCACTCAAACGGCTAGTGGGGTGCATCCTGCAGTCACCCAATGCTCGGTGACAGGAGCTGGGGTGCTGAGAAGGCTGATTGGTGACCCGGAGTGAACTGCTTGCTGTGATCAGCAGTTGGATGCTGTGGCGGGGGAAGTCAACACTCCATGTGTGGTGTGCATTCAATAGGTGACTGCTACGTACATGGCAGGGTGGCTGTGAGCTGCTAGCATGAGGCAAGAGGAGCCCCACCTGATACTACCTGCATTGGATTGAGCTGTTGAGTGTACTCTGCCATTCCTGCATAGAGACTATGGGCAAGAACAGGTCAGCATGTTAGTATCCTGTGAATACCATTACACAGTACACAACCCCACCCGAGGAACCCCAGAGGATCATACAACAGGTAGGAGCAGACAACACAGAAAACACTCACGGAGCTGCATCTGAAATACATACTCCTTTAGCCCTCGAAATTGAAGGTTATCTTGCAGGGAAAGACACACTTCTTTGACCATCCGGAAGATGTTTGGGAACGGGTAGAGCTTTGGGATAAGGCTGCAGTTCTCTGCCTAGTGGGAGCACACAGGGTCATCCGGGATCTCTGCCACAACAGTGCTCTGAACATAACCCTCCAGAGGAGTCCGCTGGGATGCATGGGAGAAGGGGTGTCCCAGTAAGTGACAAATCAGGAGGATGGCATACTGAAGATGCATAGTGAGGGGGCTCTGGGGGCATCAGGACTGCTCCTACTGAAACAGAAATTGAGACTAGGGCTTTGGGTCCTGCATTGGACTTTGTGTTTGTTACGTTGCTTGCCTCATTGATGGGGAGT
Organism: Pleurodeles waltl; assembly: GCF_031143425.1. Lineage (NCBI taxonomy): Eukaryota > Metazoa > Chordata > Amphibia > Caudata > Salamandridae > Pleurodeles > Pleurodeles waltl. Next base: position 931,848,232 of record NC_090448.1, on the reverse strand, counting down.
CGAGGTGGCTGCTATTGATTATTCTTTATCTGTGTGGAGATTACTTTTTGGGAGATGGTTAGCTAGCGCAGCTGTATGTTGCTGATGTTCCTATGCGGAGGGCTGTTGGTGTTGCATAAAGACTGGGAGTTGGGGCTTGCTTAGGGCAGAACCTGGCTTGCTGTATTAAAGGGAATGGGGGTTGTCGATTCTGGGCTATGGCCATAGGGGTGTGGTCTGTTTGCCCGCTGGGGTCCAGACAACATAAGCAGAGTTATTTGGTTGGCTGGGAGCTGGATGAGTTGGCCTGTCCCTGTTGGATGGGCTGGGATGCTGTTCCAGTCCTGGCACATGCAATGGGTGTGCATCTGTGGTTGTTATGTTGCACTATGTTTGGCTATAGGTACGGGTGCTATTTGTTCATATTTGTTCATTTTTTATTATGTTTGTGCATTAGTCATGTTTGAACACAGTGCAGTGGGAGTTAGGGGGGACACTTGAAGACCTTCTGTCCTGATGATGGGATGTGACTTTAGGCTGCTGACATGGATGTCAGAGGCTTAGGATCCTACACAAAGAGATACAGGGTACTCAGTTTCTGAAATGTCACAGGATCAGCATTGCTTGTCTGGCCTGGAAATTGCAGGGTTAGATTTTCCACCCCACCTATTCCACATAAGCCAAGGCGGTCACTGATCTGGATGACCCCTAGTACACCATTTTCCGTAATATAAGTCATGGCCGATGTAGAGAGCAGGTATGTGCACTACAGGGGATACTAGACAGGAGGTGTCTATATTGAACACGTATGCTGCAAATATAGGTGACCTTTGCTTTTTTCTGGCAATGCAAGACGTGGTAGTCCAGAAGGTGGACACACCAATTTCCTGGTTGGGAGACTTTGATAGCGTACTAGATGGGGGTCTTAATTTGATGCCTCCTAGGGAAGGTATTAAACCTCACATGGCTGCCTCACTGAAAGGTGTTATGAGTAATTTGGGCCTAGCTGATATATAGTGTACACGTCATCCCATGCAGCTGGCAAACATGTGCCAATGACTAACATCTAACACATATAGCAGACTGGATAGGATCTTAGTGGGTGGGGCCCGGGTGGTGGAGGATATGACAGAGAAACACCTAGCTCGGTTCCTCTCAAATCATTCCCCGGCCTGCTGCATAATGAAATGGAGGGACAGCATTGAGACTGCTGGTGGGAATAGTTACAGACCAAGCTGGGAGGGTGCTCTACCAGCCCCTGAAGGATTATCTGGTTATCAAATGGGGCACCATGGCTCATAGAGCCACAGAATGTAAGGCACTTAAGGCTCTACTTCGGGGAACCTGTCTGGCCTTGACTTGCGAGGTACGACAATAGCTTCAGACAGAGCTAAGGAAAGGGGAAGCAGTTCTGGCTGTCCTGCATGCTAGGGAGCAGACTGACTACGACACATGTATGGGGAAAATGGAGGTGCATAGGCATATAGCAGAACATTGGAACCGGCTAGACAAATACGTATTGCGGCAATGCAGACAGTGGCTGCACAGGGAGGGAAACAAGTTGGGCAGGCTGATGGCTTGGATCTTGTGCAGAGAGCACACGCCATACCCAACAATACATTTGGCGACTCATGAAGGCTAGGGAGGGCATTGGATCCGCATTTTGGGTCATCTGGAGTGAGTGTATACTGCGGATCCTCACATTGCACTGAACTGTTACAAGATCTTCCAACTGCTTGAACCTCATCATGACCAGTCGGGTGCATGCAGACCAGTGCAGGTTTATCCAGGGTAACAACACTGGCATGAATCTTCTGGCGATTATCACATGCTATGCATGAGGTCAAGCATGGTGGAGATGAAATGGCCTTGGACTCCATTGATCTGGAAAAGGCCTTTGACACTGTTGACTGGGCTTACCTGCATGAGGATCTGCCAGTTATGGGGTTCGGCCCTCAATTCTGGAGCTGGATTTGACTACTTTACACTGAACCTAGTACCAGAGTACAAGTGGGGCAGTGTCTCTCGTAGAGTTGGATCCAAGACCAGGGGATGTGCCAGGGCTGCCCCGTTTTCACACTTTTTTTTTCACTCACAATGGAATCCTTGAAAGTATGGGCTAGACGGGAGCTGAGGGACTGTTGCATATGGCTGGGTGACATACAGCACATTATATCATTGTACACGGACGATGCACTGTTTATCTTAGTTCCAACTGAGAATCCCTTGTGATCCTTTTGCCCTTACTAGACGACTCTGGAGCCTTATCGGGGCTATGGATAAATTGCCTCATCATCAAAGATCTTTATTTTGGCTATAAAGCCATAAAAACATTCGTACACAATCAAACAACAAATACATTCGTAAAAATATACATAGTCCTAGATATCATCAAGTTACGACAGAAGGCTAAAAATAATCCCATTTAGTTAGTTATATAAAGTGCGCTACACTAAATGTAGGAAATCCAATCAAACATAAGGCAACCTCCCAGAGCAGCAAAAGTCCCTATATTAAATCCTTCAATTATCAATTGAACAACGTACTATGCATGAAATAAAAGCAAGCTGGTTAACTATCTGGAACCTAGTACTTTACAAATGTTCATAATAGAATCAGTTTAGGAAGGCACCATATGAAGGAGCTCCTTCAACCTCAGATTCCATGACCACAAAAGATAACAAGAGACAGTGAACACAATCTGATCGCATGTGTCACTAGAATCCTAAGAGTCTCCTGCTAATTCCAACCCGAGCAACTTGCACAATGCAATAATCCACTTTGAGTGGGGTTTCTGGTATTTGGGGCAGAAAAAAAGAAAATGTGCTACAGACTCATTGCTTGTTGGACAATGGGACACTCATTGGTTTGCCACCCTGCTATCCCCCATTTTACTATAACAGAATTTGAAGGTAGAATCCCAGTCTAAATTTTACATACACATGTTTAGCCTGGAGTGGATAGATTCTGCCCAGGTAAAACTCATACTTAGAGGAGCACTTATGTTTAAGAAACTGCCCCATTATACTTCCCACAGCCTGACTTTTCCAGATCTGTGCTAGCACTGATTCCCAAAGCATGTGCTTTAATCCCTGAGTAGCACCTTTGGTTTTTTTCAGTGGGGAGGTCTATACTCATCCATTTTAATTGTCTGGCACAAATTCCTTACGTGTCTGAACCATGGGGTATGAACATTTCTTTCCTGTATAAGCAATTCTGACAGGGCATCACAAAATGGACTCAACTCCTCCGATGTACATAGGCATACCCAATATAGTAATGGTTTTATAAAGATTATATGGTTTATATGCTTAATTACCATATCAAATCTAAGGGGTATAAACAAGGAGTACTAGGGGCAAGTTTAGCAAAACCATAATAAATGTATTTCAATCAATGTGAGCCCATGGGAATTAATATAACCCCAGAGCTCAGCATCATATGGTGCCGTTGCCACGCTGTAGCTGTGTACACAAGGAGGACTGGTGAAATCAACCCCCCCATGGAGGCCTTGCATTTCCTCTGGTTAAGGATAGTACTACTTTGTACTACTGATTTTATGGCCCCATTTCAAGCTGTCCGCCAACCTAACACCTAGGAAAAATATTTCACCTGGTTGATGGCAACTCCCCGCTAACCATTCTTACCCTGAGTGACATATGTGGATTTAATACCATATACTTAGAATTGGCAGGATTTATTTCCAGACCTCTGCTCATGCAGAAGGCTCAAAAAGAATCCAGCTCCAATTGGAGGCCCATTGGGGTTCTCGAAATAAGGAGGGTATCATCTGTGAACATTAAAATTTGCACAGGGGCTTTAACTAGTTTAGGAGTATCATGTTTACATTGTACTAGTGAATCAACCGCACCATTGATGTAGATGCTGAACATGGTAGGTGCCAGCACACATCCTTGTCTGACCCCTAGTCTTAATTGGAATCTGGGACGTAATGTCACCCCCTCGGTTTCACCTCATTGTTGCATACATGTCTGTATGTATAAATCTCAGGATCTGGAGAAGATCTTAAGGGAGACCATTCAAGGACCTCCACAGTTTTTCCCTCTGGACCAAATCAAATGCTGCCCTCAAATCTCTGAAGGCGACATAGAGATGGTCCCGCCTGAGAGTGATATAGTTCCAATACAGTTTTGTAAACCTGCAGACTTGATCAAGGGTGCTACCCCCTTTCTTAAACCCCGCCTGAGAGTCTTCAAGAATGTGATGTTCAGAGTTCCAGGCTTGGAGCCTTGCCAAAACTTGCCTACAAAATATCTTTTGACCAATATCAATTATGATTATTAGTCTATAATTAGCCAATAAATCTCTGTTTCCGTTCTTTTATATCGTCACTATCACCGCACTCCGCCAAGTAGAAGAGACTCTATCCCATCTCATGGCGTCATTGCTAAGAGCATTAAGGTACGGTACCCAGACTTCAGGATGTGAGAAATATAGGTCCCCGGAATGACCATTCAAGTCAAGGGCCTTTTCTCTTTTCAATAATTTTAAGGTCTGGGATGTTTCCTCTAGGGTAAATCTAAAGGGCTCTCTTCTAAGATCCCCCTAAGCTTTATCTCCAGAAGAAGAAACAGCATTTACATCCATGTGAGTTAATGACTGCACCATATCACTAGGCCATTCCATGTAGAGCTCCTCAAAGTGCTTTACCCACAGTTCTGGGTGAATTACTGGATTGAGATTACTGTCAGGGGGTCAATGTACCATCAACCACTAATTTCCCAAATAGTTTTATATTTCAGTTAAATCCACCCGTTGCTGAGCCTCCCAATCCTTTTTAGCTTCCCGTAGGGTAACTTTATAAATACCCCTTGCAGATCTTATTTGGTACTATTCCGTTTTTTAATGCTGCTAAAAGAGCATTTTTAGCAATTTAGCAGGTTTTTGAATACCATCTAAGGGGTTTGTTTGTGCCATACATACCATGTGCCATAAAGAGAGGCTTCACCTGCTCCATCAGTTCAAGTGTGGTGTGACAATATTTCCTTTTGTTAGATGACAACCCTCCACCTGAGCCATTCTCTCTATGAATAAATTGTAAATGTGGGCTTGAACCTTCTTTTCATTTGCCACCACTAACCATTTTACATTTCTTTTGTTGTCACAATATTGTTTGTCACTGCTCTTGAGGCCACGTTATATTTAAACGGACAGGCATCAAAGTCAACACTTAGGCTCTCATTACGACTTTGGTGGTCAGCAGACCGCCACCTTTGGGGTTGCGGTTGTACCGCCGCCAATCTGGCAGTGAAGACTGCTATGTTACGACCACAGCGGTAATCCCACCCAAATACAGCCAATGCCCCACCAGAACCGCCAGTGCGATTCGACCTCCTACGACGGCGGTTGCCATCTTCAGGCCGGCGGAGACGGTTCACTGCCCACCATATTACGACTTAGCAGAGCGACATTGACGAAGATGACAACCGTGAGTACAGCTGCCTAGCACACAAGGGAGGGAGGGGAAAGTGACACACCCACATGCAACACACACACACCCGCCACGGACTCAAACGCATACATACACCCCAAACACATTTCCTGATACACACACACACACACATCCACAAACACACAACTACAGGTCAAGGCGGGCAAGGACAATTTTTTTAGGTGCAGTTGGGCGGATTGTGGGAGCAGTTTTGGGAGTGGAGGTAGAGGGAGTGGTTGTCGGACAAGGAGGTGTGCTGGACTTGAATGTAGGTGCATGCAAAGTGTGCTTCTGTGAGGTGGACGACTGTTGGGTGGGTGAGTGGGGTGTTTATGTTTTTTAGGAGGAGGTGGAAGAGAGGGTGGAAGAAGATAGGCAGGTAGTGTGAATGTATGTTGGGGTGGTATCTGCAAGTAAGGTGCGTGTGCTGCTGGGTGGTGGTGGTGCTGACTGCGCATGTGGTGTATGGGGTGCTAGTCTGTGTGTCTGCTGTTGTGGTGACTGTGGGCAAGGCTGAACAGGTGGCAGGATCTGGGACTGAGGATACAGTGCTTGCAGGTGTGAGTGCTGATGTGACTGTGAGGGAGGAGGTGGAGGAGGAGACAGTGGAGGCAGTGGCTGTTGTTGTGTGTGCTTCTATGTGTTGGCTGTGTGTATGCTTGTGGTGTGATCTGTGGTGCTTGTCTTTGTGAGTCCTGTCTGTTGTTTTGGGTGCATGTTCGTCTGATTGTGTCCTTGGGATGGGTGAGGGGAGAGGGGTCTGGGACTGGGTAGTTGGAGGGGGGACGGAAGAACTAGGGACACTGGGTGCCTTCAAAGAGGAGGCCAGAGCCTGAAATGATCTCTGTAGGCCAGCCAAGCCAACATGATGACCTCCAGGTAGTCATTACATTGCTGAATCTGGGATGCCAGCCCCTGGATGGCATTCACTAGTGTTGACTGCCCTACAGAAATGGACCTCAGTAGGTCAATAGCCTCCTCATTGAGGGCAGCAGGGCTGACTGGGGCAGGGGCTGAGGTGCCTGCGGCAAAGGAGGCACCCACTCTCCTGGGTGAGCGGGCACTGGCAACTGGGTGGGCAATTACTGGGAGGGTGGTGCTGGAAAGGGGATGGGGGAAGATGATGTTGCTGGGGTGGTCCCAGAGGGGTCCGCCACCACCATGTAGCTCCCAACGGAGGAGGCGTCAGAGTCAGATGTAGCAGCTCCTGTCTCCCCCTTGGTGCTCCCCTCACCATCCAACCCACTGGGACCCTGGGCATCGGTGGTCACTGCCTCCTGGGTCCCGTGGGCTGCTGCTCCCCTACTTGCTGGTGACCCTGCTCCTTTGCCAGATGATGCTAATGCACACAAGGATAGAGGAAGAACAAAAGGAGGGAGGGTGGGGAGAAAGAAAGGGAGCACAGGGCCAATTACAGCAATAACAGCACATATGATGTACACATCATAATAACTCACTGGTAATTTTCTCTGTGTAGTGACAACCACAAGACTGCACCATTGCCTCGGAGCAAAGGCTGAACATGAAATCTGAAGAAACTACCATCCTCCATAAGCAACTCTGTACTTTGAAATCTGCACACCTAATAAGACCCACAAATCCATGTCTGCCTGTTGACAAAGGTACAGCTTCACTTACTCTGTTACAGTGTCTGAACAACTTGCAAGTTGCCAGGACATACCACTTAGATAGTGGACATCAGAGTATCACTCCTACACTGGAGATTCAGGATGTAGGCTCTTACTTATGTAGAAATCTCAGCAAATAACTAATACCTACTATACATACCACTCACCACTGCTATGCAGAACTGTACAATGTTACCAACAATGGCTTACTTACGCATACACTGACTATTACCTTGGTATCCAAAGACTATGCCAGACTTAAGGAAAAAAAGAACTCTGTGAGTACTCACCCTCTTGTCGCTGCTGCCCTTAAGTGCCCATCCAGCTCTGGGTTGGCCACTGCCTGTATGGGCCATTAGGGGGGTGAGGGTCCGACGGGCACCCCACCCATTTCCATAATCCTTTCTTCTGATGGGCACTGACCTGCATAGGAGACACAGACAGAAGGACACCATTAACTACACACTACTTACTGTATCCATCTCAACATCATTATACACATCACTTGTACCTCTGAGTACATTTTGCATGCACCAGACAATACTCCCTAAAGGACACTCTGCATGCACAACCATTCATTAACATACAGCCATGTTGCATCTAATATACCTAAATGGGTCTCACCTGTTGAAATGAGCCCCATACAACATGCCCCATCCACAAGCTTTTTGAATTCTCCAGATGTAAAGGCTGGGGCCCTATTCCCTGTAGCACGGGCCATTGTGGCTTCCAGACACAGGACACAGCAGCTTACGCAGTGGAGGTCTTGATAGGGTGAGAGTCAGGAGTGAAGTGAAATGGGCTTCTGAAAATGGCAGTCACATCCGCGCTGGTAATCACTGTCACCGTCGGCGGTGATCATCATTGGACCCTGTTCTCCATAGACATCATTGTTATCCAATGAGGAGTTGCACAGTGGTTCTGACTGCCCTTGCCATGACGACCCCGAAACCGGTCCCAGGATGCTTGTTTCCGGTCCAGTGAGGACCTGGCTTGGCAGTTCGGGCTGGACTGTTCCCATGAGGAACAGGGTCAAGACTGATTTGCATATGGCTGGGTCCAAACTGGGGTGGCATGGTGAGCAAAAGAACGATGGATTAAACCCAGATCTGTGACTGGGGGTGAGTGTTTGACAATGTTCAGCATTCCGTCCATCACTTGTTGTTTTTGCTATGACGACTAACGCCGGCAGAGTGAGGTCACTTCCTTCTGTCCTCTGCTTGCAGGACAGGTGAATGCTATTTTCTGAAGATTTTTATCACTGTAGTCAATGATATGTGTGTCATAGGTACTTATAGTACTACACCTGAACATTGAACATTTGGTGGCAGATTTGTGCCTTACAATATTAGAGCTTATACCAGTGCACTGCTTGAATAAAGAGTAGTTAAAAAATATTGAAAATGTAATGATACAAATAACGTCTTACTAATTAGACTACAACTGTGAAGCAGAATTGCCATATAATAATATTGGATAGTAATCGAAGTCTATTTGCATATTGAGGCAACCAAGTAGATTCCAAACATTGGTTGTCTGACTTGTATTAGAAAGCTCTATTTTCTGTAATATTGTGTGTTCAAATCCTTTATGCTTTTTCACACTTGTGATGTTTGGTTTGTTTAGATACCAACCACTGCGGAGGAGGAGGAATGCACCTGTGTACAGGCCCCTAGTTGACTTGGCTACAGTGGAGGAACATCGTATAATTCTCACCTATCATCGGAACAGGGCGACAATCATTGAACTGTGTGCATAATTGAAGCCAGAACTCCTTTCTCCTCTTCATAGTCCTACTGCAATACCTCCTACAGTACAGGTGCTGTCAGTGCTCCACTTCCTGACCAGAGGATTATTTCAGGTGACAGTAGGTTTGGTTGCAAGTATGTCTCAGCCAATGTTTACTGTAGTGCTGAAAAATGTTCTGAATGCCTTGCTGAGACACATGAATAGCTATATCACATTCCCCTAAAGTGATGATTTGCCCACTGTTAAGGCTGCTTTGTTTACAATGGTACATATTCCACATGTGATTGGGGCCATTGATGCGACCCATATTGCTTTCGTTCCTCCCAGGATAAATGAGCAGGTGTTTAGAAATAGGAAGAATTATCATTCCTTAAATGTGCAGATGGTGTGCCTTGCTGATCAGTTTATTTCTCATGTTACTGCCAAGTTTCCAAGATCTGCACATGATGCCCATGTAATGAGGAACAGCAGTGTCCCACAGATGATGGCACAACTACAGAGAGAGAGTCTGGCTCATTGGTGAGTATGATGTTTTCATTCAATGTATGTCACAGTATCTTACCTTTCAGTTGTCCTCTGTAGTATTGTACACATTTAATGTGAGATTTGCACTATTTCCAGGTGACTCCGGCTACCCAAACCTATCCTGGCTATTGACACCAGTGAGGAATCTAAGGACAGAGGCTGAGAATCCCTGCCCTCATGGACACACCAGAAGAGTGATAGAAAGAACATTTTGTCTTCTGAAAGCCAGGTTTTGGTGCCTACATATTTCTGGTGGATCCCTACTCTGCTCCCCTGAAAAGGTCTGCCAGATAGTTGTGGCCTGCTGCATGCTTGACAATTTGGCCCTCAGAAGGCATGTGCCATTACTGCAGGAGGAGGGGGGAGACAATGCACCTGTGCCCGCAGAGGAAACGCGGGAGAGTGATGAAGATGGGGAGGAGGATGATGTGGACAGCAGGACACATCTAATACAGCAGTACTTCCAAGTAAGTCTATAGTTCTGTTCATACCACTATTTTGATGACGAGCTGTGTGGCAGCTATAATGTACAAATCTCTAATGTGTGCATTTTGAAACCTAAAACTGTTCCATCAGTGGTTAGTGTTGCCACAGGTATGATATATGGAGAAAACCTAATTCTGCCTATGCTATGTATCAGCAGTTTGGCAGTTTCAAATACATGTCCACATCAAACTGTATCCTCATTTTATACAAGACTTAGCATTTGTTGCTGGGAATGTAATGTGAGTTTCATTGTGCTTACACAACTGCTCTGTGATTTCATTGTCCCTGACAGATTGACCTGGACTAGGTGAACCGTGATAGCTTGTCTAAGGCCCTTACAAAAGTTGGTTCTTGTCACTATTATAGTTTGTAGTTAATTGCAGTACATAATATTAAGTTGATGTGACCAGATGAATGTAGGCTGGTATGTTATAGGGACTCTTGTTGCTTTATTTCTCTTTACTTCTAATTTGAATGTCACTAAAGGTTTCCCTTTTTTCAGATGTTGGTGTGGTCACTACTGTGGACTCATGGAATGCCTATAGACTGCTTTCACACCATTTGGTGGATGGTGACTTGTGACAAGCATGCACACTGGTAATGTTTACCCCAAGCTGACTGTACATTGGATGGATTCATAATTTGCATTACATTTGCACAGGAAAATAAAGGTCAAGACATTGCATATTAATGAAATAAAAGCACAAATCCTTCAGTTGTGTTTAAGTGTGTTTATTTAAATTACAAAAAGGAAGGGATAGTGCAATAAAGTGGGGTGATGGTGGACGAAACCTTCAGTGTACTGGCCCAGTTAGTTTGTAGCACAAGTCCAGTATCCATGTAGCCATAAGAAATAGGAGCAATGGCAGTCCAAAGTAAACAAGTTGTCTCAGCGACACACAAGGGAGACATGTAGGGGAGGCTCACTTCCTGGCAGTGGTTTTGGTCTTGCTTACAGGCTCTGTAGGATGCCTGGCTCGCAGGGAATGTTTACGGGGGTTCCTCTGCTATAGAGGGAGGGATGCTGGTGGGCTGTGAGTCCTGTGGCACAGCTCCAGTCCACTAGCTGCAGCAGATGTAGAGGACTGGTCACTAGTCTGGCTAGTGGAAGGGGCCCGATGGTGTGTTGAGAACTCACAGATGATGGTGGCAATTTCCCTAAGCACCCCTGAAATGGAGGCCATGTTAGCATTGTGGGCCTGCAACTGCTGCATGACCTCCTGGTGGTTTTCCCTCTACAGCCTCTGGTTCTCCTGCAAGGTGGTGAGAACCTGGCCCATCCTGTCCTGGGATTTCTGGTATGCTCCCAGGACTTGTGACAGTGCATCCCGGCAAGTCAGTTCCCTGGGTTTGCACTCAGATGCTCATCCACTGGCCCAGGCCACCTGTGCTTGTGACCCCTTAACTGTGCGACCACTCCCACTTACACCAGGACCTTCTTCATCTTGCCTGGGAGGTGTTGACTCCATGCCTTGTACAGGTGGGTACACTGTTGATTGACATGTCCTGGGGACAGAAGTTCGGGGGTGTTGGGTGGCTGCTGTTATAGTGGAGTCCGATGTGGGGTGCTCTAGGGTGGGCTGGGTGATGCTTGTGGTGTCTGACTGACCAGAGGTGCCAGATGGGCCAGGGAGATCTCCCAGATCCAGACATCCTGAGTTGCTGTCATCGCTGGGGCATTCTTCTGGTGGAGTACTAGGTAGACGTGGGACATGTTGCTGGCTGACATTAGCTGGGGTACCTGTGGACATGTATGATAGTTGTTCATATCATCCTCAGATATTAATATAGCTAAAGCAGGGAATTAGTGCAGGGTGCTTGGTCTAAAGGTATAGCATTGGCAGTTGACAATGATTGTTTTACTGTATTGCTGAAAGCATTTTCATATGAATATTTTAATAAAATAAGTCATGTGGTTTATATATATATATATATATATATATAGCAATAAATGTCTTTGCCACATCCTGGCTTGCTGGTAGTTTTTCTAGGTGTAAATATGTTCAGCATTAATAGGTTTCCCTATGGGATGGGTGGCATGATTTCAATATTTGCTTTGTGTATGGTGATTTATTGTGGGATTGGTAGTGCTTCATGCTGACCATGCATTACTTGTGTGTGTGAAGGATGTGGTTGGAGAGGTGTTATTTGAGTGGGATGGACATGTAAGGGTAATTGATAAGGGTGGTTGATTAGGTGGGTATGAGTTTGGGATAGAGTGGGTTGAAGGGAGATAGGGTGACGGGGAGACATGCATGCAGGTGTACATGGAGGTAGAGAAGTATGGGTGACTTATTAGAGTCCAGCCCTTCAGATATTCCAGCGAAGCCATCAGGTTGCAGGATAACCAAGAACCTCCTCCTCCCATGATATGAACTGTGGGGGAGGAGCATTGTGGTGCCTGGATGCCAAAGTCTTTGTGGGTATGACCTTAACTACTGGAAATAGGTCCTGCTTTAACTAGATTGCCAATCTATCTGGGGCTCGTCCCACAGTTGAAGGAACTGTGTGAGTATTAAATGCCAAAAACCCAAGTCTTAATACTGATTCAATTGCCCAGGTTTTTTTATAATAAAATAATGTGGTGTTGATCTATAAATTTGCACCATTCTGGGTCGCTAAGTTTCACTCTGATTCCAGAAACATTCCATGGATCACTAGTGGCAGTCCTATACAATCCTTTTGGGAGTAGGGGTCACTAATGTGAGTGGCATACCCTATGTCTTCCCTTATTATAGATCTGCATCCTCCAGTTTTCCTGATCCAGTGTATGGTTTTATTAAAGAGCGAGTCTTGCGACCCCCCAGTGCCCTGTGTCAGTTTTGGGACAGTTGTTAAACATGTGATGTGCTGTTTAACCAACAATTTAGGGCTCTCAAGTCTCCAATGTGTGCTCTACCCCTGTAGGTCACCTTGAATCTGCCTGATAGTTGAAATTCACCCTCTTAATTTATTAGAATTGGTGGTAGGAGTTATTCCTTTCTCATTTTCATCTATCCCAGTTAGATGCTGGCCTTTCCTAGCAGCTCCTTGTGCACACCTATGTTTCTTCCAGTACCTGTTACCTAATTGCAGGGATTGCCCTAATGGAGCTGGAGGCTTCATAGGGCCCTGTGGTGCAGCATTTATATTTGCATACAAAATAGACAGACTATCAAATTTCTCATTCAAAACTTTGCTTAGTTTACTCATGTATTCACGTAATCTCTTAATTTCACCCCACAGGTGGTTTAGCTAAAAGCTTCTATAACTTGTGCCCTAACGTAACTGTAACTCCCACCCTCGCCATGCACAGATTTCTCATCAGTAATGTTACTGCAAATGTTACAGTGACATTATCAATGCTGTCATAGAAGATGTTATGAGTGTTGTAATATCTGAGGTAATTAGCAGTGCACGGCGAGGGTGTGAGTTATAGTTACCTTAGGGAACGAGTTATTGTTACTTGACATAATTCTAACTATAACAGCTGAATTTCGAAGGTCTTGTATTTTTAAAATTTTAGCCTAACTATGTCAACTCTGTAATCTTTGTTTTTTAAGTGAATGTTTATTTTTTTTATTGTAAAGTAATTTCAACTACTATATGTTAATCCAACCACAGCCGTGCATTGGCCTATGGCCAACCCCCTATTACCACCCAAAGCCGGGCCAAGCACGGCCTTTGGCTATGAGTTGCAGGGGTTGACTGCAGGCCTGGCCTGAGGTCTGAGGCCAGGCCCTGAGACCAACCCCGTATAACCACCCAACCCTGCACCATGCCTGGCCTTCAGCAGGTTGCAGAGGGGGATGCTGCCGGCCCTGAACTGCTGCCAGTCCCTGCGGCTTACCCGACAGCACTCACGAAGTTCTTCTTTGCTTGGTAAAGATGTGATCACATTCTGGTTCATCAAGAATACGTCTCCAAATCTATGGGAAACACGTTCGGGGGTCCTTTTAGTGAGCTGTCCATCTTCTTTGGAAAAGGGATAACATAATCTGTGGTCTCAGAAGCAGATAATAAGAAAAAACCCACTCATCACAGTCACTACATAAGATACTGCACTCAAAAAATCAAGGATGGAAGCATTTCCTTCAAAGTTTATCAATACATTTTCACAGTGGAAATGTATAGAAAACACACTTGCTTTGCCTTGGCCATGCAGAGGAAGTTAGAATGATTAGTACTTTACAACCGTGGAGCTTCAACTTGGGCCCCTGCTTTGTTTATATCTGTAAATGCTTTATACTGAGTTCCATTTTTGGTGAAATGATCATTGTGCCAGAAGGAATCCTGCCCTGCATATTTATCCAAGAACAAACCAGTGTATTCTGCAGAATGTCTACCCGACTGGAGTACTTTCTCATTTCTAATTAGTGAGAGTTATCTCCTTGGGTAAATGTATAGTGCATCTCCTACACTACAGTTATATCTAGGATGCCGAAGTAATGTGTCCACTTTCCTTGTGTGTCTATAGCATTGCCAATGTAATTGTTCTTTGATATAACTCATCAAGCTGGAACTGCAGAGAATACACACTTGGACGATTTGTGCTTTACAGAAGTAAGTGATTCTTTCCTTTGTGGTGATGCAAGGGACCGCGGGGGGCCTAAAGGCCCTAGTAGTCCCAGCTGGCACCCTACCTGCTGCAGAAGCCAGCATTGCTCCAGCACACATGGAGCTGCTGGAAAAGCAGCTCTCTGCGTACGGGAGCAATACTCTGATTCCTGTAAGCAGGTGCATGTTTACAGCTCCTGTTGTGCTCTAAGTGTTTGCTTTTGCTTGACAGGAGCTGTCATAGCTTCCACCAAGCAAAAGCAAACAGCTATCTCACAAGGATGGGCACCTTGGGAAGAAGCAGGGGTCGGCCTGGGGTGTGGGGGGTGGCATTCCCCAGGGCCATAAATGGCTACAGGAGGTGATCTGCTTGGCCCCCTCCTCAGTACGGGCTGGACCCAGGGAGGTGGTGGTCCCTGGAGCCTTTTATGTTCCCAGGGATGGCGTGCAGCCCCCTCCTTCATTTTCAAGTAATTCATTGGCTGAGGGGAGGTAGTGGTCCCCAAGGCCAGGTTGTCCACACGGACCCCCTCTCAATAACTCAATGTAGACCCAGGGAGGTGGTGGGCCCTGGGGACTGGAGGGATCTACAGGGCCACCCTATTCTTCTTAAACATATATCCCCGGGACGGTGGTGGTCCCTGGGGCGAGGGGTCCACGCAGCCTGCCACATATTCATAAAATATAGTCCCCAGAGGAGGTAGTCCTTGGGGCTCTGGGGGGCATCCACAGAGCCCCCCTGATGTACTTCAACATGTTGCCTCAGAAAGATGGTGGTCCCTAGGGGTCCGGGTGTGCCCCCCTGCATATTTATCGAATGTAGCCCTAGGGAGGTAGTGCTCCCCAAGCTTTTTAGAGCCCTAGGAGGGGGGTCCCATGCACCCTCTCCTCATTATAGTTTCATAAGGGAGAATGCCCCCAGGTCCTGGCCCACCCAGGGGCAAAATGTACAGAAAGCACAGGAGACCACAAGTGCTTTTTTTTTTTAAAGAATCACCACAAAATTCATTAATACTCCCAAATTTCATCTTAAATTTTTTTAAAAATGTTTTTTCCCCTGATTGGGGCCTAAGGGCCCCCCTGGAACAAGGCTAGGGAGTTAGGCTAAACCTACCCTGCCCCCTTTTATTTTTTGTGTGTTGTTTTTATTTGGGACTCAGCTGAAGCCAAATCCTGGTTGAAATGTTGACAGCCATTCAAATCTCAGCACGAGATCGGGACTGTTCGTGAAGAATTTGCACTTCTAGATATATAAATTTGGATTTCCTTTAATATCTCGTAAACTACTGGACACATTAATACCATATAATAAAAAAGCATTATCTCCAGACCAAAAGCTACCATTCTGTCAAATTTGGTGTAATTAATTCCAACGGTTCGGTATGCGGGCATGTCTGCATAGTCTTTGGGAATTAACATAAGAAACACACATTTTTGACCCCCTCTTTTTTTCTCGTCACAACAAGACTCAACTTGACACTTTTTTGGGAAACTTTCATGAAGATTCATCAATGGCGATAAGCATATAGCCACGTCAAAAAACACTTTTTCTATGAAAACTAGGTCTTAGGACCATCACCTCCCAAAGCTGGCCTGTGCAGAAAAAAGTAGGGGCACCATGTGACACCCCTCTTGGAGCCATATATCAACCTGGGGACTGCCACCCACCTAGAGCTATCTCCTGCTACCTCTTGAGGTGCCCACCCACGGGAGCAAGCTGTTTGCTTTTGCTTTGCGGGAGTTGTGACAGCTCACGCCAAACAAAAGCATATATAATACCGCTCCCAGCAAGTGGGAGCACTAGAAGCGCTTGCCAGGAGAGGAGTTTTCATCTCTTTCCCTGCCTGCAGTCATGCGGGCAGCAAATTAGATGAAAAGATTGCTCCTGTATGCAGGGACCTGCATTTTCAGCAGCTCCCTGTGTGCTGCAGCAAAGCTGGCACGCGCAATAGACAGGGAGCCTGGTGGGACCACAAGGGATTTGAGGCTCCTTCCGTGGTAGCTTAGATCAATAACAGAGAAAGAAGCACTTGCTTATAAAAAATTACAAGTCATCCAAGTGTATTTTTTCTGAAGTTCCTCCTTGTAAAGTTATCTGATGAAGATGCTCAATGAACAATCGCATTGGCTCTTATAACCACCAAAACCAACGCCACACAAGTTCTTTGACTGTTGGCAGCGCAGTTTGGCCACAGAGACTGTCTCTGTCAGTGGATCTGTGAGTGGGTGCGTGAGTATTTGAGTGGTTCTGAAAGTGGGCGCATGAGTGTCTGAGTGGGTGTGTGAGTGGACACATGAGTCTCTGAGTGCATGTATGAGTGAATGAATTAGTGTATGAATGCGTCTGTGGTTTTTCTTTCAAATTTTTCCATATTCGCAAATTGATGCCAAATTATCTTAAATTCTTAATTTGCACCTAAAACATACCTACATCACACCCCTGGGTTTAGGGTACCTTCACCCTTAACCCTTATGCCACTTTCATTTTGATTTTCACCCCCGGGGACCGTGTCCCATGAAATAAAATGGCGGACGCAACTTTGTAGTCAGGTTGCAGTCAGCCAATTGCAACACCTCTTTGCACGTGTGTGTTCATGAAAAATGTGCGAATTATTCACGGCCAGAGATATACAAATTTATTTTCCCTTTAATATCTCAAAAACTACTGAACAGATTCACGCCAAATAAGAAAAAGCGTAATCTGCAGACCAACAGCTAGATTTCTGCCAAATTTTGTGTAATGCCATTTAGTAGTTTGATCTGTAGTCTTGTCTAAAGAATCCTATGGGAAATTACATGGGAAATGCAACGTTTTTGTGCCCCCTTTTTCTAGGCTCCCACTTGACGGATCACCCCGAAACTTTGCATAACAAGAATCACTGAGACACTTGTTTTGAAAAATTTTGTGAAGATTCGTCAAACACTGCCAAAGATATAGGCAAGCAAAAAAAAAGCTTTTTCTATGGACATACATATGGAGAGAGAGAGAGAGAGAGAGAGAGATTTTGTTTCAAATATTTGGCTTTGCCTTAATGTCAGGTATAAACAACTTTCTAGAGCAGTAATATTGCCTCCAAAGCACAATATGAGTGGTTTAGAAAATACTGGAAGACAAAACCGCTAATAAAAAGATAAAAATCAAAGAAACCTGAAAGAAGTCTGTTTAGTTTACACACGCAGTGATAGAGAGGTATTCTCCTCTCCAGCCCACTACTGTACTCTGTTTAATGCTGTTTTCACAACCCTTAACCTTCAAATAATCCCAGCTTTAACAAGTTTAAGGCTACAGTGGCAATAAAAAAGAGCGCAGGAATCAATGGGCTATGAATACATAAATAGCAATGAGTGGTTTGCTGACAATGGTTCCTAAAAAAGGGTAAAGCATTCATTAAACCCACCGGCAGGCCACAATTCATAAGCATACAAACATTATACAATTCCCCAAGGAGAAAGAATGCTTGTAGCCTGGTAAACCAGCCGTCAGATCCAACGACTCACTCTGAAAATAGAAACACACATAAAACCAATTAAACAAAGAAACAAGGGGTGGAGCGGGAACGAGAATCACACTGAACGCTGTAAGTGCAAATCTTTAAAGAAGAAGAAGACCTTGACGTTCCTCCCGTCGTTGTGTTGCAATATGTTTACAGTGTAAGGCTGATAAATACGATTGTGATGCATGGGTACATACGGAATTACTCATTTTCAGAGTTCACAGATATTTTCTGGCTAGAATAGGCTATGGAACTTTCTCCTGCCATTCATTTACAGGCTGCCTTTTGAAATGGTTTGTGAATTCTATTTCCCCAAGAGCAAATATAAATTTTTTGCATGTGAATAGAAAAAGATCAAATGCAAATACATTTACTGCTATTTTTCTTGTTTTCTATGTGAAGAAAATATTTTTCCTATACAGATTCCTACAACCTCTGCAACTTTCTTCCTCTAGAACCCATCCCAACCAAGTTTCCAATCTTAGGGTTAACAACCACCCCCCCCTCCCACCCCCCTTCCCCACCTTACCTCACACAAAGGGATGGCTTTCTATTGCCTTTGACTAGAGTAAATATTTAGCTTTTTAAAGGGTGGAAACGTGTCAGACAACAGTTTTTGAATAGCTTAAAGATGTAAATATATGGATGTTTAAAAGATCACTGGGCATTCCCGCGGTGTAAAGCCCTCTCTCAGTTGAATCTCATCTCCGATCATAGGCTTTCTCATATGGAAACCTTCGTGTGTATATGTATATCTCAGTTTATGACTCAAAACCAACTTTTCTGAATTAGAACCATGGGTTTGCACTATTGTGAAAAATGTGTCCCAAAATCTATTGGGTCCATCTCTGCCAACTGTAGGGTCACAATCTGTCACAAAGTTGACCCTAACTCATGTATTCCTTAGCACATTTAGACATAATGTACTCTTTTTGTCTTTGTCAGACATATCTTTACAGGTCTAGCTAATTTCACTGTTGTACACTTGGTATTCACATTTCATTATCGATTTTCAAAATGCCTCTTTACTTTTTACCAGACCCATGTCCAGTCAGTGCTCGTCTCTTGTTCCGTTATGTTTCGTACCTGGAAGACAATGAAATATCAATAGAAAAAAACTAGTTAAGATTAAGCTCTCCCTAAGTGGATTAACATACATGTCTCATTTACTTAACCTTTTTTCTTGATGTAGCTAATCTGCTTCTTCTTCCCCTCAGCTCTCTCTCTCGCTTGGATGCAACCACCATGAAGCCATCAATTCACCTCACAAAGCTTGCGCATCTAAATGATCTAAGCATGAATTACGATCTAGGACCATTAGTTGACTCTTGCAGCACGACAAATTACTAGAGAATCAATCTTTTTCCGAAATGCATCAAGTGGTGAGCTGCCAATTAACTTCATCAGTGTTCACACACACACATGCATGCATGCACACACACACACACACACACAACGCATAGATAGATAGATAGATAGATAGATAGATAGATAGATAGATAGATAGATAGATAGATAGATAGATAGATAGATAGATAGATAGATAGATAGGGAAATAGCTATTTCTGCGGGGGGCATCACCAAACATTTTGCCTACCTCCTCTTTTTCTGACCCTGTTTTTGTAGGCTTCAGGACTCTGGCCACTTTACCACTGCCAAGCAGTGCTAAAGTGCATGTGCTCTCACCTCTAAACATGGTATGAGTGGGTTAAACCTGATCGGCATATTTATTTTACTTGTAAGTCCCTAGTACAGTGCACTAGTGGGTGTGCAGCACTAACTGTGCCACTCACTACAGTAGCCTTTCCAACATGTCTCAGGCCTGTCACTGCAGAATCTGTGTGTGCAGTTTCAAACTGCCGTTTCGACCTGGCAAGTGTACCCACTTGCCAGGCCCAAATCTTCCATGTTATTACATGTAAGCCACCGCTGAGGTAGGTCCCAGTCAGCCTCAAGGCAAGGGTGAAGTGCATTTAAAAGGTTGGACATGTACTTATAAGGTTAACATGTCCAGATAGTGAAAAACTCTTAAATTTGTTTTTCACTATTACAAGGAATATCTCCCCACAGGATAACATTGAGATTGTCATAGAACATCTTTTATGTGTAATTTCCAATTGGGAGAAGAGAGAAATATGACTTACATTTTGAAATCCCAGCTTCTGGTGAAGTCTGATTTTAAATTGTACGTCTGAAAATGCCACTTTTGGAAAGTTGACATTTTCTTACTTTAACCATTCTGTGCCTCTGCCTGTCTCTGAATGCATGTCTGGGGTAGATGAAATCTGGGCTGTGTGTTTTCACACAGACAATCACACATGAAGGGAGCTTGGGTATGTCATTTGCATACTGATAGCCCATCATCAGGCTGATGGGTCTTTCTGTGCTAGTTGAGAGGGAGAAGCTGACACTTACTCCTAAATAGGGTTATCCCTGTCCCCACACAAACAGCTGCATGCATAATCCCCTTTAGTGTGTTTGGAGCTCTTGGAGGGCAGGACAATGACCTTGTGGACTTCTAAGGAAGACCTGGCAGTTTCTCCCAGTTTTCAGAACCACAGCACCAAAGTATTAATACTGAACCACAAATCCCACCAGATCGGAATACTACTGGAACCAAGGACATTCTGCCAGGAAGAACTGCTGTGCTTCCTGGAAGGACTGCCACTTTACAACTGCAATGATGTGTTGGGCTACTACTTGCTGTGTGCTGTGCTGTAGGATTGACTGTTAATTTGCTACTTGCTTTTCTGTGTTGGTCTGCTGCCTGCTGCTTCTTGCCTGGAGTGAGAAGGACTGGACTTGTTCTGTATTTCTTTGAACCCCAGATTCTCTAGGGGCTTGTTGGCTTGCCCCCTGTTATCCTTAGTCTCAATGACCTCTGTCATCTATGAGTCCTACCCTTCCTTGAGACTTCCTCACCAATCCTGGGCCTCAGAATTGGGTTTTCCAGCTGATTTCTGACGTTGACGCTTTGCTCCTCTAAAGGTACAGTTTCAGTGGTCCCTGCATGGGTTCTGTTGCTAGCCTACCCTCCATAGAGGTTGGCCTGACCTTTGGATTTGCACCAGTCCCTCACAACCTCAAGTAACCTTTTGATCCCTAGTGACTTGTAAACACGGTTTTCATATTTAATCTTTAGAAATGCATATCTCAACTTCTACTTATTGGATTTTTGTTGTTTGGAGCTTGTTTTACTCAGACAAATATTCTCACATGTTGAGTGTTTTTGTTGTGCCTTGCACTGTGTTACCATAGTTAAGTGTTGCACAAATACTTTACAAATTGCCTCTTAAGTGAAGCCTGACTGCTCTGTGCCAAGCTACCAGAGGGTGAACAGAGGTTAATTTAGGGTGTGCATCTGTTTTGCCCTGAGTAGTATTGCGGTCTCTACTGGAATAGGGTGCCTACCTCGGCCAACTAGAGACCCAATTTTTTACATTGGGGATCACTGTTTAGGATAGGACAGTGCTTTACAGTAATTTAGTGTACACCACTAATCTCATCTCAGACCATTACATGTTTTTCTCCTTTTTCTCTCAATTGGGCATGCTTCATCTTCTTGCACTGAGACTCTTGTTATTGCATCAGTGATGGATTATCAGAATGGAGTCAATCCTTGATCTCAATCTCCTGGCACATTACACTAGGAATGAGCTGAAGGTATTCTGCAAGCAGACGGGGATGAAGATGTCTAGGTGAACCGCAATGCAGGATCTTGAGGAAGCCCTGTATGTTTTTGAGGAAGTGATCTAGGGAAAGGCAACAGCGGTGGACTGTGGGGAGGACCTTGAGGAGGAGGAGGACCCATTGGAATCCTAAAGAATGCAAAGCTCTAGAATCTCCTGGATCCCAAACCAGAGGCTAAAGAGAGTAGTGGCCCTGGGAAGGCTGAGGAGGAGGAAACAATGAACTTGCAGAGGCTCCAGAGAAAGGAGGGACACCCAAAAAGAAGGAGTCCCTGGCTGGATCCCATGTAGGAAGCAGTGTCAAATGATTTAACTATGTATTTGTTTAACAAGTTTGAAACACTGCAATACAACTGTACAGTAATGTATACATAGGAATGACCTGTAGTTGGCTGCAGTCAACACACCAGGTGCCAGAGATGGGCACAGATATCTGAAAATAGAGATGCCAATGGGTAAATTAAGTGGCCATAGAATTGGGAGAAGCTACCTGGCATGTACAATGTCAAATACAAAACAGTCAATGCAAAGTGAAGTTACAGTGTCTTACCTGTGTGTCACTGGAAGTACTGTCGTATCATAGCTGTTCTGTTGTCCTCATACTCATCCTCTGCCTCCTCATCTTCACTGTCCACAGGGTCCACTACTGCCACACACCCATCCCCAGCCTCATCTTCCTGCAGAAAAGGCACCTGACATCTTAAGGCAAGGTTATGCAACATGCAGCATGCCACGATTATCTGGCACACCTTCTTGGGTGAGTAGTACAGGGATCCACCTGTTAGATGCAGGCAACAAAACCTGGCCTTCAGGAGGCCGAATGTCCTCTCTATTATTCTCCTTGTTCCCCCATGTGCCTCATTGTGACGTTCCTCTGCCCTTGTCCTGGGATTCCTCACAGGGGTTGGTAGCCATGAGAGGTTGGAGTACCCAGAGTCACCTGCAAATATCGAGGGACAACTGTTAGCCACACACTAACCCTTAGGGCCCACACCATACCCATACACCAACATCCACTGGGTGGGAACCAGGGCTCACCTATTAGCCACACCCGGTGCCTCTGGAGTTGAGCAATCACATATGGGCTGCTGCTATTCCTCACGATATAGGCATCATGCACCTAGCCAGGATACTTAGCATTGACATGGGAGATGTACTGGTCCACCACGCACACTATGTGCACATTCATCAAGCTCTTTCGATTTCTGAACACCAGTTCATTTCTCCGGGGGTATGGGGGGGAAATGCAATATGTATACCATCAATTGCCCCAATAATGTTGGGGATATGTCCCATTGCATAGAAGTCAGTTTTCACTGTGGCCAAATCCTCCACCTGGGGGAAAACAATGTAGCTGCGCATGTGTTTAATCAGGGCAGACAACTCTCTGGTGAGCACTATTGAGAACATTGGCTGAGACATTCCTGCTGCCAAGCCCACTGTCACTTGAAAGGAGCCAGTTGCCAAGAAATGGAGCACTGATAGCACTTGCACAAGAGGAGGGATCCCGGTGGGCTGACGGATAGCAGATATCAGGTCAGGTTCCATTGGGCACACAGCTCCGTGATTGTGGCCCTGTCCAGTCTATAGGAGAGGATGATGTGCCTGTCTTCCATTGTTGCCAAGTCCACCAGGGGTATGCACCGCCGTGGACGTGACCGCCATTTTCTATCTGTTGACTCACATGCTACCTGACCTTCAGCAGGAGAGGACCTACACTACAAGTGCTGCTGTGACCTGTGTCTGGAATCGACCATGGCTCATGTCACTGGGGAAAGGGCCCCTGCCTTCACCGTTGTGGAGTTGGAGAGACTGGTGGATGGGGTCCTACGCCAGTACTGAATGCTGTATGGGCCTCCAGATCAACAGGTGAGTACACTGTGAGCACGATGCAAGGGGCATGGATGCATGGAGTGGTGTGTGTGAGGGCCTCATGTAGGGGGGGGTTGGTGGAAGGGTTCTGGGCAGCGTGCTGCATGTATGGTGGGAAATGTCTGTGCATAAGGGGATGTGAGGGCTATGGTGGGCCATGAGCATAAAAGGCCGGATGGTATGACTGATACCTTTTTCTATGTTTCTTTTTCTGCAGGTCAGCACCCATCAGAAAAAGGGTATATGGCATGCCACTGACAAGGATGTGCGGACCCTGGGGGTCTACGGCAGGTGAAGCACCCACTATCGGAAACAGTGGAAGGAACTGAGATGCTGGGCAAGGAAGATGGCTGATGCCCAGCTTGGGATGGCCTCCCAACGAGGAAGGTGTGCCCGTTGAACCCTGACTCCCCTGATGGCCCGCATACTGGCGGTGGCCTATCCAGAGCTGGGTGGGTGCTTGAGGGCATCACAGCTGCCACAAGGTGGTGAGTACAGTTTCACAATATACTACTTGTTTGTGGTGGGGTGGTCTCCGGGTCGGGATGTGGGCCTGTGGGTGCCGCCAGGCCAGGCCGTACATTGCAGGGTAGGTACCATGTTGGGCAGGGGCTGATGAACACCACCTCCTAACAAGCTAGTAGGCATCCACTACTAGGCAGGGGTCTGTGAGTGTCAGGTTTGCTGCTATTGGCGTTAGGTATTCCTGTCCATGGGCTTGTGACCAGCATTGTGACTGGTAGTGCATTGCCTAGTGCGTAGGGCTGTTCCCTGTGTGTGTGTGTCATGTACGCCAACGGTGGTGTTGTTGCTGCCATTGAACAAGTGTATCCTTTGCCTCTTCCCACTCTTTTTGTTTTGTCACCTGTCATCTGGTGGAGGAGCAGAGGCACCGGTGATGGAGGGAGCTGCATCCCACAGGTCCCAGGAGGCCAAATCCACCGACGGTGAGGGCACCAGTGGGACGGAGGGCGAGGGGAGCACCACAGCGGAGACAGGAGGGGACAGTTCTGACAGTAATACCTCCTCCGATAGAAGCCCCCTGCTGGTGTTGGACACCTCTGTGCCCACCCCAACTACAGGTACTGCCGCCACCCCGTACCAGCACCACCCTCCCAGCAGCCCCTCAGCGAGTTTCCCATGCCCCGATCACCCAGGAGGGTGGGCATCTCCTTTGCCCCAGGCACCTCAGGCCCTGCCCCAGTCAGCCCTGCTGCCCTGAGTGAGGAGGCTATTGACCTCCTGCGATCCATCTTTGTTGGGCAGTCAACCATAGTGAATGCCATCCAGGGACTGGCGGCAGGCCATTTGCAACACACAAGGGCATTCACTCTGGCATGGCGGCCCCACAGAGATCCATCCAGGCTCTGGCCTCCTCCCTGATGGCAGCCATTGTCTCTGTCTCTAGCCTCCACCCTCCAACTTCCTCTACCTAGTCACATTCCCCTCTTCCCCAGCCTATCCCAAGCACACATTCAGAACAGCATGCACCCAGGACAACACACAGGAGTGGCTCAGGTAAACACAAGCACTACACATCATCCCACAGGCACTCACACAAACACCATCCAGATGCAGACATACCAACATCCACTGCCTCCACTGTGTCCCCCTCCTCCTCCTCATCCACCACCCTCCCAGAAGCATCTCCACTCACACCTGCATGCACTACATCCCCATCCATTACCCCATCACCATCATGCCTATCACTACACACCCCTTACTGGCAGTCACCACCCCCACATCCATGCACACGTCCCCTGTGTCCTCTCCCACTGTATCTGTGCCACCTCCTCCCAAAGTACACAAACGCATGCACTCACCTAACAGCCATCCACCTCACAACAGCATCCAGCCCATGCACCTGCACCCAAACAGAGCAGACACCTCCAACAAACACTCCCTCTTCCCCCACTCCCAAACCTTCACCCTCTTGCCACCCCAGTGTCCCTAAGAAGTTTTTCCTCTCCGCTGTTGACCACTTCCCTACCCGTAACCCCCATCCTTCACGTCGGGCCCGAGTGGTCAGAACCCAGGCTAGCACCTCAGCCAACCATTCCACGGCCACAGTAGTATCGGCAGCTACTGCAGGTGGGAGAGGCTCCAGGGAACCAACCATCAGCACTGACAGTGTGCCTGCACCAGCTGCCAAGGGGAAGGACGAGTAGGCACCACCAGCTGCCAAGGGGAAGGGCAAGGAGGCACCACCAGCTGCCAAGGGGAAGGGCAAAGGGCCTGCACCTGCAGGCAGGAAAGACAGGAGGCCTAGTGCTGGGACTGATTCTGAGCCCCCTCCACCAACCATGGTGGTTCAGCCGCCCCAGGCTGCAGGGGAAGGGCTGGAGCCTCCTCCCACCACTGGCATCCCCGACACCAGCACTGCCACCAGCACCACTGCCAGCAGCAGCAGTCCCAGTGGGCAGCCGTCCTAGGCTGCAGGGGAAGGGCTGGAGTCTCCCTCCACCACTGGCAGACCCGACGCCAGCCCCGCCACTGCCACCACTGAGCAGCCGTCACCGCCAGTTGGCAGTGTGTAGTCATGCCTTTATGGGCTGTAGTGCGTCCTGGACCCTGCAAATACAGTAGGTGTGACACCCAGGTGAGAGACAGTGACCTTGCACTTCCCAAGTGCTGCATCACAGGGCACAATGCCCCCTCCAGAACCAGTGGAAAAGCCATCCACTTACTCCCTCCTTGCCAGGAGAAAGCACAATGGGGACAAGGCTCCCTCCCGAACCAGTGGAGAAGCCATCCACTCACCCCCTCCTTGCAAGGATAAAGCATACTGGGCACAAGGCCCCCTCCAGAACCAGTGGAGAAGCCATCCACTATAGAGACTGTGGCCTTGCACTTCCCATGACCAAGCAGTGGGCAAACCATCCACTATAGAGACTGTGGCCTTGCACTCCCCAGGACCAAGCAGTGGGCAAACCACCCAGTAGAGAGACTGTGGCCTTGCACTCCCCAGGACCAAGCAGTGGGCAAACCACCCACTAGAGAGACTGTGGCCTTGCACTCCCCAGGACATCGCACAGGGCATGTAGCCCCTTCCAGGACCTGTAGTGTTGTACCATCTTCTGCCTGAGGTGACCCCTGTTCCCGCCCCCCTGAGGTGCCTGTGTATTTTCGACCTGATGCCCCTGCAGTGTTCTCTCTGTGTTGCTGCAGGAGTCAAGTGGGGCCTTGGCCTATGTGATGTGGCCCTGTGGCCCACGGACATTGAGGACTGGGCACTGTCCCTCCATTTGTATATATGTATATACTGTTTTGTTTTGAAGCACGGTTTTCTAGTATTTTATCGTATTAAACTAACTTTAATCAATTCCTTTTGTCCTTGCATTATTCCTGAGGGGTACTGGGTGTATATGTAGTGTTACTGCATCTGTTTGTGTGTATGGTGTTGGGGGTGGGGGTAGGGGTGGTGCATGTTGCGTGTGTGTGTCACTCTCTTTTCCCTCCCCCCTCCCTTGTGTGCTAGGCGGCAGTGCTCACCGTGGTTGTCTTCGCCAGCGTTGCTGTTCGTAGTGAATGAGGAGGTATACAAGCATGGGAAAAATGTGCAACTCGGGCTCCATGGTGTCGTGGTTCTTCATTGAGTCTCCAGAGGGGAGTCTTTTGCCTTCCGTGTACTGTTTCCACTGTGCTTTTGATGTTGTTGGTACAGCCCCAGAAAAGGTAGTGGATAGGCCTGTTGTAATACTGTGGGCGGTACATTGCCTTCCGCCTGCCTGTTGGCGGTTACCGCCGCAGTGCCTGTTGCTACTGCCGTGGCGGTCGGTGTGTTAAAGTGGCTGTCTGTCTAAGTGGTTTCAGCCGTGGTCATAATTCAATTTTTTTTTACCGCCAGCCTTTTGGCAGTTTTACCACGACTTTATCACCGACCGCCAGGGTTGTAATGAGTGCCTTAATCTTTAAAACAGCCACAGCTGTTTGGAGCACAGGTACAGCAGATATCCATTCAAAGGAAGATGGAGCTATGGCGTAGGATCGTGGAGAGGGTGAACGCCAAGGGACAGCATCCAAGAACAAGGGACGACATCAGGAAGCGGTGGAACGACCTACGGGGGAAGGTACGTTCCATTGCAGCAAGGCACCAGCTCGTCCTACAGAGGACTGGCGGTGGATCCCCACCTCCTCCCCCACAGCATGAGGAGCAAGTACTGGCAATACTGTATCCTGAGGGACTCGCTGAAGTAGCTGGAGGACTACACACTGGTAAGTCAATATTTACTACTTATCCCCCCTATACCTGCATGCCATCTCATACCCTCACCCTCACTCCCATCACTCCAGTACATCCCACACACTGCACCAACACATCTGACTAACCCCATTGCCAAGCCCTGCATGCTATAGCAATGCATGGACACCCCTCCCAGCCCTACATGGACACCCAACACTAAAGCATGCACAGCTTAGGGAAACTAACAATACATCACCATACACAAGCAAAAGGTGGCAGGGCAACACCAACGTTACAGGGGAAGCCAGGGACGTACAAATGTCATACACATGAATCATAATACATCACTTACATCCCCAAAGGTACCCCAGCCAATGTCAGTGAAGAGGAGGTACCACGACTCTCCAGTCCCCCAACAGAAGATGCCCCTAGTGATGACAGTAACACTGGACCTCTGGATCTGGGTAACCTTCCTGGCCGATCAGGGACCACTGGACAGCCGGTCACTCAAGCCCACACACAGCCTCCCCCATCAGGATCCAACATCACAGCACCCAACCGCAGGACATGTCCATCAGCATTGTGCCCACCTCTACATGTACCCCAGGCCACACCTCGCCCCCAAGACAATCAGGGATCTGGGGTCAGGGGCAGTGGGCACACCATTCAGGTGACAGAGGCACAGGCCAACAGGGTCACTGGGAGGACTGCTGTGTGCCAGGGGCAGATCAGAACCAGGGAACCGACCCTTCAGGAGGCACTCTCCGAGATCCTGGGAGCCTACCAACATTTCCAAGACACAATGGGCCAGATCCTTGACAACGTGCAGGAGAACAGGCGGCTGCAGGAGGGACAGTATCAGGGGATCAGGGAGAACTTGTAGGCCATTAACACCACCCTGATCTCCATACCAGGGGTGCTGGCAGACATGGCCAACATCATGAGGATGGCAACAGTACACCAGCGGGCCCCTATCACTAGCCAGTCCATTGACCAGCCCTCCACTTCTTCTGCAGCTAGTTGGCAGGAGGCCCCACCACAGGACCCACAGGCCACCAGCATCCCTTATCACCTGATATGTTGAAACTTTTGAACAAAGGATTGGGGTTTTGTCCAACTAATAAAGGAGATATTTGTAAGTCCAAGATAGATTTATTTAAGTATGTTAGAAAGTTAAAATTGAAGAAATATTTTGATATGCAATTGGCAGCGATATAAGCAACTCCACAAGTAAAATCAATACTTAGTGGATTATAAATACAAGACATATATGACACAGTAGCTTTGATGTCCATCACAGACTATGAGGAATATCCAACAGCCATATCTACGGTGCTGCATGATTTGAATGTGGTGTCAGATGTACATGTTACCAGTGGACTTAAACAAAGATCTACTTGGATACCCAGACAAGCCATGGATAACAATGTTGATGTATTTTTCAAACTGGTATGACGTGATTTCGATGAAGAGGTGGTGAAACAGAAACAAACGATAAGACACAATCTAAAATATGAAGAATATTTAGCATTGAAAACTTTGAAGTCTGATGATGTGATTATTAAGTGAGTAGATAAGTAGTGATGAATCGTGAGGATTATGAGAAGCAGATATATACACAGCTGTATGATGCTAATTGTTATGAAAGATTATTGCATAATCCAATGATGTGGTTAACTGGGAAGATAAATGGATTACTTAAAGATGGCATGATAACAATTTATTAGATGATGATGAATACCCATACCTACAGGTGAATCATGCTAAATTTTCTTGTTTATGTACACTGCCAAAAATACACAAACAGTGCAAATTTCCACCAGGGAGACCATTAGTTTCAGGCATGGGGGGTCCCACTGAAAGATTATCGGAGTTTGTAGATATATTTTTACAACCATTTGTATGTAATGTTCCTTCATATATTAAGGACACAAAACATATATTGAGTCTGCTATTGGATATTCATTGGGAGCCTGGTATGATTATGGTAACCCTAGATGTGGTGGCCCTGTATACTAGTATACAACATGAATGTGGAATTCAAGCAATTGAATATATGCTCAACAGGAGATCAGCGAGTTCAATGGAACACACACAAATGATATTATAAATGATTGATCTTATCCTAAATCATAACTATTTTCTCTTAAAAAAAGATTGGTTCAAAGAAAAACAGGGGGTGGCGATGTGGTCGAGATTTTCTCCCTCATATGCGAACTTATTCATGGGATGGTTTGAAGAGAAATGGGTGTGGGGTCCAGGAGCAGCTGAGTGGCAGACACACATTCTGTATTGGGAGAGATAAATTGACGATTGTTTTATGATATGGACGGGTTATGAGGAGACTCTGAAAAGATTTTGTGATCATCTTAACAACAATGAGGTCAACATTAAGTTTACCTACAAGTACATTGCGACTTGTATTGATTTTTTAGATGTTGAACTATTTGTGGCGAATAATAAGATAGAGAGTAGGTTATACCCGAAATTGACATCATGTAATACTCTATTACATGCAACTAGTGCGTAGCTGAAGTACCAAATAGATGCAATACCCTTTGGTGAAATGGTTAGAGCAAGATGCAACTGCAGTAAAAATAGTGATTTTCATAAGTGTATTGAAGATATGGGACAGAGATTAATTGCTAGGGGATACTCACAGGATATTGTGAAGATGTCTCAGCGAAAAGCTTCCAAAATCTCTCGATCTCATACACTGGCACATCATAGATCTACACGCGAGGGGAAAACGAGTAGTGATACTAAGAAGGTTAGGATAGTATTAGATTATATGAACAGTTCATTTAGACTATAGAGAATCATAAAAAAACACTGGACTATCCTCACACAAGATCAAACCCTGAAGAAGTATATTGGCAATAAACCGGAGGTATCTTATAGAAGAGGAAATACACTTAATAATATTCTTAGTACAAGTTACCTGGAAGATAAAACTAAGCCTAATTGGCTGAACTCACACAATTTGGGCTTTTACAAGTGCGGTTGTTGTGCAATGTGTAGGTGGGCGTGGCATGCAACAAAGGACTTCCAAGGTATTGGAAATAATAAATATATTCATCATCATCATTTAACTTTATTTTGGTGAGTAAAAACAAACCATTAAAGTACAATACACAACAAAGAGAGAGAGGACTTCTAAAAGCAGGGAGGTACTAAAAAAATAAGGTAAAAGCACAGTTAAAAGGGACAAAACAAGTTTAAAAAAAAAAACAAGAAATAAGAAGTCAGATAAACATCACTTAATATAATGAAAGGCAATACTCAAAAATATGAATAATTCCATGAATCAGCACTAGTTAAAAATATAATACACCAATATCTGTATGCTGTGGAGCAAACACACATCCAATTTGATAAATATAAATAGATAAGTCAAAAAAATATAACTCCCCACTCTTGCTCCTTAAAATTGCTGATCTCAGATGTCATAATAATACAAAGATTTTCCCCTTTTTCCCCCTATTAAAAAACCTGTCTGGGTGGATGATTTTCGCTTTAAAATTCTCACGGCATAAAGTAAGGGTATAGTTCCGTAGGTCTAAAAATAATCCATAAGGAACCAAACCAAGGTCCATGTCCTGTACAAAAAAAAGCTACAATCATACATCCAAGTCAAATAAATATACATAGGTAAAACTAAACAATAACTACACAATTTTGTCCCTTAAACTTGCTAATCTCAACCTCCAGATAGACTCGAGAAAACTTGCCACTGGTAGAGCTATCTGGACGGATGGGTCGCATTTTAAAATTCTCTCAGCGTGGAGACAGGATCTAACTCCTATTTGTTTGAAAAGCGGGATGAGCCAAAGTGCTCTTTGTTTGTGATATGCTTGACAGTGGAACAAAACGTGTGAAACAGTTTCTTCACTTTTACAACCCATGGGGCAACCTTTAGATCTATTAGTTGAACTGGACCATTTATACGTAAGGCAACACAGAGGGAGAGACCCAATCCTAAACCTGATGAAGAGGGCACGAGCAAATGGAGATAACTTTGCATCCAAAAAGGGCTCAAATTCGTAATGGCATTTAACAAGTAAAAAATTGTCGGACATAGACAATGGAATAGAACCAGCAAATTGTCCAACCTGAACATTATGCCAATAAGCATCCTTTAATAGCTGTGCAGCATTTTTAGGAATAGAAATAGGATCATGCCAATAGGAACCTAACCCCAGACGGGAAAAGGATTGTTCAACGAAAACACACCATTTAGATTTAATACTAAAATCACGGCCCACCACATTTAGGAGGCCACACCGAAAAGGGGTTAGGGCATCAGTTGTCCACAGCCGAATCCAAAACAGCAGGGGCCTTAGGGCAGCAATCTGTGAGATTGAAAAAAGATTTAGGTCCAGGTGAATGGGCAAGGATGGGGTACTCGATGGAACCTTTAGCATCATTTTTAAAAACTGGTTTTCCGCCCTAGCCAGATTCGCCAGATTACAATGGCCCCAGAGTTCGGCTCCATATAAGGCGGCCCCCCTAGCTTGAGCTTTGTATATTTCCAGTGCAGGAGATACTGCAAATTTCGGGGAACTAGAGGCAAATCTGACAATTCCACCCGCCCTCTGCTTCAGGCATAATAAAGATTTTTTTGGCGCTGGGAATGCCAAAGATGTGAATCTTCCACTTTGATACCTAGATAATCAAAGGTACCCACCCTTTCCAAAGGGACATCATCTAAATATACAGGCCTCTTCATTTTTTTCCTAATATCTCCAAAAACCATATATTTTGTTTTTGCTTAATTAATTGATAACCCATGGTCAGTGCAAAACTCCAGGAATCTGGAGAGCAGCCTAGAAAGGCCCATAGCAGTACGTGATAACAATAGGGTATCATCTGCAAACAGAAGACAGGGGATCTTCTGCCCGCCCAGGTTAGGGGCATCACTTTGACAGTCTAAGAGATATGGCAAACAGGCATTAATAAACAAGAGAAATAGGGTGGGCGCCAAGACACAGCCTTGCCTCACGCCCCGTGCAGTTGGAAAAGCAGGGGTCAGATCGCCAATGGTACCCCAGCGGACTTTAGCACAATTATCAGAATAAAGATCCTTGATAATATTAATCATGGAACCCGGAACACCGGTGGTACTAAGGACCTCCCAAAGCTTGGCACGCGGGACCATGTCAAACGCAGACTTCAAGTCAACAAAGGCCACAAATAAGTGGCCTTTGTCTGCATCTACGGTCTTCCACTTGATAGTGGTAAATCGGAAGATCTGATCGATAGTGCTGATCTTGTCCCTAAATCCTGCCTGGAGATGGCTTAAGACCTGAATTTTCATTATCCATTGTTTTAATCTAGTTAGCAACTGGTACGAAAAGATTTTCTGCAAGTTGTCTAATAGACTGATAGGCCTATAATTCCCAGGGGAGCTCTTGTCTCCTTTTTTACGAATGGGGACAATAATCGCCATCTTCCACGAGAGCGGATAGGATCGAGATGCCATGGCAGTGTTTGATGCCCTGTTTATATAACGGGTCCACACAGATAGGTCTGATTTGTACAGATCCGAGGGAAT
The DNA here is from genome assembly GCF_031143425.1 of Pleurodeles waltl. Lineage (NCBI taxonomy): Eukaryota > Metazoa > Chordata > Amphibia > Caudata > Salamandridae > Pleurodeles > Pleurodeles waltl. Next base: position 931,815,085 of record NC_090448.1, on the reverse strand, counting down.
ACAATCTTGGCCAGGGGCCCTACCAGATCTTTGAGCGCAAATTGCCATCTCTGTTTCTTTTAGGGTGAAGGGAGGCATTTCAGGCTGGCACAGTGCATAATCTATGGGAGTATCATAAAGCTCCATCCGAGAGCCATACAGTTCACAAAAATAAGAGAGCCAGGTTCCTGGGTCGATATGACATTCAGTAGTGGATGACAGGCCTGGGTCGCTGCGCGCAACCAAAGTCCAAAAGAGCTTGGCGTCGCAAGAGCTAGCAGCCTCCGCCAGACACTCCCATAAATGCTCCTCATATTTGAGTTTTGATAGAGTGAGAGTAGACACATAGTTCTTTCTTGCATGTGTAATGTCGTCCCGGTTCTTTGCCTTTAAGGCTTGAGATAGAAGATGCTTGGCCACCCGGCACTCTTTATCAAACCATTTGCACCTAGGAGCAGAAGATTTTGTTTGGGCTTTGGAAGGTTTAGTGAAAAGCTCCTTAAGTTCCGCAAAAAACCCCACATGGGCGGACAAAATTTCTGAATGAGATAATGCAATGGAGTCCTCAAAAAGTTGGTGACGGGTCATTATAATGCCAAGCTTATGGTTCAATAAGTCCGATTTAAAAAATGAGGGCCACTTTACCGCAAGCTTATTAGTGGAAAGTTTTGACAGAACACTTCGGCCAACCAAACCAGCGGGTAGATCAAACAGGGCTACGTTATATGCAATTTGCAGGGGGGCGTGGTCGATAGTGCAGGGAAGACCCACCTCTACATTAGTTATGAGATGCCAAACTCTTAAATCCAAGATGACATAATCCAGGCAACTACTATAATTACCTCTGAAAAAAGTGGGCCTAGCAGGGTTATCCTTTGGAAATCGGCCATTTCCAAAACGGAGGCCGTAGGTAAGTGCAAGGTCTATTATCTGAGACACCCTAGGGGAAGGAGTGAGTGGCGTAGGATGAAATTGGAGTGGGGGAATATTCCACACTACGTCCTCATCCTGAGTGGACTCAAGATCACCAGCAATAATGACTCAATATTTGGAATGGAATTCTGAAAGAACATTATGCAAGCGATAAATGGTATCAGACTGTTGGTTAAGGGAGCCTGGACGGTTATAGATATTAATACACAGCACAGGGGTACTAGACCTAGGCTGTATTACTATGGCTAAAATATCACAAGAGTCAACAGCAATTTCCTTGACCCTAACCATCTCAGACATCTTGACCCAGATACATAGACCCCCAACCGCCCTTCCCCTGGGGGATTGAGTTGCCTTTTTTATGAAAGAACGATAACCTTGCCTATACATACCACCCATTGCCCAAGTTTCCTGAAACATGCAGATAGAGTAAGATTCCACAAAAGCCCCCCACTCCGGATCAGGCAGTTTGCTCTTAATACCTGCCACATTCCAGAACAGCAAACACCATTCAGAAGTTGGAGTGTTACAAGTGAGCATACCAAAATCAGTATCCGTAATTAGTTTAGAATTAACTATAGGAGTACAGAGAAAAGCACTTGGGTTGGGACCACCTGGGCTGATTAAAGGTCTTTGAGACAGTACAAGTGGACCACAAGGTATGCAATGATTAGGGAAGAGTAGTCAGTCCACATCAGATGTATCCCCTATAGTAACGGGGTCTTGAGTACCACTATATTTAGGATTGTGAACCAAAGCAGCCCCATCAACAGGGAAAGGCAACAAGCCAGACTTAGGAGCAGGAACTGTAACACTACAGGGGCTTCCCTTGGGCCTAAAAGGATGTGCGGGCAAGATCTTGTGGCCAATAGCAGGCAGGCGTTCGCGGAAATGTATATCGAAATCAGCTCTTAACGTATTGCGGGCTTCCATCTGCAAAAGTCCCCTAACTAATTCGGGGTTAGTGAGGTTAATTTTGATGGTATCACGGCCACCGGGACAACCACGTACTCGAGAAGCTAAAACAATGTCAGAATGAATAATAGAAGCACAACCCCTGGTATGACGAATCCAATATGCCACCTTGTTGACAAGGGAGGAGGTATCTTCTCTGATATGGGATGTAAGAGGAGGAACATTGCACAAATAAATACAATTTGAATTAGCCACATGAGTAGAAGGGGCCACAACTTGCCCAAAGTCAAAAGAGGAGGGTGCTGAACGTACTGCCGAGGTGGCCGGTTGGATCCTATGGCCTGGCTTATTAGTGGGGCCCTTGTTGTGGTCCTCACTTGTTGAAGGAATAGCAGGCAGTGCAACCGGCCCCGGAGGACCAGAAGATTGTACCGGCACAGAAATCAAGGTACGGTGAGGATATGAATCAATTTTTTTAAAGAGATTGAGAACCTCAAACAGTATGCCCTTTAGCTCCCCAACTTCAGGTTTTAAGCTAGAGACTATTGTTAGTACGTCTTCTCCTGGAGGGTCACAGGGAGTGATAACGTGTGAAGATATCGAAAGTTGGTTGGCACCCACCGAGTCAGCCTGGTCTAAAGTAGAGAACCGATTAGCGCAAGGGATGCCACTAAGAATGAGATCGTAAGAGGTGGCATCTAAATTGTCCATTAGACCTGGGGGAGTCAAAGGTTTAGGCAAACCCAACTGCCTAGGCGATACAGAAACTTGCACAGGGGAATTCAAGGGCTGGGGATCAATAGAAAGGTTAGGGCCTGCTGTTAGGAACGGGAGTAAAGTCCCAGATTTCAGTCTCTTGCAGGCCTTGCTCTCCTTTTCCTTAAGAATAGATTCCACCTCCTCAATTAAGTTATCAATTTCTCTTGAGACGCAGTTTGAGTGGACTTGCGCTACTCTATTAAGTTTTAGGTTTTTAGATTTAGCAACTGCAGCATCAGGACTGGTGCGCGCCTTACGCTTCCCCATGCTTGGCAAGGGAAGTAAGATTGGTAAGGCAGGAAAAAAAAGTAAAAAGCGCTCACTACACTCTTGTAAGGTGCATAAACAAAGAATTTAGAAGAGAAAACCAAGGGGGGTGGCCCAGCCCAGCCTCTTCCGGGCACTGACGGGCAAAGGACGGGCCCGCCCTTGGCCCGAGCTTCACCCGCGCGCATCACGCGCGTGACCCGCGAAGCGGGCGCGCTCTGATTTGATTTAAAGGGCTCACAGCCCTGCCCCCAGGCTTCAGGGACCCAGCAGCAGCAGCAGTCCTCCTCGGTATGTACAACGCGCGACCCGCGAAGCGGGCGCGCTCTGATTTGATTTAAAGGGCTCACAGCCCCGCCCCCAGGCTTCAGGGACCCAGCAGCAGCAGCAGCAGTCCTCCTCGGTATGTACAACGCGCGACCTGCGAAGCGGGCGCGCTCTGATTTGATTTAAAGGGCTCACAGCCCCGCCCCCAGGCTTCAGGGACCCAGCAGCAGCAGTCCTCCTCGGTATGTACAACGCGCGACCCGCGAAGCGGGCGCGCTCTGATTTGATTTAAAGGGCTCACAGCCCCGCCCCCAGGCTTCAGGGACCCAGCAGCAGCAGCAGCAGCAGTCCTCCTCGGTATGTACAACGCGCGACCCGCGAAGCGGGCGCGCTCTGATTTGATTTAAAGGGCTCACAGCCCCGCCCCCAGGCTTCAGGGACCCAGCAGCAGCAGCAGTCCTCCTCGGTATGTACAATGCGCGACCGTATAATATATTATCAGATCACATATAGATTGCAATACCAAATATGTAATATATATGCTTATTTGTAAATGTGGTAAGATATATGTGGGTAGTACTATTCGTCCCCTTAAAGTAAGAGTTTCGGAACATTGGAGAGCAATAAGACAGGAAGATGAGCGTTATCCTATAGCTTCCCATATGAGGGTATGCGAGATACAGGGAGCCTATAAAGATTTTAAGTTCTTTGGATTTAAGCAGTGTGAACAAAACCCATGAGGTGGTAATAAGGAATTAGCCTTAAGAAGGAAGGAATCCGTTTGGATTATGCACTTAGGGGCAGTAGAGTGAGGTTTGAATTCCGATCATGAAATGGAGTATTTTCTTGGTGACAGATAAGAAGAGGCTAACCAATTGGATAATGAGACTTTGATCTAATTTTTATAATAACATTAATTGGAGATATTAGGAATACCCAAATCCTGAAAAGCCTATCACTTGGGCAAAAGATATATGTGGTAGAGATATTTCAGCCTGAGGGAATGCAGGGCTCAGTACTATGGAATGTAAATAGGGTATACTGATAAAAACATAGGGGTCTTTCATGTGCTGATGTGATAAGATTTATAATTTAGGGCTAATGAAATATGGAGATGCCTTTAATGTGGCTTAATAGTTTTGTTGGTGCAACTTCATTAAGAATAGTATTGAGTAGTGTTATATATTTAGCGCAGTGTGACATTAAAACTATGATTTTGTATCCCATGCCATGATCCTGGATGTATGGTTTGGAATATGTTGTAGCAACAAACACATATGGCTATGGATAACACACTAAGTACCCTTTTAAAATGGCCAATGTGTGGCAAAGACTTACAAGAAATGAGTTATATACAAAGAATTATGCGCTCAATTATGTTGTTGCGTGGTGAAGGATAGTGATAAAGAATTTAAGTTATCAAGCAAAGAGTAATCCGAAACGAAGACGAGTCTGTCTTCATTGTTTACGGACGGTAGGAAGTCCTTCCTCTATATCTATGCGCGTTGTGGACGGGTTTTAAAACGCCGACGAGGAAACTACGTTCCTCTTTGCCGCTCATCCGGCGCACTTGCGGATCGAACATAGGAAAGAAAGGAGTGAAGCAAGAGTCTGTCGGGATAGAAATATGGGGCCAGATGTATGAACAAAGGCCTCTGCGAATCGCAAATAGCGACTTTTAAGAAATCGCTATTTCTGAGTCGCAATATGCTATGTAACATATTTGCGATTTGGAATTAGCGATTTCTTAAAAATCGCTATTTGCGGTTTGTGAGGTCCAAATACCGAATTGCTAAAGTTTTGCGATTCGGCAATTGAAAATCGCAAATTTCGAGAACGCACACCTGGCAGAGCCTTATGACATCACAAGTAGGAAGTGAGTCATCCCAGGCAGTTTGCAGGTGCCACACCCAAAGGAGCAGTGAGAGAGACACAGCCCAGCCACAGGGAGCAAGTCTGTGAACATGCAGGACTGCACATCACCATGGACACTTCTGCACATGGAAAGGCGAAGGGAGAGAGGAAAAGAAAACTCAAGTTCAGTGAGCATGAACTGGAGGTGCTCACTGAGGAGGTGGTGAGGAACCATGACCGGCTGTTCGGGAAGAGCTCACGGCAGGTCCCTGAGAGTGAGAAGCGCAAACTCTGGGTGAACATAAAAACAAAAATCTGCGCTGTAGGGGTTGCGCAGCGCTCAGTGGAGGAGATCAAAAAGAGGTGGTACGACCTGCGTTCCCGTGCCAAGGAAAGGGTGGCAAGAAGACTACAGGAGGCAAGGAGCACAGGAGGCGGACCATCCACCGAGACACCCTTCACCCCGATGTAAGCCTGGTTGAGTCGACACTCCTCCCAGAAGCTGTCAGTGGGGTCACTGACATAGACACATCTGGCACACCAAGCACCAACAAAGGTAAGTGCAATATCAAAATGTAACCCCATATGTGTATGTACAAATGCCACTTAGGAGTTAGCAAGTAGTGCAAAGCATTGTGATAAGTAGTCCATTCCACATTTTAGAAGCGGCACAACAATGCCTTATAGGAATGGTAGTCTACAACCCAGAGCTGAAAGTAGCCCATAGAATGTAATTAAGCAGAACGACACCCAGAAGAACGCAACACCCACTACATAGTGATATAATGTAACTTTACATTTATTACCATTGTGTAACCTTTGGTGATACATACATAAATGACATGCTGCACCTTGTCATTGCAGATGGCCCAGGCCCAGCAGCATCACCTTGTGCCGTTGTGGGAGATGCTGAAACCCACCCTCCATCAAACTCCAACACCAGTGAGTCACTGAATATTGCGCCTATCAGGGAAAGGGCTGTACCGCTCCCCGAATTGAGCCAGGACTCAAATGACATGCGGGATGACGGCCACTTTCCTTCCCCAGACGGCAGATCCACTGTAATGCAGGAGTCCCAGCCCCAGCGTAACTCAACACCCCGCAGGAGGCCTCAGTATGCAGGCACACAGCACATGGAAGCAGGAGAGGGCCCATCAGTCTTCGATGGCCTGGAATCCGCTGTGCTGAAACTGCAGCGCCTGCAAAACAGGTAGATAACGGCAATGCATAGGCAGATGCAGGCACACAATGCCAACATGGGGGGGCTGCATCAGGAGTTGGAGTGCCTTAATTCTAACATTTCTCAACTGTATGAGGGACAGATCACAGCTTCCAAGAACACCAGGGAGCTGACAATTGCAGTGAGGGATCTCTGCACAGAGAGGCAATTTATGGACATGTTTGGTGGATTCTGTCGATCGGTCAATCGCCTTGCAATATCAACAGCCCTCATATTGCGGCGTGCTGTGGCCGCACAGGTGGAGGCAGCGCACAGCAGTAGGGATGTAGCACAGGGACTGGTCCAGATAACTAATGTGCTGGATACTATACTGGGTAACCGCTCTGCTACACCCAGTGAACTTGGACTAGGGGAGACTGAGGACTCATCTAGCCTCAGCAGCGTAGCAGTGCCCACCACTGATCCTAGGCGTCGCAGTGCAAGGCACAGCACTGCCACTGAGGTAGATACCAGAGGTGCCGATTAGGCCACTGCGCACTCGAGTGGCTTGCGTGGCCGTAGAAAGTGACTGTAATGGCCACTGCTTTTGTTATACAGTAAACTATGAATAAATAGTGAGACACTGTTAACTGCTTATTTTATGACACATGTTTTTCTTTTTTTTTGCTAGTGACACTTATGTTACCTGACGTTAAGGTAATAAAGTTTCGAACTACCAGTACACATGTCAGTGAAGTTGTGTTGTTATTACTTACATCTGAAATGGTTGTGCGTGATGTCTGCACGCCTTTGCCTGCCCTCTGCTGCACTGGTCCTGTCTGCTGGCTGTAGGAGGGGTATGGGATCATCATCCTCATCTGAGTCTGAATCAGATATTTCCACAGGTATGCCCCTGCTGGTAGCTATATTGTGCAGGATTGCACATGTGGCCACTATTCTACAGGTCGTGTCTGGGCTGTACTGTAGTGCCCCTCCACTTTTGTGGATGCACCGGAAGCGACTCTTTAGCAGCCCAAAGGTGCACTCCACCACATTGCGGTTTGACCTGTGTGCTGCATTGTATCTTCCTTCTGCTGGTGTTGTAGGATTGAGGTAGGGCGTCATCATGTAGGTGTGCACTGCGTAGGCACTGTCTCCTGGAACGAACAGAGGGTATAATAAGTAAGTGAGCCATCTGACGTCATAACGCCATAAATGCACCAGTGTACAGAGGGACAATACCTAGTAGATATCCTTCACCAAACTCCCCAGCTAGCAGTCTTGTGTGAATGCCGCTGTAATGAAAGATGTATGAATCATGTGTGCTCCCTGGGTACCTGGCCACAAGATCAGTTATGATGTAGGAGGCATTGCATATCACCTGTATATTCATTGAATGTTGGTATTTACGGTTGAGGTACACATACTCTGTGGTCGATGGTGGAAATATTGCAACATGTGTCCCATCTATGGCACCTAGGACGTGGAGGAACTGTGCTATCTGGTAGAAATCTATTTTTGTCTGCTGTATTTCCTGTGGGGTGTGGGGGAATCTGATGTACTGGTGTATCCTACTCAGCATGGCATTGATGAATGCGTAAACGAATCTAGAGAGGGCACTATGTGATACTCCTCCAGCTGCTGCTATGACCCCTTGATAGCTCCCAGAGGCAAGTAGGTGGAGGGAGCATAATACCTGCACATGGGTGGGTATGCTATTAGTCCTATGTGTTGTGCGCTGCAGTATGGGTTGTAGTTCAGCTATCAGGTCAAGTATCATGGCTGAGTTCAACCTGTACTTCTCAAATATGTCCTCCTCAGTCTGGTCAAAAAGGGTTATGCGCACTCTGAAAATGCGCTCCTGTCTCCTCCTCCCTCTACTCAAACCTGCCAAGATACTCATTCTCCTCGCCATGACGTATAGTGCAGCCATTGTGGAAAAGAGTCTGAGGCATTCTGGGCCTCTTTATATAGGTTGCACCTGGTTACCACCTGGTTTCACCTAGTGGTAATTTGCACGTGCAAAAGGCCATTCTGCGAAAATTCGCAATTTGCAAATTTTTGATGCATCGAATAGTGACATGGTTTTACATGTCGCATTTTGTGTCTCGCAATTTCCGACTTGAAATACTGAATCGCTAATAGCATATATATGGGAAAGAACCATTAGATATATAGAAGGTATGGGTACTTTGGATTGTATTATATGAACACACTGTTGCACACGGACAAATGATCACGGTTTTCACATTGAAGCATGTATTAAGTGTGTCACTTTGGAGGGTGAGGGATTCGTATAGTAATTTAATACTTTATGTTAATTATATACACAATGAAAACGTTTGTTGTAGGAAGTCCTGATGAAGTCAAAGGGTATTGCCCATACGAAACACGTGTTGACAGACGAGAATGTGAGCAATTATTGGAAGTCATATTTTCAAGAGGAATAAAATACAATCTGATTCAACTTATGAAGTTTGCTTGGATGAGGACTTTCAATAACTAGTCGTAAGAACAAGAATTATTGAAGTCGTTGAACTTGTAGCGTGTGACGCTGCAATTTTGCACCAGCATCCCTCCCTCTGCAGAAGGTGAACCACCCCGTAAACGTTCCTTGTGACCCAGACAGAAGCTAGAGACACCTGCCAAGACCACCGCCAGGAAATAAGACTCTCCTGATTGTCCCCCTTGTGTCCCACTCAGTCACATTGTCCACCTTGAACTGCCGTTGCTCCCCTTCCTATGACCACTTGGACACTGCACCTGTGCTACAAACATACTGGAACAATACCCTGGACTTTCCTACATCATCACACCATTCCATTGCACTTTTCCCTCAATTTGTTAGCACTAAAATAAACTCCCTTGAACACAACTTGACATCTTGTATGTCATGTGTTGAAAAAAATTATTTATGGAAACAGTTACATCCATTGCAAATGAACTGTACATTGTGAGAGAATAGAAATAATGACCTGTAGCTGGCTGTAGTCAGCAAATCAGTACACAGTTATCATAGCACCAACATCTGTAAAATGATAAACCAAAGGTGACAGTAAGTAGAGGTAAAAGGTAGTTAATGCCATCATGCACAGAATACACCAATAGTGATAGAAATGTGAAGTTGCACTGTCTCACCTGTGTGTCATTGGAAGTACTGACGGATAACTGATGTTCTGTTGTACTCCTCCTCATCTTCAGCCTCTTCATCTTCACTGTCATCAGGGTCTACTGCAGCCATAGGGGGATCTCCTTTCTCCTCCTCCTGCAGAATAGGTACATGGCGCCTGAGGTGCAACATGCAGCATGCCACAACTCTCTGGCAGACCTTCTCGGGCGAGTAGCACAGGGATCCACCTGTCAGATGGAGGCACCTGAACCTGGCCTTCAGGAGGCTGACGGTCCTTTTGATGATCTGTCTGGTTTGCCCATGTGCCTCATTATAACGTTCTTCAGCCCTTGTCCTGGCATTCCTCACAGGGGTCAGCAGCCACGATAGGTTTGGGTAGCCAGAGTCACCTGCAGGTATTGAGGGACAACATTTAGCCACACACAGTCCTATGAGGTTAACACCAGAGGCATACACTAACGTACACTGGGTGGGGTCCAAGGCTCACCTATTAGCCACACCCTGTGCCTCTGTAGTTGGGCCATCACATTTGGGATGCTGCTATTCCTCAGGACAAAGGCATCATGCACCGACCCAGGATACTTAGCATTGACGTGGGAGATGTACAGATCCACCAGGCACACTATCTGCACATTCATGGAGTGGAAACTCTTTTGATTCCTGTACATCTGTTCATTCTGGCGGGGGGACAAACACAATATGTGTCCTGTCAATTGCCCCAATAATATCGGGGATATGACCCATTGCATGGAATCCGGCCTCTACAATGGTCAAATCTTCCACCTGGGAGGAAGCAATGTAGTTGCACATGTGTTTTATCAGGGCAGACAACACTCTTGGCAGTACAATTGAGTACATTGGCTGTGACATTCCTGCTGCCAAGCCCACTGTCACTTGGAAAGAATCTGTCACCAGGAAATGGAGCACTGATAGCACTTGCACAAGAAGGGGGATTCCAGTCGGATGACGGATAGATAAGATCAGGTCTAGCTCCAACTTGGCACCTAGTTCTGTGATTGTGGCCCTGTCCAGTCTGTATGTGAGTATAATGTGCCTGTCCTCCAGTGTAGCTAAGTCCACTTGGGGTCTGTACAAGGGGGTATGTCTCCACCTCCTATTCATCCACAGCTGTAGGTATCTAAGGGACACAAGAGTGAGTAGGCTGTCACCCCACAACAGCAGTCCACATGGTGCACGTATGTACTGGGACAGTGTTAATGGTGAAGTATGTGCCAATCTAATCTATGACGCAGCAATTGTTGATATGCCTGTTCCCCCCCCTGAAATGGTGACCGCCTGTCCTGTATGTAGGGATAGGTGGAAGTGAGGTAACTCCGCTGACGTTGGATGACGTGGTGAAAGGTGGTCTTGCACTGCCGTGCAATTCCTCATTGATAATATGGGGCTCTATGGAGTACAGTGGCCATTGGGGATCTACACCCACGGTGACAGTGTACACTGCTGTGGACGTGACTGGCATTTTCTATCTCAATCCTCACTTGTTTCCTGACCTTCAACAGGAGAAGACCTACACTGCATGTGCTGCTGTGACCTGTGTCTGGAACCTACCATGGCCCATGTGACCAGGGAAAGGGCCCCTGCCTTCACTTCAGAGGAGTTGGAGCGACTGATGGATGGGGTCCTACCCCAGTACGGACTGCTGAATGGACCTCAAGACCAACAGGTGAGTACACTTTGGCCACAAAGCATGTGGTAAGAATGCATGGAGATGTGTGTCAAAGCATTGTGTAAGGGTGGGTGGGTGGGGGGATTGTCTGTTGGCGGTGTACATGTTGTGCGCTGGCCTATGTGTGTGCCAATGGTGATGGAAACGGGTATGGTGGGCCGTTTGTGTGACAGGCTGGGCTGTTTGTTTAATGGGGTTCTCCTGTCTGTATTCCCTCTGCAGGTCAGCGCCCATCAAAAGAAGGGATTATGGCGTGCCATCGCCAAGGACGTGCAGACCCTGGGGGTCTATGGCAGGTGGAGCACCCACTGTCAGAAAACGTGGGAGGACCTGAGACACTGGGAACGGAAGACCGCCGAAGCTCAGCTGTGGATGGCCTCCCAATGAGGAAGGGGTGCTCCCCTCATTGGGAGGCCATCAGGGGGGACCCTGATCCCCCCCTGATGGCCCGCATACTGGGGGTGGCCTGCCCTGAGCTGGATGGGTGCTTGAGGGCACAGCAGTCACAAGGGGGTGAGTACAGTGGGTATCAATACATATTTTAGCTGGTGTGGTGGTATCCAGGTGCTGGATGTGTGTTAGTGGGTGCCCCTAAGGACAGGCCAGACATTGCAGTGTGGGTCATCTGAAGGGTTATGGGTGTATGGCAAATACAGGAGACCTAGCTTGTTAGCAGTCCATTTCAGCCAGGGCATTGTGGGTCCCAGGAGTGCTGCAATTGGCGGGGTGTGGTCCTCATCTTGCCCTAGTGACTAGCCATATCACTGGTAGTTCAATGCATTATGCTTAAGCCTGTTCCCTGTGTGTGATGGTGATGTGTATGCCAACTGTGGTGTTGGTGCAGTCATTGACCCAGTGTATCCTTTGTCTCTCTCCCCCCCCCTTTCTTGTTTTGTCATCCTGTCCTTGTGTGCATTAGCATCATCTGGAGGAGGAGCAGGGGCACCAGCAACAGAGGGAGCTGCATCCCACGTGAACCAGGAGGCAGAGACCACCGATGCCGAGGGAACCAGTGGGACGGTGGGTGAGGGGCGTACCACGGCGGAGACTGGAGGAGACAACACAGACTCAGATGCCTCTTCCAATGGGAGCTCCCTGGTGGTGGCGGACACCTCTGTGACCACCCCAGACGCAGGTACATCCGCCACCCCCGTACCAGCACCGCCTTCCCAGCAGGCTTTCAGCGAGTTTCCCGTGCCCACTCATCCTGGAGGGTGGGCATCTCCTTCGCCCCAGGCACCTCAGGCCCTCCCCCAGTGAGCCCTGCTGCCCTGAGTGAGGAGGCTATTGACCTCTTGAGATCCATCTCTGTAGGACAGTCAACCATTGTAAATGTCATCCAGGGGCTGGCATCCCAGATGCAGCAAATGCACTGCATTCCTGGAGGGCAATCACAGTGGATTGGCAGCCCAACAGAGATCGATTCAGGCTCTGGCCTCCTCTCTGATGACAGCCATTGTTCCTGTTTCTACCGTCCCCCCTCCAACTTCCACTTCCCAGTTCCATTCTCCTCAACCCCAACCTATCCCAGGCACAAGTACAGACAAGCATGCACACAAGACAACACCCACGAGGGGCACAGGCAAACACAGGCACCACACTTCATTCCACATGCACTCATGCAAACACCATACATGTACAGACACAACAACATCAACTGCCTCCACTGTCTCCCCCTCCTCCCCCCACCTCCCTCCCAGTCATGTCCGTACTCACACCTGCATGCACTACATCAAATTCCACTACCATCATCACCACACCAAGCAGAACACACACCTCACTGGCAGACACCTCCACAACAGCCATGCATGAGTCCCCTCTGTCCTTTCCAACCCTGTCTGTCCCCCCTCCTAAAGCACACAAAAGCAAGCACTCACACACCCAACAGCCATCCACCTCACATCAGCATACAGCCCATGCACTTGCACCAAAATCCAGCAGACATACGCCTCCAACAACCACTCCCTCAACCTCCACCCCCTTAACTCCTCCCTCCTCCCACCCCAATGTCCCTAAAAAGCTTTTCCTTTCTCAACTTGACCTCTTCGGTCCCCCTCCCCCCCGTCCTGAACGTATGAGCATGTTACCAAGGACACAGCCCAGCACCTCAACCAAACAGTCTACAGGGACAGTGGTAGCACCACCTACTCGTGGTGGTAAGGATATCACATCACCAGGCAAGAAGGGGAAGGATCCTGCACACCAGGCAAGAAAGAGAAGGAGCCTGCACAACCAGGCAAGAAGGGGAAGGAGCCAGCACCACCAGACAGGAAGGGGAAGACCCCATCCACCCCTGCCAGGAAGGGTAAGTGATCCATGCCCCATGCACTGGAGGAGATGAAGCCCTCTACTCCAGCGAATACTGTCAGGGTTACACCTTCACCACCAACAGCTGTCATGGGCCCCCACCACCAGCTGATGAATTGCAGCCATCAGAAAATGCAGTGGCTGCCCAGGAGGCTCCTCCATCCACCACCACACTGCAGCTATCGGAAAGTGCACAGGCAGCCCAGGAGGCTCCTCCATCCACCACCATACTGCAGCCATCAGAAAGTGCAGAGGCATCCCAGCAGGCTCCTCTATCCACCACCACACTGCAGCTGTCACTGCCAGTGGATGCTATGTAGGCTCCACTGCAGGGGCTGCTGTACGAGTTGCCCCCAGGACAGAGCAATGGGCAAGTTGCCCCTCCAGAGCCAGTGGGAAAGTCACCCACTCCAGAGACTGTTCCCTTGGACTCCCCAGGACAGAGCAATGGGCATGGAGCCCTGTCCAGAACCAGTGGGCTTGTCCTGCATCCGGCTGAGGTGCCCCCATCCCCCTGAGGTGCCTGCCTATTTGCAAACTGATGCCCCTGCAGTGTATTATCCAGATGTGGTCAGGATTCGAGTTGGGCAATAGACTGTGCCCTACATTGGACTGGGCAGTGTCCCTTTGTGTACATGTGTACATATTTGTTTCATTGACAAATCGAATTAGTTATTTTGATGTTGTTCTGATTACAATCACTTTTGTTCATTCCTGTAGTCCTTGCATTATTCTGCCGTTTTTCGGGGACAAATTGTTTTTCATGTGTAGCTGGTTGTGTGTATGGTGTGTGTGTGTCGGGTGTGTGTCGTGTGTGTGTTTGTCACTCTCGTTTTCCTCCCTCCCTCCCTTGTGTGCTAGGCAGCTGTACTCACCGTCGTCGTCTTTGTTGACATTGGTGTTCCAGGTGGAGCATTACGTAGAAGGTCATCGGAAAGACTTGCAGTTCGGGTTACATGGCGGCGTTGTTCTTCCCTGTGTCTCTGGTGGTGAGTCCTTTCTATTCAGTGATGCGTTTCCACCAGGGTTTTGATGGCATTGGTACCGCCCCAGAAAAGGTGGCAAAGTGATGTGTCTTAATATGGTGGGTGGTACATTGTCTTCCGTCTGGCTGTTGCCGGCTACTGCTGTGATAAGTTTTGTTTCTGCATTGGCGGTTGGTGTAGTACATTGGCTATCTATGAGAGTTAACACCACCATGGTCATAATTTGGTGGTACTTACCGCCACCCTGTTGGTGGTATTACTGCCACTTTATCACTCACCGCCAACGTCATAATGAGGGCTTATGTCATTTAAACGCTTGATATAACAATCCTATTCATTGAAGTGACTAGCTCTCTACTATTGCACTTGCCATCAATTGCGCGGCCGTCATCATATGCAACTGAGTTTTATTTTTGCTGTGATGCAATTCCTAAAAATTGTTTGGAAAAGGAAGTACATTTACTCAACATAAGCCTGTGAGTTCATGGGCTTTCCTTCCACTTCTTCCCTTATATCTTCAAAACCATCATCAATGTTGTCGACTTCTGTTCCGAACTCAAGAAATTTAGGTGGTCATTACAACCCTGGCGGGCGGTGTTAAAGCGGCGGTAAGACCGCCAACAGGCCGGCGGTAAAAAAATTGGAATTATGACCGTGGCGGAAACCGCCAACAAAGACAGCCACTTTAACACTCCGACCGCCACGGCGGTACAGACAAACAGCTTGGCGGTCACCGCCAACAGACAGGCGGAAGACAAAGTACTTCCCACATTATCACAACCTACCAATCCGCCACCTTTTCCGTGGCGGATTCCCCGCGGACAAAAACACGGCGGAAACAGGACTTCGAAGGGAAAACGCTCACCTCTACACACCCCACGAGAAATCCGGACGCCATGGAACCCGAGCTCCACATCCTGCCAGCCCTCATCTTCTTGCTCCTCTACCAGGAGCACGAACGCCGGCGGTGAAGACAACGGTGAGTACTGCACCTACGACACAGGGGAGGGGGGAGGAAAAAACAGGGACACACACACGCAACACCCCCACCCCCACCCTCACAAAATACAACACACACACTAATAAATATTTATACATTATAGTTACACCCCCCAACCCGCCCAGAAGAATGCAAAGACAAAAGGAAATGAGTGTAACCATTGTAATATATTAAAATCAAGTACGCAAAAATATATATATATATACACCATAAACAAAATATACACCAAGCTTAGTAGTCCAGGTAGTGCTTCAATGAAGTCCGTGGAACACTGGGCCGACACGGTATGGGCCAGGCCCACACAAGATCCCCGACCATGACGGAGAGAACACTGCAGAGGCATCAGAGAGCAAGAAAACAGGCACCTCAGGGTGAGGGAAAGGGTGGGCACCCTTGGGAGTGCAAAGCCACAGTCTCTCAAGTGGATGACAGCCTCCACTGGTTCTGGAGGGGGCATGGTGCCTAGAGTGCTTCATCCTGCTAAGTACAGAGGTAGTGGATGTATCTCTCCACTGGTTCTGGAGGGGCATGGTGCCCAGAGTGCTTCATCCTGCTAAGGACAGTGGTAGTGGATGTATCTCTCCACTGGTTCTGAAGGGGGCATGGTGCTCAGTCTTCATCCTGCTAAGGGCAGAGGTAGTGGATGCCTTTCTGGACTGGTTCTGGAGAGGGCATGGTGCCTAGAGTGCTTCATCCTGCTAAGGACAGAGGTAGTGGATGGGAATATCCACTGGTTCTGGAGGGGGCTCTGTGCCCAGAGTGATTCTTCCTGCTCGTGACGGACTCAGTAGCTCATGGGCCAGCGGTGCTTGGGGCGGCGGTGCCCTGCTCAGGGGTGCTTGTAGCAGCGGTGCCCTGTTCAGCGGTGCTTGTAGCGGCGGTACCCTGTTCAGCGGTGCTTGTAGTGGTGGTGCCCTGTTCAGCGGTGCTTGAGGCGGCGTTGCCCTGTTCAGCGGTGCTTGGGGCGGCGGTGCCCTGTTCATCGGTGCTCGTAGCGGCGGTGCCCTGCTCAGCGGTGCTTGTAGCGGCGGTGCCCTGTTCAGCAGTGCTTGAGGCGGCGGGCTCCTTTGCAATAACTCAGCTGCTGGCGGTCCTCTCTGTCCCAGCGGGGCTTGTGATGGCAGTCCTCTCTGTCCCAGCGGGGCTGGTGCTGGCGGTCCTCTCTAGCCCAGCAGGGCTTGTGCTGGCGGTCCTCTCTGTCCCAGCGGGGCTTGTGATGGCGGTCCTCTCTAGCCCAGCGGGGCTTGTGCTGGCGGTCCTCTCTGTCCCAGCGGGGCTTGTGCTGACGGTCCTCTCTGTCACAGCGGGGCTTGTGCTGGCGGTCCTCTCTGTCCCAGCGGGGCTGGTGCTAGCAGTCCTCTCTAGCCCAGCAGGGCTTGTGCTGGCGGTCCTCTCTGTCCCAGCGGGGCTTGTGCTGGCGGTGGCCTCCTGGGCGGCAGGGCAGGAGCTGGCGGTGGCCTCCAGGGCAGAGGGGATGATGGCGGTGGCCTCCTGGGCAGCGGGGATGATGGCGGTGGCCTCCTGGGCAGCGGGGATGATGGCGGTGGCCTCCTGGGCAGCAGGGATGATGGCGGTCTCCTCCGCCGTGCTGCTCTTCCCAGACTTTCTGGTTTTCTTGTGGCCCTTCCCCACCTTGGAAGGTGTCGCAGCTGACTCCACACTCCCACCGGGACCCCTGGGAGCAGCTTTGGTGGCTGGAGTCTTCCCCCTCTCCCGCCGGGCACTGGCCAACTTTTGATGCTTGACAGGTGGGGGACTGTCCGTGCTGTGGCTCCGTGCCACACTGGCTGCCCTGGTGGCCGGTGCACTCCAGATTCTGGTGACTACAGGCACCACTGGTCCCGGAGATGTTGTGGCTGAGGTGCTAGGTTGGGACCTGGAGAATCGGGCCCTAGGAGACGGACAGGGTGGAGGAGGTGTGGGAAAGAGGTCAAGGTTGGACAGGAAAAGTTTTTGGGAGACACTGGGACGGGTAGCTGGAGGGGGTTTGGGAGTGGAGGAAGAGGTTGTGGTGTTAGGAGGTGTTCGATTGGTAACTTTGGGTGAAGGTGCATGCGCTGGAGGCTATCGTGAGGTGGATGGCTGTTGGGTGGGTGTGTGCCTGCATTTGTATATCTTGGGAGGTGGCGTCACAGACACACTGGGAGAGGACACAGGGGACGTGTGATTGGTAGTGGGGGTGGTGACTGCACGTGAGCGGGGTGTGGTGGTGGGTGTGCCGGTGATGGCAGTAGTGGCTGTAGATGTAGTGCATGCAGGTGTGAGTGTAGACGAGACTGGGAGGGAGGAGGGAGACGAGGAGGAGGGGGACACAGTGGAGGCAGTGGATGTTGGTGTGTCTGCATGTGTCTGATGCTTGTGTGAGTGCCTGTGGGATGTGTGGTGCTTATGTTTGCCTGAGATTCCCTTGTGTGTTGACGTGTGTATATGCTGGTCTCAAGGTGTGCTTGGGATAGGCTGGGGTACAGGGGATTGGGCCAAGGTGGAGGAAGTTGGAGGGGGAAGGCTAGTGACAGGGACAATGGCTGCGATCGGTGCTGAGGCCAGAGTCCGAAAAGCTTGCTGAAGGGCCGTCTGACCAGAATGAATGCCCTCCAGGAATGCATTGGTTTGTTGCAACTGCCTTTCGACACCCTGGATGGCATTCAAAATGGTAGACTGCCCAACTGTGAGGGACCTGAGGAGGTCAATGGCCTCCTCACTGAGGGCAGCAGGGGTGACTGGGGCAGGGCCTGAGGTGCCTGGGGCGAAGGTGATGCCCACCCTCCTGGGTGAGCGGGCACGGGGCAAAGGCTGAGGGGCTGCTGGGAGGGTGGTGCTGGTAGGAGGGACGGCGGCTCTACCTGTAGATGCGGGGGGGCACAGATGTTGCCGCCACCACAAGGGAGCTCCCATCAGAGGACAAGTCAGTGTCGCTGGTCTCAGCTCCTGTCCCTGCCGTGGAGCTCCCCTCGCCCTCCGTCCCACTGGTGAATTCAGACTCCGTAGTGTCGCCCTCCAGGGCCATGTGGGATGCAGCTCCCTCTTGCTCCGATGCCACTGCTCCTCCGCCTGATGATGCTAATGCACACAAGAACAGGGAGACCACAAAAAGGGGGGGAACAACAGAAGAAAGACATGTTCAGTGCATGCATTACCGCTACCGTTGGAGGACACGACAGACACAGAAGCCCCCTGCACTACCCCGCGCTCTTGGGCTCCACTGTTCAATCCCTGGGATATGGCCTACTAGGCTATGGACGACATCTGCACACATGGATGACACAGGGACATGACTAGGTGTACTTGGCACTCCACAGAGGTGGGGTGAGGTGCCACATGGCCTGCCTTACGGAGGGGCATTGCCTACTAAACTCGCCCTGGCCTAGGGAAACCCACAGCCCACCTACCCCACCCAGACACCTCCACTGCGCGCAAAATCAGCAGAATGAGAGTGTACTCACCCCCTTGTGGCTGCTGTGATGCCCTAATGCGCCCATCCAACTCCAGGTACGCCACCGCCAGGATCCTGAACATCAGGGGGGTCATGGTGCGATGGGCACCCCTCCCACGTTGGGAGACCATCCTCAGCTGAGCCTCCGCCGTCTTCTTGCTCCAGCGGTGAATGTCCTCCCATCTTTTCCGGCAGTGGGTGCTCTGTCTGTGGTAGACCCCCAGGGTGCAGACGTCCTTGGCGATGGCACGCCAAATATCTTTTTTCTGGTGGGCGCTGACCTACATGAATTGTACAGGGGGAAGAGAAATCTATTACCAACTGCACCGTCACAGTCATTGGACCCATCTCGACCCTTGCTGTAGGAAGTTGGCTCTGTATGCACTATTTCAAAGTAAGGAATAGCATGCACAGAGTCCAAGGGTTCCCCTTAGAGGTAAGATAGTGGCAAAAAAGATATAATTCTAATGCTCTATTTTGTGGTAGTGTGGTCGAGCAGTAGGCTTATCAGAGGAGTAGTGTTAAGCATTTGTTGTACACACACAGGCAATAAATGAGGAACACACACTCAGAGACAATTCCAGGCCAATAGGTTTTTGAATAGAAAAATATATTTTCTTAGTTTATTTTAAGAACCACAGGTTCAAGATTTACAAGTAATACTTCAAATGAAAGGTATTTCAGGTAGGTACTTTAGGAACTTTGAATTAGCAAAATAGCATATACAGTTTTCACATAAATGACATATAGCTATTTTAAAACTAGACACTGCAATTTTCAACAGTTCCTGGGGGAGGTAAGTGTTTGTTAGTTTTTGCAGGTAAGTAAACCACCTACGGGGTTCAAGTTTGGGTCCAAGGTAGCCCACCGTTGGGGGTTCAGAGCAACCCCAAGGTTACCACACCACCAGCTCAGGGCCAGTCAGGTGCAGAGGTCAAAGTGGTGCCCAAAACGCATAGGCTTCAATGGAGAAGGGGGTGCCCCGATTCCAGTCTGCCAGCAGGTAAGTACCCGTGTCTTCGGAGGGCAGACCAGGGGGGTTTTGTAGGGCACCGGGGGGAACACAAGTCCACACAGAAAGTACACCCTCAGCGGCACGAGGGCGGCCGGGTGCAGTGTGCAAACAAGCGTCGGGTTCGCAATAGAATTCAATGGGAGACCAAGGGGTCTCTTCAGCGATGCAGGCAGGCAAGGGGGAGGGGGGCTCTTCGGGGTAGCCACCACCTGGGCAAGGGAGAGGGCCACCTGGGAGTCGCTCCTGCACTGGAAGTCGGATCCTTCAGGTCCTGGGGGCTGCGGATGCAGAGTCTTTACCAGGCGTCAGGTCTTTGAAGCAGGCAGTCGCGGTCAGGGGGAGCCTGGGATTCCCTCTGCAGGCGTCGCTGTGGGGGCTCAGGGGGGTCAACTCTGGCTACTCACGGTCTCGTAGTCGCCGGGGAGTCCTCCCTGTGGTGTTTGTTCTCCACAAGTCGAGCCGGGGGCGTCGGGTGCAGAGTGCAAAGTCTCACGCTTCCGGCGGGAAATGTGTGTTGTTTCAAAGTTGCTCCTTTGTTGCAAAGTTGCAGTCTTTGGTGAACAGAGCCGCTGTCCTCTGGAGTTCTTGGTCCTTCTAGATGCAGGGTGGTCCTCTGAGGCTTCAGAGGTTGCTGGACCCTGGGAACGCGTCGCTGGAGCAGTGTCTTTAGAAGTGGGGAGACAGGCCGGTAGAGCTTGGGCCAAAGCAGTTGGTGTCTCTGTCTTTTCTGCAGGTTTTTCAGTTCAGCAGTCCTCTTCTTCTTAGGTTGCAGGAATCTGGTTTCCTAGGTTCTGGGGAGCCCTTAAATACTAAATTTAAGGGTGTGTTTAGGTCTGGGGGGTTAGTAGCCAATGGCTACTAGCCCTGAGGGTGGCTACACCCTCTTTGTGCCTCCTCCCTGAAGGGAGGGGGGCACATTCCTATCCCTATTGGGGGAATCCTCCATCTGCAAGATGGAGGATTTCTAAAAGTCAGAGTCGCCTCAGCTCAGGACACCTTAGGGGCTGTCCTGACTGGCCAGTGACTTCTCCTTGTTTTTCTCATTATCTCCTCCGGCCTTGCCGCCAAACGTGGGGCCGTGGCCGGAGGGGGCGGGCAACTCCACTAGCTGGAGTGCCCTGGGGTGCTGTAACATCCTCTTATGGCTACCAGGCACTTACAATGTCTAAGGTTTTGCTTAGACACTGTAGGGGCACAGTGCTCATGCACTTATGCCCTCACCTATGGTATAGTGCACCCTGCCTTAGGGCTGTAAGGCCTGCTAGAGGGGTGACTTATCTATACCTGTAGGCAGTGTGAGGTTGACATGGCACCCTGAGGGGAGTGCCATGTCGACTTAGTCGTTTTATCCCCACTAGCACACACAACCTGGCAAGCAGTGTGTCTGTGCTGAGTGAGGGGTCCCCAGGGTGGCATAAGATATGCTGCAGCCCTTAGAGACCTTCCCTGGCATAAGGGCCCTTGGTACCAGGGGTACCAGTTACAAGGGACTTACCTGGATGCCAGGGTGTGCCAATTGTGGAAACAAAAGTACAGGTTAGGGAAAGAACACTGGTGCTGGGGCCTGATTAGCAGGCCTCAGCACACTTTCAAATCATAACTTGGCATTAGCAAAGGCAAAAAGTCAGGGGGTAACCATGCCAAGGAGGCATTTCCTTACACTTGCCATGTGGCAAATGCACTCACCGTTCTTTCATGCACGCTGCAGTCTCCCCTCCCTTCTCACATCCACCCCACTCCACATAGGCATAGCCCATACAGCATGCTCCCAGTGTACTTACATGTTTGTCTGGAGGACCGTAGATTAGCGTGTACTGGGGGAGGACCCCGTCCACGAGTTTCTCCAACTCCTCTGATGTGAAGGCAGGGGTCCTATCCCCAGACACTCGAGCCATTGTCTCTTCCAGACCGAGGTCACAGCAGCACTTGCAGTGTAGGTCCTCTCCTGTCGAAGATCAGGTATCGAGTGATTGAACAGATAGAAAATGGCGGTTACGTCCACGGCGGTGCGTACCGTCACTGCCGGCGTACATCGTCATTGGCTCCTGGGACCCATAGGGTCCAATGTTAACCAATGCAGCACTGCGCCGCGTTCTTCGACTGCCTACCGCAACGGTATACAACGCCAGCGCAGTTATCTCACATCTATTGGCCCACTTTAGAGGTCAGGCAGCCGCCATTTCAGGGGCCCACATGGCTTCATTTTTAACTGCGTCACACATACCTAGGCCTAGACTCAACACACATACAAGCCACTTTTCGGATTAGGATTTGTGTTCTATGTAAGCTGTGGGTACGTACCTCTGAGTTGTTTGACTCTGTGCTCGATGTTGTCTTTCATAGGCACCGTCCGCTCAAACATGTGAGGAGATGGCGGCATCCTCCGGTGTACAGGCTTGACCGTGCCACAATCCAGGAACTGTGTACCCAGCTGGAGCCAGACCTGATGTTAGCTATCCGCCATCCACAGGAATCTCCCCTCAAGTGCAGGTGCTGTCAGTGCTCCATTTCCTTGCAAGTGGGTCATTTCAAACAACAGTGGCCATAGCATCAGGGATGTCCCAGCCTATGTTTTCCAACGTGTTGTCCAGAGTGTTGTCTGCCCTGCTGAAACACATGCGGAGCTACATCGTTTTCCCTCAGGTGGAGGATTTTCCTACAGTGAAAGGAGATTTCTATGCCCTGGGACATATCCCCAACATCATAGGTGCCATTGATGGGAGACATGTGGCTTTGGTCCCCCCCGCAGGACTGAACAGGTGTACAGAAACCGGAAGAGTTATCATTCGATGAATGTGCAGATGGTATGTTTGGCAGACCAGTGCATCTGCCATGTGAATGCCAAGTTCCCCGGCTCAGTGCAAGACGCCTGCAACCTGCGGAATAGCAGCATCCCTTATGTGATGGGTCAACTCCAGAGGCACCGTGTGTGGCTATTAGGTGAGCACATGGAAGCAAAACAGTGGGAATGGTTGTCTGGGTCTGGGGTTATCCTTACAGGTTAGTGCCTCGCCATTTGCAGGTGACTCTGGTTACCCCAACCTGTCATGGCTACTGACCCCGGTGAGGAATCCCAGGACAAGGGCAGAGGAACGCTACAATGAGGCTCATGGGCGAACACGGCAGATAATCAAGCGGACCTTCGTTCTCCTGAAGGCGAGGTTCAGGTGCCTCCATATGACAGGTGGATCCCTATTCTACTCACCAAAGAAGGTGTGCCAGATCATCGTGGCCTGCTGTATGCTTCACAACTTAGCTTTGCGACAACAGGTGCCTTTTCTGCAGGAGGATGTCCAGATGGTGGTGTTGTTGCAGCTGTGGAGCCTGTGGACAGTGAAGACGAGGAAGCAGAAGAAGATGACATGGACAACAGGGATTTGGTGATCCTGCAATATTTCCAGTGAGACACAGGTAAGAATACAAACCTGCCTACTACATGTACTTTAACACTACTACCTCTCTACTGTCTGTCGTTTTCACCCAGTGTATGGTCACTGAGTTGTCACTTTCCCTTACGATTTCACAGATGTGGGTCCCACTCTGTGACATCTGCTTTGATTCCTCATGACTAGAGCTGTGTGACATAGGTATGTTGACATTACAATTGAAAGAGCTTTTTGCCACAGTAATTGCT
This sequence comes from Pleurodeles waltl, assembly GCF_031143425.1. Taxonomy (NCBI): domain Eukaryota; kingdom Metazoa; phylum Chordata; class Amphibia; order Caudata; family Salamandridae; genus Pleurodeles; species Pleurodeles waltl. The sequence goes on along the minus strand of NC_090448.1, from coordinate 931,791,760 downwards.
AATACGTTATTCCGAAATCACAGACTGACTCCAGATTGTTTTGTGCTTCAAGGGTGTTTATTTAAGTTCAAAATATTGGAGGGGGTTGCTAAATGGTGTGGGGTGATGGTGGCGGAATGTCCATGGTAGAGTCCCAGTCTATTAGTCTCACAGGTGCATTGCCCAAATGGGCATAGGAAGTGGAGCTGGGGCAGTTTAAGGATGGACAGGGTGACAAAGTGGGACAGAAGGATGACATTCAGGGTGGTCTCATTTCTTGGCGGGGGTCTTGGCATCGTTCTCTGTCTTTGTCCTGGATCTCAGGGACCATTTGCGGGGTGGTTCTCCCTCTGCAGGGGGTGGGGTGCTGGTGTGGTGGTCCTGTGGCGGTGCCTCCTGTCCACTTGCGCCGGCGGAGGTGGTGGGCAGTTCATCGTCCAGGCTAGTGTCAGGGGCCCCTTGTTGTGCCACAGTGTCCCTCCTGGTGTTGAGTACTTCCTTCAGCACCCCTACGATGATGCCCATGGTGGAATTGATGGATCTGAGTTCCTCCCTGCAGCCCAAATACTGTTCCTCCTGCAGGCGCTGGGTCTCCTGAAACTTGGCCAGTACCGTTGCCATCGTCTCCTGGGAGTGGTGGTAGGCTCCCATGATGGAGGAGAGGGCCTTGTGGAGCGTGGGTTCCCTTGGCCTGTCCTCCCCCTGTCGCACAGCAGCCCTCCCAGTTCCCCTGTGTTCCTGGGCCTCCGTCCCCTGGACCGTGTGCCCACTGCAACTGCCCCCAGGTCCCTGTTGTTGTTGGGTTGGTGGGTTAGCCTGGGTTCCTGGTAGTGGTGGACACACTGCTGATTACGTGTCCTGGGGACAGAGGTATGGGCCCGCTGGGTGGGTGCTGTGCTGGTGTTTCCAGAGGGGGGAAGCTCTATAGTGGCCTGTGACTGTGTGATGGGAACCGACTGTCCCGAGGTCCCCAATGGGCCGGGTTAGTCATCTAGATCCAGTTGGACAGAGCTGCTGTCATCACTGTGGGACTCTTCTGTTGGTGGTGTGGACATGTGTGGACCCTCCTGTCCGGTGACGTTGGGTAGGAGTCCTGCAGGGATATAAAGGATGTTTATTACATCTGTGTGTGGCATGGTGTGCAATGGGTGGGTGACCGTGTACCCCAGTGCTTGCATTCCTGTGTGGGACCTTGTGTGGTGATGGTTTAGGGGGGGTGTATGGGTTTGTGCAGTGGGCATGCTTTGGTGTAGGGTGTCCATGCTTTGGTGTTGCATGCAGGGCTTGGTGTTGGGATGTGTGGTTTGTGATGTTGGGACATTTGTGAGGAGTTGGAGTGATGGGGGTGAGGGTGGAGGTATGTGATGGCATGCAGTTAGGGTAGGGGATGTAATAGTTCATATTTGACTTACCAGAGTCCATTCCGCCATCTACTCCTGTGAGGCCCTAAGGATGCAGAATCGCTAAGACCTGCTCCTCCCATGTTGTTAGTTGTGGGGGAGGAGGTGTGGGTCCGCCGTCAGTCCGCTGAACCGCAAGGTGGTATCTTGAGACCACGGAACGCACCTTCCCCCGTAGGTCGTTCCACCTCTTCCTGATGTTATCCCGATTTTTTGGGTGCTGTCCCACTGCATTGACCCTGTCCACTATTCTTCGCCATAGCTCCATCTTCTTTGCAATGGAAGTGTGCTGCACCTGTGATCCGAATAACTGTGGCTCTACCCAGACGATTTCCTCCACCATGACCCTGAGCTCCTCCTCCGAGAACCTGGGGTGTCTTTGCCGTGCCATGGGGTGGTGTGGGTGATGTGTGGGGTGGTGTGTGTGGTGATAAGTGTGCTGATATGTAGTGGGGTGTTGTGTGAGATGCGTGGAAATTATGTTGGTGATGGTCTGGTGTGCATGTGGATGCTAGTATTGTTGATGGTGGTGTCTCTCTCTGTGCTTCTTTTTCAATTGCTGTCGTAGGGGTTTGTGGGTGTGGGTTTTATATTGTATTGGGTGTGTGGGAGTGGTATGTGCATTTGTATCAGGTGTGTGTATTTGGAATTGTCCTATGTAGCGGTGTTTTGTATGTGTGTGTGTATTTTGAGCGTGGCGGTGTGTACCGCCAATGCAATACCACGGTTGAAAGACCGCCGCGTGGATTCGTGTGTCGTGATAGTGTGGGTGTATTTCTGTTGGCGTGATGGTGAAGGTTTTGTTTTCGCCAGTTTATCACTGACCTTTGGTCTGGCGGACTTGTGTGGGTGTCTGAATTTTGGCAGATTCCGTGCTGTGGGTCATAATAGCTGTGGCGGATTTCCGCACCCGCAGTGGTGTGTTGGCGGTCTTCTGCACGGCGGTAAGCGGCTTTTACCGCCAATGTTGTAATGACCCCCTTAGTTTGTAACAGTTTTGTTTTGCAGATATTAAACAATGATGTAAGAATGTTAAGGCAACATCAGGCATTCTTGTGGACTCCCATGATTTGCAGAGCTCTAGGGCATCACAAAAATTGCAATAAAGTCCTAAATCTAAATCTTTCCGGACATTTCTTTAAATGGTTCCTGCTAATTTTACTGCATCCTGTGATCTTATTTTGGCAGCAAGAACTTCAGGAGTCAAATCAGTTGAGAACACCATAAGTTGCTCATTCTTTTTGTTAGACTGAGAAAAACAAATTCTGTCAATGTACATTCTCACCAGAAAAATATTAATTTCATTATTATGGATAAATACAGTTTCATCAATATAGATCATTATTTCTCTGATCTTACTCAGTGTGAGCCCATAGTCAGCATAAAGAGTGGCTTTAAAACTTAATTAGCTTTTTCAAAGAGTCCAAACTTAACTGAAGGCTGGTGGTTAGCTGCTGCTGGTACCTCATCACACATTCATAGTTCTGAATGTTTGCATGCAGTTCGGGTGGGCATACAAATCTGGTGCAAATCCATTCACCTCACTGTTTAGATCAGCTTCTTGGCTGAAAATTTCATCTTGGAAGAAATTAGTTGCAGATAAAATCATGCATGCCCTTTGAGACTCACATACTCTGTATTTTGTTATTTCATCAATCCCTTTGGCCCTTGTCTTGCTAAACCACAGGTACCACATTGAAGATCCCCTGATTTCTTATCAGTTGTTGTAGGTGAACAACAGGTAGCCATTGATCTTCTAAGTGGATGGGCATTATGTTTGATTGTCGTCACTTTATCAGAAGTCTCCGGTTCTTGTTTTGGTTCACTGGTTTCTGCTATTTTTCCCAGGCTTTTCCCATTGTAAATGATTGGAGCACTTGTTACAATTATAAAGTATTGGATCCTTTTCACACATCAGTTTCAATCTTTTGTGAACTTCATCTTACCATATTTCTGCAGCATCTCACAATCTCTTCTGTTCAGCCACAGTTGATGCTGGCTTTTTTTCGGTTTAGTTTGGCATAAGACACATTTTTCTCTGTTGAAGAAGTCCTCAGATTTCCTAGTTAGCAACACTCTGTCACGAGGTAAAGATCCTCTGCTATCACCTGCTTCTCTCATGATTACGAAGTTGAATCAACAGAAAACCTGAAACAACAACATTAAAATACATTACCAATATGATGGTTAAAACACATCATTATAGAGCACCAATTTGAAAAATGGTGAAGGATTGCTCTCAGGAGTTTTTTCTGTCTCTATAAGACTACTTCACCCCCAAACCCTGTTTTAACACCAAAATGAAGTATGTAGGGCTCATGGTTCCTGAAATACTACATCATTACTGTAACACATCTGCCATTTTTTTAAATGTCGTCCAGAAACAATCGGCCCAGAATTGCAATTTCTACCCAAGCTACATTACTTTTCTAATGATAGAAAAACACAAATCAACAATGAAAATCTCTAGGCAACACTTTTTTACTGAGGTATATCAAGGGACCAGGACTAAGGAAGCCTGCACACATCTGTCTGCTCATCTTTCCACTTGTCCCTCTGTCTGCCTATTTATAACTATGTACTTTATACGTGTTATTTGTGTGTCGCAGTCTGTGTGTTTGTGAGCATCAGTGAAAGCACGTTTTGTGATCAGTGTGCTTGAATATCTGGTGGCCTGTGTAAATCAATCCTCTGTGTTAGGCTGTATGTGAATCAAAAATTGTGTGTGTTTCTATGTCAGCAAGTTTGCATATATGGGTCTATGGTGAGGATGAAACTCCGGCACCTTTTTCTCCTCACTAACCTGTCTCATCCAGCTAAAATCAAAGCATCCTTTCATCCTAGACAGCCACGAACTGCCAGCACAAAGCATCGGGTATGTCACAGCAGCATCTTTGACCACAGGGATCTGTGACACTGCCTCTTCCCAGCCTTCAGTTCACCACTGAAATCAGTTAGTATATTTATTGCTGCTTTTTTGGCACCAGCAGGTGTAGTCTTGTTGCAGGTCTGGTGATAGATATTCTCAGCTGACCACCACAGAGCAACCTTCCTGAAACAAATGGAAAAATCTGTCCTTGACCCTATTTGGGATCTGCTGTCATTCTACTGAGGTACTTTGAGCTCTTTTATTGTCTAGGCCAGTACCTATTCAGTATTAATGCAAGTCGGCACAATATTGTGGGCTGAGAGTGGGACAGAAAGGTACCAAAATGCTCTACCCAGTAGCATACATGTCACAGCTAATGTGAATGAGTAGTCCAGTATTCTACTGATGTTGTGCACACATAAGTACACAAAACATGCACCCAGGTGTATGTATGCATGTTCGTATAAGTATAGACATACAAACATGCGCAGAGATGCATGTACACACACCATTACGCACAAACATGCTCACACAAGCCGACACACCGATGCACATACACATGCACTTACACAAGCACCTACAGAAGCATACAAAAATACACAGGTGCAAATACAGATGGTTACACATACATCTACTCACACACAAGCACAGAGAAGCACATTCACGTGCACTTACATGTACATGCAAATACACATGCAGTTGCAAGTACCCACGCTATACATACCACACACACACACACACACACACACACACACTCTAGACACACACACACAGCAAAACACTCATACACACCCACTCCCAAATGCACATTCACTCTCACTTACCCATGCACGCAGAGACATAAATAAAACGTGTGCAGAGTGGTGGCCACATGTTCTTGCATACATGTATGCAAGCATGCACAGAGATGTACATATGCACTCTAACAGATATGCGCAAACATGCATAAAGGTGCAAGTAAACACACACACACACGTCCACAAGGACACATACGCACTTAGGCAAATTCACACCCACTTACCCATACAAGTTTGTACATATATAGCGTTCAGAAACAGGCAAATATTGCATTTCCTGCAGTTCAGCACCTGTCACTATTGCTTGTTTTTTTCTTTAACACTCCTGTTTTATAATTTGTAAAGGAACTCCTCTGTTGAAAACTCCTGGGAAGTCACACAATGTCATGAACTGAGCCGAGTTTTGTGAGGTACATGCAAGATATTGAAATGCGTGGTTTAAAAAGAAGAAATTATGCAAAACGCCGGAGGGCAGATTCCGTTTACACTTCAAATAAGGCAAACAAGGTGCCTGTGGATCACGAGAAACTGTTTACGACTTAGCTCATTTTAAACTAAAAATCAACTGCATCTCGGATCTAGGGGACCTGTATCGATAAATGCATATCATGTTTGGGTTGCTTCGGTGTGTTTTAAATAGTTTATCCCAGTTATCTAAATGTCACAGGAGCTGGAATCTGAACACCAGCACGTGTCTCAAAGATGACACTTTGATTTAAGTTATGTTAAGGATTGATGAAGTAGTCATCTCGTGACGCTTTATTTCAATAGAAGTGTTGATCTGGTAAAATACATTGAGAATCCTTGGAATCCAGTACAGCGAGATACTTACTTTAATTAAAATCAATAATCTGGGGATATGATGTATGGCATGGGTTGCTTTTAGACTTATTCGAATCTGCCGGTGGCATATAATTTGTTACTAAAAGTAGAAAAGTGGCTGCAAATGGCTACTAGTAAGTCTTCATCTTTTTAACTATCTAGTTTCAGGATAGGTTGAACAACGACATTTATTGTGATCTCTATAGTTTTTGAAAAACTGAAATCAGAAACTTCCTCTCATGCCAACTATGGTCCTGATTAAAAGTGCGTCGGAGTTTTCCGACCCCTGCACAAACCTCTATTTTTCGCAATTTGTGTGGTATTTACTGCACAGTAATTGTTGGGTGCAATAAAGACCTCATTCTTCTTTAAATTTCGGAAGGCCAAACCTGACTGAATTTAAATTAGAAATGTTTTAAGGTATCTACCTATTTGGTGCAATAAGCACTAAAATCTGCATCCCCAAAAATTCGGACTATATGCCAATTAGTGCAACCGTCAAATTTTGAACACATCCCTTTCAGATTTTTTTATCTGATGCAAAGCTTTTCCCATTCTACTTGGGGCACTCATAGTCAGGTCTGTAGTCTATCTCTGCCCTGACGTTCACCAGAAGAAAAAACACTAAGGTGGTCATTATGACATTGGCGGTGACTGTTAAAGTGGCAGTAACACCGCCAACAGGCTGGCAGTAATTACTGCTAAATTAAGACCATGGGGGTGATAACTCCAATAGACAGCCAATGTACCACACCATCTGCTAGGGCGCTAACACCACGCACCACAGCACCACAGCAGTAACCATCAACAGCCAGGCGGAAGACAAGGTACCGCCCACCATATCATGACACAGCAAACCGTCATGATTTCCGGGGCGGTATCAATGCCATCAAAAGCCTGGCGCAAACACATCACAGAGGACCAAAGACTCACCAACAGAGACACAGAGACGATCATGCCACCATGGACCTGGAACATCAAGGGGGTCATTCCGACCCTGGCGGTAAATACCGCCAGGGCCGGGGTCGGCGGGAGCACCGCCAACAGGCTGGCGGTGCTCCCTTGGGCATTCTGACCGCGGCGGTTCGGCCGCGGTCAGAACAGGAAAACCGGCGGTCTCCCGCCGGTTTTCCGCTGCCCTGGGAATCCCCCATGGCGGCGCAGCTTGCTGCGCCGCCATGGGGGATTCCGACCCCCTCACCGCCATCCTGTTCCTGGCGGTTCCGCCCGCCAGGAACAGGATGGCGGTGAGGGGTGTCGTGGGGCCCCTGGGGGCCCCTGCAGTGCCCATGCCAATGGCATGGGCACTGCTGGGGCCCCTGTAAGAGGGCCCCACTTTGTATTTCAGTGTCTGCATTGCAGACACTGAAATACGCGACGGGTGCCACTGCACCCGTCGCACATCCTCCACTCCGCCGGCTCCATTCGGAGCCGGCATCCTCATGGAGGGCTGTTTCCCACTGGGCTGGCGGGCGGCCTTTTGGCGGTCGCCCGCCAGCCCAGTGGGAAACCCAGAATGACCGCTGCGGTCTTTTGACCGCGGTACGGTCTTCTGGTGGTTCCCTCCAAGCGGGCGGCTCCCGCCACCCGCCGGGGTCAGAATGACCCCCCAAGTCTTCTCGATGCTCTTCTATGCCATGCTCCACCTGGAACACCAACGCGGACGAAGACAACGCTGGTGAGTACAGCCGCGTAGCACAAAAGGGAGGGAGGGAGAAAAATGAGAGTGGCACACACACGCATGACACACACCATTCACACACACACACTGTACACACAACCAGCTGCAAACGTAAACCAATGGCACAGGACACACAGCATAATAATACAAGGGCTAGAGGTCGGCAGTACTGAAATTGTAATTGCAAGGCAAAAGCCACCATATGAACCAATTTTGTAACAGAAATACATAAACAATTGTCCAGAAAGGACTAATGCCCAGTCCAAAGTCCAAAAGGCCCACATGGCCACAGGGCACAGTCCAAGACCCAACTTGATCCTGATTAACTACGCACAAAATTGTGCAGGGGCAACATCACAGAAGTGGACAGGGACCTCCAGGGTAAGGGGCTGGGGGCACCTCAGCTGAAGTCGGGAACTTGCCCACTGGTTCTGGAGGGGGCTCCTTGCCCATTTCCCAATGCTGGGGAGTGCAAGGTCACAGTCTCTGAGGTGGGAAACTTGTCGACTGATCCTGGAGCGGGATTCTTGTACAACAGTCCCTGGAGGGTGGCCTACATGCCCTCTGCAAGAGATGTGGGGTGCTGTGTCTCAGCATGAGGTGAGGGTACCATGTCAGCCTCTGCTGGAAGTGAGGACTGTTGTGTCTCAGTTGGGGAAGGTGCCTCCTGGACAGCCTCTGCTGGAGATGAGGGCTGCATTGTCTCTGATGGGGAAGGTGTCTCCTGGGCAGCCTCTGCTGGAGGTGAGGGCTGCTTTGTCCCAGCTGGAGGTGACAGCTTTTTGCCTGTCATTGGTGGTTGAGTGGGAACCTCTTCTGTCATTAATGGTAGAGTGGGAACGTTTTCTGTCATTGGTGGTTGAGTGGGAACCTTTTTTGTCATTGGTGGTTGAGTGGGAACCTTTTCTGTCATTGGTGGTTGAGTGGGAACCTTACTCCTCCTGGCTGATGGAGTGGGAGCCTTCCCTTTCCTGGCTGTGGGAGTGGGATCCTTCTCTTTCCTGGCTGATGGAGAGGGATCCTTCCATTTCCTGGCTGGTGGAGTGGGATCCTTCACTGTCTTGCCTCCATGACTAGGAGGTGCCTCCACTGTCCCCGTGGACTCTTTGGCTGAGGTGCTGGGCTGGGTTGTTAGGACCCTGCTCTTACGGGCAGGGTGGGGGGGAGGGGATTGAGAGGTCAAGTTGTGCAAGGAAAAGCTTCTAAGAGACGGTGGGGCAGTATGAGGGAGGAGGGATGGGAGTGGAGGTTGAGGGAGTGGTTATTGGAGGAGTACGTCTGCTGGACTTGGTTGCAAGGACAGTGTGCTGATGTGAGGTGGATGGCTGCTGGGTGTTATCAGAGCCTGCTTTTGTGTCCTTTAGTGGGGGGGACAGACAGGGTGAGAGAGGACACAGGGGACACAGGGGACGCGTGGATGGATGTTGTGGAGGTGTCTGCTAGTGAGGTGTGTGTGCTGCTTGGTTTGGTGATGCTGGTGGTGGCTGTTGAAACAGTGCATGCAGCTGTGAGTGGGGCCGTGACTGTGAGGTAGGTTGAGGAGGAGGCGGAGACAGTGGAGGCAGTGGATGTATGTGCAACTGTCTGGTGTTTGTGTGAGTGCTTGTGGAATGAAGTGTGGTGCCTGTGTTTTACTGTGCCACTCTTGTGTGATGTCTTGTGTGCATGCTCGTCTGTATGTGTGCATGGGATAGGTTGGAGTTGAGTAGACTGGGAAGTGGTAGTTGGAGGGGGGACGGTAGAAACAGGGACAATGGCTGTCATCAGAGAGAATGCCAGAGTCTGAATCAATCTCTGTTGGGCCGCCAATCCACCGTGGATGCCCTCCAGGAATGCATTGCATTGCTGCATCTGGGATGCCAGCCCCTGGATTGCATTCACAATGGTTGACTGCCCTACAGAGATGGATCTCAGGAGGTCAATAGCCTCCTCACTCAGGGCAGCAGGGCTCACTGGGGCAGGGCCTGAGGTGCCTGGGGCAAAGGAGATGCCCACCCTCCTGGGTGAACGGGCACGTACAACTCCGTGAGTGGCTACTGGGAGGGCGCTGCTGGTACTGGGATGGTGGCTTTACCTGCAGCAGGGGTGGTCACAGAGGTTTCTACCACCACCAGGGAGCTTCCATCAGAGGAGGAATCAGAGTCTCTGTTTTCACCTCCTGTCCCCACTGTGGTGCTCCCATCGCCCTCCGCCCCACTGGTTCCCTCAGCGTCAGTGGACTCCGCCTCCTGGGCCCTGTGGGCTGCAGCCCCCTCTGTCGCTGGTGCCCTTGCTCCTCCACCAGATGATGCTAATGCACACATGAACAGGATTACAGAAGGAAAAAGGGGGGAGGGAGATAAAGGGCGCACTGGGTCAATTACAGCACCAACACCACAGTAGGTATACACAGTACCGTCACACACAGGGATCAGGAATGAGCACTATGCATTGCACTGGCATTCAATTGGCTAGATGCCACAGCAAGATGAGGGCCAACCACCGCCATCTGCACCCCTCCTGGGACCCACAAAGCCCTGACTGGCATAGAATGCACCCGAGCTAGGTTACCTGAATTTGCTAGACAGCCATTACCCTTGAGCTGGGTCACTCAGCAAACTCTGACTTGGCATTAAGTGGCACACACCAACACACCCACCACCCGGATCCCATGTCACCTACCAATTATTGTAGTAATGCCCACTCTACTCACCCACTTGTGGATGCTCTCAAGTGCCCATTCAGCTCAAGGTAGGCCACCGCAAGTATGCAGGCCATCAGGGGGGTCAGGTTCCGATGGGCACCCCTTCCTCGTTCGGAGGCCATCCCCAGCTGGGCCACCGCAGTCTTCCATGCCCAGCGTCTCAGGACCTCCCACTGTTTCCTTCAGTGGGTGCTCCGCCTGCTGTAGACCCCAAGGGTCCGCACGTCCTTGGCGATGGCCCACCACAATCCCTTCTTTTGATGGGTGCTGACCTGCAGAGGTAATGCAGACAGGGCAGCAGTATTACACAGCCTGCCACACATATGGCCCGCAAATCCCATTTCCAACTCCATTGGCAAACACATCGATCGGCGCCCACCATGCACACTGCCAACAGACATCCCCCCCAATGACATAATACCTGCACAAACATCTCCATGCAACCTTCCCACATGCATCATGCCCAAGGTGTACTCACCTGTTGGTCTGGAGGCACATACAGCTGTCCATACTAGGGAGGACCTCATCCGCCAATCACTCCAACTCTTCCGAAGTGAAGGCAGGGGCCCTTTCCCCGATTGCACGGGCCACAGTAGGTTCCAGACACAGGCCACAGCAGCAAACGCAGTATAGATGTTCTCCTGTGGAAAGTCAGGAATCAAGTGAGGTTATAGACAGAAAATGGCGGTCACGTCTGCGGTGGTGTACACTGTCACCGCCGCTGCTGATCCCTGTTGGCCACTGTACTCCATAGAGCCCCATTTTAGCCAATGAGGGATTACATGGCAGTGCAAGGCCACCTTACCCCACGACGCCCACAGTCAGAGGAGTTACTTCACTTCCACCTGTCCCTAGATACAGGACAGGCGGTCGCCATTTGAAGGTGGTGGAATACATACAAATCTCCCATAACTGCGGAATTGCTGAAAATTGCACATACATTGCCATTCCCACTGTCCCATCACACTATTGCTATATGCACACTGAGGTGGTGGTTCCATTGTTCAAACTGTGATGGCCTACTAACTCTTGTGTCCCTTAGATGCCTAGCACTGTGGATGAATAGGAGGAGGAGACAAACTCCTATGTACAGACCAGTTGTGGACTTGGCTACACTGGAGGACAGGAGCATTGTACTCATCTATAGACTGGACAGGGCCACAATCACAGAGCTGTTGCACAATTGGAGCCTGACCTGATATCAGCTATCCATCATCCCACTGGAATCCCCCCTCTTGTGCAGGTTCTATCAGTGCTCCATTTCCTGGCAACTGGTTCTTTCCAAGTGACAGTGTGCTTGGAAGGAGGAATGTCACAGCCAATGTTCTCAATCGTGCTGGCAATGGTATTGTCTGCCTTGGTGAAACACATGTGCAGCTACATTTCTTTCCCCCAGGTGAAAGATTTTGCCACTCTGAGGGCTGGATTCTATGCAATAGGACATATACCCAATATTATTGGGGCCATTGACGGTACACATATTGCGTTTGTCCCCCCCCCGCCAGAATGAACAGGTGTTCAGGAATCTGAAGAATTTCCACTCACTGAATGTGCAAATGGTGTGCCTGACGGACCAGTACATCTCCCATGTCACTTCCACATACCCTGAGTCAGTGCATGACGCCTCAGTTCTGAGGAATAGAAGCATCCCAAATCTGATGGCCCAACTACAGAGGCACAGGGTGTGGCTAATAGGTGAGCCAGAGTCCCCACTCACTGTATGTCAGTGTATGCCTTAAAATGTTATCCCCATAGGATTGTGTAAGGCTAAGTTTTGTCCCTCAATATTTGCAGGTGACTCTGGCTACCCAAACCTTTTGTGGCTCCTGACCCCTGTGAGGAATGCCAGGACAGGGGCTGAGAACTGTTATAATGATGCACATGAGCGAACCAGGGAAAATTATCGAGATGGACCTTTGGCCTCCTGAAGGCCAGGGTCAGATGCCTGCATCTGACAGGTGGATCCCTCTGCTACTCACCCAAGAAGGTCTGCCAGATAGTAGTGGCATGCTGCATGTTGCACAACCTGGCAGCCTGTGGCAGCAGTGGACCCTGAGACAGAGGATGAGGATGAGAACAACAGAACATCAGTTATACGTCAATACTTCCAATGACACACAGGTGAGACAGTGCAACTGACCATTACTCGGACTATTGATGTTTTCTGTGTGGCTGTAGCATGAAGACATTCATGTCCTTTGCCACTCAACTTACTGTCACCTATGGCTTGTCCTTTTACAGATATTGGTGATTTGACAACAGTGTCCTGATGTCTTTACTGCAGAGAGCTACCGGTCATTAATAGTATGCTATCACAGTGTTCAGATCATTTGCACTAGATGTGACTGTTCCCATAAATGCACATTTTCACCACATAAAATGGTGTCACTCAAATTGTGTTCAAGGGTGTTTATTGTAGTGCAAATAAATGACTGAAAAGTGCAATGGAATGGGTGATAGTAGAGGAAAGTCCAGGGTATTGTTCCAGTCTGTTTGTGGCACAGGTCCAGTGTCCAAGGGGCCATAAGAAGGGGAGCAAAGGCAGTTCAAAGTGGACAAGGTGACAGGGTGGGACACAAGAGGGACAATCAGGAGATTCTAGTTTCCTGGCAGTGGTCTTGGCAAGTGTCTCTGTCTTCTGTCTGAGTCCCAGAGAACGTTTGTGGGGTGGTTCACCCTCTGCAGGGGATGCTGGTGGCCTGTGGATCCTGTGGCAGGGCCTCCTGCCCACTAGCTGCAGTGGAAGTGGAGGGCTGGTCAATAGGCTGGCTAGTAGTAAGGGCATGCTGGTGTGCTGTCTATTCCCTCATGATGTTGCCCATGTCTGCCAACATCCCTGCTATGGAGATCATGGTGGTGTTGAGAGCCTGCAAGTCCCTCCCTATTCTCCTGATGGTGTTCCTCCTGCAGTCGCTGCTACTCCTGCATGTTGTTAATGACCTGGCCCATCGTGTCCTGGGATTGTTGGTAGTCCCCCAGGACATAGGTGAGTGCCTCCTGGAGAGTCGGTTCCCTGGGCCTGTCCTCTCCCTGGCGCACAATGGTCCTCCCAGTGTCCCTAGTGCCCTGTGCCTGTGTCCCCTGAACGGTGTGCCCATTGCCACTGACCTCAGGTCCCTGATTGTCTTGGGTGTGAGGTGCGGATTGGAGTCCTTGTACAGGTGGGCACACTGCTGATTGACATGTCCTGGGGACAGAGGAGTGGTGACGCTTGGTGGGTGCTGTGGTGTTGGATACTGATGGGGGAGGCTCTGTGGTTGACTGTGAGTGGGCTGCGGTGACCGACTGATCAGTGATCCCTGATGGGCCAGAGTTACTATTATCAGTGGGGGCATCTTCTGTTGGGGGACTGGTTAGTCGTGGCACTTCCTCTCTGCTGAGATTGGCTGGGGCACCTGTGGGGATGTAAATGATGTATTATGCTTCGTATGTGACGTATTGTACATCCCAAGCTTCCCCTCCAATGTTGCTGTTGCCCTGCCACCTTTGTTTGTGTATGGTGATGTATTGTGGGATTGTTAGTTCTTCATGCTGTGCATGCTTTTGTAATGGGTGTACATGCAGGACTGGGAGGGCTGTCCATGCATTGGTATTGCATGCAGGGCTTGGCATTGGGGTTAGTCATATGTGTAGGGGCAGTGTGTGGGAAGCAGTGGAGTGATGGGAGTGATGGTCTGGTTGTGAGATGGCATGCAGGTATGGGGGGTGATCAGTAGTAAATGTTGACTCACCAGTGTCCAGTCCTCCAGCAACTCCAGTGAGTCCCTCAGGATGCAGTATTGCCAAGACTTGCTCCTCCCATGCTGTGAGCTGTGGGGGAGGAGTTGGGGGTCCACTGCCAGTCCTCTGGTGCCTTGCTGCCACAGAACGTACTTTTCCCCGTAGGTCGTTCTACCTCTTCCTGATGTCGTACCTTGTTCTTGGATGCTGTCCCACCGTGTTCTCCCTGTCCACGATTCTCCGCCATAGCTCCATCTTCCTGGCAATGGATATTTGCTGTACTTGTGCTCCTAACAACTGTGGCTCTATCCTGACTATTTCCTCCACCATGACGCGCAACTTCTCTTCTGTGAAACGGGGGTGCCTTTGTGGGGACATGGGTGTTGTGTGGTTTGTGTAAATGTGTGGGTGTTGGGTACTGTGGTTGGAAATGTGAAGTGGGGTGCATGAGGGATGTATGGGTGTATGTGGTGTGTGTGTCTAGTTGTCGCAGTGGTCTTGGTGTCAGTTTAGTGCCAATAATTTGTATCCGTAAAGGGTTGTGGGTAATGTGGGTGTGTGTTTTATCATGCTGTGGGTGGTGTGTGTCGTGTGTGTATTTGTGTCAGGTGATTAATTTTGGTTTTGGCCAATGTTGTGTAGTTTAGTATTTGGGTGTCCATTCTGAGTGGGCCGTATGTACCGCAAATGGTTTACCGCCATTGAATGTCCACCGTGGTGATTCGTAGGTCATGATGTGGTGGGCGTGGCGTTGTTCTGTTGGCATAACGGTATGGGTGTTGGTACTGCCACTTTAACACTGACCTTTGGGCTGGCGGATTTGTGTATGTGGCAGTATTCTGTCGGATTGGTGTGTGTGTCATAATATGGGAAACGGATATCCGCCACCGCGGCAGTATGTTGACGGCCATCACCACGGAATTAAGCGGGATTTACTGATGTCATGATGAGGGCGTAAGTGCCTGATTTAAGAAAAGTGGTCCTACATCCAATTCAGCGCCACTTTTCTTGCGCCCCTTAGTTCCTCCTACCCCTACAATGTGCGCGCCATATTTAGTATACGGTGCACCATGGCGGTAGTTAGGGAACTAGTGTCAACATTTTTTATGCTAGTTTGGCGCTTTGCAGGATTAGCACTAACAATGTTGACCCTAATTCTGCAAAGCACATAGAGGCCCTTTGAAAACAATGGTGTGCCTCCTTTTAGCACCTGCTCTATGCAGGTGTTAAAAATGGTGCAAAGAAATCTTTTAGGCTTCATTGCACCATTTTTTCACCCTCCCTAATGGGGATCGCCCGCCTTGCATGCATTATGCATAGCGCATTCATAATATGCTGAAAGGGGTTACAAAGGGATGCAATGTGTGCACTGCACCACTTTGCAAATATGGCACGGCATTTTGCGATAATATTGCCACATTAGCGTAAAAAAATGATGCTAATGTAGTGTTATATGGCAGTAGGCCCTCTTAATTCTGAGCCTAAAACTTTGTTTATCAATGTGAAAATTAGACAAACCCACAATATATAGCCTGCTGAGAGCATGCATATTGCAACAGTTCCAATATTTTATCTGCATTCCTCCACCTCTGTTCATCTCAATGGGAAGGGGGCATGTAAATATTAAAAAGCAGGTGACTCAAGGCTGAATCTGAGGGACCATTCTAGAGAGGTTGTTGTGAGGCAAAAGGAGAGAGCTTGACTCCTTGATTTATGTCGGAAAGAAAGTTTTTAAACCAGGCAAGAACTGAGCTCTCTACACCAATCTCAACCAAACAAAATCTTAAAATGGTGTTCGATAAGGTGTCAAGAGCTGCAGACAGTTCAGGAAAGATAAGGGTATCAGTGTCCCCCTGAGGAGTCCAATATCTGACTAAGATATTCTGAGGCTATATCAAGAATGGACTCCACGATGTGAGAAGCACGAAAGCAAGATCTAAGATTTTTTTCTCCTCTGAAAAAAGCAGAAAGTTGGGTATCAATGTGAGCTTCTAGCACTTTAGAGGGGGTAGGAAATTGGTCGATAGCTAGCAGGGCTTTTGAATCAGCAGTGGATTTTTTTTTCAAGATAGGTGACGCCATTGCAGGAGTTGGGTAAGGTAGTGGTTTGAATAGAGGATTTCAATAAATTACCAAGCATGGGAATTATTGACAGAACTGCTCATTGAAGAATAGATGGCAGACATGGATCATTGGGAGAGCCTGAGGTGCATTTATTGAGGAGATGGACAAGCTCCAACTGTGATATTTGGGTGAGCTCTGTAAGAGATGGCCCATCTTTGTCGCAGTGTTGGCTGCTAAGTGGTATATAGAGGACCTTAAAAGAATCATGAGTAGCCAAACTTTTATTTTGTTTTAAAGTTCCTAGGGAGTAACAACACACTAGTGAGTGTTTGACTCTTTACTTTGTTACTAGTGGTTGTGTTATCACTTTTACTATTGTACATTTCTTTAGAGGAGAATTGTGCGGCCTTGATCATTGTGGAATAGTAATTTGATTTAGCTAAGCTAGTTTTTAGATAGATCTTTATATCTGTGTGATGCTTCTTTTTATCAAGGTCACCCCACATAATCTACCACTTTCTTTCAGACCTGCAACATTGTGTTTTTAGAATTCCTAGTTCTGAAGTAAAGCAGGAGGTTTATAGAGAGTTTGTCGAGCTACTCTTTTGAGAGCTAGACCATCCAGAGCAGGTGTTATTCAGTTGTGATAGGAATCTTTCATGACTTCTTTAGACATAGGTGCTTTCAGCTACTATCTTAATTAGTTCTGAATCTTTGATCCAATGGCACTCACAGATTTGGAAAGGGAGAAATTAGTATTATTAGGCTGTTTTTATGTAAAGTATTAAAAAAATTAACTATAATAGTGAAGTGGTCTGACCATGCAAAAGGTAGTGGACTGCAACAGAGAGATTTCCTGCACTAGAGATGGTGAGATGCAATAAATGGCTTGCTCGATGAGTGGTCTGTCTTACCACTTGGGTACGATTTAATGAAGAGAACACCTCTGAAAGTTGCTTTGCTGGGCCTTTAGTAGCCACATCAATATGAAAATTAAAGTCTCCCACTATTGTAGAATTCAAAGTATTTATTAGATAGGAAGCGATCAGTTCAGCTGCTTTTTTTGTAAAGCAAGCAACATAACCTGGTGGTCTATACAACAATGCTCCTGAATATGAATATGTATAGTTGAGTGTTACATTAAGTGAGAAAATTAGACCATCTGAGATTTAAGATTAGTGATGGGTATGGCTGTGCAAGTGTAGCTTTGCTTGAAGACAATTGCTACCCCGCCCCTTTTGTGCTATCCTATTGTGATGGACCAAGGCATATTCCACTTGTACAGCTTTTGTAAAATCTAGAACTGAGCTAATACCCAGACAGTTCTCTGTTAAAAAAAATCAAGTATGTTTTATTTATGTTTTAGGAAGGATCTTACATTAATTAAGATCATTTTAAGTGGCATCTTGTACTTATGGCCTCGGAGATCTGGAAGTAATGGCCCTTAACTTCCAAATTAGACCCAGATTAATATTTGGGTGGATGGCCCGTGAGTTTGCCATGGGGACAGAGTAGATTACTCTGTTTCCATGGTGGAGAAGTCACCCACCTAATTTATAAATGACCAGCAAGCAGGTGGCCATTTATAAAGACATTAGCAGGATCCACCTTTACAGCTGTTTGTGTAAATGTATTTCACTGTTTAGTACAAAGCTGCATGGGAGGAATGCAGCACTGTGCTAAAAAGTATTTATTTTTTTCTTTCCAGAAAGAAAATCCCAAAACAGGTTTTTATTTTTTAAAAGAAAAAAACGTTATGCTCTTCTCGCAATGAGAGACTTTTCTCAATTGAGGGGGAGCATTATAAAAGTTTTACGGTTCCTTTACACCAGGTTTTACCTGGTGGTAAGAAACAGTAAAAAATTATTACAATTCTGCCCATCTAAATTGAGTGGATGACCCTGTAGCCATTCCTCCATAAGCCCTTATGAACCAGAACTGTCGGACAAGTTTGGCTACGGTGGAGGCAGAGTAGTCTCCGCTGTGGCCAAACTTAAGGTCTGCCCACAATTACATTTGGTGGGTTGACCACTATATTGGCAGTGAGGGAACTCTGTTGCCATTGCGACTGAATACTCTCTCTTCAAATATATAAATGAGGCCCTAATTTGAGGCTTGTTTTAGGTTCTAAGACATATAGCGCAAACTGTTCAATTACTTGACAATATTTCCTTATTCAGAGGTTGCATTCACCTTGTGGTCAAAGCAAAATATGTTCCTGGCAAGTGTTGGTTCTAATTTCTGAGGACCGCCTGCTAAAGAATATGGTGGTGGGCAAGGTGTAGGAGCAGACAAGTGTAAATGAGCTTGCCCTTGGTGTGCCTTCGGCCACCAGTGGCATAGCTGTGCAGTTTGCCTGTTTATATTTGACTTCATGAAGTAGGAAACTAGTGCGCTAACCAGGGTGGTGAAACAAAGTGGGCCAAAGATGAGTAAAACATGGCACCAAGATGGTGTGTATTCTACTGCCAGTCCGATCTCAGGTACAAGTCAAGGACAAAGCTTAAGTATTAAAACAAGAGTGTTAAAATGGACAATTCCTAATAACTTTCTCAAAATTTACAAGTCAAAATGTCCTATGTTATGTTGCGCAAATTTGTATAGTGCACTATCACCTGGGAGTGTATTCTGGTGCTGAGCAGGTGTGAGCCTTGGTACACTTAGGGCCTACTGGGGCTAATCGACAATTCAAGTCTTCAGATTTCTGTGGTGTTCAAGAAGTGAGGGGGGGGGCTCATGTGTAGAACCAGGTTGTTCCATGTTTTAGCAGTGATTTAGGTGAAGGCTCAACTGCCAGATCTGTTTTTCCATATGCATGGGATTTGTGGAGTAGGAGTCTGGACAAGCAGAGGTGTCTGGAAGTTTTGTGAAAGCAGATGGGATTGCTGAGGTATGCTAGGTCAGTGTTATGTAGTGCCTTGAAAGTGTGGGTGAGGAGTTTGAATTGTGCTTGTTTGTGAATGGGAAGCTGGTGGAGCTCCTCCAGGGGAGGTGTGATGTAAGTGTAGTGTGGGAGGTTGACAGTGATTCTGGCCACCAAGTTCTGAATGGTCTGCAGACAGTTTTCTATTGATCCCGGCATAGATGCTGCTCCCTTAGTCCAACTTGCTTGTAACCAGAGTCCATGTGTGATAGTTTTCCAGGTGTTGATTGTGAGCCATATGAAAGTCTTTGCAGCATCTTCAGGGAATGGAAGCATGAGGCAGTGATTACACTGACTTGGGCAGTAATGTTGAGTTTACAGTGGACGAAGATCCCATGGTTCTTGGGTGATGAGGTGGGTGTCAGTCCTAGCTCCTTTGCCACCAGAGGGAGTTCCATGGTGATGTGCTCTTCTCAAAGATCACAATTTTCATCTTGTTGGTGTTCAGCTTTAGACAGTTGTTCCTCATCCTGTGGCCGATTTCAGTCATGCAGGCATTAAACATTATCCAAGTACTGGGCATCTTCTTCATGAGGAAGAGAATGAGTTGTGTGTCATTGGTAGAGGAGAGGATGTTGATATTGTGATAACAGATAATGCCGGCTGGCGGAATCATGTATATGTTAAAGTGGGTCAGGCTCAGCGAGGACCCTTGTGGAATTCTGCTAATGATGTCATGGGCATCTAAGATGTAAGATGCCAGGCTGACTGGTTGGGTCCTTCTAGTCAGGATGGGGCAGATTCATCAGAGTGCACGTCTATGGATTCTGATGTTGTGTAGGGGTTGGATGAGAATGGAGTGGGTGACTGGGGCACATGCTGCAGAGAGCTCCAGGAGAATTGGGGAAGCCTAATCTCCTTTATCCTGATAATGTGGATTTTTGACAATTCACAAAAATGTTCATATATATCTTGCATTTTGCACTTTTTGTTTAAGATACTCAGGAGAATGGTTTGTGAATTAGCAAAAATGTTCATGTTCTGCTTAGGTCATAATTAGAGGATGGTACATTTCTCAACAAATGCATTGGTTTGTAAAATGGGCATCTAGCATTCATTTGCTTTTACTAAATAATTTCAAATATCAACACCATGTTCCAGCTGCATTTTTTAACGGCCTCTTGCCAATAAAAAGCACAGAACGTGTCTCTGCAAATTAGCACATGCAAAGTCTACATATTGTAATTTATGCATGCACAATGTGAAATATAGAAACGAAAAAGATGGCCAGTAAAAGTGATACAGAGTGGAAATGAGAGACCCAGGGAGAGGGAGATGACACGGAGAGAGATAAACCGTGAAAGTGAACGAAAGAGAGAGAGTGAGAAAGCAGGAAGGAAAATACATTCATGAACCGAATTAGAGATATAGGCAAAGAGAGTAAAGGCTAGATGTAGCAAGACGTTTGAATGTCGCAAACTGCAAAAATCGCAGTTTGCGCCATGCAAACGGCCAAACGCGATGCACATTCACAAATAGGAAGGAGTGTTCCCTTCCTATTTGCGACTCAGATCGTAATTCAGAATTGCTTTGTGACCGCGAATGCGGTCGCAAAGCAACTCGCAGTTACCACCAGTGTCACACTGGTGGTAGCTCATTCGCAAAAGGGAAGGGGTCCCCATGGGACCCCTTCCCCTTTGTGAATGTCGAAAAAAATATTTACTCTGAAAAAAAGAAACCAAATGGTTTCGGTATTTTTTTCATTTTGCAACTCGTTTTCCTTTAAGGAAAACGGGCTGCAAAATGGAAAAAAAAACTGCTTTATTTAAAAAGCAGTCACAGACATAGAGGTCTGCTGACTTCAGCAGGCCACCATCCCTGTGAGTGCAGGGACTCGCTATGGGGTCGCAAAAAGCGACCCACCTCATTAATATTAATGAGGTGGGTCTTTGCGACCCCATAGCGAGTCGCAGAAGGTGTCTGAGACACCATTCTGCATATGCTTTTGCGATTCTGAAATTGCTAGTCGCACCGACTCGCAATTTCAGAATCGCAAAAGCATATCTTGCTACATCTGGCCCCAAAAGTCATAGACGCAGAAATAGGTATTGAATTAGAAAGAGAGTTCAAAATGGCAAGAACGAAAGGAGAGATAAATGTGAGAAAAAGACAAAGAATGCAGGCAGAAAGGTTGAGAATCAAGAAAAAGAAAGGTAGAAATCGAAATAAAGAAGAACAGAACAGAAATACATTTGGTCCATGCACGCATACAGGCAGTGTGAATACACACTCAACATATGCAGTGAAGAATTAAAAAATCAAAAACAAATGTGTACGTAATAAGCGGTAAATTTATTTGTAAATTGACAAGGTTACATTTTCCAAGAATAGCTAATTGACGTTCCTTGAACACTGTTTTTTTTTTTTTTTTTAAAGCAACCTTTATCTAGACAGTAAATTCCAACAAAAAAGGTTTCAACGATTTGGCTATCTAACTAAACCCAACTTCGAGCATCTTTGTGCACAAAACACCCACATAGTGTATTTGTCTTGGACTTGAGTACCTGGCAAAAAGCCAGTCTTAAGCCTTCAGAATGAGAGCTTAGCAAAGAATGCTGGCATTCTCTGGGAGTTTAATGTCCACGGCTGACCCCACCCACTGTACTTAGCTTAGAGCTCTTTGGCAAGCAGAGACAAACCGCAAGACAAGTTTTATCAACTGGTAAACCTGTTGCTGGAGAGAAAAAAAATGACTTCAATAAAATATTTCAACAACTATAGTACATTTTAATTAGGTGCATACCGCATAATTATAGGTCTCTTTTTTAATGTATACAGCTTGAGAAAAACAAAGCCTTGATGCTTTTGACTTTGGGATGGGTTCTTTAGAAGTGACCCCTGGAGTAAACATACCTGTTTGTAGGTATCGAAAGTGTTAGTTGAACCGCTGGGCACTAAAATGAATTACTAATGATTCTTATCTTAATGCATGAGGCACATCAAAAGAGAGTTTGACGTGTCACTTTTCTGCTCCTAAGCCATTTTTATCAGAGATTGTATGCAAGGTGTTGTATTCAGAAGGTAGGAAACAAGCTGGGTATATTAGTTTTGCCGCCCAGCTTCATGTTTACAGTCCTAAACCTTCCTGTGTTTTTTCAGGTGTGTTAATTCAGTTGTTTCGATGGAAGTAAATCGAGAAAGATAACGAAACATCCGGCACAATTTCCCATTATGCGAAATGGCAAACTGCACATTTTGCATAACACAAAAGTCGAGACTTGCGAATGATTTTGCAAGCTTATGAAAAATGTTGTAAAGGTTTAGTAACCACCCACTGTCCATCCTGCACTATTCACCCTTGTATACTTTTGGGGTCATTTAGATCCGGCTGTTTACCTAAAAGTGAGTGCAAGTATTTTTAGTGCCCATTTAGCATTTGCTGCTTTCAGGAGCAAAGCACAAACTGCCCTCACTCTCCTCGTTGCACGGAAAAGCTCTCCAGGTCAAAGACCACAAGGTTCCTTATAATTAATATTAACGAGTCAGAAATAGGATTGCAGATCTATGTCTTGGCATATGCCAGTCCTCCTCAATTAAAGTCTTTACAGAAGACGAGCAACCTGGGAGCCTTGTTTGACAAGGACCTCTTTTCACACCTAAGTTTAGGCAATGACCAAGAGTGCCTTCCAGCTCCGACCACAACCTTATAGGAATCCTTCGTCTGCTGATGCCTCCCAACAAAATATAAAAGATTATAGTAAGCTTCATGTAGAGTGTCTGCCTTCGGCACCCATTAAAGATACCATTACCAGAGCACTATTAATAACTGGAGGGGATCAGAAGCAATAATCCTTATTATGCCATAATTAATGCCCATCAGACCACCTCTGGATGGGGCACTAGCTTCTGCTGCCAGGTTCAGAGCTTGGTAGGGGAGAGAGAAGTGCTGACATTGATCGGGACTACCAGCAATGACGATTTCAATAGCTAAACCTCCAGTTTACAAATGCAGCGGGGAGGGGGGGTGGGGGGGGGGGAGGGGGAGGTACGAACCTTGATGGGAATAATCAATTGCCTACTGCAGCTAAGGTTAAAATCAGGATGCTGACTTCTACATATTTTGACAGAAGGCTACAGACAAGATTTAGAGGTCAAGTGCCACTCTCCCTTGATTTCTTCATGCCGAATATACATTCGTCAGTCTGGTCAGTGAAAGGTGACAAGAACTATCAATGTCTGGGGATGGAATATCGCAGGAAGACGAAGGTGGAGTCCTTTTACACTTTAGTTAGTTATAGAAGATTATTGCGTCTATTAGTAACTTCAGAGCAGGGCCCTTCAACTAGGTCAAAGGTCATGTGAATTCACATCATGTGATAACATCACGAATAATGAGTGAGTGTGTAATGAGAACCTCACTCCATCAACAACTATACTGAAATGTTCTCACTCTCACTACAGTTCAAAACTATTTGGAAGTTTGTGGCAGTAAGAGTCAAAACAACGAATTCATCAGTTAACCATTAACATATGTGATGCCGCTGCCAAAATGTAACAGAAGGGCTGCACAATATCACACTCGCGCTCGCTGCACGATTCTGAGAACAGAAAGTGGGTTCTGCAAAAAGCACTTGAATATATCATAGTACAAATTAATGTCCCTTTCAGCGCACTCTGTCCAGTTATATGAAATCTGGAGCGAAGAAGGGGACTTGCACGTTGCCTGAAGTGTTTTTCTTGCCATCGAACAAAGACAGTAACATTTGGGCCAGATGCTCTTTTCTTCAGAGCAGATTTGATGGATATTTTTATAATATAATTTCTGCCAATTCACATGGTCCGTAAACTTTTCATGGACTGAGCACACCGAATAGAAATCTGAATCCTGTTTTCTGTAAATTAAAGGTACGATTTACGTAGTGATCTAAACGTTAGCATTTTCTTCTAGGATTCAACAGCATTAAACTCGCCATTTGTTCATAGTCTTCTTAGAACTTTACTGTACGTTCACAGAGAAGAATAAAGTCAATAAACGAAGTTCACTGCCTGTCAAACATTCATCCGAACATAAGTGATCTTACTATATTGTTGGTGGTCAAAGCTCTGTAGTCACATAAAGTACTTTAAATGAAACTTACTGTATGTGGCCAAATAAAACATATCAGACCATGACTATGTTTCCACACTCTACAAATGCCTGACCTATTGTATTTGATTGTATTAAATGTGTAATAAAATGAAACCATAAAAATGGCAAAGGAAGGGAAATTAATGGAGCAGTTTAAAGAGGTAGTAAGCCAGTTAGTAAAAGCACATTATTGAGGTAAAAACTCGAAATACCAAATAATATAACTTCACAGTTGCAGAATTTCTTGTTCACACACAAAATTTAAATTGCGGGTTCACAATACGTTTAAAAAACAAAATGTGCATAAAATAAATGCGAGGTTGCTTAGACTTTCAACTGAGATCCTATATCAACCAAGCCTATAATTGTGATTTTGTTCGTTTGGAAAATTACCCCCCCCCCCCACAACTCACATTAAGTCTATTAAATATATGAGTGGAATTCTCAAGGGGCCCATTGGTTAACGTTGTGCCAGTTACAAATAAGATAAGGTGGCAGAAAAGACTAGGTGTGAGGAAATTTCATAAGTTAGTCTAAAATGTTAGTGCTGGCAATGTCGGCCAACATTTTTTAAAAGACCTTAAATTTGGCATTAGAAGAGGAGTATTTTTTACAACTCCCATTAGAACTGCTACTTGCCATCAGATATCGGCTTCTGTTGGTCGGCATATGTATTGTGTTGTTTGCTAGGAGTCAGTACCAGATGTACGAATATCTTGTCACAAAATAATGGTCGGAAACTTGAACAAGTATTTTTGACAAGGTAAAGATTTTAAACAAACTGACCTACGCACTAGTAGGTCAGTTCTTGAAAAAAACGATTTGTAGTGGATCAGAATCTGACCTACCTGTTGCAAATTGACACTCACTTTCAAAAAGAAGCCATCACAAGGATGGTTGCCTGGTGGTACACCATGCCTGCAATTATATTTCAATAATGCCAAAACATTTTTAAAATGTAAGCCATTTTTCAGGAAACCGGGCTGCACTTTCTTTTTCAAAAAAAAAGTTTACTTTTTTTGGTTGTTTGAGAGTTTGCAGTGTCCTGGGGATCAATGTCGACTCCCAAACAAACATTTTTTTAACACTCACAAAGGGGAAGGAGTCCCCCAGGGACCTCATTTATCTTTTTGCAAATTAGTTACCATTCCAACTTAGGCGACAGTAACATTTGAGTTATTTATGAATGTTATTTCGGTCCTAAACCATTGATACATATGGATAGGAATTGCTATTTGAAAGAGATGTCTACAACACACCTCTTCTAATTAGCAAATTTGAATTCATTTCTAAATCAATTTTAGGAGTTTGAAGAAAGTTACTGACTCCATAAGTGGGTTTAATACATTGCTAATAGCAGCATTTCAGTCACAAACTACAACTAAGGGCATTTGTGACTGAAAACTGCTTTGGACATCTGACCTAAGTGCCAACATTGAATGTGTATTTATTTATTTATTTGTTTATGTGCAAGATTTTATGTAGCACTACATTGCCATCTTTTGGACACAGCAAAATACCTGAACACACATAAAAACAGGGAAAATGCCTAAAAGGTGTAAATCATTGCAGTTCAAACATCAGGTTGCAAAAGTACAGAAATATAATTTCCTTTTAGTCCATTACAAACGTCCGAGTGCTCAAGAGGTGCAAAATGTGATGGGGTCAACGACATATCGGCAATTTTTATTTCACATTTGCGAGCTTTTTCTCAGTACAACTTCTTAATTAGCTATTAATGTAGTATTGAGAGAGACCAGACTTTCTGGTTAAGGTAACTGCACGGATAGGAATGTGGGAAAAAAACAGGTAGGAAAAATGGGGAGCCCAGTTAGGTGCAATCTGTTAGTGAGGTGAGTAGACATAGTCCAGATAGGAGATAATGTTGGACTCCCTTTTGCTTTCCTCAATCTGTGCAATTATACATGTACAGTGAGATGTTCCATTACGAATGTTGACTGGAGCTTGAAATGTTACTTGCAGTTATCTTCAAATTGCATTTTTCCTTACTGATCCCCAGCAATGATTTGTGGGAAGTTGGGATGAAGTGATCTTAGCTAATCACATTCTGTCTTACATGTTAGTGTGAATCATTAGACTTGAAAGGGAAGCAGTTCATGTTAGCTATCACTCACTTATTCAAATGCTTGCCTATACAATGATGATTTTACAAGCTGTATGCATGAAAGAAGTGTGGCTTCTGCTTTCAAGGATGGATTTAGAGAATTCCACAGTTTGATCTTGGGATTCAGAGGGATCTGCCTCTTTATTTCTATTGTTTGAATATAGCCTTAGAACCAGCCGTAGCAGGCTCTACCGGCTATTAAAGGCCCGCTCCCCGCGTTAAATGCCCGAGCCGAAGGCGAGGGCATTTAACAAGGGAGAGGGACTTTAATAGCCGGCAGAGCCCGCTACGGCGGGTTCTAAGGCTATTAGAACATTCTGCCACACAGGCAGAATGTTCAATTAAAAAATAAAAAATGTTCACGGAGCCCGAGGGGATTAAAATCCCCTCGGGCTCTGTGAGGCTTTGTTCACAGCTGTTGCTGCGAACAAAGCGAACATTGGAATGTTGGCGCTGCGGGCTTTTACCGGCCAGTAAAAGCTCGCAGCACTCCATTGTTTTCAATGGAGCCCCCAGCATTCCGATGTTCTAATATTAGTTGGATAATCATGTGAGAGTTTGATAATCTCAAGATTCTAGTTGGGGAATAGCCTGTAACAATTTTGTGAAGGTACACTGGTCTTTGTTCTAATAGACTTTGTGCATCGAAATTGAATGGTAGCTTTACCTTTACAGGGAGCTTGTGATGGTATTTCAATACCTCTGTCACATGATCATGTCATTTCATGTTCAGATATTGCTTTGGCACTTGCTTTCAGGCCAGTTGATATCTGTTGGTACTTTATTTGGGAAATGAATGTCAATCTTACTGTAGTAGTTCAGTTAGATCTCACCAATGAGCTAGACAGGGCTGCACAGGTTATCTGCATAGAAAACTAGGAGTTTGCTTTTTACTAATTATTTAAGGCTCAAATAAAAGGCTTGGAAAAAATTATGAGAAGAATTTTCACTTTATATGTGAGTATTGGAACCGGATCTGTTTTTGTTGGTTAGTCGTATGGGAGAAAATCATCCTTCGTGCTATCCGCTTTTTAGCTGTTTGGAGCCATTTAGACAAAGGGAGTATTCTTTCATTCCTGATCACCTACGACTGAGGGACTTAAAAATCCTGTTTTAAAATCTTCATCTATCTTCTGGACATATGTTGATCTGAGTGTCATAAGTATACATTTTGAATAGAAGAATGATGAGATCATCGGAGCTACTCAATACCCATAGAACTACAGGGGGATAACTCAATCTGTGGCATGCCGTTTTATATGTTACAGCTCACTGATTTAACTCTCCTGTCACTTAGTTGTTGCCTATGATTAATAAGAAAGATTGACTCCATTCTTTCTGGCTGTTGATCGGAATGTTGTGATTCACTGTATCAGACTCTTGAAGGTGTAGAAAAACAGTGATCTATTGTTGGCAATGGATTTAGGAGGTCCTTCCTAATGTTAACCAGTCCTATTTCAGCCCCTCTTGCTATTTTGAGATCTCACTGGTGGTCGTGGAAAAAGTTTGTTTGTTCCACTTTGTCCTGTTGTTATCTAATCACATCTTCCACCATTCTTCTCAGATGGAGGTGTTTGGAAACAGGTTTTTTCTGGGTCTTCAAGATCTGCATTATCATATGCATTTCAGTGGTGTCAGTACTCTGCCATGAAGTAGGGATCATTGACTAGCTTTGTATTATTTCAGTAGCGGTAAGCAGGAACCCTTTCATACATGCAGCAGAGCACAGCTTGGTATGTAAATTAATTATGTTGATTTTAAGTTTGAGACTGTTTACTCAACCTCTTCTATATGTTTACATATATCTAAGGTACATGATGAGCAATTGGGGACAAGCTCATGGTTTGAGTGTGTCTTCCATACCCTTTCTTTTATTTATGACTTTCATTTTGAAGATTGAATGCACCTTCTAGAAGTGATGTCCAGTTGAGTAGGGGGTGTCAATTGATGTCTCTGTTTGGGTCAACACACAGAAGATGTTAAAACTTTGCCCAGGCAGATCTTATTCCTTATTCATTTGGTTTAAGTAAAAGTTTATCTTTGCTGTGGCATTATGGGAGGCATGAATTTATATATTTGGGTTGGGTTCTTTCTTTTTTCATTAGTCCCCATTGTCTTTCTAATTTCTTGCCCACTCATTTATGGTCGGCAAGCTTTTAATTAACTTGGCTTCTTTTATTTTTTATTTTGATTTCACTTTGGCTATCTTCTGTCAAATTGCTACATAAATATATTTGATATATTTCACTAGATGGTTTGAACAAAATGTCCATGGCTAATGTCATCCCTCTTTTCAAGTCTTCTCTTGTAATATGTCATTTGTAGTTTAGCTTTATTTTCCTTCCTAAACTGTCTATTTTGCCTAAATTCAGGAGATATCTTATACTTGAGTTCTTCCCGGGTAATTCATAGTGGTGCGATGGAGACAGCTCAGAGATTGAATGTGTGATAATATTGGTGAACATCAGATTGAAAATATGACTGACTATATGAAGCGAGCCATTCATTAATAATAATATTGAATATTTTATTGTCTACTTAATAAAAATCAATATAATGTACACACATTTGAAAAAAAAACTACATTCTAACAACTATACGTCAATCATACAATCTAGATCTAAACGTGGTAAAACAAAAGAGCTTCAGGCATGTACTTTCGAGAAATGATAACATTTACAAATGTGTCCAGTCTATAATAATTGGTTCCTAAAAACATTACCAATCATATTCAAGAGTTAGTGCAAGATAGCACTAAGGTGTTTAGGTTTTTTTCAGTTCATTCTAGACATTATAGAATAATAAAACAAGAATTGACTCCCTTCTAAAAAACTAAAACAATTATAATTAACAGTCAGTGCAAGGTAGCTCTAAAGTGCTTGGGGTTTTTCAAGTCACTGTAGACATTATTAGACAATAAAATGAACCTTTAAGACAATAAACAAATTCAGCTCGATTTTTAACTAATTTCTGCAGCCTAATGCTAAATGTATCTAAATAAACATTACTTTAATAGGGGCAAAACTGGAAAAAATGTCTTATGAACCACTATATATTGATAGTAAACGGGGTAAAACATGTACAAGGTAGAGCTAAAGTGCTTATCTTCCTGTCTCTATTTTATCAGGGGTATCATTTTTTATTTAAGCAGGTGAAACACATACGTATATAAAGGCTGGCCATTTAGGATACAGATGTAAACATGCTGTCCGTTTTGATCCAAAACTTGATAATTAGGCAGATCAAAGGAATTGACCTGCCTGATAAACAAAGCATAACAGCCTGACAGCAAGTTCTCACTCCTGCTTCCAAGAACTGTGGTTTTCACAGAGTTCGTCGTGCATATAGCAGGAGAGGACAGACACAAACTATGTGCAATAGGGTCACTTTTGTGTGACCGCAAAGTCTACAACAGCTTGTTTCCCATTGTTGCAGCCAGCTTGGGGTACCGTCCCTTGTTGGATATCTGCCAATACTTAACTGGTGAAATGCATCCATCCTGTGAGGAGGAAAGCATGAACGCAGGTAAGGCTGGACCCAAATGTTTTCATAGGAGTTTATTACTGTCCAAGCATGCTTCTTGTCTGCTAAACTATGTTTATCAGCTACGCTTCATATCTCAATTTAAAAGGTTCTTGAAGGAAACTTTATTAATGTCTGAAAGCCCGGATTGTTGGTAGTCAAGAGAGTGAAAGCATGCTGATAAGTAAGATTTCCAAGCACCAGTATTATCAGAGTTATTTATTTTTGTGCTAACACAAAATTGCTAGAGAACCAGGCTCAGAAAAAAACAGGGTGTGTATGCTTTTTAGAAAGGCAGCCTGTCTCACTGGGACTTTACATTGAAGACCACACTCCAAGCAAATTTTTACATGGCCAATGTTCTTTAGAATCTTGAAAACAGACATGAAAGCCTTAATTTGTAGCTGGTCAATGCATTGTTTAGTATATTACTTGAGATTGAGGCTTTCTGTTAGTTCTGTCACTGGTTTACATTAAGATCTGTCCACTCAGAAATTGATGTCCCCCATTAACAGCCAATTTAAAAAAATCAGTCAAGGAATCATTCAGTGTTCTCACAAGTGTTGTCTGTGGACAACCTGCTAAGGATCTGTGAGAAATACTTACCAAAATTAACTGGTCCTCATTTAAGTTCCTAAGACTCAATAACTGGTACAATATTACATGAGGAGAACCAGGAAATATTCACCTTACTATTTGATGAAATGGTCTGCGCTCACTTAAAGATTTCAAAATATAAATCTGTCTTTCAGTGACAGATGGTAAATGGGAATCATGTTTCACAATTTCCCAAATAGCTTATCATGTCCTCATATCTAGTGCAATGAAGATCTAGGGATCTAGGAAGTGTTTTTATTAATGCTTTCCAGACTATGGGTGCAAAAATTGGAAAAACAAATTTTGTGCATGGCCACATCCCTACAGATTGTCCATGTGCAAACAGCACAAGGGTACTTAAAGGATTCACATACCTCTTTCTCATAAGAATGTTCCAGTTTCAACACGACTCCTCAGTTTTGTCTGCCCTAGTATGTAAATGGGGCATGCATGTCCTCTATTTGCAATGGTGGACCTTCTACAATAAAACTCACTTAAAGGCTGCTTGCTTGATTTCATTTGAGTCCCTTAAATTAAGGGTGGAAATTCAGTCGCACATATTTCTCTTGATTAACCTATTCACGCTTGTCCGTAATAATGTGATTTCTGGACCGCCTGGTCAAACGTGAGGTCTCAGTCCCATCCTGAGTGATTGACGGGAGGCAATAATACAGTCCAGCAATTTTGCACACAGTCCACCCTTCTCAATATAGGAGGCCAGCTTTGTGAACTGGAGCCAAAGTGCAGGATTAATGCTCATGCTCATTTATGAGAGCATACTCTTTCTTGAAAATCTGCATACCATTCCCTGTGAATCTGCATGAATTCTCTCTGAGAGCAGTTTGTTTTTGAGGGGTTGGTTTGTAAAAGTGTAAGCAAAGTCTTCATTACCCTTCACAAAACTGGCATTCATGAGATGTGAAAAAACATCAGACCAGAGACCTCTTTGTTGATTAAAGAAAGGATGGAAGTGGAGTAGAAAGACAGTTGTATTATTATAGACTTTAGGGTTGTTTAAAGGAAAAGTTTGCAGCAGAGGAGACAGGAAGGAGCACACAATTTAACAAAGAAGAGAATTCAAGGGCAAGATAGACTGTGAATTGATCTGAAGACTATCCACAGTCTGACAGATCTATGATGAAAGAAAGTGTGGGCGTAGGGGTGGGTTGAAAATTAGCTAGGAAGGGGAACAAAGCAGGCAGAAAAAAGTCCAGATAGAGGTACGAAATAGCAGTGAAAACCCATGAAGGGACAGGGAAGTGCAGCAGAGGCATAAAAGTGAAAATGCCTAGTAATGATCCCGACATGACTATGGTTAAACCATGAATAAGTTCGAGAGGGGACAGCCAATAAGGTGAGACCAACCTACACCAGCCCCTTGGCAGAGCTGCTACCTTTGGGCCGACAGGCGCTTTCATCACTCACTCACTCACTCACTTGCCATCTTACCAATATGTTCATACAGAATATACCATTTTTCTCTTACATTGCTCTGCTCTTTGTCATTCATCCTTCATTGGCTCCTTCTCAACTCATCTTTGTTTATAGTTTCACTGTTTCTCCCACTAACATGTTACATTGTCAAATCTACTCCCCACTCTGACAACATCTGTAGACAGATGGTGCAAAGGCACAAGTCTCTACACAGAGTCATTGGCTTCAAAAACTTGCTGGAACATAGGATGTTTACTGTCTCAGTCACTACACATACTTATAGTTATACCTATATACCGAAATTTAAAAGGTTACCTGCACCCATCCCTAAGCTATTGCTATGGCTATATCTAAAGCTACGCCTATACCTCTACTTATATCTTTACTATACCCATTATAATATATATACAAATGCTTACAGGCATTACTGGTGATCAAATTAACAAATGTGTCACACTCAGAAGCATGTCTTTGAAAATGATACTTTACTACGTGTTGAAAATTAGCAGAAAAGACACAACCCAATAATCACCGTGCTTTGTCGAGCAAGGAACCCAAACTATTTGTATAAAATGACATTTGTTTACACAGATCAGGGCCACTGTGTACACTGCAGAAAACCTGTTTCTAATTCTCTATTATTCCCTTTGTAAATTCTAATCCGAAAATACTGAAGCTATACATAATACATTTGACTGTCAACCTGCATTTTTCTACTCACAAATTTGCATGTCTGGGAGTACTAGCCAGTTACAGCACATTTTATTCTGACTCAAATGGTGTGTTGCTCCATGTCACACGTACAGAAGTGGACACACAAGAGAGAAATGCTGACACTAAACAGAAGAAACATTTTAAAGCAAATTTTAGAAAACTGTCACGTGACTCCCTCACACCAGGTGAATTACAGCACCCTGATGTTGCTCAAATTCCTCAAGCCAGGATAGTGTTAAGTATTTTTATGGTGCCACTTTTGTGCAGTGTTCAAGAATCTCACCGTTTGAAAATTTTAAAAAGGTCCACAATTCAACTTCTCCTATGGTATTTTTTTCTGCATAGATGGCAACAGATGTCCCAACTCAAAATGGAGCAGAGAAAGGTGGCTCTGTAAGAGAAAAACTTAGCTGAAAGAGCTTTAAGGAGCTGACATTGAAAGGAAAGCAGGCATATTTCAGCAATATTGGTGTTAGCACTCCCTCAATGACAGAGACAAGAATGTCAGTACCCCAAAGTCCTTGAACTGAGTTGTGTGACAGGAGATAACATTGATACATGTTTTTTAAGCTTACGAGGTGACCCTGAGAGTATACAAAATGACAGAAGAGCACTTGGGGAGGGGGTTCTGGGTAAGAATATGCCTCCAGTTGGGAGGGACACACTTCTGACCCTAGAACTACAGGACTAAGCCAGGTACACTCCCATGAAAGCCATTATTCCAGCTACATTTGGGCTGTTCTCTGAAAAGTATTGGCCCTGATTCGTCAACAGGGTCCTAGCTCGGAAGGAGGCATTCTCTGCCACCTACTTAGATGACATTGTCTTCAGTTCCAGCTTGGAAGACATCTGTACCAACTCCAGGAAGTGCTTTGGGCCCTGCAGCAGGGAGCATGTCTATCAAGGCAAGTAAGTGCCAGGGTTCTGTCTTATATTTGGATGACACAGTGGGTGGTGGCATCTTCTAAAACACAGACTGAGGTGGGGGTCTTCCTGGGCCTTACAGGAAACTATAGGAGGTTTAATAAGGAATATGGCACCATTGTTGCTGCCATAACAAAGATGACGTCAAAGAAGCAACCCAGGAAGGTGACATGGACAGAGCCTGACAGAACACCTTTGACAGTCATAAGGTGGCTCCTGACTTATCTAAGTGGTTTATAGTGCATGCAGTTGCTTAGGATCATGTCATAGGGGCTGTCTTAGCTCAGTTAAAGGAGGAGGGCCTAGACCAACCGGTAGCCTTCATTAGCAGAACACCTACTTCCCTGGGAACAGAGGTGGAGTGTGATTGAAGGGAGGTCTTTGCTGGAGTCTGGACACTGAAGAATCTGAGACCACATCTGTTTAGGACTCACTTTCGGGCTCAGACAGAACAAAGGTCCCTCAGCTGGCTCAGGCACATGATGGGTGAAAAGTCCAAACTGTGGAAGTGGTCCATCTCCCTACAGGGAATGGATTTTATGGTGTGACACCTTCCTGGGCCAGACAACGCCAATTTGGATGGCCTATCCAGGTTCTTCCACTTTAGAGATAAGAATCAAGAGGTTGGGTAGTTCTCCACACTTTCAGCTAGGGGGTGCACATGTTAGACTTGTCAGCTTTAGGGTGATCTTCCCCCAAACTTTTTGTCTGCATCCTCCAATTTTGCTGATCTCATTTTTTCTGCCCTTAGGGCTCTGTGGGCATTACCACTTCTAAACAGTGCTAAAGTGCATGTGCTCACTCCTTAAAAATAGTAATGCTCGTTTATCCCCAGTTGGCATATTTAATTTAATTATCAGTCCCTCGTAAAGTGCCACTGCATGTGCGCAGCAACTGTAAATTTAATGTTTTTAGGGGGCCTTCAGCACTGATTGTGCTGCCCACTTAAGAAGCCCTTTAAACATGCCTCAGGGCTTCCATTGCAGTCTGTGTGTGCAGTTTTGAAACTGTCATTTCTACCTGGCAAAATAAACCTTTTGCCAGGCCCAAACCTTCCACTTTACACGGTCCACCTCTCTCATAGGTTACCTCCGGA
The DNA here is from genome assembly GCF_031143425.1 of Pleurodeles waltl. Lineage (NCBI taxonomy): Eukaryota > Metazoa > Chordata > Amphibia > Caudata > Salamandridae > Pleurodeles > Pleurodeles waltl. The sequence continues at coordinate 931,757,342 of NC_090448.1, read as the reverse complement.
GTTACCTTATTACATTTAATAAGCTGTATTGTCCAAGTGGGAACAGGAAACCAGTTCATGTTTCGTGTTTTTGAAATTATAGTGAACAATCCTCTCTCATGATAAAGTGGGATTTTAAATTGCAGTTTTGAAGAGACCACTTTCACAAAGTTGCATATTCCTGCCTTAGCCATTTAGTGCCTGTAGCCTGTCCCTGCCTCTCATTACTGGGTGTAGCTGACAGTTGGGCTTTGTGTATTCTTCTAGACAGCCACACACAATGGAATGCTTAGAGATGCCTGGGTGGGCCCTCACTAGCAGGATGGGAGGGTGGAGCTGGGCACATCCCTACTTACACTTGCATAGGCTGTGTCCTGCCTCCACACAAAGGACTGCATACCCCCTGTAGTTAGTCTAGAGCTGGTACAGGGAAAAAAGGATACCTGGGGACTTCATAGGGAAACGTCTTGTAGCTTCTCCCACCTTCCAGAGGAAGGGCACAAATTAAAAACATTGGATCTCAGGCACCACCTCTTCAGTACACTTCTGGACACACAGATACTTTTCCAGGAAGAAGGACTGCTGTGCTGTTGCAAGTTCTGTCACTCTGCTGGACTGCTGCTCTGAAGGACTCCTGCCCTGCAGTGCTGACCTGCTGCCTGCCTACCTCTTGCTTGTGTGAGAAGGACTGGACCTGCATCTTTTGAACCCAGGGCCCACAGGGCCAGTTGGTTGGCCTCTTGACTAGAGCCTCAGAGAATGAAGGCTCCAATGACTTTGAACCTAGCACCTGGACTCTGCCCTCTGTAAATCCTACCCTGCCAATTGGTGCCATCCCAGTCCTGGATCTTTGGAAGTGGGGGTAAAGGGGCTCCGCCAGGCTATCTATCGATCCAGCAAAACCAACGCATCTCCTCTGCTGTGTGGTCCAACCCTAAGCAGAACCGATGCATAGCCTCTGCTGCAAAGGTTCTCCCAATGTAAAGGACTCTGCATCTAACTTGCATCCTACATTGGAACTGCTGCCTGTGTGAAGCTTCCTTGAACCAGGCCCTGGCATTTCTCATTGACTGCAGCCTCACCAAAGACGCAGATTATTTCTTAGCAGCCTCCCACCTTCTCAGAACTATCACATTGCCTTAACTGTGTGGCATGTCCTCTATGCTGGACTTTGCCTCACAAGCCGTCATCAATGGAATCCTCGAAGATAACACAGGACCTAACATCGCAGCTTCACAGCACCTTGGAACTGATGCATCACATTGGCTGTACGGCAATAAAAAAGTGTTTGCCGTTTGGGAGTGCAAATGCAGGGACAGAGGTTTGCTGTTCTTTGCAAGCCTATATCTATGCATTTGCAGCCAACCATGGGGAGTCTTGCCTAGTTAATAGTCATTAAGTAGGTTATTTTATGATGCTCTGCTAATGTACAATTGCATTTCGATTCGCAAGCCAGTTGGCTTTCATTTGCACATCCCTGGCCTGTGAATGAGAATTGTGCATTTTACAGGATGCTGTGTTGGGGCCTTTATTGCGATTTCATAGGAGTGTGCACATTGATTTGAAAAGTTGGATTCTTTAATTGATTATTTTTCATTTAAAAAAAGTTGTTGCATGAAGGGAATGAAACATAAATACTCACATTAAAACTTAAAGTTCTCCAAAGAGCACAGATCCTGAGGTATTTGAATGTAGCATTTCTTCACTTTTATGACTTAGCCTTTTCAATAAAAATATCGGTTTAGTCTTTGTCTGCCTAATCAATGGGGGAAATTAATAGTGCGTACAATGTCATTCTTTAAGTCCTCCAGAAAGCCTTCATTTCTTTGTGCATTTTGTTCATGGTACTTCTTAGGGGTTGAGCTAGGAGTGGCAGATTTACATCACTTGCTGATATACACTTACTCTGATGATATAATAATGTCAGTACTCTGCACTTGCCACTGTTTCAGGTCGGTGTGTTTATCACATAGTATTTTGACATTTAACCCTTCTTCATCATTCAGGGGAGTAAGATTCCGGTAATATGAACTCTTTTATCATACAAGTAGTTGTGGTGTTGGTAAACATCTGAAAATAGGTGTTACAGTGCTGTGCAAAGTTGAAAGATGCATATAAATGGCGAAATTGAGTTTTCCATAGACCGTTGTGATAGTTGCAAAAAATGGTATTCCACATTAATATTGACTCCAGAATATTGTGGTGGTGCCAAAGTACGATGACCAAAATATTGACAAAATAAGTATACATAGGTGTACTATACGTAGCTTTGCATTTATGTAACTTGATGTTACGAATAGTCAATACTTACCTAATGCACTTATCTTGTCTAAATTGTGGGTCCTCTAGATTGGGCCCAAGGTATTTTGGTAGCCCGATATTTCTTTAGTGAAAATATGCTTTTACCTCTTCACTTACGACTTTGAGATGTTATTTATTCCTCTAGCGTCTAGCAACTAAAACAATTTCCTGTATAAAGGGACAGACCTGGCCATGGTGTTCCGAAATCTGCCTCGTTTAGGGCAGGACCTCTGACACGTACCAGTCTGTCCTTTTTTGTGTCAGGCTATTGCATGCACAGCACAGCAATAGCAAACATGGCCAGAAAAAAACATCAATCTGTTTATATACTGGGGGTTTTAACATTTTTCAAAACATAAAATATTATGGACTAGATTTAAGAAAAGTGGTGCTAGATTGCATGTAGCGCCAGTTTTCTTGTGACCCCTTGTGCTGCCCTACCACCACTATGTGTGCGCCGTAACAGCGTAAGGGTAAGGGGTAATAGTGTCAGAATTTCTATCTCTATTAATATACTGTTCAGGGTTAGTGCCAAAAGTTTGGCGCTAAACCTGAGCAGTACACAGGGGCCCATTGAAAACAATGGCATGCCTCCTTTTAATGCCTGCCTAAAAATGCCCAAAGAAATTGTGCAAATAAATCTTTTAGATTTCTTTGCGCCATTTGTTCGGCACCCCTAATGGAGAAACACCCACTCTTGCATAAATGATGCCTGTTGCAAGCATAATGTACCATAAGGGGTTAGGAAGTGGCGCAATGCATACATTGCGCCACTTTGTAAATCTAGTGCAGCGATTTTGGCTTTGTTGGGCCACATTAGCGCAAAAACAAATGATGCTAATGTGGCGCAAAAAGGCGCTAGGGACTCTTAAATCTGCCCCTAAATCCAGTCCATCACACTCCCATGGCTTTTTAGGACAATGGTCATCATCATTTCTTAGACAAAAGTTCTCCTGCCTTGTCACCTTAACACCTACAGCATAAAAAATCCCATCCATGCTGTGGGAAACAGAACACATTGTGCGGGCTGTGGGCGGGGATGTCCAAATGAGACCTGATTAAAAGCACACCTTAGCACACAAATGTCAATCCGTCCAATACGAGAAGCTCTCTTACGTCAAACAGAGCACAGCTATGCAGTATTTCACAGACGATTCCAACCACCAAGAACTAGAATTACTAAATTTTCATATTCAAGAAGAATTTTATTAAGACTTTTTCAAACAAAACAATGCATTCATGGAGTGGTTCTCGCATCAAACCTTGGTTGCTGGTCTTGAAAGTGGACAAAAATCATATGATATGATGATGGGTAGATTCTAACCACTAATACTAACAAATCTAATTTTCATCTGCACTCTGTGTGAACAAAACACATAGCTACTTATTTATCTGAACATCTGCCATGGTATGCAAGAAATACATTTAGAAGCATTCCTGCTCCTGCCCCCCATCGTTTGATTCATTTGAAATTCATGGAGAACATTCTGCCCTTAAGTAGTGCTTGGCACAGAGACATTGCAAAGTGCAGCCATGGCTTTAACAGAGCCTTGGTCATGCCAAGATGATTAAATAAATGATGACTTCTGCACTGGACGCTGTTATAAATTAGAAGTGAGCCTAGATCCTATTTCGCCACACTCAGAGCTCCCTGTGAAGGCCAAGGAAAATTTGGCATGACTTAGAAAAAGGGAAAATTAGACTTGGGGAAAGTTAAGGCTTGGCAACAACATAGGCTCTTGGACGAAATAGCTCAGTCTGCTCTGCCTTGATCCGTTGTGAATGTCAAAATGAGATGATTTCGTATAGACGCAGGAGTTGTATTTTTAGAATTCATGCCCAAAGGAAGGAATAAAGCAATCTATTTCTGTTGCTGTGAAATTAATTATAGAGAGCGAAGATTTCAGCACATCGGACACCTTCATCACCTGCTTGTGAGACTCACCTACTGTTGATTATCACACACGTCCTTGATTTTCAGTAGAAATGTCACAACAAAATGCCTAATGTTTCATATTTTCAGATTTTTTTAATTAAATATTGCTTTTTGAGAGGTTTATTTGCTTAACTCTGCGAAAGTCACCAGTCAATGGTGATGACGCAGAAATGAAGGTTTTACATTTATTAGCGCTTAAACGTAGTACTGCAATAATCATGTGTGACTTTAAAAGATTGTACGGGGACAAAATGTGCCCTTAGAGTAGTTCGCCAACATTTATGAGCGTGCTTTATATAACGTGATGTATTAGAACTGCACGAATCCGACATAATCGTAAACGTGTGCTAGGATTTGCTTGTTTGAAATGCTTTAGCTTAGCATAACTTTAGTGGAGGCTTTGGCCTAGTTGCCTGGTCTCACGGTTTAGATGCTCGTATTTTTCCAATGTGCTATTAAACGTGTATTTTTGCTTGAAGCTGTACTTTTCCACTGAGATCGTTCACATGCTTATCTTAAGGTTTCGTGCCAGCCTGGCATTTTTCTCTTTGCTCCAAGGTCGATCTGCAGGTGCGGACAATGGAAGCTCTGAAAGTGAGTTAATTGGTATAAAATGTTGCAACTTGCGTACCCGTCTCCAAGGATAATGTATGCTTAAGTAAAAGCTTGAGAACTGTTGTTTTTGATTGGATAATTTGAAGTCAACCTATGAACCCTCCAATGGAAGACCCTACTGGATTTGAACTGTTGTCTATTTAAACCAGGTGCACGAGAGGAAAGTGGCCATTATTGGACATCCCGCCATTTTGCAGGACATTGCAGCTATTATGGCCCACCTTGCTGCGACGCCATTTTGAAAGAGACTCTGATGCTTTCTCTAATCGAGAGAAAGAGACTTTAAGAAATTCTCGCCCTAGAGACTTTAACTTTGATTCGTCCCTTTGCATGAAGTAATAGTTTTGTCCCTTTGCCGCTGAGAGGCGAATGCCCCGTCCACCCCTGCCCCTTTGCCCCGTCCCATGCTGATCGAGAAATGGTACCTGTTGGACGAAGACTTCCTTGAATGCTGATTGTGATTGGTAAATATGAAAGGAAATTGTACAATTGCATTGTGTTTCTTTTAGGTAACCAACTGCTGATTTTTGGATAAGATCCCTAGCTAGGAGTTTTTCCAAATTAATGTTGCTAAATTGTTTTTGCATGAAGTCCCACATGCCGATGCTAATTTGAGGTTAGATGAGGATTCCTTTTGTTGCACGATGCAATTTGAGACCTTGTTATGCTGACTAATGTATGCAATTAGCTCATTACAGATTATAGTTTTAGTGATTTGCATTGCTATTATCGAATGCCTTGTTATTCAAATGCTGCATAAATTGCATCTGTTTCGTCGTTATGGACAGCTATTAATGTTCATTTACGTTTATCATTTGGTGTTGAGACACATCTATATTGTGCTAGCTTTGTTAATATAGGGAAATAAATTAATTAACTTTGAATAAACTGGTGTGGTCATTCCTGACCGAAAGGTCAGGGTTCGCCGAAATGTATTCTGGATTAATTGTTAAGTGTTATGTTGATCAGGGTATTGCTTATGTTCGTTATTGATTATTGATCTGATTAAATTGACTGATCTCGGGTGAAGAGAGTCCCACTTAGCCAAAAGATTCATCGGCCTAAAGAGCGTCCAAATACAGGTAAATTATTGGTACGGAACGCTCTATCAGTAGATGGTAGCAGAGGACGGTTTAGACTTTTGGGACCCCACTCGAGACATACATGGTGTTGAATTAATGGTTTAGACTTTTGAGACCCCGCTCGAGAGGTATATGGTGTTGAATTAGATTTTCTTGGGTAAAACAGATTGAGAGAATGATGATGGGCTAGGTCCACCGCGACTTTCCCGGGATCTCGGAGCTTGCGAATGGAGAGAATGGAGGTGTGGAATCAGCGTTGGCGGTACTAGTGATGGTATGAATGAAGTTAGGGTTTTGCGCTTGCACAGCTTATTGCCGCAGATTGTTTGAAAAGGTTGCGAGGATTTTTTTTTTTAGAGAATAGCAGAGGTGCGACTCCGAGTGTAGGAGTAGGGAAGTCGTCGAACTTCATAGAAATAGCGGAGGTGCGACTCCGAGTGTAAGAGTAGGGAAGTCGTCGAACTTCATGTGCGTGTGGCGCTTTGTGCAGAAAAAGGTCCACGTGGTTGTTGTTGTTGAGACGGGCCCTGCGAGGTCAAGAGACTCCGGAGTATGTTGAAAAGTGTATGAGACACTTGTTTTATGTTGTGGTCTGGTCGGTTTAGTAGGTTGATCGGGCGTGGTCAACGAGTCGGTACGTGTGTTAAGGGAGTGAAAGAAAACTTCGACTTCGGGCTTTGACAAAATTCTAAGTGCACTAGAATAGATCACTGACAAGTTGAGAGCAGTCTGCGGGTCAGATTTGCTTGCGAAAGTGGGGACCGAGAAAGATGGAATAACTGCCGAGGCTAGTGAAAAATCCCTAAGGTCCTGAAGCGATTGTGTTACCCTTCCTGTAGTAAACCGACAGATCTGTTTTATTATTATTTTTTTTGATAGCTCGCAATACATGCCAGAAGTTGTTACGAGAGGAGCTGAGTGAAGGAGGACTAGCCGCGAGGCTTTGTCAGCCGCAGTGTGTGTGAGTGTGACGTCACTAGGAGCCGCGCTGGGATAGGTTGGTTGCAGAGAAGGGTCGCGCACGGATTGGACGCAGTCCGTGGGGCTCGATTGGAAGGGGAAAGGCAAGCGAAGAGTATTCCGGGAATTAAAGTCACTTATTGATTACAAACTTTGTGAAATAAAAGACGAGAAAATGAAATTTTTTAAAGCATTAAAGAGTGCGATGAAGGGGGAGTCTTACATTAAAGCGAGCGTAGGAGAGGAAACGCCGCCCGAAGGTACACCAGCTTACATTGTAATGGAGGAAAAAGGGGTAGCTCCGTGCCTTTGGCTAAAGCAATGGCACAAGCTGACAGAGAAACATGGGAGCGTAGCGTTCCCGATCCATGGGACATTCAATATAAGGATCCTAGAGAATTTGAGATTTGCGATGTACGACATGAAGGTACCCCCAAGGCCAGCACAGTTTGAGGCTCTAGCGATTTGGGAACTAATGGCTAGACAACAACAGCAAAATAAGTTCGAGACCAGGATAAGGAAGGTAGAGAAGACACTAGCGGACGCTAGGTGGGATAATGCACAGAAGGTGTGGAGGTCAGATGTATTGTAGGGAATAAAACTGTTTCCCGCAATCACTAAGGAAGAAGAGACGACAGGCAAGAAAGCTACCTGTAAGACAAACAGGAGGTGCTCCAAAGATAGAGAGGACGAGGAAAAGTTGAGAAGAGAAGAGGAGTTAGAGGATGAGGAGTTAATCATGCAATTGCTGAACGACCGTCCACCACCTTATGCAGAGAATGGACAAGGTCCAAGTACCAGTTCTGCCCCTCAGGCACCGGTACAGAATAATGAAACTCCGAATTCAGAAGCGTCATCGGGATCTAAGGACCCGAGTGTACTGTTCACCCCGCAGATACCGCAGGTGAGGAGAATATATCCAGATGTGCCCATGTTGAAACCAGCAGAAAATTATCAACCGCAGGTCCCAAGGTACTACAGCAGTGACAACAGTACGGGAATGATTCTAGATCCAACCATAATGGGAGGACAGAATGGTCACAACCCAACATTGGCACAAGCTGAATCAACCCAGTTTTTGATGCCTCAAAAGCAGATGCAGGGGGGAAACGCACATGCTCAGATGACGGGGAGTCAGATGGGCATGCCGGCAATGATGACCCATAGTGTGGGAATGAACATGTCTCAGAACATGGGGAATGGACAGAACGCAGATGCGATATCCCTACCAATTACTGTAGGTCCACCGGTACCTTTGTACATTCAGCCAAATTCAGGTATGAGCAGTGAAGGATCAATGGTGCAGAGCGGGATGGAAAGGAGGTGCATTCAAAACACTCCAGAGACAACTCCGATAGCGGCTCTGCCAACTGGATCTGGGTCCTTGATGGAGTTTAGTCCCATATGTGCTCAGTCAACAGTGGTGAGGTCGAGTCCCCCACTGGTGATACCGCTGTCATCGAATACTGAAAAGTTGCCGCAACCATCAATGGCAGTCGATGTGAATGCTACACTGATGGGGTTGAACGCGCAACAGTTGACACAATGGTTCAACAGTCTGAATTCCACACAAAGCTCAGGCAGTGGGAAGGGAGAAGACTATCTGAATAGGGTCAGGTTGAACATGGAAGCACAAGAATTGGTGGAAGGGACTATGGGTGTGAATAGGTTAGAGTCCTACTCGGAAGAAGAGCTGAGGTATCTATGTCCCAGGGTTACGAGAGAAGTGAACAAGGTACATAGAAGCTTGCAAGAAATAGCTGACAAAAACGGGGTTGATATAGACAAGACGAAACACTTGAGCAGGAGCTACAGGTTGGATTTCGGGACCACGGATTTTGAACACATGAGGTCAGCAGGCATGAAGGCGCACCTTAGAGAATTGCTGCAGAGTGCACAAGTGTGGAGGTGCTTAGACAAATGGGAAAGCAGATGGGTAAAGAGAAAGGAAAAGAGGAAAGACAGTGTCTCAGAGCTCAACGAGAAAAGACCGCAGAGTAGTGATGCAGTAACCATGTTACCGATGAGGGAGACAGCAGGGGGAAAATTAATACATGTACCGTGGCACAGAAGCGACATTCAGTCTTTTACGGATGATTTTCCCAAACTGAGAGAGAAACCGATTGAATGGTATCAACAGACTGATAGGTTTGTGAAGCTTGCGAAATGCCTTTGGGAAGACCTGAACACTCTCTTTGAGATTGTGGTTCCGGCAGATTTGTGGGAGGATTGCAAAAGAGCTGTAGGTTGGCCGACAAGTGAACCGGAGAGAGACAGGGATACGGGTGCACCATCACCTATGGTGATGAGTTTGTACTATAAGGTGATTGAGCATTTGAAGACGAAGGTTGCCGCGAAAAATGTGGATTGGCAGAAGATTGATCGAACTGCCCAAGAGGCTAAAGAGTCGATTCATAGTTACTATGAGAGGTTGTTGAAGGCGTTCAAGAACTACAGTGGCACGGAAACAATAGAGGCGAAGGACATGCTTCATTTTGTGTTTAGATTTGTGGAAGGGCTGAGACCAGAGATAAGTCAGATGATAAAATCGCATTTGATTTGTTGGCAGTCGAAACCGATTGATGAGGTGTTGAATTATGCGAAATACTGTTGCGACGAAATTGAAGTGAAACAGAAAAAGTTGAAAGAGAAAGTGATGATGATGCAACTTAAAGCAGCTCAGACAGGTCTGCAAGGTTTGCAAGGGTTGCAAGGGTTCCAACAGCAGGTACCGCAACCGCAGCCGCAGTTGCAGGGAAATATGATGTTTCAGCCACAGGCGAGAGGCAGAGGCAGAGGAGGTTTTGGGAATAATGGTCCGGATTTGAACACTGTTGTGACTCCAAATGGTGTGCAGGCATTGAAAAAGGTGATGCCGTGTCACGTGTGCGGAATCGTTGGTCATTGGAAACACGAGTGCCCGATGGTGGTGCAGGAAGGTGCAGGTGTTGGTCAGCAAAACAATGATGTCAATGCATTTCAGACAATGAGGGGACCGAAAATGAGAGGTCCAAACCCAAATTTTCAGACCATAAATCAGCTGCAGGGATTACAACCTATGCAGCCGCAGCAGATGCAGATGCCCCGTATGCAGATGACGCAAATGCAGCCAATGCAACAGCAGTTTCCCATGGTACCTAATCAGCAAATGCAAATACCTTTGGCACCAATGAGTCAGCAGCAAGTGATCGTTCCTCCACAGGTCTCGGGTCAGGTAATGAATACAAATGGCACCGTACAACAGTTCCCATTACACAGTGAGACTGGAATAAACAATGTATGGGAGAGTGAAAGTTCAGGAGAGGAGGGAGATTGTGTGCTTGCGGCGTCCTTGGAAGTTGACCAAAAGGGTCCATATGTAGAGGGAAGAGTCATGGGTCATCGTGTCTCATTCTTGGTTGACACAGGAGCCACACGTTCAACTGTTAAGAGCATTGAAGTACCGAATTTGCCACTCTCAGGGAGAACAGTTCAAGTAGTGGGAGTAGCAAACAGGCACCTGACAAACCCAATTACAGATCCGGTACCAGTCAGCATTGGTAACTATCAAGGGGTACATAAATTTGTGGTATGCGACTCAAGCCCGATAGCACTGTTAGGGAGAGACCTATTGTGCAAATTGGGATGTTCGATTATGTGTTCGAACGATGGAATTAAAATTCAGACGAGCAGTGATGGGGAAGAAGAGGACAGTGTAGAAGGGGACGAGATGGAAACTGTCGATGAAGAGTATCCTCTGATTTGCCTTTTCCCGATGATAACTGAAGAAGATATTCCAGCTGAATTATGAGAAACAGTCGGAAAGGAAGTGTGGGATATGACAGGGAAAGAGGTGGGATTGATGAAAGGAGTGGAACCAGTGAAAGTGACTGTAAAACCTAATGCAACCTTTCCCCAGACCCCACAATACCACATGGCACAAGACACCCTCATGAAAGTCGCCCAACTCATTGACGAATTTGTAAAGCAGGGAGTACTGAAAGAAGTGTTAAGCAGTCCATGTAATTCACCAATCATGGGACTAATAAAGCCGAGTGGAAAGGTCCGAATTGTACAGGACTTGAGGAAAATAAATGACATCATAGTTAAATGTTGCCCCGTAGTACCGAATCCAGCTGTGATAATGTTTCAAGTCCCTTGCGATGCTGAGTGGTTCTCAGTCATCGACTTGTCACAAGCATTCTTCTCGGTGCCTCTTCATGAGGACAGCCAATTTCTCTTTTGTTTCAAATTCTTAGACAGAGTTTACAGTTGGTGTCGAATTCCTCAAGGGTTTTCTGAGTCACCGTCAATTTTCAATCAGATTCTAAAGAAAGACTTGGAAGCGTTAGAATTGCCATTCGAGTCAACCCTAGTACAGTACATCGATGACTTACTGATTGCATCAAAGACAGAAAGTGGCTGCACAGCCGATACCATTGCCCTACTGAACCATTTGGGAAGGAATGGACACAAGGTGTCTCCTTCCAAGTTACAGTTCTGTCAGAAGAAAGTGAAGTACTTGGGTCACCAAATAGAGAAAGGGTCACGGAGAATAATGAAGGAAAGAATAACAAGTGTACTTCAAATGAGTCCACCAAAGACGAGGAGGGAGGTGAGGAAGTTTTTGGGAATGGTGAGCTACTGTCGTCAGTGGATCCCCAACTTTTCAACTCTAGCCAAGCCTTTACTGAAACTGACCCAGAAGGATGCCTTGGATCAAATTGAGCTGAAAGGAGATGAGATGGATGCTTTTATTGAATTGAAAGAATGCATGTGCAGGGCTCCAGCTTTAGGTATGCCTGATTACACGAAGCCTTTCACATTGTTTTGTCATGAACGTGATGCATGTTCTTTGTCGGTCTTGACTCAAGCCCATGGTGGCATAAACAGACCAGTAGCGTATTTTTCAGCTACTTTGGATCCGGTCGCAGCAGCACTGCCAGGGTGTTTGTGCGCCGTAGCAGCAGTTGGTATCAGCCTCACTCAGAGTGAAGGAATAGTGATGGGACACCCAGTAACAGTCATGGTCCCTCACTCAGTTGAGATACTTTTGACCCGCTCCCGAACGCAACACATGACTGGAGCAAGACTCACAAGGTATGAAACGATAATTCTGGGCTCACCGAATGTGCAGCTGAAAAGGTGCACTACGTTGAATCCAGCAACCTTGCTTCCTGGTGAAAATGCTGAAATTGAGAACGCTGAAGACGTCGAGCATGACTGCCTTCAGGTGACTGAATTTTGCACAAAACCTCGACCTGACATTAAGGATACTAAGCTTGATGAAAATGACCAAATTGTTTTCGTTGATGGTTCATGTCTAAGAGATGGGATGGGAATTTTGAAAGCAGGATATGCTGTATGTACTGTAACAGGTGTCTTGGAAGCATCCTGGCTCCAAGGAGTCTATTCTGCACAAGTAGCAGAACTTGTAGCCCTTACAAGAGCATGTCAACTGTCTGCATTAATGAAAGTCACCATTTATACTGATAGTCAGTACTGGTTTGGAATTGTGCACGACTTTGGCCAACTATGGTCACAGAGAGGTTTCCTGACTTCTTCAGGATCCCCAGTGAAAAACGGGGAGAGAATAAGGGAATTGTTACACGCCATTCAAATGCCAGCCGAAGTTGCAGTGGTAAAGTGTAGTGCTCATACAAAAGGACAGGACTATGTTTCTCTGGGAAATGCATATGCGGATCAAGTCGCAAGATTTTGTGCCTTGAACTGTATATTACTCAGGGATGAATGGAATTCAATAAGTGAACCAGAACTCGAACCAGCTGAAGCATTTGCCTTGAAGGTCGTAGATACAATAGATGAACTAAAAGCATTACAGAATAACGTCAGGGAGGATGAAAGAGATTCCTGGATTAAATCACAATGTATAAAGAGACCAGATGAGTTATGGGTTTCAAATGAGGGAAAATTTGTTTTGCCAAATAGTCTCTTATCGCAGCTTGCGCGGTTCTATCATGGGCAGGCTCACCTAGGGAGAGATGCCATGATAAGATTGTTCAAAACTGATTGGTTTAACCCCAGATTCCGTCAAGCTGCAGAAGCAGTTTGCCATCGATGTGTCACTTGCCAGCAGATGAACCCAGGGAGGGGAACGGTTGTGAACGCGAGCCACATTGGTAGGGCGAGTGGCCCGTTTAGTAGAATGCAGATGGACTTCATTGAGATGCCTGTGCATGGAGGTTTGAAGTATGTGTTGGTAATTGTGTGCATTTTTAGTCACTGGATTGAAGCATACCCCACACGTAGAAATGACAGCCTTACAGTTGCAAAGCTATTGCTGAGGGAGTTAATACCACGTTTCGGATTCCCGATCTCTTTAGAATCAGATAGAGGAAGTCACTTCAATAACGAGGTGATAAAGTTACTTTGCGAAGCGCTGAACATTGAGCAAAAACTGCATTGTAGCTATCGCCCTGAAGCATCAGGACTGGTGGAGCAGATGAATGGTACATTGAAATCAAGAATGGCGAAAATATGTGCATCGACAAATTTGAAATGGCCTGACGCGTTGCCTTTGGTGTTAATGTCAATGAGAAACACCCCTGACAGAAAGACTGGATTGTCTCCGCACGAAATTCTCATGGGCAGGGCTATGAGGCTTCCTGCAGTTCCCGCAAACGCGCTTTTGAATATTACAGATGATATGGTGTTAGACTACTGCAAAGGTCTGGCTGACGTGGTTCGCTCTTTCTCTCACCAGGTGGAAGCAACCACCTTGCCACCGATCCAAGGTCCAGGACACACACTGAAAGCAGGTGACTGGGTCGTGGTAAAGAAGCACGTGAGGAAGTCGTGTCTGGAACCCCGTTGGAAAGGCCCTTTCCAAGTGATCCTGACGACAACTACCGCTGTGAAGTGTGCGGGAGTTCCCAACTGGATTCACGCCAGTCACACAAAGAAGGTGTTGTGTCCCACAGTTGAGGAAGTTGAATCGCTGAAACTGACAGTGCCTGATAAAACAGTGCTGAGCGCTGAGACAGAGCAAAACAGAACTGAAAGCGAACAGGCAGGAACAGAAGAGAGAGAAATATTCTCTGAGGACGAAGCAACAGACTCACTTGGGGAAGACCAAGGAGAAACCTCAGACAGCGACGAAGCAGCTGAAGGTGACAAAGAGCCTGAAGCAGCTGAGGGTAGCAAAGAGCCTGAAGCAGCTGAAGGTGACAAAGAGCCTGAAGCAGCTGAAAGTGATAAAGAGCCTGACGAAAGTAACGGTGACAAAGGGCTCGAAAGAGGTGAAGAAGCAGGAGAGCCTGATCAGAGGAGGGCTTTCCCAGAAGCAGACGATACAGAAAAAGAAAAAGAGAACGTGATTGATTCCCCAGAAGGAGGGGATAAGGCAGAACAGAACGAAACTGTTCCAACTTCTTCAGAAAAGATCGCAGGTCCATCAAGTGGACACGGTGCAAAGAGGAGACTAAGTATATCACCAATAAAACTAAGAACTAAAGAAAATTTGAACGACGGAGAAAGGCCAAAAGTGAAAGAGAAAAGAAAGGAAGTGTCTGTCGTGGTACCAACCTCAAGTGAAGGAAAAGACTTGGCCAAAGAGGAAAGTACCAGTGAGGCAGAATCAAAGAGAGAAGCAAAATTGAAAAGGAAAAGGATACCAAACAGGAGGTATTCCGGTCCAGAATGGGCATATGTAGTCAATGACGATTGGACTGACGAATTTGTATCTCTAAGCCTCGAGAACGAAGAAGAAGAGATACCAATAGAAAATAAAAGTTTTATGGACACTGTTGATTGAAAGGGTGATAAATGACATTGCTTGCTACAATTTAACGTGATACAACCAGCTGAGACATTGCTAAACCGGATGAGACATTTGCTGAACCGATAAAAGACTGAGTTATTGATTGAACTTTGAGAAAAAAAAAAAGGGACTGAGTTATTGCCGAATTGAGACAAATGCTGCTAACCGATAAGTGACTGGCCTCTTGAAGAAAACTGTGTGAACATTGCGCTCGTTCAGCTTTGTAACTGAATTGCTAAATAGTTTCTTTATAGGTGCTTCTAGCTCTCTGATTCCATACAGATCATGGCTACACAAAACAGTAGAGTGAAATATTGTAAATATGTGTGTATAGGCTTGATAATTGCATGTGTACTAATAATAATGGGAATAGTGCTTGCTACACGTGGAAAGGGTGAGAATGAGAAAATTGATGCTTCTACTTTTGCTCCTGTTACTGTCACTGAACTAACTGCATTGAAAAGACTAGAATTAGATGAGAGACACTTGCATGACAAGAAGGAACTTTCGTATAATGTTTTCTATCGCTTGCTAACAGAATATGTTGAGACTATGGATGCGAAAGATTGTTATGTGTGTACACAGATACCGACATCAGTAAAGGAAGGGGTGACTTATCACCACATGCCTCTTACATACGGGATTACATGTAGTATAGTAACTTCTAGATTTTATGGTCAAACCAACATACAGTATTTTTACTCAAATTATGATGTTACCTTTGCATATGTTCCTATAATAGCGCAGCTAAGCCAGGTTGCTAAAGATTGGGATGCTAAAATAATGAGGGAATTTTTCGAGCCAATGCAACCTTTTGAAACGGCTCATGCTCATAGGGAAAATCTTACCTGCTCGCTCTCTGCAGTAGAAATAAGCTTTTTAGATCGCACAGATGATAGAAGGGCACAAATGAATGCGAAATTAGAAAAAGAGCTAAGTAAGAGGACTTCAGTAGATCATTATGATTTTGCCGCAATAAAGACACAAGGGAGAATAGCTTTAGATGCTTGGCATGTAGGGAAATTTTGTATATATCGAGGTGAATCTTATTATGACAACATTTTCGTAGGAGCAAGTGAGTGTAAACATACGTTTATCTTTAAGGCCAAATGGACATTCATGATGAACGGACTTGACCCTGTCATACCAGGTGTATATTACATTTGTGGGTATAATGCCTATTATCGTCTTCCGAAAGGATGGTGGGGGAGATGTTATTTGGGTATAGTGTTCCCAAAAGTTTATCAACTGGATGACCTATCGATGATTTCAAAGACATCTGGATCCCATCGTATCCAGAAAAGAGAGACCGCAGCTGCTGTGGTAGGAGATATATTTGGAGCCATGATTCCTTCATTGGGAGTTGTGTTGAATTCCATCAAAATAAGAAAGTTGTCTACTATAGTGGATAACATGTTGACAAAGTTTTCAGGTGCTATAATCCTGATAGATGCTGAACTTGCAGCGGAAAGAGCTATGACTCTTCAAAATAGGCTTGCCTTAGACATTCTTTTAGCAAAGGATGGCGGCGTTTGCAAAATGCTTGGTGCGCGCCACTGTTGCACGTATATTCCAGACAACAGTGTGAAAATTAAAACTATGCTTGCTAATCTAACAAAAGAGAGTGCAGATTTGAAGGAATTGAAAGAACCGGGAGTGTGGGAGAAGGTTGGAAAAGGACTTGCTTCAGTGGGAAATTGGCTTGGTGGCATTTGGAATGGAATATTACTAAAAATAATACAGGGAATATTAATAGTACTGATTTGCATATTTGGAATTTGGGGAATAAAAAGGGGAATAATAATGATTATGGCAAGAATTAAGAGAAGGAAGGAAGAGAAAATGATGAAAAGAATGGCAGAAGAATACAAAGCAAGAACTAGGGGAACTAAAAGGAAAAGAGAACTGACAGAATTTTAATGGAATAAAATTTGTGGGAATAGTTTGTGTGATGACAAGTAGTCATCAGAGGAGGGATTGATGACGCAGAAATGAAGGTTTTACATTTATTAGCGCTTAAACGTAGTACTGCAATAATCATGTGTGACTTTAAAAGATTGTACGGGGACAAAATGTGCCCTTAGAGTAGTTCGCCAACATTTATGAGCGTGCTTTATATAACGTGATGTATTAGAACTGCACGAATCCGACATAATCGTAAACGTGTGCTAGGATTTGCTTGTTTGAAATGCTTTAGCTTAGCATAACTTTAGTGGAGGCTTTGGCCTAGTTGCCTGGTCTCACGGTTTAGATGCTCGTATTTTTCCAATGTGCTATTAAACGTGTATTTTTGCTTGAAGCTGTACTTTTCCACTGAGATCGTTCACATGCTTATCTTAAGGTTTCGTGCCAGCCTGGCATTTTTCTCTTTGCTCCAAGGTCGATCTGCAGGTGCGGACAATGGAAGCTCTGAAAGTGAGTTAATTGGTATAAAATGTTGCAACTTGCGTACCCGTCTCCAAGGATAATGTATGCTTAAGTAAAAGCTTGAGAACTGTTGTTTTTGATTGGATAATTTGAAGTCAACCTATGAACCCTCCAATGGAAGACCCTACTGGATTTGTACTGTTGTCTATTTAAACCAGGTGCACAAGAGGAAAGTGGCCATTATTGGACATCCCGCCATTTTGCAGGACATTGCAGCTATTATGGCCCACCTTGCTGCGACGCCATTTTGAAAGAGACTCTGATGCTTTCTCTAATCGAGAGAAAGAGACTTTAAGAAATTCTCGCCCTAGAGACTTTAACTTTGATTCGTCCCTTTGCATGAAGTAATAGTTTTGTCCCTTTGCCGCTGAGAGGCGAATGCCCCGTCCACCCCTGCCCCTTTGCCCCGTCCCATGCTGATCGAGAAATGGTACCTGTTGGACGAAGACTTCCTTGAATGCTGATTGTGATTGGTAAATATGAAAGGAAATTGTACAATTGCATTGTGTTTCTTTTAGGTAACCAACTGCTGATTTTTGGATAAGATCCCTAGCTAGGAGTTTTTCCAAATTAATGTTGCTAAATTGTTTTTGCATGAAGTCCCACATGCCGATGCTAATTTGAGGTTAGATGAGGATTCCTTTTGTTGCACGATGCAATTTGAGACCTTGTTATGCTGACTAATGTATGCAATTAGCTCATTACAGATTATAGTTTTAGTGATTTGCATTGCTATTATCGAATGCCTTGTTATTCAAATGCTGCATAAATTGCATCTGTTTCGTCGTTATGGACAGCTATTAATGTTCATTTACGTTTATCATTTGGTGTTGAGACACATCTATATTGTGCTAGCTTTGTTAATATAGGGAAATAAATTAATTAACTTTGAATAAACTGGTGTGGTCATTCCTGACCGAAAGGTCAGGGTTCGCCGAAATGTATTCTGGATTAATTGTTAAGTGTTATGTTGATCAGGGTATTGCTTATGTTCGTTATTGATTATTGATCTGATTAAATTGACTGATCTCGGGTGAAGAGAGTCCCACTTAGCCAAAAGATTCATCGGCCTAAAGAGCGTCCAAATACAGGTAAATTATTGGTACGGAACGCTCTATCAATGGTAAGACATGAAGGAGGTGTTCAGTATGATATTCCTGTTTTGCTTCCACACAGGTTACTTATGGCTGGTTACTCACAATCTGAATTAGATTTATTTTCATTCCATGTAGTAACAATGACATTTTAGCCACTTGACATTTAACGTGTCACAATGTTGTTGAAATTAGAATTAAGGGCCAGATGTACTAAGATAGGTTTCACAAAAAGTGGTCATAATTTGCACACTAACATTTCATGAATCCAATGGCATTTTGCAAACCGACCTACGTACTAATAGGTAGGGTCTCAAAATACCAAATCATAGTGGGTCACATTACGTCCCACTATGAACCAGGGCCATCACAATCTTGGGTCAGCAGACTACAATGTCTGTGTTTGCTTTTAAATTAATAAATCATTTTTATTTGTTGCAACCCTTTCCCTTAAAGGCAAAAAGCATGCATTTTACAAAAAATGAAAAGTTGTGCAGACATTTTTAAAAATATGCAGTGGTCTGTGGGACTGTTGACTACTCTTACAATGTTTTTGTCGGTATTCACAAAGGGGTTTGGGTGCCTGGGACACCTTCCTATTTGCAAATGGGTTGCCACCTCCTTTGAGGTGTCTGTAAAATATTATTGTTTTAATCAGATTTCAGTCACAAAACATTAACACATCCCATTGAGAATCATTATTAAGAAGAAACGCCCTAGTTGACACTTTTTTAAAACATTGAAAATAAATGCAAAGACATGCAGTAAAGGCATGTAGGCCTTAGATGAAAAGTAACACCTTGCAAATTAAGTAAATTCAGTCGACTTCCACATTTACAAGTATTAGGCTTAAATAACAGAAGTAACATTTTCTGTAAAACTGACCTACTTTAAGAATGTGAAATGTTTAATTTCTGACAAGCTGACATATTTTGAAAATGATGAAGTTAATTTTGACCTACCCATAGGCACTTTTTTCATAGAGTGCAATAATGTATTACAATGTGTAAGTTTCTTATCATACAAAGGTGTAGTATAGAGAATCAACAGGTAGCTCATGTTTTAGTAAAATTATGAACTTTATCCATGAAACTGCAGTTTCCTTACTGAATCCAAATGATGAGAACCCTTGTGAATTTATAGGAAGTATTTGATAGAAATGTTTCAATTAAAATTCTTGTCTGCACCACAAAGACACCCCCGTTTCACAGAGGAGGAGCTAAGGGTCATGGTGGAGGAAATTGACTGGGTAGAGCCACAGGTATTTGGAGCACAGGTGCAGCAGATATCAATAGCCTGGAAGATGGAGCTATGGTGGAGAATCGTGGACAGGGTCAACGCCGTGGGACACCACCCCAGAAATAGGGATGACATCAGGAAGAGGTGGAACGACCTACGGGGGAAGGTACGTTCCATAGCAGCAACACACCAGTTCGCTATCCAGAGGACTGGCGGTGGACCCCCACCTCCTCCCCCACAACTCACAGCATGGGAGGAGCAAGTCTTGGCAATACTGCATCCTGAGGGCATGGCCGGAGTCGGAGGAGGACTGGACACTGGTAAGTCAACCCTCTACTAATATCGCCCCCTACCTGCATGCTATCACATCCCCTCACCTTCACTCCCATTACTCTACTACATCCCACACACTCCGCCATCACATCTTACTTATCCCAATGCCAAGCCCTGCATGCTGTACCAATACATGGACACCCCTCACAGCCCTGCATAGACACTCATCACTAAAGCATGCACAACATAGAGAACTAACAATCCCACCATACCGTAACATACAAAAATGGAAGCTGGCAGGGCAAATTCAACCATAGAGGGTTAACCAGGGATGTAAAAATGTCATACACATAAAGCAAAACACATCATTTAAATCCCCACAGGTACTCCAGCCAATGTCACCGGAGAGGAGGTGCCAGAACCATCCAGTCCCCCAATTGAAGAGGCCCACAGTGATGACAGTAACTCTGGTCTTCAGGATCTGGATGATCTACCTGGCCCATCAGGGACCACTGGACAGCTGGTTACCCAGTCACACACCACCACAGAGCCTCCTCCATCAGGAAACCACACCACAGCACCCACCCAGCGTACCCACACCTCTGTCCCCAGGACCCAGGCCACATCTTGCTCACAAGACAATCAGGGACCTGGGGTCAGTGGCAGTGGGCACACGGTTCAGAGGACAGAGGCACAGGCCAACAGGGACACTGGGAGGACTGCTGTGTGCCAGGGGGAGGATAGGCCCAGGGAACCGACTCTCCAGGATGCACTCTCCGAGATCCTGGGAGCCTACCAACATTCCCAGGACATGATGGACCAGATCCTAGACAATGTGCAGGAGAACAGGTGACTGAAGGAGGGACAGTACCAGGGGATCAGAGAGGACTTGCAGGCCATCAACAACACCCTGATCTCCATAGCAGGGGTGCTGGTAGACATGGCCAACATTATGAGGGAGGCAGTCTCACACCAGTAGGCCCCTGCCACTAGCCAGACATCTTAACAGCCTTCCACTTCTGCTGCCGCTAGTGGCCAGGAGGCCCCGGCACAGACTCAAAGGCTACCAGCACCCCTCCCCTTGCAGAAGGTGAACCAGGTTCCCTGTGATCCAGACAGAAGCCAGAGACGCATGCCAAAACCCCCACCAGGAAATGAGACTCTCCTGATTGTCCCCCTTGTGTCCCACTTAGTCACCCTGTCCACCTTGAACTGTCATTGCTCCCATTCCTATGTCCCCTTGGACAATGCACCTGTGCTACAAATAAACTGGAACAATACCCTGGACTTTCCTCCATCATCACCCCATCCCATTGCACTTCCCCCCTACATGTTAGCACTTCGATAAACACCCTTTGAAAAAAAAACATTTGGAGTATGTCATGTATATCAAATATGTATTTTTTGAAACAGGTACAAACATTGCAAATGAACTGTACACAGAATGAGCATAGATTACTGACCTGTAGCTGGCTGTAGTAATCACACCAGGAGTATTTGTTAAATAACCAACATCTGCAAAATGAATTGCCAGAGGGAAAAGTAAGTGGGCATAGAAGTGGGAAATATCAGCATGCCATTGCCACACAGATTACAACCAAAGTCATTGAAATGTAAATTTAGACTGTCCTACCTGTGTGTCATTGGAAGTATTGATGGATCACAGATGTTCTGTTGTCCTCATCCTCTGGCTCCTCATCCTCACTGTCCACAGGATCAACTGATGCCACAGGGGCATCTCCAGACTCCTCCTCCTGCAGAAAAGGGACATGGCGTCTGAGGGTCCAGTTGTGCAACATGCAGCATGCCACTACTGTCTGGCAAACTTTCTTGGGTGAGTAGCCCAGGGATTCACCTGTTAGATGGAGGCACCGGAACCTGGCCTTCAGGAGGCCAAAGGTTCTCTCAATTATCCTTCTGGTTCATCCATGTGCCTCATTATAACCTTCTTCTGTCCTTGTCCTGGCATTCCACACAGGGGTCAGCAGCCATGACAGGTTTGGGTAACCAGAGTCACCTGAAAATATTGAGGGACAACATTTAGCCACACACTATCTTATATGGCCCACACCATACCCATACACCAACATATACTGGGTGGGAAACAGGGCTCACCTAATAGCCACACCCTGTGTTTCTGTAGTTGGCCCATCACATTTGGGATGCTGCTATTCCTCAAGACAAAGGCATAATGCACCTACTCAGGATACTTGGCATTGACGTAGGAGATGTACTGGTACGCCAAGCACACCATCTGAACATTCATGGAGTGGAAACTCTAACAATTCCTGAACACCTGTTCATTCTGCCGGGGTGGGGAACACATGCAATGTGTGTACCATCAATCACACAATTATGTTGGGGATATGTCCCATTGCATAAAACTCGGCCTTCACTGTAGCCAATCCTCAACCTGGGGGAAAACAATGTATCTGCACATGTGTTTAATCAGGGCAGACAACACTCTTGTCAGCACATTTGGGAATGCTGGCTGTGACATTTCAGTTGCCAAGCCCACTGTCACTTGGAAAGAACCAGTTGCCAGGAAATGGAGTATTGATAGCACTTGCACAAAAGGTGGGATCCCAGTGGGTTGACAGATAGCAGATATCAGGTCTAGCTCCGATTGGGCACACAGCTCTGTGATTGTGGCCCTGTCAAGTCTATAGGTGAGGATAATGTGTCTGTCCTCCAGTGTAGCCAAGTCCACCAGGGGTCTGTACATGGGGGTATGTCTCCATCTCCTATTCATCCTCAGCTGTAGGTATCTAAGGCACACAAGAGTGAGGAGGCTGTCACAAACTGAGCATTGGAGACACAACAGTAGTTTGCATTCTGTAAACATTTAATGGGTCAGTGTGATTGGTCCAGTAGTGCCTATTTCCCCTGTGACGCAGCATGATTCCATAGGGCTGCCCGCCCCATGAAATGGCACTTGCCTATCCTGTGTTTAGGGACAGGTGGAAGTGAGGTAATTCCGCTGACGTTGTGTGCCATGGCGGGAGGTGGTGGGGAGCCACCGTGCAAATCCTCATTGGTTACCAGTGGGCCCTGTGGGTAACAGTGGCCAATGGTGATCTACGCTGGCGGTGACGGTATGCACCGCTGCGGACGTGACCGCCATTTTCTATCTGATCCCTCACTTGCTACCTGACCTTCCATAGGAGAGGACCTACACTGCATGTGCTGCTGTGACCTGTGTCTGAAACCTACCATGGCCCGTGTGACCGGGGAAAGGGCCCCAGACTTCACTTCAGAGGAGTTGGAGAGACTGGTGGATGGGGTACTTCCCCAGTACGGACTGCTCTATCGGCCTCCAGACCAACAGGTGAGCACACTGTGGGCATGATGAATGTGACATAAATGCATGGAGTTGTGTTTGAAGGCCTCGTGTAAGGGGGGTGGGTTGATGTCCTCTTGGCGGTGTACATGTTGTGTGATGGGCTATGTGTGTGCCATTGGTGATGGAACGGGTATGATGGGCCATGTGTAACTGGCTGGACTGTTTGTCTAATGGTGTTTTCCGGTGCGTATTGCCTCTGCAGGTCAGCGCTCATCAAAAGAAGGGTATATGGCTAGCCATCGCCAAGGAGGTGCTGGGGGCCTACGGCAGGCAGAGCACACACTGTTGCAAATGGTGGGATGACCTGAGACGCTGGGCATGGAAGACAGCGGAGGCCCAGATGGGGATGGCCTCCCAACGAGGAAGGGGTGCCTGTCGAACCCTGACCCCCGATGGCTCATATACTGGCTGTGGTCTATCCAGAGCTGGATGGGCACTTGAGGGCATCACAGCAGCCACAAGGGGGTGAGTACAGCGGCTATCATTACAACTTTCGGCTGGTGGAGTAGTATTCGGGTGGTGGATGTGTGTTAGTGGGCGCCCCTTGGCCAGGCCTGACATAGCAGTGTTAGTCCTCTGGTGGCTAGGGTTTTGAAGGGATAATCCTGCCCACCTAGCTTGTAAGCATCCACTACTAGTCAGGGCTGCGTGGGTCCCAGGTGTGCTGCAGTCGGGAGGGTCGGCCCCTCCTTATGCCTGGGTGGCTAGCAATATCAGTGGTGGTGCAATGCATAGTGGGTAGGCCTGTTCCCTGTGTTTCAGGGTGCTGAGTACACCAACGGTTGGTACAGCCATTGGCCAGTGTATCCTTTGTCTCTCTCTCTCTCCCTCTTTCTTGTTTTGTAACCTGTCCTTACGTGCATTAGCATCATCTGGTGGAGCAGCAGGTGCACCGGTGATGGAGGGAGCCGCATCCCTTAGGACTCAGGAGGCAGATTCCACTGACATTGAGGGTACCAGTGGGACGGAGGGCAAGGGGAGCACCACGGCAGAGACTGGAGGTGACAATTCAAACTCAGATACCTCCTCCGATGGAAGATCCCTGGTGGTGGCGGACACTTTTGTGACCACTCCAGCTACAGTTACAGCTGCCACCCCCGTACCAGCACCGCCCTCCCGGCAGCCCCTCAGTGAGTTGCCTTTGCCCGCTCACCCAGGAGGGTGGGCATCTCCTTTGCCCCAGGCACCTCAGGCCCTGCCCCATTGAGCCCTGCTGCCCTGAGTGAGGAGGCTATTGACCTTCGGAGATCCATCTCTGTAGGGTAGTCAACTGTTGTGAATGCCATCCAGTGGCTGGTACCCCAGATGCAACAATCTAATGCATTCCTGAAGGCATTCACACTCGATTGGTGGCCAAACAGAGATCAATTCAGGCTCTGGTTTCCTCTGTGACGGCAGCCATGGTCCCTGTTTCTACTGTCCCCCCTCCAACTACCACTTCCCAACCACACAGCCAGATGAGCATGCACACAGGACAACACCCAAGCGTGTCACAGGCAAACACAAGCACCACACTTCATTCCACAGACACTCACACAAACACCATCCAGTTGCAGACACAACAGCATCCACTATTTCCACTGTCTCCCCCTCTTCCTCCTCCTCCACCTCCACCTCCCCTACACTCACACCTGCATGCACTACAACATCATCCACTACCTGCATCATCACAACACCAAGCAGAACACACACCTCACTGGCAACACCTCCAAAACAGCCATACACATGTCCCCTGTATCCTCTCCAACTCTGCCTGTCCCCCCTCCCAAAGTACACAAACGTGAGCACTCAGACACCCAACAGCCATCCACCTCACAACAGCATACAGCCCATGCACCTGCACCCAAATCCAGCAGACACCTCCAACAACCACTCCCTCATTTTCGACTCCCATTACTTTTCCCCTTCCCACCCTAATGTCCCTAAAAAGCTTTTTCTTTCCACCATTGACCTCTTCCCTACCCCTACCCCTATCCTGCACGTATGGCCAGGGTATCACAAACCCAGCCAAGCACCTCAGCCACACAGTCCAGGGGCCCAGTTCCATCTGCACCTACTTGTGGGGCAAGAAAGGGAGGGAGTCTGCACTAGCAGCTGTCATGGAGCCCCCACCCCCAACCGTGGTTGTGCAGCCATCGCAGGGTGCAGGGGCTGTGCAGGAGCCTCCCACCAGCACCACTACTGTGCAGCCATCTGAGGGTGCAGGGGCTGTGCAGGAGCCTCCCACTACCACCACCAGCACCACCACTGTGCAGCCATCTGAGGGTGCAGGGGCTGTGCAGGAACCTCCCACTACCACCACAGGAACCACCACAGTGAAGCCATCCGAAGGTACATGGGTTGTGCAGGAGCCTCCCACTACCAGCATCACCACAGTGCAGCCGTCACCACTGGCGGATGCAATGTGATCCAGCCTCGATGGGCTGCTGTGCGGCCTGTCCCCTCCAAAACCAGTCGGGAAGACACCCACTCGAGAGACTGTGGCCTATCACTCCCCAGGACCAAGTACAGGGCATGTTGCCCCATCCGGAAGTAGTGGGGAAGACACCCACCTGAGAGACTGTGGCCTATCACTCACCTGGACCAAGCACATGACATGTTGCCCCCTCCAGAACCAGTGGGGAACACACCCGCTTGAGAGACTGTGACCTATCACTCCCCAGGACCAAGAACATGGCATGTTGCTCCCTCCAGAAGCAGTGGGGAAGACACCCACCTGAGAGACTGTGGCCTTGCACTCTCCAGGACCAAGCACAGGTCATGTTGCCCCCTCCAGAACCAGTGGTCTTGTTTCCGCTTCCAGCTGAGGTGCCCCATTTCCCCCTGAGGTGCCTGCCTATTTGCCAACTGATGCCCCTGCAGTGTTCTCTATGTATTGATGGAGGTGACAAGTGGGGCCTTGGACTTTGCCAGTGGCAATGTGGTCCACATGAACTGAGGAATGGGCAGTGTCCCTTTTTCTGTACATTTGTAAATAGCTGTAGAATTGGCTAAATTACTGCTGTGTTGATCTTATTACAAGGCACATTCCTATTGTCCTTGCATTTTTCAGCCGATTTAGGGGGATTAACTTGTTTTCTTGTGCAGGTGGTTGTGTGTATGGTGTGTGTGTGGGGGGGGTATGTATGGTGTGTGTCACTGTCATTTTCCTCCCCCCTCCCTTGTGTGTTAGGCGTCTGTACTCACTGTCATCATCTTCGCCGACGTTAGTGTTCATGGTGGAGCAGAACATAGAATATCATCGGAAAAACTTGTAGTTCCGGTTCCATGGTGGTGTGGTTCTTCCCTGTTTATCCAATGGTGAGTCCTTTCACCTCTGTACAGTGTTTCCGACAGGCTTTTGTTGTCGTTGGAACCACCTCGGAAAAGGTGGCGGATTGTGTTGTTATAATATGGTGGGCGGAACTTTGACTTCCACCTGGCTGTAGGCGGCTACCGCCGTGGTGCCTGTTGTTTCTGTCCTGCCGGTCCATGTGGTACGTTGATTGTTTTTCGGAGATCTTTCCGCGATGGTCATAATTTGGCAATAGTTACCGCCAGCCTGTTGGCGGTACTACCGCCACTTAAACACCAAGGTCGTAATGAGGGCCTAAGAGTTGATTTATGGTTTTCTAACAATTTTTAGTGCAGCTTGTGACTTTGCGATGTCTGCACAATTTAGGTAGGGACCGTAACAATTTGTTGTGAATGTACTAATATTGATAAAACCTTTTATTGAAAAAAAAACTCATGCGCAAAAGTGACACTGTATTGGTTAGGGTGTCTTCCCGCTGATTGACGTTTTATTTGTGTATGTGAAAATTCTTTCTCAATGAGAAAAGTTGGACGGTATGAGAACCTAGATATTCCAGTTGAATTGTTCTGGTGTTTTTTTTACAGGAGTAGAAAAAGATTGTTATTTTATGTTGCATAGGGTTATAAAATTGTAGCATTGTGTATGTATGAAGAAATTGTAAAGTTCGGTGAACGCTGCAAGGAGCTAGTTGTTGATTCATATTGTGCTGAGCTGAGATTGGTCAGTTGGTGTGAAACGCCATGCAGTGATTGGTTGGTTTCTGTGAAGAGCCGCGTGATAATTGGTTGATTGGTATGAGGTGTCGTGCTGAGATTGGGAGATGAGCTTACTGAGAAATTGAAGTATACTGAACAGAATTAAAACACAAAAGAACTTAATTACGTTGTTTGCTATTTGGTGCAAGATCACTTAAAAAGAAGGTCCATTGAGCTTTCTAAGATGGAGTACATTTGAATTGAGAGTTATTGACAAACTAAGAAACAAACTTTGTGACATGAAGCAACCTCCTAGACCCACACAATTTGAAGCACTATGGGGCATATTTAGGAGCCCCTCGCACCACCACAGCGCGACTTTTGGTGACACTTTGGTGATGCTATGCACTTCACCGTATTTACAAGGTTGTGTTAAGCCACTTTTTGTGGCTTAACACCACCTTGTAAATACAACTCCTTCACACGCAGCACTTTGCATGGAAGGGGTGTGCAATGGGTGTTGCTGTGGGCATGCCACAGCAACACCCATTGTATTTAGGCGCTGCCCCAGATTTACGCGTTTTCGTAAACCTGAGGCAGTGCCAAAATCTAACGTCACCTCAGTGGTGGCTTTAGAGTGGCGCAACAAAGAGAAATGCTTCCATTTCTCCTTGTTTTTTGCTCTTTCTATGTGTGCTGCATTTTGCAGCACACATAGAAAGAGAAAATTGCCATCCTTGGACAATGGTGCAAGTGTTGCTGCGTTGGAACACGGCAGCAAATTCAGTGCTGGCGTGGGGGGAAACACAGGGGTGCACTGTGTCCTATAAAACACAGCGCATCCTTGCATTGTGAAATTTACTGTGCACGACGCTGCCAAATCAGCAATGCACAGCGTCATTTTCCTTTAAATATGGCCTTAGGAGCTTGGGAAAAAATGGTTTGCTCTAGAGAAATTTCAGAAATGAACAAAGAGAGTTGTGAAAAATTATGCAGATGCGATATGGGACGAGCAACAACAGAGATGGCGGATTTGTGTAGTTGAAGGAGTTAGGCTATATCCAGCAGTTACTACTGAGAAAATTGAGAAGAAAAAAGAGTAAATTAAAGAGAAATGAAAAGGAAATGAAAGGGAAAAAGATGAAAGGATATCAGACACCAATAGCGATTTAGGAGATGGCATATTGGATTAATTATTAGCTTTGTGACAACCACCTTAGGTGGCTCCTGTGACAACTACTAATGTGACAGTGGCTACAGCTACTGCTGACCTTCATGCAAATCAAATCAAGTAACCATTACAGATGACACAGCCTATTATAACACAGCTTGTTGTACCACCTGTTATAGCTAATCATGTGCCTGCCCGAGCTGAGACTACACTGGCAATGATGCCTCCAGGTGCTACTTCTTCTATTGTGACTGTACCAGCACCTGTGAATTGGGTTATAGCAGTACAGCCAGTAGAGAATTGTGAAGCAACTGCTCTGATTAATATGGTCCCAAATCATATAGCTCAAGGAGCAGCCGGAGAAGCAACTATCTAGTAAACAGGTTGTTGCATGGACACTACTGCAAGTTATTCAGTCTTTAATAGAAGGAAGAAGGATTGTCGTTATGACACAAACAACGCAAGGCAAGACAAATTTAGTTGAAAATTTGATTTTTCCCAATGTATTGAGGAAGCTGTCAAGAACAGTACAAAGACAGAGAATGCAGGAAGCGTATGTCCTAGTCAAAGTACAGAGAAATAAAGATCATTAAATGTCCTGAGGTTCAAAATAGAACTACAACAGATAATAAGAGGAGGTTTGCACATGTGAATCAGTACCAGGAAAAATAACTGATCTCTTTGACCAAAGAAATTACTAGGCGTGCAGCAGCTATACATAAAAAATTGACAGAATTGGCCAGAAAATATGAAGTTGATCTTTGAAAAAGTGTCTCATTGCAGAAATGTTTCAGGATACAATTAGATGATGAAGCAATTAAGACAATGCAATCTCCAGGAATGAGATTATACATTACTGAATTACCAAAATGCACCTGTAAATAGAGCGATTTTGAGAAAATAGAGAGCAAATGGCCAAAGAAACATGAAAAGAAAAAGAAAACAATCAGAGATGGCTAAAGTAAAAGGAAAACCACCTCCAGGTCCCCTGGGGGAAGGAGAAGCTTTACCTTATCCATTGAGAGTGGTACCAAGTGGGGAGTATGTACATGTGTCATGGAGTAAGGGAGATCTTGCAGCATTTATGAACAATTTCTCAAAATTGAGAGAGAACACTATGTAGCTGTATGTGCAAGTTAAAAGATTGGTTAAATTCTCGAAAGTACTGTAGACTGATTTCAATACATCCTTTGATATTGTTCCAAATGATGTATGGGCTAAATGCAAGTTTGCTGTACATTGGCCAAACTCAGAGCCACTGAGACATGCGGGCACTAATGTACCATCTCCTATTGTGATCGAGAAATATAAGGAGGTAATTACTTTCTTGAAAGGCAGAGATCCCCCCAAACAATTTAGATTATGTGAGGCTAAATAGAATTCAGCAGGAGGTGAAAGAGTCAGTGCATGATTATTATGAATGGCTGTTGAAGGCATTCCAGCAGCACACTGGTCAATTGCACTTTGAGCCGCGTGATATTGTATTCTTTGTTTCAAAGTTTATTATTGGATTGAGACCAGAGATTGGTCAGCATATATAACACAATGTGCTTTGCTTGCAGACATAGTTGTTGGATGAGATTCTGAAATATGGTTGTTCGTGTGGTACCGAATCCAGCCCCTATTCTTTTCCAAATTCCATGGCAGTGCAGAATAGTTTACAGTTGTGGACCTTTGCAAAGCCTTGTTCTCCATCTCATTGCATGAAGATGGTCAATTCTTGTTCTCCTTCGTGTTTCAAGAGAGAGTTTTGGCATGGTGTCGTGTTCCACATGAGTATACTTAAAGTCCTTCTATTGTCAATCAAATTTTGAAGAAAGTGAGTCTCAGCAGATGCCTTGTGATTCAGTTCATGCACAGCATATAGATGACGTACTTGTGGCATCAA
This sequence comes from Pleurodeles waltl, assembly GCF_031143425.1. Lineage (NCBI taxonomy): Eukaryota > Metazoa > Chordata > Amphibia > Caudata > Salamandridae > Pleurodeles > Pleurodeles waltl. The sequence goes on along the minus strand of NC_090448.1, from coordinate 931,727,285 downwards.
GCACAAGAGAAGCTTGCAAACAGGATACCATTGCTTTATTCAGTCACATAGCTAGTATGGACATAAAGGCCCTCACTACGACCCTGGTGGATGGCGGTATTTTGGAGAAGCGTACTGCCAACAGGCTGGCGGTACCTTTCCCCAAGATGTGACTACTACGTTCCCCTACCGTCATGGTTATCGTGGCACTCTTACCGCCACAAAAACCATGGCGGTAGGCACTATCAATGCCAGAGAATTCTTTCCCTGACACTGATAGGGGTCTCCCGCACGCCCCTCCCCAGAATCCTCTCCCACCCTCCCCCTCCCAACCCCCGACCTACACCACATTCACGTATCAACATACACACGCTTACACACACTCATACCCACAGTAACCCACGCATGCATACATTCATTCACATACACAACACACACTGACTTACATTCTAGCACACACGCAATCACACCACACAACACACACGCACACTCACACCCATTCATGCACCCACGCATTCCACACACCACACACCCGCATGCACGCTCACAATCACATACACACACACCACCACACACACACACAACACCCCTAACCCCCCCCCTGTTGGAGCACCGACTTACCTACTTACAGGGGGTCCTTGGCAGGAGACGTGATGTGGCGCTGTTGCCAGAAGCCACGTCATCGAGCAGAACACCACCAGGCCATATCATGGATCATGATACGGTCTGCGGTGGTCTACTGGCGTACCGCCGTCAACGGTCTGCCACCATTAACTGTAACTGGAATTCCACCAGCCTTTCATCAGCCTTCTAGCGGAATTCCGGCTATGGTCATAATATGGCAGAAGGTACGTTTTTGGCGGCCGTCGCCGCGGCGGTAGGCGGTCATTACCGCAAATGTCAGAATGAGGGTGAAAGTGTCTCCAAACAAACTGCAAAACTGTTAAAAATAAAACCAATTCCCATGACATATCACTGAAAAAGGAACAAAAAAGGTGTCAGAGGAAATGATTGAGGCAATATTGAGGATGAGTCCACCTAAAACACAGACCGTAGTCACAATGTTCCTGGAAAAGTTTGACTACTATAGACAATAGATAACAGACATTTCCCTATTGGCAAAGCCTTTACTGAGACCAACACACAAAGATGTGCCTGATACTCTTCCAGGGGACAATGAATGCTTGAATGTTTTCCTAGAGCTGAAAGAAACCCTATGTCATGGCCCGGTACTAGGAATGCCACATTACAGTAAGATGTTTATATTGCTTTACAGTGAGAGGGAGGGTTGTACTCTCTCAGTGATTACTCAGACAAATACCCTTGTCCCCGTAGCCTTGGCATTGAACTTTCTGGTGAAGAAGAAAAAAGAGAAATGAGAGCTCAACCTGAAGTGACAGTTCAGTTATCACCAGAACAACCAGACGATCTGGTGAAGGGACAAGTACTGGATGAAGTTGAGTCGCTTACAATGCTGAATGGCCAAGAATATATGGTCTAAAGAAATTGAGATCAAGTATGTCAATTAAACGCATACCTCCAACAAATGCTCAGGAGACAAAGTCACGCGGTATAAGTGACGCACAAGGAGAAGACAAACAAACGCCCAGGAGATCAAAAAGAGTGAGAGTACCTTGGCAGAGGGATTTTACACCTGAATGGTCTTGCTACATGAAGCAAGTAATTTGGTTGATTTGTCTAAAGAGTTGCCTGAACCACCTTGATGTCAAATTAAGCCTCTAATTGGGAAAAGCTGGAAAAAGATTTCTGAAAAACAAAAAGTTTTCTGAAAAACTATATTGAATTAGAAATGCAATAGACAGAAATAAAAGCTGTTAAGTTGCTAAACAGTAAGAATTAAGGCAAATGAGTTGGAGACAGTTTGGCATTATTTTAGACCTTTTCTTCCTATAGGCACTGTTAAGCCATACAAAAACAATTGTATCTATTTAATAAGACCATTAGAGAAGACATTTATTCTGATGTTAGGAGACAGGAGACCATATATTTCACATAACAAAAATAAAAATGAAGATATATTGAAAAATGTTTGGAGAAACAAGAAGATGAATATTGAAGGGAAATTATTTATCCAAAAGTGAAATTCGACAAAAATATGTGTTTTCGGAAGAAGAGACCACTGTGAAAAGAGACCTGTATGAAATAGTAATTGTTAATGCACATTTTAATTATCAGGAGGTTCATGTCAAATTTTGCAAGGTGATGAACCAGTTATTTCATGAGTGTATTTAATTTGTGGACAAGATGCTTATTTCAATTTACCTGCTAATTTGTAGGGCATTTGCTATTTAGCTTTGCTTTTTACACAGGCGTACCATGTACATAGTATAGATTCTTTAGCATTGGCATCAGCACACAGGCACACACATGGTATTAGTGAAGGAACACAATTGGTGGAATTATCCCACGAGTAGAAGTGATTTTAAATGACAAAAAGATTAGAACGTTTTCAACAGTAGTACACAAATTAGCTCCTAATACTTCTGCAGCTTCATTAGTGGTTAACACAGAACTAGTAGCTGTGAGAGCAATGGTTTTGTACAATCGATTAGCATTAGACATTTAACTTGCAGAAGATGGCAGAGTCTGAAAGATTCTGAAAGTTCAACATTCCTGCACTTATATTACTGATAAGTGTAAGAAAAGTTCAGAATATAAGATGATTACTGACCTGAAACCTGAATTAGAATCTTTATAAACCACTAGTGGTTTGGAAAGTTTTGCAAATGAGTTTCTGCCATTGGCATGCGCTTTGCATCAGGTGGAGGATGAACTCTCAAAGCAATACTAGTACCCATATTGGTATTTGTTGTTTGCTTCCTGACCTCATTTGGAGCATACAAAGCAATCAAATGTTGTCTTCAGAAGGGATAAATTAGAGAGAGAAACTAACAGGTAAAAAAGAATTCGAAATAAATTACCACATAAATAGAGAATATAAAAAGCTGAAAGAATCTGAGAATTTGAAAAGAAAGAAGAAAGACCCAATTGAAGATGGGAGTGACCTTTAAAGATTAATTGGTGAAGAATTTGTGATCATTAGACACCATCAGAGTGGGGAGGTAGCTGATGTGTTTTTAAAACAATGAAAAAGAATGCAATAACGTGCAGAATTAACATGTAGGCTTTGGAAGAAAAGTAATTCCTTTTATTTAAGTAAATGCAGTAGATTGCCACATTTACATGGATTAGGCTTGAATAACTGAACTGCTCTAGTTTATGTAAAACTGACCTAGGTTAAGCAAGTGAAATGCTGAATGAGAAAATTATGACTTAGGGCCTGATTTAGATCTTGGTGCATGGGTTACTCTGTCATAAACGTGATGGTTATTGTGTCCGACATATTTCAATTTCCATAGAATATAATGTACACACAATACGGCAGACAGAATATCGATCACGTTTGTGACAAAGTAACCCTGTTTTCCAAAATCTAAATCAGGCCCTTAATGTAAATGAAGTTCATTTTGACCCTCCTCTGAGCATATTTTTCATAGAAGAGAATGATGTATTAAAATGTTTTAGTTTTACTCTGCAAAATTTTTCTAATAGTACAAAGACTTGGGCCCTCATTACAACCCTGGCAGTCGTTGGAGAAGTGGCGGTAATGCTGCCAACAGGCCTGCGGTAAAAAAATGAAATTACAAACAAGGTGGTGACCGCCATGCCAAACCGCCACTTCTCCACTCCGAACGCCAGGGTGGTAACAACCGCTGGGCTGGAGACTCCAGTCTCCAGCCCGGCGGCCATCCCTACACCGCTGGCGGTATCACAACCCCGCATAACGCCATGGATTTTGTGGGGTTCTGTACCGCCACGAAATCCATGGCGGTAGGCACTATCAGTGCCAGCGAATTCCTTCCCTGGCAATGATAGGGGTCTCCCCCACCCCCCTCCCCAGAGTCCTCCCCCCACACCCACGACCCCCTACTACCCACCAAAGGTGGAAGGACCTCTCTCCCCAACCCCCCATTGACACACACACCGCCCACCCCCCTACATGCACACTCACATACCAACTACACAAACCCGCTGACATACACGCACAAATGCATTCACATATACACACAGACATACACACAGACATACTCACAGACATACACAAAGACATATGAGCACACATTTCCCATACACACAACACACCCCCTGCATGCATACACGCCTCACACACCCCCTCTACACACTCACACGCACACCCCCATGCACGCACACAACACACAACACCCCGCCATTCCCTCCCCTAATGGCCGATCACCTTACCTGGTCCGGTGATCTTTGGGGAGGGAACAGGATCCATGGGGGCTGCTCCGCCACCAGATCCCCGTCACCAGAACACCAACACACTGAATCCTGGGTTGGGATTCGGAGGGCGGTGTTCTGATGACGTGGCGGTGGAGCAGCCTCCACTTCACCGCCGACCGCCAGTATGGCAGCTGGCGGCTCTCAGTCCGGAAAAGGGCGGAGGGCTGCCAGCAGTCATAATACACTTTGCGGAAACCCGCCTGCACTGGTGGTCTTCAGCACAGCGGTAACTCGGCGGTCTTCTAAAAAGTCAGCTGAGGTCCAAATGAGGGCCTTAGCATAGAGAATCAATAGGTAGCTTGTGTTTTAGTAACATGATGTAGACGTTTTACCATGGAACCGCAGTTTTCTTAAGGAAAGTTATTGATGAAACCCTCGTGGATTTATACAAAGTATAAGACAGAAATGATTCATGTACACATTGCTGTCTGTGGACTATTGTTTGAGAAGGCAACAAAATGTTTCTGTTACCTTAAACACATCAAAATCTGTTTGGCTGACTTTAGGAAGAAAAAGAAACATGTTGCAAAAGCTTAGATTACACTGTTCACATAAGTGAATGTTCGTAGAGTAGGAGAGGCTTAGCCACTCTGGCATGTTCTCTCACACAGACTCATTGTGCTTTGTAACATTTTCCCTGCCTGAATCTAAGCTGCTCGAAGAATATACTGAGGGGCTGATGTAAGAGCCCCAGCGCCTCCTTGCACCACATTAGTGTCAATGAGGCCAAAATTGCTGCGCCAAATATACAAAGTGGCACAAGGCATGCATTGCACCACTTTGTAATCCTTTGTACTACATTATGCCTGTGCCAGCGGCGTTCCCCCGTTAGGGGGTGCCAAAAAAATGGCACAATGAAATCTAAAAGATTTCTTTGCATCATTTATTTAGACACTTTTAACGTCTGCTCAGAGCAGGCACTAAAGGGAGGCATGCCATTGTTTTCAATGGGCCTCAATAGGCTGTGAAGGATTAGTCAACATTTTTACACTAATCCTGCAAAGCTCTGAACTAGCACCAATTTGTTTTATGCTAGTTCCCCTAACTACCGCCATGGTGTGCCGTGTCTTAGATACGGCGCACACATGGAGGCGTTAGAGGGTCTCTAAGAGGCGCAAGAAAAAAGGCACTGCACTGTGTGCTGTGCCACTTTTCTTAAATCAGGGCCTGAGTTTCTTCAACCTTCATCCAAGGGAAGTTCTGCGTTACCTGATAACTGATATTTGATTCAGAATCTTTATGATTTAGCCTCTCTATTTAGAGCTATTTAGGGGTTCTGACTGACATATTTTTCTTTTTCAATTTATCCTTAATCTTAGAATAAGGACTCTTTCCTTCATGGAACATGCTCAGTTCACTTATTCTGATATATTGATTGCATAGTCTGACTTATTAATTTATGATTGAAATTGATGACATCATCTGTTGATTTCAATAAAGATGAACTATTAAAAAGACTGGTAAGTAAAACTGTTGAACTCACACAACTCTCTTTATTGACCAAAAACAATATCTGAAATTGTGATAGCTATTTGATTTATGTACAGCGCCTGGTTCATCTCATCTTCACGTCAAAGGTCCATCAGCCTGAGATGCAGGTTTTTTTTACGGATGAGTTGGTAAATGTTACATCTTAAACTGATATTTAACTGAGATCCCCTCTCCTGCACCCTTTACACAACCCTTTCGAAAAATAAATCGAGATGTACTCACAAATCGAAGCGTGAGTTGGTAGGCTCACAATTTTGGTTTTGTACCCATCAATAGGGTCGTTTTGTGGTCGCAAAGGCTCTGACTTTGCGAATTGAAGCCTTTGAGGCTGCAAAATTGCTCAAGAGATCTGGCACGTAGCCCCATAAATTTTGCTTTTGCTAAATTGTTTGTGAAGGGGCATTAGCAGGATAGGCCATGTAAGTCTATTAACGTTTAGGAATGTTGTAACAAAGAGGCATCTAAAAATGCTGTAAAGAAAGTCGTTTGCATTGTATGTGTGGCAGTAATGCTATAGTGGACTGACCCAAATCCAGCATAGAATTAACTAACAGCGACTTAATACAATTACAAACCATCCCAAAGGCATTTACTAATGGTGCTGCTTATTTTAGATGTCAATGTTCTCTTCGTTTACCGGAGATTAACCAGAAACCTCTTGTTCTTGTTATTTCAATAGTGACAAGGTTCTTAGACAAACCAATACCTAGTAGCTGCCTTTCTGGAAAAGTAGAAAATAATTACCAAAATATATTTACATAACAGGGGATGTACTTATTGTGCATACATGTATGTGTTTGTGGATCCACATGCAAGAGAGAAGAATTACCCCTGTGCCACTACTCTCCAACCTTTGTTAAAGATGATTATTTCTGACCCCATTTGCCCTGGCCCTCCTGGCCAAGTCAGCGGTCAAATTCCTAAGGAGAGAGAAAGCCGAGTGCCACATTACTGATCTGAGCCGCTCTGTCTTGATCAGAAATTAAGGGTCCAATCATGCATGGGCAGAAAACATAGTCCAATAACAAATAATTCACAAAAGGCATAGACAAAACCAAAGGGTCTGGCTTTCTCTACCAGCCTTTTGGCTTTGTCAATCCTTTTTTGCTTAAGCATAGTTTTTACAAAACATTACGATTGGGGCACTTCGGACCCTCTCAAATATATATATAAACAATTAACGAAAGGCAAACCTATTTTTTAGTCTCAAATAGCACAATTTGTCTAAGCAGTCTCTGACACTGAAGAGAACACAGATTTTGTGCAGATTTGTTCTTTGTGAAAGAGCAAAATACTGTCACTCACAATGAAGATATCAAGTGGCTGAATCTCGCTGTCCCATTGTCCTATGCTGTATGCTAGTGAGAGAAGAGGACGAGTGGACAATCCCTATACTTAAGTATGCCAGGTGCACATGTTTAGTGAACTTAAAAAGTGTTCCCTAATTCCACACCTAAAATTCACCTGTACCAAACAGTTGTCGGAGTATAAATGCATTTCTGCACCAGTCGAACAAATATATGGATGCAAAATCAATGTGTGGTAAAAGTGAACATCATAAAATTACATCAAAGTACAGGTGACAATGTCACAGGGACACGCCAACCAGAACAGCCATCACAATTCACCCCCTAAAGGTATGACCATACATCCTGCACCACAAACAGGTATCAGTACATAAACAGGACTACTTCAGGCAGGAAATGAACGACTAAAGAAAATAAATACAAACATTACAACAGTGTGAACACTGAAAACAAAAGAAGGCAGCATTATCCAAATGCAAGTAGATAACAATTGCCTTATATTCAGGCCATAGCACCAGTACCACATTCAACACAGAGCCCGTTTGAACACTTCCTCCTGTGAGCTTGCACACAGTCTGTCTTCTACTGCAGTTCATTGATGTCCTACTCAGGGACCTCTACACTGGAAATTATCAGAGAGGTGGGGAAGGATCCCCTGCCTTTGTATTATTTCATCACAACTATAACCACCTTATTTATGTTGCAGTTATTCTACAACCGTTACACAATGTGGCACTTGAAAATACTTTTTGACAGCCAACATTATTAAGAATTGATTTATTTTGATATAGCTGCATCATACACCTTTCTTGGGTTTAGATCTGCTATACAGGAGGCTCCGCTGATGTTATTCTTAAGGGTGTGTTACAATTGCAGCTGAATCAGTCCCACCATTTCAGGCCACAGATTTCAGCAGCACCTTTTATAGAACACTATTAAATATGTGCCTAGGATATAAAGTTTGGTCACGCTCATGGCCTTCAAAAATGCACTTCTGACTCCAGTTTTAGTGAACCATATGGCGCTTGTCCTTATTGCATCAAATAAAAAAAACTATTGATCTGTTGAATATAACAATTACTTATAACTCATGCAGAATTCAGCTCTGCTGCATAGATCCATGGAGCTAAGCAGTCTACAAACGTATTCATATTCAGAGAATTCAACTTTATACTCATTTGTCCACAAAAGACGTCTGCCCTTTTAACAGTACTGAATCAACCCTACATCTGAATGTGGCCAGGAGTTCACTAATGTTTGACCTTGCCTTCCCCAAAAAGAAGCTGTGAATACTTTTATGTTGTTTACATTTGGATAGCTCTGCTGCAGTTTACTCAAATGTTGCCTCCATCTTAAGGTATATTCCAGATAAATACTCAAACGTACACCTCAAATAACCGTATTACCTTATCTGTTGATTTTTGTTGCTGTTAATAAGCTTGGAAAACTACAATTTTGTCGGGGCAAAAAAGCTCCTCTTTATTTTAGACACATTGACCAAGAAGACCCTTAGTTAGAGTTTGTGGAGGGGCTACTCTGTCACAACTGTGACGGATATCCAGTCTGCTGAAACATAAATCACATTGGATATAATGGGATTTATATTTCTGCGGATGGAATATCTGTCACTGTTGTGACAGAGTAATCCTTCCACCAAACTCTAAATCATGCCCTAAGTGTTTTTCTTGGTTGTAGGCCTAACAATAGTCTTCGAGGAGCACTTGGTGTGGCGAGTCAGAAACAGCCTCATATGCACTGGAACTATTCCAACCATCAAGATATATTCTTATATGTTGAGGCACAGCCTCATGCATCCTGTCACAGGCCCTGTATATCCAGGCACATCATTATTGGCTCAGGGCAATTTTTCATGCTCATGTTTAGGCTAATATTTTCTAGTTCTTCACCATTACAAGGTGATAGATCGAAAAACAGCCTTACATATGCCATTGCAGACTCATAATCCATGGCCCAGCTTCATATGACCAGAGACACCATAATGTGCCCAGGAGAGATCAAAATGTCCAATTACAACCACATTCTTACAATTAAGTCCTGTGTCCCATGATACATGGCACAACTTGATTACAGTTGAATATTACCGGGATCCTCCTCAGCAGTTTATAAAAGCTTCTTCTGCACAGCAGAGCTTTACACCAGCAGGTCAATTCTTGCATGTATATAAACAGTTTTATAGCTTAGAGTTGTCCTGCTATGGTCTCTTGTGTCCAAGTATTGTCTTTTACTGCTTTGCACAACTTCACAATCTAAAGAATCACTTCATGTGCCCTGCTTCGGCCTCATATGGCTAAGTACAGTTTCAGGTACCCTGGTACCATCACACAGTAAAGCATACATTGCCCAACTATAGTCTCATATGGATTTATAACCTAACATGGCTATAGACCATTACATACCCAAGAACAGCCCTGTATATCAACCACATCCTTATTTACATGTGCAGCCTCATCTTCCCACGTGCAGCTCTTGTGGTCAGGAAGAGTCATATATACTGACTATGTCCTAATTTTCCTGATTCCGCCCTATATGCCTAGTGCAACCTATTATGCCCTGTACAGGTTTGTAAACCTCAGAAGTGATACATATGCCCTTTACTGTCTCACATGTCAGCTCAGCTTTGTTAGAAATGGGGTCTCTATTTGGCAGAGGAACAACCCTTTGTCCAAATAGGGATCACAATCCCAGTCAGGGTAAATCTCATACAATCCAAATTATCCTGTGCCCACCCTCTGGTAGCTTGGCAGTGAGCAGTCAGGCTTAACTTAGAAGGCAATGTGTAAAGTAGTTGTTCAATAAATCCTGCAATAACACAGTGAGAACACCACAAAAAGACACCACTCAGATTTAGGAAAAGATAGGATAATTATCTGATTAAGTTAAGGTCAAAACAATCAAGATTTGATAATCTCAAATTGAAATATCACTTTTGTGATGTTGAGAAGACTCTTAAGTTCTTAAAAGCAACAATTGCCTCTTGCAAGCACAAAGTACCTGATTTACATCACAATTACACGCATGAGGACCGCAGAGGAGGAGATGCGTGGAGAAAGGTAGGTGTACGTCGGAATTCCGAGCGCATACAGATGATGCATCGATTCTTTTCCACATGGCAAGGGCTTTTCTTCGAATTCCGGTGCGCAGGTTTGAATCCTCTTTGGGATACGGGGTCTTTTGACACCCAGGGATGATGCGGGGAAATCCTGGCCTTACAGGGCAAAAGTCACAGACGTTGCATCGATCCGGTGGGTGATACAGTGGAATTTCTGCCTCACGGCTGGTGCTGCGTCGATTCCTCTCTCAGTAAGTCGGGCTGCATCATTCTGGCTTGGTGATGCGTCAATCCGGTGGGCGCTGCGTCGATCTCCACTTGGGGAGCCGGGCTTTGTCATTTTGCTTCTGCAATGCAGTGATTTTGTCACCGCTGGACAGGCTGAGCGTCGATTCCAGCAGGCTGTGCGTCAATGTTCGCTGCACAAGCAGTTTCTTTGCAGAGATGAAGTATTTTTAGCCCTGAGACTTCAGGAAACAGGCGGCAAGCTCAATCCAAGCCCTTGGAGAGCACTTCTCAGCAAAGCCAGAGGCCAACAAGGCAGCAGGGCAACAGCAAGGCAGCAGTCCTTTGCAGCAAATCAGTCCAGGTGAGTCCTTTGGGCAGCCAGGCGGCATTGGCCTCGATTCCACATGGAGCCAAGGACAATGTTATCACACAGAGGGTGATCCCAGCACCTTCGGAATGCACACTGTCTGGTATATGGTCAATGGCCCACAGCACTGGCTTTCTGTCAGCCTATTTATGGCCGGATCTGCGCCATGAAAAGTCTGTAGAAAGTGGACTTGTGATCAGCACTGCAGTGCTGAAATCAGCTCCCGGGTGGCTGACCACAACTGCGACCGTCGCCACCACGCCAGGAACCATGATCATAATTTGGCGGTCAGACTGCCTGGAGTGCGGCGGTGTGGCTGCCACCACAGGGCTGGCGGTCTCAAGACCGCCAACCTTGTAATGAGGCCCTAAGTCTACCCTAATATGTATAAGTCTAGCTTCAGTAATCTGAGTACAAACTCATTTGTTAGAGCAGCTTCATGTGCGAAGATACAACCAATATGTACAAATACTTACTCATATGCTCTTGTACAGGCTCTTGTTGGCAAGTACAATCTGAGATGTTCAACGTAGGCTCAAAGGCCCAGAAGGAATCCCATATTCTCTAGAGTAGTCTCATCCATTTAGCTACAGTCACGTATACCATGATGCAATCTTTTCTGCCTAGATACAACTGCTTGTTCATATGAAGCTGCTTCACAAACCTGTGTAACACCTTGTAACCTTAGTCCTAGTTTTGTTTGTCAAGCAATTTTAGTGTTTGCCCAGGAAAGGCTTCAAATTCTAACTACCACATCCTGATAGGTCCAGAACAGCTTTGTTTTTCCTGGATCAATTTCATAGGCTGGACTAATCCCTGACATCCCATGAACAGCTGCACTTTCACAGGCACAGCCTGCGACTTCCAGTGTGTCTTAAATGCCTGATACTCTAATATGCGGAGATGCAGGCTTATTAATACCATGTGAAGACTGTTACATCAGGACACAACATCCAGTAGAGCCTTATGTGCCAGCTCAGCCTAAAAACCCCCATGTGAAGATGTATAGCTTCATACACAAATCGAGATTCCATTGACAAGGAAAAGCATATATACCTGTAACAACCTTATGTGTCAGCCAGACTGATATCTGAAACAGTTTGCATGGGTGACTTCTGACCAAGGTTATAGCTGTGGTCTTTTGTGAACCCTACGTGCCTAAAAATCCTGAGAAGTGATGGCCTCTCTTGTACTATGTTACACCTGTATTTGGTCTAGCAAAATATTTATAAATCAGATTACGTGTAAATTCTAAAGCAATATCCCCAGGTATTAGCATAATTACTGAGGTAAATTGTTCATGTAAGTAACAGTCAAGACCTACTGCCCCCAAACAGGTATGAACGTATATGCCATTTGATGACAGTGAACTGTGCACGCTGCCAAGCACCTGCAAACACTGTGAATTTAGAAAACTGTAACTAGTTCCCTCCGGTTGTAGTGGCAGTCATTGGTGTATGACCCACTGGCTCATTCAGCACAGGCAGAAGAATCAGAAGATCACAGAGGCCCTAGAGAGCTTGACACAGGAAGTATCTCTTTTCCAGATGGGATCAGACACAAGGCTGCCTGTGTAATGGTAGAGCAGGACAACGGTTATGCGTAAACCCCAGTTGAGCAACCAGGAGGGAATAAGATCAGGGCTTGAATAGTGAGTGGGATACACTTGGCTCAGATTTACAAATAAAACATGCAACACAGTGAAGCAAGTGAAGTTGCTGCACTGCATTGCTTCAATCGGAGAAAGCAGAACAGCACCTTATCTACAAAGATGTGGTGCTGTTCTGTTCTGTTCTCTCCCTGTGCTGGTGCACTTGTGGCTACCACGTGACAGTGCAGACACCATTGCACCATAGACAATCTGTGTCTGCAATGTGGTTAGAAGTTTTTATGCAGGAAGGTGGCCCTTCCTGCACAAAACCTATGCTGAAAGACAATTTCCTCTTTGCATGTGTGCTGTGTTCTACAGCACACACACAAAGAGGAAAAACAATGGCAAAAATATTTTTCCTCATTTTGCCAGCCTCAGGGAGGTGTAGGAATTTGGCACAAAAACATGTTCCATGTTTTTGTAGATAATAATTTGCAGCAAAATCTATGGGTGGATGCACAGCAAAGCCCACACAACACCCATGGAATGTCTCCTCGCTGCAAAGCAACACAAGGTAGTGCATTGTGTGTTACATTGGGTTACTATTCAACAGAAAGTGTGATTTGAGTTAGATTGTAAATACCAACACATTACTCAGGTTGTGTCTTTGTTAAAAAAAATGCAAACTAGATGCAAAGTGTTTGTGAATCTGGGCCTTTGTGCTTATTCTCCTGCTCCTGACCCTGCACATTGAGACATGCTTAGGGGTCACGGATAGAGTAAAAGCAGAAAAAGTAGGTCAAAGCATGGGAATGGTAAACCAAATACTAAAGACTGTCAATCATTAGGAGCAGGTCATACTAGAGCACCTTTGAGTAAACTTGAAGGTCAATTTCCTATGAGGTCACAGCAGGTGATGCCTAGCTTACCATTACCTGTAGAAAAAACAGTAGATGGTAATACAAATCCCCAGAATCTAGTCCATGTGGGGACGAGGCTAGTAACACTGGTGCCTGCTTTTGTAGAAAAAAACACACTAGATCAGCTGAGGTACAGGTGGGACAACTGTAGGTCATGAGATTAATGTTTTTATATAATTAAATTGCTAGATCACCTTTGCTTTCAGTAGGGTCCAGTCCCTGATCCCTCCAACGGTGAGTCTCTGTTGACAACCTGTCCCAACGGTTCACACTGACGTTATCATCATCTTAGTGGCCTGCCATCTAAGGACCTTTTTTGATATACTTGGTTATTGATGCTTTGTTCTTGTGAAAAACATGTTAATTGCTGCTTGTTTTAAACTCAGCACACTGGTGGTTCCTTATTGCCTGGTGTGCCCATAAACGTAGTGTGTCAAGTTATTCGTTTAAAATGAATGATCTTGCTGAGGGTGGAAACTGCTGTTGCCCCTCCCCACCCCGACCACCATGTTACAATGTGTCTTAATTTCTCTATTTTTAGGCCGAATAGCAGCGTTTTTTCCGACTTATGGTGTGTATCTGGTCTTTTAACCACGCCTACCGCACACCCATTACTATCACTTGTTCATGGGTTTGCCTTTCAAAAATCCTTTGTTTTCATTGGTAACTGCTTTAGGTGTGTCCCTCCTTAGGGAGGTTTTGTTAACGCCTTGGCCGTTGACCCCCTTACATGGATAATTGCACTTCTGACGATAACTTTGACTGTGAGAAGTTCTTTTTCTTTTCGTCGCTCTCTTCACGCTCAAGGCGGGGCTTTGAATCGGCTCACTTATGTCAACTGTTTTACTTTTTATTTTCAATTTGTGAGGCAAGAAAAGTCCAGTTAGGAATTTACAACGCTAATAGCTTTACCTCGAGCAAACGCGAGACCGTTTGCATTTCAAATGCTTGTTAGTCTCTCTTGTGCTGCCAGGCAAGTGACTAAGTTGTGAACTGAGTACCTGGGCCTTCACTTAGTTAAATGGTTAAATCGGCTTCTTCTCGTTACAAAAACAAGATCTTTTACCTCAGGGTTGCTGTTTATGTTTCTCATATTTTCGCTTTATTCCCGTGAAAACTGTCCAGTGCGCAGAAACAACTTTTCTCACCAATGCATAACAGACAATCGATTCTTCTCTTCTTTGTTTCCCTTTAGTTTTTTCACACAAGAGTATACAGTATGACAGGGCCCGGGGCGAAGAAGCGGTGCCAGCTGGTCAGTAATAAACTGGTTTAGCCTGACTGGGTGGAGTTCTGTTCCAGGAAACAAGTCAGGCGTTTTCAGACCCAGGAGCAACTCTAGGCGTTGTAAACAGCTTTCTTATTTAAATTAAAATATTCTCTCAGCAAACATTCGGACTCTGCTGACAGCTTGGTTCTGTCAAAGTAAACCCCTTGCATGTCAGATGTCACTCTAGCAGCTGAGTCAGCGCAGATGCAGTCGTGTCGCAGAGGCAGTATCACTCGCTCATTTAAAGTTTGCTGGATCTTGTTCTCATCTTTGTTCATACTCCATGTTGTATATATCCATGTTTTAGGTAATACGCTTGTTCAAATCCCGATTGCTGCTGGCGGTTGGCTGTTTTGTTCCTCAATGCGCACAATGCAAAAAAAAAAAAAAAAATTCTACTAAGACAACATCACAAAACCTTTTATGTTCGCAACCAGAAAATATAAAATATACGCAATACGTAATTATTGAAATTGAGTCAAAATGTTCATAGTTATAGATTTTGCACATACATTTACATTAGTCTGCAACACGGAAATGTATTTCCTGTGTGATATTCACATTAAATTAAGGATAGCTAATGTAGGCCTCAATATAAAATGGCTGATGTACAGTTGTCATATTCATCTATTGTCCTGTATTTGTCCTTTTAATGGTTACAGGAGCAAAGCTGAGTGCCAAATTTTAATTGATGCATCTTTTGTGTTAGTTTCTCATGTGAATTTGTATCTTTGTATATTCTTGAGGGAGTGAAATAATGAGCGAGCACCTGGGGATGAGAACATCTTTGAGGAAGTGAGTCATCTTGTTTGATATATAAAGCAGAAGATCCATTGTGTGCTGGTGCCCTTCATTATTTTAGACCTTACTCTTAATACTGCATTTTAGAGGGTTTTCACACTAACACCTTCTGCCTGACTTCTGTCAAACTCTTTCCTAACCTTACTAAGTAGGGAGTTCCCTTCATTGGAAATTGAGTCTGTTTTGATTTTTTCTATGACAACTTTACAACATTTGGACTTTTCTTTTATGACTTTGAATTGCTTTGGCTTATGTTGACTAATGCATTTATGCTCTGACTACTGAATAAGGGTTAATTTGATGTTTTAAAATTTTAACTATGCTAATATTTTAATAAACCTTCATGATTTGCAAATCTAATACTCTCCGTCATTTTTGTAAGGCCAAATGTGCTTCACCTTATTGAAATGTATTCATGGTTGTGTCAGCCTCAGTTGGAACTAAAGGGCCATCCATTTGAGTGCAGCCTGTACTAAAGTTCTGCAACAAAATCTTGTGGAGTGGCGTCTACCGAGGCTTAGGGAGCCAAAATTTGCCTCAGCGATAGTTAGAATCTGCTCTTACCCAGTCCACATTCCTGAGCTTCCTTGGTCCGGTTGGAGTACTGACAGTGTTCTGAAGTTCCTGAAGCTTATGCAGTGTCCTAGGAGAGCGAATATAAGTACTCTTATTCATTTTTGCCTATGTGTTGTCGGGAGTTGCGGTGTTTGCGGTTTTTGATAAGTTAGTGCATTTTTCGGTTTGGTGTCAAAATTGGATATAGGAGGGCTGTGAGTTCATTTTCAGAATTAAAATGCTTTTTCATGTATATTGCTTTTGCTTATGAAGTTAAATACACTCCATGCAGAGAGTTGAAGTTTGTTTGTCGGATATGATGTAATTCAAGATTCCAGGATACATAATGGGGTATATTAAGGTTTTGACTTGTCTATAAGGTTAAGGTGTCAGACTGTAAAGTGCTACCTGGCTGCACCATGATAGGGACATATTAAACATCTATTGTGAGAGTGTGCTAGTTGACAATGGTGTTTGGTTGATTGATTCTTTGTGCACTCTAGTAGACCTCACTAATCAGAGGGATTTCCTGCTAGTCGCAAATTCACGTTGTCTTTGTGTTAGTGCAATATGGGGGTTTTCCCTAGAGTGACTGCTGAGTTTGTATTTTCTTTAGTGGAACAAACAAGAGTTTGAATGTATTGGACCGAGCTGCACTTGCAAAGGATAGGGAGAAATATACGCAAGGAATAAGCTCCATATTTGGATGGAGGTGATGTAGGATGGAGGTGAAGTAGGATGCAGAACAGAAACATTTGAGAAAAATAATGATTGGGGAAATAGGGATATACCCTGCTACATAAAAGGGAAAAGCAGAAAGATAAGAACGAGAGAGGGAAGCGGGAATTGAGAGAAAAGAGATGAAAGTGACAGAGACTCAACAATGACTTTTTGGATGATTTGTTAATGTCCAGACCACCTCCGTATAGAAGTGGAGAGGTTTGTGAAAATCCCAAAGGTGAAATGGAAGGATTTGACTACTTTTTTGATATCATGATCCCGACTGATTTATGGGCAGAATGTAAAGTGGCTGTAGGTTGGCTGGCTGCCATGACACCAAGAGATGCTAGGACTAATGCGCCTTGTTCTATAGTTATATGCAAGTGTAACCAGGTGATTTCCTTTTTTGAAAACAAAGTTTCTGCAGAAGGTTGTTTATTAGTTGGAAATCTCTAGAACTACTGTGACGCGTCTGTGCATGCTTACTATGAACAACATACGCCAATTTTTAGACAGCATAGCGGTGTTCAAAACCCAAAAAGAGAGATTCTCAGTGGTTTCTTGTCACAGTTCGTTTCTGATCCAAAGATTAGCACCCATAATACCCCAAAATGTGATTTGTTGGAAGACAAAGTCCATTGACGACATCCTGTGGTAGGCATAGTATTGCAGCAATAATTTGGAAGGGAGATGGAAGAAATTGAAGGAGAAATTAATGTTGGCACAAACTAAAGGGCACCGTTAACATGCCTTAGCGCTACCTTGCACCACATTAACGTCATTATTTTTTACGTTAATGTGGCCCAACGAGGCTGAAATCCCAGCGCTATATTTAAAGACTGGCGCAATGCATGCATTGCGCCACTCTGTAACCCTTTTAGTGCAGGCATTATGTATGCAAAGGGGGCATTCCCCGTTAGGGGAGCTGGAAAAATGGCATAAGGAAATCTATGAGATTTCTTTGCGCCATTTTTTACGGCTCTTTTGACACCTGTGTAAGAGCAGGCATTAAAAGGGGGCTTCCATTCTTTAGAATGGGGCCCTATGTACTCTGCAGGAGTAGCGCCAATATATCTGCAAAGTACATCATTAGCGTCAATAGAAATGTTGCTATTGCCCCCTACCCTGCGCCATGGTTCACCGTATTTTAAATAATGGCACACACATGGTGGAGGTGGGGGGTGCTAAGGGGTGCAGGGGAAGAGGCTCGTTGCAGCGCCACTTTCCATAAATCTACCCCTAAATTGGCAAAGAAAGGGTATGTTATGCTATGTTAGATTGAGGTGTACAGCTCACTAATCACCCGAGACAGTATCCAGGTGCTTGGGCAGGTTTGTTGATGTGTGTTCCACAAAGTGCTTATACGAAGAGCCAGGTCTTCAACTTCTTGCACAACTCAAGAAGTGAGAAGGAGGCTCTGGTCTGTTGAGAGTAGTTGGTCGATTCTTTGGTGTGATGTAGTAAAATGAGCAACCTCCAGTTTTGCTTTTGCAGAGTGGTGAGTGTGTGAGAGTGAGGCAGAGCGTAGGTGCCTAGTGGGGTGGTAAAAGTGTTTGCCATTTTTCACGTATTCTGGTCCTGTGTTGTGTAGGGCTTTGTATGAATTGGGAGTGCTGATGAATGGGGAGCAAGTGAAGCTTTCTTAGGAGTGGTGTGATATGAATGCTGGGTAGGACCTATGGGACCTATGGAAGACTCAGAAGAAGGACTTTCCTGCTTCCCTTCTGCTGGAAGGACTGCCATGCTGGCCTGTTGCCTGAGGAAGGAAGAATGGACCTTCTCCTTGAACCCAGGACCACCAGAGTGACTCCAAGGGCTACTTGGATGGCCTTGTCTGTGAGCTACAAGGACAAAATAAGTGTGAGAGACCCTGCAGACAACCTACCTGCTGCTGGCCCCAGCAGAAATTATTTTTAGCCGCCAAATGGTTCACCCCCAGGGCCTGCTCCATTGGTGTAGGGCTAAAGTGGGCTCCTACCAAAATCCCAAAACTGGGACTTAGAAAGTTTTTCAGCAGAAACTGCTTTAAGAACTGACAGGAGACTAGGACTTAACCTGCAAGCTAATCCAACAAAGGTGTATCACCGGTGATATTGATTTCACTGAAGCTCCCGCCATTTATTTCACCACAGCTGCACATCCTCTACAGCGGGACTGCTTGACTACAGTATTCGGCCTTGTATAGCTCTTTTTGGCTACAGCCTGTAGCCTCGTCCCACTGGAAGAATCCAGAAAAATGTCTAAGTCTAACGGTAGAAATCTTCACCGGGCCCAATAATGCATCCCTGTTCACTGACAATGACCTCCTCACCCTGAAAATCCAGCTATTCCCATTCAGCTTCACTGAGACTTCATCCATTGGGTCCCTATTGTCGACTACCTCCTCTCAGCTACCGCCTGCTGCCTGGTCCCGGTGAGGACTATACCTTCTCTAGCAAATATTCAGAATTTCTTCTAATTCCAAAGGTAAATCTAGACCAAGGTGAACCTGGTATCTACATCTGGCACGTGCTGCATTGTGATAGGCCTTAACTTGTGACTGTCCTGGTCTCAAGCAGCCAGATATCTGGGGTTGGCGCTATGTTCTTTTTGTTGTAATTTTGCATTAAAAAAAGCATCTTTTGGCCTGTTTCCCCCTTCTTTTTGCTTTCTGACCTCCTGTTTTTATGGTATGCTGGACTCTGTTTTTGCTGCTTTATTGTCTCTGTGCACTTTATCACTGCTGCTCAGTGCTAAAGTGCAAGTGCTTTCTGTGTAAATTGTATTGGTGTTTGGTTTATCTGTGATTGACATATTTGATTTACTGGTAAGTCCCTAAAAAGTGCCCTAGAGGTGCCCAGGGCCTGTAAATCAAAAACTACTAGTGGGCCTTCAGCCCTCATTGTGCCACACACATGAGTAGCCCTGTACACATGCCTCAGAGCTGCCATTGCAGTGTCTGTGTGTGCAGTCTTGCACTGACAATTTGCCCAAGACTTCCCTTTTGGTACATGTAAGGCACCCCTAAGGTACGTCCTAGGTAGCCCCATGGGCAGGGTGCAGTATATATGAAAGGTAGGACATGTACTCATGTGGTTTACATGTCCTGATAGTGAAATACTGCCAAATTTGTTTTTCACTATTGCATGGCCTATCTCTTCCATAGGTTATCAAGGGGATTGCATTTGAATTACCCTTGAGTGTAATTTCCCATTGGGAGCTAATAGCAATGTGGAGTTTGGGGTCTTTGAACTCACAATTTAAAAATACATCTTTTGGTTGAGTTGGTTTTTAAATTGCCTATTTGAAAATGCCACTTTTAGAGAGTAGGCATTTTCTTGCTTAACCAATATGTGCCTCTATCTGCTCGTGGAATCCACGTCTGGGTCAGAATGACAGTTGGGCTGTTTGTGAATTCCCTCTAGACAGTGACAAAAAGGGAGATGGGGTGTAGCCTGCATATCCTGATGCGTCTCCTGGTCTAGAGTGGGAAGGGAGGAGAGCTGACACCTGCACCTGAAAGGTCTGTGCCTGTCCTCAAACAATGCAGTCTCTGGCCCCTGGAGTGTGTCTGGAGCCAGGCCTGGGCAAGACAGGATCTTGAGAACAACAGAGACTTTCCTTTGAAGTTTGCCTACCTCAAGGGCCAGAACTGGTATAAGTAGTGGACTGAAAACCCCAGACTTTTAGAACACATCTGAATCAAGAGCAACCTCTGCCAAGGAGAAGAGCTGAAGAGTTGGAGGAGGAATACTGCCCCTTTGCTGTGTGTGCTTTGCTGGGTTGGCCTGCTGTTGCTGCTTCTGCCTTAAAGAGGACAAATATTAAACTTTGCTGTGTACCCTGCTTGTGAAGTTTCACAAGGGCTTGAAGTAGAGCTTGCCTCTTTTTGGAAGTCTCAGGGATATCAAAGACTTCAGCTTCATCTGCCTACAGCACTGAGAACTGTTTATTTTGCTGTAACAGAAGAAAAACCACCACGTCACCGTCAATGACGCCACTGACTGCATCATGCCCTGATGACGACGCACGGAGCCATGCCCCACGCCGCACCAGAACACTGGTCTCACCGTCATCGCCACCTGATGCCGTCATCAAACCACTGCATGCACTGTGACTTGTGGGCCCCACACTCCACATTGCCTTACTCACACCACAGCCTTGGTATCCCTGACACCAGCACTCTACACTGACACCGACACTGCAGCCTACACTGCTCGTGAGGTACATGAAGCACAGTCCTGTCTTCAGCCCTGGCCCACTGACACCAGCACAATTGACTCCAGCATTGTCAACAGACTCGTGGGTGCTGCATGGAGCCCACCCCCCACAGCCTCCAGCCTACTGACAACAGTGCTTCAGCAATGATGGCGACGCTGCCTGTACTGCGACCTGGAGACACCGCATATCGCACTGCCTCACTTCACACAGCAGCCCTGGTCTCAAAACGCCGCAGAACACCATCAGTGAGCAGTTGCCTGCACCATGACCTGTGCTCACCGCACATCGCATCGTCCAACTTTGCACCGCAGCAGAGACGCCACCCACGCCAGCACTCCTGACTTCATCATTAGCCCAGGGTACGATCACGATCTGCATCACCCGTGACTTCAAGGGCCCGACGATGCCTGCACTGACCTCCGGAACTGACTCCCGCCAACGCCTCCCGACACCAGCGACACCTTACTCTGGATCTCATTGCGAGGATCACGACGCCCTACATTTCCAAGGTTCTGTTTGTGGGTCTTCCCTACACCGTAGCTGGCCCCCGACACTGCGGTCAGCCTGAACTGTTGGATTTGTTGTTCATGATGCCGTGATAGCCCCGAACTGAGTTATCGACTTCAAGCAATTATTGAAAAACTTATATCTTTATTACTGTATCTTGGATTTTTATCATTTTGGTCTTGTGTTACACAGATAAATATTGGCTTTTTTTCTAAAACAGTGAGGTGTCCTTTTATAGTGTTTTCACAGTATTACTGTGTGTTATGTGCAAATGCTTTACACATTGCTTCTGAGATAAGCCTGACTGCCCGTGCCAAGCTACCAAGGGGATGAGCAGGGGTTATCTGACCTGGGTATCTCCCTTATCCTGACTAGATTGAGGGTCCCTACTTGGACAGGGTGCAAACCAACTGCCAACTAGAGACCCAATGTCTAACAAAATGTATTCTAATTTTCTAAATTAGGGTGGGATTTTTCTTGTGTTGTGTTGCTACTTTAGTACTGCTTGTGTGCTGCACAAATACTTTACCCATTGCCTCCAAGTTAAGCATGACTGTGTTTATGCCAAACTACCAGAGAGTTAAGCACAGGTTAATTTAGTGACTTTTGTAGTTTTCTCTGGCAAGGAATGTGGTTTTTGTCTGAGTGGGGCTTGCATCCCTCTCAATCAATAACTCAACTTCTTAAGGGGGCTCTTGAGGAGTATCACCAATTTGTAATATGTGATTCGAATCCAAGTCAATCTATTGGCCAGGGATCTACTCTGCAACTTAACTCTGTGATCTAGTACACACCAGATGGGGTTGAACCCCAGAGGCACAATTAAGATGTAGATTTAAATTAAGAACCCAAAAATCAGCTGTCTGGTTGTTCCTGGTCTTGACAAAAGACCCCCGACTTAAGAGACGCAGTGAAAGAGGAAATCTGGGATTTTGCTGGCAAAGTTATTGATCTGCCAGGGATGTTGAATGTGTCAGGATAACCGTTAAGCCATTTGCACAGTATCTCCCAACACCCTGAAGCAACCTATGGCCAGAGGCAGTAGCTGGATTTACCCTGTCATATAATCTATGTTAGAGCAAGGCATCTTAAAGGAGATACTAGGAAGTCTCTGCAGTTCACTTATAGGTTGGCAACAACAGAATAAGAAGTGGAGAGAAGTGGAGGATTAGTCAGCATTTGAGAAACATCAACCAGATAATAGTCTAATGCTGTCCTGTACTACTGAAACCAGTCATGATACTATATTTATCAAGGTTTTGGGGTGCCCTTATGCCAAGCAAGGGGACGGAAAATCTAAACAAGATTTATCAAGCCATGCAAGGCTACCTTACATAGCCCTGCATGGCTTGATCAATGTAGAGTAACACAAGGCAGCAGAAATCACTGCCTTGTGATACTCTATGGCAAGGAGGCGTGCCATGGGTGCAGCATGGGTGTTCCAATGCATCCATCAATGCAGTTTTACATATCACCAGATTAAACAACACTGGTAGACCTGGAAATGCATCAGAATTGTACACCTCTCCAAAAGAGGCACAATGAGGAAAAATATATTTTTTACTACTCGCTATTTCTTCTATCTAAGTGTGCTGCATTGTGACGCACACTTTGAAAGAGGAAAATGCCTCTCAGGATTATTTATGTGCAGCAAGTAAGGCTATACAGAGAACCCCTTGATCTTTAATGGGATACTGAAAAGAAATTCTGGAGACGTTGCACTTGCTATGCAACTCAGTCTTGTTCCAGTGTATTGACGACTTGCTTGTGGCATCAACAACTCAAAATGCATGCAGACAAGACACTATTGCATCATTGAAGCATTGTGGCATAGAGTGATCACAAGGGATCCCCTAACAAATTGCAATACTATCAGGGGGAGGTCCTGCATCTGAGATATCACATTGAGAAGGGAGTTAGAAAGAGTTCCCAGAGACAATCGCTGCAATCCTGCTAATGAACCCAGGACACAGAGACGTCAGGATTTTTCTGGGAATGGGGCGCTAATGTCATAAGTGGATTCCTAACTCTTCTCTAGTGGCAAATCCTCTTCCGAGGCTTACACCTAAAAATGTGTCTGATCTGTTACTCTGGAAAACAAAAGCATGAGTAGATGAGAGAAAATCTCTGTCATGCCCCGGGTCTAGGAATGCCTAGCTATGAAAATTACTTTGTCCTGTATTGCAATTAGAAGGAAGGGTGCTCGCTGTCTATTTTAACCCAGACTCACAGAGCAGCTAAATGTCATGTGGCCTATATGTCTGCCACACTTAAGCCGGTAGCCATAGCATTGTCTGGATGCCTAGAGGTGGTAGCTGCAGTTTGGTATCAGCATTCAGCAAAGTGAAGGCATGGTGGTGTGATATCCACTTATTGTGATGGTCCCACACTCAAATTTTTGTTAACACTTTCTTTATCACAACACATAACAAGTAGCAAGCTCATGAGGCATGAGCAAATTATCCTCACAGCCAAAAATGTAACATCAAGGAGATGCCAAAAATTGAACTGTGACAAACTTTTGTCTTTGCCACTGCCTGATGAAGGCGATGATGGGGTTGAGCATGACTGTCCGGATGTTACAGAATTGTGTACCAAGCCATGAACCAAGACTGAAGACCTCTCTCTGGAAGAGGCTGTTTTTATTTTGTTTGTGAATGGCTCATGTTTAAGTTTAAGAGATGGATGAGGATTCTGAGAGCAGATTATGCTGTATGCACCTTAGAAGGTGTTGTGAAAGCCTCCCTTTTTTGCATTATAACTTCTGCACAGGTGGCTGACCTGATTGCTCTTTCTAGAGAGTTCTGTGTCTTGAATCAGTTGAGAGTTGCCATTTATACTGACAGAGAGTACAGGTTTGGCATGGTCCATGGTATTGGACAGTTGTGGCTTAAAAGAGCTTTGAAGACCTCTTCCAATTCCGTGATCAGGAACACGAATTATGTGATGAATCTACTAAATGCATTGCAGTTGCCTGATGAAATAGCTGTGGTTAAGTGTGCAGCACATAATAGTGGATGGGATCTTGTAATTGCTGGAAACCTCTATTCAGATGAAATGGCAAGGTGCCGTGCTCCTGAGTCTTGCACATTCAATAGAGACCACCCATGCTTTACAGAGAATGATGCTGTGTCATTGCAGATAACCTATGCCATAGTTGTGTTACCAGCCAGCAGTTAGAAGGCACTCAGAAGGAACGTTATCACCATGAGTCACATAGGGAGAGCAGGTGGTCCCTTTAATAGCATGCAACTTTGTTGAAATGCTGGTGTACAATGGACTCTGCTATATTTTGGTGATAGTATGTCTCTTCAGTGGCCAAACTGTGTTTGAGAGAATTGGTTCCCAGAATCGGCCTGCAGGTTTCTCTAGAGTCAGACTGTGGAACACATTTTAAAAATGAAATAATACACATGCTGTATGTAGCGCTTCAGGTGGAACAGAGACACCATTGTAGATACAGGCCAAAGGTGTCTGACATTGCTGAGCAAATCAATGGGACACTGACGTCTCAACTTACCAAAGTTTGTGCATCCACATCCCTTAAATAGCCTAATGTCCTTCCCTTGGTACTGATGAGCCTCAGCAGCACCCCCGATCAGAGGATGGGACTCTCCTCGCTCAAGAGCCTGCTGGAGAGAGCAATGAGACTTCCTGCTGTTCCTGCACTTGTGAATATATTTGATGATTTGATTCTTGACTATTACAAAGGACTGGCTGTTGTGGTACATTCTATCTCTCACCAGATTAATTTGACGACTGCTCTTCCAAAGCAAGAGCAGTGCCACGATCTCAGTCCAGGAGACTGGGTTCTCATAAAAAAGCACATAAGGAAGTTATGCTTGGAGCTCTACTGGCGTGGCCACTTTCAAATCATGCTTGTGATGAACACAGCCGTGAAGTCTTGAGAACTACTGAACTGGATCCATGCTTCGCACAACAAGCAAATGAGACAAGCTGGTAAAGAAGTGGACGACAGCCACTGTTTTGCAGAGTCAAGCTCCAGTGCAAACAGAACGCTAAGAGGGAGGAGAAGATTGTTCACAAGCATCTCAAAGACAACCCGAGACAAGTGCACAGCCTGTGGTGAATGACCCAAGAGTAATTTCAGTGAACCGAACCACAAAAACTAAAAGTATGTATCCCAGGCTCGAAGAAGATGCATGCAGTTTGACCAGAGGAGAACAGAGAAGAGAAAGGTGGGCAAGAAAGAGTGAGAGACTGAGAGCTGCTGTAGCAAAGGAATGCATCCCAGAAACAATCAACCGAGACGAGTGACCTAAGTGACAGTGAACAGCCAGTAGTCAGAAACTCAAGAATGGCATGGGTGCCTTCTCAAATGTACTAAGCCCCTGAATGGGGGTTCTTTGCAAAAGTGGGCCTGACTCAGGAACAAATAAGACTGATGATCAACAGAGAGTTTTTGAAAAACCTGCATGAACAGTGTTCTTACTGGGACAATTGATTCATTTTATGATTGTTGACTGACTTCATTCAAGTGATACATTAAGACACTGAAATTTTATGTTGAAAAACATGTGAAATTCTTAGGACCCAGGCTTCCATAGAATATTAGGGTTGTCATTATTAGATTAAGCCTGCTGTAGGGCTAGGGTGAATTAGGCTGAATTGCAGAAGTTAGTTTAACTAATACACTCACTAGTGCTCTTGTGTTAGGATTGTTTTTCTCCCAAATTACTCTTAGTTACACAAGAAGGCGTAATTGCATTATTATTGGTAATTCAACATCAAAAAGTACAGCAGAATTACTGAATTTACTCTGATTACTCTGGCATAGTTGAAATTTTGCCCAGACATAATACTCCTCTTGAATGAACTGAAGTTTGCCAACTTGCACAATAGTAATAACTTTGATTTTAGATTTTTGTGCACTTTTGATCTTACATGAGAAAAACTGAGTCGTCTAATTCACCAAGCAAGTGTAGAGTGAGAAGGGAGGTGCTAGAGTGTCCCCAGCAAGATGGCCACACCTTAGTCCTGTTTTGCTGGCCAGAGATCTGATATCTGTTCAATAACTTTGCCACCAGCCTGCGAAAACTGCACTGAAAGTGGTTGAGGCAAGTGAGGTGTACTGGTGTAGGCTGCCAGGAGAACTCACCATTATTGGGCACTACAGGCAGCAAGGATACCATCCAGAGAGCCGGCCGAAGCTATGGGCTGCTGACTGGGCTGCATGAATGACCTACCCCCTACTGTACCTGCTTACACGGGGAAGATATCTGCGAGCCATCCAATTTACAGGGTTCATGTGCCTAGTGAAGCCGACAGAGCATGAGTGGTGGGGAGGACCATGAGAGAAGCTGTGCCTGGATTAAGCTGGCTCCACCTTCTTCTTCAGGGAGCTGCGGAGAAGTCAAAGACGGCTGCCTGAGTTTGCATAATGACCTGTTGGCGGATGCTGTATAGCCTGAGACCCCCACAGTGACACACAAGAGCCAGGGTTTGGAGGCACTCTAGCAGCCACAGTGGAGCAGGTAAGCCCCTCAAGAAGCACACTAATCAACTGCACTGAGGAAAGCCTGACCTGCTGGGAGGTTACCAGGGATGAATTAAGGAAACACTGGTTGCAAAGGGGAAACTAGCTGATCCCTTTCTGCTCAGGGAACCTTGAGAGAGAGCTACTGCAAGCCACTCCAACAGTGCTAATCTGCAGCCTCTAAGCATTGCATCTGACTGCAGCAGCGGGGTGACTGCGGCTGCTCTTGTGGCCTCCTGGAACAAGGTGGAAGTGTCCGGGAGGCCCCCTGACCCTATTTACTCAGCATGTGGCTGACACAACTGTGGGGTGCCATGCTCCTGCTTCCTGATGTCTACTCTCTTGACAGCAGTATCGCTTTGAGGCAAAATGTGCTGCCAAATCTTCAGAGGTCACCTGCATGTGGGGGCACACTGACCACATGAATGCGGAGGAGAATCCATGTGAGGCTAATCTAAAAATGATACTACAAGCCATGCAATGTACCCTGTTATCCATCAATGGGAAACAAAATATTACAATCCAGCGGTTCCCTACCTTTTTGACCTGTGACTCCCTTAATCTATTGGCTGCGGTTCCCCATTATGTTACTTTTTTGGCGAGCAGGGGGATGTAAGCTCGGCCTCAAGATGCTTCCATTTTTCACCCTGAAAATAACTGGGATAAAGCCGATGAAGGTGTAATAATCATAGGGCCTCCCTCTTGCCTGCAGCCCCCACCGTGGCAGCAGTGTGCACATTCACTGATGCAGGTGCTAGTCTCTTCCCTTCAGCCACTGTTACCAGTGGTGCTCCTACAGCATCTCAGAGAGCAGGTATTTATCTTTGGCCTCCTATTGGTATGCCTGCAGGGTGCACACCATGTGCACATGGACTAGTGGTCATCCTGGGCCTGCGCTCACTTCTCCATTGAAGCCTACTCAGTATGCGAGCAGCCGTCATTCTACATCCCATGTGAAGGGATTCACCTTGTGCCCGGTGCTCGGTCTCCGTTCAAGCCCCATCAGTTTGTCCAGGGAAGAAGATGATCACCTTGGAATTTCTGCCCTCTGTACACTCTATTCCCTCTCACAGTGCCAGTAGCTCTCACTCAATGCCGTATCAGAAGGAGGCTTACCTTGGGCTCACTGTCCTTCTCCTGTCCCATTTCCTCTTTGTGACAATTCTGTGCTATAGGTGAAAGCAAGCACGTTGGGCCTCCCACCCCTCAGTCCTTCTGTGTCCCTTTGCTAGCACTGTAACCTAGGGTGAAGGTGTATAGAACGGAACCCCATGTCGCTCTCTCCACCAGCCCTCTCAGTGTTCCAGGATTGTGTTCAGGATGGAAGTGTGAAACTGGTGCCCTCTCTCCATCTCCACTATCCCCCTGAGTGTGCTAGCAACATGCCTTGGAGTGGAAGTTCATACCTAGGTCCTCCTTCCCTCTCCACACCTGGCACCTCGGCGTGCCAGCTCCATGCCTCACAGTGGATGTGCACATCCTGTGCTTGCTGCCCCTCTCTCCACTTACCCCTCAGTGCACCCGTACCAAGGCCACACTAACCTGCTGGCTCCTCCGCTCCCCTACAGGAGATTGAAAGCGCCCCAGGGGGTATCTGTGTTTAGCAGCTGAACCGGGAAAACGGAAAACGAGGGAGTCCGGTCTCAACAGAAACCCAGGATCAAAAATGAAGTGTGAAAACTGTATGAAGATGATGAGTGCTGTCTGCGCCTTTCACAAGCCGGGTGCGGGTTTGCGACGTGGTTGAATATTGTTGTTATTTATTCGTCTTTGTTCTTATTTGTTATTTGACTTTGAAATGACCCCCGAACTACATTGGATGTTGTGTTTATCACTGCTGGTTTGTGTCCTCATCATTTGTAATTATGATTCTGCATCCATAAAAGTTGAAATACACTGCAGGGATGAAACCCTGTTATACCCCCACTGTTTGCTTTTCTGCAACAGGAAACTTCAAACAGGAAACAAAGGTTGAGGGAATATTTAACGTTTTCTTATTTTTGCAGAAATCACCTTTTGGGAGCCTTATCCAGAAACCAGGGAGCTGCACTATTATGCTTTCTTTCATGTACGGGCTGGTAGTTCTAGCTCAGTAGGTTGAGCTGAGATCTATGTGTAACATTTACGTCACGGATTACAGCGCCGCCAGGGTGGACTCAAACTTAAATTCCTCGTTTGTCAATAAAAGAAGTACTGTTATTTAATCATAATTACATTTATGGCTTGCCTTAAATAAGGTGATATAAACGTAGCAATTTCAATGCCTGTCTACTATATTGCGCTTATCTTCGCTCCACAGCATCATGGGGCAGGCACTTGTTTTGACTCTAGGTCACCTAGCACCCACTTGAAAAAATTAACAAGCATTTGCAATGAAATAGGTCTCGCATTTGCTCGAGTTAGAGCTACTGGCGTTGTAAATTCTTAATTGGACTTTTCTTGCCACATAAATTGGACACTGCATTGTCCAGCTACATGAAAACACCTAAAAGAGAAGGGAATGTTACCAATAAGCAACACACTTAAACATAGCAGCGTGGGCTTTTTTTGCAGTGAAAATCAGTAGAAGTCATAGCAATTGTGCTATCCTCCAAGTACTGCACTGGTGAGGCATACGGTAGAAATAATGCTTGCATGGCTTTCTCAATCAGAAAATTAAAAGTAAAACATTAGTTGACATAAGCAAGCCGATTCAAAGCGCCATGGCCGTCATGAGCATGAGCGTGATGGAGAGCCACAAAAGGAAAAAGAAGTTTGCTCTCTGTCAAACATCGGCAATCGTGCAATTATCCATGTAACAGGGCCAGTTTGCAAGGCGGTAACAAAACCTCCCCAAGGCAGGATAAACGTAAAGCATTTACCAATTATAACGAAGGATTTTTGAAAGGCAAGCCCACGAACGAGTGAAAGTGATGGGTGTGAGGAAGGCGTGTAAAAAGCCCACAATACTTGCAACAGGTCAAAGCTCTTGTGATCAATGCTGCCTGTCAAGTATCCCTCTGTTCTATGTTAAAGGTCAAGTTAGAGGGATACCTCAGGGATCTCTCGGAAATCTTTCACAAAATGTGCATTATTTTAAAATACAAAGCGCATTTCCCTCTAGCCGATAAGACCAGGAATAAGACTTGTTCTACAGCTCACACTGCAGGGCAATTCAGTCACTAGCCCTTATTCAGAAAATGCATGCTTTCAAGTGTCACATCGGTGAAACACGTTGCTTTTCCTGACTTCTGCATTATACATCCCTAAGAAACAATTGCCTTTTGTCACCTCAGATAATACTGGGTTCCTTCTATCACAAAAAAATCAAGGATGCAATTCTCTGATATAAGACATACGAGATTCAATTAAATGAACATTCTCAAGAGCATGTGGATCAAATTCTGTAATTCTGGTTTATTAATCACAGAAAAAATATCAAATATAATGCATTGGAATTAGAAGCAATTATTGATGCAAAAATTTGCCACACTGTTGACTACATATCTGGCGCTAGTAAGCTCAGAAGGCATGGGTCTAATAATGCCAGTAAGTTGCACTCGACCTATGGGCTCTGTGGCAATGTTTTTATCTTCTGGACCCGTAATGCAGGTGTGTGCCTATCAAGTGCTGCAGTAAATTTTAAAACCAATAATAATAGTCATACCAGATCAAGACATGTCAAGAAGATGCCAAAAGTTCTAAATGTCACTTCCAACCTGCTTTTTCTCAGCTACTCATGCTAGGGAATTCCACACATGGTCAGCATTAAGAATAATGCACTTTTATCATTCTGTCCTAAAATGTCACACAGGCAATGTTGATGTATAGCCTGCCTGTGAATACAAAATGGTATGTTCCAGGAGTGTGTTCTTAGGCCCATATTTATACTTTATTTGCATCTTTTTTTGACACAAAAGCGGCGCAACTTACAAAACATAGGGCAAGATTTATACTTTTTAACGCAAAACTGCACTAACGCAGTCTGTATGTGCAGTTTTAACTGTAAATTCGACTTGGCAAGTGTAGCCACTTGCCAGGCCTAAATCTTCCCTTTTCTTACATGTAAGGCACCCCTAAGGGAGGCCCTAGGTAGCCCCAAGGGCAGGGTGCAGTGTATGGTTAAGGTAGGACATATAGGGCCTGATTCTAACTTTGGAGGACGGTGTTAAACCGTCCCAAAAGTGGCGGATTTACCACCTACCGTATTACGAGTCCATTATATCCTATGGAACTCGTAATACGGTAGGTGGTATATCCGCCACTTTTGGGACGGTTTAACACCGTCCTCCAAAGTTAGAATCAGGCCCATAGTAATGTGTTTTGTATGTCCTGACAGTGAAATATTGCTAAATTTGTTTTTCACTGTTGCAAGGCCTGTCCCTCTCATAGGATAACATGGGGGCTAACTTTAAATATGATTAAAGTGTAGATTCCCTTTGGGAGTGGATAGACATGCAGAGTTTGGGGTCTCTGAACTCACAATTTAAAAATACATCTTTTAGTAAAGTTGATTTTAAGATTGTGTGTTTGAAAATGCCACTTTTAGAAAGTGAGCATTTTCTTGCTTAGACCACTTCTGTGACTCTGCCTTTTTGTGGATTCCCTGTCCGGGTCAGTTTGACAGTTGGGCTAGTTGCACCTCACACTAGACAGTGACACAAAGGGAGCTGGGGTGTAGTCTGCATTTCCTGATGAGCCATCTGTGCTAGGAGGGAGGAGAGGAGTGGTCACTCACACATGAAAGTGCTGTGCCTGCCCTCACACAATACAGTCTCCAACCCCCTGGTGAGTGTCTAGGACCTGGCCTGGGCAAGGCAGGATTTCACAATCAAGAGAGACTTTGCTGCGTGGTTTTCAAATCATCGTGTGGCTGGATTTCCGACGCAAACAAAAACGAGAGTGCTGACCGGATCGACGCATCGCTCTCCTGCGGAGAGAAGAAACGTCGCACGCTGACCCGACTAAAGGATAAATGACGCAAGTCTCGCTCGTGAGTGAAATCAATGCATTGCAAGCCCTTTTTAATGCACACTCGCCTGAGTGGGGTTATTTGAGATGCGCTAAAGGTACATTTTCACGCTGACATCGTTAGTGTGTGTTTAAAATTACATGAAGACTCTTTTTGAATTTTTAGTGATGCCTTGTGTATTGTGGATTTTTGTCATTTTGGTCTTGTTTTGTTTAGATAAATATTTGCTATTTTTCTAAACCTGTATTATGTCATTTTGTAATGTTTTCATTAAGTTACTGTGTGTGTTGGTACAAATACTTTACACCTAGCACTCTGAAGTTAAGCCTACTGCTCGTGCCAAGCTACCAAGAAGGTAAGAAGGGGTTAGCTGAGGGTGATTCTCTTTTACCCTGACTTGAGTGAGGGTCCTTGCTTGGACAGGGGGTAACCTGACTGCCAACAAAAGACCCCATTTCTAACATTGGTGAACAGAGGTTGGGATTGGACTTGTAATTGTACTTGACATACGGTAATTAAGTGTACACTACCGTTTGAGTTCAGACCACTACATGATCACATATTACTTGTCTTGTGATTTTTCCTTTTCTCTTTGGGACTTCTTTTTGTTCTACTTCTTGCTGATCCCTGGATTCACTTTTTTTTTTAAACTTCATTTGGGAACTTGTTTTTCTGCCTTTGGAACTTTGCATTTTTTTTAAATCTTCATCATGCCTCAATCTGTAGATGCATCAGCTGGAGTTGCCTTTGACATAGAGAAAGTGGAGAGCTACACTGTAGCTCAGTTGAAGCAATTCTGCAAGGATTTTGCCTGTCCCATTAAGAGCTCATCCGGGGAGGAGGAGCTACAAAAGGCGCTGACCGCCTGGGTGACAGCCAAACAAGCTGAGGTGCACACAGATGTTGAGTATGAAGTGGAGGAAGAGGTGCAAGTCACTCACAATAATGTAGTGGGTGGGCCTGGTCTGTCTAGGGGTAGAGTCTCCAAGGCAGGTAGCAGTGTGTCCTCCAAGGGTCTGACACCTGAAGAGTTACAGGACAGACAGGCAGAACGAGAGTACCAATTACAGCTGAAGAAGCTCAGTATAGAGATGAAAGAGAGAAGGATGGCCATTGAGGAGAGGAAGATACTGCTGGCTCATGAGCTTAGCTGGAAGGAGTTAGATCATAGGAGCCACTTCAGTAGAGATGGTGGCAGCAACAGTATAGTGCAGCCTGAAAGAAGGTTACACATCCCAAAAAACCTAGTGAAGGATTACAAGAGGGAGGATGACACATACTTGTGGTTCAAGGGGTATGAGTCTGCTCTCCACATGAATCTGATCCCTGAAGCTCATTGGGGGCGGGTCTGTGGAAGCACTTTGATATAGAGGGGAGGGATACACTGACAGCCCTAGGGGATGCTCAGAATCTCACCCACACTATCATGAAGGATGCCCTACTCACAAGATATGGTCTCATCCCTGAGCAGTATAAGGATAAGTTTAGGTCCTATAAGAAGAAGGAATCCCAAACATGGTTGGAATGTGTTGATTCCTATTGTAGGTCACTGGATGGTTGGGTGAAGGGCAGTGAGGTAACTACGTATGAGGGGCTTTACAATCTGATTGCTCGGGAGCACTTGTACAGTTTATGTTTCCCAGAGCTGCTCCAGCACCTGACTGACAGCATGCGGACTGATTCCAGGAAGCTTGCGCAGGAAGCGGACCGCTGGGAGAGCAACAGGGTCCAAAAGACGTATGGGGGAGTCCACGCCAAGGGTGGGCAGGGTTCCTCTCAGAAGAAAGGGGGGGTAAGGGTAAACAGGGGGTTCTCTAAAGGGCCCCAAACTGATTCCCAGGGTAAGGATTCCCCACCCCCCAGTGAGAAGAAGCCATGGTTTTCCAAAGGGAAGCCATAGGCAGGTGGTCCCCCACGTAAGTGCTATGCATGAGACCAGGTGGGTCATGTGAGGGGGACCCCAAATGTCCCAAAAGTACGCCGTCCCAGGGTTTGCCAAGTGTAGC
Organism: Pleurodeles waltl; assembly: GCF_031143425.1. NCBI lineage: Eukaryota > Metazoa > Chordata > Amphibia > Caudata > Salamandridae > Pleurodeles > Pleurodeles waltl. The sequence goes on along the minus strand of NC_090448.1, from coordinate 931,693,502 downwards.
GCTTGGGGAGGTGTTGGTTCCAGGGGGTGGGAGCCAGCTGAGATGACCCTTGTCTCACTAGGGGACAGTGAGATGGTCCAGAGAACCCTTGTACCTGAGAACACTAAAAAGTACAGGCAGTGGGTGACCATCAATTGACAGAGGGTGGAGGCTCTGAGAGACACATAAGCCAGTGTGACTACAGTGAGGAGTCAACTGATGTCTGAAGAGCAGATTGATTCCCGGGTACTTCAAAAAGTAGTTGCACTAGACAACTCAGTGCGCCTGTGCAGAGTGGTGCAGGTTCCCTTTGAATGGGGGGGGTCTCAGGTTCCTTGAAGGTAGCTGTGAGTCCAACCATGCCTGTAGATTGTTTGCTAGGCAATGACCTAGAAGATTCCCCTTGGAAGGAGGTGGAACACAGGTCTCTCTTGGAGATGTTGGGTCTGCCTGGGTGGGTATGCGTATCCACCCGGTCAATGGCAGTCTGTCAGGGTGGTCAAGAGCCACTGGAGCCTGAAACAGTAGCCCAGAGGACCGCCAAGAAGAGGAAGGGCAGGGGGCGCGGGAAACCGGCCCCAGAAGTACCCACGGTCTGGGAGGAGGTGGAGCCTGGGGGTGAAGCCTCGGAGCCTACAAGGGAATAGGTGGCTGAACTGGGGGAGGTCCCTGAGCTGTCGCAGTGGCAGCAGGAAGAGTGACCCACCAGGGATGCATTCTGTAAAGCACAGAAAACTTGACCTACTCTAGAGGGACTGCGGCAGCAGGCTGCAGCCCAGGCGGCTGGCGAGGAGGCAGGTACTCACCTGATCTGTTGGGAGGATGGCCTCCTGTATAGTGAGCCTAAAGTTCCTGAGCCAGTGTCAGCTCGTATGCTGGTGGTAGCCCAGTGCTTCAGGGCCTTCCTACTTGGGTTGGTTCATGATGTGCTGTTGGCAAGACCTATAAGAGACTTGCCTCCCACTTCTACTGGCCCTAGATGAGCAAGCAGTCTGCTGCACAATGTAGGACTTGCCCAACTTGCCAGGCAAGTGGCAAGAGTGGGGGGAAATGTAAGGCTCCCCTCCAACCTTTACCTGTGGTTAGTACTCCCTTTGAGAGGGTAGGTATTGACATTGTGGGGCCTCTGGATCCCAAGACAGCCTTGGGCAACAGGTTCATCCTGGTCTTGGTGGACCATGCCACCCGGTACCCAGAAGCCATTCCTCCGAGGTCAGTCACTTCCGTGTGGAGGGTCGTGCACTGATGGAGGGTTTTACCCGCATGGGGTTCCCCAAGGAAGTGGTATATGAAGTCTCTGTGGAAAGTGTGTGGGATGACCTACAAGTTAACCACACCTTACCACCCCCAAAGTAATGGTCTGGTTGAGAGATTCAACTGCACCTCGAAAGGCATGATTCAGGGCCTTTCAGAGCCCTTGAGGCAGAAGTGGGACTTCCGCTTGCCATGCCTTCTGTTCGCTTACAGGGAGGTGCTTCAAAAGGGACTTGGGTTTAGTCCCTTTGAGCTCATCTATGGCCACCCTGTGAGGGGACCTTTGAGTCTGGTGAATGAGGCTTTAGAGAAAGCTCCTAGTAAATCCCCCCAGGATGTATTTAGTTACATGCTGGCTTTGAGAAACCAGACTGCCCACTTCAGGAGTCTCGCACAAGAGAACCTAGAAGCAAGCCAGGAGGATATGAAACAGTGGTACGACCGGAATGCCACTCTGGTCGAGTTTCCACCTGGTCAGAAAGTGTGGGTGATGGCTCCAGTGGAGCCTAGGGTGCTCCAGGATAAGTGGACTGGGCCATTTCAGGTCGTGGAGTGCAAGAGTGAAGTCACCTACCTGGTGGACTTGCAGTCTCCAAGGAACCCTTTAAGGGTCCTGCATGTCAACCGCCTCCAGCCTCACTTTGAGCAGACTGAACTGTCCATCCTCCTTGCAACAGATGATGGGGTGGAGGAGGAGAGTGAGCCTCTTCCTGACCTCCTGTCTGCAGGAGAAAAAGATGGGTCTGTGAAAGGAAGTGATCCTCTGCCCCTCCCTGACTGAAGAGCAGCAGAGGGACTGTCGCCAGGTGCTGGGACAGTTCGCCTCACTGTTTTCCATGATCCCAGGAGTTTACACTTTTTGTTTACACTTTTTGATCCCATTTGTGCACACATGATGTGGACACTGGGGACAGTACACCCATTAAACAAAACGCTTACAGGGTGACTGACAGGGTCTGGGCTTGCATTAAGGATGAAGTCTCCAAAATGCTAACCCTAGGGGTTATTGAGCACTCCAGCAGTCCTTGGGCCAGCCCAGTGGTATTGGTCCCAAAGGCTACTGCACCTGGTGTCACTCCAGAACTCAGGTTCTGTGTGGACTACCAGGGACTCAATGCGGTCAGCAAGACTGACGCACACCCCATCCCCGGAGCTGATGAGCTCATTGACTGGCTAGGAGCTGCCAAGTACCTCAGTACGTTTGACTTAACATCTGGGTACTGGCAGATTGCCTTAACTGAGGGGGCCAAGGAGAGGCCAGCATTTTCTACCCCAGATGGACACTTTCAATTTAAAGTCATGCCATTTGGGATGAAGAATGCCCCTGCCACCTTTCAGAGGTTGGTCAACCAAGTGTTGGCTGGGCTGGATGAGTCCATGCCGCTTACCTGGATGTCATTGCTGTGTTTAGTTCCACATGGGAGGAACACCTGCAACACCTCTGGAGAGTGTTAGAGCCCCCGCAGAAGGCAGGCCTCACTATTAAGGCAAGCAAGTGCCAAATAGGACAGGGATCTGTGGTGTACTTGTGACATCAGGTAGGGAGTGGCCAGGTGGCAAACCCTACAGCCAAAGATTGATACCATTCTGGCTTGGGAGCCTCCCAAGACCCAGACTGAAGTGAGAGCCTTCTTAGGTCTCACAGGATACTACAGGAGGTTTGTCAAGGGGTATGGTACCATTGTTACCCCCTTGACTGAGTTGACTTCTAAGAAGCAACCCAGGAAAGTGATCTGGACAGAGGCTTGCCAGAACGCTTTTGATCCCTTGAAGGCTGCCATGTGCATAGCACCTGTGCTGAAGGCACCTGACTACTCCAGTGAGTTTGTTGTGCAAACACACGCCTCAGAGCATGGTATTAGAGCAGTACCCCCACAGTTTAATGAAGAGGGCCTAGATCAACCCGTAGCCTTCATTAGCAGGAGGTTACTTCCCAGGTAATGTAGGTGGAGTGCCAAGGAATGTGAAGCGTTTGCAGTGGTCTGGGCGCTGAAGAAGCTAAGACCCTACTTGTTAGGGACTCTCTTCAGGGTTCAGACCGACCACAGGACCCTCAGATGGTTAATGCAGATGACGGGTGAGAATCCAAAACTGTTGAGGTGGTCCATTTCTCTACAGGGCATGGACTTTACAGTGGAACACTGTCCTGGTACAGAACAAGCCATGCTGATGGTCTGTCCAGGTTCTTCCGTTTTAGTGATGAGAAGTCCCATGAGGTTGGGTAGTTGCTCCCCACTTTCAGCTGGGGGGACATGTGTTAGACTTTTCATCCTTGGCGTGGTCTCCCTTAACTTTTTGCCTCTGTTCGCCAGGTTGTTGATGTGTCCTGGACTCTGTTTGTTTTTGCTGTTTTTGTTACTCTGGGCACTTTATCACTGCTAACCAGTGCTAAAGTGCAAGTGCTCCTATATAAAATGTGTATGTAATTGGTGTATCCATAATTGGCATATTTGATTTACTAGTACGTTCCTAGTAAAGTGCACTAGAGGTGTCCAAAGCCTGTAAATCAAATGCTACTAGTGGGCCTGTAGCACTGGTTGTGCCACCCACATACGTAGCCCTGTAATCATGTCTCAGACCTGCCACAGCAGTGTCTGTGTGTGCAGTTTTAACGGTAAATTCGACTTGGCAAGTGTAGCCACTTGCTGGGCCTAAACCATCCCTTTTCTTACATGTAAGGCACCCCTAATGTAGGCCCTAGGAAGCCCCAAGGGCAGGGTGCAGTGTATGGTTAAGGTAGGACATATAGTAATGTGTTTTGTATGTCCTGACAGTGAAATATTGCTAAATTCGTTTTTCACTGTTGCAAGGCCTGTCCCTCTCATAGGTTAACATGGGGGCTACCTTTAAATATGATTAAAGTGTAGATTCCCTTTGGGAGCGAATAGACATGCAGAGTTTGGGGTCTCTGAGCTCACAATTTAAAAATACATCTTTTAGTGAAGCTGATTTTAAGACTGTGTGTTTGAAAATGCGACTTTTAGAAAGTGAGCATTTTCTTGCTTAGACCATTTCTGTGACTGTGCCTTTTTGTGGATTCCCTGTCCGTGTCAGTTTGACAGTTGTGCTAGTTGCACCTCACACTACAGTAGACAGTGACACAAAGGGAGCTGGGGTGTAGTCTGCATTTCCTGATGAGCAATCTGTGCTAGGAGGGAGGAGAGGAGTGGTCACTCACACATGAAAGTGCTGTGCCTGCCCTCACACAATACAGTCTCCAACCCCCTGGTGAGTGTCTAGGGCCTGGCCTGGGCAAGGCAGGATTTCACAATCAAGAGAGACTTTGCTTTGAAGTAGGAATACTTCAAAGGAGAAAATGGGTATAAGATGGGCACCCAAAACCACAGACTTTAGAACACTTCTGGAAACCAAGAGGAACCTCTGCCTGGAGAAGAGCTGAAGAGCTGAGGAAGAAGAGCTGCCCTGCCTGTGACTGTGCTTTGTGGAGCTATCCTGCAGTTGCTGCTTCTGCCTGTGCTAGAGGACAAAGACTGGACTTTGTGTTGCCTTCCTTCTTGTGAAGATCTCCAAGGGCTTGATTTAGAGCTTGCCTCCTGTTATTTGAAGTCTCAGGGACAGGAAAGACTTCTCTCTGCCAGCATCTGGAGTCTCTGGAGAGACTCCTACTCTGCCAAGTGGTGCCCATCCAGTTCCTGGGACCCTGAAAGGAGAAGCTGGCAACCCATGAGTGAGAAATCCATTCACTGACCGCTGTGCGGGGACAAGATCGACACAACTCCAAACTGCGGCTGAAAAATCGATGCGCCGCCAGCTTCACGGCTAAAAATGGCTGCTCACCGGCAACACGACCCGAAGGTCGATTCCCGGGGCTGGAGAAACGACACACACCATCGCTGACAGAGGCTGGTGAGATCGCAACCTGCGCTGGGTGGTTTTCGGATCATCGTGCGGCTGGATTTCCGACGCAAACACCGCTGGGCATGTAAAACCAACCTGCCTGGACACCAGAGTGCTGACCGGATCGACACATCGCTCTCCTGAGGAAAGAAGAAACGACGCACACCGACCCGACTAAAGGAGAAAAAGCGCAAGGTCTCGCTCGTGAGTGAAATTGACGCATCGCAGTCCCTTTTTGACGCACACTCGCCCGAACTGGGTTATTTTTGACACTGCGTGGTTTTCGGATCATCGTGCAGCTGGATTTCTGACGCAAACACCACTGGGCATGTAAAACCAACCTGCCCGGACACAAGAGTGCTGACCGGATCGACACATCGCTCTCCTGAGGAAAGAAGAAACGACGCACACCGACCCGACTAAAGGAGAAACAACGCAAGGTCTCGCTTGTGAGTGAAATTGACGCATCGCAGTCCCTTTTTGACGCACACTCACCCGAGCTGGGTTATTTTTGACACGCCCAAGGTACATTTTCACGCTAACAGCGTTAGTGTGTGTTTAAAATTACGTGAAGACTCTTTTTGCATTCTTAGTGATAACTTGGCTTGTGTATTGTGGATTTTTGTCCTTTGAGTCTTGTTTTGTTTAGATAAATATTTTCTATTTTTCTAAACCTGTGTTGTGTCATTTTGTAGTGTTTTCATTAAGTTACTGTGTGTGTTGGCACAAATACTTTACACCTAGCACTCGGAAGCTAAGCCTACTGCTCGTGCCAAGCTACCAAGGGGGTAAGCAGGGGTTAGCTGAGGGTGATTCTCTTTTACCCTTGACTAGAGTGAGGGTCCTTGCTTGGACGGGGTAACCTGACTGTAAACCAAAGACCACATTTCTAACAAGACGCAAGATGGATCCACAAAGCCTGGAGAGACCCCAGGGAGACCCCAGACAACCAGGAACCAGCCAGGAGGACACAGACAAGACCCAGGGGAGAGAAAAGAAGAAGAGGAAGTGTCCCTTCAGCGCAGAGGAGCATGAAATACTGGTGAGAGAGGTAACAGAGCACCAGCATCAACTCTTCATCACCTATAAATTGCCAATTGGGAGGAGAGAGGCAATTTGGCAACAGATTGTGGACAAGATTAACAGTGTGGCAGAGGTCAGGAGAACTGTCACTGAGTGCAAGAAATGCTGGCATGACTGCGAGCGGAGGACAGAGGAGAAAATGGCCAGGAACAGGAAGGCAGCACTGCAGACCAGAGGTGGGAGTCCAGCACCACAAAAGAACCTGGACGAGATGGAGGAGATGGTTGCAGCCATCATCCTGGAGGAAATCATCACTGGTATCGAAGAACAGGACAGCACAGACTACCAGGAAACAACACAAATGCAGAGTAAGTTGCATGGAGGACCAAAATGCCAAATTGTCAAGTGCAAGAAGGGGGAGGCACATACCTACTACACAAAGCATTTTAGCTCTGCAAATCAGGCAGTGGAAAGGGCAAAGAGGCAGGGCATGGGCTCCCTGCACTGCCCATGCCAGGTGCATGCACTGTGCAGGAGCATCCAGGAGCACAGAACAACACAACACCAACAACCTTTGCATGGGGATACACTCCGATGCCAAGGCTGGTGGAAATGCTGAAGCAGACCAGGAGGGTAGGGTAGAACGTAAAACTGGTCTGGTGTCACAGGACAGCCGGTATTGTCAGAATGTAAACTAGAGACGGCCCAGTCTCAGGCCATTGGCTCAAGCGGCATTCCCCGTTGACAACATTTGCCACAGCTACCTGTGCTGTGTGCGCTGGTCAATTAGGAAATGGCAGTTAGGTGCCCATGGAACAAACACACTCGAAATGAGGGTTCAGTATGACTACGTGATCAATCCCCATCAATCCCTATCCAGGTGCAACTCCTGTCAACTGGTCATGTCCATAGACTCAATAACCATCAGGCACTGTCACATACATAATGATGTACACAGCAGTAATCTCATTCCCATGCTGGCCATCCCTGGGTTTACCCCTGTGATTGTGTCACAATAGCTGCAATGCCACCATGCAATATCTCAGGTATCATAGTGCTAAGACAACTGCATTGAGGGGGAGGACATATGTGTGTTGGAAGGCAAACACACCTGCACAGTCACAAGAGGAAACTGAACTCTGCCAGGTCCATCAGTGCAATGCAATGTAGCACACATACGCAAACATCAACATGAGAAACTACCAATGGTAACACATGCATTGTCTCATGGAAATCCCATGCATGGTGTGGTGCTAGGTCTCAGCACCGCATAGGTGTATGTGAAAAATGAAACACTGGGACAGGGCCATATTATCATGTGTGGTGCTGTGGCATCAGGACACCAACAATCACTGCAATGCCTCACCATGCAAATGGAAGCAGAGGGTTGATGAGGACAAGAAAGTGGCAAGCCACAATTTGGACAGAACCCACACCTAGAAGATGTGACACAGACAGCGCAAACTGCCCTTCACTACATGTGACATGCAGGCGTGGCATGGGGCTGAGAGACTGGAAACATTAATGACAGGAACAATGCATGGGAACCTAGATGACAATGTACTACCAATAGGAAGTCAGTGACGTCACATTACAACTGGAGCAACACAGACACACTAATTGTACAATATCTCAGTGCAGAGGATGATGGCTGTCCTGTGAATCTGCCTGTCCTGGACTACCCTGATGACCTGGATGACCAGCTGACAACCATCAACCAGGAAACCCTCCAGATGTCCTGGGAACCCTCCAGACACCACCTCCAGTCGCAAGGAGGAGCATACATGTAGCAGCCATCCCAGAGGAGCCACCCACCACCCCAATAGTACGACCTGCCAGCTCAAACACAGCTGAGGACTCTGATGACACAGGGACCACCTTTGAGAGGACAGTAGTGGGAATACAGCGGGAGTTGGCCAAGGAGGTGCGGGTGCGGATGCAAACTATGGCATCCAGCCTTGAGGGGGTGCGCATGTGCATGATAACGTCCGCTGAACAGACAGCAGCCAAACAAGTCACACAATCCCTACTGCATGGAGACCAACAGTATGTGAGGGACCTAACCACTGCCGTGAGGAAGTTGCCACAACACCAGCCTTCTTAATCTTGTTGCTGCAACAACAAGCAGGACTCCATGCACCGGGAACTGGCCTCCCTCAGGGCAGACATGGCTGTCTACCACAGGGATGTAGCTGCCATACTCAATAATCAGCAGCTCCTCCTTGCTGCAGTGATGCCACATGTAGTTCCACAGATGGCAGCTGCCGGGAATTTGGTGTCCACTTCTCCAACCCCTGAAGTGTGTGTGGCCCCCTCAAACCCACCACCATCAAGGGCAGAGGAGATGACACACACATCAGAGGATGAAGATGTGGAACAGATGATCATCTTCACCCGTAGGAGTACCTGGTAGCACCATCCCATGCCACATGGGCAGCGATTTCCCTTTGTCCTGTGCTTGACAACATGCGAGTGTTGCTACAGTTGGTGACATGCCAACTACAGTTGGTGACATGCACTCTTCACCGACACACTGCTAATCTTTTCTCTATGGACTGCAATTGTCTCTCACTACTCCATTGGCAATTCATGTTCCCCTGCACTGAACAACACTTCACCTCAGCATGTCCAATGACATGTCCCTCAACCTTGCACTTGTTTTGCGTCACAATAGAATGGTTTACACCAATGGGGTCACAGACCTGGACTATGTTAATATTGCACTACAGCACTTTAAAATAAACAGCAACTACAAAACCACTTTGTCTCTGTGTAATGTGACACATCTACTTTGCTGGAGATTTGTGATTCGTGTAACATGTCTGTGGTCACAGAGTGTCAATACAAGAGTGCAGAAATAATGTGGGCAGATATCTACGCACAAGGTATCTCCATGGTGAACGTCAATCATCGCCACATCTCCTACAAGTAAATCACTGTGTATGTGAGATTTGCTTTAAAACATACATGCCTCACCTACTACATACAGCAGGAATGGCTGTGTAAGAGTGCTCAGCCAGTAACGTCAGCTGGGAGTACAAGTAAAACACATTAAATTTGTATACTTGACCTCATCTGAAATTGGCACTACTCAGTTTAGCAGTGTTACATGAACTTCAGGCTGCAGGCAGTCGTCCCACAGTGCTCAACATCATGACACAGGATCCAAACAATTAGTGGTTAAAAATCACACCTACCTGTCCAATACATGGGAACCATGGTCATGTTGAGTGGTGGGTACACTGGATGGCAGATGCATTGAGATTTAGATTTGTTGTAGCCACCAACGTGACAGCTAAATTGGAAGTGGAAATTAACCTGTCAAGGGAGGGATGTGGATGGAGGATGGAATTCACAGGCCAACAGACTATTGGCACTGTACACTCATGCAAAGACCCTGAGCCCCAAGCATATGACACATGCAGTAAGGGAGTACCTACATTTTTATTAACTATGTATGGAACTGAACTTAAAACTATGTAACACACCTATACTAACCTAGTCTATCCTAACTATGGCCCTCATCAGACCGCCGAGCGGCCGCCTGTGCATCCGCAATCCCGCCGGGCGCATTACAACATCCCCGCTGGGCCAGCGGGCGGAAAGAGAGTTTCCACCTGCCGGCTCAGCGGGGATGTCGGCCATAACATTGGAGCCGGCTCCTAATGGAGCCGGCGCTGTTGCGGCCCTGCGATGGGTGCAGCTGCACCCGTTGTGCTTTTCAATGTCTGCTGTGCAGACAGTGAAAAGCAGGGTGGGGCTGTGCCTGGGGGCCCCTGCACTGCCCATGCTAAGTGCATGGGCCTCAAGACTCCCCTTCCCGCCAGCCTTTCCATGGCGGTCTCTATCGCCATGGACAGGCTGGCGGGAAGGGGAGTCATAATCCCCAGGGCAGCGCTGCAAGCAGCGCTGCCCTGGCAGATTATAGCCGCCGGGACAACGATGGCAGGAAACCGGCGGTGCGACCGTGGCGCTACCTCCGCGGTCATAATATGGCAAATTATACCACCAGCCTGTTGGCGGTACAATCGCCAAGTTGTAATGAGGGCCTATATTTACCCACAACTGGCCCTAAATACCCTATGCTAAGCTTACTGACCACATTTAACAACACACTCTAAACATTTGCGCCTCACCCCCTTATATGACGAGACACATGCAGGACAACATATTCTTACCTTAACATATACTACCTAATACTAAACAAATATATGCTTTTTTATTTCTTTTTTTAATTATTTTAATTAATGTATTTCTTTTTCTTTTTTTTAATATACACAAAAGCCCCAACATTAACCCCCACCCACCCAATCACAAACTATCACGTAATAATATAAAAAAACACTCCCCAAACCTACTTATCCTATTTAAACCACTAACCTACTCTAACCTATCACTAAACCCCTTAAACAGAAACAAAACAGGATGAGGAATGAGGAGGGAGGGGACTGAACTAGGGGTGAGGGGATGCAAGAGTTCACAGGTTGGCCCTCCTCAGTGTCTTTTTGATGGCCTTCAGTCTCCTTATGTTCCTGTCAAAATCCTTCTGAATGCTGTCCAGCTTTTTGAGGACCTTTTTCATGTCCCTCTGGAGTTCCCCTATTGCCAACATGTCCATTGTAGCAGGTGTGGTAGGCTGTGGTGCTGAGGTTGATGGTGGAGCAGGTGGGGCAAATGTGACAGTGGCGGGTGTGGTGCCCTGTGTAGGTCTGGTGCTGGCTACACTCTTTGTGGCCAATGCGGGTCCCCCTTGGCCGAAAGCCCGCCATTCCCCTGTGGCTCACTCTCTTTGATAGCGCTGTGCCATCTCGCGGTACCCAGACTCAACATCCAAGAAGTGGTGATATCCCATTGCCCATTTTTGGAAAGCCCTGATTTCCGCAACATTGATGTTGGCAGCTATAAAAATGAGACATGCAACCATCAGTGTCATCATTGTGTGATGCTTGTACAGATGATAATCTAACACTCTGCCTCAATTTGCACATGCAGTCCGAATCACAGTACAGATAATACAATATCCCTGATGAATGTAATGGCAACGCTGCCTACCCATCATGTCATTTACACCACAGCAAAGCACAACAAGAGCTGGACCAAATAAAGTGATCTGTGCATTGATTTAGTACAATGTGTCACAATGCAAGGGCAGCAACTACTTCACATGGGCCAGGCCCACTAATCTTTATCATCTGAGTCAACTTCAAAGCACACAAGACAAGTGACTGGTAGATGTAATTGTCAGGATGGTATGCAGTTGATAATCATAAGGGGTCAGTGTTGTTTGGGACACATGCATGCTTGAATGAGATGACTGTCATCTAAACTGTGACCATCACATCTACCTACATATATGTTGTTCCCCTACCTCCGTGTCTCAGACTTGATAGGCATGCAAAACATCATCACAACTGTCAAGGACAACTACAAAGGCATATCCACTTATATATGGATTTAGTGAGTGGAACACATGTGAGGAGGGCTGCCACCTAGGAATAAGGTATCCATAGGTCATTCACATCTATATTCATGTGTCCAGTTGTGGACAACCATCAACACCTGATCAACCAACACAATTCCCAAAACACCCACATTGAGGCCAGCACACGTCTGGCCTTGACCTGCATGCACGCCTATTACATACCACATAAGTGTCACCTAAATGGAGTACAACCTATGGGGCTAGATGCTGGGATACAGTTACCCATATAATCCTGCATGTACATTACAATACAGGGATGCACAATTTTGTGTGGAAAACTGATGTATCATTGAGTTGTGAGAATGAAGGTATGACCCAGTGCCAATATACTGACACTGGTGCACTTCCAAGTCACATGTGGGCCTACATGTGGCTACTAATCACCTTGTTCACACGCTGTTGTCTATTGCACAGCAGAAGACTCCCAAGATATGACTCTATGCTTGTGAATGGCTAACCCTTGCACGGAACACTATATGTCACCATCCAGCCTAGTAAGATATCAGATCACGTGCCAGCTCATCATATCTTGCAATGAGTGAAACACACAAGAGTCACTCACACAAGAGCCACAATCATTACACGGGACAGACATTATCACACTTACTGGATATGTCTGGGTCCTGAAATCTTGCCACTCCCCCGATGGTATAGGGGGCAGGTCCATCTTAAGACATGGAAAGGAAATATAGGCTCAATGTCAGATCACTGTTCATACTTGTGGACAACATATCACAGTGTGTAACATTTTACATGAGTGAGCTGGTGATCCTCCATGTAGACAGTACAACAGACATACCACTGCAAACTCACATTGACACTGACACTCCAGTGATTGATAGCCACACATCTTCACACATGCACTGGGCCTAACAATCATGTGGTGCTAAACCCTTCTTCAACCATATTTGGCTAATCCATTTCAAATAATACTCCATGGCATGATTTGTATTTGGGTGAAAATTTCAAACATGGCCACCGATCACCACACACCCTGGTGGTCCAGCAGATCCTGCTCTCTGGCCTCCAGGTCAGGCCAGCAACACTTCAGCTGGTGCTCATTCCTGCTTGTGTGTTACACCCTCTTGAGGTTGTAGAACACCTTGCGCCACCACACCGCCTCGCCTTTGTTTGATACCCCTGTATCACCTGCCCACCCATCTCCAGCATGAAGGGTAGGAAGTGGCACACCAGCCACACAAAGCCCCCAAGCTCCTCCTCCCCCATGTGTGTCAGACACCCCTTCCTGACATGTCCCTGAACAACAAATCCAAACAGAAAATGTAGAAAAAAGAGGAAAAGAAATAAAAATAAATGGAACTTACAGCCCAAACCTAAGAACCCCAACTAACCCAACTAATCTAACCCCCAGAAAGACACTCGACAGTACAAATACAATATGAAAGACACTAAACTACACAAAATCACATGCACAGGTACAAGAAAGTAACAAATTTCACAAACGACACAACAAGAGAGACATCTCAAGAAACAATAAACGCAATCGAGACACCAGCAACACTGAGACAGCCACACAGTCAAGAAATAGCACCAACTGTAAATTGAAAGTGAAAGTACACCCACTGTACCATGCCTGTAAACAGGATTTCCTATTACATCACTTCCTGTCCCCTTTGCAGCTCGTTTTCCGTCATGCTTGTATTTTTTTGGGGCATACGATATTTGTGTGAATATTTTCGACGCATCACCTACATGTGCGGTAAAATACCATGCATGACCTGTATACTTCAATTTCAATGGATATCCGCATGCGTGCAGTGCCCAGGTGGAATTCACGCTAGGGGACCATGTATGGTTAGTTTGCTTTGCTGGAGTTTTCGAAGCATTTGCATCAACATTTTTGACTCTGTCTGTAATTACGTGGTTTTCTAATATTTAACATGGATGCACCCTGTATCAACATGAAGGTAGAATGGTATGGCCTGCAGTGTGTATTATAGTGTTAGGCCAAATGTGGTAGAACCTGCAACTTTGTGTTTTTAGGTGTGAATGATCTGTAACAATGATGTGTGTGTTTCTGAAGGAACAGCATGCAATACTTTGGTCGTCATACAAATGTATGAATGTGTTCCAAATATGTATCTACATCTGATGGCAATCAGTGATCTACAAGAGTCATGGTATCTGTTTGTAAAATGTGCTGACTCATGTTATGTGTGTAGTTGTTTGACTTAAGGGGAAATTACATTTCACACGACAAACAAAACTCAGGTATCATTGAGGTTAGCTGATAAGTGCTATGTAGGATATGTTACCCCTGTTATGTCATTAATTGCTGGTTACGACTTCATGGTGACTTGTGTGTGGACTACACAAATGTCTGACATGTGTACATGTTTGGTACGTACTGTGTTTGAGACACTGTGCCTTACTTCCACCCATAAAATGTTTGGAACACGTCAGTTTGACTCATTACAATTACCAATCATACTTGTGTTGCTGCGGTGGACCTGCTGCCCTGGCTGCATGTGTTCACATGTTTTCAGACGTGCATTCCACAGAAGTGTCCAGTTCAAGTGTGTGGGCATGAGTGCCCTGTGTCAGGTTTAGGCTCCATGGTGTTACGATTTGTGGCGGGTCCATTCAGGACTCTGTTAGGGGCACCCCAGTTTATAGAGTATCTCGCAAGGAGGTAGTGTGCCAAAGCAGAAGAGCAGCTAAAGGCATACAAGGGGAAAGGACAGCTATGGTAAGGCAGAGAACATAGGAAAGTGAAGGCAGAGCACCCTTAGTGTGAACAGACATGGAACTGGTCAGTAATGGACAAACACGCTGGGGTTATCACTAAGGTTGTACACAGAATAGGGCTCAGAACTTCACACATCAACAGGGAACGTCAATACATCTGTGCAGATTACTCTTACAGATAGTCACCATGCAAGCCCCATAGAAAGGAGGCAGCAGAAGTGATTCTGTCTCTGGAATCTTAGGGCACAAACAAGGATTGTACTTACATACAAGAGACTAGCCCTTGTGGGTGCAGCTGGAGACACAGTTGCAATTCCTGGAAAACAGCCATAGCAATCTAACACTGTTAGGCACTAGACTAGACTACATGCAACACTAGACAAAGGATGGGGGCTGGATTTGCCTCCTGGAAACCAGGTGCCAACCAAAGTACAAAGGAAAACACTTCTATACAGGTGAGGACTGATAGTACACTTACCAGACACGATAACCCAAGAGGAAACAGGAACAGAAGGAACAAACTAGGAGGCAACGCCAGGAACAGGGAACAGGCTCAGGCTGATGCAAAGGCAGGAACAGGGCTGGGAAACAGAAAGCAGGCTCTGGCTGAAACAAACAGGAACAAGGATGAGAAACAGGGAACAGACTCTGACTGGAACAAGCAGGAACAGGACTGAAAAACAGAGAGCAGGTTCAGGCTGAATCAGGACTGTAACACAATCCAGCAAGGGGTCTGGAACACAAAGGAATTGTACTCCAATGTACGACGAGGAGAATCAGGGAATGGCAGCTTCTAAGCAGTTCCAGGCAGCAGCAAGGCCAGGACAGAATCACATGGCTGGGCTGCCCAAGAGAGGTCACAGGTGTGTGCAGCTTCAGTCTCTCACAAGTCCTGGAGGAGAGAATCCAATATAAAGGGATAACCGGACTTTTCCCATAGGAAGCAATGGACAGAAGATTACAGGTCTTACCGACTACCAGGCAGTGTATTATGGGACCTGAAGTCCATGGAAGCTAATGTAGTTCTTCTGTAGCATGCCATATGGAAAAGGTAAGCAAACAGGAGTCAGAAAGGGACTCTGGGTGAATGTTAATGATGATTCCCAGGGTACAGATAGTCAGTTTACAGTGCCCCCTAGAGATGTGAGGGCAGAGACGTAATACATGGCAGTGGCAGGTCTGATTTCCAGGGATGGACTGCGCAGAGCATGTGTTGCGAACATTGCTTGTCATACCTGGGACACTCATGTTATCCATTTTCACAAATGATGCCCCCCCCTCGTCACACAAGCTCCTTACAGAGATTGCAAGTGTCACACTTACTAATGTCAGAGGTCTGTTCATACATTCCTGTTTCCACTGATATTTCACATCCACTGCCTCATGTACGGTGTGCTTATTTATCTTATGATTGGAGATGTCATAGTTGTGTGTCATGTGCTACAGTAGACAATGTTGGCAACATGGATGTGATTCATATGCTGTGGTCCATTGATTTTGTCCTTCATATGTGAAATTCAAGAGATTAGTATTTTTTATATATGTTTGATGTTTGCTGTACAATCATATGCATCAGATGTGATGCTGCATCAGACGTAGTCAGATTTGTCTTTGTAACAAGCTCCCTGAGGTAATACTCACATTCCTAAGGAACATGTGATGGAGAATGAAGAAACAGGAGCAGGATTGTGTGATCAAATAAGGTGTTTATTTACATATCTTAAGAAGGTGTGTAGAGTGACTATTAAGTGAAAAAGTTGTGTACAAGTTGCTGCCTGCGGTGCATTCCTGCAGCTGTGTTCTGCTGTTCCCCCTCATTTTCCCTGCCACCATCCCCCTCCTCCTCCTCCTCAGACAGACAGTTCTTGGTCTGGCTCGTATAATGGGATGTTCCTCCTCACACAAATGTTGTGCAGGATAGCACAGGTCAGTATACTTTTACACACAATGTGTGGGGAATATAGGAGGCTGCCTCCAGTGATGTCCAGGCACCTGAATCTGGACTTCAAGATGCCAAAGGTCCTTTCCACAATGGTGCGTGTCCTCCGATGTGCCTCATTAGGGGCACGCTCTGCTGCGATGCTTGGGTTGTGGAATGGGGTCATGATCCATGACTGGATCCCATAACCCTGATCCGCTGCAAAAGATAATAGGAGTGAGTATTTTGTTAGTGCTTGCAACAGGAATGTCATGTAGCATGGCAGTTGATATCTTGTGTCGTCTGTGACTCATATGTGTTTGTGGTATTGTGTGAGATCCTGGGCTTCTGTGAGGTTTTATCTGGACTGGGTTGTTTGACATGACAACTTGTGTTTGGCTCCTTGACCTGGGATCAATGATCTTTTTTCCAAACTGTTAGTCAGTATGTATGTACCATGCGTTGTCCAACATGTTTTAGTGTGCTTTCACTGGAGGGGACATGATACATCCACCCACACAATGGATTCAGATGTGGTGGTTATATGGTTGCATTACATGGCCTGGACATCCCATCCATTTAGACAAATGTCATTGCAGTTGAAATGTGACAATGAGGCCCTTTGATTTGGCTAGGTGACAATGCACAACACATCTCCATAAGTTGGCAGCACTGAGCTGTTCAGTATTGACAATGTACAATTGTCCCATTTGTGACTTGTTTTTAGGCAAGCCTTTGTTGTTCCCTCTGCCGGTAGCTCATGTGCAACTGTGAACCTACACTACCGAACTTGCTCCAGGGAACCTGGATACCTTCCTTGTGGAGGTGGATGTATATGTGCAGGAAGGGCCATCTCCATGTACATATGCTATTTTGATGGCCAATTGGCTCTTTCAGTGTGTGCAGCAGTGTGCAGTTTGCATTAGTGCCACATCAATATGTGTTCATAGCACAGTCCACTTCCTTATTGCAACCTGGATACAGCACTCCAGGAGGGATGTATGATGATGGGACTGCCTAAGTATTTCCGTGCCACCTACATCTGAGTCAGCATCATCATGCTATGTGTCTCATTGTGTTAGACCTGCTGCAACACACATTGCACACCCCTTCCATGCAACATACTGTTTGGGAGGGTGGCCGATTGACTATGTGGCCTAATGTAATTGGTTCATCTTCCAAGTTGTACTTCCAGTGCAGGCCATGTCTTTGTCACTGTGGGCTCTGACATTGGTCCCTTGTTGCTCTAGAGTGGCAGCTATGTTTGTGGCAGCCGTCATTTGTCCAGAGGTGTGTATCCCATTGTGTCAGGGTGTACAACACAACTACCAGTGTCACACCTCAGTGTCAGCCTGCCCACGTGTCAATGTAGTGGTGCATGTTTTATGTGTCCAACAGGGTTGTTGTGCTGTGTGTATATTACTAGGTTTATTGACTTACCGACAAGAAGGCCTTTACCATATTGTCTGTCCTGGAAGTGCTGATTGATCCTGCTTTGGCGGAATATGAATGGATCATGGACACTCCCAGGATACTTGGCCAAGATGTTTATGAACAATCCCTGGTGGTCAGCTATGGCCTGCACATTGATGGAATGCGTGTGCTTTCTGTTCCTGAATAGGTGCTCTGTTGCTGCAGGTGGGACGATCCAGACATGGGTGCAGTCAATTGCACCAAGCACATGCCGTAAGCCATGGATTTGATAGAAGCCCTGTTTTATCTCCTGCTGCTTCTGCTGGGTGTTGGGGAAGCTGATGTGGTGGGGTGTGAGGGAGATTATGGTATCTAACACCTTGGGTAGGAAGACCGAGAATGAGGGCTGTGATGCCCCAGCGACAAGGGCACCCGTTGTCTGGAAGGAGCCACTTGCCAACATATGCAGGACAGCTAGCAGCTTGGTCGCCGGCGGTATGTTGTGTGGTATCTGCAGGTTAGCTGTTAGTTGTGGCTCAATATTGCGCAGCAGCTGCTGTATGGCTTGCCAGTTAAGTCAATACCTTAGAATGATGTCCTGTTCCCTGAGGCCATGGAGGGTTGTCCTGTTCATGAAAAGTCTCTCCTGCCTTCTGCGATGCCTTTGTGGGCCGCGTTGGGGTGGCTGCTGCCGTTGGTCCTGTGCTCAGCGTTGTCTTGCAAGCTGCATCAGTAGCACCTCCATATTGTCCTGTTGGTCTGTAATGTTGCTTGTGTGTGTTTTTCTTAAGTAGTGGTGTGTTTGCCTCATTTTAATGCCTGCCCTGACCCAGGCGTCAAATTTTGACGCAAATTGGGTTTAGCTTCATTTTTCGGGTCCGCCTCCCACCAATGCGTCATTTTCGCCTGAGTGGATAAATATGGCGCTAGGGTGTTCAAGTCATTTTTGGGACGGGAAGGCGTACCTTGCATCTCATTGACTCAAGTTGGTTTCACGCATCCTTAAAATGACGTTAACTCCATATTTTTGACGCTATACTTGCCTAGTGCCAAAATATAAATATGGCGTTAAGTTTGCACCGGATTTGTGTTAAAAAAATGACACAAATCCAGCGCAGAGTATAAATATGGGCCATAATTGTATCTTGTATGTTTGTGCCACTTTTGCATCAAAAAATGACACAAGTGCGGCACAAAAAAAGTATAAATATGGGCACTAGTTTTTACTGGAAACATTAATTAAATCAAAATAATCGAGTCTAGTACTACCAAAGCATGAAATATTTGCAACATGTAAAACCTAATATCCCGTCAGCGTGAGTGAGCTGTGTATAAGTCACTCCAAATCAAGTTTCACCCTATAATCGACAGGACAAGGTGGGAAGCTAGTTTTGTCTTTTTAATAAAGTTTAGAAGTGCATTTTTGTGCACTTTACTGAAATGGCTGTGTTTAAAATTAGAAAAAAAAGTAGAGGGAAGTCATTGGGCATTGGGGCCAGATATGCAGTTCAAGGCAGTTGATTTAATAAACGACTTTGTTCTGGTGAATTTTAGGCTATTAACAATATTTGTTGTGCAATTTCATATAGTCACCAATTGTAAGATGGACTTCTGCATTATTTGGAGGTGGAGGGGCTTTATAAGCGAGCACGTTCATTTGTAATACAAGGTGCATCCAATCCTTATATTTTTCACGCTGAGCTATAAGCATTATGTAGCCAAGCCACACTGCGACAGTGTCCTGCACTGCAAATACCTGAAGTATTTACTTCAACATTCATGGGCAGAGTGATCAGTATCCACGCACTTGTGATCCTGAAGAGGTTTTGTTATGAAGATGTGTCACACCCTAGAGATTTTCATGTTTTGGCTGGGGGGGGCGCATCATCTGTGAGGAACATTCCTGAGTGAGCAGCAGAACGTTTTGCTCTGCACTGTGAAAAATGAGAACCCGCCATGCTCCGGGGAGTGAGGCACAAAACTCCTGTTGCTTGATGCCCCTTCCGTACCAGGTGCATTACCCGCCACTGCTTGGCGCAAGGATCTGCGAGACGGGAGGCCCGCATGCTCAGCCAATCTAAGCCAGCTTTCATTGTATATAATGTCGCAGGAGCACCGCGGGCATTCCAGTGAGCCGCACTGCTGCTCATCCACCGGGTCACTGATGGGCACCAGTCACTTCTCTCGTTTTCCCGGGCTCTAGGCCCACACCTCTCCACTACTCACAGTCTTACCAGGCCAGGCTCCTGGAGAAAATCATCAGATAAGCTGCTGCCCTCACGTGACCTGTCAACCATGCCTGTTGGAGAAGTCCTTTCAGTCGCCCCGACTGCTGTAAAAAACAAAAACGGCAATGGCAGCTGTAGGCATCTAAACGTAATACTTTTAATTGGTGAGTACCGGCACTTCTCGGAAACAAGCAGGTACTCTGGCACAGAGTACCTGCACTTTAATTTTTCTATTTCAAACACTGTATGTAAATACATATGAAAGCTTAGGTAATGACGAACATCCGACCTCTCACGTAGAGTCTAAACAGATGCTCTATTTGTGTGTTCGGTAAAATATAAACGCTCACACGTTTTTTTAGTTCTATTTCTGCTCATGCGCTCTGAATGACCTAAATAATACACTGAGCTACACACCAACTCATATAAAACAAGTAATTAAATAAAAAATGGAGGTGGACAAGCCGTGCCGAATGAAAGAAAGGTGCGCCTTGTATATGTAAACAAAGTGCACTGTGCTGCGCTGCGACAATTAAAAAAAGGTTTGCCCTAACAACAGACGAAGAATGGAAGCGCAAGGAAACTGTAGTTAAGCGGTACCCCGCTGCGAAAAAAACGGACGTGACGTATTGCTGCTTGAACCACCTATGAGGCAGCAAAGAAGAGCATCACTGGACTAAACCAATGGTAAGCAGCAGGCCGGAGCAAAGTCCTTTATGGAATACAACACGTCGTCCAGGCAGTGCATGTGCTGCCTAGGCTCGACCTAAAAACAGAAAAGGCAAAACATCTCAGGTGCACATATGTGTCAGGAGCACCGGACTTCTGTCTTGCAGCTTTGTATCAACTCACATTTATGTTTTTCTCGGTTATGAGTCCTTAGATCAGGAGACTTGGGCTACTCTGGTGTCCAGCGTGTGGCACTGCACCACCAGTTGTGTAGCTTGGATTTTTATCAGCCAGCTGCATTTCATACTAAAAGTAATTCGGCTATCACTCTTCAACAATACCTAGGCCCGCCTTTTAAAGCACAGCAGTGGAGATATTATGTGCCCTCAAATAAGTCTAGTGCAAATTCCCACCACAAATGCAACCGTCACAAACAAACCCAGTGAAATAAGTGTACAGAGCGTTTATGGCTAAGAAATAATTTACTGAGAACTCTGAAACACGGCATTGCCATCGTGTTGTGAGCTCTAAATGCACATTAAAGTAAATTCAGGTTTACATTTATAATCCATCTTCAACGCTTGGAAGGACCATCTCCTCAATATGCTCCATACTCAACATGCGTATGTGGGATGCACGACCATATTCAGAATGTTTTCAGTTTACTTTAACAGTGTTCACATTTAGATCTCCCTAAGAAGAAATGCAATGACTGCACACAAAATATACTCTTGGTGATCCAAATAACAAGAGCAACCTAATTTAGTGCCACAGGAAAAGTTGTTAAGCTGTTAAGCAGTGTGCTCCCATTAAACAACTGGTGTATGAGTACTCTACATAAAACTGGCTTGGCAGTGGTTCCCACATTGGTGATCATCTGTTTGGGCACCCCTGCTCATTTTGACAGTGCACCAACGTGATGCAGTTTACAGATTGGGAACTGCTGCCTTAATCCAAAGAATAGACTCTATGTCGGCCAAACTAGATAAAAAAGGTGCCAGAATTACTGCATCCAAGCAATGGATCTCAAATGCAGAAAATAATCTGAAGCAGATCTCAACCAACTGCTTGAACGTGGAGAACGTCCTGGCAATGATTTAAAGTAAAAACAACGCTCCTGCAGCAAGATCATGATGAAACAACCTGCATATTTTGAGGTTTCCAGAAATGACCAACACTGACAGGGTGAAACTTTATGTGGAGGAAATGAAGATGTCCCTCTTTGTAGCTGATAACCTCTCTGACATGCTAGTAGTGGAGCGGGCACACCGCACTCTGGCACCAAGACCTCCGCCGGGGTCCCCGCCACCCTATCATTGTGAAGCTCCTGAAATACAGGGACCACAACATCCTATTAGGACTGTCAAGGGAGAATAAATAGCTCAACTACCAAAGTAATCATGTCACCTTCTTTCCTGATTTAATGACTGCTGTATCTCCCCTTCAAAGGATAGTTACAAAAGGTGGGGATAACGTATTCTGTGCTGTACCTGGCCACCTCTGGATCGATCATGAAGGTAAACAAAGAGTTTTTGCAACTCCCCTGGTGGCATTGGTTTATCTGAAAACTCTCCTTAAATGATGTGATGGGCCGGGTACCTTGGGTCCAAAGACGAGGATCCCTAGACTGCCAATGAAAATTATGGCTGGACCCTTGAAAAATGCACCGAGACCTCAATACTGGCCACTATCATGGCACAGGGCCCCAGATAACTTGGATACTCGCAACGTAATCAACTATTGACTGGAAACGGCATCCACTGTAACAATGCTAAGTCTGAGACCTAACATGTCCTCCTGGAGGTTTGCTGGGGCCCATGCTGTCTCCCATGGGAATTTGTCACCTGGAGATAAACATTTAGGAGCTTGGAGTTACCCACTTCGGGGTTTGGTTTGATATGCTCTTCTTGGTTTGAGATTTGTAGGGAAACTAATGGGCTCCACTGCCATGTTGGGGTAAGCCAGTATAGGTGGAGGGAGGGAGAGGGCCTTCAGCACGATCTACCCCATATATATATTGCACCTACATAAATGTATATTATTCCAATGCAGCCTACAGCCCAACCTTGCATTGTGGTTCAATTCACATCAGGCCACATATGCCACCTATCAACTTCACACTTGCACTCCAGACTGATGACCAACCTGGGATGCCTATAAAATGAGATACATCTGGGCATATTTAGCCCGACACCATTCTTACACCCAACACTGAGCAGTTACAGGCACAATGAGCATCACACCAATACTTTGGCTCATACTCCTCCCACACCAAAGGAGTGGCATTTTGATAAAGAAAGGGACTACTGTTCAGCATATACATACAAAGCCAGACCTGCAGGGCATATATCTCATAGTTTAGGGTGTATTCTCGTGGCACTACTTAACTATTGTAAACGCATATGGCCCCAACATAGATGATCCCTACTTCTTTCCGGCCTTATGGGCTAAAAAACTTAGTACTTCCTTTAGGTTCCTAATATGGGGTACAGACTTTAATACCATATTAAATATGGACAAGGACAGGTCAGGCATTGTTAGGAGACCCATGCTAGTAGTGTCTTCGACCCTCCACTCGATTATATTAGAGCAGCCACTAGTGGACATATGGTGAGCATGGCATGGCACAGCATGCAACGGCATTTTTCTATCTACTGTGCATGCTATGTGGCCAAGATAGGACTTTTGGCCTCTATCTGCAGATGTCAGCACCTAGACTGCTGAGATACATCAATTGGCGCACACTTTCTTTGATCACAATCTGGAGCTGTTGCTGTTTGGCATCACGGGAGGGTGCAATTGGCACTTGCACTGGCTCTAAAATATACTGTACTATATATTAAATTGCACCATGACATCCTGGAATACTTTCAAATAAATGACGGCTCAATACCGGATAAGATCACATTGTGGGAGGCATTGAAGGTGGTCATTAGGGGACGTAACATCTAAAAAGTCCAAGGAATACTAAAATCAATCCGGCACCAGCTGAAGCTGCTAGAGTTTGAGATAGGAGCATTAGAAAAAGAGTGGCAGAATGTGCCCGAATCACCGATTATAGCTGGCATTCGACACAAAATGATTGACTATAACAGTTTCACAGACAGCAAAATCAAATTCATGACTACGCACACCACAGCAGCAGGTGACTCAATGAAACACTGGCACAATCCTCTATACACCTTGGGTAGGAGGTGACATACCATGCACTGTGGACGTGGTGGCACACTTCAGAGCTAAGACATTCTAAACAGTTTTTGTGTGTACAATGCAGATTTATGCAACACCGAGGTCTCCACTAACATCCAACACATTGTAAACTACTTACAACATATCTCTCTGGCGTGGCTGGGTGCGGCTTGAAGCAAATATCTGTGCCAACCATTCTTGATGGAAGAAATTCTGGACATCATCTGTGGCCTGCCCATAGGCAAGGCTCCATTTCCAGATGGCCTCCCAGCAGAGTTCTTTAAAGAGTACTGCAATTTCCTTACCCTCCTCCTCCTAGTGGTATATTAGGAGGACTATGAGAAAGGCATCTTACCCTGCACACTTCAAGAGTGCCTGGTAAGTAGTATACTGAACCCTGGCAAACCAGTGGATAGCTGTAACTAGTACAGACCCCCATCCTTGGCAAACTGGGATGCCAAGGTCCTGAAGCAATAGACTGCTTCCCCTGGTCTCGGGCAATCCATTACTGGATCAGTCTAGCTTCGTTCCAGGTCACTCAACAGAGCTCAGTATCTGTACACTGTCTGCTCTAATAAACCAACTAAACCCTGAACTCAACACAGTGGCTGTGCTGTTGGACACCACTAAAGCATTTAACTCATTGGAATGTCCAAATTTGCTGACCATTTTACATCATATCGGTATACTGTCACTGTTTGTTAAATGGATAAGGTTACTGTACAAAAACTCAGCATCAGGGTTAATAACATAACCTCTAACAAAATCCCATCTGACACAGCACAAGACAAGGGTCTCCACCTCCCCCCGTCCCCGATGCTATTTGTGGTGGATGTTGAACCCCTAGCAGATAAATTGAAGCTGCACTATAATGAGTATGCTTAATGCTATTCCACCCTACCTTTGCTGATCTCTTTATATGCAGATAGTATGGCGCTGTATCTCCGTAGCCCGACAGAATGTTTAAACATCATCCTGAGGGAGTTCATTAGATTCTGAGGCATGTCCGGGATCAAGATTAACATGGGAAAGTCAGTGGTGCTCCCATTTACAGAGTCCAAAACTGAGAGTGCATTAAACTTCCTTTTGGTATGGGATGAGGGTCCAGTTAAATATTTTCGGATTTCGAGGCACTGAAACACTAATATTGTGATCAGAGAAAACTATGGTAGAACCATTTCTACCCTTGAGAAAATTATAACATGCTGGAACAAACTTAACTGGGCACTATATAAAATAATAATCCCCCCTTAGCTCTTATATTTCACCATGGATATCCCAATTCCCCTCACCAAGGACTTCTTTAGGACACTGCACTCCCTATTGATATGGCTGGTGTGGGCTGGTAAGAAACAGTAGCTGGCTTTGGAGGTGCTAACACTACCTTATGGGTAGGGTCAGTTTGCAGCATCAGAATTACACCTTTACTATCTGTGTGCACAAGCCAAATATGCATACTATTGGTACCATCCCCAATGCTGTACGACTCACGTAGTGGTTGAGTCCAAACATGCTCCACCTACTCTGCTCTTCATGGTACTCTGGCAACAGACCATTTCACTACACAGCAAAATAGACACAGGCCCTCATTACGAGCCTGGAAGTCTCAAGATCACCAGACTCGCGGTGGTGGTTTTACCGCCGACAGGCAGGCGGTAAAGACCGCCATATTTCGAATTCGGCAGTTTGACCTAAGCCAAACCACCGAAACACCACCTGTGCCGCCACTTTTGGGCAGTCTGCTGGGCTGGAGGTGAGCACCTCCGGCCCGGCGGCAGCAGTAATACCGCTAGTGGTATTACGAGTTGGCAGACCGCCAGCGTTTTCGTGCCGGTTGTACTGCCACAAAAATGCTGGCGGTCCTGCAACCGGTGACAGGAATCTTCATTCCTGTCACCGGGAGACACCCACCCACATGTCCACACACCCACACACTTCTAAACTCTCATAAACACTCACCCACTTCACCCACCATTCACTGGAGCACACACACTCAAACATGCACACAGAAACACTCATTCACACACGTACACACCCATGGAAACACTCACATGCACACATACATTCACATTCACTCACATACACGCATGCATACACCACCCCTCCTCCCTCCGCATACACACATGCATACACCATCCTCCTCCCCTCCACATACACGCACGCATACACCATCCCCATCCACATACATGCACTCGCACACTCACACATGCAGACAACCCCCTCCCCTGCATTTAGTACATTCACACATGCACTCACACACGAAGACATGTACACACAGAGACCCCACGTTCGCTGTCAGGCGATCAATTATGTTTTCCAGTGAGGAGGTCATCTGGGAGAGGGTGGGTCCTGGTGCTTCCACTGGCGGCATCGTACTGCCTTCAGGACACTGCTGTGCCGTATTACAGGTCATTATACGGAAGCGGGGTCCTTTTGGTGTGTTGGTGCAGGCGGTGGAATCGCCTCTCCACGACCATACGCCAGGCCGACTGCTGTCGGATTTCCACCTGAAATTGGGCAGAAATCTGACAGCAGTCATAATAGAGAGGCCTTGAGACCGCCAGCACTGGTGGTATTTCGGCACCTGCGGCTTCGGCGGTCTTTGTAAAAGACCCCTCAAGGCGTAATGAGGGCCATTGTCTCTTGCACGATTGAGGCTTGGCAGAATCAATGAAATAGGAGGAAACTCTTATTATTACACTTATTATTACACTCTCCCTCTGTCCCTTTATCCTTCTATCCTCCAATACTTCATCCATTGATGCCCCTGATGAGGGAACCCAAGGTGCAGACACAACTGACAAGACTCAAGATAAAGTACTAGGGCTATCTATGTTAGGAGGGTGCATTTATTGATAAAACCTCCTTTTTCGGAGATGAGCACCACGCAGCACTAAATGACTTCCTTTATTTACCGCCTCTGGGCCACATTTAAAACTAATACACTCAATTTCCCATTCAAACCAACACTCTTTAAACACCTGGACACACTGATAGCTGCTACCCATCCTGTACACCATCCTTCAGGTGGAGGCCCCATCACAATCACAAATTCTAAAGCAGAATGGGATAAAGTTCTACACGTAAAGCTAACAACTAAGGAATGTGAATATTTCTGCATGCAAGCAGCCCACTTAGCAGTTGACTCAGCATCATAGGTTTCAAATATCCGCATATATTGTACTATACTCATGCAGTCCTACACCAAATGTGACTGCAATCTCATTTCACATGCTCAAGATGTGGGGAAGCAGACTTTCTGCATCTAGCATGGCACTGCCCATCCATACTGTGATACTGAGAGAAGGTGGTAGACACTCTCTCCATTATAACGATGGAACGCCTGTCATTGAACTTCCAGGTAGCGCTACTAGGGTAAGTGGCACCTATTCCTCAGGCAGTTCGAAGGCTAGAGGTCTTGGGGCTAATATTAGCCAAACACCAGGTCTCAAAGTGCTGGGGAAGGGGTAAGAACCCCGCAAGGAAGGGCTAGCTGTCGGACTTAGGCTACTGCAATGAGCAGCTGGATATGTGTGCAGAATTGCAACACCACGCAGCCTGAACAATTGCTATATGGGGCCTGGTCCAACAGTATCTTCTGGCAATGGATGGAACTCCACAAGAGCCCCTTACTAACGTTAAGATAACTTATCTGCCTCCTCCCCACCAATGCCCCTTTGGGAGTCATACAATACAAGCACCATGCTTCCCCACCACAGAGCACAACTGGGCAGCTTAAGCGGACGGTAACTACAGACTATCTAGGACTGGTGTTAGATGTAAATTGCTTTTTATCATGCTGCTTTGTGCTGTTGTTTAATGATCATAGTATAATATTTTTCTACATATGTAATGATTACTATAAACACGACTTTCTGTTTGAGTACTGTTAACAGGTTACAGCGAAATTAAAAAAGAAAAAGGGTGATAATAAACTTTTGGCTTGGTGACTGGTCTGTTATTGAGCTTGAATTCTTCTGTTGCGCATGCTTCCACTGAAACTAAACCTGATTAAACTTATTCAGAGGAGCAGTGTAGATTTAACACTACGTTTTTACACAGGATGGGTCTGAAGGACTTTTCCTAAAAATATTTACATGTACAAAAATCTGGATCCATATTCTGGTAGAAAATCTGCAGAGAAGATTAAGCATTATTTTAAGTCTATCACGAAAATTGACGTTCCCCCCGATTTTACAGTGAAAGAATCGCATGTAATTTGACAAGACCTGAGAACGACGTTACTGAGGACTTGGAAGAAAGGAAGGAAAAGATTTAGAGATTGAGAGAAAGGCAAGCATTCCTAATCGCAAAGGTAAACTTACACTTTTGCTGTAAGTTTTTTTTATATTCACAAACTACTGTGTAGTTTTGTGTGTAGTATGCAGAGACTGTTCTATCTTTTTACGTGCAAAGTTCTATGCAGTCGTAAAAATACTACATGTAAAAACAGGGCCAGCTTCAGTACTGGTGGTGCCTGGTGCGACAATCGTTTTTGGCGCCCCACTTCCCCCATGTCTTCCTCTTTGTATTCCCTAACTATCACCCAGCAACAGTGCCCCTCATCTCTCCATAATCCCTCTCCTGCATACATTTCATTTGTTTCAAAAGCTGGTAAAGGCTGGCTTTACTAATCCACTCAGCTAGCCGCACAAAATACAGATCGGTTCTTCGCAGCAGGCGTATTAACCCTCTGCACTACTATATGGTGAGTCAAAGCTGCCACTAGACACACCTCCGATCCCCAGCAGGAACAATAATCACAAGAGTTAGATGGACATTTGTATTGCTACTGAAAGCTGAATACATTTATATTGTGTTATTGATAAACATACTCCGCCTCCCTCGAGGTCAGTGCCCCCTCCAGTTCAGCACCCAGTGCAGCTGTACCGGTCACACCTCCCTAAAGCTAGCCCTGCATAAAACTAAGGGCCAGATTTAAAGAAAACTGGCACAGAGTGGTGCTGCACAAACATTGGCAGCGCTGCGCTGCATCACTTTAGAAACGCAGGGATGCACCATATTTAAGGGAATACCTGTGTTTCCCCCTGTGCTGCAGCTAAATTTAGCTGCCAGTGCCAACGCAGGCATCCTTGCACCATCGTGCGAGGATGTCTGTCTTGAGGGGTGTGATTGTGTGGGAAGGTGTCCCTTCCTGCATATAAACAATCACTAATGGTGCTTTGGCACTTCTGTGTGTGCTGCAGAAAGGAAAAAGGAAAATAGAAGAGGAAGAGCTTGAGGAGTTGAGAGTCATATTTACGATGATTTGCAGTATTTAGAGGAATATAGATATAAGCTGCTAAAGTCAACAACTGGTATGTAAGGTGAGGCTTTGAAGAGAATGTGCAATGACTCCTAGAATTGTCAGCGGGAGGATTGCGTACTATGTTTTGTAGTTAAATGTTTTTCACGTACATTTACATTAATTTGCAACAAATAAATGTATTTACTGTGTGATAGTCACCATATCTTACTGTAGCTAATGTAGACCTCAATTTAAAATTGCTGATGTGTAGTTAGTTGCCACATTTCTTTCTTCCTGTGTATTTTTCCTTGTTCCCATTACTTAAGCAAAGCTGTACCAGCAAATGTTAATTGATGTATCTTTTCAGTTAGTTTCTCTCGTGAATGTTTATCTTTGTATATTTCTCTGGGAGTGAAATAAAGAGCAGGCACCTGAGGATGAGAATATCTTGGACAAAGTATATCATCTTGTTGGAGATACTGAGCTGAAGGTTGTTTAGCTGGAATCTCATTGTGTGCTGGTCATGGAAAAGAACAAGGCTCATATTATCAAAATTTACTTTCACTTAATTGGTTCCAAATTGTTTTAGAGAAGTGAAGCCCTTCTAGCTTTATTCGGAGCTGATACCTTTTCCCACTTGACTCTTAATACTGCCTTTTAGAGGCCTTTGACGCTGACACTGTGTGCCTGACTTCTCTCCAACCCTCCCAACCTTTACTAGTCTAACTTGGTAGGGGTAACACTTCATTGGAAATTGAGTCTGCCTTAATGTGTTCAATGACTAATTTAGACGGTTTGTGTTTACATTTAGGATTTGGAATTGACTTGGATTAAATTGGCTTAAGTATGCACATATTAACTACTCAATAATGACTAGTTTGATGATCTGAATTTGCCACTTTGCTAATCCTTTAATCAACCTTTATGGTTTGCAAATCTAATACTTTCTGTCATTATCATGGGCCAAATGTGCTTCACTGTATTGAAATGTATGGGTGATTGAGCCAGCCTCACCCAGAACTAAATGACCATCTCATTGAGTGCAGCTTATTCTTACTTTGCAGAAAAAATGTGCACGGTGCAAAGTGCTACAAAAAATGGTGCAGCTAAACAAAAGTTAAACATGAATTAAATCTTAATTAATTCAACCTGCATCTCAGACATAGGGGGTCATTCTGACCCTGGCGGTCGGTGATAAAGCGGCGGCCAACCTGCCAACAGGCTGGCGGTCCAAAAAATGGAATTCTGACCCTGGCGGAAACCGCCAACACAGCCCGCCACTTTAACACTCCGACCGCCACGGCGGGACAGACAAACAGCGCGGCGGTCACCGCCAACAGGCAGGCGGCAGACAATGTGCCGCCCACCCTATCACAACTCACCAATCCGCCACCTTTTCCGGGGCGGGAGCCCTGCCGATAAAAACACGGCGGAAACAGACTACGAACGGGAAAACGCTCACCTCTATACACTCCACGAGGACAGAGGACAGCATGGAGCCCGAATTGAACATCCTACATGCTCTCGTCTACCTGCTCATCTACCACGAGTACGAACTCCGGCGCAGACGACAACGGTGAGTACCGCACCTACGACACAGGGGAAGGGGGGAGGAGGAAGGGTTACGGGCACACACATACGCATCACACCCACCCCCCAACTATCTACCCACCAATGCAGAGCACCAAGTCAAAGTGACCCCACCCAAACCCCCCGGAATAACGAAAAGATAAAATTAAAGTGCGAAAATAAATTTATGTATAAAATAGGTTCATTGAAGTCATGGTAAAATAGGAAAATGAATCAAAAAAATCCAAGTGTAAACATTGTGTAACCGATAAATAGAGGCAATAAGTCCAGCACAGTCACTGAAATTTCAACTGTCCGTGGGCCAAAGTGTATCAACACATGGGCAAAGCCCACACAGGAGACGTGAGTCCGTTGGAGAGAACACTGCAGGGGCATCAGATGATAAAACTACAGGCACCTCAGGGGGAAGGGAAGGGGGGGCACCTCAGCCACATGAGTCCACGACGCCAGATCCAAGAAGGGGCCACCATGCCCACTGTTCAATCCTGGGGAGTGCAAAGCCACAGTCTCTCAAGTCTCTACAGTGGGTGGATTGCCCACTGTAATATCCTGGGGAGTGCAAAGCCACAGTCTATCAAGTGGATAACAGTCTCCACAGGCAATGGAGGAGGCAGGGTGGGCCGAGTGCAGCGTGAACAGTAGCACGACACAGAAACTGCACTGTCATTGGGCCAGCGGTGCTTGAGATGAAGGGCCCAGCGGAGCGGTGCTTGAGATGAAGGGCCCAGCGGAGCGGTGCTTGAGACGGCGGGGCCCATCGGAGCGGTGCTTGACAGGAAGGGCCCAGCGGAGTGGTGCTTGAGATGAAGGGCCCAGCGGAGCGGTGCTTGAGACGGCGGGGCCCAGCGGAGCGGTGCTTGAGACGGCGGGGCCCAGCGGGGCCCAGCGGAGCGGTGCTTGAGATGAAGGGCCCAGCGGAGCGGTGCTTGAGACGGCGGGGCCCATCGGAGCGGTGCTTGACAGGAAGGGCCCAGCGGAGTGGTGCTTGAGATGAAGGGCCCAGCGGAGCGGTGCTTGAGACGGCGGGGCCCAGCGGAGCGGTGCTTGAGATGAAGGGCCCAGCGGAGCGGTGCTTGAGACGGCGGGGCCCAGCGGAGCGGTGCTTGACAGGAAGGGCCCAGCGGAGCGGTGCTTGAGATGAAGGGCCCGGCGGAGCAGTGCTTGAGCCTCCGGGGCCCAGCGGAGCGGTGCTTGAGATGGCGGGGCCCAGCGGAGCGGTGCTTGAGATGAAGGGCCCCTGTTCAGCGGTGCCTTTCTGGACGGCGGGGCCCTGTTCAGCGGTGCCTTTCTGGACGGCGGGGCCCTGTTCAGCGGTGCCTTTCTGCACGGCGGGGCTCTGTTCAGCGGTGCCTTTCTGCACGGCGGGGCCCTGTTCAGCGGTGCCTTACTGGATGGCGGGGCCCTGTTCAGCGGTGCCTTTCTGCACGGCGGGGCCCTGTTCAGCGGTGCCTTTCTGGACGGCGGGGCCCTGTTCAGCGGTGCCTTTCTGCACGGCGGGGCCCTGTTCAGCGGTGCCTTTCTGCACGGCGGGCCCCTGTTCAGCGGTGCCTTTCTGGACGGCGGGGCCCTGTTTAGCGGTGCCTTTCTGGACGGCGGGGCCCTGTTCAGCGGTGCCTTTCTGGACGGCGGGGCCCTGTTCAGCGGTGCCTTTCTGCATGGCGGGGCCCTGTTCAGCGGTGCCTTTCTGCACGGCGGGGCCCTGTTCAGCGGTGCCTTTCTGCACGGCGGGGCCCTGTTCAGCGGTGCCTTTCTGGATGGCGGGGCCCTGTTCAGCGGTGCCTTTCCTGACAGCGGGGCCCTGTTCAGCGGTGCCTTTCTGCACGGCGGGGCCCTGTTCAGCGGTGCTTGTTCTGTAAGTCAAGGGAGTCAGACCTGGCCACGACTCCCTGCTCAGTCGCCCTCCGACCGTGCAGTTGCTGGACCCTTCGGTGACGGTGTCTTGGGCCCTTGGGTGTCCTCCCTCACACCCGGGATGGGGCTTGTGGGGCCCTCCTGGTCCGCGCTCCTGCTGGCTGACTTCTCCGCCCTGCTGCCCTTGCCCCACTTCGATGTGGCTCTCTGGGGCTTGCCTCCCCTGGATGTTGTGGCAGGTAAAGTGGCAGAACTTTGGTCCTTGGGGGCAGCCGTGTCAGTCGTCCCGCGGCGCCCCCTTACTTTACGGGTCCTCTTTCCAGGGGGGGGGCTGGCTGTCCCCTTGCTGCTGACCGATGTATCACTGCTGGCAAAGGGGGGACTCCAAAATCCATGCACTACGGTGACCCTTGAAGCCGGGCTGGTGGTGGCTGAGGCGCTCTTGGGACTCTTAGCAGATGGAGGGGGGGGGTCAGGTGAGGGAAAGAGGTCAAGATTGGAGAGGTAAAGTTTTTTAGGACCAGGGTAAAGGGTAGGTGTAGTGGTTATGGGAGTGGAGGAAGAGGAGGTGGTTGTAGGAGAGTCAGGTGTGCTGTCCTTGGGTGAAGGTGCATGGGCTGGAGGCTGTCGTGAGGTGGTTGGCTGTTGGGTGGGTGGCTGCCTGCGTTTGTGTGTCTTGGAAGAGGGGGTGACAGACACAGTGGGAGAGGACACAGGGGACGTGTAAATGGCAGTGGGGGTGGTGACTGCACGTGTGCGGACTGGACTGGAGGGTGTGCTGGTGATGGAAGTACTGGCTGTTGGTGGTGTGCATGCAGGTGTGAGTAGAGACGTCACAGGGAGGGAGGAGGGAGACGAGGAGGTGGGGGACACAGAGGTGGTAGTGGCTGTTGGCATGTCTGCATCTGGGTGTTGCTTGGGTGAATGTTTGTGTGATCTGTGGTGCTTATGTCTGGATGAGCTGCCCTTGGGTGTTGAGGTGTGTGCAGGCTGGTCTGATGGTGTGGGTGGGATAGGCAGAGGAACAGGAGACAGAGACAGGCTGGAGGCAGTTAGAAGAGGGAGGCTGGAAACAGGGACAATGGCTGCCGTCAGTGCTGAGGCCAGAGCATTGAACGATCGTTGATGGGCAGCCTGACCCGAATGAATGCCCTCCAGGTATGCATTGCTACGATGCACCTCCCTCTCTACCCCCTGGATGGCATTCAAAAGGGTAGACTGCCCAACAATGATGGTCTGTAGGAGGTCAATGACCTCCTCACTGAGGGCAGCAGGGGTAACAGGGGCAGGGCCTGAGGTGCCTGGGGCGAAGGAGACGCCCGCCTTCTTGGGCGAGCGGGCACGGAGCAAAGGCGGAGGGGCTGCTGGGAGGGCGGAGCTGGTGCGCTGGGTGGCGGCTGTACCTGTAGAGGCGGGGGCACGGATGTTGCCGCCACCGCTAGGGAGCTCCCATCCGAGGACGTGTCGGTGTCGCTGGTGTCACCACTGCTCCCCGTTGTGAAGCTCCCCTCGCCCTCCGTATCACTGGTGACCTCGGTGTCTGTGCCATGGCCCACCGGGGCCTTGTGACTTGCAGCTCCCTCGTGCTCCGGTGCCAATTCTCCTCCAACTGATGATGCTAATGCACACATGCACAAGAACATAAAGAAAAAGGGTGGGGGGAGACATAAAAACAGGTTGAGTGCATGCATTGTCAACACCGCTGGCGGAGAGGACAGACACAGGAGCCTCATGCACTAAGCCGCGCAATCGGGGTACACTACTCAGTACTTGTGACTAGGCCAACTGGTCTAGGGACAACAAACGCGCACATGGGTGATGCAGGACCATGGATAGCTGTACTTGTCACCCTACAGAGGTGGGGGGCGGGGGCACAGGGACATGGCTAAAGGAGAGGACTACACTACGGAAAGCGCCCTGGCCTAATGTCACCCATAGCCCTCTACCCCCACCCAGGCACCTCCACTGCGCGTAATGATAGCTGAATGTGCTGCTACTCACCCCCTTGTGTCTGCTGTGATGTCCTCACGCGCCCATCCAAATCGGGGTAGGCCACTGCCAGGATCCGGGACATCAGGGGGGTCAGGGTACGACTGGCACCCCTCCTAGGTTGTGAGGCCATCCCCAGCAGTGACTCTGCAGTCTTCCTGGTCCCGCGGCGGATGTCCTCCCACCTCTTGCGGCAGTGGGTGCCCCGTCTGTTGTGGACCCCCAGGTTCCGGACTTCCTTGGCGATGGCACGCCAAATGTCGACTTTCTGATGGGCGCTGACCTATTTGACATGTACAGGGTGGAAATTGAAATATCATTAAATTTCCGCATGATAGATGCGATTGGCCCCCCCTCCCCAACCTTGCCATGTGGCGCATGCTCTCATCTGTCGTGCCTTGCACTCGTCATTGTCTCCCCACCCCAGCATCTTACATCCAACATACACAACCCAGGCATAGCCCATTCAACGTGCACACAGTGTACTTACCTGTTGGTCTGGAGGACCGTAGAGTCGCGCATACTGGGGCAGGACCCCATCGACAAGTTTCTCCAACTCTTCTGTAGTGAAGGCAGGGGCCCTTTCCCCAGTCGCAGCAGCCATTGTATCTCCCAGACCGAGGTCACAGCAGCACTTGCAGTATAGGTCCTCTCCTGTGGATGATCAGGTCTCGAGTGATTAACCAGATAGAAAATGGCGGTCACGCCCGCAGCGGTGCGTACCGCCGCGGTGCGTTCCGCGACCGCCGGCGCACCTAGTCATTGGCTCGTGAAACCCATAGGGTTCGTGGTTAACCAATGCGGCTTGGCGCCGCGGTCTTCGACCGCCTACCGCCACGGTGTGTCACGCCAGCGCATTGACCTCACATCCCACTGTCACACTTCTCAGGGCAGGCAGCCGCCATATCAAGGGCCCACATGGCTTAATTTCTACTGCGTCACACAGGCCTAGGCCTTGCATTCCCACTCATACAAGCCATTCAATGCATTGAGAATTGTGTACTGTGCAAGCTGTAGTTACGTACCTGTGGGTTGCTTGACTCTGTACTCCATGTTGTCCTTCCTAGGCACCGTCCGCTGGGACTTGCGAGGAGAAGGATGAATCCTCCCGTGTACCGACCGCTGGTGGACCTGTCGACAATGGAGGAACGTCATATAATACTTCGATACCGACTTGACCGAGCCACTATACATGAACTGTGTGCCCAGCTGGAGCCAGCACTGATGTCCCCCATCCGCCAACCCACAGGAATTCCCCCTCTGGTGCAGGTTCTGTCAGTCCTCCATTTTTTGGCAAGTGGGTCTTTTCAGACAACAGTGGCCATGTCATCAGGGATGTCTCAGCCTATGTTTTCCAAGATTTTGTCCAGAGTGTTGTCTGCCCTGACGAAATACATGCAGAGCTACATTATTTTCCCTGAGGAGGGTGATTTGGCCACTGTGAAGGGTGACTTCTATGCCCTTGGACATATCCCCAACATCATTGGTGCCATTGATGGGACCCATGTGGCCTTAGTACCCCCAAAAGACGATGAGCAGGTGTACAGAAACAGGAAAAGTTACCATTCGATGAATGTCCAGGTGGTCTGTTTGGCTGACCAGTACATCTCCCATGTAAATGCCAAGTTCCCTGGGTCAGTGCATGACGCGTATGTTATGCGAAATAGCAGCATCCCTTATGTGATGGAACAGCTACAGAGACACCGTGTGTGGCTAATAGGTGACTCTGGTTACCCCAACCTGCCGTGGCTACTGACCCCAGTGAGGAATCCCCGGACCAGGGCAGAGGAACGGTACAATGAGGCCCATGGGCGATCTAGGAGGATCATAGAAAGGACCTTCGGCCTCCTGAAGGCCAGGTTTAGGTGCCTGCATATGACAGGGGGATCCCTAATGTACTCACCAAAGAAGGTGTGCCAGATCATCGTGGCCTGCTGTATGCTTCACAATCTTGCATTGCGATGCCAGGTGCCTTTTCTGCAGGAGGATGGTCCGTATGGTGGTGTTGTTGCAGCTGTGGAGCCTGTGGAGAGTGAAGAAGAGAAAGACGACGGGGACGACACGGACAACAGGGACACAGTCATACAACAGTATTTTCAGTAGCACCCAGGTAAGAATCCCCCACGCCATTTTACATTTACTTCTGGCATCCTGCATCTCTACTTTCTGTGTTTCCCCCCAGTTCCTTTCAACTGAATTGTGACTTTCCCTTCCCTTTTCAGAGCTGTATGACCCACTGCGTGACTTCTGGTTTGTTCGCCCATGGAGTAAAGCACATTGACATTGGTATGTTGTCATCACAATGTAACTGAACATTTTTGAACCGTTATGTGTAATACATTTGTTAAGAATACAAGCAGACTCCTGAGTGTTTTAAGTGCAATTAGTGACTTATTTAAAGTGCTACATATAGGTCAATGATAGTAAAACGGTGATGGGTGGGGGTGGAGTGATGTCCATGGCAGAGTCCAGTTCTCGGTCGCACAGGTGCATTGTCCATATGCCTGTGGAAGGATGGAGCAGGGGCAGTTCAAGGTTGGACAGGGTGACAATGTGGGACAGTGGAATGACATCCGGGGGGGTCTTATGCTGGCGGGGGTCTTGGCATCCTACTCTGTCTTCCTTTGTGATCTCAGGCTCCTCTTGCGGGGTGGTTGATCTTCAGCAGGAGGTGGGGTTCTGGTGGCCCGTCATTGTGTGGGGGCCTCCTGACCACTAGCGCCGGCGGAGGTGGTAGGCTGTTCCTGGTCCGGGCTGGTGACAGGGGCCCTTTGGGGTGCCACATGGTCCCGCAATGTGGTGACTATTAGGTTCAGGGCCAGGACGATGTTCCTGAGCTCCTCTCTGTACCCCATGTACTGTTCCTCCTGCTGTGCCTGGATCTCCTGGAACCTGGCCAGTACCGTCGCCATCGTCTCCTGGGAGCGGTGGTATGCTCCCATGATAGCATATCGGGGGAAGGTGCGTTCCATGGTATCCAGGCACAACATCGCCGTGCAGAAGACTGGCGGAGGACCCCCACCTCATCCCCCACAATTTACAACATGGGAGGAGGAAGTCTTGAACATCCTGCATCCTGACGGCCTCGCAGGAGTCGGCGGAGGAATGGATACTGGTAAGTTGAAGCTTCACTACTGCTTCCCCCCCACCTGCGTGCCAAATCATACCCCAACCCTCACCCCCATCCTCGAACCCCACCCTCACCCCCACCCCCATCCTCACCCCCACCCTCACCCCCACCACCATCCTCACCCCCACCACCATCCTCACCCCCACCCCCAGCACACCTATTCCCTGCCAATGTCTCACCATCACAACCCACACATCCCAAAACCTAGGCCTGCATGCGTCCACTAAGCATGGACACCCATCACCAAAGCATGCCCAATGCATATACACATCCCCCCCACAAGCCACCCTCACCAAAGCCCCCACACACGAATGCCAGCACTTGGGGACATGGGAACCCACAGATACACCCATATGCCACACATTGAAACTATAACCATACCTCTATACCCCTGCAGGACCCGACCGTCAACACACCGCCACGGAGGGCCCAGAATTCTCCACACCCCCCACCCAAGAGGCCATCAGCGATGACAGCAGCTCTGTCGACCTGGACACTGATGACCAGCCCGGACCATCGGGGACCTCTGGACAGTCGGTTCCCCTCACACAGGCACAGGCCACTACAGACCCAAACCCCTCTGGGAACACCAGCACAGCTCCCACCCAGCGGGCCCATGCCTCTGTCTCCAGGGCGCGTCAATCTGCGGTGTGTCTACCACTACAGGGCACCCAGGATAACCCACCACCCCAACAACAACAGGGACCTGGGGGCAGTGGTAGTGGGCACACCGGCCAGGGGGCAGAGGCCCAGGGAAACAGGGCAACTCGGAGGGCAGCTGTGCGACAGGGGGGGGACGGGCCCAGGGAACCCACTCTCCACGAGGCCCTCACCACCATCATGGGAGCATACAACCGCTCCCAGGAGACGATGGCGACGGTACTGGCCCGGTTCCAGGAGATCCAGGTACTGCAGGAGGAACACTATCGGGGGTACAGGGAGGACATCAGAGCCCTCACCTCCACCCTGGTTACCATGGTAGGGCTGCTGCAGGACCTCATCAACACCAGGACGGACACTCAACAACAACAAAGGGCCCCTGCCACTAGCCTGGACCAAGAACAGCCAACCACCTCCGCCGGCGCTAGTGGACAGGAGGCCCCCGCACAACAGCAGCCCACCAGACCCCCACCTCCTGCAGGAGAAGAACCACCCCGCAAGAGGGCCCTGAGATCTCGCAAGAAGACAGAGTAGGATGTCAAGACCCCCGCCAGCAAAGGATACCACCTGATGTCATCCCACTGTCCCACATTGTCACCCTGTCCATCCTTGAACTGCCCATGCTCCATCTCTCCACAGGCCTCTGGACAATGCACCTGTGTGACTGTTACTCTGGACTCTGCCATGGACATTCCTTCACCATAGCCCCCACCCACTTGAAACCACCCATCCCATTTTGAGCACTGAAATAAACACCTATTTTGCACAAAAATATCTGGAGTCTGGCTTTGATTTCAAAATATTGTAATTGACATGACAGTGCAAATATGTCCTTGTACATAGTGAAGTCAACAAACAGCTGCCACAAAGCTGTAGTCCATGGGGAAACGAAGCACAGGACTCGTAGTGGGGACCCCAGATCTGAAATAGGGAGGGAAAAGCCACAACTCAGTCATCATACACTGGGGCAAATAGACAGGCAGCAGAGATGCAGGAGAGTAGTTCACATTTACTAAATTATGTTTGAATTGTTACCTGTGTCCTATTGGAAGTACTGTTCAATGATTCTGTCCCTGTTGTCTGTTTCAGCCCCGTCGTCTTCCTCCTCGTCACTCTCCACAGGTTCCACAGCTGCCACAACACCACCGTCTCGACCATCCTCCTGCAGGAAAGGCACCTGGCGGCGCAAAGCCAGGTTGTGAAGCATGCAGCAGGCCACGATGATGTGACACACCTTCTTAGGTGAGTACATTACGGATCCACCTGTCATATGCAGGCACCGAAACCTGGCCTTTAGGAGGCCAAAGGTGCGTTCGATCACCCTCCTAGTACGCCCATGGGCCTCATTGTACCGTTCCTCTGCCCTGGTCCGGGGATTCCTTACTGGGGTCAGTAGCCACGACAGGTTGGGGTACCCAGAGTCCCCCAATAGCCATACACGGTGTCTCTCTAGCTGTTCCATCACGTAAGGGATGCTGCTATTCCTCAGGATGTAGGCGTCATGCACTGACCCTGGGAATTTGGCATTTACATGCGAGATGTACTGGTCAGCCAAACACACCACCTGGATGTTCATGGAATGGTAACTTTTTCTGTTCCTGTACACCTGCTCCCTGTCTCTTGGGGGAACCAAAGCCACATGGGTCCCATCAATGGCACCAATGACGTTGGGAATATGTCCAAGGGCGTAGAAATCACCCTTCACTGTAGCCAATTCGCCCACCTCAGGGAAAATGATGTAGCTCCTCACGTATTTCATCAGGGCAGACAACACTCTGGATAACACCTTCCGAAAACATGGGCTGAGACATCCCAGAAGCAATTCCCACTGTTGTCTGAAATGACCCACTTGCCAAGAAATGGAGTACTGACAGGACCTGCACCAGAGGGGGAATCCCTGTGGGTTGGCGGATGGGGGACATCAGGTCGGGCTCCAGCTGGGCACACAGTTCATGTATAGTGGCACGGTCAAGCCGGTAGGTCAGGATAATGTGGCGTTCTTCCATTGTCGACAGGTCCACCAGCGGTCGGTACACGCGAGGATTCATCCGTCTCCTCGCCAAACCCAGCGGACGGTGCCTAGGAAGGACAACATGGAGCACAGAGTCAAGCAACCCACAGGTACGTACTCACAGCTTGCACAGTAAACGATTCTCTATGCAGTGAATGGCGTGTCTGAGTGGCTATGCAAGGCCTAGGCCTGTGTGACGCAGTTGAAATTGAGCCATGTGGACCCTCGAAATGGCGGCTGCCTGACCTGTGAAGTGTGACAATGGGATGTGAGGTCAATGCGCTGGCGTGGCACACCGCGGCGGTCGGCGGTCGAAGACCGCGGCGCGAAGCCGCATTGGTTAACATTGAAGACTATGGGTTTCAGGAGCCAATGGCGAATGGCGCCGGCGGTGGCGGTACGCACCGCCGCGGTACGCACCGCCGCGGACGTGACCGCCATTTCCTATCTACTTATCCACTTGCGACTTGAACTTTCACAGGAGAGGACCTATACTGCAAGTGTTGCTGTGACCTCGGTCTGGAAGGGACAATGGCTGCTGCGACTGGGGAAAGGGCCCCTGCCTTCACTGGAGAGGAGTTGGAGAAACTTGTGGATGGGGTCCTCCCCCAGTATGCGCTACTCCACGGTCCTCCAGACCAACAAGTGAGTTTAATTCAATATGGATTTGGGGCCACTGGCTGGCTTGGGGGCCTGGCAGGGATGGGGGGCATGTTGGGGCTGGCGGGGGGCCTGGCGGGGATGGGGGGCATGTTGGGCCTGGCGGGGGGCCTGGCGGGGGTCTGGCGGGGATGGGGGGCATGTTGGGCCTGGCGGGGGGCCTGGCGGGGATGGGGGGCATGTTGGGCCTGGCGGGGGGCCTGGCGGGGGGCCTGGCGGGGGGCCTGGCGGGGATGGGGGGCATGTTGTGCCTGGCGGGGGGCCTGGCGGGGATGGGGGGCATGTTGGGCCTGGCGGGGGGCCTGGCGGGGATGGGGGGCATGTTGGGCCTGGCGGGGGGCCTGGCGGGGGGCCTGGCGGGGATGGGGGGCGTTGGGCCACTGGCAACGAAAATGCAGACAAACTTGAACATGGTATTTCTCCCTCCCTGTACGTGTCACATAGGTCCGCGCCCATGAGAAGATCGGGATTTGGCGTGCCATCGCCAAGGAAGTCCGGACCCTGGGGGTCCACCATCGACGGGGCACCCACTGCTGCAAGAGGTGGGAGGACATCCGCCGCGGGACCAAGAAGACCGCCGAGTCTCTGCTGGGGATGGCCTCCCAACGTAGGCGGGGTGCCTGCCGTCAACTGACCCCCCTGATGTTCCGGATCCTGGCGGTGGCCTACCCTGATTTGGATGGGCGCGTGAGGGCAGCACAGCAGACACAAGGGGGTGAGTACAAGCATTATCTACTCTGTTGTCGCGCAGTGGAGGTGTCTGGGTGGGGGAGGAGGGCTGTGGGTCCCCCTAGGCCAGGGCGATATCTGTAGGCTGGGCACCCCGTAAGCCCCTGTGTCCCCAGCCACCACCCTCAGTAGTGTGTCAGTACAGCCATCCCTGGGCCGTGTCATCCATGGGTGCAGTTGTCAACTCTAGGCGTGTAGGGCATGTTCCACGGAATGCGTAGCGGACCCCAAGTGCGCAACTTAGTGCAGGGGGCATCTGTGTCTGTCATGTCCGCTAACTGTACCGGTGATCCATGTACTCAAAATCTCTTTATTTCTCTCTCCCCCCCCTTTTTGTTTGTCTTTCTGTGCTTGTGTGCATCAGCATCATCAGGCGGAGGAGAAGTGGCATCGGGGCAGGAGGGAGCTGCATCTCACATGGCCCAGGAGGGCCATGCCACAGAGTCTGACTGGACCAGTGAGACTGAGGGCGAGGGGAGCTCCACAACGGGGACGACTGGACCCTGCAGCGACACGGACACGTCCGCGGAAGGGAGCTCCCTTGCGGGGGTGGCACCATCCGTGCCCCCCGCCATTACAGGTACAGCCGCCACCCAGCGCACCATCTCCGCCCTCCCAGCAGCCCCTCAGCGTTCGCCCCGTGCCCGCTCTGCCAGGAAGCCGGGCATCTCCTTCGCCCCAGGCACCTCAGGCCCTGCCCCTGTTACCCCCGCTGCCCTCAGTGAGGAGGTCATTGACCTCCTCCGAACGCTCATTGTTGGGCAGACTACCCTTTTGAATGCCATCCAGGGGGTGGAGAGGGAGGTTCATCGCAGCAATGCGTACCTGGAGGGCATTCATTCGGGTCAGGCTGCCCATCAGCGATCGTTCCAGGCTCTGGCCTCAGCACTGACGGCAGCCATTGTCCCTGTCTCCTGCCTCCCTCTACTAACTCCCTCCTCCCAGTCTCCTGTTCCTCTGCCTGTCCCACCCACACCATCAGACCAGCCTGCAAACACCTCAACACCCAAGAGCAGCTCATCCAAACATAAGCACCACAGATCACGCAGACATTCACACAAGCAACATTCCGATGCAGACATGCCAACAGTCACTACCACCTCTGTGACCCCCACCTCCTCGTCTCCCTCCTCCCTCCCTGTGACGTCTACACTCACACCTTCATTCACCTCACCATCAGCCAGTGTTTCCATCACCAGCATACCCTCCACTACAGTCCGCACACGTGCAGTCACCACCCCCACTGCCATTTACACGTCCTCTGTGTCCTCTCCCACTGTGTCTGTCACCCCCTCTTCCACACCACACAAACGCAGCCACCCACCCACCCAACAGCCATCCACCTCACGACAGCCTCCCGCTCCTGCACCTGCACCCAAAGACAGCAAACTTGTCTCGCCTACAACCACATCCTCTCCCTCCACTCCCATACCCACTGTACCTACCACTCTCCATTGTCCCAAGAAAATCTATCTCTCTACTGCTACCTTCTTTCCTGACCCTGAGCCCCCCCTCCTTCTCGTCGGGGTAAAAAGAGCACCTCAGCCACCACCAGCCCTGCAGCCCCCTTGACAAGGGTGCAGGGGTATTGGAGCCCACCAGCCCGCAGGTCTGGATCTTCGCCCAGCAGCAAGGGGACAGCCAGCCCACCCCCTGGGAAGAGGAGCAGAAGGCGGAAGGGCCGCCGCCGGAGCCCGGATTCGATATCCCCCCAGGACACTAGCCAGCCACCGTCAACAGCCACAGCTCCAAAGGGAGGAAAGGGCCA
Organism: Pleurodeles waltl; assembly: GCF_031143425.1. Classification (NCBI taxonomy): domain Eukaryota; kingdom Metazoa; phylum Chordata; class Amphibia; order Caudata; family Salamandridae; genus Pleurodeles; species Pleurodeles waltl. Next base: position 931,650,144 of record NC_090448.1, on the reverse strand, counting down.
CAGACTCCCGACTAAGGAGGGCAAGGGCAGCAAGGCGGAGAAGTCAGGCAGCAGGCCTGCTGCCCATGGAGGACCCGTCACAGCTGCCCAGGAGGAGCCCGCAACCCCCATAGCCGCTGCCCCGGGAGGAACCGGCACAGCTGCCCCGGGAGAGCCCACCACCCCCATAGCCGCTGCCCAGGGAGGACCCAGCCCAGCTGGCCAGGAGGGCCCCACCACCCACAGCCCAGGTGGGCATTGAAGGAGCACCATCCCCGCTGCCCAGGAGGGCACCACCAGGCAATGAGCAGTTGGCCATAGAATGGCCGCCGTCTCCAGCACCGCTCCGCTGGGGACCGCCGTCTCAAGAATCGCTGAACTGGGCCCTTCAAGGCAAGAACCGCTGAACTGGGCCCTTCAAGGCAAGAACCGCTGAACTGGGCCCTTCAAGGCAAGAACCGCTGAACTGGGCCCCGCCGTCTCCAGCACCGCTCCGCTGGGGACCGCCGTCTCAAGAACCGCTGAACTGGGCCCTTCAAGGCAAGAACCGCTGAACTGGGCCCCGCCATCTCCAGCACCGCTCCGCTGGGGAACGCCGTCTCAAGAACCGCTGAACTGGCCCTTCAAGGCAAGAACCGCTGAACTGGGCCCCGCCGTCTCCAGCACCGCTCCGCTGGGGACCGCCGTCTCAAGAACCGCTGAACTGGGCCCTTCAATGCAAGAACCGCTGAACTGGGCCCTTCAAGGCAAGAACCGCTGAACTGGGCCCCGCCGTCTCCAGCACCGCTCCGCTGGGGACCGCCGTCTCAAGAACCGCTGAACTGGGCCCTTCAAGGCAAGAACCGCTGAACTGGGCCCTTCCAGGCAGGAACCGCTGGCCCTTTGGCAGACGTGGCAGGGCAGGATCTGTCTCGGGCAGGGCGGCAGGATGTCCTCTGGCCAACATGCCTCCTCCAGTGGCAGTGGAGTCTGTTATGGACTGTTTGGACTGTGGCTTTGCTCTCCCCAGGATGGCCCAGTGGGCAGGCCACCCACTGTATGGACTGTTTGGACTGTGGCTTTGCTCTCCCCAGGATGGGCCAGTGGTCATGGAGTCCCCTCGTGGATCTGGCGTCGTGTACTCAAGTGGCTGAGGTGCCCCCCCTTCCCTTCCCCCTGAGGTGCCTGTCCTTTTTTCTTTCTGATGCCCCTGCAGTGTTCTCTCCGTGGAGTTCTTGTCGTGGGACTGGGCCTTGCCCCTTTGCTCAGGACCCCTGTGGTCCACGGACAGTGGTTGGACTACATTTAGTAGCTGTATATATTTTGTACATAGTTTATTTATTTATTTGGATTACTGCTGTCCATTTTTCAATATATCTGCCCGTTTGAGATCTCTTCTTTTGGCTTTGCATTATTTCGGAAGGGGGGGGTTTGTGGGTTGTGACAGTGATCTGTGGGAATGCATTGATGTGTGTGTTGTAGTGGGTGTGGGTGGGTGGGTGTGTGCCGGTAATCTTTTCCCTCCCCTGTGTCGTAGGTGCAGTACTCACCGATGTCTTCCGCGCCGCCGGGCGTGCTCCTGGTACAGGAGCAGGTATAGGAGTGCGGGGATGACCTGCAACTCGGGTTCCATACTGCCGGAATCTCGCGTGGAGTATGTGGAGGTGAGCGTTTTCCCGTTCGTAGTCTGTTTCCGCCGTGTTTTTATCGGCGGTGCTCCCGCCCCGGAAAAGGTGGCGGATTGGTGGGTTGTGATAGGGTGGGCGGTACATTGTCTGCCGCCTGGCTGTTGGCGGGGACCGCCGCACTGTTTGTTTGTTCCGCCGTGGCGGGCGGAGTGTTAATGCGGCGGGCTGTGTTGGCGGTTCCCGCCAGGGTCAGAATTGCATATTTTGGACCGCCGGCCTGTTGGCGGGTTGGCCGCCGCTTTATCACCGACCACCAGGGTCAGAATGAGGGCCTCAGTTTGCTCTGCCATGTATACAATACTCATATGTTATATGAACAACTAAACTACTGGAACATTTGGGAAAATTAAATACTCCTAGAAAATAGGGAGTAATATAACATGCATCACGAAGTAAAGCATGTGAATTGTAATAGAAACATGATCAGTAACTTTACTTAAGAGGGCTTGCACACAATGTGCAGAAGGAGATCAGTATTTTTACTTGCAATGTTAAGGACACAAATATCTGGTCCAGTAGGGACCCTTTCCAATGCCAGTTTTTAATTACTGCCATTAGGACATTGGGTTACTGTTTGAAGGTTGTGAAACTCTACTCAAGCAGCTACCACAATCTCTGTCAGGCTGAAATACAAGCAAACCCCAAAATAACCCGTGCTTAGCCCTTTGGTAGCTTGGCACAAAGCAGTCAGGCTTAACTTATAGGCAATGTGTAAAGTATTTATGCGCACTTAAACAGTAATAAAGTGAGAACACAACACAAGAAAAATCCCACCGCAAATTTGGAAAAATAGAGTAAAATGTAATAAATGATTTGAGGCCAAAACAATAAAAAGGCAGTCAGTAGAAACAGAGCTATGCAATTTTGAATGTTTAGATAAAAATAGTGCTTAAAAGCACAAAGCATCAACTGTGGTTATCTGGCCACACTAGAACGGATCAAAGTCACGAGTTCAGGCTGACCAATATGGAGCACATGCCGGATACAATGACAAAGTTTGGCCCACTGAATAAAGTACCTTAAATCCTGTTTGCAGAGCTCTGAAAGATGCTTTGTCAAGGATGCATTGTACCATAGTAGTTCTAAGGATGCTGAATCAGGGATGCCTTGCGCAGTTGCGGTTCCAATATGGCTGTGGGAAGATGTGTTGCGATGTATCGGTTCTGCTCATGGGATCACAGTAGGGATGGCAGAGGCACCTTCAGGCCCACTTCCAAGGCTCCGGGTCTGGGGTGGCACCACTTGGGGGGCAGGACTCACAGTAGACTGAGTCAGATTGCTGGGTTTAAGGAGGTTAGATCCTTTTCTGTCCCTGTGGCTCTGATCAGGAGGCCAGCCAACTAGCCCTTGGAGTCATTCTGCTGGTCCTGTGGTCAAGATGCAGGTCCAGTCCTTTTCACTCAGTCAGCAGGGCAGCAGAGTAGCAGGGCAGCAGAGTAGCAGTTTTTCCTGCAGAGGAGGAGCAGAACAATCCTTCTGAGTCTTCCACAGGTCAAGTTGGGTCTGAGGATCCAATATTTATACCTGGTGCAAGCTATGAAGTGGGAGAATGATTTGGAGGATTTCACCCTGCCCCCCGTAGTGCTTGGAATTTCCTGCGTCCCTGTCCTGGCTCCAGCTGGTCTGGGATCACAAAAGACTAGTGTGAAACCTTTGTGAGTGTGGTCAAGGAGATATTTTGTGATGTGCAAGTTATGTAGGTGACAGATCCTCCCCTCTATCAAGACAGAGATGGACCATCCTGCCAACACCTATTCCTCCTTTGGCTCATTTTCTGGGAGCACAAAGTCCAACTGTCAGCTACACCTAGTCATGTGACCTAGGATACAGGCTGCAGGCAGAAAATGTTTAGGACAAGATGGCAACATTCTAAAAGTGCCATTTGCAGTATTGTGACTTAACATTTCTACCTGCTCTCAATTGAAAGTTAGCCCTTAATAAATGTAATAATGTAACCGAATATTATCCTATGGAAGAAGTAGGACTTGCAGTAGTGAAAAACACATTTTAAGAGTTTTCACTACCAGGACATGTAAAACTTAAAAGTACACGTCCAACTTTTTAAATACACTGTGCCATGCCGTATTGGCTGTTGAGGGCATAGCCTAAGGATGACATATGTATTAACAAGGCCTGGCTAAAGGTTCATTTTGCCAGGTCAAGATGGCAGTTTAAAACTGCACATACAGGCTGCAATGGCAGGCCTGAGATGTGTTGAAGAGCTCCCTAAGTGGGTGACACAATCAGTGCTGCAGCCTCATTAGTAGAAATTACAGGCCCCCTGTACATTTGGTACCACTGTACTAGGGACTTACATGTAAATGAAATGTGCCATTTGGGTGTAAGCTAATGGTACCATGTTTTTGGGAGTGGGCACATGCACTTTAATACTGGTTACCAGTGTTACGGTGCAGAGAGTCCTCAGGCCAACAAAGACGAGATCAGCAAAGAAGGAGGAGCAAGGCAAAAAAAGTTTTGGGAAGAACACTCTAAGGCTGACAGTTCTAACAGTGCTGATACTCAGCGCTGGCAACACATGCCCTGGTGAAGCCCTGCTTTAAAAGTAGTATTTTTTCATGAATGTTCTTGAGTGTGCCCTGATGAGGATACAGTAAACACTGACTCATGATTAGATGATCCCAAATATTTTAACAAAAATCAATCCAGATATTCACTTATATTTGAGGACTTTTGATTTACCACAAGATTCCATGATCATTAGCAGGGCCTATATTAGCATTTTAACAGTTTTGATGGATTATCACCTTCTTGATACTATCCTGCAGAGGAACCTGATAACTTCCATCGGCATATTGCTTATGATTATGTGACAAATTATTTTCTCATGTATTCAAAACCCTCACAGTAATCTTTAGAAGGTACAGTATATGTATGATAGTGCTGAGTTGAGTCTATCAACTGACAAAGAACAAATCTGTTTTGAAACAGATTGATTCTGCATCCCCACCCACTGTGGTATAACTGCCTTTTTAAGTGCACATTAGGTAGTGTGTAAGGCACCAGAAAAAACAAATTTGGCTCCACTATCTGGTCTGCTAAGGTCCAGAACTGACTTAAACAGATGTGAAAGTGTGCCACCAGCATGCTGCAAATCTACGATGGCAACTAACGTTACCCTCCCTGTTGGAAATGGGGTCTTTGGTTGACAGTCAGGTTACCCCCTGTTTAAGCAAGGACCCTCACTCTAGTCAGGGTAAAAGAGAATCACCCTCAGCTAACCCCTGCTTACCCCCTTGGTAGCTTGGCAGAGCAGTAGGCTTAACTTCAGAGTGCTAGGTGTAAAGTATTTGTACCAACACACACAGTAACTTAATGAAAATACTACAAAATGACAGAACACCAGTTTAGAAAAATAGGAAATATTTATCTAAACAAAACAAGACCAAAATGACAAAAATCCACAATACTCAAGTCAAGTTTTCAATAAAAATGCAAAAAGAGTCTTTACGTAGTTTTAAACACACACTAGCACTGCTAGCATGAAAATGTACCTGGTGCGAGTCAAAAATAACCCCGCACGGGTGGGTATGCGTAACAAATAACTCTGCACGGCGGTACGGGAGTCGGAAATCCAGCCGCACGATGATCCAAAAACCCCGCAGCGCAGGTTGTGATCTCCCAGCCTCTGTCAGCGATTCTGCGTGTCGTTTCTCCTGCTCCGTGCATCGATTCTTCGGTCGCGTTTCCTGCGAGCATCGTTTCTCATCTGTGGAGCCAGCGGCGCATCGTTTTTCAGCCGCAGATCGGATTCGCGTCAATCTTTTCCCCGCACGGCACTCTGTGTGTGGATTTCCTTGTCTTTAGGCTGCCAGCTTCTCCTTTCAGGGTCCCAGGAACTGGATGGGCACCACAGGGCACAGTAGGAGTCTCTCCAGAGACTCCAGGTGCTGGCAGAGAGAAGTATTTGCTGTCCCTGAGACTTCAAACAACAGGAGACAAGCTCTAGATCAAGCCTTTGGTGATTTCTTCTCAAGATGGAAGGCACGCAAAGTCCAGTCTTTGCCTTCTTACTCTGGCAGAAGCAGAAACTGCAGGATAGCTCCACAAAGCACGGGCAGGGCAGCTCTTCTTCCTCAGCTATTCAGCTCTTCTCCAGGCAGAGGTTCCTCTTGGTTCCAGAAGTTTTTCTAAAGTCTGTGGGTTTTGGGTGCCCTTTTTATACCTAATTTCTCCTTTGAAGTAGGCCTACTTCAAAGTAAAGTCTCTTTGGAATGTGAAATCCTGCCTTGCCCAGACAAAGCCCCAGACACTCACCAGGGGGTTGGAGACTGCATTGTGTGAGGGCAGGCACAGCCCTTTCAGGTGTGAGTGACCACTCCTCCCCTCCCTCCTAGCACAGATGGCTCATCATGATATGGAGGCTACACCCCATCTCCCTTTGTGTCACTGTCTAGTGTGAGGTGCAACCAGCCCAACTGTCAAACTCACCCAGACAGGGAATCCACAAACAGGCAGAGTCACAGAAATGGTATAAGCAAGAAAATGCTCACTTTCTAAAAGTGGCATTTTCAAACACACAATCTTAAAATCAACTTTACTAAAAGATGTATTTTTTAATTGTGAGTTCAGGGACCTCAAACTCCACATGTCCATCTACTCTCTAGGGGAATCTACACTTTAATCAGATTTAAAGGTAGTCCCGATGTTAACCTATGAGAGGGACAGGCCTTGCAACAGTGAAAAAATGAATTTAGCAATATTTCACTGTCAGGACATATAAAACACATGACTATATGTCCTACCTTAACAATACACTGCACCATGCCCTTGTGGCTACCTAGGGCCTACCCTGGGGGTGTCTGACATGTAAGAAAAGGGAAGGTTTAGGCATGGCAAGTGGGTACACTTGCCAAGTCAAATTTACAGTTAAAACTGCACACACAGACACTGTAGTGGCAGGTCTGAGACATGATTACAGAGCTACTTAAGTGGGTGGCACAACCAGTGCTGCAGGCCCACTAGTAGCATTTGATTTACATGCCCTGGGCACCTCTAGTGCACTGTACTAGGGAATTACTAATAAATCAAATATGCCAATCATGGATAAGCCAATTACATACACATTTTGTATAGGAGCACTTGTACTTTGGCACTGGTTAGCAGTGCTAAAGTGTCCAGAGTAACAAAAACAGTAAAATCAGAGTCCAGCACACATCAACAACCTGGGGAACAGAGGCAAAAAGTTAAGGGAGACCACGCCAAGGATGAAAAGTCCAACACGTGTCCCCCCAGCTGAAAGTGGGGAGCAACTACCCAACCTCATGGGAGTTCTCATCACTAAGGCACAAGAACCTGGACAGACCATCAGCATTAGCGTGCTCTGTACCTGGACAGTGTTCCACTGTAAAGTCCATCCCCTGTAGGGAAATGGACCACCTCAACAGTTTTGGATTCTCACCCCTCATCTGCATTAACCATCTTAGGGGCCTGTGGTCGGTCTGAACTCGGAAGTGAGTCCCAAACAAGTAGGGTCTTAGCTTCTTCAATGCCCAGACCACAGCAAACGCTTCACGTTCTATGGCACTCCAGCTACGTTCCCTGGGTAGTAACCTCCTGCTAATGAAGGCTACAGGTTGATCTAGGCACTCTTCATTAAGCTGTGAGAGTACTGCTCCAATGCCATGCTCTGAGGCGTCTGTTTGCACAACAAACTCCTTGGAGTAGTCAGGTGCCTTCAGCACAGGTGGTGTGCACATAGCAGCCTTCAGGGCATCAAAAGCGTTCTGGCAAGCCTCTGTCCAGATCACTTTCCTGGGTTGCTTCTTAGAAGTCAACTCAGTTAAGGGGGTAACAATAGTACCATATCCCTTAACAAACCTCCTATAATATCCTGTGAGACCTAAAAAGGCTCTCACTTCAGTCTGGGTCTTGGGAGGCTCCCAAGCCAGAATTGTTTCAATCTTAGGCTGTAGGGGTGCCACTTGGCCACTCCCCACCTGGTGTCCTATGTACACCACCGAACCCTGCCCTATTTGGCACTTGCTCGCCTTAATAGTGAGGCCTGCATTCTGCAGGGTCTCTAACACTCTCCAGAGGTGTTGCAGGTGTTCCTCCCATGTGGAACTAAACACAGCAATGTCACCCAGTTCTGCCAACACCTGGTTGACCAACCTCTGAAAGGTGGCATGGGCATTCTTCATCCCAAATGGCATCACTTTAAATTGAAAGTGTCCATCTGGTGTCGAGAATGCTGACCTCTCATTGACCCCCTCAGTTAAGGTAATCTGCCGGTACCCAGATGTTATATCAAACGTACTGAGGTACTTGGCAGCTCCCAACCAGTCAATAAGCTCATCAGCTCGGGGGATGGGATGTGCGTCAGTCTTGCTGACCGCATTGAGTCCCTGGTAGTCCACACAGAACCTGAGTTCTGGGGTGGCACCAGGTGCAGCAGCCTTTGGGACCAATACCACTAGGCTGGCCCAAGGACTGCTGGAGGGCTCAATAACCTCTGGGGTAAGCATTTTGGATACCTCATCCTTAATGCATGCCCTGGCCCTGTCAGTCACCCTGTAAACCTTCTGTTTAATAGGTGTACTGTCCCCAGTGTCCATATCATGTGTGCACAAGTGTGTGACTCCTGGGATCAGTGAAAACAGTGAGGAAAACTGTACCAACACGTGGCAACAGTCACCTTTCTGCTCCTCAGTCAGGGAGGGGGAGAGGATCACTCCTTCCACTGACCCATCTTTTTCTCCTGCAGACAAGAGGTCAGGAAGAGGCTCACTCTCCTCCTCTACCCCATCATCTGTCACAAGGAGCATGGACAGTTCAGTCCGCTCAAAGTGAGGTTTGAGGTGGTGGACATGCAGTACCCTTAAAGGGTCCCTTGGAGACCGCAGGGCCACCAGGTAGGCGACTTCACTCTTGCGCTCCACCACCTCAAATGGCCCAGTTCACTTATCCTGGAGTGCCCTAGGTTCCACTGGCACCATCACCCACACTTTCTGACCAGGTTGAAACTCGACCAGAGTGGCATTCTGGTCATACCACTGTTTCATATCCTCCTGGCTTGCTTCCAGGTTCTCCTGAGCGAGACTCCGGAAAGGGCAGTCTGGTTTCTCAAAGCCAGCATGTAACTGAATACATCCTGGGTTGGTTTACTAGGAGCTTTTTCCAAAGCTCCCTTAACCAGACTCAAAGGTCCCCTCACAGGGTGGCCATAAATAAGCTCAAAGGGGCTAAACCCAAGTCCCTTTTGAGGCACCTCCCTGTAGGCGAACAGAAGGCATGGCAAGAGGACGTCCCACTTCCGCCTCAAGGGCTCTGACAGGCCCATGGTCATGCCTTTTAAGGTGCGATTGAATCTCTCAACCAGACCATTACTTTGAGGGTGGTAAGGGGTGGTGAACTTGTAGGTTACCCCACACTCCTTCCACAGAGACTTTATATACGTGGATATGAAGTTGGTACCCCTAACAGATACGACTTCCTTGGGGAACCCAATGCAGGTAAAACCTCCCATCAAAGCACGACCCACCACAGGGGAAGTGATTGATCTCAAAGGAATGGCTTCTGGGTACCGGGTGGCATGGTCCACCAAGACCAAGATAAACCTGCTGCCCATGGCTGTCTTAGGATCCAGAGGCCCCACATTGTCAATGCCTACCCTCTCAAAGGGAGTACTGACAACAGGCAAAGGCTGGAGGGGAGCCTTACATTTCATCCCACTCTTGCCACTTGCCTGACAAGTCTGACAAGACCTGCAATGTGCATCTGAGTGCCTGCGCCTTAAGGGCCAGTAAAAATGGGCGACAAGCCTCTCAAAGGTCTTGTCCTGCCCCAAATGTCCAGCTAAGGCACATCATGAGCCAACCCCAGTAGGAAGGCCCTGAAGCACTGGGGTACCACCAGCACAAAGGCTGACCCAGGCTCAGGAACCTTAGGCTCGCTATACAGGAGGTCATCCTCCCAATAAATCACATGTGATTCTGGCTCCTTGCCAGCTGCCTGGTCTGCAGCCTGCTGCTGCAAACCCTCCAAAGTAGGGCATGACTTCTGTGCTGCACTGAATGCTTCCCTGGTGGGCCCCCCTTCCTGCTGCCACTGCAACAGCTCAGGGACCTCGCCCAGTTCAGCCACCTGTTCCCCTGTAGGCTCTGGGGCGTCACCTTCAGGCTCCACCTCCTCCCGGACCGTGGGAACTTCTGGGGCCAGTTTTCCCCGCCCCCTGCCCTTCCTCTTCTTGGCGGTCCCCTGGGCCACTGTTTCAGGCTCCAGGGGCTCTTGGTTACCCTGACAGGCTGCCATTGACCGGGCGGATACGCATACCCACCCAGGCAGACCCAACATCTCCAAGTGAGACCTGTGTTCCACCTCCTTCCAAGGGGAATCCTTCAGGTCATTGCGTAGCAAACAATCAACAGGCATGGTGGGTCTCACAGCTACCTTCAAGGAACCTGAAACCCCCCCTTTCAAGGGGCGACCTGCGCCACTCTGCACAGGCGCTCTGAGTTGTCCACTGCAACTACTTGGTGAAGTACCCGGGGATCAATCTGCTCTTCAGACACCAGCTGACTCCTCACTGTAGTCGCACTGGCTCCTGTGTCTCTCAGAGCCTCCACCCTCTGTCCATTAATGGTCACCCACTGCCTGTACTTCTGAGTGTTTTCAGGCACTAGGGTCCTCTGGACCATCTCACTGTCCCCTAGAGAGAAAAGGGTCATCTCAGCGGATTCCCACCCACCTGAAACCAACTCCTCCCGAAGCGCTACACTGGCCAAACCCTGGGACGGCGCACCAGTGAGTGTGGGTGTACTTTTGGGGCATTTGGTGTCCCCCCTCACATGACCCACCTGGTCACATACATAGCACTTACGTGGGGGACCACCTGCCACTGGCTTCCCTTTGGAGAACCATGGCTTATTTTCACTGGGGGGGTTGGGAATCCTTACCCTGGGAATCAGTTTGGGGCCCTTTAGAGAACTCCCCCTGTTTACCCTTACCCCCCTTCTTCTGAGAGGGACCCTGCCCACCCAAACAAGTGTAAAGTTCCAAAGGCAGAAAAACAAGTTCCCAAAATCAAGGAATCAGCGATAAAAAAAAAATGGAGTAGAATAAAAAAAGTCCCAAGAGAAAAATCAAAAGATCACCAAACAAGTAGTATGTGGTGACGTAGTGGTCTGAGATCACAACAGTAGTGCACACTTAATCACTGTATGTCAAGTACAAATACAAGTCCAAATCCCAACCACTGATCACCAATGGGGTCTTTGGTTGACAGTCAGGTTACCCCCTGTTCAAGCAAGGACCCTCACTCTAGCCAGGGTAAAAGAGAATCATCCTCAGCTAACCCCTGCTTACCCCCTTGGTAGCTTGGCAGAGCAGTAAGCTTAACTTCAGAGTGCTAGGTGTAAAGTATTTGTACCAACACACACAGTAACTTAATGAAAACACAAAAAAAGGAAACAGTGCCAGTTTAGAAAAATAGGGAATATTTATCTAAAAAAACAAGACCAAAATGACAAAAATCCACAATACACAAGTCAAGTTATCAATAAAAATGCAAAAAGAGTCTTTAAGTAGTTTTAAACACACACTAGTGCTGCTAGCGTGAAAATGTACCTGGTGCGCGTCAAAAATAACCCAACACGGGCAGGTATGCGTCAAAAATAACTCCGCACAGCGGTACAGGAGTCGGAAATCCAGCCGCACGATGATCCAAAAACCCTGCAGCGCAGGTTGTGTTCTCCCAGCCTCCGTCAGCGATGCTGCACATCGTTTCTCCTGCTCCGTGCATCGATTCTTCGGCTGCGTTTCCTGCGAGCGTAGTTTCTCAGCTTGGGAGCCGGCGGCGCGTCGTTTTTTCAGCCGCAGATCGGATTTGCGTCAATCTTTTCCCCGCACGGTGCTCTGTGTGTGGATTTCCTTGTCTTTAGGCTGCCAGCTTCTCCTTTCAGTGTCCCAGGAACTGGATGGGCACCACAGGGCAGAGTAGGAGTCTCTCCAGGGACTCCAGGTGCTGGCAGAGAGAAGTATTTGCTGTCCCTGAGACTTCAAACAACAGGAGACAAGCTCTAGATCAAGCCCTTGGTGATTTCTTCTCAAGATGGAAGGCACACAAAGTCCAGTCTTTGCCTTCTTACTCTGGCAGAAGCAGAAACTGCAGGATAGCTCCACAAAGCACGGGCAGGGCAGCTCTTCTTCCTCAGCTATTCAGCTCTTCTCCAGGCAGAGGTTCCTCTTGGTTCCAGAAGTTTTTCTAAAGTCTGTGGGTTTTGGGTGCCCTTTTTATACCTAATTTCTCCTTTGAAGTAGGCCTACTTCAAAGTAAAGTCTCTTTGGAATGTGAAATCCTGCCTTGCCCAGACAAAGCCCCAGACACTCACCAGGGGGTTGGAGACTGCATTGTGTGAGGGCAGGCACAGCCCTTTCAGGTGTGAGTGACCACTCCTCCCCTCCCTCCTAGCACAGATGGATCATCAGGAAATGCAGGCTACACCCCAGCTCCCTTTGTGTCACTGTCTAGTGTGAGGTGCAACCAGCCCAACTGTCAAACTGACCCAGACAGGGAATCCACAAACAGACAGAGTCACAGAAATGGTATAAAAAAGAAAATGCTCACTTTCTAAAAGTGGCATTTTCAAACACACAATCTTAAAATCAACTTTACTAAAAGATGTATTTTTAAATTGTGAGCTCAGAGACCCCAAACTCCACATGTCCATCCGCTCCCAAAGGGAATCTACACTTTAATCAGATTTAAAGGTAGCCCCCATGTTAACCTATGAAAGGGACAGGTCTTGCAACAGTGAAAAACGAATTTAGCAATATTTCACTGTCAGGACATATAAAACACATTATTATGGGGGTCATTCCGACCCCGGCGGGCGGCGGGCGCCGCCCGCTGGGCGGAAACCGCCAAAAGACCGTACCGCGGTCAAATGACCGCGGCGGTCATTTTGACTTTCCCGCTGGGCAGGCGGGCGACCGCCAAAAGGCCGCCCGCCCGCCCAGTGGGAAAGCCCCAGCAACGATGAAGCTGGCTCCGAATGGAGCCGGCGGAGTTGCTGGTGTGCGACGGGTGCAGTGGCACCCGTCGCGATTTTCAGTGTCTGCTTTGCAGACACTGAAAATCTTAATGGGGCCCTGCTAGGGGGCCCCTGCAGTGCCCATGCCAGTGGCATGGGCACTGCAGGGGCCCCCAGGGGCCCCACGACACCCGTTCCCACCAGCCTCTTCCTGGCGGTGTAAACCGCCAGGAACAGGCTGGCGGGAAGGGGGTCGGAATCCCCATGGCGGCGCTGCTTTCAGCGCCGCCGTGGAGGATTCCCTGGGGCAGGGGAAAACTGGCGGGAAACCGCTGGTTTCCCTTTTCTGACCGCGGCTTTACCGTCGCGGTCAGAATTGCCCCTGAAGCACCGCCAGCCTGTTGGCGGTGCTTCCTCCGTCCCCGGCCCTGGTGGTCCATGACCGCCAGGGTCGGAATGACCCCCTATATGTCCTACCTTAACAATACACTGCACCCTGCCCTTGGGGCTACCTAGGGCCTACCTTAGGGGTGTCTGACATGTAAGAAAAGGGAAGGTTTAGGCCTGGCAAGTGGGTACACTTGCCAAGTCGAATTTACAGTTAAAACTGCACACACAGACACTGCAGTGGCAGGTATGAGACATAATTTCAGAGCTACTTATGTGGGTGGCACAACCAGTGCTGCAGGCCCACTAGTAGCATTTGATTTACATGCCCTGAGCACCTCTAGTGCACTGTACTAGGGACTTACTAATAAATCAAATATGCCAATCATGGATAAGCCAATGACATACACATTTTGTAAAGGAGCACTTGCACTTTAGCACTGGTTAGCAGTGGTAAAGTGCCCAGAGTAACAAAAACAGTAAAATCAGAGTCCAGCACACATCAACAACCTGGGGAACAGAGGCAAAAAGTTAAGGGAGACCACGCCAAGGATGAAAAGTCTAACACTACCTAACTAGCTCCTGGAGCTGGGTATTGTAATCTAATGCATAGCTCAAATTTGCCTTTCCATCTGCTTCCGAAAATGAGCAACTTAAAATCAGTTTTGTGAAGATTTTGTGACGATTGAAACCAGTGTACCAATTAGCCAAATCAATGGTCTGGTGCAAAGCTACCCCTCCTTCTCTGTAATCCATGAATCACCTTCGGGGCGTACCGGTTTTATGAGGTGCATTCCGGCCCTGGACATTATCAACCTGGGTGGCTGCTCCAGATTGTCTGTGCAATCCCCCTTCCAAGATAATTATGACACAAGAAATGTTGCAGTGAGGCCCCTGCTCCGCAATGACCGTGATGAACACCAGGAAAGAGAGGATGCACCAACTGGCCACCGGTTACTACTCCAACATCGTCTGAGGCTGTTCCTGACCCTCAGTGAGATTCTACTTCGAGGTTAACCACGAAAAGGGAATCTTTCTGTGAAACCAGATGCACTACCCAGTGACTTCTCCAATCCTCAATGATGCTCACTGGGGCTTTGGACCCTCCAGATACTAGGCAAGGTCTTATCCTTTGGTTTTCCCAGGCGGGTCTGAAACCCTGATATATAGAGCCACCTTTGACCCTCTGTTCAGGGGCACCACAACTCACTGTTTAACTCACCATGTGGTTTATCCCAGTGCCAATCTGCACCTGCAACCTGTGTCATTACCCTATCATCATCTTCACCAGACATCCTCCACTGTCTTGGCTTCCTGACTTCATGGTGCCCACCTCAGCTACAGTGCCAACAGGGACCAGTAGGAGCAGGCACACCATCTTGTTACAACCTGTTGCAGCTGGAGATAGCTGTAGGTTGCCTATCCTCCTACATTGGCTTCAATTTGAGCTTCCTAGCATTGCAACGTATACCTCTGAGGCCAACCATCATTAATGGGAGCCTGCACACAGTCTGGCAAGAGCCCCCAAACTGGGGTCTACCTTAACTCGCGGAGATCCATCTCCGGGCTTCCTGCTCATGTGGGGTCCATGTGATGCCCACTTCATAGCAGAGTGAGTTTCTGCTGCTCACTGTGTCCTGAAGGAGATCGTGTGCTGTTCTTGCATGGTCCACCTCAGCTGGATAAAGCCCTCTTCTCTATTACCCTCTCCAGGGCACCCCAATCAGGGAGTGGTATTCAAAACTGGAACCAGCACTTTGACCAAGTCTGGTCCGAGCCAGAAACTTAAAGTGATTGCCATGCTCACATGGGAGCAATTATTGTTCCTTGTGTCAGACAAAGTGGCTTAAAACTCCATGCGGATATAGCAATTTTAAGGGCCCTAACAGGATATTTGTAATGTGTTCTGACAATCTCCCTTTTGGTTTTGTTGTCTCCAAAATCTGAATAATTGTTTTAATCTTAATGACCTACATTTTAGAGTACAATTTATTTTTTAGTAGTGACATCTGGCCTATATTACAGTTTGGAAATATAAACTGAGTATGATTGGACCACATTGCCTGTATTACCTTACCACCCAAGCACTGATAGAATTTGTGTCATTAGAATTTGCATTTTAACAACATGTTAATTTTTGGCTGGTTTCATGCTATAGCCAACAGTTTATCTGGTGTCTCTTTTTCAATGTCCAAATTGTTTTTCACTACTTTGTGGTTTTAAACAAATTGCCCCAGAAACCTTTCGGTAAATCCTAAAGAAACTAATTTCTTCACTGATTCTCCAGCTGCTGTCCACATGGTTCATCTCTCAACTGTGGACTTTAGGTTTTGGTTGCATAAGCCTATAAACATCTTGCTGCTCTCAATAGAAGCCACTGGACCCCAAATGTTCCAGCATTGCCCCTTCTCTCTTGCCTACTGACAACAGCATTTAGAAAATAGTGATATCATCTTACAGTATCTTAAGCCTGGCTTTGACTGCTTTGTCCTTCCTGCCATGATGGCACTTAGTCTGGCAAAGTTAGATTCCAACATTTCAGTATACTCTACCCAACCAAACTTTCTGAAAAAACAGGAAAAAATGTAAACACAAAATCATGGAAGACTTCTGTGTCTCTCAAACACTTATTACTGACCAGAACCATGGTGGGAGAAATTAGAGCCTGATTTATATGATGGCAGTAAGCATACTAACATCCAATGGGTATTCCTGCTGCCAACATAATGGTCCACTAACTAAATTTAGATACAGATGAACCATAGTTTGGCAACAGCAGAGACCACTCCTTCTCAGATGGCCCGACGGAAAGGGGCATCGGAGAAATGGTTATAGGTCTGCCCACCCAAATTAGATGGGTGGACACTCAGCTAGGAAAACCCTAGTGGTAAGGAGAAGAAAAAAATCTAAAAGTGCTCCCCACCCATGAGAGATAACTTCCACGGCAAGGGGGTAATTTGTTTTGTTTTCAAAAGCAAAAACCAACTTTAGGGATTTGTTTTTGAAAATAAAAAAAAGTTTTGAAACGTTACCATATGGCTCCATCATATTTGACTGAGCTGTATGGCAAAGTTCCAATACAAAGTTCCAATAGATTTACAAGAATCACCTTGACAGTGGTTTGTGTGAAAGGTAAGAAATTACTGACATTTCTAAATTCAGCAGGTGGTTACGCTGTCAGGTCGATGGATAAAATTAAATGAGGCCCTTACTTTTTCCTGTATCTTGACTGTTCCATACAGTGACAAAATGAAAATACCTCTCTCATCTCCCTTTACTGGTTCACTCAGTATATCAATTTGCAATAATGTGATTATAATGATTCAATCGACATATATCATTCTGAATTTATTAGATTTCCACCTTGCAGCTCTTCCTAGGTCTGTGGAACTATCACTCATTTCTGCTCAGACACCGCCACATCCAACTGCTGCCATTATCACCAACCTAGCTCCTGGTGATCTGATTATACCACTGATAGATAATCAACCTTGAAATGCATGCATTGTGCAAACTCAACTTTCCACTATAAGTCCTGGAAGAATGTTCTCTCAGCTTCCAAACTTCCACCCAGTTCCTCCAGCCTCACAATATCCCAATGATAAGCCTTGGTAACCTTTGCCCAGCTTAGCAGGCATTGCTTCCAAATGCGCTCCATATTACTTTTTATGTCAGTTTCCCTTGGAGTTTTTCCTGCACCTCTTCCCACCTCGTATGGAAGCAGAGCATGCTCCCCACTCGGTAGGCTTTCCGTTGGTCACAGTCTACCCTTCTCACTTGGACAACATCATTTCAGTTGCACCCTGATCAATGGCTCTCAACCTCTTTAGTAATCCTATGCACCCCTGGCCATTCACCCTTTCTATGCTACACTCTGCAACCTACATCTTGCTTCTACCATACTTGATATTAGTTTGCCACATCTTCACTTCTGTTAGCCTGTTCCCTCATTATCCAGCCGGGTCTCACCTTCCATTCAACTTCTAATGCCCAACTCCCACAAACTGACTTCTTCCCAAAACGCTTCTTTCCCTCCTTGAGCTGAACTAACAAAGGAAATTATTAAGACTAGTCAAGAAGAACGTGAAAGAATTGCCCTCCCTTCCCAAAAGTATAACCCTCATAGAAAAGAAATTGAGACAGTAACCCTCCTTTCCTCACCGCGTCCATCTTGGACAGTCAGATCACATTACAAACGGAACACCTTCAGTGCGAAGGCCATACATTTCAAATGTCCAATGAACAGTTACGAACTGCCACAAACAACAATTTAAATCAGCCAGATAGTTGCCTTATGTAGCTATTTGGGATCCATTGTTAACGTCTGACAGTAGGTAAAGTAATCAATATGCATATTCCTGCAAATCGTAAAAAAAGTTTTATTATCTATCTTCAAGACTAATCAGACGCTAAAAAGACACCTATGCTTTTCCCCAAAATGCAGATAACTAGTGCATAAAAGAAACAATGATTACACATTTGCACTATTAGACTTCGGTGAAAATGGGGAAAATCTATATGTTCTCATTGCATCATGGTGAAGAGTACTCCTAATCTTCACTGTTACTAAAAAGAATCCAAAAACAAACAATCTTTCATTGAGAGAATGTCTTCACTGCAGTAGCTACATACAATAAAAGACCAACTACTGAAATAAAAAAATAAAAAACATTCACAGACAATTCACCTAAATTTGTATTGCTGAGTGTTATGAGTGGTGGATAACTGTGCAGACACAGAATTACTGTGCAACACACAGTGCTCCCTATTCTGAGAGGTTTAATGCACAACCTGCACAGGGGGCGTAGCTTCAGAGGGAGGTGTTTGGGGTGTTACACCCCCTAATAAATGAAGTTTCTGATAAATAGATGGATACACGTGCTTTCAGTCAGTTATGGTGCGATGTCTGTTGAATTTCAATAGGATGTTTTAAATACACTCAAACAAAAACACACACACCCTGTTTTGAAAGTCCTCAAAAATATTGGTTACTTTACAGAAACTTGTGCTTTCTCTCTTAGTATTCCTACCAATCCACATTCCTCCTCCTCCTTTCCACTGCCCCTTAGGCCCCCTCACATGCACCCTGCTTGTCTTATAAAAGTATTTAAACATTATGGTGGTCATTATGACCCCGGCGGTCAGCGGTAATATGGAGAAAAGTACTGCCAATAGGCTGGCGGTACTTTCCTCCATATTATGACATTGGCAGTTTGGCTCAAGCCAAACCACCAATGTACTACACCTACCGCCACGGCGGTAACGGCCGCCGGGCTGGAGACGTCAATCTCCAACCCGGCGGCCGTCACTGTACCACCTGCGGGATTATGACCCTACCTACTGCCGTGGTTTTCTTGGCTTCCGTACTGCCAAGAAAACCATGGCGGTAGGCACTATCAGTGACAGTAAATACCTTCCCTGTCACTGATAGGGGTCTTCCCCACCCCCTACCCCTCCACAGGTTCTCACCACCCCCTTTCCTCTCAGGATCCCCCTTCATACACACCCCTCCCTTCACACATGCACACACGCATACACACACACCCATTCCCACATTCATCCACGCATGCATACATCCATTCACACACATCCGCACACACTTACATACATACATGCAGACAAGCATTCACACAACTCAACATACATGCACTCACACCCCGAGACATGCACACGCATACAACACACAACACACACCCGCATACACGCACACACAGACATACACACACACCCACACCCACACACAACACCTCCCACCCCTCTCCCCTGTTGGAGCACCCACTTACCTGTGTCCAGGGGGTCCTCTGGCAGGAGACGGGACGAGGCGCTGCTGCCAGCAACAGCGTCCACCAGCAGAACACTGCCAGGCCATATTAATTCTCATAATACGGCCGGCGGCAGACTTACTGCCGTCCGCCGGCATGGCCACAGCCAGATTCTGCCATCCCTCTGGCGGAAATCCGGTTGTGGTCATATTATGGCAGACGGTCGTAGCCGCGGCGACGGTCTTTTGCCAACTGTTGCTGGGATGGCAGCGGTTTTTACAGCCAGGTTCCAAATGAGGGCCTATTTGTCAGCCTGGTTGTCAGTAACTCTGAAGTTCACCCTCCGCCCATATCTTACTTACCAAACAACGCCCCTGGACCTGAGCAGGTGGTAAATGTGTATGGGGCGGGAGTGAAGAGAGAGGTAGAGAGGATAGGGTTCTCCATGGAAGGTAAGGGGAAGCATAGTCTGTCATGGGGGAGCAATGCATAATCCTCCCTTGAGGAAGATAAAGGTCATGTGGCATGGGGCCTGAGCTCTGGCATCCACAGCAGTCGAAAACATGATGGGTTTAAATGTGACTTGTTATTAATAATTATGTTCCAAATGTAAATCCGACAGTCATTGTTCAACCAAGATAAGTGATTGCTTCAACACATAGGTAACTGATTGCTGCAACGCATAGAAAAAGCCTTCTGCACCGATTGTTTTTTGCTCATCAGTCGTGGTGGAACTGGGTTGTTTGTTCCCAGCCCTTTATTAACATCGCTTTCATTAAAACCCCTTTCTTGGGAACTTAAATGTCTTTTATGAAAGGCCACCCAAATGCATCATGACTGTGATACAAAAAGTACGTAAAGGACAACACGTGTCGCTTCTCCAAATCATCAACCAATTTAATGGGACAAATATTATTACACCCTCTGCTCACCTGCTTTATTAGTAACTTACTGCCCTCTTTTCTTCATATCTTTTTCATTTGTTTAATAGATAATGATATTTTGTATTGTAAAGTTATATAAAACACTGCACAGAACAGTGTGTTGTCGTTAACACATGCTCATTGCTTAGGTGAATATGACTGATGTTTCTTGTCAAATGCTAGGTCAAACCAAAGTCATTTAAAGTCGTTTCTGGTTGATAATGTGTAAATCACGTAGTGCATGGCAGAAATACAGGGTGCACGCCTCTTATGGCATTTCTCTAATCGTGAGATCATGTTACCTAATTTTCTTCAGTGAAATGTATTACACAATCTGCACTGTGCACATTTACAGTTGTGTGTCTTTGTTGCTGTATATTTTTGTATGTCTTTAAAAATCAATAAAAATATTTGAACCCAAGAAAACCGCTAACAATGTAATAGGCGCGTGGGAATACTCATGCATAACATTTCAATCGACATTTCTTGAAAATGAATTCATTTCAGCAACCATTAATAAAGTTTGGTGCGCTCTAGGCAAAAGCGAAATGGAATAAAATGACTACAATGACATTTTTAATAAACGGGATTGCGAAAACAATTCTGGTTACCCAGAAAATTAAGTGGTTCATGTAATATTTATATTAGAGATGATTAAAATAATATTAATTTTGGGTGATATTATATATTTTTCAGCTTTATACAGCAAGAGCCTCATTTCAATCCATGCTGTTGGAATGTACAGATAGAAGAAATACCAACAATATAGAAATAATACTTTACAAAGGAGTGAGATTCCACCTGGTACTTTTTACAAATGCACCTATGCTATGATACTGTAAATTGTACAGATGCATATATAATGCGTAAATCACCTTGCGGGACGATGGGGGAAATGTTATTATATACAATCAGTTAAAGTATCAAGAATCGCCATCTACAGTCATCTTCCATTTACAAAATGTGAGTGTATCCGCATACTCAGCAATGCTCTTCATAAGCGGGACTAGGTTTTCATGAAGCCTTTTTAAAAAATGACTGTAAAATAAAAGCATTTGGGCAGATGATTTCACTTCTACCCTAGTACATTTTGGATTACTGTACTTTCCAACTCCACCGTATGAATGCACAGCGGTTGTTGCATTAAATGATTACACTATTTTGTAATACCACTTCCCACTCCCATATGTTGTGTTGACATTTTCTGGTTGGTTCCATTGGAGACGTTGTTAATTATGAAAATAATGTAATATATATATAAATAAGTGTTTTCATTTACAAAATCGCTACAATGTGTGCTATACTGTTTATAAAAACTATATACGCAAAGTACTTCATTCAGCACATCTAGTTTGCCCCTCTCGGCACCCATTCAATATGTGGAGATGAGTGAATAGAAACTCCCCCACATTCATTTCGAGCTCCACCTTCTGTTGAATACGAATGCAAGTCTTCTAAGAGAAGCAGGCCTCTGTTCCTAGGATAGATGTTCCATAGTGTTAGGCCAGTCTTAAATAAGACCATTCAGTGAATATTTTGCTGGTCTCCACCTTTCTTGGGATAGAAATGCCCCCTGAATGGTATAGAGGTTTGTTCCTCCACCTTGAGTGCTTGAATGCAGCAATATCTGATGTCGTGACTTTTAGTGTCACTCTCAATGTGAGCACGAATGACTAAGCCTTACCCTCACTGTGCTAAGTCATGGACCTGTCCTGTGACCTGAAGGGTAACACCAAGTGCGCCCTAATAATAGAAAGAGGACTGTAGTTCTTGTCCTGTGTATGGCACATAAGGCGGTAGTGGCAGCACATTCTTCCCCAGGGCATGGCCATTGGGGTGGTGGGCATGGCCCCTGTCTTTACTAAGACAGGAGCCATGTCCATGGGGGTTGTGCACCAGAAAAAGGTGATACACAGCTTAGAGGCAACTTTTTTGCCTCTAAACAGTGTAGCGCCATAATTTGGCACACAAGCCCCGGTTCCCCCTACGCCTCCCCAGCCCTGTTAGTGTCCTTTCAAAGGACGCTAACAGGGCCTTAGTGCCGGCTAGCGCCATTCCATAGATGTGGTGCCCGGCTGGCATCTTGGAATGACGCTATACTTTTTGACGCAAACCTGCGCTAACACAGGTTTGCATTGAAAAGTATAAATATCGCCCATAGTGCGAAGGGTAACACCAAGTGTGCCCTAATAATAGAAAGAGGACTGTAGTTCTTGTCCTGTGTATGGCACATAAGGCGGTAGTGGCAGCACATTCGTCCCCAGGGCATGGTCATTGGGGTGGTGGGCATGGCTCCTGTCTTTGCTAAGACAGGAGCCATGTCCATGGGGGTTGTCCACCAGAAAATGGTGCTACACTGCTTAGAGGCAATTTTTTTGCCTCTAAACAGTGTAGCACCATAATTTGGCGCACAAGCCCCGGTTCCCCCTACGCCTCCCCAGACCTGTTAGTGTCCTTTCAAAGGACGCTAACAGGGCCTTAGTGCCGGCTGCGCCATTCGATAGATGTGGTGCCAGGCTGGCATCTTGGAATGGCGCTAGCCAGCACTATACTTTTTGACGCAAACCTGCCCTAACACAGGTTTGCATTGAAAAGTATAAATATGGGCCATAGTGCGAAGAAGCCTTAATATATGTGCGACTGAGAGTGTGGCCTTACAGACCTCTCTTGTGCAAAGTTTCACATTTATGTGAATACTCAATAACTTTTACTGAGATCCTGTTTGCATGTTGAGAGCATGTGTAGTGTGAGCGTAGTGCATTTTTAGTAGCACAATGTGTGAGTGAATCTGAGTACTGGCGTCAGTGAGATCCCATCTGGATACCCCTGGTTGGGCATGGCACAACATGAAGGCTCAGGACAGTCTCACCAGACAATGGAAGGGTGTTGCCTATATCCCCGTGATGGAGTGGGGTTAAGGAGGGTGGAAAGGCAGACAGTGATGTATAAAGGATTTCTTTAGAAACTTTGTGTAGACTTTTTTTAGCAAGCGGCTGCTGATTACTGTCATCCTGAGCACTACTTGGTTAATATGTTTGAGGGTTGAGACTACATTTGTTGTTGTGCAGGGTGAGGAAGATTCCAGGGCAGAAATTTCCTTTTGTCCTCCCCTGATTACTGTTTTAGACAGGTAGACAGGATGATGACAGTCAGGTGAAGAAACCTCACACTTCACTGTGCCCAGATAGTGGGTGAGGAGCCAGGCCCAGTGTTACCTGCTGCGACAAACATTGCTCCATGCAAGACTGTGTCTTGAGAGCAGCCTGAAAAGGGCACATAAAAAATTATCCAACCAAATCAATTTTAAAGGTTGACACAGTAAAGCCACATGCCAAGTCTAGAAAATGTGTCTAAAAGTGGGACCTAAACCACTTCACATTGTTCAACTTTCAAGCCCTTCATGACCAAGAGATGGAGTGTTCTGCAAAGTATTGAGAGACTGGTGAGTGTCTAGGACTGGTGTTTGCCCAACAGGCAATTCCCAGAGGTGAAGGGACATAACCTGAAGTATGCAATTTCGGCTGTAGGAACAGAGAGACATAATTATCATTTTTTCACTCAACATAACAACGTAACACAGCAAGACACATTGCTGTGTGAAAGGGAGAGGGCAGGAATAGGCCATAGCTATCGGGATGTGGCATATTTCTGTTCTCTTCTTGTGCTGGGATGTTTTTGACCGCCTAGCACCACCTCAGGCACCCTTGCATCATGATACAAGAATGCCTATGTTGCAGGCAGGATTGTTTCTGTGCAGGAAAAGACACCTCCCTGCACAAAAACAATCCTTGAACGTTTCTTCTTCTTTTTACATGTGCACACTTAGAAAGAGGGGACAACACAGAGAGATAAAGATATTTTTCCTCGTCATTCCTCCCATGGAAAGGCGTAGCATTTTGATGCACTCCCAGGTCTACCACTCATGAATTGCACTGCCTTGCGATACTCCAGATTTACGAAGCACCATAGGGCCACGCACAGTTGCCTTGTGTGGCTCGGTAAATCTCATTTAGATTTCAACCTTGCATTAACTTACATGGTGTGAGCGTGGCAAAAATATTTGACAAATATGCCCCTAAAGGTCTTCCTCATTCCTAGAAGTTTGCCTTCCTGCTTAAAGAGTGAAAGAGCCTGCTTGTCCTTGCAGGAAGAAAGAATGTCCAGGAGAAGAACCCCAGTGTGACCCAGAGGGACATGTTGAGAAAGTTGTCTGCCTGAGATCAAAGCCAGTACCAAACCATGCAGCAGAGACTACCTGGGGTCATCAGAACGTTTCTGGCAGTAACCATAAAAAAGCCTAGGTGACCATAGTGGCCTAGTTGGGGCTGAAACTGTTTTGGTAATTGTGTTGGTATGGTTCCGGCTGCAAATGACTTGGTGTTCATGTCTGCCGATAAGGAATTTCAACTATTGTGGTGATTATGTTGGCCCATTGGGCTGCAAATGTCTTTGTGAACATATTAGTCCTGTTGAGGCAGTCACTGCTTGTTGGTCATGTCAGCCTAGTCGAGGCCATACCTACTTTGACATTAGCCAAAAGGTGTAGCGTAGATGCATCCACCTCACTGACCAGATGTGGCCACACCAGCAGGGCCTACACCTTCATTGAAGAGCCAGGACCACCAATTGATGAAGGACTGAACCTGGGCAGCCGTGTGAGAAATTATGCAGACTGGACCCAGCCTCCTTGGTGCCTTCCAAGGGCTGCTTCTGACTACTGTCAACCTCCACCAGTAGGGGGAACACTAAGCCATCAGATCCATTCTAGATAAGCTCCAGTGACCTAGAGACTAACTTCCTAGCTACCACAAGGAGTGCAAACACACAATACACATATACTGATTGTTCATTTCGCTTATGGGGTGTCAGTTTCTGCACATGAGACTCATCCATGCTTCTTCCATAAATAGTGGGAAAGGAAAGGGAAACATATCGTAGATTACGCTGGAGTGAGATGTCACAAGGGGTAATCAGCAGGCTTAGTGCCATTCATAAAAACTGTGACAGGGATGGCTGCTGTGTGCACTGGATTGAACGGTGTAGTACTTAGTACACCTATATGATCAAAAAGTACTTTGTTTAAAAAAAATAAAAAAAAATACTGGGATGGAAATTGAATTTAAGTGGTCCATTGAGTCATTGTTAATTTCTGACCTCATGTCCCCACACTACCTCCATGAGACTGTGAATGGTCACTCTCAATGCGCCATACTTATCTATCTCTGACCGAAAATTCTGGCTTGTTTCAAATTCCTTAATTCAGAAAAAACTCACTTCCCATCTGTGACTGGCTTAATTTACTTTTGTTGCACATGAGCGAGCAAGTGCTTAATAATGGGAATAAGGGCATATGATTATTGTGGGCACATTCTTGATATTGTGGGGGTCACTTAGCCCTTGGCAGGTGCTCGCAAGATCCGTAGAGATCCCAGCTTCTGCTCCTGTCACAGAGGACTGCCCACCAAATTTGGTCTGGTGAGGATTTCAGTGCCTTCATTTCATCTGCCACTGAGACAGATGCATTGTAGGTACAACAGAAGGTGCAGCATTTTTTATATTTTTATTGCTCATTCTGCATATTTTCCTCCTTACAAAGAGCCTCCAAAGTAGAAGTTTGCTTGTCAAAAACAAAAAATGAAGAGTCTTGGATGCACAGAGCATTCTTCCAGTGTAGGGGCACAATTGTTTATTTTACGTGCATTAGACACATATTTATCATTTTGCCGACCTGGATAGAGAAAATAAGTGACATTCGTCTTCAAAAAATTAGTCACAGTGTGACTGGGGTTTTTGTGTGGTGGAAAGACCAGTGAGTCAAGGTGTTTTAATGATAGGTCTACTCGATCATCAGCCATCAGAAACATGGCAGTTCAGCAGAGCATGAGCACTGACAATTTATGGTTTTGTGCTCTAGTTATGCTGAACTATAAATGACCACCAATGTTTTTGAAGTCTTTAGTTTTTCAGTATGTATTTATACCCAAAATTTGGCTACTCATACTCTTCTGTTCTACCTCCTGTTGATCCATGGATGATTGACATGGGTTAATTCCTCTTTGTGATTTAATTAAATTTTGTATCCTCTTTATTTCTTATAGCGTTGATTGTAATTATCACCTTTACATGAAGATTTTCAATCACTGCTCATGTCACTTTCCACATGTAATGAAAGAGATAGCTTGTTGGAGTTAAGACTTTCTTTATACTCTACAATGAAGATGTAATTTATGCTTTAGAACTTTAACTTATTGTTACAATCACTCAATGCTTATCTTTTTCCTATTTTACAGGATTTAGGATAGCAAGAGAGTAGTCTTTCTCTTTAGAGATCTCCTTGAAGAAAAAGGGCATACTTCATTTTTACGGATGCTATTGGTTAGGTATTCATAAACCTCAAGGATTCCCAAATTCTTGTTTTTGTTTTCTTAATATTTGACCTCAATTAATCTTAATTCTGTTGGTGCCAGTGTGTTCTGTTACTAGTTATTCAGTGCACTTAAGCTGTGATTTATACTTTTTCACGCAAAACTGTAGTAATGCAGTTTTGCGTGAAAAAGTGTACCGCTGGCTAGCGCCATCCCAAGACGCTGGCCGGGCATCATATCTATGGTATGACAGTAGCCAGCGGTAAGGCCTGGTTTGCGCCATAAAAAAGGATGCTAGCCCGGTGGGGGAGGCATAGGGGGAACAGGAGGTTGTGCGTCAAAGGATGACCCTAGTATGGGCAGAGGCATAAGTAATGCCTTTAACCAGACTAGCATCATACTTTGATGCACAACCCACATGGACATGACTCATGTCTTGGAAAAGACAGGAATAATGCCCACCACCCCAGTGGCCATGCCCAGGGGACATAAGTGTCCCAGTGGCATATAGGGGGGCCCAAGTTAGGCCCCCCTATGTCACTTCTTAAAAAATATATATACTTACCAGTACTCACCTTACACTGGTGTCGCTCTGGTGTGGGTGGGGGTGTCCCTGGGGCTAGGGAAGGGCACCTGTTTGCCCATTCCATGGTCTCTGACCATAGAAATCGGCCCACAGGTCCCCTAACGCCTGCCCGGACCCATGAGTTAAATAATGGAGCTAAGCAAGCTTAGCGCCTTTATTGAAGGTCCCCCTGCCCCGTGCTTGATTTTAGCACGGGAGGATAGATATGGCGCTAAGGCCATTTCGTCATTTTTTGCCCGGGAATGCCTACCTTGCATCTCATTGATGCAAGGTAGTTGCCTGCAGGCAAAAAATTACTTTAACTCCAAAACTTTGGCGCTAGACGGGTCTAGTGCCAAAGTTTAAATGTGGAGTGAGGTTTGCGCCGAATTTGCGTAAAGAAAAATGATGCAAATGGGGTATAAATATGCCCCTTAAAGTGTTTTAAGTAGTTAATACAAGTCTCAGCATCTTGAAATATTGAGTAAGTCATTCAGTAGTGTTCATCAATGCTGGTGGCTCATCTGGAAATATGATTAACTCAAATTAATCTGCATAAAATCAGTACTTAGTTTTAAAAAGAAAGAGAGCCAGTGCCCAAAGCTATGCTCGGAAGTTGGCGTTGGTGCAATTAAATGTTGGAGTGCTGAGTACCAAGGCTGGTAGTCTTAATTCCACATCATACCTTTTTAATCCACTACCAGGCAGTCCTTGCCCACTTATGTTACTCTTGCAGGTTCCTGCTTCTCCCTTTAATATGGATTACGTTTTCCTCTTCCTCCTTCTTCTCTATCTGTGTGCCTCATTACGTGCAGTCTGTTTATATTTAATTTGAACAAATAAGCGCTGGTCCTCCAAAATAAGTGCTGGTGAACCCCACCAGAAACAACCAGCTCAAATTAAGCACTCCATCTTACATTCCCCCAGTGTTTTTCGCTTCTTATCTGCCTGGAACCTAGACCAACTCAGAAAGAATCCTGAAATAAAGCTATATTGTTCATTTCCCTTGTAGGGATGCGCCAGGCCTGGTGACTTCTCTTAATATTTAGAAGGTGTATGCATCAAAAAATGTTTTGTACAGATCATACTGAGTATATTTGGTTCATATGTTCCTACTAAATCCTATGACAACGCGGTAAAGAAAGAAACACTCTTAGTGGCTTTATGTGGTCCTTTAAAGATGTCTTCCGCAAACGGTAGCCATTGCCCTTGGCACATTAACAGAGGCCGTTGCCTTTTAGGAGAGGCAATGGAGTACATCACAATAATGCCGCTTGCAATGAAAAACATTTTAAACATTGAATAATTCACTTTTGTCTTCAGCTCTTTTATCAGTATAGAAAAACTGTTTATGGCTTAGGATGAAGAATCTCAAATAAATACAACTGCAGGTTTTTTTCTTAGCCTGGAGCATAGTTAATGAACCAAATTGTTTCCTTTCAAGTGTTGAAGCCTTTCAGAAAAACACGATCATTAGATGTCATGTAGCCTCAAAGATTTCAGTGAAGGAAAATCTGTTATAATTGAAAAAGTGAATAATAACAAAACATTTCCATTTGTCCTTCTCATGATAAATTAGAAGAGGCTGGATAGCGGCTGAAACATCTTTTTTCTCCCTGTGTAACGAATGACCAAGCCTGGAGCAGGTATGTGGCGTTTGAAGCACAATAACATTTTGACTAGTGTGAGAGAAATTTAAATGATTAAAATTTCCATTAGAATATGTGAAAGTGTGATAAGACAATGCATACATTCTTATCTACATTTCTCTGAGCAAGGTGCGTGAAACTCACAGAAAATTCAAAATTAAAGAAATGGCTATTGACTAGTGTTATATATAGCATACACTGTAAACATCCATACCAATGAATGGTTGCCATTTCATTGTCCAATGTTCAGCGCTCAGCATATCCTGGACCGATGCGTGATACTTTATTATACTTGATCAAGACTTATTCTGAACTGGTGCATTTTTTTGCTACTTCATGTCATGCATTGTGTGTTCATATTGTATTCTATGCCCACAAAAAATTGTTTCATCAAAATATCATTTTGCTGTAAAAAGATATAAATCCTCATGTTTCCGAATGTTTAAATATCGAAACCCACAAATCGAAAAATAGGGTTTACTCTAAAAACCGACTCAAACATCATTTAGTTTTCTTTTTTTGCAATATTAATCTCATACATCAAAAAATATGAATACCAATGAAAACCATGGAATAAAATGGTAGGAGAGCCTCTGAAAATGTCTGCAAAAATGATCCTTGTTTCTTGATCCCAATCATGACATTGCATAATTCTCGCATATTGAAACGATGACTAAGAAATGACACCACACAGGCAAAATATCATGTTAGATGCTGTATTTTTTTTAAGTCTTAGCTACAGACAGCTTTAGCTGTCTGTTGGTAAAATCTCTTGTTCATAATATATATAGGATGGCTTTAGGTCAGCCCCTGCTAATGCTGGGATGACTTTGTGGCCTTTATCAAGTTCCTGTTCCAAATTCATGATTTCTTTGCTTATTCCTGTGGTTGTCCTATCGAGGAGCATTTCGGTCTAACACTGTTTTGATTGTGTGAGTTGTATCCTTCCACTGCTCAATTGAGGGGGCTTGTTTTTTAGGTCGCGCGCACAAGCGCTCTGGCCTGTTGTAATGTTTCTGTGGGCTTTTAACCACGCCCACTGCATGCCTATCACTATCGCTTGCCTTTCAAACATCCTTTGTTATCATTGGTAAATGTTTTATGTTTGTCCCTCCTTGGGGAAGTTTTGTTACTGCCTTGGCCATTGACCCTCTTACATGGATAATAGCACGTTGCAAATACGTTTGATTGCGGTCAAACTTCTTTTTCCTTTTTGTTTCTCATCCTTCACGTTCATGGCAGCCGTGGCGCTTTGAATCGCTTGCTTACATCAACTGTTTCACTTTTCATTTTCAATTTGTATGGCAAGAAAAGTTCAGTTAGGAATTTACAACAATACTCTAACTCGAGCACAAGTGTGACCTGTTGCATTGCAAATGCTTGTTATATTTTACTTTTAGAATTCCTGAGAGGTCATGCATTTTCTTCCCCTTTTCCTAGATGTTGCATTCTTAAAACGCACATTCATTCACAAAGATGGGTGTCTGCCATCTTGGAATGCTAATTTGAAAAATGCATATGCTTTCGTCATGATTATGTTAACACATGCCTCACGATACACCCTTGCACACATGTGCAGTATGACACTTAACAGGCAACTGTTCAGCTCTTTCACACTTGGACACTTCATAAGCTTTTAGCTTATGAAATGTCCATCAGGGGCAGAAGTTGGAAGTGTGCTATTCTCACATCATTTTTAATTCCCAATTTTGAAGGAAACATATTTTTGACCAAATTGAGAAATACACTGTTCTTATATAGCTAAAAGGGTGTTTGGTGTTTTGAAAAATTGTAAAACGCTAGGCTCAAGTCTGAAGCTCTTTGTATGGTATTAAAAAGATTAACAAACAGAGAAGATCAGTAGGGGATTAACCGAAATTTTTCACTTCCTAAAGTACAGAATGTAAAGTGTTTCCTTGCTTGAAGAATGCACCTCCGTTCTGTGTAAATACCAACCAAATATGTTATGATGAGTCGTCGATCAAGGCTCTTTTCTCAAACATCAACCAATGAAAACCAAAGAATGCAGGAGAAAGAAGTTTCTTGCCACGATTTTCACTGCTGCTCTTTGAGTTCTTAGTCGTCTGGTTATTACTTTCTTTGTGCATGCCAAATATATGAAAATGCAATAATGTATGCAGGGGCAAAAGGTAGCTTGAGCTGTCATCATTCCCTTTTCCCCGTCCAAAAAATACTGCATCTTACACAGGAGGCAAACGTAGTAATAGCTTGTTTTGTAATCTGACAAAGATCAATCTTATACTCTTGAGGAAGCAAGTGATGGTATATTTTGTGCTCGCTGTCATAATTTCATCCTTACTTATAGTTATAGTCAACCAATTCATGTCGATCTGTTTTTAATAGCTGCAAAGTGACCATTTTGGGTTAGTCAGTCTGCTTTAGGATCTACTGTTGTTTGGAAAACATTTCTTAGTCATCTGTAAAGTTCTGCAATACTACTCCTCTATCCACCAACATATTTTAAGCCTTCTTAGATATAGTTTAATTAAGTGCAGAGAAAGAAGCGAGCCTTCTGGGGAACCACATTCAGAAGTGCAGAAAGCTAATGCTAGGAAAGATAAAAACTTTATATATCCTTTTAGCTAAGAATGGTAGAGATTTCTTTGTTGTGTCATTGGGTGCAATTAATATTTTAGAGTGAGATAATATGTGCTGTCGTTTTATATAGATGGCAGAAAGGTCAAACATCACCAAAAGCGGAGATGTAGTTCTGTCTACCTCTTTTACTAGGCTGACCGGTGTTATCTTGCGTCTACTAGGGAAGATTCTGTTCCCCACCCTCCCCTTCCAATGTTGACTTCAGCTGTTATGGCTTTCTTCAAACGCTTAGCTAAAATGTTGCTTTAGAAAACACTTTAAAAAAGTTGACCTCGGCTTTTGGGGCTATATCAGATGTCTTTGGAGTGAGATAGCCATGAAAACGTAAGGACTTGTTTAACAGTTCATTGGCAGAAAAGGGCAGTCAAATACGTAATAGCTGTGGCTAAGATGTCAACATGAACTAAAGTGCTGTACTTTTCTGGTGAGGGATCAGCTTAATACTTTGTCATTGTGTTAATCAAGTGCTTACACTGCTTAGACTGGATTCTTTGCTGGCAGCTATCTTGTGTATAATGATATTAATGTATGTACTGAAAAAAGTATTGACTACTTTGAAGCATGCGAGGAGGACGGTGAGCGGAAATCACCTTTATTTTACTTGGGTAAAATACAATCAACTCGACAGTCTCCAAACGCCCCCAATACCGCTGCTCCGTCCAACCATCATCTCCTTCCGACTTCTCCCAGCGTTTCCCTCGCGCCGCCGTCAAAACGCCTAGCAACCCCTTCACCATCGGGGTTCTAGTCGCGAGGCCGTGCGCGAGGGTACGCACGCAAATACAACATTGATTATTTTTTTTTTTTTAACAAATATTAACAAACCTCCCGTTAAAACAAAAACAAAAGAACTAAGACATTAAAAAAAAACATTAACATTGATGCAGTTTGCAGAAAAGTCATGCAGTTTGCAGAGTAATAACTCATTCCTTCAATGACACAGTTTCCAAGGTAACTTTCGTACTCTATCACTCCTGCGTAACACAAGACCCTCATCTCCACTCTTATTCATGTCCGATCTTAACACTAACTCTCGCCTGGTGACACCCTGAGGATCCCAGTTCCCCTTCAGTTTAACCACCTTGGATTTGTTCCACCACTTGTTGCCTTGCACCCTCACTGCATTGCCCAAAACACGTTCAACACAAACAGGTTCGGAAAATTTTGCTTTACCTTTCTTAACAAATGTTGGCCGTTTTATCACTACCCAATCACCTTCCACCAAAAATGACTCTTTACCCCCTTTCTTATTGTCAAAGTATCTCTTTTGTGTAAACTGCTTGTTTTCCACATTGGCCTTGATAACATCAGCACGCTCTCCAACGAGCATTTGTTCAACAAACTTAGACATCCACCCAGGTTTGATTTGGGTATTGGGCTTTCTCCCTTTCAGAGCTTCAAAAGGAGATACCCCCGTGGTAGAATGAGGAGTTGTTCTATAAAACTAAAGCATAGCCTGTACAGATGCCAACACATCACACCCATTCTTCAGAGCCCACCTGATACAGTCCCCCACCACACGGTTGAATCTCTCCACCGAACCGTTTGTTTGAGGTTGATAGAGGGAACATCTCAGGTGTTTTACTGAACCTTGGTTCAGAAATGCTTTAAACTCATCAGACACGAACTGAACACCATTGTCCGAAATAATTTCTTCTGGAAAGCCCTCATTCATAAACACTTCTCTTAAGAAGGTCATTAAAGATCTAGCATTAGGCTCCTGTACAAATTTGACATAAGGCCACTTCGAGAAATAATCCACTACTACATATGCATACCGTAGTCTGGAATTAAGTAAGTGAAAGGGTCCCACCATATCCACCCCCAACTTCCGCCACGGACCTCCCGGACACGCAATAGGCATAAGGGGTGGTGTCACAGTTTTCAGACTCTTGTCAGAATTAGAACATATAGCACAATTTTTTACCAAATGCTCTATATCACTGTTCAGACGTGGCCACCAAAAGTTGTCACGTATTCGTCTTTTGGTCATAGTGGTGCCCAAATGACCTTCATGCGCCTTCTTCACTATTAAACTCCTCAATTCCTCCGGAGGAATGAGATTATCATTTCTCAAGAGAATGCCCTCCTCAATTGTAAGTTCATCTGAAATTTTCCAGAATGGCTGGCTCGCCAACGTCAAGTCTTTCTCATAAGGCCATCCTTCAGCAATGAACCTCATTACAGCACACAACTCATTGTCTCCAGCCAACTTTTCCTTCCACTCTGTCTCAGAGCAAACACAGACATGGTCAACCACAACCGTTGCAATCATACAACATTCATCGTCCACCATCTCATCAGTCGTCGAGCTCAACTGACTGGGAAATCTCGACAAATAGTCTGCTCTTACATTCCTTCCGCCAGGAATATGCATGACCTCAAAATCGTATTGCATGAGCCTAGCTACTAATCTAGCAATTCTAGGTGTGCCTGTCTTATCATTTGTTCCTTTTAAGATTGAAACCAAAGGCTTGTGATCTGTCTTTAATACAAAATGCCTCCCCCACACATAGCTTCTGAATTTTTCAATGGCCCAGACACAGGCCAGCAACTCCTTTTCGGGGACGGAGTAATGCACCTCTGGCGCCCTTAAAACTCTGGACGCGAAGCCAATGGTGTTTTCATCACTCCCAACAATTTGAGTCAACACAGCCCCCAATCCAATATTGCTGGCATCAACTGTTAGGCAACATTGGAACCTTTGGTCATATGGTTTTAACACTTTGGCTTGAGTTAAGTGGACTTTGATATTGTTCACACTCAGCACTCCAATCAAAACAAGTCTTATCCTTCAATAAATTTGACAAGACTCTAACCCGACTAGCATACTCCGGTATGAACCGGGAGTAAAACTCACACATGCCTAAAAACGCTTTCACCCCAGCTTTGTCAGAAGGCGGAGGTGCTGCCTTAATAGCATCAATCAAACCAGGTTTCGGGCTAACACCCTCCTGACTAATCACATGACCCAAATATTCCACAGAGGATTTCATGAAATGGCACTTTTCCCTTCTAAGAACAATGCCATGGTCCTTGAATTTCTGCAACACCTGTCTGAGGATCTTGTTATGCGCCTGTAGATGAGGGGCGTGAATTAAAACATCGTCCTGAAACACCAGTACATTGGAAATACCTTTCAACAATGTGCACATAATCCTTTGAAACACTGAGGCTGCAGACGCCCACCTGAAAGGCATGCGGCAAAACTGGAAAACACCAAAAGGCGATACAAATGCTGTCAAATACCTGGAATCGGGATCCAGCTCCACCTGATGATATGCACTGGCCAAATCTAACTTCGTAAACACCTTTGCGCCTTTAATGGTAGACAACATTTCAGTTATATTAGGTAAGGGATGTGAATCCACCCATATCTCTCTGTTGAGCGCTCTCAAGTCCACACAAATTCTCAACTCTCCATTCTTTTTCTTCGCTACCACCAGTGGAGAAAGCCACAAAGAGGACTCAATGGGTTCTATAATCCCCTTGTTCTGTAAACTTTCTAATTCTCTTTCCAGATCTTCTCTCACACTGAAAGGCACAGACCTAATCTTATGCTTGACAGGGGCAGCATGCAATTTTACTTTTATCTTATGTTTAAAACCTTTCAGCTTTCCCAGCTCACCTGAAAAACCTTTGGGAAACTCGTTGAGTAGACCTTCAATCACATCCGTTTCTCTAATCACTGCAACCTGTTCTAATGTACCTGGTCGCAACACCATACCAAACAAACCCTGATGGAACCAACCTAAAATGTTCAAACCTTTAGCCGCTACATAAACTTTCCCATGTATACGTCTCCCCCTAAACTCAAGTATATCCTCAAAAAAACCTTGAAGCTCAATTTTCCTGCCTTCATAAGACACTGGAGCCCTGTCTGGTGGCTCAAGAGCACGCTCTTTCCAATTCTGCTTGAACAAGTCGAGAGTAATCATGGTGATCCTAGCCCCTGAGTCCACCAGCAAACGCAAGGACTTGTTTTCAACTCTAACACACACATACGGATCCACACAGTTATCGGGATCACCAGACTTAACCACTCCACTATCAACAACTAAAACCATATCCTGAACCTCTCCCATGAGGTGCTCAACTGCTTCTTCATTCTCATCCATCACTGTCACGACAGATTCACGTTTGCCACCTTGTCACACTTTAGCAAAATGCCCAACCTTGCCACAATTCCTGCATTGGATATTCCATGCAGGACAACTCTTAAACCCTTTTAGATGAGGCATATTTCCACATCTAAAGCAAACATTTTTGTGTTTAAAAAAAACATTAGAATTAGCAAACTTAATGTTCTTCTGTCCGCTTGTTTTAATTACTGTTCTTTTATCTGGTAGCTGCTGTCTGTTCAATTTCTCTGGACGACTTGATCGAAGATTCGATGCTCTTTGCAATTTTTATGGTTTCAGTCAATGTTGGATTGTCCAACGATAACAATTTCTGTCTGATAGACTTGTCTGTCCGTTGGCAAATAAATTGGTCTCTAATGAGTTGATCACCCAGCGCTTCAAACTGACATTCCGCAGCCAGAAGACGCAACGCCGAAATGTAAGTGTCAACATCTTCGCCAGAACGTTGTTCTCTCTTAAAAAACTTATGCCTGGCCACCACTAAGCTGGGAGGAGCATCAAACCTGACGCTCATTTTCTTCACAGCTATTTGGTACTGATCCATTTCACCATCTTCCAATTGTGAGTCCGGTAGGCACTTGAAAATAGCCCTCCCTTCGAAACCAATGGAATGCAGGAAAAGACACTTTTTGCGTTCAGGTCTGTACCGTGATGCCCCTATCGCCCCTAAGTACGTCTCGAAGGCATCGTACCACTGCTTCCATACTATAAGTGGTTCGCCAGGGCTCTCTAGAAATGGTGGTGGAGGGAGAACAGATTGCATGGTGGACCCAAAAATAAAATAAAAACAAATATTCCTAGAAACAGGAACAGAAATTGTAACGCCCTTTCTTGTAAAAGTTTTTGTATGTTGAATATAAATAAATAATCCAACCAGCCCTTATTGCTTCCTAGCTAGTTGTATCAAGAATAAATAACTCCTCAAATGCATTGTAAATGACCATTCTGCGTTTACAGAGGGTATAGGTGTTCCTTTCCTTTTTTAAATTTTTAGCAAACTTGTTTCTGAATGTACAGTGGAGGCGCTGGAGAACCAATCCCTTCTTCATCAATGGTTCATCTTCACTTATGTAACCTCTCCACAACAAGACACAAAAAGGCAATTTCTATAGCTGGTTGGCGTAATACAGGAGGAAGAAACTCCTCCCATCGGGGTGGAGTAAGCCAGTACAAAAAAATAAGCCTGCTGTCTTCGTGTAGATCCTCACTGATCGTGCTGGCACACAAATAAGGCGCTGGGGGCAAAGTTGTGAATAGCTGTTAAACAGCTGATGCGTGGGCCCGCTGTGCTTGGAGACGGGACCACCTCGTCGCCAAAATTAAGCATGCGAGGAGGACGGTGAGCGGAAATCACCTTTATTTTACTTGGGTAAAATACAATCAACTCGACAGTCTCCAAGCGCCCCCAATACCGCTGCTCCGTCCAACAGTCATCTCCTTCCGACTTCTCCCGGCGTTTCCCTCGCGCCGCCGTCAAAACGCCTAGCAACCCCTTCACCATCGGGGTTCTAGTCGTGAGGCCGTGCGCGAGGGTACGCACGCAAATACAACATTCTTTTACAATGCTCAGCTGACAGTGGGTTAGGCTTGATATGGTTTACAGGCCTTCAGAGAAATAATCTGCTTTCTGACTTATTTTTCTTGCTTTTATTATCTCCACCTGACATTTGCATTTTAATTCTCTTATTTAAAAGTTAACACTTATATTATGTTTTTTATTAGCAATTTTCAATTTTTTAAGATAAGATGTGAACTCCTGCTTCTCTGGTATATAGCAGTTTTGAAGCAACTGACTATTGTCTTTTAGTCTGATGTAACCAGTGCAACATAGTCCAGAAGTTGTTTGTCCACAGGCTTATACAAAGATCAATGATTTAAAGAAGATATGTAGAAGGGAGAATGTCCTCCTAAAGATTGAGGGCCAGATGTCCGATTCGGTTTACCGGTCGCAAATGGCCTAATGGGCAGTTTGTGACCGGTAAAATGCTTTTTGGCATGTCCCAACCCTATTTTGTGAGTTGATAACCTATTACTGATTCACAAAATAAGGTTTGTGAGTCGCTATTAGGAAGGGTGGTTTTAAGGGCATCCCTTCCTAATAGTGAGTTGCACTGGTATGTAGAAATGTTTTGCGACTGGGAATGTGATCGCAAAATGTTGGCAGATTACCACCAACTTCAAATTGGTGGTAAGCCACTGGCACACAGGAAGGGGTCCCCATGGGACCCTTCCCCTTCGTTAAAGTGGGTGAAAACATTTTTTAAGAGCAGGCAGTGGTTCCACAGGCCACTGCCTACTTTTGAAAATATGAAAAGAAAACTTCTCAGTTTTCTTACTGTAATGCATCCTGTTTTCCTTTAAATAAAACGGGTTGCATTACAAAAAAAAAGATTGCTTATTTAAAAAGCAATGACATACATGGTAGTCTGCTGACCGCAGCAGGCCACCATCTCGGTCATTGTGGTCATTCCCTAATGGGTCGCAAATTGCACCCTGCCTCATGATTATTAATGAGGCAGGTCTCTTGTGACCCATTTTGAATTAGCAAACAGTGTTAAATAAGCTGCTGTACATAGCTGTTTGCAAGTTCCTAATTGCGAATCGCAAAACGTTGCTATTAGGAAATCACAAACGTCAAGCTACATACATGTGGCCCTGAGTTATCCAGACAAGCTTCGACAGAAGCACCAAAATGGTGCTAGTGAGTGAGTAATGTTAGACAGGTGCATGTCCCACAGATGATTCTAACTGTTCTACACAACTTTCCTGACCTTAGATCTGCAGTACTATATAAACCACTCAAATAAATTAATATTGCCTGCTATTAGTTTTTTAAGTTTCTAAAAATAACTCTGTTATTTCCTTGCTTTAATTTTGCCAAAGTCTTGCTTAAAGATATGTCACATTGGCTCGCAGCATCATCTGGTCAGTCCAATTTTGTTGTCCCAATCATTTTATCTCCTCCCTGGTGGCAGACAGTCCAATACACGTTCACCGCTAGTGGTAACCATTGTCACCACTTGGGGAAAATAAATGTATCTATGTGTAGCGATGGAAACTTTAATCTGTCCCACCAATCGGTCGTTATCCCAGCAGTAAAACTGTTGTCACTGGATTATTGTACTAGACTAACAAGAATCTAACAGTTCATTCTTGTCCTTCGGGATTAAAGTTGACTTAATAATATATACTGGTGGTATCTGACATTATCGTCTTGCATATTATAACAACCATATACATAAGAAATTGGTGATTAGTTTTTTATCCTCTTCCTGTTTGCTTAAATTAAGCAACTATAACTCGTCTAGTAACATTAGAGTAATGCTAAAGCCTGAAAAAGCTTGAAATCAGAAATTTGTGTTAGCTCATCTGCCTAATAACACACTGATTGTCTGCTTCTGGCACAGCCATTGGGGCAATACTCCATCGCCATAAGAAGGAGCCACCCCTGGCTCTAACTTGAGAAAACGCGAGACCCATTGCATTGCAAATACTTGTTTTACTTTAAGAGGTAGAACTAGTGAATTGATGTCTACATAAAGACTGTCAGCATTGTTTACATAGAGGCTAAAATGTCGACTATTTCTAAAATATGTGAAATACTACGTAACTAGTCTGCTCTGCATTTTGAAAGTTTGTTTAATCATTTTTTGGTCTCTTGATTTATATTGTTGTATTTAACTCATTCAGCATTTTGATTAAGAATGTGGATGTGATCTACCTTCTACCCACTTTCTTTTTAAATTTTCTTCTGACCTTTTGGGCATCTTTATAGATTTCATTTTAAGTACAAATGTGGGTTGGTTTACATGCCAAAGAGTCCAATTTGCATTTTCTGTATTTCAAACACAAACAAGGTTTATCTGACATATTAAAAAGCAATAGCTAATAATCTTTGCTATATGGGTCTACCATACCCCCTGTTCTAAACTGGGCGGGCTGTCCAAAAGGTGCAAGCAACAACCCTATGCTGGATTAGCCACTGTCTACAAGTTTCGGACACGGGGCCCTGTGACACCGACCAATCGAAATTAGATGTTCACCCAATTCAAAATGAAGTGGGACAACTGCCGTTTTGGCGACTGGGGTATCTTTCCATATTTGAGGTATGCCCTGCCTGATGATTACTTTCTTCATTTTACAGAAGCTGAATAATGACATAAACATCTAATGGAACCCTGCTGTTTTTTCATGTAGGAAGGACCATACCATTGTCATTATATTTGTTTGAAATGAGGTTATGAAAAGTTTCAAACCTGTGACTGGGTAAAACTCTGCAGATGCATTAGGGACTTTTCTCTCCTTTCGCAAGAGATAAATGTGGTAAATGATGATTGCAAAGAAAAAAGTGCTATTGGGTTTTGGAGGCAATACTAAGTTTTTGATTTTCGATTCACGTATTTTTTTTATTTTGAAGTTGAATGTCTCCAGAAGAACTGCTGTGCTGTAGTGTCAAGCAGTGATCTTTTTCAGTCTTACAGGTGGGCCAGAATCTTGCATATGTTTATGATCTATCATCGGTTTTGGGGCATCACTTATATATTTTGGAAGTTATTCCTTTTCTTAACTCCTAAGGAATTTGTTGTAATCTCTCCGTTGTTTGTCATAGCGTATTTTGTCTTCTTCAGTTATTGAATGAAGCCACTGGTATTCCAAGTTGCAACTAGTATGGTTCAGCTTGGCTATATCTGTGTTGTATTAGCTGTTGGTGGATTTGAGGCCAAGCTCTGGTTTTCTTGTTTTTGATAGTGCTACCTTGTCTAGTGTAATGTCTGTGTTGAAAGACGGTTTACCAGCCAAGACTTGTTGAAATTGTTGTTTAGGTTGCTTCAAGCTCGCTAACCCTAATAAAGGGACTCACATGGATCATTTATAGAGACTTTTTAATGTTAGGGTGATTGGCATTGCAGGATTGAGAGGATGGCAGAGTTAAAGTTCTGGTCAAATATGGCGTTGCACCAATTCAACTGAGTTGAATAGGAGAAAATATTAGCACTAGTTTAGTTGTTAGCTGATCTGTATTTGTTGAATTCTTATTGAATTCCAAACCAGGGGTTGGTTAAAAAGAATATTGTATCTGTTTTTGAGTTTTGAGGTACCCATAATTTAAAATTCCTCAGGATCATCTTGTCGCGGATTGCAAATAATTGGCCATTTAAAGGAATTTGTCAAAGAATATAGGATTGTATCCTCCTTAGGATGTAGCCCTTCACAGTGACAACAGCGATGTCAGGATTGATTGTGCAATGAACAGCAACACACTCAAATGATGGTTACTTTGTGGTAGGTAGTTCTGTGCAGATTAGGCCTGCCATATGACGTAGTGCCACCTCCCTTAATGTTTGTGTTTTTGTAACCAGGAGAAAGAGAGTAGTTGGCGAATGAGTTGTTTCTATACCATGTATCTGTTAGAACAACCTGTGAGTTATCAAAGTGCTTTCGAGTGAGTGAAGGTTGATGACTCATATTTTATGTCTAGACTGCTATTTGAAGTAGGGTTGAGCCTGAGTAGAACCTTACTGGGGACATTCCTGCATTTTAGCAAAGCTGTATCAGTGACACAAATCAAGAAATAGGTTCAGATAGACTGAGGGTTTTGGGATGTTGGAAATTAGCTTACTGATTGAGGGAGGTGAAAGCCTACTGAGCAGCAATCACAATCTCTCTTGGGGTGAAACCCAGGTAAACCACAAATTAACTGATGCATAAGTGATAGCTTAACTTAGAGGCAATGTGTAAACTATTTCTGCATCATTTCAAACAGTAATAAAGTGAAAACATAACACAATAAAAATCCAACAGCAATTTAACAAAATGTTAAAAAAAGAAATAAATTATTTGAGACCAAAACAACAAAAATCCAATCAATATAACCGGAGATGTACAATTTTAAAGATTTAAGTCAAAATAGCACCAAACAGCCCAAAGTGCCTACTGTGGGTATGTGGTTGCCCTAGACCTGGATAAAGTTGCAAGTTCAGGCTAATCATGAAGGAGCATGGGCTCACTACAGGGATCCAGTTAGGCCAGCTGAACTAGAGCACTTTAAATGCTTGTTATACATTGTTGCCAGATACTGTGTTGAAGTTGCGTTATGCAGCTGAGGCGAAGCGAGGTCCTGGTGTGGAGATGCGTTGAGCAACATCGGTTCCAGGGATGCTGCGAGGCTGCAGTGCAAGGTCCTGCATCATCATTGAGGAAGCTGTTAACTAGGGATTTGTGATGAGAAGTTCTGTGTCAAAGATGTGTCGCACACTGACTGGTTCTCAAGACGTTGTGGGGCTTATGATGTAGACTCCTATTTCATCATAGAGGATGCTGTAGATGAAGGACTAGCAATGCGAAGACCTGCATCGAGGATGTGTACAGGATGGTTTCAAAGAGGCTGCAGGCCGTAATATGAAGTGTGGTCTCTAGGATGCGTTGTGCAGCGGTTCAGA
Source organism: Pleurodeles waltl (assembly GCF_031143425.1). Lineage (NCBI taxonomy): Eukaryota > Metazoa > Chordata > Amphibia > Caudata > Salamandridae > Pleurodeles > Pleurodeles waltl. The sequence continues at coordinate 931,608,655 of NC_090448.1, read as the reverse complement.
TGCAGAGTATTATGAGGTGATATGTTGCACTGCTGTACCGATGTATCATGCTGCATTGGTTCTGCTGGGACCACAGCTTGGCTGACAGAATACCATCAGACCCACTCCAGACCCACTTCCAAGGGTCCAGGACTGAGTCAGCACCACTTGGGAGGACAGGACTCACAGCTGGCAGAGTCCTGGTGCTGGGTACAAGTTTGTGGAACCTTTTCTGTCCATTAGACTTTGATCATGAGGCCATCCAACTAATCCTTGGAGTCACTCTGGTGGCCCTTGGTTTAAACTTTAGGCCCAGTCCTTCTCACTCATGGAGGGGTGCAGGGCAGCAGGGCAGCACAGCAGAGCAGCAGAGTAGCACTCCTTCTTGCAGCAAAGCAGCTCAGCAGTCCTCATCCTAAGACTTCCACAGGTTCAGAGGTGAACTGAAAATTTGGGTATGAGGTTCCATTATTTATATCTGGTGTCCACTTTGAAGTAGGAGAAGGTTCTGGAGATTTCCGCCACTTCTCTCCCGAGGTGTCAGGCATTCCCTTCCTCCTTGCCCTGGCCATGCTTCTCTGGGGATACAAAAGAGTGGTGACAAACCCTTTGTGAGTATGTTCAGTCAGAGCCTTTGTGATGTGCAACTATGATAGGTGACAGATCCTTCCCCTTGTTAAGTCAGAGTGGCTCATCCTGACAGCAACTAGCCTTCCTTTGCCTCACTATCTGGGAGCATTACACAAAGACCAACCGTCAGCCTCACCTAGCCATGTGACCCAGGGACAGGCTGCAAGCACCATATGGGTAGGACAAGAAAATTCCAAACTTCCTAAAAGTAGCATTTTCAGAATTGTGACTTAAAATCTGACTTTACCATTAAATATGACTTTTATTTACAGTTCTTTAGACACCAAACTCGACTCATAGAATTGCTCCCAATGGAAAATTACCACTTATTAAATGTAATAAGGATACCCAATGTTAACCTATGGGAGTCGTAGGTCTTGCACTTCAAAATCATTAAAAAGATCTTCTATTGACTTGGTTTTCTATATAATCTGAAACAGTAATCATCCTGACCCATCAAGAACTGATGACATGCACACAGTTTGCAAAGGATTTCCTCTGTAGTAAACTAAAAAAATTCTCCAAAGTCTGCATGAGGCAGCAGTCTGTAGGCTGACTTTATGCCAAGTGTCAGAAGCATGCTTCCAGTTTTGGCAAGTGTGCTTTGGCTTCCAGTAGTTCCCGGAGCACATTTGAATGTGAAGTATGTAGTCCATAAGACTTTCCATAAAACAGACTGGCCTATCCAGCCAGCAATCTGTGCAGATTTTCAATTATGTAAACAATATAATATGGCAACACATTAATCCTTCATACTCTAGGTCAGTGGTTCTTAACCTTTTGACTTTTGAAGGACAACATTTAATCATTACTTGAACCCAAAGACCCCACTGAATCATTATTAGACTCCTGGGTACCTCCAATGAAGCATTACTGGAACCCAGGGCCTATGCTTTTTCGATGATTTGAACTGCAAAACAATATACAAAAATACACAGAAACAAGTATTCATCAAATAAATACACAAATTATTAAATATTTTAGTTAATTTACAAACAAATATTTTAAAAAAAACAATTTTAATTTTAATAGGAATGCTGGAGCATTTCTAAATTCAACTGAGGGCACCTATCATGCATACTGTATTCTGTTTGATGCACAATTTGAGGATGCTAAGTTAATTGCTTGGATCCATGTTCAAATTCCTTAGCATTTATTGAATGTTTTTAAATTTTCAACTGTACCTTTTGAGACTTCAATAGTCTGTTAATACTATTTAATTTTCTAAGAAGTCATGGGTTCCCTGAGCTGGCTACAAGGACCCCCAGGGTCCCCTGGACCACAGGTTAAGAACCACTGTCAACGTGACAAAGGTCAAGAACCAACAACTGCATATTCTTTGTCCAAGTCTCCATTCCACGCAACTAGCCTTCCATAAAGACCATGATGACACAGGATGGCATAAAATGTACATATTAACACAAAACATGCTTATTCAATCAATAAATGAAACCTGGGCAAATCTACACTTTGAGTGCCCTTTGATATGTGTCACAGAACCACTTTATGGTGTAGGTGTGGTCTATAAAAATTAGTTTGTCACACAATGCAGCACAGCACAACAAGTCACCTTGCTGCGCTGCACTTTGTGACAGGAAAAGGTCATGCATGCCCCATATTTAAGGTAATACGGTGAATTCCCGTCTTTTCCTCTGTGCTGACACCCTTTTGGCAGACAAGCACCAATGCAGGCACACTTGCACCATGGTGCAAGGGTGCCAGTGTTGCATGCAGGATGTTTTTGTGTAGGAAGGGGAACCAATCCTGAGGGGCATATTCCTCTTTCTGTGTGTGTTGCAGAAGGCAGCACACATAGAAAGAGGAAGTAATGAGTAGAAATAAAGATATGCCCTTGTTACGCCTCACCTCAGAAGGTGTATCTTTTTAGTGCGTCTCCAGGTCTAACAGTTCTGGTAAATCTGGGAATGTGTCAAAGACCATGGGAGTTCCATGGGAACACCCAAGCAATGCCTGTATAACACCTTCTTAAGGCAGAGTTAAGCATAACGGTGATCTGTGTTGTATTGGCTTACTCCAGATTTATGGAGCCACTCTGAGCCACGGAAAATGGCCTTGTGAGGCTTCATAAATCAAATGTAAGGTTTGCATTGCTCTTGCACCACGTAGCCTGGGACAAGAGCAGTGCAAAATGGCTCATAAATAGGCCCGCTATTTTATAACATAACAACAGAAAACAGCTTTTTCTAACGTACAAAAGTCAAAACGCGATTCAGTAACTTGTTACCAAATCGCATTTTCCATTTGCTATTCATTATTTGGAAGGGGCATGTTTAAAGTGTCCCTTCCAAATACCGAATCAGTATGGTACGCATTACTATTTTGCGAGTAAATTCAGGTAGCAAAACAGTAATAATGTGCTACCAATTAAAAACAGGTAACCCATGGACCACTACCTACTACTAAAAATCTGAAACACTTTTATTTAAAAAAAAACAAGATTGTTTTATCAAAAGGCAATCAGACATGGTGGCCTGCTGACCCAAGCAGGCCACCATCCCTGTGATAACTCTGACTCCTAATGGGTCGCAAATAGCAAACTACATCATTAATATGCATGAGGTAAGTCTATTTGTGGCCCACTAGGAAGGGCTAATGGAACTCAAAAGAGAAGAGTGCCAATTTCCTAATTGCGATTCGGGCAGAATCGCAATTAGGAGAGCAGTATTCCTAATGTTAGAACATCTTTCCTATTGTTACTTTGCCATTCTTATTCAAAAGTAAGTTAAGAGTTGTAATGCACACCTTTGCATAAACTGCATAGACCTTTTGAATGCAAGTACAAACCTCCAGTACATCTCATTTACTAGAACAAACAACATAACCCTTAATGAATCATAAGGGTCGATTTACTGCCAAGTCATTTTTTTTTCAATTAGCCAAAGTTTAAGAGCCCCATAAGAAATGGTTTGTGCAATCACTTGCTAAACATAGAGTGGGGTGGCTTCGGGCGTCAAGATGGCAGTCACACTCCAAGAGCTGCAGAAGCTTCCACCATCCTGGCTGTGAGCTCACCCGAGACGGTCAACGAGTGATGGGGGAGTCGGCGGGAGTGAAAACGGCCGGGCGGACGCGGCTCGGAGGCAGCAGCGGTGCCACGAGAGACCGGGTCGGTGCCGCGGCCCAGGCGGAGAAGACTGGAGGCCGGGGCCGCCCCTGGGTGCTACGCAGGGCCGGAGGCTTGGCTGTTGGAGTGGTGGTGGCCCTTGGGGGAAGGTGCAGCGGCAGAGTGAAGGCGTCCCGTGGACCGAGGCCCAATCCTGGGGCGCACCGGGCAGAGCTCTCCCCGTGTGGCGCCAGAGACAGGTGGTGATCCCGTGGGCTGGGCCCCACGGGAGGAGTGGTGCCGGCCTGCGGCCTGTTGAGTGGTGATGCAGAGGCGGCCGGCCGCAGGCAGAGGACCTCGGCGGCAGGAGGAAGTGCAGAGGAGCGGAGCCTTGAGGCCTGGTCGGCGGAAGTGCAGGGACAAACGGCTGGTCTCTTCGGGACTTGGTGGCAGGCCCCGCGGGCAGAAGCGCCTTTTGGGAGCCCGGCCTGTGTAACGGAGGAGTGAGAGGAGGCAGTGGCTGGGCCTGGGCCGCCCTGGTGGACGGTACAGGGCCGTGGCCCAGGCACAGACCAGTGAAGCCGAGAAGACGGTGGCCCACCTGACTGCCCCCCGGGGCTCCAGGATTCCCTGGAGGCCCCATGCACGTGGCTGGTGGATGGGAGACATTGGCGCGAGGGGTGGAGGGCCTGGTGTCTGCCCCAGTGGACGACGAGGGCCGGGCGCTGGAGTGACTAGCGGAGAGGCTGCTATAAGGCCTGCTTTCTCCCGGAGTCCATTACCTTCGTGCTGCTTGCTGGGTGGCGGTGGTCGAGGCTGCCCTGAGAGGAGTCCACAATGTAGAGGTGTCGGGTGCCGGCCCAGCTCGGTGAGACACCATGGAGAAAGACAGAGCCAGCAGGAAGCCCCCGACGACACAGCAGCGGATTGACCAGTTCACCACACAAGAGCCTGTCGGGACTCAGCACCTGGGTGATCTGCGTCGGACGGCACAAGTGCGATCCTCCAAGCTATTCAGTCCTCGCAGCTAGCAGTGGAAGATAAGATTGGCGAGGTGCGTGAGGACGTGGGTTTGTTGCGGCAAGACCTCTGGACTGCAGTAGGTCGAATCATGGAGGTGGAAGGTCGTGTCTCCCAGGCGGAGGATGAACTTGCGGACCTCAAGACTAAAGTAGCCCCGCTGTTGAGCCACATGGGTGAGATGCACCTCCGTGCTGAGGATGCGGAGAACCGCTCTAGACGCAACAACTTGCGCTTTGTTGGCTTTCCCGAGGGGGTGGAGGCAAATCAGGCACTTGAGTTCTTAGAAAACTGTATCAAGTCCTGGATGCCCGAGCAGCGCCTCTCCCTCTGGCTTGCAATAGAACGGGCGCATAGTGCTATTGTACCCCGCCCCCGCCCCCGCCTGGTGGGCCAAGGAGGCCAATGATCGCCCGCTTCTTGAATTTCAAGGACCGTGATATCATCCTTAAAGAGGCCAGACTCTGCCCAGACCTTCGATGGGAAAACCACAAGATTCTGGTGTTCCCAGACTACATCTCTGAAGTCCAGGCCAGGCGCTGCTCATATGAAGGTGTTAAGCAAAAACTCAGGGCGATGCAGCTCACATATATGCTCCTCTTCCCCGCTCGTCTCTAGGTCCTTACAGACGGGAAGTCCTTCTTCTTTGAGTCCCCTGAGGTGGCATGGGACTGGTTGACTGAGGAGGGCGTTTTGGCGCAGCTCGGCTGCCCCGGCAGGCACGCGGGTGGGACGCAGACACACCAGATCCCATTGCAGGAAGCGAAGTGGTGGGACAGCCCAGTGGGCAGAGATTCGAGGCCGGGACCTGGTCGCCTGACTGGAGAACACACCCTGGACCCATCTGGAATCCTGGATTCTGCTCAAGCGGGGAGGAGGATCGTCTCAGCCAGACTCCTGCACTAGACTGACGAGCAGCGGCATAGTCTCCGTCCGGTGATCCCACTCAAGGAGGCATTTTCCCTGGTAGAGGATGGTCCGGATGGGTGGAAGCTAGATTGCAGATAATCTGACTAAACGGAGGGGTCCACCACTCCACACCAATGACAGACATTTTGGTCCTTAATTCTTGGTTGGGTCTTTGGGCGACAGATGCTTCGGGGGTTGAAGTATGGGGTGGGGGTGGTTGGGGGCGGGAAGTTAATTAAGATGTTATGTTGTGATGTTTCAGTACGGTTTAAATGTCGTTACCTTACCTATTCCTTTTTCTCCACTGGCGGGCGCGCGACACATAGCCTATCAGGAGCACCCCACGCTCAGCCCTCTTTGACACAGGTCCATAAGTGGAATGTGAACGGGCTCCTGGACAAGATCAAGAGATCCGCTGTCTTCCACGCTCTTCGCAGATATGCACCATCTGTGGTTCTGCTCTAGGAGACCCATTTGTTAGGTACTAAATGCCCAATGCTCGCGCGGGGAGGATACGACAAAGTCTACCATGCAGGGTTCTCTAGGGGATCCCGGGGGGTGGTGGTCCTTCTGCACCGTTCCCACTCCATAGTGGTGACTGCCACGCAGTCAGACCCATATGGGTGCTACGTTGTGGTGTCCAGCATGCTCTGAGGGCAACCGGTGAACATTATAAGCGCCTACGCCCCTCCCAATGCACTGGATGGCTTTTTGCGAGCTCTTCGTGACGTGGTTTCAGGGCTCCCGCCGGACTGACTCTGCTGGGTGGAGACTTCAACTCTGTTCTGGACCCTGCATTGGATGTTTCTGGTCTGGTGTCCGCAGGTCGCGCTTGTCGGGCATCAGGGCTGAGTGGCAGGGCCCAGGGCCTTGGCCTGTGCGAGGTGTGGCGGGTGTGACACCCTAGAGACCAGCGGTACACTCACACTTCGGCGGCTCACCACACGCACGCTTGGATCGATCTTATTTTTATGCCAGCCCTGGACATTGCCAATGTCACTGGGGCAGAGATATTGCCGCACTGGGTTTCAGATCATGCATAGTAACAGGTCCGTTTGGGAGGTTCAGATCTGAACGCCTGGGTTCTCCAGGACAGAGAATACACTCAAGCAGTGAAGGACCACCTTGCACAGTACTTCAAGCACAATTTAGGGTCGGTGCGCTCACCAGGTATGATATGGGTGGCTTGTACGGCCACCCTCAGGGGGCATGCTAGGCACCTCCTACGCATCTAGAAACGGGCACCTGACCAGAGGGTCTCGGGCCTAGAGGCCAGGCCGCTACGACTTGAGCGTCAGCTCGATGTCTTGGCGTCCGCTTCTGCATCGAGACAGCTTATCTTGCAGGAAAGAGATCAGGCACTCTGCTCTTGAGACAGCAAAGCATATCTGGCGTGCCTCAGCGGCTCGGGTGTACGTCTGGGGGGACAAAAACGGGAAGCTCCTACACTTGCTGGCCACCCGACCGCTGAGATAATTGATAAGCTGGCGGCTATTTCTAAAATGCCTGGTGAAATTGTGCAGAGCTTAGCCAACTACTATGCGCGACTTTATGCAGAATGGCCCCGGCCACAACCAGAAAAAGAGGCCCCTCTGCTAGGGGATGTTGTCCTCCCTCGGCTTTCACCGACGTATAGAGGTAGGCTGGATGAGGCCATTAGCCTTGAGGAAGTTGGGGAGGCGATCGCGAAGCTATCTCCGGGTAAGACGCCAGGACCGGACGGTTTCCTGGCTGAACCCTATAGTAAGTGTGGTGACATCCTCGGCCCCCACTTGCTTGCTATGTATGAGGAGGCCGAGGCGACAGGCTGCTTTCCCTCAGACATCGACCAGGCCACGATAGTGGTGATTCCCAAGACTCGCCCCCGTCACGGTACTGCTCCGCAAACCGCCCTATCTCCCTTCTCAATGCAGAGATCAAAGTATTGTCCACGATTCTTGCGACCAGACTGAAGGGGATGCTCCCCTCGCTGATCCACCCGGACCAATGCGGATTTATGCCAACGAGAAGCACGAGGCACTGCATTGAGTGCCTGCATGTTGCGCTGGCCCATCGTGACGCCCTGGCCTCCCTGTTGGCGCTCGTCCTGTTGGACTTTGAGAAAGCCTTCGATACTGTAGTCTGGTCCTACTTGGACCAGGTACTACTGTGCAATGGGCTTGGGCCCAGGTTTCACAGCCTCGTGAAACTTCTTTATTCCAACCCAACCGCGCGAGTGCAGGTGAATGGAGTAACCTCAGACCCGTTCCCCATTTGTCGAGGCACTCCGCTTCTCTTCGTACTGGCGATTGAGCCCTTGTCGAAGATACTCAGAGAGGATCCCCTGATAGAGGGATGGGCTTGGCCCATAGGGCGGGAGGACCGGGTGGCTCTCTACGCAGACAACGTGCTGCTTTTTCTGGCTAACACCGTGAGTAGCGGTCCCCGGACACTGCAAATCCTGGGCCTGTTCTCCGAGGCCTCCGATTTGACTCTCAATCCCAGTAAGTCCCTGCTGGTACCTCTACACCCATCCAGAGATTGTGTGGACTGGCAGCGGGACATCCCTATCAGGCGAAACAGTTTCAAATATCTGGGTGTCCAGGTGGCCTTGCTACCAGAGCTGGCGTGGGCGCTTGATGTCTCCCCGCTTGCCCGACGAGTTAAGGAGGATCTCCAGCGCTGGCAGACCCTGCCCCTCAATCTACTGGGTAGAATAGCACTCTATAAAATGATGATCCTCCGCAGGTTTCTTAATCTGTTACAGAACTTCCCCTACCCCATACCTTGGAAATGGTTCAGAGACATGGAGGCGGTAGTGCGTCAGTTCTTGTGGTGCGGTACTCGACCCAGGCTGGCTCTCGGCACCTGCCAGAGGGATGTCTATGAGGGCGGAATGGGGATGTCTAACATCTATTATTACTATCTTGCTATGCACCTGCTGGTTATAAATGACTGGAAGGGAGGGGGCTGGTCATACCCAGCATACCAACTGGAGCTCCAGACGATGGGTTATCCTGCGGTGCTCTGGGAGCTCTATGGCCACCCTGTCCCCCCATACAATTCCGGAGGTGACAAGAGTGGTCTTAATGGGCTGGTGCAAGGTGTCATGACCACACAAACTTGCCAAATCAAATCAAAGAAATGCTTGAGAAAAGCAAAGAGATATCCTCAGTGGAGACAGCTAAGCCCAAACTGGAAGAAGATTTGCAGAGTAATCTTGCGCTTATTTCAAAGGAAGAATCAAGAAGAGAAGATTCAAGATGGCCGTCGTGTGTCCTGAAGGTTAGTTACAGTTCTAGTCTTGCAATCAGTTGGTTGCTAGTTTACGAGCTCACCAGCTGGAAGCTTGGCACTTCAACTGAGGTCTGACAGGAATCAGTTGTGTGGAGAGAGCGAGTGCTTCAGAGCAGAAACTCCTGTGAGGTAAAATTACACTTGAAGACTATTTTACAGAAAACTGGATAAATATTGTCCAGGTTTATTTGAGGAGTTTGATAGTAGACCGTTCCAGTGGAGGTTTGGCAAGGCTACAGAGTTTAATGTATGAATAAACCTTATGTTTACAAGGTTCCTGTTTAAGATACCAAAGTCAAAAGAAAAACGAACTTTAACAAGCAAGTATTTACAAATACCAAGGTTATAAACGAAGGCCGAGTTTAACGGAGAAATGAATGTTAACAAGTAAGCATTTACAAATGCAACGGTAATAAACCAAAGTAGAGTTTAAAAGAGAAATGAACTTTAATAAACAAGCATTTACAAATACAAGTTATCAACACATCTCGAAGTAAGAAAGAAGAAGCAAACTTTAATAAAAAAGCATTTACGAATACAAGTATTGACAGAAGTCAAAATAAGACAGGAGAAACAAACTTTCACAAGCAAGAATTACCAATGTAATAAACGTAATTGAACTCTCTAATGTAAAGTAGAAACCAACTAACATCAGCTGATTTGGAGAACGCATTATCACCAACTACATATATATATAGCAACATAAAACCAATCTCTAACAAAGGTTGAGAAGTTCTTCCAGAATCAGTAATAAGCATTTTTAAGAAGAGCTTATCATTTATAGAGAGAAGCAAGGCTACACAGAACTCAGGGTGAGTGAAGAAATAATAGAATTAAAGAGAATTAAGTGTTAAGAGTAGAAAGTGTAAAACTGATGTTGTTGCGACTGTGACTCTTGCAGGTGCTGCATCCAATCTTAGACGTGAAGAGGCAGACTGATTACTGACGTTCATCATCTCTGTGGCAGTCTCTCTACAATCCCATTCCCCTTTCCCCCTCCGGGGTACTCAGCACGAAGGATTAAAATTAGTTGTGAGTAGCTCGGGTCGGGACTGAGGAGTTATCTTCTGCTTCTGAGGAAATCGAAATGAAGTATCCTGACACGAGGCCCAGAACAGGTCGGGTGGTGAGGCCATCTCACCCAGCAGATTCGACTGTGGCACGGGGTGGTTGGCAGAGGTTTCAGCCCTGGAGGGCTTTCACAGATAGGACCTTATAAGAATCTCCCTACTGGGCGATGTCTGGAAAGGGTCGAACATGTGCTCCTTTGAAGAGCTCCAATGACACTTTTCACTTAATAAGACTCAGTTCCATAGATACTTGCAACTCTGACATGCTCTACAAGTACACGTTCTGGTGGGGGAGAGCCTTCCTGAGTTCAGTCCCATGGAGGCGAAGGTGCTGATGGGAGGCCTGGGTGGCGGGGGTGTCACAGATCTACAGCTCCCTTGTTATTAACACCGCTCGACCTCTGGACGAACTCCATCGGAGGTGGGAGGAGTGGCTGGGCCCAATGGATGACGAGGACTGGAGGGAGGCATTGATGGCCCCTCGGGCCATTACCATGGCCATCCACTTTCGAGTGTTGCAGAATACTATTTACACACAGCCTACCTCACACCTGTTAGACTACACAGGGTGGGTCTCAGTCCCCAAGCTGATAGTCCCCGTTGTTCCTGCCCAGATGCTGATTTCTATCATATGGTGTGGTCCTATCCGATCATTGCATCTTATTGGAGAAGGGTGGTGATGGAGATTTCCGGGGTCCTGCAGGAGGAGGTGGTCACAACCCCATTGCCGCTCTTGTTGGGGGTCCTGGAAGGGGTGGTGTCAAATAGAGCCGCACGCGTCTTCCTGGGTGTGGCATGTGTAGTGGCCAAAAGAGACATTGTGGCTGATTGGAAAGTGAGGGCGGCGCCACCGATAGCCAAGTGGCGCCGTGGAGTGGACTGGTGTGCACAGCGAGAGAAACTTGTATGTGAAGCTAGAGGCTGCCCGGACAAGTACAAGAGAGTGTGGGTAGGGTGGGAAGCCACCTGGGGTGCGGAGTCGGCGCTGGGGCCGTGAACGACCTGTTGTGGGGCACCAAGTTATGACAGATGTTACCAACAATTCCAAATGTATCCGTGTTGAATACCCTTGATGTTTGGCGCTATTCCAAAACTTGCTTGGGGGTACAGGAGGTGACCTGTTTTACAATCTGTGTTCATTGTTTTCCTTTTTGTGAAAAACAAATAGAGACCTTTATGAAAAAAAAAAAAAACAGAGGCCCTCATTATGACCCTGGCAGACTGGGGAGAAGTGGTGGTAATACCGCCAACAGGCCGGAAAAAAAATGGAATTATGACCATGGCTGTGAAGCACACATGCAAAGTTGAGAAACTTTGGAGAAAACAAATCTTTTCTCCTACTTTGCACATACCTCAAGGAGACATTTTTAGGCACAAAGCTCTGTCCACAAATGTTAGTAGATAGGACTGTGTGTCAAAAGCCATGGGTGCTAACGTTCCTGTCCCTTCCCATCGGATCCATTATGATTCCAAGTAACAGTGCAAAATTCTACTTTCAGTTACTTGTAGGCAACGTTTTAGCAAAAACAAGTTCGGCACTGGGAAGTAAATAACAAGCCAACACGTTGCACTGGTTCGCATCACCTTTGTTGACTTTGCACTGGCACGAAGTGTTTGTAAATCTGACCCCAGTGCAAAAATAGTTATGTAGCAATGGAGCATGGAATACTATTTGTATACTCATATGCGGACTTGTAAAGGTCACAAGTGCCATCTTGCAGTCACTTTGGCGTGTTCAAAGCATCGTAAGTTAAAGTTTATGAAAGCATATTTAGTAGACTTTGCAATAGGTAAAGTGTTTTTGAATGTGAAGCATATCTAACTCCGTATTCCTAAGAAATTACCATTTGTGTAGGAGCATCATTGAAGGCCTGCATGAATGGTTAATTTTTCAGTAGTTTTCTAGAGTGTAAGAGTTTGGATTTTGCCCTGAGGGGTGGATCGTATTGTTCCAGAGTTTGGAAAATTGTAGTCATGTGGACATTCTTCCATGTTTTAGCCATTTAGACCCTCTCTGTTGAGTCAGATTTGAAGTAGCTGATCTAGAGATATTAGAATATAGTGAGGGGTCAGGTTTTGTGAGAATTCCAGGCCTTTTACCCAATTGCACATGCATATGATTTGTAATGTATTTCTTGGAGCTACAGGGAGTCAGGGGAATGTTTTCAACCCCAGGTTCATATGATTTTGAATCCACAGATTGAGACATCTGGCCTGATTTAGAGTTTAGCGGATGGGGTTACTCCATCACAAATGTGAAGGATATCTTGTTCACCATATTACGATCCCATTAAATCCTATGGGAACTGTAATATGGCGGACGGAATATCCTTCGCATTTGTGATGGAGAAACGCATCCACCAAACTTTAAATAAGGCCCATAGCCTGATTGCAAATTCTGTAGATTTTGTGTTCATTTCTTAGGAAAACCCCGCCTTAGAACACCACCATACAAGAAAAAGACTATAGGTGGTACATCCTTCTCCGTCCAAGCAGCCAAACTATGAAATTCATTACCCCCAACTATAAGAGCCACAGATAACTTTCTTGTCTTCACTAAACTACTCAAGAGTCTGACTCTTTCCTTCATAACCACCTTTTTCAAAAAACTATGAACTGCATATGCCTATGTGGATAAATATTTTTTCAGACTATGGGGGTCATTCTGACCCTGGCGGCCACCGACCACGGGATCACCGCCAACAGGCTGGCGGTGCTCCCACGAGCATTCTGACCGCGGCGGTTCAGCCGCGGTCAGAAGCGGAAAGTCGGCGGTCTCCCGCCGACTTCCCGCTGCTCGGGGGAATCCTCCATGGCGGCGGAGCGCGCTCCGCCGCCATGGGGATTCTGACACCCCCTACCGCCATCCTGTTCCTGGTGGGTCTCCCGCCAGGAACAGAATGGCGGTAGGGGGTGCCGCGGGGCCCCTGGGGGCCCCTGCAGTGCCCATGCCAATGGCATGGGCACTGCAGTGGCCCCCGTAAGAGGGCCCCACTGTGTATTTCAGTGTCTGCAATGCAGACACTGAAATACGCGACGGGTGCAAACTGCACCCGTCGCACCCCTGCAACTACGCCGGCTCAATTCTGAGCCGGCGTCCTCGTTGCAGGGGCATTTCCTCTGGCCCGGCGGGCGCTCTTTTGGAGAGCGCCCGCCGGCCCAGAGGAAATGTCTGAATGGCCGCCGCGGTCTTTTGACCGCGGTGCGGTCATTTGGCGGCGGTACCTTGGCGGACGGCCTCCGCCGTCCGCCAAGGTCATAATCACCCCCTATATGTATATTTCTATTTATTTATAGCTTCTTTGGAAAATATGTATTGCTACTATGTCATAACAATAAAATACACACACACTCTTTAAACCTGTCTGACTAAGTATTTTTTACCCATGTTTCTAATTATGTATTGTATGTGCACATGTGTGTGTGTGTATATATATATATATATATATATATATACATATGTATATATATATATATATATGTGTATGTGTATATGTTGTTTCTGTGCTTGTCATGTTCGTGGATCATTGAATTCCTGCTCTCATCTTATCACACTTATCTACTCATCACTCTTATGTCATGTCTCCATCAAACTATCCTCCATTCTCACTCTGACTCATCCCAAATCTCTTCTACCACTTTCATCTCCTAAATATCTCCGCCTAAGCTCTTCCCTCCACATCTAACTCACCAAACCTCACTCTACCTCTGTGACCTCCCACACAACCCTACTAAATTCTCCTGCATTCATCTCACGCTGCTACTATGCTCTCCCTAACCCTTCCACATACTCTTCCCCCTCCACCCCCCTTTACTCATCCCAAGCCTTTGGGTTGAGTAAATCAAGGATATACTCCCAATTAACACCTCTGGATTTATTTCCTCCTCCACCCCTCCATTACTCCAGTCTAACTAACAAACTCTCACATCCGCGGCTCAAATTAACTCATAATAATACTAAAACTGTACTCATTATTTAACGATACTAATCCATCACTAATTCTTGTTGGGTTCCGGAGTAGCGTGCTACTCATTGAAAAGCGCTTCGACGCCTCGTCAGGGGTAGTAAGCGCTATATAAATACGATTATAATATTACGATCCCATTAAATCCTATGGGAACTGTAATATGGCGGACGGGATATCCTTCGCATTTGTGATGGAGAAACGCATCCACCAAACTTTAAATAAGGCCCGTAGCCTGATTGCAAATTCTGTAGATTTTGTGTTCATTTCTTCGGAAAACCAGTGTATATGTATTGTACCAGTCAAGGTGCACCATTAATAAGATTCAGGTAAGCTGCAATGTGTATTGGGTTTCAATGAGAGAGGATTTTCCACAATGTGGATAGTTCGAAGTTACAATTATATTGATCTAGGGACAAAAGAAAATTCAATGTCAAAGACAAATCTATTTTTTTTCTTTCCTGAGACCTGTTCTAAAGTGTTCCAAAACTAGTAGGAAATCAGCATCATGAGTATTGGAAAATGGTTCCACCTTCTGTTATGATTACAGTTTTCGGTTTGTTCAAAAAGGAGAAGCTCTCATTTATCCATCAGTGCATATTTTCAAAGCATTTGGTAATGTTTGTCTCACTGCTTGAGCCATTCTGCAAACTGATGAAAATGTTGCTATCTTCTGCATACTTTTCAAAATGGAGCTGCTAATGTCCATTCACTTGTAAAGGTGGAATCATGAGGATTTTGAGGAGAGGTGGTGAGAAAGAAGAACTGTGTGGTGTGCCACATTTCACATTGCATGTTGTTGGCACAAAGAAACCAATCCAAACATACAGATTATCACCTGTGAGAAAGAATGATCCATTTCAAAGTGGTCTTGGTCAACAATGCCTAGTACTTAAGTCTTTTGATAAAAAGGATGTGATCCTTCTTAGGCCATTGAGAGATCACGCTGTATGATGGTCATTTGACTGTACTATACAGCTAGTTATTATTTAATGCTGGCAAGCATGGTTTCAATTGTTCTCTTTGTATGTGTATTAATTTATATAGTGTGAACTTAGCCAAAAGGCAGTGGAGTGCTGTAAAGTGTCAAAGACATCCATTAAATCAACAGGTGATAGGAGAGGCAACTGGGCTATGGACAGTAAATACATTGTGAGTGAACTGTTCTTTAATGAGGTGAGTCTTCAACTCCTTCCTAAATTGAAGTAGGGTTGGGGCTGATTCCTGGGGTTACAAGGATTTTGTTCCAGTTCCTTGGTGTGTAGATGAAAAAGGTCTCTTACATTGTTTTACTTTTTTACTTTTCTTAGACTGCAGTCTGATGGTGTCATGGTTGCTGGTGTGCCGAGAACCACCAGAAATGGTGAGCTTGTCTGCTAAATAAGCAGGCCTGCTGGTCGTGATGACTTTGAAAATGCAGTGACTGGTTTTCAGCATGGAATGGTCTGGCAAGGGGAACCAATGGAGTTCCATCAGGATGACAGTGATGTGATCTTATTTCTTCAGTCCCTGGATGAGATGTGCTGTGACATGCAGGATGCCCTGAACGGGTGCAAGTGTGACGTTTGCAAGGCATTACCTCCATCTTTAAACTGAATCCAGCCTGCTAATCACAAGTGATAATGCATTCTTGTAGATGTCTTGTTATATCTTTACATTGAGGTATATTTGAGACAGTTTAGTAGTTTGACACAATTTGAGGGCCTAAGATAGGATTTTTAACGAGTGGAGTTATTGCTGAATGCTGCCATGTAGTTGGAACAACATCCAATCACCAATCAATCAATCAATCAGTCATTTGTAGAGTGCAGCACTATCACCCTGGGGATATCTGAGTGCTGGGGTGTGAGAGCTCCAGCAAAGAGCCAGGTATTTAGTTTTGTCTTGAAGTCTGTTAGGGTGGGTGCTGTGTCGAGGTGGAGGGGCAAGCCGTTCCAGTCCATAGCTGCGACATAGGAAAAGGAGCTGCGACTGCTACAGTTGCAACATATTGGGGGGGGTGCTGTTTAGTGGCTAGCGACGAGGAGTGTTGGTGCCTTGCAGGTTGACAGAAGTTCAGTCGGTGGTTGATGTAGGCTGGTTCTTGGTCATGTAGGGCTTTGTAGGTGTGCGTCAGGGTCTTGAACTGGAATCTCTCCTGGATTGAAAGCCAGTGGAGGTCTTGGAGATGGGGAGTGATGTGGGCACATTTGGGGAGGTCCAGGATGAGTCAGACTGCAGCGTTCTGTATGGTCTGGAGTCTTTCAAGAAGTTGGGTGGGGATACCAGAATAGAGTGAATTGCAGAACTTGAGGCAGTTAGTGACGATGGCCTGGGTGACAGTTTTCCTGGTGTTGACCATTAAGAAAGGTTTGATGCTTTGTTCTACTATTTTGTTATTTAGTAATGGATGTGATTTTTACATTCTTCTACCTGCAGATTCGAAGCTTTCAGTTTTTTAAAGGGAGGTTCAAGAAACCCCCAACTTCCACTGATTTGAAAGAATTATGCATGTTTACTTTTACTATTACTAGTTTTCAATTTTTATTACTATTTTTACTTTCATTTATTTTTAAAAATAAGAAAATCTTCACATTGTTGTTGAGTTGCAAATGAGTAGTTTCTAATTACCTTTGGGTAGATTAGTTCTTTGAAAATGTTAAAGATAAGGTGTTCTTCCTCTGATTCACATCCTTATTCAACATGAGGGAAGAGGAGCCAGGGAAATTTAGAGATGCAGTCAGCTATATCCTGAAACTGGGTGGGTTTATATTGTGATGACATATTGATTGAACAGTAGTGTTGACAACAGTGGAGGAGGGATGGTGTGTGCTGAAGTTTGATTAGGTTGGGTTCCAACACTTTGTAGGATAACAGCACTAGGCCAGAAACTTGAGTGACACAAACATCCATTTCCTAATATTTGGGACTTCAATGTGAAAAGACTGCTGCACAATTCTAATAGAAGAAAGGGTTTAAAGAGGAATGGTGACTGTTTCCTCCACTTTCTGTTGTTGAGTACAAAGGGCCTTGCAGAAGGCCACGCTTCCTTGTTATACTCTTTATGTATATACTAATTATACTGATCATGTTGTGTAACTGGTGAAATCAATGGCTGGCACAGATGATGTTCGGTAGATGTGAGTGGAGCACTCTTCCAAACAATCTGGAATTTAGAGATCATAATCGGAGTGGTCAAGGAATAACACGTACAATGCTGGGTAGATCTGATGAGAGAACTCCCAAAAACAATCTTGCCATGGAGCAATACCTTCCTATCACAACTCCACACACAACTTCAAGACCACCAACCACTATTTAATAAAAATAGAGAAGATCCAAAAGCAAATGTGCGACATAAGCCTACTCCTCCTCTAAAACCCATTTTTCCTCAGTACATCTGATAACTGTCATCCTTTGAACCCTTGTCTCACAAAGACCTGCTAACGTCCTAGACTTCCTCAAGCATGGCAACCAGTGAAAATGCTATTTTACCCCAATTCTTGATCAAAGCTTCTGGTGAAATTCTGTCATCACCACCAACCAATGGCAACATCTCCCTTAGGCAAGGTATCCTCCCTGTAGTTCTCAAGACAGGCCACATCCTCTAATTTCTGGAGAAACACACATTAGACCTTGACCACCTGGCCAGCTACCTGTTCATCTGCAAGATCATCAAAAAAAGTTAAGCTACAACTTCAAAATCACATCAACACCAACCATTTCCTGCGCAACTACCAAGCCACCTTCAGATCACCCTGCTGCATTGAGACAGTTATCTTACCTTCAAAGATAATGTCCTCCTAAACACAGAAAAAGACAACCCCTGTCTTGTAATATCACTTAATCTCTCAGCTGCTTTGTACACTGTTGACAGCCCCACTCTCATCATTGCCTGAAGTCTCGATTGAAAAATGTCCTTCACTGGCTCCCATCCAATCTATCCAGCTGACACAAATGTGTTTACATGGCCACCCCCAGTCCCCAATAGATCTCGATCACCTATGGAATTCCCCAGGGTTCCATCTTGTCCTGAGTCATCATCAAAGATAGCCCTTTCGGTCTCTATTAGGCCTGGATGAAATGTTATTTACTTCAGAGTAATTGGAGTAATTTTGGTAATTTCACGTAACTCTTGTGATGCAAAATGACTGAAATGACTGAAATTACATGATTACTACTGGTTGCACAATTTGGAGTTACTTTGGGAAATGCCTATCGGAAGAGCACAAGAAAACAGCACAGGTAGTTGCTATCTGCTGCTGTTCATGTTCTGTTGCATTCAACTCTACTTTTGTTGCAGAAAATGCATTCTCTGATTAATTTTGGATTTCAAAGTGCATTTTTCACTAAGAAAACATCTTTAAATGCAGGGTTATGTTCCTCCACTAATTCGGATTAATTGGGCATAATGGTGCTATGACTATGCATTAGCAAATTTATGGGCCACATGTACGAAAGTTTTACGAGTCGCAAATTGGTCGAAGCGCTATTTCCGACCGTGTAAAAAGGGAAATGATATGTTCCAATGCCATTTTGGAGTCCCAAATAGCGATGCGACCAATTACCAACTTACAAAAATTGAGACTTGAAATTGCGACTCACAATTAAGAAATTGCAAATTGTGAGTCGCAAACCGAATGTACAATGCAGTCGCAAATTGTGAGTAGTCGCAAAAAGCCCGTTTTGCACACTCAGATTAGCACTGATTCAAAACAGGTGGTAACCAGAACCAAAGTATAAAAGGCGACCCAGAAAGCATCAGGGTTTCTCAAAATGGCTGCATTATACGTGATTGCATGGAGGATGCGAGTCCAGGCTGCCCAGCAGAGGAGAAGGAGGCAGAGACAGGAGAGGATATACCGAACCAGGAAGACCCTATTTCAACAAACTGAGGACAAGATTTATGATAAATACAGACTGAGAAGCGCAGTTCTCTTAGAGATTATTGAACTGCTGAAACCTCTGCTAGAACGCCAGACAATGCACGGCTAGTCTATCCCCACACATGTGCAAGTGCTCTGCTCACTGCACCTCTTGACCTCGGGTAACTACCAGGGGGTGATTGCTGTTGCTGGTGGGGTGTCCCAAAGTGCCCTGTCATGATTCTTTAGATGGTTCTTAGATTCCATACTCACACACATGTCCAGATACATATACCTTCCCAGGAATGAGGAGGAAATTAACAACACAAAGTTGGACCTCTACAGAATTGCCAACTTCACACATGTAATAGGGTGCGTGGACGGGACACATATTGCAATTTGCCCACCAGCAAATCTGAAATATGTGTTCCGCAACATCAAATGTACCCACTCACTAAACATCCAGGTGGTATGTGATGCCCATTATGTCATTACTGACATAGTGGCTACATTTCCAGGGAGTACACATGATGTATACATATTCAGGCACAGTGGGATACACCGACGCCTAGAACGTGGGGAGTTTGGCGAAGGATATTTATTAGGTACTGTGTAGTACACTCTGATGTCTTAAATACATGTCACTGCATAACCATGTGAAGCCATGCTCATATCTGCTCTTTTGTCACACAGGTGACAATGCATATGCTCTGAGGACATGGTTACTCACCCCATACCTAACACCTGCCAATCTGAATCTCTACAACATAGGATATCAGTGAACCAAAACTATCAGTGAGAGGCCCTTTGGCTTGTTAAAGTCATGTTTACGATCCCTGCACAAAAGTGGAGGGGCACTCCAGTATGCCCCAGAGACTGCATGCAAGATCGTGGCAACATGTGCCATCCTCCACAACAATGCCACCAGACGTGGGCTACATCTCACCCTTGACGACACAGAGTCGGAGGATGAGGAGCAAGAGTTATCACACCAACAGCCTGGGGATGGTAGCATCGCATTGGAGGGCAGACAGAGACGGGACCACATTGCAACTCACTACTTTGACAGGTACGTGGCAGCCAGGTTGTGCAGTACAAAAAAGAATCCCTTTAATGTCAGGAGTGTAATAATGAACGGTTGACGTCTAAACAGCAAGAAAAAAGTAAAATGTAATGTCTGACACATTTACATCATGTGCCTCAGGCAAATCCCAGATCAGCAAAATCACACCCTCCTGCGACCACGGCCACCATGGCTCGATCCTGGTTGGTTCCCTGATCCTTGGCGGGCACTGCTACTCCGCAGGATGCGTGCTTCTGAGGCAGAAACGCTGCTCACGCTGGAGATGTCCTCACTATCCTGAGGGGCATCGCCAATGCCCCTTGCTGCCTGAGTGGTCGCTATTAGGTCCACTGCATGACTGATGCGCCCTAGTCCCCTTTCTACATCACCGGCAAAATGCCCAAGTTCCACCTGTAGCTTTACGGTGCGCCTTGGCAGGCAGGTAGTAGTGGTTGCAAGGTGGCCAAAAGACTGACTCAGCCAGTCCAAACGGGCAGCAGTGTTGCGCTCTCTGCACCTTGCAGGGGCTCTATCTGCCACCATTTTGCTGACCAGGTAATTGATGGAGGCAGTGAGGTTTGCCATGTTATTGTTCATGGTGGTGAATTGTGTGTCAAAATTGGCAAAACCCTGTGAGAGGGTCTGTGCAGGTTCCTGTTCATTAACCACATATGTTTATTTTGCAGGCGGTGACTGCTCAGTAAGGGTGCCTCCAATCCTAGAAATTGTTCACCTGTGACATCCTCCTCACCTTCTGACTGTGTTTGACGTCTCCGTCTCCGCCCAGACCCAGCTGACCTATGTGGCCGACTTACACTCATCTTTGGCCCCGGTGTTAGGTTGCCTGTCTCAGTGTCGATATCTGTCTCCTCGGTGGTCTCACATGCATGGTGGACAAGTGGTGTGGTCATGCACTCCCCTGCTGTTACACGGGCTTCCTCGTCTGCTGTGATGGTGGCAGATTCTTCTCCCTGCACAGTAGGGTCATTGGTGGGTACTAGTGGGAGACCTGTTGGACACAGGGGATACACTGTCAGTGCCTCTCATATGTGTGGTGTATCAAAATAAATATTCCTCAAAAGTTGGACTACTGTACTACATTGCCCATAATGCATTGTTCTGTAGGTTGCAATATAGGCATGGAGCAAATCTGGAGGATGCATACTTTTGTGTACTGTGGTTGTGTGCATGGTGCATTGAATGGTGTGAATAAGTGATTTTTGCTACTTACTTTTGGATGTTCCCGGTGCAGACCTGTCCAGGTCTTCAATTCCTACCACAGCCTCTGGCTCCACAGTGGTCTCCACCATGCTCTCAATGGCTGTTAGAGGTGGTACTGTAGATGGTCCTCCTCCAGTTCCGTGCACCTCCCTCATCCGCTCTGCCACCCTTTCTTTGGTCCTGGACCTAAGGTCGTACCACCTTTTGCGGACCTCATCAATGGCGCGATGGCTGACTCCAATCGCATTGATTTTACTCAGGATGTCCTGCCAGATCTTCTTCTTTTGTGTGTCAGGGACACTCATTGATGCCTTGCCGAACAAAACCTCATGGTGCAGGCAGCATTCCTCAGTCAGGACCTCCAGCTCCTTTTTTTCAAAACTTTAGTTTCCTCTTCCTCCCTGCAGTGGGTGTCTCCTTGTCCTGAGGTGACATAGCTGTAGTTGCTCCTCTCAGCTGGGTGTGCTTCTTCTGTCTGTGCTGGGTAGACTCCTCCCTGTTCCATGGGGGGTACTTCCTGGTTCTGATGTCATCATTCAGAACCAGGAAGTGTGTTTTCTCCTATTTTATTTGCACCTGCTCGCAAATTGTGACCCAGTCGCAATTTGCGACTCCGGACCACACCCTTGAGCAATTTGCGATATAGCAATTTGCAATTAGGCAAATTGCGGTGCGACTCTACACCGAATTGCAAAATGGTTTTGCGATTTCTACCTACATCCTGTTTTGCGAGTCAGAAATAGCGATTTGCAATGAGTCGCTATTTCCGACTCGCAATTCTTTAGCTTCGTACATGTGGCCCTATGTGAGTTCTGCCCACCCAAAATCTCTACCCGTAGAGAACAACCAATAATCCAGCCCTATCCAATTGTATTTGAATGTTACATCTGCTTTAAACATACTGTGGGTTACACACCAAGGCCCATATTTATACTTTTACACGCAAAACTGCATTAGCGCAGTTTTGCGTGTAAAAGTCGAGCACCGGCTAATGCTCTGTTAGCGTCCTTGTAAAGGACGCTAACTGGGTGGGGGAGGCCTAGGGGAAACTGGAGCTTGGTGGCAAATAATGGCGCTACACTGTTTAGAGGCAAAAAAATGCCTCTGAGCAGTGTAACGACATTTCCTGGCTCATAACCCCCATGGACATGGCTCCTGTCTAAGTAAAGACATGAGTCATGCCCACCACCCCAATGGCCATGCAGGGGGCCCCATGTCAGGGCCACTGAGCGGGTGAAAAAAATTATACTTACTAGGAGTTACCTGGGATGGGTCCCCCATCCTGTGGTGTCCCTCTGGTATGGGTGGGGGTGTCCCTGGGACCAGGGAAGGGCACCTGTGGGCTCTTTCCATGGCCTCTGACCATGGAAAAAGGCCCACAGGTCCCCTAACACCTGCCCTGACCCATGTGTTAAATAATGGCGCTAAGCAAGCTTAGCAGCATTATTTAAGGCCCCTATCCCCCCATGCTAGATTTTAGCACGGGGATAAAGATGGCACTACAGCCATATCGTAATTTTCTGGACGGGAACGCCTACCTTGCATCTCATTGACATGTCTACTGCCAAAGTATAAATATAGAGTTAGGTCTGCGCTGAATTAGCGTAAAAAAACTACGCTAATTCAGCACAAACCGAGTATAAATAAAGGCCCAAGGATTTACCTAGGACCCCAGATCATAATGGAATCCTCATGTAGAATGAATCTGATAAGTTGTTTAGTAAGCAAGTCAGTCAACACAGGAAAGTGAATTTGACAAGTCATAATTGACCCATTTTGGGATGACCTACATCTATCAAAAGTAAAACATTTTGTCAAAGGCAAAAAGAGCTCAAGAAAACAAACATTACGATTGATGTAGTTATATGATTGGGAGGTGTTCCTTTAAAGGTATGACAGTCCTACTGAGAGGTGCTGTCAGTATTATTATTACTGCCAGTACTGTTCCTTTCAAGATATATGGCATTACCACTGTTAAGTGTTGATAATGTGTTATTAACAGTGTAAAGCTCTGCTGAGAAGAGAAGATGCAGTGTAATTTGAAGTTGACAAAACAATGGTCTTGATAAAAAGTATTAACACTGCCTCATTAGAATAATGGCATTTCTGTTTTCCGGTACCTTACACTGTCTCATGAAATCCTAGGCAGCTATGTCTTATGATTCTGGTATTGGGCCATTAAAAGAACAGACACTCTGCTTAGCATTGCTCTTAACTTTCTTTATTCATTAAGGGCCAGGTGTATCTTCTGATCCAATAGCGATTACCTAATTGCGATTTTTTGCTAATCGCAATTAATTAATTGCTATTGGAATATATGAAACTCCAGGAGTTTCATACTGCGATTCGCAAGGGCTTGCAAATGGAACTACCTCATCAAAATTCATGAGGTAGGTCGCAATTTGCGAGCCATTGCGAATGGCTAAAATCACAGGGATGGTGGCCTGCTGGGTTCAGCAGACCACCATGTCTGTGATTGCTTTTCAATAAAGCAATCTTTTATTTTTAGAAAAATGCAAAAGGCAAAGAAGACTGTCAAAGAGTCCAGAAATTCTTTTACTTTATGCAGCTCTCCAGAATATCGAGGTGTTGAGGTGGACATAGGAGGTATATCCACAGGTTGAGAAGACAAGGCTTGCTGTAGTGCGGTATTCTCTGCCCACAGTTGTTGTAATTCTTGGGCTTGTTGTTGCACAGTATGAAGCATGGATTGTGCATTTTCTATGACCTCATCCTCTTGTCGCTCCATGAGCTTCACGCAATGCTGATTTTTTGGGCATTGGAATCTGTCACGGTCTGCACGTCTCTTACCACTGTAGGCTGAAGAACTAGGAGGTTCTGGACTGGCCGAGATAGGAGCAACCCTTTCTAGTAGCCATGGTGCTGCTGACTGTAAAAGACGCCAAGGCAGACCGTACCCTCCAGAAGGAGTCCCAGAGGAAAAACCCCAAAAATGGGAAAACACTTCTACCACAGGAACTTCTGAAAAAGAGGTAAAAAACTATGAAAAAAGGGAAAAATAGAATATAATTCTGCAGGAAGAAGCAGGAGCACTGAGAAAACTGGAAACAGGAGGGAGGATCACCACCAAGACAGAAGTGTTTGCAACGCAAGGAAGAAAGGAACTGCAGTGCGTATATACCATGAAACAGGAAGTGACACAACAGGAAGAAAGTACAACACCATCTTGAAATGGGAAAGACCACAGAGAAATGAATGAGAGAAAAGACCAAGTAGAAAAGGAAAAGGAAAAAAGGCATGCTGGGAAGAACTCCAAGGAAAAAGACAATTTGGAACGACAAAGAACAAAGAAGAAATGAAGACAGAAGAAAAATAAAAATAAAAAGGAAGAAAGAAGAGGAAAGACCCAAGGAGGTAATTACAAGAAAAATCATGGAGGCTGTCAGGGGCTGCGGCGCGATCCAGAGCACGAAATGTGCCTCCTGGGCTGCACTGCAGCAAAACGAGCACAGAAAAAACAGGCTGCTGCGGCTCCTGCGTAGTGAAATTCAGACCGCCGGCCCAGCCGTGGTCCAAAAGAAGGATGCCGTGGTAGTCTGCGGCGTCACACAATAAGCCCTTGGAGAACTTAGGTTGAAGGATGAAGAGAGCAGGTCCAGTCCTTGTCACTTCCAGGTAAGATGTAGTAGACAGCAGGCCAACACAGCAGAGCAGGTAGCAAAAAAGCAGTCCCTCCTACAGCACAGCAATCAGCAGGCAGTAGGCCAACACAGCAATGCAGATAGCAAAGTGGTAGTCCCTCCTGGCAGCACAGCAGTTCTTCCTTCTGACAGAATGTCCTTGTTTCCAGTAGAGTTCTGATTTGGTGGGGTTTGGGTTTCAGTACTTATACCCAAATGTGCCTTTGAAGTGGGAGAGACCTCCCTGATTCCCGACACTCTTTAAGGGGGTAATTAGCCCTTTGTGTGAGGAGAGGCACAAACGTATTCAATTGTAAGTGTCAACTCCTCCCTTCCATCTAGCCCAGGAAGACCCATCAGCCTGGTGATGGACCATCATGATGCAAATGTCATACCCCAACTCCTTTTGTGTGTGGCAGTCTAGAATGAATGCACAAAGCCCAGCTGTCATCTATTCCAGACATGTCTTCAAAGACAGAATAGTTGAATTATGAAAATATAAACTTTTTAAAAGTGTCATTTTCAGACCTACAATTTAAAATACGACTTCACCATAAGTTTAAATTGTGAGTCCAGAGATACCAAACTCCATATTTTAGGCTTCAAGGTAACCCCAATGCTAACCTATGGGAGAGATAGGCCTTGCAGTAGTGAAAAACAAAGTTAGCAGTTTTTCACTACCTGGACATGTTAAACTTAAACGCAGATGTCCAACTTTTTAAATGCACCGCACCCTGCCCTTGGGGCTAACCATGGCCTCCCTTAGGGTTGACATATGTAATAAAAAGGAAGGTTTTGGTCTGTCAAGTGGGTGCACTTGCCAGGTTAATAGGACTGCTACTGCTCAAACAGCCTTTCCTCGCATCCACAGAATGACTGCCGGTGGCAGATCGTTTTGCCACCTCGCCGCCAAGACGTGGAACACTCTTCTTATCCACCTGCAACAGACACAGGACCTGCTTACCTTCAGGAGATACCTCAAGACCTGGCTGTTCGAGCAGTAGCAGCACCCCCCTCAGCGCCTTGAGACCCTCACCGGAGAGTAGTGCGCTTGATTGATTGATTGGACAGTTTAAAACTGCACACACCGGCTCTGTAGTGACAGGCCTGAGACATTTTTGAAAGGCTATTATAGTGGGACGCACAATCAATGCTTTAGGCCCACTAGTACCATTTAAATTACAGTCCCTGTGCACATAGAGTGCACTTAACTAAGGACTTGCAAATAAATTATATATGCCACTTGTGGAGAAGTCAATGTTACTATGTTATAGAGTACAGAGCACCTGCACGTTAGCACTGGTCAGCAGTGGTAAAGTGCCCAGAATACTAAAAACCAGCAAAAAGTAGCCAGAAAAACAGGAGGACAGAGGTTAAAAAGTTTAGGAAACCACGCCAGGTCTAACACTATAAAAAATCCAGACCTATTAATATTGACAATACTTGTGATAAAGTATTTCAGAAACCTGATGTATGAAAGTGATAAAGGCAGGGTTTAACATAATCTGCAAACCACTGTATCCAACGTTCCCATCATTCATCACACCACCTGGGATCACCTTCTAGGTGTCCCTCCCTTTACCTTGTAGGAGCTCTCTTTTTAGCTGTTCTAAAGTTCCATGTATCTTTTACTATATGTATAGTTCACATTGAGCTCAAATCAAACGATGTACACCTAAAGGAAGTTAAAAGTGAGAGGAGGTAAAATTGTTTACACATGAAAGGTTTCCATCATTGTTTTCAACGTTGGCTAAACAATTGAAGGTGCTTCTTGTGGACAAAGTTTTGTTTAAAGTATATTTTCTCTCTCTTCCTGAAGTGGAAAAGTGATGTATTTTTTGGAACTCTGAATTGGAATAAATGGGACTCTTGGCCATTGCAAGAGAAAACCTGCCTTCCGGTTGTTCACTTCTTTCGTTTCAAACCCGTTGATGTTCGTGTTGCAAAGATTGCAAGGTGCTACATTTTTGCACCCCTATGGCTTAATGCTGCCATCATGGTCAGGCAGTCTGAAGTCAGCTGGGTGGTGTGGAAAGGTTGCAACATTTGCTATTTGGCCCACATGATCACAAAGTGTGCTGGTTAAATCGTTCTGGGACTTGCAAAGAGATTATGGCTTCCTGGCAGTGCACATCTGGAGGTATACACAACTGAAGGGTGCCTTACACGCGACACTGGTAAGGTGTGGGGAGTCTGGTGATGCTGAAGGGTCTCAACATGTTGCTCTTATCTTGAAAGCTGCTCGAATTCTCTGGAACAGACATGGTATACAACAGGTCATGGTTCATTGTGGAGACAAAACAGTCAGCTGAGGAGGAGACAGATTAGAGTTAGAGTCCATGGTCACCCGGATTTTCGAAAATGTATCCTTCACCTGCCCCCTTTTGTCTAGCCATGTTTTTCATTTCCCCACATTGCAAACCACCCCCAAAACATTAACCCTGCTGGTGAGGGCCTGCTCAATTGAGGTTGTGTGGAGTCAGATCATGTAATTGACCATGGTGGTCAACTTAATAGTTGACCACAGTTTCTATTCTCTCCTCACTGATGTTTCTCGTCATCTTAAGTGAAATGGTCTGCACAATGGTGCTGTACTGTTTCCTAGAGTCAGGACATCTCCCAGTACAAGAGGGAAAGGGTAGACTCCACAGTGTAACCTACATTTATGTGTTTCAAAGAGTGATGATTGCCAGGTGTGTTTCTTATTGTCAGCTGTGTGTGTTTTTGTCAGGTGTGTATGATTTTCTATGCGACATACTTTTCCCCTATGTATTTCAATTCCTTGTTCTAAATAACATAGGTGTAGTTTGTTCCTCACCAATTCTACAGAGAACTTTGCTTGGTGGATTTTTGCCTGCAGAGCACCCATACCGTTACTAGTATTAACTTTCGTAGTAACTTTACTAGCTTAGTTTTGAGTGACTTTATACATTTATGTCATAGGTTCTGGAAATGTGATTGTACTACGAGGAGTAAACCTCCACCAGAAATTGCTGAATTGCATTTAGGAGACGATTGACACCTAGGGCCTGATTCTAACTTTGGAGGACGGTGTTAAACCGTCCCAAAAGTGGCGGATATACCACCTACCGTATTACGAGTCCATTATATCCTATGGAACTCGTAATACGGTAGGTGGTATATCCGCCACTTTTGGGACGGTTTAACACCGTCCTCCAAAGTTAGAATCAGGCCCCTAGTCATAAACTTAAATTACAGGTGTGGAACTTTCCATCTACAGTTCTGCCTTTGTAATTTGAGGCCCAGAATTCTGAAAATGATATCCAAACTTGCCATTTATCCTAACCTAAGACTTAACCACCTTTTAGCTTTTGAAATGTCCACAAGGAGATGAGAATGTGGGATGCAGTATTCTCAGTCATTGTACTAAGCTTTTGGATCGAAAAATGCTTCTTGCCCACTGCGTAATTACACAGGCTTCATAATGAGGTGGGAAATGCTCAGGTTTGGTAACATTTTTGTGCTGGGTTTCTGCCACAACTACGATGCAAAGCTGGTGCAACAGGTTTTGGCTGAACTTACTTTTCAATACATTGGAAAGTGGTTCAACGAAACTCAAAGTAATGCTCCATACCACTTTGCACTTCTTTGTGTCATTGCATCAAGGAAATGTACTATGGGTAGGACAGGCACATTCCCATTCAACTACTCCATGGTTTTGATGCAAATCTCTATCTACAAACATATGTAGATAGATAGTTGTACCAAACAGTATGCCTCCTCAAGGCAAGATTAACAATAGAACAACTTTTAAAAGTCTCCAAATATTTCCAGCTTAGCATGTGTGCTGCACTCTACAGCATGCATATAAACTTGGAAAAGTATTAAAACATAGATTTTTGTGCTGGAAGGATCCCTGTCCAGTAAAAAACCTATATTCACAAATCGCAACATCCTCTCATTATGGTAGAAGACTAGTGCATTGCCGCTTCACTGCCAAAAGTGTGCCAGTGCAGAGAGAAAGGAAAACGGCTCAATATCTTAAATATGAGGCATTTCTGCTCTCCCTCTTTCATGAAACCTAGCACAACAACTTTGTTTGCTGTGCTGCGTAAAAAGTTTGCAACTCTGCCCCAAATGTCTGGAAGTTTGGCTGCACCGTCTGAAGCCGGTAGCACAGTGGCCCACACATTTGTACAAATTGCCTACACGTGCTGATGGAAGCATAATGGAAAGAGTATGGTGCACGAAAAGGTGCACAATTTTGCCAACCGTATTAAGATTTTTTTTCTGAAAAAGAAAATAAGATGAACTGGAGTTCATGTCAGGGTGGTCCTCATAGCCGGTCCAACTTGGCGCATGAACTGCAATAAAACATCAGCAGGAAAACGAGGTCATCTTTCCGCATATTAACGGTAGCCATGCGAAATATCTTGGATCGGAGGAAGGAAGGTCTGGAAAAGGTATTCCTTCACAGCTGGCCGAGTTTCAGTAGAAATTAACATTAGGCTCTTAGCTGTGGAGCAGGCGAAAGGGCTTCTTTGAAGTGCAATCGGATCCCATTCTGTCTGGGAAGCTGAAGCTGTTTGTTGAAAGAAATAAACCCCTATGGGAGAGAGGGCCAAATAAATTGGTCCAGGAGTGATGATTAAACAAGCCAGTTCTGCCTCTGCTGGGGACCAGGCGTAGGTTGTTTACTGAAGCACTCACAACTTGATTATCATAAACAACGCACAAGGGCTTGTTTTCTCTTGTAATCGTTTACATAAATGCCGCCATGTTCTTTTCTCTCTAGACCTCTGAATGCAAATGCCAATCGACAAAATGAACCTTTTTATGATACTGGCCTTTATCTTTACAGCCTAGTGATATTCCAATAACTTTTTGACAATACTACAATTGTATGCATTGCAGGATCAGGACTGGGATATGCTGCCAAAATCGCCCAAACTCGAGCTCAGCAACAGGCAGGGGCTTGTGAGTTTTAAATGCCTCCTCTCCGAACCTTTTTGAGTCCTTCTCTGCAAATTAAGTCATCTCAGTGAAAATGTTAGCATTTACTGTTGAGCTCGATGTTCTCATGTTAAAAAGCGCAGCATAAATAATTCTCTGAGAGAACGCAAGTGCGCATGTTACCTTAAAATTGCAAAGATCGTATGAGAGGTGTGTTGGTGTTGTTCAAGCAGGACTTTGGTGCATAATTTATTTGTACCAACCCAACAGACTTCCATACACTGAAGGCGAACATGAGTGAGTGCATCAGTTCTTCAGAAGAGCTGCCCTGAAGTCTTCTCTACTGGGGCACCTAGGCATCACTTGTGGAGATCTCATTTGTGGAGATCTCACTTATCTCGTACTAACTCAGAGCCTTTTCTTTTTGCTTTTCGTGGTTTGACCTCCTGAAGATGTTTGCATACAGTTTCACTTCAGTCCTTCTGTGCTTCTCGGTAGACGGACAAGCCCTGCATGCATGCGTAATTTATGTCGGTGGTTGCAAGTGGAGGGCACAGGCACACATTTTTGGGGTGGGACCTATTATTCATCAGCAAACTCTGATAGAGAGCATGGAGAGAAAGGCAGAAAGAAGAAAGACACAAAAGTGAGAAAGCAGAGGAAATGAGCATAGGAAAACAGAGACAAAAAGGAGAAAGCAGATATGAAAAGCAACCTGGAAGATGAAGTTAAAGACAGAAACTGTAGGGTGGTGGAGGAGGAAGGAGGCCTGAAGTGATGTGAAGACTAGTCAGAATTGGGGGCATATTTTAGAGCCCCTGATGCCACTCTAATGCCACATTAGTGTAATTTTTGTATTCTGATGTGGCATTAGAAGGCCAAAAATGCCATGCCACATTTACAAAGTGGTGCAATGCATGCATTGCACTACTTTGTAACCTTTTGCCCTCTATTAAGCGTGCACTAGGCATAATGTATGCAAAGGGGGCATTCCCCCATTAGGGGGGCCAAAAAAATGTCGCACAGAAATCTTAAAGATTAACACCTTCTCAGAACATGTGTTAAAAGGAGGCTTCCCTTGGTTATAATGGACCTCAGGATGCTTTGCAGGATTTAGCTTCCAAATTTTTGTTGCTAATCCTGCAAGGCACCGGACTAGCGTAAAATGTTTTGACGCTAGTCCCTTAACTACCACCATGGTGTGCCGAATTTTTAAAACGGCGCACTCATGGTGGTGTTAGGGCGCACTAGGGGCCCTAGAAAAGTGCCGCTGCACTGTGTGCAGGGCCACTTTTCTTAAATATGCCCCTTGTTATTTGGCAACTGGAAATTCGGAGGCGCTGGTAGTGGGCTTCAAGGAAAAACAGGAAAACATTATGTCCCTGGGCTAACCTTTTTTTTAACGTTAAGCACAGCCTGCAAGTCTTTGCTGCTAACTGCTAACATAACTCTGATCTTCCTCAAGTTAGGCTCGCTTTTCTACAGAGAGGGTTCACCTTTTATTAAAAGTGAATGTAAAGAATGAGTTCTTCAAACCACTGTGCTACTTTCAAAGCAGCCCTGAAGCAGTAATCCCTGCCGAGGATCGAATCTGTTGCCTGGCGGTGAAAGGTACATCACTGCACAGGGCTTATTCACACTAAACTTTTTGGACAAAGGAGTATCATGTGGCTTCTAGTACATTGACGATTGACAGTTTATGAATCGTAAAATAATGAAGAAAGTTTGGGGTAAGAACATTTTGAAGTATAGTTGGTGGTAAAAGTACCTTATATAACACATTAAAGTAACTCTACATTGAAATGTCAAAGACCTTTCAAACATATTCCCTCAACATGGTTTCCCATGGTAAACGTCTTGTACAGACATCACACAAAGACCAGTCACCACACTTAACAATCTAGTCATCACCTGTGCCTGATTTATGGGTACAGTAAAAAGAAATATTTTATAATAACTGTTACAATTGTAGTACATTAGTTAATATTATGCTTCCATTCTTTTTCACTATATGTGACTTTTGATGGTGTAAACCACAACAAAGCCTTCTCACGAAAAGATTGCCTCACTACCATATCACCTGACAAGAATGTCACTTTCCCTGCATCTCCAGACTGTTACATCGCCTCCCTATATCAAGGGACATTGCATCATCTCCATTGGAGTTGTTCTACTGGTTTAGATTCACTACTTTTTATTGGATTGAGCTCCTTAGGTCATTGTTTTGAAAAACATTTTACCCATTTCCTCCCATTGTGGAGCGTGTTATTGTTTTTGCTCAATCGCTACACGCACCCCTTTGAATGTGGGGTCGTCACCCCTATATTGTGTCTCTGTAACTTTGATGGCTGATTTAGAAAAATGGCAGTAATTTTGCTGTTATGTCAAACTACATGAATATTCAGTTGTTGACAACAGACTGCATGCAGGCGGCAAACCATAGCATTTAGCTGTCAAATCGCATATTTAGTGATTCCCTTTGAATATTGTGCATTCTTAAAACACCTAAAATGCTATGGAGGGATCCTTTTATAAATATGAATACGATGACAACTTGAAAGGCGTGTTGTGGTTCGGGATGCTGCGAGCTCATCTCACACTCAAACAAATGTGACAAAACCTTGAAAAACAGGTATAACAGATCTTGGATCTTTGAGATTTCAATGGCAGAAAAAGCTTTAATTAGGCCTGTGATTTTTCTGTGGGCCTTTCTTCTTTTCTTCAAAAGCCCTGTGATAGTAAAAACACAGTTTCTGTATAAACCTTTGTATACATTTATGTCTTACTCTTTAGCTGGGTTGGCATAGATTAGATGCTCTTCAGTGCAGGGTTGTTAGGGCCCCTTTGTTTTTCAAAACATGAACCCCCTAGGAATTATATATTTGTTAGGTTTATCAGTAAAGACCTGCCAAATTGCATACATTTCTACGCTAGCACTAACACACCCAGCAGTCAGCACAATACTAGATTTTACAGTAACAGCAAAAACGAATTTTGCTACTGTCCCTCTCGACCAACATTTAACTTCTATATTAATCGATAGCGCAAACGATGCGCTTTTACAGTCCTATTGGTTCATTTCCTGGTGTAGAATTTGTCGGCATCCGTGGACATGGAAGACATATTGCCACAGTTATCTATAGTTGTTTAATAAATCTAGAAATGAAGCGTATACATTTTACTATCTTTTTTCTGTTTTCTACAATAGGAAAAGGGGTGCTCAGGGATTGCTCCAAATTATATATGGGGAAAGTGAGGCGTACAGTTAGCCAGTACTGAACAAAAGGCTGGATCACAAAATATTTTTCACTGGCACTATCACTTGCTGGAAAGTAAGGCAGTGGTTTTTGCAACCACTCTCTATCACATTATTATGAACGTAGATTGCAGAAGGTGGAAATGTGAGAAAAGAACATTTGCACCCATTTCTTGCATTGCATTTTTGTATTAGTTGCATTTTTTGTTCTCTTGTGTTTTTTGCTGCATTATTGCATTGTATTATTGCACTGTTATGCTGTGATTGTTCTGTTCTGTTTTGACTATTTTGCTGTGCCCCATTATGTTTTGGGATTTCATTCCTGTTGAGTAGGTGATGGCTGGTTTATTGACTGGTTGAGTAGTAGGTGATGGATGAGACCCGTAGTACATGTATCTTTTGTGAGTGTAGGAGGATTAAGCTGTAGTTGGCTTCTGACCATTGAGTATTATTGTATTATTATGGGCTAGAAGGGTTGCATGTGAATTAACATTACTGCATAATACCCTGGCTAACCATAAGTCACTGCTTCTTAGTTTACTAGGATATAGCAAGTAGTGCCTTGGTCCGGTTGTTTTAGATCTGTGAGTTGTAACTGTAGATTGAAGATTCGGTTACCTTTATTTCAAAAAGGTTCAATTCGAGGGCTGTGGGATGATGTAGGTATCTTAGCAATAACCATGTTTTTACCTGTCTTCGAACTAGTAGTTAAAATTCTGTCTATTAAGGCCATAATTTAATAAACAAAGACAATTGTTGAAACTGCATTAAAATCAAATAAAAACTCACATGAAATTACGTAATGAATTTTGCTATCCCAGCATAACCATTAAAAACCTCCCCACTGCAAAAGAAACATCAATTAATTGCTTATTATGAAGCAACTAAATTGCATCACTTCTTGCCCTTATCCCATTCTTAATAAACATTTTTTTTTTAAATTGATCACCTCACTGAAATAAAATTCCTAGAATGAAACAATATAAGTACAATAAAAGCATAATCACATCAATGAACCCATCGTCCTTTAAAAGATCATTTACTATGTCCCTACAGCAATAAAGAAGGTTTAAACCAATTCCGAGTTTTAATATAACCATTCACATTTGCGAACTGGATAAGTCTGATAGATACGGGTACATTGTCTTACCAGGATTCACGCAGATTGGTAGCCAAGTAACTAAGGTCTCCCAGCTGGACTCCCTAGAGTAAATTTGATTTAGTTCCTTCTTTATTAAAATATGGGATCCTCAACCTTAAATAAACAACTTTAATATTGTTAGTAATCCTGATAATTGGTGCTCTCATGTTTTTACCAACTTTAGTTGACCATAACATATTTTCTTAGTGCAACTGGGAGATACTTTCAGCTTAGGCATGGATAGCTATTCATACCTAAAGTGCAAGCTGAAATTCATAGCTTTTAGGTTAAAACATTCATGCTAGTTTCCACTTTCACTGTATCAGACATTGCACATGATGGGTGTCCTGATATCTATTTGATTCCTGATAAAGCCAATAGGCCTAATTTTAAAATGTTAGTGTTCTGACCGTTTGATGAAGCCAGTAGTCTGATTTACTTACAATGTGTTAGAAATGGGGTTTTTGGTTGGCAGTTAGGTTGCCCTCTGTCCAAGCAAGAACCCTCACTCTAGTCAGGGTAAGTCACACACAATCCAAAATCAGCCTGTGCTCACCCTCCGGTAGCTTGGCACGAGCAGTCAGGCTTAACTTAGAAGGCAATGTGTAAAGCATTTGTGCAATAAATCATACAACACCATAGCATAACACCACAAAAATACACCACACAGTATTTAGAAAAATATATAATATTTATCTGGGTATCTTCAGGTCAAAACGATCAAAGTTGCAATATGAATTTGTAAAGATATCACTGAAAAGTGATATAAAGTGTCTTAAGTCTTTAGAAAGTAAACAGAGTCTCTTTCAAACACAAAGTACCTGGTTTCTGGTGGAAAATCTCCTCAGAGGGCCACAAAGGAAGAGGTGCGTGGAAAAAGGGTGTGTGCGTTGATTTCTCCCCAGCACACACAGACTTGCGTCGTTATTTTCCACGCGGGGAAGTCGGGCGTCGTTTTCCGGAGCGCGGAAAGTCTCTTTCTGTGGGTCGCGGGGATTACCAGATGTCCCGGGTCTGTGCGTGGATTTTCCTGCTTGTTTTCCGGCTGCGCGTCGTTCTGCGGGGCTGCGCGTCGAAGTTTCGATCTCACGGCAGGCGTCGCGTCGATTTCTCCTGCGGAGTCGGGCGGCGTTGTCCTTGCGAGGCCGTGCGTCAAAGTTTTGATCTCACGGCAGGCGTCGCGTCGATTTCTCCTGCGGAGTCGGGCGGCATTGTCCTTGCGAGGCCGTGCGTCAAAGTTTTGATCTCACGGCAGGCGTCGCATCGATTTCTCCTGCGGAGTCGGGCGGCGTTGTCCTTGCGAGGCCGTGCGTCAAAGTTTTGATCTCACGGCAGGCGTCGCGTCGATTTCTCCCGGGAAGTCGGGCGGCGTTGTCCTTGCGAGGCCGTGCGTCAAAGTTTCGGTCGTCCCGAAGGCGTCGCGTTGATCAGCGTCGGTGTGCGGCGTTTTTCTTGCCGCGGAACAAGCTGTGCGTCGAAAAGTTCGGCGCACGGAGCGTCCAAGAGGAAGAGTGAAGTCTTTTTGGTCCTGAGACTTCAGGGAACATGAGGCAAGCTCTATCCAAGCCCTTGGAGAGCACTTTTACAGCCAGGCAAGAGTTTAGCAAGGCAGCAGGCCAACAGCAAGGCAGCAGTCCTTTGTAGAAAAGCAGACAGGTGAGTCCTTTGAGCAGCCAGGCAGTTCTTCTTGGCAGGATGTAGTTTCTGGTTCAGGTTTCTTCTCCAGCAAGTGTCTGATGAGGTAGGGCAGAGGCCCTGTTTTATACTAAGTTGTGCCTTTGAAGTGGGGGTGACTTCAAAGAGTCTCTAAGAAATGCACCAAGTTCCCTTTCAGCTCAATCCTGTCTGCCAGAGTCCCAGTAGGGGGTGTGGCAGTCCTTTGTGTGAGGGCAGGCCCTCCACCCTCCCAGCCCAGGAAGACCCATTCAAAATGCAGATGTATGCAAGTGAGGCTGAGTACCCTGTGTTTGGGGTGTGTCTGAGTGAATGCACAAGGAGCTGTCAACTAAACCTAGCCAGACGTGGATTGAAGGGCACAACAAGATTTTAGTGCAAAGAAATGCTCACTTTCTAAAAGTGGCATTTCTAGAATAGTAATATTAAATCCGACTTCACCAGTCAGCAGGATTTTGTATTACCATTCTGGCCATACTAAATATGACCTTCCTGCTCCTTTCAGATCAGCAGCTGCCACTTCAACAGTGTATGAGGGCAGCCCCAATGTTAGCCTATGAAAGGAGCAGGCCTCACAGTAGTGTAAAAACGAATTTAGGAGTTTCACACTACCAGGACATATAACTACACAGGTACATGTCCTGCCTTTTACCTACACAGCACCCTGCTCTAGGGGTTACCTAGGGCACACATTAGGGATGACTTATATGTAGTAAAAGGGGAGTTCTAGGCTTGGCAAGTACTTTTAAATGCCAAGTCGAAGTGGCAGTGAAACTGCACACACAGGCCTTGCAATGGCAGGCCTGAGACAGGGTTAAGGGGCTACTGAGGTGGGTGGCACAACCAGTGCTGCAGGCCCACTAGTAGCATTTAATCTACCTGCCCTAGGCACATGTAGTGCACTCTACCAGGGACTTACAAGTAAATTAAATAGTCAATCATGGATAAACCAATCAGTAGTACAATTTACCCAGAGAGCATATGCACTTTAGCACTGGTTAGCAGTGGTAAAGTGCCCAGAGGTCAAAAGCCAACAACAACAGGTCAGAAAAAATAGGAGGAAGGAGGCAAAAAGTTTGGGGATGTCCCTGTCAAAAAGCCAGGTCCAACATGACCCCCTACCAGCCTAAAGCCAGGGGAGAACAATCACTATCCTGATGTACTTCCCTGTTTGAGGCGACAGAACAAGGACCCAGGCCCACAACAGCAGGGGCATGCTCCAGTTCTTCGCCTTCCTGACTCCAATTGGATCACTCTGCCCATACTCTCAGGGCCCACTAAGCCAACCCATGGGGAACCTTTCTCCTTACCTGCGGATCCCATCTGTGCAGCACCTAACCTTACTTTGCTCACAGATGTATCCCAGGAGCAGGATAGTACCACCATGACCAACACAGTGGTGTTGCCCACTCTACCCCTGGGGTGTGACACTTGTCCCCTCCCCAGGGATAACTCTGTCCACCCGGACAGCAAGCCACAGTGATTACTGACAGCTGCCAGGGATGAGAGCCAGGCCCCAGGCCTCTCAAAGCTCTCCAACCACTGTGGCTGTGGAGAGTGGGGGGCGGTAGCCCCAGGTGCTGGGCACCCTTTAACCACTCTCCCTTCCACCAGGTCAGGGATGACAGCCTGAACCTGGTCCTCCCCTCTGGGGCTTTGTACCCTCCCTCCTGGAGCGGTACCCCCAGAGTCCAACATGGTCAGGGTGCTTACAGAAGTCACCCTGTACCATTCCTCCACCAGTGCAGGGCTGTTAACCTGCAACTGGCCCTCCAACCTGGGGCCTGTACCTTCAGGTTGGACTAGGGCCCGGGATGAGGCTTCCCTCCCCCTGCCCTCCCTTCTGGGGTCCAGCACCCTCCAACTAGGAGTGGCCTCCTCAGAAGACAACATGGTAGGGGCACTGTTATCAGTAGCCCCTCCCTCCAGGTCCGGGGGGACACCCTGAACCTGGTCTTCCAGCCCAGGGTCTGTACCCTCAGACTGGATCACTGCCTGGCAAACCAGGACCTCCTGGGAGGCACACCTACCCCCCACCAGGTCAGAGTTTAACCTCTGCACCTGACCATTCAACTCAGAGTCACCACCCTGAAGTTGAAC
Organism: Pleurodeles waltl; assembly: GCF_031143425.1. NCBI lineage: Eukaryota > Metazoa > Chordata > Amphibia > Caudata > Salamandridae > Pleurodeles > Pleurodeles waltl. Next base: position 931,570,888 of record NC_090448.1, on the reverse strand, counting down.
AATTGCCTGGCACGCCAGGACTTCCTGGAGGGCACACTGACCCTCCACCAGGTCAGAGTTTAACCTCTGCACCTGACCATTCAACTCAGAGTCGCCACCCTGAAGTTGAACAATTGCCTGGCATGCCAGGACTTCCTGGAGGGCACACTGACCCTCCACCAGGTCAGAGTTTAACCTCTGAACTTGGCCATTCAACTCAGAGTCACCACCCTGAAGTTGAACAATTGCCTGGCACGCCAGGACTTCCGGGAGGGCACACTGACCCTCCACCAGGTCAGAGTTTAACCTCTGAACTGGGCCATTCAACTCAGAGTCACCACCCTGAAGTTGAACAATTGCCTGGCGCACCAGGACTTTCTGGGAGGCACACCTACCTCCCACCAGGTCAGAGTTTAACCTCTGAGCCTGGTTCCCCAACCCAGGGTCACCACCCTGAGGTTGGGCAATTGCCTGGCACGCCAGGACTTTCTGGGGGGCACACCTACCCCCCACCAGGTCAGAGTTTAACCTCTGAACCTGGTCATCCAACCCAGAGTCAACACCCTGAGGTTGGACAATTGCCTGGCACAGCAGGGCTTCTTGGGAGGCACACCTACCTCCCACCAGGTCAGAGTTTAACCTCTGAACCTGGGTATCCAACCCAGAGTCACCACCCTGAGGTTGAACAATTGCCTGGCACGCCAGGACTTTCTGGGGGGCACACCTACCCCCCACCAGGTCAGAGTTTAACCTCTGAACCCGGTTATCCAACCCAGAGTCAGCACTCTGAGGTTGGACCACTGCCTGGTACACCAGGACTTTCTGGGGGGCACGCCTACCCCCCAACAGGTCAGAGCTTATCCCCTGAACCTGGTTAGCCAACCCAGAGTCACCACCCTGAGGTTGAACCATTGCCTGGCAGGCCAGGACTTCCAGGGAGGCACACCTACCTCCCACCAGGTCAGAGTTTAACCTCTGAGCCTGGTTCCCCAACCCAGGGTCACCACCCTGAGGTTGGGCAATTGCCTGGCACGCCAGGACTTTCTGGGGGGCACACCTACCCCCCACCAGGTCAGAGTTTAACCTCTGAACCTGGTCATCCAACCCAGAGTCAACACCCTGAGGTTGGACAATTGCCTGGTACAGCAGGACTTCTTGGGAGGCACATCTACCTCCCACCAGGTCAGAGTTTAACCTCTGAACCTGGGTATCCAACCCAGAGTCACCACCCTGAGGTTGAATCTTTGCCTGGCATGCCAGGACTTCCTGGGGGGCACTCTCACCCCCCACAAGGGACACACCGTCCCCAAGGGCCACACAAGAGTCTGATTGGCGCAGGTCTCCCGACCTCTGCCCATCCGGCAGAGTCTGGGTTTCCCCCAAACCAGAAACTGTTTCACCTGGGTCATTCCTGGGGGGCTCTGCTCTCAGAGCTGTCCCCTGACTCTCAAGGTCCTCCACTGGGGTCTGCAACCCCCTCTCAACCCTATGTCTGGACTTCTGCACCCCCTCACTAGGAGGGGTACTGCCAGACACCAGAACTGTTGGGATGCTGGCTACAGTCACCCCCCCCAAGTTCTTCTGACACTGCGAGGCTTCCCTCAAAAGGTGGCCCTACGGTACAGGCTAGGCTTCCCTCCTGGTGTTCCCTCATGGAACCCTCTAGGACCTGGGACCTACCTGGGACACTACAATCCTTTCCCACCACACTCGGTTGGGAACCACCTAGACCACTCCCTTCAGGAGCACCCCCAAATGCCTCTTCAGACTCTCTGGTACTCACCCAGAAGTCTGCCTCCATTGTAAGTTCCCTGGGGTCAGAGAACTCACACTCCACCTGGTGTTGGCGTAGCTCTGGAAAATAAGGACCAGACATATGCTCTCCAGCAATTACATCACTCTGCCCTTCACATGTATTAACCACAGTACCCTTCACCCAACCACCCAGTAACTCAACCTTGGAAAAGCACTCTACTTCACCCTCCTGAGACTGGTGAGACAGTATCTGTCTGTCCCTGACACTCAACCCAAACTCTTCTGGGATGTCTCTACACTCTATATCCAGGACGTCCACCAGGGGGGAACCCTTTTCTCTGTCACTCTCTGCTAGAGTCAGTAAAGTGTCCCTCCCCCCAGTAGGAATATGACTCCCTGTGCCAGTTCCCCAATCCTTCTCAGGGACCCTGTGCATAACGGGAACTACCTCATACCCTTGAACCGCCTGGGGTGTGTCAACTCCCTTCTTCAAGTTGGGCACCACATCTCTGGGCTTGTGCCCTTCTTCAGCAGTACTAGATGCAAGATTTTTGCTGCCACCATCTGAACTGGACTCAGCCCTTCCGGCCTCCAGTTTCAGCTCTTTACAGCTCAGCTCTTGAGCTGCAATCTTTTCATCTTCCAGGGCTAAGAGTCTTTTTGCCTCAACCTCTGCAAGATACTCCTCTAATTGTTGCTCCTGTCGCCTTTGACCTCGGAGCCATTCATCTATTTCTGGGTCACTGTCCAACTCGGAGTAGTCTTCCTCCTCATGTGAGAGGTCTTCCTCCTCCTGTGCGTAGTCCTCCTCCTCATCTGAGGGGTACTTAGTCATTTGGTTTCTTGCTGCCTCTCTCTCTGCCCATCTTTCCTCCCCCCAGACTATGTAGTGATGGAGCATCTCCGCCTTAGTAGATCTCCTTGCTACAGGAAGGCCCCATTTTCTGCAAAGCTTCCTTAGGTCAGCCTTAGTGAGGTGGTCAGTACGAACAAAGAATGAGTAGGTACACAATCCCATTTTGATAAGATCTTATCAGCAAAAACCAAAATCCAAAGTCCAAAATATCAATAGTATATCCAGGAGGACATCAGAGAACCAAGAGCCAAAAAAGATGAAAAATCAAGTTGACCTTCAACTGTGGGTAGGTTGTGAAATACTTAGCTACTGTATGTCACTGCACAAACACAAGTCCTATCCTCACCGCTGATCACCAATGTTAGAAATTGTGTTTTTGGTTGGCAGTTAGGTTGCCCTCTGTCCAAGCAAGAACCCTCACTCTAGTCAGGGTAAGTCACACACAATCCAAAATCAGCCTGTGCTCACCCTCCGGTAGCTTGGCACGAGCAGTCAGGCTTAACTTAGAAGGCAATGTGTAAAGCATTTGTGCAATAAATCATACAACACCATAGCATAACACCACAAAAATACACCACACAGTATTTAGAAAAATATATAATATTTATCTGGGTATCTTCAGGTCAAAACGATCAAAGTTGCAATATGAATTTGTAAAGATATCACTGAAAAGTGATATAAAGTGTCTTAAGTCTTTAGAAAGTAAACAGAGTCTCTTTCAAACACAAAGTACCTGGTTTCTGGTGGAAAATCTCCTCAGAGGGCCACAAAGGAAGAGGTGCGTGGAAAAAGGGTGTGTGCGTTGATTTCTCCCCAGCACACACGGACTTGCGTCGTTATTTTCCACGCGGGGAAGTTGGGCGTCGTTTTCCGGCGCGCGGACAGTCTCTTTCTGTGGGTCGCGGGGATTACCAGATGTCCCGGGTCTGTGCGTGGATTTTCCTGCTTGTTTTCCGGCTGTGCGTCGTTCTGCGGGGCTGCGCGTCGAAGTTTCGATCTCACGGCAGGCTTCGCGTCGATTTCTCCTGCGGAGTCGGGCGGCGTTGTCCTTGCGAGGCCGTGCGTCAAAGTTTTGATCTCACGGCAGGCGTTGCGTCGATTTCTCCTGCGGAGTCGGGCGGCGTTGTCCTTGCGAGGCCGTGCGTCAAAGTTTTGATCTCACGGCAGGCGTCGCGTCGATTTCTCCTGCGGAGTCGGGCGGCGTTGTCCTTGCGAGGCCGTGCGTCAAAGTTTTGATCTCACGGCAGGCGTCGCATCGATTTCTCCCAGGAAGTCGGGCGGCGTTGTCCTTGCGAGGCCGTGCGTCAAAGTTTCGGTCGTCCCGAAGGCGTCGCGTTGATCAGCGTCGGTGTGCGGCGTTTTTCTTGCCGCGGAACAAGCTGTGCGTCGAAAAGTTCAGCGCACGGAGCGTCCAAGAGGAAGAGTGAAGTCTTTTTGGTCCTGAGACTTCAGGGAACAGGAGGCAAGCTCTATCCAAGCCCTTGGAGAGCACTTTTACAGCCAGGCAAGAGTTCAGCAAGGCAGCAGGCCAACAGCAAGGCAGCAGTCCTTTGTAGAAAAGCAGACAGGTGAGTCCTTTGAGCAGCCAGGCAGTTCTTGGCAGGATGTAGTTTCTGGTTCAGGTTTCTTCTCCAGCAAGTGTCTGATGAGGTAGGGCAGAGGCCCTGTTTTATACTAAGTTGTGCCTTTGAAGTGGGGGTGACTTCAAAGAGTCTCTAAGAAATGCACCAAGTTCCCTTTCAGCTCAATCCTGTCTGCCAGAGTCCCAGTAGGGGGTGTGGCAGTCCTTTGTGTGAGGGCAGGCCCTCCACCCTCCCAGCCCAGGAAGACCCATTCAAAATGCAGATGTATGCAAGTGAGGCTGAGTACCCTGTGTTTGGGGTGTGTCTGAGTGAATGCACAAGGAGCTGTCAACTAAACCTAGCCAGACGTGGATTGAAGGGCACAACAAGATTTTAGTGCAAAGAAATGCTCACTTTCTAAAAGTGGCATTTCTAGAATAGTAATATTAAATCCGACTTCACCAGTCAGCAGGATTTTGTATTACCATTCTGGCCATACTAAATATGACCTTCCTGCTCCTTTCAGATCAGCAGCTGCCACTTCAACAGTGTATGAGGGCAGCCCCAATGTTAGCCTATGAAAGGAGCAGGCCTCACAGTAGTGTAAAAACGAATTTAGGAGTTTCACACTACCAGGACATATAACTACACAGGTACATGTCCTGCCTTTTACCTACACAGCACCCTGCTCTAGGGGTTACCTAGGGCACACATTAGGGATGACTTATATGTAGTAAAAGGGGAGTTCTAGGCTTGGCAAGTACTTTTAAATGCCAAGTCGAAGTGGCAGTGAAACTGCACACACAGGCCTTGCAATGGCAGGCCTGAGACAGGGTTAAGGGGCTACTGAGGTGGGTGGCACAACCAGTGCTGCAGGCCCACTAGTAGCATTTAATCTACCTGCCCTAGGCACATGTAGTGCACTCTACCAGGGACTTACAAGTAAATTAAATAGTCAATCATGGATAAACCAATCAGTAGTACAATTTACCCAGAGAGCATATGCACTTTAGCACTGGTTAGCAGTGGTAAAGTGCCCAGAGGTCAAAAGCCAACAACAACAGGTCAGAAAAAATAGGAGGAAGGAGGCAAAAAGTTTGGGGATGTCCCTGTCAAAAAGCCAGGTCCAACACAATGAAACCCTTACATTGTTACATGACAGTCAGCTGTGTGTACTAAGTGGTTGGTGACAGAGTCTGGCTTTGTGCCCTAAAGTATTACTTGAATCCTCACCATGCACTGCTTGTACCCTCCACATATTATATCACTTAATACATTAATTATATTTGAAATGACATCATTGATAACAACACTGCACACAGCGGGGGCGCAAGCCATAGTTACATTATGGCACGAGTTAGAGTTACTTGAAATAACTAACTGGTGAAGTTCAGTGATTTTGTTCATTTAAAAACTTAACTGACATTTTCACCTAACTATGACATCACTTTAACCTTTGGTTTATTCAATTAATTTATTTTTATACATTGTCATTTTATTTACTCACGGATTAACTCAACCAGGTGTTTAATTATGGTGAGATTAACATATTTCTGAGCTGATATGTGTTCAACCATCCACTTGTTTGTTCTACAAATCAGCAGATCCATATGTAGTTCAAACTTTATGTTTACTACTGTGATACTTGTGAAATGTTAGTCCTTCAAATACTATGCATCTGTTTGTGTCTCAGCCATGTACTACACAGGTGCCATCTATTAATTCTCTGACAAATACCATGCAGTACCATATATTTATGATGACTGAACCACGGATTATCCAGTTTTCCAGTGACACAGACAAGCATATAAATTGAACACCTTATGCTTTGTCCTAACACTTGTGTTTCCAACTTTATGTTGTGCAATGCCTTGTGGAACCACTGAGAGCTTTGCGATGCTATACAAATACTCAGATGAATAAAATATATAAGCTGAACGTCTCCGTTCATAGTCTAAATAATGTAAAGGTGCATTTAGACGCCAGACACTGTAAGGGGTGGAATCATTCACAAATGTTTGTGCTTCTTTTCCAAGGGAAGTACGTGTGTATGCACATGCCTGTCTATTTATAAATTCTGAGTTTACTCTCCTTATTGGGCATAAAATCTTCAGAAATGCACACCAGGTAAGAAGTTCACAGATATAAGTGCATTGATGAACGTGTGTGCATGTGTGGCAACGCTCTGCCTAGCGCATATGTGGAACCAGAAGAGGCTTGGAGGGATTTTATGGGTGTTAGGAATTGTTATGGGGTTTGAAGGTTGATGTGCAAATGACCATAAAGTTTGTGATATTACCTCTAAAAGTTTTATGGGTGATGTTGATGTTAATGGGAGATGTTGTTTACAAGTTTGCAAGACTCTTTTTACTATTGAGGTTTGGCAAAGAAAACAAAAGTTAAGGTGGTCAGTCAATGAGTGTTAGCTTGCACAGGTCTTGAAATCTTTAAGTAATACTAATGGGTTAGAAATGGGGACTTTGGTTGGCAGTCAGGTTACCCCCCTGTCCAAGCAAGGACCCTCACTCTAGTCAGGGTAAGTCACACACAATCCAAACTATCCTGTGCCCACCCTTTGGTAGCTTGGCACTGAGCAGTCAGGCTTAACTTAGAAAGCAATGTGTAAAGTATTTGTACAATAAATCATGCACTAACACATTATACCAACACAAAAATACACCACACAGGTTTAGAAAAATACAGAATATTTATCTGAGTATATTAAGGTCAAAACAAGTAAGATTAGATAAATACTAGTTAAAATATCACTTTTGTAGTGATAGAGTCTTTAGTTCTTAAAAACAACAATGGTCTCTTGCGAGCGCAAAGTACCTGGTTTGTGTCTAAATTATCCACATGGGACTGCAGAGAAAGAGATTCGTGGAGAACGGGGAGGTGTGCGTCAGTTTCTCCGGGTGCACAAAAATGATGCATCAATGCTTTTCCATGCAGCAAGGGCTTTGCGTCGATTTCCAGCAAGCAGGCTTAGATCCTCTTTGGGTTGCGAGGTATTTGGATGACCCGGGGACGATGCAGAGAAATCCTGGGCGTGCAGGACGAAGTCATAGGAGCAGCGTCGATCTGGTGGGCGATGCGGGGAAATTTCTGTGCACGGCAGGAGCTGTGTCGAGACCTCTCACAGGAAGTCTGGCTGCATCTTTCCACATCGGCTATGCGTAGCTCTGGTGGGCTGTCCGTCGAAGTTCCGGTCGCAACACTGGTGCTGCGTCAAACTCCACTCGATAAGCCGGGCTGCATTGTTCCGGTTATGTGATGAGGTGATTTTCTCTGCAGGGCAGGCTGTGCGTTGATTGAGGCAGGCTGTTCATCGATTTTTGCTGCACAAGGAGTTCTTTGCAGGGATGAAGTCTTTTTGGTTCTGAGATTTCAGGAAACAGGAGGCAAGCTCAATCCAAGCCCTTGGAAAGCGCTTCTCAGCTGAGCCAGAGGGCAGCAAGGCAGCCGGGCAACAGCAAGGCAGCACTCCTTTACAGCAAAGCAGTCAAGTGCATCCTTTGGGCAGCCAGGCAGCTTCTTCTAGCAGGTTGCAGGTTCTGGTTCAGAGTTCCTTTCCCAGGAGGTATCTTGTCAAGAAGTGTCTGAGTTGGTCGGGTCAGAGACCCTGTTTAAATACCCAAATGTGCCTTTAAAGTGAGGGAAACTTTAAAGAGTGGCTTAGAAGTGCACAAGGTCCCCTTTCAGTTCCATCCCGTCTGCCAGGGTCCCAGTAGGGGGTTTGGCAGTCCATTGTGTGAGGGTAGGCCACTGTCCTTTGACATGTAAGTGTCAGGCCCTCCCATCCCAGGAAGACCTAGTCAGTATGCAGATGTGTGCGGGTGTGACTGAGCATCCTGTGTTTGATGTTGCCTGAGTGAAATGCACAAGGGACCCAACTAACCCAGCCAGACGTGAATTGTAAGGCACAGAAGGATTTAAGTGCAGAGAAAAGCTCACTTTCTAAAAGTGGCATTTCTAAACTAGTAATGTTAAAACCAACTTCACCAGTCAGCAGGATTTTGTATTACCCTTCTGGCCATACTAAATATGATCTTGTTACTCCTTTCAGATCAGAATATACCACTCAAACAGTATATAATGGTAGCCCTAATGTTAGCCTATGAAAGGAGCCGGCCTCACACCAGCGAAAAACAAATTTAGGTGTTTTTCACTACCAGGACATATAAACTACACAGGTATATGTCCTGCCTTTTATCTACATAGCACCCTGCCCTATGGGTTACCTAGGGCCTACCTAAGGGGCAACTTATATGTAGAAAAAGGGGGGTTTAAGGCTTGGCAAGTATTTTGAAATGCCAAGTCGAATTGGCAGTGGAACTGCACACACAGGCCTTGCAATGGCAGTCCTGGGAAATGGTTAGGGGTCTACTTATGTGGGTGGCACAATCAGTGCTGCAGGCCCACTAGTAGCATTTAATCTACAGGCCCTGGGGCCATGTAGTGCATTTTACTTAGGGACTTATAAGTAAATTAAATAAGTCAATTGGGTATGAGCCAATGTCACAACGTTTCAAGGGAGAGAGCATATGCACTTTAGCACTGGTTAGCAGTGGTAAAGTGTGCAGAGTCCTAATACAACAAAAACAGTGTCAAAAAATGGAGGGAGACAGGCAAACAATTGAGAGTGACCACTCTAAGGCTGGCAGGCCCAACAATAAGTAATTCACAAGATAAGCAATTGATTGGAAATTAATCATGAAAGCATGAGTGTTAGTGTACGTATAGGTGTGTATGGGTATTCGTCCATGTTCTACATGCATACACCTATAACTACACATGTGATTCTGTACAGCTGTGTCTCGATATAGATATACATTATTAAATATAGCCGCGGTGCATATTCCGATGATCCATTGATGTTTACAGGGAGTTCTCCTGAAGCATGTCCTGGGCCATAAATCATGTCTGACATCTGTCCCACAGGTCAGGCCCCACTGCTCTACGAGATCTGAATAGAATGGGTATAACTATGTCAGCCGCAGAGTGTCGAAACCAAAGCTGTGATGTTCAAGGCACAATGCTGTCATTTTAAAAGCAAGCTGTTGCTTTGAATTCAAGTATCTGGGTTTTTACTCATTATATGGAAACTATAGGACACACATATTCCTCTTTGAACTTCGACCCAGTCGAGCCGTGGGCCACACCACTTAAAGGTTGCTTTTATTTTTCAGGTGGCTACTGGACGTGTCAAAGTGTATTTATGTACAAACCGGTGTGCATGCAGGAGAGAAGGCAAGTCCTATGACTTAAGGCATAGGCGTGAAACGTGGAACTTGCTGCTGGACAGACTTCTGGGTTCCTGCACAAATAAATATATGTATACGCCTGTTTGTTGTGCTGGTCTGTTTTCACTTTTCTGACCGATTAGATGCCTCGCATTTATTAAAGCACTATTAGAAACCATGTATATGCACTGAGATGTCGATGCCTAGACGTAGGGAGATTCCTTGCAAAGAACACATTGTTTAAATATTGAGTGTTGTTTCTGAAGAGCGCATAATAAGGAGTATTTGCATATCTAAACGATGGCATTTACCATGTTGACTCAGGAGCAGTCTGAGTTTATCCTGACAAGATCTAAAATCATGACTTGTATGTAGAGCATATAAACACAAAACTGCACAAACATCTGGAGTGAGATTGGACGCACTGAGGGATAATTTGGGAGTTTTTTTGCAGGAATATTCCATGATGGTTACATCTAAGAACAATTATGAGCGGTCTGGTGTTACTAGACACGAAATTACTGGGTGTGGATCTTCCAGCCCTTCCATAACAGGGGGTGTGGGATCAGACAATGATCCCAATACATGCCTATGCTATGCAAGGCCCCAGATTGCCTACCTGTCCCATGCACCTCAGCAGCCAACCAGCATTTCTGTCATTTATCACCAGCTCTGAGCAGGGGGTAAATGCAAAGAGTAACTCCCCAGGATGAGCCAAAACCTGTGCATTATGGTTAAAAATGTCAACTCTGTTAGGTTATTCTACATTCTGGGGAGTGTAACTCAAGATCCCCATTGACTCTTGGGGGAATACTGACCTGAATATTAAATTTCGGTCCTGGTGTCACCGTCAAGGCATTAACCAGGGACCTCATAATGGGGATCTGAATGTCCCTTCCAACTAAGTTGTAGGTTCTGGGACCATGAGGTGAGATTTTTTTATATTTGTTTATGGGAGGAATACCTTTGGCCTAGGTTTATTTAAAACAGAAATTATTTGGGAATGGCTGCAAAAAACTCCTAATCATATAAATGAAAATAAAGATGTGCACAATTGATGTTACAAAGTTGTAACATTGACCAAAGATGTCTGGAGAAATTAATGTATTAAGTACTATTAGAAAAATTCAAAATTCAAGATCAGCGTAATTTTGTAGAAATTTCCTTCTGGAAAAACAAGCGATCCCTTAAAGTTTTGCACTTCTCTTTACGGTGTAACAGAATATCGTATTTACAATAAAAATACTTAACTAGCCATGCCTGTCAAAATATGCAGTAACCAAAGGAGTAAAATTTCGAAAATTAAAAGCTATATAAAGAGAAGAAATTAAATAACATTAACACAAAACTTGGTTTTCAGTAAATAGTGGAAGATGAAGACATTCCTAAAACTTACTATCTCTCTCAATGGAAGAACCAGGCACCATGTTAGAAGATCTAAGCTCCTGACACAAAACTGATTCTTGTACATTTGTACTACAGAGAGGGCAAATTGAAACAGGGAAAATATCTGCGCAGAACCACTTCTGTAACAATCAGTGCTCTTATGCTAATTTGACCCCTCACAATCGAAAGGCACAACCAATCAAATTAGAGTATAAACCATTCCCTACTCCCTTTAAAGAAGCATGCATAGAGGAACAGTTCCCCAAGGGTTGTGTTGAGTAGTTGCACCCATGCCTTAAAATATATTTTGAAAACCTTTTGGAGGAAATTGTTTGAGGAAAGTAAGAAAGGGCCCCAAAGTCGTGAGGCCTGACCCTCTAGACAGGAAAGAGAGAGAGTATAGTTTTGGACTACACTGCACCATGACTCCTTTCCTTCCAAAACGAGTCCCAGGGTGGCAATGGCAGCCACCTTTATGAAGGCATTTAAGTCTCCTACAAAGATCATGGAGGCCTTCAGCACAACATGACAAAGTTTTGGGGAACTCTGCCACACCATAACAGTATGGTGCCCTGTTATCTGATGAATGAAGCAGTGAATCCCTTCCAGCTGCAAACTCAAAATTTTCCGTCAAAATGGATTACAAGTTTATAGGTTTTAACGCAATGGTGGGGTACAACTGGGGCAGGGTTCCCCGCGCCAAATCTGGGTGAAGTTCACACTCTGTAAATCGCTCTGTTATAGGGAATACATGTAGAAACGCAGGCTATAATTACGCCTCGCTCATGTCATTCGCCATCCCTGGACCATGAATACAGAATGGCACGGTAATTGTGGGAGGATTCTGCTGAGAACTGTAATTCCAGGAGCAGAATTAATAAACTGCCATCTCCGTTTGACTGGTGCTTACCCCATGTGGCTGCAAATAAGAACAAGCGCATGGATTGCCTGTGGTGTGTTTTTTTTAAACATGACGCTGGTGGAGCAACTAAAAATGTCTCTAGCCCAGTCCTAAAAATGATGGCGCCGTCCTTGTCTCTGTCACAAAATGTGAAGCTTGTGGTAATCTCTTACACAAGATAAATTAAATTTACATTTCAGTTTGTGCACACTGCTCTTGGTGATCACTCAGGACCACTACATCTGTTTTATTTACCTATTGGTGATTTTCTACGCCCTACCTCCAACTTGTAGGGCGCTTTAAGCTACCGGTGGGACTGAGTTCTATGAATAAGAAAATGCAGACAATTGCTGAATAAGCCCATAACACAGACAGCGCTATGAGAACATCACTTTTCAATGTCAAGGTTTAATTATTAGAGTGATAGATTTCACTGGGCGAACTCTGTGGCACCGGGCATGTGAAAGGCGAGAACACATAACTCCCAGGGCTCTGATTTTATGGTGTGTTGAGCCAGTGCACGAGGTATGTTTTCTTGCTTGATCAGTGTCACCTCTTTTTTTTCTACGAAAAGCACATTTCTTTTTCATTTTAGTTTTGATTAGTGACCCTGTCTCCACAGAGTGGCCTGATTTACATTTGAGTGTTTGCACAAATTGCTATTTCCTGCTGACTCTGGAGAAAGGAAGAGATAGCTCACCTGGGACCTGGGAAATATTTCTATTATCAGTCATGGCTAGAAACGGAGCATCAGGAAAGGCCCCGTCTTTAAGATTCTGTGCATATTAAAAGGGGAGGTTCAGATGTGTCTGTGCACGTCTTTATTTGTAAAGAAAATCTCACTTGGAAATAGAGTTGGTTGGAGGACTCTCACTGTCTAATACACACTTCTATGAAATGCACTTTATTAATGAAAAAAACAGCCAAAGGCAATACACGTGCCAGGGTCGCTACTGTTGGATAGAAATGGGATTAGTAACAGTTTTGTTGTTCAATTTACGTTTACACGTATGATATATAAAGCCCATTACTTGGAATTTAAAAGTAATTTGGTGGATTACACAGTGACCAATACTTCTCCTTTCAATTGCATGCCAAATTATTTGCATCTGGTGTGTGGTATAACATACTGTTGGAGGAGGGAATGTTTTTCTTAGATGAGATGAGAAAGCTTGCTACACAGCTAGCAGTTAGCAGGTCACCGATGTGGGCTTTGCTAAGGAAAGTATATTTTCACCTGTGAGCCAAATACTAATGTCCCAGTACGGGGAGCCACCATAATACTGGCTGCAGTATTGATGATACCACACCGTATTCTCTCCCCTGCCCCTTCCCAGCTTTGCAGTTTGAATGGGGAATAACATTTGGGAATCATTACTGTGATGATACCTGCACATTTCTCATCATTATTGCCTATAATTTCACCTAGACATTTGCCAGCTTTCAGATGGTGAAATTCCTGAATGAAACACTCCACACTGAAGGCCATCCAGAAGGACTCGCAATCCCATTTTGGTCTGTAACTCGCATGTCTAACGAATCAGGATAAGTTGCCACATCATTATTAGACTCTTAGGGGTCAAATTTACTAACAAGTGGCATACCCAAGTGAAACATGCAAAGTTGCTGTGCTGAGTTGTATCACCTGGAGAGAACAGAACTGTGACATATTTTCTAATAAGAAGTAAGCTTTGCTTTTAACCACGAGATGACGCACATTAACACAAACCTTATGCAAAACCTTTGTAAATCTGAGACTGTATTTCTAGAAATGACACAATGGGTAGATAGAGACACTGCTCAAAAGGAACTGACTTGGAAAGAGTCTGAGAAACCAGAGGTAAATATGAAAGTTGTACCCCACCACCTATTAAACAACTACCTTAGATATCGAACTTCCTTACAACATATTGCTCCTGCATACTAATTTGAATAAAACTTCAGAATTCTTAAATCTCTAACAGTAAGTCTGATAAATACTATCAACACCTAATATTTATGCATAGATTGTATTAAAATACCCGTAATAACTACATAATTCTTAATTCATTTGTTAAATAAACTGTACAGTTCCATAAATATTACCTAATAAAACCATATACTTATCTGAAAGAGACTTCTAGTTGCAGATTCCTTACCTTAGAATTTCCCCCAGGTGTCAGACTGGATCTGGCGATTTTTCTTTAAGCAGTACCCTTGCCTGCCGTCAGGTGGTTTCAATCGACTCTGCGTCCATTGGTGGTGTCGTGGTTGCCGCAATGATGTCGTGGTCAAATATAGGTACCACCCTGGTGCATTGACATCAGTTCTTTTCTTTCCGCGCCAGCCTTATGCGCAGAGCTACCCTCAGTCACTTTTTGACGGACTTTTTCAACCCTTTTGTTGAACTTTCTTTACTTCTTGGTGCGTCGAGATGTCTTCCCATAAAACCGGATTTAAGCTGTGTCAGAGACGGATTCGCACTTTGTGTACTTGTGGTGTCTTGAGAGCCACCATGACCCGAAGTCGTGCTCTGTCTGCCGGGCCATGAACCTGAAGGCTTTGAGGGAGCAGTCCCTAACGCTCATGGTGGCCTGGTGGTTGACTCTGCGTCACTCCCACTCGAGAGAAAGGTCACAAGACCGTTAACAGAGACATCACCACTCGTCCTCGTCCCACTCCAAGTCCTTGGGACATTCGGGTCACAAGAAGAAGAAGTCGGAAAAAGAACATGCATTCTTTGACTTAAACCCCGTTTCTCAGTCGATGCAATGTGGAAAGAGCGTCGTCCTTCTAGTCCTCCATCCTCGGAGCCTGCTTCTTGGTAGGCTCTGTGCCTCCCTGGGTTTCTGGGAGCCGGAGCCACCCCTGCCCAGATCAGGGAGTTTTATGAGGCCATGCATCTCATATTTGGGCAGACCGACCCTCCTGTGTTGCCCTCAGGCCCAGTAGGATCAGCAGGGGCCCCCTCAGGTTCCAAGCCAGCGGCTTCAGCCTCGGGTCCGGAGGGGACCCCACGATCTGTTTCCAGATCTGAGCCGACACCGGTCATGCCATTGTGACCTTCCCCAGCACCGGTGCAGCACCGGTGCAGAAGTTGATACTCTCGACGTTGGTTAGGCCCATAATTGACATTGATCCCATACTCATTCCCAACTCTGACCCGGAGCAGAACCGACATCATCCGATGCCGATTCCAACAGGGACATATCTCCCCAGGTTAAGTCCTGACCCTTATTCCTATGGGTTTAGGTATGGTGAGAGTATGGAATGGTCGATGGACCATCTAGAATACCAGCTTGAAGACCTTTTTATAGGCTGGGCTCAGGAATTGGGTGAAGTGAGTGGGCTGGACACCTCCCCCGACTCTGGCATGCTTTCCCCCCTACTGTGGCTATGGAGGAGGGAGCCTCCTACTCGATGGTGGGCCTTGAGCTGCCTCCAGTGGTGGTCAGGACTAACTTCCTGAATAAGGTGCTTCAGCCCGCGGCTTCCACATCTGAACCCCTTTTACCCTTCAATGAGGCCCTCACTGAAGTCCTCCTGGGGACATGGTCTAAATCGAGCACAGAGGCTCTTGTCAACAGGACAATTCCCTGCCGCCATAGGCTTGTGCCAAATGACCCTCAATTCCTGACCCAACACCCCATGCCTGAGAACTTTGTCATTCAGGCTTCTTCCTATTCTGATGCATTCCCTTCCCCAGGGCACGTACAGGGAATCAAAAAGACTGGACCATCTTGGGAAGAAAAAGTTCTCTTCCTTCAGCCTGGCATTGCAGTCCGTGAGCACCACATACCTTTTGGGCATTACACACATACTTTATGAGAAACGGCCGTGCAAGTGCTGCCACAGTTCCCATTGGAGGCCTGGGTCATTCTCTCCGAAGCTGTTGCTAATGGGAGAGACACAACCAAGCTCACGATTCAATGTGGACTGGACACCACCGACTCAGTGGGCAGATCAGTTGCATCTATGGTGGGCCTTCAGCAACACACGCAGTTTGAGGATGCCTGGTTTTTTGGGGGATGTTCAGCAATCACTTATGGACATGCCCTTCAATGGCACCCATCTCTTCATTGACAAAGCGGACTCAGCGCTCAAGCGTTTAAGGAGTCCCAGGTCATGACTCAGTCCCTTGGCCTCACAGCTGCTCCTCGCCCTTCTCAGTCCGCTTTTCAGGGAGCAAGCAGTCGACCAAGTCCACCCCCGCTGCAGCCTCCAAGCATTCCTAGTCTGTTGTTTCATTACAGACCAGTTGGAGGCAGGATTCATGATCACCTGTCCCACTGAGAGTCCATCCTGACAGAGAGGTGAGTTTTGCAAATCATCTGAAGGGGCTACACCCTCCCTTAGAGACTACCCCTCCTGCCATGCCACCATCCTATGATCGGATGACAGAGGATCACTGGGTACTTCTCTTTGAGGACGTTAAGGCTCTCTCGACCAAGGGAGCTAAAGAGAAGGTCCCTGTGCCAGAAGTAGGTCATGGTTGTTATTCTTGCTGACTTCTCGTGGCCAAAAAGGACGAGGTCCTTCATTCTATCCTAGACCTCCTGGCCCTCAATCTCTTCCTCGGGAAGGAGAAGTTGAAAATGCTCACTCTGGCTCAGGTCCTTTCTGCCCTGGACAATGGAGACTTGATGGTAGTGTTGGACTTGCAGGATGTCTATTTTCATATTCCCTTCCAGGCGTTACTTGCAGTTCTTGGTAGGTCACAAGCACTTTTAGCACCCCGCGGGTGTTCACAAAAGTGATAGCAGTGGTCGCAACTCAACTGCACCAGGTTTCAGTCTTTCCCTACCATGACTACTGGCTGTTGAAGACAAGCTCACCCCAGACTGTTGCCTTCCACCTCCAGACTATGGCTGGACTATGGGATCACTATAAACATGCTGAAGTCACACCTGACTCCCTGTCAGACACTCCCTTTCATCGGAGCTGTTCTAGAAACAGTGCAGATTTGGGCCTATCCTCCAGAGTGGTGAGTCCAGGATATTCAGGCTATGATGCCAATATTTCAGCCTCTATCCTGGATTTCGGTGAGAATGACTCTGAGGCTGTGGGCTCTGCAGTGGGACCTGAAGTTCTAGTGGGTGCGACATCAGGGGACTCTCTCCCTCATGGTCCGGATCTCAGAAAAAAATGCACAATACCTGCAGTGATTAGGTAAGAGGCAGATCCCTCTCCCTTCGCCAACCAGATCAGACTCCTGATACGTCACTCCTGGGATAGGCTGGCCACATGGAGAGGCAAAGATCAGAGGCATCTGGTCACCAGCGGAGTCTGGGCTCCACATCAACCTTACCGAGCTTAGGGTGATCAGGCTTGCATTGAAGGCACTCCTTTCCTCTCTCACAGTGAAAGTGGTGCAGGTGTGCACAGACAGCACCGTCGCCATGTGTTACTGCAACAAGCAGGGATGGGTAGGGTCATGGACCCTTTGTCAAGTGGCCCTGTGTCTCTGGACATGGCTGGAACATCAGGACATATCCCTGGTTGTTCAACATCTGGTGGGCTCTCTGAACGCCAGAGCAGACAAACTCAGTCATCAATGCATGGTTGATCACAAATGGTGTCGCTATCCGGAGATGGCGCAAGGTCTCTTTCAGCAGTGGGGAGAGCCTTGGTTAGATTTGTTCGCCTCCACAGAAAACGCACAATATCAGCTGTTTTGCGCATTGGAGTTTCCAAGCCGACAATCACTCTGCAACACTTTTCGTCTCGAGTGGAACTCAGGCCTCCGGTATGCCTTTCCGAGAATACCACTTATGCCCAGAGTTCTTACGAAGATCAAGAACGACTGAGCCCAAGTAATTCTTGTGGCTCTGGACTGGGCATGGAGAGTATGGATCTCGAGCTTCTGAGCATGTCCATTGATCCTCCACTCAGACTGCCTCTTCGGGAGGGGAGGGTTCTCTACTGAAACCTGTCCGGTCTCCATCTTCTTGCTTGGAGATTGGGAGGCGGCAGTTGACAGCTTTCGTTCTTCCACCCAAAGTCTGTAATGTTATCTTGGCAGCCAGGCATCCCTCCACCAAAACAGTATATGCCTTTCATTGTCATAAATTTGTGGCATGGGGTACCACCAAAACTGATGATCCCCTTTCTCCACCTCTGTCTGAGGTTCCTTTGTTTATTCCCCTCTCTTGGCCAGCAGAGCTCTGCTTTGGGCACCCTTATGGGTTATATGTCTGCAATCTCTTCCTGCCTCAGACTTCCTGATCAACCCTCCTTGTTTAAAACCCCCATTGTTGTGAGATTCCCCAAAGGTCTTATACATATCTTTCCACCTACCCAATTCATAATGCCCCAATGGAATTTGAACCTGGTCCTTACCTTCCTCATGTGTGCTCCTTTTGAGCCTCTTCATAATTGTTCTATTTAGCTCCTCACCATAAAAACGGCCTTCCTTGTGGCCATCACTTCTGCATGGAGAGTGAGTGAGCTACAAGCTCTTCCTTCAAAACCACCATTCATCTCTGCCAATCCTGAAAAAGTGGTGCTTCGCAATAGGGCCTCTTTCCTCCCCAAAGTGTTCATGCCCTTTCACGTAAAACAATCCATCATCATGCCTACTTTTTACATTTCCCCACATCCTTCTCGTGTGGAGGAGAGACTCCACCATCTGGACCTAAAAAGAGCATTGGCATTCTACCTCAATCGTACCAAAGACTTCTGAGTGGACAATCAACTGTGAGTTATGTGGATGCGAAGAAAGGACGGTGGTGTAGAAGAAAAACAACTCTAGATGGGTTGTTCTCTGCATCAAAATGTGCTATGTTTTGGCTAAGGAGCAACCCCTTGCTCACTCCACCACAGCAAAACCTGCAACCACTGCATTTGCACGCGGAGTTCCAGTCCTGAACATCCGCCAGGCAGCAATGTGGGCATCCTTGCACATGTTCACCAAACACTACTGCCAGGACAGTCAGGTCCGCAGGTACGGCTATTTTGGCCTTTCGGCCCTGCAGGACTTCCTAGTATGATCTTGGTTCACCGACCTTCCTCCAGGGATGGTATTGCTTGGATATCTATACTAAGGCAAGGACTCTACAACTAGACGTCTCTATCAGATGAACAAGTTACTTACCTTTGGTATTGAATTACCTGGTAGAGACATATTCTAGCTGCAGATTCTTTACCGACCCGCCCATACTTCTTGCTCTGCAAACTGATTTCCAGGGACATGGACTCCCTCTCAGGGCCCTAGTTGTAGGGCACCAGTCTCAGTGTTCTTCATAGCTCAGCGCTTCTGACACAGAAAGTTGTGAAAAGAAACTGACGTCAGTGCGCCGTGATAGAGCCTATATACGACCATGATGTCATCACGGCGACAACGATGCCAATGATGGACTCGGAGTCAACTGATGCTACCTGATGGCGCGTAAGGGCAGTGCTTTAAAAAAAATCTCCTGATTCAGTCTGATGCCTGGGGAAATTCTAAGGTAAGGAATTTGCAGCTACATTATGTCTCTACCAGATAATTTGTTACCAAAGGTAAGTAACTTGTTCATCTGCTCAGAAGCAGCAATCAAAAGAGGAGGAAGGTGGCTGACAGGAGGCTTCTATTGGACTGTAGTGTTCTATTCCATTGTTTAGATGTTATAGTTCTATTTGAGTTTGTGTATAAATGCTGCTTGGAAGTGGGGAATAAAAGGTTTATTCATAATGCTAGCCTCCTGTCTTGCCATAAAATCCAGAGGTAAATCTGAAGGTTGTACCCTACCACTTATTAAAACATAACATCAGAGATCCATCTTCCTTACAACGTAATGCTGCTGTATACTAATTTTTCTTAGGAGGGGCCTGCTTTAGAAAAGATCTGGTTTACACTGAAAGTCCCTGCTCCTAGCACCCCACCACAGCATTGAACAGTTAGAAGCCAGTCACATTATGCCATTTTGATACTGACAGCAGTGCTGTTCACAGTAGATGTTATTATTAGCCAATTTACATCCATGAATTTGGATAACATGTGTAATGCTTCTGGATAACATATTTAGCTCTAGAAGTACCCCAGAAATAAATATGAATATATTTATGCTTTTAATAAATATATTAGACCATCATGGGTGGCGGTGATCCAAAGACAGCCCTGGCAGAAATACCCATATTAGTCCTGCTCCTGTCCTCTCATTGCTCTGTCTCTTTGCATCCAACCATTCTTGCGCTCTCCTCCTCTCCTCTCTCTTGGTCCACTCTGATCTCTTTCTCTCCACCTCTCTCCATTCCTCTTGTTCTCTGTGTCTTGTAGCCTCCCTGTGCCTGCTCCAATTAACCGTGGGGAAGTTGGAAAACTGACAGAGGCACTAGCAGCGGCCCTGTGCTTTCAGAAGCAGCCTCTGATGGCTCCAGTTCATTGGGGAAACACCAAATAAATAAAAGTCCTATCCCGACCCTGCATGGGTGTCCATTTTGAGAAACATACATAAGCGCTACTTTTTTCAGTAATTAAGTACAGTCAATCAATCAATCAATCAAATAATTTCTTAAGCGCACTACTCACCCGGTAGGGTCTCAAGGCGCTGGGGGGCGGTTACTGCTCAAAAAGCCATGTTTTTAGGTGCTTTCTGAAGGTTAGGAGGTCCTGGGTCTTGCGTAGGTTGGCGGGGAGGGAGTTCCAGGTCTTGGCGGCGAGGTGGGAGTAGGATCTGCCACCGTAGGTGGTGCGTTGGATGC
This sequence comes from Pleurodeles waltl, assembly GCF_031143425.1. Taxonomy (NCBI): domain Eukaryota; kingdom Metazoa; phylum Chordata; class Amphibia; order Caudata; family Salamandridae; genus Pleurodeles; species Pleurodeles waltl. The sequence continues at coordinate 931,550,545 of NC_090448.1, read as the reverse complement.
GGGGGAGTGTAGCGAAGGCGAGGTTGGCAGAGCTGAGCTGTCGAGTTAGTATGTGGAAGCTTACTCGTTCGTTGAGGTAGGCCAGTCCAGTGTTGTGGAGGGCTTTGTGAGCGTGGATGAGGACTTTGAAAATTATCCTTTTGTTGATGGGCAACCAGTGTAGGGATCTGAGGTGGGTGGATATGTGTTTGTGACGAGGGAAGTTGAGGATGAGACGTGCGGCTGCGTTCTGGATTTGCTGGAGTTTTCTTTGAAGCTTGGCTGTGGTCCCTGCGTAGAGGGCCTTGCCGTAGTCCAGTCTGCTGCTAATGAGGGCGTGGGTGACTGTTCTTCTTGTTTCTAAAGGAATCCATTTGAAAGTCTTGCGTAGCATGCGAAGGGTTTTGAAGCAGGAGGATGATATGGTGTTGATTTGCTGGGTCACGGAGAGAGACGAGTCCAGTATGATGCCAAGGTTGCATGCGTGGGTGGTGGGTGTTGGGGGTGGTCCAAGGGTGGTGGGCCACCAGAAGTCCTTCCATGCTGTCTTGTTGGGGCCGAAAATTATGATCTCCATTTTGTTTGAGTTCAATTTGAGGTGGCTTGTTGTCATCCATTTGCCGATGTCGAGGAGTCCCGTGTGCAGGTTCATCTTGGCGGTGGCTGAGTTCCTGGTGAGGGAGATGATGAGCTGGGTGTCGTCAGCATATGAGATGATGGTGATGCTGTGGGGGTGGAGGATGTTGGCGAGAGGAGCCATGTAAATGTTGAAGAGGGTGGAGCTGAGGGAGGATCCTTGGGGGACCCCACAGATGATCTTGGTGGCTGTAGACCGGAAAGGAGGGAGGCGAACTCTTTGGGTTCTTTTGGAGAGGAAGGTGTCAAATTCCGGCATCGAAAAGGCATGCGCGGAGGGTTTGGTGGCATCCAGTGTCAAAAGCTGCAGAGAGGTCTAGGAGGATGAGGGCGATGGTCTCGCCCTTGTCCACTCTGGTCCTGATGTCGCCTGTGCAGGTGATGAGGGTGGTCTCAGTGCTGTGGTTCTTCCAGAATCCAGACTGGCAGGGGTCGAGTTTGTTGTTTTCTTCTAGGAAGCGAGACAGTTGTGCGTTTACTACCTTCTCAGTGACCTTTGCAGGGAAGGGAGAAGAGAAATGGGTCAGTACTTTGTGAGGTCTTCAGGGTCTGCTTTGGGTTTTTTGAGAAGTGCACTGACTTCGGCGTGCTTCCAAACACCTGGGAAAGTTGCGGTATCGAAGGAACTGTTAATGACGGCACGGAGCTGTGGAGCGATAATTTGGCTGGCCTTGTTGAAAATGTGGTGGGGGTAAGGGTCTGTTGGGGAGCCTGAGTGGATGGAGTTCATAGTTTTGTCAATCTCTTCATCGTTGGTGGGGGTCCAGGTGTTCAGTCAGTTAGTGCGTGGTGCGGGAGGGTGTTGTGGTGTTGGTTGTGTCCGTGGTGGTGATGGTGGGTGCTGATGATGTGAATCTGTCGTGTATGTCTGCGATTTTGCGGTAGAAGTAGTTGGAGAGGGAGTTGCAGAGGTCTTGGGAGTGTGGAGGGTTGATGGTGCAGGATTTGGGTTTGATGAGTTCTTTGATGTGGCAAAGAGTTCCTTGCTGTTGTGTGTGTTGTTGTCTATGTGTTCTTTGTAGAAGGACCCTTTGGTGGTCCGGATGAGTTGGTGGTGTTTGCGCATGGCTGTTTTGAGGGCGGAGAAGTTGCTCATTGAGGGTTCTTGGCGCCAGGCTTTCTCAATTTTTTGGCATTCTCGTTTGGAAGACTGGAGTTCTGTGGTGAACCAGGGGGCGGTCTTGATGGTGCAGGTGTTGTTGTTTGTTTTCAAAGGGGTGAGGGAGTCTGCGCAGATTTCTAGCCACCGTGATGGGAGGTGGAGCTCTGGCAAGGTTGGAGATAAGGTGTTCTTTGGAGATCTTGTTCCACTTGCAGTATGGTGTAGTGTGTTGTTGGTGGTGGGTTTCATGAAGGAGAAGTGGACGCAGTGGTGGTCAGTCCAGTGCAGTTCGGTGGTGTGAGTGAAGGTGATGTGGCTGCTGGAGGTGAAGATGGCGTCGAGCGTGTATCCCGCTGAGTGGGTGGGTGAGGTGACCAGTTGCTTGAGGCCAAGGTTCGTGAGGTTGTCCAGCAGGGCTGTGGAGTTGCAGTAGTGGGTGCTTTACAGGTGAAAGTTGAGGTCACCAAGGAGTATGTAGTCTGTGGAGGTGAGGGCGTGGGAGCTGATGGTATCGGCAATGGTGTCATAGAATGGGGGTCGGGGTCCTGGTGGTCTGTAGATGAGGGTTCCTCTAAGGGTGGTGTTGGGTTTGATGTTTATTTGAAAGTGTAGGTGTTCTGCGTTGTCTAGGGTGTCGTTGGTGTTGGTGGAAATTTTGATGGTGTTTTTGTGTATTATGCCGATACCTCGTCCTGGTTTGTTTGTGCGGTCTCTACGGGTGATTTTGTAACCTTCTGGGATGGCTATGGCGATGTTGGGTTCTGATGAGGAGTTCATCCATGTTTCAGTGAGGAAGGCGATGTCAGGAGAGCTTGTGGTGAGCAGGTCCCAAAGCTCAATGGCATGCTTGTGGATGGAGGGGGTGTTAAGGAGGATGCAGTTAAGGTGATTGTGGGGTTTGGTGTTGTTGCGGTGCTTGTTGGTGTTGCTGGTGTTGGTGTGAGTGCAGGAGAAATGGCATGAGTGGCATGTGAAGGTCCGTGTGTGTGTTTGGGGTTGGCCTGGGCGCAGGTAGGGTGCTGACCTGGGTTGAGCGCAAGGAGTTCTGCGGAGGAGTAGTGGTGTTTCGGGGGGTCAGAGAAGTGTGGACCAGGGGGACGGGTGCTGGGCGCGGTCCAGGAGCGGATGTGCGCAGACGGGGTTGCCTCTGGCGTGCCAGCGGTGTGTCTGCTGTGTGGCTGCACAGCAGCTGCCATTAACAAGGGAGGTGGGAGGGAGGAGCAGCTGGGAGGCGGGAGGGAGAGTCCAATGGGGGCACGAGGGGAGCGGGCCGCAGGGGATGCAGAGGCTAGGATTATAGAACCGTCGAGAGCCGGGAAAGAAAAATGGGCACAATTGAAGCGCGAATACGAAGCGGAGCAGAAAATGGGCACAGTTTAGGTAAAAACAGTTATCAAAACGAAAAGCTAAATACAGAAAACGAAATACAAGCTATGGAACAAAATACTAGATACGCCTACCACTAGGCACCAGGGATGAGGCGCAGGCGGGTGCCTGCGGGTGGTGGAGGGCCTCGAACTTCTCTTGCAGCAATCGGCGGGGTCAGGGGCACGGAGGCAGGCTGTTGAGTCCGAAGTGTACTCCTGGCCCAATGCAGGTCAGGGGATCACACTAGGCTCGGCGCAGCAGCCACCATTAAGAAGTGGAGGTGGGAGGGAGGAGCAGCTGGGAGGCGGGAAGTGGGAGTGAGAGTCCAATGGGGGCGCGAGGGGGGTGGGGCCGCAGGGGATGCAGCGGCTGGGATTAAGGAACCGGCGAGAGCCAGGAAAGAAAAATGGGCACAATTGAAGCGCAAATACGAAGCGGAGCACAAAGTGGGCACTGTTCAGGTAAAAAACAGTTCTGAAAACAAAAAACTAAATACAGAAAATGAAATACAAGCTATGGAACAAAATACTAGATACGCCTACCACTAGGCACCAGAGATGAGGCGCAGGCGGGTGCCTGCGGGTGGTGGAGGGCCTCGAACTTCTCTTGCAGCAATCGGCGGGGTCAGGGGCATGGAGGCAGGCTGGTGGAGCCGAAGTGTACTCCTGGCCCAAAGCAGGTCAGTGGGTCAAAGCAGTCACGTCTCGCAGCTCCTAAAAGGGGTGGGGCGGATGCGCCGAGACGGGGAGGCGAAGGGGGACAGGGGATGGTGGGAGCGGGGGGAATACATTAAATTATTTTTTTTAAATAAAAACTTACCTAATCTCGACGCACGCCGCGCCTCCATTGCAGGCTGCAGGCACAGGCTCCCAGCCTGCCCTGCGCCAACCTTGACGCTGCTCAGAGCAGCATCAGGATTGGCTGGGCCCAGCCAGGGCGCTCCCAAGCAGACTGGGAGCCTGTGCAGGTTCTCTCTAGCTCGGCAACACAGTTGCTGGGCTGGAGACAGCCTCCTGCACATGTGTGTTTGGCCGGCCCAAGATGGCCGGCCTGCTCCATAGGCAGTGATTCCAATTTTCCTAAAGTCAAGAGGCTGCAAATAGTAGAGAAGGTTACTAATTACCACAGAGAAACAGCAGAGAAATTACATCATAGACCATAGTGCACCAAAATTATTCCACCAGAACTTTAAAATGCGTTGATCTTCTCAGGGAGTTGAGTCTTCATTCTATCCAGACAATTTAGGTGGAAATGCAAACCAATGCACATCAATTCACAAAGGCAAAATGTTAAATTCTGCACAGAGAGGAAAATGGCACAGGCGATCTTCTTCACTGTTGGGTACACAGAGAACTTTAAGATTTCCCTGTAACTAATAGTGTGGTTGTATGACATAGTAAGAAGGGCAGAATATCAACCAGCCAAAATATGGAGACCGAAATATCATAAAATTACATATATAAAGTTGAGTATGTATTTATTATCAAGAAATCTTGACTCCACATCTACAATTGCAGATTATACTCTGCACACCTGCATTTATAATTAATCCCACAGCATGTGTGTGTGTGTTTTAAGCAAATATATTTAACTAAAAGAAGGTGGCTAGGGGTTACATTTGTGCAGCTGGTAAGATAACAGGCAAGCGATATTGTGACTATTAGGAGAGATGTATCCATGTCTAATTGTGTATGAAATCTGCGAGGTAGTAAGAAGTATTTTTCTCATGTGGCTTTTGCTGTACCTAAGTAATAAACTCAAATTTGACCTTTGCACCGTAGTAATAAATGTATGGATGTGTTTATTAGTATAATTGTCTTCATTATGTGCCTACAATTTTAGCTACATGTGAAGTGCGACGTAAACGCAATGTAGTAGTGCAATTTGCGCTATATAAATATCACTAAGAGCGTACAAACATTGATTTAAATGTATTTCCACTATCAACAAACTGATAAAAGCGCTGAGTGGCTCTGCTTTCTCGCATTCACTCACTGGCCATCTGTCTCCCTTTGCTGCCCAATCGTGGGTCCAGAAACATCGTAATTTGATTTTTACTTTTATGCAGCAAACCCACAGGCGCTGGGCGCTCGTCGGTGCAGTGACGTCACGGAGCAGCAACCGCACATTGGTCGCCGCACCCTTCCTTTCCTTGATCTGCAGGCGCGCGATAAGGCGATAACATTTCTGGTTTAATCATGCATATACTTCGTATTCCGATGCTCAGGATGAAGCTGTAGGAGCTAATGTATTCCGAGGCAGACCAACTGCTGCTCGCGAAGGGGAAAAGAGGCTTGCTTGAGTAACCGTAATAATTGGAAAATTATTTTGATAGCCTGAAACAATCTAATATATTACAGAATTTTATTAAAATAATATCAAATCAAATTAACTGCTATTCCATAATGAATTAGGTAACAAGGTAGGCAGATATTAATCGGCCTTGGCTCCCAGGCAAGGGAACCAAGAATTTATTAGCTCTCGAGGCTTGTGAGGGCGAAGACAGAAATCTGTAGCACAGGCTGCGAGGGAAGCCCCCGAGACAGCAGTGCTTTACATTTCTTCTCACTTTCACTTTATAATCTATCATTAAACACTTGTATTTCTTTTATGTTGGGCCTTATGATTTTTTTTTCGTTTTTTTAATTGCTTTGTGATTTTGTAATGAGACTTTTTGTCAAACAGGAAACTCTCCACTGACAGAGAAATCAGATTTTTTTCTACCCACGTGCCACTTATGGTTACTTTAGAACGTCTCTGTGAATGTTGATGCTATTTGGTAATGTTTTTCTTTCCTCTCCCTTTATAGTGTCTTTGTCTTTGAATGTTTTGCATATATCTAGGATTCTAGCCACAAAGGTGAAAGAAAAAATATTAGTGGGTAAAACCATTACAGGACATCTTAAACCCACAGTATTGATTACACATCCAACATTATATTAGTAAATTCAGTAACTATCATGTATGGGTGTGTATTGCTCTTTAATGCCAAAATACGATTATGAGGTTGTGTTTTCTTGTTTGAACTTGTTGCAGTTCAGTTTTAGCAGTGATTTTGAAATATATGCATGCACCTTTATCAAATTTCTAAAGTACACATATACGTTTTTTATATATCGCCACAAGTGCATTATTAGCCACGTTTATTTCCAAGTAGATATCTACACTAAATACACCAATAGGACACTTTTAATTCATGATTTCCTTTGCTTTACAGAGAAAGAGGAAAGCATTAGAGACTACTGAAAGTAGATTAACTTCCACTTCCTGTCATCCAAGTCTTCAAGCCTGCTCTAGGCCACATTCGTTTCTGGCAATTGTACTCGTTTATTCACAGGCCCTCTGTTCTTTCCGGGGATTCCAGGGACCTGCGGATGAGCCTATATTTTAGGACTTCTTTGGAACATTAGAGTTCAGTATCTGCACTGCATGGGTTAGGTGGTCGTGGTAGAGGTGTCTATAGGACGCTAGGCAGGCAGCCACTTTGCATTTGTTCTTCACACGTGCCCACCCCCCATTTTGTTCTGTCATTTTTTAAATTCGCTGAGGCCTTAGGGCCCACTTGGAGCACACAGATACATATCTTTATGTTTATTTTCCTGAGGTATTGGTTACATTTCATGTTATAGACTGTCAGTAGTCAGTAGACCGTGGATATTACTTCATTCCAATAATTTTTGTTCCAGTTTTAGTTGGAGTGTTGAGTGGGAATATGGACTTTGATATGATATGTGATATGTCTACTCTTATTGATTATTGTTGCTCCCTTCTGCTGCTGTTCTCTGGGTGCTTAGGCCCAGAGTTACAATTCGTGCCACATTTGGGGCATGTCAATGCAATCCTTGCGGTGGTGGGGGTCTAGAAGGCAGGCATGCATCTTGCGTTTGTTCTCCATGCTTGCTTTTTGATAGCCCACAAACCTGCTGTTTACTATTTTTCTTTTGAATCAATGTTTTGCAGTATTTGTGTTGCTTATCTGTGTGTTTATTAGGCTTTGTAGGGTTCACAGATGTATTTCTCAATTGTATACACTTTTCAGAAATCTCACATCTTCCCTCCCGGGGTAGCTAGAGGCCTCTGCACGGTCCTAGACCTCATTCCAAATTTAGGGCAGTTTTCTGCAATACGTGACCTCAATGTCTTTGGTGCGGGAGGCGGTATGTGTGAAGGCTGATTAATGTTCTTACATGGTCTGCCATGTAAGGAAAAGTAATTTTTTTTAAAGAACGAAAAGATCAGGAAAAGTTGTGAAAGCTTAACGAGCACTTGAGAATGGCATCTGTTTCTCTCTCTCCACACCCGAACACGAAGTATGGAGACTGGCAAAAATCAATTACCATTAAAAATAATCTCCATGGTTTACAGACTATCACCGGGTCCAAAACACAACAGCAGCAAACACCAGTAATGCCCCTAGAAGCAGTCTTTTGCTAGGGCATTAGTTAATTGTCCAGTCACCTGACTGCCAATCAGAACGTCCTGACTGGCCCTAGATATTATTTCAGATCTTTTTTATTTTTTTTTCCAGAAGTTACTGCATTTCTTTCTTGCCCGTAGGTCGATTAGGACAGCTAAAAGAGAGTTCAGCCCTTCTGTTATCATGAATTTCCAGACCTCACTCTTCAGCTAAACAACAAGGATTGAAGATTACACACAAAAAGCCAGATCCTAAGAGAGTAATAGGGGAGATGTTTGATCATTCTGAAAAGAATGGCAATACTTCGCAGTCTATCATTGTTTTTTTATGTTTTGGCCAAAGTGCTTACTGTGGTGTATCTGGTAATCCCTCCTCTGGCTCCAAAATACCAAGATCAAAATCATCGGACTGTCCACCAGAGAGGAAAGCTGCAGTGACTGCAGTCTTGCCTGAGTCTGCATAGGGCTAACCTGGCAAACATGACTAGAAACTTTACCTTCACCTGAGGTAGAAGCAGGCCAAAAGTTATTGCTTGAGGCTTCAGCAATGTTTTTTTCTCCTTCAGCATCTCTTCTAAGAAAAAGAAGGCCAAGAGCCTCAGTTTCCTAAAGTCCCCATTTTAATGAAGGTGATAAGGAGTGGACATCTCAACAGGTCATGGATAACACAGACAAGGCAAGCGTCCAGAATGCATAGTTGGGTGTGATTATGGTGACAAGTTTGAACTTGTCATTGTGCATGTTTTGAGTTGCATTAGGGAAGTGCAGGTCACGTATAATCAGATAAAAGCAGTATCTACCATTCATTCCATCTTCTTATAAACAAGACAGGGACAATCACCACCTAAGTCCCAGATTGCTATAAGCATACTAATTGTGGCTCCACAAAAACTGATGGGCTTAGTTCCATTTAAAATACCTCAACCCAGGAACACATTGCGGACTGTAAGCAAATTATTTACTTTTGCATCATCAAGCATCTTACAATTATTTAAAATTGTAGTTCAAAAATCGGCCAGTATACACAATAATAGGGTGCACAACTTTCACGTCTGAGATGTGCTTTGATAAGCTGGACACCAGTCTTGTCACCAGAATCCCTTTTGCCCATCTGAGAAGCAATTGTGCACTCAAATGGGTGGTACCCCAAAGGTAGGCCATTCATATTCTGCTTCAGATTTCAGAGTGGCTGAAAGAGTTGATGAGGATGATGGCAATGATGATGAAGATAGAGCACAATGCCACCCACTCCACATATAAATGTTAGTAAGACAATCTGTATCATCAAAATGTGAAGAGAATGACCATGATCAGAATGAGCAAGGATTTTATTCGTAATGATTTTGAGGTTATATCCAAGGACGTGCGGGTTAGTGGGGTTCCTTAGACATCTTCATTGAAAATACTTCAGAGGAAACGTCAGATGAAGAAGAAACTATGGCCACTGTAAAAAAAAAGTAGTTAAAAAGTACTATGCCAAGTATACTACTCCCACGGTGTTATATGGTGTGTGAACATTTTCCTTTTTTTTGATAAAATAGATCAGTATGTGTTGGACTTTTGCTTATGCAGGGTCATCCCCAGTCTTTTTGCCTCCTGCCTCCTATTTTTTTCTGACCTGTTCCTGTTGGCTTTTCAACTCTGAGCACTTTACCACTGCTAACCAGTGCTAAAGTGCCTATGCTCTCCGTGTAAAATGTGTACGTAATTGGTTCACCATGATTGGCATATTTGTTTTACTGTTAAGTCCCTAGTAAAGTGCACTAGAGGTGCCCAGGGCCTGTAAATCAAATGTTACTAGTGGACCTGCAGCACTGGTTGTGTCACCCACACAAGTAACCCTGTAATCATGTCTCAGACCTGCCACTGCAGTGTCTGTAAGTGTATTTTTACACTGTAAATTTGACTTGGCAAGTGTACCCACTTGCCAGGCCTAAACTTTCCCTTTTCTTACATGTAAGGCACCCCTAAGGTAGGCCCTAGGTAGCCCCAAGGACAGGGTGCAGTGTATGGATAAGGTGGGACATATAGTAATGTGGTTTATATGTCCTGACAGTGAAATACTGCCAATTTCGTTTTTCACTGTTGCAAGGCCTGTCTCTCTCATAGGATAACATGGGGGCTACCTTTAAATATGAGTAAAGTGTAGATTCCCCTAGAGAGCAGATGGACATGTGGAGTTTGGGGTCCCTGAACTCACAATTTAAAAATACATCTTTTAGTAAAGTTGATTTTAAGATTGTGCGTTTGAAAATGCCACTTTTAGAAAGTGAGCATTTTCTTGCTTAAACCATTCTGTGACTCTGCCTTGTTTGTGGATTCCCTGTCTGGGTCAGTTTGACAGTTGGGTTGTTTTTCACCTCGCACTAGACAGTGACACAAAGGGGGCTGGGGTGTAACCTGCATTTCCTGATTAGCCATCTCTGCTAGGAGGTCACTCTCATCTGAAAGGACTGTGCCTGCCTCTGACAATGCCGGCTCCAACCCCCTGATGTGTGTCTGAGGCCTTGCCTGGGCAAGGCAGGATTTCACAAGTAGGTGTGAGTCCCCTTTGAAGAAAGGTGACTTCAAAGACTAAAATGGGTATAAGAAGGGCACCCAAATCTACAGACTTTAGAAACACTTCTGGAACCAAGAGGAACCTCTGCCTGGAGAAGAGCTGATAGCTGAGGAAGAAGTGCTGCCCTGCCTGTGACTGTGGTTTGTGGAGCTTTCCTGCAGTGCTGCTTCTGCCAGAGTAAGAGGGCAAAGACTGGACTTTGTGTGCCTTCCATCTTGTGAAGAAATCTCCAAGGGCTTGATTTAGAGCTTGCCTCCTGTTGTTTGAAGTCTCAGGGACAGCAAAGACTTCTCTCTGCCAGCACCTGGAGTCTCTGGAGAGACTCCTGCTCTGACAAGTGGTGCCCTATCCAGTCCCTGGGCCCTTGAAAGGAAAACTGGTGGAAATCCAAGGAAATCGACTTCGGACGACTCCGTACCGACGCCGCTGCTGAATCCGGTAACGCCGCCTGCACCCGACGCCGTGACCTTCGCTGGAACGCGACGCTCTTTGCAGCCCTGACGCCGCAACAGCCCCGCTGAAGTCCGTGACTCCGTGGAAGTCGCCGCACCACGTTGTGACCGACGCCGCTCGAAGTGCACGGATTCAACGTTTCGCACAGACGCCGCAATCCCCGACTTCGCGCATCGGCTTGTTTTCACTCTTCACCAAAGGTACTGTACTTGGGGGTCTACACGACTCCGTGTCCGGCGCCGCTGGTGTTGGCTTGTTGGGAACGACTCAGTCACGACGCCGTGTTAACCTCTCATCAAAGCATTTTTGTTTCTAAGCGCTATTTTTGAGTTTAATCTCTAAAAATTAATGTCTTGTGTATGTTGGATTTTTGTCGTTTTGGTCTTGTTTTGTTTAGATAAATATTTCATATTTTTCTAAACTGGTGTTGTGTCATTTTGTAGTGTTTTCATTAAGTTACTGTGTGTGTTGGTACAAATACTTTACACCTAGCACTCTGAAGTTAAGCCTACTGCTCTGCCAAGCTACCAAGTGGGTAAGCAGGGGTTAGCTGAGGGTGATTCTCTTTTACCCTGACTAGAGTGAGGGTCCTTGCTTGAACAGGGGGTAACCTGACTGTCAACCAAAGACCCCATTTCTAACATTGGTGATCAGCGGTTGGGATTTGGACTTGTAGTTTTACTTGACATACAGTGATTAAGTGTACACTACTGTTTTGAGTTCAGACCACTACGTGACCACATACTACTTGTCTTGTGATTCTGCTTTTTGTTCTCTGATGTCCTCCTGGAAGTATTGCTAATATTTTTGAACTTTGGTTTTTGGTTGTGAAGCCTTTGCAGAATGGAAGTCAATTTCTGGCACCTATTTATGTATAAAAAGTGGCAGCTTAAAGCATTCTGCATGGAAAGGGGACTGGCTGTGAACAAGAAATCCAGAAGGGAGGATCTTGAGTCAGCCCTGTTTCAGTATGAATTGAAACGTTGTCAGGCAACACCACCAAATAAGTCTGAGGAGGATAACTACTCTGAGGAGTCGGACTACTCTGAGGAGGAGGGCAGTGGCCCTGAGGAGGGAACAGAAAGAGATGATTGGCTCCTATCTCGAATCCGGAGTCTGGAAGAGCTAGATGCAGAGCTTGAGAAGGCTGAGGAGAAGAGAGCCTTAGTCCTGGAAAAAGAAAGGATTACAGCTCAAGAGCTGAGCTGTGAAGAGCTGAAGCTGGAGGCCATGAGGGCTGAGTCCAGTTCAGATGGTGGCAGCAAAAATCTTGTATCCAGTACTGCTGAAGAAGTGCACATGCCCAGAGATGTGGTGCCCTACTTGAAGGAGGGAGTTAACACACGCCAGGAGGTTCAGGGGTATGAGGTAGCTCCAGTGATGCACAGGGTCCTTGAGGTGGATTGGGGAACTGGCATGGGGAGTCATATTCCTACTGGTGGGAGGGACACTCTACTGACTCTAGGTGAGAGTGACAGGGAGAGGGGTTCCCCCCAGGTAGAAGTCCTGGTTATGGAGTGTGAAGACATCCCAGAAGAGTGTGGGTTGAGTGTCAGGGACAGTCGGGTACTGTCTCACCAGTCTCAGGAGAGTGATGTGGGGTGCTTTTTCAAAGCAGATTCACTGGATGGTTGGGTGAAGAGTACTTTGGTTAATTCATGTAAGGGGCTGAGTGATGTAATTGCTGGAGAGCATATGTCTAGTCCTTATTTTCCAGAGCTACGCCAACACCAGGTGGAGTGTGAGCTCTCTGACCCCAGGGAGATTACAATGGAGGCAGACCTCTTGGTGAGTACGAGAGAGTCTGAAGAGGCATTTGGGGGGGCTCCTGAGAGGAGTGGTCTAGGTATTTCCCAACCAGGTGAGGTAGGGAAGGATTGTAGTGTCCCAGGTAGGTCCCAGTGTAGTGGGATGGGTGAGGGACCCCATGTCCAGTCTCTGAGGAGAGGGAATGGGGATGGGCTGAGGTCCAAGGTGCCCGAGATCCGGTCCCAGGTCCTGGAGGGTTCCATGAGGGAACACCAGGAGGGGAGCCTAGCCTGTACCATAGGACCATCTGTTGAGGGAGATCCCAGAGTGTCAGGAGAACTTGGGGGGGGGCGGCTGTAGCCAGCGTCCCACCAGTTCAGGTGTCTAGCAGTACCACTCCTAGTGAGGGGTGCAGAAGTCCAGACAGAGGGTTGAGAGGGGGTTGCGGACCCCAGTGGAGAACCTGGAGGGTCAGGGGTCAGCTCTGAGAGCAGAGCCCCCCAGGAATGACCTTGGTGAGACCATTTCTGGGTTGGGGGAACCCAGACTCTGTCAGATGGGCAGAGGTCAGGGGACCTGTGCCAGCCAGACTCTTGTGTGGCCCTTGGGGACAGTGTGTCCCTTGAGGGGGGTAAGTGTGCCCCCCTGGAAGTCCTGGTGTGCCAGGCAAAGGTTCAACCGCAGGGTGGTGACTCTGGGTTGAATGATCAGGTTCAGGGGGTAAACTCTGACCTGATGGGGGGTAAGTGTGCTCCCACGGAAGTCCTGGTATGCCAGGCAGTGGTTCAACCGCGGGGTGGTGACTCTGGGTTGGATGACCAGGTTCAGAGGGTAAACTCTGACGTGGTAGGGGGTAGGTATGCCCCCCAGGAAGTCCTGGGTTGCCAGGCAGTGGTCCAGTCTGTGGGTACAGACCCTGGACTGGAGGATCAGGTGCAGGGGATAAACCCTGACCTGAAGGGGGGGACGGTTTGCCCAATCACCCCCCCTGGTGTGATTTCAAGGGGTACTCTCCCTGAGGGGTGGGTGCAGAACCCTGAGAGTAGGGGAAGGGAGAGAAAGACTCACCCCTGACCCCAGAGCAATCTAAGGGTACAGACCCTGGATTGGAAGGCCAGGTTCAGGGTGTCCCCCCTGACCTGGAGGAAGGGGCTACTGCTAACAGTGCCCCTACCAAGTTGTCTTCTGGGGGGGCCACTCCTAGTTGGGTGGTTCAGGACCCCAGAAGAGAGGGCAGGGGGAGGGAAGCCTCACCCCTGGCCCTGGTCCAACCTGAAGGTACAAACCCCAGGTTGGAGGATCAGTTGCAGGTTAACATCCCTGCACTGGTGGAAGAATTGTGCAGCACTGCTTCTACAAGCACCCTGACAATTTTTTACTCTGGGGGTGCCGCTCCTGGAGGGAGGGTACAGAGCCCCAGAGGGGAGGACCAGGGTCAGGTTATCTTCTCTGACCTGGTGGAAGGGAGAGTGGTCAAAGGGTGTCAGGCACCTGGGGCTAATGCCCCCCACTCCCCGCAGTCACAGTGCTTGGAGAGGCCTGAGGTCGGGCTCTCATCCCTGACAGTTGTCCTGGTGGACAGAGTTGCCCCTGGGTGTGGGACGAGAGTCACACCCCAGGGGTGGAGTGGGCAACACCACTGTGTTGGCCCTGGTGGTACTATCTGCCCATTGCAATACATCTGTGAGCAAAGTAAAGTTAGGTGCTGCACAGATGGTGTCTGCAGATGTGGAGAAGGGTTCCCCATGGGTTAGCTTAGTGGGCCCTGAGAGTATGGACAGAGGGATCCAACTGGAGTCAGGAAGGCGTAGAACTGTAACATGCCCCTGCTGTTGTGGGCCTGGGTCCTTGTTTTATCGCCCCAATCAGGGAAGTACATCAAGGTATTGATTGTTCTCCCCTGGCTTTAGGCTGGTAGGGGGTCGTGTTGGACTTTTGCTTATGCAGGGTCATCCCCAGTCTTTTTGCCTCCTGCCTCCTATTTTTTTCTGACCTGTTGCTGTTGGCTTTTCAACTCTGAGCACTTTACCACTGCTAACCAGTGCTAAAGTGCCTATGCTCTCCGTGTAAAATGTGTACGTAATTGGTTCTCCATGAGTGGCATATTTGTTTTACTGTTAAGTCCCTAGTAAAGTGCACTAGAGGTGCCCAGGGCCTGTAAAGCAAATGTTACTAGTGGGCCTGCAGCACTGGTTGTGCCACCCACACAAGTAACCCTGTAATCATGTCTCAGACCTGCCACTGCAGTGTCTGTAAGTGTATTTTTACACTGTAAATTCGACTTGGCAAGTGTACCCACTTGCCAGGCCTAAACCTTCCCTTTTCTTACATGTAAGGCACCCCTAAGGTAGGCCCTAGGTAGCCCCAAGGGCAGGGTGCAGTGTATGGATAAGGTGGGACATATAGTAATGTGGTTTATATGTCCTGACAGTGAAATACTGCCAATTTCGTTTTTCACTGTTGCAAGGCCTGTCTCTCTCATAGGATAACATGGGGGCTACCTTTAAATATGATTAAAGTGTAGATTCCCCTAGAGAGTAGATGGACATGTGGAGTTTGGGGTCCCTGAACTCACAATTTAAAAATACATCTTTTAGTAAAGTTGATTTTAAGATTGTGCGTTTGAAAATGCCACTTTTAGAAAGTGAGCATTTTCTTGCTTAAACCATTCTGTGACTCTGCCTTGTTTGTGGATTCCCTGTCTGGGTCAGTTTGACAGTTGGGTTGTTTTTCACCTCGCACTAGACAGTGACACAAAGGGGGCTGGGGTGTAACCTGCATTTCCTGATTAGCCATCTCTGCTAGGAGGGAGGGTGGAGTGGTCACTATCATCTGAAAGGACTGTGCCTGCCTCTGACAATGCCGGCTCCAACCCCCTGATGTGTGTCTGAGGCCTTGCCTGGGCAAGGCAGGATTTCACAAGTAGGTGTGAGTCCCCTTTGAAGAAAGGTGACGTCAAAGACTAAAATGGGTATAAGAAGGGCACCCAAATCTACAGACTTTAGAAACACTTCTGGAACCAAGAGGAACCTCTGCCTGGAGAAGAGCTGATAGCTGAGGAAGAAGTGCTGCCCTGCCTGTGACTGTGGTTTGTGGAGCTTTCCTGCAGTGCTGCTTCTGCCAGAGTAAGAGGGCAAAGACTGGACGTTGTGTGCCTTCCATCTTGTGAAGAAATCTCCAAGGGCTTGATTTAGAGCTTGCCTCCTGTTGTTTGAAGTCTCAGGGACAGCAAAGACTTCTCTCTGCCAGCACCTGGAGTCTCTGGAGAGACTCCTGCTCTGAGAAGTGGTGCCCTATCCAGTCCCTGGGCCCTTTAAAGGAAAACTGGTGGAAATCCAAGGAAATCGACTTCGGACGACTCCGGACCGACGCCGCTGCTGAATCCGGTAACGCCGCCTGCACCCGACGCCGTGACCTTTGCTGGAACGTGACGCTCTTCGCAGCCCGACGCCGCAGCAGCCCCGCTGAAGTCCGCGACTCCGTGGAAGTCGCCGCACCACGTCGTGACCGACACCGGTTGAAGTGCACGGATTCAACGTTTCGCACAGACGCCGCGATCCCCAACTTCGCGCATCGGCTTGTTTTCACTCTTCACCAAAGGTACTGTACTTGGGGGTCTACACGACTCCGTGTCCGGCGCCGCTGGTGTCGGCTTGTTGGGAACGACTCAGTCACGACGCCGTGTTAACATCTCATCGAAGCATTTTTGTTTCTAAGCGCTATTTTGGAGTTTAATCTCTAAAAATTAATAACTTGACTTGTGTATGTCGGATTTTTGTTGTTTTGATCTTGTTTTGTTTAGATAAATATTTCCTATTTTTCTAAACCGGTGTTGTGTATTTTGTAGTGTTTTCATTAAGTTACTGTGTGTGTTGGTACAAATACTTTACACCTAGCGCTCTGAAGTTAAGCCTACTGCTCTGCCAAGCTACCAAGGGGGTAAGCAGGGGTTAGCTGAGGCTGATTCTCTTTTACCCTGACTAGAGTGAGGGTCCTTGCTTGAACAGGGGGTAACCTGACTGTCAACCAAAGACCCCATTTCTAACAGTATGCTTAGTGACCAAGGCAAAAATGTGAATAAGAAAGAAGTCATTATATTATTGCAATTCCATGCTTTGTACTACACCTCTTTTGTAATTACCATGGAAAAAGCCAGGCACTTCTCTCAGAAATAGAAATGTAATTTGAAATAATTTCTTGATACTTGCATTGTAAAATCGTAAATGTCGCTTAATGGGCTCTCCAAAGCAATGTGCAAAATGTCCTTTTGTAGTACATCAGTAATCAGGGCACATGCTGAATATCTATAATTAGAACATTGGAATGCTGGGGGCTCCATTGAAAACAATGGAGTGCTGCGGGCTTTTACAGGCCGGTAAAAGCCCGCAGCGCCAACATTCCAATGTTCGCTTTGTTCACAGCAACAGCTGTGAACAAAGCCTCACGGAGCCCGAGGGGATTTTAATCCCCTCGGGCTCCGTGAACATTTTTTTTTTTAATAGAACATTCTGCCCTGTGTGGCAGAATGTTCTAATAGCCTTAGAACCCGCCGTAACGGGCTCTACCGGCTATTAAAGTCCCTCACCCTTGTTTAATGCCCTCGCCTTCGGCTCGGGCATTTAACGCGGGGAGCGGGCCTTTAATAGCCGGTAGAGCCCGCTACGGCGGGTTCTAAGGCAATAGTGGCACATCATCGATCAGCTTTTGCCAAAGCTTATGCTCTTTTGATATGATCCATCTTTTACACTTTAATTGCTGACTGACTCTGATTCCTAAACACATACTTCTCAACAAACAGGTATTTTGAGAAACAAACTGCACATATTCACCCCTGCCTAGTCCGAACCCCAGCTGGCCACTGTCAGTTACCATGGAAAAAAGAAATACATGCCACTCATGAATGGAAACAAGTAATTTAAAATAAAGGCTTTTGCTTGTATGTTTGTATGTCTTAAACACAAGACAGAGGTTTCCTACCTGTTTGTGAAGTCTTTTGCAATATGTCTGTGATTTATTTTTTGGGAACCCTCTTTAAACTGTGTGCAGTGTGCCAGCCATTCTTTACTATGGGTTTTGATAGTTCCAAACAGTGAATGGTTTGCATTAGAGACAGGATATTCAAAGCATTAGCAGTTGTAGGTATATTGCAATGACTAAACATTAACCTTGGTAGAAAATGAAAGCTCTGTATTCAAGATTACCCCTGAACATTTAGCTTTTTGACATGAGAATGAATGAAGGAAGTGGAAGACTCTTAGGTGATTAAAAAGAACGTTTGGTTATGGTTTGGTCTACCAAGTACAGAATTTCTGTCATATTATTTAGTCATCTGTTGATTTTGGTTTTGGAGTTTTTACCCTTTTGGATTTGTCATCTGGAATTATTCTAGCACATTGTCTGAGATGTGTGCCAATTAAAGTATGGAAATGCATAAAAAAAATGGTGAGAGGGAGAGTGCCCATTAACCCCAGCATTCCACCTTTTATATACAGAGCATTGCTACAATCCAACTTGTAGCAATTGGTTTTGGTGATGGAAGAAGGCACAGATATAGAGTACAACTATTTCAGATATATCAGCCCAGTCTTTCCACAAGGATCTCATGATTCAAGCTACCATACACTGTTAAGACCTCAAATAGCATTACATCTTCTTGCTGCCCTCTTGCCTTTGCTTGCAAATGTGGTTTCTGTTCCCCAAATAGGTCTGAAACTAGATTGTAAATCATGAGTTGGTCAGATTGAAATAATTATTTTATCTAATTACTTATTTCTCCATGACGTTGCTGATAAAAGGTAAGTTGAAGATTGATTTCTAGTTTTAACGGGCTTCTGGATATGCTGTAGGTTTTTTGAGAAGAAAATAATGAACGTGTGTTCAAGTTGATTTGGAATGGACCCTCCAGAGAGGGATTACACTTGCGATGTCGGCTCCAGAATGAGAGAAGATTGCTTAAAGTTGGCTTCCTAGCACAGGAAAACTCCAGGTTAGAGGATCTTGGGCTTTGGGAATCAGTCATTTCATGGTCAATTTCCACCAGACACAAGAACGAAAGAGAGGCTTGGAGTGCTGCTGAAAGGATGAAGGGAGAGAATGGCGAGGAATTGAAATCTAGTTCTCCAAGAACCCAAGAAAGGTCTAGTAATACTGTTGAGAAGCAAAAAAGATTGACTTAAATACTTTAGGTTTAGTGCATTTTTAATAGATGTTGAAATTTGCATTGCTTGATTAGGTACTTTTTTGAAATGTTGGGAACTATAGGCTTTTTTGGCATATTGCATGGCATTGTGGAAACCTGCAGACCTTTCTTTATTTGTTTTTATAATGTTGTATGTGTCCAACTCACTGATGTATGTTAACTATAGTTTTTGCACACGGGGTGGATTTGAGAGTATGACATAAGTGCTAGGCCTAAGATTCAGGGTATCATTATCAGGGCCTACTTAGCATCTCATGCTAATAGTAATTGTATGTGCTAAATTGTTACATATTTACTGTTGCTCATGTTGCAACAACCATAGAATCTTTAATCCAGTCTCTGCCTTCTTTCAAGGTTTCATGGAATCTGCTTGTGAACTTACTTTGTGGGAAGTCCACGTTGTTGGAATTAAAAGGCAAAATACAGTAGCTTACTTCCAAACAAACTATTAATAACCTTGTTTTCAGGAGCATGGCGAAGCAAGATGGCCAGATAGATGCGCCCTGGTGCTGATCCCAGCTTAAAGGAAAATAGCCTCACTGATCCTGTACTACCCTAGTCCATCTGACCCCTCTTTGGACATGGGGTTATAGTTTACACGGGAAACAGGTGTTGGAAAGTGGATTATTGGTAAGGGCAGGCAGGTACCTAAATTAATCCTTGCCAACCCTTGGTAGCTTGTCCTGTGAGCAGATAGCTTAGGAGACAGGGTTGTAAAGCATTTGGGGGCATATTTATACTCTGTGTCGAAATTGCCTCAGTCTTGTCACGCAAATTCGGCACAAACTTAACTCCATTTTTATATTTTGACGCTAGACATGTCTAGCATCAAAATATTGGAGTTTGCACCATTTTTTGGGAGCGTGAACCTACCTTGCGTCAATGACATGCAAGGTAGGCATTCCCATCTAGAAAATGGTGCTAGTCTCATATTTATCCCCTGTGCTAAAATGCAAATGACTCACGGGTGGGAGGAGGGGCTCAATAACGGTGCAAAGCTTTCTCTGCACCATTATTTAACACCTGGGTCAGACCAGGCGTTAGGGGACCTGTGGACCCATTTCCATGGCTAAACGCCATGGAATGGACCCACAGGTGCCCACCTCAAGCCCCAGGAACACCCCCACCAGAGGAACACCGGAGGAAGGGGAACCCCATCCCAGGTAAGTAGGGTAAGTATTTTTCAATGTTTTTGTTATTTTGCCATCGGGGGCCCTAACTTGGGGCTCCCTGCATGGTACTGGGTGCCATGGCCAGGCCCAGGGGACACTTGTCCCCTGTGCTGGCTACTGAGGTGGGGGCATAACACCTGTCATTACTAATGCAGGAGTCATGTTTTTGGTGGTTGTGTGCCAGGAAATGGTGCTAGTCTGGTTAGAGGATTTTTTTTTGCCTCTACCAGGCTAGTGTCACTTTTTTGACGCACAACCCCCTCCTTACCTACCGCCCCCTCCATCCGGCTAGCGTCTTTTTTTGGATCCTAGCCCAAGTTTAGTGATGGCTTGCATCATTCCTTTAATATGGCACCCAGCTGGTGCTGTGGAATGGCGCAAGCCGGCGCTATACTTTGTGCCGCAAATCTGCATTTGCCGCAAAAAGTATATATCTGGCCCTAAATATCAACAAAACAGTAAACGAATACAACACACACAATAAAAGTACAACACCAATTTATAAAAATAGAAAATACCTTTATCTTTAAAACAACACCAAAATGACAAAAATCCAATGTAGGGAACCGGAGATACAAATCTTAAAATATTAAATGAAAAAATATTGCTTTCTAGCACCTAACAACCAAAAGCACCAACCAGGGACATCTGGTTGCACTCAACAGGGGCAAAGTAAAAATTTTAGGCCGACCGCAATTGAGCCCTGCTCCGATACAATGAGCGGGAGGCCTAGGTTAAAGTTTTACCTTCACACTTTCTTGGAGATTTTCTTCGACCAGGGCAAAGTCAAAAGTTGAGGCTGACTGCGATGGACCCCTACTCGGATACACTTTGTGGGAGGCCTCAATCAAACTATTACATTTGCATTTAGAAATGTTTCTGGAGCTTTTCTTCCCTGACGTCTGACGGGCTTCTTCAGCAAGCCGATTTTGATGGAATGTCACCGGATTGCCTTTCTGCCAGCCCCTGGTCAAATCCTGGATGTCAGGAACTCCAGAGCTTTTCAGCAGAACAAACTTGAAATTCATGCCGGGTCGCAGTTGATGGTGGCCGGCTTGACTCTTGATGTCAGGTTGACCCACTTATGGAGCTTTTTCTCAAAGTTGGCCCAAACGTCTCCAAACTTCTTGATCTTCTTCCAGAAGTAGTTTTTGGGTCGTCAAAATGTCCACAAACTTTCTCCACGGTTCCAGAAGCTCTGAGTTGCTCTTTGGAAGTTGAGACTTCAGTCCCGAGAATGCACCTAATCAGAATCCTTAAATGGCCACTGGACACGGGTCAGCTGGGCTATTCTTGCAGGACTTGATGCAGGGGTCTCTGGTTAGCTCCTTTATACCTGTAGCTTACAGAGAGCCCACTCCTAGAGTTGCAGAAGCAAGGCAAAGTCCTTTTTTTGGTGAAGCCCAAAGTGTGCAAGTGATGCAGTCCCTCTGAATACAGGGTCCGGGTGCAAGCAAGTGGCTTTCCCTCTTTTGAAGACCAGTTTGGCTACTCCTCCTCCATCCTGTTCTGCCATCTGCTGTAGCAGTTCTCCATCCACTAGATGCTTTCTTTGTTTCAGCCTAGGCCACTTCACATTTCATCAAGGCAGCCAAATTTAGGCTGCCAGAGACTGACCAATCAAACAGTTCTAAAACTCTTTCCCTGTGTTAGTTATGTTAAATTGAACATTCATAAGTTGTTCGATCTATTGTAATATTTATAATATTGGTACCAAACTTGCTATATTTAGCTTATTCCTATTAAAAATAAGACTATATTATTTTAAAATAATGTCTCTCCAGCCTATGATGCTCATTGACTACAATGGGGAAAATTTGACTGTAGACTGTTTTTTTCTTCATCAGGACTTATAAAACAACTTCTATAAAGTCCCTGCTTAAATTTACACTGCACCTAACCCTGGGGACACTTAGGGCAGACCTTAGGGGTGACATATATGTAAAAATAAGGTAGTTTAGGACTTTGGAAGTACTTTTAATTCCAATGTCGAATTGGAGGTAATCTTAACTTAGAAGCAGCCAGCAATGCAGGTCTGCATTTAAAATGATGCCGGGGACCACAGAAGTGTACCTATGGGTGCACTATCTATATTGGGGTCCCTAAACCTACATGCCCTATCATATACTAGGGACTTACAGGTGGGTTGTCAGAGCCAATTATATTTAGTTCTCCTTTGCATATACCATTTTACACAGAGCACAGGCCCTGGGGATGGTTAGCAGTGCCCAGGGCACAGTCAGAGTCAGTAAAGTGACTCCAAGGGCTTGCTGGCTTGCCTCCTGTTCTTCTGAAGTCCCAGGGATAAAAATGATTTCCAACACCACCTGCAACAGCACCTGAACATTGCTCGCTGCATGTTCTGCCCTGTCAAGTTGTGCCAATCCTGTCCTGGGCCCTTGGAATTGGGTATGAAGTGCTGCAACAACCAAAATCCACCATCACTGTCATTGCGCCGGTCAGAAGTGATGCATGTCCTTTGACACCAATGCATCACCGCTTCAGGAGACATTGCTATGTCTGCTGAGAGGCTTGATGACAATGCATCGCCTACAGCTAAGAAGTTCGGCAGTGACACATCCCCAATTGCTGTGTTATAACCACACATCACCTACATCACCAGGATCGACGACAACGCATCGACTCAGCTTCCCCTTGTATCACTCC
This sequence comes from Pleurodeles waltl, assembly GCF_031143425.1. Lineage (NCBI taxonomy): Eukaryota > Metazoa > Chordata > Amphibia > Caudata > Salamandridae > Pleurodeles > Pleurodeles waltl. The sequence continues at coordinate 931,528,244 of NC_090448.1, read as the reverse complement.
TCGCATTTTTCCTCAATGCTGATGCAACCCCAAAACAAGGTACTCATTTCAGCGGGCCAAAGACCCGGTCTAACCCGGCCAAATAGCCACAATTTGCGCTTTTAAGCACAATATTTGCAGATATTCTTTAAAAGTTCGTATCTTGACTTCTACTTATTGGATTTTTTATTGTTTAGGTCTTGTTTTGTTCATTAAATTACACTTTTCTTTTCCAACCAGGTGTGGTATCTCTTTTCTGTGGTGTTTTCACAGTTTTACTGTTTTAAGTATTGCACAAATACTTCATACATCGCCTCCTAAGGTGTGCCAGCCTGCTCTGTGCCAAGGTACCAGAGGGTGATAACAGGTTAATTTATGGTGTGTTACTGACTTACCCTGACTCACATTGTGGTCCCTACTTGGACATGATGCATACCTCTGCCAACTATATACCCCATTTCTAATAGATGGTAAGATGACTATACCACTGACATGAAAGAATTGAAATCAAAGGCTAGGAATAATTGTTCAGGGTGATCATATTTAAGGCTTGATAATTGATTCAAGTGAGTAAATCCCCACTTGATTTGGGTTCAAAGCAGAGTTGTGGTTCTGTTGATCATTTGGAAGAGGATAGTCAGCATTTTTCCAGAATCCTTCAAAGATGCCCTTAACTGTATTGATTGTCCTCTTCACTTAACACAAAGTTGGGGATGCAGAGTACTTTTGTCACAGGCATTAGATCAATTTGCTAATTGAAAGGTCAGTGCAGCTTGTTTGAAAATCCAAATATTCAGTGTATTCTTCCAGATGCCGGCGGTAGTCGTCATTGGTCCCTGTATGCCATAGACATCAATGTTAACCAAAGAGGAGTTGCACGACGGTTCCGACGGTTCCGACGGTCTACCGCCATGACAGCATACGCGGGCGGAATGAGCTCACTGACATCTGTCCCCTCCATGCAGGACAGGCATCAGCAATTTTGCTTTACAACTGTAACAAACACATTAATTAATAAAGTCATTTCCAACATAGACATGTGATGGGTTACGTCTTGAGACAGTGTTAAGTACAATTGGGCAGCATGAACTTGGAGTGTGCACATATTCTGGTAATGACAACATGACATTGTGGGAATGATCTTTCATATTGATGGTGACTGTAGACTATCAATAACAGACAAGAATCTCACTATTGTCAACCATTGTAAATCCCAGATGTATGTGCAGCTGACATGGAAATTACAATGCCTCAGAACATTGAAGTCTGCTTTGCATGCAACAAGTGGCAGCATATGTGATATTGACTCACCATTTGTCACCCTGCAGTAGGATGCATGACTGGTAATCGTTGACATACTTGTGTTGTATGCCATGGGTAGATGCCAGCCACTGTGGATGGTGAGGCATGCACCTGTGTACCGGCCCCTGTTTTACTTGTCAATGATGGAAGAACACCACATTGTCTCCCACTATCGACTGAACTGTGCTGCAATAAGGAAGCTGTGTACCCAGTTGGAGTCTGATCTGCAACAAGACATTTGACAACCTACAGCCATACCTCCTAGTGTGCAGGTGGTATCAGACCTCCATTTCTTGGCCACTGGGTCTTTCCAGGGGATAGTGGGAATGGCAACAGGCATGTCTCAACCTATGTTCAGCAATGTGTTGAAGAATGTTGTGTCCGCCTTAGTCAAACATATGGACAGCTACATTCAATTTCCCAATCCTATAGATTTGCCCAGTGTGAAGGCTGATTTCTATGCATTGGCACATATCCCTCATGTGATTGGGGCCATAGATGGCACACACATTGCATTGATACTACCCAGGGCTGATGAGCAAGTGTACAGGCACCGTGAAAACTTTCACTCCATTAATGTGCAGATGGCCTAAAAGCTGACCAGTACATCTCCCATGTGACTGCAAGGTTTCCAAACTCAGTCCATGATTTGTACATGCTCAGGTATAGCAGTGTCCCATGGTTGATGGTGCCTCTACCGAAGAGTGAGGGCTTACCTCATCAGTGAGTATGATGAGTGCATATGTCATTACTGTTACCCCAGCCTTACTACTGAGTCTGTATGTGACCTTGTGGAATATAAATGTTGGTTTACCATATCCACAGGTGATTCGGGTTATCCCAATCTCTCCTAGTACAATGAGGCTCATGGGAGGACAAGAAGGGTGGTTGAAAGGACATTTGGTTTCTTGAAGGCAAGGTTCAGATGTCTGCACATCTCTGGTTGTTACCTGCAGTACTCACCACAGAAGGTGTGCTAGATTGCGGTGGCCTGCTGCATGCTCCACAATCTGGCACTAAGGAGGAACATCCCATTGCTGGAGGATGTAGGAGTAGGGGACAATCCGGTGGCAGAGGAGGGAGGAAACATGAGTGACAAAGATGGAGATGAGGAAGATGTAGGCACAAAGAGAGATCTCATCCAGCAGTACTTCAGCTAAGCTTCTGGAAAGTACTTCTCTACGTTTGACATGTCACATGTTGATGTACAGATTGGGTGTATGTCCATCCCTGATATCAGTAGGTGTTGACCTCATTTGCGTTTCACATGAGCATATACAGGAATGGTCTGACAAGTAGGTCCACAGTGCCACTGTGATGTTAGCTAGTCCATCTGTCTGGGTTACATGTAGTTCTGACATCCTATCTACTTCTTCACACATTTGTGACTTCTCCATTCTTGAATCACATTCTCATGGGCAGAGTTTGCAGGTTTTTTTTATACTTCAAATGCAGTCAATACTTGGCATCTAAGGGTGTGAGCTGTGTGGTACAACTACAATGAGTGTCCATTACTCAGGCCATTGCTGTTAGATGCAATGATTAACTTGTCTTATTGTACCTGAACAAGGTTGTGGTCATGTTTGCAATATCATTAGATTGTCTATCAGTGTGTTGCCTTACAGTGTGAATCGTTTAACCATCATGATGTGCAGTTACATACTGTTGGCAACAGTAAAAATAATGTGTGATGAACATTCTGTGCTATCACTTGTAGATGTACTATGAATGATGTTTCACCACTCTTCCCAGTCTGCTACCTGAGGACCCAGGGTTGTGTGGACACTGACTGTGCTGCAGGAAGCCGGCTGACAGCATGATACATACACATCTTTAATGTGTTAAGAACTCAATTTCTGTGACATGTCACATATTTGTTGCACTATTACAATGAGAAAACTTGTGTGTAAGTGCATTTATTGTGTATACTAAAGGATGGATAGGGTGCAAAGCAGAGGGGCCATGGTGATCGATTCCATCAGTCTGTAAGGACCAGCAGTTGGTAGCACAGGTCCAGTATCCATGTGGCATTTGGAAATGGGGCTCTGGCAGTAAGAAGTCAACAAGGTGTCTCAGTGGCACACAAGGGAGACAGTTCTTAAGAGGTTCATTGGGGTTGGTCTTGGCTTCCGTCCCTGCAGGATGTTTGGGTCTGCAACCATGTTTGCGTGGGGGTTCCTAAGAAACAGGGGGTGGTTCCGAAGTGGCTTGTGAGTTCTCAGGCATGACGATCTGCCACAGATGTAGAGAGCTGGTCAGTAGGTTGGATAGTGAAAGGGGCCTGGTGGTGGGTGGAGGACTCAAGCAGGACTATGATGAGCTCGGGTATCAAGCCTTTCAGGGCGGCCATGGTGGCACTGAGGGCATGCCACTCCTGAATGGCTTCTTTGGTGGTACTCCCTATGATGCCTGAGGTTTTACCCCAAACAGGTCTAATAACTGGCCCATCTTGTCCTGGGATTGGTTGTATGCTCCCAGGACTTGTGCTATAGCCTCATGGGCAGGTGGCTCTCTGGGTTGCCTCACCCTGTGACCCCAAGGTGCACTCCCATTGGCCCTAGCCCCCTGTACATGTGTCTCTGGCACAGTGTGCCCACTCCCAATTGCACTAGAACCTTCATCGTCTTGTGTGGTGGGTGCTGACTCAGATCCCTGTACAGGTGGGCACACTGTGGATTGACGTGGCCTTAAGACACTGGTGTGGGGTCGTTGGATGACAGGTGTTGTAGTGGCAGAGGTTGTAGGGGGCTCCATGGTGTCCTGGGTGAGGCTGGTGGAGGTGGACTGCCCAGAGAGCCGGATTGGCCAGGTAGGTCTTACAGTTCCAGACATCCTGTGCCGCTGTCATCACTGGGGTCTTCATCAGGTCGGGCACTGCCTATAAGTGGCACTGGTTGTCTGACGATATTCTGAGCGGCACCTGTGGATGACAGGGATTGTTCTTTGCATCTGCCTGATGTACTTTACAGGGACTGCAAGGTGAGTGCTATGCGTCATCCTTCAGGACTTAGGTGTAGTTGTGCTAGGGGAATGTGCATTGTTATGTGGCTACAGGGTGATGCATTGTGGGAGTCATGGTGCTTCATGCTGTACATGCATTGGGTACATTTGGGAGTGTGGACTTTGGGATTGGTGTTGGTGGGGTAGGGTGGGCATGCAGAGGATGGGGATGCATGCGTTACAGTATACTTCATACAAGGGGACTATAGGTGACTTACCAGTGTCCAGTCATCTGGGGATTCCACTGAGACCCTCAGGGTGCAGGATCACCAAAACGTTCTCCTCCCATGATGTGAGCTCCAGGGGAGGAGGTGGGGGCCCACCGCCAGTCTTCGTGAGATCGATTTGGTGTCTGGACGCCATGGAGTGGACCTTCCCCTCAAGTCGTTCCACCTCTTGCGTATGTAGTCCTTTGTGCTTGGGTGGCTTCCCACTCAGTTCACCTTGTCAATGGTCCGCCGCCATAACCCTATTTTCTTTGCATTGGTGTTTGCTGGACTTGTGCCCGAACCGCTGTGGCTCGACCCTGATGATTTTGTCCACCATGGTCCGTAATTTGCCATCGGTGAAACAGATTCTTTTGTCGGGACATGATGAGTGTGATGTGTGTGTGAGTGTTAAATATTTAAGTGTAGTGTGATGCGTGAGAGGTGTGGAGGCGCCTGTGATGTCTGTGTGCAGTGTGATCTTCAGTGTGGATGTGCAATGTATGTCAGTTGTTTGTCATGGCAAAGGGTTGTGGGTTGTGGTAGTGTGTTTTATAGGGGGGATGTGGTGTGTGTATGTGTTTCAGATGTGGGGTATTCACATTGGCCTATGTGGTGTTGTGTTGTAGTGGAGTTTCCATCTTAGCCAGGCGGTCCCGACTGCCAATGGATTACCGTCGCTCCATGACCGCTGTGCTGATTTGTTGGTCGTATTAGGGGGCGCGGTCTTGTTCTGCCGTGGCAGTGTGGGTGGTGGCTCCACATCTCTGCCGCCGTCGTTCGGCCTGATGGTGTCACTCTTGTGGAAGTGTTCTGGCGATTTTGTATTTGTGTGTCCTAATTGGGCAGGTGGATTGCCGCTGCCACTACAGTCTTTTGGCAGCTGCCAGCACGGCGGTCTTCGAAAAGACCGCCAATGTCATAATGAGGGCCTTAGTGTGTCATAAGGTCCACTGAAATGAGGGGGCAAGTCTTGTAATGCTAGCTTCTTTTATCATGTTATCATTGGGTTTCTATACATGCCAATATATCTTTTAACGTATTACTAAATTCTGGCAGAATTCTTTGTGACCACCTTGCCTCCCTAAATAGATAGCCGAAGGGTACCTAATATGTTAACATAGTCCTAGTTCCTTTTAAGATTTACAGGACTTTTTTTACCGGTTGAGATTTGTGTGAGTCTACTAATCAAATAATGTTCAAGCTCAGTATGAATTACTGTCCCACAAGACCTGTTTTACTTCCTTGACCACGGGTACCATGTAAGCAGTTATACTGATAATTAGTTGTGACCAACTGTAAACATAGGTAGATGAGCCTAGAGGGTAATTTTGAGAGCTAGAAAAGAGGAGATGGAGCAGGATTCAACTGGGGTCGGTTGTAATTGTTTCCATTAGCATGGCCCATGTAGCTGAAAAGAGAGAGACAACATGAGGCAACAAAGAAAGGTGTGGGGGTGAAAATTTAATTTTATGTGAACAAACGTTTTGAGAAGTCAAGTAGCTTGCAGCTGTTCGGGATATATAACTGGCTCTAGTTCATTTATATTTTATAAACCAGAATTAGTAGTTTGTAAGTTATCTTCTTTTTGCAGACAACCAATTGATTTGTTGATGGTAGAAGAATGTGGAAGTAGGCTTATCAAGGTTATAATAGTTTCTTATTGCAAAGTAGTTTGTCCAAGAGAAGAATTAGTGCTTATGAAGTCCAACTAGTAAGCTGTTGTAGTATTTCAACTTCATCGGAACAAGCAAACAGAGTAGTCCTTTGGTGATAAGTCGTTCCAGCAAAAAGTAGCTAGCCTACAGCTGGAGACATAAAAACCAATTATGAGTCTGTTAAGTGGTAGAAACATCATCACCTAGGTAACTCACCTGCCAAGGGCAGAAATAACTCCAATGGAAATGGAAGTGAATCTAGAGTGACAGATCTATCACCAATTCTAGCACAGTCATGGAAGGGTAAATATAAATTAACGATCATGCTGCCAAACAACTGTTCCACATAAAGCAGGCCAGATAAGCGGGCATTTTCAACACAGCCCTGCTGAGAACTACTTTTCCAGAACCTACTCATACTGACAAAAAATCCACCTGCAGAGGTGGCCTTCAGAAATTTGCGACGGATATGTCCTTTCTAGTCTGCTCCTCTGATGAATTCATCATATCTAAGACACTGGTATAGAACACTAGATATGGCAGAATTTCCTCTGCAGCCCTGGAAGAGGTAACAAGGTCAGCACAAATTCTAGATCAGTGCATCTATAAGGAAATAAAGCACTAGGGGCCAGATGTACAAAACTCTTTGCACTTCACTAACAGTGAATTTCGCTGTTTGCGACGTGCAAAAAGCACATTGCAATGCCCAATCCCCGTTTTGCGAGTCGGTAACCTGGTTACTGATTCGCAAAACGGGACTGCGAATCTCAATTAGGAAGGGGTGTTGCCCTTCCAAATTGCGAGAAACAGCGCGATGATGTATTGTTTTGTGACCGCGAACGCGGTCACAAAACAATCGCAGTTACCACCAGTGTCACACTGGTGTTAACCGATTAGCAAAAGGGAAGGGGTCCCCATGGGACCCCTTCCCCTTTGTGAATGGCATGGAAAAAAAAATTCAGAGAAGGCAGTGGTCCTATGGACCACTGCCTGCTCTGAAAAAATGAAACAGAAACGTTTCATTTTTTAGTTTTGTAATGCATCTCGTTTTCCTTTGAGGAAAACGGGCTGCATTACAAAAAAAAAACAGCTTTATTTAAAAGCAGTCACAGACATGGTGGTCTGCTGTCTCCAGCAGGCCACCATCCCTGTGAGTGCAGGGAGCCTCAAGGGGGTCCCAAATTGCAACCCACCTCATTAATTAATGAGGTGGGCCTTTGCGACCCCCTTGCGAGTCGCAGGTGGTGTCAGGGACACCATCCTACATTTAGAATTTCGACTCGCAAACTGCGAGTCGGTCTGACTCGCAATTTGCGAATGGCAATACATAATTTTACTACATCTGGCTCTAGATGTTTTAACCATAATGTGCTGACTTCTTCCTATTGCACTTTTATATTAGACCAGCACTGAACGCTTTCTAAGGTTTAATTTACTTTGGGACTGTGACAACAACTAATAGTTTTCAGAAGGGGTCTCTCTGCCCCATTTGTAGAAACTTGACAAATTATTGACTTTGCTCTTCCACAATGGATGGAGTTTATGCAACTCAGGCCCATATTCATACTTTTTGATGCAAAACTGCGCTAACGCAGTTTTGCGTCAAAAAAATTAGCGCCGGCTAACACCATTCTGAAGCGCCATGCGGGCGCCGTATTTATTGAATGACGTTAGCCGGCGTTAGCCGCCGGCGCCGTCTGGTGTGCGTTAAAAAAAATGACGTACACCAGGCAGCGCCGGCGTAGGGGGATATGGGGCTTGGGCGTCAAGAAATGGGGCAAGTCAGGTTGAGGCAATTTTTTCACCTCAACCCGATTTGCGCCATTTTTTTTCACTCCCAACCCCCATAGAAATGACTCCTGTCTTAGCAAAGACAGGAGTCATGCCCCCTTGCCCAATGGCCATGCCCAGGGGACTTCTGTCCCCTGGGCATGGTCATTGGGCATAGTGGCATGTAGGGGGGCACAAATCAGGCCCCCCTATGCCACAAAAAGAAAAAAAAAAAAACACTTACCTGAACTTACCTTAATGTCCCTGGGATGGGTCCCTCCAGCCTTGGGTGTCCTCCTGGGGTGGGCAAGGGTGACAGGGGGTGTCCCTGGGGGCATGGGAGGGCACCTCTGGGCTCCTTCAGAGCCCACAGGTCCCTTAACGCCTGCCTTTTGCAGGCGCTAAAAAACGGCGCAAAAGCGGCCGTACGTCATTTTTTTTGACCCGCCCACTCCCGGGCGTGAATTTTGCCCGGGAGTATAAATCCGACGCACATGCCTCGGAGTCGATTTTTTAGACGGGAACGCCTACCTTGCATATAATTAACGCAAAGTAGGTGTCCACGCTAAAAAATGACGCTAACTCCATGGACTTTGGCGCTAGACGCGCCTAACGCCAAAGTATAAATATGGAGTTAGTTTTGCGTCGAAATTGCGTCAAAAAAAACGACGCAATTCCGGTGCAAACGGAGTATAAATATGCCCCTCAGTAGCTTGGCAGTTTTTTTTAAATATCCTTGCTGTTTCATTCACCATATACAGCTTGTTTAATGCAGATTAGTTGTGGAATCCCATTAGGAGATCATGACAGAATATAGTTGTTGTGAATAAATCATATACAACAAAGGAAAAGGCAATAAAACCTTAAATTGAACACAGCCAGGTGAAACGTGATCCTCCAACTGGCAGCCACGGGTTAACTCATTAGAAAGAATCCAAAATTCTATAAGAACTCTGTTGGACCTGACCTTTTTACAGGGTCATCCCCAAACCTTTTGCCTTCTTCCTCCTATTGTTTCTGACCGGTTGTTGTTGGCTTTTGAACTCTGGGCACTTTACCACTGCTAACCAGGCCTAAAGTGCATATGCTCTCTGTGTAAATTGTACTGTTGATTGGTTTATCCATGATTGGATATTTAATTTACTTGTAAGACCCTAGTAGAGTGCACTATATGTGCCTATGGCCTGTAGATTAAATGCTACTAGTGGGCCTGCAGCACTGGTTGTGCCACCCACTTAAGTAGCCCCTTTACCTTGTCTCAGGCCTGCCATTGCAAGGCCTGTGTGTGCAGTTTCACTGCCACTTCGACCTGGCATTTAGAAATACTTGCCAAGCCTAAAACTCCCCTTTTTCTACATATAAGTCACCCCTAATGTGTGCCCTAGGTAACCCCTAGAGCAGGGTGCTGTGTGGGTAAAAGGCAGGACATGTACCTGTGTAGTTTATATGTCCTGGAAGTGTAAAACTCCTAAATTTGTTTTTACACTACTGCGAGACCTGCTCCCTTCATAGGCTAACATTGGGGCTGCCCTCATACATTGTTGAAGTGGTAGCTGCTGATCTGAAAGGAGTAGGAAGGTCATATTTAGTATGGCCAGAATAGTAATACAAAATCATGCTGACTGGTGAAGTTGGATTTAATATAACTATTTTAGAAATGCCACTTTTAGAAAGTGAGCATTTCTCTGCACTTAAATCTTTCTGTGCCTTACAATCCACGTCTTGCTAGGTTTAGTTGAAAGCTCCTTTTGCATTCACTCAGACACAACCCAAACACAGGGTACTCAGCCTCACTTGTATACATCTGCATTTTGAATGGGTCTTCCTGGGCTAGGAGGGTAGAGGGCCTGCCCTCACACAAAGGACTGCCACACCTCCTACTGGGACCCTGGCAGACAGGATTAAACTGAAAGAGGACCTGGTGCACTTCTAGGCCCCTCTTTGAAGTCTCCCCCACTTCAAAGGCACATTTTAGTATAACACAGGGCCTCTGCCCTACCACCTCAGACACTTGCTGGAGAAGAAACCTGAACCTGCATCCTGCCAAGAAGAACTGCCTGGCTGCTCAAAGGACTCACCTGACTGCTTTTTACAAAGGACTGCTGCCTTGCTGTTGGCCTGCTGCCTTGCTGAACTCTTGTCTTGCTACAGAAGTGCTCTCCAAGGGCTTGGATAGAGCTTGCCTCCTGTTCCCTGAAATCTCAGGACCAAAAAGACTTCTTTCATTCAACTGGACTCCTTGTGCGCCAAAAAGTTTGACGCACAGCTTGCTCCGCGGTGAAAAATTCACTGCACGCCTATCCGGAAAGACGTCGCTCGACCCCGCAAGGAAAAGATCGACGCAACGCCTGCGGTGCGACCGGAACTTCGACGCACGGCCCGCCTGGACAACGCCGCCCGACTTCCAGAGAGGAAATCGACGCAACGCTTGCAGTGAGGGAGAAAATTCCACGCACAGCCCACCGGAACGACGCGCAGCCGGACAACCAGTCCAGGAATCCACACACAGACCCCGGGACATCTGGGAATCCCGCGACCCACAGAGGAGACCGGTCCGCGTGCCGGAAAACGACGAAAGACTTCCCCGCGTTAAAAATAACTACGCAAGTCCGTGTGTGAAGGGGCGAAACCGACGCACACACCATTTTCCCTGGAAAACGACGCACTTCTTCCCCGCGTGGAAAATAATCAACGCAAGTCTGTGTGTGAAGGGGCGGAACGGACGCTACCACCATTTTTCCACGCATCTCCTCCTCTGCGGCCCTCTGCGGAGACTTTCCATTCCAAACCAGGTACTTTGTGCTTGAAAGAAACTTTGTTTGCTTTTTAAAGACCTAAGACACTTCATATCACTTTTCAGTGATATCTCTACAAATTCATATTGCATCTTTTATTGTTTTGACCTGCAAATATCCAGATAAATATTATATATTTTTCTAAACACTGTGTGGTGTATTTTTGTGGGGCTATATTGTGTTATTGTATGATTTGTTGCACAAATACTTTACACATTGCCTTCTAAGTTAAGTCTGACTGCTCAGTGCCAAGCTACCAGAGGGTGGGCACAGGATAATTTGGATTGTGTGTGACTTACCCTGACTAGAGTGAGGGTCCTTGCTTGGACCTGACTGCCAACCAAAGACCCCATTTCTAACATTGGTGATCAGCGGTGAGGATAGGACTTGTATTTGTGCAGTGACATACAGTAGCTAAGTATTTCACTACCTACCCACAGTTGAAAGTCAAGTTGATTTTTTCTTCTTTTTGCTTTTGGTTCTCTGATGTCCTCCTGGATATATTGTTGATGTTTTGGACTTTGTTTTTTGGTTTTGCCTGTGATACCTTGCCAGATTGGGAATGGATTCCAGCTTCTCAGAAGGCTACGATGAGTCAAACGTTGTTCCTGTTGAATCCTTCACCAAGGCTGAGCTGAGGGTGCTTTGCAGAGAAAAGGGACTTCTTATACCAAGGAGATCCACTAAGATGGAACTGCTAGATATCTTTGTAGCCTAGGGGAAGCACAATGGGCAGAGGAACAGGCAGCAAAGAACCAAAATAATCCTAGCCCTGAGAATGATTATGAGGAGGAGGACTGCTCAGATGAGGAGGAGGACTGCTCAGATGAGGAAAGAGAACCAGTGACAGATGAATGGCTTCTAGCTGCAGAACGGTGGATGGAGGAGCTAGATGAGTTTGTTGAGAGGGCTGAGGCAGCAAGAGCCTTAGCCCAGGAAAAAGAAAGGATTGCAGCTCAGGAGCTGAGTTGTGAAGAGCTGAAACTGGAAGCCGGAAGGGCTGAGTCCAGTTCAGATGGTGGCAGCAAAAATCTTGCATCCAGTGCTGCTGAATAAGTGCACAGGCCCAGAGATGTGGTGCCCGACTTGAAGAAAGGAGTCGACACACACCAGGCGGTTCAGGATTATGAGGTAGTTCCCGTTATGCACAGGGTCCCTGAGGAGGATTGGGGAACTGGCACAGGGAATCATATTCCTACTGGGGGAAGGGACACTTTACTGGCTCTAGAAGAGAGTGACAGGTAAAAGGGTTTCCCCCTGGTGGACGTCCTGGATATAGAGTGTGGAGACATCCCAGAAGAGTATAGGTTGAGTGCCAGGGACAGTCAGATACTGTCTCATCAGTCTCAGGCGGGTGATGTAGAGTGCTTTTTCAAGGCTGAGTCACTGGATGGATGGGTGAAGGGTACTTTGGTTAATACATGTGAGGGGCAGAGTGATGTAATTGCTGGACAGCATATGTCTGGTCCTTATTTTACAGAGCTACGCCAACACCAGGTGGAGTGTGAGTTCTCTGACCCCAGGGAGCTTACAATGGAGGCAGACTTTTGGGTGAGTACCAGAAAGTCTGAAGAGACATTTGGGGGTGCTCCTGAAGGGAGTGGTCTAGGTGTTTCCCAACCAAGTGAGGTGGGAGAGGATTGTAGTGTCCCAGGTAGGTCCCAGGTCCTAGAGGGTTCCATGAGGGAATGCCAGGAGGGAAGCCTAGCCTGTACCATAGGGCCACTTGTTGAGGGAGACCCCGCAGTGTCAGAAGAACTTGGGAGGGTGACTGTAGCCAGCATCCCACCAGTTCTGGTGTCTGGCAGTACCACTCCTAGTGAGGGGGTGCATAAGTCCAGACAGAGGGTTGAGAGGGGGGCTGCGGACCCCAGTGGAGGTCCTGGAGAGTCAGGGGTCAGCTCTGAGAGCAGAGCCCCCCAGGAATGACCCAGGTGAAACCGTTTCTGGTTTGGGGGAGATACAGACTCTGCCAGATGGGCAGAGGTCAGGAGACCTGCACCAGCCAGACTCTTTTGTGGCCCTTGGGGACGGTGTGTCCCTTGTGGGGGGTGACTGTGCCCCCCAGGAAGTCCTGGCGTGCCAGGCAATTGTTCAACCTCAGGGTCGTGACTCTGGGTTGGATGACCAGGTTCAGGGGTTAAACTCTGGCCTGGTGGGGGTTCAATGTGCCCCCCAAGAAGTCCTGGTGTGCCAGGCAATGGTTCAATCTCAGGGTGGTGACTCTGGGTTGAGGGACCAGGTTCAGAGGGTAAACTCTGACCTGGTGGGGGGTAGGTGTGCCCCCAAGAAAGTCCTGGTTTGCCAGGCAGTGATCCAGTCTGAGGGTACAGACCCTGGGCTGGAAGAACAGGTTCAGGGTGTCCCCCCTGACCTGGAGGAAGGGGCTACTGATAACAGTGCCCCTACCATGCTGTCTTCTGGGGAGGTCACTCCTAGTTGGGGGGTGCTGGACCCCAGAAGGGAGGGCAGGGGGAGGAAAGCCTCACCCTGGCCCTAGTCCTACCTGAGGGTACAGACCCCAGGTTGGAAGACCAGTTACAGGTTAACAGTCCTGCACTGGTGAAAGAATGGTGCAGGGCTGCTTCTATAAGCACCCTGACCATGTTGGACTCTGGGGGTGCCGCTCCAGGAGGGAGGGTACAGAGCCCCAGAGGGGAGGACCAGGTTCAGGCTGTCATCCCTGACCTGGTGGAAGGGAGAGTGGTCAAAGGGTGGGCAGCACCTGGGGCTACCGCCCCCCACTCTCCACAGTCACAGTGCTTGGAGAGCTTTCCCTGACAGCTGTCACTAGCCACTGTGGCTTGCTGTCCGGGTGGACAGAGTTACCCCTGGGGAGGGGACAAGAGTCACACCCAGGGGGTAGAGTGGACAACACCACTGTGTTGGCCCTGGTGGTACTATCCAGCCCCTGGGATACATCTGTGAGCAAAGTAAGGTTAGGTGCTGCACAGATGGTATCCGCAGGTGAGGAGAAAGGTTCCCCATGGGTTGGCTTAGTGGACCCTGAGAGTATGGACAGAGGGATCCAAGTGGAGTCAGGAAGGCGAAGAACTGGAACATGCCACTGCTGTTGTGGGCCTGGGTCCTTGTTCAATCGCCTCAAACAGGGAAGCACATCAGGATAGTGATTGTTCTCCCCTGGCTTTAGGCTGGTGGGGGGTCATGTTGGAATTGGCCTTTTTACAGGGTCATCCCCAAACTTTTTGCCTCCTTCCTCCTATTTTTTCTGACCGGTTGTTGTTGGCTTTTGAACTCTGGGCACTTTACCACTGCTAACCAGGCCTAAAGTGCATATGCTCTCTGTGTAAATTGTACTATTGATTGGTTTATCCATGATTGGCTATTTAATTTACTTGTAAGACCCTAGTAGAGTGCACTATATTTGCCTAGGGCCTGTAGATTAAATGCTACTAGTGGGCCTGCAGCACTGGTTTTGCCACCCACTTAAGTAGCCCCTTTACCTTGTCTCAGGCCTGCCATTGCAAGGCCTGTGTGTGCAGTTTCACTGCCACTTCGACTTGGCATTTAAAAGTACTTGCCAAGCCTAAAACTTCCTTTTTTCTACATATAAGTCACCCCTAATGTGTGCCCTAGGTAACCCCTAGAGCAGGGTGCTGTGTGGGTAAAACGCAGGACATGTACCTGGGTACTTTATATGTCCTGGTAGTGTAAAACTCATAAATTTGTTTTTACACTAGTGTGAGACCTGCTCCCTTCATAGCCTAGCATTGGGGCTGCCCTCATACATTGTTGAAGTGGTAGCTGCTGATCTGAAAGGAGTAGGAAGGTCATATTTAGTATGGCCAGAATAGTAATACAAAATCCTGCTGACTGGTGAAGTTGGATTTAATATTAATATTTTAGAAATGCCACTTTTAGAAAGTGAGCATTTCTCTGCACTTAAATCTTTCTGTGCCTTACAATCCACGTCTGGCTAGGTTTAGTTGACAGCTCCTTGTGCATTCACTCAGACACACCCCAAACACAGGGTACTCAGCCTCACTTGCATACATCTGCATTTTGAATGGGTCTTCCTGGGCTAGGAGGGTAGAGGGCCTGCCCTCACACAAAGGACTGCCACACCCCCTACTGGGACCCTGGCAGACAGGATTGAACTGAAAGGGGACCTGGTGCACTTCTAGGCCCCTCTTTGAAGTCTCACCCACTTCAAAGGCACATTTTAGTATAAAACAGGGCCTCTGCCCTACCACCTCAGACAATTGCTGGAGAAGAAACCTGAACCTGAACCTGCATCCTGCCAAGAAGAACTGCCTGGCTGCTCAAAGAACTCACCTGACTGCTTTCTACAAAGGTCTGCTGCCTTGCTGTTGGCCTGCTGCCTTGCTGAACTCTTGTCTTGCTACAGAAGTGCTCTCCAAGGGCTTGGATAGAGCTTGCCTCCTGTTCCCTGAAGTCTCAGGACCAAAAAGACTTATTTCTTTCAACTGGACTCCATGTGCGCAGAAAAATTCGACGCACAGCTTGCTCCGCGGTGAAAAATTCACTGCACGCCGATCCGGAAAGACGCCGCTTGACCCTGCAAGGAAAAGATCAACGCGACGCCTGCGGTGCGACCGGAACTTCGACGCATTGCCTGCCTGGACAACGCCTCCCGACTTCCAGAGAGGAAATCAACACGACGCCTGCCGTGAGGGAGAAAATTCCACGCACAGCCCACCGGAACGACGCGCAGCCGGGCAACCAGTCCAGGAATCCACGCACAGACCCTGAGACAGCTGGGAATCCCGCGACCCACAGAGGAGACCGGTCCGCGCACCCGAAAGCGACGCACGTCTTCCCCGCGTGAAAAATAACGACACAAGTCCGTGTGTGAAGGGGCTAAACTGACGCACACACCATTTTTCCCTGGAAAACGATGCACGTCTTCCCGCGTGGAAAATAAACAACGCAAGTCCGTGTGTGAAGGGGCGAAACCGACGCACCCACCATTTTTCCATGCATCTCCTCCTCTGCGGCCCTCTGCGGAGACTTTCCACTCCAAACCAGGTACTTTGTGCTTGAAAGAAACTTTGTTTGCTTTTAAAGACCTAAGACACTTCATATCACTTTTCAGTGATATCTCTACAAATTCATATTGCATCTTTTATCGTTTTAACCTGCAAATATCCAGATAAATATTATATATTTTTCTAAGCACTGTGTGGTGTATTTTTGTGGGGCTATATTGTGTTATTGTATGATTTATTGCACAAATACTTTACACATTGCCTTCTAAGTTAAGCCTGACTGCTCAGTGCCAAGCTACCAGAGGTTGGGCACAGGATAATTTGGATTGTGTGTGACTTACCCTGACTAGAGTGAGGGTCCTTGCTTGTACAGGGGGTTACCTGACTGGCAACCAAAGACCCCATTTCTAACAAACTCAAATAAGAGAACATTACAAAATTTAAAGGCATACATCAAAAAGGAACTACAGTTCTGCATCAAAACACTTACTAATTACCACAATAGTTATGCAACTCCTATATAATACAGGAGCACTGTTAGGTGCCTTAGTGAACTTAAGGGACTTTCACTGATTAAAAAACAATTTTATGATGGAACCACTCATGCATGAACAACGCATGTCTTAACAATGTGGTCAGAACCACAACCGCGTTGTTTCCACGCCTGCCTTTACCACGCATGCCTTTACAACTAATTTTGTTGTAAAGCATGCCTAGTAAAGGCATGTGTGGAAACAGCATGTAAAATGACGTGGCTCTATCCTATAAACTCAACACCCGCCCTATGGCCCAAAACAACCCCCACCCCTAATATCTAAACTACCCCGACCCCCTCCACCCACCCGGAGCCCTAAAAGAAAATACTATCCCAACCTCCACCCCCTTCCTTACAAACAAAAGTACCCCGCCCTGAACCCTAATAAAAATCCTACCCGGAGCCCTAAAACCTTCCCCCAAGTAAATCCCTTCTAATATAAACTACCCCATCCCCCACCTAAAGCCCTAAATAAAAATAACCAAACCCCTATCCCTGCTCCTAGCCCGACCACCTCACCCTAAGCCCTAAAAATCTAAATACCCAAACCCCCCACCCCACCCCTAAAAGAAAGCCTGACCCCCCCACCCTCTACAAGCCCTTAATCCACCCCACCCTAAAAACTACCCCCCACTTGCTGCTCCAGCCCCACCTACCTCACCGCATCCTCTCCCGATCCACTCTGCCTTTTTTCTCTGCCTTAATCATGCATATGCTTGGTTAAGGCACATGCATGGCTAAGGCACAGAAAAAGGCAATTGTTGCTCCGGCAAGCATGGTTACGCTTGCGTGGAAAATGTCTGCGTTGTTTACAACATGTTGTTCAGGGTGTTTCCCTTAAAAAACCGAGTAATACTTCAGATACCTTATCTACTAGAGTCCTTTTGTTGCTCACAGGTGCCCCTTTGCAAATTAGTTGTCCTTAAACTCACCTTAGCCTATAATGTGATACCTGCAAAGGAAGGCCAACCAATGCTGCTGCAAGTGCATAATTGTGATATGGGTTGATTATGCCATTCCCCAGAAGATAGCACTGCAGTATCTAAGTGAGGTACTTCTGGTTCTCCAGATTAATGCACATATAATAGGTAGATGAACAGGTGTTGTTGGCCAGATGTTTTCAACAAAAGCAGCAGGTCATTTCAAGTGGTACACTTGCAGATCACCCAAAAGTATTCTGGAAGTCCTCATTTCTAGAGAGGCATGTAAGGGTTAGGAGTTTGACAACTTTAATTCAGCTGGAGGGGGGGGATAATATGGCTGGTTTGCTAGCTAGACATCTTATGATATGTCATGTTAATGTTGGTTTCTTGTGTATCACATATGCCATCCAAAGCAATGAGGGGAAAATAGAGAGATGAAAGGTGAAGAGAAACGGAGGAATCCAAATAGAGGGAGTGAAAATGAGCTTTGTGCATATTCTGTAAAAAAAAAACCTTTGGCATCGGACTGGAAAATGGGTAGGAGAGGCAATGAAGTAGATGGAAGAACAGAGGACAGGAGGGAAGTGGTTGGATAAAAAGGGAGTAGGAAAGGTTAGGCGGACCACGAAGAGAGTGTGGTAAACATAATTTGACACTGTGAGGAATCAGTGCCTAACAGAGATATCATGATATACTGCTAGAGATCGACTGGATCAAGGCTGAGAATGCCCCAGGAATGAGGTTGGCCATCCACACATTGTCTGCAAATAAAGTGATGTTGATGTCACTTAATTCACACATTTACAAATTGTAGAAAGTAAGAGTAGGGGAAAAGAAGGGGCTACTAGATAAACCCACTTGATTTCCTAGGGCCATGGGTTTTTTGGGGGCCAGAGGAATCACTATTCACAAAAGCAGACGCCAAGAAAAATATTTCCCAATTACACCCACCCTAAGCCCACTACCTAGCCAGAACTCTATATTAGTGGGACAGTTCATAATTCCGAGGTAGAATCTGGGAGCCATTTTGCACCTGAAAAGAGCTCCTTCTTGTACTTGCCTTGTTTTGCCTATTAAGTCTAGTCTGATACTGTGGTCCTCGGAAACTGATGAGGCACACTATTTCTTAGCTTCTTCTCTGAAATGAGCCTCTAAGCCTTGAAGAACATCCCCACGGCCCCATATTTCCAAATTAACAACAAAGTGAAGATTGAAACTTTTGAATAAATCTCAGCCACTGACAATCGATTAGGGCTGGATGCTGGGTCAACATTTTTCACCAATTATAGCACTCCAAACAGAAGCCCACATTATGCAAATCAGTACTGATCCTGCTCAATATGGAAAGTCTATCCTGAACTGCCAGGGGCAGCCTGTGGTCTACACTCTACTTTGAACGTGACCAAAACCTTGTAGCATGTGATATGATATAAAATCTGTTGTATCCCAGCAAGATGCTGGTAATCTCCTCTCAAGCCAGATTCTGCAGGTAGGTCAACATGGCCATTGAATCTGCGTTGGGAGTGTGAGAGTGACATTCCTACTATCTTCAATAACTAATATCTGAAACAGCTGTACATTTGCTCAAGGTGCAACTCGTGGGTCCTGTCAACCATACAACATGCAAACCTTGTTCAGTCTCAACACATTGAGTGGCACCAGTTTTCATAGTAAACTCCAGAGGGTTTCCATGTTTCTCCTTTATCCACTACATTTGTCTGCTGAGGACATATTGATTGCTGTGCCTTTTTCGTCCCTGACACCACAGATGTTGACAACCCTAGATGAGAAGATTTGCTGAAGATATTGTTACATATTCATGATGCAGTATTGTGTTTTGTGGGTGGTCACATTACAACTAGATGGATAAATGCAGACGTAAGGATTAGTATAAAATACAATCAGCAGCTACCCATTACGTACTCTGATATTAAAGGTTTAACGCTTTAGCCAAGTACTGGTAAAATGTAGAGCAGAAAAATGTAGTACTACAATGGATGTAGCACAAATGAAGACTCAGGTTGTGCTACATTACACTTTTAACCATATGTCAGCATGCACTACCGTACTTTGTGTTATATGAGATCTCTGTAACACTTTTGCACGAATCAATGAGTAGGGGTAGTACAGCACACTATTACAAGCTTATAATTACCCACTCTGACACTAAAACTTTAACTCTTCACCAAAGCGTTCGTAAAATGTAGAGAAAATAAACTATAATGCTTAAAGTACAAACAGTGAAGGGGGCAGTGTTACATCACACATCTATCTTCCAAACACCATCCAACTATACAAACTGTAACACAATCACAAACTTGTAGTGAAATGTAGAGCGGACAAACGTGTACTTTATAGCACCTGGAGAACAAACCCAGAAACAGACTGTTACAACACATTCTCAAATACCTGTTAACAACCACCCTTTTCCACAAACTACAACACTTCCCCGACGTGTCGGTGAATAGTAGTGCACACAAATGTGATCACCATAGTACTTTCTTCATAAATTGAGATGCAGATGATGTTACGACAAACTATTATGAACCTGCCAACACCAGCACCTTCCTCAAACTGTAACGCTTGCTCACAGTGGATGTGAAATGCAGTGCATGCAAAATATCACCACTTTAGCTCTTTGAGTGCAAATAAACCAGCAGACAGGCATTCAACACCCTGCCACCACTCTCCCTCGTCACACACTGTAACACTTTTCCAAGCATCTTGTTATTAGTGCAATGCTAGAAATAAAAAATGCAAAAATCGAAAGACTTCCTTTACACACAATGTAGATAAAAGTTTACCTATATTATATTTCTTCTTTCTCTTTCAGTAAAAGCATTAACAATGCATGTGTTATGTGAACCCGGTCTAACGTTATTCCAGTAGAAATAGCCTTTGTTGTTTCATAAGTAAATAAAATCTAAAAAGCAAAAAAAGACACCAACCTCATTCTGCTCTGCAAACTTACCCAATACTTCTTAGAAGTTTATGTTTTAATTTTCTTTTTTATACAATGCAATTTAACCAAGATGGCGTAAGTGCATTGTACATATACCATATGGGGGAATTTAATGTTAGAGTGATGCAATTCTCCACCAGGCTCTGGCCTGTGCTTGCTTCGGCCCCAGATAGTATTTGTGCTTCTTCCTCTCCACCGATTCAGATGCGGAATGGACTAACATGCCTCAGCAGGTTTGCTAACTAATTTAGCCGGGCCTGCCTGCCAAGGCTGACTCCTCAAAGTGTGTAAATGGACTACGATTTAATTTTTACAACCTATGCTCCTGGACAGCCTTTGACTCAATGAACTACAACTCACACGCCAGATGAGTAAAATGAGGAAATCAATTATTTTAGTTGTAATACATTTTGGATGCAGTATTGACCTCAGTTTGACTCAGCTGCTCATTTGTTTCAGAATTCTTGTATTCTTCTCCTTTTAATAAAAATATCAATAATATCTATTTTAATAGTGTTCACAAAGTAGTGAATTATTTTAGGTACTTATGTAACAGCTGTTGTTACCAACCCAGTGGTACTCATTTCCTGAAAGTGCTGCCCACCTCCATTGAGGCTCCTTGGCCAATCCAACACAGCATAGGACCAACACCCCATCTCTTTTCAGGCACTGCGCTTAGATGATAGGTGAGGTATTTCCCCTGAAAGTAAGCATTTCACCCTCCGGAGGGGCATAGCTTCAGTGGATTGAACCACAATAGGCACGGATGTAAGTATACGACAATGGTAATAAACAACAAGTTATGTGGGTCTCAAAGGCCATAGGAATGACACAGCATACATAAGTAAAAAAGAGCTACAGGGGCCAGAGTACAAGGCTCGAAGGAGAGAGCAACGGGGAGAAAATAGGCCTGCATAAAGAGTACATAAGGGTGCAATTAGTTAAAAGGAAGGCACTTAAATGGGCCTTCCTTGCATTTGTAGTGCTATTCTACATCAAAGAGCTGAACACACTACTCCAGATATAGCTCCTGATCAGAACACAGTTTATCAGGTATTACCTCCAGGACCAGGCACAATGATATAGATGAAGTCTCCTAAATTGGATGACATCAGTAAGATGGCCTCCACCCCTTGCAGCACCTCGCCCTTACACAACACTTCTAGTGTACGGGACACCTTGATTAAGGTGGCACTGTTTAGAAATTATAGCTCAACCCATTTGCTTTTCGTCTCATTTGGATTTATTACAACAATACCACTTTGCTTGACATTGCTTCTTGGAAATATGGACACTTATGAAGTTGTAGGTTATGACTTAACCAATAAATAACTGTATTTGGGAAAATTTGAAATATTTGCCATGTTTTTCATAGGCTTAACCATTCCTCTGTCAGTTTGGTCGAAACAAAGAAATGCCATTGAAGTATTGTGAGAGTAGTGATGCGTTCAAGCCACACTTTATGCTATATGGAACATTTTTATTAAAGACTACTCTTTAATCGTTTCTTGTAGCTCACTGTTTAGAAATTCAAAATATTTAAAATGTGTGAAAAACATTACCTGGATTTACTTGAAGTTGAATTTCCAGAACATATATTTGCACTATGTTTTACTTGGTAGAGGGTGACACGGGTGGCATGGAAGTGGTGTCTAGATCACTGACTTCTGAATATCAACTACTTATTTGTCAAGTTATTTGAAAGTGTCATTAAACAAGATAATTAGAAGTAGGTAAACTGAAAAGAGAAGAATAGTGGGGCAGAGAAAGAGGGCATGGGCGGACAGAGTGATACTGTGATAAGAAACAAAGGTCAGTGAACAGGTAGACAGATTTGGGTAGCTTCAAGAGGCATTCCATGATGGATAGATGGCAATTGAGAAGAATGGTAAGGAAAATGGTGAAGGGTGAATAAAAGGTAGAGTATAGTGCCCAAAGGAGGTTGAGGGATGGACATGATGGTAAGGAGAGGACCGGGCATTGAAGAGGAGAAGGTGGTGATTAAAAGAAGGATCTCTCAAGCTGTTTGCTTAATTGACTTCCACTACCACACTGAAGCAGCTACAGAGTCATTTAAACATGTGTTCCGATTAAGTGAATGTAGAACTAATAACTTGTTTGTCAATAGCAGGGATACATCACCAATTATATTACAAGATGACCATTGTGCTGTCTGCATTTAGGGCCATGTGATGATGTAAGTCCTAAAGGAAGTTTAGTTTTGTGGCCAATAGAGAATGGGACTCTGCAAGAAATATTTTCTAGTGCAGTCCGCAAAATAAGAAATTAACGTGATCCTAATCTCTATTGGACCTGGCGAGTCAGTCATAAACACAAACAATTCCAAGGAAAAGCAGAGACAGAAAATGTAGACGTAACTGATGATTTCTACTATAGGATGGATAGATGTCAATGTGAAACTCACACCTTATTCTAAATACATATCATCAGTTATTTATATGTTTCTCTTCCACCCTAGTCCATTAGTGACGTGAGAAAAAATAAACAGGTCTGTCACACATAGGTAAACTGCCAGAGGAAAGCAACCCTATGGGGCAACCAATGTCACCACACCAAGAGAAGATGTAGAGAGATGGAAAAGTGCTGGTGGGTGTCAAGACGGAGGGACATGGGGTAGGGTTATGTTCTACCACTAAATGAATAGAATATCAAAATGGAGGTGTGCTGGGGGAAATGTGAAGCTCAATAGGAAGAGAGGAGCAAATAAAATTGAAATCTTTTAAATA
Organism: Pleurodeles waltl; assembly: GCF_031143425.1. Lineage (NCBI taxonomy): Eukaryota > Metazoa > Chordata > Amphibia > Caudata > Salamandridae > Pleurodeles > Pleurodeles waltl. The sequence continues at coordinate 931,505,397 of NC_090448.1, read as the reverse complement.
TAATGAGAGAAAGAAGGGTGTATCCCCCTCTGTAAAAAACAAAGCAAGAATGACTTACAAACAGAATGCATGTTGGAGCAAAATATAGGTCATTGAAGCACGTACAACCAATATTGCATAACAATTACATATGCGTATAGTATCTAATGCATACAGTGACCAAAATAAAGGCCCCCCCAAATTACAGCCCCCAAATAATGTAAGCAAATTTAACACAGGGAACCCATAACAATATTGTTTCAAAATGGCCTCGACATACATACGTACTTAAAGAGACCTAAAAATGACACCAACATTGAATTGTTTTTTAAGTGGAAAATATTTTATTAATTTGAAAGTGATGAAGACGATACACAAAATCGTGCAGAAAATGTACACAGAACCAGACTATGATGAAACACAAAATAGCCATATACCTGTGAAAAGAATAGCAAATATTCATATATTAGGTACAGGTAAGTAAGAGGACAAACCTAGCTACTTCCTATATGTAACCGTTGAGGGCAACTAGTATTAGCCCTTAAATAAAATAAGGATACATTTACATATGCTTATGCAAGGAAATATAATCATCAACAGGTTTCCAAAACATTTGGAAAGATGTGGTATAAATAGAAAAACTAGTAAGGGACGGATGAGCATCTCGTCTAGTAAAAGTGACCCAGGACCACCATGCATGTACTGATAAAAGGGTTTCATCTTTCCAATTTGATGTAATCGATTTAGTAGCACAAGGTAATAGGAAATTAAATAATTTGCTATGAATATCAGATAAATGTAATCTCAATTGAAATGTTTTACAAACAAGCAATTTCTAAGAGAATGAATCCAAGATGGAAAATATTTTACCTATAACATTCCAAACCTTCTTCCAAAATTTGTAAATATCAGTACAATCAAATAAAACATGTTTCAAGGAACCATCAACCACACTGCAATGCCAACTCAATGGAGTAGCTAAAGATTTATGGCCTCATTACGACTTCAGCAGTCCTTTTACAGGACCGCCGAAGCCGCTGCAGGCAAAAGACCGCCAGTTATGGAGGTCTTTTGCCTGCCCTATTATGAGTTTTCTGCTGGGCCAGTGGGCGAAACCAGCGTTTCCGCCCCCTGACCCAGCGGAAAACTCACCACAACATTGACACTGGCTTGGAATCGAGCTGGGGGCAATGTTGTGGTGCATCGGGTGCCATAGAAGCCGCCACGCATTTCACTGCCCCTAATTCGGGCAATGAAATGTGCGACAGGGCTGTCCATGGGGGCCCTGCACTGCCCCGGCACTTGGCATGGGCAGTGCAGGGGCCCCCATGGGGGCCTCAGACACCCTCTTTCCACCAGCCTTTGCATGGCCTTGAGACCGCTATGCAAAGGCTGGTGGAAAGGGGACTCGTAATCCCCAGGCAGATTATGACCGCCAAGACTGCCAGGCTGTCGACAGGTGGCAACCTGGCAGTGCCAGTGGTTGGACCATGGCACATCTGCCACGGTCATAATAGGGTGGTCAGACCGCCCTGTCTGCGATGGTCCGACCGCCATCACGAGTGAGTCTTGAGACTGCCACACTCGTAATGAGGGCCTTCGTGTTACATAATTTATGTGTAGTCCATAAATAGGTAAATAAAATACAATTATTTATTTGGTATTAAGCAATAGGGAGCCAACCAGAAATGTTTCATAACCAAATTTTCCCCCACATTTCTAAAGAAAAGGCTCAGGAAAATTCTCTATTCCAAAAAGTAATAATAAGCATTCATTTGCTATCTCCTGCATTATTTTGTTTTTTGTAAAACAGAGAAACTGTATGTAAGGAAATATTGAAAACATTCAAACACATTTCTGAATCAGAAAATGTAGTTGTGAGAATTGTGTTTGTAAAAGCAGTCTAATATTACATGAAAATTCTTACTTAGAGACAGTATGCTGTAAATCAAAAAAAGATAAAAAGGCATTCTCACTATAAATATAATTTTGATAAAAAAATACCAACCTCAATCTGAGATTTACATAATTTAATGTTGTGATCAAACATCACTAATCAGTTAGGCCACAGTTTAAATTTAACTTGTATTTGTATAGCGCTTATTACCCCTGACAAGGCATCGAAATGCTTTACAGCAAGTAGCAAGCTAGCGAGTAGCCTAAAGTTAGTGGTCAGTCCATTAGTTATTGTGGTTAGTTTTGCATGCTCATTCTATGCATTCAATCCAGTGTCTTTGCAGCACATGGCTGATAGAGATGTGATTATTAGAGGGGGTTCTGTGAGACACAATTGCTTGCTGGAATGAATAGATGTTGTTATAGTTTCCAAAAAGAGCTTTAAGGCAGATAGGCATGAGATTGTAGAGTAACCTGTATCTAGAAAAGGCACACAGAAGGTAGAAAGAAGCAGCAGTTGATTTAAAAAACACAAGTGTTAGAAGGTCAATTTTTCATGCAGGATTTTAAGGAATATAGTTGAGAATTTCTGCATGCAATTTGTGGATGTAAACCTGTTAAAAGAAACAGTTTCAAATTCTGCTCCAAATCATTGTAGCTTACACAGTCTTTTGAGAGGCACTCTTCAAGGGGTGACACAGATACTTCTCACAGTACAAAAAAGGAAGCACATTGCTTGTTGAGACCCCTTTACTTCAAGCAGTGCGACAAATATGAGCCTCTTTTTATATACCCACTGCATCAGATTTAATTCGATAAAGTATCGTTTACAGTTTATGCAAATTATATGCACCATAAACAATATATACATTATAAAACAATATGATATGTAAACACCCACCAACTTAAAAATATAACAAGGCAATTGATAGACACATTGCAGCAACCCTTAGTATATTCAGTGCATGTTTGTGACCCACACAAAGTCTGTTTTGGAAAGTGCTGTCCCCTGCATCCACCTGAAAAGCCCTACCACAGAACAGACACCATGTCCAGCAGAATGGATGTGTCTTGGGTCATATTCCCCTTCCAGGATCCACCTTGTCAGTGAATGTTTTTTGTTTGTAGAAATGGGATACTGAAATAAAGAATCCATGTTTTGCAGAAATATTTACTAGATTGGAATAGTTGGAGAATTTACACACAACTTTGAATTGCACATGGATTGTAATGCTGGTAAAGGTTAAGGCGAAACAGATTGCTGCTCAATTTGAAGCCATGTACGTGTACCAGGAGAATCATGTAGTCTGAGCCTTATTTAAATGAAAGCTTTATGGTATTTATAGATGTCTGGCAATCCAAGCCCACTACTAATTTTAGCAATTTTTAGTTTAGCATAACTAAGTCATGGTGGTTTATTATGTCAATTGAATTTTGAAATGATTTTGTCCAGTTTCTTATATAAAGTGAGCGATAGTTGTAAAACAAGCATGGATAGTATATAAAATATTTGAGGAGAAATGTTGAGAAATTAGTTTTTTCCCCACCAGCATAGATGTAGAAAGGACCACTGATGAAGTTTGTCTTTAATTTTTGAAAGTATGTAATCACAGTTTGTTTAACAGAGTGTGAGAATTGGATGTCTTAAGTATTGTATTTGTATTTCTTGCCAAACAATATCAACATTATGTAACATGCCATGGGTACAATAAACATTTAGAGGAAACAATTTTGTTTTATTAGTATTTAAAGTATAACCAGAAACAAAAGAAACAAAAGAGTTATCATGTGTATGAGTGAGAACATTGGGGTGTAATTATATCTGTATTGCAAATAAATAGAAATATTTTGTTTGCAAATGCAGATGGTACAACATTAATAATACTAATATTTAATAATTTAATCTCATTTGAATGTCGGATAATGGAGAGTAAGGGTTCTATGACTCATAATAGGTGCCAATGGACAATCTTGTCTGGTTTGTGGAATAAGGGATATAACATTTGAGAGGGCCAATTGCTAAAAAAACATTGCTGAAGGGTAGGAGTAGAGAGCCATATCCATTATAAATTAATGAATCGGACAAATTAAAGGAAGCTAAGGTGCAGAATGAAAATTGCCAATGGATCTTTTCAAAAGCCTTTTTAGCATCAGCAGTGAGGTGTTTAGACAGAATATCAGAACCAAAAATATTGTGGGACAAAATATTGTGTCAAGAATATTGAGGACAAAATGTTTGTGAAGGTAATTTTCTATAGGTAAGTAAAGTTTTAGTGTGTATCCACATATATGTACCTTGATGACAAATGTATATCTTTAAGGTACGTAGAAGTGGCATTAAGAATAGTAAATCTATACTTGAATATTTGCACTTACCTTTTTGATATTTTGGTCCTCAATATTTTTACTTGATATTTTGTCCATCTAATATTTTTGGTTCTAATAATCCGTCGGTGATACAAGAGTGAGAAGGCCAGAAGGAGAAGGTAAGAAAGGAATAGTTTCAAGAGCATGAGATAAAAGTTTGGTATTATTAACAGAGTGCCTGTTTTTCATAAAACCTGCTTTGTTGTTTCCACTAGGTAAGGAATTTCATTCATAGCGATGCTTCTGTAGGTTAAGTTTAAAAGATTATTAGAAGTAAAACAAATAGACGTTCATATTTAGCAATATCATTTTCTAATTTAGAGCATTTAGAATGAAATTATTCATTTTCATGAGCCATTAGAGAGATAGTTATACCTCTAATAAATGATTTAAAAGCATTCCAGTGTACAGTATCAGATGTGACACCATACTTGTTAAAAGAAAAATACTCATCAGTAGCAGACAACATTTTGGGCTCATTATTATTGTTAAGTGGAATGTCAGTATTCAACCGCTATCTCAAAATGGAAACAAAGGAATTAGCTAATTGTAAACACTTTGAAATCATAACATGGACTAAGATCTCAATATTTCAAATAACATGATTAGTGATGGCACTCACTAGATTTATTGATGTTAGTAGATAACCAATTGGGTAGCATGAGTATTGAGGACTGAAAATAAAGTAAACTGTTTGTGGGTTGGAAAATAAAGTCACCAAATATCAATACGTTTTGTATTTTCAAACAATTCTAAGTGATCAGAAAGACTGTGGGGGGTCTACATTTAGTAAAAGAAAGTCCATAAAGAAGAGTGTCACATATTAAGTTAAAATTTCCACTTACAATAAGGGGAACATGACCACGTTTGGGAATTTCAGAAGGGGAACATGACCAAGTTTGAGAATTTCAGAAGTAATATTTCCATCAAATCAGATCATCAGCCATAAGATCGCAAATATTAATTTAATGGAATGCAAAACAATTGTATGACTTTTAAACTTAACAAATATGTTCTGGCCATCCTTGTTAAAGTATCTGTCTAAACTCTGTAGTTGGAGTCTCTTCAAAAATAGGATTGCAACTCATTTTTTATTCATATAAGATAATATTTTATCATCAACACAAGTTTCTTACAGCAAAACAAATATTTACTTTATGCCTAGCTAAATAATATAATTTTTTCTTACACTTATCCAGATGTCTTAAACCTCTGACCTTAAAAGAGACAATTTTAAGCTATTTTGAATAATCCCTGAAATAAGATAATAACCTGGAAGAGTTGGAAACCAAATATCAAGAAACATTGTAATGAATTAAATACATTGTAGTAGCTCTGGAAATGAAAAAGGAAAGAGAACAAAAGAGACAAAAGACAATATAGAAATATCAACAGAGAACATAAAGAACAGATGTTCAAGACACACACACATGTACACGACGGGCCAGCAAAACAAGCCTGTAACCAACATAGTTAACAGAGAGAGAGGACAAGCAAGTGATACCATAGCCACTGTTTACATTAGTTTATGAGTTGTTGTATATCAATGGAGAGACGGAAATGGTGGTCAATGAATGCCAAAGATCTTCTGGCTGATGTGAAGATTTGGAGATGCCATCTTTCCAGATAAAATTACCATATTTGAAGCAAAATCCTGATTGATAAAATGTTTTTGACCATTTGTCAGTAAAGAAGGAGTTTCTCTTGCAGCATTTCTTATAATGACCAGGTGGTTGTGTAGTAGAACTTTATGTATGACTTGTCTGGGTTTGGTTTGGCCTGTTTTGCAGTGAGATAGGATATGATGTGCCTTATCAGTCTCAAACTTTTCTGTAAATTTAACATTCAACAGGTTAGGCAATAGGTTCTCAAGATATCATCTGCAATCTATGCCTTCAATGTGTTAAGGCAGATTAAAAATTCTCAACTGCATTGTCTGTTTCGGTTTTCCAACTCCAGTAAACGTTTGTTCACAGGAAGACATGTTTGCTGTAATGGGGAGTCATTGAGAATAAAAGATTTATTTTCCCTCTTTTAATTTTGCTACCAGAGACTTTCTTGGAGAGACCAGTCATATCCTTGAGAATGCTTAAATCTCATTAACAATATTGTCTGTATAACACTGAACGACTTGTAGTTCTTCCAATACTGTGACAGGGGCAAGTTCAGAGGAGTCAATATTTTTTTATTTATTAGGTGGTAGAGATACGGTGGTTTGCGCTCATTAGCTTCAGGAGGCACAATTTTGCCTTCCATCTTGAAGAAAAACTGCAAACACTGACAGGATAAATGATGAAAAACAGTAAAATTCCAGTAGAATGTGAAGAAAATGGAGTATATGCTCAAACAAGAACATTACCAGAGGTGCAGCAGCTAACACCAGCGCATGGAGTATCCTAAGACCAAAGCCAAGCCCCTTCCTACAATAACTCTGCCTCCTCTGACAGGGATCTGGGGTGCAGGCAGTAGGAAGCCTCGGTGAACCCTCCAGTCATGCCTCATCTTCACAACAGCACAGATGCTTTAATGAAAGACGCCATGGAAAGCGGGGCACATAGCAGGAAAGCAGCAAGAAGAAGAAATGGTAGAAAATGCCCTCAAAATTAGCTAAGAGATCATTGTTTAGCCGAGTTCTCTGAGAATTATCGGAAGGTGGCCGTCTGGAACTGTGCAGATGTGCGTCTCCCCAACACTAACTTTATTTTAACCGGGTGTTAAAATCGCAGTTGCCAATGTTGCAACCCCTTTTTCCTACCACCACTTGCTCTGTGCCAGTGATACACAGAAACATACAGAAGTAACACAACAATGCCACAACACAAATGGTTTAAGGACATTCCCAGGGAACAATGAGCATTTTAGGCTTATTGGCCGAAACAACATTCATTAGATAACAGGACTCTGTACTATGTAGTTTAAATAGGTAGAACTCTTTTTACCTCACTCACTTTAAATTTAGTTTCATTATTATCTAAAACGATTAGTTTCATTTCAAGTCTCATACATTTATGTTTCTTCCGACTAAAATTCAACAGCTGAAATCGAACTTCACATTTATAAACTGATTATTAGACATTTTTAATGTATTCCAACTTTAACACTTTGCAGAGTGCCCCGAAGAAGATGCTGAAAGCACCAGTAACAAGCTTCAACCAACTGATTACTCCTAGGGGAAAAAAGAGAGACAAGGACACAAACCAAACAAAAAGTTGAAACCATACATCTGCAAGAAAAGATGAAAATCACTTTAACCACATTATAAGGCCCTTCGTTGTCGTATTACACCCTTACTCCCGTTATCTGCTCTTCCTTACTAATTAATTCCTGTTCCCAAAGTCACACGTTATCAAAGAACGCAAGTTCTTCTCTGCTCTTGCTTTCTGTCTCACTATAATCCTAAATTATGAGAAGAAGGTATGAGGTTTTGATCAACATGACTCTAATCTGTTACAAACTATGTAGTTTACGTGCACAGAGCTAGCCCTGACTGATAAGGAACATACACTCTTCTCGAGATACTGTATACTGGTCTTAAATGAGAGTCTGAACATACAAATGACTCAAGTGCTTTGCTATGGTGCAAAGACACTATCAGGAACTGCAAATGATAACACTTCTATACAGTGCAAAAATCAGACAAATTGAGCACTTAAAAAGTGATTAAAACATTTTAAAGCATCTGTATTCTTTTCGATGTTTAAGAAGTTTCCGGAGAAGGAGGGTTATAAGAGGCAATATTTGAGCAGGAATCAGTTTTGGTGTTCGGGCTCATATTAAACATAGCTCCATCTTGCTTACCAGAGCAGGCTCGCCCTGTAAAAAGAATGATTTCAACTGATCAATTTAATATCCCGCTCTCCTGTGGTATTGTGCTTCCCCACTTCCTCTGGAATATGACACACCCCTTCACCTCTTCTTCCTGTCTGCACTGGTGACTGACACTCAGTATCTAGTCGTTATCCTCAGTTTTCATTTTACCTTGAACTACTAGTTTCCAGCTTTATTACAATCTGTTTATTGTAGTGTGCTTAATCGACAAGCACCGCAACTATGCCTTGTCCATCAAGTACATGGTGCATGATCTAATCTCAAGACATGAAACTCATTCATTCTATAAGTCCTCACATATTAACTGGTAGCTATTGTGAGAAATTAGGTTGATGGCAGAGATGGTGTTAGTCCTTCTCAAGCAACAGTCCTTGTCGTGGTGAACCACAAAAGTCACTAAATTAACCTGAGCTTAACCCGCCAGAAGCTTGGCCCAAAAACAGTCAAGCTTAACTTAGGGACAATGTCTAAAGTATTTATGTAGCACATAAACAGTAATACAGTGAAAACACAATACAGGAAAAATACCGCACCAATTTAGAATAGAGAATGTTTTAATAAAGTATTTGACACAAAAATCCAATCAGTGGACCCGGAGATATGAAATTTCAAAGATTTAAGGTTAGACTAGCGCCTAAAAGCACAAAGCATCACTCACAGTTATCTGGTTGTGCGAGATCAGGTGAAAGTCACAAGTTCTGGCCCATCACTAAGGAGCACAGGCCAGATGCAGAGACCAGGTTAGTTCTGGTGAAAGATTTCCCTTCCAACATCCCACAGTAAGAGTTCAGTGGATGCAGCCGCGAGGAGCAGCGACAGCTGTAGCGGAAAGAGCAGGCCAGGCATCATGGACAGTCATTGCTATAGTGTGAAAATCCTATCAGACATCATGAATGGTTGTTACTGGAGCTTTGCATTGGCAGTCACAGTGAGCTGTCCATTCTGTAGCATGAAGCTTCAGATCTTGCAATACAGGTCTTCTCTGGCGGTCGCTATAGCACAAAGAGTCAGGTTCACCTGAGCTTTCCATTGGCAGTCAGTGCGGGCAGCAAGATCTTGGTGCAAACAAGCCTGTTAATGGTAACAGAAGAACCCAAACCTTCAGGATTTCTCCTTTTCTTTTCAATGGAGCTCAACTAATGCCATATACAGGGTCTGGGACCTGAGGGACACTTCTTGGGGATCAGGAGCTCCCTCTAGTAAAGGCAAGCAGGTTTCATCCAGGTCCAGTTCCAGTGTCCAGTGTAGCAGGTCAGCTGGGAAGTTGCAGGGAAACGTCTGGAGCTTTTAGTGTCCCAGTAGCTCAGAACAGGAAGTCAGTCTGCTGACCCTTGGAGTGTGACAGGTGACAGCTCCGCCTCATTCTTCAAGTAAGGATGGGCCATCCTGACAACACCCAGACCCTCAATCGTGTGTCTGTCTGGGAGGAATACATATGGAACTACTGCCAACCACACTAAGGGCCTGATTCCAACTTTGGAGGACGGTGTTAAACCGTCCCAAAAGTGGCGGATATACCACCTACCGTATTACGAGTCCATTATATCCTATGGAACTCGTAATACGGTAGGTGGTATATCCGCCACTTTTGGGACGGTTTAACACCGTCCTCCAAAGTTGGAATCAGGCCCTAAGTCATGTGACCCAGGAACAGCTGCAGGCATCAAATTGTTACAGCAAGAAAATGACAGCTTCCTAAAAGTGGCTTGTGACTTAAAATCCAACTTTACCATTTTAAATTACAATTATTACAATTATTCAGACATCAAACATGACATTCCTACTTGCTGCCAAACATATAATTAGGTAACACTGTGGTGTAGCCATTTTAGTCATAGCTCCATGCACGTTATTTTAACACACTAGGCGGCTGTGCACTTTAACCTAGATATATTTTATAAGCGTTGTCGTATTATTGTTAGAATAACCAGTTTTACGGTCTTGTTTTATTTCCGTCTATTTAACTGTTTTTGCCTAGGCCAGCACTCTGTTCTCAAACAGGACATTCTTGATCACTCTGTGCTTTTCCAAGGCTACAGCACGGTACATTGCCGGTGAACATGGTAGAAGTTTAGTCTCAAACATTCGTAGAAAATACACATCTTTATGTAGGGACACTTTCTCAGAATATCAGCTGGGTTATTATAAAAACACTTCCTTGTCCCTTACACATTAGAGGGAGTATCCAGCCCGGGAACCACTACTGTATGCTGATTGTCGAATGCTTCGCTGCAGATGCTAACGCAGACCGCAGGCCTTTGCTCAGGTATGGGGGTTGATGTCTTCCCAGGGGAACCTGAAGGGCAGACTTAGAGCTTAACATGCTGTGCTCTATCCTAGCCTAGGTAGGGATTAGTCCATTGACGATAGTGACAACATGATATTGTTGTTCTTATGCTTCACACTACTCCTCACAATTTTAATACGGTCATGTTGTGTCGTCCTGGTTATTGCAGCTCATGCCTTAATATCTAAGATGCAGTCGTTTTATTAAACTCATTATTGAAACATATACTGCTTCTGTTTGTCATTTATATATGAGACTGAATTGTAAGTGAGAGAACCAGATGAGACCTGAGTGACCACGACTTCCCTGAGAAGCCATGTATGTCATGCGCTCGGATGCCCAATCATCACTTTCCTTGGGTAGAGATGAGGCACTGCTAGTTGGCCGGAGCAAAACCCGTATTGGAGCGACAGGTGTCACCCGAAGTGGATAAAACGTAGTCTCCCACCCCGCGGGCGATTCTTCCACTCAAAATCCAGTAGTCTCATTAGAATAATGAGAGCCTACGCGACAACACCATTTTGTCATATGGAAGAGTTAGGCCTTGCAGTAGTTAAATACGAATTTGAAAGTTTTTCACTCTCAGGACATGTGAAACTTAAAAGCAGCAACTTTTTAAACACAGCACACCCTGCCCTATAGGATTTAGGGACTTCCCTAAGGATGCCTTATATGTGTCAGAAATGAAGATTTAGGCCTGGCAAAAGGTTTATTTTGCCACGTTAAATTCATAGTTTACAACTACACACACAGGCTGCAATGACAAGTCTGAGATATATTTTCAAGGGCTACTTCAGTGGACGGCACAACAAGTGCTGCAGGCCCACTGGTAGAATTTAAATGACAGGCCCTGGGTATATGTAGTACAACTTCACTACGGACCTATAAGTAATTTAAATGTGCCAATTGGGTGTAAGGCAAGTTTGGCATTTTAGAGGAGAGAGCGCAGGCACTTTAGCACTGGTTAGCAATGGTAAAGTGTTCAGAGTTATAAACCCCACAAAACGTGTTCAGAAAACAGGATGTGTGAAGACAAAAAGTTTGTGGGTAATCCTGCTGATAAGGCGAGGTCCAACAGCCATAAATCTTGACCCCCACACCCGAGGCAATTCAGGACATACAATCAACTCAACAGATGGTGCAGCCCTGTTTCAGGAGCTGTTCCTGTCTCTTTAGCACTGCCAACACCTACCAAGAAACACTGGTGAAGGCTTGCCTCATGTATGCATTCATTGGTAGTTGTTATATCTGCAAACCAAACAGCACATAAAGATTGAAGGGATTTTATATTGAAGCCAAAATGCTCTTCCATTATTCACTCTTGTTTATGTCCACTGCAAAGTAATATCAAGGAGTAAAATGCTCTTGGACATCCTTTGCCTAATGTGCCCCTTCAAATGTTTAAGGAAAAGAACCACAGTTCACCGGATAGGGCTAAAACTGATGTTACTGCAAGTTATTCCAGCCTACTACAGCAGATACTGGATTGTTGATTATTCTGCAGATTCTGATGGATCTGGAGCGCCTTTCTTCTAGCCTTCTGTCTCGGAGGAAAAATGCAGGTTTTTTCTTAAATACAATTTCTGATATTTACATATCTTTCACAGATAATCAAGGCAATGATGCCATAGAATGGACACAAGTGAGAAATTGGGGGAGGGTCCCTCTTTGTAAAATTTATCACTGCTTGACAAAAGTTATCTAGTTGCTTTGGCTTCTGTGAAATCAGGTTCTTCTCTGGACAGTCTCCTTTATGAGTGTTGATGCAGGCCAGTTTGGTGGTGTTTTTGACTTTAGTTGATTTATTGAATTTATTGATCACTATGGCAACAGTCCTGCAGCCCTGGAAGTACGCAATGGTTCTTCGTTTAATGAAGAAACCTATGCTAGATCCTTCCAAATTGAGAATTACTCCCCTATCTCTCTATTTCCTTTTACAATGAAAGTTCTGGGAAAACATATTAATTTCCAGCCTTCAAATTGCCTCAAGCAACATCATCTTTTTCAGCCCTCTCAATCAGGTTTTCGCTCAGGCCACAGAGAAAGTCTGTGTTCCTGATGGTGATCGAAGAACTTAAAGTCACCCTTGATGCACAAGGCACAACAGCCCGTATTTTACTTGATTTTAGTGTGGCATTTGATACAGTGTCCCATGAGGTAGTACTTGGGAGACTGGAAGAGTGTGAGGTCTCTGCCATAGCTTTGAACTGGTTTGGCTTATTTCTGAGTGATTGTTCTTTTTAGGTGCTATCTAAAGCTCCTACGTCATCAGTGAGCCAAATTCGGTATTGCGTGCCACAAGGTTCTTCTCTTAGCCCCACACTTTGCAATGCCTATCTGCACCTTCTAGAAGATATAGTGCATGTGTTTTGGCTTCACTATAATCTCCTCTTTAGACAATACACAGATAATTGTCAGAATTATGTCTGATGAGAATAAGGGCTCATCCAAATTTAAGTACTATCTTCACACGAAATGGATAGATCTTAATTGCCTAAAAATGCATGGCAATAAAAACAGATATTTTAGTTGTAGGCAATCAGCCCACTTTATGAGGGCCACAACGGCGGCCAACAGAATTAGATCTGTCCCGGCTCTAACATCCATAGTGAAAAAGCTGGGCATTTGGCTGAATAACCAGCTGAAGTATGACCAGCAGATTAACAAGGAGTCAACCTCTTGTTTTGGTTTTCTCAGATGCTTGAGAAAGTTTATTTGGTCTCTGCTGGATAAGACTCATATAACGGTTATTCAGGCTGTTACTAAATCCTGTCTGGACAATGGAAATTCGTTATAGTTGGGAGTAAATGAAGTCCTTCAGATCATCCAGAATGCAGTGGCCTGCCTTCTGGCTTATTTGCCCAAAACACATGTTTTTTTACCCTACTTAGGGACCTTCACTGGCTTCCTGTGGACAAAAGTATTCAGTTCAGGGCCCTCAGTTTTTTCTATAGAGCTTTGGCTGGCAGCAGCATAGTCTTTCCTCACCTTCTGATCTCTCGATAGTCTCCTGTGAAATGCCTGCACTACTCTAATCAGCATTTGGCCTAAATTCAGAGAGTTGAATGAAGCAAGGCAGGTGGAGGTTCATTCATTTACTTGGCTAGAACATGCTCCACCACAGAGATTGGCTTTTGCAAACTCCCCATAACTTGTTTTTTTCACAAAGAGGGTATAAAGAAAGTTTATCAAGAGCTTTTAGGGATGAGGCACCACTGGTCTGCTTTCTTGTAGCACTGGGAAACCCTTGGAAACCCTCGTTGAGTCACCATGCGCTCTATAAATGTCAAATTCCATCATTCATTCTGTTCCACCGACACTGATTTCTCTTTCTGGGAAGAAGCAGATTAGAGTTTGAACATAGATGAATATGTGGCATAGGAAAAATAATTTCAGGGCAAGCTTATGAAAGAACAGATTCGATGAATGCCCTACAACATTTAAAGTATAATCTCAATATGGTTCAGCCCTTAGAAATCCCAAATGACAAAAATGTGTTATATCATTGTCAATGGGTTGACCCAGGGGATTAACCATCCTCCAAATAGTGTATTATGTACTAACTAGAGAATAGAGCGATAGAAATGAACACCGCATCTCCAGACCCTTGAATTGCCAGTGTCCACTTAAGGCTCAAGGATTGGCCATTTCAGAAGGAACTTCAGATACTGACCTAGTAGATGTGAGGAAGAAAGTAGCTATCAAACAACCCTTTCTAGTCTTGAACATTTCATTGAAAAGCAAAATGCATATCCCTTTTGAAAGATTTTCAGAGGCGGGCAAAATCCCTGCAAAAAGAGGGTGATTGCTTGAAACATTTAAGCATGATGCAGCAGAAAGTCTTCTTTCTGTAGGATATCACATTTAACAGTCTGTGCACCTTAGTGTCAGCTTCGAGATCTCCCATTACAGCCTTTTGGCACATATGGATATGTTTGTAGAATGTGGGTCAAAGCTCAAAAGATCTTACTGCCGAAGCTCCCCTTTCCATACTTGAGTCAGTTTGGCTTCCAGTAGGAAAAGTGTTAAAGAAAACAACAGATGACACAATGTTAATTTGGAAGTCCAAAATTCTTGCTTTTTAGATGCCATGTCTTCTATTCCACATGTTTTGATGGACTTGCATCAGGTGCACAGTGCCCCAGGCACTCTTTAATGAGAAGGTGCCACATTTAAGGGATATTTGGGAACTTTAGCATTAAAACCAAAGCTCTCAATCTTCTATAGTCCCGCATTATTGGCAAATGATTAGTCAACAAAACAATTAAAACATTAATATAAGAGAAGTAGGATGTACTGCTTCTCTTCAAAGTTTTATCAGATACCTTTGCAGTAGAAAATTCAAATTTCTAATTGTCTCAGACTCAGATATATAGTAAACTAGTTTCACCGACTGCTGGGATTCCCATGATCCCATAATCATCCCACTCAGGAATCTGCAGATGTATTAGAGCAGATATCATAATCTGGATTTAAGCTTTGACTGAGTCCATTATTGCACAAACAAAAGGTTCATGAAAAGCAGATTTGAAGATAGATAGCCCATACTCACACTGATACCAATGGGCTGAACAGAAACAACCACAGATGAAATGCAAAATGTGATGTATGATGCTAACTCAAATCAAGCAACAGTACAGATAACAGAATAAACAAGGTAAAGGTCCAGACCATGCCTAATTAAAAGAATGCAATTTTAGTGAGTTAAAATGGCACAAAAAGGAAGAACAAAGGAAGTAGCAATCAAAAGCGGGAGAAAATCCATTTTTCCCTAGAGAGTCAGTTTAATGTATCTCTAAGTGGTACAATACGCTGAAAAATAAGGGCACCTTTAGGCTGACGTAATAGTGCACAAGGTCAGCCTGAACATGGTGGTTCGCCCTAGTTACAGGTTTACCTTAAAAATTGGACATTTTTCTGAAGGAAGTATATCCGCACTGAGGCAAACCTGAATACTACGTTTGATGAGGACTCTCTAGGATCAAACACTATAATGTTGCATTCCTGCAGCAGCCCAAACTTTCAGTCAAAAATCTTCGTGCAAGACATGGTGGGTTCTGGAAGTGAAGTCAACCAATACCTTTTCCACATTCATCTGCCAGTGATACAGAGATTAAATCTTCGAGAACATTTAGGAAATAAGGGAAAAGTGACACATGTGTCTGATGAAATCTTTATGGGACTGAATGGACTATACTACAGGAACCTAGATAGTGGTGCCTTAATATTCCAAGAGCAAAAACAGTAAAGTTGATCTTAACAATGTTGCATATTTGCCAGATAGGGCCTACATGGTGTTCCTAGTATTTTGATAGAAATTGTTTACAGGTTTGAAACATCCACGTTAGCCTCTGCTGAAGTAACTACTGATGGTAACTACTCAAATGTTCGGGGCTCATTCCATTGACTATAGTCCACCAATCTACTGAGAAACTGGGATTCAACCATGCAGGAAAATGATTCCTCTCTTCCAGACAATGTTTCACCCGTCAGTCAGCGTAGACATGTTCCACAGACTTCTCAGTAAAAGACTTAGGGGGTCATTCCGACCCCGGCGGTCAAGGACCGCCGGGGCCGGGGATGCGGGAGCACCGCCAACAGGCTAGCGGTGCCCCGCAGGGCATTCTGACCGCGGCGGTTTGGCCGCGGTCAGACAAGGAAAACCGGCAGTCTCCAGCCGGTTTTCCGCTGCCCTGGGAATCTCCCATGGTGGCGCAGCTTGCTGCGCCGCCATGGGGGATTCTGACCCCCTCACCGCCATCCTGTTCCTGGCGGCTCTGACTGCCAGGAACAGGATGGCGGTGAGGGGTGTCGTGGGGCCCCTGGGGCCCCCTGCAGTGCCCATGCCAATGGCATGGGCACTGCAGGGGCCCCCGTAAGAGGGCCCCACCTTGTATTTCAGTGTCTGCGTTGCAGACACTGAAATACGCAACGGGTGCCACTGCACCCGTCGCACATACCCACTCCGCCGGCTCCATTCGGAGCCGGCTTCCTCGTGGGGAGGGGTTTCCCGCTGGGCTGGCGGGCGGCATTCTGGCGGTCGCCCGCCAGCCCAGCGGGAAAGCCAGAATGGCCTCCGCAGTCTTTCGACCGCGGAGCGGCCATTTGGCGGCTCCCGCCGCCCGCCGGGGTCTGAATGACCCCCTTAGACTCTGAGACTGACACCACTAGGCCTTAGAATTTTTTGGGAGAACAGATTCAAGATGGAGGTTTCCCAAACGCCCTTAACATAGTGTCATGAATGTTGTTCAGCATAGCAGCCATTGATCCTTCTTCTTCCATTTCCATTACAGTTCTGGAGAAAGTTAGACTGTACCAAGGCTTACAAAGTGCACTAGCCTACACGTCATTGCCAGGTACTCTTGATCCAGCCCCTAGTCAATTCTCACACTTCCATTTCCCTCCCAGTGTGTCCAGAGGGTGGCATTACCCAAATCCAGTGGAATGTGGTTTCAGGTAATTGTGGTCTCAAGGGGAATTTTGAAAATTATTAAGATGTTTCTGCTGTATTTTAGACTGTATCTGGTACGGTTGGATGATGACTGTAAGACTGAGATCTATCTGCATTTTAAAATGTTGGCTCTATTTCAGATTGCCTCCAAGGTCCTAGAACTTTGCCTATTGAAATGATCACATTGGCTGGTCTGGCCAATAATAAGTCACAGGTACCAAAGCTGACTTGTATAAATCAAAAGACATGGTCAGGGTCCGAGCTTTCCCAAAATCATGGCTTCCCAGCAGATAAAACACAATGTTAACAGTGTTGCTAGTGTTTTTAGTTGCCAAAGACCGGTGCGGGTGCCATCATCACTCCTCAACTATAAAATACATTGTGTTGAATACCAATTGAATAATTATCATAGGATTCTAATTGAATGTCATTAGAACAAAACATTTGTCATCATACTTAAGAACCTTTTTATCACTATGTAACTCTTGATATGAGCATCGTAAGCTGAGATAGCTACTTTTCAGCAACACATTATCATGTTGTGTCTGAACCAATTCATACTTGATATATTTACATTCCTTATTGAACCAAGGATTAATTTCTACATTTTTGCAGAACAATTTTATTAGCCATATTTAGTCTAAGCCTGAAAACCTTTATTAACTATAATTTCATAATTATTCAGAAAACTAGAAGGTTCAAACATTTTTGTAGTAAAAATACAATTTTTTCTAAAACTTAGGGTGTAAAATCAAGAATTACTGATTTAAATACACTGCATCTCATTTTACAGACTGTCTCTTGCTGATTGCATTTGTTCTATTAGGAATAGCATCACAGTAATCTAGTGGGAAGGAGTCAAAATTCTTGAAATTCAGACGTAATGTTTTCATTTGTTAGTGCAATTGAGAAGTAATTTACCCAGAACCAATGACATTAGGAACTAAACACTGAGATGATTAGACTTTTCCAATGTTGGGTTTAAATGTTGGCTTTTCTGGAAGGTCATCAGGAAAATGCCCATTTAGAAAAGAAATGGTAAACAACGTTTCGTTGAACTGACATTTACTGAGAATTTTTTCACATTTTGGGAAACTCAACTTGGTGGTGGTGTTAATTGCCCCTTAATAAATGTAATGGTGCAATCTTGCAAAAAAATGTAATGGCACAACCTTGAACAAAACACAACAAAAACTCATAGAATGTAGTATTCTTCAAAAGGAAAACATTATATTGTGAATTATGGGCCAGCAAATAGACACTATCAGATCGAATAAGTGCTCAGTGGTAAAATTGCAATATATCTCTAGAACAAATGAGGCTTCAGGTTTTTTTTTTTAGGTCCAACAAAAATGGTTGATTGTTAAATGTCGAAGAGGGAGATTTCTGAATTGCATTATTGGCCAATGAGAAGGATTGGTAGGTTAAGGATAATTTTTGTGTCATGGGCTATTTTTGCTCCTTGAATTTCTTTACATCCTGTGAAGTGTTAGAAAGTATTGGTTTGTATGCTTGTTAGGATAGTTTGAAATGATCTGACCTAGTTCATACCATTCCTCCGATGTGAATTTAAAATAGCATATACTTGGGGTCTTGCCACTCACATCTACCACCCTCATTAGTACTCTTTCCAACCTCAAATGCATAAAATATACCTTATGTCCTGCCACCCCCCTCAACCAACCTCAAAAATACCCTCCACCATGCCAATACCTAAAACAAACAATAAAACCTAATACCGGGCCTCTTGTCACCATCCCTCTCAGGAACTCCTTCTCCAACCACTTCTACTGTTTAAAAAACGTCAAAATAACATCCTACAGCCCCCCACCACACTCTGCAAATTCCCTTTTCACCCTAAGTGGCGCCTTCCTCATAGCTTGTGCTGTGCTGTGCTGACTTATGTAGCGTGGCACCGAAGTGTAGTGTCAGCCACAAGTTTTTAGAGGCCCAATGCAGACAGAAGAGACTGTAGAGTGCCACTTGAAATTCCTTGCCTTACACAGGGGATACAAAGACCTAAGGGAGGCAGTGGATGAGCGTTTCTAGAGCATCAAGGTCTGATTGTTCATTGTCCTGACAACAGAGCAGTGACTAAACAAAACTTGTTTTTCCCCACTCTGACATCAGAGCTTTAAATAACCAGGTTTTTTACTGTATATTCTCATTAATGGCTTCCCAATCTCAATACATATTTAAACCTGTCTTTAATAGCTATATTTCTATAATTCTATCAGTTCTCTCCATTCAGTTTTCCATTCCTAACTGCAATGTTAACAACTTAGAGCCAAAATGCCTGATTCGCATAATCGAGCTGTTTGCGACCGCAAAAGGACTTTTTGTGTTACGTAAATACCAAATTGTTACTCCGTAACTTGTTACCAAATTGCAAATTGAGTTTGTGAAAAAAAAACAGAATCGCTCTTTGGAAGCAGCGCTTTCAGGACGTGTGTTCTAGACAGGAAATCTGAATGGTATGTACTAATGGTTTGGGACCGAAATGTGCTTGCAAGACATTCGCAATTTACCACCAACCAGTTGGTGGTAACCCATTTGCATTTGCAAATCTCATGAATATGGGGTTTCTGGTTGGCTAGGGTATGTACCTAAGCCAGGCAGAACCCACCTACTCTAGTCAGGGCAAGGAAGTTACACATCCAAGATAACCCCTGCTCACCCCCTTGGTAGCTTGGCAGGAGCAGTAAGGCCTAACCTGGAGTAAAGCATTTGCACAACACACACAACATACGTGATGCACTATCCCACCACAAAGGAAACACAACACCCAGTTGTGTAAAAATAAACTGTATTGCATATAACATCATTAGACCAAACACAACATGTCAGTAATATCCTGCTTCTCAAGCAGTTATCAGAACATTACACAGTACTGTTATGCTACAAAAACGAGCAGTAGTCACATAAACACTTGCACTTGTCATAAAAGCATCATAAATGCCCATAAAAGGAACATCAGAAAATACATGGCAAGTCAGCAAAATATATTACCATAAAGATGGGGTCTGCAGTGCCAAGACATTATCGTGATTGCACCTATCATAGCATGAAGAACCCATGCCTAAAGGAAAATCAATGCACATGTCAGCCTAATAATGCTACAACATAAGCACATCTCATATAAAAAAAATAACCTTTTCCTCTTGGAGGTTACCGTGTGTCTGCGCCAGTCACTGTCCTCACTCCGAACCTGCAGGACATCACGCTCCTGTGTTCTGGTTAGGCTCAGAGGGGAGTTTCCGGCCCACTCAGGTAGTTGAGGAGCTTCTGTGCTTCTAACGGGGTAATGAAGCCTAGTCGGGATGGCCAGGAATGGGGCCTCTGAGGAGGGTCCCCTCCCGCTCTGCCAGCCGTGGTAAGGATGCACCGGAGAGGGGAGTGATCAAAAGGCTGTAGGGCTCCAATCCGGTGGCACGACTACAGCAAGAGGATGTTGCCCAGCTCCATGTGGTTTTCTCTCAGGGTCTCTGCCATGCAGGGCATAGCTTTGCAGCATCCTTTCACCTCCGGGTGGGGGGAAGCAGCCGCCAGCGGGCCAGTGTGGTCCTCCCAGACCGAAGTACGAGCCCACTAAGGCTTCCAGATCACTCTCACTCAACTTCCTGGGCCACGGCGTTGATGCACCATAGGAGGTGCCTGCTTGTACCCCGGGGCACCTATTGATGGCCTCCTGCGCCCCGTGGACACAACCTTGCGTGCTATGGCTTCTACACCTCTTTCTCGTGCCCTGGAGGCACATTGGACAGTGTTCTTTCGATGCGCTTGTTGTTCTCAGAGGGCCTGGGTCGCAGCGTTGATTTTGGCACTCCAGAAACGCACTTCTCAAAGCGTGAAATTCTTGAAAAGAAAGCACTCCTCAGGTGCCATAGCAGAATAAATAAAAAGGCTCCTCAGGCCTTGTGTAATCAGGGCACAGCGCTCCTTTGTGCTGAAGAGCAAGTAGATGTAGGGGGCAGAGGCCACAGCACCCAGCCATTGGGGGACACACGGGGAGCACAGGGCGGTAGGGCCCAACAACAGGCCAGCACAAGGGGAATGGAGTCAGTGGCAGTTTATCCTAGTGACCAGCATGTCACAGGTCAGCACAACAGCAGCAGTCCAAGGCAGTTCCTGGTGAGTCCCTCCAGCAGCATTCTGTGTCCATTTCCATGTATGCTTCTTGTATGTCAGAATG
Source organism: Pleurodeles waltl (assembly GCF_031143425.1). Lineage (NCBI taxonomy): Eukaryota > Metazoa > Chordata > Amphibia > Caudata > Salamandridae > Pleurodeles > Pleurodeles waltl. The sequence continues at coordinate 931,484,397 of NC_090448.1, read as the reverse complement.
GGAAAAATCCCCTGTACTTTTACTCAGTTTTGCAAAGCATTTTCAATGAGGGAGAGAGGAGGTTTCAACCAAATACAGCTGGTTCTGGGACTGCCCCTCTCTCCTCCAGCACATGCTCCAAACATCAGTTGGGGGTAAACAAGCCCTTTGTGTGAGGCCAGGGCGCAGTCTTTACAGATGCAAGTGTGCCCCACATCCCCTTCTATCAGCCCAGGAAGGCCATTCAATATGTAGATGCACCTCTGTGACACCTCCACCCTCCCTGTGTACAGGCTGTCTGAAAAGTATGCACAAATCCCAAATGTCAATCTGCCAAGCCATGGATTGGAGTCAAGCTGCAAAACACCAGAGTGATACGCACAAAAAAATGCTCACTTTCCAAACATGCCTACCCTACTCCTCATAAATCAGACATTACCCCCGAGACAGAAGGCAGGGCATTTCTAATGCAATCCTATGAGAAGGCAGCACTCACAGCAGTGAGAAACCAAACAGGCTGTTTGTCACTAACAGAACAGGCCACGCTACCAGGCACATGTCCGGCCTTCTACATACATAGCACCCTACCCATAGGGCTAGCTAGGACCTACGTTAGGGGTGACTTACATGTAGTAAACAGGGAGTTCCAGGCCTGGCAAGTGAATTTAAAGGCCCGGTCCTTGTAGCAGTAAGCTGCTCATATAGGTCCTATGTTAACAGGCCTGAGACAGGTTTGAAAGGCTAATTATGTGGTTGGCGCAAGCTGCGCTGCAGGCCCACTAGTAGCATTTAATTTACAGGCCCTGTGTAAAGGGATACCACTGTAGAAGGGACTTACCGGTAAATTAAATGTGCCAATCAGGGTATAAGCAAATCATACTGCCAAGATGTATTTCAGATATCTTTATTACATCAAAGCAACTTCAATAATCATATCGACATCCACCGGGAAAGTCCGTCGCACTTCACCTCTCCTTCTTCTCCTCCGACTTCTCCAACCGTCTCTCTCGGAATCCTCTCGTCATCGCATTCCACTCCATCTTGCTTCCCCAAAGAACCATATGACATCATAGTATACATGAAGCCATAACACATCTTCCCCCTTACAATTCACAAAATATAACAAAATAATATTGCATAAAACTATAATACAATCTAAATACATATCGGAATGTTAAAGACGATTAATTCAACATTGTATCAATTAAGGGAACAAAACATAACCCAAACAAAAAACAATTAATTAATTCTAATTATATACACAACAAAATATGACTTTCAAAATTTACTTCACAAAGTCTGATAGGTGCTTTGGAAAAATTCTGTTCCTCACACTCCTTCTTAGCTTCTCACTCATCTCTGAATCAGGTACTGTGTTACTCAATTCCTTCCCATTAGAACACTTGGCTAAGCGAGACATACTCCAAACTTCACCATCCTCAAGTACCACAACATTTTTCCTTATTTCAACAATTTTCTTTGGCCCTATAAATTTGGAAACACCTTTATTACACCATACTGGTTTTTTTATAAACACCAAATCCCCTTTAGACCAATCCCTCTGTTTTACACACTTCCTCTCATCAAACCTTTTCTTGTACCTATTTTGATTCTCAATTACTCTGGCACGAACAGATTTAGAAATAAGTGACTCTTTCAGATTTTGTAATCCAGAATGCAACCAAGAAGGATTCAATTTGGAACCCGCCAATCTACCCTTCAAAATTCGAAAAGGAGACATTCCTGTGATAACATTAGGTGCATTCCTATGAGCCCATAACTTCTCTCTCAGAACCACTTTCAAACTTATCCTATGTTCAAGGGCCACCTGAGCACTCGCTCTCACTAACTGATTCATCTTTTCCACTAAACCATTTGCTTGTGGAGCATATAACGCAGTTCGATGATGGGAAATTGCCAAATTATTAAGAAAATTCCTCATTTCCAAAGAAGTGAATTGTACACCATTATCCGTAATAACCACCTTGGGGATACCTTCACATGCAAATACATCAGTTAAAAACTCAATCACATTTCTTGTGGTGATGGAACTCACACAACTAGCAGTAACCCATTTGGAAGTGTAATCAACAAGAACAATTACAAATTTCTCACCAGGAGGTAATAGCTCAAAAGGTCCAACCAAGTCTAAACCTAACTTGACCCATGGCACATCTGGAACAGATATCGGAGACAAAGGAGCAGTTCGCACTATTTTAGATTTGTCATTACTGGCACATTGGAAACACTCCTTTACCACAGCTTCAACTTGTTTGTCCAATCCCGGCCACCAATAACGTTCCCTAATGCTAGATTTGGTAAGATTTCTACCCAAATGTCCATCATGAGCCAGGTTGATCAATTTTTTATACAATCCCGCAGGTGGAACTAATCTATCTCCTCTATACAGGTTACCTTCTATAATACTAAGTTCATCTTTAACACACCAGAACGCTCCAACATCAATTAAACATTCCTTCAAACACGGCCACCCATGCACCACAAAATTCATAACTGAACTGCGGACAATATCTTTATCACATTCTTCACTCCATTCTCCTACACCAAAAGCAGTTTCTTTAACCCACAAAATAGGAGGATGCTCAATCATGCCTGGATCCAAAACCGACAATCTAGAAAGGAAATCCGCAGGAATATTCTTCTTCCCCGGATAATATTCCAATGAAAAATTAAAATCCCACAAACTTTCAACCCAACGTTTAATCCTAGGTGTGGTGTTCTCATTATTTCTACATGCAAACAATTGTACCAAAGGTCTATGGTCACTTCTGAGAGTAAAAGGTAAACCCCACAAATAGAACTTGAAATGGGTTATTGCCCAAGTACAAGCCAATGCTTCACGCTCAATTACTGAATATCGTTCTTCTGCTCCTTTAAGTGAACGGGAAGCAAATGCTACCACTCTCTCCTCACCATCAACTAATTGAGAAAGTACGGCACCCAAACCCTTCAAACTAGCATCCGTAGACAAAATGGTCTTGCGTTTGACATCAAAGTGACCTAAAGTGGGCATTTTACCAATGTCATTTTTCACTGATTTAAATGCTTCATCACACTCTGAAGACCACTCAAAACGCACTCCTTTCTTTAAAATTACTCTTAAAGGTTGAATTACACTTGCAAAGTTTCTAACAAACTTCGAGTAGTATTCAGCAAGCCCAAGGAACGATCTTACTTGATCCTTATCAGTAGGTGTTGGCGCAACCAGAATTGATCTGGCCAATTCCAATTTGGGTTTTATGCCATCCCCAGAAATAGTGTGTCCAAGAAATGAGACAGAATTTACTCTAAATATGCACTTTTCCCTCTTCAACGTCAACCCATTATTTTTTAGTCTCTCTAATACAGATCTTAGAACCTCATCATGTTTTGCTGTGTCTTCACCATACACCAAAATATCATCTTGAAAAAACAAGATTGAATCGAAACCTTTAAGTACTTCTCTCATAACCCTCTGGAAACAAGCCGCAGCTGAGGCTAGTCCAAACGGCATCCTGAGAAATCTGAACGCACCCAAAGGAGTAACAAAAGAGGTAAGGTGTCTTGACTCCTCATGAAGCATGACTTGATGATATGCTGCTGATAAGTCCATAACACTGAATACTTTGGCATTAGTCAGCATGGTCAACGTCTCACTAATATTTGGTAAAGGTTGACGGTCTACCCATATAGACTGATTAAGGCCCCTGAGGTCAACACATAACCTTATTTTTTTTCCATTGTCCTTGGGGACCAAAACTATGGGGGCCAACCATTCAGATGCTTCAATTTCCTCTATGACCTTTAATTCCAACAGTCTATTAAGTTCCTCTTGCAATGGTTGTAACATCAAATGAGGAACTTTCCTAACTTTGTACACAATTGGTTTCGCACCTGCTTTCAAAATAATCTTATGTTTAAAATTCCTTAGTAAACCTAATTTGTCACTGAAAACTTCAGGAAACTCACTGGCAAATCCTGCATCATCACTCATACTGGTAACAGAAAGAACTTGGTCAGGGGCGTTTGGATTTAAAATTATTCCCAAATCTCTCTGATGACGCCACCCCAAAAGATTATTGCCACGTTTTGCTACATATATTTTACCCACAGTCTCTCTTCCTTTAAATTTAATTGACATTATGGAGTAGCCAAACAAATCAATTTTTTGCCCCCCATAACCAACCGGAGAAATATCAGGTGGAATCAATTTGATATTATCATCACCAAAAATTCTTTCCCAATTTTTATCACCAATCAATGTAAACGGGGATCCCGAATCAGCAAGCACTGCAACAGTTTTCTCCCCAATATTAACATCACACTGCGGCATGACTAGTTTATCCTCTGAACACCCATCAGATTGCAAATCTCCAGCACACGTATTATTAATACACAATACAATTTGTTGATCAGCAGAAGATTCTCCCACCAAATTTATCTTAGAACTTCTGCAAACTTTCGCAAAGTGTCCTTTCTTCCCACATTTCCTACAATTAACATTTCTTGCAAAACACTTAGGATTGTTTGCCAAGTGACCAGCATTCCCACACTTAAAACATCTGATCTTAGAGTCTTTCTGTACATCATTGCTGACCCTCATTTTCTCCGAAACTCTATGTATTAACTCATTCCCACACTCATCATCAAAAGTTGAGATTGCAGCTGACATAGCTGTGTATCCCGAGTCCATATGAGAACCTGTGTTCACATCCTTTATCTCCTTGACCCAAAGAATAGCATGTTCAATGCTTTCTGCAATTATAATTGCTTCCTTTAACGTAGGATTTTTAGCCAATAACTTTTCCTGAACTCTGGGATTGTTCGTACAACGTACCAATTGGTCCCGTATAAGAGATTCAGTTACATCTGCAAAATCACATGTCTGAGCTAACGTTTTAAGTGCTGCAATATAATTAGTAACCCTCTCATCTTTTGCCTGAGATCTCATGAAAAATTTGTGCCTTTCCATAACAACATTGATGCGACCGTCAAAATGCTTCTTAAGCATCATGAGAGACATCTCATAAATGTCTCTCGGTTCACCTTCAGCAGTGCCAATGCTTATAAGGTCAAGACTATCATAAATATTACGTCCCTCAATTCCCAAATTGTGCAGTAAAATTCCTTGTTTCCTTGCTGGTGAGAACTTTTCACCACCAATACCAATCAAATATGAGTCAAATAAGTTTATCCATTTCTTCCATGGCAAAATTGGTTCACCACGTTCTGATAAAAATTGTGGAGGTTGGGACATACTGAGGGGAGAATGATGAGACATAATAAACTGCGTACTGAAATGAATGAAACCAATAAAGAAAATATTAATTAACTATAGTTATCATACATTGTCTCATGTCCTTATAATGTCCTAAAGTTCTAGTAAAAGTCAGCACTCTAGTTGCTATAGTTCATCCACGTAAAGTTAGCACTCTAGATATCTAGATATCTTAGTAGGGTTTTTTTTCTTATTTCCTACTTCCTGCGAGCAAAATCCGGTGAGCACACTCCCAGTTAAGTGCTCCACACACAGCGTGCAGCGTCAGCACAGCGTCAACTCCAGCGTGAACAGGAGCCTCCCGGAGAAAGAAGTGTTCCTGGAACCAGGAATCCTGCTGCCGGCCGCCCCAAGGAAACCCAGTGACTGAGGTGAGTGGCGCTGCTGGGGAAAGAAACCAAAAAAAAAAATTTCGGCGTTCGCGCCAGTGTCCCCCGACTTTCTGCCTGTTCCCGTCTTCTTGCGTTAGGCAGCCATGGAAGAAAAAAAAATAACCGCTCTTCTTTGAAAGATCGCGACGCCCACACCGGTGTCCGCCGTGTCTCCGCCTGTTGATGGAAAATCAACAGCAATTCTTCTTTCTACTGGCAGCCTGCTCAGTTCTGCTCAGCGTGGATTCAAATGTGGATGTCGAACACCTCGTCGCCAAATGCCAAGATGTATTTCAGATATCTTTATTACATCAAAGCAACTTCAATAATCATATCGACATCCACCGGGAAAGTCCGTCGCACTTCACCTCTCCTTCTTCTCCTCCGACTTCTCCAACCGTCTCTCTCGGAATCCTCTCGTCATCGCATTCCACTCCATCTCGCTTCCCCAAAGAACCATATGACATCATAGTATACATGAAGCCATAACACATACCAAGTTTACAAGGGAGAGCACATCCACTTTAGCACTGATTAGCAGTGATAAAGTGACCAGAGTCATAACGTCAGCCAAAAAGGGTCAGAAAAATCAGGAGGCAAAAAGTTTGGAGAATGACCCTGTAGAAAGGGCCAGGTCCAACAAATATTAATGAGGTTGATTACAATGTGTGACCCATTAGGAATTGCAGCCGTCACAGGAATGGTGGCCTGCTGGATCAGCTGACCACCATGTCTGTCATGATCTTTTAATAAAACAATCTTTTTTTTTGTTAAATGGAGCCCATTTTCCTTAAAGGAAAACAGGATGCATTTAAAAAAATAAAGTGAAATGTTTAAGTAAAGACCATTGCCTGCTCTTAAATTTTTTTTGTTTCAACATTCACAAGGGGTCCCTCGGGGAACCCTTCCCATTTGTGAATGGTTACCACCTTCTTTGAGGTATCTGTAGAATACAAATGTTTTGCATCCATAATTGGTCCCAGAACATTCATACATAGCCCTGCAATTTGGTATTTGAAAGGGATGCCCTTTACATGCCACTTCCACACTGGGTAGATTCATTAACAAGTTCATGAATTGTATTTTAGCATTTGTGGATACTAAAATGATTTTTTGGAGTAAGAAACGGGTGGAATCTTTGAATCAGCCCGATTGTGACCATTAAAAAGTTTTGTATTTGTTGCCCATGCTGTCTAGGCTAATATAACGTATTTGTTGTTATTTCTTGTCTTCCAACATCTTCCCTAAATTGCAAAAGTCCGTATTCCCTCTGTGTGTTTTCAGCCTGGGAGTGTCTGACCAAGCGTTGCCGAAGTTACAACGAGGTTCATCCATACGTTTAATGAAAATGAATTCCAACCGGAAACCTAACCTATGGATGGTGCTAGAGCAGGGGTTTTTAATAAAAATATTAATGAACATTCATGTATTCTGAGTAATGGATTTGCGTAGAAAATGTATTAACTAAGAGAAAAATGAATGCACGCATTTGAAAATGTGTCCATGTGAATGGCCGTCAATGTGCACAAAGTATACTTATTTATGGATTATTAATATGAAACATGGAGCTTTTATTTGATTAATGTAGTAATACATCATATTGAGGGTTATGCATTATGTATTAGCTTTATTAATAGTAGGTCTTAACTTAGCGGAGGTCTTGGCCTAGTTGCACAGCCTCATGTCAAGCTGTATTTCCAAAACCATAAAAATAAAATGTCTGCCTAGAGAATTAAATTGTGATTTTCCACTATGCTGACCAAATGTGCTCGTAGCTAAAAGTCTTTCTCATGAGAACCGCTTGCTAGAAGATGCTGTTCTTGCTAAATGTAACATTATAAGCGTAATGCGTGTAAGACTGACTTTCTCAGGAGAGAACATTACAAGAGAAGCCAATCAGCGACATGTGAACTGGGTACTAGTAGAAATTGTAGATATAAAGGTTTATTGGACAATGTGTGAACATGCGATCCCTTGACCAATAGGGACTTTGGAAGTAGTTTTAGGATATCTAACTTAACCGGACTACACTGGGAGAAGACAGGGCACTGTGCTTTTTCCTTTTGTCACCGATTTTGTTCAAATTTGCGTCTGAGAAGAGACGTGCTTAACTTTAGTGCTTAAAGACTTTGATTTTTCTGAACTTTGATGCTCAATCCTGATGCCTTGTGTTCTGAAGTGCTGTCCTGATGACGAAGACTATCTTAGCTTGCCGATCCACTTAAGGAGAGGTATACTGTTACGCATGTGTTTTGCTATGTCTATTTGCTTTTCTCTCTAGGTACCAACCGCACTATTTTGATAGAGCCGTAGTTAGATGCTTTATAAATTTGTGTTGACTAAATTGTTTTGTATGAAGCCCAACATGCTAATGCTAATCTGAAGTTAGATAAGGGTCCTCACTAATGAAAATTTGCTATAGGGAGTAACAGTCGATGTCTTTCCTTTGCTGAATCTAAATGTATGTGATATCGTTTGTGCAATTGTTCTTGTTATAACTGTGCACTGTAACCTTAGAATGTGTAATTATTCAAGTTTTGATTAGATTACATTTATTTTGCTGCTTTGGACAGCCAGGGATGTTTCTGTATGTTTATCATTTGATTTTGAGATTATTTTAGATTATTTTAGGTGACATTAGCATTGTTAATATAGGGGAATAAATATTCTAACTTTTACTAAAGGTGTGTTTATTCTTGACTGAAAGGTTGTGGTGTGTGATAATTACTGGCTCCTATTGATTATTGATGTTATTGATTACTTATTGATTATTGATCTGATTGTACTGGATTTATGATGGGAACATCTTAAATGCTAGTTAAAAGGTTCATCGACCTATTCGCGTCCCCTTGTAAGTTTACTTATTACGGTCTGACACGCTAACAGACGGTCATAAATTGCCTAACGTTCTTGAGGCTAACAATTGTATCTTTCATATGATTAATATGAATGTGATCGGCTGCTATCCTGCGATCATGCTAATCTGCCCTGGCACAATCTAATAATGGTGGGCTGATCCAGGCCTTGGCATTGCGCACTCTGTCGCGCGCCAGCAAAGCACAAAGACAGGAAAAAAATGCCGCTCGTCTGTTTTCAAGATTCTTTTGGTCACAGAATGTGAGTTTGTAGGGACAGAACCATCAGCACAACACGCAGGTGACAAAAGCACGCTCCCTGAGCGGAACGTCACCTTTTCGACTGAATGGTGAATGGTTGGTGAATTTCCAGAGTCTGCATTGAGTAGAACGTTCCTAACGTGTACCTGTGAGAGGAAAGTGGAGTTGGCACACTGATTACTGACAGTCAGCGGAGGCAGCACTTTAGATCAAGAGGAAATAGCTCTCTCGTGGAGGTTACTAATTGCAATCTGCCGCCAATAACTCCACAACATATGTATTAGAACATTTTGCCATTACATTGTGCACATAATTTCGAAATACACAATCGAGCAGCCTGCAGAAAAATGTCTTTCAATCGGGCAAATAATCCAAATACTTTGGCCAGTGTTGCAACACATCTAAATTGCAGCGCTTAGAAACCGCAAATCCCCATCATTACATGCTGTAGAAATAACACACCTTTGTTTTCATAATTGTTTTGGGGTCAATTTCAGTTTAAATGAAACGTGTTAACTGTTTTAATGACTTCTAGTGAAAGTGCTGGCTTTTGAACCTCTCCACGTCCAATCCCAATTTCAATTTCAGGGAAAAACAAGCATTGGCTATGCCCACATGTCTGACTTCAAAGAAATGTTGCATAGTATAGAGAAGGATTAAGAGTAAATAGCATTGGAATTAATATGCACTTGTGTGGCAGCCAAGAACTATGGAATAATGTTGGTATAGATTAAAAGGTCAGTTGACATGTGAACTGTCAGGACACACCAAAACACCCATGTAGGTTAAAGACTTCCCTCCTCCCAACTTTGCCGGAGAAAACACCATGAATTATCTGGTTGCCTAAGACATTTCAATGGCATTATAATGACAGTGCCCCTGAAAATTCAAGCTCAGGCAGCTGAATAAACAAAAAGATCACAGCTGTGTAGAGGACAACCACTTTTTGGTGGAAGCACACAACAGTTGTCCAATCAAGACATATACTTCTGGCTCCCAACTTGTGGGTGGAGCAAAAGCTTCCTTCTAGTGAAGACTGGCAGCGGATGTGCTGTCAAGTCAGACCATAGTAATGATCAATTGGTCATGTCACTATATCTCCCACTTCCTCAAATTGTAAATTTGTGCCATGTAAAAAAAGCAAAAATATATATTGACAACTATTGCAGTTACTTATTCTCGGCCACTCTGCTATTAACATCAGCTCTGTCGTCCAGTCTCACCTCGACCCCTGGCACCATACTGTCTTATGTTCGACATTACCTTGCTGAAATAAACATGTTTCCTTTAATGGGCTCTTTTGCTCCTTGTAGCTGCACCAGTGGTGCATGAAATATTTCTAATGATTAACAGACATCAAGGATTTATGAATACAGGAAGTCATTTAAATTTACAAAATCTGAACTGTTTTAGGGGTCTTTCACATTTCAGTAAGTTGTGGGGAAATATCGACAATATTTCTTAGCTCCTCAAAACACCACTGTTTCCTGCTGAGTGTCTAGAGTATAAACTAAGAAAACGTAACTTTTACCGCCCGTGTTCTTATCTGGTCCTTCTGCTACCTGCATAACCCTAAAATCACAGTCAATAAGTGCCAAAGGATATGCCAGGCATAGCAACTGCTGAAGTTCGAAATGGAGTTAAGTGCAAACCAATGTTTGGAAACCTTAATTGCTGTAAACGGTAACAGTCACGTTGTGAAATAGTTTACCCATAATTCAAAGCACCATTGAGAGGACCAGACACAGTATTCAATGCAAGGAAATTAAAATTGTAATCTATTTATTTCAATCCATGCCAGATTTTCTAACCACAAACTTTTTAAAAATAAATCCAAAAAGTGCTAACAAGATTTGACTGGAAAAACAAAAGGTTTTTGGAGACGGCCAACATATTCAAGCACTCATAAGAGGTGGGTGGAGAGTAGGAAATGTACGTTGTTGCTCTACTCAGTGGTACTCGTATTAAAATCCTTGGGAGGATGAAAGACTGAGTGGAAGTCCCGGGATTCAAACTTGTAAATATGATGTCAGACACAGATCTCTGCAGTTGATACATTTTCTCCACTGGTTCTTTTTGGAGTGGCTGTCATGTATTCTCCAGAATCAAAGTTAGACATCTTTGGAAAACTGAAGAATTTAGCACACTTGGGGATCTGTTTAGGAAACGGTGAACTTTCACAGTTAGAGAAGAATTTGACATTCTGTCTGTGATATTCGTCCAACTGGCTACAAAACGAGGGGAGCTAGAAATACACAGAGCTCATAATGTCTTTCCAATGATACTGAACTGGGGACAGGCAGTATGACAATTTAGTTAAAGTACGTTTGTAGCTCGAAAACGTTGTATCTGTCTTGGCTTAGAGGCAAATGGCAGCTATATAGAGGAATCTGACAGAAGGAGAATTGAACAAAGGTCAGTGACCATCTCATGAACTATCTCAGCACCCAAGAGCTGTGCACTTCTTTTTCAAGAACTCGTGTGGACTACAGCAGATGCACAACCTCTATAACTGGATGCTGGTACATGAGCTCAGAAACATAGAAGGGCTGATTCATAAAGATAATCTTACATCTTTAACTGTAAAACTACGCTGGTGCAGATTGTCGATTTTCGACAGTCACAGCTGTCCAGGTATACCACTGGAAATGCAATGTGACATTTTTTTGGAGTTGTTATTTCCCTAATTTGGAAGTCTGCACAGGGAAGAATTATGCATATGGGAAAGAAGCAGTAGTCTTAAGAGTATATTAAACACTCCTGTTCTTTCAGTCACTCCCCTTTCCTCTGTATTCTTTCTGTTAGACAGCTAGGCCCCTTTATTACTCACATCTGTCTCAAATACACCATTTGCTCATCTCACACATCATCTCTTTCATTTTCAGCACCTTTTTTACTTTATCCTGTGTGTTCTTCCTTACATCTCCTTCACTTTACTACCCTTTATATACACAATGAATCCACTCACCTGTAAGGACGTCATTTTGTTTTAATTCGACACCTGTGTACCTCCAACATACACTTTTACGTAGAATCTCAATTGTACTTGGCACAAAGGACACTTGCCTGTGAAATCTGCAGAGAGCCCAAGGTTCGGATGAACATGCATGCTGAACCCTTTTATGACTCAATGACACACACTTTGAGAAAACTCACACTGCCTTCAATATTAACTTCAGCTTCAGAGCTCTCAGTTGTGGCCCGTTATAAAAACCCACTCACAAGACTAAGCAAAATGTGCTAACTATAAACAGGAACTACAACACGTACATGAATAGCCTTGTTGATGACTTTTACAATCATTGTTCAATCGATCATTGCTTTTTGTCTGCAAAGTTAATGAAATCGCTATAGTGCCTAATATGAACCCTTTTGAATATCGATTTTAAATAATGCTAAGTCTGAGATCCAGTCCTTCCTTACAAGGTTAAATTACCACACATGACCAGAGGTGTGCCTGCCCAATTGTCACCAGGTAGTTCTGCACTAAACGGCAGATTTACTTACATTTTACACAACGCAATGCAGCAGGGTTACTTACTACACTGCGTAGCATGAAAGGGAGGCAGCAGAAATATACCATTATTTATAAGGATATGAGGCTTTCCTGCTGTCTCGTATCGTTGGCACACTGTGTGCTGCCTAGTACCAATGTAGGTACTTTTGCACCATAGTGCAAGAGTGCCTGTCTTTCAAGCAGGATTGTTTTTATGCAGGAAGGAACACCTTCCTGCTCAAAAATAATAATTTGGAGCATTTTCGTTTTTCTGCAGCACACACAGAAAGAGGAAGTAGCAAGGAGAAATAAAAATATTTTACTCTTTATGCCTCACTGGGGAAGGTGTAGCACTTTGACGCATTCCCGGGTTTCTAGCTTTAGTAAATCTGAGATGCCAAAATCCATGGGTGATGCATGGGAACACCTTCACGTGGAGAGACTTGCCAATGCAAAGTATCTCAATGCAGCGCTATGTCCTGCATTATGTTCATTTGTACTTACTAAACCAGGCAAAGCCACGCAAGGTGGCTTTGCATGGCTTAGTAAATACTAAAAATGATTTTATGTTGAGGTTGCACCACAAAAATGACGTAACTCAGATGCAAAAACGTAGTTAATCTGCCCAAAATGTGCATGTGAAAACTGCAATATTCCAAGTGTCGCAGCTCAGAGCAAAGTGAAAATGCGAAGTATTACCATATTATCCCTATTCTGACTATATTCTCATGTGCTAATACTACAGCCAGGAACTAGTACTCATGCTATAGCGCCACAATAGGAATTAGGGTAAATGGTGCGCTATAGCATAACTTTACCAGAGGCTTCACAGTGAGCCCCTATGTGTGTAAGATTTCTTTGTGCTCCATACCAAGTAACTGTGATGAAACTACACAAATACAGCTATGCTACCCAAATATTATGGTGTCACTATCGCTGAGCATCATGTCATTTTGTAAAAAAAACACTTCAATACATTTCTTGTTGTCTAAAAAAAATAGATTAAAAAAAAACTTTTTACAGCATCGTATAAACAATTTTCAGGACAATGATTTGGAACTGCTTCATTCTCCACCAAATGTGACACTAACCTCTGCCAAGTAGCAGCCACTCCACTGCCTGGCATCAACACTGTTAAGCTAGTCATCGATTCGGAAGATAATTCCACTTCTTCAGACCATGGAACATGTTCAAGCCTCAGCTTCTGCACTCCATAAGAACTCTTGGTCTATCACCATGAGCTGGGGTGCACCGTCGATGCATGGTGCTTCACATCAGCTTCTTATTTGGTGAGTATCATAAGTCAATGGGCCAAGCTTCTAAGGGAATGTAGAATTTTTAAACTGAATTATGTGCAAAGATGCAGACTTCAATAGCCATGTGACATTATTACCTACAATACACGTCATTTTACCTCCCCTTCTTAATTTTTCTACCTTCACATATTTCTGCATACCATCACTTTTTACTTGACATTGTTTTTATTTTTTATTTTTTATTCAGGGTAACTTTCCCATCTTCCAGTTCCTCCCTTCTCTCCGTTCAGCTTTTTTGAGCAGTTGCTTATGTGTGGACTGAGCCACAAAATCCCAGATTCACGTTTTAGATCAGCCTGCTGTCACTGTGTGTGATCTTAGGCCACTCCTGGAGGATTTGAACAAATGATATTCATGATATGATGCGCTTTTCATCGTTTCTCTACCTAAAATGAGTACACTTGCATTAGGCAACAGTAAACATCCATTATATTTCAACAGTGGCAAGCACCACCATTTTGGGTGTAACTGCACATTAAGGCTCACTTCTTTTTTCAATGTCAGCCCTCCAAGGGGATTACTGACAGAATAGCGGAACTAAAAATAACTTGGAGGCAGAATATCATGTCAAAATTATAGAGGAACAAAATATCAAGAAGGTAAAATTGCAAATAGCTAAGTATAGATTTACTAATCTTATCTTATCTCCACATCTTTGTATGTTGAAGATATATATATAAAGGTACATATATGTCGAGTTATAAATAGTAAAACTTTACTTACCTATAGAAACCTACCTTCACAATATTTTTGTCGTGACTTCGATATTATTGACACAATATTTTGTCCCTCAATATTTTTAATTCTGATATTTTGTGTGAACCCCCAGCTGCCAGCCCAGATAGCCAGATTGCCCCTGCAAGCAACAAAGTTTGTTCCCTGTACAAGACAGAAGTTGTTGATGACAACATAGTTCGTTTTCTGTTGGAAAACAATTCTTGCACAAACACTTCTTTAGACATGTAGTGGAATCATGTCCACACAAAACGTCTCAGCAGTTGTGAGAATGACTCGTTTCAAGTAGCTTTTACAAACCTGAACTTATTCTTTATTTCTCAGAAATTGAGAAGGCATATTGAAATATAAAGGCATGTAAAATGAAGCGTGTGTGCCCAACACTACAATTCTTAAGCACGTGTTTTTTATATTTTTTTAATGACTGCCGATGCTTTTAAAAACCACCGAGTCAAAAAAATCCCTGAGACAATGGCTTTGAAGGAACATCTAGAAATCACTACCATACTGTGACGGGGTGCAAAGAATAGTAGCCTACAAAGATGACGCCTACATATATTCAAAGCATTTTAGATGGACCCTTTGTCATGTTAGGTGGTAGAGTGAACCGGAAGGCGCTCTTTGCTTGTTCCAATTTTCTTGGAAAAAATGTGATTAATTTGAATTATCATGGCTGTGCATGGCTTTATTCTTCCTGTCAAGTGTCAGATGGAGCAGTAATCGCCTGGGATCAGCTGCACAGTGGATGCAGGCAGTATGAGGACAGCAAACTTGTGCATCTAAGAAAGCTTTACTGGCCATGATGACAGCTGCAGCATCTTGAGCCAGGATTTAAATTTGAATTCTATCTGCTGGCACAGGGACGCTGTAACTTGGCAATATGTTCTAATAATCTCCGTGTCAGAAATGTCTCTATTTTTGCTATATCTTCTCACAGAGATTTATGTAATTAAAGGGAAATTCATGATATCAAGCCTCTTTTATTTCCCAGTGTTGCTAATTCGGAGCTGCTCTGAATAGACCGAGTATTCAGACCAATAATGTCAAATGCTGTTTGGGTTTTATTGCAGCCTCTATTTTATGTGGAGCACAAGGTCGGAATTTTCTGTCGGTACGCATTTAATTTCCCTAAAGAAGAATGGAATTTAAGTGTCACAGTCATAACAATTATTTAATGTTACACTGTTTTAAGATAAACATCTTTTACAATCATTTTAAAGAACAACAGCCCTAACCACAAAAGTAAATTTGGTCGTGTACGTACAATTAGGACCACCTTTATCTGTTTTGATGCCTGCCAGAAGTTCATAAAGGGATTTCTGGGATGCGTTAACCTATTTATGAGAACTGAGATCGCCTCCTCAAGTCTGGAGAGCTGCACAGTCGTCAATTCATCTCAGGGGACGGGAAATGGGCGTTTAAAGGCGTAGTTTGTTGTGGAAGTTTGAAAATGCCTAAAATCATGTACATTCGTGGGCATTCCCAAACACGATGGAATGCTTTCTCAGCCTGAAAATTGTCAGAAATGTTCTTCATCCTGCACAAGAATGGATTACCCCCTTCCCTAGGGAGGGAAGGGGAACAGATAACCCCTGGATTTCCATACCTTATGAGAGGATCTCATGGAGACATGCTTTGCTGCATGAAGCGAATTGTTGTTAGTTTTTACTTTCCAATATTACGTCATCAGCTAGATATGAGACTTGGTGCATTTTACACCCCGGAAGAAGTTGCTTTGGTTCTCTTCTGTGATGGGACAACCCAACAATAAAATAAAGAAAAAGAGTCACAACCTATTTTAAGGGGTTTAGGAACCTTAACTCAAGTAATTGCATCACAATTCTATTCTCTATGTTGTCTATCAAAAGGAAGTATGTCCTGATGTGAACCCATTTTTTGCTATGCCCAGAGTGAACCATGCTAAAAGTGCCTGACAAGGCCGAATGATTTCAAAATGCATGATGTTGGTTGTGTCATTTAGAGGACTGGATGTCAAAAGATTTGAGCCAGATTGTTTCTTTTAGGGTTAGGTTGAACTGATTTGCCTAAGACTGGTCTCATCCTGTATGGTACCGAAACAAATATAAAACATATGAACGACTGTATGAGATGTTTTCAGTGCTAAAAATGCATTAGCTCATATAGTTTCAATAATTTTTGTGTTTTCTGTATTTGAAAAACAACTTGGTCATTTGAAGCTCCAGATTACTCACCTATGGAAGAAATTTAGCAAATGCAGTAGTTGATCTCCCATGAGACACCAAGAGTTAGGGTGTAACTGTCTAACCCTGTCATTGTCAAGGGTGATGTGCCTGTCCTTGTAATTGTCCCTGCCCTCGCCCAAAGGGTGCAACTGGGGATACTGATGAGCCTACCTTATCTCACAGTCTTGGAAGCGCATGGCTCTGAGCATGGTCTAGTACTGCATCGAAGTTTCTTCATCATTCAATTAGCTTTCAAACTTTTGGCAATGTATCAGGCAATAAAACTACCCACTAAGATGAAACATTAAGTTAGCCTGTACAGCCTTTATTGTCCATCTACCTCAAGAACCTCCTATCATTTTGAGGTGCCTGAAGTTACAGACATGTTGCATACATTCCACCTAAACGAGAAAGTTCCCCACTGAAAAGAAGCAGTAATCAACATTCTACTGGTAAAGACACTCGCTGCACACCCCAAAATAAGAGATTCTCGAGGAGGGGGTAAGTAACTAATCAACTCCAGTACTATTCCAAAAATCACAAGATACCCTGTTACCATGAATTAGGCATTAGGCTGATAACAGATTGAAGAGGACCTCATTATTGCCTTAGATGATATAATGATACCCTTTTCAACTTGACTTCTTAGTGCCTTACCACATTATACCACTCCATTCGATTTTGGCAAATGAAGTTGTTGCTGGGCCTCTCATGGATTGTTGAATCCCCAGGAGGATATGTCTCCTGCTGTGTCAAATCGGGGATTCCTGACGAAAAACAGCAAAGTCCCAGAATCCCACTGCTTGTGTCACCACCTCTGATTATTATAAGCAGCAAAGGTACAGAGGCAGAATGTATTGGAAAGGAGATCTCAAATGACTGGACAATATGCAAGTTTTTTTATCTACCAAAGGAGCATCATAATCCTACTGCCCTCTCTCAATCTAGAACTTAGATTACAAAGCCCTGGAGAAAATCCTGGCCCGCAGACTTCTACCTAACATGCTGATACTCCTTCATCCTGACCACAACAGGTTCATACCTCATCTCAGTACATCACAAAATGTGAGAGACTATTTCAAGTAGTGGAAGGGGCTGTTACTGGATAACCCTACTCCCCCATATTTGCCTTAGACATCGAAAAAGGTGTTGACCTGTTGAGTTGGCAATATTTGTTTCAGTTCCTTGAGAAATGTGGCTTAGATAGATCCATGATGTGATGGATTTCCCTGTTATATTATAACCTGGTTATGAGAGTCAAAACCGGAGCTATGATGTTAGCCTGCTTTCATATAGGAAGGAGCACACAGTAGTGATGCCCAATCTTGCCCTTGTTATTTATCCCGACAATGCAAACACTTCCACCAAGATGTGGTGAGAGGGCTGGGACTAAAGTATTCCGACAAGAGGCACTAATCAATGATCTCTTATGTACCTATTATTGTGTATAAGAGATATTAAAATGGATTTACATCCTGTTGTGAATACCCTACAAGGATGCGGGAATATCTCAGGACTCCAGGAGAACAGGAGAGAATCCTATTTCTATTCAATGAAACCAGACCTATTGAGTAATTTGGTGGAAACTGAGGGAGCGAGGATGAATTTGGAATGCGTTACCTTCAGATATCTGGGGATAACTATCTACTGCTCTGACTTTGATTTACTGGAGGGAAACCTAGGATGGGCAATGGGGCATTGTGCTCCCAGGTGAGCTTTTGGAGATTGTCACCATTATTTGTACCTGGGCAATCAGTTAGCCTTGCCAGCTGGATCACTTTTAAAAGGGTTTGTTGAGTTAGATACACATGTGCATTTGACATGATATGGTTGTTTAAGGAAAGGGAAAATACCATAGGGTCCTCTATTAAACATCACAGTTCTGTCATTTTCAAAAAAAACAATTCAGGTGTAAAGAAGAATACGTGGGTGTTAGATTTTAGGGCTACGGGTCACCTGCAATGTGTGCAAAAGTTGTATTCACCAACACCTGACTTTATGAAAGAAGAGACTTAAAGCACAGTCTCATTGGATTCTTGCTTTGTGGTTGCTGTTCATTAAACATTACAATCCTGATTCAGAGTTTTGGGTACAGAGGAATCCATTGCAAACACTCATTTAGTGGACCTTATATTTTCTGCTGGCGTGTTAAATGGAGACTGTCAAAAGAAATGTAGGGATGAACTGTGATGATGATGATGACTGCTGATTGTGTGATGCCTTTTTTATCCTGTCTGGAATAAAGAGGAAAAATACATTTATGCCACCCTCCCCCGCCAAGCCCTGTCAGAACACTCCCAGGGTTCTGAAAGAAATTCCAACTTTGGGACAACCAAAAGGATTAACGTTTGTGACCCATCATCAAAACCGATGGTGGGCACTCACCAAAGCTTTTTAGATTGAAATGAGCATCCATTCAGCAGTTTCATTCAATGTACAGAGTTAACCGCTTAGCCAACAGTCATGCCTAAGTTGGTTGATGGAGTGTGGGATGGCTAGAGGACCCAGAGAAGCCTGCTGAACAGAGTACCTTCAATCCTGATTTGCTGAGCATTGTGGATCCGCGATGAAGATGGATAGCATAGCTGAAGCGATGCATCGATTCTGAGATGAAGCAAGGCTGAATCCTGCTGCTTGGGCATCAAGGATCCCATTGACTGGGGCTTGTGATGTGATGTCTGTAGTTGGGGATGCATCAAGTAGAAGGGGCAATGTGTCAGATCTGAGGTGCTGCAAGGCTGTGTTGCTGAGTCCAGAGTCATCATCAAGGCTGCCGTCGGCAAGAGATGTGAGGGGCTTCACCGAGAAAGTATCATGCAGCAGCTGTTTTAAAGATGATGCAGGACGTGGCAGTGATGCGAGTCTTTGTGACAGGTCTAATCCATTCAGCAACAGAGATGAATGGTTCTGCTCAGGATTGCACCACGCAGCATAGCAGATGCATCAGTTCTGCTGGATCCAAAGGGACTGGCAAAGAACCTTAGACACCTCTAAGGGACCAGGACTGGAGAGGCATCACTTGGCAGGGTAGATTCATAGATGGCAGAGTCCAGGTGCAGATGCAAAGTTGTTGGACGCCTGGTATGTTCCTGAGGCTTCAGATCAAGAGGCCAGGCTACTAACCTTTGCCGTCACTCTGGGTTCATTCTGGGTTCTAGGGGTTGTTCTCAGTTCAAGAGATGCAAATCTAATCTTTCCCACCCAGGAAGGGGGGCAGCAGGTAGCAGGAGTCAGCACAGTGAAGCAGGAGTCCAGCAGAGTGCAGTCATTCAGCAGCACATAAGTTCTAATTCCTGGCAAAGTATCCACAGGTCCAGAAGTGTACTGAAGTGGTAATGTCTGAGGTCCAGTATTTTTACCCAGTTATGCCTTTGAAAGGAGGGATACGCTTCTAGAGGTTTCCCTTTGAAGTCAACAAGCATCCCGCCTTTGATGTCCTGTCTAAAGACTAATTACAGGGGGTATGCAGCTCTTTGTGTGAGGCAGGACACAGCCTTTTCAGGTGTAAGTGAGGCTGTGCCCAGCTATTCACTCCCATCAGGCTAGTGACAGCTCATCCAGGAACACCTGATCTCCCTATTGTGTGTTGCTGTCAATGAGGAATACACAAAGCTCAACTGTCAGCTACACCCAGTCATGAGACCTGAGACTAGCTACAGGCACTAAATGGCCAAGGCAAGAAAATGCCAACTTTCTAAAAGTGGCATGTTCGGCATTCACTTTAAAGTCTGACTTCACCATAAATTAGGATTTTAAATTATGATTCCAGAGGCACCAAACACGAACTGGTTATCTCTTCCCATTTGGTAATTACACTTATAAAATGTATTAATATTAATACAACTCCTATGTTATCATACAGAGGATATAGGTCTTGCAGTAGTGAAAAAAGAATTTAGGAGTTTTTCTGTCGTGTCGCGGCCTGCCGCGGTGCGAGCCGAGCATTTGGCTCGGGGCACGGCCGTGGTTTCTGGCAGTGGGCATGGGGCCTCGGCGAGTCTTGGTCGTGGCGCGCCCTGAATATTAACTGTGGGCACCTACCCCTCACTTATCTGGTGCAGCCTGTCCTTTTCTTATTTTTCTTCTTTTCTCTCTTCTTTCTCCTTTTCCTCTTGTTTTTATTTTCACATTTAGCAGCCATGTTCTTCTTTCTCCCAGCATGCCCTTCTTTTTCCCTGCATGCCTTAGGACCCTTTTCAAAATGGCGTCTTTTCTCTATATGTTCCTATGATTCTTTCCCAATTCAATAGGGTGACTTTCTTCTTCCTGTTGGCCATTTCCTGTTTTAGGGTATATAAGGTGGGTGATTCTTGTTCTCCTTGCGCTGCAACACTTCCTTCGGTGGTGATGTTCGCTCCTGTTATTTTTTCTCCAGTTTCTTACCTTGATTGTTCCAGCTTCCTCCAGTATTGTTTTTTCCTGTTGGAAGACTCACCTTTTTGCTTCTTTTTGTTCCAGGGAGTTCCTACTATAGAGGTTTTTCCCTTTGGGCTTTTTTTCTCTGGGACAGCTTCTGGAGGGCACGGACTGACTTTTGGCGTTCCTTCGTCGGCAGCACTGTGGCTACCAGAAAGGGCCGCCCTTACCTTGGTCAAGGCAGAACCTACAAGAATCAAGACCCCTCTGCAGTTCCAGTGGGCCAAAGACATAAACAATGAGTAGCCCCTGACATTTTAACTAACATGGCATGTAAAACTTAAAAGTACATGGCCTGCTTTTTAAATGCATTGCACCGTGCCCTGTGGGCTGTCCGGAGCTGACCCAACGGGTGACATATATGTAATATACAGGATGGTTTGGGCATGGCAAAAAGTATATGTTACCAAGTTGAAATGGCAGTTTAGAACTGCACACACAGGCTGTGCAATGGCAGTCCTGAGGCATGCTTAAATGGCTACTTAAGTGGGTGGCACAACTAGTGCTGCAGGCCAACTAGTGGCATTTAATTTACAGGCCCTTGGTATGTGTAGCACCACTTTACTAGGAACTTGTAAGATATTAAATATGCCAATAGGAGATAAGCCAATTTTACCAAGTTTAGAGGATTGAGAACATGCTCTGGGTCACAGTGGTAAACTGTACAGAATCCTAATGCCAGCAAAAACAAGCTAAAAAAAATGGAGGAGGAAGGCAAAAAGTTGGGGGGGGGAAGACCACCCAAAGACTGACAAGTATAACACATCCACTGACTTTAGTAGCATAAGTTTGATCAGGTTATGATTTTCTTCAATGTTGTTTCATGACTGTGGATGGAATATTCCTTGTTGGCAAGATTTTTGGAATATCAAGGTGCTGGATGGTTCAGCTTGCATATGCACACTTTATTTGGCGCATTGGTTGTCCAGGTCCATAATAACGATGATTAATCTCATCTTGTTGTGGAATTTTAAAGAAGCACAACTCTTTCTGGTACACAAATTCTCTAGATATAACTTATAATACTTATTTTCGTTCTATAGACATTCTATAGAGTCGTGCGGCTTGATGTGTGCTAATGCATTCACTGCTCTTCATACGTGACCCCACTCTTCCATTTAAACATTTTGAAAATCCTGATGCTTAAACACTTTCTTTTTCTGTATTCTATTTCGGACACATTTAGGTCAAATGAGAAGTGTGAAGTATTCTGCTGAATTTTGAAGGGCGTCTCTCACACGTGGTATCATGGCAGCATGGAACACAAAAAGAGAGAACACGCAGAGAACTATACAGCGCCAATCAGCACTGTGTTTTTGCCATGAGGATTTGCTCTCACCGCAGGAACAATGGTCGACTAACTAACAGGACAAGAACGAGGATGTGCTTAGCAATGCCACAGCCTCTGATAGATCTAAGGCACAGTTCAGAGTGCCATCAACCACATGGGAAGAACAGTTATCTCAGCAAAATTAATCAGCACAGAATCATCAGCACAGTGTGCACCTTTTTGTCCTTGCTGCTTAAGCACTCTCATAAGCCTAAACAGCATTTCAGTGAAAAACGAGGCATTAACAGAAAGACATTCCATTTTGAGCAACAACTTGAAACACGAGTAGATACTTGATTGCAAATGGATTTTTAACGCAGGCATGAGACAAGTGAAACTGTTCAGATGCATGCACTTAACCGGTAAACAAATGAGGCACTATTGTACACAATATGGACCAGATCATGCCACTGTGAAATATGTTTTACAGGCATGAACATTGGCTTATTGCCATTTAGGTTTCTTTCCTATCGAAAATATATTTAGTAACAGGTACAGTGATGAACAGGGAATAATTTTGGAGGTGCTGTCTCGGAACTTTCCATCTGGGTGGACATCACGCCTGACCTCTGGGTGGCTCTGCCTGGATTTAAGTCATTTTGTCTTCTGGGCTGGCATGTCCAGAAAAAAGCTTAAACATTGTGCCTCCTGCAGGGCGAAGTGTAGAGTGCCATATTTCAGCTCAGAAGTGTAATACAGTGTGTTTTCTAGGGCAAGAATAGAGGGCACCGTGGGAAAAATTACTTTCTGTGCTGTTTATAGTACAGAAAATTAAGGTGGGTAAAGCATTCCCTACTGGTGCCTAAACTGATGCTGTAGTCATTTCCAACATTCACCGCCATTCTGTTTCTGAGATGACTCATTTTCGTGGTTTAATGAAGTACCTTGATAGAAACTACTGTGCCCCTTGTAGAGACAGATGTTCTGCTGTCCTCATCTACAGTCTTTAGTATTAAGCAAGTGCTGTACTTCTTCCCTAGGGAAGTAGAGTGTCAGCATTGAGGCAGCACAGCAACTATTTGGAAAGATCATAAGGAGGAGCATTGCTTATGCTTCCTTCAGGGCTGAATAACAGTGGACACCTAGACGCTTGCATGACATTGTATCTGCTTAGTGTTTCTTATACCATAGAGAAGACACCCACAGAGCTACCGACAACAAGAACAATGGATAATTCTTTTCTACGAAGTATATACATTGCATTTCTATACATTATATACATATATTTATGCATTTATTTAAATCCTTTCTCAAAAACCTCAGGAGAAATGGAATCTATATAGCCATCTATCAGAACTGGCCCTTTTGCAGGGTTAGCTTCAAACTTCTTGCCTTCTCTCTCCTATATTTCTGACCTGTTTGTGTTGGCTTTAGGTCTCTAGACACTCTACCTCTGCTAACCAGTGCTGAAGTGGATGCTCTCTGTCTAAACTGTGCTGGTGATTGGTGTATCAATGAGTGGCATATTTGATTAATTAGTAAGTCCCTAGTAAGATGTAGGAGGCTGGCCTGGCTTGTAGTGGGTACCAAGGTGAAGAGGGAGATGCAGATGAACTCTGGTGAGCTCTTGCATTCGGTATCTGAAGAATTCCCCAAAGCAGAGACCCTAAATAGCCAGAAAAGGAGGTTTGGCTACCTAGGAAGGAGGATAGGCTAGTAAGAAAGGTAAGAGCCTATCAGAAGGAGTCTCTGACATCACCTGCTGGCCCTGACCACTGAGAGCAGTCCAGTGTGCCAGCACACCTCTGAGTCCAAGATGGCAGAGGTCTGGGGCACGTTGGAGGAGCTCTGGGCACCTCCCCCGGGAGGTGCAGGTCAGGGGAGTGGTCACTTCCCTTTCCTTTATCCAGTTTCGCACCAGAGCAGGGCTGGGGGATCCCTGAACCGGTGTAGACTGGCTTATGCAGAGATGGGCACCATCTGTGCCCATCAAAGCATTTCCAGAGGCTGGGGGAGGCTACTCCTCCCCAGCCCTGACACCTATTTCCAAAGGGAGAGGGTGTAACACCCTCTCTCTGAGGAAGTCCTTTGTTCTGCCTTCCTGGGCCTGGCCTGGCTGGACCCCAGGTGGGCAGAAACCTGTCTGAGGGGTTGGCAGCAGCAGCAGCTGCAGTGAAACCCCGGGAAAGGCAGTTTGGCAGTACCCGGGTTCTGTGCTAGAGACCTGGGGGATCATGGTGACAATTCCATGATCTTAGACATGTTACATGGCCATGTTCGGAGTTACCATTGTGACGCTATACATAGGTAGTGACCTATGTATAGTGCACACGTGAAATGGTGTCCCCGCACTCACAAAGTCCATGGAATTTGCCCTGAACAATGTGGGGGCACCTTGGCTAGTGCCAGGGTGCCCACACAGTAAGTAACTTTGCACCCAACCTTCACCAGGTGAAGGTTAGACATATAGGTGACTTATAAGTTACTTATGTGCAGTGGTAAATGGCTGTGAAATAATGTGGACGTTATTTCACTCAGGCTGCATTGGCAGGCCTGTGTAAGAATAGTCAGATCTCCCTATGGACGGCAAAAGAAATGCTGCAGCCCATAGGGATCTCCTGGAACCCCAATAACCTGGGTACCTCAGTACCATATACTAGGGAATTATAAGGGTGTTCCAGTTTGCCAATGTGAATTGGTGAAATTGGTCACTAGCCTGTTAGTGACAATTTGGAAAGCAGAGAGAGCATAACCACTGAGGTTCTGGTTAGCAGAGCCTCAGTGAGACAGTCATCACACAGGGAACACATACAGGGCACACTTATGAGCACTGGGGCCCTGGCTGGCAGGGTCCCAGTGACACATACACTAAAACAAAATATATACAGTGAAATATGGGGGTAACATGCCAGGCAAGATGGTACTTTCCTACATAAGGTTCACTATGTGCGCCCAGGGCCTGTAGGTCAAATGCTACTAGTGGGCCTGCAGCACTGATTATGCCACCTACGAGTAGCCCTGCAAAACTGTCTCAGACCTGCCACTGCTGTGTCTGTGTGTGCAGTTTTAAACTGCCTTTATGACCGGGCAAGTGCACCCACCTGCCAGGCCCAAACCTTCCCTTTTACTACATGTATGTCACCCCTAAAGTAGGTCGAGGGCAGCCCCAGGGACAGGGTGCAGTGTATTTAAAAGGTAGAACATATACAGGTGTGTTTTACATGCCCTAATACTGAAATACTGCTAAATTTGTTTTTCACTATTGTAAGTACATCGCTCGCACAGGGTAACATGGGTAATGTCTTGACATTTCTTTTAAGTGTAATTTCCCATTCGGAGTAGATAGAGATAAAGAATTTGGGATCTCTGAACTCACAATTTAAAAATACATCTTTTGTTAAGTTGTTTTTTTAATTGTAAGTTTGAAAATGCCATTATCAGAAAGTGAGGATGACAGTTGGGTGGTCTGTGTATTCACTCAAGACAGTCACATAAAGGGGGCTGAGGTGTGCCCAGTATATCCTGATAATCCATCACCAGGCAGATGGGTCTTCCTGAGATACAGGGTGGGAGGAGCTGACACTTGCGATTGATTAGGGCTGTGTCTGTCCTCGCATAAAGCAGTCTCCAACCCCCTGGAGTGTGTCTGGGGCCAGGACAGGGAAAGGCAGGGTCTTGTGAACTACTTCAAGGACAGAAATGGGCATAACTACTGGAACTCTGACACCACATAGTTAGAAGAGCTAGATGCTGTAGGAGCGACTGGCACTATGCCTGTTGCTTTGCTGCGGACTCTGACTCTGCCACAGCACCTATGGCCCAGTGCTGTGATCGTAACACCACAAAGTTGATGCTTCGCTTCTTGACCTGCTGGTTTCATTGACCCTTCTGGAGTCGTAAGGAACCGATGTCTCGTTACAGACGCCGCATCACTTCCCCTGCAACCATAAGGAACCATTGCCTCACTCCCCTACCTAGCAATGTGAGTACATTTGTGGTGTTTTCACTGTGTTACTGTTTGTGTGTACAAATACTTTACACATTGCCTCTGAAATAAGCCTGGCTGCTTGTGCCAAGCAACCAAGGGGGTTAGCAGGGGTTATCTTAGCTGTGTCGCTCCCTTACCCTGACTTGAATTAGGGTCCCTTCCGGCAAACTACTTCCAACTAGAGAACCCATTTCTAACTCTATCTATCTATCTATCTATCTATCTATCTATCTATCTATCTATCTATCTATCTATCTATCTATCTATCTATCTATCTATCTATCTATCTATCTATCTATCTTTCTTTCTATTGCTATGGCCCCGTTTGAAAAACCTTAACAAAACTTTCCAAAAAAATGTTCATCCACTTCAGCTCCATCCTAGAAGGTTTTGGGGTGATCTATCACGTGGGGGCTGAGAAAAAATGGGGGGGGAAGTTGTACCAAAATGCAAAATCCCCAAGCATTTTCCCTAGTTTCTTTAGGCAGGGCTACTGCAACAACCGCTAAACATTACTAGACTAAATTTGTCAGGAAGACAGGATCTTGGTCTGCAGATTGTCTTTCTTTTGATTTGGTGTAAATCTGTCCAGTAGTTTTTGAGAACTTAGGGGTAAAAATAACTGTATTTTGACATTTGGACACACAAAAGTCTCCAAGTCTCTCATGGCAGTGCTAGCTTAAAAATAGAGCGTTCTGATTGGCTTAGGGAGCTTCATTTCCCTTGGGCCATCTTGCTCCCGTGGGAGTCAGACTCCAGAGAGAGAGAACACACAATAGCCTGCCACTGACATGAGAAAAATGTTGCTGGGAGCCAGGGACACAGGGACTTAGGGCCAGATGTATCAAGCGTTTTTGCATTCGCAAACGGTGCGAATCACAAAATTTGTCCGTTTGCGAATGCAAAAATGCCTTTCAAAATGTATGAAAGGCATTCACTGTGCAATTTTAAGGAATCGCTAAAATAGCGATTCCTTAAAGTTGCGACCCCATTTACAGAATCACAAATTGCGATTCTCTAAATAGGAATTCGCAAATAGAGGATTCCTATTTGCGATTTCAAAAGCACATGTATCAAGCATTTCCTAAAAGAGAATTGGGCATTTAGGAAATGCAATTACCACCAAATTCAATTTGGTGGTAACTATGTGCACATTTTTAAAATGCATTAAAAATACATTTTTAAAATTGACATGTAGCGCACACATGCCCCTAAGGCATTTGTGTGCTTCACATGTCCATAAACATTTTTTGGGGGTGCAGCAGAAGGGGCCTTAGGCCCCCAGCACCCTGGGATTTCCATTTCCTAATTTGTGAATTCCTAACAGGAATTCACTATTTGGGAAATGCAAAACCATTCGCACCTATGGGCCTACAGGCCCATAGAGTTGAATGGGGTTGCATTCTCTATTTGAGATTCGGTAATAGCATTTGCGAATTTTAAGAAAGCACTATTAGTGAATCACAAAATTCATACATACCATTTTGCATTTCTTAAATAGTGATTTCTTAAAATTTGCTATTTAAGAAATTAAATTTGTTTTTTTGATAAAGCTGACCCTAAGTCCTTTGTCCTGTTGTTGTAAAAAAAATCATATATGGTGGGAGGGTAGGGATACCCTGACCCCCTACACTCCATGGGGGAACGCTAGGGCCAAATAGAAAAAGAAAAAGTGCAAAAAAAGCCATAAAAAAAGAAAATGGCGGCCAACCTCATTTATTCTTTATAAACCCAGGGAGCCTACTCCAGGGACCAAAAACAACTTTAATGGGGATGGGGGAATGTGCGGTCCTCCTCCCCAAGGCTCAAGAGGCCCCAGAGGGCACACCCCAGTGCAAGCAATAATTTTTATGAGGAGAGGCCCCTTGTAGTTCCCCTCCCCCAGCGCCTAAAGGGCCCAGGGACCCGACCCACAGGGCCAAAAATTCTGATTATGGGGGTTGGGGGCCACGCAATCCTGCTTCCCGAGCCTGAAAAGGCAGCGGGGAGCCTGCATCCAGGGCTGATCCCTTTAAGCTAGGAGGTGCCTTCCTAAGCCATTAAATGCCCCAGGGAGCCCAGCCCCAGAGTCAGCTCAGCAGCTTTTTCTTGGGGTGCCCACCGTGAGAAATAGCAGTTTAACTGTGTGCAGCGATGCAGACAGGGAAACCTGTGTTTGCTCTGACTCTATGGGAGCATTCGTACTCACCCACCAAACAAGATCAAACACCAAGTCCACTCCTATCTTCAAAAATGCTCCCGCCTGCTGGGAGCAGACTTCAGGTCTGATTCCTTGCTTGCTGTGAAGTGGATAGGGAAACAGATCTAAATATTGCTCAACTCACAGGGAGCAGCAACATTAGATGCTGCCTGTGGGCAAAAGCAATGTCAGCTCCCTCTGGAGGTGAGGAGCTGGTTAAGGCTGCTGGGACCTTGGGGCTCCTCTGCTGGCCGACAACGACATTGAAGTGGATGCCCTGGGTGGTCACCAGGACGCCCATCTTTTCTTGTTTTGGGTCCTGGGGGATGGGATACAAGGTCCAAAGTCAGACCAGGGAGGGGGCTGTGTGCCCCCCCATTAAATATGTTGCGGGCCATGGGGAATGAGGTCCTTAGAGCCGAACCTGGCCCTGGGAGGGGGGTGGCATGCCCCCTCCCCATTAGATTTGTTGGTGGGCCTGGGGTATGGGATTCTTGGGGCTCAACTTAGCTTTGAGATGGATCCCGTGTGTTCTCCCCCTATTGGATCTGATTCTGGGCCCTGGGGATAGGGTCCCCGGGGCAGAAAACAGCCCCGGGAAGGGGGCTGTGTGCCCCCTACCCCTTCAATATGTTGCCCGACCCCATGGGATTGGGACCCCAAGGAGGAAATAGGACAGTTAGGGCTGCTGAGGTCTTGGGACTCCCCCTGTGCCCCCAACTACATTAAAGTGGGTACCCTGGGTGGTCACTGAGGCCCACCTTTTCTTGTACAGGGCCCTGGGGGATGGGATCCTGTGGCCATATTGGCCCGGGGGGGGACCATTTGCCCCCTCCTAATAAAAATCGTGGTTTGCCCCAGATGATGGGTGCAGTCTCCCGGGCCGGAACTGACTCAGGAAGGGGTGCCATGTGCACCTTTCCCCACTGGATTACCTGCGAGGCCCTTGAATGGTCCTCTGTGCCACGTTGACCCAGGAAGGAGGCACGTGCCCTCCTCCCCATTGGATATGACAGGCCTGGGTATGGAGTTCTCTGGGGCCGAAATAGTCTCCATTAAAGTTCACCTGGTCCTTGAGGATGTGGTCCCTTGGCCAGAATAAGGAGATGGGTCCGAAACTGGTGCAAGGAGTGGGAACCGTGTGATTCTCTCCCCTTTAATTTAAAAAACAGCCCGGGGGGATGGGGGCCCTAAGGGCCAGGCCCTATAACCAACTCCTCACTAGACACAGTCAAAGGCTGTGCACAACTTGGGGTTGGGAAATGTTTGCATTGAAGAGTAACACTGTGTGCAGGTGACAGTTGTCTTGTGTTCATTATGTCTACACATGTTTTTGGTTCTGCAGAAAAACTGGGAATAAGATTCTATGTAGTAAATAGTAACTTTTGTAAGCAGCTTTGAGTTATTGTACAGAATTGTGTCAGCATGCCAAATTCCACATAAGGTGCAGGACTAAGTGCACCAGCTAATAACATATGCATGGATGCTTCTTTTGCTTTAGAAGATGGGCTGTAAAATGTATAGCACAACAGGAAGTGTACAGGTAGTTTGATCTTTAGCGCCTTCAGATCTTGCTTATTTTTAGTGAATAGTGTCTTTTTTGACAACTGTTGCAGAGAGAGTACGCTTTTCTTACACTTCTTACATTTAGTAGATACTTTTAATTCACTGTGGCATATTTCTCATTATTAGGCCTGGCAGCTATTGGCATGGTTTGCCTGTATCTTTTGCTTCTAACCTCCTGTTTTTGGATCATGTGCTATAATTTGTTTTTGCTGGTTTTGATACTCTGTGCACTTTACTACTGCTAACCAGTACTAAAGTGCAAGTGCTCTCTGTCTAAATTATATTGTTAACTGGCTTTTCCATGATTGGCATATTTGATTTACCGGTAAACCCCTATACCCTTATAAAGTGCACTAGAGGTGCCCAGAACCTGTAAATCAAATTCTACTAGAGAGCCTGCAGCACCGATTGTGCCACCCACATGAGTAGCCCTGTAAACATCTCACAGTTCAATCTGGCAAGTGTACCCACTTGCCAGACCCAAATCTTCCCATTTACTAAATGTAAGTCACCCCTAAGGTAGGCCCAAGGTAACCACATGGGCAGGGTCCAAATTTGTTTTTCACCATTGCAAGATCTATTTCTCCCATAGGTTAACATGGGGGTTGCCTAAAAATAAATTTTAAGTGTAATTTCCCATTGGGAGCAGAGTTTAGGGTCCCTGAACTCACAATTTAAAAATACATCTTTTAGTGAAGTTGTTTTTTAAATTTTAAGCTTAAAAATGGCACTTTTAGAAAATGGGCATTTTCTTGCTTAATTATTCTGTTTTTCTGCCTGGCTACTGAATATACGCACGGGACAGTCAGACAGTTAGGCTGATTGTGAATTTCCTCTAGATAGTGACACAAAGAGGGCTGCAGTGTTCCCTGCATTTCCTAATGAGTCAGCCTGGGCTAGAGTGGGAATGAGGAGCTGTAGCCAGCACTTGAAAGGCCTGTGCCTGTCCCCTTACAATACAGCCTCCAAAGCCCTAGTTTGTGTCTGGGGCTGGGCAAGGAAGAGGCATGGTCTTGTGCACTACAAAGACTTTCCTTTGAAGTTTGCATACTTCAAAGGCAGAAATGAGTTTAACTATTGGACTGCTGACCCCACAACTTTAGATTACTTCTGTATCAAGAGGCACCTCTGCCAAGGAGAAGAGCTTGAAGCTTGAGGAGGAGTTGCCACACTGTTTGTTGCTTTGTTGTGCTGCACCTCCTGCTTTAAGAGGGAAAGGACTGAACTTTGCTTCCTGAAATCCTATGTGTGAAGTTTCTCTAAGGACTTGGAATGAGTTGCCCTGTGTTCTGAAGTCTCAGGGCCATCAAAGACTTTATCTGCCAGCACCTGGGCTCTCTTGCTGAGACCTCTACCCTGCCAGGTGATGCCATCCAGTCCCTGGACCCTTGAAAGCAGAAGCTGCTGAACCCAAGGTGAAAATCCACGCACTGGAGCTGAGCGGCAGAAAAAATCTGCGCAGCGCCTGTACCGCAGCTCAAAATCGATGCAGTGCCAGTGAAACTGAAGCATCACCAGCACAGTGATGATTTATCACTGCTGTGCTTCTGGATTTTCCACAAATCCTCTGTGGGCGGCAAAATCATCCATATCACCGCATGGACACGAGGCTGCTTGTCTGGAAATTGACGCATCTCTTCCATGTGAGGAAAGAATTGATGCATTGTTTACAGAACAGAGAAAGAATCGACACACGGCTTCACTTGCGAGTAAAGAATCAGTGCATTGCTTGCTTTTCTAACACACTCTCCTCTCTATGGCTTTATTGTTGATGCGTACCAGGTACTTTGTGCTAAAACAACGCATGCATTGATTTCTATGGAGTAAGAGTCTTTTTACTTTAAACATTGATATCTCTTTTGTGGTGTTTTCACTGTGTTACTGAACTGTTTGTGGCAGAACTTTACACATTGCCTCTGAGATAAGCCTGACTGCCTGTTCCAAGCTACCAAGGGGGTGATCAGGGGTCATCTGAGCTGTGTATCTTCCTTACCCTGACTAGAGTGAGGGTCCTTACTTGCACAGGGTGTAAACTGACAGCAAACTAGAGATCCCATTTCTAACACTGGTGAGGATAGGACTTGTATTTGTACTTGACATACAGTGACTGGTGTACACTACTGTTTTATTGCAGACCATTACACAACCATATACTGTTTTATTTTATTTTTGCTTTTTGCTTTTCCTTTTCCTTTTTGGATTCCCCTTGCTTTCTGAAACTCTGCACCTTTGCTGAGCCTTATTCACAAGCATGTCTCAGTCATCAGCCATCAGTAGTTGCAACAAATCTGGTGTTTGAGCTGGAGAAGTTGGAGGATTACATAGTAGGCCAGCTCAAGCAATTTTGAATTAATTTCAAGTGTTAAGCTCCACCAAGAAGGAGGAGCAGCAAAATGAAATGAGTACCTGGTTGGCAGCAAAACAGGCTGAGGAGCACACAACAGAGAAGAATATTGCTGTGGATGAAGAGGTGCAGAGTCTCCATAATGTTTTGTTGGATAACCAGGGCTTGTCTGGAGGGAGGATCTCCATGGCAGACAGCAGTGTTTCTTCCAAAGGCCTGACCCAGGAGGAACTGGAGGACCTGGTGGAGAAAATGGAGGACTCAACTGGAGATTGAGAAGCTTAAGCTACAGCGTGGAAGGGAACTTCAGCTCGAGCTGTCTGGGTGAGAAAGGAGGATGAGAGAGACAAAAAGAGAGAATTGCTATTGAGAAAGAGAAAATGTATTTAGTTCAGGAGCTGAACTTGAAGGAGCTGGATTGCGGGAGCAGGTTCTGCACAGATCATGGCAGTGTTTCTTCAGTGCAGTCAGAGAGGAGAGTGCACCTTCCCAAGAGTTTAGGGAAAGAGTACACTAAGGAGGATGACATCCACATGTGGTTTCAGGGCTACGAGGCAGCTATCCACATGCATGGGATTCCTGGGAGAGATTGGGGGGTGGGCCTGTGGAATTACTTCACAGCAGAAGGGAAGGACACCTTGTTAGCAGTAGGGACAGCTAGTGAGCTCACCTACTCTAACATGAAGGCTGTCCTCATCACTAAGTATGGCTTGACACCAGAAATGTACAGGAAGAAGTTCAAGGAGAGAAGGAAACTTGAATCCCAGACCTTGCTTGAGTGTGAGAATTCATTTTCTTGAACACTGGATGGTTGGGTGAAGGGCAGTGAAGTAACAGATTACCAGGGACTGTACACTTTGTATGGGAACACTTGTCTAGTCAGTGTTTTCTAGAGCTGCCCTGGCACTTGATTAACAGCAGGCTTACTGAACCCAGAAAGCTTGCTCAGGAGGTGGACGGTAGGGTGAGTACCAAGGTCAACAAGAAGTTGGATGGAGAAGAATCTGCCAAGTGTGGGTACAGTCTCCAAAAGAAGAAGGAAGGGGGACAGGGATAAAAACAAGAGTTCTCTAAAGGGCCCCAAATTAGTTCCCAGGGTAAAGATTCCCAGCCCCCTGTTGAGAAGAAGAGTTGGTTCCTTTCAAGAAGGCCTGCAGGGAAGGGACCCATCAAGTATTTTATCCAAAGTCAGGAAGGGTACATCAGAGGGAGTCCCAAGTGTCCTAAGTGTCCTAAGCGGGCACAGCCTACCAATCAATCAATCAATCAATCAAGGACTTTGTAGAGCGCACTATTCGCCCATGAGGGTCTCAAGGCACTGGGGGGGGCAAGAGGGGGTGGTGGTGCTGCTACTGCTCAAAATCCAGCTCATGGGGGTGGGGGCGCTGCTACTGCTACTGCTCCAACAGGCAGGTATTGAGGAGTCTCCTGAAGGTAAGGCGGTCCTTGGTCTGACGCAAGTGGGTCAGAAGAGTGGTCCATGTCTTGGCGACGAGGTGCGAGAATCAAACAATCAATCAACCAATCAGGGATTTGTAAAGCGCACTACTCACCCGTGAGGGTCACAAGGTGCTGAGGAGGTGAGGGGGAGACAGTCGGGGGGGAGGTGCTGCTACTGCTTGAACAGCCAGGTCTCGAGAAGTTTCCTGAAGGTAAGGAGGTCTTTGGTCTGGCACAGGTGGGTGGGAAGAGTGTTCCACATTTTGGCGGCGAGGTGTGAAAATGATCTACCACCGGTGGTAGTCCTGTGGATGCGTGGGACGGTTGCGAGGGTGAGGTCAGCGGAGCGGAGATGCTGGGTCGGGATGTAGGAGTAGAGTTGTTTGTTGAGGTATTCTGGTCCAGTGTTGGGCAGTGCTTTGTGAGCGTGGGTGAGGAGTTTGAAGGTGATTCTCTTGTTGACTGGGAGCCAGTGCAGGTTTTTCAGGTGGTCTGTGCTGTGGCGGGGGATGTCCAGGATGAGGCGTGCGGAGGCGTTCAGGATGCGTTGCAGCCTCTTCTGGAGTTTGGCTGTGGTTCCTGAGTAGAGGGCAATGGCGTAGTCCAGTTTGCTGCTTACAAGGGCTTGGGTGATTGTTTTCTGGTTTTGATGGGTATCCATTTGTAGATCTTTCGAAGCATGTGGAGGGTGTTGAAGCAGGAGGAGGAGATGGCATTGACTTGCTGGGTCATGGATAGTGAGGGGTCCAAGATGAATCCTAGGATGCGTGTGTGGTCGGTGGGAGTCAGAGCGGTTCCAAGAGTGACAGGCCACCAGTAGTCATGCAGATGGGGTGTAGCCATCTTGTCCAAATTGAGCTTGAGGCAGCTGCTCTTCATCCATTCAGCGATGGCCTTCATTCCTTCGTGGAGGTAGGTCTTGGCAGAGTCCTTGGTGAGGGAAAGGATCAGCTGGGTGTCATCGGCATTTAAGATGATGTTGAGGTTGTGGGATTGAGCGATGTTAACGAGCGGGCCATGTAGACGTTGAAGAGGGTCGGGCTGAGGGACGAACCCTGGAGTACGCCGCATATGATTTTGGTGGCCTTCGAGCGGAATGGGGGAGGTGGACTCTCTGGTTTCTACCGGTGAGAAAGGAGGTGACCCAGTCCAGGGCTCTGTCGCGGATTCCAGCATTGCTGAGGCATGAGCATAGGGTGTGGTGGCAGACGGTGTCAAACGCAGCTGAGAGGTCCAGCAAGATGAGAGCCATGGTTTCGCCACTGTCCAGTATGGTTCTGATGTCATCGGTGGTGGTGATGAGGGCTGTTTCGGTGCTGTGGTTGCTGCGGAATCCAGATTGGAAAGGGTCCAGGGTGCGGTTCTCCTCTGGGAAGCGAGTTAGTTGTCTCTTGATGAATGGCTTGGTTGAGAGATTCAACCGTACCCTGAAGGGTATGATTATGGGTCTCTCTGAACCCATGAGGCGTACGTGGGACATCCTGTTACCATGCAAGGGAGTTGGTTTCAGCCCTTTTGAACTTCTGTATGGGCACTCTATGAGAGGATTTCTCAGTTTGGTGAAGGATGCCTGGGAGCAAGCTCCCAAGAAGCCCCAGCCCAGGATACATTCAGTTACATGTTGACCTTCAGGAACCAGACTGCCCCCTTCCCTAAACACACCCGGGAGAATCTGGAAGCTAACCAGGAAGACATGAAATGCTGTATGACCAGAATACCAATCTGGTTGAGGTTCTCCCTGGTCAGAAAGTTTAGGTGATGGCCCCATTAGAGTGCCATTCTCTCCAAGACCGTTGGACTAGGCCATTTGAGGTGGAGCGCATAAGTGAAGTCACTTACCTGATGGACATGCAGGCTCTTGGAAACCCTTTGAGAGTGTTACACATGAACCACCTCAGACCACACTTAGAGAGGTCACAGATGATAGGGTGTGAGAAGAGAGTGAACCTCTCCCTGACCTACTGTCCTCCAAGGAGCAGGATGGGTCACTAGAGGGATGTAAACCTCTCCCATACTAGACCCTAGATCAGCAGAGGGACTGACCTAGTTGCTGGGACAGTTTGCCTCCCTACTTCTCACTTATCCTTGGGGTCACCCACTGGTGCAACTATGACATTGATGCTGGGGACAGTACCTGCTTGTTAAGCACAAATCTTACAGGTTAACTGACAGAGTGAGAGACAGCATCAAGGAGGATTGAGCACTCCAACAGTCCCTGGTCAACCCTAGTGGTCTTGGTCCTTAAGGCTGTCCCACACGGGGTCACACCTGAACTTAGGTTCTGTGTTGACTACCAGTGGCTTAATGCCTACACCAGGACTGATGCACACCCCATCCCCCTAGCTGATAAGCTCATTGACCAGTTGGGAGCTGCCACATTCCTCAGCACATTTGATCTGACATCTGGCTACTGGCAGATCGCCTTTACCTTGGGGGTAAAAGAGAGGTCTGTTTTCTCAACACCAGGGGATCAATACCAGTTTTGTGTCTTGCCCTTTGGGTTGAAGAGCACCTCTATCACATTCCAGAGGATGGTCAACCAGGTCTTGGCTGGGTTGGAGAACTTCAGTGCCGCCTACCTAGACGACATTACGGTCTTTAGCTCCATCTGAGAGCACCACATGCACCATCTCCAGGAAGAGTTGAAGGCCCTGCAGAGCTTAGGCCTCACTATTAACGCCAGTAAGTGTCAAATAGGGCAGGGATCTGTGGTGTACTTGGGACTCCAAGAAGGTAGCGTCAGGTGGCGCCACTACAGACAAAACTTTACACCATTCTGGCTTGGACACCCCAAAGACCCAGACTGAAATGAGGGTCTTCTTAGGACTCACTGGTTACTGCAGGAGATTTGTCAAGAGGTATGACACCATTGTTGCTCTGTTGACAGAGCTGTCTTCCAAGAAGCAGCCATGTCAGGTGATCTGGACAGAGGTGTGCCAGACTGCTTTTCACACAGAAAAGGAGGCCATGTGCTCAAGGCTTCTGACTTTTCCAAAGAGTTTGTGGCGCTGACAGATGCTTCATAGCATGGTATGGGAGCTGTGCTCTCACAGTTCAATGAAGAGGGCCTAGCTAAACGTGTAGCCTTCATCAGTAGGAGGTTATTTCCCAGGGAGCAGAAGTGGAGCACAATAGAAAGGGAAGCTTTTGCTGTGGTCTGGGTGCTAAAGAAGCTAAGACTCACTTCTGGGTTCAGACAGACCACAGGCCCCTCAGATGGCTAATGTAGATGAGGGGTGAGAATCCTAAAATGTTGAGGTGGTCAATCTCCCCCCAGGATATGGACATTATGGTGGAACACCGACCTGGAACAGATCACTCCAACGTTTATGATCTTTCCAGGTTTTTCTGCCTTAGTGATGAGAACTCCCAATGGGTTGGGTGGTTCTCCTCACTTTCAGCTGGAGGGGACATGTGTTAGACCTGTCAAGTCTTGGCATGGTTTGCCTGTACTTTTTACTGCTGACCTCCTGTTTTTGGATACTGGGCTGTAATTCTAACCAGTGCTAAAGTGCAAGTGCTCTCTGCCTAAATTATATATGTAATTGGCTTTTCTATAATTGGTGTTAGACCTGACAGCCTTAGGGTGGTCACCCTCAACTTTCTGCCTGCTTCCCTCTACTTTTGGACACAGTTTTTGCTGGCTTTAGGACTCTGTGCACTTTACCCCTGCTAACTAGTGGTAAAGTGCATATGCTCTCTCCCTAAAACATGGTGACATTGGCTCATAACCAATTGGCCTATTTAATTTACTTATACGTCCCTAGTAAAGTGCAATAGATGTGCCCAGGGCCTGTAGATTACATGTTACTACTGGGCCTGCAGCACCGATTGTGCCACCCACATAAGTAGCCCCTTAACCATGTCTCAGGCCTGCCATTGCAAGGTCTGTGTGTGCAGTTTCACTGCCAATTTGACTTGGCATTTAAAAGTACTTGCCAAGCCTTACACTCCCCTTTTTCTGCATATAAATCACCCCTAAGGTAGGCCCGAGGTAACCCATAGGGCAGGGTAATATATACAGTATAGAAAAGGCAGTACATGTACCTGTGTACTTTATATGTCCTGGTAGTGTAAAACTCCTAAATTCATTTTACACTGCTGTAAGGCCTACTCCTTTTCATAGGCTAGCCCTAATGG
This sequence comes from Pleurodeles waltl, assembly GCF_031143425.1. NCBI lineage: Eukaryota > Metazoa > Chordata > Amphibia > Caudata > Salamandridae > Pleurodeles > Pleurodeles waltl. The sequence continues at coordinate 931,446,559 of NC_090448.1, read as the reverse complement.
CTACCCTCATATACTGTTTGAGTGATAGATTCTGATCTGAAAGGGGTAACAAGGTCATTTTTAGCATGGCCAGAATGGTAACACAAAATCCTGCTAACTGGTGAAGTTGGATTTAATATTACTGTTTTAGAAAAGCCACTTTTAGAAAGTGAGCATTTCTCTGCACTTAAATCGTTCTGTGCCTTACAATCCACGTCTGGCTGGATTAGTTGACAGCTCAGTTGTTCATTTCTCTCTGACAACCCAAACACTGCATACTAAATGGGTCTTCCTGGGCTGGGAGGGTGGAGGGCCTGACACTTACATGTCAAAGTACAGTGGCCTGCCCTCACACAATGGGCTGCCAAACCCCCTACTGGGACCCTGGTAGAAAGGATGGAACAGAAATGGGACCTTGTGCACTTCTAAGCCACTCTTTGAAGTCTTCCCCACTTCAACAGCACATTTGGGTATTTAAACTGGGTCTCTGAACCCTACCAACTCAGACACTTCTTGACAAGATACCTCCTGGAAAAGAAACCCTGAACGAGAACCTGCAAACTGCTAAGAGAAGCTGCTTGGCTGCCTAAAGGACTCACCTGACTGCTTTGCTGTAAAGAACTGGTGCCTTGCTGTTGCCCTGCTGCCTTGTGGCTCTCTGGCTCTGCCCACAAGTGCTCTCCAAGGGCTTGGATTGAGCTTGCCTCCTGTTTCCCGAAGTCTCAGGGCCAAAAAGACTTAGGGGGTCATTCCGACCCGCGGTCAAAAGACAGCGGCGGCCATTCTGGCTTTCCCGCTGGGCCGGCGGGCGACCGCCAAAAGGCCGCCCGCCGGCCCAGCGGGAAACCCCCTGCAACAATGAAGCCAGCTCCGAATGGAGCCGGCGGAGTTGTAGGGGTGCGACGGGTGCAGTGGCACCCGTCGCGATTTTCACTGTCTGCATAGCAGACAGTGAAAACCTTTGTGGGGCCCTGTTAGGGGGACCCTGCACTGCCCATGCCAATGGCATGGGCAGTGCAGGGGCCCCCAGGGGCCCCACGACACCCGTTCCCGCCATCCTGTTCCTGCGGTAAAAACTGGCGGGAAGGGGGTCGGAATCCCCATGCAAGCAGCACCGCCATGGAGGATTCCCTGGGCCAGGGGAAAACCGGCGGGAAACCGCAGGTTCCCCTTTTCTGACCGCGGCTTTACCGCCGCGGTCAGAATGGCCCAGGAAGCACCGCCAGCCTGTTGGCGGTGCTTCCGTGGTCGTTGACCCTGGCGGTCAGTGACCGCCAGGGTCAGAATGACCCCCTTAATCTCTGCAAAGAACTCCTTGTGCAGCAATAAACGATGCACAGCCTGCTGGAATCGACCCACAGCCTGCTCGGCGGTGAGAAAATCACTGCATCGCCGAACTGGGACGACACAGCCTGGCTCCCTGAGTGGAGATCGATGAAGCGCCAAAGTTGCGGTTGGAACTTCGACACACGGCCCACCTGATTGGCGCAGCGCCGAACCAGAACAATGCAGTCCTACTTCCTGCGAGAGGAATCGATGTAGAGCCTGCCGTATGACCAAAACTTCGCTGCATTGCCCACTGGATCGAGGCAGCTCCTGCATGCCCAGGATTTCTCCTCATCGTCTCCTGGATATCCAAATTCCCTGCAACCTGAAGAGGATCCAACCTTGCATGCCAGAAATCAACGTAAAGCCCTTGCTGTGTGGAAAAGCCTCGACGCATCATCTGTGTGCGCCAGGAGAGACCTACTCACACCTCCCCGTTTTCCACGCATCTCCTCCTCTTTGGTCCCATGCAGCTAATTTAGACGCAAACCAGGTACTTTGTGCTTGCAAGAGACACATTGCTTTTTAAGAACTAAAGACTCTATCATTACAAAAGTGATATTTCAACTTGTATTTATCAAATCTTGATTGTTTTGACCTTAGTCTACTCAGATAAATATTCTATATTTTTCTAAACCTGTGTGGTGTATTTTTGTGGTGTCATACTGTGTTATTGCATGATTTATTGCACAAATACTTTGCAGCAATGAATTGTGCAATTTGCTGGTAGCTTGGCACTGAGCAGTCAGGCCTTCTAAGTTAAGCCTGACTGCTCAGTGCCAAGCTACCAGAGGGTGGGCACAGGATAATTTGGATTGAATGTGTGACTTACCCTGACTAGAGAGAGGGTCCTTGCTTGGACAGGGGTAACCTGACTGCCAACCAAAGGACCCATTTCTAACAATTGGCATATTTGATATATTAATAAGCACCTTGTAAAGTTCACTAAAGGTGCCCAGGGCCTGTAAATCAAATGCTATTAGTGGGCCTACAGCACTGATTGTGCCACCCGCATGAGTAGCCCTGTAAACGTGGCTCAGACCTGCCACTGCAATGTCTGTGTATGCAGTTTTAACTGCTAGTTTGACCTGGCTAGCCAGGCTCAAACCTTCCCTTTCAGTTCATGTGAGTCACTCCTCAGGTAGGCCCAAGGTAGCCCCCTGGGCAGGATGCAGTGTGTTTGAAAGGTGGAACATGTACTGGTGTGTTTTACATGTCCCAATAGTGAAATACTGCCAAATTTGGATTTGACAATTGCAAGGCCTATCTTTCCCATAGGTTAACATGAGGATTGCCGAAAAATGCCCTCTAAGCATACTTTCTCATTGGGAGAAGATAGAAATATGAAGTTTGGGGTCTCTGAACTCACAATTTAAAAATACATTTTTTATAGTGAAGTTGATTTTTAGATTGTAAGTTTGAAAATGCCACTTTTAAAAAGTGGGCATTCTCTTGCTTAACAAGTCTATACTTCTGCGTGGCTACTGAATACACATCTGGGTCATACTGACAGTTGGGATGTTTGTGAATTCCATATATACAGTGACACAAAGGGAGCTGCAGTGTGTCCTGCATTTCCGGATGAGTAGTCTTCCTGCTCTAGAGTGGGAGGAAGGAGCTGTCACCTGCACTTGAAAGGACTGTGTCTGTCTCCTCACAATGCAGTCTTCAAACCCTTAGTGTGTGTCTGGGGCAGGGCAAGGAAGTGGGAGGGTCTTGTGCACTACAAAGACTTTCCTTTGAATTTTGTCTACTTCAAAGGCAGAAATGAGTAGAAGTATCAAACCGCTGACTCCACAACTTTATATTACTCTTGGATCAAGAAGAACCTCTGCCAAGGAGAAGAGCTTGATGCTTAAGGAGGAGCTGCCACTCTGCCTGTTGCTTTGCTATGCTGGCCTGCTGCTGCTACTCACACCTTAAGAGAGAAAGGACTGGAATTTGCATTCCGAAATTCTACTTGTGAAGTTTCTCCAAGGACTTGGACTAAGCTAGCCAATCTGAATTCTCAAGGCCATGAAAGACTTCATCTGCCAGCACCTGGGCTCTCTTGCTGATATTCCCAACCTGCCAAGTGGTGCCACATCCAGTCCCTGGGCCCTTGAAAGGAGAAGCTTGTGAACTCAAGGTGAAAATCCACGCACCAGAGCTAAGCTGAACTGCAGAAAAATTGATACAGTACCTGCACTGCAGTTGAAAAATCTACGCATCACCTGTGAGATAAATCTCTCTATCGTGCCAGCTCAGCACTGATTAATCGCTGCTGTGTGTTTGGATTTTCCACGCATCGTCCATGGGCTTCAAAATCTTCAACATCACTGCACTTACCCGGGCTTTTTGTCTGGAAATTGACATATCTCTTCCCTGAGAGGAAAGAATCGACACTTCGCTTACCTGGTGGAGAAAGAATCCATGCATGGCCTCACTTGCGAGTAAGGCCCTGCAGCATTAATTTTGATGCATACCAGGTACTTTGTGCTAAAACAATACATCCATTGATTTCTATGGATTAAGACTCTTTTTACTTTAAAAATTGATAGCTCTTTTTGTGTATATTGGCTATTTTTCTAAACTGGTGTGGAGTCCTTTTGTGGTATTTTCACCGCATTGCTGAATGGGTTTGTGGAAGTAGTTTACACATTGCCTATGAGCTAAGCCTGACCGCTTGTGCCAAGCTACCAAGGAGGTGAACAGAGGTTCTTTGAGCTGTGTATCTCACTTGCCCAGATTAGTGAGACCGTCCCTACTTGGACAGGGTGTAAACTCACTGCCAACTAGGGACTCAGTTTCTAACACTCATGAATGTTGCACTGTTTGCAAACAGGGTGCCAAGAATAAAATCTCTCCATAGAGTAAACCTCTATTTGCAGTAGTCAATTCTCTACTGATTTCAATTTAATTTCTTAATGTAGATTCAGTATGTGTCAAGAGTTTCCTACAGATAAAAGGTGTCTGTAGTAGGGCATCTGTTTTGGAATAAGCATTCACTATTTTATATGTATGAAGAGATGTATACAGGTATACAGATTGAACACATTACTCAAAGAGGGTTTCACATATATGTGGTCGATTGACAATGTGATCTATGTGTAATTCCATAGTAATCTATACAGCAATATTCGAGAAAACGAAGTTTGGATGATGTCATCAGTGATGCAATCAATAATGTAATTTGAGATATTGTCAGTGATGTCATAAATGACATCATAAAACATGTCATGAGTGATGTCAAATGCAAGGTCATAAGCAGCATATGGTGGGGATGCATTTATAGTTAGTGCTGCTAACTATAACAAATTAATTTTGGTGTTTTTGTTTAGTTTAATTTCTTAATATTGTTACTGACAAATTGACCTAACCATAACATTACTTTAGGGACAGTATAGTTAGGAAAAAGAATTTTAAAAAGCATAGAAATTCAATTAAAATCCAAAGGTTACAGGGGCATTATAGTCATGTTCTGAATTTACTCGTACAAAACAATAGAAATTCAGAGGATATAGTTAGTTTTTTTAAGTAACTATAATTCGCTCTCTAAGGTAACTTTAACTCGTGCCTCTGCCATGCACAGTTTTTTTTCAATAAATTGACTGCTAATGGTTCATTTATATTTTTAATAATGACGTCATAGAAGTTTTCATGGGTGCTGGAATATCTGGTGTAATTAGTAGAGCATGGCAAGGGTGAGAGTTATACTTACCTTATGGCGCGAGGTATAGTTACTTAAATAAACTCTAAAAGTGAATTTTCCATGGATTTTTAATGTACATTTTCATTACTATACGTTAATTCATCCACCACCACAGCTGTGCGTGGTGTGGTAGGCCGCAGAGCCTGGCCTGCAGCCAGGCCACGTAGCCAGCCCCTATACCTTCCCAACCCTGTGCTGTGCGTGGCCTTTGGTTGTGCGCAGCAAGGGTTGGCTGCAGGTCTTGGCTTGTGGCCAGTCCCTGGGGCCAACCACTATAACAACCCGACCCCACATGGCCAGCCTTCTCCAGGCCGATATTGGTCCTGGGGATGCAATCCTCTGGGGCCCAACCAAAATAATTATTATGCTATTTGGGTAGGAGGGCCACATGGTCCCCCCTCCCGTGGCTGAACTCAGTCCCAGAGGCCCCATCACCTGGGGCCCAGCCTAAGTATTTAATTTTTTGTGGGAGGTGGGCCGTGTGCCCCCCCCCCACAAGCCAATGTCCACCCCGGGGATCCCATCCGTGTGCCCCCCCCCCCCCCAGGCCCATCTCCACTCTGGGAACCCCAATACCCGGGGCCGCAGCCTAATTTTGTTTTGGCCCCCTCCCCATCCCTGGGGCCTGGCCATGTGACATGGGTGCCCCCAGGGCACCCAGTCACAATGTTGGGGACCATGGGGGGAGCATGAAGGCCCCCACAGTCCCAGTTGACTCCCCACCACCTGTCGGTGCCAGGATTGCTGTCACAGAGAGGGAACTGCTAAACCCCCTGCATGATAGCAAGCCCGCATGTAATATTATAATTGTCCCGGGGAGGTGGCTGTCCACAGGACTTCAGAAAGCCCAGGAGGAGGCGCCTCTAGGACCCACCTCCTTATTTTTGACGATGCCCCCAGGACCTGGCCCAACCAGGGGCTTTTAAAAACACAAACACAGGCTTTTTTTAATTTTTTGGCAGAGAATTTGTGAATTTTGTTGCCAACATGTTTTTTTTTTAAATGCTTCTTTACTCTGGGGTCTCAAAAAAAACTAAAAAGAAAGATGAAAAAGGGACAGGGTACTGTTACCCTACTCCTCTAGCCTTGATGCAGGGGTCCTTCAGGGACCCTCCCAAGACGTGAAAATATTTTTGTTTTAAATCACGAGAAATATTGCAGCAAATCCACAAATTTCACTGTCAATAAAAAACAAAGTTAGAACGGTCTCCCGTGCTTTTTTTTTTTTTGCCCCTGGGAAGGCCAGGACCAAGGGGCATACCCCTCCTAGGGCCTAGGAAAGCCCTGGTGACAACCACTTCCCCAGGGCACTGCTTTTAAAGTATGCAATGGGGCCCGCGGGGTACCCCGCACACCCTGATAACTGTCCTCTCCCAGGCGCAAATCTTTGTAAATTAATGCGGGCGTGCAACCTCCCTGCGGCCCGGGGCACTTAAAAATATGTATGTCAGCAGATCTGCTGAGCCCACTTGTTGCCCGGAACCACTATGTCCTCGGGGCAAATCAACCTAAACTAATGCAGGTGTGCCCATGCAGCCACCTACACACAGCCCGAGGGGACTGCAAAATCCCTGGGAAAAAATACATTTTCTATTAATGGTGAGGGGGGAGCTCAAAGACTGCAACCTTCTCGAGGTCATTCATTCAATTGAAGGGGGGTTGTGTGGCTCCTTACAGGGACTGGCACCTACCTGGATCTAAAATAAATTAATGTAGAGGGTCCATCGTTGACCCCTGGGCCCGGGGACCACCACTTCCACGGGGTCAGGTCTATGATGGGGGGGCACGCGCCCCCCTCATGGAGCCATGGATGGCCCTGGGGACTGCCACCCCCCAGGATTTGCTCCTGCTACCTCCTGAGGTAGGAACTATTTGCTTTTGCTTACCAAGCAAAAGCAAACAAAACTCCGCTTTCTGCAAGTGGGAGCTGTCAAACAGCTCCTGCTCCTAGGAAACAGATGAAAACATTGCTTCTGCAAACAGGGAGCTGCTATTTCAAGCAACTTACTGGAACAATGCTGGCTAGCGCAGGACGTGGGGAGCAGGCCTGGGAGTATGGGGATCTTCAGGCTCCCCCCATGGTCCTGTCACATTTTCTCTCACTGATCCATCCCATATTGGAATGCAAGAGAGACGGGATAAAAGAGAGGGAGAGATTGTTTTTGCAATTGTCTCTCCATACATTAACTTCAAAGTGTAAGAGTAGTAAGATGTTTGGTTCAAATGTTATAGTTATGTTTTGATCTCCAGCAGAACATAGACACCCGTGGCCTACTGGTGAAGCTCTTCAACTGTTTTTCTGGCAGTTGAAGTTTCAAATCCTGGTATCTCATGGTAGAATGTTTTCTTTAATTGTTCATGTTTTTGGTTGCATGTCATAGTTATGTCTGGAAACTGCACTTTATGCAACCGCCTGTGGCTTAGAGGCTAAGATCTACAACCCTCACACTGAAGGTTGAAGGATCCAGTCTATGTGTGTTAGTTATCATTTCTAAGCTTTACTTTCTTTTCAACTTCAAATATGTATTGAAGGAACATACCGAAAGGTCATCAAACTCTTTGCACTTGACAAATGCATCTTTCTTTTCAATTTGTCAGAAAATATATCATCCTTAGTATATCATTCATCAAAGCCTAAAAAGACTCTCTCTCTCTTCCATCCCATAGTGGGAGGGAAGAGAGAGAGGGAGAGTTTGTTATTTTAATGGTCTCTCCATACAATGACACGGGGTTGGTTCCTTCAGCCGTGCACAGCATTTGAGAGAGAAGGACACTTGGCCAAATGGTTCCTTTCGCCAGTACCCTTTGGCCAACTGTCCTTCTCTCTCGAATGTATCCAGCCATTTTATGAGCACTCATAGCCCACTCTGGATCAACCCGAGTAGTAAGTATTCAGGTGGGTACCTCCTCCACACATGATTTTTTGGCAGGACAGCATTTTACATGATTACTAATGGTTTCAGCAGGCTAGCATGGCTATACATAGAGGTCCAATTAATGATTTGTAGGCTGTCTCTCAGTGCCACAGACCACTCAAAGGTACGTCTGTATTCTAATGTCCTGATAAGGCCCATATATGTGAAGGGCGAAAATGCATCATATAGGCTGAGTAGGATTACGTATCCAGGAATAAGATTCATGGATAAAGATTGCATCATATTTATTCATCCCAGATAAACTATCAGCCCTTGTGGTACTCATTACTACTACTACCTCTTGTTGCAGACTGCATTGGGTAAGTTAGACTGCTAGCCTTTTCTTGTATATGGAAAGGAAGTCTGAAGTGTGGTGACTGTTTCACCAGTATCTAACAAGTCCAAATTAGCCTATTGGCATATGATTATGTTTATGTATTTTACTGTAATGTCCTGTGACAAGTTTAGTGTGAAACATGTTGTGTCTTACACCGTATGTAATTCCCTTTTTATTTACTCATGATGAGGGGCGGGACTGTGTGTGACAAAAGAAAATATCTTTGTATGAGTATTGGTGACAAAAGTAATGAGATCTTCTTCAGTGATCAATTTTAATTACATGTGTATCTTTCCCTACTTCATACCATTTTATTATTGTTATTCTGTAGCCCAGGTGCAGTGGGGTTACAAGGGCTTTTCCCTGATGAGAGTTATTGATAAAACTGTGCATGGAGGGGGCATAGGTTATAGTTATGTTAGGGTGCATGTTATAATTATTTGAAATAACTCTAACTGTAACAGCTGAATTTCTATGGTTTTGCGTGCGTAAATTCAGAACCTAACTATAACGTCCCTGCAACCTTCATTTTCTTCAGTGAATATATATATGGATAGGTACTTCAGAACTGACGTTTTGTGAATTAAATGGGTGAGGCCAGACTGCAGTAGCACACACTGGTTATGGGCCTTTCTGCTTGGTATAAAAATAGTTTGCACCAGTCCAGATCATTTTAACTGCACAGGGTGGCGGAGTAATACTCTGACAGTGTTTAATTTGAGCCAGTGTTTGCCAGAATGGGCCACCAGTGCTCATTTTTAGCCATCACCACTTATTTTTCCCTCATCTGGCATTTCCTGAGAGTGTGAGAACTGAGATTTTCTTGATAAATTGTTTAGTCTTCACGTAATCGTACTTATGGATTATTGTGTGAATTAAATGAATCTAATAATAATATTGTGTTTACGAAAATTGTGACTGACACATGGCCACCATCTTATGTATGGCCTATATTTTGTTTCATGCTAACTTAAGCTGATGATATTATTCTGTCTTTATAAAAGAGTGTGTTTTTTAATTAGAATAAATGTCAGAATTAAACGTGTAATTAGTGGTCTCTGCTGGACTGATGTAGAAGCAGAGGCAAGGTCAATGTGCAATCTAAGCTGCAAAAATGTTTCTAGTATGTTCTGTAGTCTAACTGACTTCATTGTTTGTAGTTATGTTTCTAACTCATGTGTCTTTCCTCGAGGGAAAAGAAATGGTGTGGTACCATATTTTGTAATTGTTTTCAGTGACTTCGTATTCCGGTGGAGTGAAAACAATGGATCCACAGATGAAGCTTGAGAAGAGGAAATACAGGACACAAATGTATTAGTTTAGATTTTGTCAATGGAATAACAGCAAATAGAATAGTTTAGAGTAAACAAATTGTATAATTTTGATATCCATTAATGTTCTGATTGATCATAACTTCCTCACCTCATGCTGTATCCAATCATTTGATTTAACAAGTTTAATTTAATGATCAGTCACCATTGATCGTGGCTCATTCTTCTTTGGGATTTCCTTGTATCCTGAGTTCTAGAGATTCTGTTCTGTATGATCTGTCACTTTGACATTTCATGTTTTCCAGGTAGTCTATTGACATTCTGGTACTTTATTAGTTTATGTGTGTTCAATACTGAACTTATGCTTAGATGGTTTACTGTATCTTATAGTCCACATTCTAAACCATTATCCCTACACTTATATCTGTTCCTGTCCTGATGTTGGTGCCTGATGTTGCTGTCCTACAGATGAAGCAGACATTGTTGCTGATAACCGTAGTGATATGGTAAATGTATGAGCTGTGAACTGTTATTTGTCTTTTGTTTTTCAGGTACCAGCTGCAAATGTTTATTACTGGTGCATATTTTTGATAGCGCCATCGTTTAGATGTTTTCTAAATTTGTGGGGGTCATTATGAACGCGGCGGTTAACACCGCTGTGTTCATGCTGGCAGTCTTTCTATCAACCGCCATCCCCCGGTACCCTGCCAGCCGTATAATATACATTCTGCTGGCCCGTCAGGCGGAAACAATGTTTCCGCCCGCCAGCCCAGCAGAATGCCTGGCAGGGACATTGCCGGCAGCTCCACATGCCTCTATGCTGCGGGTGCAGCTGCACCCGTCGCACAGATCACTGCTCGTAAATCGAGCAGTGACCTGCGCGATGGGGCACTGCACAGGGGCCCCTGTGCTTCCCATGCCAAGAGCATGGGCAGTGCAGTGGCCCCCAGGGGGACCCCTTCTGCCAGCCTTTCCCTGCCAAGGAAAGGCTGGGGGAATTGGGATCATTATCGGAGGGGCAGCAGCGCTGCCCTGTCGGATAATGATGCCGTCCACCTTCAGGCTGCCTGTCGGAGGCAGCCCGGCAGTGGAGGAGGGCTGCCTATTGCGGCCCTCCCTGTCTTCATTATGTGGCAGTCGGGCCGCCATGGCGGATGGCGGGATTTCCCACCACCGCTGGCATGGCGGCCCAGACCGCCTAGTTCATAATGAAGGCCTGTGTTATTAAAACTTTTACATGAAGCTCAATATGTTGATGGCAATTAGTGGTTAGTGAGGTGTTACTCACATGCTCATGAATAATCATTGATACTTGTGACTTATTGATTATCAGGTGTATTCAATTTCTCTTGCTCAGATTCCGTTGCTATGGTTTTGTGTAATGACCATTGAGATAATTTGTCTTTGTTGTTTCTCTATATGTATCATTTGTGTTTGAGAATTATTTCTGTGATGTTAGCGTTGCTAATATAGGGAAATAAATCATTAACTTCTTAATAAACTGGTGTTGTTATTAAAGTTGAATTGATTATCATATGTTATATGTGATGTCTATGCTGTATTTCGAATGACATATTTCTTAAAACAGATTTGGTTCCGTTCATCGACCTAGTGTGTGAAATCCACTATCTAGTCTTTTGTGACCAAAACATAGCTAGGGTTGGTATTCAGTATGCTGACATACAATAGGGCCAGCCTGGCCTTCTGAACACCTCGCAGGGCACCGGCACTCATTATTTTACAAATAAAGCACTGTACTGTGGTCTATGCTGATCCATTCAAACATGCACAACAAAACTAAGATGTAAGGATGTTTTTTTTTCCTTCTTTTTTATGGTGGGAAACGCTGTTTTGTGGTAAAAAACGAAGAGGCATATTTATACTCTGTTTGCGCCGAATGTGCGTCAAAATTTTTGACGCACATTCGCCACAAACACTGCCCCATATTTATACTTTGACGTCCGACGCAGCGGGCGTCAAAGTTCCACCATGTGCGCCATTTTTTAGAAGGGCGAACCAGCCTTGCGTTAATTATATGCAAGGTAGGCGTTCCCTTCTAAAAAATGACTTTAAGGCCTGTGCCCCATATTTATACTGTGACGTCATTTTGATGCACAGGAGGGGGCAGGCCTTAAAAAACGGCGTCCAGCCTGATGGGCGCCTTTTTTTAACGCCTGGTCAGGGCAGGCGTTAAGGGACCTGTGGGCTCGGAAGGAGCCCAGAGGTGCCCTCCCATGCCCCCAGGGACACCCCCTGCCACCCTTGCCCACCCCAGGAGGACGCCCAAGGATGGAGGGACCCATCCCAGGGAACTTAAGGTAAGTTCAGGTAAGTATTTATTTATTTATTTATTTATGGCATAGGGGGGCCTAATTTGTGCCCCCCTACATGCCACTATGCCCAATGACCATGCCCAGGGGACATATGTCCTCTGGGCATGGCCGTTGGGCAAGGGGGCATGACTCCTGTCTTTGCTAAGACAGGAGTCATTTCAATGGGGGTTGGGAGTCAAAATAAAAGGCGCAAATCGGGTTGAGGCAAATATTTTGCCTCAGCCTGACTTGCCCCATTTTTTGACGCCCAAGCTCCATTTTCCCCTACGCCGGCACTGCCTGGTGTGGTTCATTTTTTTTGACGCACACCAGTCCGCAGCGCCGGCTAACGCCATTCAATAAATAAGGCGCCCGCATGGCGCTTTGGAATGGCGTTAGCCGGTGTTAACTTTTTTGACGCACAACTGCGTTGGCGCAGTTGTGCGCCAAGAAGTATAAATATGGGCTGAAATGCCTAGATTTTATACGTTTGGGACAAACTATGTCAATTGATTCTTTCTGCCACAAAATTATACTGTCACAAATGGAAATTTGGAAAAAAAACAGAGGCTCACCTGCAAATCTGTATTATTCTGCTAAGCAGCACCCTACAGTCAAATATCAAGCAAAACCGCACATTGTAACTTTTGTGCTGGAGCCCGGGGTTACCTCATTTATTCTTTTAAAACGTTTAATGAAATGTTGATTACTTTGAAAGCAAGCCCTCCTATTTGTCAAGTGGTTTGTAAAATATACAGATTTTCGTTTTGTCACTTGGAAGAAGACAATGTGAAAGCGACTTACGTTTTTAAAACACAACAGAAAATGCAATATATTATTATTATTGTACTGCTGAGAGCAACATGGTCAAGCACAATACCATTTTGCTCTATTACTGCAAATTATTACGCCTGTAAATAAGTATATACACACTATCGTAAAGCACTGGAAGAATATTTCGAGGTGCTCTAAAAACCGATATATATTATAATGTATTAGCTTAATTAGGTAAATCCTGTAAGAAATGCACAATCCCATTTTAAATAAGGAAGTGTGGTTCAGCCGATTCACTGCATGCTCAGATCAGCAGGTCACGGGTCTGATTCATGGAGCGACGACTCAGCCTTCCATTTTATAAGGTTAGAAAAGCTATTTTTATGTTTATTTACAACATAATTGCTAAAGAAAATAAACATACAACCATCACTTCTTGCTTTGAACGTTTATGTTTTTTCTCAGCTGATGAATCTCAAACTTTAATTTCTTTTTTATCTTTACACACTAAAGTCCGTCTACAATTTCTGATCAACTATTGTAAATCCAGTCTGGAATGACGTCTCACTATGATCATGTTAGCGCAGGTGTTTTAATAAAAAAATATTAATGAATGTTCATGTATTCTGAGTAATGGATTTGCGTAGAAAATGTATTAATCTAGAGAAAAATTAATGCACGCATTTGAAAGTATGACCACATGAGTGGCCGTCAGTGTTCACAAAGTGTACTTATTAATGGCTTATTAACATGAAATATGGAGCTTATGATTGATTAATGTAGTAATATGTCATATGAAGGGTTATGCATTATGTCTTGGCTTTATTAATTGTAGGCCTTCACTTAGCGGAGGTCTTGACCTAGTTGCATGGCCTCATGTCAAGCTGTGTTTCTTAGGCATTTAATAAAATGTCCGATTAGAGAATTAAATTGTGATTTTCCACTATGCTGACCAGCTAAAAGTCTTTCTCATGAGAACTGTTTGCTAGAAGAAACTGTTCTTGCGAATGCAACATTGTAAATGTAGTGTGTGTAAGACTGACTTTCTCAGGAGAGAACAATGACCATACTGTCTGGAGTATAAGCTGCAACAATATTGTTACCTGACGAACGGATGATGAGAACGGGACAAGAGGAGCCAATCCTCGACATGTGAGCTGTGCACTAGTAGAGATGTAGATTTGAAGTTTTAGTTTTATTGGACAAAGTGTGAAGATGAGAATCCCTTGACCAATAGGGATTTGAGATGTAGTTTTGGGAAATCTAACTTAGCCGGACTGCACTGAGCAAAGACAGGCCATTTGCCCATTTTCTTTCTTGCCTACAGGCCATTACTTTACTGAGCGTCAAGAGGCGTGCTTGACTTCAATGCTTAAAAGACTGGGTTTCTGAACTTTGATGCCAAATCCTGATGCCTTTCTGACCGAACTCATGTCCTAGTGACAAAGACTGTCACAGCTAGCTGACACTGACTATGAGATTGTTTGCTATGTCTATTTGCGTTTTTTTTCTAGTTACCAACCACGCTAATTTGATAGAGCCATAGTTAAGTATTTTTCCAAATTTGTGTTGACTAAATTGTTTTGCATGAAGCTCAACGTGCTGATGCTAATCTGGTGTTAGTTAGGATCCTCACTAATGAAAGTTCGCCATATAGAGTAACAATCAATATCTTTCCTTTGCTGAATCTAAATGTATGTGATATCGTTCACTCAATTGTTCTTGTCAATAATTTGCACTGTAGCTTTAGAATGTGTAGTGGCTCAAACCTTGATTAGATTATGTTCCTATAGACGCTTTGACAGCCAGTGTTGTTCTTATATGTTTATCATTTTATACTGACATGATCTTATGTGACAATAGCATTGTTAATATAGGGAAATAAATATTCTAACTTTTACCTAAAGTTTTGGTAATTCATGACGGAAAGGTCATAGTGTGTGATAGTTACTGACTGTAATTGATTACTAATGCTATTGATTATCATTGATTATAAAGGTTATTGTTTATTGATCTGTGTGTACTGGATATATGGTGAGAACATCTTAAATGCAAGTCAAAAGGTTCATCGACCTATTAGCTTCCCCTTGTAAGTTTACTTATAAAGGTCTGATGCGCCAACAATCATCTTAACTCTTACAAGACGGAGATTGTCTTCTAACCTGCTTTTTCTAAATGAATGCATCTCTTCCCTGCCCCTATCCAACTTTGCATCTAATATTAGCTTCACGTGTGAACCTTCTCCGGTTTTCTACATTCACAGTTCTTCAGTTTCTCTCTCTCTCTCACACACACACAAACACACCAAATATACAATATTGCTTCTACACCCTATGTTGGAGGTTCAACCTAGCAAAACTATATTAATTGTAGGGATTTTTCCACATTGCATTATTGATCAATATTTTTATAAGGACTTGTTACTATCAAAAAAAAATCCACTTCATTTTTTCAGCACTTCCATCAGTTTGCTCTTTTTACTCCCCTATTTTACTTGTCTCTCTATTCTTCCATCTCTGCACTTGATACCCGTTATTTCCTAAGTCTAGTGTAAAATCTGTTCTTGGTCTGCCCCATCCATATTCTCTTGTTTCTGATTATGTGTTCTTTCATCACCTCTGCTTAGGCGAAAGCAATACATAAATATAATAAAAATACATTCTATGAAAATACCTTGTGCCGTATAAAAGGGCGAAATATATTAGGTTACATTACTGTTTTCTTTGATACTGAACAGGTACATGATTCACAGCATTGATGTTATAGTATGTGCAAATAATTTATACTTCACAGAAAACACAGCATGCCTGTGATATTGAATTTCTGGAAGTAGAAAGACTACAGAATTACTTCACCAATCGGATGTATATTTTTTTAGCCTGATCAAAAACCTCTATCAAGCTTAGTCAGTCACATCTATGAAATATTCACACTCTTATCAATTGAATCAAAATAAAACACCGAGGCTCTGCTTGTGGCTGCCCCAGAAGAACAGATGCTACATATCACCAGTGGTGGCTGCCACTCAATGAGGGTGGTGGGGTGGGACGGCACAGGGGAATAAATGTTTTTTAAAAAGCTTACCTTCGGGGGAGACGTGTTTGTCTCCCCTCTGTCTTAGTCCTCATCCACTTCCTCTTCCTTCCTGACTCACAGAGGCTTGCAGTCAATCACGACACTGCTGATTGGTCTGAGTTGCCTGCCTCACTACTCAGACTGAGAGTGTGAGCCTGGGCATGTTCTCCACTCGGCTGTGCAATACAGGCAGGTAGAAAACATGCAAAGTGCGCATGACGGTTTGGCCGGCCCAACACGGCCGGCCAAAGCGTGATGCACACTTTGTGCAGCAAAAGCCCTCCTTTGGCCCCCTACCTCCAGCCGAGCGCTGCCTCGCCCCTAACTGCCCAGGAAAAATGAAATGATAATAACATCACGTTATTATCATTTTATTTTTCCCTTCCCACAATCCAGTGGGTTGACGCTCCTCCACCTTAGCGGGGAGCCGCCCCAGCTTATCACACCCAATAAAATCCACCTCCCGGTGTTAAGAATAAATTGGGTACAATAAACAGAGGAATAACATGCATATTTTAGTGCTCACTACTGCAAAATCTGCAAGTCATGATAAATGCACTACTCCTTATCCCCGGTAAATTGTGGGAGGTCTGACCTGTCACAATTTAATGAAGGGTGTATACTTTTGCATGCGAGTTGTGAGGTAAACACCACGGAACTCAGAACCCGACCCCTGCTCAAGCAGGGTGTTGAGAAAGAATTTGGAAACTGTAGCTGGGTAATAATCAGGTTCTCAAAATCTTCGACATCTGCTTACCTTTTTATGGTTAAATGTTTCAATTTACTGCTGACAAGCACTGACAGATGGGGATATGTTGCATACTATTTTATAATGAAATAATATTGGTTTACTCTTTCCCACTAACATTGATTCAAACTTTTAAACTAACCAATCAATTTTTCTGCTGATTCAAAATGGTGAAAATCTTTCTTAGAATTTTTTTATTACAAACAAGACAGATCTTCTTGTTATCTTAAGACAGTAAAACTTATTTAATAATATATCTTGGGTGTGCCTTGTATGTAAACAATTTTTCCATTCAAAGGGCCTAAAATATACCACATGGTGAAATGGTAAAGCATTATAAATGTGGATAGGTACATGCAGACAAAAACATACAATTATTTTTGTCCATTCTTATTCTATTGACGCTGGTTGACCTTAAACTTGCATAAAGATAGTAAATCAGATGAGTACACAAAATCTGAACATATGTTTATTCTGTAGTTCAAAATGAAAATAAGAGTGAGCCAGAGAAAAAAGGTGGATGTGAAAGGCTAAGTGAGAGAATAAGCAAGAAGTAAAGAAAAAAAGGTATAAAGTGGAATCATATTTTATTGTAGTGCAACATTTAGGTAACATTGATTACCCTTTTGTGGAATGCTGCAGTACTTACCTACATTGATAGCACATTACACTGTACAGAGTTTGTGGCTGGAGGTGTGCTGTCCTGTTTTGATCCTATGTGAGAAGTGTTTCCATGTCATGCGTGATGACCACTAAGGTTTTTGTTGGTATTCGGATTCTGCAATTTATCACTGCTAACCAGAGCTAAAGTGTTTGTGGTCGCACAATAAACATGGTACAATTGGCTTACACCTGATTGGAATATACATTTTACTTTAAAGTCCCTAGTATATGGTACTACATGGACCCAGGGTTGTAAATCACTAGTGGGCGTGCAGCACTCATTTTGCGACCCATTTGCAGTAGCACCTTAAAACATGTCCCAGGCCTGCATTGCAGCCTGTAGTGCAGTTTTAAACTGCCAATTCAACCTAGCAATCAATAACTTTTGCCATGCCTAAATCTTCCATTTTAAAACATATAGGTCACCCATGAGGAAGAGCCGAAATAGCCCATGGGGCAGAGTACATCATATTTAAAAGGTAGAATATGTGGGTTTTAAGTTTTAAAAGACCAGGTTGTGAGAAAAAAAAAACTTCATTTGTTTTTAACTACTGAAAGGCCTACCTCTCTCACTGGATAAGATTGCTTTACCTTATTATATTTAATAAGGGCTAACATTTCATTGGGAATAAATAGGAAAGTCAAGTTTGGACTCAAATGCATTATAATTTAAAATCCCCTTTAATGGTAAAGATGGATCTTAAGTCACAGTTCTGAAAATGCCACTTTCAAAAAGTTGGCATTTTCTTCACCTAATCATTTGGTGTCTGCTGTCTTGGACACATGACTATGAACAGCTTGGTAGTCGCCCGTTGTGTACTGCTACTAGACAGTGAGAAAGAGAGTGACTAGACTGTTGAAAACAACACACTCCAGTAGGAAGGTTCACAGTAAGTTTATCTCTTCAAATACAGGAGCAGCCATAACTACTGCCAGCAATGGAGGTCTCTAGCTTATTCCAACTGCCTTCCATAGAACCTCCACAACCGTCCATGGCGACATTCCACCCACACCATTTCACCAGCATCCTGGGCCTCCCAGGTTCCATCATGTTCCAAGATCCAGAACGCAGTGCACCTTTCTCCTTTGGAAAATAGGAAAATAATAAAGTGATAGAAATGAAAACAACATTTCTAAAGCTAACTAAAACATGAACAACTGAAAAAAATATGTATACATCCAAAAGTATGATTATAAATGAACACAATAAATAATAGATTACATTTCCCATAAATTGTACAATAAACTGAATCCTTAGCATATACTGAAACTTTTGGTGCTTGAATTTTTTCTTTACACATCTTAAACTCCCTTGGTTTGAAATGCATTTCTAGGAGCATTTTCAATTTCACTTGGAACGTCACCACCATCACAAATCGGCACATCCATGAAGACATTACTCTCATCCTCACTCAAAGGAAGATGTTCAACATCATCTGATCCAAAACACACTGAACCTCTGCAAACAGAAACCCTGCTCATATTCCAAATTTTTCCTTCTTAGAATTTTCACAGCTTTATCACACACTTGCACAACCTTGAGAGGATTTAACTATTTGGGTAACTCTTTTCCACATGCAATCCGATTTCTGGCACAAACCCAGTAACCAGACAAATGTTAACACCAGAAGGTTTGCCTTTGTTATTTTTCACATCTTTTGTCATTTTTTCTTGATACGTTTCTACAGGCTCACTGATTTTGTTATAATCCTTGCATGCCTCTGACTCTCTGCTACATTCCTTCAACCACCATGGAACCAACTTGCATCCTGAATTCCTCCAATTAGTAGTTCAAATGGCGAACACCCTGTAAAACAATTTTCCATTGTGATATTACAATAACGTGGCCTGGAAAGCTTTCTTCCAAGACAAACCTCTCTTTCTGGCCAACTGAATGAATCCTCTAACAACTCGGTTGAATCTCTGTTTGACCATTGTACTTAAGGAATAATAATTGGCAGTGCTCTTCTGAATCACACCACACCTTGACAAGTAGTCTTCAAAGGCCTTAAAGAGGTCCATTTGAGTGACTGCACTTTACTTTTATTTAACTTTTATTTTGCTCCGGGTTCTGGCTTTATTTTCATGACTTGCCTATTAGAGCAAGTGGGGAGGGCTGGGCTGACCACTGTTGGCTCGCGGTTGCCGGTCTACTTGTTGGCAAGAATAGTTGAATGGGGCTATGGCGCAATCGTTCAGCGGACATGTTCAGCAGTTGTGCCGCTGGCGCACCTAAGGCAAGTCCCTCTGCACCTGTCTGTGCCTGGATGGTGCCAGGAACCCAACTCAGTTGGAGTCAATTCCAATATGCTACACAATGACTGAAATCAGGAGTCTTGCCTCGTCCATCGCTGAGGACGGCTAACACACCCTAGATGTCAATAGGGGTGCCAGGGGCTGTGGTAGGTGTAATTTCCTATGTTTTGCACCAAAGGTTCGGCCTTTGGGATGGCCTGAGAGCCAGTGCAATTCAGTTAGGACACGCTGTTATGTGCTCAACTGACAATCCTTTGTGAAGTATGCAACTGAGGTTTTTGACCTTTTAACAGACCATGGGCAAGATGCTCTTTTCTCTCTGAGACATGGCTCACTGATCTTTCAGGGCCAAATATTTTAGAAACAGTTCCACAGTGTTATGCAATTGTGCTGCTGGATAGACAGCTTCAAAGAAAGAGGAAGGAGAATACTATTATCTTTAAGTAAAATTTCCAGTGCACTTTTTCAGCAATTAATATTGTAGGCATTGAAGCAGCTTACTCCTTTTGATTTTATTGGATAGCTTTTCCCTAGCTGGGTCCCTGATCTATAGCCCTCCAGGCCCGGCTTCAAACTTTGTCACTGCCTTGGCAGATACCCTGTCTCCTTTTCTATCGTGTAATTCTATTTTTAGGGGACCTCAATCTTCATATGGAAGATTCGAGGTGTAAAGCGACTAGTACGCTGGTAGAAGATTTGGAAGCTCTTCAGTGTGTCCAACTGGTACACCTACCCACACATAGGATGGGTCATACGTTAGATCCGATCTTTGTTAACTTTTCTGGGATGGTGGTAGACGTACCCATCCCCCGCATCTGCTCAGGTTATTGTGCTGTATCTTTACAAGTCTCAGCTCCTAGTCCTTTAACATGTGCAAATTCAGGTAGACAGATTAAATCACGCAACTGGAGGCCGGTCACACCTGTAGCTTTTATGGAAAGCCTTGCATTAAATCACCCAACTCTATGTGGGAGTGTGGACAAGGCAAACTTATAGCTAGATAATTGGATATCAAATGTGTTGGATCATATTGCACCAGTGACAAGTCACACAGCTAAGTGGCTTAAACCCTCAGCATAATGGTTTGATGAAGAGCTCTAGACACTAAAAAAGTCCTGTAAATATCTTGAGCTATGTTGGCACTGCAACTGTAACACGCAGGAGGAAGCTATCTATCGCAAAGCACTAATGGACTACCATAAGCAAATCAGGAAAACACAATGGCCCTCATTATGACCCAGGCGGTTACTCCTGCTTACCGCCGCGCTGACAGCCGCCAACTTACCTCCGCAGTGCTGAATATCCATTCACCATATTATGACACATACACACACCAATCCGACAGAATACAGCCACATACACATATCCGCCAGACCAAAGGTCAGTGATAAAGTGGCGGTATCAAAACCCACACCATTACGCTAACAGAACAACAGCCACCACAGTATGACCCACGAATCACCATGGCGGACATTCAACGGCGGTAAATCATTGGTGGTACATACCGCCGCGCTCACAATGAACACCCACAGACAAAACAACACCACATTCGACATTTAAAAAAACACACACCTGACACACATACACAGACCACACCCACACCACTATAAAACACACACCCACATTACCCACAACCCTTTACAATGACAAGTCATTGGCACAAGACTGACACCAAGCCAACTAGAGCCACACACCACTCACACCCATACACCACTCACACACTACACATCACACACCCCAAAACATTACCCAACACACCTCACATAACACCCATGGCACCACAAAGAAACCCCCATTTCACAGAGGTGGAGTTAAGGGTCAAGGTGGAGGAAGTTGTCAGGGTACAGCCACAACTATTTGGAGCACAGGTGCAGCAAATATCTATAGCTAGGAAGATGGAGCTATGGCGGAGAATCGTGGACAGGGTCAACGTCAAGGGACCGCACCCCAGAACAAGGGATGACATCAGGAAGAGGTGGAACGACCTACGGGGGAAGGTACGTTCCATAGAAGCAAGATACCAGCTCGCTATACAGAAGACTGGCGGTGGACCCCCACCTCCACCCCCACATCTCACTGCATGGGAGGAGCAAGACTTGGCATTACTGTATCCTGAGGGCCTGGCCGGAGTCGGAGGAGGACTGGACTCTGGTAAGTCAACTCTCTATTACTATCACCCCCGTACCTGCATGCCATCACATACCCATACCCTCACCCTCACTCCCATCACTCCACTCCATCCCACACACTCCACCATGACATATCACTAATCCTAATGCCAAGCCCTGCATGCTGTACCAATGCATGGACACCCCTCACAGCCCTGCATGGACACTCTTCACTAAAGCATGCACAGCATAGAGAAAATAACAATCCCACCATACACCAACATAAACAAGTAAAAGCTGGCAGGGAAACACCAACCATAAAGGGGAAGCCGCATATGTACAATATGTCATACACATTAACCATAACACATCATTTGCCTCCCCACAGGTACCCCAGCCAATGTCACTGGAAAGGAGGTGCCAGCACTATCCATTCCCCCAACTAGAGAGGCCAACAGTGATGACAGTAACTCTGGTCTTCAGGATCTGGATGATATCCCTGGCCCATCAGGGACCACTGGACAGCCGGTTACCCAATCCCAGTCACAGACCACCACAGAGCCTCCCCCATCAGGAAACACCACCACAGCACCCACCAAGTATACCCACACCTCTGTCCCCAGGACGCGTCAATCAGCAGTGTGTCCACCGGTACAGGGACCCCAGGCCACACCTCATACCCAAGACAATCAGGGACCTGGGGTCAGTGGGCACACGGTTCAGGGGACAGAGGCACAGGCCAATGGGGAACTGGAGGACTGCTGTGCACCGGGGGTGGACAGGCCCAGGGAACCGACTCTCCAGAAGGCACTCTCTGAGATCCTGGGAGCATACAAACATTCCCAGGACACGATGGGCCAGATCCTGGACAATGTGCAGGAGAACAGGTGGCTGTAGGAGGGACAGTACCAGGGGATCAAGGAGGACTTGCAGGCCATCAACAACACCCTGATCTCCATGGCAGGGGTGCTGGCAGACATGGGCAACATTATGAGGGAGGCAGTCTCACACCAGCGGGCCCCTGCCACTAGCCAGTCATCTGAACAGCCTTCCACTTCTGCTGCCGCTAGTGGCCAGGAGGCCATGCCACAGGACTCACAGGCCACCAGCACCCCTCCCCATGCAGAAGGTAAACCACCCCGCAAATGTTCCCTGCGATCCAGACAGAAGAAAGAAACACTTGCCAAGACCTCCGCCACAAAATGAGACTCTCCTGATTGTCCCTCTTGTGCACCACACAGGCACCCTGTCCAACTTGAACTGCCATTGCTCCCCTTCCTATGTCCCCTTGGACAATCCACCTGTGCTACAAACAGACTTTCCTCCATCATCACCCCATTCCATTGCACTTTCTCCCTATATGTTAGCACTTCAATAAACACCCTTTGACAAAAATCGATTTTGAGTATTTCATGTATATCAAATATGTATTGTTTGAAGCAGGTACAACCATTGCAAATGAACTGTACATAGAATGAGCATAGATTTAATTACCTGTAGCTGGCTGTAGTTATCACACCAGGAGTATTTGCCATATCACCAACATCTGCAAGATGAAAATCCAGAGGGAACAGTAAATGGGCATTGAATTGGGAACTACCAGCATGCCAATGCCACACAGAACACAACCAAAGTCATTGAAATGTAAAGTCTTACCTGTGTGTCATTGGAAGTCCTGACGGATCACAGATGTTCAGTTGTCCTCATCCTCATCCTCTGCCTCCTCATCCTCACTGTCCACAGGGTCAACTGCTGCCAAAGGGACATCTCCAGTCTCCTTCTCATGCAGAAAAGGTACATGCCGTCTGAGGGTCAGGTTGTGCAACATGCAGCATGCAACTACTATCTGGCAGACCTTTTTGGGTGAGTAGCACAGGGATCCACCTGTTAGATGGAGGCACTGAAACCTGGCCTTCAGGAAGCCAAAGGTTCTCTTAATTATCCTTCTGGTTCGCCCATGTGCCTCATTATAACGTTCTTCTGCCCTTGTCCTGATTCCTCACAGGGGTCAGCAGCCATGATTGGTTTGGGTAACCAGAGTCACCTGCAATTTTTGAGGCACACCATTTAGCCACAAACTATCCTATATGGCCCACGCCATACCCATACACCAACATATACTGGGTGGGAACCGGGGCTCACCTATTAGCCACACCCTGTGCCTCTGTAGTTGGGCCATCACATTTGGGATGCTGCTATTTCTCAGAACAAAGGCATCATGCACCGACCCAGGATACTTAGCATTGACGTGGGAGATGTACTGGTCCCGCAAGCACACCATCTGCACATTCATGGAGTGGAAACTCTTACGATTCCTGAACACCTGCTCATTCTGGAGTGTGGGGGGACAAACGCAATATGTGTTCCACCAATTATATTGGGAATATGTCCCATTGCATAAAACTCGGCCTTCACAGTGGCCAAATCCTCAACCTGGGGGAATGCAATGTAGCTGCACTTGTGTTTTATCAGGGCCACTACTGTTGTCAGCACTAGTGAGAACATTGGCTGAGACACTTACGCTGCTAATCCCACTGTCACTTGGAAAGAACCAGTTGCCAGGAAATGGAGTACTGATAGCATTTGCACAAGGGGGGGGATCCCAGTGGGGTGACGGATAGCAGATATCAGGTCAGGTTCCAATTGGGCACACAGCTCTGTGATTATGGCCTTGTCCAGTCTATAGGTGAGTATTATGCGCCTGTCCTCCAGTGTAGCCAATTCCCCGTTTGAACACGGGGGTAAAACTGTAAAAACTGTAAACTTCACACTTATATAGCGCACTACTCACCCGTTAGGGTCTCAAGGCGCTGTACGCATACCTCTGTGGAACCCCTCCTGGCTTTTCCCTGTGAGGTGCCCACTCCTGGACAGCCCCAGGGTGAACCAAGGCATCCAAGCGCTGTGAGGGCCGTTTGTGGAGATTAAGCAAGCTATTGCCCAGAGTTACAGATTGGGAGCCATTAATTAGATTAGGCACCAAGGCGAGAATTATCTGGTCCTAGGGAATTGAGCCCAAGACCCACCGAGGTGGGAATTGAACGCTGGTCCCGGGCCAGATCCCTGCATCAGGGTCTGCCGCTCTAACCATTGTGCCACACTTCTCCTGAATGTGGGTATGTCTCCATCTCCTATTCATCTGCAGCGTTAGGAATCTATGGGACAAAATCTATGGGACAAAAGAGTGAGGAGCCTGTCACAAACTGAACACTGGAGCCACAACAGTAGTTTGCATTCTGTGAAAATGTAATGGGTCAGTGTGATTTGTCCAATATGTGCCTATTTCTCCTGTGACGCAGCATTATTTCATAAGGCTCCCCCCCTTGAAATTACCAACTCCTGTCCTGTATGGAGGGACAAGTTGAAATGAGGTAATTCTGCTGATGTTGTGCGCCGTGGCAGAAGGCGGTCGGGAACCGCCGTGCAACTCCTCATTGGTTAATATTGGGCCCTATGGGTACAGTGGCAATGGTGATCTACGCCGGTGGTGACGGTATGCACTGCCGCGGACGTGACGGCCATTTTCTACCATATTCCTCACTTGTTACCTGACCTTCCATAAGAGAGGACCTACACTGCATGTGCTGCTTTGACCTGCGTCTGGAACCTACCATGACACCCAACAGCCATCCACCTCACAACAGCATACAGCCCATGCACCTGCACCCAAATCCAGCAGACAAACACCTCCAACAACCACTCCCTCATCCTCCACTCCCATTACCTCTCCCTCTTCCCTCCCCAATGTCTCTAAAAAGCTTTTCCTTTCCACCATTGACCTCTTCCCTACCCTCCACCCCGTCCTCTACGTATGGCCAGGGTATCAAGAACCCAGCCAAGCACCTCAGCCACACAGTCCACAGGCCCACTTCCATCTGCACCTACTCATGGTGGAAAGGATTCCAGGCCACAAATCCTGAAGGGGAAGGAGCCTGCACCAGCCAGTCGAAAGTGGGAGGAGCCTGGACCAGCCAGCAGAAAGGAGAAGGAGTCTGCACCAGCCAGAAGAAAGAGGAAGGAACCTGGACCAGCAAGCAAGTAAGAAGGTGAAGGAGCCTGCACCAGCAAGCAAGAAGGGGAAGGAGCCTGCACCAGCAGCTGTCACCGAGCCCCCACCACCAACCGTGGTTGTGCAGCCATCAGTGAGTGCAGGGGCTGAGCAGGAGCCTCCCTCTACCTCCACCACCACCACAGTGCAGGCATCACATGGTGCAGGGGCTGAGCAGGAGCCTCCCACTACCTCCGCCACCACCACAGTGCAGGCATCGCAGGGTGCAGGGGCTGAGCAGGAGCCTCCCACTACCTCCACCACAACCACAGTGCAGCCGTCTGAACCGCCGGATGCAATGTGATCCAGACTCCATGGGCTGCTGTGCGGCCTGTCCTCTCCAGAACCAGTGGGAAGACACCCACCAAGAGACTGTGGCCTTTCACTCCCCAGGACCAAGCACAGAGTATTTTGCCCCCTCCAGAACCAGTGGGCAAGTCACCCACTCCAGAGACTGTGGTCCATCACTCCCCAGGACAAAGCACAGTGCATGTTACCCCCTCAAGAACCAGTGGACAAGTCACCCACTCCAGAGACTGGTGTCCATCACTCCCTAGGACAAAGCCCAGGGCATGTTGCCCCCTCCAGAACCAGTGGGGATGACACCCACTTGAGAGACTGTGGCCTTGCACTCCCTAGGACCAAGCACAGGGCATGTGCCCCCTCCTGAACCAGTGGGGTATTCACCCATTTGAGAGACTGTGGCCTTACACTCCCCAGGACCAATCACAGGGCATGTTGCCCACCCAAAACCAGTGGGGATGACACCCACTTGAGAGACTGTGGCCTTGCACTTCCTAGGACCAAGTACAGGGCATGTTGCCCCCTCCAGAACCAGTGGGGTATTCACCCATTAGAGAGACTATGGCCTAGTACTCCCCAGGACCAAGCACAGGGCATGTTGCACCCTCCATAACCAGTGGGCAAGTCACCCACACCAGAAACTGTGGCCTTGCACTCCCCACAACCAAGCACAGGGCATGTTGCCCCCTCCAGAACCAGTGGTCTTGTTTCTGCATCCGGCTGAGGTGCCCTCCCCCCCTTGAGGTACTTGCCTATTTGTGAACTGATGCCCCTGCAGTGTTCTCTCTATGTTGATGCAGGTAACAAGTGGGGCCTTGGACTTTGCCCTGTTGGCATGTGGACCACACGAACAGAGGACTGGGCAGTGACCCCTTTTTTTAATGTTTGTACATATCTGTTGCATTGGCAAAATTATTATTAATACTGTGTTGATCTTATTATGATCACTTTTATAAATTCCTGTTGTCCTTGCATTATTCAGTGGATTTACGGGGATTAACTTGTTTTCTCGGGTAGCTCGTTGTGTGTATGGTGTGTGTGTCTAGGGTTTATATGGTGCGTGTGTGTGTGTCACTCTTGTTTTCCTCCCCCCCTCCCTTGTGTGATAGGCGGCTGTACTCACCATCATCGTCTTTGCTGGTGTTGGTGTTCGTGGTGGAGCAGGAAGTAGAATATCAATGGGAACACTGGCAGTTCTGGTTCCATGGTGGCGTGGTTCTTCCCTGTGTCTCCAATGGTAAGCCCTTTCACTTCAGTGCAGTGTTTCCACCAGGCTTTTGATGTAGTTGGTACCACCTGGAAAAGGTGACAGATTATGTAGTCATAATATGGTGGGCGTAACTTTGAATTCTGCCTGGCTGTAGGCGGCTACCGCCATGGTGCCTGTTGTTTCTGCCCTGGTGGTCGGTGTGGTACATTGGCTGTCTTTCGGAGATCTTTCCGCCATGGTCATAATTTGGCTGTAGTTACCGCCAGCCTGTTGCTGGTATTACCGCTACTTTATCACTGACCGCCAGGGTCTTAATGAGGGCCTTAGTATTTATGACTCCTTGTCTAAGGAGGTGACTGAATCTCACTGCCTTGGGGTCTTGTTTAAACAGGCAGGCAAAGTTAGGACTATCTGAGTTTAGTCCTCTTGAACCTGATCAATTAGGTGCTCTATGGTGGAGGGTGAAATCAGGCTCCCCAATGACCCGGCCTTGCTGGTGATTCTGGAGAGAGGCAAGGAGGCAGTTCTCCTAGGGTTATGTGACCTCCTTAATATATCTTTTACATTAGGACAAGTTCCCTTGAATTGAAAACAGGCTATTGTGGTGTCATTGCTAAAAAACCTTCCCTTGATCCCGCAAAACCTGTAGACCTGAGGTCATTCTCATTGCTTCCTTTCTTCACCAAAGTGGTCGAGAAACACATGAACGATAAGTTGATAGAATTCCTTGAAGCAAAGGAGCTCTTACATGAGGCAAAATAGGGCTTCCACCTGCAGTGCAGCACGGAATTGGCTCTATTGTTAGCATCTGAATCCTTGAGACAGGTAGCGGACGGAGGGAAAACTTCTGATCTGATTATGCTGGATCTAAGAGCAGCTTTCGACTCGTCTCCCATAATACACTGCTGGAAACATTGTGGAAGAGCCAGAGCTCTTGTGATTAGCTGCATTCCTCCAGATTCATACCTTTCAGGTGGTTTAGCAAGTGTTTTCTTTGGAGGTGGTGCCACTGCATCAGGGGGTGCCACAAGGCTCAGCATTGAGCCCTACTTTGTTTAATCTGTACATGCACCCCCTGATGTCACAGAGCATCATGGTTTTAACATTATATCATACGCTGATGACACGCAGCTTATAATCACTCTCTCTCAGGATCTGTCTCCCATCTCATATTTTGTCTGGTTGACCTTGCGGAATGGATGTCCCATAGCTACCTCAAGTTTAACACTGGTAAAACTGAAGTATTGCTAGTTGGGAAACAGCCCTCAATTTGGTCCTCTGCATGGTGGCCTGTTGTACTGGGGACTATACTGGCAACCCAGTCGAAAGTGAAAAACCTTGGTGTTTAGTTTGTTGCCAAGCTATGCTTTTAGAGCCAACTTTCCTGTCTGGCAGGGAAGTGCTTCAGAATTCTGGAAATTCTGAGCTTAATCACAGGTTTTCTTCATGTGGAGCCCAGGAAATCTGGTATCCAGGCCTTAGTTATCTAGAGGCCGGACTACTGTGATGTGCTGTATTTTGGCGTATCACAAGGCAGACTGGCTAAACTTCAGGGAGTGCAGAATGCAGTGACACATCTTTTGTTTAACATCCTCAGACAGGCACCTACTGGGGCTTCCCAGTGATAAATCCTTATCACAAATGGCATTTCCCATAGAGACTGCCTGAAATGGTCTGCTGCCCATGTGCATGCCAATAACTCTTTTTCTATCACAGAATAGTTTCTTTTGGGCACCCTCAAAGCTCAAGAAGCGTATGGCACAACATACTCTTCATGTGTCTCTGTTTGTAGCAGCATGGCCCTCTAACTGTAATTGCTATCATGCACCGCAATTATACATTCCTTACTAAGATCAAAGAAAAAGTGCATTGGCCAGCTCTTGTCCTGTGAAGCCCTCCACAAAAACTAATTGTTTTTTCTTGACAATTTACATAAACACAACTTTCGAAGCATAGTTGTCAATAAACCTAGAATAAAGCTCTGTGAGACCCAAACGTGATAACAGTTGTTCCTTTTTTTGTGGAACAGGGGCATCTTCTACAGCTTTAACATGATCCTGTTTAGGTTTAATACCATTTTTAGATGTACAGTGAGAAAGATATTCTACCTCTTCACATTTCAATTTACTCTTATATTCCTTCAAGGTCAGACCCTTCTGACATAGCCTTTGAAGAACCGCTCTTAGATTGGATTAATGTTACTCTTCATCCTTACCATTCACCAAAATATCATCTTGGAGTGCTATGTCTCCATGTCCTTCCAGTGTGACAAATGCAGTCAGGTGGTGTGACTCTTCTTGTAATTTAATCTGATGATAAGCACTGGAAAGGTCCAATGTGGAGAAAACTGTTGCCCCAACCAGTGTAGAAACCAGTTCTTCACTTGAATAAAACTTGAATCTTTCCATTACAGTGTTAATTCTTTCCCATATCTATTGGCCAACTGTTTTAGAACATAATCAAATATGTCTAAATTACCTGGATTTTCCACAGGACACAACATTTGAAATTCCTTGAAACCCATTCCACCTCAAGTATGCTTTAACAAAACTAGTGTTAATTGTGGAGTATGTTCCCCCCCTTCCAAGACATCAACATATGCCAAAAACATAGGGAACCATAGTTCCCACTCCATCGGAGGACTACCCTTAGATGGTAAAAACAGAGGTGGAAGATCAATGCTAGACATATTTCTCTAGCATTTCAGATCAACAAAAAAAACAAAAAAATACCTGCCCATAAGAATAAATACAAATCACCTGTAATTACCAAAATAATGAAAATGTGACCTACTCACTCAGTATGGTCGCATAATAATAATAAAGTAAATAATATAATAGTTCCAGAAACATAAAACTTTTCAGCACAGTTCAAGGGTGAGGCTAACGCCATGGACATGCTCTTCTGCATAGCACTACAATGGTGGGCATATCACCGTAAATATTTTTCCTTTTATATATCACTGTACAGGTGAGCATATCACTGTATATATGCTGTCATATGGTGAGTGCATCTCCGTGCACGCATTCACCAACAGTACGCTGAATAATCAGCCCTAGGCAAAATTATAAACATTAGACCTTATGTAATTAATAGAATAGTGAGCATATCACTGTAAAGATGCTCTTAAATGGTGAGCATATCACCGAGCAACCACTTGTGATTCTTCCACAGATTATATTTGGTGAGCATATCACCTTACACTCACAGTATATTTTGCCCAAATAAAGATGATCGCCACATGACTCCATTGTAGCATGGCTTTGTGCTGTCCATCTGCAGATCACATGTGAAGCAGCGAGTCTAAGGAATCAGGAGCAGACTAATCACTTGAGAATGCTCATGCACTGAGTCCTTCGAATGTCTTGATGGACAGCGGCAGAATGTGTGCTCAAGTAATGAGCCAATCTTGTGCTAGAGGAAACTCAAAAACTGTGTCAGAAGGCAATCTCCAGCCAACTGCTCACCCAAAGCTTTTGTTTATGTGCTGCTACACTGACCTCTGCCAAGAATTTTCCACAGCTTCGCCCACGATTACACACCCATACACAGCCAGAGTAACAACAGCTATCCCTGAGGAGAACAGTGCACAAAACAAACAAGTGGATGCTTCTGTAGGCACGGTGGCTACTCCTGCTCCCAAGTCATCACCAAATATGTTGGAAAGAAGGCACTCCAGCAAGAAGATTCATGGTAAATTTATTTCTTCAAATACAAGAATAACCACAACTAATGCCAGCAAAGGTCTCTAGCTTATTCCAACTGCCTCGAGTAGAACCTCCACAACCTTCCAGAAAGACATTCCACCCACACATTCCACCTGCATCCTGGACCTTTCAGGTTCCACCAGGTTCCAAGATACAAAACACAGCATTGATGTTGGCTAGGTAGGCCATCCTGCCAGGATGGGAGTGGCAGAGCTGTTCCCTGCACCACCTACATTCTAAAGGGATGCCTTCAGGAAACACACCAAGGAACCTGACACCAGTCTTTTGTCAACTAAATCTTCTTGGAGCCATGGTGGAAGGGGTAGAGAAAGAGAAATACTTTCCAGAACCAGATGTAGGGTGTAGCTGGGATGTCACCTCCACTTCAAAAGCTGGCACCAGGTACCAATATTGGACCTGAAGAGCCACCTTTCAATACCTGCGGACATTACAAAAGAAGGAATGCCTTCCTCCTCAGAGGACTGCCCCACTGCTACCAGATGCCTGTCCTACTGCTTGAGGCTTAGCTTGTTCCCCCACAGGATTTCCCTGCGGCATGAGGCCTGCTCTGCTCTGTGGGAAAGAAGACTGGGCCTGCTCCCTTCATCCCAAGCTACTTGAGTGACTCCAATGGTCAGTTGACTGTCCTCCTTTTCTGAGCTACAGGGACACAACAAACTCCAGAGGCCTCCCTCCAATTACCAAGCTGATCTGGTTTAATTGGGCCTGCCTGTGTCCTGCTGGCATCTTCTAGAGTGAGTTGCCTCTCCGGGTCCTGACAACCACCAGCGCAAAGCTCCAACTCTTTACGCTACAGCGACCGCTAATGACAACCGGCAACACAAGATCTGCACTTCATGTTACAGCAACAACAGTCCACGGGGTGACCGCCAACACAAAGCTCCAGCAAAGACCTTCCGTGACACCCGACTGGACCTTTGTAGTACAGTGACAACCATTCATGGTGCCAGGCCAGCTCTTCGTGCTTCAACATGGACCACCTGCAATGTTCTCCTTGCTCCACACATCTTCCTCCATTCTGAACTGGACTCCTCGCACCTGACTTTGAGAAGGTAACTTTTTCAGTGGGACTAACCTGGGCCCTATATTCAGTCTACACTCCATCGCCGTCACTTGAACTCGTGACTTTCCCCAGTATATCATGACCAAATAACTGTGAGTGGCTCTTTATGCTTTTATGCACTATACTTTTAAAGGGCATATCTCCTATTCTGCTGAATGGATGTTTCTCATTCTGGTTTAATTGTATTTATTAAAATGTATTCTATTCTTCCAGATTGGTTTGGAATTCGTCCTGCGTTGTGTTTTCACTTTATTACTGTTTGGATGCTTCAATATACTTTACACAAGTTAAGCCTGACTGATTTTGTGCCAGGCTTCCAGAGGGATAAGTGCACGTTAATTTAGTGACTTTTCTGGTTCACCTCATTGACAAGAATTGACAGTGCTTGAGAAGGCTTCTCACCCCCTCAACCAATAACTCAGTTTCTTACAGTGATATGTTGGATGTACTGACTGACAGAAGTGCAATCTATGTAGTCCAGCCTTTGAAGAGCTTGGGGGTGCAGGAGGGATAAACTTAAAAATGTATGGAACATGATCTGAAAAGGGGGTCATCTTTGTTTCCAGAAAATAAAAATCTGATGAAACTTAAGAGTTCACCAAAACTTTTTTCAATGACTGTAATTATTTTATCAAGAGCTAAAGATTCAGGATCATGCTGAAGAAACTAAGGGGCATATTTAGGAGCCCCTAACGACTCCTTGAGTCACATTAGCATAATTGTTGTTTACGCTAATGTGGCCCAACAAGGCCAAAAGTGCTGCGCCAGGTATACAAAGAGGTGCAATGCATTCATTGAGCCACATTGTAACCCTTTTCCTGTGCCAGGCATAATATATGCAAAGGAGGCATTCCCCGGTTAGGGTGGTCGAAAAAATGGTGGGTAGAAACCTAAGAGATTTCTTTGTGTCATTCGTATCAGCAGTTTTAACGCCTACTCAGAGGAGCCGTTAAAAGGAGGCTCCCATTGGTTTCGATGGGCCTCTGAGTGCTTTGCAGGATTAGCATCAGAATATTTGATGCTAATCCTGCAAAGCGCCAAACTAGCATAAAAAATTCTGATGCTAGTTCCCTAACTACTGCCATGGTGCACCGTATATTAAATATGGCACACACATGGTAGCGTTAGGGGGGCCGCTAATGGCACAAGAAAAGTGGCACTGCACTAGGTGCTGCTCCACCTTAAATATATTTTATGGTTTACCAGATTAAGCCTTAAGGGTTTAATAATGGTTGTATGATAGAACCACATATCCCGGAACACTTCATGCCTTAACAACACAGTCTGAACAATGACTGGATTGTTTCCATGCATGCCTTTACTATGCATGCCTTTACAATGAATTTTGCCATAAAAAAGCATGCCTAGTAAAGGCATGTGTGGAAACAACATTTGAAACGGCATGTGGGGTTCTTTCATGCAACCCCCACCTGCCCTGAGCCCCAAAACTACTCCTCCCCCTAATACCTAACCTACCCTGACCCCCCACCTGTCTTGAGCCCTAAAAAAACTATCCCAATCCCCACCCCACCCCTAAATACTAAAGTACCCCCACCCGCCCTTAACCCTAAGGAATCGACCTGACCCATACTGAGCCCTAAAAAAAACTACCCCACCCTTGCCCCTTATAACTAAATTACCCTGACACAAGGAGGTTGAGTTTGATCCAAGAAGTGCCGGCCCAGTGTTCTGCCTGCTTCTGATCACCTAAAGCCATTCAGTTCTCACTTGCCCTTCACTGACAGTAGCCTCTTCCCAGCCTGGGAATCCACCAATGACTATGTCACAGATGGAAGTTGAAATCACGTCTTCATTCCTCTGCGTGCACCTGTGTACTCCAACCTTCTAAACCAAACTTTCATTCTATTCTATTCTAGGGATTACATCACATTGATACAGAGTCCACTGGGAGTCAGAAAGGTTCCATTCTAAATTATGCAAGACACTACATCTCCCTCCTCTAGTAAATGAAAATTTAAAGGTTTTATAAAATCATTAGACACACACACAAACACACACACATATATATATGTAACACACACACACATTTATATAAAGAACTCTCGGACACACGTGGATGCATTTGCCAACTGCAGATTTAATATTGCAGATGGTTTACACCCAACGTGTTTCAGTCATAGCCTTGATCATGATGTGGGGCACAAAACACTTTCTTACATTTAAACTCACCAAACAGTGACAACTGGCAATCTTAATTATGAGACATTACTAGGTGATTGGGTGGATCAAGGACTCCTTGACTGGGAGGAATATCAATTCCTGAGATGTCAGCACCCACGTATTCCAGTATTATATTTACTACCCAAATTATCAAACAAATGCTGTGGGACCACCAGGCAGACCTATTGTGTCAGCTATTGGTTCTTGTTTTAGAGAATATCTGGATCATTACCTCAGGGCATTTGTTACATCATTACTGGCCTAAGTGAGTGATACAACACACTTTCTCACTTAAATAGAGGAGGTTCACTGGGGGAAGATGATCTATTAATGACTTTGGATATGGGCAGTCTATATACCAATATGTGACACAATTTAGGTATTGTAACAGTTAGGCATTTTTAAAGGCACATTCACTCTCATTACTATTAGATATTGAAATGTTTGTGAGCATGATCTCATGCTGTCTGGTGAATATTTTTTTCCTGTTTGATAAACAAGTGAACTGCCAGGTTCAGGGTACTGCCATGGGCACCTGCTTTGCCACCACCTATGCAAATGTGTTCATGTGCTGGTGGGAAGAGCAGGTGTCCACACAGCTTACTGCACTTGAGGATTATGTTATGAAGTGGTTGCGCTTTGTTGATGATATATTTTTGATCTGGAAGGGTAGTCGAACATCTGCTGTTAAAATTGTAGCAGAACTCAACAGGAATCCCTTTAATAGCCAATTGACAGAACAAATCAGTGGGACCAGTATAGTGTTTCTGGATGTATAAGTGGAGATAGATAAGGATGAATTGAAAACTAAGCTCTACAGAAAACCAACTGTGGGCAACAGTTCACTGAGTGCCTCTAGCCTGCATCGATCTAAACTCATATGTAGTATTCTTTCTGATCAGTTGCATGTGAGATGTAACTGTAGTACAGAAATGGCATTTCAGGAGGAAATCAAAACTATGACAAAAAGATTTAAGGCCAGGGGTTATAGACAAAACATAATTGACCAGGCCATCAAGAAAGTATAGATGTGTGAATGAACTAATCTGCTTTATGCAGGACAAAAGCAGACCATGATAAAAGCAGATCATGATAAAGAATGTGTTAGATTTGTTACCACATTCTCCAGCCAAGATTTCAATGTAAGAAAAATCCTTAGAAATAATTGGCCTATTTTGAAAACAGACATCTTGGAGAAATATATTCCTGAAACCCACAGGTTACCTTTCGAAGGAGTAGGTCACTGAAGGACAGTCTATGTCAAAATATAGTAACTACTGAAACAAAGAAGAGAGATCAATGTGCTGGTTTTTACTGTTGCATGCATTGTAAGGCCTATACAGAAAGTCATAATTGTACAGAATTTAGGATTCCTGGCAGTGAGAAGAATTTTAGGATCAATGGGATATATAATTGAAATACCACTTATTGTGTGTATGCTTTGACTTGTCTCTGTGAGAAAATGTATATTGGTAGTATGATTCATAAAGCTAAAAAACGTACGTAGTAATAATTTATTATGTCAAGTAGCAAGTCCCTTTTTTGCAGTACATTTTCAGAATGATAGGCTTCTACACTTCCTGGTTCTTGATGCAATTGCTCCGGATATTCGGGGAGGTAATAGAGAACAGAGACTGAGAATCCTGGAATCCCGCTATATTTTAGATTTTAACACTTTGCACCCTGAGGGCCTGAATTTGAGTGAATAATTAAGTGTTCATATTGTATGAAGAGTATATAGGCAATTGTTTTCTCTAGCTATTTGTGTGAGGGGATATAATATTCATGATTTTAACATGTTTTGTATGTATATATTTGGTTTTAGAGGTTGTCACTTGGTGAATGACACGTGTTACCTTAATGGCACATAGATTTTGTTGCAAATGCATTAGACTACACAATACCACCTGCTTACAGCACCTTTTGTTGTAACTGCATGAGACTACATAATACCACCTTTATGTGGTACATACTGTTGCAACTGCAGGACTAGTACATAGTATTATCCTTAAGCTGCACCTCCACCCACCTTAATGCGTTTCAGGGGATGAATCATTGACTGTATGTTTGTGGGGGGGTTAATGGTTACTTAAGATTGGGTATGCATGTATGGTAACTTTGGTAGATCACTCTTGGAGTTAATATTTATTCAACTCACTTGAGTTTTACAAATAGACATGGAATTACCAGGCTATAATGTAATTTTAGCCTCCTTGGACATAATTGAGCAGTATTTATGAAGGTATTCATTAATATATTTGTGATGCTTTTTTTATGATAACGGAGAGTGACATTCACATATCCTATTTTACATTGATATCACAACTCAGGTATTGGTGTTGCATAGGTTCTCATTATCCCAATGAGGCTACTGGGGTTGGGCGGGAGAATCACAAGGATCGGAGGGTACTAACTACACTTCCACACCATGTGACGCCTGTCGGCCTAATCCGGATTTTCCGGCTAACTAGCAGCACCTCATCTCTGCCCAAGAACAGGGATGATTGTGGCAACCGGGGGCATGACAAGGAAGACTCTCCGGGGGAATTGTGGTCAATCAGATCTCATCCCTTTCTCTCAGTTACATTAGTCTCACACAGGCAAAAACAAACAGAGGCAGAATGTAGTTCAATAAGGATTTGTTGATGTAACTCCATCTTATATAAAATGGCATGTATTGCAATAACTAGGATGATAAAACACACTAAAAGCAAAAGGGTGACAAGGAGTGTGAAATACAAGAAAGCCCCACCATACTGTCACTCGAAGTGTTCTATAACTTTCCTACCTCAGGTATGTTAGAGCACAGCATAATAAGCCCTAAACTGCCCTTCAGGTTTCCTCCCTAGTAAGACATCATCCCCATACCTGAGCAAGGTAGCCTGTAAGCAAAAGAGCCACAACCATCTCCATGTAGGTTAGTGATTTGGTAGTCTATGGGAGCAGCTGTAGCAAACACAATCAGCATACAGTCGTGGTCATCTGGCTGGAATCTCCCTCTAACGTGTATGGGACAAAGGAGTGTTTTATAATAAAACAGCTGATATTCTAAAAAAAGGTCTCCACCTTGTATATGTATGTGTCTATGAATGTTGGATACACAGCATACCACTTTTGCTTGCAATCCTATCTGACTGAAGCCTTGAGAAAGGCACAAAGTTAAATGTTTAAAACATGATGCTTTCTTAGGCGAAGGAACACATAGATAAAGAAAAAGAAAACAACACCACAAATGTGGCTAATGCTAGAAAAATAAAGCGGTGCTGAAGAAAATGTAACAGGGCTAAAGTGGACAAAGGCAGGCCTAGTTCGCTAAAATAATGTGTCTAAAACATGGCTAAAAAAGCTATACAACATTGGGAATTGTGATTAGTTAAACTAATGGACCTCCAATACACGAATGTACATATACAACTCAGTTATGTAATGTATGTACCTCTGTTCACATATGTGATGCACTATAAGATGTGGCAAAATGCATAGATGTTTAAGTGGTGTGTATGCTTAAATTGATTGATCTATTTGGACTGGGATGGAGAAATATGCCGTTGTGATATGACTGTTGACATTTGAATAAGAATATGACATATTGTAGTGATTATTAACAATTATTTGTAATGAGTATGAATGCTAAACAAATAATTGGAGTTAACAGTTGTTGCAGTGTTTTTCTAAATCTGAAAGTATATGGCTGGTATGCATTTCATAAGTAATAGAAAAAGGTTCCAAGACGGCGACCGTTTTGAGACTATTGCAAGGGACTGTAAACTTCTTGTGCCCATTCTTTTTGGTTTCACTCTTTTGTTTACACTGTTTGGTGAGTATAAATGTAAGAAAATGTTTGGTGCCCCATACCGTGATCAAGGCTCAGGCCGAAACGCGCTGGGTGTAAACCATCTGCAATATTGAATCTGTAATTTGCAAACTCATCCACCAGAGTTAGAGAATTCTTTCAAGTGAGGAGACTACAGTATATTTGGGACATATTTGGACCACTGGAGCTCTTCTTGGACTGCAAGGACAAAGAGCCTCCCAAACTCTGGGTGAAAGTTGGAATATATATATATATAGATATAGATATATTTCACTGAAAAAAACAAAGGTTACAGGGATGTTACAGTTAGGAAATAGAATTAAAAGAAACATAGAAATTCACTTAAAGAAACAAAGGTTACAGGGTCGTTATAGTTAGGCTCACATTTTAAAAGTACCAAACCATAGAAATTCATCAGTTATAGTTAGAGTTATCTCAAGGAACTATAGCTCGTGCCCTT
Organism: Pleurodeles waltl; assembly: GCF_031143425.1. Taxonomy (NCBI): domain Eukaryota; kingdom Metazoa; phylum Chordata; class Amphibia; order Caudata; family Salamandridae; genus Pleurodeles; species Pleurodeles waltl. The sequence goes on along the minus strand of NC_090448.1, from coordinate 931,408,297 downwards.
GGTAACTATAACTTTGTGGCCCTATACATACAAATTTGGATTTTCTTTAATATCGCACAAACTACTGAACGGATCTACACCAAGAGCTACCTTTCTGCCAAATTTGGTGTAGTTCTGTCCAGTGTTTCGGGTGCTATTCCTGTTCAAAATCCCTACAGAAAAATGAATAGCAAAAAAGCATTTTGGGACCCCCTTTTTCTTGGCCCCTGCTTGACAGATCACCCTAAAACTTTCCAGACAGACGCTGACTTGAGCGTTATATTTTCTTGGGAGGTTTTGTGAACATGCATCAAACAGTACCAAAGTTATTAGCAGAACAAAAAATGCTTTTGCTATAGGAATTAGGGGCCAGATGTAGGTACAAAAAAATTTGCGACTCGCAATTTGTGAGCATGTGCGACTCGCAATTTGCGTGCCGCTAACTGGAATGCAAGTAGAATTTGCGCGGACAAATTGCGACTCGCACCCGGAGTCGCACGGCGGATAGCGAGTCCGCTGTTTGCGAGGTTGCTTTTTGCGACCGCGCAAAAAACGGACTCGCAATTTGCGAGTGGGTGTCGCAAATTGCAACTGTGCTGAAAATTGAAAGCAGGTGCTGCAGAACACTCCAGAAACCACTCCAGAACATCAGGAAAACACTTCCTGGCACATGATGATGACATCACAGCCAGGAAGTTTACAAATACACCTGGGAGGAGGGAGGGCCACACCCTTTTTAACTGCAGCACAGCTAACAGAGCACCAGCAACCATGGCTGACACTCCCAGGAAGAGAGAGCTGAAGTTTGCAGAGAAGGAGCTGGAGGTGCTCACAGATGAGTGCTGTCAGTACCATGATGAGCTTTTTGGGAAGGCAGCCCTCAATGTGCCAGACTCTGCCAAAAACGAATTTGGCAGGAAATCCAGGAGAAGGTAAACTCCTTGGGGGTCAGCTACAGGAGTGTGGATGAACTAAAGAAGAGGTGGTACGACCTCCGCTCCCGGACCAAGGAGAGGGTGGCAGAAAGGCTCCGGGAGATGAGAGGCACAGGAGGGGGACCATCTTCCATAACACCACCCACACCCCTGGAGGAAAGGGTGGAGGAGACCCTGGAGCCTGAGTCAGTAACTGGATTTGGAGAACTGAACACCTCTGAGCCCGGAACATCAACCGGTGAGTACCATGTGATATGCCTGTACCCCCATCAATGCCATACCCCCACCCACCATGTACACAGGGGCATGCACAACCAAGATAGCTCCATTTCAGAGTAGCAAATACCAACATGATGCATTATGGGCAATGTAGTCAAGTAGGCAGTTAATAGGCAAATGTTTATTAGGAAGTGTTCAACAGATAGTAGACACTGACAGTGTTTTCCCCATGTCCCACAGGTCTCCCACAAGACACCCCCACCAGCCAAAGCAGCCAGGTTTCAATTGTCAGCCAGCCCCATGAGGAGACAACAGGAGCAGCCACCACTCCCACCTGCACCACCAACACCATCCCCTCTCTGGCAACACCCGCTGCAACAGTGGTCTTGGAGTCTGCACCAGTAACAAGCCGGAGTGCCACTTCACACATCACAGGGCCTCCACTGCTGTGCAGGCGACGCAGGATGAGGAGAGCAGGGCAGCAGGCAGAGTCAGGGCTTCCATCCACAACACCGACGGAAGCACAACTGCTACGGGGTCAGCGCCTGCAGAATCAACAGTTAGGGCGGATTAGTGGGGTTCTGCAGCGCTTCGAAAGGAACCATGCAAACAGCATGCAGCAGGTTCATGCACAACTGGAGGTCATTGGCAACAACACAGGTGACCTAGCCCTGTCAATGCGCGAACTGGTGGCTGGACTGCTTACGCAGAGTGAGGGTGCACGGCGCAGGGACCGCGAGCTGCTCCAAAGGCTGGACAGGATGGCCTCCTCTATTTGCAGACTGGCAGTGAACACAACTGGGCTGTCAAGGAGAACAGTCAGCCTCCAGGTTGACATGGGCCACTTTGCGGGTGATGTGGCAAGGGGCCTGGGCCAGATCACCCATGTGATAGACCTCATGGAGGCACGGTAGGTGTCCTGGGGTACAGGGGACACCCCACAAGACAGTGAGGAGGGCTCCACTGTCAGCAGTGTCTCTGCTGGTGACACCAGGGTGCTATGGAGTGGGAGTACAAGGCAGAGCACTGCTGAGCAACCTGGTACCAGCCAGGCTGGCCGAGCCCGCCGTAGGCTGTGAACTAACCACTGTCCCTGATGTTGGGGCACATGATGGCAATGTGTCCCATGCCAGGTGGACTTTTTGAACTGTTCAGTTTTTCCTTGTATATAGTTTGGTTTTTGCACATACTAAATAATTTGTTTGTTACACTTAACACATGGAGTGTTTGTTCTCTTGGTGAGTATGGTAAAAGTTGGCACGTACCTTCCAAAGTATTGGGTTGCAATGTGTTCCCATCTCAGTCTGCCTTGATTTGCGATGCTCCTATCCCCATGATGGCGATGTGGTTGCTCTTGCTCTTCATCCTCAGAATCTGGGTCTGCAAGGGTGAGAGGTAGCCCACGTCGGGTGGCAATGTTGTGCAGGATAGCGATTGCGACAACTATTTTGAATACCGTTATGGGGGTATACTGGAGGGCACCTCCACTTCGGTGGAGGCATCTGAACCGTGCTTTCAGCAATCCAAAGGTTCTTTCAATCAAGTTCCTGGTCCTCTTATGTGCACTGTTGTATCGCCTCTCACATTCATTGCTGGGTGTTAAGTACAGAGTCAGTATCCATGGCTGTAGTGCATATGCACTGTCACCTGTTGGGCACAAAAAGTACACTGTTAGAAAGTTCAGGTTGGTGTGCACATTGATCTGTGTGCATATCTACAAGGTGTATGCAGCTCTACCTAGGAGGTATCCATCTCCAAACTCCCCACGTTCCAGGCGCTGGTGTATCCCACTGTGCCTAAAAATGTAGGAGTCATGTGTACTGCCTGGAAATTTAGCTACCATGTCAGTGATGACATAATGGGCGTCACAAACAACCTGAATATTGAGTGAGTGGGTACACTTTCTATTGCGGAACAGATATTCCAGGTTTGCAGGAGGGCATATTTGAATATGTGTCCCATCTACACAACCTATGACATGGGGAAAGTTGTCAATCCGGTAAAAGTCTAACTTGGTACTGTTGATTTCTGCCTCATTCCTGGGTAGGTATATGTATCGGGACATATGTGTGAGTAAGGCATCTAGGAATGCCCTGAGGAACCTTGATAGTGCACTTTGGGATACCCCACCTGCCACAGCAATGACCCCCTGATAGCTCCCCGAGGCCAAGAGGTGCAGTGAGCATAGCACTTGCACATGCGTAGGGATGGCGCAGCTGAGCACAGTCTGGCGTTCTAGCTGTGGTTTGAGTAAATCTATTAAATCTAGTATAGCTGCGCTGCTAAGTCTGTATTTATCATATATTTCCTCCTCAGTTTGCTGGAAGAGTGTCTGCCTTGTTCTGTAAATCTTCTCCTGTCTCTGGCTCCTCCTCCTCCTCTGCTGGGCTGCATGGGCTCTCCTCCTCACTCCTATCAGGTATAGCTCCGCCATCTTGAGTAACCCAGATGCCTTCTGGGTCTCCTTTTATACTTTGGTAATGGTTAGCACCTGCTCTGAGTTAGTGGTAAATTGGACATGCAAACTGGGCTTTTTGCGACTAGTCGCAATTTGCGAGTTGCTATTGCATATGGTTTGCGACTCGCAAATTGCGACTTCCTATTTGCGGGTCGCAAAATGGGGTCGCAAATTTTGCGAGTCGGTAACGGCTCGCATTGCTTTTTGCGAGTCGGAAATGGGATTTTTGCATCCCATTTCCAATTTGCGGAGTCGCAAATAGCGATTCGGGCCATTTGCGACTCGCAAAAGTTTGCTACATCTGGCCCTAGGTCCTAACTATAACTACCTAGCGGTGAACGCTACTAGATAACACATGTATATGTGTATTTATATATTAACCAGATCGGGTCTGATGATCAAAGCATCAACATGCTTGATTGAAGAGATACGGCATCTGACCCGCTCTGGTTATGGGAAGCTGTAAACTATCATCTCCATTGTCAGAGATTGCTACAGATGTTAAGGAATCAGCCACAATCACTGAGTTTCAGAGTCAGTCTTTCTTTCACCATTTTGAGTTGAAGACCGATAAAACACAGGCCTAAAGTGAGAAGGGTCTCTGGTAATAGACTGCCCAGGGCACTGGGCAGTCACCATGTGTCCTTTCGTAGACACCGCTTCGAAAGGTTCAGCATCATAAGAAGCATCAGATTTTCTTTTGCGCATCTGTCGAGAAATCATCAAATCTCCTTTTCTGAATGAGATGTCTTTTGTGCCTTGTCTGCATAAACTTTTATTTTCTGTTTGTTAACCAAGTCCCTTGTATGAATCATGTTTTCACTTTTATCTCTCTCAGTGGTCGTAGGAAAATGTCCCTTTCTGAATGGTCACCGCAAACTTTTTGCCTTCCTCCTCTCTTTTTCTGACCTTGTTTTTGTTGGCTTTAGGACTCTGAGACCTTTACCACTGCCTTCTGACCAGTGCAAAAGTGCATGTGCTCTCTTCTTAAAATATGCTAAAATTGGTACATAAAGAATTGGCATATTTAATTGAATTTACTTGTAAGTCTCTTGTAAAGTGGTGTACAATAAACTCTGGGCCTGTAAATTAAATGCTACCAGTGGACCTGCAGCACTGATAGGGCCACCCACTTAAGTAGCCCTTTAAACATGTCTAAGGCCTGCCATTGCAGAGCTTGTGTGTGCAGTGTGATTGCCACTTCAACGTGACATTCAAAATCCATTGCCAAGAATAAAACCCCCCCATTTAATACATATGTCTGCTCAAAGGTTATGCTATGTGAATAAAAGGTAGGACATGTACTTTTAAATTGTACCTGTCCTGGTAATGACAAACATCCAAAGTCATTTTTCACTACTGTGCAGCATACTTCTTTCATGGCTTAACATTGGGAGTTCCCTAATGCACATTTAAGGTTTAATTCCTGATTAGAAGGAGTAGCTGTGTCATGTTTCATATCTTTAGAATAATAATGATAAATCCTCTTCACTGGATTTAACATTACTATTATAGAAATGCCACTTTTAGGAAGTGGGGATTTGTGGGCATTTGTCTGCTCATACTGTTCCAGGTACCTTGCAGCTTGTCTCCAAAACATGTCTGGTGTGGGTGACAGCTACACTTTGTGCATTTCCTCTAGTCACCCTCAAACACAGGGAGGGGTTGTGTGACAAAGAACGTATCTGCATTCATCTGCATTTTGATAGCTCTTCCTGGGCTTGAAGAGGGATGGGGAGCTGACACACCTGAATAAGGAGTGCCTGTCCCCACACAAAGGGCTGATAGCCTGGAGCTAGGACTAAGAAGCAAGGACCTCTATGCACTTCAAAGACCCTTAATTAAAGATGCCACTGCTTCAAAGGCACAATGGGGTATAAGTACTGGATATCTGACCCTACCAAGACAGTACACTAGTGGCGCTGTGATGAACTCTTCCAGGAGTAAGGACTGCTGTGCTACAAGCAGTGCCACTTAGCTGGATTGCTTTCCAATGACTGCTCTCTGCTTTGATGAGTTACTCTGCTGGTCTCTGCCCTGCTGAGGAAGGACTGGACACCTCTTATCTGAACCCAGAATGACTCCAAGGTCTTGTTGACCTGCCCCCTGTTCTCCTGCAGTCTCAGAGATATCAAGGCCTGCCTGCAACCAGCACCTGGACTCTGTCTGCTGAGAATCCCGCTCTGCCAATTGGTGCCAATCCATTACTGGGTCCTTGAAAGTGAGTTTCTGTGCTGCAACACAAGAAAACCAATGCATCAATGATATTGCACAGATTCGAACTGGGGCATTTCCACTAGAGGCATCGCCACAGTTGCCCGAGCCACAGACACCGCATTGCCGAATGCACAACACATTGTCCCCAGATTCTGACACAACTTCATCCTTGCGCAGCTCGGTGCCAATGTTTCCCTCCAGCCCAGTGGTTCAGCAGCAACACATCTCCTTGACACCCAACACTACCTGATGTAGATGCATCCTTGACGCTGTGAAGCTCATAACTGACACATCGCCTACCTCTTCATGATTAACAGTGACACATCTCCTTCTCTGCTCCACACATCGAGTCCTCTCTGTCAATGCTTCTTCTATCCAATGTACTTGTTCTGCTGCTGGCCGGTCCTCCATCACAGTTGAATGGAATTTTGGATGTACCCGGTCTAGAGCAACCTGAATTTACCTTTTAGCGCTATCAACTCCTAACCACTATTTTATTTTTAGCTTATTCTTTAAAAAATCATATCTCAATTTGGAATTTTGTCCTTTTGGTCTTGTTTTACTCATAAAAATATAATATATTTTCCTAACCCTACATGGAGTACTTTTAATGGTGTTTTAATTGTGTTACTGTGTGAGTAAAGTACTTTACACATTGCCTTTTTTAGATAAGCCTGAGTGCTCTGTGCCAAGCTACTGGAGGGTGACCACAGGTTATCTGACTTACCCTGACTAAAGTGGTAGTTCCTTCTTGTACGGGGTGCATTTTTCTAACAACCACAAACACCGTTTCTAACAGTGGTCCACTGAGATAACTTAGTTGTTATTGCTGTCCCTTTTCATCAAAGTCACAGTACTTTCACCCGTGTTTGAGTGGGGTGTCCAATGATCAGCTCATAGAGAACAATTTAACACTGTTTTCAAATTGAGCTTTCCAAAAGTTGTACACTGCGCTGCTTTCTTTAGGGTACTCCCAAAACACCAACAGGTCCATTGGCCCTTGGCCATAAAGATGTGATCTTTTTATTCTTTATGTTCAGATGCTCCAGAAATTCGTAAAATTCTTTACTGTATGACCGGTGGACCATTGTCAGAGTTTACAATGGCTGGTATGCCCCATGTTGCAAAGATGCCATTACCTTTTTCGATTACTCGTTCATGAGTCAGGGATGAGAGATCTTCAACCAATGGAAAAAGTGGCTATTCATCTAAATCACCATTAAATAATGTCCATTATGAAGTGGACCAAAGAAACAGATGGCTATTCTCTCCCAGGCGTGTGTAAGCTGTTCTGACATGTTCAGACTATGTTGAGTAACTTTGGTTGTCAGGCAATTGCAAATGTGTCAGACCTTGAGTTCCTTTTCAACTGTTTCATCAAGTATAAAAACCATACTTAGGCCCTCATTGTGAGACTGGCAGTGCTAGGACCGCCAGACTCGCGGTGGCAGTTGGACCACCACCAATGAGGCAGTCCAGCCTCCACGTTATGACCGTGGTGAACGCGCCATGGTCGGACTTCCAGTGCCACTACTTTTTCACCAACCGACATCCTGGCGGTGCTGGCAGTCTTAATCCTCTAGGACAGCGCTGCAATCAGCACTGGCCTGGGGATTACGAGTCCGCTTTCTGCCAGCTTTTACATGGCTGTTGCACCCTACGCACCGCAACACTGCCACCTGCTCGATAAACTCTGTTTCCGCCCACTGACCCAGCGTGAAACTTGTAATGGGGGCTGCAGGGATGTCACCACACTGGCGGTGACCTGACCGCTGGAGTTTGGCGGGCGGCCTTTTCCACCTGCCAAACTCGAAATGAGGGTCTCTTTGTAGCAACAATACCACAATGTCCTTCATGATCCACTTCAATCACTTTTTGTTGTAGGCTCTCCGAAATCAGGACCCTTGACCCTTGTAGTAAAACTCCTACCTGAGTTATGGACAATTCATCTTTGACAATTTTGTGTTATTGATACTCACTATCATTACTGAGAGAATGAATGTGTGTGTTCCACAACTGATGTGTAATTATGTCTTTTAACTTTAGCAAGCCACTTTCATGGCTCATGACAGTGACAATCTGGGCTAATGATGCAGCAGCTGGTGTTCTTGACTTGACCTGACAATTCAATGAATGTGGGCCTCAGCCATTTTAGAAGGAGTACTGTGACCTTGTATAGGCCCTCTTGTAAAGTAGTCAGCAGGATTCTTATCCTTTCCTTGATGATGCACTATAGTATATTCATACTCTTGCAATCGTAACCCCCATTGTTTAATGAGATGAGGCATCTTGGCTTTTGGATCGCCAAAGATAGTCAGCAAAGCTTGATGATGAGTCACCAGCGTAAATTGGTTTCCATAAAGGAACACATAGAAGTGTTCACAAGCCCATACCACAATCACATTTTCTTTCTCAGGCTGTGAGTAAGGATGTTTTGTTTGAGAAAAACTTCTATGAGCATAGGCCACAATATGTCATCTAGCATTTGAATGTCCACAGCCATGTGCAGCGATAGCACCTAACCCAACCAGGCTAGCATCAACCAGAACCTCTAAATGAATCTTTGGATTAAAGTACGCTATTTCTGTTGCATTTTCAGTGGCATGTTTGGCTCTTGAAACTTTTCTCACATTCTTGTGACCAATGAAAAGATGCATTCTTCTTCATCGACTCTTGTAACGGAGCACTGAGAGTGGCAAAGTCTGGTATGTATCTTGAACAGTAACTGGCCATGCCAAGAAAACAATGCACCATTGACACATTGTGTAGGGAGGTCAGCATTTGACAAAGCTTGTACTTTTGAAGGATCAGACACCATAGCCACATCAGGAAAGACATGACCAAAGAATTTAAGTGTGCCTTGTTGAACACACACTGGTCAAACCTGTATCACCGAGTAATTGGCATACTTGTGTTAGAACTCAATCGTGCTCCTTCTGTGTAGCTCCGAAAGCTAATATGTCATTGCTATAATTGAATGCGTTCACAACAGGATGTGTGATGTGTCAAATGACGTTTTGGAACAGTTTGCAGTTGGTGGATGGGTTACTCTGTCACAACGGTGACAGATATCCCCTCTGCCGAAGTCTAAATCCCGTTGAATACAATGGGATTTAGATTTCATCGGGTGGGATATCCGTCACCATTGTGATGGAGTATACCGTTCTCCAAGTTCCAAATCAGCCCTTAAGTCTTTTATATCTAAACAAACCACCATGTGTAGAAAAGGTTGCAGTGCGCCTGCAACTTTCTTCTAGTTCCAACTGATGTTAACTTTTATTTAAATCAAGTCGAGAAAAGACCTTGGCACCATTCAACTGGGTTATTATGTCAGCAGTGTGCCACCCTGGATGTTGTTCATGTTCAATTGTTTTGTTTGCCTTACGCATGTCAATGCATATGCGCACAGCTCCTTCACTGTCCTTTTTAGGCACTAGCACTATGAGTGAAACCCATGGTGTTGGACCAGTGGAACGCTCAATAATATCACGCTTAAATAATGAGTCAAGCTTTTTCACCAGCTTCTCCACATTCGTTGTCTGAATGAATCATACAAGCATCCATCAATAATTCTAAGCTGCATGGCCTCATCATTAAATAAATTGAATTTAGAGTGCCTGATGAGTGTGTTGAGTCTTTCCACAAATTCATCCATTGTTTCACCAACTCTTTCACATTCTTGACTGAAAATGTATCGTTCATATTCAATGTTTAGTACTAGATTGAGCCAGAGATTCAACACATTCTTAATCTGACGCTATGTGACTTCTTCGTTAGTTCTCAGCATTTTCTTTATGTCTTCTTTCACACCATCTCAAGCAATATTTTTGAGGTATTTCATAATCTTTCTGTTATCAGTCTCTTCAAGTGCATCAATGAAATCTTCAAATTTCTCTATCTAGGTAGTCCATCTATTGTAAATATTTTGCTTTTTGGCAGTATCGAAAGGTGGGGGTGGGGGTTTCAGGAAGGTGGCATTATTGTAACTGTTCATGGGAGTGGCTGATTTGGAGGGTGGAGCTCTGCCAGGTGCTGCTGGGTGTCCCTGGGAATCTGTATCATAATTGCAGCCCGACAATGGTTCAGCCTTCAGGTCATCCAGGACAGTCTTTCATCCTGGTTTCCATCGGAGCCCCGTCATTCATGGAGACCTTTGGAGTTGTTCTGAGGTGTCACTTGGCAGCTTAGATGTAACACTGCTTCAGGTACTGGACAGCTCACCAAGTACAACCCCAGTGCTTCTTTTTTGGTCTCCTCGCCTGATGCTGAGGTCATAAGGCTCCACTTATCAAACCTCAGGTAAGAGTAATAGCAGTATGCTTCCTTTTTACTTGTTCTGTCAGCCAGAGCAATTAGTCATAATTATAAATAGCAAATTATGATTGTTTTTTTATAAGCCTGGTTGTATCCTCCTTCAGCGTTAATGCTTCAAAATTCTAAACCAAGATTTCATTACATTCTATTCTAGCGACTTATGTCACACTGATAAGCAGTCCGCTGGGAGTAAGGTTCCATTTTAAATCATTCAAGGCACTGCACTTAGTACTAGGACTGTATTATGAAGGATTCAATATTAAGCATGATTCTATAGCCAAATGTCTTCATTTATTTATTTGTTTATTTATTTTTAAGACTTATACAAATTGATATCATTGTATTTACATGGTCTTTCTTATATACTTACACACAATTTCAAAATATGTCCCTTGAACATATTTTCTGATTGCATTATTACACCGATGCATTAGTATACCATCTGTTAGACCTGGCAGCTTTTTGACGTGTCTCCCCTGTCTTTTTGCCTTCTGACCTCTAGTTTATTATGGGATACTGTATTCTGTTTTTGCTGACTTATTGTCTCTGCACACTTTACCACTGCAGATCAGTGCTAAAGTGCAAGTGCTCCCTTTGTTAAATGTACTGTTGATTGGTTTATTAATGATTAGCATATTTGATTTACTGGTAAGTCCCTAGTAAAGTCCACTAGAGGTTCACAGGGCCTGTAAATCAAATGCTGCTAGTGGGCCTGCAGCACTGATTGTGCCACCCACATAATTAGCCCCGTAAACATGGCTCAGACCTGCCACTGCAGTGTCTTTATGTGCAGTTTTAATCTGTCAGTTCAACCTGGCAAGTGTACCCACTTGCCAGACTCAAACCTTCCCTTTTGATACATGTCAAGCACCCCTAGGGTAAGCCCTCTGTAGCCCCAGGGTCAAAGTGCAGTGTATCTAAATGTAGGACATTAAGGCCCTCATTACAACCCTGGCGTTAAAGGCCGCTGACCGGCGTGCTGACGGCCACCAACATACCGTGGCAGAAATCTGCTACAGGTATTATGACCCACATCTAGTAATCCGCCACAACACAGACACCCACACAAGTCCGCCACACCAAAGGTCAGTGATAAACTGGCGATAGCAAAACCCACACTGTTACACCAACAGGAATATGCCCACACTATCACGACCCATGAATCAACGCGGTGGTCTTTCAACCGCGGTAATCCATTGGCGGTACACACCACCGCACTCAAAATACACACACACTTACAAAACACAACCACATTGGACAATTCAAAATACACACACCTGACACACATACACACCACACACTCACACCACTATAAGACACCCCCCCACATTACCCACAACCCCTTACAATGACATTTTTGGAAAAAGCAGAGAGAGAGAATAGCAAAGACAACACCAGCATCCAGAGGCACACAACACCATCACTCATACTCCATCCACACACCTCAAAGAACACACCCCAACACATCACCCCACACATCACATCAACCATCACCTCACACATCACCCACACCACATCATGGCACCTCAAATACACCCCAGGTTTTCTGAGGAGGAGCTCAGGGTCATGGTGGAGGAAATCATCCGGGTAGAGCCCCAGCTATTCGAATCACAGGTGCAGCAGACATCTATTGCTAGAAAGATGGAACTATGGCGGAGAATTGTTGACAGGGCCAACGCAGTCGGACAGCACCCAAGAACATGGGATGATATCAGGAAGGGGTGGAACAACCTACGGGGGAAGGTGCGTTTTATGGTATCCAGACACCAGGTAGCCATACAGAGGACTAGCGGTGGACCCTCACCTCCTCCCCCACAACTAACAACATGGGAGGAGCAAGTCTTGGCGATCATGCATCCTGAGGGCCTCGCAGGAGTGGCAGGAGGACTGGACTCTGGTAAGTCAAATCTTTACTAGTATATTCCCTATCCTACCTGCACGCCATCACAAACACCTACCCCTACCCTCACACCCATCACCCCAACACCTTACAGATACCCCACTATCACAACCCACACATTCCAATACCAAGCCCTGCATGTGACAACAATGCATGGACACCCATCACAGACCTGCATGGACACCCATCACCAAAGCATGTCCAGTAGAGAGACTCAGCCAGGGCACACAATCTCCACTCACACAAGGGCCAAGGCGATAATGTCAGCCCTGGAGTAGAGGGAATATCACTCATTGCACAAGATGGCACACACAGATACAATAACTATGCATTTACACCCCCACAGGACCCCTACCCAACGTCACCGGACAGAAGGTGCCAGCCATATCCAGTCCCCCCACAGAAGAGGTTCACAGTGACGACAGCAGCTCTGCACGCCTGGATCAAGATGGCCAGCCCGGCCCATCAGGGACCTGTGGACAGTCGGTTCCCCTGCCACAGTCCTGAACCACCACAGAACCCACCCCCCCTCAGGAAACACCAGCACAGCACCCACCTAGCGGGCCCATGCCACTGTCCCCAGGACACGTCAATCAGCAGTGTGTCCACTACTACAGGGACACCAGGCAAACCCACTAACACAGGACGATCAGGGACCTGGGGTCAGTGGCAGTGGGCACACGGTTCTGGGGACAGAGGCACAGGACAACAGGAAAGCTGGGAGGACTGCTGTGCGACAGGGAGAGGACAGGCTCAGGGAGCCCACTTTCCACGAGGCACTCTCCAACATCATGGGAGCATAACACCATTCCCAGAAGACCATGGGCACGGTACTGGCCAAGTTTCAGGAGTCCCAGCGGCTGCAGGAGGAACAGTACCTGGGGATCAGGGAGGACTTGAAGTCCATTAACACCACCCTGGTCACCATTGCAGTGGTGCTGGCAGACATGGTCAACACCATCAGGGAGACAGTGGCATACCACCGGGCTACTGACACCAGCCCGAACGATGAACAGCCCTCCACGTCCGCTGGCGCTAGTGGGCAGGAGGTCCCGCCACAAGACCAACAGGCCACCAGCACCCCACCCCCTGCAGAAGGAGAACCACCCCGCAAACAGTCCCTGCGATCCAGGCACAAGACAGAGAACATTGGCAAAACCCCCGCCAGGAAATAAGACTCTCCTGACTGTCACCCTTCTGTCCCACTATGTCACCCTGACCACCTTGAACTGCCTTTGCTCCACTTCCTATGCCCCCTTGGACAATGCACCTGTAATACAAAGAGAATGGACTCTACCATGGATATTCCTCCACCATCACCCCAGCCCATTGCACATCCCCCTCCACTTATTAGCACTTAAATAAACACCCTTGAAACACAAAACAATCTGGAGTCAGTCTATATTTTCACAAATGTGTTATTACAACCTTTTTGACAAATATCAATGTTAATGTTCATTAGCACATACCAAAGTATGACAGTTGTTGGGCAGCAGTAAACATAGCAGAAGGCAGAATGTGGTACCCAGATCTGTTAAAAAGGAAGGCAAAGTGAACTGCCAGGGTCCATACACAGAGGTAAAAAGGCATACTTATACAATGTCCTTCAGTAGTCTGATATGAGAGGAGCAGAGCCAGTCTCTTACCTGTGTCTCACCGGAAGTACTGCATGATGATGTTGTTTCGGTTGTCAATATCTTCTTCTTCTGCCTCCTCTTCTTCACTGTCCACATGCTCCTCAGCTGCCACAAGACCAACATCAGGCCCATCCTCCTGCAGAAAAGGCACCTGGCGTCGCAAAGCCAGGTTGTGAAACATACAGCATGCCACCATGATCTGGCACACCTTCTTCGGTGAGTAGTATGGGAAGCCACCTGTTAAATGGAGGCACTGGAATCTGGCCTTCAGGAGGCCGAACGTCCGCTCTATAATCCTCCTAGTTCGTCCATGTGCCTCATTGTAGCGCTCCTCTGCTCTTGTCCTGGGATTCCTCACTGGGGTCAGTAGCCATGACAGGTTGGGGTAACCAGAGTCACCTGCAAATGTAGAGGGATATCTGTTAGACATACACCAACCCTTAGGGACTATCCCATACCCAGACTATTGATACTGTGTGGGGACCTTGGACTCACCTATTAGCCTCACACGGTGCATCTGGAGTTGCCCCATCACATAAGGGATGAGAGATGTACTGGTATGCCAAACACACCATCTGCACATTCATTGAATGGTAGCTTTTACGATTTCTGCACACCTGTTCATTCCTGCGGGGTGGGACAAATGCCACATGTGTACCTTCAATGGCACCAATGATGTTGGGGATATGTCCCAGGGCATAGAAGTCACCTTTCACTGTGGGCAAATCCTCCACCTGGGGGAAAACGATGTTGCTGCGCATGTGTTTCAGCAAGGCAGACAACACTCTGGTCAACATGTTAGAGAACATTGGCTGTGACATCCCTGATGCCATGGCAACTGTTGTTTGAAAGGAACCACTGGCCAGGAAATGGAGCACTGACAGGACCTGCACTAGAGGGGGGATACCGGTGGAATGGCGGATAGCTGACATCAGGTCAGGCTCCAACTGGGCACACAGTTCTTGGATTGTGGCACAATCAAGTCTGTAGGTGATAATGATGTGTCTGTTTTCCATTGTTGACAGGTCCACCAGAGGTCTGTGCACCGGAGGATGACGCCATCTCATCATCTGCCCCAGCGGATGTGCCCTATGGAGGAGAATGGTGAGCAGGGCGTCATATACCACATGGGTTGCACAAGGGTGTTTTGCACTAATGTGATTTAATCGGTGTGTGGCGCTGTCTCTCCGTATTCATGCCCAAATGTGCTGTGACGCAGTTAGGTGCCCTGCCACGTGCCCCCCTGAAATAGCAGCTGCCTGACCTGTAAGGAGGGACAAGCGGAAATTAGGTAACTGCGCTGGCATTGTGCAGCGTCGCGGAATACGGTTGAAGACCGCCGCACAATTCAGTGGTTATCATTGAGCCCTATGGGCTCTAGGAGCCAATGATGATGTACGCTGGCGGTGACGGTACTCACCGCCGCGGACATGACTGCCGTTTTCTATCTGTTCACTCACTTGATACCTGACCTTCAACAGAAGAGGACCTACACTGCAAGTGCGGCTGTGACCTGAGTCTGGAAGCGACAATGGCTACTGTGTCTGGGGAAAGGGCCCCTGCCTTCACCGCGGAGGAGTTGGACAAACTGGTGAATGGGGACCTCCCCCAGTACACGCTACTCTGCGGTCCTCCAGAGAAACAGGTGAGTACACTGTGACCATGATGGATGGGACATGAATGTATGGAATGGTCTGGATGTAAGATACATGTTGTGGGGGGGCCGTGGTCTGCATGTGAGGATGGTCAGTGTATGTGTTTCAGGGCATGGGTGAGAACTGGTGGCCAATGAGTAAGAAGAACTGGAGGGGGGAGAAAGTTCCATTCTTGCTTTACCTTTCCTCTAGGAAGGCGCCCACCAGAAGAAGGGTATTTGGCGTGCCATCGCCAAGGAAGTGCGGACCCTGGGGTCTATCATAGACAGAGTACGCACTGCCACAAGAGATGGGAGGACCTGCGCCGCTGGAGCAAGAAGACAGTGGAGGCCCAGCTAGGGATGGCCTCCCAACGTGGAAGGAGTGCCCGTCGCACCATGACCCCCCTGATGTTCCAGATCCTGGCAGTGGCATATCCGGAGTTGTATGGGTGCTTGAGGGCATCACAGCAGCCACAAGGGGGTGAGTGCAGTCCCATTCAGCTGACTCTGCGTGCTTTACGAGGTGTCTGGGTGGGAGATGTGGGTTGTGGGTTCCCCTAGGCCAGGACGAACGTGGTAGGGTAGGTCCCTTGTTAGGCAGGCTCTGTGCCACTCCGACCCCAATAGTGGTAGTGGCCATCTACAACTAGTCGGGCTCCTGTGGGATCCAGGTGTGCAGCAAATGGGGTTAGGCATAGTCCCCCATTTTCCTAAGAAATGTTAGTGCATGGGCTAGTGTGTCGGGCTGCTCCCTGTGTGTTGTGTCCGCCAACGGTAGTGGTGTTGCTGGCATTGACCATGTATCTCCTCTGTCTCCCTCCCCTTCTTGTTTTGTCACCCTGTCCTTGTGTGCATTAGCATCATCTGGCAGAGGAGCAGTGGCACTGGAGCAAGAGGGAGCTGCAACCCACATAGCCAAGGAGGGTGAATGTACGGAGTCTGAAGGCACCAGTGGGACGTAGGGTGAGGGGAGCTCCACAACGGGGACAGGTGGGGACACCAGCGACAGCGACTCCTCCTCTGATGGGAGCTCCCTTTTGGTGGTGGGCACACCTGTGCCCATCGCAACAACAGGTACAGCCACCACCACCCCTACCAGCACCTCAGCATGTTTTCCATACCCACTCACCCAGGAGGGTGGGCATCTCCTTCGCCCCAGTCACCTCAGGCCCTGCCCCAGTCAGCCCTGCTGCCCTCAGTGAGGAGGCTATTGACCTCTTGAGATCCCTCACTGTTGGGCAGTCAACCATTTTGAGTGCCATCCAGGGTGTCGAGAGGCATTTGAAGCAAACAAATGCATACCTGGAGGGCATTCATTCTGGCGTGGCGGCCCAACAAAGAGCATTTCAGGCTCTGGCCTCAGCACTGATGGCAGCCATTGTCCCTGTGTCCAGCCTCCCCCTCCAACCTCCACTACCCAGACCCAATCACCTCTATCTCAGCCTATCCCAAGCACACCATCAGACTAGCATGCACACACATCAACACAAAAAGTGGCTCTGGCAAACATAAGCACCACACATCCCACAGGCACTCACAAAAGAACCATACCCATGCAGACACACCAACATCCACTGCCTCCACTGTGTACCCCTCCTCCACGTCCTCCACCTCCCTCCCAGTGTCGTCTCCACTCACACCTGCATGCACTACATCCTCAGTCACTACCTCCATCACCAGCACGCCCATCACTACACACCACTCACGTGCAATCGCAACCACCACTACCATTCACACATCCCCTCTGTCCTACCCAGTGTGTCTGTGAGCCCTCCTGCTAAAGTACACAAACGCCAGCACAGACCCACTCACCAGCCATCCACCTCACAACAGCCTCCAACCCATGCACCTTCACCCAAACTCAGCAGACGTACACCTCCTACAAGCACTACTTCTTCCTCCACTCCCAAACCCCCTCCATCTTCCCGTCCCAGTGTGTCTAAGAAACTTTTCCTGGATAGCATTGACCTCTTCCCTACACCTACCGCCCCCGTCCTTCCCTTAGGGCCAGGTTGAATCGAGCCCTGACCAGCACCTCAGCCACCAAATCCTTGTCCAGCGTGGTCCCTGCAAGTCCGGGAACATCAAAGGGGGCACCCATTAGGGCTGCCATTGTGCTACCTAGTGAAGGCAAGGACCACCCTATTCCGCCACCTGCCAAGGTAAAGAAGGGGCCAGCATGCAGAAGAAAAGAGCCACACCAACCACCCAGGAAGGCCTCTTCCTGAACCAAAGAGAATAGTGCCAAGGTCCCAGCAGCGACTTCCAAGGTGGGGAAGGGCCAGAAGAGCAAAGGGAAGTCAGCTCAGGGCACGAAGCCTCCGGGTGAGGGACTTGTGTCCCCCCTTTCGCAAGACAGCCCAGCAACCGCCACTTGCCCCGCCACCTGCACTGCCAACTGCACCGCCACCTGCACCGCCATCTGCACTGCCACATGCACGGCAGCTGCCTCAACTACAGCCACAAGCATCATCCCCAGTGGGCAGCCTTCCGAGGCTCTGCAGGAGATGGCCTGGTGTCTCCCTCCACAAGTGCAGACACCTGCACCACCGGCAGCATCTCTGCCGCAGACACCACCGCAGACACTGCCGCAGCCACCACCACTTGCCCCGCGACGTGCCCAGCCTGTGCCACTACAGCGGACATCAACAGCATCCCCAGTGGACAGGCGTCCGAGGCTGCAGGAGACGCCCTGGACCCTGCACACACTACATGAGGCACCACCACCAGCACTGGCCTACCAGCAGTTTGCAGCCTTAGTCGTCGCAAGGAGGGGTGTGGCTCTGCCTTCATGGAGTATCATGCTACCTGTTACCAGTAAATCTTGTGGCTCAAACTCACATGTGAGTGAATGGGAACTGCCACGCTGCCGGAGCAGCATCACTGGACACCAAGCCCCCTCCAGAACCAGTGGAGAACAGCATCCACTCACCCAGTCCTTGGCAGGATGAAACACTCTGGGTACCAGGCCCCCTCCAGAACCAGTGGAGAACAGCATCCACCACCCCAGTCCTTGGCAGGATGAAGCACTCTGGGCACCAGGCCCCCTCCAGAACCAGTGGAGAACAGCATCCACTATCCCAGTCCTTGGCAGGATGAAGCACTCTGGGCACCAGGCTCCCTCCAGAACCAGTGGAGAACAGCATCCGCTGGAGAGACTGTGGCGTTGCACTCCCCAGGAGCAAGCACTGGACAAACCACCCACTTGAGAGACTGTGGCTTTACACTCCCCAGGACCAAGCAGTGGGCAAACCACCCATTTGAGAGACTTGAGAGACTGTGGCTTTGCACTCCCCATGACCAAGCATGGGCATGGAGCCCCCTCGAGGAGCAGTGGCGTTTTCCAATCATCTGGCGAGGTGCCCCCCTCCCCCTCCCCTTGAGGTGCCTGTGTTTTTCGACCTGAAGCCCCTGCAATGTTCTCTCCGTTTTGAGGCAGGTGTCATGTGTGGGCTTTGCCCATGCTATTTGGACCACTGGTCCACGGACCTTTAATGGGACAGTGTGTACTTGCTGTAAATATTTGTATATACTGATGATCTCAAGTTTTCTTCGGCTATCTAATTGGTCGATTATTACACTTGTTAAACTCATTTCATTTGGTCCTTGCGTTCTTCCAGCGGGTGACGGGGTGTTTCTGTGAGGGTATTGGATGTGTGTGTGTGTGTGTATGTTGTAGGTGGGGGTGTTGCGTGTTGCGTGTGTGTGTCACTCTCTTTTTCATCCCCCGTATACTAGGTGCAGTACTCACCGTCGTCGTCGCCTCCGTCTTTGATGTTCCTGGTAGATGAGGAGGTAAACCAAAATGGGCAAGACCTGTAACTCGGGCTCCATGGCATCCTGGTTCCTCGTTGGGTGTCGATAGGTGAGTGGTTTCCATTCCAAAGACTGTTTCCGCTGTGCTTTTGATGGCGTTGGTACCGCCCCGGAAAAGCTGGCGGATTGGTGCCTTGTAATGGTGTGGGCGGTACTTTGTTTTCCGACGGTCTGTTGGCGGTTACAGGCACGGTGTTCTACCGCCGTGGCGGTCGGAGTGTTAAACTGGCTGTCTGTGTTGGCGGTTTCCTCCATGGTCGTGATTCTATTTTTTTCACCGCCGGCCTTTTGGCAGTATGACCGCTGCTTTATCACCGACCGCCAGGGTTGTAATGAGGGCCTAAATGTCCAACCAGTGAAATACAGCCAAATTCGGGTTTCGCTGTTGCAAGGCCTATGTCTCTCATAGGTTAACACAGGGGCTTCCTTTAAATAACTTTAAAGTGCAACTTCCCTTTGAGAGCAGGTAGAATTGTGGCATTTAGGGTCTCTGAATTCACAATTGAAAACTATGGTGGTCATTACAACCCTGGCGGATGGTGTAAAAGGTGGGGTAATACCGCAAACAGGCCGGCGGACAAAAAAAGGGAATTACGATCCTGGCGGTAACCGCCAACAAAGACAGACACTTTAACACTTCGCCCGCCACGGCGGTTCAGACAAACAGCGTGGCGGTCACCGCCAACAGACAGGCAGGAGACAAAGTACCGCCCACACTTTTACAACACACCAATCCGCCAACTTTTCCGAAGCGGATTCACCGTGGATAAAAACACGGCAGAAACAGCCTTTGCTATGGGAAAACGCTCACCTCAACACACTCCACGAGGAACGACAGCTCCATGGAGCCGGAACTCCCAATACTCCCTGCCCTTGTCTTTCTGCTCCTGTACGAACAACAGCGACGTAGGCGCAGAGCATACCGGTGAGTACTACATCTATGACGCGGGGGAGGGGGGAGGCAAAAGTTAGGGGGACACCCACCAAACACCCCCACCCTTGCATAGTACAACATACACACCAATGCAGTCAAAAATATCACATTAACAACCCACAATCCCCCCGGAAGAATGCAAAGACAAAGCGAGATCTGTTCAAATATTGTAATGTGCCAATATACATGTCATATAAAAATATACTGAATCATATCTCGAAATCTGTCATATTTATATATACAATACAAGAAGTAGTGCAGATATGTACACAACAATGTCCGTGCACCAACAGTCCAAAAATGCATGGGCGAGGCCCACAATAGATACCTGACCAAAATCCGAGAGAACACTGCCGGGGCATCAGATTGAAACACTACAGGCACCTCAGGGGGAAGGGAAGGGGGGGCACCTCAGCCACATGACTGCAAAGCCAGATCCACGACGGAGCTCCATGCCCATTGATGTATCCTGGGGAGTGCAAAGCCACAGTCTCTCAAGTTTTACAGGTGGTGGGTTGCCCACTGGACCATCCTGGGGAGTGCAAAGCCACAGTCTCTCAAGTCTTTACAGTGGGTGGGTTGCCCACTGGACTATCCTCGGGAGTGCAAAGCCACAGTCTCTCAAGTCTCTACAGTGGGTGACTTGCCCACTGTGCCATCCTGGGGAGTGCAAAGCCACAGTCTCTCAAGTCTTTACAGTGGGTGGGTTGCCCACTGGACAATCCTGGGGAGTGCAAAGCCACAGTCTCACAAGTCTCTACAGTGGGTGGCTTGCCCACTGTGCCATCCTGGGGAGTGCAAAGCCACAGTCTCTCAAGTCTTTACAGTAGGTGGGTTGCCCACTGGACCATCCTGGGGAGTGCAAAGCCACAGTCTCTCAAGTCTTTACAGTGGGTGGGTTGCCCACTGGACCATCCTGCGGAGTGCAAAGCCACATTGATGCAAGTAGATGCAGTTCTCAACTGGTACTGGGTGGGACTGGTGGCCAGACTGGATGAGTCTCCCAGTGAAAGTTCCTGTCCTGTCACTGTCCCAGCTGCACATGGGAGAAGGATGCCTGATGTGGCGGCCGAATCATACCCACACGGTGTTTGCCCTGATCAGCGGTCTTCACCATGGCGGTCTTGGCCTTGTTCAGCGGTGCTTTGCCATGGCTGGCTATGGACTGTTCAGCGGTCTTCACCATGGCGGTCTTGGCCTTGTTCAGCGGTGCTTTACCATGGCTGGCTATGGACTGTTCAGCGGTGCTTTGCCATGGCTGGCTATGGACTGTTCAGCGGTCTTCACCATGACGGTCTTGGCCTTGTTCAGCTGTGCTTTGCCATGGCTGGCTATGGACTGTTCAGCGGTCTTCACCATGGCGGTCTTGGCCTTGTTCAGCGGTGCTTTGCCATGGCTGGCTATGGACTGTTCAGCGGTAGCCTGAGATGGCGGTTCAGATACTGACATTGGTGTGTGGCATGACGAACTCCACACTGGACATTGGTGTGTGGCATGACGAACTCCACACTGGACATTGGGGTGTGGCATGACGAACTCCACACTGGACATTGGGGTGTGGCATGACGTTCCATCATCGCCCAGCGGGACTGTGGGATCCTGGTCCCTCCTGGGCACTGACTCCGGCGGTGGTCTCCTGACCAGTGACGATACTCGGGCCCTCCTGGGCACTGACTCCTGCGGTGGTCTCCTGACCAGTGACGATACTCGGGCCCTCCTGAGCACTGACTCTGGCGGTGGTCTCCTGACCAGTAACGATACTCGGGCCCTCCTGGGCAATGACTCTGGCGGTGGTCTCCTGACCAGTAACGATACTCGGGCCCTCCTGGGAAACGACTCTGGCGGTGGTCTCCTGACCAGTAACGATACTCGGGCCCTCCTGGGCAACGACTCTGGCGGTGGTCTCCTGACCAGTAACGATACTCGGGCCCTCCTGGGCAACGACTCTGGCGGTGGTCTCCTGACCAGTAACGATACTTGGGCCCTCCTGGGCACTGACTCTGGCAGTGGTCTCCTGACCAGTAACGATACTTGGGCCCTCCTGGGCAATGACTCTGGACCAGTAACGATGGTGCTGGCGGTTGTGTCTGGGCCGCCGGAAATGATGGCGCACTTCTCCGCCGTGACACTCACAACAGGCTGAGCAGACTTCCTCGAACCTTCCCCACCTTCCTTGGAGTTACAGCTGACTCACGAATCGCCTTCGATACCATTTCACTTGTTGTCCCACCAGGAGTCTTCACACGGTCCCGTCGTCCACTGTTCAATTTCGGTGCCTTTACAGGGGGTGGGCGGACAGTGCCTTGGCTTCGGGTCCTACTGCCTGCCCTGGTGGACGGTGCACTCCAAAAACCTGGAACACGCACCACTGGTACTGGAGGCTTTTTGGCTGAGGCGCTACGATGGTACTGATGAACTGGAGGGGGGGGTGGGGGCAAACAGGTCAATTTGACAGAGGGACAGTTTCTGACGGACACTGGGATGGGTAGTTGGAGGGGGTCTGGGAGTGGAGGTAGAGGAGGTGGTTGTAGGAGGTGTCACTTTAGGTGTTTTGGGTGCAGGTACTGGAGGCTGTCGTGAGATGGATGGATGTTGGGTGAGTGATTGCCGGCGTTTGTGTACTTTGGGAGGGGGCGTCACAGACACACTGGGAGAGGACACAGGGGACATGTAAATGGCAGTGGAGGTGGTGAGTGCAGGTGAGCGGCTTGTGGTGCTGGGTGTTCTGGTACGAGTCCTAGTGCCTGTAGATGTGGTGCATGCAGGTGTGTGTGTAGACGAGACTGGGAGGGAGGAGGGAGAAGAGGAGGAGGGGGACACAGTGGAGACAGTGGATGTTGCTGTGTCTGTATGGGTGTGATGCTTGTGTGAGTGCCTGTGGTGTGTGTGGTGCCTATGTTTGCTTGAGCTACTTTTGGATGTTGACTTGTGCGCCTGCTGGTCTGCAGGTGTGCTTGGGATGGGCCGGGGTACAGGGGATTGAGTCTGGGTGGAGGAGGTTGGAGGGGGGAGGCTGGACACTGGGACAATGGCTGCCATCAGTGCTGAAGCCAGAGATTGCAGGGTTCGCTGAAGGACAGCCTGACCAGAATGAATGCCTTCCAGGAATGCATTACTGTGTTTCAACTTTCGTTCTACACCCTGGATGGCATTCACAATGGTAGACTGCCCAACAGTGAGTGACCTGAGGAGGTCAATGGCCTCCTCACTGAGGGCAGCAGGGGTGACAGGGACAGGGCCTGAGGTGCCTGGGGCAAAGGTGATGCCCACCCTCCTGGGTGAGCGGGCACGGGACACACGCTGAGGGGCTGCTGGGAGGGCGGTGCTGGTAGGGGAGGTGGCGGCTGTACCTGTAGAAGTGGGGCACACAGATGGTGCCGCCACCACAGGGGAGCTCCCATCGGCGGATGAGTCTGTGTCGCTGGTTGGTGATCTGGTGGCCGACGTGAAGCTCCCCTCGCCCTCCGTCCCACTGGTGAATTCAGAGTCTGTGGTGTGGCCCTCCATGGCCATGTGGGATGCAGCTCCCTCGTGCTCCGGTGCCACTGTACCTCCGCCTGTTGATGCTGATGTACAAAAGGACAGGGAGAGCAGGAAAAGGGGGGAGACAGAAGAAAGAGAGTTTTAGTGCATGGCATACCGCCACCGTTGGCGGACAAGACAGACGCAGCAGCCCCATGCATTACGCCGTGCTCCTGACCTCTGCACATGTTATTTCTGGGATATGGCCTACATGGCAATGGTAGTTATCTGCCCACATGGATGGCAAAGGGGCAACTATACATCAACTTCCCTCTGTTTTGAGCTGGGGTAGAGTGCCACATGGCCTACATAACGGAGGGGCCTTGCCTACCTAACTCGCCCTGGCCTAGGGACACCCACAACCCACCACCCCCACCCAGACACCTCCACTGCACGCAAAGTCCATATGATGAGGTAGTACTCACACCCTTGTGTCTGCTGTGATGTCCTTAAGTGCCCATCCAACTCCAGGTAGGCCTCCGCCAGGATCCGGAACATCAGGGGGGTCATGGTGCGATGGGCACCCCTCCCACGTTGGGAGGCCATCCCCAGCTGAGCCTCCGCCGTCTTCTTGCTGCAGCGGCGAATGTCCTCCCATCTCTTATGGCAGTGGGTGCCCCGTCTCTGGTGAGCCCCCAGGGTCCGGACTTCCTTGGCGATGGCACGCCTAATGTCCCTCTTCTGGTGGGCGCTGACCTACATGACATGCACAAGGAAAGAGGAAAGTCAGGGGCCCTCCTAGCTTCAATTACTACTGCGTCACACATACCGAGGCCTACACTCAAAACCTTTCCCGGATGGGTTAATTGTCTGTTGTAGTCTTGTATGTGACTGTGGGTACATACCTGGAGGAATGCTGACAGTTTCTTCACTGTTGTCCTTCTTAGGCACCGTCAGTTGGGACATATTGGAAGATGGCGGAATCCGCCGGTATACCGACCGCTGGTGGACCTGTTGACAATGGAAGAGCGACATGTCATCGTGACCTACCGGTTTGACCGTGCCACAATACAGGAACTATATACCCAGTTGGAGCCAGACCTGATGTCACCAATCCGCCATCCGACTGGAATCCCCCCTGACGTGCAGGTGCTGTCAGTGCTGCATTTCCTTGCAAGTGGGTCTTTTCAGACAACAGTGGCCATGGCATCAGGGATGTCCCAGCCTATGTTTTCCAACGTCTTGTCCAGAGTGTTGTCTGCACTGCTGAAACACGTAAGGAGATACATCATTTTCCCTGAGGTGGAGGATTTGCCTACAGTGAAAGGTGATTTCTATGCTCTTGGACATATCCACAACGTCATAGGTGCCATTGATGGGACCCATGTAGCTCTGGTCCCCTCCGCAGGAATGAACAGGTGTACAGGAACAGGAAGAGTTATCATTCCATGAATGTCCAGATGGTCTGTTTGGCAGACCAGTACAACTCGCAGGTAAATGCTATGTTCCCTGGCTCTGTGCATGACGCCTACATCCTGCGGAATAGCAGCATCCCTGATATGATGGGTCAACACCAGAGGCACCGTGTATGGCTATTGGGGGACTCTGGTTACCCCAACCTGTCATGGCTATTGACCCCAGTGAGGAATCCCAGGACCAGGGCAGAGGAACGGTACAATGAGGCCCATGGGCGGACTAGGAGGGTGATCGAGTGGAACTTCGGCCTCCTGAAAGCCAGGTTCAGGTGCCTCCATATGACTGGTGGATCCCTATTCTACTCACCGAAGAAGGTGTGCGACATCATCATCCCCTGCTCCATGCTCCATAACTTGGCATTGCGACGGCAGGTGCCTTTTCTGCAGGAGGATGATCCAGATGACGGTGTTGTTGCAGCGGGGGAGCCTGGGGAGCCTGTGGTCAGTGATGAGGAGGAAGCTGATGAAGATGAAAACGACAACAGGGAGTCAGTCATACAGCAATATTTTCAGTGAGACACAGGTGAGTAAATTTTCATGTTTCACATATTATTAACTTTCACACGTCTACCTCTATCCTGTACCTACATTTCACTCCTTATTTGTTAACTGAGTTGTCCCCTTCCATTTCAGTTTCACTATTGTAGTAACCTACGTGTCAACAGCTTGCACCCTTGAAAGGCTTGTGATGTGTGACATTGGTATGTTGGCCTTCCAATGGGTAACCTTTTTTAACACTGTAATTGACAATACAAAGTTCACAATCATTGACTGACTTCAGTTTTATTGGTGTTTCAAGGGTGTTTATTTAAGTGCATAACAATGAAGGGGGGTTGTGAAATGGGGATGGATGATGGTGGAGGAATGTCCATGGCAGAGTCCAGTCTATTAGTCTCACAGGTACATTGCACATCTGGCCATTGGAAGTGGAGCTGCAGCAGTTCCGATTTGGACATGGTAACAAAGTGGGACAGTGGGAGGACGATCAGGGTGGTCTTATTTCCAGGCGGGGGTCTTGCCATCTTGCTCTGTCCTGTTCCTGGATCTCAGGACCCGCTTGCGTGGTGGTGGTCCATCTGCAGGGGATGGGGTGCTGGTGTGTTGGTCCTGTGGCGGTGCCTCCTGTCCAGTAGCACCGGCGGAGGTGGTGGGCATTTCATTGTCGTGGCTAGTGTCAGGGGCCCCTTGGAGTGCCACGGTGTCCCTCAAGGTCTTTTGAATGTCCGTCAGCACCTCTACAATGGTGCCCAGGGCGGAGCCGATGGTCCTGAGCTCCTCCCTGAACCCCAAATACTGTTCCTCCTGCAGACGCAGGGTCTCCTGCAACTTGGCCAGTACCGTTGCCATCATCTCCTGGGAGTGGTGGTATGCTCCCATGATGGAGGAGAGGGCCTCGTTGAGAGTAGGTTCCCTTGGCCTGTCCTCCCTCTGTCACACAGCAGCCCCCCCAGTTCCCCTGTGTTCCTGTGCCTCCGTCCCCTGGACCGTGTGCCCACTACCACTGCCCCCAGGTCCCTGTTGTTGTTGGGGTGGTGGGTTCGCCTGGGTGCCCTGTAGTGGTGGACACACAGCTGATTGACCTGTCCTGGGTAGGGAGGTTTGGGCCCGCTGGGTGGGTGCTGTGCTGGTGTTCCCAGAGGGTGGCAGTTCGGTGTTGGGCTGTGGCTGGGCAAGGGGAACCGACTACACTGAGGCCCACGATGGTCAGGGCTGGTCATCAAGATCCAGTGGGGCAGAGCTGCTGTCGTCACTGTGGGCCTCTTCTGGGGGTGGAGTGGTGTTTTCTGGACCCTCTGGTGTGGTGACGTTCCTTCGGGTTCCTGCGGGGGTATGAGTACATGATTATTGCATGTGTGTGTTTCATGATGTGCAATGTTTGGGTGTGCGTGTACCCCAGTGCAGGCATTCCTGTGTGGGGGCTTGTGTGGTGATAGTTGGGGGGTGTTGTGGGTCTGTGCAGTGGGCATGCTTTAGTGATGGGTATCCATGCTTAGTTAGGTCATGCAGGTTTTGGGGTTGGGATGGGTGGTTGGTGTCATGGGTAGATAGGTGAGGATTTGGAGTGATAGGGGAGGGTGTGAGGGTGGGGGTGTGTGATAGCATGCAGGTAGGGTGGGGGATATGATAGTTGAAATTTGACTTACCAGTGTCCGTTCCTCCAACGACTCCTGCAAGGCCCTCAGGATGCAAGATGGACAAGACTTGCTCCTCCCATGTTGTTAGTTGTGGGGGAGGAGGTGGGGGTCCGCCGCCAGTCCCCTGTACCGCGATGTGGTGCCTGGATACCGTGGAACGCACCTTCCCCTGTAGGTCGTTCCACCTCTTCCTGATGTCCTCCCTATTTCTTGGGTGCTGTCCTACAGCGTTGACCCTGTCGACTATTCTTTGCCATAGCTCCATCTTCCTGGCTATTGATGTGTGCTGTACCTGTGATCCAAATAGCTGTGGCTCTACCCGGATGATTTCCTCGACCATGACCCTGAGCTCCTCCTCGGAGAAGCGGGGGTGTCTTTGGCGTGCCATGGGGTGGTGTGTGTGATGTGTGGGGTGGTGTATGTGTTGATGAGTGTGGTGAGTGTAGTGGTATGTGGTGTTTTGTGCGTGGGTGTTGTGTGGGTGATGGTGTAGTGTGCCTCTGTGTGATGGGGTTCTCTATTATGTGCTGTCTCTCTCTGGCCTTCTCTCAGAAATTGTGGTCGTAGGGGTTTGTGTGTGATGTGGGTGTGTGTTTTATATTGTATTGGGTGTGTGGGAGTGGTGTGTGTATGTGTATCAAGTGTGTGTATTTCGAAATGTCCAATGTGGTGGTGTTTTGGAGATGTGTGTGTATTTTGAGCGCAGCGGTGTGTACCGCCAATGAAATACCGCGGTTGAAAGTCCGCCGCGTGGATTAGTGGGTCGTAATAGCATGGGCGTGTTTCTGTTGGCGTGGAGGTGAAGGATTTGTTTCCGCCAGTTTATTGCTGACCTTTGGTGTGGCGGTGTTGTGTGGGTGTCTGAATTTCGGCGGATTCCGAGATGTGTGTCATAATAGCTGTGGCGGTCTACTGCGGCCGCAGTGGTGTATTGGCGGTCTTCTGCACGGCGGTAAGCGCCTTATACCGCCAAGGTCGTAATGACCCCCTATGTCTTTAAGTGAGGTTGGTTTTTAGATTGTGAGTTTGAAAATGCCACTATTAGAAATGAGGCATTTTCTTGCTTAAACCATTCTGTGACTCTGCCTGTTTGCGGATTTCCCATCTGGGTCAGTTTGACAGTTGGGCTGTTATACCTCTCCTCTAGACAGCGACCCAAAGTGACCTTGGGTGTTGCCTGCATATCCTGATGAGACATCTGAGCTAGAGTGGAGGGAGGAGTGGTAGATTGCACCTGAAAGGACTGTGCCTGCCCTCCCATAATGCAGTCTCCAACCCCATTGTGTGTGTCTGGGGTCTGGCCTGGACAAGGAAGGATGTTGCAAACACTTGAGACTTTGTTTTGAAGTTTGCCGACTTCAAAGGCAGAAAGGAGTATAAGTATTGGACCCAAACCCTGGACTTTTGGAATCTTTCTGGAATCAAGAGGAAACTCTGCCAAGGGGAAGAGCTGAAGAGCTGGAGGAGTAGTACTGCCCCTTTCCTGTGTTGCTTTGCTGGACTGCCCTACAGTTGCTGCTTCTGCCTGAAAAGAATGCAAAGGGTAAACTTTGATGTATGCCCTGCTTTAGAAAGTTTTCCAAGGGCTTGGAGTAGAGCTTGCCTCCTGTTGGAAGGCTCAGGGACACCAAAGACTTTAGTTTCCTTGACCTACAGGATGAGGAACTGAGTTTTGTGCTGTTCAAGAGGAGAAACCACTGCGACGCCGCCAAAGACGATGCTGGCTTGCACCGTGACCTGCTGACGCTGCAAGGAGCCTCACTGCCCTGCTTCACACAGGGACCCTGGTCTCACCGATGCCATCACTGGATAACTTCACAGAGCCGCTGCTCACACCGCAACCTCTGGACCCCACACTCCAGCATTGCCTGCTTACACCGCAGCCTGGGCATCTCCACCAACGCCACTCCAGCTGACACCGGCACCGCTGCCTGCACTGTGGCCTATGGACACCGCTCGTGAGGTACACAAAACACCAACCCATTCCACACCGCATCCCCGGTCCAACGACACCAGCACCATTGACTCCAGTGTTGTCAACAAATGTTCCTGTCTGCAAGGCGACCTGTGGATGCTGCACGAAGCCTGTCCTGCACCTTACCGCCGACTTGGGCCTACTGCTGAAAGTGCTTCAGCAACGATGATACCGTTGCCTGCACTGTGACCTGGTGACACCGCACATCACACCACCCCTCTTCCCACCACAGTCCTGGTCTCACCAATGCCACTGAACGCAGTCACCAAGCTGGTGCCTGCACTGTGACCTGTGAGCACCGCACATCGCATCATCCCGTGTCACACCGCAGCCTCAATGCCATTCATGCCAGCACTCCTGACTTCCTCAGCCTGGAGTTCGATCTGCAAAGTGTGTGACCTCAAGGGCCCGACAACCAAGCACCAACACCGCGACGTCAGAGACACTGCTCTCCAGAGCTCACCGCGAGGATCATGATGCCCTGCAAATCTAATTGTACTGTTTGTGGGTCTTCCTAACACTGTAGCTGGCCTGGGACGCCGCGGCCAGCCTGAACTGTTTGTTTTGTTGATCACAAGGCCGTGATAGCCCTAGGTGGAGCTATCGACTTCAAGGAACTGCATTTTTGAGTAAATCTTACAGAATTCATATTTTTATTACTGTGTGTTGGATTCTTATCGTATTTGGTCTTGTTTTAAGTAGATAAATATTGTCTATTTTTCTAAAACTGGTGTGGTGTCCTTTTGTAGTGTTTTCACTGTGTTACTGTGTGTTAGGTGCAAATGCTTTACACATTGATCTGCGATACGTCTGACTGCTCATGCTAAGCTACCATGGGGTGAGCAGGAGTTATCTGAGTGCGTATCTCCCATATCCTGACTAGAATGAAGGTCACACTTGGACAGGGAGAAAACCAACTGCCAACTAGAGACCTCATTTCTAACACAATCCATTAGAATACACTTTGATATAGACTGACAGCAATGGGGCCATGTAAGTCATTTAACAAGTACAAATGGACAGTGGCCCATTGATACTCATTGTGGATTTTGTGTTTGCCTCTAAACCATTGCTTGAGATGTTGGAGCAACTTATTAATTTGGCTCTTAATTAATGTTTTTTTCCTGCTTATTATGATATTATTAGGGTAGAACACTGTGTGATATCTCTACTTGTGATGCAATGTCTGCCAATTCAATTGATGAGATTAAGTAGTCTAAAGGCATGCTGGCTCACATGTCTGCTCAGATGATTTGGTAAACAGTAATGGGGAGCCTGATTTAGAACTCAGCGGATGGGATATTCGTCACCGTTTTGACAAAGTAACCTGCCTGCCGAGTTTTCAATCAGGCCCTTAGTTTTCCTGTATTCTCTGAAACAATTTAATGAAAGATATTTAAAAACATTTACTAAAAAAAGAATGGTTAACACATGTAAAATAATATTTCAATGATAGAGGACAAACCCATTTTATACATTTTACAAATGCTGTGTTAATGAACCACATATTGTCGAATGCACTTCTGATAAGAGTAAAGATGCATATTTCAAAAAGCAATTTAACTCTGTGTTGGAACAACCTACCTCTATCTTGATTCTCATCATAGTTGATGCTTAGCTTCCCAGTAAAAATTAAAGTCATCTTTGCTTTATAGATTCAACTAGATTATTTGTTTTTATTGCAGTGCAAAACATCAAAGAAATAAGAAGGATCCTCAACAACTATTTAAACAGGTGCACTTTTAAATAGTTCAAAACACTTTCCTCTGCTCCTGAAGGAACTAAAGTCTGGCAGTGGGGTATTTTGTGAATTAAGAGACCAAAGGGGTCATTATGAGTTTGGCGGATGGAACAGCCGTCTGCCAAACTTCCACAGTCAAGTGCGCCAGTGCGGACGCCGCTCCACGGGCTCCATTTAAAGTTCCACACTGGTTCAGCAGCCGGAAATGGTGTTTCCACCCACTGAACGATTGAGGAACTGCCTACAACACTGACGCAGGCTAATAATTGAGCCGGCGGCAATGCTAAGGGATGTCAGGTGCAGCAGCACCAGTTGCACTGTTCACTCTCTGCAATGTGACAGGGCTGGCCATCGGGCCCCTGCATTGCCCATGCCAACAGCATGGGCAGAGCAGGGGCCCCCCTGGGATCCCCTGCACCTCGTCTCCACCAGACATTACATGGCGGTGCTACTGCCATATAAATGCTGGCATAAGGGGGGGTCCTCAGGGCGCCGCCAGGGCACCGCTGCTTGCAGTGCTGCCCTGGCGTATTAGGACCGCCAGCACAGCCAGTCTCTCCTGTGAAGGTAAACTGGCGGTGCTGGCGGTCCGACCGTGGTGCAACTGCCATGGTCATAATGTGGTGGCCAGACCGCCACCGTGACCCTGTCAGTCTCAAGACCACCAAGGATGTAATGACCCCCTAAGGGCCTTTTTACAAGGCTGGTGGGCCTAGGACCGCAAGCCTCACTGTGGTCTGAATGCCGCAACAGAACACCACATTACAACCCTGGGTGGCGGTCCTGCCAGGAGACCGCCGTTCCCACCAGAAACATTATTCCCGATGGGGTGACTGTGGTCGGAGTTCTAACCATCCAAGGTGGCAATGAACTCAGCGCTGCCTGGCTGATTACAACCCCACTTTCTGCCAGCATTTTCATGCCATGAAAAGGCTCCCGGAAAGCCAGTGCTGGGGATCAGGGGGAGCCTGCACTGCAGGGTGGTCCCTGTACTACTCATGGCATGGGCAGTGTAGAGGCCACCCTACCCAGCACTGTTGGAATGTGCACTGTCTGCTAAGCAGACAGTGCATATCTGAGGGTGCTGGAGTGCTAGGATATTGCCCTTGGCTCCCCTAAAGGAGCCAAGGCCAATATCCTAGCACTGTTACCACTGGTGAGCCCAGCAGGAACGTGATTTATAGTGTTCCCACTGGTCAGTCTGGGGGTAACATTGTAAAACACTCAGGGGGGACACCACCGGTATGAAGGTTGGGTCCTTCCCACAGCTTTGGCGGTTCACTTTTGGGACCGCCGAAGTCGTAATGAGGCCCTAAATATGATTCCAATCTACTAATACTCTCTAAAAGAGGGTACGTTCAGACGTCTGCCAAACAAAGTTCTCTCACTGTCTTATGGAAAACATAACATCCCTGGAAACTAACACTAACAGTTCAAGAGGTTTTGCTTTGAGAAAAGGGCTTTCTGTCCTCTTAAAATACTCACCAAAACCCACCACAACTCCTTCCTCCGGCACCTGCTCATTCACTCTTATCTGTTCTTTGATGGATCATTCTAACAGTTTACCTTCCGTTATCTCTCATATGCCTCTTTTATCTCTCTCAGGCCCACTTCAAACAGTCACAAACTCCACCAGAGCATTGCCTCACTTCACATGCACCACAATGCAAATACCTTTCACATATGACCTGATCCCTCAAGCACTGCAATTTATGACCAGACTGGCTATCATGTCTCCCTGCCTCCGTAAACTGTTCTCTTTTTGACCCTTATCAAACTCTTTTCAGTCTCAATAAAGATAACTTTAAGGTGCTCTTCTGAACTATTTCCCTTTTATCTCTGATGTTCACTGAGGCCCCTCTACTTTGCTTCTTTCCCACAGACTCCTTGAAACTCTCCAACGAACCATGTTAAGAGAACGCAGTGGAAATTTCACCACTTAATTATTATCCCTCTTAACAACTCTAACCTGGAATCTCATTGCAGCAGTAGTTGTATTTGGGAGTCTCCCACACTTCTTTCATCCTGCAAAGTGACACTCTCAAGATCCTCATAGAAACCTCATGAGCTATCCAACACTCTCACCACATCTCTTTCTTGTAGCCCTACATTTTACGCATGTCATTTACTACTCCCCAGTATCTTACTTCTTTTTCAGGAGACAACATCATATCTTCCCATCTATTCCTCTCAGACCTTCTCACATAGGCCCCTTGCAGCTTCTACAGTTTTCCTCTACAGAATTACTGATTTGTATTTTTTTAACTTTACCCACTTGTCTTCTATGCCTACTTTTATCCTGTGCAGACGAGCAACACTTGTGTTTGTCCGCTCACAACGTATACACCTCTTCAAAAGGGTACAAACCTCTTCCATTGTATGATTTAGTTAACAATGCAATGCACTCCCCTAAAAAAAGAAACACCCCTAAAACTAGGTAATTTTAATCAAACAACTTCTAGCAGATGACAGTGGGCACTACGAGATATTGGGCTGCTGTTTGAAGAATAACCTATGATATTTAACCAGTAAAGTGGAAACCAGAGTATCATTTCAACTGGGGTGTGGAAAAATCTCACTCGCCCCATCTCCGAATTTAGGTACAACCTGGTGTACAGGCTTACAGTGCAGTGTAACACTACGGCCACTGTAGTGTTACGCTGCCTGCACTAGTACGCCCGAGGCCCCTGCCGTAAACAGTCAGGGACGCCACAGACCCCCCTTGAAAAAGGTTCTGCGGATGCCCATGATCATCAGGGCTATTTGCCTTTGTGCATGGATTTACAAGCATATATAGCTGTATCAGGACCTCAGAGTCGCAGACTTTCTATCACAATCCTTATTTCCCTTCCTCTGTCCCTCGTGAACATTTGCAGCCTTAAGCAGCAAAATTGCTGGGAGATATACTGGGTACTGTTTGAGTCCATGGCATTCACATAAGAACTAGAGTTTAATAAGCATTGGGAAAACCAGTAGATCTCACATTTGGGACCTATTGGCTTTGCAAATGAGCTTTTAGCCATGCTGCACACCATCCCTTATGCTGTGGAGCTGGGCTAAAGAAATAGACAAAATGATTGACGCAGATGGCCACATCATTTTGTAGGCACCCGCAATACACATTTGCACACCTACATAATGATGTTGGCTTTTTTCATGTTTATTTACCAATGCAAGTTGGCACTGTAACTAAAAAGAATAATTATATCACCAGGAGGGGAACAGAAGCAAACTGGGGGACATGGGTGAGTGTGGAAGAAATCAAGGGAAGTGGGAAGAAACATGGGGAACAGAAACAACATGGGAGGGGCAGAGAAGCATAAGGTGCAAAAAAATCACATGGGGAAAAATTGGGTATAAGAAGGGCACGCAAAACCACAGACTTGCTAAACACTTCTGGAAACAATGGGAACCTCTGCCTGGAGAAGAGCTGAAGAGCTGAGGAAGAAGAGCTACCCTGTCTGTGACTGTGCTTTGTGGATCTATCCTGCTGTTGCTGCTTCTGCCAGAGTAAGAGGGCAAAGACTGGGCTTTGTGTGCCTTCCATCTTGAGAAGACCTCTCCAAGGGCTTGATTTAGAGCTTGCTTCCTATTGTTTGAAGTCTCAGGGACAGCAAAGTCTTCTCTCTGCCAGCACCTGGAGAGACTCCTACTCTGCCCTGGTGTGCCTATCCAGTTCCTGGGACCCTGAAAGGAGTAGCTGGCAGCCTAAAGAAAAGGAAATCCGTTCACGGAGCACTGTGTGGGGTAAAGATCAACGCAAATCCATTCTGTGGCTGAAGAAACGATGCGCCACCAGCTCCATAGCTGAATATTGATGGTCGCCGGAAACGCGAGCGAAGATTTGACGCACGGAGCAGGAGAAACGATGCACAGCATCGCTGATGGAGGCTGGGAGATCGCAACCCGCGCTGCGTGGTTTTCGGATCATCGTGCGGCTGGATTTCCGACATGGGTACCTCTGGGCGTGTAAAAACAATGCAAGGCCTGGCTGGACCAGAGAGTGCTGACCGGATCGACGCATTCGCTCTCCTGCGGAGAGAAGGAACGACGCGCCTGACCCAACGAAAGGAGAAACTGCGCAAGGTCCCGCTCGTGAGTGGAATCGACGCACCGCAAGCCCTTTTTGATGCACACTCACCTGTGCAGGTTATTTTTGATGCACCCAAGGTACATTTTCACGCTAACAGTGTTAGTGTGTGTTTAAAACTACTTAAAGACTCTTTTTGCATTTTTATTGATAACTTGACTTGTGTGTTGTGGATTTTTGTCGTTTTGGTTTTGTTTTGTTTAGATAAATATTTCCTATTTTTCGAAACCTGTGTTGTGTCATTTTGTAGTGTTTTCATTAAGTTACTGTGTGTGTTGGTACAAATACTTTACACCTAGCACTCTGAAGTTAAGCCTACTGCTCTGCCAAGCTACCAAAAGGGTAAGCAGGGGTTAGCTGAGGGTGATTCTCTTTTACCCTGACTAGAGTGAGGGTCCTTGCTTGAACAGGGGGTAACCTGACTGTCAACCAAATACCCCATTTCTAACAATACGGTATACTAACTACCTGCACTGCCACGAACTATCATGGAGGAAAAGCCGGATTTTTCCACTGCCCTCTGCAACCTGCATGTTCTACCATGCAGTACGAGAAAGCCTTCTGAATCCAGTAACCTGCTTACACTTTAAAACGTGCTTCGCGTATTCTGTAACATGTCTTTAACTCGACACAGGGTGAGCTTTTAAATTAGGTTACTACAAAAGAAAAAAGAAAAGTGAACTGGCAGGTTAAGTTTGGGAAGCAATGGTTGTGTCTAATAAACACATATGCAAAATCGTTTGCCCATGTGCATCATTCCATGGTATGGACCCAGGGAGCGTGCTGCATTGTGCCCCTAGAGAAAGCTAAAATCTCAGTGCAGTCTAGAGTGAGAGTCCCCATAAGGTCGTGCCAAGCCGGTTAGAAGGCAGAACTGAAGCTCCTGCTCTAGTTTACCTGTCGCCCAGGACAACAGACTTGATGGCAGCCAAAGGGATAGAAAGTTAGCAGAGCGTGACAGGTAACATCAAAGCGGGAATGCCACACCTTCCGCCAGTTTCACTCAAGCAGCTGGGGCAAAGGTATTAACGTGACCACCCCGGAATCAAAGGAAGACGATTTTTTTTTTCAAATGGAAATATGAGTCTAGACGTTCTTCCTTTAAAAAGAAGCATCTCTCAGTGAACTAATTATTTGGAATGTTTTGCTCTAGTGTGCTCTATACCAACCAGAGAAAGAATGGTAACATTCCGTCAACATAAGAATTGACTGTCATAACTGTTTTCCTTACATTTTCAACAAGGAGGCCTTAGTTAAAACATACTGTAGTTAGAGCTGTTAATTACTAGGTGGCCTGCCATGCTTTCAATATGTCCTTTGTTTATGTTGCTGGACTTAGACTGAGCCGGGAACAATCAGGGATTTTGGGCTTTTTTAATCACTGTTTACCTCAGTATCTTGAAGCAGTTGTGTGGCCTTTTGTAATCCATGGCTTTTAGTTTTAAAGACCATAATTTCCACTGGACTCCTAATATTGTTTGGGGACTAGCCCTGTTGCCACAGCAGTAATGCCTGTCTGAAATAGCACTTACTGTGTTCTTAACTACTGCCACCCAGGAAGGAAGGCAGAGACTTTTACTATGCTACATCTTTGAAAATGGTTTTGAAGGTCATGTTTATGAATAAACCAAAACACGATAAAATATCAATTAAAATGTTGCAAAATATAATTGCTCCATAATTGATCATGCTGATCGTTAATTAGTTGATGATTTTTGCAATAATTATTTTTTTAAATAAAATAGAGGTCGTTCAGAAAATGTTTAGAGCAAAGATTAATTTTCTTTAGAAAAAACAAAACAAATACATCTTCACCCAGAGCGCATCATCTTCAAGCACAATTGACCTGCAAACTCTAATTGGGTTTTAGTTTTTAGTCCTCTTTATCAAAGCCGTCCTCTCCGTGTGGTCCTGTTTTTTTCTTATTGACCATCTAGAGATCAGGCAGTAGTTCGCCACCATCTGGTTACTTTTTCATTCCAGGGTCTACTGAGAGTGCATCAGAGTAATAATTAGCACCACTTTAAAACCGCAAAGGCATTAATACAACATATTAGTGTCACCACCCCAGGTCTACTACAGACTAGACTACAACAGTGTCGTTTATGTTCGCCTTTCAGATTACCTAAGAATAGTTAGCAGAAAGTTCACTATATGGTCGTAGACGAGGTTAAGGCCTAAAATAATGAGACCCAGCATCCCGCTTACTGAGAAAACACCACTGGCTCCACCTAGCGGCAAAGGCAATTAAATGTGTTTTGCCATTTTTAAAGTGCAAGTCTGGGTGATTTTCCATTACCTCGGACTATCGCCTTCATGCTGATACTAGGTTGTCATGACCGGCCTCCTCTCCTTAAACTAATTTCCTCACCGCCAAATAAACTGGGTGGGATGAAAGGGACTTGTTCACACAAGCCTGCAAACTCGAACTAATGCAGCCTACACTTCAAATCACTTTTCACAACATCACTTTCAGAAGGCCCTAAAAAATCAATTGATATAATAATGCTTCTCTTAATCTGCTGTGTCAATTTCATGTTGTTAATTACTACAAAATAATGTAGATAAATAAATAAGACACATTCATGAATACACAAACAAATGGCTAAACGCTGTTTTAGAATTGTAATGAATGATACAAAAACTTAAAAACTGTGGCAACTTAAACGAAATTCATGTAAAATAGCAACGAAAAGGGCCCTTCCTTATTTAAGAGCATTAATATAGAATGCAATTTGATTTTTAAATCTACTTGAGTTCTTGCTGTCCACGCAATCCTAACTTGGTACAGTTACCTTTTTTGTATCTTTATTATTTCTATCAAAATGTAGCAAAGATGCAAGCACATAAAAACTCTAATACTGAAATATATGCAGAGATGTAGCCATTTACTACTAACATGGAGACAACTACACATCTATATTTCCAAATATGACACTGTAGATTCCATGAAAAAGGCTAATTTTCAGATGAGTGTGAGATACATTTGTTCTGTCAAAAGAAGACATTACGCCATAAAAGGTACAACAGAAGCTGAGCAAGTGGTCGCCTTGTGCCAAGATGAGTCATCAGAATGTGAAGTATGGCCCTGTATCTCACATGCATAGCACATTGAGTCAAGTACAAACTCCTGTTTGCACCAGACTTTGGGGCATATTTAACAAAAGTGGCGTTTGCACCCTTTACCGCCCCCTACCACCATGTGTGCGCCACATTTCAAATACAGCGCTCCATGGCATAGGGTAGGGGGCAGTAGCGTAATTTTTTATGATACTATTGATGTACTCTGCAGGAGCAACGCCAATATATTGACGCTACTCCTGCAGAGTACATAGAGGCCCATTATGAATAATGGAAACCACCTTTTAATGCCTACTCTGAGCAGGCGTTAAAAGTGCTGTACAAAATGATTAATTTTTTCGGTCACCCTAATGAGGAAATGCCCCCTTTGCATGCATTATGCCTGGCACAGGCATAACGTAGTGCAAAGGGTTACAAAGTAGCGAAATGCATGCATTGCGCCACTTTGTAAATGTGGCGCGAGGAGTTTGGCCTCTTTGGGCTGCATTAGCATAAAGAAAAGGCGCAAATGTGGCGCAGGGTGGTGCCAGGGGCCTATAAATCTTCCCCTTTGTTTTAAGGAAATGGTTCAAGTTGCACATCTGGTGGGTTTGTGAAGAGCCAGTCTTGACTAAGTCAGACCTGACGCAGATTGGCTAGACAAATTTGAGCACATGTAGGGTTTGCTTAGATTAGAACGGAGATATTAATGAGATACAAGGGCCAAGACTTAGGGGGTTATTACAACTTTGGAGGAGGTGTTAATCCGTCCCAAAAGTGACGGTAAAGTGACGGATATACCACCAGCCGTATTACGAGTCCATTATATCCTATGGAACTCGTAATACGGCTGGTGGTATATCTGTCACATTTGGGACGGATTAACACCTCCTCCAAAGTTGTAATAACCCCCTTATTCTCATATTGTATTCCTGATAAATACTTAATACCACACAATTGGTATTTACCTAGGAAACAATTTGTTAGCCAGTTATGACTGATGCATATATCTCTGGGCTCTGTCAAAAGAATATCAACACGTTTAAATATTGCTGCATCTTATTTCTATTCCTGGGAAAAAACGTTCCTCAGATCCAAATGCTGAAGGTGCCTAAATGAGTAAAATTGCTAAAATAAAAATTGCCCTTGTCCACTCACCACTACAAGACAGCTGTCCGATCTCAGGTTTTCAGATGTCAGACTTGACAATCTTGCATTAAGGATGATCAGGAAGGAGCTCAAGCTCCTTAGATGCCTTGTCCATAAGACGAATCACAATTTCAAGAACAATTTCCAGTTAGAATGCAACTCAAAAATGATGGCTGCCACAATGGGAAACATCTTTAAAAACGGAGGGCACAGCATAACACGGAAGCTTTGTCTGTTTTACAGCACCGTAGATAGAGTCATATTTTCCTACCTTTTCCTCCCCTGGCCTCTGGGCGATATCTGATATTTGTAGGGCAAAAAGAAACCACAGCCAGCAGATAGCTCAGTTGCCAAACTGGAGCCACCAGAAAAGAGTCAAGTCATGGGATGGTACTCGTGTTCTTGAGGTGTTCAACTGCACCTGTAGACAGTAACAATGTCTCTTCTCAAGAGGCAGCAAGCAGCTTGCAAAGGCACATTTCATGTGATGAAAAACGTCTGCCTGCTCACTACTTTCTTCCTTGGTCCATGCAACAATGTAGCTTGAAAAGGTTCTGTATCTGAATACAAATGTATAACATT
The DNA here is from genome assembly GCF_031143425.1 of Pleurodeles waltl. Taxonomy (NCBI): domain Eukaryota; kingdom Metazoa; phylum Chordata; class Amphibia; order Caudata; family Salamandridae; genus Pleurodeles; species Pleurodeles waltl. The sequence continues at coordinate 931,368,583 of NC_090448.1, read as the reverse complement.
CAGTTTCATACACATAGTACCTCGAACCAAAACCCAGACTAGTAATAGAAAACCATGGTCCTAAGATAAAGGATACATTTACCAACTAAAAGCAACATCAGCCTACGTATAAGTGTAAATGTTCAGGAGACACACTCTTCACATTACCTGACTACAAGTTCATAAGCATGAGGGCACTCATGCTTACAAGTAAAGATTTGTAACTGCCTTCTGGGCAGTGGATGAATATGAGACCAGTAATATTAACCTTGCTAAAGAACATACTAACCAGTTACAGCTCCTTGATGTGCCCCAGTACCAGCCACCAACCATTTAACCCTGTTTTCCCATTGAACAAAACACCGCATTCCTATTTTGTGACTGAGCATTATCATCATCTTCAGCATTAACATGGGTGTGTTGGCCCATTCAAAGTTATCAGTCATCCTTTTGGGGATTTAAACAAATCCAGATCATTTTAATGGCTGAATGTAGTAACTCAGAGAAGGCCAGTAGTGTTTTCCATTTACAGCACTGACTGTGGTCATAGACTTCACAAGCGAATCCATGCCAACCACACCAGAGGCCTGAGTATGTGTGGGTTCCAGTGCAAGTTAATAGCACATGTCATACACAGATCCTGATGGATATCAGCCATGCATTGTAGGAGCACAACTAGTTGGTCAGCGAGGTGAGCCAGGCGAAAAAGTAAACTGGTGAGCCCCACTGGACTCATTTACAGTTTGTGAGCCATGACCCAACAGGTACATTTGACATTAATTCACATGCTTTCAAGAAGCTACATTGCTACCCAAGATATTCAATGGGGATTCATTTATCACTATTATTTCACACTTCATGAAATGTTTTCACAGCTTCCCAACAGTTCATGTTCAATAGAACATCAAAGACTGCCAGGAAGACAGTGATGATGAAACATGCCTTCCTAGGCAAGTTTAAAAAAAAAAAGATTTGAAATAAAAAAAGTAAGACACTGAAACAATTAGGAAGGTGAAAGTAGAGATAGCTCAAAAGTTAATATTATATGACCAACTGCTCCCAAGAAACGTCTGTGAAACCAACAATTCACAAGGGAGACAATGGAGATGATGTTAGTCATTGGAAAATATCCCCAAATAGTCTCTCAGTGGCTACAGATGACTAGTCTGTGTGTGGACTCTGGCAGCCCATATGGAGTCTGGAGCTAACCAAGAAACTATATTCAATCTTTGGGCCTGATTTAGATATTGGCAGAGGGGTTACTCTGTCACAACAGTGACGGATATCACATTTGCTGAAACATTAATCCCATTATGTCCTATGGTATGTAGATGGCTATCTGTCACTGTTGTGATGGAGTAACCCCTCTGCAATTTCTAAAACAAGCCCTTAGTCTCTTTTACAGAGAAAATCCTGTCCACTAAAAAAAGCTCCAGAAGGTGTCCAGAAGAGGTTACTCTTGCTGCTCTTAGAATAAACCTAAAGTAAAAAAAAATCAATACAAAGCCTCTATGTGTCAGACCATGCATATTTGGAACATGTTTAATACTAGGTTGCAGGATTGAGTGGAGTGTCTCATTGCCACTACTTCATTTGCCGATCACTGGAAATAGAACAGTTCAGATGACAGTTCTAATGGAGTCAAGCCAAAAATGCTCCTATTGCTGAGAGTTAGAAATGGGGTCTCTAGTTGGCAGAGTTAGACACCCTTGTCGAAGTAGGGACCACAATCCTAGTCAGGGTACGTCATACACAATACAAATTATACTGTGCCCACCCTCTGGTAGCTTTGCACTGAGTAGTCAGGCTTAACTTAGAAGGCAATGTGAAAAGTATGTGTTTAATAAAGCATACAGTAACACAGTGAAACACCACACACACAGGTTTAGAAAAATGTAGGATTTATCTGGTTAAATAAGGGCAAACCTATAAAGGCTCAATAAGCACAAGTGGAAGTATCAGTTTTGCAGGATTAAAAAGAGTCTTTAATCTTAGAAATCAACAGTTGTCTCTTGATTCCACAAAGTACCTGATTTGCATCAAAAATAACACGCATGGAGACTGCAGAGGAGGAGATGCATGGAAAAATAGGGTGTGTGTCAGATTTCCGATGGAGCACAGACAATGCGTTGTTTCTTTCCACGCTGCAAGAAGCTTGTGTCATTTTTCGGCATTCAGTCTTGGTTCCTCACTGTGCTGCAGGGAGCTTTTTGACGTCTAGGGATGAAGTAGGGAAATCCTGGGTGCACTGGAAGAAGTCACAGGCATTGCGTCGATCCTTTAGGGTGATGCAACACATTTTCTGTTGCACGGCAGACGCTGTGTCGATTTTGAACTTGGGGAATCGGCTGCATCGTTCCGGTTGTGCGTCAATCCTGTAAGGCTGTGTATTCCACACCAACACCCATTGCATTTTGACGCTGCCCTAGATTTACAAGTTTTCGTAAACTTGAGGCAGTGCCAAAATCTAACGCCACCCCAGGGGTGGCATTAGCATGGCGCAACAAGGAGAAATGCTTTCATTTCTCCTGGTTTTTTGCTCTTTCTATGTGTGCTGCAGTCTGCTGCACACATAGAAAGAGCAAAAGGCCATTGAAGATTGTTTTTGTGTAGGAAGGTGTGCATTCCTGCACAAAGTGCAGTCATCCTTGCACAAATGCACAAGGGTGGCTGTGTTGGCGGTCGGCAGCGAATTTAGCGCTGGTGCAGGGGGCAACACAGGGGTACACTGAATTCTATTAAATATGGTGCATCCCTGTGTTTTGAAAATGACGGAGTGCAGCGCTGCCAAATTTGGTGTAGCATTGCGCTCCGTCATTTTCTTGTAAATCTGGGCCATAGGTTTAGATGTGTTCTTGAATAATGGATTTAGCAAATTCAGTCCACAGAAGTAGTGATTTCTGTTATTGATTACAGATTGTGCATGCAGATTCATAATTCATAATAACTGAACTTCGAATTCAGAACAAAGGTCACAAAGCTTTTTGCATCTAGCTGTCTTGCTACGTTTGGCTACTATAACTACATCAACACACATATAACACTCATAAATCCAGGTACTTTGCTCTAGCACACAGTTTTACAAAATAGCAGAAGTCTTTGCTTAGAAGCAAAACTCGGTTTACAATTGTTCTCTCCACCTTAATACTTTAAAGGAGCAGCTGGGGGGTCAGAATAGGAGAACGTCAAATAATCACTTGTATGTTTAAAAACAGTAATGGACAAACCCACACTGTGGTGCTGGAACAATTTTCAGAGTGGGGGGGGTGGCTGCCATCAGTGTTATGTCACAGGGATTGTGAAAATTTCAAGCTTCAGACAAAGAACATGTGTAACAAATAAGCCACATGCGTTCAGCAAGAGATGGGTATGGGTGGGTAAGATGCTGGTGATGAATTTTGGAGCACACTGTTGCAAATATATTACTAAAGCATAGCATGGTAGCACACTGCCGTTTACATACAGTACAGTTTCCACTGAAATGGCCACTAAATTTGCACAGATATATAAGGGCAGATTTACTTAGAAGTCACATAACAGATTGCAGCAAGACACTTTGCTGTGCTGCGTGAATAGGAGAGAACTGAAAAACACCAGACCTCCTAAGATATGGCATTCTTCATCTCTCTGCCTTCACTGACACAGGCTGCCAATGGAGGCACCCCTGCACCAGGGTTCAAGAGAGCCTGTGGTACAGGCAGGATTGTTTTGTGCAAGAAGAGGTAACTTCCTGTACAAAAACAAACTTTAGAGGTGTATTCTTTCTTTGTGTGGAAAGAGGAACTAACGAGGACTATTGAAGATATTTCTCATTGCTACACCTCACTTGGGGAGGCATAGAATTTTGATGCATTCCCGGGTTTGCCAGCTCTAGTAAATCTGAGAATGTGTCAAAATCCATAGGTGGATACATGGAAACCCCCATGCTCTACCCATGAAACGTCTTCCAAACACAAGGTAACACAAGGCAGTGGTATGCTGTGCCTTGCATTCATTTGTATTTGCTAAACTATGCAAAGCCACACAAAATCTTAATTAATCTGCCCCATTGTTTCACTAACATCACTATACAGTGCACAAATGAAAATGTGTGGAAATTGGGTTTTAGTGAATATTTATCATTTGCACATCACCAAGTAAAGTCTCTTGGTTTGTTTTGATCCTATTAAAGTATTTTTTTCCATCACACTTCTGAATTACAACAGAAAGTGCTTCATGAGTGTTTTCTTAACTGCTGATATCTTTTTAAAATATTTACACAGCTGTGTGCTAGAAAAACAAACTAACATCCTTCAGCCTTTCCTTCTACACTCAGAAAGATTCTCACATAATTCCCTTGCAAAATCCTCAAACTGTGAAGTCAGAGAAAGAAAAGTTAACACCACTCTTCTTGTTAAAAATATAAGCTGCAATTTGTCAGAAGATAGAGCCTGACATTTGATCTGAATGACGATAAGATTAAAGGTATCATTATTGGACATTCACCTTTAGAACTCCAGCATGGTTATTTTGGGTGTTATGCAGCCCCACCCCGCACCTTCACTTCCAGCTCCTATGCACATACAAAGAACCAGGTGAGCAATTCCACTCAGGTCTTTCTGGAAAGCTCAATTGAGCATATGACTGTTTCAATTAGAGATAAACTAAAACATATTCTTGTGTACGAGCTCTGACTAAAGTGATATTTGTATCCCGTGTTGAAGATCGAATTTAAAAGTGATCAATTTCAACAATACAATGTCAGAATTAATGTTTTAAAAAGTTACATATATTTTTCAATTTTAGGTCATTTCAGTGGTGTATCTGACAGATGTCCTTTGGGCAGTTAGTGTTGTACGTATGCCCAGACTCCCGGACACAAGCACACAAACAAGGAGGGGAGAAGTTATGTTTAATCCGTATGCTTTTAAAAGTCACACAAGACTAAACGACGTTGTTGGCTCACAAGGCAGGAACACAACCAGAAGATGCATTTATATTTAAATTGTACAGTTTGAGCTGTTATCGAGTTATATTCATGTTACCAGTAATGACTGAATAGGGGTAAAATGCTTTGTCCATTTTAAGAACGATATTGTGGCTAAAGCAGCAGCACAGGTATCAGCCAGTCCTGGGTGTCAAAGTGACAATGTTTAGCAAGAGCAGCCATTTACATCATTCACATTAAGGTAAATGGGGTGTTTAGCCTGTGATTCACACATAGAAAATTGAAGGGTACACACAATTGTCTCATCAAGATTGTAACTACTACAAGGTTTATGATCATGCTGGTAATAAAGTCGTATTTGTCATGTACATACCGTCTAGGAAATGCAGTTTGCTTTATGCAATTGGCATTTGAATGATCTTGTGGTGTAGTAAAAAAGGAGTGCCTGCTGTTTTACCTAATAGTGTTTAGCTAGTCCCATTCAAGTTCTAGCTATCCTTCTTTGTCTCTTGAGATGTTAGTTTCGCTATCAGAGCAATCGTGTATATGAAGATGATCTCTACCGCAACCATTTCTTAGATTTTTTAAAGTGGTTTACTTGTTCGTGAAGATAGATCTCACTCTTCGTGACATGTTCTTGGGTCCTGGAATGTAGCCTTTACTAAGATGTGCGTCTCATGTCAACCTTTGCCTTAAAGAAATGTGCAGCATACTTTTATAGGTTATTGTAGGGTGTGTGGTCATAAGCAGTGCATGATGTGGGCTCAAGTTATTGCTATTTCACTAAGCCATAACTGGTTAATTTCAGTGGTTTTCCAATGCTTACCTCTTGTTTGATTTCAGTGAAATTCTGTTTATTTTTTAAATGCAAACTAAGGCCCATATTTCAAAGAAATTAACGGAGCATGACGCTGCGCCAAAATTGGCAGTGCAACACTCCGTCATTTTCGCAACACAGGGATGTTCCGTATTTAATTGAAAACGGCGCACCCCTGTGTTTCCCCCTGCGCTGGCACTAAATTAAGCTGCCTGCGCCAACGCAGGCATCCTTGCACCATCATGCAAACAATCACTAATGGCGATTTTGCAAACAATCACTAATGGTGATTTGGCACTTCGGTGTGTGCTGAAGAACGCAGCACACACAGAAGTGCCAAAGCTTAATTTTTAAATGATTGTTATGTGCAGGAAGAGACACCTTTCTGCACATAAACAAGCAAACTCCTCAACACAGATATCCTTGCACGAGAAACAATCATGTGTGGCGTTTTGCTCTTTCTATGCGTGCTGCAGAATACAGAATGCAGCACACATAGAAGAAGCAAAAAACAAGGAGGAATAAAAGTATTCCTCCCTGTTGCACCTTGCTAATGCCACCCGTGGGGTGGTGTTAGACTTTGGAGCAGCCTCAGGTTTACGAAATCTTGCAAATCTCAGGCAGCGTCAAAATACAATGGGTGTTGCTCTGCATACCGACAGCAACACCCATTGCATGTCCCTTCCATGCAAAGGGCTGCATGTGAAGGGGCTGTATCTACAAGGTGGCGCTAAGCCACAAAAAGTGGCTTAATGCTACCTTGTAAATATGGATCAGGGCATAGCGCCACCAGAGCATCACGAAATGTGACACTCCGTGGTGCTAGGGGCTCTTAAGTAAGCCATAAGTTCTTAGTACTGCACCTAACTATAATGTCACTTTACCTTTTTTCCAATCAATATCTATATACATCTATATATCTACATTAGAAAATGATAGTAGCCACTCTGTAGTTAGGTTTAGGATTCCAGGAGATAGGAATTCTTGGGTTTTTGATTGGTAATAACATTATTACCATTTGATGAATCTCCACAAAACTTTGCAGACCGGTTCTTTTTTCTAAATTTGCTGATGATGCAAATTTAGGTCTGGGACGTTTTTGTGGTGATTAGTTAAGAGGGTAGAAAGAAAAAGGGGGTTCCAAAACACATTTGTCCACCAATGCATATTCAATAGACTTTTTAAACAGATGTAGCAACAAAATGGCTGAACAGTTTTACAGGCAATTTGTCAGGAATACAGGTTATTATGGGGAAAGTTTTTGTTTTGTTATTTGCTCTGAATGTGTTCAGTTGTTTTTAAGTAATAAGGGACAAACCCTTAGTGATATATTGGCCCACAGTATATCTTCACAGCATACCCTGATATGTGGCAATGACAAAGCACAATATTATTGGTTAATCAAAGCCCTTGCAAAAGAAAAAGGTAGCCATAATGTATAGGCCACTCTTTGTTTTTCTTCTGTGATTTAACTTGAAATGCAGCTTAGTACTCTCTTTGTAATGTATAAGAAGAAATGAGGCAGTTCAGCAAACTGTACAGCTAGGGAAAAGTAGTCTTTTTTATTTATATAGTTTTTAAAAAGTTTATGAAAAATCGCAGTACTCTCTCGAAAGTATCTAGTAAGTACTGTGGTACTTAAATAAAAAAAATGTAGGCATACTATAGATTGTCTCTGAGAGGGCTGGATGGATATAGAAACACAGGGGATGAATGTATTTCTTAATTTTACCTTGGGTGCAAAGAATTAAGATTGTTGCAAATAGAGGTCAGGATGTGCTGGTCTTTAATCAGTCTGTCTTGGTTTGTTATTCTTAGGATTCTTCCCCAGAAGGGCACCACCATGGAGTTTGCTACACCACAACTCTCCTGAGTTCTGGCGGCTCACCAGCTTCCTCCGGCGGTGTCTACCTCTTCTCACTCCAGGAATCAGGGGTCTCATCCAGGCCTGCGGTGTCCTCCAATAGCTCGGCTGCACTGGATGGCTTCTTGCTTCCTTGCTTCTCAGTTTCTCCATCTTCTTTCTGCTTCTGTTCTCTCCCTCTGTCCTTCCTGTGGTGTCATCTTTTTCTCCTCCTCCTTTTCTGGATTGGTCCTGGATAATGATAACTCCGCCTCTCTGCCCAAAGATATGGTAGTCCTTTTTTAATGTCAGTTGCCTTTTCCCTTTGGTAATCCTTTTCCTTTTTCCCCTACAGGTGTTCCGGTAGCTTCTGGAGTCAGTGGTGTGAACTCAGTGACAAGCACAAGGTAAGTAGGGGGGGGGGGTCAGGCCTGTTTCCTCCAATCTCTCTTATAACTTTCTTACTATTAAGAAACAGTCTTCGGGGATATCTAGACAAAAGTCTGCATTCGCCTGCTCTGTTTCCTTCCTGTGTAGGGTCTGGAAGCGGAATGGCTGCAAGGCTAAAAACCAACAAAGTACCCAGTCATTGTTGCCTTTGTTGCAAACCATCCACTCAAATGGGGCATGATCCGTAAAGAGGGTAAATTCTTGTCATTCTAGATAGTAACACAGTGATTCTATGGCTCATTTGATGACTTATGCTTCTTTCCCACCACTGCATAATTCTTCTCTCTGGGGGACAGTTTCCTGCTGATGTATACAATGAGGCATTCCTCTCCTTTCCCATCTGTCTGTGACACCACTGCCCCCAGACCTAATTCTGGTGCATCTGTGTATAAAATGAAATGTTTATTTTAATTGGGGCTGATAAGAACTGACTCAGAGATAAGGGTATGTTTCAGGCTTTGGAATGCCTTCAGGACTTCCGTAGAGGCTGTTGTAGATCTTGATCAGTTTTTGGGGATTTCTTTAACAAATCTGTCAATGGGCCGCTATCTGTGAGGAGCAGGGAATGAAATGTCTAGAATCCCAAGGGAGCCCTAAAAAGGCATGGAGATCTATCTTGTTTCTAAGCAAGGGAACATTGGAATTGGTCGTTACTTTCCCTAGTTGGGGTCACATGTGACCTTCCCCTAGAAAAAATCCTGAGTACTTAATCTTCCTGGCTGCTAAGTGGCTCTTGACAGGACTGGTCTTCAACCCACATGTACCAAGGGCTTGTACAACGGCTTGTAGATATACTAAGTGGTGTCCCATGAAGAACTCTATATGTGAATGTTGTCTAGGTAGACAGCAGAATATTGTTTTCCTGGTTTGAGTATAGTGTCCATCATGCACTAAAAGGTTACTGGGGCCCCGTGGAGTCCGAAAGGCAATACGGTAAAGTGATATAAACCCCACTGAGTGGAGAAGGCCATCTTCTCATTGTCCTGTTCCCCAAGGGATGCTTGCCAGTACCTCTTACAGAGAACCAGAGTACTAATGTACTTAGCCTCTTCTAACCTGCCTACCATTTCATCTACTCTTGGTAGCAGGCATGTGTCAAACTGTGATATTTTATTCACCTGTCTAAAATCAATACAATCCATTAGGTTTCAGGACCAGCACAAATAGGAATTTCTATTCACTAATGGACAGTTCAATGGCACCCGTTTGTAGCAATTGTTTTACTTCCTGTTCAACAGTGTCGCTTCTGGCTTCGGGTATGCAGTATGGTCATAATCATAGCTTTTTCCCTGGGAGGGTATTGATAGGGTGTTCCAACAGGGGGGTGTTACACCATATCAGGGAGAGCATTTTCTGAAGGGGTTGAAGTCAGTGGGTTAACTCCTGTTTAAGGTTAGCGAGTAGATCTGGATCTATGCTCTGCATATACAATAGTGTGTCTTGTCTGGAGAACCCTACAAGAACAGGTACAGGGCCTTCCCATTTCTGTAAGAGGTTAACCTGATAGATCTCACTCTTTTTTGCTGGAATCTATTTCAATACAATAGGTAACAGGGGTCACCTTTTCTGGGATCACATAGGGGCCCTGCCATTGTCCCAACAGTTCAGAAGAAGCCATCATTAAGAGGACAAGATCCCCTACTTTGAAGGACATTTCCTTCATTTTTTTATCATACTAGTTTTTTTGAGACATTTGGGCCTGTTCCGTATTGTATTTGACTATACTTCTGATTTGTCCCAAATGGGTTTTGAGATTGGTTACGTATTCCAACAGGGGTTTAGCCTGTCTTTCTCTTTCTGCCACTCCTCTTAGGCCATGTCCAATAGAGAGTGTGGCTGTCGACCATAAAGGAGTTCGACTGGAGAAACCCCATACTTTTTTGTTCTTTACATCTGATAACAAACAAGGCAAGGGGCAACTTGTCCTCCCATATCCTTGTCTCAAGTTCTGGCAGTTTTTTAAGGTACTCTTTAAGGTTGCATTATATCATGCAACAAGCACATCTGTTTGTGAGTGATAAACCACAGCATGGATGTGTTTGATCCCTAAATGTTAGCAAACCTGTTGCATGAGTTTAGAAACAAATGAGGTCCCTTGGTTACTTAAGATCTCCTTCGTAAATCTTACCCTTGAAAAGATGTTGATCATAGCTTTGGCTATGTGTATGCTATTGGGTTGTCTTAATGACATGGCCTCAGGAAAGCGAGTGGTGTAATCAACAAGAACCCATGTGTACCAACACGCACTACAGGAGGGTAGAAGAGGGCCTGTTATGTCCATGCCTACTCCTGTGAATAGTTCTCATTTGACTGGTAAGGGCATGAGAGGGACTTTACTGGGATGGCATTGGCTGTTTTTCTGATGTATGGGACACTCTCTACAGTATTTTCTTAGTTTTTGGTAAGTCCCTCTCCAGTAGAATTTATCTAAAACAGCTCTCTTAATTTTTTCATTACTGAACTGACCCCCAGTAGATGACTGTGTGCCAAAAAGAAAACTTTTTCTCAGAAGGGAGTGGGTACTAACAGTTGGGGTGGTTGGGTTTCCCCTCCCTTCCGGTATAGTAACCCTTCTCTCAGGATGAACCAGGGACCTGTGTGGTCAGGGACTTCTTGTTCAGAGGAGTTATTCCAAGCCTCACAGATGCTAGGGTCTTCGCTTTATAGCAGCTTGAAAGTTCCGATGCATCTCCCAGGTAGTGTCACCTGTATATGCCGGAAAGAAGTTTCAAGTTCAGGCCAACTCTGATGGAGTGCGCCCAACTACAGGGACCAAGTTAGGCCTGTTGAACAAAAGTAACGTAAATCCTGGCTGCTGGGTCCCACAATGAGCATGCATTGCACAGCAGAGGCAATGCAAGGTCCTTGCATAGATTTGTGTCATTCAAGGGCTGTTCTGAGGGAGCTGTAGTGGCATTGCGAGGTCTGTGACAACAGGTCTTAACAACACTCATCACAGTTCAAATGACAACATTTATGAGAACACTATGCATATTTATAGTTAACTCAGTCTGCGTAGCAAGATGACAACACTGTACGGAGTTGCATGAATTATAGTACCTTTTGCTCGAAGCACAAATTATAGCTCTAACTTGTAAGTATAAGTTTTCCGTTTCTAAGGTTTTTGTAGTTTACCTTGATTATGCATAGAAATAATGAATTAAGTTTACCTAACCATAACTAATCTTAAACCTTTGTTTTTGTTTATTGAATTTGCATGTTGTCTTTTTTTTAAATATATTTCTAATGATATAGCATTGTTTGTTATCCTATTAATTCTTTTCAATTTTTGTTTTGGTACTGCGGTAATTCTGAGGTAAGTTAAAGTTCATTATAAATGTCAGTGTCATGTGTGTGATTATTTTGCTTTCAATAACTGTTCCTCAATAGTACCGTGGTACCTCTGTAAATAAAAAAAAAATATTTACACCAAAGATTTTTATTTTTATTAAAAATATAAATCCATGGTTTAAAGGCTAGTTTTTTTTAATGATATATGTGTTGGCATTGTTCCTGTAGGTTGTGCTTGACAACTATATGGGTACCACAAGAGTACTGTCATACTTCTGTTGAATCTTTGCTTTTGTAAAATAGCATTTAATCGGGTCAGAACTCTGTCAATTGTAGAAAATAGGAAGTGTATACCCCCTAACCTCATTCCTATGGATATCCGCAAAGGTAAATCTTCTGTTCACGATCCAGTTGAAAGCTATTGGAGAACTGTAATGGCTGCAGAAGATGATTTTGTGATTTTGTGAGAGGAGGAAGATGAGGAGACATGGATGAAGAAATTGAAGGATTTAATAGTATTGGAATTGTTTTCTTAGCTACCCGATGAAAAAAAGTTAATTCTAAACTTGTTACATGCAACTTATGTAACAAAGTTCTTTCACATGTGAACATTAAACAGTACTCCTTCTGCACTATGGGAATTACAAAACACCTGCAGGCAATTCATTCCATAAGGATGGTGCATGCGAAAAAAGGCTACCGAAGGAGATAGAAGAGGCTGAAGCATGAATATCAGCAGTCGCCACTTCTTCCATTGCTCCAACACCTTTGAATTCTTCTGTTGCATCAGCCCCTCTACCACCACCCACTGAATCTGTCCCTCCGGGAGCAACTTCTAATTCTTCTGCTCCATCTGTCCCTTCACCAATACCCTGTGCATCTGTCCCTCCAACAGTACCTGCTCCTGTAATGTGGTGCCAATACATCATTTGAGTCTGAATTGTGAAATTGTAGAGCAATATGGCAGTACAGTAACATACTGCATCCTCTGCCATGCTATAATTGTTGCTGGTGAGAGGGATATGACCATCCATCATGAGGTTGTCATGGTTCATCAGTGTCCTATGCTGTTGGTTGACTTTGCTGTCCTTCTGCTTAAGACTATTGTTTTGTTTGGTCATGGTGACCTTGGTAAAAAAAAAAGCCCAGAAAATACATTTAAAAAAAGAAGAAAAAAAGTTATTTTCAGAACAAACCAAATATCTAAACAGATGAAGTGCTTCTACCAATGTTAACTATATTTTTTCACGTATCAGAAATACTAAATTGTAATTCATATAGAGATAAAAGGTAAGTTAAACTTGTGCCTTATTGTGGTGTCATAGTAGGTGAATGGTTAATAACAGACTACTACTGCCACATGGTTGTGGGAATTCCTTCTTTGGTCTAGGCCAGGTGGGAGTGATGTTGATCGGGTGGTTACTGTGTCTGGATGGTTATGCAGGGAAGCATGGGGCAGACACTCAGTTTGCACAGGCTTGCAGTTTACTCTTGGTTCCCCTGTTGTGCTGTTGCTAGGTCATTTTATTTTTCCCCTTGGTGACTTACTTGTGGGAATGAATGCACTCTGTGAGTGGATTAAGTTTTCTGTAGCTTGCCTTTCAGGCCTGGACACCCTTGATCTTCCCTACTGGGCTTGGTCACTGATCAGTTTTCCCAGTGTAAACCAACAGGTCACAATACCTTCTCTTCCTTAAGTGTCAGCATGCATCTTCTTTCCATTTATGCTGGCAAGACTCTTGGTGCTTAAGTATTGTCTTCTTCTTCTAGGTTCAGCACTGCACACCTTCTTTTGGACCAGCCAACAGGCCCTCTTCAGTGGCCAACTGTCTTTCTAGTCTGGCCAAGTGCCCTGGATGTTGGGCTCTGGCTTGGTGATACCAGGGTAGTTGCAGATTCAATTCTTCTTGTCTTTGTTGGTGCTGTGTGACACCTGGATATGCATTGCATGTTCCCTCTTTTTTGACTTTCTTGGAGCTCCTATTCTGTGGTGTTCTCTTTTCATGGACCTTCTTCGAATGGAAGTAGGGAGCTGTGGTTACGCCTTCTTTCCCCAGGTAGCACATGACTTGTGCCTTAAGTCATTGCTGCCATCAGGCATGGTTAATGGGGTGTGTCATTATGTGCCTTGTGGGTGAAGGACAATGTGGTTCTAGTGCATGGACACAGCCACAGCATTGTGTGCTTCCATCCACCTTCTGGTTCAGACTCACTTTCCTTGGATCTTCTCTTACCTGTAGTTGTTTCCACCTTGCAGCCTTGGACAACCAGTGTGGTGTCTCTTGGTTTCACATTCTCTTTAGTGGGTGGCACTCTACGAGCTACACCTCAAGATCTGGGTGCCTTCTTTGGAGTCCAGAACCACACCTGCCCATGTATCCAAGAGTCCACAATTTTGCACAAAATGTCTACCCAACTGAAGTACTTTCTGCTAGTTAGTTAGTAAGGGCAACCTCGTTGGGTAAATGTCTAGTGTGGTTTATATGCTACTTAGTGGACCAGGAGAAAATTTCTTCAGCAGCCTTATGTGTGTTTGGCAATGTGATTGTTCCTTGTGCGTTTTTCTCCAGAATTCTGTTATAACATGAATCCTTCTATATATGTCCTCATATTCCTCTGCATCAAGTATGTGCCACAAAAATTGGCAGAAAACACACTGGCGTGTTCTTTGGTAAGCTGCCCATCATCCTGGCAAAACGTGGGAAGACATTTGCATGGGTAGTGTGGTGCCTATTCAATGGGGGTGGGGAGCAGTGTGGCCTTCTCCCCAGACTGGCCATGTTGCCAGGATGTAAAATGGGCCCGTGGGGGAAGCCTCAAGGTCCCTGCGGTTCCAGCTGGCTCCCGGCCTCTTGCAGGTGCTGACATTGCTATTGCACACAGGGAGCTGCTTCCAGCAGGGAAGAGCACTTTGACAGCTCTTGCCCGCCTGAACCAGAGAGTTTGCTCTAACTTGGTGGGAGCTGTCAAATCTCCTGCCAACTGAGAGCAAACAGCTGTGTCCCAGGGGTGTGCAGCCCCCTCCCATAAAAATCAATAATTAGTATTGGCCCTGGGGGATGGGGTCCCCAGGGCTCAATTCGGCCTGGCTTCCTCCCCCACCAAAAAATGAAATATTTTGGCTGGGCCCTGGGGGATGGGGTCCCTGGAGCCAAAATTGGCCTAGAAAGGGGGGGCTGCGTGGTGACCCTCGCCCAAAATGTTCACATTTTAGAAGGCTGGGCCAAGGGGGATGTGGTTCCCGGGGCCAAAATGGTCCGTGGGGGGGGCATGCTGGCCTGCGACCAACTACCACTGTGCATGGCCAAAGGCTGTGCACAGCATGGGGCTGGGTGGGTATAGGGGTTGGCCGCAGTCAATTCCCGCTGTGCACAGCTGGACGCATGAGATATAGATACCTTAGGGCACAAGTTATAGGTACTTGAATTAATTGAAACTATAACAGGTGAATTTCTATGGTTTTTGCACGTTTAACTAACCTAACTGTGAGCCTAACTATAACATCCCTATAACTTTTGTTTTTTTAATTGAATTATATATATAAATATATATATAATACATATATATCTATATATATACATATGTATATATATTTATATATATATATATATATATATATATATATATATATATATATATATATATATATATATACCCACACATATGCATTGTATATATGTGTGAATGCATGGGTATATATATATGTATTTTTATATATATATATATATATATATATATATGTGCTAAAAAGGAAGATAGAACTCTGGGTAGTTCCCAAGTTTAGGTGGAGAGAAGCTCCAGTTAGGAGCACTCTGCAACACTAGTGACAATCTAGATTTATTCACCTCAAAGATCTGTTTATCTAGCAAAGTTTTTAAGCATAGGATCAGCACAGTGCTAGCCACACCGAGCTAGATAGGGACAAAGGGCCAGATGTATCAAAGTATTTTGCATTCGCAAACAGTGCAAATTGCAAAATTCCACTGTTTGCGAATGCAAAATAGCCTTTCTGAACATACGAAAGGCAGTCCTATTTTATGGAAGCACAATTTTCTGCGATTTCCTAAAATTGCAACTTTGGCACCCTTGGTTTTGAGTTTTATGATTTGCAGTTCCCTAATGAGGAATCACAAATTAGGAAATGCAAAATCATTTGCCCTAACAGGCTTGAAGGTACATAGGAACAAATAGAGTCACATTTCTCAATAGGGATTCCCTAATAGCAATTGCGAATCTGTAGGAATTGCTATTAGGGAATCACTATTTTCTTACATACCATTTTGTGTTTCTTAAATAATGATTTCTTAAAATTTTCCATTGAGGAAATACTAAACGGTACTTTGAAATATCTGGCCCAAAGTGTTGCCATTTGTACAGCAAAATCTTTAAGCATGGGATTGACAGTGTCACCCTCGCGAAGCTATAAATGACAAAAGCCATTCACCACTCAAGGCACATTATTACAACTTTGAACTGGTAAAATACCATCCAAGCCAACCTGGAAGGAATAAAACCAACCCCTAACACATGTTTCGCTATTATTATAGCTTTTCAGAGGGGTTTAGGTTTGTCCAGACATAAGGGAGCTTCCAGTATAAGTCAAAATAAAGCTCCTTCATGGTTAGAGTGATGCATAAATTATTCAAAAATGGAAGATAGGACTCTGGGTAATTCCCAAGTTTAGGTGGAGAGCAGTTCCGGGTAAGGAGCGCTCATCAGTGACACTCTAGATGTGCTCATCTCAAATTTGTTTATCTAGCAAAGTTTTTAAGCATAGGATCAGCACAGTGCTGTCCACAATGAGTTAGTTAGGAACAAAGACATTCGAGGTGAGTAAATCTAGAATGTTGCTGGTGTGGCAGAGTGCTCCTTACTGGAGCTGCTTTCCACTTAAACTTGGGACCTACCAAGAGTTCTCTCTTCCTTTTTTGCATAATTTAACTATAGAAATTCAGAAGTTACAATTATTTCAAATAACTACGACTTGTGTCCTAAGATAACTATAACTCATGCCCTTACCATGCAGTTTTCTTATCAATCTTATTTTATTGAAGATGTTGTAGTGATGATATCAAAGATGTCATACAAAATGTAATCAATTATATAATATGTGGAGTAATTAACTGTGCATGTGGAAGGTGTGAGTTATAGTTACCTTAACATCCCTGTAACCTTTGTTTTTTCAGAGAATTTCTATGGTTTTGTAACATAAAGTAATTTTAATTACTTTACGTTATTCTAACCCCAGTGGTCGCAGGGCCTGCAAACAAGCCCTTATAACCACCCAACCCTGCACCATGCTTGGCTTCGGCCATGCGCAGAGCAGGTTGGCCACAGGTCCTATCTCTGTCAGTGGAGCTGTGAGTGGATGCATGAGTGTCTTAGTGGGTCTGAAAGTGGGTCTGTGAGTCTGTGAGTCTATGAGTGGGTCTGAGTGGGTGCATGAGTGCCTGAGTGGGTGTGTGAGTGGGTGCATGAGTCTCCGAGTGCATGTATGATCAAATGAATTAATTTATGAATGAGTCTGTGAATGTTTTCTATTTTTAATGTTTTTTGCATATCCTTGAATATCTTCAAATATTTGAGGAAATTTAAGGATATTCAAAGATATTGCGCATGATGAACAAAAATCATTGAAAACCTAGAACGTGACTCTAAAACACATCCCTAAATCCCACCCCTGGGGTCAGGGTACCTCCACCCTGACCCCTTGTACCACTCATCTTTCTGTTTTCAGCCCGGAGACCCTATCGTCAAACTGTGCGAAAGATATAGGCAAGTCAAAAAATGCTTTCTCTATGGAAACATGCTCCTAACTACAACTACCTCCCGGCGACTGTCAGTAGGGAATATATTTATTACCTACTGGCAATCACCAGTAGGTTGTTATAATTAGGACCTAATTGTTATTGAAAAAGATGTTTTTTGCTTGCCTATATCTTTGGTGCCTCTTGATGAATCTTCACAAAATTGTAAAAAAAAATTGACAGTCATGTGAGCTGCTGTCTGGAAAATTTGGGGGTGATCCGCAAGCGGAGGTCGAGATAAAGGGGGGTGAAATTTAGAGCATTTCCAATGTTAATTCGAACAGGAAATATTGAACAACAATAGCGCAAAAAACACAGAACGTAATTAAACCAAAGTTCATAGAAAGGTAGCTCCTGGTCCAGAAAGAGGCATTTTTGTTATTTGGTGTAAATCCGTTCAGTAGTTTTTGAGATAGTTAAGAAATCCAAACTTGTATATATAGGGACGCAAAGGATTTGCGAACCCTCCCAATTCTGTGGAGAGATCTGATTGGCTGAAAACACCTCAACAAGGAATTGTTGTCAGGCATCTTGGGACTCAGCCTCAGCAGAGTCCCAGAACCAAATGTGAAAAAAATGAAAAGGGGTCATGGTATGAACATCCTGACCCTTTAGAGATGGTGCTGGGGTCCCAAAGGGACCCCAGAGCGCTAAAGAGCATTTTTCTTTATTACTATGAATTTGTAACGGGGTCACAATTCCGCAGTAAAAGTGTTTAAAAAACAAGCACCGGTTCCTGCTTTTTTTTTAAGTAAGCCGCCAGGTGGGCCAGATCCCGAGGACATTGTTTTTAATAGGGGCATCTCCCTTGCCCCCCCCCAACATCTCTGGGGACCACCACCTCCCCGGGGTGATTAAGGAAACATGAGCGTGTGACCGCATGGCCTCCGTGCCCTGAGGACCACCCATTGCATAAGTGAGTTCATAACATGAGGGGGGCTCTATGGACTACCTCACAGCCCCGGGGACCACCACCTTCCCGGGGCTATACTGAAATACGATTGTGGGACATCTCGGGCCCTCCTGCAGCCCCGGGGATCACCACCTCCCCGGTGCTATAATAAATATGAACCTTAGTACGTTTCGGATCCCCTTTAGCCCTGGTGATCACCACCTCCCCAGGGCTATGCCAACATTGGAGGGGGCTGTGTGGCCCTCCTTGAGGAGACACTGATGGTCTTGGGAACCACTACCCACAAGTGCCGGCTCCTGCTCTGTCCTGTGGTGCCTACCCCCTGGACATAGATGTTTGCTTTGGCTTGGCTGCAGCTCTGAAGCAGCAGCAAAGCGACAGCAAACACTCCGCTGTTTGACAGCGGGAACCTGTAAAGCAGATCCTGCTGTCAAACAGCGCAGCTTTCTGCTCTGTCCCCTGCACACATGCAGGGAACAGATATGAAATGCTTCAGCAACCATAGAGATGCTCTTAAAGCAGCTTCTTGCTTGCTGAAGCAATGGCACTGCGAGGGAAGCCTTCAGGCTTTGCTTGCGGTGTCAGGTAGCCCGCAAAGGGCATTTTCATAAATAATGTAAATAAATAAATGTGTAGGGACTGCAAGGACACAAATGACCCCAAAAAAAACAATATCTCAGTGTGAAGGTCACAGACCTTCACACTGAGCATTCAGGGTTTGAGTCCAGCTAGAGCCGCTTCCCTCTTTTTTTTTTTTTTAAGATGCAAATATTTAAAAAAATTAAAAATCACAGGTAAATTTTTTTGTTTCAATTTGTGCAGAAATATCTCATTCTAAGTATCTAATATATCTGAGGCTAAAAAACTCACTATCTCTCTCCCTCACTTTCTCTCTCTCGCTCTCTCTCTTTCAGTCAATTTCTTTCACTCACACAGCTACTCAAACACATATGCACCCACTTATCAACCCACTATGACACTCATGCACCAAGTCACAGACCCACTCAGATCTATATGCATCCACTCACAGCCCCAGTCAGACCCAGTCAGACCCTCACACACCCACTCACAGACCCACTCAGACAGTTACGCAACCACTCACAAACCCACTCAGACTCTCGCACACCCTCTCACAGATCCACTGACACCCTCATTTACTCACTCACAGACTAGAGCACACACTCACGCACCCACTTAAACACTGATGTATGCACTCTCACACCAAGACATGCATTCTCACAGCCACCCTCACACCCAGATACACTCTTTCATACCTATTCTGCCACCCAGAGAAGCCATGGCAACTTCCACCACACATGGGCAAAGGGCTGCGCACAGCATGGGGTTGGTTGGTCTGCCACCGCGCATGGCCAGAGTCTGTGCTTAGCGGTGGTTGGATTAACTTATAGTAATGAAAATTACTACATATTTAATAAAAACATAGAAACTTATTGAAAAAAAATAAAGGTTAAAGGGGCGTTATAGTTAGGAAATAAAATTTTAACATAGAGATTCACTGAAAAACCAAAGATTACAGGGAGGTTATAGTCAGGCTCACATTTAAAAGGTAGAAAACAACAGAAATTCACCAGTTATAGTTACAGTTACCTCAAGGAACTATAACTTGTACCCTAAGATAACTATAACTACCTCAAATAACTATAACTCGTGCCCTAACGTAACTGTAACTTGCGCCCTCACCATGCACTGCTAATTACCCCACAAATTAAAGTACTCATGACAACTTTCATTATATATATATATATATATATATATATATATATATATATATATATATATATATATATATATATAAAACAAAGGTTAGAGGGATGTTAGGATGTTATTGGTAGGTGAAAATGTCTGCTAAAACACACTCTTTTAAAAGAACAAAACCACATTCTCATAAGTAACTATTACTTGAGGCCTCGCCATGCACAGCATTTTCATTAATGATGTCATTTCAGATGTTGCAGTGGTGTTATCAATGATGTCCTAAAACATGTCATGAGTGATTTAATATGGGAGACAAATAGCAGTGCACGGGGAGGCTTAAAGTTACAATTACTTTAGGACACAAGTAATACTTACTTGGGGAATTTCAGTGTTTTTTGTTTTTTTCAGTAAATTCCTAACCTTTTTTATATATAAATTATATTATAAAGTAAGGAAATATTACAGTTCCTAATTCAAACATCCCTTTAGCATTTGTTTTTTAAATGATTTGCTTTCTTTGATGTCCATCGATGTGCACCATGTGGGGTTGGGCCCCCAATTCTTCCTGCGCATAGCTTTTGGTCCTGTGAGGCATGGAGTTGGGTGCAGGGCCTGGCCTGTGGCAAGGTTCTTTGCCCGACTACCCCGCAGGTGCCCTACTTACACCATACACAACCAGTGTCCATGCCATTTGAGGGGGTTGGGCACAAGGCCTGGCCTCTCCAAGCCCTTTGCCAAACCCTATGCAGCAGACGGCTTACTATGTGATGAAACAAAATAAAGGGTGTCGTTTAAAGTAAGGCAGACCTACTGACTTTGTCAAAATGTCAGAACACTAAATTATAAAAAGTGGACTTGTAGGTTGTATTAAGGACAACACTTCAACAAAGACCGATGTCTTTGTCAACAAGTCACTAATAATTATAATAACATATTTAATTAATACATTCACACACCACAACATTTAAAAAAATGAAGTGATTGTCATAAAATATTTCAATAATATATTTAAAAGAAGATCAAAATGTTGTTGACTCTTTTCTTAACATTGGGTAAGCTCTCATGAGGTCATGGATTCCGTAACCCAGGAGAATTTGTGAGTTTTTTTTTAATGTTGATGGGGGGCTTCTGTGTCCCTGCAGCCCACTACAAGTATCAAAAAAATAGTTAGTGGTGCCCGTGCGTCTTCTAGGGACACCACCACAAAGAAAAAACTAAATTTAAAGAAGCCGTCCTAAAGCATTATGTGGTGCTCCTTGCTGGAGCAGTGAATAATAAATGAGCATCTGGTACCGCTAATGTATTATTCTTTCTTAGTTAAAAAAAAAAAAAAATTATTGGCGCCCTGGTGCCTACCAGGGTGGCCCACATCATAAAAGTCTAGGTGATGGGGAGAGCCACCAGGTTCCTATAGCCCCTTACTGGCTGTCCAGTCAGCATAGTGGCGTGACCCGGGCATTTTTATTTTCACTGTGCGTGCCCCGGTGCCAAACCAGAGCACCCAACCCTTTTGAAGACTGGAGTTAGCAAAAACCTTTTAATTGCACTAAAATTATACCTATAATATACCTACTTAAAAGGCCCTTTAGCCACCACTCTTAATTCATTGGTCTGTTTTGTCATTCCCTTTTTCGTTTCCACCCACTGTCACAAACAGCATAGGGCAATGGGTCAGCCTATGCAAGCCACTGATTAAATTAATTTTGAGTGACTGCGTTTTGCTGTTTCTCAAAGAACACTTCCAAACACAATGTACTTCCCTTCCGAGCCAGGTTTTTGTGTTTTACTTTAAAATATTTTTAGTGTTGTCCTTGTGTTTAGAGCTTGATGTGATAGCAGGACCATTTTGGTTTGAGATCATGGTTTATTCTAGCTTTCTCTCATTTTCTTGCTTCCTTTCTTGCTTTCTATTAGGGGTGCTGGGATGTCTCAAGGCCCCCCCCTGGCCCCTGTGACAGCAGGACCATTTTGGTTTGAGATCATGGTTTATTCTAGATTTCTCTTATTTTCTTGCTTCCTTTCTTGCTTTCTATTAGGGGTGCTGGGATGTCTCAAGGCCCTCCCCAGCTAGCACCCTTTCTGGGTGCTGGTGAGAGCTAGATGTTTCTTTGCTCCCTCCCGAGCAGAAGCAGCTTCTTTGTTTGTTCTTTCACAGGCAGGAGTACAGTTTTGTTCCCTGTCCAGAAGAGTGTTGTCAGTGAATGCAGTTTATATTCCTTTCTCTCACTCTTCCGGGCAGGAAAAACAGCAGTGTCCCGGGGGATGGGGTGCCCCTTCTTCAATAAAAGAAAAACTTTGTGCTGACCTCCAGGCTTTTTTTAAAAACAAATGTACAGCGGATCTGCAGATCTTCTGTGAACTTGGGCTAAAAACAAAAACAATGGTTCTAGCTGCAATGCCTAGGGGCCTGGGTATCTATACCCTGCCCCCATACATGTGTTTTTTACTTATTTTTAGGAAATGGGACTGAGCCCCTGAGTCTAAAAATGGCTAAGCTTTCTGCTACGCAGTTCCCCTGTGAAATATTCAAATATTTTAAACCATACCTAACAACAAAAAAAAATACTGTTTGGATTTACACCCACTCACAAAAAGGTTGCTTACTGGACCACGGTTTTGAATTCTGCCAAATTTGGTGTATGTCCATTGAGCCATTTTTGAATTATCACTGTTCAATTTTCCTATGTAAAATTGTGTTCAGAAAATGTTTTGGAACTGCTCCCTTTTCTCTGCCCCCACTTGATTGATCACCCTGAAACTATCCAACAAGAAGCTGAAGTGGATGAACTTTCTTCTTTTAAATTTTTGTGAAAATTTGTCAAACACCACTAAAGTTATTCATAATCTAGAAATACTATTCACAATTATAATTAATAAGTGGCGACTGCCAATGGGAAATATATACTCATTCACATATATGTAAACATATTATCTACTACAGCCAGTAGGTTGCTGTAGTTAAGACGTAGTTTCCATAGGAAAAGCATTTATGGATTTGCCAATAACTGTAGCGCCCTTTGGCAAATCTTCACAAAGTTTTCAAAACTAATACAACAGTATTACAGCTGCTGTGTTGAAAGTTTTGCAGTGATTTGTCAGGCTCGGGCCGAGAAAAAAGGGAAGTCCCAAAACTTGTTTTCTCCATGCAAATTTCCATAGGGATTTTGAACATAACTGCAGTCCAAATCTCTGGACAGAACCAAAATTTGGCAGAAGACTAGCTTCTGGTCCAGAAAGGATGTTTTTGTGATTTGGTGTAAATCCGTTCAGTAGTTTTAGGGTTGTCAAAGGAAAAAGAAATATAGATATATATGCAGAACTCACAGAGGATCCACAAGACTGCCGAAAATTTAAAAAGTAAAGCAAGCACAGTCCCCCACTCCTGTTCTTAATTTAGCCTCCGGATGGGCCAGGTCCCGGAGGCCTGTGTGATAAAAAAAAAAAAAGGAGGAGGCGGATGGGGCCGCCTCCTATGGCTCGTATACGCCCCGGGGACCACTACCTTGATGGGGCTTGATTATTATTATGGAGATGGGCAGCGGAGACACCTCTATTGTGGTTCTTTGAGCCTCTGGACCACCACCTTCCCGGGCCTGCATGAATCCCCATCCTAGGGCTTCAAAATGCCCCAGGGACCACAACCTCCCAGGGCCAAGTAAATAAATAAGTAGGCGGGACCATGCGAACCCCCGGCCCAGGGGATCACCACCTCCCCGGGGCCAAATTTATAATTTAAACAGGAAGGGGGCCATGCTGCCCCCTCCAGGGCCATATACAGCACCCGGGACCAACCTAGGGCCAGACCATGTTAATTAAAGGGAAAGGGGTGGGGCAGCCCGGCCCCTCTCCTTGAGCCATTGAAGACCCTGGGGACTACCACTCCCCAGAGCCAGCTTCCTGCTATGTCCTGAGGTGCACACCCTCAGGAAATATCAGTTTGCTTTTGCATGGTGACAAATGTGACAGCTCCTGCCAAGCAAGACCTACTCTAACTCCACTCCCAGCAAGTGAGAACTGTCAAACTGCTTCCGCTTGCTGTGAGTGGAATTCTCATGTGGTTCCCTGCTCCCTGTCATGCGGGCAGAGAAACAGATGAAAGATTGCTCCTGCAATCAGGGGCTCCATATTTAGCAGCTCCCTGTATTAGGGAGCAATGCTGGTTCCTGAAGGAAGCAGGGAGCCAGCTGGGACCAGAGGGGCCTTGAACCTCCCTCTGTATCTCCCATCATTGTGTGGGGCCACGGCACCCAGGTGGATATGGCTGGGCCCCAGGGGATGGGGTCCCAATGGCCAAAATCATCCCAGGGTGGGGGACCTTCCCAGTTTAAATTAAGCAGTTGGCCCCCAAGAGGTGGTGGTCCAAGGGGCCATGGGGGTCCACACTGCCCCCTCCTAATTTCAGAATTTAGCCTCAGGGAGGTGGTGGTCCCTGAAGCTCAATGAGCCACAGGAGAGGGGTCAGCATGGCCCTCCTTCATAATAAGAATCAAGGCCCGGGGAGGTGATGGTCCCTAGGGCTCTTGAGAGCCTTAGGAGGGGGGGCCCATGTGCTCCCTCCTTTTTGTGATAACCCTAATGCCCCCAGGACCTGGTCAACCTCAGGGCTAAACTGAAAACAAGCATAGGAGGCTGTGCTTCTTTGTTTTTACAATTTTGCAGGAGATTTGTCAATTCAATGTGTTCTAGCTGCAATAATGTTTTATCTTTTTTTGCTCTGGTGAGGTCCCAGGGGACCCTGGCACCAGGGTTAGGGGATCAGGGTATTCCTACTGTGCCCCTTTTGTTTTCTCTCCCTAAGATGTGTGGGGGGTGGGGTTGGCTGCATGGTTGGTGTTTGTTTGGCCTGGCAGCCTTGGCCAAAGGCTGTGCATGTCACTGGATTGGGTTCATATAGGGTATTGGCCTGGTCTGTGGCCAACCCCACCATGCTCGGCCGCCGGCTGTTAAGGGCAGTGGTTGGATTAGTGTAAAGTAATTAAAATTACTTAACAATAAAAAAAAAAGAAATTCACTGAAAAAACAAACATTACAGGGATATTATCGAGAGGAAATATTTTTTTTTGTAAAAACAGAGAAATTCACTTAAAACAACAGGTCAGAGGGACATTATAGTTCAGATTTAATTACACAAAACCATAGAAATTCAGCAGTTATAAGTATGATTAGGTCAAGTAACTATACCTCCTGTCCAAAAGTAATTAGAACTCGTGCTCTTGCCATGCACAGTTTTCTCCTCATTAATTTTACTGCAGACATTACATTGATTTTAACATGCATGCCAAAGCTTCTTCAGGTGTAAATGTTATATGGGTATTATACTTGGCCAACAGGGAGGACCCTCTAGAATGTGGATCCTCTGAATTTGATGTGCTGATATTTACTGCCTATCTGCTTGGGTCTTTCTCCAGCTGGAATCCTCCACATTCTTTAGACCACATTCCAATGCATTGTTGCAGTTGTACTCCCTTCTACAAAGTCTGCACTGGATCAATATAGCATGTACATGAGACAGAGGAACAGCTTTATGAGGTATTTCAGACAGCTACTTTGCCCTAGCGCTGCCTAAAAGAGATTAAAGTAACAGGGACATTTTACTCCATACATGGACTCGTCCCTACGTTATTGCCTTTACGCTACTAAGTTACATATTCCATTGCAAGAGTAACTTAGGGCAGGATCCATAGAGGAATGAAATAATACATGCTATGTAACCCTTAAAAAGGGTCACATAGACATTTATTCACTCTGTTGCATCCCTCCACCCTCACAACTAGCATATCTCGGTTTTTATTGTATTAGGGCTAGGCTCCGAGAGATGAAACCAAAGACCGTGCCAAGGCACTTTAAATTTGGACATCACGACAAAAACGGAGATTTGATATTCCCGGATAATTACTAATGAGAACACTTTCCCTTTAATTACCTTGTGGTCACCATTTCAAAGGTGATTAAAGATATTCCTCACTAGATGTGGTTATGGATTTAATGCAAACTTGGCCTTTATTGTGGTTTTAGCGCGGCAATTAAATCTGCCTCGCTCGCAGACTTTGTGTGGCATCAGGGATTTCTCGAAGCGCAATGTTTTTTCTTTACCCTTCAGGCAATGTTAAAGTGAGGAAAAATATAATTAATTATATCAAACAAGTATCTTTTTATGTATCACGAGCACATTTTTGGAGCCTAGGAGGTCCGTTTTTTTCCTTCCTAACATAAACTGTCATCTCAGGTCTTAAGCACGGTAGCCGCCACCGCCGGCCCAGACATGCCTCGCCTTGATTACTGTTTTCTGTTAAAAGCAATCATGCTTCACAAAATATTTGAAATAAAACTTTGGCCTCTTTCAAAGGCAATTTGAATAAGTGGCTAGCTTTCCTGCTTTATTCAACTTCTGGAACATAGCAATATGGGGGTTAAGAAGCAATTACCACAAGTAGCGACAGAACCAGGATTTCTTCGGAGGAACCAAGTCTCGGTTTTTAAGCCAAGTAATAGCTGCAATGAATGACATTTCTTGTTTTTTCCTTTTATCATTGTACTCTGCTCAGACAGTGCGTGTACACTGTTCTTTGTAGATCGCCATGGTGTTTGAGCCATGAGATTTAACAGTTTATGAAGGACTTTGTCTGACCTTTTTATTAATGAAACACATTTTCAGTATATTTCCATGACACCATTGCAATATCATAACAAAATCATTTAAACGGAAATAGTGTTTATTGTAAAAAAAAAAAAAAAAAAGGAACGGAAAAACGCTCTCAATGGTAGTCCAAATCATTCACTCCCATGTTCCAAGCGTTTATCTTTTCTAAGCACAGAGAGTTTGGAAATAACTTTATGCTCTAGGACTTCAGTTTTGACCATGCTTGCAAACTCTACGGCCTCGATTGCGATGTCCCTGGATTTTTACAATCCGTGTGCAAAATATGTTGTGCAGACATCTAAATTAACATGTGAGTATTTCCGAACTATCCTGTGTGATAAATGCGTCAACTCCCTGATACATTTCCGAAGGTCAGACCTGCTAAAATGCATCATACAAAAGGCCCAGTAAGAACCAGGACATGGGGATATTGGTGCAGGGAGCGCCGAAAACCGTAAGTTATGTCCCATTATTAGGGCAACAATAAGAATAAGTGCTATTTATTGCACCCAATAAGTTCCGAACCTAAGGTGTCAGATTTTCTCGAGTGCTCTAAATATTGCATTCCACAATGAGGCACTAGTAATCGAGGCCTGGATGGTGTCTGTAGCAAAAATACTCAGTTCTGCTGAATGCAGCTACCACCGCAGTCATAATTCGCTCAAAGCAATGCTAGTGTTCTGCTGCTTAAATTCAATAAACTATGGTCCTCGTTTACGAGGCCCATGGCATCCTGTGCCACTGGAAAAGGTCAGAAATGAACTGTATCTACAAGATTTCTGTCCTTTCCCCCTGTGCTGGCGCACAAACTGCTGCCTAGCGCCAAAGCAGGCACCCTTGCACCATGGTGCGCTGTTTTTATGCAGGAAGGGACATCTTGCAGCACAAAAATAATCACAAGAGGCTTTTTCCTCCTTCTCTGCATCCTGCAGAATGCAGCGCACATAGAAAGAGGAAACAACAGGGAGAAATAAAGATATTTCTCCCCGTTGTGTCATTCTGACACATTCCCAAATTTGTAAGTCCAGGAATGCATCGGATTTCCTGGTTCCATGGGTGCTGTGTGGGAACATTCTAAGCAACACCCATGGAGCGCCCCTTTCACGCAGAGTTATGCGTGTAAGGGGGTTGTATTTACAAGGCCATGAAAAGCCACACAAGGTGGCTTTGCGTGGCCTTGTACATATAGACTGGCACACTGCACCACCTCAGCGCAAGCAAAAATTGTGGCATAGTGTGCCACTAAGGCTTCGCAAATGAGGCCTTATATGTTCATTTGTTAATTTTATGTGTGTGTGTGTATATATATATATTTACACATATATATAGATATATAGTTATAAAAATTATATTTATGATATTTAAAAAAATACAAAAATATAATACATAAGTGGTCAATGTGTATTATATTATATAATTATTTATATATATATTTTTTTTCAATTAAAAAACAAAGGCTACCAGGACGTTATAGATATATTCTGAATCAACTCACATTCAACCATAGAAATTCAGCAGTAATAGTTATGGTTATCTCAAGTAACTATAATCTGTACCCTAAGGTAATTATAACTCGTGCTTTTGCTTGGTGGGACTTGGGGGTTGATTTAAGGTATGATTGTCAACTCATCATGTCACTCACTCTTACAATGGATTATGAAATAAGGAATAGGATAACTGATTTAAAAAGTACAATGCTGTGCTTATCAAAATGCTTTTTTACATAGTACCACCGCCTATTGTTTTTTATTGTTTTTCTTAAGTACCCCATTTATTTATTTATTTGTGGCATTTTATATAGCTTTGGCATGATCCGTCCAGGTATCAGAGTGCTATAATGTAGCAATCAAGTCATACATAATGGGAAAAGAAAAAAGCAAATGTCAAGGAAGGAATAAGCATGGAACAACACATATACAGTTTATCATTCAACGTACCAGTTCCAAGATCAACAGGAATCCGCCAGACCCTGGACAAGCTGTGAATGTTCAAGTCTCCTAGAGAGGCAAATCTCTGTGTCAGAAGCTTGCTCTGTTTTTGAAGAAGGCAATCAAGGGGTTTGTCCTGGTTTCAAGTGATACTGTGTTCCATATTCTTGGGGCAAGGCTGGAGAAGGAGCGGTTGTACGTTTTCTTTTTATTGAACGTCTGCGGTTTCAAGAGTAGGGACTTAGCGCTTCTTAAGGAAAGTCTGCCCCTGGATAGCTCGAGTTGTTTGGCCAGGTACACAGGAGTGTTATGGTGAAGGGCCTTTTGAGTCATGCAAGCAATCTTTAGTAGGATTCTTGCTTGAACGGGAGCCATTTTAGGGCCCATATTTATACTTTTTTTGCGCCACATTTGCGCCGCTTTTTGACATAAAAGTGGCACAAACTTGCAAAATACAATTGTATTTTATAAGTTTGTGCCGATTTTGCATCAAAAAATTGCACAAATGCTGCACTAAAAAAGTATAAATATGGGCCTAGATGCTTTAGGTCAGGTCTAATGTGGTTGATTTTTCTGGATCCTGTTATGCATTTGGCTTCTGAGTTCAATGTGGCCTTCAACTGGGCCAGCTTTACTTTAGGTAGGCCAGCAAGAGTAGCACTCCCTTATTCTAATCGGGAGATGACTACGGATTATACTTCTAAATGAATGTTAATTTGGTAATTGGCTCCCCTGATGGTTGCACTAACATGATTGTACATATTCAGGTGTTTGTCCAATATTTTGCCTAGAGATTGAGTACAGTCAATAATGTGGTGGGAGCAGTTGAGAGCTGTGAGTTGTTTGAGCCATTCTTCTATGGGGGTAGAGAGATTGTGAGGGCAAAAGCAATTCTGTTGTGAGGGTGTTGAGTATGAGTTGATTACGGGTCAGACATTGTTGGGTTTTGAACGTTTTGTTATCTTCAGGTGAGGAGATTCTCAACTACAATTGTGTGTCATCAGCATACATGTGGTAATGAATGTTTGAGAGCTTCAAAATTTTGTTAAGACGTTCCATGAACAAGTTTAACAGCGCAGGTGAGAGCGTGGAGCCTTGAAGTACTCCAGTTGTAAGTGGTGTATTGTCAAATAGGCATTGGTTGACATTGATTCTCTGAGTTCTATTATGAAGGAACAAAGCAAAGCAGTTTAAAATGAGAGCAGATAGCCCCATCCTATTTTCTAGATGGTCAATCATGCTGTCATGTTTGACCGTACCAAATGCAGAGGAGAGATCAAGAAGTGTAAGTAGACAGGGTTCATTCTGATCAAGCAATTCCAGGGCATTGTCAGCTATATGTGTCAAAGCTTTTTCAGTGCTATGACTAGTTCTAATGGCACATTGGTACTATTCTAGAATTTGGAATTGTTCAATGTGGTTCCAGAGTTGTGGGTGGACATGTTTCTTAAAATGCTTTGCTGGAGTCAGTATGTTGGAAATTAGATGAAAATGGTTGGGGTCTGACTGTTCCTCATTAGATTTTTTTCTTAATTGGTGTGACCTGTCCTATCTTACGCAATCAGGAACCATGCTCTGTGGGAGAGATGCATTGACACTCTTCATCCATAATGGGCATATGAAAGATCTAAGCTCCTTGAAGAGCTTAGTGGGCAGAGGATCATTAAAGTGGTTAGAGGGTTGTATTGATGTCATTGTTGTGAGTATGTCGATTTCATCAGGGGTTTTGAAGGAATAACAGGTAGCCTTATTTTTCGTAGCATATCCAGTATGAGGAGAACTCTCCAGGAGCTGCACCAGGATGAGACTGGGCTGGTCATGGCTGAGCAGATGCTGAGAAGTGAGTTGCAGTTCTTTTTATTTTAAGTTTAAAAGATAAAGTTTATTTAGTATTTGAGTTAGCATAATAGATAACATTTAAGTACATACATACATTCTGAATGGGAAGTATTAGAGATTAAAATAATATCTAGAAAATAGTTAAATCGTATCATAAAGGAAAGAAGAAAAACAAAGAGAGAAAAGTGACATCATTACATTTTATCATAACAACGTTGCAAAGGTGTAATTTCATTGCCAACAATCTAAGCATTAAAGAGTGACAAAAAATCAGCAGGTTATAGCAATTATCCTTAGTTGTAGCAAAAGACTTGTAGCAGACACCATACCACCAAGCTTGAAAATAAATAATATTAGAAGCTTTCCATGCTTTAGTAACCTTCTGAAATGCAACTGCCAAAAGAAAATCTAGAACATGAATAGAATCTGAGTGAGAAGACCAATCCTCTGAAATACTCCCAAGGCAAAAATGTAGTGTAAGTGGAGGGTACTTGTGAGTGGAAGGTATTGTTTATCTGTTTCCAGATTTAGCCAACATTGATGTGTGGAGGGTCAGTCAAAAAATATGTTTAATGTCAGAAGTAGGATTATTACAAGACCATCAGGAAGCAGGGAGTTGTGGTTAATTTTATGTAAAGTGTGTTGGGTGATTAAGAGCCTCTTATAGTTAAAGAATGATGTCTGGATGGCGTTAGCTGCTCTAGAGGGTTTCCTTATTTAAATCCAATTTATTTTCTATCTATGAGGTGAAAAGGACCTCTAAGTCAGACTCCCATTGTAGTTCTAAAACTTTTGACACAATCATCTGATGACTTGGTTGGAGTCTTATAAAGTTCTGACACTGAGGGAGAAGAGAATAGTAAGGGGCTATGTCTGAGGTGGGATAGGGACAATGTTTGACAAAGGTGATGATATGATGATTGGATCACCAAGACTAATATCATGTATTCAATTTGATACAGTGAGGCAGTGGAAAACGGGTTTGAGCTACAGTCAAAGAAATACAAATATCATTATGAATAAATTGATAAATCCAACAGAGACCTTATTCATCCAAGTCTTTCCAAAAACAGTTTTATTATTTATTTTAATACATTTATTATGGCAGATTGATGATTGTAGAAACGGGTTGTTAGTAAGCTGTTAGAAGTTAAAAATAGGTTGGAGGAGTTTAGGCGCATAGTTTAGAAAGAGAAAAGATAAGGTTAAAGGTTTGTGGGTAAAGGATAAAAATTATTGAAAAGATAAGGGGTGAAAAAAAGGATTTTTCAATATCCACCCACAGGGGAGATATAATAGATTCATCTTCAAGCACTAAGAAAGATGATTGTTTTAGACCTAATATGGTATGGTAAAAATGAGAATCTGGGAAGTTAACATCCCCATATGTTTAGGTCATTTATGATTTTGAAGGGATACAGAAGATTTTTTATTATCCCATATGAATTTGGACAAAGTAGAGTGGATTTAAAAAAAAAAAAAACGGGGGTATGCAAGGGGATATTAGAAAGATAAAACAGTATTATAGGAAGTATCATCATCTTTATCACATCTATTCATCCCCACCGAAATAAGAACAGAGGATTCCATTGAGAAGTAAGTGATGTTCGGATTGCAAGTTCTTTGTTTAGATTGAGGGATACAGTATCTTATATCAAGGTCTTAAACCATAGACCAAGATATTTGATTTTATGCATATTTCAATGAAAGAAAGGAGAAGTCAAATCTGCATGGAAATATAACTTGTTCAAAGGGAGAATTTCACATTTGTCAGCATTTAGTTTAAATCCTGAGATGGATGCAAAGTTTGTGACTTTGTTCATGAAGGCTGGTAAAGAGGTTTGTGGTTGTGAAATAAATAGCAGAATATCATCTGCATAAACCGAAAATTTTAGGTGTTTGTCTTCATATTGAAACCCTTTAATTTCAGTGATTATATGTATTTTTTTATGAAAAGGGTGCTAAGGCAAGAACAACTAATAAAGGAGAAAGAGGACGTCCTTGTCTAACTCCATAATGCAGTGCAAAAGGCGGAGTGATAAAGCCATTAATTATAATGGATGCTTTGGGAGAAGAATATAATAGGGACACTAAGTTAATTAATTTAGTACTGGAGCCAAACCAAGAGAGAGAAAAAAAAATCATGGATTCAATAACCCATCTTCCTTCAGAATCAGAGTCTTAGGAAAGAACTTTAATATCCAAGGATTTATGACATAAAATAGCCACTCCATTGCGTTTTCCTGTACCCAGGAAGCAAATATGTGACCAACCCATTGTTTTTTAAGTTTAAAAATGTCTTTGTCAGGCACATGAGTTTCTTGCAATAAACCAATATCACTGTTTAGCTTGTAAATATTAGTTAAAACCTTTTGATGCTTTATAGGCAAGCCTAAACCATTAACATTACATTAAACAATTCTTAAAGCAATTTGAGGTAACAATAACATTATAAACTTTGAAATATATTAATAACAATAAAAAAAAATAAAAAACCTAAGAATATGTAAATAAAAATAAAATAAAAAAATAAGCAATTAATTAACAGTAGGAAATGATAGAATAAAAAAGTTTGGGTGAAGTCTGGAGAAAATCAGGAATAAAGATTAGAAAAAGAAGAGGATGAAAGAAAAAGAGGAAGAAACAGAGAGAAGTGGGGATCTAACATACCAGAAAGAATAACAAAAAGAACATACCTATATAACAAAGAAAGTGATGAAGATTTTGGGGCCATGTAAGGGGATTACACAACCAAACTTCAAACAATGGAAAAAACGGAGGGGAGACCAAACCTCACATACAATTCAAGGAATTTTGACAAGACATGGAACATACATAAAGGAAAGAAAAAATCCATAGTGAATTTAATCAGAATGTTTAAGAATCAAAAAAACAGTCATCATACTATATACTGATGGGTAGAAAACTGAGGAAAAAAATTGTGAAACTAAAAAACCAATCATATATCAAGCAACAAAGAGTTTTGCTGTGTCCATCGCTTCTCCTCTGCAGTTGGCAATAAATTGTTTTTCCTGTGTCTGCAGTAACCTTGGCAAAATTCTGTGCAAAAAGTGGGTTGTATCCAGACCATTAAACATGACTTTTGGCTCTAGCTGCTATGATGACAATAAGGAGATCTAAGTATTTAAAAAAAAAATGATTACTCCTCTAGCTTTCTGTGAAGTTTTGGTAGACTGTGAAGCATGACCAACTCTATGTACCCTTGGAATTTTCAAGGGTTAGGTGATAGTTAGGGCAAAGACATTAAAAAGAAAGGTTTGAAAAAAAGATGTGTGGTCGGAACCCTTTACTCCTTCAGCTAGACCATAAATGCACAAATTGTTTCTCCTATATTGATTTTTCATCTCTTCAGCATGTTTTTTAATGACAAAATTTCAGAGTGCAATGACTGACCTGTCTGTGCAGTATTTTCGAGCACTTCAACCCTTTGTTTCACCTGAGTAACTCTATCTTCTACATGAGACCATATTTCATCTAGAGTTTGAAGTCTTCTATTAGTGTCCTCTATCTAAGGTTTAAGTGCCCTAATTTCCTCAGGTATTAGTGGATTTTATGGATGAGGTAGGGTCTTTTTTTTACTCTTTCATGCATAGAAGAATTGGATGTAGTAGTTAGCTTGGAGGGTAGCTTATTCATATAACCAGAGTAAGTGTCTGTCATATTTATAAGAGCCTCCTGACAAGCACCCCCGAAGATATCCATGTTCTCCAGTACAGAAAATGGGTTAGGAGTAATCATTTCAGAAATAATTTTGGAAAGCAAATAATATATAAGTGCTTAGTTGCAAGTGTCCGGTCCTACCCATATGTAACTGAGATAGTCAGTGAATAGAGTTGAGGCACCCCGGTCAGGAGCAATTTGCAGACAGGTGAGGAAATGACATTTCAATAAGTCTCTCCTCATGTATACAATTGAATTACTGTAAAAAGTGATGTCAGAAAGCTGGTATTTATATCCCCATTTTGATTTATTTTAAGTATGGCAACATTCTGTGAGAGCTAGGGGTTGAACGCAATATCAGGAACCTCCAAATTGCTGAACAAACAAATTGACGGGTGCGAGTTGGTCCTCAGTGCAACGGCCGTATCTTCTGCCAAAACATGTCACAGCCACAGCAAACGCGAGTTAGCTACAAACCTGCTGTAGCTACAAGGCATCCCTCATCAGGTACTGACAAGCCCGCGCAGTAGACGTGTGAGGAAGGGTGCAGCCCGTCTCCCCGCCATGGCCTGCACAGAGTTCTCTAAAAGGCAGCCATCCCGAGTCGGTGCCAAGCCACGCCACCTAAGAGCTGCAGTTCTAATTTGATCTTCCTTGTCTTATCGATGAAATGGACAGAGAATTCATTGCCATTTGGTAGTGTCTCGTTTTCTTCTGAGTGGTGTATAGAATGGCAAGTTGCTTGTTATTTGATGATTTCAAAAAGTTTTTTGGGTCTGTGTTTAGCATTATCTAGTTGTGAACTAAAGTATTTTGCTTTTGACCTATGGATGTGTTTGTTTTAAGCCCTTCGTAATGACCTCAATTTCTTGAGGTGGGAGCCAGATGGTGAGATTCTCCATGATCTCTCAGCAAGTATTAGATTGCGCCTTTATTTAAGTTGCCATGGAACTAGGGTTTGGAATGTCTACTAGGTATTCTTTTAAGCTGCTTCAGAGCAGTCATGTCCAGTATGTCTGACATGGATTGGATGTAATGTTCAGTAAGCTCATTGAGATATATAATGTTTGTGGGAGGAGGTGGACGTTGTTGCCAATAGCAGATAGCTCAGTAGTATTAATATTTGTTAGGTCTCTAGACCATTGTAGGGTTTAAAGACGTTGCCCCCTTCTGGACAACACCTTTTTCAACCAGGATATGAAAGAAGATTAAGCAGTGATCAGACCACT
Organism: Pleurodeles waltl; assembly: GCF_031143425.1. Lineage (NCBI taxonomy): Eukaryota > Metazoa > Chordata > Amphibia > Caudata > Salamandridae > Pleurodeles > Pleurodeles waltl. The sequence goes on along the minus strand of NC_090448.1, from coordinate 931,333,523 downwards.
CACAGAGGGTTATGGATTTAATTGGTATCACATTATCTTTAGAGATGATTAGGTCAAGGTTGGAGGCTCTGTTGTGTGTTGGGCTATTGCAAGTCTAAGGACTTAAGGTCCATAAGGAATACCTTGAATGTGTTAGGGATGGGGTAATTTTAGTCAGTCTAATGGATGTTGAAAGCCCCATGGAAGATCTGGTTAGTGAATTGGTCTGAGTGAGAGGTGATGGTCTCCATCATTTGTTCATTGAAAGATATGTTATTACCCGGGGTGATAGATTGTGTGAAGTTTACTAACAAGATTGTTATTGCTCCATATTTCAATACCTAGGTATTCTCACAATGTCACTGGAATCTTTTGTGATTGTTTTAGGGTGAACATGGAGTGGTACATGCACTCTATGCCAACTCCAGCTCTTCAGAATCTGTACACTCTGATGATGTCATATTTGGGTGGTACTAGAATGTCCTGAGTGGGTGAGGAGGAAACATAGAGGCATGTTTCAGTCAAGATAAGGAGGTCAAGGTCTTGAGCAAGAAGGAGATCAGCAATGTCAGCTGTATGTTTTACCGTCGACCTGCAATTAAGGAGAAGACATCCAAGATGAGATTTGGTAACTAATGTTTCATGATGTGTAGTGGGGCCTTGCAGCAGATTATATTTGTTCATGGATCTATAGTTGTGAATGGGATCTCTGTGCAGTTTGGAGAGAATAGCCTGGATGGTGCTCGGTGAGGGTGTTGAGTCCTTATGTGTACTGGTATTGAATGTCGAGTCCTTATGTGTATTGGTATATGATAGCAGAAGGGAGTGAATGTCAGCATTAGATAAGTGTTCTGTAACCCTCTCGGGTCTGGAGGTAGTACTGAACTGGGGTTGAGATCTCATGAGCAAGTTTGGTGACTTTCGTTATTCAATAAAATATGATGGGAGAAGTTGGGCCATCCAATTGAGAGTGGAGTGTATTGATTTGGGTGAGGGGTTCTATTAGCTGAAGAGGTCAGGATAAGACTCCAGTGCTTCTTGAGCTTTGAGGTGATGCAGGTTCTGTAGATTGGTTTTGACTAACTGAAGATCTTGACTAAGGTCAATACGTTTGTCCTCAATAGAAGAAGGGTCATCATTAATTATGGGAATGTCGGGTGGTCTAGCAGCGGATTTGTGTGAGTGCTCTTTGGTTTAAGAGGAGGTCTGCAGTCCTGAGAGATCAACAGTGGTTGGGTAGAAAAGGCTGATAGACGGAGGGCCAGGAGAGGGACTGCTAGATGTGATGATAGGATGAGGGATAGGAAGAGAACTAATAGGCGTGGCAGCAACAGGCATCCTTTGCTGTCAGGAGGCTGTTTTGAGCAGGTCAGAGGTCTTGGTGGATGATAAGGTCATTGAAAGTGAAGCAGATGTTGATGGTGAAGGGATGACCTTGATTGAGGGAGGCTGATTAGTAATCATGATCATCACCAGGTTGAGGCTGTTGACCATTCATGGGCAGTGGGTAACACATCTTGCCTTTCTATGAGCTAAAGGAGTGGATAATGTGGGAAGGGCAGGAATCCTTATTAGGAGAAGGTGACCGGGGTACATCAGCAATGGTTCCTATGCTGCAACGAAAGGGGGGCCATGATGTGGCATAGGAGATAAGATAGAGTTGGGTCGGGATGATGCTCGTGTTTCCATCATGGAGCGGAGGGAGGGACGCTGACTTTTAGAGGAGATGGGGACATGGTTAGACACCGTGTTTTTGATCTTCATGAACATTTGGTCAAACTTCTCCAGATTACAGTCAGAAGATTGGATGAAAATGTTCCCATTGTTGTAAAGAGTAATAGTTGCCTCAGCCTTGAAATTGGCTGAAGGTATTGTGATACAAAGCCCCTGTATTTGTTTCTTGTATGTGTTTATCTGGAGTATTGCTGCTATAGGTCTCCTCCATTGTGCTCTTCTGATGGTGAGGAAGATTAAATCAGTAACCACTGCTCCTAAATTATCACAATAATAGGCATCAGATATAAGTGTTTCAGAGTTCTGTTTGAGAAGATTATGTTTGAAACACTTGGCAGTGCTCCTAGATAGATAGAGGTGGTAATTAATCTTGAATGCATTATGGCCCACTAGTGCCACCAATCTATCACTTGAGCTTAGATTGTTTTAGTTCCATATTAGCACTGGTATTCTGAGTATCATATGAGTAGAAACTCTTGCTGAGAGTCTACAGGCCTGTGTTAGAATACAAAAGGAGTTGTAGCACATGTGAAAGTGCTGTCAGCAGGGGTGAAGTGGTCAGACCAATAGTGGCAGTGCAAAAGGCTGCCTGTATTAAAGTGAGTAGATGTACAGAAGGATCAATACAGTGCAATTACAATAAGACCTCTCAGAAGCTCACAAGCAAGCAGCATCTGGGCATGTGAGCCAGCTGCCCCCAGCGCCACAGTGGGTGTGACTAGTTCCACCACCAGCACTGTGGCCGATGGTTCTACTGCCCCCTGTAATTAATTATTACTTTGCACCACTAAAATTATGCCCTTGTGCATACTGTGTATACTTGTTAGCTGTTTTTCATGTTGAATGCTGTTTTTGATCCCTGCATTTCCCTGTTTTTTCTATATTTCCTGTTTCTGCTGCTGATTTTCTCTTGTTTCTACCTTTTATCTGCTCCCTTTTTTCGTAGTCTTCCCCTTACCCCACTTACATGTCTTGTTGTGTGGTACTAAGAAGTGAAAAGATTTTTGGTAACATAAACAGGATCGCAAAGCCAGACCCAAGTAGTACATGTTGGTGGTTTTCTTGATCAAACAGTCAAAAAGTACAGGGACAGAGACAGAATGGTCATCATAGTCAAGAGGACGCCAAATGTTGTTGCAAACGCGCCTGGTCTTTAATAAGTAAACTTACAAGGGGACGTGTATAGGCCGATGAACCTTTTCGATCGCATGGAGTATCCTAGTCATGTAATGACCAGTAACATCAGTAATCAATGTAATCAATCAATAACCACTAAGAAAGTCATTAGTCAATAGACAATTATAACCAACATTTCATGAATACCCACAACTCAATAAAGCATTTAACACATTTTATTTCCCTACTAATTACAATTCTAATGCATTTGGTTAACTCAAACGTTATTTAATCAGCTCAGAATTAGTTTATTAGTGACCACCAGTAACACAATCTAATCAAAATTTGAGAAAACATGTGATCAAAAGCCTCAGCGTAAGCCAATAAAGATGAATATATCAACATCAATAGCAGAGTTCAGCAATTAGTTCGTCAATCATTTGTCACTGTCAACGTCACCCAAAAAGAAACCTACCTAACCCAGATTAGCACCAGCATGTGGGACTTCATGCAAAACAATTGAGAAAAACAAGAATTTTGGAAAACATCTAGCTATAAGAAAACTATAAAACAGCGCAGTTGATACCTAGAAGAAAAGGCACAAAGTTAATCAGTCACATTGTCATAGCTACCTATACATGGCATGAATCAGCAACAAAGTCAGTCTTTGTCTTCAGGTCATCAATAGATCAGCAATGCATCAAGCTCTCAAGAGCATGAGCCCAATGACAGAATCTTGAACAGCGTCTCCTGACTTCATCAATTCTCCCCCGCATCTGAATTTTGCCCTCACGTCTCTCGCATCTCTCTAAATTCTGAAGTTTTAGCCCCTTGTCATGACATTTTATTAGAGTTTTCCAGTTCATCCCCCTAATTCCTAACTGGTCAGTCAATCGGCAGATATGGCTCTAACCTATATTATTAATTTTACAAATCTATGTGTTCTAATATTTCTCCATCCCCATTTAGTTGATTGGTTCGCTGTATGATGTTCTCATCATCCGGCTCATCAGCTATCGAAAATGTTGCATCTTCTTTTCCAATCAGTGCTTCTATTGTTCGAGTCCTGGGAAAGTACATTGAGTCTGTCTTACATCAAACTTGTAACCTTTCCTAGTCCCTCATCTCCTGTTCCTTCGTACATTGCAGAAAATTCTAGCTAAGCAAACTTTAACCTTGGGTGGTTCAGGGTCAGGTTAGCATTGTTGCTTTCCTCCAGCATGTTCTACTAAATCAGCTTCTGTATGAGACCTGGCAAGTAGGCCACGACTTCAGCTAAGTTAATTCTATAAATTATTGCAAGACATAGGTTATACATCTCAGCATGACAGGTTACTACATTATACTCATACATTTTCACTATTTCACACATTTTTTTGTTATTTTAGTACAACTTTCGTATAAGTGGCTGCCATTCTCCGTGGGCACATTTTTAAACATGCACATTATTTTCTCTACATTTGATTTCTCTATAAACTTTTAGTTAATTAAAGCACATAAAAATTCATTAACATTCATTAATAATTTTTAATTAGCATATCTGCATCAACATTGTCTTACACTAGTAGTTTCCATGACAGCGCAGCATGGCAGGAATGAGATGCCACAGCCAGTACCATGTGTCCCCTGGGGGGCAAATTGTATTTAGACCATTTCTGCCCCCCTTGGAGGCAGATCGGCCGATTTTAGGTCAATCTGCCCCAAAGGGGGGGATTTTTTTTATTTTTGCGCCAATGTCAGGCTAGGGGAGCGACCCCGTAGGCAAGGGTCGCTCCCAGGAGGGGGTTGGGGGGTCAAATTTATTTTAGGCCATTTCTGCCCCCTCTGGGGACAGCTCGGCCTATTGTTATTAGGCCGATCTGCCCCCAGGTGGGGCAGAAACCTCTAGGTTAGTTTTTTTTTGTGTTTGTTTTTTTAGAGATGGGGAACGACCCATGAGGCAAGGGTCACTCCCCTGAGGGGCAAATTGTATTTAGACTATTTCTGCCCCCCTTGGGGGCAAATCGGCCGATTTTAGGTCAATCTGCCCCCAAGGGGGCAGAAACAACTAGGCACTGGGGATTTTTTTTTTTGTGCCAATGTCACGCAAAGGGAGCTACCCCGTAGGCAAGGGGAGCTCCCGGGTGGGGGGTTGAGGGTCAAATTTATTTTAGGCCATTCCTGCCCCCCTGGGGGCAGATCGGCCTATTGTTATTAGGCCGATCTGCCCCCAGGTGGGGCAGAAACCTCTAGATTCGTTTTTTGTTTGTGTTTTTTTTTTTTTTTTTTTTTTTAGAGATGGGGAGCGACCCATTAGGCAAGGGTTGCTCCCCTGGGGGGCAAATTGTATTCAGACCATTTCTGCCCCCCTTAGGGGCAAATCGGCCGATTTTAGGTCAATCTGCCCCCAAGGGGGGCAGAAACAACTAGGCACCGGGGATTTTTTTTTTGCGGCAATGTCACGCAAGGGGAGCGACCCCGTAGGCAAGGGTCGTTCCCGGAGGGGCTTGTGGGGGGTTGGGGGGGCACATTTATTTTAAGCCATTTCTGCCCCCCCTGGGGGCAGATCGGCCTATTGTTATTAGGCCGATCTGGCCCCAGGGGGGGGGGGGCAGAAACCTCTAGGCGCCAGGGCAAATTATTTTGATTTTTTTTATTTTTTATTTTTTAGAGATGGGGAGCGACCCATGAGGCAAGGGTCGCTCCCCTGGGGGGCAAATTGTATTTAGACCATTTCTGCCCCCCTTGGGGGCAGATCGGCCGATTTTAGGTCAATCTGCCCCCAAAGGTGGCAGAAACCACTAGGCACCGGGGATTTTTTTTTGCGCCAATGACAGGCTAGGGGAGCGACCCCGTAGGCAAGGGTCGCTCCCTGGAGGGGGTTGGGGGGGGGTTGGGGGGTCAAATTTATTTTAGGCCTTTTCTGCCCCCTCTGGGGGCAGCTCGGCCTATTGTTATTAGGCCGATCTGCCCCCAGGTGGGGCAGAAACCTCTAGGTTCGTTTTTTTTTGTGTTTGTTTTTTTAGAGATGGGGAACGACCCATGAGGCAAGGGTCACTCCCCTGAGGGGCAAATTGTATTTAGACTATTTCTGCCCCCCTTGGGGGCAAATCGGCCGATTTTAGGTCAATCTGCCCCAAAGGGGGGGATTTTTTTTATTTTTGCGCCAATGTCAGGCTAGGGGAGCGACCCCGTAGGCAAGGGTCGCTCCCAGGAGGGGGTTGGGGGGTCAAATTTATTTTAGGCCATTTCTGCCCCCTCTGGGGACAGCTCGGCCTATTGTTATTAGGCCGATCTGCCCCCAGGTGGGGCAGAAACCTCTAGGTTAGTTTTTTTTTGTGTTTGTTTTTTTAGAGATGGGGAACGACCCATGAGGCAAGGGTCACTCCCCTGAGGGGCAAATTGTATTTAGACTATTTCTGCCCCCCTTGGGGGCAAATCGGCCGATTTTAGGTCAATCTGCCCCCAAGGGGGCAGAAACAACTAGGCACTGGGGATTTTTTTTTTTGTGCCAATGTCACGCAAAGGGAGCTACCCCGTAGGCAAGGGGAGCTCCCGGGTGGGGGGTTGAGGGTCAAATTTATTTTAGGCCATTCCTGCCCCCCTGGGGGCAGATCGGCCTATTGTTATTAGGCCGATCTGCCCCCAGGTGGGGCAGAAACCTCTAGATTCGTTTTTTGTTTGTGTTTTTTTTTTTTTTTTTTTTTTTAGAGATGGGGAGCGACCCATTAGGCAAGGGTTGCTCCCCTGGGGGGCAAATTGTATTCAGACCATTTCTGCCCCCCTTAGGGGCAAATCGGCCGATTTTAGGTCAATCTGCCCCCAAGGGGGGCAGAAACAACTAGGCACCGGGGATTTTTTTTTTGCGGCAATGTCACGCAAGGGGAGCGACCCCGTAGGCAAGGGTCGTTCCCGGAGGGGCTTGTGGGGGGTTGGGGGGGCACATTTATTTTAAGCCATTTCTGCCCCCCCTGGGGGCAGATCGGCCTATTGTTATTAGGCCGATCTGGCCCCAGGGGGGGGGGGGCAGAAACCTCTAGGCGCCAGGGCAAATTATTTTTATTTTTTTTATTTTTTATTTTTTAGAGATGGGGAGCGACCCATGAGGCAAGGGTCGCTCCCCTGGGGGGCAAATTGTATTTAGACCATTTCTGCCCCCCTTGGGGGCAGATCGGCCGATTTTAGGTCAATCTGCCCCCAAAGGTGGCAGAAACCACTAGGCACCGGGGATTTTTTTTTGCGCCAATGTCAGGCTAGGGGAGCGACCCCGTAGGCAAGGGTCGCTCCCAGGAGGGGGTTGGGGGGGGGTTGGGGGGTCAAATTTATTTTAGGCCATTTCTGCCCCCTCTGGGGGCAGCTCGGCCTATTGTTATTAGGCCGATCTGCCCCCAGGTGGGGCAGAAACCTCTAGGTTCGTTTTTTTTTGTGTTTGTTTTTTTAGAGATGGGGAACGACCCATGAGGCAAGGGTCACTCCCCTGAGGGGCAAATTGTATTTAGACTATTTCTGCCCCCCTTGGGGGCAAATCGGCCGATTTTAGGTCAATCTGCCCCCAAGGGGGCAGAAACAACTAGGCACTGGGGATTTTTTTTTTGTGCCAATGTCACGCAAGGGGAGCGACCCCGTAGGCAAGGGGAGCTCCCGGGTGGGGGGTTGAGGGTCAAATTTATTTTAGGCCATTTCTGCCCCCCTGGGGGCAGATCGGCCTATTGTTATTAGGCCGATCTGCCCCCAGGTGGGGCAGAAGCCTCTAGGTTCGTTTTTTGTTTGTGTTTTTTTTTTTTTTTTTTTTAGAGATGGGGAACGACCCATGAGGCAAGGGTCGCTCCCCTGGGGGGGTAAATTGTATTTAAACCATTTCTGCCCCCCTTTGGGGCAAATCGGATGATTTTAGGTCAATCTGCCCCCAAGGGGGGCAGAAACAACTAGCCACCGGGGATCTTTTTTTCTGCACCAATGTCATGCAGGGGGAGCGACCCCGCAGGCAAGGGTCGCTCCCCGAGGGGATTGGGGGGGCATATTTATTTTAGGACATTTTTGCCCCCCCTGGGGCCGGCTGAGCTAGATGCCAAAATCCACAGGTAGGCACTTTGTAAAAAAACACCTGTTTTCTGTGAAAAAATGTGATGTGTCCACGTTGTGTTTTGGGCCATTTCCTTTCATGGGAGCTAGGCCTACCCACACAAGTGAGGTATCATTTTTATCGGAAGACTTGGGGGAACGCTGGGTGGAAGGAAATTTGTGGCTCCTCTCAGAATCCAGAACTTTCTGTTACCAAAATGTGAGGAAAACATGTTTTTTTAGCCAAATTGTGAGGTTTGCAAAGGATTCTGGGTAACAGAACCTGGTCAGAGCCCCACAAGTCATGACATCTTGGATTCCCCTAGGTCTCTAGTTTTAAAAAATGCACAGGTTTGGTAGGTTTCCCTAGGTGCCGGCTGAGCTAGAGGCCAAAACCTACAGGTAGGCACTTTGCAAAAAACACCTCTGTTTTCAGTAAAAAAAAATGGGATGTGTCCACGTTGTGTTTTGGGTAATTTCCTGTTGCGGGCGCAGACCTACCCGCACAAGTGAGGTATAACTTTTATTGGGAGACCTGGGGGAACGCTGAGTGGAAGGAAATTTGTGGCTCCTCTCAGATTCCAGAACTTTCTGTCACCGAAATGTGAGGAAAATGTGTACTTTTAGCCAAATTTGGAGATTTGCAAAGGATTCTGGGTAACAGAACCTGGTCAGAGCCCCACAAGTCACCCCATCTTGGATTCCCCTAGGTCTCTAGTTTTAAAAAAGGCACAGGTTTGGTAGGTTTCCCTAGGTGCCAGCTGAGCTAGAGGCCAAAATCTACAGGTAGGCACTTTGCAAAAAACACCTCTGTTTTCTGTAAAAAAAAAAAAAATGTGTCCACGTTGTGTTTTGGGGCAATATCTGTTGTGGGCGCTAGGCCTACCCACACAAGTGAGGTATAATTTTATTCGGGAGACTTGGGGGAACGCTGGGTGGAAGGAAATTTGTGGCTCCACTGAGATTCCAGAACTTTCTGTCACCGAAATGTGAGGAAAACATGTTTTTTTAGCCAAATTGTGAGGTTTGCAAAGGATTCTGGGTAACAGAACCTGGTCAGAGCCGTACAAGTCACCCCATCTTGGATTCCCCTAGGTCTCTAGTTATCAAAAATGCACAGGTTTGGTAGGTTTCCCTAGGTGCCGGCTGAGCTAGAGGCCAAAATCTACAGGTAGGCACTTTGCAAAAAACACCTCTGTTTTCTGTCCAAAAATGTGATGTGTCCACGTTGTGTTTCGGGGTATTTCCTGTCGCGGGCGCTAGGCCTACCCACACAAGTGAGGTATCATTTTTGTTGGGAGACTTGGAGGAATGCTGGGTGGATGGAAATTTGTGGTTCCTCTCAGATTCCAGAACTTTCTGTCACCGAAATTTGAGGAAAACGTGTTTTTTTGGCCAAATTTTGAGGGGTGCAAAGGATTCTGGGTAACAGAACCTGGTCCGAGCCACACAAGTCACTCCATCTTGGATTCCCCTAGGTCTCTAGTTTTCAAAAATGCACAGGTTTGGTAGGTTTCCCTAGGTGCCGGTTGAGCTAGAGACCAAAATCTACAGGTAGGCACTTTGCAAAAAACACCTCTGTTTTCTGTCCAAAAATGTGATGTGTCCACGTTGTGTTTTGGGGCATTTCCTGTCGCGGGCACTAGGCCTACCCACACAAGTGAGGTATCATTTTTATCGGGAGACTTGGGGGAACGCTCAGTGGAAGGAAATTTGTGGCTCCTCTCAGATTACAGAACTTTCTTTCACCGAAATGTGAGGAAAATGTGGTTTTTTAGCCACATTTTGAGCTTTGCAAAGGATTCTGGGTAACAGAACCTGGTCAGAGCCCCACAAGTCACCCCATCTTGGATTCCCCTAGGTCTCTAGTTTTAAAAAATGCACAGGTTTGGTAGGTTTCCCTAGGTGGCGGCTGAGCCAAAAATGTGATGTGTCCACGTTGTGTTTTGGGGCGTTTCCTGTCGCGGGCACTAGGCCTACCCACACAAGTGAGGTATCATTTGTATCAGGAGACTTGGGGGAACATAGAATAGCAAAACAAGTGTTATTGCCCCTTGTCTTTCTCTACATTTTTTCCTTCCAAAGGAGAGTGTGTAAAAAAGACGTCTATTTGAGAAATGCCCTGTTATTCACATGCTAGTATGGGCACCCCGGAATTCAGAAATGTGCAAATAACCACTGCTCCTCAACACCTTATCTTGTGCCAATTTTGGAAATACAAAGGTTTTCTTGATAGCTATTTTTCACTCTTTATATTTCAGCAAATGAATTGCTGTATACCTGGTATAGAATGAAAACCCACTGCAGGGTGCAGCTCATTTATTGGCTCTGGGTACCTATGGTCCTTGATGAACCTACAAGCGCTATATATCCCGCAACCAGAGGAGTCCAGCAGACGTAACGGTATATCGCTGTAAAAAATCTGACATTGCAGGAAAAAGTTACGGAGTAAAACGTAGTGAAAAATTGCTGTTTTTTCACCTCAATTTCAATATTTTGTTTTTTCAGTTGTTATTTTCTGTAGGAAACCCTTGTAGGATCTACACAAATTACCCCTTGCTGAATTCAGAATTTTGTCTACTTTTCAGAAATGTTTAGGTTTCTGGGATCCAGCATTGGTTTCGTGCCCATTTCTGTCACTGACTGGAAGGAGGCTGAAAGCACAAACAATCTTTAAAATGGGGTATGTCCCAGTAAAATGCCAACATTTTCTGATTTCTGATTCAAGTCTGCCTGTTCCTGAAAGCTGGGAAGCTGGTTATTTTAGCACCACAAACCCTTTGTTGATGCCATTTTCAGGGGAAAAACCACAAGCCTTCTTCTGCAGCCCCTTTTTCCCATTTTTTTTTTTTGTAAAACAACATTTTCACTGTATTTTGGCTAATTTCTTGGCATCCTTCAGGGGAACTCACAAAGTCTGGGTACCTCTAGAATCCCTAGGATGTTGGGAAAAAAGGACGCAAATTTGGCTTGGCTAGCTTATGTGGACAAAATGTTATGAGGGCCTAAGCGCGAACTGCCCCAAATAGCCAAAAAAAGGCCTGGCACAGGAGGGGGAAAAGGCCTGGCAGCGAAGGGGTTAATGAAAATACTGTATTGGTTCAGGGAGACAGATGTCCCACCCATCAACTAGAGTCAAATCTGCAATGCGCAAACAACAAACTGAAGACAAGGTACTGTTCCCAGTGCCCACTCCATCACCTACTAGTGCTTGACTTCCTCATTCTGTCCCAGCCTACTTGAAAAAGTAAATTCTATCTCAGCATGTGATGTCTGTGCTACATTTCTCTGGACAAGTAAAGTTATATTTAATCTCTTCCATTATCAATTTACGGTTCCAATATTTCTCCTCCCATCAATCAATGTGATGAAGACGCAAAAGAGTTGTACATGATCCATATGGCACCCAATCCTTCCATAGCTAAACCTCTCTCTGGCAAAATCCCTGTAATTCACATCCCTGGAGACAAATTTTACCCAATGCCCAATGTAGGTATTATTATTTCATGAGAATGATCTGTGTTAGAGGCATGAGTATAATGTGGGACTAAGGGCCTGTTTTAGAGTTTGGCGGATAGGATACTCTTTGACAAATAAAATATCCTGTTTGCTACACTACAGTTCATCATATTCTTGAATGCACTGTCTAGTGTGGCACAGCAGATGGGATATTCATTTTCCACCAAGTGTGTCCCATGAGCCAGACGCTATCACCCTAAGATTACAACCTAAGTTTGGTCTTAGGGTAGTAGAATGGAAGAAGGAGTTGGAGAAGAAGAGGAAAGTCATTGGAATTACAAGTTCATAACATGCTACATCTGGGCTGCCCCAAAAATGTGCTGAAGAGTAAGAAGACCCACCAGCAGACTTCGTTAATGTTGCATGGTCAAGTATTGAATGTGCAGCATATGAGATATATATATCTCTAGATACACGCCGTATTCATGAATGTCAGGTAATTAATTTTTAACACACATAAAGGGCCTCATTATGACCCTGGCGGCCGACGGTAAGCTGGCGGTAACACCGCCAACAGGCTGGCGGTGTTCCGCCAGCTATTATGACCATGGTGCAATAGCCACAGCCATACCGCCGGCCTCTCCACTATACTGCCAGGCTTCAGCATGGTGGGTATAATCTCCAGGGCATTATGAGTCCCCGACCGCCAGCCTGGCCATGACGGTAAACACCGCCATGGAAAGGCTGGCGGTAAGGGGGACTTGGGATGCCCCTGGGGGCCCCTGCACTGCCCATGCACTTGGCATGGGCAGTGCAGGGGCCCCCAGGCACAGCCCCATTGCGCATTTTACTGCCCACATTTCTGGCAGTGAAATGAGCGATAATAGTGCCAGCGGCAATGTTGATGTGACTTTTCTGCTGGGCCAGCGGAAAAGTCGAAATAGGGAGCCAGGTATACCACCAGCACTGGGGGTATACTGGCACCGGCAGGTTCAGCAGTCTTTGCCAAAGACCGCCGAAGTTGAAATGAGGGCCAAAGGGTCTGTTCGGTTTCACTATGGAAAACTTTCAACTAAAATCATGTTTTGAACAGATTATGTTGGTATTCTGGGCTGGCTCAATTATTCCTTTCAGTCAGTCCTATCATTGATTATCTAGCTTTGATGTGATGCCGGGCTGGAAAAATGTGTCCCAGGCTGTATAACTACTATATCATCAATCATCACATCCAATTCCAAATTAAATTCCACTGGCACTCCGTGAACACCAATGTTCTGCTACCATACTGTGCCAATCTAGACAGTATTAACAAGTGTTTTACCTTAGCATCACAGTTCGTGTTTTTCCATTTTGTTCTTCTTACTTTCCAGATTTAGCTACTCTTGGAACTGGCCCCACCCAGCAACCAGCACCCGTCCCAACATGGCAAGAGATAGCCGCCCAGTTGTGGAAGCAGAAGTCTAAGGCAGGCCTCAAGTTCAGTGGGCCACCAGCCCAGCCCGTCTCCCTCTTGGCCATGCCACTGCCAACTACAGCTGGTGTCCACTACCTCCTGTAGCACCACCAGCCTCACGTCCTCCTTGAAATCATCAACACCACACCTCCTCTATCATCTCCTACAAGAGCTGGTGTACCTCAGACATGAGATGCGCAGGCATGAGGCAGCACAGATATGGCATAGGCAACAGAACAAGGCCCAAGAAAATGATGCCCTCAATTTTTATTTTATTGATTTTTTGTTTTGGTTAGAAAGCTTGTTGTGGTTAGAGCATGTGAGATGAAATGCTGGGGAAAGGGTGGACATTTGACTTTGAACTTTTTGGGACATTATTTGGCTTGGGGAGAGGGTGGGCCCATTATGGGTGTAGAAGATGGGTCTTAAAATTAATGGGGGTGACTTATTTTCTTGGCCATCCTTATTTTCTTTCGTTCCTTTGCTAGTTAGCATAGTATAGCCTTGTTGAATGTTACTGTTGACATAAGAGTGTGACACAGAGTTGCCCTTTGAAACTGTCTTCATACATTGACTTTTCATCCTAGACTTTCCTTACCTGGAGACCCTTGCCATATATGCATTCTTCAGTAGTTATGTACCTCTTCCTGCTGCCAGTAATTTATACCCTGCAACCAGAGTGGCACTGTCCAGCAACAGATTACTGATTAATTTAATTCTGTTTTACTTGATGAGCTTTTGCAGCACCAAACCCCTCAATCATACTGTATAGTAGATAGTATAAAATTAACTGCCCTTCTCGTACCCTCTGTGAATATTTACCCAATAAGGGGTCTGCCAACATACTTAAAAATGTAGTATTTATTATCTCTCCTTCAAAAGGACAACTTCACTAATAAGTCATCTACTAGTTCTTCAAGTTAACTTCTTACCTGAATTGGTTAAGTAATGGTACCTTTTGCAATTGTCCCAAGCTTTATTGCAGGGTTTCCCAAAAAGGCCTTCTTATTGATGGTGATGATGTTCGTGTTCATCTGCTAAAAGGGAAGACATCGCAAAGCTCAGTCCCACCTATTCCAAATGAGGTGAACTCCAACTGTTGGATTATTCAGAAAGATTATTCATCACAGGGTGCTATACTAAAAGTAAACACAGAGTTAGTGAGTTATCAAAGCCTGAGACCAGAACACAATCACAAAAAAATCTCATTACAAAAACCAGCAGTAGTCATTCCTAGGCAGTGGGAGTGTCTAATTTATAAAAAAAAAGAATACAACTCAACTTACAAAATCCTCAAGTCAGGACTCAGAAGGAGAAGGTTTGGTTACTCCATGGTCCACAGACTCTGTAACTATTGGAGGGCCCGATTAACAAAGGTATAGTTAAACTTTTGGCGTACTTTGCTCACTCATGTAGTGTAAGTTTACAATGATTAAAGTAGTAACTTTGTGACTACTAAGAAGATCCACCAATGAGTTAGTGGTGCTTTCACCACATCTGCCCCACCAAGTGTGTGATCCAATAATGGTGTGCATTTGTAAGTCATACCTATATATATATATATATATATATATAAATATATATATATATATATATACATACTCTGCACAACAACAGTATTCATCCTATCATCCTATAAAGCAGCACATCATCATCAAATCTTTTGTGGAAGGAAATGAAGGGATGATGCAGTTCAGTTAATGCATTGCAAACAGTTCTTCAGCTCCAGAGACCCAAGGTTTTTAACTAATTGTTCTGTTATCCGGGTATGAAAAATACAAATTAGGGAGGAGTGAAATCACACATTTTGAAAAACAAATATTATTCTTAAAAGAAAAATTATACTCTACATAAATGTGAAATTGTGCTGTACATCTGCATTCTTCTTGGAATGTCCGTCTTAGATGCATGGCTGAACAGGTCTGGTAAGGTAAGTGGGAGGATTGGAGCTTTCATGCAGAAGAGAAGGCCTGTGGATTGGAAAAAAGTAAATATTGATATTGTAAGTCAAGGAGAAGGTAAGCTTCATGAGGAGGAGACCAAGAGGCAGAGCAGGAGCACAGGCTGCTGCAGTGCAATCCATAACATGACGACTCGACATGTGAATAACTAAGAAGTGAGAACAATTTTACAACCAATCCCAGACAAGTAGCTGCATATACCCGGCTGATCAAACTCTAAACTGTTATAGCATTTAGCTGAGTGCTTTCATCATGTGACATGACATGTCTGCCTCCAGTTGTAGTCTCCCAAGCCACAACCACTTCATTGGAGGTGTCTGACTATTAAATACTATTAAATAGGCCTGGGCGTAGCTTGTGGAATTAAGCTACATGGAATTCCACAGAGCAGGCCAAAAACTCCTGGAGCATCTGCAGAATTCCACCAGCGGGTGGAATTGCTTAAACCGCCCGTTCGCATTACATTTTAGACTTTTAGGCATGCAATGCGCACTCTCATGCTAAAAACAATGTGCGAACGGCACCATGTGGTCTGCATGTGTGCACCCATTTTGTTTTCTTCTTTTTCTCTGTGCATGGTGCTGGGACCAAATTAATCTACCCTTAATCTTTTCCATCCCGTCCTTCTCTAATTCATCCACCTCTCATGTTCCTTTACTGTATCAGTGTGTGTCTTTGTCTTTATATATTTTATATTTTTGTCATTTTTGTGTGTGTTTTTTGTGACTTTCTTCCTTCTTCTCTTTATTTCTTCCCCTTTTTTTACACCCAGCGCCATGGCAGTGTAAGGCAGCAGAGGGAGTGGTGGTGTCAATGCCGCTGCTAGCTGCACACCTTGCGGTTGTGTGCGCCACCAACAGGTGCAGCCCTGACCCATTTTAACAGAGGCAGAAATGGCAGCACTTGTGTTTTTTGTTCAGCGCCACCTCCCCCCGGTGAGGCATCAGGCGGCAGGCCTAGAAGCGGTTACGCCCTGTCATCGCCTCTACAGCTGTGGGGAAGGGTGCACATGTGTGTGCGTCAAAAAACCTGAGTCCAGCATACCCAGAAACAGTTGACATACCATTGGACGGACATAATGGACTGCAAGCAGGACCTGCTTGACCTCCTGGGTGTCGAGGTGTCAAGCTTGGTGAGTAAATAATTATTTATTTGTTATGTGTTCAACAATGCCAAGTTTGTTTTCACATAGCAGTGCTGACTCTCAGAGGTAAATTAAGTTTAGTTACAATTAATGTTTTGTGATTCAGGTTGCTCAGGATTACCTAGTTTACTTGTAAACACTCATTTGGGCAGATTATTTAAGAAGCCATGTAGACTGAGAATCCTCTGTCCTGTCACTAAGCTAGTGGTAGTGGTAGTAATTAATATCAGTAAGATAGCATTCTCTTCTATGTGCCTTCCTTTACGTAGTGATGTGTATCATGTATCTATGCATTGGAAAGGGAGAATTAGTTGGCCCATTAAAGGTGGTTGAGAAGCAAAGATCATATGTTGAAATGCATTAGTAGTTGCAAATGTACTTTAGGAAATTCAGAATAGGGCTTAGGTTTTGGAAATTAATATTTAACTCAATACTAGTACTATAGGCAGGGCTGCTGAAATTATGCAGCAGGGGAGGGCCAAATTATGCGGTAATGTTAAGTAAATTATGTAGCAAGTAAGTAAATTATGTAGCAACATTTTGTGATAGTATTATCTAATTATTTTATCATTTTGAAACTTGCTAACACTATCAGGGCACTAGTTGCACCTCATTAGTACCAGTTTAACACCTAAATATAGCCATAAGCTACAGAAAGGTGACATCAGCCTTTGCAAAGGGCCTTGCACTATGCAGTGACATGTGTCACTGCATTTTTAGTAACTTTTGATCCGCTAGAAACACTGTTTTTTGTTCAAATTTGCAGATTATGTGGCAGATGATTGATTAGGTGGTAAATGCGGCAAATCTACAATTATGAGAAAATCAGTGCGGCTGCACAGTCACATAATTCTAGTGGCCCTAACTATAGGTAATTTAATTTAGAATAGTACACTGTTAATGAGTTTACCTTTGCCTGTCAAAATAGTTTTGTGAGATTAACTATAACAAAAATCTTTTTTTTTTAATCTTCTTTATCTCTTACCACAGCAACCAAAGGAAAGAAGAGGGCAACTACGGGGGTGGGTCAGGGAGATAAGGTTGCGGTCAGTGCAACAGCAAGCAAAGTGTTGGACTCTGGAGGGGTACAATTTACTATTCCCACTCCAGTTGATGCAACAGTAGGGAAAGTGTTGGACTCTGGAATCTGAATATTTTCTATTACCACTCCAGTCTGTGCAACAGTAGGGAAAGTGTTTGACTCAGGAGGGCTAAAATGTATTATTCCCACTACAGTCTGTGCAATAGTAGGGAAAGCGTTGGACTCACAAGTGGTAAAATGTACTATTCCCATTCCAGCCGGTGCAACAGTAGGGAAAGCCTGGACTTAGGAGGGGTAAAATTTACTATTTCCACTCCAGTCAGTGCAACAGTAGGGAAAGTGTGGGAGTCAGGAGGGGTAAGACTTACTATTCCCACTCCAGTTGGTACAACAGTAAAGAAAGTGTTGGCCTGTGGAGGGGTAAAATGTACTTTTCTCATGCCAGTTGGTGCAACAGTAGGGAAAGCGATGCACTCAGGAGGGGTACACATTTACTATTCCCACTCCAGTCTAAGCAACAGTAGGGAAACTGTTGGACTTGGGAGGAGTTAAATGTACTATTCCCAACCAAGTCGGTGCAAAAGTAGGAAAAGCATTGGACTCAGGAGAGGTAAAATTTACTATTCACACCTCCAGTCTGCGCACAGTAGAGAAAGTATGTCACTTCAAACACATATGTTAATTTAATGCAAGTATTAATTTAATAGAATTATGAAGCTATTAACATAAACTTTTATATATGTACATTAAAAAAATAATTAAACCATTAAAATGAATACCATTAAAAAAAATATAGAAAAAAACAAATGTTATTTTATATTACTTCAATACATTTCCTTACTATAGTAGCATATTAAATATATATCTAAATTTATAAATTGTTATAATTACACAATTTACCTAATTAATGAACAATTAATTAATTAAAAATGAATAATTTATAATTAATCAATTATTATTTCATTTACTACCCACGCAATACCCCTACAAACCCAACAACCCGCACCTAAAATGTCAATTAAAAAAAATATAATAACTATACAATTTACAAAAAAGGATTAATGTCAGAAATGGGGTCTTTGGTTGGCAGTCAGGTTACTCCCTGTCCAATCAAGGACCCTCACTCTAGTCAGGGCAAGGGAGTTGCACACCCAAAATAACCCCCGCACGCCCCGTTGGTAGCTCAGCACGACCAGTCAGGCCTATCCCAGAAGCAATGTGTAAAGTATTTGTACCAAGACGCACAGTAATACAGTGAAAACACTAAAAATGGACACCACACTAGTTTAGAAAAATATCTAAATCTAACAAGACCAAAACGACAAAGATCCAAAATACGCAAGTCAAGATATGAATTTTCAAAAGGGTAAGAGCCTTACTCCATAGAAAACAATGAAAATGATGATACTGCACAAAGTACCTGGTTAGCGTAAAAAAGAAAGCTGGATGGGGCAGTGTGCATCGGAAAAGACGATTCCTTCCTCTAGGGACGTTGTGCGTCATTTCTTCTCCGGTCAGGTCGGCAATGCATTGTTTTCCAGATGGGGCACTTCGGATCCACACAAAGTCGTGTTGACTTTGATGCCCAGAGGCGATGTGTGGAAAATCCGGTTGCACGATGTTAGAAAACCGCGCTGCGTGGGGTTTGCATTGTTATCAGCAGCCACAAACGGGTGTTGCACATCGTTTCTAAAGCCACGATGCATCAATCTCCCAGCCACGATGCAGGTGGAGCATCAATTTTAGCTGTGAGGCCTGCAGCATGTCGTTTATCTGCGTTTATCAGCCACGTTGCAGATGGTGCATCGAAAATCACCCCACACGGCGTTCTGTGCGTGGATTTTCAGCTTTTGATCTGCCAACTTCACCTTTCAAGGACCCAGGAACTGGATAGGCCGCCATTTGGCAGGGCAGGAGTCTCAGCAGAGAGTCTAGGTGCTGGCAGAGTAAGTCTTTGTTGGCCCTGAGACTTCAAAACAAGAGGAAAGCTCAATTCCAGCCCTTGGAGACTCTTCTAAAGCAGGAATGCACAACAAAGTCCAGTCTTTGTCCCCTTCACAAGCAGAAGCAGCAACTGCAGGGCAGCCCAACAAACACACTCACAGGCAGAGGCAGCACTTCTCCTCAGCTCTTCTCCTTGGCAGAGGTTCCTCTTGGTTCCAGAAGTGATAATTTTCAGGGGTTTTGATTCTAATACTTATACTTCTTCAGGCTTTTGAAGTAGGCAAACTTCAAAGAAAAGTCTCTGTTGTTCACAAGAACCTGTCTTGCCCAGGCCAGGCCCCAGACGTACACCAGGGGGTTGGAGACTGCATTGCGAGAGGGCAGACACAGCCCATTCAGGTGTAAGTGACCACTCATCCTTCCACTCTAGCACAGAAGGCTCATCAGGATGTGCGGGCTACACCCCAGCTCCCTTTGTCTCACTGTCTAGAGGGGATTCACAAACTGTCCAACTGACCCAGACAGGCAATCCACAAACAGGCAGAGTCACAGAATGGTTTAAGCAAGAAAATGCCTACTTTCTAAAAGGGGCATTTTCTAACTAACAAACTAAATACCAACTTCACTAAAATATGTATTTTTAAATTGTGAGTTCAGAGTCCCCAATCTCCATATTTCTATCTGCTCTGAAAGAGAATCTGCACTTTAAAGTTATTTAAAGGCAACCCCCCATGTTAACCTATGAGAAAGATAGGCAACAGTGAACACAATATTTTGCAGTATTTCACTGTTAGGAAATGTAACACACATCAGTACATGTCCCACCTTTAACATACACTGCACCCTGCCCATGGGCTACCTAGGGCCTATCTTAGGGGCGCCTTACATGCATAAAAAGGAAGGGTTGGGCTTGGCAAGTGGGTACACTTGCAAAGTCGAATTGGCAGTTTGAACTGCACACGCAGACATTGCAGGGACAGGTCTGAGCCATGTTTACAGGGCTACTCATGGGTGGCACAACCAGTGCTGTAGGCCCACTAGTAACATTTGATTTACAGACCCTGGTACCTCTAGTGCACTTTACTAGGGACTTACTAGTAAATCAATTATGCCAATCATGGATAAGCCAACTTACATACATTTTACATAGAAGCACTTGCACTTTAGCACTGGTTAACAGTGGTAAAGTGACCAGGGTATCAAAAACAGCAAAAACAGAGTCCAGCACACATCAACAACCTGGGAAGCAGATGCAAAAAGTTAGGTGAGACCATGCCAAGGATGCCAAGTCTAACAATTAACAATTAATTATGTAATACTTTATGAATAATTAATAATTTATTATTTATTATTTAATTAACTTCCCATCATACACCCCTACAAACCCGACAACCGGCACTTAAATATTTCTTAAGAATATTTTTTGCAAAATTTACTTACACCATAATCAAATAAATAATTAATATTTATTAATAAAAATATATATATAAACTAATTATACTTAAATAACTTCTCAGCATGTACCCCTACACATCTTACTACCCGCTACAACACAATAAATTACTATTTTACAATTAAATTAAAAATATAAATAACTTAAAATTACAAACTATATTTAAAAATATTTTCAATTATACAAACAAAACAAAGAATAGACAATTAAAGTATTGTTTAAACACATAAAGAAACTCACAAAACAATATTTCTTACTTTAAAACATAAATATTTTTGTCAGCGATAATTTTGCATATAATATTTCTGTGTCATGATATTAACAACTTAATACTTCTGCAACTCAATATTTTAAAATCAATATTTTGTCCGAACAACCCTGTCTACTGCTTTTTTCCTACTCATCTTCTTTCTATGTAAGCTTTGTTAAATTCGTGTTATCTCTGCATTCTCCTGTTTTTTTCCCTATATTTCATGTTTCAGTAGCTGACTTCATCCTGTCTATACTAGTCTGTAGCTTTCTTCTGCTTTTTTAGTAATCTTTTCCTCTCCCCTGATATATCTTGTGGACTGGTGCTGTAAAACTAAGAGGACATATTTTAAGACAGGTACTTTACTGTGAAGATTGCATGCCCAAATCAGCTTTTCTACTCATGGTTGTTGAGAAGGCTTTATTTTTCTTGCTCATGCTCAAATAGTAGAACGTCACGGTGGACGCCCCCCCATGTTGTGTGTATGTACTATTCATTTATATAGTAGTATACCATACCAGCAGTTTCAATGACAGTGCAGCATGGCTGGAACATAGTATGAGGACAGTCCCATTGCATTTGCCATTCAAGACCTTACCATATGCCCTTGATTGACCAATTGTTCCACCCCTTCATTGCGCTTCAGTGACTTAGTTCTGACTCTCCATCATGAAATGTTTGTGGTTCACTTGACTTGACAACCTAGCTTTTCTAACATAGTTAGCCAACAAAGGGGGTTATTCCAACTTTGGAGGAAGTGGTAATCGGTCCCAAAAGTGACGGTAAAGTGACGGATATACCACCAGCCGTATTACGAGTCCATTATATCCTATGGAACTCGTAATACGGCTGGTGGTAAATCCGTCACATTTGGGACGGATTACCACCTCCTCCAAAGTTGGAATAATCCCCTTAGTGTCTAAAGTTAATGATAGAAGACGCTATGGGGGTCATTCCAACCCTGGCGGTCATCGACCGCCAGGGTGGATGACCACGGAAGCACCGCCAACAGGCTGGCGGTGCTTCCCTGCCCATTCTGACAGCCGCGGTCAGAAAAGGCGATCCAGCGGTTTGCCGCCGGATTTCCCCTGTCTGGGCTGTATCTCCATGGCGGCACTGCAAGCAGCGCCGCCATGGAGATTCCGACCCCCTTCCCGCCACCCTGTTTCTGGCGGTTTTTACCGCCAGGAACAGGATGGCGGGAACGGGTGTCGTGGGGCCCCTGGGGGCCCCTGCACTGCCAATGCCACTGGCATGGGCAGTGCAGGGGCCCCCTAACAGGGCCCCAGCATGATTTTCACTGTCTGCTTAGAAGACAGTGAAAATCGCGACGGGTGCAACTGCACCCGTCGCACCCCTGCAACACCGCCGGCTCCATTCGGAGCCGGCTTCTGGGTTGCAGGGCCTTTCCCGCTGGGCCGGCGGGTGCTCCCTTGGCGGGCGCTCGCCGGCCCAGCGGGAAAGCCAGAATGGCCTCCGCGGTCTTTTGATCGCAGAGCGGCCAATTGGCGGTTTCCGCTTGGCGGAAGGCGCCCGCCGCCCGCCAATATTGGAATGACCCCCTATATCTGTAGAGATTTATTGTGGTTGTATTTTGTTGAATTAGTTCTTAAAAAATAACAAGGGGAGGCGTATCTGGCATCTAAAATGTGTAAATTTTTTCCTGCAACACAAACTACCAGTGCTGGGGCCAGCAGCAGCACCAGTGTGCGGGATGCAGCAGAGGCCAGGCGGGGAGAACTGGCAGCAGCAAGGGTGGGCATTGGTAAACCATTTTGCCTGCTTATTGACAATTATTAGTATATACACTGCAAGGGTGTTGCTTTTGAACCCCCTGCTTCAGTGGTTACAGCAGGGGTTGAGTTCTTAATGTCCTCTTCTATATGCACCTCAGCAAACAAAATTGCAAAATGAACGCTACAAATGATGGGTTGATGGAAAAGGAAAGAAGGATGGACGGTTAAAAAATTATTGGGTGAAATGGTATATGAGTGAAAAGATGTGTAGGTTGATGAAAGGAAGCGTAGTGGGTGATAGGAGATGCATGGGTGGGTGAAAGGATAGATTAAAAGGTATGTGGGTGAAAGGATGCCTAGATGGGTGAAGGGTGGATGGGCAAAAGGATGCTTGGTGGGTTAAAGGAAGGGTGCATGGTAATGATGTGTGGGTAAATGGATGGATGGTTAAAAGGATGGCTGCAAGGATGTATAGGTGAGTGTATGGATGGATGAATTGCAATGGTGAAAGACTGGATGAGAGAGAATGTAAGGCTTAAATGGTGGGTATCAAAGGATGAATAGAAGAATGAAAATGTATGGATAATTGTTTGGATGAAGAAATAAAGGAGCTCTTCTGGAGACGGACTTGTCCACCTATTTCACTTGGTTTGCTTGATTAACAAAGCTTTGGTTAAAAAGTGAGGGGTATTTTAATATTCTGTCTTCTCCCTTAACTCACTGTATTTATTAAGTAAGGCAGATATGTATCCTCCCACCAATCATCATTCTTTGCCATGCTGCCCATTGCATTTAGTCACCCATGCCATTATATAACTGCAGCATGGTTCAATTCAGCAGTACAATAGTGCTGTCTGTGCAATGTGCATCTACTTCAGTTAATGCAACATTACAAAGTTGTAAATACATTGCAAACATAAAACTAAGTGTGTTACCCTTCCCCCCCAGTGTCCACTCTGTCACCTCTTAGTACTTCAGTCCCTTATTCTTTCCTACATTCTGTCCCAGCCACCCACAAAAACTTGACAAATCCCTTGTTGGCATGTGCCACATCATTATGTACAAGTGATTTATATTTCATGGCTTCCATAATGGATTAACGCCAGTTCAAATGTTGCCCTTTCCACATTCGTCAACTACATTAATGCACGTGCGGGTAACAAATGGCCCTGTGACTCATAATCAGCCACATCAAATTCCCCTGGCCCTAGTGAACCAGCAAAGTACTGCTACTGTACAAGTGTACATTTTGAACAATTGTTTCCACAGAGCACTGTTTACAATTTGGCATTTTCTTTTTTCTTTCTTGCTGTAGCTACTCTTGGGGGACATCCGACATGCCAGGAGATAGCAGCAGGGATTAAGTGGCAGAGGCTGGATTCCATCTGTATGGAGTATCAGCGGCTTGTGGCTCGGCAGGTGGAAGAGGAAGACAAGACAGCGATCATGCCTGTGGATGGAACTCCTCCAGCCACCACCAGTGCCTCCAGCCCCAGAGGCAACAGCACCGTCGTCAGTAATGCCACCAGCTGGCCCCAGTCTCTCCGCGCTAGACAATTGCTGCCCCCTCCACACTTGTAGCGCATATTCCAGAGCCGCAGCATAGAACATCTCGAGGCCCTGGACTGCAGGGTGGCACAGATTGAGGCAACCCTCACTGATTTCCAGACCCACATGGAGTATGCCCTCTTTCAAGCCTTTTTTATAATTTTGCTTTGGTGGGAGGAATACCTGTTGTGGGTGGAGATGGTGGGAAAGTGATTTGGGACCAGGTTTTTTCACTTTGAACTTTTTCTTTAGACTTTGGTTGGGGATGGGGCAATTTGTTTGGGGAGACCAATGAGCCTCTTGTGGGTGGAAAGGATGGGTTTTATGATTGTAAAGAATACAAGGGGAAACATTTACTTTACTTTATTTGTGCCTCAAATCTTTATTTTGGTGTTTTAGTTTGCACTGCTGCCTTTTGGCATAGTCTGTTTTTGAAATACTTTAAACAATTGTATGTCAGTTAGTTATACACTTGCTCTAATACCCTCTGTAACTAGATTGACCACTAGTGGTGCTTGCCATTGCCTATTTTGAATACTAAAACCTAAATACACACAAACAACATCTTCAGTAGAAATTAGTTACAAACTAAACAATTTCACTTCACTCCATAGTTCTGTTATCGGAATAAATGAAGCGAGGGCTGCTACCTCTCAGTCTTCTTAATGCAATGTTTTCCAAGGTGCCATCTGATGTGGGTTATATCATTTATATCATAAAATTAAGAAGACTGAGAGCAGGCTACCACGATGACACACGACAAAGAAGAACTGATATGATAACAAAAAGTAGGAATCAAGTTTAAGCATTTGTTACGCAACACAACAGAAGGTCTGAATGATGTTGTTGATGAATGATACAAGGTAATAGAAGATCCAGCAATGAGTTGGTGTCGCTTTCACCACATCCGCTTCAGCAACTGTGTGATCCATTTGTGGTGTAAAACTAAGTCACACCTCAGTAAATCACAAACCCCAGGGAAAGAGGGTTAGGGGTTTGATGAATGGATGAAGGAGCAGATTAGGGGTGTGACAAAGAAAAACAATACACAAAACAACAACAATATTTATTGGGGAGCTGAGCAGCATGCCATCATGAATCTGTTGGTGAAGGAAATGAAGGAATGAGTATGACACATTTCAGTTAAATGCATTGAAAACAATCCTTCAGCCCCAGATTGACCCAAGGCAGTATATATCTAAATGTTCTGTCATCTAGGTTTGAAAAATACAATTTAAGGAGGTGTTAAGTTAACCCACCCTGTTCTAAAAATTATGGCCCTCATTATGACATTGGCGGTTAGTCCCACTTACCGCCATGCTGACGGCCGCCAATTGACTGCCACAGTGGTAGATATCCGTTCACCATATTATGATGTAACATGCTAGACTGTTTGTCTAATGGTGTTTTCCTGTATCTATTGCCTCTGCAGGTCAGCACCCATGAAAAGAAGGGTATATGGCGTGCCATCGCCAAGGAGGTGCGGATCTTGGGGGTCTATGGCAGGTGGAGCACCCACTGTCAGAAACGGTGGGAGGACTTGAGATGCTGGGCACGGAAGATGACTCCCAATGAGGAAGGAGTGCCCATCGAACCCTGATCCCTCTGATGGCCTGCATACTGGTGGTGGCCTATCCAGAGCTGGATCGGTGCTTGAGGGCATTACAGAATTACAGCAGCAACAAGGGAGTGAGTACAGTGGCTATAATTATAACTTATGACTGGTGGGGTGATATCTGCGTTATGGATGTGAGTCAGTGGGTGCCCTTAGGCCAGGCCTGACATAGTGTAGGTCCTCTGGTAGCTAGGGTTCTAAAGGGATAATCCTGCCTACCTAGCTTGTAAGCATCCACTACTGGTCAGGGCTGCATGGGTCCCAGGTGTGCTGCATTTGGTGGTGTGTACCCCTCCTCATGCCTTGGTGGATAGCAATATCGGTGGTGGTGCAATGCATAGTGCGTAGGCCTGTTCCCTTTGTGTGAGGGTGCTGTGTACGCCAACAGTGGTGTTGGTGCAGCCATTGACCCAGTGTATCCTTTGTCTCTCCCCCCACTTTCTTGTTTAGTCATCCTGCCCTTATGTGCATTAGCATCGTCTGGCGAAGGAGCAGAGGCACCAACGATGGAGGGGGCTGCATCCCACAGGACCCAGGAAGCAGAGTCCACCGACGCTGAGGACACCAATGGGACGGAGGGCGAGGGGAGCACCACGGCGGAGACTGGAGAGGACAATTTAGACACAGATACCTCCTCAGATGGAAGCTCCCTGGTTGTGGCGTACACTTCAGTGACCACTCCAGCTACAGGTACAGCCGCCACCCCCGTACCAGCACCGCCCTTCCAGCAACCCTTCATCGAGTTGCCCGTGCCCGCTCACCCAGGAGGGCATGCATCTCCTTCGCCCCGGCACCTCAGGCACTGCCCCAGTTAGCCCTGCTGCCCTGAGTAATGGGGCTATTGCCTCTTTAGGGCAGTCAACCATTGTGAATGCCATCGAGGAGCTGGCAGCCCAGATGCAACAATCTAATGTATTCCTGGAGGGCATTCACACTGGATTGGCAGCCCAAGTGAGATCGATTCAGGCTCTGGCCTCCTCTCTGATGGCAGCCATTGTCCCTGTTTCTACTGTCCCACCTCCAACTTCCTCTTCCCAGTCCCATTCTCCTCTACCCAACCCATCCCAAGCACACAGCCAGACGAGCATGCACACAGGACAACACCCAAGAGTGTCACAGGCAAACACAAGCACCACCCTTCATCCCACGAGCACTCACACAAACAACATACAGTTGCAGACACTACAACATCCACTGCCTGCACAGTCTCCCCCTCCTCCCCCTCCACCACCTCCCTCCCAGTCACATCCACACTCACACCTGCATGCACTACATCATCATCCACTACCATCATCATCACCACACCAAGCAGAACACACACCAAACTGGTAGACACCTCCACAACATCCATGCACACGTCCCCTGTGTCCTCTTCCACTGTGTCTGTCCCCCCTCCTAAAGTACACAAATGCAAGCACTCAGACACCCAACAGCCATCCACCTCACAACAGCATACAATCCATGCAACTGCACCCAAAACCAACAGACAGACACCTCCAACAACCACTCCCTCATCCTCCACTCCCATTCATTCTCCCTCTTCCCACCCCAATGTCCCTAAGACATTTTTCCTAGCCACCATTGACCTCTTCACTACCCCCCCATCCTGCACGTATGGCCAGGCTATCACAAACCCAGCCAAGAACCTCAGCCACACAGTCATTGGCCCCAGTTCCATCCACGCCTACTCGTGGTGGAAAGGATTCTAGGATACATATGCTGAAGGAGAGGGAGCCTGCACCAGCAGGCAAGAAGGGCAAGAAGCCTGTACCAGCAGGCAAGAAGGGCAAGGAGACTACACCAGCATGCAAGAAGGGCAAGGAGTCAGCACCAGTAGCCAAGAAGGGTAATGAGACTGCACAAGCAGGCAAGAAGGACCAGGAGCATGCACCAGCAGCTGTCACGGAGCCCCCCCCCACCAAGCATGGCTGTGCATCCATCCGAGGGTGCAGGGTAGGTGCAGGAACCAGCACCAACACCACCACAGCGGAGCCATCACCGCCGGTGGACGCAATGTGATCCTGCCTCCATGGTCTGCTGTGCGGGCTGCCCCCTCCAGAACCAGTGAGCAAGACGCCCACTTGAGAGACTGTGGCCTTGCACTCCCCAGGACCAAGCACAGGGTGTGTTGCCCCCTCCAGAACCAGTGGGGAATTCACCCAATTGAGAGACTGTGGCCTTGCACTGCCCAGAACAAAGCACAGGGCATGTTGCCCCTTCCAGAGCCAGTGGTCTTTTTTCCGCATCCGGCTGAGGTGCCCCCCCCTCCCCCTGAGGTGCCTGCCTATTTGCCAACTGATACCCCTGCAGTGTTCTCTCCGTATTGATGCAGGTGACAAGTTGGGCCTTGGACTTTGGCCATGTGGCCCATGCGAAATGAGGACTGAGCTGTGTCCCTTTTTCTGTACATTTGTAGATATCTTTGGCTATGTTATTTTTCTATTTTGTTGATATTGTTACACTCACTTTAGTAACTTTTTGTCCTTGCATTATTCTGTTGGTTTAGGGGGATTTACTTGCTTTCTTGTGCATCTGGTTGTGTGTGTGGGGTGTGTGTATGGGGTGTGTGTGGTGCGTGTGTGTGTCACTCTCTTTTTCCTCCCCCATCCCTTGTGTGCTGGGCAGCTGTACTCACGTCGTCGTCTTCGTCGGCATTGGTGTTCAAGGTGGAGCAGAACGTAGAATATCATCAGAAATACATGCAGTTCTGGTTCCATGGCGGCGTGGTTGTTCCCTGTGTCTCCAATGGTGAGTCCTTTCACTTCTGTGCAGTGTTTCCGCCAGGCTTTTAATGTCATTGGTACCACCCTGGAAAAGGTGGAGGATTGCAGGGTCTTAATATGATGGGCGGACATTGATTTTTGCCTGGCTGCAGGCGGCTACCGCCGTGGTGGCTGTTGTTTCCACCTTGCCGGTCGGTGTAGTACATTGGCTGTCTTTCAGAGATCTTTCCGCCATGGTCATAATTTGTCGGTAATTACCGTCGGCCTGTTGGTGGTATTACCGCCACTTTATCACCGACAGCCAGGGTCATAATGAGAGCCTATGATTGTTAAAAGAAAAATGATACTGTATTGCCAAAGTGGGCAGTACATCTGCATTCTTCTCAGAATTTCCATGACTTTTGGGTGCCTGGCTGAACCTGTCCGGTACTTAAGCAGGAGTGTGAGCTTTCACCAAGTTTAATTTGTGAAGGAGAGGAAAAAGCCTGCAGATTGAAAAACAGAATCTGTATTCTAGAGTCAGGGAGAAGGACAGAAGGAAGGTAAGCTTCATGATGAGTCAGGAGTATGCCAAGGAGTTTCACATTTTAGCCAGAAATGCAGCAAACACACTCTAAGAAGCATTTCCCAAATCAACACACCTCTCTGCAGTCCATAGAGCTGAGTGAGTACTAGGTCTTAGACTTCTCATCATCATGGTTCTCTTGTAAGTTGATAAATTCCTTCTTCTAGCTGTTGAGTCCTTCCATCTTCCTCCTGACTCTGAGTAACTCCGTCCCACTCCCAACCCGAGTGAGATAGACTTGTAATGCACTGCTGTTGAAGAACAGAATTGGAATATTTTGTGTATATTTGTTTGTTAACTAAAGTGACTGGTATGGTCTCTGAAGGAATAGAAAAAAAAGAGTGGACCCAGCAGGTACATTTCACTACCTTTAAAAGGCCAGTCACCTTCAGGAAAAATTACCCATCAGGCCCAAAACATTGCAAGTCATCAAAATCAAGTTTACAAATGGACACCCTCCCTCACTGATCATCACACACAATCAGTCAATCATAACTCATTGGTGCAATAGTCGGTAGTTACCTATTCCAATCCAAGCACAATTGTAGATACAGAATTGTATCTCCTCTTTGATGCAAGCAACACATTGCTATTTGGCATTGGCTCTAGCAGTCTTATAAGTCAATGATTTTCTATGACAGCCCTTCCAGGTGATGCAAAAAAAGAATAAGTAATAGCTTCTGAGGGAGGCAGGCGTTGTCTCCAATGTCCTGAAGTGAACATGAAGGCTTTTTCACTGCACACTGGTCCAAATCCAATCTAGCCATACATGTCACTAAAAAATGGCCTGCAGTGTAAATTAGATACAAACATAAAGTTCCACTAGCTATACTTTTTGGGGGGTCAGGCAAAGAAAGAAGTTCAACAATAAGTAATTAAAAGGTTTTATGGTGGCATATTCAGTCAGGGAAGTAGAGTTTGTCCTCACATCCAGGTGGTTCTTCCAGAAGTTGGTCAGCTAACACACTTGGCCAATTCTCCTCCTCCTCCTCTTGTGCTGTTTCAGTAACGGTGTAATTATGTGTTATGAAATGTTGGTTCATTTTGATCATGGTCTATCTCTCCATGTTTTGAAGTGAGAGGCTGATCCTGCTCACTGTGACAACAGTGCCAGCTGCACTGAACACCTGCTCAGCAGACACACTGGCTACAGGATAAGCCAGATACTTTATTGCCAGCCTGCATCTTCCCGTTCCAATACACCAATGGGTTTTGATCTATGTAGACTTGTTTTGGGTCATCCAGATACTTCTGGAACATTCACTGCATCGTCACTGGTGTTACCAGTTGCTCGACCTCTTTTGCTTTTGCCTCTCCACTGGACTTAGGACTGGCCACTTTAAACCAAACCATTGCAGAGGTTGGGACTGATTCTTCTGTTGCTGTTGTTGCTGGTCTTGTTTCTGGTGTTGGCTGCTGTGAGACCAGACTGTCCTCTTTGGAAGTTGAAGGCAGCACCCCAGAACTGTGGAGTGAGACTCTAATTTTCAGCTGTTCTTCTTCCAGGTCTCCGGCTTGCTTAACAATCCGCTTCTAGAATTTGGGAACATCCTCTTCAGAAAAAAATGGAATGGAAGTTGGGAATATTTTTTTTTAAACATAGATCAAGTAGTGTGGTACAGATATCCTTTTTGGACAACATGATGTCATTTTGCCGCCTTGCATTACAAGCCAAGTGAAGGATTAAACGCTCACCCATGGCACGCACTTCTGGGTTTTTGTTCACCACTGTGACTGGAACCCTTTCAGACACCTTCTTTAGCTAGTCCTGTAGCAGATGCACCAACTGGAGAAGTTTGCCCGTCGTACTGTCCTCCTTGATAAATTCCCATGTGAAAACCTCAAAAGGGAGTAGTATCTGTGTCAGGCATTTGACAAGGCCCCATTTGTCCACATTGATTGGTCATAGTGTTTCTAATTGCATCCCATCCTCTTTGAATGACATAGTCATTGAGCTGTCTGTACTGCTCAAACTGACATTGCAACATGTAATAGGTTGTGTTCCAAAATGTTGGCACCTCCTCTGTAAGGATTTAACTGGTACTCTATTAGCATGCTAAATAATCCTCAAATGCTCTGGGCTTTAAAAGAATGGCTTAAAATTTTGCAGATTTTTCTGCAGGTGGTCAGTATGTTGCTGACTAAGGGCCTGATTTTGATCTTGACAGTATTTAATGCCAGTCCACATCAGCAGCAGACCCTAATTCTCAGTCAAGTCAATGGTGTACCAACTGCCATATTCAGAATGTATTGCAGCTCAGTTGCTGACCATCACCATGGACTGCTCTTCCTAATCATCAGGCTGGCAGTTTTCTGCTGACCATATTTAGATGTTACAGTCCCCCTGGCAGTGTACTGGTGGAGGGCTGCTGACAGGGGGAGGCCGCTGCTGGACCCAATGGACATCGAACAATTTCAGTGGCTGTAGAAATGAGGTAAATCTCACACACACACAGACACACACACTGTATCGAGGCCATATGTATGCATTAGAATAACACACTACTCACTACACTACATTCACACTATTAGCTATTGCCATTCCACCACAACACATACATACCAAAAACACACATTGCCATACATCCATAACACAACAAACACACACTATAGACACTACATCCACACACAACACAACCACAACAACCAATGCTACTATACACTGATCTGCACAAACACACACTCAAAAGCACTACTACACGCATAACGACAATGACCACCACACAACACCTACACTCACCTGAATGTTGCACACTGCAATGCAATACACAACCTAACACACACAACAACATCAGACCCACATGCAAGTGGCACACAATCTGACACATCTGCATCATCCACTCTAGCTCCCTCTACCTTATCCGGCCAGTCCATTCTCACACACACATACTGACTTTCAAACACAACTGGCAGCACAACTTTACAGATGCAGGTCCCCTTGCATGTTGACACATGGACACAGTTGACAGTTGTAATCTACATTTTATTGTGGGGCCAGCATTCATTGGGCAATGAATACTGACACCAAAATGGCAGTTGTGTATGTATGTGCCATATGTCTTGTACCATTGTGTCCCCATCAATGTCTAACTCAACTGAATTCCCGACATACGCTTGTCACAGTTATTAAAAAAAATATACTGTGACATGCATATGACTGCAGTCGTCCTGAGCTCATGTGCAGTGACCACCCAAAGTACACAAGCAATGCGGATTCCTGACCTTCATTTTATAACGGGGGTCATGTTTTCTCTGTGGTCCAGTGGCAGCAACGACAGAAGGTCTTGTCAAGTCGTGTTCAGTTAAAAATGGAAGTGAAGTCAGGAAATAAGGTGGGTTTTTATCTCATTTCCCTTCTAATCCACCAACTCCAGTCTGGTGATGACACCGCTACAGTTGGCTAGTGGGAAAGCACATCGTAATCTGCTCGGCAGCAAGGGTGCCTGGAGTCCTGTCGCCAGCCACTATTTTCAATGGCGCTGTCAACCCAGGTGGAGATTTCAGGCGGTTGGCGGGACTGGGGTAGTCTATCTTCTATGGGACCTCCAACATCTAAATTGAGTGGGTAGACCGTCAAGGTCACATACAAGTTTTCCAAAGGAAAACTGACAGCAGGACCATTAATATCAAGATCTAAATCAGGCCCAATGTCTTCTTTTTTTAGAAACTCTTGCACAACCAGTTGATGCAATGTGCCGAACACAGGTCCTTGAAATAACCACCATCTACCAAGGCCTTGACTATGTTACTGCCATTGTCTGTGTGCAACCAATCCAATTCAGAGACCTCTGAGTTGCAGCCATTCAGACACCTTGATGTCAAATTCATACAAGAAGTTTGCAGCTGTATGTGATTACTTCATGGTGAAGAGGGTTACTTTTGCAAGCCACCGAATGCTTTTAAAGCATTCTTCAAGGCTAAGAGATGTAGATAGCTGTTGCCCTACTCCCGCAAAAGAGAGCCAATGTGAAGTGATGCACATGTAATGGGCTGCCTGACAACTGGTCTACGTGTCTGTCATCAGGTGGATAGTGTGAACAGCACTTTGCTGCAAAGCTTGTCCAACCAAATGCAAACCTTCATGATGAGCAGCAACTCTGGCAAAATAGGTCCAGCTTGGAACCTACCATTTTGGGAAGATGGCCACCACAAATTCTAAGAGTCCCGCTCTTGCTGCAAAAGAAAAAAAGGGAGGAGTTCCAGTGCTAACATTTTTGCCAGCTTCCCATTGTGCAAACTTGCTGTTCGGTGGTTGGAGTCGTAGACCCCTCCTGCCTAAACATGCCTGCAATATGAGCCCTGATTTTCTTCTTTTCTGGCAACTCTGATGCAAGTGACGTTCGAGAAGAGGAAGTGGTAGACACAATGCCCGTCTTAGGGCAGTCACTGTATGCCGTGGTAGATCCATCTCACGCTGAGTCTTGTGCCATTTTAAGGTTGCTGAGGCAGGTGATTCTGGCTCACTGCTGGGGACAGGGCCGATTTACATAAGGATGTCACACTCTTCTTCCCAATGACCTCCCATCATAATTAGACATGTAGCTGATGTTTGCCAGCTCTCCTCACCTCACCACAACCACATTCAAAAGTTGTTTTAAGGTGCTTCTCCCACTGTATTGTGTGATATTTTTTCATTTGGGTTGTTTGGCCTCTAAAACCATAATGTCAACCAATACCTCGACGAACACTCACATGGCAAACAGAGCATATTGCAATGTTCTCCTCCTATTTGCTAAGTGTAAAAAAGTCTAAAACTGGGGAGAAGTACTTTCTTAGTGGGCCACTGCCAAAGCCTGAAGAACTGGATGTAGGTGTGTGTCTCGTCAATTGCCTCTCTACAGCGCATACTCCTACTGAGGTAAGGGTTGGTGCAGGTCTTAGTTAGGGCTTTACAAATGTGCGACCTGGGCCACATCTCTCGGAGCAGGTTGAACAGGAGAAGTAATATCGGACTCCTCTGTGCTAGCTTGCATGACTGGCTCATCGTTGTCATCCTCCTCATCATCCCCTTCCAAAATCCTAAGGCTTTCAGGAACCTTTCTTTTCCCTTTCCTCTCCTGGCATTTCCCAAACTCTGTCAGGCTCCACTTCATGTCCACATCATCATCATCATTAGAATTGGTACTTGGAAGAATATAGTGGAGTTCCATTCCTTTTTCTTGCTGGAGCTCTGGGAGTCAATGATTCTAAAAGAGGAGGTTCTTGCTTAGCAGGTAGCTCAACATCCTGATCTGCACCAGCTTCAGGAAGATCTACTATTGATGGCTATGGTTCCTGTCCACTTTGCTCTGTTTCTTGAAATGATTGGGTACTACTTTGCGTAAGGGAAAATCCAATTAAACA
The DNA here is from genome assembly GCF_031143425.1 of Pleurodeles waltl. Taxonomy (NCBI): domain Eukaryota; kingdom Metazoa; phylum Chordata; class Amphibia; order Caudata; family Salamandridae; genus Pleurodeles; species Pleurodeles waltl. Next base: position 931,299,418 of record NC_090448.1, on the reverse strand, counting down.
TCACTGCTTGTCAGCATTGCCATGATTGCAGAAGCTGCCTCGCTGCCAGACATGGGTTGGGGTGGTGCTGGTGATGTGGGAGTCCTGCTCCCAAATTCCTCCCCGGAGGCCTGTGTGGCGGGCACAGATCTCCCAAAAAGATTATGATTGGCACACCAATGGTGGAAAGTTGCTTCTTCTCACTGTTGACTTTCTTGATAGCACCTCTTTTTAGGGCCATCTTAAAGATCTCAGTTTGCACTGTTAGTAAGCTGCACAAGCTGAATGGGTTGGAGGAGTGAGGTCATGTGTTTTTTGTACAGACCCTCTGTTTGGCAGTACTGAGGCTGATGTTTCTTCTCCTCTTGTGGACCTAAAAGCAAACAAGCAAGAAAAATGTTTAGTGAGATGTGGCGTTGTTGCAGTTTTAATTAGTACAGACAAATGCAATTTAATTTAGTTTGGTTGACTAATGAGATAATAATTAACAACAATTTAGCCAACCATTTTAAAGTCAAACCACACCACCATACCATATAATTTAATTTACCATCTGGAAAACACAACATATGTATACAGCTCGTTGCTTTATGTGCATCCGTTCTAAAGGAGACACCTGTGGCAGACAGGTGGTTGTATAGGTAAATTTAATAATTCTTTAAAAAATGAAGGTTAGTGTGTGCCTATGGCATGCAAGTTGCTCCTAGGGGAAATGGAATCATCAATAAAAAAAAAGAATTATGCTCATGTATCTGCAGTGCACCTACTGTTTAGCAATTAGGGTGCCCAGGGGGAAATCGAATTATATCTAAAAAAAATAATTCTGTTGTGTGGCTGTGAACCTATGGTGGATGAATTGAGTCAAAATGCAAAAAATTAGAAGAAAAGAAAAAAACAAATATAAAAACAACATTAAACATTAAAACTTTAAATTAGGAAATAAAAAAATACACACCTTAAAATACAAAAATTTAAATATAAAAAAATGAATTTCTGATGTTTGCAGGGGAGTATGAGAAATCTATTGTGAGGCAAGGAGGTGCAGAGGAAAAATGCAAACAAATGCATGCAATATAAAACATTGTTCATCACAAAATGGTGGCATATGCAAACACACACACACAAACACACACACACACTAACCAGACAAAGGGGACATGTAAAACAATGAAGAAAACACTGCCATTATTTCAGCAAATACCAAAATGAAAATTAGGTCAGCTATGAAAAATGTTACGACAACACACATCCTCCAATGGCATGATATTACCCCACCAAAATACACTTATTGCAGAAAAAAGTGAAACACACAATTCTTTTTTCATTTAATCCAATGCCTTCCCGGTCAAATCATGGAGGCTTTAAAACAGCTTGTACCACAGAAACAGTTGGTTTCTATGACTAGTACTAGTTCGATGGCCCATGGGCAGACTAGGCCACATGATAAAATAAATGAATAGTGCAAATTTAACAAACATGGAAAAAAATTACTTAATTGTGCAATCTTTTTCCCTTCTAAAAGATAAATAAGTGAATGCAAATAAAATATTGCACCCACTGGTCCTACAGGCCGCCCACCACAACCAGGTCAAATTTAAAAATTGAATAAAATTACAAATACAAATACTGGGGCAAGTTCTTTATCAAACAATACCCTTATCCAAATGTTTTTGAACTTACATGTTGTGATGTCACAAAGGTCCTTAAAGTCCAATAGTATACATGCAGTAAGAATTGCATACAAAGAGAGTGATCCAGAGTGTTCCATTCAACTTGAAATCCTAAAGAAAAGTGACCATGAGATGGACAAAGCACTGGGAGTAGCCTTCTGGACAGGAAGAGGAGGTTTAAGCTTCAAGGGCACTTTCTCTCTTTTGGAAAAAAATAAAACAAAAAGTGCTCTTTGCACTTAAAATCAACCTGAATATCAAACTCGAAAATAAATTTTTGAGTAGATGCAGCTGCTTCTCAAGTAGAAACACTACTCAAGAAGCAGCCAGGGCCATTTGCGATTGTAGTCATCATAAAATTGTGGCAGAAGGCTGTGTGGAGACTGTTAATTGGAAAAGTGGGTGGTAAATCTCAAGACCACGGGATCTCATGCCACGTCCTGCAGGTGATAGGGTCCCTGCCTCCACCAGCTTCTCCATCTCTTCTTGGGTGAAGGCAGAGACTCTATCACCTGCAGGGTGTGGTATGGTGGCTCCCAGATGCAGTACACAGCAGTTCACATCATGGAGGTCTTGCTAGCAACAGCGTCAGGAGTCAAGTGAGAAAGGCTGCAGAAAATAGCAGTCACGGTTGCCACGTACAGGACCGTCTCTGCCGTGGGTATCCACTACAGTAGGCCAGGCACCTGCCATTTTCGGCACATGTAATTGATTGATGTGCCTTATTAACTACGTCAGACACTTACTCACCCAAATCTCTGTGTAACCCTATGTAGTGCCATCATGGCGGTGCAGCATAATGTGACAATCTTGACACAATGACATGTTGAGGCTGTATATATGTTGATAGCTCTGTTAAGCTACTCGGAGGTACATAGGCGACAGCTATATATATAGGTAGATTACAGATATATATGTGTTGTCAGTGCAGGACTGCTCAGTCACCCACACATGTTGCATATGTTACACATGTCCTATCCGACTTACATGTTAGCAAATGTTCAGCAACTAGGATGTACCATTTGCACATCCTTGCTCTGTATTGTATTTGTCAGCAGTGCTACGCATCCCCTACAGATGTTAGGTGTGAGCTAAAATACCATGTGTGCCTACTGCATCACTCATAGTACATTCTCTCCTCTCAACATAGATATCCTGCAATGAGGAGAGTAGGCAACCACCAGTGTACTGTCCACTAATAGACCAACAATGGATCTCTGTGGACAGTTGGAGCCAGATATGATGCCAGCCATTTGCAATCCCTATTGCATTCCTCCCATAGTACTGTCAGTGCTACACTACCTGGCCACGGGCTCATTTCAGAATACTATTGCCTTAACTGCAGGGATGTCTCAACCCATGTTCAGTCTGGTTTTGAAGGATGTACTGTGTGCTTTGTTGAAACACCCGGACAGCTACATCAAGTCCCCCCAAAGAGCAGATTTGGCCTATGTGAAGGCTGGCTTTTATGAGATGGAACACATTCCTCATGTGGTAGGGGCCATTGATGGCACACATGTAGCCCTGGTCCCTCCCTCTGCCAACGAACAGGTGTTTAGGAATAGGAAGAACTACCACTCTATCAACTGCAGGTGGTGTGTCTAGCAGACCAGTTACTCTGACAAGTGACAGCAAAGTTTCCTGGATTCAGTGCATGACATCTACATATTGCGGAACAGCAATGACCCACACATGATGGCACGACTACACTCAGAGAGAGCTGGGCTGCTTGGTAAGTATGCATTGTTATGTGTTTCAATTCAATGACACCTCCCATCACATTCTGGTCGCTGATCCTATTATTTCAATTGTCCTACCATTATGTTCACAGGTGACTCTGGATATTCAAACCTTCCTTGGCTGTTGACACCAGTGAGGTACCAAGTCATGGCACGAGAACTAAATTTCAATGAGGTCCATGGGAGGACAAGGCACGTAATCGAGGTTTGCCAAATCATCATTGCCTGCCGCATGCTCCACAATCATTGCTAGCTGATAAAGGTGAGGCAGCTGGACCAGTGGCTGGAGATGCTGATATGGCAAGTGGTGAAGAGCCAGAGGAAGGAGGAGCACCTGACTCTAGGACAGAGGTCATAAATTAGTACTTCCAGTGACATACAGATATGTTGAGTAGGCCTTTTCAAGTCTTGAGTGCACATTCAGAGGTGGATTGCTGACATTACGGCTCCTGACTTGATTAATCAGTGGGGGTATAATGAGGTCCAATGCCTATGTATGAGTTGTGGAAGCAGACAGATAGGATTTAAGGTGTACAGTAATAGTGGTTCGGTTATAATATGTGTTATTACAACAGATTACAACATTCACTTCTCTAACGGACTGACCAGTATTGAGGTATGTTTCCTGCGTTCTCCTCTTCTCATTTTCTTCTACCCACTGAATGTAGAATATGTCCTGTGGCTCTGCTACCTATTGCATGAGATATTCATTGGCAGTAGCCAATGGAAAATGATTACAGACATGAGAGGTGTATATGACAGAGAGCTGGCAAAATGGATGTTTTCAAGACCCTGTGACTGGTGATGCATAGGTCCAATCTATGTGACCCTGCTTGGGAGATATTCTACAATGGGCATGACATCTATGACCTGCATTTGACATTTGTGTGGCACCATGCCTTCCACCCTGCTGGTACTCTCTGTAATCCTCTCATTGGAGATCGGCATGCAGTCTATGCCCTGGTTTTGCTCTGGATTTCAACCTCACTCTGTGACATCTGTCCAGTAACATTACTGTTGTCATGTGTGTCCTGATGATGGAGGATACGTCTCATGGCCATTAAGCCCCCAGTTCGATTCAGGAGGTCGTTACGAGACCACAGTTGGAAATTATTACATTTGTTGTTGTGTCATTAAAGACACATATACAGTAGTTGTGTCCAAATGTGATTTATTGTGCATATATGATTTATAGCAATCAAAAGAAATGTGAACAGAATAACAAAAAGGTGATGAGTGGTGACATGGTTGATGAATTCATCAGAGTAGCTGCAACAACTATTGGTTACACAGGACCTGTATTCTTGTACCATGGAACAAAATGGAGTTCTGTCTCAGAGAAGCCAACAGGGTGTCTCAGTGGCACACAAGGGTGACAAGTCAGGAGAGGTTCACTACCTGGCAATGGGTTTTGACTTGGCAACTGCTCTAGCTGGATGTCTGGGTGGACGTCCACTTTTGCAAGGGGGGTTCTTCTGCTACAGAGGGAGGGGTGTCTGAGGCATGTGGCTCCCCTTGCAGGGCCTCCATTCCACTAGCTGCTGCAGATGTAGATGGGACAGATGTAACGTTGCTGGTGGAAGGTGCCTGATGGTGGGTAGAGAAAACACATCGGATGGTGTTGATGTCCCTCAGCACCCCAGCAATGGGGGCCATGGTGGCTTTGTGTGCCTACCACTGCTGCATGGCTTCCTGGTGGTATTATACCCCCCTGCACTGTTTGATTCTACCCCACCATGGTGATAATGTGGCCCATCTTGTCCTGGGAACTTTGGTATGCTCCCAGGACTTGGGAGATGGATTTCTGATCAGTGGAGTCCCTTGGGGGCCCCATCCTCTCTGGCCCACAGCATCCCTTCCATGCACCTACCTTACCCCCAGGTGCCTGTGCCCCCAGCACGGTGTTCCCACTCCCAGTGTTAGCAGGACAAGCATTGTCTGCGGTATGAAGGTTAGACTCAGGTCCCTGTACTGTGGGGCACACAATAGTTTGAACAGTCCTTAGGGCACAGGCTTCGGGCGTATAGTTGGCTGTGATGTAGATAATACAGGATTGGGGGGGATTGATGTGGGCAGGTTGAGGCAGGAAGTCGTTGACTGACTAGGTGTCCCAGATGGGCCACGTAGATCTTCACTGTCCAGACATCCAGGCATGCTGTCCTCACTGGAGCCTTCATCTAGAGGAGGGCTGGCAGTGTCTGGTATCCTCTACCTGATGGCACTGGCAGGGGAGGGTTACCTGTGGATGGAGTGAGACACGGAGTTCAGTTTAGAAAGTGTATTTGGTTACCTCTCAATCCAGTGACTTTACATGATTCCTTGCATTGATAATGACAGATGCTGCACAGCATACCTTGTGGTACATACAAGTGTGTGACATGAGTTCAACCTTCATGTTGGGTGCTGTCATTCAGGTTTGGTACATATAGCGCTGTGGATGGGTTTTGTTTCTATATGATACTTGACATGACCATTCAGCACTGGTCCCTCCTGAATAGTCAGGCTTGCTAGATGTCACACAATACGGCTGCAAATTGCACCATGGTGTCCCACGGAGAACACAGTATGTAAGTATGCAATGATAATAGCCCCTTTCCAAACGATGGTCAGTCAATTTCAGGTGGCCATTTGGATTTGTCACTGAGCTGTAGCTGTGTTTAGCGTTGCTTGACATTGTGGTGTGCCATTGCATTGCTGTCATTTGCATGCACTGGTCATACACCTAAGTCATACACTTGAGTTGGTCTAGCTAGTACAATAATCATACATGCATGAAATGTGATATGCAGTGCACATTCAAGGTTTTCACATTGATGGGTTAGTGCATTCTGGGAGTCGTATTGATAGGATATGCTTATGGTGTCCGTGCCTTTTCCAAGGGCTGTGGGGGCAGTTGGGCTGTGTGGGGTGGTGGCATGCAGAAGAGGGGCATTCAGTGATTGACAGGAAGGTGTAGTGGGACATTCAGTAAACTAGGTAGTATTTGGGTGGTGAGGAAGCATGCAGAACACTACAATTGAGTGACAAGGGTGTTGTTGGTACTTACCAGACTCCAGTCTCCCAGGTATTCCAGTCAGGCCCTCAGGATGCAGTATGTCCAAGACCTTCTCCTCCCATGATGTGAACTGTGGGGGAGGAGGTGGGGGCCCACCGCCAGTCTTGTGCACGGCGATTTGGTGGCCTGATAGCATGGAATGCACCTTCCCCGTAGGTCGTTCCACCTCTGCCTAATGTTCTCCCTTGTGGGTGGATGGTTGCTACTGAGTTGACCCTATCGACTATTCTTTGCCACAACTCCATTTTCCTGGCAGTTTGCTGAACCTGTGCTCCAGACAGTTGTGGCTCTACCCTGTCAATTTCATCTACCATGATCCTCAACTCTGTCTGTGAAACTAGGGTGCTTTCGTGGGGACATGGTAGTGGTTGTGATGACGGTGTGGGGGTTTGTTGTGTATGTAAGGGTGCAGTGTTGGGCAAGTGATGGGGTGTGGGTGGTGCGTTGTGTGGAATGAACGCTTGTCGTGAAATGTGTGTGCTTGTTATGTTGTTGCTGTGCTGGTCTGTGATGTGTGTGGTGTGTATGTGCCTATAGTATGTGGGTGCTCTCTCTATGTAATTGCCTGCTGTCGGTTTCTCAGAATGGCGTTTTAGTAGCAAAGGAATGTTGGTAATGTGGGGGTGTGTCATATAGTGCAGTGTGTAGGTGTGTCGGGTATTTTTGGTATTCAAACTATTCAATGTGGTGTGCTGTTCCTCCAGAGGTTGAGTTTTGACAGTGGCGGTTCGCACCGCCAATGGGTTTACTGCCAGGGAAGAACCTCTGTGCTGACTTGTGGCTTGTAAACTGGTGGGTGGATTTTTGTCAGGCTGGCGGTGCTGGTGATGAAACCACCTCTTTCCCACCCTTCAGTGTCCGGTAGGACTCAGATTTGTGGCTGATTTTTGGCAGTATTCACTGTGTGATTCTTAATACCGTGGTCGGATGACCACCAACATGGTGGTCTTTTAGCAGCCACCACTGCTGCTGTCTTACAAAACAACTGCCAAAGCCATAAAGAGGCCCTTAGTGTATACAGGCATGTCAGGGATGTTGCAGATAAATGATCATCTTTTATTACACCTGTAGGTCATGATGGGAAATGAGAATGAGGTCTCTGAGCTTGCTCCCTGGTCCTCCCACTGGCTGTGGGTCTTGTTTGTGAAGTAGGACTTCTGATGACTAAAAATATGACACACAATTGCAGTATAATTTCTGTGACTGTGTCCCGAGTTTTCTGGCAGTCTGAGGATGACTTCACATCTTTCAATCTGAAAGTCATAATCTGAACACAATTCAATCCATATGGGTTTTTTTACTTCGTTGCCAGGATTTTATCAGGTTGTTTGGCCTTTTCTTAACTTAAAAAGGAATAGGACGGTTTTAACTGAAGTACTGGAAGACACTGTCATGAATGAAAGCTTGAAGCTAACATTATTCTGTTGCTGCTTTCACACAAAGGTATTCTGTGCCCCAGTATCAATTATATTTTACGAACAAAAACACAAGATTAATCACAATGGTGACATTTCAGAATCTGCTGACCTATTTACTTCTCTGGTCCTAATAAGCAATTCGATCTCAATCTGTTTTCATACACATTGAAACTGAAGGAAATATTTACAAGAAAGTGGCGCATTGGTCCTGATGCACCACTTTTCTTGCATCGCCCTGCCCCACCTAAAGACACCATGGTTGCGCCGTATTTACAATGCCGCACACAATGTCCGTTGTTAGAACAATAGCGTCAACATTTTTTACACTATTGTGGTGCTTCACTGCACTAGCGCGAATTTTTTTTACACTAGTGCAGTAAAGCACAAGGAGACCCATTGGTTAATATGGGTGCATAATTTTAATGCCTGCTCTGAGCAGGCGTAAAGGATGACTGAAAAAATCAAAATGATGCCAGTGCGGCGCATGGAGGTGCAAATAGTAAACTTACTCAAAAGTGCAAGTTTACCTTTGTGAATCAAGACCTGAGTTTGGAAGTGACTTTGACAGAGAGGGTAAGAGACAAAAATAAAATAGGGCAAGTAGAGAGGACAAGCGAGATAGAGGTGGTGGAAGAGAAAAAGAAGAGAGCCATAAAGATAGATGGAGCTAGAGAAAGAAGGAAAAAAGAAGCTGATGGAGAATCAGAAAGTAGAAAAGGAGATAATTTGAGAGAGAGAAAGACAAGCAGAATATTTAGAAAGAAACAAAATGCGAAAAGTGAGGGAGAAAGAAAAGCACTCCGATAACAGTTATGCTTCTGTCTTCATCCAGTGTACTGAGAGCTTGTGTCTAAAACTAAATGGATGGATCCGGTGTATTTCGTTTTTAGCTTACCTCCTCAAAGTTGCTCCTCCCTTTTACTCATCATTGTACATATGTTGTTGCACATTAACTAGAACCTTGGCCTAAGCAGGAAACCCAAAAACTTGTGGCCCCTACGAGAATGCCACCCCACTACAGGTGCTAGATGGTCCACTTTAAATGCCTTCCAGCAGGGCTTTAAGAGGGATGGAAAAGTAGGGGGTCTCAAACAGGAACAAGGCCTAAAAATCGTAACTAGGAATGTTTTTCATTGGCTGTTGCCTATGTAATTAAGGACATAGCTCAATACGTGTGAATTGAAATCCTGTTCTTCACATAGCATGCCACCCTACCACTACTTTGGTGTGTCTCTGTGAGGCTTTGCCAATGCTTGTTAACAGTATCATATCGCTGAACAATAATATTGCAGTGAATAATTGCAACGGAAAAAGCTTAAATTCTGAAATCATCAGCCTGTGAATTAAACCTTACTAAGTTTGAGGAAGGGGCAGTAGTCTTTGGAGATCCTCTATCCCTCCTGTTCTCTTCATAGCACTTTCGTCTGCAGTCTCTCAGTTAGATACTTAGGCCCATATGTATACTTGTTTAGTGCCTCATTTGCACCGATTTTTGATGGAAAAATGTCGAAAACTTAAAAAATACAGGACCATATTTATATTTTTTGACGCAAACCAGCACCGGCGCTGGTTTTCGTCAAAATATTTACCACCGGCTAACGCCATTCCTACGCACCGTGCGGGCGCCTTTTTTGAAGATTGACGTTAGCCGGCGCTGCATGCTGGTCAGAGTAAAAAAAAATGACTCAAACCAGGCAGCCCCAGTGTAGGGGAAAATGGGGGTTGTGTGTCATAAAATGGTGCAAGTCAGGTTTGAGTCAAAAATCATGGCTCAAACCGGACTTGCGCCATTGTTTGATGCACAACCCCCATTGAAATGACTCCTGTCTTAGCAAAGACAGGAGTCATGCCCCCTTGCCCAATGGCCATTCCCAGGGGACCTCTGTCCCCTGGGCATGGTCATTGGGCACAGTGGCATGTAGGGGGGCCCCAATTAGGCCCCCCTATTCCACTTTAAAAAATAAAAAAATTATCCTTACCTCAACTTACCTGTACATACCTGGGATGGGTCCCCCCATCCATGGGTGTCCGCCAGAGGTGGGCGAGGGTGGCAGGGGGTGTCCCTGGGGGCAGGCAAGGACACCTCTGGACTGCTTCCATGGTCAGAGACCATGGAAGTGAGCCCACAGGACCCTTAACGCCTGTCCTCACCCAGGCCTTAAAAAACGGCACACATCAGGCTGTGCGCCGTTTTTTAAGGCCCGCCCCCTCCTGTGCGTCAAAATGCCGCAGGAGTATAAATAAGGCGCACAGGCCTTAAAGTCATTTTTTGGACGGGAACGCCTACCTTGCATGTCATTAACGCAAGGTGGTTTCCCGCATCCAAAAAATGACGCACACAGAGGTTTTTTGACGTCCGCGGGGTTGGGCGTCATAGCATAAATATGGGGCAAGGTTTGCGCCGAATGTGCGTCAAAATTTTTGATGCACATTCGGCGCAAACGGAGTAGAAATATGCCCCACAATTGTATTTTGAAAATTTGCGCCGTTTTTGCACCAAAAAATGACACAAATGCAACGCTAAAAAAGTATAAATATGGGCCTTAAAACCCTTCTTTCTTCTGACGGTTTTCTGAAACCCTCCATCTGCATATTTCTCAACTCATCTCTTGCCTTTTCAGCACCCTTTTTTCACTCTTTATTGCACGCACTTTGCTTCTTCTTCATTTCACCTTCTCCCCACACACAACCCACACACTCTCCTCTAAGCACTGAATTTTCTTTTAGTTTCATCAGGTCACACTCGGAAAAGGCCAATGATTGCATGACCATTCTGAAGCCCTTTATGACTCACTGACATGCACTGTGAAGAACTTGCATCCACCTACAACTTGAACTCATAAAGATAACTAAACGCAATTGTTTCACTAAATGCATTATACTTGAGCAATATGATGCACTTGCATGAAAAACCTACAAAAATCTACGTTCAGGGAAAAAGCAAAGTAAAACATGTGACATGTAAACCGGATCAACGTCGCTGACATGGATTACCTTAATTTGTTTTCTGCCATTGTTAGAAATCTATCACTATGTTTGCCTTTAAAGTTAAAGACTTCACTATAGGACCCAGACGTCCGGACGGACCCGCAACACTTAAAGCTCTGCCTGTTAGAGAAAAAATACCTTAAACATAGACATTTAGCATTGACTCCCTGTTTAGAGCAACAGAAATCCTTTCTTCCCCGTTTCAGGTGCTGCCTGACAGTCCGAAACCCTTAATGGAAACATTCCTCGCTCGCCCAGCATTCCACCTGTTTTCAGACTGGGAATTAGTGCTTTATCAGCACATCTCATCAGCACGTCTGTGCAAACGTTCGCGACTCAAAAATGTGTGAATTGGTTCTTGCTAATATGTCCTTCGCCTTATAATTCATAGTATTGATTCGTATCGTGCAGGCTGCATCTGAGCCCGTCTCACTGTGGCTCGAGAAGGAGTGTAGTTTAGGTGCGTGGGAAAATCATCAGGGGAAGGTGGATGCTCGCCCTCTGCTTCTGCAAGTGTTGACTGCACAGCATGTATCACATTGTTTTGCAAGGGCTGCAGACTGCAGCGCTCTAACCCCGGTTTCCTGTGTCTGGACTGGTTTGAGGTTCAGAGCGCTTCCTGTTTCAAGTCGCTCAGGGCAAATCTTAATTGCACAGACCCGGCTAGACGACCCAAGTCCAGTTGTTGCTAGGGTTAGATGCTAACGCGACATGACCACGATCGCATTAAAAAAGAAACTAAACCGGTCATTGTTATTGGATACTGGGTGAAGTAGTTTGGTTTCAAGCCTCCTTTCTTTCGGGACCCTCTGCTCCACTCCCAGACCTAAATCGTTCCCTGAAGGATGCATAAATAGCCGCAGAGTAGACCCCATTTCCTCTTCAAGTGATCCAGACGTCAGGTGGACGGATGATTTTAAGTTTAATGAGCTCCGGGATAGCCACAGTCTGGAAGAAAGGCCTATGAGGCCTGAATATAGGCTTGGCAAATATGGGAGCGTTTAAATGAGAAAATCATCCTTACGATGAATCGACGACCTGGCCCCACAATACGACTATTGAGCTGAAGAGAGTAAAGCATGCCATGCTGTTCTGTACTTTTGCCGCACGAGGGGAGAGGCAACATTAAGCAGAGGGATGTGTCCTACCATAGCCAATCAAAGTCAATTTTGATCCTGCTGGTTTGATCTACTGCAGGGACTCTAAACCAAAACACTGGAAAACATACATTCCAGGGAAAATCTACCTACAGTAGCCTGAAGTATTTTTTATACTATGGGGGAGCATGGAAAATTCAACACAAGTGAGTGCTTTGGAAAGCTACATTTTAAACTGATAGAGATCAAATTTTACAAATATATTAGTGCCATAGAAGTTAGCATATGGGGATTTACAAGTTTCATTTAAAACCCTAACAGAGAAATTAACATGAAATGTAAAAATTTGCACATTTGAAATACACAGACATTTTGACCTGTATTTGTTTTCGACATCGCGTTTTGCCTTGAAAAGATGTTGTGCATTTATATTTTAGAGAACAACTGACATTGATTAATAGTAAAAGTATTAATTTTAGAGAAGCAGATTAAAAGTATATTATTAGTATTAAACAAACATGAAACAATCATACTTATGTTGAGTTAAATTAATTTATTTACGTGAGTTACATGTGTGCAGAAAAATAAATGCACATTTAAACTGTTGTAATCTAATGCATAAATATTGATTGCAATGAAATAATTTTCTTTGCATATTTGTTTAAACTGTAAGGTGCACAATAGGATCATAGGATTTATATTTATTAATTTCATTACAATATGTATTTAGGCTTTCTTAGCTAGACTTGGCCTGAAAATTCATTTTGCAGCAGCAGTGTAAAAGTGCTAATTCATTCTGTTTCCTTTTACCTGAATTATTTCCTAGGTTGCTGATGTGTTAGAGAATGTCCTATTGTACTGAAGAAAGAGAATATTTTATCTAATAACAATTGTAACAGTGTTTGTTCTAGCTGTTGAACAAGGCAGGAGGCAATATTGAATTCACATGAGAACTGTTAGAATCATCTTCTAGAAGCCTGGGAAAGAGATCCTATGTTTTAAAATCTTCTACAAAGTTATATTTGGTGAAACTGTATGAATTAATCAAGATGAATTTGCATCTTCCCTGAGAAAATACAGGATAGTTGAAACCTGATTGATCTATTTGCATGAGATGAGTCCACTCTGGGACTAATCAGAACTCTATGGACATTTCTAGTTAGGGAGAGACTTTTGAAACTTTTAGTCAGAGTCTTGTTTATGACCCCTTTCTGTAATGCTACTCCCTCTTCTCCTGAATCCCTGTGACCCTTAGATATCTTCTGAAGAATTAAAGTCATTCTTTCTATTTGCTCCATTTACTTATGCTTTTCAGTACTAATATGCCAAATACATTTTGAACTGCTGACTTGCCCTACATGCAGCTCGTGTTCAGCACTGCCCCTGATTCTGCTGTCTACTGATGCTGAGAAGCTGTGAGCGGTCTGGAAAACAAATCTTTCCTGTCTGCTGTCTCATGAGGAGGGGTATAAAATCTGCAAATGTGTGTTTTTTATTGTTTCCTTTTCAACTTAGATGATTACTCCAGTGTATTTTTATAGTAAGTTACCCTAGTTAGAAGATTTTCCAAATTATTGTTGTCTCTTCTTTTGTTTTTGCCGGCATGTTGTAGTCCATTCCCGCACATGCAAGTCCAAATTCGTATTAGGGGTAAGGATGGCCCAGTCCCCGTAAACTGATTGCTGTTAATTGAGTTTGATGATTTACTGATGTCACCATCATCTGCTTTGAAATCTGATTCGATGTGCATATGTTAGTTCTGTTGATTTGTGTTATTCACTTGGAGTGTTTAATCGTAGTGATGTTTCGTACACTTAGGACCTCATTATGACTTTGGCAGTCCTTTCACAGGACCGCTGAAGCCGCTGCAGGCAAAAGACCGCCAATATTGGGCATCTTTTGCCCACCATATTAGGAGTGTTCTGCTGGGCCAGCGGGCCGAAAACAGCATTTTCGCCCACTGGCCTAGCGGAACACTCACCACAACATTGACGCCGGCTCGTAATTAAGCCAGTGGCAATGTTGTGGTATGTCGGGTGAAGCAGCACCCATCACGCATTTCACTGGCCATAATTCGGATGGGAACTCATAATCCCCATTCGGATTACAACCGCCAGGACCGCCAGGCTGCAGGCTAGCTGCAGTCTGGTGGTCTCGGTGGTTAGACCGTGGCGGCTCCGCCAGGGTCATAATAGGGCAGATCGCCCTGTCTGCGGCGGTCCGCCTGCCATCACGAGTCTGAAGCCCACCTGCCTCATAATGAGGCCTTTAGTCTTTTTAGATGTTTTTGTCAGCCTATGATTTTCATGCACGTTTATAACTTAGTCTTGCACACCATTTATGTTACTTTGGCTTTCTGGTTGTAATAAAGCTATGAAACATTATTCAGTTTGGAGTCTTGTTTCCGTGGCCAAATTGGTCACAGTGTTTCAATTGTTTATGTTTCTCATGTTATTGATTTATGTTGAATAAATCTGATTGCCACACTCCTCACTGAGTCCAAAGATCTAGTCGACCTCTAGTGTAGGTGGGACGAGTTGTGGCATCTCAACAGAGCTCATGCGGTTTCTGAACCTGAGGCAGGAAGAAGACTTCTGTGTGTGCTCCAGCAAAACCACTATCTTTTGGCATCCGAAATTCTAGCAAACTTTCTAAAATGCCATGCTCTCTTTCAAGGAATATCTCCCTTATTTTACATCATTATTGAGTGCCACAGTCTCCTTTTATGATTTAAATACATGCTCTAGACTAAGCATCTCTGAAAGCTCAAAGATGGTCAACAATCATTGATGCATTTTGCTCTGTTTAAAGATTGCTTTAATGTAAAGTAATTTACCTGGTTTAACGTGTAAAGAAAATCTTATCAGACAACCTCAAAAGAGATGGTGAGATAAAAACCATGGGATATAAAAATCCACTGAAGTTACTTTCACTGTAATAAAGTGAACACCACAAAGCTGCATGCAGCACCCTCTAGAGTTGGGATCACGTAATAAACTGCCTGCTGGAAGTGTCTATGTCTCTGAGGTGGTTCGATTTTTAGGGAACGTACTTCTTTTAGACTGAACTTTGTTGAAAGTGCTGTAAACTTAATCAATGTGAAATAACAGAAGATATTTGTAAAGACACATCTGCACAAGAATCAATGCAAGGCTATTTGCCGAAATGAGTATTGCACAAATTGGCACAGCAGAGTTTAGCATCTCTGGAGGGAACTTTATGGTCTATGTATGAAGAGTTCCAGTGAAAACTGTCAGTATGGACGCATCAACCTGCTCAGCCACATGGAGGATTATCAGTGGCTAGCGATGCATTTATGGGCCATATGGATGGTTTCCTGTGAGGTTAAATTGCTCCCACGGTCAACATATGGTGTTGAATGAGCATCTGGGATGTTTAAAGCTTAAGCTGTGGGGTATGGCTTGTGCGCCAACCAAGATGGCAGCAGTTCTTTGATCTCCAGCACTCGGTTGAACTTGTCAGTGTAATTTAGCCTACTTTCAGTGGTGCAACACACTTCATCGCGTGCCTCAAAGCCCTGCCTGAGTTTCTCAGCATGATAGTCTTTTGGCTGCCCTCTTTACACTCGTCTTTTGTGGCCTGGAGTTGCGGTGGTGATTCTGGTAATTAGCACGGTCAGCCACCATTTTGTCAGTGTGCTGCCTCCTTTCCATTCAAGGAGTTTTTCCTCTATAATATTGTCAGGAATAGCTGGCATACTGTTACACTTTCTACTTCCAAGTTTAAAATAGTGACAGTCTCCTGGTTGCTTCTTCCACATGCATTCTTCAAATGCAGGTGCTGTGGTGGTGATTCCAGATAATGATACAGCCAGCTGCTATTTTGTCAGTGCGCCACCCGTTTTTCTCATTTACAATGTTTTTCTTCTTCGCTAACTCAAGGAGTGACCTGATTATCACGACACTTCATGCTTCCATGTCTCTCAATGTGACAGACCCATGGTTGTGTTTCCTGCTCTTGCATACTTCCTTCATGTCACATAGCTGTGGTGATGACTCCTGGTATAAATTAGAGGCCTCCTTTTTGTCAATGCACCACCCACTCTGTGGTATAGTGTAACAAGAACCATTCAACCATAAAAGTTCTGTAACTACGTGACAATGATACACTGGTCTATTCCAGTGCATCATCACAAGAATATATGTAGAGTTTAGGTTGGAAGCAACCTTGTGCAGAGGAGGAGCAAGAAGCTGCTGGCACGGCTGGGACAAGAAATGTACTTACTTATAAATAAAGAAGCATCAAACCAGCATCTACAAGTTGCATTCCATTGAACTTTACATTTGACGGTGAGCATTGTGCAAGGGGTTTAAAAGACACTGGAACTGCAATCAACTTTTTTTTACTGTGCTTCAACATTATTTTCAAGCCTCAACACAGCAGCACTGCCCACCTCATCCACATGAAAAATAAGGTTAAAAATGTGATTGACAGCTCCTTCTATCTTCAGTTTTGGAAGTCTAATGGTAGTTTAGAAGAGCTCAAGATCACTATCAAGAGGACCTGCACAAGCAGTCTCTCCCTATATCACAGTGACTGATGCTCCCCAACAATTAGAAAGTGTCCCTGTTGTCACTTCACTACGATGCAGGTGCACGCTTCAGTGTGAATAGCGCACCATAGCAACATGAGTATTGCTTAGCAACAAGACACCTGTGAATGCATCTGTTTTACTTTCAAAAGTACAAAGGCACCACACAGAGCAGCGACGCTCTCACTGTCTTTCATCATCTATGCACTCAGGGATTAAAAGAAGAAAGGGAGGACAGTGACTTACAGCCCCAAGTGCCCACACTGCTTTCAATAGGAGGATGCCATACACAACAGTAGTGCATGAAGCAGTGACAGGCTCACCTTCTTTTGCTCTGCGTATCACTCGGTGATGCACACACCTTCAGTAATAAAGAACGATATTTACATGTAATTCAATTTCCATTATTCCGGTAAGGTGCCAAGTTTTGAAGCATGTCACACCAATTTTTGACTGAACATGTCAGTAATACGCACACCACATATAGGGGGTCATTACGAACCTGGCGGCCGGCGGTATGTTGGCGGTAACACCGCCAACAGGCTGGCGGTGTTCCGCCAGCAATTATGACCGTGGCGGAATTGCCACGGCCATACCGCCGGCCCCTCCATTATACCGCCAGGATTTCGCCTGGCGGTCATAATCCCCAGGGCAGCGGTGCAAGCACCGCTGCCCTGGGGATTATGAGTCCCCGACCGCCGGCCTGTCCGTGCCGGTACACACCGCCAATGAAAGGCCGGCGGTAAGGTGACTGGGGTGCCCCTGGGGGCCCCTGCACTGCCCATGCACTTGGCATGGGCAGTGCAAGGGCCCCCAGGCATAGCCCAGGCAAGCATTTCACTGGCCGAAATGCGCGACGGGTGCTACTGCACCCTCTGCACATCAGCATTGCCGCTGGTTCTATTACGAGCCGGCTGCAATGTTGATGTGACATTTCCGCTGGGCCAGCGGACGGTAACACTGTTACCGTCCGCTGGCCCAGCGGAAATGTCATAATGGGGAGACATGAATACCGACGGCAATGGCGGTATTCTGTCTCCCGCGGCCTCGGCGGTCTTTTGAAAAGACCACCGAGGTCGTAATGACCCCCATAGTTTCTACACGTGATTCAATATTATTCTGAATAGAACATTATTTTGGTGTTTTATGCACTTTGGCATTTGTACAATAGCATTTTGACAGCATGTTGCTACTTGCCCAAAAGTTCTTTGATAGTACTTATTAGTGGTGAAATACACATCATTTGACTGAGTACGCTTGTGACAGGACGAACAGTATAAAGGCAACGGAGAGAAATTGTGGTGCTCAGGTAAGTCGTTTATTTCAAAAATATTTCGATGTTGATGTTTACGGAGTTCTGGTTTTAGTCTCAAGGTGTTGCCTTTTCTTCCTCTTAATGGTGTTTTTCCTCCTTCTTTCTTTGTTCTCTTTAAGGTTGATACTCTGGCGGTCTCTCGTGTGGTTCCAGTGTTGGGGTACCGAAAACAAAAGGAAATAAACGCGACGGTAAGTGGGACGAATAGGTATGTTTCTTTCTCTGAACTATGACAGAATGGGGAAGAGGCAACAAAGGGTGGGGTTGTGCCAGTGAAGAGATGTGGGTACAAAGTGACTAACTTCTTTTTAGTGCACTGATAGGTGACTCACACATGTTTGTCCCTGTGCCCTCCAATCCCCTCCCAATCCACCCCTCACCCTTCCTTAGTTCCCTTCCCCAGTCCCCTTTACTGTGGCACTCCCTCTGTTGGTTCAAAAAGACCGTACCTTAGTAAGCCACGACCCTCCAGGGTCGTGGCTGGCGCTGGGGTGGTCCGTCTGTGGATAACCTTCGACAACGCTGACCGGTTCCAGCACCTCTTCGTGTGTGTGGTCCGTCCTTCTGGGATCTCCCGTCTGGCTGTTTCCGTTGGTCTCCTCTCCAGTTTCTCCTCCTTCGTTCGCTCCGTCCTTTCCTCCGGTCTCCTCTCCCTCGGGGCTCCTTCTCCTCTATGCTAGATGCACTCCACCTCTTCACTTCCCCGGGCCGGAAACCCTCCCGGGTTACCGTGGCAACGCCGGGACGCCAGCCTCCATCTGGAAGCGTTTCCACGGCAACGTGGGAACGCAGACATGACGTTTCGGAATCATCCGATACGTCAGCTGCAGCCCTTCCCGAAGGGGTGATCGGGGATACCCGTTCACAACGCTTATGCTAAACACAACCTAGTCCATAATGCAGAATGCTCCAGTGCCTCATTTCTTTTTAGTATCCCCTTGTGACCCACCAATACATTGGCTAAAATGGAAGAAAGTCTTCAGTCATTATGCCAAACTATGTGGCCCTTCTCTCAGTGTGGAACGTAAAATGTCTTCACTAATGCACTGACTGGGCTCATAGGGTCAGGAGGTGTTTGAACACCTCCCTGATCTTTCTGATGTGGACTCTGCAGACCTTAATGAGTACGAAATTTGTGTAAAGAAACTAGATCTGCATTACCTTCCCACATTGAGCACTCTTTGATTTCTTTGCACCATTTTTCACCCTCCCCAGCTGGGGAACGCCCCTTTGCATACATTATGCCTGTTGCCACTTTGTAAATTTGGCTCAGCACTTTTGGCCTTGTAGGGCCACATTAGCATAAAATAAATGATGCTAATGTGGTGCAAGGAGGCACTAGGTGCTCTTAAATCATCCCCTATATACAGAAGACACTGCCCCATCAGAACCTAACATACAGCAGTTTTTAATGGTCATCATAAACGCACCTCACTTTCACATTGAGGTACGGTCTAAGAGATTTTGGATGCAATCAAATCCCCGAAAAGAGTCAAGGCACTTGGTTTGGGTGGATTCTACTTTGAATTAATTTCTGCCCTTTCTGCATTTTTTTGCTTCCAAATAATTAGAACTTTTTCACTAATTTCTTTAAGGGTTCAAAAGCTAGTGGCTCCTTTTTAGAATCTTGATTGTTATTATCCCCAAACCTGATAAAGATACCACCCTTTGCAAAAATTATCAACCCAATTCATTGATCAATTGTGATTGCAAAATATATGCCAAGATCCTATTGTTCAGCTCGCTTAGAAACTGTTTTACCCCTTATTGTCAGATCTGATCAGCCTGGCTATTAATAGCAGAGTGGCTTCAGACAATGCCAGTATGTGTTCTAACATTCTTACACTGGCTGGAAAAAGCACTATCCCTTTTGCAGCCCTATCCCTTTATGCTGGAAAAGCTTTAGAACACATTAATTGGCAATTTATGTTCACCGCTCTTCAGTGGTTTGGCTTTGGTCCAAAATGTATCTAATTTCTAAAATATTATATTCCGACCACAATGCTAGTATTTTCGTCAATGGTTGTTTCTCTCCTTATTTCACTTTATGTAGAGTTACTAGACAAGGTTGCCCCTGTCCCCTTTACTAATTTTTCTATGTCTAGAACCATTTCTTGGATGTATATGTAGCAATGCACTTATCTCAGGAATTAAACGCAATTCCCTAGTTAAATTATCTGCCTACATTGATGATATTCTAATTATATGTCCAACCCCTTGACCTTCCTGGACCCTTTTAAACAGGAGATCCCATTATAATCTAGTATTTCTGGATACAAACTTAATTTTTCAAAAATTGACATTTTACTTATGAACTCCTCTTCTTATCAATTTGCATTCACCAATACTAATTTTACATGGTTTCCTTCCAAATTTGAAGACCTTGTCTTTGGTTTTCCCCTAGGATGTCTAACACACTTAGGGGGTCATTCTAAGTCTGGCGGGCGGCGGAGGCCGCCCGCCAGACTTCCCCCTCCGAAATACCGCTCCGCGGTCGAAAGACTGCGGAGGGTATTCTAAGTTTTTCCCTGGGCTGGCGGGCGGTCGCCAAAAGACCGCCCGCCAGCCCAGGGAAAAACTCCCTTCCCACGAGGATGCCGGCTCGTAATCGAGCCGGCGGAGTGGGAAGGTGCGACGGGTGCTGTTGCACCCGTCGCGTATTTCACTGTCTGCCAAGCTGACAGTGAAATACTTGTAGGGGCCCTCTTACGGGGGCCCCTGCAGTGCCCATGCCAGTGGCATGGGCACTGCAGGGGCCCCCAGGGGCCCCGCAACCCCCCCTACCGCCATCTGGTTCCCGGCGGGCGGACCGCCGGGAACTGGATGGCGGTAGGGGGGGTCGGAATCCCCTCGGCGGCGCAGCTAGCTGCGCCGCCTTGGAGGATTCAATAGGGCGGCGGGACACTGGCGGGAGACCGCCAGTGTTGCCGGTCTGACCGCGGCTTTACCGCCGCGGTCAGAATGCCCTGCGGGGCACCGCCGGCCTGTCGGCGGTGCTCCCGCCGACCCTGGCCCCGGCGGTCTAAGACCGCCGGGGTCAGAATGACCCCCTTAATCCTAATTTTGCGACATTAAGAACTAAGTTACAAACATTAATTTCAACTTGGTCTCCGCTGCATTGGTAGGGTAGACTTGATGATTATTGTACCACATGTTATTTATACAATATCTACGCTAACCTTTAAGATCACTAATTATTACTATGTGCAGATTGATTACATGTGTACAAAGTTCCTATGGAATAATAAGTATCACATATTGCCCTCTTTAATCTCAAACGCCCCAAAAATGAAGGTGGTGTAGGATTTCCTGATATTAAACTTTATCACTCCCCTTTTCAGATTCAGCAATTTTATGCCTTGATTAATTATTTATATGATTCGCTTGCACAGCGATGGATTACATTGGAACAATCCTTGCGGAATGTTTTTTCACTTAAAGATATCATTCATATATTTAATTGTACTTTTATATCCAAAAATCCCATTTTAAAATATTCACAACATTTTTTACATACATTATTTTCTACTAATTTAGATTTTCAACAATGTTTTTAGCCTCATCAATTTGTTACAATGCATTTCTTCAAGGTTGTCATAAATTTGCTTGCTATAAACTCTGGAAGGAGAAGGGTCTTATGCTTGTTCACCAATTTGTAAAAGACAATTCTATTGTACCTTTCCCTCAATTATTGGAAACATACCACTCACTGAACTCCTATCTGAAGGAAAATGAGTTAATTTCCTCTGTTCTCCAGTCCTTTCCTCTCAATCATCTATTCCCCCCCAGTCACATCTATACCTCTGACACCTCTGTATATGATCATGATACAATTCCCAAAGATGTTTATATATATATAACATTATTGTCACCTATTTTGGTTAGACCTGAAGGTTCTCTCGAATTTCTAAGGGAAGCAGATTTATTCATATCAATTCTGCACAATTCTGGGACAGAATGTGGCCCAAAATATTCAATATCTTCAAAGCTCACTTTTTTGATGCTTGGTGTTTTTGATGTCCCTATTGGTTGATTACAATGGGGCTGTTATTTCCCCAGAATGCATTTCTAAATTTGACCCATCTACTTCTTCACTATATTGGTCATGCTCCACATGCAGTTACTCTTTAACTCATTTGTTATACTGTTGTTCTCATGTTTATAAGTTCTGTAACTCAATTTGGTCTAAATGTTTAAGGATTTTCAAATGTAATATGCCACTAACTTTCCAAAATGTTTTTTTTTTCTTTTCTTTAGCACCTAGCTTTGAGCATTTATCTCTGAAACATTTGTTGCTTGATCTTTTTATTGCACTTGCTTGTAAACTCATGCTTTCATGTTGGAAAGGTGCTCCTAAATTATGTATGTTAACATGGTGGAACTTTATATGTGATGAGCATCGAAAACATATTGTTTCTTCATTGACATTTCATCAGCAGATTAATTCTGATTTCTATTAGTTACCTTTCACTACCTATCCTCGCACTTATCATTATCTGAATCAATTCTTTCTCTCTTCCTATGCCTTCCCTGCCTCTTTTCTCTCTCCAATTCCTTTTTTCCCCTCTTCCTACTTACATTTCTCTTCTATCCCAACTTTAGTTTTTATTAAAAAATGACAAAATTATATAGTTTTTCTTACATAAATATGTTTCTAAAAATTGCTACACGTGTCCCTTTGGTATTGCTCTTTGTATCTTCAACAAACATCTTTTAACATAAAGCTTGAGCTGTGTATGACTGCCACAACTCTTAATCTTAGATTGAGTCTGTGCTCGCTCAGAGAGTGCAGAAAATCTCTGGCACTAGGTCAGCTCAAATGATGATGTGTGGCCCTATCCTTCTTTTCCAAGTAGATGATCAGCTTTTTTCTGCTGGACATGAATGTATTTGTATGTGATGCTATTGGCATTTATATAGAGTCATTTCTGCCATTTGTAGGACCTCATAGTGCTGTGCATATAGGGTTTGTGCACAACTTTCAGATTTGGTATAGTACTAGCACTTGATGTGTTCTATGATCTTATTGAAGTTGCAGGGATGCAAGATGGTTTGGGGCCACAAGCAATAGATGGTGGAATAATGCACAACATGTGAATCCCTAAAAAACTTCAAGAAATACTGAAATACTTGAAATACTTAGGAAAACATAAAATAGAAAAAATAAAACTTTGAGTCATAAAATATACACAATTAGATTACCTTTAACTACCGCAACACTTCAAAGTCTGCGGTCATACAATGCAACTTTAAATGTCAATATGTTATCTTCCTTATACATATATGCCTTTTCTATGTAATGTATCTATATATTTATCACTGACTCCTACTGTAGAAGACAAAAAACACTCTGTCCAGTACACTACTACTAACCCTATTCCTTTCTCAATCTATCCTTTATCTTCACTCTCTGACACATTCCAAATCTCTTTCAACTATCATGATCTCCAAATAAGTCTAACTAGACTCGTCCCTCCTCTATCCCTCATGGCTCGTCGCAAACCTCAGTTTACTAATATGTTCTTCCAAGTCACCCTACTAAATTCTTCCCTCATGTATCTCTCCTTTGACTCATCCCAAACCTAACTTTACTGCTATGAGCTCCCTAAACCCTTTCTACACGCTCTTCCCTCCTCAACCTCTCTTTTTACTCATCCCAAACCTCATTTTACTTCTGTGATCTCCAAATTAACACTTTCTAAATTCCTCACTCTTCTATCCCTCCATTATTCTCCTCAAAGCAACTAACAGACTCACATACTGCTCAAATTAACTCATATTTCCCTATACTAATATACCACTAACCCTTTTTGGTTCCGGAGTAGCGTGGTACTCACTGAAAAGCGCTTCAATGCCTCATCAGGGGTAGGAAGTGCTAAATAAATACAATTACAATAAAATACAATATATAATTAAGTATCATCATCTCTCCTTAAAGAATACCACCCACCATATTTATGGTCTCACCTGTCTGGTTGAAATCTCTATTCCTTCAGTGAACCTGTTGGCGTGGTGAATGAAGGCAGAGCTAAATGCCAAATGAGGACTATGGCCCTCATTACAGCCCTGGCGGTCGGTGATAAAGTGGCGGTAATACCGCCAACAGGCTGGCGGTAATTACCACCAAATTATGATCATGACGGTGAGAACTCAGATAGACAGCCACTTTACCACACCGACCACCAAGGCAGAAGTACCAGGCACCACGGCGGTAGCCACCTAGAGCCAGGCGGAAGTAATTGTTCCGTTCACCATATTCTGACCCTTGAAACTGCCACTTTTTCCGGGGCAGTACTAATGACAGCAAAAGCCTGGCAGAAACATTGCACAGAAGGGAAAGGACTCACCTTTGGAGACACAGGGAACAACTACAACGCCATGGAGCCCTAGCTCCATGATGTCTTCCCTATGATACTTTACGTCCTGCTCCACCACGAACACCAACAACGGCGAAGATGTCATTGGTGAGTACAGCTGCCTAGCACACAGGGGAAGTGGGGAGGAAAAAGATAGTGACACACACACACGTACAACAAACACCCCCATCCCGATGCTCCGACTGAGTTCTAGCACCAGGCCCCTTGTCCTTCCTGCCTGCTTGCTGGCCCCTTGCCCTTCCTGGCAGCAGATGGGGATGGCTCCTTGCTCTTCTTGGCAGTACTTGGGGCAGGCTCCTTGCTCTTCCTGGCAGCAGCTGGGGATGGCACCTTGCCCTTCAGGGCAGCAGTTGGGGCAGGCTCCTTGCCCTTCCTGGCAGCAGCTGGGGATGGCACCTTGCCCTTCAGGGCAGCAGCTTGGGAGGGCTCCTTGCCCTTCCAGGCAGCACTTGGTGCAGGCACCCTTTCCTTGAGGCTGCCTGGTGCCCTGGATCCTTTACCACAACAAGTGGGTGTGGACACTACTGGGCCCATGGTCTCGGTGGCTGAGGTACTTGCTTGGGTTTTAGCCACCCTGGCCAGACGTGAAGGACGGGGGGAGGGGTAGGGAATAGGTCAGTGGTGGAGAGGAAAAGCTGCTTAGGGACATTGGGGCAGGAAGAGGTACAAAGTTTGAGAGTGGAGGGAGAGGGAGTGGTTGTGGGAGGTGTCTGTCTGCTGTGTTTGGGTGCAGGTGCATGGGCTGGCTGCTGTTGTGAGGTAGATGGCTATTGGGTGTCTGAGTGCTTGCGTCTGTGTACCGTGGGAGGAGGTGACAGACACAGTGGGAGAGGACACAGGGGACGTGTGCATGGCTGTTGTGGTGGTGTCTGCCAGTGAGGTGTGTGTTCTGCTAGGTGTGCTGGTCATGGTGGTAGTGGATGAGCAGGTAGTGCATGCAGGTGTGATTGTGGGCACAACTGGGAGGGAGGTGAAGGAGGAGGAGGAGGGGACCACAGTGGAGGCAGTGGATGTTGGTATGTCTGCATCTGGATGGTGTTTGTGTGAATGCCTATGGGATGATGTGTGGTGCTTGTGTTTGCCTGTTCCACTATTGTGTGTTGTTCTGTGTGTATGCTCGTCTGCCTATGTGCTTGGGATAGGTTGGGGTTGAGGGGAATGGGATTGGGAAGAGGAAGTTGGAGGGGGGAGGGTGGAAACAGGGACAATGGCTGCCATCACAGAGGAAGCCAGATCCTGGATTGATCTCTGTTGGGCCTCCAAGCCTGTGTGAATGCCCTTCAAAAATACATTTGTCTTTTGCATTTGGGCTGCCAGCCCCTGGATGGCATTCACAATGGTTGACTGCTCAACAGAGGTGAATCGCAGGAGGTCAATAGCCTCATCCCTCAGGCCAGCAGAGCTTACTGGGGCAGGGCCTGAGGTGCCTGGGGCGAAGGAGATGCCCACCCTCCTGGGTGAGTGGGCAGGGGCAACTCAGTGGGGGGCTGCTGGGAGAGCGGTGCTAGTACGGGGTGGTGGCTGTACCTGTAGCTGGGGTGGTCACAAAAGTGTCCGCCACCACCAGGGAGCTTCCATCAGAGGAGGTACCTGTGTCCGAACTGTCCCCTCAAGTCTCCGCCGTGGTGCTCCCCTCACCCTCCATCCCACTGGGGCCATCAGCATCCGTGGACTCTGCCTCCTGGGTCCTGTGGGATGCAGCTCCCTCTGTCGCCTGTGCCTCTGCTCCTCCACCAGATGATGCTAATCCACTTAACAACATGATGACAAAACGAAAAAGGGGGGAGAGACAAAAGATACACTTGGTCAAAGGCTGCACCAACACCACAGTTGGCGTACATACCACCCTCACACACAAGGAACAGGCCTACGCACTGTGCAATTCACTATCAGTAACAATGTTAGCCACCAGGGCATGGGGAGGGACACATACCGCCAATTGCAGCATACCTGGGACCCACACAGCCCTGCCCAGTAGTGGATGCCTACAAGCTAGGTAGGAGGAATATCACATCAGAACCCTGCCCAACATAGGACCTACTCTTCAATGTCAGGCCTGGCCTAGGGGCACTCACAGACACACATCCCCCACCCGGATACTATCCTACCATGCGTAAGTTGTAATGATGGGCACTGAACTCACCCCCTTGTGGCTGCTGTGATGCCCTCAAGTGCCCATCCAGCACCGGGTAGGCCACCGACTGTATGTGGGCCATCATAGGGGTCAGTGTTCGACGGACATCCCTTCCTCGTTGGGAGGCCATCCCCAGCTGGGCCTCCGCAGTCTTCCGTGCCCAGCGTCTCAGGTTCTCCCACCGTTTCCAACAGTGGTCGCTCCGTCTGCTGCTGTAGACCCTTAGGGTCCACACATCGTTGGGGATGGCACACCATATACCCTTCTTTTGATGGGCGCTGACCTGCAGAGAAATACACACAGGGAAAGGAATTAGTCAGACCGTCCTGCCTGTTACACTTATGGCCCACCATACCCCTTCACATCACCATTTGCACACACAGGGCCCAGCACACAAACAGCATGCTGCCCAGAGGACAGCCACCAACACCCCCTACATGAGGCCTTCACACACACCACTCCATGCATTCATGCCCCATGCATCATGCTACCTGAAATTTGAGTGAAGTATCACACCCCACCACTTACAAACATATATGGCCACCAATGGTCGTGCTCACAGTGTACTCTGGAGGCCCATACAGCAGTCCGTACTGGGGTAGGACCCCATCCACCAGTCTCACCAAATCCGTTGAGGTGAAGGCAGGGGCCCTTTCCCCTGTCACACACACCATGGTAACTTCCAGACATAGGTCACAGCAGCACATGCAGTGTAGGTCCTCTCCTGTTGAAGGTCAGGTAGCAAGTGAGAGAACAGATAGAAAATGGCAGTGACGTCCGCGGCGGTGCATACCTTCACTGCGAGTGTACATCACCATTGGCCTCTGTACCCCATAGGGGCCAATATTATCCAATGAGGCTTTGCACTGCGGTTCCCGACCGCCTCCCACAACGGCGCACAACATTAGAAGAATTTCCTCACTTCCACCTGTCCCTCCACACAGAACAGGTGGATGCCATTTCGGGGGGGGGGGCAGGCCCTGGATTATAACTGAGTCACAGTTTACAATTGGACATACAGGACAAATGCCACTTATACATTTCAAATTAACATCATGCATTGTATTGTTGTTGCTACAATGTTCCGTTTGTGACCGGCTCCTCACTCTTTTGCCCCATAGATTGCTTCCGCTGCGGATGAATAGGAGATGGAGACATAGCCCCATGTACATACCCCTGGTGGACTTGGCAACAATGGAGGACAGGCACATTATCCTCACCTACAGACTTGACAGGGCCACAATCACGAAGCTGTGTGCCCTACTGCAGCCTGACCTGATATCTGCTATCCATCACCCCACTGGGATCCCCCCTCTTGTGCAAGTTCTAAGAGTGCTCCATTTCCTGGCAACTGTGTCTTTCCAAGTGACAGTGGGCTTGGCAGCAGGAATGTCACAGCTAATGTTCTCAAACGTGCTGGCAAGAGTGTTGTCTACCCTGATTAAACACATGTGCAGCTACATTGTATTCCCACAGGCGAAGGATTTGGCCACAGTGAAGGCCGACTTCTATGCAATGGAACACATATTGCATTTGTTCCCCCCGGCAAAATGAACAGGTATTCAGAAATCAAAAGAGTTTTCATTCCATCAATGTCCAGATGGTGTGCCTGGCAGACCAGTACATCTCCCATGTCAATGCTAAGTATCCTGGGACTGTACATGATGCCTTTATCCTGAGGAATAGCAGCATCCCAAATGTGATGGCCAAACTACAGAGGCACAGGGTGTGGCTAATAGGTGAGCCCTGATTCCCACTCAGTAGATGTTGGTGTAGGGGATGGTGTGGGCCATATAGGATAGTGTGTGGCTAAATGTTGTCCCTCGATATTTGCAGATGAGTCAGGTTACCCCAACCTATCATGGCTACTGACCCTGTGAGGAATCCCAGGACAAGGGCAGAATGTTACAATGAGGCACATGGGCATACAAAAAGGATAGTAGAACGTACCTTTGGCCTTCTGAAGGCGAGGTTTCGGTGCCTCAGTCATGTTGTATGTTGCACAGCTTTGCCTTGAGACACCATGTCCCTTTTCTGCCGGAGGAGGAGACTGGAGATGCCCGTGTGGCAGCAGTTGAAGCTGTGGACAGTGAGGATGAGGAGTCAGAGGATGAAGATGAGGACAACAGAACTGCAGTGGTCAGATAATACTTCCAATGACACACAGGTAGGACAGTGTTACTTCATCTTTCATTGACATTTTCTTGTTTATCTTTGTCACTGGCATGCTGTTATTTCCCACTTCTATGCCCACTCACTGAACCCTTTGGTAACTCATTTTGCAGATGTTGGTGTCCCACTATTGCTCCTGGTGTGATCACTGCAGCCAACTACAGGTCTTTCTAATGTGAACATTAGTGTACATTTGAAATGCAATGTTTGAACCTGGTTAAACGAATACATACTTAAATCATTTGACATACTCCATATTTTTTCAAAGGGTGTTTATTTAAGTGCTAAGAAGTAGAGGGGCAAGTGAATTGGGCTGGGGTGATGATTGAAGAAACTCCAGGGCATAGTTCTAGTCTATTGGTAGCACAGGTGCATTGTCCAAGGGGACATAGGAAGGGGAGCAATGGCATTTGAAAGTGGGCAGGGTGACAGAGTGGGACACAAGGGTGACAATCAGGAGAGTCTCATTTCCTGGCGGGGGTCTTGGAATGGTCTCTGGCTTCTGCCTGAATAGCAGAGAGCGTTTGTGGGGTGGTTCTCCTTCTGCAGGAGGAGGGGTGCTGGTGGCCTGTTGGTCCTGTGGCGGGTCCTCATGTCCACTAGCCGTAGCGGAGGTGGAATGCAGTTTAGATGTCTGGCTAGTGGCAGGAGCCTGCTGTTGTGAGGCTGCCTCCCTCAAAATGTTGGCCAATCTGCCAGCACCCCTGCAATGGAGACCAGGGTGGTGTTAATGACCTGCAAGTCCTCCCTGATCCCCTGGTACTGTCCCTCCTGCAGCCGCACGTTTGCCAGGATATGGCCCAGTATATTCTGGGAACGTTGGTATGGTCCTAGGATCGTGGTGAGTGCCTCTGGGAGAGTCGGTTCCCTGGGCCTGTCCTCCCCCTGGCGGACAGCAGTCCTACCAGTTTCCCTGTTGTCCTGTGCCTCTGTCCCCTGAACCACGTGCCCATTGCCACTGACCCCAGGTCCCTGATTGTCTTGGGGGTGAGGTGTGGCCTGGCGTCCCTGTAGAGGTGGACACACTGCTGATTGATGTGTCCTGGGGACAGAGGTATGGGTACGCTGGATGGGTGCTGTGGCGGTGTTTCCTGATGGGGGAGGCTCTGTGGTGGTGTGTGACTCTGCCTGGGTAACCAACTGTCCAGAGGTTCCTGATGGGCCAGGTTGGTCATCCAGATCCAGATGACCAGAGTCGCTGTCATCACTGTGGGCCTCTTCTGTGGGAGGACTGGATAGTGCTGGAACCTCTCTTCTGCTGACATTGGCTGGGGTACCTGTGGGGATGTGAATGCAGTGTTATTGTTTCTCTGTGTGACATATTGTGCATCAGTGGGTTGCCCTCTTTGATTGTATTCGCCCTGGCAGCTTTTACTTGTGTGAGCTAGTATATGGTGGGATGGTTGATTCTCTCTAGTGTGCATGCTTTAGTGATAGGTGTCCATGCAAGGGTGTGAGTGGTGTCCATGCATTGGTGGTGCATGCAGTGCTTGGCATTGGGATTGTGATGGTAGGGTGTGTGGGAGGTGGTGGAGTGATGGGAGTGAGGGTGAGGGTATGTGATAGCATGCAGGTAGGGGGTGAGAATGGTATAGAGTTGACTTACCAGAGTCCAGTCCTCCTGCTACTCCTGCCAAGCCCTCAGGATGCATGATTGCCAAGACTTGTTCCTCCCATGTTGTTAGTTGTGGGGAGGAGGTGGGGGTCCACTGCCAGTCCTCTAGATAGCGCGCTGGTGTCTTGCTGCAATGGAACGTACCGTCCCCTGTAGGTCGTTCCACCTCTTCCTGATGTCATTCCTGGTTCTTGGGTGCTGTCCTACAGCGTTGACCCTGTCAATGATTCTCCGCCATAGCTCCATCTTTCTAGCAATGGATATCTGCTGCACCTGTGCTCCAAATAACTGTCGCTCTACCTAGATGATTTCCTCCATCATGACCCTTAACTCGTCCTCTGAGAATCGGGGGTGTCTTTGTGGTGCCATGGGTGTTGTGTGAGTAGTGTGGGTGAGGGTGAGGCTGCGTAGGGTGATGTGGTGGGGTGTGTGATGTTAGGTACGTGGGTGGTGTATAGGTGATGGTGGTGTGTGGCTGTGGTCTTGTCTGTGGTCATGGTGTCTGTGTTGTGCCAATGGTTTGTATTCGTAAAGGGTTGTGGGTAGTGTGGGTGTATGTTTTATAGTGGTGTGGGTGTGTGGGTTTGGTGTGTGTATGGGTGTCAGGTGTATGTAGTTTGAATTGTCTCAATGAGGTGTTGTTTTGTTTGAGTGTGTGCATTTTGAGCGTGGCAGTATGAATTGCCAATGATTTACCGCAGTTGAATGTCCGCCGTGGTGATTCGTCGGTCAAAATGTGGTGGGTGTTGTTCTGTTGCGTAACGGTGTTGGTTTGGATAATGCTAGTTTACCACTGACCTTTGGTCTGGAGGAATTGTGTATGTGGCTGAATAGTGACAGATTGGTGTGTGTGTGTCATAATATGGTGAGCGGATGTCCGCCGCCGCCGTGGTAGTTTGGCGGCAGTCAGCGTCGCAATAAGCAGGATTTTCTGCCAATGACATAATGAGGGCCTTTGTTTTTTGACCTTGCTCAGCTTTCTTTTTTGTTCTCCTGAAACAAACTCCCAAGTGGGCCTATGCTCAAAGGGAACTTTCTACCAGTGTTTTTTCCAGCCTAAGATCACCTTGCCTGACAAAGCAGTCCTGCATAAGGAAATCCATTGATGACTGTCTACCCTAAAAAGGATGAAGTGATTATCATTGTGATCCAGAGGTCCAGTGTCAGATGGCAGGCAGATAAAATTTCTCATTTGACAAAGCCAGCTGGGTCACCACTGCAGGAAATCAATCAATTAACCCACCATATGGTTGGGGAACCCTGAGGTTTGCTGATGGGGTATTTGCCATTTTTTGTCAGATGCCCTGAATCCCCTTAGTTGCAATGGCTCCCTATATAAAGGTCACATGCTTCAATCCCTTAGGAATAGTTTTGTTATGAGTTATTTAAAAAAATGTATCTGGTATGTGCCTTGAGTGCTTGGTTCCTCTGCTCATACTTAATATTTCACACATCCCAGTCCCTGGGTCAGGCACATGCTGGCAGAGCACCTCCTTATGGCAAAATCATCAGTGGCAAGAAGTAAACCCTAGAAAGCTAGGCTTGTAGATGATTTATCAGAATCCTAATAGGCAAACTGTCTATACGAGCTCCTTTAATGACTTGTGGCTGGCAAGAGATAAGGAAATGCTTAAAGGAGTACATGAAGTTTCAATGTTTCCTGGTATATGACCTGGTACAATGACATGTGATAGAGTGCTAAGCCAAGGCTCCAAATACACTTATTAACACTGACACTAGGGAGGGAAGGTCTTTCACAGTGTGGTGAGGTACAAAATTGCTAGAAAACTACCTGACTAAGAAAGTCCCATCAGTCTGACACATCACCTTCGTCAGGGGAAATATTGGGGAAAGCCAAAAACTAAATAGCAGTCCAGGGCTCCAAGGAAGAGCAAAAGCAATTCAGTCTCTCAGAATATCATGGGAATAATTCTTCTGCATTAGAGAACCAAGCCAAGTCTTGGGATATTGTGAATAGTGTACTGAGGTTTCAAGACACATATAGGGAAACTTAAAATGTCCATGGTTGATGTGAGGAAACCCACCAGTTTTCAGATACATATCCTAATTTAGGCTCCTTGGTTTGAAGAGTAGGTATTTCATTTTAACAGTAGAAAACAATAAGGCCCAAGGTGTATGTCTTCACCTTTAGCACAGTAAGCCAACCTTGACATGATGGATTCTTTAATGGACCAAGATGCAACGGCCAAGACCAAACCCGTTATAGCAGGATCATGAAAGTCTTTTGAAGATAGCTCCTGTTAAGTCAGACATCAAAAGTAGTTATGCTAGGAAAGCTGCTGAGAATGATCAGCTAAATAAAGAAGAGAGCTATGAGTTCAGTGAGACTCTAAAGAAGCATTCAGAACAAGACACAAAGGTTGAACAGAATCAAGGCAATCCAAGATAGCTATAGTCAGTCGCTGAATTCCCCAGGTGATATCACTAGAGTATTTGTGAATTATTAAAGAACATTATTCCACTATAGAAACAAACTTTCTGTTCACAACCAGCACATGCAAGCTGGAGCAACAACAAAATATATGATGGAAGATGCAAAATGAGATGGTTCAGGATGAAAAAGTGCAAAATCTACTTCTTGATTTACGCCTTAGTTCAGATGCCCGCAATCCAAAGAGGGAAAATTCAAATTGGTGCTGTTTATTGTGAAGAAGGGAGTTGCATAACTTCTTTATAAATACAGAGGTTCTGCTAAGTGAGGCCAGAATTGTATATAACGAAACACTGTGTGGAAGATGTCCACACAATAGACACTATGCTTTACCAATGTTAAGGGGGGCTGACTATGTCCATTCCATGAATCTAACACCATAGGGGGAGTGAAGATGTTAACATTTCCAAAGTTCATTAGAAGCAGCTCTATTTCAGTGCATTATCCTTTGGACAGACATTGTCCTATTGAGTGCTGCTGATGTTTCTGTGATTGCCTCCATTGAAACCAAATACGTATCAAAGCCTTGAAATCCAGAGCTCTTGTTAGCTTGTAGATTGGCAACTAGAGGTTTCATTTATTGTGTTACCAGTGACAATTATGGAAATTACATAGTGCACCGGCTGCCCGAAAATAGTCTAGGTAGAGTCTATGACTGTTATTTAATAATGCGTAGTGATAATAGTGCATGAGAAGGCTAATGAATCTAACAAGATCATAGGGACTATTAGTAGGACTGTGTAAAGAAATCCCCATCCGGACCCTTCCTTATCTGGAATATCCATGAGTCCAGTTGCAAATCCCTCTCTAGCTGCCTGCTTTGCACAACACCTAGGGAAGAGAAAATAAAACCCCAATGACCCCGAGGCCAGGAAGGAGGCAACAACAGTAACAAAGGACATTTGTTTACAGTATCAAGGACTCAGAAGCAATCCCGAGACAGAAGACATGCACTGTGTGAGAGGAAGAAATCAAGAAAAGGAGGGGCAGGGCCAAGTAAACAAAAAGTCCAGGTTAGGAAAGACGAGGAGAGACACAGAAGCAGTGGAGTCGGAAAGTCCCACAGAGCAAATACAAGCAAGAAGCCCTGAGGACCAGGTTCATCTCAGGAATGATGTGGTAGAGCGAGCATGGTGAAGTGGGAGACGTCGACCCAGCGGAGGAGGTGGAAACACGGTCGAAGGAGTGGTGGTCTCCAGCTTTGACAGACAATGTGCTAACACCCGCCGCAACTCAAGGAGAGTTGGGGCAGATATGGTCAGCGGGTTGGGACCAGCTATTTGCATTTTAATTGTTTTTGTTTCTTCTTTTTTTTTTTTTTTCTTTTTTTTTTTATTCTTTTTTCTTCTTTTATCTTCC
The DNA here is from genome assembly GCF_031143425.1 of Pleurodeles waltl. Lineage (NCBI taxonomy): Eukaryota > Metazoa > Chordata > Amphibia > Caudata > Salamandridae > Pleurodeles > Pleurodeles waltl. The sequence continues at coordinate 931,265,496 of NC_090448.1, read as the reverse complement.
TCTTTTTTCTTGCTTGGCTAAGGGGAAGAAGAGGAAGGGGACACTTGGGGATGGTGAGCCATACCATGTGTCTATGCCTTGAAGTTGAAAGCTATCCCAGAGACATTTTCAAAATATTGGCCTCCTTACGATCTGGTGACTTTCATTCTTTTACTCCCTCACCCCCCGTAAGTTATGGGCCTGCCACTCTGTTTCTGAATGGGGCATCACTGTTTTATGGCATCTTCTATAGCATTAGAAACCCTACCTTTGGAGCAATGGTGGCAATGGTGGTGGAGGAGACAAATAAAAATAGGATAAATACTTACAGCGCAGTGTCTCCTTCTCCCAAGGGTGCTGGTGGGAGTCATTCTGGATACCTGTGGAGAAGGAAGAGAACAATGAAAACGTTATTTTTTTTCTAGCCACCAGTTATCCTAAGAAATGGGACAACATCACCAGTCTAAGGACACAGCCAACAATTGTAGACTTCATACTGTGCTGTAAATAAGTGTATATTCTAAAAAAATGCCAAAATTTACCAACAACCTAAGCCTCCCAAGCCAAATTTCCACCCCTCCCTCCAACAGACTGTTGCTAGCAAAGGAGGAACAACATTAGATCCAGGTTGTTACCTTATGTATATGAGATTGGTTCTTGAGTGAGTGAGCTCCAAATCGAAAAGATATAACATCATAGCAGGTACAATTCCTTCAACCTATATTTTACAATCATCAGTAGCAATGATCAGAATAAAGAACAGGCCTACCAGCAGTGCTACTTCTCAAGAAGAAAATGCTCAATTGGGTACTGGTGACATCTAAACAACAGGCTCGTATATGGAACAGATGCATGAGATTTGGTATTTGGCATGAAAAAGTTCACCATCATGTATTTGAAAGTCTTTGCAATTACTATTAGATGCTTTTTAGTGATTACAGACAAGGTTGTTACCTCTTGAGGTTTCATCACCAAGTTGTCATATTCTGGCTTTTACCAGTCCAGTGCTAAATGAATTGGTTAGTCTTGGTTAGACAGCTTTCTGTCAGTCACAAAAACATTCATATATTAGTCTGGTATAAATTTGTGCATTTTGTAGGCCCAGGTGTTATACTCCACTCTACTGACAGAGTTTGTGGAATTCGAGCAACTCGCGATACGTGGAGTAGCAGAGAGTTTCTGAATTACGCACTCTAGAGCAGAGCAGAGTTCATTTGCGCAGTGAGATTGGGTTATGGTGCTCTCTCGCAAGCGCCACAATAGTCCCCGACCGCTAGCCAGTGTACGTGAGACTTCTCCTTAACTCGCACTGCTTCCGGCCACGCCTGTGGCCACAACAGTGCCTCTCGCAAGACTGAACTCATTTCTGGAGTAAATTTTCTATTCCAGATGCCACAAAATCTAGTCAAAAAGAGATTTTTGACTATATTTTCTTCTCCAATTGAGTCTGCAATTTGTTTTTCAGATTGAGAAGTATTTTGTTTCAAACAGGAAGGAAGTGAGCCAGAGACTCCAACTTCCTGTTCCGGGTCACTTTTCACTTGGATTTCAAGATGGAAGGATCACTCTTTTTGTCTCCTTGACATACCTTTGAATTTAAGGACTTTGTTTTTGTTAAATCACACTAGTAAGTTAAACAAATATTGTATGAGGGTGTTTTTTTGTTTGCTTGGGTGTGCACAAGTTCATGGTACTTTAATTAGATTTGTACATTTTATATTAGTGGGTGGCCTGGAGTTTTAGTATAGACCTAGTTATTTTTTTTTTTTGTATTTCATTGATTTTTCCCTTTTGTAGGAACATTGTAGCACAGCTCAGTATCTTTCCTACATGTTTGTAACATTTGCAATATTATTTTAGTATCTGGCCAATATTTCCAAAGGGCCATCTAGCCAGTGGGAGCCAGCACGAGTAGTCATCAGTGTATGAAATAAATGTTTCAGTGATATATGTTTTTAAAACTTTATTTAGAGCCGGGATGGCATTAGATTCATTAAAAATGTTGGCTATTGTTCACATTTCATTTTTTTGTAAAAAGTGTATATGTTGTGGGATAATATTTGATGGTATAGGAGGATGTTTTGTTGTGAAATTGTTATAGCTCATTTAATTTTCTAATGTTTTGCATTTCTGAGTGAGTGTTGGTCACTTTTCTTCAGTGTTACTACCACCATGCCTCCTTATAGGCCGTGTGTGTGGGTGTTTTTATCATTGTCCACCATTTCTCTGTGTTCTGCATGCAGTGTGGCCAGGGTTTTCTTTTGTGCATAGGCTTGCAAGTGTTCTTTACTCTCCATGGCTCCTTGTTTGAAGTTATTGTTTGACCATGTGGCTGGTGGCCATTTTGTCCATCCAGTCAGTGTTCCTTTGCCATAGGTTTGCATGTGTTCTTTATTTATGATGCTTTCATGTTTGCAGTTGTTATTTGACCCAGTGGCTGGTGGCCATGTTGTCCATCCAACCAGGGTCCCTTTGCATAAGTTTGCATGTGTTCTTCTTTGTTCTCCTTGCTCCTTGCAGTTGTCGTTTGACCATGTGGCGAGCAGACATTTTGTGCATGCAGTCAGAGTCCCTTTGAGATAGTCTTGCATGTGTTCTTTGCTTGCCATGCCTCCTTGCTCCTTATTGTTGTTGTTTGCCCATGTAGTCGGTTGGCAGCCATTTTGTCCATCCAGCCAATGGCCCTTGCCATGGGCTTTTATGTGTTCTTTGTTTGCCATGCCTCTTTACTCCTTGTTGTTGTTGCTTGACCATGTGGCTGGCTGAGATCCATTTTGTCGATTCAGACAGTGGCCCTTGCCATAGGCTTGTATCTGTCCTTTGTTTGTCATGCCTCCTTGTTCCTTGTTTTTGTTGTTTGACCATGTGGCTGGCTATCAGCATTTTGTGCATGCACCCAGTGTCCCTTGCCATAGGCTTACTGTTGTTGTTTGTTTCCCATGGCACTGTGCTTCTTGTTGTGGTTGTTTGACTGTGTGGCTGGCTGACAGCCATTTTGTCCATCCAGCCAATGGCCCTTGCGATAGGCTTCCATTTATCCTTTATTTGACATGTCTCCTTGCTCCTTGTTGTTGTTGTTTGACTATGTGGCTGACTGGCAGCCACTTTGTGCATGCAGCCAGTGTGTCTTTGACATAGACTCACACACAATTATCATTAATTATAGATCTTTTTTATTTAAGATTCTATTTTTATTTTGTGTTTGTTTCTATTTATTTTTTTACTTTTATTTTCTATTTTCTATTGTATTTTATTTTTTATCATTCATTTTTTAATTTATTTTTATTTTACTTTTCACCTTTTTAATTTTTTTTATTTTACATTTTATTTTTTAAAATTTCCTTTTTTAATTGTTATCTTTTATTATTTTTTTTTTAAATATTTTTTTATTTTAATTTAAATTTGTATTTCATTCTGCATTTTGCCTTGATCCATCCATCCACATCCATCCATTCCTCCATCTATCCATCCATCAAAGATGCACAACTGCACAACAGCATTCGGTTTCTTTAGGGGTAATTACATTCCCTCCAGGACACCCTGGCTGCGGAGCACTGCAGACAAATCAAGAGCTTAATTCATTTTGTTAATGATTATTCCGTTTCCCCTCGACCTCCTTGCCACCATATGTTACTTAAAGGATTATTCCGTTTACCCATACACCTCTCTCTGACTACCCCAGGTGTAGCTTTTAAAACAGATGGAGATAAAGCAAAGAGCTGGATCTGCCTGTTGTGCTGTTTGATTTGGATTGTAATATTTTTTATGAAGTGGTGGTGTGGTTTGTCTTTACAATGTTTAAGTAAATTGGTATTTATTACATAAGTAACCGACAACACTAAGGGGCATAGTTATGAGCCTCTTGTGCCAACTTGCACCACATTAACATAATCTTTTTTTACACTAATGTGGCGTTAGGTTGGCAAAAATGATACCCTGTATTTATAAAGTTGCACAATGCACGCATTGTGCAACTTTGTAAACCCTTGCACCACATTACGCCTGAGCCCGGTGTAATGTATGCAAGGTGGCCATTCCGCATTAGGAGGCCCAGAAAAATGGCGCAGTGGAATCTCATAGCCATTTTTTGCATCATTTTTAATGCCAGCCTAAGGCACACTTCCAATGGGCTTTTTTTCACTTTGCAGGATTAGCATCAAAATGTTTGGTGCTAATCCTGCAAAGTGACAAACTAGAGTCAACATTTTTGACACTATTTCCCTAACGTGCGCCATGGTGTGCCATATCATAAATATGGTGCACACAGAATGGTGTTGGGGGGTTCAGTGGGGCACAAGAAAAGTGGTGCATCATGACATGAAGCACTACTTTTTCATAAATATGCCCCTTAGATTGCGCTTGTTTGTAGAATTTCAACATGCAGCAATGCCATGTTTCACTAACTACATGTTTTTCTTGTTTGATTGTTTTAGGTGCACAAGAGAAGAGACCCCAAATCACCTGCAAGACTGCCAAGGAGAAAGTCCTACAGTTACTCTGGTCGATTAAACTATTTCGCTTGTGTATTCCCTCGCGGGTGAGTTGCGTGGTTTACAAATGTATTGATTGATTGATATATTGATTGATTCTAGTGCCACTGCCAAGCTGGAGCGTAAGATGACCCTAAAGGAAGTTGCTTCCAAGAAAGTGGCTAGTGAAAAGAAGAAGCAGCTTTCCACCAGTGGTGTGCCATCCGCAACCTTTTTTGGAGACATGTGCCTACCACAACGGCCTCTGGGAAGGAACCTAGGAGCAACTCTCCTGCATCAACAGCACCACCCCAACCTAAGTCCAAGACAATGTCTGTCAGTGAGGCAGCCACTGCAATCATGGCAATGCCGATGAGCAGTGACATTGAATTGGATTTGTCCCTTTCTCAAATTAGTGCCCAATCATTTCAGGAAACAGCAAAATGAACAGCACCCGCAGTCAGATCTTTCCAAAGCTGGAGCAGAACAGGAAGTCAAGCTTCATACCGAGCAAGAACCTCTTCTTTTAGAATCAATGGCTTCCAGATCACCAGCAAGAAAAAGGAAGGGTACTACTCCACCATCTTCTCCAAGCACCACTTCTAAAGACGATGATGTGGACATAGAGTGGACCCCGGCAGAGTTCAGGAGAATCCAGGAGAGGCAAGGGAAAAGAAAAGTTTCAGATGCCTTAGAATCATGGAAGGGATGATGATGAGGAGGATGATGATAATGATGATGATGATGGGACAGTCATTGTGGAAGCTGGCACAGTTGAGTCCGACTATCCAACCTGCTCCAAGGCATGTGGCACAGGCAGCTCTGCAAGTTCCATTATTTGTAAGGCCCCAACAGAGACCTGCACCAACCCATACCTCAGTAGAAATATGCACTGCAGACAGACATTCGACACACCCACATACCTCCAGTTCTTCTTCAGGGATTGGCAGTGGCGCAATAAGAAAGTACTCCTCTGCAGTTTGGGACTTTTTTACGATTAACAAACAAGAGGAGAAAATTGCCATATGATCCATTTGCCACATGAGTGTTAGTCGAGGTGAGCCTACTTCACATAATGGTACTGAAGGGCGATGACCTGTATGAAAAGACATCACACAATTTGGTGGGAGGAGCACCTTAAAGAAATGGCAGAACATTGTTGTGGTAGTGAAGGTGAGGAGAGTCAAGGAATACAAGCTACAACTGGTCAAATCAGGGTGGAAGGTGAGGAAGAAGAGGGGGGCATCCTTACGCAAAGCAGCCCTGTCCCCAGCAGTGCACCAGAATCACCCACTTCAGCAACCTCACAATGGCACAAGAAGACTCTGAGTCAGATTGAGACACCATGGTATACTGTGACTGCACCACAACACGCATTGAGTCTACCACCACACGCATCGAGTCTAACACCAACTACATCTCAAAAGTTGCCTGCGTCAGTGGCCCTACAAAAGAAGAAAATATAGGCTATAATTATGGACATGTTTAGGGAGGAGGGGCCCTATGACCAAAACCACCCAATGGCACATTTGTACAATGGGAAGCTTGCAAAAAAGTTAGCACTGTACCTCCTCCTTTTTTTCACGCTTTCCACTTGACGACAGACATGTGGACTAGTTTTCAGGTGACTGATTACATGTGCATCACTGCACACTGGATCTGTTATGTGAGAGTAAAGCAAAAACTATCTACAGGTCTTGGCTCTGATGAAATGTTTTAAGAACATTTGGCAGGATGCAACAGTATCCATGTTCACCATGGAGAAATTACACACAGCTGCAAACATCTTGGATAAATTTAATAGCAAGGTGTCTGAATGACTGCAACCCAGATGTCTTCAAATTGGATTTGTTGCCATGGAGAATGGCAATAACATAGTCAAGGCCATGGCAGACGGTGGCTATTTCAGGGTCCTGTGTTTGGCGCACTGCATCAAGCTGGTTGTGCAAGACTTTCTGAAAAAAGATGACATAGTCAGTAACATACTGACCACCTGCAGACACATCTGCACTCAGTTCAGCCATTCTTTGAAAGCCTGGAAACAGTTGCAATTATTCAGCGTGGTAACAGAGTACCATGTAAAGCCCTCATACAAGAGATACCAAAATGTTGGAACTCAACCTATTATGTGTTGCAATGTCTGGTTGAGCAGTACAAACAGATCAATGACTATGTCATTCACAGAGGAGCTTATGCAGTTGAGAAAGCTATGACCATGGATGCGGACAAATGGGGCCTAGTCAATGCCTCACACAGATGCTGCTCCCTTTTAAGGTTTTCACATGGAAAGTTATCAAGGAGAATATACAATGGGCCAATTTATCCTGTTATTGCATCTGCTACAGCAGCAGCTAAAGAAGGTGTCTGAAAGGTTTGCATTCGGGGGTGCAAACAAAAACCCAGAAGCGCATACCTTGGTTGAGAGCCTAAGCTATTGGTTGACTTGTAATGCAAGGCTGCAAAATGACATTATCTCCTCCAAAGAGTACATCTGTGCCACCCTACTTGATCCACGCTACAAAACAAATCTTTCCACTTTCATTCCTTTTTCTGAAGGGGATGTTTCACAATGCAAGAGGTAGATTGTTGACCAAGCAAGAGTACTGGAAGAAGAGCGGCTGGAACTTAAAGTCCCACTCTGTAGTTCAGGGATGCTGTCTTCAACTTCCAGAGAGGGTAGTCTTGTCTGACATCAGTCATCCCAACCAATAAGGTAACCAGTGACAACAGCAACAGAAGAATCTAATCTAACCTCTGCATTGGCTTGGTTTCAACTCCCACGTCTTAAGAAGTCCAGTGCAGAGGCAAAGGAAAAAGCAGTCGAGCAAGTGGCAGCACCAATGACCATTCAGAAGATGTTCCAGGAGTATCTGGATGACCCAAAAGAGGTATATATGGATCAAAACCTATTGGTGTATTCGGATGGAAAGATGCACCAATCACCAGAACTCGGCAGGGCTGGCAATAAAGGTTCTGGCTTGTCCTGTAACCAATGTGTCTGCTGAACATTTGTTCAGTGCATCTGGTGCATTTGTTACAGTGAGACGGATCTATCACTTGCCTCAAAATGTAGAGAGATTGACCATGACCAAAATGAACCAGCATTTTATACCACCTGATTTTACCATTCCTGAAATACCACAGGAGGAGGAGGAGAAGGATGATGACAATTGGTCAGAACCAATCATGTTAGCTGACCAACTTCTGGGACAACCGCCAGAGTTGAGGATGAACTCTACTTCCCGGACTGTATGCCAGTGCTACCATAGAATTCTATAATTATTTCTCATTGAACTTATTTTTTTTGTCCTTTTCTTACAAAAAAGAAATGCTAGTGGAACATTATGTTTGTGTTGAATTTATGGTGCTCAACCATGTTATAGTCACATATATGCCTCTATTGGAGTCGGACCTGTGTGCAGTGAAGAAGCCCCCACATACCTTTTAGGACTTTGGAGTTGATGCCTGCCTCTATCACACGCCATTGCCCATCTCTTTCTTACGTCACCTAGCAGGGATGCGTTAGAAGATCATTGATTAAAAGGTTGCCAGTGCCAATGCAAAATTCCAATGTGTTGATACCATCAAAGAGGAGATATTTTGTTTAACCTCCATGCTTGGATTGGAAAAAGTAACTACTAAATAACAATTGCACCAATGAGAGGTGATATATTGAGTTACTGTGAATTTGTGTGTGATGACCGATGTATGTGGTGGGTGACAGTGAGGGAGGGAGTTCAACAAATTTGTAAACTTGCTTTCGATGATTTGCAATGTATGGGGGCAGATGGGTGATCATTTTTTCCTTAAAGTGATTGGCCTTTCAAAAGTTATTGACATTTACCTGCAAGGTCCACTCCTTTTTTCTGGTTTATAAGAACAGACCAACCACTTTAGTTACCAAACACAAATCTGCACAAAATACTTCAGTTCTGTTCCTGTATTTGTTCTTCAACAGCAGTGCACTTTGCAGGTCTTGGGGCTGGGATGGAGTTAGTCAGAATCTGGAGGAGGAGGATGAAAGAACTCAGAGTGGGACTACCTTAACAGCTGGAAGGAGAAAATTATTGATTTCAAAGAGAAGCCATGATGATGGCAAAAAAATTGAGGCCTGGTACTCACTCAGCTCTGTGAACTGGAGAGGTGCGTTGATTTGAAAATGCAGCTGAGTATGTGTTTGCTGCATTGCTGGCTCAAGTGTCAAACTATAATGTTCTTGCCCTGCCTCTGAGTCTTCTTGGTACACTACTGATTCCTCATGATGCTTACTTTGCTCCATTTGACCTTCTCCATTACCCTATAATATAGCTACTGTTTTTTTCATACACAGGCCTTCTCCTAGTCCTCTCCTGCACAAACAAAATGTGGGGAAAGCTCAAGACTCCGGCTTATCTACTGGATAGATTCAGACAGGCACCTAAGAGTGACAGACATTCCAAGAAGAATAAAGATGCATTGCCCAATTTGGCAACACAGTATCATTTTCCTTTTAACAATCATCATTTTAAGAATTAGGTGGGTTAAATTCAATATTCCATGTTTCAAAACTAGAAGACATAACATTTAGGATATTCTATCTGGGGTCTCTCTGGGGTAGAAGGACTGTTTGCAATGCATTTAACTGAACTGTCTCACACTTATCCTTTTGTTTCCTTCCACAACAGATTGATGATGGTGTGCTGCTCAGCGACCCAACAAATATTGTGGTGTTTTTTTGTGTAGTGTTTGTCTTTGTCACACCATTCCCCAAATCCCCTTTAACCTCTATTCATCAAGCCCCTAGTCCTCTCCCCCGTGCTGTGTGATTTATTGAGGTGTGGCCTAATACTACAACATAAATGTATCATACATTTGCTGGGGTGGAAGTGGTGAAAGCAACACCAGCTCACTGCATGACCTTCTAACCTTCTATTACCTGACCAATATTCCACACCAGCCCCATCAACATCATCATTCATGCTTTGACTGTGTGTTCCATAAATGCTTAACCTGGTCTAACCACTCTTGAGTCTGAGCCCACTTCTCCTGACTCCATGATTTAATTTCCTAAGTTTATTTGTATAGCTCCCCACCATTGCTCAGAAGAAATTGATATTGCTAGATTTTATCATCATATGGTCTATTTTGCTCTGTGTCTAATGCTGTCATTATGACAGTCTGGTCTCAGTCTTCCTAAAGTTATGAAATATGACTCACTAACTCGCTGATTTCTTTCAATCTAGTTGACAGTGATGGATAACCAATTAATTAATCCTGCATTTGGAGTTTGAATAGTTGGGAGTGGCACCTACTGTCTTGTCTGTTAGTGACCTAGCCACCTACTAATACTACTACCCATACTAGCCCTTTGAGATGCCACCTTAGGAAACATCCTGCAGTAAGAAGAGTCCCTCACTTCATCTATTCAGGTAAGAAAAGATCCACAAATTGAACTTGTTTAGTTAGTAATTAACTCCTACTGACAAAGATGGTGTCTGTGTGTACTAGGTTTTCATAGGCAAAATACCCAAAGGCAATCATCCCCTGGAGGTCAATATATAGTTGCAGAGGGCAATAGAGCAATGGAATAAGTAAATGGCTTACACTTTTTTAAGCAGATTATAAAACAGGCTAAATGTAAAAGTCAGCAGTGCAAACTAAAAGTCTTAAACACCAAAATAAAGATTTGAGGCACAAATTAAATTCTTCAAATGATAGACAGTGGGTGGCACAGTAGCCCTTTAATGCTGCTCCCCTATGGGCATTGGAATTTGATGTGATTATGATTAGAACAGTCACAGGGCCAATTGTATTTATTTACCTACACATGCCTCACATAAAAAGCACTGACTGTCTGGTAGAAAAGAATTAAGGCAGAATAAGAGTAGATTAAAAAAAAACAGTGATTTCATTTTTTTCTTTAAAGGTATTTCTAATAAGTAAACACATTGAGTGGAAAAATAAACATGAATTTCCTCTAATTTATGATGAATAAGGAATTTTGGGCTATGGAGTACAAGATGTTGTGTCAAATGTTTGGAGGCATGCTAGCCAGCGCTTCAAGTACTTTGCTACTGTCTGCAGCTCAAGCAGCTGTAGCTGATAATTATTTTTATTCCAATGGCACTGCTCTTCTCCAAATGCCATTCGCTTAGTTTCTACCCTGACCCCAAAGAGGCACATGAATAAATAAGAAATGTCACATTTATATTTATCCGACTGCCGTATGTAGATGGTTGGGAAAACAATGCACTGCACTAGGTGGAAAGGAATGGGCTATATAGATTGTATTTAGCATGTTTATGACAGATTATCCTCTAGGCCAAACTTGAAAGCAAATTGGGCACTTACTAGTCCCACTTACTCACTGGCCTCACCCACCACCACAAATTCTTCCCAACAAATTCATTTGCTGGGCAGTAAAGAAAGGAAAGAAACTTGACTTACTCTACAGCAGAGTAAGGCAGAGGGATTAGGCAGGTAGATAGAGCTTTTGCCCTAGAAGAATAGAGGGGCATCACTGATCATCAATTCATCATGTGCCTCAGTTTTAGCTTATTCAGTCTCTGTATAGTGAAAGTCTAAAGGGAAATAACTGAACAGCCCACGGCTGGCGAAGTGCCGTGGGCAGGGAGGCATTGATGAATGATAATAGGATACATATCTGCCGCATATAACAAATACAGTGAGTCAAGGAATTAGAACAAAAATGAACACACCCCTCACTTTTAACCATAGGTTTGATAACCATAAATGATAAAGCACCAAAAGTAAGTGAAGTAAGTGAGAACTAAGCATGCCCCTCTACATGAGAGCTTCCATTTTTTTCATACAAGCAATTATTCAATCATCCTTTCATTCGTCCTACTACATTCATCAAAAGCCAACATGATTTAAGCTGTACTTTCTCTCATTCAGTCTTTCACCCAAATTCACAATCCTTCATCCATACATTCAGTGTCCACCATCCACCCTTTCTTTCAATCATCCTTTAACCCACCCATCCATTTGCCCAATACTCACCCACGCATCCTTTTTCACCCACCTATGCATCCTTACCTTTCACTCTTTTCACCTATCCTTTCTTTTAACCTTCCATTCTTTCACGTTTCCATCAAGCCATTATTTTTTAGTGTACATTATGTGTGCTTTTGCTGAGTTGCAGATAGAAGAGGCAATAAGTAACCCAACCACTGTTGTAGCTGTAATGCAGGGGTTCACGGATCCGATGATGACAACGCCCTTGACTAGTGAGTAATAGTAATTGACATTAAGCAAGCAATGTGACTTTGCCGTCCCTGCTCCATCTGCTCCTTCAGAGTTGGAACTTGAGCCGGTTTCACCGGTCACACTGTTAAGTGTGGATAGAAAACAACAGTATACAGTTTTTAGATGCCAGGTACACCTCCCATTCTTAATTATTTTAATCAAACAAATGCAACTGAAATACATCATTAGAGTTTCATTAGTACTGCAGTATCTTCTATCAAAAATATCACTCTGGGCACTTTGTTGGAATGTTAGAAAAGCCAGGTAGTCAAGCCAACCAAAAGCTTTGCATAATAGAGGAGCAGAGCTACAGCCTTCCACTGATGATGGCTTGGAATTGTTGAAGAGCAATGAAGAGGTGACTTACAACATGGTCAATGACAGACAGAGAAAAAGATAATACAGGGATAGCAGGAATTAAACAAAACCTGGATAGGTGAGTTGTAAGTAAAGGGAGACAGTGCAAAAAAGTAAAGAAGGCTAAATTAAAAGTATTATAAAAGTGGGGAGTGTAAAAGTCAGGGAAATAATAATAATATCAAATAATAGGACTTACAGGGATGAGCAGAGCCATTAGCATTGGTGCTAGTGGTCAGGCATCCCCAGCTTCTGCTGGACCCGCCAGTGTGGTGCCCCTCTTCTTACCCTTGGGTGATGATGTAAGAAATAAAGGAGATAAAAAAATACATTGATGATACTGTTAATCTCCACAAAATTATTACATAACAGAAAATCTAATACTATTGTACTCAGATCAGATCACCTATGGTACTAATATGATCAACTATTGTTGAGTTGGCTATACTCCTAAAATCCCTACTCCAAATTTCTTTAACAAAAACTATGTTTTGACTTAATGCATTGCAATGAATGATCTTATATTCTGTTCTCATTTCTCATCCCCCTCAGTCTCCCTTTTTGCAATGCCTCCATACTTTCAACATTGTGAAATTTCTTGGGACTGTACAAGCTACATAGCGTCACAGAGAATACTAACTCACTGATATCACTTATTCACTATGGAGACAGGAGGACAGGGGAATCTGCGTTGTAATGGCTTCTTAAATAATCATCCTAAACTAGTGCCTATGATTGCAATGATGTAGAGCAGAGCACCTGCCTGTCTCTAACTGGATCACATAATAAATAATATTCTTAACGTAAACTAACTGTAGCTTACCTTTGAGCGTTAGCCGCATGCTATTCGGGAAAAAAGTTAGCTTTGTGGAGTACAAACTCAATAAAAATATAATACTCACCAAGCCCTGGAATCTTGACGCCTAGCAAGGCCTGCTCACAGTCGATAATATCAGCCCAGTGGTGTGTCAGCTGCTAGGTGGTGCGCTGGACTTGGGAGGTTGTCGTGACACACTGGCGCACCCTAGTCCAACGCAGCCGAAGCTCACGTGGGCGATAATTACTCCCAGGTCTGCTGCCTGCTGTCAGCATGGAGGGGAAAAACAGTGCTGCCACCTCCTCCTCACTAAAGATCGGCCGAGGCTGCACCCCTTGACAGCGCCACTGCCTACATGGTAGGCAGCCACTGTTCCCCTACGCTATCATGGTGCTGGGTGGTGGTAGGGTGAAGAAGAGAAAAAAAACAGGAGAAGAAGGAAGGAAGGAACAAATAAGGGAAAAATAAACAGACATACAAAAAGTGACAACAAATTTAAAAACGTAAAAATAATTGGACACAAAAAGACACACTAATACAATAAATAAAAAATAGGGATAGATTAAATATAAGAGTGGAGGGTTGCAAAGATTGATGTGGGATGAAAAAACAGGCCCTGCACCATGAACAGAGTGAAAAACACGGTGGGCATGCCCATGCAAACCATGTAGTGTAGTTCGCGAGCAATTTTGAATGCAAGTACGTACTTTGCATTGCATTTGATGTCAAACGCAACGTGAACAGGTAAAACAGAGAACTCCACCCACTAGCAGAACCCGTGTAGTGCGGCAGAATTTGTTTTCCATTCATGGAGTTCTGTGTAGCATGACTCTATGCACTCCATCCAGGCCTAATATTGTGTCCCTGTATTATTTTATTGCTCTGGTGTTTATGAGAATTTTCTGCCAAAATAAGCACTTTGGTAAGATTGTTTTTGCTATGGTAGGACTCAAGAGACTAAGAACAGGAATCACTGAAGAAGTCAAGGGACAAAGGGACCCTGACCTGTCAGGTGCTGCAAAACCATTGATTGATAAAGGGGCAGATGTCTGATGAATGGCTACGACCATGGAATGACCAATTCTGCAATATATTTATTTTTGCCTGTTGTGGTATTCCAAAAGTGTATTGCTGGTATTGAAAATTTCAGGATTCAACATCTATAGGTTATTCTGTGTATTTCAATATCTGTCCCCTCGGAATGTAGGCATACAGAAGACCGTCACTGCAATAGCAGAAACACTGCAAACTTACACTTTGCTCAAAATTCACACACCTGAACAATACCTGTTAATGTTGTGCACATATGCACAATTCTCTGTGAATTGAGGATATAGTGCTGCACAAAGGGTTTACACTGAACATTTACTGTGCAATGTAGGTCCTATTATTTAATAGAATTTTTTTTTCATGTTTATGTGCCAGTTGTGTAGCAGAGTTCCAACCCAAGCATGCTGGCTTTAAGTCTAGTGCTGCAGTATGAGGTCACGCAAACTCTTTGACTTTTTGTTTTAAAATCTTTGATTGTGAGCTACATCACAGGTTGGGCCGCATATAATGTGGTTATCCCATGTTATAATATAGTACTGTGAACATGTTTAACTATCTCAAATATTGATGGAAATATATTTTATTACAGAAAGTCTTCATTTTGTACTGCAGTTTCCTTCTTTGCTGTTAACTCAGCAGCGTAACCAACATCATTTTCTGAGACGTCTTCAGCATCATTTAATGAGTTAAAAGTTTCAAGCATTGACTCACAAGCAATTGTAAACTCTTATTCTTTCTTTTCTAATCACTAAACAATATGTGCTTCCTATTTTAGAGCCCACAAAGTGGTATTAGTGTCCTAGGTAAATGTAATTTAGTGTAGTTTTTGGTGTAGTGTTTGTCACTGTCTTTGTTGATGTTTTCATACTTAATGTGCCCTATTTGATAATATAATAATATAATGTCCTTAGACTCATCATAGGGTATTGAAAAAGTTATCATTAATTAGTTATAATTGGCTAGTAATTAATGTTCCATTAATCTACTTATCTACTTCTCATTTGGTGGAATGATTTAGTTTTTTCTTCAATTCCGTGCAATTCATTTGTTATGGAAGTGGACAGAAAAAAAACGTTTGTGCATTGGCTTGCTTTCATGAGCAAGTCTATTGGTTTCTTCTTACCAGATACATTGTTCATTGAAAGTTTCCACTGTCCACACACACATTATCTTTGCTTGCACTATGGATGTGTTACATAATTAGAGTTACGGAAGCCTGTGTTCATGAATGAGAACTTGGAGCGGAAATTGTACATAATCTCTGTGTCACTTAGCATTGTGCTTTTCAGTTCCAGTCTGACAGGGAGTTTTCTGCAATGTCAAACAACAACAAAAAGGAGGGGCATGTACGGGAGGTTCGGAGAACAAACTCCTGGTCCTGTGTATACGGCTCCCAATAGTTATCAAATCAAAATAGTATATGTACACAGTTCCAGGGTTTCTTTCACAATGATAGTTCTATATTGAGGTTGGTGGAAAATCAATTTGTTTGAAGCAAGTGCCCTCACTCACCTTTCGGTGACATGCTTCATCATAGGGCTATGCTCCTCGTCAGGCCCGCGCTGCAATGCCTGACGGGCCCCACACGGGGCTCTTTGCCAGAGATCTTTTGTAAATGATAGACAACCGGTCAAAAACAAAATAATCTAGGATTGGTATAAAGGTAGTTAAAAATGACTAGAGGTAAAAATTGCAATTTATTATAATATTGATACCTCTGACATGATTAAAAACGACAAGTGGGGAGATAATAAAGTGATGTCTAAACTCCCCAAAAGGAAAAAAGTAATGTAATCACTAGATCTCTCAATGGAGGGTAGTGAAAGTACACACAGGATCCACTGTGTTACTCTGTATAATAGGTCAACATGTTTCTTGCTAGTTAGTCAAAAATGATCTAGTGCGATTCATCAGGACCATGACATGTACCTAATCCTTAAGCAATTAGAGACCCATAATAGGGGATATCAGATTAACAGGAACCCTCCATATACTAAAGGATCGAACGATCGTTCCAGGAATATTCAGAGCGATGTAGGGTTGCCATTGCATGCTGATCTACTGAGAACCATAGTGGACTGCTCAAGCCTGATGTTTTCCCCGATGGGGCCCACTTGTCGTTTTTAATCATGTCAGAGGTATCAATATTATAATAAATTACAATTTTTACCTCTAGTCATTTTTAACTACCTTTATACCAATCCTAGATTATTTTGTTTTTGACCGGTTATCAATCATTTACAAAAGATCTCCGGCGAAGAGCCCTCGTGTGGGGCCCGTCAGGCATTGCAGCACCAGCCTGACGAGGAGCATAGCCCTATGATGAAGCATGTCACTGTAGTGTGGTCATTTTTATGTATCCTTTGCGCGTTTGCTTCAGGCGTTAGGCCTTTGTGCACTTTGCCCTGGATGTATTTTATTCCTTTGCTCGCAGCATCGGGCCTCTGTGCACTTTGCTCTAAATGCATTTTTATTCAGCTTCGTACTGTTATTTTCCAAATAGCCAGTTCTACGGACTTGTTTTATTTTTTTATATCACACTGTTTAGCCTACTTCAGCACTGGAGTTCTCCATAACACATTCTTGCTCACTCTGTGCTTCAGTCAAGGATACAGTCTGGTACATTGCCGATAGACGTGGTAGGAGTTTAGTCTTTGGGTTGCAGATATACATTCTTGCGTAGGGACGTTTTGTTACCACATCGACATGTTAGTTATAAAAACACTTCCTTGTCCTAACACAAGGGAGAGGGAGATTCTGACCAGGGAACCACAACTAGCTGACTGCCCCGTTGCAGATGCTGATCAAGATCACAGGCCTTTGCTCAGGTATGAGGGTTGATGTCTTCCCAGGGACTCTGAAAGGCAAGCTTAGAGCTTAACATGCTGTGCTTGAAATAGAACTTACTTAGAGAGAACATAACCTATTAAGACTATGATAGCGTTATTCTTATGTTTCACTCTCATCGTGACTATTTCACTCCTACTGTGTTGTATGGTTCTGGTTATTGCGGCTCACGCCTTATTATCTAAAATGCAGTTGTTTTATTAAAAAACATCTATAAAACTTAAACTGCCTTTGTCATTTGTATATGAGATCATACTGTAAATGAGAGAGCTGGTCGGGATCTGAGCGACCACGACTTCCCTGAGAAGTTCTAAAAGATGTCATGCGCTCGGCTGCCCAATCATCCCTTCCCCTTGGAAGAGATGAGGCACTGCTAGTTAGCCGGAGCAAAACCGGATTGAAGGTGACAGAGGTCCTTCTTAGTGGGTCAGACTAAGTCCCCCACACCAGGAACGACCCTGATACCTAGAAATCCAGTAGTCTCATTTAGGATAATGAGAGCAAACTCGACATGGCGCCGCCAACGATTGGTCTGGCTCTAATTTTCAGGTCCGGCTGACTCTCTCGGTCTCATATATATGTATATTGACTCCTCGGTTCCGTTAACGGAGACGTCCGTGGCACTGAGGACTTCTGCCACCGCGATATAGGTAGATCCTAACTATAGCGGTTGGTTGTTCAAGCTTGAACTCTGAAAGGAAAACCCCGATATTGGTGTGCCTTCTCTGAACTAGTGCTGTTTTCAAAATGGCGAATCCCCAAGTAATGCACACAGCAGTTAATATGCGACAACCACTCACGGTTCACTTGCTAGCACATGGTCTAACAAACCAGGGGGGTCCAGTCACGTTTGTGGTGGACGCTCATGCAGCCTATAGAACAGAACTTTTTTATTCTTGGGTCATATTTCCAGAAGTTGATGGGAATTCAAACACATTTCACGAATACACTCTTGCAAATGTCCTTGGACAATACAGGGCATATGCATATTTAGAAATACCAACGTGACATCACCGAAAGGTGAGTGAGGGCACTTGCTTCAAACAAATTGATTTTCCATCAACCTCAATATAGAACTATCATTTTGAAAGAAACCCTTTTTTGGAACTGTGTATATATACTATTTTGATTTGATAGTTTTCTGCAATGCCCACTGTTTCTGAAGTCATTTTTCCTCTCACATTCATGTGCCTGCATCATTCTGCCTGATCGGAAGTTGCTCTATTGCAATACATATGAGTCTGTTTTACATCTGAAAAGTATGGTCAGTTATCACACATTTGATTCTATAACTCATATATACATTGCATGCAGAAATCAATCATTTTTGTAATAGCTTCTTAGTGTGGTAGGCTTTTTCTAAAGCTCTTTTCTGGACTCAAGTGTGAGCCCAACCTTAAGACAACCAGCCAATTGCTTTTTTAATCTACTCATTCAGACAGCCAAAAACATCAGTCTGACCCAATGGCTCAAGAGATCCAAACCCACTCTCTGCCCTCCTTGCCAATGATTCTCTGTGTCTCCTACAGGCTGTAGAAACTTCTCTGTTCATCCTCCTTCTCCATGAGGTTTGTGGCGGTCCCAGCATTCCTCTGTCTCACTCTTCCTCTCACAGCCACTCAGAAATCCTGGTTTTGTGATAGATTGTGCTCCAACATCACATTTTTAGAGAAGCTGTCCCTGACACCAGTTCATTAATCAATACATTTTTTATCCCCAAATCCTCCATCCTGCATATTAAGTCATCACTACTACTACTATCACCATTGCTACTACTATCGTCAACAACACACTACTGTGACTACTAAATTACTATTACTACCATCACCACTAAAGTTATCATCACTACTATCATTACTATCACCAACACGACTTTCACCTTTATTACCACCACCGCCGTTACCCTCACTACAACACCATTGCTGTTGCACCATGGCGAGCATACCAACATCATCACCAACAAATCTATTTTACCATCACCACCATACCCTCAATACCACAACCTTTACCACCATTGTCACTACTATCGCATAACTATTAGCAACATTACCAAAATCCTCAACAACATTAACACCACCACCATTACATTATCATTACCACCTTTGCCATGCCATTACCAAAACTACTATCTTTACTAAAAGCACTATCTATATTACTACCTTCACCATGACTACTGTCATTATTGCCACTGTCATTACCATTATAGCCATAATCATTGCAGCAGCCCTCCTACAATTACCACTATCATTATTGCTACTATCACTGCCACCAACATTACTGCTACCATCACCATCACCTCTAGTACCACCACCAAAACCACTACCAGCACCACCATCAACACCACCACCACCATCATTCTCACTATTGCCAACAGCATAAGCAATACAACAATCAGCATCACAATTATCACAACCACCATCAAGAATGCCATTACTACAACACCACCATCACCATAACCATTGATACCATCACTACCAGTACCACAACTACTACCACTATTATCACCACCTCCACTGCCACCACCAGTACTACTATTATCACCATCATCATAACCATTTTGATTACCTCCACCACCACTGCCATTAACATCACTACCATCGTTATAACCACCACCACATTATCATTACCCACAGCTCAATTTTGAGCATGAGACAATGCTGCCACCTCTTTCCCCCTAGGCTGATCCATCCGTCAGCCTAGCGGGAAACACCTAATAGGACCAGCTGGATGGTCACTGCTACGGCAGCAGCCACCCTGTTGGGAGTTTGGCGGACGGGCTTTACTGTCCGCCAAACTCAAAATGAGGCCCTACATGTCTGCAGCCTGTCACTTCGAAACTTGACTAGGTGTAGTTGGCAGTTGGTCTTTGTGTTTTACTCCTAGACAGCCACACAAAATAAAGAGCTTAGATGTGTCTGGAGAAGACATCACTGCCTAGATGTGAGGGCAAACTTATGCACAATCCCACTCACACCTGAATAGGCTTTGTCCCGCCTTCACACAAAGGATTGAATACCCTGTGTCATTAGTTTGGAGCTAGGGCAAGGGAGGCAGAAAACCTGTGCACTTTAAGGGAAAACCTCTAGAAGCTTTTACCACTTCAAAAGAGGTACCAGGTATAAATATTGAACCTCAAATCCCAAATCGTCAGCACACTTCTGGGCTTGTGGAACATACAAAAACAGGATTACTGTGCTGCTGAAAGGACAGCCACCATGCTGGACTGCTGCCCTGTAGGACTGCTGCATACTGTGCTGACCTGCTGCCATCTTGTCTGGGTGAGAAGGACTGGACCAACCCTGAACCACTAGAAAGACTCAACTAGTCTTGTGTAGTCAGATTGTAATACTCTTGTTCCGCTGACCTAGCTGAGCCCCTGTCACTGATCTGTGCTCCATCAGGGTTGGCCTGAAATGACAACGTTGTCCTTGCCTGGCATGACCAAATATTTACAGTTGCCACTCTGCTTTTTTGAGTTATTTTCACTTAAATCTTTAAAATTGCATATCTCCAGTTCTACTGATTAGATTTTTGTCATTTTAGTCTTGTTTTATTTATTAACACTTACTTGGTTACTGTTTTAAGTGTTGCACAAATACTTTACAAATTACCTCTGAGTTAAACTTGACTGCTCTGTGACGAGCTACCTGAGGGTTGACCACAGGTTAATTTAGCATTTGCTTTTGATTTCACCCTGGCAAGGATTGTGGTTCCTGAACCCAATTTCGTATACCATTACAATAACTGCCACCAGCAAAACTGTGTTTACATGCATTTATGTATGTATGAGCATTACCTGTTTGACAATGTTGTGTGCATGTCCAAGAGGAATGGTGATGTAGGCATGTGTGTGAAAGATATGGTGTGTTTATCAGTTATATAACAGCTGCAAGCAACAATGTGATGAAGGAATGCTTGAATTAATTTCAGTCATTTGAGGTAGGATATGGCTGCCCTTCATTCCATCATTGATCACCCACTTTACTACTCCAGAAAAAGACGAACAATATGCAAACGAGCCTTGGTCGTGTACAGTTCCAGAACAAGCATTGTCAAACCAGTTTCACTTTAACAATGCTTATTGTTTGCCGGTGCTGATTTTGCAACTGAGGAGCAAACATTGGCAAAGTCAGTAGTGGCTCTAAGCATCTTGGGATTTTTTTTTTTGCTTTCAAGATGGCATTCACACTGCCTGTACACGCAATATGGTGACCACCATGAAAGGATTGAAAATAGCATTCAGTCACCATGGAACATTATTTTTTTTTACATCGAAGATGGCCATCACATTGCTTGCATAGTAGTATTCATTTTTTTTTTTTGAGTGCTACACTTATGGCAGTTCTCAGGACATTGCAGAATTAGCACTTTGCAACCCATTCTTAAAATACTTAGGGAATTTTTAACTTTTGCTACAATCTTCCTAGACTGGAGTTAGAATATTAAAAAAACATATTGGATTATGTTGGGAATGTTCTACTTTCTCAAATTTAATAGAATTGGATTGATAATAGCAAATGTGACCTTTCACCGTCCACCTCGCTGCCTTGAGAGTTAACTATAGGCAAGAAACAGAGATGTGCCCTTGTCAGAAAATGGTGGCCATCTTGAAATCATAGCAAATAATTTTCAAAGATCTACTTCTGCAAGTTTTGGCTTTGCCAGCGCTTGAAAAATAGCATCTCAAACATTGGCAATGCCAAGATCCAATTTTACATACATTGGTAAAGCCAGGAGCAACGAGTGGTGGTCAACGGTTGGGGCGAGAGAGAGGCAAGGGACGATAGAAATCTAGCTAGAATAGTGCCTTATGTAGTGTCCAAGATGGGAGAAAACGATAATGAGTTAGT
This sequence comes from Pleurodeles waltl, assembly GCF_031143425.1. NCBI lineage: Eukaryota > Metazoa > Chordata > Amphibia > Caudata > Salamandridae > Pleurodeles > Pleurodeles waltl. Next base: position 931,243,879 of record NC_090448.1, on the reverse strand, counting down.
GAGACGGATGTATCAGGAAAACTGTGAATGATTTGGGGGCACAGATTGTTGATAATGAAAGAGGAGTGTTTGTGGGAGAGGGAAAAATCACAAAGAAATACAGAGATCCAATTACATTGTCCCTGATATTAGCACTGAAAGGATGCACTCAAATCAAAAAGCATGGTGAAACTTACTGTTCCATGTTGGGAGAACCCCATGAATAAGGAGGAAAGTCACCACATTTGGAGCAGGGAATTGAAATGAACAAGAAAGCCATGCAGTCATGAGCAAGGAATTATTACAAAGGACACTCTAAGTGCTCTAAGTATATGTCAAAGTATTGGTTACAATGCTGTCTGTGACAGGTAGCTAACGCTATCCGTTGCAAGACAGAAAAAAAATCTACACTTACTAGCTTTGTCAATGCTTTTTTTAATTCTGTTATTCTTCCTACGCTGACAATGTTGCAGCCAAATTTCACACTAAGTGGATTTGTCTTTCAGGACGATTGTTTATGCAGGCTGGTTAAGTTAATGTGAATTATTGTATTGGTTTATTAAGTTTTCTATTCTATTTTTAGATTGTTGGCATTTGAGTTCACTTTATGCTCTAGAAGAAGTTATATAAAGGGTAGAGAAACCAAGTTTCAGAAATGCGTGCAATCCTGCAGGCACGTTTTCCCTAACGTTAGCTTTTCCTGTAAGCGCCTAACTAACGACTTAATAATATCGTAATTAGCAATTTCAGCTATATATTGAAGACTTGTATAGCATTGTTTAAAAGGTTATATTGTTTCTTAACAAAATACATATTTTCATAAGAGGGCCTTATATGTCGGATTGTTTGTGAAAGCAATGTTGAAAAGTTGTTAAATGTCCTTTAAGAGCTAAAACAACTGTATGACATTTATGCAAATTATTATACTCTCTATATTCCAAATGTATGAAAGGTTTTACACATTATTTTTGTATTTTCAAAAAAAGTGGTTGTGGTTTGCAGGTTCATAAGTAAAAACTGATATTTTCATTTAAAAAAAAAGGTTGTATTCATTTTAGTAGTGTTACACCAACAATCTAGTCTTTATTCTCTCATAAAGTTAGCTGGACCTACCTCTCAAGCTTTCTTGAACTGCTTTTTCCCTTTGACCCTATACAGCGCCAAACTGACATTCAGCGTCATTCGTTCTCTATAAATACTATATACATACTTATCTGCAAAAACATTTATGAGGGTGGTTCGGGATTTTTTTGTAGAGTTGGGGAGTGCTAGCTTTCCCTTCAAGAGATCGTTTGTGTTCTGTATAAGGGTGACTCAGTCAGAAGTGGATTAAGAGGGTAACTCAGTCTCTTTACACATGTTGCCTCACATTGAATTTGGTGGAGCAGGGCCTCTAGCTCAATTCAAACTTGTGGTTCAACTCTCTCATTTATAGCCAGGGAACCCTTGACTTTCTGATGCTGGTACTTTAGTTGACTGAAACCCTAGACCTGCTGAAACATCTACCATCGCTCTCCCATATCACATTAGCACTTTATGGCATGGTTACTGACGTTTACTTTCCCTGCACAGGTCAGTCATGCAAGGCATGGTAGACTTGGACAGGAAAAATAAAGGAGACTTACATTCAAGAAATGCCAAGCCTCCCAAAAAATATTACAGCTGCTCTGCACTCATTTGTACCTTCAGTGCATCGAGTGTCCTGAGGGATGCACAGAGGCCAAGGTATGCAGGCAGCCCTAAATGAACTCCTCCACTAAAAGAGCTGGCCTGGCAGTCTGAAGGACCACACACCAACTATTAATTAAAAAACGAACTCTGAAACCCTGATAGAAACAATGGCCATCAGAATAAGGGTATCCGACTGCCCGTCCCATTTAGAGCAGAGGGACTGATGTCTCTCCATCACTGTAGGAACAGAATAAACATAACGACCCCCCCACCTCACATCCTGCAAGAAAAGTTGTTTTTCAGAAAGAAACTCCTGCTTTGCAAGTTTATTTCTGAGAAACAAAAAGGTTTGGTACCTGGCTGTCAGAAACATGGCGGATCTGTCCTAAAGTTTTTCTACTTTCACAGGAGCTGCTATGGCAGCACTTCCTGTGAGGGCACAGAGATCAGCACATTATAAATGCATAGGAATGTTTACAGGCATGGATGGTGCTCTGGAACTAGTGAAAGACAGAGATTGGGGAAGGCGCAGCAACCTTTACGTTCAGAAACGGGACTCCTTCCCTTTAATGAATGCATATAATATAATTTGTACAATGTGAAAAGTGGACAATCATTTGGTTGTGAGACCCATAGATTAGAGGTATTGAACTCATCTGTAAAGAATTAACCTAGAGGTGACAGAAGGTGAGTCTCACCCTGTCACGGATATATATTCTTAGGGCATTACTGTTAGTCCTCAAGTATTTTGATTGGATGCCACTGATCATTTCTCTAATTTGAGCCAGTGGTTGCTGGTGGTGCCCACTGTCTCTCCTTTTTTGAGGACTTGTACTTATTTTTCATCATCAGAGTTTGGTCCAAAGCAAGAGAGAGAAAAACACAAAAGAGGAAAAAAAAAGGGGATTCAAAACATGGGATAGCAGTGACAAAGGGTGAAAGGAGTAGGGGTGGGCAAAGAATTCCGCTCCGCTGGCAGAGTTCACTAAGTTTTCCCACTTTGCACTTGTTAAGCGTGAGAAATCACTAACTTGGCAAGCGTGAGTGAGTTTTCTGAACGCGAGCAGTTGCAGTAGGCTGCGACCACTCACAATGAGAAAACTGCGGCTCTCCTTGAGGAAGCTGCCACTCGATTACAAAATCTAGTCGAGTGGCAGAAAGAAGTTAGCACCCTCCAACGCTCCACATGATGCCGTTTGCACTCAATTTACAGCTAAGGAGAGACTCCCATACCGAAAATCAGTGCTAACAGCGTGACATACCCAAACTCAACTGCTCGTGAAAATCCACATAGCGCAGCAGAGTTTTTTTGGCACTTCGCGGAGTTCCGCACGGCAGAACTCTGCACACTCTACCCAGGCCTGGAAAAGAGGGATAAAAAAAGAACCTGTAGAAGTGAAATAAACAGACAGGAAGCATCTGATGATGGATTCAAGAAGGATGAGGTGGATTCTAGACTAAGCAGCCATGGTAAACAAAGCCAATAGCACAGGCTGCAGACTTTTGAGCAAACAAAATCTTGCGCCACAGCACATACTGTAAGAAAAAATGGCTTTTTGCATTTATTCCCCAAGCTTTTACCCTCATTTGGACAATTAGATGGTCGTTTTCTGACTCTGTATATGCCCTGGGACCTGCTAACCAGGCCCAGGACCAGTGTTATGTCTAAAAGGTATATGGTAATTAGGAGTAATTACAATTGGTTCTGACAACCTACATGTAGAACCCTAGTATATGGCAGGGCATATAGGTTTAGAGACCCCAGTGGATTTCATGCACCTAGGTGTGAACTGCTGTGGCGTCTGATGTCATATTAAAGCCAGCCCTCCATTGCAAGCTGGTTTTGAAATAAAACTATGTCCAAGTCTTACTTTGTAATTAAAAGTACTTCTAAAGTCTAGAACTGCCTTTCTATTGCATATAGGGCATTCCTAAGGTCTAATGTAGGTGCTGCAAGTGTAGGGTATCTTGTTATAAAAAGCAAGGACATTATAAAAGATGTTTATATGCCTGGAAAAAAACACAAATTTTGTATTCCCCATTGTGGTGCTGCTAGCTCCATAGGATAACAAGGGAAGGCTAGATTAAACTTTAATAAAGTCTAACTAAGCTAGAACAGTAGTTTAAAGTATCAAAATAATAGTTATAATATATCAAACAACTTGCCAAGGTCTGATTTATTATAACTATTGGAGGAAAGTAGGTTTAGAACTTGCTTTCTTGAAGTTACCTAAAGCAGCCCTGTAGCAGCCTCTTATGATTGGTCAGCCTTTGACAGCCTGACAAAACTGCTCCCTGATTAGGTGTGAAGGGGCCTGGGCCGAAACAATAGAGATATCTGGTGCGAGGAGATCTGGTGCCTGCAGATGCCAGGACAGGAAAAGGGTCTGGTTAGCCAAACTGGTCTTCAGAGGGAGAAGCACCAATAGTATGGGAACCAGGCCCACCCCCACTTCCTGCAACCCCAGCCAGATGGAAGCCTCTCTAAATAGATTACGAGAGGGGGTGAAAGGAGGGTGTATGGGAAAGTTAGCCACCCCAGTGGGTTGGGTTAGCCAGATTTGAACTCTGCAAAGATGTGCATTCTGGGACAGAAATATGCCACACTTCCCAGGAAGTGTTCATGGAAGTGGTCATAACAGTGAGTGGCAACTTGAGCCCACTTGTCGGGGTCCTCCCTTCTTGCCAGCCCAGAATCAGGAATAAATATGGGAGATCTGCTCAGCACTTCAGATTCTTATCTGGAAATATCAAGAGAAGAATGGCTACCCTGCTGAACTCCTGGTCTGCACCCCAAGAAGACTGAACTCATAAGGAATGCACCTGCTGCACACTTAGGGCTTCACAAAATATGACTTTGCCTGGCTTCAAAAGGAATGAGGTATGGACTACTTGAAAGCAAAAGGTACAACAAAGCTTCAAGAAGTTACCTACATCAACTCTAAAACAAGCCCAGCTCACCAGCATCACCTGGACTTTAAAGACCAGAAGCATTGTGGGAATTGTAGTCCCAAACCTCCAAGAGGCAAATCAGAGCTTCTGGACCATTGGCTTGTGTTGTGGACCCTCAAAGACCCAAAGGAGACGTTCTGGAAGAAGATCCATAGGTTTGCAAACATTTAGACAACTTTTGTCAAAAAAGCTCTGTAAGATCACCGACTTCGATGGCAAGAGTAAAGCAGTCAATGATGAAGACAAAAACCTCCAAGACTTACTGAGTTATTGTGCCTAAGCAAGCTGCTGTCGTCTATCTGAAAGTCAGATTGCCAAGGACGACTGCTTGAAGGCAAGAGAAAAAGCTCCAAAAAAGTGACTAAGCGTGAAGATAAAAACTTGACCATCCCCAACCACACTTTGTATCTGACAAGCATTCCTTCACAGTGAGCCTAAAACTTTGACTTTGTCTAGGTCCAGCATGACCAGATAGCTGAGGTGATGCTTTTCACTTTTAGGAGCTAGAGAGCACATTTTTTATTTAATCTTCTATACAATGATGTTGGATTTTTATTGTGTGTTGTGTCTTACTTATTAACTGTCCTGTTAAATGCTTTACACACCTGTCTCCTAAGTTAAACCTGACTGCTTGTCAGCCAAACTACCAAGGAATAATTTATTGAGACTTTCGACCTTATTTGTGATTGTGGTGTTATTGCTGGCTGTAGGTATATACCTGCACCTACTAACAAACCACTTTCCAACACTTACTTTTTCATAAAGTAAGTACTGCTCAGCAATAAACCCAAGCCCAGAATTCGTCTTAAGCATGTGGTTTTGTCTAAGTTATTGGGACCAGGAAGAAGAAATGGGTGAGGTGCAGCTGCTACCGCTAAGCCTTTATCAAATACCTGACTCAGCTATACTCCCGTCTGATCTGTTTTTCATTGTCACTTCCCCTCCATCCTAACTCAACCTACAACCTTTCCCTCTAACCAGCAAAAGGCTTTTATAGCAAACGGATAGTCACATTAATACCAAAATAGGAAACTGGGTTGAAATTTCTTCATTCCGTTCTTTATTTAAAAAAATTGTTTAGCCAGTGTATGGACACCATACAGAAACTGTCCATATGGTATTCCACTAGAAAACATTGTGGGACAAACCCATAGTGGTAAAAAATATTGAATATTAAGGAACAAAATATTGTGAAGGCACATTTAAATAGGTAGGCATATATTTACTATATTTAAAGGACATGCATCGTAGATGTAACTTGGTGCAATATATATCTATCTCTATATATCTATATACGCCGCAGGTTTCACACAGACACCAAGATCGCACTCCAGGACGGTGATTCACAAGAAAGGTTTATTCGGCCGAATAAACTGTTCTTGTGAATCACTGTCCTGGAGTGGTGTCCGTGTGAAACCTACATGCTTGTTTTTTCATGTTAGCGGGTTTCCGGCTTCCTGCAGTATCGCACCGACCTCGTGAGGTGGAAGCAATCAGCATCAGCTGGGTGGATGTTATTTTATTTTATATATATATATATATATATATATATATATATATATATATATATATATATGTGTGTGTAAAAACCTAGTGGCAGTCCCCAGAAGGTAGTTATAGTAAGGACTTAGGGCCTGATTACAACTTGGGAGGAGGTGTTAATCCGTCCCAAAAGTGACAGTAAAGTGACGGATATACCACCAGCCGTATTACGAGTTCCATAGGATATAATGGACTTGTAATATGGCTGGTGGTATGTCCGTCACTTTACCGTCACTTTTGGGACGGATTAACACCTCCTCCAAAGTTGTAATCAGGCCCTTAGTTTCTATAGAAAAAGCAGTTTTTTGCTTTCCTATATCTGTTGTGAAGCTTGACACATCTCCACGAAATAAAAAAAATAAAAAAATAAAATTCAACAGCTAGTGAGCTGCTGTCTGGAAACTTTCGGGGTGATCGATCAAGTGAGGGCCAAGATAAAGAGGGGTGAAATTTAGAGCGTTTCCATTGTTAATTCCCATAGGAAACATTGAACAGCGATAGCGCAAAAACCACTGGACAGAATTTGGCAGACAGGTAGCTCTTGGCCCAGAAAGAGCCCTATTTGTTATTTGGTGTAAATTCTTTCAGTAGTTTTTGATAAATTTAAGGAAATCCAAATTGGTACACCTAGGGACTCGAAGGCTCCGCAAACCCTCCCAATCTCTTGCAGAGATCTGATTGGTTGCCAACACTTCAACAAGGAAATATTGGCAGCAATCTTGGGACTCTGCGTGAGGGGAGTCCCTGGAAAAAAAGGTAATAAATAAGAAAAGGTTAGGGTAGAGACATCCTGACCCCTTAGCTCTGGTGCTGGGGTCCCAGAGGGAACCCTGCAGATCAAAAAAGCATCTATTTTTTTAATTTTTTGCCAAAAGTCATGGCGGATCAGTTGAATTTTTTTTTTAAAAGAGCAGGCTTCTGCTCTTCTTTTAAATATAGCCCCTGGGAGGGCCAGGTCCCGGAGGCTTTGAGAAAGGAGGGGGCACAATGCCCCCTCCTAGGGATTCTGTTAGCCCCAGTGACTACCAGCTCCCAAGGGAGGATCAGGACGAACAATACAGGGGGACCACGTGGCCCCCCACAGCCCAGGGGCCACCATCTCCCCGGGACAAAAAATGTTTTCATTTGGGGCAGTCCTGTGCCCTGCCTAAGGGACTGCCACCCCCCCCCGGGATAAATTGAATCGGTTTGTGGGAGGCCGCCACCTCTGCTGGGCAAAAATTAAATAAATTCAGCAGTTATAGTTAGCGTTATTTCAAGTAACTAGAACTTGCGTCCTAAGGTAACTAAAGCTCTCGCCCTCGCCAGGCACAGCTAATTACCTCACAAATTACAACAGTTATGACATTTTTCATAACATCATCGATAATGTCACTGTAACATCTGCAGTAAAATTACTGATCACATAACTGTGCATGGTGGGGGTGTGAGTTATAGTTACTTTATGGCTCAAATTATGGTTACTTGAAATAACTCTAACTATAACTGCTGAAATTCTCTGACTTTGTGCCCGGCCCTCCCACAACACCAGGAACACCACCTTTTTGGGGCTAATTGAATTGTTGGAGTGGGGTTGCGTGGCCCTCCTCAAGGTACCATAGATTGCTCTTGGGACCACTACCACCCCACAGCTGGCTACTGCTATGTCCCTAGGTACCCACCGTCGGGACATAGCTGCTTGCTCTGACTTGGTGGGAGCTTTAACAGCCCTCTCCAAGTTAGAGCAAACACTTCACTTTCTGCAAGTGAGAGCTGTCAAACATCTCTCACTTTCAGAATATGAAGTTTTCATCTGTTTCCCTGCATGTAAATATGCATGCAGGGAAACAGGTGAAAACATTGCTCCACCATGGAGGGAGCTGCTTTTTAAAGCAGTTTCCTTCTTCTGGGGCAATGCCAGCTTCCATAAGGTGCGGGGAGTCGGCTAGAACTGCGGTGGCCTTGAAGCTCCCCCATGGTCTTCTCAGTCTCACTCTCACTCCCATCCCATAATCATAACGGGATGGAAGAGAGAGAGACTGAGAGAGATAGAGATTGTCATTGCAATGGTCTTTCCATCCAATAACTTCAAAGAGTCAGACTACCAAGATGTTTGGCACGAATGTTATAGTTACATTTGGATGCAGAGCACAACAGAGTCACTTCTGGCCTAATGGTCAAGGTCTTGTGCTGACACTCAGTAGGCTGAAGATTCAAATCCTAGTATCGCTTTGCAGTGTGTTTGTTTATTTTCTAATATTTTCATTGTTAAACATTCTTATTGATGGAACATTTAAGTATTTTTCCCTTCAAAATCTGGGGGTTAAACGTCAATGTCATAGCTAAGTCTGGCAGCATTTACTGGGGAGGCATCTCTGGCCTAGTGGTTAAAGTCTCAAGCATGCACACTAAATGCTAAGAGTTCTAGTCTAGGTGAATCTGTGGTCACTTCCTGCTCTAGTGTCTTTTCAACTATAAATATTTAAGTTACATACTGAAAGGTGATCTCACTCTTTTTAATTGACAAAACACTTTTCTTATCAATTTGTCAGGCAATATCTCATTCTAAGTATATCATTCATCAAGCCTAAATCGCTCTCTGTCTCTTAATCTCTCACCTTTTCTCTCTCTTTCTCAGGGTTGGGTGGTTAGGGGAGTTGGCGGCAGGGACAGGCTGCAGGCAAGGCCCTGCAGTCAACCCCACTGCAAACGTCCGTGGCGCAAGTTTGGGTGGTTATAGCAGGTTGGCAACAGGTCCATAGGTAACTATAGCTTGCGCCCTCACCATGCGCTGCTAATTACCCCAGATATTTCAGCACTGCTGACATCTTTTATAACATCATTGATAAAATAACTGTAATATTTGTTTACATTTTTCATTAACAACTTGTGCATGACAGGAGCACGAGTTATAATTAGCTTAGGGCATAAGTTATAGTTACTTGAAATATCTATAACTGGTGAATTTCTAAGGTTTTGTATGAGTAAATTCAGAACCTAGCTATAATGTCCCTGTAACCTATGATTCTTTTCAGTAAATCTCTGTTTTTTTAACATCTATTTCCTATTATGTCCCTGTAACCTTTGTTTTTGAAATGTATATATATATATATATATATATATATATATATATATATATATATATATAGCCAAGGTACATATATATCAAGCTATACTCACTTATCTTCTCAAGATTTTGGTCCTCGAAATCTAGGCCTCAATATTTTGACCCCTATGTTATTTATCTTGATATTTTATCAAACAGCCGTCCTCACAGTAGCCATATCTGTGTTATTGTAATGGGATAGATATGCGCAGTTATTTGATCAGCGTATGTGTAGTTACCAGATGCTACACGAGGTCTACTATATTAGCAGCCTGTCCTACTTTTACTAATTTCATGTAAATTGTATGCGCTGAAAATATTGCTGTTTAAACTCCCAGTCACATTAAGTGAAATGGAGTGCCTGAACTAATAAATTTCCCCAAAGCCTATTTGTTTTAGAGAAGAATTTATTGCAGCAGTAATAACTGTCAGAGCCAGAGCGTGGTTAAAGTGCTGGAGACAGGGCCTGCTGCACGTGGTATCTATCACACTATTGACTTCCTGACAGAGGCACTGAGAACTCTTTTGTCATAGAGTCTTGCACTCAGAGCCGAGACTTCGATCGATACAGGGGGGCTCTGGTGTCCAAACTGTCAGACTCTTTTAGGGCGGGCTGTTCTTCTATTAGACAGAGAGGACTGCAGCATTCGTGTCCTTAGCAAATCAGATTTAGTGGGGGCTTTCAGATGAATTAGTAGCATTTGTGTTAATTGACATTTCTACTTAATGTAACAAGCGAGCGAGTTAAAGGGAAGTGCCAAAGTGTTACCCTATCACAGCCTATTAGAGATCCCTTGCACTTAAACCTCAAAACGGCAATTTATTTTGCGGTGTCAGTGAATGGCTTTCTCTGATTTTTTTAAAAAAATATTTGATGTATCCTCAAGAAAGGAAATACTGTAGCTGTAACAGGTAAACGATTATGGGCCTCTTTACAAGGTGACAGGAGTTTGGACGCGGCGATACCGGGGAACAGAATTACCGTTTCTGGCTGGTATCTTAACCCCAACTCTGGGCCTCACGAGCTGTTGATCCCAGAGTTGGAAGCTACATGAGGTCCTGGTATGACCAGGTTAAAATTCATATGCAAATCCATGTTCCAGGCCCAATAAGGGGCCCTTTTCCACTTTCTTTTCCACCTTTTCTGAGCTGGTTAACAGGAGTGGGGGCAGGAGAAATTAGTGTTGTAGTGCAAAGAGGGATGCAGAGGACAGGGCAGGCTCCCGTGAAGCTAGGAAGAGCGCTGAGAGCTCCACCAATAGTTGGAGACATTCGGGGCAGTGCCTAAGTACCCAGGCCCTGTCTCGTGCTGACAGATGTTTTATTCAGTACGGAGCTACACTGCACCAGGCCAAACCAGGCCTTTGAATGGTGGGACTATTTGGCAACTCATCAAACATAGCGATATCCCTTATAGGGATAATGTACCACCATACTCAAAAAGAGGCCCTGTGTAATTTGGCACAACGGGGCATATTTACAAGACCCTTGCGCCACACTAGTGTAATTTTTCTTTCGCTAATGTAACAGTACGGAGGCAATTTCCTCAGGACATATTTACAAAGTGGCGCAATGAATGCTTTGCACCACTATGTAAACCCTTCCCACATTATGCCTTAACCAGGCATAATGTTTACAAGGAGGGCATTCCAGTGCAGAGAGGCCCGAAAAAATGGCACAGTAAAATTACATTTCACCGCACCATTTTGTTCATCATTTTTAACACTTGCTCAGAGCAGGAATTAAAATGACACACCCATTATATTCAATGGTCCTCCCTGTGCTTTTCTGGTCAGGCAACAAGAATTTTGACGCTAGTGTAGCAAAGCCCCACAATACCGTAAAAAATGATGACGCCATTGTGCTAACGACTGCCTTGGTGTGCCTTTTTGCAAATATGTCGCAACCATTGTGTCGTTAGGAGATAGTAGGGTGGGCGCAAGAAAAGTGGCGTATTATCTATGATGCGCCACTTTCTTGTAAATATGCCCCATAGTTTCAAGGGGTATGCAGACCAACTAAGCATAGCTTAGTTATCAGTTGGACAAACAGCATATAAATATTGATCTGTGGATGGGTGCTTGCATGGAAGAAAACCGAGCAAAGCTGTGGGTAGATGGATGGATGGATGGAAGGATGGTTATTACAGAGTAGTCAATCCACCCTTAAGCTTCACTTTTGCCTTTTTTAATAAACAGAGCATTTTGGGATCATGTGTAGCTTTTGCAGCGCATTCCTAAATCTGCTTAAAGCTTTCCCAAAGTGAAACTTGCCCACTTTTGTTTGACGTGTGTACAGATGTGGTAAGGGGAACAGAATTACATGAGGGTCCAGAAACTCACTTTTGTTTCATTCACATTTGCATACGGATGTGTTGGAAAACTGGAGAGTGCAAAAAAAACTGGAGATAACAACATAATAATTAGGGATATAATTTTGTTTTACATTATGGATTGGTAGCATGCCACACCACCTCAGGGAAAGCATTCGAATTATACTTTCAACTGCTGGCTAACATGGCAGGAACTAGCTTGATAAAACACAAATGTTTACATTGTCAGATGTGGCGTCACAGACACAGGGCCATATTTATACTTTTTGACGCAAAACTGCGCTAACGCAGTTTTGCGCCCAAAAAATTAGCGCCGGTTAACGCCATTCTGAAGCGCCATGCGGGCGCCGTATTTATTCAATGACGTTAGCCGGCGTTAGCCGCCGGCGCTGTCTGGTGTGCGTTAAAAAAAACGACGTACAACAGGCAGCGCCGGCGTAGGGGGAAAATGGCGTATGGGCGTCCACAAATGGTGAAAGTCAGGCTGAGGCAAAAAAATCGCCTCAACCCGATTTGCGCCATTTTTTTACAACGCCCATCCCCCATTGAAATGACTCCTGTCTTAGCAAAGACAGGAGTCATGCCCCCTTGCCCAATGGCCATGCCCAGGGGACTTCTGTCCCCTGGGCATGGTCATTGGGCATAGTGGCATGTAGGGGGGCACAAATCAGGCCCCCCTATGCCAAAAAAAGAAATAAAAAAAAATACTTACCTGGACTTACCTTAATGTCTCTGGGATGGGTCCCTCCATCCTTGGGTGTCCTCCTGGGGTGGGCAAGGGTGGCAGGGGGTGTCCCTGGGGGCAGGGGAGGGCACCTCTGGGCTCATTCTGAGCCCACAGGTCCCTTAACGCCTGCCCTGACCCAGGCGCTAAAATCCGGCGCTAATGCGGGTTTTTTAGACCCGCCCACTCCCGGGCGTCATTTTTGCCCGGGAGTATAAATACGACGCATATGCATCGGAGTCATTTTTTAAGACGGGAACGCCTACCTTGCATATCATTAACGCAAGGAAGGTGTTCACGCAAAAAAATGACGCTAACTCCATGAACTTTGGCGCTAGACGCGTCTAACGCCAAAGTATAAATATGGAGTTAGTTTTGCGTCGAATTTGCGTCGAAAAAAACGACGCAAATTCGGTGCAAACGGAGTATAAATATGCCCCACAGTCTTTATCCAAATGTTTGTTTCACCATCTTGTGTGGAAATGCTCTTCCCATAGGTGACATCCTGAACAGAACTATGCAAGCATACCTGAATAGACACTCCCAGCCTCTATGTCAACCATTTTGTAACTGAAGTCATCTTCACATTGGGCTATAGCAGTCTCTTCTCCGCCTTGTGTCTTTGCCTCTTCTTCACTATCCTCCAGTTAGCAACCTTTTTCTGTGCTATATTTTGTGCCAAAGGACAGTGGCCTGCCCTCACACAATGGATTGCCAAACCCCCTACTGGGACCCTGGCAGACAGGATGGACCTGAAAGGGAACCTTGTGCACTTCTAAGCCACTCTTTGAAGTCTCCCCTACTTCAAAGGCACATTTCAGTATATAAACTCCCTAGTATCCCTGGGAAATGAGGAAATGGTGCCACAAACACACATGCCTGCCAATACTTCCAAGTATAGGTAGTGGATCACCATTAATGGGCAAAAGGTGAAGGCTCTGTGTGACACAGGAGCCAGTATGACTACTGTCAGGGGTCAGTTGGTGTCAGCGGAGCAGGTCATCCCCAATACATTCCACCAGGTCATAGTCGCTGACAATCGTGAGAGTCACCTACCGGTGGCACTCATTCCCTTTGAGTGAGGGATGGTCTCTGGTACTCTAAAAGTAGCTGTGAGTCCTGCCATGCCTGTAGATTGTCTATAAGGCAATTATCTTGAGCATAGTACCTGGAAGGAGGTGGAGCTCAGGTCCCACCTGCAGATGTTAGGTTTGCCTGAATGGGACTGCATGACCACACGGTCCATGGCTGCCTCGTAAGGGAGTCAACGGTGTCTAGTGCCTGGAACAATCGCCCAGGCAACTGCAAAGAGGAAGGGCAAGGGGCACGGGAAACCAGACCCAGACATTCCCGCAGTGGTTAACGGGATCCCAGAGGAGGAGGCCCTTGAGCCAACTGGGGAGGACATCGCCCCCTGGGCAACTTGTCTGAACTTGCTGGCTGGCAAGTAGAAGGTGGGCCAACCAGGGAGGAGTTATGCAAAGCGCAGAAAGAGTGCCCCACTCTTGAGGGTTTGAGGCAACAGGCCGCAACCCAGGAAACAGGTGAAGTCTCTGGCGATCACCATATCTATTGGGATAATGATCTCCTTTACAGTGAGCAACACCACAAAATAAAATGATGGACGGAGTGTAGAAACTTTTCAAACACTCACCCTCAGTCACAGATCTGGGTTTAATCCATCGTTATTTTGCTCGCCACGTCACCCCAGTTTAGACCCAGCCATATGCAAATCAGTCTTGACCCTGTTCCCCATGGGAACAGTCCAGCCCGAACTGCTAGGCCAGGTCCTCCCTGGACAGGAAACAAGCATCCTGGGACCGGTTTCAGGGTATCACCCTTCATCAGCCAGGCTAGCTTGAATCCAGTGGCGCAGCAAGCAAGGGACCCACGTCTGGGCATACCCCTGCCACATAGGGCGCACAAAGCAACATCACAAAATAAAATAAAATGTTGGACGGAGTGTAGAAACTTTTCAAACACTCACCCCCAGTCACAGATCTGGGTTTAATCCATCATTATTTTGCTCACCACGTCACCCCAGTTTAGACCCAGCCATATGCAAATCAGTCTTGACCCTGTTCCCCATGGGAACAGTCCAGCCCGAACTGCTAGGCCAGGTCCTCCCTGGACAGGAAACAAGCATCCTGGGACCAGTTTCAGGGTATCACCCTTCATCAGGCTAGCTTGAATCCAGTGGCGCAGTAAGCAAGGGACCCATGTCTGGGCATACCCCTGCCACATAGGGCGCACAAAGCAACATCACAAAACAAAATAAAATGATGGACAGAGTGTAAAAACTTTTCAAACATTCACCCCCCAGTCACAGATCTGGGTTTAATCCATCGTTATTTTGCTCGCCACGTCACCCCAGTTTAGAACCAGCCATATGCAAATCAGTCTTGACCCTGTTCCCCATGGGAACAGTCCAGCCCGAACTGCTAGGCCAGGTCCTCCCTGGACAGGAAACAAGCATCCTGGAACCGGTTTCAGGGTATCACCCTTCTTCAGCCAGGTTAGCTTGAATCCAGTGGTGCAGCAAACAGGGCACCCACGTTTGGTGTAAAGGACTCGCCTTGCTATTGCCCTGCTGCCTTGTTGCTCTCTGGCACTGCTGCAAAGTGCTCTCTATGGGCTTGGATTCAGCTTGCCTCCTGTTTCCTGAAGTCTAAGGGCCAAAAAGACTTCATCTCTATGAAGAACTCCTTGGGCGTTGAAAATCGATGCACAGCCTGCCGGAATTGATGCACATCCTGCCCTGCGGTAAGAAAATCACTGCATCCCCGAACCAAAATGACGCAGCTTGGCTCTCCGAGTGGAGATCAACGCAGCACCACCGTTGCAACCGGAACTTCTACGCACGGCCCACAGAATCAACGCATTGCCGTACCGGAACAACGCAGCCTGACTTCCTGCGAGAGGAATCGACGCAGCGCCTGCGTTCCGACAGAAATTTCCCTGCATCGCCCACCGGATCGACGCAGCTCCTGTAACTTCATCCTGCATGCCCAGGATTTCTCTGCAACGTCCCCGGGGTGCGCGATTGCCCCGCAACCCTATGAGGATCCAACCCTGCACGCTGGAAAGCTATGCAAAGCATTGACGCATCATCTGTGTGCCCCCGGAGAAACTGACGTACACCTCCCCGTTTTCCACTCATCTCCTCCTCTGCGGTCCTGTGCGGATGCAAACCAGGTACTTTGTGCTTGCAAGAGACAGTTATGGCTTTTTTAAGAACTAAAGAGCCTATCATTTTTAACAGTGCTATTTCAACATATACTTTTCAAATCTGGATCATTTTGACCTGTTTTTTTATCAGATAAATTTCTTATATTTTTATAAACCTGCGTGGTGTCTTTTTGTAGTGTTCCACTGTGTTATTGCATGATTTATTGCACAAATACTTTACATGTTGCCTTCTAAGTTAAGCCTGACTGCTCAGTGCCAATCTACCAGAGGGTGGGCACAGGACAATTTGGTGTGTGATTTACCATGATTAGAGTGAGGATCCTTGCTTGAGAAGGTGTAACCTGACTGCCAACCAAATACCCCCTTTCTAACGGGGTGTTGATTTAGTTCAGTACATATTTTAAAATCAGAGAAGTGCCCCCATGTGCAATTTTCTAGGTCTGCATAATAAGCTAAAAGAATCCTAGAAGCTGATGAAGACTGGTCCGTAGGATACTTCCTGTTAGGTGGGCGTGAAGGAAAAACGACATATTGACTTTTAGTGACTGCCATTTAACAACAGATTGCTGCTTGGATGTCTAAGGGGGTCATTCCAAGTTTGGCGGGCGGCGGTTGCCGCCCGCCAAACTTCCCCCGTCAAAAGACCGCTCCGCGGTCAGAAGACCGCGGGGGCCATTTCGACTTTCCCGCTGGGCCGGCGGGCGCCCACCAAGGGAGCGCCCGCCGGGCCAGCGGGAAAGGCCCTGCAACACAGGAGCCGGCTCCGAATGGAGCCGGCGGTGTTGCAGGGGTGCGACGGGTGCAGTTGCACCCGTTACGATTTTCACTGTCTGCTCAACAGACAGTGATAATCATGCTGGGGCCCTGTTAGGGTGCCCCTGCACTGACCATGCCAGCGGCATGGGCAGTGCAGGGGCCCCCAGGGGCCCCACGACACCCGTTCCCGCCATCCTGTTCCTGGCGGTCAAAACCGCCAGAAACAGGCTGGCGGGAAGGGGGTCAGAATCTCCATGGCGGCGCTGCAAGCAGCGCCGCCATGGAGATTCAGCCCAGCCAGGGGTAATCCGGCGGGAAACCGCCGGATCACCTTTTCTGACCGCGGCTTTACCGCCATGGTCAGAATGGGCAGGAAAGCACCGCCAGCCTGTTGGCGGTGCTTTCCGTCGGTCAAGGCCCTGGCGGTTTTTACCGCCAGGGTCGGAATGACCTCCTAAATCCTTCATGTTAAAATAGCTGCACCGAGATATATGGCTATCACCAACCATCCCCACTGATTGTAGTAGAGTGATTGACATGAGCCTGATGAAATGTTAAAATGCTTCTCTGAATCAAATCTGTTGTGCAATTTAAACGTAGAACTTGTAGCACATGTGTTAATATACAAGGAATAATGCTAGCTATCGAGCAAATTCTGAGGTAGGTATGTAATATTCTATGAGGCTGTTGTATAATATTAAATCAAGGGAATGTTAGAGTTGCTGCTCCTTTTCAGGTCGCTCACTTTCACCACTCTTTCTCGTAGTTTGTGTAATCGACCTCAATCCATTTTTAGGTTTGACGCAGAGAACTATATCTGACTCAGGGGAGGCTTTACCTGTCTTACCATGCTTGTGTATTATAAATATCATAAATTAAAAAAAATATAGACATCAAAACAAACATAAAGTTGTCTTGGGTCACTTCTCTTCATCCATTGGCCTCTTCACCAGTCATTTATATTTTGTTTTGATCTAGCAAACATTTTAGTCCTGTCCCTGTGATCATCTATACATGACCGTGTACACATTATTTCAATCAAAGTACTAATAGTTCATATGTCAATCGGTGCAGTGAAAGCCATATTAATGTCCATTCACTGTAGGTTAATGTTCATTCCCCACTGGTTATAGGACTTAAAGCCTGTGCTATAGTCTGGTCAGTTTATGTTTAACAGATTAATTAATTTCCATCTCATAGTTTATGAAGCTAATTAACAGTTTGCATTTAAACTATAAACGATTTTAAGTAAGGAATATTTTCAAAGTGATGTGCAAATGTAGAAAATGCAGCAATCCTTTATAGCTACATGGAAGAGTTAAGGGAATCTTTTCTTTTTGAATTTATTGTAACATGGACAATTCTGGTAGCTCATTAATAATGAGTTTATGGTTTAGGATGCTAAATGTGTATTAAATGCTTAAATGAATGTGCTGCTTTAATTCACTTACTTTAGCCTAAGTGAGGCCTACAAGGCCCTGCTTTGTGATTGTACAGAAAATGTTTAGTCATTCTTGCTAACGTGAACTTTCTTTCAGACATCGCTCCCATGAGAAAGCTAGCATGATAATAGATGTTCTATTATTTTACACATAGAGAGCTTGGGAACCGGGACTTGATCACAGTACAATCGGAACTGATGAACTGGTAACATACAGTTGTTTCAACGCACATGGACAAGTCAAGATGGAATGTTTTTTCCCTTTTGGTAATGAGAGCTTTAGAAAATGTTGCAGTCTGTGTCCCATGATCAATTTCTATTGGATGTTACATCTTCTGTGTCATGTGGAGTGATGGATTAACAAATCGTTTTGCCCTAGGAACTTTAATATAATGTGCCCCAGATGGACCTGCAGCACTCCAGCTTTCTCCCTTTTGAGAGACAACTTCTTCTTATCCTGTTGCCTGAACCCCTTGGACTCTGAGAGGTATAGTCTTCTCTACCTTTTCCCCTTTCAAGTTCCTGTTAAGATGTAGAGGTGTTTCCCTTGACCCAGAAAAGAAGACTCTTGTCCAAGCTTCTGAAATGCTGACACCTTCTTTTTTATTTCCATTTGGCCCACTTTAATTAGTATCCTCTTACGAAATCTTTTTCTCTTTTTTGTGTTTTTGCCTTTTTGCCCCCATGTGTTTAGCCCAGCACATGTTAATCTTTGGTTGGGTAGTCTGCAGTGTTTTCCTAGCCCAAATGAGCTATATTTAGATGATATTAAATTGTCTTAACACTTGTAAGAACTGAACAGCACTTAATTTCTGTACATCAGGTGATTTGTCTGATGTTTTGTGTTGTTTTTGTTGAATGTTTAGTTCTCCTAATGTTGTGTTTGATTAAATATTTTCCCTCGTCTTGCTCAACACTTGGTGATCATGTATCTTTATAATAATTTTGTCTTAAGTATTGTCTACATAGCTTTGAGTTTAAGCTTGTAATACAACCCCCTAACTTTATTCTAGACTGGAGTTTTCCTTGTGTGGCCACATTGATCATACTGTCATATTTGACTTGGTTTGCTGTTTAATCTAATGCCTTTTCCTCCACATCCTTATGCTGGGCCAAAAGATTTATTGACTCCATTTAAAACATAATCCTGTGAAGAAGAAATGCTACAGCAAAACTGGTAGCCAACGTCTGGTTTGACCCACAAAGGAAAGACATTTTGTGCATAGTTTTATCAAGATAGGATTAGTCCCATACGATCTGCTCACTTCAACTTTGCCCACCCCGAATTCTGTCCCATGATGCATTGCAAAGATTGATGAAGTTTCAGCTTCAGTTCTGCAAGAGCCTTATGTGTGATTATTATTAGGGTTGGCGCTTGTATTGCTTTTAGTCTTATGATTGTGGTAAAGTATGATGTTGTGAAGTGCTTTGTAGAGTTTCTGAAGGTGTGTGATTGTGGTGCTTATTGCTAAAAAATGTCTGTCATTGCTGTTGTTGTTGACAGGGCCATCATGGCCTAAGATCTAAGTATAACCACAAGTGTCAAATACAATTGGTCAATTTATGGTCTGCAGTGAGGTGCTTGTTGTGAGACGTCATCAACAGTGCCAGTAGGTTTCCTTCAGTAAGTGTGTATTTGGTTAGTATTAAGTGAATCCAGAGTGTACATGGAGGGTCATTATCAACTGGAGAATGATTTGCTGGTAAAGTCTCATTCATTGTGTAATTGTGAAAGCCACAGTCAGAAAGTGTATCTCCATACTGCTTTGAAGTGTTTGGTTACCCTATCTTGTAGTAAGCAGACAGGTTGTCGTTTTTTTTCTCGCAATATTGTGCTTTAGGTGTGTGTGATAGCGATTCTGCGAAAGACTATTGCAAAGCGAATGCATTGCTGCACAGAGTGAGTTTGACGTCATTGTGTGTCATTCTGGTATAGGTCAGTTAGTGTGAAGCTGCACTGGTATTGGTGGACAGCGCCGCATTGTTAGTGGTTGAGAACTTTGAGAGGAGAATTGTGAGATTGAGTTACGTCCTGATTCAAACAAAACGTTTACTGCAATTTATTGAATTTATTTGAAAATTAAGTTATTTAAATCATTAAAAAGTGCATTAAAAGGAGGTATATTTATTCCAGTTAAAGAGGGTATAGAGACTCCACCCAAAGGTACTTAAGGTCATTATGTTATGTCCGAAAAAAGTCTTCATAGATGTTTGTGGCTTGAACAGTGGAACAAACTTGCTAAGAAAGAAGGTGCATTAACATTTCCTCACTATGGAACTTTTAATATAAGAATTCTTGATAACCTAAGGCGAGTACTTTATGAGATAAAACCGCCTCCAATACCTGCACAATTTGAAGAACTTAATTTTAGGGAACACATAGCACATCAGAAACTGAATAACAAGTATGAGAATAGAATTCAGAGAGCATTAAAGCATTTGCAGAAGCAAGATGGGATGATGATCAGAAAGCTTGGAGAGCAGAAATTATTGATAGAACTAGACTGTATCTAGCTATTTCTAGTGAAGAAGTAGAAAACACTAAACTATAGACTAGGAGAAAGACAGGGAAAAATAGAACAAACAGCAGATACAAAGAAAAAGACTGTGACATACAAGAGTGATTTGGATGATGAATTCATGAATCAGATATTGCTAAATCATTCACCTCCATACGATTCTGTAGGAATAGGAAAACCAAGTGAAGCTGCATGAGATGTAACCCCTAATGTGCCTACTGCTCCATTTGCACAAACCGCAAATTAGATAGTTCCAGATACACCTGCAAATTCAGTGACACAGAATAATAATGTGACCGAACCAGTTTAGAGCTTTAGCACAGTTCAGCCTTCACACAGTCCTAATATGAATCAGATTGTGCTGAGCTCTAATGTGAACCAATCGGTGCAGACACCTTATGTGAATCCGCCTGTGCAAAATTTCAATTCAAGTCAACCTGTAAAAATATTCAGTCCAAATTAGCCTGTACCAAATGTCTATGTGGTTCAAACAGGACAAAGTTTCAGTACCGTCTTGCTAGGATAAAGTATATGAATGACAGCTCCCTAGAACCAAGCTAATTATATTGGTCGAAATACTTTAACTATTCCAGTTGTTCCTTTGTAGGCTCCAGGTATGTCTGGTAGTAATGTACACTCATTAAATGTCCCAATTGTTTACATTCAATGGGATGACACCAAACAGTGTACAGAGATCAGTATATTCAAATGATTCAGAGATGGAAAGACTGGGTTCTCTTCCAAGACCATTAACCCCTACTTGGATTTCAGATCCAACTTTAATGACAAGTCTGACAGGATTTACTCCTGATGTGAGGTTTCCTCAGAGGTTCTCACCTTATTTGGTGCCCATATCAGAGCAGAGGCTGAATGTTAACTGCAGTATCCCACAAGGAAGACTACCTTTTAATATGCTAGAAAACATATCTATTCCAAGTGCCCAGAATCAGCAAATTGTAGGTCCATCAAGAGCAGCAATGTTACAAAGTAATTTTTATGAGGTTCTACTGCACAAAAATTAAATGAATAGCTAAATATTTTGAGTCCTGACGGTGCAACAGGAGTAGCAAAGCGTAGTGCAAAGGCAGACTACATTCCTGAGAGAGAATCAACATTGAATGTATTCAGATTTAAACTGGAATGAAACTAAATATTAGGAACTTTAGACACTGCCCAATTAGGGATTTACATAGAGGACAAACTGTGGTTCATAAGCAAAGACCCAACATTCAGGACAGGCTTAGGAATGATTATTCGAAGTGGCTGAGAAATATGATGTGGATTTGGGAAATCAAAGCCCTTAAAGAGAAGCTATAGATTGGAGATTAGTGTCAAAGACATAGCTAATATGAAACGTTCTGGAATTAAATTGCACATTAAAGAATTATTCACATGCATGAAGAAATAAGGAGCAATAAATGGGTGGAAAGGTAGATGGACAAAGGAAAGTGATCAGACTAAAACAAAGCCAGATGTACCTCTGGTAGGAGCAAATCAAGCTAAGGCTAATGTGAAAATGCTTCCCATAGTCAAAGGGACCCATAGGCTAACATGGAGAGACTGCATTTTAAAATAATAAAGTCTTTTTTTTTAATAGAGATGAGCCAAATGTAGCAGGTTTGGTACAAAGTAAATGTTATAACAAATCCAACAACCTGCCAATGTTGAATTTATAACTAGCACAGGGAAAAAGTTTTAGAACTCTTTTTGAAAAGTTGCCAAAATCAGCCCTCTAGTGCCCTTTCCTGATTGGTCAGCCTCTGGCAGCCTGAGCCAAGCTTCCTTGAAGAGGTGTGAAGTGGCCTGGGCTGAGACAAAAGACCCATCTGGTGGGCGGCAAACTGCTACAGCAGATGGCAGAACAGGAAACTGAACTTCAAAGGAGGGAAAGCCACTTGGGACAGAAACTGGACCTCACCCATTTCCTGTATCCCCAGACAGCTGGGAACCCTCTGAGTAGTTTAGGAGAGGGGCTGGAAAGGAGTGTGTTAAGGGAAATGTAGACACACCAGTGAGTGGACTCAGCCAGATCTAAACTCTATGACTGAATTTGTGCCATCTTGGATTTTTGAAGAATGTTGCTCCCTGGGATTGATTTTTGCCACACTTCCCAGAAAGTGGCCACTCAAGAGGGTGATAGCCTGGAGTCTATAGGACAGAAGCAACCCCTGCTTCCCACCCCCAGGAGTAAGGTAAATATGTCAGAGCTGCTCCACAATTCAGATCCCTGCTGGAAGAAGAATCTAGAGAAGAAGACCTGTCCTGCTGGACCCCTGACCTGCACCTGGACCCTGCACTCAGAAGGACTGCACCAGCTGCACACTTTGGGCTTCATCAAGAAATGGATTTTGCCTTGCTTCTGCAACTCCAGGAGTGGACTCCCTGTAAGCTACAGGTACAAAGGCGCTAACCAGAGTCCCCTGCATCAAGACCTACAAGAATAGTCGAGCTGACCAGAGTCCAGTGGCTGTTTAAGGAGTCTGACCAGTTTGTTTACACTTTGAGGACCCCAAAAGTACTTATTGAAGAAGATCCAGAAGTTTAGAGAAGTTTGGAGAGACTTAGGAAAAAAGCTCCATAAGTAGACCAACCCAATGTCAAGAGCCAAGCCGGCCACTGTGAACCGTGACCGGCCTGAATTTCAGGTTCACCCCACTGATAAGCTCCAGAGCCCCAGACTTCCAGGATTTGACCAGGGACTCAAGGAAAGGCAATCTGACAATGTTGCATTGAAATCGGCTTGCTGAAGAAGAGTTCCAATGTTGGGGAAGAAAAGCTCCCAAAATGTTTCTAAGTGCAAAGGTAAAAGTTTGACCGAGGCCTCCCAAGCAGTGTGTTCAAGAAGGGTTCCATTGACGTTGGCCTCAGCTTTTGACTTTGCCCCAGTCGAAGAAAATCTCTAAGAAAGTTTCTAAGTATGAAGGTGACACTTTAACCGAGGGTTCCCCCTCAGTGTATCTGAGCAGGGCTCCATCACGGTCAGCCACAAATTTTGACTTTGCCCCAGTCAAGTGTAACCAGATGTTCCAAGTCGGCACTTTTGGTTTTAGGCATGAGAAAGATTTTCTTTCATGTAATCTGTAAAAATTAATTTGTCACCTTTCCTATACGGGATTTTTGTTGTTTTGGTGTCATTGTATTGATAATACTATTGTCTATTGTTATAAATTGGTGTTGGATTTTTATTGTGTGTTGTGTTTTACTTATTCACTGTTTTGTTGATATTACATGCATTACACAACTGTCTCCTAAGTTAAGCCTAACTGCTCGTAGGCCAAGCTACCAAGATTTGAGCAAGCATTAATTTACTGGTACCTTGACTGGACCTAGTGGGGGTTGGAGCCTATTACTAAGTGTGGGTACCTAACTGACCTTACCAATAATCCACTTTCCAACACAAGGTTTTTGCTGAAGAGGTGAAGAAAAAGTATTACAAGGTAATTGGCTTTCCAAAAGACAAGGGGCACATTTACAAGAAAATGGTGCATCCGCCCTGTTGCGCCACATTTCTTGCGTCGCCCCTTCCCCAGCTAACAACACCATGGTTGTGTCATATTTAGAATACGGTGCACCATGGTGCTTGTTAGGACAGAAGTGTCAAAATGTTTGACACCATTGTGGTACTTTGCTGCACTACTATCAAAAAATGTTGATGCTAGTACAGCAAAGCACAGGGAGGCCCATTAATTAAAATGGGTGAGTCATTTTAACGGCTGTTATGAGCAGGCATAAAAAATTATATAAAAAATTAGAGCGGTGAGATGTTGTAAATTTTACTGAGCCTTTTTTTTGGGCCTCTCTGAGTCAGAACACCCCCCCGCCCCCGTTGCATACATTATGCCTAGCACAGGTATAATATGGTGGAAGGGTTTAAAATGTAAATAAGGTGCCGGAGAAAGGTCTCAGTAAAGTTGCCATAGTGTTAAAAAAAATGACGCTAGGGTGGGGCAAGGTGGCGCGAGGGGGAAACATCCTTTTTTCCGACTTTTGTTTTCCGAAGGTCGTGGTTAACGAAAGCGCAACAACGCTTTTTTTAACCACGACTTCGTTTTTTTGTGCCTTAACTACGTATTTTCTGAACAACGAACATGCGTGGTTAAGGTACAAAGAAGGGACTTGGCGAAGGTAAGTGTGGGTTTAGGTTTTGGGGAGGGGGTGGGGGGTCAGGGGGTTTTAGGTTTTGGGGTGGGGTTGGGGGGGTGGGACGTTTTTGGTTTTGGGGAGTGGGTGGGGGGTCAGGGGGTTTTAGGTTTTAGGGTGGGGCGTTTTTGGTTTTGGGGAGTGGGTGGGGGGTCAGGGGGTTTTAGGTTTTGGGGTGGGGTGGGGGGTGGGGCGTTTTTGGTTTTGGGGAGTGGGTGGGGGGTCAGGGGGTTTTAGGTTTTGGGGCGGGGTTGGGGGGGTGGGATGAGGGATGTAGGGTGAATGGTGCCTATTGCTAATGATTTTATCAGGAATGCCTTTACAACGAAATATCGTTGTTAAGGCATTCGTGGTAAAATCATTAGTAGTAGCAACGAGGTCGGTGTTCCGACCTCATTGTTAAGGCAGTAGTTTTTTTTGCAGTCGTTGTTTCGTCGTACAGTTGGCGCGGGGGCTTGTAAATATGACCCAAGGTGTCTCCAAAAGACATTGGCGGTCATTACAACATTGGCGGTAAAAGCCGCTTAGTGCCATGTAGAAGACCGCCAACATACCGCCGCGGCCGGGGAATTCCGCCACAGCTATTATGACCCACATTTCGGAATCCGCCAAAATTCAGACACCCACACAAGTCCGCCACACCAAAGGTCAGTGATAAACTGGCGAAAACAGAACCTCCACCGTCACGCCAACAGGAATACGCCCACACTATCACGGCACACGAATCCACGCGGCGGTCTTTCAACCGCGGTATTCCATTGGCGGTACACACCGCCGCTCTCAAAATACACACACACATACAAAACACTACCACGTAGGAAAATTTGAAATACACACACCTGATACACATACACACACCACTCCCACACACCCATTACAATATAAAACACACACCCGCATCACCCACAAACCCCCAAGAGCAAAAATTCCGAAAGAAGGCCAGAGAGAGACAGCACCAGCAAGAACAACAGCATCCACAGGCACACAACACCATCACCCACAGAACTTCCACGCACCTGACACAACACACCACTACATATCA
Source organism: Pleurodeles waltl (assembly GCF_031143425.1). NCBI lineage: Eukaryota > Metazoa > Chordata > Amphibia > Caudata > Salamandridae > Pleurodeles > Pleurodeles waltl. Next base: position 931,218,507 of record NC_090448.1, on the reverse strand, counting down.
GCACACTTATCATCCCACACACCACCCCACACATCACCTAAACCATCCCATGGTACGGCAAAGATACCCCAGGTTCTCTGAGGAGGAGATCAGGGTCATGGTGGAGGAAATCGTCCGAGTAGAGCCACAGCTATTCGGAGCACAGGTGCAGCACACCTCAATTGCAAGGAAGATGGAGCTATGGCGAAGAATAGTGGACAGGGTCAACGCAGTGGGACAGCACCCAAGAAATCGGGAGGACATCAGGAAGAGGTGGAACGACCTACGGGGGAAGGTGCGTTCCGTGGTCTCAAGACAGCACCTGGCGGTTCAGCGAATTGGCGGCGGACCCCCACCTCCTCCCCCACAACTAACAACATGGGAGGAGCAGGTCTTGGCGATTCTGCATCCTGAGGGCCTCGCAGGAGTAGGTGGAGGAATCGACTCTGGTAAGACAAATCTTAATTATTACATCCCCCACCCTACCTGCATGCTATCACATATCCCCACCCTCACCCCCAGCACCCCAACTCCTCACATATGTCCCAACATCACAAACCACCAATCCCAACACCAAGCCCTGCATGCAACAACAAAGCATGGACACCCATCACTAAAGCATGGCCACTGCACATACCCATAAAACCCCCTAAACCATCATTACACAAGGTCCCACTCAGGAATGCAAGCACTGGGGTACACGGTCACCCACCCATTGCACACCATGACACACACAGATGTAATAACCATCCTTTTATACCCCTGCAGGACCCCTACCCAACGTCACCGGACAGGAGGGTCCACACATGTCCACACCACCAACAGAAGAGGCCCACAGTGATGACAGCAGCTCTGTCCAAATGGATCTAGATGACCAGCCCGGCCCATCGGGGACCTCGGGACAGTCAGTTCCCCTCACCCAGTCACAGGCCACCACAGACCTTCCCCCCTCTGGAAACAGCAGCACAGCACCCACCCAGCGGGCCCATACCTCCGCCCCCAGGACATGTCAATCAGCAGTGTGTCCACCACTACAGGGAACCCAGGATAACCCACCACCCCAACAACAACAGGGACCTGGGGGCAGTGGTAGTGGGCACACGGTCCAGGGGAAGGAGGCCCAGGAACACAGGGGAACTGGGAGGGCTGCTGTGCGACAGGGGGCGGACAGGCCAAGGGAACCCACTCTCCACGAGGCCCTCTCCTCCATCATGGGAGCCTACCACCACTCCCAGGAGACGATGGCAACGGTACTGGCCAAGTTTCAGGAGACCCAGCGCCTGCAGGAGGAAAAGTATATGGGCTTCAGGGAGGAACTCAGAACCATTAGCTCCACCCTGGGCACCATCGTAGGGGTGCTGAAGGAAGTACTCAACACCAGGTGGGACACTGTGGCACTACAAGGGGCCCCTGACACTAGCATGGACTATGAACTGCCCACCACCTCCGCCGGCGCTAGTGGACAGGACACCCAGCCACAGGACCACCACACCAGCACCCCACCCCCTGCAGAGGGAGAACCAACCCACAAACAGTCCCTGAGATCCAGGACAAAGACAGAGCACAATGCCAAGACCCCCGCCAAGAAATGAGACCACCCTGATTGTCATCCTACTGTTCCACTTTGTCACCCTGTCCATAGTTAAACTGCCCCAGCTCCACTTCCTATGCCCATTTGGGCAATGCACCTGTGAGACTAATAGACTGGACTCTGCCATGGACATTCCTCCACCATCACCCCTCACCATTTCACTACCCCCTCCAATATTGAGCACTTAAATAAACACACTTAAAACACAAAACACTCTGGAGTCTGTCTGTGATTTTGAAATAGTGTATTAGCAATTACAGTGACAAAATGCTCTTCCAATTGTAATGTCAACATACTTATGTCACACAGCTCTAGTCCATGAGGAATCTAAGCAGATGTCACACAGTGGGACCCACATCTGTGAAATCGTAAGGGAAAGTGACAACTCAGTGATCATACACTGGGTGAAAACGACACACAGTAGAGAGGTAGTAGTGTTAAAGTACATGTAGTAGGCAGGTCTGTACTCTTACCTGTGTCTCACTGGAAATATTGCTGGATCACTGAGTCCCTGTTGTTCATGTCTTCTTCCTCTGCTGCCTCGTCTTCACTGTCCACAGGCTACACAGCTGCAACAACACCGCCATCTGGACCATCCTCCTGCAGAAAAGGCACCTGTCGTCAAAGCCAAGTTATGAAGCATACAGCAGGCCACGATGTTCTGGCACACCTTCTTTGGTGAGTAGAATAGGGATCCACCTGTCATATGTAGGCACCTGAACCTGGCCTTCAGGAGGCCGAAGGTCCGCTCAATCACCCTCCTAGTTCACCCATGGGCCTCATTGTAGCGTTCCTCTGCCCTTGTCCTGGGATTCCTCACTGGGGTCAGTAGCCATGACAGGTTGGGGTAACCAGAGTCACCTGCAAATGGTGAGGGACAACTGTTAGACACGCACTAACCTGTATGGATATCCCCAGACCCAGACAACCATTCCCACTGACTTGCCTCCAGGTGCTCACCTAATAGCCACCCACGGTGCCTCTGGAGATGACCCATCATATAAGGGATGCTGCTATTCTGCAGGATGTAGGCGTCATGCACTGAGCCAGGGAACTTGGCATTCACATGGGAGATGTACTGGTCTGCCAAACATACCATCTGTACATTCATAGAATGATAACTCTTCCGGTTTCTGTACACCATTTCACTCCTGTGGGGGGGGACCAAAGCCACATGGGTCCCATCAATGGCACCTATGATGTTGGGGATATGTCCCAGGCCATAGAAATCCCCTTTCACTGTAGGCAAATCCTCCACCTGAGGGAAAACGATGTAGCTCCGCATGTGTTTCAGAAGGGCAGACAACACTCTGGACAATACATTGGAAAACATAGGCTGGGACATCCCTGATGCTATGGCCACTGTTGTTTGAAAAGACCCACTTGCAAGGAAATGGAGCACTGACAACACCTGCACTTGAGGGGGGATTCCTGTGGGATGGCGGATTGCTGACATCAGGTCTGGCTCCAACTGGGTACACAGTTCCTGGATTGTGGCACGGTCAAGCCTGTATGTGATAATCACATGTCGCTCCTCCATTGTCGACAGGTCCACCAACGGTCGGTACACCGGAGGATGCCGCCATCTCCTCACATGACCCAGCGGACGGTGTCTATGAAGGACAACAGCGAGCACAGAGTCAAACAACTCAGAGGTACGTACCCACAGTTTACCCAGAACACCAATCATACACAAAAGGTGGCCTGTATGTGTGTTGAGTCTTGGCCTAGGTATGTGTGACGCAGTTGGAAATGAAGCCATGTGGGCCCCTGAAATGGCGGCTGTCTGACCTCTAAAGTGGGACAATGGGATGTGAGGTAACAGTGCTTGCGTTGTACACCGTCGCAGTAGGCGGTCGAAGACCGCAGCGCAATGCTGCATTGGTCAACATTGGACCCTATGGGTCCCAGGAGTCAATGACTATGTACGCCGGCGGTCACGGTACGCACCACCGCGGACGTGACTGCCATTTTCTATCTGTTCAATCACTCAATACCTGATCTTCGACAGGAGAGGACCTACACTGCAAGTGCTGCTGTGACCTCGGTCTGGAAGAGACAATGGCTCGAGTGTCTGGGGAAAGGGCCCCTGCCTTCACATCGGAGGAGTTGGAGAAGCTTGTGGATGGGGTCCTCCCCCAGTACACGTTACTCTACGGTCCTCCTGACAAACAGGTAAGTACACAGGGAGCATGTTGTATGGGCTATGCCTGTGTGGAGAGGGCTGGATGTAAGAAGGAAGGGGGGAGAGTGCTACATGCATGAAAGACGGTGAATGCATGTGCCACATGGCAAGGGTAGGGATGAGGGCCAATCAGTTTGACGGTGCAGTTGATAATGACTTCTCTTTTTCCCCTGTACATTTCATGTAGGTCAGCGCCCACCAAAAAAAATATATTTGGCGAGCCATCGCCAAGGACGTCCGGACCCTGGGGGTCTACTACAGACGGAGCACCCTCTGCCGGAAAAGATGGGAGGACATTCGCCGCTGGAGCAAGAAGACAGCGGAGGCTCAGCTGGGGATGGCCTCCCAACGTGGGAGTGGTGCCCATCGCACCATGACCCCTCTGAAGTTCAGGATCCTGGCGGTGGCCTACCCGGAGTTGGATCGGCGCTTGAGGGCATCACAGCAGCCACAAGGGGGTGAGTGCACTCTCATTCAGCTGAATTTGCGCACAGTGGAGGGGTCTGGGTGGGGGAGGTGGGCTGTGGGTTTCCCTAGGCCAGGGCGAGTTCCGTAGGCAAGGCCCCTCCGTAAGGCAGGTCATGTGGCACCCCACCCCACCTCTGTAGAGTGCCAAGTACACCTAGTCATGCCCCTATGTCATCTATGTGTGCAGATGTCGTCCATAGCCTTGTAGGCCATTTCCCAGGAATTGAACAGTGGAGCCCAAGAGCGCAGCGTAGTGCAGGGGGCTTCTGTGTCTGTCGTGTCCGCCAATGGTAGAGGTAATGCATACACTCAACATGTCTTTCTTCTGTCTCCCCCCCCTTTTTGTGGTCTCCCTCTTCTTGTGTGCATTAGTATCATCAGGCGGAGGAGCACTGGCACCGGAGCACGAGGGAGCTGCATCCCACATGGCCCTGGAGGATGACACTATGGAGTCTGAATTCACCAGTGGGACGGAGGGCGAGGGGAGCTCCACGGCGGGGACAGGAGCTGACACCAGCGACTCGGACTCGTCCTCTGATGGGAGCTCCCTTGTGGTGGCGGCAACATCTGTGCCCCCGCATCTACAGGTACAGCCGCCACCCCACCTACCAGCACCGCCCTCCCAGCAGCCCAGCAGCCCCTCAGCCTTTGCCCCGTGCCCGCTCACCCAGGAGGGTGGGCATCACCTTCGCCCCAGGCACCTCAGGCCCTGCCCCAGTCACCCCTGCTGCCCTCAGTAAGGAGGCCATTTACCTCCTCAGGTCCCTCACTGTTGGGCAGTCTAACATTTTGAATGCCATCCAGGGTGTAGAGAGGCAGTTGCAACAAACCAATGCATTCCTGGAGGGCATTCATTCTGGTCAGGCGGCCCTTCAGCGAGCTTTTCAGACTCTGGCCTCAGCACTGATGGCAGCCATTGTCCCCGTCTCTAGCCTCCCCCCTCCAACTTCCTCCACTCGACCCAGTCCCCTGTACCTCAGCCTATCCCAAGCACACCTACAGACCAACATGCACACACGTCAACACCCAAGGGAAGCTCAGGCAAACATAAGCACCACACATCCCACAGGCACTCATGCAAGCATCACACGCATGCAGACACACCAACATCCACTGCCTCCACTGTGTCCCCCTCCTCCTCATCTCCCTCCTCCCTCCCAGTCTCGTCTACACTCACACCTGCATGCACTACCCCTACAGCCACTACGTCCCTCTCCAGCATACCCACCACCACACCCCGCTCACGTGCAGTCACCACCCCCACTACCATTCACACGTCCCCTGTGTCCTCTCCAAGTGTGTCTGTGACACCCCCTCCCAAGATACACAAACGCAGGCACACACCCACCCAACAGCCATCCACCTCACGACAGCCTCCAGCGCATGCATCTTCACCCAAAGTCACCAAACGTACACCTCCTACAACCACCACCTCTTCCTCCACTCCCAAACCCCCTCCAGCTACCCATCCCAGTGTGTCCCAAAAACTTTTCCTGTCCAACCTTGACCTCTTTCCCACACATCCCCCACCCCGTCTGTCTCATAGGTCCTGAAATAGCACCTCAGCCACAACATCTCCAGGACCAGTGGTGCCTGTAGTCACTGGAATCTGAAGTGCACCGGCCACCAGGGCAGCCAGTGTGGCACGGAGCCATAGCACAGACAGTCCCCCACCTGTGAAGCATCAGAAGTTGGCCAGTGCCCGGCGGGAGAGGGGGAAGACTCCAGCCACCAAAGCCGCTCCCAGGGGTACAGGTGGGAGTGTGGAGTCAGCTGTGACACCTTCCAAGGTGGGGAAGGGCCACAAGAAACCCGGCAAGTCTGGGAAGAGCAGCACGGCGGAGAAGACCGCCATCATCCCCGCAGCCCAGGAGGCCACCGCCAGCACCAGCCCAGCTGTCCAGGAGGCCACCCCCAGCACCAGCTCAGCTGCCCAGGAGGCCACTGCCAGCACCAGCCCACCTGCCCAGGAGGCCACCGCCAGCACCAGCCCACCTGCCCAGGAGGCCACCACCAGCACCAGCCCAGTTGCCCAGGAGGCCACCGCCAGCACCTGCCCACCTGCCGAGGCCACCGCCAGCACCAGCCCACCTGCCCAGGAGACCAGCACCAGCCCACCTGCCCAGGAGGCCACCGCCAGTACCAGCCCAGCTGGCCAGGAGGCAACCGCCAGTACTAGCCCCGCTGGGCCATGAAGGACCGCCAGCAAAAGCCCTGCTGGGCCATGAAGGACCGCCAGCACTAGCCCTGCTGGGCCATGAAGGACCGCCAGCACTAGCCCCGCTGAGCCATGAAGGACCGCCAGCAGCTGAGCCCCTGCAACGGAGACCGCCATCTCAAGCACCGCTGAACAGGGCACCGCCGCCTCAAGCACCGCTGAACAGGGCACCGCCATCTCAAGCACCGCTGAACAGGGCACCGCCGCCTCAAGCACCGCTGCACAGGGCACCGCCGCCTCAAGCACCGCTGAACAGGGCACCGCCATCTCAAGCACTGCTGCACAGGGCACCGCCATCTCAAGCACCGCTGAACAGGGCACCGCCATCTCAAGCACCGCTGGCCCATGAGCGACAAGGGCACTGACGCAACTGAGTCCGTCACGGGGTGAATGATGCACTCTGGGCACAAAGCCCCCTCCAGAACCAGTGGAGAAAGGCATCCACTCCCTCTGTCCTTAGCAGGATGAAGCACTCTGGGCACAAAGCCCCCTCCAGAACCAGTGGAGACTGTTATCCACTTGAGAGACTGTGGCTTTGCACTACCCAGGATTGAACAATGGGCAGCCCACCCACTGTACAGACTCGAGAGATTGTGGCTTTGCACTCCCCAGGATTGAACAGTGGGCAGCCCACCCACTGTAGAGACTTGAGAGACTGTGGCTTTGCACTCCCCAGGATTAAACCGTGGGCAACCCACCCACTGTAGAGACTTGAGAGACTGTGGCTTTGCACTCCCCAGGATTGAACTGTGGGCAAACCACCCACTGTAGAGACTTGAGAGACTGTGGCTTTGCACTCCCCAGGATGGAACAGTGGGCATGTGACCCCCTCGAGGATTTGGCGTTGTGCACTCAAGCGGCTGAGGTGCCCCCCTTTCCTTCCCCCTGAGGTGCCTGTTTAGTTGCTTTCTGATGCCCCTGCAGTGTTCTCACCGTCATGGTTGGGGTTCTTGTGTGGGCCTCGCCCATACAGTGTGGTCCCAGTGTTCCACGGACTTTCTTAGAGCACTACCTGGACTACTATGCTTGGTATATATTATGTACATGGTGTATATATTTCTGCCTACTTGCTTTTAATATATTACAATGGTTACACTCATTTTATATTGTCTTTGCATTCTTCCATGGGGTTTGGGGGGTGTAACTGTGATGTATTGATATGCATTAGTGTGTGTGTTGCACTGGGTGAGGGTGGGGGTGGGGATGTTGCGTGTGTGTGTCACTGTTTTTTCCCTCCCCCATCCCCTGTGTCGTAGGTGCAGTACTCACGGTGGTCTTCGCCACCGGCGTTCGTGCTCCTGGTAGAGGAGCAGGAAGACTATTGCAGGGAGAATTTGGAGTTCCGGGTCCATGGCGTCCTCGTTCCTCGTGGGGTGTGTAGAGGTGAGCGTTTTTCCTTCGGGATTCCTGTTTCTGCTGTGTTTTTATCCGCGGTGAATCCGCCCCGGAAAAGGTGGCGGATTGGCCTGTCATAATAGTGTGGGCGGTACATTGTCTCCCCCCCTGTCTGTTGGCGGTGACCGCCGCGCTGTTTGTTTGTACCAACGTGGCGGTCGGAGTGTTAAAGTGGCTGTCTTTGTTGGCGGTTTCCGCCACGGTCGTAATTGCCAATTTATTACCGCCGGCCTGTTGGCGGTCTTACCGCTGATTTAACACCGACCGCCAATGTTGTAATGACCACCATTGTTAAATCATTCACCAGCATTTGGTTTGTTGGCACAAAAACTGTTTGATGAAATCCTGTGTTACACAAAGTGTTGCAGTGATGAATTTGAATTGAAGAAAAAGCTGAATGAGTAGGTTGTGGTCATGTAATTGATAGCTGCGCAGAAAGTTGTTCAAAGTTTATAGCAGGGAGCTAATGCTTCTCCAGCCCTGAGATAGAGAATGTAGTGTTCAGGTAGATCAAGGTGGAGGGGTTGTTGGCATGCAGACTTTGAAAAGGACAAATCTGTGTCATATGTGCAAAAAGCTAGGACATTGGAGGAGGGAGCATCCCGTTGATAATATGAATAGTTTGATATAAAGTAATTGAGCTGTTCAAGTACAAGGTAATAACCAGGTTCAAATACAGAGTCAAAAACCCTGAGTGAAGAATGTGAATGTGCCCCAAGGACAGCAGATGCATATACCACAAGCTCAGTTGGCTCAACAGGAGATAAATGCTCCCAAACATAATTTGAATCAGGTTGCAGAAGTAGATGTCAATCAGTTGGCATCACAGTTTCCCTTAATGGATGTAAGTGATGAGGATTTTTCAAGAATTCTACAGGTAGATTGTTCAGATGACAAAGATTGCATTGCTAGGTGCTTCCTTTGAAATAGATCAACATGGTCCCTATGTAAATGCTGATGTAATGGGTCACCTTGGGTCATTTCTGGTTGACATTGTGGCTCCACACTCCACTGTCGGAACAGCATAAGTACCAAATTTGCCCCTTTCAGGAATCAAAATTTAGGTTGTAGGAATCACAAATGAACAATTGTCCAACCCAGTAACAGAATCTGTCTCAGTAAAAATAGGCTCATTTGGGGATGAGCATCAATTTGTTGCCTACAATTCACGTCCTGTAAGCTTACTCGGACGTAACCTATTGTGTGAGCTAAACTGTTCTATTAGCTACACATCCAGTGGAATTGAGATCCAGACAAATAGTGAGGATGTCCCATGTAAAGTTGTGAGACAGTATCCGAGTGTCACATTGTACCCAATGCTGACATGTAATGAGTTGCCCAGGGATTTAAAAAACACTGTGACACCTGAAGTTTGGGGGTTTTCAGAAAAAGAAATAGGACTAATTAAAGGAGTAGAACCTGTAAAAATAACAACAAAAGTAAAATGCATTGTATCCGAAAATTCCCCTATTTACATGACACCCAAGACAATTGCAGGAATTGCTCCATTGTTCAATTTCTTATTAGAACAGGGTATTCTGAAAGAGATAATGGGAAGTTCATGTAACTCACCCATTATGGGACTGTGGAAGGACAATTTAAAATACCGCTAGTCCAAGGCCTTAGAAAAGTGAACGAGATAGTTGTCCCACTTTGTGCTGTGGGTCCACATCCATCAGTGATTTTACTTCAAATTCCACAAGAAGCAGAACAGTTCACCATGACCACTGGCCATTGCAAAGCATATTTCTCCATACTGTTAAATGAGGAGAGACAGTTTCTCTTCACGCTTCAGTTGGCAGTTGTGATTTGGCATGGTCCCGAGCCCCACATGGGTATACCAAGAGTCTGTCTTTTCCTAACCAGGTCTTGAAACTAAATCTGGAGTCACTTAAAATGCCCTCTCATTCAGTCTTAGGCCAATACATTGATGGCCTACTTGTAGCATCAAACATGAAAGGAGGCTTTAGAAGAGATACAACTGCTTTCTTGAATCAGTTAGGTAAAAATTTACATAAAGTTTCCCTGACTACATTGCAATATTGGAAAAGAGAGTACTTACATCACCACATTGAGAAAGGTGCAATGAAGGTGTCACAAGAAAGAAACCTAGCAAATTTGAAAATTAATCCCCCTACCACTCAGAAAGAAGCCAGAATGTTTCTGGGAATGGTTAGCTACTGTTGTCAGTGGATTCCAAACTTTTCCATTTGGGCCAAGCCTCTATTGTGGATGACACACAAGAATGAGACTGATCCTGCACCATTGGGTGACAATTGCAAACATGCTTTCACAGAGCTGAGATGAAATCTCTGTCATGCCTCTGCTCTGGGAATGACCGATTATAACAAATGTTTTTCTCCATATTGCTGTGAGAGGGAATGATGCGCTCTCTCAGTTTTGACTGTTGCATGGAAATGGAAACAAGGCTGTGGCTTATTTTTCTGCCACCTTTGATCCTGTGGCTTTGGCTTTGCCTGGTTGTCTTAAAGTCATTGCAGCTGTGAGCCTCAGTATTGAACAGTGTAAACAAATAATTATGGGTCACCCCTTGAACATTTCTGTGATCCACCCCGTGGAGATATTGTTAACCCAAAGCAAGACCAAACATCTCACCAGTGTGTGTTTGACTCTGTTATCAACAGGTCATCATCTCCACGCCAAATGTCAATTTGAAACGATGCCCTGTGTTAAATCCTGCAAATTTATTACCTGCCCCTGTTGAAAATGTAAATTATTATTCTGATGAGATTGAGCATGACTGTCTCAATGGTACTGATCTATGCACAAAGACAAAACCTGTTATTCAAGATATTCCCCTACCTGAAATTGACTATGTCATGTTTGTTGATAGCTCCTGTTTAAGAGACAAGGGTGGTACACTAGGAGGAGGTTAGGCAGTTTGCATATTCTCAGGTTTGATCAAACCTTCCTGGCTTTAAGGAGTCTTTTCTGCCCAAGTAGTGGAACTAACTGCTCTTCGTAGCGCATGCTTTTTTCTAAATAGCAGAAAATGACCATTTTCACTGATAGTCAATATGGCTGTGGTGTTGTTCACAACTTTGGAAAGTTATAGTTCCAGAGATGCTTTATGACCTCTGCTGGCTCACCAAAAGGAATGGGGATAAAGTCTATACTTTATTGAGTGCATTACAATTGCCTGCCCAAGTTGCTGATGTGAAATGTGCTGCACAGCAAAAGTCTACTTATCACGTAACTTTGAGAAATTTGTATGCAGATGGAGTGTCGAGATATTGCGCCCTAAGCTGTACTTCCTTAAAGGAGGAGTAGAACAATGAATTAAATTATGAGACAAGTCAACGTTTCCTGTTAACTGCTGTTGATAGATGGGAAAAAGTTAAAATATTGCAAGAAGAAGTGGGTGAAGAGGAACAGCAGAGTTAGGTTAGAGCAGGGAATGTTAAAAGAAATGAGGGTGATATTTGTGTTTTAAGTGATGGAAGGGTTGTGTTACCAAACAGTTTGTCACCTGCCGTGGCTAGACACTATCATGGACAAGAACGTATAGGCTGAGATGCAATGATTAGAATCTTTAGGCAGATATTCTTTAACTTCACATAGACTGATAGAGAAAGCAGTGGGTCACAGATGTGTCACATACCAGCGGATGAATGCAGGAAATAGTTACACTGAGTCACATAGGCAGATCAGGAGGAGCAGTCAACAGAATGCAGTTAGACTTTATTGAGCTGCCCATATACAATGGACTAAGATATATCTTGGTTACTGTATGCATTTTCTCTTGTTGGGTTGAAGCCTACTGAACCAGGAGAAATTTTATCATATTCCTGACTTCTTTAGAGTCAGACTAAGAGACACAATTCAACAGTGAGGCATTGCATATTGAGCAAAGATTACACTGCAGTTACAGACCTGATGCTTCCGGATTGGTGGAGCAAGTTAACAGCTCCTTGATGTCACAATTGGTAAAAGTATGTGCATCAACCACTTTGAAATGGCTAGATGCATTGCCTCTTGTTCTGATGAACATGGCAAGTACGCCTGTCAGAAAGGCATGCTTATCCCCTCATGACATAGTCATGGAGAGAGGTATGAGATTGCCAGCTGTGCTGTGAATGCTCTTGTGAACATTACAGATGACTTGGTACTGGATTATTGTAAAGGACTAGCTGATGTGGTTCATTCTGTGTCTCTTCAGGTTGGGGAAACTACAATTCAGCCACAGCAGGAATTCTGCCATGACCTGTGTGCAGGCTACTGGGTCATGGTGAAAAACACTGGAGGAAATCCTGCTTGGAACCACATTGGAAGGGTCATCATCAGGTAGTGTTGGTCACTATGACAGCTGTGAAGTGCACTGGTCTCCCTAACTAGATGCATGCAAACCACAATTGCAAAGTTCCTGGTCCCTAAGAAAATACAGCACCTGTTCCCGAAGGGTTGGTTACGGTGAGTGAGAGGGATCGGGCTAGTCAAGCTTTTAGGGCTGGACAAGTGGCTGTTACAGCACATTGCTGTCTGACGGGGGCTGTCTTCTGAGTGAGTCAACAGCAGTGGTTGGTACAGAAGGTTCGAGATAGAATCAGTTGACTCATGAGAACTCAGATGCTGATGAAGGATCAGATGCTGTAGGAAAAAGTGCTGTACCTGGAGACAGTTGGCCGAGTGAGCAAACTGTGCCAACTTTATAAGTGCCTCAAACTATTGCTGAAGAAGCTGAGGCTACAACTCAAAGTGATAGTGATCCTGACAGTCAAGTAACTTGGATATCAAAAAGAAGGAGAGTACCTAGTCAAAAATATTTAGTACCTGATTGGATATATTTGCTGCAAATGAATGGGAAAAGGAATTTGGAACCTTTTGCTCTAATAATTCCAATCCAGCTCAAATTTCTTGAGTTTGTGATTGCAGCAGAACTGAACTTTGAAATCTCATTGTCACTTGACGAACAAAGACATTATGGGGGACATTATGACACCAGTGGTGAGTGGTAATGTGGCAGCAATACCGCAAACAGGCTGGAGGTACATACCGCTACATTATGAGAGCCAATCCGCCACTTCTCTTTACTCATACCGCCATTGTGATATGACCCGCCGGGACATAGTTGTCTATCTCCAGCCCGGCGGCAGGCATAGCACCGCCCGCAGCATTATGAGCCTGCCTACCACCATGGTTTTCATGGCGTTAGCAATGCCATGGAAACCATGGCAGTAGGCCCTACCAGTGAAAGGGAATTCCTTCCCTGTCACAGGTAGGCGGCTCCCCCCAACACTCACCTGACACCCCCTCCATCCAAACTCCCTGCCACCTCCCCTCCATCCAAACACACTACCCCCACCCCCTCCGATCCTCACACACACACCCCTACCCCCTCTGATCCTCACACACACCCCCAAACCCCATACACGCACACACCCGCAGACACGCACCACATATTTACTCAATAACTCACACTGGCATACACACATTCATACACACACTGGCATACACGCATTCATACACGCATACTTCCAGACATGCTCACACACATTCTTACAACAATCACAGTGACATGAAGACATGCACTCACTTCATCATTCTTACATGCATTCACTCACAAGCATACACGCAAACAACACAACAAACACAGACGCATTCACACACACACTCACACATTCATGCACACACTCAGACACACACAAAACACCCCCCCACCTTCCTACCCTTCTCCCCTGTCGGAAGCCCTACTTACCTTGGTCGAGGAGGTCTTCCGGAAGAGAACGGGAAGGGGCACTGCTACCCCCAGCAGTGCCCTGCCAGCAGAACATTGCCAGGCTGTATTACTGGTCATAATACGGCTGGCGCCATCCTACTGGCATGGCGATGCTGGTGGTAGCAGTGCCAGCTTACCACCGTCCGCCAGTATGATCACTGCTGGAATTCTGCCCTTATTGTGGCAGAAGGCAGGCAGTGCTCATAATATGGCGGACGGATGGTAACTGCGGTGACCGTATGTTGGCGGCTGTCACAGCGGCAGTAGGCTGTTTTTACCCCCAATGTCATAATGATGACCTATCCTGAAAGTGATTATTAGTGATTATGAGCTGTGCTTTTATTGAAGACATTTCAAGTTTTAGTGAAAGCCCTTTGAAACATTTGTCAGTAGAAACACTTGATGAACTTTCTAGAAGATCAAGGATATTTTTGTTTTTGTTTTACTGTCTTTGGTATTTTCTTTGCTCACAAGTTAAAAAAATGGCTGAAAAGAGACAGTGATATTCTGCAGCCACATATGCATTTTTCTATGTTTGTATTTTTGATTTTGAGTTTGGTCTGAAATTAGAGAACTCGTGGAGTTTACAGGAAATAAATGGAGTAAGCTTAGGTACATATGTGTAGGATTAATAATGATGATAGATAATGATGGTATTATTGCTAGTTGGATTACGTTTTCCCACCCCTAGTGATTTAGAGAAAGTCAAATCTACAAGTGCCCCAAATTTTCAAGCCCAATCGCTAATCAAAAATAATGTCTTAATGAGAAAGAATTACATGCAGATGGATACAGAGGTGATTTGTCCACAAATGTGTATTACAGATCATTCAATGAATATGTAAAAACGATAGAGGTCAGAGATTGTTAAGTATTACATAGTTACCATCACCAGTTAGTAAGGGAATTCACTTATCATAGTATCCCCTTAGCCTATGCAATTTCCTGTAACTTGCTGATAAAACATTTGTATCAGCAGGATTATTATCAATATTATTACTCTAATTATGATTTGGCTTTTTCAGTTGTCCCAATCATGGAACAGTTAAGCAGTATTGCTAAAGCGAAAAACATTGACACAATAGGAGGTTTCTTTGAACCGACATTGACATTTGGTGCAGTTTTTGCTTACAGAAACAATCTGACTTGTATTCTTACCACAGTAGAAAAGGAATTCATTTGACAAGTTTAAGACAGAAGAAGAGCTATGAAAGCTAAAGTAGAAAAAGGAATAGTGTTACCAAGTTGGGAGAGAGAGGAATCTCATTCATTAGTAGGGAGTCTAGGATCTCTTGCCTTAGATTGGCAACATTTAAGGAAATTATGGTGGTCATTCTGACATTGGGGGTCAGCTGAACGCCACACTTGCGATGGCAGTAGTACCATTCCCAGGCCGGCGGTAATGACCGACAAATTATAACCATGGCGGTGATCCCTCCCATAGACAGCCAACATACCACCCCAACCGCCACTGCAGTACGACCACTGAACATGGCAGTAGCCATCTCCAGGCAGGCGGAAGACAAGGATCCGCCCACCATATTGTGACATAGCAGACCGCCAGGATTTCTGGGGCGTTAGCAATGCCACCAAAAGCCTGGTGGAAACACATCAAATAAAAGGAGACACTCACCTCCAGAGACACAGAGGAGTCCGCAGCTGCCATGGAACCAGAACTGGAAGTCTTCCCGATGCTGTACCATGCCATGGTGGTCCAGCAGCACCAACGCCGATGAAGCTGAGTACAGTCACCTAGCACACAAAGAAGGGAGGGAGGGGAGAGTGACACACACACATGCACAACACACACCATACACACACAAGAACAATCTGCAGAGTAAACAACAGCAACATCAGCCAAAAGTAATGAAAGCCAAGACACATAACTTAGGTCCAACCTTTGTATTTCACTGGAACAGCGTCCTCAACAATTAAATACAAAGGTCCATTGTCCAGTCCAATGTCAGCCATTAGCCACAGGGCAACGTCCAAGGCCCAACTTGACTCCTGACATTCCAGTCACTCCACTGGGCAGGGGAATCATGGTGATGGTAGGCAGGCTCCTCAGAGGGGTAGGGGTTTGTGGGCTTCTTCTTGGTGGGGGTTCTTGGGCTTGGGTTTGGAAGGGGGCAGGTCCTTGCCCTTCTGTCTTGGGACGGAGGAGTGCCCTTGGGACCTGGTGCCGGGGTGCCACCCTTCTTTACCTTAGTGGCAGGAGTACTTTCAGGGGGAGGAACAAGAGATAATATGGAACTGGAGGTACTGGGCTGAGGGGTGGGACTTTTCTCTTACGAGCAGCATGTGGGGTGTGGGGGAGGGAAGAGGTCAAGGTGGGAAAGGAAAAGCTTCTTAGGACCAGTGGGGTGGGCTGTGGGAGGAGGTATGGGAGTGGAGGTAGAGGGGGTGGTTGTTGGAGGAGTAGGTGTGCTGGACTTGGGTACAGGTGCATGGACAGTGTGGATGTGTGAGGTGGATGGCTGTTGGAAGTCTGAGTGGGAGCGTTTGATTGTCTTTGGAGCGGCAAACAGGGTGGGGAGGACAAACAGGACGTGTGGATGGATGTTGTGGTGGTGTCTGCAAGTGAGGTGGTTGTACTGCATGAAGTGGTGATGGTAGGCAGGCTTCTCAGAGGGGTAGGGGTTTGTGGGCTTCTTCTTGGTGGGGGTCCTTGGGCTTGGGTTTGGAAGGGGGCAGGTCCTTGCCCTTCTGTCTTGGGGCAGAGGAGTATCCTTGGGACCAGGTGCCGGGGTGCCACCCTTCTTTACCTTAGTGGCAGGAGTACTCTTAGGGGGAGGAACAGGAGACGAAATGGAGCAGGAGGTACTGGGCTGAGAGGTGGGACTTTTCTCTTACGAGCAGCATGTGGGGTGTGGGGGAGGGAAGAGGTCAAGGTGGGAAAAGAAAAGCTTCTTAGGACCAGTGGGGTGGGCTGTGGGAGGAGGTATGGGAGTGGAGGTAGAGGGAGTGGTTGTTGGAGGAGTAGGTGTGCTGGACTTGGGTACAGGTGCATGGACAGTGTGCGTGTGTTAGGTGGATGGCTGTTGGAGGTCTGAGTGGGAGCGTTTGATTGTCTTTGGAGGGGCAGACAGGGTGGGGAGGACAAACCAGACGTGTGGATGGATGTTGTGGTGGTGTCTGCAAGTGAGGTGGTTGTACTGCATGAGGTGGCGATGGTGGTGTTGACTGCGCATGTGATGTGTAGGGTGCATGTCTGCGGGTCTGCAGTTGTGGTGACTGTGGGTAAGGCTGTACAGGTGGCAGGATTTGGGACTTTTGAAGCGGTGCATGCAGGTGTGAGTGCTGATGTAGCTGTTAGGGAGGAGGAGTAGTCAGTGGACGTAGTGGCTGATGTTGTATGTGCATCTGTGTGTTGGGCATCTGTGTGCTTGTGGACTGATGTGTAGTGTCTGTGTTTGTCTGTGCAAGTCCTGTCTGCTGTTTTTGTTGCATGCTTGCCAGAATGTCTATGTGGGATGGGTTTGGGGAGAGGAGACGAGGACTGGGAAGAGATAGTTGGAGGGGGGGTGAAGAAACAGGGACACTGGCAGCCATCAGAGAGGAGGCCAGAGCCTGAAATGATCTCTGTATGGCCGCCAAGCCACTGTGAATGCCCTCAAGGTAGGCATTGCATTGCTGCATCTGGGATGCCAGCCCCTGGATGGCATTCACTATGGTTGACTGCCCTACAGAGATGGATCTCAGGAGGTCAATATCCTCCTCACTGAGGGCAGCAGGTCTGATGGGTGCAGGGCCTGAGGTGCCTGGGGTGAAGGAAACACCCACCCTCTTGGGTGAGCGGCCACGGGCAACTCGGTGGGGTGCTACTGGGAGGATGGTGCTGATATGGAGGGTGGTGGAAGATGAAGTAGCTGAGGTGGTACCAGAGGGTGCTTCCATGGGAGGAAGAATCAGAGACAGTTCTATCAGCTCCAATCTCTTGCCGATTGACCAGTAGTCCCAGATGGGACAGGGAGTTCATCCAGATCGAGATCTCCAGAGTTGCTGTCATCACTGAGGGCATCTTCTTGTGGGGGACTGGGTAGCTGTGGCACCTCCTCGCCCCTGACATTGGCTCGGGCACCTGTGGGATGTATGTGATGTGTTAGGCTACTTGTCTGTGACATATTCCGCATTTCTAGCTTTCCTAATGATATTGGTGTTGTCCTCCCACCTTTGGTAGTGTATGGTGGTGTATTGTGGGACTGGTAGTTCCCCATGCTATGCATGCATTGGTGGTGGGTGTGCATGCAGAGCTGTGAGGGATGTGTTTGCAGTGGGTATGGATTGCAGGGGTTGACATTTAGGTGTGGTAATTGGGGTAGTGCACTGTGTGGGATAGAGTGAGGTGAAGGGAGTTAGGGTGAAGGAGTGAGAAGGCATGCAGGTACGGGGAGGTGGTAGGTTGGTAATAGTGACTCACCATTGTCCATTCCTCCAGCTACTCCAGTGAGTCCCTTAGGATAAAGTTTTGCCATGACTTGCTCCTCCCATGCTGTCAGCTGTGGGGGAGGAGGTGGGGGTCCACCGCCAGTCCTCCTTATGTTGAGCTGGTGCCTTTCTGGAATGTAACACACCTTCCCCTGTAGGTCGTTCCACCTCTTACCTTGTGCGTGGATGTTGTCCCATGGAGTTCACCCTGTCAACGATTCTCCGCCATAGCTCTATCTTCCTGGCAATGGAGATCTGCTGTACCTGTGCTTCAAACAGCTGTGGCTCTACTATAACTATTTCTTGCACCATGACCGCAAGTCCTCATCAGTGAAACAGGGGTGCCTGTGTGGGGACATCGGTGTTGTGTGGTGTGTATGTTGTGCAGAGGGTGATATGTGATGTGGTGGGGTGTGTGGTGCATGACGGATGTATGGTAGTTGTGGTATGTATGTGCAGTTGTGTCTGGGATTGATGTGGAAAGGTGTAGCCGTCTTCTTGTGTTTGCAAAGGTTTGTGGGTGTTGTGGGGGGTGTTTTATAGTGCTGGAGGTGGGTGTGTGGGGTGTGTGTATTTGTGTCAGTTTTTTTTTTTTTTTTGTTCTGGCCTATGTTGTCTTGTTTTGTTTTTGGGTGGCCATTCCCGCCTTGGCGGTATGCACTGCCAATGGTTTACCACTGTTGAATGTCCGCTGTGGTGATTCGTGGGTCATTATTAGGGGGCATTGTTTTGGTGGCAGAACGGTGTGGGTGCTAGTTCCGACAGTTTATCGCGTCTGTTGGGTCTGGTGGATTTGTGGTTGTAGCTAGTTTCTGTCGGTTTTGTGTGTGTATGTCATTATCTGGCAGACGGATGTTCGCCAGAGCCGCGGTATATTGGCGGCAATCAACACGGTGGTATTCGGAATTTACCTCCAATATGATAATGAGGGCCAATGTGTATGTAGGCCTAAATCAAAGACTGACACCATTTTTGTAGGGTTTTCTGAATGTAGAAATGTGTTTTGTTTAAAAGTGTGTGGACTTTTATGTTAGCTGGACACGACCCACCTTACCAGGTGTTTATTTCATTTGTGGAAAAATGCCTATTACAAGCTGTTGAAAGTCTGGTATGAATATGTTACCTAGGAGTAGTCTTTCCAAAGATTTATAATGTGGAACATTTCAATGATCCAGTTTGTGTTGAGAAATCAAACACAAGAGTTTAAAGATGTGCCAGTGATTCAGAAATAGTAGGTGATTTTTTTTTGTGCCATAATTCCATCAGTGGGTGTGATCCTAAATGATTACAAGATAAAGAAAATTGTCAACAATTGCAGATGAGCTTTCAATTGATTCAGCAGGTGCTTTATTAGTAGCCACACAAGTGGTTGCTGTAAGATGAATAGTTTTACAAAATCTCCTTGTGCTAGATATTCTTCTCGCTAAAGAGGTCAGAGTTTCCAAATGTTACAAGTACAACAGTGCTGCGCTTAATTCCTAATAATAGTAAGGGGCTGAGGAAGTGTATTTCGAATATGACAGAATTGAGAAAGGACCTGAAGGGGTTAGTAGCAACAGGTGCCTGAGAAGCAATCAGCAATATTTTTTCAGCAGTTGGAAGTTAGTTTGGAAGTTTAGGAAGAGGTAATTGCTGGAACCATCTTGAGACCTATATTGATAATAGCTCTGTGTGTGCTAGCTGCAGCTGACCTTTATAAGTTGATCAAGAAGCTGAAAAAAATGAGAACCAGCAGAAGCGATACAAGAGAGGCGTTTGAGATGAAGGCCAGACAATTCCTATATTATATTGACATCAAGCAGTTAGAGGAGTTCAGAAGATCTTGCCTGGGATGACCTTCAAACTTTTGAGCGTTTTCATTCAAAATGAGAGATTGTAGTTTATGTGATGGCTTGATTCATCATCTGAGGAGGGGACTGATGTAGCAGAAATGTTAGTACTGACCCTCGTGTCACAGTGATTATCTATACATTACAGTTTAGGCATTATGTTAATCAAAGTACTAATAGTTTATATTTAAAGTGGTTCACTAAAACCCATATATCAATGTCCATTTACTCTGGGTTAATGGACTAAGGGGGTCATTCCAACCCTGGCGGTCAATGACCGCCGGGTTGGAGGACCGCGGGAGCACCGCCGACAGGCCGGCGGTGCTCCCAAGGGCATTCCGACCGCGGCGGTAAGGCCGCGGTCGGACCGGCAACACTGGCGGTCTCCCGCCAGTGTACCGCCGCCCTTTGGAATCCTCCAAGGCGGTGCAGCTAGCTGCGCCGCCGAGGGGATTCCGACCCCCCCTACCGCCATCCAGTTCCCGGCGGTCCGCCCGCCGGGAACCAGATGGCGGTAGGGGGGGTCGCGGGGCCCCCGTAAGAGGGCCCCTACAAGTATTTCACTGTCTGCTTGGCAGACAGTGAAATACGCGACAGGTGCAACAGCACCCGTCGCACCTTCCCACTCCGCCGGCTCGATTACGAGCCGGCATCCTCGTGGGAAGGGAGTTTTTCCCTGGGCTGGCGGGCGGTCTTTTGGCGACCGCCCGCCAGCCCAGGGAAAAACTTAGAATACCCTCCGCGGTCTTTCGACCGCGAAGCGGTATTTCGGAGGGGGGAAGTCTGGCGGGCGGCCTCCGCCGCCCGCCAGACTTGGAATGACCCCCTAAAAGCCTATGGTATAGTCTTATAAGCTCATGTTTAACAGATTAATTCGTTTCCATCTTATAGTTTATGATGTTAATTTGATGTTAATTTGCAGTTTGCATGAAAATGGTAACAGATTTTAAGTATATTATTTTAAAAGTGATGTGCAAATATAGAAAATGCAGCAATAAAATATAGCTACAAGAAAGAGTTAACAAAATCTTTTTCTTTTTGAATTTATTGTAACACAAATAAATCTGGTAGCTTATTATTAATGAGTTTATGGTTAAGGATGCTTAATGTGTACTGAATGAAGGTGTTACTTTAATTCACTTTCATTAGCCTAGGTGAGGCGTGCAAGGTCTTGGTTCATGATTTTTCAGAAAATGTTTAGTCATTCTTGTTAACATGAACTTTCTTTCAGACATCGCTCCTATGAGAAAGATAGCTTGGTAATAGATGTTCTAATGTTTTACACATAGAGAGCTGTTAGGGCGTCTGACCTTAAGTAAACTTACTAGGGGACACGAATAGGTTGATGAACCTTTTGACTCGCAATTAAGATGTTCTCATCATAGATCCAGTACATAACCAATAATCAATACACAATAATCAATCATCACCAGTAATCAATAAATGAATAATTAATGGAGTCAGTAACTGTCACACATCATGACCTTTCAGTCATAAATAACCACACCTTCAGTAAAGATTTAGAATGTTTATTTCCCTATATTAACAATGCTAAGGTCATGTAGATTAATCTCAAAATCAAATGAAACACATACAGAAATAGCACTGATTGTCCAAAGCGGCGGAAGAAACATAGGCCCTCATTACAACCCTGGCGGTCAGTGTTCAAGCGGCGGTAATACCACCAACAGGCCGGTGGAAAAAAAAATGGGATTACGACCACGGCGGAAACCGCCAACATAGGCAGCCACTTTAAAACTGCGACCGCCACTGCGGTAGAAACAAACAGCGTGGCGGTCACCGCCAACAGACAGGCGGAAGACAATGTACCGCCCACCCTATCACAACACGGCAATCCACCACCTTTTCCGTGGCGGAACCAGCGCGAATAAAAACACGGCGGAAACAGTACTTTGAAGAGAAAATCACTCACCTCTCCACACCCCACGAGGAACCAGGACGCCATGGAGCCAGAACTGCAGATCCTGCTGGGGATGGTCTTCCTGCTCCTCTATCAGGAGCTCTAACGACAGCGGCGACGACCACGGTGAGTACCGCACCTACAACACAGGGGAGGGGGGAGGTAAAAGAGAGTGACACACACACACAACACGCAACATCCCCCCCCCACCCTCACCCACACCACCATACACACAAATGCATGCTGCAACATTACATATTCGCCCCCCCACCCCCTAGAAGAACGCAAGGACAAAAGGAAATGATTTGAACGATTGTAATCAATAAAAATCCAGTAGTCAAAACTCCAAATAAAGTATATACAATTATGTACACCAACCATTGCACCAATCATTGTCCGTGGACCACTGCACCCAAAATGCATGGGCGAGGCCCACACTAGATACCTGACTGGAAACGGAGAGAACACTGCTGGGGCATCAGACCGAAAATATACAGGCACCTCGGGGGGGCACCTCAGCCTGATGAACACACGCCACTGCTCCACGAGGGGGCTCCATGCCCACTGCCTTATCCTAGGGAGTGCAAAGCCACAGTCTCTCAAGTCTTTTCAGTGGGTGGTTTGCCCACTGCTTTATCCTAGGGAGTTCAAGTCCACAGTCTCTCAAGTGGATAACAGTCTCCACTGGTTCTGGAGGGGGCTTTCTGCCCAGAGTGCTTCATCCTGCCAAGGACTGAGGTAGTGGATGCCTTTCTCCACTGGTTCTGGAGGGGGCTTTGTGCCCAGAGTGCTTCATCCTGCCAAGGACAGAGGTGGTGGATGTATCTCTCCACTGGTTCTGGAGGGGGCTTTGTGCCCAGAGTGCTTCATCCTGCCAAGGAGTGAGGTGGTGGATGCCTTTCTCCACTGAAAGTGATGCTTCATGGCAGCTGCCCAGGCTCCTGGAGTTCACCACCAGCCTCGGACGACTGACCACTGGGGATGGCAGCCATGACTGCGGTGGTGCCACTGGCTCAGGATGTCACGGGGCCGCTGGCGGTGCTTGTGGTGGTGTCAGTCGTGGCGGTGCTTGTGGCGGTGTCAGTTGCGGCAGTGGTGGTGGCGGGCTTTATGGCAGCGGTGCTTGCGGTGGCTCTGTGGCAGCGGTGCTTGCCGCGGGCTCTGTGGCGGTGGTGCTGGTTGCGGGCTCTGTGGCGGCAGTGCTGGCGGCGGTCTCTGTGGTGGCGGTGCTGGTTGCGGGCTCTGTGGTGGCAGTGCTGGTTGCGGGCTCTGTGGCGGCAGTCTCTGTGGCGGCGGTGCTGGTTGCGGGTTCTGTGGTGGCAGTGCTGGTTGCGGGCTCTGTGGTGGCGGTGCTGGTTGTGGGCTCTGTGGCAGCGGTGCTTGTGGGGGGCTCTGTGGCAGCAGTGCTGGTTGCGGGCTCTACAGACTTGATCGTGCAACAACCCATGAACTGTGTGCCCAGTTGGAGTCAGACCTGATGTCAGCTATCCGCCATCCCACAGGGATACCCCCTCTAGTGCAGGTTCTGTCAGTACTCCATTTCCTGGCAAGTGGGTCTTTTCAAACAACAGTGGCCATTGCATCAGGGATGTCCCAGCCAATGTTCCCTAACATGCTGTCCAGAGTGTTGTCTGCCCTGCTGAAACACATGCGCAGCTACATCGTTTTCCCTCAGGTGGAGGATTTGCCTACAGTGAAAGGTGACTTCTATGCCCTGGGACATATCCCCAATATCATAGGTGCCATTGATGGGACACATGTGGCCTTGGTACCCCCACGCAGGAGTGAACAGGTGTACAGAAACCGGAAAAGCTATCATTCGATGAATGTACAGATGGTGTGTTTAGCCGATTAGTACATCTCCCATGTGAATGCCATATTTCCTGGCTCAGTGCATGACGCTTATATTGTGAGGAATAGCAGCATACCTTATGTGATGGGGCAACTCCAGAGGCACCGTGTGTGGCTAATAGGTGAGGACAAGGACCCTATCCAGTGTGAATAGTTGTCTGGGTATGGGGTTGTCCCTGCGGGTTAGTGTGTGTCTAACAGTTGTCCCTCGAAATTTGCAGGTGACTCTGGGTACCCCAACCTGTCATGGCGACTGATCCCAGTGAGAAATCCCAGGACAATGGCAGAGGAACGCTACAGAGGCACATGGGTGAACGAGGAGGGTGATCGAACGGACCTTCGGCCTCCTGAAGGCCAGGTTCCGGTGCCTCCATATGACAGGTGGTTCTCTCTACTACTCACCAAAGAAGGTGTGCCAGATCATCGTAGCCTGCTGTATGCTGCACAACCTGGCTTTGCGACAACAGGTGCCTTTTCTGCAGGAGGATGGTCCAGCTGGAGGTCTTGTGGCAGCTGTGGAGCCTGTGGACAGTGAAGAAGAGGAGGCAGAAGAAGAGGATATTAACAACAGAAACAACGTTATCCAGCAATACTTCCAGTGAGACACAGGTAAGAAGATGTCACTGCCTCACACATCTCATACTATTGTTTGAGCTATCAGAAGGCTGTCATTTTCACCCAGTGCCTGGACCCTGACTTGTCACTTTGCCTTTCCATTTAACAGATGTAGGTCCCACTTTGTGACCTCTGCTATATTTCCTCCAGACCTACAGCTGTGTTTCATCGGTATGTGGACAATTAAATTGACATTGCTATATTCCATAGTTATTGCAATTACATATTTGTGAAAGCACAGACTGACTCCAGATTGTTTTGTGATTGATGTGTGTTTATTTCTGTGCAAATAAGTGGAGGGGGTTGTAAAATGGGCAGGGGGGATGGTGGAGGAATGTCCATGGCAGAGTCCATTCTATTTGTTTCACAGGTGCATTGTCCAAAGGGGCATAGGAAGTGAAGCAAGGGCAGTTGAAGGATGGACCGGGTGACAAAGTGGGACAGAAGGGTGACATTCAGGGGGGTTTCATTTCCTGGCGGGGGTCTTGGCAATGTTCTCTGTCTTGTTCCTGGATCTCAGGGACCGTTTGCGGGGTGGCTCTCCATCTGCAGGGGGTGGGGTGCTGGTGTTGTGGTCCTGTGGCGGTGCCTCCTGTCCACTAGCGCCGGCAGAGGTGGAGGGCTGTTTATCATCCAGGCTAGTGTCAGCGGCCCCTTGTTGTGCCACAGTGTCCCTCCTGGTGTTGACAAGGTCCTGCAGCACCCCTACAATGGTGACCAGGGTGGTGTTAATGGACTTCAGTTCCTCCCTGATCCCCAGATAGTGTTCCTCCTGCAGCTGCTGGGTCTCCTGAAAGTTGGCCAGTACCGTTGCCATTGTCTCCTGTGAATGATGGAACGCTCCCATGATGTTGGAGAGGGCCTCGTGGAGAGTGGGTTCCCTGGGCCTGTCCTCCCCCTGTCGCACAGCTGTCCTCCCAGTTTCCCTGTTTTCCTGTTCCTCTGTCCCTTGAACCGTGTGCCCACTGCCACTGCCCCCAGGTCCCTGATTTTCTTGGGGTGGTGTGATTGCCTGGGTTCCCTGTAGTGGTGGACACACTGCTGCTTGACGTGTCCTGGGGACAGAGGGATGGGCCCGCTGGGTGGGTGCTGTGCTGCTGATTCTTGAGGGGGGAGGCTCTGTGGTGGCTTGTGCCAGTGTCAGGGGAACCGACTGTCCTGAGGTCCCAGATGGGCCGGGCTGGTCATCTTGATCCAGTTGTGCAGATCTGCTGTCATCACTGTGGGCCTCTTCTGTGGGGGGACTGGATATGTCTGGAACCTCCTGTCCGGTGGCTTTGGGTAGGGGTCCTGCAGGGGTGTAAAGGCATGATTATTGCATCTGTGTGTGCCATCGTGTGCAATGGGTGAGTGACCCTGTACTTCAGTGCTTGCATTCTTGTCTAGGTCCTTGTGTGATATTTGGTTTGGGGTCTGTGTGGGTATCTGTAGTGGACATGCTTTGGTGATGGGTGTCCCTGCTTTTGTGTTGCATGCAGGGCTTGGTGTTGGGATGGGTGGGCTGTGATAGTGGGACATATGTGAGGTGTTGGAGTGATGGGGGTGAGGGTGAGGGTGGGGGTATGTGATGGCATGCAGGTAGGGTGGAGGATATAATAATTAAGAGTTGACTTACCAGAGTCCATTCCTCCTGCTACTCCTGCAAGGATCACAGGATGCAGTATAGCCAAGACTTGCTCCTCCCATGTTGTTAGTTGTGGGGGAGGAGGTGGGGGTCCACCACCAGTCCTCTGTACTGCAATCTGGTGTCTTGAGACCACGGAACGCACCTTCCCCCGTAGGTCGTTCCACCTCTTCCTGATGTCATCCCGTGTTCTTGGATGCTGTCCCACTGCGTTGACCCTGTCGATGATTCTGCGCCATAGCTCCATCTTCCTAGCAATGGAGGTGTGCTGCACCTGTGATCCGAATAGCTGTGGCTCTACCCAGACGATTTCCTCCACCATGACCCTGAGCTCCTCCTCAGAGAACCTGGGGGTCGTTGTGGTGCCATGATGTGGTGTGGGTGATGTGTGAGGTGTTGTGTGTTGTGATGTGTGAGGGGATGTGTTGTTGTGTGTTGTTTGAAGTGCGTGTGAATGTGGTGTGAGTGATGATGTTGTGTGTCTGTGGATGCTAGTGTTGTTTCTGGTGGTGTCTCTCTCTGGCCTTCTTTCTGAATTTTTGGTAGTAAGGGTTTGTGGGTGATGTGGGTGTGTGTTTTATATTAGATTGGGTGTGTGGGAGTGGTGTGTGTATGTGAATCAGGTGTGTGTATTTCGAATTGTCCAATGTGGTTGTGTTTTGTAAATGTGTGTGTGTATTTTGAGCGCAGCGGTGTGTACCGCCAATGGAATATCACGGTTGAAAGAACGCTGCGTGGAATTGTGGGTCATGATAGTGTGGGCGTATTCCTGTTGGTGTGACGTGGAGGTTTTGTTTTCGCCAGTTTATCACTGACCTTTGGTGTGGCGGACTTGTGTGGGTGTCTGGATTATGGCGGATTCCGAGCTGTGGGTCGTAATAGCAGGAGCGGAATTACACTGCCGCAGCGGTGTGTTGGTGGTCTTCTGCACTGCGGTAAGCAGCATTTACTGCCAATGTTGTAATGAGGGCCATAATCTAATCAAAGCTTGAACTACAACACATTCTAAGGTTATGGTGCAAATCAATAGCAAAGTCAACGGCGTCAACGTTACAACATACATGAAATTCAGCAGAGAAATTCATCAAGCATTAGTCCCTGTTATCGTAAGTCATTAGTGAGAATCCTTAACTAACATCAGATTAGCATCAGCATGTTGGGCTTCATGCAAACAATTTAGTAACACAAATCTGGAAATAAATCTAACTATGGTTCACTCAAAAGAGCGCAGTTGGTACCTAGAAAGAAAAAGCAAATATGGATAGTAATCACAAGTCGGATATACCTATCCTCAGGGTGGATCAACAAAGCAGAATCAGTCTTCGTCCTCAGGATATCAGTTGATCAGCAAGGCACTAGGGTTCAGCATCAGAATTTAAAAGTGCAAAGTTTAAGCATTTAAATTAGGCACGTCTCTAGTAAAGAGGCATAAGAAATATCGACTTTTCAGTCAGCAAGCAAATGGCAATGGATCTGTATAAATGCAAGGGCAGAATAAGCCACAATGTCCTTCCTCTCACTGTGCAGTGTTGTTATATTTAAGTTACCTAAACTATCCCCTAAATCCCTATTGGTCAGTTAATCGTATGTTCACACTCTGTCCAATAAAACTAATATTCCAAATCAATGAATTCTAATATTTCTCCATTCTCATATTGTTGATTGGTTCATCTTACGATGTCCTCGTCACCTGGCTTGTCAGGTAACAATATGATTGCAGCTTCTGCTCTAGTCAGTATCTTCATTGTTCTTGTCCTCGCAAAGTAAGTCTCACACACATTACACATAAAATTTTGCATTAGCAAGAACATTATCTTTTAGTAGTCGTTTCACACAAAAAGATTCCGTTATGAGCACATTTGAACAATACAATAGGAATTCACAGTTTAACTTTCTTCGTCAGCTTTTTCATTAAATCCTAAGAAATACAGCTTTTACATGAGGCCTAGCAAGTGGGCCAAGACATTCTCTAAGTTAAGGCCTACAATTAATAAAGCTAAAGCTTATTGCATAACCCTCAATATGACATATTACTACATTAGTCAAACATATATTCAACATTTCATATTATTAAATCATTGATTAGTACACTTCGTTAACACTGGTGGCCATTCTTCGTGATCACATTTTCAAATGCGTGCATTCTTTTTCGAAGTTATTTTATTTTCTACATAAACTTTATTATTCAAAATATATATGCACTCATGATTAGTTTTTATTAAAACACCTGCGCTAGCAGAGATTTGGAACCTGGTCTTGTGACAGTACATTCAGAACTGTGGAACTGGTAACATATACATTTGTTCCAAACTGAATGGACGAGCCAAGATGGAATGAATTCTACCTGTTGGTAATGAGAACTTTCGGTGATGTTGCAGTCTGTGTCATGATTGATTTGTAATGGATGTTACACCTTCTGCGTCATGTGGGGTGGTAGATTAACAAATCATTTTGCTCTATGAACTTTAATATACCATTCCCAAGATATAGCACTCCTGCTTTTTCCCTTTTGAGAGGCATCTCCAGCCTACCCTGTTTTCTGACCCCTTTGGACTTTGAGAGGGATATACCTCTCTACACTTTGCCTTGCTGAGATTTAGAGATTTTTCCCTTGACCCCAAAAAGAATACGCTGACCAAGCTTCCGAAATGTTGACGCCTTTCCTTTTATTTACTTTTCAGCCACTTTATTAAGTAACCTGTTACCCCAGATTTCCTTTATTCAGATTCTATTTGGCCTTTTTGTGTTTTTGCTTTTTGGCCTACATGTGTTTAGCCCAGCACAAGTAAATCCTTGATTGGCTAATTTGTAGGGTTCTGCCTCACCCAAATTAGCTCAATTTAAGTGATTGTAAATTGTTTTAATGCCTGTAAGAACTGAACAGTGCTTGTTTTTGGTACATGAGCTGATTTTTCTTATGTTTTGTACTGTTTCTGTTGAATGATTAGTTCTGGTATATTAGTTCAATGGAATCTTTTCCGTCGCTTTGGTCAATCCTTGGTGATTCTGTATCTTTATAATTTTGTCTTGAGAATTGTGTACATGACTTTATGCTAGACTGATGTTTTCCTTGTGTGGCCACATTTTTCATAATGTCATATTTGAAATGATTTGCAGTTATATCTAATGCATTTTTCTCCACACCCATATGTTGGGTCAAAAGGTTCATTGACTCAGTTTAAAGCATAGTCCTGCGACGGAGAAACGCTACAGCAGCTTCCACCCAGCACAGCATACAGCATGGGGCAGTGGGTCATCCCACCTCAGCTATTAGCTCTCTTGCAATGTGAGCGATAACATCTTGCTCTTGCACATGTGAACATTCTTCAAAAGAGAAGGAAAATGAGAGCAGTGGTTTCAGCGTGGGGATGTGGTGGAGGACACAGGTGGAGGATTGGAAAGACATATTCCGTCAAGGAGGACCATTACATGCTCTAGCCTTGCAAGAGTAGAAGGTTGGGTAGTGCAAGGAATTAGATCTGGCTGCTTTTGTGACTGAAGTCTACAGCAATTGTAGCAGGCAGTTTTTCAAACTGTCAAAATCATTTCCAGTGGTTCTGCACCAAGGAAAACTGGGTACAAAGATACTGGGCCATTCACAAATGTCCAGAGTGGAATACCAAATAAGAATTGTGCTTCTCTTGCTCCATAATGAGAGCGCAAAGAATGCAGCTTTGTTCTTTTGCAGATTAGAAGCTAGTAAGATTGGTGTAATTTGAAACTGACATGTTAAAAAGAATCTTAAGGTCAAGAATGTCATTTAGTGTTTGTTAGAGGATATAACTGCGACCTTTGATTTCCCCTTAGATCCCCTTATGGCACTGCCTTTGCTACCCCTTGATGTTTAGAGGTCTCAGAGGCAGAGCCAGGAAATGGGGTTCGAGTGTTCTGCTTTTCATTGTGTTGGAAATTAGCAGTTGCAAAGTAAAGGATGATCCTCACAACATGTTGCCAATACCTCCATAACCAGGAGTGTAACACAGGCACCTGCTGCTCCTATGGCCCATCTGTGTCCCCAACCCTTCAGGGACTTGAGCTTCCCTGAGGGGCCCCATTCCACCCAAGGTTAAGAAATATTTTGCGACTTATAGAATACTAATGGGCCTCCTCATGGGCTTGGGATCTGCTTCAAAGGTTTGCAAATTATAAGGAAAACTAGAGGTAATCAGTAAACTAAATATTTGTGTACGGCCTATGCCTCACTGGTGACAGGAGACCTGAATGGGCGTGTGGAAGATAAAATGTATCTATTTTTGACAGAGGCTCGTCAGTTTTACTTTCTTCTTATCTGTTTTCTGAGAGACAACTAAGTCAGTGAGGCGATTTGTAGTGCCCCAACAACTCATGCAGCCTTTCCTACAAAGTGGGACATGGCTGACAAATTCTCACAACACAGAACTTGCCTGCTGATTTCTGTAATTTTTCTAATGATTGTAATGATTGTAAGTTTCCTTTTCTTTTTAACTTTTGACATGTAAAAATGACAAAGGACTGATGAATAACGAATTTTTGGTGCTCATTTTTTTTGTTCTACTGTAAACATACATATGCACAAAAAGTGAAGATCTAAAAGCACTTGATTGCTTTTACCATCATTTAAAATGATTAACGTAAAAGTGTTGCAGCAAATTACGACAATTGTATGGTGACATACAGAGAGAATGTGCAATTAATGATAGACCATTTTTTTACATATGATTGCCTGATATGGTTGGCTGAGGCTGTAAGAACTGTGAATCCTAATGGATACTTCTGCTTGTCAAGACAAAATGAAGCTGGTTAGACCTTTGTATCCTGAGGGGTAGTTTTGTCTTATGAAACTGTAATTTTTCTACAACCCTTACAATGTAGTTGGGGATTGTCAATAAAATGAAGAATACATTGTAAATTAATGTGTTAAGCTAGCACTAGTTGATCCCTTCTAAATAAGGACCTTATCTAGAGTTTGGCAGAGAGGGTAGTTTGGCAAATGTATTTAGAGTGCCATTCACTATAATACACTCATTTTTGGCAGAGTACAATGTCCTCCAAATGCTAAAAAAAGGCCTGATCTATTTTGGTAATCTGATTATTCAACAATTATGGTTCCATAAACAGTATATGTTTGTCTGAAAATGAGTTGAGTACTATATAAACTGTGAAAACATTCATACATATCTTCTTATGCCAAATATATGGGAAATATGTCATCCTTTCTTTCATTGAAAAACATTATCAACATTTGAATGAATACGTGAAAATGTACAAAAATAGATTAAGCCCGAAAGGAATGAGTACAATGGTTAGCAATAAGGAGCTCAACACAGACTGATCAAAGAGGAAACACCTTCCGTGCTTGCACTTTATTTTACTCACGCTACCTAGATTGTAGTTAATACACATTTAGATACAAAAGTCCTATTTAGGGAATCTAATTTTTAAATATTGGATCATTCAGTTTACTATTGTCAATTGCTAACCACAGTTACAGATCAATTGTACCACCTTGCCTTCAGTCCTATTCCTAATCTAGGTCCTTACCTGCAGATAATGGACCCTGAAGGGAGAATATAAACTTTTGTAGCACTTTCATCTAAGGAACAAGGGCATCCTGAAGCAAATACATGCTATCTCCTCAATCAAGGGAAGTGCTTGTCCCACTCAGAGAAAATTCCCTTTCTGCTTCGACTGTTCAGGGCAAGCTCAAATAATATATCCCCAACTTCAAAGTTACCTTGTTTTCTCAGCCCTACAGCACTGATTATTTTTCTACAATATATGCTAAGTCCTATCCTTGACCAGTGAAATAAATTATAGTTCCTACAAGAATCTTTATGGAGTTCCCACAGTCCTTCATACCTCTTCTTATGAAAGCTGTGCAGAAAGCTGATGAGAAGCACTTCAGGCAATCACAGAACATCTCATTGTGCAGTAGACCATACAAAACTTTCTAAGGTTATCTCAATCCATAATGCAGTTCCCCTCCTGAGTGATGCATAGGAAGTCATATTAGAAGAGGGAGCAGTGTTTTCTAAATCATGACCAGTTTTACCAATACATTTTACTAAAACAGCTTATAAGTTGTACCTGTTCTCCTTTGTCGCTGTAGTTCATGGTTTGTTTCATTGCATTAACCTGAAACTCTGAAAAAAGTGTCTCTGCAAAACCTTTTCAGACTGGTAATAGTCAAGGGCTAATACACATCTAGGGCCTCATTATGATTTTAAGACTGCCAGCCTCGCGGTGGTGGTCAGAACCACTGCTGCTGTGACTGCCACATGAAGAGCCTGGCAGTCACACCATCAGGGTTCCGCCGTCTCCGCCAGGATCGGTGATCCCAATGGGTTGACTGTGGGTGGAGGACGCAGTCTGCCAGGTCAGCGCTGCTTGCCTGCCAGATTCTTATTTCACCCTCCACAGCCTACAGCACCTACATCTGTGCTTTTTATTGTTTTTACCAACCTGACTGCCTTTTGCAATAGAGAAAAGTCAGACAAGATACTTCATAAATTTGGAGCTTCTGCTTTTTCATTGAAACCTGGAGGTACTGTTGTGGTTTAACCGTTGTATATGTCTTGAACATATATGGAGCCCTTCTGTATTGGCTAATTGTCTCCAGGTTGTCCCCAAAGGAATTGAGTGTTCATTTTTCTTTCACCCTGTTTTCAACGGTATAGTATGTAAGAAGTTATTCACATTTTTCATGATTCTATGTTGGGTTAAAATTCTACTTAGGCTAGGTAACAAGTTGAAAGGACCACCAATTTAGAATACGTTTTTCAATAAGAGCATTTTTAGTTCTACTGAGGCAGTGGCGCTAGTTCACGAATTGCATGTCAATGATATAAGACAAGCTGACAGGCCGAATTCCAGCCTCAGTTCAGGGGAATAATGTATATAAGGGCTTTTCTTTTTGCCTTTTCTATCTCTATGCTTAATTTTTCCTAAAGACCTGAACACTATCTTTGAATATGGTAATGTATTTGTCTGTGAAGACTGTGATGTTAGGAGAAACAATAGAAGTCCCTAAATCTGCATGATGTCCTTTTAAGACATTCTCCAAAGAAGAGGATTTTATTTTCATTGCTGAGTTTTAAAACCTGCTGCCCTGTCTTGCCACAACCCTAGACATTAGTTAAAATCTACAGGGTTGATCTTTTTATGTCTCATGTTCCAGATAAATTCACATTGCCATAAAGTATTATTATTACTATTATTACTATTATTATTATTATTATTATTTTTATTGATATTACTATTAATGTGGTTATTGTTGTTATTTATGTTAACCTAAAACATATTTCCTACACTGTACAAGGTTGAGAAATCGATGAAGTGTTGAAGGCCAACTAGGGTGACATCTAGTATAACCATGTCATCTTCATACTGATGCAAGGGGACATGTTAGGCACCTATCCTGGGTGCAAAATGTCTTTAGTACTTAGTGCATAAATTAAAAACAAACAGCTAGTTTTGTTTGTCACCCAGGTAATGTCAGGGATGTTTTTTTTACCTTGCTTTCTTTACCACTCAGTGCCTTTACCATGCAGCCTTTACCATGCATATGCCTTTACTACGCATGTCTTTCGCATGTATTTGACTGAATCACACATAACTTTACCACAGATGCCTTTCCCATGCATAATGGTAAGTATATGTAATTATTGATAAGTGTTATTTTCAATTTTAAACGAAAAAATAGTATTAAAATAATTTATGCCATTTAAAAAAAAGAAATATGCACATACATTTTTAGGAGTTGGATATTAATGAACTAGAGATAATTGGTGGGGAAGTGTATTAATATACAGGAATCAATTATGATACCTGAGTATTAAATATGTATTATAATTTTAAATGAATAAATAATATTCAAACAATGTAATACGTATTATTTTAAAAATATGTAGATAACGTTTTGAGAGTAGAATATAAAGGATATAGGGGCAATGGATTGGGAAGTGTATTACTACTCAAGTTTCAATTATGCCAGTGTGAATAAACATTATCAAAATAATTGATGAAAACTATTTTAAAAATATGTAGATAAAGTTTTAGGAGGGGGATGTTAGGGGTGTAAGACATTTGGAGGGGAAATGCATTAATACTCATGGATTTTTTGTGATGCTTGAATTTTAATTAGTATTATTAAGATAAATATTTTATTTACATAGTTATTTTTGAAAAATATAGAGGATTTTTTTAAAGTAATACATTCCAAATAAAATAGATAATTTAAGTAATGTATAATAAAAATATAAATGTTTTTATTTACTAACTAATCAATTTAAAAAACTGTATTAAATGTAGCAAAATATAATTTATTTTTCAAGAATATAAAACATTACTATATACTATATCACTATACATAAGATAGGACACTTTAATTAACATTGTCCACAATATTTTCCCACACTTTTCTAATATTTTTAATGGGTGAAATTGTACTTTTTAACTTTTTATGTTTCCAACTTTACATAAATGGTTCATCATCTGTTTCTAGTGTATGTGCAGCATTGCGGTCAAGCTCAGAATCAGTTCAGGTGAGTACAGGTAAGGAGAGATGGAGGGAGCTATATAGACGTTAGAAGTAAAACAAAAGTGTATTTGGTGTTTGAACCAGTTTTACATCCTCATACAAGTTTTGTATGGCCACATCAACACTGGTGTTTTTTTTCAACACAGGTTTATAAAGAGAAAACCACAATAATATTTCATTTGAAACCTATTTGAAAAAAAGAAACATTTTAATTTTTGGTGCTGTGTGTTTTTTAATGCTGTTCGTTCTGGAACAAGATGCAATGTTTTTGAAGAAAATAACAAGGATAGCTGGATTGATTTTTAGTTTGTATATTGAATTAGTTTTGCTTTTTGTTTTTTAAATTAAAGTTTTCAGGTAATGTGTCTATGGGATTGTGACATTTCTGTAGTGAAATGGAATGCGAAATACTGTTTTTTTTATTTTGGTGTGGGTGTGAATTTGATGCAATCTTTCTGGATTCTTGGATTACCTCTGACTCTGTGTAAAGTTTCTTAAAATATCACCAAAGTTGAAGAAAGAAGACAACTACAGGTAGGAAGTGAACAAAAAATTTTAAATGTAAAAATGCAATTTGAATTAGGCCGTACAGTCAAAATTGGAAAGTGATTTTACATACGATGTGGTTAGTGCTATAAAATGTAGTCAACATTGTCCAGGTAGCCTGAAGCGCCCATCAATAGAATTTCATTACATTTGGCAATAGTCTTTCTGAAATTTCTTTACATTTTTTACATTTTGGATTTCTGAGGAATAGGACTACATAACAAAGATCGTGCTTTTGCAATTTCTTGGAAACTCTGTGCTTTTTAAAACATTTCCAGTAATTAAACATGTTGGACTGACTTTTTCCAGTAGAGTTGTTCAAAGAATTATGCCAGTCCTTAATGGCACTATTGCTTTTTGCACCTCCCTCTAAGCAGGTCGAGTAACAGTTCCACCATTCCATAGGAAACCATGGTTTCCTTCTGTGAACTGACCTGCTTAGATGGGCACTCCATGTCTCTTCCAAGTAATTTAGAAGTTGGGCCAATTTTTCCTCATTTTGTGTAAAATATTCTGACTGTATAATTGAAGTGCAGAGGCAGTAAAAAATATGATGCAGTTAGTGTTTTCAGTTTATATTGAAGATTACTATTTGACATAATATTTGATGTAATGATTCTGATGGAAACTTGGCCTCTGTCGGCCTGCTGGTACATTCTATTGTCTGCGGCGGTCTGACCTCACTGGCGGTGCCTGGGGTGCTCTGGCTTTATTCTGTTTGCAACACCACCAAAGTCATTATTTGGCGGTCCTCTCCACCAGCTTGTTGCCGGTCTGACTACCACCACCAACAGTTGCGGTTCTCGGGCTGCCAAAGTCATAATGAGGCCCATAATCCTCAGCAAAGCATGCTTTCTGATTTTTTTTTACCAAAATAATTGGGAAATGTAAAAGAACTTCCTTAAATTTGGATGTTAGGATACATTTTAATAATTGTACTTATCCTTTGTAATCCTAAGTCATTTATAATTTTCCTAGGATTTATATTTACTGTCGTAGATTTTACAATTGATAAAAAATCAGTGTGATGTAAGGGTTCTTTGTCAGGCAGTAAACCATAAACTGAATGTAGTATTGTTATTGTTTGGATGAATAATATAAATTAGGGTGAATAAAGGGGAAGTAGATTTAAAAGTGCCACCCATTATCCAAATTTCACTATTCTGTGGAGCTAGTGTGCTATGCACTGTACAAAAGATTAGCATTTGTTTTAAAGGGTTCTTATTATCATGGAGTACAAAAAGTTCACTTGTAAAAGATACATTTAGTTCTGGAGGAATGTTAAAGTCAGAGTAGGGCTCTGATTATGAGTTTGGTGGACTGGAACACCCGTCCGCCAAACTCTCAACAGGGTGTCTACCATTATGACATTCCCGCTGGGCTGACGGGCGGAAACTAAGGTTTCTGTCAGTGAGCCCAGCGGGAAAGTGGCCATAGACAGCAGTGTTTCATATTGTTTCCCATTAATACTCTTCACTTCGGTGCATGCGGTCACTTCAGATGGCAGTGTGCCATTGATTACAAAATGGTGGGCGCTTGAATATCTATGTTTGTTAAGGGTTAACCATAATTTTCAATAAAATAAGTGTTGTAAGCCAAGTATTTTGCTAAAGTAAAACAAGAGTAAACCTTTTAATATTTTGCTGGTGAAATGTGTTGTATTTTTGGCCTTCCTCGCAGGGGTTGTCTGCCATCTTGGGTGGACACAGAACCATTGGTTGTGTAAAAATGGAAATGGTCAAATTTTACATTGTATATTACTACTGTTGAAAACATTTGCATCATATTGTAATTTGTTGAATTGTGTTGCATTGGGATATGATGATGTTCAAAGCATTTGCGTAGAGTTGCAATGTTTAGTGTTGCATAGTGTTATGATTTTGAAAACATTTTCCTAGGGATGCGATGCATTGCATTAAGTTGCAATGTGTAGCACTGAAATGCATTCTACTTCATACAGATGTGCTCTGCAACAGTAATTGTTTTGTATTGATTTTGTCAAAAATTGTATCTGGTATAATACAATTGACTTTCCTATGTAAATATTATTTATTTTTTATTTGCATGTATTAGTATTGTTTTCATTTAAAAAAATGTGCGGTAAAGGTCTGTGTGGCAGATGTGTGCATGGTAATGTTATTCATGGCTACGGTATGTTTGTGGTAAAGAAAAATGCATGGTGAAGGCATGTGGGTAACGGTATGTGTTGTAAAGACTAGTTAGAATTGGGGTGCATGGTAAAGGTATGTGTTGTTGCATCATACAACCATATTGTAGCCCACTTTAATGCATTTTCATTAAAGTGGGCTATAGTACGGCCTTAATACAATGTGTGAAATGCCCCAGTTATTTTAACTTTTACAATCTACTGTATCAAAAGCCAAGCTGACGTTGAGGAAACATGCATCGGCTGAGGTTTTTGTGTTTTGGGCTGACCACTGAGCTAAAGTGTTTAGCAAAACTATATTGTCATTAGTTTCATACCCTTTTCCAAATCCTGCTCTGAAAGACTTCAGCAAACTGTTTAGAGAGTCCTTATCTAGCAGGGTGATAGCTCATTACATTGTTATTGTCTCCTTTTTTCAGGTCTGGCATTAGCTAAAACCAATTAATTTTATTAAAATTATATGTATATATTTTTTTTACTCACAAGGGCTTTCTGCCACCTCTCTTGATCTATTAGTCTTTTTCTGTGACTGATCACATGTCGATTCTGTCCACTAGGGCATACAGCATTGGCAATGGGTCAGCATCCTTCAGGCACTGGTTAACTTCACTTTGAGTGACTACCTTTTGCTCTCTCACAATGAGCACATGGGCACACAAGGTAAATCCCTTCAGTGCCAGTGTTTTTGTTTTTACTTTATAATTATTTTAGTGTTTTCTTCGTGTTGAGAGCCTCAGGAAAAAGCAGGACACTTTATACTTGATGTGAGCACAGGCTACAGTCTACGTTTTATCAGTATCTGTCTCCTATCAATGTAGATGTAAACTCCTTTCATAGCATCCATTTGAAACTGCTCCGTATGAAGCTATTGTCTATTTATTATGCATGCAGTACATAAACTGAAATCTTCAATATATGTGAATTTATAAGCAATTTTACAGAGCATGTTTATTCTGGACTCAGTCTCACCAATGGTTCTTTAATATTTTTTACCCAGAGAGAAAACCATCCTTTATCATGTTTAATTTGCAGCACTCATACCATGTTTGAAATGTCTTTCCTTCCTTCTTTCTTTCTTTCTTTCTTTCTTTCTTTCTTTCTTTCTTTCTTTCTTTCTTTCTTTCTTTCTTTCTTTCTTTCTGTTACTTGATGTTGTACTGGGTGTTTTATTTTTATGTCATATAGTTTTTTCTGTTTTTAGTGTGTGTTATTGCAAAATCTTGAAGTTTGATTCTGTGCTCGCACTGTATGCTTGATATCAAATAGAAGCACATAGAACTATGATACGTTTGTGGCTTCTCTCCACTATAGCCTTCCAAGTGGATGAAAAGGTCTGTGCAATGTTCTCAACGTGCTCAAGTAACATAAAATAGCTTCAGACAGACATCCTTTTGGGGCCACCTGACTGTGAAGGAGAAGAATATAGGAGAAAAAAGAATGGAGCTAGGTCTGTGCCAATGAGTGTTTAGAGATTTTTC
Organism: Pleurodeles waltl; assembly: GCF_031143425.1. Lineage (NCBI taxonomy): Eukaryota > Metazoa > Chordata > Amphibia > Caudata > Salamandridae > Pleurodeles > Pleurodeles waltl. The sequence goes on along the minus strand of NC_090448.1, from coordinate 931,179,957 downwards.
AAGGTGCTAGATGAAATGCATTTTCATCCTTTGAGTGCTCCTGATAGTCTGAGAAAAAGTACATTTTTCATACCGTTTGAAGTTATCACACCTCATGACTGTTAGTCTCCTGAAATACCAGCCTGGTCTATGGTTCCCTATGGCTGCTAGTCTTATGAATTATCAACTGGTCTATGGTACCTTATGGCTGTCAGCCTTACGAAGCATCAGCCAGGTCTATGAAACCTTATAGCTCTCAGTCCTATGAAGCACCATCCTGGTCTATGGTACCTTATGGCTGCCAGTCTGATGAAGTACTGTCCCGGTCTATGGTACCTTGTGGCTGCGAGTCCCATGAAGCATCAGCCAGGTCTATGATACCTTATAGCTGCCAGTCTTATAAAGCACAGACTGGTCTATGGTACCTTATGTTTGCTAGTCTTCTAAAGCATCTTCCCAGCCTTTGGTAACTTATGGCTGCCAGTCTTCTGAAGCACCTCTCGGTCTATGGTACCTGACAGCTGCCAGTCTTATGCAGCACCAGCCGGCCTATTATACCTTATGGCTGCCAGTCTTTGGAAGCACAATCCCCATCTATCGTACTTTATGGCTGCCAATCTTATGGTACCCTATGGCTGCAGGTCTAATGAAGCACCAGCCCAGTCTATGGTGCCTTAAGGCTGCAAGTCTTATGAAGCACCAACCTGGCCTATGGTACTTTATGGATGTCAGTCTTATTAAGTATCAGTCCGGTCTATGTTACCTTATGATGCATCAGCCAGGCCTATGACACATTATGGAAAATTACCTGAATGAGGGTGTTTCAGATATAAATGAATTGAGTAACCTCCAAAAGGAGAAACAACTACTTGGTCAGTGGAGATGGCTGGACATATTTTTAAATATTAAACTATCAAAATAGGGCAAGAGAGAGAAAGGCTGAAAATGGTGAACTAATTAGGAATAGAATGATAGGAATCAATGATGAAGAGAAAATAGGCTGAAAATGAATCTACAATAGAGAGGTTAAGAGAAGGCATTGCAGTGTGGTGGAATGAAATTGAATGATGTAGCAAGAAAAATAGTCAGTTTTTGCCAGTCCCAGGATTCTGAAGTGATGACATGCTGCAAATCAAACCTTTGGACCCCTGCACTCATTCCTTTTTAGCATATTAAATACAGAGGGAAAAATGCTATTCTTGGGGTTACAGTCTAACTTTATGACAGATGTTGGCTAAGAGTATGCAAGAAGCTGAAGACCTGGCTTTTCAAGTAAGACCCCCAGGGCTGGCATCACATACCTGCTACAGAGCACCTGGATACCCTCAATGGGTGATTTACACCAATAACATGACATAACATAACATAACATAACATAACATAACATAACGTAACATAGCATAATATACCACAACACAACATAAAGCAACATCATATAACATAACATGACATGCATTTGTTTACACTACTGCTTTTTCTAATTTGTATCATGATCTTCTGATGATCAGTGTTTTAGCAGATTTCTATTAGGAACATGTTGCATTGTATAAGAGCTAAGGTTCCTTGTACTAAGTATATAATTTACGTATATTTCAGTTATACACTTAGGGGGTCATTACAGCATTGGTGGTAAAAGCCGCTTACCGCCATGCAGAAGACCGCCAACACACCGCCGCGGAATTCTCCCACTGTCATTATGACCCACAGCTCGAAATCTGCCAAAATCCAGACACCCACACAAGTCCGCCACACCAAAGGTCAGTGATAAACTGTCGATAACAAAACCTCCGCCGTCACGGCAACAGGAATTCGTCCACACTATCACGACCCATGAATCCACGCAGCGGTCTTTCAACCGCGGTATTCCATTGGCGGTACACACAGCCGCGCTCAAAATACACAAAACATTTACAAAACAAATCCACATTGGACAATTCGAAATACACACACCTGATACACATACACACACCACTCCCACACATCCAATACAATATAAAACACACACACACATCACTCAAAAACCCTTACGTCAACAATTGCGACACAAGGCCAGAGAGAGACATCTCCAGAAAGAACAATAGCATCCACAGGCACCCTACACCATCACTCACACAACATCCAAGCACCTCAAACAACACACCTCTAAATATCACCCCACACATCACAACACACACCACCCCACACATCACCCACACCACCCCATGGCCCCGCAAAGACACCCCAGGTTCTCTGAGGAGGAGCTCAGGGTCATGGTGGAAGGAAATCATCTGGGTAGAGCCACAGCTATTCGGATCACAGGTGCAGCACACCACCATAGCTAGGAAGATGGAGCTATGGCGAAGAATCGTGGACAGGGTCAACGCAGTGGGACAGCACCCAAGAACACGGGAAGACATCAGTAAGAGGTGGAACGACCTACGGGGGAAGGTGCGTTTGTGGTCTCAAGACACCAACTTGCCGTTCAGAGGACTGGCTGCGGCCCCCCACCTCCTCCCCCACAACTCACTGCATGGGAGGAGCAGGTCTTAGCTATACTGCATCCTGAGGGCCTCGCAGGAGTAGCTGGAGGAATGGGCTCTGGTAAGGCAAATCTTTCACTACTTCATCCCCCACCCACCTGCATGCTATCACATACCCCCACCCTCGCCCTCACCCCATCACTCCAACTCCTCACGTATGTCCCAATATCACAAAGCACACATCCCAAACCCAAGCCCTGCATGTAACACCAAAGCATGGACACCCATCACCAAAGCATGTCCTCTGCACATACCCATACACCCCCCTAAACCATTATCACACAAGGTCCCACTCAAGAATGCAAGCACTGGGCTACAGGGTCACCCACCCATTTCACACCATGGCACACACAGATGCAATAATCATGCCTTTACACCCCTGCAGGACCCCTACCCAACATCACCGGACAGGAGGGTCCAGATATGTCCACTCCACCCACAGAAGAGGCCCACAGGGATGACAGCAGCTCTGTCCAACTGGATCTAGATGACCAGCCTGGCCCATCTGGGACCTCGGGACAGTTGGTTCCCCTCACACTGGCAGAGGCCACTACAGAGCTTCCCTCCTCTGGAAACACCAGCACAGCACCCACCCAGCAGGCCCATCCCTCTGTACCCAGGACATGTCAATCAGCAGTGTGTCCACCGCTACAGGGAACCCCGGCTAACCCACCACCCCAACAACACCAGGGACCGGGGGCAGTGGCAGTGGGCACACGGTTCAGGGGACAGAGGCCCAGGAACACAGGGGAACTGGGAGGTCTGCTGTGTGACAGGGGGAGGACAGGCCCAGGGAACCCACTCTCCAAGAGGCCCTCTCCAACATCATGGGAGTCTACCACCATTCCCAGGAGACGATGCCAACGGTACTGGTCAAGATTCAGGACACCCAGTGGCTGCAGGAGGAACAGTATCTGGGATTCAGGGAGGAACTAAAATCCATCAATTCCACCCTGGGCACCATTGTAGGGGTCCTGAAGGAACTCGTCAACACCAGGAGGGACACTGTGGCACAACAAGGTGCCCCTGACACTAGCCTGGACGATGAACTGCCCACCACCTCCGCCAGCGCTAGTGGGCAGGAGGCACCGCCACAGGACCACGACACCAGCACCCCAGCCCCTGCAGATGGAGAACCACCCCGCAAGCAGTCCCTGAGATCCAGGACAAAGACAGAGAACAATGCCAAGACTCCCGCCAAGAAATGAGACCACCCTGAATGTCATCCTTCTGTCCCACTTTGTCACCCTGTCCATCCTTAAACTGCCCCAGCTCCACTTCCTATGCCCCTTTGGACAATGCATCTGTAAGACTAATAGAGGACTCTGCCATGGACATTCCTCCACCATCACCCCTGACCATTTTACAACCCCCTCCACTATTTAGCACTTAAATAAACACCCTTAAATCACAAAGCAATCTGGAATCAGTCTGTGCTTTCACAATTGTGTATATGCAATAACTGAGGGAAATAGCAATGTCCATTGTATTGTCAACATACCTATGTCACACAGCTCTAGTCCATGCGGAAACAAAGCAGATGTCACACAGTTGGACCCACATCTGTGAAATCGTAAGGGAAAGTGACAGCTCAGTGACCATACACTGGGTGAAAATGTCAGACAGATGAGAGGTAGTAGAATTAAATCAGATGTGGCAGGCAGTGTTGTCTTCTTACCTGTGTCTCACTGGATGTATTGGTGGATCACCCTGTTCCTGTTGTCTAGGTCCTCTTCTTCTGCTTCCTCGTCTTCACTGTCCACAGGCTCCACAGCTGCCACAACACCTCCATCTGGACCATCCTCCTGCAGAAAAGGCACCTGTCATCGCAAAGCCAAGCTGTGAAGCATACAGCAGGCCACGATGATCTGGCATACCTTCTTTGGTGAGTAGAATAGGGAACCACCTGTCATATGGAGGCACCGGAACCTGGCCTTCAGGAGGCCGAAGGTCCTCTCTATAATCCTCCTAGTTCGCCAATGGGCCTCATTGTAGCGTTCCTCTGCCCTTGTCCTGGGATTCCTCACAGGGGTCAGTAGCCATGACAGGTTGGGGTAACCAGAGTCACATGCAAATGGCGAGGGACAACTGTTAGACACACACTAACTCATAGGGACATCCCCAGACCCAGACACCTAGTCACACTGTATAGGGTCCATGTCCTCACCTAATAGCCACACACGGTGCCTCTGGAGTTGCCCCATCACATAAGGGATGCTGCTATTCCTCAGAACAAGCGTCATGCACTGAGCCAGGAAATTTGGCATTCACATGGGAGATGTACTGGTCGGCCAAACACACCATCTGCACATTCATCGAATGGTAACTCTTCCGGTTTCTGTACACCTGTTCACTCCTGCGTGGGGGGACCAAGGCCACATGTGTCCCATCAATGGCACCTATGATGTTGGAGATATGTCCCAGGGCATAGAAGTCACCTTTCACTGTAGGCTAATCCTCCACCTGAGGAAAAACGATGTAGCTCCGCATGTGTTTCAGCAGGGCAGACAACACTCTGGACAACACGTTGGAAAACATAGGCTGGGACATCCCTGATGCTATGGCCACTGTTGTTTGAAAAGACCCACTTGCTAGGAAATGAAGTACTGACAACACCTGCACTAGAGGGGGTTTTCCTGTGGGATGGCGGATAGCTGACATCAGGTCTGGCTCCAACTGGGCACACAGTTCCAGGATTGTGGTACGATCAAGTCTGTGGGTGATGAAAACATGTCGCTGCTCCATTGTCGACAGGTCCACCAGTGGTCTGTACACCTGAGGATGCCGCCATCTCCTCACCTGCCCCAGCGGACGTTGCCTATGAAGGAGAACAGCGAGCAGAAGGTCAACCAACTCTGAGGTACGTAAACACAACTTAATTGGAAAATGTTTGCAAATCGACATATGGCTGTATTAGTGTTTAAGCAAGGACTAGATATGTGTGACGCAGTCCAAAATAATGCCATGTGGGCCCTTGAAATGGCGGCTGCCTGAACTGTAAAGTGGGACAAGGGGATTTGAGGTAACTGCGCTGGCGTTGTACACAGTCGCGGTAGGCGGTCGAAGACCACGGCGCATTCCTGCATTGGTTAACATTGGACCCTATGGGCCCCAGAAGCCAATGACGATGTACGCCGGCAGTGACGGTACGCACCGCCGCGGACGTGACTGCCATTTTCTCTCTGTTCAATCACTTGAGACCTGATCTGCGACGGGAGAGGACCTACACTGCAAGTGCTTCTGTGACCTCAGTCTGGAAGAGACAATGGCTCGTGTGTCTGGGGAAAGGGCCCCTGCCTTCAGCCGGAGGTGTTGGAGAAACTAGTGGATGGGGTCCTCCCCAGTACACGCTACTCTACGGTCTTCCAGACAAACAGGTGAGTACACTGTGAGAATGCTGTATGGGCAATGGCTGTTTGGAGTGGTGTGGATGAAAGATAGTGGGGGGAGAACGAGGCGTGCATGATACGACGGTGAGTGCATGTGCGTCATGGCAAGGGTAGGGATGCGGGCCAATGACTGTGACGTGCGGACGGTTATATCTTCTTCTTTTCCCCTGTACTATTCCTGTAGGTCAGCGCCCACCAGAAGAAGGATATTTGGCGTGCCATCGCCAAGGAAGTCCGGACCCTGGGGCTCCACCACAGACGGAGCACCCACTGCCGGAAAAGATGGGAGGACATTCGCCGCTGGAGTAAGAAGACGGTGGAGGCCCAGCTGGGGATGGCCTCCCAATGTGGGAGGGATGCCCCTCTCACCATGACCCCCCTGATGTTCTGGATCCTGGCGGTGGCGTACTCAGAGTTGGATGGGCACTTGAGGGCATCACAGCAGTCACAAGGGGGTGAGTACACTCTCATTCAGCTGATTCAGCACGCATTGTAGGTGTCTGGGTGGGAGAGGTGGGCGTGGGTTCCCCTAGGCCAGGGCGAGTTTAGTAGGCAAGGTCCCTTCTGAAGGCAGGCCCTGTGGCACCCCACCTGTGTACAGAGCCATCCACACCTAGTCAGGCTCTTGTGACATCCATGTGTGCAGCAATAGGGCATAGCCTTGTAACCCATGTCCCTGTGATTGATTAGGGAACTCCAAGTGCACGGCGTAGTGCAGGGGGCTTCTGTGTCTGTAGTGTCCGCCAACGGTAGCGGTATTGCATGCACTCAACATGTCTTTCTTCTGTCTCCCCCCCCCTTTTTGTGGTCTCCCTGTTCTTGTGTGCATTAGCATCATCAGGCGGAGGAGCAGTGGCACCGGAGCAGGAGGGAGCTGCATCCCACATGGCCTTGGAGGGTGGCACAACGGAGTCTGAATTCACCAGTGGGACGGAGGGTGAGGGGAGCTCCACAGCGGGGACAGGAGCTGAGACCAGCGATACGGACTCCTCCTCTGATGGGAGCTCCCTTGCGGTGGCGGGCCCATCTGTGCCCCCCACATCTACAGGTACAGCTGCCACCCCCCTACCAGCGCCGCCCTCCCAGCAGCCCCTCAGCGTTTACCCCGTGGCCGCTCACCCAGGAGGGTGGGCATCTCCTTCGCCCCAGGCACCTCAGGCCCTGCCCCAGTCACCCCTGCTGCCCTCAGTGAGGAGGCCATTGACCTCCTCAGGTCCCTCACTGATGGGCAGTCTACCATTTTGAATGCGATCCAGGGTGTAGAGAGGCAGTTGCAACAAACCAATGCATACCTGGAGGGCATTCATTCTGGTCAGGCAGCCCAACAGCAAGCTTTTCAGACTCTGGCCTCAGCACTGATGGCAGCCATTGTCCCTGTCTCTAGCCTCCCCCCTCCAACTTCCTCCACCCAGACCCAAACCCCTGTACCACAGCCTATCCCAAGCACACCATCAGACCAGCATGCACACACGTCAACACACAAGGGAAGCTCAGGCAAACATAAGCACCACACATCCCACAGGCACTCAAGCAAGCATCATATACATGCAGACATACCAACATCCACTGCCTCCACTGTGTCCCCCTCCTCCTCGTCTCCCTCCTCCCTCCCTGTCTCGTCTCCACTCACACCTCCATGCACTACATCCTCAGCCACTACCTCCATCACCAGCACACCCACCACCACACCCCGCTCATGTGCACTCACCACCCCCACTACCATTCACACATCCCCTGTGTCCTCTCCCAGTGTGTCTGTGAGCCCACCTCCCAAGGTACACAAACACAGCCACACACCCACCCAACAGCCATCCACCTCACGACAGCCTCCAGCCCATGCACCGTTACCCAAAGTCAGCAAACGTACACCTCCTACAACCACTACCTCTTCCTCCACTCCCAAATACCATCCATCTACCCATCCCAATGTGCCCAAAAAACTTTTCCTGTCCAACCTTGACCTTTGTCCCTCACCTCCCCCACCCCTTCAGTCTCCTAGGGCCTGCCTCTCCAGGTTCCAACCCAGAGCCTCAGCCACAACATCTGTGGGAACAGTGGTGCCAGTAGTAACCGGCTTCTGGAATGCGCCAGGCAGCAGGGCAGCCAGTGTGGCAAGGAGCCAGAGCACAGACAGTCCCCCACCTCAAAAGCAGAAAAAGTTGGCCAGTGCCCGGCGGGAGAGAGGAAATAATTCTGCCACCAAAGCCGCTCCCAGGGGCACAGTTGGGAGTGTGGCGACAGCTGCGCCACCATCCAAGGTGAGGAAGGGGCACAGTAAAACCGGCAAGTCTGGGAAAACCTGCACGGTGGACAAGACCACAAGAAGCACCGCTCCCAAGGACACCGCCGCCACCAGCACCGCTGCCACGGACCCCGCCGTCACCAGCTCCACTGAACAGGACACCGCCACCACCAGCACCGCTGAACAGGACACTGCCGCCACCAGCACCGCTGCCAAGGACACCGGCGCAACAAGCACCTCTGCCAAGGACACCACCAGCACTGCTGCCAAGGACCCCGTCGCCACCAGCACCGCTGAACAGGACACCGTTGCCACCAGCACCGCTGCCACGGACCCCGCCGTCACCAGCTCCACTGAACAGGACACCGCCACCACCAGCACCGCTGAACAGGACACTGCCGCCACCAGCACCGCTGCCAAGGACACCGGCGCAACAAGCACCTCTGCCAAGGACACCACCAGCACTGCTGCCAAGGACCCCGTCGCCACCAGCACCGCTGAACAGGACACCGTTGCCACCAGCACCGCTGAACAGGACACCGCCGCCACCAGCACCGCTGCGAAGGACACCACCGCAACAAGCACCGCTGCAAAGGACACTGCCGCCACCAGCACCGCTGTCAAGGACACCGCAGCCACCAGCACCGCTGCCAAGGACACCACCGCCACCATCACCGCTGAACAGGACACCGCCGCCACCAGCACCGCTGCCAAGGACACTGCCGCAACAAGCACCGCTGCCAAGGACACCGCCGCCACCAGCACCCCTGCCAAGGACCCCGCCGCCACCAGCACCGCTGAACAGGACACCACTGCCACCAGCACTGCTGCCAAGGACACCGCCGCACCAAGCACCGCTGCCAAGGACACCGCCGCCACCAGCACCGCTGCCAAGGACCCCGCCACCACCAGCATCGCTGAACAGGACACCGCCGCCACCAGCACCGCTGAACAGGACACCGCCGCAACAAGCACCGCAGGCCAGTGAGCGCCAAAGATTCCAATGCTACTGAGGCCGCCACGAGCAGGATGAAGCACTCTGGGCATAAAGCCCCCTCCAGAGCCAGTGGAGAAAGGCATCCACTACCTCAGTCCTTGGCAGGATGAAGCACTCTGGGCACAAAGCCCCCTCAAGTACCAGTGGAGAGATCCATCCACTACCTCAGTCCTTGGCAGGATGAAGCACTCTGGCCACAAAGCCCCCTCCAGAACCAGTGGAGAAAGGCATCCACTACCACAGTCCTTGGCCGGATGAAGCACTCTCGGCACAAAGCCTCCTCCAGAACCAGTGGAGAGATCCATCCACTACCTCAGTCCTTGGCAGGATGAAGCACTCTGGGCACAAAGCCCCCTCCAGAACCAGCGGAGACTGTTATCCTCTTGAGAGATTGTGGCTTTGCACTCCCCAGGATAAAGCAGTGGGCAAACCACCCACTGGAGAGACTTGAGAGACTGTGGCTTTGCACTCCTCAGGATAAAGCAGTGGGCAAACCACCCACTGAAGAGACTTGAGAGACTGTGGCTTTGCACTCCCCAGGATAAAGCAGTGGGCAACCCACCCACTGTGGAGACTTGAGAGACTGTGGCTTTGCACTCCCCAGGATGAAGCAGTGGGCAACCCACCCACTGGAGAGACTTGAGAGACTGTGGCTTTGCACTCCCCAGGATAAAGCAGTGGGCAAACCACCCACTGAAGAGACTTGAGAGACTGTGGCTTTGCACTCCCCAGGATAAAGCAGTGGGCAACCCACCCACTGTAGAGACTTGAGAGACTGTGGCTTTGCACTTCCCAGGATGAAGCAGTGGGCAACCCACCCACTGGAGAGACTTGAGAGACTGTGGCTTTGCACTCCCCAGGATAAAGCAGTGGGCATGGAGCCCCCTCGTGAATCTCGCTTCATGCACTCATCCGGCTGAGGTGCCCCCTTCCCTTCCCCCTGAGGTGCCTGTTTTATTTCTATCTGATGCCCCAGCAGTGTTCTCTCCGTCTTGTTCGGGTATTGAGTGTGGGCCTCGCCCATGCATTTTGCGCCCAGTGGTCCACGGACTATGATGGTGGAATCCCTTGGACTTGTATTCTTGGTGTATATATTTGTTTATAGTGTGAATATCTTTATATATGTATATATTTTTGATTCATGTATTTGAATATATTACAATAATTCGACTAATTTCCACTTGTCCTTGCATTCTTCCAGGGGGTATTGGGGGGTGTAACTGTAATGTATCATGATGTATTAGTGTGTGTGTTGTTGTGGGTGAGGGTGGGGGTGGGGGTGTTGCGTGTTGCCTGTGTGTGTCACTCTCTTTTCCCTCCCCCTCCCCTGTGTCGTAGGTGCAGTACTCACCGTGGTCTTCGCCGCCGTCTTTGTTGTTCCTGGTAGAGAAGCAGGAAGATAAAGGCTGGCAGTATCTGGAGCTCGGGTTCCATGGCGTCCTGATTCCTCGTGGGGTCTGTAGAGGTGAGCGTTTTCCCTTCCAAGTCCTGTTTCCGCCGTGCTTTTGTTCGCGTTGAATCCGCCCCAGAAAAGGTGGCAGATTGGACTGTTGTAATTCTGTGGGCGGTACATTGTCCTCTGCCTGTCTGTTGACGGTTACCGCTGCGGTGTTTGTTTGTACCGCCTTGGCGGTCGGAGTGTTGAAGTGGCTGTCTATGTTGGCGGTTTCCGGCAAGGTCGTGATTCCAATTTGTTTACCGCCAGCCTGTTGGCGGTCTTCCCGCCACTTTAACACCGACCGCCAGGGTTGGAATGAGGGCCTTAGACTAGCTATGTGGCCTTCGTATCTAAAGCAGATCTGTACGCAAAAGGCATATTTGCTTAGGAAAAAAAACATTACATCTCCTCTGTCCCCTGGTGCCATGCTTTTGCCTGCCAACAAACATCACATGCATTGGTACACACCTAACATACACACCAAGGGAGCCGAGGGAGCCACCACTTGTACGTTGACCTCTGGTTCTACCACTCCAGCTCTTTCTCTCCCCCCTTTCCTAGCCCTATTCTGGTTGGGATAGTGTCCACTGAAATTGAGCTGGCAGAGAGGAGACTCTCCTCGGTGTAGGGTGTATGCCACAGTCATTGTCCACCTTATTTAAACCAACTGCTGCTGCTATTGCTGCCAACACCCATAAGGAGGATCCAGCGGGGTGGACGGGATCACTCATCCATTGTTGGATCCATTAGTAGATGCCTTAAATCCTGCCTTTCCACCCAGAGGCACTTTCTACGGAACTCCAACAACCAGTGGAAAAAATGCAGAGATCTGCCCGGTGTAAATAGAGTAACTCAGGGTCTCTTGTCACCTCTGTCCCTGCCGTTCCTTCGTCTCCAATCCTCATCCAGCCATCGTGTGTAACTGCTGTTGGTGGTCTCAACACTTGCCCTGACCAGGTGACCCAATTGGTGGCAGAGATAGTTGAAAAAGTTAAGGCCACGTTGCGTTTGAAACCTTTGTATATATTGGCATGCCTTGTTACCACTGATTTCCAAAACTAGTACTATCGACCAGATTTTTCGTTTTTTTACATTAAAATGGAAAGTTGCTGACTTGGAAAGGGGGGAGCTTATTGTCGCCTTTGTCAATCTTCACGCAGCATTTGATCTTGTTCTAAGGGTCAAATTCTTGGACGTTCTCAGGAAAATAGGGGTTCTATCGGGGTTATTGTTGCTGATTCAGGATTTGTACACAGATAACTTTGCCAGAGTCAGATAGGGTCTGGGAGGGGGGAATCACAGAGAATTATCCTATAGGGCACGGTGTCCAGCAAGGGTGTGTCCTTGCTCCCACATTATTTTTATTATATTTTGATGAATGTATATCCTAGCTAATGAACTGTGTGAAAGATGCACCCAAAAGTTCTGAAACCAAAATCAAATGGCTCCTGTTCGTAAACGATACACTTCTCCTAGCTAAAACTGCTGTGGTTCTTAATGCCCTTTTGGGTAAGTTTAATCAGTTTTGTAAAGACCACAGCCTAGAAATAAATAAGTCCAAAATCAAATATATCAGTTTCTCATATGGTAAGAAAGTGGCCCTAGATGGAGACAACTAGACAGGCCAGCAGAATTCGATTACCTTGGGATGAGATTGTCAGACTCCGCCAGTTGGTTAGCGCAGCTAGGAAACAATGCTCTGTCACTCAAACAGAAAACTGGGTCCATTGTTAGATTTGCAAACAAAGCCTCATCCTAACCTATCTCCCTGGCACTAGAAATATATAGACCCAAAGCATATAGTCCCGCTCTCTATGGCTCAGATTTGTTGGGACATTGTAATCTTGAAGTGCTAGATAAAGGTGAAAACTCCTTCTTAAGATCTCTACTGAAGTTACCCAAAGGCACACCTATACTACCCTTAAGGTTCTATTTAAATCTAAGGCAATCTTCTGACAGCTCACCTTAAGCCTATTTTATATTGGGCAGAATATGGACTACTAAGCAACTTGAGCCTTATAGATAGGGTCCTGTTGACATTTTAGCTCATAAAGTGACCCCTAGGCTTCTGTGGATAGCACATGTTAAATCATGGCTGGTTAAGTTAGGTCTATCTGAATTCTGCCTCCAACCAACATCAAAGACAAGTACCTCTAGAGATCATTTTAAAGACCATTACTGAAAAATTTTCATTGGCTCCAAAATGTCTTCTGTTTCCGCAGATAGCCTAATTGACCAATATCTGTTTTTAAAATGTGGCTCTTATTTCAAAGATTTTATTGGCTATGTAAATATGCATATGTGAAGGTCTCTTTACATTAAATTCAGACTGGGGATTAACTGCTTCGTTTACTTCTTCTTGGACGATTAATTTTAACACCTCCAATTTCCACCCCATGGGCTGCCAGGCAGTGGAGAATTATGAGCACCTGTTTTTTTTTTTTTTTTTTTTTTTTTGTGGTGCATATGCCAAACAGCATGCTTGTTTGAATAGCCCTCTGTGCCAGTTTCTTGGGCTTGATTGCAGGCATTATGCGTTGACATTATGTTAGGCAGATACCAGGATTTGTTTTGTTTGTTCGGTTGCCAGTTAATTAACTTCTATATGTAGCTTCTGAAAAAGAAGCATCAAAACCCCAATGCACCATGCACTTTAAGCTCAATTGGGCTTAGGGCCCTTTTTAGTGGTTTGGGCTATTGTTCTTGCTTCTGTTCAAAACACTCTAATAGGGTTTTACCCAAGGACCTACCAAGTTTATGCTCCTTGGAATGAGAAATTCTAATGCTAACACTTTGTATTGCACAAGAAGGGGCATATTTATACTCAAGATTGTGCAAGATTAGCATAATTTTTTTTTTAATGAAAATCCAGTGCAAACTTAACACCATATTTATATTTCGATGCCAAACCTGTCTAGCGTCAAAATAATGGTGTTAACGTCATTTTTCGGAAGTGTGAAACCTCCTTGCGTCAATGAGATGTAGGGTGGGCATTCCCATCCAAAAAATTACTCAAACACCCTAGCGCCATATTTATCCACCCGCACAAAAAAGACACACAGGTGGGAGGCGGACCCAAAAAATTACGCTAACACCGTTTTGTGTGAAAATGTAATGCCTAGGTCAGGGCAGATGTTAAAATTAGGAAAACACACCACTAATTAAGGAAAACACATAGAAGCAAAATTACAACCCACAGGACAAGATGAGGTGACACTGATACAGCTTGCTAGACAGTGCAGAGGACAGCAGTAACTCCAGCAATCGCCACCACTACAAAATTGCCCATAAAAGCAACGCAGAAGGCAGGAGAGGCTCTTCAGAATCAGGACAGCCCTCCTTGGCCTCACGGGCCTGGACATAATTAGGACTTATAGACTTAACCGGCAAGCCATGCTACACCTGCTGCACAACATTTAGCCTTAAATTGCAGCCAACCTGCAGATTCCACACAACATACCACCTATAACAAACCTGCTCGCTGTCCTGCACATGCTGGCAAGTGGCTCATTCCGAACAACGGGTGCACTGGTTGTTGGTGTCTCACAGCCATTGTTCTCTGCATTCCTACCAAAGGTCTTAGATACCATCATTTCCCTGACACCCCGCCACATCAGATTTCCCAAACACCCAGACAAAGCAGCAGGAGAACACACAGGGGTTCTATCAGATCCATAGCTTTCCGCATGTGCTCTGTGCAATGGACTGCACCCATGTCCGGCTTGTACCACCTGCATCAACCGAGCCCTTATATAGGAATCGCAAGCACACGCATTCCATTAATATGCAGGGCATAGTGGACCACCAAGGATTATTCATAGACATTTTGGCCAAGTATCCTGGGAGTGTCCATGATGCCTACTTATTCCAGCACTGTGCGATCAATGAACAGTGTCCAGGATGGACCTACTTGTGGGTAAGTCTACAAATCTAGTAATTGTCACATAACAACCTAACTCTGTCGGATACACAAGACAGACACCACTACAGTAACATATGGCCAGGATTATACCCATGTGAAGTTTATAACACATATGCAGAATGCTGCAGTACAGCACAATCAGTGCACAACACCAATACACACACTCACATGTACGTAACACACCTACAACTTGACAGGCACACCACAGGAGGGACAGGTGCAGACATGTACCCTTTGAAAAAAGCAGAACTACACCGACCACTGCAAGTGGCCTCAGGTTGTTCACTATGTACACATCACACACACTACACCAAACAAACAATAGAACCGACACATCAAGGGCATACACCATGTCATGTAACTTCCAAATAGGCACAGATGTCTCAAGTCATGTCGTGCTAGAACAAATACCAAATACCACACAACTTGCACCAATAACTACTGCATCTCATCAACACGTACCTAACTTACCTGTAGTGTGCAGAGACATCTGCCTGATGCATTGGCTCACATACATAGGAAAACAAGATCAATCACCAGCATATACCATGAGCCAGATGTGTTAAAAAAGGAACTACAGTCACTGTAGTGCAACCCCACATGCAACACTCAATGACTCACAACACCATTATGTCTGTACCAGATACAAGAAATGACCTAACAGGAGGCAGAGACACAGTCAGACAGTGCAGATCACGTATGTCATAGTGGGACCCGGTAGGAGACAACAGGATATCACTGACCACACATGAACTGTGCCAAGGGACACATTTGTTAAGTAGCTGAGCTACATCCCATAGCCTGCACTGTGCATGTGTTGACAGTAGAAATGCACAGTATGGTTTTGGAAGATAGGAGAGACACCTCTAGTTATGTTGACCATCCAGTGACAATCGGATACACATCGTTGGACACCTCATGGGTGACACATCCATTAGCTGCCACTTAGGAACACTGTAATAGCCCACAGTTCCATAGTCTTGGCCTGCACTGCATGTACATATTGGCTGATGACCATTTCTACATAACTTTAAGCAACTTTCTAAATTGGCCACCCTCCCATGCTGCATGTATCGTGGAAGGGGTGTGCAATGTTTCTCGCTGCAGGTCTGTCACTACAAGATACATAGCATGAAGGTGCAGACTCACATGTTGCTGTCCCCCAAGACCTGAGGAAGTGCCAACAAACAAATGCCACCCCACAGGTTCAGTATGCAGTTTGCAAATAGGAGGAAGACGGTGCTATGAACTCAGATGAATGTGGGACAAATGCATGCTGCACACAGCTGCACACACAGAAAGAGCCAATTGGCCATCAAAAAAGCATATATCCAGGGCGGTGTACCGTACAGCACAGATACATCCACCTCCATATGGCAGATAGCCAAGTACCCTGGTGTAGGATAGGTAGCTTTGGTGCATGACTACACATGAGCAACTGGTGCAGGGGACAACAAAGGGTTGCCAAGTAACATGTCACACTTGAGGCATCCTTGCATTTTTGAAATGTTGTAGGACACAGCAGCCAATTTAAGAGACATGTTGTTCTTTCACAGTAACCAATTTCATAGGCCCTACGTGTCACACCTCATCTGCAATGACAAACTTCAAAAGGGATGGGATGAACAGGCACTGTAGTGCTACCATGTTGCCACCACATCTGACCCGATTGTGTTGTCAGGATGTGTCATGTCCCCTCGACAGATACCACACTGATACAAAAGTGCACTACAAAATGCATGGTACATACATAATGACTATCAGTGTGGAATCCAAATCAAGTGTTCTAGGTCCTTGACCCATACACAAGATTGTCATGTACAACAACCTAGTGCTGAGGAAAGATCACACAAGGTTAGAAACTCATACCAAAACACAAATACATATGAGCCACAACCAGATCCTAATATTAACTACCATGCTACATGACTTACATCTGTCAAGCCTTCACAATCACTTACTCCTGTAATCTTTTGCAGTGGATATGGGTTATGGCATACAGCCATGGATAATTACCCCATTTCACAACCCAAGCACAGCAGCAGAGCATGCATATAATGAGGGACATTGGAGGACACAGACAATTTGGAGAGGACATTTGGCATCCTGAAGTCCACATTCAAGTGCCTGGACGTCACAGGTGATAGCCTCCTAAGTGCCCCAGAAATGTTCTGCAAGATCATATTGACTTATGCCATCCTGCACAACATATGTGTACAGATCAACGTATCATTATATGAGCAGGTTGATGACCTGCCTGAGGAGGAGGAAGACGATAGTGGAGAAGTAAATGAGGGGGAAGCCCGCAACACAGCTGCTGGTATACGCCGCAGACTGTAAATTGTACAGAACTTCTTCACAGAATCATCACGTACCTCACCTTGTAAATATTGTCAATAAACATCTCACTCTCCAACATATACCTTAGATTTATTAGTCTAACCTCAGGGAGCATGTCACGAATACAAATCTGAAGAGTACTGTAGGAACATCAAATGTGAATCGTTAAGAGTGAACTGCTACCGTCACACACATCACAATTTCCTCCATCACTTGAATGTGACAACTGAACAACACAGTTTATGGACCACGGTATATCATTTACATTCAGGTTGCCAACTTATACAACAATAGCACATCACACACAACCATATGTCTAAAAATGACCTAAATAAGGGGTCCACACATGAGGCAGTGGATGTCAAAATATAAAGAGACTGTAATGTTTGAACAGACCACTATCACAACTCAGTGTGAAATTTGCAATGGCTACATGGAGCATGTGTGACAAGGTGGGGCCATCATTGGTGACAATGCCCAACATGATTAGCCCAGTTATGACAAGCAATGGGAGAAATGGAGCATACGCAGTACATCCATGGAAATCACACCTGTCACTGCCATGGTGCCCAATCCTGTCACAGGGTACATATGACCTCACAGTTTGCATGGACATGTCTACGGAATGCACATCAGAATGGATGAGAACATATGCAGCTATGGCTGCAGGTCCATCACAAAGTAATTGTAATTATAAAGCAAATGTTATGATTTTCGACTGGTTATTGTGTTCAATTCATGAAATAGTTGGAATGTAGGCAGAGTATGTCAATCACAGTATGTAGCAAAGATGTACACATGTCAGACATATGTGTAGTTCACACACAAGTCATCCAAATACTCAAGATCAACATATGGAGACATTTGTCACATAAAATTTGCCGATTTGCAAGCATCAGCCATCATCAACAATCCCTGAGCTGTGAATGTCGCATGAAATGTGATGCTCTGTGAGACAACTATACACAGCACATAAGTGAACACAAATCACAATCACATACCATGACGCTTGCATAGTACTGTCTGCCATACATATGTGGATACACTGTTGTCACACATACAGACATATGCATGACGTGTATACATTTGCATGCTGTTGATTCTGTAACACACACATTGGTGTAACACAACAATCACACACAAATCACATTGTACTATGGACTCCCACATGTGGCCATACACAAAATGCAATACTGCAGCCCAGAACATACAATTATTATGTTGCTACAGGGTGCATACATTAACAAATCTCAAAATCATGTAATCATGATTAGAGTAAACAAAATTATGCAAATGTGTCAAAAATATCTACAAACACAAACTACATGACCCATGGGCCCTTAGCCTATTTTCCACTTTCGCACTCCTCGCAATGCTGATTTATTGTGAAATCGACGCATAAGGGTAAGGCATCTATGTAAATTGACGCACATCAGTAATGCGTCAGAAATACTCATGCAAATATCAGATGTGTCAAAAAAATACACGCATAACAGAAATCGTGTCGCAAGGGCACAGGAAGTAAAGTAGTAGGATATCCTGTTTACAGGCATGGTACAGTGGGTGTACTTTCAACTTCTCTTTACAGTCTGTGCCTCTTTTGACTGTGTGGTTGTGTTTTGGAGTTGGTGGTGTCTTCTTGCGATTTAGTCAATCTTGTGCTGGCCCTCCTGTTCTGTTTACTGTTGTATTGTATTGTCATTTGTCCCAGTGTCTGTGAATTTGTTGTGGTTAGTGTATTTTACCTTGTACTTGTGCTGTCGGGTGTCTGTCTGGGTTAGTTCTATAGGTGGGTTAGTTGGGCATTGAATTTTTGGGTGTTAAGTTTCCTTTCATTATTTCTGTTTCTCCATTGTACAGTATAACATTTGTTTCTACCTGTACCCCAGTGCAATGTCTGGCAGGCAGAGGCTGACCAGAATGGGGGAGGAGGAACTGTGAGGCTTTCTTTGGCTAGTAGCCCACTACCTCCCATTGAGGCTAGAGATGGGTAGCTGTGTGATCCAGGGCTACCATACGGAGGAAAGGCGGCTGTGCTGAGGAAAGGTGCACCACCACCTGAAAAGGGTGTACCACACCAGTCGCAATGACCATCAGCTGAAGCATCGCTGGGCTGACCTTGCGGGCAGGGAGCAGGATCTTCTGGACCATCTTGGTGTGGTGATTTGGTGGGCCTGTTGGTGAGTACCCCATTGGCTAACTAATTACTGTTCACTACACTTGAATGCCAGTAGCAGATGTGTTGGTGTGTCGCATGCAATGCTTGTGGACAGGTTACATGCAACCCGAATGAAGTGTCACTATGCCAGTATAGACACGGGCTTCACATATCCTAACATTTAACCAATGCAAGTCAGAAGTTCGGATAGTCATGCACATCCATCACTAAGTCACACATTTCATGGGCCATGGCAATATCTGTTCCCTAGCATTGTGTCATGTATGATAAGGTTAAACACTGCCAGCATACCATTTGTGAGTGAATTGTGATAACTATGTACGACAATCCATGCATGGTGCAATAATGTCAGCCCTGCCATTATGTTTACAAAGGGGGAATACCCGGCTTAGGGGGCACTCACAATGGGCCATTTGATGCAATCAGTCAATTGTGACACATTAGTCATGGATTACTCAATGCATGTGAATTTCAGACTAACTATTTAGCCGCTTGTTCTCCACAAAGTGCCTCTATGTGCCTCGCAGGGCAAGCCAGAATACCTGAATTAGTTGTCTTGCAGAGCACAAGGGTCATGTCATTTATCTGTACCCAACTCCTCCTCATACCATGGAGTTCCGCACATGGTTGTTGCAGGGTGTAGCAATAAATGAGTCTCAGGCCCAGTATAAGAGTGTATATGTATGGCTCCCTTACACCAGAGTGACAGTATCATTATGAGTATGCAGTGCAATGTCTGTTCCACTGTCCACAACCTGGATGAATACCTCACTCTTCTGAAATAGTACTTACTGCCATATGTTGTCCACTAGTAGTGACAGTGATGTGATACTTACCTTGGTTTTCCATCCATATATTTTAGGTGGACCTTCCCCCTACACAATAGGTGAAGTGGCAAGATTTGAGGACCCAGATGTATCCAGTAAGTGTGATTTTGTCTGTTCTGTGTAGTGTTGAAGTGTTTAGTGTGAGTGAGTCAGGAGTTCAGCACTCAATGCTAGGAGTGATGAGCTGTAAAATGATCAGAAAGCAGAGTAGGATGGGTGGTGACAATGAGTCACATTTAAGTGGTTCCCCATGCACGAGCAGAGAGTCATATCTTGTGAGGCTTCTGGCGCTCAATGGCCAGCATTGTGTAAACAAGGTGATGACAAGCCTTATGACTGAGCTGTCACATTAGCAACTACAACACATATACGTACCTGTGCACCTGCTATCCAGTGTTTCCACCACTTGAACTGACTATGTTGGCCATGTATAGGACAAGATAGGTGTGGGAATTTAGCTAACATTGTATGTGTTTTGTTTTGTGATGATGGGCACTGTGGGACATATTACCACTGCCTACATATCATTTCTATCCTGCTAAACTGACCAGTGGCAATAATGAATGAGTTTGAGTCCCTCTGTTTGACACCAATGTGTTCTAGTGGTACTCCCAGTTGACAAAATTGCTCGATTACTTTTTCACACCCATTCTTGCAGTATGTAGTGTGTGTAGCATACATGTTTTCAAAATATATCACATATTCAGTGATTTGATTGTAGGGGATGAGGCCAACATCAACGTACAACATATGGGTACCATGTGCCCCCATATACATGCACTCTTGTACTGACACTCTGTGACTTGAGACATATCACACACATCACAAACACTAGGCATAGTAGAAGTGTCACAGCACACATAAACATGCTTGTTGTGTAAGTGATGTTTATTTACAAGTGAAGCAGTGCAAAGTACAATGTCAAGGTCTGTGACCCCATTTGTGGAATCCATCCAATTGGGACACAACACAAGTCCAGGGTTGAGGGTCATGTCACAGGACATGTTTGGGTAAAGCGTATTTCAGTGCAGGAGTACATCAATTGCCAAATGGAAAGTTAGGGACAATAGCAGTCCATAGCAGAGAGGTCAACAGTATGTTGAGTTGGAGTGCATATCTGTCAGAGTGCCAACACTGGCATGATGTCAAGCACTGGACTAAGGAAAACACTGCCTATGTGGCATGGGCTGGTGCTACCGGGAACTCCTACCGGTGAAGATGATCTGTTCCACATCTTCATCCTCCGATGTGTGTGGTGCCTTCTCTACCCTTGATGGTGGTAGGGGGTAGATAGAGGGACACACACACACCTCAGTGGTTGCAGATGTGGACTCCCAATTCCCAGCAGCTGCCATCTGTGGCACTACATATGGCATTGCTGCAGCAAGGATGAGCTGCTGTTTTTTAAGTATAGCTGTAACATCCGTGTGGTAGGCAGCCGTGTCTGCCCTGAGGGAGACCAACTCCCAGTGCATGGAGCTCTTATTGTCCTCAGGCACACTACTGCCAGTTTGGGAGGGCAGTTGTTGTAGTCTCTCCCTCATGGCAGCAGCTATGTCCCTCAGACACTCCTGAACTCCACGCATTGGGGAGTGTGTGTGTGGGTTGGCTGCAGTCTGTTCTGTTGCTGTGACCATGCATGTCTGCATCCCCTCAAGGCTGGCTGCCATTGTTTGCATCCCCACCCACACCTCCTTGACCAGCTCCTGCTGGACTCCCACCACTGTCCTCTCGAAGCTGATGCCTGTGTCCTCAGAGTCCTCTGCTCTGTTGGTCCTGGCAGGTCGCACTCTTGGGGTGCTAGGTGAGGCCTGTGGGATGTCTGTTAATTCAGTACTCCTCCTTGTGACTGGAGGTGGTGTCTGGATGTTCACAAGGACTTCTTGGAGGGTCTCTTGGCTGATAGTTGCCAGCTGGTCATCCAGGTCATCAAGGTACTCCAGGACAGGCAGATCTGCAGGAGAGCCATCACCCTCTGCAATGAGATGGTGTGAAATCAGTCTATCTGTGTTATTGCAGTTGACAAGTCACTTCACTGACTTGATATTTGAGGCTCATTGTCATAATAGGCCCATGTTGATGTAGAAGTGGTGCAGCACGGTGCTATGCAATAATAATCTGTCCTGCACTGCTTCACTTTGGTGACACAAGATTGCACTGTATGCAAGTGATTATGGAGCACCCCTGTGTTGTCCCCCATACTAGTGCAAGATTCAGCTGCCAGTGTAATTGTAGGCATCCTTGCACCATCGTGCAAGGATATTTGTGTTGAGGGGAGTGACTGTTAATGTGTGTGAAAGTGTCCCTTTATGCATATTAACAATCACCAATGGCACTTTGGCACTGTAGAATGCAGCACACTCAGGAGGGCCAAATCGTCATTTATATATGATTGTTTATGTGCCTGGAGTTACACCTTCACGGTCTTAAATGATAATTTCTGGCATTTTGCTCTTACTATGCATGATGCAGATTGCAGCAGACATAGGAATTCAGAAATGAAGGAGGTACAAATGTATTCCTCCTCGTTGCACCCTGCTAATGCCACCCCGGGGGCTGGCGTAATAGGTTTGGCCCTACCTCAAGTTTACAACATTCCATTTATCTGATGCAGCATTGAAATATATATTGTGTGTTGCTGTGGCACGCCCACAACAACCTGATTGCACCACCTTCCAAGCACTGTCATGATCAGATGCCTACATATTTACAAGGTGACATAGGGGTCATTCCGACCTCGGCGGTAAAAGTCGCTTACCGACGGCCAGAAGGCCGCCATAACACCGCCGTGCCCGCGGGAAACCGCCACGGTCATTCTGACCCGCAACTGGCAAACCGCCAAAAAACTGGCGGGAAACTGGCGATGACCAAACCTCCACCGTCACGCCAACAGAAATACGCCCATGCCATTCCGACCCGCAAATCCCCGCAGCTGTCTTTCAACCGCGGTATTCCATTGGCGGTACACACCGCTGCGCTCAAAATACACACACCTTTACAAAACACTACCACATTGGATAATTCAAAATACACACACCTGAGACACATACACACACCACTCCCACACACCCAATTAACTATAAAACACACACCCACATCACCCACAAACCCCTACGACCACAATTGCGAGTGAAGGACAGAGAGAGAGAGAGCACAGCATAGAGTACACCATCACACAGAGGCAAATCACAACATCACCCACACAATTTCCACGCACAAAACACCATACAGCACCACACTCACCACACTCTTCAACACATACACCACCCCTCACCTCATCCACACCACCCCATGGCACCCCAAAGACACCCCAGGTTCTCTGACGCAGAACTCAGGGTCATGGTGGAGGAAATAGTTTGTGTAGAGCCCCAGCTCTTCGGTGCACAGGTGCAGCACACCACCATTGCCAGGAAGATGGAGCTATGGAGCAGAATAGTGGACAGGTCAACGCTGTGGGACAGCATCCACGCAATCGGGACGACATCAGGAAGCGGTGGAACGACCTACGGGGGAAGGTGCGTTCCATGGTATCAAGGCACAACATCGCGGTACAGCAGACTGGCGGCGGACCCCCCCCACTCCCCCAGAATTCACAGCGTGGGAGGAGGAAGTCTTGCATATCCTGCATCCTGAGGGCCTCGCAGGAGTAGGCAGAGGAATGGACTCTGGTAAGTCAAATCTCCACTACTTCATTCCCCCCACCCCACCTGCATGCCAAATCATACCCCCACCCTCACCCCCACCCCCATCACACCAACTCCTTGCAAATGGCTCACCATCACATCCCACCCATCCCAAAACCTAGCCCTGCGTGCGTCCCCAAAGCATGGACACCCATCCCCAAAGCATGCCCACTGCACACACCCATCACCCCCACAAGCCACCCTCACAAAAGCCCCCACAAGGGAATGCCAGCACTGGGGGACACGGCCACCCACCCATTACACGAAATGCCACACACAGAAGCAATAACCATACTCTTATACCCCTGCAGGACCCGAACGCCACCACACCGCCCAGGAGGGTCCAGAGATGTCCATCCCACCCCCAGAAGAGGCCCCCAGTGATGACAGCAGCTCTGTCTCCCTGGACCCTGATGACCAGCCCGGCCCATCAGGGACCTCGGGATAGTCGGTTCCCCACAGACAGCCACAGGCTACACCAGACCTAACCCCCTCTGGGAACACCAGCACAGCTCCCACCCAGCGGGCCCATGCCTCTGTCTCCAGGACACGTCAATCAGCGGTGTGTCCACCACTACAGGGCACCCAGGTTGACCCACCACCCCAACAACAACAGGGACCTGGGGGCAGTGGTAGTGGGCACACCGTCCAGGTGACAGAGGCCCAGGGAACCAGGGGAACTGGGAGGGCTGCTGTGCGACAGGGGGGGACAGGCCCAGGGAACCGACTCTCCAAGAGGCCCTCTCCTCCATCATGGGACCATACCACCACTCCAAGGAGACGATGGCTACGGTACTGGCCAGGTTCCAGGAGATCCAGGTCATGCAGGAGCAACAGTACATGGGGTTCAGAGAGGAACTGAGGAACATTAGTTCCGCAATGGGGACCATCGTCGTGGCCCTAACCCAGATAGTCACCACATTGCGGGACCATGTGGCACCACAAAGGGCCCCTGTCACTAGCCTGGACCAGGAACAGTCTACCACCTCCGCCGGCACTAGTGGACAGGAGGCCCCCACACAACGACGGGCCACCAGAACCCCACCTCCTGCAGAAGAAGAACCACCCCGCAAGCGCAACCTGAGATCTCACAAGAAGACAGAGTAGGATTGCAAGACCCCCGCCAGCAAACGATACCCCCTGATGTCATCCCACTGTCCCACATTGTCACCCTGTCCAACCTTGAACTGCCCCTGCTCCATCCTTCCACAGGCATATGGACAATGCACCTGTGCGACTGAGAACTGGACTCTGCCATGGACATTACTCCACCATCACCCATCCCCGTTTGACAATCATGTTCCCTCAAATTTAGCACTTGAATTAAATCACTTCTTGCACTAAAAAAATCTGGAGTCTGCTTGTATTTTGAACAAATGTATTAGACATAACAGTGCCAAAATGTTCAGTTACATTGTGATGACAACATACCACTGTCACACAGCTGTAGTCCATGGGCAAACAAAGCAGAGGTCACGCAGTGGGGCCCACAGCTCTGAAAACGGAAGGGAAAGTCACAACTCAGTTAACAGGAACTGGGGGGGAACTCAGACAGTAGAGAGGCAGGAGACTTTAAGTAAATTTAAAATGGCGTGGTTGATTCGTACCTGTGTGCTACTGAAAATACTGTTGAATCACTGTGTCCCTGTTGTCTGTGTCGTCCCCGTCGTCTTCCTCCTCTTCACTCCCCACAGGCTCCACAGCTGCTACAACACCACCATCTGGACCATCCTCCTGCAGGAAAGGCACCGGGCATCACAAAGCCAGGTTGTGAAGCATACAGCAGGCCACGATGATATGGCACACCTTCTTTGGTGAGTACATTAGGGATCCACCTGTCATATGCAGACACCTAAACCTGGCCTTCAGGAGGCCGAAGGTTCTTTCTATAACCCTCCTAGTTCGCCCATGGGCCTCATTGTAGCGTTCCTCTGCCCTTGTCCTGGGATTCCTCACTGGGGTAAGTAGCCACGACAGGTTAGGGTAACCAAAGTCACCTATTAGCCACACATGGTGTCTCTGTAGCTGTTCCATCACATAAGGGATGCTGCTATTTCGCATGATGTACGCGTCATGCACTGACCCAGGGAACTTGGCATTTACATGGGAGATGTACTGGTCAGCCAAACAGACCACCTGGACATTCATCGAATGATAACTTTTTCTGTTCCTGTACACCTGCTCACTTCCACTGGGGGGAACCAAAGCCACATGGGTCCCATCAATGACACCAATGATGTTGGGGATATGTCCAAGGGCATAGAAATCACCCTTCACTGTAGCCAAATCGCCCACCTCAGGGAAAACAATGTAGCTCCGCATGTATTTCATCAGGGCAGACAACACTCTGGACAAAACCTTAGAAAACATAGGCTGAGACATCCCTGATGATATGGCCACTGTTGTTTGGAATGATCCACTTGCCAAAAAATGGAGTACTGACAGAACCTGCACCAGAGGGGGAATCCCTGTGGGTTGGCGAATGGGGGACATCAGGTCTGGCTCCAGCTGGGCACACAGTTCCTGTATAGTGGCTCGGTCAAGTCTGTATGTAAGTATGACATATCGTTCTTCCATTGTCGACAGGTCCACCAGCGGTCTGTACACAGGAGGATTCCTCCATCTCCTCTCAAGTCTCAGCGGACGGTGCCTAGGAAGGACAACATGGAGCACAGAGTCAAGCAACCCACAGGTACGTAACCACAGCTTGCACAAAACACGATTTGCTATGCATTGAATGGCTTGTATGAGTGGCAATGCAAGGCCTAGGCCTGTGTGACGCAGTACAAATTAAGCCATGTGGGCCCTTGAAATGGCGGCTGCCTGACCTATGAAGTGTGACAATGGGATGTGAGGTCAATGCGCTGGCGTGGCACACCGTGGCGGTAGGCGGTCGAAGACCGCGGCGCAAAGCAGCATTGGTTAACATTGAACCCTATGGGTCTCAGGAGCCAATGACGATGGGCGCCGGCGGGCGCGGTACGCACCGCCGCGGTACGCACCGCCGCGGGCGTGACCGCCATTTTCTAACTGCTTAATCACTCGAGACCTGATCATCCACAGGAGAGGACCTATACTGCAAGTGCTGCTGTGACCTCGGTCTGGGAGATACAATGGCTGCTGCGACTGGGGAAAGGGCCCCTGCCTTCACATCTGAGATATTGGAGAAACTTGTGGAAGGGGTCCTCCCCCAGTATGCGCTACTCTTCGGTCCTCCAGACCAACAGGTAAGTACACAGGGAGCACGTAGTATGGGCTATGCCTGTGTTGAGTGGGGTGGGTGTAAGATGGTGGGGAGGGGTGCGAATGGGGAGTGCAACGCACGACAGATGAGAGCATGTGCCACATGGCAAGGTTGGGGAGGGGGGGCCACTCACATCGGCCATGCAGGAAAGTGATGATATTTCTTGTCCCATCCTGTCCATGTCACATAGGTCAGCGCCCATCAGAAGATCGACATTTGGCGTGCCATCGCCAAGGACGTCCAGGCGCTGGGGGTCCACAACAGACGGGGCACCCACTGCCACAAGAGGTGGGAGGACATCCGCCGCGGGAGCAGAAAGACCGCCAAGGCTCTGCTGGGGATGGCCTCCCAACCTAGGAGGGGTGCCACACGGCAATTGACCCCCCTGATGTCCCGGATCCTGGCGGTGGCCTACCCCGATTTGGATGGGCGCGTGAGGACATCACAGCAGACACAAGGGGGTAAGTATCAGCACATTCTGCTATATTAGCGCACAGTGGAGGTGTCTGGGTGGGGGAGGAGGGCTGTGGCTATCTCTAGGCCAGGGCGGTTTCTGTAGGCTAGGCCCCTCCGTTAGGCATGGCCCTGTGCCCCCGCCCCCCACCTCTGTAGGGTGCCAAGTACAGATATCCATGGTTGGGTCTCACCTATGTGTGCATTTGTCGTCCATTGACTTGTAGTCCAAGTCACAATAATTGAGTAGTGTACCCCGAGTG
Organism: Pleurodeles waltl; assembly: GCF_031143425.1. Classification (NCBI taxonomy): domain Eukaryota; kingdom Metazoa; phylum Chordata; class Amphibia; order Caudata; family Salamandridae; genus Pleurodeles; species Pleurodeles waltl. The sequence goes on along the minus strand of NC_090448.1, from coordinate 931,152,482 downwards.
CGCGGCGTAGTGCAGGGGGCTTCTGTGTCTGTCCTCTCCGCCAACGGTGCCGCCAATGCATGCACTCAACATGTCTTTCTTTCTTCTCCCCCCCTTTTTTGGTTTTCCTGTTCATGTGTGCATTAGCATCATCAGGCGGAGGAGAAGTGGCATCGGCGCACGAGGGAGCTGCATCTCACATGGCCCCGGAGGGCCATGCAACCGACTCAGAGTACACCAGTGAGACGGAGGGCGAGGGGGGCTCCACAACGGGGACCCGTGGAGACGTCAGCGACACCGACACGTCCTCGGAAGGGAGCTCCCTTGTGGTGGCGGCACCACCCGTGCCCACCGCAACAACAGGTACAGCCGCCACCCAGCGCACCAGCCCCGCCCTCCCAGCAGCCCCTCAGCCCGTGCCCGCTCGGCCAGGAAGCCGGGCATCTCCTTCGCCCCTGGCACCTCAGGTCCTTCCCCAGTTACCCCTGCTGCCCTCAGTGCGGAGATCATTGACCTCCTCCAGAGGCTCATTGTTGGGCAGTCTACCCTTTTGAATGCCATCCAGGGGGTAGAAAGGGAGGTGCATCGGAGCAATGCATACCTGGAGGGCATTCATTCGGGGCAGGCTGCCCATCAGCGATCGTTCAACGCTCTGGCCTCAGCACTGACGGCAGCAATTGTCCCTGTGTCTAGCGTCCCCCCTCCAACTTCCTCAACCCAGTCCCACTCCCCTGTTCCTCTGCCTATCCCAGACACACCTACAGACCAGCCTGCACACACCTCAACACCCAAGGGCAGCTCATCCAGACATAAGCACCACAGATCACACAAGCATTCACCCAAGCAACATCCACATTCAGACATGCCAACAGCCACTGCCTCCTCTGTGTCCCCCTCCTCCTCGTCTCCCTCCTCCCTCCCTGTGACGTCTCCACTCACACCTGCATGCACACCACCATCAGCCAGTACGTCCATCACCACCACACCCACAAGAACAGTCCGCCTACGTGCAGTCACCACCCCCACTGCCATTTACACGTCCCCTGTGTCCTCTCCCACTGTGTCTGTCACTCCCTCTTCAAAACCACACAAACGCAGGCAGTCACCCACCCAACAGCCATCCACCTCACGACAGCCTTCAGCACAAGCACCTGCACCCAAAGACAGCACACTTGACTCTCCTACAACCACATCCTCTCCCTCCACTCCCATACCCACTGCACCTACCCTTCCCATTGCTCCTAAAAAGTTGTTCCTCTACAAAATTAACCTCTTTGCATCACTTGACCCACCCCCTCCATCTCGTAAGAGTCCAAACAGCACCTCAGACACCACAAGCCCTGCACCTACTAGGACCATCGTTCAGGGCTATTGGAGTCCACCAGCTCCTAGGGCAGGAACATCGGCCAGCAGCAAAGGGACAGCCAGCCCACCCCCTGGGAAAAAAAACAAAAAAGGGAAGGGCCGGCGTGACAGGCCTGAGATGGCTGCCCCCAAGGACACCACCCTTGCGCCATCACCTGGCCCATCCACAAAGGGAGGCAAGGGCCCCAGAGATTCCGCCAAGGGGGGCAAGGGCAGCAGGGCGGACAAGTCCGGCAGCAGGCGAGCTGCCCAGGAGGGCCCCACCAGCCCCATTTGGGGTGTGACGGAGGAAACCCACGGGCCCAGGAGTCCTGCACAGGAGGACCCCGCAAGCGATAGGTCGGATGGCGACTGAGCGGGAATGATTGCCCAGATCTGGTTCCCTAGGAACACAAGACAAGCACCGCTGAACAGGGCCCCACCGTGAGAAGCAACGCTGAACAGGGCCCCGCCGTGAGAAGCACCGCTGAACAGGGCCCCGCCGTGAGAAGCACCGCTGAACAGGGCCCTGCCAAGAGAAGCACCGCTGAACAGGGCCCCGCCGTCTCTGCACCGCTCCGCTGGGCCCTTCATCTCAAGCACCGCTCCGCTGGGCCCCGCCGTCTCTGCACCGCTCCGCTGGGCCCTTCCTGTCAAGCACCGCTCCGCTGGGCCCTTCATCTCAAGCACCGTTCCGCTGGGCCCTTCATCTCAAGCACCGCTCCGCTGGGCCCCGCCGTCTCTGCACCGCTCCGCTGGGCCCTTCATCTCAAGCACCGCTCCGCTGGGCCCTTCCTGTCAAGCACCGCTCCGCTGGGCCCTTCATCTCAAGCACCGCTCCGCTGGGCCCCGCCGTCTCTGCACCGCTCCGCTGGGCCCTTCCTGTCAAGCACTGCTCCGCTGGGGCCTTCATCTCAAGCACCGCTCCGCTGGGCCCCGCCGTCTCTGCATCGCTCCGCTGGGCCCTTCATCTCAAGCACCGCTCCACTGGGCCCTTCATCTCAAGCACCGCTCCGCTGGGCCCTTCATCTCAAGCACCGCTCCGCTGGGCCCTTCATCTCAATCACCGCTCCGCTGGGCCCTTCATCTCAAGCACCGCTCCGCTGGGCCCGCCGTCTCTGCACCACTCCGCTGGGCCCTTCCTGTCAAGCACCGCTCCGCTGGGCCCTTCATCTCAAGCACCGCTCCGCTGGGCCCCGCCGTCTCTGCACCGCTCCGCTGGGCCCTTCATCTCAAGCACCGCTCCACTGGGCCCTTCCTGTCAAGCACCGCTTCGCTGGGCCCTTCATCTCAAGCACCGCTCTGCTGGGCCCCGCCGTCTCTGCACCGCTCCGCTGGGCCCTTCATCTCAAGCACCGCTCCGCTGGGCCCTTCATCTCTGCACCGCTCCGCTGGGCCCTTCCTGTCAAGCACCGCTCCGCTGTGCCCTTCATCTCAAGCACCGCTCCGCTGGGCCCTTCATCTCAAGCACCGCTCCGCTGGGCCCCGCCGTCTCTGCACCGCTCCGCTGGGCCCTTCCTGTCAAGTACCGCTCCGCTGGGCCCTTCATCTCAAGCACCGCTCGCCCATTGGCAGGGACGGATCTGTGTCGGGCAGGGCTTCACGAAGCACTCTGGGCACCATGCCTCCTCCATAACCAGTGGAGTCTGTAATCCACCAGATGGACTGTGGCTTTGCACACCCCAGGATGGTACAGTGGGCAAGCCACCCACTGTAGAGACTTGAGAGACTGTGGCTTTGCACTCCCCAGGATGGTGCAGTGGGCAAGCCACCCACTGTAGAGACTTGAGAGACTGTGGCTTTGCACTCCCCAGGATGGTACAGTGGGCATGGAGGCCCCTCGTGGATCTGGCGTCGTGGACTCATGTGGCTGAGGTGCCCCCCCTTCCCTTCCCCCTGAGGTGCCTGTGGTTTTATTATCTGATGCCCCAGCAGTGTTCTCTCCAATGGAATTGGGTCTCGTGTGTGGGCTTTGCCCATGTGTTAATGCACATTGGCCCACGAACAATGGCATGTACCCAATATGTGCCGGACTTTTGGACTATGTATACATTGTTCATGTTGTGATTTATTTATTTTAAATATCTCATATTTCACTTCAGTTCAAATATGCTTTAATATACTTCTATTTTAATGATCATTTTATTGTGTCTTTGAATTATTCCAGGAGGTGTGGGGGGTGTAAATTTGAGTTGTTGCTCTGCTTTGGTGTGTGGGGATTTGGGGGGGGTGGGTGTGTCGTGTATGTGTGTGCCTGTTATCTTTTCTCCTCCCCCCTCCCCTGTGTCGTAGGTGCAGTACTCACCGTTGTCTCCTGCGGCGGTGTTCGTGCTCCTGGTAGAGGAGCAGGTAGACAATCACTGGTAGGATGTTTAATTCGGGTTCCATGCTGTCCAGATTGCTCGTGGAGTGTATAAAGGTGAGCGTTTTCCCGTTCGTGGTATGTTTCCGCCGTGTTTTTATCAGCGGGGCTCCCGCCCCGGAAAAGGTGGCGGATTGGTGGGTCGTGATAGGGTGGGCGGTACATTGTCTGCCGCCTGTCTGTTGGCGGTGACCGCCGCGCTGTTTGTTTGCCCCGCCATGGCGGTCGGAGTGTTGAAGTGGCGGGCTGTGTTGGCGGTTCCCGCCAGGGTCAGAATTCCATTTTTTTTACCGCCTGCCTGTTGGCGGGTTGGCCGCCACTTTAACACTGACCGCCAGGGTCGGAATGACCCACATAATGCCATAAAAAGTGTCTTAACGCTACCTTGTCAATACAGCACAGTGCTTAGCGCCACTGGTTCATCACTGAAACCATGATGCCTAGGATACGCCCATTAGTTCCATTGGATTGTTCCAGTACATCATAGCTACAGTCTACAGCCCTATGCCCAACCTGCATGTCATGTGAATGGAAGCCCAGTTACCACAATTGTCTGCGTCATATCTTCTAAGTGTGTTGTCTTTCCTTATTGTGTCTTGGCGGCCTCTTATCTTGTTCTACCCTCCCTTTGTGTCCATTTGCATGTTGTTGCCTTGCAATGTGTGTTGCTGTGCTCATGGCACAGCACCACACATGGCAAATATTTCACCTGTCCCAGTCTTACATGTTTCACATACACCCATGCTGTGCTAAGACCTTGCAGCACCCCAGGGATGTGCAACAGTCCAAGGGGCGCCTGACTGCCACTGTGTAATTGTTCACCCCCTACATCACAGGTGGTGGTGGGAACTGTTGTCAATGTGTAATGCCCCATGGGCTAATGACCTGGACATGGCAGGTTACCAGCAGCTGAGAGACTAGATATGGCATCAGTTCTGTGACAACAGAACAGTGATATGTTCAACACTACCCTTCAAGTTTATTTCTAAATTTCCTCCAGTCTTTGCACGTCGGTGTAACCTCCATGAAATGGTTGTTGGTGAAGTGATGTGGTGTGCCCCTGGGTGGCCCTGCGCCACCCATGTACTTGGCATGGGCAGTGCAGTGTATCCAATACCTGGGCCCTTTGACATTTCCACTGCCTGATTTTCAGGGCTGGGTGCAGTGTGTCCTGTTATACCCAATGCAGTCCACAACTGGCACTGACTCTATTTGATCCATCTATATTGTCTAGTGTGTGCCCCACAGAGCTACCATGTGCAGACATATTACCAGCTGCCAACCCAACGTGTGACTCATACTGCCAAGTGCAGTGGGTACACTGCACTGGCAGTCTTACCAACACCGGGCTTGACCATGCACCATCCCCCACCTGTTGATGTGGAATTAAACGCCACTATGTGAAAGCCATACCCCATGTGTTGTATGAACATAAAGTTACATTACATTTCAATTCAAACTGCTTCAAACAAAAAGTCTTATGTCTTTACAAACAACACAAATAATATTCAGGCAATAAATTGGGAAGTTCCTAAGTCGTTGCATGCCCCAGAGGCAGAACAGTAAGAGAGTCACCACTGGACCAGATAACCCCTAAATGTGACAGATCAGGCCCTACAGATTGACCGCTCATTCTGTTTCCCAATGCATCGGTAATTGGTGAGTACTCATCTCCTGAGTTAGTGGCCAGGAGCTAGCCAGTCCTCGCATCCGAGGGAGTCGGTTATCCACTTGGTCATTCATGGGAGACCAGGGGGGTCATGACCGCCAGGGCCGGGGATGGAGGAAGCACCGCCAACAGGCTGGCGGTGCTTCAGGGGCAATTCTGACCGCGGCGGTAAAGCCGCGGTCAGAAAAGGGAAACCGGCGGTTTCCTGCCGGTTTTCCCCTGCCCCAGGGAATCCTCCATGGCGGCGCTGCAAGCAGCACCGCCATGGGGATTCCGACCCCCTTCCCGCCAGCCTGTTCCTGGCGGTTTTCACCGCCAGGAAGAGGCTGGCGGGAACGGGTGTCGTGGGGCCCCCTAACAGGGCCCCATTAAGATTTTCAGTGTCTGCAAAGCAGACACTGAAAATCGCGATGGGTGCCACTGCACCCGTCGCACACCAGCAACTCCGCCGGCTCCATTCGGAGCCGGCTTCATCGTTGCTGGGGCTATCCCGCTGGGCGGGCGGCCTTTTGGTGGTCGCCCGCCTGCCCAGCGGGAAAGTCAAAATGACCGCCGCGGTCATTTGACCGCGGTATGGTCTTTTGGTGGTCTCCGCCCGGCGGGCAGCGCCCGCCGCCCGCCGGGGTCGGAATGACCCCCCAGATCTTTTTGCCCTGCTTCTGGGCTCCCCTGCCCTTGTAGTTGTATAAGGATCTTTCCACATCATATATGCCCATTAATTGCCCTCACCATGCCCAAAATGTAGGCGGTTCATGGTTTTTCCATGCCATTGCAATGAGCAATAGAGCCATAGACATAATTATGAATATAAAATAGGTCTGAGTCAGATCTCTGTTACTGCAATTATCATAACCGAGAAGCATCTTCAATGGGCTAATATGAATCACTCTCCCAAACACCTTTTCCCAATAGGTCTAGATGACCTGCTTCAATGGGGACAGTTTCTCACAACCATAAAACATATGTATAGGGTCTGCTGGACCCTCTCCATGCCTGCAGTACTTAGGCCCATAATTATACATTTTTGTAGCGCCACATTTGCGTCATATTTTGATGCAAAAGCGGCACAAACCTACAAAATACAACTGTATTTTGTAAGTTTGCGTCGCTTTTTGCATCAAAAGCGATGCAAATGCAGCACTAAAAAAGTATAAATATGGGCCTTAATGTCTTCCCTTTTACCCCATCTGTCTTATCCAGGTGACTGGTTGACACCTGTTCGGTATAAGTCAATAAGGACGCTCAATGAAGGACCACACGCCAATTATGAATACAATTTCAGGTAAATGTAGGCATTTAGCACATTAACAATAGTGGAATAAGAATAGCAATGAAAAGCATCTATTTATATATAAGTACACCACAAAGAGCATCTATGTATACGTATGAGCAAAGAGTTCATTGACAGAATAAGAATAGCAATGAAAAGCATCTATTTATATATAAGTACACTACAAAGAGCATCTATGTATACATATGAGCAAAGAGTTAATTGACAGATATAAGCTTGGAATAACTGTATACCAAAATGTGTTACACTACGATGTTCAGGAAGTAAAATATAAACAAGTTGAATACTTCAGATAAGCTTTGATTTACTGCACACCAAAATGTATGTTTCAATTACTGTAGCAGGCTCACACTATGATGTTTAGAAAGCAAAATATAAACGAGCTGAATACTTAAGATTATAAACACAGTGCAAGCATCATAATCTACCATAATAATAGAGCAGAGAAACAAAGGCCTTTCATCCCTGGGTGGAATTTAACTTAGTCCACGAAATGCTGGGAAGCCCTCTACCGCCCGCTTGGACCTCTCTCCCCCTTGAGCGTCACGGTCTCTGAACAGCACAACAGGGAGGCAGCTCTGGGTCTGAAGATGACAGTTTTCACAACTCCATCTGCGAGCTTTAATTCCCTCACCCGCCTTTTGGTGTTTAAGTAAACTGAAGCTTGGATTCTATCCCCTTCCAGTATTTTCTAACTATGTTATCAGCACATGTCTCTTGGCTGCCTTGCCATTCCCTGGCCATTGTTTTCATTCCATCTTTTACTGTGGTCTCGTTCTCAAGGTTGAGACTGAATCTCCTTCACAACCTGTTTCTCACACATGCAGCTGCGAATAAGTTTATCTACGGAATGTCAAAAAAAACAAGCTTGAAAGCGAACATCGTGAATTTTTTCCACGTTGCTCTGGCTTCAGCAGGCATCACGCTCATCTACACTGTTCAAGCTAATTAACCCTTCGCATCACAATGTCTTCAGCACCTTCCCCTATGCTGATCACGATCCAAATAGCTCTGTGTTAAAGTTAAAAATAGTTTTGTAATGCTGGTCCCTCATGTTCGATGGGAGAAGAACCTTTATTCCTAACTTAATGGACATAAACAGATCTACATCCCCCTCTCCTATTTGCTTGACCCGTTTGACTTCAGTCTTCTCCAGATCATCTGGAGCAGTATCCCATAAAAGATTATAAATGTGCCCAATTCTACAATCTGACTGACTTATAACCTCTAAAAACATTTTTTTTCCCAGGGAGACATTACTAGCACTGACATACCTCAGAAATTCCCTAGCCTGCAAATATTTAAAGAGGGACCCAGACCCAACTCCAAACTCTAATTGTAACTCCATACATGAGCGTGGCTGGCCTTCAGCGAAAAGATGCCCTATCTTGATAAGGCCAGACTGTTCCCATTGTCTGCTCTTTACATCCTAGAAATGAACCAGGAAGAGTGAAGGTCGCCACAAGGGAGTATTTCTGTTATACTGTTTAATCTTCATCAATTTGTTGACCTTGTTCCTAACTCTCCAGGCAGAGATTACACACTTAAAGTGAACTTTCTTAAAGTAGGTCGACTCTATTTGTTGAAAAAGACAACCCCTAGCGGCCTTTCCAAGTGCAAGCTCCTATAAAGTTGGAACAGTGACACTATGGGCCTGATTCTAACTTTGGAGGACGGTGTTAAACCGTCCCAAAAGTGGCGGATATACCACCGACCGTATTACGAGTCCATTATATCCTATGGAACTCGTAATACGGTAGGTGGTATATCCGCCACTTTTGGGACGGTTTAACACCGTCCTCCAAAGTTAGAATCAGGCCCTATGTATTGTGTCTCCCCCTCTCTGTTTCCAGTATGAAACAATGCCCCCCATCTGTTGCAAAAGGGCCGCCCAATGATAGTACAAGAAGCTGGGTGCAGCCCAGCCCCCCTCTCTTGTGGAAGAATTAAAAGTTTGAGGGATCTCCTGATCTTCTTATATTGCCATATAAAATGTGAACATTTAGAATCCAGTTTCTTAAGTAAAGACCCTTCAACCACGAGGCGAATAGAGTGTAGCATATAGAGTACTTTGGGTAAGACTAGCATATTAAGAACACTACATCTAGCTTTCATTGATAAGTAGAACTCAGTAATACACCTTAATTCTGTGTTAACCTTGCTAATCAGAGGATCAAGATTCATTTGATATATTGTGGATACCTTGAAGTTAATCTGGATCCCAAGATATGTGGTGGTTTCCATCCAACAAACGTCTGAAAAAACTAAATACTTACAAGCAGTCCTTGTTTTTCTCTATTCAGTAAATAACATCAAGCCCTCCCATAATCCTTGGCCAATTGTTCAATCTCAGTTATTGCCTTCATGGGGTCAGAAGTTATCACTGCAAGGTCATCTGCATACAGAAGTACCTTCGTGTCATATCCATTTATTCAAACTGGCTTTATAGCCAAAGTTTGAGTGATTTGAGCTATGAACAGGTCTATATAGATGGCAAATAAACTTAGAGAGCAGGGGAATCTCTGACTTGTCTCCCTAGTTATCTTGATTTTCTCAGATTCTTTTCCTATAATTTGCAGTCTGGCATAAGGGGTAGTATAAATTGCCTTTATGGCTATTACAAAGCACAATCCAAACCCCTTGTGTCCCATAATATGCCATAAATAATGCCACAACACTCTGTCAAATGCTTTTTCTGCATCAAGGAAGATGCACCAACATTTTGGACGAAAGCCTGGCATCAGCATTTATCAGGGGAAATAGACCGGTACGAGGTTGGGTTATCCAGAGGCTTGCCCTTTTTTGGGAAGATAGTACTATCCATACCCTGCCATGACAAAGGGGATACCTGTTCTGCTGTATTACTATGGACAGACCTAACAGAAACATAGCTAATTCCAAACACAAATGCTTACATAGATTGAGGGGGATTCTTTTGGGACGACTGCCTTTCCAGCAGACAGAGAATTCAGAGCATTTATGACTTCCTCCAGAGTAATATCTGCCTCCAGTTCCCAATTTACATCCAGCTCTATCAGATCCCCATCCTCATCTATCCCTTCTGCTGTTCCCACTGAAGTAGAATGAGAGGCATCGTCATAGTACAATGTTCTATAGAAGCCCTCAAAAATATTGATAATCTCTTTAGAATCAGTAGCATATGACCATTCGCTCCTTTTAATTTTCTCAATACTATTCCTGACTTACTTTTGTCTGGTAAGTAATGCTAGCCTTCTCCCAACTCAATCACCATATTCATAGCTTTCATTTGTATAGACCTGAAATCTTTCTGCCACCCTCTTAATGTAATAGCTATTAATCTCGGCTTTAGCTGCCTTGGTTTTGAATTGAGTGTGCCCTTCCTCATGCCCCTCACAATCCTCTCCATGTGGCTTTATTCCATCCTCGCTAGCTTTTTATACAATCCACCAATCTCTCCTTCCTCCTGCTTCCTTCTGAAGGCAACAAAGCTAATAACCTCCCTTCTTAATCCATCTTTGAAAGAGTCCCAGACCCCCTCCCCTTGAAGCACTATACCTGCTGTGAAATAAAAAAAACTCCACAACCCATTCCCTCATCTGGTCTATAAATTGATCATTTAAGAACAATTCCCTGTCAAAGGTCCATTTGTACTGAGAGTTGAGACTAGCCAGCCCTGAACTTTCCAGAAGTAACAGATTATTGTTTTACCTGGGAGCCGAAGGATCTCTGTATTTCTGTCATCCTCTGGGATTTGGCTTTATCGTTTAGGCCCCCACATTAACTAGTTTACCCATTTGATATCCAAAGCCACAGACTTGTTCCTATGCCCATTTCTAGAAAATTAGACGTTCCAAGTCCTTGTCCTTGACCCTATCTCCTAGACCTCTTATTTCCTTGCTCACTCTTCAGCTGTCCCCCCCCTGCTTCCCACTCCTCTGCCCACTACCCTTACATCCCCAGCCCATCAGCCCCTCTCCACCCACCTGTCTATCCCAAACACCCCCTTTAGCCTCCACACCTTCATCCATGAGAAGCAGCCAGACCAAACATGCCCTCTAACCAACTACCCATACCGCCACAACCTGTTCAAAGAAGAAAGACCCCACCCTGAATAAGTGCAGCATGAATACCACTTAGAAACACACAAGAACCATAAGAAGGCCAGTCAGAGATCATATGGAGATCACTTTAGGAGGGGGGTGGACCCATATCTTAAGATCCCCCATCCATCTGAAACTGCTTTTGAAATCTCCCCTCCCTCTCCAGTCTAACAAGATTTATTTCACCATTTTCTGTAGATATTCTTTTGCTTTTATCTCAGACATAAAGAACAATGTTTAATTACCCCAGATCACTTTCACACATGCCGGATTCAATAGAAAAGCTTTGGCTCCCCTTTCTTGAAAAGGTTTGATAAGCTGCTGCAGATGCCATCGCCTTTCAACAGTTATATGACAAAAGTCAGGTCTCACAAAAAAGGTGCAGTCCCTGACTGTGGATTTGGCCTCCAGTCGAGTCTCATCAAATATTGACTGTCTCAGAAGGAAATTTCCTATATAGACAAGAATGGCTTGAGGCTTCTCAATGTCACTGGCTAGTTGTTTCTATACCATAGGCACTCGGTGTGCTCTTTGAATCTCTTGAGACAAGTTCCACCCCAACAAGTCATGGAATGCCTGGCGAAACAGGTCCACCATGAAGGAGCGAAAATTTGATCCCTGTTTGCCTTCTGGAACCACAAGCACCCGCAGATTATTACTTATTTGCCGGTTCTCTTGTCCTCCAGCTTCCACTGTATGTCAATCAGTTGAGACTCGTGGGCTTTTGTCCGGCCATAAGCCCCAGCAACATCTACTTCGAGGGCAGTAGTTCTAATCTCAAGGTCAGTGATGCACTCCACGTTGGCATCACAAGATTTGGCAACTTTGTGAACCACCCCCTACAGTTTGTGAATCACTGCCTGAAATCTGCAGACATCCAGTCAGGTTTCCTCTCTGTGAGATACAATACATTAAAAAATAAATCCAGGGTGGGGGGGTTTGGAGTAGGAACCTCTTGAGAGCCGTCTGTCATACCCCCACCAGTTATTCGGTTGGTGAGTAGTCCCGCTAGAGACCCTTGCTGTTTTTGGTTTGCCATCCAGTCTGTTTAACCCTGTTCCTTGCCGGAGAGGAGGAAGTACCACCTGTCTGATCCTTTGATATTCTGTTTCTATCAGATTCTGACCCCTCAAATGACCATTTTCCCCATCCAAAAGGGAGAAAAAGGTAACCATTCATATTGGGGTTAGAGCTAGCTATGATAGCTTGATTCTGTGTGCTCTTGCCAGGCCTCGAGGATCTGTCAGAGGAAAGCACATTTTGGGGGGCTGCATTATTTATCATAGTAATCCCCTAATCCACATCCCTGAGATGAAAGCTACAGTCACCAACTTCCTCCGTTAGCCCTCTCCCAAATTTGCTATCTCCTTCATGCCTATGCCGGATTTAGACAAGGAGCCCACTAGTTCTTTTAAGAGCATTCCAGGGGCTTCAGGCATCTCAGATTCCCCCGACCTCTGTGTGATAGCAAGGTGATAACACCCTTTAGCTTGCCTGCTGCTGTCTGCACCTCTGGTAGAGGCTCCCCGGCAATTGTATCTTCCTGGGTTGCGACTTCTATTTAGTCTTTAGAAGGTATTACCTCAGTGGCCTTGAGCGTCTCGTCATTCACAGGACTTCCCTCAGGTCCCGATGCCTGCTGCAAACCACATGCATACCCGGCGAACCTCGGAGGAGTTCCAGGACCGAAGTCCCAGCCGGGCACTGAATTTACAAGGCTTAGCCTGTACCCTTCTACTCCCCAGTTTCTGGAAGAAGTCTTCCGCTCTGGGGTCGAACAGTGCTAACAGTTAATCTGACCCTGGACCCCACTGAGGACACCTGAGGAGCTATTGCTGGCAACAAGACAGCTTTCACTTTCTGGGTACCCGATCCTGCTCTAGCCACTTTGGGACCCATTTTGATCCTGAGCTCACATCTGCTACAGGAGGTGTAGTCATTGTGGCTCCCTATTGCCGTCTAGGAGCCAATGACAGGTGAACAGAAACTTTTTCCGCAACTCTGTATCACCACGTCTCCTGCCCACCAGCTTTAGCAACAAAGTAGCAGCCTGCCAGCACTCCACTGCAACTGTTGCGAACATAATCCATGTTCCTCCACCTACCTCAGTCTGAGTTGGTTAGAGAGATGTTAAAAAGCCATGTCAAGCGGCCACCATCTTGCCTCCCTCCTCACGCCAATGCAATGAGATGTGTGTTTCCTTTGATTTTGTTTTTTTAACAAGAGTAAAGGACATTCCAAGATTGATGTGCAGTGTCTTTCAAATCATTCAGCATGTTCTGGCATGAATGAACCCAATAAGGTTTAAGGTATATTGGCAGTGCTGCCACGTCAACATTAGTGGGTCACTCAGCCACAAATGTAATGGATATCCTGCCTGCCGTACTACAAGTTCCATAGGATATAATGTACTTGTAATAAAGCGGATGAGATATCTGTCATGTTTGTGATGTAGTAGCCCATCTGTCAGACTCTAAGTTAGGCCATAGGACTTTAATATGAGGCTACTCCTACTGCTCTTAATGAATCTGGTAACAGCATGTACCGACCCCATTGGAATTAAGAGATGCGTGAAAACACAAGTCTGTTTTGTTACACCTGGAGATTCAAGCTTCTGAAAACAGCCAAAATCTCTGAAATTTCAGAGGACTTGGACCCAGGATTATTGACTCACCTGGTAGTGCTTTGTTTCTAAGCCAACTATGAAAGTCTCATTGTTATTCCATTTGTATGTCACAATATGACTCTCCAGCCTACAGATATAGTGATGACCCATAATATTGGCTCCTTATTAATTTTGCTGTGACAATATTTCAGAAGTTCATATTATGGTCATGATATACCTGGAGGATGATATTTCATATTGAGCAATGTGGTTCAACACAATAACACCCCGAAACTCTGCCTTCATGGATTTAACAGTATATCCGGTATTAATAGTTTTGTGGAGCAGAGTTACCAGGTTGTCTATGAGTTACTTGTATAAAATAAAAATAGGCACATTCTTTGATGTACAAAACCACAATTTGAAAATCAGAGCCAAATAAATGGTTTAGGATTTTCTACAGTTGATTTTAATAAAATAGAGTTAAGGTAAATACTAAATATTTATTAGATTAAACATCAGCTGTAAATAAAATGTATGCAACTGCTGCACAACTGCAGCAGTGTTTCAGGTTTTTACATTGGCAACAATTGCCTATCATTTTTAGTAAATGCAAGCTATCATGAGCTACACTGTGAGTTTTTGCAGTAAATGCATCCTGGCAAACTTCCTTTATAGGATAAGTAGGAAAAGAGACACATAACTTTTAATATTAGACACCTAATTCAACATGCTCATTTGTTGATTGAATATTTCAATATCAAAACTTGGGTTTTCTGGAAGGTTTTATTAACATAATCCCATTTTCAGGAAGCAACTATACTTTAACAACAGTATAAAATCGTTCTCCTAGTGTTTGACATGACTAATTGTTTTAGGATTGATGATTGCTTTATCAGGACATACAAGGAGACACTTTGGCCATTGGTCTCATGATCCTAAGATTTGAGAAACCCGAAATTGGAGGATGTGTCTTGGTGAAATCTGATTCACAAATGTTGAATTCACACCTCCCTACATTAATCATTTTTTAAGGTTGATGTCAAAAGATTTTAATGCCACATTCTGGCGTACATGCAATTTTACTTTTTGTCAGCAAACATTATCATAGACAGGAAGCCAAAGATGATTATAGAAAAAGAGCAGACTTTGTGGCTTCTATCCACCTACATCTCCCACCACGTAAATATCAAAAACAGATCAAAATATGGTTTGAGGGAGGGTTCTTAACCCTTTTCTTTGCTCAGTCTGAAATGAGGAATGCAAAATTTAAACTTCTACTAAACATTCCAAAAAACAATGTTCTTCTCTTTGGGTACAAATTTACATATTTTAAAGGACCAGCATTACAGAGTAATGTGCAATGTGGCTGTTTGTACCTGGAGGTTTGTCTAATAAATTATGTTTAAATATTTTTGAGTTTGTGTTTTTCCTCCTTAATGTCATACCCAAAATTACTCCTTTGATTGTATTGCCTAGATATGTCTGTGTTTTCAATACTGACTTACCTTCCCTGTGTGCTCAATAAACACATTTTTGCATATGATAGCATAAGTCCAGTTATTTGCCAACACATTGCTTCATGTACATCCCAGTTTTGTGTATCTCCAGACCTCTGTGGATCCATGAATTATAGCTTCAGTATTGGTTTCAAACTATGGTCCTGATTCTTAAAGATAAGTTTGCATGTGTAGTTTGACTCATGGGTAGATCTACTCTTATACCTAGGTGTAACTCTCCAATATTTTTGCTGTTCACCATTTTCGAGAGGAGAGTTACACCTAAGTGTACATTTGAATCTCCACCACTTCAAATAAAAGGCTAGAGACTCCTCCAACAGAAGTTATCTGGAGACTCCTACAACATAATGTGTGAGTGGAAAGTTACCATTAGTAAGTTTATATCTGTTTGTGAAAGTCTCTGTCATGGGGCTGAGATCTCTTTATGAAGAAATTAAACATAGTTTATTTTTTTACTAAACAATATATAAATAAAATGAATGTGATGCAAATTTAAACTGTACAATAATGTTCAACAAATACTATTCAACTCAAACAACTTAATGAGGACACACCAAAATACCTCTTAAAATCAACTTTGTCTTAATTTCAAAATTATGTCTATATATTAATTCATTTTAAGAATAAATACTATTAAAATCATCATCCTCACCTTTTCATTTTTATTTTTTTGGTAATACAACTGGCTATAAGTTTTGCTTTTAGTTAACTTTGATATGCTTTAGACTTTATACACTAAGGTGAAAATGTAATACATTTTATTTTAAACTTAAGTGTATTAACATTTCACAAGTAGTAAATTTTTTCTTTACTCATATTTACATTTTGCAACCTACAAAAATGTATATTTATGGGATGTTAGTGTTATAGCCTGCTTCAAATGTTTTCTATGGGACTGTGTTGCAGTACCAGTGGTTAGCCATGTGTCTTACTTTAAGGCTGTTCAGCCTGTTTCATTACCTTTAGGGTAGAATTAAAGGCTATTTTGTGAATTGCAATTGTCTTACTTTTATGCGGGTATACGTTTTGTAATAGCTTGTCTCACCATAAAGACCTCCTCAAGTTTTCCCAAACTTCTCCCATTTTGTGGTAATAATTCCCCCATTTCCCACCACTATCCTAGTGCCTCACACATTTACTACTAAAATGTATACTTTTGTAAAGAGACGTCTATTCCACTGGGGTGGATATATATGAACAGAAAATATAAGAGCGGTGGCGATATTCTGCCGAAGTTTGTGCAAGTCATTTTGTAATACGTGAAGTACTGCTACAGGAGTACTACTCTATGCACTTCAATGTAGTACTTTGTGAATTGGGTCCATATTTCTACAATGTGTGAGTTCACCATAGTGCCACAAAAGGGACAACAATTTCACCTTGATTATTTTAACGTCTGGTAACTGAATATACGATGGGATACTAGATAGATGAATATCTCATGATTTTCTTCCGCTGTAATTTCCACTTTGGAATTTTAGTTTGTGAATTTTATTTGTTTCCATCTGAAAATCCTTTTGTGGTTTCTCTTCTATAACACATTCAATATTTCCTGCCCTCTGACTTGTCTAGAAGTGGGTTTACTTGTTTCATCTTTGAGTGAGAAATGGAATGTAAAAGTGTGAGATGCACCTAAAGGCTTATTTGTGCTAGGGCAGTAGAATGAGCAAGAAATCAAAGGAACTAAAGGAAGAAAACATTTACAGAATAAATGGCCATTAGGACAGTACCATGACTAGGTGATTGCCAAAAAGGAAGAACAATCTAGTGCTGGTGCAAAGGCAAATAAGGCCTCTGAAAGGAGGAACAAGAAAAGAAAAACAGAGCACAGGTTGTAAACTGACATATCCTTGTGAACTTCTGTGAAGGCATCAGGTTCTTGCTCCTGTGAGAAGCTTGATGAACCTATCACAGGGCAGCAAAGTGCTTTTGCACAGAAAGGGAAGCCAGTGAAGTGATTGATGGGCTTCAGATGTGCAATCATTCTTGCACAGTCCAAACCAAGTCTTGTTCATCTAAGGCTACTGAATAGTACCTGCCAGAAGCCCCAACTAGCAGGCGTTGACATTTTCCTGTCAAAAGACAATTCTCACACTGATCACCTAGGCCTAAAAATACAGTAGGAGAAAACTGAGATTTTGTTTTTCTAGAGTCTCACTTGATCTTTGCATCCTTCTAACCACCACCACACTTATGCCACCATACTCATGACATCTATTACTCTCGCCATGATATCTATGTCTAAACGCTGTGTGGTATCATCACTTTACTTTAGTTACTCTTGCTCTGACTTTAACTCAGATTCAGGATAGCCCAAGTTAGCATCTGATTAGCATTATCAGGGTTATGTTTTGGGCTCTCCCATCTACTGACTTATTCATAATGATTTTTCTGCTTTAACCTCTTTCAGTGCACTATTTATAGTATCTGTTGATTGCACAAGGTATAGATCCAGACTTCCATTATGAAAATAATTGCTGACCAAATCACTGTGACCCAAATATTGTTTACAAAAATCTCACTCGGTTGGAGTTAATATTAGAAAATCTAAATCCAATGATAAAATATGTATGAAAAATATTCTGCCATACAGCAGCCTTACATAAGTATACGTGTTTAACAAAAGTGGTGCTAAATACTTCACAGTGTCAACAGTTTCATTAAGCGTGAGCATGATTTAAAGCTATATTCGTTTTATTTATTAATTGGAAATGCAAGTGCCACAGTAAATTGTTCAACTGTACATATGTGTTAATGTCTAGCATTGTGTAGTATGTTCCAGTGCCAGCTGGTACTAAAGTCTCCTTGATTCTATAATTGGAATGTTGTGGCTGTCAAATTGAAAGAGGATATGAGTTAAAAGGAGAATAGATTGCTATTATTCCATGACTACGGATCTTGGGGAAGTAAAGTGACAGAAAACTATATTTGAACCACAAAAATGAAAATGTTGAAAAAGTATAGAAGGACATCTTACCCTAACTGCCAAACAATTATATATCTAAACATTTATTATCAAGAATCAAATTTGGATACTGCATTATTCCCTAAGTGTAAGACATGACAAATGTGGTTGCAATAATGACTATCCCCAAAATTAGAACTAAAATACACATTGAAACTGTAAGAAAATGGAATGCACTAAGGCCTCTGGAAGAGACTCAGACTCTGGAATGCACATTCATATCCTCTATTGTAGGTTATACTGTGGCTTACCACATAGTTCAGGTCAGCATATGCTCAGGTAACAAAGAAAGAGAGTCTACGATTTCCTGTTTTATAACATAAAGTCACAAGTTTAAAATGAGAATGCCATGCATGCCCTTTTGTTCTCCACCTGTTAATGGATGAACCCCTTGTTACGTGGTGATGTATATAACCATCAATGTTCCACCAATATGTTAAAAATCTTGATTAAATATGCATTAAAGGAATAAGGGTTCTTACTATGGGAGATTGCTAAAAATGATAGCGTGTCTGAAAGAAAAATGAGGCAAAAGTGAATTTGAGAAGGAGATGACTAAGATGGATATAAGGTTGGAGAAGGTAGAAGAAGAATTAAGAGTAAAAAAACATCAGAAGTTCGTTCTGGACCAGTTTGATTATGAGAGAGGACAAATACTAACATTTGCAAAGAAATGGTGAATAATGCTATTGGTGTGTTGAAAGGAGAGTAATGAAAGGTTTGAAAAAACTGTGGCGTACAAGGATGACCAAATGGGATAATTTTGAGGACAGACACAGAGAGGCTATTTTTTCTCTAAAACAAAACAGAGAGATAGTAATAAAAAAAAAACTAAACAAGGCAATGTAGTTATCTGGCCTTGAGATATGTATTTACAAGAGGGATACAGACAGCTGTATGATGGTATGAATTATATGAAATCCAGCAGGTAAATGGTATTAAGAACAAATAAGATGTATTACAAAAGGTTATTGGATTGGAGAGAGCAGGAATTGATTATATTGGAGGAATATCAGTTTTTGAAATATGAATTTCCCAAGATATCAGCACTTTATTTTCTTCCCGAATTGCATAAGAATACAGTAGTGCCCCCAGGTAGACCTATTGTGTCATCTAAAGGTAGTTTGTTAGAGAATACTTCTAAATATGTGGGCTTTTTTATATGTCCCTTTGTGGAGGCTTTACCATCCTACATTAGAGATACTAGTGATTTTTTGAGATTGATCAATGACATTGCATGGGAAGAAAATTATTTACTGAGGTGTCTGGATGTGATATATCTTTATACATGTATACCACATGATTTAGGGTTGAAAGCAGTACAACATTTTCTCAGAGTCAGGTCAATGTAATTTTGTTTATATACAGAAATGTTGTTATACATGTTCAATATATGTTTGACCAACAATTTTTTCATTTAACAAAAAATAGATTTTCATCAAAATCAGGGGACTGCGATGGGTACTTGCTTCACCTAAGTTATGCCAGGTTATACCTAGGCTGGTGGGAGGAGCAATTAGTGTATGGTAGTGATCTCATGGAGAAGCACGAGTCCTCTGGATTCGGTTTATCAATGATGAACTCTGCATTTGGAATGGTAATTGCGAGTCAGCTGATAAGTTCATTAAGATCTTGAACAGTAATTACTTTCAGTTGAAATTCTCCTGCCAAATTAACGTGGAGGCCATTGAATTTTTGAACTTGCAAATTGTGAATGAGAACAGGAAACTGAGGAGTATACTGTATGGGAAGGGAATGGCTGGAAATGGTCTACTCCATGCAGGGAGCTGTCATCAGAAAAGTTGTGACCCCCAATGATCTTGTGCTGGTATCTGATTGGCTGATAGCACTTCAACAACAGAAGATGTTGAATTGTTGTCAGCCATCTTGGGACACGTCTTCAACTGAGTCCCAAAAAAAGTAAAAAACAAAAAAGCAAAAGGAGCCAGATTAAGGACACCCTGAATCCTGGACCAACACCACACCCCCCCCCCCCGGGCTAAAATAATAAAAAAAAAATGTTACTATCAGAGACTCCATTCGTTAGCCTGATGCCTCCGGGTGGGACCATGGGCTTCTTTAAAAAAAAAAAACGGGGGGACTCCTGGCCCCCTCCCGATGCCCCAGGGACCGCCAACTCCCCAGGGCTCTTGTAGTATGCATTGTGCCCCTCTCCCGCTACCCCGGGCACCAATACCTCACTGGGGAGATCCTGTAATTAATGAGGGTCCCCTGTGCCCCCCCCCAAAGCCCCTTAACAACCCCCCAAGGGCAACATGTTATTTGGAATGGTGGCACACAGCCCCCCCCCTCTGCATTCAGACCACCACCTCCCGGGGCAACAGCATATTTGGATGGGCGGCATATGGCCCCACTGCCCCAGGGTCCACCACCCCCCGGGGCTAGGTTCTTTTTGGAGGGGGGCCACACAACCCCCCCTCCTGGAGACATATATGGCCCTGGGGACTGCCAACTACTAGGGCCGGCTCCTGCTATGTCCTAAGGGTGTCCACCCCCGGGACATTGCTGTTTGCTGTGGCTTGGCTGCAGCTACAGCTGAGCCACAGCAAATACTTCAGGTCCCGCTGTCAACATCCGAAGTTTCATCACTGTCCCCTGCAGGCACACAGAGGACAGAGATGAAATGCTTCAGCAAGCAGGAATTTGTTGTCAGAGCCCTGCAGTCCCAGGTAGCCCGCAACGGTTTTGTATTAAAAAAAGTAAAAAAGTTAAAAAAGTAGGGACTGCGGGGGAGCCCTTGAGGGCTCCCCTGCAGTCCCAAATAGCCCATAAAGGGCTTTGAAATAAAAATATACATTTAAAATAAATACTTTAAAAAGTAGTGATCGTGGGGAGCCCTAGCGGACCCACATAGCCCACAAAGGGGAAAAAAATAAAAGAAAACCCCCTTTGCTCACTGTGATAGTCACAGACCTTCACACTGGGCTATGGGGGTTCAAGTTCAGCTGGACTCATTTCCTATATTTTTAATTAAAAAAATTATACTTTAAAAAAAATATTGAATACATTTTTTTGTTAAATCTAACAAAAATATCTAATTCTAAATACGTGAGATATTAAAGCCTAAAAAACTCTCTATTTCTCTCTCACTTTCTATCAATTTTCAATCTTATACACCCACTCACAGACCCTCTCAGACACTCACGCACCCACTCACAGACCCACTCAGACACTGACGCACCCACTCATAGATCGACTGACACCCTTATGCAGCCACACACATACTCTCACACACACTGACGCACCCACTAAAACACTGATGTACGCACTCTCACACTCAGACAATCTGGCAGCCAGACTCACCCCCAGATACACCCTTTCACACCTATTCTCATACTCAGAGAAGCTGCAGCAAACTCCCGCCGTGCACGGCAAAAGAGCTGTGCACAGGGTGGGTTTGAGAGGTTAGGAGGTGTTGGCCGCAGGGACTGGCTACAGGCCAGGCCTTGCGGGCAACCTCACCTGTGCATGGGTGAAGGACGTGCATGGTTGGGTGCTTATAGGAGGTGGCTTCAGGTCTTGTCCGGAGGCCAGGTCCTTTAGTCATCCATCATTATGCATGTCCAGTGGTTGGATTAACATATAGTAATTGAAATTACTATACGTTAAAAAACCATAAGTAACTGTAACTCCTGCCTTAAGGTAACTATAACTCATGCCCAACGCCAAGCACTGCTAATTAACCCACAAATTATGGCACTCATGACATCTTCAATACCATCATTGGTAATATCAATGTAATATTTGCAGTAAAGTTTTTGAAGAAAAAACTGTACATGGCAGGGGCGTGAGTTAGAATTACCATAGGGCATGAGTTATAGTTACTTGAGGTAACTCTAACTATAACTGGTGAATTTCTATGGTTTTATACATTTGAAATGTGAGCCTAACTATAACCTCCCGATAACCTTTGGTGTTTACGTGAATTTCTATGTTTTTTTAAATTTTATTTTCTAACTATAATGTCCCTGCAACCTTTCTTTTTTTCAGTGAATTTATGTATGTATTTATATATATGCAATCATTCCTAAATTGCTATTCTCCTTATATAAAGTGCATAATATTTTCTGAGAAGAATGGATTGGATGTTACATTATTATTGCACAGATCCTTGAGAATGTGCATTGTGCTTTCCTTAAAACTTATAAAGATTTGCCCATCTCGCCCTATAGATTTTACAGTGCATTATATTCAATAGGGAAAAATCATCCCACTAATTTTGTTGCATCTAATTACTGAGTAAATCCTTTTAGAGAAAAGGGGGATTCAAAAATGTAATCTGGTCTTTCAGCAATGCCAATATGCATCACATTTACTAAGAAAAGGCATTAGATTTTATACTCTTATAGCACTTAACAAAGAAAAAGGGGCATAGTGCTTTTCTTAACAAGAAGATATTCATCTCTGTTACAGTAATCAATGCATTAGTACACTATTATTGCACTGGTCCATAAAAAAGTGAATCGAGCTTTTCATAAAACTTATGAAGGTTCATCTTTTTTTTGCACTATAAATTTTGAAGTGTAGTACATTCAATAGGAAAAAAATATCCTATGATTTTATTGCACTTCATTAAGTAAATGCATCTTACTTCCTTTTAGAGAAAAAAGGGAATCAGAATCCTGCCTTTAAGTAATCCCAAAGCACATTATATTTAGTAAGGCAAGAAGGTAGATTTTATACTTGTTGCACTGTTTAACAAAGAAAAAAGTGCATATTGCTTCCTTTAAAATGAAGACATTAATTTATATTACACTAACAGATACAGGGGATTTAAAATGTCTACAGAAAAATAATCATGCTCCTAAGATAATGAAAGGCAGGAGGATAAAAAAGAAAAAAACTTTCACTCCAATGTTCTCAGGCCCGTATTTATACTTTTTGACGCTAAACTGCGCTAACGCAGTTTAGCGTCAAAAAATTTTGCGCCGGCTAACGCCATTCTGAAGCGCCATGTGGGTGCCGTATTTATTGAATGGCGTTAGCCGGCGCAAGCAGACCGGCGCTGCCTGGTGTGCGTGGAAAACAAACACGTACACCAGGCAGCGCCGGCGTAGGGAAAAATGGCGCTAGGGCGTCTTAAAAATGGTGCAAGTCAGGTTGACGCAAAAAATCGCCTCCACCCGATTTGCGCCATTTTTAACGACGCCAAGACGCCATTTACATGACTCCTGTCTTAGTAAAGACAGGAGTCATGCCCCCTTGCCCAATGGCCATGCCCAGGGGACTTATGTCCCCTGGGCATGGTCATTGGGCATTGAGGCATGTAGGGGGGCACAAATCAGGCCCCCCTATGCCACAAAAAAATATTTACAAAAAAAAATATTTATACTTACCTGAACTTACCTGAATGTCCCTGGGGTGGGTCCCTCCATCCTTGGGTGTCCTCCTGGGGTGGGCAAGGGTGGCAGGGGGGGTCCCTGGGGGCATGGGAGGGCAGCTGTGGGCTCATTTTGAGCCCACAGGTCCCTTAACGCCTGCCCTGACCCAGGCGTTAAAAAGTGGCGCAAATGCGGGGTTTTCTGCCCCGCCAACTCCCGGGCGTGATTTTTGCCCGGGAGTATAAATACGACGCATTTGCGTCGCAGTCAGTTTTTTGGACGGGAACGCCTACCTTGCATCTCATTAACGCAAGGAAGGCGTTCACGCAAAAAAATGACGCTCTTTACTCATACTTTGGCGCTAGACGCGTCTAGCGCCAAAGTATAAATATGGCGTTAGTTTTGCGCCGAATTTGCATCGAAAAAAACGACGCTAATTCGGCGCAAACGGAGTATAAATATGCCCCTCAGTTTCTTTAAAACCTTTCTTTTGAGGCACTCAGCTCAAATAATAGTACCATCCAGGGCCAAAGATATCCATAACATCCCTCTCATACTCAATTTCCCAATCATCTTTTTCGTTCATAATCTTTGATAGTTCACTACATCTGATTACAACAAGAGAGTGGTCAATTGTACTTCAGAGTCTAATAGTGCATTATCCCTTTCAAAACATCAGGACTCGCTTTGTATTAACATCAATCCATAACCTCTAAGTGCATATACAGTTCTGCATCCATATTATGGCCCCAAGGTATTGCAGTTCCCAGAGTGAGGATCAATTTGGACTCTTGTCTTCTTAACTCCTTCTCCCTAACTCCTCCACGTGGATGTGCTCTTATATGTGTAATCCCATAGAATGTGAAACCAGTTAATGACCCTTCACGGTACTGGAGAAAATGGTTAGCCGTAAGGTGCCCTTTGTCACCATTGTTGATTGCTCTGATGGAATGGAGAATTCATATTTTCAGTTCTTAACTGTACTTTCAACATATAACTTTCCACATTTGCACTCAAGGGCACATATTACAAATTTTGTATGCAATTTTATCTTATCCTGAATGGTGATTTTATCCCTCAAAGGTCTTGTAGCTTTTCAATTTTTGTCCATATTGGAAGGCTTTACAAGTGTTACATTTGGTGAAGTCGTTTTTGTTTTCTATTTTTCGATCACTTCTCTCCTCTGGATTAAAGAAGCTTTGTGATAGAGTGTCACTCAGTTGTCAGAAGGTAATTTTTCAATTCAAAACAAGGTGTGCTCTCAAATGTTGTTCATGTTTCAAAATATGCCAATTCTTCTTCAAGACTTTCCTAATGTCAGTAGTTTTTTAAAATATTAAGGTTCATAATAATAATTGTATATCCAGACAGTTGGAGGCTCAAGGTACTCTTGCAGGGGCACCAATAAAAAAATGGAACATTCTGATTGACCCAGGGGGAACCTGCTTGGAGTTTGGCAATAGGGCTTGGCTCCAGGGACCCAATCCCCAAGGACAATTTGTTTTTAATTAAAGGGGAGGAGGCCGCCCCTTACCGATCCTTGTTAAACCCTGGGGACTTCATCTCCCAAGGCCCCCAAGGCATGAGTTAGTTACCCTAGGGCATGAGTTATAGCTTCTTGAGATACATATAACTATAGCTGCTGAATTTCTATGATTTTGTTCATGTAAAATCTTAAACTAACACTAACCTTCCTGTAACCTTTCCATTTTTCAGTGAATTTCTAAGGTTTTTATAATAATTATAACGTCCCTGTAACCTTTAGTTTTTTTTTCAGTAAATATCCAGGTTTTTTTTAACGTTAAGTAATATTTAATTACCTTACATTAATACAACCCCCATGAGCGCAGCCTTTGGCCTAGCATGAAGGGGGGCTGGTCTCATGGCCTAGCTACAGCCAAGGATCTGCAGGCACCCAACCACAATGCTGTGCTCGTGGGGGCCATCCAGCAGGCCAGGCCCTGCAGCCAACCCCTGCATGCACCTAACCCCGTGCATGGCCTTCTGCCATGCTTACGGAGGGTTAGCCCATGGGCATGGCCTGTGGCCAGGCCCTTCAGCCAACGACCTGCAGGCACCCAACCCTATGCTGCACATGACCTTTTGCTGTGCTTCGCGGGAGGATTGACCTACAGGCCAGGTCCTGTGGTCCATCCCCGCAGGCACCCAACAACATGCCACTGGTGGCCTTTTGCACAGCAGAGAGTTGGCCACAGGGCCTGGCCTGTGGCCAAGTCCTGAAGCAAACCCTCGCAGGCACCCAACTCCGTTCCATGCATGGCCTTTGGCCTTGCTTATGAGGGGTTGGCCACAAGGCCTGGCCTGCAACAACCTGCAGGCACCATGTGCTACACATGGCCTTTGGCTGTGCAGGGTGTGGGTTCAGCTGCAGGGCCCAGCCTGTGGCCAGGCCATGCAGCCAACAACCCACAGCCATCCAACCCCATGCAGCTTCGGCAGGCACCTAAAACCATGCCAGGCATGGCCTTTGGCCATGTTTGGCAGGGGGTTTGGGCACAGGGAATGCCCTGTGGCCAACCCTCCACATCCAGCAGAGGAGGGGGGTACACAGCCCTCTTACCCATGCCCATTTCAGCCCTGGGGACCCCATTCTGTGGAGCCTTCCACATTTTTTAGGGGAGGGGGTACTTCGCCTCCTTCTGTGGTCCATAATTGAACCAGGGGATGACATCATCTGGGGCCCAATGCCTAATTTATGGGGGAGGGGCACAAAGCCCCCCTCCCTTTGGCAATTTCAGATTTGGGCCCCAGCTCTTGTGGCCTGACCATAATTAATGTGGGGAGAGGGCACACAACCCCCTCCCTGGGCTGATTTCTGGCCCTGGGAACCTCATCTCCTGGGCCCCGGCTATACCACAAAAGGGGAGGGTGACATCCAGCCCTACTCCTTTGGCCAATATTCACCCCAGTGTCACCATCCCTTAGGGTCTTTACAATTATAAGTTGGGTGAGGGGCCAGGTGGCCCCACTCTACAGGCCAATTTGTACCTGGGGACCCCATGCTTGGGGCCTGGCCAAAATTAAGGAGGGAGAGGGGTTGTGCAGCCCACGCCCTTTGCCAATTTCAGCCTTCGCATCCCCATCTCCCCTGGCCCATCTGAAAATAGTGACGGGGTGGGGGCCACACAGCCCACCTCCCCTGGTCAATTTCAGGCCTGGGGCCCAATCTTCCGGGGCCAAGGCAATTAATTGTGGGTGTCCCACAGTGGGCTGGGAAACAGATGAAAAGTCCACTCTCAGCGGGCGGGAGCATTTCTAAGGCTCTCGTCCACTGGGAGTGGACTTACTGTTGCTCTTGCTTGGCAGAAGCTGTCAAATAGCTCCCACCAAGCAAGAGCAATCAGCTTTGTCATGAGGGTGGCCACCTCGGGACATAGGAACCTGGCCCTGGTGGGTAGAGGTCCATGGGGCCATTAACAGCTCCAGAAGAGGGGTCATGCAGCCCCTCTCCTTATAAAGTGCACAGTCGTGCCCCGGGGAGGAAGCAGTGATGATGGAGTCAGTATCGAGAGATGCATGTCCCAAAAGTCACTGGTATAGGCTGTAATCTGGTGTGCTCTACTGGCATAGTGGAAATCTAACCAGCCATGAGCAGCACCATTTAAAAGTCAAACCAAGAGTAATCGCATGCCAGCTTGATTAGCTTCTATGATTATCTGCGCAAATGTCCCACGTGCTGTGACAGCCCATGGCCCTGGGTTTATGTACTGATTTCCAGTGCCTCAGTAGAGCGCTCTCTCATGATGGCCCTTTGATTATACTTCTAATTCTTGGCTAGTAGCTGTTACAGCATCCTCACTAGTTAATTCCTCTAACCATTGTGTAGTAAACTCTCAGGCATAAATTGTTAATGTCTTAATGATGATCCTATGATTTTGTAAAGATTGAAACGTTGTTGAGTCTCGCACATTGACCGTACGGTGATGTATATAGTAATGAACACAAGGGCAGAAGTGCTTTTCTGAATTGTGACTAAGCTACTTTCTTGATTTCTATCACATATGAGTGCCTGAGTCTTTTTGCTAATTTAACTGCTTTTGCCCGCCTATTTAATGAAACTATATAATAAATAAGATTTGAATCTGTCTATTGGAGAACATGTATAGACATACTTGTTTTCTCCTTTGCATTATCTACATATGTTCTGAATAGGTACTTTCTCTAAAAGGCATTTTAAGAACTATGACTTAAAATCCAACTTTACCATTAAAGCAGGTTCTAAATTACAATTCTTTAGACACCAAAGTCGATATTCCTATCTACTCCCAGTTGAAAAAATGGAATAAGATAATCCAATGTTATCCTATGGGAATGTAGGCCATGCAGTAATAAAAAATAAAAAATGAATCGTTTTTCGCTACTAAGACATGTGAAAGTTTAAAATACATGCCCAATGTTTTAAATACACTGCACTCTGACTTAAGCGCTGTTTAGGTGACATCTTAGGGGTGACAAACGTATTAAAAAGGAAGGTCTAGGCCTGGTAACAGCTTTATTTTCCAAGGTCGAAATGGCAGTTTAAACTGCACACACAGGCTGCAACAGCAGTTTTAAATGCTACATAAGTGGGTGGCACAATGAGTGCTGCAGGCCCACAAGGAGCATTTAATTTACAGGCCCTTCATACATGTAGTACCACTTTACTATGGATTTACAAGTAAATTAAATATGCCAGTCGGTGTAAGCCAATTCCACCATGTCTAAAGGAGAGGGCACAAGCAATTTAGCAGTAGTTAGAAGTGGGAGAGTACACCTAGTTCCAAAAGCCAACAAAAACAGGGTTCAGAAAACTCCAGGGTGAAAGTAAAAGGGTGGGGCTAGCCCTGCAGTAAGGGCCAAGTCCAACACTCCTTTATAAACTGGAGGCAATGTACTGCATAGATGATTTACCAGTGCTTCAACAGAGAACACAGTCACCTGTTGAGAGACACTGACAATTGTTTACCAGGGGACTACTCAACGACCACATGGGATCTAAATAATATTTGTAATCATATTTTAATTTAATTTTTACCATGGAACCATCAACTGTTCATGGCAGTCTCACTATGATATCTTTAAAGAAACCCCTCTTACTACCCCATGAGTTCTCTGTTCAGTTTGTGGGTTCATGATAGGCCATGAAATTAACACAGTCTCCTCCGTATATTTCTGTGCTTTTTCTGACATCCTCTTCTTTGATATATCATTTTTGTTGGCCTCCAGGCACCAACTGATATATCTGTCATAGTCTCGGAAGTTGGGTGGTTGTGCTTAACCCAACACACAGCTTTATCACGTATGACCACAGTTTGATTTAAATATTTGTTTCTTGAAAAATTCCACACTACCACATCAGGATTAGCTTCACTTAATTTCCGACAGCAAAACAATGTGACAGTCTTCCATTAGTCCTGCAATGAGCTGACTGGTCTTTCACCAAATGAATATAAGAAAAGTAGACTATTTTTTAAACATATGTCACAATTTCAACTTTACCAAATGTAAGGTTCGGCATTATCAAATGAATATAAGAAAAGTAGACAATTTTTTAAACATATATCACAATTTCAACTTTACCAAATGTAAGGTTCAGCATTATTTGACTAATGTCATAATTGCCCCCTTCTCAGTCTGTGGGTTTTTTGAGTTTCCAGTTCCCATCATAAAAAGTTAAATCAATCAATTTGTAAGCAAATGTGGACTACCTTCCACAGATGAACTCTTTGAAAATTGAGGATTCAACCAGAGGACTGTAATCAGTGTAAATCACGTGTCCCTTTCACCACAAGTCTCATGAAGTCTAACAGTCCTCCCGCTCAGAGTAGGAAGTGTGACAGGAGCTATATGCACTAAGAATAGAGACAAGCATTGTATTTGAAGACCATTGTTGTAAGGATCTAAACACTTTTTTAACTAAATGCATCAGGATTTAGCACTTGAAGTGAGAATACCTCTAAGAGTCAAACGGGACAGAGGGGTCCGTCAAGAGAGAGAGATCTTCACATCTGCTGTCTTGAATTAATGGGAGTATATTTTGCTTTCAAGAGCTTTGCTAAGCAACATGTGAATTTTCACATTAAATATTCAGACAAAAACATTTCAGCATTACCTTACACAAACAGGAACTGTGTCACGATTTAAAGATCACAGGTGAAATAGTCACGCATTTCTAGCACTTTCTTTAGAGTCATTTCTATGGAATTAACAATAAGTCAAAGGTAATTGTAGTTTGGCAAGAATTTATGAAGACCTCCATTCTAGTATTTCTCGATTACTGTATCACAAGGTAACAATCAACCGCCACTGGCTGGATGAAACAGGTACTCTCCATAATTTGCAGAGTTTCAGGAAGAACATACTGTTTAGCTGCCTTCTTAGGGATGGTTTTAGATGCAAACAGGGATTAGATTATTTTCATGTTGCAATTTAGAAATATGGAAATTTGCAAACGCTTGATTGGGTATTTTATTTTTCAGTTGATAGCTGAGTCACAGATTACTCCCATATTCATTACGTTTTTCGTACAGGCTGGGGATTGGCCCAAGTTTGGTTGTGCGATGTAAGAATAAAATAGTCCCTATGCCACACACAGCGTTAGAACCTTTTTGTGACCCAATAAATACATATATTGTTCTCCTTCACCAGATTACACAGGAAATCTAAACATTTCTTGGTGCTGGCCTGGTTCTCTTTTTCTTGTTGTTCTGGAACACGTGTGTCATCAGCATACATCTGGAATTGTAGTGAGTATTGCTCCTGTTTTCCTGAATGGGCTCTATTAATGTTAAACAACAAGTGTGGCATGAATTAGCCTTGCAACCTCAGAATAGTGGATTGCACTAATCGAATCTTGATTTGTTGGCTGCAGTCTTGATGGTATGATTGGTTCTACATTATGGCAATACCTGCGATTAGCTGTCTTTTCAGTCTCTTTGTGGTACAGACTTTTGTTCGCATGTCAGATGTAGCACAAAGCCAGTGTGCAATGTTTTTGCACTGTCAGGGGTTTCTTCCATGGACGTCATTTAAGTGCCTGCGGTAGCAGTGGTGTCCCACGGCTTATCCCTTACGAAGGCAGGCGATTGGGACCCCTGACCTCATAGGTTACAAAGTCCGTGCCAAGAACCCACGGGCATCGCAGCACTGCTCTCACTTTTATCCATGTGTTTGTTATACTAGAGGTGGATAACAAAAACCTGGAGCACATTTAGCTGTAAAAGGACCTTTGTTGTCAACTGAAGTTAGTAAACATTATTTAAAATGTATTTTGTGCACAAACTTGCGGACTTGAATATGTTTATTTCGGAGATAGTATACCACCCGTGGTATTTGGACAGCACTAACATTAACAGTTTGGCTCTAGCTAGTTGGTTGATATTTTTGACAAATAGGAGCACATCTAGCATGTGGGAGCGTCCATCACAAAATGCTGACGCAGGCTCAATGGAGGTAGTTGTGGCATATGGGGCACCCATAGCACATTTTGAAAAAAATGGGGTCAACTTCTAGAGAGGGTCATGTACCAGGTTTCGTTGGCTTGTCATGTCATGAAAGAACTTTAATATTTAATAACAGTACTTTCAGAACCTATGGTATTTTAGCAAATTTATGTTAAGATTGTGCTTCAAAGTGCACTATCTGACCCTAGTTTTTGAAGTTTTCTCAGAGGAGACCCCCTGAAGAGGTCTGGCTCACTCACTGCATCCACGAGCTACAATTCATAGCTGCATTATGCCCCAGCACTTTCGAAGGTCATGTCAGAATTCGCCCCTTAATATAGGTGGTCTCTAAAATATACATTTGTCTGTGTTGTGTTGTTATAGTAGTCTTGCACTTATTGTGGAACTTCAGTGATGTATTTTATGATGTCACCAGGGTTAAGGTAATCTGACATGACTTCTTGGGAAGATTCAGGATCAATGGTCTTATCATGTCACTTCCTGCAGTGTCATTAGTTAGGGTGAAGGAATCTGGGATCGCAAATCCTCTACCCCTGGAATTTTAGTGAATGAAAATCCATGTTTTGTTACTGTTCCCAATTCACTTGAGACAAGTTATTTTTTTACATAAAAGGCGGCCAGTGTGCCATACACACCGTTCCCTTATGGTAGTGCTTCACCTAGGATACCTAGAGTTTGCAAAACGAATCACATGATTAAATCATTTTACATAGCTGAGTAATACCAACGGTTTCTTTTATTGTTTTATTCGGAACAACTTTACCGTTCACGGAGGATATAGTGACCTATTATTCTCACTGGCAACATTCTTCTGCCAGCAGTCACTGACTGGAGGAGGCACTTCAGCAACCATCAAAATAACAATGTCCAAACGCTACCGCTACAGGTGAAGCCAAAACTCCAGCAAGCCGTTTGCCTCACCAGGCAGTTGCTGACACATTTTGTGTTCCTGCAAGTAACAGAGGTGTGGTGCTAGGCTTGTTTTTGCATGTGCCCGCAGAGATAGCCAAGCAGTAATCTTAGAGGGAGTGGAACCATTGAAATGGTTTCATAATTAGTCACTTCCATTTGATCGGACTCAGAGGTGTACATGAGTCAAATCAAGGTGAAGTGACATAAAAGACACAGGATGTTGATGAACAGAGATGCAGCTCCCTCTTTTATAGCATCTTATTTTCTGAAGAATGCACATCATAGCACTGAGGTCCAACACACACTGATGGCCCTGCTTTCAAATAAAAAAAAAAAACAAGAATTACAGCATTAAGATCTGGACCACCACATGCTTTCAGCCTAAACAGTCTTCGCCGTAGCTTTACAAAATCTGCAAACTTGCGCAGAGAAAGGACTTTTTCTAAAAAAAAATTGGTACCTCAAACTTTAAAGCAGTAAAATGAGTTATACCCAACACATGGCCAAAATGTGAATGAATCATGAAGCCCATATTCTGAAGAAGACATTACAAATATGCACAAAGCACCCTGCTTAAAATGTTTACACGAGGGATTTCATGTGTTTTTGCATGTGAGAACATGACTATTATTTTGTGGTAAGAAATGGGGAATAACCATCGGTAATTATGTTTGCATCTGATTTTGCAAATTCCTTACTTCTACAGAGCAGACTTTCATATAGATAATTTTCTTTGTGGGACGCAGTAATAAGTGATTGTATAAATGTGGCTTTGTTTATTCATCCTTGTTGGAAAATGGGTTACTGGTAAGGGCAGGTATGTACCTACACTTAGCAATAGGCTACTAACCTCCACTTAGGTTCAGTTAGGTCCCAGTAAATTAAACCCAGCTCAACCCTTGGTAGCTTGGCAACGAGCGACAAGGCTTAATTTAGGAGACAGAGTGTAAAGCATTCAAATATCACAAAACAGTAATTAAATAAAACACAGGAAACAGTTTAAAAATCCAAAACCAATTTATAACAATAGATTATGGCCCGTATTTATACTTTTTGACGCTAAACTGCGCTAACGCAGTTTAGCGTCCCAAAATTTTGCGCCGGCTAACGTCATTCTGAAGCGCCATGCGGGCGCCGTATTTATTGAATGGCGTTAGCCGGCGCAAGCAGACCGGCGCTGCCTGGTGTGCGTGGAAAAAAACCACGTACACCAGGCAGCGCCGGCATTGGGAAAAGTGGCGCTAGGGCGTCTTAAAAATGGTGCAAGTCAGGTTGACGCAAAAAATCGCCTCCGCCCGATTTGCGCCATTTTTAACGACGCCCAGACGCCATTTACATGACTCCTGTCTTAGTAAAGACAGGAGTCATGCCCCCTTGCCCAATGGCCATGCCCAGGGGACTTATGTCCCCTGGGCATGGTCATTCGGCATAGTGGCATGTAGGGGGGCACAAATAAGGCCCCCCTATGCCACCCAAAAAAAAAAAAAAAATATGTATACTTACCTGAACTTACCTGAATGTCCCTGGGATGGGTCCCTCCATCCTTGGGTGTCCTCCTGGGGTGGGCAAGGGTGGCAGGGGGGGTCCCTGGGGGCAGGGGAGGGCACCTGTGGGCTCATTTTGAGCCCACAGGCCCCTTATCGCCTACCCTGACCCAGGCGTTAAAAAGTGGCGCAAATGCGGGGTTTTTTGACCCGACCACTCCCGGGCGTGATTTTTGCCCGGGAGTATAAATACGACGCATTTGCGTCGCCGTCATTTTTTTAGACGGGAACGCCTTCCTTGCATCTCATTAACGCAAGGAAGGCGTTCACGCAAAAAAATGACGCTATTTGCCCATACTTTGGCGCTAGACGCGTCTAACGACAAAGTATAAATATGGCGTTAGTTTTGCGCCGAATTTGCGTCGAAAAAAACGACGCACATTCGGCGCAAACGGAGTATAAATATGCCCCTATATTTTTATCTTTAAAATGACACAAAAACGAATAAAATCGGATAAGGGGAACCGGAGGTATGAATTTTTAAAGAATTATTGTTTTCTAGCACCTAGAAACAAAAAGCGCCAATCTGGTCATCTGGTCGCACCTCGACCGGGGAAAAGTCAGCGTTTAAGGCGGACTGCGATGGAGCCCTGCTCGGCTACAGCTCGTGGGAGGCCTCGGTCAAAAGTTTACCTTCGGACTTAGGGCCTCATTACGACCCTGGCGGGCGGCGGAGGCCGCCCGCCAGGATGCCGCCCTCCATAATACCGCTCCGCGGTCAGAAGACCGCGGAGGGTATTATGAGTTTTTCCCTGGGCTGGCGGGCGGTCTCCAAAAGACCGCCCGCCAGCCCAGGGAAAAACTCCCTTCCCACGAGGATGCCGGCTCGTAATCGAGCCGGCGGAGTGGGAAGGTGCGACGGGTGCTACTGCACCCGTCGCGTATTTCACTGTCTGCTATGCAGACAGTGAAATACTAGCCGGGCCCTCTTACGGGGGCCCCTGCAGTGCCCATGCCATTGGCATGGGCACTGCAGGGGCCCCCAGGGGCCCCGCGACAATCCTTACCACCATCCTGTTCCTGGCGGGCGAGCCGCCAGGAACAGGATGGCGGTAAGGATTGTCAGAATCCCCTCGGCGGCGCAGCGAGCTGCGCCGCCTTGGAGGATTCTTAGGGGCAGTGGAAAACCGGCGGGAGACCGCCGGTTTTCCCTTTCTGACCGCGGCCAAAGCGCCGCGGTCAGAATGCCCAAGGGAGCACCGCCGGCCTGTCGGCGGTGCTCCCGCCCCCGTTGGCCCTGGCGGTTCTCTACCGCCAGGGTCATAATGAGGCCCTTAGTCTCTTTTCTGAAGATATTCTTCAGCGGGACGAACCTGCCAGTCCAGTCCGACCTCCTGGAACTCTTCTCCAGATACGCGTCGCGGGAGCCCTCGGTGGAGATTTTTACCTTCGGACTTAGTTGTTTTTTCGAGGTGAAAATCCTCTGACCGGGGTAAACCTGGATCTTGATCCGACGTCCCTGGCGCCCTCCTTGGGTACGCTGGCTGAGAGGTCCCGGTCAACTTTTTACCTTCGTACTTAGTCTCTTTTTTGGAGATTTTCTTCAGCCTGCAAATCAGGCCGGGTCGCGGTTGAGGCAAGCCGGCTAAAGTTGCTGCGGCGGGTCGGTCCCTCTATGGAGCTTTTTTTCAAAAGTACTCCAAACTTCTGGGTCTTCTCCCAGATGTTCTTTTAAGGTTCTTTTGGGGGTCCACAGCTCACCCCAAGGGTCCAGAAGCTCTGAGATGATCCTTGACAGTGCGGACTACAACTCCCAGAATGCACCTGGCGCAACTCCTTTTTGGCCACTGGGCAGTAGTCAGCTGGTTGATTTCTTCAGGAGTTGGTGCAGGGGACTCCAGTTAGCAACTTTTCACCTGTAGCAAACAGGGAGTCCCTCCTTGAACCAGTTGAAGCCAGGCAAAGTCCTTCTTGTGGTGAAGCCCAAGTGTGCAGCTGGTGCAGTCCTTCTGAGTGCAGGTCCCAGGTGCAGGCCAGGGGTCCAGCAGGGCAGTCCTTGTTCTTCTGTATTTCTTCCTGGTAGGGATGTGGTAGGGAACTGAGGTGTGGGTGCAGGTCTGCCAGTTTTTCCGGGTGAAAAACAGGGGGGTCCTGATTCTCCAATCAGGTGCAGGGTCCTTCCCCCTGTGATGACCACTTCCTGAGAAAGTGTGGCAAAAATCAATCCCAGGAGGCAACATTCTTCAAAAATCCATCATGGCTGAATCTGATTTTTAGAGGTTACATCTGGCTGAGCACACCCACTGGTGTGGCTAAAAATCATAAACACACCCCTCTCCTGCCCTCTCCTAATCTAATCAAGGGGGCACCTAGTTGTCTGGGGTTGCAGGATGTGGGGGTGTTGCTGGGATGCTCCAAATGTCTTTCTCTGCCTTTGAACACCAGTTTGGCAGCCCTCCCCCTTCCTGCCTCACCATCTGCTGAGGGGAAATTCCCTCCCACAGGCATGTCTCTTTGTGTGAAGCCAGGCCACGTCACACCTCATCAAGGCAGCCTGGCCAGGCAACCAGAGGCTGGCCAATCAGAGCACAGCAGCAAAAACAATAAGGGCTGAAACTGTGGGATTTATTATAACAATTAATTTGATACCAAACTCTTGGTATCCATTACTTAAGGGGACTTTAAAAATTAAAATAAAGTCTCCCCATTCTAGGCTATGAAGGCCATTCACTACAATGAGGGAAAAACGAATTTAGCTGTTATTACCTCACCAGGGCTTATAAAACTACTTTTGTATAGCCCCTACTTATAGTCACATGGCACCCAGCCCTAGGGGCACGTAGGGCACACGTTAGAGGTGACGTATATGTAAAAATAAGGTAGTTTAAGACTTTGGAACTACTTTTACTTCCAAAGTCGAATTTGCATATAACTTTAATTTAAAAGCAGCCAGCAAGGCAGGCCTGCCTTTAAAATGACACTGGACACTTCAGCAGTGCACCCTATGCTGTGGTCCCTAAACCTACATGCCCTACCATATACTAGGGACTTATAGGTAGGTTGACTTAGCCAATTATAATTAGCCTAATTTGCCTATTGATGTTACACAGCACAGGCCCTGGGACTGGTTAGCAGTACCCAGGGCACCATCAGAGTCAGGAAAACACCAGCAAAAAGTGAAAAATGGGGCAAAAAGTTAGGGGGCCTCTGCAATCAGCCTTGTTTTCTCACAATCCTAATGGGCAGAATTGAATAAATGTCAGGGAAAGCCCCATTGCACTTTAGGCCTTTTTCAGAATTAAGCCTATAGAGGCATTATAAAAAAAATGTCAATGCTGCATTATATGGTGCATTTGTTGAAGCTGAGTTATGTCAATCACACAAAAGGTGATGGGGAAATGTAACTACCGGGATAGCAGCCCATCTTGTTTTGCCCAATGTGGTACTCTAGACAAAGATCCACCTTATGCACATTAGTACTGACCCTGGTCCTCATGGCAACAGTTCATCCCAAACTGCCAGGTGAGACTGCCTCCAGAGGGGAACACGTGAAGCCCCCGAACGGTTTGGTCTTTGTTAGGCCTTGTGAGCTAGCTATAGCTTGAAAATCTCCCTTCACACTTTCTTCACATCAGTACTATTTATTTGTTGCACTGAGAAAACAAATTTCCATTGTTGGTGTTTTTTTTTTTATTAAAACGAAAATGTTTGCTGCACGGGCACTTTAAACGCTGCATCCTCTCCAGAAACCTTCTTCTGGGCTGTGAAGGGAACAAATGCAGTGGCAGCTCCTTCAGAACAAGCAAGCGTGGTCTCCCAGCAGGGGGCACAGTCCTCTGCAAGTGTGGCGGAAGCCATGGTGGATCTGCATGTCATCAGACAGTTTCTAAATGATCCAATAAGTTCAGATGCTTAATTTAAGGTTACATGTTTTGTCACACCTTCCAAGTACCACACAATGTTGAATCCAGAGCTATACCAATAGACAAAAAAATACATAGTATTGTTTAAGCACAACTGCATACCATCTATTTTAATTTTTAAGGGTTTCTCAAGGAGATAGGCATGAAGCCCTTTTTAGACTTTAGTATCAGGTTCAGGTTGTGAAGATAGAACACATGAACAGTTCATACTATTGTAAATGCATTCCATTTCTGAGCAGGGCCCACATGTTTCAGAAAGCCACAAGTAACATATTGGCCACAATTCATAAAGCAAGTAAGTATTTCTTATGAAGTTATACACAAGAAAGATGGAAGTAAGTCACCTTGGTCACAGAAAAAGGTTTGCGAATCAGGCCTCTTGTGGCATATTGTAAGTTTCAAAACTTTGAAAGGCACAGCTCAACCACGAAAGATTCTTAGATTGTCACATATACAAATAGAAATGATAAGAAACAACGACATCAAAGAAAGACCAAAGGACACAAATGTTAGAAGTAAGAGAAAACGTTGCGGCAGTGTGCATAGAAATTACAGCAAAAGAATAGGCGATTGTCACAGAGTAAAGAAAAGGAAAAGTTAAAATGAAATGACGATCAGTCTAGTAAGCATCATCGAACTATAAAGCAGTTCAGGCTGTGCAGTTATCCTAACATGAGAAGCGACAGGCATGCATCTTTTCAGGGACATCCATGCAGATCTAATTTTGCCAGCTGCTACCACAGTCCTGCTGAGAAACGTTATTTTGTTCACTCTGTAAGGTATGTATTTTACAAACCCTCCATTTTGTTACCCTTGTACATTTAAACAGGTCACAAAGCTTATGACAGAATTTTCCGAGTAAGACAATCTCCAATCTCCTGTGTGACATATGAAAAGAAATCGTTCTGGCAGCGAACACTAACAGACGTTTCACTTCAAGTTCGTTAGAGCACCAGCATGTATTAGTGGTGGGGGCCCTGATCCATAATTAGGTTCCAAAGGCAGTAAGAGCAAAGATCACTTAAATATGATGACAGTACCGCCTAGGGAAAGAGATACCATTTACAGAGGAAGAAAAGGGTGGCATTCTATGTGATAAATGATGTTGGACCCTATTTTGATGACGGACGGAGTGATCTCCATTGGCCTGCTGGAGGACTTTATGCCTACCTGGCAGAGGCTACTCCACCCACCATTTTTATAAATGACCATCAAGATGATTATCATTTATAAAGCTTTGGTAGGAACTGCCATCATGGCGGTTCCTTTCAATGCATTTTCCAGGTTGGTGCACCAGTTTTCTTTTTTTTTATTTTCATAAAGAAAATCCTGTTGGCAAGGGGAGCATGTTGCAGTTTTCGCTGCAACTTCCTGGCAGGTTTTTCCTGGCTGTGACGGACATTGAATACTGACCTGTATTTCTGACCATCTAAATTATGTGGGCAGAATGACAGGTCAGCCTCCGATAGCCCATTCTCCACACAGGCTTTGGAGGGGATTAGTCATGGAGGAGAAGGAGTAGTCTGTCATGATTAATCCTAAGGGCCACCTGTATATAGTAAATAAAAAGGCGGATCACATGCTTAGTGGTAAGGATACTCCACTGCTGTTGTAACAGAGTATCCTTACTACTAAAAGTTAAATCAGATTCTTTGGGCCTCTTTAGGAGTTTGGAGGTCAGCCTGCCAGTCTGCCATGTTGGCGTTCCCAAAAAGAGCACCATGTTGGCAGTCTTTCAGACTGCCCTATTATGGGTTACACAAGCAGGACTGCCAACCAAACAGGGCAGGCTGCCAGCTGTGCGGCAGCCTGGAAAAAGGTGATCCGACCACCAGCGCCAACAGCACCATGACCAACCACTGACCGTATTACAAGCACCCAATTGCTGTGGCGGACACCCATGGCAGCCAGTCAATGGTAGTTCGAACCACGGTGGTCCGCGGTCAGCTAACCAATACACAACAGAAGTTTGGATGAATTTGAAAACAACACAGCTGACACACATTGCCACACTGAAGACACCTGCAAAGGGCACTATAAAACACACTCCTTCACAGACCACAATCCTTTGCATTTCCACTGCAACCCACATAAGCCAGAGTGACTTTTTTCCACACAGCACAGATACTAGGCATCACTTATTTCACCATCCCATACAACACCCTGCACACACTTTTGTCTATTCACTCCCTATTGCACTTCTCCTGTATAGTAAGTCACTGTCACCCGTTTTTTTTTGTTCCATCATGTCACGTTCTAAAAATCCATGTTTTTCTGAAGATGAGTTAAGAGTCATGGTGGATGAAATCATAAGAATAGAGCCACAATAATTTTAAGCAAAAGTCCAGCACACTCCTTTCAGTAGGAAAATGGAAATGTGGGACAGGATTCTCAACAAAGTCAATGCTGTAGGCACCACCTTGC
This sequence comes from Pleurodeles waltl, assembly GCF_031143425.1. Classification (NCBI taxonomy): domain Eukaryota; kingdom Metazoa; phylum Chordata; class Amphibia; order Caudata; family Salamandridae; genus Pleurodeles; species Pleurodeles waltl. Next base: position 931,113,117 of record NC_090448.1, on the reverse strand, counting down.
GCACAAGGGAGGATATCAGGAAGAGGTGGAATGATCTAAGGGGCAAGGTCCATTCCCTGGTCTCCAGGCACAGGCTGCAGGCCAAGAAGATTGAGGGTGGCCCTCCCAGCGCCCCATTACATATCTTTCCCTGGGAGGAGAAGGTCTTGGCCATTCAGCAAACTGAGGGCTTGACAGCAATACATGGGGGACTGGAGTCTGGTAAGTCGTCCCTCTAACACCACCATGTGTGCGCCACATTTTCGATATGGGTCACCATGGCGGTATTAGGAACAATAGCATCAACATTATTTACTCTATTTTGGCGCACAGGGGCAGAAGAAAAGTGGTGCTGCATTGGATGCAGTGCCACTTTTCTTAAATTTGGCCCTCTGTTTCTCTAACTTCAAACACAAGCCCAGTGTTCCCAGGCCCAAATACCTATGTCTGTTAGCTCTCAATTTAAGTTTACTCACCTGGGAGGCTAACATTTTTGTGGTGGTGGGAAGCACAGGGAGTGACTGGACTGCAAAGCCCGATAAGCCCTATGTCTCCCGCTCCAAACACAAAACCAGTGTACACTTGCACGAATCCATCTACTTGTGAACTCTCAATCGAAAAGTACTCACCTGGGGAGATGACATTTGTGTGTAGTACAGGGACTGACATGACTCCAACTCCCAGCAGGCACTGTTTTCATAATTCCAAACACCAGACCAGTGGTCACTTGTCCAAATATACCAGTTTGTCAAATAACAATTTAGGGGTACACAGCTGAGGAGATAACATTAGTCAAGTATGTGTACTACAGGCACTGACATGACTACAACTCCCAGCAGGCAATAGTCCTGAAACTGCAAATAAAGCACATTATCCACATGATACAATACATCAGTAGGTGAACTCTCAAACACACTCTACTCACCTGGGGGCAGAACATTGGAAAAGGGTGTGTAGTAGAGAGCGTGACCTGACTGCAACTCCCAGCAAGCCACGTATCTGTATCTCCAAACACCAGCATATGCCCCTGTGGGTCGACTCACAAATGAAATATACTCACTTGGGGGAGAACATTGGAAAAGTGTGTGAACTAGATGAAATAAACTGAGTGCAACTCACAGGTGGCACTGTTTCTATTACTTCAAACATCAGACCAGTGTTCTATTACCTAAAGACCCCTATGTCTTAACTCTCAATTGAATTTCACTCACCTAGGAGGATAACATTTGTTTGGTGGTGGGTAGTAGAGTGAGTAACTGGAATGCAAAGCCCATTAGGCCCTGTGTCTTCCACTCCAAACACAAAACCAGAGGTCACTTGAACAAATCCATCTATTTGTGAACTCTCAATTGAAGTATACCCACCTGGGAGGATAACATTTGTCAAGTGTGTGTGGTATGGAGAGTGACATGACTGAAACTCCCAGGAGGCACTGTTTGAGTAACTCCAAACATCACACCAGTGGTCTCTTGTCCAAATACCCTTGCTTGCTAACTCTCGATTGAAGTTCACTCATCTGGGAGTGACAAAGATACAGATCATGCTCAACTCAGAGATGTATCTGGCTACCTAGCTCTATCCTGACCTGCTAACCAAAGATAAAACTATTGATAAAAGGGACAGCTTATCGCCTACCCTGACCCAGGCGTTAAAAAGTGGCGCAAATGCGGGGTTTTTTGACCCGACCACTCCCGGGCGTGATTTTTGCCCGGGAGTATAAATACGACGCATTTGCGTCGCCGTCATTTTTTAGACGGGAACGCCTTCCTTGCATCTCATTAACGCAAGGAAGGCGTTCACGCAAAAAAATTACGCTATTTGCCCATACTTTGGCGCTAGACGCGTCTAACGCCAAAGTATAAATATGGCGTTAGTTTTGCGCCGCATTTGCGTCGAAAAAAACGACGCACATTTGGCGCAAACGGAGTATAAATATGCCCCTATATTTTTATCTTTAAAATGACACAAAAACGAATAAAATTGGATAAGGGGAACCGGAGGTATGAATTTTTAAAGAATTATTGTTTTCTAGCACCTAGAAACAAAAAGCGCCAATCTGGTCATCTGGTCGCACCTCGACCGGGGAAAAGTCAGCGTTTAAGGCGGACTGCGATGGAGCCCTGCTCGGCTACAGCTCGTGGGAGGCCTCGGTCAAGAGTTTACCTTCGGACTTAGGGCCTCATTACGACCCTGGCGGGCGGCGGAGGCCGCCCGCCAGGATGCCGCCCTCCATAATACCACTCCGCGGTCAGAAGACTGCGGAGGGTATTATGAGTTTTTCCCTGGGCTGGCGGGCGGTCTCCAAAAGACTCCCTTCCCACGAGGATGCCGGCTCGTAATCGAGCCGGCGGAGTGGGAAGGTGCGACGGGTGCTACTGCACCCGTCGCGTATTTCACTGTCTGCTACGCAGACAGTGAAATACTAGCGGGGCCCTCTTACGGGGGCCCCTGCAGTGCCCATGCCAATCCTTACCGCGAGCCGCCAGGAACAGGATGGCGGTAAGGATTGTCAGAATCCCCTCGGCGGCGCAGCGAGCTGCGCCGCCTTGGAGGATTCTTAGGGGCAGTGGAAAACCGGCAGGAGACCGCCGGTTTTCCCTTTCTGACCGCGGCCAAAGCGCCGCGGTCAGAATGCCCAAGGGAGCACCGCCGGCCTGTCGGCGGTGCTCCCGCCCCCGTTGGCCCTGGCGGTTCTCTACCGCCAGGGTCATAATGAGGCCCTTAGTCTCTTTTCTGAAGATATTCTTCAGCGGGACGAACCTGCCAGTCCAGTCCGACCTCCTGGAACCCTTCTCCAGATACGCGTCGCGGGAGCCCTCAGTGGAGATTTTTACCTTCGGACTTAGTTGTTTTTTCGAGGTGAAAATCCTCTGACCGGGGTAAACCTGGATCTTGATCCGACGTCCCTGGCGCCCTCCTTGGGTACGCTGGCTGAGAGGTCCCGGTCAACTTTTTACATTCGTACTTAGTCTCTTTTTTGGAGATTTTCTTCAGCGGGACGATCCTGCAAATCAGGCCGGGTCGCGGTTGAGGCAAGCCGGCTAAAGTTGCTGCGGCGGGTCGGTCCCTCTATGGAGCTTTTTTTCAAAAGTACTCCAAACTTCTGGGTCTTCTCCCAGATGTTCTTTTAAGGTTCTTTTGGGGGTCCACAGCTCACCCCAAGGGTCCAGAAGCTCTGAGATGATCCTTGACAGTGCGGACTACAACTCCCAGAATGCACCTGGCGCAACTCCTTTTTGGCCACTGGGCAGTAGTCAGCTGGTTGATTTCTTCAGGAGTTGGTGCAGGGGACTCCAGTTAGCAACTTTTCACCTGTAGCAAACAGGGAGTCCCTCCTTGAACCAGTTGAAGCCAGGCAAAGTCCTTCTTGTGGTGAAGCCCAAGTGTGCAGCTGGTGCAGTCCTTCTGAGTGCAGGTCCCAGGTGCAGGCCAGGGGTCCAGCAGGGCAGTCCTTGTTCTTCTGTATTTCTTCCTCGTAGGGATGTGGTAGGGAACTGAGGTGTGGGTGCAGGTCTGCCAGTTTTCCCGGGTGAAAAACAGGGGGGTCCTGATTCTCCAATCAGGTGCAGGGTCCTTCCCCCTGTGATGACCACTTCCTGAGAAAGTGTGGCAAAAATCAATCCCAGGAGGCAACATTCTTCAAAAGTCCATCATGGCTGAATCTGATTTTTAGAGGTTACATCTGGCTGAGCACACCCACTGGTGTGGCTAAAAATCATAAACACACCCCTCTCCTGCCCTCTCCTAATCTAATCAAGGGGGCACCTAGTTGTCTGGGGTTGCAGGATGTGGGGGTGTTGCTGGGATGCTCCAAATGTCTTTCTCTGCCTTTGAACACCAGTTTGGCAGCCCTCCCCCTTCCTGCCTCACCATCTGCTGAGGGGAAATTCCCTCCCACAGGCATGTCTCTTTGTGTGAAGCCAGGCCACGTCACACCTCATCAAGGCAGCCTGGCCAGGCAACCAGAGGCTGGCCAATCAGAGCACAGCAGCAAAAACAATAAGGGCTGAAACTGTGGGATTTATTATAACAATTAATTTGATACCAAACTCTTGGTATCCATTACTTAAGGGGACTTTAAAAATTAAAATAAAGTCTCCCCATTCTAGGCTATGAAGGCCATTCACTACAATGAGGGAAAAACGAATTTAGCTGTTATTACCTCACCAGGGCTTATAAAACTACTTTTGTATAGCCCCTACTTATAGTCACATGGCACCCAGCCCTAGGGGCACGTAGGGCACACGTTAGAGGTGACGTATATGTAAAAATAAGGTAGTTTAAGACTTTGGAACTACTTTTACTTCCAAAGTCGAATTTGCATATAACTTTAATTTAAAAGCAGCCAGCAAGGCAGGCCTGCCTTTAAAATGACACTGGACACTTCAGCAGTGCACCCTATGCTGTGGTCCCTAAACCTACATGCCCTACCATATACTAGGGACTTATAGGTAGGTTGACTTAGCCAATTATAATTAGCCTAATTTGCCTATTGATGTTACACAGCACAGGCCCTGGGACTGGTTAGCAGTACCCAGGGCACCATCAGAGTCAGGAAAACACCAGCAAAAAGTGAAAAATGGGGCAAAAAGTTAGGGGGCCTCTGCAATCAGCCTTGTTTTCTCACAATCCTAATGGGCAGAATTGAATAAATGTCAGGGAAAGCCCCATTGCACTTTAGGCCTTTTTCAGAATTAAGCCTATAGAGGCATTATAAAAAAAATGTCAATGCTGCATTATATGGTGCATTTGTTGAAGCTGAGTTATGTCAATCACACAAAAGGTGATGGGGAAATGTAACTACCGGGATAGCAGCCCATCTTGTTTTGCCCAATGTGGTACTCTAGACAAAGATCCACCTTATGCACATTAGTACTGACCCTGGTCCTCATGGCAACAGTTCATCCCAAACTGCCAGGTGAGACTGCCTCCAGAGGGGAACACGTGAAGCCCCCGAACGGTTTGGTCTTTGTTAGGCCTTGTGAGCTAGCTATAGCTTGAAAATCTCCCTTCACACTTTCTTCACATCAGTACTATTTATTTGTTGCACTGAGAAAACAAATTTCCATTGTTGGTGTTTTTTTTTTATTAAAACGAAAATGTTTGCTGCACGGGCACTTTAAACGCTGCATCCTCTCCAGAAACCTTCTTCTGGGCTGTGAAGGGAACAAATGCAGTGGCAGCTCCTTCAGAACAAGCAAGCGTGGTCTCCCAGCAGGGGGCACAGTCCTCTGCAAGTGTGGCAGAAGCCATGGTGGATCTGCATGTCATCAGACAGTTTCTAAATGATCCAATAAGTTCAGATGCTTAATTTAAGGTTACATGTTTTGTCACACCTTCCAAGTACCACACAATGTTGAATCCAGAGCTATACCAATAGACAAAAAAATACATAGTATTGTTTAAGCACAACTGCATACCATCTATTTTAATTTTTAAGGGTTTCTCAAGGAGATAGGCATGAAGCCCTTTTTAGACTTTAGTATCAGGTTCAGGTTGTGAAGATAGAACACATGAACAGTTCATACTATTGTAAATGCATTCCATTTCTGAGCAGGGCCCACATGTTTCAGAAAGCCACAAGTAACATATTGGCCACAATTCATAAAGCAAGTAAGTATTTCTTATGAAGTTATACACAAGAAAGATGGAAGTAAGTCACCTTGGTCACAGAAAAAGGTTTGCGAATCAGGCCTCTTGTGGCATATTGTAAGTTTCAAAACTTTGAAAGGCACAGCTCAACCACAAAAGATTCTTAGATTGTCACATATACAAATAGAAATGATAAGAAACAACGACATCAAAGAAAGACCAAAGGACACAAATGTTAGAAGTAAGAGAAAACGTTGCGGCAGTGTGCATAGAAATTACAGCAAAAGAATAGGCGATTGTCACAGAGTAAAGAAAAGGAAAAGTTCAAATGAAATGACGATCAGTCTAGTAAGCATCATCGAACTATAAAGCAGTTCAGGCTGTGCAGTTATCCTAACATGAGAAGCGACAGGCATGCATCTTTTCAGGGACATCCATGCAGATCTAATTTTGCCAGCTGCTACCACAGTCCTGCTGAGAAACGTTATTTTGTTCACTCTGTAAGGTATGTATTTTACAAACCCTCCATATTGTTACCCTTGTACATTTAAACAGGTCACAAAGCTTATGACAGAATTTTCCGAGTAAGACAATCTCCAATCTCCTGTGTGACATATGAAAAGAAATCGTTCTGGCAGGGAACACTAACAGACGTTTCAATTCAAGTTCGTTAGAGCACCAGCATGTATTAGTGGTGGGGGCCCTGATCCATAATTAGGTTCCAAATGCAGTAAGAGCAAAGATCACTTAAATATGATGACAGTACCGCCTAGGGAAAGAGATACCATTTACAGAGGAAGAAAAGGGTGGCATTCTATGTGATAAATGATGTTGGACCCTATTTTGATGACGGACGGAGTGATCTCCATTGGCCTGCTGGAGGACTTTATGCCTACCGGCAGAGGCTACTCCACCCACCATTTTTATAAATGACCATCAAGATGATTATCATTTATAAAGCTTTGGTAGGAACTGCCATCATGGCGGTTCCTTTCAATGCATTTTCCAGGTTGGTGCACCAGTTTTCTTTTTTTTTATTTTCATAAAGAAAATCCTGTTGGCAAGGGGAGCATGTTGCAGTTTTCGCTGCAACTTCCTGGCAGGTTTTTCCTGGCTGTGACGGACATTGAATACTGACCTGTATTTCTGACCATCTAAATTATGTGGGCAGAATGACAGGTCAGCCTCCGATAGCCCATTCTCCACACAGGCTTTGGAGGGGATTAGTCATGGAGGAGAAGGAGTAGTCTGTCATGATTAATCCTAAGGGCCACCTGTATATAGTAAATAAAAAGGCGGATCACATGCTTAGTGGTAAGGATACTCCACTGCTGTTGTAACAGAGTATCCTTACTACTAAAAGTTAAATCAGATTCTTTGGGCCTCTTTAGGAGTTTGGAGGTCAGCCTGCCAGTCTGCCATGTTGGCGTTCCCAAAAAGAGCACCATGTTGGCAGTCTTTCAGACTGCCCTATTATGGGTTACACAAGCAGGACTGCCAACCAAACAGGGCAGGCTGCCAGCTGTGCGGCAGCCTGGAAAAAGGTGATCCGACCACCAGCGCCAACAGCACCATGACCAACCACTGACCGTATTACAAGCACCCAATTGCTGTGGCGGACACCCATGGCAGCCAGTCAATGGTAATTCGAACCACGGTGGTCCGCGGTCAGCTAACCAATACACAACAGAAGTTTGGATGAATTTGAAAACAACACAGCTGACACACATTGCCACACTGAAGACACCTGCAAAGGGCACTATAAAACACACTCCTTCACAGACCACAATCCTTTGCATTTCCACTGCAACCCACATAAGCCAGACTGACTTTTTTCCACACAGCACAGATACTAAGCATCACTTATTTCACCATCCCATACAACACCCTGCACACACTTTTGTCTATTCACTCCCTATTGCACTTCTCCTGTATAGTAAGTCATTGTCACCCGTTTTTTTTTGTTCCATCATGTCACGTTCTAAAAATCCATGTTTTTCTGAAGATGAGTTAAGAGTCATGGTGGATGAGATCATAAGAATAGAGCCACAATCATTTTAAGCACAAGTCCAGCACACTCCTTTCAGTAGGAAAATGGAAATGTGGGACAGGATTCTCAACAAAGTCAATGCTGTAGGCACCACCTTGCGCACAAGGGAGGATATCAGGAAGAGGTGGAATGATCTAAGGGGCAAGGTCCATTCCCTGGTCTCCAGGCACAGGCTGCAGGCCAAGAAGATTGAGGGTGGCCCTCCCAGCGCCCCACTACATATCTTTCCCTGGGAGGAGAAGGTCTTGGCCATTCAGCAAACTGAGGGCTTGACAGCAATACATGGGGGACTGGAGTCTGGTAAGTCGTCCCTCTAACACCACCATGTGTGCGCCACATTTTCGATATGGGTCACCATGGCGGTATTAGGAACAATAGCATCAACATTATTTACTCTATTTTGGCGCACAGGGGCAGAAGAAAAGTGGTGCTGCATTGGATGCAGTGCCACTTTTCTTAAATTTGGCCCTCTGTTTCTCTAACTTCAAACACAAGCCCAGTGTTCCCAGGCCCAAATACCTATGTCTGTTAGCTCTCAATTTAAGTTTACTCACCTGGGAGGCTAACATTTTTGTGGTGGTGGGAAGCACAGGGAGTGACTGGACTGCAAAGCCCGATAAGCCCTATGTCTCCCGCTCCAAACACAAAACCAGTGTACACTTGCACGAATCCATCTACTTGTGAACTCTCAATCGAAAAGTACTCACCTGGGGAGATGACATTTGTGTGTAGTACAGGGACTGACATGACTCCAACTCCCAGCAGGCACTGTTTTCATAATTCCAAACACCAGACCAGTGGTCACTTGTCCAAATATACCAGTTTGTCAAATAACAATTTAGGGGTACACAGCTGAGGAGATAACATTTGTCAAGTATGTGTACTACAGGCACTGACATGACTACAACTCCCAGCAGGCAATAGTCCTGAAACTGCAAATAAAGCACATTATCCACATGATACAATACATCAGTAGGTGAACTCTCAAACACACTCTACTCACCTGGGGGCAGAACATTGGAAAAGGGTGTGTAGTAGAGAGCGTGACCTGACTACAACTCCCAGCAAGCCACGTATCTGTATCTCCAAACACCAGCATATGCCCCTGTGGGTCGACTCACAAATGAAATATACTCACTTGGGGGAGAACATTGGAAAAGTGTGTGAACTAGATGAAATAAACTGAGTGCAACTCACAGGTGGCACTGTTTCTATTACTTCAAACATCAGACCAGTGTTCTATTACCTAAAGACCCCTATGTCTTAACTCTCAATTGAATTTCACTCACCTAGGAGGATAACATTTGTTTGGTGGTGGGTAGTAGAGTGAGTAACTGGAATGCAAAGCCCATTAGGCCCTGTGTCTTCCACTCCAAACACAAAACCAGAGGTCACTTGAACAAATCCATCTATTTGTGAACTCTCAATTGAAGTATACCCACCTGGGAGGATAACATTTGTCAAGTGTGTGTGGTATGGAGAGTGACATGACTGAAACTCCCAGGAGGCACTGTTTGAGTAACTCCAAACATCACACCAGTGGTCTCTTGTCCAAATACCCTTGCTTGCTAACTCTCGATTGAAGTTCACTCATCTGGGAGTGACAAAGATACAGATCATGCTCAACTCAGAGATGTATCTGGCTACCTAGCTCTATCCTGACCTGCTAACCAAAGATAAAACTATTGATAAAAGGGACAGCTTATCGCCTACCCTGACCCAGGCGTTAAAAAGTGGCGCAAATGCGGGGTTTTTTGACCCGACCACTCCCGGGCGTGATTTTTGCCCGGGAGTATAAATACGACGCATTTGCGTCGCCGTCATTTTTTTAGACGGGAACGCCTTCCTTGCATCTCATTAACGCAAGGAAGGCGTTCACGCAAAAAAATGACGCTATTTGCCCATACTTTGGCGCTAGACGCGTCTAACGCCAAAGTATAAATATGGCGTTAGTTTTGCGCCGAATTTGCGTCGAAAAAAACGACGCACATTCGGCGCAAACGGAGTATAAATATGCCCCTATATTTTTATCTTTAAAATGACACAAAAACGAATAAAATCGGATAAGGGGAACCGGAGGTATGAATTTTTAAAGAATTATTGTTTTCTAGCACCTAGAAACAAAAAGCGCCAATCTGGACATCTGGTCGCACCTCGACCGGGGAAAAGTCAGCGTTTAAGGCGGACTGCGATGGAGCCCTGCTCGGCTACAGCTCGTGGGAGGCCTCGGTCAAAAGTTTACCTTCGGACTTAGGGCCTCATTACGATCCTGGCGGGCGGCGGAGGCCGCCCGCCAGGATGCCGCCCTCCATAATACCGCTCCGCGGTCAGAAGACCGCGGAGGGTATTATGAGTTTTTCCCTGGGCTGGCGGGCGGTCTCCAAAAGACCGCCCGCCAGCCCAGGGAAAAACTCCCTTCCCACGAGGATGCCGGCTCGTAATCGAGCCGGCGGAGTGGGAAGGTGCGACGGGTGCTACTGCACCCGTCGCGTATTTCACTGTCTGCTACGCAGACAGTGAAATACTAGCGGGGCCCTCTTACGGGGGCCCCTGCAGTGCCCATGCCATTGGCATGGGCACTGCAGGGGCCCCCAGGGGCCCCACGACAATCCTTACCGCCATCCTGTTCCTGGCGGGCGAGCCGCCAGGAACAGGATGGCGGTAAGGATTGTCAGAATCCCCTCGGCGGCGCAGCGAGCTGCACCGCCTTGGAGGATTCTTAGGGGCAGTGGAAAACCGGCGGGAGACCGCCGGTTTTCCCTTTCTGACCGCGGCCAAAGCGCCGCGGTCAGAATGCCCAAGGGAGCACCACCGGCCTGTAGGCGGTGTTCCCGCCCCCGTTGGCCCTGGCGGTTCTCTACCGCCAGGGTCATAATGAGGCCCTTAGTCTCTTTTCTGAAGATATTCTTCAGCGGGACGAACCTGCCAGTCCAGTCCGACCTCCTGGAACTCTTCTCCAGATACGCGTCGCGGGAGACCTCGGTGGAGATTTTTACCTTCGGACTTAGTTGTTTTTTCGAGGTGAAAATCCTCTGACCGGGGTAAACCTGGATCTTGATCCGACGTCCCTGGCGCCCTCCTTGGGTACGCTGGCTGAGAGGTCCCGGTCAACTTTTTACCTTCGTACTTAGTCTCTTTTTTGGAGATTTTCTTCAGCGGGACGATCCTGCAAATCAGGCCGGGTCGCGGTTGAGGCAAGCCGGCTAAAGTTGCTGCGGCGGGTCGGTCCCTCTATGGAGCTTTTTTTCAAAAGTACTCCAAACTTCTGGGTCTTCTCCCAGATGTTCTTTTAAGGTTCTTTTGGGGGTCCACAGCTCACCCCAAGGGTCCAGAAGCTCTGAGATGATCCTTGACAGTGCGGACTACAACTCCCAGAATGCACCTGGCGCAACTCCTTTTTGGCCACTGGGCAGTAGTCAGCTGGTTGATTTCTTCAGGAGTTGGTGCAGGGGACTCCAGTTAGCAACTTTTCACCTGTACCAAACAGGGAGTCCCTCCTTGAACCAGTTGAAGCCAGGCAAAGTCCTTCTTGTGGTGAAGCCCAAGTGTGCAGCTGGTGCAGTCCTTCTGAGTGCAGGTCCCAGGTGCAGGCCAGGGGTCCAGCAGGGCAGTCCTTGTTCTTCTGTATTTCTTCCTGGTAGGGATGTGGTAGGGAACTGAGGTGTGGGTGCAGGTCTGCCAGTTTTCCCGGGTGAAAAACAGGGGGGTCCTGATTCTCCAATCAGGTGCAGGGTCCTTCCCCCTGTGATGACCACTTCCTGAGAAAGTGTGGCAAAAATCAATCCCAGGAGGCAACATTCTTCAAAAATCCATCATGGCTGAATCTGATTTTTAGAGGTTACATCTGGCTGAGCACACCCACTGGTGTGGCTAAAAATCATAAACACACCCCTCTCCTGCCCTCTCCTAATCTAATCAAGGGGGCACCTAGTTGTCTGGGGTTGCAGGATGTGGGGGTGTTGCTGGGATGCTCCAAATGTCTTTCTCTGCCTTTGAACACCAGTTTGGCAGCCCTCCCCCTTCCTGCCTCACCATCTGCTGAGGGGAAATTCCCTCCCACAGGCATGTCTCTTTGTGTGAAGCCAGGCCACGTCACACCTCATCAAGGCAGCCTGGCCAGGCAACCAGAGGCTGGCCAATCAGAGCATAGCAGCAAAAACAATAAGGGCTGAAACTGTGAGATTTATTATAACAATTAATTTGATACCAAACTCTTGGTATCCATTACTTAAGGGGACTTGAAAAATTAAAATAAAGTCTCCCCATTCTAGGCTATGAAGGCCATTCACTACAATGAGGGAAAAACGAATTTAGCTGTTATTACCTCACCAGGGCTTATAAAACTACTTTTGTATAGCCCCTACTTATAGTCACATGGCACCCAGCCCTAGGGGCACGTAGGGCACACATTAGAGGTGACGTATATGTAAAAATAAGGTAGTTTAAGACTTTGGAACTACTTTTACTTCCAAAGTCGAATTTGCATATAACTTTAATTTAAAAGCAGCCAGCAAGGCAGGCCTGCCTTTAAAATGACACTGGGCACTTCAGCAGTGCACCCTATGCTGTGGTCCCTAAACCTACATGCCCTACCATATACTAGGGACTTATAGGTAGGTTGACTTAGCCAATTATAATTAGCCTAATTTGCCTATTGATGTTACACAGCACAGGCCCTGGGACTGGTTAGCAGTACCCAGGGCACCATCAGAGTCAGGAAAACACCAGCAAAAAGTGAAAAATGGGGCAAAAAGTTAGGGGGCCTCTGCAATCAGCCTTGTTTTCTCACAATCCTAATGGGCAGAATTGAATAAATGTCAGGGAAAGCCCCATTGCACTTTAGGCCTTTTTCAGAATTAAGCCTATAGAGGCATTATAAAAAAAATGTCAATGCTGCATTATATGGTGCATTTGTTGAAGCTGAGTTATGTCAATCACACAAAAGGTGATGGGGAAATGTAACTACCGGGATAGCAGCCCATCTTGTTTTGCCCAATGTGGTACTCTAGACAAAGATCCACCTTATGCACATTAGTACTGACCCTGGTCCTCATGGCAACAGTTCATCCCAAACTGCCAGGTGAGACTGCCTCCAGAGGGGAACACGTGAAGCCCCCGAACGGTTTGGTCTTTGTTAGGCCTTGTGAGCTAGCTATAGCTTGAAAATCTCCCTTCACACTTTCTTCACATCAGTACTATTTATTTGTTGCACTGAGAAAACAAATTTCCATTGTTGGTGTTTTTTTTTTATTAAAACGAAAATGTTTGCTGTACGCGCACTTTAAACGCTGCATCCTCTCCAGAAACCTTCTTCTGGGCTGTGAAGGGAACAAATGCAGTGGCAGCTCCTTCAGAACAAGCAAGCGTGGTCTCCCAGCAGGGGGCACAGTCCTCTGCAAGTGTGGCGGAAGCCATGGTGGATCTGCATGTCATCAGACAGTTTCTAAATGATCCAATAAGTTCAGATGCTTAATTTAAGGTTACATGTTTTGTCACACCTTCCAAGTACCACACAATGTTGAATCCAGAGCTATACCAATAGACAAATACATAGTATTGTTTAAGCACAACTGCATACCATCTATTTTAATTTTTAAGGGTTTCTCAAGGAGATAGGCATGAAGCCCTTTTTAGACTTTAGTATCAGGTTCAGGTTGTGAAGATAGAACACATGAACAGTTCATACTATTGTAAATGCATTCCATTTCTGAGCAGGGCCCACATGTTTCAGAAAGCCACAAGTAACATATTGGCCACAATTCATAAAGCAAGTAAGTATTTCTTATGAAGTTATACACAAGAAAGATGGAAGTAAGTCACCTTGGTCACAGAAAAAGGTTTGCGAATCAGGCCTCTTGTGGCATATTGTAAGTTTCAAAACTTTGAAAGGCACAGCTCAACCACGAAAGATTCTTAGATTGTCACATATACAAATAGAAATGATAAGAAACAACGACATCAAAGAAAGACCAAAGGACACAAATGTTAGAAGTAAGAGAAAACGTTGCGGCAGTGTGCATAGAAATTACAGCAAAAGAATAGGCGATTGTCACAGAGTAAAGAAAAGGAAAAGTTAAAATGAAATGACGATCAGTCTAGTAAGCATCATCGAACTATAAAGCAGTTCAGGCTGTGCAGTTATCCTAACATGAGAAGCGACAGGCATGCATCTTTTCAGGGACATCCATGCAGATCTAATTTTGCCAGCTGCTACCACAGTCCTGCTGAGAAACGTTATTTTGTTCACTCTGTAAGGTATGTATTTTACAAACCCTCCATTTTGTTACCCTTGTACATTTAAACAGGTCACAAAGCTTACGACAGAATTTTCCGAGTAAGACAATCTCCAATCTCCTGTGTGACATATGAAAAGAAATCGTTCTGGCAGCGAACACTAACAGACGTTTCACTTCAAGTTCGTTAGAGCACCAGCATGTATTAGTGGTGGGGGCCCTGATCCATAATTAGGTTCCAAATGCAGTAAGAGCAAAGATCACTTAAATATGATGACAGTACCGCCTAGGGAAAGAGATACCATTTACAGAGGAAGAAAAGGGTGGCATTCTATGTGATAAATGATGTTGGACCCTATTTTGATGACGGACGGAGTGATCTCCATTGGCCTGCTGGAGGACTTTATGCCTACCTGGCAGAGGCTACTCCACCCACCATTTTTATAAATGACCATCAAGATGATTATCATTTATAAAGCTTTGGTAGGAACTGCCATCATGGCGGTTCCTTTCAATGCATTTTCCAGGTTGGTGCACCAGTTTTCTTTTTTTTTATTTTCATAAAGAAAATCCTGTTGGCAAGGGGAGCATGTTGCAGTTTTCGCTGCAACTTCCTGGCAGGTTTTTCCTGGCTGTGACGGACATTGAATACTGACCTGTATTTCTGACCATCTAAATTATGTGGGCAGAATGACAGGTCAGCCTCCGATAGCCCATTCTCCACACAGGCTTTGGAGGGGATTAGTCATGGAGGAGAAGGAGTAGTCTGTCATGATTAATCCTAAGGGCCACCTGTATATAGTAAATAAAAAGGCGGATCACATGCTTAGTGGTAAGGATACTCCACTGCTGTTGTAACAGAGTATCCTTACTACTAAAAGTTAAATCAGATTCTTTGGGCCTCTTTAGGAGTTTGGAGGTCAGCCTGCCAGTCTGCCATGTTGGCGTTCCCAAAAAGAGCACCATGTTGGCAGTCTTTCAGACTTCCCTATTATGGGTTACACAAGCAGGACTGCCAACCAAACAGGGCAGGCTGCCAGCTGTGCGGCAGCCTGGAAAAAGGTGATCCGACCACCAGCGCCAACAGCACCATGACCAACCACTGACCGTATTACAAGCACCCAATTGCTGTGGCGGACACCCATGGCAGCCAGTCAATGGTAGTTCGAACCACGGTGGTCCGCGGTCAGCTAACCAATACACAACAGAAGTTTGGATGAATTTGAAAACAACACAGCTGACACACATTGCCACACTGAAGACACCTGCAAAGGGCACTATAAAACACACTCCTTCACAGACCACAATCCTTTGCATTTCCACTGCAACCCACATAAGCCAGAGTGACTTTTTTCCACACAGCACAGATACTAGGCATCACTTATTTCACCATCCCATACAACACCCTGCACACACTTTTGTCTATTCACTCCCTATTGCACTTCTCCTGTATAGTAAGTCACTGTCACCCGTTTTTTTTTGTTCCATCATGTCACGTTCTACAAATCCATGTTTTTCTGAAGATGAGTTAAGAGTCATGGTGGATGAAATCATAAGAATAGAGCCACAATAATTTTAAGCACAAGTCCAGCACACTCCTTTCAGTAGGAAAATGGAAATGTGGGACAGGATTCTCAACAAAGTCAATGCTGTAGGCACCACCTTGCGCACAAGGGAGGATATCAGGAAGAGGTGGAATGATCTAAGGGGCAAGGTCCATTCCCTGGTCTCCAGGCACAGGCTGCAGGCCAAGAAGATTGAGGGTGGCCCTCCCAGCGCCCCATTACATATCTTTCCCTGGGAGGAGAAGGTCTTGGCCATTCAGCAAACTGAGGGCTTGACAGCAATACATGGGGGACTGGAGTCTGATAAGTCGTCCCTCTAACACCACCATGTGTGCGCCACATTTTCGATATGGGTCACCATGGCGGTATTAGGAACAATAGCATCAACATTATTTACTCTATTTTGGCGCACAGGGGCAGAAGAAAAGTGGTGCTGCATTGGATGCAGTGCCACTTTTCTTAAATTTGGCCCTCTGTTTCTCTAACTTCAAACACAAGCCCAGTGTTCCCAGGCCCAAATACCTATGTCTGTTAGCTCTCAATTTAAGTTTACTCACCTGGGAGGCTAACATTTTTGTGGTGGTGGGAAGCACAGGGAGTGACTGGACTGCAAAGCCCGATAAGCCCTATGTCTCCCGCTCCAAACACAAAACCAGTGTACACTTGCACGAATCCATCTACTTGTGAACTCTCAATCGAAAAGTACTCACCTGGGGAGATGACATTTGTGTGTAGTACAGGGACTGACATGACTCCAACTCCCAGCAGGCACTGTTTTCATAATTCCAAACACCAGACCAGTGGTCACTTGTCCAAATATACCAGTTTGTCAAATAACAATTTAGGGGTACACAGCTGAGGAGATAACATTTGTCAAGTATGTGTACTACAGGCACTGACATGACTACAACTCCCAGCAGGCAATAGTCCTGAAACTGCAAATAAAGCACATTATCCACATGATACAATACATCAGTAGGTGAACTCTCAAACACACTCTACTCACCTGGGGGCAGAACATTGGAAAAGGGTGTGTAGTAGAGAGCGTGACCTGACTACAACTCCCAGCAAGCCACGTATCTGTATCTCCAAACACCAGCATATGCCCCTGTGGGTCGACTCACAAATGAAATATACTCACTTGGGGGAGAACATTGGAAAAGTGTGTGAACTAGATGAAATAAACTGAGTGCAACTCACAGGTGGCACTGTTTCTATTACTTCAAACATCAGACCAGTGTTCTATTACCTAAAGACCCCTATGTCTTAACTCTCAATTGAATTTCACTCACCTAGGAGGATAACATTTGTTTGGTGGTGGGTAGTAGAGTGAGTAACTGGAATGCAAAGCCCATTAGGCCCTGTGTCTTCCACTCCAAACACAAAACCAGAGGTCACTTGAACAAATCCATCTATTTGTGAACTCTCAATTGAAGTATACCCACCTGGGAGGATAAAATTTGTCAAGTGTGTGTGGTATGGAGAGTGACATGACTGAAACTCCCAGGAGGCACTGTTTGAGTAACTCCAAACATCACACCAGTGGTCTCTTGTCCAAATACCCTTGCTTGCTAACTCTCGATTGAAGTTCACTCATCTGGGAGTGACAAAGATACAGATCATGCTCAACTCAGAGATGTATCTGGCTACCTAGCTCTATCCTGACCTGCTAACCAAAGATAAAACTATTGATAAAAGGGACAGCTTACCCAGTGTGTAAAACTATGATCCCAGAGGCCTCAAGATGCATCATGAGAATGGTATTGGCAGGAGACACATTCTCAATGCACTAACTACATGATGACTCCAGTCACATGTACAGAAAATGATCTGCACATTTCAGCTCCTGCTTGATTTAAATGGAATTGGCATGCTTCACAAATGTCTGGTCAATATAACCAATACCATAGGTACCTGCCACAATAGGACTAACTGCAAATTAACTTTGTCAATATCTATGCTTAATGCAACACTAAAGTTTGGAGGTAGATGTCACAATATAACCAGTAACATTGTACCTTTCACATCAACAGGTTAAACTCCCACCATGTACACAGAGGCCAAAGAAGAGCCTGCACCTACCTGCTCGGATGAAGCCCTCAGTGAAGAACACACTCCTGGACTTGGGGGACGGTCCTGGCCCATCTGGGCAACCTGGTCAGACCACTACAGTGTGTCTCACTGTGCCCACATCAACACCTTCCAGCCTAGTTGCTTCTATATCATAGGCAATCATTCGCCCCCAACCTGTGTACCTAACACAGTGTCTGCCATCTTGTGACCCACTGTCCCAGCTCCTGAGCTGCAGCACAACACTTCTGACAGTGAGGGTCTAGGACCCTGTGGGAGAGGGAACCCTGTGGCAAGGCCACAGGGCTGTGTGGGTAGGGTGCATCAGGGAGATGATGTAGGCCAACTTTGTGAGGCCAGGACATAAATCAGCCATATCTTGGGGGTCTATTAGGAGTCAGACCCTGATGGGTCAGGTCTTGACCAAACTCTGGGAAATCAAGCAGCTACAGAGGGACATCCATAGGGTCATGCAAGAGCAGTGGGAGGCCCACAATAACAACATGGCCTCCCTAACAGAGGGGATGAGAGACATTGACACCACCTTGAGCAGGGCTGTACAACACTATTTTACCCCTTTCTTTGGCTCATCAACACCAGTCACATCTGTTACAGTGCCAGCCACTGGAAGGGAGGCCCTGCCAGTGGAAGGACCCGGCTCAGACACCCCTGCCTCTAGCAGCAGACCCTCCCCCCACACAAGTGGGGACATCCAGCAAAGAATCCAAGAGGTGTGGATGGCAGAACACCCACCACTGCCAGCAACTGACCTCTTCCTTAAGCAACTCCTTTGTGTGCCACCTATTCACTCTGTTGGACTACTAATGATGTGCCATCGTCTCCAATAATTTCATTCACCATGAGAGACACCTTCACTTAATTTTTTCTTCCTTTCTGTCCAAATCTTTTTTTCGGCATCAGAATTGTAATAAAGTCACCCACCGCAAACTCATTGCTTGCTTGCTTAATTTCCATATTTTCCTATGTTGAGATGTAAGACCATGTGAACCAAATGATGAAGACAGAACTTATTTGTGCAAAGATGGATTTGTTACAGAAACACAGTATCCTGTTCAGGATTACAACCATTACACACAAACACATATGTACAAGCGTCTTGTCACACCAAACATTTTGTTCCAGTGTACAGCACATAGGCTGTACATATGTCTGGACTTTTTAAAATAAGATTGTGTGACTCATACCGAGTCAAAGTACATATTCCAAGGTGCAGCCACCCACAGACCATAGATGAAAGGGATTTGTCAGACATTGTGCTGTAGAATAGGCAAACATTAAAGTGGTTGATGTCAGTAGCTGGAGCCTTATCACACACCAGACCTAAGTAATCCTACATCACATAATCCAAAATACAGACAGATGGCAGTGCTACTGTCCCTGATCCAAGCCTATCCTAATCCAATAGCCATGCATCTAGTGGTATGACACAAACACGTCAGTGTGGTGGCACAGGCACTGTGGCCTGCAATGATGAAACACATCTACAGCTGCACATAGGTCATACAAGAGGAGTGTTTAGCCAATGAGAAGGGTGAATGACTTGTTTGCAATCTATGATTACGTATTAAATACCCACATGATGCTATCGGCCCACCACATCACACAAAACAAATGCAATCTGCACCTCTGACCTTCCACCAAAACACTGTGCAAGCTGCTTTGTCACAGGTCTCACACACCCTGAATCTGTGACGTACACTACTTGGAACAATCCTTGATCACTTCCTATGTCAGAACAGCATCAGATACCTGCCAATGTCACAACTCTGAAATGGCCACATGAGGAAGTCACGGTGAAGGTACCTGTACTAAGAAAAAATAAGAAGTATAGGTTTGAAAATATACCTATCACACAAATCACATAGCAAGCATCTGGAAATGTCATTACATTTCAAGGAAACTGACACAAACCAAGCAGCATCATCAAGATGGAGATATTTCAAAGGCAGCTCTCCAAGGAGCTTTTGGCTGAATATTGCAGAGTATCAGCTACCTAGTTGTTGCTAATACACCAAACTACTCACATTCTCACAACCACAGTTCATTGTACAGTCACAGTCATTACATCACATGACATACTTATACTAATGAGAAGTAGCTGCTGATGAGATCTTTCCGCAACTACGTTGCTTCCTCTTAACCACTGACATCCTCACTTGGCATTTCAGGATCCTTACCTAGTCGCATTGCAGGTTCCCCCTCCTCTGGGATATGTGGAATATTCCTCCGCAGGGCAATGTTGTGAAGCATGCAGCATTCCACAGTGATCTGACATACTTTTCCGGTGAGTAGAGGAGGGCTCCACCAGTCTGGCCCTGGCACATAAATCTGGCCTTCAGGACCCCCAAAGCCCACTCAACTACCCGCTGTGTTCTTACATGAGCCTCGTTGAAGCAGACTTCCCCTGGCGTAGTTAGGTTCCTTACTGGTATCAATAACCAAGGATGGTTTGGTATGTGGAGTCTCTTGTAAAGGAAAGGGACATATGTGCAACAATGAGTCACTGACTTCATGATTGTAGCACCTGAAATTGCACATGTACAATCAGGACAGATGCGATTTATCAACCAGCCAGGCCCTCTCCGGGTAAAGATGGGACATCAGCTGGGGTATGGTACTGTTTTGAATTATGAAGGAATCATAGACTGAACTCGGATAATTGGCACAGACGTGTGAAATGTAGAGATCCACCAAACAGACAACTTGCAAATTGATGGAATGGAAGTTCTTTCTGTTGTGATGCACTTGTTCATTGCCCTGGGTGGGACCAAGCCAACATGTGTGCCATCAGTGGCCCCCACCACATGTGGGATGTATGCAAAAACATAAAAGTCAGCCTTCACAAGGGCTAAAACCTCACGTTGGGGAAACCGGATATAGCTGTCAAGGTGTTTCAACATTACTGAGAGGACATCCTTCAACACTACACTGAACATAGGCTGGAACACCCTAGCAGATAGGGCCACTGTATATTCGAAGGACCCTGTGGCTAGAAGGTGCAATACTGACATGACCTGTACAATGGATGGTATGTTGGGTGGATAACTAATAGCTGCCATCAGATCTGGCTCCCACTGACAACATAAGTCCGCTATTGTTTCCCTATTCAGGTGTTAGTACATGATGGTGTGCCTTTGCTCCATGGTCTGAAGATCTGGCAGTGGAGGGTAGGCAGGAGCATGTCACATTCTCCCTCTGCATAGGTACCTATGTATGGCAAGAAATTAAATCTACCATTAGTCAGTGTGTCCACAGCAACATACATGATGCATGTCAAGGATGTCATATAACAAAGCATTACTGACTGGACAGACATGGCCCCAAGTACACATCACAGCTGAAAATTACACAAGGGTCACATGTGACCCCTATGGTTTACCACACATGTGTCAACAACATGGGTATGGACCAAACTTAGAAATGTGGAACACATTTTCCCCTTGAAATGTGTCTGCTAATCTCGACCGCCAAAATATCCGTCAGCAGTGGTGGACTGTGTCCCACTGTTAAATGCTATCTGTGCCCTGCAACATACTAAAATGGTGTTGGAGTAGTAGGGTCTACATGACAAGACACGGTAAGGATGTTTGTGAGGTTGAAAACCTTTTTTGAAGGTGTGACACTGTTTCAAGAGCACAATACAGCATTTCAGGCCGCCAAAATGGTGGATAACTGACCTAGTCCACTGGACATTTGTAACTGCCCATAACCACTGGTGGAAGTCGTCATGGTGGTATGCGGTTGCAACCACGGCAGAAACAGCCATAGGCTATCGTTGTGGCCAGTGACGGTCATGGCCCAATGGCTGTGTCCACCAGCGGTGATGACTGCGCACGTTGTGGACGTGACTGGAACGTTCTGCAGATTCACTCACTTGACTTCTGACACTGCTGCCAGCAACATCTGCACAACCTGAGATGCTGTATGCCACCTCTGGGAGTGGCCATACCACATCCTGCAGGTGATAGGGCCTCTACACTCTCACCAGAGGAGCTGGAGGGCTGGTGTCTGAGGCTCCACCCCTGTATGAACTGCGCTGTTGTTCACCAGAGGAGCAGGCAAGTCACTCATGTGCACAATTTCTTCAGTACTTCACCAACCTGTCTCCGTCACAGGCCAGAATGTATCCCTGTCGGTCAGTTAGACTTCCTGTGTGCCTTTAGTTGCAGTCTGTGTGGCATCAATGGGATGTAGAATGTGCAGGAAATGATGGGCAGTACCATATGGTAAGTTCACTCACATTGTGTCGTGTGAGGTTTTGGGATCCTAGCTAATCCTTGTGTTGGATGCACATAACTAAGTAAAGATACATTACTGCCATCCACTGACCTCTATTTCCTTGTGACTGTTTCAAATGTCAAACATGCATGACAGCATGAGCTATGTATGAATGTTGTATGAGTAATTTGATAGTAGTGTGAGCAATGTGTATAGTGCCACAGATCTTTCAAACCACATCTGGCCTTGCTAAACTGCTGTGCAGAAGATATGCCATGATTCAGTCTGCCCTTCAGGTTGCACACACACAACATCCCAAATTGCTGTTGGGTACATGATGTGATGACATGCATGGAAGTGATGGGATTGGAGTGTCATGTAGGATCTGTCTGCTTGGCATGCAGATACCAGGGCCTGTCAAATGTATCTCCCACTATGGTACCTAGTCTAGGCTGTGGGAGAATCACTCTGGCTATGCAACTGTGACACTGTGTCCACTCCCTGTACCCCAGAAGAACCTGTCATGGGGCCATTATGATGCTGTGGGGAAAAAACCTGCCCTGAATGCCTTATTCCTTTGACTAGATTAGGAATGGCTACAGAAGTAAATAATTAATCTAGTCCATATGTGCCTTTAGCATCATTGTCAGTGTTTGTCTCAGACTCATGACACTTCCTTTAGTCCCACAGCTCTGTTATCACCTTCACACATGTCATATTTGTCCTGTACAGGCGTATTGCATTACTGACAGTCCCACATTGCAGACAGTGTGTTGGTTCCTGAAAGACCATGATATGTGACTCACTAGCTTGGTCACATAGCAGAAACTGTAGAATGCATGCCTTTGTTTGTTGGATGCCATCTCTGTAGGATAGACATATATGTCCAAAGGAGTGTTCAGTGGTACAGGTACATACCACAGAACCCACCCCCAAAGTGGCATGAGTATGCATTTGTTAGGTCATAGGTCCGCAAATGGACAAAGAGCTTTCTTTACCCATCATGCCAACCCCTTAATTGCTACTCATGAGTAATGTTTAATTTTGTACTCTGGCACTGCCTGTAGGGACTACCTGCAGTGAGTCATCCTCACAAAGTGTGAGTATGTTGGTTTCTTCATGCCTGAGGAGTTTACCCTTTAGAAGCCACACAGGTGTTGATTAGAGGCTCACATCACAGTACAGATTGCTAGTTTATGGGCTACCAGATGTCAGTAAGCTTGCTTAGTCATTGAAGGCCATGAGCAGGGTAGTGGTTTAGTGTTCAGAAGCAACTACATATACCTGTAGTCAAGTCCCTGTACTTATTGGCTTGTGTGTTTCACACTTGGGGGCTATTAACAAATAGAGAAGTCCTTGCTTGGTGTTATAGATGTGACTCAACAATTCGTGAAGAAACTTGTGATAACAATTTCCAGATTTGCCTTTTGCATCCATGCAGGTCAACACCCATCAAAAGAAAGAACTATGGAGCGCCAAGAAGGTGCAGCTCCTGGGGGCCCACAGCCAGTGGAGCTCCCATTGCAGGAATAGATGGGAGGATCTGAGATACTAGGCCTGGAAGGTCGTAGAGGTCCAGCTTGGTATGTTCTCCCAATGTGGGCAGGGCACCTATCAGACCATGACCCCATGACCACCCCCCAGTGGCCCACATTCTGGCAGTGGCCTACCCAGACTTTGAAGGGCACTTGAGAACAGCACAGCAGCCACAAGGGGGTGAGTACAGGGCATATTCCTGCCTGTTACATTGCCAAGTGAATGTGTTAGATTCTGACAGCTCCCCCTGATGATTAAAGGTGAGGCATGTGTAACACAGTAGATGAGTGATAGTTTGTGTAGACATGTGATGTGTTGTATACTATGTGCCCTGCCTGTTTGCCAAGGACCTAGCACACAACTTTGTACAATCTACAAACAACTTGCTCTCCTGGGACAACTTATGGCCATGTACAGTGATCAAGAAGGTACTCATTGTTGTTGTAGTGAATGTAAATTCTATGCAACAGACCACTACTCCTCAGTGTTACAGGTCAAAGGTAAGGAAGTGATGGATCACTGTCCTCAGCCAAGTGTCTGGTCAAATTAGTCCACTTTACTTCAGTGTATGCTGAGTGGTGGTGCCTCACTACAGTCTGTAATGCGAAGATGGCCATGATACATGTGACAGAGCATACATGTACTTTGGATGCAGCTACCAATCCATACTTTCCCTTGGTAAGTGGGGAATGTCTACTGACATGATTTATGTTTCATCACTGTTGTCAACATTCCTTGTGCCTACATGTCAGCATGTGTCTCTTTCTCATTAGCAAAACATTTGTAAGCTGCTGTTTCATGCATAGTCTACCTCTGTTGATGGGATCATGTCTATTTTCCCTCAGGTATATGTGCATGGCAGCCAATGTGTGTCCTAAGGCCCTCATATTGACATTGACGGTAAATCCCAATTACTACCATGCTGACTTCCGCCACCATACCGCTGCCGCAGTGGATATCTGTTCACCATATTATGACACACACACACCAATCCATCACTATACAGCCTCACACACAAGTCCACCACACCAAAGGTCAGTGATAAACTGGCAGTATCAAAACCCACACTGTTACGCCAACAGAATAACGCCCACAACATTATGACCCATGAATCACCACAGCGGACATTCAATGGAGGTAGACCATTGGCGGTACATACCGCCGTACTCAAAATACACACACTCAAACAAAACATCACCACATTGGTCAATTTAAATAACACACACCTGACACCCACACACACACCACACCCACACACCCACACCACTATAAAACACAAACTCACACTACCCACAACCCTTTACGAATACAAACCATTGCCCCAGAGAGAGACAGCAAGACCACTCACACAACAGAGCCACATACCACCATCACCTATACACCACCCACGCACCTTACATCACACAACCCAACACATCACCCTACACATCCTCACCCCCACCACTCACACTACACCCATGGCACCACAATGACACCCCAGATTCTTTGAGGAGGAGCTAAGGGTCATGGGGGAGGAAATCACCCGGGTTGAGCCACAGCTATGTGGATCACAGGTGCAGCAGATATCTATTGCTAGGAAGATGGAACTATGGCGGAGGATCGTGGATAGGGTCAACACCGTGCGACAGGACCCAGGAACAAGGGATGACATCAGGAAAAGGTGGAACGACCTAGAGGGGAAGGTGCATTACATTGCAGCAAGACACCAGCTCGCAGTACAGAGGACTGGCGGTGGACCCCCGCCTCCTCCCCCACAACTAACAACATGGGAGGAGCAAGTCTTGGCAATCATGTATCCTGAGGGCCTGGCAAGAGTAGCAATTGGACTGGACTCTGGTAAGTCAAATCTCTATTACTATCAACCCCCTACCTGAATGCCATCACATACCCCCACCCTCACTCCCATCACTCCACCACCTCCCATACACCCCACCATCACAACCCACTCATCCCAATGCCAAGCCCAGCATGCACCACCAATGCATGGACACCACTCACAGCCCTTCATGGACACCAATCACTAAAGCATGCACAATAGAGAATCACCTAGCCCACCACATAAGAACTCACACAAGGAAAAGCTGCCAGGGCAATAACAACCGTACAGGGCAACCCACTCATGCACAGTATGTAACACAAAGAAATAATAACACTGCATATACATGTATACCAGCCAATGTCACCAGAGAAGAGGTGCCAGCAACATCCACTCCCCCACAGAAGAGACCCACGGAGATGACAGCGACTCTGCTCGCCTGGATCTGGAAGACCAACCTGGCCCATCAGGGACCTCCAGACAGTCGATTACCCAGGCCCAGTCCCACACCACCACAGAGCCTCCCCCCTCAGGAAACACCAACACAGTACCCACCCAGCGTGCCCATACCTCTGTCCACATGACACGTCAATCAGCAGTGTGTCCACCACTACAGGGACCCCAGGGCACCCCCATACCCAGACAATCAGGGACTTGGGGTCAATGGCAGTGGGCACACCGTTCAGGGGACAGAGGCACAGGACAACAGGGACACTGGGAGGACAGGACCAGGGAACCGACTCTCCAGGAGGCAGTCACCGGCAGTCACCACCCCAACAGGCATGTGCACGTCCTCTGTGTCCTCTCCCACTGTGTCTGTGCCCCTCCTCCCAAAATTCACAAACGCAAGCACTCAGACACCCAACAGCCGTCACCTCACAACTGCATCTAGCCCATGCACCTGCACCCAAACACAGCAGACACCTCCTACAACCACTCCCTCTTCCTCCACTCCCAGACCTTCTCCCTCTTCCCACCCCAATGTCCCTAAAAAGCTTTTCCTCTACACCATTGACCTCTTCCCTACCCTTCCCCCGTCCTTCACGTCTGGCCAGGGTGGCTAAAACCCAGGCAAGCAGCTCAGCCACCCAGTCCACAGGCCCAGTAGTGTCCACAGCAACTCTTGGTGGGAAGGGATCCCGGCACCAGGCAGCCACACAGAAAGAGTGCCTACCTGCCCCAAGTGCTGCCAGGAAGGTCAAGGTGCCACCCCCA
The DNA here is from genome assembly GCF_031143425.1 of Pleurodeles waltl. Taxonomy (NCBI): domain Eukaryota; kingdom Metazoa; phylum Chordata; class Amphibia; order Caudata; family Salamandridae; genus Pleurodeles; species Pleurodeles waltl. Next base: position 931,086,822 of record NC_090448.1, on the reverse strand, counting down.
GCTGCTACCATGAAGGTAAAGGTGCCACCCCCAGCTGCTGTCAAGTCGAGCAGGGAGCCATCTCCAGCTGCTGCCAAGAGGAGCAAGGGGCCATCTCTAGCTGCTGCCAAGAGGAGCAAGGAGCCATCCCCAGCTGCTGCCAGGAAGGGCAAGGGGCCTGCACCCGCAGGCAGGAAGGACAAGAGGCCTGGTGCTGGGACTCAGTCGGAGCCCCCATCACCAACCATGGTGGTGGAGCCATCAGAGGCTGCAGGGGATGGACAGGAACTTCCCCCACAACCACCAGCAGCAGCAGCACCAGCACGACCACCAGCAGTGGGCAGCCGTCCGATGGGCAGGAGCTTCCCCCCACCACCGGCGGCAACATCACCACCACTGACCAGCCGTCACCGCCGGTGGACAGTGTGTAGTCCTGCAACTATGGGCTGTTGTGCGGGCTGCCCCTGCAAATCCTATGGGATTGACACCCACCTGAGAAACTGTGACCTTGCACTCCCCAAGAACTGCATCACAGGGCACGATGCCCCCTCCAGAACCAGTGGAGAAGCCATCTGCTCACCCCATCCTCCCCAGGATGAAGATCACAGGGCACGATTCCCCCTCCAGAACCAGTGGAGAAGCCACCCACTCACCCCATCCTCCCCAGGATGAAGAGCACAGGGCATGTTGCTCCCTCCAGAGCTTGAGGGCAAGTCACCCACTTGAGAGACTGTGGCCTTGCACTCCCCAGGACCAAGCACAGGGTGTGTTGCCCCCTCCAGAGCATGTGGGCAAGTCAACCACTTGAGGGACTGTGGCCTTGCACTCCCCAGGACCAAGTACAGGGCATGTTGCCCCCTCCAGGACCAGTGGTGTTGTCCATCTGCTGGCTGAGGTGCCCCCCCATTCCCCTTCCCCCTGAGGTGCCTGCCTATTTTCGAACTGATGCCCCTGCAGTGTTCTCTCCGTGGACTTTGTGAGGTGGCCCTGTGGCCCACGAACATTGAGGACTGGCAGTGTCCCTTGATTTGTAAATATACGATTAGATTGGATGCACATATTACTACTTTATTTATCTTATTACACACACTTTTATCTATTTGTGTTGTCTTTGCATTTTCCAGAGGGGTACGGGGTGTATATGTTATGTTACTGCATCTGCTTGTGTGTCTGCTGTTGGGAGTGGGGATGGGGGTGTTGCGTGTTGCGTGTGTGTGTCACTCTCTTTTTCCTCCCCCCTTCCCCTGTGTGCTAGGTGGCTGTACTCACTGTGGTCGTCTTCGCCATCGTTGATGTTCGTGGCCGAGCAGGACGTAGAACAGCATTGGGAATATATGCAGTTCAGGCTCCATGGAGACGTGGTTCTTCCCTGAGTCTCCACAGGTGAGTTGTTTCCCTTCTGTGCAGTGTTTCTGCCAAGCTTTTGATGTCATTGGTACCGCCCTGGAAAAGGTGGCAGATTGCAGGGTCTTAATACAGTGGGTGGAACATTGACTTCCGCCTGGCTATAGGCGTCTACGGCTGTGGTGCCTGTTGATTCTGCCCTGGCGGTTGGTGTGTTAAAGTGGCTGTCTGTCTGAGCTCTTTCTGCCATGGTCATAATTTGGCGGTATTTAAGGCCAGCCTGTTGGCAGTATTACCACCACTTTATCACACACCGCCAGGGTTGTAATGAGGGCCTAAGTCATTTACAATGAGGGTGCATTTCATGTTGTGCCACATACAGGAGTGTGTCACCATTGTTTATCGGCTGACACATCCCCTCATGCGTCATAGCATGTTGTTTGGGTTTTACCACTGCAGTAGAAATGAGGGGCATGACAAGTAGGCCTAGTGTCTTGAGCAACAATGTGCATTTCTTTGCCATTGATGTGGCAGCATGTAGCAAAGTGCACTGTACATGTGTAATGGCTAAGATTTGTAACCTGACGGTTGGCATGCATCATAGAGTGACTTGCCGTTATGTTGAAATCACATGTGTTTGGTTACAAGCATTCATCAACAGACAGACAACTGGGTCTGTGTAACCATAGTGGAGACAATGATGTAGCTTCCAATTGGGCAACATGTTGAGGAGCTTCAACAAGTACTTGTAAATCTCAAGGTCTATTCAACATCCAAGGGACTAATGGCGTTCAGTGATGCACTCAAAGTATGTCATTGTAAGGGCTGCCAGACATTAGTGGTAATTGCACTGGAGCTTGCATATTCATTGTGTTGTGCATTTTGGGGACATCTCTTCGTGACATACTATTGTACATGATGTCTACAGTGTCAATTTCCATGCCACATGTGTGGCCTATCTGAGCAACATTAGTACTACCTTCATGGCTCTATTGGGACAAATGTCACTTGGTGAAGTGTGCATTGTGGAACTGCTTCCAGTGTGACATGAGTATTTTCATGTCTCTTTCTCCAGGCTACTGTACTTTTGTCAGCAATATGCAGGATTTTGGAGCATCATTTCTTATTGTTGGGTCATTATTTATGTGATAAATAGATGTGTGCATGACCTTGTGTGGGATCTGTGGCAAATGCAGTTGGCATTGGTCTACTATTGTATGACAACAGGTAACTGTGGTATGCTCCCTGGGGCAAAGCTTTAAGGTTGATGAGGTCTCCTACTAGATCAATGGTTACTGTGATCACACAACTTCAGCAGTGCAATTGTAGTTGTCTGAGATCCTGACTTTCTTGTGGGCAACTATCGACAGTTCAGATGGCATGCATTAATATGGTATGACACATATATGGGCCACTTAGGTGGAGTTTGCTGCTGGGGTCTACTCGACATCATAGAAATGTTTGCTAATCAGAGCTTTTGTACAAGTATGATCATGGACATGTGATGACCCTATTGTTCTTTGTATTTGCAGCATCAGCACCAGCAAGCGAAGGAGACAGGGCACTGCCGAGTGGTGATGCATCTGGCCACGGGATCTCGAGTCAAGACACCATAGACACAGAGGGACCCAGTGGCCTGGAGGTCGAGGGGAGTGCCACGGGGGTGTTTGGAACATTATCAACATCATTGGAATCTTCCTCCAGTGGACACTCCCTAGTGGTGGCGGACCTTTCGAAACATCCCCTGTACCATCTTCAACCTCCACCCTCTGTTCTGTCACCTCCCTCCCTGTTCTCCCCACCTAGTTGGCCGTGGTCGCTCACCCAAGAGGGTGGATGTCTCCTTTGCCGCAGGCACCTCCGCCCCAGCCCATGTTACCCATGCTGCCCTCAGTAAGGAGGCTATTGACCTCCTGAGAAGTATCTCTGTGGGTCAGACAGCCATTGTAAATGCCAACCAGGGGTTGGCAACCCAATTCCAGCATTCCTGGAAGGAATTCATGGTGCAATGTCGGGCCTGCAGAGATCTTTTCAGGCTCTGGACTCCATACTGATGGCAGCCAGTCACCTTCCACCTTCAGTCCTCCCTCCACTTCCCTCTCCCAATCCAAATCTCCCATTCCCCTACCTACCCAATGCACACAGACCGGTCTGCACACACCCACCTCAACACACAAGAGCAGCACACACAGCCACAAGCACAGATACAAGCACTACAAAACAAACCAGCACACAAGCAAACAATGGGCACCCACAGACACAACATCACTCTCCACTTCCCCAGACACCCACACCCCCCACCGTAACATACACAACATCAAGCATACCCACTTGCACCACCACAACAGTCAGTGACACTCCCACCACACCCAGCTTACCCACAGACACAACCCAAACAGACACACAGACATCTACCACATCCAGCATACCTGCAGACACCACCCCAGCAGACACACACACACATCTACCACTCCATCCCTTAGCACATCTACCTCTCAGCCCCCAAGATACAAAAACACACACACTGACCCATGCAACAGACACTACCCAAACACAATCATATATCCCACATGCGCACACCCACAATAGCAACACCAACACAGCAGACAATCACCCCCACCTCCAAATTCCAACCCCTTTCTGATGACTGTTGTCATGTGTCTTAGAAAGCTTTTTTGTTTGACCTTGTCCTTTCCCTTGTTCTCTCCATCCCATCCCAAACCCAAGAGGCCCGACCCACCTGCCAATCTCTCCCTTACACCTCCAAGTCCTAACATGTCATATCTGCTCCCCATGCAAACACCAGACCCCTCCCCTGAGAGGAAGCCCACCCCTCCCAAGAAGTAGTCAACCTCTCCCAAACCCAAACCCACCCCTCCCAAAGTCAACCCCACCAAAGATAATCCCTGTGGTGCCTCCCTGCCCACTTGATGCCCCTGCCTGTGGAGATTCCCTGCCAGTTAGGAGTCAAGTGATGCACCATGATGTGCCTGTACAGCAACATATCGACTGGCCAAGGGCCTTGGACTTTTCCCAGTTTCCTGTCAATAAATTCAAGCAGTTGTTTTTTTGGGGGTATACCTTTGTCTTGCAATTCCTTTTCTACCTTTATGTTGATCCTGAGTGGCTTATGTTGTGTGCATATGGTTGTGTGTGTTTCAGCCTGCATGCTGATCCATTTGCTGTTGTTTGCAGTATCTGACTCTGTGGGCAATGCTGGTGCCCCCCCAAAATAAGGATATATGTTGACTGTATATAAAGTGGGTGTAAATGCAATGGTAGTGTCATGGCATCATTGTGTACTGTTTGGTATGGTAAGTATTCCATCTTGTGTTGTCCAATGTGAGCCTGTATGGTGTTAGAAATGTCCTCCTGATATCGTCTATGGATACATCTAATGTGTGGCCGCTTGAGTTTTGTATGGCCAGACATGAAGTGTTTTCAATTGTTACCTTTGTTTGCATTTGATTATGCATATGTCCATTTAGCAGTGTGTACCTTGCAGCTACTTCATGTAGAGGTATGTCCCATGCATTTGGAGTTCCAGGTTGCTTTGTTGACTTGCAATTCCACATTGTGCAGATAGGCATGTCATTTGGGCCTAATATTGTTTGTCCCTGAGATACATGTAGGGCCAGTTCCTGTGCAAATGTTGTTTTTGGGGCATGTGTAAAGTGATATGTGTTCCAGTGCAGCTCCTTCCCCGAGTGCTCCTGATGCCCCCATCGCTATTTGTCTCTCTGGCTGTTGTGCATCCCATTGTCCTTCTATTGTGTTGCAATGTGGGTGAAGCATGTGTCCATTGCAGGGCTGTTTACTGGTAGTGATGTTTGTGTTTCATGTCACATCCATGCATATGTGTGTTGAATGTGATGACAGTCCATGGCATGTGAAGAATATGATTGTGTGAGTTGTATTTGTAGATGTGATGTCTGTGTGTTGTTGGTGTTGTGTGAAACAATGTTGTGTACACTTCACTGTCCCTGAGGTGTGCAGATGTGTGTTTATGAGTAGTGAAGTGAGTGACCTGCCCAAAGAGGGCATTTTGTAACTGCATTTGTCCGCATTTGTGTCTGATTCCGACGCAGGACACAAGGACAGGTGTATTTGGTGCTCGTAGCGTGACCCCCATATGATGTGGCTGACGGGGCGACAAAAAATTGTAGGGTGTAATGAGACAGATAGGTGTGTGTACTTATGGTTGGTTGAGCCCACAGTGACGTAGATTTTGTGGTCCATCGATGATCAACAGCAGCAGCAGGACGTGTGTGATGGGCTCTATGGCGGCATTGGATATATAAGGCTGCCTGCAAGTGTCTGTCTTACTTTATAGACCCCGTTTCCACCTGAGGAGACATGGTGATTGTACTGCCATCACTTTGGGGGTGTGCAACCTCATAATGTGACTGGTGACAAAACAGGCTCTGCTGGCCAGCTTGTGCAGTTTCATGACTGTGGCGGTCTGTGCAGCCTGGGTGTGCTGGTGGGACCACTGTGGCCTTTGCTCTATAGGCCTGCATGACTCATAATACGGCGGTCCGACCGCCAACCCAACATCAGTTGGTCCACCAACGCTGCCATGGTGGTCGACAGATGGCCAAATCGTATTGAGGTCCTTTGTTCTCTTGCATCATTTGGTTCCATGAATCCTTATTTCCAGGGCACTGCGAAATACATTTCTTCAATGAATTATGGAGTGGCTACCTATAAGAACATGTACATTGGTTACATCTCTAACAACTTGACAAGGAATCACAAATATGAAAGGAAAGGGACCACAATTAATCTATTAACTGAATGATACTGCCTGACATAGCCACCATACCGCTACAATTGGACCGTCTTTATGACCTTCAGTATGACTATTACTACAAGGCTCGCCCCTGCCAGAACTTAGCTTGCAATTCTTTTGCCTACCACCCACACCTCCAACCCTGAACTCACCCACACAGGAGGCACAGCATACATTTACCACCTGCAGAGAGCATGTATGAATAAATCTTGACCACAGGGTTTTACTCATAATTGCACTGTACTAATGTAGTGTTAACGCATGATAATGTTAATTCAGCATGCAGAGTTTACATGCAGCCAGTACTGTGCAACTCCTAATCATGCCTTTGTGCTATCATAATGCACACATGTATAAAGCTGTCAGGTGCCAACACGTGGCCTCTTGATAGTCAGTGCTTTGACACTAGTCTACTTATTTTCAGCCTCCCTTTGATGTGTTGGTGCTACCAAAGAAGAGAGCTTGCACCCTATTTGGACGGGATAGCTGTGGCTTCCTAAGAAGCAAAAGGTATCTTTCAGGCATATGTAATACAAAATTCTATTGTTGAAATTAATGAAGAAAGAAGCTGATATGTTTAATAAAGTATTAGGAAAAACTCAGAAACCAGTTGTGGAATGAGTATTAGATTAATGGTTTTGCGTGCATGAAACATATTGTGGATGGTGTGAAAAAGGAACAGCATGGCATGATGCAATATACATGAAAATATTTGTAGATAATAGTGGTGCAGGAATGCCAGTTTTCACAATGAACGCTCTCTTCAACAGCTAAAACTCCCATTAGTGCAGAAGTGAGTGCTGGCCACCATGATGAACCTCAAAGGTTTAACAGTCAAATGAACGAAATCAAGAGTCACAGTCATGCACAAAATGTTTTGTTCTCAGGATGGTCACGGGCACTTTTTAAACACTAAAAAAGTTGTGATTCCGAATAACACATTTTTGGTGTTTGCTGCCAGTCATTTAAATGAAAAATTATATGCAACGTTTTTTTGATTACACACTCACCTAAATGGTTTATTGTGGCAGATTGAGAGATTATCAATTACCACTGGTTGAGTTATGAAACCATAAATATTATTATCCTGAACTAGTCTCCAGTGCCCTAATTTAATTTTTCAAATCAGGAAGCTAGTATGTGACAAGAATACACATTGGCTGGATTCACAAAAGTAAACTTACACTTTTGCGTAAGTTTACTACTTTCCGGTATTCACAAATTACATGCAAAGGTTTACAACTCTGTATTCCTTATCCCTATGTGTGCATAGTTCACCACTCCGATAGCGTAGTTTCCTGGTGAGGAGAACTCATAGGAGAAGTATAGGGAGCAGGAGCTCGTGAAACTACGTTCTCAGGCCCAGATATAAGAAAAGTGGTGCTTCATGTAATAAAGTGGCACTTTTCTTGCGGCTCATTGCGCCCCCTAACGCCACCATGTGTGCGCCGTATTTAACATATGGCGCACCATGGCGCAGGTTAGGGGCAATAGCATCATAGTGTTTGATGCTATTGTTGTACTTTGCTCCAAAAATGTTGGTGCTAACCCTGTAAATTACATGGCCCATTATAACTAATAGTGTGCATCCGTTGAAGCCTGCTCTGTGCAGGCGTTAAAAATGCTGCAGAAAAATGGGGCAGAGGAATCTCATAGATTCCACTGCGCCATTATTGCCACCCCACTAATGGGGGAACACCCCCCTTGCATACATTATGCCTGCTGCAGGCATAATGTGGCGCCAGGGTTTACAAAGTGGTGCACTGCACGCATTGCGCCATTTTGTAAATATAGTGTGGCGTTTTTGCCACATTATCGCCTCATTAACATAAAAAATAATGATGCTAATGTTGCGATAGTTGGCGCTAAGCCCTCTTAAATTTGGGCCTTAGTTTGTGAATACCTAAAAGTTGTAAACTTACACAAAAGTGTTAGTTTACCTTTGTGGACCAGGCCCATCATTTTAATTTTAATTTATTACATGTTTGATAATGTGGTAGTGGAACGTAAGGGTGTTCAGGAAGAGAAGGGGAGGAAGGCGAAATAAATGTGAAAATATTTAGGCTGTCTCAAGCCTGGGTGCTTTGCAAAATTTCCTGAAATCAGCCAATTGCAGAGGAGACAATGGCATTGTGTGCAAAGGATATAGCAGTGAAACTGTAATAACATTTAACGAAACCTTATTTATTTAGTGGGTGGCAGCAATAAACTGTGATAGGAGGCAGACTTCAAATGTCTGGTCGGCTGGTAAGGAAGAAAGAATTTGAAGATCTTTTTCAGACATTTTCCTCAGCAAGACCTCAGGGTGCTAGTGGTAACTAAATAATGCCTTTTTTCCACCATAGGTCAAGTTACTATTGTTGAAATCTGAAATATGAGAATGTGGACCAGAACATTGGTATATTCCACCACTTTTACCTCAATATGTCCACTGTTGTTTACATGAAACTAGCATCTGGCCTTCATTCGGGTCCTGCTATGTTGGACATGTGGTATGTTTGAAGAAAGTGGGTAGGAGTTCAGAATTCTGATAGCTGAGTTGGAGCTAAAGGACGTCTTTTTCCATTTTCTACCCTCGTTGTTCGTTGTGCATTGGTGTACCTGCTCAACCTAATCATATATTATATCCTTGGTAGACAGTTAGAATTAGGGGCAGCAGCCTTATCATTATTTCAAGCTCAGGACAACCGAAAATCATAATTTTGACCAATGAAAATTCAATGCACAAAGAAGAGTGGAAATGTGTATTACCTATAGAGTATGGTAGGTAGAGTAACATTTACAAGAAACTGGTGCAGCGTGGTGCTGCGCCAAAATCAGCAGTGCGGCACTACACCAGTTTGTAAATGCAGGGCTGCCCTGCAATCCCCCTGCGTCAGCACTAAATTAAGCTGCCTATGCAAATACCAACGCAGACATCCTTGCATGGTATTGCAAGGGTGTCTGCATTGAGGGGAGTGATTATATGTAGGAAAGTATCCCTTCCTGCACATAAACAATCTCAGAGATGATTTGGCACTTCTATGTGTGCTGCTGAATGCAGGACACATAGAACTACCAAAGCGTCATTTTTGAATGATTGTTTATGTGCAGGAAGGTGTACCGACTGCAGCACCCATTGCATGTCCCTCTGACATACAAAAGTGTATTGGATGGGCCCATATTTACAAGGAGGCGTAACATCACCAAAAGTGGCATTACACCTCCTTATAAATATGTTGCAGTGGTTAGCGCCACCGGAGCAATGCAAAAAATGACGCTCCGGTGGCGATAGGGCCTTGTAAATCTGGCCCATAATTTGCTAAATTAAAAATAATTAAGTAGGAATGATAGCCATCAGATATGGACCCCGATCTTAACCAGCATTCCTAAATGTAATTACAGTTGTTTGTATGCAATGAGCGTTAGGCTTGATTTTCTGAAAATTCCTTCAACATATTTTACAACTATGGTGCACGGTTTTGATCAACTGTCTACTGATGGGGTAATATTTTTTCTGTGGAGGAAATTTGAAGAGATCAATTTGAAGAGAATTTAAAGAGCTCAGTCCCCAGGGAATGTTCCATATATATTAATATTTCACTGTACGAGTGATCAAAAATATGCCTTCTTCACTTGCTCGGTCCTAATTAGCTAGCAATAAGGCAATGACATCTAGCTTTCAACTGGCTGGGTTCTCCTTCGATCCTAAATAATGCAGGTATTAGTGTTGCAGATTATGAAGAAAGCAAAAATTGTACATTTCACTTAAAGAAAATTATATTTTGTGTACTGAACATCTAAAATTCAATAGTTCTGAATTATTGGTATTTGAAATGATAATTATTGTTATGCAGACTCATAGTTAAGCTCAAACAAAAACCGTACCCCAAATTTCACCAATAAATCCAGAGTCGCTCACGGTACACTCGTGTTTCATTGGCCTTTCCACAGCTTCTAGGTTTGGATCAAAGGCCAATTAGCACATGCTTGTCTTTCTAATCAACACATGAAAATTGTAACGTAATGATGTACAGTTCACATATACCTGCTGGCCATTCACCTAATTAGCAGATATAAATTCACAGAAAAAGACCTATTAAACACAATTAAACCATTAAATCAAAAACATATCACATCTCATTCTAAACACTACAGAAACCAGATAGTGAGGGAATCATTCATATAAATAAGACAAGTGGCAGCTGTTAAGTACATTAAATTAAGATTGTTAACTTTTACTTGTTAAAATTTAAATTGATGAGCGGGAAATCCTTTTTCTCTTGTGCCCCATGCTACCTTAAAGAAGGTTTAAGAAAATAAACAGCCTTAAACAACATTACAAGAACTTGTCCTACTCACCTGTGAAGATCTAACCTGTTTTAAGAAATTATGGCGAGATGTATTAATGGTTTTGGAAGTCACAGAGTCTTGTTTGCAAAATCAAGTCATTTACGACCACAGAAATGTCTTTTAATATGCACCAATCACAAATAGCAAATCGTAACAGGTTACCAAATCCCAATGTGTTTTTGCGAATACTTACTGAATCGGTATTTGGAGGTGGCGTGTTTTAGGGAGCCCCTTCCAAATACCTGTTTGGAATGGGAAATATTATTGTTTTGCAGCTGATAGCAAGTCACAAAACATTAATAGATGACCTACTACACAAAGATAGTGGTAACCCATTCACAAACAGGAAGGGGTCCCGAAGGTCTTCTTACCCTTTGTAAACTTAAAAGACCACGGGACCACTACTTCTGCTGAAACAAACAAAAAGGCAAACTTCTCTTTCTAAACACAGTTATTCACATCTGGAGTGCATTTTAAAAATGTTTACTTTATTAATAAGCAATCACAGACGTAGGGGGTCATTACGAGTCTGGCGGTCTCAGGACCACCATGTTGGTGGCGGCAGTCATACCACCAGCAGGCCGACGGTGAAGATCGGCAAATTATGAACATGGCAGGATTCACTACAGAATACAGCCAAACAACTGCCTGCACCGCCAGTGCGGTCAGCTCGCCACAGACGGAGGTAGCCACCTCAAGGTAGGCAGACACCATGTTCTCACTTGATATGTTACAAGGCTGCACACCGCCAAGGTTTCCGCTGCGGTCGCACCACAACAGATCCCTAGTGGAATCTAACTCTATCAAAGGAGACACTCACCTTCTCGAACACATACCTGTCTGGAGCCACCATAGAACCTGAACTGCATGTCATCCCACTGCTCCTGCTCACCCAACGACTCCGGAACCAGCAACGACGACAACAACTGTGAGTACACACACCTACCTGACACTGTAGATAAAAGGAAAAGTACCCGCGCACACACAACATACACATCCGGGACGGATGGCGAGGGCAACACACACGTTACCTCACACTGATACGCACATTCACAAACTGTCACATACACACATGCAGACACATACTACACACAAAACGGCCAACACACACTTACAAAACACATGCCAACCTGTCGACACACAGCACCAGCACAGTCGAACACAACAATACACAACACCACAAAATCACACAACTACATCACAACCGCAACATCTCAAACGCATCGGCATGCAGCCACAATAAACACCTTCACCTGACACTACATACATACAACAACACGTAACAACACCTGACAACCAATACACACATTCTCAAAGCCATAGAAGAGAGCATACGTCATACCACGTAAACACACCACACAACGGTTCCGATATACCACACACACACACGGTACAAGCACAAAAGGGCACACAACACTACCAATAACACATGTGAACATAAACAATGCACACAATAGCAACATACATCCATTTACCATACACAAACAAATCCAACACACAATACACAGCCATAACAACTGGACAAATGCCAGGGTCACACCCACACATGCTGCCCGGAGAGAGCTGCCTGCACAACCAACACACACACAAAAGTCACTCGCACACAAACCAAAGCAGGCAAGACCAAAATAGCCAGGTGGAAAGAAAGGCAGGACAAATATGTGATGATGGAACCAACAACTGGTTGGCCCAAGTATATTGGAAAAATAAATATGCAAATCAATAAATAACTACGTACAATATAAAAGATCATAGGTCATTCCAAACAACAATGTGCACAATGCACATATGACACATCTGTGTGCCCCTACATGACTCCTGACTACCATATGACCTCCAAAGGGTGGAGGCGTCATGGGGGCAGGCAGGTACCTCAGAGTTTGGAATGGGGGGTTTGGGCTTCGGTTTTGGAGGGGGGTCTTTGGGCTTCGGTTTTGGAGGGGGGTCTTTGGGCTTGGGCTTGGGCGAGGGGCTTGCGGTTAGGTTTAGAGGAGGGCTGGGATCACTTGGGAGGGGTCAACGTCTTGGCAGGGGCAGGGGTACTATGAGGGGCAGGGGAGGACTTGGAGGAGGAAGGGCTGGACTTAGGGAGGGACAGAGGCCATTTGGAGGTACAACTCAGACAGGAACAGCTTTTTATTTTAGACACATGGGGATGGTCATGGCAAAAGGGTTTGGGAGTGGAGGTAGAGGGGATGGTTGTAGGAGGTGTCTTGGTGGATGTCTTGGGTGCATGTTTGTGCAAGGTATGCTTGTGGGTGCTGGGTGTCTGTTGGTTGGGTGACTGTGGCTGTTTATGTGTCTTGGGAGGGGGAAGGAGGTGCTGGAAGATGCAATGGTGGATGGGTGACTGCCTGTTGTGGTTGAGTCTGCAGATATGGACGATGTGCTGCATGTGGGCGTGTCGGTGGTGTCTGCAGATGTGGAGACTGGGGTAGATGTCTGCAGATCTGCTATTGTGCTGACTGTTGGTAGGATTGGAGTGGTAGCTGTATCAGTGAATGTTTGTGTGGTGACTGCAGGTGTGTCCAGTATGGTGTCTGTGAAGTTGGGGCTGGTGGGGTAGTCTGTGCAGGTAGTGGATGTTGGTGTGTCTGCAGGTGGGAGTTTTTTGTGTGCATGCCGGTCGTGGGTCTTGTGGTGCTTGTGTATGTCTTCTATATCCTTGGATGTTGCGGTGGGTGCATGCTTGTCTGTCTCTGTGCTTTGGCTGGGACGGGGAAGAGGGTTATGGGATAGGTAAGAGGTAGGTCGAGGGGGGACGGAAAACAAAGGGTGACTGGCTGCTGTCAGTGTAGAGATCAGAGCCTGAAAGGATCTCTGTATGCCAGCCAGTAAACCGTGAAGGCCCTCCAGGAAGGCATTACTCTGTTGGACTTGAGTTGCCAGTCCCTGCATGGCATTCACAATGGTCGACTGACCCACAGGGATCGACCTCAGGAGGTCAATAGCCTACTCACTGAGGGCAGCAGGGCTGACTGGGGCAGGGGTGCCTGTCACAAAGGAAACGCCTATCCTCTTGGTGAGTGGGCACGGACAACTGCATGAGGAGCTACAAGGAGGGCGGTGGTAGTAAGAGGGATGCCGGACTTAGATGGTGCTGGGGTGGTCCCAGAAGGTTCCGCCAGGGTGTGTCCACTGGAGGAGAATTCCAAAGATGATGTTGAAGATCCGATCTCCCCTGTGGCACTACCCTTGCCCTCTGTGCCACTGGGTCTCTCACTTTCTCTGGTAGCAGCACTCTGGTTCCAGTGGCCTGAAGCATCCCCACTTGCCTGTGTCCCATCTCTTTCACCTGCCGATGCCGATGCAAACAAATAGAGAGAGGGAGGGAGAGAGAGTGAGTACATCTGTAGGTAAACATCTCCTGACTAGGCTGTCTCTGGTGGCATTACACATATCCTAGATCATGTCAAAAATGTTACTACTAGTCACCCCTGTATGCCAACCCTCACATCCACATCAAAATCAAAACAAGCTAGCATGACTAGACTAATCCACAGGATCACCAGCAAAGCCATGTCTACATGCACATCATGCCCTGTCTGAAGTACCAATGACTACCTGAATCCTGACCATACCTCTCAATACTCCTGTCACCTATTGGAAGAGCAGGTGACTGAACAAAAAACATCAGGCCTGTTCTGTAACTACACCTGATCAGTCCATGTCCATTTGTAATGTCCCTTGATAGTGAAGACTACTCCACTCACAGAACACACAACACCTGCCTGTCACATAACATGGCTGACCTAACACTCTGTACAGAAATGCCAATATTGATCAAATAACTGATGTATACACTTCAAGTTGGACTGCCATACAGGTGGCATTTGAGGTATAGAATACAAGTCTGGGGTACAGACTTGAGTTTAGTCTGACCCCATCACAGAGGAAGATCTGCACACACCAAAAACATATGCACCACAACTATTCATATATCTAAGGGCATCTACAATGACCTACATAGCACACATGACACATCCATAGTCAATCACTGAGTGCAGTGTCACAACTAATGAACGTCAGGAAGCCACATATAACATCATAGGCCACATATCAATCCACCTAACATGCAGTTACAGTAGTTCGACTTCACATCATGATCAACCCACCATCACTCATACCACTCCTGACATTTAATTACTTGTACCTAAGTCCTGACAACACACGTCAGACGGAAATGACATGTATGCATACTGCACACATGGACCTATATGAATGCCATTGGACTGACAGCATAACCTACTACTACACAGGGCTGCTTCAGGAATGTTGATACAACTAAAAGTTTACATCACCATCTCATAAGTCATACAAAACCTTATGCTGTCCAAATTACACATATCAGCTAGGCTAAGGGTAGCAGTCATTGTCCCACTTTGTCAAATGTGCCCTCAAGTAACAATTGAGACATGATGTAGGCAGCAACTAAGCTAAGTTGCAATGTAATTGGTAGGGCATTGGCACACATGGCATTTACATTGCATATTGTCAAAGGTAAGATCTTCCCAGGCATTTACCACCTTTAAAACAGTCCCATTGGGTTGTAGGTAATATACCCACAAGTCAAGCACATGGAAATGCATTATGAGTCCAATTTAACCAAATCAGGCACCCAAATCATACTGTACTACTGTTGCTACCTTCACATCCCCCATTGATTGAAGATGGATGAACAGACAATGGGGATACAACTACTAAGCAATACGTACAGTCCTTCACAGGCCAAATCTGTGGTGTATCTTGATGCCAAGTCACAGTGTGTGAAGTATCAATATGCAAAGTTAAGAGGCGAGGCAGTCACTATTATATTCCATGAATAATTATGATTTAATGGCAATATCTCCATCCAAGAAAGTCAGTTCAATCAAATGAAAGTTTTAGTGCCATGGGTAATACTCCAGTTCAAACCCACAATCAATTGTCAATGTCCAAATCCATTCCAATGGGTTCTTTTTTTCGAAGAGATAACCAGAAATGTTGATCCAACCTGATTCCACAGCCAACACGTGTTTCATGTGGGGGATACCCCAATGACTTCGTCAGGGCTATTCACGTAGTTTTGGTATGTAACAAGGGATTTTTAAAGGCAAAATGAAGCTGCTCAAATTGTCCAAAAGGTGATGAGTGAGGTCATGGTAGATGGAATCATCAGAGTAGCTGCTACTGCAGTTGGTTGCACAGGTCCAGTGGCCATGTGCTATTGGAAAATGGAGTAAAGTCTTTGAACAGTCAACAGGGTGTCCCAGTGGCACACAAGGGAGACAAATCAGGTGAGGTTCACTACCTGGCAGTGGGTTTGGTCTTGGCATCTGCTCCAGCCGGATGTCTGGGCGGATGTCCACATTTGTGGGGGATTGTTCAGCTACAGAGGAAGGGGTGTCTGAGGCCTGTGGTACCCCTGGCAGTGCTGCCATTCCACTAGCTGCCGCTGATCTAGATGGCTCAGATGTTAGGCTGCTAGCAGAAGGGGCCTGATGGTGGGTCGAGGAAGCACGCAGGTTGGTGTTGATGCACCTCTGCAATGGAGGTCTTGGTGACATTGTGGGCCTGCCACTGCTGCATGTCCTCATGGTGGTATTCCCTCTGCAGCCTTTGATTTTCTCCCAACATGGTGACAATCTGGCCCATTTTGTCATGGAATTGTTAGTATGCTCCCAGAACTACTTGGGAGATGATTTCCTGGTCAGTGGAGTCCCTTGGGTGCCCCATCTTCTGGTCCACAGCTTCCCTCACATGCCCCCTGCCCCCAGGTGCCTGTGCCCTCTCCCAGTGTTAGCAGGACCCTCATTCTCTGGGGTGTGAGGGGTTGACTCAGGTCCCTGTACTGTGGGGCACCCAATAGTTTGAACAGTCCTTGGGACACATGTTTGGGGACAAAGGGTTGGCGTCCCAGATGGGCCTGGTAAGTTGTCAGTGTCCAGTCATCCAGGTGTGTTGTCCTCACTGGGGCCTTCATCCTGAGGAAGGCTGGCAGTCTCTGGTATCCTCTCCCTGGTGGCACTGGCAGGGGTACCTGTGGATGGAGTGAGACACGGAGTTACATTTTGAAAGTGTGTTTAAATATCTCTTTATCAGATGCATGCAGTGGCTTAACATAAATCCCAGCTATGACAATGACAGATGCTGCACAGCATACCAATGGTGGTGCATAGTAGTCTATAACATGTGTTCCATACTCCATGTCGGTGGCTGTCATTTAGGTTTGGTACATATAGCACTGTGGATGGGTTCAGGTACTGTCTGATACTTCACATGACTGTTCAGCACTGTTACCTGGTGAATAGCCAGGCTTGCTAGATGTGAGACAAAATGGCTGGTCATTGTACCATGGTGTCCCAGTGGGAGAACAATATGTGAGTATGCAAGGTTAAATGATCTGTCTGTGCATGTTGTGCAATAGTCATACATGCAACAGATGTGATGTGATGTGCACATTCCAGGTTTTAACGTAGATGGGCATTGTGGGAGTCGTAGTGATAGTATTAGCCAAAGCTATCTGTGCCTTTGCCAAGTTTTGTGTGGGCAGTTGGGCTGGGTTGAGGTGTGGCATGTAGGTGAGGGGCATTAGGTGAATAGGTGGGAGGTGTAGTGAGACCTACAGTGAATTGGGGAGTGTTTGGGAGGTGAGGAAGCATGCAGGACACAACAATTGTGTGACATGGAAGTTGTGGGTACTTACCAGAGTCCAGTCCCACAGGTGTTCCAGTCAGGCCCTTGTGATGTAGAATGTCCAAGACCTTCTCCTCCCAAGATGTGAACTGTGGGGGGGCCCACCACCAGTCTTGTGCAGGGCGATCTGGTGTCATGATGCCATGGAACGTACCTTCCCCTGTAGGTCATTCCACCTCTTCCTGATGGCCTCCCTTGTGCGTGGATGGTTGCCTACTGAGTTGACCCTGCAGACTATTCTTTGCCACAACTCCATTTTCCTGGCAATCGTCGTTTGCTGGACTTGTGCTCCAAACAGTTATGACTCTACCCTGACAATTTCATCCACCATGACCCTGAGCTCATCATATGTGAACCGTGGGTGCCTTTGTGGGGAAATGATTGTAGTTGTGTTGACAGGGAGAAGTGTTGTGTGTGTAAGGGTGCAGTGTTGGGTGATTGGTGGAGTGTGGGTGGTGCGTTGTGAGTGATGGGCGCTTGTGGTGATTTGTGTGTGCTCTTATTGTGTGTTGTGTGTTAGTTATGCTGGTGTGTGGTGTATGATGCATGTGGTGTGTGTGCCTCTGATGTTAGGGTGCTCTCTCTCTCTGATTGCCTGCTCACTGTGTATGTGTATGTCATTTTAGTTACAAGTGTGTGGATGCGTGTCAGGTGTGGAGTTTTCATATTGTCCAATGTGGTGTTGTGTTCTGACAGTTGTGGATTTTAACGGCGGCGGTTCGCACTGCCAATGGCTTACCACCATGGAAGAACCACTGTGCTGATCTGTGGCCCGTAATCTGGTGGGTGGATTTGTGTCGGCCTGGTGGTGTTGGTGTTGGAACCGCCTCTTTCCCACCCTCCTGTGGCCTGGCAGTGTCGGATTTTCAGCTGTTTTATGACGGTCTTCACAGTGTGACTCTTAATACGGCGGTCGGGTGACCGCCAATAGGGCAGTCTTTTGGCGGCAGCCACTGCAACGATCTTCCCAAAAGACTGCCAAAGTCAAAAAGGAGGCCATTAGTACTCTGCTGACGACAGCAGGTTACCATCCCTGTGATGGTCTTCAATCATAGTGAGTAGCAATTTGCTACCTACCTCATTACTATGCATGAGAGAGGTCGGATTCCGACCCATTAAGATTCCGAATTTTAAGTCTCAACCTGTTAATGAATATCTTCACTGGTCGCTAAAATACTGGATGCAAAATGCAATCAGTATTTTACAGCCAAACTTTAATAAATGTGGCCCTTACTCTGGACTTGTTTGAACTGCCTTATGAACTTTGCTCGCAAATACAATGGCCAAATGTTTAATAAAGAACACAGAAAGGCATCGTTAGTGGGGTTCAGCAGATGAGGATTTCACTAATACATCTTTCAGTTGCAATTGTTCTTGTCAGGATCTTTAAGCAAAAGAGAAACAAAAATAAAAGATATGAAGATGATTCCTTCAGTACTGCAAATTTTGCACATCTGGCCGTGTTTATCTCAAAACGATGACCAGTTAATCTGCGGTTTTTCACATATCACAGTCGATCTGCATCCTGCTCCAGCCCAGGCTAATGAGTGCGTTCATTGAGATAGTTAAAAAACGAGAGCATCAGCACTTTCAGCCCTCTAATCTGACAGGCATCCTGCTGCGTAGGGCATTTTTCGAAAAGGTCGTTGAGCTACCAGAAAGGCTTGAGGTCTGAGACTTTGCTTCTGTCTTGGCCCTTTACTTTTCACCAAGTGACTTTAAATGCTCCACTTAAATTGGTAGCATAAGGTTACTGCCATGGTAACTCAAACAAGATGCTCACTTTCGAACCTGGGGTCTAAAAACAGAATAGCAGGTGAAGGTCACCGCAAAATTAAGCTGAGATCATCAGGACCCAATGTTGCTGAGTGACCCACTGGCGTCAATTATGAAATGAAATGCTATATTGCATTTTCCGCCTGTAAAATTCTAAGCAATAATGATTGGATTCATTAAGGGGTATTGTGATTAAAATATCACAGTACTGAAAAACACATTTGTAAGAACGGATCGAACAATCTAGTTGCTATTTTCGTGTTTTTTCAACAATTGCATCTAAACAGTGTTGATTTTAAGCCTTTATTTAGGTAATTGTAAAGATTTCTTGCAACTTTCTTTGTTCGTGGAAGCACTGTACTATGGTTCATAATGATGCCATAGTTTATCTTAGTGTATTCCACAAACAGAACAGTTTTTTGTTGTATGTTCTTTATATGACAATTGTTTGCGGAGCTCCATAGCAGATGCAGTTCAATTAGATACTAATGGTGGGTGATAAATAGCCAAGCTTTCTTGACCTTGTTGTGACCTTTAAGCTTAACAGTTAAAAGGTGTCTTTTGCCAATAGCATTATTTCGTGCTGCCTTTTCCTGAACATCTCAGCATACATATGTCTACAAACTAATTGGTGATTCATACTCTCATGTGACTTTTAAAAAATATTTTTAATAAAAAACTTCAGCCTTTCGAAATAGCACTCATAATAAAGTTCCACAAGTGTCTGTTCCCAGTAGCTTATTGTTTGCGCTGCCTTTTCCTGAACAACCTAGTCTACATATGTCTACAGAATAATAGGTATTTCTCGTTGTCATGTGAATTGTTGAAGATTCTTCTTTACAAAAAAGTCAAATATTTCCTTAGCACTCATAATAAAATTTCACATTCTTTTTGGTGCCACCACACAAGCAAATGTAAAACAAATTGTGGTACCATAAGTAATATCCTCATACCTTTTCCCAAATAGTGTACAATCCTCCCTCAATACACTACATGCCTCCATATCTTCAGCTTCTAAGCTAAGACGAAGACCCAAAGGCCACAAATAAGATCCAAAATATTAACCAGCTTTTAGAGCTATGCAACATGCCTAAAAAAAGAATCACCCCTCTAGTAAGTAATCAGGCTACTGGTTGAGGGGGTGAAACCCTACTCGAGCAGGAACCACAATCCTAAATTAGCCTCTAGTCATCCTCATGGGTAGCTTGCAGTCAGGCTTAATTCAAAGGCAACGTGTACATTTTTTGTGAAGCACTACAAACAGACACATAGTGAAAACACATCATAAAAGGATCAAACATCAGTTTAGAAAAAGTAAAATAAAACTACCAAAAAGCACCAACTGTCAATAGGATATCTGGTCACGCTGGATCAAAACAAGGGTCCTCATTATGACATTGGCGGTAAATCCCGCTTACTGCCATATTGGCTGCCACCAACTTGCGACAGCGGATATCCGTTCACCATATTATGACACACATACACCAATCCGTCAGTATTCAGCCACATGCACAAATCCGCCAACCCAAAGGTCAGTGATAAAGTGGCAGTATCAAAACCCACACCGTTACGCTAACAGAACCACGCCCATCACATTATGAGCAACGAATCACCACAGCGGACATTCAACGGCGGTAAACCATTGGTGGTACACACCACCGTGCTCAAAATGGACACACACAAACAAAACAACACCACATTGGACAATTCAACACACCTGACACCCATACACACACGACACCCACACACCAACACCACTATAAAACACACACCCACATTACCCACAACCCTTTACCATTCCAAACCATTGCCAGCAAAGAGACATCAAGACTACAGACAC
Organism: Pleurodeles waltl; assembly: GCF_031143425.1. Lineage (NCBI taxonomy): Eukaryota > Metazoa > Chordata > Amphibia > Caudata > Salamandridae > Pleurodeles > Pleurodeles waltl. The sequence continues at coordinate 931,066,084 of NC_090448.1, read as the reverse complement.
CACCAGAGCCACACACTACTCACACCTATACACCACTCATGCACTCAACATCACACACTCCAACACAGTACCCAACACACCCTCACCTACACACCTCACACAACACCCATGGCACCACAAAGACCCCCCCGCTTCACAGAGGAGGAGCCACGGGTCATGGTGGAGGAAATCATCAGGGTAGAGCCACAGCTATTTAGAGCACAGGTGCAGCAGATATCGATAGCTAGGGAGATGGAGCTATGGCTGAGAATCGTGGATAGGGTCATCGCTGCGGGACAGCACCCAAGAACTAGGGATGACATCAGGATGAGGTGGAACGACCTACGGGGGAAGGTATGTTCCATTGCAACAAGGCACCAGATCACTGTACAGAGGACTGGCGGTGGACCCCCACCTCCTCCCCCACTAAAGGATCAAGTCTTGGCAATCCTGCATCCTGAGGGCCTGGCCAGAGTCGGAGGAGGACTGGACTCTGGTTAGTCAACTCTCTACTACTACTACCCCCCTACCTGCATGCCATCACATATTCCCGGCCTCACTCTCATCACTTCCTTTCATCCCACACAGTCTACCATCACATCTTGCTCATCCCAATGCCAAGCCCTGAATGCTTTAGCAATGCATGGACAACACTCACAGCCCTGCATGGACACCCACCACTAACAATCACACCATACACCAACATACACAAGTGAAAGCTGCCAGGGCAAATACAACCAAAGAGGGCAAGCCAGGGATGCACAATATGTCAGACACAGAAACCATTACACAACATTTACATCCCCACAGGTACCCCAGCCAATGTCAGTGGAGAGGAGGTGCCAACAATATCCAGTCCCCCAACTGAAGAGGCCGCAGTGATGATGACAGCAACTCTGGTATTCAGGATCTGGATGACCAACCTGGCCCATCAGGGACCACTGGACAGCCGGTTATCCAGGGCCAGTCACACACCACCACAGAGCCTCCCCCATCAGGAAACACCACCACAGCACCCACCCAGAGTACCCGTACCTCTGTCCCCAGGACACATCGATTAGCAGTGTATCCACCTCTACAGGGACACAAGGGCACACCTTGCCCCCAAGACAATCAGGGACCTGGGGTCAGTGGCAGTGGGCACACAGTTCAGGGGACAGAGGCACAGGCCAACAGGGACACTGGGAGGACTGCTGTGTGCCAGGGGGAGGACAGGCCGAGGGAACTGACTCTCCATGAGGCACTTGCAGAGATCCTGGGAGGATATCAACATTCCCCGGACACGATGGTCCAGATCCTGGACAATGTGCAGGAGAACAGGCAACTGCAGGAGGGACAGTACCAGGGGATCAGGGAGGACTTGCAGGCCATCAACAACATCCTGATCTCCGTAGCAGGGGTGCTGCCAGACATGGCCAATATTATGAGGGAGGCAGTCACACAACAGCAAGCCACTAGCAAGACATCTGAACAGCCTTCCACCTCTGCTGCTGCTAGTGGACAGAAGGCCCTGCCACAGGACTCACAGGCCACCAGCACCCCTCCCCCTGCAGAAGGAAAACCACCCCTCAAACATTCCCAGCAATCCAGACAGAAGCCAGAGACACTTGCCAAGACCCCGCCAGGAAATGAGATTCTCCTGATTGTAATCCTTGTGCCCCACTCTCTCACCCTGTCCACCCTGAACTGCCATTGCTCCCCTTCCTATATCCCCTTGGACAATGCACCTGTGTTACAGACTGGGCCAATACCCTGGACTTTCCGCCATCATCACTCCATCCCATTGCACTTGCCCATCAATATGTTAGCACTTCAATAAACACCCTTGGTAAAAAAAGAAGTTTGGAGTATGGCATGTTTTTCAAGTATGTATTCACTTAAACAGGTACAAACATTGCAATTCAACTGTACAGATAATGAGCATAGATTAATAACCTGTAGCTGGCTGCAGTGGTCACACCAGGAGCATATGTGAGGTCACCAACATCTGCAAAATGAACTGCCAGAGGGTACAATAAGTGGGCACAGAAGTGGGAAATAGCAGCATTCCAGTGCCACAGAACTTCAAACAAATATCATTGAAATGTGAAGTAACACTGTCTTACATGTGTGTCATTGGAAGTATTGTCTGATCACTGATGTTCTGTTGTCCTCATCCTGTGCCTCCTCATTCTCACTGTCCACAAGGTACACCACCGCCCAAAGGGCAACTCCAGCGTCTTCCTCCTGCAGAAAAGGCACATGGCACCTCAGGGCAAGGTTATGCAACATGCAGCATGCCACGACTATCTGGCAGACCTTCTTGGGTGAGTAGCACAGGGATCCACCTGTTAGATGGAGGCAGCGGAACCTGGCCTTCCGGAGGCCGAAGGTCCTTTCTGTTATGCTTCTGGTTGGCCCATGTGCCTCATTGTAACGTTCTTCTGCCCTTGTCCTGGCATTCCCACAGGGGTCAGCAGCCATGATAGGTTGGGGTAAGCAGAGTCACCTGCAAATTTTGAGGGATAACATTTAGCCTCACACTATCCCATATAGCCCACACCATACCCATACACCAACATATACTGGGTGGGAACCAGGGCTCACCTATTAGCCACACCCTGTGCCTCTGTAGTAGGCACATCACATTTGGGATGCTGCTATTCCTCAGGACAAAGGGATCATGCACCGACCCAGGATACTTAGCATTGACGTGGGAGATGCACTGGTCCGCCAAGCACACCATCTGTACATTCATAGAGTGGAAACTCTTACGATTTCTGAACACCTGTTAATTATGACGGGGGAACAAATGCAATATGTGTTCCATCAATCGCCCCAATTATGTAGGGGATATGTCCCATTGCATAGAACATGGCCTTCACTGTGGCCAAATCTTCAACCTGGGGAAATACAATGTAGCTGCACATGTGTTTAATCGGGGCAGACAACACTCTTCTTAGCACTATTGAAAACATTGGCTGTGACATTCCTGCTGCCAAGCCCACTGTCACTTGAAAAGAACCAGTTGCCAGAAAATGGAGCACTGATAGAACTTTCACAAGAGGGGGATCCCAGTGGGGTGGTGGATAGCAGATATCAGGTCAGGCTCCAATTGGGCACACAGCTCTGTGATTGTGGCCCTGTCAAATCTATAGGTTAGGGTAATGTGCCTGTCCTCCAGTGTTGCCAAGTCCACCAGGGGTATGTACATGAGGGTATATCTCCATCCCCTATTCATCCACAGTGGTAGCAATCTATGGGGCAAAAGAGTGAGGAGCCGGTCACAAACTGAACAATGGAGATACAACAGAACTTTCAGTGTTGTTAACTTGTAATGGGTAAGTGTGATTTGTCCAGTATATCCTAATTTCACCAGTGATGCAGATATTTTCCAGGGCCTGCCCCCCCCACGAAATGGCGTCCCCCTGTCCTGTGTGGAGGGACAGGTGGAAGTGAGGCAATGCCGCTGACGTTGGGCGCCATTGCGGGAGGTGGTCGGGAACCGCCGTGCAACTCCTCATTGGTTAACATTGGGCCCTATGGGTTACAGTTGCCAATGGTGATCTATGCCGGCAGTGATGGTATGAACGGCCGTGGACATGACAGCCATTTTCTATATCTTCCCTCACTTGCTACCTGATCTTCAACAGGAGAGGACCTTCACTGCATGTGCTGTTGTGACCTGTGTCTGGAACCTACCATGGCCCGTGTGACTATGGAAAGGGCCCCAGCCTTCACTTCGGCAGAGTTGGAGAGACTGGTGGATGGGGTCCTACCCTAGTATGGACTGCTTTATGGGCCTCCAGACCAACAGGTGAGTACACTGTGGGCACGATGCATGTGGCATGAATGCATGGAGTGGTGTGTGTGAAGGCCTCGTGTAAGGGGGGTGGGTGGATGTCCTTCCGGGCGGCGTATTGATTGTGTGCTGGGCCATGTGTGTGTGTAAATGGTGATGTGAAGGGGTATAGTGGGCCATAAGTGTAACAGGCATGACTGTTTGACTAATTCCATTTTCCTGCTTGTCTTGCCTCTGCAGGTCAGCGCCCATCAAAAGAAGGGTACATGGTGTGCCATCGGCAAGGTTGTGCGGACCCTGGGGGTCTACGGCAGGCGGGGCACCCACTGTTGGAAACGATGGGAGGACCTGAGAAGCTGGGCACGGAAGAAGGCGGAGGCCCAGCTGGGGATGGCCTCCCTATGATAAAGGGGTGCCTGTTGAACCTTGACCCCCCTTAATGGCCCGCTTACTGGCAGTGGCCTATCCTGATCTGGATGGGCACTTGAGGCATTGCAGCAGCCACAAGGGGGTGAGTACAGTGCCCTTCATTACAACTTCCATATGGTAGGGTGGTATCCGGGTAGGGGATGTGTGTCTGTGGGTGCCCCCGGGCCAGGCCTGACATTGCAGCATAGGTCCCCTGGTGGCTAGGGTTCAGAAGGGAAAATCTTGCAACCTAGCTTGTAGGCATCCAATACTGGTCAGGGCTGTGTGGGTACCAAGTGTGCTACATTTGGCAGTATGTGCCCCTCCCCATCCCTTGGCTGCTAACTGTTTCTCTGGTACTGCTATGGCATATTGCATAGGTCTGTTCCCTTTGTGTGAGGGTGGTGTGTACGTCAACTGTGGTGTTGGTACATCCACTGACCAAGTGTATCCTTTGTCTCTCCCCCCTTACTGTTTTGTCACCCTGTCCTTATGAGCATTAGCATCATCTTGCAGAGGAGCAGAGGCACCGGCGACGGAGGGAGCTGCATCCCACAGGACCCAGGAGGTAGATTCCACCAACGGTGAGGCCACCAGTGGGACGGAGGGTGAGCGGAGCACCACAGAGGAGACTGGAGGGGACAGTTCTGACACAGACACCTCCTCCGATGGAAGCTCCCTGGTGGTGTTGACACCTCTTTGACCACTCCAGCTACAGGTGCATCTCCCACCCCCGTACCTGCACTGCCATCCCAGCAGCCCCTCATCGAGTAGCCCGTGCCTGCTCACCTAGGAGGGTGGGCATCTCCTTTGCCGCAGGCACCTCAGGCCCTGCCCCAGTGAGCCCTGCTGCCCTGTGTGAGGAGGCTATTGACCTCCTGAGATCCATCTCTGTAGGGTAGTCAACCATTGTGAATGCCATCCAGGGGCTGGCAGCCCAGATGCAACAGACTAATGCATTCCTGGATGGCATTCACACTGGCTTGGCGACCCAACAGAGATCGATCCAGGCTCTGGCCTCCTCTCTGATGGCCATTGTCCCTGTTTCCACCCTCACCCCTCCAACTTCTTCTTCCCAGTCCCATTCTCCTCAACCAGAACCCATCCCAAGCACACAGGCAGACAAGCATGCACACAAGAGTGGTACAGCACACAAGAGTGGTACAGGCAAACACAAGCACTACACTTCATCCCACAGGCACTCACAAAAACACCATCCAGATGCAGACACACCAACATCCACTATTTCCACTGTCCCCCCTCCTCCTCCTCCTCCACCTCCCTCCCAGTTCCGTTCATCAAGACTACAGACACCACCAGAGCCACACACTACTCACACCTATACACCACTCATGCACTCAACATCACACACTCCAACACAGTACCCAACACACCCTCACCTACACACCTCACACAACACCCATGGCACCACAAAGACCCCCCGCTTCACAGAGGACGAGCCACGGGTCATGGTGGAGGAAATCATCAGGGTAGAGCCACAGCTATTTAGAGCACAGGTGCAGCAGATATCGATAGCTAGGGAGATGGAGCTATGGCTGAGAATCGTGGATAGGGTCATCGCTGCGGGACAGCACCCAAGAACTAGGGATGACATCAGGATGAGGTGGAACGACCTACGGGGGAAGGTATGTTCCATTGCAACAAGGCACCAGATCACTGTACAGAGGACTGGCGGTGGACCCCCACCTCCTCCCCCACTAAAGGATCAAGTCTTGGCAATCCTGCATCCTGAGGGCCTGGCCAGAGTCGGAGGAGGACTGGACTCTGGTTAGTCAACTCTCTACTACTACTACCCCCCTACCTGCATGCCATCACATATTCCCGGCCTCACTCTCATCACTTCCTTTCATCCCACACAGTCTACCATCACATCTTGCTCATCCCAATGCCAAGCCCTGAATACTTTAGCAATGCATGGACAACACTCACAGCCCTGCATGGACACCCATCACTAACAATCACACCATACACCAACATACACAAGTGAAAGCTGCCAGGGCAAATACAACCAAAGAGGGCAAGCCAGGGATGCACAATATGTCAGACACAGAAACCATTACACAACATTTACATCCCCACAGGTACCCCAGCCAATGTCAGTGGAGAGGAGGTGCCAACAATATCCAGTCCCCCAACTGAAGAGGCCGCAGTGATGATGACAGCAACTCTGGTATTCAGGATCTGGATGACCAACCTGGCCCATCAGGGACCACTGGACAGCCGGTTATCCAGGGCCAGTCACACACCACCACAGAGCCTCCCCCATCAGGAAACACCACCACAGCACCCACCCAGAGTACCCGTACCTCTGTCCCCAGGACACATCGATTAGCAGTGTATCCACCTCTACAGGGACACAAGGGCACACCTTGCCCCCAAGACAATCAGGGACCTGGGGTCAGTGGCAGTGGGCACACAGTTCAGGGGACAGAGGCACAGGCCAACAGGGACACTGGGAGGACTGCTGTGTGCCAGGGGGAGGACAGGCCGAGGGAACTGACTCTCCATGAGGCACTTGCAGAGATCCTGGGAGGATATCAACATTCCCCGGACACGATGGTCCAGATCCTGGACAATGTGCAGGAGAACAGGCAACTGCAGGAGGGACAGTACCAGGGGATCAGGGAGGACTTGCAGGCCATCAACAACATCCTGATCTCCATAGCAGGGGTGCTGCCAGACATGGCCAATATTATGAGGGAGGCAGTCACACAACAGCAAGCCACTAGCAAGACATCTGAACAGCCTTCCACCTCTGCTGCTGCTAGTGGACAGAAGGCCCTGCCACAGGACTCACAGGCCACCAGCACCCCTCCCCCTGCAGAAGGAAAACCACCCCTCAAACATTCCCAGCAATCCAGACAGAAGCCAGAGACACTTGCCAAGACCCCGCCAGGAAATGAGATTCTCCTGATTGTAATCCTTGTGCCCCACTCTCTCACCCTGTCCACCCTGAACTGCCATTGCTCCCCTTCCTATATCCCCTTGGACAATGCACCTGTGTTACAGACTGGGCCAATACCCTGGACTTTCCGCCATCATCACTCCATCCCATTGCACTTGCCCATCAATATGTTAGCACTTCAATAAACACCCTTGGTAAAAAAAGAAGTTTGGAGTATGGTATGTTTTTCAAGTATGTATTCACTTAAACAGGTACAAACATTGCAATTCAACTGTACAGATAATGAGCATAGATTAATAACCTGTAGCTGGCTGCAGTGGTCACACCAGGAGCATATGTGAGGTCACCAACATCTGCAAAATGAACTGCCAGAGGGTACAATAAGTGGGCACAGAAGTGGGAAATAGCAGCATTCCAGTGCCACAGAACTTCAAACAAATATCATTGAAATGTGAAGTAACACTGTCTTACATGTGTGTCATTGGAAGTATTGTCTGATCACTGATGTTCTGTTGTCCTCATCCTGTGCCTCCTCATTCTCACTGTCCACAAGGTACACCACCGCCCAAAGGGCAACTCCAGCGTCTTCCTCCTGCAGAAAAGGCACATGGCACCTCAGGGCAAGGTTATGCAACATGCAGCATGCCACGACTATCTGGCAGACCTTCTTGGGTGAGTAGCACAGGGATCCACCTGTTAGTTGGAGGCAGCGGAACCTGGCCTTCCGGAGGCCGAAGGTCCTTTCTGTTATGCTTCTGGTTGGCCCATGTGCCTCATTGTAACGTTCTTCTGCCCTTGTCCTGGCATTCCCACAGGGGTCAGCAGCCATGATAGGTTGGGGTAAGCAGAGTCACCTGCAAATTTTGAGGGATAACATTTAGCCTCACACTATCCCATATAGCCCACACCATACCCATACACCAACATATACTGGGTGGGAACCAGGGCTCACCTATTAGCCACACCCTGTGCCTCTGTAGTAGGCACATCACATTTGGGATGCTGCTATTCCTCAGGACAAAGGGATCATGCACCGACCCAGGATACTTAGCATTGACGTGGGAGATGCACTGGTCCGCCAAGCACACCATCTGTACATTCATAGAGTGGAAACTCTTACGATTTCTGAACACCTGTTAATTATGACGGGGGAACAAATGCAATATGTGTTCCATCAATCGCCCCAATTATGTAGGGGATATGTCCCATTGCATAGAACATGGCCTTCACTGTGGCCAAATCTTCAACCTGGGGAAATACAATGTAGCTGCACATGTGTTTAATCGGGGCAGACAACACTCTTCTTAGCACTATTGAAAACATTGGCTGTGACATTCCTGCTGCCAAGCCCACTGTCACTTGAAAAGAACCAGTTGCCAGAAAATGGAGCACTGATAGAACTTTCACAAGAGGGGGATCCCAGTGGGGTGGTGGATAGCAGATATCAGGTCAGGCTCCAATTGGGCACACAGCTCTGTGATTGTGGCCCTGTCAAATCTATAGGTTAGGGTAATGTGCCTGTCCTCCAGTGTTGCCAAGTCCACCAGGGGTGTGTACATGAGGGTATATCTCCATCCCCTATTCATCCACAGTGGTAGCAATCTATGGGGCAAAAGAGTGAGGAGCCGGTCACAAACTGAACAATGGAGATACAACAGAACTTTCAGTGTTGTTAACTTGTAATGGGTAAGTGTGATTTGTCCAGTATATCCTAATTTCACCAGTGATGCAGATATTTTCCAGGGCCTGCCCCCCCACGAAATGGCGTCCCCCTGTCCTGTGTGGAGGGACAGGTGGAAGTGAGGCAATGCCGCTGACGTTGTGCGCCATTGCGGGAGGTGGTCGGGATCCGCCGTGCAACTCCTCATTGGTTAACATTGGGCCCTATGGGTTACAGTTGCCAATGGTGATCTATGCCGGCAGTGATGGTATGAACGGCCGTGGACATGACAGCCATTTTCTATATCTTCCCTCACTTGCTACCTGATCTTCAACAGGAGAGGACCTTCACTGCATGTGCTGTTGTGACCTGTGTCTGGAACCTACCATGGCCCGTGTGACTATGGAAAGGGCCCCAGCCTTCACTTCGGCAGAGTTGGAGAGACTGGTGGATGGGGTCCTACCCTAGTATGGACTGCTTTATGGGCCTCCAGACCAACAGGTGAGTACACTGTGGGCACGATGCATGTGGCATGAATGCATGGAGTGGTGTGTGTGAAGGCCTCGTGTAAGGGGGGTGGGTGGATGTCCTTCCGGGCGGCGTATTGATTGTGTGCTGGGCCATGTGTGTGTGTGTAAATGGTGATGTGAAGGGGTATAGTGGGCCATAAGTGTAACAGGCATGACTGTTTGACTAATTCCATTTTCCTGCTTGTCTTGCCTCTGCAGGTCAGCGCCCATCAAAAGAAGGGTACATGGTGTGCCATCGGCAAGGTTGTGCGGACCCTGGGGGTCTACGGCAGGCGGGGCACCCACTGTTGGAAACGATGGGAGGACCTGAGAAGCTGGGCACGGAAGAAGGCGGAGGCCCAGCTGGGGATGGCCTCCCTATGATAAAGGGGTGCCTGTTGAACCTTGACCCCCCTTAATGGCCCGCTTACTGGCAGTGGCCTATCCTGATCTGGATGGGCGCTTGAGGCATTGCAGCAGCCACAAGGGGGTGAGTACAGTGCCCTTCATTACAACTTCCATATGGTAGGGTGGTATCCGGGTAGGGGATGTGTGTCAGTGGGTGCCCCCGGGCCAGGCTTGACATTGCAGCAGAGGTCCCCTGGTGGCTAGGGTTCAGAAGGGAAAATCTTGCAACCTAGCTTGTAGGCATCCAATACTGGTCAGGGCTGTGTGGGTACCAAGTGTGCTACATTTGGCAGTATGTGCCCCTCCCCATCCCTTGGCTGCTAACTGTTTCTCTGGTACTGCTATGGCATATTGCATAGGTCTGTTCCCTTTGTGTGAGGGTGGTGTGTACGTCAACTGTGGTGTTGGTACATCCACTGACCAAGTGTATCCTTTGTCTCTCCCCCCTTACTGTTTTGTCACCCTGTCCTTATGAGCATTAGCATCATCTTGCAGAGGAGCAGAGGCACCGGCGACGGAGGGAGCTGCATCCCACAGGACCCAGGAGGTAGATTCCACCAACGGTGAGGCCACCAGTGGGACGGAGGGTGAGGGGAGCACCACAGAGGAGACTGGAGGGGACAGTTCTGACACAGACACCTCCTCCGATGGAAGCTCCCTGGTGGTGTTGACACCTCTTTGACCACTCCAGCTACAGGTGCATCTCCCACCCCCGTACCTGCACTGCCATCCCAGCAGCCCCTCATCGAGTAGCCCGTGCCTGCTCACCCAGGAGGGTGGGCATCTCCTTTGCCGCAGGCACCTCAGGCCCTGCCCCAGTGAGCCCTGCTGCCCTGTGTGAGGAGGCTATTGACCTCCTGAGATCCATCTCTGTAGGGTAGTCAACCATTGTGAATGCCATCCAGGGGCTGGCAGCCCAGATGCAACAGACTAATGCATTCCTGGATGGCATTCACACTGGCTTGGCGACCCAACAGAGATCGATCCAGGCTCTGGCCTCCTCTTTGATGGCCATTGTCCCTGTTTCCACCCTCACCCCTCCAACTTCTTCTTCCCAGTCCCATTCTCCTCAACCAGAACCCATCCCAAGCACACAGGCAGACAAGCATGCACACAAGAGTGGTACAGCACACAAGAGTGGTACAGGCAAACACAAGCACTACACTTCATCCCACAGGCACTCACAAAAACACCATCCAGATGCAGACACACCAACATCCACTATTTCCACTGTCCCCCCTCCTCCTCCTCCTCCACCTCCCTCCCAGTTCCGTCTACATTCACACCTGCATGCACTACATCATCATCCACTACCAGCATCATCACCACACCAAGCAGAACACACACCTCACTGGCAGACCCCTCCACAATAGCCATGCACACGTCCCCTGTGTCCTCTCCCACTGTGTCTGTCCCCCCCTTCCCAAGGTACACAAACACAAGCACTAAGACACCCAACTGCCATCCACCTCCAGCCCATGCACCTGCACCCAAAGTCAGCAGACAGACACCTCCAACAATCACTCCCTCTTCCTCCACTTCCATTCCTTCTCCCTCTTCCTGCCCCAATGTCCCTAAAAACCTGTTCCTATCCACTGACCTCTTCCCTACCCCTCCCCCCACAACCTGCACATAAGGCCAGGGTAGAAAGAACCCAGCCAAGCACCTCAGCCACCCAGTCCACGGGCCCAGTCGCCACCACACCCACTCGTGGTGGAAAAGGATCCAGGCCATATGTCCTGAAGGTGGAGGAGCCTGCACCAGGCACCCTCAAGGGAAAGGAGCCTGCCCCAGCTGCCAGAAAGACCAAGGAGCCTGCCCCAGCTGCCAATAAGAGCAAGCAGCCTGCGCCATCTACTAAGAAGGGAAAGGAGCCTGCCACAGCTGCCAGGAAGACAAATGAGCCTGCAGCAGCTGCTAAGAAGGGAAAAGAGCCTGTCCCAGCTGCCAGGAAGACTGCACCTGCAGGCAGGAAAAGCAAGGGGCCTGGGGCAGGAACTGTGACGGAGCCCCCACCACTTACCATGTTTGTACAGCCATCCAAGGTTGCAGGGGATGGGCAGGATCCTCCACCACCTACAGAACTAGCCCCTCCAATGAGCAGCCATACGAGGTTGCAGGGGATGGGCCGGAGCCTCCCCCAACAGCAGCACCACCACCTCCAGTGAGCAGCCATCCGAGGTTTCTGGGGATGGGCAGGAGCCTCCCCCACCAGCAGCACAACCAGCTCCAGTGAGCAGCCGTTCGCGTTTGTAGGTGGATGGGCAGGAGCCTCCCCCACCCAGCAGCACCAGCACCTCCGGTGAGCAGCCGTCACCGCCGGCAGACAGTATGTAATCCTGTTTCCATGGGCTGCTGTGCGGCCTGCCCCCTGCAAATCCAGTGAATATGACTCCCACCTGAGAGACTGTGACCTTGCACTACCCAGGATCAAGAGCACAGGGCATGTGGCCCCCTCCAGAACCAGTGGGTAATACACCCACATAGTCAAGACTCCCCAGGATCAAGAGCACAGGCACAAGGCCCCTCCAGAACCAGTGGGTAAGTCACCCACTCAAGAGGCTGTGGGCTTGCACTCCCCAGGAACAAGCACAGGGCATGTTGCCCTCTCCAGAGCAAGTCACTCACTTGAGAGACTGTGGCCTTGCACTCCCCAGGACCAAGCACAAGGCATGTTGCCCCCTCCAGAGGAAGTGGGCAAGTCACCCACTCTAGAGACTGTGGCCTTGCACTCCCCGGGACCAAGCACAGGGCATGATGCCCCCTCCAGAACAAGTAGGCAAGTCACCCACTTGAGAGACTGTGGCCTTGCACTCCCCGGGACCAGGCACAGGGCATGTTGCCCCACCAGAACCAGTGGTCTTGTTCCATCTCCCGGCTGAGGTGCTCCCCGTCCCTCATCACCCTAAGGTGCCTGCCTATTTATCAACTGATGCCCCTGCAGTGTTCTCTCCGTGTTGATGCAGGTGACATGGGTGGCCTTGGACCTTGGCCTGTGGCCATGTGGCCTATGAACATTGGTGACTGGGCTGTTATCGTGCCTAACTTATTTATCATGATGTGTTGCTCTCATTACATTCACTTTTTCAAAATTGTTTTGTCCTTGCATTATTCATCCGAGCTACGGGGTAAAAATGTTTTAGTGATGCAGCTGATTGTGTGTATGGTGTTGGGGTGGAGGGTGCTTGTGTGTATCATTCTCTTTTTCTTCTCTTCTTTCCTTGTGCGCTAGGCATCTGTATTCACCATCGTCGTCTTCGCCGGCGTTGGTGTTCGTGGTGGAGCAGCACGTAGAAGAGCATGGGGAAGATATGCAGTTCGGGCTCCATGGCGGTGTGGTTGCTCCCTGTGTCTCCAATGGTGAGTCCTTTCCCATCTTAGCTTAGTTTCCGCTAGGCTTTTGATGTTGTTGGTACTGCCCCGGAAAAGGTGGTAGATTGCAGTGTCTTAATATGGTGGGTGGAACATTGACTTCCACCTGGCTGGAGGTGGCTAACTCTGTGGTGGCTGTTGTTTCCACCCTGGTGGTCGGTGTGGTACATTGGCTGTCTATCAGAGAGCTTTCTACAATGGTCATCATTTGGTGGTAGTTATCGCCAGCCTGTTGGCGGTATTACTGGCACTTTAACACCAACTGCCAGGGTTGTAATAAGGGCCAAAGTCACAAGTTCAGGCAGGCTGTGATGGAGCGCGAGCTGTCTACAGGGACCCAGATAGGCCCACTGAACATACCTTACGTACTGGTGGCAAAGAGTTGTGAGGTTTTGCACTGAGTAATAGATTTTCAAACGAAGAAGGTGCATCAGTTTTGAGGTGCTGAGAAGCTACAGTGTTAGGCCCTGTGCATTGCGATGATCTCATCAATGAGGGCTTGCGATCCATAGTCCGGCATGAAGGATGCGTCGCCCAATCAAGGTGATGCATTGGTTCCAAGGAGTTGTGAGGCTGTGATGCGAGAACCTGTGTCTTCGTCAAGGCTGCTGTCCACAAAAGATTTGTGATGTGAGGGCCTCCATGGAAAGACTTCTGAGAGATGGCAGTTCTGATGCAGGCTGCAGGGTTGATGCAGAGTCCTTTGAGCCCAGAGAACCCATGCAGCAAAAGTGATGCCTCGGTTCTGCCTGGGATAGCACTGCTCAGCAGAGGAGATGCCTTGGTTCTGCTGGATCCACAGATGGCAGAACACCTTTAGGCCTACTTCCAAGGGTCCAGGATTGAGGTGGCACCACTTGGCATGGTAGGACTCACAGATGGCAGAGGCCAGATGCTGGGTTCAAGCTTAGTGAAGCCTTCTGTCCCTGATGCTCCAGTCAGGAGACCAGGCAACTAGTCCTTGGAGTCACTTTGGAGTCCTGGGTTCAACAGATGCTTGTTCAGTCCATCTCACCCTTGCATGAGGACAGCAGGGCAGCATTTCCTTCAAAGCAGCAGTCCAGCAGAGTGGTAGTCTTTTAAGCAGCACAGCAGTCCTTCATCCGGGTAGAGTACCCACAAGTCTCGAATTGTACTGAAGCTTTGGTGTCTGAGGTCCAATACTTATTCCCAGTTTTGCCTTTGACATGGGGGGATCTTGTAGAGGTTTCCCTTTGAAGTCCCTAGGTAGTAAAAAGCAATTATAACAGTTTTTCACTACCAGGGCATGTAAAACATAAAACCACATGTCCTACCTTCTAAACACATTGCACCCTGTCCTGTTTAAGGCCTATCCTAGGGGTGAATTATATGTATTAATAAGGAAGGGTTGGGCCTGGCAAAAGGTTTATTTTGCCAGGTCAAAATAAAGTTTTAAACCATTATACACAGGCTGCAATGGGAGGCCTGAGACATGCTTAAAGGGCTACATAAGTGTGTGACACAATAAGTGCTGCAAGCCCACACATATTACTAGGGATTTATGAGTAAATTAAATATGCCAATTGGGGATAAGCCAATGTTGCCATCTTTGGAGGCATGAGCACATGCACTTTAACACTGGTTAGCAGTGGTAAAGTGCACCGAGTCCTAAGGCCAGCAAAAATGAGAAAATAAATGAGGCAGGCATAATGTTTGTGGGAAGACCACCCTAAGGCTGACAGGTCTAACATCTCTGATGTCACAGAACTGCTGTTTGTATTTCTTTGATATGCCTCAGTTCTTCAACAATTAAAAAGATAATATGGTCTCCCTTTCCTGAAGAAAATACTGCAGGCCCAAAGTTTCTTAGCCCTTGCAGCAGGTATGACATTACATTAATATACATTCTGATCACCTCATTTCCGTAGAAGGAGATCAGCTTGCAGCCTTTATTCTCCCCTGCTAATGAACTGAATATGCCATTTTAGTGAGACTGGGAAGTAATAATCTGTCCTGACTAACACCAATAATGACATTACAATGCACCAATAAATGTTTACAGTTAAGAGGTACTTTATGGATACTCCTACGGACACATGTCTCCTTTTTATGCACTTTGGAACCTATGTAATTGAGCAGCACACCCCCAATTCCATATTAACCCAGAAGATACCTCAACTTTATCTGCATGAAGGCAGACATGAAATCTATGAATGCCTTAACAATAAGCACTTATCAACTGTTAATGGCCATCTGTTTATTTGGATTTATAGCTGAAGCTCTAATACTCTTGATGAAAGAACCACTCTACCCTTAGTACCTGGGAAGGGTCCCAAACCTAATCTGACTGCAACACAGTAACATGCTGTTCCAGCTTTTTTCTTGCACCTAGTAAATAAAAGGTATGTGTGAAGTTGTGAAGCTTTGTTTTGCAATCATTGTAATAAATAAAGACTGTAAATGTTTTTTCTGAGCCAAATCTACATGCCAATATTTTGATTTTGCAACAACGTATGTGACAGGTATCCTTAGATAAATAAGATAATAAGTATGAGATAATAAAGGACACATTTAGAGGTTGACGGATGTGGACAACTGCCAAGAAATTAGAGAATGCCATCCACAGCTTTGCTAGTTCTCTTTGAGATGTGTGGTAACCTCAGGGTTTCTTATATCTGAGAATCTGCTGGCTCCACTATCAGCAGCCCTTGACCTGGTGACCTATCCGCCACTGTGGAGCAAGGTCACAGCAATGGTCATCGCACTGTATAAAGGCTGGAGTAATTGTCTCTCATCATCCCTGCAGGTGTTTGGAATGTGAGAAATGGTGGACTCAGGCAAGGGAATCTCATTGACCTTCAGGTGCAGGGAAACAAATTCTACCTGCCAGGGCTATTGTTTTTTTTAAACTTTATATAAGCAAACACTGGCTTTGGGAGCTTGTTTGTGTAAAGTATAAATGAATGCAAAGAGGTAAAAAAAGACAGAGCTCACTTATGATTTATATGTGTCTTCAGTGCTTCCACGCCACTATTAATTGTGCTGAAGGTGCAAAGATTCTTCCTAGACAGAATGTACTCTCTAATTATGGCAAACTCTTCTCTGTCAGACATGTAAACGCCGGGGTCACCTCTGACTAAGTCAAAAGGAGGCCTCGGTGAAGAGTGCTATGTTTGGACTTAGACTATTTGTCAGGATAGAAATCTTCATCCAGGACCAAGTTGAAGTTAAAGCCGACCTCGCTGGAGCCCTCCGCAGATACACTACACCTCGGTCAACTTTTAACCTACGGACTTAGAAACTTTTTTGGGGCTTTTCTTCCCCAACATCCGACGAACCTCCACAGCAAGCCGATTTCGATGAACGTTGTTGGGTTACCTTTCCACGAGCCCCCAGTGATATCCTGGAAGTCTGGGGAGCTTTTCAGCGGGATGAACCTGCAAATCAGGCCAGGTCGCTCTTGATCTAATCGGGGGGCACCTGGCGGTCTGGGTTTGCAGGAAATGGGGGTGGTACAGTTGGTTTTCACAAATGGCCTTCCTTCCTTTGAAGTCCAGTTTGGCTGCTCTCCCCTATCCTGTTCTATCATCTGCTGAGGAAGATCTCCTCCTACCAGATGCTCACTTTGTTTCAGCCCAAGCCACTTCACACCTTATCAAGGCAGCCTGGCTCAGACTAGCAAAGACTGACCAATCAGAGAAGGGCACTAGAGGGCTGAAGTTGGTAACTTTTAGCAAGAACTCTAAAATGTTATATTCTTTCAAGGTACAGGTTATATTAAATTCAACAGTGCCAAGTTGTTGGATGTATTATAACTTTTAATTTGATACTAAATTTGCCAGATTTAGCTCCTTTCTATGGAAAGTAAGACTTTATTATTTAAAAATAAAGTCTCTCTCTGTTAGCCTATGGAGCTCATTCACTACAATGGGGAAAAACAAATGTAAGTATTTCTTCCTCATCAGGACTTGTAAAAAATCTTTTTATAAAGTCCCTGCTTATTGTTACTCTGCACCCAGCTATAGTGGCACCTAGGGCATACCTTAGGGGTGGCTTATCCATAAAAATAAAGTAGTTTAAGACTTTGGAAGTACTTTTAATTCTAAAGTCAAATTTGGGGTTAACTTTAATTGAAAAGCAGCCAGCAAGGCAGGCCTGCCTTTAAAATGACAGTGGGCAACACAGGAGTGTGCCTAAGGGTGTACTCTCTATGCTGGGGCCCCTAAACCTACATGCCCTACCAGATACTAGGAACTAGGTAGGTTGATACAGCCAATAATAATTAGCCTAATTTGCATAATCCATTTTACCCAGACCACTGGTCCTGGACTGGTTAGCAGTACCCAGTGCACAGTCAGAGTCAGTAACCACCAGTATCAGTCAAAAAGTTCGGGGTGAGCAGGGTAAAAAGGAGGACTTTCCTACAATGGGGAAAATAAGCAGGAGTGCCACGACCTGAGCATAGGACTTTGAAGAATAAATATGTGAAGAAAGAGACACTCTGATCTAGCCACACAACCCCTTTGCAAGCTCCTCTCAGCGTAGACTGAAAGTTCATGAAATGCAAAGGGATCTTTGCATCTGAGTTCACTATATATTTCCTCTCTCCCCTCTGTGAGATCAGTTAGAAGAAATGATGATTGAAGGGAGGCCTGGCCCAGTTTCTGTTTCCTTTCATTCATCCCTCCTCAGGTTAAGGCGTGAGCACAAGGTGCGCAGACTTTTTTCCCTGTACCTGAGCATGAGCGGAGTGTCAGAAAATCAGAATGAGGATGGAACAAACTAAGGGGCATATTTATAGTCCCCTAGCGCCACCTTGTGCCACATTAATGTCATTTATTCTGACGTTAATGTGGCCCAATGAGGCCAAAATCCCCGCGCCGTATTTACAGGGTGGTACAATGCATTCATTGCACCATCCTGTAACCCTTTGCTCTACATCATGCCTGCGCCAGGCATAATGTATGCAAAGGGGGTGTTCCCCCGTTAGGGGATCCGAAAAAATGGCAAATATCAAATTCAGAGTCTGAAGGATAATTAGGACAAATTGGAATAATGAATCAGCACCCTAAGGGACAGAGTTAGGAATTGTGCTCCAACGGCTCCACATTCTCCACCTTCTCTCTATCTATTTCTCCAGATCACTGAACAAGCAGAAAAGGAGAGCAAGAATGCAAAGGAGGAGAATTTGTTGGACATACTCCTCATGCCAGCTGATCCGGCTGGTGGTTCAGACGGAGGTGCACCTGGATATGGAGCAGCACTGGTGGGACCACCAGCGGCTGGAGTACAAGGAGTTAATGTGTAAGTGAGTCCTGCAATGCTATTGGTTGGCATTAAATCAACCAGGTTGGAGGTTCATTTCACTTCAATGGATCAGTCCATAGCACATGTGTTTTTAGCCCCAAAGTGTAAGGAACAGCAAAAGTGAAGATGGCTATCTAGATGGCCTCCCCTTTGTCCACATTCTGGTAACACTGAAGATGAGTGTAAGAAATCAGATTATTTGCTGAAAGTAATTAGAAGCCACCTCATAAAATCATCGCAATGCTTGTCACATTGAACCACAAAAATCACTAAATAAACCTGTGCTTTACCTGAGGTATCATGCCAGAAAGCATTCAGGTTTAACTTCAAGGCAATGTGTAAAGTATTTATGCAGCATTCAAACAATAATAAAGCGGAAGCACAGCAAAAGAAAAATCCCATTTCAATTTAGCCACATAGCATATATTTGAATAAATAAATTTGACCCCGAAATGAAAAACAGCCAACCAGTAGCACGGATGTTGTGAGATTTTGAATTTGAAGAAACTGCAGTAAGACACAGTCACAAGTACCGACCACAATGGGTTACTGGACCAGCTTAATCAAGATGGAAGTTTTACTTTCTGACTTTGGTGGGAAGACAGTGCTGCTTGTCTCTGCAGGGCTATGCATTGTCCTGCATCTTGGTGTTTTGGTTCCAGTAAGCTTTCCGACTGGAGCTGCGTAGCACTATGGGGCTCAGCATCACTCGTACCCAGATCTTGTGGAGCCGTCATTGTGGAGCTGCATGGTGTGGGGCTCAGCATCACTCTGCTTTGCACCTCTTCGAGTCTGGTGGCGCTTCCACATGGGTGCTGTGAGGCGCATCTCTGAGAGGCTCAGCGTATCTTAGGATCAGATCCAGTGATGCCTTTTATCAGATGCTGTGCAGCAGTGTGGGGCTATACGTTACACTGAGTAGGATCTGGTGAAACTTTCAATTAGGCAGGAAGAAGAGGCACTCTGACTCCAGCCAAGTGTCTGGGACCTTGAGGATAGATCCTTGGGATTAGGACTCAAACTCACAGAAGCCAGCAGAGATGACCAAGGTAGGTCCAGTTTGGTTTGGTCAGCTGGAAAGAAGGAAAGGTCTGAAAGCTTGTTGTGTCCATGTAGCTCAAACAGGTCAGCCAACAAACCCTTGGACTCAATTCAGGGTCCTGGGTTCAAGGCAAGTAGCTCCAATGTTCCTTCAGGATTCAGAGAGCATGGCAGTCATTCATCTGATTTTCACAGGCCCAGAGGTATTCTGATTTCAGTTTCTAGAGAGGCCACTTTTATGCCAGTGCCAGCCTTCAGTGGGTTGGTGACACTCCTTTGTCTAATAATGAGATTGATTCTGGTCCTATCTTCCGTTTCTCCTGGGTTTAGCTCTAGCCTGGCTAGTGAAACAATGGGCAGGCTCAGGTGAAAGCTGCTACTGTCGGTGACAGGAAAGGCATCTTCAGAAGTTAGGAAGGGCTGGGTGCAGCCCCCAGGCTACCCTTTGAAACGTAATCAGGTTAGGGGCACATCTCCTTCCTCGCCAACCTGTCAGGAAGACCATCACATCTCTACACCTAGGTCTTTTGTCCACTGTCTGGGAGAAATACACATCACGCCACAGGAGAACCATTAACAGTCAGGTGACCCAGGACAGTGGCAGAAAGGCACATTTGGCTTTGACAGAAAAAGCCAACTTTCTAAAAGTGGCATTTTTATGATGATGGGGCAGACTTATTTTAATCTATGCTTGTTATTATTAAGTTCCTTTGTTCCTTTCCTATAAGCCATACTGTACAATCTCAGTTTTGTGTCAGCCAAGATTTATGTGGCATTTGCAGTAAAATCAATAAAATATGTTATAAAAAAAGTGGCATTTTCAAAATAGTAATTTAAAATCCAACTTAACTATTTAAATTATATTTGCCAGTCTTTAACTTAAAAATTATAAGGTGTTATAATGTAACCAAGTGCTTTTCTACTGGAGTGCCATACGCGCTACAGTGAAAAATGAATCTTTTGTTTTCTCACTGCCAGGACATGTAAAGATTATGCCCTCTTTTTTAAATACTATACACTCTGGCCTAGAAACATTTAAAGCCTACCTCATGGGAGCCTTATAATTATTAAAAAGCAAGGATTAGGCCTAGCAAAAGGCTTATGTTGTCAGGTCAAAATGCACTGCAGAATGCAATGGCTGGCCTGAGACATGCTTTACAGTGCTAACCAAGTGGGTGGGTTCACATACAAAAGGCAAGATTCTGGGATAATCCTACAGACAAGGACATTTTCCAACTAAGAGAGCCTATTGCTTCCACCCTTGTCACTTTGAGGAACTACCCATAGCCAAGGCCTAAAGTTGTGATCCACATTCCGTTGACTCCCTGTGGCTTAATAAGCATAAAGAAAGAATTTTCCAATATTTGGGAAAATTCAACTCAATTTTTAGAAGAATTTTAGAGTGTTTGGGCAGATGTAAATTAATTATTGTGATTGCTAGTTCAAATTGAGGTAAGAGAAGGGGTAGTGAAGAAAGCTCCATGGCTGAGAGGACAATGAGAATGATTGGGAGATGAATGCACTGTTGAATGCGATTCCATAGGTAAGCCCAGTGAAAATTATTGGATTAAATAAGCAGAATTAGGATGAGCCTCTGGCAGAATATTTGGATAAAGCTAAGGATGAGTTTGAAGGGTGTTTGGGTATAACCTGTTTTACAGATATGATTTAGGAAGCTGTTGATGCTGCTTTAAGAGGACAGGCAGATGGGAGAATTGGAAGGAGAAGTGAAGGGACACAGGAAAGGCCACAGGGCTAAGAGGTTCTTCCTTTGTGTGTGGTTAACTGGGGCCCAGGATGAGAAAGTGTCCCAATACAACTGTTGGTGCACCAAGACTCCTGGATGAACATGAGGGTGCTGGGCAGGGGAGCCCCTGCATTGCCCATGACCATGTCATGGGTAGTGAAGGGGTCCCCTTGCTCAGCACCCTTGGAAAGTACACTGTGTGTATTCTGAGGGTGCTGGGAGCACCCTCTATGTGACAACATTGGCCTCAACAGCATGAGAAGCTGAGGCCAATGCGGTTGCACTGTTTCCGCTGGGCTGGCTGGTGGAAACTTGTAATTGGCCCGGGAGACACCGCCAGCTCCGCAGCAGTCTCCTCTCCATGGTGTCTGGCAGGCCAACAGTCCGCCTGCCAACCTCGTAATGAGGCCCTTAGTATCTTATAAATTTTGGTCAAAATCAGTTAAAACAGAACTAGTGCCAAACATATAAGCAAGGTTGGACAAAACATTTGAAACATTGCTCTTTTGTTTCCTTACTCCAATTAATGACCTTCGCCAGAGCTAAGTAAAATCATGCCTAGTTCATCAATACAGCAATCTATATTAAATTGGATTCAGTATAAAGTGTATATTTCTAATGTGATTGTGAAAATCTATTTATGTCAACAGATCCTGATACAGTGACAATTTAAATGACCATATTGTGTCTTAAAACAATATAGCAGAAACAAAATTGTCATAGATTCATATCCTTGCATGTATAAAATGATTACAAAAATGTTGTTTTAAGTATCTCAGGTGAGTATTTTGATATTTAGTTTTTTATGATCTTTATTTGAGGTTAATTGATTAAACAATGCTTTTAAATGTTATTTTTTGTTGTATTATATTTTGTAGTTGTTTAGTTATGTTGGTTATATTGCAGTAGTTATTAATTGTTTACATTTTCACTAGTTTTTCAAATGTTTTTTATGTGTGTTTTTGATTTTATAACATTTTGTTAACAATCTTAAACATGCATAGGTACCTATAGTTCAATACAATGTAAATTGAATCACAGCATGATCAAACATATTCCAACTGTGTTTCAATTTTGGATTATTTATGTCTTGATTGAATAATAAATTATTCAGTGAATCTAGTGAGCTCGATCACATGGATGCAGTTTTCCGTATATCATTAAACCATATGAAATACACCAAAATGTGTAAAATATAACTGTATAGTGAATTAATTAGATTTACAAGTGCTCAAGGTTATGTACATGAAGTCAGAGCTGAGTAAATAAACTCTATTGCATAGCGGACATGGGCAATTAAGGGAGGATTTTGAGCAAGCAGGGACGGACTGTGTAGGTGACAAGAACATAATGACATGTTGCTCAACCTCTAACAAAAGTGACAAAGTAGCAGGTGGTTCTATACGAAGGAAACTACAGATTTGTAAAAGGTGGGTTACTTACGATCTAAGTGACATTTTAACCGGACAGACTACTGTAAAAGCAGAAGATTGTGGACATGACAAGGGCATGTGGTTAAACTTTACCAAAAGAGACAGCGGGAAGGTTATGTGACAAAGGACCTCATTACAAGTTTGGTGGTCTGTCGACCACCATGGTGGTAGTGGCCGTCCAACCGCCATCTAAATGGTGGTCGAACCACCATATAACGAGTCATGCAGGCCTATGGAGCAAAGACCGCCGCAGTCCCGCTGCCCCCATCATGCACCACAGAGTGTCGCAATCATAAGGCTTTACAAAATGATTGGTGGAGGCTATGTTGCCTCCGGACACATTACGAGGTTGCACACCGCCATTGTGTTCATGGCGGTCCAACCACCACGTCCCAGAAGGCGGAAACGGGGACTATAAATGGAGATACTTACCAATAGGCAGTCTTACATGTCCACTGCTGCCATGGAATGCATCAAACATGTCCTGCCGCTGTTGCTGAATATCATTGGGGCAGAATAGCCATGGCATGGTAGGCGAAACCGACCATAAGTACACTCACACCTACCTGTGTCATTAACTGTAACACCAGCTTGTTGCACAGTTGTTCACATCATATGGAGGTCACGCTATGGGCACCAAGTCCACGTCTCACTGTCTCCCAGGTCAGAAACAGACATAAAGATGGACACCTTCACAGCCACAATACACCCCCTTTGGGAAGGTCACTCACACTACACTGCAAAACTACACAGAAACACACAGCCGCATATCTCAGGCACAGGGATAGTGAAGGCTACCCAATATTGTCTCACACATCACAAGTAACACACCAACATTGCATATGCAAATACAACTCACATACTCACGTTCCTCAAAGACCATGGACTGTTGTTACATACAACACACATATGTATGGATGTGGCATGGAACACAAACACCACTACCTTTAAACAGCCCTGTAATGGACACACACATCACACACACCACAGTTCACTATGCTAATAATACCTGCACAACAGGGTTCGGGCATCAGGGGCACCCAAGGAAGGAAAAGGCCCTATATGTGTCACAGGGACAAACAGTAATAGACCCAAAGGAAAAGCCTATCTGCACAATGTGGAAGTGCAAGTCAACAAAGCACATACAACTTCAATTGCATGGGACATACTTCTGCTAGCTGCAAGGCACACACAGCTAAATGGATGCATGCACAGGCAAATGCAAACAAAGCTAGCACAACAACAACAAAACTCAAGATGACACACATCAGATGAACACATAAGCCACATGAGGGGGACAAGTCTAACCCCATACATGCTCACATTGGACAACGCAAGATAAAATACATACCACAACAAACAAGTCACAATGCCATGACACCACCATTGCCAGAACACCCACATATCCATACACTCAACATATACCCTCGTCTTGGGGCATATTAGCAATTCCCACAAAGTCTCATACTACAAACACCAGCAAAAGGAGCAGCAAGCAGGCTGAAACACACACAACATTTGGCACACAACACAAGTCACTCAGAAACAACACAACAGTAGAAAAGAAATTGCAGGACAAAGGTGTACCCAATAAAAGAACTGTTTGTGTTTATTATAACCAATGGAATTAGAATAAAG
This sequence comes from Pleurodeles waltl, assembly GCF_031143425.1. NCBI lineage: Eukaryota > Metazoa > Chordata > Amphibia > Caudata > Salamandridae > Pleurodeles > Pleurodeles waltl. The sequence goes on along the minus strand of NC_090448.1, from coordinate 931,041,914 downwards.
GCCATTGGGAAGTCCATTTTGCTGCATAATAGCACAATGTTGTGCCATATCATGACTCCTAACTGTCATGGAACCTACACAGGAAGAGGCATCAAGGGGGCAGGCACCTCAGGGATCATTTGAAGAGGGGGGCAGATTTAGGAAGGGGTTTGCACTTGGGCTTGGGAGGGGTGGTCTTCTTTTTGTGAGGGGTGGGCTTCTTCCAGGGGGAGAGGTATGGGTGCTTGCAGGGGGTGCAGGAGAGGTCTTGGAGTTGGAAGGGAGCAGCTAGGAGGTGGGTAGCAGTCTCTTGGGTTTGGGATGGGGTTGGGGGAACAGGGGAAAGGGCAATGTCAAACATAAAAACTTTCTTAGGGACACGGGGACAGACATCAGAAGGGGGTCACGATTTGGTGGTGGAAGGAGTGGTAGTCTGCTGTGTTGGTGTGGATGTCATGGGTGTGTGCTTCTGGGAGGTATGCTTGTGTTTGTTGAGTGTCTGTTGGGTGGGTGTGTGACTGTGTTTGTGTGTCTTGGGGTCTGGGAGGCAGAGGTGCTGAGGGATGGAGTGCTGGATGTGTGTGTCTGTTGGGGTGGTGAATGTGGATATGCTGGATGTGGTGGATGTGTGTGTGTCTGTAGTTGTAGTGTCTGCGGGTGTGGTGCTTATGGTGGATGTCTGGAGGAGGTCTACTGGGGTGGTGTCTATGGGTATGATGGGTGTGGAGGGTATGTCACTGACTGTTGGTGTGGTGCCTGTGAGTATGCTGGGAATTATATGTGTCATGCTGGGGGTGGTGAGGGCGTCTAGGAAAGGTGTGACTATTGTTGTGTCTGAAGATGTATGTTGTTTGCTTGCCTGCCAGAGTGTTTTGTGCTGTGTGTGTTTGTGTGCGCTCGTCCTGAGTGTTAATGTTGATGCATGCGGATCTGTCTGTGTGCTTTGGCTAGGTAGGGGAAGCGGGATTTGGATTGGGAAGAGGGAGGTGAAGGGGGTATAGAAGGTAGTGGGTGACTGGCTGTTGTCAGTGTTGAGGCCAGAACCTGAAAAGAACTCTGTAGGCCAGACCGTGTACCATGAATGCCTTCCAGCAATGCATTGGTTTCTTGTGGTTGACTTGCCAATCCCTGGATGGCATTCACAATGGCTGTCTGACCAACAGAGATAATTCTCAAGAGGTCTCAATAGCCTCCTCATTGAGTGCAGCAAGGGTAACAGGGGCTGGGATGGGGGTGCTTGCAGCAAAGGAAACGACCACCCTCTTGGGTGAGCAGGCATTCCAACTGGGTGGGGAGCAACAGGGAGGGTGCTGTTAGAATAGAGGGTGGAGGATGAAGATGGATGGTACGAGGGAGATGCCCGATGGGTCTACCACCACTAGGGAGTGTCCACTGGAGGAAGAATTCGATGATGATTGTCAACACCAGGACAGTGCGCGCTCTGTGGGCGTCTAGAATGCAGGGGCCCAACACCCGCAAGATGGTGTAATTTATGCATTGTGATGATGTGTTGTTGTTTGGCCTTTTGCATTGCAGAATTCCATCCAGGGGATTCATTTTTAGGGTGCTTGTGGGTTCTGTACATTTGCAATGTGTTGGTGCGGACATTTGGGGTGTGTTGGGGTGTGGTCCCTTTCCGGGGCCTTCTGGAGACTTTCCCTGCAGCATGCCTGGGCGTGGTTCTGGGCTGGGCCAGGACTCTATGGAGGAGAGTCAGCCCAGCTTCCAGTGCTCACTGTTCAGAGGTCCCGGTGCAGAGCAGCAGCTTCTTCCTGAGCTCCTGTCCCTGCGGCCTATTTAGATTTTCCAGTCTTCTGCACTCATCTCTCATTGGGGATCACTGTTTCCAGGCGGTAAGACGGTGTTTGGACATTTCCCAACACCGTAATTGAGACATGCAACTCGTTTCATGAGCATTTAACTTTGTTGTTCATTGCGCGCGCGCTACCTTTTCTTGACATTTACATGGTGGCATTCGAATCGGCGAAACGCGCAATTCACTTCTCGTGTGTAATTCATGCTGTTCATTGTGCGCTACCATTTTCTGGCATTTACATGGTGGCATTCGAATCGGCAACACGCGCGATTCTTTCCTTGAGTGTTTTTTCATGTTATTCATTGTGCGCTACCATTTCTTGGCATTTGCATGGTGGCATTTGAATCGACAAGACGCGCGATTCTTTCCCTGAGTGCTTTTCATGTTGTTCATTGTGCGCTAACATTTCTTGGCATTTGTATGGTGGCATTTGAATCGGCAAGACGCGCAATTCTTTCCTCTTGTATAAATAATGTAAATTACTGTGCGCTACTATTCTAAGACATTTTCTTGGTAGCATTTCAAGTTGACACGTTGCGTGATTTATTCCTTGAATCTTCGTTGTGTGATTTCATGGTGCACAATCCTTTATGGTGTTTAATACTCATATAAAAATCTGCAATGTGCGCAATTCACTTCCCAATGTTTTTTCTGAGATGAACACAACAATACCAGAGTTCTAGATGTAATGCTGTGTGTTCCTGATATATATTCTTAAAAGGAGATTCATATGGTTGTTTAGAAATTGCTCAGAGTGTTTCCTGATTCTCATGCTAAAGAAAGTACTCGAATCTGAAAGTCCTATTTAACTTTTCCTGTTTCCTCCTCAGGCATTCGCTCATCTAAAGCCTAGTCAGTTTTAGGACTATTCTAGGGTTGTTCATGTTTTTCGGAAAAGACGAAGCTTAGAGTTGTAGCATGGTACTGATTTCATGAGATGTAATTTTGATGTTGTGTTTTAACCTTTTGCTTCCTACAGGTCTCCTTCCCAGCTGTTCCCGTCCTAATCCCCTTTTCCCCACTTGGACTCTCTTAGACTCTGTGATAAATCTAATCAGAGTATTGGAGCTGTCTTGTGGTGGAAGTGTTGGGAACGTGCACAGACCCCGAGGATCTGGTGACTCTGACAATGATGTTGATGTCGAGGACTCCCCCATGGCACTCCCATCGCCCTCCAGGCCACTGGGTCCCTCTGTGTCAGTGGTGTCATGACCCGAGGTCACTTTGACAGATGCTTCCTCACTCGGTTGTGCTCTATCTCCTTCACTTGCCAGTTCTGATGCTGCAAATACAAATAAAAATAAGGTCATCACATGTCCGTGATCACACTTGAACAACAGCTCTGATTAGCCCATACATGTGCCATACTATATGCATGCATGCCATCTGAACTGTCAACAGTTGTCCACAGGAAAAACAGGAACTCAAACAACTACAATTGCATGGCAGAGGTCGTGCAATCAAAATGGCCATACAACCTTTAGGAGACGCCATCAGCCTCAATGCTTTGCCCCATGGAGCAGACCACATTCACCTGTTGTCATACCCTAGTTGGCCAATGCAACATGCATTTCCACAGATCCCACACAAGGTCATGCACACATCTATTTGTCATATACATTAAGACCTAACAATGAGAACTGATGATACAAAATCATGCGTGTTGATGGCAATAGTACAATATCCCGGAGAAGGTGACATGGAAATATCCATGTCACAATGAAAACATATCAACAATGTACACTTCACCAAGTAGCATTTGTCCCAATAGAGTCTTTGAGGTAGTATTAATTAGATAGGCCACACATGTGGCATGGAAATGGACACTGTAAACATAATGTGCTATATGTCAATGAGAGCTGTCCTAAAATTCACAACACAATGAATCAGCAAGCCCCAAGGTAATCATCACTCATGTCTGGCACCCCTTATTATGGCATACTCTGAGTGCATCAGCAGAAGCCATTAGTCCCTTTAATTTTGGAGAGGCCCTGAGATTTGCAAGTACTTATTGAAGGCCCTCAAAGTGTTGCTGAATTGGAAGCTACATCACTCTCCCCACATTTTAACCATGCAACCCTAGATGTTTGCCTGTGGATGAATGCTTATACCCAAATACATGTGATACCTACAAAACTGCAAGTTACTCCCTGATTTATGTCAACAGTTAGGACACAAACCTTACCCATTGCACATGCACAGTGCATCTTTCCACTTGATGCCACAACAAGGGCATAGATATACACTTTGTGGCTCTAAATTCTAGGCCTACCTGTCATGTCTACATTGGTACTTCAGCAAAATGACAAGCTATGACAGGTGAGGATATTGGTCAGCAAATAAATAATGGTGACACTCTCCTGTATGTGGCACTACATAAAATGTAGTCCCATTGTAAATGTCCTATTCCACAAACAGTGTGCCATGCACATATATGTGAGGAAATCCAGATATCATCCCATCAACATAGGTCGACCATGTACGAAACTGCCGCTCACAAATGTTTAATACAAAGAAAGGGGCACATTCTGACATGTACCCATTAGGAATGTTGGCAACCGTCCTGGCACATAAATCATATCAATGGACATTCCCCACTTACCAAGGGAAAGTAATGATCTATAGCTGCATCCAAAGAACAATGTAAGCCCTGTCTCATGTCTGTTGGACATCTTCACATTACAGACTGCATTGAGACACCAGCACCCATCATACACTGAACACAACTAGACTCTGGGTGGCAGATGCCACATTTATCCAGGCACATGGCAGAGAACAGCGATCCATCACCTACTTACCTTTGGTCTGGGACATTTAGGAGAAGTGGTCTGTTGCATAGATATTACACCAACTGAAACAAAAAACAGTACTTGATTGATCAATGTACACCGCCATATGTCGTCCCTGCAGAGCAAGTGGTTTGTGGGCTCCACCCAGTTGTGTCCTTGGTCCCTGGAACAATAGGCAAGGCACATCACTATACAAAACATGGCTACACAAACAATCACTCATCTTCTGTGTAACACATGGCTCATTCCTAATTGTCAGTGGGAGCAGTCTGAACCTGACTGAATCACTTGGTAATGGGACAGACAGGAATATGCCCTGTACTCACCCCCTTGTGGCTGCTGTGCTGCCCTCAAATGCACATCAAGTTCCAGATAGGCCACCCCCAGGATACGGGCCATTAAGAATGTTATGGTCTGACGGGCACCCACAGTGTGAGGACACCTGCAGTTGGGCCTCCACAATCTTCCAGGCCCAGCGTCTCAGGTCCTCCCACCTTTTTCTGCAGTGGGTGCTCCTCTGGCTGTGGACCCCCAGGGCCCTCGCCTTCTTGGTGATGGATTTCCATATTCCCTTCTTTTGATGGACGTTTACCTGCATGGATGCAAAAGACAAATCAAGAGATCATGCTCACAAGTCTTGTCACAAATTGTTGTGTCACATACATGTCAATAACATCAAGCTAGAACTTTTCTATTTTTCAATACTCACCAAGTGTGACACATACAAGCCAATAAGTACAGGACCATGACTGCAGACACACATTTTCCGATCTGCAGACCAACCCACCACCCAGCTCAGGCACCACAATGACTAAGCAAGCTTACTGACATCATGTGGGCCATGCTCTAGCAACCTGACTGCGATGTGAGCCACTATGAGACACATCACACCTCAAATGCGGACTCATGCCACTTCAGGGGGTGGTGTTCTGTTTTATGTACATGGACCACAGAACACGCTTTAAGACATATGTTTTAATCCTAAAGAGATAGCATCCAACAAACAAAGGCATGAATTGTCTAGTTTCTGCTCTTTGACCAAGCTACTGAGTCACGTATCATGGCCTCCCAGGAATTAACACACTGTCTGCACTGTGGGAATGTAATTTATGCAAAAAGCCTGCACAGGACAAATATGACCTGTGTGAAGGTGACAACAGGGCTGTGGGAGTAAGGGACCTGCCATGGGTCAAAGCCACACATTGACGATAATGCTAAGTGCACATGTTGACTAGACATTAACTTATCTCTGAACCTGTTTACAATCTATTCAAAGAAATGAAGCATTCTGGGCAGGATATTCCACCAGAGACACATATTGCCCACATGACAGGATCTGCTGGGGGTACAGGTAGTGGTCACATTGTCACAGTTGTATAGCCACAGTGATTCCAACCCAGCCTAGACTAGGACCCATACTGGGAAATACATGTGACATGCCCTGGTCTCTGCAATCTGAGTAGACAGAATCTACATGACACTACATTCTCATCACTTCCATGCATGACAGTGCATCATGTAACCAACAGCAAATCGGCATGGGGTGTGTGTGGCAACCAGAAGGGCAGACAGAGTCATGATAAGCCTACAAAAATAGTCTAGCAAGGGTGGATGTGTGAGGAAATCTCTGTGGCACCATATACATTGCTCCCATTACTCTCAACTGGCTCATACAACATGCATACTCAGCTCATGCTGTCATGCACATACATGTTGTCTGACACATGCAACAATCTTGAGTAAAGAGATGTAATGGATGGCAGTAACATCTTCTCACATAGTTATGTACACTCAACACAAGGAGGGTGTAGGAACGAAACAAACCCACAAGACAAAATGTGAATGAACTCAACATATTGCATTGTCTACCAGTACCTGCACATTGACCCTCCCATTGATGCCACACAAACTACACCTACAGGCGTATGAGTAGTCACACCTTGGCCACAATCTAACCTGTGAGGAGGAAGGGGTGGTGAAGTACAGAGAAAACTGTACACTTGCGGTACCTGCTTCTCTGGGGCACCATAGAGGTGTCCATACAGGGGTAGGACCTAGTACAGCAGCTTCTCCAGCTCCTCTAGAAAAAATGCATGGGCCCTGTCACCTGCTGGACTTGGCATGATTGCTCCCAGAGGTGGTATACAGCAGCTAGGTAGTGGAGATCTTGCTGGCAACAGTGTCAGGAGTCAAGTGAGTGATTCTGCAGAACATGACGGTCACGTCTGCCACGTACATGGTCGTCACCGCCTGCAGACACAGCCATTGGCCCGAGACCACCACTGGCAATAACATTAGCCAATGGCCGTGCCCACTGCAGCTGCAACTGCCACCCACAATGACGGCTTGCACCGGCGGTTGTATGCCGTTCCTAATGTCAGTAGAGTGGGTCAGGCATTCAGCATTTTAGAGGCTTAAAATGTGGTATTGGGCTTCACTAACTTCATCACACCTCCAAATATGTTGTTTTGAGCTCCCAAACATGCATATCCTGTCTTGTCATGTAGGTCCTACTACTCAAACACCATTGTAGTATGTTGCAGGGCACAGATGGTACTTTACAGTGGGACACAGTCCACCCCATCAAAGATCATTTCTCCAGTTAGGATATCCAGTCGCATTACGAGGGACATTTGTGATGCACATAATTGAGTTTGGTCCAGATACACATTATGGATATGTGTGGCAAAACGTTGGGTTCACATGCAACCCTTATGTTATTAGCAGCTGTGATGTGTACTGGTTGCCATGTCTATCCCTTCTAAATTGACTTGTCACATGTTACCATTGACATGCATTATGTATTTAGCTGGGAGCGCAATGTCTAATGTTAGAACCCATTTCTTGTCATATATAGGTACCCAGGGAGAGGGAGGATGCATCAACCACCTGTCTACCTTCCACTGCCAGACCATCAGACCATGGAAGAATGACACATCCTACTCCTATATTGTCTGAATCGGCAAACAATAATCAGTTGGAGCCAGATCTGATGCCAGCAATCAGTCATGCAAACTGCATACCACCCATTGTGCAAGTCATGTCAGTGTTGCACTTCTTAGCCACAGGGTCCTTCCAACATACAGTGGCCCAAACTGGTGGTATGTCCCAACCCATGACTTTTATGGTTTTGTACCCATCCCACATGTGGTGGGGGCTACAGACGGCACACAACTTGGCTTGGTCCCACCACATGCCAATGAACAAGTATACTGCAACAGAAAGAACTTCCATCCATCAGCGTTCAAGTTGTATGTTTGCCAGATTTGTCCATTTCCCAGGTCTGTGCCGTTATCTGGGTTCAGTCCATGATTCCTTCATCATGCAAAACAGCACTGTTCCCCAGCTCATGTCACAACTGTCCTCAGAGAAGACCTGGCTGGTTGGTAAGTCACATCTGTCCTGTTTGTCTGTGCGCAATGTCTGGTGCCACAATTATGATGAGAGGGACACATTGTTGCACATATGTCCCATTCCTTTACAGGAGACTGTGCATCCAAACCGTCCTTGATTGTTGACATCATTAAGGAATCCAACGATGCCAGGGGCAGTCAGCTTCAATGAGGACCCTGTAAGAACAAAGCGAGTAGTGGAGTGGGGTTTTGCGCCCCTGAAAGCCAAATTTAGGTGTCTGGTCCTGACAGCTGGAGCCCTCCTATACTCACCTGGAAAAGTGTGTCAAATCACTGTGGCATGCTGCATGCTCCACAACAATGCCCAGCGGAGGACAATCCAGTACATCCCAGAGGAGGGGTGGCCTGCAGGGCCACCGGGTGAAACTCCTGAGATGCTAAGTGAGGATCACAGTGGTGAAGAGGAAAGAGCTGACGTGTGGAAAGATCTCATCAATAGCTATTTTTCTTGAGTGTAAGTATGTCATATGATGTAATGACTGTGACTGTACGAAGAACTGTAGCTGCAGATGTGTTTCATCATTGCAGGCCACAGTGCCTGTGCCACAACACTGACATAGGCTTGTGTCATAGCACCAGGTGCAAGGTCAGTGGATCATGATGGGCCTCTGATCAGGGACTGTTGTACTGCCCTCTGTCTTTCCCTTGGTTTATGTTGTGTTGGATTACTTTGGTTTGGTATGTGATAAGGCTCAAGCTGTTGACACCATTCACTTTTTTCTTCACTTATTCTACAAGACAATGTCTGATGAGGCCCCTCCTTTCGTGGTCTGGTGGGCTGTACCTTGCTATATGTACTTTGACACAATATAATTCAGCTGTCCAAACGTCTGGACTGTTTGGTGTGACCAGACACTTGTAGCAATGTGTTTATATGTGTGTTGGTAATCCTTAGTAGGACACTGTCCCTGTAACATATCCCTCCTTGCATTAGTATATTGTGTCTCCCATATTTGCTTCACATGGTCTTACTTCTCTAGATAGCAAAATGTAGAACAGAAGCAAGCATACAATTACTTTGTAATAGGTGGATTTATTGAAAGTTTGTGTATTAAAATTTAATTCGGGCATGGTTGAAAAGAACAGTGAAGGATTTAGTCATGCTGATGAAATCATTGGAGTAGATTCCACACAATTGTAAAGGTGTTTAAAGAACAGTAAACAGAGTGTATATATGACACACAAAGGAAGTTGTTTAGGAAGCGGTCACTTGCAGGCAGTGGTGGGTGTCTTGCTATCTGAATCTCATGGAACCTTTGCTGGGCGTCCCTGCTTGCGTGAGGGGGAGGTCTGCAGCTAAGGAGGCAGTGGTGTCTGGGATAGGTTCTTCCCCGACAGGGCCTCCCTTCCAGAGGCTGGCACAGATGAAGGGTCTGATGTTGCTGCGTCAAAGGAAGTGGTTGATTGTTGTTGACGATCCCTGTTCAAGGTACTGTTAATGTCCCTCAACACCCCTGTTAGGGAGGCCTTGTTGGTATTGTGGACCTTCCACTGTTCACACATATCCCTATGGATGTCCCTTTGCAGCTGCTTGATCTCCCTGAGTTCTGCAAGTACCAGGCCCATCAGGCCTTAGAATTTCTGATAGACTCCAAGACGTGGCTGATGAGGTCCTGGCCAGGAGAATACCCAGTAACCTCATCCTGCTGGCTCACAGCATCACTCCCACGTATCCTACTCCTAGAGGCATGTGCCCTTGCTTCAGGATGCACCTCCCAATGGTTCCAGGACCATCATTGTCCAAGGTGCTGTGCTGCATTCAAGATCCAGGACTGGGGCCCAAGATGGTAGACGCTGTCCCAGGAACACAGGTTAGCGGACAGGCGATGATGTGACCACAGTGAGAATCACTATTGGGGTCTGACCAGGTAGTTCAGATGTGCCTGAACTATCCTTCACATTGAAACATCCAGGAGTGTCTTCTTAACTGAGGGCTTCATCCCTCAGTGTAGTGGCAGTCTCTTAAGTGGCCTCTTTGTGCCCACTGGCAGCTCGACCTGTTGATGTGAAACATACAATGTTACTGGTTGTATTGTAACATCTACCTCCCAAAGTTTATAGTGACACCCATGCCATTGGTTGTACTGGCCTGAGATTTGTGAAGCATGCCAATTCCATTCAAGTCAGACAGCTGTTGAATTGTGCAGGTCATTAGCATGTGGGAGGATGGACTGAGAATTACATCTTGTCACCGGTGCAGGCAGAACAGTGGCTGGGCAGGATGTGGCTTTGACCATTTTGGGGCCTAGCTGATTGTCAATCAGGAGGATCCAGGAGTTTGTTGCATATGTGATTGGAGTCATCATGTGGTCAGTGCAGTGTGACTGTGTCTGCTGCAAATACCATTCTGATGATGGATGTTAAGGCCTTTGTGATCACTTTTTTCACACTGGGTAAGGTGTCCTTCATGTCCTCAATAGTTTCATCTTAGGTTAGTTGTTCACGAAGGAGCTAGTTGGCCAGACACATCTCTGAGCTGAGCATCATCTGTATTATGGTCCCTCCCAGGTGAGTAAACCTCAATTGAGAGTAAGCAGGCAAGGGTTTTTGGACAAGTGACTACTGTTCTGCTGTTTTTAGTAACTTGAACAGTGCCTCCTGGAAGTTGCAGTCATGTCACTCTCTCTGCTTCCCAGAACTTAACAATTGGTATCCTCCCAGGTGAGTACACTTCATTTGAGAGTTCACTGACAGATGCATTGTGACAAGTGGACACTGGGCTGGTGATTGTAGTTAGAGAGACAGGGCCTTTTGGGCTTTGCAGTCATGTCACTCTCTCTACTCGCCAACACTTGACAATTGGTAGCCCCCAGATGAGTACACTTCATTTGAGAGTTCACTAACAGATGCACTGGGGCAAGTACACACTGGGCTGATGAGCGGAGCTACAGGAACAGGCCCTCTTGGGAGTTGCCGTCATGTTAATCCCTGTACTACACAGAGTATACAAATATCCACTTCCATTGAGAGTTGAGGAACAAGGGTATTTGGTGCAGTATACAAATATCCTCCCAGGTGAGTACACTTCCATTGAGAGTAGTGGAACAATGGCATTTGGACAAGTAAACACTGGGATTGTGTTTAGAGTAAGAAAGAGAGAGCCTCCTAGCCTTGGCAGTTATGTCACTCCCTCAATTTAATACATAAGAGAAATGTCATCCAGGTGAGTACACTTCATATGTGAGTTTCAAAACATGTCTTTTGGAGAAGAGAACCCTGTACTGGTGGTTAGAGTGATAGTAAAAGAGTCTCCTGTGATTTGGAGTCATATGAAGTATACACAGTCTACAAATGGTTTGCTCCCAGGTGAGTACACAGCAATAGAGATTTATGACACAGGGGTCTTTGGACACGCGAACACTGTGCTGGTGGTTGGAGTTACAGAAACTGGTCCTGCTGAGAGTTGCAGTCATGTCACACTCTCTAGTGTAAACAATATACAAATGTATGCTTCCAGGTGAGTACACTAAAATTGGGAGTTAACAAACAAAAATATTAGATGAAGAAGACACTGGGCTGACTGAGTAGAGTTACAGTAACAGTGCCTCCCGGGAGTTGCAGTCATGTCTGTTCCTGTACTATGCACACTTGACAAATGTTATCCTCCCTAGTGGGTACACTACAATTAGGAGTTAACAAATAAGGGCATTTGGTGAAGAGGACACAGGGCTGGCTGAGTGGAGTTACAGTAACAGTGACTCCTGGGAGTTGCAGTCATGTCAGTCCCTGTACTACACACACTTGACAATACTTACCCTCCCAGGTGGGTACACTACAATTGGGAGTAAACAAACAAGGTTATTTGGTGAAGGATACACTGGTCTGGTGTTGTGAGTTGTAGAACAATGCCTGCTGGGAGTGGTAGTCATGTAACTCCCTGCAATACACACACTATGCACAGATGACCCCCAGGTGAGTGCACTTCAATTGTGAGATGCCAGACAGAGGTCTTTCAACAGGTGGGCAGAGGGCTAGAAAGTGGAGTAACAGTGAAGGGTCCAAAAGGTGAACATTGAGCATGCATGACATAACATTTTAATGAAATTTTTAGTGTTGTGACATACCAGACTCCACTCACCCAAGTATTCCTAGCAAGCCCTCAGAATCCAGGATGGCCTAGACCTTCTCGTCCCAGGGATAGAGTTCAAATGGGGCAGTCTTCTTGGCCTGCAGCTGGTGCCTGGAGACCAGAGAACAGACCTTGCCCCTGAGGTTGTTCCACCTCTTCCTGATGCCCTCCTTTGTGCCCAGGGTGGTTCCTACAGCATTCACTCTGTCAACTATCCTGTCCCACATTTCCATTTTCCTGCTGCGAGGTGTGTGCAGGACTTGTGCTCCAAAACTTTTTGGCTCTACTCTTATGATTACATCCATAATGATTCTTAACTCTTCATCTGTGAAATGTGGATTTTTGGAACGTGACATGGTGGGGTAAAAAAGGAATATTGAAATTCAGAAGAGTGACTGTAACTTACTAAAGAGGAGTAGTGCAAAAGGGTGTGACTGGACAAAAGCTTGTTGCAGGGTGTTTTATGGGATGGTGAAAAAAGAATGGTTCCTAATATCTGTACAGTGTGGGAAAGAGTTGCTCTGTCTTGCTGGTTCTTGCTGTGTAAAAGCAAAGGATTGTGGTGTGTGAAGGGGTGTGTTTTATAGCATCCTTTGCAGGTGTGTCCAGTGTGGCAATGTGTGCCAGCTGTGTTGTTTTCAAATGTATCCAATGTGCAGTTGTGTATTACTTTGGTGACCGCTAACTGGCATGGGTCAGACTGCCATTGACTGACCGGCATGGGTGCCCGCCACAGCAACTTTGGACTTGTAATATGGTCAGTGGTTGGTTGTGTTGTCAGGAGTGGAATTTGCACTGCCTATTTCTGGACTTCTGTGCCACTGCCTGTCTGGCATTTTTATTTATTGGTTAGCAGTCCTGCCTGTGTAACTCGTAATACTGCAATCTGTGAGACCACAAAATCGGCGTTCTTTTCAGGACCACCAACATGGTAGTCTGGCGGTCTGGCGGTCCGACCGCCAAACTATTGAGGCCCAGAGTGTTTGTTAGAATACTAAAAGCAGCTGCTGGAGGAGGTGGGGAGAGATTGTAACTTGATCAAAGGAATCATCCTGGGTAGAGTCAAACAGATGATGAGGTTCCCTGCTAGATAGGGGATAATGATATTTTTGTTGTCATTGTTGGTGTGTGTTTGCCACCTGTAAATCAAAGCTAAGTAAAACTTCTTTGTACAATATTCATGGGGTTATAGGTATATTTTCTTAATTAAGGTACAAGACCAAATTATATTTAATTTCATTTCATTTCATCTAATAATTTAATTTACTTTCATTTATAGCATGTTAAATATTGTCAAACTTCAGCCTCCTGTAACATCATCATGTATTTGACTTATATTTCCCTGTTCGTGGTCTCGGCTTAAGGCCCTCACTACAACCCTGGCGGTCGGTGTTAAAGCGGTGGTAATACCACCAACAGGCCAGTGGTAAATAAAATGGGATCACGACAACAGCGGAAACCACCAACACAGACAGCCACTTTAACACTCCGACCGCCACGGCGGTAGCAACAAACACCGCAGCGGTCACCACCAACAGACAGGCGGAAGACAATGTACCGCCCACCCCATCGCAACCTGCCAATCTGCCAGCTTTTCCGGGGCGGTATCAATGCCATCAAAAGCACAGCGGAAACAGTGTTTGGAAGGGAAACCACTCACCTCACAACACTCAAAGAAGAACCAGGACACCATGGAGCCCGAGTTACAGGTCATGCCCATGCTGGTCTACCTCCTCATCTACCAGGTATACCAAAGGTGGTGGCGACGACCACGGTGAGTACTGCACCTAGTACACAGGGGAGGGGGGGAGGAAAAAGAGAGTGACACATATGCAACACGCAACACCCCGACCCTCAACCTCACCCACAACACCATACACACAAAAACATGCAGCAACATTACATTTACACCCCGTTACCCCCTAGAAGAAGGCAAGGACAAAAGGAATAGAGTTAAATTAGTGTAAATTTAGAAATAGGCAGATATACGTAATGATTATAAAAACACTATCTACAAAAATATACAATATGTACATAAGGCCGTACATTGTCCGCTCCAAATGTCTGAGGGTCACTGGGCCAAAAATCATGTGCCAAGCCCACACTTGACTCCTGCCTCAATACGAAGAGAACACTGCAGGGGCATCAGGTCAAAAGCACACAGGCACCTCAGGGGGATGGGGAAGGGTGGGGCACCTCAGCCAGAAGATGGAATAATGCCACTGCTCCTTCGAGGGGGCTCCATGCCAACAGTGATGTCCTGGGGAGTGCAAGGCCACAGTCTCTCAAGTGGGTGGTTTGCCCACTGCTTGGTCCTGGGGAGCGCAAAGCCACAGTCTCGCAAGTGGGTGGTCTGCCCACAGCCTGGTCCTGGGGAGTGCAAAGCCACAGTCTTTTAAGTGGGTGGTTTGCCCACTGCTTGGTCCTGGGAAGTGCAAGGCCACAGTCTCTCAAGTGGATGCCTTCTTCCACTGGTTCTGGAGGGGACCTTGTGCCCAGTGTGCTTCATCCTCCCAAGGATAGGGTGAGTGGATGCCTTTCTCCAATGTTCTGGAGGGGGTCTTGTGCCCAGTGTTCTTCATCCTGCCAAGGAGGTGCTGAGTGGATGGCTTCTTCCACTGGTTCTGGAGGGGGCCTTGTGCCCAGTGTGCTTCATCCTGCCAAGGATAGGATGAGTGGAATCCTTTCTCCACTGGTTCTGGAGGGGGCCTTGTGACGAGTGATGCAGCACTTGGGTGGTGGCAGTTCACATTCCCTCACCTGGGTGTCATAGACAGCACGAGAGCTCCAGGGACCAGGTTGCATGATAGTCCATGGAGGCAGGGCTAGACTCCATGCTGCGGCGCCTAAGGCTGCAAACTGGTGGTGTTGCTGGTGCTGGTGGGGGTGCTGTCAATGGTGGTGTGAGGCTCCAGCCTGTCTCCTGCAGCCTCGGATGGCCGCCCATTGGGGGCTGATGGTGCTCGTTGTGGTCCTAATGTCAGTGGTGCAGGTGGCGGTGCTTGCTGTGGGGCTGCTGGCGGTGCTAGCCTTGGTGCAGGTGCCGGTGGTGCCAGTGTTGGAGGTAGGGCCCAGCTCTTCTCCTGAAGCCTCGGATGGCTGCCCATTGGGGATGCTGTTGCTGACAGTAGTGGTGGCAGCGGCTGTGCAGGAAGTGGGGCTTGCGGCGGGGCTGCTGGCGGTGCTGCCCGCGGTGCAGGTGGTGGGGCTGGCGGTTCTGTTGGTGGGCACCAGGCCTTCACCTGCAGCCTCCAATGGCTGAAGTGCCTTGCCTTGGGTTTTCTGCACCTTCCTCACCTTGGCAGATGCTGTTGTGACCTTGGCTCTGGCAGCTGGAGTTTTGGATGAGGCCTTGCTGGGTGGGTCGTGCTCCTTGCTCTTGCTGCATGTCCTCCCCTTCTTCACCTTGGCAGGTGGCGGAATGGTTTGGTCCTTTGCAGGGGTTGGTGGCACACTGGCTGGCCTGACGGGTGCCCCCTTTGAGCCTCTGGGAGTTGGAGGTACCACAGCGGACTCCGACATGGTGGCTGAGGTGCTGGCCTGGGTTCTGGACACCTTGGCCCAAGGGGAAGGACGGGGGGGAGGGGTAGAGAACAGGTCAATGTTTGCCAGGAAAAGCTTTTTAGACACACTGGGGCGGAAAGAGGGAGAGTGTGTGTTGATTTGGGTGAATGCTAGTCTGAAGGTGTGCTTGGGATAGGCTAGGGTTGAGGGGATTGGGACTGGATAGAGGAAGTTGGAGGGGGGAGGCTAGACACAGGGACAATGGCTGCCATCAGTGCGGAGGCCAGAGCCTGAAATGCTCTCTTTTGGGCAGCCACGCCAGAGCGAATGCCCTCCAAGTATGCATTTGTTTGTTGCAAATGCCTCTCGACACCCTGGATGGCATTCAGGATGGTTGACTGCCCAACAGAGAGGAATCTCAGGAGGTCAATAGCCTCCTCATTGAGGGCAGCAGGGCTGACTGGGGCAGGGCCTGAGGTGCATGGGGCGAAGGAGATACCCACCCTCCTGGGTGAGCGGACACAGTAAACACGCTGAGGAGCTGCTGGGATGGCTGGGCTGGTAGAGGGGTGGCAGCTGTACCTGTTGTTGGGGTGGGCACAGAGGTGTCTGCCACCGCCAGGGAGCTTCCATCAGAGGAGGAGTCGCTGTCTGTGGTCTCCCCTCCTGTCCCCGTCATGGTGCTCCCCTCTCCCTCTATCCCACTGGTGCCCTCACCCTCTGTGGATTCGGCCTCCAGGCCCATGTGGAATGCAGCTCCCTCCGTCGCTGGTGCCTCTGCTCCTCTGCCAAATGATGCTAATGCACACAAGGACAGGATGACAGTACAAAAAGCGGGGGGGAGAAAGACAGAGGATACACTTTGTCAATGCCAGCAACACCACTACCGTTGGCAGACACAACACACAGGGAGCAGCTCTATGCTCTAGGCCATGCCCAACCAGTTACTAAGATAGTCACCAGCCCATGGGGTACAACACCATCAGCTGCACACCAGAAACCCACAGGACCCTGCCCAGTAGTAGATGCCCACTAAGACTATTGGAGTAGGAGTGCTTCAGAGCCTGCCCAATAAGGGACCTACCCTGGCATCTTCACCCTGACCTAGGGGCAACCATAGCCCACATCCCCCACCCAGGTACCTCTTAACGCTCGCAAAGTCAGGAGCCAGATTCTGTACTCATCCCCTTGTGGCTGCTGTGATGCCTTCAAGCGCCCATCCGACTCCGGGTAGGTGACAGCCAGGACGCGGAACATCAGGGGGGTCATGGTGCGACGGGCACCCTTTCCTCTTTGGGAGGCCAGCCCCAGCTGGGCCTCCTCTGTCTTTTTTGCCCAGCGGTGCAGGTCCTCCCACCTCTTGCGGCAGTGGGTATTCTGCCTGTCAAAGACCCCCAGGGTCCGCACCTCCTTGGCGATGGCATGCCAAATACCCTTCTTCTGGTGGGCGCTAACCTGCAGAAAAGGGAATTAGTCAACCATCCGGACCGTCAGACTCATGGCCCACCAGATCCCTCCCATCCCCTGATGCACATATATTGTCCACCTTACATGCTGCCCTCTGGCCAGGACGCCTCTGCCCCCTCACATGTGGCTTACATACACAGCACTCCACACATTCATGACCCACGCATCATGCTCACAGTGTACTCACCTGTTTGTCTGGAGGACCGTAGAGTAACATGTACTGGGGTAGGACCCCATCCACCAGTTTCTCCAACTCCTCCGCAGTGAAGGCAGGGGCCCTTTCCCCAGACACATGAGCCATTGTCGCTTCCAGACACAGGTCTCAGCAGCACTTGAAGTGTAGGTCCGCTCCTGTTGGAGGTCAGATAGCAAGTGAGTGAATAGATAGAAAATGGTGGTGACGTCCACGTCGGTACGTACTGTCACCGCCGGCGTAAATCGCCATTGGCTCCTGGAACACATAGGGCCCAATAATAACCAATGCGAAGTTGCGCAGCGGTCATTGACAGCCTACCGCAATGGCGCACAAAGCCAGCGCTATTACATAATTTCCACTCGTTCCTCCTCACAGGTCAGGCATCCGCCATTTCAAGGGAGGGCACAAGGCATCCACCTAACTGCGTCACAGCAGACATTGGCGCGGCAACTGACAGTCGGGTTCACATTTTGTTTCTGTAAAGTAAACAAATCTTCATTAGTGCAAAAGATGTGGGAATATGTCCCTCTGCTCACCGTTCGCTTCCATAGGTTTCAACTGCTGAGGCTGAATATGAGATAGTGGCATCCTCTGGTGTACAGACCCTTGGTGGACCTTGCGACAATGGAGGACAGACACATTATCATTACATACAGACTTGATTGGGCCACCATCAAAGAACTGTGTGCCCAATTGGAGCAAGACCTTATGTCAGCTATCCGCCAGCCCACAGGTATGCCCCCTCCAGTGCAGGTCCTGCCAGTGCTCTATGTCCTGGCAAGTGGTTCCTTCCAAACAACAGTGGCCATGGCATCAGGGATGTCTCAGCCAATGTTCTCCAACGTGTTGACCAGAGTGTTGTTTGCCCTGCTGAAACACATGTGCAGCTACATCGTGTTCCCCAGGAGGAGGATTTGGCCACACTGAAAGCTGATTTTTATGCCCTGGTTAATATCCCCAACATCATTGGTGCGGTTGATGGTACACATGTGGCATTTCCCCCCCCCCCCCCAGAGAAATGAACAAACTTTCAAAAAATCACTCTCTGAATGTGCAGATGGTGTGTTTGGCGGACCAGTACATCTCCCATGTGAATGCCAAATATCCTGGCTCTGTGCATGACGCCTTTATCTTGAGGAACAGTAGCATCCCATATGTGATGGGCCAACTCCAGAGGCACCGGGTGTGGCTAATAGGTGAGCCAAAGTCCCCACCCAGTATAAGTTGGTGTCTGGCTATGGGGTTGTCCCTAAGGGTTAGTGTGTGTCTAACATTTGCCCCTCGATATTTGCAGGTGACTCTGGTTATCCCAACCTCTCATGGCTACTAACCCCAGTGAGGAATGCCAGGACAAGGGCAGAGGAACGTTACAATGAGGCACATGGGCGTACAAGGAGGATTATTGAAAGGACCTTCGGCCTCCTGAAGGCCAGGTTCCGGTGCCTCGATCTGACAGGTGGCTCCCTGTACAACTCACCCAAGAAGGTGTGCCAGATCATCGTTGTAGGTTGCATGTTGCACAACCTGGCCTTGAGACGCCTGGTGCCTTTTCTGCAGGAGGATGTGCCTGGAGATGGTCTTGTGGCAGCGGTGGAGCCTGTGGACAGTGAGGAAGAGGAGGCAGAGGAAGAAGATGTTGACAACAGAATAAGTATAATTCAGCAGTACTTCCAGTGACACACAGGTAAGACACTCTAAGTTCACTTTACATTTCAGTTTTCTGTTGGACATTGTACATGGTAGCCTGATTTCCCCATGTCTATGGCCACTTACTGTACCCTTTGGCATCTCTATTTTCAGATCTCTGTTCCCTACTCTGGCTCCTGCTATGTGTACTGCTGCCCACCAAAGGTCATTCCAAAGTATATTTCACTGTACAGTTGAGTTGCAATGCTTTGATAATGTTGTACTAATACATTTGTGAATCATTTGACAGACTCCAGATTAGTATTTGTTCCAGGGGTGTTTATTTAGGTGCTCATAAGTAGAGGAGGATGTGCAATGGGCAGGGCTGATTGTGGAGGAAAGTCCAGGGTAGAGTCCAGTCTCTTGTTATCACAGGTGCATTGTCCAATGGGCCATAGGAAGGGGAGTAATGGCAGTTCAAGGTGGACAGGGTGACAGAGTGGGACAGAAGGGTGACAGTCAGGAGAGTCTCATTTCCTGTTGGGGTCTTGGAAATTTGTTCTCTGGCTTCTGCCTGGATCGCAGGGACCATTCGTGGGGTGGTTCTCCTTCTGCAGGGGGTGGGGTGCTGGTGGCCTGTTGTTCCTGTGGCGGGACCTCCTGTCCTCTAGCGCCGGAAGAGGTGGAAGGCTGTTCATTGGTTTGGCTAGTGTCAGGCGCCCGTTGTTGTGCCACTGCCTCCCTCATGGTCTTGGCCATGTCAGCCAGCACGCCTGTAATGGTGACCAGGATGGTCTAGATGTTAGTTAGGTCATCGCTGATCCCCAGGTACTGTCCCTCCTGCAGCCGCTGGGTCTCCTACAACTTGTCCAGTATCTGGCCCATCGTCTCCTGGGAATGGTGGTATGCTCGCAGGATGTTGGAGAGTGACTTGTGGAGAGTGGGTTCCCTGTGCTTGTCCTCCCATGTCCCACAACAGTCCTCCCAGCTTCCCTTTTGTCCTGTGCCTCTGCCCCCTGAACCGTGTGCCCACTGCCACTCACTCCAGGTCCCTAATTGTCCTGTGTTTGTGGGGTTGCCTGTGGTCCCCGTGGTGGTGGACACACTGCTGATTGACGTGTCCTGGGGTTAGTGGCATGGGCCCGCTGGCCCGCTAGGTGGGTGCTGTGCTGATGTTTCCTGAGGGGGAGGCTCTGTGGTGGTTTGGGACTGTGGCTGGTCACCCGACAGTCCAGAGGTCCCTGATGGGCTAAGTTGGTCATCCTGATCAAGGCGTGCAGAGCTGCTGTCATCACTGTGGGCCTCTTCAGCGGGGGGACTTGATGTAGCTGGCCCCTCCTGTCCGGTGATGTTGAGTATGGGTCCTGTGGGGATGCAAATGCAGTGTTAATGTTTCTGCGTGTACCATCTTGTGCATGGGTGTGTTTCCCTGTATGGTTGTAATTTCCCTGTCAGCTTGGCCTTGTGTGAGTGTTGATTTTGTGGGCTGGGTGAGTCTCTCTACTGGGCATGCTGTGGTGACGGGTGTCCATGCAGGTCTGTGTTGGGGGTCCATGCTTTGGTGTTGCATGCAGGACTTGGTATTAGTATGGGTGTGTTGTGATAGTGGGGTATATGTGAGGTGGTGGAGTGAAGGGATGACGGTAGGGGTAGGAGTTTGTGATGGCATGCAGATAGAGGCGTGAAAGTAGTAAAGATGTGACTTACCAGAGTCCAGTCCTCCTGCGACTCCTGCGAGGCCCTCAGGATTCATTATTGCCAAGACTTGCTCCTCCCATGTTGTTAGTTGTGGGGGAGGAGGTAGGGGTCCACTGCCAGTCCTCTGTACTCCACCTGGTGTCTTGCAACCACGTAACGCACCTTCCCCCATAGGTCGTTCCACCTCTTCCTGATGTCATCCCTGGTTCTTGGGTGCTGTCCCACTGCGTTGAACCTGTCCACAAATCTCCGCCAAAGCTCCATCTTCCTTGCAATTAATGTCTGCTGCACCTGTGATCCGAATAGCTGTGGCTCTACCCGGATGATTTCCTCCACCATGAGCTCCTCCTCAGAAAACCTGTGATGTCTTTGGGGTGCCATGGAGGTGGTGTGTGTGTGATATGTGTGAGGATGTGTGGGGTGATGTGTCGGGTGATGTGTTGGGGTGTATGCTGTGAGGTGCGTGGATGGTGTATAGGTGATGGTGTTCTGTGGTTCTGATTGAGTGGGTGCTCCTGGCTTGTGTCTCTATGTGTTGGCAATCTTTTTTTTTCATTGAAAGGGTTGTGGGTTACGTGGGTGTGTGTTTTATAGTGGTGTGAGTGTGTGGGTGTGGTGTGTGTATGTGTGTCAGGTGTGTGTAGTTTGAATTGTCCAACGTGGTGGTGTTTTGTAAATGTGTGTGTATTTTGAGTCCGGCGATATGTACTGCCAATGGTTTACCGCGATTTAAAGACCGCCGCAATGATTCGTGGGTTGTAATACTGTGGGCGTATTCCTGTTGGTGTAACGGTGTGGCTTTGGCTAAAGCCAGTTTATCACTGACCTTTGGGCTGGCGGACTTGTGTGGGTGTCTGTCTTGTGGCAGAATTCTCAGTGTGGGTCATAATACCTGTAGCGGAATACCGCCGTGGGCACGGTATGTTGGCGCCCGTCAACACAGCGATAGGTGGCATTTACCACCAGGGTTGTAATGAGGGCCTAAGACTTTAACCTTTCTATAGGCTTGTAATGTCCCTTTACTTTCTTGTTAACCATTTGGTCTTATTTCTGATTCCTGGAGTACTAACCTCAACAGGAGTTCTTCCAAAACCTGTGCAATAGGGTAATTCCCAAATCCCCTTCCCTCCTTTTGTTTCAGTACCTCACTTTCACTTATGGCCTATGTAATTACATCATTCATCGAACAAGCTACTAGTGAGGGGTATTTTCCAGTGAATGGAGATCAGTCTATAGCGCAAGGGCTAGGCCAATGAATCTGTTGCTTACCCACTAGCTCTTGGTGCCAATAAATAGTCCTAATAGGCATACATACAGGGTATATGCAACTTCCTCTTTCAAGATAATCACCATATTTCTCCAATATGATGCTACTTCCCCACAGACACACACCATGTGAAGGAAATCTGCATCACGAAGGACACATCATGAACCTTTTTCCATGTTTATAGTATAAGAAAATGCCTCCTTTGAATGATGATCCCATTTTTTCAACTAAAGCTGATTTTTATTGACTGTATGTAAAGGGGGATTGCTAACCAGACCCCAGAGCTTGTACTCTGACCCCTAAAACATGTAGAAATTGGATATACTCCTGATTGGCATATTTAACTTACCCATGAGGCCCTAGTATATGATTCAATGTATACCCAGGGCCTCTAAGTTAAATGTCACTAGTGAAACGCAGCAAATAATGTGTGACCACTAAAGTGATGATGCAAAGCATCTTTCAGGCCTGCCCCTGCAGACTCGTTTGTGCAGTTTTAAAACCTGGACCTGGCAAAATAAACCTTTTTCTAGGCCTAAACCTTCCTTTTTAATACTTGTATGTTACCCCCAAGGTAAGTTATTTAAAAATTTGGACATGTTTATGTTCTGGCATTGAAGAAACTTCAAAGATATGTTTCCCTGTGTAAAGACTGGCTCTCTTGTAGCAAACCACTGGGTTACATTGTAATACCTTTTAATGTGTTTCTTCAGTTTGGGATTAGCTAGAAAAGTGATTCAAGAACTAATTCAAATAGTAATTGAAATTCCAATGTAATGGTCAAGTCAGTTTCTACACTACTATTTTAAAAATGACACTTTATGAAATGTGTCATTATATTGCCTTAAGCTGTATGCAATTTGTTTTCCAGTTTTCATTGTCACACAGGAGCTGAATGGCCTCTTGATTAGGTGTGAAGTGGCTTCCAGAGCTTAGACAACAGGATAGAAGTTGAACTTCCCATGTCAAGATGGCCATCAGGGCTGTATCCCAGATCTTAATTAACTTTAAAGGATGCCTACCTGCCACTGATAGAGGTAGCTGAAACCTGGGCCTACCCCACCTGTTGTCCTTCTAGCTAGCCAGGCATGACTCCCAGTAGTACAAGAGTCCCCCAGAACCAGTCTTGAGGGATTACACTTCTAGGGTAGGCACAGGAGCTATGCACAAGGGAGGAAAGATTCCGCCATCTTGCTTTTAGGTAGATAAGTGAACTATGGGATGGTAAACAGTAAGATATAATGGAAGTGCTGCATAAGTGTGTAATGTTACCCCTGGGAACTCTTGTCCTATTGGTTAGGGAGTGGCCAGAAATTTCCCCCACCCACAGGCTAGCATTGGGCATAAATGAGGCACCCCTAGTGCCCTCTTCAGAACACTGTTGGACCTATGGAAGACAAAATAAGTACTTCACCTGCTGTTGTAACCTCAGAAGAGAATCCCAAGGGCTGGGCCAGTTTCCACTTGTACCCACGACAAAGAAGTGGGCTCCAAAGGATAATTGTCTTACCTCTGGGTAAGTTAAAGGGAATCTAAAGCTGTCAGAAGCCCACTTTTCTGAAGATCCCAGTCGACCAGTTCTGACTGCAGGTGCCCTGAACTCTGGTGGTGGCTTCTTTTGGAATGAGTCAGTTCCCCTAAGTGCTGTTCAAGAGGCCCTGAACCCCTTTGCTGGTGTTAATAAGTAGTACTCATACCCAAACTGCAAAAGCCCATGAGAGGCTGGGACCAACGTCAAGCAAAAGCAGTTGATGTTGAATCTCCAGTCGGATTCAGCTTTCTGGTCTGAATGTAGAGGGCTTCACCAGGACTCGCACCAAGTGGAAGCAGATCAATTTTGAAACCTTCCTGGGAACAGATGCCACACTTCAGTCACTTGGAGCTTTCCTGTCTTCCTCCACGACTGCACCGGATGGTGTTTGCATTTTTTTGTGCTATTTTTGTTTACAGCTTTAAACATTCATATCTCTGGTTCCCCTTACTGGATATTTGTGGTATTGGTGTCATTTTATTCATTAAAATAGTGTCTAGGTTAATAAACTGAAGTAACATTTTCAGCTGTGTTGCTACTTCTAAAAGTAACATTTTCAGCTGTGTTGGTACTTCTAAATGTTTTACACATTTTCTTAGGTCAAACCTGTCTGCTCTGTGCCATGCCTACTAGACATTGAGCTCAGGTTTAAATTACTGAAACCTCTACTGGACCAAACATGAATAGTGGCATTATTGCTGATGGTGGACTACCATCCACCCTAGATAAAAACCCACTTTCTTACATTTAGCTAATACCCTGGTAAGACGGGGTGTATGGTAGGTGGTGTGTAAACAGTTGAATTGTGTGTATTTTTTGTTGTGTATTCCTGGACTCTCCTTAAGTGTGCTGTGGGGTCCCACTGAATTTTTATCATAGAATCTCCAACTAAAGTGTGATTTACACTGTTATTGAAACACCTGTAATGTAGATTTAAGCATTGCATTCAGTGACTTAGAAAACTATGGCAACAACCAACCTCCAGGTTCCACTGTCAAGAGTAACTGCACTTTTTAAAGTTGTGGTAGACTCTTGCTTATCTGATCCCTAAAGCTTTTTGGTTATGTTGTTATAGTGGTTGTAAAGTAGTAAGTGTTTATTTTTTTGGCAAACACTTTTTTAAATGCTGTATAAGTTGCAGTGTGACTAGTGCATCTACACCCCTCTAAGTCCAACATGTTTCCCAGTGTGGTTTAGATTGGTGTTTGAATGGTAAATATACATCTTTCAAATTAGATAACTTTCCCAAATGTGAATTGATCGGAGAGGAAATAATAAATCTACTCCCCTGAAAGTTCAACTTTTTTCCTAGTGTGCCTTAGTTTGGAGAGGGCATAGATAATCTACACCCCTCAAAGCATACATTTTCCCCAAAGTGTTTTAGGTTGGTGTGGAAATAGTAAATCTACAGCCATCAAAGCATACACTTGCCCCAACGTGGTTTAGGTCAGTGTGGCAATAGGAAATCTACAGCCATCAAATTCTACCAGTTTCCATACTGTGTCTTAGGTTGAAGTGGGAATAGTAAATCTATTTTCTTTAAAGCCCAAGAGTTTCCCCAGGGTGGATTAGAATGGAATGCGAATATTAAGTTTCTACCACTCAAAGTCTAACACTTTCAATAATGGGGGCTTTATTGGTGTGGGACTCAATAGTTGTGTTTTGATGATGAGGTCTGTTATGAATTCAAGTTTGAATCATGAAAAATTACTTTGGTAGCATAAGTTTTATTTTACTTACTATTACATTTTTAATGACAAGGTTTAACAACATTTGTAGATTTGTTTGATATTTTGTTTAGCATATTTTTATATATTTTCAATTAATTTAATTTAATGTGTTTTCTAAATTAAATTCCATAAACAAACATTTTTACATTTCATTTCATATTTCAATACATAATTATATTTTTAAATATACTATCCATTTCTCAACATATGTTTTCATTTATCACGCGTAACGTTTTTATACATTTTTATGTTATATCATAAAATGTATACTTTTTTATTAAACCATTTTACAGTGTTCTTACAGCAATATATTTCATTTTCATTCTAATTTTTAATCAGAAATTTCTATTTTTTGCATTTTTAAATAGAACAACTGTTAGAAATATAAGGTAAACATTTAAGTATTTTGTTCATAATTGTATTTTTTTTAAAAAATGTAGGTACAGTCAATACCGTTTTCTATTGAGTACTAGTGATTTTTCTAATGTTTATTTAGTGCACACTTGGGATCGTTCTGTCTGCATTACTTTGGGTTCTTTAACCTTCCATATGGTAGTGGTTCCCTGTTTCTGCTCTCTAGGTAAGGTGAGATTCATTTTAAGTTATATGTTGTGGTTTCAGCAATTGGGCGTGTGTTTAGCATTAGTTTAGTTACTATAGATTAGTGTTTTTATGGTTCGGTATTAAGGAAATGTCAGGTATCATTTTACTTGCGGTAGTCGAGTACAATAGGCATCATTGTATTGTGAATGTTTTATCGCAATGTTTGTAATTTGTGATATTTACATGTTTCTTCTGCATAGACATTTAGGGGGTCGCGGGAGCACTGCCAACAGGCTGGCGGTGCCCCGCAGGGCATTCTGACCGCGGCGGTTTGGCAGCGGTCAGACCAGGAAAACCAGCGGTCTCCCGCCGGTTTTCCGCTGCCCTGGGAATCCCACATGGCGGCGCAGCTTGCTGCGCCGCCATGGGGGATTCCGACCCCCTCACCGCCATCCTGTTTCTGGCGGTTCCGACCGCCAGGAACAGGATGGCGGTGAGGGGTGTCGTGGGGCCCCTGGGGGCCCCTGCAGTGCCCATGCCAATGGCATGGGCACTGCAGGGGCCCCCGTAAGAGGGCCCCACTTTGAATGCTGAGCAGACACTGGAATTCGTGACGGGTGCAACTGCACCCGTCGCACCTTCCCACTCCGCCGGCTCCATTCGGAGCCGGCTTCCTCGTGGGAAGGGGTTTCCTGCTGGGCTGGCGGGCGGCCTTCTGGCGGTCGCCCGCCAGCCCAGCGGGAAAGCCAGAATGGCCTCTGCGGTCTTTCGACCGCGGAGCGGCCATATGGCTGTTCCCTCCAGGCGGGCGGCTCCCGCCGCCCGCCGGGGTCTGAATGACCCCCTTAGTGATTTTTGACAAGTGTTTAATTTGGGTTGTAGATGTAATCCTATTTGTGAATATTTGTTTTTAAAGGAAAACATGTAGTTTTCCATGGGGCTGGCGTGACTGGTGGGTGGAGGCAGGAGGCAATATAATGGTGCTACTGCCGGTCATTCCTCCATAGCTGTCTGCATGACAGGTGGACTGTGCCCATGCGCCATGTCATGGACGGGACAAAGTGCACCCCAAACCTCAAATTTTTTGTGGGCCACATGGGCACCCACCTCACCCTCCATGGGCCGTACTTCCTGGAGAGCATAATCTTGGGCCCCTTACCTGCCTGACCCCATGCTTTCCATGGCCGTGGGATTACCATTGAAACCTTGGTGGTCCTGCTGGTTGTCATGGCCATGGTGGCCCCAGTGCCGGGATCTCCAACATTGACCACCACGGTCATGACCACCAGGCTCCCAGCTGCACTGACTATTGCAGTGCCAGTGGTCTGCTGTGTTCTTCTGGTGGTCTGACCACCAAACTCATAATCTGCCGGTCCGACTGTCAATGTTGTGGCGGTCGGACCACTCCCATTGTGGTCCACAGACCGACAAACTCGTAATGAGGCCCTAGTCTGGTGATCCTTGATAGTTAGCAAATATTTGGACTTTGCATTGTAATAGTTAATGGGCTTTAAATTTTAGTTGGGTCATATATTTTTCTATTCTTAATTGTTGGTAAACTAGTCTAATATTTCTGAAACTGGCTGTGTGTAGTGTGGCTAATGTACTTTGTGGAGGAATTGTGCCTCCATAACACTGCATTGGTTGTTTTTGTTTATTATACCATGGTTAAATACATTGTACCATGGTATATGATACTTGGGTTGGCGTTTGTGACTGGAGCGGTGCAATCTTCCAAACTGAGGGCCATATTTATACTTTTTGACGCAAAGCTGCGCCGGCACAATTTTGCGTCAAAAAAATTACCGCCGGCTAACGCCATTTCGATGCGCCGTGCGGTTGTCAAATTTATACTTTGACACACGGCGGCGCAACCAACAGGTGGGAGTCATTTTTTTTTTACGCACACAGCGGCGTCAAGTCGTAAAGGAAAACAACATTAACGTGACGTAAATGACTGTGGGTCGATTTACGACAGCGCAACCCGGAAAGCGCTGGTTTTTTTTACGCAATAGCGTCAAATTTACCCGCGAACACTGCCCTTTCAGCAGAGGGGGATCCCAGATGCCACAACAGACCCCAGGAAGATGACAGCAGACCAGGAACCAGCCAGGATGATCCATACAGGAACCAAGACATATATAGAAAAAAAAGAAAGTGTCGCTTCAGTGCAGAGGAGCAGGAAATCCTGGTTAAAGAGGTGACGGAACACCAGCACCAACTGTTCATCACCTCTAAGTTGCCAATCAGCAGGAGAGAGGCCATATGGCAACAAATTGTTGACAAGATCAACAGTGTGGCTGAAGTACGCAGGACAGTCACCGAGTGTAAGAAACGCTGGCATGACTGCAAACGTAGGACAAAGGAAAAAATGGCCAGGAACAGGAAGGCAGCACTGCAGACTGGAGGTGGGAGTCCAGCACACCAGGAGGCCCTGGACCACATGGAGGAGATGGTCGCAGCCGTCATCCCTGAGGAGATCGTCACAGGGATTCAAGGACAGGACAGCGCAGACTACCACGAGACAACGCACATGCAGGGTAAGTCGCAGGGGACTTAAAATGCAATAATGTTAACAGCAACCGGGGGGGAATACCTACTGCACAATGCATGTATATGGAGTGGCATGGGTAGAGGCATGGGTAGAGGGGCACCGCAGGGGGGCATGCCCAGCACGGACAGAAGCTGGGGCACGACATAACACAGCACCAACAACTGTCCCATGGGGGCGTTCTGTCATGACAACAATGGAGCTAAGGGAAAGCCGCGACAGGTGGGAAGGCCACTACGTCAAACTTACATTCTGGCACTCGTCAGCCAACATATCTCCTACATTAACTAGGGCCCTATCAGTAATCCAGTAGCCAAAACAACAACTGCAATGTAACTGCAACAACAGTTGACACTAACACCTCTGATCTCTGTGCAGCTATAGTAGCCGATGGCAGTAACCTCCCGATGGAACATACATACCCAAATTAGGGGGTGAGGATGACATCTGCAACAATCTCCAGAAATAAGACAAAGGCATCAGTACACTCAAATGTCAATGCCCATAGTTGACACATACATCAGCCAAAGTAAATAGCAATAGGAGCCACACAGCACTAAGGACACACACATGCTGCATACATCAGGGTCCCTCACGTGCCTGGCTAGCAAGGCAACATCACTAATGTCATACTGCTCAGACAACAACATTGAGGAGGGGACACATGCAACTGGTCACTGACACACACCAGCACAGTCAGAGGACCAAATAGGACATTGATACGATAAACAGGGCAATCCAATTAAACACACATTACCCAACATCAGCTGGAAACATCAACAATGTCTACATCCATATCACATCGTAACATTGCCATGCATAGGATATGCCACATAACAATTACAATTAGGTCAATGTGAACAAACAGATTTTGGGGCAGGTCCTGAGAGGCAAGTGTGCTGCCAGGGCAATCACAACACCCACAGCCAGTGAAAGGTCTCACCATAAGAATAGATATACACGGAGGGTCGAGTAGGACAAAAAGATGGCTATTCCCTATTTGGTACAAAGCAACACCTAGAGGCGATTAGGCAGACAAGTCTGATAACTCTATATCATACATGTGACACACAGGTGGGCCATAGGCCTATAACAATACCCATATGAAGGACAGCAGATACCAATACCAAACAAGATCACAAAGTAAAGTCATCAAAAGGCTTGCATGTTACGTCAAAACTGTCACAACACAGACACACTAATTGTACCCTGTTTCATTGCAGAGGAACATGGATCTCCTGCCGAAATGCCTGTCCCTGATTTCCCTGATGACATGGATGACGAGCCCATAAACATTTCCCTGGAGACTATCCAAAAGGTCCTTGAAACCCTTCAGACCCCACCTTCAGTCACAAGGAGGAGCACAGAACGAGCAGCCATCACAGAAGAACCACCCACCACCCCAATTCTAAGACCTGCCAGCTCCAATACAGCTGAGGACTCTGACGACACTGGCACCAGCTTTGAAAGAACTGTAGTTGGTGTACAGCGGGAGCTGGCCAAGGAGGTGCGGGTGGGGATGCAAAATATGGCAGCCAGCCTTGAGGGGGTGCGCTCGTGCATGTTGTCATCTGCAGATCAGGCAGCAGCTATGCAAGCCCTAACATCCATACTGCAAGGACTACAAGAAACCATAAAGGAATTCACCACTGCAGTAAGGGAGTTGCCACAACACCTCGCACCCCAAACTTTCCACTGCATGCACGAATGCAATCAGGACTCCCTCAGGGCTGACCTGGCTGCCTACCATCGTGATGTGGCTGCTATTCTCAAAAACCAGCAGGCCCTCCTTGCAGCAGTACTGCCCTTAAGAACTTCACAGGGAGCAGCCCCCGGGATGTCTGACTCCACGTCTTCTAACACTGAGGTGTGTGTTGCCCCTTCACAACCAACAACAACAAGGACAAACCAGGAAACACACACATCAGAAGTAGACATGGAACAGATCACATTCTCACGGAAGAGTAGCCGGAAGCACTAGTCCCTGCACCATGGCTTACTTTGACCAAGGTCCTACGTTTTGTCAAATGCCAGTCTCACTACAACTACACTCAATGACTGTTCTGCTAACCACTGTATGACTTGTCAGCATTGCCAGTGAATGTCTCTCTCCTACTATTTGGCAAATCCTGTCCCTCTGCACTGTCTGTTACATCACCCCAGCATGTCAGGAGCATCATCCACACCCCTTCTGTAGGATCACCATGTAAGAATGCACCAGAACGGACTCAGCAAACATGGACAATGGACATTTTGCACTACAGCACCTATCAATAAATAGCACTTGCACACCTAATATGTCTCTGTGTTATTTGACACATAAACTGTGCAGTAGATAACTCTAAAGTGCCTGTGTGACAACCATGTAGCTTGTCAATACAACTGTCCTGACATCATGTAGTCTGATACATCTGTGCAGTGGCCAGGATTGCATCATAGCCTGACCATCCTGAGGAGAATAACTGATGAAGGGACAAACCACACACAATCATACTGTGTTGGACAGAATAATGCTCCATCTATAGCAATTCAAGTCAACTAATGGTGGCTGATAAATGTAGGCACCATGCAATACTAAAACATGAAATTATGCAGCATAATCTAAGCAAACACAACTAAGCATAGCATCAATCACCCTTTCTGAGTATACTTCCATGAAGTGAAGTCATGCAGAATTTTTACACACATGATCTATGTCAGCAATGAAGGCAACAAGACAAGAGTGTTAACAACACCTCATCTACAAAGATCTCCCTGAACATCACACTGCAGTCCGACCTAATAAATTACCCACAATACCAAGTCTGGAAGCACACTTTGTGATGTAGAATACCTACTCATCAACACAAATCCTTGGTGATCGATGTAAACTACCAATGGTGGGTCTACCAAATGGCGGCTACTTACCAAGTTAGCACACGGGTAGCTGCCATGTTAAAGCTCCATGTTCTGTGGTGTGTAGCATAGGACACAAATGTCATAGAAAAACATTCACCTACACTGATGTCAAGGCCATGATCAAGTAGCAGTTAACCCATAATGTAAAGGGTTAACTATATGTTTATTCCTATGTATTCACACCAGAGGCAACTAAGGGAAAAGTCATACCTACACTAATCTAACCTGACTACTCCTAACCCACAACTGTCCCTAACTAACCTAAGCTAAACTTACTCTACACATATAACGAATCGATCTAAACATCAACCCCCCACCCACCATTATGATACAGGACACATGCAGGACAACACATACTAACCTACACACATACTATACTATCCAAAACAATCATATATTTTTTTGTAATTTTTAAAAAAAAATTGAGAATTTTTATTTTTTGTAATTTTTTTATAAACAAACAGGAATCCCAACATTGACCCCCACCCACCCACACAAAAATGAAAAATAGAAAGAATAAGGACTCCCCACCCTCCTCCCTAACACTAACTAAGCTAACAACCTACACTAACCTAACACTAATCCCCAAAACCCAACTATCAGTACATAAAGGAAAGAGGAGAGAGGGGAGGGGTAAATGTAAAAAATGCAATAAAGTCTTAGAGGTTGGCCCTCCGTAGGGTCCGCCTGATGGACCGAACCCTTTTCTTAATATATGCCACATCCTGGCTTAGCTTGTCCACCTTTGAAATAAATTTGTCAATTTTCCGGTTTAATGCCAGGAATGCCGCTGGGTCAATAGGAGGGGCTGCTGCAGTCTGAGTGCTGGCCGAGGTGCACGGTGTGGCAGTAGTTGTTTCCCCTCTGGACGGTCCTGCAGCTTGGAAATTGCTGGGTGCAGGTCGTGCTGACGAGGCAGGGTCAACTGTCCCCTCCGTTGCTGGGGCCACTTGGGGAGACCTGGTGGATGAGGTGGTGGTGGCTGTTGTGGGCAATGTAGGGCCCCCCTGTGGTGAGGCCTACCATGCTCCGGAGGTCCGATCGGCTTGGTATTTTCGGGCCATCCTCCTGAACCCCGACTGCACCTGCAGGATGTGCCGGCCTCTCATTGCACACCTTTCGAGCTGATGTCTCTGTGCCGCACTCATGTTTGCAGCTGTGAAGAGATATGGCAACTATTTACCATAGGAAATGCATTGGGTGGAATAGCACAATGGGTCAATTGCACATTACTTGTACTGTATTTGTTACCGTGATTTTCACAACATAGTTCATTGAAAGTCTCAGAGGAAGTACATGTGAAGCCTGAATACAAAAGGGCATCTCACACCTAGCATATCCATGTCTCAACATGATGGGTGACATCAGCCTAAACTTCTCATCCAAATAATGGGTAATGCAGCTGACATTATGGCTGAACCTCTTCCGCATACTGACTTCACTACATATGTCACTCTATGTGATAACTATCACAACCCTCAATCAATGCCCTTTGTAAATGTTTTTTGCAAATATTGAACTCATGTGCCATAACCGAATGTGTACACTAGGTTCTAAACAAAGTTACAAAAGGTCACAAGTATGTGTAACATACTGGTTGCTACAGTCCTAGGTACCCTATTCCCAATCACATGGCAGTCTTTGAGGGTGGGGTGGGAAGAACAACCAACAATCCCAGATTCAATGCACACCCAGGAGTGTATAGAAAGCTCAACAAGTATTTGCCTCCACACACAACACCAATGAAGGGCTAGCAACAAATTGGAGTCAGCCAAACCTTGTCCTATCCAAGGTCCACACATGTCAAAATGCACTGACTTCGGCCAACATCACATACTACCAGTGAGGCATATTTTAACACACACACAGAGGAGCAAGAACACCCATGATCATGAGTAGAATGAACACCTAGGCCATTGCACTCTAGTCCCACACACTCCTAGTTCAACTTGTGGAAGTACATGTCCCCGGAAGATCCAACCTACAGTGTACTGAGTCCAGCCGCAACTAGGGAAGCTGCATATTTAAGACAAGCCTTTTGCAGAAGCTATCTGGGAGAATGTCAGTCTGAAATGCAGACTCAGTCCAAGCCAAGTCCCAGAGCAACTCTTACCTTAACCAGTGTATTCCACATGACTCATCCCATTCCCCATAGCGGGGCCGACTGGAATGACCTACAGCCCCTAAATCTGAGAGATGGATAAGCATTGGTCTATTGAAACTGAAGTGATATTTGAAATCCCACTAATGCAACAATACCAATGAATGGGCAGCGCATCAAACCTTGAATTCTGTTGAACACACAGTAGTCCATCATGCATCACTAGCAAACAATAAAAATAGCACTCATGCCACACTCACTGTAGGTGTCGGGGTCCTCAAAATGAGCCACCTCTCCCACGGTGTACGGTGCAGGTCCACCTGTAAAGCATGGAAGGAAGAATATACTCAGACTCCGTGCACTGACAAACAATTGCACTTACAAAGACAATGTGAGAATATGACATGCGTAATGAAACACTTTCACACATGCTCATACTGCATGGAATAATTCTTAATCAACATTTACATTGGATGAGTCTCCTGCTACAGTTGCACACCCTACTACACACATGCAGTGGCCAGGACAGTAATGTGGTGTCAAAGATACACCTCCATTAGTATGCCCCAACAATATCGGGGTGCATTCATCTCATCAGGTGCATCCCAGAGAGACATCCAAAAGCTGGTTACTTGAGGACTGCATGACCCCTCAAACTCAAACAGCCTATGTGGTCATTTTCAACACACATCAACCAGACACACATGTGACATATGTGTGGACAACATAGCTAACTCCAATTGACGTGAAGGCACCACTCATATATAGCATCATATTGGGTTTACAAATTTCTGTCTAGCTATGGCGTCTACATATGTAGGTATGATGTTTCAACATCCATTTTTCACTGGCTATTATGACCTGTAGAGTTCAAATAGAGGCATTAACGTGTCGCTTGTCTGACACAAAGGCAACACTACATTACATACAGCTACAGGCATCCGGTATGTGTAGGAAACATGAGCTATCTGACTGCTAGCATTTGTCTTCCTACACATTGTGCAACAATTATCCAGTAGGTTTCCCTAGCATTACACACAGTCAGCTACTTATCTAGCAGATTGGGTAACAATCATCACATGTCCCCACACAGCTTTCAATTATTCACATGTAATTGATTTGTACTCACCAACATGGCCACCAATCCTGATTCCCAGGTGGTCCATCAGATCCTGCTCCCTGGATATCAGATTAGCCCAGCGGTGCTTGAGTTGATGGTCATTCCTCAGGCTACCGTAGACACGGACCAAGTGATGGCGCACCTTCCCCCACCGGACTTTACGCGCCTCCGTGTGATACCCCTGTATCACACGGCCCCCAGCCTCCAGCATGAGTGGGAGGAAATGGCAAACAAGCCATATAAATCCCCCCAATTCCTCCTCACCCATCCTGGCAAGCCTTGGCCTACCTGACATCTCTGCACTTACAAAGGTGAAAAAGTTGGACAGAAAGGAAAAGGGGGAAATGGGGAAAGGTACAGTAGTGAAAAAAAAAGGAAACTTAAGAATAAGAGCCCAACTAACCCCAAATTTACACTACCCAGAACAGACTCCCACAGACAATAAAAGAAACACTGGACTTGACAAAAGTATACAAAAAAGACTCAGACAGTATTAAACAACAAGACAATTATCACAAAAGCACAATAGAGAAGGTACACTGGACACAAAAGCACTAAAACACAGGACAACACTTTCCACACAGCCACACAGTCTAGAATAATCTGAGACTGCAAAGTGAAAGTGAAAGTACACCCACAGTCCAGAATCTGTAAACAGGATATCCTATTACATCACATCCTGCATAAAATGGCCGCCGTTTTTATTTTTCCGTTATGCGTCATATTTTCACGCATACAGATTGTGCGTCATATTTTTTGACGCATAA
Organism: Pleurodeles waltl; assembly: GCF_031143425.1. Taxonomy (NCBI): domain Eukaryota; kingdom Metazoa; phylum Chordata; class Amphibia; order Caudata; family Salamandridae; genus Pleurodeles; species Pleurodeles waltl. Next base: position 931,006,849 of record NC_090448.1, on the reverse strand, counting down.
CAGTGCACATAATGCAGAGTCAAACATTTTTTCAACATTGTTCCCTTATATTTGTGTGAGGCTTATTTTACAGTTCTAGAGTTGAAATTTAAGCCGCTGGCAAATATGATGACCAGATATGAAAATTAATTTTGACTCTGCATGATGTGCACTCCTGTAAGTCAAAAAATTATGACGCCCAAGCTGTATGCGTGGAAATATGACACATCATAGAAAATATGGTGGCCATGTAATGCTGCTTATTAATATATTAATTTTAAAAGGATATTTTTTGACTCTGCATGATGTGCACTCCTGTACGTCAAAAAATTATGACGCCCAAGCTGTATGCGTGGAAATATGACGCATCATAGAAAATATGGTGGCCATGTAATGCTGCTTATTAATATATTAATTTTAAAAGGATATTTTTTGACTCTGCATGATGTGCACTCCTGTACGTCAAAAAATTATGACGCCCAAGCTGTATGCGTGGAAATATGACGCATCATAGAAAATATGGTGGCCATGTAATGCTGCTTATTAATATATTAATTTTAAAAGGATATTTTTTGACTCTGCATTATGTGCACTCCTGTACGTCAAAAAATTATGACGCCCAAGCTGTATGCGTGGAAATATGACGCATCATAGAAAATATGGTGGCCATGTAATGCTGCTTATTAATATATTAATTTTAAAAGGATATTTTTTGACTCTGCATTATGTGCACTCCTGTGCGTCAAAATTTATGACGCCCAAGCTGTATGCGTGAAAATATGACGCATTTTGACAAATATGTCTTTATTTTGTCAAATTGTGAAAGGAATTTTGTCATGACCAAACGGTGCTAAGTGATACACATTTGGGGTTAGCTATGACACGTGTCCCTTATAGGATGTATAGAAGGCATTCACAGTGCAATAGTAATGATTGCTCAAAATGGTTATTACCCATATTTGTACACATATCTTGGGTAATTGCTGATGGCTAATTTCAAATGATGAATGGGATACCAGGATGTATTCCTTAGCAACAATGTGTCCACATTTATCACGGTAATCCAATTATCTATAGTCCAAACAGGTAGTGCAATTGTCACTTACACTTTTTATGGGGGTAACCATGTCCTAATTATGAATTTGTGTATCTTATATGTGTTTTACTTTTGACATGTAGGCCACACATGCGCCTTATGCATGTGTGTACTTCACATGTGCATATTTCATGTATATTTGGGGGGCGGTAGAGGTGGACTTAGGCCCCCAGCACCCAAGGGTTTGCCCTTCCAGATTTGCTAATTTATCCAAGGGTTTCATTTATTCAGTAATGCTAAACCTGCAGCAGCAGGCTCATGGAAGGCCATAGGGTATGATTCACTGTTTGCCATTCAATAATCCCATTTGCCCATTTGACGTTTGCCCTATTGATTATTTGGAGCAATCTGACATACCATTTTGCACTGAAATTTTTTGCTAAATCTCGGCGTTCCTCATGTGCTGATGACAAATAGGTTGTTGATGTATGTGGCCCTTTATGCATTACCTGGTTTTGTGGCATGTTTCATTCTTCCTGCTAGGTTCCAACTGGGACACTACTGTGATCGGCTGCTTGCAAATATTTGGTTGATTGGATGGCACATGTTTATATGTGTGGTCCAATGTAGATCCACTATCAACTGTCTGGGTGTATGTTGTCACTGTAACTTCCAGGTCTCCTCATGAGTTAGTGGCAGCTAATCTTGTTCCAATTGGGCATTGTTTGTAGCAAAAATGGAGAGAAGCCATTGAGGACATGGTCACCTACACATGGATGGTCCCACCCTGTCACTGAACACGTGTAATGAGACTTTCAAATGAGCTACATTTTTGTGCTGAGTGAGAGAATGTCTCAGGTGTCTGGATCAGGCATGTGTCATTGCCACATTTGTACTCCTGTTGGCCTCTGTGGATGGTAATGTATCATGAAACATCATAGCCTCTGTGCAGACGTAAATGGCTGGTATTCAACACACAACTCATCTTTAGCATTTGAAAAAAAAAATTACTCAGCGTTTTGAACAGTCAGGGTCCTCATATGTGTTGACTTTTCATGGACATTATCTGAGGTTGCTGGCTTTGATGGAGGCCATTTACACCATCATACACTATGGTCCTGGTCCTCTGTCACACTTTAAAGTTTAGGCAATAATGAAGGTCAGACAACGGAAGGGCCAAGATTTGCCTATTCATGGGTACTGTCACAAATCTGATGCAAATGACAGTCAGATGATGCACTACTATGTATTTGAGTATACATTGATGAGGCTAATGACAAATGATTGTCTGAGGTACAAAAGGTATTGGACAGCATATGTGGTCCATAGGTGGACCCCAGGTATCTGTAGAGTGATCCACGGACAGGTGCCAGTCAGGCTGACAGGATGCTGGGTCAATCAGGTGCACGCTCTTTCAGTAATTACATGATCACGTGTTCTGACTAGGACTGGTCAGAGGGTGCATTAGACAGTTGAGATGTCACACTGTGTATGTCCTGTGTTGCTTTGAAGGTGACACATGAACCCTGATAAAGTGTTACAAGGCAACATTAGTGTCAAAGCTTAATGATGTAATGGCTCACATTCAAACATGTATGCAGTAGGAGGCATCTGCAGGGACAGGGCATGTACATTTGGGTGGTGTGCATGGAGGGGATCACAGGTGTGGCCTCCATCTGTGTCTCACTAGTCCTGTCAGATGGGATTAGCTGATAAATAGCCTACAGTACCTTTCACAGAAGAATCAATCTACAGGTGATACCAGGCCTTATAAACTCCAAGGCAGTGTATTATATGAGCTGGTTTCCATGCAGTGAGATGGAAGTATGACAATGGTCGGCATAGTAAAGGGTGTGGCACACTGGATGACTCTTGTGAGGGTGTGTGTGTTGATGAGGGAATCTGAGTGTACACAAATCGGCATTCCAGGGACCTCTTCAGACAGGTGGGGTGTGAGCAGCTGCAAGTGTGTGTATTGTTTTTAGAAAAGGGCTGACATGTAGATGGGATGTGATGTGCTGGATGCTTGTCATAGGTGTAGCACTTGTGCTGTGTATGTTCTGCTTATGTGTGACTCTAGTGACAGATAGTCATTGCAATGATAGTAAGTAGTTGGAATTACTGTTGGCAAGAGTCTAGTACTACTTTCCTGTTCCTGAAGCATTAGCATGTGAACTGGCTGATGTATGAGGCCTGTTTTCCCCTAGTTGAGTGATGGTGTTTTAGTTGTGTGCCATCTGCTGCGATGATCCATGTTTCCTACATGTATGTGAGTCATATGTGTGGTCCTCAGCTATTGCCCTTCAAAGGTGAACTGTACAGGATGTCTGTCATTTACATGGTGTGTATATTTGACCATTGTATGGTGGCCATTACATTTGTGGTGTATATTTTTTGTGTGATGAGTGTTATGTCATTATGGCTCAATGAGACGACATTCTTCTTCAGCAATTTCAAACTAAAGGTGGGCAGAAATGAATAGGCCAAACCATGATGTGGTGTTTGTTATCTGTGTTTATTTACAATTGTGCATTAAGTGGTGATAGAAAAAATTATGAAAAGAAATGATTTACAATCTGTTGGCGCCTACGCACTCCAGCAGCCGTGTTTGGTTGTTCCCCCTCCTGTTGCAGGCCAGCATCCTCCTCTTCGTCGTCATCAGGCATGTATGGGTCTGGTTCCAGGAGGGTAATGTTCCTTTTTACACAAATGTTGTGCAATATGGCACAAGTGAGTATGATCCTACAGACCATCTCTGGGGAATATAGTAGGCTACTGCCAGTGATGTCAAGGCAGCGGAACCTTGACTTTAGGATCCCAAAGGTCCGCTCGACAATGCTGCGTGTCCTCTTATGGGCGTCATTGTATGCCTGCTCTGCAGCAGTAGTCGGGTTCCCAAATGGTGTCATTAGCCACGGCTGGATGCCATACCCCTGATCAGCTGAAAGAAAAACACAGAATGGGATCATGTAGATGTAGCAGGCACTCTTGTAAAGACCTTTAATGGCAGTAGTAGTCTTGTGTTGTCTGTGACTCTTTTGTATACTAATGTGACAACCTATACTTGTAGGCTATAACTTTTGCTTTGTGTTTTTTCCTTGGCTGAGCAAGTGTTTGTCAGCTAACCGTTTGTCAGCAGTATGTTTTGGGAATTGCAATAGAGTGTGTCCTCCCTAGCATTGTGACTTGTGATACAGGTGTCCGTGTGTCTTCACTGGGGGTGACATGATAGTTCCATGCAGAGTTAAAATTGAAAGTGTTGTTAACACGTTCATATGAAAGTACCCTGGACATCCCATCCCTGTAGACTTATGCAATGTATTAATGTACAGGTTATTGTGACACTTACAATTTGCAAGGTGACATTTAGGCAACCACACTCATTGATGTCTTCACATTAAGCTGTACAGTAAATTCCAATGTGTGACAGGTTCAATGGTGAGTTAAGAAACATGGCTAGTGATGTCAAGACCTCAGTGTGTTCCTGTTCACATGTTGCTGTTGTGGTGTATGTGTTGTGTGTCCTAGAGGGTTGCTGTGCAGTGTGTATATAAGTAGGTTTCTGTACTTACCAACAAGTATTCCATTGCCATACCGTCCATCCTGGAAGTGTTGGTTGATGGTGCTGTGACGGAAGATGAAGGAGTCATGGACACTCCTGGGATATTTAGCCACGATGTTGGTGATCAATCCCTGGTGATCGACTATGGCCTGCACGTTGATGAAATGTGTGTGCTTCCTGTTGTGGTAGAGGTGTTCTGTTGCAGCAGGTGGCACAAGGCGTACGTGTGTGCAGTCGATTGCACCAAGGACATGTGGGAAGCCACTGATGGCGTAGAACCCCTGTTTAGTTTCCTGCTGCTTCTGCAGTGTGTTAGGGAAGCAGATGTGGAGGGGTGTCAGTCGAATGATGGCATCCAGTACTTTTGGCAGAAATGCAGAGAATGATGGTTGTGATATTCCGCCAACCAGGGCACCAGTTGTTTGAAACAAGCCACTTGCCAGCAGGTGAAGTACGGCAAGCAGCTTTGTTTCTGTTGGGATGGTGCGGGGTGTCACTAAAGTGGGGGCCAACTGCTGCTCAATGTTTCTCAGCAGCTGCTGAATGGCCTGCCAGTTCAACCGGTACCTCTGTATGATGTCGTGTTCCCTGAGGCCATGCAGGGTTGTTCTTGGGCGGAATATCCTCTCCTGCCTTCTGCGCTGCCTTTGGGGTCCCTGCTGTTGTTGTTGTAGCTGCTGTTGTTGCTGCAGGGCTCTGCGTCTACATGCACGCTGGATAAAAATCACCTCCATGTCTCCCTGTTGCTGCTCTGCTGCTCTGTTGTTTGTTCTGTGTGTTCTGATTAAATACAGGTGTGTTTGCCCCATTTTAACGTCTGCCCTGACCCAGGCGTTAAATTTTGACGCACATCGGGCTTTGCGTAATTTTTTTGCTCCGCCTCCCGGCCGAGAGTCATTTTTGCCCGGAAGCATAAATACGACGCACGGCCGTGTGTGTCGTTTTTTGGACGGGAACGCCTACCCTGCATATCATTAATGCAGGGCGGAATGCCGCATCCAGAAAATGACGCACACTGTGGATTTTTATCGTCCGTGGGCTCGGGCATCAGGGTTTAAATATGGGGCAACGTTTGCGCTGATTGTGCGTCCAATTTTTTCACGCACATTCGGCGCAAACGAAGTATAAATATGCCCCTGAGTATCTTTAAAACAGTCCACATGGAAGTTAATTTGTGTTCATGTCTTTGGTAGTAGGGTGATTGTATTAAAAGACTGATTATGAGTGTAGCAGTCTGAGGTCCGCCACACTCATGGTGATGGTCGGATCACCCCACTCCAGGTGGTACAATGGTTACATTACAAACCTGATGGGTGGACCCATTACCACCAGGAACATTGTTTCCGATGGGCTGATGAGGTTCTGAGTTGTCCTCAGTACTGGTGGCTCTGAACTTAGGGCTGCCCTGCAGATTACAACTCAGCTTTCCACCAGCCTTTCCATGGTGGTCACCCCGTCATGAAAGGCTGGTGGAAAGCCATTGCTGGGGACAAATGAGGGGGCCCTGCACTGCCCATGCCATGACCAATACTGTAGCACTGTTCCCGCCGGTCAGCCTGGTGGGAACGGCATAATACAATGTTCACGCTGGTCAGCCTGGTGGGAACATTGTAATACTTTTGGGGGGGACGCTATCACCATGGCAAGTTTGGTGGTCGGCTTGTCTGATTGCCAAGCTCATGCTGAAGCCCATTGTGTTTTCCTACCTCAGTTTGATGTAAAGTCCCTAAGGCCCAACTCCATTCCGGTCATGCCATCTGATCCATCTCAGACTGCACCCCTTCCAAATTCTGTTATATTTGTGCTATGCAAGAGGACAGGACAGAGGAAGAGGGCAGAGAGTGTCAAGATGTTCTGATGATGACCTTGATATAAGACTCAATGAGACATTCAGTCTGGAACAAGTGTTTCTTTATCAATATGTCAAGGCTATCAAGAAACATTCCTAGATAATTGATCAAAGAGGTATATTTCAAATTGCTGTCTCCTTTATTCCCATTTTCTTAAAGATATCTCTAGGACCCTCTCTTTGGCACCTATAATCTATACACCAAATCTTAAAACTATGTCAGAGGTTTTAACCCCTGATAACTTTTCCGTATTTAAGGACCACCATTCGACCCCCTAAGGCAGAGAGGTCCTTCATCTCAGATTATGCTGCAAGACACCTTCCCAAGACAATCTTGGTTACTGTCGGCATTTGGAGAAGCTAAAACAACCTGCCTGAAGGTAATAAGAGCCAAGTCCTGCAGGAGAGCTGCTACTGAAGTGCATGTTTACCTTTCGCAGGAAACACTCACTCCACAGCTCTTCTAATACCAACAGCTCAAGCACCCAACAAGGTAGACAATGTGCCACTACCTCCAAAGAAACCTACGCAAGTGTTTCTACTATATGCTCTTCTAGGGTAGCTCATAGAAATAGGTTTTGAGTATTTGGCTTTTAATTGACATTTTAACCATGTTGGAAATGTTAATTTGATTCTTAGTGTTTGAAACGTTACTTCTTGCTGTTTTTATAATATCCTGTGTGATTGCTTCAGATGTACTAAAAAACAAGTGCACCCTGTTATAAATAATTGTAGTTAAACTTGTCTGTTATTTCTAGTAATATGTGTATGTGAAGCTGTGAAGGATAAAATAAGTTTACTGATACCACAGTGCCCCTGATTCCCCTTTTGGAAATTATTAGTAAGCCAAAAGCAAATTATATCACTTTATCCATATATTGAGTGGAGTTTTGTGGGACTACAATGACCTATATTTCATAATCAGTGCTGGTGCATTGAACTAAGTTCACTTAGGTCACCCATGGGAGGGAAAGCAAACCTTGGATAGCTATGTCAGAGCTGTAGCTTAAGCAATACGCTACTGTAGCTGTATGTGGGTATATTTTTAAAATTGTTGAAATCAATGCTTGTCATAAGTCAATTTTTTTTCTTGTGCACGATAATTGTAGTTTTGTGGACGATAATTGTAGTTTTGTAATTTATTTCAGTTAGTAGTCTGTGGTGAATTGCGTGGTAAAGATGTGCAGTCGAACAGTACATTTGTGTTATAGCATTACCCATAAATTGTGTAGATGTGTGTGAACGGCGAGGGATACAATTTGAATGTGCAGCCCATTATCCATGTGTTGTCCTGAGCTAATGTTATTAGGTCGCTATTAGTCCCATATATAAAGTTCTTCTTCTTTTATTATTTGTGTTTTCATAAAAAGAAAGGCTTCTTTGTGTGTGTTGCAGGTATGATTTTAGGAGTATTTATATGTTCAAAATCTTTAGGAGCAGCAAGGGTTTCTCTTGTTGCTTTTCTATTTCTGCCTATGTGTCTTTTTAAATTAGGTATACCCAGGAGGTGGACTGGAGCATAATCAGAAAAAATGGCTATTATATTTTTACAAATGTTTCTGTTGCTCTTCTATGCTTGGACTAGATTCGGTGAGGTCTTACTGCTGCTTCACATTTCTGACTTCAATTTTGGGAATGTTTAGTGGGTGTTTGTAATCTCAACAGTTTCATTCTTTGTATTAGTAGTCCTCCCATAATATGAATTAAAATGGTATTTGAACATTGGCACTGCCTTTTCTCACGGTTTGTACTTTCTCTGCTTATATAATCCTATATGATTTAATAAAACCGTTTCTTTCTGAAATGTGATATATGTGGCTGTTTCAGACATATACCTGTGGGTTTTTCAAATAATAAATTGATTAAACTAATACTATAGAATATCATTATTTAAACATTCATACTTACAGGTTAGACGTTGTGACATTTTTTGCAGTGGTTTGTTGAAGTTTTTGTTTTTATTGAGACTTTTGAGGTAGATGTTTGATTTTCTTTCCATATATTTGCCACTGGCTTGTGTTTAATATTTCTACTTATTTTTGGGGGATGTTAATTTATTTTAATTTGTTTCAAGTTAATTGGTTTTCATTTTCTTTTTAATGTAGTTATATTCAACTTAATTTTAAGTTGTTCTTGTGAAACTTGGGGCCAGATGTAGCAAGGCATTAGCGCCTCGCAAACGGCGAAAAACGCCGTTTGCAAGGCGCTAATGCCTGCACGCGATGCAGGAACACATTTTGCGAGTCGGAACCGACTCGCAAAATGTGTTTCCGACTCGCAAATAGGAAGGGGTGTTCCCTTCCTATTTGCGACTCGCACCGCGATGTAAGTTGATTTGCGACCGCGAAAGCTGTCGCAAATCAACTCGCAGTTACCATTCACTTGAAGTGGATAGTAACTCATTCGCAAACGGGAAGGGGTCCCCAAGGGACCCCTTCCCCTTTGTGAATGATCACAAAAGTATTTTTTCAGAGCAGGCAGTGGTCCTATGGACCACTGCCTGCTCTGAAAAAAACGAAACAAAAGTGCAGCTCGTTTTCCTTTAAGGAAAACGGGCTGCAGATAGAAAAAAAAACCTGCTTTATTTAAAAGCAGTCACGGACATGGTGGTCTGCTGTCTCCAGCAGGCCACCATCCCCGTTAGTGGCCAGACACGCTATGGGGTCGCAAACTGCGACCCACCTCATTAATATTAATGAGGTGGGTCTTTGCGACCCCATAGCGAGTCGCAGAAGGTGTCTGAGACACCTTTCTGCATAGCAAATTGCGAGTTGCAATTTGCGAGTCGCTCTGACTCGCAAATTGCAAGTTGCAATTTGCTGTCTACCTACATCTGACCCGTGGTGTTTTGGAATAATCTTACCAATTTTTTGTTTTCTTTGTCAGGCTGAGTGTGTTTTTCTTATTTATATGTAGGAAATATAAAGAGAAAGGTTATATATTAATTATTTTGTTAAGGTAAGTGTTAGGTGTTTTGTTGGTTTTTAGATATCATTAATATAATTTATTTTACTTATTTTGAAAGAAAAAGTGGTCTCTTTTCTTTGGCGATGGCTTTTTTGCTTCTTGTATGTCTGCAATCTGCCAGAGTGTCAGTTTCTTACAAGTTTGGGTTTCTGCTGTACTTTCTTGCAAGTTTGTGTCCCTTTTTAACACACTTGTTTAATTAATTAAGGTTTTGTATTAGTTAATGTGGTTTAAGTTTAACTTCATCGTTCATTGTTGCATTTTGTTGTCCTCTTTGTATTTTGTGAATAGTTATTGGTATGCATAAATATATGTATGTGAGTGTGTGTGTGTTTGCATGTATGTATGTTACTTATAAAAAAAGCAAAGGTTACAGGGACATTATAGTTAGGAAATAGAATTAAAAAAAACATAGAGATTCACTTAAAAAAGCAAAGGTCACAGGGATGTTATAGTAAGGCTCACATTTTAAATGTACCAAACCAAAGAAATTCAGCAGTTATAGTTAGAGTTATTTGTCGTAACTTTAACTTGTGCCCTAAGGTAACTATAACTGGACTCTCTGCCATGCACAGTTTTCTCATCAATAATGTTACTGCAGATGTTACAGTGATATTGTCAAGGATGTTATAAAAGATGTCATGAATGTGATAATATCTGGGGTAATTAGCAGTGCATGGACTATAACATCTCAGTAAACTTTAAGCCCAGATTTATGAAGCTCTAGCGTCACATTAGCGTAATTATTTTGACACTAATGTGGCGTTAGGCTTCAAAAATTGGTGTGACACATTTACAAAGTGGCGCAATGCATGCATTGTGCCACTTTGTAACCCTTTGCATCACATTATGCATGAGTCATGCATAATGAATGAAAAAGGGACATTCCCCCGTTAGGGGAACCACAAAAAAGGCACAGTGGAATCTCTTAGATTCCACTGCGTCATTTTTTGTGGCTACTTTTAATCAATCTATCAGGAATTTGTAAAGCACACTACTCATCCGTGAGGGTCTCAAGGCGCTGAGGTGGGGGTGCAGGGGGGAGGAGGAGGTGCTGCTCCTGCTCGAACAGCCAGGTCTTCAGAAGACTCCTGAACGTAAGGAGGTCTTTGGTCCGATGCAGGTGGTTAGGAAGAGTGTTCCATGTCTTGGCGGCGAGGTGCGAGAATGATCTGCCACCGGTTGTAGTTCTGCGGATGCGTGGGATGGTTGCGAGGGTGAGGTCAGCGGAGTGGAGATGCTGGGTCGGGGTGTAGAAGGAGAACCATCTGTTGAGGTATTCTGGTCTGGTGTTGTGCAGTGCTTTGTGAGCGTGGGTGAGGAGTTTGAAGGTGATTCTCTTGTTGACTGGTAGCCAGTGCAGGTCTCTCAGATGACCTGTGATGTGGCAGTGGTGGAGGATGATCAGGATGAGGCGTGCAGAGGCGTTCTGGATGAGTTGCAGCCTCTTATGGAGTTTGGCCATGGTTCCTGCATAGAGGGCATTGCCATAGTCCAGTTTACTGTTTACGAGGGCTTGGGTGACTGTTCTTCTGGTTTAGGTGGGGATCCATTTGTAAATCTTTCGGAGCATGCGGAGGGTGTGGAAGCAGGAGGAGGAGATGGCATTGACTTGCTGGGTCATAGATAATGAGGAGTCCAAGATGAATCCTAGGTTGCGGGCGTAGTCAGTGGGAGTCAGAGCGGATCCGAGAGTGGCAGGCCACCAAGAGTCATCCCATGCAGAGGGAGTGGAGCCGAAGATGAGGATTTCCGTCTTGTCTAAATTGAGTTTGAGGCAGCTGTTCTTCATCCATTCGGCGATGGCCTTCATGCCTTTGTGGTGGTTGGTCTTGGCAGAGTCCTTGGTGAGGGAGAGGATCAGCTGGGTGTCGTAAGCATACAAGATGATGTTGAGGCTGTGGGATCAGGCGATGTTAGTGAACACGGCCATATAGACATTGAAGAGGGTCGGGCTGAGGGACGAACCCTGGGGTACATCTCAGATGATTTTGGTGGCTTCCGAGCCGAATGGGAGGTCGACTCCCTGGATTCTGCCGGTGAGAAAGGAGTTGACCCAGTCCGGGGCTCTGTCGCGGATTCCTGCATTGCTGAGCCAGGAGCATAGGGTGTGGTGGCAGACGGTGTCGAACGCGGCCAATAGGTCCAGGAGGATGAGTCCAGTATGGTTCTGATGTCGTTGGGGGCGGCAATCAGGGCAGTTTCGGTACTGTGGTTGCTTCAGAATCCGAATTGGGAAGGGTCCAGGGTGCTGTCCTCCTTGAGGAAGCAGGTTAGTTGTCTGTTGACAGTCTTCTTGATAACTTCTGCTAAGAAGGGGAGCAGGGAGATGAGCCCGAAGTTTTTGAGGTCCTTTGGGTCTGCCTTGTTTTTTTTTTAGGAGGTTGTTGATCTCAGCATGTTTCCAGCTCTCTGGGAAGGTGGCAGACTCGAAGGAGCTGTTGATGATCTTCCGTAGTTGAGGTGCGATGACGAAGCTTGCTTTGTTGAGGATGTGGTGAGTGCAGGGGTCAGATGGACAGTCAGAGTGGATGGTGTTCATGATTTCAATGGTGTTGTTGTCATTGACGGGTGTCCAGGAGTGCAGGAGGTTGGTCAGAGGTGAGTCTGTGGTGTTGGTGGTTGCCGGGGGGGTCTGAGTACTGAAGCTGTTGTGGATGTCTGCAATCTTGCGGTAGAAGTAGGAGGTTAGGGAGTCGCAGAGGTCTTGAGATGGTGGGATGTCACTGGCGTTGGAGCTGGGGTTGGCGACTTCCTTCACGATGTTGAGGAGCTCCTTGTGGCTGTGTGCGTTGATTCGGTCTTTAAAGGCGGTTCTCTTGGAGGTTCGGATGAGTTGGTTGTGTCTGCGGATGGTGTTTTTGAAGTCTGTGTGGTTGTCCAGAGTCTGATCTTGGCGCCACTTCGTTTCGCTCCTTTGGCAGGTTTGCTTAGATCCGTGGTGGTCGGTGGTAAACAGAAGGCCTTTCTGTTGGTGTGTCTGTTGGAGGTATTCTTGATCGGGGCTAGAGTATTGTCACAGGTGTCAATCCATTGCCTGAAGTTGCGGGCAGCTGTGTCAGGTGTCGATGGGCGGGTTCTGGGAGAAGGTCGCAATAAGTTGGTCTTCGGTGATCTTGTTCCAACTGCTGTGGGGGATCCGTTGTTGGTGGTGGTGTGTTGTGGGTTTCTTGAAGGAGAAGTGGACGCAGCGGTGATCTGTCCAGTGGAGTTCGGGGGTGAGGTTGAAGGAGACATAATTTCTGGCGGAGAAAATAGAGTTGAGTGTGTGTCCTGCGGAATGGGTCGGTGTCGTGACGAACTGTTTGAGGCTGAGGTTGGAGAGGTTGTTGAGAAAGGTGGTGGTGTTGTTGTCGTTGGTGTTCTCGAGGTGGAAGTTTAAGTCCCCAAGGAGTATTTAGTCAGTGGATGCGAGAGCATGCGTGCTGATGGTGATGGAGTCGCTGAACTGCTGTCGGGGGATGGGGGGCCTGTAGGCGAGAGTCCCTCGGAGGGTGGTGTTTGGGTCAGTGTAGATCGGGAAATGCAGGAGTTTGGCGGTGCTGAGGGTGTCTTCGGTGCTGGTCGTGATCCTGAGGGTGTTCTTGTGGATGATGGCAATGCCTCCTCCTGGTTCGTTGGAGTGGTCCCTGCGGGTGATCTTTTAGCTGTCAGTGATGGCTATGGTGATGTCAGGTGCTGAGGAGAGGTTCATCCAGGTCACGGTCAGGAAGGCGACTTCTGGGAGGCTGAGTCGAGTAGGTTCCATAGCTCTAAATCATGTTTGTGGACGGAGCGGGTGTTGAGGAGGATACATCTGAGATAGTTGCGTCCTGCCTTGGTGGGTGGGTCGTTGGCGTGGAGGCTGGTGAAGGTGCAGTTCTGGCATGAGAAGGGTCCGCGGGTGGTCTGCGGGGAGGCTTGAAGGCAGGCGGGAGAGAGGCCGGTGTTAAGGGTGCAGAGGGTTGCGGTGTCATAGAAAGACGTGACAATGGTGGGGGGGGCAGGAGCCAGGAGTTCCAGTGCTGGGTGCAATTCATGCACGGCCGGCCGCAGCCAGGCTTGCCTTTAAGTAGGGAGGTGGGGGGAGGAGAGGACAGCTGGGAAGCTGGAGCGAGGGTGAAAAAGTGGTGCAAAAAAAGGGGTGGGGCCGGGGTGGCAGCAGCAGCGGGAGTGCAGTTTTGCACCAAAAAGTATAAATCAGGGCCAAAATATCATGGAATTAACCTACACAGCAGACTCATCAGCAAACTACCAAAGTGTCACTGCATGTTAAGGTGCCTGCTTTGCTAAATCTGTTGCTAAATCTTTATTTCAAGATGACCAAAAGCTTCCTAAAGTGCAGTGCGGTCTTAGGTAAAGTTTGTCCTTTTTACAGGCTTCCTTGAACTGCAACATTACCCATATTTTCTTCTGATAATTTATTAACCAAAGCATGGTAGGTACCAGGATTCCCTCTCCTTTACTATTTTCATCATATTAGACCATTATGAAAAAGTGGGACGGATTTGAGAATTGTTGTTTTTTTTCTTATTGAGCATAATCAAATTTAGCATAATTTCATAAAGTATCCAACAATTAATTTGAACTTTTGCCCCGAGGCCACACAATACATCATAATCAATTCATTGACAATTATTTATTCCCATATTTTATTTCTGCTACATCTCCGCATTTTTAATAGTTAGCAGTTGCGAGAAATACTTCATTAAGGATCTTTAGCAGCATAACTCAAAAGCGACAGCTTTTCAATCACTGCAACCATAGCTTTCTGCAATCCAGTCTGCAAATCTGCCTTCTCAGGTTTATACATATTGACTAGCCTAGAAAACCTCTGCTGTATAGTCGGTGGCTCAGAGTCTTTTGAGCCGTTGCTATTAGCAGACGTGCCACCATTGTATACATAAACGTAAAGTAAAACTGCCCTATGTCCCCCGTAACGGAAAAGTCAACCCCAAATGACATCAGAGGTAGGTCTAAATAAACCTTCTTTTTAAAAAGCTTACTCCACCATTCATCAATACCCTTTCTTAATGGAATCAGCCTAGCACAATCATAGAACATGTGTCCTAAATCGGCAGGGGCATTCGCACATCGAGGGCACTTACTATCAACCCTTCTATCCCTGCTGAATAATTTGACAGCAGTGTAATACAGCCTAAAGATTGTTTTGTAATGTTGGCTTTTCAAGCTTGCAGTTATTAGCACGTTCATTGCTACATCTATTGAAGTCTGAATGTCCAAATTCTGACTCCCCAATTTTGCAGCCCACTTATCCCCTTGTTAATCTAAATCATCCTCTGCCAAGTTGTTAAAAATCGTATACATTTGGCCAATCATGACATCAGGGCGTAACAGCAAATCCGTAAGAGTAATTTTCTCCAGTGACAACTGATTGTCCAGCAATTTCTTCAAAAGGTCTCTGTTCTGCAGGTATTTTAAAAAAGATACCTTTTCTGGGCCATAATCCTGCTGGAGATCAAAGAAGGCGGCGGAAACAGGATTTGGAAGGGAAAACGCTCACCTCTCCACACCCCACGAGTAACCAGGATGCCATGGAACCAGAACTCCAGATTCTCCCTGCCTTTCTCTTCCTGCTCCTCTACCAGGAGCACGAACGCCTGCGGTGACGACAACAGTGAGTACTGCACCTACGACACAGGGGAGGGGGGAGGGAAAAAAGAGTGACACACACACGGAACACCCCCACCCACACCCCGCCCTCACCCACTACAACACACACACTAATACATATTGATACATTACAGTTACACCCCCCCAACTCCACTGGAAGAATGCAAAGACAAAAGGAAATGATTTGAACGTTTGTAATCTATTAAAATCCAGTACTCAAAAATATATATATACTATAAACAAATATATACACCAATAATACAAGTCCAGGTATTGCACCATTAAAGTCTGTGGCCCACTGGGCCCAAAATGCATGGGTGAGGCCCACACTCAATACCCGATCAAAATGGAGAGAACACTGCAGGGGCATCAGATAGAAATACAACAGGCACCTCAGGGGGAAGGGAAGGGGGGCACCTCAGCCGAATAAGTACACGACACAAGATCCATGAGGGGGCTCCATGCCCACTGCTGTATCCTGGGTAGTGCAAAGCCACAGTCTCACAAGTCTCTCCAGTGGGTGGGTTGCCCATTGCTTTATCCTGGGGAGTGCAAAGCCACAGTCTCACAAGTCTTTTCAGTGGGTGGTTTGCCTACTGCTTTATCCTGGGGAGTGCAAAGCCACTGTCTCTCAAGTCTCTCCAGTGAGTGGTTTGCCCACTGCTTTATCCTGGGGAGTGCAAGGCCACAGTCTCACAAATCTTTTCAGTGGGTGGGTTGCCCACTGCTTTATCCTGGGGAGTGCAAAGCCACAGTCTCTCAAGTCTCTCAAGTGGATGGGTTTCCCACTGTTTTATCCTGGGGAGTGCAAGGCCACAGTCTCACAAGTCTTTTCAGTGGGTGGATTGCCCACTGCTTTATCCTGGGGAGTGCAAAGCCACAGTCTCACAAGTCTCTCAAGTGGGTGGGTTGCCCACTGCTTTATCCTGGGGAGTGCAAAGCCACAGTCTCTCAAGTGGATAACAGTCTCCACTGGTTCTGGAGGGGGCTTTGTGCCCAGAGTGCTTCATCCTGCCAAGGACAGAGGTAGTGGATGTCTTTCTCCACTGGTTCTGGAGGGGGCTTTGTGCCCAGAGTGCTTCATCCTGCCAAGGACAGAGGTAGTGGATGTCTTTCTCCACTGGTTCTGGAGGGGGCTTTGTGCCTAGAGTGCTACAACTTGCTTGTTGCGGACTCAGTAGCGTCGGAGCTTTCTGCGCTCATTGGCCTGCGGTGCTGGTGGCGGCGGTGTCCTGTGAAGCGGTGCTGGTGGCGGCGGTGTCCTGTGAAGCGGTGCTGGTGGCGGCGGTGTCCTTGGCAGCGGTGCTGGGGGCGGCGGTGTCCTTGGCAGCGGTGCTGGTTGCGGCGGTGTCCTTGGCAGCGGTGCTGGTGGCAGTCTTGTCCGCCGTGCAGGTTTGCGGCGCCTTGCCTTTCTTTCTGTGCCCCTTCCCCACTTTGGATGGTAGCGCAGCTGTCTTCCCACTCCCAACTGAGAGCCTTTGGTGCCAGATGTGTTGCCTTTCTCCTGCCAGGCAGTAGCCATCTTTTTATGCTTCTGAGGTGGGGGACTGTCCGTGGTCTGGCTCCTTGGCACACTGGCTGCCCTGCTGCTTGGCGCACTCCAGAAGCCGGTTACTACTGGCACCACTGTTCCCGGGGTTGTGGTGGCTGACGTGCTGGTTGGAACCCGGAAAGGTGGGCCCTAGGGGAATGAAGGGGTGGGGGAGGTGAGGGGTAGAGGTCAAGGTTGGACAGGAAAAGTTTTTTGGACACACTGGGACGGGTAGATGGAGTGGGTTTGGGAGTGGAGGAAGAGGTAGTGGTTGTAGGAGGTGTACTTTTGCTGACTTTGGGTGAAGGTGCATGGGCTGGAGGCTGTCGTGAGGTGGATGGCTGTTGGGTGGGTGTGTGGGTGCGTTTGTGTACTTTGGGAGGACACAGGGGATGTGTGAATGGTAGTGGGGGGGTGAGTGCACGTGAGCGGGGTGTGGTGATGGGTGTGCTGGTGACAGACGTAGTGGCTGAAGATGTAGTGCATGCAGGTGTGAGTGGAGATGAGACAGGGAGGGAGGAGTGAGACGAGGAGGAGGGGGCACAGTGGAGGCAGTGGATGTTGGTATGTGTGCATGGGTATGATGCTTGTGTGAGTGCCTGTGGGATGTGTGGTGCTTATGTTTGCCAGAGCTTCCCTTGTGTGTTGAGGTGTGTGCATGCTGGTGTGATGGTGTGCTTGGGATAGGCTGAGGTACAGGGGATTGGGGCTGGGTGGAGGAAGTTGGAGGGGGAGGCTGTACACAGGGACAATGGCTGCCATCAGTGCTGAGGCCAGAGTCTGAAAAGCTTGCAGTTGGGCTGCCTGACCAGAATGAGTGCCCTCCAGGTATGCATTGGCCTGTTGCAACTGCCTCTCTACACCCTGGATGGCATTCAAAATGGTAGACTGCCCAACAGTGAGGGATCTGAGGTCAATGGCCTCCTCACTGAGGGCAGCAAGGCTGACAGGGGCAGGGGCTGAGGTGCCTGGGGCGAAGGAGATGCCCACCCTCCTGGGTGAGTGGCCACGGGGCACACGCTGAGGGGCTGCTGGGAGGGCGGTGCCAGCTGTACCTGTAAATGCGGGGGGCACAGAGGGGCCTGCCACCGCAAGGGAGCTCCCATCAGAGGGGGAGTCTGTGTCGCTGGTCTCAGCTCCTGTCCCTGCCGTGGAGCTCCCCTCATCCTCTGTCTCACTGGTGGCTTCAGACTCCATTGTGTCGCCCTCCAGGGCCATGTGGGATGCAGCTCCCTCCTGCTTCGGTGGCACAGCTCCTCCGCCTGATGATGCTAATGCACACAAGAACAGGGAGGCCACAAAAAGGGGGGGGGGAGACAGAAGAAAGACATGCCCAGTGCATGCAATACCGCTACCGTTGGCTGACACTACAGACACAGAAGCCCCCTGCACTACGCCGTGCACTTTGAGTACCCTTATTAATCACAGAGACATGGGTTACAAGGCCTATGCCTGATTGCTGCACACATGGAAGTCACAGGAGCCTGATTAGGTGTAGTTGCCTCTGAACACAGGTAGGGGGTGCTACATGGCCTGCCTTACGAAGGGACCTTGCCTACTAAACACGCCCTGGCCTAGGGGAACCCACAGCCCACCTCCCCACCTAGACACCTCCAATGCGCACTGAATCAGCTGAATGAGAGTGTACTCACCCCCTTGTGGCTGCTGTGATGCCCTCAATTACCCATCCAGCTCTGGATACGTCACCGCCAGGATCCGGAACATCAGGGGGGTCATGGTGCAACAGGCACCCCTTCCATGTTGGGAGGCCATCCCCAGCTGGGCCTCCGCTGTCTTCTTGCTCCAGCGGCGAATGTCCTCCCATTTTTTCCGCCAGTGGGTGCTCCATCTGAGTGGACCCCCAAGGTCCGGACTTCCTTGGCGATGGCACGCCAAATATCCTTCTTCTGGTGGGCGCTGACCTACAGGAATAGTACAGGGGAAAAGGAGAAGATATAACTGTCCGCACCGTCACAGTCATTGGCCTGCATCCCTACCCTTGCCATGACGCAGATCCACTCACCCTCGTTTCATGCACGCCTCATTCCCCCCCCATCTTCCCTCCACACCACTCCACACAGGCATTGCCCATACAGCATGCTCACAGTGTACTTACCTGTTTGTCTGGAGGACCGTAGAGTGGCGTGTACTGGGGTAGGACCCCATCCACTAGTTTCTCCAACTCCTCCATGCTGAAGGCAGGGGCCCTTTCCCCAGACACATGAGCCATTGTCTCTTCCAGACTGAGGACACAGCAGCACTTGCAGTGTAGGTCCTCTCCTGTCGAAGATCAGGTATCAAGTGAGTGAACAGAGAGAAAATGGCGGTCACGTCCGTGGCGGTGCGTACCGTCACCGCCGGTGTACATCGTCAGTGGCTCCTGGGACCCATAGGGTCCAATGTTAACCAACACAGGATTGCGCCGCGGTCTTCGACCGCCTACCGCAACGTTGTACAAGGCCAGTGCAGTTTCCTCATATCCCCTTGTCCCACATTACAGGTCAGGCAGCCGCCATATCAGGGGGCCACATGGCATTAATTTTAAATGCATCACACATACCTAGGCCTTGTGTACACACTAAGACAGGCACATAGCAGATTTAAAAATTTGTGGAATAAAGTTGTGTTTTCGTACCTCAGTGTTGGCTGACTCTCTGCTCGCTGTTCTCCTCCATAGAGCATGTCCGCTGGGGCAGGTGAGGAGATGGTGGCTTCCTCCGGTGTACAGACTGTTGGTGGACCTGTCGACAATGGAAGAGCGACATGTAATTGTCACCTACAGACTGGACTGTGCCACAATCCAGGAACTGTGTGCCCAGTTGGAGCCAGACCTGATGTCAGCTATGTGCCATCCCACAGGAATCCCCCTCTAGTGCAGGTCCTGTCAGTACTCCATTTCCTGGCAAGTGGGCCTTTTCAGACAACAGTGGCCTTAGCATCAGGGATGTCCCAGCCTATGTTCTCAAACGAGTGTTGTCTGCCCTGCTGAAACACATTCGCAGCTACATCGCTTTCCCTCAGGTGGAGGATTTGCCTACAGTGAAAGGTGACTTCTATGCCCTGGGACATATCCCCAACATCATTGGTGCCATTGATGGGACACATGTGGCCTTGGTCCCCCCCGCAGGAGTGAACAGGTGTACAGAAACCGGAAGAGTTACCATTCAATGAATGTGCAGATGGTGTGTTTGGCCGACTAGTGCATCTCCTATGTGAATGCCAAGTTTCCTGGCTCAGTGCATGATGCTTACATTCTGAGGAATAGCAGCATCCCTTATGTGATGGGGCAACTCCAGAGGCACTGTGTGTGGCTATTAGGTGAGGACATGGACCCTATACAGTGTGACTAGGTGTGTGGGTCTGGGGATATCCCTAAGAGTTAGTGTGTGTCTAACAGATTTCCCTCGACATTTGCAGGTGACTCTGCTTACCCCAACCTGTCATGGCTACTGACCCCAGTGAGGAATCCCAGGATAAGGGCAGAGGAACGGTACAATGAGGCCCATGGGTGAACTAGGAGGGTCATAGAGAGGACCTTTGGCCTCCCGAAAGCCAGGTTCAGGTGCCTCTATCTGACAGGTGGTTCCCTATTCTACTCACCAAATAAGGTGTGCCAGATCATCGTGGCCTGCTGTATGCTTCACAACTTGGCTTTGCGACGACAGGTGCCTTTTCTGCAGGAGGATGGTCCAGATGGAGGTCTTGTGGCAGCTGTGGAGCCTGTGGACAGTGAAGACGAGGAAGCAGAAGAAGAGGATATCGGCAACAGAAACACAGTGATTCATCAATACTTCCAGTGAGACACAGGTAAGAAGACATCACTGCTTGCTACATCTGAAACCCTAGTTCTACCTCTCATCTGTCTGTCACTTTCACCCAGTGTATGGACCCTGAGTTGTCACTTTCCCTTTCAATTTCAGAGATGTGGGTCCCACTGTGTGACATCTGCTTTGTTTCCTCATGGACTAGAGCTGTGTGACATAGGTATGTTGACAATACAATGGATACAGCAGTTTTCCACAGTTATTGCAAATACACATTTTCGAAAGCACTGACTGACTCCAGAGAGTTTTGTGATTCAAGGGTGGTTATTTAAGTGCCAAATAGTGGAGGGGGTTGTAAAATGGTCAGGGGTGATGGTGGAGGAATGTCCATGTAAGAGTCCAGTCTATTAGTCTCACAGGTGCATTGTCCAAAGGGGCATAGGAAGTGGAGCTGGGGCAGTTTAAGGATGGACAGGGTGACAAAGTGGGACAGAAGGATGACAATCAGGGTGGTCTCATTTTTTGGCGGGGGGTCTTGGCATTGTTCTCTGTCTTTTTCCTGGATCTCAGGGACTGCTTGAGGGGTGGTTCTCCATCTGCAGGGGGTGGGGTGCTGGTGTCGTGGTCCTGTGGCAGTGCCTCCTGTCCACTAGCGCTGGCGGAGGTGGTGGGCAGTTCATCGTCCAGGCTAGTGTCAGGGGCCCCTTGTTGTGCCACAGTGTCCCTCCTGGTGTTCACGAGTTCCTTCAGCACCCCTACAATGGTGCCCAGGGTGGTATTGATGGTTTTGAGTTCCTCCCTGAACCCCATATACTGTTCCTCCTGCAGCCGCTGGGTCTCCTGAAACTTGGCCAGTACCGTTGCCATCATCTCCTGGGAATGGTGGTAGGCTCCCATGATGTTGGAGAGTGCCTCGTGGAGAGTGGGTTCCCTGGGCCTGTCCTCCCCCTGTTGCACAGCAGCCCTCCCAGTTTCCCTGTGTTCCTGTGCCTCTGTCCCCTGAACCGTGTGCCCACTGCCACTGCCCCCAGGTCCCTGGTATTGTTGGGGTGGTGGGTTAGCCTGGGTTCCCTGTAGTGGTGGACACACTGCTGCTTGACGTGTCCTGGGGACAGAGATATGGGCCCGCTGGGTGGGTGCTGTGCTGTTGTTTCCTGAGAGGGGAGGCTCTGTTGTGGCTTGTGCCAGTGTTAGGGGAACCAACTGTCCCGAGGTCCCAGATGGGCCGGGCTGGTCATCTAGATCCAGTTGGACAGAGCTGCTGCCATCACTGTGAGCCTCTTCTTTGGGTGGAGTGGACATGTCTGGAACCTCCTGTCCGGTGACGTTGGGTAGGGGTCCTGCAGGGGTGTAAAGGCATGATTATTGGATCTGTGTGTGCCATGGTGTGCAATGGGTGGGTGACCCTGTACCCCAGTGCTTGCATTCTTGTGTAAGACCTTGTGTGCTAAATGTTTAGGGGTGTGTGTGGGTATGTGCAGTGGCCATCCATTGGTGATGGGTGTCCATGCTTTGTAGTTGCATGCAGGGCTTGGTGTTGGGATGTGTGGTTTCTGATAGTGGGACATGTGTGAGGAGTTGGAGTGATGGGGGTGAGGGCAAGGGTGGGGGTATGTGATAGCATGCAGGTAAGGTGGGGGATGTAATAGTGAAGAGTTGACTTACCAGAGTCCATTCGTCCAGCTACTCCTGTGAGGCCCTTAGGATGCAGTATAGCCAAGACCTGCTCCTCCCATGTTCTTAGTTGTGAGGGAGGAGGTGGGGGTCTGCCGCCAGTCCTCTGAACTGCAATCTGGTGTCTTGAGACCATGGAACGTACCTTCCCCGTAGGTCGTTCCATCTCTTCCTGACGTCATCCCGTATTCTTGGGGTGCTGTCCCACTGCGTTGACCCTGTCCACGATTCTGCGCCATAGCTCCATCTTCCTAGCTATGGTGGTGTGCTGCACCTGTGATCCGAATAGCTGTGGCTCTACCCGGATGATTTCCTCCACCATGACCCTGAGCTCTTCCTCAGAAAACCTGGGTTGTCTTTGTGGTGCCATGAGGTGGTGTGGGTGATGTGTGGGGTGGTGTGTGTTCTGATGTGTGGGGTGATGTTTAGGGGTGTGTGGTGTTTTGTGCGTGGATGTTGTGTGAGTTATGGTGTTGAGTGCCTCTGGATGCTAGTTTGTAGATGCTGGTGTCTCTCTCTGGCCTTCAGTCACAATTGTGGTCGTGAGGGTTTGTAGGTGATGTGGGCGTGTGTTTTATATTGTATTGGATGTGTGGGAGTGGTGTGTGTATGTGTACCAGGGGTGTGTATTTTGAATTGTCCAATGTGGTTGTGTTTTTAAATGTGTTTGTATTTTGAGCGCAGCGATGTGTACCGCCAATGGAATACCGCGGTTGAAAGACCGCTGCGTGGATTCGTGGGTCGTGATAGTGTGGGCGTATTCCTGTTGGCGTGATGGTGGAGGTTTTGTTTTCGCCACTTTATCACTGACCTTTGGTGTGGCGGACTTGTATGGGTGTCTGGATTTTGGCGGATTCCGGGCTGTGGGTAATAATAGCTGTGGCGGAATTCCACTGCCGCGGCGGTGTGTTGGCGGTCTTCAGCACGGCGGTAAGCGGCATTTACCGCCAATGTTGTAATGACCCCCTTAGTTCTCTTATCTCTTTCTCTTCCTGTCTATCGGAATGAGAAACAAAATTAATTGTCTCCTCTCTCAGATCTACACCTGCTTATATTCATAAATTCCACTATCCACTTTTTCATGTACTCTTCATAATTCACCTCTAGAAGCAGTTTGTTATCAAATATCCAGCTACCCCTAGATTGACCCGTGCCCAATCCGGTAAGCTCCAACACTAATAGAATATGGTCCAAGAATACTTTTGGCAATTTTCTAACAGCTGATTTTGCCACCAACCCTACAGAAACCAGAAAATAATCCAGGTGGATATACTTATACTGGGGATATGAAAAGAATGTATAACTGAGATCCAAGGGATTCTTTCTTTCCCAAATGTCTATTAATCCATGTTTTTTCTTCAGTTGAGTGACTGCTCTGTACCCTTGCGGCTTCCTCCCTGGATATCTTTTTCAGGCCCCATCAGGCATACCTACTTCCAAATTTATATTAAAATCCCCACAAATCAATGCCGTTGGCTACCCATACCTTAGTCTCATCTAAATATGAGCCATAGATCAAGCATACAGTAGATTTAGTCTCCAGTGCCAGGCACTCAAGGATCGCCCACTGTCCCTTCTTATCCACCAAATTCCGGCTGGGCATGATCAGACCTGTCTTTATTAATATCGCCCCCCCCTCTAGCGGTAACACTTTGTGAAGTAAATGCTACCTTGGAATACCCCCCTGATCTGAAGCAAATCCTTCTTTGCCAAGGGATGTGAGCAGCCCATCCTAACTAACCAGCCTATGAGTCTGATCCTGAAACTCCACTGTTGAACCATCAATACTTTACACACAATTATACTTGTTTTTATCTCCTTACAACACCCTTGCCCACCCTGCCCCCTGTCCTTGCCCCCTCTCCCATCTAACCCCCTAAATTCTTCCCTGCACTCTCCAGCCATGCGAAGCAATCAGACCGTGCATTGTCTGCTACAGATGGTTGAGCTCCCCCTTGCAGAACACCCAGAGCCATACCCACCCTACTGGTATCTCAAATATATCTCTTTAAACCAAAGCATTTTCACTTCTATTGCTCATACCAGGAATTTACCAAGATTACATATATATTACTAAGAAATAGCATAACTCCCTGCAGGCATCACCCTGTCGTCCATGTTAGCAGGGTCATTGCACTCCAGTTCCAAGCAAGGAGCGTACTTCGCCAACTTTGTACCTGGCTCTGCAAAGGCTAGTCAAGAGGAGCTCCGCTCAACCAACTCAGGTGGCCGTCATCTTGTTTCTCCCATCTGAATTGTAATCAATGATTTTTTTTACGTACAGTAATTTTCATTACTATACGTTAATTCAACTACTGCCCCACATGGGCTTCGGCCATGCATGGCGAAGGTTGGCCACAGGGTAAACCTGTTGCCAGGCCCCATGGCCAACCCCTATAACCACCCAAACCCATGCCATGCACAGCCTTTGGCCACACATGGCGGGGCCAGTCCTTGCAGGCAACACCCCATATCCACCGGACCCTGCACCACGCATGGCTTTTGTCCTAGTTTAAGCTCCAATCGTCCAAGCCACCCATGGCCAAAGGAGTTTGGAGATTATAGGGGGCAACATTAAATATATATATATATATATATATATATATATATATATATATATAGTTAGGGTGGCCACCCAGGCCCCATCGGGCCCAGGGACCACCACCTCCCCAGGGCTACGTAATACAAACACGTAGGTGGGGGACTGCATAGACCACCCCCCTGTCCTGGGACCACCACCTCCCCAGAAAAACAGTAAAATGATATATGGGGAGGCTGCACACACCCCTGGGCCATGGGGACCATCGCCTCTCTGGGACTTCACATCAAAAAATATTGGGGGGCCTCCACAGAACCCCTATATGTCCTAGGGACCACCACCTCCATGGGATAACATTAAAAAAAAATATGGAGGGCTGCCTGGACCCATCCCAGGGACCAACACCTTCCCAGGACTACATTTTATAAGTGTGTGAGGGGGTGCACACTGCCCCCCCCACCCCTGGGACCACTACTTACCCAGGGCTACTTTTCAAAATAATTATAAGGGGGGCCTCAAGGAACCCACTGGCCCTGGGGGATACCACCTCCCTGGGGCTAAATACTTTTTCCAAAAGGGAGGGGAGAAACATTTCCTCCCTCTCTAGGCCAATTTTATCTCTGAGACCCCATCCCTTGGGGCCCAGCCATATATAAAGAGGTGACAAGGGCATCTATGAAAGCCCATAGGAACCGTGGGGGGAGCATCAATGCCCCTTTGGTCCGACACAGCTCCTGTCTCCTGCGGGAGCCAACATTGCTCCTGCAAGCAGGGAGCTGCTTTAAATAGCAGCTCACTGTTTTCAGGAACAATGTTTTCATCTCTTTCCCTGCATGGATGTTTGCATGCAGGGAAAGAAATGAAAACTTTGCTTTCAGCAAGTGGGAGCTATCCAACAGCTCTTGCTCACTGAGACTGGAGTTATGCTTTCTTTTGCTTGGTGGAAGTTGTCAGCTCCCAGCAAGATAAAGCAAACAGATTTCTCCAGAGGGTGGGCACCTCAAGAGGTAGCATGAGCCAGATTTGGGGGATGGTGGTCCCTAGCAAATGTATGGTTCCATGAGAGGGGCCACATGCCCCTCGTGCTTACTTTCAAATTGGCACGAGGGAGGTGGTGGTTCCCAGAGCAGGGGGTCCCTTATGGACCTCCTTCTGTAAATGTATCTGCAGCCCCGAGGATGTGGTAGTCCCTGGGGCCAGAGGTTTCTACATGACCCCACTATTAAATGAATATGTAGCCCTGGGGAGGGGGTGGTCCCCGGGATGCAGGGGGCCTGCTCTGCAACCTCCTCATTCTTCCTTGATTGCCCTAAGGAGGTAACAGTCCCCAGGGCACGGGGCCCCGCATAGCACCCCTCACATTTCTCATTCATTGCCCTGGGAAGGTGGTGGTCCCTGCAGCACGGGTGACCCGAGCAGCACCTCCTGCATGGTTCATTGATTGCCCCAGGGAGGTTACATCATATCTCTGGGGAGGTAGAGGTTCCCGGGGCTACTAATACCCCCTCCTTTTTTAACACACTAATGTCCCCGGGACCTGGTCTACCACGGGCCCAAGCAAATTTACAGTGCAAGGGCCACTTAAAAAAAAAAACACAGAAAACCTGCAGACCCATCCATGGATTTTTCCAGGATTTTTATGTTTAAATGCTTTTAGCCTTGGAGGGGCTCCAGGTGAACCCATGCACCAAGACTAGGGGCTCAGGGTATCCTTAGCCTTGCCCCTTTTCTTTTTGTATCCTTTTTGTGGGAGTCAGCTAAAACCAAGTCACAAATGGCTGCCAACAGATCTTAGCATGGGGACAGTTGCCTCTGTGGATCCTCCGCGTCCCTAGACATCTATATTTTTTAATTTGTCAAATGGCACCAAAGTTATTAGCAAAACAAAAAAATGCATTGTCTTTGGGAAAAGTTGATTCTAACTAACCCTAACTATATATATGTATAAATGCAAAACAGAAGAGAGAACTCCTGGAAGTTCAAAGTTTAGGTGGAGAGAAGCACCTTGTAACATCACTGCCATCCTTGCCAAGACACAAGGAAGCAACCAGTATAAGTCAAAACAACACCCTTTCAGGGTTAGAGTAATGCATAAATTATGAAAAACAGAAGAGAGAACTCTGGGTAGTTCCCAAGTTTAGGTGGAGAGCAGCTCCAGTAAGAAGCACTCTGCAACACCAGCGACACTTTAGATTTGTTCAACTCAAATGTCTGTTTTTCTATCAAAGTTTTTAAGCATGGGATTGCACAGTGCCGTCCATGCCTAACTAGAAAGCAACAAAGTCTTTTGCCATTTGCACAGCGAAACGTTTTAAGCATAGGATTGGCCCAGTGCCATCCTTATTGAGCTATGAAATGACAAAAGCCTTTCACCTCTCCAGGCATAGTATTACAGCTTTGGACTGGTAAAATTGCATCAAAGGCAATCTGGAATGAGCAAAAGCAACCCCTGGCACATGTTTTGATGTCATTACATCTCTTCAGAGAGATTTAACTTTATCCAGGCACAAAGGAGCACCCAGTATAAGTCAAAACAGCACCCTTTCAGGGTTAGAGTGAAGCATAAATTATGCAAAACCGAAGACAGAACTCTGGGTAGCTCCAAAGTTTAGGTGAAGAGCAGCTCCAGTAAGGAGCACCCCGCAACACCTGAAACATTCTAGATTTGCTCAAATCAAATGTCTGTTTTTCTAGCAAAGTTTTTAAGCATAGTATCATCACAATGCTATCCAAGCTGATCTAGAAAATGACAAAGCCTTTTGCCATTTGTACAGGAAACTCCTTAAGGGTAGGATTGTCCCAGTGCCATTCTAGCTAAACTGTAAAATGACAATAGCCTTTCACCACTGCAGGCACAGTATTACAGCTTTAGACTGGTAAAATACCTTCTAAGCCAACCTGAAATGAGCAAAAACAACCCCTGACAAGAGTTTCAAAGTCATTACAACTCTTCAAAGAGGCATAGTTTTGTCCAGGCCAAGTGAGCACCCAGTATAAGTCAAAATAACACGCTTTCAGGGTTAGAGTGATGCATAAATAATACAAAACTGAAGAGAGAACTCTGAGTAGTTCCCAAGTTTAGGTGGAGAGCAGCTCCATTGAGGAGCACCCAGCAACACTCTAAGGCCCGTATTTATACTCCGTTTGCGCCGAATTTGCGTCGTTTTTTTCGACGCAAATTCGACGCTAAACTAACGCCAACTAACGCCATATTTATACTATGGCGTTAGAGGCGTCTAGCGCCAAAGTTCCCGGAATGTGCGTCATTTTTTAGCGTGAACCCCTTCCTTGCGTTAATGATATGCAAGGGAGCCGTTCCCGTCTTAAAAAATGACTCCCAGGCCTTTACGTGGTATTTATACTCCCGGGCAAAAGAGACGCCCGGGAGTGGGCGTGGCTAAAAACGGCGCATTTGCGCCGCTTTTTAACGCCTGGGTCAGGCATGGCGTTAAGGGACAAGTGGGCTCAAAATGAGCCCAGAGTGCCCTCCCCTGCCCCCAGGGACCCCCCCTGCCACCCTTGCCCACCCCAGGAGGACACCCAAGGCTGGAGGGACCCACCCCAGGGACATTCAGGTAAGTTCAGGTAAGTATTTTTTTTTTTTTTTAATAATTTTTTTTGGCATAGGGGGGCCTGATTTGTGCCCCCCTACATGCCACTATGCCCAATGACCATGCCCAGGGGACAGAAGTCCCCTGGGCATGGCCATTGGGCAAGGGGGCATGACTCCTATCTTTACAATGATAGGAGTCATGTTGATGGGGGATGGGCGTCGTTAAAAAATGGCGCAAGTCGGGTTAAGACGATTTTTTTGCCTCAACCTGACTTGCCCCATTTTAAGACGCCCTAACGTCATTTTTGCCCAACGCCGGCGCTGCCTGGTCTACGTGGTTTTTTTCCACGCACACCAGGCAGCGCCGGTCTGCTTGCGCCGGCTAACGCCATTCCATAAATACGGCGCCCGCATGGCGCTTCAGAATGGCGTTAGACGGCGCAAAATTTTTTGACGCTAAACTGCGTTAGCGCAGTTTAGCGTCAAAAAGTATAAATATGGGCCTAAATTTGCTCACCTCAAATGTCTGTTTTTCTAGCATAGTTTTTAAACATGGTATTGGCACACTGCTATCCACGCCGATCTAGAAAGCCACAAAGACTTTTGCATTTGTACAGGAAACTTTTTAAGCATAAGATTGGCCCAGTGGCATCCTTGCCAAGCTGTAAAATTGCAAAAGCCTTTCACCACTCCAGGCGCAGTATTACATCTTTGGACTGGTAAAATATCATCTAAGCCAACCTGGAATGAGCAAAAACAACAACCCCTGACACAAGTTTCAATGTCATTACAACTCTTCAGAGAGGATTAGCTTTGTCCAGGCACAAGTCAGCACCTATTATAAGTCACAAACACACCCTTTCAGGGATAAAGTGATACATCAATTATGCAAAAGAGAAGAGAAGATTCTGGATAGTTCCTAAGTTTAGGTGGAGAACAGCTCCAGTAAGGAGCACTCTGCAATACCAGCAAGACTTCAGATGTGCTCACTTCAAATATCTGTTTTTCTAGAAAGGTTTTCACGCGTAGGATTGGCACTGTGCCAACCACACCAATTCTACAGCAAAATCTTTAAGCATAGGATTTGCCTAGTATCATCCTTGCCGAGCTGTAAAATGACAAAAGCCTTTCACCATTCCAGGCACAGTATTACAGCTTTCGACTGGTATAATTCCATCCAAGCCAACCTGGAATAAGCAAAAACAAAACCTGACGTGTTTCAATGTCATTACATCTCCTCTAAGAGGTTTAGCCTTGTTCAGATACAACTGAGCACCCAGTATAAGTCAAAACAACACCATTTCAGGGTTAGAGTAATGCATACATTATGCAAAACAGAAGAGAGAACTCTGGGTAGTTCCCAAATGTAGGTGGAGAACAGCTCCATTAACGAGCACCCAGCAACACCAGGGACACTCTAGTTGATCAACTCAAATGTCTGTTTTTCTAGCAAAGTTTTTAAGTATAGGATTGGCACAGTGCCATCCATGCCAATGACAAGAACAAAAAAGTATTTTGCCATTTGCATAGAAAAATCTTTAAAAAAATAATTGGCCCAGTGTTATCCTTGCCAAGCTGTAAAATGCCAAAAGCATTTAACCATTCCAGGCACAGTATAACAGCTTTGGATTGATGCAATACCATCCCAGCCAACCTGGAATGAGCAAAAGCAAACACTGACATGTGTTTCAATGTTGTTACATCTCAACAGAAAGACTAAGCTTTGTCGAGGCACTAGGAAGCACCCAGTATCAGTCAAAACAACACCCTTTCAGGGTTAGAGTGATGAATAAATTATGCAAAACAGAATTGAGAACTCTGGGTAGTTCCCAGGTTTAGGTGGAGATCAGCTCCAATAAGAAGCTCTCCGCAACACCAGCGATACTCTAGATTTGCTCACCTCAAATGTCTGTTTTTCTAGCAAAGTTTGTAAGCATGGTAGTGGCACACTGTTACCCACGCCAATCTAGAAAGCGACAAAGTCTTTTGCCATTTGTACAGGAAAATCCTTCAGCATAGAAGTGTCCCAGTACCATCCTTGCCAAGCTGTAAAATGACAAAAGCCTTTCACAGCTCCAGGGACAGTATTGCATCTTTAGACTGGTAAAATACCATCCAAGCCAACCTGGAATGAGCAAAAACAACCCCTGACAAATATTTCAATGTTATTACATCTTTTCAGAGAGATTTAACATTGGCCAGACACACCGGAACACCCAGCATAAATAAAAACAACACCCTTTCAAGGTTAGAGTGACACATAAATTATGCAAAACAGAAATAAAACAACCCTCTGGGTAAATCTCAAGTTTAGGTGGAGAGCAGCTCCAGTAAGGAGCACCCTGCAACACCAGTGACACTCTAGATTTGCTCCCCTCAAATGTCTCCTTTTCTACCAAGGTTTTTAAGGATAGTGTTGGCACAGTGCTAGACACGCCGATCTAGAAAGCAACAAAGTCTTTTGCACTTTGTACAGAAATAAAATCTTGAAACACAGGATTTGCTTAGGACCATCCTTGCTGAGCTGTTTAATGGCAAAAGCCTTTCACCACTCCAGACACAGTATGACAGCTTTGGAATGATAAAATACCAACCAAAACAACTTGGAATGTGCAAAAGCAACCCCTGACACGAGTTTCAATGTCACTATGACTCTTCAGAGAGGATTAGCTTTGTCCAGGCACAAGTGAGCACCTAGTATAACTAAATAAAACACCCTTTCAGAGATAAAGTGATGCATAAATTATGCAAAACAGAAGGGAGAACTCTGGATAGTTCCCAAGTTTAGGTGGAGACCAGCTCCACTAAGGAGCACCCTGCAACACCAGCTACTCTTCAGATGTAATCACCTCAAATATCTGTTTTTCTAGAAAAGCTGTCAAGCATAGGATTGGCACAGTGCCAACAACAGCCATCTAGAAAGCGACAAAGCCTTTTGCCATTTTTACTGCAAAATCTTTAAGCATAGGATTTGCCTAGTGCCATCCTTGCTGAGCTGTAAAATTACAAAATTACAAAAGCCTTTCACTGCTCCAGGCACAGTATTACATCTTTGGACTGGTAAAATACCATCCAAGCCAACCTGAAATGAGCAAAAAAAAAAAAACCCTGACATGTCTTTTAATGTCATTACATCTCTTCAGAGAGGTTTAACTGTATCCAGGTACAAGAGAGCACCCAGTATAAGTGAAAACAACACCCTTTCAGGTTTGAGCGATGCATATATTATGCACAACAGAATGAGAGAACTCTGGGTAGTTCCCAAGTTTAGGTGGAAAACAGCTCAATTAAGGAGCACCCTCAAATGTCTGTTTTTCTAGCATGGGATTCGCACAGTACCATCCACGCCGAGCTAGAAAGCAACAAAGTCTTTTGCCATTTGTACAGCAAAATCTTTAAGCATAGGACTGGCCCAGTGCAATCCTTGTTGAACTATAAAATGACAAAAGTCTTTCACCACTCCAGGGAATGCCATCCTGGAATGGGCAAAAGCAAACCCTGACACATGTTTTGATGTGATTACATTTCATCAGAGAGGTTTAGCATTGTCTTGGCACAAGAGAGCACCCAGTATAAGCCAAAACAACACTGTTTCAGGGTCAAAATGATGTGTAAACTGAGCATAACAGAAGCAGGAACTCTGGGTTGTTCCCAGGTTTAGGTGGAGGGCAGTTCCAGTAAGAGGCACCCTTCAACACCAGGGATGCTCAATGCTGGGACCCAATGACTGAGGTGCATGTATGGGTGAGGTCCCCGTAATTAATCCAACAGTGTTTGCCAGCTGGAAAACACACACTCCGGAACAGACAGGCCAGCATGGTTGCCAATCACCAAGTGTTTATTTTCAGTGCCATACACCAAACACACAACCCTATGCATTTCAGCAATGGCACACCCCTTGTTCACAGGTTGAATATTAAGACACCAGTACAGATTAGAAAGTCCTTCCAGTGTAAACACAAATAATGGATTGGTTAAGTTTTACAAACACTAGGGTGACCAGCTTTCAGATTTTGCAATATAATAGTCAAAGTATCTCAACATGTTAACCATTTAGCAAATCCATAAAGAAACATAATCAAACTATTAATGTCATGGCTCATACAAAGATTAAGGCCTTCATTACAACCCTGGTGGTTGGTGATAAAGCGGCGGTAATACCGCCAACAGGCTGGTGGTAAAAAAAATGGGATCACGACCACGGCGGAAACTGCCAACATAGACAGCCACTTTAACACACCGACCGCCAGGGCGGTAGCAACAAACATTGCGGCGGTCACCGCCAACAGACAGGCAGAAGTCAATGTACCACACACCGTATTACAAGGCACCAATCCACCAGCTTTTCCGGGGCGGTGACAATGACATCAAAAGCACGGCGGAAACACTACACTGAAGGGGAACCACTCACCTTTCAACATTCAACGAAGAACCAGGACGCCATGGAGCCCGAACTGCAGATCCTCCCTATGCTGGTGTATCTGCTAATACACCAGAAATTTCAAAGAAGGTGGCGGCGGCGACCACGGTGAGTACTGTACCTAGCACACAGAGGAGGGGTGGAGGAAAAAGAGAGTGACACACACACGCAACACGCAACACCCCAACCCTCACCCACAACACCATACACACAAACAAATGCAGCAACATTACATTTACACCCCATACCCCCCTGGAAGAATGCAAAGACAAAAGGGATAGAGTCAAATCAGTGATATATTAGAGAATGCATAGAAAGTTAATGATTGTAAACAACACTATATACAAATATTTACAATATGTACAGAAGGCCGTACACTGGCCATTGTAAATGTCTGTGGACCAGTGGCCCAAAAAATCATGGGCAAATCCCACACTTGACTCCTGCCTCAAAACGGAGAGAACACTGCAGGGGTATCAGGTAAAAAAAACACAGGCACCTCAGGGGGAAGGGGAGGGGGCACCTCAACCGGAAGATGGTACTACCCCACTGCTCCTGGAGTGGGCAACATGCCCACAGTGATGTTTTGGGGAGTGCAAAGCCACAGTCACTCAAGTCTCTCAAGTGTGTGGGTTTCCCACTGCTTGTCCTGGGGAGTGCAAAGCCACAGTCTCTCAAGTGGGTGGTTTGTTCACTGCTTGCTCCTGGGGAGTGCAAAGCCACAGTCTCTCAAGTCTCTCAAGTGGGTGGTTTGCCCACTGCTTGGTCCTGGGGAGTGCAAAGCCACAGTCTCTCAAGTTGGAGGTTTGCCCACTGCTTGCTCCTGGGGAGTGCAAAGCCACAATCCCTCAAGTGGGTGACATGTTCCACTGGTTCTGGAGGGGTCTTGTGCCCAGTCTGCTTCATCCTGCCAAGGATAGTGGGAGAGGCTGAAAGCTGCTGGTAGTGCAAGTGCTGGTGGTGGTGCTTCAAGTGGTCGGTGCAGGTTCCAGGCCGTCTCCTGCAGCCTTGGACGGCTGCCCAGTGGGGATGCTGCTGAAGTCCCATGTAGTGGCACCGGCTGGGCATGTGGCGGTGCATATGGCGGTGCAGGTGGCAGTACCTGCGGCGGTGTCTGCGGCAGAGATGCTGCTGGTGCTGCCCGTGGTGCCGGTGCTGGTAGCAGTGGAGTGAGACACCAAGCCATCTCCAGCAGCCTCGCATGGGTGCCCACTGGGGATGATGCTGGTGACTGTCAATGTTGCAGCGGCAGTGCAGGGGGAGGTGCAGATGGCGGTGCAGGTGGTGGTGCAGATGGCGGTGCAGATGGTGGTGCATGTGGCGGTGCTTGCGGCAGTGCATACTGCGGTAGAGGTTGCTGGCCTGTCAGGACTAATGGTGGTCACCACTTCCTCACCTGGAGGCTCCGAGCCCTGAAGTGCCCTGCCTTTGCTTTTTCTTCCCTTCCCCACCTTGGTAGACGCTGCTGGGACATTGGCACTGTCCTCCTGTTTTTTGGATGAGGCCTTGCTTTGCGGGTCGTGCGTCTTGTCCTTGCTGCATGCTGGCCCCTTCTTAACCTTGGCAGGTGGCAGAATCATTTGGTCTTTTGCATTGGTAGGTGGCACACTGCCAGCCCTGACGGGTGCCCCCTTCGATCCTCTCGGACTTGCAGGGACAACAGCGGACGCCGACTTGGTGGCTGAGGTGCTGGCCTGGGATCTTGACATCCTGGCCCTAGGGGAAGGATGAGGGGGAGGCGTAGGGAAGAGGTCAATGTTAGCCAGGAAAAGTTTTTTAGACACACTGGGATGGGAAGATGGAAGGGGTGTGGGAGTGGAGGAAGAGGTAGCGGTTGTAGGAGGTGTACGTCTGCTGAATTTGGGTGAAGGTGCATGGGCTGGAGGCTGTTGTGAGATGGATGGCTGTTGAGTGGGTGTGTGCCTCCATTTGTGTACTTTGGGAGGAGGGCTCACAGACACACTGGGAGAGGACACAGGGGACGTGTGCATGGTTGAGGGGGTGGTGATTGCTCGTGAGGGGTGTGTTGTGGTGGGCGTGCTGGTGATGGAGGTAGTGGGTGAAGATGTAGTGCATGCAGGTGTGAGTGGAGACGCTACTCTGAGGGAGGTGGACGAAGAGGAGAAGGGGGACACAGTGGAGGAAGTGGATGTTGGTATGTCTGCATCGGTATGGTGCTTGTGTGAGTGCCTGTGTGATGATGTGTGGTTCTTATGTTTTCCTGAGCCACTTTTGTGTGTTGATGTGTGTGCATGCTGGTCTGAAGGTGTGCTTGGTATAGGGTGAGGTAGAGGGGATTGGGTCTGGGTAGTGGAAGCTGGAGGGGGGAGGCTGGACACAGGGACAATGGCTGCCGTCAGTGCTGAGGCCAGAGCCTGAAAGGCTCTCTGTTGGGCCGCCAAGCCAGAATGAATGCCCTCCAGGTATGCATTTGTTTGTTGCAAATGCCTCTCAACACCCTGGATGGCATTCAGAATGGTTGACTGCCCAACAGAGAGGGGTCTCAGGAGGTCAATAGCCTCCTCACTGAGGGCAGCAGGGCTGACGGGGCAGGGCCTGAGGTGCCAGGGGCGAAGGAGATGCCCACCCGCCTGGTTGAGCGGGCACGGGAAACACGCTAAGGGGCTGCTGGGAGGGGAGTGCTGGTAGGGGGGGTGGCAGCTGTACCAGTTGTTGGGGTGGGCACTGAGGTGTCTGCCAGGGAGCTTCCATCTGAGGAGGAATCACTGCCACTGGTCTCCCCTCCTGTCCCCATCGTAGTGCTCCCCTAACCCTCCATCCCACTAGTGCCTTCACCCTCAGTGGATTTGCCCTCATGGGCCATGTGCTATGCAGCTCCCTCTGTCACCGGTGCCTCTGCTCCTCCGCCAGATGATGCTAATGCACACAAGGACAGGGTGACAAAACAAAAAGGGGGGGGAGAGACAGAGGATACACTTGGTCAATGTCAGCAACACCACTACCGTTGGCTTACACAACATACAGGGAGCAGCCCTATGCACTAGGACATGCCAACCCAGTCACTAAGGTAATCACCATCCCAGTGTGTACAATGCCTAACGCTAACATCTGCACACCTGACACCCACAGGACCCTGCCCAGCAGTAGTTGGCCACTTGTACCATTAGGGTCAGAGTGCTTCAGAACCTGCACACAAGGGACCTACCCTGCCATGATCGCCCTGGCCTAGGGGCACACACAGCCCACATCCCCTATCTAGCTAGCACCTAAAGCACGCAAAGTCTTCTTTTGGAATTTTGTACTCACCCCCTTGTGGCTGCTGTGATGCCCTCCAGCGCCCATCCAAGTCTGGATAGGCCACCGCCAGAATGCGGAACATCAGGGGGGTCATGGTGCGACAGGCACCCCTTCCACGTTGGGAGGCCAGCCCCAGCTGGGCTTCCGCCGTCTTCTTGGTCCAGTGGCGCAGGTCCTCCCATCTTTTGCGGCAGTTGGTGCTCCACCTGTGATAGACCCCAAGGGTCCACACCTCCCTGGCGATGGCACGCCAAATTCCATTTTTCTGGTGTTTGCTGACCTAGAGGGAACAGGCAGGGGAAAATGTAATTATTCACCCGTCCGGACCGGCACACTCCTTGCCCCCCAGTTCCCACCCATGCCCTGACGCACATACACTGACCACCTCTCATGCAGCACTCAGTCCAGGACGCCTCAGCACCCCCAACATGTGGCCTACATCCACACCACTCCAAACATACATTGCCCACACATCATGCTCTCAGTGTACTCACCTGTTTGTCTGGAGGACCGTAGAGTAACGTGTACTGAGGTAGGACCCCATCCACCAGTTTCTCCAACTCCTCCACAGTGAAGGCAGAGGTCCTTTCCCCAGACACTCGAGCCATTGTCGCTTCCAGACTCAGGTCACAGCAGCACTTGCAGTGTAGGTCCTCTCCTGTTGAAGGTCAGGTAGCAAGTAAGTGAATAGCTAGAAAATGGCAGTGACTTATGCGGCGATGCGTACCATCACCGCTGGCGCACATCGCCATTGGCTCCTGGGACCCATAAGGCCAAATGATAATCAATGCAAAGTTGTGCCGTGGACATCGTCCGCCTACCGCGACGCAGCAGAACGCCAGCTCACTTACCTCATTTCCCCTTGTCCCTCCTCACAGGTCAGGCAGCTGCCATTTCATGGCACCTAGCTGCGTCACACAACATATTGGCACATCTACTGACTCTCGACTTCACACACTGCTTCTGTGACATACATTCACCAACAGTTGTGTCATCTATGTGGGAATATGACCTTCTGCTCAACATTCTCCTCCATGGGCTACAACCACTGAGGCAGATGATGAGACGGCGGCATCCTCCGGTGTACAGACCCCTGGTGGACCTGGCAACAATTGAGGACAGACACATTATCATCACAGACAGACTTGATCGTGCCACAATCAAAGAACTGTATGCCCAATTGGAGCCGGACCTGATGTCAGCTATCCGTCAGCCCACAGGTATGCCCCCTCTATTGCAGGTACCATCAGTGATCTATTTCCTGGCAAGTGGTTCCTTTCAAACAACAGTGGCCATGGCATCAGGGATGTCTCAGCCAATGTTCTCCAACGTGTTGACCAGAGCATTGTCTGCCCTGCTGAAACACATGCGCAGCTACATCGTATTCCCCCAGGTGGAGGATTTGGCCACAGTGAAAGCTGACTTCTATGCCCTGGGACATATCCCCAACATCACTGGTGGCATTGAAGGTACACATGTGGCATTTGTTCCCCCCCTGGAGAAATTAACAGGTTTACAGGAATAGAAAAGGCTATCATTCGATGAATGTGCAAATGGTGTGTTTGGCAGATCAGTACATCTCCTATGGGAATGCCAAATATCCTGGCTCAGTGCATGACACCTATGTCTTGAGGAATCCCTTATGTGATGGGGCAACTCCAGAGGCACCGGGTGTGGCTATTAGGTGAGCCCAAGGTCCCCACACAGTATAAGTTTGGGTCGGAGTATGGTGTTGTCCCTAAGGGTTAGTGTGTGTCTAACAGTTGTCCCTCGATATTTACATGTGACTCTGGTTACCCCAACCTCTCTTGGCCACTGGCCCCAGTGCGGAATGCCAGGACAAGGGCAAAGGAACGTTACAATGAGGCACATAGGCGTACAAAGAGGATTATTGAAACTACCTTTGACCTCCTGAAGGCCAGGTTCTGGTGCCTCCATCTGACTGGTGGATCCCTGTACTACTCACTCAAGAAGGTATGCCAGATCATCGTGGCATGCTGCATGTTGCACAACCTGGCCTTGAGACGCCAGGTGCCTTTTCTGCAGGAGGATGAGCCTGGAGATGGTCTTGTGGCAGCGGTGGAGCCTGTGGACAGTGAGAAAGAGGAGGCAGATGACAAAGATGTGAACAACAGAACAAACATTATGCAGCAGTACTTCCAGTGACACACATGTAAGACACTGTAACGTTTGGCCATTGTACATGGCAGCCTCCTACCATCTGTCTATGGACACTGACTGTTCCCTTTGGATTCCCTTTTTTCAGATCTGTTTACCCCATTCTGGCTCCTGGTATATGTACTGCTGCCCACCAACTGTCATCCTGTGGTATAATTCTCTGAACATAGACGTTGCAATGCTTTGAGAATGTTGTAAGAATACATCTTTCCAATCATTACACTGACTCCAGTATGGTTTATATTTCAAGGGTGTTTATTTTTTGTGGTAAATAGTATGGGGTAAGTGCAAGGTGCTAGGGTGATGGTGGAGGAAGGTCCAGGGTAGAGTCCAGTCTCTTGGTATCACAGGTGCATTGTCCAATAGGGTATAGGAAGGGGAGTAATGGCAGATCAAGGTGGACAGGGTGACAGAGTGGGACAGAAGGGTGACATTCAGGAGAGTCCTATTTCTTGGCGGGGGTCTTGGCAATCTCCTCTGTCTGCTTCCTGAATCGCAGGGACCATTTGCAGGGTGGTTCTCCTTCTGCAGGGGGTGGGGTGTTGGTGGCCTGTTGGTCCTGTGGCGGGGCCTCCTGTCCACTAGCGCAAGCAGAGTTAGAAGGCTGTTCCTCAGTTTGGCTAGTGTCAGTGGCCCTTTGTTGTGGCACTGCCTCCCTCATGGTCTTGCCATGTCAGCCAGCACCCATGCAAGGGTGATCAGGATGGTGTAGATTTTTGCTAGGTCCTCCCTGATCCCCATGTACTGTCCCTCCTGCAGCCACTGGGTCTCCTGTAACTTGGCCAGTACAGTGCCCTTGGTCTCCTGGGAATGGTGGTATGCTCCCATGATGTTTAAGAGTGCCTCGTGGAGGGTCGGTTCCCTGGGCCTGTCCTCCCCCTGTCGCACAGCAGTCCTCCCAGCTTCCCTGTTGTCCTGTGCCTCTGTACCCTGAACCGTGTGCCCACTGCCACTGACCTGTCCAGGGTTTGAGGGGTTGCCTGGGGTCCCTGTAGTGGTGGACATACTGCTGAGTGACGTGTCCTGGGAACAGAGGTATGGGCCTGCTGGGTGGGTGCTGTGGTGGTATTTCCTGACGGGGGAGGCTCTGTGGTGGTTTGGGACTGTGGCAGGGTAACCGACTGTCCAGAGGTCCCTGATGGGCCAGGTTGGTCATCCTGATCCAGGAGTGCAAAGCTGCTGTCATCACTGTGAGCCTCTTCTGGGGGGGTACTGGATGTAGGTGGCACCTCTTCTCCCGTGACGCTGGGTAGTGGTCCTGTTGGGATGCAAATGCATTGTTATTGTATCTGTGTGTGTCATCTTGTGCAATGGGTATGTTTCCCTGTATAATTGTGTTTTCCCTGTCGCCTTGGCCTTGTGTGAGTGGTGATTATGTGGGCTGGGTGAGTTTCTCTAGTGTGCATGCTGTGGTGATGGGTGTCCATGCAGGTCTGTGATGGGTGTACATGCATTATTGTTGCATGCAGGGCTTGGTATTGGGATGGATGGGTTGTGATAGTGGTATATATGTGTGAGTTGGAGGGGTGATGGGAGTGAGGGAAAGGGTGGGGGTATGTGATGGCATGCAGGTAGGGTGGAGATATAATGGTAAATATTTGACTTACCAGAGTCCAGTCCTCCTGCTACTCCTGCGAGGTCCTCAGGATGCATGATCGCCAAGACTTGCTCCTCCCATGTTGTTAGTTGTGGGGAGGAGGTGGGGTCCACCACCAGTCCTCTGTCCAGCAATCTGGTGTCTTGAAACCACGGAACGCACCTTCCCCCGTAGGCCGTTCCACCTCTTCCTGATGTCATTCCTGGTTCTTGGGTGCTCTCCCATGACATTGACCCTGTTGACGATTCTCCGCCATAGCTCCATCTTCCTAGCAATGGACGTCTGCTGCACCTGTGATCCTAATAGCTGTGGCTCTACCCGGATGATTTCCTCCACCATGACCCTTAGCTCCTCCTCAGAAAACCTGGGGTGTCTTTGGGGTGCCATGGATGTGGTGTGAGTGATCTGTGGGTGGATGTGTGAGGTGATGTGTGGGGTAATGTATTGGGGTGTATACTGTGATGTGTGTGGATGATGTATGGGTGGTTGTGTTCTGTGCCTCTGATTGAGTGGGTGCTCTTTGCTTGTCTCTCTGTGCTTGATTTCTTTTTTTCATTGTACGGGGTTCTGGGTGATGTGGGTGTGTGTTTTATAGTGTTGTGGGTGTGTGGGTGTGGTGTGTGTATGTGTGTCAGGTGTGTGTATTTTGAATTGTCCAACGTGGTGTGGTTTTTTAAGTGTGTGTGTATTTTGAGCACAGCGGTGTGTACCGCCAATGGTTTACCGCAGTTGAAAGACCGCCACGTTGATTCGTGGGTCGTGATACTGTGGGCGTAACGGTGTGGGTTTTGCTATCGCCATTTTATCACTGACCTTTGGTGTTGCGGACTTGTGTGGGTGTCTGTATTGTGGCGGTATTCTCTGTGTGGGTCAAAATACCCGTGGCGGATTACCACCGCGGTCACGGTATCTTGGCGGCCGTCGGCACGGCAGTAAGTGGCAATTACCGCCAGGGTTGTAATGAGGTCCTATATCTGTTCAAACATGAAATGCTTCTTTAATGCCCGATCTTCCTGTGGTCACAATAACATATTCAAGGAGCCTAGCACACAGTAATACCCATTGAATTAAGCTTGGGAGTGTACACCAATTCAATCCAAACTCTCAAAGCCTTAGTGGAGTGGACAACATCACACCAAAATGAACACCTCATTACATTCAACCCTGATGGGCTTAAGTTCCCCAGGTCAGTTAAGAGCCCAACATTTGTAAACAAATGAACAATCATTAAAAAATGCAAAACTACAGCCCAAGTGGGCATAGTGTTCACATAATAAAGCAGCAAGTGAGAGGCTATTTGCAAAACTGTCTTATCTCAGCAACTCACACACATGAAGAATCATGCATGCCACATTGCACCATTACCCTCAATCCTGTAACACAATAACCAAATCGGAAAATTAAGAAAATTGTAAAACTGTGAAAGAAGGGTAAAACGTGAAGCCATGAAGTGGAGAAACTGCATATGTATCTGAATGTAACACTCACAAAATATACCCTACAGTATCTCTCAGAACTAGATGGCACCTCCCATAGGGGGGCCTGCCCCACATCAAATGGCTCAGGAGCTAGCTCAAGAAACTCCTAGTCCCCCACGAGTACCAATGATGCATCCTCAGTATTCAGACCGCTGGGACTCTTGGTGTTGAGTTCCAGAATATATCTGGATCCTAGGCGTGGATGCTCCTCTCTTTCAATCAAACCTTATTCCCTCCAATTAACCAACATGTCATAAAATGTGTCCCCAGTTCTATCATTAGCCGGATACAGCTCTGCAAGAGTAAAGGGCAGATCCATGTCACCAATATCTATGTTACCTTATTCCCAACTTTTGGCGTGTTGTCACCTTTCAGTGTAAACTACATGACGGCATTTTAATAAACCATGCTTATCTAGCTATGATGAGCCGAATGGATTTTCTTGCACCGCTTGCTGAAAGTGAAGTGTTTGCTTTTACTTGAGTGGAACTGTCAGCTCCTGCCAAGCAAAAGCAAACAGCTCCCTCCCAGGGGTAGGCACCTGAGGGGGTAGCAGGAGCCGGCCCTGGGGGGTGGTACCCCCCCAGGGACATGTAAGGCTCTAAAAGGGGGCCACCTAGCCCCCTCCATCATTTAAATTTGGTCCTGGGGCCTTGGGGTCCAGAACGGACCCACCTATCAAATGTATTTGTAGCGCCAGGGAGGTAGCGGTCCCCCGGGGCCAAGTTGCAAAGGAGCCCCTATTATTCATTTTCATGTGTTGTCCCAGGGAGGCAGCAGTCCCTGGGTCACAGGGTCTGCGTGTGCCCCCACTGCATTTTTTATGCTCTGGGGAGGTGTCAGTCCCTAGGACCAAGGGGGGGTCCGCAAGACTGCCCATTACATCATTTTAATCTAGCCCACAGCCCCCACATACTTCGTTAGCACAGCCCTGGAGATGTGGTGGTCACCAGGGCCAGGCAGGTTTCACATTACCCAACCTAATAAATGTATATGTTACCCCTGGGAGATGTTGGTCCCTTGGGCATGGGGGGATCTGCTGGACTTCCCATGAAATTATTATACGTTTGGCCTAGGGAGTTGGTGGTCCCCGAGGTGCTGGGGGGGGCACAACCCCCCCAGCATATTTATTAGGCATAGCCCCAGGGAGGTGGTGGTCCCCTGAGATTCTATAAAACCTAGGAGGGGGCCCCATGCAGCCCATCCTATTTTTTCCTGCAATGTCCCAGGATCTGACAAGCCAGGGGGGCAAAGCACTTAGAATGCAGGAGACTACTTTCAACAACAAAAAATCACTGTGAACTCCACAGATCCAGCCACAGATTTCTCTGTGACTTAAAAATGCTTTTAAGTCTGGGGATGGGGATTGGCAGCTAATCAGATCTCAGCAAGAGATCTTGCTGAATCCATGGCCCTAGAAATACACATTTATTTTTCCTTCAATACCTCAAAAACTACTGAACAGATAAAACAAATAAATAAAAAGAAGGGTGGTCTGGGGACCAAAAGATATCTTTTTGACAAATTTGGTGCATTTCTGTCCAGTGGTTCAGGCTGCAGGTGTGTCTAAAGAGTCTATGGGAATTAACAGGGAAAACATACTTTTTTGACCCCTCCCTTTTCTCGTTCCCTGCTTGACAGATCATCCCAGAATTAACCATGTACAACAAGACACAACTTGACACCTTTTTTTGGGAAAATTTTGTGAAGATTTGTTCAACTGTACCAAAGACATAGGCAAGTCAAAAAACTATTTTTTTAAGGAAACTAGGTCCTAACTATAACTAACTACTGCCGACAGCCAGTAAGGTTTTTATATACATATATATATACATGTACAAAACAAAGTTGTCCCTGGACAAAAAGCGCACTCCCAACAGGTTGCAGTTTGCGTTTTATGTTGTAAAGCAGCAAAACCAGTCACCTTCAAAGAATTCTTTACATTTCCCAGGCCTCACGCGTTTTATACATCTAGGGCCAGATGTAGCAAAAATCGATTTAGCGAATCGGAAATTGCGAGTCGGTGCGACTCCCAATTTCCGATTCGCTAAATCGTATGCAGAATGGTGTCTCAGACATCTTCTGCGAATCTCAAGGGGGTCGCAAAGACCCACCTCATTAATATTAATGAGGTGGGTCGCATTTTGCGACCCCATTGAGATTCCCTGCACTCACAGGGATGGTGGCCTGCTGGAGACAGCAGACCTCCATGTCTGTGACTGCTTTTTAAATAAAGCAGTTTTTCTTTTGCATTGCAGTTGCAATACAAAAAAAGAATGAAACCATTTGGTTTCATTTTTTCAGAGTAGGCAGTGGTCCATTGGACCACTGCCTGCCCTGAAAAAACATTAATAGTGACATTCACAAAGGGGAAGGGGTCCTGTGGGGACCCCTTCCCTTTTGCCAATGGGTTACCACCAGTGTGACACTGGTGGTAACTGCGAATTGCTTTGCGACCGCATTCGCGGTCACAAAGGAATTCTGCATTGCGGTGCGAGTCGCAAATAGTAAGGGAACACCCCTTCCTATTTGCGAGTCGCATTCCCATTTTGCGAGTTCGTACCTACTCGCAAAATGGGAATGTGCATCGCGATGTGCGTTTTGCATGGCACAAACTGCGATTTTCGCAGTTTGCGCCATGCAAAACGTGTTCTACATCTGGCCCCTAGTCCTTGATCACAGGCCACATGCTTGGATTGAGCAAATAATTGCAGGCACCAAATTCCTTCATTAAATAATCTGGTGAGTTGCACATTGCAATGTGGTAAAGGTAGTCCTGCACGTTTATATTGTATGTTAAGTGGATATACATCTTTGCTTTAGAAGGTTGCACTTGCCAAACACACATTAAAATACATT
This sequence comes from Pleurodeles waltl, assembly GCF_031143425.1. Taxonomy (NCBI): domain Eukaryota; kingdom Metazoa; phylum Chordata; class Amphibia; order Caudata; family Salamandridae; genus Pleurodeles; species Pleurodeles waltl. The sequence continues at coordinate 930,962,992 of NC_090448.1, read as the reverse complement.
TTGAAAACCTAAGTAGGCGAATTCAAAGCACAGTTACAGAGTTTTGCTGAAATTGTTCCATCCTGTTGTTCCAGTGTATGAGGATATAGTAAAGTCACACAGACCGGCTTTCTATTTGCAGTGGTGCTGCTTTCACGGCTGGACAGGCCGTCAATCATGTACAAAACAAAGTTGTACCTGGACAAAAATATAAATATATAAATCACAACGTACCATCCGGAATGCGAAAACTAATGTGCAGCGGTCCAAGTCGGGTTCCGGAAACCCCAACTACTCAAAGGAATTTCCTCGAGTGTAAGAAAATGCCAGGACACCTTCGTGATGCTGTAATTCCCTTTATTCAGGAAATGATTTCCCCTCCTTTCCTGAATAAAAGGAGGAGTCCTGGCATTTCCTTACACTCAAGGAAATTCCTTTGAATATACATATATATATATATATATATATATATATATATATATATATATATATATATATATAAATATATGTACACACATATATATATATATATATATATATATATATATATATATATATATATACACAAAGATAGATAGATAGATAGATAGATAGATAGATAGATAGATAGATAGATAGATAGATAGATAGATAAAATCCATTAAGCCTCGCTTCGTCTGAGTCCAAGCACGTCAGACCTTGGTGGGGTCACAAACCCCATATATGAAAATGCACCGTTCCTCTTGTACAAGAAAAAACGCCTCGGTCACAAATGTCTTGGTATACACTCCATTTTATTTGCTATGGCACAAAATAAACATCCACCCGACGCGTTTCGGAAAAAGACTGTTCCCTTGTTCACGGGTATCACATTGTCCATACCTTCATTACTTTATATTTACATGTGTGAATGCAGAAAACAATCTTTTTGGGCCTGAGACTTCAGAAAACAGGAGGAAAGCTCAATCCAAGTCCTTGGAGAGCACTTCTCTGCGAAGTCAGAGGGCAGCAGGGCAGCAGTCCTTCTCAGCAAAGCAGTCCAGATGAGTCCTTTGGGCAGCCAGGCAGTTTCTCTTGACAGGTTTCAGGTTCAGGTTCAGAAGTGTCTGATTTGGTGGGGTCAGGGACCCAGCTTATATGCCCAAAAATGCCTCTGAAGTGGGGAAGACTCCAAAGAGTGGTTTTGAAGTACACAAGGTCCCCTTTCAGTACAGGTATGTCTGCCGGGGTTCCAGTAGGGGGTTTGCCAGTCCATTGTGTTAAGGCAGGCCACTAGCCTTTACAATGTAAGTGTCAGGCCCTCCATCCTTCCAGCCCAGGAAGACCCATTCAAGATGCAGATGAGTGAAGCTTGTGACTGAGTATCCTGTGTTTGTGGTTGTCTGGGTGAAATACACAAGGAAGCTATCAACAAGCCCAGCCCAGGCATTGATTGGAGATGGCTGTAAGGCAGATGGATCTTAAGTGCAGAGAAATGCTCACTTTGTAAAAGTGGCATTTCTAAAATAGTAATATAAAATCCAACCTCACCAATAGGTATGACTTTCTATTAGCTTTCTGGCCATACAAAATATGACCTGGTTCCCCCTTTCTGATCAGAATCTAACACTCAAACAGTATATAAGGGTAGCCCTAATGCCATCCTATGAAAGGAGCAGGCCTCCCAGTAGTGATAATCGAATTTAGGAGTTTTCCACACCCAGGACATATAAAACACACATGTACATGTTGTGCCTTTTAGCTACCTTGCACCCTGCCCTATGGGTTACCTAGGGTCTACCTTAGGGGTGACATATCTGTAGACAAAGGGGAGTTAAAGGCTTGACAAGTATTTTTAAATGCCAAGTTGAAGAAGCAGTGAAACTGCCCTCACAGGTTTTGCAATGGCAGGCCTGAGACATGGTTCAGGGGCTACTTATGTGGGTGGCACAACCAATGCTGCAGGCCCACTAGTAGCATTCAATTTGTAGGCCCTGGGCACATGTAGTACACTTTAGTAGGGACTTACAGGTAAATCAAATATGCCAATCGGGGGATGAACCTATGTTACCAGGTTTAAGGGAGAAAACATATGCACTTTAGCACTGATTAGCAGTGGTAAAGTGCACAGAATCCTAAAACCAGCAAAAACAGTGTCAGAAAAGTAGAGGGAGGCAGGCAAAAAGTTGAAGGATGACGACCCTAAGGCAGGTCTAACAATATATAAATATATATATAAATATATATATATATATATAAATATATATATGGTTCACTGAAAATAACAAAGGTTACAGTGACGTCATAGTTAGGCTCAGGTGACTATAACTCGTGGCCAAAGGTAACTGTAACTTGCGCCCTTGGCATGCACAGTTTTTTTGCAATTATGTTATGAAAGATGTCATGAGTGTCGTAATTTGTGGGGTAATTGCAGTGCCTTTGGCCCTGTGCAGCAGTGGTCCAGAACTTACCCCCTTTCCATTTTTTTTAAGTTTGCCCTAGGGAGGTGGTTGTCCCTGGTGCTGCAGGGGGGGGGGTGCACCCGCCAACATTAATGTTTTTTAATGCCCCAGAGAAGTGTTGTTCCCCAGGACTACGGGGGTGCATGCCCCTGATTTAAAATAGATCATTGTCTCAGGGAGGTGGAGGCACCTGGGGCAATTAGTGAGGGCTGGGCAGCCCCCCTTACAAATCAACATTGCCCCCGGGGCTTTGCCCATCATGGGACTTTAAAATAAATAAGTGCAGTAGCCTGCTCTTCATTTTTAATTTTTTTTTAATCACATCCATGGATCCACTATGAATTGCAGTGACTTTTTTTTTTTAAAGTGCTTTTTAGCTTTGGGGGGTCCCTTTGATACCCCACAGAGCCGAGGGGTCAGGGTGTCTGTACCATGGCCCCTTTTCTTTTTTTTTACATTTTTGTCTGGGAATCAGCTCAAGCTGAGTCACAACATCGCTGATAATACTTCCTTGTTGAGGTGTTGTCAGCCAATCAGATCTCAGCATGAGATCAGGAAGGGTTATGAATACTTCACGTCCATATATATACAAATTTGGATTTCCTTCCTACTGAACTGATTTATACTAAATAACAACAAACGCTCTTTGTGGACCAAGAGCTACCTTTCTGCCAAATTTGGCACAATTTTGTCCAGTAGTTTTGGCGCTATAGCTGTTCAAATGGCTAGTTGGGATTCCCTCTTTTTCTTGGCACCCCTAGACAAATCATCACACACCTTTGCAGACAGCAGATGATGTGAGTGTGCATTTTTTGGGAAAATTCAGTGAAGATTTGTCAAGCGACACCAAAGTTATTAGCAAAACAAAAAAATGCTTTTTCTTTAGCAATCAGGTCCTAATTATAACTACCTAGTGGTGATCGACACTAGGTAATGTGTATATATATATATATATATATATATATATATATATATACATATATATATACACACACACACACACAGATATATACATATATATATACATAGATAGATAGATAGATAAATAGATAGATAGATAGATAGATAGATAGATAGATAGATAGATAGATAGATAGATAGATAGATAGATAGATAGATAGATAGATAGATAGATAGATAGATAGATAGATAGACATTGATAGATATATATTCACTGAAAAAGCCAGAGGTTACAGGGACGTTATAGTTATGTTCTGAATTTACTCGCACACAACCAGAGAATTTCAGCAGTTATAGTTAGAGATATTTCAAGTAACTGTAACTCACTCACGCCCTAAGGTAACTATGACTCATGTTCCCACAATGCACAGTTATGTGATCAATAATTTTACTGCAAATGTTACAGCAACATTGTCAATGATGTTATCAAAGATGCTGTGGGTGATGTAATTTATAGGGTAATTAGCAGTGCATGGCAAGTTTTCTATTTATAGTTACCTTAGTCCAGGCCCTGCAGCCAACCTCTTTAACCTCCCAACCATGTGCTGTGCACGGCCTTTGGACGTGCGCAGCGGGGGTTCCAGCCAAACTCCTATAATCATCCAACCCAGTGCCACACAAGACTTTCGGAGAGAGTGAGAGGGAGGGAGATAGAGAGTTTTTTAGGGTTTGAAGAAAGACATACTTAGATTGAGATATTTCCAGACAAATTGAAAAGAAAAAAATTATTTGTGAATTACAAAGAGCGAGATCCCCTTTCAGTACGTACCTTGAATATTCCAAGTTAAAAAGAAACTAGAGCTGGGAAATGATCACAGCTTCACCTAGACTAGAATCCTCAACATTCATTGTGAGGGTCTGAGACCTTAACCACTAGGCTAGACGTGACTGCTGACTGCATTTTGTCCGGATTTACCTATGATATTCAACCCACAGATTTTGATGTGAAAAAGACGCCAATGCTCCATAATTAGACATAATTAACAGTGCCTTGAGTGATGGGATTGTGCCCCCCCCCCCCAACGTGGGCACTGTGCATCATGGTTGAAATAGCAGCTTCCTGTTTGCGGTAGCAGTGTTTCACCTATTTCCCTGCATATTTGAGTGCAGGGAATAAGATGAAAACTCAGCTTTCTGCAAGCTGTTTGACAGCTCCCTCTTGCAGAAAACGGCATTATATTTGCTTTTGCTTGGTGGGAGCTGTCAGCTCCTACCAAGCAAAAGCATACAGCTATGTCCCTGGGGTGGACACCATGGGACATAGCAAGAGCTGTCCCTGGGGCGTGGCAGTCCCTGGGGCCATGTATGGCTACACAAGGGGGACCATGTGGCCCCCCTGCAATGTTGTATTTGCCCTAGGGAGGTGGTGGTCCCAGGGACCGGGGATCCGCAGTCAGCCCTCTTCATTCTTTTATTTTATTTTAGCCCCGGGGAGGTGGTTGTCCCTGGGGCTGTGGGGGGGGGCTGCATGCCCCCAAATACAATTCTATCTTTGCCTTGGGGAGGTGGCAGTCCCCATGGTTACAGGGGCTCACTTGGCCCCCCACGTATAGATTTAATTTAGCCTTGGGGAGGTGGCAGTCTCCAGGGCTCTGGAGAGGCCATGGGGTCTCCCCCACATTAAAACATTGTTTTTCCCCATTGAGGTGGCGATCCCCTGGGCTAATAGAAACCCTAGTAGGGGGGACCTCATGTGCCCCCTCCTTTTTCACTGCCCTTGAGACCTTGCCTACCTAAGGGATACAGTAAAACAAGCACGGGAGCCCGCTTGTTTGTTTTGGGTAAATTTTCACCAAAATTGTGCTACTTTTTTTGAGTGAAAACTTCACTTATTTAAAACAAAACATAAGTTGATATTTTTTGGTTGGTGTTTTTGGCAGGCTGAGTTTAATATTCTTCATTTTCAGTATGGCAATTAAACAGAGGTAGCTACCTCTTTTGCAGGTTATTCTGGTGACCTTCAACCTTAAATACATAGGGTCAAATATACACTTGCCATTGGGTAAAACACAAAACAGTGTATTTATTTTAAAAACTTTACCAGTAAGCATTGGGATAGTGGAGGTAATTCCAAAGATTATGAACAATGCTGACTATCCCATTGCAAAGAATGGCTTAGACTATAAATGAGGATAAGACTGGAAAAAAATATCATGACAAACCTACAGAGGATAAGTACCAGAAGAGCCTCCACTGGGAGTCGGTTGGAAGCCCATCACCGTAAAGCATCGAAAGTAACCTTGGAAAGAAATTAGCATTATTTTAGAAATTGTTAGTACATTGTGGCGGGGGGGGGGGGGAGTTGAACACCATAAATTATGGCGTACTTCTTAACTCTTCAGTTCTTCAGTTTACATTACTTCGAGTAGATTACCGCTATAACCCAGTATGATCTGTCTTTAAAAAGATAGGCTTTATAAATTTCTACTAATTAATATGTCAGAATAGACCCAAGGCCATACTAATATAACTGTTTTAATGGCATATGAATATTAAACTATACTAATACGAATTAACTGTAATGTATTGTACTGTTAAGAATTTAATAAAATATTTAAACAAAAATAATAAAAGAAAATGAGACTGAGCACTCCTATGACTCAACTTCCTTTAAAATGCATGTTTTTGATTTACATTATGGTTGAGGCTGACCAAAGTGGAAACGGGATGAGGGACTCCAGCAGGGCTTCCCTGAACAAAACACATAATTTTCTCCTTTCTACAATGCGAGCTGCGTGAAGCCTACAGTAAGTTTACAGAAGCCTGTTGCAATTGTCATGTTTCCCCATAAGTGAAAACATAATGTATTCAAGAAGCAATATTTATAATAGTTCTCGTCTGATCCCAGTACCTCCTGTTAGTGTTGCACGTGCTTCATTTTAGTTTAGGCAAAATGGAGCATCATTTCCTCTCCAACTGATTTCCACTGAAAACAAGATTTAGTTACCTGCTGATCCTGCTGCCTTTTTGAATATGAGCCATATTTTTGCAAAATTGTTCGAAAATTGTGCCTCAAAATCAGCATAGAGTAATTGCATGTATTTTATCGCCAATGAAAAGCCTCTGCAATGCTATGATTTTGCAGAAGCCGAGGAAGGGAAAAGAATTTGCAACTTTCATGTAATCCACCTCGTAGGCGGATCTTACCACATTTTAAAATTCGGGTTAGTGATCAGCTAGCTTTTAATGTGTTACTTTGCATAGCAGGCTATTTAAAAAGTGTGTCTGTAAGGATTTGGTTAAATTCAGTAGATGTGGTACTCTGCTGATGGAGGGTGTAATAGATCACTCCATACTAGGGGGCAGATTTATCGAAAGTGGCACTACACTCAGTGCAGTGCCACTTTACTGGCACCCCTTAGGGCCCCCTACCACCACCATATGTGCACCATATTTAAAATATGGCTCACCATGGCGCAGGGTGGGGGGGGAATAGCATCATTATTTTTTACGCTATTGATGTACTCTGCAGGAGTAGCGTCAAACTGTTGGCGCTACTCCTGCAGAGTACATAGAGGCCCATTCCAAAGAATGGAAGCCACCTTTTAATGTCTGCTCCTAGTAGGCATTGAAAGTGCTATACAAAATAATGCAAGGAAATCTCATGGATTTCCTGGTGCCATTTTTTCAGCCCCCCTAACGGAGGGACACCCCCTTTGCATACATTATGCCTGGAGCAGGCATAATGTAGAGCAAAGGGTTTAGGAGTGGTACAATGCATGCATTGCGCCTCTCTGTAAATACAGCACCGGGATTTTGGCCTTGTTGGGCCTCGTTAATGTAAAAAATAATAACGTTAATGTGGCCTTGGTGGTGCTAGGGCATTATAAATATGCCCCCTAGATGCTTGGGCATATGCCTTGGGAGTATTGATTGTGTCAACAGTATATCAAATATCACCTATTCTTATCAGTCAGAGAAGAACTAGATTGGTTCTTTTATACTTGAAATATTTCAGATTGTTTTTAAAATCTGCATTGCCATCAACTGATTCTCAGTGGTAGAACAGCAGTTATCAGGGATGATGTCCTAAGAGAAGCAAGCCCTTAGCTCATCCAAAGTTTCCAATATCAATGCCATGCCACTAGGTTTCATTTTCATGGAGGTATTGCATTCTTTTTGGGTCCAGCCAGGTTTAGGTCTTGTTGGAAAGAGTTTCATCTCGTAAGGACATTGATGTTGGCTATGAAATTAAATTATACGTAAATGCGTGTGTAAATGATTGGTTCTCAGCTTTTTCCAAGTGGTTGAATAGAGGCTGCCTGCTCATAGTTGGTTGGCTGACTGGAACTATCGCATATGTTATATGATAAAGAAAAAATACCTGAAAAAACAAAGGTAAAAGTGAAGTTATGGTTTGCTTCGCTAATGGTGGGACTGGGGCAAACACAAAAAAAAAAAAAAGCAAAATCAAAAAAGGTAAAATATGGTGGTGAGCGGCTGCAAGAGTAGCTTCTCACTCGCAAAATACGAAAGGAACGGGCTGAGGAGCACCCTAAACTTCACGAGGCCACTGAACTCTTATCTTGCCCAAAGCGGGGCAGGAGCAGCACCACATATATTTTCATGTGCTAATGGGGAACTGCATGTTGGGGAGCACACTGTGCAGGAATGTGTTCACGATGTACCACTCTAGGTCTCCGAAGAGAGAAGTAACCATGACCCTCAGAGAAGTTTTAGGCAAGTTCAACCACTGGTGTTTTTGCTCTCTGGCTCAGGAGTGCAGAGTTCCTGTTTAGTTGATCCCATGGCTACATTTTGTGACTGGTAAATTGTGAACAAATGCTCAGACACACACGTTGTTTGGAATGTAATTGCTTTAACAATCCTGTGATTGTAAAGCTGACAATCCTGCAATTGAATAATTAACCTTTGCCAGTATAATGAATGGCCAGGAATGTCAGTATTAATTCCATTTATTTAAATTATCACGCAAGGTAGAATCATGTTATGGGCTGATTCTATTAATATGATGACACCCTCACGAAACCACACACCATATAATATATTTCATTGACAGAATATAACCTGTGGTTATACTTTATCAATGTAATATTGTAAGATACAGGTGTGTGGTTTTAAGAACATTACAGTATTGACATATTTAAAGAGGTTATAACATCTGTTGTGATGGTATATTGTAAACTGTAATGTGATTGAGTGCGTGGGTTTCTTTTGAATCACAGCATGTTTTGTTTATTAGAGGTTTGATACTTATATTATTTTTGTCCTCTCTGCATTCTTTCTATTTTTCCTATTTTCCATGTATCATTGCTTCAAGCTCCATTACGTGGCATTCCAACAAAAGAAATGTCAGAGTGAACTGATATTGCCTGTCATTAAAACACATTGAAAGCCAAACAGAAACTATACCTTTCAGTTTTGGTAGAAGGTATGAGTCGAGCAGTTTAGCAAGTTTACTAAATCAGGTTTTTAGCACAAGCCAAAGATATGCCAGATATATCTTGAAAGCACTTTTAGTGACCAAAAAATAAAAAGTGCCGCTTTTGAGACACATGCTCCACAAAAATAGTGGCAGAAGCAGAGTGCTGTATCACTTAAAGTAAGTAATGAATGGATTCATTTAAATCACAGTCTCCGGCAGACTTATGTCTTAAATAGCTGACGAGTATTTTACCACCATGGGGTCTGATACGACCTGCCCATGTCAGGTACAATAATCATTGCACCCGTAAACCCACCATTTAAGGGGTCAGAATTTAGTGAGTGCTATAATTATTGCCGAGTCAGACTTTTTGTGGAATAACCTGACGATGGTAGGCCTTAGGGTAGCTATGCGCTCTTTAAATTTCCATAACATAACATAACCTAACAGCTCTTTTCTGTTGAAATTCCAGCAGGTTTGACCTTTAACCCAAAGAAGACTCCAAACGTTATTGCACTTTCTAATTAACGGGATTAATAAAGATCGCACCACTTACAATTGTGATCCCTGAACAAAAAAAGGCTTTGACAAAGGAATCACTAAATGATACACAGCAGCCTGCAATCCCCTTTATAAAAGTTTGTCTCTAATTTCCGTATTAAATGTGACTTGTGATATTTCTATTTGCATTTACTAAACAATGTAGTTGGTCAAATGTAGTAAGTTAATACTTTGAATTCTGATGTCACAATGCCTGCTGCCAGAGCCAACGTTCAGAGAAAGACAGGTCTGAAAGCATATTTACAGCTGAGGTTTGAACAAGAAAAGTGGAAACTGGCTTTTCCATCCTCTGAAATATTTTTCTAAAAAGAAAAAGGGATCAGCAAAAAGTACATTTTATTACAAACATTTATGTTATGTCATTGTATGCAATCTAGAATGTGCATGTTTCCACACAACTTGAGCCCGAACATATATTAACCTAGCTTTCCTTAAAATCATTCTGATATTGATGTTGAAAACAATAATTACTGCTTTTTGCTGTTTTAATTTCACAGTACATGCCCTGCTCTGATTGTTCTTGTCTGTAATGAACACAAATGAGCATATCACAAATGACTTAAGCGGTTTGGGGGAAAGGTGATGGTATGGTCCTGTATTCTAAGGAATAAAGTAACCTATGTTATAATTATAAGGATATTGCAAGTCGTATCAAAGTTCCTGGTACTGGTCAATGGCTTGTGATATCCTTAGTATACACACAAACATACATATATTGTGGAAAGATGGGTTCCAGTTGTAGTAACCCCCCCCCCCCCCCCCCCTCCAACTAGCATGGAACAGGATGTGGTTTTGAATTGTAAGTATCCTGGGCCCCTCCTAAACAGGTTCCCAGGGCCAGATCTCTTTCCCCAAAGCTGTACTATGTTTGGCACTTCAGACACCTTTGTGATTCCCTAGTAAATGGTACCCTGGTACCTAGGGCCTGAATTCTGAAGAGGGCACCCCAGAGCTGCAGCACCCATTGTGCCACTCTGAGATGCCCCATACCAGCTTCATGTAGTCTGCAATTGCAAGTGCATGACAAGGTGTATCCAAAGTTGCAAACTCGACATGGCGCTCAACAACAGTGCCATGTCCACTAACACTGTATGCAAATATAGCTAGGTCACCCCTCTGGCAGGCCTTACAGCCCTAAGGCAAGGTGCACTATAATGCATGTGAGGTATACTGTATGTGTGCATGAGAATATATGCCACTACTGTGTCCTTGCAAAACCTTAGGACATAATAAGTGTAAAGGGAAGCCATGGTAAATACATGAGCTGGACACTGGTCCTTAAGAGTTCCCCAGCGACATGATGGCCTCTCTGAATACTGGGTTGTTTGGTATCAAACAGCTCAGAATAATAAATCCACACTGATGCCAGTGTTGAATTTATTATAACATGTACACAAAGAGCACCTTAGACGTGCCCCCTGCAAAACCTAACAGCCCTGGCATGGTTGCTGACTGATCTTACCCAGCCTGCCACCACCAGACAGAAGTATGGACTCGTGGGGATGAGAGCCTATGATCTCAGGAGTCAGAAGATGAAGCCTTTCCTGGGTAGAGGTGTTACACCTCCTTCCCCAGACAGCACCCTGCACCAGTGGTCAGCTTCAAAGGCTTTATCGCCTTTGAAATCTGACCCTCAACCCTGCGGCTAGCAGCAGATGGCCACCCAGTGTTTTTTTTCCCCACTTTGAGTGGGAAAGCTGGTGAGAAAACTTAGCCAGAGTATGAGGAGTGACCCCCTCACCCTGCATCACCCCTCAACTGTGGCAGGCAAGGTGACCACAATTTTCCATTTTTTTCCATCTTGGATGGTAGGGAAGTAGCCAATCAGGGTTAGGGAAGTGACCCCTTCCCACAGGAAATGGTCACTTAGTGGGTGTAGCTGACGCAAGGTAGATGGCCCATTGGCTACTACCAGGTACTCCCCCTACCTCCCAGTAAATGAGGTATTTAGAGGGCATCCCTAGGCCAACAGATCAGATTCCATGGGCACAAGAATACCAGGACCAAAGAAGACCCCAGGCACGAGAACCGAAGTCCTGCTGCACAAAGAAAAAGGCTCCAAACCCAGCCTGCTGCTCTTAGGCATGACAGTCACCACTGAGGTGTCGCCTGGAAACCCGAAGGACCCTACAAACCCCAGAGCACCTCCAGCCTTCTGAAAATTTCTAAGAACCTCCCTCAGAGGGAAGGTATCACTCACCTTCAACCTGCAAGCAAGGAACCATTGAAGTCCAGTTCCCTGACCGGCCGCGGACCCATGAACTGGACCCAGCAGCCTGAACAAAATCTACATGACAGAACCAAAGGACGATACCTACCAGTGTGCCAAGTTTTGTGGCACTGCAACTTTCGGGACCTGAGAATTACCAAAGCCCAGGGTTCTGGACTCCCAAACATAGAACACTCATAAGCAAAGTCCATTCCAGACTCTCCAAAGCCCAGAAGCAAGCACAAGTCAAGGGACTTAAGGACACCCAACAAACACCCCCCAGAGTGGCTCTGCTAACCTGCAATCTACCCTCCAAGAGACCTGCTCCAGCGTCAAGGAATCCATGATGCACAACTCCTGGCTGACCTATCTGCACTGCATCCAGCCTTCTTGGCCCCTGCATCATCAAACCAGCTGTGCTCTAGGGGACTCTAAACGCTTGTGACCTCTACCTTCCAAGGCGACCCACCCGCCGTACCTTTAAGTCCACCTGTGCAGTGTGTTTCCAAGTGGTCCCCTTCTCCGTATGCACCACCTCCAAGACTTTCATCTGCTTCTTTTTCCGCTTGAACTGGGAACTGCCCAGACATATCCAGCTGGCCCACAGGACATCTCTATGGCATTGACCTAAAAATAGAAGGTGACACTTGAGAAAGCATAGCTTGATTTTATATGCATTTTTAAAGATTTTTCCATTCATTCCTAAGTGCTTAATTATGCACAAAATGCATACATTTTCTAAATTTTAAAAAATCATTCCAAAGGAAGTACTTACCATATATTGATGATCTTGGTCTTACATTTGTTTTTATAAAAATCAGAACTATTTTTGTAAATTGGCCCTGAGTTATTCTTCTGAGTGTGTGTTCCCATTTATTGATACTGTGAGTACCACAAATGCTTAGCATATCTCCAAGATAAGCCTAACTGCTCACCCACACTACCACAAAAACAGACCATTAAGTGTTCAGCTTTTTACCTCTGGATACCAAAGTGGGGTTGCTTGGAGTCTCTGCATAGTGCACATCTTTTTTGTGCACCATATATCGAGAGCCAGCCTCATGTATATATATATATATATATATATATTTTTATTTTTTTTCACCAAAGAATAAGGCACTGCACTCTCGTGACCTTTAAATTCAAGTGATTTAATCAAAATCGTTATTCCATCACCCACGCATTTCAGCCATTACGGCCTTGTTCAAGGTGTCAAGTCTGTTAACAATTGCACTGTTAATTGCTCTTCCTTTTATCCCTGATGGGAATGCTGGCACTTGCAGTATCATGGTGTTACAACAGAAAATAAAAGTGAGTTGTATCATTAGACTTAAAGGTACAGGTCACGCCTGATTTACAGTCTTTTATCCACACGTCACTTTTATCACAATCAGAATTTTCCTTAAAATACCAGTGTCACTAATTAGGCAGACCGCAGTTGCATCTTTGTCATACATGATTGCTCCTCAGTCCACGAACCCTTCCCATTTCCAGGGTCACTTCGGCATGAAGGAAACTTCACCAGGGACACATACACACCATCATCTGTGAGTCTGTCCCCGATATTAAAAAATTGAAGTCAATACCAACATAGGCTATAATCGTCTTCAGTTTAGTAACAATGCAAGAGACTTGTGTCCCTTGTTCCACCACTGCATAGTTTACAGGTTTCAACAATTCTCTCATGCCAGGCGCTGCCTCTACATAGTACACGTTAAAGAAAAGTAGTCCAAAAACGGCATGCTGTATCTGCTGGTGCCAGTGTTAGGACTTGATCAAAGTCCTCAAACATAATTCACCAAAGAGTAAAGATGCTGAAATCTCGTGGACCTTAAATTCAAGTCGATTTAATCAAAATCATTATTACATCACCTGCGCCTTTCAGCCATTAAGGCTTGTTCACTGTGTCAAGTCTGTTAACAATTGCACTATTAATTGCTCTTTCTTTTATCCCCGATGGGAATGCTTGTGCTTGCAGTAGCATGGTGTTTCAACTGAAAATAAAAGTGAGTTGTATCGTTATTCTTCAAGGCACAGTTCACGCCTGATTTACAGTCTTTTATGCACACGTCACTTTTATCTCAATCAGAATTTTCCTTAACATACCAGTGTCACTAATTACGCAGACTGCAATTGCTACTTTGTCAGACATGATTGCTCCTCGGTCCACTTACCTTTCCAATTTCCAGGGCCACATCGGCATGAAGGAAATCTTTACCAGGGACACATACCCACCATCATCTGTGAGTCTGCATTAATTCTAATGCAGGGAAACACTAGGCGAAATTGAAGTCAATACCAATCCAGGCTACCGTCTTCAAGTTTAGTAACAATGCAGGAGACTTGTCTCCCTTGTTCCACCACTGATTAGTTTTCAGATTTCACCAATCCCATCATGCCGGGTGCTGCAGCTATATATTACCCGTTAAAGGAAAGTGGTCCAAAAATGGAGCGCTTTATCTTCTGGTGCCAGCGTTTGGACTAGACTAAAGTCCTCAAACATAATTCACCAAAGAGTAAAGATGTTGCACTCTTGTGGACCTTAAATTCAAGTAGATTTAATCAAAATTGTTATTCCATCATCTATGCGTTTCAGCCATTATGGGCTTGTTCACAGTCAGCAGCAGGTCAGTACACTGGACTTTGTGGGTTCCTTGCCTGTAGGGTGCAGGGGAGGCTGGAGGTGCTCTGGGGTTTTGTAGAGTCCCTTAGATTTCCAGGTGACACTTTTGTGGTGATAGTTGAGTCCTTCGAGCAGCAGGCATGGGTTGGCACGTTTTTCTTTGTGCAGCAGGATCACAGTTTCCAAGCCTTGTCGTGGTCTTCTTTTCTCAAATCCCTGTCAAAGTTCTTGGTCGGGGATGCCTTCTAAATATTGCATTTAAGGGGTGTTAGTGAGAGTACCTGGCAATTACCTTAGGATGGCTACACCCACTAAGTGACAACTTCCTGTGGGAAGAGGACACATCCCTGACCCTGATTAGTTATTTTCCTAACATCCAAGATGGAGGAAAATAAAATGGAGAAATCACCTTGCCTGCAACACCTGAGGGTGGCAACTCCTCCTATTCTTGCTAAGTTTCCCACCAGTATTCCCACCGAAAGTGGGGGATAACACCATTGGGCTGCCGATAGCAGAAGAGGCGGTGTCAGATTTCAATGGCAGCAAATCCTGTAAAACTGACCGCTGGTTCAGGATACCTGCCTGAGAGAGGAGGTGTGACACCTCCCCCCAGTAAAGGCTTTGTCTTCTGGCTCCTGAGAGCTAAGGCTCACGTCTCAGAAGTCCAGAAATGAGTCTGGTGGTGGCAGGCTGGTTAAGACCAGTCAGCAACCATGCAAGGGCTGGTTAGGTTTGGCCGGGGGCACCTCTAATGTGTCCTCTGGGTACATTTTATAAAAAATCCTGCAAGGACATCATTTTGAATTTACTATTATGAGTTGTTTGATACCAAACAACCCAGGTTTCAGAGAGGCCATCATGTAGCTGGGAAACTCTCATTGACCAGTGTCA
The DNA here is from genome assembly GCF_031143425.1 of Pleurodeles waltl. Lineage (NCBI taxonomy): Eukaryota > Metazoa > Chordata > Amphibia > Caudata > Salamandridae > Pleurodeles > Pleurodeles waltl. The sequence continues at coordinate 930,947,963 of NC_090448.1, read as the reverse complement.
GCACATGCATTTGTTATAGCTTCCCTGTACACTTACTATGCCTAAGAATTGGCAAAGACACAGAAGGGGCATATCTGCTCATGCACACATACCTCCTCACATGCCATATAGTGAACCCTGCCTTAGGGCTGTAAGGTCTGCCAGAGGGGTGCCTTACCTATATTGCATGCACTGTTAGTGGACGTGGCACCCATGCCGAGTGCCATGCCGAGTTTGCAGCTTTTAAATACACCTTGTCATGTACCTCTAATGGCAGTCTGCATGAGTGCCAAACATAGTACAGTTTTGGGGAAGAGATCTAGCCCTTGGGTTCTGTTTAGCAGGGGCCCAGGGAACTAACATTTTGAAACAACATCATTTATTTTATAAGCAAAAGGTGGGGGGGTACCATGTCAAAAGAGGCCCTTTGTCACAATTCCCTTCCCCAAATTAAAGACGATGAAACTACCCTTCCCCTGGGGAGACGTCATCCTCTATGTGGAAGAACCTGGAAAGGCCATCTGCATTGGCATAGACAACCCAGTTCTGTGTTTCACTTTAAAGTTCATTCCCTATGGAGATAAGGACTACCTAGGCAGTTTGGTGTTTTCACATTTTATCTCTTGAAGCCACCTGAGAGGCCTGTAGTCTGTCTGAACTATGAAGTGAGAGCCAAACAAATATGACCTCAGCTTCTTCAAGGCCCAGACAACAGCAACAACTTCCCTCTCTATGGCACTCCATTTCTTTCACTTGGGAGTAGTCTTCTGCTAACAAAAGCAACAGGTCATGTATCTTATCATTGATCTGTGCTAGGACTGATCCTATCCCAAGTTCTGATGCATCTGTCTAGCCAATAAACTACCTTGAGTAATCTAGAGCTTGCAGGACTGGGGCAGAACACATTGCATTATTCAAAGTGTCAAAGGTCTCGCAACTCACTGTCCAGTTGATCCTTTGGGCATTTTCTTGAAGGCAAGTTCTGTGAGGGGTCAGTATAGTGCCTTAATTCTTCACAAATCTCCTAAAGAACCCAGTCAAGCTAAGGACTTGAGTCTTGGTGGTTGGATCTTCCCAAGCCAGAATTGTCTGGATTTTGGGCTGTAGTGGCTAATCTTGGCCCCCAACTACCAGGTGGCCCAAGTACACAAACTTTGCCTGCCCTATCTGGCACTTACAGGCCTTGATAGTGAGGGCAGGGCCCCAAGGACCTTTCCCAGATGGATCAGGTGATACTGCAAGGTGGAGCTGTAGACAGCAATATCATCCAGATAAACTGCACTAAAGAATTCCAACCTAGCTAGATCTTGGTTCACCAACCTCTGGAAGGTGGCAGGTGCATTCTTTCATCCAAAGGGCATGAGTGTGAACTGATAATATCCACTTTGGGTAGAGAATAATGACCTTTTTTTTACTCCAGGGGTCAGGCCACTCTACCATTACCCAGATGTAAGATCAAAGTTACTCTGGTGTTTAGCTGACTCTAATCTGTTTATGAGCTCATCAGCTCTTTGAATTGGGTGTGCATCGGTTTTTGTTACAGAGTTGGGGCCCCTATAGTCCACACAGAGCGTAGTTTCCTTTTACCTTTCCCTTGGAGTGAGGTTTGTGGACTAAAACTACTAGGCTAGCTCAGGGGCTTTCAGAGAGTTTAATGATACCTTAATCTAGCATTTTGTTGACTTCAACATGGATGCTTTCTCTGACATTGTCTGACTGTCTATAAATGTTGTTTTTGACAGGCAAGCTGTCTCCAGTGTCTACATCATGGGTACATCAGTTAGTCCTACCAGGGCTCAGAGAGAATAGTTTAGAATACTGGCTAAGGCCTTGTCTGCAATCAGCCTGTTGTTGTCGTGTGGGGGACAAGACCACTCCATCAACAGAACCATCTTGTGGGTTGCTGGAGAGATCATGGAGAGGTTTACTCTCTTCTTCCTGTCTCTCATGTGTAACTATCACATCAGCTCTGTCAAAATAGGACATCAGGTGGTTAACATATGTTATCCTTTTGGGATTTTTGCAACTGCCAAGGTCAACCAAGTATGTGACCTCCCCTCTTTCAGGTATGGGGTAGGGCCCAGACCACTTGTCTTGGAGAGCCCTGGGAGCCACGGGCTCCAACACCTAAACTTTATGCCCTGGTTGGAACTCCACCGTAGCAGTATTTTGGTCATACCAGTGCTTTTGGAGCTCCTGGCTCACTTGGAGATTTTTGCTCGCTTTTTCCATATGCTCAGACATCCTGGAATAAAGGCCAAGTACAATATCCACAATGTCTTGCTTAGGCTCTTTGAGAGGCCTCTCCCAGCCTTTCCCCACATAAATTGATGGACTCCTAACAGGATGCACAAACAAAAGCTCAAAGGGGGAAAACCCTACTCCCTTTTGTGGCATTTTCCTGTAGGCAAAAGGCAGACATGGAAGTAAAACATCCCATCTCCTTCTGAGTTTTTCGGGGAGTCCTTCAATCATACTTTCAATGACTGGGTAAATCTTATAACCAGCCCATTGGTCTGTGGATGATATGGGGAAGTGAACTTATTAGTCACTTCACATTCCTGCCACCTGTGTTTTAAGTATCCAGACATAAAGTTTGAACCTCTGTCTGATATAACCACCTTAGGAAAACCCACCCTGGTAATAATTCATGAGGGCCTTGGCTACTGCAGGGGCAGTGATGGTCCTGAGAGGAATGTCCTCAGGATATCTAGTGGCATGATCCACTATCACTAGGATATATCTATTTCCTGAAGCTGTTTGAGCATCATTGGAGCCAACAATGTCAACTCCTACCCTTTTGAATGGCACCCCAACCACAGGTAATGGGATTAAGGGAGCCTTCAGGTGACCTCCGGCCTTGCCACTGGCTTGACAGGTGACACAGGAATGACAAAAGTACTTCACTATTTGGGACATTCTAGACCAGTAAAAGTGATTAACTAGCCTGCTCCAAGCTTTGTGTCGGTCCGGATGCCAAGCTATGGGAATGTCAAGGGTTAGAGAAGGAAGAAACTCTCTACACTCCGCGGCACTACCACCCACTTGGTTGCACTAGCCTTGAGGTCTGTGGCCTCAGTGTACAGGAGTCCATCCGCTCACTTACCCTGTGGGTACCACTGACCCTACCCTTTTTTTCCTGTGCAGCTTCCTGCCTCAGGTTTTCAAGAGTGGGATAGATTTTTGTCCTTGTCACAGATCCTCCTTAGAGGGTCCCCCTGGCCCCAAGAGCTCTTGGTGATAAGGCCCAAGCTCTGCAGGCTCAGTTCCATCTGGGGTTAACAAATCTTCTTCCTTGGGAAGAGGGGTTCTGACTTATGGTCTGTTCAGAAGCTGGTCCCCCAGTCTTCTTGCCTTTCTCTTGGAGGGTTGGTCCATTCTTCCACGATCTAACACTTCTTTTTCACTCTGGAGTTTGCCCTATGGCCTGGCTTTGACACAACCCCATTCTGGGATCCCAAAGCATGACTGAATGGGTCCTCAGTTCAACATCAGCTCAGGGAGATTGTTTCAAATCATTTCCAAGCAGGCAGTCTATAAGAATGGAGTGGGACACAGCAACTTTTTTTTGTCCTACTACCCCCCAGTCAAAAGATACCATTGCCATTGGAAGTATCTTAGTGACATTGTCAGCATTGGTGACAGGATATGTTTTCCCTAACAGGTACTGATCTGAATCGACCAGGTGTTGGGTCACAATGGTGATACTAGTCCATGTGTCCCTCAAGGCTTCTTCCTTAGTCCCATCAATCAAAGGGTGCTGCTTGTATTTTTGCATGTTAGTATGCCAGGCAGCACAGGATAAGCCCCTCCATCTGTAACTAATGTTGCCTCTGTGGATTCACTAACATGGTCAGACCACATCTGTGATCTCATCTGGAGATTGACAACTGCATTTACTGCAGGTGGACTAGAGACATTTTTCTTGTTTTTACAGCTAGGGTATCCAGTTGGTGCCCTTTGTTTTTACAGTCATGGCACATAGCCTTGTTGGGATCAAACTCCTACCTTTTTACCCACCCTAAGACTGTGAGGAGCCTCAGGGCCACCATTCTGAACAGGTTTTTGGCGGCCTAATGAAGCCTCTTTGTTTTTATTTTGCTTCCCATCTTTCGCTTGGGGGGGCTTTTTGGTCTCCCCCACAAGTGGTTGTTTTGGTCACCCTTGTCTTGATCCAGTGGTCTTCCCTCTTCCTCAAACTAGAGGAGAAAGTGGACCTAGGTCTACCAGGAACTGGTGTAGTTTCTCATTGTAACAATTACTCAGTAGATGCTCTTTCATAATTAAATTATAAAGCCCATCAAAATGTCGTACCTTGTTACCTTCTAACTAGCCACCCAACAATTTTACCCAACAATTTTACTGAATAGTCCACGAATTCTACCCAGGACTGACTAGGGGTTTTATAAGCCTCCCTGAATTTAATTCTGTACTCTTTAGTTGTAAGTCAAAGCCCTCAATCAGGGTAGCCTTCATGAGGTCATAGGACCTGGCATCTGCCTTATTTAATGTCAGAAGCGTATCCCTGCATTTTCCTGAGAACAGTTCCCACAACAGAGAGCCCCAATGTCTTCTATATATATCCCTGCCTATGCAGGCTCTATCATATCTAGAAAAACACTTGGTGATATCATCATCCTCTGTATAAGGTAGTACAACTCCTTTGGGGAGTTTTAGGTTGAAATATGTCTCGTTCACTGTAGTTTCTTAAATGCTGCCACCAGAGAATGGTCCGAAGGCCCAATTCTCTTCCTTTACCCTTCTATCTCCCAAAGCTGAGCTTCTAAAGCTTCTTTTGGTTAACCTTTCCAGAGCCAAATCGCCCTCTGAGGGAGTTCCTACTCCTGAGATGGAGGATCCTATCTCATCTTCCTCCGCTTCATTGAAGTGTTCTTAATTTTTTGTTTCTAAGGGTTCACCCTCTTCCACTGGGTATGCAGTCTCATATTCTGCAACAAGCTGACTAAGCTTTCCTATGGTAGCACGAGCATCAGTGTGAATTTGGTAACCTTTCCAGAGAGCCCTTAGTCGGGGATGTCTCAATCCCAAGCAAGAGGCCAGGTCAAGCTCCTTGGCTTAGTTCTCTGCATCAGAATTTTTTTTCACTACATTGGGGAGCTTTTTAATTTTTGGAAAAAACGTTTGCAAACTTTTGGAAACTTTTTCAAACGTCTAACTACAGCAAAGACTTTTTGTTTTCTAATCACTATTTTAGGGACCTAACCAGAGCCCTCACAAATAATTTAAACATTTTGAAAAATAGTCCAGTTGTAAAATACAACTAGGCTAAAGGCAATTTTTAGTGTCACTCATGTGATCACTTAGTGACAAAGTGATATCAGCATTTGCAAAGTCTTGTATCCCACCACTGATCCACTAAATGTAGAAGGCTGGCTCTCTATAAGGTGTACAAAAATGATGTGCACTGTGCAGAGAGTTCAAGCAATCCCACTTCGGTATCCAAAGGTAAAAAGTAGAACACCTAATGCTCTGTTTTTGTGGTAGTGATGGTGAGTAGTTAGGTTTATCTTGGAGATGTGCTAATCATTTTACAAAAATACTTCTGATTTTTAGAAACTTTTTAAGACTAGGATCATCAATATACGGTAAGTACCTCTTTGGTTATGACTTTTCAAAGTTTAGAAAATATATGCTTTTGTGCGTAGTTACAAACCATAGGAATGAATGGGAAAATCCACAAGTGCCACCTTCTATTTTTAGTTCGAGGTCATCAAGATGTCTTCTGCGCCAGCTGGAGAAGTTTGGCAGTTCCCGGTTCAAGCCGAAACAGCAGCTGAAAGTCTTGGAGCAGGTGCACACCAGAGAAGGGGACCACTTGGAAACACAATGCACAGGTGAACTCTCCAGTGGGTCCCCTTGGATGGTAGGGGTCACAAGCTATATTGGGGCCCCAAGAGCACAGCTGGATTGGCATTGCAGAAGCCAGGAAATCTGTGCACACTGCAGATATGTCAGCTAAGAGTTGTGCATCAGGGAGTCCTTGGAGCAGAGAGCAGGTCACTTCGAGGGTAGATTGCAAACAAGCAGGGCCACTGTGAGAGGTAGTTCTTGGGTGTCTTAAAGTTCCTCGACTGGTGCTTGCTTCTGGGCTTTTAATAGTCCGGAGTGGACTTTCCTTCTTGGTGTCCAACATTAGGGGTCCAGTACCCTGGGCAATGATACATCTTAGGCCTTAAATGATGCAGTATAGCCAAACACTGTATACTGGTAGGTTTTGTCCTTCGGGTCTGTTGGATGGATTTTGGTCAGGCTACTTGGTCTAGTTTATTGCTCAGTGGCCAGTCAGTGAACTGGACTTCACTGGTTTCTTGTTTGCAGATTGAGGAAGTGTGATACATTCACTCAGAGGTAGGTTGTTGTTGATTTTCAGAAGGCTGGAGTTACTCTGGGGTGTTGTAGAGTCCTTCGGGTTTCCAGGCAACAGCTCAGCAGTGATTGTCAAGTCCTATGAGCAGCAGACAGGGTTTGGCCCCTTTTTCTTTGTGCAGCAGGACTTCTGTTCCCGTGCCTCAGGGCTTCTTTGTTCCTGGTCGTCTTGTATTCATTGAATCTGATCTGTAGGTCCTAGGATGCCCACTAAATACTGAGGTTTTGGGTGTTAGGGGGAGTACCTGGTAGTGGCCAATGGGCCCCGTACCTTAGAGTGACTACACCCACTAAGTAACCATTTCCTGTGGGAAGGGGTTACATCCCTAACCCTGATTGTCTGTTTTCCTACCAAGATGGAGGAAAATGAAATGGAGTGGTCACCTCACCTATCACACCTGGGGGGTAACACCTCCACCCAGGAAAGGCTTTGTGCTGTGGCTCCTGAGAGAAGAGTCTCTCACCTCAGGAGTCCAGACTTCTGTCTGGTGGTGGCAGGCTCGCTAAGACCAGTCAGCAACCATGGCAGAGCTGTTAGGTTTTGCAGGGGGCACCTCTAAGGTGCCCTCTGGGTATATTGTATAATAAACACAACACTGGAATTAGTGTGGGTTTATTATTCTATGTGTTTAGATACCAAAACAACCCAGTATTCAGAGATGGCAGCATGTAGCTGCGGATCTCGTACCGACCAGTGTCCAACACATGTGTTTGCTATGGCTTCCCTGTACACTTACTATGTCTTAAGGTTTTGCAAAGACACAGTAGGGGCATATTTGCTCATGCACACATATACCCTCAAATGCATTATAGTGCGCCCTGCCTTAGGGCTGAAGTGCTTTCCAGAGGAGTAACTTACCTATATTGCATGCAGTGTTAGTGGACAAGGCACTCTTGGTGAGTGCCACGTCGAGGTTGCAACTTTTAAATACACCTTGCCATGCACTTGCAATGGCACTTTGCATTAGTCTGGAGGGGGCACAGTTGTTGCTGCAGCTCTCGGGTGCCCTCTTCAGTACTCATGCCCTAGGTACCAAGGGAACCATTTACTGGGGACTTACAAAGGTGGCTGAGGTGTAAAACATAGTATAGTTTTTTGGGAAACAGATCTGGCCTTTGGGTCCTGTTTAGCAGGGGCCCAGGACACTTACAGGTTCAAGCCACACCACTTTCCAGGTTAAAAGTGGGGGGGCTACTATGTCAAAAGAGGCCCTTTCTCACAAATACCAAGGCAGTGTGAAGAAAAAGTACCATTAATTGTGTAAAGCTATCCTTCATTAGGATTTCCAGTTCTACCCCAGTAAGTGTGCCCAGGTGATTGCCACCACAGTGCACAATCATGAAGTGAGGGTGATGGCAATCCCTAATGCTTTTTACCAAGGACAGCAATTGCTGCCATTTTAATACTCTCTGGCCAATCCTAGTAATTTTCACATTTGGCAAACCCAGGTCCCTGTCAATGCCACTTTTTCTAGCATGCTCTGTAGCCCCCAAACACAAAGCTGTGACCTACAATCCACACTCTGAGCATTGTGAAGGCAAGCAGTGATGTCTCACAAGAGAAGGCTGGATAAAGTGAGTTGTTTTCAATATGAAAGGCAGTGAAAATTAATGGAAGGAGTTTTTTGGAGAAATAAAATTATACATTCCATTGGATGAGTTTAATATCCAGATACTTAAAAATAGGTTGTTTCCAGTTTGTAAAACATAAGCTGCACTTTTGGCCTACTGGTTTTGTGTGTTACAGTGGAAACCCTGCTAAATGAGTGTTGAGGGGAGGGTATAAAAGAGATACCAATATATTTAACTGACATTAGAGGACTTTAGTGTGCAGCAATGATGAAGTGTTTTCCTATTGAGGAGTTGCTTTTGAAGTATAATATAGCTGTAAAGGCTAAAATAAATAAGCTAGGTATGTTTTTGGACCCCCGTAAATGTTCACACACTTGTTGAGAAGTTTCACGGTGGGGCCTCACTGAAGGTCACAGAGAATTCACAAATAATGACAAATAGCCTTTCATTTTGTGTTCTTTGCAGGAGTGAAGAAAGCATTAAGACATAATAGCCATTTACAAGCGCTATAAAGAAAGATAGAAATGGAAGCCATGATCTAATTCTATGCCTTTAGTAGTATCAGAGTGTGCAAAGTTGAAAACGTTATCTTTAATGGTTGCTCTGTGTGAGAGTGGTATACCATTCTTATGCTGATTTGTGACATTTTCTGCAGCGTATGAGACAAACTAATAAGAGCAGAAAAAGAAAGAATTTGACTAACAAACTTAGGCAAAGATTTCTACTTTATGCCACAAAACTGCTCAAATGCGGTTTTGAAGCAAAAAGTATAGGGCCAGCTTGCACCTTCCACAGAGCCAGCTGTGCGCCGTATTAAAGTATTGGTGCAAGCTGGCTCTAAACTTGGGCTAGCGTCTTAAAAATAAAAAGACGCTACCCGGGTGGGGTTGGCGGTAGGGATGGAGGGGGTTGTGCATCAAACAATTATGCTAGCCTGTTTAGAGACAAAAAAATGCCTGCAACCACACTAGCGCCATTTCGTTGCGCACAACCACCAAAAACATGACTCCTGTCTTAGGAAAGACAGGAGTCATGCTCATCACCCCAATGGCCAGCACAGGGGACAAGTGACCCCTGGGCATGGCCATTGCAGCCTGTGCCTTGCAGGGGGCCCCAAGTTAGGGCCCCGATGGCAAAAAAGAATAAATTAAAAAATACTTACCTGGACTTACCTGGGATGGGGTCCCCCATCCTGTGCTGTCCCTCTGGTGGGGGTGGGAGTCTGGGTGCTCCTGGGGCTTGTGGAGGGCACCTGTTGACCCATTCCATGGTGTTTAACCATGGAAATGAGTCCACAGGTCCCCTAACACCCGGTCTGACCCAGGCATTAAATAATGGTGCTAAGCAGGCTTAGCACCATTATTTAGCCCCTCCTCCCACCCATGCATCATTTTGCCATGGGGGCATGAATATGGGGCTATTGGGATAGCACAATTTTTTAGATGGGAACGCCTATGTTGCATCTTATTGACGTAAGGTAGGTGCATGCATCCAAATAATGGTGCAAACTCCTATATTTTGGCATTAGACATGTCTGACCTCAAAATATAAATATGGAGTTAGGTTTGCACCAAATTGGCATAATAAAAGCAGTATATACATGGGCCTTAATTTATAGGTATTTAAATTAGATAAAATCATAAAAAATGCACTTTAAAATGTATGTGAATACTTTTGGTTCACAACAATTTCTATGAAATATAGGGATCTGTGAGTGGTTGTGTGACTCTTGTTATATATTTCACAAATAAATGTGTCATGTGCATATATAAAAACATTTTTTCCAGTTCTAGACTCCTTTATACCATTTCATATCAATACTACAATTCCCATAATTCATAGTAGCAATAGCAGAGTGCAGTGGTATTTCATGGATTTGTGACTCTTCTTATATATTTCACAGAGATATATGTGATATGCTTAGGTCCAGAAAGATTTTTGTTTAAATGGTGTCACATGTAGGCTATGTAAATTAATACTGCAACTCTCAGAAATTATAGTAAAATTATTAGACTGCAATACTATATCACATATTTACATGTAAATCCTCATTGCTGTGTACTTAGATATGTTAGAGAAGTAGTGCTTTAAATGTGAGTGAGGCCTACTACTGTGGAACCTATGTGTAGTTTTGGATGTCAGCTGGACCTGGCACTAGAAAACCTGCTTGGCAACTGTTATACAGTCCTTTTACTACAGAAAACTCATCCCTCACATAGGCTCTAGGTAGCCTATGACCCATGCAGCTATGTGATTAAAAGATGATTACAAGATGTGACATATCCTTCAGCGTTTCACTGATTTAGGTCTGCACTGTCAGACCCATATGCCCAGTTATATATGCAGTGTCTAACTCATAATGCAACTGATGTACCTACCTATACGAAGAAGCACTCAGATACATAGCCAAATAGTGAAAGAATCAATCATACATTCATGCACACATCCAGAAAGCAGCTGTGTATACTGCAATAACAGAACCAGTTGTGGAATGATACAGTCACTCATTTGTGTAGTGAGGTCCTGGCACAACCGACTCTCCCATCCAGAGACGTAGACCTTTCACAATGGCGCAGGCAGACTACTACTGACCAAGAGTGTGATTCTTTTAAATGTCTGGGTGACTTGGCACTAGAAAACCTGTTTCAAAAGTGTTAGGCTGTCCTTTAGTACAGAAAACCTAGTCCTCAGCTAAGCTGTAGGTAACCCATGAAGCTTGGTTCTTTCTGATTAAAGGTGGGAAATGTTTTTGAGAGATCCACTGACTTAGATGTGCACTGGCCGACCACTATACCCAGATATATATACAGAGTCTCACCCATTCTGAAACTTATATACGTACTTATAGGGAGACAAAAGCACTAAGATATGCAGTCAGACACTGAAAGGGACATTCATACCTCTGTGCACTCATCCCAACAGCAGCTGTGAATACTGCAGTGTCAGAAGCAGTTACTAATATCTGATACACTCATTCACATATGTAGGCAACTGCTGGCACAACCTTCTCTCCCATCCAGACAAGTAGTGCCTTAAACATGGGTTAGGCCTACTAGTGCTGCATCTAAGTGTGCAGTATTAAACATGAGTTTGACTTTGCACTAGAAAACCTGCTTGACAAGGTTTAAATGGACCTCTTAGTGCACAAACGTTGCCCCTCACCTAAGCTGTAGGTAGGCCATGGACCATGATTCTATGTGATTAAAAGGTGGGATGTCCTTCAGAGTTTCACTGAATTTGATGTGTGCTGGCTGTCCACTATACCCAGTTATATATGCAGATTCCCCACATACTGCAACTGACATACCTACCTATAAAAGGATAGAAACACTCAGACACACAGTCAGATGGTGAAAGGCACATTCATACATTCAGGCACACGTCTCCACAGCAGCGGTGCATATTGCAGTGTTAGAAGCAGTTACTAAATGGTACACTCACTCACATATGAAGGCAACTCCAGATACCATCTACTCTCCCATCCAGAGAAGTAGTCCTTAAAACATGAGTTTGATCTACCAGTGCTGAGCCTGGTTGTGTAGTTTTAAATGTCAGGTCAATTTGGCACCAGAAGACCTGCTTGACAAGTATTAAACTGACCTCTTACTACAGAAAAGTCACCCCTTACTGAGGCTGTAGGTGGTGCATGGACCATGGTTCTATGTGATTAAAAGGTGAAACAAGTCAATCAGAGTTTCTCTGATTTAGATGTGCAGTGACAGACCACTATACACAGTTATATATGCAGAGTTTCACCCATACTGCAACACATTTACCTACTTATAAGAGGATAGACGCAATCAGACATGCATTCAGACACTGAAAAGGACATTCATACACCTGTGCACGCATCCCTACAGCAGCTGTGCATATTGCAGTACAAGAAGCAGTTACTCACTGATACACTCGCTCACATATGAAGGCAACTCCTTGCACAACTTACTCTCCCATCCAGAGAAGTGGTCCCTAAAACATGAGTTGGGTCTACTATTGCTGTGCCTGTGTGTAGTCTTAAACATCAGGTAGACTTTGCACTAGAAAACCTGCTTGACAAGTGTTAAACTGAACAATTACTGCAGAAAAGTCACCCCTCACCTAGGCTGTAGGTAGACCATGGACCATGGTTCTATGTGAATAAAAGGTGAAACATGTCCTTCAGAGTTTTACTGACTTAGATGCCCACTGGAAGACCACTACATCCAGTTACATATGCAGAGTCACACCCATACTGCAACTTACATACCTACCTATAAAAAGCTAGAAGCATTCAGACATGCAGTCAGACACTGAATATGACATTCATACATTTATGAATGCATTACGATGGCAGCTGTACATACTGCAGTATCAGAAGCAGTTTGTAACTGATGTATACTCATATATGTAGACAACTGATGATACAACCTACTCTCCCATCTAGAGAAAGTGATAGAGTAGGAGTAGCTATATTATAATAATATAACTATTTATGTAGTAATTACATACTTAAAATATGTAATTTAATAGTAGGGAATAAAGCTAAATATATTTATTTGTTATTTCTCTTCAGGAATTGACTTCTGCAAATGCAGAGAATATGATGAATCAGAAAACAATTTCTGGTAAGAAAACAAAGAAAGTTCCTAAAAAAGTATGTGGAACACTGCAAAGTGAACAAAATCAAGTAAATAATAGGTAAAAGTTTACATTAGCTCAGAAAGGAGAAAATTACATGACATGAAGACTAAAAAAGCATACAATGAAGGACGGAGTGTAACCAGGAGACAGGGGCATTTTAAGGAAATCAGAGTTAGAATGTTCGGTACAAGGGTAATTCAGAATCTCGTAAAAACTATGAAGAAGTATAAAAGAAGAAGAGAAACAGTGAGACAAAAGGAGATTTTGATGCTTATCGGTCACTAGAGGAACGGTTTAGCTACAAAGCAAAAAATATGTAAGTATTGCTATGACAAGTTAGAGGATAATAAAATGCCAGCTAGAGCAGTACATAATAAGTTAGAAATGGTTCCAATACCAGAAGAACTTCAAGATTTAAATGTTTATGAATCAATTGTTCTAAAATGTGTACATCCCTTCCAAACTATAGTTCGCATGGAACCGAAAACAGGTCAATTACCTTCAAAAGAACTACAGAGAGGTCTTAAGGGTAGAGTTGTGTACATGCCATTAGATTTCAAAAATAATTTTGAAACTATAGGAGTACAGAGAGATGTTGAATATGCACTTATTATTTTAGTAAATAGTGAATTAGTAAATGTTAATAATGTAAAAACGCAACACTATACTAGTACGAAACAACATTTATTACAAAAATATGGATATTCTCAAAGGGCATAACACATATACAAGATGAAACAGATCGATCAAGACCAGAAAAAAATTATGAACACTATAGAACCCATCCTTTCAATTCAAAAGAAGTTATTGGTGATGCAATTGACCCTTTCCAATTCAAGCAAGCTTAAGGAGATGCCATGAGTGTCTGGGAAAAAGGTTTAGAAGCTCACTGTTTTCCACAACTGTTTCCCATTGGAGAAGGAGGGTGCTATGATGACCGTCCTTTACAGATAACAGAAGCTGAAAACCACTATACAAGATTATATTCAGAAGATCCTACATTTTTAAAGTGTATTCCATATATATTTTGTCTTCTTTTTGAAAGTGACTTGTCTGGACTTTCATATGCTACAAACCATATATTGAAAAGAGGAGTAAATATTTAAAGCATTTCTGTAAAAGGGTTTCATTGTAAAAGTTCAGGGAAAGGATGAAAAGTTAGGGTCCATTTTTATTAATTTGATGGTATGCCAACATGTGCCAACGAGTTTTGGTATCATTGTGACGATGAGCTAAAATGTGTGTTAAGAAACCTAATTGCACCTACTGGATTCCCGACACTCAGTTGTGCTGAATATGGAAGGGATGATCTGCTTCACTTTTTGAGAGAAACAAACTCTAATATTAAAGTCATTAAACTGAAGACAACAGGATCCTGCTAATAATTGCAGAGTCTTTAATTATTGATTTCAAGCTCTGATGTCTTTCATCTGCAACAAGACAAACCCTCCTCTTCCTGAAATAACAGATTTCTTTTGGTGTAACGAGTACCAAGCAAGGGTGCTCCTCATATTCACATGCTGTTATGGATTAAAGATGCACCTAAATTAGGAACAGACAGTGATGAGTCCATCAGATCTTTCATTGAACAGTATGTCACATGCGCAGTTCCAAAGGATACTGCTGAAAAAGGTTTGAGACGACAAGTTCTGCACCTCCAAAATCACAGATGTGCAAGGTCCTGTCAACAAAAATATAAACTCAAAGATAAATTTTATGCAAGATGCCATTTCGGATTCCCTGAACCTGTGATTTCACAAGGAAGAGTGAAGAGCTATTTATCTGCAGTCAGGAATGAATTGACTCAAAAGTCGCCTAAAAATATTTACAACCTGAAAAGAACAGAGGTTTCAAAGTATATTAGTGATTACATTCCAGACATTTTAAAGATGTGGGATGCAAACATAGACATACAGTAATTCTATTGCTGTTGCTCGATATGTCACATCATTTCACTAAGTCTGAGAAAACAAAAACCAAGTGGATGAGAAAGGAGATTTCTGCTGAAAAGAGTCTTACTAAGAAATTGTACAGTTTCAGCTTGAAAATGCATTCCTACATGGAAATTGGATCTTATGAATATGCAGATAGGGTTGAGCTCATCTAGTTTGTTCTTGAAGTCTACAGGATTTGTTTGGGTAAGTCTAGGGCTTACACACACACAAAATAGAGTCTTAAAGTCTTTCCCAGAAATTCAGTATCTAGCAGAGTTTGATCCAGAAATTATGGACATTTTAAAAACAACCATGTTGGACATGTTGTCCACATTTAAAAAACATGTGTCTCTATGAAATACTTAAATATTGCAAGTATGGAAATAATGTAACAGGAAACATGGAACAAATCAGATACACAAATCTTGGATGTGATAGCGTTAAGAGAGACACGGGAAAGGAAATCTAATTAACCACAGACAAATTACTTTCCAGACTGCAGAGAAAAGAGAGTTTTTCTATTTAGCACTTTTGCAGCTGTTCAAACCATGGCATGATGAATCAGAATGACTTGGGACCAGATAGGGTGACATGGCAAGCAAAATGACAATGGATTAAACCCAGATCTGTGACTGGGGGTGAGTGTTTGAAAAGTTTCAACACTCCGTCCATCATTTTATTTTGTGATGTTGCCTTTTGTGCCTTAAGTGGCTAGGGTATTCCCAGACGTGGGTCACTTGCTTGCTGCGCCACTGAATTCAAGCTAGCCTGGCTGATGAAGGGTGATACGTTGAAACCAGTCACAGGATGCTGGAATCCGACCCAGGGAGGACCTTGCTTGGCAGTTCGGGCTGGACTGCTTTCATTGGAAGCAGGGTCAAAACTGATTTTCAGATGGCTGGGACCGAACTGGGATGACGTGACGAGCAAAATAATGATGGATTAAACCCAGATCTGTGACTGGGGTGAGTGTTTCAAATGTTTCAAAACTCTGTCCATCATTTTATTTTGTGATGTTGCTTTGGGACCAGATGTACGCAGCTTATTCTTGGTCACAAATGGGCCAATTCGCAGAATTGGGCCATTTGCGACAAAGAAAAAGCATTTCCTGATGTGCAAAACTAATTTTATGGTGTAATTTAAGTGTTGAGGAAAGGTTAGTAAATGGTGCAATGGGTAGGGTTGTCAATTTTATTAATTCTCCATATAGAGATGAGATTAAATATTTGGCTGTAAAACTTGATCAGTTGATGGTATAAAGCAGATTGGCCGATTTACTGTACGATATTTTTTAGTGAAGGATTTATATGTCTGGCATCAAAAGTTTCCATTCTCTCTAGCGTATGCTGTCATTATCCATAAATCAGAAGGTTTGTTTAAGTATAGACACAGCTTTTATTAATATTGGAAGTACAATATTTAAAGAAGGTATATCACATGTAGCATTATCGCATGTTAGAACATTGTCCTGTGTGTTCTTGGTTGAATTGGATTAAAACACAGTTGGTGCTGATGTAAGCTGTGAGAGAGTATAATCATGTAAGAAGTTTATATCCTTCTCTCTTAGGTGAACATCCTATTTATGAGAAATGGGTAATCTGTCCAAGGAGAAAACTTCCAAAAGACTCAACAGATATTGAAGACAAGAAAAAAAAAGACAATCTTGAAAGTGTCAAGAAGAGGAAATTGGAAAACAATGAACATACTGTAGGTTACCAGTTAGAAAACAGTCCAGGTGTCAACTGCTATTCAAATGTTGTTCTCGATGTATTCTTTCATTTACCACATGTTATAAATGGAACTTACCAGAAAACAGATATGATGTTCTGTTCTGCGCTATATGATTTATTACAAAGACTTAAGAATGAAAACACAATCATACATTCTGCTTCAGCCATTCAAGACTCCGTAGATGCATGTAGTGGATCGGTATTATTTACTCTGAACACTCAAGAAGATGCAGAGGAATTTATAATGGTCATAATGGGAGTATTAGAAGATGAGTAAGTAAATATTGATGAGGTATTTAGATTGAGATACAAATGGGACCATGAGTGTTAAGAGTGCTCTTTCGCATCCTGTACTCAAATAAATTCTGAGAGATTTCTGTACTTAACACTACCAGATTCCAAAACTGTGTATTTTGACAGATTGAATAAAATCACAAACCAAAACATAACCTGCCAAAATTGTAGATCAGATGTTATGTCTACTTTGAGTCTACAAAGAAAAGGAAAATATTGTATTCTTATGTTACAATGATGCAGAGCAGATGGATCTAAATTGGAAACAAAAATTACAAACTTCAAAGCTGGACCAATTTCAGTTTCTAGAACAATGTTCACAACTATAGTTCTATATATATATATATATATGTATATATATATATATATATACATTTTTCATGAAGAAGTTAATATACCATCTGGACTCTACACTGTCTTTTCAAAGACTGAAACTGGATGTACAGAATGCAATGATAGTACTCTTATATTCAAAGCAAAACTATCTTTCAAACTACGAAATTCTTACTTTCTGTTTCTTTAACCAAATTTCTAACATATTTCTGGAAAACTAAGTAACATATACTATTTCTATTATGGATATTTCAAGTTTTTTAGACATCATGTGGCCAACCAGGGGTAATGTCTTAAAAAAGTCCTAGAAAACATTTAGAAACCATGGTCCTGATTTATACTTTTTTTTGCGCCACATATTACGTAATTTTTTGACGCAAAAGCAGCTCAAACTTACAAAATATAATTGTATTTTGTAAGTTTGCACTGCTTTTGCATCAAAGAATGACGCAACTGTGGTGCAAAAAAAGTATAAATAAGGACCCATGTATCTTCCACAAATAAGTTTGTATAACATCTGGACACCACTTACATTTAACCAAAGATGATCTTATCAGGTACCAAACTCTTACCATCTCTTTCAACCAAAATTACAATAAGGATTGCTACTGTAAAAATTGAATAGTTAACTTCTCATTCTTCTAATACAATATGTTACAACATCATACTGCCTACCAAGGGTGATGTCCTTACAAGGGATACAAGTATTCAATTGAACTTACTCCTGGAACAAAATACCAAACATCGAAAAACTCACAAAACTGGAAAAAGAGATCACAAACTAAAATGCAATACAGAGCACTATTCTTAAACATATTCTTGGATATTCAACTACTTTTCAAAAGGTAAAAAAGGATAGAATATCACTATTATGAAATATATCTAGAAAAAGCAATAAATGGCATTTAATCTACAAGGAGAATCACATGTTTGAAGATCATTAGGCCTACCTGGGATGATCTCTTCTACAGTGCCTCAGAAACTGAAATGTTATTTATAATAATAACTACTATTGTACGGGGTATAGTAATAAAACTATTAATTTTCAGACACATATGAATAGATGAGCTCCGGTTTAGATGCAGTGTATGGTGAGCATCTCTCATAAATGCATTGCAACTTTGCTGACGGCTATTTCTTCAACTATTACTCAATGATACAGCAACTCCCACTCCCACTCACTCATACAATCACCGATTCTACCACTCATTGACATGCAGAGTCACACCCCAGTTTAATCACTGTCACACTTAGTTACACGAACACTGACACATACAGCAACTGACTCTCCCACCAACATACTGACAACACAATTCATACATCCGGTCTCACACTCAGTCATTCACCCTCACAGCAACTCACACACTCAATTAGTCACTCAACCAGCCACTCACAAAACAACGTACTCAATTATTCAACCACTGACATATCCATTTACTTACCCATACCGACACTAAGACAACCACTCAGTAAATCATGTAGCTATTCACACATGCATTTACTCACCCATAAAGCCATTCAGACATGCACTGACTCAAACATACACAGACTCACACACACACCCACTCAGTCAACCATATACCCACTAAAACACCCACTCACTCAATCATGCAACCACTCATGGAGACACTGACTTACTAATATCCCTACACTTGCAAGTGTTCACTCAGTAATACAGCCACAGAAACACCCACTCAGTGATTCATACAGCAACTCACAAAGCCACAAATTCACCCACAGAGACACTAACACAACCACTCACACATTCATATGGCCACACACACACTCACTTACTGCTACAGTCACTCACACAGTCACTCACTCTCCCATACAGCCACTGACACACCCCCTCACTCACTCAAACAGCCACTCACACATACATGCACTCACCCATGCAGACACTCGCATACTCAGTCACTCACCAATACAGCCACTCACATAACCACTCACTCACCTATACTGACCCTCATACGCCCAGTCACGTACCCATACATGCACTTATACACCCAGTTACTCACCCACACAAAAACTCACACACTCAGTCACTCACCCACACAGCTACTCACATACCCAGTCACTCACTCATACAAACATTCACACAACAGCTCACTTAATCATACAAAAAAATCACACACTCAGTCACACAGCCATGCAGACACTGACACACCCACTCACTCACCCATATACATACTCATACACTCAGTGACTTATCCACACAGCCACTCACATACCCAGTCACTAACTTACTCATGTCACCACTCACACAATGGCCACTCAAACAATAGCTCTCGCACACATACTGCCACTAATATATGCAGTCACTCACTCATACAGCTACACACATACAGTCACTCACTCCTGCACCCACTCACATAGCCAGTCACTCACCCATACAGGGACTCACACATTCTGTCAGGCACCCATACAGCCACTCACACAACCACTCACTCAATAATGAAGACACTGACACATTCAGCCACTCACCCATACACCCACTCACATGCCCAGTCACTCACTCATACATCCACTCACAAAACTACTCTTTCACACATACAGCCGCTCACACACCAGTCACTCACTCACATAGCTACACACACACCCACTCACTCATCCCCACAGTCACTCACATAACCAATGACTCACCATTCATACACATTTAGTTATCTTTTTTTAACCATTAAAGGCATTTCTAAGGAGAACCTTTTTTTGTTGTTGTGTAACTATATTTTAGTTTTTTTTTAAGTTTTGTAACATTTTTCATTTTTTTCCCTCTTAAAAAATAAAATGGCAGCTGGGAAAACGATTTAGCAGTAAAAAATAAAACTTGGGACAACACACCTGGAATAACGGGAAAAAAAAATCTGCACTAATGATTTTTGTTGTCTTCTGCAGTACTTGAACTGATTCCTCTACCACTGTTAGCACTTTAGTACACTCAAGGCAAAAAGTGTTAATCTTCTTCAGTTCAGGAGCTTTATCTGTCAGCTGTTGTTGTATGTCAGTAGGGATAGGGTCGTGATGTACTTGGTTCATCTGCACTCCGTTCTTTCTGGGCTCTTGCCAACTGCCTACTACGGTAGTTTTTTTTCAGAAAGCTACACACCTACCTACACAGCTAGTACATTCCTCACTTACTGTTGTATACATCTATTGACAGAGCCACTCACATACCCATATACCCACTTATACACCCAGGTAGTCAGCAATACAACCACACAGACATCCAGTCATACAGACAAACAGCACCCACACAATGAGTTACTCACCTATACAACTACTTATACACTCACTCACTCCCCTGTAGAACAATAGGACAACCAGTCACTCACCTACAAAGTTATGCACACACCCACTTACTTAGCCATGTATAGACTAACACACATACACATTCTCCTATTCAGTCACTGATACAAGTACACACTCACCCATACATTCACTGACACACCCACTAACTCACCCATACAGATACTGACAGAACTTTCAACTTACTCAAAAAGCCACTCACACAGTCACCCACTCATCCATAGATAAACTAAAACAGTCACTGACTTACCAATAGAACTACTGAGGAAACCAGTTAGTCAATTCAATTCAATTAAATTCATGAAGTCTTATATAGCACATAGCTACCAAAAGGCCTCCTAGTGCTAAATGGACATCGCAGGTCATCAGCCACACCAAAGGACTAGAACCTAAACAGCCAGGTTTTCAAAGACTTACAGAAGGACAGTTTACTGTCAAGTTGTTGTAGCTCTATAGAAAGAGAATCCCATAGTTTAGGTGCCAAATAGGCCATAGAAAGGCCTCCTCAGCAGGACCTATAGATTTTAGAAAACCACTGAAGCACTGCCAAAGCTTTTTTGGTGGATTTGTGTTTGGAATGTTCATGAGGAGTCAGGCAGCAGTATTCTGTACCATGTGCAACCTATTTACCACATACTGAGGTGAGTCAAGATATAGTACATTGCCATAATTGAGGCATAAAACTACAAGGGCCTGAACAATCAGTCATTTGGCTAAAAAAAAAAGAAGGTGAAAAATGTCCTCAGCCGTCTTAGGACTCCAAACCAGGTGGCGGCACACTTCTTTACTTGATGGTCCATAGTAAGGCTGAAATCCAGCCATATTCCAAGGCTTTTTATTGAGCTTTGGGGGTTGGGAGGTTCCACAGACAATCCAATAGTGGCATAGGAGTCCTGTTACAAAAGCTATTACCCAGTAACATGACCTCAGTTTTGTCTTCATTAAGTTTTAATCTGCAATTGCAATTGGCCATCCACCTGGCCACCTCTTGAAGACATGGAGCCAGTTGAAGGTGACTTGAGCTTAGGCCTGGGGAGATTGACATGACCAACTGGGTGTCGAAGGCATAAGAAACTTGTGGCAGCCCATAGGAATGCACTATCTCTTCGAGGGGGCACACATAGAGATTGAAAAGTGTGGATTTAAGGAAGACCCCTGAGGTAGTCAGCTCAGGTGAAGGCTTTCAGAGAAACAGGACAGATCTAATACCTGAAAGGTATGATTCACCAAAAAGGAGGCAAGATACTTTAGTGCCATGCCATCAATATCCGCGTTCAAAATTTTCTGAATGAGAATAGCAAGGTCCACGGTATCGCAAGCTGCCCTTAGATCTAAAAGAATGATGGCAGCTGAGCCTCCTTGATCCAAATCATGTCTCAGTCCCTCTGTCACAGCCAGCGGTGAGAAAGGGCCTCTTTTGACATGGTAGCTCCCGATTTTAGCCTGGAAAATTATGGGGTTTCAAACTATAAGTGCCCTGTGCCCCTGCTAAACAGATTCCCAGGGCCAGATCTCTTTTCCCAAAACTGTACTATGTATTGGCACTTCAGCCACCCTTATACGTCCTCAGTAAATGGTAACCCTGGTACCTAGGGCATGGGTACTGAAGAGGGCCCCCCAGAGCTGCAGCACCAATTGTGCCACTCTGAGAGGCCCCACATCAGTCTCATGTAGACTGCCATTGAAAGTGTATGACAAGGTGTATTTAAAATATGGAAACTTGGCATGGCGCTCACCAAGAGCGCCTGGTCACTCCTCTGGCAGGAGACATTTGTGAGACCATTGCCTGATTTTACATGCACTTTAAAGGTTTTCCCTTTCATTCCTATAGTGCATAATTACACACAAATGACTGTAGGCCTGATTACGAGTTTGGCGGTCCAACTGCCAGACTACCATAGTGGCGGCCGCCAAAAGACCACCATGTTGGTGATCTTACAAACCGCGGTATTGTGAGTTGAATGGGCAGGACTGACAAAAGCCAGTCAAAAAACCTACACCACCAGCACTATGGAGGAGTGGAATAGGCGGTTCGACCACCAGCACTTACAGCCTGTCAGCCAACCACCGAACCTATTACAAGTACAAAGTCGCAGTACTGGTCAGACATGGCGGTCCAACCACAGCGGTTCATGGTCAACAAAGTAAAACAGAACACCACTTTGGATGGATTTGAAAACAACCCAGCTGATACACATTGCCACACCAACACACCTGCAAAGCACACTGTAAAACACACCCCTTCACACACCACAATCCTTTGTATTCACAACGCCATTGCCAGAGCCCATCATCACAAAAGATAAAACCATAGACTATTCACCCCACCAACTTTTACTAAGCACATATCCCACACCCTCAACACACTCCTATCACATCCATTTGTACCTTACTGCTCCATTTACTCCCTGTCACATGTACGATTCCCACCACCCATCAATTGTTTTTATTATCACCATCATGTCACCCCAGAAAAATCCCAGTTTCACGGAAGAGTCATGGTGAATGAAATCATTAAAACAGAGCCAAATATTTTTGGAGCCCAGGTCCAGCACACTACTATTGCCAGCATAATGGAAATATGGCAACAGATAATCAACAGTGTGAATGCTGTAGGCCCTACCTTGCACCAAAGGGACAACATCAGAAAGAGATGGAATTACCTCAGGGGGGAAGTACACTCCATAGCATCCAGGCACCAGCTGCATATCCAGAAGACTGGCAGGGGGCCCCCACCTCCTCCCTTAAAACTCACATCCTGGGAGGAGAAGGTCTTGGCCAGCCTGCATCCTAAGGGCTTGACAGGAATACCTAGGGGAGTGGGGTCAGGTAAATCACAAATACAAATTATCAGCAACATTTATTGTCATGCACGCTTATTGATCATCTTTTGCCAACTTCACTGTCAACCCACTCAACAGCCCTGTGTCCACTTGTCCATAGACCCCAATCTGGCATCCAACATGAGAACTAGCCTCACCTGGGGCAACAACAACTCTGTATAGGGTTTGTAGTACAAGCGTTGACAGCACTACAATTCCCAGCAGGAACTGTTCCACCATTACAAAAACCTGAACAGTGTATCCTACTCAAAATAACCTGGTTTGTCAACCCCACATTGGAATGTACACACCTGGCAAGATGACATCTATATATAGTGTGGGTAGGATAGGCAGTGACAGACA
Source organism: Pleurodeles waltl (assembly GCF_031143425.1). Classification (NCBI taxonomy): domain Eukaryota; kingdom Metazoa; phylum Chordata; class Amphibia; order Caudata; family Salamandridae; genus Pleurodeles; species Pleurodeles waltl. The sequence continues at coordinate 930,924,629 of NC_090448.1, read as the reverse complement.
TTCTAAGGCCAGGAGGCACTGCTACTGTCATTCCACTCAACTTCCACAGTGTCCTCTGCTCCAATGACCCTTCTCCCTCTACTCAGCCTTTGAACTGTACTCACATGAGAGGATGACACCTTTATACTGTGTGGGTAGGACAGCCACTGACAGGAATGCGGAGGCCAGGAGGCATTGCTACTGTCACTCCACTCAGCCAGCACAGTGTCCTCTGCTCAAATGACCCTTCTCCCTCTATTCAGACTTTGAACTATACTCACAAGAGAGGACGACATATGTATACTGTGTGAGTAGGAAAGGCAATGACAGGAATGCTAAGGCCAGAAGACACTGCTACTGTCACTCTACTCAGCCACCACAGTGTCCTCTACTCCAATGATCCTTCTCCCTCTACTCAGCCCTTGAACTATACTCACCCGAGAGGATGACATCTGTATACTTTTTGTAGCACTTGGAGTAACATGACTGTACATCCCAGGATAGTCAGTCCCTGTAACTCCAATAACCAGGTCAGTGTCCATAGGACATAGTGCATCAGTCTATGAACTCACAAATGAAGCATACCCACCTGGGAGGGACCAGGATACAAATCAGGGTGCAGTCTGTGATGTGGCTAAACACCTAGATTCAGCATGAGCAGCTATGTCAAGATTTAAAAAATGTGGACAGGAAGGAAAGGTGAACATGTGTGCCAAAATAACTTGAGACAGATCAACGGTCCCAAGATTCATCATATGATTGGTATTGGCAGCAGACAAATTCTTAATGCACTGACCACATGATGACAACTATCACATATACAACAAGGTTCCGCATCTGCCTGCATAACAGTCAACTAGGTAATAAAATGAGCTAAACAACATCCTTCCCAGCCACTGTTTCACCTGCCCGGCTGGAAGAAAATGAATCTATGACCATCCTTCAAAGTGCTAATAATCCCAGATATTTTAAAGCTAGTTGACTGAAATGGAATTGGCATATTACCCAAAGGTCAGGTCAATACAACGGATAACATGCGTACTTATCACATAAAGGAACTCTGCAAATACAATGTGTACATGGCCTTAGCCAAATGTCACTGTTTATTATTAGAGGTAGATGTCACAATACAACCTTTAACATTGTATCTTTCACATCAACAGGTCTTGCTGCCACGGAGAATACCAGGACCACTGAAGAGACTTCCATGACCCCCATGGATTAAGCCCTCTGTGAGGACACCACTCTTGGATGTCTGGACATTGAGGACGGTTCTAGCCCATCTGGGCAACCTGGTCAGACAACCCCAGTGAGCCTTACCATGACACATCGAATCTAACCAGCCCTATTGCTTCAACATCTCAGTCAGCCAGTTGCCCCTAAACCTGTGTCCCAAGGACTGTGCACCCCCAGTCCAGGATTCTGAGTCATAGCAAACACCTCCAACAGTGATGGTCCTAGAACCAGTTGTAGGGAGCAAGCTGTGACAAAGAGTGTAGGCACGTGGGGGTAGGGTGCATGGGAGGGATAGTGTGAGTCTGCAGCATGAGCCTGCTGGGGATGGCCCTGGCCATGCACCATCAGCTAAGTCTTGGGAGCCTACCAACTATCCAAAGGCATGATGGGCCAGGTACTTTCTAAACTCTGCGAGAAAAAGCCACTGCAGAGGGATTTCCATTGTGAGTCTGTGGAAAAGTGGGAAGCCACCAACACCATCCTGGCCTCTCTAACAGGGGTGTTCAGGGAGATCAGTAGTACCCTGATCATGGACTGTGAGCAACACCACAGCCCTTCCTTTGGCCAAGCAACACCTCCCCTTCAACATCTGTGGCAACCCCTGGAAGGCAGGCTCTGTCAGTGTAAGCACCCGCCTCAGACACCCCTGCCTCTGCAGCAGCAGATCCCCCGCAAACAGGACATCTGCCCAAGACTCCAGGAGGTGCAGATAGCAAGACATCAACCACTGCAAGCAAGTGACCTCTTCCTGAAGGAACTCCTCTGTATACCATAGACTCACTCTGTTGACTGCCTTTTAACCACTTTCCATTTTCCATGGTTGTAGGGCACTGGACTTTAGACTTCAAGTACTGCGGCATCTACTAATTTGATTTCATCCATCATGACTGATCCCTTCACTTTTCTTTTTTTACATCTCACAATTATGTTTGGTACGTATGTAAATAAACACATCTATCACAAAAACACTGCCTACTATCATTTTCCTACATTCTGAAAGGTTGAATTGTAAACCCATGTGATGCACATGAGGAATACAAAACATGGTAATGGAAGGAGGGATATGTCTCAGGTAATGCCATGCTTAGGAGAATTAGCAACACAATGACACAAGTGTCTGGTCACACCAAAATTTTTATTGCACATTACAGCACACAGGCTGTTAAAATGTCTGAACTGTCATAGCCAAGAATGACAGAACCATCTTGAGTCAGGCTAGATATCACTATGGTACCATCCCCCAGAACACAGAAGAAAGAACTTTGTTAGACCTTGTCCCACAGAATAGGCTAACAAATTAGTGCATTTTGTCACTAGCTAGAGCCTTATCATATACCAAAACCATGTCTGCCAACTTTACATATGCCATGGCACAGACAGAGGGCAGTACAGCAGTCCCTGATCATTGGCTCATCATATTACAGTAAGCAAGCATCTGGTGGCATGACACAAAACTGTGTCAGTGTTGTGGCACAGGCTCAGTCTCCTGCAATGAGGAAACACAGCAACAGCTACACAAAGTTCATACAGGATCATTGTCAACACATTGTGAAGGGAGAATGTGTGGATTGCACTGAATGACGTATTTCAAGGCCAGATGATCACACACATGAGACAGTTGGACCAACTTACCACATCACACGAGTGTATTGTGCACTTCAGAATTCTATCCACCGACTGTCCAAGCTGCTTTGGCGCAGGACTGATACATCCCATATCTTTGACCAACATTACCTGGATCAATCCATGCCCACTTCATGTGTCAGAACAGCAACAGCTACCTGCTGATGTCACAACTCTGAAATGCCCACATGACGATGGCATGGTGAAGATACCTGGATACAAGACAATACAAGGAGTTTAGATAGGACAAAATACACATGATCCAAACCTCATCAAATCACATCTCTGTAGATTCACTCACATTTCAATGAGTCTAACACCAACAAAGCAGAACATCAAGGTAGCAACATGTTCAAGACTAACTTAGCAAGCAAACCTTGGTTGTATACTGCCTAGCATGAGATCCCCTGTTTATTGGCACAAAATACCCTACTCAATACATCATGACCCCTACAGTTCCCCATACAGTCACAGTAATCACATAACATTACATACTTACACTCAAGTGAAGTAGTGGTTGATGAGAACTCCCTGCAAGTCTTCACCTTCCTCTTCATCACTGTCATCCTCAATTGGCATTTCAGAATTCTCACCAGGTGGTACTGCCCTCACCTGTAATATATGGGATATCTCTTCTCGGGGCAATGTTGTGGAGCATGCAGGAGGCCACAATGATCTTACATAGTTTTTTGGGTGCGTAGAGGTGGACTCCACCTGTCTTGTACAGACACCTAAATCTGGCCTTCAGGATCCCCAAAACCCGCTCCACGAGATGCCTTGTTCTTCCATGGGTATCGTTGAAGCAGACTTCCCCTGGCGTATTTGGGTTCATCACCGGTGTCAACAACCATGGACGGATTGGGTATGCAGAGTCCCCCGTAATGGAATGGGACATATGTGCAACTATGAGTCCCTTTCATGCAAATTATTGCTGTAGACATTGCATACAAACAAAGGTGATGTATGTGACTTACCAACCAGTCAAACCCTCTCTGGGTACAGTTGTGACATCAGCTGTGGAATAGGGCTGTTCCGCATGATGAAGGCATCATGGACTGAACTTACATAATGGGCACAGACCTGTGAAATGTAGAGGTCCACTAGACTAACACATTGATGGAATTGATGTTCCTGTCTGTAATGAAAGAATTGTTCAGTGCCGTGTGATGGAACCAAGGCAAGATGTGTACCATCAATGGCTCCCATCACATGTGGGATGTGTGCCAAAACATAGAATTCAGCCTTCACATGGGCAAAATTCTCAAGTCGAGGAAACTGGATGCAGCTGTCAGATGTTTTAACATTGGTGAGAGTACAGCCCTGCAATAAAAGAATGAACATAGGCTGGGACATCCCAGAAGATAGGGCCACTGTATTTTGGAAGGGCACTGTGGCCAGGAAGTGCAACACTGCCATGGCTTGTGTAATGGGTGTTATGCTAGTTGGATGAAATGGCAGGCATCAGATCTGCTCCAACTGACGACAGAGATCCACACTTGTTTGCCGATTCAGACGGTAGATCTGGATAATGTGTCTTTCTTCCATGGCCTGAAGGTCTGGCAGTGGAAGGTAGAAAGGAGGATGTCAGATTATTCCCCTCCCTGAGTACCTATGTAGGACAAGTAATGAGTTTAGCCATCACTCAATTTGTCCATTGAAACATACATTAGGCATGTCAATGACAAACTGTGACAAGGCATGCCCTAAGTTGAGGACATGATACACAGTATGCATCATCACTGTTAATGACACAAAATGCTTTCCCCTTGCTTTGCTACAAATATCTACACATCATCTATCTGAACAGCAAGAATTTGTGCATAATACTTGCCACTCAGACTGTGACTTGATATCCCAAGTTGGGTTTTGGCTGTGCAATGTACAAAATGGTGTCTAACTCGAGGACCCACATTACAGGACAAGACAAGCACTTATCATGGGTATTAGCAACATCTTTGGAGTTGTAATGCATTTTCCTTAGCCATATACACCCTCTAAAATGGTGGGTGCCTGACGTACTCCATTAGACATTATGAACCGCCCGCCACTGCCGGCGGGAGTCGTCATGGCAGTAGGCGGTTGCTACCGTGGCAGACACAGACAGCCATAGGCTAACGTTGCCAGTGGTGGCTGCAGGCCAATGGCTGTATCTGCCGGCAGTGACGGCCACATATGTGGTGGACGTGACCGCCATGTTCTGAAAATTCTCTCACTTGACTCTTGACACTGCTGCCAGCAAGACCTCCACAACCTTTGCTGCTGTGTACCGCCTGTGGAAGCAATGGTGTCATGTGCAACAGGTGAAGGGGCCCCTGCCTTCTCCCTAGAGGAGCTGGAGAAGCTGGTGAAGGAGGTCCTACCACTGTATGAACAGCTCTATGGTGCACCAGAGGAGCAGTTAAGTACCTCATGTCCACTTTTTTCAATGTACTTCACCATATTTATCTCCTTACAGGCTAGATTGTGTCCAGGTGTGCCAGAATGTAAAGTCAAGGCCATGGAGGTGGAGTTAGTATGGCATCAATGGGAGAGTCAATGATCATGTAACCGTGTTCAGTGTCAGTTTTGTGTCCTTAGACTTTGATGTGTGCGTCTGCTGTGAGTGTACTCTGTTGTACCTTATGTTGACTGCACAAAACTAGGTGAGGTGGCATCACAGTCATTCCCATACATCACTTGACACATGGATGTTGCATGACAGCATGAACTGTGTATGCATGTTGTATGTGTCAGGTGTGTGTCATGTGAGCTATATGTATGTTGCCTGTGATACTTCAAACCAAATTTGGCCTTACTAAACTGTTACTCTGAAGCATATCCTGACTCACTCTGCCCTTCAGGTTGCCACATATACACCACTTGCCAATATGTTGTTGGCTATATGATGTAATGTCATACATAGAAATGAAGGGAACGGAGCGCCATGTAGGTTCTGGTTCTATCTGCTTAGCCTACAGAAACCAAGGCCTGTCAAAGGTACCTCCCAGTATGGGTCCAAAGTCGAGGCTGGTGTTGAGTCTTTTTGACTATGCAGTTGTGACACTGTGCCCACTTCCTGCTTTCAAGGATATTCTGTCATGTGAACCAGTCTAGGTCTAATTGAGAAAATGCAGCTTATTGAGATTCTTTCCCTGATGAGTATGTCAATGGTTTTACATAACTGTCCCTTTGTCAGGTGTTTGAGTGGGGTACTGACTGCTCCCCTTGACAATTAAGATGAACCATGTGTCACACAGTAGATGGGAGATTGTTTGTGTTGACATGTCATGTGCATCAAACTGGTCCACTGTGCCTTATAAACCTGGGATCTGGTACAAACCTGGGGGGAATGCTCAAACAACTTTCTCTGCAGGGACCACAAATGGTTGTGTACAGTTCTCTTTCATGTATTTTTTGTTGTTGTGGTGGGTGTAATTTCTGACCCACATATCACTTCCCCTGAAAGTTACAGACAAAAGGCTAGTGTGTTATGGATCACTGTCCTCTGCCATGTGTCTGAGCATATGTGTATGTAGACATCTGCCACCCACTATCAAGTTTTCTTCAGTGTAATTTATGTGCTGGTGCCTAACTGCAGTCTGTGACGTGTTTGTGCCCAGCATAGATGTGACATGGCTTACATGGTTTGCAGATGTAGCAAACTACTTTCCCTTGGTAAGTGGGGACTGCCCATCGAGTAGAATTGTATCCCATGACTGTAGCCCACATTCCTAGTGTCTACATGTCAGCATGTGTAATTTTCTCTTTAGGAAGCATCCTTATTCTGCACGTTCAGTCATGTCCTACTCATGTAGATGGGTTGATGTCTGTATTCACTCACATATATACATGGAAAACTATTAGTGGAAGAGTACATTTACAATGGTGGTCCATTTCACGTCGTGCCACAGACATGAGGGTATCAGCATTGTTTATTGTCAGACAGATACTGTCATGCGTCATAGTATGTCATTTGTCATGTAGGACTGCAATAGCAATGAGGAACATGACATTTAGGCCCAGATTGTGGAACCACTCTGTGGTTACCTATGCCCTTGATGTGGCATCTTATGGAAAGGTGGACTGCACTTGTTGAATGATTGAGGATTGTTCCCTGACTGTTGTCATCCATCATGGAGTGACTTGCAGAGATGTTGACATCACATGTGTTTTGGTTCAGGCATTCATCCACAGACAGATACCAGGGTTGGCAAGGCTAAAATGTGGATAGTGATGTTGCTTTTCATTGGACAACAGGTTCGGGGTCCTTCTTTTTTTCTTGCACGTTCTGAATCTCTCCAACATGCAAGCTCAGATGTGTACCACAGGCACACTCAGATGATGTCATTGTGATAGGTGTCAGACATTAGTGGTGACTACCCTGCGGCTGACTGATTCATTGTTGTGTGTATTCTGGAGACATCTCTCCCTGACGTATTGGACTTGACATCAATGTTGTTCCTTTCAATGACACATGTGAGACCTACCTGAGTAACATTGATACTACCTCATTTCCTTCACTCCATTGAGGTAGGTGTCACTTTTTGAGCAGTACATTGTTGAAATGTGTCCATTAAGACATGGGTATTTCCATGTCAACTACTCCAGGATATTTCACTTTTGTTTCTGAGATAGCTGGATTTCTTTGGCATCATCTCAAATTGTTGGTACATCATGTGTGTGCAAAATAGATGTATGCATAAATGTGTGTGTGTGAAATATGGGAAGTTACTTTACAACAGGATTGTATTGTTGGCGACAAATCAACAGAGGTCTGCTGCATGTGGCACAGCTGTGAGGAGGGAGAGGTCACCTAGTTGTTGTATGGTCATTGTGGTTGAAATACTTTAGCCATGCACTTGTAGTTGTCTGGGATCCTGATTAGACTGTGGGTAATTTTGTTAAGTCCAGATATGCATGCATATAGTATGGCACATGATAGTGCCACTTTGGTGAAATATTTTGATAGTGCCTACTTGACATGATGGTGTTGTTTGTCAATCAGAGATGTGATTGAGGTGTTATTATGTATATGTTATGACCCGACTTCTCATTCTTTTTGCAGCATCAGCACAGATGGGCAAAGGAGACAGGGCACAGCCGAGTGGGGAAGTATCTGGCCACGGAACCTTGGATCAAGATACTACCGACACAGGGGGACCCAGGGTGAGGGGAGTGCGATGGGGAAGACGGGATCTACATTCTTCTCATTGGATTCCTCCTCCAGTGGCTTGTCTCTAGTGGTGATGGACCCATCCAGGACCCCCAGTACCATCCTTGTCCACCACCCCATTCTATCACTGCCCTCCCTGTTGCTCCTCACCCAGTTGGCTGTGCCCTCTCACCCAAGGGGGGGCGCCTCCTTTATGGCAGGCTCCTCCGCCCCAGCCCCTGGTACCCCTGCTGCCCTCAGTGAGGAGGCTATTGACCTACTGAGAACGATCTCTGTGGGTCAGGCTGCCATTGTGAATGCCATCCAGGGATTGGCAAGTCAGCTACAACAGAATAATGCATTCCTGGAAGGCATTCATAGTACAATGTCTGGCCTACAGAGATCTTTTCAGGCTCTGGCCTCCACACTGATAAGAGCCAATCACCTCCCCATATTATGTCCCTCCTTCACTTCCCTCTTCCCAATCCAAATTCCCCCATCCCCTAGCCACCCAAAGCACACAAACAGATTTTCATGCATCCACCTCAACAGACAGTGTGCACACAAGCACCACAAGACACACCGGCACACACACAAACAGCATCCACCCACAGACATAGCAACACTCACAACTGCCCCAGACAACCCCACCACCACCAGCATCACACACACAACATCAAGCCTACCTACAGACACCATCATAGCAGTCACTGACACAGCCTCCATACTCATCCCATCCACAGACACCATCCCTGCAGACCCTCAGACATCTACAACAAGCACCACACCTGCAGACACTACAACTACTGACACCCCTAAATCCAATACACCCACCATACCTGCAGTCACCACCCCAACAGACACTGAGGTGGTCATTCCAACCCTGGCGGTCGGTGTTAAAGCGGCGGCCAAACCGCAAACAGGCTGGTGGGAAAAAAAATGGAATTCCGACCCTGGCGGAAACCGCCAACAGCGACCGCCACATCAACACACCGCCCGCCACGGCGGTACAAACAAACAGCGCGGCGGTCACCGCCAACAGACAGACGGGAGACAATGTACCGAAATTATCACGGGTACACACATACGCGACACACCCACCCTCACCCTCACCCACTACAACACACACATCAATGCATAGCAACACATCAGAGTGACACCCCCCAAACCCCCCGGAAGAATGCAAAGGACAAAATGATTCTAAACATTGGAATATATTGTATTACTGCCCAAAAAATATATATACACATCAAAAACTCTTATATACATAAATGTACAAGTCCAAGCATTGTAGCAGGCATTGTTCGTGGACCACTGGGCCCAAATCACATGGGCAAAGCCCACACAGGATACCTGACTCCAACGGAGAGAACACTGCAGGGGCATCATATAGCAAAACTACGGGCACCTCAGGGGGAAGGGAAGGGGGGGCACCTCAGCCAGATGAGTGCACGACGCCAGATCCACGAGGTGCCTCCATGCCCACTGTTCAATCCTGGGGAGTGCAAAGCCACAGTCTCACAAGTCCAGACAGTGGGTGGGCTGCCCACTGTTCAATCCTGGGGAGTGCAAAGCCACAGTCTCACAAGTCCAGACAGTGGGTGGGCTGCCCACTGTTACATCCTGGGGAGTGCAAAGCCACAGTCTCACAAGTGGATAACAGTCTCCACTGGTACTGGAGGTAGCCTGGTGCCCAGAGTGCTTCGTGCAGCCCTGCCCGACACAGATGCGGGCCAGCCCCTGCCGCTCATGGGCCAGCGGTACTTGAGATGAAGGGCCCAGTGCAGCGGTGCTTGAGACGGCGGTGCCCAGTGCAGCGGTGCTTGAGACGGCGGTGCCCAGTTAAGCGGTGCTTGAGATGAAGGGCCCAGTGCAGCGGTGCTTGAGACGGCGGTGCCCAGTGCAGCGGTGCTTGAGATGAAGGGCCCAGTGCAGCGGTGCTTGAGACGGCGGTGCCCAGTGCAGGGGTGCTTGAGATGAAGGGCCCAGTGCAGCGGTGCTTGAGATGGCGGTGCCCAGAACAGCAGTGCTTGAGACGGCGGTGCCCAGTTCAGCGGTGCTTGAGATGAAGGGCCCAGTGCAGCGGTACTTGAGATGAAGGGCCCAGTGCAGCGGTGCTTGAGACGGCGGTGCCTAGTGCAGCGGTGCTTGAGACGGCGGTGCCTAGTGCAGCGGTGCTTGAGACGGCGGTGCCCAGTTCAGCGGTGCTTGAGATGAAGGGCCCAGTGCAGCGGTACTTGAGATGAAGGGCCCAGTGCAGCGGTGCTTGAGACAGCGGTGCCCAGTACAGCGGTACTTGAGATGAAGGGCCCAGTGCAGCGGTGCTTGAGACGGTAGTGCCCAGTGCACCGGTGCTTGAGACGGCGGTGCCCAGTTCAGCGGTGCTTGAGATGAAGGGCCCAGTGCAGCGGTACTTGAGATGAAGGGCCCAGTGCAGCGGTGCTTGAGACGGCGGTGCCCAGTGCAGCGGTGCTTGAGATGGCGGTGCCCAGTTCAGCGGTGCTTGAGATGAAGGGCCCAGTTCAGCGGTGCTTGAGATGAAGGGCCCAGTGCAGCGGTGCTTGAGACTGCAGTGCCCAGTTCAGCGGTGCTTGAGACAGCGGTGCCCAGTTCAGCGGTGCTTGAGATGAAGGGCCCAGTGCAGCGGTACTTGAGATGAAGGGCCCAGTGCAGCGGATCCGGCCATGGCGGGGAGGTCATTTGCCACCTGTCCTGTGGCTGGCGGGGCCATCCTGCCCATCTGTCGTACGGCTGGCGGGGCCCTCCTGGACAGCTGTGCCGGGCCTGTTGGTGGCCTCCTGCCCACCTGGGATGGGGCTGGCGGGGCCCTCCTGGCCAGCTGGGCTGATGGCGGAGTTGTCGGGCGTGCTGCCCTTCCCAGCCTTCCCTGATCGCCTGTGGCCCTTCCCCACCTTGGGCGGTGTGCCAGCTGTCTCCACACTTCCTACCGGAGCCATGGTAGGGGTTTTAGTCCCTGGTGTTTTCACCCTCTCGCGCCAGCCACTGCCTATATTGGGATGTTTCTCTGGGGGTGGGCTGCCCGTGCCTTGGCTTCGTACCGAAGTGGCTGTCCTGGAGGGTGGGGCACTCCACAGTCCATGGCAGAATGTGATGACAGGGGCCGGTTTTGTTGTGGCTGAGGTGCTGACTGTAGTCCTATGACATGGACGGGGTGGGGGTGTTGGTGGAAAGAAGTTGAGTTTAGATAGGAAAAACTTTTTGGGAGCAGTGGGACGAGTAGATATAGTGGGTATGGGAGTGGAGGAAGAGGTTGTGGTTGTAGGATTTGTAAGTTTGGTGTCTTTGGGTGCAGGTGCTTGGGCTGGAGGCTGTCGTGAGGTGGATGGCTGTTGGGTGGGTGTCTGCCTGCGTTTGTGTATCTTGGAAGAGGGGGTCACAGACACACTGGGAGAGGACACAGGGGACGTGTAAATGGCAGTGGGGGTGGTGACTGCATGTGTGCGGGGTGTTTTGGTGTGTGTGCTGCTGAGGGACGTAGTGGCTGAAGATGTTGTGCATGCAGGTGTGAGTGGAGACGTGACAGGGAGGGAGGAGGGAGACGAGGAGGAGGGGGACACAGTGGAGGCAGTGGGTGTTGGTATGTCTGTATGTGGATGTTGCTTGGGTGAATGCCTGTGTGATGTGTGGTGCTTATGTTTGCCTGAGCTTCCCTTGGGTGTTGAGGTGTGTGCAGGCTGGTCTGATGGTGTGTCTGGGATAGTCAGAGGTACAGGTGATAGGGTATGGGTGGAGGAAGTTGGAGGGGGAGGCTAGAGACAGGGACAATGGCTGCCATCAGTGCTGAGGCCAGAGTCTGGAACGATCGCTGAAGGGCAGCCTGACCAGAATGAATGCCCTCCAGGTATGCATTACTCTGGTGCACCTCCCTTTCTACACCCTGGATGGCATTCAAAATGGTAGACTGCCCAACAGTTAGCGTCCTCAGGAGGTCAATGACCTCCTCACTGAGGGCAGCAGGGGTGACTGGGGAAGGGCTTGAGGTGCCTGGGGCGAAGGAGATGCCCACCTTCCTGGGTGAGCGGGCACGGGCCAAATGCTGAGGGGCTGCTGGGAGGGCGGTGCTGGTGCGGGGGATGGTGGCTGTACCTATTGTTGCAGGGGGCACAGATGTTGCCGCCACCACAAGGGAGCTCCCTTCAGAGGACGAGTGGGTGTCACTGATGTCTGCCCGAGTCCCCGCTGTGGAGCTCCCCTCGCCCTCTGTCCCACTGGTGAATTCGAAGTCCGTTGCATGGCCCTCCATGGCCATGTGGGATGCAGCTCCCTCGTGCTCCAATGCCACTTCTCCTCTGCCTGATGATGCTAATGCACACATGAACAGGAAGACCACAAAAAAGGGGGGGGGAGAAAATAAAGACATGTTGAGTGCATGCATTGGCGACCCCGTTGGCGGACAGGACAGACACAGAAGCCCCCTGCACTACGCCGCGCACTTGGGGTCGACTATTCCATCCGTGGGACATGGCCTACAAGCCTATAGATGACATCTGCACACATAGATGACACAGGGCCATGAATAGCTGTACTAGGCACCCTACAGAGGTGGGGTGCGGGGGCACAGGGCCATGCCTTACGGAGGGGCCTAGCCTACAGAAATCGCCCTGGCCTAGGGATACCCACAGCCCTCCTCCCCCACCCAGACACCTCCACTGCGCGCAAAGTCAACAGAATGAGAGTGTACTCACCCCCTTGTGTCTGCTTTGATGTCCTCACGCGCCCATCCAAATCGGGGTAGGCCACCGCCAGGATGCGGGACATCAGGGGGGTCAAAGTCCGACTGGCACCCCTCCCACGTTGGGAGGCCAGCCCCAGCTGAGCCTCCGCCGTCTTCCTGCTCCAGCAGCGGATGTCCTCCATCTCTTCCGGCATCGCTCCCCTCCCCACCATCTTTCATCCACCCCACTCAACACAGGCATTGCCCATAAAGCATGCTCCCTCAGTACTAACCTGTTGGTCTGGAGGACCGTAGAGTAGCGCGTACTGGGGGAGGACCCCATCCAAAAGTTTCTCCAACTCCTGAGCTGTGAAGGCAGGGGCCTTTCCCCAGTCGCATGAGCCATTGTCTCTTCCAGACCGAGGTCACAGCAGCACTTGCAGTGTAGGTCCTCTCCTGTCGAAGATCAGGTATCGAGTGATTAAGCAGATAGAAAATGGCGGTCACGCCCACGGCGGTGCGTACCGCCGGCGCACATCGTCATTGGCTCATGAGACCCATAGGGTTCAATGTTAACCAAGCTGCTTTGCGCCGCGGTCTTCGACCGCCTACCGCCACGGTGTGCCACGCCAGCGCATTTACCTCACATCCCATTGTCGCACTTCACAGGTCAGGCAGCCGCCATTTCAGGGGCCCACATGGCTTACTTTTTACTGCATCACACATACCTAGGCCTTGCATCAACACTCATTCAAAGCATTCAATGGAGTGAGAATCATGTTATGTGCAAGCGGTGGTTACGTACCTGTGGGTTGATTGACTCTGTGCTCGCTGTTGTCCTTCATAGGCACCGTCCGCTGGGACATGCGAGGAGATGGCGGAATCTTCCTGTGTACAGACCGCTGGTGGACCTGTCGACAATGGAGGAAAGACATGTCATACTGACATACAGGCTTGACCGAGCCACTATTCATGAACTGTGTGCCCAGCTGGAGCCAGACCTGATGTCACCAATCCGCCAACCCACAGGGATACCCCCTCTAGTGCAGGTGCTGTCAGTGCTCCATTTCCTTGCAAGTGGGTCATTTCAAACAACAGTGGACATAGCATCAGGGATGTCCCAGCCTATGTTTTCCAAGGTGTTGTCCAGGGTGTTGTCTGCCCTGCTGAAACACATGCGGAGCTACATCGTTTTCCCTGAGGTGGGGAATTTGCCTACAGTGAAGGGTGATTTCTATGCCCTTGGACATATCCCCAACATCATAGGTGCCATTGATGGGACCCATGTGGCTTTGGTTCACCCCCACAGGAGTGAACAGGTGTACAGAAACAGGAAGAGTTATTATTCGATGAATGTGCAGATAGTATGTTTGGCAGACCAGTACATCTCCCATGTTAATGCCAAGTTCCCTGGCTCAGTGCATGACGCGTACATCATGCGGAATAGCAGCATCCCTTACGTGATGGGTCAACTCCAGAGGCAACGTGTGTGGCTAATTGGTGACTCTGGTTACCCCAACCTGTCATGGCTACTGACCCCAGTGAGGAATCCCAGGACAAGGGCAGAGGAACGCTACAATGAGGCCCATGGGAGAACTAGGAGGGTGATCGAGCGGACCTTCGGGCTCCTGAAGGCCAGGTTCAGGTGCCTCCATATGACAGGTGGATCCCTATTCTACTCACCAAAGAAGGTGTGTAAGATCATCGTGGCCTGCTGTATGCTTCACAACCTGGCTTTGCGACGACAGGTGCCTTTTCTGCAGGAGGATGGTCCAGATGGTGGTGTTGTAGCAGCTGTGGAGCCTGTGGAGAGTGAAGACGAGGAAGCCGAAGAAGACTACATAGACAACAGGAACACAGTAATACAGCAGTATTTCCAATGACACACAGGTAAGAATACACACCGGCATATTACATATACTTAAACACTACTACCTCTCTACTGTCTGTTCTTTTCCCCCAGTGTATGGTAACTGAGTTGTGACTTTCCCTTCCGATTTCAGAGATGTGGGCCCCACTGCGTGACATCTGCTTTGTTTCCCCATGAACTACAGCTGTGTGACAGTGGTATGTTGGCATTACAATGTAAATAAGCATTTTGGCACGTTAATGTCTAATACATTTGTTCAAAATCACAGCCAGACTCCTGATTGTTTTGTGCAATAACTGTGTTTATTACAGTGCTCTATATTGGTGGGTGGTTGCAAATCGGTGAGGGGTGATGGTGGAGGATTGTCCATGGCAGAGTCCAGACTATTTGTATCACAGGTGCATTGTCCAAATGCCTGTGGAAAGTGGAGCAGGGGCAGTTTAAGGATGGGCAGGGTGACAATGTGGGACAGTGGGATGACAATCAGGGAGGTATCCTTTCCTGGCGGGGGTCTTGGCATCTTACTCTGTCTTCTTCCTGGATCTCAGGGCCCGCTTGCGGGGTGGTTCTCCTTCTGCAGGGGGTGGGGTGCTGGTGGCCTGTTGGTCCTGTGGTGGGGCCTCCTGTCCACTAGCGCCGGCAGAGGTGGTAGGCAGTTCTTGGTCCATGCTAGTGTCAGGGGCCCTTTGTGGTGCCACAGTGTCCCGCAATGTGGTGACTACCAGATTCAGAGCCCCTACAATGGTGCCCAGGGCGGAACTGATGGTTAGTAGTTCCTCCCTGAACCCCAAATACTGTTCCTCCTGCAGGAGCTGGATCTCCTGAAACCTGGCCAGTACCGTCGCCATCGTCTCCTGGGAATGATGGTAGGCTCCCATGATGGAGGAGAGGGCCTAGTGGAGAGTGGGTTCCCTGGGCCTGTCCCCCCCGTTGCACAGCAGCCCTCCCAGTTCCCCTGTTTCCCTGGGCCTCTGTCCCCTGGACCGTGTGCCCACTACCACTGCCCCCAGGTCCGTGTTGTTGTTGGGGTGGTGGGTTAACCTGGGTGCCCTGTAGTGGTGGACACACCGCTGATTGACGTGTCCTGGGGACAGAGGTATGGGCCCGCTGGGTGGGTGCTGTGCTGGTGTTCCCAGAGGTGGGAAGGTCTGCTGTGGCCTGTGGCTGTCTGAGGGGAACCGACTGTCCCGAGGTTCCCGATGGGCTGGGCTGGCCATCTAGATCCAGGTCGACAGAGGTGCTGTCATCACTGTGGGCCTCTTCTGAGGGTGGAGTGGACATTTGTGGACCCTCCTGCGCCGTGGCGTGGCGTTCGGGTCCTGCAGGGGTATAAAGGGATGGTTATTGCATCTGTGTGTGCCATGGTGCCCGTGTCCCCCAGTGCTTGCATTCCTGTGTGGGGGCTTTTGTGATGGTGGTTTGGGGGTGGATTGGGATGTGCAGTGGGCATGCTTTGGTGATGGGTGTCCATGCTTTGTGGTTGCATGCAGGGCTTGGGGTTGGGATGGGTGGGTTGTGATGGTGAGACATTTGCAAGGAATAGGTGTGATGGGGGTGAGGGTGTGGGTGGGGGTATGAGTTGGCATGCTGGTGGGGTGGGGGGGATGAAGTAGTGAAGATGAGACTTACCAGAGTCCATTCCTCCAGATACTCCTGCGAGGCCCTCAGGATGCAGGATCGCCAAGACCTGCGCCTCCCATGTTGTAAATTCTGGGGGAGGAGGTGGTGGACCGCCGCCAGTCCGCTGAATCCGCGATGTTGTGCCTGGATACCATTGAACGCACCTTCCCCCGTAGGTCGTTCCACCGCTTCCTGATGTCGTCCCTATTTCTTGTGTGCTGTCCCACAGCGTTGACCCTGTCGACTATTCTGCTCCATAGCTCCATCTTCCTGGCAATGGAGGTGTGCTGCACCTGTGTTCCGAAGAGCTGTGGCTCTACCCGTACGATTTCCTCCACCATGACCCTGAGTTCATCCTCAAAAAACCTGGGGTGTCTTTGCGGTGCCATGGGGTGGTGTGGGTGATGTGTGGGGTGGATTGTGTGGTGCTAAGTGTGGTGATGTGTATTGGTGTGTTGTGTGAAGTGCGTGGTAATATTGCTGGGTGAATGTAATATGCGCGTCTGGCTGCTCGGATATCTATTTCTCAGTGCGTGGTACCGATTCTCTAGGAGTGGAGGTTTGTGGGTGATGTGGGTGTGTGTTTTATATTTAATTGGGTGTGTGGGTGTGGTGTGTGTATGTGTCTCAGGTGTGTGTATTTTGAATTGTCCAATGTGGCTGTGTTTAGTAAGAGTGTGTGTATTTTGAGCGTGGCGGTGTGTACCGCCAATGGAATACCGCGGTTGAAAGACCGCCGCGTGGATTCGTGTGTCGTGATAGTGTGGGCGTATTTCTGTTGGCATGACGGTGGAGGTTTGGTCATCGCCAGTTTCTCGGTGACCTTTGGTGTGGCGGACTTTTGTGGATGTCTGTATTTTGGCGGTTTGCCTGTTGTGGGTCAGAATGACCGTGGCGGTTTACCGAGGCCGCGGCGGGTTGTTGGCGGTCTTCTGACAGCGGTAAGCGGCTTTTACCACCAAGGTTGTAATGACCCCCTGAATGGCTGACCCACCATGGCATTCCCCAGCATCTCCACCTCCCTAAGCCCAAGACATAAAAATGCCTTCACTCACCTACCCAACAGACATCCACCACAAACAAGCATACCTCCCATAAGCACACACCCAAGACGTTCACATCTACACAGCCCTCAACCTCCAAATCCCATCCTCCTTCTGGTGACCTTCGCCGTGTTTAAAAAACAAATAGTTCCTCTGTGACCCTGGGCTTATCCCTGTTCACCCCCCAAACCACACCCAGCTCCCAGCCTGTCCCTTCCACCTCCAAGGACTCTCCTGCCCCCCTGCAAGTAGCCATTCTTCTCCCCCCCAAAGAAGCCTACCCCTCCCAAAAAGAAACCTACCAAGAAGAAGACTACCCCTTCCCAGCCCAATCCCCTCTCCCAAATACAATCCCTCCCTAATAATCCTTGAGGTGCCTGACTGCACCCTTTATGCCCCTTCATGTGGAGCTTACATGGCAGTCAGGAGTCAAGTTAGGGCACACACAGTGTGTCAATATTGGCACAAATCATGGACTAGCCAATGGCCTTTGGACACTCTTATTTGTTCCTATAAATAAAACCAATAGTTATTTTGTTTTGAGTACACCTTTGTCCTCCAATTCCTGTTGCCCCTGAGTGACTTTGGTTGTGTGCCTGCAGTTGTGTGTGTTTGAGCCTGCTTGCTGCCCCAGTTGCTCTTGTCAGCAGTATGTGAGTTTATGTGCAGTGATGTTGTCTCCAAGGAGAAGGGAATATGTTATGTGTATAGGTATGTGTGTGTGAATGTAATGGTGGTGTCATGACATTGTGTACTCTTTGATATGGTAAGTATTTCTTATTGTGATGCCCAATGTGAGCATGTATGGTGTTAGACCTGTCTGGCTGATGAAATCATGAGATGTGTGTCATCTTGAATTGTGTATGTGTAGACATAGAGTAATTTGAATTGTGCTAGCTTTATTTTCAGTTGCCTATGCATGTGCCATGTAGATATTTGCCCCTTTAAAATGGTTGCTATAGAGCTATTGCCCATGCAGTAGAAGTTGTATGTGCTTTGTTGACTTTTCCGTGCCCATTGTTTAGATGTGCACGACAACTGGATTTAGTCTTGTTTGCCCCTTAGACCATGGAGGGCCATTTCCTGTGGAGATGTTGTTTGAGGGTACTGTTCAAAGTGTTATATGTCCCAGTGCAGTCTCCTTCCCTGTGTGTCCCAGATTGCCCCATCCCAATTGTGTAGGTGTAGGTCATGTTGTTCTTGGTGTATTTGTCCTTCTGTGTTTTTTATTATGCCAGTGTTCTTCCATTGTGCTGTGATGTGTGTGTCCACTGCGGGCTATTTACTTGTGGTGTTGTTTGTGTTGCATGCCACATCAATAGATATGTGTGCTGTATGTGTGGACAGTCCCTATCCAGTGTGGAATGTAGTTGTCTGAGATATGTGTATATGTGCTGTAGATGTGTTGTTGTTGCTGTGTATGACAATGTTGTGTAGCATTCAGTGTCCCTGTTCCTGAGCTGTGTGGCCATGTGTATTTGTGTCGGGTGGCAGTGCAGTGTGAGTGTGCTGAACAAAGTGTGTGTAGTGTGTGTGTGTACGTGTCCGTGCTGATGTATGCCAGTGAGTGTGTGTTGTATGAGATGTGTGCCTGCTGCCCGTGGCGTAACCCCCTATGATGTGTTTGCAGGTGCTACAAGCTGTTTTTAAAGGTTGATGATACAGGTAGTTGTGTGTACTTACGGTTCATGGAATCCACGTTGATGGCGATTTTGTGGTCTTTCGATGAGCAGCAGTGGCATGATGTTTGTGGACATGTAAACCTGCCCACCGGTGAATATGTCTCGTTATACTATCCGTTTCTGACAGCTTGTGCATGGTAGTTGGCCCACCATGGTCACATTGGCGGTGTGCAACCTCGCAATGGGTCTGGCGGAAACACCGTCTCTGCCGGCATGTTTATGCTTCCTTGTTGACTGTGGTGGTCTGTGCTGCCTGGCGGTGCTGGCGGACCTCTAGCAGTCTTCTGCTTGTACGCCAAACTCACAATACAGGGGTCTGCTCTGCCAGACCATTGACAGTCAGACCGCCACCGCCAACGTGGCAGATATGGGACCGCCAAACTCGTAATGAGGTCCAAAATGTTCTACATTTTGAAATATCATAACTTAAAACGTATTTTCCTAATTTTGATGATCTTAGTCCTAACAATTTCATATAATTCTGAAGTATTTTTGTAAATTGGTCTTGAGTTGTTCTTCCAACTGTGTGTCCACATTTATTGATACTGTGAGCACAACAAATGCTTAGCACATCTCCAAGATAAATCCAACTGATCACCCACACTGCCACAATAAAAGAGCCTGAAGTGGTCTGAATTTGACCTGTGGATACCAAAGTAGGGGTTGCTTTGACTCTCTGCACATCTTTTTCGCACACTATCCAGAGAGCCAGCCTCGTACACCAGCAAAGCAGTTTCCGTGGTGTGGTCTAAAACCAATTTGGGTGGGATGGAAGACCTCGTAGGATTCAAGGAAGGCAGATACATGTTTATTAACATTCTTTTTCAAGAGCTCAGAGGGTCCTCGTAGCAGAGAGATTGACCTGTAATTATTTGGGCAAAGTGGGAATAAATACTAAATAGAACTACTCACAAATCCACTTGTTTACCCATATAGCTACACAGAATCCCACTCACTCGTAAAATGGCTACTGACACAGCCAGTTACACAGCTGTATAGCCACACAAACAACCACTTAAATACAATTGCAGACACACACGTATCTACTCAGATAGCATACATGATAAAGACTATCACTGATTAGTAGCTCTGAAAGAGTGCTAATTTAACTTATGCCATACCTTAGTGTGTATCTTTAACTCTCGTAAACGTTTCTGTACACACTTACACAGATTGGATGATGTCATCAGTGATGTCATCAGTGATGTAATTTGAGATGTCATCAATGATGTCCTCAGTGATGTCACTGACCATGTCATGAGTGATATAATATGTGAGGTAATAAGCAATGTATTGCGGTGGTATAAGTTATAGTTGTGGCTGCTAACTATTACTGGTGAATGTCTATGGTTTTGTGCAAGTTAATTCAGTACCTAACTATAACGTCCCTGTAACCTTTGTTTTTTTAAGCGAATATATATGTATATATTCGCTTAAAAAAACAAAGGTTACAGGGACGTTATAGTTAGGCTCAGATTTTAATCGTGCCAAACCATAGAAACTCACCAGTTATAGTTACAGTTGCCTCAAGTAACTGTAGTTCATGCCCTAAGGTAACTATAAGTCATGCCCTCACCAAGCACAGTTTTTCGTAAAATATTTTACAGCAAATATTACGCTGATATTATCAATGATGTTTTGAAAGATGCCATGATTGCCGTAATTTGTGAGATAATTGGTAGTGCATAGTGAGGGTTTTTCATTACTATACACTAATTCACCCACTGCCACCGTGAGTGACGGCAGTTGACCAGAGGGCCTGGCCTGCATCCTGGCTCTGAGGCCAATCCCCTACAAGCACCCAAGCTTGCGCAGTGCACGGCTTTCTCCCATGCACAGTAAAGGTTTCCCGGAGAGGCTGTCCTGGAGCCAGTCTCGGATGACAACCCCTCTAACCACCCTACCCGATGCTGTGCACACCACTTTGTTCATGCACTCCAGAAATTGTCAGTGGTCTCTCTGGGTTTGAGAATAGGTCGGAGAGGCTGTATCTGAAGGTAAGACTGGCTGTCAGAGTGTCTGTCCGGATGTGAGAGTACATATATCAGTGTTTTAGTGGGTGCATCAGTATGCGCCTGGGTTTGTGAGTGGGTGCATCAGGGTGTCAGTGGGTCTGTGAGTTGGTGTGTGATATCTGAGTGGGTGTGTGAGTGGGTGCATAACTGTCTGAGTGGGTCTGAGTTGGTGCGTAAGGTCAGACTGGGAATGTGAGTGAGTACATTAGGGTCTGAGAGGGTCTGTGAGTGAGTGTGTGAGTATCTAAGTGGGTCTGTGAGTGGGTGCATGTGTGTCTGAGTGGGACTGTGAGTGGGTGCGTAAGTGTCTGAGTAGGTGAGTGAGTGGGACACTTGATTGAAAGAGAGAAGGGGAAAAGAAAGTGAGAGGGAGAGAGAGAGAGATTTTTTTAGCTAAGCTTTGATGTCAGATATACTTAGAATGAGATGTTTGTATCCAATTAAAATAAAAATAAAAAATGTATTTGTTCTCTTTTTTAAATATTTTTTTTAAAAAATGAATGCAGCTAGAATCGAACCCCTACAGCTCAGTGTGAAAGTCTGTGACCTTCACATTAAGCTACAGGTGTTTTTTTTGTTAGCCCTTTATTGGCTATCTGGGACCGTGAGAGAGCCCTTAAGGGCTCCCCCGCAGTCCCTCTTTATTTTTGTTTATATATTTTTTTTTATAAAATAAAATAAATTAAT
This sequence comes from Pleurodeles waltl, assembly GCF_031143425.1. Taxonomy (NCBI): domain Eukaryota; kingdom Metazoa; phylum Chordata; class Amphibia; order Caudata; family Salamandridae; genus Pleurodeles; species Pleurodeles waltl. Next base: position 930,903,068 of record NC_090448.1, on the reverse strand, counting down.
AAAATTTCCTTTACGGCTTATCTGGGACTGCAAGAGGCTCCCCCGCAGTCCCTCTCTGGAACTGCAAGGAAAGTCTTCAGGCCTCTCGCAGTGCCAATGCTTCAGCAAGCACGTAGCTGCTTTGACACTTTGGGGGTGATTCTAACTTTGGCGGGCGGCGGAGGCCGCCCGCCAAAGTTCCCCCAACAGAATACCGCTACGCGGTCAGAAGACCGCCGCGGTTATTCTGTGTTTCCCCCTGGGGCCCCACGACACCCCTCACCGCCATCCTGTTCCTGGCGGTCACACCCGCCAGGAACAGGATGGCGGTGAGGGGGTCGGAATCCCCATGGCAGCGCATGGAGGATTCCTCAGGGCAGCGGAAAAACGGCGGGAGACCGCCGGTTTTCCGTTTCTGACCGCGGCTGTACCGCCGCGGTCAGAATGCCCTTGGGAGCACCGCCAGCCTGTTGGCGGTGCTCCGGGGGTCCCCGGCCCTGGCGGTCAATGACTGCCAGGGTCGGAATGACCGCCTTTGACTATAATTCTCGCCCCTACCATGCACAGTTTTTTATTGCAAATACTACATTGATATTATCAAAGATGTTATCAAAGATGTCATGAGTGCCATAATGTGTGGGGTAATTAGCAGTGCTTTGTGAGGATACAAATTATAGTTACCTTAGGGCACAAGGAATGGGCCGTCAATACGACTACGGCGGTCGTTTTAAAACACCGCTGAAGCCACTGCAGCCAGCATACCGCCAGTGCTGGTGGTATGCTGCCCGCCCTATTAGGAGTTTTCTGCAGGATCAGCGGGTGAAAACAGTGTTTCTGCCTGCTGACCCCACGGAAAACTCACCTCAACATTGACGTCGGCTCGTGGTCAAGCCGGCGGCAATGTTGTGGTGCGTTGAGTGCGACAGCACCCATCGCATATTTCATTGTCCGTAATTTGGGCAGTGAAATGCGTGGCTGTCCATGACGGCCCTGCACTGCCCATGACAAGGGTATGGGCAGTGCTGGGGCCCCTGTAGGGCCCCCAACACCCCCTTTCTGCCAGCCTTTGCATGGCGGGGAGACCGACATTCAAAGGCTGGCAGAAAGTGGACTCGTAATCCCCAAGGCAGCGCTGCTTGCAGCGTTGCCCTGGTGGATTGCAACCACCATGACCATCAGGCTGTCAACAGGCGGCAACCTGGCAAAATCATATTAGGGTGCTCTTATCACCCGACTGCAGGCTCTTCCCTTAAAGAAATCCCAATAAGAAGAAAGGTGCAGGTTACAGAAGCACACACTGAATATCTTATCTTCAAGTGGGAAACACAGGCTGGAACTGGATCTGGAGGTAGTCTCTCTTTTTCTATTCCCATTCCCCTTTCCCCCTAGCAGATGCAGGGTTCAGATAATCAGTAAAGTCTGAGCACACATCTGTTGGAGGGAGTTGGATAAAAGTCATCTGCTCCTGTGGAAGTTTGATGTAATGGGTAATCTCCTGACAGATTGAAGTGCCTAAAAAATACTTATTTCCACCCATGCAGAATGGCTGAAGGTTTAGCTTTTAATGCCTTGGCTACACTTATGGAAGAAATACAACAAAAAGTTATCCCTTGCCCTAGATGAAAACAAAAACTTGGGAGAGGGAAGAAAAAGAGCCCATGTTGAGACTCAACAGCTCATGGACAAAATACATAACTTCACTTCTGGGAATACCGCTGGGACTAGTAGGGCTTCAGGTAAAACCTTGCATATCTCTACCTCAGAAATATCCACACAAGTCATGCATTCCGTCTCCCCTATCATTCCTCTGGCCCCATCTGAACATTTTAGTGGAGATCTTCACAAGGCCCAGATATTTTTAACCCAGTGCTCCTTACACTTCCTTTGTCAACCCATTATTTTTTTACAGAGGATCAGTCAAAAACAGCATTCATTTTGTCTTATTTGAGTGGAGATACAGGTTCATGGTCCATGCCTTTTGTGTCACAAAATGACCCTATATTATATGATTTTGAAGTTTTTCAAATTTTTCAAATTTTTTACAGCGGAACAATTTCCCAAGCCACAGATAATGAATTACTATACTTAAAACAAAGAAATAGGGATTTGATCTCTTATCTGGCCCAATTCAACAAATTAATTGTGGAGACTGGTTGGCCCGAGACCAAAAGGGCTGCGTTTTTTACTGAGGTTTACCAGAAGAACTGAAAGATGTGCTAGCCCACATTCCAGATCGACCTACTGATGTATCAAAACAAAGTGATCTAGTCAGATTGATCAGCGTCTGTTTGAAAGAAAAGTTGAATGAAAGAGAGAATTTCGTCCTATCCCCCACGCTTCAACAGGAGTAAAGTGGAAAGTATTAAGACCTTCGAGACACACTCTTTGGAAGAGCCAATGCAAATCAACAGTGTTTGAGGTTCCCTGTCTAAAGAGGAAAAGGACAAGGGAAGATCTAAGAATCTATGGGGGGCATTTCAACCTTGGCGGTCTTTTCACAAGACCACTGAGGGACCGTCGTGCTGAAGACCACCAGTGCTGGCTGTTTTCCGCTTGGCAAATTATGACTGCTGGCAGCCCTCCATCCTTTTCCGGACGGAGAGCCGCCAGCAGCCATACTGGCGGTCGGCGTAGAAGTGGAGGTTGCTCCATCTCCACCGCCCCGTCAACAGAACACCGCCCACCGAATCACGTTACTTGATTCGGTGTGGTGGTGTTCTGTTGATGGGGTGCTGGCGGCAGGGCAGCCCCCATGCATCCCGTCCCCTCCCGGAGGATCAACAGACCAGGTAAGTTGATCGTCCATTAGGGGAGGGGGGTGGGGGGGTGTTGTGTGTTGTTTGTTGTGTGCGTGCATGGGGGTGTGCGTGTGAGTATGAAGAGGGGGTGTGTGAGTGTGTGTATGCATGCAGAGGGGTGTCCTGTGTTTGGAAATGTGTGCATGTCTGCCTGTATGTATGTCTGTATGGATGTGTGTGTGTATGTCTGAATGTGGGTGTGCGTGAATGACTGTGTGTGTGTCTGTTGGCATGTTTATTCATGTGTGTGCGTGTATGTGTGTTGGTGGTGTCTGCATGCGTGTCGGGTGTGTGTCTGTGTAGTGATGTCGGGGTAGGGTGGGGAGGGGGGTCCTGCCACCTTTGGGGGTGGCAGTGGGTGGGGGGTGTCGGGGAAGGACTCGGGGTGGGGGTGGGGGCTGGGGGAGACCCCTATCAGTGCCAGGGAAGGGATTCCCTGGCACTGATAGTGCTTACCTCCATGGATTTCATGGCGGTTCCCAACCCCATGAAATCCATGGCGGTCAGCCGGGTCATGATATCGCTGGAGGTCTTTTGATGGCCGCCGGGCTGGAGACCCAAGTCTCCAGCCCAACGGTTGTCTCAACCATGGCGGTCGGTTCGGAGAAGTGGCGGATGACCATGGTGGTAACCGCCATGGTCATAATTGCAATTTTTTTACTGCCAGCCAGGGTTGTAATCAGGGCCTATGTCTCTATTGTGGGTTGAGTAGAAAGAGAAAACTCATTCTACTAAGAGAGTAACCCTGGTTGACTTACAACACCAACCAGCCCCTGAATCCTAATTAGTGGCAAACACCTTACAGTCTGCTTCCCCTCATTTAACCATCTCCTTTGACCTAATATTCAGAGGAAAAGAAGTAGCAGGAGGTTTCAGTGATGATTGACTCAGGAGCTATGGGAAATGTCTGCAACATCCAGTATGCCACAAAAATGGGAATACATTTTGTCAAAAAAAGAATTGCAGAGCCGGTTCATGCGGTGGATGGAACAAACCAGTCTTCAGGCCCTAACGCAATTGAAACTGAACCTATAGTTCTGAAAGATCATCTAGGACACCAAGAAAAGATATCTTTCAATCTCATAGATGCTCCTCAATTTCAGCTGATTTTGGGCTTACAGTAACTTACGCAGCACAACCCTGAAATTAATTGGGAAAAGAGGACTGTCCAATTAAATTCAAGCTACTGTCAGAAACATTGTTATGGTCCTCAAGAGATAAGTAGTGCACCATCTCCCGCTCACGTTTTAACTACTAAATCCAATGTGGTTTGTGCTCTGGAAAAGGTTGTCATTCCCCCAGAATATAAAGAATTGTCTATAGTGTTTGACCAAGCAGAGGCAGAGAAGCTACCTCCCCACAGATCTTATGATTGCAGGATCGAACTTGAGCCAGGCGCAATTCTACCATGCAGTAGTATCTATGTCCTTACTGTAAAGGAGAACAAGTTCCTAAAAGAATATTTGGAAAACTATTTGGCAAACGGTTTTATCCATCCCTCGCAATCCCCAGTCTCTTCCCCGCTTTTTTTCATTGCAAAGAAGAAGAATGACGAGTTAAGAACTTGTATTGGTTATAGAGCGTTAAATCAAGTTACAGTGAAGAATCGATATCCTCTGCCCTTGATTTCAGTATTGATAGATCAGGTAAAAGACTCAAAAATCTACACCAAACTAGATCTTCGCAGACCATACCATTTATTTCAAGATGCTAAGGGAGATGAAGGGAAAACGGCCTTCCGCACCCGGTTTAGTTTATACGAGTACCAACTGATGCCTTATGGGCTATGTAAAGCACCGGCCGCTTTACATCACTTTGTGAACGATGTTCTGAGAGAGTTTTTAGATCAATTTGTAGTACATTGATGATATTTTAATCTTCTCCCAGAATTTGCGAGACCATGTAGGTCATGTCAGAGCAATTCTAAAGAAATTGTTGGAAAATAACCTATAAGTGAAGTTGGAAAGGTGTGCCTTTCGTGCGAAGGAAGAAGAATTCTTGGGATTCATCTGATTGGAAAATGGAGTTTCCATGGATACTGCTAAAATTTAAACAATCCTGGATTGGCCTTCTCCTAAAATGGTGAAGGAGGTGCAAGGTTTTATTGTCTTTGCCAATTTTTACTGCCGTTTATAAAAGAGTTTTCTTAAAAGGTGGTCCATATTACAAAACTTTTGAGAAAAGGAGTACCCTTCCATTGGTCAAGTGATGCTGAAGAATCTTTTGACTTACTCAAAATAGCCTTCACGACAGCCCTGATGCTTCTCCATCCTAACCCTGAGGAGCCATTTTTTGTGGAAGCTCTCGCCTCCCACCAAGCAATAGATGGTGGATTGTCTCAGAGGCACAAGGAAACTGGTCAGCTTCACCCAGTGGCACTTCGATCCAGGAAATGAACTCCTCCTGAAATAAATTATCCAATTTGTGATAAAGAGCTATAAGGATGCCCTTCAGGAATGGTGGCATTATTTATTAGGGGCTCTTCATGTAGTCACTGTGTTCACCGATCATAAAAATCTTCAGTTTTTAAAGACTTCTAAGACATTAACGCCAAGGCAATTGAGAAGCTCCTTGTGCTTTGCAGATTTTAATTTTACCATTACCTATTTACCTGGTTCTGACAATGGTAAGGCAGAGGCGTTATCGAGAATGAATAATATACCTGGAGTTTGAGAAGCTGAAAAGATTCCAATTATTCCAGCAGACAAGTTTGTTTGTACCTTACAATTTTCCAAAATAAAAAGGAAGGTTCAAAGAATCCATGTCTGACCAAGAAATTTCAGGTTGGACCAACAAAAAGGAAGGAAGAAAGGTTCTAGAAAATCTCGCTTTTGTTGAAAATGCTTTATATTTACCAACTCGTGAGTTGCAAGAACCAGCACTACAAGTGTGTCATGATGATCCTTTAGCGGGCCATAAAGGAATTTTGAAAATCCCAACTTAATTGAGTTATTTCTGGTGGCCTGCCATGATCCCTCAAGTAAGAAAATGTTTTCAAACCTGTGATAAATGCGTTTGAGGAAAGACAACACAACTAGCTCCTGAAGGTGAGCTTCAGCCCCCTCCTATTGCACCTTATCCCTGCCACACCATTACTATGGATTTGATTGTGGATTTACCTTCAAGTCAAGGTTTTGACATAATCCTAGTTATTGTGGACACCTTTTCTAAAATAAGAAATGTCATCCCTCTGAAGAAGGTTCCTAGAGCCTCTGAGTTAGCACAGTTATTTTCACAGCACATAGTGAGAGCTCATGGTATTACAGTGGTTGTAAATTCAGATTGAGGTCCCCAATTTGTTTCCCAATTCTGGCCTGCCTTTATGAAACAACTTGGAATAGACTCACGTTATTCTACTAGTTATCATCCGGAAACGGATGGACAGACAGAAAGAATTAACCAGGAGATAGAGCAGTACCTATGCTTATATCTTCTGGACCAAGATAATGATTGGTCAGATTTCATTTGGACAGCAGAATTTGCACACAATAATGTTATTCATGCCTCCATGGGTTATTATCCTTTCTATTTTAACTCTGGTAAATACCCAAACATTATCTTAGGAAGGTTGGGAGGCTCGGTCCCAGTTGCGAATGAGTTTAGTAAGAAAATTCAAAAGACCTACCAATCTGCTAGAGAGCATTTGACCAAGGCGAAGGTCTCTTACAAGAAGCATGCTGACAAAAAGAGGAGAGGCAATCCTGATTATTGCGAGGGTGAGAAGGTCTGGCTATTCACTCGACATTTACATTCAAGAGCGAACAAAAAATTCTAGCCTAGATATGTAGGACCCTTGAAAATGAAGAAAAGTGTAAATCCAGTAACAGTCAAACTCGCCTTGCCTCCACAGATTAAGGTTCATCCAGTATTCCATGTCTCGTTACTTAAAAGAAACCCTCCCAATGTTAGGACAACCACCCATTCAGATCCTACCCAAGTAGATTCACATTTAGAATATGAAGTGAACAGAATTTTGGACTCAAAGTTTAAAAAAGGAACATTATATTACCTCATTGATTTGAAAGATTTTGGCCCAGAAGAAGGGTCCTGGGAAGCTTTCCAAAATATGCATGCTCCAAGGTTGATAAAGCAATTTCACAACACTTTCCTCAACAAACCATCTGTGGGAGGGAGTTCTTTGGAGGGGGGTACTGTTAGGAAAACTATTGCCAGTGTTGTTAAGTTCTTCCTTCAGCAAAAACGATTCCCCTTTTCCTTGTACCCACGTTGGTTGCAGCAGCGTCCTCACTCCCTGTAGCTCTTGTGGAGGCTGTTCTTAGAACCAGCTTCTTCAGGTTTAACTGCCACTCAAGATGGTGGCCGCAAATCTTTGTGAGGTCAGCGCTCTAGTGTTTCTACCTTAGTCTCTTGCTGAAGCTTCCCTCCAGCTGTTTCTCTCTGGGAGCTGTGCACTTCAACTGTCATGCTGAGGAGAATGAGTAGTGTTCCTGAGGCGCTTCGTTTCATAGAGAATTCTTCTAGTTTTGAGTAAATAATTATTTTTCTTGTTACGGTGTGCACACCAGCTACTTTTTCCCTTCTGTAGAAGCTGAATTTCTTCCTTCTTCCAACAAATGTCTGTCGGCTTTCTGAGAAGAATTAGATTTGGCTTACAAGAACTTCAAGCAACTGCAGTAAGGAATCCTTTAGTATGATTTCCAGACTTGCCAATATATGTACATATATATTGAAAAACTCTTCGGTTTGCAGACTTGCCAATCTTAGAGACAAACCTCAGTGCTCAGACTAATTCCTAGAGACTGTGATTGAGAAAACTGAACCTTGAGAAGGAGTTTTCATTTCCTGTAAAAGACATTAGTAGATTGTATATTTGTGAACCTTTGAACTGTTCTCCAGAGAACCTTGGATACCTCTCACTACTGGAGAAAATAAGATATTAAGTTAACATTGTTCTCTTAGAGAGAGGGTAGTTTCTCAAAAGATCCAGGTTAGGAAAATGATAGAACTGGGTGAATGTGAATGGCTGAACAGTTGAATGCGCAGTAGGAATGTACTTATCTATGCTCTTATCACCCGACTGTAGGACCTTCCTTTAAAGAAATCCCAATAAGAAGAAAGGGGCAGGTTACAGAAGCACAAACTGAATATCCAGTCTTCAAGTGGGAAACACCGGCTGGAACTGGATCTGGAGGAGGTCTCTCTTTTTCTATTCCCATTCCCCTTTCCCCCTAGTGAATGCAGGGTTCAGATGATCAGTAAAGTCTGAGCACGCATCTGTTGGAGGGAGTTCGGTAAAAGGTATCCACTCCTGTGGAAGTTTGATTTTTATGCGTAATCTCCTGACATCAGGATATGTACCTGTGTGTTTTATATGTCCTGATAGTGTAACAATCCAAAATTAGTTTTCCACTATTGTGCGGCCTGCTCCTTTCATAGAATAGCATTAGGGCTACCCTCATACACTGTCTGAGTGTTAGATTCTGATCAGAAAAGGGTAAACAACTCATATTTAGTATGGCCAGAATGGTAATAGAAAATCCTGCTTATTGGGGAGGATGGATTTTATATTACTGTTTTAGAAATGCCACTTTTAAAAAGTGAGCATTTCTCTCCACTTAAAAGCCATATGTCCCTTACAGCCTGTCTCCAATCAACATCTGTGCTGGGCTGGTTGACAGCTCCCTTGTGCATTTCACCCAGACAACCACAAACACAGGATACTCAGTCACCCCTGCACACATCTGCATACTGAATGGGTCTTCCTGGGGTGGAAGGGTGGAGGGCCTGACACTTACTTTTCAAATGCTAGTGGCCTGCCCTCCCACAATGGACTGCCAAACTTCATACTGGGACCCTGGCAGACAGACCTGTACTGAAAAGGGACCTTGTGCATTTCAAAACCACTCTTCGAAGTCTTTCCCACTTCAAAGCCATTTTTGGATATATAAACTGGGTACCTGACTGTAACAGGGTCTCAACATCCTTGTGGCACGATGGGGACGCGGGGCCTGTGTTATCATACCCTGGGGTACAGAAGACATCACCAAAGTCCAGATGCTGCTCGAAAACCCGGATATCTGGTTTAAACAGACGGGAGTCGAGAAGGAGAGCACGCGCGAATACGAAGGTGAAAAAGGAGAAGGAGGATGGCAGAACGCAGGTGGCGAGACCCTCGGGACAGAGACAGCCGGGCTGGAAAAGACTGAGGAACCAACCGACACAGCACCGCCGCTTGCAGCTGTGTCAGAAGGCACCAGAGCCAGCCTTGTCCATAGAGGGACGTGGCACACACAGTTACGTGCCTGCTTTAGAAAAAAACCCTTTTTTTATTAAACATCAATAAAAAGAGTCCACTTACCTTTATCTCCCGGTTCTGTTTTGTCCGCATGGTCCCATCTGCATTGAAGCCCTTCAAGGAGCAAAAACCCTGAAAGAGATGAAAAACAGGAGGGCATCAACACATACATCTAAAGGAAATACAACGAGACACGAGAGAAGAACTATAAAAAGAGAGAAAGGAAAACAAAATAGACTAAAGACATTTATTTTGAGAACTCTACAATTTATGAACAAAACAATAAAACTCACCCAGTAAATAACTTGACTGAGTTTGCATGTATATCTTCCTCAAATATTCCAAAGAACCCTCTACACTGACCCCACCAAATCAGACACTTCTGGACCTGAACCTGAACCTGCAGTCCGTCAAGAGGAACTGCTTGGCTGCCCAAAGGACTCACTTGGACTGCTTTGCTGCAAAGGACTGTGCCCTGCTGCCCTCTGACTTTGCTGAGAAGTGCTTTCCAAGGGCTTGGATTGAGCTTGCCTCCTGTTTTCTGAAGTCTCAGGGCCCAAAACATTAATCTCTTCCAGGAACTTGTGCAGGAAACAACGCACAGCCTGTCTTGTGATGAGAAAATTGCTTCACAGCCGAACCGGAACGATGCAGTCCTACTTTCCGAGTGAAGATTCAATGCAGCGCCTGGCTTGCAACTGGAAATTCGACACACAGCCCTACCGGATCGACACACAGCTGAACTGAATGGAATGAGGCAGCCTAACTTTCCGAGTGAAGAATCAACGCAGCGCCTGTTGTGCGACAGAAAATTTGATGCATCCTCCCACAGAATCGATGTAACCCCTGTGACTTCGTTCCGCACATCCAAGATTTCCACGCATCATCCCTGGGCATCAAAAAGATCCCTACATCACAGAGAAGAACTAAGCCTGCAAGCCAGAAATTGACGCAAAGCTCCTTGCAGTGTACAAAGAAACGACGTATCGTCTGTGCCTTGCTGGAAAATCCAACACACACCCTATTTTTCCATACATCTCCTTCTCTGCGGTCTCCATGCGAGTTATTTTTTATGCAAACCAGGTACTTTGTGAAACCAAGAGACAACTGTTGATTTCTAAGATTTAAGACTCTTTCTAATCTTGCAAAAGTGATATCTCAACTTGTGCTTATGGAATCTTTATTGTTTTGACCTTAATTTAACCACATAAATATCTTAGCTTTTTCTAAACCTGTGTGGTCTATTTTTGTGGTTTTTTCACTGTGTTACTGTATGATTTATTACACAAATACTTTACAGGTTGCCTTCTAAGTTAAGCCTGACTGCTCATTGCTAAGCTACCAGAGGGTGGGCACAGGATAATGTGGATTGTGTGTGACTTACCTTGACTAGGATTGTGGTCCCTATTTGGACAAAGGTGAATACATCTGCCAACTAGAGACCCCATTTCTAACAGTGGGTCTGTGAGTGGGTGCGTCCGTGTCTGTGTGGGTCTATGAGTGGGTGCATGAGGGTTTCAGTGGGTCTGTGAGTGGGTGTGTGAAAGCCTGAGTGGGTCTGTGGATGGGTGCGTGAGGATCTGAGTGCAGCTGTGAGTAGGTGCTTGAGGGTCTGAGTGGGTCTGTGAGTGGGTGGGTGAGTGTCTGAGTGGGTCTGTGAGTGGGTATGTAATGGTCTGAGTGGGTGTGTGAGTGGGGGAAGAGATTGAAAGAGAGAGAGAGAGAAAGAGCATGATAAAGAGAGATAGAGAGCTTTTTAGGCTTTGATGGATGATGTACTTAGAATTAGATATTTCTGGACAAATTGAAAAGAAAAATGTATTTGTCAATTAAAAAGAGTGAGATCACCTTTCAGTATGAACCTTAAACCTTTGAAGTTTAAAAGAAAAAGGAAAACAACCACAGGCACACCTTGAGTACAGCCCTCAACTTTCAGTGCAAGTTTCTGTGATTGTAACCTTTAGGCCATAGGCGACTCCTTACTGTGATGCTTCCAGACCTACCTATGACAGTTAAACTAATGCATGTGATAGGAAAGAAATGTGAATGTTCCATCACTAGGAAGGTTTAACAGTCAAAACACCCAGTAGATAAGCACACTGCCAAGCAATACTATGATTTGAACCTTCAGCCTCTTTTAGTAACAGCACAAGACAGTGAAGATAAAGCCAGAAGTGACTCTATTCTGCTCTGCCTCCAAACATAACTATAATGTTTGAAATTGTGATGATATTGTGATTTTGTGGTAAAAAAAAATGTTAAAGTGTTTTTTTGTTCTGGCGGGGTCCTTCTGGGATCCCAGCACCAGAACTAAGGGGTCAGAGTGTCTCTGCCCTAGCCCCTTTTCTTTTTTTGTGTTTGTTGTTGGGACATGGCTGAAGCCAGGTACCAAGATAGCTGCCAACACTTCCTGGTTGAACTGTTGGCAACCAATCAGAGCTCTGCATTTACCTGTAAGAGCTCATCATTATTTGCGAAGTTGTCAGGGCCAGAGATAAACACATTTATTTTTCCTTTAATTTCTCAAAAACTACTGAATGGAGTTACACCCAATAAAAAAAGTGCAATGTGTGTACCGAAAGCTAGCTTCCTGCCAAATTTCATGTAATTCCGTCCAGTGGTTCAGGCTGTAGTCGTGTTCCAAGGTCCTATGGGAATTAACATGGAAACTCAACTTTTTTCACCCTCCCCCTTTTTATCATACCCCGCTTCACGTATCACCCCAAAACATTATGTGCACAACAAGAATGACTGGGGCACTTTTTTGGTAAAAATTCATGAAAATTTGTCAAATAGTGCCAAAGATATCGGCAAGTAAAAAAAAACTTTTTCTATGGAAACATGGTCCTAACTATAACTAGAGTATATATATGTATATATATATATATATATATATATATATATATGTGTGTGTGTGTGTGTGTGTATATGTCACTAGGTAGTTATAGTTAGGACCTATAGAAAAAGCTTTTTTGTTTTGCTAGTAACTTTGGTGCCGTTTGATGAATCATCACAACATTTTATAAAAAAATAAAATGCCCATTTTCGCATCAGTCTGGAAAGTTTTGGGGTGTTCCGTGAAGTGAGGGTCGAGATTAAGGGGGGGTTCCAAAATATTTTTTCATGATGCATTTTTCTATAAGGTATTTGAACAGGAATAGCTCCTGAACCACTGAACGGAATGACACCAAAAGTGGGACAAAGGTAGCTCTAAGCCCAGAGAGTGCCCTTTCCGTTATTATGTGTAAATCCATTCAGTCATTTTTGATAGATTAAAGAAAATCCAAATTTGTATATATTAGGACGCAAAGGTTCTGAAAACCATCCCGATCTTGTGCTAAGATCTGATTGGCTGCCAATACTTCAACAGGAAAGTGTTGGCAGCCAAGTTGGTACTCGACCTCAGCTGAGTCCCAGAAAAAAAGATTTAAAAAAAGAAAAGGTGCCAGGGTAGGGACACACTTACCTCTTAGCTCTGGTTCTGGGGTCCAGGTGTCCTGACCCTGAGGCCATCCACCTATAAGCATCCAACCTTGTGCTGTGCACAGACTTCGGATGTGTGTGGCAGGAGTTGCCCATGAGGCCTTGCCTGCGACAGACCCTGCAGCCAACCCACCTAACTACCCAACCTCATGCTTCACACAGCCCTTTGGCCGTGCATGGCAGGAGGTGGTCGGGCCTGTCTCTCTCTGGTTGTGAGAATAGGTGTGAGAGGGTGTACCTGGGGGTGGCAGTGACTGTAAGAGTGTGGGTCTGGGTGTGAGAGTGGGTGAATCAGAGTCTTAGTAGGTACACTAGTGTCTGTGTGAGTTTCTGAGTGGGTGCATGAGGGTTTCAATGGGTGTGTGAGTGGGTGTGTGAGTGTCTCAGTGCATCTGTGAATGGGTGAGTGAGGGTCGGAATGGGACTGTGAGTGGGTGCACAAGGGTCTGTGTGGGTCTGTGAGTGGGTGCATTTAAAAGAAAGTAAAGAAGGTAAATGACCACAGATGTACTTGGAGTAGTCCCCAGTGCCATTATTGGCTCCAGAAGGGGGCTGTGTGGCCCCCCTCCAATGAGCATTGCCCTGGAGTAGTGGTGGTCCCTGGGGCTCAGGGGTCTGCAACGGGCCCCCTTAACTCTTTTACTGTAGCCGCGGGAGGTGCTGGTCCCAGGGTTTGTAGGGGGGCCATGTGGCCCCTGCATCACATTATTTCAAAGCCTCTGGGAAGTGATAGTCCTGGGACCGCAGGGGGGCTGCCTAGTGGCCCCCTTCTTATATTTGTTTAACGTTGCGTGGAGGTGGCGGTCTCAGGGGCTGTGGGGGGGTGGGCTGCCCTGAAGGGTACTTGTTTTTTTGACATTTTTAGCAGATTTGCTGATCTGTGGCAAAGGTTTTTCAGAAATACTTTTTAAACCCGGGGGAGGTACCTCTGGGACACCAGCACCAGAGCAAAAGGGTCAGGGTTTCTCTACGCTAGCCCTTTTCTTCGTTTTTTACTTTTTTTTTTTGACTTGGCCGATGCCGAGTCCCAACAAGGCTGCCAACACTACCTTGTTGAAGTGTCATCAGCCAACCAGATCTCAGCATAAGATTGACAAGGTTCACAGCGCCTTCTGTCCCTAAATATACAAATTTGGATTTTCTTTAATTTCTCAAAAACTACTGAATGAATTTACATCACATAACAAAAAAGTGCACTTTCTTGACAAAGAGCTACCTTTCCGCCACGGTTCGGGCGCTGCTGGTGTTCAATATCCCTGTGGAAAAATGAATGGGGAAAACACATTTTAGGATCCCCTTTTCCTCTGCCCTTGCTTGACAGATCACCCGAAGCTTTACAGACAGCAGCTGAAGTGAGCTTCATATTCTTTTGGAAAATTTTGTGAAGATTCATCAAATGGCACCAAAGTTATTAGCAAAACAAAATGCTATTTTTCTCTAGAAACTAGGTCCTAACTATAAATCCTAGTGGTGACAGCGTGTGTGTGTGTGTGTATATATAGATATACGTGGATATATATATATATATATATATATATATATATGTAGTTGGGTAGTTATTAGCAAAACAAAAAACGATTTTCCTCTGGAAACTAGGTCCTAACTCTAACTACCTGCTGGCAGCCTGACAACCATGAATAGGTAAAATAGAAGTATGTTTGTGTGTGTGTGTGTGTGTGTGTGTCTGTATAAATAAATAAATATATATTTATTTGTATATATGTGAGCATGACCAGGAGTGGGTGCAGTGTTGCAGCCTTTGAGTGCACTGGACTATGGGACTTTGGTGTAAAAATAGAGGTGCCATGGACTGATCCTGGTATTGCATATGGTAGACATGGGGGAATAAGTAGCTGATGGATATTCAAGGGCATAATACTCCCTATGCTATGGAAACCAGGGACTTGGCCTATGGCATTGAGGGAATGTCAAAAGAACAGCAGTATCTGTGGTACACAAACAACACTGGACAATGAAAGTTGTCCTAAATATAGGGAGGTGAGAGCAGCGAGGGGAAGTCGGGGAGCAAGTTGGGGAATGTATTAAATGTTGCCATTATTTGTCTTAAATGGTGTATACAAATTTGTGAAAGATTTATGCTGTTCTGTGTTCTCGTTATGAAAATAAAAAAAAAAGTATATATATACAAAAGTGACACAAATGTGGCAATGGTTTTGGGCTATGGAGAAAAAGAAGAGTGCATACCAATTGGTTGTTACGGCATGTAACATTCAGTCCCTATGCACACATGGAATGCTTCATGATTCAACCATTCAAGGTTGGGGAGTAGAACTTTTGGTGCAACTGCACGCCTAATGTAGTCTCTATAAGCTCCCTCAGGGTCTCCTTCACACTTCTGCTTGATCTAGTATTGTTTTTCACTTTCAGAGGCTTCTTCCTTCAATACACACAAACCTTTCAGTGAAGGGACAGAAAGCAAATTCATTCTCATTGCAAACATGTCAACATCTGCATTCTCTGTTAAAGAGATATTTTTAGTGGCTGAGTCAGCCAAGGTATTTCCCCTAGAAACCTCATCATCTGGGTGCCAGTAAGTGGCACACTTAATTACCACCACCGTCTTCGATAACTTTAAAGTATTGAGAAGATTTTGAACATACTGACCATTCTTAAAGAGGGTTTATGTGGAGTTTATAAACCCCTCTTGCATCCGAAGTCATGGTTTGAGAAATCTCTTCAGTATTGTAAACAGTACAAATAGCATAAGCTGCAACCAGAACACCATCATTATTTCTGAGACAAGACTAATCAACAAAATACATTAATTCAAGCTTGGAAATAGGTCCATCAATACAGGGCATAGTAACATAGGCACTAACAAACAAACACGCATGGGTCTTTCCCTCCTTGTGGGTAGGCACCAGAGCAACGAGGCTCAGGATGGAGCACTGGGCAAGTGTGATATGGTAAGTTGACAAAAATACATTCTTGTAATGGGACAATTGGGCTGTAGAGAGGTGCTGAGTCTTTTTGGTGAGGAGGAGAACGATAACAGGAAAAAGAAACAGTTAAAAATTAACTCAATACAACATTTCCAGAAGGTTCGACAAGAGTTACAGTGGCAGCCCTAGACCATAAATATTTTTACAGCCCAGCTGCAACTGGGTCCAAGGTTAAGGAATAGTACACTACGGGCTTACTTTCAGATCTCAATGAGTCAAGATCAGAACTATTATATTTATGGCAGTGCAAAGTAAAATATTTTGCATATTCAGAAAGTCCTAAGGCAGGTACTTATTTTTGACAAATGTATTTTCTTCTTCTATAGACCACAGAAAGGGTTCAGGGTTATTGTTTCTTGCATAATCTTAAAAGGGCGCCACTATTTCAGCGTAGTCCAGGATCCACTGTTAACAATGCCCTCAAATACCCATAAAAGTATGTAATTGACAAATTGTAACAAGACAGGGCAACTTATGGGTGTCTTCAGTATGTTTGGAGGATAGGTGCCACAATGGGTGACATGATAGGTGACGTGTGGCACCAAATACATCATGAGCAAGTTTCCATATTTAAGAAAGGCCAAACTTCAATTTCTCATTTGAAGCTATTTGGCCCTTTTTAGCCAATTCATTGAAGAGGTAAATGGAGTCTACCTTGCAAAATCAACACGTCCAGATCTTTTTTTCAAGCTTGGTAAAAGATTGATGGGGACTCCGTTAATCTTTAAGAGAGCTTTTGCCATGAACGTTGAGATACTCGGAATGATAACTTAAAGGTACTGACCCTCTTAGTGTATGAAATGGTAAAGAAGGTAGAACAAAGGTCTGCCAGTGTAGGCCTCTGGACATTTGCAAGGATTCAGTTAAAGATGGTAACAGGGTTGTAAACCACAGGAAAGCTTAGAATGACCACAATATCGATCACACTAAGGTCTTGGATATTTCTGTGTTTACTGATTTTGCCCACTTTTTGTATCAGCAAAACCATGCATCACCTAACAATGGGTACTAAAACACATTGCTCAATCAAATCTGCTAGTACTGGATGAGTTCCTTATTCTACCTTATGTTACAGGTACTGGGGTATTTGGGGTAACTTTAAAAGGGTCAATATTGTTTCCTTCATCCTATGAAAACCACCTTGATGGCCCCTGTGGAACACAGTGTGAGTGGTACATGGGAAAGACACTTGGTTAAAAATGGAGAGGGTTTTATTCTCACTGGACTCATTATTTGTATTTTCCTATAACAGATTATGCGCCTCATTTACAATAATCTGATGCATCAGCTCTGATGCGTCAGATTTCTTGCCCTGCCCTGTGACCCCCCCCCCCTAATAATGCCAAGGATGCACTGTAATAACAACAAAGAGCTCATGGAGCAGGCTTTCTCACATGTGTCAGAAATTCTGATGCATCTGTGGCACTAAAGTCACACAATGGTGGACTAGCGTAAAAAAAAAAATGATGCTACTCCAGCAAAGCCAGGAGGACCCCATAGACAAAAGCCTTGCATCACTTTTACCGCCTTCTCTGAGCAGGCAGTAAAATTCTGACATAGACTGCATCAGTTCTGCGTGGCTTTTTGCCTGGGAATGCCTACCTTGCATATCATTGTCGGTAGCTGGTGCCCAGGGGTTAAAAGTGATGTTAGAGGCCTCTTCTGTCACTTGGTAGATTGGAGTTGTTTTAACACCATTGTTTTAGCACCCAGCAACATAAAGAAAAATGACTGTTGTGGCACTAGTGGTTTGTAATTGAGGCCTCATGGTGTTGTGGTATGTTTAGTTATAAATCCATCCGGGGTACAAAACACAGCGCAATTAAGCTTACACAAAATGTGTCTATGCAGTACATTTGCAGAAGAGTTTGGGCTGAGTTAGAGACAGGTGGTAAGAAGCTACTGGGTTAGAAATACCGACTGCAAGTATGGCCATGCCCAAGAAAGGCAATGAGGGGAATTTAGAAGTGTTTTAGGGCAGAGTGGTTAACACCAGGGTCAATTAAGTAAGTGGTACATTTTCTATTAATAAGGCAATCTACATAAAGGCCTATTTGATCTACAGGGATTAGGGTATTCATGATACAGCCAGAACCTCTCAGGCTGTCCTAAATTCGAGGATAGGAATTATAGGTGATCGGGTGAAACTCAGGTAGTTCAGGGTGACCTGACATGTTAGTTAGAGTTAGACCAACTTATTTTCACTACCACAGCTACACACATGGAAAGCAAAAACCTCCTATGCCAGGGGCCTGCCCTCATCCCCATTCTTTCTATCTCCCTGCTCTCCATGTGACTTCTTCTTGTGTCCCTTCTCCCTTTGACTACCTCCATTTGAAGGGCTCCCCACCCTGCTCCCTTTACTGTTCTATGGGTATTCTGAAATTTCAGAGTAACATTAGCTTTGATTCAATGTTGTATTTCTCTTTTTTGGGTGGAGTCACGTGGTGATTTGCAACAGTTCCCACCATCTTTGTTCGTCACCCAATGCATATAGCCATTGACTGGCTTCTAACATTTGTGAGTAACTCTTGCAGAAAGTACCATTCACAGTCCCCATGGACATCTCCTTCAGATTGGCTATGCACAAGTACATTTCAAACACATGCTTAAGTCAGTTTAGGCAATCTGTGGACCATTCACCCTTATTCTGATTAGAGCTTAGGATTTTAGTTCAATCAGCTTTTAATTGACATAAATCAGCAATCTCATTCTGGAACTCATCCTTTGCACCATTCAACATGCCGTCAATACCAGAAACAATTTATTTTTGTATATGGGGAGGATCAATCCTAGATCAAGCTTGCTTTTCTTCCAATCAGTCTCACTTCTCTTTG
The DNA here is from genome assembly GCF_031143425.1 of Pleurodeles waltl. Taxonomy (NCBI): domain Eukaryota; kingdom Metazoa; phylum Chordata; class Amphibia; order Caudata; family Salamandridae; genus Pleurodeles; species Pleurodeles waltl. The sequence goes on along the minus strand of NC_090448.1, from coordinate 930,884,752 downwards.
CACCACCATTCACAAAATTGATTCACTTCCACTCAGTTTGGTCTGCATTTTTAAACACATTCTGCAGTTCCTGTCAGAACAAGGAAGGGTTCTCTCAAAAGCTTGGAAATTGCTTCTGAAAAGCAATTATGTTAAAGGGAATCCAAAGAATGTGGACCATAATCATACTCCCCACCTGTGGGGAAGTCCTTCAATTGAAGAAGGGTGTCCTGAACAGATGGGGAGGACACATCATTAGCAGTGTCATTAAAATGGGGAGATGGAAGGTGTCTTCAACCAACTGGTCTGTAGTGCAACTCAAGCTTTCTCTAGTAATGGTGTGACTATGCTCCCAGGAGTCTTTGGCCCTCATTTCAACCTTGGCGGGCGGTAACTGCCGCCCGCAAAGTTGAAGCCGCCAGGCGGCCGCTAATGCGGCGCACTCCCGCGGGGCCTATTTCGAGATCCCCGCTGGGCCGGCGGGCGAGAAACCTGGTTTCCGCTCGCCTGTCCAGCGGGGATCTCAGCCGCAACATGAGAGCCGGCTCCAAATGGAGCCGGCTGTGTTGCGGCTGTGCGACGGGTGCAGTTGCACCCGTCGCGCTTTTCACTGTTTGCTATGCAGACAGTGAAAAGCTGCATGGGGCCGTGGCAGGGGGCCCCTGCACTGCCCATGCCAGTGACACGACTCCACTTTCCGCCAGCCTTTACATGGCGGTTCAAACCGCCATGAAAAGGCTGGCGGGAGGGGGACTCGTAATCCCCTGGGCAGCGCTGCTGGGGGATTTAAACGGCCGGGACAAAAGTGGCAGGAAACCGCTGGGAGAAAAGTGCCTGGAAACCGCCGCTCCCGGTGGTGCGACCGCGGCGCTTCCTCCGCGGTCATAATTCCCAAGGAAGCACCGCCAGCCTGTTAGCGGTGCTTTCAACAAAACAGCCCTGGCGGTCAAAGACCACCAGGGTTGTAATGACCCCCATAATGTCTCACATAGGCAGAACATACTTGTGCTTCAGACTGATCCACAGTGTTGGAACCAATGTCTTCTCTAGTCACTCGAATCCCACTACCGGACATTTTACTCTCAGTCTTAAATGGGAGACCCTCATTTGTGTGTTACATTCTAGTGTTTGAGTCACCGGCATTCCTGCAGATGCTTCTCCATTCCAAGTGCATTTGCAGCTGCACCCCAACTTCCTTGACAAGCATGAGAAACAAATCCAGCAGGTACTCCTCCCTGGGGTCCTCACTTTATTTCTCTTTTTCTAACGGTTCAGTGCTTCGAGGGAATTGATAAGGATGAGGCACAGCAATCAGGGTACAAACCGTAACTCTGTCCATAAGGTGAGTGGCTTCTCCTGGGTATTTTTTGTATAACAGAGTTGGGATTTATAAACATCATCATGCCATTGCAGGAAGAAAGACCACTGATCTGCACCTATTTTATTGTAACAATATTTTGGTTAATTTTGTAAACTTCCTAATCTTTCTATATCAAAGTTACTATTTTCAGAAAATTACTTTTTCCATCCTCTTTAGTGAGTCTTACACACTCTTTTAAATACTGCTTGTGCATTGGCTGTACTGTTGATACATAGTGTAACACAACTCATCCAATGGAGTGAGGTGGAGAGCAGGGTAGGGATATCCCCAGTTTTTTTCCTAATAGATCTAATGGAGTGGAAGAAGGGGTGGTATTGTATGCTTGCACCTAATTGGGGTGGTATTGTACGCTTGCACCTAATGAGCCCCGCGTTCATCTGTGCCTTCAGTCAGACTCCCAGAGGAGCTTGTGAAAGTTATGGGCAGCTGGATCAAATAACCTCTTTCTCTCACTAATTCATCCAGCAAGGGACTGTGCTTCAGGGTTTGGCACAGCTGCCTATTTTTCCCATTCCCACTTTATTTCTGAGGCACACTTCATCTAAGCTGTAGATTCACACATACTTTTCATTTGCTGGATTCCTCCCATTCCTACCTACTCAACCAGTCTACCGTCCTTTCATTCCCTACCAGAGAACACGTTGTGCTTTTCAAAATGGAATGTTACCAAACACAACGCAGTAGAGGCCAGCCAAGCAAGCAAAAATGATAAACACAGTTAGACTTTAACTAAATCTGGTTCAACATTTATTTCGCTCAGTGGCCAATTTACCAGATCCAGCCCTGGGCAGTGCTCCAGCACTATCCCTGTGTAGAAACGTCTCTCCTACCTCTGCACCTGAGGTAGTCATGGGGAGTCCGATCCAACGCTCCCCTGTTCAAGTAGTGCATCTGTTAAATGAAACAAAACTTCAGGAAGTCTAAAAGTGTACCTTGTGTTTATTATTAAACAAAATACCCAATATGCATACAAAACAATTGTCTTTTCAGCAGAGGAGCGCTTCAGCTTAAAATCCAGTTGAAGTATTTAATGGTATAATTCATTCATTTTACACACAGGTTTTTCACTTTTCTCTCACTACAACTCAATACATATAATAACACATGGTAGAATAAGTAAATTTAATGAAACTAAGTAGTAAGCATGAGTCAGGATCTTCTCATAAGAAAGAATGGAAGAAAACCTCCAAGAAGAGATAGCTATCTAAACATATACTGAGTTCACTGCTTCCTTAAATTCATGCATTTTACTGCCAATTTTCAAAAGGGGGCTACCCTTACTACATAGTGCAGAAAATGTGCATTGTAGAAGGCTGGATAAAATGGCTTCTAGGCCTCAGAATTACAACTCATTTTGCAGACACACTTAAGTTGATGGGCACTTGGATTGATATACAAATGACATTGCAATTCAGCCATATAACATATTGGTGCATGTAAAGGCACACATGTTAATTGTGTGTTCATTATAAAGCACTGACATTAAAGCAAGGAATAGATGATTCTGCTTTCTCACAGCACCAGCATGGCTTATTTTGTAAAAGAACACTTGTCAGGGCCCAAACGATTTTTTTTAGAAGCTTATGATCAGCACTGTGTGATGTCAGGGTTTGGAATACCAAGGCTGTCTAATCCTGGCTCCACCTCATTTCTCTTTCATTCACCACCACAAACTCACTGTCCCTGTGGCATACTCATACAGGCTCTCTTTTCAGCCCTGCTAACTTCCTTCATCAATGTTTTCTTATCTTGCTCAACCCTAATCTTACCCCCTTTTCTACCTTTCTCCCTCTTGTTCTAGGCCAAAATCTAATGATGAAAGATACATTCTGGTACCCAAAAAACAATGTTGGTTGACCCACCCTGAACCACCATCTCAAATTAGGCTCTGAGCACAGGCCTTTTTTTTTAACATATAAGATACACTGCTTACTCATGCCTCATATTTGCGCAAGATCGAGTGGTCTGGTTTTGCAATTAGACCAGTATTGGAGAGTATTAGACAATGGTGTCCACTCACTAAAATCACAAGAGTCACATAATGAAATCAAATATTTATTTAACCCACTGGCATTACAGTAAGTGCCACCACAATACTTTTGACCCCAATAATGATGTCAAAGAATTAAATGAAATGCATATATATATATATATATATATATATATATATATATATATATACATATATATACTCGTATTAACCACACTCTGCTGTTCTTCCTGTTTCCACCAAACAAGATCGGTGCACTGCTACGGGCGCGGGACCCATAAATCATAATCCAAATGAAGAGAAAATCCACACGGCACTCCAAACAACTAAGGTCTTTAATTTATCATCGGTATGTAAATGGTCAACATAAAAGGCTTTCTTTAGCGGCTTTACGTGTTTCGACCAAACGGTCTTCTTCAAAAGCCTCAAACTTAACATATATATATATATATATATATATATGGTATTTTTATAGCATGAACTTAACGAAAAGGCCTCAGAGCTGCGTACTTTGTCAAAGAAAAATATAGGCCCATATTTATACTTTTTTAGCGCCGCATTTGTGCCGCTTTTTGATGCTAAAACGGCGCAAACTTACAAAATACATTTGCGCCGCTTTTTGAGGCAAACACGGCGTAAACTTACAAAATACAATTGTATTTTGTAAGTTTGCGCCGTTTTTGCATCAAAAAGCGAGCAAATTCAGCGCTAAAAACGTATAAATATGGGCCATAATGTCAATGAGTAATAGGGCAAGAAGCTTGGTTGTGGATAGTAATTGTATTGTGATGTAGTGTTATTCAAAGACATGGGCCTTCCCTAAATCGACGCAGCATCATGGTGGGTCTTATGAATACAGGGAAACTGCTTCAGATCCTGGGTGCATAGATGAAAAAGGCTGTTTTACTTTTTTTTTTAGAAGATAGTGTTGGTAACATTCCATCGTTGTTTATTTTGCAGTGTGTTCGTTGAAGTGGATATTGGCGCCCAGGGCTAATCCAAGTGACTTCACATTTGGTGAAAGTTGAGGTTTGAAGCAATCAAAAGACCATATCATTGAGCAAAGTTGTACTGTATCTTGTTTGTTGTTGTGAGTTAACAACAGAAATTCTGTATAGTTTGGGTTGAGCTTGAGGTAGGCACTTGACATCCAGGTTTGGTCCATTGGATGTCTAAAGCAGAGGAGATATTCAAGTAGAGCTTTGCATCATCTGCATATTGTTTAATCTTGATGCTGTTATCTAGAATGCGAGTAGAATGCCAAGAAGTTCCAACTGAAGGCTGAAGATGTCTGGAGACAAAATGGAACACTTGGTGACTCCACAGATGTAAGGAATCTTTTTTGACCTGGAGGTGCTCATACAAACAAACCTGTGTTGGTTGGAAATGTATTAGGAGAACTAGCGAAGGACATTGCCGCTGACGCCATTCGAGATTTCAGGGTGCATAGGAGGGTTGGATGGTTGGCTGTTTCAGAGACAGCTGAGAGGTCCATCACTATTAGGAGGCAGGAGCCATCTTCAATTGTAAAATTAATAACAAATCTACAGAATATCAACAAACAAAATGAGGGGCAATTTTAGTTGACTGTCAAACAATAATGTGTGTGTTGTCATAATATGATAGAGGCACATATATGACATATCAGGGCTGAAGCTGAGATGAGTACAACCCTCACAGATGAGGTAATGAAGCTACGTGCACATGGACATTTACTATCCTTGCATGCCTTAGGGCTGCTAGCACGCACTAAGTAGTACTCTATTGGGTAGGTTTCATCTGCCAACTGCTGCTTTCATAGTCACTGATTATACTCACCTGTTCCAAAAATGCATTAAGTTGATAGGTATTGCTTTATATGCCATTGTTGGAAATGGTCCTTTCTGCAGGATTATCACCAAACCTTTTTTCCTTTCTCCTATTTTTCTGACCTTCTCTTTGTTGGCTTTAGGTCCCTGGGCACTTAACCACTGTCAATCAGGGCCAAACTACATGTGCTCTCTTCCCTAAATCTTGGTATGATTGGCCTATATCTGTTTGGAATATTTAATTTACCTGTAGGTCAGTTGTAAAGTGTTATACCATATACCCAGGGCCTCTAAATGAAATGCTACTAGTGGGACTACTGCACTGATTGCACCCCTATAGAAGAAGCCTTTCAAACTTACTCAGGCCTGACACTGGCATGCCTGAGTGCACATTTTAATGCCACATTGACTTGGTAATTCCAACTGCTTGCCAAGATCTAAACTTCCCCTTATTTTTCCCCTAAGCGCATGGTGAGCACTTTAGCTTTTCCCAGTGCATGGGAAGCACTAGGCATTGCTCCATCTCATCATTGGCATGCCCTGAGCAGTACGAAGGCTCTGGTGCTCCCATCCATACCCAGGGCAAGGAGTGATGAAAATATGCAGCCCATGAGGTGTCCCCACAAGGCTGCGAGGAGGGAGAAGTCAGCGCTGACCCTGATAACTAGTGCAAGACAGAGTCTTGCTACCCTAGGAGCGGGGGAGTTGCTACCACATCGATGGAAGCTCCATCAGGGCAAACCCGCCAGGCAGCCCTAGCAACCAGGAAGCTTGTACCCCACCCCAGGCAGGGTGTGGCCATGATGCCCCTCCAAGTGCCTTGGAATGTGGAGGACAATTCAGCGTGGCCCCAGGTGCAGGGTGAAGAAGCGGGACCTACAAGACCCTAATTCCCAACCAGCAGGTTTAGGCAGCACCTGCCCTGCACTTCAGAGCCCGGGGTGTCTCAGTAATGTTTTTTTGCCACCTTCTGGGTGTGAAAAGGAACCAGTGTCTGCCTCTTGCTCCCTGCCCTGCACCCCGCACCCCATCACACAGAGATGACTGGGCTGCCCCCCATACCGTATCACCTATGAGAGACACACAGGTACTCTGGCAACCTGCCCCCCATAGCCGCTATATACTTTACAATGGAGGTTCATAAGACCTACCGTATTTGTCCTGATAGCAACGCGGATGCCCTAGTACCTGATAAGTGTCTTTGGGGATTTGTGTTTTTTCACACATTATGCACGCTAACCTTTGGTGATTTTGTGTTTCAACTACTTCCTACTGCACCACATGTTACTGTAGGCTTTATAGACAAGGCAAAACTGTCAGCGGGATCGCATTTGTATACAGGAACCCGTTCAATTGCTCCACCTTGCCATTTACTATTCCAAATTGTGAGAGCCCGGTGTTTTCCTTGTCTTAATGCCCCACTTTTTCTATTTATGGTACCCTGTTGCATAGACCACAAGGCCCCTTCTCTAACTTCCGTCAAGCCCTTCTGGAGCTGATTGCTGGCTCAGTGATGGGTAGGCCAAATATTCACCATACTCATCAATTTTAACATCTATTTCGATGACATGGACGAAACCACCAAACCTGACCTCTCGGCCCCTGTCAACGCTGCAGCTCACCACCTTAATGAGTGGTTGACCAACTCTCTGGATGTTGAAAGATGCCCAGAATCTTGTAAATCTCCCAGGTTTACGTCCGATCTACTGAGTTTAAAGAAAGAATGTAAACACCTAGAAAGGAGATGGAGGAAGGCTATGATGCTACCAGTAAAGCGGAATATAGGGATTCCATTAGGCGCTATCATGAAGAGATCAAGAGAGCTCAAGCTGTCTTCTATTCTTCCAAAATCGTTAATTCTTCCAGCTCCCCAAAGGAAATTCCCCCCCTCCACAGCCTCAGTAGAACACTTTGTTCTTCCACAAAAAGGTCATTTCTAACACTCTCATTTTGCCAGATTCTTGATCTAGCAATCTCTCCAGCGTCCTGCCAGAGTCTTCTCTTCTGACATTCCCTCCCCACTGTCCTTTCCTTTCCTTCCCTTCCTATAGATGTAGTTAAGGAGCTTATAAACATTTTAAAATCAGGTTCGCCCTTGGATCTCACTCCTTTGCATATTCTCCACCAAGGGTCTGATGTTATTGCTTCTGTATTGACAGAGCTATTTAATCTTTCCTTATCATGTGGGCATGTACCCTTTCAATGGAAACATGCAAATGTCAAGCCACTTCTAAAGAAACCTAACCTGTGCCCCCCCCATTCTAAGCAACTATAGACCTATATCTTTTCTGCAGGGGTTCTCTAAGTTGCTAGAAAAATATGTCAATAAGCACCTCTCTGGCTTCCTCAAATCGAATGCACTGCTGGACCCCACTCAGATGGGCTTTCGCCTTCTACATGTACCGAAACTGCTTTATAGGCAGTGGAGGAGAAACTCAGGAGTTTTTTGGATCAGGGCAGTCCTGCAGCTATAATCTTGCTGGATCTTAGTGCTTCCTTTGATACCATAGATTATTCTATCCTCCTGCAGAGAATAGCTAATGTCAGTATTGGGGGTTAAGCTTTGGACTGGCTCTCTTCCTTTCTGCATTACTGGTCTTGTCAGGTCCAAAATCAGACTTTCCTCTCAGCAAGCCATCCATCTTGCTGTGGAGTGCCTCAGTGTTCCTCCCTGAGTCCACTTTATTCAACCTCTATCTTTGCCCTCTGGCTGACATTGTTTAGGCCCCCGGGCTATCGCTGGTATAATATGCAGACGATACACAGCTGGTTATGTCGATTACCCCTCACCACAATTCTAGTGGCACTCCTTAGACCACTTGTCTACATGAAGTTGCCAGATGGATGGCAGGTTGTAAGCTGAAACTCAATGAAGAAAAAACTGAGGTTATGCTGTTGGCCAATAATATTTGCAACCCCGCCTTGAGCCCCTCCTTAGGCACTCTCAGTGACCTTTCTAGTCCTAAAAATCCAATATAAAGTTTTGGATTCTGATTTAGCTCTGGCCTCACTACGGACTAGTAAGCAAAAATATTGCACCTAGCTGCTATGGCATCTTGAAACTGCTGTGTAAGATCATTCATCCACTCTCTTTCAACGCCAGATGAATGGTCATTCAGGCCCTTGTATTAGCCCGCCTTGACTCTAGTAACACCTTGTTTCAGGCTCCCCTGGCTATGTCATCAGGAGGTGGCAGGAGTGCCTCTTGATGAATGTTCCCAAACATGCTTCGGCCTTGACGGTCCTGAGAGACTTGCACTGGCTTCCAGTGGAATGCCAAGTGCAGTTTTAGCCTCTCTGTATCATGCATAGACCAGTTCATAACAAGGACTCCTCTCTGTTAAGATCTTTAGCCTGTCCTCATGAACTGGGTAGAGTTGTTTGCTCTTTGTCTGCCATGCTGTTGAAGGTCGCCAGGATTCACAGGTCTCACTGGGGAGGCTGTTCCACTTCTTTTCTAGCCTCCAGGCTTTGGAATACTCTGTCCCTGGAATTGCGACTTCTGGAGCATGAGATTTCTTTTCCCAAGGTTCTGAGGGTCTGGCTCTACAGCACATGATCTCTCTCCCCTGCTATCACCGTCAGTCTATTGAAGTATCTGTAACATTGCTGGGAGGCCTTTGGGTTGCCATGCGCTATATAAGACCGCAAGTATAGAATAGAATAGGTCACCTTAAGCCTGGCACTACTCAGGATATGGAGTAAGACCGAAATACTCACCGAAAATGCACAGTTATCAGGCTTGGTTAATGGAATCTCTAATGAATTACATTTTATGTTTTCACTATCGACTGATAAGGTGTTGTATGTAACTGGTGCTTATTGTGTGATGCAGGATAATAAGTACCATCTATTTGTAAATGTTTAACTGCACAGTATCTCTGATTTATGTCATTTTAGTCTATAGCATATATCACAATATAGATACATACTTTTACATAAACATGTGTGGAGACACTTTTGTGGTGTACTTATTCTGTCACTGGCATGAGTGTGTTGCACAAACGCTTTACACATGATCACTAAGGATGAGCCTGACTGCTCTGCGCTAGGCTACAAGGGGGTGAACACCAGTTATCTTTGGTGTGTAACTTACTTCCCCAGACTTGAGTGGTGGGATCTGCCTGGCCTAGGTGCATACCCTAGCCAACCAGAAACCCCATTTCTAACAGCCAGCTAACGTAATTTTGTAGTAGCTACCTCCTCATATGATAGGTAACACAAACATGTACCATTTACATCTCCATACAGAAGGTAATAGCTACATAATCTAGACATTCTTTTCATGAGTGAAATATTTTCTCGATATTCCAGGTACTGTGACATATTTTCAATGTACTGTCCTATATTCCAAGGTACAGTCATACTATACGAGGTAATACACCTGCATTCTACATGCCTGTACTACCCCATGGGCTAGGTAACTTCCATCCTATACAGGGATTGGCCAGCACTGGCCATGTGATGTTCAGTATTTACTAGCAATATCCCACATGCCTAGACATCACCTAAGCATGTGAGTGTCCTCTGACACACCACAACCTTAAATGTCACCTGCCCTAGAGACCTTGAAAAGGGGGTAGGAACCTGCCCTGAGTGAAGGTTCTGTCCACTGTGCTGGCACTAAAAACGTAGGGGTCTTCTGCATGGACATAATCTTCAATGGGGCCTCTTTTGCTTACAGTGAGCTAGAGATAACATACAGCACACGGGTGAAAGGCCTCATTTCCCAGTATTGAGACCCCTGCAAATACACTCATATGTTCCACTCTCTATCCAGGTATGAAAGGATTCAGAGGAGGCCACACATAGGAGGCTTGCAATCCTGAGCAATTTTATTTAGGCTGACTCTAGGTTTGAAATTCTCTAGCTTCCTTCCTTCTGATGTTATGCTATGTTTTGATGACCTGCCAGAGTTAGAAATTATTCTTACCCATTTTTTACTCATTCGTTATCTCCTAAGTGTTTAACCTCATTAAGAACATGTTTCTCTGTGATATAACTCCCTGTGATGCCCCAGCCAAAGGACAGCGCATAGACATAGTTAAAGGGCCAACAGGTGTTGTCATGGATGATAAAGATGCTCCAAAGGCATCTATAGTAGAGCCTCTTTGCAGTAAAATTGCATACCCAATGAGTTTTACTACTGAAAAAGACAAATGTTGACAGTCCATCAATTGGAGAGTTATTTATGGACAGAAAGTCTAGGTTGAATTGAAATAAAATTCTCATACCTGAAAGGATGACACTAATAATGAGTGATACATTACTTTGATTGCGATGAAAAAATAGCATTGGCAATCATGCATCAGTCTCTTTGTGTTGGACATTTGTATTTTACCTATTTCCTTTGTTGTGTGATTTTCATGAATATTTAGTTCCCTGCCTGTAGCTTGCAATGTTTTCTGCATATGGGTTTTTTATGACAATATCTGTACCTTCGCATCACTTTTAGGTGGCTTTGAAAAAAAATTGGCAACATTAATCCAGTTTTAAAGGTTCAGGAAAAACAGTTCGACATTAAGTTGCGAAAAACAGCATAACCGTATTCATTGCTGTCACTTGCAAATAATTGTTCCTAGTTTGTGGGACAGACTAGGCGGGAAAGCAGGAAACTGTGCTAACTATACAGGTCAAACAGGTCTGGATTAAAACTCTTTGTGCAGGGGTCAGAATTCTGAGTTGTGCAGATTTACTGCACCCTGTAATTGTTTGGAGCACTCAGCATCATTCAATAAATTCTGGCAGCTCTAACTTGCAGGCATTTAGGATGAGGAAAAAAATAGATTATTTAGCATAGAATCCAGATTTTGGTGCGTAAACACCAAAATATGGAAATTTTTCCCGAAAAACGTAGGTCCATATTTATGAGGCTCTTATGCCGCTGTTGCATCACTTTTTGTGACGCAACAGCGACGCAAACCACTAGCTCATATTTATGAGGCCATGCAAAGCCCTACTGTGCACTAGGAAGACATTCCATGATAATTGTGGTGGGTGTTCCCAAGTAACTCCCACGGTTTTTGATGCATCCCCAAATTTACAAGACCTTGTAAGAAAGAGGATGTGCCAAAACCTTACTCACTCCCAGAGGAGGCGCAACGAGGAGAAATATCACTATTTCTCCTAGCTTTTTCCTCTTTCTATGTGTGCTGTATTCTGCAGTACACATAGAAAGAGGAAAAAGCCCCCTAGGATTGTTTTTGTGCAGAAAGGTACCCCTTTCTGCACAAAAACAATACTGCATGCAATGCAGACACCCTTGCACATTGGTTCAAGGGTGTCTGAGTTGGCTCTAGGCTGCTGAAACTGCACCAGCTCAGCAGGAAAGACATGAATGCACTGCATGCCACAGATATGGTGCATTCTTGCCCTTTTCCTGTGAGGCAGGGCAGGACAGCAAGGTAGCTTTCGGTGCTGTCTTGCACCACAAAAACATAAATATGTTCCTTAGGGGCATATTTAAGAGCCCCTTGCGCCACCTTAGCGTATTTTTTTAAATGCTAAAATTATGCTAAAGTGGCCTTTTCCCCATGCCATATTTACAAAGTGGCGCAGTGCATGCATTGCACCACTTTGTAACACCATGCGCCACATTATGCCTTCTCCAGGCATAATGCATTCAAGGGGGGCATTCTGGTGCTAGGAGGCAGGCAAAAATAGTGCAGTGACATTTAAAAGATTTCACCGTACCATTTATGGCATCATTTTTAACGCCTGCTCAGATCAGGCATTAAAATGATGCACCCATAGAAACCTATGGGTCTCCTTTCACTTTACTACACTAGTGTCAAATGTTTGACACATAGTGTAGGAAAGCTTCCCAATAGAGTAAAAAATGTTGACGCCATTGTGCTATCGAGCGCCATGGTGTGCCGTATTATAAATACAGCGCAACCATGGTGTTGTTAGGTGCCGGAAGGGAGGTGCATAAAAAGTGGTGCATCAGCTCTGATGCGCCGCTTTTTTATAAATATGGGCCTCATATAGATGCAATATTTCGCAACACATTAATTCTGAACCCCAAGGAGTCAGATTTTTCCAAGTGCAGTAAATAGCACGGGGCACTCGTAAAAAGTGAGATCTATGTGAGACTGCTCGCATAAATTCAACTTCTCAAACATTTACATTGTTAACAGAAATAACAGTGACTGAAAAGTTTTTTTAATTTGTTCTCTGAATTAGAGGGGTGTAATTTTTGCTTGAATTAAAACCAGCTCTACATTCATAATTTTTTATAGCCACCCACTCTCCACATGATGGTGATACGTAGCTAGTATTTTATGGTACGCTAGCAGAGGGCAAAATTAGACATGTACTGCCATGCTTCATTAAAGCAATCTGCACATTGGTCACAAGCTCAAACTATCACACAGTGCAGTGATGTATTGTGAAATTACGAAATAATTAGCTTTCATTTTGAAGAGAATGCCACCAACTGCAGCGTCCCCGTAGTTTAAAGATATTCTGAACATTATCTGCCCATGAGCAGCGCTGATAATAAAGTTTTATGCTCCCGTGACACTAGATAGCACATTACCACACTTTGCAATTTGCCACATTACTCCACATAACAATTTATGTCAATTTTGATTTTTATATACTGATGTAGATTGCCATAAAGCGCGAGAAGTCAAGTGAATGATAACATAAAACATCAAGGCTTCCACACAAAGGCCTAATTTAATGAAAAAACAGTACTGAAGTGGACGCTCTGTGCCTTTGTAGCAGAATTCCTATGTGCTAATTGGGATGTGCATTGTATGCCCAATTTGAAGAAAGAATGACTTACTGTACTTGAAAAGAAGCGTGACTTACGTAGATTCAAATAAGACTAGTTGTTGTCTGTATAATTTATTTTTATTTTTACCTCATTCTAATTCTATAGAAATGTTTGGATGCGCTCGGCTTTATCATCTCACATTAAATACTATTTTTGAGCACTTGTGAAGGTCATCCAGAATGAGGGAAGGATAGAATATTATTCTCAATGATTATTGACGAATACCGTGTGAGAGTGCCTCCTCAAATGTACAATGATTGGGCATTTTAGGGTCAACTGGTTTTACACTAGAGTTATGTTTAAATCTATCATTTCGAAGAGTGACAGGAAAAGAAGTCTGGTCATTTTGTAATGGTGCAATAGTTATAGCATTGATCCATTTGGTAAACAGGAATACCCTGTGTTTGTCAGTGGTGTTCCTGGCTCTGGTACAAGCAAGGAACATGGACATCCACTGGCTGTATAGTAAAAGACATCCAAGATTAGAGTGCTGCCAGCGTCATATTATCCCAATACTGACATTCATATAGGCTCCAATGCAGTGCACTTTCAGTTGCAACAGAACAGCGCTCTGGGTCAGCGAGGCAAGTTCTTGTAGATGTCTTCTATAATTTGACCAGCAAAGTAATGGGTTAAAATTCAGACAAAGCCAACTCAGCCTTTCATCCTTCCAACATGAGTAATATAATTGGCCTCAAACAGAAGGATTTTATTAACCTCCGTCATTCAAACATTGGTTATAAATGCACATTATATTAATTGTATCTGCTTCAAAGAAGTAGATTGGAACCGATATGCTAAGGTTATCATGGTTTGGCCAAGTATAGACTACAAGGAAGACACTTTCCTTAGACCAAAAACAGAATATGAATGTCATAGAAGCCATAAATAATCTCATAATCTTGAGCCTTCTATGTTTTGTTATCATTGAAGGGGTCCCAAGGACAGAGACTGTGTTTAAAACTACATTCTTGGAGAGCGAGAGGAGATAGGTCAATAATGTGACAACAAGGTCCAGGCCCAGATTTTTCAAAGGATTGTGTTGCCCTTGCATCATGCAGGGCTACACAAGGGCAATGCAATCCTTAAGTCAGATTTACCAAGCCACGCAAAGCCACCTTTTATGGGGCCTTGTATGTCTCAGTAAATATAGAGTAAAGGAAGGCAGTGCAAATTGCTGCCTTGCATTACGTTGCACCAGGAAGTTCGTAAATGAATGGAGAATAGGTGCTTCCATGCATGCACCCATATATTTTGTGGCATTCCCAGATTTACTAAGACAACTAAATCTGGGAATGAGTCAAAATTGTATTCCTTCCCGTAGATGTGCAACAAGAAGAAATGGCCTAATTTCTCCTCTTTGTTTCTTCTGTTTAAGTATGCTGCTCTCTGCAGCACACTTGAAAAGAGGAAAAGCTTCTAATAATTGTGTTTTTACAGGAAGGTCTCCATTCTGCACAAAAACAATCCTACTTTCAATGCAGGCCTCCTTGCACCATGGAGTACTGGTGCCTACATTGGTACTAGGGATCTCATAGTGCACCAGCACAGTGAGACAGTGAGAGAGGAAAAATCATGATATGGCCCCATATTCCTCATAATGATATGGCTTGTGCAGCGTGTCAAAGTAATTTTGATGAACAAGGGTAAAACATGCTTCACTGCATTAGAGGGGAGCATATCCGTAGACACTGTGTTCTTTCAAGCAAATATCCAGAACTTGGGCAGTGTGAGTTGTGGGTTTGGAAAACTGAGGAAGGAATATCAAGCAGTCACAATTTCGTAATAAGTACATCAAGGACCAAAATATTGCCACGTAAGTGTATATAGATTTTCTATACCTATTTCCACATATATGTGCTTTGATGATACATACCTTCAGATACATACTTATGGAGTTAAGAATAGTAAAGCTATACCTTCCTCTGTGCACTTAATGCACTTACTTCCTCGATACTTTGTTCTTTGATAGTTTAGTCAACATATTGTGGCCATTCGCTATTTCTTCCATTATATTCAAGACTACAACAGCCAGTGGAAACACTAGGCTGTGATGAGGGAACTTCGTCTGCAATAGAATAGACCAAATTTAGAGGCAATGGCAACGATAACGGGATCTGATTAGGATGATTGGAGAGGCGATGGATGTATAAGATTCAACAATGGGGATATTTAGGAAATGATTAAACAATGGATATGAATTGGCTAATATGATAAGATGCTTGAAAATTAGTAACTGATATTTGAAGCATCAAAAGAGAAGAAGTGGTCATACATTCTCATGTCTGTCCAGAAGTTATTTAGACGAGGTTCCAGGCAGAAAGTCATATGGGTTGTTTTTGTGCCTAATGTTGTTTACTCTAGGCCAAGAGGAGTTCTGTTAATGTTCAGTTGTTAGAAGAGCTTGACCTCAAGTGGCTCACTGAGCGTTGAACCCATCCCACGTTATAACCATCCTTCCAGATTTAGAAGAAAAAATGTGCTTCTAATTTCTAAATGCAATAATTTATCACCACGGAATTGGGGCTCCGATGTTGCCATTAAAAAAAGTGCATTATATCCTAATGCATGTATAATAAGGCAAACATGATCTCTGCCATGTTTGTGATGAAGTGCCTTTCCATCAAACTCTAAATCAGGCCCTAAGATTCCAGACTGTGCGAAAAAAATGAAACGGTAAACAAGGGGGGGAATCTGTACTTGCTCTGTCTGTCTGGGAAGTAAAGTTGGAAGTCTCTTAAATCAAAAATATGACTTTATTTTTCTTTCTTCTCAGTGCTAGTGCAATAACTTTAAACTGTCAATTTGTATTAATTGAAAATTATATCAGTTCCTTACATAATATGATGAAGAAATATTTAAACTGAAGACATACCATAATGTTTTCAGGATGTGGAAAAATGAATTCTATGAAAAGAAATGGCCTGCCAATTCTCTGACTATGTTTGTTATGCTCTTAATGGAATTGTATCCTAACTTTGCAGGCACAAGTTAAAAATATAAGTAGAATAAAAGCAATTTTCAGGCAGGAAATTATCTCTCTGTGCAGCAATGGAGTATTGTTAGACCTGCCAGTCTATGGTGGTCTTCCCCCAGACTTTCTGCCTTTACCCTCCTATTTTTGTTGGACTTCGTTTTTGCTGGTGTTAGGACTCTGTGCACTTTACCACTGCCAACCAGCGCCTGTGCTCACTCCCTAAAACACAATAAATTTGGCTGACACCTGATTAGCCTTTTGAATTTGCTTTTAAGTCCTTTGTGGAGTGGTCTACCATATATCCAGGGCCTGTAAATTAAATGCTACTAGTGGGTCTGCACCATTTATTGAGCTACCCACTCGTGTAGCCCCTTAACACATGTCCCAGGTCGGCTACAGAAACCTGAATGCAGTTTAAACTGCCAATTCGACTTGGCAATATAATCCCCTTGCCAAGTCTTAAACTCTTCTTTTTATACATATGTCACCCCTAAGGAAGGCCCTAGGTAGGCCATTGTGCAGGGTACACTTTAATTGCAAGGTTAGACCTTTAAGGCTTAGATATCCTAGAAGTGAAAAACTCCTAAATTAATTTATCACTACTTGGAGGCCTTCTATAGGATAACAGTGAGTTGCCGTAATACATTTAACAAGTGGTAACTTTTGATTGGTGTCTGAAAAATAGAAATTAATGATCCTCTTTAATTGTAAAGTCGATTTAAAGTTACAGTCTTGAAAACGCTGCTTTTAGAAAGTTGGCATTTTCCTGTCCTGACCCTTTGATACTTCCAACCTGACCCTGGGTCACATGACTGGGTGTAGTTGACAGTCAGACTTTGTTTACTCCTGCTGGATAGCGACAAAATAGTGGGATTAGGTGTGCAAGGCTGGACCATTCACTGACACGATGGTGAGGGGACACAGCCCCACCTGCTACTGAATAGGCTGTGCTCTGCCTCACACACAGGACAGGTTACCCCTGCATTGTTCTTGCAGACAACTGGGAGACAGGACAGGAGACGTCCACGTTATTTCACAGCCATTTTACACTGCACTTAAGTAACTTATAAGTCACCTATATGTCTAACCTTTACCTGGTAAAGGTTAGGTGCAAAGTTACTTAGTGTGTGGGCACCCTGGCACTAGCCAAGGTGCCCCCACATTGTTCAGAGCCAATTCACTGAACTTTGTGAGTGCGGGGACACCATTACACGCGTGCACTACATATAGGTCACTACCTATATGTAGCTTCACCATGGTAACTCCGAATATGGCCATGTAACATGTCTATGATCATGGAATTGCCCCCTCTATGCCATCCTGGCATTGTTGGTACAATTCCATGATCCCAGTGGTCTGTAGCACAGACCCTGGTACTGCCAGACTGCCCTTCCTGGGGTTTCTCTGCAGCTGCTGCTGCTGCCAACCCCTCAGACAGGCAGCTGCCCTCCTGGGGTCCAGCCAGGCCTGGCCCAGGATGGCAGAACAAAGAACTTCCTCTGAGAGAGGGTGTGACACCCTCTCCCTTTGGAAAATGGTGTGAAGGCAGGGGAGGAGTAGCCTCCCCCAGCCTCTGGAAATGCTTTGTTGGGCACAGATGTGCCCAATTCTGCATAAGCCAGTCTACACCGGTTCAGGGACCCCTTAGCCCCTGCTCTGGCGCGAAACTGGACAAAGGAAAGGGGAGTGACCACTCCCCTGACCTGCACCTCCCCTGGGAGGTGTCCAGAGCTCCTCCAGTGTGCTCCAGACCTCTGCCATCTTGGAAACAGAGGTGCTGCTGGCACACTGGACTGCTCTGAGTGGCCAGTGCCACCAGGTGACGTCAGAGACTCCTTGTGATAGGCTCCTTCAGGTGTTAGTAGCCTTTCCTCTCTCCTAGGTAGCCAAACCCTCTTTTCTGGCTATTTAGGGTCTCTGTCTCTGGGGAAACTTCAGATAACGAATGCATGAGCTCAGCCGAGTTCCTCTGCATCTCCCTCTTCACCTTCTGATAAGGAATCGACCGCTGACCGCGCTGGAAGCCTGCAAACCTGCAACATAGTAGCAAAGACGACTACTGCAACTCTGTAACGCTGATCCTGCCGCCTTCTCAACTGTTTTCCTGCTTGTGCATGCTGTGGGGGTAGTCTGCCTCCTCTCTGCACCAGAAGCTCCGAAGAAATCTCCCGCGGGTCGACGGAATCTTCCCCCTGCAACCGCAGACACCAAAAAGCTGCATTACCGGTCCCTTGGGTCTCCTCTCAGCACGACGAGCGAGGTCCCTCGAATCCAGCAACACCGTCCAAGTGACCCCCACAGTCCAGTGACTCTTCAGCCCAAGTTTGGTGGAGGTAAGTCCTTGCCTCACCTCGCTGGGCTGCATTGCTGGGAACCGCGACTTTGCAAGCTTCTCCGGCCCCTGTGCACTTCCGGCGGAAATCCTGTGTGCACAGCCAAGCCTGGGTCCACGGCACTCTAACCTGCATTGCACGACTTTCTAAGTTGGTCTCCGGCGACGTGGGACTCCTTTGTGCAACTTCGGCGAGCACCGTTTCACGCATCCTCGTAGTGCCTGTTTCTGGCACTTCTCCGGGTGCTACCTGCTTCAGTGAGGGCTCTTTGTCTTGCGCGACGTCCCCTCTCTCTGCAGGTCCAATTTGCGACCTTCTGGTCCCTCCTGGGCCCCAGCAGCGTCCAAAAACGCCAAACGCACGATTTGCGTGTAGCAAGGCTTGTTGGCGTCCATCCGGCGGGAAAACACTTCTGCACGACTCTCCAAGGCGTGGGGGATCCATCCTCCAAAGGGGAAGCCTCTAGCCCTTGTCGTTCCTGCAGTATTCACAGTTCTTCAGCCTAGTAAGAGCTTCTTTGCACCAACCGCTGGCATTTCTTGGGCATCTGCCCATCTCCGAGCTGCTTGTGACTTTTGGACTTGGTCCCCTTGTTCCACAGGTACCCTCAGTAAGGAATCCATCGTTGTTGCATTACTGATTTGTGTTTTCCTTGCATTTTCCCTCTAACACGACTATTTTGTCCTTAGGGGAACTTTAGTGCACTTTGCACTCACTTTTCAGGGTCTTGGGGAGGGTTATTTTGCTAACTCTCACTATTTTCTAATAGTCCCAGCGACCCTCTACAAGGTCACATAGGTTTGGGGTCCATTCGTGGTTCGCATTCCACTTCTGGAGTATATGGTTTGTGTTGCCCCTATCCCTATGTTTCCCCATTGCATCCTATTGTAACTATACATTGTTTGCACTGTTTTCTAAGACTATACTGCATATTTTTGCTATTGTGTATATATATCTTGTGTATATTTCCTATCCTCTCACTGAGGGTACACTCTAAGATACTTTGGCATATTGTCATAAAAATAAAGTACCTTTATTTTTAGTATAACTGTGTATTGTGTTTTCTTATGATATTGTGCATATGACACTAAGTGGTACTGTAGTAGCTTCACACGTCTCCTAGTTCAGCCTGAGCTGCTTTGCTAAGCTACCATTATCTATCAGCCTAAGCTGCTAGACACCCTATACACTAATAAGGGATAACTGGGCCTGGTGCAAGGTGCAAGTACCCCTTGGTACTCACTACAAGCCAGTCCAGAGCAACTCTTCTCCGCTCTCGCCGCCAACCAACCCACCCTCACCACCGACCCCAACGACGCAGCTCTCAACCTCACAAACTGGATCTCCAACTGCGCTGACAACCTTGCTCCCCTCAAACGCACGCATCGACAGACCAACACCAAAAAACCTCTCTGGTTCTCTGACACCCTCAAAGAATCAAAGAAAACTTGTCGTGCCCTTGAGAAGGCCTGGCGCAAGGACCACACCGCTGACAACATGACCGCCCTCAAGAACGCTACACGCGAACACCACCACCTGATCCGCACTGCCAAAAGGAACTTTTTCACCGACAGACTAGACAAAAACAGCCACAACAGCAGAGAACTCTTCAGCATCGTCAAAGAGTTCTCCAACCCCAGCGCCAGCGCCAACGCCGTCACGCCCTCACAGGATTTGTGCGAATCCCTCGCCACTTTCTTCCATCGCAAGATCAGCGACCTCCACGACAGCTTCGGACACCAGACCCAACCATACACCACTGAACCCGCTTCCCCGGACATCACCCTCAACAACTGGACCCACATCAACACGGAAGAAACCAAATCCATCATGAACTCTATCCACTCCGGCGCCCCTTCGGACCCCTGCCCGCACTTCATCTTTAACAAAGCCGACGACATCATCGCCCCGCACCTCCAGACCGTCATCAACTCTTCTTTTTCTTCTGCTACCTTCCCCGAATGCTGGAAGCACGCTGAAGTCAACGCCCTACTAAAGAAACCTACGGCTGACCCAAGCGACCTGAAAAACTTCCGCCCCATCTCTCTTCTACCTTTCCCAGCCAAGGTAATAGAAAAGACCGTCAACAAACAGCTGACCACCTTCCTGGAAGACAACAACCTGCTCGACCCTTCACAAACCGGATTCCGAACCAACCACAGCACGGAAACCGCCCTCATCTCAGTCACAGACGACATCAGAACCCTGATGGACAACGGTGAAACAGTCGCCCTCATTCTCCTCGACCTCTCGGCTGCCTTTGACACCGTCTGTCACCGCACCCTAATCACCCGCCTACGCTCCACCGGGATCCAAGGCCAGGCCCTGGACTGGATCGCCTCCTTCCTCGCTAACCGCTCCCAAAGAGTTTACCTCCCTCCGTTTCGCTCAGAACCCACCAAGATCATCTGCGGCGTACCTCAAGGCTCATCGCTCAGCCCGACACTCTTCAATGTCTACATGAGCCCCCTCGCCGACATCGTACGCAAGCACGACATCATCATCACCTCCTACGCCGACGACACCCAACTTGTACTCTCCCTCACCAAGGACCCCGCCAGCGCCAAGACCAACCTACAAGAGGGTATGAAGGACGTCGCAGATTGGATGAGGCTCAGCCGCCTAAAGCTGAACTCTGAAAAAACGGAAGTCCTCATCCTCGGCAACACCCCGTCCGCCTGGGACGACTCCTGGTGGCCCACGGCCCTCGGCACCGCACCGACCCCCGCAGACCACGCCCGCAACCTCGGCTTCATCTTGGACCCTCTTCTCACCATGACCAAGCAAGTCAACGCCGTGTCCTCCGCCTGCTTCCTCACTCTCCGCATGCTCCGTAAGATCTTCCGCTGGATCCCCGCCGACACCAGAAAAACCGTGACCCACGCCCTCGTCACGAGACGCCTGGACTACGGCAACAC
Organism: Pleurodeles waltl; assembly: GCF_031143425.1. NCBI lineage: Eukaryota > Metazoa > Chordata > Amphibia > Caudata > Salamandridae > Pleurodeles > Pleurodeles waltl. The sequence continues at coordinate 930,863,583 of NC_090448.1, read as the reverse complement.
CCTCTACGCCGGGACCACAGCCAAACTCCAAAACCGCCTGCAACGCATCCAAAACGCCTCGGCCCGCCTCATCCTCGACGTACCCCGCAACAGCCACATCTCCGCACACCTGAGACACCTGCATTGGCTCCCAGTCAGCAAAAGGATCACCTTCCGTCTTCTCACCCATGCACACAAAGCCCTCCACAACAAGGGACCGGAATACCTCAACAGACGCCTCAGCTTCTACGTCCCCACCCGCCCCCTCCGCTCCGCTGGCCTCGCACTTGCTGCCGTCCCTCGCACCCGCCGCTCCACGGCGGGTGGGAGATCTTTCTCCTTCCTGGCGGCCAAGACCTGGAACTCCCTCCCCACCAGCCTCAGGATCACCCAGGACCACTCCGCTTTCCGGAGACTCCTAAAGACTTGGCTGTTCGAGCAGCGATAACCCCCCCTTTCCCCCCTAGCGCCTTGAGACCCGCACGGGTGAGTAGCGCGCTTTATAAATGTTAATGATTTGATTTGATTTGATTTGATTTGAAGTACGAAACCTTAAGCACTTCAAGGAGAATTCTGTAGAAACTTCTGCTACTTCAAAGAGGGCCCCAAGAATAAAAATAGGATGCTTAGACCTACTCTGCAGTTCACTTTCTGGATGTGTGGAAGGACTCTTGAAGGACTGCCTGCTGCTGTGGCCTGTACTCCAGAAGACTGCTTTGCTGCACCCAGAGGGACTGATCTGATGCCTGAAGCCTGCCTTGAACTCTCAGAGGCCTGCCTTCTGGTTGAGCCCTATTTCATCACTTGAACCCAGGACTACCAGGGTGACTCCAAAGGGTAGTTGGCTGGCCTCCTCATCTGAGTCTAAGGGACAGAAAAGGCTCCAACCATCAGGCACCTTGACCCTGCCTGAGTCAGTCCGAGCCCCCCCAAGTGATTCCCATCTGTGTCTGGGTCCTTGGTAGTGCTGCTAAATGCACTCAGATAGCCAAAAGCCAAACTTGAGGACTAAAATTTTTTTGGCTAAAAACTGCTCTGAGAACCAAGAGAATACTGAGACTAACCTGCTTGTCTATTCAACTAAGGTGCATTGCCAGCCAGCCTTACTTCGCCGCAGCTCCCGCTATATTTTTCTCAACAACAACACATCCTTTTCAGCAGTCCTTCACCAAAGGGGTATCAGACCTCTGGGAATTCTCATTGGCTACAGCCTCCTGCCTCATTCCCCAAGAGATGTTCAATTTCTAAAAAAGATTCTGAGGGCCTGATTTAGCTAATAGCTGATGGGTTACTCTGTCACAACAGTGACGGATATCCCGTCCACCAAAATCTAAATCCCATCTTTTCCTAAGAGTGAATGTAGGAATTTTCACCTCAGCTCCCTGACGATGATGCCTCCTCCTTGGACAACGCCTGCGGCCTTGCTTCACTGAACATGACCTTTTCAGAACATTTTCTTCAGACTTTCTTCCAATCCACTCTTTGTATCCAACTAGTGCTCCACCGGGGTTGGCCATATTTTCGACTTTTACCCGGTCTTACATGACTGGATGTGTGCAGTTGGTGCTTCGAACTTTTAGGCACTAGTTTTTACCCTACCCTCTAAAACTTCATAACTCCGGTTCTACTGCTTGAATGTTTTTCATTTTGGTATCAAATAATTTATCGAAATGTACTCTACTTTTCTAAATTGGTGTGGGATTTTTTTCTTGTGTTGTGTTTTTACCTTATTACTGTTTGTGTGCTACAAAAACACTTTACACATTACCTCTAAGATAATCCTGACTCTTTTGTGTCTGGCTACTGGAGGGTTAAGTGCAGGTTAAGTTAGTGAAGTTTGTCATTCGCCCAGACAGGAATTGTGGCTGTTGCTTGAGCAGGGTTAGAATCCCACTCAGCCAACAACCCAATTTCTAACAAGTATCAATTCCAAGATTAACAAATATAATTGATAAAACTTACCTTTAAATAGTGGTTGAATGCATCTTCGGAATTCTCCCTGGAAACTCTTCTGGAACCCCCTTCACCTCACTTTAAATATTTTTGATGTAGTAATCAGGCAAGTCTTTCTGAACATTTTCAGATGAGAGTCAATATTAAAGGGGGAAAACATGCCTTTACCTCCCTGTGTTTCAACTTGCATATGCCCCCAGTCACAGGTTCTGGTAGCTATTAATCTACAATGTTAAGAGAATGTAAAATAAAGAAGGCCTGCTAGATACAGAGTCAGCAGAATTCAAATCATATCTTGCTTATGCAAACATATCAAGGCCAAGAATCTCTTTGTAGTGACCTAAGCCAATGCTAATAGAGAAGCCAGGGAAAAACAGTGAAAGGGGTACTCTGGCACTCCTCCTCCTCCATCAAAAGGAACTCTCTTTCATTATGATGACAAAAAAGAAGGTACCACTGACTTCTGAATGTCTCAACAAGGTACATTTTAACATTAATCCTTCAAAGAGTGAAAAAATCAAGCAGGGCAGGAATGGTGATAGAAGGACTGGCATTATAAATTCCACTGGTTGGCACACTCCAGTAGAAAAGCAGCACTCCACATATATAGCTTTATTTACTGCAAAGTTTTAAAATGTGTGTTCCAAAGTTGGATACATGCAGGAGTTGATGTGAAGACTGTCTTAGGGTCTACCATATATGGCGGGAATGCTACTTAAAAGTACTGTAATGGGGTAAAGAGGCAGTGGGTGATGTTCTGCATCTGAAGCAAGAGATAGTGCTAATGAGACACTCAAATATTCAGAGTTCAAGCCTGGAGATGGATCCATTTCTTGAATTGTTCTTTCTTACTTGAAGACCCAGTTTGTTGCATCCTAGTGAGAATGATCCCGAACCATGGTTCTGTGCTTCCTGGCAAAGGACAATATCAGTAACAGTGAAATCAAACGGTGCAAGTGATCAACCATAATTTGCAGAAGTATACGGTATGTAATTCCCATGCATAAGGTTAGTCCTCCCTCTTGAAACAGGCAATTCACTTGCCTCTCACCCTCTTTACTCAGGTATCAGTTCCTATTGCAAAACAGAATATCATATCCTGCAGTATCCAAGGAAGAGATACAGGGTGGCAACAACTGATAGACGAAGGGATGGCATGGCTGAGGAGGACTTGACTTGGAGTAATGAAAATTACAAGTAAATAGTCATGACATTACCACATGGCTGTCTTCTTTAACACAGTCCTTGCACTTGAGGATGTACAAAGTAGTCACACTTTACAAGCTACTAGAAAACCACTATGACTAAGAATAGAATTTAGTGCCAAGAAGGGCACATCTAACAACAGCAGGATATAGAGCTCCTAAAATAAGCATAGCCACCACAAACTCCTACATAATCATGCAACAATAAGGTGTACAGACAGAGCATCAAATAAAATAACAATGTCCCCACCCTACTGTGGACGGCAAGCCTCTGAGAACAGCTCAGTTAATAGACTGACCAACCGGAATCAGCAACCCAAACAAACTAAGCAGAATGAACCATGAAAATCAAAAATTAACCCTGAGCAAAAAAGGCACCAGCAAAAACACTATGGGCATCCACTACCTGAATCTTGTGGAGTAATTGACCCACACCACAATGATGTGATCCCCAAGGAGAAGCTAAGTTTGTAAGTGCCTAAGGCTCCTTTGGAAACACCAAGGAAGAGAGGCCATCATGGTTATACTTGAGAAGAAACACACCAAAAAGGCTAGAGGATGGCTCCACTGCAAAGCAGACAGCACAAAGAAGCATATTTTGTCATTCACAGTTTAAATAGGCTTAGAAGAACAAGGTGGAGAACCAGATCAGAGAGGAAAGGAACGAAATGCAGCATCGCAAAGGACAGCACTCAACACACATCCACAAACAAACTAGAGGCCAAGGCAGGGGAGATCAAATCAACAGTCCAGCAGACACACCATCAGGACCAAAGTAAAAACAAACAATGGACTAAAGGAAGAAATGTGCAAAGTAGAAGAGGAGGCCAATGCAGCAGGTCAGTTAAATGCCCTGGTGAAAGGATTTGAACATCAAAGAAAGAGGGAAGTGTAATAAGACAGAATAGAATTAATACATATTCATATTAAGGCTATGAAGACAATCGTACAAGCATGTTGTGTAAAGTTCTCATTATATTTAACCCATTTACATGAAACTGCTTCCATTAGATCATAAGTCGCTCCTTGTATTTTGGATCACAGATTGTTTCAGGTTTCAAATTGTGTTCATATAATTGGCTTGTTGTAATTAGAATTTTTAGACCCAGATTATGAGATTCCCTTGTTACACAGGCTATTGAACAGCATATGTGTGCTACAGGGATGATCCCACGGAGACCGCAGAAGGGCAGGATGATCCTCTAGTACCTACCCCCAGCCTAGATAACAATAACAAAACTTCTCCCCTCTTTCTTATGATCCAGTCAAACCACCACCACTATTTGTAAGTTGCAACACATATAAGTTGAAAACTACTTTTAAAGGAGACCCACTTTGGAAGAATCCCTAAAAATCAAAGGAAGGTGCTTCCAACAAGGTTGTGGCCTAATGAAAACAAATGTGTCTGACATGGCAGGTGGTGAATAAGTCAGGATAGAAAAAGAGAAGAAGATGTAAGGGAAGATGAAGAGAGAGACAGAGATTGAAAACGAGAGACAGAGAGAGAGAGAGAACCTAAGAGGAGAAAGAGTGGAGGAGAGAAAGAGAGAGAGAGAGAGAGAGAGAGAGAGAGATGACATTAACATCAACAATTAAGACTAAAATGAACCTTTCCTGGACTTGCCACAGCCCAAACTACCACCCCCCAGAGGTATTGCAATGCTGAGAATTAGACCCTTAGGGGCACATTTATACTCTGTTTGCGCGTCAAAATTTGTGACGCACATTCGGCGCAAACCATGCACCATATTTAAACTTTGACGCCCGAGCCCGCGGATGTCAAAATTCCTCTGTGTGAGTCATTTTTTGGATGCTGGAAACTGCCTTGCCTTAATGACATGCAAGGTAGGCGTTCCCACCCAAAAAATGAGTTTAAGGCCTGTGCGCCTTATTTATACTCCTGCGTCATTTTGACACACAGGAGAGGGCGGGCCTTAAAAAACGGCGCACAGCCTGATGTGCACCGTTTTTTAACGCCTGGGTCAGGGCACGCGTTAAGGGACCTGTGGGTTCACTTCCATGGTCTCTAACCATGGAAGGAGTCCAGAGGTGCCCTTTCCTGCCCCCAGGGACACACCCTGCCACCCTCGCACACCCCTGGAGGACACCTATGGATGGGGTGACCCATACCAGGTAAGTACAGGTAAGTTTAGGTAAGTATTTCTTTTTTAAAGTGGCATGGGGGGCCTAATTTGGGCCCCCATACATGCCACTGTGCCCAATGACCATGCCCAGGGGACAGATTTCCCCTGGGCATGGCCATTGGGTAAGGGGGCATGACTCCTGTCTTTACTAAGACAGGAGTCATTTCAATGGGGGTTGTGCATCATAAAATGACGCAAGTCCGGTTTGAGGCATGATTTTTGCCTCAAACCTGACTTGCACCATTTTTTGACGCACAACCCCCATTTTCCCCTACGCCGGCGCTGCCTGGTTTGAGTCATTTTTTAAAACTCTGACCAGACCGCAGCGCCGGCTAACATCATTCCTTAAATAAGGCGCACGCATAGCGCATAGCGCATAGGAATGGCGTTTGCCGGCGGTAATTTTTTTTACTCAAACCAGCGCTGGCTCTGGTTTGCGTCAAAAAGAATAAATATGGGCCTTACTGAGACAAGAACTCTAAATAGCCTTATAGCCAGTGGTGATGGTGATGTCTTTAGTTTTCCCTACCTTTAGTTTATGTTTCTTCCTACTTACATGCATTGCCTGTGAAGAAGTCTCCCCTGTCAGTTTCTGGCCTTCTGCAACTGAACTTATGTAGATGTCTCTCTCAATAATAATATCTCCTGGTGCCCTCGAGTTCTAGGGAGGCCTCTAGGTATCTCCTGGGTTCATTGTCAGTGATACTTATCGGGGCATTAAACTTGCTGTCCCTCTGCCCTTCACCATCACTGTTCTGTACTCCTTCAGAGAGAGGAAGTGATGTGCAATCATGAACTTGGGTGGACAGTTTTCCAGTGTGTTTCCCGTCTGCTTCCTCTCTCTTTTTTCCCCTCACAAGGACCCTTAAATTTGAATTCATTCAGGTATCACCTTGCAGCTCCTATTCGGTGAAGAATGTGGATAAGCATTGGGATCTGCTCATCTAAACTACCGATACCTCTCATACGACCCAGGTTAAAACAATGGAAGTCAGCCATGGTCTATAGTCAGTGCAGATGCCAGGGAAAATAAACTCCACTCTGTTCCTTAAGTCTTTGAAGACATTTTTGTTCCAACCTCTGAGACCAGCTGAAACATTCCGTACAGCCATAGAAATCAAAATTGCCCCAAACCCTTCATACAGCAGCTCCAATTTAAAAAATAAAACGAAACATGAAATCGACTGCTAAGATATCTAAATGTTATTCAGTTTAACTGCTTCTAAATGAACAGTTTAGGGTGTAATCAGGATCGTTCTCAGAAATAGCCTGAGGTAGACCTTAGGTACATCTTTACAAAACATTTTGTCCGAACACTTGATGATCTCAACTCATTGAAACTATCAGGAAAATACAGCATACTAAATAGGGAAACCTAAAACATCTTTCTTTACACCTGTATCTCCATCACTCCTTCAGCATTAATTACCTTCTCTCCAGTGCTTGTCACTGGAGGGAAGATCAAAGCTCCAACCACTAATCCAAATCTTGCACAGCTGAATTAAACCGAATGTATGCATGAGCACTAGACATTTTGCCTCGCCCCTTGTAGTTTGCAACTCAACTTCGAGCCTAAAGAAACATCGCCCTTTATTGAGGGATATAGTGATGCTGCTATATTAAATATCATTTATTCCATTAAATATCTCCTGCTCCTCCCTTTGATTGAGTAATACAACCTTTTAGACTTGACATTGTAATTAGTGGGACAATTTAAATTCCACTCCCAAATACACAATAAAAAATATATCAAAGCATAGGCTCAAAACATTATGGATGGCATAACCTGTGTCTAGTAAACTAGCCAATACATCATACTTCAAGGCAATGTTTGCACAATAAATATGCCTACTGTGATCTGATGCAGTAGATCACTAAAGTGGCTAACCTCCTGTTGTCTTTACCCGATCCAGTGTCAGCCACCTGATATTCTTGATGTGCAGCATGCTTACACTCACAACATCTCTCTTGATAATTCTAGTTTCTTTGATATCCATATATATTTATGAAGTACAGAAGGTGTAATCCCTCTTACCATTCAGGAACCTCCATTCAGATATGGTGGTGGACAATTGCTTACTTTGCAGCGTATGAGTCTCTCTCTTCCTGTCTGCATCATTCTACTTCAAGCCTCTCCAGTACATCTCTCATTTCTTCCAAATTCTTATTGAGAGCATTTGCGTTCTGCTCTTTTTATCTCGCATCATCATTATGTCCATCAATAAAGCGTGATGTTTTTTTAGGTCTGAGTTTGAGTTGCTTAGTACAAGGGGCATGGGAATACTCATTCCGAATTACCGTGCCCCAAGAATTAATGCCCTTGCACAGTGCAATTACGGATTTTCAGGCCTGTAATGGGGAATAACAGGCTGGCAGAAATAAACAGGCCTTTCCCAAATACGACTCAAAATTCTGGGTCTGTCGCCATAAATAAACTCCACCGGCGTTCACCAGCTGGAATTTTCATTTGACACGGAAGTGGAGCTATCAGGTGCAAATCCTCACTCTGTTAGTTTAAGATTGCGCGCTTGGGTTATCAGTTACTTTTTAATATGCTGGCGCTACCAGCATTCTACCCTGGCATTTAATTCCGCTCACTGGCACCTTCTTCCGCAATGCCATGCTGTCTTTTCGCCAGGGCCTTTGCTTTTCCCTGCTTTTCTTTCTATATCAGCGACTTTCTAGGCCACTCTCAGCTCCAACTGTCCCTTGCTTATCACACAGGAACTCTTAGGATTTGGGATTAGTTGGTGGTGGAGTGGTGGGGGAGGGTTAAAAGGTGAGACCCTTGCGCAACAGGGGTCTGTGTTATGCCCCTGTCTTTTTGTGGACAACGGGGCTGCAGTGAATCAATATGGTAATTATGGTGTGTCCTAATCAGGATTGTGTCATAAGGTGTGATGCCTGAGGCAGGTGGACGCACAGAAACGTGAGTGCCCTATTAAGGTTTACAGCGAAAGTGAGGCCCATATTTATATATTTTTAGCGCCTCATTTGCTGCGCATTTGACGCAAAAACGGCGCAAACTTTCAAAATACAATTGTATTTTGCTAGTTTGCGCCGCTTTTGCGTCAAAAAATGATGCAAATGCGGCGCTAAAAAAGTATAAATATGGGCCTGAGTGTCTTAGTCAAAATTACAGCACTAGCATTGTTTCTTCTACTTTTTTTCATGCTGTAATCACCAAACATCTCCTTATTTAAATGATCACAGGGGAAAACATAACTCTTTCTGTTCAGAAGTACTTTATATGTTTATCTTTACTGCTTTCCATACAAACAAAACAATCAATTAACAGTTGATTCATTACTCAATAACAATGTGCCTGTGCCTCTGAATTTTAAAAATGAGCACTGGGACCAGGAGTAGAAATATCTTCTTATTTGGAAATTTGCACAAGAAACAGTCCCGCAAAAAATCATGCTTTTGTTTAAATGATTTAGTAAATGGTAGAAAAAATACACACTATCATATTGATTTCACTTGACACTTGAATAATTAACATAGAAATCGCAGCACGAAAATCAAACCGACCTGGTACTAGAAATGAAAACTGCAACTAGATATCTAATTGTAGTTTTCATCCATGTATTTTGTGACATATTTACATGCCCCTAGCGCCGCCAAAGCGTCACTTTTACCAATGCTCCGGTGGCGCTGTGCACTGCGCCATATTTACAAGACGACACTAAGCCACTTTTTGTGGCTTAAAGACGCCTTATAAATGTGGGTCCCTCCAACTCAGTTTTCTGAACAAGAGGGGTGTGCAATGGGTGTTGCTGTGGGTGATCCACTGCAACACCCATTGCTTTTGACGTTGCCCCAGATTTACAGGGAATCGTAATTCTGTGGCAGCGCCAAAAACCACATGGGTAGCGTTAACATGGCACGACGTGGAGAAATACTTTTATTTCACCTTGTTTTTGCTTTTTCTATGTGTGCTGCATTCTGAAGCACCCATAGAAAGAGCAAAAGGCCTTTTAAGATGGTTTATGTTCAGGAAGGTGCCAGTCCATGCACATAAACAATCATCCATTAATGACAATACTTATATGTGTGTTGCATTCTTCAGCATATATAGAAGTGCTAAATCGCCATTGTAGATTATTTATGTGCAGTATGGGACACCTTCCAGCACATAAACAATCATTCCCTTCAACGCAGACACCTTTTCACTATGGTGCAAGGATGCCTGCGTTGGCAGCTAAATTTAGCGCCAGCATTAGGAGAAACAGAGGGGTGCACTGTATTCTTGTAAATACAGTGCATCCCTGCATTTCAGAGCTGACACAGCGCAGCACTGCCAGTTTTGAATCAGCACCACGCTGCGTCAGTTCCAAGTCAATATGCCCCTTTGTATTTAAATCTGACATTAATGGTGTGATGCAATTTTGTTTATTTAAGGAAGTTTGGGTGGAATTGCAGTCTACGCTCATGGTATCTGTGAGAGGGCATAGTGTGTACTATTTTGAGAGATAACAACCTGAGATGTAATTGTGCTTGCATTTATATAGCAGTTACTAACCCTGATGAGGCATTGAAGTGAATTCCCCAGGGAAGCACGCTGCTCTTGAACTCAAGGTTAGTTTTTAATCCAAAATGTATTGGTTATTGTTTGTGATTGGGATACATCTTGTGCTCTTAAGCAAACCATTCTATGCATTTACTCCAGTTTCTTTGTGAAGGAGTAATTCAAAATGAGTTTGGTATACACATTACTGTGGGGTGGTATGTAAGTTCATGCAGACAGGTGGTGGGGTCAATAGATAAGCTAGAGTCGATTGGATACTATGAAGTAGCTTTCAAAGAAGGAGCGGTTGAGATCTTTTAAATGAATTGGGGCCTATTGCAAAAATACATTAATATAAATTAATGTGTATGTGATTTGACTTTGAGTAGGCCTCAGAGAGAGGAGGCATGCAGAGCATGGAAAGTAAGGAAAGGGCCACAGATTAATGATTCCTTGTAAATCTGGGGCAGCGTCAGTAGCAATGGGTTCTGCAGCTATCTGAAAGGAAAAGGAGAGGTGACAATCAGATGTTTTGATTGAGTTTAGTTTTTGGTCAAATTGTGAGTAAGGTTTTTGAAACATGTTGAAATGTAAGGAGCAACACATTAGTAAGTGTCAATGTCAACATTAATTGTGAACATAGCGCCAGATGTATCAAGGGATTTTACCCATTCTGTGCCTATGGGAAAAAGCTTTCGTACATATGGCCCATAGTGCTGTATGAGATACGTTTGATATGCACTAATATAATATGAACAGTCTGTCAACTGCTAGGTTACTACTAGACCACTGCTTCAGCAAAGACAGCTGTTCAATTCAGGGGTTGGAAGTGTAAAGTAATATTATAGAGAAATATCAAGACAATCACAAACCCACACCAAAATGTATGTTTACAAAAGAAAGCTATGGACTACACAGATCTGTGGAAACTTTGAGAACTGACCAGTCTCTTTGACATTTATCTCCAACTTGCAAACATACTTATGTTTGACAAGGAAAGGAGCATAGGAGTAGAGATGGTTATTGCACACAACAGTGCTCATTGACTACAGGGAATAGTGACTCAGTGGACTAGTGCAACGATCTGTTTGATTCATTGGTCACAGGTACGAATCTGGGCAGGTTCACTCAGCTTTACACACATACAGAATTGCTAAGGTGAGTACCATTGAGATGGGTAACAATAAACATCTGTTGTTTAGATTTTAAGTGCACTTTAAAAAAATGTTTCATTCACTTCATGCAATGTAAAGCAGCGTTAGTTACTAAAACCATCCATTCGAACCTAAACTCAAGTGTTATCTATGATTGAGGGCTACAGTTCGGTAATTAAACACTTTTAAAGTGGCAGTTACAGAGAGCCCCACCTAACCATGCACAGAATCTGCTTTGTAATGTGGTGGATCCCTGCAGCAAAGATGAAATACATGTAGTTTTCAGTACCACACAAACGGGTTCAAACTTCAGAAATGATAAGGCTGATACTGTAGAATGAAGGTAGCCATGACTGATGATTGTAACTTTACATTAAATGTGATACCTGACCCTTTCAGAACATGCAGACACACAAGTCATTTTATCGGGTTTATGTGTGCAATTTTACAATTTTTATTTGTGCAATGTAGATAGCAATATTGATTTGTGCTGTCAATTGCCTTATCAGTGTTTGAACTGTATTGAAAATGAATTTTTGTGTAACTTTGTATGTTCGACATGTACACCAGGTCCCTTTTGACAGCCCTCATCTATGGTTAACAAAAGTACAGTTGAACAAATATTTTAGCGACTTCTTTTAAAAAAATACAAATATTTGTAACTTTCAATGTTCAATGCTGAATCTTCTTTCTTATCCTCATATACCTCTGTTTGCATGCTTCTCTTTTTCATGGTACAGCCATATGAGCATGCTATCAAAGAGAAACAGCATGAGAAAAACAGAAGTGAGTGTGTAAGGCCTCACCCGCTTGTTGCCTAAGATTTTTAATCACTGGACCCAACCTTTCAAAAAGTCGCCTGTTACTTTAATAACCATTCCTTGTGATACAATTTTCATATGATTGCCTGGTCTCAATAGTCTTGCGGTAATTACATTGTATGTCTCTTTTATGCATTAATGTTATTTCTGTTAACCATTCCAGTACCAGAGGCTTGGCTTCTTTAATCCAGTATCTTCCAAATCACACTCCTGGTATAACATCAAGATAAATAATGATCTTACATATGACCTGCCTTGCATCATCTCCCCCTCATCTGCTTACATAAAACCAAAGAGGATAAGTGCTGGGCTTACCTTGATGGAATACATTCACTAAAACTCTAGCTACTTTTATCCACTATAGGTGTAAGTTCGGGCATGTCACAAAAATATGGACATCATCGGCCAATGGGGCCCTACATACCTTACAGCCAATCCCTTGGTGCACCCTGATCTTGCTCAACTTCGTACTCATCCAGTACAACCTTCTTGATGTAAGGAAGTGGTTTCTTTTAGAAGAAGCAGACTTTACTGAAGAGTACAGAATGTTCAAAATACTTGTCATATTTTTCCAAGGTCTTGATCTGGCAAGCACCATCAACAAATAAGGTATGAAGCCTTCATTACTGTTTCTCCCATGTCATCATATTGCTTTATATCATCTTGTCACTGGTTTTCATAAGTACTTCCTTGTGTATATCCTCCATTAAATCAGGCAACCGTTTATTTCTTAATACAGGCATAAGATCTATTTTATCCTCAGATAGTTGATAACCTGAGATGGCCCCAAACTCTCTCACTAACTCTGCCACCTTCTACTTAGAACACAGCCAATGTGACATATATATGACTCTATCATCTGCATGCGGGGCACTTTTCCATTCGTAATCTCTAAATCTGAATGGTGGCGTGCCAGCATCTTCCCTAATCAATTCCACAAAGGGTTCAATATATAATTTAAATAACAGGGGGAGAGTGGACACTCTTTATGTGTTTCCTCTGTATCAACACATTGTCTGACAGGGATTCATTAACAAGGATTCTTGCATTTGGTGCCCTATAGCAGGCCTAAATCAACCTTAACACTCTCTCAAGCAAACCAAATCTATCCAGACACTCCCAAAGGAATGACCACTTATCCTGGTTGAATGTCCTGGTGGCATCCAAAATTCTAATTGCCAAAGGTGTCTCAGACATTTCAGCCAGGTCTGTTGCGCCTATCAGAGTATGTTTCAGGCTGTTAAGATGTTTGCCTCTCATAAACCTCTTTTGCTCTTCTTGTACAAGACCTTCCATTACTGCAGCTATTCTAGTTACTATGATTGAGGTCAGTATGTTATGATCTATATTTAAAAACAACATAGGACTATATGAGCCTCACATTTGTGGGTTCTTGTCAGACTGAAGTATTAACGAAATTGTTGCCTCAAAACAGTACCTTGGAATCCTAGCGTCCCCCAGCAGTATTGATTTAAATTGATTTTTTAATTGGAACCATAATTTCTATTTCTGTCTTGTAAAGCTCAGCAGGGATACAGTCTGGCCTAGTATCTTTACAATTTTTGACGTTACCTATAGCTTCCCTAATCACCCCCATGGTAATATCCCCGTCCAATTGCACCTTTTGGGATCTATGCAGAACTGGCAGTGTCCTGGCTGCCAACTATTGCCTAACCACCACATGGAGAATCCTTGCCTCCGCTTTTTACAAATTCTGATAATATGTTTGGAAAACCTTCAAAATGTCCCTTCTCTCTGAGGTCTCCCCACCACCTTCAGTATGGTATACAGATGGTATCAGATGTTGACTTCCAGACAAACATTTTTCTGCACTACTCACCATACTCAAAGCACTTAAGCTTGGTAGCTTGCCCCCTTGCTCTTTATTCCACCTCTAACCTCAGCCTGAAGTCCATCTTGGCTTGCTCCAGCTCTTTTTCTATCCTTTGATCTTTCTCTGTCACTTTTATCACCTTATTCTCCATTTTCCTTATCTGATCCATCAAGTTCAATAAAATTTGCATGGGCTGCTCTTCTTGAACATTTAGTTAATATGCCTCTTAAGAAGGCCTTATCCGTGTCCCATTCAATGTCTAATGTGCAACTCAGCATATTATACAGAAAGAACACCTCTGACTCTTTCTTAACCTATTAAACCCGAATGCTGAAAAAGTCTTTGATCCACTGTCCATCTCCTGGGGCTCTGTTTTTGTTGATTTTTTTATTCCAACCAGACAGCTGCGTGATCTGATAACTAGGAGTGAATATGTCCTATGTTGACCACCTTATTCTTTAAATTAAGATCTATTAACCAGAGGTCAATGTATGAGAAGTGGCCATGTTTTTGACTACGAAAAGTATAACCTGCATCTCTGTCTTCCCCATCATGCATCATATAAACCCAATCCTGCATAATCTGCTTCAAGGCTTTGAAAACATATAGCAAGTTTATGTTTAATCTAACTGATCATCAATCTAACTCATTGCTGAGTAGTGTTTTAAAATCACCACTTACTAACAAAGGGTTGTTATATTCTACCAATTCAGATTGCAACCTTTTTAGTGGTGATGGGTTATCAAGATTAGGCCCATAGAATCCCACACAGATTATGCGTTGATTGACAATTTTAATCTAAGCAATGGCTCATCTTCAGTGCCCACCCTACACAAAACCCATTAATTTTATATAACATCCTTTCCTGATAATAATTTTCACCCCCCCTAATTATACTCATCTGTTCGGTTAGCACCAGATCTTGGACCCATTTTGCCTTTTTAAACATCCCTATGTATTATGGTTTTGTCAGGCGTGTCTCTTGTAGAACTATTATCTGAGCTTCACACTCATCAAGATACTCCAGGACTCACCTCTGATTCCTACGCCCATTTAGCCCCTTAACATTCCATGTAATGAGGACAGTCTTTGAATTCTTCATAGTCACACCCATTTAATTTTCCACACCTCAAAACTCTAATTCTGCTGGATCTCAGGTAATTAAAATAAAGTAAATGAAAGCTATTTTTGTTATTTTCTCCCCAATGCTCCACCCTACCCCTTCACACTGCCCTGGGGAACACCTGATTTTCTATAATGCCATCTTGAGATGCCCGTTCAGGACCCCCCCCATCAGGTTCACTACATAACCCTTACATGTACTCTTCATCCCCTCATGCTAGCTAGTAACATCAATACATAAACATCTACACAACAGGGTATATGGGATGGAGGAGATGAATACTGCTGTTCCTGCTTACTCTTCCATAACTTCACCACCTCCACTACATGCCTAATATTACACATTTGGTTGTCCCTCATAACTCTTAAAGTGGCAGCAAATTTAATTTGGACTCTCACATCCAGACCTTTGAGCTCCTCCATCATCAGTTCAAAAGCCAACTGTCTGTCTTCAGTCACTCAACATACCTCAGACTTAACCATAAGGGAAAAACCATTATACACTTCCCTTTTTGACTGTAGCACCTGTGTAATAATTTTCTCCCTCACTGAGTATATCTGAAAGTGTATTAATAGCCTCCTGGATTTCTGCCTGGCGGGGTTTCTCCTAAAGGGGTCTCTATTAACTCTCTGTATCCCTTTTTTGAGATCAATATTACACACACCCTTAAAAATCTTTCTTTAATCAATGAAATCAGGAACCCCTTCGGGTCACCACCTTCACTGGCTTCAGGTACACCTAGTATTTTCAAGTTATTCCTCCTGGAATGGTTCTCTAACTTCTCCAATGTATTCACTGAGTTTCTTATCCTGGGCCTTCAATAACACTATTTCTTGTTCCGATTTCTCAAACAATTGAGAGACTCTTTCCAGCCCTTGCTCTAACACTAAAGTACATGCTGTCAGGTCATCTAGTTTTTCTCCTGAAGTTCTACAGGCCAACTGAATTTTCCTTTGGTTTTTCTCTGAGGTTATGAGCCTATCTCTGATATCCATTGCAAACTTCTGTATCAGGAGCATCAGACTAGTTTCATTACTTCCTTCGCAAGGCTAAGCTTCTCTAGTATCACAACTCAGAGCTAGCTTCAACTCCCTTCCCCACGTTCTTCCATGTTGGGGGCCCAAATCTAAGAGGTGGGACTTCTATTTGATGTGTCAGATTTTGTTGTTGAACCTATCCCCTGGGTCTAGCCGGCTCCCTCAATACCCCCTATCATATCCTACATTTTGACTCAGACCCTTGCTCAATGGGCTGCTGACTAGATCCAGGAGGGCTTTCCTGTGACCTAGCAACCATGCCTTTTCCAGCCCTCCTATCTCCTACCTTGGGTTTCCCACCAATGAGAGCTGATACCTCATCCCCTTCAAGCCCTGGAAAAATTTGTGAGAAGTTAATATGTGGATCAAATGACTCAGACATAACTTTAAAATATCATCATCAGGAAGGAATAGTTTTAGATTCATACTCAGGTCTGGTGCTCCATCTTTTCTGTTGTTACTTTCCCCTTTGTCGGACACCAAACCTCTCTATTCCTCTGCAACTTGATCCCTCTGTGAGGGTTTATTCATTAAATTCAAGGGTTCTGATTTCAGCTTGCCCATCAGTTGTTCCACCACTAACCAAATGTGCCAATGTGGGGGCCCTTGAGCATTTCAAACTATACCTATTTGTTTTGTCCAGGGGAGGTGCCCCTCCTCAACCTCCTCCTTCTTCCCCTCCTCACGATATGGTCCCTGCTAAATCTCCACCCTTAGCAAGCACACTCACTTGTTTTGAAGATGAGGAGGGAATCAGCTTCCATCCCTTATAAGCAGGAACTAAGGGCCACATGTACAAATATCCAGTTTTGCGACTCGCAAACTGCGAGTCTTAGCAGAGTTGCAAAACCGGATGTACAACAGTGTACTTTACACTGTTTGGGATTCTCAATGGGGTCGCAAATGGCCTACCTCATGAGTATTCATGAGGTAGGTCGCAATTTGCGACTCCATTGGGAATGGCCGCCCTCACAGGGATGGTGGCCTGCTGGAGACCATCATGTCTGTGACTGTTTTCAAATAAAGATGTTTTTTTTATTTGAAATGCAGCCATTTTCCTTAAAGGAAAACGAGATGCATTTCAAAATCAAAAATGCAAAAATATTTTTACTGCCATTCACAAAGGGGAAGGGGTCCCATTGGGACCCCTTCACGTTTGCACATGGGTTGGCACCAGTTTGAAACTCGCCGTCACAAAACAATCTTACATACCATTGGGATTCGGTATTAGGAAGGGACGCCCTTGACACTCCCCTTCCTAATACCGAATCGCAAAACCCAAACTTCAATGCGGTAACAAGTTACCACATCGCAGTTTGGGCTTTGTAGATCCCAAAAAGCATTTTTCAAGTCGCAAAGGGGCCGATTCTGTGAATCGGCTCGTTTGCGACTTGACAAATGCTTTGTACATCTGGCCCTAAACCCTGTGATATCCATGAAGGTAAGTATGCACAATGGGACCCAGGCTCCTTGTGCCTGTTTCTCTTCACATTGCTCTCTTCCAACTTCTTCAGCATGGTACTTTGGCACCTTTTACCCGCTCTTCCCTCACTTGCTATGCGTGTGATTCCACTTGTACTGCCACAGTCCAATCAGCCCGAGGAGCCCAGAGAGCCCAAACTGCCCAAACCGCTCAATCTGCTCAAACCCCCACAAAGCGCGATCCTCCAAGCAGCATTCCTGCTGCGCTACATATACAGCCCTGCGCTGCTCCAATACGCCCCACGCTCCACAGCCCCCTCACCAACTTTGCAACAGGGTCCAGATGCGAGACTCTCAGATACAAACAGGTGGTATTAGCTATCATCTCCTCCCCTCTATAACAACATTATGGTAAATCCTGCCCCTGGTGTTTACGCAAGCTGGTGGTTCCACGGCCTCCAGACAGACCTACTCAGCCTTCCGCCATGTTCCTCATGTGATCACTCCTCTGTCGGATTTCCTCTCCTTGTTGCCCGAGTGCCCTAGGGCACTAAATGACACATATTACAAATCTTGTAGCATGTGTATTAGTACATAAATGCAAGTCACCGAATATAATACTGGCACCACATCCACTACCTTGGCATTGATCAGAAATTCCCCACTGAACATCTAATCCATTTTGTATTTAATAATTATTTTCAGGTGTTTTTTGATCCTCTTTGCACTTTGCAACTTGTAGTGTTTTTGACAGAAAAAGTTCAAATTCAATGTCAAATCAAGACAATCATCATCATTGAGGCTTTATTACATCAGCAAATTCATTCAAAACACGTTTTTATTATCAAGAGAGTGAAAAGTATACTTCGAGCTAGCGATGTATGCATAAAACTTGTATTTGATAGCATGTGTTTGACGTTTATGATTGTCCCTTTTTCTTAGAGATTGAGGGGTTAAACGTGTCTTAAGTTGTTTCTTAGCTTTGCAACGCATCTTGATGACAGAGTGCTTCAACTAAAGCTGTTGGTAAGCATCTGATTAATGTGGCCATTTACCACTTATCCATCATCCCATTTCTCGTTTTTCCTTAAATTGTATGTCACTGAGTCTAAGGTAGCCTTTTCTGTGTGGATTGCTTTATACCTTGGTTTTACTTCTATATTGTATTTGTCAAATTGGAAAATATCCATGTATGTCATGGCAAGAACCCCTGAAGCAGGAAGCCATGTTTAATAACCAGTACTCTGCTCGTCTGCCTGTGGTGGACACGTTCTGACTCCTTGTTATGGCTTTCTTTAGCCCATGGAAGAAGATAAAATTTGCTGTGCTTGAGAATATCAACATGCAGTATCTTGATTAAGCAATGCAGATACATACTCATTGAATACTTCTGTAACACAAGAAAACCGATGCAAACACGTGTCACCATGTTTTAGCTGAGAAGTGTTGTATCCTTTAATTGCTGACGTGATGGTTTTGCATCGTAGTCCATGAGAAACTATTCTCTATTTCTCTTCTTCTTATTGATGCTTGTTTTTGTTATTGCTGCTCCTTTCCACCTTTCCCACCCCATAAACTTTATCAACTTAACGCCTTTCTGTCTGCCTTGCCTTTGCTTCCAGAGCTACTGTCCACCACAAATGTAGCAGCTGACTGCCATTGTTTTATGTTTTTAAAACATTTCTTAGTGAGCTCATGTAGGAGTATGATCGGTGGTAATCTTGTAATGGTTTTTCTTATGCTTTATCAAAAACACTGCAAGACTCATGCCCCCAAACATAGTGGCCATTTTGTTGTAACTTTTTTTCTCGTTTTTGAAAAAATGTTGCAAGATCGGCACTGTGTATATTTATGCACAGAATCACAACTGCCATCTTGTAGTTGTTTTTCTCATAAATGCGGGCAAAGCCCCCCAAAACGTTGGCAAAGTCTACAGGAGCATGCCCCGATGTTTAAAGTGAATCCTATGGGCATTGAAAATTCTTGTTCTTCATGCCACCAATCCTACACCCATATTCTGGTTAAATGCTAGCTGACAACAGCAGGATTCCTATTTTGGGCTCTCACTCCAGTTAAACTCCATTGTTTGCCTGTTTTAACTCCCAGGCCTCCCTTTTTGCCAAGACTCTGAACAGATTTCCTGGTGTAGTTACCGATACACAGTCTACTCCCTTAACATTTTCTTTTGGTGTAGGGTAACGAACCCCTATACAAAGTTGGTTCTGACCTGAAAAACCAGACACTGATCTCTGCCCAGTCAAGATCTGTGATGCATGCATGAACAATGAAGTTCAGGGGAGAGAGGTAAAAACATAAGGTGAACACATCCAGGCTCACACCAGCCAAAAACCTGTATTTGAGCACTTTTTGAAAGGAAATTTCTCCTCTAAAAAGTTATGGTGATTAAATTGTAAAGGCAAAGAGCCCCAACTAATCAAATTCCTATTGAAGTACACTAGGCATGTCCTCACCATTCTGATCTCTTTAAAAAAAAAAATATTCAGAGCAGCACAAGTGTATAGGGACTGTCCTGCCTATACATGGAATTTGGTCTGTAGACGCCTGTAATAGTGTGGAATATTGGAAACAAAACTACACTTGCGGCAAACACATATTTGTAATTTTTTTCGCTCCTCAAATGTTTTGCTTTTTTAAATGATTGTCCACACATGAATCCTATCCAGGATCTGACTGGCCTACAGAGCAATCAGCAGTGTCCAATGGGCTGGTGTGCAGGTCAGTGTATGGGTCAGCAGGGGCGACTCCTCCATAAGAGAGGAGGAGCGTCACTCCACCAAATAAAATGCCATCAAAAGCACCAGAGATGAAAAATAAAATTGTAATAAAGTTTATTTTTTTATTGTTCATCCACCCATCCTGAACCGAGTGTCAGGCTGGGGCCTGCTGAGTGGCAGCAGCAAGGAGGAGGGTGGGCTGCCTGGGCACTTAATTTCAAAGTGCGCATGTCCTGTTGGCCAGCCGTCTTGTGAAGGTCAGCCAGACATGTGCCCTTTGAAACCTTTCAAACCAAGCTGTTTAAAGACAGCTGAGTTAGAGCAAGCACAGGCCTCCAGTGCCCTCAGGAGAGCTGTGAGAGGTAATTCCCTCCAATACTGGTGCTTCTCTTATGCTGGTCAACATCAGGAGAGAAGCGCCAGGAGTGGCTAAGGGAGTTGGCTGGGGCCTGTGCGCAACACCAAACTACAGAGGAGGAAGACGTGCAGCGAGGAGGAGGAGAAGCTCAAATCTATGCAGACTCCTTACCTCCCAAAACACTTATACAGCATGTCTTTACAAGTTTAAAACTGCCCCAATTTACAAATATGGAACACATTTTTGTATACATCTAATTCACTAATGGGGCCACGTTTATGTTGGTGCATGAGCCTATTTTATTTTTTGCCCCAGTCCGATTCTCCTCTCGTCCCACTCTACAGCACTACTGCTGTGTGGATGACCTTTCTTATTCCATCTGGTCTGAGCATTTAAAGAATAAGACTGTGAGAAAAGGAAAGAAGGATGCGACAGACAAAAGGACGGGTACTGGGAGAAGAATGAAGAGCAAGACTGTGCAAAAACGTGCATAATCATCCTAGTCACTGCATAGGGCGATCACATGGCAGATTCAGCCTTCTTCCTCAGCCCTTTATTGCTATGATTTGTTGGACTCCCAAACAAGCGCTCTGACTCCGTGAACAATCTCGGCTTCTCCTGCAGCTTGACCTCTTTCAAGCTTTCCGAAAATAAATAATTGAGATGATTTGTGCCCTCGTAGGAAATGCTGCTCTGCATATGCCAGGACGATGGAGTAACACTGCTTCCTGATTACTATGAAGCAAAGACACAAAAACATGGAGAACATCTCAGTATAAATAACTACAGTAAGGCCAACTTGCGTTCCCTCTTCCAGCCTGTTTTACAAACAATGTATACATGTATATTATTACTCAATTAGACCTCATCATTTCACATAGTCTGTAAATGGTACAGCGATAGTGATTACTCTCAGAATGTAGCAGACTCTTATTAGCACACTTTTGCCAATATTTGGAGTGTTAAACTTTACACAATTCTTGCACATCATGCACTCAATATGTGGGTCAAGGATTTGTACAGGGACACACACTCAAGACATAAGTGCTACTGTATGTGCTTGAGAATGCTTGGTCACATCACATGGGCCTGGAAGGTTTACTGCGGCGCCCCTCAAAATAACTATGCTAGAGGTCAGAAGTCTAAATAGCAGTAAAGAAGCCTTTACAATTTCTTTTTGATTGGGCGATTTGCTGTATATTCAGAGATACATTTCAAATATCAGACTATGGTGCTCATTATGAACACGGCGGTAATAACCGCCGTGTTCATGCTGGCAGTCAAAACACTGACTGCCAGCGTCCCCAGATCCCCGCTGGCCAAATAATGAACCTTTTTGTGGGCCGGCAGGCGGAACCATTGTTTCCGCCCACCGGCCCACAGAAAGGCCAGCTGCACCCGTTGCGCAGAACTGCCTGAAAATCGGGCAGTGACCTGCATGATGGGGCACTGCACTGGGGCCCCTGCACTGCCCATGCAAAGTGCACAGCCAGTGCAGGGGCCCCCAGGGGTGCCCCGGGGCACCCCCTCTGCCAGCCTTTCCCTGGCGGGATAACCCACCACGGAAAGGCTGGTGGATAAGGAAACATTATTCGAGGGGTAGTGCAGCTACCCTGTCGGATGGTGTTTCCACTCACCGCCAGGCTGCCTGACGGCGGAAGCCTGGCAGTGAGTGTGGGCTGCCGATGACGGCCCTCACCATGATCATTATGCGGCAGGTTGGCCAACCCGCCATGTTCATAATGACCACCTATGTCACTGGGGTTTACTTTCCTTTCCCTGACTCCAAAATTAGAAGATTTTGTAAAGTGAACTATCTGACAATCTTTCTGGGGCACAGGGAGGGTGAAAGGAAAGGCTGTAGGATGTCCGTTTGTTTTCTAACAGCCAATGTTTAAGTACCTGTACAAAAGGTTGTACCAATATATTAATATACTAAAAGTTAGGAAGCACAACTATGCATTATTGATATTCTGACTTATGATGGAACAAAGATTTTAATAGTATCAAAACAAATCAAGATATTTTACTTGGTGATCTGCGAAAGGGTAAATGTTTGCTGAAAACCGATTTGCATACATTGTTGTTTGTGAACTATACAGTTGTATTAGTAAACCTGTATGGCAGTCCAAATTTAGTGGCCATTTCAATGGAAAATGGGCTGTCTATAAATGACAGTATGCTACCACACCATATTTTAGAAATATATTTCTGACAAAGTGCGTGAAAATGCTGCACCGGCTACTTACCACACCCTCACCATTCTCTTGCTCAATAGGTGTGACTCATTTGGTATACATGTATGTTGTGTAATGCTTCGATTTTTCAGAACTCCTATGATTTCAATAACTAGTACCATTGATGCCAGCACCGCCACTCTGAAAATTGTTCCATCATCCATGCCTTATCTGCAAAGGATGGAGCAGAATTCTGGTATCTGTTGTGTTACTCAAGTCCAAATGACATTTTTCCTCACTTGTACTGTCATGATTTTGATGTGGCCAGTGGCAATTAGATGCCCCCTTGCTGGTGGTGCTTTTGGTGACTGGTTTGTATTAATTTTCTCTCAAACATGCTTTCCAATACAAAGTCAAAGACTTGTCCAAACAAAATACTGTAATTAAACAGCTAACAGAAAAAATATGATTTTGACTGTATTTCGATTCAAGGGCATGTGTTGAAGGCAATTACTATGTTGGTGTCGATGCCCAGTTTCCATAAATTATGTTTCGATTAGAAAGTATTTGAAGGAAACATGTTTTGGCGCCCTGGTGATAGCTTCAGACACAGCAAGAAACGAATTATCAT
The DNA here is from genome assembly GCF_031143425.1 of Pleurodeles waltl. Taxonomy (NCBI): domain Eukaryota; kingdom Metazoa; phylum Chordata; class Amphibia; order Caudata; family Salamandridae; genus Pleurodeles; species Pleurodeles waltl. Next base: position 930,840,500 of record NC_090448.1, on the reverse strand, counting down.
TTATATGAATAAACGTTTGTTTTCTGCTTTCAGTTTTTTTTTAACACGTGCAAATGGTTTTCTGAAAAGAATAATTCTAAGGCTCCTCAAAAATAAGATTTGAATCTAATATTGCAAGAAAATATTTTTTCCTCCTAACGTGGGTTATAGTAAAATTGTCAAATGTTGTGCAGCTAGCTATCCACAGGAAAATAATACCTGGGTTTGCCCAAGTGCTAAAAATAAGAAACATTTACATCACTCCAGGTACACGTCGTTTTAATTACATCATAACAGCTAAGTGAGTATTTTGATTTTCACTTTTTTAATAAGTAGAAGGTATGAGTGCATGTGTCAGACCAATACGTCACAAATTACTAATCAACAGTAGAATCTTGTGTCAGGCCTGCTTGTGAGATTGAATTCAAGAAGCAAAAAAGGGGTGAATAGTAGAGACAGGGAATAATTCACAATAGGGGTTCAAGAAGGACTCATGGAAGAGAGGTCATCAAGTAATAGGAAACTCTGTATGAAGCTTCGCTGATAAATGTCGATTTTTCTAGTAAGTTATGATAGAGAGTCTTAATTTTATTTAAAGACATGGAGGCAAGTATTATGTTTTCTCAATTCTTGCAAATTTAATATCAGCAGTCAAGATAACAGATAGAAAAACTACAAATAGCAGCCAATGGAATGGAACCAATAGTATCAGAAACACATCAACCAATCACAACAATACACCCCTCAATAATGTCTTAGCCTGACAGTGAACAGCCCTCTTTTCTTGTGCGAGGTGTCAAAAAGTCTAATATATTGGCAGAATAGAAGAAATAATAGCTAATGTCATAACCAGAGAAAAAAATTTTTGGCAAATGTTTATGAAAGCAGGACTGATACTGGAATGCAGAGGAACCGGATACACAGGAATTCCCTGGTGATCCATAGTCTGTGCAGCGGAGATGCAGGAAAAAGAAGTATGAGAGGAAACAAGGAAACAAGGAAGTTGTTGCCGCCATGGAAGTTGCTAATAGGGAGGGACAAAAAAGAGATGCAATTAATCTATGGTGTGGTGGGATAATACTCGCCTCTGTGACTTTAAAAAAATTAAGACTTTAATTCATAACGTACTATACAAATCTACATTTTATTCAAGACCGGATGCTCCTACTATACTTGTTCAAAGCGAATTACCAATAGAAGAAGAAACATTATGTAGAGGTTTGCAATAAAAAACTTTAAACACATTGGCCCTCATTACGACCCTGGCAGTGGGTGATAAAGTAGCCGTAATACCGCCAACAGGCTGGCGGTAAGTTCCACCAAATTATGACCATGGTGGTGATATCTCCGATAGATAGCCAATGTACCACACCGACTGCCAGGGCAGAAACAACAGTCACCACGGTGGTAGCCGCCTACAGCCAGACGGAAGACCAAGTACCACCCACCATATTATGACCCTGCAATCCGCCACCTTTTCCGGGGCGTAACCAACACCATCAAAAGCCTGGCAGAAACAGAGCACAAAAGTCAAAGGACTCACCATTGGAGACACAGGGAAGAACCACGCCACCATGGAACCTGAACTGCAAGTTTTCCTGATGGTCTTCTATGTTATGCTCCACCTGGAACATCAACGCCAGTGAAGACGATGACGGTGAGTACAACCACCTAGCACACAAGGGAGGGTGGTAGGAAAACGAGAGTGACACACACACGCACAACACACACCCGACACACACACACGCCATACACACAACCAGCTGCATTACAAAAACAATTAGACCCTGAAAATCTGCAGAATAATGCAAGGACAACAGGAATTGATGAAAGTGATTGTAATCAGTCCAACAATAAAATCAACGATCCGATTTGGCCATGGAACAGATATGTACACTTGTATAAAAAAGGGACACTGCCCAGTCCATAGGTCAAAGGGCCCACATGGCCACAGGGCACAGTCCAAGGCCCTACTCGAATCCTGAACCAATCTGGATAGAACATTGCAGGGGCATCATTTGTCAAATAGCAAGGCACCTCAGTGGGGGGCACCTCAGCCGGATGCGGGAACAAGCCCACTGGTTCTGGAGGGGGCAGCATGCCCTGTGCTTTGTCCTGGGGAGTGCAAGGCCACAGTCTCTTGAGTGGGCGTCTTCCCCACTGGTTCTGGAGGGCGGCAACATGTCTTGTGCTTTGTCCTGGGGAGTGCAAGGCCACAGTCTCTCAGGTGGGTGTCTTCCCACTGGTTCTGGAGGGAGCAACATGCCCATTGCTTTGTTCCGGGGAGTGCAAGGCCACAGGCTCTGGAGTGGATGTCTTCCCCACTGGTTCTGGAGGGGCACCAGGCCCATTGCTTTGTCCTGGGGAGTGCAAGGCCACAGTCTCTGGAGTGGGTGACTTCCCCACTGGTTCTGGAGGGGGCAGGCCACATAGTAGCCCCTGGAGGCTGGACTACATGGCATCCGCTGGCGGTGAGGCCTGCACTGTAGTGGTGGTTGGGAGAGGCTCCTGGTCAGCCCCGACACTCTCTGAAGGCTGCACTGTGGTGGTGGTTGGGGGAGGCTCCTGGGAAGCCCCTGCACTCCCTGATGGCTGCACTGTGGTGGGGGTTGGGGGAGGCTCCTGGTCAGCCATTGCACTCTCTGATGGCTGCACTGTGGTGGTGGTTGGGGGAGGCACCTGGTCAGCCCCTGCACTCTCTGATGGTTGCACTGTGGTGGTGGTTGGAGAAGGCTCCTGGTCAGCCCCTGCACTCTCTGATGGCTGCCCAACCACGGCTGGCCGTGGGTGCCGTGTGACAGCTGGTGGTGGTGGCGGTGTTTGGCTGAGAGCTTCTGCTGACGTAGATTGCCTCCTCTCCTCCAGGTCATGGGTTGGGGATCCCTTATCCTTCCTGGCAGGGGTGGATGGGCTCTTCCCCCCTCTGTCTGCTGGTGCAGGCTCCTTCCCCTTCTTTCCAGAAGGTGCAGGCTCCTTCCCCTTCTTTCCAGCTGGTGCAGGCTCCTTCCCCTTCTTTCCAGCTGGTGCAGACTCCTTCCCCTTCTTTGTAGCTGGTGCAGGCTCCTTCTGCTTCTTTGCAGCTGGTGCAGGGTCATTCCCCTTCTTTACAGCTGGTGCCGGACTCTTCCCTTTCATCCCAGGTTGTGCTTTCTCCTTCCCCTTCAGTACTGCTGGTCTGGTATCCTTACCACCACGAGTAGGTGGTGCTACCACTGGCCCCATGGACTGTTTGGCTGAGGTGCTGGGCTGGGTCCTTGCTACCCTGCTCATACATGCAGGACGGGGGGAGGGGTAGGGAAGAGGTCAATCATGGAAAGGAAAAGCTTTATAGGTACGTTGGGATGGGAAGAGGGAGGAGTAATGGGATTGGAGGATGAATGAATGGTCGTCGGAGGTGTATGTCTGCTGGATTTGGGTGCATGTGCATGGGCTGTATGCTGTTGTGACGTGGATGGCTGTTGGGTGTCTGAGTGCTTGTGTTTGTGTCCTTTAGGAGGGGAGACAGTGGATGTTGTCAGTCATGTCTGCAACTGAATGATGTTTGTGTGAGTGCCTGTGGGATGAAGTGTGGTGCTTGTGTTTGCCTGTGACACTCTTGGGTGTTGTCTTGTGTGCATGCGTGTCTGTCTCTGTGCTTGGGATGAGCTGGGGTTGAGGAGAATGGGACTGGGAAGTGGAAGTTGGAGGGGGGATGGCTGAAACAGGGACAATGGCTGCCATCAGAGAGGAGGCCAGAGCCTGAATCGATCTCTGTTGGGCCACCAATCCACTGTGAATGCCCTCCAGGAATGAATTGCATTGCTGCATCTGCGATGCCAACCCCAGGATGGCATTCACAATGGTTGATTGCCCTACAGAGATGGATCTCAAGAGGTCAATAGCCTCCTCACTCAGGGCAGCAGGGCACACTGGGGCAGGGCCTAAGGTGCCTGGGGCGAAGGAGATGCCCACCCTCCTGGTTGAGCGAGCAAAGGCAACTCGCTGAGGGGCTACTGGGACGGCCGTGCTGGTACAGGGGTTGGCGGTTGTACCTGCAGCTGGGGTAGTCACAGAGTTGTCTGCCACCACCAGGGAGCAACCATCGGAGGAGGTATTAGAGTCTGTGTTGTCCCCTCCAGTCTCCGCCGTGGTGCTCCCCTCGCCCTCCGTCCCACTGGTGCCCTCAGCGTCGGTGGACTCTGCCTCCAGGGTCCTGTGGGATGCAGCTCCCTCTGTCGCCATTGCCTCTGCTCCTCCGCCAGATGATGCTAATGCACATAAGGAGAGGATGACAAAACAAGAAAGGGGGAGAGAGACAAAGGATACATAGGGCCAATGACTGCACCAACACCACTGTTGGCATACACAGCACCCTCACACACAGGGAACAGGCCTACGCACTCTGCATGGCACTGCCAATGAAATGGCTAGTCACCAAGGAATGAGGAGGGGCACACATCGCCAAATGCAGCACACCTGAGACCCACACAGCCCTGCCCAGAAGTGAATACTAACAAGCTAGTAAGCAGTAATTTACATTAAAACCCCTAGCAACCAGAGGACCTACACTGCTATGTTTGGCCTGGCCTACGGGCACCCAAGGACACACAACAACCACCCGGATACCACCCCACCAGCTGTAAGTTGTAATGATAGCCACTGTACTCACCTCCTGTGGCTGCTGTGATGTCCTCAAGCACCCATCCAGCTCAGGGTAGGCCACCGCCAGCAATGCGGGCCATCAGGGGGTCAGGGTCTGACGGGCACCCCTTCCTCGTTGGGAGGCCATCCCCAGCTAGGCCTCCATGGTCTTCTGTGCCCAGCGTCTCAGGTCCTCCCACCGTTTCTGACAATGGGTCCTCCGCCTGCCGTAGACCCCCAGGGTCCGCAACTCCTTGGCAATGGCACACCATAATCCCTTCTTTTTATGGGCACTGACCTGCAGAAGCATTACAGACAGGAGAACACCATTAGACAAACAGTCCAGCCTGTCACACAAATGGCTACCATACCCGTTTGCATCACCATTGGCACACACATAGCCCAACCCACAACATGTACACCGCCAAGGTGACATCCACCCACCCCCCTTACACAATGCCTTCACACACAACTCCATGCATTCATGCCACATGCATTGTGCCCACAGTGTACTCATCTGTTTGTCTGGAGCCCCATACAGCAGTCCGTACTGGGGTAGGACCCCATCCACCAGTCGGTCCAAATCCTCAGAAGTGAAGGCTGGGGCCCTTTCCCTGGTCACACGGACCTCAGTAGGTTCCAGACACAGGTCCCAGCAGCACATGCAGTGTAGGTTCTCTCTTATGGAAGGTCAGGACATAAGTGAGTAATCAGATAGAAAATTACAGTCACATCCGTGGAGGTGCAAACTGTCACCGCCGGCATAGATCCCCATTGGCCACTGTACCCCATAGAGCCCAATATTAACCAATGAGGAATTGCACAGCGGTTTACAACTGCCTGCCCCCACGGTGCACAACGTTGATGGCATTACCTCAGTTCTACCTATCCCTCCACACAGGACAGGCGGTTGCCATTTCAGAGGGGGTGAACAGGCCTATCGATAATTGCTGCGTCACAGGATCAATAGGCAATTACTTCATAAATTACACTGTCCCAAACATGTTTGCTCATTGTGGACTGCTGTTGTGGACCCATTGTTCAGTTTGTGACAGCCTACTCACTCTTGTGTCCCTTAGATACCTACCATTGCGGATGAATAGGAGATGGAGACATACCCACGTGTACAGACCCCTGGTGGACTTGGCTACACTGGAGGACAGGCACATAATACTAGACTGGACAGGGCCATAGTCACAGAGCTGTGTGCCCAATTGGAACCTCACCTGATATCAGCTATCCGTAATTCCACTGGGAATCCCCCCTCTTATGCAGGTTCTATCAGTGCTCCATTTCCTGGCAACTGGTTCTTTCCAAGTGACAGTGGGCTTGGCAGCAGGACTGTCACAGCCAATGTTCTCAATCATGCTAACAAGAGTCTTGTCTGCCCTAATAAAACACATGTGCAGCTACATGGCTTTTCCCCAGGTTGAGGATTTGGCCACCGTGAAGTCCAGGTTTTATGCAATGGGCATATCCCCAATATAATTGGGGCGATTGACAGAACACATATTGCATTTGTACCCCCGCCAGATTGAACAGGTGTTCAGGAATCGTAAGAGTTTTCACTCCATGAATGTGCAGATGGTGTGCTTGGCGGACCAGTACATCTCCCACGCCAATGCTAAGTATCCTGGGTCAGTGCATGATGCCTTTGTCCTGAGGAATAGCAGCATCCCAAATGTGATGACCGAACTACAGGGGCACAGGGTGTGGCTAATAGGTGAGCCCTGGTTCAAACCCAGTATATGTTGGTGTATGCCTATGGTGTTGGCCATATAGGATAGTGTGTGGCTAAATGTTGTCCCTCAATTTTTGCAGGTGACTCTGGTTACCCAAACCTATCATGGCTGCTGATCCCTGTGAGGAATGCCAGGACAAGGGCAGAAGAACGTTATTATGAGGCACATGGGTGAACCAGAAGGATCAGTGAAAGGACCTTTGGCCTCCTGAAGGCCAGGTTCAGGTGCCTCCATCTGACAGGTAGATCCCTGTGCTACTCACCGAAGAAGGTTTGCCAGATAGTAGTGGCATGCTGCATGTTGCACAACCTGGCCCTCAGATGGCATGTACCTTTTCTGCAGGAGGAGGAGACTGGATATGCCCTTGGGGAAGCAGTGGTCCCAGGGGACAGTGAGGATGAGGAGGTAGAGGATGAGGATGTGGACAACAGAACATCAGTGATACATCTGAACTTCCAATGACACGCAGGTGAGACAGGGCAACTTCACATTTCTATGAGTATTGGTGTATTCTTTGTGGCATTGGCATGCTGGCATTACCCACTTCTTTGCCCTACTCACTGTTACCTATGGATATTCATTTTGCAGATGTTGGTGATATGACAACATTCTCCTGGTGTGACCACAACAGCCAGCCACAGGTCATTTATTCTATGCTCATACTACTTACAGTTCATTTGAATGGTTGTAGCTGTTTCAATCACAACAAATTTGCAATACATGAAATACTGGTAGTCGATTTTTATCCAAGTGTGTTTATTGTTGTGCTAAAATATAGAGGGGAAAGTGCAATGGAATGGGGTGATGATGGAGGAAAGTCCAGGGTATTGTTCCAGTCTGTTTGTAGCACAGGTGCATTATTGTCCATGGGGACATGGGAAGGGGAGCAATGACAGTTCAATGTGGACAAGGTGACTGAGTGGGACACAAGGGGACAATCAAGAGAGTATAATTTCCTGACGGTGGTCTTGGCAAGTGTCTCTTGCTTCTGTCTGGTTCACAGGGAACGTTTGCGGGGTAGTTCACCTTCTACGGCAGCAGAAGTGGAGGGCTGTTCAGATGACTGGCTAATGGCAGGGGCCCGCTGGTGTGTTGTTGCTTCCCTCACGATGTTGGCCATGTCTGCCAGCACCCCTGTTATGGAGATCAGAGTGTTGTTATTGGCCTGCATGTCCTCTCTGATTCCCTGATACTGTCCCTCCTGCAGCCGCCTGTTCTCCTGCACGTTATCTAGGATCAGGCCCACTGTGTCCTGAGAACGTTGGCAGGCTCCCAGGATCTCGGAGAGTGTCTCCTGGAGAGTTGGTTCCCTTCTCCTGTCCTCCCCCTGATGCACATCAGTTCTCCCAGTGTCCCTGTTGGCCTGTGCCTCTGTCCCCTGAATGGTGTGCCCACTGCCACTGACCCCAGGTCCCTGATGGTCTTGTGTGTGGGGTGTGGCCTGGGGTCCCTGTACAGGTGGGCACACTGCTGATTGACGTGTCCTGTGGACAGAGGTGTGGGTACACTGGGTGGGTGCTGTGGTATTGGTTCCTGATGGGGGAGGGTCTGTGAGTGGGCTTGGGTGACCGGCTGTCCAGTGGTCCCTGATGGGCCAGGTAGATCGTCCAGATCCTGAAGTCCTGGGTTACTGTCATCACTGTGGGCCTCTTCTGTTGGGGGACTGGATAGTGGTGGCACTTCCTCCTCTGTGACATTGGCTGGGGTACCTGTGGGGATATAAATGATGTATTATGCTTCAGGTGTCTGACATTTGTACTTCTGTTGCTTCCCCTCTATGGTTGTTGTTCCTCTGTCAGCTTTTGCTTGTGTATGTTGGTATATTGTGGTTATGTTAGTTTCCCTATGCTGTGCATGCTTTGGTGATGAGTGTCCATGCATGGCTGGGAGGGATGTCCATGCATTGGTAAAGCATGCAGGGCTTGCAATTGGGATTAGTGAGATGCAATGGTGGAGTGTGTGGGATGTGGTGGAGTGATGGGAGCGATGGTGAGGGTGTGTGAATTGTTAAAAGTAGTCTTACCAGTGTCCAGTCCTGCTCCAACTCTGGCGAGTCCCTCAGGAAGCAGGATTGCCAAGACTTGCTCCTCCCATGCTGTGAGTTCTGGGGGAGGGGTGGGGGTTCTCCGCCAGTCCTCTGTATGGTGAGCTGGTGTGTTGCTGCAATGGAACGTACCTTCCCCCGTAGGTCGTTCCAACTCTTCCTGATGTCATCCCTTGTTCTTGGAAGCTGTCCCACGGCGTTAACCCTGTCCCTGATTATTTCCTCCACCATGACCCTTAACTCCTGCTCAGTGAAACAGGGGTGCCTTTGTGGTGCCATGGTTGTTGCGTGATGTGTATTGGTGAGGGTGTGTTGGGTAATGTGGTGGGGTTTGTGATGTGGAGTACGTGAGGGGTGGATGGGTGTGAGTGGTGCGTGTGTCTAGTTGTCTCTGTGCTCTTCTTCTCAGTCTTGTGGTGGCAATTGTTGTTGATAAAGGGTTGTGGGTAATGTGGGTGTGTGTTTTATAGTGTTGTGGGTTTGGTGTGTGTATGGGTGTCAGGTGTGTGTTGTTTGAATTGTCCAATGTAGTGTTGTTTTGTATGTGTGTGTCCATTGTGAACGGTATGTACTGCCAATAGTTTACCACCATTGAATGTCCGCCGTGGTGATTCGTGGGTCATAATGTAATGGGCGTTGTTCTGTTGGCGTAACAGTGTTGGTTTTGGGACCACCAGCTTATCACTGACCTTTGGGCTGGCAGATTTGTGTATGTGGCTGTATTCTGTCAGATTGTTGTGAGTGTGTCATAATATGGTGAACGGATATTCGCCAGCGCGGTGGTAAGTTGGCAGCCATCAGCCCGGTGGTACCACCAATGTCATAATGAGGGCCATTGTCATTTGACCAATCTGTTGATCTGGGTATGTCCTCCAGACGTGAATCCACCCAAAAGGCCTTGGAAGCCATGGCTCCTCTGGAAGAATGGGCACCATAAATGGAAGCATCTATTCCTGCTAGGGACATGGTCCATTTAACTCAGCGTGCAAGAGTAGGGGAAGAAACAGGGTATAAGGTTTCCTGCAGGAAATCAGAAGTTGAGTGGCTGAGGACATACTTAGATCAGTGTTAGACCTGACAGCCTTAGGGTGGTCACCCTTAACCATTTGCCTGCCTCCCTCCACTTTTAGATACTGTTTTTCCTGGTTTTAAGACTCTGCGCACTTTACCACTGCTAACCAGTGCTAAAGTGCATATGCTCTCTCCCTTTAAGCATGGTAACATTGGATAATACCTGTAGGAAGTTGGCTCTGTATATACTATCTCAAAGTGAGAGATAGTGTGCACAGAGTCTAAGGGTTCCCCTTAGAGGTTGGTAGTGGCAAAATTAGATACTTCTAATGCTCTATTTTGTGGTAGTGTGGTCGAGCAGTAGGCTTATCAGAGGGTGTTAAGCATTTTTTATACACACACAGGCAATAAATGAAGAACACAAACTCAAAGACTTAACTCCAGGCCAATAGTTTTTATATAGGAAAATATATTTTCTTAATTTATTTTAGAACCACAAGATTCAAGATTTGAAGTAAATACATAAAATGCAAGGTATTCCACACAGATAAGTAAGGAACTTTGAATTAAAGCAGTAGTACACACAGTATCTGTTAAAATGGCAATAAGCTATTTTAAAAGTGGACACAGTGCAAAAATCAAGGTGAGTTTGGTTAGTTTTTGCAGGTAAGTAAAGCACTTACACAGTCAGTCTCCTGGGCATAGGCAGCCCACCTTTGAGGGTTCATGGCAACCCCAAACTCACCACACCAGCAACACAGGGCCAGTCAGGTGCAGAGGTCAAACAAGGGTCCAAAACACATGGGCGCCTATGGAAAACAGGGGTGCTACTGTTCCAGTCTGCTGGCAGGTAAGTATGTGCGTACTCGGGGAGCAGACCAGGTTTTTTTTGTAGAGAACTGGGGGGGACACAAACAGGCACACAAAACACACCCTCAGCGGCACAGGGACTGCCAGGTGCAGTGTGCAAAGTTGGTGTTGGGTTTGCTATAGGAAGCATTGGAGGGACCCGGGGGTCACTTAGGCGATGCAGGAAGGGCACAGGGGGGCTTCTTGGGCCAGCCACTGACTGGGCTAGGAAGAGGGCTGCCTGCTGGTCACTCCTGCACTGGAGGTTTGTTCCTCTCGGTCCTGGGGGCTGCGGGTGCAGTGCTTGGTCCAAGCGTCGGGGTCCTTGTTACCGGTCAGTCGCGGTCACAGGGAGCCTCTGGATCCTCCCTGCAGGCGTTGCTGTGGGGGTGCAGGGGGGTCGTCTCAGGTTACTCACGAAGTCGCAGTTGCCTGGGAGTCCTCTCTGCAGTGTTAGTTCTCTGGAGCTCGAGTCGGGGCCATCGGGTGCAGACTGTGAAGTCTCATGCTTCTGGCGGGAAGGGTGAGTTCTTTAAAAGTTGTTTCAGAGTTGCAAAAAGTTTGCTGTTGGTGAACAATGCCGCTGTTCTCGGGAGATTCTTGGTCCTTCGGTTTCAGGGCAGTCCTCTGAGTCCTCAGAGGTCGCTGGTCCCTGTCGGATGCGTCACTATGCAGGTTCTTTGAGTCTGGAGACAGGCCGATAGGGCTAGGGCCAAGTCAGTTGTCATCTTCGTCGTCTCTGCGGGGCTTTCAGGTCAGCAGTCCTTCTTCTTTGTGTAGGTTGCAGGAATTTGATTTCCTGGGTTCTGGGTCGCCCCTAAATACTAAATTTAGGGGTGTGTTTAGGTCAGGAGGGCAGTAGCCAATGGCTGCTGTCCTGGAGGGTGGCTACACCCTCTTTGTGCTTCCTCCCTGAGGGGAGGGGGGAACATCCCTAATCCTATTGGGGCAATTCTCCAAACTCAAGATGGAGGATTTCTAAAGGCAGGGGTCACCTTAGCTCAGGACACCTTAGGGGCTGTCCTGACTGGTGGGTAACTCCTCTTTGTTTTTCTCATTATCCTCTCCTGCCTTGCCGCCAAAAGTTAAGGCCAGTGGCCGGAGGGGCGGGCATCTCCACTAGCTAGGATGCCCTAGGGTGCTGTAACAAATGGCATGAGCCTATGAGGCTCCCCGCCAGGTGTTACAGTTCCTGCAGGGGGAGGTGAGAAGCACCTCCACCCAGTGCACGCTTTATTCCTAGCCGCAGAGTGACAAAGGAACTCTTCCCATGTGGCCAGAAACCTGGCTGGCATCTGAAAGTACTTGCCAATTCTAAAACTCCCCTTTTTCTACATACAAGTCACCCCTAAGGTGTCTCCTGGGTAACCCCTAAGGCAGGGTGCTGTGTAGGCAAAATGCAGGACATGTACCTATGTAGTTTACATGTCCTGGTAGTGTAAAACTCCTAAATTTGTTTTTACACTGCTGTGAGGCCTGCTCCCTTCATAGGGGCTGCCCATATACATTGTTTGAGTGGTAGCTGCTGATCTGAAAGGAGTAGGAAGGTCATATTTAGTATGGCCAGGGTGGTAGTACAAAATCCTGCTGACTGGTGAAGTTGGATTTAATCTTACTATTTTAGAAATGCCACTTTTAGAAAGTGAGCATTTCTCTACACTAAATCTTTCTGTGCCTTACAATCCACGTCTGGCTGGGTTTAGTTGACAGCTCCTTGTGCATTCACTCAGACACACCCTAAACACAGGATACTCAGCCTCACTTGCATACATCTGCATTTTGAATGGGTCTTCCTGGGCTAGGAGGGTGGAGGGCATGCTCTCACACAAAGGACTGCCACACCCCCTACTTGGAACCTGGCAGACAGGATTGAACTGAAAGGGGACCTGGTGCACTTCTAAGCCACTCTTTGAAGTCTCCCCCACTTCAAAGGCACATTTGGGCATAAAAACAGGGCCTCTGCCCCTACCAACTCAGACACTTCCTGGAGAAGGGAACCTGGACCAGAACCTGCATCCTGCCAAGAAGAACTGCCTGGCTGCTCAAAAGACTCACCTGTCTGCTTTCTGTGAAGGACTGCTGCCTTGCTGTTTCCCTGCTGCCTTGCTGCTCTCTGGCTGTGGTGAAGAAGTGCTCTCCAAGGGCTTGAATAAAGCTTGCCTCCTGTTCCCTGAAGTCTCATGACCAAAAAGACTTCATCTTAAGAAGAAGGACTCCTTGTGTGTCGAAATTCAATGCACAGCCTGCCAGAAACAACGCACAGCCTGCACTGCGGTGAAAGTTTCACTGCACGCCGAACCGGAACGACGCAGCCCAACTTCACAACGAGAAGATTGATGCTGCGCCAACGTAGCGACTGGAAATTCGACACATGGTCTCACTGGATTGACGCACAGCTGAGCTGGAACGACGCAGCCTGACTTCCAGAGAGGAATCCAAGCAGCGCCTGCCGTGCGGTAGAAAATGCGATCCAACACCTACCGGATCGACACAGCTCCTGTGACTTCGTCCTAGCAGTGCTGAAAATCCACACATCATCCCCGGGGCATCTGAAAACCCCTCAACCTGAAGAGAATCCACGACCGAGCACCGGAAATCAACGCACAGCCGTCCCTGCGTGAAAACTAAATGACGCATCGCTGTGTCCGGCCCGAGAAATTGACGCACAACCTTCTGTTTTCAAGCATCTCCTCTTCTGCCGCCCCTTTGCAGAGAATTTTCACACGAACCAGGTACTTTGTGCTTGAAAGAGACTTTGTTTTCTTTTAAAAGACTTAAGACATCTTTTATCACTTTTCAGTGGTATCTCTACATTTACTTATTACATCTTTGATCGTTTTGACCTGCATTTATCTAGATAAATATTATATATTTTTCCAAACACTGCTAGCTACCAGAGGGTGGGCACAGGATATTTTGGATGTGTGTGACTTACCCTGGCTAGAGTGAGGGTCCTTGCTTGGACAGGGGGTAACCTGACTGCCAACCAAAGACCTAATTTCTAACAATCAGCTTTTTCTGTTCATAGACTTTTAAGCATTGATCCACACAGAGTTTGGGTTGGTTGGGAAAATAAGGATAAAAATACAGTGGAGAGATTGTTCTTTCTGCGTCTATTCACTGTAAACTAAATATCTGTTGGAGTAAGCTGTCTAGGGGAAATATCCAAAGCTCTAACATCTGAAAGATGTTTAACAGAAATCAAACATAACAACATGGTAAGTTTAGCTGATTGCATCTTAAATAAAAGAACAACATTATTAGATCATGATAAAAAAAAGCTTAAAAACAATATTTGCATCACACAATGAACTATATTTTGGAACAGGAGGATTACAACATTTTACTCCCTTTAGTAGCCAGCAAATGAGTGGATGTTCTCCCACTGGCTTTTCATCGATGTAAGGATGGTTAGTAGAAATAGCTGATCTGCATAGTTTTATTGTTTGATAAGTTTTGCCACTGCTAGCTCTGCCACTAAGAAATTTACATTAAATACTATGGCGCTCATTATGACTTCGGTGGATGGAAGAGCCCGTCCGGTGAAGTTTCAATGGGGAGATTGCCGCCATTGTGGTTACCTCCCTGCCAGGGCCATTATGAGTTTCCTGCTGTGTCAGCGGGCGGAAACTCCATTTCTGCCTGCGGGCCCAGAGGGAAACGGCCTACAGCATTGTCTCCATCTCGTAATAGAGCTGTGGCAATGCTGTAGTGCGTAGGATGCACCAAGTGTATGGACAGTGCAGGGCCCCCCGGGGCACCATGCACCCCTTCTCCGCCAGCTGTTTCATGGTGGTGCTACCACCATGAAACCGCTGGCAGAGAAGGGGGTTGTAATCCCCAGGGTGGCGTTGCTTGCAGCGCTGCACTGGTGAATAAGGACCACCAGCACTACCAGACCATCATGGAGACAAAAATTGGTATTGCTGGTGGTCCGACAGGGGTGCTACCACCACGGTTGTAATGTGGCAGTCGGACCGCTGCATTGGTGTCGGTCTGACCGTGACCCGTCGTAATGAGGCCCTATATCCACTGAAAAGGGATTGATGTGTTTTCCCATACACAAGTTTGGCCATAAAGAACAGACTGATTTGTAAGTCTTTGATGTTCAAAGAGCCCATGACTGGTTGATGTAGTTAGAAGCTTCTGCTGAAATAAGGGAGGAAGGTTGGGAATTGGTGTTATTTTCCAAGCCAAAAGAGTAAGGGTATTGTCTAGAATCAGACTGTGAGGGTGGCCGAGAGGGTCAGGAGAAGATCTGGTTAGGAAGGTCGGAGGTCTGGAAAACTGATGGATAATTCCAGTAGGGGAGGGAATCACACTTTTGATTGCCTGAATGGCATTATTAGAACCAGAGATTTTGTCTAACTTGTGCTAGAACTCTGTTTCTCATGATAAAAGGAGGAAAAGAATAGTTCATTGAAGTTGATAAATCCTGTTTAAAAGCACCTTAGATAAGAGCTGTTGGATCAGCGCGCCAGCCGAAGAATCAAGGAAGTTCAGATAGGAAGCAAAGAGATCTATATGAAAAATACCCCATTTGCATTGAAGGTTTTCGAATACTGAGGGATGAAGCTTCCAGTAGCTGGGATCTCGAAGGTTTTGAGAATGCCAATCTGCCCCTAAATTCAAATATCCTGGAAGAAAATCTGCATAGAAAGATGTTTTGTTTAAGAAGCAAAAATCCCCAAATCTGTTTGCTAGTTCTGCTAATGGTTTGGATCTGGTGCCGCCAAGGTCGTTGATATATCGAATGGCTGAGATGTTGTCCATATGAAGAAGAATGGAGCAACTGACTCTGTACTTTGCAAGGCTTCTGATTTCAAAAGAGCCTGTAAGCCTCTACAAACAATTGATGTGCAATTTGGACTCCTCTAGTGACTAAAAACTCCCAGTCGAATTTGGTCAACAGCGAGCACCCCAACCCATGCGAATTGCATCTGATTCTAACACAAGATCTGAGGCTGCAATTCAGGCATCTAAATGGTCTATCCACTATTGTAGCTCTAGATGAGATTAGTTGTCTGAGTAAGCAAGACCTTTTTCTAAGTGAAAAAAATGTAATCTTTGAAGGGCCCGATAATGAAGAGGACCTGGGAAAATGGCTTGAATTGAAGAGGAAAAAAGACCCAACATTCCTGCCAGAGACCTGAGGGAAATTATCAAGCGGTGAAGGGTTTGCAGTATTTTGGATTTTATGGACTTTATTTTTGCGGAAGGAGTTTGCTACGTGGCTGAGTTTGAATTTATAAGGAAACCCAGAAATTCCCATTTTTTGGGAGGGAGAAAGAAGAGATTTTTCTCTGTTGATTAGAAAACCTAAATCTGGAAAGAGAGAACTCGAGAGATGAATATGATTCTGAAGAGAGAGAAGACTTTGACACATAATGAGGATGTCATCCAAATAAATAATCAGTCTTACCCCTTGAGCACTGAGGAAAGCAACAACTGGTTTTATCAGCTTGGTGAAGCACCAAGGGGCTGATGGAAGGCCGAAAAAGAGAGGAAAAATTATAAGTGTGGCCTAGCCATTGAAACTATAGATACTTTTTTTAAAAGTGGATGAAAGGGACGGAAAGATAAGCATCTTGCAAATCCAGATGAACCTTCCAATTGTATAAAAGGAGAGAAACTATCAGCATAATTATGCTTCCATTTTGAAGTGACGATACACTACAAAATGGTGTAAATGTTTGAGATTGATGACTGGTCTCATTTTCTTGTTTGGCTTTTGAACTAGAATGATAGAGCTGAGGAAACCAGAATGATCGAAATGACATGGAGAAGTCACTTCTTTTTGTAGGAGAGACTGAGGCCCTCATTACGAGTTTGGTAGTCTGAGGACTGCCACAGTGGAGGTGGCAGTTGCACTGCCACCAGCCCGGCGGAGAAGACCACCATAATATAAGCATGGCGGTGTTCCCAACGGGACCAGCCAATAGACCGCCAGTGCAGATGGACCGCCGTGGCCAGTGGCAGGCATCTCCAGTCTGGTCGGGACCATGTAACTGCCGAGCATATTACAAGGTTACACTCCGCATTTCAAGCACACAGACAGGTCCGGAGCCGCCATGGAACCTGAACTTGAAGTCTTCCCACTGCTCCTGATTGCCCTACAACTCCAGAACCAGTGACGGCAATGAAGACAACAACCATAAGTACACCCACCTACCACACATCAGATGGAAAGGCATTAGTACACACTCACACACAACACACACATGTGGATCGCGAGCAACGGCCACACACGCAAACTAACACCCGTACCAACACACATACACACACAAACAGAAAAGCAGGCACACAGAACAACCACAGAAAACTACACAACACCATCACAACACATCACATCGAGTAGAAAGCACAAGGAAACCACACAACACAGGCTGCAACACAATCACACCACATACACAAAACACACACATACCAAATCACACAAATACAACAAATCCATCACGAAGGAAAGGCATGACAAGTATGTCTCGATCGAGACCAACAGGTGGTTACTATTAGAAAGACAGATAAACAATTTATAAAATATGTACAAATAGGGCCAACTGGTCAGTCCAAATAGTCCAAGTGCCACCAGGCACATATGGCACTTGTGAGTGCCCCAGCTTGACTCCTGACCACAAAGTGGCCTCCACATGGTAGGGGCATCAAGGGGGCAGGCAGGCACCTCAGGGGTGATGTGGTGGTGGTTGAGGGGGGTTTGGGAGGGGATCATTGGGTTTGGGGGGAGGTTGGGTGTGGCTTTTGCATTAGTTTGTGGCTCCTTAGGTTTGTCCTTGGGAGGGGGGAGCTTAGGGTTGGGGGGGTTGATTTTTTGGCAGGAGGACGGGCATGGGCAGCACCAAGGAGGCAAGGGAGGGCTGGGGGGTGGAAGGGCTGGGGTTGGGGAGGGACCAGTGCGTTATGGGGAATCACAGGGTGGGAGAGTGGTAGGGAAGAGGGAACATTCATAAAGGAACCTTTTCTTAGGGAAACAAGGACTGTCATAGGAAAGCATTTGGGGGTGGAGGGAGAGGGATGTATGCTGGTCTGGAAGTGTGGTGACTGTAGGTATGACAGGACTAGTGGCTGGATCAGGGTGCGTTGGTGTTGTGCCAGGAGGTGTGAGTGGTGTAGTGTCCGTGAAGGAGGGTGTGGTGTGGGGTTCAGTATAGGGAGTCGATGTTGTTGTGTGTGCAGGTGGGTGTTGCATGTGTGCATGCCGGTGGTGGGTCTTGTGGTGCTTGTGTTTGTCACTGCAAACTGTGTCTGCTCAGGTGGATGAATTGTGGTCTGACTCTGTGCTCTTGATGGGCACGGGGGAAGGGATATGTGATTGGGCAGAGGTAGCTGGAGAATGGGAGGAAGAAGAAGGGACACTGGCTGCCATCAACAAGGAGGCCAGAGCCTGAGAGGATCGATGCAGGCCAGACAGGACACCGTGAATGCCTTCCAGGAATGCATTGCTCTTCTGTACCCGAGCTGCTATTCACGATGGTTGTCTGACCCACAGAGATGGACCTCAGGAAGTTAATAGCCTCCTCACTGATGGCAGCAGGGCTGACTGGGGCAGGGGCAGAGGGGCCTGCGGCGAAGGAGACGCCCACCCTCTTGGGTGAGCGGGCAACTGGATGGGAAGTCACTTGGAGGGCGGTGCTAGTGAGGGGGCTGGCGGACACAGATGGTACAAGGATGGTCACCGATGGGTCCGTCACCACTAGGGAGTGTCCACTGGAGGAAGAATCCGATGATGATGTTGAAGAACTGGTCTCCCCCTTGGCTCTCTCCATACCCTCTGTCCCACTGGGTCCCTCGGCCTCGCTGGATCCAGCCTCCTGGGTCCCATGGGCTTCCACATTCCCACTCGTCTGTGCCTCTTCTCCTTCGACAGATGATGCTAATGCACACAAAGGGAGAGAAAGAGAGGGGGCGAAAAAGGGAAATAGGGAAATGGTTGAAACCTAACTCTCATTGACATATATGAACATGTACATATCACACTTTACATCTTATGTCAGGGAATGGCATTGCCAAGGCACTCCAAGTCTGCCAATGCCTATTGCTCATGCAGAGCTGTAAGACTTAGTTTACATCAGATGTGCACACAGCTAGGAATATGGACATGTGGAGACTGTGACTTTGCTGTACTACTAGGATATGCCTAGAACATCTGACAATTCACATGGAGTCCTTAAGTTGTCACATCAGTTAGGTCCCTGGGCCATCATCTGAACTCATAGCACTCCATTTTAGTAAGGCCTTGTCTACACACTGACATCTAAATGAGCAGCACTTGCTGTACCATCAGCCCTCATCCTAGAGCCATTAGCAGTATCCCATTGTTGTGTCACAACAAATACCTTCTCTCTGATGGTGAGACATGATTGCATAGTCAGCTATCAGTCCAATACTATAGTCCCATTGAGGCCCTTCTTATGGAGGACATGTTAAGCCATGTTAAGCCAGACTCACACACAGTAAATGGCAGCTACTGTACCATGCCAATGGAAACACAGTTGCAGGAGGGGACTTATATAGATGGAATAGCATTGACAGCTCTGATACCAAAATGGATTTGCTTGGAGCTGCTCAGACAGACTGAATAGGGTGTCGAAACAGGACCACCCTTGTCAAGTTTAGAAGTGCACTTCACTAGCACTATTGCCTTGTCGCACTTACTCCATGGTTACCCTGTCAGGTTCATTGATACGAATTATCAATGTGCACCTTGAAGTGTACACATTCACAGTATGCCAGTATGCAGCCACCCAGTCCCATCCAAGGCCAGTGAGGTGCCAGTTTACAGTCAGTACTTACCCCCTTGTGGCTGCTGTGCTGCCCTCAAGTGCCCATCCACCTCAGGATAGGCTACCCTCAAAATGCGGCCATTAGGGCGGTCAGGGTCCAATGGGCACCCCTCCCTCATTGGGAGGACATCCCCAGCTGGACCTTCGCGATCTTCCGGGCCCAGCGTCTCTGGTCTTCCCTCTGCTTTCTGCAATGGGTGCTCCACCGTGTATGGACCCCCATGTTCCACATTTGGTTTGTCGATGGTCCTCCGAAGCCCCTTTTTCTGATGGGCCCTGACCTGGTTGGCTGACACAGACAGGATGAGAATGTGATTAGGAGTGCCTACCTACACCACACACACACACATTGCCATCCACATCTATCCAAATGGATCACACTCCATATATACATGCCCCCAGCATGCATGCACACCGTGGGCGGTATGGCACCACCACTCACAGCAACACACCCCTATTACACATGGCAATGGCATGGGGCTCACCTGTTCCTCTGGTGCCCCAAACAGCTGTCCTTTCAGGGGTAGGTCCCCTTCCACCAGTTTCTCCAGTTCTTCCTGGGTAAAGGCCTATTGCCTGCAGGGCGTAGCATAATGGCACCCACAGACAGTACACAGCAGCTCATGTAGTGGAGGTCTTGCTTG
Source organism: Pleurodeles waltl (assembly GCF_031143425.1). NCBI lineage: Eukaryota > Metazoa > Chordata > Amphibia > Caudata > Salamandridae > Pleurodeles > Pleurodeles waltl. The sequence continues at coordinate 930,820,813 of NC_090448.1, read as the reverse complement.
CAGGAGAGTCAGGGGTCAAGTGAGATAGTTGACTGAAAATGGCAGTCATGGCCGCCGCATACAGGACCGTCACCACCGGTGGAGATCATCATTGACCACAGTCCTCTATTGGCAGCAATGGCAACCAATGAGAAGTTACAAGACGGTTACGACCGCCTACCGCCATGACGGCATGAGCCGGAAGAATTGCATCACTTCCAACTGTTCTGTGCTGCTGGACAGGCAGCTGCCATTTTATGTCCAGTTAATGACTTTATCTGAGAAATGTAAGTGTGTCATGACACTGAAATGTCCCGATTAGTGCACAGGCCCATGTATGTATGTCATACGCTCCCACAAACATTTGGGATACAGCACATACATAACATGAAGTGAATATGCCGCTACATGCTGGCCCTTTGGCTGTTTTGCTACCAACATCACTGTCATATGTACATGCATGTCCCATGCAGGACACATATGTGCACAAGACCTCCACCATCACACATGTATTGGTTGACACATACCATGTACAGGACCAGTTATTGCCAGCATGCATGCCATCAATGACACTTCTACATACCCTATGTAGTTATTGTCACCCATTCAGTCATGACTGCATTGTTTATTGTGTATCACAATATATTGGACTGATAACATGTTTGACCTGCACATCACATGAACCAGTATTTCCCTCTCCATCCTAGATACCATGTAATGAGGGGAAGGAGGAATGAACCAGTGTACCGTCCGGTAGTCAACTTCCCCATCTTGGAGGAAAGACACATCGTGCAGACCTACAGATTGAATCATGTCACCATCATGGAACTCTGTACTCCATTGGATGCTGACCTACTGCCTGCCATCAGCAATCCCAGTACCATCCCTCCCATGGTCCAAGAGTTGTCAGTGCTGCACTTACTTGCCACAGGGTCCTTCTAGTTTACAACGGGCTTGGCTACAGGGATGTCACAGCTCATGTTCAGCTTTGTGTACTATCATCTTTCCAGAAGCACCTGGCAGGTACATCTAGGCCCATATTTATACTTTTTGACGCAAAACTGCGCTGGCGCAGTTTTGCGTCAAAAATATTACCGCCAGCTAACTCCATTGTGCTGCGCCGTGCGGGCGTCATATTTATACTTTGACGCACAGCGGCGCAAACAACAGGTGGGAGTCATTATTTTTGACGCACACCGCGGCGTCAAGTCGTAAAGGAAAATAACGTTAAAGCGGCGGAAATGACTGTGGGTCGATTTACGACACCGCAAACCGGATATGCGCTGTTTTTTTTTACGCAATAGCGTAAAAAAAAACAGCGAACACAGCCATTTCACCAGAAGAGAGCCAAAATGGATCCCAGATGCCACTCCAGACCCCAAGAAGATGACAGAAGACCAGGAACCAGCCAGGATGTCCCACACAAGAACCAGGACACTTTTAAGAAGAAAAGAAAGTGTCGCTTTAGTGCAGAGGAGCAGGAAATTCTGGTTAAAGAGGTGACGGAACACCAGCTCCAACTGTTTGTCACATCAAAGTTGCCAATCAGTAGGAGAGAGGCTATATGGCAACAAATTGTCGACAAGATTAACAGTGTGGCTGAAGTACGCAGAACAGTCATCGAGTGCAAGAAACGCTGGCATGACTGCAAGCACAGGACCAAGGAAAAGATGGCCAGGAACAGGAAGGCAGCACTGCAGACTGGAGGGGGGAGTCCAGCACACCAGGAGGCACTGGACCACATGTAGGAGATGGTCGCAGCAGTCATCCCTGAGGAGATCTTCACAGGGATTCAAGGACAGGACAGCGCAGACTACCAGGAGACAATGCACATGCAGGGTAAGTCGCATGGGGAATTAAAATGCACTAATGTCAACTGTGAGCAGGGGGGGGATACCGACCACTAAATGCATGGAAGTCATCTAATACATGGAGTGGCATGGGTAAAGGGGCACGGCAGGGGGGCATGGCCCATTCTGAGAAGACCTGGGGCACACCATTTCACAACACCAACAACAGTCCCATGGGGGCATGCAGTCATGCCAACGATGGAGCAAAGGGAAAGCCACGCAAGGAGGGAAGGCCACTACGTCAAACTGACATCCCGGCACACGTCAGCCAACATACCCCCTACATTAACTAGGGCCCTATTAACAACCTCTAGCCATACCGACAACTGGAATGTAACTGCGACAACAGGTGCCACTACCACCTCTGTTCTGTGTGCAGCTCAAGTAGCCAATGGCAGTAACCTCCCCATGGATCATACACACCTAAATTAGGGGGTGAGGATGACAACTGCAACAATCCCCCGAAACAAGACAAAGGCCCCAGTACTCTCATATGTCAATGCCCATAGTTTTCGCAAACATCAGCCAATGTAAACATCAATAGGAGCTACACAGCACTAAGGACACACCCATACTGCTCAGACAACAGCATTGAGGGGGGTACACATGGAACTGGTCACTGAAATACACCTGCACAGTCAGAGGAGGAAATAGGACACTGATACGATTATCAGGGCAATCCAATGTAACACACATTCCCCAACATCAGCAGGACACATTACCAATGTCAACATCCATTTCGGATCATAACATTGCCATGCATAGGATATGCCACATGTCAATTACATTTAAGTGGGTGTGAAAGATCAGAGATTGGGGCAGGTCCAGATTGTTAAGTGTGCTGCCAGGGCCATCAGAACACCCACAGCCAGTGAAAGGTCTCACCATGAGAATGGATGTACACGGAGGGTCGAGTAGGAAAGAAGGTGGCAATTCACTATTTGGCATAAACCAATACCTAGAGGCAATGAGGCTGACAAGTCTGATAACTCAATAACATACATGTGACACACAGATGGGCCATAGGCCTGGAAGAATGCCCATCTGAAGGACTGTAGAAATTAACACAAAACAAGATCACAAAGTGAATGCATCAAAAGGCAGGCACGTCACATCAAAATTGCCACAACACAGACACACTAATTGTACCCTGTTTCAGTGCAGAGGAAGATGGATCTCCTGCAGATATGCCTGTCCCAGATTTCCCTGATGACATGGATGACGAGCCGATAAACATTCCCCAGGAGACTATCCAAAAGGTCCTTGACACCCTCCAGAGCCCACCTTCAGTCACAAGGAGGAGCACAGAACAAGCAGCCATCGCAGAGGATCCACCCACCACCCAATTGTAAGACCTGCCAGCTCCAATACAGCTGAGGACTCAGACGACACTGGCACCAGCTTTGAGAGAACTGTAGTTGGAGTACAGCGGGAGCTGGCCAAGGAGGTGCGGGTGGGGATGCAAACTATGGCAGCCAGCCTTGAGGGGATGCGTTCGTGCATGATGTCATCTGCAGATCAGGCAGCAGCTATGCAAGCCCTAACATCCATCCTGCAAGGACTACAAGAAACTGTCAAGGAATTCACCACTGCAGTAAGGGAGTTGCCACAACACCTCGCACCCCAAACCTTCCACTGCATGCACGAATGCAATCATGACTCCCTCAGGGCCGACCTGGCTGCCTACCATCGTGATGTGGCTGCTATTCTCAAGAACCAGCAGACCCTCCTTGCTGCAGTACTGCCCTTAAGACCTTCACAGGGAGCAGCGACCGGGATGTCTGACTCCACGTCTTCTAACACTGAGGTGTGTGTTGCCCCTTCACAACCAACAACAACAAGGACAAAGCAGGCAACACACACATCAGAAGAAGAAGACATGGAACAGATCACATTCACAAGGAAAATGACCCGGAAGCACTAGTCCCTGCCACATGGCCCACATTTACCAAGGTCCTGCGCATTGTAACTTGCCAGTCTTGCAACAACTTTACTTGAGCACTGTTCTGCAAACCACTGAGGGGCATATTTATACTCCGTTTGCGCCGAATTTGCGTCGTTTTTTTTGACGCAAATTCGACGCAAAACTAACTCAATATTTATACTTTGGCGTTAGACGCGTCTAGCGCCAAAGTCCATGGAATTAGCGTCATTTTTTTGCGTGAACACCTTCCTTGCGTTAATGATATGCAAGGTAGGCGTTCCCGTCTTAAAAAATGACTGCGATGCTATTGCGTCGTATTTATACTCCCGGGCAAAAATGACGCCCGGGAGTGGGCGGGTCTAAAAAACCCGCATTTGCGCCGGATTTTAGCGCCTGGGTCAGGGCAGGCGTTAAGGGACCTGTGGGCTCAGAATGAGCCCAGAGGTGCCCTCCCCTGCCCCCAGGGACACCCCCTGCCACCCTTGCCCACCCCAGAAGGACACCCAAGGCTGGAGGGACCCACCCCAGGAACATTAAGGTAAGTCCAGGTAAGTATTTATTTTTATTTTTTTTGTGGCATAGGGGGGCCTGATTTGTGCCCCCCTACATGCCACTATGCCCAATGACCATGCCCAGGGGACAGATGTCCCCTGGGCATGGCCATTGGGCAAGGGGGCATGACTCCTGTCTTTGCTAAGACAGGAGTCATTTCAATGGGGGATGGGCGTCGTAAAAAAATGGCGCAAATCGGGTTAAGACGTTTTTTTTGCCTCAGCCTGACTTGCCCCATTTGTGGACGCCCAAACGCCATTTTTCCCTACGCCGGCGCTGCCTGGTGTACGTGGTTTTTTTTCACGCACACCAGGCAGCGCCGGTCGGCTAACGCCATTCAATAAATACGGCGCCCGCATGGCGCTTCAGAATGGCGTTAGCCGGCGCTAATTTTTTTGGCGCAAAACTGCGTTAGCGCAGTTTTGCGTCAAAAAGTATAAATATGGGCCTGAATATCTTGTCACCCAGCCCAGCAACTGTCTCTCTCCTACTCATTGCCAAATCCTGTCCCTCTGCACTGTCTGAAACATCAACCCCAGCATGTCAAAAGCATTTCCATAACCCCTTGTGTTGGATCCCAATTTAAAATGTGACTATAATGGACTCACAATCATGGACAATGTACAGATAGCACTACAGCACGTTTCAATAAATAGCACTTACATAACAAATCTGTCACTGGGTAATGTGACATATCAACTGTGAAGTAGATAACTGAAATATGCCTACTGTCAAATTACGTAGCTTGTCAATACAACTGTCCTGATAATATGTAGTCAGAGAATTCTGCACAGTGCCCATGATTGCATCATACTCTGCCCTTCCTGAGGGACAAATCGGATGAAGTGAGAAACCATACACCACCATGCTGTGTTGGACAGAAGAATGCTTCCTCAGGGGATAACTAAGTCATCAAATAGTGGCGGCAAAATGTTGTAAACATGCAAAAATAACACAATAAACATGCCACACTAATCTAAGTAAACACTAAAAAAACTGCACAAATGAAGGTGTCTGAGTTAACATACAAATAGGTAATCATGCCGAACTGTGTCACAAATGATGTATAAGGGTCATGAAGACAAGAATACAAGATTGCCAATGAGATCTCATCTTATAAGGGTGTGCATGATCATCACACTGCAGTCAGACCTAAAACTGTTTCCCCAATATCAAGTCTGGAAGCACTGTTAGTGACTTTGAAAACACACTTATCAACAGAAACACATTGGGATCCATATTAACTGTGATTGGTGGTTGCAACAAAGGGTCGACACTTTGCAAGGTAGCTCTGGGCTAGCTGCCAATCGTACAGCTCAATTGGGATTTGTTTGTAGCATAGGACACAGATGTTATAGTACAAAATTGATGTACACTGAATCCAAACCCACGATCAAGTACCATTCAAAACATACTATTAAGTGTTAACCAAATATTTATTAAATGCTAATCACAGATGAGGAAACTGAGGGAAAAATCTTACCTACCCTAATCTACCCTGACTACTCATTACCCACAACTGTCCCTAACTAACCTAAGCTACACTTACTTATCACAGGTAACAAAACGTTCTAAACATCTACCCCCCGCCCCCCTTATGAGACGGGACACATGGAGGACAACACATACTAACCTAAACACATACTATACTATCCTATACAAATATATATATATATATATATATATTTTTTTTTTAACACACAAGAACCCCAACATAGCCCCCCACCCACCCACCCACACACTTAATAAGTAAAAATAGAAAGAATGAGGACCCCCCCACCCACTAACACTAACTAAACTAACAGCCTATACTAACCTAACACTAAGCCCCCAAGCCCACTAACTATAAGAACAAGGAAAGAGGAGGGAGGGGAGGGAATCATGTCCATCAAAAAAGTGTCTAGAGGTTGGCCCTCCGGAGTGTCCTCTTAATGGACTTAACCCGCCGGTTAATGTGCTGCACGTCCCGGCTCAGATGGCTCAACTTGCGCAGCACTTTGTCCATCTTATGTTCCAATCGGTTGAAGGCTGCAGGGTCAACAGATGGAGCAGTGCCAGTCTGGGTACCGGTGGAGGAGGTCTGTGTGGGTGTGGTGCCAGGCCTAGTGGGCTGTCCTGCACCAGTGGCAATACTGGGGCCAGGAAGTCCAGCAGATGTTGGACCAACAGTGGCAGCTGTGGGTGGGGCCACTTGGCTCATATTGGTGGTTGTGCTGGTGGTGGCTGTGGTGGGCAAAGTAGGCCCACCCTGTGGGAAGGCTCTCCATGCCCCGGAGGCCCGTTCATGGCGATATCGCTGGGCCATCCTCCGGAACCCCGACTCCACCAGCAGGATGTGCTGATATCGCATGGCCCGGCGCTGAAATTCACAGACCTGGTCTCGAGTCATGTTAGAAGCTGTGGTGACAAATGCAGATATTCTACATTAGTAACTGCATTGTGTGAAATGGCACAGCAAGTTAATCAGACATTACATCTACTGTACTTGTAACAGCTCATATCACAATACAGAGCATTGAATGTCCCTGATGAAGTATATGGCAGGCCAGACTATAAAGGTCACATCACACAAAGCACATCCATAACCTACAAGATGGGTAATAACTGGCTTTGACTTGCAATCTGAGTTCTGCCAGTTATCATCTAAGAATCATGCTGCATATCCTCCACCAAGACCTGGGCTACAAATGTCAGTGTACGGAAAGCAAAACTAAAGCCACATGGTCTGCAAGTTGTAACTGGACTTGCCAGTATCGTACCAAGTGCCAAACCTGAGTGTGTATACTAGTTTGCAACCAAACTGTCACTTATTCACATGTATTTGTAACATACTTGTAGCATCAGTACTAGGTACCCCATTCACAAACCCATGGCCGTGTTTGAGGGGGGGCGGTGGATACACAACTATAATTTTCCAACAACATGTACACCGAGGAGTGTATAGGAAACTCCACACATGTTTGTCTCTACAGACACACCACAGGTAAGGTCTATCTACAATTAGGAGTCAGCAAACCCTAGAGCACTCATAGGGTCAGACATGTCAGGAAATGCAGAACTTGGTACACAACATATACTTCCAGTGAGGCCTGACTTACATCAGACACAGAGTTGCTAGAACACCCATGATCATGAATTGCATGCACACCTAGGCCATTGCACTCAGGTTCCACAGACTTGTTGCACTACATGTGGAAGTACATGCTGCTAGGAGGTTCTACCTACTGTTTCAAAATAACGTAGGTAAATAGGGAAGCAGATGTCTATTGGAAAGCTATTTGCTGTACCAAATTTAGAGAATGTGGGTCTGACAGGCTGGCTAAATTGGGGCTGACTTCCATTGCGACTCTTGGTGATACAAGTGTCATACATATGACTAACCCCTGTACTCACAGTGGGGCCTACAGGGATGTCCTACAGTCCCTACATGATACCATTGGATACGCATTGGCAAACTAAAAACATGTGAGAACTGCATTCCCACTCATGGAAGAAGAGAAAAGCTTGCCCAACGCATCACACCTTGCTATGCGTCCAACTCACACGAGTCCATAACCAGCAAACACAACACATAACAGACATATCAACACTTACTGGAGTGGTCGGGGTCCTTAAATGTCGCCACCTCTCCCACAGTGTAGGGTGCCGGTCTACCTGTAAGGTATGGAAGGAAGAAAAGTGCTCAAAATCTGTGCACAGTGCAACAATTTCATAAACATTTACAATGTGTAGGCTGAATAAGGAAATGGCAGCCATTCAGTCATGATGGTACTGCATCTGATATATCACGCCCAACTTGTACATAACATGGGTCTCCTGTGACCGTTACACACATATCTGCACACATACATTGGCCCCAACTAGCATGTGGTTGCAAACATGCCCCATAATTGGTGAGCACTAAAAAATATGGAGTGTAATCGTCTCATCATGTGCATCCAAGAGAGATATCCAAAGCCTGGTTACTTGAGGACTGCATTACCAGTCAAACATGCCTTGTGGCCATGACACATTTATTGCACATAGGCCCAATGTACAGAGGGAGGGGCAGGGACTTTTGTAAGCCATCCTGTTGTTACATATAGTCAATTGATGTGGCCAGCTATGGTGATTTGCACCAACCATGGAGATGTGAGGCCATGTGCATACACTTGGACTGCCATCCATATTTTGATTGTGGCTCAACTAATTCCAACAAACATCTCAAGATGTTACCTGAGGGCACCTTACACCTTTTCACAATGTTTTCAAATCAAGAACTGACATGTATCCAAAAAGATCAAGGAACACAATAATCCCACACATTCATAGTACTTCTGTGAACGCTTTCCTTCCACACTCACCAGACTCACATGAGACATATGACTGAGCCACTTTGCTATTATCAATTGACGTGAAGGCAGCACTCATTTTCAGCATCATGTAGTGATTCTAAAGTCAGTCTAGCAATTGCGTCAACATAGTTGGCCTAAATGTTGGTACATCTGTACTTCTCTGTCAATAGTACCCTATATAGACATGATTGGCTCATATTTTGTTAGCTGTTCTGACAAAAAGGCCACACCAATTTCCTTCATGGAAAAGTAACCTGTAAGTTTGCTGAGCACGTGCTATCTGACAGCTAACAATTGTGATCCTTGCCATAGTGCATCAATGATCCCCTTATATTTCCCCAGCATTACACACAGTCAGCAAGTTAGCTGGCAGACATTGTACTAATCCCCTGATGTCACAACAGAGCATTTAATCGTGCACATTAACATGAGTCGTACTCACCAACAGTGCCACCAATCATGATTCCCAGGTGGTCCAAGAGATCCTGCTCCCTGGTGATGAGGTCAGCCCACCGGTGCTTCAGCTGGTGGTCACTCCTCTGGCTGGCATACACACGCTGCAGGTGATGCAGAACCATTCCCCACCAGATTCTGCGCGCCTCTGTCGGATACCCCTGTATCACCCTGCCTGGATCATGAGCGGCAAGAAATGTGTCACAAGCCAGATGAACCCCCCCAACTCCTCTTCCCCCATCCTGCCAAGACGTGGCCTACCAGACATACTTATAAGTGAAATGGAATAGGGGTAAAAGAAATAGAAAGGGGAAAAGGGGGAAAGTAGGGGTACAAAGACAGAAAAAAAGTAAACATAAACACTAAAATAGCCCAACTATCCCCAAACTAACACTACCCACAACAGACTCCCACAAACAAGAAAAACACTAGATAAATGGACAAATGTAGACAAAACACAGTAGTACAGTATACACCAAAAATATTTATTTCACAAATTGACAATATAGATAGCACACAGGACAAAAAGAGCACAAAATCTCAGGACAACACTCTCTGCACAGCCACACAGTCTAGAAGTATCATAGACTGCAAAGTGAAAGTACACCCACTGTACATGATCTGTAAACAGGATATCCTATAACATCACTTCCTGTATGAAAAGTCCTGCCTTTTTCGCGTTATGCGTCATTTTTTGTTTCAGAAAACTGTATTTGCGTAATTTTTTTGACGCACAGACGTAAATATTAACCCGCTTCCACATAACGATACATGGACTGTACAAATATCTGGATGCAGGCTAAATTTCACTCCTGTGCGTCCAAACAAATGACGCAAATACAGTTTTGGTTGTCAAAAAATTACGCACAACGCTAGGGACGTCAAAATTACAGTGCATTAACTGATATGGGCCATTTTTACTTGTTTTTTGGTTATTTTACATTTGGGACACATCAGAGATTGGCTAATTGAAGACAGTATGGTGTTGATGGTGTATGTTCACATGTGTGACATCATACTGCAGTGGAACATGATCCACTACTCCCTTCACAGTATTTTTACAGTTGGCTGACGCAATAGATGGTCATAAGTGTGGCCTACATATATGTGTTGCACAAATTGGGCATGTTTGGCATAAGGAGAGTTAGCAATGTGACGCACATATGTACAATACCTAAATGCCTTTGGCTCAAATTGTGTGCTTTGACAACTAATGTGTTGGTTGACCAAGTGTGTGTGTATCACATGAAGCATAATTGTACATAGGGTTGTATGAATGTGACGTCCATGTGTCCAATCCTTAGATGAAAGTCATATTGGAAATGAGCGAGGGCATGTATTAGTCATACATGTAACAACACCTGTAAAGTGTACTTCCAAGTTTTAGGGTCACGTAGACAGCACATGTGACATAGCATGAACCAGATGGATGGCAGACGCTTGTTCATGTCATTGGTCCACATTTTCTACATCCTATGTCCTAGAGTATTGGTAAGAGCTTCCTAGGCACTACTTGGAGAATCCCACAGTGAGTCATACACATGCATTGAGGAAGTGGGTACCATGTTGTTTGCACAGACAGACAAGGGTGAATCTCAAATGTATGATGACACCACAGTTGAGGCCATAGAAGTGAGCCCCAACTATCAAGTGGCTGTGGTGGACCAGCATACCAGACAGCATCGTCCACTTATTTCCAGTGATCAATTGCACATAGGTGTCTTGTTCATGTGTGTGGTCCAATGATGATCCTGTATATTTTTTGGGGTGTAATTTGTCACAGTTCGGTCCAGGACTCATCATGAGTCAGTGGCAGCTATTCCTGTATCTACTGAGTATCCTTGGTTGATCAATGTGAGTAAAGTAGATGTGGACATGTGAACCAACATGTGGATGGTCCCACCCTGTCACTAAAGACGTGTAATGAGACAGTCAACAGGGCAACCTTGGTGTGCTGAGTGAGATAATGTCTCAGGTGTCATGTTCCGGCAGGTGTCATTACAACATTTGTACACAGGTTGGCCTCTGCACTTCCCACTGCATCTGGGAACATCATAGCCTCTGTGCTGATTATTCTCGCAGCTATTCACCACACACGGCTCATCACTATGTTGTGCGCACTGTGATTCTGTGTGTGAACTGTCATGGTCCTGACATTTGTGTATTATTCATGGACATTATCACAGGTTGCTGGTTGTGCTGAAAGCCCCGTACCCAATCCCTGCCTACGGCCCTGGGACACTGTCACACTTTGTCATTCATGCATAAATGCAACCCAGACAAGGGATGGGCCATGAATTTTGCTTTTCCAAGAGGATGTAACTCAAATGGTACAGTTAAAAGGCAGATGATGCTATACAATGTATTTGGGTATGCATGGAAGAAGCCCATGCCCAATGCCCCCTGATGAATGAGAGGTTTGCTAACGCAAGTGTGGTACATATGTAGACACAGGGATACTTTAGTGTGACGCACAGACAGTTGCCAGTCAGGCTGACAGAATGCAAGGTGATTCAGGATCCAGTTACTTGACAAGTTACGTAATCAGTGGTCTGACTGAGACTGTTTGGAGGACAAACTAGACAGCTGACATGTTAATCTGTGTACGTCCTGTGTTTTTGAAGGTGACAAATGAACCCAAGGGCTGTGTTACACGGCTTAATTAGTATCAATGCTTGACGGTGTATTTGACATATTGGCAACTCCTATGCTGTTCCAGGCATCATCAGGGGCAGTTCTTTTTTAAATGGATGGTGTGCATGGAGGTGATCACAGGTGTGGGCTGCATCTGTTTCTCACCAGTCCTGTAGGGGAGACTTGCATTCTAAGGGCCAACAGACATTTTCACAAGGGGAAGCAATCTACATGTGCTAATAGGGCTTTGAAACTAGAAGACAGTGTATAAATTGACCTGACGTCCTTGCAGTCAGATGTTCTATGACAATGGCATACCATAGGAAAGGGTGCAGCACACTGGTTTGCTAATGTTGGTCTGTGTGTGTAGAGGAGGTAATATCAGGGTACACATCTTAGTATTCCAGGGACCTCTTCCGACAGGTGTGTTGTGACCAGGTGCATGGGAAGGCCAGGAGTTAGGAAATGGGCTGACATGTACATGGAATGTCATGTGCACAATGCTTGTCATATGTGTGGCACTTGTGCTGTCTATGTTCTGCTTCTAGGGAACTCTAGTCACAGATAGTCCTTGCAAAGATTGGATACAGTTGGACTTACTGCTGTCAAGAGTCTGGTCAGGCATTCCTGTTACTGATGCCAAAGCACATTGACTGCCTCATGTATGAGGCTTGTTTTCCCCTTATTGAGTGATGGTGTCTTAGTTGTGTGCCATATGCTGCGTTGGACCTTGATTTCAACATGTATGTGTGAAATTGTTGTGGTCCTCTGCTATTGGCCTTCAAAGGCGATATGTACATGATGTATGTCATTAAGAGTGTGTGTGTATGTGACCATTGTATGTTAGGCATCACATTAGCTCTGGGATGTTCCGTGTCATACTCAGTATCTCAGCAATGCTCCATGAGGCAACACTCTTATTCTGATAAGTAGAGATGAAGGTGTGCAAACAGGAATAGCCAGACCATGAAATGGTGATTAGAATAGGTGTTTATTTAAATTTGTTAACTAAAGTGGTGAAGGTGATCATATTCAAAAGAAATTATTTACGATCTGTTGCCGCCTGCGTATACCAGTGGCTGCGTTCTGTAGTTCCCCCTCCTGTTGCAGGCCAGCATCCTCCTCTTCCTCCTCTTCAGGCATGTGTGGCTCTGGTTCCAGGAGGGGAATGTTCCTTTTGATACAAATGTGCAATATTGCACATGTGAGGATGATCCTACAGACCATCTCTGGGGAATATAGGAGGCTACCACCAGTGATGTTGAGGCAGCGGAACCTTGACTTGAGGATGCCAAAAGTCCGCTCGACAATGCTGCGTGTCCTCCTATGGGCGTCGTTGTAGGCACGCTCTGCAGAAGTACTTGGGTTGCCAAATGGTGTCATGATCCATGGCTGGATGCCATACCCCTGATCAGCTGCAAGAGAAAATGATTGGGATCATGTTGATGTAGCTGGCACTAATGAAAAGACCTTTCATGGCAGTAGTTGTCTTGTGTTGTCTGTGACTCTTTTGTGTACTAATGTGGCATCCTATGCTTGTAGAATGTACCATCTGCATTTTGTTGTTTCCTTGGCTGAATGAGTGTTTGTCTGCTAAACGTTTGTCAGCAGTATGTTTTGGGATTTGCAGTACAGTGTGCTCTCCCTAGCATTGTGACTTGTCATGCAGGTGTCCGTGTGTCTTCACTGGGGGTGAGATGATAGTTCCATGCACAGTTAAAATTGACAGTGTTGTTAACACGTTCATATCAATGTACCCTGGACATCCCATACCTTTAGACTTATGCAATGGATTAATGTAAAGGTCATTGGGACACTTACAATTTGCAAGGTGACATTTAGGCAACCACACTCATTGACGTCTTAACATTAGGCTGTACAGTAATTTCCGATGTGTGGCAGGTTCAATGGTGACTTAAGAAACATGGCTAGCGATGTCACGACCTCAGTGTGTTCCTGTTCACATTTTGCTGTTGTGGTGTATGTGTTGTGTGTCCTAGAGGGTTGCTGTGCAGTGTGTATATAAGTAGGTTTTTGTACTTACCAACAAGTAGTCCATTGCCATACCGTCCATCCTGGAAGTGTTCATTGATGGTGCAGTGATGGAAGACGTATGAGTCATGTACACTCCCAGGATATTTAGCGACGATGTTGGTGAGCAATCCCTGGTGATCGACTATGGCCTGCACGTTGATGGAATGTGTGTGCTTCCTGTTGCGGTAGAGGTGTTCAGTTGCAGCAGGTGGCACAAGGCGTACATGTGTGCAGTCGATTGCACCAAGGACGTGTGGGCAGCCACTGATGAGGTAGAACCCCTGTTTTGTTTCCTGCTGCTTCTGCAGTGTGTTAGGGAAGCAGATGTAAAGGGGTGTCAGTCGAATGATGGCATCCAGTACTTTGGGCAAAAAGGCGGAGAATGATGGTTGTGATATTCCGCCAACCAGGGCACCAGTTGTTTGGAAAGAGCCACTTGCCAGCATATGAAGTACAGTAAGCAGCTTTGTTTCTGTTGGGATGGTGCGGGGTGTCACCAAAGTGGGGGCCAACTGCTGTTCAATGTTTCGCAGCAGCTGCTGAATGGCCTGCCAGTTCAACCGGTACCTCTGGATGATGTCGTGTTCCCTGAGGCCCTGAAGGGTGGTTCTTGGGCGGAATATCCTCTCCTGCCTTCTGCGCTGCCTTTGGGGTCCCTGTAGGTGTTGTTGTAGGTGCTGTTGTTGCTGCTGGGCTCTGCGTCTGCGTGCACGCTGGATTAGTATCACCTCCATGGCTCCCTGTTGCTGCTCTGCTGCTCTGCTGTTTGTTCTGTGTGTTCTGATTAAATATAGGTGTGTTTGCCCCATTTTAACGCCTGCCCTGACCCAGGCGTTAATTTTTGACGCAAATTGGGCTGTGCGTAATTTTCTAGCTCCGCCTCCCGTCCGTGCGTCATTTTTGCCCGAAAGCATAAATACAACGCACGGCCCTTTAAGCCATTTTTTGGATGGGAACGCCTACCTTGCATATAGTTAACGCAAGGCGGGTTGCTGCATCCAAAAAATGACGCACACAGCGGAATTTTGTCATCCGCGGGCGTCAAAGTTTAAATACGGGGCAACGTTTGCGCTGATTGTGCTCCAATTTTTTTCCCGCACAATCGGCGCAGGCGGAGTATAAATATGCCCCCTAGTTTCTCCAGCCTGCAGATTTGGCCACTGTGAAGGCAGGCTATGAGCTGGGACACATCCATCACATAATAGGCCAAATCCATTGATGGCACCCATATTGCTTTGGTTCCTCCAAGTGTCAACGAACAGGCCTATCAGAACCGGAACAACTTCCACTCTATAAACGTGCAGGTGGTGTTCTTAGCAGACCAGTATATCTCCCAGGTGACTGCCAAGTTTCTGGGATCTGTCCATGATGCCTGCATAATGAGGTACAGCAATATCCCAAACGCAATGGCACGTCTACAATAAGAGAGGGCTTGGCTAATTGGTAGGTATCTGTGTGGATGTGTGTCTCTGTTGTTGCACCTGTCAACATTATCTTCCATGTGTCTGTATCTGGTTTCTAACAGGTCCTGCCTCTATTCACACTAGACTCTGGATGTCCTAATCTTCCCGGGCTGTTGACACCAATGAGGTAACCTGCCTCCGATTAAGTGAGGCCCATGGTAGGATGAGGCATGTGATTGAAAGGGCATTTGGACTACTCAAGGCAAGATTTACATGTCTTCTCGTCTCGGGAGGTGCCCCCCTCTACAGTCCCCAAAAGGTGTGTAAGATAGTTGTTGCCTGCTGCATGCTCCACAATCTTGCCCTCAGACGTCACATCCCATTACTGGCAGATGAGAAGGTGGCTGCTGGACCTGTGGGTGGTGATGGACACATGGAGAGTAATGAGGAGGCAGATGATGATGGTGGAACTGAGTCCAGGACAAAGTTGGTCAATGAGGTCTTTCAATGACCTACAGATATCGCCCACAGGTCCAACCTCTGCCTCAACACACACTCTGGAGACTCAGAAGAATCCACAAACCTGATGGAACAGCTTCATTTCAAGCTACATACCAGCCCGACATCCACCAACAAGGGAATCCTCATCTACTGCCCTCCCGGACCACATACTCCCTTTGCCGGCCACATCACGGACTGCATCTTCGCACAAGCCATCGCAGCCACAAACTACACCCTGCTGGGAGACCTCAACTTCCACCTCAAAAACCTACAAGACCCCAACACCGCATCCCTCCTAGACATCTTCCACAACATAGGACTCCAACAGATCGTGACGGAGTCAACACACTCAGCAGGACACACCCTCGATCCCATCTTCACAACAGGAACCTCCGCCATCTTCAGTCACACCACAGGACTCCCATGGACTGACATTGATGCATCCATTTCACCTTTAACACACCCACCATCATCAAACCCCAACACCAAACATCACATAGAAACTGGACAAGAACAACCGACGATCAGCTCACCACCGCCGCCGCCATCACCACCCCCCCATCGCACACAACGACAACCCAAACACCGCAGCATGCACCTTCCACAAATGGATCACCGACTGCGCCAACACCATTGCCCCCCTCAAAAAGAACAACAGCACCAACGCAAAGAAAGCCAGCTGGTTCACCCCAGAACTCCAAGAATCTAGACATACTTGTCGCCATCTCTAGAAAATCTGGAGAAACACCAAATCCACAGAAACCCATAGCAACTTCAGAGCTGCCACCACCGCACAACCACCAACTCGTCAGAAACACTAGAATGAAAGCTATACAAGACAGAATTTCCTCACATGCACACAACAGCAAGGAACTCTTCATCATCATCAAGGAGTTCGCCAAACCCAACAGTGAAACAACTGACATCCCACCCTCCCAGGACCTCTGTGACAGACCCAACACCTACTTCCATCGCAAAACCAAGACCATCTATGACAGTTTCAGCAAGGACAACCTTCGCGCAGAACCCCCTCCACCTAAATCCAACACCAACAAGCCAACAATCACCACCTTGACCCCCTTCACCACTGAAGATACGCTGAGAACAATGAGGTCCATACACTCCGGGACCCCCACGGACCCATGCCCCCACCACATTTTCAACAGAGCCGCAGACACCATCGCTCCCAAGCTCCGCTTCACCATCAGCCGCTCACTAGCTGCCGCCATCTTGCCCGACGACTGGAAACATGCAGAGATCAAACCCCTCCTCAAGAAACCCTCGGCAGACCCCGACCTCAGAAACTTCAGGCCCATCTCCCCATTCCCATTTCCTGCAAAAGTCATCGAAAAAGCAGTCAACAGCCAACTCACCACGTTCATAGAAGACCACAATATTCTCAACATCTCCCTATCCGGATTCAGGAAAAACCGTAGCACCGAAACAGCCCTCCAGGCCGCAACAGATGACATCCACTCCCTGCTGGACAAAGGAGAGATGACAGCACTCATCCTCCTAGACCTCTTGGTGGCCTTCGACACAGTCTTCCATCGAACCCTGATAGGAAGACTCCACGAAGCCGGCATCAGAGACAAGGCCCTCTACTGGATCCAATCCTTCCTCTCTTGCAGAATTCAATGAGTGAGACTCGCCCCCTTCCTTGCAGACCCCACATCGACCACCTGTGGAGTGCCCCTGGGATCCTCCCTCAGTCCCATGTTGTTTAACGTCTATATGGCCCGCTAGCCACCCTCGTCAGAAGCTAGGGAATCAATATCATCTCCTACGCAGACGACACCCAACTCATCCTCTCCCTGTCCAACGAACCCAACTGTCAACACCAGGACAGTGCGCGCTCTACGGGCATCTAGAATGCAAAAACCCAACACTCGCAAGATAATGTAATTCATGCATTGTGATGATATGTTATTGTTTAACCTTTTGCATTGCAGAATTCCATCCTAAAGATTCAATTTTAAGGTGCTTATAAATACTGTACATTTGAAATGTATTGCTGCAGACATTCAGAGTGTGTTAGGGTGTGGTCCCTTTCCTAGGCCTTCTAGAGACTTTCCCTGCAACATGCCTGGGCGTGGTTCTAGGCTGGGCCAAGACTCTATAAAAGAGAGTCAGCCCAACTTCCAGTGCTCACTATTCAGAGGTCCAGGTGCAGAGCAGCAGCTTCTTCCTGAGCTCCTGTCCCGGAGGCCTATTTGGATTTTCCAGTCTTCTGCACTCATCTCTCATTGGTGATCACTGTTTCCAGGCAGTAAGACGGTGTTTGGACATTTCCCAACACCGTAATTGAGAATTTTCATATTCTTGACTTTAATTCTTAAATGAATAACAGATTACTTGTGCGCTGCCATTTTTTGACATTTGTATGGTGGTTTGCAAATAGGGAGGACTCGCAATTTATTCCATAAAGATTTGACTTTGTTATTACATTGTTGTTCACTGCGCGCTGATATTTCTTGACATTTACATGATGTTTTACGAGTTGGCAAGACGTGCAACTCGTTTCATGAGCATTTAACTTTGTTGTTCATTGCGCGCTATCTTTTCTTGACATTTACATGGTGGCATTCGAATCGGCGAAACGCGCAATTCACTTCTCTTGTTCATGCTGTTCATTGTGCGCTACCATTTTCTGGCATTTACATGGTGGCATTCGAATCGGCAACACGCGCGATTCTTTCCTTAAGTGTTTTTTCATGTTATTCATTGTGCGCTACCATTTCTTGGCATTTGCATGGTGGCATTTGAATCGACAAGACGCGCGATTCTTTCCCTGAGTGCTTTTCATGTTGTTCATTGTGCGCTACCTTTTCTTGGCATTTGTATGGTGGAATTTGAATCGGCAAGACGCGCAATTCTTTCCTCGTGTATAAATAATGTAAATTACTGTGCACTACTATTCTAAAACATTTTCTTGGTAGCATTTCAAGTTAACACGTTGCGTGATTTATTCCTTGAATCTACGTTGTGTGATTTCATGGTGCACATTCCTTTATTGTGTTTAATACTCATATAAAAATCTGCAATGTGCGCAATTCACTTCGCAATGTTTTTTTCTGAGAAGAACACAGCAATACCAGAGTTCTAGATGTAATGCTGTGTGTTCCTGAGATGTATTCTTAAAAGGAGATTCATATGGTTGTTTAGAAATTGCTCAGAGTGTTTCCTGATTCTCATGCTAAAGAAAGTATTCAAATCTGAAAGTCCTATTTAACTTTTCCTGTTTCCTCCTCAGGTATTCGGTCATCTAAAGCCTAGTCAGTTTTAGGACTTTTCTAGGGTTGTTCATGTTTTGTCGGAAAAAAGACGAAGCTTAGAGTTGTAGCATGGTACTGAATTCATGAGATGTAATTTTGATGTTGTGTTTTAACCTTTTGCTTCCTACAGGTCTCCTTCCCAGCTGTTCCCGTCCTAATCCCCTTTTCCCCACTTGGACTCTCTTAGACTCTGTGATAAATCTAATCAGAGTATTGGAGCTGTCTTGTGGTGGAAGTGTTGGGAACGTGCACAGACCCCGAGGATCTGGTGACTCTGACACCAACAAAGCCAGACACAACTTCCACGAAGGCATGGATGCAGCCACCAACTGGATGAGAAACAGCTGCCTTCAACTCAATGCAAACAAAACAGAAGTACTCATCATGGGCCCTCAACCCAATGCGTGGAATGACGCCTAGTGGCCTCCCACCCTTGGAAACCCGCCCACCCCCACCAGTCAAGTCTGCAACCTCAGAATCATCCTGGACTCCAACCTCAGCACGAACCATCAAAACAACTCAGTCACCTTCACCTGCTTCTGCACCCTCTGCCTCCTACGAAAGTCCTTCAAGTGGATCCCTCTTGAACATAGAAAGACCGTCACACACAGTCTCATCACCAGCAGACTGGACTATGGCAATGCGCTGTTCGCCGGAATCAACAAGACACTCACCCACAAACTACAAAACATCCAGAATGCTGCTGCCAGACTGGCCCTTGACCTACCTTGACACTGCCACATCTTGCAACACCTGCATACACTGCACTGGCTTCCCATAGGGAAAAGAGTCACCTTTGAGATCCTCACCCACGCACACAAAGCCCTCCATAACACCGGACCAGCCTACCTGAACCAGTGACTCAACCTCTACGTACTCCACAGGACCCTTCGCTCAGACCAGCTCTCTCTCGCAGAAGTACCCCGCATCAGGAAAACCAGAACAGGAGGACGCTCCTTTTCCTACGTTGCAGCCAACTCCTGGAACGCCCTCCCTGTCCACATCAGACAAACCACCTCCCTCCTCAGCTTCACGAAGGAACTGAAGACATGGCTTTTTTAAGAACAACCTCACTGGTATACGCCACACTTCCCCCTTTCGCTCAGCACCTTGAGACCCTAACAGGTGAGTAGTGGCGCTATACAAGCACTGATCAATTGATTGATTGTATGTTATCTGTGAGATTTTGCAAATGACAACTTAGCACTTGGATACAATGAAATGTCCATTGTGGCCAGGTTTATCAGTGGGGATGCCACATTCACCCTTCCCATGTGTGGCTGATGAAGGACAACTGATTGTATCTCTGGAACAGTGTAAGTGGTCAACACACTGCCATTTTGACCATTTATAGGTTGACAGGTTTACATCTACTTGGAACAATCCTGTTATTTGCAATGTGTCATGTCATGACACTATGGTCTATGGACTGTATGAAGAGTTTCATCACATATTCTACCTGCTGGTTGAGGCATTGATGCCAAGTTGTGTCTGCATACATTTGGAGGTGTTGTTTACAGCCTATTCCAAATGCCAACTACATGTTTTTGGTTATGAATTATTGTATTTTGTGATGTAGATGTGCAATGTGATGTGCCTTGTTTCCTAGGTATATGACAATGGCCATCACAGCAAGTTCCTGCTTATTGCATAGGGTGCCACCTTGACTCACATCCTGATTTGTGCCCCTTTGTTTTTACTGATTGGAGTACTGGGTCTACTCTGGTATGTGGCTGGGCTACTGACTTTCCTTTGATATCACTAATACACCATCTGTGGTGTCCTACGTTCCCTGCAGAGGATGCATACCTCTACTGTGACTTGCACTGGATGTGGGTTGATGGGTGGTATGTGACATGTCATTTAAGTTTGTTAACATTTACACATCATACAATGAAGACACATATGCATTTTCCATGTTCTACAGTGTTTATTGTGCATATTGTGCTCAACAGTTAATGAGAGGGGTCATGCTAAATGAAATCCTAATAGTATATGGCCTAGATGTATGTACTACAGGTCCAGTGTCCAAGGGCCATAGGAAAAGGCGGGTCATGGCATTGAAGAGTCAACAGGGTGTGTCAGTGGCACACAGGGGAGAATGTTCAGGGGAGGTTCACTTCCTGGCGGTGATTTTTGTCTTGGCATCTGCTCCAGCAGAATGCCTGGATGGGCGACCACATTTTTGGAGGAGGGTTCCTCAGCTACCAAGTGAGGGGTGACAGTGGCCTGTGGGAATCCTGGCAGGGCCTCCAGTCCACTGGCTGCCACAGTAGTAGAGGCTCAGATCCTGGGTTGCCAATAAGAGGGGCTTGCTGGTTGGTGGAGGTGTGATGCAGGATGTGAGGGAGGTCTCTGAGCACCCCTGCAATGGTGGTCATGGAGGCATTGAGAGTCTGCCACTGCTGCATGGCCTCCTGGTGGTATTCCCTTTGCAGCCTTTGGTTTTCCCCTAAGATGGTGATTATTTGGCTCATCTTTTCCTGGGATCTCTGGTATGCACCCAGGACTTGTGAAATTAACTCCTGGTCAGTTGGCTTCCTTGGCTGTCCTGTCCTCTGGCCCACAGGTGCCCTCCCACGCCCCCTGCCCCCCTGTGCCACAGGCACAGTGTGCCCACTTCCAGTGTGTCCAGGACCTTCATTGTCTTGGGATTAAGGGTTTGACTCTAGTCCCTCTACTGTGGGGCACACAAATGATTGTCCTGTCCTGGTGACACAGGTCTGGGGACAGGGGTTGGTTGTGATATTGTTGCCACTAGGTAGGGGGGTTGGTTGTTGGCAGAGTGAGGCTGGGAGTAGAGGACTGACTAGATGTCCCTGATGGGCTGGGTAAGTCATCACTGTCCATGCATCCTGAGGTGTAGTCTTCACTGGGGCCTTCATCCTGGGGCGGGCTGGCTGTCTCTGGCATTGTCTCCATGGTGCCAGTGGACTGGGTACCTGTGAAAGGTTGGAAGAGTGCTACCTGTTGAAGGCGTGATTGGTTCTCTGTTTGTCTGATGCATACAGTGTCTTCACTTGATTCCCACTTATGGCAATGACAGATGCAGCACTGCAGGCATTGTTTGCGGATTGTGAGAGGTTGACACGTTGCATTGTGAAATGGGGCATAGGAATTGCTTAGCTGTCATTGCCATGAGTTTTCCTCATTATATGCATCCAGTTGGTGTGGAGGGTGCAAGGGTTGTACATGCAGGTGTTGTATTGTGAAGTCCGGTTAACAGGTATTGCAGTGGATGAGCAGGTGCATTGTGAGAGTTGTAGTGTTTGTTAATGGCATTGCTATCCATGCACTTGGGAGGGACTGTGTGGGCATTATGGCTGGATGGTGTTGTTGCATGCAGGGCAGGCGTATTAGGTGGTTGGGTGTGAGGTGGAGTGGTTGATAGGGTGATTTGGGGTGTGATAGGGTGGTGAGGAAGCATGCCGGACAGGAATGGTTGGTCCAGGGGAGTGTTAGTGACTTACCAGACTCCAGACCTCTGGGTATTCCAGTCAGGCCCTTAGAATGCAGTATTGCCAAGACCTTCTCTTCCCACGATGCAAAGGCTGGGGGAGGAGGTGGGGCTCCACCCCCAGTTTTGTGAATGGCGATAATACACCCTGTTGACAATTCTCTGCCATAACTCCATTTTCCTGGCAATGGAGGTTAGCTGTACCTGTGATCAGTTGTGGCTCTACCCTGACCTCATCATCTGTGAAGCGTGGGGGCCTTTGACATGACATGGTCGTTGTTTTGTGGGTGGTCGTGTATGTTGTGTGCAAGGGTATGTGCGCTGTTGTTATGTGGTGTTTTTGTGCAGTGGCAATGTGTATTTTGTAGCTAGTGCAGTGGTGTGGTGTGTGATGCGTGTGTGGTGTGATGGTGGCTATGGTATTGAAGTGCTGTGTCTTACCTGTGTGTGCTCCTCTCTGTCAGTGTATGTTTCTCTGGTTGCAAAGGTTTGTGGGTGTTATATAGTGCAGTGAGCAGGTGTGTTATGTGTCTCAGGTGTGTGGTATTCATACTATCCAATGTGTATTGTGTTCTGGCTGAGATGAGTTTTTGAGCGCGCAGGTTCGGGCTACCAATGGTTTACCGCCGTGCAACTACTGCTGTGCTGATTTGTGGGTCGTAATATGGAGGGCGGGATGTGGTCGGCGTAGCGGTGCTGGTGGTGGGACTGCCTCTTTTTTTGTGGCTGTATTTTGGTGGTCTTCATTGTGGACTCTTAATTCAGCAGGTGGGAAACCGCCAACACTGGGGGTCTTTTGGTGCCCTCAGCCGCAGCAGTCTTGCCAAAAGTCCGCCAAACTCGTAATGAGGGCCTGAATCTCTAGAGAGATGAGGGATGTCATTTCTGTAGAGAATTAAGGAGGATGAGGAAAAATTGATTGAAAAGGTTCTGAGTAGAGCTGTATGGCATAACCTTGGACTGGGTCTGGAACCCATGGATCTGAGGTTATGGTATGCCATTTTGGAAGAAACAGACAAATATGACCTACTGGATGTTGGCCAGAAATTGGACTCCCCTGGTTGAGAAGCGCATCTGGAACTTTTCTTGCCTCTGCCTCAGAAGCCTCTGACTCTCTGCGGATAGATCTGAAGCCTGTATTCTTTGAAGAAAGAATTGAAGCAATCGCTGGAACATTAGTTGTTGTAGCTGTGGCTGACAAAGAGCATCCTGCCTCTGCTGGCCCTGGAGAAAACCAACATGGAAAACATATTTTTTTAAAGGATTGTTGGACCTTATCAAAAGAAGCAAACGTGGAGACGTACTTGCTCAGTTCTTAAATGAACGATTCTCCAAAGAGAAGAATGTCCGCCTTAATGCCTGGATCTACCACCACCAGGTTATCTAATTTAGGGTCCAGTTTCAAGAAAAGACCCTTTCCACGTTTGTGAGTAAGAGCAGAGTTGGCATTCTTGAGAAATGTTCATCTTGCTGCTTCTGCCAAATCAAAAATGCAAGTGAGGGGACCTACAATGTCCAATAATTTGTTCTGGCATGTAGACCATGTCATGTCAACCCCTTTGTGTTGGTCCTTGTCAAACTTGAAAAAGAAAGTTAAAAGAGAGGGGTCAAAAGCTGGTGGCACTGTGATCTTTGTGGGAAGTGAAGGACATGAGCATTCAGATCTGAGCTTGGCTCTTATCTACTTGTCCAAAGGACAGCATAGTCTGGAAGCCACATATTCCACATGGTCCGCTGGAAAACACACAGTAGAATTAGGGTGGTGTATACTATTAGGGTCAAACAGAGGGACCCCCTCTGAATCTGACATCAAATTTGGTTGGGAAGAATCTAGGAGCGCTGCCTTAGGTTTGTTGAGGGGAAGAATTGGATCAGAGTATGCACCCCCTTGGCCATCTTTATAGTCGTCTGAATCAACATCACCCAAATCGTCATCCGTATCCGGGATGTGAGATATTAAAACTGGGAATGAAATATGTTTAGTTTTAGCCTTACATTTAATAGATGACGATTTTTCTAAAAAATTGTTTTTGTTTCCCTCCATTGAAGGAGGGCTGTGAGGAACCGCATCCTCAGCCTTATGTGAGAGAATCTCACTGGTCTACAATGCCATCTTTTTTGTTTTTTTGGGATTAATTGTAACTGAGGTTAAAGAAGGGTTCTTTCTGCTGTCTCCCGCAGAATGGGCCAACAATGTCTTAGACACAATGTTGAAAGCAGAATTCTCAATATTCTTAGATAATTTGTCCATAGAGGCAGAAACTCCCTGTTCAACTGTATTCTGAATGAACTCATTTAAATTATCCTATAATGATTCATTTTCCTTGTAAATGTGTTGAAGTAAAGGAGAACTATCAATCTCCATTACTTAAATTAATAGGACACACAATAAAGATTATAAAAAAGGAAAAGGAAAAATAAATAAATAAAGGCTAAATATAGCCTAAGCATATTGCAAAAAACTAAAAGAAATGCCAGGAAAGTGTTAAAACCCTGTGGAATTGAGGAGACCTTGTCACCTTCGCCTGTAGGTGGGCTCGCCAAGTGCAACTCTGAGGAGGACGGTGGAGGCAACAGCTTAGTCCGTGCCCGGGGGAGGAATAGAAAAAGAAGGCACAGTTAGTCAGAACAGATGACCGCTCACTTCAGAGAGGGAGAAAATGAGTCAGGCACCCAACGCTGAATGATGAAGAGGGAAACAGCATTGAGAAATATCAGGAATGTGAGGGGAAAATTGTGAACAATGTCAATCCTCAGTACCACGTTCTGGAAAAATTAGGAATGGGGTCTGAGGAGTGCGTGGTAGCATGAGCGAAGGCGAGCACAAGGAGTAAACAGGTAGAAAGTGCGGCAATGTGCCGACTGAATGCTGTGACCACAATATGAAATGGAAATACATTATAAGTCAGTAAATCAACAACAATACAATGCAGTAAAAGAGTGTACACTTAAATAAATAGTGAGTACTTATCTTGAGTGCGAGCAGCAAGAGAAGAGGGCTGTTCACAGTCAAGCTAAGACGTTATTGGGGCGTGTCTTGTTGTGATTGGTTGATTTGTTTCTGATACTGCTGGTTAAATCCCATTGGCTGCTGTTCTCTGCCTGATAGGATTTGTCGTTTTTCCATGTGTTATATTGACTGCTCCTAATAAATTTGAAAGAATTGAGAAAGCATAATAGGAGCCTCTGGTCTTGAAATAACATTTTAAACATGTGTGTTTTAAGTCTTTTGCATAATTGGAAGAGGTGCTTTAGTGCAACTATCAGGAAGTTCCAGATGAAAGAGGGGTGCTCCAGTGAAAGTTTGTTTGGTAACTTTGCAAAACATAATTGTTTCCATTAAAAGTTTACTGATGCTGCTCGGGTTCTTGTTACCACATGAGATTTTGAAAAATTCTCTGTTTCCAGAGTGTAGATTCTGCATGACCTTAAAATGAACATTTGACAACTTGAAAGTATTCAAAGATGTAGGGGGATCCATTATACTGTAGGTCTTTATTAAATTTATAAATGTATTAACAGAAAGGACCACAACTATAAAAACAGCATAATCAATACCTATGGTTGAAAAGAAAACAGTTTCCCACCATGTGAGAACATTGTTGAGGCCTTCAATTAACAAGTACTGAATTATGACAATTTAGGTGGATTAAGCATAGTACGTTTCCTGATTTCATGGGCCATATGTACGAACACATTTTCCCATTGACACAGAATAGGAAAAACCCTTTGCTACATCTGGCCCCATCTCTGTAAAAATTAGCAACCCAAACTAAATTCCCTGCTCTTCAGGCGTTTTACCTTTTACCCTGCTCACGGCCCCTTTGCTGCATTATTCCCCCCTCCCCTCTCTGTATGTTCTATTTTTCTATTTCCTTTTTATGCTGACCATTCCCCATAATTCTTTATTTTTGTTCTGCTGTGGGCTGCACTGTCACTTTCGTCTAAATGCCAGCAAAACTGCCTTCACTGTTGTTATTCTGGATCCTGGCCCGAACCCATCTTGTGCCCTTTCAGTTCTTGCTGTTGAGTATGGAAGACGGATTAGTTGGAAAGGAATACTGCCCCCACTGTGAATACACTGATTGTGACCAGTTTGCTGTGAATAGTCCATATTTTCAATTTTCTATATTTTCTACAGACCAGGTTAACGGATGGAACAAATTCCCGCCCAGCAGTATTAACTTGTACTTTTTCCACTGCATGAAAAGAGTGGTTGTTTTGCACTTTGCTGTGCTAAAAACCCTGTCTACATGTCCATAGGAACCTCACCAAAAGATGGAAAGCCTTTGACATCTATATTTCAAATGCATGCTGGGGTCATATATCCTATCGCTGAAAGCAGTTTTAGGGGGATTGAATGAAATGCAAGACTCTGTACAACCTACTTTCACCTTATAAACTTTATTTCGGAGACTTAAGTTGATGGCTTTTGTTTATTAACTTAACTTAGTAGTGACACCTTTACATGTCTCTGAGTCCTTTAAATGTTCTTAGAAAATCTAATTTTTGTTAGGTAGTACATGATAAACAGTTGCTGCTTATGTAATTTGTAGCTGCAGATAATGTTCTAGGAATTTCACTTCTCTGAAAACGTTTCATGATTGTCAAAGTTTTCTTATGTGATATTTTACTATATCTCCTAAAGTAAAAAAGCCTGGAAAATTATTTTATTCATGACAAAATATATTATTGAGCTACCACTCATGCATTAAATTCAGCAATTGAAAAGCCATTGTTTTCAGAAACAGTCATACCTTTTCACATCATTTGAATGAAAATTTCATCTTGTTTATTTTTAAATTTGGGTAGATTGGTGAAACAATGTTCGCGTTGCAAGTGAATGAAATGTCACCAACCAGTGAGAAAAAATACATTATGTCAGCCCACAATAGAGAAAAAAACAAGAATCAAAAACTTGTTATTCCATATTTGGCTAGAAAAACCAATTTACACAACGGAATTTCACCAGCTTTGATTATTTGAAGAAAATGTATGTAAAGCAAATTACCAATTCATGAATTCAACATTTGCAAAATCACTGTGAGTTGATGATGTAGGTGAATCACTTGGTGGCCTATATTATGATAGGCCTGCAAACTGTGTCCCCTCCCATGTACAAACTGAGCCCTGGGTAAATATTGCTTACACACGGTTTGGGATTTACAGGGTGACCAATTTGCACCCTATTCCACGTTGCACTACTCAGAATGAAGGATAATGTGCCAATAGTGATGTTGCCATCCTATTGTGAGAAAACACCTAATTTACATTATTTGGCCTTAAATTTGGTACCAGAATTTACATGTCACACACCAGGCAGGCAGAAAAAACAAAAACATGTTTTGTGCAGTTTTCGCCAAGGTGCACAAATGAAGAACAAACAGACGTTTTGTGCCTTTTTAAAAATGTCTTAGGTCTGCCATTGCAGCCTGTGTGCAGTTTTAAACACCTTGACATGGCAAAATAAACCTTTTGCTTTGCCTAAAACTCTCTTTTCAGCACATATGTCACCCTTAAGGTAGGCACTATACAGCACAAAGGGCAGAGTGCAGTATGTTTAAAAACCTGGACATGTCCTGGTATTGAAACATTAGTTTTTCACTACTGTGAGATCTACCTCTCCCATAGGATAACATTGGGTTGCCTCATCTTATTAAATAAGTGATAATGTTTGTTTAGAAACAGGTAGAAATTTAATGTTAGGTGTCTAAGGCATTGTGATTTAAATTCCTCTGTAATAACAAGACAGATTTTAAATCACAACTCTGATTTTTTGTCCTAACCATTTGTGCCTGTAGCCTGTTCCTGGGCCAAATGACTAGGTGGAGTTGTCTTTTGTGCATACTCACAGACAACCACACAATAGAGGGAGTGGGTAATGGAAGGATGGGCCATCCTGACTTGATGGGAAGGCCGCAGCTGTCTCCTGTCACACTTGCACCCCAAAGACACTAGCTCAGCTCACACACAATGAACTTCATACTGGGCCCAGGGCAGGGAGGCAGAAAAATTAGAGACACGCCTGTAGAGGGAAAACTCCAGAAACTTCTTCCACTTCAAAGCTGGCACCCGGTATAACATTAGGACCCTCAAACCCACTCTGCACTAACTCTTGGACCTGTGTATAACGTTGAAGAAGGACCACCAAGCTTACCTGCTGCATTGGACCTGGCAGGACCAGCTGGATGCTTACTCTGCTATCTGAGAAGGTAGACTGGACCTGCTTGTTTCATCCCAGGCTGAAGTGACTTCAAAGGTCACCTGATTGACCTCCTGCTTTGAGCTATAGGGGCCTAACATTCTCCAGAGGCCTCCCTACAACTGGACGTGACTAAGGCCTGTTGGCCCCTGATGGAATGGTTTTCTTATTCCAAAGAGTTGCCTCCTAGGTATTTGACCCTTGATGTGTCATCAGTTGAAACTCTCATGGAAGAAAAGGAGAAATCCTGTATTTTTGAGCTCTTTGTGACCTTGACTGAGCCAGCTCGCACCAAGATCTTGCAATCCATGCTGACCTCCAGTGTGAAGCTCCAGTAAACCCGACTTGTTGCGCTACAAGTACCATCCGTGATGACCGCAAATGAAAGATATGCATTTCAAACTTCAGCACTTACCATCTACGATTCCCTAACGGATCTTCACACTACAGTGATGACCATCTTCGATGCTCGGCTTGCTCTTCGAGCTACAGTGACAACCATATACGATGCTCTCCCTGCTCCTCACAAACTTCCATCATGAACTATACTCTTCACACCATACGTTGAGAGGATAACTTTTTTAGCTGGACTTACCTGTAGTGGATCCTATTTAGTTTTAAAGGGAATCAGGAATTTAATTTAGCCTTCTGGCTTTCAGGCCTGTGCCCCCGTCACCTAGTGACTTTTTACCTACTTAGCTTGCTCTGACTTAGCCTTTTTATTTAATTATTGCTTTAAAAGTGGCTGCTACGTTTATAGTTAGTGAAATGTTTTGATTTTATGTTATCAGTGCCACTCTGTGAAGGTATGACTATCAGCGTCAAAGTTAAGTGAGATACTTTGGTATTCACATCAAATCCCTTTCCCACTTATGTGTGATGGAACATAATGTACTTTTTGAGGGAATTGTTTATATAATTGCCACCCCACGCATGCCCCCTTACCTATTGTTTGGGAACATACCTGCATCAGGGATCCTACAAAATCTGTATAAATACATCTCACACAGATAAGGTTATCAGAGGGATTCCTCCCAGATGCTATTGATGCCATCTTTGCTGCACGTCACTTTGATGCAGTCCCAGCCTTCATATCAGCACGGAGTCTGATCTAGAGACCTCATTCCAAAGTAACAAAGGTTGCGGGGTGCTTCTCATGGACCTGGTACTGGCAGATTAGGTTTATCAGACCTAGCTTTAATTAGGCTAGGGATTATGTTCTCAATGCTAGGGTTTTAGGGTATTTTACATTTCATGTTTATTGCAAAATGGTGGGGGTCTTTCTATTCATGACTCTCATCTTTACAATTCTGCTTCTTGTATTGTTCATTATCCTAATCATTGCAGCTCATGCATTTTACAGTAGATTGCAGTATTTTTAATAAACCTATTGAAAACTTTCCTGCCTCTCCTTTTTGCCTGTGTGTTACTGAGAGTTATTATTAGCGTGCGAAAAGGATAACTTCCGTTCCACCATGACTCCCCTAAGATGTCGCATTCTAGAGTCCATGCATAAGGGCTGCCCGGAATCACCTTTTACTGTTTGTATTTTTGGCGAGGTACTGTTTGTGAGCCAGGAGGGTTTGGCTGACATTTTCAACTCGTAGGATTGGCCCAGTCGCCTACAATCAAAAGTGCTGTCATCCCTAAACCAGCAGTCTCACTTAGGAGCGAGAGTCCGACTATGACATGGCGCTATCATCAATGGTGCTTTGGCACTAATTTACAGATATCCTGAGTATCTCTGTCTCACTCACAACAGGTACCCTGAGTTCCATTATACTGAGACGTCCCTGGTCTTGGGGATAATCCTCCTCAGCTGAACAGGGAGCACCTAACTAGGATGTAGGTTGTTCAAACTTAAACTCTTAAAGGACTTTCTCCCATTTTGGTGTTCCTTCTCTCTGCCCATTATCCAACATGGCTAACGTCATAGATATTCCAGAAAATGCTAGACATGCATTAGCAGTACATCCAATAGTGCATGGCTTGAAAATTTTTGACAGGGATGTTACCTTCATGTGGAAGCAAATGAAGGTTACCAAATAGAAACATTTTATTCCTGGGTCCCTTTCCTGAGGAAAATTCTACAAACATACACATTTAACACATACAAAATAGCAAACGTACTACAATGGTACCACGTTTACCAGTATCTTGAAATATCTATTACCCATCAACAACATCACAACTAGTTTAAAGACACCCTACCACATATAATACAGCCCATGAGATTAGGTCCCTTAAGTAATGACGGACCAACGTGGCCAATGTTTGCCATATATACACCACACGCAGGTGTACAAACCATGCAGGCAGCTGATCTGCGCAATATTTACAGTGAGCTAGTAACATTATATTGACAACTTGTTCCGTTTGTATTGCGACTTTGAACACAGCACCAGCGCACCCAGCACCTCCAGCACCAGCTGGATACCAATTGCCCATTACTGGGATTAACCCACAAGCAGTACATTCTATCATGGTCAAGATTAAGAGAAAATCCTGTTCTGGATAGCACAAAAAACTAAACAGCTGGAAGCTGCGTTTCCCCGCAAAGGACCACAGGATGGCAATGTGCTTGCCATTCGGAATGGTTCCCTCAGTGGACAACTGCACCATGTGATACAGTCTTCACTGCAATATACACTACCACATACGGTAACCTAGGACTTGCCAATTTACTGGAAGTGTTAAAACAAATTCAAAATGAGCACAGGGATGCTCCTGCCCCAGATTTGGGGATAAACTTATGTGTAATTTCGACACAATCTCCTCAATAAAATTCAGCAGCATTAAAGGGGAAGCGGTAGCGTTGGCTAAATGCCAGCACCTCTGAGAGATTCAACACTTGGAACAGGAGCGTCAACTACCAAAAAATGTTTCCTGCACCTATGCTAGCATAGGACATGATAGTTTGGGAGTCAAGCCGAAAAAAACTGACAATTAGAGTACCAAGCCTAGAGGATGCACCAGATAGAAGTAGCGAGAGAGTGGGCCGATCAGAACAACGTCCTGACTACGTGGAATAGAAGAAAGACTTACAGCGGTCTTCAGACAAGAAAGAAGACAAGTCCCACAACAAAAGCCACAATTTAAAAAGAAAAAGGTGGCAATAATTTTCATTAAACATGCTAGCAAACTTGAGAACATTGCTGAAGAACAAGACGTGGGCAGTGACCCTGCTGAACAGCACATCAGAAGTAACGATATGCCACCAGTGTCTGAAAGATCATCTGGATACGAAAATAACGAATGACTTTCTTGCAGTCGTGACTGCAGACTTACGCGTTCTTCCACCCAACGGGTTTATGATGCAAATATCCAAACTAGGGGAGATATAGAGCGCACCATTAGTGCACTCTTTTGGGATGAACTTAATTGTGATATCCTATTGGCAGAAAAAGACTGGCAACCCGAACATGTCCTTAAGTTCCCACATGGGGAAGATGTAATTTTGCCTTCTTTCTCTGATCTTGTTCCAGAAGTGGTAAAAGAAGCCTACGCTATGGACTGGGCTTTGGCACAAGCACCTGTGCTATACCACAACCACGTAGGGTAGGATAGAGATACCCCCTACCATGTAATACCGATTAGGTCTACACCCCGGCCTCAGCCCCACTATCTTGTTCAACACGAGGCTAAAGCTCCAGTGAGGGAGATCCTCACTCAACTCGAGTACCAGGGAGAAATAGAGGCCTGTGTCTCTGCAATGAATAACGCTTTATTCCCCATTGTAAAACCAGCCCATTCATATAGAATAGTCTTAGACTACAGACACTTAAACAGTCACACACGCACATATGCAATGCAAAATTCACACAGCTCTGCACTAATTAATAACATAGAGCGTAAAAAATACAAAACAACCTGGATATTGCCAACATTTTATTCTGCCAGAACATAACACATGAGGGTCAGGACCTGAGTGCATTCTCATTTGGCTCACAAAAACACTTCTGTTGTTTGACCCAGGGCTACAAGAACAGCCCATGGTTGTTTTAGCCCGTATAACATCAATATTGCATGATATTGACACCAAGGCATTATCCTATGTGGATGATATCTATCTCACAGATGACAACCTCAGCATTCATCTTGCTAAGGTCGATCGGATCGTTATAGGGTTCGCAGCCCTTGGCTACAAATTAAATTTTAGGAAAACTAAAATAGCCTTTCTCAGTGTATTGTTCCTGGGATACGAGCTACCAAACGAGAGCAAGAGCCTCACCCGCACTTTTTAGAAAAATGTGCTCAACTCCAACCACCAAACACTATCAAGAAACTGCAGTCTTTACTTGGTTTATTCAACTTTGGACCTGATACTGGCAGATTAGGTTTATCATACCTAGCTCTCGTTAGGTGAGGGATTAGGGGCCAGATGTACAAAGCGTTTTCCATGGCGCAAACTGCGAAATTCGCAGTTTGCGCCATACAAAACACGCATCGCGATGCACAATCCCATTTTGTGAGTCGGTTCCGACTCGCAAAATGGGAATGTGACTCGCAAATAGGAAGGGGTGTCCCCTTCCTATTTGCGATTCGCACCGCGATGCAGAATTGCTTTGTGACCGCGAACGCGGTCGCAAAGCAATTCGCAGTTAGCACCCATGTCAAGTGGGTGCTAACTCATTCGCAAATGTCGCCATGAATATTTTTTCAGAGCCTACTCTGAAAAAACGAATCCAAATGGTTTCATTTTTTCTTTTGTATTGCAACTCGTTTTCCTTTAAGGAAAACGGACTGCAATACAAAAAAAAATAACTGCTTTATTAAAA
This sequence comes from Pleurodeles waltl, assembly GCF_031143425.1. NCBI lineage: Eukaryota > Metazoa > Chordata > Amphibia > Caudata > Salamandridae > Pleurodeles > Pleurodeles waltl. The sequence goes on along the minus strand of NC_090448.1, from coordinate 930,787,437 downwards.
AAGCAGTCACAGACAAGGAGGTCTGCTCTCTCCAGCAGGCCACAATCCCTGTGAGTGCAGGGAATCGCAAGGGGGTCGCAAATTGCGACCCACCCCATTAATATTAATGAGGTGGGTCTTTGCGACCCCCTTGCGATTCGCAGAAGGTGTCTGAGACACCATTCTGCATATGATATTGCAACTCGGAAATTGCGAGTCGCACCGACTCGCAATTTCCGAGTCGCAATATCATATCTTCCTACATCTGGCCCTAGGTTCTCCATGCTAGGATTTTAGGGTATTTTACATTTCATGTTTATTGCAAGATGATGGGGGTCTTTGTATTCATGACTCTCATCTTTACAATTCTGCTTCTTACATTGTTCATTATCCTAATCATTGCAGCTCATGCATTTTACAGTAGATTGCAGTATTTTTATTAAACCAATTGAAAACTTTCCTGCATCTCCTTTTTGCCCATTTGTGACTGAGGGTTATTGCTTACATGAGAAAAGGATAACTTCCGTTCCACCACGACTCCCCTGAGATGTCGCATTCTAGAGTCCATGAGTCAAGGCTGCCCAAAAGGATGTTTGGGTTTTTGGTGAAGTACTGCTTATGAGCTGGGGAGTTTGGCTGACAGGTTTGACTTATTGTAGGATTGGCCTAGTCACCTACAAACAAAAGTGCTGTCATCCTTAAACCAGCAGTCTCGCTGGTCCCTATCGCCGTTCCTTACTCCATTGCAGTCATCCTGAACGTGTCACTTTCCCTTGGCTTTTAATGTCAAGATACAGTGAGTGGCGCTTTGTGATTTTAGGCATTATACTTACCTTAAATCTTTGAAAGGGCATATATCTAGGTCTAAAAATTTGATTTTTGACATTTTTGGTGGCAATATATTTAACCTTACTCTATTTTTCTAAAGTGATGTGTGATTTTTCTTGCATAATGTTTTCACTTTAGTACTGTTTGTGTGCTGAATAATTTCTTTACACATTGCTTTTAAGTAATTTTTGACTGGTTTTGTGTCAAGCCACTAGAGGATTAAGCGCAGGTTAATTTAGTGACTGTTGTGGTTCACCCTGTCAAGGATTGTGGCCGTTGCTTGAGAAGGGCTCACACCCCCTCTCAACCAAAAACCCAATTTTCCACAGCCAGAAAAATGTAACTTTTTACTATTTACTTCCATCACTTAATCTGTTGCCTTATTGAAAATAATGGCCTAGCCAATCATAGCAAAAAGCAACATGCTAAAAGAATGTATTGTTTTAGCAATTTGTTGAAAAGTGGTTGAGTCATGTTTGAGGTGTTTGCTTTTTAAAAATAGATCTATGCACACTGAACAGAGGTAAACACCTAAAGCCTGCCACATCTTCAGCCTGCAATACAAATAGTGCCTGATCTCATTTTGTCTCCAATGGATGCCCACCTAATTCAGGCTATAAAGGAAGAGTTAACATTACACTTTGGATAAGATTATTGTACCTGCTCTCTTTCTGAAATGTATTTACCATGTGCTCTTCTGGGGCCACAGATTGTTATACAAGAAGGGGGGATAAGGTCACTTAAGTAATACCAGTTACATCATTCATTCATTCATTGTAGCAGGATTGGGCATTCAAAGTGCTTTCCCATTTACTTGGAGGTTGGCATGGGCAAAAGGATTCTCCCAGGACATCCTTTGGTAAAGTTCTTAGAGGTTCTTTAGAGGGCAAAATGTAAAGTCACAGACAGCCTCTGCCCATGCAAGGTCACAAACCTCTTTCCAAAGGGCATTCAAGTGAGTTCATGCTTGGGAACTGACATAGCCACTTAGGCCTTGTAGTAAATATCTTTCAGAGGCAACTTACACTCCCAGGTGAATCCTGTAGACCACAGCGGGGAGAGTACAGTAGGGCATTGCACTCATTCTTTCGGGTCTTCAGGAAATCGTTCTAGTGTCAGAGAGGGTGTCTACACCCAGGCAGAGAGCATAAGGCAAACTTGCTAAACTGTATGTCTGCTCATCTGTGTACATGCTAATCTAAATACTTAGTGGCTGATTTCAGAGTCCCTAGCACCTCTTTGTGCCCTAATAGCGTTATTTTTTTATGTTAATGTGGCCCAAGAAGGCCAAAACCACAGCGCCAAATTTACAAAGTGGCGCAATGCATACATTGTGCCACTTTGTAACCCTTTGTGCTACATCATGTCTGCGCCAGGCATAATGTATGCAAAGGGGGTGTTCCCCCTTTGGGGGAGGCGAAATCATAGCACAAAGAAATCGAAGAGATTTTTTTGTATCATTTTTTTCGGCACTTTTAACGCCTGCTCAGAGCAGGCATTAAAAACTAAAAGGAGGCACACCATTGTTAACAATGGGCATCAATGGGCTTTGCAGGAATAGTGTCAAAACTTTTGATGCTAACCCTGCAAAGAGCCAAACTAGCGTAAAAAATGATTATGCTAGTTCACGAACTACCGCCATGGTGTGCCATATTTTAAATACGGTGTACACATGGCGAAGTTAGCGGGTGTTATAAATATGGCACTGCACTAGGTGCAGTGCCACTTTTTATAAATCTGCCCCTTAGAGCATACACAAACAACTGTGCATTTCTTTGTCACTCGTTTCAACAATTTCGGTCTGTGCATGGCTGCTGCTGTTCAAGTGAGCTCCAAAATAACTCCACCGCTTCTACAACATATTTCTGGGATATGATGTTCTTTTTAAGATTTGCTCAAATGCCTAATTTAGTTCCCTGCTACAAAGTGCTCTAAAGACTTTCTTTGCTTGGTGAAACACTTCACAAAAGCAATTAAAACAATTAAAAATAATTTATTGCACTACAAGTGTTATTCCTAAATACATGAAATAGAATGCAATAGTAATCTCGTCCATCTGTCCACACTAAAATGTATTAGTGTTTTAAAAAGTTAAATGTAAGTGATTGACTAGCCCAGGATCTATGGCCCATATTTAAGAAAAAGTGGTGCATTAGAGCTGATGCACCACTTTTCCTGCACCCCCCCCCCCTTACCAGTACCTAACAACACCATGGTTGTGCCATATGAATAATACAGCACACCATGGTGGTCGTTAGCACAATAACATCAACATTTGTTACGCTATTGTGTCACTTTGCTGTACTATCGTCTAAATATTTGACCCTAGTGTAGCAAAGTGCAAGGAATCCCATTAGTTTATATGAGAGCACCATTTTAACGCCTGCTTTGAGCCGGCATTAAAAATGACACCAGAAATGGCGCAGTGAAATCGGTTACACTTCACTGGACCAGAATGCCCCCTTGCATACATTATGCCTGGCACAAGCATAATGTGGTGCAACGGTTTACAAAATGGCACAATACATGCATTGTGCCACTTTGTAAATATGGCGTGTGGAAAAAGCCACTTTAGCATTGCCTTAGCGTAAAAAAAAACAAATGATGCTATGACAGCACCACGATGGCACTAGGGGCTCTTAAATATGCCCCTTTGCTTTCTATTTTGTACGCTCCTCTATACGACTATCAAAAGGCAGCAGTTTGAGAAAGATAGGCTGGGACCCTCAACTGAAGCCTCTCATTTTCTTCCCTATTAGAGAATTAATGACCGCTTCGGTAAATGTCATGCATCTTGAAACTGAAAATGCTTCTTCAAAGTTATTTACAACAATTTAATCAATTTACAGCAACCACATAAACTCGTAATTGCTTACGTCAGATTCGGGTTATTCAGTTTGTCGTGTGGAATGAGACGATTTTACAAACTCGGGTAATTCAATGCGTCCCACTTTAAAGACCCTTATTTGATTGTTTCTTAATGACACACTACTCGTTAATGGGGTCTATAGCTTTCTGCCAGTGTGGTAACATTAAGGAATAAAAAACATGTGTTCCGTATTTGAAACATTATGAAGGCAAACACGTCACACAATAATACAGAACTCAACACTTAAACCTCTTAAATAATCAATATCTGGCTAAGAAATCCGCATTTCTATAGCAGTAGATGTCAATGTTTTAATTTATCTGAAATACTACCTTATTAGCTTGAGCAGGAAAGGCAGATTAACACATTTCAGTAGCCTTTTCTACCTATTGTGAACTCAAACATTATTAAATTAATAGCATTGCTAAATCTAGGCTAGGTGGTGCATCTAGGAACTCAAAGGGGCTTCCGTTAAATTGGTGTGTGACGTTGACAATGTGGATATTGCTCTTGCCCCTAGTGGTCTCAGGCAGCGCAGGCGGACAAGAGAGCTCTGCTCCTAGAGCTGACTGTGGGAAGCGTTGTCATATATTTTTATGACTCCTTAGTGACTTTTCTAGTAAGGCTCTCTTGGTGACCTACTTTGATAAATCAATCTCAAAGTGTCATAAGCAGCACACTTGGAGGCTATACCAAAACTGAGGGGCATATTTATAAGCCCCTTGCGTGCTCTAACATAATTTTTGTTTACGCTAAGGAGGCGTTAAGGAGGCCCCCACCGCGCACCATATTTACAAAGTGGTGCAATTAATGCATTGCACCACTTTGTAAACCCTTACGCCACATTAAACCTGCTGCAGGTATAATATATTCAAGGGGGCATTCCCACGCAGGGAGGCCCAAAAAAATGGTGCAGTGAAACTTACAAGATTTTGCTGTACCATTTTTTCCATCATGTTTAACGCCTACTCATGCAGGCGTTAAACTGATACTCCCATAATAATCTATGGATCTCTCTGTGCTTTGCTGGACTTGCGCCATATTTTATAACTAGTGCCATAATTTATGTCGCTAATCCAGCAAAGCGCCACAATAGCGTCATGAATTATGACGCTATTGTACTAACGTGCGCCATGGTGTGCTGTCTAGTAAACACAGCACTACCATGGTGATGTTAGGGGGGGCTAAATTTAATAAGTCTCCTAAGAATCAAGACAGCTGAGAATAAGTTCCTTAAGTGCACTCGGGGGTCAACATCCAGGTAAACGCATGATGCCCCTAAAAATGGAACTGAGGGTGAATTTGGTAGATGCTCATGTTGCCCGGACTCTCTGCTTTTTTGGTTTTTCTATGGACAAACAATATGGCCCTCACTACAATTTAAATGCTAAAGTCTGATTCCCATACAAACAAGTTTGCACTGGAATCCGAATTACAAGTTGTTGGTTAATTTCCACATCCTTGCAGTTTTCCCCTGGTACATTTCAGGAGGTTTGACCTTCTGAAAAGTATTTGGGGAAGTGCTCCAGAAAATAAGACAAACAGGCAGGATTCGGTATGCTAAAAACGGACTCCTTGTTGCAAACTTAGAAAAGGAGGTCAAACCTCAGCCAGTGGTGATTATAGTTGCCATGTGAGTTAAATACCCCTCCCTGTTTCACACAACTTGCAATGAAGAACTAAAGCTATTTTTTATTTCTCTCTTGTTCAGACGTAATCCTGCTTGGATTAGCTTCCTTGGGTGACACTCTAGATTGTGTGATCACAGACTTGGCCCTTGCGCATGTGCTTTTCATGGAACAACTTGTTTCCACAGCTGAAATTCATTTTCAAAAAAGTTTTATTGTGCCCCTGATAATTTATGCCCTGTGCTGTAATATGGGGCTGACCCTTTAGATAAGGACAACCTGTCATCAGATGCACGCGGCTACCTTAAGCATATTTTGAAGAAATGTGCCCCAAAGCATTAGAACAATTGTACCTTTTGTATAGGTTAGGCATCCCTTCTCTGGAAATCAAGACCTTGTTGTGCCTTAGTTCAATCTCGTACTGCAGCAAATGTCATAATTTATCTCGTGGAACTTTTCTGCACTTTTCCCATTTTGTGCATCATAGATACAGTAGCAAAAGTTACTTTTCATATTGTTTTGTTTAATAAATTATTACTGTGAAAGCAATTTGTCATGTACTTAGACGTTCGCAGAAGAATGTTGCTATGCTTTTCTTGTAGAGAATGCGGAGAGACTGAAATCAGTTTTGTGGCGAGAGAGAGGAAACCGAGAGGGGTAATATTTAATTTGTAGTAATAATCGCATTTTTTCGAATTTTTATGGTGTATTTATAAATGAGTAAAATTTCGGTTATTGTTTTAGGTTGGTTTTCGATGTTTTTATAAGGATTACGTTTAGCCATGAACAAAAAAAAAGCTCAACGAAGTATGGCCAGAACGATCCACAGCTATTCTATGAAATGGGATGCTGGCCAAAATGTTTGCAATTGCAATTGTCAAGGCAATGCTTTCACATAAAATTAAGATGAAAAATAATATTGGTATTTTGTCACCCCATTTCTACAAGGATGTATAAATTATTGGGGATCTGTAGGCCATCCGAAAACGCTTATCCCTCTTACAGGGCCTTTGTAGGGATCTCTTTCATCTCCCACTATCGCATTAACAGGTTTCTTGTCAGAGCATGCTTCTGGTTGGAAAAAATTATGGTACCTTTGGCACCGATGCTGCGAGCCCTGCCGTAGGGCATAATCTTTAGTTTCACATAATTGAGCAATATATGTAGATTAAATTACAGTATTTTAAATCTACAAAGAAATCTATTAAACGTTGAAATATGGCAATTAAGCATGTGACCTTTTCTGCATTTTGAAACCGAGATGGTATTGCACCAGCAAAAAAAAAAAAAAAAAAATACACATAACTATTGTTAGAACAACTCGGCCAGCAACTTTCCACAAAGTCAGTGCTATTTATTGTCACTTATGTTAATGTAGCGCTTCCGATGCCTCCAGCAAAATTGAAAATTACTCTGACAATGGGCATGATTATGTTAGACTTATATGTAAAGCAGAACCATTGCCCTCTCACCTATAATAATGATGTCGCTTACTTTAAGGCCACATTTGAAAAGTGAAACGTATTCCATCATTTAAAATTAAAATTATAGGTCCCCTCTTACAGACTATTCTCTGCGGCATGTGAAGCCAGCAACCAGAACAAACAGGGACAGCCCAGAACCTTCAATCTGATTTATCAGGTGGCCCTAGAAATAATGATGTTTATCACAGTAAAACTTCATTGTGCATGCACAGGTGTGAAGACCCATGCATACCTTTTGATACTCTGCCACTAAAGGTTCAACCTTCCTATGATTTCATTGCAATTAAATGACTGAACTTTCAGTTTTTCCTCTTAAAAGCAGAAACAAAATTAAATTAATTAATTACCATTGAAAATAACTGGAGCCATATGATACCAAACCTATCTTATGCGTCATTGTGAATTAGGAAAGAACACAACTTTATCCTGTGCAGGGCAATTAATGATGCAAAAGCCGGAAGGGAAATGTTTACAGGGAGGCAGAGGTAGCAGACACTTGCAGTTGTGTAGCCTCACAACAGGATATACTCGCTAGCACCACTAGAATCACCAGGATGCTCGTATCACCTGCTGATGTGAAGGTTGCTGGCTTCGCATGGCTACAGCTCCTGCTGACCTCATCTGTGGGCATGTCCTCCAGCTAGATGTTGTTTGACACCCTCAATACTCGTGGTTCCGGGGGTCTAGGAGTACAAAAGAAGGCCATGGAAAGGCTCTCTTGTGAGTCTAGAGGGTAATCATGGGAGCCTGTCGTGGGTTTGATTGGGAAGAAGAGAAAAAGACGCCACTTTAGCTGGGCTGTGTGAGCTTGACTTGATTGAGCAAGGATGAGATGAAGGGCAAGGGAGAAAGAAAGGGTGTCGTGGGGGCAAGGTACTGCAAACTGTTATTCTGTCATATCAACATTTAAAATAACCATGCCATTGATTAGTCTGCTTTAATAATGGATCTGCATTATACATAACTCCATGCACTTCTGGCACCTTTGTGCCATTCCGAGATGTTTGCAGTTGATTTAAAGCTAAGAATGGCCAGGAAAGACAGACAGTGCTCAGATCATTTAAGAGATAGTTAGTCAAAAGCATCTCTTCGAGGCTCAGAGTAGGTCTCAACAACTGTTTACTTTTCCAACAACAAAGCCGCCCGGCCTCTTGCAGGGCTATTAAGCTTGGTAAAGGTAGATACAGACCAGACTATGCCTTTTTCTCATCGTCCAAGCTAAAATGCCCCAAGTCATTGAACATGGATTCAGATAAAAATGGCTGAGATTTGCATCTGGCAACAGGTAAACTTGGAGCCCAGGAGTCTGTCCTAAGACCCAAAGGTATTTAACTGTCGGTACCACTATCTTTTCCTCTAATAATAAGGCTGTCACACTAAGGTCCTTAGAATTTTTAGAGAGGGATACACAGGTTGCATAAGCAAGGCTAATTTTGGCTGAAGTTGAAGACCAAAGAAAAAATTCTTGAGCAGAAAGGTGGGATTCAGATGACAATAGGGACAGGGTCTCAGTCGGAGATCTAGAACCTTTTCAATAACCTTGGATAGGAATAACTACCAAATTTAGTCAATATATACTATTTTATGTTGTGGCATGCCATGTCATATCATGTCATGCTATCCTAAGCTATGCTATGCTATGTTATGCTATGTTAAGTTATGTTATGTTATGCTATGCTATGCTATGCTATGTTATGTTGCGTTATGGTATGTTAGATTAAGGGGGTCATTACAACATTGGCGGTAAAAGGCGCTTACCACCGTGCAGAAGACCACCAATACACCGCCGCCGCGGCGGCATTCCGCCACAGCTATTATGACACACATCTTGGAATCTGCCGAAATTCAGACACCCACACAAGACCGCCACACCAAAGGTCAGTGATAAACTGGCGGAAACAAATCCTCCACCTCCACGCCACCAGAAACACGGCCATGCTATTACGACCCACGAATCCACGCGGCGGTCTTACAACCGCGGTATTCCATTGGCGGTACACACCGCCGCGCTCAAAATACACACACATCTCCAAAACACCGCCATATTGGACAATTCAAAATACACACACATGATACACATACAAACAACACTCCCACACACCCAATACAATATAAAACACACACCCACATCACCCACAAACCCCTACTACCAAAAATTAGAGACGAAGGCGACAGAGAGAGAGCACAGAATAGACAACCGCACTACACAGAGGCACACAACACCATCACCCACACAACATCCACGCATAAAACACCACACACCACTACACTCACCACAACCATCGCCACATACACCACCCCACACATCACCCACACCACCCCATGGCATGCCAAAGACACCCCCGCTTCTCCGAGGAGGAGCTCAGGGTCATGGTGGAGGAAATCGTCCGGGTAGAGCCACAGCTATTTGGCTCACAGGTACAGCACACATCAATAGCCAGGAAGATGGAGTTATGGCGCAGAATAGTCGACAGGGTCAACGCCGTGGGACAGTACCCAAGAAATAGGGAGGACATCAGGAAGAGGTGGAACGACCTACGGGGGACGGTGCGTTCAACGGTCTCCAGGCACAACATCGCGGTACAGCGGACTGGCGGCGGACCCCCACCTCCTCCCCCACAACTAACAACATGGGAGGAGCAAGTCTTGACCATCTTGCATCCTGAGGGCTTCGCAGGAGTCGGTGGAGGATGGGACACTGGTAAGTCAATTCTTAACTATCATATCCCCCACCCTACCTGCATGCTATCACCCCTCCACCCCCTCCCCTATCACCACAACTCCTCACTAATGTAGCCATGACACCAACCACCCATCCCAACACCAAGCCCTGCATGACACAACTAAGCATGGACACCCATCACTAAAGCATGCCCACTGCACATACCCAATACACCCCCCCAACCATCACCACACAAACCCACACACAGGAATGCTTGCACTGGGGTGCACAAACACCCACCCATTGCACACCATTACACACACACATGCAATAATCATGCTCTTATGCCCCTGCAGGAACCCGAAGGACCGTCACCACACCAGAGGGTCCAGACAACACCACTCCACCCCCAGAAGAGGCCCACAGTGACAAGAGCAGCTCTGCCCTACTGGATCCTGATGACCAGCCCGGACCATCGTGGGCCTCGGGACAGTCGGTTCCCCTTGCACAGGCACAGCCCAACACCGACCTTCCACCCTCTGGTAACACCAGCACAGCACCCACCCAGCGGGCCCAAACCTCCCTACCCAGGACAGGTCAATCAGCGGTGTGTCCACCACTACAGGGAACCCAGGGTAACCCACCACCCCAACAACAACAGGGACCTGGGGGCAGTGGTAGTGGGCACACTGTCCAGGGGACGGAGGCACAGGAACACAGGGGAACTGGGAGGGCTGCTCTGCGACAGGGGGCGGACAGGCCAAGGGAACCCACTCTCCACGAGGCCCTCTCCTCCATCATGGGAGCATACCACCACTCCCAGGAGACGATGGCAACAGTCCTGGACAAGTTGCAGGAGACCCTACGCCTGCCGGACGAACTGTATTTGGGGTTCAGGGAGAAGCTCAGGACCATCAGCTCCGCCCTGGGCACCATCGTAGGGGTGCTGAAGGACATACAGCAGACCTTGAGGGACACCGTGGCACTCCAAGGGGCCCCTGACACTAGCATGGACGATGAACTGCCCACCACCTCCGCCGGCGCTAGTGGACAGGACGCCCTGCCACAGGACCAACACACCAGCACACCACCCCCTGCAGACGGACAACCACCACGCAAGCGGTCCCTGAGATCCAGGAACAGGACAAAGCAAGATGGCAAGACCCCCGCCAGGAAATGAGACCACCCTGATTGTCACCCCACTGTCCCACTTTGTTACCCTGCCCATACTTAAACTGCCCCAGCTCCACTTCCTATGCCCAGATGGGCAGTGCACCTGTGAGACTAATAGACTGGACTCTGCCATGGACATTCCTCCGCCATCACCCATCCTCATTTTACAAACCCCTCACATTTCTGAGAACTTCAATAAACACCCTTGAAACAAAAAACAATCTGGAGTCAGTCTGTGATTTAGTAAAAATGTATTATCAATGATAGTGTCATAATGGGTGTAACATTGTAAAGCTAACATACCTATGTCACACATCACAAGCCCTTGAAGGATGCAAGCAGTTGACACGTAGGTAACCACTCCTGTAAACCGTAATGGGAGGGTACAACTCAGTTACCAAATAGTGATTTAAATCGAAAAACAGGATAGAGGTAGACGTGTGAAAGTTAATGTAATGCTAAAAATGAAAATGTTCTCACCTGTGTCTCACTGGAAATATTGCTGTGTGACTGACTCCCTGTTGTCGTTGTCTTCTTCATCAGCTTCATCCTCATCACTGTCCACAGGCTCCACAGGCTCCATAGGCTCCACAGCTGCTACAACACCGTCATCAGGATCATCCTCCTACAGAAAAGGCACCTGGCTTCGCAAAGCCAAATTATGGAGCATGGAGCAGGCGATGATGATGTTGCACACCTTCTTTGGTGAGTACATTAGGGATCCACCTGTCATATGGAGGCACCTGAACCTGGCCTTCAGGAGGCCGAAGGTGCGTTCGATCACCCTCCTAGTCAGCCCAGGGGCCTCATTGTAGCGTTCCTCTGCCTTGGTCCTGGGATTCCTCACTGGGGTCAATAGCCAGGACAGGTTGGGGTAACCAGAGTCCCCAAATAGCCATACACAGTGCCTCTGGAGTTGACCCATCATATCAGGGATGCTGCTATTCCGCAGGATGTAGGCGTCATGCACTGAGCCAGGAAACATAGCATTTACCTGCAAGATGTACTGGTCTGCCAAACAGACCATCTGGACATTCATCAAATGATAACTCTTCTGGTTCCTGTACACCTGTTCACTCCTGTGGGGGGGGACCAGAGCTACATGGGTCCCATCAATAGCACCTATGACGTTGGGGATATGTCCAAGGGCATAGAAGTCACCTTTCACAGAAGGCAAATCCTCCACCTCAGGGAAAATGATGTATCTCCTTATGTGTTTCAGCAGGGCAGACAACACTCTGGACAACACGTTGGAAAACATAGGCTGGGACATCCCTGATGCCATGGCCACAGTTGTCTGAAAAGACCCACTTGCAAGGAAATGGAGCACTGACAGCACCTGCACCTCAGGGGGGATTCCAGTCAGATGGCGGATTGGTGACATCAGGTCTAGCTCCAACTGGGTACATAGTTCCTGGATTGTGGCACGGTCAAACCGGTAGGTTACGATGACATGTCGCTCTTCCATTGTCAACAGGTCCACCAGCGGTCGGTACACCGGAGGATTCCGCCATCTTCTCATATGTCCCAGCAAACGGTGCCTACGAAGGACAACAGCGAAGAACCAGTCATTATTCCTCCAGGTATGTACCCACAGTCACACACAAGACTACACCACTCACAAAACCCTTCCTGTATGTGTGTTGAGTGTAGGCCTAGCTATGTGTGACGCAGTAGTAAATGAAGCCATGTGGGCCCCTGAAATGGCGGCTGCCTGACCTCTAAAGTGGGACACTGGGATTGTGGGGTAACTGCGCTGGCGTTGCACACTGTCGCGGTAGGCAGTCGTAGACCGCAGCGCAATGCTGCATTGGTTAACATTGGACCCTATGGGTCCCAGGAGCCAATGAACAGGTGCGCTGGCGGTGATGATGCGCACCGCCGTGGACGTCACTGCCGCGGACGTCACCGCAATTTTCTATCTCTTCAATCACTAGATACCTGACCTTTGACAGGAGAGGACCTACACTGCAAGTGCTGCTGTGACCTCGGTCTGGAAGCGTTGATGGCTGCTGCGTTTGGGGAAAGGGCCCCTGCCTTCACTGCACAGGAGTTGGAGAAACTGGTAGACGGGGTCCTCCCCCAGTACACGCCACTCTACGGTCCTCCAGACCAACAGGTTAGTACACAGGGAGCACGTTGTATGGGCTATGCCTGGGTGGAGAGGGCTGGTTGGAAGAGGGAAGGGTGCAGAGTTCATAGAACATTAATGCATGGGAATGAATGGGCCACATGGCCAGAGTAGGGGGGGGCACTCACAACGACGGTGCAGTTGGTAATAACTGTTCCTCTTTCCTTGTGCATGTCATGTAGGTCAGCGCCCACCAGAACATTTGGCGTGCCATCGCCAAGGAGGTCCAGACCCTGGGGGCCCACCAGAGACGGGGCACCCACTGCCGTAAGAGATGGGAGGACATTCGCCGCTGCAGCAAGAAGACGGCGGAGGCTCAGCTGGGGATGGCCTCCCAACGTGGGAGGGGTGCCCGTCGCACCATGACCCCCCTGATGTTCCGGATCCTGGCGGTGGCCTACCCAGAGTTGGATGGGCGCTTGAGGGCATCACAGCAGACACAAGGGGGTGAGTACAACCTCATTCTGCTGACTTTGCGTTCAGTGGAGGTGTCTGGGTGGGGGAGGTGGGTGTCCCTAGGCCAGGGCGAGTTCGGTAGGCAAGGCCCCTCCGTAATGTAGGCCATGTGGCACTCTACCCCACCTCAGCAGAGTGCCAAGTCGAGGTATAGTTGCCCCTGTGGCATCCATGTGCGCAGATGTCCACCATTGCCATATAGGCCATATCCCAGTAATTGCGTGTGCAGAGGGCAGGAGCACGGCGTAATGCAGGGGGCTGCTGTGTCTGTCTTGTCCGCCAACGGTAGCGGTATGCCATGCACTAAAACCCTCTTTCTTCTGTCTCCCCCCCTTTTTCTGCTCTTCCTGTCCTTTTGTACATCAGCATCAACAGGCGGAGGTACAGTGGCACCGGAGCACGAGGGAGCTGCATCCCATATGGCCATGGAGGGCCACACCACGGACTCTGAATGCACCAGTGGGACGGAGGGCGAGGGGAGCTTCACTTCGGCCACCGGATCACCAAGCAGCGACACGGACTCGTTCGACGATGTGGGCTCCCTTGTGGTGGCGGCACCATCTGTGCCCCCCACCTCTACAGGTACAGCTGCCACCTCCCCTACCAGCACCGCCCTCCCAGCAGCCCCTCAGCGTTCGCCCTGTGCCCGCTCACCCAGGAGGGTGGGCATCACCTTCGCCCCAGGCACCTCAGGCCCTGCCCCAGTCACCCCTGCTGCCCTCAGTGAGGAGGCCATTGACGTCCTCAGGTCACTCACTGTTGGGCAGTCTACCATTGTTAATGCCATCCAGGGTGTAGAACGAGAGTTGCAACACGGTAATGCATTCCTGGAGGGCATTCATTCTGGTCAGGCTGTCCTTCAGCGAACCCTGCAATCTCTGGCCTCAGCACTGATGGCAGCCATTGTCCCTGTGTCTAGCCTCCCCCCTCCAATTTCCTCCACCCAGACCCAATCTCCTGTACCCCAGCCCATCCCAAGAACACCTACAGACCAGCATGCACACAAGTCAACACACCCAAGTAGCTCAAGCAAACATAGGCACCACACACACCACAGGCACTCACGCAAGCCTCAGCCACATACAGACACAACAACATCCACTGCCTCCATTGTGTCCCCCTCCTCCTCTTCTCCCTCCTCCCTCCCAGTCTCGTCTACACACACACCTGCATGCACCACATCTACAGTCACCATGAATCGCACCAGGACACCCAGCACCACAAGCCGCTCACCTGCACTCACCACCTCCACTGCCATTTACACGTCCCCTGTGTCCTCTCCCAGTGTGTCTGTGACGCCCCCTCCCAAAGTACACAAACGCCGGCAATCACTCACCCAACATCAATCCACCTCACGACAGCCTCCAGTACCTGCACCTGCACCCAAAACACCTAAAGTGACACCTCCTACAACCACCTCCCCCTCCAATTCATCAGTCCCGTTGTAGCGCCTCAACCAAAAAGCCTCCAATACCAGTGGTGCCTGTTCAAGGTTTTTGGAGTGCACCGTCCACCAGGGCAGGCAGTAGGACCCGGAGCCAAGGCACTGGCAGCCCACCCCCTGTAAAGGCTCTAAAATTGGAGAGTGGACGACGGGACTGTGTTAAGACTCCTGGTGGGAAAACAACTGACATGGGTTCCAAGGAGATTGGAGAGTCAGCTGTGACTCCACCAAAGGTGGGGAAGGGCCAGAGGAAGTCTCCCCAGCCTGTTGTGAGTGTCACGGCAGAGAAGGGCGCCATCATTTCCGGCGGTCGAGACACAAACGCCAGCACCGTCGTTACTGGTCCAGAGACCACCGCCGGAGTCACAGCCCAGGAGGGCCCAAGTATCGTCACTGGTCTGGAGACCACCGCCAGAGTCACAGCCCAGGAGGGCCCAAGTATCGTCACTGGTCAGGAGGCCACCGCCAGAGTCACAGCCCAGGCGGGCCCAAGTATCGTCACTGGTAAGGAGACCACCGCCGGAGTCCAAGCCCAGGAAGGCCCAAGTATCGTCACTGGTCAGGAGGCCACTGCCGGAGTCACAGCCCAGGAAGGCCCAAGTATCGTCACTGGTCAGGAGACCACCGCCGGAGTCACAGCCCAGGAGGGCCCAAGTATCGTCACTGGTCAGGAGACCACCGCCGGAGTCACAGCACAGGAGGGCCCAAGTATCATTACTGGTCAGGGGACCACCGCCGGAGTCACAGCCCAGGAGGGCCCAAGTATCGTCACTGGTCAGGAGACCACCGCCGGAGTCACAGCCAAGGAGGGCCCAAGTATCGTCACTGGTCAGGAGACCACCGCCGGAGTCACAGCCCAGGAGGGCCCAAGTATCGTCACTGGTCCGGAGACCGCCATGTCAAAGCACCGCTGAACAGGGCAAAGACCGCCATGGCAAAGCACCGCTGAACAGTCCTGAACCACCATGTCAAAGCACCGCTGAACAGGGCAAAGACCGCCATGGCAAAGCCCCGCTGAACAGTCCTGAACCGCAATGTCAAAGCACCGCTGAACAGGGCAAAGACCGCCATGGCAAAGCATCGCTGAACAGTCCTCAACCGCCATGGCAAAACATCGCTGAACAGGGCAAAGACCGCCATGTCAAAGCACCGCTGAACAGGGCAAAGACTGCCATGGCAAAGCACCGCTGAACAGGGCAAAGACCGCCATGGCAAAGCACCACTGAACAGGGCAAAGACCGCCATGACAAAGCACCGCTGAACAGTCCTGAACTGCCATGGCAAAGCACCGCTGAACAGGGCAAAGACCGCCATGGCAGAGCACCACTGAACAGGGCAAAGACCGCCATGGCAAAGCACCGCTGAACAGGGCAAAGACCGCCATGGCAAAGCACTGCTGACCAGTCCTGAACCGCCATGGCAAAGCAGGGCTGAACAGGGCAAAGACCGCCATGGCAAAGCACCGCTGAACAGGGCAAAGACCGCCATGGCAAAGCACCCCTGAACAGGGCAATGCACCGGGTAGGAATGAATGGACCGCCACATCAGACATCCTTATCCAATGTGCAGCTGGGACAGTGACAGGACACGACCTTTCACGGGGAGGCTCATCCAGTCTGGGCACCAGTCCCCCCCAGTACCAGTAGAGACCTGCATCAACTTGAGAGACTGTGGCTTCCCACTCCCCAGGATTGAACAGTGGGCAAGCCATCCACTGTATAGACTTGAGAGACTGTGGCTTTGCGCTCCCCAGGATTGCACAGTGGGCAGACCACCCACTGTATTGACTTGTGAGACTGTGGCTTTGCACTCCCCAGGATGGCACAGTGGGCAAGCAACCCACTGTATAGACTTGAGAGACTGTGGCTTTGCACTCCCCAGGATGGCACAGTGGGCAGACCACCAACTGTATTGACTTGTGAGACTGTGGCTTTGCACTCCCCAGGATGGCACAGTGGGGAAACCACCCACTGTATTGACTTGAGAGACTGTGGCTTTGCACTCCCCAGGATGGCACAGTGGGCAGACCACCCACTGTATAGACTTGAGAGACTGTGGCTTTGCACTCCCCAGGATGGCATAAATGGGCATGGAGCCCTGTTGTGGATCTGGCTTTGCAGTCATCCGGCTGAGGTGCCCCCCTTCCCTTCCCCCTGAGGTGCCTGTAGTATTTCTATCTGATGCCCCGGCAGTGTTCTCTCCGATTGTGATCAGGTATCGTTTGTGGGCCTCGCCCATGCATTTTTGGACTGTTGGTGCACGGACATTGTTATGTACATATCTGCACTACTTCTCGTATTGTATATAATTATGACTGATTTTCAAATATATATCTGTATATTTTTGTATGACATGTTTATTGGCACATTACATTGTTTGACCGATTTTCGCTTTGTGTATTCATTCTTCTGGGGGAATTGTGGGTTGTTAATGTGATTTTTTGTGAGTGCATTGGTGTGTATGTTGTAATATGCGAGGGTGGCGGTGGGGGTGTTTGGTGTGTGTCCCCCTAGCATTTGCCTCCCCCATGTCGTAGGTGCAGTACTCACCGTTGTCTGCGGCGCCTACGTAGCTGTTGGTCGTAGAGGAGCAGAAACACAAGGGCAGGGAGTATTTGGAGTTCCGGCTCCATGGATTCCTCGATCCTCGTGGGATATGTTCAGGTGAGAATTTTCCCATTGAAATGTCTGTTTCCGCCGTGTTTTTATCCACGGTGAATCTGCCCCGGAAAAGGTGCCGGATTGGAGGGTTGTAATAGTGTGGGCGGTACATTGTCTTTCCACCTGTCTGTTGGCGGTGACCGCTGCGCTGCTTGTCTGTACCGCCGTGGCGGTCGAAGTGTTAAAGTTGCTGTCTTTGTTGGCGGTTTCCGCCAGGGTCATAATTCCCTTTTTTTGTCCGCCGGCCTGTTTGCGGTATTTCCGCTGCTTTAACACCATCCGCCAGGGTTGTAATGACCCCCTAAGTTA
The DNA here is from genome assembly GCF_031143425.1 of Pleurodeles waltl. Classification (NCBI taxonomy): domain Eukaryota; kingdom Metazoa; phylum Chordata; class Amphibia; order Caudata; family Salamandridae; genus Pleurodeles; species Pleurodeles waltl. The sequence continues at coordinate 930,769,814 of NC_090448.1, read as the reverse complement.
GGTAAGGTTAAACTACATTAAGGTAGGAAGGTTAAACTAGGTTAGGTTAGGAGAGATAGTGGGATGGATAGTGCCCATTCCCTAGAAGCTATTGCTTTTGGTGTCTAAGTGATTGATGGGTGCTTCTGAGGGGATCATCTTCTGTGATCCTTAGCCTAAACTCATTTTATTTTGTTTGCATGCTTAAGTAATTTGCGTGGTATCATTGTGAGCCATTGTTTACTAGTGGCATAGTGCCTTTTTTGCACCTTTTGTTAAAATTGAATTAGCCGCATGTTTCTTCACCATCATTATGAAAGAAAGAATATGCTTAGTGTTTTAAACTAAAACTAATGAGCAATTTAAAAGTGCAAAACTCAGCATAAAATGATAGTAAACCTCCAAACTTCTGTTTTCTTTAGGTTCTTAGATAAGGCCCATAGCTATGACCAAGTCCGCATGTCTGAAATCATCCAACAATGGTCTAGCTGTCTCTCAAGTCACATTGCCATATTTTATAAAAACAGTTTTCATAAAAGGAAATCCTAAAAACATAGAGAACAATCTAGGAAGATATGAATGCATGTCCATTTTCCCCTAAGAAGACATGAAAACGTATCCCTTTTTTTCATTCTCTATCAGCATAGCAAGATAAGAATGCTCATCCACTTTTCTTTAAGAACACATGAACAAGTCTTCCCCTTTTTCATGTTCTAATATCAGCATTATTAAAGGATAGTGGTCGCTGCCAGTCTATTTTTCTATGATTTCCATGTGTCTAGTAACTGCTAACACTGGTTGTGGGGTATCACCATGGAGGATCTCCGGGTTATGGCTCGTCTTACAACTGATCATCAACCCAGGCAGGTATGCGGTAAAGAGGGATGTATTTTATGCACACAACTGTGTCCTTGTGCTGTTGCGTGCATATCAATGTTTTCATTTTCCTTGATGATGATCACAACACATGGGGGGTTATTACAACTTTGGAGGAGGTGTTAATCCGTCCCAAAAGTGACGGATATACCACCAGCCGTATTACGCGTTCCATAGGATATAATGGACTCGTAATACGGCTGGTGGTATATCTGTCACTTTACCGTCACTTTTGGGACGGAGTAACACCTCCTCCAAAGTTGTAATAACCCCCATGGTGTTGTGTGTGTCATTATTCGTGGTTGGTTATCTTTGTTTTCTGGTGTCTATGTGCTGACTTTTAGTCTGCAGGTTCATGATGTTGGATTCTTAGTCCCCCTTGCAGTGGGTGCAAAACAATTACAGGGTAATAGTCAGATTGTACATTTGTATGTGGAAGAGACAGTACATCTGATATTTTGGAAATTAGCTTCAAACATTTCTGGCACCTTTGCTATTACAGAGCATGTGGGGGTGAAGCACAATCCTCAGTGGTCTAAAGTTATGGAATATCCTCAGTCCTGAACTCCATTTGGAAGGTGGCTACCTTCAGTTCATGAAATTATGGATTAACAAATGTTTCAAACAGTCATTCAACTAAGAACCAAAACTGGGTGCACCCTAACTGCCCATTTCTAAGAAATATGCATTGTCATGCTTGTTCTTTTTTCTCTTTCGGTGTTGTGCTCTTAAGTGTAGTAGGTAACATAGTGCTATACAAAACTCCTCAACATATCAATAAATGTCATAAAATTCATAACATGTGCAATGGAGCAAAAAAGAACAAGTCCATCTTAATGGCTCCTAAAATACAAATTGAGAACATCAGCTTTCGGCTCTGTCGAAATTGTTACCATATTTTGTGAAATCGAGTATATGAACAAAACAGATTGTGACATAAACTGTTGTATTATACATACTGCTGTGACAGCTTGTCAGCAGGGGTGATTACGTGGTTCCCTGCCCTTTCTAAGCCATCACATAATGCCCTTAACCTCTGCACTGTAATTTATTGATTTTTTAATTTAATTTAGCAGTGTTCTTGAAAAACAACTTTTGTGCTTTCATGAATACTGCAGGTGTGTGCTCCACTTGGCCTCAGTGGCTTATGAAAGTGGAAAGTGGAAAGTGGAAAGGGGAAAGGGGAGGGAGGATGGGGGCAGAGGCACAACCAATCAACAGAATGCTGTTTGAAAAACACAGGACTCTGTAGGTGTATGTCTGGATGGTGCGAGCCTGAGGGGCATAATTCAACTACTGTGGTAAAGCACATAATGGTCTGCTTAAACCCTCCATTTTAAAATGTACATTTTAACATAGGATTTATTATTTTCTGTTGATAACCTTTTACATGGCTTTTACATTTATTGGATAACATACTGAAAAATCACTGTACATGTTGCTTGTTTCCAGTAAGTATTGAAGCCATCTAGTCTGCACACTCAGTCAAAGGGTGAGGACACAGAACGTGATGCCCTAAGTATTTTGATTGTCCGTGGAGACAGCTCCCCATTTGCAGACATTTCATAGCATTGAGCCTGCACCTCTGACACAGTGTGGCACGAATGGTGCTTGTGTTATAAAAGCTGCCTCTGTGCTGTAGACAGCAGAGGAGCGCATCCACTGGAATTATCCTGGTATGCGTCACATGGTGCCTGAGATGCAGCTTGGCTGACACTGATGCTGATCCTGACTCTAACCTTTACTCTCAACAGGACCAATAACCAGCACTACACCAAACTGGCTTCCTGGCTTCCCAGTACATCTAACCCAGGTATGGGGTTCGGGTTTCCCTAATAGATCTGGAAGAGGGTACTCCCAGTGTGCTCTCAATAGTATGGGTGGTTGCAGATAGGAGTGTACTAACACATTATCATAACCGTGGTTTAACTGTTTATCTTTTTGCCATTTTTGTAATGCTGGTTACCATGCTTTGTCACGTTTCCCTAATAATCACAGCTCATATTTTATGCAAGAATAAGATTTTTGCAGTAAATGCTCTTTCACACCTTTCGTGTGTCTCATTTTGGGTACTCTGAGTGACGCAAAAGGGTAGGTCTGTTTCCAAGACTTCCTTGGGAATCTGAGGAGTCATGTTCGAGGTTGTGAAACCCATCTGGTAACCTGGAGTGTTTAGGGGATCAGACGTGGCACCGTGAGCTAGCTAGGAACCTAGTCAACATTTCCAGAGGCCTCCCTGAAACTGTCTAAATGACCAGCACTAACTGGACTTGACTGCACTTGTCTGAGCCCTGCTGCTGGCTTCTGCTAGATTAAGTCATGATCCCCGGGAGGTGCCCCCAGGTCCTTGACCCTTGGTTGGCATCAGTGAGAGATCCTCAACAAGGAAATAGTAAAAATCCTCAAGTTCTGGCTCTTCAGGACCCCAAACCATTTGTGCCAAAACTCTGCTGTCTGCAACAACTGCCAATGCGAAGCTCTGTTTGGACCTGCTCTTTGCACCAACAGTGATCATCAACAACCATCAACCAGTGAGAATTTCTAGCAAATACCAGCTCTTTGCTCTTCAGCCATGACCATCTGTGAGGCTCAACCTGCTGTTCACTCACAAAGCATTCTCCTCATGGTCTCCTCCAATGTGAATGGAACTCCTCACACTGGACTGAAGGAGGTGATTCCTAAGCATGACTAATCTGGTCCGATCCATGCTTCATCATGGACAGCCTGAACTTGTGACACTATCGGTCTAGAACAACCAGGCAACAGCAAGTGGCGCTCTCTGTTTTGTGGCGTTATTTTCAATACATACTTTAAAAATCATTAACTCTGGGTATACTGTTTAGATTTTTGTTGTAATGGCATCAATTTATTCATTAATATTTTCTCTATGTTTCTAAATTGGTTTAGGGATTTTTCTTATGTTAAGTTTTCACTGCATTGCTATTTTCGTGCTGCATAAACACTTTACTCTTTGCCTCCAAGTAAAGCCTGACTGGCCTTTGTGCCAGTCTACCAGAGGGTTAAGCACAGGCTATTTAAGTGACTTTTTGTGATTCACCCTGACAAGGACGGTGGTTGCTGCCTGAGTGGGGTTTCCACCGCTCTCAACCAATACCACAATTTCTTACAACTGGAACATCCACTACACAAAAGAAGTGCTCCATAATGCTGGTGCTGGAGTGTCAATACTTTATTTTATCATTTTTTTATTTAATTGCTTCTCTTTTTTCAGTCAGCCTTGTGTATTTAAACTCAATCTCTATGTAACAGTAATTCATAGGCAATAATATTTTTTTCTGTGCACCAATACAATTCAACTTTTCCTTTAATTAACATTAAAACTAAAAAAGGGGGTCTAACTCTATACCTGTTCCAAGTACACCTATCAGCTCAGCAGAGCAGTACCAATATATTAAAATCAAATGCACTGTAGTTGCATTACAATGGCAGCGATGTTTCGAAAAGCTTCTTTTTACTTTTGTATCATGTGCTTGCAATAGAAAATAAAAAGTAATATTAAGCGCCATCTTGACAAGGTCAGACCTATTGCCTTAGCCAATGATTTTTTTCCACCAATGTGGAGTAATTGTAAAAATTTCGAAGACTTCCCCAGCAGAAGCCTCAAGGCTGTCGTCTCAAAAAGGATTCTTTCTCCAACTTCATTCACACGACTTTTCTGCTCTTCTGCAATACGAACTTGATTTACACGACTTTGATGGGGGAACTTTTTTCTATTTTGCAGACTTCTTCTGATTGATGCAGCGTGGCTGCTTACTTTCAGATATGGAAAAGGAAGGGAAAAGCATAAGTTTGCCGCATTCCAACTGTTATTATACACTCTTTTAACTTCAGTATCTAACGAAGATATTTTCACTTCCCCTGGATCTTTATGCCACTGTTGCCTCGACGGTGAACGAACATGACATTTTGGGGCATATTTATACTCCGTTTGCGCAAAATTTGCGTCGTTTTTTTCGACGCAAATTCGGCGCAAAACTAACGCCATATTTATACTTTGGCGTTAGACGCGTCTAGCGCCAAAGTAGGAGGAAAGAGCGTCATTTTTTTGCGTGAACGCCTTCCTTGCGTTAATGAGATGCAAGGTAGGCGTTCCCGTCTAAAAAAATGACTGCGACGCAAATGCGTCGTATTTATACTCCCGGGCAAAAATCACGCCCGGGAGTGGGCTGGGCAAAAAACCCCGCATTTGCGCCTCTTTTTAACGCCTGGGTCAGGGCAGGCGTTAAGGGACCTGTGGGCTCAAAATGAGCCCACAGCTGCCCTCCCATGCCCCCAGGGACCCCCCCTGCCACCCTTGCCCACCCCAGGAGGACACCCAAGGATGGAGGGACCCATCCCAGGGACATTCAGGTAAGTTCAGGTAAGTATAATTTTTGTGTTTTTTTTTTTTGTTTTTTTGGCATAGGGGGGCCTGATTTGTGCCCCCCTACATGCCACAATGCCCAATGACCATGCCCAGGGGACAGAAGTCCCCTGGGCATGGCCATTGGGCAAGGGGGCATGACTCCTGTCTTTACTAAGACAGGAGTCATGTAAATGGCGTCTGGGCGTCGTTAAAAATGGCGCAAATCGGGTGGAGGCGATTTTTTTGCCTCAACCTGACTTGCCCCATTTTTAAGACGCCTTAACGCCATTTTTCCCTACGCCGGCGCTGCCTGGTGTACGTGGTTTTTTTCCACGCACACCAGGCAGCGCCGGTCTGCTAGCGCCGGCTAACGCCATTCAATAAATACGGCGCCTGCATGGTGCTTCAGAATGGCGTTAGCCGGCGCAAAACTTTTTGACGCTAAACTGCGTTAGCGCAGTTTAGCGTCAAAAAGTATAAATACGGGCCTTTGTTTTTCGAATGCATAATATATAAGACTTGCACATTGTGTTTTTAAACACCATATTATATTGTTATTTTGATGTACTTCAATGGAACTCACAATTATAGGACATCAAAAACAAACCGAGGAATTGTGGCATTCAAATTAGTTAAAAGTTAAATATTATTCACTTAAAAATACAGGATTTAAAAGTTGAAACAACTAAATAGCTAATAAAAAGGGTACTAACTGGGGCAGTATGAGGAACCAAAGTATATTCAAGAAGATGCCCGAATCTTCTTGATAATTGCCAAATCAATCATACTTCCTTTATACAATACTTTTAAAAGCGCAAAAAGATAATTGTTTGAAAGTTTATAGAACACTCTCCAAGTTTTGCAAAGTGCACGGTGGTAATTAGGCCCTCAGTAGATACTGATACCATGAAGCGCGCCATACAACGGGTGCACAATTTATGGCCGTTCCTAGAATGGGGTATAATGTGCTCCTGGTGCACCTTTCAAAAACAACAAGTGATGGACGGAATGCTGAACATTGTCAAACACTCACCCCCAGTCATAGATCTGGGTTTAATCCATCGTTCTTTTGCTCACCATGCCACCCCAGTTTGGACCCAGCCATATGCAAATCAGTCTTGACCCTGTTCCTCATGGGAACAGTCCAGACCGAACTGCCAAGCCAGGTCCTCACTGGACCGGAAACAAGCACCCTGGGACCGGTTTCGGGGTTTCACCCCTCATCAGCCAGGCTAGCTTGAATCCAGTGGCATGGGAAGCACGGGACCCACGTCTGGGCATACCCTTCCCACTTAGGGTGACAAAGCAAAAACAACAAGTGATGGACGGAATGCTGAACATTGTCAAACACTCACCCCCAGTCATAGATCTGGGTTTAATCCATCGTTCTTTTGCTCACCATGCCACCCCAGTTTGGACCCAGCCATATGCAAATCAGTCTTGACCCTGTTCCTCATGGGAACAGTCCAGACCGAACTGCCAAGCCAGGTCCTCACTGGACCGGAAACAAGCACCCTGGGACCGGTTTCGGGGTTTCACCCCTCATCAGCCAGGCTAGCTTGAATCCAGTGGCATGGGAAGCACGGGACCCACGTCTGGGCATACCCTTCCCACTTAGGGTGACAAAGCAAAAACAACAAGTGATGGACGGAATGCTGAACATTGTCAAACACTCACCCCCAGTCATAGATCTGGGTTTAATCCATCGTTCTTTTGCTCACCATGCCACCCCAGTTTGGACCCAGCCATATGCAAATCAGTCTTGACCCTGTTCCTCATGGGAACAGTCCAGACCGAACTGCCAAGCCAGGTCCTCACTGGACCGGAAACAAGCACCCTGGGACCGGTTTCGGGGTTTCACCCCTCATCAGCCAGGCTAGCTTGAATCCAGTGGCATGGGAAGCACGGGACCCACGTCTGGGCATACCCTTCCCACTTAGGGTGACAAAGCAAAAACAACAAGTGATGGACGGAATGCTGAACATTGTCAAACACTCACCCCCAGTCATAGATCTGGGTTTAATCCATCGTTCTTTTGCTCACCATGCCACCCCAGTTTGGACCCAGCCATATGCAAATCAGTCTTGACCCTGTTCCTCATGGGAACAGTCCAGACCGAACTGCCAAGCCAGGTCCTCACTGGACCGGAAACAAGCACCCTGGGACCGGTTTCGGGGTTTCACCCCTCATCAGCCAGGCTAGCTTGAATCCAGTGGCATGGGAAGCACGGGACCCACGTCTGGGCATACCCTTCCCACTTAGGGTGACAAAGCAAAAACAACAAGTGATGGACGGAATGCTGAACATTGTCAAACACTCACCCCCAGTCATAGATCTGGGTTTAATCCATCGTTCTTTTGCTCACCATGCCACCCCAGTTTGGACCCAGCCATATGCAAATCAGTCTTGACCCTGTTCCTCATGGGAACAGTCCAGACCGAACTGCCAAGCCAGGTCCTCACTGGACCGGAAACAAGCACCCTGGGACCGGTTTCGGGGTTTCACCCCTCATCAGCCAGGCTAGCTTGAATCCAGTGGCATGGGAAGCACGGGACCCACGTCTGGGCATACCCTTCCCACTTAGGGTGACAAAGCAAAAACAACAAGTGATGGACGGAATGCTGAACATTGTCAAACACTCACCCCCAGTCATAGATCTGGGTTTAATCCATCGTTCTTTTGCTCACCATGCCACCCCAGTTTGGACCCAGCCATATGCAAATCAGTCTTGACCCTGTTCCTCATGGGAACAGTCCAGACCGAACTGCCAAGCCAGGTCCTCACTGGACCGGAAACAAGCACCCTGGGACCGGTTTCGGGGTTTCACCCCTCATCAGCCAGGCTAGCTTGAATCCAGTGGCATGGGAAGCACGGGACCCACGTCTGGGCATACCCTTCCCACTTAGGGTGACAAAGCAAAAACAACAAGTGATGGACGGAATGCTGAACATTGTCAAACACTCACCCCCAGTCATAGATCTGGGTTTAATCCATCGTTCTTTTGCTCACCATGCCACCCCAGTTTGGACCCAGCCATATGCAAATCAGTCTTGACCCTGTTCCTCATGGGAACAGTCCAGACCGAACTGCCAAGCCAGGTCCTCACTGGACCGGAAACAAGCACCCTGGGACCGGTTTCGGGGTTTCACCCCTCATCAGCCAGGCTAGCTTGAATCCAGTGGCATGGGAAGCACGGGACCCACGTCTGGGCATACCCTTCCCACTTAGGGTGACAAAGCAAAAACAACAAGTGATGGACGGAATGCTGAACATTGTCAAACACTCACCCCCAGTCATAGATCTGGGTTTAATCCATCGTTCTTTTGCTCACCATGCCACCCCAGTTTGGACCCAGCCATATGCAAATCAGTCTTGACCCTGTTCCTCATGGGAACAGTCCAGACCGAACTGCCAAGCCAGGTCCTCACTGGACCGGAAACAAGCACCCTGGGACCGGTTTCGGGGTTTCACCCCTCATCAGCCAGGCTAGCTTGAATCCAGGGGCATGGGAAGCACGGGACCCACGTCTGGGCATACCCTTCCCACTTAGGGTGACAAAGCAAAAACAACAAGTGATGGACGGAATGCTGAACATTGTCAAACACTCACCCCCAGTCATAGATCTGGGTTTAATCCATCGTTCTTTTGCTCACCATGCCACCCCAGTTTGGACCCAGCTATATGCAAATCAGTCTTGACCCTGTTCCTCATGGGAACAGTCCAGACCGAACTGCCACGCCAGGTCCTCACTGGACCGGAAACAAGCACCCTGGGACCGGTTTCGGGGTTTCACCCCTCATCAGCCAGGCTAGCTTGAATCCAGTGGCATGGGAAGCACGGGACCCACGTCTGGGCATACCCTTCCCACTTAGGGTGACAAAGCAAAAACAACAAGTGATGGACGGAATGCTGAACATTGTCAAACACTCACCCCCAGTCATAGATCTGGGTTTAATCCATCGTTCTTTTGCTCACCATGCCACCCCAGTTTGGACCCAGCCATATGCAAATCAGTCTTGACCCTGTTCCTCATGGGAACAGTCCAGACCGAACTGCCAAGCCAGGTCCTCACTGGACCGGAAACAAGCACCCTGGGACCGGTTTCGGGGTTTCACCCCTCATCAGCCAGGCTAGCTTGAATCCAGTGGCATGGGAAGCACGGGACCCACGTCTGGGCATACCCTTCCCACTTAGGGTGACAAAGCAAAAACAACAAGTGATGGACGGAATGCTGAACATTGTCAAACACTCACCCCCAGTCATAGATCTGGGTTTAATCCATCGTTCTTTTGCTCACCATGCCACCCCAGTTTGGACCCAGCCATATGCAAATCAGTCTTGACCCTGTTCCTCATGGGAACAGTCCAGACCGAACTGCCAAGCCAGGTCCTCACTGGACCGGAAACAAGCACCCTGGGACCGGTTTCGGGGTTTCACCCCTCATCAGCCAGGCTAGCTTGAATCCAGTGGCATGGGAAGCACGGGACCCACGTCTGGGCATACCCTTCCCACTTAGGGTGACAAAGCAAAAACTGGAATGGCATGGGCAGCAAAAAAACGATGGATTTAGGCCCAGATCACTGTACTGGGGGTGAATGTTTGACAATGTTCAGCATTCCGTCCATCACTTGTTGTTTTTTGCTTTGTCGCCCTAAGTGGGAAGGGTATGCCCAGACGTGGGTCCCGTGCTTCCCATGCCACTGGATTCAAGCTAGCCTGGCTGATGAGGGGTGAAACCCCGAAACCGGTCCCAGGATGCTTGTTTCCAGTCCAGGGAAGACCTGGCCTAGCAGTTCGGGCTGGACTGTTCCCATGGGGAACAGGGTCAAGCCTGATTTGCATATGGCTGGGTCCAAACTGGAATGGCATGGGCAGCAAAAAAACGATGGATTTAGGCCCAGATCACTGTACTGGGGGTGAATGTTTGACAATGTTCAGCATTCCGTCCATCACTTGTTGTTTTTTGCTTTGTCGCCCTAAGTGGGAAGGGTATGCCCAGACGTGGGTCCCGTGCTTCCCATGCCACTGGATTCAAGCTAGCCTGGCTGATGAGGGGTGAAACCCCGAAACCGGTCCCAGGATGCTTGTTTCCAGTCCAGGGAAGACCTGGCCTAGCAGTTCGGGCTGGACTGTTCCCATGGGGAACAGGGTCAAGCCTGATTTGCATATGGCTGGGTCCAAACTGGAATGGCATGGGCAGCAAAAAAACGATGGATTTAGGCCCAGATCACTGTACTGGGGGTGAATGTTTGACAATGTTCAGCATTCCGTCCATCACTTGTTGTTTTTTGCTTTGTCGCCCTAAGTGGGAAGGGTATGCCCAGACATGGGTCCCGTGCTTCCCATGCCACTGGATTCAAGCTAGCCTGGCTGATGAGGGGTGAAACCCCGAAACCGGTCCCAGGATGCTTGTTTCCAGTCCAGGGAAGACCTGGCCTAGCAGTTCGGGCTGGACTGTTCCCATGGGGAACAGGGTCAAGCCTGATTTGCATATGGCTGGGTCCAAACTGGAATGGCATGGGCAGCAAAAAAACGATGGATTTAGGCCCAGATCACTGTACTGGGGGTGAATGTTTGACAATGTTCAGCATTCCGTCCATCACTTGTTGTTTTTTGCTTTGTCGCCCTAAGTGGGAAGGGTATGCCCAGACGTGGGTCCCGTGCTTCCCATGCCACTGGATTCAAGCTAGCCTGGCTGATGAGGGGTGAAACCCCGAAACCGGTCCCAGGATGCTTGTTTCCAGTCCAGGGAAGACCTGGCCTAGCAGTTCGGGCTGGACTGTTCCCATGGGGAACAGGGTCAAGCCTGATTTGCATATGGCTGGGTCCAAACTGGAATGGCATGGGCAGCAAAAAAACGATGGATTTAGGCCCAGATCACTGTACTGGGGGTGAATGTTTGACAATGTTCAGCATTCCGTCCATCACTTGTTGTTTTTTGCTTTGTCGCCCTAAGTGGGAAGGGTATGCCCAGACGTGGGTCCCGTGCTTCCCATGCCACTGGATTCAAGCTAGCCTGGCTGATGAGGGGTGAAACCCCGAAACCGGTCCCAGGATGCTTGTTTCCAGTCCAGGGAAGACCTGGCCTAGCAGTTCGGGCTGGACTGTTCCCATGGGGAACAGGGTCAAGCCTGATTTGCATATGGCTGGGTCCAAACTGGAATGGCATGGGCAGCAAAAAAACGATGGATTTAGGCCCAGATCACTGTACTGGGGGTGAATGTTTGACAATGTTCAGCATTCCGTCCATCACTTGTTGTTTTTTGCTTTGTCGCCCTAAGTGGGAAGGGTATGCCCAGACGTGGGTCCCGTGCTTCCCATGCCACTGGATTCAAGCTAGCCTGGCTGATGAGGGGTGAAACCCCGAAACCGGTCCCAGGATGCTTGCTTCCAGTCCAGGGAAGACCTGGCCTAGCAGTTCGGGCTGGACTGTTCCCATGGGGAACAGGGTCAAGCCTGATTTGCATATGGCTGGGTCCAAACTGGAATGGCATGGGCAGCAAAAAAACGATGGATTTAGGCCCAGATCACTGTACTGGGGGTGAATGTTTGACAATGTTCAGCATTCCGTCCATCACTTGTTGTTTTTTGCTTTGTCGCCCTAAGTGGGAAGGGTATGCCCAGACGTGGGTCCCGTGCTTCCCATGCCACTGGATTCAAGCTAGCCTGGCTGATGAGGGGTGAAACCCCGAAACCGGTCCCAGGATGCTTGCTTCCAGTCCAGGGAAGACCTGGCCTAGCAGTTCGGGCTGGACTGTTCCCATGGGGAACAGGGTCAAGCCTGATTTGCATATGGCTGGGTCCAAACTGGAATGGCATGGGCAGCAAAAAAACGATGGATTTAGGCCCAGATCACTGTACTGGGGGTGAATGTTTGACAATGTTCAGCATTCCGTCCATCACTTGTTGTTTTTTGCTTTGTCGCCCTAAGTGGGAAGGGTATGCCCAGACGTGGGTCCCGTGCTTCCCATGCCACTGGATTCAAGCTAGCCTGGCTGATGAGGGGTGAAACCCCGAAACCGGTCCCAGGATGCATGTTTCCAGTCCAGGGAAGACCTGGCCTAGCAGTTCGGGCTGGACTGTTCCCATGGGGAACAGGGTCAAGCCTGATTTGCATATGGCTGGGTCCAAACTGGAATGGCATGGGCAGCAAAAAAACGATGGATTTAGGCCCAGATCACTGTACTGGGGGTGAATGTTTGACAATGTTCAGCATTCCGTCCATCACTTGTTGTTTTTTGCTTTGTCGCCCTAAGTGGGAAGGGTATGCCCAGACGTGGGTCCCGTGCTTCCCATGCCACTGGATTCAAGCTAGCCTGGCTGATGAGGGGTGAAACCCCGAAACCGGTCCCAGGATGCTTGCTTCCAGTCCAGGGAAGACCTGGCCTAGCAGTTCGGGCTGGACTGTTCCCATGGGGAACAGGGTCAAGCCTGATTTGCATATGGCTGGGTCCAAACTGGAATGGCATGGGCAGCAAAAAAACGATGGATTTAGGCCCAGATCACTGTACTGGGGGTGAATGTTTGACAATGTTCAGCATTCCGTCCATCACTTGTTGTTTTTTTCTTTGTCGCCCTAAGTGGGAAGGGTATGCCCAGACGTGGGTCCCGTGCTTCCCATGCCACTGGATTCAAGCTAGCCTGGCTGATGAGGGGTGAAACCCCGAAACCGGTCCCAGGATGCTTGTTTCCAGTCCAGGGAAGACCTGGCCTAGCAGTTCGGGCTGGACTGTTCCCATGGGGAACAGGGTCAAGCCTGATTTGCATATGGCTGGGTCCAAACTGGAATGGCATGGGCAGCAAAAAAACGATGGATTTAGGCCCAGATCACTGTACTGGGGGTGAATGTTTGACAATGTTCAGCATTCCGTCCATCACTTGTTGTTTTTTGCTTTGTCGCCCTAAGTGGGAAGGGTATGCCCAGACGTGGGTCCCGTGCTTCCCATGCCACTGGATTCAAGCTAGCCTGGCTGATGAGGGGTGAAACCCCGAAACCGGTCCCAGGATGCTTGTTTCCAGTCCAGGGAAGACCTGGCCTAGCAGTTCGGGCTGGACTGTTCCCATGGGGAACAGGGTCAAGCCTGATTTGCATATGGCTGGGTCCAAACTGGAATGGCATGGGCAGCAAAAAAACGATGGATTTAGGCCCAGATCACTGTACTGGGGGTGAATGTTTGACAATGTTCAGCATTCCGTCCATCACTTGTTGTTTTTTGCTTTGTCGCCCTAAGTGGGAAGGGTATGCCCAGACGTGGGTCCCGTGCTTCCCATGCCACTGGATTCAAGCTAGCCTGGCTGATGAGGGGTGAAACCCCGAAACCGGTCCCAGGATGCTTGTTTCCAGTCCAGGGAAGACCTGGCCTAGCAGTTCGGGCTGGACTGTTCCCTTGGGGAACAGGGTCAAGCCTGATTTGCATATGGCTGGGTCCAAACTGGAATGGCATGGGCAGCAAAAAAACGATGGATTTAGGCCCAGATCACTGTACTGGGGGTGAATGTTTGACAATGTTCAGCATTCCGTCCATCACTTGTTGTTTTTTCCTGGTGCACCTTTCTTCACATACCTCGCTGGAAAACTTTGATTTTTAGACAGTGCATGATTTTAGACATTCAAGCATGATTTCTACCAGGTTTTGCATGTAAAAATCATCCACGGGTACACTGCTGCTACCGAATTGTAATCTTAAACGGGTCCGGAGAAAAGTTTGCTCCCTAATTAAGTTTTGCGGGACCCTCGAAACGATGGGCTTATTTAGATAGTCGGACTCAAATACTTCAGAATGGAAGAAATATGCTATTTCCGATCTTTCCTAAGTCCTATAACACAACTCCTCTCTAGTCATGTGGTGGGCCTTTCAGCCTGAGCTGCATGAGTTACATCACCAGGATTTTTCATGATCCATACACCTTGTCTGACTTTACTCAGTCTCTAGCAATGTTCATTAACGTGTGGGAAAAATCCCACTTTTGGAGCAATTGCCATGGATCTGTAAACAAGTTAGCTGAGTGGATGAGGCCACGGTTATATGAGGGATGGACCTTCGTCTGTGGGGCATCTACTTGCAAAGCATTGTTGCAGTTCTGGATGACTGTCAGTGACCTTATAGGAATAGCAGAAGTCCCACGGAGGATAGGTCTCCTTAGCAACCCAGTGGTGTATTCCATCTCAGTAGGCCATCGTTTTCTACCAGACCTTCTTGTGTTGCACTCTTCTGCTAAAAGAGTACATCAGGATACCCATGTACTCTATTAAATTCATAAGCACAGAGCCTTTCTTTAAGACCCACTGATCTTGCTGTACTGTGGAATGTGCAAAACTAAAAGGAACGTGGGCTTCTAGATGGATGAGTAAATGAATGAGCAAAGAGGAAATTGATAGATGAAATTGTGGTTTACCATGTTCCAAAAATATTTTCGGCTTTATTTTGGGGAAAGCATGACTCTTTGTAGATTGAAAGTGGTATTTTTGTCAATAAAAAGCACCAAATAAGACATTGAAAGCAGGATATTTGGGAGTGGGTTGTCCCAAAAGAAGTACAACAAAAGTAGACTCCTGAAGGAAAATTCCTTTTTTGCATGATCATAACCATTTTTGGACTGCTGCTGCTGTTTTTTTGACTCTGTGCACTGGGAATCTGTTAACCAGGCCCTGGGGCATGTGCTCTGACTCCTAAAAACATGTTGAAACTGGATATACACCTAATTTACATATTTAAGTTACCTATAAGTCCCTAGTATATGGTACAACGTGTACTTGCAGCCTGTAAGTTAAATGTCAGTCGCGGACTGCAGTGCCCTTTGTGTCACCCACTTCATTGGCAGTACAAACATGACTGCAGGCAGTTTTAAAACTGCAAATTCAGCTTGTCGAAATAACCCCTTATAGACATGTCTAAAACCTCCTTTAAAATATTAATAAATCATCCTTAAGTATGCCATAATGCTAATAAGGCAAGGTGCGTAGTAGTTAATGTAGGCATTGTACAAAGTTAATGTTAATCAGCCTGCTACCTTCTGCTGATTTTTTACTTCCATTTGAGAGACTAAGTCAGAAAGTAAAACTTCCAACCGGGATAAACTTGGCTTATGAATCCAACATTGACTTCATCACGATCACCCTTAAATTGCATCTGTGCCCCATTCAAACCCAATCAGATAACCATGGTTAGCATTACCCCTTTTTGGTGCGATTCTAATTAAAAACTTTGAAAATTCAGATCTCTGTTTTCTCTTCTTGGGTTGTTGTCAGTCTTGTTCCATTGTGTTCAATAAGTTGCACTCTGTTTTTATAAATTGAACTGGGATTTTTATTGTGTTGTGTTTTCAACTTTTTAACTGTTTTGGTACTTCTAAATACTTTACACATTGTCTGTCTACTCTGTGCCATAGCTACTAGGAGGTGAGCTAAGGTTTAAACTACTGAAACCTCTGTTGGACCTAACACATAAAGAAATGTTATTAGTAGTGGTGAACTACCATCACCCTGAACTAATAACCCACTGTGGGACCTAGCACATGCAGAGGAAGGATCAATTATCCAGGCTTTTATTTTGGTGATCCATTTGCAAAGGAACTAGTGAAGTTTGCTCCACATTTACATCACAGAATGAACAGCTTGTCTCTATCAAAAAGATATTTGCCATCAAGGATTTCTCTAGAGCTGGTTGAGGAGGGGTTGTTGGTCAGCGATTATGTCTACAGTAGACATTTTGGGTATTTCCTCCCTTCTTGAAGTGTTGGTAGAGATCAAAGTGGTGAAAGCCTTTAGAAAATGAGCAGACATGCTGGGAGGCTTCCCAGGTAAGGATTAACTATTTTTCCATTGTAATGTGAGCAGGCAGACTGGATCAATTCCTTTACAAGGACAACACATCGCTAAGGACCCGTGAGCTCTCCAAAAAGTGAAGGGGGTCCAGATAGAATTCTATGTATCACCCAAGCAGGGAAAGAAACACTAAGGGGGGTATTCTAACTTTGGAGGAGTGTTAATCCGTCCCAAAAGCGACGGTAAAGTGACGGATATACCACCAGCCGTATTACGAGTTCCATAGGATATAATGGACTCGTACTACGGCTGGTGGTAAATCCGTCACTTTTCGGGCACTTTTGGGACGGATTAACTCCTCCTCCAAAGTTAGAATAACCCCCTAAGCCTTTTTTTGGAATAATGGGCTTGGCAGATAATACTAATTTCTATATTGTTTAGTGAAACGACTGGTGTCCATCTATATAATACACCAGATAATACTAATTTATGTATCGTTTAGTGAAAAGACTGGTGTCCACCTATATAATATACAAACATTACCAGTATTGAAACACATGATAAGCAGAAATACAGTCAAGTCATTAAGTACACTTGTAAGATAGCGAAGGAGATAGAGGCTGCTGGAGAAAGAGAGAAAGAAAAAAAGGACAGTTGAAACAGTGCAAAGAGAGGACTTTAAGAGAAGACATCAGGTAGAGAGGATAAGCTTAACCACACACGTATTATCTGTGTTTTGGTTTGTTCCTTTTGAGGGTGCCAATAACTATACCGATACAGCTACACCAGAACAGTAGTATTTTGTTTTTTGTTCTTTTCTTTGAAAAACTCTGTTCAGAACAAATTAATAAAACGTCTTCCCTGAAAACAATTCTAATAAGCTTGAAATGTTTGTATCTGCCAAGCAATAGTATTTAAATACATTTACATTAAATTAAAACAATCATTATTGACATAAAAATAAAAATTTAAATATCACAGCACATCCCCTGATGGAGGACTACACATAACAATGATAGGAAAGGTGAACATCTATACACCTAGGTTTGTGGAAAACATTTTGCAGGGTGTGATTCGTACTGCTGTTACATTACTAAACAGGCTACAAAGAGCAGCTTCTGAATAGGCTCTAGTAATCTCCAGATTCTTACTGGACTGACGTGATTGGATGCTTTATGTCAGGGTGTTCAAAGGTCTAATGCCCAATGCAGTCATTGAGTCAGTGACTTATTTTTGCCCAGGTTGACCCATCAACTGCCAAAGCACTTCAGATTGCACTCAGATCCTGGGACAAAGGGAGTGAATGTATTTATTCAGGATTTCTCATGGATCCAGAGCTATGCTTTTCTGCTTTGTAGTGATTTCCTGAGTCACAGCTCCAGTGAATCCAATTTGAAGATTATAAATGTGGTTCTAAACCATGCTATATTTAATTTATTTCAAGACACTTTCATTGACTTTCCCTAGTTCTTTTCAATACTAAATAACTGTCAGGGTCAACTTCATCCTTTGGTTAGGAAAAGTATGCCAAGTTTGATAGCATGATGCTTTTCGGAGGCTGTTGGGCAATCCCATGCCTTTTGAACTTTGCTTCCTCTATCATCTTATGTGCAAGGGCAGATGGTACAATTGAGAGATGCAAATCTACTTGTGAATTGGCATGTTTGTGCGTGGCATGTTACTGGAGCTCCTTATGGCTGGCATTGTGCTTATCCTGAACTTACTGTTAGAACTGGTGAAGATTGCTCTGTTCCACAAGACATTAAACACTTTTTGCCTTTGCAATTTCATCTGGACTCGAGCCTTATATTGAGGTCCATGTGAGAGGGCACTCTTGGGGTGGCAAATACATGAAAGGGGTACAGCTATCAAGAACCCAGAGCTTTGCTATGACCATTTTTGGGACCCCAATGGACATAGGTACTTGTTTTGCATGTCAAGACAATTACTATTTGCACAGGAAAGAGCTTTCCACAAAGTTGGCATTGCTCCCTTACTTGATTTCTTGCTGAAGGTTTCCAGTGTGCAGGTACTGGCCATATCAGGCAGAATGTATACTCTTGAAGAACTATTTTTTATTATTACCAGGAGAATCAAATCCAGCAACTGTTTTACCATGTATTTTGTCTTTATGCATTTTTCCAAACAATGAGTGGTGAGATGTATCGCAGCACATGAAGATTCTGGGGTTTTTCTTTTCCAGTTTATGAATGACATATCCTGGCAGTTCAGGTTGGACTGTTTCCATTGGAGCAGGGTCAAGACTGATTTGCATATAGCATGGTACAATTTGAAGAGGCATGGTGTGTAAAATAAGGATGAGTTGGGATGTGGCCCTGTGCAATTACTAGTGGCTGAGATTGATTCAGGCATTCCACCATTACATTTTATATATTTAAGCATCAAGATAAGATGGCAAATCTATGGCCAGTAGGGGTAAGCAAGTTCTTGATAGCTATTGGGAAACACTTTAAAGCATTCTCTTCCTTGTCTATTGTCAAGTGGGTGAGAAGGGCCATGAATACTTTGGGACCCACCCTTACATAGGGGCAATGGCTTCTAAGGCCTTGTCCTTGGGGATTTCTGTACATCATAATGTAGGTAGGTTACTGGCTCTCAGTGTCTGCATACAATACATTATATTTGAACTAGCAATGGGAGTGGCATCTCTAGTGGTAAGATTTGAACATGCTTAAACCTTGCTTTTATTCCTGATTCAGAATGAGCAGCTTCCTAGCTAAAGTTTCAGTTCTATTAAGATCATGGTGGTGAGAATTATCCCACCTGTGTTTTATTTCATGGCTTGTACTCTCCCGTGAAGGGCTTCATAGCTAAGTAGGTATCATTTTATACAGTTTCAGTCAAGATCTATTCATCTATTTACTATCATAACTTTAATTCACAGCAGGACTCTAGTGGTATGCAGCCTCTTTAGTTTTGCGTGTGTAATTTCGTGCAGAATTTACTGCAATACAGAGGTCTAAGAAGCTTTGTGTGAAGAAAGAGGAGGGAGATCGAGTACCTCAGGGACTGGAGGACTATATCATGCAGTTATTGGTTGACTGTTTGATTTTCCCTTCGAATTTTGGGAAACGGTTCTGCTTTGTGGGTTACTATTAACTTTATAATGATGCTGAGGCAAAACAGAACAAAGGAAAAACATAATTGCTGGTATTATGTCCTAAATAGAATTTACATTTTCCTTCTTGTTAGATAGGAATGTTTAGATTTTCAACTTGACCTTACCCAAAAACCTATTCAACCGTTTGGGTGATTGGAAAAAGGTGGATCATATTTTGCCTGGTCTTTTAGTCTCATCTAGTTAATAAACTTTTATTATTTTCATAGCCACATTTGTCCAAGCTTTAATTTGGTACCAAACCTGGTACCATAAAATCTACACATTTATGAATGAACTCCATGTTTTTGTTATAAATTTATGGTTCTCTCCATGTGTTATGTCAGATATCACAATTCGGATTTTCCGCTTAAGTAGTGCCATTATCCAATTCATCACTCACCTTTCTACTTTTCTTGATTGAGTTTACACTCTGTCAATAAGCTCTCCTCAGTATCCTGGCTCTCAGAGTCGTTCAGTGCATGCATACTCCCCTAACATAGTCAAATTCAAAAAATGGTAACTTACCTTCTTCTGAACCATCTCCCTTCAACCCAGACTAAAAACTTTGTGGGACAGATTTATTATTGTTTAGTTCCAAGCAGGGAGCAGCCACAGTTACTGTGCTGTGTTGTGCAAGGGGAGAGAAGCAGCACAGAGCCATGGTAATTAAAAAAAAGCCTGCCGCTGCCACCATTCCCTGCATTGTTGCACAAACTGGCTTCCTAGTGACACATACAACCTAAGCACCATTATTTCCATGATGTCTGTGATGTCCAGCATCACAGATGACAGGTATACACTTCGAGTAAAAATCCTATGCCTAGACAAAATGAAATGTACTAACAATATACACATTGGATGTATGATGTAAAGTGGAGCATAAACAATGGATGGAATGTTTAAATGAAAAAAGACATTTCTCCAAACAGCACCTGTTTCAAAGCGTCACATAATTTTGACACATAGTTTGGAATGACTACCTTTGTAAATTGTACTTTTTGCCAAAAACGATTGGCCTTTGTGCTGTAATGTCCAAATTCCAACCAAGGCACACCCTTTTGACTCGAGGTGGGAAAAGTAATCTTTTTCGGCATAAACCGGTACCAACTCTTAATAAATCTGCCCGTGTTTGTGGAACGTGCTACTGTTTTTGCTCGTCATCCAGACAAGCGGAAGACACACCTTATCTATCTTTCTAGGAATAGCTGGTTCTTTTATTTGACATAATCATATTTGCAAAGCGTGTTTGCTGTGGCCACACCTGCAACCTTCCAGGCTACTACAGTAAATCAATATGTCCTCGTGGCTAATAAAGGTCTCAGCTGCATCCGGCTCTACATTAATGTCATCAAAAATACTAATACACTCCCTCCACGGCAAAGCAACTTGAAAGAATCTGTTGCACAAACATTGGTACAGTGAAGTGGAAGAATGACCCCCCCCCACGACTGTCGCTTACATTTCCCGTGAAACCTTAATCAAGTAGTGCGTTTTTTAACAGTAGTCAGGTTTTGTATTCTGTGTTAATTATATTATGCTGAAAATTAATTGAAGACTTCCAAGCCTTATTCTCCATTTTCCTCCATTGTAAGCCAACAAGCAGATACAACATTATGCAGCAGACTACCGTCAATTGCAGCATCTATTTATGTGTTAGGGGTGTAAGGGTGTGTAGCTAATAATCATAGAGTTGATGGTATAGCATTAGAATCTTGAACCATAGGGTCTGGAACTGAGATATGGCAACCTACAGCACAACCTCATGAAAAATTCACGTTCAGGTTCCTAATTGTTAACAAACATAATAGTTTTAATTGGAGGATTGTTTTTACCTATTCACTGACACTGTTCGTAGAATGACTGTGGTTAGTGTGTGTGTGTGTATGTGTCAGTGGCATAGGTAGGTTGCCATGGGCAAGCAAATTAACTGCCCCTCCTGACTAGGGTGACATCTCAGTCTATCAGCGGCCCATCACACTCATCAACTTCCTTCAACAGAGTCTGCATTGTCATATCAAAACTCACTACTGTTGTCATACACGCTTTGTTTTATGTCCACACCCTGCACTATATGTCTATAAGTCAAAACAATAACCCTAAAAAGAAAGCATTACCAAAGGTAATAGGTTTGACCCTTGTAAAGTGCATGTACACAAGGGCATGACATGTATGGACCATGCAAGACACTGCTGCCCTGACATACGCACATCCATCACACTGCACCCACACAGCCATATAACTCACTCTACACTGACACTTCACTCACACTTCAAATGACCACATACCCTACACTCACAAAAGCCAATATTTGTCAATTCACACATGCACATCCTTCAATATGCACTCACAAATGCACACACACCTGCACACTGCTCAGACACTAGTATGCCACTAAACTAGATAGGACCAGAGTTTGGACAGATGGTGGCATAGGAGACGTAGGTTGAGTGTCTGGTCCTTCGGTCCACTTATGTAATTTAAAGGTCTTGAATAAGGTACACTGAAGCCTGAATGTCCACTGAAGTTATCTATTCCACTATAAGCCAAAATTGGACCAGCACTACCAACAATGTGAGACTGATTTTTGTGAACTTTTGCAGGCAAGAGTCTTGACATCAAAGAAATGTCCAATTTGCCTACTAAAACAAGTTGGTGGTTTTCTTTGTAGTGCTAGCAAATGAAGGAAGAATCAGAGAAAGAAAGACAAACAAATGGCAACTAAATGTGTAGGCCATATGTTTCAATAAAAAGAATGTTAAAATAAAGCTTTGTTCTAGTCTGCCATCTTGGAAAGGTAAACAATGATATAATATGCATAAGACCATTTCAAGATGGTGGCATGGTTTTAAAGCTCACTCTGCAGAAAAAAGATGTGGTTCAGTAGCAATGGCAGTGTAAATACTGGCACTCTCATTACTGAATTAGCACTAGCGTGCCTTTAGAGGTGAGTGGCTGGGGGATAAATGAAAGGAAACATCTCCAGAGGTCAGTCTTCTCTAGATGCAGATTAACACACAGTAAGTAGGCAAAATATTATTACTTAGACTACCTGACATTGTAAAGGCCAGGGGTAGTCTACTAGGAGGAACCAAATAACTAGAAAAAAGCCAAGGGCTGAAGAGGATTGTTACACTGCCCATTTTAATGTATACTGTTCTGCTGGGGGACTGAACTAACATGTGAATGTCTTTGTTTGACGAATAACTGAAGTGGGCTTACCTAAAACCCATTTTCTCTCTATAAAAAAAGAATATGTGTTGTTTTTGAGAATACATGAGGTTGGTGAGACAGCTAAAATCATCTTTTGGTCAGATCTAAAACACAGTACATTAGAGGGATCACAGGGTGTAGGAGCGCAGGTTTTTATTTTTTTACCTCCAATGCATATGACATACAGCACTAGCCAAGAGCATCAACACTTCCCTGAAAGACATTGAACATGTGTTGCACGGCAGGACCAGTTCAAATTTTCTTTATTGGCTCAGGCGTAGAAATTCCCTCCACTGGCACAGCTTGTAATATTCAGGCACTTCACACTACGCAGAGTTCCACAATCTAGCATTGAGCAGAATGAGTTCACGTGCGCAAGTTTGGGTTTTGGTGCTCTGCAATGAGTGTCATGACACTCCCATGCTGCTAGTGAGCACACAGAAGACTTTGCATTCAATCATGCTGTTTCCAGTCGCACGCATGAGACTTCGCGTTTACACATGCTGCTTGAGCCCTCGACGGTGGCCAAAACAATCCTGCTCACCAGCGCAAATGCAACTGTAGTAGATTTTCTACTTCAGATAAAAATAAATCTAGTCAAAAGGTGTTTTTTGATTTTCTTCTCCAATGGAACCTTCAAGTTGTTTTTTATATTGAGAAGCTATTTATTTTATCAAACAGGAAGGAAGTGCTCCAACTTTCCGTTCCTGTCCAGCAGGCTCCTCCTAGTGCTTTGTCCATCTCTTGGCCACTTTTCACTTGGATTCTGAGGAGGAAGGATCGCTCACCTTGTCTCCTGGATATACCTTAGGATTTGAGGACTTTTTTTGTGAAATCACTTAAGTAAGTTTAAAAACGATTGAATAAGGGTGTTGTTTGTTTGGGCATGCACCAATATTTCTTTGTACTTTAATTTGATATAAAAATGTATAGTGGAGGGTGGCCTGGAATTATTTATTTTGCATTTCGTTGATTTTTCATCTTTTTTAAAGGAAAATTGTTCTGCAGCTCAGTTCTTGTCATTATCTACATGTTTATAACATTTGCAATATTATTTTACTATGTGGCCTAGATTTCCAAAGAGCCATCTAACCAGTAGGCACAGTAGTAGTAGTCATCGGTGCATGTAATAAATATTTCAGTGGTATATGTTTCTAAAACTTAATTTAGGACAGAGATAGCATTGGGATCAATTAAAAATTAAAAATGTTGGCTATTTTTTGCATTTCATTGTTGTTAGAAATGGGTTATTTGGTTAACAGTCAGGTTACCCCCTGTTCAAGCAAGGACCTTCACTCTAGTCTGGGTAACCCTCAGCTAACCCCTGCTTACCCCCTTGGTAGCCTGGCAGAGCAGTAGGCTTAACTTCATAGTGCTAGGTGTAAAGTATTTGTACCAACACACACAGTAACTTAATGAAATAACTACAAAATGACACAACACCAGTTTAGAAAAATAGGAAATATTTATCTAAACAAAACAAGACCAAAACAACAAAAATCCGACATACACAGTCAAGTTATGAATTTTTATAGATTAAGCTCAAAAATAGCGTTTAGAGACACAAAATGCTTTGATGAGGTGTTAACACGGCATCGTGACGGAGTCGTTCCCAGCAAGCCGACACCAGCGGTGCCGGACACGGAGTCACATGGACTCCCAAGTACAGTACCCTTGGTGAAGAGTAAAAACAAGTCGATGCGCAAAGTCGGGGATCGCGGCGTCTGTGTGAAACGTAGTATCCGTGCACTTCGAGCGTCATCGGTCATGACAGGGTGTGGCGACTTCCACTGAGTCGCGGATTTCTGCAGGGCTGCAGCGGCATCGGGCCTGCGAAAGTCGTCGTGTTCCAGCAAAGATCACTGAGTCGGTTGCAGGTGGCGTCACCGGATTCAGCAGCGGCGTCGGTCCGAAGTCGTCCGAAGTCGATTTCCTTGGATTTCCACCAGCTTTCCTTTCAAGGGCCCAGGGACTGGATAGGGCACCACTTGTCAGAGCAGGAGTCTTTCCAGAGACTCCAGGTGTTGGCAGAGAGAAGACTTTGCTGCCCCTGAGACTTAAAACAACACGGAGGCAAGCTCTAAATCAAGCCCTTGGAGATTTCTTCACAAGATGGAAGGCACACAAAGTCCAGTCTTTGCCCTCTTACTCTGGCAGAAGCAGCAACTGCAGGATAGCTCCACAAACCACAGTCACAGGCAGGGCAGCACTTCTCCTCAGCTCCTATCCAGGCAGAGGTTCCTCTTGATGTCCAGAAGTGATCTAAAGTCTGTAGTTTTGGGTGCCCTTCTTGTACCCTATTTCTCCTTTGAAGTAGGCCTTCTTTAAAGTAAAGTCTCTTTTGAAGGTAAAATCCTGCCTTGCCCAGGCCAGGCCCCAGACACTCACCAGGGGGTCGGAGACTGCATTGTGTGAGGACAGGCACAGCCCTTTCAGGTGTAAGTGACCACTCCTCCCTCCTAGCACAAATGGCTCATCGGGAAATGCCGACTACACCCCAGCTCCTTTTGTGTCACTGTCTAGTGTGAAGTGCAACCAGCCCAAGTGTCAAACTGACCCAGACAGGGAATCCACAAACAGGCAGAGTCAGAGAAACCGTATAAGCAAGAAAATGCTCACTTGCTATAAGTGGCATTTTCAAACACACAATCTTAAAATCAACTTTATTAAAAGATGTATTTTTAAATTGTGAGCTCAGAGACCCTAAACTCCACATGTCCATCCGCTCCCAAAGAGAATCTACACTTTAATCAGATTTAAAGGTACCCCCCATGTTAACCTATGAGAGGGTCAGGCCTTGCAACAGTGAAAAATGAATTTAGCAATATTTCACTGTCAGGACATATAAAACACATTACTATATGTCCTACCTTAACCATACACTGCACCCTGCCCTTGGGGCTACCTAGGGCCAACCTTAGAGGGTGTATTACATGTAAGAAAAGGGAAGGTTTAGGCCTGGCAAATGGGTACACTTACCAAGTTGAATTTGTAGTTAAAAACTGCACACACAGACACTGCAATGCCAGGTCTGATACATGATTACAGAGCTACTTATGTGGGTGGCACAACCAGTACTGCAGGCCCACTAGTAGCATTTGATTTACAGGGCCTGGCACCTCGAGTGCCCTTTACTAGGGACTTACTGGTAAACTAAATATTCCAATCATGGATAAGCCAATTACATACACATTTTGTAAAGGAGCACTTGCACTTTAGCACTGGTTAGCAGTGGTAAAGTGCCCAGAGTAACAAAAACAGCAAAATCAGAGTCCAGCACACATCAAATACCTGGGGAACAGAGGCAAAAAGTTAAGGGAGACCACGCCAAGGATGAAAAGTCTAACAATTGTCTTTTGCAGAAAATGTGTATGTTGTGTGATAATATTTGATGGCCTAGGAGGATGTGTAAAATTTGTATAGCTCGGTTAATTTTCGTGTTTTGTATTGCTGATTTGATATTTGTCTTTTCTTCAGTGTTACAACTGTGCCTCCTTATGGCCTGTGTGTGTATGTATTGGTCATAGTCCACAATTTATCTTTGATCTCCATGTGATGTGCCCATGGGTCAATTTGTGTAGTGTATGTCCCTAGGCGTGCATGCGTTCTTTGTTCTCCATGCCTCCTTGTTCACAGTTGTTGTTTGACCATGTGGATGGCAGCCTTTTTCTGCATCTATCCAGTGTGTCTTTGCCATAGGCTTGCATGTGTTCTACTTTGTTCTCCTTGCTCCTTGTTGTTTGACGTGTGGCTGGCAGTCATTTTGTGAATGCAGCCAGTGTTCCTTTGTCATAAGCTTGCATGTGTTCTTTCTTTGTTCGCCATGCCTCCTTGCTCCTTGTTGTTGTTGCTTGACCATGTGACTGGTGGCCAGTTTGTGCATGCAGCCAGTGTTCCTTCACCATAGGCTTGCATGTGTTATTTCTTTGTTTCCCAGGCCTCCTTGTTACTTGTTGTTGTTTTACCATGTGGCTGGTGGCCATTTTATACATACAGGCAGTGTTCCTTTTCCATAGGCTTGTATGCGTTCTTTTTTGTCCCATCTCTATTTTCTCCTTGTTGTTGTTTGACCGTGTGACTGGCAGCCATTTTGTGCATGCAGCCAGTGTTCCTTTGCCATAGGCTTGAACGTGTTCTTTCTTTGTTCCCCATGCCCCCGTTCCTTGTTGTTGTTCCTCAACCGTGTAGCTGGTGGCCATTTTGTGCATGCAGCCTGTGTTCCCTTTCCATAGACTTGCATGTGTTCTTTGTTTGATCCCTATCCCTCCTTGCTGTTGTTGTTAGACCATGTGGCTGGTGACCATTTTGTGCATGCAGGCCGTGTTCCTTTGCCATAGGCTTGAATGTGTTCTTTCTTTGTTGCCCATGCCCCTTGTTCCTTGTTATTGTTGTTGTCTGCCATGTGGCTGGTGGCCATTTTGTGCTTGTAACCAGTGTTCCCTTTCCATAGACTTGCATGTGTTCTTTCTTAGTTCCCCATGCCTCCTTGCTGTTGTTGTTTGACCATGTGGCTGTTGGCCATTTTGTGCATGCAGCCAGTGTTCCTTTGCCATAGACTTTCATATGTATTTTCTTTGCTTCCCATGCCTCCTTACACTTTGTTGTTGTTGTTTGACCATGTGGTTGGAGGCCATTTTGCCCAGCCAGCTACTGTCCCTTTGCCATAGGCTTGCATGAGTTCTTTGCTTGCCATACCTACTTGCTCCTTGTTGTTTTGCTATGTGGCTGGCAGTCATTTTATGCATCCAACCAGTGTCCTTTTGCCATAGGCTTACATTCAAACCTTGTTAATTAGTAATCATTTGGGGGCATGGCCAAGGAACATGGCCGACGGGTCACGTTCCTAGTGAGCTCCCATGCCCGGCAACATCCTTCAACGATCCAGGCTGTGGGAACCCCTCTCTGGTGGTCGAAGGTAGTGCACTGCACGGTTCCCTCTTTTTGGCACCGAAGCGGAGCCATCAGCGGCGTGGATGGCGCGAGGGCGCTCTGACTCAGCGCCCTTTATCCTGTGCGGGAGACGCCCCGGACGGCGGGGAGTGCAGTGACACTTCTGGGGGACCCAGTGGTGACTGCTGGGCACCCTGTGGTATTCACAGGGGCCTGCAGTGAGTGGTGGTCATGGTGAAGGCCTTCCCTGGGCTGAATGTGGATTGGCTGTTTGGCCTGTTGCTGGGTGTGGTTGTTGGGGACGGGCAGCATCTCCCATAATGCTGGACTGGACGGGCCTTTTGGCCAGGTGGCCCCAGGCATGTGGCACTGGTTGTCCGGACCTGGTGACGTGAGGCGGCACTTAGTTGAGGCACTGGGGGAGTTGGCCGTGCCCCGTAGGGGTTGCATTGAGTGCTGGAGGACTGCAGTGGCTGCATGGAGCATGCCCGGACGGGCGTGAGTGGAGGAGGCTCCTGGACTTACAAGTCTGGCTCATACCTGTGAGTACATTGCACGGAATCCTCTCCCATTGGGGGTACCTGCGGCCCCTGCGCTGTACGCTCTGGGATATGGTGGTGGATCGTGGTGCCTGACATACCGGAGAGTGGCAGTCTAAGTTTTTGAGGTACTTTGTGATCCTGCCTCAACTGGTGGCCCCTTGCCACAACAGGGACTGGATACGGACCCGGTCCGGGAGTAGGACGGGATGGGGTGGCACAAGCAAACCTATACCCCTCAGAGTAACACTATGGAGCACTATACTACCCTGGTGCCCCTGCCACAGCGCCCGGCCCGATCAGACGAGAATGGAGATACCATGAGGGTCCCTGAGAATCCTGAGGAGCCCTCACATGCAGAGCTCCTTGCGCCATCCAGGGTTCACGGGTGGCGTTGGAGGGAATGATAGAGACTGTGGCAGTGGAGGTAAACCTGTTTCGGGCTGACCTTCAAAGTTGCCCAACAAGGTCAAAATGGTGGAGGGATCCATTGTGGAGCTACAGACGAAAGTGGATGCTCTGCGGAAACAAATGTCGCAGGCTAACTCCACGGTCAGACTGCTGGAGGAGGCGTGGTTGGAGGATGCCGGGGGAGGTCAGGGCGGAACAATGTCAGGCTGTTGGGCTTCCTGGAGCGTGCGGAGGGGTCTGCTGTGGAATCCTTTGTGGAAAACTGGATAATAGATGTGTTGCAGCCTTCAGGGCTATCCAAGGTTTTCGTAGTGGAGCGTGCACACAGGGCCCTTGTTGCGCCTCCGCGGCCTGGTGCGCTGCCCAGGGCCATCATAGCCCGACTTCTAAACTATAAGGATTGGGACTGTGTGTTGTGGGCCGCCACTGCAAGAACTGCAAGATATCCATTTATCCTGATTACACAAACTAGGTGCAGAGTTCTCGAAAAGCATTCAAGGAAAAACTTCGAACCATGAACGTGAGATATATGCTTCTGTACCCAGCATGTTTAAAGCTGATCTCAGGCGGGAGATCTCACTTCCTCGATCGTCCAGAGGAGGTGTGGCGATGGCTGGAGATGTGGGAAAAGGCGGTTCTGGGGACAAGAGAGAGGGCTGGAGGTGTCGCTTCCTGGGTCTCTGGAGCAGAAAGCCTGGATTGGAGATCACGTGAGACTGGTCAGCCGGCGGCTGCCGGGACTAGCGGGCTGGCACAGGACTCCAGTCACAGAGAGGAGATAGAACAGGACGGAACAATGGCGGTAGTGTCTACTGGTTTGGTTGGGGGTTGGGATGTGGAACTGGGGTGAGGATCTGGGGGGGTTCCTGTGCAGGTATAACTGTGGTCAGGAGGTTCAGGATGTCATTGTGTTCTGCCTCACAGGGTTGGGGTCAACAATGGATGGTTTACTATTTCTAGTGGAAGGGCTGCAGCTTCGCATCCAGTTTCGGGTCCTGTGGGGCGTTCTTTTCAGGATTGGGCTCCTTGGGGCATCGGGAGCGCTTTGGATACTTTCTGAAACAAAATTGGGCGGCACGCGGGTAATCAGTGGTTTGATGCCGGGGTGGGTGTGGTCATTCCACTTTTGTGGTAGGAATTAAGACATGGTAAGTTGGGGGTTAGGCTGTTTTCATGGCAGCAACTATGGACTGGAATTACAGTATTGTTTGTTCTGGTTGTTTTACTGTATATCCGGGGTGTGGGTTGAGGGGTTTGATTGACCAAGTTTGTCAACGTTTGTAGTTTGTTCAACAGTGCAGGTATGAGGGTGAGATGTACTATATGTCCTTTCCTGGTCCTTCCATGGGGTTGGGGCAAGGGTGAGGTGGTCAGCTGGGATGGAGAGCAATTCAGTATCACTATGGGTCGTCAAATCAACATGTTGACCTGGAATGTCCAGGGCTTGAAGAGTTACACTAAGCGCTATAGGGTACACTCATTTCTTAGGAGACATAAAATCCACATTGCCTGCCTCCAGGAGACACATATGACAGAAGACGAAACACACAAGCTGTCCAAGAAGTGGTGGGGTCAGATGTATTCATCCTCCTTTTCTTCCTATGCGTGAGGAGTGTCAGTATGGGTGGCACCGGGGGTTCCGTTCACCCACATGTACAGCAAAGTAGATGTTGAGTGCCGATATGTGCTGGTGGAAGGTGTGCTGGATGGCATACACATAGTTATCCTCAAAACATATGCTCCTAATACTGATGATCCCTTCCTCTACACCAGAATACCTGAGATATTAGGGGACAGTGTAGATGGGGCCTTAGTTTGGTCGGGGCATTACAATTGTGTGTGGAACGGTTATCTGGACCGCCTCCCGCTGAGGCTGGGAACTAAGCCCTTGATGGTGAAGTCCCTTAGGGAGGTGATGACACATTTGGGACTATGGGATAGTTGGAGGGAGCTGCACCCAGAGGGGAAGCAATACAGTTGTCATTCAAGAATACAAAATATGCGTACCCGATTGGACAGGTTCCTACTGGGATGTCTTGATGGCTCGCAAGAACTGGAAGCCACACATATAGTTAGATTCTTGTCCGATCATGCACCGGAGTGGTTACAATTTTAGTGGGGAGCAGTGGCTACCTCTACAGTGTGTAGTTGTTGTATGCCTGTGGCCTTTCTTACGGATGGGGGGTGTCGTGAACGGGTGGGTGAGGCCATTAAACAGTATTTGGAATTGAATTGGAACACGACACAGACTGGGGGCCTGGAATGGGAGGCTATGAAGGCAGTCATAAGGGGTGTGTGTATTGGCATGGCGTGTGGGACACGTAAACAAATGGAGCAAGATCTTACTGCATAGGAGGAGAAATTGGGGTAGTTGCAACAGCAACCACCAGGCGTGAACATGAAAGAACGGGAGGAACTTAGGTTGGTCAAGGAGGTTAATAGTTGTTGGGATACTTTAAGCCGGATCATCATTTGAGGGTATAGACAGCGACTGCATCGTGAGGGAGATAAATCTGGCAAACGTCTGGCATGGATTCTGAATCCGGAGGTGGAGGCTCCTCCTATACTGCATATTAGGAATGCTGACGGTGAATTGCTCACGAAGCGCGAGGAAGTTCTCCGAGAACTAGCGGCGCACCAGCAAAGGGTTTAGAGAGCTGGAGCTGCCTCAACTGAGGAGGGTGTGGGGGGGGTTTCTGAAGCAGATGCGCCTTCCGCGCTTGTGCCTAAAACGTAGGGATGCTCTTGAGACTGCGATCACTGTCGAGGAGGTGAGTGAAGCAGTTGCTGCAATGACTAAGTCCAAATCCCCTGGTAGTGACGGTTTTCCTGTTGAGTTGTATCAAATGTTTTCCTTGTCTCTATGGGAGAGGCTCCTAGAGGTCTTTGACAAAGCTCGAGTGTGCAGTAGGTTGCCGGACTCCATGCGTCAGGGTATTGTTTGCTTGATGCTTAAGCCGGTGGGGGATCCTGGAGACCCCTCCTCGTATCGCCCCTCACCATGATAACCAGTGATGTTAAGATACTTTGTAAGATCTTGGCCATCTGACTCCGGGGGGTGATTCGGGGTCTAGTGCACGAGGACCAATGTGGGTTTATCCCTGGTCACAGTACGTCCTATAATTTGTGCTGTTTGGCACATATCCTACACGAGACAGAAGATGTGGAGATTGAGCTGGCACTGGTGTCCTTGGACCTGGAAAAGGCCTTTGACACAGTTGAATGGGGGTACCTGTTAGAGGTCTTACAGGGCATGGGGCTCGGCCCCGGTTTCTGTGATTGGGTACAGTTGCTGTAGACTGCTCCCACTGCACAAGTAAGGTTGGGGGGAGAGCTCTCAAATTTCTGGGAGATTGGGAGGGGCACGAGGCAGGGA
This sequence comes from Pleurodeles waltl, assembly GCF_031143425.1. Taxonomy (NCBI): domain Eukaryota; kingdom Metazoa; phylum Chordata; class Amphibia; order Caudata; family Salamandridae; genus Pleurodeles; species Pleurodeles waltl. Next base: position 930,738,281 of record NC_090448.1, on the reverse strand, counting down.
TGCCCGCTTTAACCTCTTTTGTTTCCCATGGCAGTGGAGCCACTAGTGATTTGGCTTCTTGAGGAAATGGAGCCGTGGGGTATCCAGGTGGGAAGGTCTACACATGTAATCTCCCTGTATGCAGATGACGCACTGGTTGACATTCTGGATCCTCACGTTTCGGTGCCAATGCTGCTGCGGAGGCTGGAGATATTTGGTGCTGCCTCTGGTCTTAGAGTCAACAGAAAGAAGTCACTCCTGTTCCCCTTGGAGTCCCTTCATGGGATTTCGTGTGCTGACCTGCCTGGAGTAGGATTTAGATGGGAGGTTGAGAGTTTTCGGCACTTGGGCTTATGGGTCACTCATACTTTGGCTGCACATGAGAAACACAATGTTGAGCGAGTAGTAGCTGGCCTGGAACGCTCGGTCTCCTTCTTGAACATGTTGCCTCTCTCTGTGATGGACAGGGCTGCGGTGGCTAAGATGGTGTTCTTGCCACAGTGTCTATACATGGTTCAGAACTCGTTATTTCCATTGGCTGCCCGGCTCTTTTGTCGTTTGGATAGTCTGGTGATCTCTCTGGTCTGGGCTGGTCGGTGAAGTAGGGTAGCGCTACCGGTATTGCAGAAGGATCTTGAGGGGTGTGGGTTGGGGATCCCTAACATTAGACACTATTATTACGCAGCACGTCTGCAGTATGCTGCTCAGTGGATGATGGACACTGATAATTGGGAGAAGAGGTTGTATGCAGGAGAGGTCACTGTTGCAGATGTTGATGTCGGGGGTAGACCTGACCCCGCTGCCCACTACCTAGTTAAGACCACTGCTGGGATTTGGGAGCAGGTAGTTAAACATGTACTCAGACATGCTCCCTTTGATCAGGAGCTGAAGTTGTGGGACTTGGAAAAGTTAATGTTGGTAGAGGCTTGGAGACTGGGAGTATGTGAGGTGGCTGGGGATCTCTACCCTAATTGAGAGTTTCTCTCTTTTGCGGATGCTCAAGATTTGTTTGATATGGGTCCGTGCCAATTCCTGCAATAAGCAAAGATCGAGAATGTGGTCCGTGAGACCTGGAGTAGTTTCCTGGTTGCCCCTGAGGCCTCATTGGTGCTGAACGGTCTGATCAACTGGGGCGAGGGGACGCATTTGATTATCCGGTTTTATAAAGATTTACGGGAGGATCACCAGGTGTGATTAGTGTGGGACGTAATGCATGGGAGTCTGTCCTAGGGGAACCCATGGCGGATGATGACTGGGACCTGGCTCTTTCTTTGGTGCGAGCAGTTTCATGTAATCATAGATTTAAGCTGCTACATTTTTGCTACATTTTAACTTTGTACATAGAACATATCTTACACCAAGTCGACTAAACAGGATCAACCCTAACCGTAGAGCGTGCTGCCCTAGGTGCAGTAATGTTTGATGCTTCCTTCCTTCATCTGGCTTGGGCCTGCAGGGCAGTGCATGACTTTTGGCAGGAAGTGGTAGCAGCTATTGTGGGGGCCACAGGATTGGGGTTACAAGTAGTGCCGACGACCTGTCTTCTGGGAGTGTTACGGAGGCCGCAAGGTCAGGGCATTCCATATAAACTGGCACAGCTTGCGCTGATGCTGGCCAAACATAGAGTAGCAATCTGCTGGATGAGCTCTCGGAGCCCAATGGTCTCCAATTGGCTCAGGGACTTATTGGAATGGGGTGCAGCTGAAGAGCAGCATATGCACCTGACAAGGAGAGATGAAAAGGTACTCGCTAATGTAGCGGCTTGGGGAACCTTGCTGGAACGGTTTACTGGGGGGGAGGACACAAGCTCCATAAGTAGTGCGGAGGGGGATGGGGATACTCTCTGAGCTATATGAAAAGGGGGTGGCAACTATGGTATGGATATGTTTCTGCTTAGATAAGACGTTAAAGTTTGGCCACACAATACTCTGGGTTTGGATGGGAGAATAGAGGGTACTGTGCGTACAGTGGTTATGTCTCTCACATGACTTGAATTTGGACTTGATCGACCTCCGGTGCCCCTATGTGAGGATGATGTAATGTCTTGCTATTATCTACACTGTGTGTATGCTTTTGTTGGTTTTACTTTACCAAAACTCAATAAAAACAGTTTAAAAAAAACATTATTGATCATTTGTATATTTTAGGTTGGTATTTAAATTTTTTATTTTTATATTCTATTTGAATTTTTATTTTTAATTTTATATTCAATTATTTTCATTCAATTGTTTATTTAATTTTCTTTTTTTTATATTTTTATTTTTTATTTTATTGCTTTATATTAATTTTTAATGTTAATTTTTTGAGTTCCTTGTTTTGATTTAAAAAAAAAAATTAGATTTTATTTTACATCATTTTAGTTTTTAATTTTAATTTTATGGAATTCTGCATTTTGCCTTGATCCATCCATTCACATTCATTCCTTCATCCATCCATCCACCAAAGCCGCACAACAGCATTCGGTTTCTTTAGGTGTATAATAATTCCATTTCCTATTGGGCACACTGCGTGTGGAGCACTGCAGACAAATCAGCTGCATTATTCACTTTTTAATGATTTTTCCATTTCTCCTGGATCACTTTGCCACCATAGATTTTTTAAGGGTTATTCCATTTACACATGCACCTCCCTCAGACTATCAGTTGTCTCCTTTAAAACAGATAGAGATAAAGAAAAGAGAGCCATATCTGCATGAAATGGAATTTTATGGTGTGGTTTGACTTTGCAATGTTTGATTAAATTGGTATTTATTACATAAGTAACCAACCGCACTAAGATCGCATTTGTATATGCTATTTCAACCTGCAACAATGCATGTTTCACTAACTGCATGTTTCTCTTGCTTGGATGCTTTTAGGTGCACAGGAGGAGACAGCTCATATCACCCACAGTACTACCAGAGAAAAGTCCTTACAGGTAATTCTGTCATCCAAACTCTTCTGCTTGTGCCTCTTAAAGCCACTGCCAAGTTAGAGCTTAAGATGGACCCAAAGAAAGTTTCTCCCAAGAAAGGGGGCGGTGAGAAGAAGCAGCTTTCCACCAGTGGCATGCCAACTGCAACCTTCTTCGGGAGACATTTGCCTGCCACACTGGCATCTGGAGAGGAACCTGGGAGCAGCACTCCTGTATCAACAGAACCACTACAACCTGAGCCCAAGACCATGTCTTTCAGTGAGACAGCCACGGCAATCATGGTGACTCCGACGAGCAGTGACGTTAAATTGGATTTGTCCCTTTCGCAAAGTAGTACCCAATCGTTTCAGGAAACAGAGCAAAGTGGACATTAGCCGCAGCCAACATTAGTAGATCTTCCGGAAGTTGGAGCAGAAGAGGTGGTCGAGATTCCTGCAGAAGAAGAACCATCTCTTTTAGAATCAAGGGCTCCCAGATCCCCAGCAAGAAAAAAGGAAGGGTACTACCTCACCATCTTCTCCAAGCACCACTTATGATGATGATGACAGGGACATGGAGTGGACCCTGGGAGTGTACTGGAGACACTAGGAGAGTCAAAGGAAAATAAAAATTCCAGAAAGATATGAATCATGCAAGGGGAAAGATGATGAGGAGGAAGATGATGACCATGAGCCAGGCATTTTGGAAGCTGAAACTACCACCCAACCTGCTCTAAGAGATGTGGCACAGGCAGCACCACCAGATCCCATATTTTTAAGGCCCCAGCAGAAACCTGTGCCAACCCGGGTCTCAGTAGAAGTATGCATTGCAGAGAGTCAATCAACACACCTACCTACCTTCAGTTCTTCTTCAGGCATTAGCTGTGGCCCAATAAGTAAGTACTCCTCCCCAATTTTTTTTACAATTAGCATACAGGAGGAGAACATTGTGATACACTCCATTTGCCACACAAGTGTTCGTCAAGGTAAGCCTTGTTTACATTATGGTTCTGGAGCGCAAATGACACATGTGAAAAAATATCACGTAATCTGGTAGGAGGAGCACAATAAAAAAATGGCTGAATGTGGTCGCAGTGGTAAAATTGAGGAGAGCTGGGAAACATCTGCTACAACTGGTCAAATCACTGTGAACAGGTAGGGAGAAGATGGTGATATCCTCAGACAAAGCAGCCCTGTCCTCAACAGTGTGCCAGAATCACCTGCCTCAGTGATCTCACAATGGCACAGGAAGACTCAGAGTCAAATGGAGACACCATAGCATACAGTGACTACACCATGATGCACAGTGAGTCTACCACCACTTACATCTCAAAAGTTGCCTGCGTCAGTGGTCCCAGAATAAAGAAAATCCAGACTAAAATTACACACATGTTTAGGCAGGAGGGGCACTATGATCGCAACCACCCAATGGCATGTTTGTACAATGAGAAGCTAGCAAAAATGTTAGCGCTGGATCTTCTCCCTTTTTCTTTTGTGGAAGGAGTAGGATTTTTAGAGTTTGTGGCAGCCATCTACCTGAAATGGAAGGTTGCAAGTTGGAACAATTTTGCCCTGAGTTGCTGTTCCAGTGCTGCATTACAATGTGCTGCTTTTGGTTGGACAAGCTTTGCAGCAAAGTGTTGTTCACACTATGCACATGATGACAGACATGTGGACTCAGCCTGGGCAGAGTTCACGGAGTTCTGCAATGCAGAACTCTGCGAAGTTCCAAAAAAACTTTGCAGCGCTAGGCAGAGTTCCGCGAGTGGTGGAGTTTAGTTAGGTCATGCTGTTCCTGCTGATTTTCAGTGTCAGGAGTTTTTCCCATGCTGTAAGATCAGTGTACGAGGCATCACGCGGAATGCCAGAGGGTGCTAACTTCTTTCTGTCACTCGAGCAGCAGCTTCCTCAATGAGAGTGGCAGCTTTCTCATCACAAGCGGTCACGACCTACTGCGACCACTCGCGTTCAGAAGTTTCAATCATGCTCGCCAACTAAAGTGATTTCTTTCACTCACCAACTTAATGTTGGAAAGTGCGAGCAAGAGGAAACTTTCTGCTCCACATCAATTTGCTGAGTTTTTCAGAACTCTCTGCACAGCATGGAGTTTTACTCTCCGCAGCAGAATTCTTGTCAGTTGTCAGGCTACTGATTACATGTGCATCACTGCACACTGGGGGGCATATTTATACTCTGTTTGCGCTGAATGTGCGTCAAAGATTTTGACGCACATTCAGGTCAAACCTTGCCCCATATTTAAGCTCTGACGCCCGACCCCGCAGATGTCAAAATTCCACTGTGTGCGTCATTTATTGGATGCGGGAAACTGCCTTGCGTTAATGATATGCGTTAATGGTAGGCGTTCCCGCCCAAAAAATGACTTTAAGGTCTGTGCGCCTTATTTATACCCCAGCGTCATTTTGACGCCCAGGAGGGAGTGAGCCTTAAAAAACAGCGCACAGCCTGATGTGCGCCGTCTTTTAACGCCTGGGTCAGGGCAGGCGTTAAGGGACCTGTGGGCTCGGAAGGAGTCCAGAGGTGCCCTTCCCTGCCTTCATGGACACCCCCTGCCACCCTCGCCCACCCCTGGAGGACACCCATGGACGGGGGGACCCATCCCAGGTAAGTACAGGTAAGTTGAGGTAAGTATTTTTTATTATTTTTTTAAAGTGGCATGGGGGGCCTAATTTGGGCCCCCCTACATGCCACTGTGTCCAATGACCATGGCCAGGGGACAGAAGTCCCCTGGGCATGGCCATTGGGCAAGGGGGCATGACTCCTGTCTTTGCTAAGACAGGAGTCATTTCAATGGGGGTTGTGCATCAAAAAATGGCGCAAGTCCGGTGTGAGGCATGATTTTTGCCTCAGACCTGACTTGCACCATTTTTTGACGCACAACCCCCATTTTCCCCTACGCCGTCACTGCCTGGTTTGAGTCTTTTTTTTTTACTCAGACCAGTCTTCAGTGCTGGCTAACGCCATTCCTTAAATAAAGTGCCCGCATGGCGCGTAGGAATGACGTTAGCCGGCGGTAAAAATTTTGACGCACAACTGCCTCGGCGCAGATGTGCGTCAAAAAGTATAAATATGGCCCTGGATGTCTTATGTGGGAGTAAAGCAAAATTTAAAAGTAAGGTGTCTGAATGGCTGCAACCCAGAGGTCTCCAAATGGGATTTGTGGCCACAGACAATGGCAGCAACATAGACAAGGCCATGGCAGACGATGGCTATTTCAGGGTCCTGTGTTTGGTGCACTGCTTCAACCTGGTTGTGCAAGACTTTTGCAAAAAAGAAGACATAGGGGGTCATTCCGACCCTGGCGGTCAAAGACCGCCAGGGCCGCGAATGGAGGAAGCACCGCCAACAGGCTGGCGGTGCTTCCCTGCCCATTCTGACCGCGGCGGTAAAGCCGCGGTCAGAAAACCGGGTCCGGCGGTTTCCCGCCGGATTTCCCCCAGCTGGGCAAATCCGCCAGGGCAGCGCTGCAAGCAGCGCTGCCCTGGGGATTCTGACCCCCTTCCCGCCAGCCTGTTTCTGGCGGTTTACACTGCCAGGAAGAGGCTGGCGGGAACGGGTGTCCAGGGGCCCCTTAACAGGGCCCCAGCCTGCTTTTCACTGTCTGCCTAGCAGACAGTGAAAAGTGCGACGGGTGCAACTGCACCTGTCGCACATCTGCAACACCGCCGGCTCCATTCGGAGCCGGCTTCAATGTTGCAGGCCCCCTTCCCGCTGGGCCGGTGGGCGCTAACATTGTTAGCGCCCGCTGGCCCAGCGGGAAGGTCGGAATGCCGCCAGCGGTCTTTTGACCGTGGAGCGGTCAAATGGTGGATCCCGCCAGGCGGGCGGCGACCGCCACCCGCCGGGGTCAGAATGACCCCATAGTCAGCAACATACTGACCACCTGCAGATGAATCTGCACTCACTTCAGCCAGTCAGTTAAAACCCAGAAACACTTGAAGATTATTCAGCCTGGTAACAGAGTAGCAGTTACAGCACTGATACAAGAGGTGCCAGCACGGTGGAACCCAACCTATCATATGTTGCAACATCCATTTGAGTAGTACAGATAGATCGATGACTATGTCATTCTAAAAGGAAGGGATGCAGTTGTGAAAGCCATGACCATGGGTAAGGACAAACGGGGCCTAGTCAAATGTCTTGCACAGATGCTGCTGCCTTTTGAGGTTTCACACAGGAAATTATTGAAGAGGACATTACAATGGGCCAAGCTATCCTGTTGTTGGATCTGCTCAAGGACCAGCTAAAGAAGGCGTCTGAAAGGTTCGCATTCAGAGTTGTGAATGAAAACTCAGAAGTGCATGCCTTTGTTGAGAGCCTAACCTGTTGCTTGACTTGTAATGTAAGGCTGCAAAATGACATTATCTTGTACAAGCAGTACATCTGTACCAGCCTACTTGAATCCCGCTGCAAAACAAAATCTTTCCCCTTTCATTCCATTTTGTGAAGGGGATGTCTCAAATTACAAGTAGGCCTGTTCAGAGTTCACGAAGTTCCGTTTAAGTGACCAAAAAGTCTGTTGTGCTATGTGGAGTTCTGCAAGTGGCAGAGTGACAAAAGGTTTCTCAACGGAAGCGGTAACAACCATCAATGACCGTCACGTTGAGAAATCTTGCTGGGAGTTGGTCTGGAGTGAGATTTTCCTCATGCAAGTGCAAACGAGGAGTGGGAAAAACACTGCAAACTCCACGAGCGGAGTTCCTCACCCAACCCTAATTACAAGAGATGGATGGTTGGGCAAGCTGGAGAATGGGAAGAAGAATGGTTGGAACTTAAAGTCCCACTCTGCAGTTCTGGGGTGCCGGCTTCAACTTCCAGAGAGAGCCAATACCAGCAAAAAGAACACTGGCAACAGAGCATCAGAAGAATCAGACCCAAACTCTGCAATGGCTTGGTTTCACGTGGCAGGTCTTAATTTCAGTAAAAGGGGAGAAGGCAAAAGAAATTGAGCAAATGGCAGCACCAACAACCCTTAGAGGATGTTTGACCAGTATCTGGATGACACAAAAGAGGTGTATGTGGATCAAAACTCATTGGTGTATTGATATGGGAAGAAGTACCAATGGCCAGAGCTCAGCAGACTGACAAAAAAGTGTCTGCTTGTCCTGTAGCCAGCATGTCTGCTGACTGTGTGTTCATTTCAGCTGGTGCAGTTGTTACTGTGAGAAGGATCAGTCTCTCACCTCAAAACATGGATGTGTTAACCATGATCAAAATGAACCTGTGTTTTATACAACTTTATTACACTGTTCACAGAACACCACACGAGGAGGTAGAGGATGATTGGTCAGAATCAAGTGTGTTTGCTGACCAACTTCTAGGTGAACCACCTTAGTTAGATCAACTCTATTTCCAGGACTGAGAATGCCAGAGCCACCATTGAGCTTTTGAATTGTTTCTCTCTGAACTTCTTTCTTTCCTTCTTTGCAAAAAAATGGTAGTGGAACATTATGTTTGTGTCATATTTCTGCTGCCCCATCATTTTTTAGTCACATATTATATGGCTGGATTGGAGTTGGACTTGTGTGCAGTTAAGACGCCCCTAAATTTGCTTCCAGACATTGGAGATAATGCCTGCATCCCTATTGCCTATCCTTTTTGTTTACATCATCTAACAGGGCTCCCAGAAGATCATTGATTAAAAGATTGCCAATGCCGAAGCCACATTCCAATGTGTTTCTACATTCCACTAATGGAAGACATAATATTTTGTTCAACCACCATGCTTAGATTGGAAGAGGTACCTAATAACTATTACACCAAGGAGTGGTGATATATTGAGTGATTGTGAGTGATGACTGATGATGTGTATGGTGGCTGATAGTGAGGGAGAGAGTTCAACAAATTTGTAAACTTGATTCTAATGATTTGCAATGTTTAGGGGCTGATGGGTGATCATTTTTGGTATTTCAAAGTAAAATTCACCTGCAGAATCCACTCCTTTTTACTGGTTCCTCAGAACAGCCCAGTCACTTTAGTTACCTAATACTAATCAACACAAAATACTCCAGTTCCATTTCTGTATTTGTTCTTGAACAGCAGTGCACTTGACTGCACAGGTCTACCTCGCTCGGTTTGGGATTGGGACGGAGGTCCTCAGAATCAGGAGGATGAAGATGAGGATGGAAGGACTCAGGGTGAGACTACCTCAACAGCTAGAAGGGGAAAGTTATCAACTTAAAAAATAAACGATGATGATGGCGAAGACTCTGAGGCCTGGTATTCACTCAGCTCTGTGGAGTGAAGAGATGTGCATTGTTGGGAAATGCTGCTGAGTATGTGTTTGCTGCATTGCAAGCTCAAATGTCAAACTCTTCTTATATGTATTCTCTGCCTCTGAGTCTTCTTGGTACACTACTCACTCCTCATGAAGCTTACCTTGCTTTCTTTTATCCTTCTCCTTTACGCTATAATACAGTTGCTGGGGTTTTTTAATAGGTAGGCCTTCTCCTTGTCCTCTCCTGCATGAACAAAACTTGGTGAAAGCTCAAGACTCCAGCTTTCTTACCAGACCGGTTCAGCCAGATACCCAAGAGTGACGGACAGTCCATGAAGAATAGAGACGCACGGCCGAGCTTGGCAATACCGTATCATTTTCCTTTTTAACAATCTTCTTTTTTTAGAACTGGGTGGGTTAACTTCAATCCTCCATAATTTATATTTTTCAAACCTAGAAGAGATAACATTTACAGATGTACTTAATTGGGTCTCACTGAGAGCAGAAGGGCTGTTTGCAATGACTTTAACTGAACTGTGTCATATGTATCCCTTCATCATTTCCTTCCAAAACAGTTTGATGATGGTGTGCAGGTTAGCACTGTGATTAATATTGTTGTCATTTCTTTTGTGTACTGTTTGTCTTTTTCACACATTTCCCAAATCACCTTTCCAAGCCATTCATCAAGCTCCTAACCCTCTTGCCCCGGCTGTATGATTTATTGAGGTGTGGCTTACTTTTACACCATAAATGGATCACACACTTCCTGGGGTGGATGTGGTGAAAGCGACACCAACTCAATTCATGACCTTCAATTAAAAGAACAATATTCCACACCGGCCCCCATCAACATTGTTCATGTTGTGTGTTGCGTAAACGCTTAACCTTGTCTAACCACTCTTGACTCTGAGCGCACGTCTCCTGACTCCATGATTTCATTTCCTAAGTTTAGTTTTGTAGTGCCCACCACTGATCAAAAGAAATTGATATTGCTAGATTTTATTATTATATGATCTTCTTTGCTGTGTGTCTAATGCTGCCATTGTGGTAGTCTGGTCTCAGTCTTCCTAAAGTTATGATACAATATGACCCACTAACTCTCTGTTTTCTTTCAATCTTGTTGACAGTGCTGACTAACTTTTGGATTAATCCTGCAGTTGGAGTTTGCAAATGCAGGAGTAACACCTTCTGTCTTCCCTGTTTGCACACTAGTCTGCTACTACTTACCACCCCCTTATGACACCACCTTGGGAAAAACCCTGCAGTAGGAAGGCTCCGTTGCTACATGTATTCAGGCAAGAGAAGAACTATGGATTGAAGTGAACTTGTTTAGTTAGTAATAAACTCCTATTGAAGAAGATGTTGTCTGTGTGTATCTAGGTTTTTGTAGGCAAAGTAGGCAATGGTAATCATCCCCTAATAGTCAATGTAGTTGTAAAGGGCAAGCAGTGCAAACTAAAACACCAAAATAAACATTTGAGCCATAAAATAAATAATTTCCTTTAAAAAAAAAAGTTCAACAAAAAGTCCAATATGGAAAGTTTTTGAAAACCCCATCTCAACTCCCTCCCCACCCTCTCCACCCTCAACTTATCCCTCCCCCCAAAACAAAAAATTTAAAAAAGTGCTCCAAAAAGGGCACTGTTTGAATGGGTTCGGAGTTGGTCCAGGCTTTGCTCGATCCTAGTGAGCCGGCTCTCAACCCAGTCCATCCGCTGCAGGATACTGTGGAGCAATGCCCTGTCACAGCAGGAGGGAGTAGCAGCAGGTGTAAGCAAGGACCATGACAGCTGGTGGTGGCTCCAGCAATGTAGTGGCCAGGGGACTGGAGACTGGGGCTGGTGTGCTGCTAAGCTGAGTCCTTGGTTTGAGGCAGCTATTTCAGCCTCTTCCTCCTCCAGGACCACCAGCCACCTGTATTTGGCCTGGATGTTCTCAAGCCTCTTCCACCACAGACCGCCCTTATTTCCTGTCTGGTGGTGGGACGGGTGGACCAGCAGGGTAGCTATATCGAGAAAAGCAAAAATAAAAAAGGCAAATTGTAAACAATGCTCTGAACAAACACTTCTTCAAAAGTAGGTAGTGGGTGGCACAGTAGCACTACATTGCTGGTCCCCTAGGGACATTCGAATTTGATGTGATTATAATTAAGAGAGTCGCAGGGCCAATTTTATTTGTTTACCTACACAAGACTCACATAAAATGCACTGACTGTCTGGTGGAAAAGAATTAAGGCAGAATAACATCAGAATTAAAAAAAACAGTGATTTAATTTTTTCTTTTAAAGTCTTATTTAGTAACTAAACTGACACTTTTAGTGGAAAAATAAAAATGAATTACTTCTCATTTATAAGTAAGGCATTATGTACTATGGAGTACAAATTGTTGTGCCAAGTTAGTGAAGGCATGCTAGCCTGCGGTTTGAGTACTTTGTTGCTATCTGCAGCTGGGGCAGCTGTAGTTGACAAACATCTATCTTTAATTCCAATGGCCCTGCTCTTCCCCAAATGCCTTTAACTTAGTTTCTACCCTGACTCCAAAGAGGCAGATGAATAAATAAGATACATCACACATGCTATGTATAAAATGCAGATATATTTATCTTGTCTGCTGTAAGTAGACGGTGAGGAAAATGATGCACTGCAATACGAGGAAATGAACGGGGATGTAAACTGTATTTGACACCTTCGTCCCAGAGTATCCCTTATGCCAAACTTGAAATCAAATTGGGCACTTACTAGTACCACTTTACTCACTGGCCTCACCCACCACCACAAGTTCTTTCCAACAAATTAATTTGCTGGGCAGCAACGAGGCACACCTTCACTTACTGTACTGCAGAGTAACGCAGAGCAATTAGGCGGGTATGTAGAGCTTTTGCTATAGAATAGAGGGGTGTCACTGATCATCGATTCATTGTGTGCCTAAGCTTTGGGTTATTGAGTCACTGTATAGACGAAAGTGTAAAGGGAAAAAACTGAACAGGCGTAAAGTAAATCTGTTATGTGAAACTATTAAACATATTTTGGAAACACTTTACGTAGCCATAAAAATGTGGCACATGCCAAGAATGGATTTTTTAATTTGTTTGGTAGGCTGGGACAGAAGAACTTAGAAAAGAATAAAGGAATGGAGTACTAAGAGGTGACTCAGTGGGCAAAGAGAAAACAACACACCTTTTGTGTTCAGTTTGCAATGCATTGAAAACTTTGTAACTGCTGCTTTAACTGAAGCAGATGCACATTGCACAGCCAACACTGCAGACGTGAATTGAACCTTACTGCACTTATTTGGTCATGAGTGGCAAAATGCCATAGAAAGGGGGAGGGTTGATAAAGGATGATGGTGGGTGGGATACATATCTGCCTCATTTAACAAACACAGTGAGCCAAGGGATTAGAACATAATTTACAGTACCCCTCACTTTGAACCATAGCTTTGATAACCATAAAACAGAAAGTAAGCAAAGTAGATGAGAAGCATGCCCCTCTACAGAAGAGTTCCCTTGTTTATTCATCAAAGCAATTATTCAATCATCCTTTTATTCTTCCTACTCTAGTCAACCTGAACCATCATGATTTAAGCTTTATTTTCTTTCATCCAGTCTGTCACCAAAATTCACAATCCATTACCCATCCATCCAGTATCTACTATCCCCCCTTTCTTTCAATCATCCTTTTACCCATCCATCCATTTACCCAATACTCACCCATGCATTCTTTCACCCACCCAAGCATCCCTTTCTTTCACTAATTTCACCCATCCTTTCTTTTAACATTCCATTATTTCCTGTTTCCATAAAGCCATCATTTTTAGCACACGTTATGTGTGCTTTTGCTAAATTGAAACTAGAAGAGGCCATAAGTAACCCAACCACAACTGTAGCTGAAACACCGGGGGTTTACAATCACATCAAAGCCCTTGTAGCTAATGAGTAATTGTCAATTAGAAAGCAATGTGACTTACCACCACTCTCCCTGCCACAGCTTCTACCCCTGCTCCATCTGCTCCTGTAGCAGAACTTGAGTCAGCTTCACTGGTGGTTGGTGTGGCTAGGAAAAAAAACATTATACGGTTTTTAGATGCCGGGTACACCTCCCCTTATTTTTTAAATAAAAAAATGCAACCGTAATACATCACTACAGTTCAGTTAGCACTGCAGTATCTTCTATCAAAAATATCACTATGGGGATTTTGTTGTTTCACAATGTTAAAAAGCCAGGTAGTCAAGCCAACCAAAAACTTTGTGTAATTGAGGGGCAGAGCTATAGCACATGATGCTGATAATTCAGAATCATTGAAGTGCAGTGAAGGGGTGAAATAAAAATGGTTAGTGAAAGACAGCAAAAAAAAATACATCTGGGATAAGAGGAATTAAGCAAAAGTTGGGTAAGGGAGTTGGAAAAAAAGAAGACATTATAGAAAAGTAAACAAGGTAAATTTAACAGTAGTTTAATGGTGGGCAGAGGTAAAAGTTAGGGAAATAATAATAATAACAATAAATAATAGGACTTACTGGCATAAGCAGAGTCCTCAGCATTGGTGCTTGTGGTCTGTGCCTCCCCAGCACCTGCTGGACCCACCTCTGTGGTGCCCCTCTTCTTTCCCTTGGGTGCTGATGTAAGAAATAAAGAAGATAAAAATAGATTAATGGTACAGTTAATCTCCACAAAATTATTATATAACAGCCAAATTTAGTAACATTGCACCTAAATCAGATCGCTTATGGTACTATTATGATCGACTATAATTGAGCTGGCTATACCCTAAAATCCCTCTTCCAAACTTCCTTAACAAAAACTCAATTTTGAACTAATGCATTGAAATGAATGATCTTTGATTCTATTCTCATTTCTCAACCTCGTTGATGGACCAACTCAGTCTCCCTTTTTTGTATTGCATAAATGCACACTACTACTACACATCACTGGGAAATTGCTTGGGACTGTATGATTTACTTAAAGAAAGTCATAGAGAACTCAAACTCACTGATATAACTAATTCTGTATGGTGACAGGAGGACAGAGGAATCTGCATTGTAATGGCTTCTTAAATAATCAGCCAAAGCGAGTGCCTACAAGTACGATGATGTAGCGCCTAGCACCTGCCAAGCTCTAACTGGATAACATAATAAATAATGAGCAGCATGCTATTTCGAAAAAAAGTTATTATTGTAGAACACAAACACAATAATTTAGTTAATATTCACAGATCCCTTGAATCTCCACGTCAAGCAGGTCCTGCTCGTGGTCGATGATATGCGCCCAGTGGTGTGTCAGCTGCTGGATGGTGCTCTGGACCTGGGTCATGCCCCAAACATACCCGGGGACCCTAGCCCAATGCAGCTGATGGTCCAGCAGGTGGTAACCACTGCCAAACTTACAGCCTGCTGTCAGCATGGAGTGGAGGTGGCGCTGCATGTAGAAAACCAGTGCTGCCACCTCTTCTTCACAAACGATGAACCAGGGCTGCACGCCTTGGCAGCACTGCCACCCACAAGATAGACAGCTGCTGCTGGCTATTCGGGGGGACCTATGCTGCTGCCCCCCCTGTTCACCTGCACCGCCCTGCTCTGCCTTGGTGCTCAGTGGTGGGATGAAGAAAAGAAACATGAGGAGAAGGAAGGACGAAATAACTAAGGAAATAGAGGTAAAAATAAAGAACAATAGAAAAAGTCACAGAAAGCACGAAAAAAATGAAAATAAATTAGAAATACACTAATAGAATAAATACAAATTAGGAGGGTGGAGAACTGAAAAGATTAGGAAGGGATTAAAAAAACAGGCCCTGCACCATAAACAGAGTGAAAAACAAGATGGCCGTGTGCATGAGAACCGCATGGTGCCATCCGCACGCAATTTTGAATGCAAGTACATAGCTTGCATTGCATTTGACATGAAATGCAAAGTGAATGGGTGCAACAAGGAACACCACCTGCCCGCAGAACTCTGTGTAGCACGACGGACATTTTCGGCACTTCGCGGAGTCCTGCATAGCACTGCTCTGCACACTCTGCCCAGGCCTAGTATTTTAGATTTCTTATACTGTTATTTTCCCTTACAATTTCCTTTCATCAGTTACTTTTGAGATATGCCAATATTACATGAAGTAATATGCTCCTTGGACAGTGTCAAATTGGACTGAGTGACAAAGTCCTTTCAGAAAGAAAGTGAAAGCATATGTAATCACTTTTTGAGCAACTGACCAGTCTTGGCCTGTATGGCAGAAAAGGTGGACTTGCTATTTGATTTTTCAACTGTGCCACAAACATACGATCTGCCTTTTCTCTTGTTTTGTAATGTAATTGTTGCATGTGAATAAAGGCATATTCCACTTTCTTGGTGAACAGTGATTTAGTGAATTATAGTCTACTATTTAGGGGTAGGGGCTTTGCTTGACATGCTTCCATCGCTACAGACAGTGATCTATGGTTGGATATCCCATTTTCCAGTAACTTGCATTTCAAGACATTTGTTAGAAGTGATTTAATAATAAAACAGTCTGTGTTGGAGCTGTCACCTTTCATGTAGGAAAAGGTGTACCTCTTTCAGTGGAATGCAATGGTTGACAATGACATATTTCTACCATGTTATTGTCTTGTGAGGTATCCATGGGTATTGCTCTGTCTTGTTGTTTCCCTTGTCATGTCCATTTAACTTGTCTATAATGGTCAAGAACCAGGTTCCATTAATCCTGTGAAACAGTGTAAGTGGAACTGTGCTGTGAAAAGCTGTTTATCTGTGATATTTAGATGGTTTGGTGCACATGTAGTTCTTAGAATAAGGGTAAAATTTGTTATTGAAATTTTAATGAAGGTATACAGGCCTTTCACACATGTTCATGTTTAAATACTTTGTAGGAAGGTCATATATCCAAAAATAAAATGACAGGTATGCATTTCTTGGAGCTGCCTGCCAACAGTGTTGATTGTTGGGTCAAATTGTCATTTGGCTTTTATTAATGACTCTGCCCACTGAGTCTCTTTGTAGTTTACTGTTTTGACTGTTGAAAAGATGAGTTCCCTGTAATTTGTGTTTTTTAGAGTGCAGGTTTTTCAGATCTTTTTTAGGAAGGCATGCTTGATATCCTAGTTATAGAAATGTTGTCTTAGGGATATAAAAAGTGTTTTTTGATTTGTTTCAAAGGAGATGTTTGCTGATATTTAGATTGTGTGGCCTTTAAAAGTGAGTGGGCCATTTTTCTTTGCATGCCGTATTACTTGTCTTGCAATGTGATGTCTCAGTTAACAATCAATGATCGGGTGAAAATTATATGCTCTAATTGAATCTTCTTGTCTGATGCGGTGTACCTGTTGGAATTCCAGAAGAGGTGAGAATTATGAATTCAGTAAATTAGGAAAAAACTACATTTGCAAATTTGATACAGACATATTTTCCACAATGTCTACAATCTCAAAGAAGTGCACATTATCTTTACATGCTCTGTCTTCTTCTAACTCTAGAGTTCAGGTCCCAAGTCTTGTGTGTGATTAAGATGGTCCTGCAGTTCATTTATTTATTTATCTGCCTAATGTAACCCTTAACTACAAGTTACAAAATCAGTACAATTTGATTATTCTTCAAAGGCCATCATTGTTACTTTGCCATTGAACTTCCTGACTGATATGTTCATGTCCATAATTTCCCTCAATATGGTTTCCAGTATAATTGTTGTTTTGTCTGTTAGATATGTTGTCTGTTAACCTTTACAGATTACAGCTTCTACAAAGAGCCATTTCTGTGTTCCCCATGAATTAGACACTGGCACCAAGATTGGGACAGCTGGTTAGTTGTAGCTATATTGGTGTTCTAGCCCATTGAAAATTTGATTCAAGTGGTGGGATCCAACTGCAGATAGACTGCTGATTGACATAAGTGTTTTTTGTATTCATGTTTTGAGCAAATCAGAGCACCACTTGCCACATGGTGATTTGATGTGCTATGCCATTTGTCTTCATGGGTTTTTTCTATCAAGGTTCATTAGATTGTGGTACTTGCCTTTCTCCTGGATAGCCTTTCTCCTGGATAGACAGTACAGCGGTTGCAGTAAATGCAAATTGTTAATGCACCAACAGAGTTTTTTTTTTATTATTTAACTATTTAGGGATACGCTAAGACTTTCTATTTAATCATTTAGACTTTTGTTTTAAATTAATACTGGTTAGATTTATTACTTGGGGTTGGTTATGGAAAATTAAGAACATGTATTAATTTTAAAATAAGCAAAAAAAATAAGGTTTAGTGTTAGAATGACTGTCAATTGAAGCATATAATCACAATTATTTTAGATTTAGGTGGGAATAGAATAAGTATAAGGACAAATAAATATTTGCATTGAATATTATAAAAATAAACTATTGTGATTAATATTATGGCTATAATAAGGATAATACATTAAATACAATTAATGTAAATTAAATTAAATCCAAATTAGATAGGAGATAGGGTTACAGTTAAATATACAAAAAACGAAAATAATTAAAATGAACAATAATTAATTAAATAAGTTTAATGAACAGAAGATTTAGAGGTAGGTTCATGGTTGTGGGGTCATCATAGTGGTGAAATATATTTAAAACGTTTTTTGGGAAGTGATGGCTGTCAAACTAGCGCCATCTCATTATAGCGGACCTCTAAAAGTAAGATGAACACTTTCTAGTCTCCTTGGGCCCAATTCACAAAGGTAAACGTAGACCAAAAGTCTCAGTTTAGACCACAAGTCTAAGTTTAGACCTACTTAGACCAAAAGTCTAACTTTACTACTAGTAAAGTCCGACTTTTGGTCTAAGTTTAGACTTATGGTTTAAGTTTATCTTTGTGAATCGTGTCCCGTAATATTAATATACTATTTGCTAATCCGGATCCCAACAGTCCTCAGCCATGGTTTATCAGAACTAGAGGGCCTAGTGATGCAAATGCCAGACATGCATGTCACAACACATCTAAATCCTCAAGAAGCCTAAATTAGTAATGCAGGGATAAATGCCTCCCATTACAACTATTTTGCTAAGACTGATTTTCTCTTTAAAGGTCCCTGAGTGCATCATCTCAAATGCGCTAAAATAGACAGTATAGTGCTCTTAAAAAAGGTATTATACCTGATACACAAATGCCAGTGGTGTGCACACATGAATACGGAAAGTAGTACTAAAAGTTTAATCTTCACATACTCTTACCTGCCTTTGGGAATCGACGCCCCAAAAATAAAAATCTTTATTTCAAAAGTCCAAAGAGTGCACAAGCCTCTCTATTTGTAAAAATATATATCAATACAAATTACCAGAATATTACCATTATATTCCTTTTTTAAATGTTTGGCGCCAATTCAAAAAGTCACCTAAGTGAATATAAAAGAGTACTACAGGTGCTACAAAGGCTAACCATTTTTATTTTGTCACACTAAATAATGACAACAGTGCCGGAATCTATAACACTGTTATCTGTAACACCAAACGCCAAGGGTATGTGACCTTCATCCTAGACAGTGGATGCCACAAGTGACAGATTTCTGCTAATTTGGCCATTATTTTCAGTTTTTTAAATGCGTATTGCGGATTTCTGTGTTTTACTTTTGAAAAATCGATTTGTGAAGTGCATTTTTTAAGAAGATAAACAACAGATGCAGTGTTCATAAATCCTGCCGTATTGGTGCTGGCTTATTGTGAACACAGCAAGCTAAAAAAGGGTATTTAGAAGCACTTTGATAAATTACCTGTTATGGGCATTTAATGGGCTGTTCTTGTTATACTTTGCTTTATAATTACCGAAACAAGTATAATAGACTGAAAAAATGCACTGTTTTAACTAATGGAGAATGAGGAAGAATATTAATCAAACAAAAATCATCTTATAAGATTTTTCGATTCTCTGTTTTTCTGCTATGTGCAGGTAGTTTTGGTAGTATATTTATGAGACATATGCGTGGTGATAGTGACAGTGGTCATACGTTGATGCTGAAGTCAATCTCAATGCAACCCAGTCCAGAGCAATACAAGTACAAATGAAAAGTAAAACTAACCACAACTTCAAGGGAAACAAGAAGCTACCAACCGGGATTTCCTGAAATTATTTCATGCCTCTCAAAACGGCTAAAAGCACAATAAGTGCTGTCCTGTAAATCACTTGTCAAAGCGCTACCTCAGTTGGTAAATCAACTCAAAGAAACATAAAATAACATCAGGTTGCTCTGTAAGTAATTCTATGCCTATTTGTAAATGATAAAGATAGGAATTTTACAGAAGCTGTACAGTGTGACTCGGACTTCTTTCAGTTGTTTCCAACAATGTTCTATTATTTATTAGATGAATTTCGACTAATTTGCTGGCACTCAACCTCTTAAAAAGATAGTTAGAATGCTGAACCTCGCATTCCTTGAATGATGACTTGAGGTGTGTTCATATGAAAATGGATGATGGAGTGGTCCGTCCATGTGAGTGGTGTGGTGGACTTGAGTTTGATTCTGTTGCTTATGGTGAAGATGAGATCCAGTGTGTGTGTCCTGCGGTGTGTGTTGGATTGTTTCATTTTCTACGTGAAAGTTGAGGTCACCGAAAAGAATGTAGGCTTGGAGTTGATGGTGAGCGGAGCTGTGCAGTCAGTGATAAGGTTAGTAAAGGTTAGCTTGTGGTCCAGGTAGTCGGTGGGTGAGGGTTCTGTTCAGATTTAAGTTTTCAGAGATTTGCAGCTTGAAGTACAGTTGTTCCATAAATGAGGTGGCATTCTCTGTGGATGTTTTACATTTGATGGATTCCTTGTAGATGACAGTGAGTATGCCTCCTGGATTGTGAAGGCAGTCCTGTCGAGAAATCTTGCAGCCCGCTGGGATAACTGTGGCAATGTCAGGAGCTGGTGATGGTTTGAGTCAGTTCTCTGTGAGGAAGAGAATGTTGAATGTGTTGCTGCTTAGCAGATCCCATATTTCGGTTGTGTGATCATGTGTTGAGAAGCATGCATGCAAGTGGGTGTTGGAGTGCTGGTTTGCTGTGGTATAGGGTGGTGGAATAGGCATTGCTGGTGCAAGTGTGCTGGGTGGAGCTGTTGAGGGAATTGTTTGTATTTGTGTGGGAGGTGTGGGTGTGTGGCTGCTGGAGAACTGGCTGTGGGTGCAGGTGAAAACACCTACAGTTGGGGAACGGCAGCCGGGGTCTATCAACCTAAAGAGTGCTGCAGATTATCATTGGGTTGTGATCGGACTATGATTCCTGACGCTGTGCATGGTCCTGGCATGGACTAATGCATACAGGCTTGCAATTAGCATGCCTTTGCTGCATCAGTGAGGCCCTGCTGTGCAAGTAAGCTGCACGTCTGTGTTGCAGTGTGCAATAAGTAGGTACTGAGAGGGGATAGGAGTGTAAGGTGCTGCAATGTAATTTCCTGTGCTGACAGGTGATGGGAAATAAAGTCCTCTTGCTTGGGTCCTTTTTTTAAAGATGATTTTGGTGCTGGCTAAATGTATGCTAGGGCCCATTCACACTGGTGGAATTTGCCTAATTTCAGTTACTCTTTTTACAAGAAAATTACAAAAATGACACCTTCCACTATGCAACATCATGAAATTATGCAGCATATGCTGTAACGTTATAGTGAAGGAGCGCAGGAAAAACAGGAATGGCCAGAGCAGCTGTAGTTCAGGGTACTTGTGATTTTTCAAATTGTTTTGCAATGCAAAATGCATTTCCCTATCCATTTTGGAATAGGACACATTTCATGCTAAAATAGAGTGCTAAAAGCAGGATTCACACTTACTGCAAGTACTCATAGTTTTGTATAATTTTAAGTAATTATGAAAAATCTAGTTACAGGAATTTCATATATGTCAAGTCAAAAGGCAGTGATTCCCAACAGTGTGCCTGTGAGTGGTACTTGGCCTGAGAGGATTTTGGCAGCATTTCCAACAACCCCAGATGAGCTTTCTTTGTTCTCTACTTTCTACTGATGAAGGGCTAAACCCAGAACATGTGTCTAGAGATATACAACAATGTCTGCACCAACTTTGGTGAAAAACTACAGATAATTTTCAAGTAAGCTCTAACTGTGAACTGCATTTACCAGGATGCAAAGTGGCGAACTGTGCTGAGATGTGAGGCAGTGTGCTCTCAACCCCCCTCCTGTTTAAAAGGCTCCCCTGAGCCAGTGAGCTGACGAGCTTTGGAGATGCACCTGTGTGCCTGTGAGTAGTACTTGGCCTGAGAGGATTTTGGCAGCATTTCCAGCAACCCCAGATGAACTTTCTTTGTTCTCCACTCTCTACTGATGAAGGGCTAAACCCAGAAACTTGTGTCTAGAGATAGACAGCAATGTTTGCACCAACTTTGGTGAAAAACTACAGATAATTATAAAGTAAGAGCTAACTGTGAACTGCATTTACCAGGATACAAAGGGGTGAACTGTGCTGGGATGTGAGGCAGTGTGCTCCCAACCCCCCTTCCACCTATTAGGTGGACCACACAAATGGTGCAGTGGAATCTACAAGATTCCACTGCGCCATTTTTAGCAGCTATTTTTAATGCCTGCACAGAGTAGGGGTTAAAAGGGGGCACTCCATTATTCTTAATGGGTCTCTATGCACTTTGCAGGATTAGCGCCAACATTTTGGCCCTAATCCTACAATGTACAATACATCAAAAATGATGACGCTATTGTCCCTAACCTTCCCCATGCTATGTCGTATGTTAAATACGGCGCACCCATGATGGCGTTAGGGGGCGCTAAGGGGACACAAGAAACGTAGTGCTGCATATAATGCAGCACCACTTTCCCTAAACTTGGGCTACTATGCCATAAATATCTAAAACCTATACTTCCCACTTTTTTTAAACCAGCTGGTTTTGTATCTCAGTAAACACCTCAGTGTTCTTTTAATTCAGCATGCTCCTTGGAAAAGCTTCATGGTCAACCACTCCTATTACAGCACAATGACATTCAGGGGTGCCTCACTTCTGTCTTGAATATAGAATGTTTGCAATCTAGTTGTTCATGAGAACTCCATGATGAAGGCACAATGGAACCCTGGGGAGTCAACTGGCTGACTGCTGCAAACAACGGAACAGCCAACCAGAAAATTAAAATACTGCCCAATTCGAACCAAAGCTATATGGCATCAAACAAGCAAAGAAAGTCATTGCCACCCTCCCAAGAAGAGCTCTCTTGTCTCTTCCATCCGAATATCTATCCATTCATCCTTTCAAACTTTCCATCCCCCTACTGATAGCCAGCATTTCACCTTTACATGCCATCATCCATTCATTCTTTCATTCATCATTCAGCCTTTTACCATTCTGTCCATCCGCCATCCATATGCAAATCTATCCATCCATCTCCAAAGCTTCCATCAAATCTATTTATCCTTTCATCTATCAATCCATCCATCATCTATCCACCATTTTACTCATCCATCATTCAGCTATACATCCTTTCAGTCATTCATCTATCAATACTTTCGCTCATCCATCCATTGACCTTTTAACCCTGTCTTTCATCTATCCTTTCTGTTCATCTGTCCATTCTCCATTTCACTCATTTATCCACCCTTTCAGTCATCCATCCTTTCTCTCATCCATTCACCCTTCCACTTATCCATCCATTAACTCGGCTGTCCATTTACCCTTTCACTCATTCTTTCATCCTTTTGCCCATTCATTCATCCATGCTTGCATTCATCTGTCCATCCATTCATCCTCCCCTTCACCCATCCATCTATTCATTCTTTCAGTAATCAATTGACCCTTTGATTCATCCACCCACCCTCCATTTTACTCACCCATTCATTCATCTATCCATCCTTTCAGTCATCATTCATCTACTGTTTCACTCATCCATCCACCCACCTTTCACTCATCCATCCATTCTTTCTTTCACCCATCCTTACAATTAATCCTTTTATTCATCCATCCATCCTTTCACGCATCTATCTATTCATCATTTCACTCATTCATCCAATCATCCTTTTGCTCATCCATCCTTCTGCCCTTTTACTGTGTCATCCATCCATTCTCCCTTACATTCATTCATGTATTTTTTAAATCATTCATCCATTCTTCTATTCATCGCCATCCCTCCATCCACCCTCCATCTCACTCATCCATCCTTCACTCATCCATCCTGACATTAAAAATGTTTCACTCATCTATCCATCTATTATTCCTTCCATCTATCCATCCATCTATTCATCCATCCACCCTCTCATCTGAAATCCATCCTCCCTTTCACTCATCCATCTATCCATCCACCCTCCATTTCACTCATCAATCCATTGTTTTACTCATCCATCCTTACATTCAATCCTTTCACTCACCCATCCATCCATCCTTTCTCTCATCCATTCATCCACCCTCCCATCTATCTGACCACTCTCTCACTGATCCATCCATTTTTTTCACACATCCATTCTTTTCACTCATTCATCCATCTACCTAGTCACCTTCTCACTCACTCACCCATCCATCCAACCATCCATCTTTTACTCACTCACTCACTCACCCACTGACCTTTCACATTAATTATGAGCCTTCAACTATCAATAAAGAACTCCACTGTTGCTGCAGCTGTTAAAACAGGGAGTTCACATGTTGAAAGTTAATCTTTCCCTCAGTATGCCAGTCCACTGACAAATGACTAACTAGGATGGGTAAAAAGTAAGTAAAAAGAGATAGAGGAAAGGTGTCAGCATTGCAGAAGCTCAGTTAAGAGTCTTCTTTTCTGGGCCAAGGAAAAATGTTTAAGTCTCAGCAAAGCATTTCAAAAGGACAAAGGGTGGAGAGGGCTATAACTCTCGTAGTCCAAGAGCTTCGTCAAGCAGTGATGAGTGGGGAAAATCTCTGACTGACGCCCAACTGGGGAACAGTATATTGACGTTCATATTGCAAGATGATTTGTCCATCCATCAAGGTTGTGTTCCCAGGCTCACTATGTATAAGAGAATTGAGAATCTATTACCAAACTAACATTCTCATGAGAATGATGTCTAAAAGAAAAGTACATTTTAGAGAATGACAACATTTGTTGCACAGGAGACAGGGCCTTGCAGGCCACAATTAGCCTAAGCAAAATAAATTAAAACAGCACAATGATTTAATGCAAATAAAATGCATTCAACATTAAAAAATAGAAATCCAACACTAATAAGCTTTAGCAGTTGTCATGTTACAGTAAATTTAAAATGAAATAACTCTATGAACACATTCATGCAACTATTGCATAGAACTACAAACTTTTACTTTCACATGTTATTCTTAAAATATTTCTTCTAAGAAAATCTTTATAACTTTAGTGAAAACTGTTAATTGCCATTATGCACTATAACATGAAAATGAATTAAACTGTTAAACATAAAATCTAGGGCTATACCACATGCCTTTAGACTAATGACATGTAGTGAAAGTATGTTATTATGGATTTCAGTGCACCACTGTACAACTAAACTATTAATACTTTGATTAGCAAAATGCATACACTTTCACATACAGATTATCTTTGAGACTTTAGGGACAGTACTAAAAGTTCTGCCACATCACTGGTATGCTTCAGCATTCACATGTATGGCTTTCTGTTTCTCCTTTTTAATTTTAAATATTCCACACTCTGCGAGTGGAATGTTTTAACAGCTTTATAGCCCTCCTGCCTCAGGCTATAAGGCTAGCTTTTGTGGGAAGGAACCTGAGTAGTGAGAATTAGTCTGTTCTTTTACAGCTACAGAGGGTAGTTCATCTAGACTAACCATGTTTATGGAATGGTAAACGGTCAGAGTATCCGTGCCTCAAGTGGCGAATGCTGCAGGACATCATTATCCAGCCGCAAGTCTCAATTCTGTGGTGGTGGTTTACTCTTGAGATTTCCTATTATGCCTCCAGCTTCTCTCCGAACTGTTGCCCATCCACTACTGAATTGTTTCTCCACTGAGTTTCACATCCCACATCAGGAATTCTGATGCTAGAAGTCTGCCTTCCGTTTGACCAACCATTGGTAAGGGCACTGGCCAATACAGGAGTCTTTCCTTGTGTGAGTTGCCTTCCATTTGACCTATCCACAGCAACCAATGTGGGCTACATTTCCCTAAATGGTGATTCTATAGCTTTCCATTGTTCCACGATAGGTCAAAGACTAGACTCAATGTCCTGCTGCATTTCTAAAACATTAGCACAGCATTGCAGAAGCCTCAGTTCGGTATTTACTAACGCGCTGGTACCAGAAAGGTATCAAAACACTAGCCATACAGCTTACTTTGCACATCAAGAAAAATAAAAATAAAAAATAATTCCTAAATGAATTCAGATTCTAGTAAACGAAGCTGCTGTGTCGTGTCTAAATACAATATTACATCAAATGTACATATTAGCAGGGCCGGTTGGACCCAAACTAAAAAGTAAGATTTTCATTGTGTGTTTAAACTCGAAAACACTGGCAAAAGGATTCAATGACGATGAAATCGTGTATATTAACACATCTGCTAGGTCCCTAATGAAAAAGTAACAACACGTTTTCCAGTTTACTTTTTTCTTTACGAGACAGAATTATGCCTGCATTACTTGCAGATAAAATATTTTGCGTCTGCAATCTGTTTTTAAAGACAGCATCGCAAGGGAAGTATTCCAGCCAGTCACTTTAATGTTCCCTTCATATGTACATGAATGTAGTTAATGTTATTTACTTTCTATTGCTCGAAACAGAATGGAGCACAATCAAGGAAGTTTGTCAGAATGATTAATTTTGATTTTGAAATTTGTCAATGGTTTAAAAGGGGTGAGTGGTCCTGCGAACTAAAAACATTTTTATGCCTGTGGGTGTTCACCTGAAAAATACTTGATTGCTCAACCAGAACAATCGGTGAGCACACCATTGCACTCCATGAAAGTGTGTATTTTAACAACATAGGGAAGTGTGAGAAGAGAGGAAAGTCCAGCAGCACTTAAATATGAACTACTACAGGACATAAATGAAATGGTGAAAATTTCAGAAGTCCTTTTGAGGGAAGTGATGCAAAAAGGCGTTGAACCTCTTTCCTAATGGCAAACAATAAGGCCCAAATTTTAAAAAAGTGGCGCTTCACACCGTGAAGCACCACTTTTCCTGCACCTCCCTAATGCCACCATGTGTGCACCATATTTAAGATATAGCACACCATGGCGGTATTGGGAACAATAGTGTCAACATTTCTGATGCAATAGTGGTGCGTTGCTCCACTAGCATCAAAGATCGGATGCATGTGGAGCAAACTACAAGGAGGCCCAATGGGTACGTCCTTTTAAAGGTTATATTTCGGAACCACAAGTGCTTCAAGCACCCATGGCTCAACAACGAGGTCGGAACAACGACCTCGTTCTTACCACTAATGCCTTTACCACGAATGCGTTTACAACGATTTTTCATTGTAAACGCATTCCTGGGAAAGGCATTAGTGATCAGCATGCAAGGTTCCAGCAAGCTTACCTGCGAGCCCCCGCCCCCAAAAATTAACACGACCCCCATCCCCAAAACTACCCCAACCCCCACCCCTAAAATTACCACAACCCCAACCCCCTCCCCTAAAACCTAAACCACCCCAACCCCCAACCCACCCTTTAAACCTAGACCCTGATCCCCCCTTCCCTCTAAACCCTAATCCCCCCCAGCCCTCACCACACCCCAAAAACTTAAAATACCCCGAGTCCCCACCCCGCCCCTAAAACCTAAACACCCCAACCCACCCCTTAAACCTAAACCCTGACCCCTCCTCCCCCTAAACCCTAATCACCCCGTGCCCCCCATACCACACCACCCTCCCCAAAAAAAACAGCCCCAGTCCCAGCCCAACTTACCTCCTCCTTCACCGCGTCGACTCCAACTCCCTTCTTCTGTACCTTAATCACGCATGTACGTGGTTCAGACATGCGTGGTTAAGGTACGAAAACCAGGAAGTCGTGGAAAACGAAATCGTTGTTTTGATTTCGTTTTTCACGACTTCGTGATTTCGGAGTTGTTGTTCCGGGTGTTTCCCCCTTTTTACACCTGCTTTCAGCAGGTGTTAAAAATGACACCAAAAATGGTGCAATGAAATCATGCAGATTTCATTGCACCATTTTTGAGGGCCTCCTTGCGCCGGAATGCCCCTTTTGCATACATTATGGATGGCCCATGCATAAAATGGCTTAAAGGATTGCAAAGTGGCTCAGTGCATTTGTAGATATGATACAGCATTTTTGGCAATCTAACGCCACATTAGTGTCAGAAAAATGACGCTTATGTGGCGTTAGATGGCGCAAGGCCATCTTTACATTTGGGCCTAAGTCTCTTCTTTCCATGTTGGTCATTTCTAAAGCATTGGCAGAAACTGTAAAAAGTATTCACTGCTGTGAACTTGGAACTGTCCTCAGACATCAGAGAGCTGATATTAGAGTTTCTTATAATTCTAGAATGGCATTCCGCTGTGTTGACCTCTCTTGAGATCTCCATGCATGAACAAGAAATAGAACAGACTTCCACAGCTAATGAAAATAAATGAGATTGAGTGTACAGGTGATCTTAATACATCCAATCAAAGGCAAGCTTATAAATGAACACCGGTGTTGCATTTAGAAAGATCAAATTTCCGCTTTTATTCAAGTTTATGATAGTGTAGTAGTTTCAATTATTTTTGCAATTAAACGTTTATTGCATTTTAGTAAGTAACAATATCATTGGCTAGGGAGCTATGACAGAGCATAGAGAACAATTTCAAATAATTTCTGCACTCTGTAATGTAGCCTTTTTTCAGACCCCAAGCCCCACATTTTGGGTGAGAGCTTAGGGAGTGGAGCAATCACTCACAAGTGTAAAATAGGCACGCACCTACATTCCACTGTTAACAAAGGTTGAAATAAAACTGTAGGCGCAACACCGAATACTTGTTAACAGTGGAAGGTAGGTGTGTTAGTCCAAAACAAAAGACAATTACAATATAATGAAAATGTCTCTTGTGGCTAAATAGAACTCCCTCTTCTTTATCAAAATGCTAATTAAATGATTTACATTAGCTGATTAGAAGAGGTTGTTTCTGCAGTCAATTCCTCAGGTGATCTGTTTTTTAAGTCAGATCCTCTGGTGATTTTATGAAAAGCAGGAAAACATGTATACGAAATAAATGTAAAAGTGTCCAACATAGTATTCTAGGACCCCGCCTCAGCAGTGCAATTTCCTAGGTGCATTGCAGTATTGTTTTTTGGCTTCTATTGGAGCTGGTATTTAGAAAGGATAAGCTGTCTCTTTGGGATGATATCTTTATTAACAGGTGTATTCTACAGAGAGACCATGATCGTAATTGTATTTCGCATTAGCTAATATTAAGCCACCTATTCATAATTGAAAGTATATCATGCACTATTATTGGTTGCCATTGAAAGAACTGAAATCCTCTCTTGCTTCTTCGGGAAAAGATTACAAAATGCGGATCAAGCTTTGGGAATGACCAAAGTCTCAATCTTCATCCTGCATTGTCAGGCTGGCCCCTGACTACCTTATTTATACGTAGAGAACTTCTAAAAGGATCTCCCTATTATCACTTTACAACACAACACTTTCCCTGCAATGCTTTCTTATCTAGATCTGCCAAAATTATAATTTCGACATTGTGATCATTTGAAGGATGGAGGAAGAAAGGGGTTTTGTTGGAGGCAGGTCCCTGGACAGGGACGTGTCTTTAGAGTGTTGGTTCTGTAAAAGCAGCTATCAGCCACACCCACTCCCCAGCAGCCTTCCACGACCTGGAAGCTTGCACCTTCATTCATCGTTTCATCGTATCTTGAGCCGGTGTCAGGGAGAAGTATTCTGATTCAGTGTGCCATATGGCAGTACTGTGTGAGTTAGCAAGGCTTTTTTTAATCATTTACGGCCCATTATGCAATACTCTTCTCTATGATGTTAAGCTCTGTATTCGGCCATTGAAGCAGTAATGACTGGGGAGTGAGGTCTTGCAGAATATATTTTCTTAGCCGCCCGTAGCAGTAAAAATAGCACATAGAACCAGATTACTGGTTGGATGCACAACACAAGAGCTCGTGCACTTCGGCACCAAAGACTGGAAGTGTCCAACATTACGCAACACTACTGCATTCCAGCACAGAGCAGAAAAACACTCTTAGAAGAGAAATTGTCAATCTAGGAGATAGTGCTTTAATAAAGATTGCATATCTATCTATCTATCTATCTATCTATCTATCTATCTATCTATCTATCTATCTATCTATCTATCTATCGATCTATCTTTCTATCTATCTATCTCTCTATCTATTGGTCCCAGCAGCAACATTGGTTCTAGCATGCACTTCTTGTTGTGTATGCATCTATTTTGAATGCATGACCTAATATTTCCTATTTCTAATGCTCCTCAGTTCTTCATCAGGCAGCATCTCCACGCATTTATTTTCTCATTTAATGCCGTTTCCGAAATTGTGCTAGAGCATAGAGATACTGTGAAACCCAGAAGATGAAAGCCATAGGTGCTAGAAATGGGGTCTTTGGTTGACAGTCAGGTTACCCCCTGTTCAAGCAAGGACACTTACTCTAGTCAGGCTAAAAGAGAATCACGCTCAGCTAACCCCTGCTTTCCCCCTTGGTAGCTTGGCAGAGCAGTAGGCTTAACTTCAGAGTGCTAGGTGTAAAGTATTTGTACCAACACACACAGTAACTTAATGAAAACACTACAAAATGACACAACACCACTTCAGAAAAATAGGAAATATTTATCTAAACAAAACAAGACCAAAACAACAAAACTCCGACATACACAAGTCAAGTTATGAATTTTGAAAGATTAAACTAAAAAATAGTGCTTAGAAAACACAAAATGCTTCGATGAGGTGTTAACATGGCGTCTTGACGGAGTTGTTCCCAACAAGCCGACACCAGTGGCACTGGACACGGAGTCGCTTAGACCTCCAAGTACAGTACCTTTGGTGAAGAGTGAAAACAAGTTGATGCACGAAGTCAGGGATCGCTGCGTCTGTGCGAAACGTTGAATCCGCGCACTTAGAGCAGCATCGGTCCGACGTGGTGCGGAGACTTCCACGGAGTCGCGTACTTCAGCAGGGCTGCAGCGGCGTTGGGCCTGCAAAGGTCATCGTGTTCCAGCGAAGATCATCGAGTCGGTTGCAGGCGGCGTCACCGGATTCAGCAGCGGCATCGGTCCGAAGTCATCCAAAGTCGATTTCCTTGGATTTCCACCAGAGTTCCTCTCAAGGGCCCAGGGACTGGATAGGGCACCACTTGTCAAAAAGGCATCTCTCCAGAGACTCCAGGTACTGGCAGAGAGAAGTCTTTGCTGTCCCTGAGACTTCAAACAACAGGAGGCAAGCTCTAAATCAAGCCCTTGGAGATTTCTTCACAAAATGGAAGGCACACAACTTCCAGTCTTCGCCCTCTTACTCTGGCAGAAGCAGCACCTGCAGGATAGCTCCACAAAGCACAGTCACAGGCAGGGCAGCACTTCTCCTCAGCTCTTCAGCTCTTCTCCAGGCAGAGGTTCCTCTTGTTTCCAGAAGTGTTCTAAAGTCTGTAGTTTTGGGTGCCCATCTTATACCCAATTTCTCCTTTGAAGTAGGCCTACCTCAAAGTAAAGTCTCTTTTGATGGTGAAATCCTGCCTTACCCAGGCCAGGCCCCAGACACTCACCAGAGGGTCGGAGACTGCATTGTGTGAGGACAGGCACAGCCCTTTCAGGTGTAAGTGACCACTCCTCCCCTCCCTCCTAGCACAGATGGCTCATCAGAAAATGCAGACTACACCCCAGCTCCCTTTGTGTCACTGTCTAATGTGAGATGCCCAACTGTCAAACTGACCCAGACAGGGAATCCACAAACAGGCAGAGTCACAGAAATGGTATAAGCAAGAAAATACCCACTTTCTAACAGGAGCATTTTCAAACAAACATTCTCAAAATCAACTTTACTAATAGATGTATTTTTAAATTGTGAGCTCAGAGACCTCAAGCTCCACATGTCCATCCGTTCCCAAAGGGAATCTACACTTTAATCAGTTTTAAAGGTAGCACCCCATGTTAACCTATGATAGGGACAGGCCTTGCAACAGTGAAAAACACATTTAGCAATATTTCACTGTCAGGACATATAAAACACATTACCATATGTCCTACCTTAACCAAACACTGCACCCTGCCCTTGGGGCTACGTGGGGCCTACCTTAGGGGTGCCTTACATATAAGAAAAGGGAAGGTTTGGGCCTGGCAAGTGGGTACACTTGCCAAGTCGAATTTATAGTTAAAACTGCACACACAGACACTGCAATGGCAGGTCTGAGACATGACTACAGAGCTACTTAGGTGGGTGGCACAACCAGTGCCTCAGGCCACTAGTAGCATTTGATTTACAGGCCCAAGGCACCTCTAGTGCACTTTACTAGGGACTTAATAGTAAACCAAATATGCCAATCATGGATAAACCAATCAACCATGCAATTTACACAGAGAGCATATGCACTTCAGCACTGGTTAGCAGTGGTAAAGTGCTCAGAGTTCAAAAGCCAACAGCAACAGGTCAGAAAAATAAGAGGCAGGAGGCAAAAAGACTGGCGATGACCCTGCATAAGCAAAAATGTCTAACAATAGGAATTTGTGATGCTTGCAATGGTATTATGATTTCATTAAACCTTGCTGTTATGTACTCAAAACATTCAAAATTTACATCAATTACTCACATTTATTTAAACAGAAATACAAAGAAGGATATCGGGTGATAAATTATAATATGCATATCCAGTAATGGTGATAATTTCGGTGCAAGTGAGATTATAAAAAGTAGGCAGAACGATGGGATGGACATTTGAAATGATAGACTGGTCAGGGTACCTGCAGCTTAAGAGTAGCACAGTATAGATCTGGCTCAACTTTGTTGAGGTAAAGTGATATGCCCTCAAGTAAACCGGTCCACTCACTTATAATACACCGAAATCAGTACCCTATCCCTCTCATAGAGACAGTCTGGAGCCCCAGAACTTAAGGCCTAAAAATAGCAAAGCTAATTGCTTGTTGGTTACTAGGAAGTCTGTTCAACTTCGCCATTAGCTTCCCTAGAGCAGATTTATTATTTTGCAAGTAAAGTCAGTATATAGATGGAGCGTAGAGTAACAGGAGAGACGGTGTCAATCTTCTGCATGAGCAAGGTTAACCAAGATGAGTTCTTATAATTTATATAATGCAGTCTTCCAGTGCAAAATGATTACCTGGAATAAACAATGCAAACATATTAATAGTTGCTAGTGTCTTTGCCCTGTCTTCAATGTGCTTGTTGGCCGGGCAGAGACATCCAGTATTAATACACGATTATCACAAAGTAGCCCAATGCCACCACCTTTTCTAGTGTGTATTGCATTCTACTTAATATACATATTCAAAATAATATGTACTATATTAGTGTCCTCATATTTATTTGACAAGAAAGTACAACTACTGATCCCTTAAATTCCATTGTGGTATCTTCTCCAGTTAATCAGGCACTCCTGTGACTTGAGAGATAATAATACTAGTTTCTACAGGTTTTCATTACTCCCTACAAATTGATCACTGTCAATATAGAGTGATAACTGAGGGATGGGCATTCTCACCAGAAAATTCTTAATTTTAATATTATGGATCAATGACGACTCGATAATGATGTGTTTTAGTCGTCATACTGGTAATTTATTTTAATATTTTGTTTTTTAGGTTTTCTGTTGATTGAAATACATAAACATGAGCAAAGCAGGTAGCAGTAGCAGAAGATCTTTACTGCCTGACAGAGTGTTGCTAACTACAAAATCTGAGGACTCCTTCAACAAAGAAAAATGTGTCACATGCCAAACTAATACGAAGAAAAGCTGACAACTGTGGCTCGACAGAAGAAAATTTGAGATACTGGAGAAATACAGCAAGAAAAAGTTCACAAAAGATTGAAACTGATGGGTGAAGAGAATCAAATATTTGATTATTGTAACAAGTGCTACAAGTCATATACAATGGAAAAAAGCCTGGAAAGAAATGATCAAAAAATAGCAGACACCTGTGACTCACAACAAAAAAACGAGTCTTCTGAGAAAGGGGTGACAACCGAACCCATTGTCCATCCACTTAAAAGATCAATGGCTACCCCTTTTCCACGTCCTATAACTGATCAGAAAGCAGAGGATCGTCAATGTGTTATCAGTGGTTTAGCCAGAACAAGGGCTAAAGGGATTGATGAAAGAACAAAATATAGAGTATGTGAGACTCAAAGGGCAAACATGTATTTATCTGCAGCTAAACTCTTCCAAGATGAAGTTTTCAGCCAAATAGCTGATCTAAACAGTGAGGTGAATATATTTGCAGCACATATGTATGCCCACCTGAACTGCATGTGTGCATACATTAGAAAAAAAGAATGTATAATTAGTTGCCAGCAGCAACCAGCAACTTAATTTCCAGCCTTCGGTTAAGTTTGTAATCTTTGAAAAAGCAAATTACGTTTTAAATCACTCTTTTATTAGCATTTTATTCATAGCACATTTCAGAGAGAGTTGCAGACATACATTATAAAGGAGTCATTTGCATCTTACAATATTATAGTGTACTTACAGTAATGTTCGCAACCCTCCTGGTGAACACAACATTTTAACATTTACAATTTACACACCACATTACATCTTCCACTCCTGGTGAAACCAGCCTAGATACATATCTCATTCTATGCTATGGTTTACACTGATATATTATGTGTTATGTGGTCCTTTCTCTTTCAGCTTCCCTATTTGGTGCAGGGGACATAGAGCTGTCAGGAATGGGCACATCTTGTGCCCTCAAACAGTCAACCAGCTGATCCCAACCCCTGGCTATGTCAGGATTATAATGCCCTTTTTTTGCTTCCATATATAAGACTCACCCCTCTATTTCTGCCCATGGCAATAAGGTTTTCCTCCAGCGGTCTCCGCATGGGCACCTTGTATTCTTCCAATGCATTGTTAGATCTCTTTTAGCTAATATGAGCACAAAGCCTATAAATTTTGTAGTTAGCTTAAAGGAGTATGGGAAACCCCCCAGTAGGCCATTCATAGGAGTGGTTGCAATCTGCCTCTCCGTCACCTCGTTTATACATTGTAATAGTCCCCTCCCAAAAACCCTTTACGTGCAGGCAGGCCCACATCATGTGAAAAAAATCAGCTTTTGGTTCCGAGCAGCGAGGGCAACAAGTGTTCTTTGTGTTGAACACTTGTGCTATTCTACCAGGGTTGAGATACGCTCTGTGCAGCATGTAGAAATTAATCAATGTGAAACAGGTGTTCCTAGATATGGTATTTGTGTGTGATAAGATGGAGGACCATTTCATTTAATCTATTTTGAAGTCAAGGTCACCTTCCCATTTAAGGCGTAAGGCATCTAGCGGGGTTAGTGTATCTGCCCTCGATGCATTGTGTAGTCGTATAACTGCTCTAAACTTGCTGCATATGGTGCATATTGTCTGCCAGCCCAAGCAACATTTTTAGTGGCTATCATTCTGTTTAGAAGGAACTGTCCTTGTGGTAATCCATATTTTTCTGTAAGGTCTTCAAAGGGCATAAACTGTCCATATCTGTATACGTCCCCCAGGGTGGTGATTTCATGCTCTTCCCACCCCAACACCCCTCTGAGATTCTTACACCTGGCAACGTTACCAAGCATCCCAATGGGAGGCCAGGTGCCTAGGGAGACTTTGTGTGAGTGTACTGCAGACCACGCAGCCAGCAGTGTTATATGACTTGAAATTCTGCTGTGTTGCCAGGGCATGCCATTGTTAGTGCCATCAGATGCAAAGTAGTTCGAGGTAGAGAGGAACACCGTGGGGTATCATCCTATCCACCCATCACCACGTCTCGAACCTTTGTGCTAACCATTGGAGTTGACCGGCTAGGTCATATAGTTCCATGTCTGGGGCAGCTGAATCCCCCTCTCCCATAAAGCGCTGCATCATGCTCAGAGCTATAAGTTTTAAAGCACTCTTGAGAACTGGCAACAGGTTCACACTCAGTGACATCAGATAATTAGTCAACATTGATGAAAAAATGGCAGAGGGTTGCTCTGAGGAGTTATTTTGTGTCTCTAGAAGACTACTTAACACTCCAAAAACAGTGTATTGACACCAAAATGAAGTAAAAGGGTGCCATGGTTCCTGAGATATTACATCATGACGGTAACAAATCGTCATTTTAAAAATGTCATCAACAAAAAATCTGCCTAAATTAGCAATGTCTACCCAAGCTAAATTACTTCTCTGATGATACAAATCCACAAATCATAAATGAAAATCTCTTGGCAACAATTTTTTAAAGAGGTTTATCAAGGGGCCAGGACTATATCCGCTATGAACACTCTGTGAAAGAACTCATCTTTTATGTGAAATCAGTCACATATGCTCCCAATTCTTTTATGAATTTCTGACTGTATAGAAGACCGTATTTATCCAGAGCAGCTATGTAGAATGATAAATTCCTGACTGGATCCGGTTTAACAAAGAAACTCCTTCTGGGCCCTAACAAGAGAACAGAAAATGGCTTTCATTTTTTAATTGAGTTTGCATGATTGAAAATAATAGTACAACTCCTATCCTAATTTACCCAGCAGTGACATTCATTTTTTTTTACAGTACAGACTATCCCATCACTCATTATCAGTTCTATGCTCCTTAGCTTCTTCCCAATCCTCCTCGCTCTTGTTTTGTACTGCGGTGCTTGAGATGAAGGGCCCAGTTCAGCGGTGCTTGAGACGGCGGTGCCCAGTGCAGCGGTGCTTGAGATGAAGGGCCCAGTTCAGCGGTGCTTGAGACGGCGGTGCCCAGTTCAGCTGTGCTTGAGACGGCGGTGCCCAGTTCAGCGGTGCTTGAGACGGCGGTGCCCAGT
This sequence comes from Pleurodeles waltl, assembly GCF_031143425.1. NCBI lineage: Eukaryota > Metazoa > Chordata > Amphibia > Caudata > Salamandridae > Pleurodeles > Pleurodeles waltl. The sequence continues at coordinate 930,702,333 of NC_090448.1, read as the reverse complement.
GCAGCGGTGCTTGAGACGGCGGTGCCCAGTGCAGCCGTGCTTGAGACGGCGGTGCCCAGTTCAGCGGATCAGGCCATTGCGTGCAGGTCATTTGCCACCTGTCCTGTGGCTGGCGGGGCCTTCCTGGTCTGCAGTACCGGGCCTGTTGGTGTCCTCCTGCCCACCTGGGATTGGGCTGGCGAGGCCCTCCTGGCCAGCTGGGCTGATGGCGCTCTCCTCGGGCGTGCTGCCCTTCCCAGCCTTCCCTGGTCGCCTGTGGCCCTTCCCCACCTTAGGCGGTGTGCCACCTGTCTCCACACTTCGTGCCGGAGCCATGGTAGGGATTTTAGTGCCAGGTGTTTTCATCCTCTCCCGCCGGCCGCTGACTATCTTCGGGTGTTTCTCCGGCGGTGGGCTGCCCGTGCCTTGGCTCCGTACTGAACTGGCTGCCCTTGAGGGTGGGGGACTCCACAGTCCATGGCAGACTGTCATCACAGGGCCCGGTTTTGTGGTGGCTGAGGTGCTGACTGGAGTCCTATGAGATGGATGGGGTGGGGGTGTTGTAGGAATGAGGTTAATTTTGGACAGGAATAGCAATTTAGGACCAGTGGGACGGGTAGGTGTAGTGGGTATGGGAGTGGAGGAAGAGGTTGTGGTTGTAGGAGTCTTAAGTCTGGTGTCTTTGGGTGCAGGTGCTTGGGCTGGAGGCTGTCGTGAGGTGGATGGCTGTTGGGTGGGTGGGTGGCTGCCTGCGTTTGTGTATCTTGGAAGAGGGGGTGACAGACACACTGGGAGAGGACACAGGGGACGTGTAAATGGTAGTGGGGTGGTGACTGCACGTGTGCGGGGGGTTCTGGTGTGTGTGCTGGTGATGGACGTAGTGGCTGAAGATGTTGTGCATGTAGGTGTGAGTGGAGACGTGACAGGGAGGGAGGAGGGAGACGAGGAGGAGGGGGACACAGTGGAGGCAGTGGGTGTTGTTATGTCTGTATGTGGATGTTGCTTGTGTGAATGCTTGTGTGATGTGTGGTGCTTATGTCTGGATGAGCTTCCCTTGGGTGTTGAGGTGTGTGCAGGCAGGTCTGATGGTGTGTCTGGGATAGGCAGAGGTACAGTTGATAGGGAATGGGTGGAGGAAGTTGGAGGGGGGAGGCTAGAGACAGGGACAATTGCTGCCATCAGTGCTGAGGGCAGAGTGTTGAACGATCGCTGAAGGGCAGCCTGACCAGAATGAATGCCCTCCAGGTATGCATTACTCTGGTGCACCTCTCTTTCGACACCCTGGATGGCATTCAAAATGGTAGACTGCCCAACAGTGAGCGTCCTCAGGAGGTCAATGATCTCCTCACTGAGGGCAGCAGGGGTGTTGGGGCAGGGCCTGAGGTGCCTGGGGCGAAGGAGATGCCCACCTTCCTGGGTGAGCGGGCACGGGGCAAACGCTGAAGGGCTGCTGGGAGGGCGGTGCTGGTGCGCTGGGTGGCGGCTGTACCTGTTGTTGCGGGGGGAACAGATGTTGCCGCCACCACAAGGGAGCTCCCTTCAGAGGACGAGTCCGTGTCACTTATGTCTGCCCGAGTCCCTGCTGTGGAGCTCCCCTCGCCCTCCGTCCCACTGGTGTATTCTGAATCCGTTGCATGGCCCTCCAGAGCCATGTGGGATGCAGCTCCCTCGTGCTCCGATGCCACTTCTCCTCCGCCTGATGATGCTAATGCACACATGAACAGGAAGACCACAAATAAGGGGGGGGGAGAAAATAAAGACATGTTGAGTGCATGCATAGGCGACACCGTTGGCAGACAGGACAGACACAGAAGCCCCCTGCACTACGCCGCGCACTTGGGGTCCACTACTCAATCCGTGTGACATGGCCTACAAGCCTATGGACGACATCTGCACACATAGATGACACAGGGCCATGAATAGCTGTACTTGGCACCCTACAGAGGTGGGGGGCGGGGGCACAGGGCCATGCCCTACAGAGGGGCCTAGCCTACAGAAATCGCCCTGGCCTAGGGATACCCACAGCCCTCCTCTCCCACCCAGACACCTCCACTGCGCGCAAAGTCACCAGAATGAGGGTGTACTCACCCCCTTGTGTCTGCTGTGATGTCCTCACGCGCCCATCCAAATCGGGGTAGGCCACCGCCAGGATCCGGGACATCAGGGGGTCAAAGTCCGACTGGCACCCCTCCCACGTTGGGAGGCCATCCCCAGCTGAGCCTCCGCCGCCTTCCTGCTCCAGCGTCGGATGTCCTCCCATCTCTTCCGGCAGTGGGTGCCCCGTCTGTGGTGGACCCCCAGGGCCCGGACGTCCTTGGCGATGGCACGCCAAATGTCGATCTTCTGGTGGGCGCTGACCTATTGGAAATGTACAGGGGGAGAAAAAGAGTCATCACCTTCTGCACCCTCAATGTGAGTGGCCCCCCATCCCTACCCTTGCCATGTGGCACATCCTGTCATCCGTCGTTTGATGCATGCCTCATTCGCTCCCCTCCCCACCATCTTTCATCCACCCGACTCAACACAGCCATTGCCCCCAAAGCATGGTCCCAGTGTACTTACCTGTTGGTCTGGAGGACCATAGAGTAGCGCATACTGGGGGAGGACCCCGTCCACGAGTTTCTCCAATTCCTGAGCAGTGAAGGCAGGGGCCCTTTCCCCAGTCGCATGAGCCATTGTCTCTTCCAGACCGAGGTCACAGCAGCACTTGCAGTGTAGGTCCTCTCCTGTCGAAGATCAGGTATCGAGTGATTAAGCAGATAGAAAATGGCGGTCACGCCCGCGGCGGGGTGTACCGCGGCGGTGCGTACCGCGACCGCCGGCGTACATCGTCATTGGCTCCTTAGACCCATAAGGTTCAATGTTAACCAATGCTGTTTCACGCCACGGTCTTCGACCGCCTACCGCCACGGAGTGCCACGCCAGCGCATTTACCTCACATCCCATTGTCACACTTCACAGGTCAGGCAGCCGCCATTTCAAGGGCCCACATGGCTTACTTTTAACTGCGTCACACATACCTAGGCCTTGCATCAACACTCATACAAACCATTCAATGCATTGGGAATCATGTTATGTGCAAGCTGTGGTTACGTACCTGTGGGTTGATTGACTCTGTGCTCGCTGTTGTCCTTCATAGGCACCGTCCGCTGGGACATGCGAGGAGATGGAGGAATCTTCCCGTGTACAGACCACTGGTAGACCTGTCGACAATGGAGGAAAGACATGTCATACTGACATACAGGCTTGACCGAGCCACTATTCATGAACTGTGTGCCCAGCTGGAACCAGACCTGATGTCACCCATCCGCCAACCCACAGGGATCCCACCTCTAGTGCAGGTGCTGTCAGTACTCCATTTCTTTGCAAGTGGGTCATTTCAAGCAACAGTGGCCATATCATCAGGGACGTCTCAGCCTATGTTTTCCAAGGTGTTGTCCAGAGAGTTCTCTGCCCTTCTGAAACACATGCGGAGCTACATTGTTTTCCCTGAGGTGGGGGATTTGCCTACAGTGAAAGGTGATTTCTATGCCCTTGGACATATCCTCAACATCATAGGTGCCATTGATGGGACCCATGTGGCTTTAGTACTCCCAGCAGGAGTGAACAAGTGTACAGAAACAGAAAGAGTTATCATTCGATGAATGTACAGATGGTGTGTTTGGCAGACCAGTACATCTCCCATGTTAATGCCAAGTTCCCTGGCTCAGTGCATGACGCGTACATCATGCGGAATAGCAGCATCCCTTACGTGATGGGTCAACTCCAGAGTCACCGTGTGTGGCTAATTGGTGACTCTGGTTACCCCAACCTGTCATGGCTACTGACCCCAGTGGGGAATCCCAGGACAAGGGCAGAGGAACGGTACAATGAGGCCCATGGGAGACCTAGGAGGGTGATCGAGCGGACCTTCGGCCTCCTGAAGGCCAGGTTCAGGTGCCTCCATATGACAGGTGGATCCCTATTGTACTCACCAAAGAAGGTGTGCCAGATCATCGTGGCCTGCTGTATGCTTCACAACCCGGCTTTGCGACGCCAGGTGCCTTTTCTGCAGAAGGATGGTCCAGATGGTGGTGTTGCAGCAGCTGTGGAGCCTGTGGAGAGTGAAGACGAGGAAGCCGAAGAGGACGACATAGACAACAGGAGCACAGTAATACAGCAGTATTTTCAATGACACACAGGTAGGATTCCAACCCGGCATATTACATATACTTAACCCCTACTACCGCTCTACTGTCTGACCTTTTCCCCCAGTGTATGGTAACTGAGTTGTGACTTTCCCTTCCAATTTCAGAGATGTGGCCCATACTGCGTGACATCTGCTTTGTTTCCCCATGGACTACAGCTGTGTGACAGTGGTATGTTGGCATCACAATTTAAATATGCATTTTGGGACGGTAATGTCTAATACATTAGTACAAAATCAAAGCCAGACTCCTGATTGTTTTGTGCAATAACTGTGTTTATTTCAGTGCTCTATATTGGTGGGTGATTGCAAATCGGTGAGGGGTGATGGTGGAGGATTGTCCATGGCAGAGTCCAGACTATTAGTATCACAGGTGCATTGTCCAAATGCCTGTGGAAAGTGGAGCATGGGCAGTATAAGAATGGACAGGGTGTCAATGTGGGACAGTGGGATGACAATCAGGGAGGTATCCTTTCCTGGCGGGGGTCTTGGCATCTTACTCTGTCTTCTTCCTGGATCTCAGGGCCCGCTTGCGGGTGGTTCTCCTTCTGCAGGGGGTGGGGTGCTGGTGGCCTGTTGGTCCTGTGGCGGGGCCTCCTGTCCACTAGCGCCGGCAGAGGTGGGAGGCAGTTCTTGGTCCATGCTAGTGTCAGGGGCCCTTTGTGGTGCCACAGTGTCCTGCAATGTGGTGACTACCTGATTCAGAGCCCTTACAATGGTGGCCAGGGCGGAACTGATGTTTCGTAGTTCCTCCCTGAACCCCAAATACTGTTCCTCCTGCAGAAGCTGGATCTCCTGAAACCTGGCCAGGACCGTCGCCATCGTCTCCTGGGAGTGGTGGTAGGCTCCCATGATGTTGGAGAGGGCCTCGTGGAGAGTGGGTTCCCTGGGCCTGTCCCCCCGTAGCACAGCAGCCCTCCCAGTTCCCCTGTTTCCCTGGGCCTCTGTCCCCTGGACCGTGTGCCCACTACCACTGCCCCCAGGTCCCTGTTGTTGGGGTGGTGGGTTAACCTGGGTGCCCTGTAGTGGTGGACACACCGCTGATTGACGTGTCCTGGGGACAGAGGGATGGGCCCGCTGGGTGGGTGCTGTGCTGGTGTTCCCAGAGGGGGGAAGGTCTGCTATGGGCTGTGGCTGTGTGAGGGGAACCGACTGTCTCGAGGTCCCCGATGGGCCGGGCTGGTCATCTAGATCCAGGTCGACAGAGGTGCTGTCCTCACTGTGAGCCTCTTCTGGGGGTGGAGTGGACATTTGTGGACCCTCCTGCGCGGTGACGTGGCGTTCGGGTCCTGCAGGGGTATAAAAGTATGGTTATTGCATTTGTGTGTGCCATAGCGTGTAATGGGTGGGTGCCCTTGTACCCCAGTGCTGGCATTCCCGTGTGGGGGCTTTTGTGACAGTGATTTGGTGGGGGATGGGTATGTGCAGTGGGCATGCTTTGGAAATGGGTGTCCATGCTTTGTGGTCACATGCAGGGATTGGTGTTGGGATGGGTGGGCTGTGATGGTGAGACATTTGCAAGGAGCAGGATGTGATGGGAATGAGGGTGAGGGTGGGGGTATAAGTTGGTATGCTGGTGGGGTGGGGGGGATGAAGTAGTGATGATTTGACTTACCAGAGTCCATTCCTCCAGATACTCCTGCGAGGCCCTCAGGATGCAGGATCGCCAAGACTTGCTCCTCCCATGTTGTAAATTCTGGGGGAGGAGGTGGGGGGTCCGCCGCCAGTCCGCTGCACCGCGATGTTGTGCCTGGATACCATTGAACGCACCTTCCCCCGTAGGTCATTCCACCGCTTCCTGATCTCGTCCCTATTTCTTGGGTGCTGTCCCACAGCGTTGACCCTATCGACTATTCTGCTCCATAGCTCCATCTTCCTGGCAATGGTGGTGTGCTGCACCTGTGTCCAGAAGAGCTGTGGCTCTACCCGTACAATTTTCTCCACCATGACCCTGAGTTCATCCTCAGACAACCTGGGGTGTCTTGGCGGTGCCATGGGGTGGTGTGGATGATGTGTGGGGTGGATTGTGTGGTGATGTGTATTGGTGTGTTGTGTGAAGTGCGTGGAAATATTGCTGGGTGAAAGTAAAATGCGCGTCTGGGTGCTCAGTTCTCTTTTTCTCAGTGCGTGGTCCCGATTCTGTAGCAGTGGGGATTTGTGGGTGATGTGCGTGTGTGTTTTATATTGTGTTGGGTGTGTGGGAGTGGTGTGTGTATGTGTATCAGGTGTGTGTATTTGTAATTGTCCAATGTTGCTGTGTTTTGTAAGTGTGTGTGTATTTTGAGCGCGGCGGTGTGTACCGCCAATGGAATACCGCGGTTGAAAGACCGCCGCGTGGGTTCGTGTGTCGTGATAGTGTGGGCGTATTTCTGTTGGCGTGACAGTGGAGGTTTGGTCATCGCCAGTTTCTCGCTGCCCTTTGGTGTGGCGGACTTTTGTGGATGTCTGTATTATGGCGGTTTGCCTGTTGTGGGTCAGAATGACCGTGGCGGTTTACCGCGGCCGCGGCGGTATGTTGGCGGTCTTCTGACAGCAGTAAGCGGCTTTTACCGCCAAGGTTGGAATGACCACCATAGTGAGTTAACGTTTACCATTATCCGGTGAGAGAAACTCAGTCTACTGTTCTACTGAGGTCAATAACTATTTAGTTAGGTAAAAGAAAGGTCAGTTTATTAACACACTTACAATCGACAGATGTTCAGCATCAAGAACTAAATAAAACACATCTCATCATTGCTATTGTAAATGCACACGTTATTGAGTGTACAGGATAGAGATATATACCACTGAAATAGATCCTGGTAAAGCTGTAGAAACGCTGGGAATATTCTAGTATCTGAGCTATACATCCATAGTGCTTCTCGATTCAGATCACAGCAACAAAGAGCTTCTCTTCATGCAAACACTGATCTATCTGTGCATAAAATCACTCATCATCCATGCACTTTAGTCACTTATCCTTGCACTCATGCATCCCTTCATCCATCCATTGACTCCTGCTTGCATTCACCCACCGGCACACCCACAATATCACACACACAACTTTCGATAAAGAGAAATTTTCAGTTACAAGCCAGACATATTGGCTTTGCTAATACTTGTTTATCTCTTAACAGCAAGAATCCTGAACTACTTTTTGTGACACAGTATCGCAATGCATTTCTGAATTTCTGGCCTGTAGAAGGCTTTATACCTTTGAGTGTATTTAATTTATATGCTTGAAAGCAATTTATCTACAAGCAAACTTTTTTGATTTATGAAAAAGTGGGTCATCAGCTCTGACGTGCCACTTTTTCTGCACCCCCCCTTACTGGCACCTAACGACACCTTGTGTGCACCTTATTTAACAAACGGCATACGATGGTGGAGTGTTAGAACAATAGTGTCAACATTTTTTAAGCTATCGTGGTGCGTTGCTACACTAGCATCACAAATGTTGATGCTAGTGTAGCAAAGTTCAAAACGGCCCATTGATTTAAATCAGTGCGTCTAAGTAAGCATTAAAAATGACAGAAAAAATGGCATAGTGAAATCTTTTCAATTTCATTGTGACATTTTTTCGGGCCTTCAAACACCGGAACGCCCCCATTTGCATATATTATACCTGTTGCAGGCATAATATGGAGCAAGGGGTTACAAAGTGGCGCAATGCATGCATTGCACACTTTGTAAATATGGCGCAGGGGAAATACCACCTTAATGCCACCTTTGCATTAAAAAAATGCTGCAAATATGGTGCAAGGTGATGCTAGAGGCTTCTTAAATCTGGCCCTTAATGTTTTGTTTGGCCCTCCAAGAAACCCATCAACCAAATCGGAAGATTGAAGAAACTAACCTTGAAAGCATCTCCATCTTTCAAAATTTAGAGGTGACTTTCAGAATTCAACTTAACTGGCAAATAAATATTCAGAAAAAAGGGTTTCGGAATGAAACCCATGGATTCATTATAAAAATTTATCAAGCCAAATCTTCTGCTTGCCACCTACTGAATAGGGCTGTGTGGAATTAAAAGTCTTTTGCAGTTGGAGAGATTAGAGTACTAATGTACATTGGCAGTTGCTACAACCTAGCAAGCTAGTGATTTTACCCGCCGCATTTAGAGGTGGGTAAACTGCAGATTGAGAGTCAGTAGATCGGGACTTGTCGGCCACAGAGTTGTCACTCTGTATGCATTTGGAAGTCCACCCTATTTCAGGGGATCTTCCTGATGCATATTCTTCTTGTCTGGGCATAGTAGTCCTATCCAAGGACATCATGAGTAGCGCCCATCTGCAAACAAAAATTGCCTGGTACAAAAGAGCCATTGCTTTTCTGTTTTTCACAAATAAATTCCTGTTCTGGGAGTTTGTGAAGATGAAAATAATGGAGAGTAGGCCGAAAAACATAACCTCTGCTCGGCATGCATTTCTGGTAAAAGTGTTATCATATTGTCAGCAGGAGCATTCTCAATTAAAAAAGACCTCCACTACTGCATTTTAATTGAAAAAAGAGAGGGTGGTCTGCCATGGGGCTGGCGAAGATGAAGCCCCTTTCACCATGATGGCTTGGCGGATCACTTGGAAGGTTCAAAATTATCTTCATAGTGTTTGACAGTGATTAATACTACAGAAACCCATTCTGTTTAACATTCATTTTATTTATCTTCCTAGTTGCATATAGTTAGCCTCAACCAAAAATCTTATATAATTGTTGCTAATCCCCTATTATGTGGATTCCTGTTCCCCATAAGTAGGTTTTTTTCGGATATTAATCCATAAAACTTACTGTCTAAAAATGCCAAAATAGGCATTTTAAAAAATTCAAAGTATATCAGATTCACACAATATATTTGGCATTTTACAATACATACATTATTACACATGAAACCAAGGAGATAAAACAACCACCAAAAAACTATGATATCAACATTAGAAAGAAAACATACCGTTACACGTTTGCAAGGCCAAGACATTAAACAATATACCCTAGAATAAAATTTGGAAATTCATTAAAAGCAGATAACGAAAAACATCTCAGACTCATTTGAATTGTAATCTAAAACCCTATTCAATGGTTAAGTCGGGATTATAAATTACAATTAAAAAAATTACACTTCTAGGAAGTTGGCATTTCTGTGTCCAAACCAACTATGCCTTTCTGCCAGAGCCTGAGTCACATGACTTTGCTCTTGAGGGTTGTGTATTGCTACCAGAAAGTGAGGCAAAGCTAGCCTAGGTGTGGACTGGTGTGTCCTGGATATCTAGAGATGGCATAACCCAAGTTCTCGGGTGTGACTGATTTGAAAACTCTATGAGCAGTTAGATACTGCAAGACTTCTAGATCATGCAATAGCTTTAACAACCGTCACTTACTTGGCATCCTATAAAAAGGACAAAAAAAGTAAAATATGTCTTAGAATTCATAAAGTGCTGGAAATGAAAGCATTGTTTAAAGTTGCCAAGGGAAGATGTCCATGAAGATGTAAATGTGTCTAGAGGCAAAATACCACAAGGAAATGTAATATAATCTAATGGTTAAAGAGGGATTATTATGACCAACATAACTTCAACTGAAGGGACTTTTTTAACAAAAGAAAGCCTCCATCACAGTGCCTGTACATTGCATATTTAGTAGCTATGCTTCAGGATACACTCTATTGGCTGACTTTACATGCATAAGAACCAACACATCCAGAAGACCAACAGGCACAAAAAACAAATATTAATGTGTCTGAACCAGCACAATTTCCTAGTACCTAGCATTGTTAATAGGTCATATAGTGCAGCCCAAAATGAGATACGTTCTCCCTTCTTCCAAATGCAAACTCAAAAAGGAGAGGTTTTAGGTCTGATTTTTCTTATACCCATTCACAGATAGAACAGAAAAGGTGTATTCTGCAGAAGGACCATAAGATAAGATAGATATTTATAAAGCATGTTATGTCCTAAGGTGTCAAGGCGCTAACTGCAGAAACAAGCTTCCCTCAAAGTAACAGTTAAGGGAGAGAGAACAGCCAAGTCTTCAATTTTTTCCTGAAAACCACCTGAGAGGTTAAACTGGCAATGTGAATCTGAAGTGTGTTCCACAATTTAGCAGTCACCACTGAAAAGGAGCAGCCACCTCATCTCACCTTCCGAAACCTAGGGACAATCACTTTTCTCAAAGAAGAGGATCTCAACTTTTTATTGGGTGAATACCACGGAAACAATGACCTCAGGTGGAGCGGAACTTGAAGGTGCAGCACTTGATGGATCTTACAAAGTGTTTTGAAGGTAACTCGCTTCCTAAGTGGTAACCAGTGAAGAGAGCACCAGCCTTCCCTCACTGACTGGTGTTTGCATATATTCAAAACCAAGTGAGCTGCTGCATTCTGAATAACCTGGAGTTTGCTGAGAGAGTATTGATTGATATTTAGATAGAGTGCATTGCAGTACACTAGGTGAGAAGTTAATATCACAATAACCACTGCAGTTCTATGCTCCAGAGGTTTCAAAAATTAATTTTCTATCCTGGGCAAAGGTGAAAGAACAGAAAATACCTATATCTCAGAACCATAGGTTGCTGCAGATAGAGCCATCTCAAAAGAAAGAGGGAAAACTTTACTGTATAGGTATTGGTTAAATGAATGGCAGTTTCTGCCCATTGGACAGAACATTGTTACTTTTTATCAGTTGTTTATGTTATTCGACATCCAAATATAATCTATTGCCCAGGTTTTCAAAGATGGACACCCATTCAAGGTTGCTTTTTCCTAGATACTGTTTATTCTCAAAAGTTGTATGCAGGTTGATTACTATTAATTTCATTTTTAATGTCATTTATCAAACAACCTGGCAATGCAACACTGATAGATTGTCCAATAAATGTTGCATGAACATGGGTGTGTGTAGCACTGTCATAGTGTCACTGACAAAAAAAATAATTGAGATTTTCACCACGTGCAACATCCTGGGAGGGGTTAATAATACAGTTTAAAATTGCACAACTTTATAAATGGCACAAATAAGGTTGGAGCCAAGAAATATCCTTGTTTTATGTCTTGCCTTACTTGAACATGCTTAGATGTTTCTTTGACATTGAATTTTGGCATAGCTACAATCATGAAGCTGTATTAAAACATTTAGCAAAGCAAAGGGAAGACCTATATCTTTCAGAGAAGCTCATATGAAGTGTCTTGGGATATTATCAAATGCAGACAACAAGTCCAAAGCTAGAGATTCTTTATTTAAATATCTTCCCCCTGATGCCAGGTTAGTAATGTGACAAAATGTCATTCCCGTTCATGAGACTAACTTGGTGATGATTGGTTGGTTCCTCTGAAACATCGCTTCTTATAAATGAGCATGATCTTGGCACCTAACAGGTAATAGTGCCCTGAGGCACCCTGTGGGATGACATTTGCCAAAATAATTATGTAGTTGCCCCTAAATTAAGGGATCAAATTTACATTGGTCAGGCAGCTTACCATTTTCTGAGACTGGATTGTGCCTAAGACCTCTTCAGATAGTAACAGATCGGTAATGAATCTGGGTTGGAGCTAAAGAGTTCCATACCTTTTCATTATTATGGTCTATGGAGTCACTGTTACTAGCAAACAGATCTGAAAAATATGAGTACCAGTGATCTTCTATAATACGTACCTCAAGAGTATCAGCCAAAGTCTTGGAACCATGTGAGACTATGTACCAAAATGTACAAGAATCTTTAGATTTCGAGGCTTTAAGGATATCTTCCAACTCTGTGTCCCCCCACAGTCTTCTTTACGATTACAGTAGAGATGACCCCAATCAAGCTGACCTGTCATCTTCCTCAAGAGTATCCTGAAGCATGGTAAGAAATGCATCCCATTCAGTGGAAATGGGGTGTCTTCCCAGACCATGTAATTCTTTGCAGTGCAGCACAGTCACCTCTGCTATCCTCCATTGGACAATCACCCTCTGCCAGTTTTCCACACCAGGGAGTGCCAAGGCCTTTCAGTGCATAGCGATGATCCACTTAGCTAGTAAGAGTACCAGGTTAATGAAGCAATTAGTGGCTCCCCCCCCTTTTACAAAGGAAAGACCCATGAAGCAGTTTGTGATATTGTGCTCTTAGCCCCTCACACATGATAATGAGGTGCAAACCTCCACACACAGTGTTGTAGCTGATGAACAGTTACAGGACATGTGCACCATATTTGCCCCAGGGGTCCAACACTGAGGGCACTCCAGAGATGTGGCAGCATATATCCTATGGAGTTGAGCTAGTATTTAGTATGCCATGTGTAGTACCTTAAACTGTATCTATTGAAAGCCGGTATGTGGAGTACTGGCAGACAGTGGCTGTCCAATGGAGGATGGCAGAGGCAAATGTGATACATTGCAAAGAATTACAAGGTCTGGGAAGATGCCCCATTGTGGCTGAATGGGATGCATTTCTTACCGTGCTTCAGGACACTCCTAAGGAAGATGACAGGTCAGCTTGATTGGGTACAACATGCATATACTTATCCTGTGCTTGTCGGAAATGGCACTTTCCCTTCACATGGCATGCTCCTACCCCCTTCCCCTAACCTATTCATATTCTCAGTAGGTGTTGAGGCTCATGTTCGGTTCAATCAGTATTACCATTTACATTTTTTTATGCCATCATGGGATCTGACTGCAATATATATGGTTCCAAATTGTTGCAGCAAGTAATATGATTTACAAATGTATCCTCATTGTTTGTATTGCTGAAATTACACTATGCTAAAAAAGTAATAAAGATGGTATAAAAAAGTATTAAGAATACACATGACTCGGAGGATAGATGGATTATCTCTGAGATTTCCTAAGACACTCAAGATGTATTCATTGTACAAAATGTAAGCTTCTACATCTGACATTCCTCATTTGGGATCAGCTTAAACAAAAGACTAAATGAAATCCCTAATGTGGCAAGGAACATAATTGGGTGTGATTTCAATCTTCCCATGGATCAGAGGGCAGATTGCCCCTCTGCAAATTCAGGCTAGGGAAATCCCACACACAGATGAAGAATCAATGTGCAGCCAATATACTGACCGGCATTTGGAGGTTATTTAATCCTACAGTTAGCAAGTTACATACTACTCCATCAGCACAAATCATACTCAAGAATTGACTGCATCGTAGCCAACAAAAGTCTAACTCTAGCCTATTCCAAACGTAAAACAGAGCTAATTATCATCCCAGACCATGCTTGCATCTCCTTAGATATTAACCTGTGACATTCCCAGACCACTGATATTTGGCCTCTAAATGAAGAATTGATCAATGATACAGCTTGCAAGGAAGAAACCGCTAATGCAATTACAAACTACTTTGCTGAGAGTTCCTCCCTGCCGCTTTCACCAGAAACAATTTGGGAAATGATGAAAGCCACAGAGGCTGCATCATTAGCATGATTTTGAAAAGAAGTAACAAAGCCAACAAAAGATTGGAAGATCTACAGATTGAGGTAATAACAAGCTAATCAGTGAAAGGGCACATGTCTGGTTAAAGGCAAACAAAGCCAGGAAGATCTGTGATCTTTGAGTTCCGTAAGGCACACAAATTCCTGGCTAATTACTTAAATGCGAAAAACAAAAATGTCTTGATCAGTTCAATCAAAAATAAATTAAAAGGAAAATTAAAGAAATTAAAAGAAGATAGAGACTGGTATTAAACAAATAACCCAATGCTTCTCTAAATATTACAAAAAACTCTTGTGACCTGATACTACAGATAGTGAACATTTTCTGAAAAACATTAAACTCCCAAAGATAACTAATGCTGACTGACTCAGACTATATAAACCAATTGATACATAAGAAATAGGTTTAGCAGTTAAATCACTTAAAAATGGGAAAGAGGCAGCACCCAACAGCTTCAAACGTTTTGCACCCCAAATAGTCACCCACTTAAAGTTAAACAGTACTCCACAACAGATAAGACAGGCCCAAACTTTACAGAAACAACTATGACAGTTTTTATCAAATAAAATAAAGATCCTAGAGGGATAAAAAAAATACAAATCTATTCCTAGGCTTAGCATAGACTGCAAAATATATGCAAAAATACTACCATCAAGATTAGAAAAAATGATCCCCTTGATAATTCATATATCCCAAAGAAGCTTCATCAAAGGGAGGCTGGCTTCAGACAGCATCAGACTCTTTGCACATGTATTGAAGAATGCCCCCTCCTACTTTCAGCAACAATGGCCTTAAATGTGAAAAAGGCCTTTTATATGGTGTCTTGGCCTTTCTTAGGTCCTTCCTCCGCAATTTCAATCTGGGACCTTCATTTAAATGCATGGTCTTTGATAACCCCCTCTAAGACAAATTTAAGTTCTCCCAAGGAACCAGACAGGACTGCTCCTTATCTCCATGTCTCTTCCTCCTTGCCATTGAACCCCCTACTTATTGATATACTCCAGAACAACAATATCAAAGATATTCCTTTCAGCTCCAAAACCCAGAGAGTGGCTGCCTATGTGGACAATGTTCTCATCTTCACAGAAGAAGCAGACGTGGCTATTCCTGAAAGTTTGATTGATCATCTCCTATAGCAACGCTTCTAGCAATACACTGAATAAAGAGAAAACAGAGGTCTTTCCCTTGACCCCTATATGCGAGCCCCTCAATTCTCAACAACAGCAATCTCAAATGGCAAACTCTCCATCTTACATATTTGGACCTAAGTGTTTGTAGGACCTTATTCAAATCAAGATCTTTCACTGAAAACACTCTTCTAAAATATATACAGGACCTTCTCGACACGTGGTCATCTAAACACATCATGCGGTGGGGAAGGCTAGATTGCACTAAAATGATGATAGCCCCCCCAAGTAACATTCACCATAAGAATGTTCCCTCTGCACCTCTCTACAGTTTTTTTTCAAAACAAAAGCTTACTAAACAATCTGATAAAATAAAAAAAAACAGGATCTCAATCAAAAATAATTAGACTAAATAAAGAGCAAGGTGGGTTTTGACTCTCGGGCAAATGCCAACTGGCATACTTAATCAAACAGTCCATACACTGGACACAGTCCAGCCCAAACTCCCCCCTCCCATATAGGCAGACATAGAAAAAGGTCCTATTCTACACTTCACACCACTTGCTATTATCTCCATTAAATTTTTTAAAGCTATACACTCCTTGAATACTATTAAGGATAGAATAAAGGCCATAAAACAATTAAACAATAAAGTACCCTTAATTAAGGCACTCCTCATTTGATTTATTATGGCACAACTCCTAATCAAAATTAACGGCAAAAGACTAGACTGGCAGACATAGATGCACCACAACATTCTCTATATAAAAGATCTCATGAACAGAGACAACCCTGTCTCCTTTGTGTCAATACAGCAAAAGCTTTATATTCCAAGTGAGGAACTCTACGACTTCCTCAAACTTAGATTGGTCAGTAACAGAAACTGAGTGTTCTCTAATCTGCTCCACGCAACTGTTGTAGACACGCTGAAACTAATATCTTCTCAAGACCATCAAGCCTCAAAGTTATACAAACTTCTACAAAGAGATGATCCCAAAACTAACTTCCAGGTTCAGGAAGAGTGGACCGCATCTTACCTCAAACTTGCACTCTCATTTAGAAATATGTTGCCAAAGTTAAAATGTCACCCACTATTGCACAATGCAATTATTGATAATACACAGATCCTTCTGGACCCCTGATAAACCCTTTACATCAGGCCTTGCAGAACCCGATAAATGCTGGGACTCTTCAAACACTACTGGAACTCTAGATCAAATGCTTTTTACCTAAAAGTTCCTATGTCCCTTTTGTGGAGGAATCCAAGAGACCATTAATACTATCTTTCACTGCAACATTAACCTAAACCCAGTCCTCACAGCATTGGACCCTTGGATTAGTACTCCTCCTCTTCCCATAAGTTGTACAGGGCTCCTTTTACTAGATATATTACTTAAACTGGGTGCCACAACAATACTTTGTGACTGTAAGAATTATAATGAGATATCTTACCACACCTGGTGGGTGTGGGTATGTTTCCTTAGAAGCTCAGACAATGTCATCTTCAACAAAAAACAAAATCACCAGGCCTCCCGACAGCTATGGTCACCATTAGATGCATACCCACAGAAAATAAAACCCAAATGAAACTCACCTATGCAGCACATACACAATTGCATACCCCTGCACACTCCCTTCTACCTCTAAACCACAGGGACTTATCTCTTCATACCCAATACAATGGGCCAACCAGGCTCCCTTGTTCCTTCCCTCCACCCTCTCCACCATATTACTATCCCCACTACTGCTCCTCCCCTCCCCCGTTCTAATCTCCAATCCTCTTGCTCTCTTCATTCTCACAGCAGAGCTCATACTTGTTATTGGGAAGTTTGCTGGGGTGACTCACTTTCATAACAGCTCTCTTGAAAACAAAACTCACATTCTCATGTAGCTTGATAGAGCTGTGCAGTACTCAATGCTTCTTATCCAACACAATGTACAATGTCACCTGAAGTATGTATGGGCTTATGTTGTATTTTGCAGTTGTACTTCATTGTTGAAAATCCATAATAAAACATTTGTAAATAAAAAAAATCCTACTGCATTAGCAATGGAATTTGAGTTCCATTCCAATTTGGTAAAAAAAAATGTGCCAGGTGTGGACAGTATTCTATGAGATCTCTCTTTTATATGTGATAGCACCAACATTCCATTGCTTAAACATGTGTCATCCCAACTAAGAAGATTTGGGTCATCATTTGTATCCATATCCAGTGACCATACCTAGATACGGGCAGGAAATATGCTCCAGATTTACTTATTGTGCAGAAAGTAACTTCAAGGAAAAATAGCATACTGTTGAAATGCAAAGTGAGAGGTGATATACATGTGATAAATTCTTCTAGACTTAGAGATGTATATGATTTGGGTTTCTGTATATACAAGAATGCTTATGGCCTGATTCACATTTAATGATATCCTTTTATTACACCATAAAGGTATATGGTCTGAAATGCAAATGCATTTATTTATTTTGTACATTTCATGTCACTTAGAGAAAAGAAGCAATATTGCACAATTGGATTATCTGAATTTTAAGTACTGTCACCAAGTGAATAACTATTTTTATCCACAAAAGAACCTCATGCCTGTTTAGCACTTGAGAAATGTCTTCCAAGTTTATGTTTTTTAAGGTATGCTGTAGTATTCAATGCCCTGTATATAAATGATTGAATTGAATCAAGAGAAGCTATTGCTCTTAACTGCTTTCATACCGTTTTCTATATATTTTTATTTTAATTAATGTTATGCAACATCCACTTTTTCTGTAACTCATTTTAAGAAGCATGGTGGTTGTGAGAAACTTTTTTTTTATTTTTTTTATTGAGACTGGTGAAAGCCTTTCTAAAGCAACAACCACAATCCCTAATAGGGTGAACCACAAAAGTCAGTAAATTAACCTGCACTTAACCCTCTAGGACTTGGCACAAAAGCAGTCAGGCTTAGAGACAATATGTAAAGTATGTATCCAGCATACAAACAGTAACAAAGTGAAAACACAAGACAAGAGAAATCCCACAATCATTTAGAAAAATAGAACACAATTCAATTAAGAAAATCAAACCAAAACAACAAAAATCCAATCGGTGGAACCAGAGAAGTGCATTTTCAAATTTTTAGATAAGTATAGCTTCGAAAAGCACTAAGCACTACTTGTGGTTATCTGGTCATGCTAGACTGGTGGAAAGTCACAGGTTCAGGCTAACAGCACTAGAGCATGGGCCAGCAAAGGTTACTCTCTCAAAGTCTGGCATGAATAGTTCAATTTGTGATGGAGGATGCCACAAGTAGCAGAGAGAGTGCGGCGAATGATAGTTGCTATGGTGTAAAATGCAGACTGGGCATTGTGGACCGTTGTTGCTGTAGAGCAAAGATGCTGTTGAGCATAGCAGACAGTCATTTCTGGAGCTCCATGTTGTGGTCACGGAGGGATCTTGATGCTATAGCGTGAAGTGCAGATTTTGAGTTGGTGGTCGTCACTGGCAGTCACTGTAGCATGAAGAGCCAGATCCACAAGAGATTTGCATTGGTGGTCATCCCGAGCAGCAAGATCTCAGAACAAATGGGCCCATTTGTGGTTGCGAAGAGCACAAGACTCCAGGAGTTCTCCAATTCTTTACAGGAGGAGCTCACCTGATGTCAGCCAAGAGTGCCTAACCTGGAAAGGCACCTCTTCGAGAGCAGAAACATAGTCCATCAGAGCCAGCAGGGCTCAGGCAGGTCTAGTTGCAGGTCCAGATGCATGTCCGATGCATCAGGTTAGTTGGCCAGCTGCATGGAGGCCTCTGGAGCTTGCTGTGTCCCCATAGCTCTAACAGGATCTCAGCCACCTGACCCTTGGAATCACTCTGCCTGGCATGAAAGAAGAAGTTCCAATATTCTTGGTCAGACAGCAAGGCAGACCTCATGCAGCAGGTCAGTTTTCTGGCAGTAGGGCAGTCCTTCTTTTATAGTATCCACAGGCCCAGTTCCAGGAGTATACTGAAGAGTTTGTCTCAGTGTACAATATTTATACCTGGTGCCAACTTTGAAGTGGGTAAAACCTTTAGACTCACCCTACATCTGGTCTAGATTGTCCTTCTTTCCCCTGTTCTGGTTCAGAGGGGTTTGGGGTGGTAATAGACTAGTGTGAAGTCCTTGGAGAGTGTGCTGAGGCAGGTACTTTGAAGTGTGACTGTTGTAGGTGACAGCTCCGTCCCATCCTGACAATATGGCCCATCTTGATAACACCTAGCCCCTCTTGTATCACTGCCTGAAAGGAATACACAACCCAACTGTCAACTGGGCCTAGTCATATGGCCCTGGATACAGTCTTCAGGCACCAAATGGTTACAAAAAGAAAGTGCCCAAATTTCTACAAGTGGTATTTTCAGAATTGTGACGAAGGGCCAGATGTAGCATTTTTCCAAATTGCGACTTGCAATTTGCGAGTCCCAGCGACTCGCAAATTGCAACTCGCAATTTGGAATGCAGAAAGGTGTCTCAGACACCTTCTGCGAGTCGCTATGGGGTCGCAAAGACCCACCTCATTAATATTAATGAGGTGGGTCGCAATTTGCGACCCCATAACGATTCAGGGCACTCACGGGGATGGTGGCCTGCTGGGAACAGCAGACCACCATGTCCGTGACTGCTTTTAAATAAAGCTGTTTTTTTTTTCAAAGTGCAACCCATTTTCCTTAAAGGAAAACGAGCTGCACTTTAAAAAATAAACCGAAACCTTTTGTTTCGGTATTTTTCAGGGCAGGTTGTGGTCCATTGGACCACTGCCTGCTCTGAAAAATTATTTTTTGTGCCAGACACAAAGGGGAAGGGGTCCCATGGGGACCCGTTCCCGTTTGCGCCGGGGTTACCATCCACTTCAAGTGGATGGTAATTGCGCTTTCATTTGCGACCGCAATCGCGTTCGCAAATGAAAATGCATACCATAGCGACTCGCAAATAGGAAGGGAACACCCCTTCCTATTTGCGACTCGGAAATGCATTTTGCGAGTTGGTTCCGACTCGCAAAATGCATTTCTACATGGCAAAGGGTCTTTAGCGACTCGCAAACGGCAATTTTCGCCGTTTGCGACTCGCTAAAGCTTTGCTACATCTGGCCCCTAAATTCCAACTTTACCATTGAAGAGGATTTTAAATTACAATTCTTTTGAGTGTAAACACAATATTCCTACCTAATTGCACTCAAATGTTATTTCCTATTAAATAAAATGGTGATAACCCAATCTCATCTTATGGGAGAAGAAGGTGTTGCAGTAAAGAAAAATCTATTTAATAATGGACATTTTAAAAGGAATGTTTAAGCTTAGCAAAAGGTTTATTTTGCCAAGTTGAATTAGCAGTTTAAAACTGCAGACAGGCTGCAGTGGCAGAACTGAGACATGCTTTAATAGGCTACTTAAGTGAGTGGCACAGTAAGTGCTGCAGGCCCACCAGTAGCACTTAGTGTACAGGCCCTGGGTACACATAGGACCACCCTAATAGGGACTTGTATCTAAATTAAATGTGCAAATTGGATGTGAGCTAATTTTACAATGTTTAAAGTAGAGGGCACAAGCTCTGAGAAGCAATGGCAAAGTGCACCTAAAAGCCAACATAAATGGGTTCAGAAAACAGAAGTGGTGAAGGCATACTACTTGTGAGTGACCCCACAGAAAGAGTCAAGTCCGACAGTGGCTCATAAACTATGCAGACATTTAATTATATGTGCATTAATTTCGTTTAATGTTTTTATGCAACACTTGTGCTAGTTTACAGCTACTTCAGGGCACCTCCAAGCACTTAGTGCAAGAATTTAGAGTGCAATAGACATATTCTCTAAAATGGTACCCTGCAAAATATGCCAATTCATAGAAAACAAATTATGAGAACACCATTTAATAGAAAATATTTTATGGAAGAACGCTGTAGCAGAAGTCCCTTTTGTTTTACAGTAATGTTCTCTGAGCAAATTCTGGAATATTAGCACATGGTAGTCGGAAATTATGTTTCTGTAATAAAAAGTCAGTTGAAAGTAATATCTAAGGGTTAATCTTCAATGTTGTGCGAATAACACATTTGTGACCTAGCATTACTCAGATGTTATTGAAGTTGGGAATGGTGGGCCTTTCAAACACATACTGTGCTGGTGATTTTAGAACAGATTTGCTTTTAACATGTCTTTTGATCTTGAAGGAAGACATCCAGGCCCAGATTTACTAAGACTATTCACCTTTGCAAAGTGAGTGTTGCTTGCGTTAACTTAGTCTACATACAGTTCACTTCAGAGGCGTAATCTTTGTATATTAGTGAACTATTTTATCGAAATCTAAATGTCCGTAGATAAAGACAGTGTTTTTCATTTGTACAAAGTCCACTATTTCGAGGATTGAGTCACTTCGTCCTTGGTATCAAAGGACAACTTTTTCCATCTTTCTCTTTAAGTATCTTCAGCTCCTCTCCCCGCCAGCAGCGTCGGAATAAGAATATTACAGATAAGTTTCTGTATGTTTATTTCTGTTAATTTTCTTTTTTTTTTTGTCCCATTTCTTTTTTTCTTGCCTCTTGTTTTAATTCTGCGACGTATCCTTCGACCTTTCTTAGATAAACTTCTTCTAATCTCTTTGATTACCCCTGTATTTCATTACTCATCTTCCTCTAGGGCTTATTTTTATTTTAATTATAACTTCTTTCCTTTTCTATATTACTTTTTTCACGTAGTAACTCAGTATTTTTCTCTCTTCAGAGACATACTATCTAGGTGTCATTTCCCTCTATGTTAGAGAGAAAAAGAAAGTAAAGAATCAGAAAAGCAAAAAAAAAAAAAAAAAAAAAAAAGCATTCGCGCTCGCTCTTATGCGCAAAATTATCTCTCAAGGAAAAGGAGTTTGAATGATTTCAATAAGGACTTTCTTGAGTCAAATAATATTTGCAATTTTCAGACCTCTAAGTATCCCCCTAGACCCTGTTATTAATCCATTTTCCCTGGCAGCTATGCATTTGTTCACACACCGGTGACAGCCACGCTCTCCCTGGAGCTTGGCTGAATGTCTTGTGAAGACGGTGGGTCCTTTGGCGGGAAACTTGGTCCAGTTGGACAGTATGGATCACCAGTGGGGTTTCATCCTCTCCATGCCCTCTCACACTGCACCAGTCTCTCTCAGCAACGCGTCACTCTGATCAAGCTCTCTGCGTCGGAAGCTTCCCGCCTCAGCCAATGTCTTCTCCGTTGCAGCACCTCAGACCTGGGTGGTCTCTGCATTTCTTTTGGCATCTTCACTTCCGTCTTCTTTCACTGATGCTTCCACCTTTTGTGTCCCCCACTCTCCTTCTATGTCTACTTCCTCTTCCTCTGTTTTCTGTGAAAACAAAAGTCTGTTTTCTCTTTTTTCTGTAGGTGCAGCCGTCAGAGAAGAGATTTACCCCTTAAATATCACTTAAGGAACATGTTAAAATGCAAAATTGTCTGAAACTAGATGGCTTCACTTACTACAAGAGGACGCTTTGAATTTACCCAGCCGATATACCTTAACCTGAAATGAGAGCGACACAGCCTTTCTATTGTGAGCAGGTGGACCTGAAATCACTGAGACTGCCTTTGCATTTACTTTCATAAGGAGCACGCACTGCAGCCTTTCAAATGTGAGCTGGTAGGCTTGGTATCACTCAGTAAAGCCCTCATGTATGCAGCCTTATGAAGGGGAATGAGAGACCAGAATCATAGTGCTAATTAACTCCCAATCCACCTTTCCTCACTGCGGTGTGAGTGTGAAGAGTTCAGAAAACTGATCAAGGAGATGATTTTTACAGTCTCACTTTTGCTCAGCAGTAATGCAGTCTGCCAGAACCACTCCTTTCACCAAGCCATCATCTTCAGTGTTGGAGAAGAGATCAGGGAGAGGGTCACTCTCTTCTTCCTGTCCCTCATCTGTAGCCACCTTCTAAGACGACGACCGGTACTCTTGGACTCCTGTCACAGCAACAAGCGTACTCCTAAGGACACAGAGGTTGGACACCATCGGCATAGACTGTCCTGAGGTTCTGCTGACGCAATTTGGAGGAGGTAAGACCTTGCCTTGCCCGAGAGCAATGGTACCCTTTTGTACTGTGTCTTTTTCACCTCCTGAGGCCTCTGTGGACTATTTGCAAAATTCCTTTGTGCTCAACCTGGCCCAGGACCCCAGCTCTCCATCCTGTGATGCTCAGCTTGCTGAGTTGTTCTCCAGCGGCGTGGGACCTTCCTTTGTTGTGCTGCACCAACCGCGTTTTGCACCTCCTTTGTCCCCATGTCCTGGGACTCCCGTGGGTGCTGTCTGGCATCCTGAGGGCTCTCTAAAGTGCTGAGAACCTCCTCTTCCTCCTCACACAGAGTTGAGGCCCTCAGGTCCTTCCTGGGTCCATCCAATGCCATTTGGATGCAAAACACACTTTTGTTTTAACCAAGGCTTCTTGGCGACTTCTAACAAAAAATAATGTCTGCATCCATCTTCTCGTCGTGCTACATCCTTTTAGCACAACGGGAGAGTTCATAAGTGGTGCGAGCTGGGAGACTTCGTCAGTAGCTCTGATGAACAACTTGTGCGCCGCAAAGTTGATTTCACCACTGGAATGCTTAAGACATCACTGGCAGCTGTCAACTACTTGGTTTATCAAAGTTGAGCAAGACGGTCAATCTTATTTGCTTCACACTAGTGCTAAATAAAGGAGAGTGCTAGGAATTTACTGTTAGGCACATATAAGATTCTAGGGCAGGTTATGGATAACCGCAATACAGTTCCTAGTCATGCAACCCTTGAAAGTAATATTGCCCTGATATGCGAAAATAGAGGTGCTAGGAGCGAGTAGCTAATGTCAAATAGATAATGGTGCTTATAAACGTAGCAGCTAAATTTCTCACCAAGAACCTGGGGTGAGTCCTCAAGGACATTGGCAGATCCTCAGTCATCACAGTGGATAAAGATCATCCTCTCACAACTTTGGCAAAAAGATCTTCACAAGGGTGGAGACATCTTGCTGTCCCCTCCTTGTCGCCATTTGAAAAGATGAGTTCGAAGCAGGATAAAGTTGAGCCTTTATTGAAATGAAACTTACAAACGTCTTCAGTCTTGCCCTCTGCTCCTTCACCTTTCAAGTTTGTCAGATGCTCAGAATACCAAATGAGCTACATGTGAAGGTTCTAAGTGTCTTAACAAGGGAATGGGAAAAAGGGAGGGGGCAATAGGCCTCCAAAACATATTATAAATACAAACATTACAACATTTAGCAATAGACTTCAGGTAAGTCTTCTATATTTTCCCCCTCACTCAGCTCTGCCTGACAGTGACGCTAAGTGAAGATTTGGTATTTATTCTGCAGCCCAAAGGATATTTTGCAATGAAAGGGTGGCTTTTTCTCAGCACTAAAAATGTTTGAGCTGCTTTGTATCATTATGTGTCAAGGGGTTTTACTGGGTGATTACCTTAGTGGATCAACACAAACACCCATGGGTTTTAACAAAAAGCCAATCTGGTAATAGAGCCAGACGGGGATTTGCATCAAACAATTGCAACAGGCATTCACAAGGAGAAATATTTTGTTTTGTTTTTTATTAAAAAATGCATGGTCTGTGCACTAAAGTTCACATCACACATCCATTGTGTATGATCCTTTTGAGGTTGTTTTGGCTTTGGAATTTGTACTGGAAGGATTTGCTTGAGGAACAATTCTAAGCTGACGGCGAACACTCCTTCCTTCACTATGGTGCAAGCCTTGCATCACGCAATCGTACAAGGAAGGACTCAGTAAAACTCCAGTGCAGTAGATGACACCAGCAGCAGGGCAATCTTAGTAGACATGGCTCTATGCTGTTTTCCCGTTGCTCAAATGTTTGTTTCTGCACTGGTGTTAAACTGCACTGGCCAATGCTTATTTAATAAAACAGTGCAGAGGTCCATGTTTTTTTTCTTAGAAGCTATCCCTCAGCAGTGCCGAATGCTAGGGTCACGGAATACTAAAGCTACCTATCCATTATTCCACTTCACCTTTCCTCAAGCACCCTACATTTCCTATTTGTCCTCACTCTTAAAGATTCTATTTCTTCTCTGTTTTATCCACTTGTCAGTTTTCCTGCATTTCTCTTTCTCGTTTTTCTTCATTTCCTACCTTTGTTTCTCTTTTCCCGGTGATAAAAAATAAGTCGTGGTCCCAAATAATGAGTGCCTGCAACCACCTGCACAAATTATGCACTGAAAGTGTAACTTTAGTAACTCTTTCTGATAGACCGGATCCCAATGTTGTGCAACGCATGAGTATTGGGGAGGAAGAGGGACAAGCCTAGACCCTACACTCATTGATGATGTCCTAACGCAGACTTGCAAATGTGCAGAGTGACTGGTTAATTTTCACTGATTGTCGTGTGGAAGTAGGGGACCCAAAGAGACCCAATCAGATGTCCACGATTTGGGCAACGCGTCCTGGCTCCGAGGTGCTAAGAGGCAAAGTAAGTGAAGGGACCAAGATATTCACCTTTAAGCTTCGAAACGTCTGGAGAGCACAAGGATTTGTCTTACCATGCTAAACCGGGCCTTTCAACCTGTTATGACAAAGTGTATCACCCGTCTTGGACATTTTACTATGCAGATTGCTGTCATATCGTTTGATCAAGTCCTAACAAAATCAAAATTCAAGGATTTTGGAAATCGAACAATGGGTTGCTTTGTTTGACAATATACGAGTCACGGGAAATATTTATTTGCAAAAGCGGAACTTTTCACTAGCACACACTCTCTAATTTCTGATTTACAAAAGGTTCCATTGCACAGCAAAATGACACATTTATTAAACCACTGTACGGCATGTGTACGCAATTCATGTTTTATTTCTGAAATAGATCCGTAAAAATGCCATAAAACAAACAGTTTGCTAGATTATCATATGCTAATATAGGAATAAAAAGAATAACATTGCAATTAGACACTTTTCTTGTACGAATCTGAAGTAGTTTCCGTTTAAATGTGATTTCCTGCGAAAGCACGCAGAAGGACTAAAATGAGTGCAATGAAACATGCACAATTCAAAGAAGATTTCTGAAAATAATACCCTTATGATACTTGCCTGGGGCCACTATAATTTGTCATGCTCGAAAAGTTCATTCTCTGATTTGGCATTGCTATGGTAACATTTGCTCGGAAGGCTATATTATTTCACAATGGACTTCTTCTGGCTATGATATCAGTAGGCAGCATTAGTGTGCAGGATACAAAGGACGTCTTTTGCAGTATTCACTGTTGTTGTTTTACCACTGGCCTTTGGGGAATGTAGATACCCTCACAACAAAACGATTGATTTGTTAACTGATGTATTTTATTCTTTGTTTTTAATTATTTATTTTCATATCGTACTAGCACTGCCCCGGGCTGCTTGAGAGTCTTTTAGTAAATATTGTAGTAAACTTAGCTATATCAAGTACATCGGAATTAAGACAATTTTATTTGGGTTATGGAATAACTTCAATGAGCTCATGATGTATATGTGAAGGATATTTTCTATGATTATATAGCAAGATACAAATACCTCACCAGTGACATTTAACCAGTATATTGCTACAATAATGCATTTTGAGAGGAAAGTTTTAATTATTCTTCCCCAATTGTGTCGTAGTAGCTCAGTTATCTCTGTACCTTGTTAGAAACTACCAAGGTGGTTCCATTCAAAGTGCAAAACGTTTAGTTGGCTACCACCATCGATTTTGACTGCCATTCACAAAACATTAGCAAAATTTTTGTTTTTTAACAACGAGCTCCCAAAGTTGGAGTTTGTTACTGAAAAACAAATACTAATGTCCCCACACCCAGGGATTTTTTTCCCTTGGTCTCGGCTTTTTTTTTTTTTTTTTGTCCCCTTCCATCGTGTTTTTAAGCTGGCAGTGATGAACAGAACATAGTACATCACATTGCCCACCTTTAATATGGTGGGTTATATATTGATCTTCCTTCGACTGCCCCTACTCCACTGGGCTTTCGGAGGAAGCAATCAGTAAATTGAGTGAACAGGGAATCCAGCTACGTAAGGGTGACGGTCTGCCGGACTATAAATGTGGTGGGCAGTCCGAGGGTTTGATAGAGAGTGTACTCTGTCTAATTTGCGATCGTCAAACAAACTATTGCACTTATTATACGTGAGTTTATGCATACATTGAAGGCCAACTTGACAGAGTGCCTTAGGTGTTCCAAAAAACATTCATGTGAGCATGTCCAGGAAAGGCCAAAACATGATGTATGCCACATTGCATTTCCTCGTAGAATCTAATTATGTGCACCAGTGAGGCACTTTGGAATTTATATCAGTCTGATGTTCTTTAACAAGGGAAGTGCTAAAACACCTTTTCAAGGCAAAAAGTAGTCTTTCTGTAATACAGGAGAACTCCACAGCTCAGCACCTACTCTGAAAAGGTTTACAAATTGTTCTAATTAATACATGACCACAGTAAAACACATATGGATACTCACTGTTTTTTGGACCTACACTTCTTTGGAACCTTTCTTTAAAGATAATTTTATGTATTCACTGTACAGGATAAGTTGTAACATTTTTGCAGTATTCAATAAATGTTAGCTTTCATGCTGTGTGTCACAAAGTGTGTTACAATACATTTTCCATGTTGTCAATAAGTGCCCTCAGTGTTCCTTGTGGAGACTCGGCACCATCTATAGTCTAATTGCCCTCTCTATCTGTAGATTCAGTTAAACACAGGCCTCTCGCTCATAACTGATGTTTCTCATGAGAGGAAGTAACAGGTAGTCTTAAACAAAGAACTTGAACATTTCCCAGTTTAAGTCTTATAGAAATTCTGTGTGGTGGGCATGGGCACAATGTGCATGAAGGTCCGACAGGTGTGCAATTTTCTGACTAGTTTTGGTACAAGGGGCAAGCCTATCATGGACCATTAAATCAGTCTGTTAGGCAAGCTTCTAGTGGTTGTTTCACGTGGGGCTGTCTGGGCAGCACCCTCCTATTATTCTTCATTTTCCAAAAAGTTAATCACCTCCACTGTAGGGCCTTCAGAGAGCCTCCTCCTGCTATTGGCAGCACAACCAATGGTATTGCAGAGGCATACAGAGGCAGTGGCCCAACAAGAAGGAGCTGACTCCTCCGGCAGCGTTAGGCACTTTGAAAGAGCCTTGACTTCCTAGGGGCTGCACCAGGTCTAGTGGATCCCCAAGGTTCGGAGAGACTGGGTACACATATGCTTTCTGCCAATTGGTGCATAACCTAGAAACTCATCCAAAATCCTCCATTAGGTGGACACCATGGGCTATCTGTCTGGACCTCTCTCAGATATAGGAGCATGTCATCTATATATAGCTAGACCACATGTTGTCCATCATGCAATAGGATCCCCCTATTGTGACCATTGGTGTGCAAAGTACTTGAGAATGGCTCAACTGCTAGAGCAAAGATCAAGGGCTACAGCAGGCAGCCCTGCTGCGTGCCCCAATGGATCTCATTAGGGTCTGAAATGAGGCATCCCATGCAAACTCTTGCTTGTGCGCCCGCTTTGAGTAGGTCAACCCAATCGGACCCAACTCTCCCCAAGGGCATCTTCCCCATGACTGCCTGTGTATCAAATGCTTTCCTAGTTTTTGGAGATGGTGGTAATGCACCAGCATGTAAGGCTCGGGGGTTTCAGATTTTTTTTTATATTGCGTATGATGTTGTGGGAGGTTTTGTATTCACGGATAAACCCAGTTTGATCCTCATGCCAGAAGGTGGGAAGATAGGGTAGTAATCAGTTGACCAGGACATTCTTGAGGATTTTACACACAAAATTCAGCATCTATAAGAGGTGGTAGGCCACTACATTCATGGCCCCTCCTGAGGGCTTAGCTATAGACTCCACCAGGGCCTCTCTGATTAATTATGTTAGAGACATGCAGTCCGGTGAAAGTGTATACATTTCAGTCAGTTTTTGGACTAGGAAGGGCACAATTCTTTGGTAGACCTAAACTGGGAGGCCATCTGTCCCAGGGGTCTTGCTTCATGCCAGATCATCAATGTCTGCTCTAATCTCAGGCTCCAATATGGGGACTCAAATGGGTTTCCTATATTCTGCTGTCAGTCACAGCAGCGGTGTTGCTCATGTCTGTAAAGCAACCAGCATCTCTCCCAGCATGGAGTGGGGCTCCCCATATAACCCTCTGTAGTAATCTGTGAATGTCATATGTCGGGCCTGAGATCTGGGTTATGGGGTCTCCTCTGCCCCTCTGGGACGGACCATCCATGCAAACAGTCTACCTGCCCCCCTTCAGAGTGTGCAGCAGTCTGATAGTGACATCCTTCAAAGAGTTCAGCTTTTCCAGCATAACTGCATGCTTCTCCAGCTCTTCCCACAGCATCCAAATTGCTTGCTGGTGGTCTGGGATCTCTCGCTCGAATCGTCGACGAATGCCATCCTCTAGTGTGGTCAGCTCAGCCCTCAGCATCCTGTCCACTCCCACCAACTGGCTAAGACAGTAGCCATGCGTCATCACCTTAAAGGTGTCCCACTCAATGTTAGTATGTGATGCTGTGTGGAAATTTGATTAGAAGTAATTGGTAATTATCTCTCTGAGGAGGTCCCTAAAATTGGGCTCATGCAGGTGGCCGGAGGGAAGGCACCACGTGGGAATGAGTGTCATGTGTCTGCCCCATGTGAATTGTGACCAACAACTACTTATGGTCTGAGACAGTATGACCCAGCTACTCTAGGCCATTGGTCTGCACAGCCAAGTCCTGGGTGCACATCTTTTTGTCCAGGTGCACATGCAGGTCATGCACTGAGGAGTAAAAATAGTATTCTCTTCAGCTGGCATTCCTCCCTCTCCACACATCCTTCAAGCTCCAGTGACCAAGTCAGCATTTGAAGTCGTGTGGTTGGGAAATGTTAAAGGGCAGGGACAGGTCTGCCCTGGTCAGTACTTGCAACACAATTGTAGTCTTCCCCTAATAATAGTGGCGTGTCAGGGTCCACTGAAAGAATATGGGAATGTGCTTCAAAAAAGTGTGAATTGTGAACCGGAGTCTATTGAGTCACCCTGGCAGGATTACATAGCATCGATCCAGGACTGCATGAGCCATTGTGACCTGAAAGAGGACCCCTAGACATACCCATATTAGTACCCCAATGAGAACTCAGAGTACCACGTGACTTAATTTTGCCCTCTCCACTTCCTCTGAAGTTTAGTCACCTCTGTCCTCACTAGACGCATCTCCTGGAGGAGCGCCACCTCTGCAACTCAAAAAAATCAGGACCATGTACTCTTAGTGATAGACCCCAGCCCTTGGACGTTCCACTATATAAAATAGTATACTGTTGCTTTCCCTGTAATGCGGAACAAGCATAACATACCGGGTCTTCTCCCTGCTTTCTCATGCCTCACCAGACCACAATCCATCCCACTACTGACCACCAGTCTCATCACTCTCAAAACTGGGAGTGAACTCTACAACCAACCCCAGGACCCCCTCCCCAGGTCAGAGTAGCAATGCCCTCCCTCCAAAACATAAAATACAAAATAGTTGTTTATACCATATCCCCTGATATGGTATACAACAGGGTTTCTTGTGAGGGATGGTTGCAAGAGGCCAATCCCGCCTCTGGTCCAGTGTAGTTGCATCATTGACGCAGTACGCTTAGCAGTGGCTAGTGAACCGCAACCCACATGTTGTTATCATACAGGCAAACAGTGTCAGCATCCCAGTTCAGCTGTGAAATGTCAGAAGCATGAGAGCTGCACTGTTGTCTCGTAGTTTGCTGTTGTTTGGTTTCCATAGTACTCATAGGTCATTCGAAAACCTGAAAGTTATATGGACCTGCACTGGAGGTCCTCCAATATGTTGTCAGAGTTGGCACTTTTTGACAAAGAGGTGGAGTGGCATGCCTCTGAGGTTTGTCCAAGGTACACTCTTAAGGAAGTGCTGCTTTTCACTAATCCACCTTCATTACAGGCAGTTCATCTGCGGGGGCCTGCTTCCCTTCCTGTGTTCGCCCGTGTTTTGTACTTCTCAAGTCAGCCCCAGGTGTCTATTGCATCATTGAAGAACCTGGCTTAATCACCCAATATTACTTTAATGCATGCAGGGATAAGAAGCATTTATCGTACGCCAGCCTTCTTGATCATCAAAATAGAGGCTCTGTGCTGTTGAACTGCCAGTCATAGAAAATGGCTATGGAGGCATTTTTCCACACTAAAACTCCCAGCCTCTAAGGCTTATTGGAGGATGTAGTCTCTGCTCTCTGTAATGCATGAGGCATACCACCACCAGGTGAGGGGGCGTTCCAGGAGGTGTGCTCTCTCCGGGGCAAAAAAACTGTGACAACCTCAGAGGGATGACCTCTTTAGACAGTCAGCATTCCAAAAAGGTGACCATGAAGGATCCTTCTACCCTTTCAGAGAGTCTAACTATTCTGATATTATTAGGATGACTATGCTCTTCGATGTCCTCTGCTGTATTATCCAGTGCCGCCATCCTCCTAGTCAGGTTCATTACGCATTCCAGCAGCCTGTTCACACTTGGGCTGAGGTCTGCAATGGCTGCCTCATTATGCTTTATCTTGTCTGCTAACTTCCAATGATTGTCTCGGATTATGCCTAAACATGAAGGCGTTGTTAATCTTGCTAATAACTCGTGGGACATGTTTACCATGTTGAGGACTAAATCTGGTTTATCCTGGGGGTCCATGGGCTGTGGGTAAGCACACCTGCAATGCCTACTGCATCATTCCATTGTCTGTAGCCTGTCTTTGTGCATCTCACACTGCAAAGGGTTGTCAAAACATCCTGGCCAGGGGGTACACTGAGGTCACCTAATCACTTTTCAGCAAATGTTGTATCACTAGGTCACCGATGTTGGCCAGTGGTGGCTCTTGTGTCTTCCCCCAATCCACCAAGTGTGCATCATGTCCTCCACAGGGCATCTGCTTATGTTTTTGGGTGATGTGCTCACACAGTTTCTTCTTGCTTTCCAGCACTGTTTCACATGTGGTATTGGGAGGGTATTTCTATGCAGCAGAGTCTCCCAGGGTTTGCTAGAGTCATCCTCAAAATCTGGTTCCCAGGCTACAGAGGAGGCATCCAGGCCCTCACCTCCAGTCTGTCATGCTAAGAAGTGTTGGTGTATAACATTGCAGTTTGACTCACAGGACCGGCACCTCTATCGGTCCCAGCTATGGCACATCTGGGTCCCGTAGTGGATGCCTCTCCCTCTCAGCTGCAGGCGGCACTGATCCTCCAGGTGTCGCTGGCTGGGCAATCCAGACCTGCACTCTTTCTTGTGCTCGATACTTATTCAGCGATTGGAGGCAGATGGCTACACAACCCCCACCACTGCATTGGGCACCTTTCGCTCCCTTCTGCATGAAGCACAGTTCCTTTGTGGTCCCCTGCAGATGCCATCCAGCCCGCACTCCTCGTCACTCCCGACATGCACTCAATGAGCAGAGAGAGAAGCACTCAGCCATCTTGGCAGCTCCACTAGGGTCTGGCCATCCTGGTGTGCAGCTAGCCATGCTCTCACTTGGATCAACACTTGTATGAAATTTTGACTATCATATAATCATAGCTTATACAGAATAGTGTTCTATTTTTTGCACTGGTTCAGAGATACAAAATTATCAGTGTGCCCCATCGGAGTAAGTTTAGTGGTTGTTTAGCCCTTGTAACCAAAGATTTCACTGAAGGTTAGCACCTGGAGGTTACCCATATCATGCTTTAAGGTTCAAGCAGTCAGTTATCTCATATTACTAAGAGAAGCCTGATAACATTATTAACATATCACGGGCAGGCTAACAGTGAAGTGTTTTCAGATCCACTAACAAAGTTTATCAAGCCATGGAACATCAATTCTTTGCGGTCACTCCCCCTAGGGATTTTTTTAATTATTTTACCATAATTGATCTTTCTGCACAGTACCATTCCTAAATAACATAGCTTCCCTCAAACTTGCACAGAAGTCCAAATGCCCAACTCATTCTTGAGGCATTTTTTAAACATTATCTTCCTGAGTCAAAGACGTCAGCATGTGGGACTGGGTCTTTTTAGATTTACTCTACTAAGGTTTGGGTGAGGAGTTTCACAAGGCACCGGGTCCCTTGCTATTGGTATTTACATTTTTGGTCAGCTTCATGGCCAATTTGATTTTCAGTCATGTAATCAGATTAATTATGCATTCTTCTGATATGCATTTCTATATCAATATATAATCTTTCAGTGGAAGTGTGACACATGCTTTAATGCTTCTCCTTGAGGCAATAGCTGCTTGAATGCAGGACGGCCTTTTAAAGTCAAATGGTAGTAAAACTTAAGTCCTGATCTGCAGAGATCATTTTTCTGTAGATTCCATACTTCTGGCCAAACACTCGAACAGTTTGACTAATTCGGTAACAGGTGTCTTTATTATTGGCTGTCTATTGAAAATGTATTCTTTACTGTCTATGTGAAAGATGTGATGAGGCCCTGTCATTTCAACCACACCTTTCAGTGGTGCATCGTAAAGAGACAAATCACTGGGCCATGATCCTATCCAGACTAGACCACTGAAATGGAACTGAGTAAAATGTTACTGAATCAGCTTCAATGCTTTCAGAATGCAGTGGTTAAAATGAGAACTATATGTCAGTGGCATGATCATATGCTTTCAGTGCTTGTTCAGTTCCACTGGAGCAAGGTGTCAAAATGAATAATTTTTGTTTGTTTAGTGCACAATGTACATCTGGGACTCAGTTCATTTTCTTGACTTCCTCATTTTAGCACTACAGTTCAGCTGCAAACTGCCATTCCTCTTCTACAAGGCACAAACAAGAGTGACAGGGTATTTTCAATTCAGCTACGCAACCCCCTTTCACTTGGCCTTCATCTTGCCTTCCAGAAGGATTTACACCTAGCTACTTTCAGCCTAACGTTCTTGCTCCAATGATTGGTTATTGAGATGGTTGTGATCATTAGGTAATAAAGCACTCCACTGATAAAACAAAATATAGAAATTAATAGATTTCTCAAGGTATTGACTGAGGAAAATTTGATTGGTGCCTGTCATTCATGATTTGGACTCTAACTACCCCATTCTTCATTTTACCCTGAGTTTAGCATCAAAGCTTAACCAAATGGAGGTAATTCACTCTTTACACAATTTCTTAACAATAATGTATGAGGGCTTGTTAACTAAATTAAAGTCCCTCATAATTATTAAACACCATTGAGCTGATATGTAGTCCTCCATGGACAGCTGATATTTAGACAATTTATAAGGGTATCAGAGATGCAATACCCCTGGATTTATTGTGTATAAGGCACAACCTCTTGAATTCCACTTGTCTGGCCAAGTTCAGTGATTGGCAATCTTATTTTGTAAAGCCAATGTTGAGGTAGTTGGCATAGTTTGTGTCTTTTGTAGCTGTCTTGTGTCCTGGTTGGAGAACCACCATAAACGTATGAGTAGAACTAATGGGCCTGGAGCATTTGTGGAAGAATTCCAAAGATTTTCATAGATGGGAGTACACATGGTAAGTTAAGGTTTCTAAAGCCAGCTCTATTTTAAAGGAGATGCCAGTGTGTAAACATTCTACAGTGTGGGGCAGCTGTCCCATTGAGAGAGTCAAGCTAAACGATAAGAAAGTGGGTCCCCAAAAACCCAGAAGCAGCATTTCTGGTTCTAATTCAATGTGACAAACACTACGTCTACTCTCATAACCATGAGTGAGGCAAAACCAATATAATATTCAATATTTAAATCACTTCTAGGCTCATCACTCATGTAAATGTCAGAGCAGCTAATTTAGCCAATCCTTGTTGTATGCCAATTGGGAGAATGGTGGGGGCAGAAAGGTACTGTACTATACAAAGTGCAGTTGACCAGGAGCTCATACCTATGGAATAGTTTTCTGGAGTGATGAGAGTTGAGTTTTCTATTAATGTTGTCTAATGCTGCTGACAGTTGAGAAGGCATAGAACATAACTTTGCTCTGGTCTCTCCAAGTTAGCAGCTTTTTCCAATTTTTTTATTAGGTGGGTTTCCATTCACCATAATTGTCAAATATTTTATTGAATATCCTGGGGGTCTTTTGAAGAGGGTATAAGGAACAGTTGGAGCAGATTATTGTTTGCCTGATCACCAAACAGATGAGACCTGAGATCAAGCTGTAGCTGTCTTTGGGTCTGTGTTTGTTTTTTCATCATGTTTTTTTCATCATGGGCTAACACCTGCATATTTGAGCTTCTGCGAACTTCCCTTAAAAAGAGTGGGGCATTGATTGACATTGTATTGATTGGGATGATGAAATGTTGGAAATGCCCTTTCTATTACAAGGACTTGCAGGTGTCAATGAGAGGGGCAAAGCATTCTAGGAAGTATATTTCGATCTGAGACCATGAAAAAAATTCAAAGAAAGTATTTTGTTTTAGATTCTTCTCTGCATGGAAAAAGAATAGGGGGTTGTGGTCTAGTGTCTAAGTTGTGACACCTAACTCAAAATGATGAATTTCAAGTCAATCAACTAATCCTTCCTGTGCCTAAAAAGAGAAATTTGTGAAGTTCAATAATTGTAAAATTGAAAAGATGTGCATTTCCTTTTGGAGTAGATGCCATTGTATTGTCTCCAGACACCCCATTAAATACACTGTTCTTCTGCAATCGTCCTTCTATATAAATACCAAAAGCTACATGCACATGTATTTGTGCAAGGTTGGCCCAAAACTTTGTTGGAGAAAAACAACATTGATTCAGAGAATTTGATATAAGAAAAGCTTTGTTATTTGCTGTTGTAGGTTGAGCAATCTGTGGGATATTCTGAACAATGACTAGTCTGCTTTATAATTTTGTGTAAGACCGGAGGCTCCTATTATGCATTTCTTTTCTTGTTTTATTCAATAGCAGCAGTCAAGACAAAAGAACTACAAATTCCAGAAGGCAAAAGAAACATGGCCAATTGGACAAAATGAGTAGTCCAAGTAAATGCACCAATCACAGCACAGTGTTCCTCTAAATACTCATCTTGACTGTGAACAGCCCTCTTTTCTTGCTGCTCGCAGTCAAGATAAGTATTGCAAACTTTTGTCTTTCATTATTTACTTATGTACTTTAGTTTATTATTAAGTTGTGGTGCGTTCCATTCTATCACGCTGTATCTAACTTATGGTCCGTTCAGTTCGTCTTTCCCAAGTGCATGCTCTCCTCCGCGCTCTCCTGTGAATGTTCAGCGTTTCACCCACTGCGTCGCCATTTTCGGGTAAAATGCCAAGAGAAATGTCGTTCCAGTGATTGCGCCTTCCTCAACATAATAACTTTGGTATTTCTCTTTACCGCTTGGGATTTTTTCTGCCTTCTGTCCTGTCTGCCTTGTCTCCTTGGTGCTTCTCCTTCCCGGACCTCCCCTTTCCCCCACCCATAGGCAGAGCAGAGTTGGTTTTTCCTCTAGCGGAGGAAACTATTAACCCTTTCTCACCCACTGCTTTTTCCACAGTTTTTTCTTCCTATCATTATGGATGTAGAAAGTTCCCCTCTTGATAAAACAATGAATGTAGAGGAGGAAATGGTCAATGAACACTTCAATGACTTTATCCAACTTTCTGTTGAACAGGCTGTTTCAGCCTTTATAAATAAACTTTCAAAAAATTTGGAGAATTCGGTTTTGAGCTTGGTATCTAAGACAATTTTGGCCCAGTCTGCGGTGGATAGCAGAAAACACCTTCTTTCCAAAAATACTCCCACAGTGGCATTGGTTGGTGAGGTTTCCTCACAAAAGGCAGAGGACACGGCTCCTCACAGGCCTCCCTTAAAGGAGGGGTTTTCAAACAAAAATGAATCATCTTTAAAATGTTCCAAACAATCCAAGCATATTACTGCGCCTATTGTCATTTCCAATATCTTTGATACTGATGATGAAATTCTAGATGTGGTTTCAGATGCAGACAAATCTGATAATGATGATGGGGATACTTTTTGTTCTCCTCATCCTAAAAAAGCATGGTTTTCGGTGCAAGAGGCTACTAAACCTCTTTAAATTACCGCCTCAGAAGGGGTTCCTATGTTTGACCCAAATGACATACACCATCCGCACTCCACAGAATGGTTTCCGGCAGATCATGTTGGGGATTATGTCGCTTCCAGACTGCGCACTCCCTTAGACAAACAATCTAGAGTGAAACTTCGTTCTGAATGTCCGCATCCTTCTCTGCACTCCAAAATAACTTCTACTCCGACTATTGATCCTTCCCTACTGACATTTTTTTTCCAAGTTCGGTAAGGATCCCCGCAAGAGGATTGACAAGGCATGATCCACATGCCAGGACAAACTCTTGGACGTCGTGGGTCCGTTGACTCGCATATTTGATATGGCGGAAGCAGCTTGACTGAACAATTCGTCTATTAACCCTGTTGATTTGTCCTTATGAGTCCAAAGATCCTTGTGTCTTTAGGGGAATGCCAACGCTGCAATCACTCATGAAGCAGGAAAGGTCTACTTCTAAAGCTTGACCCCAAGCTTGTCAACCTGGAGGCCTCAGATCCAGGCATCAAGGTGGAAGGTCTCATTTTTGGGGATTCCTTCATAAAGGAGGTAAGCAAGTATGTGGGAACTTTTGCTTCACTGGAGAAGGCTTAGCAATTCGTTAAGAAGACGTTCACCAATCAGGTTTTTGCCAGGGCCAGCAGAGGCAGGAACTGCTTTGCCGGACGCTCCTACAACAACCAGGGTTCCCGTGGTGCCTTCAATTCCTCCTACCAAGAACACAGACTTCAATTCTAACCACCGGTTTCCGCAACAAAGGCAACAGAGCTTCCAGGTTCTCACTCCAAACCGGTATGTCCTTTTTTTGGCCTTCCTATTGTAGGAGGTCGTCTTTCATTGTTCCTTCACAAATGGCAGTCGATTACCGCAGATCCATGGGTATTAAACACTGTACAGGGTTATTCTATCAAACTTTACACAGCGCCTGTTCAGCGGGTGTCTCCTCACCAGCCTAAATTCTCTGTAGAGTTGACAAATCTAATTTCTACAGAGATCCAATCCCTTCTGCAAAAGCGCGCAATTGTCCCTTGCCAGTTAGACCCTACAGGTTTCATCAGTTTGGTTTTCCTGGTTCAAAAGAAAAACAGGAAGATGCGTCCAGTCATCAACTTAAAACTCTTCAACCGTTTTGTGGTCTATCGACATTACAAAATGGAAACTATTCTCCACCTCAGAGATTCTCTTCTACAGAACAATTGGACGGTTTGTTTAGACCTCCAGGATGCATACCTTACCATTCCCATGCATCCAGGGTCAAGGAAATTCCCACAATTTGAATGGTTAAACCAGATTAATCATTTTTCCTCTCTTCCTTTTGGCCTTTCTCCAGCTCCCTTGTGTTTCACAAAACTCATGAGAAATGTAGTAGCTTTTCTCAGAGCCCAAGGAGTCAGGTTAATTATCCATCTGGACTACATCCTTATTATGAATCAGAGTGTTTCGTCTCTTCAGTCTCATCTCCAGTTAGCCCGTTCTCTTCTGTCGAACCTCGGTTTTCTCATAAACATCTAGAAGTCTTTTCTGGTTCCAGTACAACGTCTAGAATTCTTAGGGTTTCAAGTCAATTCTCTCCCAGCCACCCTGTATCTTCCTTCTGCAAAAGTAAAATCCATAAAATCTGAAATTCTTCAAACCTTACACAGATCCGCTATATCTATCAGAAGCCTAGCAAGGATAGTAGGTCTTCTTTCTTCCTCAATTAAGGCCATCTTTCCAGGTCCACTCCATTACAGAGCTCTTCAAAGACTCAAAATACGTCATCTACAAAAAGGTCTCTCTTATTCAGACAACGTTCTTTTAGATCAAGAATCTCGCGCAGAACTGCAATGCTGGATGGACCATTTAGATGCCTGGAATGGCAGGACAATCTTTGCATCAGCCCCAGATCTAGTATTAGAATCCAATGCAAACCGTTGCGTTGGGGAGCCCGGTGTGGACCAATCTCGACTGAAGGCACATGGTCTCTACAGGAGTCAAAGTTACACATCAACTGTTTAGCGATGCTTGCCGGCTCCTTTACAATAGAAAGCCTAGCCAGAGACAGGATTTGCTGCTCAGTTCTTCTCAGAATGGACAATATCTCAGCGGTCCGTTATATCAACCATTTGGGAGGCACAAAATCCAAACCTTTAGCGGAATTAGCGAAAGGATTCTGGAAATTTTCCCTCTGAAACAGGATTTTGGTTCAGGCAGAGTATTTGCCGGGCAACCTAAGTATGGTGGCGGATTGGCATTCCCAATATCTCCTAGATTCAAGCGATTGGAGACTTCATCCCAAGATTTTCAAGGACATTTCTTGCAAATGGGGCCTTTTCCAGATAGATCTAATTGCATCTTGACTCAATGCTCAACTACCCCTTTTCTTCAGTAGGTGTCCAGATCCCTTAGCTCTAACATTCAATGTTTTTTCTCGGGATTGGTCATCCTCCCTCAATTATGCTTTTCCACCCTTTATTATGATAAGCAGATTTCTAGCTCAGGTCAGACGTCAGCAGGCCATGGTGGTTCTCGTAGCCCCCTTTTGGCATTCCCAAGTGGGGTTTCCGTACCTACTGGAGTTAGCAACAGATTTCCCTTGTCTGCTTCTGTCCCTTCCAGACCTTCTCTCCAATCCCCTCGGTCTTCCCCACAGCTTGATTCTAGAGAATCTTCTCACCCTCTCAGCATGGAAATTGTCGGGGATTCCCAACCAATCCCTTCTATTTCGGCAGAGGATTCAATCTTCATCAAACATTCATGGGCCTCAGGTACTAAGAATGCTTACAAATCAGCCTGGTCATTTTGGCATAGCTGGTGTATAGGAAAAGGTATCAATCCCCTTTCAGCAGATGTAACTTTTATCGTTAATTTCCTTGCCGCTGAAGCAAGCAAAGGTAAGTACTAGTGTACTGTCAATTTGTATAGGTTGGCTATTTCCTCTGCTCATCCTTACATCAATGGAAAACCAGTTAGCGAACACCCTCTGGTCTGTCGTTTGTTGAAGGGAGTAAAGTTTTTCAATCTGGAGTAGGAGGATTGGAAAACTTCAGAAAAGTACAGTTCTCTGTGGGATGCTATTGCTGTTTTTAATCTCTTTTTATCTTGGCCAGATAATATTATGCTTTCTTTGAAAAAATTACCATCTAAATTTGTTATGTTACTATGCCTTGTTTCTCTTAAACACCTTTCAGATGTTAGAGCTCTGGATATTACTGCTTGCCATTTTACTCCTTCAGATGTATTGTTTAATGTTCATAGACGTACTAAAACCAATTTGTCAACTGTCTTTTATCCTTATTTTCCTTATCAGCCTAAACTCTGTGTAGGGCAATGCTTAAAAATATATGAACAAAAGACAGCTAATTTGAGATCTTCTTCTGTTTCCCAACTCCTGATTTCCCTCAGGAAACCTTTTAAGCCTGTTTTCTCCCCAACTCTAGACCGTTGGGTTAAGTGGGTTAAGTCACGGGCGGGGGTTGACATTTCTGTTTTTGGGGCCCATTCTACTATGGCCTCTAAAGCCTTTAGGGCTGGCTCTCGTTGGGAAGACATTCTCAAATCGGCTGACTGGTCTAATGATAATGTGTTTAAAGTACTTTATTGTAAGCCAGTTTAACATGCCTTATTAACTGTGATTAATTCCCTTTAAACTAGCATAATAGGAGCCTCTGGTCTTGCCATAAAATGTAGATTTTCCTAGTCAATTATGAATAGTTTATGTTTTATTAAAGACACGGAGGCGAGTATTATCCTGCCTCAACATATCATTGATATTTTGTTTTTTCCCTCCCTTTCAGCATCTTCTACTCCTTCACAACCATCATCCTGATCATCCTATTCCGATGAGCCTACGGTGGACTCTTCCTGCACCTCCAGATTCTCAACATTGCCTTCTGCATCCGGACAACTTTCTTTTCGCCAGTTCCAAGTCTCCGTTGCTGAACTTTGTTCAAGACCTCTTGGCTTTAGTTATGGCAATTTGCATTGTTTGTTCCATTTTTCCTTTGTTTTTTACTTTCTAATCCCTCACACAAAGAGGGCTGTTCACAGTCAAGATGAGTATTTAGGGGAACACTGTGCCTTACTTGGACTACTCGTTTTCTCCCATTGTCCATCTTTCTTTTGCCTTCTGGGATTTGTAGTTCTTTTGTCTTGACAGCTACTATTGAATAAAAGAAGAAAAGAAATGCATAATACTCTCCTCCATGTTTTTAATAAAATTAAGACTGTCCTTCATAAATTACTAGGAAAATCTACATTGTGTGCATGAAACAATGTTTTTTTTCAAACTGACTGATGGCACTGATTGACGACTTACTCCCTGACAGAAGTTCTTGCGATGTAGATTGTAAGGCATGCCATTGCAGCCTCTGGTTGATTCAATCATTTACAGTATTTTTCCAGACTTTCTTTCAGAAAGTTTGCAGTTAACTTTTACAAATTTACCGAATATGGGGCTACATGTTTAAAGGGCTGCTATGTCAAGGATTTTTGGTCCCGCCTACTGTATCAGGCCAGGATGTCACTGGGCAAGAAATGCCACTGGGACAAAGGCTGGTGACATTTGAAAGAGGTAGTCTCTTTGAATGTATTAGGTATTTCACGGACGTGAGAGCGTGCTTGCTTGTACTTGACTTTGCTGTTGAACTCATTCAAATAATTACATAAGTGAGAACAAGGGTAGTTCAGAAGGTTGACTAATAGTTGAGATACAGTGATTCTGTCAATGTAAATGATTGCTGTAATGGCTGCCTGAAGTAGAAAAGGCAAGGACTCAGGCTTTATAACCCAAAGACATGATGGAATCTATGGCAAGGTATGCAAAAGGTTAAATCCCGCTCTGGACAAAAACATCTAATCATCCAAACACCAGGAATAGTTGGCAGGGTAATGAGGAATCTAAAACTGTGTGGTCATTTGCTGGAGTTGGATGAATACATGGAGGCATCTGCTGAACTTCAGAGTTGTAAAGTGCTAAACATTAGGTCAACAACATTCTATACTGTCAACCTGTATACTGGAGGGAGTATGCCTTTCTGTGCAAAATAATTGAATACATAAGCAAAGGGAGTGTTGGTACAGAAGGGCCAAAGATTGGGCTACCCTTCTTCCACAGTTAGCAATGGGACAGGTTTAGGCATGTGATAGGACTGTGGCCTGGCTTTTTTAAGGTACTTTCGATTCTGATTCTAAATGGGATGAGGGTCATCTACATGGAGGCATCTGCTCAACTTCAGAGTTGTAAAGTGCTAAACATTAGGTCAACAGCCTTCTATACTGTCATGTCAGGTCACGTTATAGGTATTTAAAAGAACTCTAACTATAACTGCTGAATTTCTATGGTTTTGTATGAGTGAATTCAGAACCTAGCTATAAAATCCCTCTAACCCTATATTACAGTGGTGGTCGCCACTAGGTAGTTATAGTTAGGATCTAGTTTCTATAGCTTTGTTTTGTTAATAACTTTGGTGTCATTTGATGAATCATCACAACATTTTCTAAAAAAAAATAAGACGCTCAATTCAGCTGCTGTCTGGAAAGTTTTGGGGTGATCTGTCAAGCTGGGGGTGAAAAAAAGAGGGAGTCCCAAAACACTTTTTCCTTATTAATTTTTCCATAGGAATTTTGAACAGGAATTAAATCTGAACCACTGGACAGGATTACACCACATTTGGTAGAAAAGTAGCTCTTGGTCCAGAAAGTGCTGTTTTTGTTATTTGGTTTAAATATATCCAATAGTTTTTGAGAAATCAAAGAAAAAACGAATTTGTATATATATAGGGACATGAAGGCTCTGCGAACCCTCCCGATCTGGTGCTTAGATCTGATTGGCTGCCAACAGTTCAACAAGGGAGTGTTGGCAGCAATCATGGGACTTGGCAGAAGCCAAGTCCCTGAAAAAAAGATTTAAAAAAAGAAAGGGGCCAGGGTACAGATACCCTGACCCCTTAGCTATGGTGCTGGGATCCCTAAGCGACCCACCTGGATGAAAAAAGGCTTTTTTTTAAGTATTTCAGTTGGTGGTCACAGCAGATCTGTGGATCTGCCAAAATAAAAAAAAATACATCTGCAGGCTCCCATACTTGTTTAAATAAAGACCTTGTGTAGGCCAGGTCCTGGGAGCATTGACATTTTGAATGTGGGGGGGGGCATCAGGCCCTCCTGTAGACCCGGGGACAGACACTTCCCCAGGGTTATCATCTAATTAATTACGGGGAGCCACCTGACCCACTCACAGCCATGCGGACTGCCACCTCCCAAAGGAGATCAGAATTGTGTAGAGTGGCACGCGAATCCCCATCACCCATGGAACTCCCACCTCCCCAGGGTTAAATAGATCAAAAATGCAGGGGCAGCGCAGCACCCCACAGCCCCAGGAACCACCACCTTTTTGGAGCTGTATAGGTTGGCCCCCCTCCAGGGCCGGCTCCTGCTATGTTATATGGTGCTCACCCATGGGACGTAGCTATTTGTTCTGACTTGGATTAAACTTTGATAACTCCCACCAAGTAAGAGCAAACACTCTGGTTCCAGCAAGCGAGAGCTGTCTAACAGCTCTTACTTGCTGGTAGAGGAGATTTCCTCTGTTTCCCTACCTGCAGCAGTGCAGGCAGGGAAACAAGAAACTATTTATCTCGCATGAGGGAGTCACATGTTCCACACTCCCTGTCTGTGACAGCAATGCTGGCTCCCGCAGGAAGCCAGCTGGGACTGCGGAAGCCTTCATGCTCCCTCTGTGGTTCCCAACCATTTTGACTGGGCGCACTGGGGGGCACCCAGATGA
The DNA here is from genome assembly GCF_031143425.1 of Pleurodeles waltl. Taxonomy (NCBI): domain Eukaryota; kingdom Metazoa; phylum Chordata; class Amphibia; order Caudata; family Salamandridae; genus Pleurodeles; species Pleurodeles waltl. The sequence continues at coordinate 930,658,887 of NC_090448.1, read as the reverse complement.
CATGGTCAGGCCCTGGGTAATGGGGTCCTTGGGCCAAGATCGGGCAGGGGAGTGGGGCTGCACGGAGGTTGGATTAATGTATAGTAATGAAAATTACTTTGTGTAAAAAAAAAAAAAGGTTACAGGGATGCTTTAGTTAGTAAATAGAATCTAAAAAAACATTGAAATTCACTTAAGAAAACAAAGGTTACAGGGAAGTTATCGTTAGACTCACATTTTAAACATACAAAACCATTAAAAAACTCCTTTTTTAGTTAGACTTATCTCAAGTAACTATAACTCGTGCCCTAAGGCACTAAGTACTGGCGCTCTGACAATACATAGTTAGAATCCTTCGGGATTAAGGAAGCAATGCCAGGAAGAAGAGCTGGATGCTGTAGGAGGGACTGCCACTCTGCCTGTTGCTTTGTCATGCTGGCCTACTGCTTACTGCTTCTGTCCTGGGAATGAAAGGACTGGACTTGGCTTTCTACATCCTGCTTCCAAAGGTTCTCTAAGGATTTGGACTGAGCTTGCCTCTTATTAAGAAGTCTCACTGATATCAAAGACTTCACCTGCCACCACCTGGGCTATCTTGCTGAGTGTCCTGACTTGCCAAGTGGTACTAAATCCATTTTTGGGCCCTTTGGAGGTAGTTATGGTGTAACAAGGAAGAAAGTAAGCTGCTCTCTGACTCCATGCCGCTGCTTGCACTGGACCCCTGTCCCTCACTGAGTGCAAAGACCATGACCTCCTTCACAGGACCCATGCCTCTGCAGCGCCTCGAGCTCTGGCCACAGCATGAGTTCATAGTGCGGTGTCACAGATATCCATGGCACCTGATACCGCTGCAGCACAAGTGGCCCTGTGATGTGATCACAAAGTCGACATCTCACATCTAAATCTTCTGGATCCGTCCACCCCACCTTATTGTAAGGAACCGGCACCTCTCCGCCAAGGCTGTATCACCTCCACTGCAACAGTAAGGAACTGACACCTCATCTCCCCTGCCTAGCAGTTTGGAACCAATGCCTCACTTCCTCAGTGGAAGTCAGGAACCAATGCCACACCCGCTCCAGAGACCTCTCGACTCCCCGACTTCATGCAATATTTTTGTTTCCTCATAATTTTTCAAGGTACTGTAACCAGGGGTCTGTGCAACTCTGTGACCAGCCCACACTCCCTCGCAAGTGGCGTTGCACAGCTGGAGATGATTCCGTCAAGACGTCATGATAGCCTCAGTTGGAGCTATTGTGTTTCTAAGTGCTATGCAACATTTGTATTTATATTTGTATTTGTAATGATGGAGTTTTGCTGTTTTGGTCATGTTTTACTCAGATAAATATTGGCTATTTTCCCAAACTGGTGTGGAGTACTTTTGTGGTGTTTTCACTGTGTTACTGTGTGTGCGACAAATACTTTACACATTGCCTCTGAGATGTGCCTAACTGCTTGATCCAAGCTACCAACGGGTTTAACTGTGAGACTCTCTTACCCTGACTAGAGTTAGGGTCCCGACTTTGGAAGGGAGCAAACCACCCACTGCCAACTAGAGAACCCATTTTCTTAGTGAGGGTAGGTAGTTATAGGTTGGACCTACTTTCCATAGGAAACTTTTTTACTTGCCTATATCTTGGTGCCGGTTGATAAATATTCATAACATTTTCCCAAAACATTTGCCAGCCACATCAGCTGCTGTCTGGAAAGTTTTGGGGTGATCCATCAAGTGGGAGCAGAGAAAAAGGGGGGTCCCAAGAGATATAGCTCTTGGTCCTGAAACTGCCCTTTTTGTTATTTGGTGTAAATCTGTTCAGTAGTTGTAGAGAAAATCAAATTGTGTATATGTAGGGATGCTCAGGATTCGCTCCCTGTCACCCCTGCAGCCCCAGGGACAACCACCTCCCTGCGGCTTAGAAAAAAATATTCTGCAGGGGCAGTGTGGCCCCCCAGGGCTTAAAAGTAATATCATGCATATCATGCAGAGGACCTGTGTGCCCCCTTCACTGCCCCAGGGACAACAACATCCCTGGGGCTCAGAAGTAACATCATGCAGTGGGGCCATGCGGCCCCCCACTGCCCTGGGGACTGCCAACTCCTTGGGGCTTAGAACAACTATTATGTGAGGACTGCATGCCCCACGACAACTGCCCCTAGGCCACCACCTTCCTGGGGCACTGAAGAAAAGAAATGCAGGACGTGTGGGCCACCAGCAACCTTAGGGGCCACTATCTCCCGCAGGCTATACTAAAAGAATGAAAGGGGTCCATTTTACAGCCCCAAAAGTCCAAGGGATCACCACCTCCCTAGGGCTATTCACATTGGAGGGGAGCCATGTGGCCCCCCTTGAGGAGCTACTGATTGCCCTGGGGACCAGAACCCCCCAGGACTGGCTCCTGAGATATCATGGGGTGCCCCCCCCCTCGGGAGATAGCTATTTGCTGTGGTATGGAGGCAGCTTTGACAGCTGCCACCAAGCCACAGCAAAAACTCCGGTCCAATGAAGGTAGAGCTGTCAAACAGCTCCACCTTCGTTGGAGTGGAGGTTTCCTCTGTCTTACTGCCCACCGATTTATGGTCAAGCAGACAGAGGAAACAATTGCTCTCAAAGAGAGGGAGCTACTAAGGGAGCTCCCTCTCTTTGACAGCAATGCTGGGTTCTGGAGGAGGCTGGGTGCCCTCGGGGACATTCAGGCCACATGGCTGGGCCCCAAGGGGATGGGGTCCCCGGTGCCGAGATCGTGGCACCCTGCCCCCCAAAAAATAATTATCTGTGATCCGGGTGATAGGTCCCCCGGGACCCAGATCGACCTAGGGAGGGGGGGCTGCAGGGCCCCCGTACACCCCCCAAAAAATAAAATTAGGCCAGGCCTCATTGTTGGGGTTTCCTGGGCCTAGACCGGCCTGGGGAGGGTGGTTTCACAGTGCCCCCCACCAAAACAAATTAAATGTTTATTCCAGGCTCCTGAGGATAGGGTCCCTGGAGTAAGATCGTCCAGAGGAGGGGGGGGGGTCATACAGCCCCCTCCCCCCAAAAAACAATTAAATGTTTAGGCCAGGCCCCAGGGCATGGGTCCGCAGCTCCCAAAAAAGGAAACAAATTAAATAATTGATCCTGCATGCAGGAAGCAGCATTTTTTGTTTTCCCTACATGCAGGAGGAATGTCAGCTCCTGCTGGAGGCAGGGAGCTGGCAGGGACCATGGGGAATTAAGGCTACCCCCGCTGTCTCCAAGACTGCCTAATTTGAAGTGTATTGGAATGAACATTTGACAAATAGGAACTCAAATTTGTGTACATAGAAGCATTCTCAGATATAATCGGGACTCAACTAGACTAACCAATCACTACATTGAGAAAAATCACAGTGCAGATGACATAGAGTGGTATGTGATTGAAAAACAAACAGAAACGCTGCAAGACATGACACAAACACTGCTGTGTTTTGAGCAAAGATTGGTATGGAGACTTTGCACAGACCAACGTGGTCTTAACAATGAGGTTCCCTGGGGTGCTCTAAATATATGAGCAAACTGCCTTCCATAGTTTTTCATAGTTTGTTCTGCTAGTTGGGTTTCTTTGAACCCAAGTCCTGTTGGTAGTTATGAGCAATATTAAGCCCTTAATGAATCTACAGAAATGATTTTTTTAAATAGTGTTTGGGCCAGTGTAACATTACATTTCATCAAAAATTCTGAAAAAACGTAGGCCCTCATTATGACATTGCCGGTAAATGCTGCTTACTGCCATAGCGAAGGCCGCTAACATACCGCTGCAGTGGCGAATATCTGTATGCCATATTATGATACACACACACCAGTCCAACAGAATACAGCCACCCACACAAATCCCCCAGCCCGAAGGTCATCGATAAAGCAGCGGACCCAACATCCATACCGTTACGCCAACAAAACAATGCCCATCATATTATGACCCACAAATCACCACGACGGACCTTCAATGGCGGTAAACTATTGGTGGTACATACCGCCATGCTCAGAATGGACAACCACATACAAAGAAGCACTACATTGGCCAATACAAAAAACACACACCTGACTCCCATACACACACCACACCCACAGCACTATAAAACACACACACACATTACCCACAAGCCTTTACGAACAACAATTATTGCCAGGAGATTGACACAAACAGCACAGAGACAGCTAGACACACACACCACATACACCCATACATCCTTCATGCACCCCACATCACCTACCCCACCACATTACTCAACACACTCTCACCAACACACTCCACACAATACCCATGTCCCCACAAAGGCACCCCCATTTCACAGATGAGTAGTTAAGGGTCATGGTGGAGCAAATTTTAATGTAGAGCCACAGCGCTTTGGAGCACAGGTACAGCAGATATCCATTACCAGGAAGATGGAGCTATGGCGGAGAATCGTGGACAGGGTGAACGCCATGGGACAGCACCCAAGAACAAGGGATGGCTTCAAGAAGAGGTGAAATGACCTACGGGGAAGGTACGTTCCATAGTAGCAAGACACCAGCTTGCCATACAGAGGACTGGCGGTGGACCCCCACCTCCTCCCCCACAACTCACAGCATGGGAGGAGCAAGTCTTGGCAATAGTGCATCCTGAGACAGTCACTGGATTAGCCACAGGACTGGACACTAGTAAGTCAATATTTACTGCTTTTCACCCCCCATACCTGCATGCCATCACACACCCTCACCCATGACTAGCCCCAATGCCAAGCCCTGCATGCTAAACCAATGCATGGACAGCCCTCCCAGTCCTGCATGGACACCCATCACTAAAGCATGCACAGCACAGGGAAACTAATAATCACATAATACATCACCATAAACAAGCAAAATGTGGCAGGGCAACACCAACAATAGAGGGGAAGCCAGGGATGTGCAATATGTCACACACATGAAGCATAATACATCAATACATCCCCACAGGTGCCCCAGCCAATGTCAGTGGAGAGGAGGTGCCACGACTATCCAGTCCCCCAACAGAAGATGCCCCCAGTGATGACAGTAACTCTGGACTTCAGGATCTGGATGACCTACCTGGCCCATCAGGGACCACTGGACAGCCGGTCACCGAAGCCCACTCACAGAGCACCACAGAGCTTCCCCCTTCAGTATCCAACACCAGAGAACCCATCCAGCGTACCCACACCTCTGTCACCAGGACACGTCAATCAGCAGTGTGCCCACCTGTACAGGGAAACCAGGCCACACCTCGCCCCCAATACAATCAGGCACCTGAGGTCAGGGGCAGTGGGTACACCATTCAGGGGACAGAGGCACAGGGGAACAGGGACACTGGGAGGACCGGTGTGCGCCAGAGGGAGGACAAGACCAGGGAACCGACTCTCCAGGAGGCACTCTCCGAGATCCTGGGAGCCTACAACATTCCTAGGACACGAAGGGCCAGATTCTTGACAACGTGGAGCAGAACAGGCGGCTGCAGGAGGGACAGTATCAGGGGATCAGGGGGGACTTGCAAGCCATTAACACCACCCTGATCTCCATAGCAGGGAGGCTGGCAGACATGGCCAGCATCATGAGAAAAGCAACAGCACACAGCGGCCCCCTACCACTAGCCAGTCCATTGAACAGCTCTCCACTTCCGCTGCAGCTAGTGGGCAGGAAGCCCTACCACAGGACCCACAGGTCACCAGCATACCTGCAGAAGGTGAACAACCCCACAAACTTTCCCCGCGACCCAGAGAGAAGGCAGAGACACTTGCCAAGATCCTCCCCAGGAAATGGGGTTCTCCTGATTGTCCCCGTTGTGTCCCACTCAGTCACCTTGTCCACTTTGAAATGCCATTGCTCCCCTTCCAATGGCCCCTTGGACACTGCACCTGTGCTACAAACAGACTGGAACAATACCCTGGACTTTCCTCCACCATCACCCCATTCCATTGCACTTTTCCATCAATTTCTTAGCAATACAATAAACACCCTTGAGCACAACTTGTCTACTAGTTATTTATGTTTTGAAAATGTGTATTTATGTAAACAGTCACATCCATTTCAAATGAGCTGTACACTGTGAGAGCATAGAAATAATGACCTGTAGGTGGCTGTAGTCAGCACATCAGTACACAGTTGTTATATCACCAATATCTGTAAAATGACAAACCATAGGTGACAGTAAGTTGAGATAATAAGGAAGTCAATGCCATCATCCCTCAGCCACACAAAATACACCAATAGTCATAGACATGTGCAGATGCACTCTCTCACCTGTATGTCATTGGAAATAATGACGGATAACTGTGGTTCTGTTGTCCTTATCCTCATCCTCTTCATCCTCACTGTCCTCAGGGTCTACTGCTGCCACAGGGGCATCTTCAGTTTCCTCCTCCTGCAGAAAAGGTACATGGCGTCTGAGGGCCACGTTGTGTAAGAAACTTATTGGGTTCACAGATGCATCAGACAGAGGTATTGGAGCCGTGTTGTTACAAAGACAATGATGGCCTCAAACATCCTGTCTTTTACATTCCAAACCTCTTTGTTCACAGCAAGAGCTGTGAACAAAGCCTCACGGAGCCTGAGGGGATTTTAATCCCCTCCGGTTCCGTGAAGCCTTTGTTTTATTTATGAGAACATTCTACCTTCTAATGGCAGAATGTTCTAATAGCCTTAGAACCCACCCTAGCGGGCTCTACGGCTACTAAAGGCCCTCTCCCTTGTTAAAGGTCCTCACCTTCAGCTTGGGCCTTTAATGCGGGAGCAGGCCTTTAATAGCCGTAGAGCCTGCTACGGCGGGTTCCAAGGCTATATTAGAACATTGGAATATTGCTCCATTACAGACTATGGAGTGCTCCGGGCTTTTACTGGCGGGTAAAAGCCCAAGCATCAACATTCTAATGTTCTCTTTGTTAACAGCATCATCTGTGAACAAAGGCCCCAGGGAGCACGAGGGGATTTTAATTCCTTTGGGCTCCCTGAGGACCTTGTTTAATTTATTAGAACATTCTTCCTTCTAGTGGCAGAATGTTCTAATAGCCTTAGAGACCAACATAGCGGGCTTTGTTGGTAAATAAAGGCCCGCTCCCTTGTTTAAGGCCCTCGCCTTCGGCTCATTCCTTTAACGCTGGAGCAGGCCTTTAATAGCTCCGTAGAGCCCGCTATGGTGGGCTACAAGGCAATATTAGAACATTGGATTGTTGGGGGCTCCATTGGAGACAATGGAGTGCTCTGGGCTTTTACTGGCTGGTAAAAGCCTGGAGCGTCAACATTCCAATGTTCTTTGTTCACATCAACAGCTCCGTGAAGATTTTGTTTTAATTATTAGAACATACTGCCCTCTAGGGACAGAATGTTTATAGCCCTTTGTAGCTGGGCTATGCTGGCAATTAAAGTCTGCTCCTTTGTCAAAGGCTTTAATGCTGGAGTGGGCCTTTAATGCTCGGTATTGCCCACTACGGTGGGTTCTAAGGCTATATTCGCATTTAAATGCAGCAAAAATGGAAACTGCTGCTGAAGAGCTAACGTTAGGATAATGCATGGTCAAGGCATTAATTGTGCCTATCAGGCATCTGTACCAGCCACTCATAGAACACGTAGTCTGACATTCATGTATGTATGAGTGTATGGTAAGAGTATTTTATATGTGCGTAGGTAAATGTCGTTTTTTTGTAGCATTTTGCATCCAGCCGAAAATAGGTAGATTAGAGCGCCCTGGATCGATTATGATAGTCTGGAGAACTAGGGTACACACACAAAAATCATATGTCATTAATCGCCACCAAGGTAAATGTAACTTTAGTAAACGTCAAAAGTCTCACGCATCTTTACAGTAAAAAGAGTATCAATACGTTTTAACTGGAATAATTCCTAAATCTGTATCTCTACGTTGCCATAGTGTGAGTAAGTTTAGAGAGTCACTGCTCCTTCCTTTGTAAAATAAAACAGCCACAGCTCCCTTACAGCTATCTTTTGATCCCCCCTTTGAATTAGAGGCCTGTCTAAATGTATTCTTCTGAGCATGCTTTTTAAAAATATTCCCTAGTGGGCATCTGGCATGATCTCAAAACATTCTTAGCACAAATTGTCTTTGGTCAATAAATACCAGAACAGAAGTGTCCTCGAGGAGATTTATGAAGTGAGCGATAGAAACATACCCATAAATCAGAGAAAGAGCATTTCAGGTAGCACACTCGGCAGTTATGCAAATTTTCACCGAAGCAAAAAATAAACGCAGGTTTTTAACTGATGCCTTACCTTAGAGTGTCCCAGATTAACGATTTAAATTGAGCTAGGAAGCTCGGAAAGGTGCGGTCTTTAATGTCCGCTCATTCTATATCTGCTGCAGCAAAAAAACACAACATTAGCCTTTTTCAGGATCCTCTGAAGGTGTCTTTATATGTTCTTTGTTGCGCTAAACACACACTAATTTTCATTTGTGTCCTAATCTGCTGCCATTTTGCTCCTTGAAACACAAGCACAGTAATTGCTCCAAAAATAGATGCGCGCATGGAATTTGTTGAATTGCCTATTTTGTGTAATTAAAAACCCCGCTGCGCATAGCTTCCACCGCCTCGCCCTCACTTATACCATATTCTTTAGAAAACAATGGCAAAAAGGAGAAAAGCGAACGGAAAGTGACAGTGCTTTGAAGAAAGCGGAGGTGGGGAGCTAATGTGGGTGCCGCCGGCGGAGACCAAAGTTTCTCGGAGTGGATCGTACAGGCCACTTGTTTGAATGCCACGTCCAAGCTTGCTACGTCATAACGAGGGGGAAAAGCATTTGACCCTGCAGTCCATCCCTCCTAATCATCTCACTTAAAATTGGGTGAAATATAATGATTTCGTTCCTTTATTGGGAGGCATCAAAAAACATTTTTGACGTTTGACTTTTTTGACTAGGCAAGGCAGTTCTAGGCTAAACATTATGAGCGCCGTATTCTCGAGCTGGTAATGTTTGCCACGAATATTTCTGTATATTTGTTTCGCAATATTTTTCCCTGATGCGTTATTTGTGGTGCTGCTGGATTTGTGTGGTCTAATATTGTGTTAAGTTACTATGTTGTGCTGAGGTTCTTTTCATGCTATTTTGACTGTTTTCCTGTGTTGTGCACTGTTAAAGCTTACTTGTGTTATTTTGCTTTGTGCCAACAAATAAATACTGCTATATACCCTTGAAAGTTTTAGTAAGAAACTGCCATTTACCAATGTTTAAGCTAGTAAAATACCACTGCTTTAGCTCTTCAACTATTTACAGTAGCAATCAGCCCACAAAAAGTGTTAGACACCAATCTTAAAACTTCCAGTGCCCGCTAAAAAGGATGAGGCATGTTAAATCACACCACTCCCCAGCTGTTCATTGTGCACCTTATAAATTGTTAAAATTGTGTTTGCATAGCGCTTACTACCCCAGACGAGGCGTTGAAGTGTTTTACTGAGTATGTCCCTACCCAGAGCCTAGTTAGTGGTCAGTCAATTGGTTAGGGGGGTTAGTTTTGCATGCTGTGTGGTGTCTTGCTTTGGTGGCTTGTTTTGTTTGATGTGATTATTAGAGGGGACTACATGAGGTACAATTACTAGCTGGATTTAATATAGTTATGGTTTCCAAAGAGCTTTAAGGCAGATAGGTATGAGATTTTTAGATTAACTTCTATACAGATGAGAGAGATGGAAGGTAGACAGAAGCAGAGGTGGATTTAAAAAACATAAGTGATGGAAGGTCAGTTTTTCATGCAGGATTTCAAGGGTTATAACAGGTTGAGAATTTTTACATGCTATTTGTGGATGTAAAACTGTTGAAAGAAACAGTTTCATTAAAAGATACTTCTCTCAGTAAAAAAGGAAGAACAGTGTGACAAATAAAAGCCTCTTTTTATATACCCACTACACCATATTCATTACTATACTATAAAGTATTGGAGTTTATGCAAATCATATGCGCCATTAACAGTATATCATAAAAATGTTTGTAAACGTCCACCAACTTTATAATATAACAACGCAATTAATATAGACACATTGTAGTAACCGCTAGTATCTTAAGTGCCAGGTTTGTCACCCATTCAGTGTCTGGTTTGGAAGGTGTTGAAGCAGATATGCTAATTAGAAATGATTAATGAATGTTTATGTGATCTGATTAACAACATTTCATAGAGAAATTAATTGTAGAGAAAATAATGTGCATGTTCGAAAGTGTGCCCACGGAGAATGTCAGCCACTTAAACGAAAGTTGTAGTAAAATGATTAAAAATGCTTAAAATAATGAAAATGTGTAATAATAATGTAGTAATGTGCCATAATGAGATGTATAACCTATGTTTTGCATTATATCGTCGAGCTCACTTAGCCGAAGTTGTGGCCTAGTCTTGCCAGGCCTCATGCAGAAGCTGAAAAATTAGAGCATGCTGGAGAGAAGTTGCGATGATAAACTGAGCCTGAACCACTCAATGTTAAAGTTTGCTTAGCTAGAATTTTCTGCAATGTACCGACAGACAGGAGATGATGGAATCAAATTGCTACAATTATGTGTAGAGTAGATGAGATGTACTTTCCCAGGACTCAAACAATAGAGACACTGACTGAAGAGAAAGATGCAACATTTTCGATACCTGAAGAGCCGGATGATGAGGACATCGTACAGTGAACCAATCAATGAACTGAGAACAACGAAATACTAGAACTCATAGATTTGTAGAAATAAATGTATTGGGCGGTGTCACATATGGAGATTAATTGACCAATTAGGAAATAGGGAGATGGACTGAAAAACTCTAATAAAAAGTCATGACGAGGGGCTAAAACTTCAGATGCGAGGGGTGAAATGCTGACGTCAAGAGACACGGTTCGAGATTTTGTTACTGGACTTATTCACTTGAAAGCCTGAAGCGTTGCTGATCAATTGATGACCCGAAGACGAAGACTGACTTTGTTGCTGATCCATTCCGTGGCTAGGTAGCTATGACAATGCGACTGATTAACTTTTGTGCCTTTTCTTCTAGGTACCAACTGCGCTGTTCTATAGTTTTTCTCTTAGTTAGATGTTTTCAAAATTCATGTTTTCTAAATTATTTTCGCATGAAGTCCCAACTTGCTGATGCTAATTTGGGTTATGTATATTCTTCGGGTGACGTTGACAGTGACAAATGATTGACGAACTGATTGCTGAGCTTTGCTATTAATGTCAATATATTCATCTTTGCTGGCTTATGCTGAAGCTTTTGAGCACATGTTTTCTCAAATTCTTATTAGATTGTGTTATTGGTGGTTAATAATAAGCTAATTCTGAGCTGATTGAATAACGTTTGAGTTAACCTTATGCACTAGAATTGCAACTAATGGGGAAATAAAAATTGTTAAACGTATATTGTGTATCTTAGTGGTTAATGATTGGTTATATTGAATATTGATAACATTGGTCACTACATAACTAGGATACTCCATGCGATCCAAAAGGTTCATCAGCCTATACGCGTCCTCTTGTAAGTTTACTTACTAAGGACCAGGCGCGCTAGGAAAGGTGCTGCACCTTTCATCCGTCTGAACCTGAAGTGCACCACCACAGAACAAACACCATGTCCAGCAGAATGGATGTGTCTGGGGTCACCTTCTCCTATAGTCTGTGAATTTCAAGAGTCTGGAGACATTCATACAGGCCACATGGAAACTGACGAAGTTTATAATCCAGGTACAGAACTGTTAACACTTTACCGAATGTGAGGCAAATTGTGCTTTGATAAATTAGTCTAAGGCGTGTGAGGATTCATGGGTTGTAAAACTCAGGGACCTAAGGGAATATATTTTAAAGGTAAAGTGAAACGTTAATCACAAGCTTGTTTATGGCCAAAGTTTGCATGTATTATTTAATAATCTGCTTAAAGAAGTTCAACAGTGAGCATGATTAACAAACTTGTTTAATTTGTATTTTATTGAATGTGGATTACTCCTGAATTTCCACCAGTAAGTCAAACTTACTTATGTAAGAAGACCATCTCAAGTGGGCACTTAGCATCTGCACTAAAGTCTGTAATTTGAGCACAAAGTACACTTACGTGAATGCATTTAAATAGTAGATCCCCACTGAAACACATCAAAATATGGGGTGCTCTAAAACATCAAACCAATGTTATGCCAAATCGTACTACACAAAAGGAAAAATTCAGTGTGCTTTTCATGCGCACTAACATTCCCTTCTTTACATGCTATAGAGGGCAGCTGTGAATACTCAGTACTGTACAATACCATAGACAGTCATATAAAATAGAGAACAGGAATGCAATATCATCAGGCACACAACTGCTGAAGAAATGACATATAGTAGAAGACTGTACAATTATGTCACCATTGTCACCATTGTCACCATTGATCATGTTATCAATAATATTGTCAATGATGTCATCTGTGGCATCCTGCCTGAGGTAATAAGCAGTGCCAAGGTGAGCAAGTCATGCTTGCACAGCAAACCATACCTGGTGAATTTCATTGGTTTTTCGACAGTAGAAAGAAAACCATAGTTTACCCTTGATGTTTTTCACTTAACTTTAGAGGTTTTTGAAACTATAGTCCATCCATCTCTGATATTTTATATTCTACTCTGATCAATTCTCCAAATGTTGAACTCAGCCCTCAGTTATGTGCAGCAGAGCTTGGCTGCAGGGCCTCATCTCTATCCAGGCTCTGCAAGCATCCTCCATTTGAGCTAACCGCGATTGAGACTGTTAGACTTTTCATCCTTGGCGTGGTCTCCCTTAACTTTTTGCCTCTGTTCCCCAGGTTGTTGTTGTGTGCTGGACTCTGATTTTACTGTTTTTGTTACTCTGGGCACTTTACCACTGCTAACCAGTGCTAAAGTGCAAGTGCTCCTTTACAAAATGTGTATGTGATTGGTTTATCCATGATTGGCATATGTGATTTATTAGTAAGTCCCTAGTACAGTGCACTAGAGGTGCCCAGGGCCTGTAAATCAACTGCTACTAGTGGGCCTGCAGCACTGGTTGTGCCACCCACATAAGTAGCTCTGTAATCATGTCTCAGACCTGCCACTACAGTGTCTGTGTGTGCAGTTTTAACTGTAAATTCAACTTGGCAAGTGTACCCATCTGCCAGGCCTAAACCTTCCCTTTTCTTACAAGTAATACACCCCTAAGGTAGGCCCTAGGTAGCCCCAATGGCAGTGTGCAGTGTATGGTTAAGGTAGGACATATAGGGGTTCATTTCGACCCCGGCAGTCAAGGATCGCCGGGGCCGGGGTTGGCGGGAGCGCCGCCAACAGGCTGGCGGTGCCCCGCAGGGCATTCTGACCACGGCAGTTTGGCCGCGGTCAGAACAGGAAAACCGGCGGTGTCCCGCCGGTTTTCCGATGCCCTGAGGAATCCCCCATGGCGGCGCAGCTTGCTGCGCCACCATGGGGGATTCCGACCCCCTCACCGCCATCCTGTTCCTGGCGGTTCCGACCGCCAGGAACAGGATGGCGGTGAGGGGTGTCGTGGGGCCCCACATAGAATTTCAGTGTCTGCATTGCAGACACTGAAATTCGCGACGGGTGCAACTGCACCCGTCGCACCCTTCCCACTACGCCGGCTCCATTCGGAGCTGGCGTCCTCGTGGGAACGGGTTTCCCGCTGGGCTGGCGGGCGACCTTCTGGTGGTCGCCCGCCAGCCCAGCGGGAAACACAGAATGGCCGCCGCGGTCTTTTGACCGTCTGAATGACCCCCATAGTAATGTGTTTTATATGTCCTGACAGTGAAATATTGCTAAATTCGTTTTTCACTGTTGCAAGGCCTGTCCCTCTCATAGGTTAACATGGGGGCTACCTTTAAATCTGATTAAAGTGTAGATTCCCTTTGGGAGCGGATGGACATGTGGAGTTTGGGGTCTCTTAGCTCAAAATTTAAAAATACATCTTTTAGTAAAGTTGATTTTAAGATTGTGTGTTTGAAAATGCCACTTTTAGAAAGTGAGCATTTTCTTGCTTATACCATTTCTGTGACTCTCCCTGTTTGTGGATTCCCTGTCTGGGTCAGTTTCACAGTTGGGCTGGTTGCACCTCACACTAGACAGTGACACAACGGGAGCTGGGGTCTAGCCTGAATTTCCTGATGAGCCATCTGTGCTAGGAGGGAGGGGAGGAGTGGTCATTCACACCTGAAAGGGCTGTGCCTGCCCTCACACAATGCAGTCTCCAACCCCCTGGTGAGTGTCTGTGGCCTGGCCTGGGCAAGGCAGGATTTCACATTCCAAAGAGACTTTACTTTGAAGTAGGCCTACTTCAAAGGTGAAATTGGGTATAAGAAGGGCACCCAAAACCACAGACTTTAGAAACACTTCTGGAACCAAGAGGAACCTCTGCCTGGAGAAGAGCTGAATAGCCGAGGAAGAAGAGCTGCCCTGCCTGTGACTGTGCTTTGTGGAGCTATCCTGCAGTTGCTGCTTCTGCCAGAGTAAGAGGGCAAAGACTGGACTTTGTGTGCCTTCCATCTTGAGAAGAAATCTCCAAGGGCTTGATCTAGAGCTTGCCTCCTTTTGTTTGAAGTTTCAGGGACAGCAAAGACTTCTCTCTGCCTGCACCTGGAGTCTCTGGAGAGACTCCTACTCTGCCCAGTGGTGCCCATCCAGGTCCTGGGACCCTGAAAGGAGAAGCTGGCAGCCTAAAGACAAGAAAATCCACGCACAGAGCGCCGTGCGGGGAAAAGTTTGACGCGAATCCGATCTGCGGCTGAGAAAAACTACACGCCGCTGGCTCTGCAGCTGAGAAACGACTCTCGCAGGAAACGCGACGAAGATTCGGCGCACGGAGCAGGAGAAACCACACGCAGCATCGCTGACGGAGGCTGGGAGATCACAACCTGCGCTGTGGGATTTTCGGATCATCGTGCGGCTGGATTTCTGACTCCCGTACCGCCGTGCGGAGTTATTTGTGACGCACACCCGGCGGTGCGGGGTTATTTTTGATGCGCACCAGGTACATTTTCACTCTAGCAGTGCTAGTGTGTATTTAAAACTACTTAAAGACTCTTTTTGATTTTTAATTGATAACTTGACTTGTGTATGGTGGATTTTTGTCGTTTTGGTCTTGTTTTGTTTAGATAAATATTTCCTATTTTTCTAAACTTGTGTTGTGTCATTTTGTAGTGTTTTCATTAAGTTACTGTGTGTGTTGGTACAAATACTTTACACCTAGCACTCTGAAGTTAAGCCTATTGCTCTGACAAGCTACCAAGGGGGTAAGCAGGGGTTAGCTGAGGGTGATTCTCTTTTACCCTGACTAGAGCAAGGGTCCTTGCTTGAACAGGGGGTAACCTGACTGTCAACCAAAGACCCCATTTCTAACAGAGACCATCCTTCAGTCATGCACTGATGGTGCTGACAACAGTTCTTTGCCCTCAGGACTTAGGCCCTCATTACGACCCTGGCGGTATAGAACCGCCAGGGCCGCGGGACGCGGTGGCACCGCCGACAGGCCGGCGGTGCCCCGCGGGGCATTCTGACCGCGGCGGCTTAGCCGCGGTCAGTAAAGGGAAACCGGCGGTCTCCCGCCGGTTTCCCGCTGCCCCCAGGAATCCTCCAAGCCGGCGCAGCTTGCTGCGCCGGCTTGGGGATTCCGACTCCCCCTCCCGCCATCCAGTTCCTGGCGGTTCTCCCGCCGGGAACCGGATGGCGGGAGGGGGAGTCGCGGGGCCCCTGGGGGCCCCTGCAGTGCCCATGCCAACGGCATGGGCACTGCAGGGGCCCCCGTAAGAGGGCCCCCACAAGTATTTCACTGTCTGCTTGGCAGACAGTGAAATACGCGACGGGTGCAAATGCACCCGTCGCACCTTCCCACTCCGCCGGCTCGATTACGAGCCGGCATCCTCGTGGGAAGGTCGTTTTCCCCTGGGCTGGCGGGCGGCCTTTTGGCGGCCGCCCGCCAGCCCAGGGGAAAACTTGAAATACCCGCCGCGGTCTTTTGACCGCGGCGCGGTATTTTGGAGGGCGGAATTCTGGCAGGCGGCCTCCGCCGCCCGCCAGAATCAGAATGAGGGCCTTAATGTTTAACCTAATATGTGGCAAAATCCATTGTACACAGCCTTCAGCCATGTGTTGGACACTAGGCCTAGCAACCAAAATCCCATGCAGCCAAATCTCACCGT
Organism: Pleurodeles waltl; assembly: GCF_031143425.1. Classification (NCBI taxonomy): domain Eukaryota; kingdom Metazoa; phylum Chordata; class Amphibia; order Caudata; family Salamandridae; genus Pleurodeles; species Pleurodeles waltl. The sequence goes on along the minus strand of NC_090448.1, from coordinate 930,642,813 downwards.
TCACAGCCTCTGATATCTGGCCATTCATAACAGGTTTTCAGTAGAGGACCTGGTTGTGGCAATGCAGTAAGGCCCTGTTCAAAACCCACAATGCAGCAAAGCTGTTCAGCCATGTACAGAGCTGGCTGGCCGAAGTGGTAGACTTTCACCCAAATCTCCATTGGGACCAAGGACCAGCTCACACACAATATTGTGGGTATTGTTAACAGTAAACTACATTAGGGGTCTTCATCTAAGACTTTATGGTCCTATGACCCTCTTACAGAATCGTGAACATGTTTCAGCTCTTTCGTCTGGCCAACAAAATGGTCCAGGGCTTTCTTCAGGATGAATAAAGAATCAAAGGAAAAATCCCCCGTCCCTGCACTAAACGTCAATTCCTCTATCCGCGCTAAGTAGTGTGACACAGTGTACCATAGTGTAGTTTGTATTACACTGAGACAGACACAGAGGGTTGTACTTGGCAAGAAGAATATCTAGTATTTTCTGTTTAGCAAAACAGGAGTATTATCCATTAATTTTACAAATACGATAGCCAACTCCCCTGTGAGCATACATGTTTTCTACAGATTCAGGCATGGGCTATCAATCAATTTCTTTTTCAATTCAATCATTTTATTTTTGCTCAAATATTTTTTTTAATTTTTTAAATACAGGTCACAACATGGGAGGAAGGAATAGAGTGATTATTCAGCTGTACTAGATTATACAAGCTGATTCATGGAATTAATTCAGATGGGTTGAGAGCAATGACATCTCATTGACTGCTTTTGCCAAATCTATGATGTGTGTTGGATTCTTGGGAGGCATTGTGCTTCCCAATAAAACAGATGAAGAATAACAAAAGAATAGAGGATCTGAAACCAGGGATGGGTGAAGTGGTAAGGGGCGAGCAGTTGTGTTTGTGAGAATATATTAGGTGAGCAGCAGGCGGGGAAGGCAGTCAATAACACTGCTGTGTGAGTGTGGGATGTAAGGTTTTGTTACAATTCTTCCAGCTGCGATGTGTGAGGGTGAAGCAGAATAGTGTATGAGGTGCTCAAAGCTATGAAGTGAGGGCCATGGCAGTTACTTCTTGTTGGAAATGTGTTAGCACCATGGCCCATTGTTGGGAAAATGGGTGCTTACGCAGGCACTGTGCCTCCTCATATTGGAAAGCATCGTCATCTGCTGCACCCCACTTGTTTCCCCCACCGTGCTGGGGGGGCTATAGGGGAGCTCTAAGGCAGTGTCAAAGTTTGCTTTGAGAGGACGAGTGCCAGGGATGCAAACACTGGCCCGTACTTTCTGTAGTTTAGTGTACTTGAAAATACTGAGGGAGCTAGCCTCCCACATATAGAGATTTGTGAGTTCTGTAACTGTTTGCAGCATTGAGTATACAGAGTGCTAGTAGCTTTGGAGAGCTGGACAGGACCAGAGCATGTGGATGAGACCAACTTCCTGAGTTGGGCAGCCGGGGCAGCTTGGTTGTGTATCTGGTTGGTGTTAACACGTTGGGGTGAGATAAGTCCTGTGGAGGATAAGGAACTGTATATTTTTCAAGCTAGAATTTCGGGACACAAGCTTAGGGAATTGAAGCGCTGTGTCCCAATTCTTGTCTCGTAGCGCCCTTCTAAAGTCATCCTCCCACTCTTTCTGAAGTGTCATTGGGGGATGTCATGAGCTTTCATATCACTTTGCCTATCCATGTGATTAAATGACGGCCAGTTCCAATCAGTAGGATGAAGTGAAGTACTGGAAGTGTAGGAGGTTTTCACTCTGTTATATCCCAGAGTGTTTGGCATGTGTGGGCAAGCTGCCTGTGGTGGATAAACTACCCAGTTGGGATTTTGCTTTCCTCAGCCAGCTGTATTAATGATAGGAGATGGTCATCTAGGAAGAGTTTACCCACTGTGTGTACAGAGTTATCTGTCCATGCCTTTAGGCTTCTGGCTGTGTAGAATCCAGAGTGATGGGGTAGCTAGATTAGAGTGAGGATCAGGATATATAACGGGGTGTTGCAGGACAGCCGGTGCACTAGAGCCATACACTGCTGAGCTATTGTTACTTATAATGGCCATGCGTGGGAGGGTTGTGGCGTCATCAGGAGGAGGCCCAACAATGCGAGATTCGGGATGGGTCCTGAGCAGTGGCAGCCTCCCCTAGGTAGTGGCCTATGGTGCAACTGGATGGCCACGGGAGCTGTGCTGGCAAAAAATAGGCTTCTAACGATGGAGCCCCAGTCCTTCCCATTCTGTCAACAGTTGTAATTTAGCAAGGGTGACTCTGCATCAGTGGGTGTTTCAGATGAGTGCGGTTAAGAGTGTGTCTACCTACACAAAGGAGTGCAGTGATATAAGTGGGAGATTTATAAAATAATAGGGTAGATGTGGTAAGAGGATCATTTTTGCCAAGGTTGCCAAGGTTGTCTTACTGATTGGCGCCAGTGGGAGGGTCTGTCACAAATGCATTTGGGACCAGATCCCATTTAAAACTCTTTGATAGTTACTATCAAAGAGATCTGCAGGGGTGTGGTACAGATGAATCTCCACATATCGAACTGCTTGCGGCACCAGTGAATGAGAGCATCACCTAAACATGGAACGCCAGGTTGTTGGCCTGGACACAGTGGATAAACTGATGATTTCAACCAGTTTACCCAGAGCGCAGAAGCAGAGGCAAAGCCCTCTAGGGTGTGCCGGATCAGGGTGAGGTCCATGGTATCCTCTTAAAGTTATAAAAGTAAATTGTCTGCATAGAGGGACACCCCATGTATTCTGTCCGCAAGTGGAATGCCCCACTCCCGGCCCTCTGTGTGGATTCATGTGGCAAGAGGATCCATAGCTAGGGTGAACAACAGGAGGAAAAGTGGTCACCCCTATTTTGCACACCGGCATATGGGTACAGGAGTGGAGATAAGGCGGCCGAGTCAAACACGCGTGGTTGTATTGTTGCAAAGCAGTCGGTGTGTGATAAGAGCTTAGGTCTGATGCCCATACAGGTGAGGACCTTGAAGAGGTATTGCCATGTCAGCATGTCAAAAGCCTTTTCCAGATCAAGTATAAGACAAGCGAAGTTAGGGTGGAGGCCCTGATCTTGTTCTTGTATGTGAAAAGGTGGTTGATGTTTTGCGATGTATTGCCCTCTGGCACAAAGCCATTTTGGTCCATGGAAGCAAGATTCAACAGAATCTGGGCATACCTGCCAGCTAGGATTTTGCCCAAAATCTTAGAGACTGTGCCCAGGAGAGCTATGTGCCTATATGAGGCCAAATAGGTTGGGCTCCTGTCCGGTTTAGGCATTGAGATCAGTGAGGATTCTCGTAACGTGGGGGGAAGTTCACCTGTGTGCAGCACTTCTTCGTATGAGGTGGAGTGCGTGCAAAGATGAGAAGGCAATATAGTATTCTATTGGCAGAATATCTAGGGGAGTGATTTATTACGGGTGAGGTCCCATATTGCCTGCTTAAAGTCCGTAATGGTAATGGCCACATCAAGAGAGAGTCTAGTGGCCATTGGAATGGGTATGAGGGGAACGTGTGCAAGAAATGCCTCCGGGGATGTTTTTGTTAGGGGGTGGCCAGTGTTTTTATATATTAAAGAATAATAGTCAATGAAGGCCTGCAGGATGTCTATTCTTCAATTCTATCATTTCATATTATTTTAATAAAACATTATAAGCAGTTTAATAAGCAGTATTAGCAGCAGAGCAGAAAACATTTAGAGAAATGTGGAAAGAAAACATACTACTACATTGATCAACCTCAATGAATATTATTTTGAAAGGAAGCAGAAAAGTGACTGAAGTCTCTCACATCGGTGGTCATTGTAATGCTTTTGGATTGTGGCTGATGAAGCAGCATACAGTACTGCACAGAGCAAGACAAACCATCATAGCAAGATGTTTTGTCATCATCAACTCAAGATTTGATGCCTGGATCCATCTGGATGTTGACTGCTGTACAGACCAAAAAGAGCATACAACAGAATATTTTGATGCATTTTCCACAATTTAGGCTACATTTACTAAAAATGCAATTAAGTGATAATACACTGTAACACAATGCAAAATATATCTTCAGTGTACCCTAACCCAGTGCTAAATTGCATTATATCATACAATCATATGCAACAACTGTGGTAAATGTGGGTCCCAGCTGTTCAATGTGGATGCACTTGCAAGGTATTCACACAGTAATGTACAACCTCACTATGATGAAATGAACATGCTGACTTTAAAATAGACTATAACATTGCTCAGAAGTCTAAACAGCAAATTTGAACATCATGCAAATTAGGGACAGTCCAACATCTCATACCAGCAAACATAGAAATGTTAACCCCAAACTAGCAATTTGTGTCAACAGTGGACATTTAGTAGTTTCATTTTTCGATTCCACTCACTTTAAAGGTGTTCATTGTTATGTTAACTCAAATGTTAGTCCATCAACTTCTTTATTGTTCTCCCACACCTAAAGCCTGATGACTTTGATACCATCAGAAATTGAGTTACTGGTTTACAGGGGTGCGAGCCCTGGTCAAACATCAGCCACAATCCTTGTCAGGCTAAGGCACAAGCAAACCCCAAATTAACCTGTGTTCACCTCCTTAGTAGCTTGGTACAGAGCAGTCAGGCTTAACTTAGAAGCAATGTGTAAAATATTTATGCAACACATCCAACAGTAAAAGAGGAAAACATCACCCAAAAATTATCCCACGCCAGGTCAGAAAAATAGAAAATAATGTATTAAATAAAAAAGAGTAAAATTACAAAAATCTAATCAGTAGACCCAGAGTTCTGAATTTTTAAGAAATACACTGTTAAACAGTGCGTAAGAGCAGAAAGCATCAACTGCAGCTATTTGGTCGCACAGGATTGGGTCAAAGTCAAAAGCTCAGGCCGACCACAATGGAGCACGGGTCGGATCAGCCCCAGATTAGTCCAGCTGAAGGATTATCTTCTTGAGTTTTGTGACCGAGTCCCGCTGGAAAGGGTCGTGGGCGGTGGTCAGCATGTGCAAAGAGCCAGTGGGGCATCACAGACGGGCATGATGATCCTTCCCGCTGGCAGTCCTCCATGGGCAATCAATGCTGATGTACAAAGAGACAGGCTGGTGTTGGCTTCGGCTGGATTTCTGCGTAATTATTGAGTTCCTAGTGTGAACTGGGCCATTTGTGATTGCAAAAAGTCCAAAAACCTTGATTTAAGAGCCTGTGAGCCACACTTAGCTAAGGGTCCAGGATCTGAGAGGCCCCACTGGGGGTCAAGAACTCGCTGCAGCAGGGTCCAGGAACTGGCTGGGGAGCCCTATATGCCTCTTATGCTCTGATGAGGAGGCCAGCTCACTAGATCATGTAGTCAATCTGGGGCCCTGTGTTCAGCATGAAGTTAAAAGTCCAGTTCCTCCTCCCTATGCAAGAGGGCAGCAGGTCAGCAGTGCGGGCAGCAAGTCCTTCAGGTCAGTAGTGCTTGTAGCAGCATAGCAGTCCTGAAGTGTACTGAGTTGGTGTCTGAGGTCTAGTATTTATACCTAGCTTTGCCTTTCAAGTGGGGGTATTCTTGAGGTTTCCCTTTGAAGTCCCTCAGCATCCTTCCTTCCCTGTCCTGGCTCCGGACTAACTACAGGGGGTATGAAGGCCTTTGTGTGGATGCAGGACAATGCCTATTCAAGTGTGAGTGGGGTTGTGCCCAGCTCCTACCTCCTATCCTGCCAGTGATGGGCCATCCAGGCACACCTAAGCTTCCTATTGTGTGTGGCTGTCTAGGAGGAATACACAAATCTAAGCTATCAGCTACACCCCATCATGTCACCCAGGTACAGGCTACAGTCACTGAATGGCTAAGGCAGGAAAATGCCAACCTTCTAAAAGTAGCATTTTCAGTATCACAATTTAAAATCTAACTTCACAATGAGTTAGGATTTTAAATATTGATTCCAGAGACACCATACATTGACTGGTTATTCCTTCCCAATTGGAAATTACTCTCATAAAATGTCATAAGGCAAATCCAATATCATCTTTTGGAACAGCTAGCCCTTGTGGTAGTGAAAAATGAATTTAAGTGTATTTCACTACCAATACTTGAAAAAGTAAAAGTAGATATCTCACTTCTTAAATACATTGCAACCTGCTCTCTGAGATGCCAGGGCCTACCCAAGGGTTGACTTGTATGCATTAAAATGAACAGTTTGAGCCTGGCAAAAGGTTTACTTTGCCAGATTGAAATGGCAGTTTAAAACTGCACACACAGGCTCTGCACTGGAAGACGTTAGAGATGTTCAAGGAGTTACTTAAGTGGGTGGCATAATCAGTGCTGCAGGCACTAGTAGCATTCCATGTTCAGGCCCTGGGCACATGTACTTCCACTTTATAAGGGTCTTATAAGTGAATTAGATATGCCAGTTGGACAATAGAAATGTTACTTTGTTTAGAGCAGAGTGCACAGCACTTTAGCACTGGTTAGCAGTAGTAAAGTGCACAGAGTCCTAAGGCCATCATAAACGAACTCAGCATTATTAGAAGGAGGAAGGCCCTGCGGAAAGGGCTAGGTCCAACAGATACCCAGATTCCTAACCATTTTTTCCCTAAAGTGTATTCCAGTTCTTTGCCCCAGAAGTTGCCAAAGAAACAGCTTCTATTGTACTTTTCACTTCAAATGTTTCTTTGTATTCATTTACATATTTAAGGGCTTTTTGTAATTCAATAATTTTTCAAATACTTATTGAGAATGTGTAAATATATCTGTCAGGCACGGGCCTCAATCTGAAGACAAAGGCAACATGCATGGAAATACTGCTGGGGACCAGGAACAGTGAAATGATTAAAGCGAGCTTGCTAAATCTTAAAGAGTGAAACTGCTGCACTGTGGAAGCTGTCAGTAAAAGCACTGACCAATCCTAGGCTGCAGAGGTGCTCTTAAGCAGCCTTTTCGTGCCCTCTAAGGGGTTCCATTGTACTGACAGCAGACTTTTTTAGGTCCTTAGCCCGTTGAGGTGTTTAAACCTGTAAAGGCTAGGGTTAGGAGTGGTAGGAGGGATAGGGTAATAAAAGGGACCCACTAAACCACCAAATTGCAGCATAATGGAGAGGAGAGGGTGAATGCATGGGCCTAGAATGAGACTCACAGGCTCCTGAGCAAAATTGTGGTGGAAGCCAATAAACCAGAAAGGCGAGTTGAACACCTTCACCACCAGAGCCTTGCAACAGCACTGCAACCTAGACTGAGCCTCTTGACCACTGGCACTTTTTGTGGGGAAGAGAGGGCAACCAAATCAGTTGGATTGCACCTCAGTGTTTTATGAGCGCATTGTGAATTGTGTGTGATGCGATGTGACGCAGTGTTTATTCATTTGCATATCTGTTGTCTTTAAAGCTACATTTTACACCAAGCGACCGAATATTAGTCATATTTAATTGCACTAACGTATATTTCTTTCAGAAAAAAGGGTTACGTTGTTATTGGTTTAGGATGCTGTTTCGGCAACTACTATTTGTATGTATGATTAGCTGTATCACTCTTGAAAGAGCACCACTGGTGGGAAGGAGAAGAAAGCTGGGCAAAAAGGGATGTTGTCAGGCTGGAAGATTAGACTTAAGTACTGCAAGCGCCAGTGGGTGAGATGGAAGATCATGTTAACGGTATGTGCAGGAGATTAGATATTTTGGATCAGGATCCAATATGGCAAACAAAATTAAGTGTATATGTACGTTTTTACATAATGTAAACCGTAGGCCATAGTTAGAGTTTGGCAGATGGAATACTCCATCACAAACATGGTGTCTGCCTTATTGCAGTGAACAGGATGTACCGCGCTTGTAATAGGATGGAGTAACCCGTCTGCCAAACTCTAAATCAGCACGTTCTTTAAAAGGGTTTTGAGTAACACTAGCAAATGAAGTGATGCGAAATGTTGTCATACATGTAACAAGCGCGGACAAGTCTCCTGCAGGTTAGTATCACAAATTCATGCCTGTGAATCAAAAGGAATATTAAAAACCGAGGACTGTGTATTTCATATGGGCAGCAACAGCATTGCTTTAGTGGGGATGGGTAGAAGATAAATTGCTGCTTCTCTTGGGGGTGGGTGGATTTTATGAGTGACTGGGAGGCTTGAGCCAGAGAGATTGGAGCAAATATGGTGGCAAAAGGTAAAACTGCATGCAGTTTACATTGGTGAAAACTGTGTTAGGGGTTTCTGAAGTTGTATACTTTGTACATTCTTTTCAAATGTTGCCAGTTTTGTATACTACGAAGCTGAAATAAAGGGTGATAAAATGAAACCCTGTGCCATAGGGTCATATGCTTCCACGAGTATCCACGATTCTGACTGCCTTTTCCAATATGTACAAGCACATCTGGTGGGCAATGAATCAATGGTGCATGGGCTTTCCCTCTGACACTATAAAAAGAATACTCCTGCTAGTACTGTGGAAATCTGGGGAGCCACTTTGCCGAAGCAATACATCCTGTCCTTTTATTGTAGAATGCCGTGCTATAGCCAGTGCTTTAAATGGGCCGGTACTCTCCGGTACTGAGTACCGGCACTTTTTTATTTTGAGAGGGAGAGTACCGGCACATCTCAAGAAAAACGTAATACTTTTAATTGAAGAGTACCGGCACTTCTCAGAAACAAGCAGGTACTCTGGTACAGAGTACCTGCACTTCTATTTTTCCATTTAAAGCACTGGCTATAGCATATTGGTTGGTGCCCTAAAACCTAAGCATCCCTTCGTTAAAGTCTGGTAGGGTTAATAAACTTCATCTGCCTTCACAGCGGTGAAGGTTCTCGACTGCGTCCTAATTTGCAGGCAAAATATAACCCGTGCAAACTCCCAATTCTGACTTAAAAGGACAGTGTACTTGACAGGATTGATCTGATTTAAAACCATGGCCTGCCCATTACAGGACTCTCTAGTATTAAAGGTAGGTGTTTACTCATACATGCAATAAGCGAACTGGCTGGATTTGAGTTATGGCGATCACCATTTGCATATTAACAAAGGCTATTTGTGATTCATGCAGGCATTGTGAAATCCAAGTTGTCCTTTCATCATAATTACATATCAAATAATGAATGCCAAGCATTGTTACAAGCCTCCCGATGGCTGCCACTTTTTTTTATAACATGTGGTGACCAAGCACAAGGAGTGCCCATGTGGTGACTAAGCACAAAGAGTGTCACGTAGGACGACATTTTTGAAAGTATACAAAATAGGTACTTGGAGCAGCAGGACTTTAGGGTTCTGGCAGCCCTTGATTCAATTGTGCTGCCCCTCTCTTTTACAGTGGGGAAATATAATGAGGGGTGCCATGCATTTTTATTCACACAGACACCCTGTGGTACTCAATCAAAGTAAAAACCCTTGTGCGGTCATGACTATTTTGACTACCTTATGACTGCTAAAAGCTGTCTCCGTAGAGCTGTGTTGTGATAGAGGACTTGAGCAGTCAGGGTAAATGCATCTGATAATGGGCATTGGAGGAACACTTTGAGATCACAGGTGAAAAACTGGTCTGGGCAGGTAGCAGGGTCTAGGACAAAAACAATGAATGACCTTTCTTAGATGAGCCTGAAATGTGCCTATGTATCTCATAACAAGCTCCACTGCCACAGAGTGGGTAAAACTATCAAAATCATATGAAACAATAACATTTTGCCATTATAAAATTAATCAAAGTGCAGAAGAGACGTGCTTGCTTCGAAATCTAGCGTTTATTCTATTAAAAAAAATAATCGTATGTAATTTCCCCTTGATATTGGTGTTCTATCATTTCTTGGCTTGATGCTGAAGAATCTGTGAATCCCAGCACTATGTCGGCTGTTGCAGCTGCTATGCATTATGAAACTATGACTCCGAATGCCTAATTTGCTTTTTTGCTTATTTCTAATTCATTGAATAATTAGGGGATCTTAATTGATCATGAAGAATAAACATATTGTCACATAACAGAACCTCTATGTGATTTCTCATGGTGAAAACTGGGGTAGAAACTCTCTGAAATGTGCATGTCACGTAGTATAATCATGTACTGAAATCATGCCCTTAAAAGAACACAAGGCATAAATAGCGTTGAGGTGGAGTGGAAGATAAACATTTTCCATGTTAATGGCCTATGTTGAACGTTCTGTAAATCAAGTTACTGAAAATCCCTGAAAAACAAATGAAAAACCATTTTCATTTAGACACTACCAGGACCACCTTCGCTATAGCATGGGTCAGAAATTAGGTGCATAGGTGGGAATTTTTAAAAGTGGGATCTTTTAGTTTTATAGAATTTGAAAAGGTTTTTCCTGGTAGTTTAGAGCTATGGCCAAGGATTTTGTCGAGAAAATTAGTGGTCAGTGGACCATTTTTAGGTGCGCTCTCCCTTTGCCCACGATTCAAGCTAGAGAAAGGGTTTGTGGATTGTCACATATTCAGTACCAAAGATGTAGTTCTCACCCTTATCTCATATCCAGCAGCCTTGATATTTTTGGTGGACTATCGTTCCAAATGGGACTTTTTAAAAAACTCTAGAGCTAAAAATATCGATCACAACAGAGCAGAGTTTTAATACGTTTTAGAATAAGGGTTGTGATTGTCCGACCAGCAATTTGTGTGACAGTATAGAGCAAATGGATCCATTTAATACACACTGAGAATCTATCTACTATGGATCAAACACGGATACATTTCAAACAGCCTTTAATTGTGGACTGGTGGGTCTCCCCCAAGAATGTTTTTTTGTTCACACACTAGATTGAAATAGATTTTATGTACTAGGATGGTAGAATTGGTAAACACGTGTAAGGTTAAAATGCAATTTTACAGGGTTATTGGCGTTCTTCCTCAAGCGATCTTTAGGCATAGCTGTGATAAATAGGAAGTGTTTTAACAATATACAGCTCAAAACTAGGTAGAATTTAAAATAAAACCAGATTGTGAGGAAAAAGTGGCCTGTAGTATTGGCTAGGTTATAAATTATGCAACATCTTTAATAAGTGTCTCCAAACCAACTGTAAAGGTAATAGGTGTGCTAATAAATCTCAGATTTTAATTTTCAACAAGTAAATTGATATTTTTTTTATCTTTGTCCCCCAAATAAGAATTTGTCACCTTTTTAAAATAAACTTTGTCTCCACGAATCTGATCTACAAGTTACATACACATCTCTACTGGTGGCATGGTAATCAAATAAGCTTCTTCATTGGCATTAGAACGTTCATCCTGCAGGTTCTGTGATTATCAGTACTGAAATCATATTATACCATAAACTAGAGGGATTGGAACCTGGGACCTGAAATACAAAACAGATCTAAAAAGCAATTCATTCCTGACTATCTTTGTGAGACTGGAAACGCTGACATGAAAGATCCAGACAGGTCTCTGCTGCCTTGAGCAATGTCCATTTGTTTTGCACTGATAACCAGGAGCCAAATCAAAGATCCACTGAAAAGGCAAATTAAACCCTGTGGCTCCTAAATTGTGAATGAGACATATGACGTTGGGTTCCATACTTGGCTGCAAAAGGTGCATTACACACAATCATTGCAGTAAGAGAGCTGTCTTTAGCAAGCACATTAACACCTAGAGTATCTTTTTGGATTTATGAACTGTTACCCTCAATTCTCCACTTATCTTTTAAACCTGCATTTCTTAAAAACTTTAAAGAATAATCATAGCCACTGTGTAGTTATGGTTGGTTCTGAGATTCCTTTGGAACCTCACTTTTTGTTTTGTCTGTTATCTTTTGTGCCATCCAGCGAATGTTCACAAATCTTCACAAAAACACTTTAAGCAGTGCAGGCTCTGCATGTCAAGTCTCGTGCCGATCGGTCTGATGGTATTGGAGGAAGGCAGGTGGCAGAAAGGAGACCAACATTGAATCTTTTCAAAGTTAGGCTTTAATAGGAAAGTTTTCACCCACATCTTAAAAAAATAGCTAATGAAATTACACCAAGCATGGTATGAAGCTAGAACATGACTCAGTGGACTATCTTTCTTTGTAATAAGGTGAATCTGTTAAGTAGTTTACAAGAAATTACCACTATAAAAATGTGTTGGTGGATCCGAAAGGGTTAAAAGTTGTAGTGTATTGTATTACTCCGTCGCCAAGCTGAAGTGCTTACCCACACAAATAGCAAGTTATACATGAGGAGTGTGTGGTTAGAAGGGTATTGTTTTTTTTAAGCCTATTTGGGAAGGGTTTTGAAGTTGTGTGTGATGACAACTCAGGCGTGGTTATTATGTTATGGGACACAGCGTCTGTGGTGTGATGGGTTAGAGTATTTGGACATAGGTGGGTACATTCGAATTGTAATATGTAAAACAATAGATATGCACCTACACAGCATCAGCCAACCCATAGTGTGAGCAGGATGCTGTGTGTGTGTGTGGGTGTATGTGCGCATACAAAAAATGGAGTAATCAGAGAAGGCCCAGCAATCCATATGGTTAACTGCACCAGACAGAGATTATTTTGAAATTGTAAAGGATGTTAAAAGTACAAGAATGGGAAAAGGTGACGAGCAGCAATCATGCCTTTTTAATGCAGGTATACCAAATACTGCTGAACAAAGACACCCCAATAATAGGTTAGGAAGTGGACGATTAATCAAGGCTTGCAACATGAGCCGAAATTACACAGTCTTAAAAAAAGCCCAAGTTAAACATAGGCCCTCATCATGACCCTGGCGAGCCGAAGACCGACAGGGCGGCTGTGGCATTTTTACAGCTGACAGGCTGGTGGTGAATACCTCGAAATTAGGATTTGGCTGAAGCCAAACCACGAGCTTCCACCTGTCCCACCACATTACCACTTTTCGCCGGGCTGGAGGTGAGCACCTTCAGCATGGTGGATGGCATGATACCGCTAGTCGTATCAGGAGGAGGGAGACACCCAGCATTTTTCTGCCAGTTGCGCCACCAGAAAAAACTGGCAGTCTTGCACCCTGACGACTGGAATAAGCTCCCCTGTCACCAGGATACACGCGCACACATGTTCACAATCCCACACACATGCACTCACAAACGCACCCCCACTCACCCACACACCCACGTCATACACCCCCATTCACACGTACATACATACATACACAAATGCACTCATGCACGCATTCACTCCCACCTCCCCAGCGCATATATACATTTACAACCCCCTCCCTCCTCCTCCAGCACATACATACATACATCCACACCCCCTCCCCAGCACATACATACATTCACCCCGCACCGCATACACGCACTCACCCGCTCTCTCTGTTCACTTACACAAACATGCATCACCCTCCCCATCCATTCACACAAACACACACCCTCTCCCCATCCACTTACATACACATGCACATGCATACACGCACCCACCCCTTCCATCTGCTCAATCGCACTCACGCACTCAATCGCTCACACCCGCACACAGGCACTCAACCCTTCCCCATCCACAAACACTCACTCACCTCTTCCCCATCCACAAACACTCACTCATCCCCACTCCATCAACAAACACTCACTCACATATACAGACACGCACCCACAAACACCCCCATCCACCCGCACTCAAGACATTCACACACACAAACATGCACACACACACACACACACACACACGCACACCCTCCCTTGCTGGACGATCCACTTACCTCGTCCGTTGAGGAGGTCATCAGGGATGGGACGGGCCATGACGCTTCTGCCATCAGCAGCGCCTCGCCATCTGGACACCACCACACCATATTACGGGTTGTAATACGGTGTGTGGTCTCTTTTTGGCGTGGCAGTACCGGTGGCAGTACCACCTCTGCGCCGCTGACTGCCAGCACAGCTGGTCTCAGAATTCCACCTGATTTGGGGCAGAAGTCAGAGATCAGTCGTATTAGGGTGGTCTGAAGACCACCAGCACTGGTGGTATTTTGGCACCGGCAGCTTCAGCGGTCTTTGGAAAAGACCGCCAAAGTCGAAATGAGGGCCATAGTCCCTGAACACCAAGTGAAAGCCCTTGGACCCCTGTTTGTCCCTCTTTTGGGCTCACAAACCCAAGAGTCAGGTTTTTAATCCCTGAGGACATGTAGAGTTCCAGCAAGGTCTCAGGACTTCTTTAGGGTTGACAAACTCAGATTTAGGGGGTCATTATGAGTTAGGCAATCGGAAATATCCGACCGGCAAACTCCTGATGAGAAGACAGCCACAGTGCTGGCCATCTCCTCACCGGCCCCATTACAGCTTTCCCACTGGGCTGACAGGTGGGAACCTAGGTTCCCGCCCACCCGCCCAGTGAGAAAGGTGCGTCAGCAGTGTTCCTGACTCATAATTGAGCTGGCAGAAATGCGGCAGTGGTACATCGCAGGGCCTGGTCTGTGGCTAGGCCCTTAAGCCAACCCCCTATAAGCACCCAACCTGACACCTTACACAACCATCTCCTGTGTGCAGTAGGGGTTGCTCGCAGGAGCTGGCCTGTAGCTAGTCCCTGCGGCCAACCCTCCTAACCACCCAACCCGATGCTGTGCACAGCCCTTTGCACATGCACAACGGAAGTTGTCTGTGGCCTCTCTGGGTGTGAGAATAGGTGTGAGAGGTTGTATTGAGAGTAAGAGTGGCTGTCAGAGTGTCTTTTTGGGAGTGAGTGCTTACATCAGTGTTTTAATGGGTGCATCAGTATGTGCGCGGGTCTGTTGGAAGGTGCATCAGGGTGTCAGTGGGCGCCTAACTGTCTGAGTGGGTCTGAGTGGGTGTTTGAGGGTCTTACTTGGGCTGTTAGCAAGTGCATGAAGGTCTGAGTGGCTCTGTGAGTGGGTGCGTGAGTGTATCAGTGGGTCTGTGAGTGGGTGCATGAGTTTCTGACTGGGGCTGTTAGCAAGTGCATGAAGGTCTGAGTGGCCCTGTGAGTGGGTGAGTACGTTTCTGAGTGGGTGTATGAGTGGGAGAACTGATTGAAAGAGAGATAGAGAGAGCGAAAGAAAGTGAGAGGGAGAGAGACAGAGTTCTGTAGTCTTTGAAATCTGATATACTTAGAATGAGTTATTTGTTTCCAATCTAAAATAAAAAAAAATGTTTTTTAAATATAATAAAAAAACAAAATTTAATTAGTTCAGCTGGACTCAAGCCCCCAAAGCTCAATGTGAAGGTATGCAACCTTCACACAGAGCTACAGGAGTTTTTAAAAACTTTATTGTTATCCCTTAATGAGCTATCTGGGACTTTGAGGGAGCCCTCAAGGGCTCCCCCCTGGTTCCTATATATATATATATATATATATATATATATATATATATATATTTTTTTTTTTTTAATGAAATGCCCTCAAGGGCTCCCCCATGGTTTCTATATATTTTATTATTAGTATTTTTTTTTATAAAATGCCCTTTACGGACCACCTGGTACTATACCGAGGCCTTAAGGCTTCCCTCGCGGTGCCATTGCTTCAGAAAGCAGGGAGCTGCTTTGACATCAGCTCCATGCTTCCTGAAGCATTTCTTCTCTTTCCCCTGAGACAAAGATGAAACTTTAGATTTTTACAGCGGGACCTGCTTTATAGGTCCTGCTGTCAAAACCTGAAGTGTTTGCTGTGGCAAAGCCACAGCAAACAGCTATGTCCAGGGGGTTGGTACCCTGGGACATAGCAGGAGCCGGCGCTGGGGGTGGTGGTCCCCTGAGCCATCAGTGGCTCCCTGAGGGGGGCTGCACGGCCCCCCTCTAGCTAGGGCATAGCCCCGGGGGTGATGGTCCCCTGGGATTGGGTTCCCTTTCTTTTTTTAAATATTTGCCCCGGGGGATGGTGGTCTCCGGGGCAGCAGGGGGTCTGTGTCCCTCCCACACATCTATAAAGGAAAGCCCTGGGGAAGTGGTGGTCCCCAGGGCTGTGGGGAGGCCACGGTCCCCCACATAGATAAAAAGTAGAGCCCTGGGCAGATGGTGGTCCCCAGGGCAGTGAGGGGGGGCGCATATAAAAAAATGAAAGCTCCTGGGAGCTGGTGGTCCCCGGAGCTGTGTGGGGCAAGGAGGCACCCCACAGTACATTTTTAATGCCCCCAGACATGACCTACCCGGTGGCCTATTAAAAAGCAAGCACAGGATCCTGCACATGTTTTTTTTTTTTTATTGCCTCAAATTCGGGAATATTGCAAACTCGCACAAAAAAAAACATTTTAAGAAATGTATTTTTGCTACGTGGTGCCCATCTGGGACACCTCCACCAGCGCTAAGGGGTCAAGGTGTCTCTACCGTGCCACTTTTCTTTTTTTTAATACTTTTTTGCTGGGACTCATCTCATGCCGAGTCCCAAGATGACTGCCAACACTTCCTGGTTTAAAGTATTGGCAGCCAATAAGATCTGTGCATTTTCATGAACGATCTTGCCTTTGTTTGCAAATACTTGGCGGCTAGAGATATACAAATTTCTCAAAAACTACTGAACGTATATACACTAATTAACAAAAAGCACAATCTGTGTACCAACAGCTAGCTTGGTGTAATTCCATCGAACAGTTCTGCTATAGACGTGTTGACAGATCCTATGGGAATTAAACATTTTTTGACGCTTTTTTTTCTCAGCCCCCGCTTGACTGATCACCCCAAAACTTTCCATGTGCACCAAGAACCACCAGGCCAATATTTTGGGGAAAATTTTGTGAAGATGCGTCAAATGCAAATGGTCCCAAAGATATATGCAAGTTATAAAACACTTTTTCTATGGAAACATGGTCCTAACCATAACTACCTTTGGCGACCACCACTAGGTAATATATATAGACCAACACACACACACACACACATATATATATATATATATATATATATATATATATATATATATATATATATTTGCAATCCAGTCTGTGCAACAGTAGGGAAGTGTTGTTATTGTACTCAGGTGGGGTAAAATTTACTATTCTCACTCCAGTCAGTGCAACAGTAGGGAAAGCGTTGGACTCAGGAGGGGTGCCATTTACTATTCCCACTACAGTCGGTGCAACAGTAGGGAAAGTACTTCACTTTAAACTCATACCTTATTTTAATACAAATATTAATTTCATAAAATTATAAAACCTTTAACTTAAAATTAAATGTATGCACTAAAAACAATTAAACTTTTCAAATAATTATCAATTTTTAAATAATTAATATAAGGAAAATATGTTATTTTGATAATTATTTCAATACATTCCCCCACTATAGTAGCACATTGACCATAAAGCTAAATTTTTTAATTATAATAACTACACAATTTACATAATTAATTAACAATCAATTGATTACAAATAAATAATGTATAAGTAATCAATTCATCTTTAATTAACTTCCCACCCTATACTCTTTCAAACCCAACAACCCACACTTAAAATGTATTTTTTTATTTTTATTAATTACACAATTTACATAATTAACAATCAATTAATTAATATTTTTAAAATAATTAAAAATGTAATATTCAGTATTTAACATCCCACCCAATACCACCTACAAACCCAACACCCTGAACCTAAAATATAACTTAAAAATATTATTTGCACAAATAACATAATTAATAATCAAATGCAAAATAAATATTAATAAAAACATTATAAATTAATTACACTTAATTAACTTCCCACCCTGTCCCCTGCAAACCTCACAACCCGCTACAACGCTACAAATTACTAATTCACAATTAAATGAATAATATATACAACTTAAAATTACAACTATATTTAAAAACATTAACTACAATTATACAAACAATATAAAACATAGACAATAAAAAAATTATTTGAACACATAAAGAACCTGAAAAACAATATTTCCTACCTTAAAGCATCAATAGTTTTGTCAACAATATTTTTGTTCACAATATTTCTGTGTCACAATATTTGAACCTCGATATTTCTGCAGCTCGATATTTAAAAAAAATATTTTGTCCGAAAACCGTGCATGAGGTGACACTGATACCAGCACAGATTACTTTGGTTTAAATTTGGATTTATACATTGGCCATATCTAGCTTCGGAAGGCCCAGGTTTCCAGACTAGATGAAAAACACTATGATAACCTATTCACCACTGCGAAGTGTATTTCGAAAGCAGGGAATGTTAGAGGAAAGGTCGGTGCATAAGAGAAATAATATTTTAAAACTGGGGAATGATGGCGAATCCCTTCTTGTGATTACGTGTAATCTGCTTCTACTATATGTGGGACAAAATAAAAGTGTGTGTAGGGCTTAGGGCCTCATTACGAGTTTGGCGGAGGGGATTACTCCATCAGAAGCGTGATTGATATCCCGTCCGCCATATTACAAGTTTCATTATATATTATGGAACTTGTAATACGGTGGATGGGAAATCTGTCACATTTGTGACAGAGTAATCCCTTCCGCCAAACTCGTAATTAGGCACTTAATGTTGGTGTTGTCTTTTTACCTTTTAAAAAAAAAAGAATTATACTGACTTTCTATAGTTTAGAATTTAATTTATGATGTAATGTATGATTTGTAATAGCTCGTTTTTAACTCAGCTAAAAATTGATGATGATGACAATGTTATTGCAAGGAGTAACCAAACAGTGAGCAGTCTGTAAGAGGGAAGCATTTGCACCTTTCCTAAATTGGCGATGAAAGGTTATTAACCTGGATTTCTGCATTGATACATTAGTACTAAAGGAGTGCTACTCCTGTTGTGTATTCACAGTGTGGCGCGGAGATCGCATTCCCCTGCCATTCAGGGTAGCTGCAAGAAGCTGTCCCTTAAGCTTCTACATGTGGTCATTTTTCACTAGTTCCACTAATAATGACTTGATGTGAGTCTAATGCATTTCCTGTGGAGGTAGACATCCTCACCTATACCTAATAGTATCCAATTAATTCCAATTAGCCTTATAGGTACAAAGTGGGCACAAGGTCCGTAGGACCTCATTAGTTAATATAATATGCTGAGTCAAAGAGGTATGCTAAACCAACTTTCCCAATTTATTCTGTGAAGTTGCTTTTTGTGATAAGTTATACTCTTTCCCACACTGAAAATTATACCTTTTTCTGACTAATTGTGAAAATAACGAAATCCCAATATCGCTCGAACCATGTAAAGATAATTCGAGGTGTATTAAACCGAGGTATTAACCGAGGCAGAGATTTATTTTTACCGATTTAGGAGCCCCTTCAATTCAATTACGGGCGATATAAGATTATATATATTATCTAACCCTTGATGTGGATCCACTTTCTTGAACCTTCGTATCCTCTTTAATGTCACAATTTCCACAACTTATTTACGAACTGAAAGCCATAGAATAGAAGTTTCCGGAGATTATAAGCAATGAAGTGGTTAGTCACAGAAATGTCACACAGAACAGCACTGCCCCAACTACCAGTGCAGGAGTTCAGCATCAATCAAACCCTGACCCACTTTACCATTAACTTGACTTTTTATTGATTTCTGTCGCACAACAGGGCAACTGGCAGTTGAGCTTAATATAGCTCTTCCAGTAAAACTATCCTTTTCAGACACTCATCACAGGTGTAAAAACGCCAGAGCCCATAAATGCTGCAGTTAAGGGCAGACACACACACTGACCTAAAGTAAACCATTTCCCTGATCAATTTTCCACTTGACTGCATGAGGTAAATATTTCATTCCTTTTGAAGATAGCACGTTTTCATCGCAGGATGAAAAGAATAAAAAAATATATTTTAGCTAAATATTTGTTTAGTGTTGTTCGCAAAGGTGCCAGCAAGCCTTTAAAATTGCTGATAACTATTGGTGATTGGAGGGTTTAATAATTATTTATTGATTAGTTCACTAGTATGGTCCTTTTTTACATTTTGGCAGACAGGCCACTCAGTCACAACCGGATTACACGTACCACAGGTTTTAACGCACTTGTAATACGACAGTCAGGATATTTGTCACTTTTCTGACAGAGTATCCCATCCGAAAAAAGATAAAATAACTATAAATAAGGCCCCATTTTATTTTTTCCATGAGGAGTTTATATTTATTGGTAAAATAAACAGGTCTGCTAAATAGTCCATCATATTGGTCATTCACACATTCTATAACAAGACTGTGTTTTATTGCAAAGCTCAGAAGGACTAATTGACAAAGGCATTTATGAGTATGTGAGATCGTGGTACAGAACTAAATTGACCCCAAAGGTTCAAAAATGCAAATTTTCATGCAATATTCATATAGAATTAGTACAAGCAGAAACAACTGTCCTCTCTTTGCACTTTTACTAATTGTTGGAGATTTCATGGCCATTTTACAAAAGTTGGTTGCCAGTCTCTGCATGTCAGTGCACGCTTAAGCTAGAATTTACTTGTCCAACTCAGTGACAAGCTCCTTCTTGATGTGCATTTCAAGGCTCTTGATATGTTTTGCTGATACACACATTGAATGCTGAGATGAGTTATTTTTCTCCTTAGTTTAGTATTACAGTAGCCTACAACCAGGGCTTCCTCAATGGAAGTTTCACCCATTCCCAATGTATCACAAGGCAGCCCCTCTAGTAAAAATAATTATTCAACAAGACCACAGGTCTCATTACGAGTGTGGTGGTCCTTGGACATTCACACTGGCGGTAGCTGTCGGACCGCTGCAGTTGTGGCGGTCCGACCACCACATTACGAGGTTGGCAGGCAGTACCGCCAACCTACTGCCATCTCCGCGGGGAACAGAGATCCTGACGGCCTAGCGATGGTGCAGGTTGGAATCAGCCAGGGCGGCGCTGAACTCAGCGCCGCCCTGTGGATTACAATATGGTTCTCCATCAGCCTTTTCATAGCAGTTTCACCGCCATGAAATGGCTGGCAGAGAACAGGTACAGGGGACCACAGGGGGAACTCTGCGCTGCCCATGTCTGTGGATGGGCAGCCCAGCGGTCCTGTTGCCCAGCAACCTCATAATTCACAGTCTGCTGTGCACACAGTGGGCATTACGATGGTGCTCGTGCCCCCTCTGGGTGGCAGCATTGCAGACGGCTTCATTACAAGCCAGCGACAATGCTGCAGCCACTTTCCTGCTGGGCTGACCAGCGGAAACCATAGTATCCATTGGTCAGCCCAGTGAGAAAGCCTTAATGGGGCTGGACGGGAGGTAGTGAGCACGTTGGCAACCACCCCATTGGCAGACGGGTGTTGCTGTCCGCCAAACTCATAATCAGGCCCCATATCTCACCAGTCCTCCTTCCTCTGCTCATCTATACTTGCTTCTAATTTGTCAAAGGTGGAAACGTGAGGTTTGTTTCATGATGATTAAGGCAGTCACAGGATAGTTATGGTATTGGTGCAAAAAATAAGACATAAGAAATGGCTGTGATATGTTCCAGATGGCATAACTATTGGTACTATGGTATGGAGCTGTTATGTTACTTTTGAAAGATGGGAGACCTTATGATTTTGTGGATTCTGACTGTCATATTTGGACAACTACAAGTGTAGATGAAGGAGCAAAGAATAAGATGAATGTGCATCTTTTCTTCTGGTGAATTAGGTCATTTTTGTATCTAGTCTCCTACAGTCCTGGGACAGAGGCTCTAAAATTAATGGTATGTGTGCCCTGTTGAAGTGTCCTGATGGAGGTGATATTAAAGCATAACAAATAGCAAAATGCATTGACATGCCATTCTTTAAGTTGACTAAAAATGCCTGGAACTGGAAGATGACAATATATAGTTTGCAAACTGCAAAAAGAGAATAATTTTGAGATTTTTGGACCTGATGCAGAAAGGTTTCATGAACTGGAAAAACTTTGTAAATGGTTTGCAACCATTAAATATGTTTTCTTTGACATACCCTCAGTAGGACAATGTAGGGCCACTAAAACTGCATGGCAAAACCAAATACTTACCAATTCCCAAAGCAGTGCTTTGCATTTCCTAAATTGTTTACATCAATTACAAAACCACAAATTGAATGTCCTAAGCATTCACAAATTGTGAAAGATCGCAAAATGGCGAATTAAACATGCAATTTAACACCAATTTGAAGCAGGTGCTAACCAGTTACATGGTACAAAACCTCACTCAAAATGCACTGCAATATATCTCAATGGCAGCACTGTACACTGTGGTAAGGAGGATGTGCATTCTAGGAGCTTAGCAGAGGAGAAGGAGGAGGAGGAGAAGAGAGAGGATTTTTGGCAAGAAGTTATTTTAGGTATAGGTTCAATAAGGAGGCGATCTTAATTTATGAATTGAAGTTCATTTATAGACAGGCCACCAAGCGTTGTGTTGGTATTCCTCCACCTATTCATGTTTTATGTAGCCTTCACCTCAATAAAGCTTGAAGCTATCAGCATGCAGGTGCAGTTGCTGGGTGGAGGGTATTACAGAACACTCTTTCTAGATGAAATATTCCACAACATCCTAGATGCTGTGCTTGACAAATTAAATGTTCAGATTTGTTTGTCTCATATGACAGATGAATTACAATCATGCAGAAATGTTTCATTCTATTGGAATCAAATTGAATAGGATGTGTGGCTTCTGCGCACATGCTGACTTGTCCACCTTTTGAAACAGAGTACATTTATGAAAATCAGAATAAAACATAGGGGGTCATTTTGACACTGGTGGTCCGAGACCGCCAGGGCTAAAAGGACGGAAGCACCGCCAACAGGCTGGCGGTTCTTCCAGCCCTATTACTACCGCGGCGGAAGCGCCACGGTCGCACCGCCGGGGCAGGCGGTTTCCCGCCGTTTTAGCCCCAGAGGTGATAATCCGCCAGGGCAGCGCTGCAAGCAGCGCTGCCCTGGGATTATGACACCCCTATCGCCAGCCTGTTTCTGGCAGTTTGCGCCGCCAGGAAGAGGCTGGCGGTAAGGGGTGTCCTGGGGCCCAAGGGGCCCTTGAACTGCCCAAGCCACTGGCATGGGCAGTGCAGGGGCCCCCTAACAGGGCCCCGGCGTCTGCATAGCAACTGCACCCATTAGGAGCCGGCTCCCATGTTGCGGCCTCATCCCCGCTGGGCTGTCGGGCGCAAACTTGGTTTGCGCCCGCCGGCCCAGCAGGAATGTCATAATGGGGGCCGCGTGAGTGCGGCCGCATTGGCGGCTGCACGGCGGTCCGCCGCCCGCCAAGGTCGTAATGACCCCCATAATTCTCTAAAATTCTAGGTGGTTTGCATGTCTCATGCCTCATCACAGATATTGTAGCTTGCTTCCGAAGTTGCATGCATGATTTATACATTTATAGACAATGTGTTTTATATAACAGTTTGGTTCCAGGAAACTTGGAGATGGCTGGTTACTTTGTAACGGTACAAGTTCAAATAAACTATAGCATTATATAAATTAAAGTCTGTTAGCCCATAAATTATACATATCTATATACTTACAGACAACAGTGCATGTTCTTTATGCCCTCTAATATTAATACCTTGCTTCAATCCAAGAACTGAAAGAGAGAGGAATTTACAATCATGCTCGATCAGTCAATGACAGGACATTTGGTTTACTTAAAGGGAAGTTTCAACATCTGCATAAACATGGGGGTGCATTAGAGTATGATTCCACATGTTGCAAAATAATTGCCAAAAATGCTAAGTTACACAATATAGCACTAGAAAAGACATGCCATCCGAACTTATTTCTGACAAATCAGAAGATGAAGACAAAAACATGATTAGATCTCTAGTCCCAAGAGAGGATGCTCCCAGAGTTGTTGAAGGCTGTGCATGCAGGATTGGTGATGTAAGAAACACAAACACAACTTTTATAATTTAAATGTGCAATTGTTGTAATATTTGTTTAACAAACGTAAATGTATAATTTGTGAACCATGAAGAAAATATATGGCACTTTTTGGGCTAAACAAACATTATTTTAGAATAATAATTTTTTTCAAATCCATGAATATGTAACATTTAAAAAAAGATTGACTAGCTATTTAAGTTTTGAACATGAGGCAGTAGACTTTGAAATGCATGTTCTATTGCTGTTACCTCTCCCTGTGCACTTTGATGACCAGTTATTCTACTAGTGCAAGACTCAGGTTTTACTGATAAGCAACTAATAGTAGAACCTTCTGTATTGTCTGGAATTACAATATTAGATCTGTTAGTGATAGCTATTTGCATTTCCTCCTGAGTGAGTCTTATTTGAGATAGAGTTCTAGCTACATAATAACTTTGATCCACTACTGCTACCTGCATATTAGATGCACATTTGCATGGTGTAGCGTGTAGAAGTAGCGGATGCTCATCCATTCAGATGTGCACGTCTGTATGTCCATATTTGCACCTATTTTCCTGTGAGTCTGCAAGTGTTGTCTGGCACAAGTCCTTCATAGTCGGACTAATATCTTAAATACCAGCCTTAATATATTAGTGAATCAGAAACTGTATTTTGAACTTACTTAACTCATCGACTGACCTCACAGGTAGACCTTTGTGGGCTTTTTGTATGTTTAGCATTGATCATTTGTGATGCCATTTTCTTTGTTTTTCAATTTTCAGGAAAAATAACTATAACTTAATATTTGTCACAAGATTAATTGCAATAAATTGACCAGACGTTACTTTGTATAGAAGCACTACTGTGGGCTTCATATGTAACAACTGTTGCAGCAAACAAAGATCAGTTTTGGAAAAATGTACCTTGGACATCCAATAGATTGCTTCAATACAGCCATGCTTGTTTCTCTTCCAAGATATACCCTAGTTTGATTTAATACTAAGGAATAACAGGGACATTATTTCTCAGATCACTGTAGGACCTCTTCTATATTTGTTTAATCTTGGGAAGGCACACTATTCCAAAAACACGTTCTATGCAATGTTTCTTTTCTACTGAGCCTTTTGACTTTATACCAGGTTGTGAGGACCCTCTGGTTTATCTTCCTTACTGGGCTTCAAAGTAGAGAAAAGTATTCTTCATGAGATCTTGTCCTCTGTTTACAGAAGGTTTCCAAGTAGAATCTAAGAGAATGACTTGTTAAAACCTTTTGGCCAAGATTTAAGAGGGCCTAGCGTCTCCTTGCACCACATTTACTTCATTTTTTATTACACTAATGTGGCCCAACGAGGCCATATTCTCAGAGCCATATTTCCAAAGCGGCAAAATGCATCCATTGCACCACTTTGTAACCACTTGCACCACGTTATGCCTGCACCAGGTATAATTTATGCAAGGGATGGGGCGTTCCCCCATTAGGAGAACTGCAAACATAGTGCACTTCACCATTTTTAGTGGCTACTTTTAACACCTGCACAGAGCAGGCATTAGAAGGGAGCACACCATTGTTTTCAACGGGCCCCTATGTACTCTGCAGGATTAGCGCCAAAATATTAGTGCTAATCCTGCATAGTACATGAACAGCGTTTTGACACTATTGCCCCTACCCTGCACCATGGAGCACCGGATTTTAAATACGGTGAAACATGGTGGCGGTAGGGAGAAACTAAGATCCGCGGGAAAAGGGGTGGTGGATTGGGTGCAACACTACTTTTCTTAAATTTGGCCTTTTATTGCTATTTTATTTAACTGAGAACAAGTTTGAGTGCTCTGGGCTTCGCGAGTACCATAGATAAGAGCAGTCAGAAATAGGGTTATTAATATGGGAAAGGGGTAACCCTACCAACTCAATAAACACAGTCTGGTTATTTCAAAATACAAAACTCAGTTCAATCCCTGGTAGCTTTGGGACAAGGTGCAAGCAATCTACACAGAAGTGCATTATATATATCAGCAATTTAAATAAAACTGAGAAAAATTTAATAAGCAGAAGGGACACCAAGATCATCAAAACAGATTTGGGGGTACTGCCTGCACTAGAAAAAGTCAAGCATTGTTAAAAAAAAAACAGCAGTTCACAGTGGACCGGGACCAAGGCACTGTGTCAGGCCAATCGCGATGAAGCAGAGGTCAGATACAACAAGATGGTTCTCCAGGTCAAAGATTATATCTTCAGACTTAGGGCCTCATTATGACCCTGGCGGGCGGCGGAGGCCGCCCGCCAGGATGCCGCCCTCCATAATACCGCTCCGCGGTCAGAAGACCGCGGAGGGTATTATGAGTTTTTCCCTGGGCTGGCGGGCGGTCTCCAAAAGACCACCCGCCAGCCCAATAATTTGCCCTCTGGCTTAGGGCATGATTTAGAACTTGGCAGAAAAGTTACTCTGTCATACCAGTGACGGATATCCCATCCACTGAAATATAAATCTCATAGGATATAATGGGATTTATATTTTGGCGGATGGGAAATCCATCACTGTTGTGATGGAGAAAGTCATCCACCAAGTTCTGAATCAGGGTCCTAGGGTTCATTACGTGTCCGCCACCTGTGGGGAGGAGACCGCCGTGAAGCTGGACATCTCCCCCTGGGCCTTTTCACAATGTTTCCTCTGGGCTGACCGGCCGAAACCTCCATATTAGGAGGTTTCTGCTGGTCAGCCTGGTGGAAACAGTGCAGCAGCATTCACCTTGGTTTTTTAGGGAGCCAAGAACAATGCTGAGAGGGTGGCCCCAGCACCCTCGGAACGCACACTGTCTCCTGTAGCCAGGGTTACAACCTGGTGGTCGGACTGCTAGGGGTGCAGTGGTACAACCGCCACTGCGAGTTTGGTGGTTGAAAGACCGTAAAACTTTTAAGAAGGCCCTTAGTCTCTTTTTTTGCAAGCTGAAATCCTCATGCTATGTACAGCATACAACTGTAGCCGCCATAGTTACACTAAGTCAAATACTTTTAACGTAAGGTCTAGTGCAACCAGTGTTCAGTATGGCGAACAGCTCAGAGCCAGATGAACCTGATTCTCTTGCCTGCTAAGAGTGCAACCTTGTTGGGCTCCCAGGTCTACCTCAGGGTCTAGTCTTGTGTGGTAAGCTGGGCCTTTTGTTTGAATTAGGAGCCCCTCTGCTTTTGGTGTCCTTAAAGTAGGCAAACAGGAGATTAACTATTTGACCTACTGGAAAGCAGTTCACGTCTCTGGGTTCCCGCTGGAGGTAGGAGTCCTTGCATGAGTCCTCTTCTTCCAGCAGAAGTCAGATGTCCTCTTCCAGCAGGGTCTTTAGGTGCCATGTCCAGAAATGTCCTGAGAAAGTGGTGGTTAAATTACGAGATTTATCCTATGCACTGTCCACTGATTGGTAAAATTTCTGCCATCCAGTCCTAACTATTTCTGTGCAGTCCTCCCATTTCTTTTTTTGCAGCATGTCTTCTTTGTCCTACTGTGAAGTTACCCAGTAAACCCTGTTTCAATGTAGCAGAACCCTTCTCTTTCCATCTAACAGAGTCCAAATTGATTATCTCCATCTTTTGTGACTGGTATCTTGCTATCTAAAAGAATAGGGGAATACCTGTCAGACATCTCCAAGTCAAAATAAGTTGCATGAAGGATGTTGCCAACTTTTTTTGTCTATCCCTACATAGCTAATTTTT
The DNA here is from genome assembly GCF_031143425.1 of Pleurodeles waltl. Taxonomy (NCBI): domain Eukaryota; kingdom Metazoa; phylum Chordata; class Amphibia; order Caudata; family Salamandridae; genus Pleurodeles; species Pleurodeles waltl. The sequence continues at coordinate 930,615,517 of NC_090448.1, read as the reverse complement.
TGTAAATGATCAGCAGTTAACACCTCCTGCTCTTCCTGGTCTCAGAAGCAGGTCATTTTCTTCTCAGCAAGGATCATAAATTAGGGAAGTACATCCCAAATCTAGAGGGATGATGAGCGGCAGAAGAGGTTTTGACCCAATTCTGTCTCAGGGAGCTAAAAGTACATCTTTAGGTTACTTTTCCACTCATGTTAACAAAAGTCTGATTTCATCATTGCATCAGATTTTGAAATTAATTAAAAAAATTACATTCAATGACTTTACTAGCTTTATGAGAGGCAGAGAAAGAAACTTCAATATTTTAATCACACATAGGCCTACCATGCGGATCCTTCTGACTTGCTCATAAAAATTCACATGTGCACTAGTCAACCTTGCACTTCTTTTCCCTGGGCTACTAATCTCTTCCCCCTCCTCGCTGGAATATACACTTGATGAAGTATCCATAGTTTTCTCAGAAACTCTGTTACTATCAGACCTTAGTACTTTGTCTTAATCAATTTTTTTAAGAATTGAATTTAACTACTGAAGAACAATTGGCATTAAGGAATTTGAATCAAGATAAAAGTATTATTAGGGAGCTGATAAAAGTGGTAATATGATGGTGGTGAATTGGAATGATTATGATGAGGAAATTCTGACACAGCTCTTAGGGCCAGATATATCAAAGGGTTTTACCCATTCTGTGTCTATGGGAAAATATGTTCGTACATATGGCCCTTGGATACAATGTATTATAGTAAATTGCCCACTAACTCTATCCCAAATGTCATGAAAGAAATTAATCAGAAACTCAAAATTTGGTTTGATAAGCATTTGCTAAATAATGATGAGCATTTTGTATATGAAAGTTCACAAACCAAGATATCCATGATTATACACACTTCCTAAAATCCATAAAGAATGCCCACTCCCTCCTGGCAGACTGTTATAAATTGGGTATCTGGTTGGCAGAGGTATGCACCCTGTCTAAGCAGAAACCACAATCCTAGTCAGGGTGAGCCAACAAAAAACACCCTAAATTAACCTGTGCTCACCCTGTGGTAGCTTAGCACAGAGCAGTCAGGTTTAACTTAAGTGGAAATGTGTTAAGTATTTGTACAACACTTCAAACAGTTAAACAGTGACACATAAATATACCATGCCTGGTTAGAAAAATAGAACTTAATTTAATGAACACAATATGACAAAATTCCAATAAGTAGAATTTGAGATATGAATTTTTAAAGAATAACTGAATTGTAGTGCTTAAAAGCATGTGGCACCAACTGGAGCAATCTGGTTGTGCTGGACCGTCTCAAATCTGAAGTCAGGCAGACCGTGATGGAGTGCAAGTCGCACACAGGGACCACCCTGAGCCTGCTGAAAAAGTACCTTGTTTGCGACAAAGAAGATGCGAGGAGTAAAGGAAGCAATGCGTCATCATTGATCCTTGGGATGTAAGCAATGCATCAGTTCATGCATCAGCTCCGGGTCATGCAAAGTCTGAGATGGATTGGAAATGGAGGAGATGTTGGAGATGCACTGTACTCAATCCTTGCAGAAGTGGTGATTCATCAGCGTCTATGGAGATTCACCAGTTCTGAGTGTTGCGGTGGTGTCAATGTGGGGATTCTGGTTGAAGCAGCACCATATATCCACTTTCAAGGGACCAGGACTCGATTGGCACCATGTGGCAGGTGAAGACTCACATCTGGTACAGTCCAGGAGCTGTAGGTACTGAGTTGGAAGTCTTTTATGTCACTAAGACTTGAGAAAACAGAAGGAAAGCCAGAAGGCCCTTGCAGTCAGTCTGGTTCTGGGTTCAAGTGATGTAGGTCTAATTCTTCTCAACCACGCAAGGACAGTGGCAGGCAGAAGGTTAGCTAAACAAGAAAGCAGTTCTTCCAGGTTAACAGTCCAGCAGAGTGGCAGTCCTCATAGCAGTACAGCAGTCCTTCGAACTGGGCGAGTATCTACAGGTCCAGAAGTCCCCCAGTGGTGCCTTTGAAGGGGGGTAGACTTCGAAGAAGGGTTTTGAAGTGCACAAAGTCCTCCCCTCCTGCCTTGGCTCCAGACTCACTGCAGGGGGTTAAGCAGTCCTTTATGCAGGTACAGGACACAGCCTCTTCGGGTGGAAGTATCAGCCCCTCCCTCCCTTCTTGCCTAGGATGGCACATCAGGTTATGGCTGGCCCTTCAGTGACATCTAATCTCCCTTTGTCAATGTCTGTTTAGAGGAAATACACAACTCCCAGATTTCACTCACCCCAGACAAGTATTGGAGACAGGCTGCAGGCACACAGGGCTAAGAGCAGGAAAATGCCAACTTTCTAAAAGTGGCATTTTCAAAATTGTGTCAATAAATCTGACTTTATCATTAAAGAGAATTTGTCATTACGATGCCATTAGAACTAAACATGTCAGGTCTACTCCTTTCCAAACAGGAATTACTGCTTATTAAATGTAATAATGAATCCCCAATGTTATACTTTGAGAGGGATAGGCCTCACAGTACTGAAAAACGAATGTGAGAGTTTTTCACTTCCAGGACTTGTAAAACTTAAAAGTATAAGTTGTGTCTTTTAATTACATAGCAACCTGTCCTATGGGCTACCTAGGGCCTACCTTAAGGGTGACATATATACAGTATAATAAAAGGTGAGTTTAAGGCTTGGCAAGGGGTTTTAAATGTAAATGCCAATTCGACATGGCATTGCAACACTGCATTCAGGCTGCAATGGCAGGCCTGCGACATGTTTTAAAGTGCTACTTAAGTGGATGGCTAAAGCAGTGTTGCAGGTGCACTAGTAACATTTAATTTACAGGATCTGGGCACATGTAGTGCACTTTACTAGGGACATATGAGTTAATGAAATTTGCCAATTAGAGGTTTACCAGTCAAGCCATGTTGTAGTGAGATAGCACAGGCACTTTACCACTGATTAGCACTGGTAAAGTGCACAGAGTGCTAAGGCCAACAAAAACAAATTCACATAATCGGACGAAAGCAAGCAAAAAGTTTGGTGGAAGTCCACCCTAAGGCTGACAGGTCTAACGTAGACCAAACATATCAGAAGTAGGCTCATCAACAGAGAGGTTATCTGAATATGCCGATGTATTTCTGAAGCGTATAGTTAGGAATTTACCATCTCACATTCAAACATGCACTAAATTTAATAAATGATATAGTGTGGCAGAAACATATGTTACTAGTGACACTGGATGTTTTTGGACAATAACATGTTTTTGCACTATGATGTATGGTACCAACAGGTTCATGGAACTGTGATGGGTTCTGAATTTGCCCTCTTGTATGCAAACCACTTTATGGGGTATTTCAAAAGTCAGCAAGTCTAGGGCCCAAGCATCACAAAAGGGTGTGACAAAATCCATTACTGGGGCAAGTTTATAGATGATATCCTAATGAAATGGATAATGAGTGAGGATGAACTTGCTTGAATTGAAATGACAATAATATGAGATTTACTCTGACATACAGGATGAACAAGATTACCTTTTTGGATGTGGAATTATATGTAAATGACTGAAAAATTAGAGAGTAGGATGTATCAAAAGAAAACATTTTGTGGTGCATTCTTACACACCTCTAGCTAACATCCACAATCACAGATGAAAGTTATTTCATTAAAGGGCTTGACTAGGGCTTGCGGGAACCTTTTAACAGGCCACAGAAGGTAAGGATAGTGCCTTGTTTTGGCAAACAGTTAACACCCTGTTGTTTGTCAGGGTATGGGCTGACTTAGAATCTTCTATCACCCCCACACAATGGGTAACCCACTTTGGCACAATATTTTCCTGCACTAAAGTAATTGGGACATGACGATCGCCTCCACCAGCCCAATCAACAACTGCTATGGCTTTCACATTGGAGGAAGTAACAAGAGTGATAGACGAAAGCCCAAAGGGAGAGGGCCCTGGACCAGCCGGGGTCCAAATTGACATTTATCATACAAATCAGGCCCTATGGGCCCCACTGTTGACCATAGTCTTAAATGCTGCAAGAGCAAGTTATGCACCCCCATCCAACTCGCTATCACTCATCATTCCGATATTTAAGAAGGGATTGAGGAATGACCCAAAATGTTATTGTCCAATCTCTCTACTCGACTCCTCTACCAAGCTTTTGGGGAGGGCTTGTTAGAGAGATTGGAAACTTGGTAAGTTCTAATTCCAAATATGGGTTTAGGAAAGAGTTTGGGACGGTGGAGCAGGTACTCAATTTAAACCTTTCCATGGGGAAATATACCCTTGCCGAAAAGGTACAATGTACGTATGTTCCATTGATCTAAGCTGTGCCTTTGATCTGGTTAACCACAACAATCTTTTGGTCTGCATGGATAAACTAAGGTCTCCAAGGAAATAATCTCCCTTTTGGCTCATATGTACACTAACATTAGGGCTAAAGTCCATTTTGGAACTGAGGGGGAGATGACCCCTGTTTGAGATAGGGAGAGGAGTAAGGCAGCGATGCGTTTCAGCTCCCTTCCTCTTCTCCCTTTATATAAATGGTGTGGAAAAAGCTTTGCAGGTGCTAGGTGCAGACTGTCCTTGACTCAGGAGGCGCCAAATTCCCATTTTACTCTCTCCTGACAATGCATCTATTTTAGACTTAACTCCAAGAACACTGCAAACTTTGGTGAATACTTTCTCTGACTATATGGAAGAGAAAGGCTTGAAAATCAAAATCGATAAAACTATCACCATGTGTTGTAGCCAACTAAGGGTCAGGCCCTATATCTTCCATATTAAGGGAAACAAGATGCAAGCTACTAAAACCTTCAAATATCTAGGGATACAGTTCTCTTCAAATTTAGATTGGAAACAGTATAAGAAGATGTGTATATTTGATATAACTAGAAATAACAAGGGTATTTTTAGATTTGCTACTAAGTTAAGCTCCAGACCAATCGGAGCAATGCAATCCCTCTATGGTGCTAAAAATATCTTGGCAGTTACTTATGATACAAGTTTTTGGAGGTCGGAGATAATGGAGACTTCTAAATGCCCACTACTAAACCCCAGAATACATTATCCATTGGGAACTAGGTTCGGACTTCCTCATGGACATTTTGGAATGCACTCCCCCTTTATGGCATTGTCTTTGGTGTAAGGAAGAAACACATCTCACCAGATCAATCATTATGGATTGGGACTTGACCTCATCAGTAAGATCCATTAGCTGTAGCAAGTCAAGCATAAGTTGAGGAGCCTAGGAATTACTGATAGGGATCCCAGAGTGCATCCAGACCCCATCATTAGGTATTCCAAAAAAGATCTAAGTATCCATTCATACAGAATTTGCCATGAGAACAGGGCTCAGAGGGACGCTCTGAAGAGATCCGTAGATAGATACCTTTCTCTGAATGAATGGCCCAGATGCAAACAGTACCTCTCGCTTGTACACAATACCCACCACAGATACCTCTTGGCATGCTTCCACCTCCTCATCTTTCACCATATGATCTCATTCCCTAGGAAGGACGGGTGGAGAATCCCTACTCAGAAATGCACTTGTGATAATAAATCTGAACAGTTCACTATGCACATTGTTCTTTTTTGAAGATTTTACTTGGCATATAGGAAATTCTACCTCAAACCACTTTTTTCAAAAGAGAGAATTCTATGCTATCAGGAGGCTTTTAACTTTCTATGCAACCTGAAAGATGCTTCTGTATGTCATCAGGTAGCCCTGTTCTTATCTAAGGTACTTTATACTTTGGATCAACTAACCGTGATGGAAAATGCTCTTATTTGACTTTAGGACTTATGGGGTTAGAGCCCAGGCAACATTATCAAAGGGAAAAAAGCTTTTAGCTGATTTTAGTTATAGGGTTTGAACATTTAGGGGCAGATTTAAGAGCCCCTAGAGCCATATTAGCGCTGCCATAGTGTCATTTTATTACGATAAGGCGGCGCTAAAGTGGCATTTTCCCCACACCATATTTACAAAGTGGCGAAATGCACAGATTGCCCACTTTGTAAACTCTTGGGCCTCATTATGCCTGCACCAGGCACAATGTATGCAAGGGGAGCTTTACCTGTTAGGATGGCCGAAAAAATTGTGCAATTTTTTTGGGGCATTTTTAATGCCTGCTCAGAGCAGGTGCTAAATATATTTATAATGTGCCCCTATGTACTCTGCAGGAATAGCAGCAAAATGTTGGCACTACTCCTGCAGAGTACCTCAATAGCGTAAAAAAAGATGACGCTATTGCCCCCTACGGTGTGCCATGGTGCACTGTATTTTAAACAAGGCGCACACATGCGGGCAGTAGGGGGGCGCTAAGGGGCGCAAGGCAAGTCACACTGCACTGGGTGCAGTGACACTTTTCCTAAATCTGCCCCTTAGTTTTAACTTTTTAATGTAAGGATTTTTTTTTTAATTTGCTAATGAAATGAAGTGCCTGTTTTTATGTTTTATTTTTAGTCTAAACCGAATAAAGCTATTTGAATTGAATCAACGAGAGCTTGAGGAAATTGTAGTGTGAACACGGAACTTTATGATAACATCAATGATATGAAATATAGACTTCTTGCCAGAGGATATGATCAGTGATTACAGGTAGTTGTAAAGTCTTGACATTTTTTCCGACCGTTGGCTATAGGACTCTGAACACTTGGTCACTGCTAATCAGTAACAAAGTGCAGGTGCTCTCCCTACTAAAGTTGGTATGATTGGCCAACATCTAATTGCCCATTTAACTTACCTGTAAGCCCTTTGTACAGTGGTACCCCTATACACAGGGCTGTAAATTGAATGCTACTTGCACCACCCACAGAAGTAGCCTTTCAAACCTGTCTCAGGCCTGCTAGCGCAGGGCCTGGGTGCACAGTTTACTTCCACAGCGTCCTGACATCTAAATGTACTTGCCAGGCCCAGAACTCCCCTTTTTCTACATGGAAGTCACCCCTAAGTTAAGCCCCAGCTACCCCTATGAGCAGGGTGCTATGTATGTAGAAGACAGGACATGTGCCTCGTGGTATGGCCTGTCCTGGTAGTGACAAAAAAACTATTTTGTTTCTCACTGCTGTGAGTGCCTTGCTCATAGGATTGCATTAGAAATGCCCTGCCTTGTGACTAGAGGGTATTGTCTGATTTATGAGGGGTAGCGTAGGTGTGTTTGGTATGGTTGTAATGTTAGTGAGAAATGCTGCTCACTGGTGTAGGTGAATTCGATATTACCATTATAGCAATGCCTCTTCTAGAAAGTGAGCATTTCTCTGTGCTTTTGAATCTGGTGTTTTGCAGCTTGACTCCAATCCACATCTGGGGGAGAGTGACAGCTGGGCTTTGTGCATACTTTTCAGACCACCTGTACACAGGGAGGGTGGAGGTGTCACAGAGGTGCATATGCATAGTGAATGCTCTTCCTGGGATGAGAGAAGGGGAGACGGGGCACATCTGCATTTGTAAAGGCTGTGCCCTGGCCTCACACAAAGGGCTTGTTTACCCTGATTCCTGGAGACTTGTGCTGGAGGATAGAGGGAACATTCCTAGAACCAGTTGGAACTAGTTGGAAACTCTTCTCCCCCTCATTGAAATTGCTTTGCAAAACTGAGTATAAATACAGGGGATCTTTTCCCATAGAGACACACAAGAAATACTCTTGAAGAAATGGACTCAGAATGCTGCTGGAGGGACTCACCAGGAACTGCCTTGGACTGCTGTTGCTTCGCTGACCTGTGACCTGCTGGGTCACTAAGAGAAACTGCTACTGACTGCATCCCCCTTGTGCTGGCCTGTTGTTGGGCCCTGCTGCCCAGTGCTCCATTTGTGTCCCCAGGGGCAACTATCTAAAGTGCAAGGACAGCACTGTGTACAATCTCCTATACTGGAGCATAGTGCCTGACAAATGCTCCTGCTTATTTGCAAAGCGCGGGAGGAGCGCTTCCCTTTGGTCGTTAGATCACATGGAGTAGCGCTCTACTTGGTTCCTGTGTTGTGCTTTGAAAGTGCTTTTACATGTCTCCCAGAGGGAGAAATCATCGCCAGGACACAGGCAAGTTACGAGCATTGGAGGTCTTCCGAAATGCACTGTGTGGAGTGCCCCCAGGGCACGGAAAATAGAGAACAGAGCAAGCGCACTCCTTGCGATGCCCCCGGGGCGATGACCACTGAGCACAGTGCCCCTGGGGCACCAGCAGGCACCTACTTTGGCCTTGAAATTACCACAGTGGCTCGGGACTACAAAGGCCAGATAAGGTGTGGGCAAGTGTGGAGGAGCAGCCCCAGGAGGGAGAGCCCGCGACATCATCGCAGCACTCCCAGAGGAGAGGTGCGAGAGGCAGTCACAGCCACTCTCCCCCTACTGGGCAGAAGGAAAACCTCATTGGAGTTTCCACCCGGCAGGGAGGTTGTACACAGTGCCCACAGACTAGGAAGGGGCACCAAATAAGCAGGACGCAGGGAGGCGAGGGTGAATCCCTCCCCGTTGGTCGCTGAACGGGGAACGAATGCTCCAGCGTTGCTTTGAGGCCATGAGTCTCTCAGGCCACCGCAAGGTTTGGATGAGGCCCCTTTATTTCAACAGTGGGGAGAGACCTCCCCAGGGGTTTGTAGGGGTGCATGTCGCCCCCCCACCCCCAGTCTCATTCAAAGAGCTTGTTGGGTAGGAGGAAAAACCTCAACTGAGGTTCCATCCCCGCAAAGCCGGTTTTAGACTCTTTCTGCACAGAAGGAGCACTCGAGCCCCCCTTTAACTGGCCCCAGGGATTTGGGCCTGTAAATAGGCAGGCAGGGCTTCATGTTTTATGGGCACATAAGGATGCTCCATGATATGGACAGTCATGATGGTACAGTACGATCTATGTTCCTGCTATGGACATTTGTGAGAATTTTTTTACTGTGATCCACGCATTTGTGATGATATGTTTTCATGACTTGACATGTGTTTTCTGATTTTCCTTTCATGGGCATTTATGTTTACTATGACATGTGCATTTCTTTAGTAATGCCTCCCTGACTACTGTTTGTGGTGGCCGAATAATCAGTAACCTATGTGTTCTGTGTGACTATTGCTGGCTTTCGCAGAGTAATAGTACCGTGTAATATCCTGACAACTACTTGGGTAGCAGGGTATTATTGATATGTTGTGTTTGGTCTAATAACGTTGTGTACAACACAGTTTATTTTTATATAACTTGGTGTTGTGTTTCCTTTGTGGTGGGGATAGTGTGTCTTGTGTATTGTGCAAACGCTTACACATTGCCTCTGGATAGGCCTGACTGCTTGTGCCAAGTTACCAAGGGGGTGAGCAGGGGTTTTCTTGGGTGTGTAACTCCCTCGCTCTGACTAGAGTGGGTGTGTTCTGCCTGGCTTAGTTGCACACCCTAGCCAACCAGAAACCCAATTTTTAACAGTCACACTTAGGTGGATACTGGTAAATAGAAATAAGAAAACTATGGTTAATATCATTACACACTATGGTAAGGATGTAGGCAAATGTAGCCATATTTTGCATAAAGATTAGCACATCTCAACACATGATGATTTGATCAAGAATTATATTGCTCTATTCCCTAACATTACATTTCAAAGAAGAAAGACAACCAAGAGTATACTGAGCTCAAGTTACCTTGTAAATCCTAACTCTAGTATATCAGAGGGATTTTGATGTGGTTGATGTACAGTTTCTAAATTGTCTATTGATAATAGAAAAAAGTTTAGCTACAATGGGAGCAAGGAGTACATGAGTGTGAATAACATTACATGCTATACTAAGTATGTGTTTTACATCTTACTATTTAATTGTGGTAAAATATATGCAGCTAGTACAATCAGAACATTACATGAGAAAAGTTTCAAAAACTTGTTGGCTCTAATGAGAGATGAGTTGAGATATCTTATTGTAGTGCACATGGCATTGTGTCAGGCTAGAATCCCACATTTCAATTTCAAATTTGATGGGACTGATATAGTGAAAGCTAACTCTGGGGTGGGGTAACTGAGACCTACATCGGCATCTTCCAGGCCTTACCTTCTCTGGATCTTTAGGTCCCCTCTGTCAGCTGGACGAACTGGCTGTAACCTCAGAGATGAAAAGACATAGGTCTTAAATACTCAGGTCTAATTGTTTTGTTATTTCTACTCCCAAAACAGAACCACCTTGTTAAGTCTGTTTAAATAGAACTAATGTCCTCTTGCTATAGGACTGGGTGTCCCTGTGCACTAATTCTTTCAGTTCTTTTTATACAGGCAGTATTTTTATTGAACAGATCGGGTGCTCTTTATTGTTGCCAGGGCAGTTTTTGAGATAGGGAACATAAAACAGGTCCTGTCAGCCACACATAATAAAGACCCAAATAGCGTTTCCTGAATTATCAACAACCCATTCTTAGTCCCGGTGCGCTCTGTTGTACATGCCCGAGACCATGGCTCTGGGTAAGAGCATGGCAATGTCATCCTGGAGGCCTCTCTCCAAAGTTGCTGCCCACTTCCCCTTAATGTTGGAGTCTGTAGTCATGTCTACCTGGACTCCCGTCTGTCTCTCGAGGTCCTCGCTTCTCCTTTCTTGCCAATCATCCTCGTCTGTTCATTCCACTCACTCCAATTGCAGTGACTCTTCACTGCCACTGCCACATCACAGACCACCTGAAAAACCTGCACTGGCTCCCAGTAAAACAAGAGAATCACCTTCAAACTCTTCACCCACGCTCACAAAGCACTGCACAACACCAGACCAGAATACCTCAACAGACGACTCACTTTCTACACCCCAACCCGGCATCTCTGCTCCTCCGACCTCGCCCTCGCAACCGTCCCACACGTCCGCAGAACTACAACCAGTGGTAGGTCATTCTCCACCTCGCCACCAAAACGTGGAACACTCTTCCCCCCACCTAAGCCAGACCAAAGACCTCCTTACCTTCAGGAAACTTCTCAAGTCGTGGCTGTTCAAGCAGTAGCAGCCCCTCCCACCTTCCCTTCCTCCTCAGTGCCTTGAGACCCTCACGGGTGAGTAGTGCGCTTTACAAATCCCTGATTGATTTATTGATTGATTGATTCAGTCCTGCTGCTATCCTTCACGTTCTCCTCCTTGCTGTGTCCTCTTTTGCTGCTCCGTCCGTCTTCTACTGTCAGTCTCTGCCACCATTTTGTTTAGTGCCGCCCCCTTTAACCGGCTCTGGTACAGTAGCGTCAACCACTGGAAGGCTGATTGGGTGTTTGGCGATGCCTCTTGGGTCTCAATCATGTTCTCTCTCATTCAATAGCGCTGGTTCCTGTCACACAGTGTTTATACTATTTTGCCTTTGGATACCAATTGTATACTTACAAAGAAGGTAAGCGTGGTGCAATGCTGGAGAGAATTATGGGCCTGATTCCGCCCGCCAAGCGGGAACCGCCAGAAGACCGTTCCGCGGTCAAAAGACCGCAGCGGTCATTCTGGGTTTCCCACTGGGCTGGCGGGCGACCGCCAAAAGTCCGCCCGGCAGCCCAGTGGGAAACACCCTTCCCACGAGGAAGCCGGCTCCGAATGGAGCCGGCGGAGTGGGAAGGTGCCACGGGTGCAGTTGCACCCGTCGCGAATTTCAGTGTCTGCAAAGCAGACACTGCAATTCTTTGTGGGGCCCTCTTACGGGGGCCCCTGCAGTGCCCATGCCACTGGCATGGGCACTGCAGGGGCCCCCAGGGGCCCCACAACACCCCATACTGCCATCCTGTTCCTGGCGGGCGACCCGCCAGGAACAGGATGGCGGTATGGGGTGTCAGAATCCCCATGGTGGCGCAGCAAGCTGCGTGGCCATGGGGGATTCCCATGGGCAGCGGAAAGTCGGCGGTACACCGCCGGCTTTCCGCTTCTGGCCGCGGCTGTACCGCCGTGGTCAGAATGCCCGGCGGAGCACCGCCAGCCTGTTGGCGGTGCTACCGCCAACCACCGCCCTGGCGGTATTTACCGCCAGGGTCAGAATGACCCCCTATATCTGCTTGTTGGTCTGGTTTATCTCACAAACACAAGTGCTAATGCAATATTGAAACCATTATGTGGAATGTATATGTAAGCTATCACTGACCAATTGGATAGGAGTTGCTTACATATTCTAATTATCTGCATGACTTGTGAATATTAATTTCACTATAGGGAGATGAACCTGGGTATTGTGGCACATGAGGTTTTTTGGTTTATTCTGTCTTGCCTTTGTTTTTTATATAAGGAGAGGGTTTAACTGACTAAGCATTGGTTTGTAAGGGTCTTCTGTGTTTTTTTCTTTGTTGTTTTTGAGCACTAGGGCTCAGATTCACAAGACTTTCAGACAATGCAACACAGCAGCCCAAAAATGCTGCACTGGATTGCATGACAAGGAGAGAGCAGGAGAGCATCATATCTACAGAGATATGGCTCACTCCTCCCCTCTCCTTAGCTCTGGTGCTGATTTTATCTACTGAGTGCCACACACACACCTTTGCACCATAGTGCAAGGAAGTTCATGTGTGTAGCATAGGTTTTGTACAGGGTGGGTTCCCATCCAGTACAAAATGCTATACTTAGACTGATGAGTTTTTTTCGATTTTACTCTTCCTATTCCAATTGTTAAATAATAAGCAAATCCCAAAAAATCCTAAAGATTTGGACAAGGTGGGCTCACTCACATAATGTGAGATGCCTAATCATCTGCAACTCGTCCCACCCTGGTGAGATGGTACTACCAGGGCAGACTCAAACTCAAGTAGGGCTATCTTGAGGGAGTTCCTAGAAATTATCTATTTGGACATCAAACTCTGGTCCAGGTTCAATTAAAAATATCTAAGGATAAACCACAAAGAAAGTCTTTTATTAGGTGGTATCCTAGATAAGATTAAAAAGACCTGAAAATAGAGGTGTTGTTTTAAGGTAGTCAATTGGGTATTATGCCCAATCCTATTCATTGCTTACCAACATATTTCTGTCCATTCCTATTTAGCCAAAGCGGTCTCGGGCATTCATTAGGGCTAAATACTATAGCCTTCACTAGAAAACATATTTTAGGAAGGTACTGCCAAATTTGGGTATAGTTAGTGGACCACCCTTACAACTGTTTCTTCCATACTATTTATACTGTTAGGCCCCTTAAAAAATCAAGAGAAACATAAAGAAAAGGAAGAGGAACATGGCTGAATTATTAGACCCATCACAGTCCCACACTCTGGTAATTATTAATCTAACCCCTATTCCTTCTATAAGGGGTTCATAATGGTAATGATCAATTTCCAATTGATAGTGGCATGCATGCTTTAGAAGACACACAAACATGCATAGCACAAGTGACACAAACAACACGTGATTAAAAGTAAATATGAAATTGACGGATAATATATCATATATATGTTATATCGAACGCAAATTCAATACCTATTCTTTTTTAGCTATTCTCCTCATGGTCTGTTCCAGGGAGGCGTCTCCTGTAGTCAAACACTAGGTATAAGGCCAAAGTTGATTTCAGGGAACAAACCTACTCTGGTCTCATTAAATTCCAGTCTTTTAATAGTGCAGCCAGTGTTGAATATGCCATGGTACTCCCCCTATCCATCTTTTGTGATCTTTTAACAATCTCAGGAACACCCATCATATCCACTAAAGGAGACAGGCATCCTAGAAGTGCTCAATTAACAAGGTAAAATGCTGTTAGTCATATTATGATAAGAGAGTGCCGCTACAGAGAGATAAAACAATATTTTACCCCTATTGCGCTCCTCCCCCCTTTTTGTTTTAGTTTTTTGGGTATAGTGCACTTCCTTTGTCAAGGAGAGGCACCCTACAATAACCTGTTCTCATCTCCTGAAACAGCCGAATGGGAGAGAATGGCAGTGGCAAATTGTCAGCTTTTAACTGTGCCAGCAGGAGATTGTACCACCCAAACAACGCTCCACGCTTTGTGGAGAACTGTCCGGATTGGTTAGTTGTTAGCCTACTCTGAACAGGCCCAACAGCTACTGCGAAGGAGGGAAGCTGTATTCTAAACCCTGCCCTCCGTGGTGTGCGGTATATGCCCTTCGCACTATTATCTCTGGACCTTGTAGTCCTGCCCTCCCTCAGAATCTCAGGAGACCAAAATATAAATTGTCAAAAAAACTTAATTCATGTACACATCAAGGGAAATGTTGTTCTAAATGTGGATACTCAAATGTATAAATGTATATACAAGCCAAATTAAAGGCCAACCTTGATTTATCTCACCAATACTGTACACCTAGCTGCGCCATTCATGCAAGTATTTACTCTGCCCCCTGGACTCTGTAGTCTGGATAAACCAAAAGACAGAGCTTGATTTCATTCATCTTGCAGGGCCGCCATTCAAGTTTTTTTATTAGGTCCTTCTTACAGTGTGGACTCATAGCGCACTGTTTCTTTATCTAAAGCCCTCGTATTCCTTATTATTACTTTGTCACAGGTGGGATTGATCACTGTAAAAAGGTTTTTTATGGTTTTTTTTAAAAAAGACACAAGCTTTTAATCATATTCTTATGACAAGCAGTATTTAACAGTATGTCACCCACCCTTGTTTAAGCCATTAATTGTTCCTCCAAATTTTTAGGATTTTTTAGGATTGCTTATCATTTAACTCTAGACTAGGAAGAGTATCATCTAAAAGAACTCCTAAAATAAGGGAGGGTGAGTGATAAAAGGTGGGCTACATGCAATTTTGTGTTTCCTGACCAATGTCAATTGACCTCCAAAGGCATGGCCAATCTTTACTGAGGGAGTAGCATTCCTTCCAATAACCATAAACCCATCAATTGAGGAGCTTTCCTGCAGTGAAATCTCTTGCAACATTAGGATCGAGTACTCATATAAAATGTGCTTGTAGGTGGATGATATGCTAGGAGCATTAAGGGGGTGATTCTAACCCTGACGGGCGGCGGAGGCCGCCCGCCAGAGTTCCCCCCTCCAGAACACCGCTCCGCGGTCATAAGACCGCTGCAGTGATTCTGGCTTTTGCACTGGGCTGGCGGGCGGCCGCCAAAAGGCCGCCCGCCAGCCCAGTGCAAAAGAGCCTTCCCACGAGGACGCCGGCTCAGAATTGAGCCGGCGGAGTGGGAAGGTGCGACGGGTGCAGTGGCACCCGTCGCGTATTTCAGTGTCTGCAAAGCAGACACTGAAATACAAAGTGGGGCCCTCTTACGGGGGCCCCTGCAGTGCCCATGCCATTGGCATGGGCACTGCAGGGGCCCCCAGGGGCCCCACGACAACCCATACTGCCATCCTGTTCCTGGCGGGAGAGCCGCCAGGAACAGGATGGCGGTATGGGCTGTCAGAATCCCCATGGCGGCGCAGCGAGCTGCGCCGCCATGGAGGATTCTAAAGGGCAGCAGAAAACCGGCGGGAGACCGCCGGTTTTCCGCATCTGACCACGGCCAAACCGCCGCGGTCAGAATGCCCTGCGGGGCACCGCCAGCCTGTTGGCGGTGCTCCCGCCAACCCTGGCCCCGGCGGTCCATGACCGCCGGGGTCAGAATGACCCCCTAAATCTATTTATGTTCCAGACTATGGGTGGGCAGAATATTCCATTCTGTCCACGGGATTGGTGGAACTTTGGTGACTTGATGTTACACTTGTAACGTGGATATCCAGACAAATACAGGCAATCACCTTGTGGTGGAATTTTTTCTCACGCACAGACACCAGTCAGTAAGTTGGCAAGCGCGAGCTTGATTTGGCACCCTCCAGCATGATTTCTGGTCGCTTGAAGGACATCCAGTGGGATTTTTCTACTGCGGCGGTCACAACCATTTGCAATCAGAAGGCTGCCTCTCAAGTGGAAAATATACTTGAGCGGCAGCAAAATCAACTCAAATAGCTGTGCACTGTGGTGCCCTATGTGGTGGGTTCATGCAGATTTTTCAGCATGGAACATGCTATTGGCACTGAAATTACAGAATAAACAGCGCAATGTGCCCTTTTTCTCCCAGTGACAGATTTTCACAGAATCTCACAGAGTTGTTATGCAACTCTGCAGAATTCTGGCAAATCAAATTCCGCAAGTTTTGTTCACCATTATTCCAGACCAAAATCTTTGTTTGCTGCGGTCGCCCAGACACCTAGTTAAAATTAGGCTCACAACCACTACCTCTGCCACTACAACTTCTCAAAATATCTACATCCTAATTATACCATAGCTGTGACACATGCTGGGTATTTCTCCTTCCTGCTTTGTCACTTGTAAATTTTACAGATATTATACAATTAGATAGTTTCCCTGTCTCATATTCACGTAAGTTAGCCCTCTCAGGCTATTGCTTTGGCAGATGGGATTGCTCAATCTGGTTAGGGAAAAGCTCCCCATGACTCTTAAGTACAGGGAGAATAAGCAAAACTGGTGTTTATATTTGCAACACTTATAGTGAGTTTTGAGTTTTCAAGTGTAACTGGGCCCTCACTGAACTCTGCACCATGTCACATTAGATCAGTATTTTTCTTCTCAATTACTTTTGCAGCCACTATATTTGAGCAAAAGTCAACCCTAGACACGTCTCCCTCTTTAGTTTTGCCCACTAGGTCCAAGTCACCAGAATCAATTTCTTTCAGTGTGGGAATCAGTTTTATGACGGTCAGGAGCTTGGAACGGTTTAAAGAGTATATTTTTTTATGTTATTTTCCCTTCTTTCTTACTTTATAAAAGATGGTCTTAATGGGCTACCCCATGGTTTGAAGATCTTGTTTCAGAGAATTAATTCCAAAATGATTATGAGACCTACTTCATCATCCTCAGTCTCTAATAGAATTGAAATGCCTTTGGTTCCTCTAGGTTGCCTTTGCTGGCTTGGTTACATGATTCTGAGAGGTTATACCATGTGCGACTGTCATATTCACCTCATAAGATTTCTTATGATTCTTGTGGACAACAATTTGATTTATCTAAAACCTGTGGAAGGTCTGTTAAATTAGAACCCTTTATCGACTTCCCCTGGGACTAAAGAGTGAGGACTCTAGCTTTTCCACGACCATGATAAAGTATAGTGAACTGAGATAAGACCCTACTTTTCGCACACAACCTGCCACAGCAATAAGTCAATCCAGGGACCCGGGAAACATACATTGTGCAATTTTGTAGGAGTTAAAAAAAAGAAGGCATAATAGAGTCCCTTAGCTCATGGTTAGTGTTGTGTTTGATGTGACTTATCTGGTATATGGGTTTTTTGTACCTTACTTACGCCACTGTCAAGCATTGATTTGACGCTTTCAAGGAGATCTATCTGCTTGGCCTGCTGTGTGTGCAAAATAACTTAGGATTTAGGCATGCCCTGAAATGTTGTTTCATTAAAGTTAGCAGGTTTAGCACAGAAAACTTGGGGGTGCCTTCTAATGAGTTAAGAAAGGAAACGTCAGTCTAAGGTGTGTACACTGCATCAGGGTCCACACACTGAGATGGCACCTCAGGCAAAGCAACATTCTAAGCCACCTGACAAGTGGTACTCATCCCCATCCGTGGAGAGAAATACAAGAGGGGAGGACAGACAGCTTGATAGTTTCTGTCATCCCAAATAACCCCCATTGATATAGATATTGACCTCTGAGCTATATTGCCACAGACTACAGATTGGCACACTGTTATCTGGACATTCACACAAAGTAACAATAGGCGACAGGTCAAAATTATTACCACCATCCCCTTGGTTGAGTGATTGTGGCAAAGGCGAATAAAAAATCATACGTCATTATTTAACATTTCAATGTTTGTGACATTAGCAATATGAGGTAGAACTTTAGGTGGGACCATAGCTAAGCCTGGCCCCTGATTCATACACTGGACCTCAGTAACTGAATGATTTTCATTGGAAGGCAGTGGCAAATTGAGGTTCCTGGATAGTTTTGAGCTCTTGGATGCATTGAAATGCTTTGTGACAAAGTCCTGTAGGGAGCTAGACAGGCTCAAATAACTTTCTTTTTCCTGATCTAGCTCCTTCTTCTTTTGGTCCTTTGGCTCTTTAATCTCCTTTAGCTCCTTCGGCTTCCCAGCCTCAACCTGACTTAGAATGGCCAAACCTGCTTCAATTCTGAATTTTGTGTCATTCTCTCCTTTTGCTTTAATTGCTCCATTAGCTTTATGCACTCTACCATTTAGGCCATTTAATCCTAATTGGGTGTTGGTGACAACAGTATGTCTTCATCTAACCCACAGATAGTGTCAGAAGCCCAGAGTTTTTTTGGCCCATGTTACACACTCTGTTTTTTGGGTGGTATTATTTGGGTAAAAGATACTCTGTTCCTTAATGTACTACTGCTACACTATGATCTTGACCAGAGACCTGATGAACTCTAGCAAGGATTCAAATGGATTGAAGATGCAAGGGATAAAAGTACACTCATAAGGATGGAGTGAGAGCCCTTTTCCTCATTTTGCCTAGTTCTTCTCAGACTCAGTATGGGACCTCTATTAAAGCAAGGTCTCAAGCTTGATGTACTATAAAAAAGTAATGAAGGTAGGAGGGCACCCATGAACACAAACTACATCAGCCACTATGCTGGACACCTCTACACCCATTTGAGGCAAAATCTACTGCTGCTGCCATCTGACTGTCACAGCTCAAGCCCTTTGATGTATAGGACAAAGAGCCAAATAGAGGCCACCGTGCTAAATCATGGACTAATCCCAGGATCATTCCAAGGTGAGGTGAACTAGGAGGTGTGTAATGATCCCTTTTCACCAACTAACCAAGGACCACTTGACACTGGAGTCCACTTTCCACTTTCCACTTTTCTTTTACTTGGCCTTGGGTCCTACCACGCACTGTGTAGTTCTCAGAGCACCAGTTGCCAACTACCAAGTGCCAAATACCCTCTCTGTCCACTCTACCACACCACAAACCCAGTAGGGGGAGCCCCAAAACTGGGTACCGCAAAGTACAGTCAATCACTCAGGTCCCATTGTTCTGCAGTGCAGTACTCAATTCCACAAAACTGCTGACCTCAGGCCTGAAAAATAAGGCTACAAGAAATGTCTACCAGCATGCTAGTGTTCCTACTCTTCTCTCCTCTACTTTTCCAGTCCTAAAGAGCTGCAAGAATCACTGCTCAAATGCAGCTGTCTGTGAACATGTGAATGAATACTCAAAAGGCGGCCTCCCTGCTGTTCCTTGCCACTAGTCACCACCTTGTAGCTCTGCTCCACTTGTAGCTCCACTCCTTCCTGCGAGTGGATGCTCTGCATGCCTACCCCGTGACTGCAGCTTTTTACCTGTTACAGTTTCTGCCTTGTGACCACCTTCTCTGCCTCTTGCCTCTTTTAAAAGATTTTTGGTTAAAGTAAATCTACAGAAATGTTGTCAATATGCACTCAACAACTACCGGTACAACATGGAAGATGTAAAATTGTACTTTGCTTTTGTAGAGATTGTAGAGCATAAATGCTTTCAGATTTCACTATGATACCTAAAACACTTTAGGAATATTCTGGATTGTAATTTAATCATGCATAGATTAATAGACATGGAACCCTGTACTACTACAAAAAACTAAAATATTTTTAAATGTCTCTCTCTGTGTCAGCTGTCAGCCAAGAGATGTGGCATGTGAGTTTGACCAGTCTTACAGTATCAGAGACTACGATGAAGGAACATGGCACATTATTCTTGTAGAGGATATGTGGATTATGCCTGGTCTGCAGGACTCATACCAAAGCATAGGTAAAGCATCAATAAGTTCACATTGAAAATGAAGCAAAGGGAGCAAGATAGGAGATTGAATTCCTCATACAAACTAGTGCAAAAAAAAACAACATATTCTTGGCATAACAAAAGCCTGCACCAGAAAATATGTGTAATAGAAGCAGGAGTGATGACAGGGGACAGGTGCAGTGTTTGACACAAGGGAGTTGTTATAATCTGCTATGCTTGTAATGCATTCTGTGCACATCTCCATTATTCTCTGCTCTGCTCAGCCACTGTATGATTGTCTGATGCCATAGAATGTTGGTGAGTGACTGGAGGTGTTGCTCGAATGAGGATTTACCTTAAAAAAAATGAAAGACAAGAGGTGTTTGGCAAAACAAGAACCGTTGGTTCAATTAAATGCAGAGGCCAGAAGAACGCAGTGCAGAGTCAGGATCTGATGACTGTCTCTCAAAGTTACAAAGTTCTGAGCATCCTTATATGCAATTCGTGAAGGGTTATAAAACAGTTCTATATATTATTTGCACAAAGGGATCTGGGCTTAGTCACAGAGTTGTAAATCTTACCATCTAATAAAGAGCGTGGGTGGGTCTCAATACTGCATGGAAATATTGCGGGCCAATAGGTAACATGTCCAGATGTCTGGCATAAGGAGCACATGATCACTGCATACTTTGTGTGTGTTGTGTTCTGATTGGCTGAGTGTCCCTAGATTTGTGCAACATCTAATTTTATGGTGTTTTGGGAACGCGCACCTCTCCGGCCAAGAGTGTTTTATTGGGGGCCAATCTCCAATGACTATTGTGGTGTCACTGCCTGTCTGAGAGATGGATTTTGGTTTTCTTGTTTGCACATTTGCCTAGGGCCTACATGTCAACCCACCTGTGATCTATCATTCTGTTGCTTCAGGCCTAGATCGCAGGGCTTGCCTGACCACGTCTTTCCGATTCGGGGTTGATGAGGAGGTCACATTGGGTGGAATCGACAACAGTGATGCCAGTTTGTTGCGCACACATCATGTCGTAATTTGCGTCATATTTATCTCTTTAAACAGAGGAGTGTGACAGTTATAGAGAGTGGGCTGAGTAGGAAGGATGCTGCTTCTGGTGGGGTTTCCTTATTGAGTAACTTGTAACCTATCCTGTAACCTTTTAAGTAAATCTATCCTACATGACCTGGCTACCTGACGCCTACTTACAAAGGAATGATCATTGATTACAACACTGGTGATGATCTAGAAATGAACCTACATGTAAGGAAACTCGTGAAACAAAGAACTGAAGGAACATTGAAGACGCAGGAGAAGAAAAAAGTTGCCTGAAGATGAAAAGACACAGTGAACCACACCTGTGTCTTTCCCATCAGACAGCCTGCAGACTGAGAGGGTGGTGCAGACTGAGAGGGTGGTCTGCTTAACTAAACAAAGATAATCGAAGACACTCTCAAGCAGGCACTGTTTTTGAGCCAGGCCTGCTGTTCATGGTAGGAATTTTGTCAGATGCAGATTTGATTGGTTTGATATTAAACACACTAGAAATACTGAAGAAGTGGCCTGCTGAACTTCAGATGCACACAGTTGGACAAAATACAGAGTTGATCTAATCTGTGGAGTGGAGTGGTTTGCAGTCAGCACGTCTGGTAGGATAGGTATTGTATACATTTGTGACATTCAACTAGGCACCTAAAGAACTGTAATGTGTCTTTAGATATTGGATTTACGCCCAAGGTATTGTGTGTAGTTCGGGTAAGATGTTGCTTACCATAGTGGAGAACTTGTGTTGCCTGCAATGGTTATTTTTTTATGTCATGCTGATATTGATGCCACATATACTGTAATGGATTCTATGTGGCATATTTGAGGGAGGCATCACTCTCCATTGTGGAGTACTTTGGGTTTGCCATTTTTTTCCAAAACAAATGTCATGCTATATTTGCTGCCCCAGTATATGTTTTCAATTGTGCCACTTTGAGTGGAGTTGTCAGGAGAATGTTTCAAATATGTGTTACATGCATTGTAATGCTGAATGGTTACATATTATGTCTAGTTGTATTATGACAATTTTGTTCAATGATATACTGAGTTTTACTAATGATGTCTGTTGCCAAAACTATTTTTCAAGTCTGCATTTGTGATCCTGTAAGAGTATGCAGGAGTTTTGGTGAGTGGAAGTGACTATGATTGTGTCTGTGTTTTGTGTTCCTGGTTCTGTGAATGGTTACACAGTAGATGGTGAGTGTATGAAATGTGACCTTGGCCCTGCAAGAGTGCGCAGTAGAAGGTGTCCATGTTTTGCTCGCATATGATAAACGTATTGTGCCATTTAGGTCTCTGGTCCTGTGAGAGTATGCAGTAAAGGGTGAGTGTTCCTAAGCCTGCAAGAGTAGTCAGCACAATGTGAATGTGTAGTGCTAGACCATTGCTAAGTTCACAAGATGCCCTGTTGTTTGGAATGATTGTGGGTTTAAAAAGACCAGTTGCTAAATTCACAAAATGTACTGCTGGTTGGGGTTGGTGTGGGTTGACAGAGAGTCATTGCTAAGTTTATAGGATACCCACTGTTCTGGAATTTAATGTGGGTTGAAAGAGACCTATTTGCTAAATTCATGAGGTTCTCTCTTGCCATAGATTTGATGAGGATTGAAAGATACCCATTGCAAATTTCTAGATTGAGGGTTGAAAGACACCTTTGTCTACTGCTATAGTGAGGGTTGAAAGACACCTTTCGTGCTACGCACAGTTTGCCCTGTTCTGGGTTGAGTGAGGGTTTAAAGATACCCATTTTATGATTGTGTGTTTCATTTGATTGTTTCTGCCTGGTTGAGTAATAGGTGAGGTGTTATGGGCCCAGTGGACCTGTTTATGGATGCGCTTGTGGATCGGGTCAGATGTGACCACTGTGGGACTAATTTTATAGGGTTGAATAATTTATAGGACTTATCCAAGCTAGGTTCTCTTACGTCTTCTGCTTTCATTTTATTATTTTCTATCTTACATTTCCTGTTTGCACTTTATTATTTTCTAAATCAAGGAGATGTGTTATCTGCTTGTAATACCTTATGTGCACACCTCCGTTGTTTTCTGCTCTGCTCAGCCAGTGTATGATGTCCTGGAATGTTGGTGAGTGACTAGAGAAGTGTGACAATCAGAGAGAGTGGGCTGTGCAGAGAGGATGCTATTCCTGGTGGGTTTTCCTTATTAAGTAACATGTCACTTATCCTGCAACATATTAAATAAATCTCCAACCTCTATCCTACATAAACTGGCTACCTGACTCCTACTTACAAAGGAAGTATCATTGATTACAAAAGTAATGTTGCTATCTAGTGTCCTAGTAAATAGTCATTGAGCATTTGTGAGGTAGAGCACAATGTATTCTTTGAACTTTTTAGATACAATGATGCAAATCTCACAAGGTTGGTCAAGCTTCTTTACAGGGGACAGCTACACCACATGCAGTAGTAGTGTAAGGTGGATTGCTTCTGTGCTGAAAGAGGGATACTTTCAGAGGTGATTTACTCTAGGGCCGATACTGTCTATCAATGACCCTGAAAAAGAGACATATGGCGTCACTGAGAAGTTTGGAAAAATGGGTGAACTACTGGAGATTGGTAATTCTTGTTCATCACCAAATGTATGGCTTCCCCGGAGAGCTGGGGTTATCTCTATTACTGAAAATGTTTCACTGCCCCTGTACTGGCTGTGGAGAAGCTGGCATTGTAGCATTGAAAGACCTACATATTTAGAACTGGCATGCCCACACATATTTTTCCTGCCTGGGTCCAACACATGAGACGTGGTGCAACCAGGAAATGAAAATCATTAATGGCGCTCACGCATAAAGTAAATTTCCAGTACACGTGGGCCAATTTTATTTGTGTTACATAAACTCACCCTCTACTTTACAGATTTGTTTTTGAGATAGTAAAAACGTGTTGAAAGGCTGCCATAAAATGGGGGAATTCATTTTTGTAAACAAACCCATGACGCATTGTTGGAGCTGGTTCAACAGTTCCCACCAAATTGAAGGTTAGTTTAATTTATTCATGGTTTGCATGTGCTTGTTGACATGTAATTTACAAGTCACTGAAAAACTTTCAATCTGCTGACAATTCAAAGCAAGAACCTCAATATCCATTCTCTTACTCAAGTCTGAATTGGAAAAGTTTACAGCTTGTCACAAATAACATGACATCTACCTCCTATGCAGCAATAGACAAACATCTATAACCCAGAGGCTGCTATTGAAGTCAAAGATGTCCTTGTTGCATGTCCCACATGGTAAGAGTTAAAAATGCCCAATGTGGTAGAAAATACAGAGTTCTGCCAAGCAACATAAACATGGGTCTTATGTCAAATCCAACACCCAACATTCCTGGTTCAATAACGTTTTGACAGCTATAAGGCGAAGACTTAACTCTGAAATCCCATTTGGTCGCTCCAGATGTGGATAAGAGTCCCTTGGACAATCATGTGAAATGTTGCTCAGGGTGATAAAAAGACAAGAAAATATACACCTTCCTCATGCCGATATAAAAGCCTACCTTATGTATATAACACTTAATTTGATCGCACTGATGCTCAAAGTTATGTCTAGGTAAGAAATGCACTCCGACAAAAAGAAGGGTGTTAATAGAATGGTAACCAGCTATAATACCAAAATATTCTGTAGATAGTCATAAACTGAACACTGCTGAACAAGAGGAATAAGTCATGTTTAATTATTTACAATCAGTTAATGTAAAGGTACATGCACAATATGAGCCTCTATTAGGATTTCGAGGACCACTTCGTCATGAGTCCAGCCGTTTCTCGGTTATTGCTTTCCTACTAGTGGCCAGGGAGGGGTCCTGGCAGTTTGATCTTCCATTTAAGTATTTAAAAAGTCTATTGCGTTAGTGACTATGGCCCTCATTATGAATATGGTGGTAAACACCGCCCTGCCGGCGGTGGCAGCATCTACCGCCAACAGGCTGGCGGTCCAGACCGCCAAATAATGAAGCACATGAGAAACAGCCAGCGTGAAGTCCACACACCACCAGCATAGGAGTGTCAACAGCGACGGAAGAGGCCACCCACAGGCCGACGAAAAGGCCCCACCCCTCCAACAAAAATGAAGCACATGACCGCAGGCAGTTCCAGGACAGGAACCATGGAACCGAACCAAATAAAAGGAGACACTCACCGTAGGCACACACAACACACCGAAGCAGAAATGGAGAGAGATTTGCAAATAATGCCAGTCCTGCTCCTTGCAATATACCTCCATAACCGTGACCACCGACGAAGATGACGATGGTAAGTACTGCAATCTAGTAAACAAGAACAAAGAGCACAGTTACAAACCTAATCACTCCACCCACCCTGCAACGTACCACCAACCCCTCACACCTTCAGAAGCCATAAACACCAGAACAAGTGGTACTTACCCGACCCAAGGCTAATACAACCTGGCCAAAGTACACACATGTGCACACCACACCCCCACGATGAAACGATGAACCACGTCTCCAGATTGTGCCAACAGCAACACTGAGCACACAAACTTTAATAATTAAAGAAAAAATGCAATGTCCAAATAAGGCCATTGGTCAGTCCATGTGTAACAGGCTGACGGGCCCAAATGGTCCAAACTTGACTCCCACATGTGCACATGGTACTACTCCATAAAGGGCCATCAATGGGGCAGCCAGGCACCACAGGGAACAGGGGCAGGAGGTGGCGGGGTGGGGACTTACGTCTGGGAGTGGGGGCTTGGGCGTATGTTTGGGAGGTGGAGGGGGTTTGGGGTTGCCCTTGGAAGGTGGGGGAGTGGGCTTGGGCCGGGGGGTGGCAGATGGACCTGGGCCAGCATGGGGCTTCTTCCTCTCTGGGGAAGGGGCACGGGAATGGAAAGGGCAGACTGGGGTGGACTTTGACGTGGAAGGAGTGGACAGGGTAAGGAGGTGGGCACGTTTAGGGACGAGACGGGGTGGGCCAGTGGGTTCAAACAGGTCCTCACAGGGCAGGAAACGTTTTTGAGGGGTAGTTGGGGTGGACATGGAGGAAGGTGTTGGAGTGGAGGTAGAGGGAGTGCTTGTAACTGGTGTAGATGTGCTGGACGTGGATGCAGGTGCCTGTGCAGTATGCTGAGGTGTGGTGGATGTGTGTTGTGTGGGTGTCTGGGAATGTTTGAGTGTTTTGGGAGGAGGGGGCAGGACACAGTGGGACAAGACAGGCTGCCCATGTAAATGGATGTTGTCTGGGTGTCTGCAGGTCTGGTGAGTGTGCTGCATGTGACAGTCAATGTTGTTGTGGTGAATGTAGGCATGGTGTCTGGGGTGCATGACTGTATGTCTGATGGTGTGGTGACTGCAAGAATGGGATCAGCAACAGTGACTGACGGTGCAGTGCTTGTAGATGTGCATGTTGAGATGACAGACAGGAAGGCGGGAGAGGTGGACACAATGGGGGAAGTGGATGTTGTTGTGTGTGCCTTTGTATGTTGGCTGTGTGTATGCAGTGGTGGGAAGTGTGGTACTTTGTTTCTGTGTGTGCTTCTTGTGTGTTGAGGTGTGTGCATGACTGTGTGAAAGTGTGCTTGGGATAGGTGAAGGAAGTGGGGTGCTGGGTGGGGTAGAGGTGGTTGGAGGGGTGACGGAAAGACCAGGGACATTGGCTGCCATCAAAGAGGTGGCCAGAGCCTGCAAAGATCTCTGTAGGCCAGACATGGCACAGTGAATGCCTTCCAGGTGGGCACTGCATTGTTGCATCTGGGATGCTAGCCCCTGGATAGCATTCACGATGGTTGTCTGCCCTACAGAGACGGTCCTCAGGAGGTCAATAGCCTCCTCCGTGAGGGTAGAAGGGCTGAGTGGGGCTGGAGATGAGGTGGCTCGGGCGAAGGAGACGCCCACCCTTCTGGGTGAGTGGGCACAGGCAACTGGGTGGGGAGCAACAGGGAGGGCGGTGATGGTATGGGGTGGCCGAAGATGACACAGAATGGGTGGGCCCACTAGGGTCTGCCACCACCAGGGAGCACCTATTGGAGGAGGTATCAGAGTCACTACTGCCAGTGGTAGGTGCATCCCCTGTAGTACTCCCCTCTCCCTCCAACCCACTGGTCCCCTTGGCGTCGGTACACTCTGCATCCTTGGAACTGTGGGCTGGTAAATCCTCACTTGCCGGTGCCACTGCTCCCTCACCAAATGATGCTGATGTACACAAAGAACACAAGAGCATAGGGGTGGGGAGACAAAACATGAGATAAATCTGTAAATACTTGAATTGATGTACATACTTGGTGCACACACACTCCCACCCAGCTTACACACCTACACGCAGCACCTACAACAGATCTCATGACTATGCCCCTGACTAGTGGCCACTACCCCAGCGTACAACTCATTTCCCACATGACACAAGGACCTGAGGAACTGTTAGACCTGCCCAAATCATCTCCATGCCCATGGGGGTCAGGACTGCTGGTAGACACCTGTTAGGGTTCCTGGCCCCAGACAGTATACATACATCAGCACCCCTGGCATCCATCAGAGAGGCATGAAACGGTGTTGGTACTCACCCCCTTGTGGCTGCTGTGCAGCCTTCAAGGGCCCATCCAAATCTGGATATGCCACCACCAGAATGCGGCACATTAGGGGGGTTAAGGGTCCGACAGGCACCCCTTACTCATTGGCAGGTCTTCCTGGCCCAGCGCCGCAGGTCCTCCCACCGCTTCCTGCAGTGGGTGCTCTGCCGGTTGATGGGTGCTGACCTGTATAGGAAAAAAACAGAAAAGAAAAACAGAGTTCATGAAATGTCCACATGATACAGCTGACTATACGTCCCCTATGGGATGGACACTTCACAAGATAATTTCACCACCTCACTCAGAGTACTTGCCACACATTCTATGCCTGTGCAGTTTCATATTGACCACACATGCATACAGGCATTTGCCACCATCACACACATCCATGCAGGGGCAACCGCCTACTCACCTTCTCCTCTGGTCCCCCTTATAACTTGGCATTCAGGGGTAGGACCCGGTCCACCAGTGTTTCCAGCTCCTCTGTGATGAAGGCTGGGTCCCTTTCCCCTGTGACTCGTGCCATTTGAGTAACCAGAGTCAGGACACAGCAGCACACTCAGTAGAGTACTTCCATGCACTGGATCTGGGAGTCAAGTGAAATCAGGGTAACAATATGGCGTACGCTCCGCGGCGGTGAGCACCGTCATCGGCGGCGGCAATCATGATAGGCCTTGGTTCCCCATAGACAACCATGTTAACCAACAACCACCAGCGGTATGAGGCCACTTCAACTCCTACATATCTGGATTGCAGGAGGCTGCCATTTTGCTAGCACCACGTAAATAGTTCATGGTCAGGGGCCCCATTCAGGCCCTATGAATCCTAGCACTTAGTCGCCTGCCCACATGAGTGTCTGTTCCTCACATCAGTCCTGAGATATCACTGCATACATGTCCCTATTGTAGTACATCATACATCACTTGTGTGTAAGCTACATATTGTGCAGCAGTTGTTCCTACACAACATGTTTTGCATGTGTATGTATGTCCCTCATATGTGTTCTTTCCTCCCCATAGGTACAGACCCATGTGGTGAGGGAGGGCCCCATTTGTGTACAGACCTCTTGTTGATTTGGATACCATGGTGGAACATCACATCATTGTCACCTATAGACTCAATCGTACAGCAATTCATGACCTATGTGGATTACTGGTTCCTGTACTGAGACCGGCTAATCGGAATCAGCATGCCATCCCTACTGAAGTGCAAGTGCTCTCTGTACTCCATTTTTTGGCTCATTTCAGCTGACAATGGGCATAGGTGCAGGGTTCTCAGAGCCAATGTTTAGCCTCATCCTTTCCAAATTCCTGGATGCATTTGTAAAACACCTACAGACATATGTCAAGTTTCCCCAAAGGGCTGAACTCCCTGCCATCAAGTCTGACTTTTATGCCTTTGCTAACATTCCCCATGTGATAGGTGCCATTGATGGCACCCACATAGCCTTCATCCCCACAAGAGTGAATTAACAGTTGTACAGGAACAGAAATAACTTCCACTCTATGAACATACAATTGGTGTGTACGGCTGACCAGTACATTTCACATGTGAATGCCATGTTTCCAGGATCAGTTCATGATTCCTTTGTCCTGAGGAACAGCAGTGTGCCACATATGATGGAACAACTACAAGGGGACAGAGGATGGCTCATAGGTGAGTGTGTATTACACTGCATCGGTACATAGCTGACAGCCAGGCAGTCTGCAAGTAATGGCAGTTTGTTACAGTCCTGTTTCAACCATTTCTTGCAGGTGATTCTGGCTACTCCAACATGCAATGCCTCCTGACACCTGTGAGGCCCATGGACGTACTAGGAGGGTGATTGAGTGCACTATAGGTCTCCTGAAGGTTATAATCCTTAGCCTCCATCTCTCTGGGGGTTCCCTGTGCTATGGCCCTGAGAAGGTGTGTAGAATAGTGGTGGCCTGCTGCATGCTGCACAACGTGGCTGTGAGGAGAGCTATCCCCCTACTAGAGGCGGAGGGTGCTGTACTTCCAGACCTGCTACCTCAGAGAATGGATGAGAGTGATGGTGAGGATGAAGAGGGGGAAGATGTTCACTCCAGGAACCAGCTGATCCAACTATACTTCCAGTGACTATGAGGTACTGTTCACTGATGTTGTCTGCACTGCATTATGTCTTGCTGAATTATGTTTTTGATGATATGAGGTCTGTAGTCATTGACACTGCGACCTGAAGAATTAGGTGGCAGGTGCCAGGGAAACATACAAGGTGTATGTTTTGGTTTACTCCAGACAATGTTGTGTGTGGGGTACCATTCCTGCAATAAAGGTCTGATTATGGAATTGACTGGCACATGCATTCACATTTACAATTGATTCTTCATAATGACAAGGGACATACGAATTGGTGTAAATGTGTTTTATTTTGTGTCACAAATGCACTGGTGCGCTGTACAGTGATATGGAGTGGGCTAATGGTGGATGTCCATACTAGGTACATGGGCTCAGCGATTGGTGGCAGTGGGCATAGGTCCATATGCCCCTTGCAAGTTGTTAAGTTGCTATTGGCGGGTGAGGATGGTAGCACAGTGGCACACTTGGGAGACAGTCCATGTCAGAGTCATTTCTTAGTGGGGGCCTTGGTCTTGGCAGGTGTTCATGTGCCATATCTGGGTCTGAGGGACCGGTTGAGGGTCTGGTGCTGGGGTGCACGGGTAGGGGTGCTGGTCTCCTGTGTCTCCTCTGCCAGTGCCACTAGTCCAGTTGCTGCTGCTGAAGTTGAGGGCTGGTCTGTGTCCTGGGCAGTGGTAGGGGCTTCCTGGTTTGTGGGGGTCGTAGGCTGGGTTAGGTAGTGCTGCAGCACACCTGCAATAATGGCCATGGTGACATTAAGACCTCAATTACAACCTTGGTGGTAAATCCCGCTTTCCAGCATGAGGAAGACCGCTAACATACCGTTGCGGCGGCGGAATTCCGCTACAGGTATTACGACCCACATCTCAGAATCCGCCGCAATGCAGACACCCACACAAGTCTGCCACACCAAAGGTCAGCGATAAACCGGCGATACCAAAGCCTACATCGCCACCCGAACAAGAATATGCCCACACTATCATGACCCCCGAATCAACGCAGTGGTCTTACAACTGCGGTAATCCATTGACAGTACACACCGCAGCGCTCAAAATACACACATTTACAGAACACAACCACATTGTGCAATTCAAAATATACACACCTGACACACATACACACACCACACACCCACAACACTATAAAACGCACACCCACATTACTCACAACCCCTTACAACGAACAATTTTGGAAGAAGCCCAGAGAGAGAGATTAGCAAACACAACACCAGCATCCACAGGCACACAACACCATCACTCATACAACATCCACGCACCTCAAACAACACACACCAACACATCCCCCCACACATCACAACTGACATAACCTCACACATCACCCACACCACATCATGGCACCTCAAAGACACCCTAGGTTTTCAGAGGAGGAGCTCAGGGTCATGGTGGAGGAAATCATCCGGGTAGAGCCACAGCTTTTCGGATCACAGGTGCAGCACATCTCCATTGCTATGAAGAGGGCGCTATGGCAGAGAATTGGCGACAGGGTAAATGCAGTGGGACAGCATCCAAGAACATGGGATGACATCAGGAAGAGGTGGAATGACCTACGAGGGAAGGTGCGTTTGTCGCGTAGGCTATCATTATCCTAAGGAGACTACTGGATTTTGAGCAGCAAGATCATCCACAGTGTGGGGGACTGAGTCTGACTCACGGTGGGTGACACCTGTTGCTCCAAATCCAGGCTTTGCTCCGTTTAACTAGCAGTGCCTCATCTCTCCCAAATGGTAGGGATGATTGGGCAGCCGAGCGCATGACATATCGTACTTCTCAGGGAAGTCGTGGTCACTCAGGTCGCATCTGGTTCACTCAGTCACAATTCGGTCTCATGTATAAATGACAATAAAAGCAGTTTAAGTTTTAAAGATTGGTTTAATAAAACAACTGCATTTTGTATAGCAAAGCGTGAGCTGCAACAACCCGAACGACACAACACAACAATATTAAAATGGTGACAATGAAAGTGAAGCATAAGAATAATGCTATCATATTGCCATTAGAATTGATGGGCTATTTCTTATCTAAATCATATTTTGAGCATGGCATGCTAAACTCTAATCCTGCCTTTCAGGTTCCCTTGGGAGGACATCAACCCTCATACATGAGCAAAGGCCTGTAACTTGCGTCAGCATCTGCAGCGAAGCATTCAGCATACAGTTGTGGTTCCCTAGCTGGAATCTCCCTCTTGATGTGTAATGGGAATAGAAAGCGTTTTTATAATTAACACAGCAGAGAAGTAAATGTCCCTATGTAAGGATGTGTATTTTCTACGAATGTTGAAGACTAAACTTCTACCACGTTTACCGGCAATGTACCAGACTGTAGCCTTAACTGAAGCACAGAGTGATCAAGAATGTGTTGTTTGAGAACACAATGCTGAACTAAGCAAAACAGTTAGATAGAAGAAATTAAAACAAGACCGTAAAACTGGTTATTGTAAAAAAGAACATTGTGAAGCTGAATAAAATATATCTAGGTCAAGGTGCACAGCGGCCTAGTGTACTAAACTAACGTGCATGGAGCTATAACTAAATGGCTACACAACACGTTCAGTGGTATCCAGACACCAAATTGCTGTACAGAGCACTGGCGGTGAACCCCCACCTCCTCCCTCACAACTAATAACATTGGAGGAGTAAGTCTTGGCAATACTGCATCCTGAGGGCCTCGCAGGAGTAGCAGGAGGACTGGACTCTGGTATGTCATATCTTTACTACTATATCCTCCACCCCACCTGCATGCCATCACATAGCCCCACCCTTAACCCTCACTCCTATCACTCCATCATCTCACATATGGCCCACTATCACAACCCACACATCCCAATACCAAGTCCCTGCATGCAACACCTATGCATGGACCACCATCACCAAAGCATGTCCAGTACAGATACCCACACAGACCCCAAACCAACTATCACAAAAGGGCAAACACAATGACGCAAGTACAGGAGTAGAGGGTACCTCACCCAATGCACAAGATGGCAAACACAGATACTAAAACTATGCATTTACACCCCAACAAGACCCATACCCAACGTCACCGGACAGGAGGTGCCAGACATATCCAGTCCCCTCACAGAAGAGGCCCCCAGTAATGACAGCAGCTCTGCACGCCTGGATCAAGATGACCAGCCTGGCTCATCAGGGACCTTTGGACAGTCGGTTCCCCTGCCACTGTCACAAGCCACCACAGAACCTCCCCCCTCAGGAAACACCACCACAGCACCCACCCAGCGGGCCCATCCCTCTGTCCCCAGGACACGTCAATCAGCACTGTGTCCACCACTACAGGGAACCCGGGCAAACCCACCAACCCAAGAAAATCAGGGACCTGGGGTCAGTCGCAGTGGGCACACGGTTCAGGGGACAGAGGCACAGGATAACAGGGAAGCTGGGAGGACTGCTGTGCGACAGGGGGAGGACAGGCCAGGGGAACCGACACTCCACAAGGCACTCTCCAACATCATAGGAGCATACCACCATTCCCAGGAGGCCATGGGCACGGTACTGGCCAAGTTTCAGGAGACTCAGTGGCTGCAGGAGGAACACTACCTTGGGATCAGGGAGGACTTGAAGTCCATCAACAACACCCTGGTCACCATTGCAGGGGTGCTGGCAGACCTTGTCAACACCATGAGGGACACAGTGTCACACAAACGGACCCCTGACACTAGCCTGGACAATAAACAGCCCTCCACCGGCGCTAGTGGACAGGAGGCACTGCCAAAGGAACAACAGGCCACCAGCACCCCACCCCCTGCAGAAGGAGAATCACCCTGCAAACGGTCCCTGAGATCCAGGAACAAGACAGAGAACATTGCCAAGACCCCCGCCAGGAAATAAGACCCTCCTGAATGTCACCCTTCTGTACCACTTTGTCACCCTGTCCACCTTAAACTGCCATTGTTCCCCTTCCTATGCCCCATTGGACAATGTACCTGTGAGACCAAGAGACTGGACTCTGCCATGGACAATCCTCCACCATCACCCCAGCCCATTGCACACCCTCTCCACTTATTAGCAGATAAATAACCACCCTTGAATCATAAAACAATCTGGAGTCAGTCTGTGCTTTCACAAATGTGTAATTGCAACATCTCTGAAATATAGCAATGTCAGTGTACTTGTTCACATACCAATGTTACACAGTTGTAGGCCAGCAGTAAACATAGCAGAGAGCACAAAGTGGGACCCAGATCTGTGAAATGGAAAGCCAAAGTGACAAGTCAGGGTCCATACACAGAGGTAAAAAGGCAGATTTATGCTAGGTCCTGCAATAGTATGAGATGTGGGAAGCAAATCCATCCTCTTGCCTGTGTCTCACTGGAAGTATTGCATGTTGATGTTGTTTTGGTTGTCTACATCTTCTTCTTCTGCCTCCTCTTCTTCACTGTCCAGAGGCTCCACAACTGCCACAAGACCACCATCAGGCCCATCCTCCTGCAGAAAAGGCACATGGCGTCGCAAAGCCAGGTTGTGCAACATATAGCAGGCCACGATGATCTGGCACACCTTCTTCGGTGAGTAGTATAGGGATCCACCTGTCAGATGGAGGCACAGGAATCTGGCCTTCAGGAGGCCGAAGGTGCGCTCTATTATCCTTCTAGTTCACCCATGTGCCTCATTGTAGCGTTCCTCTGCCCTTGTCCTGGGATTCCTCACTGGGGTCAGTAGCCATGACAGGTTGGAGTAACCAGAGTCACCTGCACATATCGAGGGACAACTGTTAGACATCCTCCAAACATTAGGAAACCACACATACCCAGACAGCAAATGAAAATGTGTGGGGACTTTAGGCTCACCTATTAGCCACACACAGTGCCTCTGGAGTTGCCCCATCACTTAAGGGATGCTGCTATTCCTCAAAATGTAAGCTTCATGGACTGAGCCAGGATACTTGGCATTCACATGGGAGATGTACTTGCCTGCCAAACACACCATATGCACATTCATTGAATGGTAGCTTTTGCGGTTTCTGTACACCTGTTCATTCCTGCTTGGGGGAGGGGACAAATTCCACACGTGTCCCATCACTGGGACCAATTACGTTGGGGATATGTCCCAAGGCATAAAAGTCCCCTTTCACTGTGGGCAGATCCTCCACCTGAGGGAAAACGATGTAGCTGTGCATGTGTTTCAGCAGGGCAGATAACACTCTGGACAACACGTTAGAGAACATTGGCTGGGACATCCCTGATGCCATGGCTACTGTTGTTTGAAACGACCCACTGGCCAGGAAATGGAGTACTGACAGGACCTGCACTAAAGGGGGTATTCCTGTGGGATGGCAGATAGCTAACATCAGGTCAGGCTCCAACTGGGCACACAGTTCCTGGATTGTTACACGATCAAGTCTGTAAGTGATAATTATGTGTCTGTCTTCTATTGTCGACAGGTCCACCAGTGGTCTGTACACCGGAGGATGCCGCCATCTCATCACCTGCCCCAGTGGACGTGACCTATGGAGGAGAACGGTGAGCAGAGGGTCATACAACACATAGGTTTTACAAGGCTGTTTAGCACAAACGTTACATTTTCTCTATGTTCCTTTGTCTGTCGTATTACTGGCCTAAATAGGTGTGACGCAGTTAGTTGGCCTGCCATATGGCCCCCTGAAATGGCGGCTGCTTGAGCTGTAAGGTGGGACAAGGGGAAATGAGGTAACTGCGCTGGCATTGTACACCGTTGCGATAGGCAGGCAAAGACTGCGGCGTTATTTAGCATTGGTTGTCATTGGGCCCGATGGGTTCCAGGAGCCAATGACGATGTACGCCAGCGGTGACGGTACACACGGCCATGGACGTGACTGCCATTTTCTATCTGTTCACTCACTTGATACCTTACCTTCAACAGGAGAGGACCCACACTGCAAGTGCTGCTGTGACCTGTGTCTGGAAGCGACAACGGCTACAGTGTCTGGGTAAAGGGCCCCTGCCTTCACTTCGGAGGAGTTGGACAGACTAGTGGATGGGATCCTCCCCCAGTACACGCAACTGCACGGTCCTCCAGACAAACATGGTGGATGGCACATGATTGTTTGGAGTGTCGTGGATGGAAGAGACAGGGGTGGGTGACAGGCCGGCATGTGAGGATGGTGTGTGTATGTATTTCTGGGCCAGGGTGGGAGGTTTGTGGCCAATGTGTGAGAAGAAATGTACGGGGGAGTAACATCCATTTTTACTTCACTTTTCCTCTAGGTCAGCACCCACCAGAAGAAGGGTATTTTGCGTGCCATCGCCAAGGAAGTGTGGACCCTGGGGGTCTACCATAGACAGAGCACCCTCTGCCGGAAAAGGTGGGAGGACCTGCGCCGCTGGACCAAGAAGACGACGGAGGTACAGCTGGGGATGGCCTCCCAACGCGGAAGGGGTGCCCTTCGCACCATGACCCCCCTGATGTACCAGAACCTGGCGGTGGCATATCCAGAGCTCGATGGGTGCTTGAGGGCATCACAGCAGACACAAAGGGGTGAGTACATTCTCATTCAGCTGATTCTGCACGCTTGAGGAGGTGTCTAGGTGGGGGGTTGGGCTGTGGGTTCCCCTAGGCCAGGGCAGACGTGCAAAGGTAGATCCATTGATTTGCAGCCTCATTCCCAGTCCAACCCCAAAGGTGGTATTTGCCCTCAACACCTAGTCAGGCTCCTATGGCATCCAGCTGTGCATAAAATGGTTCTCAACAGAGTCCCCTATGGGCATGTGCTTTTCCCCTGACCTGCCAGTGCATGGCTTAGTGCATAGGGCTGCTCCCTGTGTGTTGTGTCTGCCAACAGTTGAGGCGTTGCAGACATTGACCATGTGTCTCTTCTGTCTTTCCCCCCTTTTTGTTTTGTCACCCTGTCCTTGTGTGCATTAGCATCATCTGGCGGAGAAGCAGTGGCACCGGAGCAGGAGGAAGCTGCATCCCACATGGCCCTGGGGAGGGTGAAATAATGGAGTCCGAAGGCACCAGTGTGACAGAGGGCAAGGGGAGCTCCACGACGGGGACAGGAGCAGACACCAGCGACTCCTCCTCTGATGGGAGGTCCCTTGCGGTGGTGGGCACCTCTGTGCCTACCGCATCAACAGGTACAGCCGGCACCCCCCCCTACCAGCACCGCCCTCCCAACAGCCCCTCATCGAGTTTCCCATGCCCGCTCATCCAGGAGGGTGGGCATCTCCTTCGCCCCAGGCACCTCAGCCCCTGTCCCAGTCGGTCCTGCTGCCCTCAGTGAGGAGGCTATTGACCTTCTGAGATCCTTCACTGTTGGGCAATCAACCATTTAGAAAGCCATCCAGTGTGTTGAGAGGCATTTGCAGCAAACAAATCCACACCTGGAGTGCATTCATTCTGGGGTGGCGGCTCAACAGAGAGCATTTGAGGCTCTGGCCTCAGCACTGATGGCAGCCATTGCCCCTGTTTCCAGCCTTTCCCCTCCAACTTCCTCTACCCAGACCCAATCCCCTGTACCTCAGCCTATCCTAAGCACACCGTAAGACCAGCATGCACACTCATCAACACATAAGAGTGGACATGGCAAACATAAGCACCACACATCCCACAGGCACTCACACAAGCACCATCCCATTGCAGACACACCAACATCCACTGCCTCCACTGTGTCCCCCTCTCCCCCTCCTCCACGTCTCCGTCCTCCCTC
Organism: Pleurodeles waltl; assembly: GCF_031143425.1. Lineage (NCBI taxonomy): Eukaryota > Metazoa > Chordata > Amphibia > Caudata > Salamandridae > Pleurodeles > Pleurodeles waltl. The sequence goes on along the minus strand of NC_090448.1, from coordinate 930,578,607 downwards.
GTAGTCTCGTCTCCACTCACACCTGCATGCACTACATCTTCATCCACTACCTCCATCACCAGCACGCCCTTCACCACACACCGCTCACGGGCACTCACCACCCCCACTACCATTCACACATCCCCTGTGTCCTCTCCCAGTGTGTCAGTGAGCGCTCCTCCCAAAGTACACAAACGCAGGCACACACCCACCCAACAGCCTCCAGCCCATGCACCTTCACCCGAATTCAACAGACATACAACTCCTACAACCACTACCTCTTCCTCCACTCCCAAACCCCCTCCATCTACCCTTCCCAGTGTGTCTAAAAAACTTTCCCTGGCTAATATTGACCTCTTCCCTACACCTCCCCCCCCCCCGTCCGTCCCCTAGGTCCAGGCTTTCCAGGTCCCAACCCATCACCTCAGCCACCACATACCCAGGCACAGTGGTGCCAGCAACTGGAGTGCGCCAACCATCAGGGCTGCCAGTGTGCCACAGGGTGAGGGCAAGGACATTCCGCCACCTGCCAAGCTAAAAAAGTTGCCCACATCCCAGAGGGAGAAGCAGGAAACAGCTGCCACCGAGGGGTCAGGCAAAACGAAAAGGGATAGTGGCGAGACAGCTGCGCCACCTTCAAAGATGGGGAAGGGCCAGAAACTGAAGAACAGGTCAGGAGAGGGCATGGTGGCACCGACTGAGGGACCAGTGTCACACCTTTTTTCCAAGTCGACGCCAACCTATACGGCTGAGAAGACCGTCACCTGCACCGCCACCTGCACCGCTGCCACAGAGCCCGCTGCCAGCACCGCCACCGCAGAGCCCGCCGTAAGCACCGCTGCCACAGAGCCCGCCGCCAGCACCGCTGTCACAGACCCCGCCACCTGCACCACTGCACAGAACCCGCCACCAGCACCGCCACCACAAAGCCCGCAACCATCACCGCCGACACAGAGCCCGCCGCAAGCACCGCTGCCACAGAGCCCGCCGCAAGCACTGCTGCCACAGAGCCCGCTGCCAGCACCGCCAGCACAGAGCCTGCCGCCAGCACCGCCACGACTGACACTGCCGCAAGCACCGCCAGCGGCCCCGCAACATCCTGAGCCAGTGGCACCACAGCAGACATGGCTGCCATCCCCATTGGTCAGTTGTCCGAGGCTGGTGGTGAGCTCCAGGAGCCTGGGCAGCTTCCATGAAGCATCACTTTCAGTGGAGAAAGGCATCCACTACCTCAGTCCTTGGCAGGATGAAACACTCTGGGCCCCCTCCACTCACCCCCCAGCAAGGAGGGGGTGAGTGGATGCCTTCTGCCCAGTGTGCTTCATCTTGGCAAGGATGGGGTGAGTGGATGCCTTCTTCCACTGGTTCTGGAGGGTGCTTCATCCTGGCAAGGATGGGGTGAGTAGATGCCTTCTTCCACTGATTCGGATGGGGCTTTGTGCCCAGTGTGCTTCATCATGGCAAGGAGGGGGTGAGTGGATACTTTCCTCCACTGGTTCTGGAAAGGGGCATTGCACCCTGTGATGCAGATATTTTGGAGTGCAAGGTCACAGTCTCTCACTTGGGTGTCACAACAACAGCTTTTGCTGGGGCCAGGATGCACTGCAGCCCATGTAGTCACCACTACACACTGCTCTCCGGCGGTGACGGCTGCTCATTGAATCGCAGTTGCCTCTGACAGCTGCCCACTGGGGCTGCTGCTGCTGCTGGCAGTGATGCTGCTTGCGGCAGTGCTTGCGGCAGTGCTTGCGGTGGTGCAGGTGGCGGTGCTGGCCGTAGTGCAGGTGGCGGTGGTGGTTGTGGTGGTAGCCTCCAGGCCTTCACCTGCAGCCTCGGACGGCTGCCCACTGTGGCTGCTGCTGCCAGCAGTGGTGTTGCTTGCGGTGGTGAGGGTGGCAGTGCTTGCGGCAGTGCAGGTGGCGTTGCTGGCTGCGGTGCAGGTGGCGGTGCTGGCAGTTGTGGTGATATCCTCCAGTACTTCGCCTGCAGCCTCAGATGGCTGAAGTGCCCTGGCTGGTGTTCTGTGCCCCTTCCTGCCCTTGGCAGATGGCGGTTCCTCCTTGCTTCTGCCAGCTGGAGTCCTTGGCTTGCCCTTGCTGGCTGGTTGTGTCTCATTCTCCTTGCTGGATGCTGTCCACTTCTTGCCCTTGCCAGGTGGCGGACCCTTCTTGGTCTTGGCAGGTGTTGGTGGCACACTGGCTGGACTGATGGGTGCCTCTTTGGAGCCTCTGATCGCTGCAGAAACCACAGTGGCCATGGACTTGGTGGCTGAGGTGTTGGGCTGATGTGAATGACGGGGGGAGGGATAGGGAAGAGATCAATGGTGGGGAGGAAAAGCTTCTTAGGGACATTGGGGTGGGAAGAGGGTGAAGGTTTGGGAGTGGAGGAAGAGGGGGTGCTTGTAGGAGGTGTCAGTCTGCTGTGTTTGGGTGCAGGTGAATGCTGTTGGTATGTGGATGGCTGTTGGGTGGGTGTGTGCTTTCATTTGTGTACTTTGGGAGGAGAGGTCACAGACACAGTTGGAGAGGACACAGGGGACGTGTGCATGGATGTGGAGGTGGTGACTGCCAGTGAGGGGCGTGTAGTGATAGGTGTGCTGGTGATGGAGGTAGTGGATGAGGATGTAGTGCATGCAGGTGTGAGTGGAGACGTTACTGGGAGGGAGGTGGACGACGAGGAGAAGGGGGACACAGTGGAGGCAGTGGATGTTAGTGTGTCTGCATGAGGACGGTGCTTGTGTGGGTGCATGTGAGATGAAGTGTGGTGCTTGTGTTTGCCTGAGCCACTTCTGTGTGTTGATTTGTGTGATTGCTGGTCTGAAGGTGTGCTTGGGATAGGCTGAGGTTGACAGGATTAGGACTGGGTAGAGGAAGTTGGAGCGGGTAGGCTGGAGACAGGGACAATGGCTGCCATAAGTGCGGAGGCCAGAGCCTGGAATGCTCTCTGTGGTGCCGCCCCAGGTATGCATTTGTTTGTTGCATTCAGTATGGCTGACTGCCCAACAGTGAGGGATCTCAGGAGGTCAATAAACTCCTCACTGAGGGCAGCAGGGCTGAGTGGGGCAGGGCCTGAGGGGCCTGGGGCAAAGGAGATGCCCACCCTGCTGGGTGAGTGGGCACGGAAAACACGCTGAGGGGCTGTTGGAAGGGTGGTGTACGGGGGTGGTGGCTGTACCTGTTGTTGGGGTGGGCACAGAGGTGTCCGCCACTGCCATGGAGCTTCCATCAGAGGAAGAGTCGCTGTCAGTAGTGTCCTCTCCTGTTTCCGTTGTGGTGCTCCCGTCGCCCACCGTCCCACTAGTGCCCTCACTGTCGGTGGATTCGGCCTCCAGGCCCATGTGGGATGCAGCTCCATCCGTCGCCGGTGCCTCTGCTCTTACCCCAGATGATGCTAATGCACACAAGGACAGGGTGACAAAACAAAAAGGGGGGGAGAGACAGAGGATACACTTGGTCAGTGCCAGCAACAACACTACCATTGGCCTACACAACACACAGGGATCATCTCTATGCACTAGGCCATGCACTACCAGTTACAAAGCTAGTCACCAGCCCATGGGATACGTTGCCTAACGCGATTAGCTGCACACCTGAAACCAACAGGACCCTGCCCAGTAGTAGATGCCCACTTACACTATTGGGTTCGGAGTGCTTCAGAGCCTGCCCAACAAGGGACCTACCTGCCAGTTCACCCTGGCCTATGGGCACCCACAGCCCCCAGCCCCCACCCAGGTAAAACCTTAATGCATGCAAAGTCATGATTCTGAATCTGTACTCACCCCCTTGTGGCTGCTGTGATGCCTTCAAGCGCCCATCCAACTCCATATAGGCCACCGCCAGGATGCAGAACATCAGGGGGGTCAGGGTATGATGGGCACCCCTTCCTTGTTGGGAGGCCAGCCCCAGCTGGGCCTCCGCTGTCTTCCTTGCCCAGCGGCGAAGGTACTCCCACCGTTTGCGCCAGTTGATGCTCCGCCTGTCAAAGACCCCCAGGGTCCGCTCCTCCTTGGCGATGGCACGCTAAATACCTTTTTTCTGATGAGTGCTGACCTGCAGAAAAAATACAGCAAAAAAGGGATTAGTTATACCGTCAGGACTGTTACACTCATGGCCCACCATATTGACCACCAGACATGCAGCACTCTGTCCAGGACCCCTCAGCACCCCCTCCCCATGAGGCTTACACACACAGCAGTCCATACATTCATGGCCCACACATCATGCTCACAGTGTACTCACCTGTTTGTCTGGAGGACCATAGAGTGAAAGGTACTGGGGTAGGACCCCATCCACCAGTCTCTTCAACTCCTTCGAAGTGAAGGCGGGGGTCCTTGCCCCAGGCACTTGAGCCATTGTCGCTTCCAGACACAAGTCACAGTAGCACTTGCAGTGTAGGTCCTCTCCTGCTGAAGGTCAGGTATCAAGTGAGTGAACAGATAGAAAATGACGGTAACATCTGTGGCGGTGCGTACCGTCACCGCCGGCGTACATCGCCATTGGCTCCTGGAACCCATAGGGCCCAACGATAACCAATGCGAAGTTGCACTGCGGTCATCGTCCACCTACCGCAACGGCGCACAGCGCCAGCGGATTTACCTCATTTTCACTTGTCTCTCCTCATAGGTCAGGCAGCCGCCATTTCAGGGGGGCACAGGCCATTGCACCTAACTGCGTCACCGCAGACATTGGCACATCAACTGATTCTCGAATTCACATACTGTTTCTATAAAGGAAGACATTTTATTTTAACATATGTGTGAATATGACCCTCTGCTCACCATGTTTCACCCTAGGGTTCAACCACTGAGGATGATTAGAAGATGGAGACATCCCCTCGTGTACAGACCCCTGGTGGACCTGGCGACAATGGAGGACCGGCACATTATCCTGACCTACAGACTTGATAGGGCCACAATCCAAGAGCTGTGTGCCCAATTGGAGCCAGACCTGATTTCAGCTATCCGCCAGCCCACAGGTATCCCCCCTCTAGTGCATGTCCTGTCAGTGCTCCATTTCCTGGCAAGTGGTTCCTTCCAAGCGACAGTGGCCATGGCATCAAGGATGTCTCAGCCAATGTTCTCCAATGTGCTAACCAGAGTGTTGTCTGCCCTGCTGAAACACATGCACAGCTACATCGTATTCCCCCAGGTAGAGGATTTGGCCACAGTGAAGGCTGACTTTATGCCCTGGGACATATCCCCAACATCATTGGTGCCACTGATGGAACACATATAGCATTTGTACCCCCCTCGGAGAAATGAACAAGTGTTCAGGAATAGAAAAAGCTTTCACTCTCTGAATGTGCAGATGGTGTGATTGGTGGACTAGTAAATCTCCCATGTCAATGCCAAGTATCCTGGCTCTGTGCATGATGCATTTATCTTGAGGAATAGCAGCATCTCATATGTGATGTCTCAACTCCAGAGGCACCGGGTGTGGCTAATAGGTGAGCCCATGGTCCCCACCCAGTTGATGTAGGTATATGGGTGTGGGTTTGGCCCCAACTGTGAGTGTGTGGCTAACAGGTATCCCTCGATATCTACAGGTGACTCTGGTTACCCCACCCTCTCATGGCTACTGACCCCAGTGAGGAATGCCAGGACAAGGGCAGAGGAACATTACAATGAGGCACATGGGCGAATAAGGAGGATAATTGAGAGAACATTTGGGGCCTTATTTATACTTTTTGGTGCAAAACTGCACTAAGGCAGTTTTGCCCCAAAAAGGTTTGCACCGGCTTGCACCATTTTTTAGCACCAGCTGGGCACCATATTTATGGAATGGTGCAAGCCGGTGCAAAGGGTAGGCTAGCTTAAAAAAAAAATTACATTAGGCAGTTTTGAGTCAAAATATATGATTCTGACCAGATTAGCATCATTTTTTGACGCTAAGGGGCGTATTTATACTCTGTTTGCAATGAATTAGCGTCATTTTTTTAAAACTCTAATTCAGTGCAAAACTAACTCCATATTTATACTTTGGTGCTAGACCCGTCTAGCACCAAATTTATGGAGTTAAAGTCATTTTTTGGAAGTGGAAACCTACCTTGCCTTAATGAGATGCAAGGTAGGCGTTCCCGTGCAAAAAAATGACTCTATGGCCTTAACACCATATTTATACTCCCATGTAAAAATGGTGCAAAGGAGGGAGGAAGGGTCAAAAAATGGGGCAAAGCTTGCTTTGCCCCATTTTTTAAGACCTGGGTCAGGGCAGGTCTTAGGGGACCTGTGGCCCTATTTCCATGGTGGAACACCATGGAATAAGCCCAGAGGTGCCCTCCCTAGGCCCTAGGGGCACCCTCACCCACACTAGAGGGACTGCGAGGATGGGGGACCCCATCCCAGGTAAGTAGAGGTAAGTGCATTTTATTTTTGAAAGTGCCATAGGGGGCCCTGAAATGGGCCCCCATATATGGCACCGGGTGCAATGGCCATGCCCAGAGGACCCCTGTCCTCTGTGCTGGCCACTGGGGTGGTGGGCATGACTCCTGCCTTTCCTAAGGCAGGAGTCATGTGGCATGGTAGGTTTAGCACCATAAAATGACGCTAATCTGGTTAGAGTCATTTATTTTTACTCTAACCTGCCTAAAGCCATTTTTTGGTGCTAAACCCTCTTCTTCTATACTGCCAGCCCCACCCGACTAAAGTCATTTTTTAAAACTCTAGCCTACCCTTTGCACCGGCTTGCACCATTCCATAAATATGGTGCCCGGCTGGTGCACAGAAATGGTGCAAGCCGGTGCTCAACTTTTTGGTGCAAAACTGAGTTAGTGCAGTTTTGCAGCAAAAAGTATAAATAAGGGCCAATATTTTGTAAGTTTGCGCCACTTTTGTGTCATAAAATGACGTTAATGCGGTGCAAAAAAAGTTTAAATCAGGGCCTTGGTGCTAGATGGGTCTAGCACCAAAGTATAAATATGGAGTTAGTTTTGCACCGAATTAGAGTAAAAAAAAATGACTCTAATTCGGTGCAAACAGAGTATAAATACGCCGCAGAGTATAAATATGCCCCTAAATATGGTGTTAAGGCCATAGAGTCATTTTTTGCACGGGAACGCCTACCTTGCATCTCATTAAGGCAAAGTAGGACTCCACTTTCAAAAAATGACTTTAACTCCATAAATTTGGTGCTAGAGGGGTCTAGCACCAAAGTATAAATATGGAGTTAGTTTTGCACCGAATTAGAGTGAAAAAAAATGACACTAATTTGGTGCAAACAGAGTATAAATATGCCCCTTGGCCTCCTGAAGGCCAGATTCCGGTGCCTCCATCTGACAGTTGGATCCCTGTACTACTCACCCAAGAAGGTGTGCCAGATCATCGTTGCATGTTGCACAACCTGGCCTTGAGACGCCAGGTTCCTTTTCTTAAGGGGGATAAGCCTGGAGATGGTCTTGTGGCAGTGGTGGAGCCTGTGGACAGCGACGAAGAGGAGGCAGAGGAAGAAGATGTGGACAACAGAAGTCCACGCATTGAACAGTACTTCCAGTGACACACAGGTAAGACACTGTGGCCCATATTTATACTTTTTTAGCGCCGCATTTGCATCATTTTTTTATTCAAAAGCGGCGCAAACTTACAAAATACAATTGTATTTTGTAAGTTTGCGCCATTTTTGCATCAAAAAGCAGCGCAAATGTGGCGCTAAAAAAGTATAAATATGGGCCTGTAACGTCACCTTCCATTGCAGTTTGTGTTTGACATTGGACGTGGCAGCCTGATTTCCTTATGTCTATGGCCACTTACTGTACACTTTGGCATCTCTATTTTCAGATCTATGTGCCCCACTCTGGCTCCTGGTGTGTTTACTGCTGTCCACTACATGTTATACCTATGTTAATATTACAGTAGATTCGAAATGCATTGTTTCCAGCTTGTTAAATAAATACATATTTCAATCAATTGACAGACTCCATACTTGCATTTCTTCCAAGGGTGTTTGTTTAGGTGCTAATAAGTGGAGGGGATATTGCAATGGGCTGGGTTGCTGATGGAGGAAAGTCCAGGGTAGAGTCCAGTCTATTTGTATCACAGGTGCATTGTCCAAGGGGGCAAAGGAAGGGGAGCAATGGCAGTTCAAGGTGGACCGGGTGACAGAGTGGGACACAATGGTGACAATCAGGAGAGTCTTATTTCCTGGCGGGGGTCATGGCAATGTTCTCTGGCTTCTGCCTGGCTCTCAGGGACTGTTTGCGGGGTGGTTCTCCTTCTGCAGGGGGTGGGGTGCTGGTGGCCTGTTGTTCCTGTGGTGGGGCCTCCTGTCCACAAGTGGCAGCGGACGTGGAGGTCTGTCTTCGGTGTGGCTAGTGTCAGGGGCCCGTTGGTGTGCCACTGCCTCCCTCATGGTGTTAGCCATGTCTGCCAGCACCCCTGCAACAGTGACCAGGGTGGTGTGGATGTCCTTAAGGTCCTCCCTGATCCCCAGGTGTCGCATAGGCTCTCATTATCCTAATGAGACTACTGGATTTTTTGGGCGGCAAGATCGTTCACAGTGTGGGGGACTAAGTCTAACCCACGGCGAAGGACCCTTGTCACCCCAAATCCAGCTCTTGCTAACTAGCAGTGCCTTATCGCTCCCCAAAGGAAGAGACAATTGGGCAGCCGAGCGCATGACATCTTAGTGCTTCCCAGGGAAGTTGTGGTCACTCAGATCCCAACCAGTTCTCTCATACACAGTGTGGTCTCATATATAAATGACAAAGGCAGTTTAAGATTTAGAGATTGGTTTAATAAAATGAGTGCATTTTAGATAACAAGGTGTGAGCGGCAATAACAAGAACCATACAACACAGTAGGATTTAAATAGTAACAAGGAGAGTAAAACATAAGAATAATGCTATCATAGTGCAACTAGATTACGTTCTCTCTTCTAATTTCTATTTTGAGCACAGCATGTTAAGCTCTAAGCCTGCCTTTCAGGTTCCCCCGGGAGGACATCGACCCTCATACCTGAGCAAAGGCCTGTGATTGGGATTAGCATCTGCAACAGGGCAGTCAGCATCTAGTTGTGGGTTCCTGGTCAGAATCTCCCTCTTACGTGTACCAGGACTAGGAAGTGTTTTTATAACTAACACGCCGGTGTTCTAAGAAACGTCCCTACGTAAGAATGTGTACTTTCTACGAACCCTAAAGACTAAACTTCTACCACATCTATCAGCAATGTACCAGACTGTATCCTTGACTGAAGCACAGAGAACTTCAGTGCTGAAGTAAGCTAAACTGTGTGATAGAAGAAAATAAAACAAGACTGTGAAACTGGTTATTGTAAAATAGCAGTGCGAGGCTAAATAAAATGCATCTAGGGCAAAGTGCACAGAGGCCTAATACATTAAGCAAATGCGCAGAAAGCTACATTAAAAATGGCTACACTACACCCTCCCCTTGTCGGTAGAAAGTGGTTTAAGCCGAAGCCAAAAATGCCCTAAGCTAAAAGATAATTCAAACCCTACAGAATTTCAACAAGTCAAGAGGACACCAAAGCACATTAATCCTCAATTTAAAAATAAGCATGCGGCTAAGAGCCACATTCATGTAACAGTGTTAATTGAGACCAGATCCAATTTAAACAGTGGTCATGGAGAGCAGGAGGTTCTCCACTTCGGCAGATGACAAAACCGGAAAATCTATGCCAAAGAATATCAAGGAGCAGGTGTGTTCCAGAGCCCCAGTGTCAACCAAGGTGGCATCCTGTACAGAGCCTGTGAATGAGTTAATATCAACTTCCTCCAGGAAGGGTATCTCGTAATCAGCCTCACGAAGCAAACGCATCCTCAGTGCGCATGTCTGGTAATGAGCCCTTATCAGGACCATCAACAGCTCAGCATCAACCACTGGGGGGCGTTGCTGTGAGAGACAGACGTCTAGTGCATATTCCAAATCGCACAAACGGCACCGATACACGGGCTGCACACAATCTAAAACCGGTCTGAATGACAGAGACCAGTCACACCCCAAATGTTCCAGGAGTGTTTCTCCAAAGTGCTGCATCATGCATTCACGACACAGCTGCGCTGATAAGAGCGCCCACATTTGTCCTTGTTGCGGCGGGACAGCCATTGCGGAAAAACAACAGCAACAGCAAAATGCCAGCTAATAAAGCCAAAGTTATCGGAAATCCCCCAAAAATGCTTCAGAAAATTGAATGAATAGCCGAAGGTATTAAACCGAATATGGAAGAGAAGGTGTGAACGAAACCAACACCAACGGCTTTGAAAAAATGTGCTAATCCAGCCGTGCTGGACGCATTAAATATACGTCCCATGAGTTCACCAAAGTGGCTCGGAAAGTTGGTATTTAACAGGGACTGTATTTCTGCTGATGACCTTGCCACCTGAAGTGCGTAGGTCTCGCGTGCAGATGTAAGGGCCACATGCTCCTGAAACAATAAAGCCTTTAGTCTACTTAACTTGTTGAAATTCACCTTGGAAGTAGCAATGTGAGGCCAGATATCTGCTACCTCCCTTAATTTAGTGGGGGGAAACAACACACTCCCGCAGCAAGTAACGACCTTAGTGACCAAAACAACGTAAACTATTATGGCCCTCATGCCACAGCAGTCTTCACTATTGAGGAGGATGTAGCTGCCGTTTGAAAGCACCTGGAATGTGCGTTTAATCAAGGGGACCGGAACTCCCTTCAGATAGCAAGCCAAGTTCGCAACCGAGGCATTACATGCCCCATGCAAGGACAGCTGCTTACAAATCATCGAATGGCTGACTGAAGTCTTGCATTCACTACCGCTAAGAAAGACCTCTTTCATGCCATTGAGACATTTGTACAAGAAGGGAAGCTCCCACACCTCATGGATATAACTATCCCCCAACTTCTCATATCTGCCTACCAGAACATGTTTCAAACAAGAAGTGAATTGTAATGTAGAAATAAGTAGATTAATAACCCCGTGTATTAACCACTCTGCAGATGGGATTTCGGCCACAGTAAAAGGCAATATTTCTAATTTTTCAATATTGAGCATGACATAAGTCGCCTCCTTCTTAGCCATTAGTTGTTGTTGTCGCGTTAAATTAAAGGAAAACAATATCTCCCTGGCACTGATGTACTGCCAAGGAACTCGGCCTGCCTTCAATGTCTGAAGTGTCCAACCCAATTGCATAATAGACCGGGTCTGACTTTGTCCATGATATAAAGAAGACATATCAGATCGTATAATGTCTATAGCAGAAGAAACAATGTTGTTAATAGTATATATTCGGTCGGACAAGGTGTGAATTCCATTATCCACAACAGCTAATGCCTTTTTCAAATTTTCCTGATCTATCTGCCTTAACCGGGCTGCAGCCTCCTGCTGGGAAAGTTTCCATATTTCATTGCACACTTCGTACAAGAAACGCTTTCTACGTGGTGTCTTTGGGCCTGACAAAAAATCGTGCAAGTCAGTTTTATTAGACAGGAGAGTGAGATGTGTCTTGACTGCATCTAGTGAGGATGATTTTAACCATTTTTGGCACAATTTTCCCACACTATATGTAGTAATTATTTCAGCATGTTCTGTTGATATATATCGAGGGTCTGCCCGACTCGTCCTGAAACCCCCCGAGGAGGTGACAAAACGTCAATGACACCCGTTGGTGTCTATAGGCCACAATAACCACCCGCCCGCACGTGTCAATGAAGTGTTAAATGTACCATTCTGGACCCAATCTGTAAGCTCACTAAAAGTGGCATTTATGTATTTCTGCCAGTTATTAATTTTTGCAGGGACAGGTATACTAGGCATGTTCAATTCTCTAATCGTTGCCAAGCCCAAACAGCTAGTCTGTTGTACTGTTTCATTTAAAATAATAATTTGGACGGGAATGAGACATGCTCTAAACAATGTTTCTCTACCCTTTGTCTGCCAATGTTTTGTTCCCCAAACACTTTACAAATCAACATTATTTGTCCAATATTCATAACCTTCAATCAACAGTCGGGAAACAAAAGAATCTGAGTATGTGAATTTCGTATTAGTCAACAACATTTGCTTATCTCTAGACGGAGTTAACTTAAAATAATATGACTTAGCATTCATTTGATGATGCCCAGAAAAATACGTAAATTTGTCAGAATAAGTTTTGGAACTCCCTTGTGGGGGAGTTGGACAATGCTCCCATTGCGTATATTCAAATATCGTTTTTGGACTACTTGCTTTATGTATAAAATGGTGCCCATAATAATTATAGCAAAACATGTCACCATAATTGTCTTTAAACTGGTAAACATCTTCATTTTCACAGACAGTATAATATTGTAATTCAGTCATCATGGAATCAACTGTCTTTACATCCCAATCTTCAGATACAATGCCTGGTATTACTATATAATTCATAGATAACTTTAGGACATACAGTATTTGAATTATCTCAGTGGGACCGTATATATCAAACATTACTTTATCCCACACAATCCCATCCGGAATTGGCACTGCAGAAATGTTCACAAAGGACAAGTCTCTTCGAACCTTATGTGATGAAAAATATGGCTTCAACACCTCCTCCACCTGTTCACCCGCTGATCTTTCAGGAAGAAAATGCCCATGTATCAACAGAAAAAAAGTAATGACAAACCCTATCCAGAGATAAAATGCTGACATAGTCAATAAGAGCCACAGATAGTTCCAAGGAAAAACAAAATACGTATCTTTAAGCCAACACATCAGCTTACGTGGACCTGGGTCAGTAGTTGAAGAGGCAAACGAGTCCGATAGACCATCGTTGTTGTTGGCAAAGTACCCAGAGGCAGTTCGTGCAAAAGGTGTCGCCGTATTCAATGGAGGAGTTGGTGTTTCTCACTGTGGTACACTGTAGAAAGCACCATCCGCAACGTCAGTAGTCATGGTGACTCGATCAAATGTTTTTAAATTATTTGTTGTCAGTGGAGCTAATGCGAGATCATCATTGACCCTCCCCAAGCTCAGGGAGGCAACAGTGTTGGTATAGATAACTTGAAGCAGAACATCTTCCCCAGTAGTGAGAGGGATTCGGGAACTACTGGACGTTCCTCTTGGTCTGCCGTGCAGAATCGGCCACATGTTGTTACTTGACATTGTCAATAGAGACAAAGCGATTTTCTTTGGCACCTGGCAACGGTGGTAAAATAGCAGTTCTCGTTCCGTGTATCCCCAGCACAGGGACAGGTGCTTGATAAGAAGGGCCAAATTCTTTTTCCACTGCAACCTTTTCACGCACAAGATCCCCAACTCTGGGAATCCAACCAGTAGGTGTTACCGGCACATCCTTAATTCCTGTGGAGGCAGCACTTTTAGAAGAGTTATCTTCACGGAACTGTTGTAATTCCTGCAAAACAGTGACACGATCATTTATGTCAAAAGGCGTTTCCGCCCCTCCACACCAGGACCATCAAGATCTGGAACAAACATTCATGTTCCAAACAGGCACTTATATGAAGTACGACCCCCAGGGACCATCTAGGCAGGTTATTCAGTGCTCTCTGAACTCCATACTGGTGGGTTACCCAACTAAGACCCGTACCTAAGACTCTGGCTGTTAAGGATTGCTTTAAATCGAAGTTTAATCGCTCCACGACAGAATTTCCCTCGGGATGAAACGTAGACGAGAACTGGAGCTGGACCCCCAACGAAGCCATGGTGTCCCTGAATGCCCTTGAGGCAAAAGCAGGGCCCTAGTCCGAATGGAATGCTGCAACTGCATATGTACCGACAAAGACACGCAAATCTTAAATAACTGTTTGAGCGTTCGCCGAGCGCTGTGGCCACACCCACACAAATCTGGAGCAAGAATCAACAGTGACTATTATATATTTGTATGCACTATCCAGTGTGAGTGGACCGCAATGATCCAAGTACACACATTGTAATGGTCAGTTGGATATTAAGAAGGGTGTCTGCAGCGGGCGCTTAGCTGTTGAAACTTTAATTTGTTGACAGATGTCACAACAAAGGACATACTACTTAGTCTCTTTATAGAGACCAGGCCACCAGTAACGGGCCTGTAATAGCGAAATTGTGGTGGCCACGCCAGCATGTGCTGATGCCACTCCCTCATGTGCTGAATTAATCAATTGTGGTCTTACAACTTTATTGGGGATCTCGCGTATGCCTACACTAGGTATTTTAACCTCAGCATTGAGCATACTTCCCATCAAGTATTGATATTTATTAGGAAATCCTTTAGGATAGGGCGTGCCATCAACCATAGCTTTTATGGCAGCCAGAATCTCTTTGTCTGGTTTGGAACTTGAACGAGTCACTGCGGCCACAGTGGCAACTGCCACTGCCGACTTTGCGGCTTCATCAGCCAAAGTATTCCCAGCAACGTGTATTCCAACGCGCTGGTGTCCAAGAGTATGTACAACATGGACTTTGGGTAGCGTCACCTTCAGGTCTGCTACCTTCCCCCACAGCAGTCTATGTTTTATGGTGTTGCTTTTGAATCTCTGAACCCATTCAAGCGCCAGTAATGTAGGTATTCATTAAAAGACTGGACACAATAATATGAACCACAAACAATCAGTGTGAACTGTGTCGGATCTGTATGTTCAAATGCCATCAATAGAGCTTTCAGCTCAGCCAATTGTGCCGTAAAATCCCCGAAGGTTTGTGTATAAGTATGTTGGGGGCAGAATTTCTCCCCCTCCATACAGCCGCTCACCACAGCACATGCAGCAGAATATTGGTGTTTTGTTCCCACCGCCGGTTGCGCAAAGCCATCGGTGTACATGACTACTTAATATTGATCAATAGGCAACGTGTCAGAGGGAGCAGGGTATTCAACTTCATATTGAAGAAATTCTTGAGTTTGTAATTTTGGGTCAAAAATAATCTACATCAGTGGCTGTTAAAGACGTAACCCATTGTATCCATCGCGTGTGCTGTGCTTTTACGTTAGGAATGCTAGCTTTTGTAACAGCCTCCAGGGCCGGAATAGGGGAAACGACAATAATGCGTTTACCCTGGGCAAGAGGTCGTTCTTTAATAACAGCCATCTGTACAGCAGTGAGAATTTTCTCTGTGGTGCAAATCATTGTTCAGCAGCCGAATACAAGTGGGACTTGTATCCAATCGGGACTGTCCTACCTTCATTAAATGTGACATACGTAAACCCAATGGCTCCAGCTATCACCCTGATGACCAAATGCGTCTTATTGTCCCGTGTATGTGAATGTTTTGCAGCTAGAAGATCTGCTTGTAACTCTCGAAGAGTACGTGGATGTTCAATTGTCCAGAATTTGATTGAAAAATCAGGACGGATTAATTCGTATAAAGGTTTTATGCATGTAGCATAATCAGGAATGTATGTTCTTCCAAAATTTTGAAAGCCCAACAATGATTGGAGTTTCTTAATCGTATTAGGTGGTTGCAATTGTGCACACTTTTCTAAAAATTGTGACGCTAGGCTCTTACCTTCATTCGACAGCTCATATCCCAGAATTATGACGCTGAGGAAGGCAATTTTAGATTTTTTGAAGTTAAATTTGTAGCCAATTTTGGCAACCCCACAACAATGCGTGCTACCCGTCTCAAATGTTGTAGTACCTCGTCATCCGTGAGATATATATCATCTACATATGACAATGCTTCATGGTCCAACTCATGAAAAAAATTGCCGTTACACGAGCCGCAAACAGTCCTGGGCTATTCTTGTACCCCTGAGGCAAACAACAGAATTTTTCTGGGAGCCTAACGCACTAAAGCTTGTGAGATCCCTGCTTTCGGGTGCTATATTCTGGCAGAAGAATCCATACGAGATATCTAAAGTCGTTTTATATTTTTTCCGCACAATGTTGTTCATCAGTGCGGCGCTATGTGAATTTTGTATAGCGTATGTACGTGTATGTCAGTTCAAATGTCTGTAGTCTAACACTATTCTATATGAATGGTCCGGTTTAGCTACAGGGAATAAGGGATCATTCATCAGTGAGACACAGGGTTCAATCACCCCCTGGTATTCTAATTGCGTAAGTATTTCTCTCACCGGTGCCCTTGCTTCATGTTTTATGGGATACTGCGGTTGTGGCTGAGGTTCACCTTTAATCAGAATTACATGATACTGAGAATCTATATCCCACCCTATGTGTTTTCTATATAAGGCAGGTGCTTGTGCTAGTGCCCATTTGATGCAATAGGACTCTGCGAGTTCCCCTGGAACAAGTGGTGAGAACAAAGGTTTAATAACCTCTTCCCCAACTGGGCAGGTGCGGAAAAAATCAGATGGCCAATCCTGTTGAGCCAGCAAAATGTCATATATCTTGACTACACGATCCCAAAATATTGCGTGTATTGTGCGTTCAATGTCTCCCTCCAATTGTAAAGTCACTGTATACACCCTATCGGGTTCAGAGACACGCATATCTGCTGTTTCAACTTGTATGAAGTCATCAGTTGCTTTCACCTCCAGATGCTCTAGAAGATTCCGGCGAACTATTGTGACCTCTGCCGTGCTGTCTAGCAGTGCTAGTGCCCATGTCTTATTCTTCAAGAGAACTCTCTTCCTGTGTGGCATGTCTAACTGAGACTGCCGCCACCTTTTTCTTTTCAAACTGTTGTTTTTGTAGTATCGGTTTCTCTTCCTTCTTGACAGAAACCTCCGAAGAGCGTTGTGATTCCTGTCTTGGTTTCACGCACTCTGTTCTCCGCTCTGACCGCCCACCTCTCTCATTTCTCTTTTCCGATGAGTCCTGAAAGGAACAAGATTGGCGTGTATCAGTGTATTGATATCTATCAGGCGTTTTCAGATTATCCCTATTTCTGAGATTACACCTATTCTGCGGGGTCTCCGTACGCGGAGATTCTCCCCTTTCTTTTTTAGGTGTCTGTTGTTTTTTCTCCCAGCGCTTCTTATTACCCTCAGGTTGCTGTTTAGCGTTGTTTTTACTAATTTTTCCTTGAAACTGTGGTTTTTGCGGTCTAGCCCTAGGCTATCTCGACTGATACTGGAATATGTTTCCACTATTATTTTTGGCAATTCCCGCTCTTGATCTAGTTGCGGGACGTCACGATGACGCATACGCACTGCAAGAGCAACTGCCTCCCCTTTAAGATTACTTAGTGTTATTGAAGAAACTGTGGCAAAGTTGCCCATCAGTTGCATTCCTAAATCTAAGGCTGGGGCAGCCCCGTATTCATCCTAGGTGGGCCAAGGTCGGTGTATCGTGTGCCGTTGTATATAGCGCAGCAAACACCGTGCCCAATGTATTACAATGTTCCTCCGTGGGAACCATGCCAAATGGTAAACAGATAGTTAATATTCTATGTTTGTCCTGAGGTCCTGTATGGGGATTTACCGCCTCCAGCGTATTAATTTTCTGTGCCAGCTAAAATGGAGTCTCCTCCCGTTTTGCTGGAACTTTACCCATGATAGAGTGTACAGTCACCGGGTTTATACCTGGTGTTACTGCATGTGGTTGTGCTGGAGCAGCAAGCGCTGGGTTTGTATTTAGTGTCTGCATCACAAATTGTACCAAGCGTCTATGTGTAGCCGTTAAGTCTGTATATAAACTACAAACTTCAGCCACCGGCATAATTGCAACCGCAGGATGTGGTTTATATGTGGCCAATAAAGGCCAGGTCGGACCATCATTACTCAGTGGATCTAACCTTACTGGCAATATTGTATGGGGTAGGGCGCCATGAAGCCAATTATTATGTTCTTGATAAGATAGAGGTATCTCTAGGTATGCGTACGCCCTCTACTGGCCAGGCGTGTTCGCAACCGTATATGTGTGAAATGTATTTGTGTTCCCATCAAATGCTGGAAATGTGACCCAGGAGTAGAAAAGTTCTGTTCTATAGGCTGCATGGGCGGCCACCACAAACGTGACTGGACCACCCTGGATCGTAAGACCATGTGCAAGCAAATGTGTTGTGAGCGGCTGTCTCATATTAAGAGCTATTTGTATTACCTGGGGCTTCGCCATTAGAAAAACAGCGATGGTTCAGAGAAGGCAGACCAAAACGGGGTTTTTCCTTTTAAGGTTCAAGCTTGAGCAACCATCCTCTATGATTAGGGTTACCTATACCGCAGTGGTGGAAGTCCTCAGTGCCACGAACGTCTCCGTTAAAGGAAATGAGTGGTTATTATAGTATATGAGACTGAGAGAAACTGGTGGACCCGAAAATTAGAGCCAGACCAATCATTGGCAGCGCCATGTCGCATAGGCTCTCATTATCCTAATGAGACTACTGCATTTTTTGTGCGGCAAGATCGTTCACAGTGTGGGGGACTAAGTCTAACCAACGGCGATGACCCTTGTCACCCCAAATCCGGGTTGAGCTCCGCTAACTAGCAGTGCCTTATCTCTCCCCAAGGGAAGAGACAATTGGGCAGCCGAGCGCATGACATCTTAGTGCTTCCCAGGGAAGTCGTGGTCACTCAGATCCCAACCAGTTCTCTCATACACAGTGTGGTCTCATATATAAATGATAAAGGCAGTTTAAGTTTTAAAGATTGGTTTAATAAAACGACTGCATTTTAGATAACAAGGCGTGAGCCGTAATAACCAGAACCATAAGACACAGTAGGATTAAAATAGTAACGAGGAGAGTGAAACATAAGAATAATACTATCACAGTGCAACTAGATTACGTTCTCTCTTCTAAGTTCTATTTTGAGCACAGCATGTTAAGCTCTAAGCCTGTCTTTCAGGTTCCGCCGGGAGGACATCGACCCTCATACCTGAGCAAAGGCCTGTGTTTGGGATCAGCATCTGCAACAGGGTAGTCAGCATCTAGTTGTGGGTTCCTGATAGGAATCTCCCTCTTACGTGTACCAGGACTAGGAAGTGTTTTTATAACTAACACGGCGGTGTTCTAAGAAACGTCCCTACGTAAGAAAGTACACTTTCTACGAACCCTAAAGACTAAACTTCTACCACATCTATCGGCAATGTACCAGACTGTATCCTTGACTGAAGCACAGAGCGAGCAAGAATGTATTGTTTGAGAACTTCAGTGCTGAAGTAAGCTAAACAGTGTGATAGAAGAAAATAAAACAAGACCGTGAAACTGGTTATTGTAAAATAGCAATGCGAGGCTAAATAAAATGCATCTAGGGCAAAGTGCACAGAGGCCTAATACATTAAGCAAACGTGCAGAAAGCTACATTAAAAATGGCTACACTACACAGGTACTGTCCCTCCTGCAGCCGCTGGGTCTCCTGCAACTTGTAGGGTATCTGGCCCATGGTCTCCTGGGAATGGTGGTATGCTCCCAGGATCCCTGCAAGTGCCTCGTAGACAGGTGGTTCCCTGGGCCTGTCCTCCCCCTGTCACACAGCAGTCCTCCCAGCTTCCCTGTTGTCCTGTGCCTCTGTCCCCTGAACCATGTGCCAACTGCCACTGACCCCAGGTCTCTTGTTGTCTTGGGTTTGTGGGGTTGCCTGGGGTCCCTGTAGTGGTGGACACACTGCTGATTGACGTGTCCTGGGGAGAGAGGGATGGGCCCGCTGGGTGGGTGCTGTGGTGGTGTTTTCTGAGGGGGGAGGCTCTGTGATGGGTTGGGACTGTGGCAGGGTAACCGACTGTCCAGAGGTCCCTGATGCGCCAGGTTGGTCATCGTGATCCAGGCATGCAGAGCTGCTGTCATCACTGTGGGCCTCTTCTGGGGGGGACTGGATGTTGGTGCCACCTCCTCTCCTGTGACTTTGAGTGGGGGTCCTGTGGGGATGTAAATGCAGTGGTATTGTATCTGTATGTGCCATCTTGTGCATGGATATGTTTCCCTTAGCAAGGCAGCTTTGGCTTGTGTGAGTTGTGCTTGGTTTGGCTAAGTGATTGTCACTAGTGTGCATGCTGTGGTGATGGGTGTCCATGCAGGTCTGTGATGGGGGTCCATGCATTTGTGGTGCATGCAGGGCTTGGTATTGTGATGGGTGAGTTGTGATAGTGTGGGTATATGTGAGGTGGTGGAGTGATGGGGTGAGGGTAGGGGTAGGAGTTTGTAATGGCATGCAGGTAGGGTGGGGGATAAAGTAGTAAAGATTTGACTTACCAGAGTCCAGTCCTCCTGCTACTCCTGCGCGGCCCTCAGGATGCATGATCGCCAAGGCTTGCTCCTCCCATGTTGCTAGTTGTGGTGGAGGAGGTGGGGGTCCACCGCCAGTCCTCTGTACAGCTACCTGGTGTCTTGCATCCACAGAATGCACCTTCCCCTGTAGGTCATTCCACCTGTTCCTGATGTCATCCCTTGTTCTGGGGTGCTGTCCCACGGCGTTGATCCTGTCAACGACTCTCCGCCATAGCTCCATCTTCCTAGCAATAGACGTCTGCTGCTCCTGTGATGCGAATAGCTGTGGCTCTACCCGGATGATTTACTCCACCATGACCCTTAGCGCCTTGTCTGAGAACCTGGGGTGTCTTTGTGGCGCCATGGGTGTAGTGTGTGCGGTGTGTGTTGGGGTGTGTGCGGTGATGTGTTGGTGTGTGTGCTGTGAGGTGCGTGGATGGTGTATGGTGATGATGATATGTGGCTCAGATTCAGTGGGTGCTCCAGGCTTGCCTCTCTCTCAGTTGGCAATATTTCCTTTCGTGATAAGGGGTTGTGGGTATTGTGTGTGTGTGTTTTATATTGGATTGGATGTGTAGGTGTGGTATGTGCATGTGTGTCAGGTGTGTGTAGTTTGAATTGCCCAATGTGGTGCTGTTTTGTTAGTGTGTGTGTATTTTGAGCGTGGCGGTGTGTACCGCCAATGGTTTACCGCGGTTGAATGACCACTGCGGTGATTCGTGGGTCATGATGCTGTGGGCGTACTTCTGTTGCCGTAATGGTGTGGGTTTTGGTACCGCCACTTTATCACTGATCTTTGGGCTGGCGGACTTGTGAGGGTGTCTGTATAGTGGCGGATTTCTCTGCGTGGGCCATAATACCCGTAGCGGTATACCACTGCGTTCACGGTATGTTGGCGGCCGTCAGCATGGCGGTAGGGGGCATTTACCCCCAGGGTTGTAATGAGGGCCTAAGTGATTTGCCCAGAATCACAGGATTTAGAGCTGCCGCTGAAACTCGAACCTAGTTCCCTAGTTGCAAATTCTGCAGATCCGGCCATAATGCCACATCCTCTCCTGTAAGTAAAACATATAATAAAGTGAACAACGGGATAAAAAAGACATAAAGATAGCAAATCATTTTATAGTGCGTGGTCACTATTTCAGAACTCAGACAATATGTCCTCATTTAATTCCTTTGGAGCACTAACTATAATTTAATGGACTCAGATAAAAGAGAGCAGGAGGGAGATGGGTAGGGGCACCAGACTGACCTTACAGGACAGGGGTCAGGGGTTGTAGCAGCACAATACACCACACTGGGCAAGCGGAATGGCAGTGCAGTACAATGGACCATGGAAAGTAATAGGAATGGTACAGGCCCATGGACAGTGACCACAGAGAGCAGAGGGAAAAGAGGCAAGGGCAGCAAGCTGACCATACCAGACTGACTGGAAGGGATGTTGCAGCATAACCGTCTATAAAGGGTAGGAGAGAGGTGACAGTGGAGGGTAGTGGCAGTACATTGGACCATGCATTGCAGGAGCGAACAAGCTCAAGACTCGGAAAACAGAGGGGAGGGAGGAGGTGGATAGGGCAGCAAGCTAACTGTTCATTGCAGGCAGGAAGGGCAGAGGCAGAACAACTGTCACATAGGTCTGTAATGAGGGATCAGGGGCATGGACTTATATAATGGATGGCAAGGAGGAGGGAAAGGAGCAGCAGGCTTGGGTGGGGGCAGCACAATGCCAGTCCAGGCCCTGCATCCATCCTCCCCCTACTTTGCATTGTGATGGCATCTCAGTGCTATAAAAAAAACTAGAAATTCACTGACAAAAACCAAAGGTTAGAAGGAGGTTATAGTTAGTAAACAGAATTAAAAAAAAGAAATATAGTAAAAAAAAAAAAAAAACATGAAGGCTATAGCTAGCTTCAGATTTTCCACACACAAAACCATAGAAATGTGGCTGTTATAGTTAGAGATATTTTAAGAGCTATACTTTTGCCCTAAGGTATCTATAACTCGCACCCCCACCATGCACTATTAATTACCTGAGATATTACATCACTCCTGACACCTTCTATGACATCATTGATAATATAACTGTAACATTTGCTGTAACATGATTGATGAGAAAACTGTGCATGGTGAGGGTGCAATTTATAGTTACCTAAGGGCAGGAGCTATAGTGACATGAAATAACTATAACACTGAATTTCTATGGCTTTGTGCATGTACAATCTGAACATAATTATAACCTCCCTGTAACCTTTGTTTTTTTTAGAGTAAAATAATAACCTCTGCCGCAGGACCCTCTGAATCTCAGTTCTCTTTTTCATTGTATTCTTGCTGATTACAGTCTTAATGATAAACCAATAATTTCAGTCATTGGAGCTACTACATTGTATTTCCTGCTCACTTAGCAGTCCTGTAATTTCAATATCTCTGGCTCTGTTTATAAGTAGGTGGCGAGCTTGGTCTTTCTTTGCTATCTACTCATTTTAAAGGTGGCATAATCCTCACCATCTGCCTGAGCACGCTATAGGTTACATGGCAGTTGGCTGTAGTTCTACATAAACAGCCTACATAGCATAAGAAAAGTCTGGCTAGTTTTTCTTCATGTGAAATATGTTGAGTCATATGAATGTTTCATCTGATCATAGCATCTACGTGAATACACAAGCATCCTCCATGAATAGTATTAGTAGATGTGTAGCAAGCATTCTATAAACAGTCCATTACCAGAGTTAGAGTAATACAGTTCAAGTAGCTCAGTGAAAACACTTAAAGTAGGGCTAGGCGGAGGTTAGGCATCCTTTTCATCCACCTTGAGTATTAGTATCCTGAGCTTCCTTCCCATAGCATGAGAATTGCTCAAAAGCAATGGTATTTTCACAGGTGGAATTGTACACTATGTAGAACTGTATAACAGTGTAAATTGCAAATTCACTAATGTAGGAATGTAAGAGGATTTCCAGGGAGGTTCCTATTTATACTAGGTGATTTTAGAAATGCGTAGGCCAAATGACAAACATCGATGGGGTGACAATGATATTAATTCAAGTGATTTATTGTCTTGACTCTATTTAATTTTAGTCCATCACTTTGTTCTGCTTCTTTTTCCTTTTCCCAGATGGTTCCGGTCTTCAGCGCTCAGTTGTATGGAACATAAGAAGGGGAGAGAGAGGACCAAGGACAGGTAAGTCTATTGATCGGGAAGTGATGTGTTTCTTATACAGAAAAAAAAACTAATGGTAGAAACTAATAGTAATGATAATGATAACAATAATGTAGAGGCGGGTGGATATCTAGTGAGGAGGGGGAACACTAGTGCACAAATAAATGAAGGTGACTGCATAAATTGTGATTTATACTGTGCACCAGCCAGCATGCATCCCCAGTGAGGTGTTCGTGATCTTATAATTACCCCTCTCTATTCTCAAACCTCCATAACATCTGTAGATATTCCCCTTGACTTATCTGTCCCTCCCCACTTCCTTTTTCTACTTCTTAGTATTGATGATGCCCAGCCCTACAATTGGGCACGCACCAGGAATAGCCATGTCCCTCCTGGGAAGTGGTGGGCTTCTGTGTCTTGGCTCTGGGAACTGTGTTGTTCCTCCGTGTGGGTGGTTCTGCCGGCGTCTCCTCCTGCTCTCTCCTCAACACCTTCGTTGGGCAGCTCCCCTTCTCTCCTGTCTTCCGTTTCCTCCTTTCCAGGCACTATATTCTCCTCCTCTCTGGCGGTACTCTTGTCCTGCTCCCCGGTCATGTTCTCCTCCTCTTCTATGGCCGCGCTTTCCTCCTGCTTGATGACGTCTCCTTCCTGCTCTCGGTCGGAGTCTCCTTTGCTCTCTCTGCCGGTGTCTTCTTCCGGCTCTTGCCTGCGTGGTCCCCCTGGGGCACCATTCTGCTGGCCCGATCCTTTGCCTTCGTCAACAGGGTCTATTTCCCGTCACAAGTAAGTATGCTTGAATAATTGCTATTATCATAGGTGTTCCGGTAAAAAGTAAGCAAGGGAAACCCACAATACTGTAAGAATTTAATCCCTGAAGGCCAATGTTGAAGTCAGCTTTTCTGTAGTCAAATGGGGAGATTATCCTAAGATTTATTGCTTTCCACATAACAGATTCTTTCAAAGAACTGCCAGTTGAAAAGAGCCACCTCCATCTTGGAAAATGTATGGGTTTTGCTCTAGACACTGTCTACCAGTATCTGTGTGGTACTTCCCTTGATTTTTGTTTCCACCTGTTCATCAATTTCAGCTTGGATCTTTGATTTTTACTACATAGAGCAAACCTTTGTTCACAATATTTCTGACAGGTCATTAGGTGGATACCATTGCACCACCCACCTCCTTTTCCTACCACGTTTAGGCCCATATTTATGAGAAGTTTGTGCTGTCTTTGTGTCATTTTTTTCTGCAAAAGTGGCGCTAACTTAACTTCATATTTATATTTTGATGCTAGACCGTCTAGCATCAAACTATTTGTAAGCGTCATTTTTGGGAGCGCCAACCCACTAGCGTAGTATAACGATAACGATATGTAAGTTAGGTGTTCCCTTCCAAAAAATGAAGCTAGCCCTCCAGCGCCATGTTTACCTCCTGATACACAAACGGTGCACACTAAGGAAGAGGACCCAAAAAATGAGACAAAGGCTGATTTGCGTCACATTTTAATGCCTGGTCAGATAAGGCATTAAAAAGAAGTCCATACATGACCACTGAAGGAAAACGCACAGAAGGAGAATTTGTAACCTCCAGAACAATATAGAAGTGTTACTTCTCCAGCTTGGCAAACACCGCAGACTTCAGCAAAGACAGCAGGTCCCTTCATCACCACCACAGCAACCCCAACCATCCTTGGGCTCAAGGAACAAGATGTGATCAGGACTTACCGACTGAACTGGGAGTCAATTGTACGCCTGCTGCACCATTTTGCGCCAGACAACCCTGCAAGGGCAGAAACTCCAACAACTATTTCACCCATGACCAAACTCCTTGCTGTCCTCCATAGGCTTGAGACATGATCTGTTCAAACAAGGGGAGCACAAGTGTATCTCCCAGCCATCCTCTCGGCCTTCCTTCCAAAGATCGTGGACGCAATTGTATGCCTCACACCCCACCATATCTGCTTCTGAAACACCCAGCAACTGCAGCAGGAGACCAAACAAGGTTTCTGTCTACTTGCAAGGTTCCCGCATGTGCTGGGTGCAATGGACTGCACCCATGTCCAAGTGGTGCCACCTGCAACAACGGACGACCTATACAGAAACTGCAAGCACACCCATTCCATAAACGTGCAGGCCATTGCGGACCACCGTGGGCTCTTTACAAACATCCTTGCAAAATACCTCGGCAGAGTAAATGATGCCTACACATTCTGGCATTCTACCATCAATGAGTGGTTCCAGGATGGGCAATATGGCAATGGCCTACTTGTAGGCAAGCACCATACCAATCAGTGCACCAACAACACACCCACCTTGTAGGACAAACAAGCCATACACCACACTAAATACACATGAGCAGGGGAACTCAGATTTACAGACAACAACACATATGCCACATGCCATGCTACACAACAATCATTGTACATCACACACACACACATACACCCACATGTACATAAATCAGCAACAACCTGACTTGCAGATCACATGAGGCAGGTGGAGCTATGTCCCCTTTGCATACAAAAGCTAGGCCAACCACTACAAATGTCCACTGGTTGACAACTAAATACAGATCGGACACACATTATACCAAACAATGAATAGCTCAGCTATGTGTATGGATTAGGCCATATCAATGTAAAGAAAGCCACACTAAGGCACAGCCCCACATTAGTCATGGTGTTCAAGCCTCTGGCAGCACCAGTATTAAATGCCACCCAAGTGGTGCCATTACCAACAACATATCACCTCCACATAACTGATATATCTGTAGTGTGCACATTCACATGTCTGCTGCATTGTGTTGCACACATAGGAATACAACTCCCAACGCCTTCACTGTGCGTGTGTTGAAAGTGTCTGCACCAATTCTGCTTATCCTCCAATTGTGTGATTCACACCCTGTACACTTGACGGCTGGCACAGCCATCATCTGCCACAAAGGGTCACTAAGTGTTGCACTTCATGCATACTGGCACATGGTAACATGGAGACCTGAGTTTGAGTTGGTAGGGCTACCATGGTGTCTCTACATATGACACCAATGTGGTGCAAGGAGGTGGTAGGTTCCACCAACAATAGGACACTGCCTCCATGGAGACAACACTCACATACTTGCAATGGTTGAACCATCAGTTTGGATTTAATTTGACAATACCCAGGACCCTGAGCCACAACCCCAGATTATCATGTCCATCAACACAAACCTATTAAACAATTTCTCAAAACATGAACATACACTATACCAGAAGCAAGTCAGAATCACTACTCCACCTAAACCTTACAACTACCATGGAGGGGGAACTAAATAACAGTGCCGCAGGAGTTCGCAGGAGACTACAAGTTGTACAGAAATAGTGAATGTACAATCATTATCTACTTTGTAAGTAGCACCAATAAAATACTTTGCACCTGAATCTCCTTGGTCTACTCATTCTCCACTACATATAACATTGGGATGTAACTCAAACCTCAAAGAGCAGGAAAGAAACACAAAAGTTACAAGTATCGTAGCAACATAGTTTGTGATGTAAGAGGCTCTAGTGCCTCCAAGTCACATATCAGTGACACATAACAGGCATGTGACTCTTGAAGGCCTAGATCCATGCACCACAATATGTAACATGCCTTCAAGCAGGCAATGAGCTAATTCTTAGCCCTCTCCCCATATCATCACCACTCTTGCCAGGATGTATACAGGGGGGCATACATAAGGTAGGGGCTGTTATCAAATGATGTTTAAGTAATGTTTGACAAGCAGGGGGCATCATTGGTAACTATAGACCTTCAGTAACTGTACAGGGTTTGTAAGCAGTGTTAGAGGCAGACACTGCACTGTGTACCTATGGGATTATGTCCTGGCGCTGCCATTGGGTGGTACCCTAACACATGGTGGGCTACCTCAGTTATGGCACACACAATGGCTGTGGGGTGCACTATGGGTTGCCAGACAAATGAAGCAGCAATGATTGCTGAATCACTATCCAAAAATATGACCCATTGTCAGGATCCAAGAATAAAACGGGACAATGCTCCACCAAAATATAGCCTGGGTGGAATGTAGGCAGAGTGTGTTCCACTCCCTATGTTTATTACATACACACTTGTCACACAAATCTGCTGTCTTGACACATGCCTACAGCAATTCCAGATATACATGTGAAGAGTAATGTAAGGGTGTATGTTCTAGATAGCAAAGGGTTTGCAAGTACCAGCAATGGCTGACATGTTTACCTAGTATGCTCTGTATAACAACATCACACAGCACATAGCAATACACACCACTCTTTGTCACTCACATGCCAGACCAAGAGCAAGGTACCAACAGTTGCAAATTATCCCAAATATGTTTTGGTCTCCAACATGGCAATCAGGGGTGGGATGTCCATGTATGTCCAGCAATGTCCAAATATGTCAGAGACCAAATAAAAAAATAAGTGGCAGTAGAAGTAGACATATATGTTGCATTTGGCTTATGAAAAAATCAGCACTGAGATGATTTCACACATCAGCATCATACAGTCATGGTAAGAGTTACTAAGGTTGTGGCATGCAGGAATAAATAAATACCCCTGTTCAACGGAAGATGTGGATGGACAGCTGAGAGATACCCACACATACTTGGAAATATAACATTGGAGGTCACCGGGAGACAATACAAGTGCTGTGGCAGGTGTAATGTCATTTACGTGTGGCACTCATTAAATCTCGCAAATACCGGCAATGGGACGATAAATGTCGTGTAGCCAGTAGTAGATGTGTTCATCTACAATTCACAGAAGTCACACATTGCATCCTGTCCATGTATGACCAGACAATGTTGCTATAGAAGATGTGTACAAAGTGTAGGTAGCCTAAAGAATGGCAGCAATGTAGGACACAAAATATTCCTTACAAGTAATGCAGTAAAATGTGGAGAAGGAACACACATAGACCAATAATGACAGTGCAACACATCAGTGTCTACATGTGATCACCCAACATATGTACAGAGAGGGTGGCTAGGTCAGTATATAACCCAGTCATGTTTGCCACTACTATAACATGGTAGTTGCCCATCACATGCCAACATGACAGGCAGTGATAGATAACACCATCTGTTCCCTGGCACGTTCCCAAAATAGAAGTCACAACAGAGATACAACCTCTAACCAAGCTGCCCTTGGAAATTGCTAAGAACATCAAATGACAAGACATGTCTAACACGTGCAAGTAGCCAGTCCTTAGTACATGATGGGGGAAGGCTGACATCAAGTACCCCAGAAGAAAAATGTATATCCCAGTCTGTTTGATCACAATTGTGCATGTGTCTGTTTGCAGGGGACTGTGCATTGCTCTGCTGATTAGCAATCATGAAGAGGCTAGATCCCTGCTCAAAACACCCTAAGACTACTGCTCTGGTTACATAAACATTTGACATTGTCAGGGGACTTATGCATGTGCACAGTAGACTGAGTAATCTGGAGCTCCTTAAACCTGCCCCTTCACATGCAACCATGGGTTAATGTTGGCATAAAAACTCCCACAGTAGCGATAAAGAGTACGCTGGCTACTTTGCCAGACTGCAATACTTCCACACAGTGGTATGCCATTGTATGTGTCAGTTATAACAAACATGATGTGGATGAATGTGAGTGCCTAGTTAGTGGCATGCACACATATTCCAGAAATCTCAGTACACATATGCCACTTAAATGGCTCAGGCATGATAATGTCTATTGGAGTCTGAACAAAAGGCAACTTACCACACATGTACTTGCATATGTATCACAAGATCATTGACCAAAATAAATTACATTCACATGTGTTCTGACATACAGAAACAAAAATGACACTGATATGACTACATAGGCATTTGTTAAAGTCCAACATGTGTATATACAGGAAGATAAATATGTGAGGTTTCATATCCCATAAACAGGCCACTGAGGGCATATGTTACTGAAATAAAACTACACATATCTTGACACACACACAGCATATAGAAACCTTCACTGACACATGTGTTTCTACCATCTCCTGAAACTAAGATGCATGGGGAACTATTTGTTACATGTGTAACAGAGCTTCATGAAGGCTAAACCAACAACAAACCACAGAGTGCACACATATGCACACGCCAATTGGCAGGAGTAACGTGATTCCAACCCAGCCATAGTCCACTGCATTCTCTGAGTACAAATTGTCATGGCTGTCACATGCCTGCCCATGTATGGAAATAGGCCATCATATCTATCGTGTTGTTGGTATGTGTTCATTTGTGTATCAGAAATAACAATGTGGCACACAGAAATAACTCATAGTACACATGTGCTAAAGTGTATGTGGACATAGTGTAGCTACACATGCATGTATGCACAAGGTATAAGTCATGGCATGCATCACACACATAAACAAACATATAGCTTGAACATACCAAT
Source organism: Pleurodeles waltl (assembly GCF_031143425.1). Lineage (NCBI taxonomy): Eukaryota > Metazoa > Chordata > Amphibia > Caudata > Salamandridae > Pleurodeles > Pleurodeles waltl. The sequence goes on along the minus strand of NC_090448.1, from coordinate 930,549,077 downwards.
GTCACCGTCAAGTTATGAATGGATAGGCAAACACATGTAGCAATATCTATCGCAAGTTCACAGTCTTTTTCCCTCACAATAGGACAAATTCAACACATGACATCCATGCATCAATAATTTAGACACAAACGCCTAAACCATACTTTTCTATGCAGTAAAAAGACACATGGCCCCTGAGTGTCTATCAGTCGACAGGCCTTTTTATGCACAATAGTACAAGAGCGACGCATGACCAAGATGCAGCAAAAAAGATTATGCATAACTGAAAACGCGACGCACAGGCCCAGGAAGGGATGAAACAGGACGTCCTGCCTGCATACATGGTACAGTGAGTTCACTTTCACTTCACACTCTTATTGTCTGTGACTGTGTTAGGGTGTGTGGAGCAGGTGTGGTTGGTGGAATGGAGCTATAGGAGTGTTTTTGTGCTATGACCTGTAGCTGTTGTGTCTTTTAATCAGTCTTTTGTAGTCTATTTGTACTGTATTTGTACTTTATTGTGGGGTGTTTGTCTGGGGAAGGATAGTTTGTTGAATGATGTGGGTAGTTTTAATTTTTTTTTTTTTCCTGCAACTGTATTTGCTGTTAAAACACACTGCATGATGTCAGGGAAAGGAAGGATTGCCAAGATGTTGGCAGGTGAGCTGGGGTGGCTTAATTTGGCTGGTGCAGCATTACCTTCCCATGATGCATGTACTGGTTGGCCGTGTAATCCAGGGCTACCCCACAGAGGCCAGGAAGCTGTGGTGTGGCAAGGTACTTCAGCACCTGACGAGAGTATTTTGCACCGGACGCAATGACCACCAACTCAAACACTGTTGGACTGACCTTATTGCAAGGGAGCAAGATCTACTGGATCACCTGGGCATTGCGAATGGTGGAGCAGTTGGTAAGTATCCCATTTAAATAGAAACCCCATAATTTGCATGTGCATGACAGGTGCTGATAAGGTTGAGTGCAGCATGTTTTGTCAAAGGATCTGGACATGTAGTATGCTGCCTGTATGAAGACCCCCAGCTCCACCTTAGGACTGCCATTGTAATATACAATTTTGAAGCAGAGGCAGGGCAGAAGTGCCATCTTCCCTGCACAATCATAACAAAGTTTTATGCATGCATAGCACCACTCTGTTTTGGCCAGCACAACGTGAGGCCTGCGCCGGGCATCATGTATGGGGGGAGCACAACACCTGTTTGGGGGGCAAAAGTACATGCCTCTGGGAAATATGAGAAATTACTTAACGCCATATTTACTGCACTTTGAGTGACTGCTGAGAGCAGGTGTTGTAAGGGAGCATATAATTTTATATGATGGGCCCCTATGTACTCAGCAGACATCCTGATGATCTGTTTTGTTGCTACTCCTGCTGAGTACATCATTTGCCTCCATTTAAATAAATGCAGCTGGAGCCTACCTGCACCATGGTGTGCCTTATTTCTCATTAGGCACACACATGGTGGGAGAAAGGGCTGAACTAAGGGCCACAAGGACTGTAGTGATCCACTTGATACAGCACCACTTTCCTTCAATCTGCCCCTTTGTGTCATTGGCCAATGCCATTTAAGGGAGCTTGACTATGCACTGGGTCCAGACTACTAGCACTTTCGTCTTTCTGTACGTTGTGTATCAATACACCCCAAAATGTGTCTATTACCCCACTCACATGTCCTGATTTAGTACCACAGGCCTGGTGCATCTTTCTGATAGTATAGAGATGCTCTGCATCTGCACCATCACTGGCACATTACACAGAAACCTGCACCAACACATGCATCCTTGGACCACAGAACAATTGCGTCTGTGTTGAGGCATATATCTATGCACATATCCCTATCCCTTCCTAGATAATGGACTACCATGCCAACAATAGCTGGCCACACAGTATTGACAAGACATTCGTAATTTCAGTCAGTTAATATGCAGGTAGGTACAACTAAATGAACATAAGTAAACTCCCATGGCATTATTGCTCAAGTGTGTGTGCCTTGTAATGGCACATACATATTAGTAACCATAAACAAGGATGTATCAAAGAATTCCTCAACACTTTGGAATACTCACGTAACCCCTGGGCAGTTGTTTTTCAGTTAGCGGTGGCAATGTGGTAGATGTCTTCGACATCTGGGGCAGGCTCAAAAGCTATGGGTGTCACAATGGGATGGTCATTACAACAACCACTGTATGCCCCTTAGATGCAGAATACAGTGTCATGCAGTCACATATGGTCATGGAGGTGTAATGCTAAAAAAGACCTGCATGACAATGCCATGTACATATGGTGCAGTGTAAAGCACCACAGGAGTGTCTGGGAAAATGATGGGTTGAAGGTGCCAGGGTCACCATTATCTGAGACTATGGCCCTCATTACAGCCCTGGCAGTCGGTGATTAAGCGGCGGTAATACCGCCAACAAGCCGGTGGTAAAAAAAATGAAATTATAATCACGGCGAAAACCACCCACACAGACAGCCACTTCAACACACCGACCGCCACGGCGTTAGCAACAAGCACCACGGCGGTAACCGCCAACAGCCAGGTGGAAGACAAAATTTACCGCCCACTGTGTTACAAGAGACCTATCCGCCACCTTTTCCGGGGCGGTAACAACGACATCAAAAGCACAGCAGAAACATTACACAGAAGGCAAAGGACTCACCTCTGGATACTCAGGGAAGAACGACAACGCCATGGAGCCTGAACTGCAGGTGTTTACCATGCTGGTCTACCTCCTCCTACACCAGGAATACCAACGCCGGTGACGTTGACCACAGTGAGTACTGCTGCCTAGCACACAGGGGAGGGGGCAGGGAAAAGAGAGTGATGCACACACGCAACACGCAACACCCCCAAACACACAAACAGATGCAATAACATTACACATCCACCCCGTACCCCTCAGGAATAATGCAAGGACAAAAAGAAGTGATTGAAGTGAGTGTAATAAGATAACATACTAGAAATACGTCCTCAAAAATCAAAACAGTATTTACATATGTACAAATGGAGGGACACTGCTCAGTCTATAATGTCTGTGGGCCACAGGGCCACATCACATAGGCCAAGGCCCCACCTTACTCCTGCTTCAACACGGAGAGAACACTGCTGGGGCATCAGGTCGAAAATACACAGGCACCTCAAGGGGACGGGGAACGGGGGGCACCTCAGCCGGAAGATGGTACATCATCACTTGTCCTGGAGGGGGCAACATGTCTTGTGCGATATCCTGGGGAGTGCAAAGCCACAGTCTCTCAAGTTGGTGGTTTGCCCACTGCTTTGACCTGGGGAGTGCAACGCCACAGTCTCTCAAGTGGGAGGTTTGCCTACTGCTTGGTCCTGGGGAGTGCAAAGCCACAGTCTCTCAAGTTGGTAGTTTGTCCACAGCCTGGTCCTGGGGAGTGCATAGGCCATAGTCTCTCAAGCGGATGGCTTCTCCACTGGTTCTGGAGGGGGCTTTGTGTCCAATGTGTTTCATCCTGGCAAGGAGGGGGTGAGTAGATGGCTTCTTCCACTGGTTCTGGAGGGGGCTTTGTGCCCAGTGTGCTTCTTCCTGGGAAGGATGGTGTGAGTCGATACCTTCTTCCACTGGTTCTGGAGGGGGCTTTGTGCGCTGTGATGCAGATCTTGGGGATTGCAAGGTCCCAGTCACTCACCTGGGTGTCAGAAACACATGATTTGCAGTGGCCAGGATGCATTACAGTCCTTGGAGGCAGGACTACACTCTGCCCGCTGGGGCAACGGCTGCTCATTGGTGGCAGTGCTGGTGCTGGTGTCGGTGCTGCCAGTGGTGGGGAGAGGCTCCAGCCCTTCCTCTGCAGCCTCTGACGGCTGCCCACTGGGGCTGCTGCTGCTGGCAGTGGTGCTGGTGGCGGTGTAGGTGGCGGTGCTGATTGCGGTGCTGGTGTTGGTGCCGCCAGTGGTGGGGGGTGGCTCAAGTCCTTCCCCTGCAGCCTCTGACGGCTGCCCACTGGGGCTGCTGCTGCTGGCAGTGGTGCTGGTGGCGGGGCAGGCAGTGGTGGGGGAGGCTTAAGCCCTTCCCCTGCAGCCTCGGACGGCCAAAGCACCATGGTTGATGTTGGGGGCTCAGATTCAGTCCCAGCACCAGGCCTCCTGTCCTTCCTGCCTGCAGGGGCAGGCCCTTTGCCCTTGCCCTTGCCGTCTGGTGGTGCCTCCTTGTCCTTGCCATCTGGTGGTGCCTCCCTGCCCTTTCCCTTGCCAGCTGGTGGTGCCTCCTTGCCCTTGCCAGCTGGTGGTGCATCCTTGCCCTTCCCCTTGGCAGCTGGTGGTACTTCCTTGCCCTTCCCCTTGGCAGCTGGTGTAGGCACACTACCAGTGCTGATGGGTGTTTCCTTGGAGCCTCTCACACCTGCAGTAGCTGCCGAATCCACAGTGGCCATGGACTGGGTGGCTGAGGTGCTAGCCTGGGTTCTGCCCACCCTGGCCCGACGTGAAGGACGGGGAGGGGTAGGGAAAAGGTCAACGGCAGAGAGGAAAAGCTTCTTGGGGACATTGGGGCGGGAAGAGGGAGAAGGTTTGTGAGTGGAGGAAGAGGGAGTAGTTGTAGGAGGTATCTATCTGCTGTGTTTGGGTGCAGGTGCTTGGGCTGGATACTGTTGTGAGGTGGATGGCTTTTGGATGTCAGAGTGCTTGCGTTTGTGCACCTTGGGGGGGGACAGACACAGTGGGTGAGGACACAGGGGACGTGTGCATGGCCATTGTGGTGGTGTCTCCAAGTGAGGTGTGTGTTCTGCTAGGTGTGGTGGTGATGGAGGTAGTGGATGAGGATGCAGTGCATGCAGGTGTGAGTGTATATGCAACTGGGAGGCAGGTGGAAGAGGAGGAGGAGGAGTGGGACACAGTGGAGGCAGTGGATGTTGGTATGTCTGCATCTGGATTGTGTTTGTGTGAGTGCCTGTGGGATGATGTGTGGTGCTTGTGTTTGCCTTTGCCCTAATCTTGGGTGTTGTCCTGTGTGCATGCCAGTCTGCCTGTGTGCTTTGGATAGGTTGGGATGGAGGGGAATGGGATTGGGAAGAGGAAGTTGGAGGGGGAGGGTGGAAACAGGGACAATGGCTGCCATCAGAGCGGAGGCCAAAGCCTGGATTGATCTCTGTTGGGCCTCCAAACCAGTGTGAATGCCCTGCAGGAATACATTTGTCTGTTGTATTTGAGCTGGTAGCCCCTGATGACATTCACAATGGTTGACTGCCCTACAGAGATGGATCGCAGGAGGTCAATAGCCTCCTCACTCAAGTCAGCAGGGCTAACTGGGGCAGGGCCTGAGGTGCCTGGGGCAAAGGAGACGCTCACCCTCCTGGGTGAGCGGGCACGGGCAACTCGCTGAGGTGATGAGGAGGGCGGTGCTGGTACGGGGGGGCTGTACCTACGGGGGGGCTGTACCTATAGCTGGAGTGGTCATTGAAGTGCCAGCCACCACCAGGGAGGTATCTGTGTCCGAACTGTCCGCTCCAGTCTCTGCCGTGGTGCTCCCGTCGTCCTCCATCCCACTGGTGCTCTCAGCGTCGGTGGACTCTGCCTCCTGGGTCCTGTGGGATGCAGCTTCCTCCGTCGCTGGTGCCTCTGCTCCTCTGCCAGGTGATGCTAATCACATAAGGACAGGATGACAAAACAAGAAAGTGGGGGAAAGAGACAAAGGATACACTGGGTCAATGGCTGCACCAACACCACCGTTGGGGTCCACATCACCGTCACACACCGGGAACAACCCTACACACTATGCAATGCACCACCAGCAATAATGCTAGCCACAAGAACAAGGGTGACAATCAGGAGAGTCTCAGTTCCCGGCCGGGGTCTTGGCAATAGCCTCTGGCTTCTGCCTGGATCACAGGGAATGTTTGTGGGGTGGTTCACCTTCTGCAGGGGGAGGGGTGCTGGTGGCCTGATGGACCTGTGGCGGGGCCTCCTGTCCACTAGCGGCAGCGGAGGTGGAAGGCAGTTCAGATGTCTAGCTAGTGGCAGGGGCCGGCTGTTGGGAGGCTGCCTCCCTCATAATGTTGTCCATGTCTGCCAGCACCCCCTGCTATGGAGACCAGGCCTGAAAGTCCTCCCTGATCCCCTGGTACTGTCCCTCCTGCAGCCGCCTGTTCTCCTGCACGTTGGCCAGGATCTGGCCCAGCGTTTCCTGGGAATGTTGGTATGCTCCCAGGAACTCAGTGAGTGCCTCCTGGAGAGTCAGTTCCCTGGGCCTGTCCTCCCCCTGGCACACAGCAGTCCTCCCAGTGTCCCTGTTGTCCTGTGCCTCTGTCCCCTGAACCGTGTGCCCACTACCACTGACCCCAGGTCCCTGATTGTCTTAGGGGCGAGGTGTGCCCTGGAGTCCCTGTAGTGGTGAACACACTGCTGATTGACGTGTTCTGGGGACAGAGGTATGGGTATGCTGGGTGGGTGCTGTGGTAGTGTTTCTGATGGGGGAGGCTCTGTGGTGGTGTATGACTGTGTCTGGTAACCGACTGTCCAGAGGTGAATCTTGATTCAGGACCTATGTGTCCTGATGCAACCCTTTAGCATTCATTGGGTGTGCCCTATGTGCCTCCACCTTCTGCCTTTTGAGGAATTCCAGATATTGCCCCCCGCAACTTACCCTAATTTGTGGTAGTTCTTGGTAGTCTGCGCTCCCCTGTCCTGCGATTCCAGTGACTAGTGCCTCCGTGATGACCACTGCGACCATCTCCTCCAGCTCATCGAGGTCTTTCTGTGGTGCAAGACTTCCACCTCTAGTCTGCAGTGCTGCCTTTGGGTTCCTGGCCAGTTTCTCTTTAGTCCTGTACTTGCAATCATGCCAGTGATTCTTGCAATCGGTGAGAGTCCTCTTCACCTCTGCCACGCTGTTGACTTTGTCTACTATTACCTGCCATCTTGCGTCTCTCCTACCAACTGGCAATTTGGAGGTGGCGAAGAGCTGGTGTTGGTGCTCCGTCACCTCTCTGACCAGGATGTCATGCTCCTCCTCACTAAAGCGCCATTTGCGCTTCCACTTCTCCTTCTCCTGGGACTTTGCTGGACCCTCCTGGCTGGTACTTGGGTGATTGGGGTCTCCCTGGGATCTCTCCTGGCCTACAAGCTCCATCTTGTCTTTCAATTTCTATTTTTCTTGCTTATGCGTTTTTGTTTTAACCTAATGCGGTAAAAAATATCGCTAACCAGTTTCGAGTCATATGTACGTGCCGCAAAACAGTCCAGCGCCACTTTGCAGCATCAGCGTAATTTTTCCTTACGGCATGTCACAATGGTTAGCGTCTTTTTTTTATGCTAACCATTTCTTAGTGCAATCGTGTACCATTTTTTAAATATGCCACATGGATGACGCTAGGGAATGACGTTAGCTCGCATTACAAAATTTGATGGACAACTGTACTAGCTTAGTTGTGCATCATTTTTCATAAATATGAGTCTTAATTTAGGATCCTCTGAGCTGAACTTGGAGTGTTTGAGAAATTTCAAAACACAATGCACACATATAGTAACAATTCTATTTTAAATTAGCTGAAAGATAACTTGATTTAACAGTCATTCCTCGCCCTCCACATGTGTATTAATTAAACCTCATCACAAAAAGCTGACATTTTAGGTATTTGACTCGTCTGACAGACAGGCCCGACAACTAAGGCTGAGCACATCACAGACCTACTGTGTGCTGCGATATCCTCACCATAATTATTTTGACTGCTAAGAGACCAGTTCATGAAGTTTGAAACATCTTCATTACTGAACAGGCCTGAACAGGGAAACGTCAGGCTGACACTAAATAGAATATTTATATTCCATCACTGAAGGCATAAATGTGGGAATATATATAATGCGAATCCCTATCGACACTAAAATGTAAAAGCTTTTTAGTTATTTAGAATTGTATTGTTTATGCTTGTGCAGCTCAAGATTTAAAGCTCTGAAACATTTTAGAAAGGTAAAGCGGTTCTCTTGATGGGGAAAATATTAATGGTTACTGATTTCTTGACCATGTGTAAATACCTGCAGGTTCATGAATAAGTACTGTTAAATCTCCAGGGAGCTCTCATCAGTTTGACAGGAAGACGAGGTAAAATTAAAAGAAAGCACTTCTCAGAAAAGGAAAACCACCCTCAGCCCAGACCAGTGAGACATTAAGCTGCAAATGAGCTCAACAGACAGGTAAATGCTAATATTCCCAATTGAATTAGATAGGTTTTCATACAATGTATGATAATTAATAGGTATCTCCATACATTAAGTACATTATATTTGTCATAAAAAAAGACACAGCAATTATCGACCCATGAAAAACAGGTAGATCATTACCTTGCGTGCACAGCAACAGTTATCTGTAAATATATCACCACATATATTCATAACATGGGTGGTGCGATATCAGCGAAAGTAACTTAACTCATAAAATTTACATTTACCTACAATTGCTTCTTATTTGTCAATTGCATCTACCTTTAACAACAGAAACAAAACTCAAAGTCACTTGCCAGAAATTGGGAAGAGGTATCCGGGATTCTAAAGTAGCTTAGCATCCAGACAGGAGTAGAAAATATCCAATATCCCCACGTTATCATTCTTGTACCTCCAGTTAGAACACTCTATTCGTGAATACCGATATTTATAGTGTCTTTTGGAAGAGCCAGTCCGAGTGTCATATACTAAGCAAATGAATTTTTTGGATCACTCACAGAGTATCGTTAGCAAAATATTGTGCAGACAAAATATAGTGTCAAAAATATCAAGAATCAAAATATGGAGAAAATAAGTATAAATATAAATGTAGATTTACTATTCTTAACTTCACATCTACATACCTTGGGAAAAAAACAATATGTATATATATATATAAGCACTTAGGAACGGCGTATCCTTTCTCCACCAAAGCGCAAAAGGGGCCAGTCATCTGACGCACGCCACTGCGTCTAATATTACAAACTCTCTTCCCACAATACGGAGGGATGGCACTCCACAGGCATTGAAAGCAAAATAATTTATTTACACACCGGAACGTGTTTCAAAGTGAATACATCTTTTCAGAAAGGATTAGTTTTATCCACAACCAAGGGAGCAACCAGTATAAGTCAAAACAACACCCTTTCAGGGTTAGAGTGAAGCATAAATTATGCAAAACAGAAGAGAAAACTCCGGGTAGTTCCCAAGTTTAGATGGAGAACAGGTGCAGTAAGGAGCTCCCTTTTAGGCTGGATCGGGCCTTTAATGGCTGGTATAGCCTGCTATGGCAGACTCCAAGGCTATATTATGTTGAACTTCAACAGGTCTGCATCTGACTTATCACATTCTGATGACATAGGCACTGCTGAATCATAGTTCAGGATTACATTCTTTCACGTATTTGAATAATGTCGCTGAATAATTTTCCTTCTTTGGAATTTTAAGGCCTGATTTAAAGTTTCACAGATGTGGGTACTCCATCACAAACGTGATGGATATTCCATTTACCCTATTACAATTCCATTAGGTCCTATGGACATAGTAAAACGGCGTACAGGATATCCATCATGTTTGTGACGGAGTAACCCATCAGCGAAACTCTAAAGCAGGCCCTTAATATCTCAGATCTCATGATGTGATATTAGTAAACCTGCCTTCACAAACAAACAATTACTAATTTGCTTTGATGAGACTGCAGTTAGCACCACATTTTAAGGTTTTGCATAATGTTATATTCCAATACAGTTGATGTAATGTATAATGATTGAATTACCTTTTTGGAAGCCTACTTGCAAACGCATTACATATATTGAACATTTATGAACAAAAACAAGAAGCCCTTGCCAAACATTTGCTTTAATCACGTTTTTGATTTCAACATTTAACCAATGTGGTGCCATGAAACTAAAAACTTGAGGTCTTTGGGGGATTGCACATTTTTAAAGGTAAGTAACTGTTAGAGAATAAGAGCATATGTGACAGGCAATGTCTACAACTGGCCACCTACGTAGAAATAATAACCATCTAGCCCCTGTGCCCAACCAAGACATTTTGTGGAGGTATGCCATAAAATGACTGATAACCCAGCAACTCAATGGCCACAAATATAGTGACTTGTTGAAAAAATTTCTAGGTAACTCCATTGTCTGTGATTATATATGAAATATAATATGCTATTAATTCGGGGATTCTAAGCATGATTGTGATATTTCCTTTCCTTTGCCTATAGGTATTTTTACATGAATTGCTCTCATAACTGTAGTTATAAAACAAATCTATGTATTTTATGCTATAGATGTTTAGGGCCATATTTATACTTTTTTAGCTCCGCATTTGCGCTGTTTTTTTACGCAAAAACGGCGCAAACTTACAAAATACAATTGTATCTTGCAAGTTTGCGCCGCTTTTACGTAAAAAGAAATGACAGAAATGTGGTGCTAAAAAAAGTATAAATATGGGCCTTAGTTTTTTGTAGCTCTACGCACTTTTTTGCCGCTGGAAATAAATGCACAGTGGGCTCGAGAACAAGGATTCCAGTTGACCAACCTTCATATGTTATCCAATTAGTGAAGGAGAGTCATGATCTTATTAAAGACAATGTAGGTGAATATTATGCAGTCTCTCCTCTTGATTTTATCGACAATAGCACATTTAAAGTAAACTATGTATCACATAATCCTTTTCCTTTGGGTAGAACATATCAAACCAAACAGAAGACAGCATATAGTATGAATAGATGTTGTCCTTACTAACTTAGGATATCTATTTGGACACCTCCCTCGGCGCAAAGTACAAAAATACAGACTGCAAATCAGTAGCGTAACACAAAATGATGGGGCACCCCCTAGTATATGATGAGAGGCCCCTTAATCTTCCATATCTCAATGAAATTCATTGGTCTTGTGCTTAGTGTAGGGTGAATGGCCCCTGAAGGGTTGGGCCACCTTTCACAACAGGGGCTACACATGCCTGTGTTAAACCCTGCTGCAAATTCAGGCAGATGCTACACTAACCCATTTAAGTAAGGAAGGAAAAGTATGTGGTTTAAACACACATAATGTGCCAGCACATTTAATGAAGTAACAATTTAAAAAAATAATTGGCCGCTGGTATTTGAGTAGTCTAATATTATAGGCTCAGAGATAGCGGGTTGTGATCACTCTTTACATGACCCTCCAGCTTTAAATTGATAGAATTCTCCCTAAATGCATTAGCTGCATAGATATAATCTAACCTTGATTTCATAAGTACTCCTTCAAATCAAATTGGGCCAATAGTTAGACTTTCCCCTCCTAGCGCTACAGTTCCTTACTAGGAGTGGGTATATTGTGCTTAATTCCAATAATAATGTGGAATTACCTAAGAATTCCATGAGATTATGCAGAATCATGTGAGAAGAGCAATACTGGGTTTAGAGCTATTTGCTCGCTTCAAAAATGCATGCATTAAATGCAACAGAACACAAATATTGAGCAAGAGAAGTGGCGCTGCATCCAATGCCCCCTACCACCACCATGTGTGTGCTGTATTTACGATACTGATGTACTGTGCAGAATTAGCTCCAAAACTTTGGCACTGATCCTGCAGAGCAAATAGGGGCCCATTGAAAACAACGGTATGCCCTCTTGTAACGCCTGCTCTGTCCAGGCGTTAGAAATAGCCGTTACAAATGGCGCAGTGGAATATGTTAGATTCCACTGCACCAATTTTGTGGTCTCCCTAATGGGGGACTGCCCCCTTGCATACATTATGCCTGGCATAGGCATAATGTGGCGCAAGGGGTTACAAAGTGAAGCAATTCATGCATTGCATCACTTTTTAAATATGGCATGGCAAATTTGGCCTCATTGGGCCACATTAGCATCATAAAAAATAATGCTAATGTGGCGCAAGGATGCACAAGGCCCTTTTAAATCCTGGCCTAAATGTCCTCTTGGGATAGGATTTACCTGAATTTACTAGTGGCATTTAGTCCTATTTTCTTAGCATAACATGCACCCTCACGTTTGGATGGAAGAATTAATTTTGCTTATAGAAACTGAACTAAATGCAGCAGAACATGATAGCATGCTCAACCGGCCAATTTCGTTTGATAAATGTACTCTCACTGTAGGGTTTTCTCCCACAACCTGCACTTAATTATGCCAGCAGGCATAACGGCGTAATTATTGGTAATTCTGCATCAAAGAGTAATGCGGAATTACTGAATTACTCTGATTACTTTGACATAACAAGTATTCCAGGCTTAGTCTTAACCCTTTAAGTGTGGAAGTTCTCTACTTGGGAAGTATTAGTTGAGGGCGGTGAGAACTCACCTCAAATAATAATCACCATCTTTGTCAGGCTAAACCACTTAAGTCACTAAATAAACCTGTGCTTAACCCTCTGGAGGCTTAGCATAAAGCAGTCAGGCTTACTTTAAAGGCAATGTGTAAAGTACTTATGCAGTGCTGAAACACTCATAAAGTAAAAACACAGTACAAGAAAAATGTCAAGCCAATTTAGAAATGTACAGAATATATTAGTAAATAAAATGTTACCAAAATGACAATAATCCAATGAGCATAGCCAGAGAGTTGAATTTTAAAACTTGAATTAAAAATACCGCCAAAAAGCACAAAGCATCAACCACACTTATATGATAGCATCAGGACATGTGAAAGTCAAAAGTTAAGGCCAACGGTGATGAGGCTATGGTCAGATAGAGGGACCAGGTTTGTCCCAGTGGAAAGTTTACCTTCAAACTTAGAAACATTTTTGGAAAACCGTGGTCGTTGACACACAGCAGTGGGGCAAACTGGATCCAAAGCAGGCTCAATGATGTCAGGCTATTTGAAGCATGGATTCTGAGGGTGGTTGCCAAAGAAGGTGGTAAAGTTCTGAATGGGAGAAATCCAGAGTCTGTGCCCAAGAAGGCATCAACGTCAATCGCCTTTGGCTTAGCGTTGGTCTCAGTGAAGCCCTCTAGATAGGACTTAGAAACTTTTTTGTTAGTCAGATCTCATTCACTGTAACAAACCAGCAAGTTTGACTGGCAATTCAATATCAACAGCTGTGGCTTCAATAGTGGCCCCAATCTCCCTCACTTTCCAGGAGCAAAAATAGCAAACTGTTTCACTTCTTGATGTTTAGGGGCAAGAGGAGTAGACTCCAACATAGAATGCACCATTTTGGCATTAAGACTAGGTGTGGGCAGAGCTCACGGAGGTCAACTCTATGGAATTCCACGAAGTTGGCTAAAAACTGTGGAATTCCATGGAGTTCCACATGCGGCGGAGTGCCACCCTCCCACCACCCTGGTCTGAATGTGCCCAATCTTGGAAGCACTAACTAGGGTCGGGTGGCCCGACCCTGCTTAGCGCTTCTGAGATCCGGCGCATTCAGGCCAGGGTGGTATGCTGTAGACAGCGAAAGCTGAAGTTTCAGGTCTCTTGTGTTGATACAGCCTGCTGCTCTCCACACCTGCACAGTTTCCTTCACCATCTGTTCTTCTTCACAAACTTTCTAAGGAGGGCCAAGCACACCCCCTGTTTTGCACCAGCCTTACAATAGCTTCCTCTGCTTTTAGACACAGCCTCAGACCACCCTTTCTTTAGGGCCCAGCACTAGCAGCAGCAAACCATCAGCTTGGTATTTTCACAAAGTATATAGACTGGCTTGCCACTGGGCTCTAAGGCACTCTTTCAGGTCACACACATCTCTGTCTGGTGGGGTCTGCTGGACTACCAATCAGCAGTTGATGCTCACCCGGCCTTCAGCTCTCCCTACTGGCCTCAGCACTGCACCACATAACACCACTTCCTTTCCCTGGGACTCTGGGGAGACAGGTTATTTTCAAGTGTAGCTGCGACTGCACGTTTCCTTTTTTCCAAAGCACATCCCCCCCCCATATTGCAAATACTGTTGACGCCCAGTGCCGGCCCCATGTACGTAGAAGAGGAAGTGAAACAAGGGTCTTAGTTGGGTGCAGCATCCAGGACGGTCCCTGTTGCCAGTGGCCTGGCTCTCTGCCTCCCTCTGCCCCCACTCCTGGGTTTCTGAGGACATTGAAAGGAGGAAGGCCTGGATCAGGAGCTGGCGCAGGTGCAGCCCGTCAGCAGTGGCTTGCAGCAGCTCCATGCCGACCGGCTGAATATAGTGCAGCCCAGTTATGGGCCACACAGTGCAATCGTAGACTGTCTGTGCTTGCACTTTGTGGCACATAACTGGGCTGCAGACTAGTGTGCAGACATACCAGTGAGCTCTGCTCTGCTGCTAGCAGAGTTTATGGCTGATCTCCATGCTCCAAGCGCAGTGCAGAGTACCAAAAACTCTGTTAACTCCACCAGGGAAGCGGAGTTCACCGCCCACCCTTAATTAAGACTCACTGCACCAGAGGCTAGGAGCAGGGTTCAGGGAAGATCCGTCTGGAACTGCTCAGGTGGGCAATTGCAGGGAAAGAGACCTCTTGAGGCTTGATGTTTTCCTGTAGATCAAACTGGAGGTCAGCCAACTGACCCTTGAAGTCACTTACGGGGTCCTGGGATCAAGTCAAGTAGGCCTAGTCTTTCTTCAAGTTCTTCAGAAAGCAGGACAGTCCTTTCTTCTGATTCCTCACACCTGTAAGGATGTTTGGGGAGAGATCTGAGATGTCCACTTTTATGCCTGTGTTTGCCTGTGGGTGGGGGGAAAGGCTTTGTCCAGCTCCTAAATCAGTGCCTCTTCACCAGCTGGGTTTGATTTGGCCATTAAGTTGGATTTATTTACTATTAAAATGAGTCCTCCAATCATATTTGTAGCTATTCCTAAGCTAAATTTAGCACTTTTAAAGGTGATAATGTAAATCTGTGTTAACGTATGAGAGAGCCAGCTTTGCTACAGTGCACAAAAATTGAGCTTTTTCTCTGGCAGTACATGTGAAATCTTAAATACACATCCTACTTTTTAAAGACCATGCACCCTGCAGGCTTTTAAGGCCTACCTTTAAGGTGTCATTTATAAGTATTAAAAAGGAGCGTTTGTAGGCCTGGCGATATGTTTATTGGCCAAGGTCAAAAGGCAATTTTAAAATGGACACCCAGGCTGCAGTGGCAGGTCTGGAGACATGTTTAGTTAGTGGCACACTATGTGAAGCAGCACGCTAGTCACATGCAATTTACAATCCCTGGTACACGTGGTACTGTGTATTATGTGCATACCAGTAAATTAAAGGGGCCAATAAAGGGTATGCCAATTAAAACATGTTAAGAAAGGAGAGTACAAGTACTTAGCAGGAGTAAAATGTGCAGAGTCCTACGACCAGCAAAAACTGATTAAGAAAAAGAAGGCAAAACTCTGGGTGCCTACCACCCAAAAGATTGTAATTTCCAACATTTATTTAAGGTATGAATCCGTAGCTACTAATTGCTAACCTGTGTGTAAGGAAATGCCTCCTTGGCATGGTTACCCCCTGACTTTTTGCCTTTGCTGATCTAAGTTTTGATTTGAAAGTGTGCTGAGGCCTGCTAACCAGGCCCCAGCACCAGTGTTCTTTCCCTAACCTGTACTTTTGTTTTCACAATTGGCACACCCTGGCATCCAGGTAAGTCCTTTGTAACTGGTACCCCTGGTACCTTGGGCCCTGATGCCAGGGAAGGTCTCTAAGGGCTGCAGCATGTCTTATACCACCCTGGGGACCCCTCACTTAGCACAGACCCACTGCTTGCCAGCTTGTGTGTGCTGGTGAGGACAAAACGAGTAAGTCGACATGGCACTCCCCTCAGGGTGCCATGCCAACCTCACACTGCCTATGCAGTATAGATAAGTCACCCCTCTAGCAGGCCTTACAGCCCTAAGGCAGGGTGCACTATACCATAGGTGAGGGCACAAGTGCATGAGCACTGTGCCCCTACAGTGTCTAAGCAAAACCTTAGACATTGTAAGTGCAGGGTAGCCATAAGAGTATATGGTCTGGGAGTCTGTCATGCACGAACTCCACAGCACCATAATGGCTACACTGAAAACTGTGAATTTGGTATCAAACTTCTCAGCACAATAAATGCACACTGATGCCAGTGTACATTTTATTGTAACATACACCCCAGAGGGCACCTTAGAGGTGCCCCCTCAAACCTTAACCAACTACCTGTGTAGGCTGACTGGTTTTAGCAGCCTGCCACACTCGAGACATGTTGCTGGCCACATGGGGAGAGTGCCTTTGTCACTCTGTGGCTAGTAACAAAGCCTGTACTGGGTGGAGATGCTTATCACCTCCCCCTTGCAGGAACTGTAACACCTGGCGGTGAGCCTCAAAGGCTCACCCCCTTTGTTACAGCACCCCAGGGCATTCCAGCTAGTGGAGTTGCCCACCCCCTCCGGCCACGGCCCCACTTTTGACGGCAAGGCCGGAGGAGATAATGAGAAAAACAAGGAGGAGTCACTGGCCAGTCAGGACAGCCCCTAAGGCAACCTGAGTTGAGGTGACTCTGACTTTTAGAAATCCTCCATCTTGCAGATGGAGGATTCCCCCAATAGGGATAGGAATGTGACCCCCTCCCCTTGTGAGGAGGCACAAAGAAGGTGTAGCCACCCTCAGGGCTAGTAGCCATTGGCTACTGCCCTCCCAGACCTAAACACACCCCTAAATTCTGTATTAAGGGGCTCCCCAGAACCCAGGAACTCAGATTCCTGCAACCTAAGAAGAAGTGGACTGCTAAGCTGAAAAACCCTGCAGAGAAGACGGAGACACCAACTGCCTTGGCCCCAGCTCTACAGGCCTGTCTCCCCCCTTCTAAAGACACTGCTCCAGCAACGCTCTCCCCAGGGACCAGCGACCTCTGAATCCTCAGAGGACTGCCCTGCTCTAGAAGGACCAAGAAACTCCAGAGGACAGCGGCTCTGTTCACCCAAAACTGCAACTTTGTTTTAAGGGAGCAACTTTAAAACAACTTGCGTTTCCCGCCGGAAGCGTGAGACTTGCTACTCTGCACCCGATGCCCCCGGCTCGACTTGTGGAGAAACAACACTTCAGGGAGGACTCCCCGGCGACTGCAAGACCGTGAGTAGCCAGAGTTGCCCCGCCTGAGCCCCCACAGCGACGCCTGCAGAGGGAATCCCGAGGCTCCCCCTGACCACGACTGCCTGTTCCTCAGATCCCGACGCCTGGTAAAGACTCTGCACCCGCAGCCCCCAGGACCTGAAGAATCCGAACTCCAGTGCAGGAGTGACCCTCAGGAGGCCCTCTCCCTTGCCCAGGTTGTGGCTACCCCGAGGAGCCCCCCCCTTGCCTGCCTGCATCGCTGAAGAGACCCCTTGGTCTCCCATTGATTTCTATTGGAAACCCGACGCGTGTTTGCACACTGCACCCGGCCGCCCCGTGCTGCTGAGGGTGTACTTTCTGTGCTAACTTGTGTCCCCCCCTTGCCCTACAAAATCCCCCTGGTCTGCCCTCCGAAGACGTGGGTATTTACCTGCTGGCAGACTGGAACCGGGGCACCCCCTTCTCCATTGAAGCCTATGCGTTTTGGGCACCATTTTGACCTCTGCACCTGACCGGCCCTGAGCTGCTGGTGTGGTAACTTTGGGGTTGCTCTGAACCCCCAACGGTGGGCTACTTTGGACCCAAACTTGAACCCCGTAGGTGGTTTACATACCTGCAAAAACTAACTAACTCTTACTCCCCCCAGGAACTGTTGAAAATTGCACTGTCTAGTTTTAAAATAGCTATATGTGATTTATTTGAAAACTGTGTATGCTATTTTGATTATTCAAAGTTCCTAAAGTACCTACCTGCAATACCTTTCATTTGAAGTATTACATGTAAATCTTGAACCTGTGGTTCTTAAAATAAACTAAGAAAATATATTTTTCTATACATTTATTGCCTGTGTGTGTACAACAAATGCTTAACACTACTCCTTTGATAAGCCTACTGCTCGACCACACTACCACAAAATAGAGCATTAGTATTATCTCTTTTTGCCACTATCTTACCTCTAAGGGGAACCCTTGGACTCTGTGCATACTATTTCTTACTTTGAAATAGTGCATACAGAGCCAACTTACTACACTGTGCAACAAAATACAGTTGTATTGTCTTAGGAAAGTTTAAAACATCATTAATCAAACGTTGAGAACGAAAGAAGATGGGCTCCATGTGAGGTAAATATAAATTGCTTGTGCAAGGAAAATTGTTCATGCTATCTAGAAACAGCAAACTGTCTATTTCATAATTTTTTCAAAACATTGTGGCTGTGTGTTCACAAATATAATCCTCCATTGGTAGTCAGTTCCAATGATGGAGAAAAAAGAATATAGTTGAAGTTTCAACCCCAAACATCCAATGTGTGTCTGACAACATCAACAAAATTCTTCATCATGACAACAAGGGAAGTGTACCTTATGGCACTATATGGATACCCCTCAGCGCAAGAGTGAGAGTGTGCAACAGGTTCCAATGGGTCACCTACAACCAAAACAACCTCTACGGGCCTGGTGTTTCACCGCAAAACAATCTCCCAGGTGTATTAGCGGTGCGTGTCACATACACCCAAAGTGATAGCTCTATTCATCAATATGCATCTTAAGTATTAGCAAAGGGGGTGGGGGAGCGTGCACGATTTAAATAATATAGCACACATCAACCCAAATGATAAAAGTCATTGGATTACCTCCACGCTCACGTCATGACAGAAACATTTTCTTTTAGACGTTTTATTAATGCTGTTTTGAACTTTGCTAAGACACTGCAGTGCTACTAAAAATGGATTTCTTGACTTTGTGCATATGTGACTTGCTGTTACTTTTTTTGACTTAGAGGGATGATCTTAATGTTGGACTTCCCCTAATGAATATGGTTTCTGTGAATTCATACAACAGAACTATTATGTTAAAAACCATTGCCCATATTTATACTTTTTTAGCGCCACATTTGCGTGGTTATTTTGGACGCAAACGTCCAAAATACAATTTATATTTTGGAAGTTTGCGTTGCTTTTGCGTCAAAAAATGACGCAAATGTGGCGCTAAAAAAGTATAATTATGGCATATTTGCTAATTCTGCAGCTACGTCATAGACATTACTTTGAGTCTGATAATGTTTATTTTCCGGTGTGAGGATCTCTTTTGTCGCTGATCCGCAAATGCCACTAACATCTCTAATACAATGGATCTCTTTATTAACTTGGGCATCAGGACGTTCCTTATGGAAAATAGACAAGGTGAAACTCCTTCTAAGCAGATTGCATTTTCACTTAGCAGTGGTCAAGTTAGGGTAATATCTTTCCTATGCCACGCTAACTATCTGCCCCATATGCCCTGACTTCCAGATTCAGTGCCTGAATGTATGATTGTCAAACTCATGGGACAGTACTGGCAGCGTTAAATGAGACAGCTTATGATCAAGCTTCCACCATTTTATGGCATGCGGTCCTACTATCATAGGTATTATAAAAGGATCTAGCCATTACATCCTTTTGGGGACGGAGTTACAGGGCATTTGACTATGATTACAGCCACCACGTGTGCTGAATGTACTCAGATTTTGAACAGTATCTTTCAGCTGCTTTACCACCAGAACTCATAGCTCTAATTCCTAAAAGTATAATTTTGTCAATATCAAGACACAACAATCCCTGGTAATTAATTACAAACCTCCTGGGGTTAAAGATATTCAAAAATGTATATTCCATGTAGTACATCTTTTGTGAGTAGTGGGTGCAAGGATGGTGAGGGATATTGGACTGCTCAATATCCAAAACATGAATATAGCATGAAACACACTGAAAAACTAAGACCGTCCACACTACACCGAAGAGCAACAAGAATATATGTATGGCTTCATCAAGAGTCTTCTTGGTTTCCTCCTTTTGTATTTTTTTGGTCCAAACATTATTTGTAACATTCCTCGTCCCCGACACTTGCTTTGTTACTGAAAAACATTTCCTGGAACTTTACGGGGACAAAGTTAGCAATTCCAAGCCAAAATTAGAACAGTGAAATGCAGTGCTAATGTGGTCTATAACAAAAGTACTTAAACGCGTCTACCACGTGGCAGGTGGCCATGGACTCTGCTTAGAGGTTACTGCTCATCATTCAGTAAATAGAGTAATTCTATGGTATGCCCCAAAATGATGCACATAACTAACAGAGGCATACCAAGGATAAATATGCTTATTTCTCATCATTACTTTCTATTTCCATGTGTGCTGCATTTTGCAGAGCACATAGAAAAAGGTACAAGCTGAAAGGATTTTTTTGTTCAGGGAGGTGTGCCTTCCTACACAAAACAATCCTGTCTGTGCTGCAGTCACCCTTACACTATGTCGAGAAACCAGAGATGCTTCATATCTTACTAAATATTGAGCGCTCTCCCTTTCGCACAATGTAGCACCCTTGCTGCACCCCTTTGTGTCTAAATAGTAAATGTAGCACTGAGTTCTGTGTAGTGATTGATGCTATATTCTGATTCTCGTTGTCCTTACCTTTAAGATGCCTTTACTTTGCCTTGTTAAACCCAGTTGGTTAAGATTCCCATGTTTCCGTTGTTCATGGTCTATTTGAACCTGTGTATTACCTCAAGAATCTTGCAAATTATGCATTGGTAACAAGGCGTCAACACTACTGCTGCACTCCAGTATGTATTTGTTTAGGGATTCAGCCAAACCTAATGACTACTCAAGTAACATTAATAGGCTTCTATGCTTACTCCTAGTACGCTATGCATACACAATATGCAGTTGGTTATCAGCCTGGCTATCTTATGGAATAATCATGTAGTAAATGTGCAAAAATAGAAAACCATTTTTCTTCATTAAGAAAACTTTCCCCAGGACCCATTTAAAATATTGAAATGTTCCCATTCCTGTCACACCTTGGAAAGGTGCCTCCCCCTGGTTTCAGAGGAGTGTGATTCTAGGGTGGGAACAGAGGCCAAGAGTATTTGTGAATACCCAAAAATATAACTTTTGAGGGTCAGATGCCCAGAAAACACAGCCTGTCCTGTCCCTGTTTGGAGATGTGCTGATTGTCTGCAAGAGTCAATCTCATGAGAAGAATTTTTATCTGACTCTGAAGTAAATCTGTATTTCTTTTTTTCTGGCTTGATCCTAAACTTACCTAGGGCCTTTAGGCCTGATTTAAAGTTTGACGGAGGAAGTTACTCCGTCACAAATGTGATGGATATCCCGTCAGCTGTATTACGATTCAATAATATCCTATGGAAATAGTAACATGGTGGACGAGATATCCGTCCCTTTTGTGACAGAGTAACCATCCGCCAAACTCTACATCAGGCCCATAGTCATGAAAGAAGCTTCAGCTGATTGGGTTAAAATTGATTGTAATTTCCCCTCATCCTCTTATTGATAGTTAATTCATAAGCCTTTTTACTTCATTCTTTCATTTTACATTGTGTTGCTTTATAGCTGTTTATGCTTTTAGTTTTTGTCTGCTTGACACTCACTTGAAGCTTATGAACTAAAAAGTACATACATTAAAACAATCACAAAATCAATGGTTTGGAAGCACAATGACAAATACCTCCAAGAGCTGATAATGAAAACATCATTGTATAAAGCAGTACATCATTCAAAACTGCCTGTCAGAGGTCATCGGGACAGGGTGACATAGTAATTTACTCCATTGCCCTGGCAGAGGACCGCCCAACCTCCAAAATATAAATCAGGCCCTAAGTAGCTTGATGTTTCTGCAGTGTCCGTAGCAATACCCCGCTGTGGAGGATTAACTCAAAGTTTATGTTTTGGCACAACAGTGGTCTCGCGAGGAATTGGGGGTCCCAGCACTCTGGTAATGAGAGACACATTGTGAATCTTGTTTTACTAAAATATTACATTTTTAAAAAGTGTTTAAAAAATGTATGGCTACTATGTAATCTTTTAAGAAATATGTTATTGTAAACTTTTTGCCTTGCATCACCTGATTACCATTAGATCTGGGTATTACTGACTCACATTAGTGACTTGCGATTCACCGTTATTGATGCACAGGTCCGATCACTTGGTAGGCTTACAAGGGACGATGTTTTGAAGGTGACTTTAGGGAAAATAAACTGCCACCTAAGTGGTTTGCGCTCATAGTAGCTTGTAACAATGCTAACATTACTAATAATATGTACTTAGGCAACATGATATATTTAATACAAGCAAAAGCTTTTGATCCATTTAGAAGCAAGAGAACTCAGCTTACTATATCAGCTACATAATTCAATGAATATCGTAATGTGCTCACAAGTGTAGCACCAAAGGCAAGCACACAATAGCAAAAATCCAAAGCTGTAACATCATATGCATTTCTAATATCTGATAGGATAAATGACTGAAAATTCTTCCAATGACCTGCCCCAATTGGCTTTTTGAGATTAACTTTTGTTTGCTAAGAGGGAGTGATGGAGTGTGGGGTTCCAAACACCTTAGAAATAGAGCAGAGCTTGGTAAACAATCCCTGCTTAATTCCTGACTATCAACCCAATTTCAGCTGTACCAGTATGCTCCCATTTCTTAGGATAATAAAGACATTTGTCTTGCATCAACTCATTCAAGCAATGAGTGACAAAGCCAGTGCTTAATTTGTAAAATGATGAGTGCTGGTGCCCATAGCTCTGCTCCGGCAGTGCTATTAAACATGAGTGCTCTGAATACCAAAGCTGCGTAGTCTTAAATTGACCTCAGGCTCCATTAAACTCTTTAATCCACTACAGGACAATGGTGCTCCTTTATCTTACTCTTGGGGTTCTTGTTTTCTCCTTTTGTGCTCATTTCAATGTCTCATGAGGAAAAATAAGTGCTGGTCCCCACAAATGAGTGCTGGTGGTCCCCACTGGCACCCACCAGCTCAAATTAAGTACTGGATGAAGTGCCAGAGCATGGCAATCAATCTAGGTCATGTATTGATGTCTGATTGTTGTTTGTCCATTTTCATCAGAAGTGGTCCTATGTGCTGGTGCCCTAACTCTCAGCAGGGTGCTGTACATTGTGCTAATTTGTATCTTGAGGAAGGGAGGGTTGTTGTACACTCAGCTGTTTTGTCTCTTTTCCTGAAACATGGGTTCTACTAGGGTAGGATTTTATGAAAATAGTCAGGTCTACCACTCCTACCATTTGATGTGCCTTTTGAGGCTAGTCAAGAACTTGAGTTGCTTACAACTAGGCATAGCAAGAAGCACTTAGATTTATCAATCAGTGTCTGCTACAAAGGACATCAAGCATGCCCACCATTCCCTTGAATACAGTAGAAATTGGATGCACCAACACTATTTTAAGCTTTATCCCCTTTAAGACAGAAGCCCTGTTTATTTTAAACACCACAGACCAGAAGCAGGGGTCTCCAACAAGTACAGCCTGAGATTATAGTAGCTCTTGAGCTACCCTTAAGTAGTTCCTCTGTGTGTAGCCCAGCCTACAAAAACTGAAATGTTTATATTTAAAACAACCATATAAAGTTGTCTAATGTGGTCAGAATTAAAAAGCTCATAATATTCATAGCTCTGGATCATGTGGACCAACATAAGCAGCTTTTGCTACAAAAAAGGTTGGAGCCCCCTGGTTGAACCTGACAAACCTTTCAATGTTACCGCAGAGTCACCAAATTGCCACCTCAATTTCTTAAGACAGAACTCCCCATCGACAGGCTGACTTCAGGATACAGGCCTGGACTCTGGTACTGTCTACAGTGGATAAATGGAACATCCAAATCCCTCACTTTTTTTTCTAGACGCACAGCTGTTTATTCGGTAGATTGGTTAATATCAGGCACCATGAAGTGAAACCATATGTTGCCACTTTGGTAAGTGGGCTCCTGGCTCCTTTGAGCACCTTTGAGTTGGGTAACAAGAAAAGTTTGTTTTCTATCAATAGTGCAAATATATCTCCTTGGGGGCAAAAGTGCATAATACAAATACGCCTGTTATGCTCTAATGCTAGGTCAGTGTGCGCTGCGTGCCATAATAATCACTTAATCTGAAAATCAGCAAGTACTTGGCAGAGAAATAAACGCTGGTGACAATGGAAATCCCCAAAGTAAAAAACATAGGCATGGTTCTTCTCTGACATGGCTTCTATTCCACTGCACAATCTCTAGCATTCTCGAAACAACTTCCTCACTCTTTATGCTTAGAAAGGAATTGCTTCCTGTAGATTGGTTTCTTTCTCTCCTTGTATGTTCACCTGGATTGCTGACTGTGTAAAGAATGTAACAAATTGTGGGTTGTGGTGGGGAAACCTTTGTCTTTATGATCATTAGCATGTGGTAATACATTCTATTTTAAATATGTTTTTGTTACAGATTTTAGCATCATACTCTTTATCATCTCGAGGTTATCTAACTGTTTGACCCATGTTAAGCGTCGGTAAGCAGCCTGCACTCAGTTAACACTACCGAGTGTCGAAAACAACTGACAAGACCGGGGAGCCCAATTACTTGAATACTCACTGCTGAAGAATGCTATTACTTGAATTCAGAGTTTTAACGAGGAAAACCAATCTCAGACTACCATATTTATGAAGTTGATAAAATGAGTCCCTGTGCCCAAGCCAAAGTCATAATAAAAACGTAAAAGACAAGACCAATTCCACGTTGATAAATGATAACAGAGCACTAAGGGGCATATTTATGAGCCCCTAGCACCACCGGAGCGTCCCTTTTCGTGACGCTCTGGTGGCGTTATGCCCTGTGCTGTATTTACAAGATGGATTTAAGCCACTTTTTGTGGCTTAATGCCACCCTGCAAATACAACCCATTCACATGCAGCCCTTTGCGTGGCAAGGGGCGTGCAATGGGTGTTACTGTGGGTGTTCCAGAGCAACACCCATTGCATTTTGACGCTGCCTCAGATTTACGAAGTGCAACGAGGAGGAATACTTTTTTTCTTCCTCGTTATTTGTTTTTTCTATGCGTGCTGCATTCTGCAGCACGCATAGAAAGAGCGAAATGCCAGAAATAATTGTTTATGTGCGGGAAGGTGTCCCTACCTCACATAAACAATCATTTGAAAATGACGCTTTGGCACTTCTGTGTGTGCTGCATTCTGCAGCACACACAGAAGTGCGAAATCGCCATTAGTGATTGTTTATGTGCAGGAAGGGACACCTATCCACACATTAACAATCACACCCCTCGACGCAGACATCCTTGCAGAATGGTGCAAAGATGCCTGCGTTGGCAGCTAAATTTAGCACCAGTGCAGGAGACAACACAACGGTGCGCAATATTCAATTAAATATGGTGCATCACTGCATTGTGAAAATGACGGAGCACAGTGCTGCCAATTTTGGTGCATCGTCGAGCTCCGTCGTTTTCCTATAAATATGGGCCTAAGGGTTGTATTAAATAAAATCTCATGCAACTGAGCACATCAATCAAAATACCACCATACACCTTTGCACTATAGTTCATGGAAGTGGGCATTATGTCTGGCATAAGTTTTGTACTACAAGATAATATGACTGGACTAGCTTTTCCCTCTTTAGATATGTACTTTAGCGTGCTGCACACATGCACAGTCTGAAACGATTGGAGAAAAATATGCATTTCTTAAAGTTAAGACCACTCTAAAAAGGCATGATTTTTTTGTGCAACACTGTGGGGGTGATTCCAACCCTGGCGGTCGGTGATAAAGCGGCGGCCAACCCGCCAACAGGCAGGCGGTCCAAAAAATGGAATGCTGACCCTGGCGGGAACCGCCAACACAGCCTGCCACTTTAACACTCCGACCGCCACGGCGGGACAGACAAACAGTGCGGCGGTCACCGCCAACAGGCAGGCGGCAGACAATGTACCGCCCACCCTATCACAACTCACCAATCCGCCACCTTTTCCAGGGCGGGAGCCCCGCCGATAAAAACACGGCGGAAACAGACTACGAACGGGAAAATGCTCACCTCTATGCACTCCACGAGGAATCTGGACAGCATGGAACCCGAATTAAACATCCTACCAGCTATTGTCTACCTGCTCATCTACCACGAGTACGAACGCCGGCGCAGACGACAACGGTGAGTACTGCACCTACGACACAGGGGAGGGGGGACGAGAAAAGGTTACGGCCACACACATACGCAACACACCCACCCCCCCACCCAACCCCAACTATCTACACACCAATGCAGAGCAACAAGTCAGAGTGACACCCCACAAACCCCCCGGAAGAATGCAAAGACATATTTAAAAAGAACTATAAAATTTATGTATAAAATAGGTCCATTGAAGTCATGGTAAATATGCTATATGAAAAATACAAAAGAAATAATGAACATAGTGCAAAGTATAAACATAGTCAATAAGTCCTGCACAGTCCGTTAAATATCCATAGTCCGTGGGCCAATGTGTACAAACACATGGGCAAAGCCCACACAGGAGACCGGACACCATTGGAGAGACCACTGCAGGGGCATCAGATGATAAAACTACAGGCACCTCAGGGGGAAGGGAAAGGGGGGCACCTCAGCCACATGAGTCCACAACGCCAGATCCACGAGGGGCCTCCATGCCCACTGTACCATCCTGGGGAGTGCAAAGCCACAGTCCCACAAGTCTCTACAGTGGGTGGCTTGCCCACTGTGCCATCCTGGGGAGTGCAAAGCCACAGTCTCACAAGTCTATACAGTGGGAGGGTTGCCCACTGTTCAATCCTGGGGAGTGCAAAGCCACAGTCCATCAGGTGGATAACCGACTCCACTGGTATTGGAGGAGGCATGGTGCCCAGAGTGCTTCGTGAACACCTGCTCGACACAGAACCGGCACTGTCAATGGACCAGCGGTGCTTGAGACGGCGGTGCCCAGCGGAGCGGTGCTTGACAGGAAGGGCCCAGCGGAGCGGTGCTTGAGACGGCGGGGCCCAGCGGAGCGGTGCTTGACAGGAAGGGCCCAGCGGAGCGGTGCTTGAGACGGCGGGGCCCAGCGGAGCGGTGCTTGACAGGAAGGGCCCAGCGGAGCGGTGCTTCACAGGAAGGGCCCAGCGGAGCAGTGCTTGAGATGAACGGCCCAGCGGAGCGGTGCTTGACAGGAAGGGCCCAGCGGAGCGGTGCTTGAGATGAAGGGCCCAGCGGACCGGTGCTTGACAGGAAGGGCCCAGCGGAGCGGTGCTTGACAGGAAGGGCCCAGCGGAGCGGTGCTTGAGATGAAAGGCCCAGCGGAGCGGTGCTTGACAGGAAGGGCCCAGCGGAGCGGTGCTTAAGACGGCGGGGCCCAGCGGAGCGGTGCTTGACAGGAAGGGCCCAGCGGAGCGGTGCTTGACAGGAAGGGCCCAGCGGAGCGGTGCTTGACAGGAAGGGCCCAGCAGAGCGGTGCTTGAGACGGCGGGGCCCAGCGGAGCGGTGCTTGACAGGAAGGGCCCAGCGGAGCGGTGCTTGACAGGAAGGGCCCAGCGGAGCGGTGCTTGAGATGAAGGGCCCAGCGGAGCGGTGCTTGACAGGAAGGGCCCAGCGGAGCGGTGCTTGACAGGAAGGGCCCAGCAGAGCGGTGCTTGAGATGAAGGGCCCAGCGGAGCGGTGCTTGACAGGAAGGGCCCAGCGGAGCGGTGCTTGAGATGAAGGGCCCAGCGGAGCGGTGCTTGGCAGGAAGGACCCAGCAGAGCGGTGCTTGAGACGGCGGGGCCCAGCGGAGCGGTGCTTGACAGGAAGGGCCCAGCGGAGCGGTGCTTGACAGGAAGGGCCCAGCGGAGCGGTGCTTGAGATGAAGGGCCCAGCGGAGCGGTGCTTGACAGGAAGGGCCCAGCGGAGCGGTACTTGACAGGAAGGGCCCAGCGGAGCGGTGCTTGAGATGAAGGGCCCAGCGGAGCGGTGCTTGACAGGAAGGGCCCAGCGGAGCGGTGCTTGAGACGGCGGGGCCCAGCGGAGCGGTGCTTGACAGGAAGGGCCCAGCGGAGCGGTGCTTGACAGGAAGGGCCCAGCGGAGCGGTGCTTGAGATGAAGGGCCCAGCGGAGCTGTGCTTGACAGGAAGGGCCCAGCGGAGCGGTGCTTGACAGGAAGGGCCCAGCGGAGCGGTGCTTGAGATGAAGGGCCCAGCGGAGCGGTGCTTGACAGGAAGGGCCCAGCGGAGCGGTGCTTGAGACGGCGGGGCCCTGTTCAGCGGTGCTCTTCACGGCAGGGCCCTGTTCAGCGGTGCCTGTCTTGGCGGGCCCTGTTCAGCGGTGCTCTTCACGGCGGGGCCCTGTTCAGCGGTGCCTGTCTTGGCGGGGCCCTTTTCAGCGGTTCTCTTCACGGCGGGGCCCTGTTCAGCGGTGCTCTTCACGGCGGGGCCCTGTTCAGCGGTGCCTGTCTTGGCGGGGCCCTGTTCTGCGGTGCTCTTCATGGCGGGGCCCTGTTCAGCGGTGCTCTTCACGGCGGGGCCCTGTTCAGCGGTGCTCTTCACGGCGGGGCCCTGTTCAGCGGTGCCTGTCTTGGCGGGGCCCTGTTCAGCGGTGCTCTTCACGGCGGTGCCATGTTCAGCGGTGCTCTTCGCGGCGGGGCCCTGTTCAGCGGTGCCTGTCTTGGCGAGGCCCTGTTCAGGGGTGCTCTTCACGGCGGGGCCCTGTTCAGCGGTGCCCTTCACGGCGGGGCCCTGTTCAGCAGTGCTCTTCACGGCGCGGTCCTGTTCAGCGGTGCTCTTCACGGCGGGGCCCTGTTCAGCGGTGCCTGTCTTGGCGGGGCCCTGTTCAGCGGTGCTCTTCACGGCGGGGCCCTGTTCAGCGGTGCCTGTCTTGGCGGGGCCCTGTTCAGCGGTGCTCTTCACGACGGGGCCCTGTTCAGCGGTGCCTGTCTTGGCCTGGCCCTGTTCAGCGGTGCTCTTCATGGCGGGCCCTGTTCAGCGGTGCCTGTCTTGGCGGGGCCCTGTTCAGCGGTGCTCTTCACGGCGGGGCCCTGTTCAGCGGTGCTTGTCATGTCTTTCAAGGGAGCCAGACCTGGCCAAGACTCCCCGCTTAGTCGCCCTCCGACCTTGCGGTTGCGGGGCCCTCCTGTGATGGAGTCTTGGGCCCGTGGGTTTCGTCCGTCACACCCGGAATGGGGCTGGTGGGGCCCTCCTGGTGCGCTCGCCTGCTGCATGTCTTCTCCGCCCTGCTGCCCTTGCCCTCCTTCGCTGCAGCTCTCTGGCCCTTGCCTCCCTTAGATGATGTGGCAGGTGACGGGTCAAGGCCACTCTCCTTGGTGGCAGGCTTCTCGTGCCGGCCCTTATTTTTTTTGGTCCTCTTCCCAGGGGGTGGGCTGGCTGTCCCCTTGCTGCTGGGCGATGTCCCTGCCCTAGGAGCTGGTGGACTCCAATAGCCCTGCACTATGGTCATACTAGATGCAGGGCTGGTGGTGGCTGAGGTGCTCTTTGGATTCTTACCAGATGGAGGGGGTGGGTCAGTGTTTGGAAAGAGGTCAAGGTTGGAAAGGAAAAGAAATTTGGAAAGACAGGGACGGGTAAGTGTAGTGGTTATGGGAGTGGAGGAAGAGGATGTGGTTGTAGGAGAGTCAAGTGTGCTGTCTTTGGGTGCAGGTGCTTGTGACGTAGGCTGTCGTGAGGTGGATGGCTGTTGGGTGGGTGGCTGCCTGCGTTTGTGTGGTTTGGAAGAGGGGGTGACAGACACACTGGGAGAGGACACAGGGGACGCGTAAATGGCAGTGGGGGTGGTGACTGCATGTGTGCGGACTGTACTGGAGGGTGTGCTGGTGATGGAAGTACTGGCTGATGGTGGTGTGCATGCCGGTGTGAGTGGAGACGTCACAGGGAGGGAGGAGGGAGACGAGGAGGAGGGGGACACAGAGGTGGAAGTGACTGTTGCCATGTCTGCATCTGGATGTTGCTTGGGTGAATGCTTGTGGGATCTGTGGTGCTTATGTCTGGATGAGCTGCCCTTGGGTGTTGAGGTGTGTGCAGGCTGGTCTGATGGTGTGGATGGGATAGGCAGAGGAACAGGAGACTGGGACTGGGTGGAGGGAGTCAGAAGAGGGAGGCTGGAGACAGGGACAATGGCTGCCGTCAGTGCTGAGGCCAGAGCGTTGAACGATCGCTGATGGGCAGCCTGACCCGAATGAATGCCCTCCAGGTATGCATTGCTCCGATGCACCTCCCTTTCTACACCCTGGATGACATTCTAAAGGGTAGACTGCCCAACAATGATGGTCCTCAGGAGGTCAATGACCTCCTCACTGAGGGCAGCAGGGGTAACTGGGGCAGGGCCTGAGGTGCCTGGGGCGAAGGAGATGCCCGCCTTCCTGGGCGAGCGGGCACGGAGCGAAGGCTGAGGGGCTGCTGGGAGGGCGGGCTGGTGCGCTGGGTGGTGGCTGTACCTGTTGTGGCGGTGGGCACGGATGTTGCCGCCACCGCAAGGGAGCTCCCTTCTGAGGACGTGTCGGTGTCGCTGACGTCTCCACGGGTCCCCGTTGTGGAGCTCCCGTCTCACTGGTGAACTCGGAGTCTGTTGCATGGCCCTCCGGGGCCATGTGAGATGCAGCTCCCTCGTGCGCCGATGCCACTTCTCCTCCGCCTGATGATGCTAATGCACACATGCACAGGAAGACAAAGAAAATGGGGGGGGAGAAATAAAGACAGGTTGAGTGCATGCATTGGCAACACCGTTGGCGGAGAGGACAGACACAGAAGCCCCCAGCACTACGCTGCGCAATCGGGCTACACTACTCAGTTGTTGTGACTAGGCCTACACGTCTATGGACGACAAATGCACACATGGGTGATGCAGGACCATGGATAGCTGTACTTGGCACCCTACAGAGGTGGCGGGCGGGGGCACAGGATCATGCCTAACGGAGGGGCCTAGCCTACAGAAAGCGCCCTGGCCTAGAGTTACCCACAGCCCTCCTCCCCAACCCAGACACCTCCACTGCGCGCAAAGATAGCAGAATGTACAGATACTCACCCCCTTGTGTCTGCTGTGATGTCCTCATGCGCCCATCCAAATCGGGGTACGCCACCGCCAGGATCCGGGACATCAGGGGGGTCAATTGGCGGCTGGCACCCCTCCTACGTTGGGAGGCCATCCCCAGCAGAGACTCAGCGGTCTTTCTGGTCCCGCGGCGGATGTCCTCCCTCCTCTTTCGGCAGTGGGTGCCCCGTCTGTTGTGGACCCCCAGGGCCCGGACGTCCTTGGCGATGGCACGCCAAATGTCGATCTTCTGATGGGCGCTCACCTATGTGACATGTACAGGGAGGGAAAGGAAATATCATCAGTTTTCTGCATTCTCGATGTGAGTGGCCCCCCCTCCCCAACCTTGCCATGTGGCACATGCTCTCATCTGTCGTGCGTTGCACTCCTCTTTCGCTCCCCTCCCCACCATCTTACATCCACCCCACTCAACACAGGCATAGCCCATACTACGTGCTCCCAGTGTACTTACCTGTTGGTCTGGAGGACCGTAGAGTAGCGCATACTGGGGGAGGACCCCATCAACAAGTTTCTCCAATTCCTCAGATGTGAAGGCAGGGGCCCTTTCCCCAGTCGCAGCAGCCATTGTCTCTTCCAGACCGAGGTCACAGCAGCACTTGCAGTATAGGTCCTCTCCTGTGGATGATCAGGTCTCGAGTGATTAAGCAGATAGAAAATGGCAGTCACGCCCGCGGCGGTGCGTACCGCGGCAGTGCGTACCGCGACCGCCGGCGCACATCGTCATTGGCTCATGAAACCCATAGGCTTCAATGTTAACCAATGCGGCTTGGCACCGCGGTCTTCGACCGCCTACCGCCACGGTGTGCCATGCCAGCGCATTGACCTCACATCCCACTGTCACACTTCACAGGTCAGGCAGCCGCCATTTCAAGGGTCCACATGGCATAATTTCTACTGCGTCACACAGGCCTAGGCCGTGCATTGCCACTTATACAAGCCTTTCTATGCATTACGAATCTTTTACTGTGCAAGCTGTGTGAACGAACCTGTGGTTTGCTTGACTCTGTGCTCCATGTTGTCCTTCCTAGGCACCGTCCGCTGGGACTTGCGAGGAGAAGGATGAATCCTCCTGTGTACCGACCGCTGGTGGACCTGTCGACAATGGAAGAAAGACATATTTTGCTTAGATACAGACTTGACCGAGCCACTATACAGGAACTGTGTGCCCAGCTGGAGCCAGACCTGATGTCCCCCATCCGCCAACCCACAGGGATTCCCCCTCTGGTGCAGGTTCTGTCAGTACTCCATTTTTTGGCAAGTGGGTCTTTTCAGACAACAGTGGCCATTTTATCAGGGATGTCTCAGCCTATGTTTTCTAAGGTTTTGTCCAGAGTGTTGTCTGCCCTGATGAAATACATGCAGAGCTACATTGTTTTCCCTGAGGTGGATGAATTGGCTACAGTGAAGGGTGATTTCTATGCCCTTGGACATATCCCCAACGTCATTGGTGCCATTGATGGGACCCATGTGGCTTTGGTTCCCCCCAAAGGAAGTGAACAGGTGTACAGAAACAGAAAAAGTTATCATTCGATGAATGTCCAGGTGGTCTGTTTGGCTGACCAGTACATCTACCATGTAAATGCCAAGTTCCCTGGGTCAGTGCATGACGCATATGTCATGCGAAATAAGAGCATCCCTTATGTGATGGAACAGCTACAGAGACACCGTGTGTGGTTATTAGGTGACTCTGGTTACCCCAACCTGTCGTGGCTACTGACCCCAGTGAGGAATCCCAGGACAAGGGCAGAGGAACGGTACAATGAGGCCCATGGGCGTACTAGGAGGATTATAGAAAGAACCTTCGGCCTCCTGAAGGCCAGGTTTAGGTGCCTGCATATGACAGGTGGATCCCTAATGTACTCACCAAAGAAGGTGTGCCATATCATCGTGGCCTGCTGTATGCTTCACAATCTTGCTTTGCGACGCCAGGTGCCTTTTCTGCAGAAGGATGGTCCAGATGTTGGTGTTGTAGCAGCTGTGGAGCCTGTGGAGAGTGAAGAGGAGGAAGACGACGGGGACGACACAGACAACAGGGATACAGTCATACTACAATATTTTCAGTAGCACACAGGTATGAATCACCCACGCCATTTCACAATTACTTAAGGCCTCCTGCGTCTCTACTGTCTGTGTTTCCTCCCAGTTCCTTTTAACTGAGTTGTGACTTTCTCTTCCCTTTTCAGAGCTGTATGACCCACTGCGTGACTTCTGCTTTGTTTGCCCATGGACTACTGCTTATTGACCTTGGTATGTTGTTATCACAATGTAACTGAACATTATTGCACCGTTATGTGTAATACATTTGTGAAAGATACAAGCAGACTCCTGTTATTTTAAGTGCAATAAGTGATTTATTTTAAGTGCTACATATAGGTACATGATAGTAAAACGGTGATGGGTGGGGGTGGAGTAATGTCCATGGCAGTGTCCAGTTCTCAGTTTCACAGGTGCATTGTCCATATGCCTGTGGAAGGATGGAGCAGGGGCAGTTTAAGGTTGGACAGGGTGACAATGTGGGACAGTGGGATGACATCAGGGGGTGTCTTATGCTGGCGGGGGTCTTGGCATCCTACTCTGTCTTCTTGTGAGATCTCAGGTTCCGCTTGCGGGGTGGTTGTTCTTCAGCAGGAGGTGGGGTTCTGGTGGCCTGTCGTTGTGTGGGGGCCTCCTGTCCACTAGCGCCGGCGGAGGTGGTAGGCTGTTCCTGGTCCAGGCTAGTGACAGGGGCCCTTTGGGGTGCCACATGGTCCCGCAATGTGGTGACTATCTGGTTAAGGGCCAGGACTATGGTCCCCATTGCAGAACCAATGTTCCTCAGTTCCTCTCTGAACCCCATGTACCGTTCCTCCTGCTGTGCCTGGATCTCCTGGAACCTGGCCAGTACCGTCGCCATCGTCTCCTGGGAGTGGTGGTATGCTCCCATGATGGTGGTGAGGGCCTCTTGGAGAGTGGGTTCCCTGGGCCTGTCCCCCCCCTGTCGCACAGCAGCCCTCCCAGTTCCCCTGTGTTCCTGGGCCTCTGTCCCCTGGACGGTGTGCCCACTACCACTGCCCCCAGGTCCCTGTTGTTGTTGGGGTGGTGGGTCAACCTGGGTGCCCTGTAGTGGCGGACACACCACTGATCAACGTGTCCTGGAGACAGAGGCATGGGCCCGCTGGGTGGGAGCTGTGCTGGTGTTACCAGAGGGGGTTAGGTCTGCTGTAGCCTGTGGCTGTGTGTGGGGAACCGACTGTCCAGAGGTCCCCGATGGGCCGGGCTGGTCATCTGGGTCCAGGTCGACAGAGCTGCTGTCATCGCTGGGGGCCTCTTCTGGGGGTGGGATGGACATCTCTGTATCCTCCGTGGCGGTTTGGTGGCGTTCGGGTCCTGCAGGGGTATAAGGGTATGGTTATTGCTTCTGTGTGTGGCATTTTGTGTGATGGGTGGGTGTCTGTGTACCCAAGTGCAGGCATTCCCTTGTGGGGGCTTTTGTGAGGGTGGCTTGTGGGGGTGATGTGTGTGTGCAGTGGCCGTGCTTTGGTGATGGGTGTCCATGCTTTGTGGTCGCATGCAGGGCTTGGTGTTGGGATGGGTGGGTTGTGATGATGGGACATTTGCAAGGAGTTGTTGTGATGGGGGTGGGGGTGAGGGTGGGGGTATGTGCTGGCATGCAGGTGGGGTGGGGGTGGGAAGTAGTAGTTAGCATTGACTTACCAGAGTCCATTCCTCCAGATACTCCTGCGAGGCCCTCAGGATGCAGGATGTGCAAGACTTCCTCCTCCCATGCTGTAAATTCTGGGGGAGTAGGTGCGGGTCCGCCACCAGTCTTCTGCACCGCGATGTTGTGCCTTGATACCATGGAACGCACCTTCCCCCGTAGGTCGTTCCAGCACTTCCTGATGTCCTCCCGATTGCGTGGATGCTGTCCCACCGCGTTGACCCTGTCGACTATCCTTTGCCATAGCTCCATCTTCCTAGCAATTGTGGTGTGCTGCACCTGTGCCCCGAATAGCTGGGGCTCTACACGTACTATTTCCTCCACCATGACCCTGAGTTCTGCGTCAGAGAACCTGGGGTGTCTTTGGGGTGCCATGAGGTGGTGTGGATGAGGTGAGGGATGTTGTATGTGTTGTGGAGTGTGTGGTGGTGTATGGTGTTTTGTGCGTTGTAATTGTGTGGGTGATGTTGTGATTAGCCTCGTGTGATGGTCTACTGTGAGCAGTGCTGTCTCTCTCTGTCCTTGATTCGCAATTGTGGTCGTAGGGGTTTGTGGGTGATGTGGGTGTGTGTTTTATATTGTCTTAGGTGTGTGGGAGTGGTGTGTATATGTGTATCAGGTGTGTATATTTCAAATTGTCCAATGTGGTTGTGTTTTGTAAGGGTGTGTGTATTTTGACCGCAGCGGTGTGTACCGCCAATGGAATACCGCGGTTGAAAGACCGCCACGTGGATTCGTGGGTCGTAATGGCATGGGCGTATTTCTGTTGGCGTGGCGGTGGAGGTTTGGTCATCGCCATTTTTTCGCTGACCTTTGCTGTGGCGGACTTTTGTGGATGGTTTTTAGGTAGCGGGTCAGAATGACCGTGGCGGTTTACCACGGCGGTGTTATGGCGGTCTTCTGACCGGCGGTAAGCACCTTTTACCGCCAGGGTTGGAATGACCCCCTGTGTCTGCAATTGTTGTCCACAAAGGGTTTAGCAGCAAAACCACTAGGTGTTCGCATGGTAACCACCATGTACCAACCATGGAACACCCACAGTGCAAAGTAATGCAAAGCAATGCATTACTTTCCGACAATTTTCCAGTGCAAAATGAGTTTCATGCTGGAAAGCAAATTCAAAATAACAAATTTTCACTATTTGTGGACAATTGTGTGATGCAAGCTCAGCATAAAATGTTTGTAAAACTAACCCCATCTGTCAGACCTTTTACCCTTCACTCAGGGGCTCTGCAGTGCAAGGGCCTTTTTCATGTGAGCCTGACATCTCCCTGACGTTCTATTCTTTAAACAACCCATCTTCTGTTTTCCTTATTAGAAGTCTAAAACAAGCAACATAGACAATTTTAGTATATATTTCTATAAAAATATGAAATAGATATAGTGAGGATATGAAGTGGGTAAAAGGAGATGTTTGTAGGATTTACTGAACAACCCCAAAAAGTGTACACATTTTATGCTCAACCAAGTAAGTCATTAAAGACAGCAGTAAAGCTGAAAACTGTTCTTTATTCTGTCAAGAACAGTTATCAAATATTGTCGAACAGATCAACTTCGATCATAAATCAATAGAGTGTGCTGCCAGTTTTAGCTATTTTTTGTTGCTCATTCATTCTATCATCTTGAGAGAGAACCATAATAACCTTCACCTGTTCATAATGCAATGGTTTGGTGATCAATGGTGCAGCAGATGCAATAGGACTAATGTTCAGATGTGTGAGGGCATCACTTATCCCAATGACATCTAAACTAGGGCAATAGGGGCATTTTGATTCCTGTGTGATGTTCTGTGTCACAACCTTCCTGTGCCACCGTCAGGATATGTTCCTTTCTTACCATTACATGTTTCAACCTCAGAACCAATCAAATCAGCATAGACTTCACCAGCATCCTCAATACTTTCATCACCACGTCAACCTTCCCAGACAGGTAGAAACATGCAGAGATCTGACCCCTCCTAAAGAACCCCTCCGCCAATCCCAGCAAGCTCAAAAATTATCAACCAATCTCTCTGCTCCCCTACCCTGCCAGAAGACCATCAACCAACAGCTCACAAAATACCTGGAACAAAACAACCTGCTTGACATCTCCCTATCGTGATTCCAGGCCAAACAGAGCACGGAGAGCACATTGATCACAGCAATATCAGAACTCTCCTTGACCACGGGGAGACTACTGCCCTAATTCCCCTCAACCTCTCAGCTGCCTTCAACACTGTATCCCAGCACATCCTCATACAAGAGAATGCTGTCAAATGGATTGCCTCCTTCTTTACAGGACACACATGGAACATCCAACTGCCCCCCTTCATCTCTGAACCCAAGAACATCATATGTGGCATACACCAGGGATCATTACTGAACCCCACATTGTTCAATGACTACATGACCCTCCTCTGGGACATTGCAAGATCCCACAGCCTCAACACCATATCCTACCCAGATAACCCACAACTCATCCTCTCGATCATGGAAGACTCCTCACCACCACCAGAACAAACCTCCACAATGCCATGACCAATGTAGCGAACAGGATTAGAACCAACTGCCTTAAACTCAACTTCGACAAGACAGAAGAAATGATTTTTGGGAGAAACACATTAACCTGGATCCACAGGTGGTGGCCAGCTGAACTCAGACCCACACCCATGCCAAGAGACCACACAACCAACCTCGGCATCACCCTCAACAGTAAACTGACCATGAAGCAACAAATCAAAGGTGTCACCTCCTCCTGCTTCCACACCCACCGCATCCTCTGCAGGCTCTTCGGATGGATCCCGGTTGACCCCAGAAAGACTGTCACCCTGGCCCTCATTACCAGCCACTTCGACTATAGCAATGCTCTCTGCTCCACCACCATCCCCACCCAACTTCTCAAAAGACTCCAGACCATACAGAACACTACAGCCAGACATCCTGAACCTCCTCAAAGAGACCCACATCAATCCCCACCTACGAAATATCCAATGGTTCCCCATCCCGAAGAGATGCCAGTTCAAAATCCTCACACACATCTACAAGGCCTTCACAATCAAGAACTGGACTACATCAACCATTGACTGAACTTTCATCAACCCACCAGGCACCAGAGCTCCTCCGTACTAGCTCTTGCACACAAAAACACACACCCCACATCTGCCACAGCCGCTGTGGTGGCCTCCACCTGGAAACAGCACCCACACTCGTGGACTTCAGAAAGTAACTAAAGAACTGGCTTTGTGACGGAGACCTTGCACCCCATGGTCCAGATACCACCAGGGGTGACAGTTTTGCACTCTACTAATACTGATTGATTGATTGATCATTGCTATTGTGTGAATTAGATGCCTTGTTTTTCACTTCAGTCTCCACACCTTTATCATCCCAAAACCAAACGTGGAAAAGAACAGAAGAACATGGGGGACCCACAATTAGTAGTCCAGTGTATCTGCTAGCATTGCATTTAGGTCTTTCTGGAGTTATATTAGAATTTAAGATTCTGTAAACTTGGCAGCAAATGAAGCATTAGAAATCGGTGTCTGTCATGTGTGTGTGGGGGTGGGTGAGGTCCCAAAACTCTTCACACACCAGCATAAGTAGTAATTTCCTTGTGCCTTCTTCACTGATGAATCAGCAAGCTAGAAGTATTTTTTTTGTCACACAGAGATGACATTTACACGTGTGGAAATTACATAATGTATCTTTAACTGATGCACACCCAAACCTCTCCTTAAAAGTGGTAATTCCCAGGAAAGTGGCTAAAAAGTGGTAAGAAACTTGCATTGTAAATAGAATGAACTCCCACTTAGTTAGACATCATGTGGGTATGTGCAACAATTTGCATCTTTTTACAAACTTACTTTCAATTTTAAATTAATCCTGAAGAATCGAGGCGTAAGAGAAGCAGAACGTGCTGCAAAGTGCTCCAGTATTCACAGGGTGCATGCTAGAAAGGAAATTATTGCAACATTTACGACACGCAGGAAAAAAATAAGAAAGATAGCACAGCATTATAGACTATATGCATTCAGTAGCTATGCAATGCTGTGATGCCTAAGCAATATTAGAAAAGATATTTGCAAGAAATTACTGTGGGTGTCTTGCCTTTTCTTGCAGGTTTGACATGTGCAATGCATGCACAAATTGATTAGCAGTGAGATGGCAGGGTGGTAGATTTACTGGAAAATGTAATTGCTTCAGGGCATTACATCCCTGGTGCTAGTTATAATGACACCTCACCACAATACCACAAATATGGTCATGTAGGGCTATATCTGGAGGAATAAACCTCTGTAAAGTTATGGGAGTTGCAGGTGATAACCTATTTATCATGAATTCTACCTTATTTGTTTTCCAAAACCTCTGAATCCTGTGGTAATGCTTATGGTAACATTCTTACCACAGAGAAAAAATTATAAAGTATTTGTTGAAAATGCCTAAATAAAGGCTTAGGTAAGACATGTTTGTACTTTTCACATAGAATCAAAACCAAAAAATATACATATATATATTTTGAGTGTCACGATTTCTATAAGTTTTCAAGAGTTGGGCTTGTTATTGGAAATACCCATCTTTTCTGTGGTATTTCCCTGGAGTTTTGCCTTCTTTTGTTGAACCTGTGTTTGCCAGTCATAGCACTCTGCACACTTTACTCCTTCTAAGCAGTGCTAAAGTATGTGTGCTCTCCTCTCTAAACATGTTAGAATTATGATACTCCTTGAAACCTTTAATTTACTTGTAAGTCTCTAGTAAATGGTACTACATGTGCCCTAAGCCTGTAAATGTAATGCTACCAGGGGCTGCAGTACTCATTGTGCCATTCACTAAAACACTAAAACAGCACTGTAAGACATGTCTCCAGGCCTGACATTGCAGCCTGGATGTGCAGCTCTAAATTGTCAGTTCAACCTGGCAAGATAAAACGATATATATGTGTATATATATAGTATTCACTGAACAAAACAATGTTTTGAGGTACGTTATAGTTAGGCTCACCTCAGAATTTAAACGTACCAAACCATAGATGTAAATTCACCTGTTATTGTTAAAGTTATCTCAAGTAACTAAAACTCATGCTCTAAGGTAACTATAACTTGCGCCCTCACCATGCACTGCTAATTACCCCACAAATTACTGCACTCATGACATCTATGATAACATCATTTATAATATCAATGTAATATTTGCAGTAAAAATGGTGACGAAAAAACTGTGCATAGCGGGTGCGCAAGTTATAGTTACCGTAGGGTGCGAATTATAGTTACTTGAAATATAACAGAATAATTTCTATGGTTTTGTACGTTTAAAATGTGAGCCTAAGTATAATGTCCCTGTAAACTTTGTTTTTTAAGTGAATATATATTTATATATATATACATACATATATAAAGATAGCGGGCCTTATTCACAAAGATAAACTTACAGTTTTGTACTAAGTTTACTACTTTTCGGTATTCCCAAAGGTAAACTTATACCAAAAGTCTACTTTTACTTCTTTTTGGTATTCACAAATGCAAACTTAAACCAAAAGTCCATCTTTAGTACTTTTCAGTATTTACAAAGGTAATCTTAGACCAAAAGTCTAACTTAGGCCAAAAATCGAACTTTACTCGTAGTTACTTATCTTTGTGAATATTGAAAAGTAGTAAAGTTCGAATTTTGGTCTAAGTTTACCTTTATAAATCAGTCCTTGGGGGGCTTGTTTTTTGCACTTTTGACCTAAGTTAGACTTTTGTTCTAAGTTTAACTTTGTGAGTACTGAAAAGTAGTAAACTTACACAAAAGTGTAAGCTTAACTTTGTGAATAAGGCCCAGCATTTTTTGTTTTGCTAGTAGCTTTGGTGCTGTTTGTTTAACGAATCTCCCACAATTTTCAAAACTAGTGCGCTAATTAGTTCAGTTGCTGTCTGGAAAGTTTCAGGGTGATTCTTCAAACAGGGGCTGAAAAAAAGGGAAAATCCCAAAATACTTTTTCGCCATGTGAAGTCTATGGGAATTTTGTAGGTTTTTAACACAACCACAGCCCGAACAGCTGAACAGATTTACACCAAGTTTGGCAGAAAGTTAGATCTTGGTCCTCAAACATTTCTTTTTGTTATTTGGTGCAAATGTGTTCCGTAGTTTCTGAGTTATTAAAGAAAATAAAATTGCATATCTACAAACACAAATCCTTTGCAGATCTACGGGTAACCTAAGCCCAACTTGGAAAAAAACTCACCTACTCACAAACCATACTCCTGCTGCACACGGCCAAAGGTCATGTGTAGCGTGGGGTTGACTGCATGTGGGATGGTGGCCACAGGCCCTACGGCCCACCTGTCCTGCATACTGCCTTTAGCTGTGTGTGGCAAGGATTGCATTAATCTATGATATTTATATAATATTTTATATAAAAAACCCATAGAAATTCACTGAAATACCCAGTATCATATTTATAGTTATGGGGAAACCATGGTGTCCCATGGTTGAAATTACAGGATACTGCAACAGAGCCAGCTCCGAGGGACATACAATGCCTCAGGCGGGTGGGTGCACATGGCCCATTCCCATTTCAACTTAAGCTGCGCCCTGTGTGATGGGATGCAAGGGGCCTGTTAAAGGCTCAGAGATGTGGGCCATGCACATGCACTTTCCTCATTTTTGGGACCTGAGTGTGTCCCTTTGTGACCTCCCCCCATTAGTCTTAAGGGGCAGGGTATCCCTAGCCTTCCCCTTTATATGTTTTTTAAACCTATTTTTCAGAACAAGGGACTGAGGGCCATATGTACGAACACATTTTCCAACTGACATAGAATGGGAAAAACCCTTTGCTACATCTGGCCCTGAGTCCCTGAATCCTAAAATTTCTCAACAAGGATATGGCTGCAGCCATCTTAGGACTTGGAACTCAGTCCTGAGTCCTAAGAAAAAGGTTACAAAAAGACATAATGGGGCATCATAGGGATACCCTGACCCCCTAGACCTGGTGGTTGGTTCCCAGAGGGACCCCGGCTGGGGCCTAAACTTTTCCATTCTACTAATAAACAAAAACTGAGTGGGCCAGGGGTCACAGTAAAATATTGCTTTTGTGGACAGAGCATTTGGACACCCCGCCCCCCCCCCCCCACAAGCCTTAGTCAAGCCTGGTGGCCCATTCTCCAAGAACAGAATAGCTTAGTAAAGGGGAGGAGGCCCCACGGCTGTGCTCCTTGATTCTTAATCAAACTTGGAGACCCCCCTCCCTCTGGGCCAAATAACATAGCAAAGGGCATCCCAGAGCATCAATAGGCCCAGATGAAACCATCCCTGGTGACAAGCCTTCTCTACCCACAGGAACATGGCCAGGCAAAGCACATCTGCTCTCATTCAGCTGGAGCTTTAAAAATTCTCCTGTCACGTGGGAGAAAACCTTTATTTTCCTGCCCGTGCTCTTCCCTGCAGAAAAACACACATCAGTCCTGCCGGTGGGAGCAAACATAAACAGCAGCTCCCACCAGCTATGAGCAATGTGGCTTCCACAACATTTGGGTAGCTGGCTGGAGCTGCACGAGGCCTGGGGATGCCCATGTGGCCCAAACTTTCTGTTGGGTAGGACCCCGAAAGACAGGTCCTGTAAGATGGGGTCCCCAGGGCTCAGGAAGGGAGGCAGCATACCCCACTGCCCTTTAAGTTAAGTGCAGCCCCAGGGGAAGGGGTCCTGAAGACCTATTAATGTTCGGGGAGGTGGGGGATGTGCTCTCCTCTCCTTAACAAATCAGTTTTGGCCCCAAGGAAGAGGGTCCCCGTGCCTCTATAGTCTCAGGGAGGGAGGCTGTTCACAACCACTGATCAAAGGCCCTGGGTGAGGAGGTCCATATGCCCTTCTACCATTTACAAAAATATTTTGGCCCCAGGAATGGGGTTCCCAGGCTTACAACTGGCTAGAGAAGGAAGGCCCATCCAATTAATTTAAAAAAAGGCTGCTGAGGATGTGGTCCCCGGGGCCCAAAGTGTCTTAGTAAGGAGGAATATGTACTCCCTCCCCCTTAAAAAAAAGCCCCCCAGGGATGGGCCCCTGGAGGCCAAAAGAAATTTAAAAAACACTGAAATTCAGATGTTCTCATTATCTTGAGTAACTGTAAAACATGCACTAATGTCACTATAAGCCAAGATCTTCCCATGCACTGCTAATGAAATCATATCTGCCATCATTGATAATAATACTGCAGTATTTGCAATTAAATTATTGATTAAATATCTGTGCATGGAGGGGCACAAGTTATAGTCACCTTAAAATAACGACCTTAACTTTTCTTAGAGGTTGAGGACAGACATTCATGGCATTGCTGTTGGAGCATGAATCTGCTGATGATGGACCTGCATGACTAGATAGATATACATTTTTTTCTTTATTAACTCCAAACTTACTGAACCGATTTACAGCAAACCACAAAAAGAGAAATTTCTGAGCCAAAAGCCCCAGGGAGGTGGAAGACCCTTGAATACTGGGGGCTGTGGCAGCCCCAGCGTGAAAAATATCAATGCCCGGGGACTTGTCCCAACCGGTAGGTATTAAGATGTGCCGGAGTCCCTGCTTTTCATTTTTACATTTTTGCCATGGATTTACGATCCTGTTGTGATTCCGCTGCAACATTTTTGTAAAAAGATCAGAAGGGGTCACGAATCCTTCGCATCCCTAGATATACAAATTGGGATTTCTGTTAATTTCTCTAAAATTATTGAATGGATTTACACCAAATAACAAAAAGTCCTGTTTCTAGACCAAGAACTACCTTTCGGCCAAATTTGATGTAATTCTGTCCAGTTGTTTTGGTGCCATCACTGTTGAAAATCCCTATGGAAAAATGAATGGGGAAAATGAGTTTTGGGACCACCTCTTTTTCTCAGCCTGCTTGACAGATCACTCTGAAACTTTCGAGACAGCAACTGAAGTGAAGTTTTTGGGGAAATTTCGTAAAGATTCGTCAACCAGCACCAAAGATATAGACAATATAAAAAAACGCTTTTTCTCTAGAAAGTATGTATTAACTATACTCAGTGGAGACAGTCACTGGGAAATAAATATGTAAATATAAAACATATATATATATATAAATGTATACAAAACCTACTGGCGGTCAGTAGGTAGTTATAGTTAGAAAAAGTGTTTTTTGACTTGCCTATACTTTTATCACAGTTTGACGAATCTTCACGAATTTTTTTTAAAGAAGTGGCCTGGAGATTCTTGGTGCACATGGAAAGTTTCGGGGTGATCTGTCAAAAGGGGGTAAGAAAAAGGGAGCTAAAAAAATGTTGTGTTTACCATTTTAATTCCCATTGGATCTGTCAACACGTCTACATATCCTGCCAGAAAAAAACATCCAGAGCCATTTTAACTGTGGCAAGGCTGGCTTTCCCATAGGTTAGCACTGTTTTTCTTAAAGTAATCATATAAGACAAGAGGCAAGGACCATATTTTGTGGTACCATCAGGGCCCGACCTGGCAAACTACCTCCAACCCCTGGGGAAGCCCTTAGTCAACCTTTCCTTAGGAATTTTCAGACTTCACAAAATAACTCTGTACTCCTCCTTTGTTAGTTAGCACTGTTT
Source organism: Pleurodeles waltl (assembly GCF_031143425.1). Classification (NCBI taxonomy): domain Eukaryota; kingdom Metazoa; phylum Chordata; class Amphibia; order Caudata; family Salamandridae; genus Pleurodeles; species Pleurodeles waltl. The sequence goes on along the minus strand of NC_090448.1, from coordinate 930,505,059 downwards.
TATAGTATTACCTTTAATAAGTGCTAAATCCAGTTTTGGAATAGCTACCAAAATGGTAAACTGATTCATTTTAATAGTAGTTTAGAATCCAATTTAATGGTCACGTTGGATTTTATATTACTATTTTGTAAACAACACTTTTAGAATGTTGTCATTTTTCTGCCTAGTACCAAAAGACCTTTCTGTCAATGTTCAGGTGTCACCTGACCCCTGATATCTCCCCAGTGAGATGAATATTTCTCTCAGACAGTAGACAAAGGGCTCTGGGTGAGGAAAGGGGGGTCTCCTCCTTTGACATGTTGGCCTGTGGGGTGTGTCTAGCCCATTCTCGTGCATCAAAGGATGAGTAACTTAGCACTGGCAGATGAAGCCTACCCAGGCCTGCCTCTATCTTTTCTCTCTGGTTAGGCTGGCACAAAACTGAGTCGGATTAGAGGACCTGACGAGAATAGGTTTGGGGTGGACAACAGTTTGCCCTCCTACCACAGGCTGGCACTGTTCATAAAAGTGAACCGCACACGCTCTCTTCAGAAAACTCCTGACCTGTGAAGAATCAGAAGATGGGATGCCCTGGTGTCTGAAAACTCTAAAGGAAGACTAGACATGCTTGCCTTGACCCTGGAACCCCAGACGTGATGCCATGGGTCAGTTGGTTAGACGGCCTGTTTGAGCTACAGGGACACAAAAAGCTTCTAGATGCTTTTCCGCTGCAAGTGCCAACTTGACTCGTTCCAACTGGACCTGCCCTGGACCCTGACCTGGCCTCTTTTAGAGTGAGTCATAACCCCCAAATGGTGTCCCGTAGCTCCTAGACACTTGGCTGGTTTCAGACTGTACATCTTCAGTCCCCAAAATGCAAGAAGTTGGACTTCTGACCAATTTTCTGCCTGGAGAACCGAATGAAATTGGGATTAACATTTAAGTTGAAACCATCGCCGTTGAACTGCTGTATCACCCTCAGCGTGATTGGGGCTTTTATGCCTTTGTCGATGACTGTAGTGTGACCTAGCTATACAGCAACCTTCCATTGTCGAGCCCCACTTTTGATTTAGCTTTCAGTTTGCCCCCCTCACGAGTCTACAAGCACTTTTTAACACGTTTTTAATTACATTTTAGTTTAGTCTTAAATATGATTTTAGCTTGCTTTAGTCCATCATTATTGTGTCATACTTGTTCCAGTAATGGAGAGGGTGTAGTGGATCTTATTTAGTTTTAATGGGAATCAGGAGTTTAGCTTAGCCTTCTGACTTGCAGGCCTGTGCCCCTGTCACGTGGTGAATTTTAACCTACTTAGCTTGCTCTGTTTTAGCACATTTATTTAATTTTTTCTTCCAAGATGGCTGCTATGTTTACAGTTAGTAAGATGTTTTAGTTTCCCGTTATCAGTGACACACTGTAAAGGTGTTACTATCAGCATCAAAAACAAAAAAGAGATACGTAGGTAGTCACATCATGTACTTTCCCACTTTCGTGTGACAGTAACGTAGTGTACCTTTTCAGGGAATTGTTTATATAATTGCTGCCCCAAGCATGTCTTCTTATCTTTTGTTTGGGACCATACCTGCATCAGGGTTCGTGCCAGATCTGTATAAATACATCTCACACGGACAAGAAAATCAGAGGGATCCCTACTAGATGCCATCAGCGCTATCTATGCTACACGTCACCTTGATGCTGACCCTGTCTTTGTGTCACCCGGAGTCTGATCTAGGGACCTCATTCCAAGGTAACAAGGGTTGGGGGCTCTTCTCATGGACATGGTACTGGCAGATTAGGTTTAACACACCTAGTTCTCTTTTAGGTTAGAGATTATGTATATCATGCCAGGGTAGTAGGATTTATTTCACACCTGCTTTACATCTTATGGTACTGCAAGATGGTGGGGTTCTTTGTATTCATGACTCTCGTATTTACGATTCTGTTTCTTGCATTGATCATTAACCTAATCATTTCAGCCCATGCAATTTATAGTAGATTGCAGTCGTATTAATAATACCTATTAAAAACTTTACTGTGTCTCTTTCATTGCCTGTGTGTGACTGAGACATGTTGCTCATGTGAGAAAAGGGTAATCTCCGTTTCACCACGACCACCCTGAGATGTCGTACTCTTGAGTCCATGCATAAAGGCTGCCACAAATCACCTTTTGGGTTTTCGATGAGGTACTGCTTGTGAGCTGGTAGGGTTCGGCCAACAGTTACGACTTGTTGTAGGATTTGCCTAGTCATCTACAAACAAACGTGCTGTCATCCTTAAACCACCTGTCTTGCCTAGAGCAAGAGTCCAACTACAACAGACTCTTTCCTCAATAGAAAGGCGATGCATTGATTTCCGGAAATGCAGCCTCAGTTCCTTACTGCGGTGCACGGTCAATGAGAAATTGAGGCCCTGGGGATGATGTGTGGAAATTCCAGACACGCTGTGTTGATGGAGCCATGGTGAAACAGGCACTGTATCAGTTCTGCAGGCACGACACAGATGCTGAGTCAGTTCTTCAGCTGTGGGGCAGGCACTGCATTGATTTTTCTGCTGCAACGTGTCAGTGCATGGATTTTCTTCTTCAGGTAACTAGCTCACACTTCCAAGGGCCCAGGGAATGGAGTTGGCACCACTTGGCAAGTCAGGACGCTCAGCAGAAGAGCCCAGGCACTGGCAGATGAAGTTTTGTGATATCCTTGAGACTTCTAACAGGAGGCAAGCTCAGTTCAAGCCCTTGAAAGACCTTGGAAAGCAGGACTTGAAAGCAAAGTCCAGTCCTTTCACTCCCAGGGAGAAACAGCAGGCCAGCACAACACAGCAACAGGCAGAGTGGCAGTCCTTGTACGGCATCTAGCTCCTCCCACCACTCTAGCTCAGAAAGACCCATCAGGATATGCAGGGCACACCTCAGCTCTCTTTGTGTGACTGACTAGAGTGAATTCACAAACACCCCACCTGTAATCCTGACCCAGAAGTGTATTTCACGGACAGGCAGGGGCACAGAATGGTTAAGCAAGAACATTTCCACTTTCTAAAAGTGGTATTTTCAAACTCAAAGTTCAAAAACCAACTTCACCAAAAGAAGTATTTTTAAATTATGAGTTCAGAAACCCCAAACTCCATATCTCTATTGGCTTCCAATAGGTTACACCCAAAGGATATTTCAAGGCAATCTCCATGTTGCCCTATAGGAGAGATAGGCCTTACAATAGTATTTCACTATCATGACATGTAAAACACACCACTACAAATTTTACCTTTTAAATACACTGCACCATGCCCAGGGGGCTGCCTTGGGCCTTCCGTAGGAGTGACTTAAATGTAGTGAAAGGGAAGGTTTATGCCTGATAAGTTGGTACAGTAGCCAGGTCGAACTGGCTGTTCAAATCTGCAGACACAAACACAGCATTGGCAGGTCTGAGACATGTTACATGGCTACTCTTGTGGGTGTCTCAATCAGTGCTGTAGGCTGACTATTATCATTTGAATTACAGGCCCTGGGCACACATGATGCACATACTAGGGACTGACTAGTGAATAGGAATATGCAAATCATAGATAAACCATTCACCAATACAATTTAGACAGACAGCACTTGCACTTTAGCACTGGTCAGCAGTGTAAAGTGCCCAGAGTCCTAAAGCCAGCAAAAATGAAATTCAGCACAGGATCAAATCCAGGAGGTCAGAAGCAATACATTTGGAGATAACCCTGCAAAAAAGGACCATTTTCAACAATCAGTCAAAAAATGTAGGTGATCAGGCCAAATAGGATGACTTTCCTACATCTCCCATTACTTAAGTCAAGAAAAAGTCAATTTCTAAGTACAGAATGGAGTGCAGAGCAAGCTTCTGCACTCCACTGTAGGAAATTCTTCAGTTAGTTAAGGAGGAAAGTGCCCATCTCAAGTATTAACCACAAACCTTGTCAGGGTGAACAACTAAAGTCACTAAATAAAACTGTGTTTAAACCTCAGGTAGCTTAGTACAAAAACCAATGGTGTACCGTTGCTGCCTATGGGGGACTGGGGCCCATGACGTGGAACGTCGGCGGTGACAGTTTAGTACGCAGCAGCCGTCACTGCCTTCATCTGCCCCTACCTGATATCCTCCACAATGTGGGATACTGTGTGATTCCTGCCTGGTATGTGTGATGACTGTAATGGGGGGGGTGTTTGTGAGATGTGTATGTTTGGGGTGTGTACATGTGTTTGTTTACAGGCATGCGTGTGCGCTTGAATGGGTGTGTGTAGGTGTGGGGGTGTGTAGGACAGGAATGAGTTTTCCTGTCTTGGGGTACGTTACTGCCAGGGTTTTCATGGCTGGGCGACTGCCACGAAAACCCTGCTGGTGTGCAGCCTCGTAATACAGTTGGCTGTGTCATGCATGCCATTGGCCCGAAGAAGGCACCCGCTGGCCGCAGCGGTCTGCTCGCACTGTTGTGACAGGCGATGGTATTGGCTGTTTGGCGTCGGCCACATCATTTTCCTCATAATATGGTGGTCTTCACCGGTCAGACCACCATCTCCACGGTGGTGGTACCCAGACCAACAACCTCATAATGACCACCAAAGTTATTAAGAGATATATCCTGTTGAACAAAGTGTTCATGCCATTACCGACAACAGCTAAAGCCTTTTCCAAATTGTCTTTATCAATCTGCCTTAAACGCACAACAGCTTCTATTTGAGAACACTTGCAGATCTCATTGCATATGGCATAGATTAATCTTTTAGAGTGTGCCTTCCGTGGACCTAGTCCTGCAAGTCTATATCTTCAGAAAGAGTATTAAGATGTTCCTTAACTGCTGCTAAGGTGTTAGTCTGTAACAACTGTTGGCACAGTTTACCCACCTGTGACAAAGCAAGGGTCCGGCCGGCTTATCTTGAAACCCCCTGAGGAATTCACAAAATGCACCTGACACCCATGTGTGTCTATTGGTCATAATAACCACCCACTGGGACTGGAAAGTGAAGAATTATAGGTACCAGCCTGAACCTTTGTATTTAATTCTTCCTCTGTGACATTCAGGAAGGATTGCCAGTTGGTGAATTTTGCCAGTACGGGGATGCTGGGCACATTAATTTCTTTCATTTTTGCTAACCCTAGACAGGACGTCTGTTGAATTGTGTCATGTAAAAAGATCATTTGAGGAGGAATAAGGCATGCTCTCAATAAAGCTTCCCTACCCTGAATTTGCCTGTCTTGAGTTCCCCATACACGTTTTACATCATTAGTGTTCTTCCAGTATTTGTAGCCTTCAACTGCAAGTTGGGAAACAAAGGAATCTGAATAAATCAATTTTCTGTTTGTTAGCAAAATTATTCTGATTTTAGAGGTGGTAACTTGAAAAAGTATGACTCTGCATTTTTAATGTCATGCTCAGACAAATATGTATATTTATCTGAATAATGTTTTGGGCTCCACACAGGTGGAGTTGAACAGTGTTCCCCCTATGTGTAATTGAACACTGATCTGTGTTTAGTTGCACAATGCAGGTGGTAATGTCCCCGGTTATAGCAGAACATTTCCCCATAGTTCTTTGTGTTGGTATACACATCATCACTTTCAAATACAGTGTAATCCTTCAACTCAGCTAACATGGAATCAACTGTTTGGACATCCCAGTCATGGGAAACAACACCAGGTGTAGCTACATCAGTCACTGAAATTTTAAAGACCTATGGAATTTGAATGACCTCAGTAGGCCCGTATATATCAAATGGAACTTTATTCCACACAATCCCATCAGGAATTGGTAAAGCTGAAATGTTCGCAAGGGATAAGCCTATTCGGACCTTATGTGAGGAAAGATATGGAGTTAAGAGTTCATCCACAGGCTAAACAAAGGAGCGTTCAAGAAGGTAATGACTATTTATAAACAGGAAGAAAACAGTCACAAAACCAATCCATAGAAAAAATTAAAGCAATGTCGGAAATAACCACAGATAGTTCCATGGTTACATTAAATAGTTATTTTCAAGCAATATCTACAGCTTACGTTTTATTGAAACAGTTTCAGTAGCAGGTGCAGATGAAGTTGTAGAAAAGTCATCTTGGTCGATGAAGTAACCAGACGCAGTCTCTGCAAACACAGGAGCTGGTGCATTACCTGCAGATGGAACCACTTTGCGTGGAGGCTCATAGTAGCCAATGTTGTCAGTTTGTGAGGTGCTGGAGTAGAAGAGATCTACATCTTGGACTGGTGTTGTCATTACAGTGGTATTAGGAATCAGCAAAAGCTCCTTTTCTGCTCTCTCCATGCTCGAGGAGGCATTTGTAGCATTGTTGTACATGCTGTTGTTGTCAGAAGAGTTATTGTTTCTTCTTTGAAGAGGTATGTGCTGTTGGGTAGTGAGAGGGGACTGGAAACTACCCAAAGGACCTCTGGGTCTACTGTGTAGGATCGGCCATTTGATGGAGTTTGATGTTGTCAATGGAGAGGAATCTGTTTGCTTTGGAACCAGGCAGTAGTGGTAAGATGACACTTTTGGTAGCTTGTATTCCCAGGACTTGGACCGGTGCTCTATTGGATGGGCCGAATTCCTTCTTCACAGCAATCTTCTCACAAACCATATCCCTGACTTTAGGAATCCAGCCAGTAAAAGTTGTAGGCAAATCCCTTATTCCTAAGGTGGCAGCGCTGGTTGATGATTTATCATCACAAAATTGCTGAAGCTCCTATGTGACAGTGAGACATTAATTCATGTCAAAAGGTGTATCTGCTCCCACCAAACCAGGATCATCTAGATCTGGGATATACATAGGTATCCCAAGGAATACGTCCCCCAAGGACCTTCTTGTGATATTATTCAGTGCTGTCTGGACCCCATATAGGTGATGAAGCCAGCTGCGGCCAGTACCTAATACTCTAGCTGTTAAGGACTGCTTTAGATCATGAATCCTCCTCTCCACAACCAAATTTCCCTTGGGGTGGTCGGGTAAGGACTAATGGAGTTCAACACCCATCATCTGCATGGTGTCCCTGAATGCCTTAGAGCAAAGGCAGGGCCCTGGTCTGAATGTAATGCTGCAACTGCATATGTACCAATCAAGATCAGCAAGTCTTTCATAACAGTTTGACTGTCAGTCGACCACTGAGGCCATACCTACAGGAATCTAGAACAAGAATCTACAGTGACTAAAATGTATTTGTATGCACCATCCGGCTGAAGGAGACCACAATGGACCAGGTACACACATTGCAGTGGCCGGTTAGACACTAAGAAAGATATCTGCGGAGGGCGATTGATGTTGGAGCCCTTAATTTGCTGGCAAATGTCACAGCAAAGGACATATTGCTTGGTCCGTTTGTACAGACCTGGCCACTAGAAGCATTTTGTAAATGTAAAGTGTTGTTGTAGCAGCAACACCGGCATGTGAGAGGCAACACCCTCATGGGCTGCTTTTAATAAATCACTCGATCTCCAACCCCAGGAAGTGTTGCATAAGCAACATTCTGTACACTGATGTGTTAAGAGTATTTTGTATGGTATTGTTTTGGGAGAGGCTTGCCTTCAGCCTAAGCTTTCATAGCAGCCAAAATTTAATTATCCAATCTCGTCTGGGAATGAGTCACTGCAGCCACAGAAGCTGTAGCTACTGCGGATTTGACTGCTTCATCAGTCAAAGTATTGCCAATAACGTGTATGCCTACATGTTGTTGGCCCAATGTGTGGACTACATGAGCAGTCTGTAGCTTATCCTTCAGATCAGCCAACCTCCCCCACTCCAAGTGAGTTGTCCTGGATCCGTATGTTCTAGTGTTACGATAAGGGCTTTAAGTTCAGCCAGCTGACCTGTGCAGTCCCCCAGGGTCTGCGTGTAGGTATTGTGAGGGTGGAATACACAATCCTTCATCACTACGCTCACGGCTGCACTCGCAGCAGTGCAAGCAGCTGTGTATTGATGCTTAGTACCTACAGCAGGTTGTGCTGAACCATCAGTGTAAATGTCAGTGTAGTAGCTGTCAAGTGGCAGGATGTCTAGAGGTGCAGGATGCGCTTGGTCGTATTGAAGATATTCTTGTATTTGAAGTTTTGGATCAAAGATATAATCAACATCAGTGGCAGTCAGTGAGGCTGCCCATTGAATCCAACATGGATGTAATGCTTTAGCATTAGGAACACTAGCTTTGGTGACAGCCTCTAAGGCTGGCACTGTGGTAGCGATAATAATGCGTTTCCCTTGGGCAAGTGGCCTCTCCTTAATGACAGCCATCTGTGCAGCAATTTTTTCTGTGGGTGCAAAGCATTGTTCTGCATTGGAACATACATGTGATTGATATACTGTGGACACTGTGTGGCCTTCACTAAAGGTGACATAAGTGAACCCAATGGCACTAGCAATTATTCTGTTGACCAAATTTGTTTTGTTGTCAGGGGTGTAACTGTTTTGCTTCTAGCATTTCCTGTTGCAATCCCCTAAGGATGCATGTGTGTTCTACGGTCCAGTGTCTGCCAGAGAAATCTGGGCATTTTAAGTCATAGAGTGGCTTAATATGTTGTGTATAGTCATAAATGTAAGTTCTGCCAAAGTTGAAGAAACCAAGTAAAGACTGGAGTTTCTTGATAGTATTTGGTGGCGGGAGTTGAGTACATTTCTACAAAAAGTGCGGGCCAGACTCTTGCCCTCATTTGATAGCTCATATCACAGGAACAGTATGCTGAGAAAGGCTATTTTAGTTTTCATAAAATTGAATTTGGAACCAAGGACTGTAAATCCTAGAATGATCCAATCCATCGACCCTGGCAAGATAAATGTTGAGGTCATCATATGTGGGATAGATGTCATCCACATAAGACAACGCCTCAGGGTCAATATCATGCAATATTGATGTTACACGGACTGAGAACAGCCCTGGGCTTTTCTTGTAGCCTTGGGGCAAACAGCAGAAGCATTTTTGTGAGCCAATTGAGAATGTACTCAGGTCCCGACTTTCGTGTGCTAAATTTTGGCACAAAACCCCATGGGAGATATCCAAGGTTGTTTTGTATTTTTTACGCACTATTGTTAATTAGTGCTCTGCTGTGTGAATTTTGTATTGAGTATGTGCATGTATGACTGTTTAAGTGTCTATAATCTAAGACTATTCTGTATGAATGGTCAGGTTTTGCAACGGGAAATAACGGGTTATTCATTGCAGAGACACAGGGCTCAATTACTCTCTGGTAGTTGAGCTGAGTGAGGGTCTCCCTAATGGAGCTTTAGCTTTGTTTTTAACAGGATATTGTGGCTGAGGCTGGGGTGTAGACCTAAAAGGTATTACATGGTAAGGAGAATTCTTGTCCCAACCTACATGGTTGCGGTATAGTGCAGGTGCCTGCGCTAAAGCCCAGTCTACAGCGTATACTTGTTTTACCGCTTCGGGAACAGGATCAGAGAAAGAAGGTAAAATGACATCTTCCCCATGTGGGAGCTTACAGACGTGCTCGGGTGGCCAGTCCCTCGCAGCCAGCAGGATATCACAACTAAGTTCATCCCAGTATATCAATCTATGGTACGCTCTTTGTCTCCCTCAATTTGGATATTTATATCATAAGCCCTGTCGGGTGGGGGAACACACCAGCAGTCTCGACTGCAATAAAGGTGCTAGTTGCTATCGCATTCAGCTGATCTTTCAGACTCTGGCGACATATCCTGAATTCTGCCACGCTGTCTAGCACTGTCACTGCCCACGTCTTGTTCTTTAGCAATGTTCTCAAGTTTACTGGCATTTTTAATTGACAGTGCTGCCACCTTTTTCTTTTAAACTATGACTTCTGTTGTGGGGACTTGTCTTCTTTTTTGTCTGAAGACAGGTGGTGAGTCTTTCTTCTGCTTTATGTTATCAGGACATCGATCTGACTGGCCCACTGTCTTGCTACGTCTATCTGGTGCATCCTGAAAGGAACAAGAGGGAAGTAAATCAGTATATCTGTCAAGAGCTTTTATTTTTTCTTTATTTCTGAGATTATATCTCCTTTTGGAGTTCTCCAGGTGTGGAGAATATGCCCTTTGACTTTGTCCATCTTTAATTTGCTTTTGTTTATCCCATCGCTTTTTAGAACTCGCCTGTGCTTTAGTACCTTCCTTAGGGGCGGTACTGTGTATTTCAGGCTTTTTCGGCTTGTCTCCCAAACTATTCCATCCTATACTGGTATAGGTATCAGAAATAATTTTCAGTAGCTGTTTCTCCTGTTCCAAGTGTGGAATCTCCTGGAGCCATTGACGTATAGCCAATGCTACCGCTTCCCCTTTAATCTTACTGAGTATGATTGTGGAGACTGGGTTGAAGTTATGTATCAGTTTCATCCCCAAACCTAGCGCTGGTGCTACCCTGTGTTCGTTCTGTATTTGTTATAACACTTCCGGTAAATTGGCAAGTGTCGGGGAACCATGTGTGGTAGCGTAGATTGCAGCGAAAACTGTACCCCATATGGCACAGTCCTCCACTGAGGGAACCATCCCGAAGGGCAAGCACATTGTGAGAATTCTATGCTTTTCCTGTGGTTCCGTTTGGGGAAACACAGCTTCCAGCTGATTTATTTTCTGGGCTATCCAGAACGGGATTTTCTCTCATTCCATGGGCACTTTGCCCATGATAGTATGTACTGTTTGTGGATTAATGCCAGTAGTAGCCAATTGGTATCCAGCAGGTGCTGGTGGTGCTGGACACCCTGGTGCTGTGTTCAGAGTTCGCATTAAGAACTGAACAAGTCATCTGTATAGTGTTACTAGCTCATTGTATATATTGAGCAGATCTGCTGCCTGCATGTTTTGTACACCGGGGTGAGGTTAATATGTGGCAAACATAGGCCAAGTTGGTCCTTCATTACCTAAGGGACCTAACCTCACAGGTTGTATTACGTGGGTTAGGTTGCACCATTAAACCAGTTGTGATGTTTTTGATAAGGTATCAAAATTTCAAGATACTGGTATGGGTGGTACTGTTGTGGTACGTTTGCAATTCTGTATGTGTGGAATATGAATGATCTATCATCTGCCTGAGGAAAGGTGACTCAAGTATTAAATATTTTTCTGTTTGGTAAGCTTCATTCGCTTCTACGATGAATATGACATCCCCACTCTCTTCTGTTAAGCCATGCGCTAATAGGTTTAGTATTAATGCCTGTCTGGCATTCTCAGGAATGCCCATGGCATTAGCGATATTGTGTAATGAGTAAGGAGGTGGAAAACCAAGTGGGCAGAAAAGTCCTTTTAATAGTTCGAGCTTGAACAACCTACAGCCTAGCTAGGTGATCCCTGGTCAGCTGAGGAGGATCTTCCCCAAGACCACAGACATCATCTCCGTATAATGGTATTTAGGATACCTGTTGTATGTGATATAGAGGAACTCAGGGCATCCGTAAATTAGTGCCTAAACACCATAGTTGGTGGCACCATGTCATAGCTGGACTCTTGCGCTAGGCAAGACTGCAGGTTTGAGGATGACAGCACTTTTGTTTGTAGGTGACTAGGCCAATCCTACAACAAGTTCCGACTGTTGGCCCAAAACTCCAGGCTCACAAGTAGTACCTCACCAAAAACCCAAACAGCAAAAGGTGATTTGAGGAAGTCTCAGTCACACACAGGCAATGAAAGAGATGCAGTAAAGTTTTCAATAGATTTTTTTTAACAAGGCACAATCTACTTTAAATTGCTTGGGCTCCAATGATTAGGATATGGACAATGCAAGAAACAAAATGGTAAAAACAAGAGTCATGAAAACAAAGACCCCACCATCTGGCAATAACATCAGATAAAGCAGGTGTGAAATAAATCCTAATACCATGGCATCATGAACCTAATCTCTAACCTAAAAGAGAGTTAGGTGTGTTAAACCTAATCTGCCAGTACCACGTCTATGAGAAAAGCCCCCCAACCCTTGTTACCTTGGAATGAGGTCTCTAGATCAGACTACCGCGTTGACACGAAGGCTGGGTCAGCATCAAGGCGACGTGTAGCAAAGATAGCGTTGATCTGGTAGAAAATCCCTCTGATTATCTTGTCTGTGTGAGATGAATTTATACAGATCTGGTAGAACCCCTCACGCAGGTATGTTCCCAAACAATAGATAAGGAGACATGCTTGGGGTGGCAATTATATAAACAATTCCCTGAAAAGGTACATTATGTTACTGTCAGAACTAATTGGGAAAGTACATGATGTGAATACCTACGTATCTCATTTATCTTTGACGCTGATAGTGACGCCTTTACAGAGTGGAACTGATAATGTGAAACTAAAACATCTTCCTCACTATAAACATAGCAGCCATCTTGGAAGAAATAATTAAATAAATGTGCTAAAAAAGAGTAAGCCAAGTAGGTTAAATGTCACTAGGTAATGGGGGCACAGGCAGCCAGAAGACTAAGCTAAACTTCTGATTCCCATTAAAACTAAATAGGATTCACTACAAGTCGATGCATCACCTACCCTGCTAGTAAGGATCTCACGCATCACCTGTCCTGGGAGGAAAGAATCAACGCATGCCTTCCCCTACACAGTAAGGAACTGACACATTACTTGCCTCACCTCCACTGCAGCCCACATTGGTGCATCCCAGGTACTTTGTGCTAAAAACATACAACCATTGATTACTATGGATTAAGACTCATTGAAACCTTTAAAAAGTAAAATCTTTACTTCTGTATGTTGGATTTTGGTTGTTTTTGTCTAGTTTTATTCAGATAAATATTGGCTATTCTAATTGGCCAAGACACCCTGTCTGTAAGTCCTTAGTATGTGATAGGACATGGAGGTTTAGCGACCCCAATGGACTTGATGGAATTAAGTGGTGTCTAGTATCACTTGCAACGTTTTTTTTCAAAAATAAAACTTTGTCCAAATTTGACTTTGGAATTAAAAGTTCTTCTAAAGTCCAAAAACTACCTTTTAATAACCTAAAGGTCATCCCTAAGATCTGCCCTAGGTGCCCCAAGAGTATGGTGCCTTGTTATAAAATGCAGGGACAATATATAAAATGTTTTAATGCCTTTTTAAGGAAAAATAGTTAAATATGTTTTTCCTATTGTAGTGCTGCTAACCCCATAGGCTAACGTGGGAAGGCTTTATTAAACTTAATGAAGATTAACTTTTGACTGGGGCTAGCTAGCAATATCAGTCAAAGTATCAAATCAATGGTTACAACAAATCCAACAGTTTCTCAAGGTCAGGTTTATTGTAGCTAATCCAGTAAAGTATTTTTAGAATATACGTCCCTGAAGTTACCTAAAGCGGCCTCTTCTGATTGGTCGGCCTTTTACAGTCCGAACTAAGGTACTACCTGAGTAGGCGTGACGGGGCTAAAACAATACAACCACTTGGTGGGAGGAGATTTGCTTTCTGGAAAAGCTAAAGAGAGGAAGGTGTCTGGGGAGATCAGCTGGACTTCAAAGGCAGGAGAAAAGACCTCACAGGCCAGCCTTCTCTTCCTTGATCCTCAGCTAGAAGAAAGGCCGCTTAATTAAAATAGGAGAGGAGCTGGAAGGGGAGTATAGTCAGATGTTAGCCACACCTCCGAGTTGGCTTACACAGACACACATTCCAAGAGGAACATTTCTCCATTTGATTTCTGTCAAAATGGTGCATTCTAGGTCAAAAATATGCCACATTTTGCAGAAAGTGGCTATAGCAGAGTTGAGGTAGCTTTACCCTCATTGTTTGGAGCATCCTCCCATTGCCAGCCCAGAATGGGGAATACATATGGGAAAGCTGAAGGAACTCCTCAGATCGCTGGCCGGAATGCAGTAACTTAGCCATTAGTGGTGTAACAAAAATTGAGGGGGCCCCACTCCAAGGAACATGGAGAAGCCCCCACCCCACACACTCAGGCCTGAGCTCTAAGGCCAGGGGTCCCTCCACCCATGCAAAGTGGCCATCTGTGAATGATACATGACTGTGTGCAGCTGTGAGGGCCCCCTAAAGCTCAGTGCGTCCCCACACTGTGGGGGCTGCAGGGGCTATTGTTACACCACTGTTAGCCATATGTGTGCCCTTGCACTATACACTACAAAACACACCACATTCATACAATAACCCTTTGCCATTCTGGCACAACACAACATGTACATGCTGGAAACACACATTATACACACAATATACACACGCCATTGTCACTCACAACCACAACAACCAACACAACTACACACCTAGCTACACAAACACAGACACACATGCACAACTACCCAATGACTGCCACACAACAACATTCACCTGAAAGTGACAAACAGCACAACCACACCACTCAACCCAGTTCCATCCACCTCAACCAGCCTATCCAAAGACACATACACAAACATGTACTCACTCATATAAACAGTGGATAGCACAATCCTACCCGTACAAGTCCCCTGGGAATGCACACACATGGACACCATAATCCAGCATGAGTGTATCGTCATTGTGGTGTTAGCATTCATTTTGCAATGAATACTGACACCACAATGACAGTTGTGTATATGTGTGATATGCGTGTAGTGCCAGTGTGTCCCAGTTATGTTTGACACCATAATGTACCCCCACATATGCATGTCAGAGTAATTTCAAAAAGATGACTGTGGCATGTATATGCCCGCAGTGGTCCCAACCTCCCATGCAGTGCCCACCCAATATATTCTGGCAATGCAAAGTTCCTACCTTCATGTCCGGCAACAGGGATCATATTTTATCTGTGGGTTGGTGGCAGCAGTGACAGCTGGTGTAGCCCAGCCATGCCCAGTCGAAGTAGGAGGGAGAGGAAAAACATTTTCATCCCTTTCCACCCCGCAATCTGCCAACTCAGACATGGACTGCCAATTTTTTCTTGGTGGCAAGGCACATCCAATGTAATGGTAAGGGTGTCTGGGTTCCCGCCAGCATCCACTTTTTCTCTCCCACCATCAACGCGTGCACTATTTCTTGGAGGAGACAGCAGTTTAAATGCAGGCTTTCATCTATGGAACCTCCAACATCTAAATACAGCTGGTGGACCGACGGGTTTTCAGTCGAAAAGTTGAAGGTGGGACTGTTACCTCCAAGATCTAAATCAGGCCGAGTCTGAAGGTAAACTGTCACTGTGACCTAGCGCTCAACCTATCCAACCCACATTCCATTGCAGTCTCCTACCTCCTCCAAGACTTGGAACTCCCTCCCCACCAACCTACGCAAGACCCAGGACCTCCTGACTTTCAGAAAGCTGAATATGTGAATACTTCCACATACTAATAACCCACTTTCCTGCAGAGGGTATCAGTACTGGCACTGCACATATTCCCTCACTCTGACCCCTACTATTGGCCCCATAGTCTATTTGTATCTAGTGCAAAGTTGATGGCACTCTTCAAATGTATGCACCATGCCTTTGTAAACTACTTTGCTACACCACTGCTGACAGTCTCTTCAATTAAAGGTCAACAGAGAAGCTTGCTGACTTCCTACTCACTGGAAAGAGTTTATAGAATTTAGCACTTGGAGGGGTGAAATTGGAGGGGTGAAATTATCCGGTTAATACACTAAAAGATTCACTTTATTAGGCATAGGTTTGATTACAGTGATGTGCGGAGATCCTTAGTTTGCCTTCGATTTTGCTTGTTTCAAATAAGGGGATGTATGTTACTTGTTTCCATGGGTGGGCTAGCCTATAGAGAAAACTGCCAATACCAGAAGGGCTGATTTAATAGGTCAGTAGTATGCTGAGTGTTTGGCTTTTTTATGGGCCTGTTTCATGCTGTGGTAGGTCATTTTTTTCCTTCCGATTTCCTTGACATTACTGCAATCATTGACTCTAACAAGGCAACATGCATGAAGCCTCGTATAACTTACAAATCACTAGAGAGCACATCCTTACAACCTCAAAACTGCCACAGTTTGCTATATGTAGGGCACTTTTTTGCTATCTGATTAGTTGATGGTAGCAACTGTTATAAGAGTGTCTAAGCCTAATTTCTATCCCAACCTGATGATGCTCACTTCTTGAAACTCTTCGAAAGCCTTGCTATTTTGGACTTGTAAAGTTTCCCATTTATGCAACAAGGGTCCTATTCTGATCAGAGCGAATTTGTGTACATTTATATTTTTTATGAGTATGACTCATTGGTACACTTAAATCTGACTGCAAGAATCAGTTCTTAAGCTCTTCTTTCACTCCTGTAGGTATACGCTCAATATGCCTTTACTGTTTACATTTCCCTTGCATTTCTATTCCTAATTATGCACAATTTGCACCAAGAGTACATTTGAAAGATTCTTTGAACTGCTTTACTCCCAACAGGCAAGTAGTGAAAAAGAAGCAAAGGAGCCATCACTGATGGTCACCCACTTTAAGAAGGATAGAAGTTTATTTTACAATTATAGGTCACGGGAGGTAAAACAGTAAGGGCCTCATTATGACCCTGTCAGTCACCAGACCGCCAGGGTCACAGTCGCGATCGGACCGCCACTACCGACATTACAACCATGGCGAAAGTGCCATGGTCAGACCGCCGGCACTGCTGGTCTTGATGGTTGTAATCCGCCAGGGCAGCGCTGCTTACAAAGACTGGTGGTAAAGGGTTGGCGGGGGCCCTTGCCCTGTCAATGCACTTTGCATGGGCAGTACAGGGGCCCCCATGGACAGCCCCATCAAGCTTTCCACTGCCCGAATTACTGGCAGTGGAAAGCGCAACAGGTGCTGCTGCACCCGCTGCATCACCACATTGGCACCGGCTCCAATACGAGCTAGTGTCAATGTTAAGGCCCTGCAGTGAACTCCTAATAGAGCTGATGGTTTTCAGGCCACCCAGGGGCCTGATGGTGGGACGAGTTTAGAGGGCGCCCACCCACCAAACTTGTAATGAAGGGCTAAGTGTGCTTATTTTAAATATATTGTAATGCTATCAATCGCCATTTGAAAGCAAATGTCTGTCTCTTTATAAACAAACTTCTCAGTTCATGTGTCTAGTCTGAGTTATTGCCTTTATTCTTGTATGAAGGTATCTGGTTCGAAAGAGTGCAATCATGTGGCCCTCTAACTGCTATGTATTCACAGACATTTCTTTCTTATTGATTGGGCCTGTTTAGTTTCAGCAGTTTATTCTGTAGAAACATCACCTTTTGCTGCATGCACTTCTTCTTGGCAAGAGTCTGAAACATTCGCAAACTTCAATACCCTTACTGTATGAGTTCATTGTGAGAGAAGGGTAGACATTAAAGGAATCTGGTAACCATTTTCCTATCACAATTAACTTTCACCTTATCACACTGAGCAAACCGTATTAGTCTTCTTGGGGGGAAGGTCGATTTTTGACCACTCATCTTCATGATTTTTGTTGGGAGTAATTTATAGCTTTTTTCTTTCTTATTCATTCTCACTCTTGTCACTGACATGAAACCATCAATAAATACTCAATATTTATCAATGAACAGTTAGATATATATCAGAACATTTTGCCCACAACTTTCCCCTTTTTATTGTCTGGATTGACAGTGCAGCTGTCACCAGACAATTATGTGAGAATCACCAGGAGAGGGACCATGACATTTTCCACGCCTTGGAAGCCAGGAGTACATGTTCTGATTGGGCAGAAGTTGTGTGCTTCCACAGATAGGTGCTTGCCCTCCAAGCAGCTGTGATAATTTTTGTTCATTTATCCAGCTGTCTGGGTATGAACTTTAGAAACCACACACATGCTGCTATCAGAGTGTTTTAGATGATTTATGGTTTTACCTCTGGCAGCAGCACTGATGGTAAGAGAACAGTTATTAATTTTCACAGATTTTTAGGTCTGTCTTAACAGTGCAACTGCCTCCTGAGCACCATTACTCTACAGTTACATTAGGCTATAGTTCTGTGCTTCCATTCGATGCTATGTACTTTTAATGCCTCGCAATACTATACAAAATCCATTTCAAAACAGACCTATTGGCATTGCCAGTGCCTGTTAAGTTTTGCCTAGCTGTTTGAGGTCAAAACCCTTTTAAATGCTGTCCAATAAAATAATGCAGCTTGGGCTTTGCTCAGCCCCTGGCTCAGGGTTGGATAGCTTTCTTCCTTATCTCCATTCCACCCTATTCAATTTCTTTCTTCTCTATTCTTGTGTTTGTCTTGCTTTTGGAGTAAAATTAGGTATATTTTTCAACTGCTGAGTGCAGACAGCACAGAACATGTTTTACTCCTATTTCAGCAGTCGATGGGAGTGCATGTCTTTCCTTGCTCTTTTTCCCTACTGCTCATTCTCTCACCCTGAGATTCCTTCTCCACCTAATTGTCTGTTTTTCTATTTCCCTGCTGTTTTCTGTGCCATGTGCTCTTTTTCCTTCTTTCTTTTTTTAAAAATAAAGTTGTTTTGCTGAATGCTGCATAGCTGCACGCTTCTACTATGCCGCTCACTTCTTTGTCAAAAGACAGCATCACACACATACCTTTTCTCATATCTGTCAGTCACACGCATTAGCAGCAATCTTGAAATACAATTTCTTTATTAGAAAACTATTCCATGATTTACCAGTGGCCATCTTGGCATGTGTTTTCTCATAAGAAAAAACTTTACAAGATGGATGCCAATGCATGCACATTTTGTTTATGAGTCATGAAGAATGAAATATTTTTTTGTAAAGTTTTTTTTGCAAATTCCAAAAAAACAAGTCATTAGCTTTGCAATCACCTTGTAAGGGTGAGACATATTGGTGTTGCTAATTCTATGTCAGGACCGGAGGCTCTGATTATGCTTCTCTTTCTATGCTTTTAATTTTTAGCACTTAAATAGAAAACAATACATAACTTCACTTCCTGTGACATAGTATTGCATGACTACAATAGAGTCTAGTGCTATATAAACCGCTTAGGGATACAACTCCTCTTCTTTCTTTACTGCTTTGCAGCCACTTAAGTGTCTCTTGTCAATATTCGTTGCTCAAGGGAGAAGCTGGACCTTCATAGCAATTGCTTGGAACTCTTGGCGGGTTCTTTTTGCGATTCGCAGCCTCTCCCTGGAGAAGTCCAATTGTTGCATCCTTCTCCAGACGGACAACATTTCTTCAGTCCGTTATGTCAACAGGCTGGGCGGGACACAATCTTGCCTCCTAGTGGACTTTTGGCACTTTTGCCTTCAATATCAGGTTTCAGCAGTAGAAGAGTATCTCTGGGGTCAGAGCAATATAGTGGCCGATTGGCAGTCTTGTTACCTTCGGGATTTCAGTGATTGGAGACTTCACCCGAGAATATTTCATTCTCTCCAATGCCTGTGGGGCCTGCTTGCAATAGACCTGTTTGCGTTTCGCCTCAACTGGCAGTGGATCGGTTTTTCAGTTGGGGCCCGGATCCGCAGGCTCAGGCAACGATGCATTTCTGCAGGACTGGTCTCAGTTCCTGGGATATGCTTTTCCTCCATTCATGATGATATCTAGAGTCCTGACCCAAGTTCGTCGTCAGTGAGCAGAACTGGTACTTGTCACTCCCCTCTGGAGAGCTCATACCTGGTGCCCTGTAGTTGTAGAGATGACCTGCTCTCCTCCTGTTATACTTCCACAGCATTAGAACCTATTACTAGACCCAATGGGTCTTCCCCATCCTCTAGTACAATCGCACTCCCTGACTCTGGTGGCGTGGAGAATATCAGGGAACTTTCTCATGAATCTCATGATTTAATTGCGACATCCTGGGCCCCTAGCACGTGCAAGCGTTACGCATCCGCTTGGAAAAGCTGGCATACTTGGTGCAGTGAATGATGTGTTGATCCATTCTCAGCTGATTGTTCTTTGATACTCAATTTGTTATCTCATTCGGCTGCTCCAGGTATGGCCTACAGATCTGTTAATAATTGCAGATCGGCCATCTCAGCAGGTCATGTTCCTATTGAGGGTAAACCTATTGGTGAGCTTCCGATTGTGTGTAAGCTCCTTCGAGGGATTTGTTTTTCTAATCCTCCTCAACCACACTATTTTACCCTTTAGGATGTTAATACTGGATTACGTTTTTTAGAATCTTGGTTGGACAATAAATACCTTTCGAAGAAGCAGCTCTCTGCTAAACTTACTATGCTGTTGTGTTTGGTATCATGTAAACAAGTTTCTGAGGTAAGGGCTTTAGACCTGTCAGGTAGAGTTTTTTCTCCTGAGGGAGTATCCTTTATTATTTTTCGCTGTCCCAAATGTAATACCAGGTCTGTGTTTTATCCTAGTTTCCCGGATAATTCTCAGTTGTGTGTTGTGCAATGTTTAAAAGATTATGAGGTAAGTACAGCCGAATTTAGCTTTGACATGGGTGGTCAGTTATTAATTTCTTTACTAAAGCCTTTCCGCCCAGTATCTTCAGCCACCCTGGCTAGATGTATGCGGTGGCTTATGAGTGAGGTGGGCATTGATATCACTCAGTTTGGGGCTCACTCTGCGAGAGGCGTCATGGTTTCTAAGGCGTTTTCTTTAGGAACTCGCCTAGAGGACATTTTGAGAGTGGGTGACTGGTCGTCTGAGTTTACCTTTAAAGCTTTTACTACAAGCCCATTTTAGACATTGCAACAATTGTTCTAGATCAGCTTTAAACTAGCATAATCAGAGCCTCTGGACCTGACATAGAATAAACAATTTTCTAGCTGTCGCCTAAAGAATTTTTCAATTCTATTAAGGACACGGAGGCAAGGATTATCCCTCCCTTAGAAAAGTGTTTTTTTATAACTGTGTCACACGTTATGTCTTAATTTCATGTTGTGCTCCTTTTCTTACACTCCCTTTTGAAATGATATGTAATGTCAAAGGGTATAGTCCAGTGATTATGGCTCTATTTATTTGTTTATTCCTAGGCAATGAAGACAAGTGACTCCTGATCCTTCTGAGTTGATGTATTTCCTGTCATCGGAGCTCTCCATCTTGGATACAGTCGTTTGGTCACTTCGCTGGTTGGATCTCTGGTGGAACTTTGTGGTCCTGTGTGGTTTGCAGTTTTTTTCACCCGTTGGGGATGGTTCTTGAGACTTTTTACTGTTATTGGACTCTCGCAAAGAAAAAGGAGGAGTTGTATCTCTAAGGGACTAGACTCTATGGTAATTATGTGATACTATGTCACAGGAAGTGATGTTTTGTTTTGTTTTGTAATTGGCTGCTAAAAATTAAAAGCATTGAAAGAGAAGCAAAATCCTCACCTCTGTGTCCTTACTAGAATTGAAAAAGTCTTGACAGCTAGAAAAATGTTCATTCTTGTGAAGCATTGTGCCTTCTGTTTCCATGCACATTTTATATAGTTTTCAATAGCACATACCCCTGCAGCACAGTCTACTACAGGGTTTCTGGTCTCTCACAACAAGCCCAATTGAGGGCAAGCCCCTTGGGCACTCAGACACCCTCATGAATCAGGTCTTCCACAGTCTTTCTTATAGAGAAAATGTGTCCGTATTTTCTGTTGATTGCTTCCCTGGGGAACTTCGAAAAAATCTGAAAAATCCCCCTATTGCTAAGCCCTGATGAACTTCTACATCACTTATACCACTGCACTTATGGGAAGTGTTGTGAGTCTAGATCATTGTATAAAGATTTCTCATTAATGGGTCACGGACATCCATAAAATATGGTATAAAACATGAAAAAGAATGAAAGAGATTTATGTATAAAATTATATTCCTAGACATGGGCAGCATGATGTTCCCTTCTTCTTTCTTTTTTTTCTCTAATTGTGTGATCCAGGAGTAAAAGTAAATAGTAGTAGGTATATAATAAGTGTTTTCCCTATTATAAGAGAAAGTACTAGAGCATGCAATAACTGTTGCAGACAACGTTATAACGTGTTTACATTTGTTAGATTAGATTTAAATGTGGATATCATTGCTTGCCTCTGCTTTGGGACACAGTATGGTATTGGTCTCCTAGAGAACGATTTAAATTAGTGACATAGGGACAGTTTTGTTCTTTTAAGAGACACAAACTTCATTTAAAAGCTTGTTTACCTTTTTAATTTCAGAGATGTTGATCTTCTGGCACACAAAACATTTTACAAAGGCATTCGGCAAATATATGTTAACTCTTGCTTATAACAGTAACCAAAAACGGGGGCGTGGCCAGGTGCCCAACACGGTGGACGTGTGATATATTGGCTCCGGACCCGGGTCGAGCCATCTACCCTTGATCTGTCCCCAACGTATGAAGAACCCGCACAGCTTACCATGGTGGATCGGAGAGGTAACAGGATGCTGCGTGGCCAGAAATTGGAGCGATGGCGACTGACCGCGGTGGCCTGCAGTGAGGCCTCCTTTCTGCAGTATATCTCTTGCTTCCATCCAACGTGCGGCCCAGCGCCGTGAAGTGGACGGTGAGAGCACACTGAAGGCAGACCGGGTGCTGCCTTCAGCTCAGTCCGGTCCCACCCGGTCTGGCTGCACTACATGGAGGGCCTGCATTGCTGTGGGCCCAGGCGTGTGGGAAGCCTGCTGACAGACATGGCCCCCGGGCTTATCGGACTGCGGCCTGCTGGTGCTCCCAGGAAGGACTGGTGGAGGCCTGCACCAGCGACCAGTTGAGGGAGTCTGGTTCCATGTGAGGAAGCCTAACAAGAATGTTATTTGGGGCCCTGGCTGGGCCAGCTAAGTTACGCGGCCTGCTGTAAGAGGGGCAGAGATGGCGGGGAACCTGACTACAGCACAGCGGCGGTGGAGGGGCCCGGACAGCGCACTGACCCTGGGACTGGCCCCTAGGTGAATCAGGAAAGTGAGCGTGCTGGGTGAATTTTAAGGAAGTGCTATGGTGCTGAATCATACGAGGCCACCCCCTCAATATGGAAAACCTTCACCTGTGTTAAAGTGTTGTTCCTCTGAAGACTGGTGAAGACAGAGGTGGCGACTGGGGCTGCAAGTAGCTTAATAGCCTGGAGGCTGGCCTCAGTTTCATCACCATAGTGAGGTGCGGAGCGGAGAGGTGGACAGCGGCAGGTGTTAGTTGCCGGCAACCATTGATCAGCCTGCCTTGGGGGGGCCAGTCTGAGCTCTGTGTGACCAGGCCATCCACACCCTGAGGGAATTGTGTGGACGCTGGGGCCCATTCTATGCCACAAGAAGTGGGGCGGAAGTGACAGATTCCGCACACAACTGAAAGGGGTGACCATCTGGAACAGTGTGTGTGGCCCTTGGAGCTTAAGTTGACAATACCTCAATAAAATGGGGCGCAACAAAACTGAGGCCCCCAGGATGGAGGAATCTGAACAGCGCCGCTCTCCACCCTCGGAGGACTCGCCTTCCTCCACGCCACCTGAATGTGTTCGCCCTATGAGAGCAGTGACACCAGGGGACAAACAAGATCTTATTTGTGACTCCAGAGAAATCATAGAACAGAAGCTTGGTGCTATCACCACAGACCTCAACCTGCTGAGAGATGAGCAGCACAAATTGGTGGACAGAGTCAAATCAGCAGAGCACACTTTGGCCACCTTGGTTCCTGCGCAGACAGATCATGACTCCATATTGAAGCAGCTGTGCAAACAAGTGGAACTGCTCCAAGACCGAGCGGAGGATGCCAAAGGTAGCGCACGAGGGAATAACATCTCTATAGTGGGCATGCATGAAGGTTCTGAGGGGGATCAACCCAAGCAGTATATCGAGAACTGGCTACAATCGGTGGTGGCTCCTGAGGGCCTGTCCGCTCTCTTTACAGTCGAAAGGACACACTGTGTGCCGCCAAGAGACCCATCCCCTGAGCCCCGCTGCGGGCAATAGTGGTTAAAATACTCAATTATAGGGACACAGACATGTTACTTCGGGCTGCGCAGGAACGAGCTCCGCTCACGGTCGAGGGCACAAGAGAATCTCTCGACCCAGACTACACGATGTTGGTCTAGTGTCACCAAGCTTCTTTCCAAGAAGTCAAGAAATACCTTAGAGCACATGGCCTTTTATACGCATTGATCTTTCCTGCAAAACTGAAAATGATACATGAAAGACGCTCTCATTTCTTTGACTCTCCCATGGCGGCCTGGGAATGGCTCAATCAGAATTTTCAAGGAATGCGGAAAGACCAACAACACTATTTTACATCACAGAGCTCTGGTCGGTGGAACCGGGGTGCCCGCCAAAAACAGGACGTTGTACATAATGGAGGGGGAGGTCCGTCCCCAAGGTGGGTGTGTAAGAGTCAACTGGAGGCATTCAACTCACTACTACTGTGCGTGACCCCAACTGTAGGTCTAGCTCGGAATCATCCATGGCCAGGGACTCAGATACTGAGACTGAGGACAGTGTGACATTGTTCCCAACTATCACACTGCAGACCGCTCATGATCTGTGAAGAAGGATGGCTGTCCTTGTTGTTCCTTGACCCCACTTCAAAGATACTGTCAACGCTACTGGAGGGACCCTCTAGATCATTGCACAGCTACTTAGATTGCTGCTATGATGCCTCTATGATGATTCTGTGATTATCAACCATCATTACATTGCTACATCTTCATATATGTGTACCATCCTTGTATTATGAGGTTGATGTTGGGGTTATCTATATATGTAGCTAAATACTGATAAGACCTGGATCCGGAACATGTTGAGGTGGTATGACTGAAGTACAAATGTTGGTTTGGCATTGGAGCCACAGCACCCCACTAGCGTAAGCCTTACTATTTTTCTGTTTCTACAGTTTTTGATATTAGTTGCACTGGTTGAGCACACTTGTATACGCTGGACCACATATTGGGTAGGGTTATTCCTTTGTTCTTAGTACACTTCTTTCATCACTGATACACAAGGGGGACCGCAGTAGGTCCAGGGGGCTGAAATTGACACTTTCTACATTAAGCACAATGACCTTGGTTACTAAATCATACAATATAGTTATTTGGAATATTAGAGGACTGGGGACACAGGGGCTAGCGCAATTGCACAGATGTTACACTCATCCTGCCTTCTTGCAAGAAACCCACCTTACTACACCA
Source organism: Pleurodeles waltl (assembly GCF_031143425.1). Lineage (NCBI taxonomy): Eukaryota > Metazoa > Chordata > Amphibia > Caudata > Salamandridae > Pleurodeles > Pleurodeles waltl. Next base: position 930,480,243 of record NC_090448.1, on the reverse strand, counting down.
GAAGCCCTAAAACTACAGCACAAGTGGTGGGGACAAATGTTCCACACCCCCTTCTCGGCGTATGCCAGGAAAGCAGCCATATGGATAAGGGGCGGGGATTCAGTTTTCAGTCCAAGATACTAAAATTGACTCACACTGTAGATATGCCCTACTCATGGGTCTCCTGGATGGAGAGCAAATAGTACTGGGTTGCTTTTATGCCTAACACCAGGACCAAGATGTTTTTTATGCACACTTGTCTAATGTGTTGGCAGAATGGGCTCACCTCCCTTGGGTACTAGGGGGTGACTCAAATGCAGTACTGGATGTGCCCCTCGACCGCTCGCACCCGCCCTTTCCGAGTGCCGCAGCGGTTCGCCAAGCCAGCACGTTGAAACAATGGGTTGAGGGGTTGGACATGGTGGATGTCTGGCTGTACCGTAATGTGGACACAAGGGAATATTCCTTTTACACCTACCCACATATGCTCCATTCCCTCTCAGACTGATTTTTATGTGCTACTACCTTGCAACCCCACATAACACAGGCCACATATTTAGGGAAGATGCTGTCTGATCATACCGCTCGAGATCCAACTGAACTGGGGAAGGTACCCACCCCAATACCAAAGTGGCTCCTGCAGCCTTCACTCTTGGAAGACAAGGTTTATAGAGAGACATTAGCTACTACCATAGACACATATTTTTCAGAAAATACAGACACTGCCACATCCCCACTGATTGAATGGGAGACTTTCAAAGTGGTTATACGAGGGTCGTCCATTTCTATGAGGGTAGGAGCTCAGGCTGAAATTCTGACAGACCTCACACAACTAGAAGTTGAGTTGGGGGCTCTAGAGCGAGAGTTGATACTAGTCAACACCTAAACAGAGCAATTACAAGAGGCACAGATCCGGCATGCGGAACACCTAGAGTGCTTGAGTGTAGTAGATTACAGATCATACACCCAGAGGACACATGTGGAGGCAGACAAACCGGGAGCCCTGCTTGCTAAACTAATCAGGCCACAGCAGTCTCCCAGGCCTATATCAATTATACAATCTCCACAGCTGGGTTTAGTAACAAGCCAAACTAGCATTAATGATGTGGATTTGTTCCATGCGGTGGTACATATCTGTGACTATTTCAGTTGATGGATGAATCGAAGCACCAATAGTTGTACTCCAGCTGCATCTCCTTAGATATGCGGCAAGCATTTGATACTCTCAGCTGGCAATATCTGTTGGCATCTCTGGGAGCCTATGGCATACCTCCAGAATGTATACGGTTGGTGAGGCTCCTGTACACGTCCCGACTGCCGGGGCCAAGACAGGAGTGCATATATCCGCCTCTTACCCCATATACAGTGGAACTAGACAGGGTTGCTATTTTGTCACCCCTCTTGTTTGTACTGGCATTGGAGCCCCTGGCAAGGCACCTTTGCTGCAGCGTGAAAGATTGGAGAATTGTGCTCAACCCTACTACGCATGCTTGCTCCTTGTATGCGTATGATTAGATACTCTACTATAGAGATTTGCAGCAGGGCACGGAGAGCACAGCGCAGATTTTTTTCCAGCTTTGCACTCCTTTCAGGGCCCCAAATGAATCCTGATAAGTCTTATGCATTTTCCTTTTGGGGCACCTGTTCGGAGCCTGCCATCCCATTTGGACCCATGACCATTGCAACGGCATCTGTATCCTTCCGGTATCTTGGTATACACATTTGCTGGGACCAAGGGTATTTGCTAGACAGGAATCTAAACCGGGCGATTAAGTCACTTCGATCCCAAATCAACTTTTGGACCACACTACCCCGTTCATTGGCAGGGAGGGTGGCCCTGACAAAGATGGTAATCTTATCACAGGTCTTATACCATTTTTTTCGAACCTGCCGCTTATAGCACCTCTATGTGTATTTCGGACATCTAATTCCTTATTGATAGACATAATGTGGCAGAAAGGTGGCTGCCGAGTTGGCCTGACAAAACTACATTTACCCTCAGACTTGGGTGCCTTGGGTGCTCCAGATTTCCATGGCTACTCTATTGCACACCAAGTGCAAGGGCTGTCCTACTGGCTAGCCGGCCATAATCTGGGTGAGATAAATTGTACAGAGGCGATGTGGAAGAGGGGCTTTATTCACAGGTTGCTATGTCCTGGGTCACCTAAACTACCCTTTGGGGCTACTTTGCAATTGCATACAGCATTGGCCTATTGGAAACTAACTACACATTACATAGCTTCAGCAACCCCCTATGCACCTGATATACCACTATGCGGGCTCTCTATCCTCTTGGGAACTATCACAGCGGCTATGCTCAGGGTATGGGAACAGCGGGGTCCGCTCACATTAGGAGACTTGTTCACAGTTGGAATGCTACTTTCATATTTAGACTTTGTGCAAATACATGGTTTATCGGAGACTTTCTTTTTAACTCATGATAAAATACTATATTATGTACGCACTTACTGGGCACCACAGGGTACAGAACCGGTAATGCATAAAACTCTCCAAGCTCTTCATACAATGGGACAAAGTAGGCATCTTGTTAGATGGCTATATCGTGGGTCAGCTCCACACATCCCTGGACACGTTGAAGGCCACGTGGGCAACTGATTTAGGCAGAGACATTACTGTCAAAGAATGGACTTTCATATTACAATATGCTAACAAAGTGTCTCGTAACACTAGGTTTAAGCTGATTCAGTTTTACCTTTTTCACCGGGTGTACTTGACTCTGCATAAACCCAACAGGATCTATCACAGTAAAATGACGCACAGCGCTCGGTGTCGCACCACTGATGCCGATCTCCTCCATATGATGTAGACATGTCCATCCCTCATACAGTACTGGACTTCAATAAGTACCACGCTGACAGAGGTGGCGGAGGAACCAGTGGAACTATCCCCCCCTTACTTCCTCCTTGCACTACACCCTAGAAAAAATGCCTCTAAGGTACTTACGCGCTTCATGGACTTGGCTATGCTTTTGGCAATACTTCAACTGACAAGGTGCTGGAAGTCCCCCCCAGGCCCTTACTCTCCTCTATAGATGAAAGAGGTATTACGCTGGAGCCAAGTGGAAGTTGCGGTACTCATAATAGAAGAATATAGAGGACTGAGGAAAAAAAACAATATCTCTAGAATATAATTCACTAGTAGAAACATTTAAGGCACAGATTGAGTCGTAGGGTGACTGTGAGTGGGCAAATAGCATCTCTTGTGAGATGCTTTAAGCGAACCTGAGTAGAAAACCTGTGGCTTCCACATACTTTGACCTAAAGAGTTCATATATGCCCTTCCACATATGTGACTGGCTGGGAATGGGATGGTTCTGAAAGCAATTTTATGTGTCGTCCTCCCATGCAAGGAGAGGTACCCCTGAGAAACTCAATATTAATTGCAACCCTTATGGCTTAACCCTTATAATTAATAGACGAAAGCGGGACGGGGGTGGTTGGGATAGGGAATTGTTGATCAACATCAGTGTTATATAACATAGACCCACTGGAATATACCTGTAGATTTATTATGCACACTGCATTTTCATCTGTCTGCGGTGTTACTTGAATACTACACTGTATGATGGAGCAGTTGAAACTGAAAACTAATAACATTTTGTTTAAAATAAAATAAAGTAACCAAAAACAGGAAAATTATTAAATGATCTTAGTTGTGCATTAAAAATGACACATTTGATTGCTTACAACTCTATTCTTTATGATTTAGAAGTTGATTGGTTATTGTAGTGAGCCATCCGGCCCTATTGTGACACTCATGATGTCAGCATGCAACAGCTCAGTGGACACAGCCGAGTAGATAACTGAATTGAGATCTAACCACTTGAGGATAGTGCTGGGAGGTGTATCTATGAATGCATGTGATTTATTGGATGCACACTGCACACCGCATACACAATCAGACTTCACCCCAGGCATACCTGGCATACAGCAGCAAACTGGTGATGAGGATGGAGACATAGGAGAAGGAGCAGCAGCTGTGCGCGGCACCTGTGTGGAGCTCCCCGGCACAACCCTGAGGCAAGTCGTTCATCCGCACACATAGCTGAAGCCCTGGGAGACATTCAGCGAAGTCTGGCGCGCTGCTCAGATCTGCAGACCTCCGGTGGAAGTGAGCACGCCACCACCTGGTGGGCCCAATGAGTCACCGAAGCCAACTCCAGAAGTTTTCCCCCAGCATTTACATGACGTCCTCCGGCCTGGCATTTGAAAAGCGTGAGTCATTGTAGCACAAAGAAGGGAGAAGAAATAAAGTTCGATAGAGTTCAGTAGAAACCAATCTGCTAAAGCACAACCCAAAATAAATAAATAAAATACATATAGGCAACAGAGGAGGAAACAGGGCCTAGAAAGTCCAACAAACCAACACGGTAGATAAAGCACAAGCAGCTGGAGCACAAGGTTCACATCCAGCATCAGTGCACACCGCCATGGGCGCCCTCACACCATTTAGTGAACTAGAGGACTCCATCAACACTGCCCCCACATAAAGAATATGGGTGGGCAGGCTAGAGAACTACTTTAGGGTGACAAGAAAGACTACTGATGAAGTCAAAAGGTCCTTGTTGCTACACTTTGGGGGGTGATGATATTTACAAGCTATTTCAGCATCTCCCCAACAAAAGAGGAATAGGTGAATACAATACGGCTATCACAGCTCTCAATGCCCATTTCGATCCCCAACTTAACCCTGACTTTGAGAGATGAAAACTACATCTGGTGAGGCAGAAAGAAGGGAAGTCAGTAGATGCATTCTACTCTTGCCTAAGGGCATTAGCAAGCATGTGCACAGGTGACGGCCAGTCCAAGGAAGTCTGGGCTCAACTAATTCAGGGGTGCAGGTCCACACACCTCAGGCACTTAATACTCCAACAAGCAGGGATCATGATAGAGGACATGCGGATTCTAGCCCGCACCTATGCCTTGCCCAGAGCTAGGGCAGAGGAAATGGAGGTGGCCCTCAACAAAAGATCGGAAGGAGGGGCAGCGCATAAGTATACTGCAGTCAAGACCGAGGTGGTAGAAACAATCTGCAACAGATCGATGAGCCAAAGAGGAAGGGCGGTCATGAATGTCAAAACTATGGCCTGGAAAACCACCCCTTCGAGACATGTTTGGCAAGAGACTGCACATGCTCAGCGTGCAACAAACCAAGCCACTTTGCGAGGGTCTGCAGAAGCAGTAAAAGAGGGTGCAGGGTCATGGCCGATGCCCACCGGCAAGAGCACTCCGACAGATATCGCTCACGGATAAGTCCACCACCACCACCATAAGAAGCTAAGAGGGACACCCCGAAAACGCCAGAGACAAAGTGGATAAGAAGGAAGATTTGTTTCTCAGTTCCTACACTGCCCCTCCAGTGAAGGCTGGTCATAGTAGAAGCCATGGAGGCACTTGTTCAGCACAGAGACCGAGAAGTAAAGGCACAACTTTCTGTTATGGAAGATGGAGAAGGCACATTGATCGGATGCCACACATCTGAGAATCTGGGCCTTGTGTTCTTTAAAAAGGCGAGCCATGTCCTGCAAGTAGATGACATGCTTGAACAATTCCCATAACTGTTCACTGAACTATGGCGCCGGACGGGCCCTCCCACTAAGCTACCCATAGAGAAGATAATCCAACCATCTGCACTGAGACCCAAATGTGTACCATTTAATTTGTGCCACCAATTAGAAGCAGTGCTGGAGAAACTGGAGAAGATGGACAAGAAAGAAAAGATGTCAGGGCCCACCTTATGGGTTTCCTTGGTTGTAATCACTGAGAAACCCAAACAGCCAGGAGCCATCAGGCTGTGTATAGACATGAGGCTGCCTAATAAGGAAATGTGCATAGAGCGTCATGTAACACCAACGATGGATGATATCATTGCAGACCTCAACTGGGTCAAATGGTTCTCCACGCTGGACCTAATTGCAGGGTATCATCAGCTGGTACATCAACCTGTCAGTCAATATATAACCACCTTTTTGGCACACGTGGGGCTGTGCCGCTACAAATGATTGAACTTTGCCATCTCGTCAGTAGCAGAAGTATTCCAGAACTTCATAAGAAAGACTCTCTCTGGCCTCGAGGGAGTGTTAAAGTAGTGATGATATTCTAATCTTTCTCATCCACTCTGGCAGATCACCACAAGCGATTAAAGGCTACTTTACACTGTTTGAAGGAAAGTGTGTTTACCCTACACAAAGAAAAGTGTTCTTTCTTTGAACCCAAAGGGGAGTTCATGTTCTCCTAGGAGGGCCTTCAAGTGGATCCCCAAAGGTTAGCTCTCATCAAGGAAGCCAAGTTCCAAAGAGCCCAGCTGAGGTTCACAGTGCATGGTTCCTCACAAATCTTGCCAGTTTGTCAGAGCCCCTCAGGGCACTTACCAAGGCTGGTGACATGTGGAACAAGAAGCCTTTAAGAATATCAAGAATGCTCTCCTAGCTGATGCCATAATGGCATACTTCGATCTGGAGAAGGCTACTGAAATGGTGGTTGATGCCAGCCGTGTGACTAGGTGCTGTCCTGATGCAAGCTCAAGAACCAGGAGTCTGAGCCCCCCTTGCTTTTGTAAGCCAGGCACTCACAGCCATGGATGGTCACTGCTCACAAATTGAGCCAGAACCATTATCCAAAACGTGGCCATGCCACCATTTCCACCTATATGTGTATGGTTGTGAATTCAAAGTAATCACTGATCACAAGCCATTGGTGAGTCTGTTTGCGATGAACGCTTCTCCCCCCACCCCCTCGGATTGACGATGGGCATGTAACTGTTATCATACCGCCTCACAGTAGTCTACAGGCTTGGAGCTGGCAACCCTGTGGACTTTCTATCAAGATACCTGTCAGTGGAGCGAGAGGGTGTGGAACATGGAGATGTGGGAGCGAAAGAGTTTTTTCACATGATAACCATGGCAACATGCCCAAAAGCACTGACAATGAAGGAAATCAAGCACGCTATGACTAGGGACAATGACCTGAGGCGTGTGGAGGAAGCCATCATGAGCAATGCCTGGAGATTGTTCCTGAAGTACGTGAATCAGTGGCACCTGGATGAAAATGTCAGACTCTCCGAATTATGGAAGGTGAGGGACGACCTCAGACTGATGGCAGAATCATCATAAAGGCCCAGCTCTTTGTCATCCCCGGCGAGTTGGAAGATCATGCTGTTGTCCTAGCCCATGAAGGACATCAAGGAATAGAGAAAAACAAAGCCTGGATCAAGAGCAGTCTGGTTCCCAAATGAATAGCAAAGTAAAGAAGGCCGTGCGCACGTGCCCAGTGTGCCAGCTCCTCGAATGCCCAGAGGCATTGCACCCTATATTGAAGAAAGTGGCACCAGGGACCATGTGGGAGAGCGTGAGCATGGACTTTAGCAGTTTCCTAGATGGGAGGCTGACCATGGTGGTTGTCGATGATCAGTCCAAGACCCCTATAGTGAAGTTAGTGGCCACCACTGCATTCTTATGCGTCAAGCCACTACTTGAGAAGACTTTTGCAACCTACGGACTACCCACCACTCTCAAGACTGACAAAAGACCCCCTTTTCAGGGACCTGAATTTAGCCAATACCTGTTGACATTAGGCATCAAACATCAAAAAATAATACCACAATGGCCCTAGCAAAATGCACTGTAGAGAGGTTCATGAAGACCTGGAACAAATGCTGCAAGCAACAGTTGATAGAGGCCAGGACTGCAAATGGGAGCTACACCTCTGTCTATGAGCCTATCGCAACATGCCCCACTCCACAATGAAATGCACCCTGATGCACCTGATGTTCCAGAACCCCACCTGGGATAGCATTGCGATGGGACCAGGGTGGCAACCCCCGCCCCTCAATGAAGAGGAAGTGGAAGCCAGCAAGACCAGATGAGCCGCCTATTGCCACTTGAGGTTTGGTGACCAGGTTCTTCTACGTGATCGCCATTCCAGGTGGAAGTTTCACACCCACTATGAGAGGAGTTCATGGACTGTAAGGGCAGTGAATGGGACCATGATCACTTCTCAAGGAAGCCAAAAGGTGGTGGCAGGGAACAGTTCATGTTTCTGGCATGCACAAGGTGTGGGTCATCAAGGCGGGCCAAATAAAGAAGGAGAGGTAGAAGCACCTGTTTTGCCACTGCCCACTGATGAGGAAAGCTTGGCCTCTCTGGAAGGATGGAGTGAACAATGATCGACTATTCAGCCAGGAGCTGGATGAAGCCTCTGGAGAGCCCTTGCCTCAAGCGGAAGGTAGCGATGGAGTAGCGAACTCCAACGGCACACCGGACAGTGGCATGAGCTGAGATCAAACCCAGCAGGAGAGTGAGCAATTTTGAGTGTGCCCACTTAAAACTGTCCCCAAGAAATTAAGATTGGATTGGATGTAGTGAGCCAGCCAGCCCTATAATGACACCCATGATGTCAGAACGCAACAGCGCAGCCGGGCGTGGCCAAGCTGATAAATAAATGGGGATTGTAGAGAGCTGTAGTGTCGCGCCAGTGATGACACTGTGTGCCGGACACTGACTAAGTTGTGTGGTGTAGAGGGGTGTGACCACTCCTCTACACCTCGTGGTGTTTCCCCCTGTTGAGGGGCCTGCATTTGGTTTAACCCGAGGTCATGTGACCCGGGTAATAAAGGAGCGGCCGGCCGAGGGGCGTGGTCAGAGTTCGCTGCATCAGACACGCAGGACTACCGTGGCTGAGTGCGGAGGCTGTGGACACGCGTCGGGCCGAGACCTGTACTTAAATAACAACTACCCGTGTCTGCTGTCATCATTTTATGGTAGTGCCAGCCGTAACCGACACTATAATTTGGCGACGAGGGTCCAGAACCCTGGGAGACTTCCTCGCGTTACCCCGCGGCGGCCGCAGCGTGCGGTGCTCGTGCCTGGGGGAGGCGCTGAAGGTTCAAACAATAACGGTAGCCCAGCAACAGCGTCGCTGCCGCGGCCTCGCTCCAAGGATCAAAGGAGCATCTAGGGCGGCAGGCGATCAGCTCAGAGGGCGTGTTGAGTCAAAGAAAAAAACATATTTATATATACTAAGAAGGAACGGACGTTGCTCACCCTAGAGCACTTAGAGAATCAACTGCACCAAATGAGTACAGACTGCCCCCTGCGGAAAAGTTTGAGATTTCCAGGCATATGAACCCAAAAGGCCACTGACACTAATAAATTTAGCTGCCAAGGGCCCCAATAATCAAAGTACAGCACAAGCTGTGAATGCCTTCAGAGGGGGCCCCAGATGACTGAGTGCTGATCAAACTGGACACAAGCCTTTTTGCTCCAGATAAAAAAAAAAAATCTGCGCTGCCAGAGACACGGCCCTGAGGTATTTCACGGGTCTACACCGGTCACACACCCACACCCCTTTTTGTAGTTCATCATGTCTGTGATACCACCCATAGAACCATTCACGGAGGAAGGAGCTCCATCAGCACAAGCTCTAAAATGGAGAGACTGGGTGGCAAGAGTCATGTTGTTTTTTGAAGCAATGAAGGTAGAGGACGATCAGAAGAGGGCAATGATCATTCACCTAGGGGGAAAGGATATCTACAACATATCCAAGAACCTTCAAGAAGATGTCCCTAAAATGCATCACACCCTGATAGCAGCTCTAAATAGACATTTTGAACCAATGGAGAACACAGATTACGAGCGTTTCGTATTTAGACAAGCGCGACAACAACCAGAGGAATCCATTGACTCATTCCATTTAAGACTGCGCGGCCTGGCCAGTACATTTCAATTTGCAAACGAAGCAGAAGAAATACGAGGGCAGGTCATACAGGGGTGTGCGTCAATAAAACTGCGTGAACTAATCCTCGAGGAATCAGGGAGGTCTTTAGCGGACATCCTCATGATGGGACACACAAAGGAACTGTCAAAGGCACAGGCGTCTCACATGGAGGCAGCACTGCAGAGACCCATCATAGAAGAAGCAGTACATGTGGTGACTGCGTCCACAACCAAAACAAAACCGCGCATCCCAAGACAACAACAGAGACAATGTGGGTACTGCGGTGGCCCACCACACCGACTGACAGAATGTCCGGCGAAAGGAAAGAAGTGTGCTGGGTGTGGGAAGTTGAATCACTTCGCAAGAGTGTGTCGGTCAGGTAAATCACGTACCAGCACAGCAGCAGTCAACATCACAACCGAAAAATCAAGGGAGTGACATGGACGACGATGAAACAGAAAAGCATGTCATTCATTCATTATTTACCATGGGGAACACGGACCAGTCATCGAAGAGGCTTCCCAAATGCCAGGTAATGGTAAACAATCAGGACATCACCGCTGTTGTCGACACAGGGGCGTCTATAAACATCCTCGCTGCTAGCGAATATCAGAACATGAGCCCGCTACCCACACTCACGAAAGCCAAAATTAGAGTATATGCCTTTGGACAGAACACCCCATTGGCCTTAAAAGGTATGTTCCATGCCACCTTATCACATGAGTTGAGTGCAGTTAGTGTTAAAGTCTATGTAGCAGAAGATGGACGAGGAATGCTTTTAGGTTGCCAGACGGCGGAGGATCTGGGGTTTGTCACATTTGCATTTGGCATACACCAGGAAGCGGAGGCAGAGCTGGTAGCCCAGTATCGTGAGGTTTTTGAAGGAATTGGGTGCCTTAAGGACAAGGAGGTGAAGCTGCATATTGATAAGACTGTCCAACCTGTGGCGCTCAGGCACAGGAGAATAGCATTTCACTTTAGACCCCAAGTAGAAAAGGAACTGGAACAGCTAGAGTTGGCTGGCATAATCGAGAAGGTGACAGGACTGACTCCATGGGTGTCACCAATAGTGGTCGCGCACAAGCCAAAGCAACCCGGACAAGTCTGCATATGTGTGGACATGCGCCTTCCCAACATGGCGATCAAATGTGAGAGACATCTTACACCCACCATAGATGACATTATAGCAGAGCTCAGCGGGTCATGCTGGTTCTCCAAAATGGATCTATGTTCAGGATACCACCAATTGGTTTTGTCTAAAGAGTCAAGGTATATAACAACCTTCTCCACCCATGTGGGTCTGAGGAGGTATTGACATTTGAGTTTTGGAGTATTGAGTGCAGGAACTGTTGAGGGATCTACCTGGCATGATCAATGTCAGTGATGATATTTTGATTCATGCCCCCACCATCTCTGAGCACCACTCTCGGCTCCGCCAGGTACTACGAAGGATTCAAGAATCCGGCCTCACCCTCCATCACAAGAAGTGTGAATTTTTAACGAATCACATACACTTTTTTGGCTACGTCTTCTTTGCTGCTGGGGTAGCTGCTGACCCTGCAAAGGTGAGAGCTGTCAAGGACGGTCCTCCCCCGACCTGCGTGACTGAGGTTCCAACTTTTTGGGAATGGTAAACAATTGCGGCCGGTTCATACAAGACTTGGCGTCGCTAACACAATCGGTCAGAACTTTGACAAAGTCGTCGGAACCATGGGTGTGGGGTGTAGTCCAGCAAGAAGCGTTTGAGGCCGTAAAAAATGCTCTTTCAAGTGACACCACTTTGAGATACTTTGACCCAAAGAGAGAAACAAAGGTTGCGGTGAATGCAGGCCCAAAGGGATTGGGTGCGGTACTGTTTCACAAACAGAGCTGGGAGGACTGGTCCCCAGTGGCTTTTGCAAGCAGGTCTCTGACTGAGATGGAGCAGAGGTACTCCCAGATAGAGAAGGAGGCCATTGCGGTACACTGGGGATGCAAACATTTTCATATGTATGTGTGTGGTCGCCCGTTTGTGGTCACTACCGACCATAAGCCACTAATACCTCTATTTAACGGTACAGCTTCTAAGCCTCCACCGAGAATTGAGAAGTGGATGCTCCAGCTGCAAGACTATCACTGCCGGCTGGAGTATCGTCCTGGCTCAGACAATCCGGCGGACTACCTTTCCAGGCACCCCAGAGCTGCTTCAGCTCATGAGATCAATGACGCCGAGGAGACTGAAGAATATGTCCGGTTGATTTCTGAGCGATCCAGCCTAAACCTATTTCTGTAAGTGAAATTGTTCAAGCTACAGCCAGCGACAAGTGTCTCCAAAAAGTATTCAGAGCCATCCGTGATAATCAATGGTTTGTGGTGAAGAAACAGATTCCTAAGTTGGTGGCCTTGTCACAAAGGATCCTGGGGAGTTTATACCAGGTGAGAGATGAACTGACAGTGGATGCTGAGGGGTGCCTCCTCCGAGGATGCCGGTTGGTAATCCCATCGTCGCTCACATCCCAAGTGGTTCAGCTGGCTCACAATGGACACCAGGGCATGGTGAAAACAAAGGGGCGGTTGCGGTCCAAGGTATTGTTCCCGCTCATGGATGAGCAGGTGGAAGGGGTGGTAAAAACTTGTGAGTGGGGTCAAGCGGTGGGAGAGCCAAGTCACCCCATCCCTCTGGAAACTGAACCTGGGCCAACTTCTCCGTGGATGGCTGCCAGTTTGGATTTTGGGAGCCTTCCGGATGGGCGACACACTTTAGTTCTGATTGATGATTTTTCCAAATATCCAGAGGTGGAAGTAATCTCCTCTCTTGCTGTGGAAGTGGTGATTCCGCGTCTGGAAAAGATAATAGCCACTCATGGCCTCATATCCGAGATCAAGACTGACAATGGACCTCCATTTCAGAGCAAGGAACTATCTGAATATTTTGAGAAGACGGGTGTTCACCACCGACGAATCACCCCACGGTGGCCTCAAGCGAATGGTGAGGTTGAATGTTGTATGCGCACGTTGAACAAGGTGTTACGCATTGCTAATGCCAGTGGCCAGCAAAGTGAATATGCAATATATTCCTTTTTGAGAAATTACCGTCAGACTACCCATTCGACAACTGGTAAAGCTCTGGGGCATGTTGTGTTTGGACGGCCGGTGATGGACTCCATACCCCATCACAGGACATGGGCTCCCAGTCCCATCGATCCTGTTCATGTGCATAACCGCCAGTCCGCCACTAATGAGTTTACAAGCCGTTGTCGGAGAGCCAGGCTGTCTGACCTGAAAGTAGGAGATCGGGTGTTGCTCAGGGTCTCCACTCCTGGCAGCAAATTCCACATGCCTTTTGATCCTTCTCCCTGGATGATTGTGAATCGACGTGGCTCGTAGGTGGTGGCTCGAAGAGGAAAGGATGTGGTGACCAGGAATGTATTGTTGTTCAAGAAGTTTAACAGTCCCGAAAGATCTTCCGTGGATGCTGAGATCAATGCATCTAATGATGATCTGTCTTCGGTTCATAATAGTGGTGGTTGCGATGAAGACAATACTGAGAGTCAAGTTGGTGTCCCGCCAGTCTTTTCGTCAGGCGAAGCGTCCTCCCCTGCCTCACTTCCATTAGCGAACTCAGGGCGGGTGGACAATACTCAGTACCATCTGCGTCAGAATCCTGCCCCCTCCATAAGACTTTGTGACCATTTTGTGGATGTTTAATGTGTGTAGTTATTGTTTTTCAATTTTTAGGAGGACTGTAGTGTCGCGCCATTGATGACACTGTGGGGGTTATTCTAACTTTGGAGGAGGTGTTAATCCATCCCAAAAGTGACGGAAAAGTGACGGATTTACCACCAGCCGTATTACGAGTCCATTATTTCCTATGGAACTCGTAATACGGCTGGTGGTATATCCGTCACTTTACTGTCACTTTTGGGACGGATTAACACTCCTCCAAAGTTAGAATAACCCCCTGTGTGCCGGACACTGACTAAGTTGTGTGGTGTAGAGGGGTGTGACCACTCCTCTACACCTCCTGGTGTTTCCCCCTGTTGAGGGGCCTGCATTTGGTTTAACCCTAGGTCATGTGACCCGGGTAATAAAGGAGCGGCCGGCCGAGGGGCGTGGTCAGAGTTCACTGCATAAAACACGCAGGACTACCGTGGCTGAGTGCTGAGGCTGTGGACACGCGTCGGGCCGAGTCCCGTACTTAAATAACAACTACCCGTGTCCGCTGTCATCATTTTATGGTAGTGCCGGCCGTCGCCGACACTACAGAGAGCCATCCGGGCTCTCCTATGTTTTGTATCGATAAGGGTCAAAGGGGGTTGGACAACTGGGGAAAGCAATATAAGGGAGAGCTGTTGACCCCGGTGGCAGTTCTCCCAGGGAAGGATAGCACTGGTGTCGTGTTGTCCTTGGTAACGATTCCTGGCGGCACCCCGTCATCCTTTACAGAGATCTAATCTCAGTCCCATGCATCTCCGAGTAGATGTGATTTATCAGATGCGCGCTGTGCACAGTGTGCGCAATCAGGCTTCACCCCCAGACATACCTGGGTTAGATCCGGACTACTCTTGACTGTGCCAGATCTTCCGTTTACGAATGAATGCTCACGATTTACAAGGTTAGTACACTCCTAAAATGTGCGATGTTTCCTTGTAGTCGCTGCCTACCTCGTGTATTGCTTCCCGCCTAATAAATTGGTATCCTGTCTGGTAAGTCAAAATGCGGCTATACACATTCTGGAAATAAAACAAAACTATAATAATACAGGAGTGAAGACCAATATCAGAATAACAAAGACTTGAGTTTGAGGGAAAAAGTGTCTGCAAAAAAATACATTTATCAAAGTTTAACTACTGAGCCTTGTTTCCTCCTTACTGTTCTTGATGCAAGCTGTTAACATTGTTTTGCATCCATTCTTACACAGTTTTGAACTGTGACTTTTTTTTTTTTTTTTAAAGGAGCAACAGTCCCTTGTCAGGCAAGACACTGCAAAATAATCTTAAATTAAACGAGGGCATTTTACCGTCAAGAAGGCAGTAATTGGACACTGTGACTATGAGTGGCCCTTGTTGTGTTTGGAGCAAGTCCAAATGTACCTTCTGTCTGTTTGTGACACGGGCAGACAATAGTTGTATTATTTAGTGTGCTGGCTCGGTGTAATTCGACAGGCCAGCTGCAAGAACAAAGAACCTCTAACATTTTGCCCAGCCCTTTTTCCCAACTGAAAACCCTGCCCATGTTTCATACATAATCTCCTAAAAATGTGGGGTTCTCTTTCCTCCTCCTGCAGGCTTCACAGGGCTAATTAACCAGATCAAAGTTGATCTCACAAATGCTATCCCTTTCTCTCGGTGACATCCCTGTATTTTCCTTGGCTTGGGGGGCACAATATTCTTCTCTCATGGTGCATTCCCGAAGCGGGCTGCATTGTTGCGCGGGATTTATCTCGTTAGCTGCGACTCAGGGCACAGGACTGGCACTCGCTCCGACTTTCCCATGATCATAAACTTAGCTCATTTTGTGGAAAAGTTCATGGGTCACCATCCCGCCCGTCACGACATTTACTCGGTGGCAAATGCGCAGTAACCCCTGGCAATGGTGCCAACGCAAAGGCGGGATAAAAAAAAAATCACTTGCTGCAGTGCACATAAAACGGGTTCAGAAGCCAATTAAGCTGGGTTCAACCAAGAAGAAAGCAGCAATACATTTTGCTTTCATTTTTTTTTTCCTCACAGTTATTGCGCACTAAGGCTTACAAAAGTGAAGTCCTGGAATCCTTTTCTGGAAAAGTTCAGCGTTGGTATAACGGCTACTTAAGCGCGGGTGTAACGTGCAAACATTACAACTTCTGTATCAATTAAACCGTTTTTCTACATCTCCTTTACCCCGAAAAAAATAAATTGATATGGAAACGGTTCCATCTATGCATTTTCAGGAGCAGTCTTTCTGCCATCATGAAAGTAAATGTGATGACGTGATAACTTCATACTCCTTATGGAGACCCTGGCAATAAACTGTGGTAGTCTGATGTTATAATTAAAAGAACGTAGCTACTTAAACCCTTAATCATTGCTTTACACTTTTCTTTATTTCCTGTACACAAGCGATATCAAATCATGCACTTCAAAGAAGTAGCATCTACACAGGAGGTATGTATGGCGCATAATTCACAGAAGGGCGTTAATTCCATGGCGGTGGTGTGGTTCCCAGACACAGTGGTGCCAGGAGGTCATGAAAAGTTCACACGGTGCATGAGGTGTTTTAGGTGGAAAGGATTGCCAGGAAAGTGTTTTGGAGAGCCAAGGGACTCATAGAGCTTGTGGGTTCTAAAGTATGTACTCACTCTGGAGTTATCACCTCTATCATCCTGAGGTTATTTTGGTTGCATCAAAAAGATCCCTGTGCCAAATATTATGGCCTAAATATTAAGGACCAAAATACTCTGAAGGTGAGTGCATACAAGTAAGCGTAACTACTACTCTTCACATTCTCATTCTCTCTCTCTCTCTCTCTCTCTCTCTCTATATATATATATATATACACATATGCACACACACAAAAAGTACCCCACAGGGAATAAAAATGAAGCACACCAGTTTCTCACACTCTGGTTTATTGGTTCCTTAGAACACAACGCGTTTCAGCTATCCTGTAGCCCTGAGGTCTCCAACCTTTTCTATAGTTAGAGCTACCTTTGATCAGTGAAAATCATTTTGAGCTACTGAAGGTTAAGCAATTTGCACATTATCAAACACTCCTAAGCCCAACTTCATTGACTTTAAGCCTAATGTCCATAGACCAAAACACTGTAGTTTGAGCAAAATACTTTTAATAGGGGCACTATGTCAGGGGTGCAATGTGTGTCACTGAGAACATGGTTTTTGAAGATCTATGAACATGTGTGTGTATGAATGTGATATATGTGCTATAGGAGACTGAGTGCCTGTGTTGTATGTACTTGTATCACAGGACTTACCTTTCACCACATGAGGCACTGTTACATGTATAACAGGGACATACAATCTTTTTGTTTTTTAAAAGGGAAATGTTTAAAGTGCAGAAAAATATTCTGCAAAAATGTTCAAATAGGGAAAAAAAATCTGCACTTGAATTTTTTCCACTTAAAATAATGGTACCCTATCTACCAACTTATGTACCAGGCACTGATAAAAAGATGCATGCTATATGTAATTTTCTCGCATTTACAAATGTCACATTTACAAGCAGCAGGCATACTGCTCCCAGTGGTTTGTAGGCATGGTGCCATATTTCTACCATAAAAATACAGCCATTTGTTTAAATGGAAGGAATTTAAAGGGAAGAAACATGCTTCATAAAACATTAAGACATAAGTTAATTGAAAGAAGAGAAAAACATTAAGGCTTAATATTGCATAGAAATATTTTTCTTCACTTTACAATGCTTCCATTTTCACTTATAACTTTGGCACAGTGTACACTCCAGTTGGAGCAAGAGGTTTGCTGTTCATAAATGTAGCATTTTCAAATGCGAGAAATTTAAAATTAATAGTTCAATTGATCAGTAAGGTTACTTTTAATTTTCTTCTACTTAAAAGCATTCCAAAACATAATTTTGTTCTCACCCTCCAATAGTGAGTTGACATTTACTTTTATGTAAGAGATAAATATCTTGGTGCTTCAATTCTTCACCTCTGTGCCCCATCCTGGGTCATAAAAGTGACTGAGCACCGCTCATTATCAAGCCCTGCTATCTGCAAAAGATGTAAAATAAACACAACCATCCCTTGACTTTAAATGTGACCCTGTGAATATTTAAAAATGAAATCCAGGCTGCGAGCTACTCTGAAGGTGTCTGTGAGCTACTAGTAGCTCACGATCAACTGGTTGGAGACACCTGCTGTAGCCTTTGTCAAGTTAAAGTTACAAGCTCCACTGACATTGAGATAAGTGCTGTCATTCATGAATATAGAAGATATTCTTACAGTATGCTTTCCATGTATCAAAAATACTAAATTAAAAATACATTTTAACATTAATGAAATTCAACATACATTTTCATAATCAAAATTCGGCAAAAACCTACTTTGCACAAAATCTGCATTTGTATACAAAGTAGTGTTAACCACATTAAACTAGCCTGCGTACCTGATCAATAACAACATCAGCATGTATTGTCACAAAAGTGAATTAATAGCCGTCATGATTGCATGCTGCAGTCTAACCTGTGTAATAACATGGCATATGATAAATTTGTATCAATAAAGATAAATCAACAACAATAATTGAAAGTGTAGTCTATACTCCCACAAATTTGGGGCTCTGCAAAAGATGGCTAAGAATCAACATAAAGGATATACTTTGCAATCCTGATAACCAACATGTTGTCTAAACGTGATGGGAATATACATTCGGATAGAAAACTACACAATTAACAAATAAAAATGATAATACATACAATATACTTCAATGCTGGGAGCAGCAATTATCTTGTGATTTGTGCAAGTGAAAAACCCATAAAATAGATGAAAAAACACAGCAAACATAAGAAAAATATTAAAACATGCACCTCTAGGAGTGTCACACCAAATGCCATCCCATTTCTAAACTATGCCAATCAACAAATATGTAATGAGGAAGTAGTCCACATATCATAAAAAATCTACAAATCATTATAACGACAAGTTCATATACATACAATATAGGATATTTGACTAATATGAATGTGGGACAGAATAAGATGAGATACTGCCCAGTAGTAACAGAAAAAAGGTAAGTGCCTGATCGTATCAAGTACAGAGAAATCGCCTGAAATCATGTCCCCCCGTCGGATTGAAGTATAGCGATACAATTAAATTCTTTTGGTTGGCCTGTCAAAATGATATCCCTATGAGGTACCTTTTCCATTTTTATTACTGGCAGAAGTTATAGGAAACATCTCATATGAGACTTGTGTAGTGGTGAAACATCAGTATGGTGAACATAACATACATGAAATTAACGTGAAAAGGTGATATGTCAAAGTGAGAGTGATATAAAAGAACTTGGGAAGATAAAAAAGAGAGGGACTGTAAAGAATTTCACTGGTCCTTCAATCAAAAAAGGTATCACTTACACATGAGAATCTCAGTTACACCTTAGAAGGTTGTCATATCACAGAGGTTCCTGCAAGACTTGCAAATTCAGCTCCAATGTTTACATCTAAAGTTTTTGTTTGCTTTTTCTATTCCCTCTTTTAGATGGATCGTCAAAAATGTGTGTGCCCAGGATTGCAAACACTAAGGTCCATATTTATACTTTTTAGCGCCGCATTTGCGCTGCTTTTTGCCGCAAAAGCGGTGCAAACTTACAAAATACAATTGTATTTTCTAAGTTTGCACCGATTTTGCGTAAAAAAATGACACAAATGCGGCGCTAAAAAAGTATAAATATGGGCCTAAATCTGTAATTGTTGACCCTTCTAGCAGTATAACCTGTGTCAGACACAGAGTAGCAAGGGCTACTGGAATCCTTGGATAAGTTACTTTTGATTATTTTAAGCCTTGTACACTCAATTCCGTTTGTATCAGTCATAGATAGCTGGAGAATATTCAGTGGAACTTGGTTTGAGCAAATGGTTAATGTTAGAATATCATGGAATGACTAACTCAAGATTGGTGTTGGTAACTACATGTTAATGAATTGGCTACTGGTAGCCATCACAGTTTAATGGTGGTTGTGTTTCACACAACACTGGTCAGACGAGTTATGGGCAGTTCCAAGATATTAAGCTGGATTTTGTTCCATTAGTGTATTTCCATATAGGCTACTGGCAGCACTATAACTCTGAATCATATGGTCATTATTGCAGTACCACTTTGTATTCAGTTTGACTTGCAAGATGAATGTGATATTTGTGGCATGTCTGATAATGATTGGTTTACAGCACTATGGCCCTCATTATGACTCCAGTGGTCTTTTTCTAAGACCGTCAAAGCCACGGGTGCCAGAAGACTGCCAGTGCTGGCGGTCTTCCGACTGCCATATCACGAGTACTAATGGATTTCCACCACAACTTGAGTGGAAATCCTCCAGTAGTTGTGCTGGTGGTCAGGGGCGCAGAGGCAGTTCCACTGCCGGCCCGCCAAAAGGACTTCGCCAGCCGTATTATGACCTGTAATACAGCTTGGCGGTGTCCTGATGGTGAGGCGCTTCCGGCGGTGGGAGCGCCGGGTAATGTCCCCTCAGGGAGGAGCACCTTGTCAGGCAAAGTAAGTGTCCTCCGCAAGGGGAGGGGAATGGGATGTGTGAATGTATGTATGTGTGTGTGTATGTGTGTCATGAATGGGGGAGGGAGGTGGAGTGTTGTGCGTATATGCATGTGTGTCTGTGTGTAAATGTGGTGATGGCGATGCATGTGTGGGTGAATGTGAATGTTTGGTCAGGGTGCGTGTGTGCGAGCATATAGACAGGGGTGGGGTTGTGTATGTATGTTGAGGAAAGGAGGGGTGGGGGGATGGAGTGAGTATGCGTATCAATGGGGGTGAATGTAGTAAGTGCATGTGTGAGTGGTGGTGTTGTGCGTGTATGTGTGTGTGGATTTGGGGGGTGTTGTGTGTGTGTGTGCGTGTGTGTGTAAGGGTGTTGTGAGTGTGAGTGAGTGTCAGGGTGTTCATGTCTGGGTATGTGTGGGTGAGTGCATGCGGCAGGTCACTACTGGGAGTGGGGTGTGGGAGGGTTACTGGGGGGGTCAAGGAGGTGGGGGGTGAGAATGTTGTAAGAAAAGGGGGTGGGGGACTCTTGGGTAGATGGAGGGTGTGGGAGTCGTCTACTAGTGACAGGAATGCAAATTCCTGTTGCCAGTAGCCTTTCTGCCAGGAATTTCGTGGTGGTGCTATCTCCATGAAATCCCTGTCGGAAAGGGGACTCGTGATACCGCCGGGAGTATTGGGTGGACTGCTGGGTCAGAGATGCTTATCTTTGGCCTGCCAGCCTGACCTCCCTGGCAGTACACACGGGAAAGTGGCAGTTTGGCACAGGCCAAACCGCCACACTCGCAATTCGGTATTTATAGCGCTTACTATTCATAGACCCCCATCAGCTGACCACACAAAAACAAGACACTGATGAGATGGCACACAAAGGCTTCATATTCTGCTGTACCTGCACACTACCTTATGAACACCAGCATAGACTCCCTTGTACCTCTGTCTTCCACATATCTAAGGCTGGGGGAATGTATACCAGGGTCTACTGTAAATTCACTAACAGAGACAGATTGCCATATTGATGCTAGCTTTTGATCAGTAAAGTTGTCTAGTAATAATATGCCTGTCCTCTGCATGCTCTCACGTATAGGTCTCCAATTAAGTACAGAAGTAAAATGCACCCTTTTGCATCATTAGGAATATTTCAGTTGAGCAGTAGCATATATCCTACAAGCATTTCATTAGCAGGTGTTATCATACACATTTGTCAATGAGGATCACCATGTCCCTTACCGATACATTAATATAGTGCTGTATGCTTCTATATAGTGACTTTTTCTGACTATACCTTTTCTCTCTCACCCATGAAGCCCACTTTCCTTATCTTCTAGTCTTTAGTCAACTTTTCTTGTAAATAGGTAAACCACCTAGAGGATCAGTTTTGTTTTTCCTGCACTGGGCCCTAAAATACAATATATTCCTGCTGCATTTGTTTCACTTTTAGCGCCTAGGTAATGATCCCTATAAAACCAGCCCTTAATAGGTGACACCAGGAGGAAAAGCCTGTCCTCCCTATTGTCCTCTTGCACCAAAGGTGACTTATTTAAAGGCTCATCACATCCCTCTACATGTAGATCAATGATGTACAGTGGTTTCAATGCCCCCTACAGAATCACTCTACAGGTGACTAACCTAGGGAGACTAGCTCGACACTCAGGCTCTTCCGGAACTTGACCCAAATGGTCCCATTCTTGAGCTGCGTCTGCCTGAAGATGAGCTTCTGGTTGTACTTGCAGTTCTCATGAACTGGGTCACAATTTATCCCCAGGAGCGTGCACACACAAACATATCATTCACACATCACATGTGTAGACACATAAAGCATGCACATAATCAGTGCACACACATAAAACCCATAACCTCTGCATATCATTCTAACATGCACTTACTCCTGCACTTCAGTTCTCACACACCACATCACACAAAATGCAGTTTCAGGTACACTGAGAGTTTCAGCCAGATGCATAGTTCTGTCTTGAGAACTTGTGGAGCCTCAATCTGAAAACATGTTGAATTTTCAGGTGATTTCACCCATCTTCCCCTTGTTGTTTAAAGTGAATATAACATGTAATATAAGTATCTATGTAACATATTGTTCTGATACAGCTTCTCAAAAAATTAAAGATGGCAGGAATCATTGATGTAACCAGGATTGAAAAAGATACCCTTCTAGTGGTTTAACCCCTTAGCTGCCAGGCCTTTTCCCCCTCCTGTGCCGAGCCTTTTTTTGGCTATTTGGAGCAGTTCGCGCTTAGGCCCTAATAACTTTGTGTTCACATAAGCTACCCACGCCAAATTTGCGTCCTTTTTTTCCAACATCCTAGGGATTCTAGAGGTACCCAGACTTTGTGGGTTCTCCAGAAGGAGGCCAAGAAATTAGCCAAAATACATTGCAAATTTCGTTTTTTCAAAAAAATGGGAAAAGGGGCTGCAGAAGAAGGCTTGTGGTTTTTTCCCTGAAAAGGGCATCAACAAAGGGTTTGCGGTGCTAAAATCACCAGCTTCCCAGCTTTCAGGAACAGGCAGACTTGAATCAGAAAACGCAATTTTTCAACACAATTTTGGCATTTTACTGGGACATACCCCATTTTTACGATTTTTTGTGCTTTCAGCCTCCTTCCAGTCAGTGACAGAAATGGGCATGAAATCAACGCTGGATCCCAGACACCGCAACATTTCTGAAAAGTAGACAAAATTCTGAATTCAGCAAGGGGTAATTTGTGTAGATCCTACAAGGGTTTCCTACAGAAAATAACAACTGAAAAAGAAAAATATTGAAATTGAGGTGAAAAAAACATCAATTATTCTCTACGTTTTACTCGGTAACTTTTTCCTGCAATGTCAGATTTTCGAACGCAATATACTGTTACGTCTGCTGGACTCTTCTGGTTGCGGGGATATATAGGGCTTGTGGGTTCATCAAGAACTCTAGGTACCCAGAGCCAATAAATGACCTGCACCCTGCAGTGGGTTTTCATTCTATGTCGGGAATACAGCAATTCATTTGCTGAAATATAAAGAGTAAAAAATAGCTATCAAGAAAACCTTTGTATTTCCAAAATGGGCACAAGATAAGGTGTTGAGAAGCAGTGGTTATTTGCACATCTCTGAATTCCCGGGTGCCCATACTAGCATGTGAATTGCAGGGCATTTCTCAAATAGATGTCTTTTTTACACACTGTCTTACATTTGGAAGGGAAAAATGTAGAGAAAGACAAGGGGCAATAACACTTGTTTTGCTATTCTATGTTCCCCCAAGTCTTCCGATAAAAATGATACCTCACTTGTGTGGGTAGGCCTAGCGCCCGCGACAGGATATGCCCCAAAACACAGCGTGGACACATCACAGAAAACAGAGCTGTTTTTAGCAAAGTGCCACCCTGTAGATTTTGGCCTCTAGCTCAGCCGGCACCTAGGGAAACCTACCAAACCTGTGCATTTCTGAAAACTAGAGACCTAGGGGAATTCAAGATGGCGTGACTTGTGTGGCTCGGACCAGGTTCTGTTACCCAGAATCCTTTGCAAACCTCAACATTTGGCTAAAAAAATACATGTTCCTCACATTTCTGTGGCAGAAAGTTCTGGAATCTGAGGGGAGCCACAAATTTCCTTCCACCCAGCGTTCCCCCACGTCTCCCGATAAAAATGATACTTCACTTGTGTGGGTAGGCCTAGCGCCCGCGACAGGAAACGCCCCAAAGCGCAACGTGGACACATCCACATTTTTTAAGGAAAACAGAGGTGTTTTTTGCAAAGTGCCTACCTGTAGGTTTTGGCCTGTAGCTCAGCCGCCACCTTGGGAAACCTACCAAACCTGTGCATTTCTGAAAACTAGAGACCTAGGGGAATCCAAGATGGGGTGACTTGTGTGGCTCGGACCAGGTTCTGTTACCCAGAATCCTTTGCAAACCTCAAAATTTGGCTAAAAAAACACATGTTCCTCACATTTCTGTGGCAGAAAGTTCTGGAATCTGAGAGGAGCCACAAATTTCCTGCCACCCAGCGTTCCCCCACGTCTCCCGATAAAAATGATACCTCACTTGTGTGGGTAGGCCTAGCGCCCGCGACAGGAAACGCCCCAAAGCGCAATGTGGACACATCCAAATTTTTGAAGGAAAACAGAGGTGTTTTTTGCAAAGTGCCTACCTGTAGATTTTGGCCTGTAGCTCAGCCGCCACCTAGGGAAACCTACCAAACCTGTGCATTTCTGAAAACTAGAGACCTAGGGGAATCCAAGATGGGGTGACTTGTGTGGCTCGGACCAGGTTCTGTTACCCAGAATCCTTTGCAAACCTCAAAATTTGGCTAAAAAAACACATGTTCCTCACATTTCTGTGGCAGAAAGTTCTGGAATCTGAGAGGAGCCACAAATTTCCTTCCACCCAGCGTTTCCCCACGTCTCCCGATAAAAATGATACCTCACTTGTGTGGGTAGGCCTAGCGCCCGCGACAGGAAATGGCCCAAAACACAACGTGGACACATCACATTTTTTCATAGAAAACAGTGCCTACCTGTGGATTTTGGCCTCTAGCTCAGCCGGCACCTGGGGAAACCTAGCAAACCAGCGCATTTTTGAAAACTAGAGGCCTAGGGGAATCCAAGATGGGGTGACTTGCGGGGCTCTGACCAGGTTCTGTTACCCAGAATCCTTTGCAAACATCAAAATTTGGCCAAAAAACACTTTTTCCTCTCATTTCGGTGACAGAAAGTTCTGGAATCTGAGAGGAGCCACAAAGTTCCTTCCACCCAGCATTCCCCTAAGTCTCTTGATAAAAATGGTACCTCACTTGTGTGGGTAGGCCTAGCCCCCACGAAAGGAAATGGCCCAAAACACAACATGGACACAACATGTTTTTTGCAAAGTGCCTACCTGTGGATTTTGGCCTCTAGCTCAGCCGGACCCGGGGGGGGGCAGAAATGCCCTAAAATAAATGTACCCCCCCTGCCCAGGAGCGACCCTTGCCTACGGGGTCGGTCCCCCTACGTGACATTGGCGCCTAAAAACAAATCCCTGGTGCCTAGTGGTTTCTGCCCCCTTGGGGGAAGATTGACCTAAAATCGGCCAATCTGCCCCCAAGAGGGGCAGAAATGGTCTAAATACAATTTGCCCCCCAGGGGAGCGACCCTTGCCTGATGGGTCGCTCCCCATCTCTAAAAAAACAAACAAACAAAAAAAAAAAAACCCAAAAAAATTTTGCCCTGGCGCCTAGAGGTTTCTGCCCCCCCCTGGGGTCAGATCGGTCTAATAATAGGCTCAGGGGGGGCAGAAATGGCCTAAAATAAATTTGCCCCCCCAAAACGACCCTTGGCTACGGGGTCGCTCCCCCTGCGTGACATTGGCGCCAAAAGACTAATCCCCGGTGCCTAGTGGTTTCTGCCCCCTTGGGGGCAGATTGACCTAAAATCGACCAATCTGCCCCCCAGGGGGGCAGAAATGGTCTAAATACAGTTTGCCCCCTAGGGGAGCGACCCTTGCCTGAAGAGTTGCTCCCCATCTCTAAAAAAACGAACAAAGAAAAAAAAAACTCAATTTTTTTTTTGCCCTGGCGCCTAGAGGTTTCTGCCCCCTTGGGGGCAGATTGACCTAAAATCGACCAATCTGCCCCCAAGGGGGGCAGAAATGGTCTAAATACAATTTGCCCCCCAGGGGAGCGACCCTTGCCTGATGGGTCGCTCCCCATCTCTAAAAAAACAAAACAAAAAAAAACACACAAAAAAAATTTGCCCTGGCGCCTAGAGGTTTCTGCCCCCCCTGGGGGCAGATCGGCCTAATAATAGGCCGATCTGCCCCCAGGGGGTGCAGAAATGGCCTAAAATAAATTTGCCCCCCGAACCCCCACCCCCCTCCGGGAGCGACCCTTGCCTACGGGGTCGCTCCCCCTGCGTGACATTGGCGCCAAAAAACAAATCCCCGGTGCCTAGTGGTTTCTGCCCCCTTGGGGGCAGATTGACCTAAAATCGACCAATCTGCCCCCAAGGGGGGCAGAAATGGTCTAAATACAATTTGTCCCCCAGGGGAGCGACCCTTGCTTGATCGGTCGCTCCCCATCTCTAAAAAAACAAACAAACAAAAAAAAAACACCCACATTTTTTTTGCCTTGGCGCCTAGAGGTTTCTGCCCCCCCGGTTGCAGATCGGCCTAATAATAGGCCGATCTGCCCCCAGGGGGGGCAGAAATGGCCTAAAATAAATTTGCATCCCCAACCCCCACCCCCCCCAGGAGCGACCCTTGCCTACGGGGTCGCTCCCCCTGCGTGACATTGGCGCCAAAAGACTAATCCCCGGTGCCTAGTGGTTTCTGACCCCTTGGGGGCAGATTGACCTAAAATCGACCAATCTGCCCCCAAGGGGGGCAGAAATGGTCTAAATACAATTTGTCCCCCAGGAGAGCGACCCTTGCCTGATGGGTCGCTCCCCATCTCTAAAAAAACAAAAAAATCAAATAATTTGCCCTGGCGCCTAGAGGTTTCTGCCCCCCCTGGGGGCAGATCGGTCTAATAATAGGCCGATCTGCCCCCGGGGGGGCAGAAATGGCCTAAAATAAATTTGCCCCCCGAACTCCCACCCCCCTCCGGGAGCGACCCTTGCCTACGGGGTCGCTCCCCCTGCGTGACATTGGCGCCAAAAAACAAATCCCCGGTGCCTAGACCTAAAATCGACCAATCTGCCCCCAAGGGGGGCAGAAATGGTCTAAATACAATTTGCCCCCCAGGGGAGCGACCCTTGCCTGATGGGTCGCTCCCCATCTCTAAAAAAAAAAAAAAAAAAAAAAAAAGAACACACAAAAAAATTTGCCCTGGCGCCTAGAAGTTTCTGCCCCCCCTGGGGGCAGATCAGCCTAATAACAATAGGCCGATCTGTCCCCAAGGGGGCAGAGATGGCCTAAAATAAATTTGACCCCCCCCCCCACTCCCACCCCGGGGAGCGACCCTTGCCTACAAGGTCGCTCCCCTTGCGTGACGGCGCAAAAAAAAGATCCCTGGTGCCTAGTGGTTTCTGCCCCCCTTTAGGATTGACCTAAAGCGGGCAGAAATGGGCTAAATACAATTTGCCCCTCCAGGGGAGCGACCCTTGTCCAAGGGGTCGCTCCCCATCTGTAAAACAAAAAAACTAAAAAATCCCTGGTGCCTAGTGGTTTCTGCCCCCCTTGGGGGCAGATCAGCCTAATCAAAATAGTCTGATCTACCCCCCAGGGGGGCAGAAATATCCTAAAATAATTCCCCTCCCCAGGGAGCAACCCTTGCCTAAGGGGTCGCTCCCCTTGCGTGAAATTCACGCAAAAAAAAAAAGTCCCTGGTGTCTAATGGTTTCTGCCCCCCCTTGGGGGCAGATTGGCCTCATCAAAATAGGCCAATCTGCCCCCAAGGGGGGCAGAAATGGCCTAAATATAATTTGCCCCCTAGGGGAGCGACCCTTGCCTAAGGGGTCGCTCCCCACCTAATAAAAAAAAGAAAACATAACAAAAAGGAAAGAAAAAAAAAAATGATCCCTGGCGCTAGAGGTTTCTGCTCCCCCTGGGGGCAGAAAAGGCCTTCCCAAAAAAATGCCCCCCCTGGGAGCGACCCTTGCCCAAGGGGTCGCTCCAGTTGCTTGAAATTTGCGCAAAAAAAAAAAAAATCCCTGGTGTCTAATGGTTTCTGCCCCCCTTGGGGGCAGATTGGCCTTATCAAAATAGGCCAATCTGCCCCCAAGGGGGCAGAAATGGCCTAAATATATATTGCCCCCTAGGGGAGCGACCCTTGCCTAAGGGGTCGCTCCCCACCTAAAAAAAAAAGCAAACATCACAAAAAGAAAAATAAATAAAAATCCCTGGTGCCTAGAGGTTTCTGCACCCCCTGGGGACAGATCGGCCTAATAATAGGCCGATCCCCGCAGGGCAGAAAAGGCCTTCCCAAAACAATGCCCCCGCTGGGAGCGACCCTTGCCCAAGGGGTCGCTCCCTTTTGAAAGTTTCAGAAAAAAAAAAAAAATCCCTGGTGTCTAGTGGGGTTTCAAAAGCCGGATTGCAAGCAATCCGGCTTTTGAAACCCTGTGAGAGACTTCAAAGGGAAGGAAATACATTTCCTTCCCTTTGAAGCCTCTCGGGGCCTCCCCCATGGGATTGGAAGAGAAATGTAAAAGCATTTCTCTTTCAATCGCGCTGGAAGCTCTGCTTCCAGCGCGATGGGGGAGACCCCGTGACTAATCAGCGCGCGCTCGCGTGCTGACGTCACAGGGGGGGTTGGGGGGGTCGGGGGTGGGAGGGGAAGGGCTTCCCCTTCCATCCCTGACTTGTGGGGGGTGGGGGGGAACCCCACAAAGGGAGCGCTAGCGCTCCCTCTGGGCTCTGTGCACAGGACGTAATGGTTACGTCCTGGGCACAGCAGCACTGTGCCTCAGGACGTAACCATTACGTCCTGGGCACAGAAGGGGTTAATTGCACAACCAGAAAACCTGGACTCAATCCCCTCTTCCCTGTCTGACCAAATTGTGTGATCTGAGACAGTTCTATTTCACTGTGTCTCATTTTTCTATATCATTACCGTTTAAAGCACCTTGAATTATATCCCTTCAGGGCTGCAGGTAAACAAATACTCTGGTGTACTCTGGTGTACTCTGGTTAATGTTTTATAGTCCTTACGTTTGATCTAGCTATAATAAACTTGACCACATATAGGGTACACATGACAACTGCATTTCTTTAGAGATATGACCTAGTGGCTAGAGCTACTGACCTGGGATCTTAGGAACCAGGTTCAAATCCAGCTTCAGTGCCTAAAAACAAATGTGTAACTTAGATGGGTTCTCTCGTACAGCATCCTAATGAGATAAAGTTTTGTTGTTAAAGTGGTGGAGGAGGCATAAACTTGTTGTAAGTTCACGCTTCAAAACGATTACTTCTAAAGAATCCTACACAGTGCAGTGAGAATCTAATTCACTAACATGAAAACTTTCTGCATGTGAAAGAAATTCACTTTGTGAATGATGAAGACTTTTCTACACTTTTGAATGTATGTGTTGGACGATTTACAATCCAAATATGTCTTTGGTAAGTGTTAGGACTCTGATAGTAAAGCCAAACCCTGGGCACGGCGCTCACTGTTAATTTGCTGGCTTGCTCACCTCTATTTCTCAATCTCTCAATCTCCGCATGTGATTCGCACCCATGCCATAAGAATCTGACCAGGTCTCCATGATGAGCAGCCTTGAGCCCCTAATCAACTGCAGTGTCCTTAATCACATATTACAGGGAAAGATGGTAGCAACAAATAAATGACTAAAAAGGAGCATGGAATATGGTTGGTTTTCTGTAGGCATCCAAGAATTACATATATAAATGTTTGTAAAGAAATACATAAATATGTATATAATGTGTAACAAACAAATGTAATAGATTAGCATGTCCCTTTCCTACAAAAGTGAAGTTTCTGCATTACATTTAAATTTATGAAGGCCAAAAACCCAGCCCTATTACATCAATTTTTTTTTTTTTTTACCAATGTTAGTCAGTTTCTGCTGGGTGTTGCTGAGTGGTTCGAATAGCATTCCAAGTCCAACTCCATCCAAACAACAGAAGACCAATCCGGGACTGCATTTGGCACTGGCTTGTGGAAAGAGGAGGTGAGACAGGAGAAAAACCCTTGCACACAGTGCCATGATGTCACTAAAGCTGTGAGCAAAGGAATCAGCATTATGTCAAAGCACAAATGACAGAAACATAGACAATCCCTGTGTAGCTTCCAAATTAAGCTACAGAGTGATTGGCTTGGCTTTGTCGCTCTCCCATGACTGCACTGTTTGGGGTACATAGGTCAGGTGCAGGGAATATCTACCAATCTGGATGCTGCTCGCTAATGTTTATAAAAGTAAGCAACCTGAGAGCACTGGAATGATTGGTTTGAGCAGTCATTCTCACCGCCCTGAAGGGAACCGAGACGGCTGTGTGTTTTCCTCCCGGCTCCTAGTTCAGGGTGGGTTGGAAATGCCTCAAGTGCGCGTGTCAGGCAGGACATAGCTAAACACCAGTCCTACCAGATATGCAACTTGACTTCAAACTCAAGCTGTTCCAATTCCCTTCTTCCAATCAACAGGATTGTCCCTGCCCCAAAAACAGACAAAACAGAAAGAACGCTGCGAGTGGGATACACCATTAAAAAATATTATCAAGAATATTTGGAATTACATGAATCAATAGTGTCTCACAAAAATATATTTTATGTAATTATTCATTTTTTGGAGGGTTTTATTTTAAAGTATTTTTGTTTTTTGATTTAATACGTATTACTGTTTACTTCACTGATACATACATTGGGTGAGAACTACATAGGCAAAGGAGTATTTTTTCTATATTCATGAGCATTGTAGGCAATTTGAAGATGCATACACAGAATTACAAGTCACGTGATCAAGAATGGCTTTCGGTCAAAACATGCTGCATGCTAAATAAGCTTGTCTAACAGTACACTCTGCCGGTGTGGCTCACTTTTATTCCATCCCCTAATCACGGAGAATGAGTGGAGTGTGGTCTGGATTGTATAAGTGGTGGCGCCCACTGAATGAGCCCGTCCTTGGTGTCGGAAGTCGCTGATATAGATATATATAGATATAGATAACTTTGCACACCTGTTGCCCCCCTTTCATTGTCAGAGTACTGAAAGTTTCACAGTATTTGGTCAAGGGGTTGTAAAGAAAAACGGGGTCCCAAAACAGGCTTGAAATTCAATGTATTTTACATAGACTTTTGATTTTCATGTAGCGAGAAGACAGCCAGTCAGATTTGGCTGAAATTTTCAGCTTTAGATACTAGGGTGCACAGATGATTCTTTTCTGTATATTTCTTGAGTTATAAGATTTTTCAACTTAGTGATATCTTGTAGCCCAATACTACTAAAAGTAATAAGGAAGTCCATTCAATAAATTATACTGGTTATGTAAAGTTTCAGATTTACGAGATAAACAACTGAAAGACCCATTTATGGTCACATTCTAATGGAAATCTATAAACAGATAAATAAATAGAATACATCTCAATCTACATAAGTTTTCTTTCCATGCTCTCTGGCTCACAACAAATAGCCCAACAAATCAAGAAAAACCCATCTTTCTTATGAATCGCTGTGCAACAAAACAACAAAGTTATCCTAACAGTGAGTCACTCAAACTACTATTTGGAGGACATGATAATTGGACAGTAGGGAAAAATAATAATTTCAAATTTTATAGCGAAAACATTGATTGCCTTTCATTCATTTTGACCTTCACATGTAGCGCACTTGTCCTTAAAGTAGGTAGGAAGCCCAGAAAGTAGACAGCATGTGTAAAGTTTCAGATTTACCATAGGAACAACTAAAAAACCCATTTGTGCTCACATGCTAATCGAAATCTGTAAACAACTATTTCACAAATAGAATACATCTTACTCTACACAAGCGTTCTTTGCATGCTCCCTGTCTCACAAAATAGAACTGTGCCTAATGCATGTTGGCTGAGTTATGAAATAAAACTGTGCCTAAAAAGCCAAACAAAACAAATGTCCTGATGTACCCTTTGGTAACAAAATGGAAAAGTGAGGTACACAAACCACTATATGGAGGACTTGATCAATGGCCATTAGAAAAAAAATAATCTTAATTCTTATAACAACAATGATTAGCTTTCAGTAACTTTGGACTTCATATGTAGGAGAATCCTATTAGCCGTAGCAAGGAATTACAAAAATTAAACTAGAGTGCATATGTAAAGTTTCAGAATTACTACATAAACAACTAAAAGACACATTTATGGTCACAACAATATGTAAACCAATAAACAAATACATAATAAATCCAATAGACAAAAAGAGAGAAATCACATTTGTTAGAAATGGGATCTTTGGTTGGAAGTCAGGATCCCCCATGTCCAAGCAAGGGCCCTCTCTCTAGTCAGGGTAAGTCACACACATTCCAAATTATCCTATTTCCACCCTCTGGTAGCTTGGCACTGAGCAGTCAGGTTTAACTTAGAAGGCAATGTGTAAAGTATTTGTGCAACAAATCATGCAATAACAGAGTACAAACACCACAAAAATACAGCACACATGTTTAGAAACATATAGAATATTTATCTGAGTAGGTTTAAGTCAAAACAATCAAGATTTGCTAAACATAAGTTGAAATATCACTTTTGTAATGATAAATAGCGTCTCTAGTTTTTAAAAAGCAATACGTGTCTCTTGCAAGTACAAAGTACCTGGCTTGCTTCAAAATTATCCGCCCAGCACCGCAGAGGAGGAGATGTGTGGAAAATGGGGAGGTGTGCGCCGGTTTCTCCGGGTGCACACAGACAATGTGTCAATGTTTTTCCACATGACAAGGGCTTTGCATCGATTTCCGGCACACAGACTTGGATCTTCTTCAGGAGAGCCAGAGGACAGCAAGGCAGCAGGGCAACAGTAGGGCAGCAATCCTTTGCAGAAAAGAGGTCAGGTGAGTCCTTTGGGCAGACAGGCAGCTCCTCTTAGCAGGTTACAGGCTCTGGTTTAGAGTTTCTTTCCCAGGAAGTATCATATCAAGAAGTGTCTGAGTTGGTTGGATCAGAGACCAAGTTTTAATATCCAAATGTGCCTTTGATGTGGGGGAGACTTCAAAGAGTTGCTTAGAAGTGCACAAGGTCCAACTTCAGTTCCATCCTGTCTGCCAGGGTCCCAGTAGGGGGTTTGGTAGTCCATTGTGTGAGGGCAGGTCACTGTCCTTTGACATGTGTCATACCCTTCACCCTCCCAGCCCAGGAAGACCCATTCAGTGTGCAGATGTGTGCAGGTTGAATGCACATCCTGTGTTTGGGGTTCTCTGAGTAAAATGCACAAGGGAGCTGTCAACTATCCCAGCCAGACGTGGATTTTAAGGCACAGAAGGATTTTAGTGCAGAGAAATGCTCACTCTCTAAAAGTGGCTTTTCTCAGATAGCAATATTAAATCCAACTTCACCAGTCAGCAGGATTTTGTATTACCATTCTGACCATACTACATATGACCCTGTTACTCCTTTCAGATCAGAATCTACCACTCATACAGTATGCGAGGGTAGCCCTAGTGTTAGCCTATGAAAGGAGCAGGCCTCACAGCTGTGTAAAATGAATTTAGGAGATTTACAATACCAGGACAAATAAACTACACAGGTACATGTCCTGCCTTGTACCTACATAGCACCCTGCCCTATGGGTTACCTAGGGCCTACCTTAGGAGTGACATATATGTAGAAAAAGGGGAGTTTAAGGCTTGGCAAGTACTTTTAAATGCCAAGTTGAATTGGCAGTGAAACTGCACGCACAGGCCTTTCAATGGCAGGCATAAAATATGTTGTGAAAGAACAAATTTTCTATTGCCAAATTGTGTGCCAATCCATCAAAGGCGTGCATGGGAGCGTCAGTAAAATTTCAGTTTGCTTTAATGTTTCTTCGGATGCCCCAAGTTCTAGCGGCCAAACATTTACATTTTCTGGTTGGGTAGGAAGAAAATGTCAGCACATTTGTCACCCAAATTGCCAATAAATAGATGAAACGGATTAATTCCCTGCCCTAGGATCAACAACCCCCCCGCACGCCCCTAAAACTAAAACCCCAACCCCCCACCCCCGCCCCGCCCCTAAAACAAAAAATACCCCGACCCCCCACCCCTAAAACTAAAACCCCAACCCCCCACCCCGCCCCTAAAACTAAAAATACCCCAACCCCCCGCCCCTAAAACCCCAGCCCCCCACCATACCCCTAAAACTAAAAATAGCCCAGTCCCCAACCACCGCCCCTAAAACTAAAACCCCAACCCCCACCCCACTTACCTGACTCGTCGCTTCGTCCTCCACAGCCAACTCCCTTGTTTGTGCCTTAACCACGCATGTGCGTTGTTCAGCACATGCGTGGTTCAGGCACAAAACAACAAAGTTGTGGTTAAGGAAAGGGTAGTTCTGCTTTCGTTGCCCACGACTTCGTTGTTCCGGAGTCCGCCTTCAGGGCGTTTCCCCCTACATAGTATCCTGCGTTGTCACCAGCTGTGTTTTAAATCAGACTTTTGCATCTAGACAGATGCAAAAGTGTATAAGTGTAGCAGTCTTAACCTGGAGCTCTAACTACAGCCTGATTCATCCCTTTTGTTTCCATCTTGCTGCATGACTAAGCCCAGTTCTGTTTTAAGACTTATCATCTTTAGAAAGACAATCTGAGAAAGCAGTCCTTGTTGCCTTCTTTGGTTCCAGAGTAGTCAACATCATTACAATCATGAGTGTCTTTCAACATCATTTATTTGGGTTTACAGAAACATGTTACGTGGAAGTCTCTTATGAATGTCATTTAGAGGTTGCGAGGGGCCTCAGCTGCCTGTCTTGCCTTTTGCTGCCCCTGGCACTGTCTTTGCGACCCCTGGCCTCAGAGGTCGCAAATTCAGGGCCAGGAACACAGTGGCAGCTGCCTTTCTGGACGTCAATTGGGGCCCGTTCTCTTTGTTTTCTGTCAATTCTTTTATAACTCTAGGAGTGAATAATAACGCAATATTTACTCTGAGGGGCAGATTTATGTAAAGTGTTGTGTATGTTAGTGTATGGTGGTATTGTTAGTTCTCTATGGTGTGCATGCTTTAGTGATGAGTGTCCATGCAGGTCTGTGATGGGTGTCCATGCATTGGTATGGCATGCAGGGCTTGGCATTGGGATGAGTGTGATGTTATGGTGGGGTGTGTGGGAGGTAATGGAGTGAAGGGAGTGAGGGTGAGGGTATATGATGGCATGCAGGTAGGGGGGTGATCGCAGTAGATAGTTGACTTCCCAGAGTCCAGTCCTCCTCTGACTCCAGCCATGCCCTCAGGATGCAGTATTGCCAAGACTTGCTCCTCTCATGTTGTGAGTTGTGGGGGAGGAGGTGGGGGTCCACCGCCAGTCCTCTGTACAGCGAGCTGGTGTCTTGCTGCAATGGAATGTACCTTCCCCCGTAGGATGTTCCACCTCTTCCTGATGTCATCCCTAGTCGTTGGGTGCTGTCCCACGGCATTGACCCTGTCCACGATTCTCCGCTATTGCTCCATCTTCCTAGCTATAGATATCTGCTGCACCTGTGCTCCAAGTAGCTGTGGCTCTACCCTGACAATTTTCTCCACCATGACCCTTAGCTCCTCCTTTGTGAAACGGGGTGTCTTTGTGGTGGACCATGGGTGTTCTGTGAGGTGTGATGGTGAGGGTGTGTTGTGTGATGTGTCACGGTGTGTGATGTGTAGTGCGTGAGTGGTGTATAGCTGTGAATAGTGCGTGGCTCTAATTGTGTCAGTGGTTTTGGTGTCAATCTCCTGCCAGTAATTGTTGTTTGAAAAGGGTTGTGAGTGATGTGGGTGTGTGTTTTATAGTGGTGTGGCTGTGGTGTGTGTATGGGTGCCAGGTGTGTGTTGTTCAAAGTGTCCAATGTGGTGTTATTTTGTATGTGGGTGTCCATTGTGAGCGCGGCGGTATGTACCGCCAATGGTTTACCGCTGTTGAATGTCCGCCGTGGTGATTCGTGGGTCATAATGTGGTGGGCGTAGTTCTGTTGACGTAACGGTGTGGGTTTTGATACCACCAGTTTATCACTGACCTTTGGTGTAGTGGATTTGTGAATGTGGCTGAATACTAATGGATTGGTGTGTGTGTGTCATAATATGGTGAACGGATATCCGGCATGGTGCCGGTAAGTTGATTGCCGTCACCGTGGCGGTAATTGGGATTTACCGCCAATGTCATAATGAGGGCCATTGTGTGGATTCAGCAAACAGTGAATGCTACATTTATTAGACTATGAATACTTCTCTCTCACTGCCTTGAAATCTTACCATTTTGATTTACATGCATAAAAAAACTGAGAAAAACAAGAGTAGGCTGACCATGCTAAGCCTCTGCCCAGTTTCATGCAGATCCATCAGTATGTCAAAGCTGTTAGTAAATCAAATAATATGCAGATTCATCGAACAATGCTAATCTTAATACAATTGACAATCTGATTGCTCCCTTTCACTTTGTCCAACTTTGATGGATTAGCACAAACTTAATATCCTAATTAAGAAACAAACCTTCCAAGCTTTGGCAAATGTTGTGCAGCTTCATGACACAGCGCCAATATTATTACCAAATGATATATTTTTTGCTAAGGGTAGACTAGTCCTATGGGAGCATTGTCTGTTCCCACGAATTGTGTTGTGGGTAAGGGGAGAAGCAGCAAACAACTCTAGTCTTAGTCATTGACCCGGAGCAACCCTTCTGCAGAGAGTGCTAGTGGAGTCTGAGACCTGCTGGTGGAAGTGTAGTATGCTCCCCATGCAGCTGTTGGGATGGTTGGGATTCTGGGCATGATTTAAAGACAGTCAGGGTTGCAGAGGATTCTATATAAGACAGTCAGGTTTTCAGAGGATTCTATGTTGCCACACTGCCTTTAAACCATCTGCCAAATTTAGAGTACGCTTTTGCCCATGCGGTGAACTCTGTGGGTTTGTATGAACTGCCGCCACGGTGGTTCACAGAAAGCCATAAAAAAAATGTAAAGTTTTATGTGCATCTGTCATTGGTGATGAATGCTACACCAAACATTTGAGTTTTTACTTTTCAAAAAACAAACTTCCAAAGCGGGAGTTTTCTCCCATTGTGTTGGGGTCATTTTTTATTTTTGCTTTTTCTCTCCACCAGGATATTCATGGTGCGGGTGGTAATGAACAGCAAAAAAAAAAAAATTACAAAAACTCAGACTACCCACACTAGTCAGGGCAGAGAGATGGCTTACCTCCAACAGCTTGTATTCCCTTGGGCTGTTGAAGGAAGGCTTACAACAGCAGTGTAAATTGTACTTCTGCCTGGAAATCTCTAATGACACCCTCTGTGTGAACAGGGAAACAGTCTCTGGTCTAGGGCTTTGAACGTAGCTTGGTGCATGCTTGCACCTAACCTTGCTGCTTGGCGCGGATGGTATTGGAGGTGTGTGGAGCATTGTATCCTTCTCCGTGGTGCCTAAGAGATCATAGTGGCTGTGCTCCTACTTTCATCCCCATCCCCAGTAGTGGTTTCTCTGGGTGTATCCTATGAAACCAGTCTTAGTGTTTGTGGGTCTCAATTTATTGGGTCTGGAATTTGAAGACATGGTGTATTTATGCCAGTTTGCTGACTCGGTGCTTCCAGACCCAGACTCAGTTTGCCACTCATAATGGCAAATGGCAGAATTCCTTGGAATACCGCCACTCATATTAAGGGCACTGGAGTTATAAAAGGCTTCTTCTGCGACTGTCAACTCAGTAAAAAAGTCAGTGAACCATTTAGTCCGTGGGTAAGTTGCTGCTTGGTGCTGGAAGAAATGCACAACAGGGATAAGTTAAAAGTGATCCTACATCCAACTGCGCATTGAAAATAATTGATGTACAAGTCCTTTGCATAAGGAAAAGTGACTATTACTCTGATAATGTCACACATACTCCAGACTGCAACCCTGAAATATGTTCTATGGCCAATTCTGCTACTGTGGTGATTAAATAAATCGTATTTACTCTTTATTTTAATAACATTAAAAAAAAAAACTAAACCATGCCCAGAGTAAATTTTTCCTAATTCACTTACTCAATAAGCCCACAAGAAGCAGAGATTCTCCCCACTGTGCTCTCTGATCATCTCCTGCTGGAACATGAGGGCAGGTGTGATCAACATCATCTAGTTAGGAGCATTGATCAGGCCACGCTAAAAGACAAAGACTTGTTGTCAGAGTATGGGCCATGAACCTTAAATTGTATTTCAGATAATTTACATTATCAAAATGCTTTTATACAGTACCTATACAGAGTTTTTCGTTCCACATAGAGCTCCGAAAAAAAATTGCGATTAATTACAGACTATTTAATGCACCCTGAAACATCATCTTACATCCAAATGAGTCCAGCGCTAGTGTTTTATTGTGAAGAATTGATGACGTACCAGATAGTCTGTCACACTGCTTTTGAAGGAGGATAACACTTCAGTAAGTTCTTGGCCTTGAAAATCTGCCAACAATCACTTCTTGCCATAGTACAAGTATTTGGACTCGTATAACTGTGAAAATAGTGGAGAAGTGTTAGACAATCACAATGTATTTCATAAACATCTGTAGGTGCATGCCTTAGCAATTCCCTCCTCCGCTGGGTCAGATAGCAACCAAATAAAAATGACAGGAAAATAGCTAACTGACATTAGTTTTCTATTTGAGACAGATAAGGAAATTTGTGAAATTATGTTGCAAGCCATCCATAAAACTGACAGGGAAAGGTGGACAGTATACTGACATTTTTAATTATTTTCTGAACAGTAAAGCTTTGCCTATCTTTATTGTTTATTGCCATCATGCACGGAGCCATACATTTGAAGTAATTTGGGAAAATAACGTTTGTTTTTCTGAAACAGGCGAATGATCCTAATAGTTGTGGCTCACATAACTCTACTGTATGCAGACTACAAGATTTTAATGATCGTTTTATCTATCATATGAGTTGGCATATTTTATAGATTGATTTATTCGAGTGCGGCTGAATTTATTCCTGAATACCTTTTGGACCCCCAATGCATATTATTTATTTTAAGCTATAGACTACTCCCAGGGCACCATATTATCTTGCAGTTTTATTTTCTGGAAGCATAGTAGCTGGTTTGAGGCAAATTTTAATTACACTAGCAAAAATTAAAACATTCCGATTTTTGCTCTACAGGAATTCCATGAATTTCTGCATAATGCTATTTCACATAACTTTTTTTACCCAGTCAGCACAATGAAAAATCGGAGAATAAATGCACTCCAATGCATCCTCTTCAAGCCCAAGATTCCGTATATGATCAAGAAAGGAAGCGACCTTGCACCAATGCAGGAGGGGCTTCTCTATAAGTACAAGACACACTCATATGAAAAGCTACAGAATTAAACTGATGAGTGCTACTAAATGGACCAAAATATGATGGTTGAAGCTTGACTGACAATGAGTACAAGGGAAAAAAGTGGGATGATAGATAAACTTTAAAACCACAAACAAAAGAAGACATTGATCTTGACTTATTTGCACTTTCTTTCATCCTCTTATCATGAGTAGCTTTTATTATGAGAGAATTCAGCTGTTAGTAAATGTTCTTGAATGGCATTAGTGTAACACTGAAGATTTTGTTCCTGACTTAGATCAGTTCTGTTTTCTCATAACACTAAGGGCAATAGCAAGAAGAAATAGCCTGTTCAATTCCCAAGGCTTTACAAAGAGCCATACAAAAATGGGAGAAAAAACATGAAGATCAAAAAAATGCCTGCGGAAAAGTATTGGGCAATTTCCTCAGTTGTACGTAGTTGAGGCCAATGAGAATAATGAGCCATATAAAAAAGTCTTAGCTGTAAGCATTATGACTTGAAACTCTTCAGTGGACTGAGTATCAGTAATGAAATAAATAGAGGTACTATGCCATGGTTCAGGAGTTACTGTAAAGATTGAAAATATCAAAACTGATTAGAATGCAGAGCCCTATTTTGAGCACAAGTAGGACAAGAAATACGATAATCTTAGACATAAATATGTACTGTAAACCACCAAAGGATTGTAGTCCTAATTCCTCTATGACCTGAGAGCAGAATCATGAAAAGACTACATTATATTCAGTTGTATTTATTTAATTGGGATTCAAATGCTTGTTGATTAGCGGACAAATCATTACCTTGGTGTCAATGGACTTGGTGTCATACCTCCTTCTCTTAAGCACCCTTTTGCCATTGGAACTCTTTCACACATTCCAAAAATGA
Organism: Pleurodeles waltl; assembly: GCF_031143425.1. Classification (NCBI taxonomy): domain Eukaryota; kingdom Metazoa; phylum Chordata; class Amphibia; order Caudata; family Salamandridae; genus Pleurodeles; species Pleurodeles waltl. The sequence goes on along the minus strand of NC_090448.1, from coordinate 930,440,578 downwards.
CTGAACAAGGCCAACCACACAACGACAGTCATTTTAGACTGATCAAATGTATATGATTACTTTGGATAATAATGCTATAAACACTGATTGAACTTGAATGATGACTGGTTAAAAGTTACATTTATAGTTTAGGTTGTAGTAAAATCATACTGAGCAAATAATAAATGCCCATTTACCTTGATCACAGCTCCTACACTAAAAATGTCATAAACATTCAAATAAACCCAATAAACATTCAAATTCATATGATCAGTCCAAACTTCAACAGTTTCTTCAATGCTCTTTGTAGCAAATCCCCCTTTTCTGCAAGATCACCAGAGATTTTACACCATTTGTTGAGCTCTAATTTTGCTGCTGGTATTTGAATTCTGTCCACTTTTCCCCTGCTAAAGAGGAGTAAAGTGCTTGTCCTTTCCCTTTAACTATGGTTAAATTGGGTTGGAATGCAGCATACATTGTGCCATTCATAGAGTGGGCCTGTAAAATATGATTTCAGGCCAACCACGTGTAGCTTGATTCCAGCAGCCTAAATCTCTCCTGCAGATCTGCTAAAATGACATGAAGGAAACCCTGCTTTTAAATTTGAATAAGTCACCCCTAAATCTACTCTGTTGCCCATAAGGTAGGGTGCTTGATATTTAAAAGTGGAACATGTGCAAAATTAGAGTTGGCATGTTCCTTCTGTGACCAACCACCAAAAGCTATTTTCACTAGCAGGCATGTAGCTGGATCCAAAAAAATGGCAAAGTACAGATTATAAACTTTAATATGTAACTTTTGAAAGGAACCATCTAAAATATTTATTCAAAGATTAATTTTCATATTGATTAAATGTTCAATTCATTGTGGAAGCCAGATTGTGAATAAATACTTAGGATGCTAACTTTAAGAAGGTCACCTGTTGCCTGCCTGAAGGTCCTGGAGGACAGTTTGCATTAGCTCTCCAGCAGCTTTAGGGAACATGGAACTGGATCTGGCTAATGTGGAGAGCATTAGCATGGTAGGGCTGAGGAGCATTGCATATGCAAAGAGCAAAGGCTGAAGATGAGCAGTGAATCCAGAAGGGCATTTTTCATAAGGAGCGACATGACCTATGTTGTCTAGAGCAGGAAGCAGTGTGTTCCCTTGCAGTTTGTCCCCTTTAGATCTAATGGGCAGGAAGACTGAATGGGCCTTGAAATTGCAGCTAGCTACCCTTGTCCTTGAAGAGAAAATGTTGGACGTGGCTGCTGAGGAGAAAAAGTTGACTTGCTTTTAAAAAAGAAGAAGGCCCCCCTGGCCCATGAGAGGAGTCAGAACAAGATAGACTAAAGGTCCGAATGGCATCTGAGACCTATGATGATGGTGGTGGTTAATGGTTTCGGCCAGAATAGGTAGACATAGGGTCCACATCCCAAAAAAACTAGTGCTTCATTATATGGTGGGAATTACATTGAAAATTGGTTTGCAGCCTATGAAGTGGCTTTAGGTATTTATTGAGTCCCAGAGGTGGGCAGGGAAGTTAGCCTGTGCAACACATGACGATGTACTGGGCATATATGCACCTGACCAGGTTATATATGACTCCATGAAACCCCATGCAAAATTCCTTAAAGTGCAAATGTTGTTTAACCCCAAAATATGGCCTCAAGTGTAGGGATTCCCTGAAATAATAATGCTACCCTTGGGAAAAAATTGTGGATTTGTCTAAGTGTCTAGTTAGGCACTGGATTGTTAGGAGAAAGGCATTGAAGTAAAGGTTTATGATGGCACTAGCACCTAATAGAGTCCACACCCACAATCCTGAAGGAGCTTGAAAATGAAGTATACTTCTGGCCCAGCATCAAAGTATTGAAGACGGTATATGGGGGTAACCATAAGAAGTCTAGATCAGGATCTCTACAGAAGAAAGAAATGAGAACCCTTTAGGACCCTAAACGTCTGATAAGGGGAGAGAGCCCCTACTCACTTCAGGTAAGCAGGGAGGCAGGAACCCAGGAGGAGAGAAACCACCTGGAAGGGGTAGGTGCTTTGACTACCTTCAGTCAGGGCATAGGAGAAAAGATTCCTTGTAACCCAGGAAGACACTCACTACTGGGCACTATATAAAGATGGATTGTGTGGCATCAAGGGTGGGTATTATCCAGAGGAGGGCCCAGCAGGTAAAATGGTGATCCCAGAGAGTTCTGGGAAGTGTTTGCAAAGGGTCATAGTGAATGGAGTCCACATCTCTGCTGTATGAGGTACCTGTGCCTTGTTGATGGAAAAGCTGTTTTCTCTACAACAGATCCTGCTGGAAGAAGTCTGTAAGGTAAGCAACGTCAATGGCGGAAGTATGACCGACCCATGACTATGGTCTTCTTGGAGTGGAGGGGGAGAGTGGCCCAAAGGAAGGTAGCTGTGTGGCCCTGCTTGCCCATAGATTGCATTGTTGGCAGAGAGCTCCCAATGGCAAGCAAAAAGCTGGGAGGGACATCCACCAAAGATTCCTGGGGGTACTGTCCCTAAACGGAGGGTACAGAGGCTCCACAGAAGAGCAAGGAATAGGAGGTGGATCTCATCTACAGGACAAGGACCAGGCGGCCAGTGGGTCACCTTCTTGCACATGGGAAGACTCCAAAATTGTCACTGGTGAGACCATTTCTAGCCAGGAGGTGCTGCCTACCTTGTCATAGCAACAAGAGAAAGGACCTTTGGATCATACATTCCCATACATCACACAGAGTAAGCCATCCTTGATGTGGGCTGTGTAACCTCACTGTAGGGCAGGGACTGCAAGGTCATTATTTAGTCTCAGGATACAGATCCTACACTCAAGGGCTAGGCTCACGTTGCCACCACTTGGATGTTGGAAGTAATAATAGTGGCCTGGGTGTGGGAAGATGTTTTTCCTCCCGTTCTTGAGATATCTGTTAGGGTAGACCCAGGAGCTTCATTAACTTGCAGGGGGTGGCTGCCCTTTCACAAGCAGACCTAAAGAAGGAAACCCTTTTGTCCCCCCCAGTCAGACTGGCAAGATACTGACACCAAACACAGTGAGAGGGAAGCTACCCCCAGAGGCAATTTTGAGTGACTATAAGAGAAGTGACTGTTCATTTCCTTGGCCATGAGTCTTGGCAGCCACACAATCTCCATTCAGGAGAGGAAAGGGTTCTCCATTTTGGATTTGAGATTGAGGGGTACTGTGGGATTGTTTGTTGTAGGACAAACAGGAACTGCTGCAAAAGTGGATAGGGTTACCCCTGGGAACATTTACTGAATTGGTCAGGAGTCATTCCTACCAACAGGCTAGTGCAACCATAAATGTGGCACTCTAAGACACCTTTCTCAGACACGTTTGGGACCTGTGGAAGGTCATAGGAGGACTGACCCTTCTGTCTGTAACCTAAGAGGAGTTCAAACGACTGGACCTATTCCCTTGTGTTCCTAGGGTAATGAGTGGATGTCAGTTGACTAACCTCTTGTGTGGCTAAAGGGAGACAACAAACTGAAAGAAGCCTTTTTAATGAAGTGACCATTTGACAAGTGGCCACTGAACCTGGACTGGATCTTGCTGGGGTCTCCACTGGAGTTAGTCCTGGCCTTTAGGTGCTGTCACTGAGGTCCATGGGGTCCTTGAAAGTGACTCAGGGAGCAGCTCTAGAAACCCTTAAAAGTTGAGACTTAGCACCTTTTGGGGTCTTCAGAGACCCCCAGAGTTATCAGGGGACCTCACTTCAAAGGTGGATGATTTGGATGCACCTTCTTCTGATATAGCTTCAGGCTTGCCCCACTGGAAGATTTTGAGCTGCATAAAAAATATTAATTAGAAGATAAAATCTTTGAGTAGCATGAACCCGCTTGGGGTATCCAACCAATGATCCATTGTGGTTGGCCTAAAATTGCCCCTGGGACCCGGTCTACTGATTCCATAGACTATCATAGGCTCTTAGGGCCATATTTACTAGCTCCTTGTGTTGCCCATGCATCATTTTATTTGATGCTCCGACAGTACAGAGTGCAGACCCATGTCTACGAGGCCACACAAAGCCACTTTTAGCATTTTTCATCCCTCCAGCCACTGAAACACAGCCACTTCCGATTCCTACTGCAACACCCCTCTCTTGTCTCTTTTGCCTTGGCCACCTCTGTAAAAGGTTATAACTGTGAGTTCAATTTGAATCCATGGGTCTTCTAATGGGGATTGCAGTGTCTTGTGGGTTTCTAAGAAATATTGTGGAATGTTGGCAGCTATTTTAGAGATGGTTACCATGTTTATGCAACACAAATTCACTTATACTTGCATGAAATGTGAGCGGTATATTGAGTAGGGCATATGCCACCCGTTCTCTCACTTCTATTGTACTATAAAATGTGGAAGATTGGCAAAGGTCACTATATTGATCAAGAACAGAGATGACATACAGTATATGCCTTCAACAAACATTCAAAGAGGTACATGCAGAGACATCGCAAAGTTTGAAAACAATTGCACCTATACAGCATTATAACATCCTTTGACTACAGGCACCCTTTCTTATTTGCACGTTTCTGCCCAGACCCTGGCAATGGCATATACACCTCTGGCAACAGAGACTAAGATCTCCCTTTTCATGATTACTAGACTTCATGATTACCAGAATTGCGTCACATTGAAACTGGTGTTTAATGAATACCATGCCAGTTAGTTGCTTTCCTTATGTCTGTTCTCTTCTTTAAATGAAAAGAGTGTACCGCAGCGATCCCCGACACAGCAATATCATAATCCCTCCCACTTTTGCCAACTCAGTTCTAGTCAAAACCCCAAGTCCAGAAATCTGGTGGTAAGCTACAACTTGGGAGAGACTTTGGGACTCCTCATCACTAGCACAATGACCTAGTTAGTGCAGTATTGGTTTTGGCATAAAGCCAAACCTTATTAATGCTGTGCTTAAGTGACAGGATCACAGTGGTACACCTGGCTAAAATGCTTACTGACATTTGAAATGACAATGTAATTCTGACAACAGAGCTTGCAGCTTCACAAGTGGTGCATCTGTCTAAACGCAATGGTTAGGCTTCCTACAAGTACACAAAAAACCTTACTACCTGCATTCATGCTTTATCCAATTTATCCTTCAGACAGACCAATACTCTATTTATTAAAGTTCCTGGTACCCTTTGCAGGGTTGCCTTGACAACAATCAACCAGCAGTTTACTCAGAGTCTTCTGGCCAACTCCGCAGTTTCCAGCTTCTGTTGATTTCTGAGGTGTTGGCTGCGCTTGCACCTATGTTCCGATGTCTATACTGCTGGCTTCACAAGAATGACCACACAGAGACATCAGAAAGTTTCATATCTTTGTATATCAGTGACAGCTGTATTTCCAATGCCATCTGGCCTTGTTTTCATGTAAATAATCTATTGTGCTATTTGTTTGGTCTCACATGGGAGTAATGCTGCCATGCCACCTGGTGTGGTACCGTTGTGGAATGTTAGAATGTCCTCCTTTGAAACCTTTATGGACTCAAAGATGAAATGAAGGCACTGTTTGCCTGGCATGTTTTTTTAACAGTCAATCAACATTAAGCTTCTAAAGCTAAATCAGAGCAACCATAACCTTTTGACATATTTGATTACGAAGATTGTTTATGTAGTTGGTGTGGTGAGTCAAAGGATCTGCTAGCATCAGAGGAGGACACTCTGAGGAGTGTGTTACTGAACTAACCTAACTCAACTGGTCCTTTGAATGTAGAAGAGGAAAAGAAGGAAAAGAGGCACACATTAAACTAATGCACATATGTTGCAAAGCCAGCCATGTTGTTAAGTAATACTATGCCAAGCCAAAGGCTCTCATCAAGACTCTCATCAAGGTTTTAGACCTTACTCAGGATACACTATTTAACTCCGGAATTCAGCACCAACTGAAGCCATTCTGCCAGGATCCAACAGAAAACTGGTTTGCGTTAGTTTGACTAACACCATACAGTCATAGTTCAGTTCTATTTTGTTGTTATAAATTACAAGTATGGATTACCACAGATTTTTAAGTAAACAGACATATAGGCCCTCATTATGGCGGTGGCGGCAGAAACTGCCAACAGAGGAGCGGTCCGGATCGCCAAATAATGAACCAAACGAAACTCACGCAAACCGCACACCACCCACTGCCAGGAAAGGATTCCCGCTGACTACGGCAGAGGCCGCCCACAGGCCGTTGAAAAGGCCCAAACCCGCCCATCAAATTATGAACCACCATTCTACCGCCAGTTCCGGGGCGGGAACCACTGCCACACAAATGAAACAAATAGAAGGAATAACTCACCGGAGCTCAACAAAACGTGCAGCGGCAGCCATGGGCAGAGAGCTGCAGATCATGCCAGCCTTGCTCCTTGCCAAATATCTACATGACCAAGACCGTTGATGAAGACGATGATGGCAAGTACCGCAATCTACAAAACAAGGGAGGAAAGGGCAAAGTTACATACCCACCCACTCCACCCACCCCGCAAAGACCCCCAACCCTTCCCAGCAGCAATAGTCAGACACCCCACACCAAGAGGGACGTACCCGACCGAAGGCCCCTGCAACTTGGCCATAGGACATACAATAGCATCACATCCATAAATTATTCAAACAAACACCAGGGTGGAACTGCGTGCTGCCGAAACACAGGCCACAGCGAAACTTTATTATGAAGCTCACTGAGCGAAATGATGAAAACAGGGCCAATGGCCAGTCCATAAAAAGTTAATTTTCCTTGGCCACAACTGGCCACACCTGACTCCCACAAGTGCTGGGTATTCCACTCAACAGGGCACCATAGGGGGATCCAGGCACCTCACGGAATGGGGGCAGGGGTGTGGGGGTGGGGTTTACGACAGGGGTGGGGCTTTGACTTGCGTGAGGAGGTTGGAGGGGGTGGGCTTCTCCTTAGAAGGGGGTGGGGGCTGCTTGACACGGGCGGAGCTGGATGCCTTAGGCTCAGAGCGGGCCTTTTTCTTAAGTGGAGAAGGGGCATGGGAATGGGAAGGCTGGACCGGGGTGGACTGCGATGTGGAAGGAGTGGAAAGGGCAAGGAGGTGGGCACATTTCGGGACAAGACGGGGTGGGCCAGTGGGTTCGAACAGGTCTACACGGGAGAGGAAAAGTTTGTTGGGAGCAATTGGGGTGGGCGTGGATAAGGGCGTAGGAGTGGAGGCAGAGGGAGTTGATGTATGGGGTGTAGGTGTGCGTGTAGTGGGTGCCGGTGACTGCTCAGTATGCTGTGGTGTGGTGGAAGTCCCCTCGCCCTCCCACCCACTGGTCCTCTGGGCATCCGTTGTCTCTGCCTCCGAGGATCCGTGGGACTCTGTCTCCCCACTAGCCGGTGCCTCACCTCCCTCGCCTGATGTTGATGCTGTACCAGATACACAAAAGACAACAGGGATGGGGAGACAAAACAGGAGAGACACTTGTAAGTAGCTGAATACTGATACACAATGGCCAGACATACACCTACCCAGCAGACACACCCAACAGGCAGCACTGTGCACTAGGCCCATGACCATATCCCTGACTACTGAGCAGTATACTGACCTACACCCATATCTTGTCATTGCATTGAAGCTGAGCTAGGTGAAACCTGACAGGTACACCCCTACACCCTTTGGGGAGCAGACAGTAGCTGGACACCAGTCAAAACCCTGCTCTAATCACCATGAGCCCTATCGCACACACACTCATCCTTTCATGCTGAAGTATGGGATGTGAGTACTCACACCCTTGTGACTGCTGTGCAGCCTTCAAGCGCCCATCCAGGTCTGGGTACGCCACCGCCAGGATCCTTTGCATTAAGGGCGTCAGTGCCCAACGGGCACCCCTACCACGTTGGGAGAACTTCCCCAGCTGGGCCTCACTGATCTCCCGCGCCCAGCACTCAGCACCGCAGGTCCTCCCACCTCTTCTGACAGTGGGTGCTCCCCCGGTTGTAGACCCCCAGGGTCCGTACCTCCTTGGCGATGGCATGCCAATAAGCCCTCTTCTGGTGGGCGCTGACCTAGTAGGGAGACAGAGAGAAGAAACACAGAGGTCAGGCACCTGCACGATGGCAATAGCTGGCTGATTGTTAGACAAAGGACAGACAGTACTCCCAGATATGCAGGACAGTGGCACGCAGCATTTCATGCACCAAGCCCCATCCTGGCTCACAGGAACGCACATCAGAGCAATCCACTCCATCCATCACACACACAGTTCCCCCCAAACCTGAACTCACCTGTACCTCTGGCTGGCCGTAGAGTCTGCTGTACAGGGGCAGGACCCCTTCCACCAGTTTCTCCAGTTCTTCCTGGGTGAAGGCTGGGGCCCTTTCCCATGCACCACGTGGAACATCCATAGTCAGAGGCAGGCCACAGCAGTACACGGAGTGGAGTACTTGTCCGCACAAGATCAGGGAGTCAAGTGAGCACATGATGACGAACGCGCGTACGTTCCGCGGTGGAATGCACCGTCACTGCCGGCGGCCATCATGATATGCCAAGATTCCCCATTGACATCCATGTTATCCAATGAGGGTGCGAACAGCGGTAAACACCGCCAAACGATGTGACGTCAACCACTAGCGGTCTTAGGTCACTTCCACAATGAAGGGGTAGAACTACAGTGGGCAGACATTTTGCCATCATCTACGCATCTTGAAATTCAATTTAGTCACAATGCTGGGCCTACTAGCCATATGAATCACATATGTCTCTATCCTTAGAGTATATTATCACACATGATTTACTCCGTTCCCTCTTAGTGATGACAATGCACATCTGTCAGGTTGCAGTTATTGTACAGACACTACAATGAAGAATGCAGTGAATGTGTTTAGCAAATATGCCTGTGTAGGTGTGCACATGACCCCTTCTTCTTACCCCTCACAGGTACAGACCCGTGTGGCGAGGAAGGGCACATTCTGTGTACAGACCACTTGTGGATGTGGGGAACATGGTTGAGCGTCAGATCATTATCACATACAGACTCACACGTGCAACTATTCAGGACCTATGTGCATTATTGGATCCTGCACTGACTCCCGGAAATCGTAATGAGCATGCCATTCCAACTGAGGTGCAGGTGCTCTCCGCACTCCATTACCTGGCCACAGGCTCATTTCAATTGACAGTGGGCATGGGTGCTGGTTTCTCACAGCCAAGGTTCAGCCAGGTACTTACAGGATTTCTAAATGCATTTGTGCAACATCTGCAATCCTATGTGCGATTCCCCCAAAGTGCTGAGCTCCCTGCCATCAAGTCAGACTTCTATGCAAACATTCCCCATGTTATTGGTGCCATCAATGGAACCCACATACTCATCATCCCCCGAAGAGTGAGTGAACAGGTGTACAGAAATAGGAAGAACTTTCACTCCATGAACATCCAATTGGTATGTACAGCAGACCAGTACATATCCCATGTGAATGCCATGTTTCCTGGTTCAGTCCATGATTCATTTGTTTTGAGGAACAGTAGTGTGCCACAAAAGATGGAACAACTCCAAGAAGGCAGAGGGTGGATCATAGGTAAGTGTGCCTGTCACTAACTGACACATTGCTGAAAAACAGCCTGTCAGACAAAGGACATTCCAATGACGACTCTGTATTGACCATTTCTCTAGGTGATTCTGGCTATCCAAACTTGCGTTGGCTCCTGACACCAGTGAGGAATCCCAGGACGGATGCAGAGAGGAAATACAATGAGGCCCATGGACGTACTTGGAGGGTGATAGAGCGTACTATAGGTCTCCTGAAGGCTAGATTTCGGTGCCTACATATCTCTGGGGGTTCCCTGCCCTATGGGCCTGATAAGGTGTGTAGGATAGTGGTGGCCTGCTGCGTGGTGCACAACATGGCAGTGAGACATTCAATCCCCCTTTTGGAGGTGGAGGGTGCTATAAGACCTGATCTGTTACCTCAGAGATGTGAGGAGAGTGATGGTGAGGATGAGGAAGGGGAAGATGTAAATTCCAGAAACCAACTGATACAACTCTACTTCCAATAACTGTCTGGGACTTCAGCCTGTGTATGTGGTTAGTGACTGATACTGTAAGTGTGCCATGTCAACGAGGGGGAATTGGTCATGATATGCGAGTCATGGACCTCTTCAGCATGGTACAGACAGACAACATAAGCATTCCCTTCTTGACTTTTTAGAAACACACTGTACCAGCAGCATGCACAATTCGACAATAAAGTTTATCCCTGCCTGTTGCATCATTTCTCCAATTTGTTCAACATTGAAGACAGGGGACAGTGTTACAGGTGAGATATGTTGTTTATTGGTGGAAAACAGTGAAATGTGCTATGTACAGTGATGGAAGTCGGTATGGGTGGTTGTCCTCCTTGTGATTCCTGGGAGGGTTTGTCCTGTGCTGTTTCAGCTGCTTGGGACAATTGTTGCTGTTTTTCCAGGGCTGTTGTGGGGGCCTCTTGTCCGGTGTGGGTGTCTGGAGTTTGTTGACCAACTGCAGCAGTGCTCCAGCAATGGTGGCCATTGTGGCATTGTGACTCTTTCCACTGCTCCATGGCCTGTTGGTGGTGTTCCAGCTGCATCCTCTGACTTTGCTCCAGGGTGGTTACAATCTGTGCCAACCTGTCTTGGGTATGTTGATATGCCCCCAATACCTCTGCAATGACGTCCTGGGCTGCCGGGTCCTTCCGGTGCCCTACCCCCTGACCCGCAGGGGCTCTTGACCTTGCCCTGGCCCCCTGTGCGTGTGTCCCCTGCGCAGGTCTGGATGTGCCACTAGTACTGGGGCCTTCGTCTTCCTGCATGTTGGGGGTGGGAGACTGTGGCCTGTGTTGCTGTGGTCCACCTGTTTGTGCCGTGGGTCCACTGGTGTGGGCACGCCTCCCCTGGCCTGCTGGTCTTGACTGAGTGTTAGGGGTGACAGTGTTTTACTGGGTGGGGCTGCTGCATGGTGAGCATCCAGGGCTGTGTGAGGGGCCTGCCTGCTCATCAGTGTCCAGGGATCCTTCACCAGTGTCCTGTGATGTGTGGGTAGTGGTGCCGGTTGGGGGACATAGAAGTGTTTGTTACATATGCAGGAGGGTCTGAGGTGGGCAGTACTGTACAATTTAGTGCTAGTGTGCCTTTCAGTGGCCTTCAGGGGTGCCTTTGTGAGATGGACATAGCATCTAGTGGCAGTGGTGGTGTTACATTGTGGTGGGGGTTATTATTCCATTGTGGGAACGTGCAGGGGTGGGTGGCTGTGCACAGTGGGAGTGACGTGGGCCTGGTAGTGAGTTGTAGGTGATGCAGGGTGGTGGATGTGGTGGGTAATGGCTGGGAGGGGTGTGGGTCTAGGTGGGTGTGGGTGGAGGGGTGCATGCATAACAGGTATGGTGTATATGGGGTAAATGTAGACGACTTACCCGAGTCCATTCCTCCAGTGAGTTCATTGAGTCCCTCTGGGTTCAGGATGGCGAGTACCTTCGCCTCCCAGTCGGTATAGTCAGGTGGTGGTGGTGGCAGCCCTCCCCCAGTCTTCTGCACTGCGATGTGGTGCCTGGATGCCATGGCCCGGACTTTCCCCCGCAGGTAGTTCCATCTCTTGCGGATGCTGTCCCTGGTGCGTGGATGGTGTCCCACTGCATTCACCCTGTTGACAATGGTCTGCCACAGCTCAATTTTCCGGCCGATGGGTGTGTGCTGCACCTCGGACCCGAATATTTGTGGCTCCACTTTTAGGATCTTGTCCACCATGGTCCTTAGCTCCCTTTCGGTGAAGCGTGGATTTTTGGGAGGGACATGGTGAGGGTGGAGGATGGCGTCGGACTGGGAACGGTGTTTGGGTGCTCCTGTGTGGGTCGCTATGCGTGTCCTGTCTGCTGGCGTTCTCTGTATGGCTCTGGTGCTCTCTGTCTTCTGGTCCTGGTTTCCTTGCAAGGGATTGTGAGGTGTGTCTGGGGGTGTTTTATGGTGTTCTGGATGTGTGTCACTTGTGTGGGTGCTAAGCCTAGCCAATGTGTGCAGTGGTTGCTTTTGGGCCCACTTGCCACCCGTGGCGGTCGCAGCCGCCAATGGTCGTCCGGCCTCCACTGTCCGCAGAGGTGATTTGTGCATCTTTATTTGGAGGGCGGGATGTGGGTGTGCTTGGCGGGGGCGGGGTGGGGTGGGCTGTGATTCCAGCCGACAGGGTCCTAGCGGGGAGTGGTGGTGTGGGAATGTTTGGCGGGGTTGGTTTTTTTGTTCATTATATGGCGGGTTTCCATTTGCCACCGGCGGCCGGATTCTGTTCACAGCCACCACAGCGGTCTGCGGTCTTTACCGCCATGTTCATAATGACCGCCATACTCTTGGACCACAGGGAGACTTCATCCCTTATCAGCCCTCAGCTTGAACAATTAAACTATGGACAAGGCATCTGGACCTATCATTTTATAGATTAGATTTATGACTTCAATGTAGAACCAGATAAAAAAAATGCTACTGCACTGATAAATTGATTTTGAAATAAAACTTTAATTAATAAAAAAATATTAAATCAAATTAGTTTTCTGAAGTTTACATTACTAAATACATTCCCACATAAAGAAAAAAATATTTTAGTGTGCATGAATAAGTATTTAAATTGCTATATAGACTGAATTATAATGAATTTAAATATATTTAAATACAATTTATTGATCTATTTTTTTATTACAAAATAGTTTAATAAAACATGTTATAAATAAACAATAATTCTGCAGTATTTTGATCAATTTGCGTAATATTCATTTACATTTATTTATATTGTTAACCATTTAAACTAATTTAATTTAATCTAATGTTCTTTCCCATGGGGTTTTGTTTTACATCCCCACCTACATTATTTTTCATGGGAGGGTGTTGCAATACCAGTGCTTGACCTTGTGTAGAGCTGGACTTACTAGTGTTTTTTTAGAAGCAACTTAAATCCGTTGTTTGTGAATAAGTCAAATTAGTAAATATTAAGTTTACTCTAAAGTGTAAACTCACAAAAAAGTGTAAGTTACTTTTGTGAATCAGGCTCTGAATGAGGCCCAAAATCCCATTCCACACTCCCTACTCACTCCTTCCTCACCATATCCCTCTTAAATTTCCCTTTTCTGCTTCATTGTGGTAGGCTTCAATTGAAAAAAAGGGCAATGGGGCTACGAACTGCAGAGGTTAGTGCAATATCAGATTTACATATTCATTTATGTATTTTAATATTTTACAAAGAGCAGGTTTATAACGGCAGTCACTTTAAAGCATGATTGCAGTTAGGATCGACCCTGTACCCAACCATCACCAAAGATAAGTTAGAATTGGTGGTTGGTCAGCTTCTATTGAATGTTACTCTGTCTTAAATGATGATAGGATTGGAGTCTTTGGGGCCCTGTCCCTAAAACTGGAGTATGCTTAGTTCGACATATCTAAGCTGGAGAAAGAACCAATCCTATACTAGATGTTTTTTCATCTTAATTTAATACGTTCAGCTTAGTTCAGATCTCTTGTGGGGGCAAGTTCCAGAGCTGAACACCCAGTACCCTTATCTATCCCCATCTGTATTTCTTGCATTTATAGATGGTTGGTGCAATCAACGTTGCCATGCATGAGCGGAGAAGACTATTCAACATATAAGGTGAAAACAAATCCTACTAGTAACTGGTGGCAAGGCTTTCCTGTGCTTTGAAGGCAGTACAGATAAGTTTGAAATTACATCTCTCACACACTGGGAGCCAAAGAAGCTCTTTGAGGACTGGAGAAATATGTTATGATTTCCTTAAATTAAGAAAACTTCTGAGCTACTATATTTTTGTAGGTTCTGTAAATTTGCAATTTCTTTCTTTGTGTCCCTCCTGCAATTACCCGTAGAATTGGTGATAAATGTCATTAATTTAGCTCCTCCTCTGCTGAACACAGGTCAACTTATTGAGTTTCTTGTTACATTTGAACTGTCGGACATGTTCACGTTCTAAATCTTCCTTTACATTTTTCAGAAACTGGGATATTGTGCATAGCTGACATTCTAATGACATTTATATAATCCGTCGCCGTAATCTGAATTTTTAATTATTCGTTCCATCGGTAAAATAGATGTGTATCCTTAAGCAATAGAAAATAAACTAGAGGTTTGCTTTTCGTGAGTAACTGGACTGTTTTAAGCCCGAGCTGGTCCACCTCACCGCAAAACCACAATGACAAAGCATACACCAGGCCTTCACTAAGGTCCCATTTAAAAGCAACCACAAATGATGAGATCAGAGCAGCACTCTGACCACAGGATAACAGCCTAAGCACGGCCAGCATTCAATCGAGCCTGCTCAGAAAGCAGCTTCATTCGTTGTCCAGCAGCTTTCCCTTTTTGGGTAGAACGTTTAATTGACTGTAACATATTTAATTTGCTCCTACTGAAAAAGGTTATACATTGCTTTCGACTTCTTTCTCTCCAGAGCTTCTGAATGCTCAATAAAAGTTTTTATGTTGGTAATACCGTAAAAGTGAGCTCTCATTAGTTGGCGATAGGAAATGTTTGTACTAAGCTCCTCCATAGACGTATATAGACACTCATTGACACATACACACTGATTTAATGTGAACAATTCATATGTAGCTAGAGATGTATATTTATCAATATTGCTTTAAAATAACATATTTTATTGGGTCACCTATATTTTTATTGTCTTTTGCCACCCATTTACATAGCTGGGTTGTGCCATGACATTTGTTCATGTATACTTGTTTTAACAGGATGTATTTAACCAAAAGTGGGATTAAAATGGTCACACTTGCGCAGCAAAGTAAAATCACATTAAAGTAGCCCTTTGTTTATTAGAATTGTGTGAAGTTATTGTTACATCTAATCTGTGAGGCAGTAGGTAGATTCAATGTTGCTGTATTGTGATAATAATTTGGCCATTGTGTGTTAACTGGCTGCCAAAGAAAATGTCCTTTTTACGTAGCCACCTCAACCTGTTGCTAGAGTTTACTGTTGGATTTTGGATTTTGCACACAATTGTACAGTGCTGTCCAGTGAGTATGTGCTCTGACTTCTAAAACCTGCTGAATCTGGCTATACTCAGAATTGGCCTATTTAACTTGCCCCTAAGTTCCTAGTATGTGCTACTTAGTACACCCAGGGCCAGTAAATTATAAGTCACTAGTGGACTACAGCATACATTATGCCAAGACTAGAGTGACAGTGTAAAAAGTTAATGAAGGGCTTCCAATGAAGCCTGTCTGTCCAATTTGAAACTACAAACTAGACCTGTTAAAAAACCCTTTTAACAGCGAATAAACCTAATTTTAAACCTTGATAAATCACGCAGAGGTAAGCTTTACTGCACAATAAGGCAGGGTACACGATATTTAAATGTACAGCATGTAAAAGTTTGGTGTAAAACATATACTTGACATGCTGGCAGTGGTGGACGGTGACATTTCAAAGTGTTTGAGCGTAAAATGGGAGGATGAGTTTTAAGTAGTGGGAAGCAAAGTAAGTGAACTCTACTGACGTTCTGAAAAAACGTGGATGGGTTAAATGTGTGTCACTCGAGACATAGGAATGGAAAAAAGCAGCAGGAAATCTAATACCAATGAAAGGGTACACAAAAACACACAAGCATGGAGAGGCACAATTGCATGCATGCCTGCACACACACACACAGACCACACACAAAAGCAGGCTTGCTTTGGTTTTGATTAGTGATTTCATCAGCATCACCCATTGAATTCCCCTCAGCATACCGAAAAGTAGGACAGGATATAAGTGTTCAATTTTAAAGCCTCTGTCCCTGGAGCGCCTTATTTCTCAGTCCACAACTTTAATAACTATCACTTACTCTCGAGGCCTGTGGAGGGATGTGCCAAATTGATTGCAGGACACTACTCTCTCTCTCATGTTCAATGCCATCACTGATATTACCTGTGAAGGTGAAGAGAACATTAGGTCCAATCCAAGAAGAAGAACACCAATCATTGCATGGCATCATAGTAAAGCTATACATTGATTGGCCATGTTCTCTTAACACGCCCCCCACTGACTCTTCTGTGCAGACCCATCTGGGAATGGAGGCTTACCACCTGATGCTTGACTAAGCCAAAATCAGATGCTGCTAGTAAACAGCATTAGAGCAGCACTTGGATTGGCTGGAGTGGGCAAACCCAGCACTCCTTGGGAGACTCGTGTCTGTGACTGTGCTGTCCCTGGATCCCTAAAACTGCACAGGTAGATAAGCCCTAAAGTGCGCATGTTGGGCTGGTCACAGCAAGCCACCAGTCCAACTCAACATGTGCTTTTCACTTTAAGACTGCTTCACTGTTGTCACTGCTGGTTAATGAAGCTCCACCCCGGCTTTGCTCTTCAGACAGAAAGGCACATAATCAAAAAGACACTTTAAAATTAAAATATGTGCTGGATCACATCCAGCAGGGGGTCAACGCCCCTACGTTCAAATGAAGAAACCATCCCGTATGTAGGCCTGGGCAGAACTTTGATTATGCAGGAGTAATCAAACTAATTTTCATATTTCCGCACTATTCTTTGATGTGTAATTACTGATGATTACTGATCTGGCTCAGGACACCTTGGGTAATATTGCAACTCCTAAAGGCTCAAAGATTTCAGCCATTTGGATTAACTCAAGGTCCCTGGTCAAGCACCACTTCCAGTTTGCAGAATTCATAGACTCACATCACTTTGATGTAGCCTTTGTCACAGAAACCTGGGCTGACCTAGCATCAGGCCCAAATATGGCAGCAGTGTCACCTTTGGGATACACTAGCCATAGACTACATAGAGCATCTAAAAAGGGTGGAGGACTTACAGTTATATATTGGGATACCATGACCCTTACCTTTCCATCAGCCTCATCCAATGAATGTGAGGCACACTACTTTAACCTAGAATTAACCAAAAACCAGTCCTTCAATGGGCTGTTAGTTTACCACTCTCCTGAATCCAGAAGTCCATTCACTTCTGGAATCTGCCTCCCTCAAAATTGATTTTACAGTGCCAGGTGATTTCATCTTTCATTTAGAAAAACTTTCAGATAAAGATACAGAATTCCTAATAGATTCATTGTCATATTTTGGCCTTTCTCATATAGTGGCAGATTCTACACACCTTACAGGCCATACCTTTAATGGTATCTTTACAAATAATTGCTGTATCACCAGTTTGTCTGCTCTTACCTTGACGTGGATGGATTACTGGGCCGTAACCTATGAAATGGTGATTCCTTCTAAAGATATCCCCACTAAAACTTTTCAGAATCCATACACCCCCCACGCTTGGCACAAAATCCATACCCCTCAAGTTAACTGTCTTTTAGAGGCTTCACTGCCAGCTACTACTAATGACCTAGAGCAGTTGGCGCTGAACTACTCAATATGGTTGAAATCGACAGTCAGTATTTTGTCACTCTCTAAAATCAGGTCCCCCAATAGAAGTAAACCCTCAACACCCTAGTTTAAGGAGACCCTCAGAGCTCTGAAACAAGGTTGTGGGAGGCAGAAACTGATATGAAGAAAGGACTACAACTTCCTAGAAAAAGACAAATATGAACAAAGCATTGCAGAATATAAGACTCAGCCCCTCATTACAAGTCTGGCGGTCGGACCGCCACCAATGCAGCAGTCCGAGCGCCATATACATTTTTAACTCTGGCAGTTGGGCACAGTGGGACTACCAGCACTGCCAGAATCAGGGATCCTGGTGGTCTGCTGGTAGGTGGCGTTCCTAATCCGCCAGGGCAGTGCTGCTCTCGGGATTACAACCTCGTTCTCTGCCAGCCATTGCATTTGGCATGGGCAGTGAAGGGCCCCCCCTGGCCAGCACTATTGCAATATTAACTGTCTGCTTTGCAGACAGTGAACATTGCGAGGGTACTGGTGAACCCGGCATTCTACAGCATTGCCGATGGCTCGATTTCAATTTGGACATAATGATGTAGACTGTTTCCCACTAGGCCAGTGAAGAAAACTCAGGTTTCCGCCTGCTGTCCTAGCAGGAAACTCTTAATGGACTCGGCGGGGAGGTATTAAGTATGGCGGCAACCTCCCCGTCGGGAGTTCAGTAGATGGTGCAAACCATCCACTGAACTCATAATCAGGCCCTCAGTCCTTGAAAGAAAAATCAACCTACTATAACAAGCAAATTGAACTGGCCCAAAAATCTGCTAACAAACCTTTTCAGGCTGTTACTAAACGCAGTTCCACATCCACTAGAAAATCACCAGAATATGGTCAACTTTTCTGCAACTCTCTTGCTAATTTCTTTCTTAAGAAAGTTGAGGACATATTTGACAAGTTCTCCACCAGCAACTCTGCCAGTTCTTTTAGTCACAGCACCATATCAATAGTTCCGGCAGAACCACTTCTGGATGATTTTGCACATTTTACCATAGAACACGTAAAGCAGACTCTCCTCTCGATCCCTGCCCACATGCAAATGTTCATGTGGCACCCGATACAGTCGTCATTATCATGACCAAGATTTTTTATCTCATGTTTAGCTCAGGGTTTTTCACTAAATCTTAAAAAGAGGCTTCCATTCTTCCTTTACTCAAAAAGGCAAATCTTAATCCCTTAGTTCATAATAACTATCAGCCTATCTCTCATCTTACTCTTCCAATTGTGAAGAGGGCCATGAATCTACAACTCACACCCTTTATTGAGAGTAACCATTTACTGGATGACACCCAGTTAGGCTTTAGAAGTGATCACAGCACGAAGCCAGCGCTTATCATCGCCACTGAAGACATTAGGTCAACTTTAGACAAGGGCGGGAGAGCAGCCCATGTCTTACTTGACATATTTGCAGCCTTCGACATGGTCAATCATTACATTTTGTTGGACTGGTTATTTAATATTTGGTCAAAGCTAAAGCATTGTTTCCGCTCTGTTTCCTTCTTTCAGAGCATGTTCAAAAGATTACCCTTGGGGAATTTACCTCTGATCCATTTTTTTGCACTAGGTTTTCTCTGGCCTATCCATTAAGCCTGATTCTTTTTAACCTTTGTGTCACCACCTCACCAGCTTTATTAAGTCGTTTGGGTTTTCGTTTGTGTGCTATGCCAACGATCCCCAAGTAGTTGCTTCCCTTTCTAACAACAATCATGTTCCTGGCAAGGTTTTCCAGAACTATATGTCAACAGTCAGCAATTGGATGAGTAACAACTGTTTGAAGTTGAACTCTGCAAAAAGTGAAGTACTTCTATTAGGGAACAATGTTCCTTCTGGTGGCCGCATGATCTCAGCATCTTTCCTATTCCCACAAAGAAGGTAAAAAATCTAGGTGTCATTATGGACGAGAATCTCAGTTTCAAAATCAAGTGAATATGATTATCTCTTCTTCCTTCTTCATGTTGAAAATCATAAAGAAGATTGTTTATTGCATGTCTTCTGACTTATGGAAGTAAGTTGTTTCAGCTCTGATCTTAGCCAGGCTAGACTATTGTAATGGTCTTTATCAGAACTTTCAAAACAACTTGCTGAATAAACTGCAAATTTTGCAAAATTCTGCAGCCCGGATGCTGAGCCAGTTCTCAAAAAACTGCACTAACTTCCAGTTAAGCAACGCATCACTTTTAAGGTGCTATGCTTTGCTTTCAAGGCTTTACATGGATCTGGCCCAGCCTATTTATGGGAAAAGTTCAAATGGTACTCTTTCAACAGAACCCTTCGCTTCAGCTCTGCTAATAGCATGATTGTTCCACGGTTTATGCACTCCTCCTGGGAAGGTAGAAGCTTAGTTTGCTGTACAGCTCTGCAATGGAACATCCTTCCTATGAAATTAAAATCCACTACTTCCTTATTAGCATTTAGAAAAAGCTAATAACCTGGCTACTCAGCACTTAGGTCCCCATTACGAGTTTGGTGGTCCTCGGACCACCAAACCCACAGTGGCTGTTGGACTGTCGCACTCCAGGTTGTCCAACTGCCAGATTACGAGCCTGGAGGTCGAACATCCAGGGACCACCACCACTCATGGATCCTGGGGTGGTGGCCATCATGGTTAGCCATGGCATCGCTGAATTCAGCACTGCTGTACTGATCATGGGTCTGATTTATGGCTGGCCCCTGCCCTAATAAGGCTGATAGAAAGCCAGCGCGTGGGGGCCACAGGTAGGCCCCAGCACTGCCCATGCCCATACAATGTTTTGCCGGTCTGCCCAGTGGTAACACTGTAGTACGACTGGAGGTCAGGCCACCACTATGAGGGCAGCCTCCTCCCCTCATCTTTGGCAGTCGGATAATTCCGAACACCAGAGTTGTAATGACCCCCTTAGTGTTGCTCTGTTCAATTGCATCTTCCCTTTTTTTTTCAACCTCCACTTTGGTTTCCCATTCTTATTCACCTACAGCGCAAAGACGCCTCTGGACAATTGAGCACTTTATATGTATGATCATCATCATAATAACAACATTTTATGTCTGCTCACATAACTAAGAGTAATTTTGGGAAAAAAATTCATCTGTGAAAGCATATTGCTCGCACTTGCTATCTGTGTTCTGTTGCATTTGGCGCTATTTAGCAGCACAACATGTATCCTTGTGTCCATTTTGGGAGTGAGGGTAAATTTTGTGCTAAGAAAAGCACTAAGGGTCCAATCTAATTTTTGGTGTGAGGTCTATTTTTCCGCCAGGGTGATGAAGTAAATTAATCCATTGCCCTGATGGAAAGGCTGCTACTGAATTTAGAAATGACCGCCAAGCTGGCAATCATTTCCCAAAAAATTGTGATAACTAAAACTTGTGCAGAAAAGTAACTATACCTTGTGCCCCCACCATGCACAGTATTGTCATCCCTGATATAATTTTAAGATGTTGCAGTGATGTTATCAATGATGTTATAACTGATGCAATATGGTAAGTAATTAACAATGCAGGCCAAGAGTGTGAGTTATCAGTACTGCATTGCACAAGTTAGTGTTACTTGAGATAATAATAACTGAGAAATTTCAGTGTTTTCTAGCTGAAAAGATTACAATAAAATGTATATTTTTGCCTAACTACT
The DNA here is from genome assembly GCF_031143425.1 of Pleurodeles waltl. Classification (NCBI taxonomy): domain Eukaryota; kingdom Metazoa; phylum Chordata; class Amphibia; order Caudata; family Salamandridae; genus Pleurodeles; species Pleurodeles waltl. The sequence goes on along the minus strand of NC_090448.1, from coordinate 930,419,653 downwards.
ACGTCCTGTTAACCTTTGTTTTTCTCAGTGAATTACAATTTTTTTATAATGTAAAGTATGATATTATTCCATACCTAATTAAAACGTCACTTTAACCTGTGTTTTCTTCAGTGAATTTCTGACGTTTTCAATGTAAAGTAATAATTTATTACCATCCGAAACTACGCAAACCCCCAGCTTGCACATCTTTGGCTGTGTGTGGCATGGGTTAGCTGCAGGGTCAACTTCCTGTATGTGGTCAATCCACCACAGACATTCACCTGCCTTTATTTGAAATGATTTTCCCATCAAGTGGGATTCTAACTGCAGTTATCATGGGCCCTGTGCTCCCAAGGGATTCTCGCAGGAGTAAGTGGGGCACGCTGGCTCCTGTGGGAGTCCTGCTGGATTGTAGCAAATCCCCCAAAATATATATTTTTTTTATTTGGCCCCAGGTAGTCCCTCTTCTCTGCTCCCATATACTTTATTTTTATTTTTAGGGCATAGGACTGAGGTGGTCATTCTAAGTTTTGTGGTAACCTGACCGCCAGACCTGCAGCGGTGTTATGACTGCCACCAGGGTGGCGGTGCAGACCAGCAAATAACGAATAAGACGGTGAACCCAACGCAGCACAGAGAACTCACCCCCAGCACTGCCACTGCTGAAGAGCAGCATCCGGTGGTGGAAGCCAACTTCATGCAGGCAGAAGACAATATCTCACCCACCATATTCCGAGTCACCACGTGGCCAGGATATCCGGGTTTGGCTGCCCGCTACAAAAACCTGGCAAAAACAGAAAGTACAGAAGGAGACACCCACCTCCCGACACAGAGACTCGTTTGCGGCCGCCATTGCAAACAAACTGCTAGTCTTCCCAGCGTTGTATCTGGCCACACCCCTTCAGGGCCACCAACAATAACGACGATGACAACCGTAAATACGCCTAGCACAGAGGGGACGATATGGCAGTAACACGCTCCCACACATTCCTCGCATAGACAGCAAAGGCCACATACAGGCACACACAATATACATCAATGCCAACTACCCAAAACACACAAAGACAAGCAGATACGTGCCAAAAATACAGCCCAACACACACCAACACCACCAACACACCCTATACCCACACAATGACAACTAGAACACAAACACCTCAATACAAGCATAGACAGGCATGTTGTGCGACACCACTCCTACACACACACACAATGAACTGTACATAGAAATGACACACAATCAATAGCATTGAACACACATCCACAAAATGACACAGGTGGCACAACACATACAACCAACAATCAAGAAAATCCACACATGCAGCTCCATACACATGGATGCACACACACCCCATACAATCACACAAGCAAGCAGTCAGACACAGTACAACATGCCCAAGAAACAACCCATCTACCCAGCGCAATCAACAATAGAGACACAAGCCATACACAGACCTCACACACCGTTGCACACAGATGTCACACCTCCAAGTGGAAGAAATCCAGGACAAGCAACTCATCTTGCCAACCACAGCAATGTGGGCAGATGTAATTGGAACCATAAAGAATTATAATAAATATATACAAAATCTGCCAAATGGCAGGTCCAATCTGCATTAATGCAGAAACGTATTATGTCCCCAACTTGACTCCTGACAGCAAATAGGCCTCCACATCATAGGGGCATCAATAGGACATGCAGGCACCTCAGGGGTGTAGGGATGGTGAGGGAAGCTTGGATGTGGAAGGGGCACATTTCAGTTTGGGCTTGAGAGGGGTGACTTTGGCAGTGGGAGGGGTGGATTTCTTGCTGGGTGGAGGACCAGGGAAAACACCAGATGGGGCACCCGAGGAATGGGAGGTGGAAGGGCCTGAGAAGGGCAGGGGGACATGGCATTTAACAGGAACATGGGGTGGGAGAGGAGTAGGGAAGAGGTCAAGGGCAGCAAAGAAAACTTTCTTAGGTACACAGGGTGGTCACATGATTGAGGGTTAGGAGCGGAGGTAGAGGGAGTACTTGTCTGACGTGTTGGTGTGCTGTACGTGGATGCTAGCGTGTGCAATGTGTGCATGTGTGTGGTGGATGAATGTTGAGTGTGTGAGTGGGTGCATGTGCATTCATTGGGAGGAGGGGGGCAGAGATGTAGGAAGAGGGAATGGGAGATGTGTGTGTGCAAGTGAAGTGGATGTGCTGCAGGTGGCAGAGATGGTAGTCGTGGTGAGTGCAGATGTGCTGTGTGGGGTGTGTGTCTGTGAGTCTGCTGTTGTGGTGATTGAGTTTATGACAGGAATGCTAGTAGAACCAGTGTGGGATGATGCAGTGGTGGCAGGTGTGAGTGGAGATGTGACTGTAAGGGAAGAGGTGTTGAGGGAAGTGTCTGTTGTTTTGTCTGCAGATGTGTGTTGTGTGTGTGCATGCCTGTGTGAACATTTGTGATACCTATGACTGTCTTTGCACACCTTGTCTATTGTAGTGGGTGTATGCTGGTCTGAAGGTGTGCTATTGTGGATTGGGAACAGGTAGCTGGAGGGGGTTGGAAAATGAAGGGACACTCGCTGCCGTCAACTAGGAGGCCAGAGCCTGAAATGATCTCTGTAGGCCAGACAAGGCACCGTGAATGCCTTGCAGGAATGCATTGGACTGCTGCATCTTGGATGCCAGTCCCTGGAAGGCATTCACAATGGTTGTCTGCCCCACAGAGATGGACCTCAGGAGGTCAATAGCCTCCTCATTGAGGGCAGCAGGGCTGACTGGGGCAGAGGCAGAGGTGCCTGCGGCAAAGGAGACACCCACCCTCCTGGGTAAGCAGGCACGGGCAACTGGATGGGGTGCTACAGGGAGGGCAGTGCTGATAAAGGGGGTGGCAGACAAGAATGGTGCTGGAGTGGTCCCAGGTTCGCCTCTGCCAGGGAGCCACCACCGGAGGAGGAATCTGTATCAGATGTGTTGGTAGCTCCAGTCTCCCCTGTCCTCTCACCCTCCATCCCAATGGTCCCCTCGGCTTCACTGGTGTCAGCCTCCTGGGTCCCGTGGGCTGCTACATCCCCACTCACCAGTGCCCTTCCTCCTTCGCCAGATGATGCTAATGCACACATAGACAGAGGTGGAGAGAGAGAAGGAGGGTGGGAGAAACAGAAAGGGAGGAAATGATGATAACCTACACATCCTCTTCACATACAAACTATACGGATTACAGCCCCTGCTGGGGAAACAAGAGACCATTTAGCAATCATTTACAATTGAGTCATGCAAGTGATACCCAAACTCACCTCAACCGTGAAACCTAAACACCTGAATGAAGACCACTACATGCCTGTCAAATGCCTAAATGACTTATCCAACAATCCAGCCCAGGAACATACCCAACCACATGTCATCCATTACGGGTTGATACAAATCTGAGCACAGAGGTACTGAGAACGCTCACTAACTGACAGGAATGTGTGGAGTACATGTGGTACAGAGGTCCATTGATGGAGCAAGTTAAGCAATTGCATTGTTCACGTAACATGCCTGTCATTACTCATATACAGTGCCAATATGACCACCTTGTACTACTATAGTACACGCAAAGATGGAGGATGCAGCCAGTGACATGATAGCATACTTGAGCGACACATACGTACAGGTGAACGTGTCTCACAGTACCACCACTTCTTTTCCTGCATGACTCAACATAGCTGTGACACACTCCTACATGATGGGTGGGACAACCAGGACTGTACATTCCCTAAATCACATCTGACCACGTAAATTCCAAGTAAAGTGAGGGTCACAGTACACAACCATGCAGTAGGCACCTGACAGTCAACACTTACCCCCTTGTGGCTGCTGTGCTGCTGTCACGCGCCCATCCAACTCTGGGTAGGCCACCGCCAGTCTGCGGGCCATTAGGGAGGTCAGGTCTGACGGGCACCTCTCCCACATTGGGAGGATATCCCTAGCTGGGCTTCTGCAGTCTTCCAGGCCCAGCGTCTCAGGTCCTTCCACTGCTTCCGATGGCTCTCCATAACCCTTTTTCCCTGGGGAGTGCTGAACTGCATGGGAAACATTCCGAAAATGGGGAACATGATGTAAATGATACCAATACAGCAGTTACCTTTGGTCACACACAACAAACACGGACCATGCATACTGCCAATATCCCACACATATCATGTGCATGCTGAACACCTTATCAGTCATGACATGTCAATGTGCACACACACACACACATCGTCAAACACCACCCAACATGTGGGACAAAAGACATTGTACTGACCTTTTTCCCTGGAGCACCGTACAGCCCTTCATACAGGGGTAGGACCCCTTCCACCAGTTTCTCAAGTTCCTCCATAGTGAAGGCTGTGGCCCTATCCCCTGCAGTGCGTGCCATCATTGCTCCAAGATAAAGGACACAGCAGCACACAAAGTGGAGGTCTGTCTTACCCGAATGCCAGGAGTCCATTGAGCTGGCGTATACAAAATGGCTGTTACGACCGCAGCGGTCATGACTGTCACCGCCGGCGGTGATCGTCATTGGTCCCAGTCTCCCATAAATGTCAATATTAACCAATGAGGAGTAGCACAGCGGTTCAGCCCCCCTTCCGCCATAATGACTTCTACCGGCAGAACAAGGTCAATTCCAGCTGTCCAATGCATGACGAACAGGCGGATGCCATATTAGTCTGTAACATGACTGTCCTCGGTTCACACTGTGTAATTACCTGCATGTCGTCACAGATAGATACATTAGGTCACACATTGTGGATAATGACACATGTAGTGAGTGTCTGGTGACATCACCACACTTACCACTACAGTTGTCAGCATCTATGATCAGTATGGTAGAACACATGGAAGGTATACGTGTACAAGTCCTGTATACGTCCATTGCCACAGGAATCATGTGCCGTAGTCTGGTTAGGAATGGAGTGTGAGTGGAGTGTGTCTTACCACAACATGACAGACAACTTGCATGAATAAAACTTTGTGACTGTCGTATGTCATACTTGGTGCCCTACATTGTGAGAGGTTCCCAGATTGTTGTTTATGTCCCTGCACAGATATTGCTACAATGGAGTGATGAGGAATGCACCAGTTTGCCTACCACTTGTAGATCTTGATACCATGGAAGAGCGCCACACCATCCTGACCTTTCGACTGAACTGAATGTACATCAGGGAACTGGTCGCCCAGTTGAAGCCGTACCTCCGGCTGGGTTTGAAAAATCCCATTCCTTTCCTCCAACAGTCCAGATGTTGTCAGTCCTGCATTTTCTAGCGAGTGGAGCTGGCGGGTCGGAATGTGGAAGTTGATTCGTTCGTTGAGGTAGGCCGGTCCTGTGTCATGGAGGGCTCTGTCAGCGTGGATTAGGATTTTGAAGACAATCCTTTTGTTGATGAGCAGCCAGTGTAGGGATCTGAGGTGGGCGGAGATGTGCTTGTGGCAAGGGAGGTTGAGGATGAGACGTGCAGCGGCGTTCTGGATGCGCTGGAGTTTTCTCTGAAGCTTGGCTGTGGTCCCTGTGTAGAGGGTGTTGCCATAGTCCAGTCTGCTGCTGATCAGGGCGTGGGTGACCGTTCTTCTGGTTTCTATTGGAATCCACTTGAAGGTCTTGCGTAGCATGCGGAGGGTGTTGAAGCAGGAGGATGATACAGCACTGATTTGCTGAGTCATGGAGAGAGACAATTCTAGTATGATGCCGAGATTGCGTGCGTGGGTGGTGGGTGTCGGGGTGGTCCTAGGGTGGCAGGCCACCAAGAGTTGTTCCACGCTGTCTTGTTGGGTCCGAAGATGATGATCTCAGTTTTCCCTGAGTTCAGTTTGAGGTGGCTTGCTGTCATCCAGCTAGCGATGGCGAGGAGTCCGGTGTGTAGGATGTTCTTGGCGGTAGATGGGTTCCTCGTGAGGGAGAGGATGAGCTGGGTGTCATCGGCGTATGAAATGATGTTGAGGCCGTGGGGACGGACGATGCTGGCGAGCGGAGCCATGTAGATATTGAAGAGGGTGGGGCTGAGTGAGGCACCTTGGGGGACTCCACAAATGGTCTTGGTAGCTTTAGACCAGAATGGAGGGAGGCAAACTCTTTGGGTTCTTTCAGGGAGGAAGGAGGTGAGCCAGTCCAGGGCTTTGTGGCGAATTCCAGCATCGAAGAGGCGTGTGCGAAGGGTTTGGTTGCATACGGTGTCGAATGCTGCGGAGAGCTCTAGAAGGGTTAGGGTGACGGTTTCACCCTTGTCCAGTCTGGTCCTGATGTCGTCTGTGCAGGCGATGAGGGTGGTCTCGGTGCGGTGGTTTTTGCGGAATCCAGACTGGGAGACGACGAGTATGTTGTTGTCCTCCAGGAAGCTGGACAGTTGTTTGTTTACTATCTTCTCTATGACCTTCGCGGGGAAGGGGAGTAGAGAGATAGGTCGGTAGTTTGTGAGGTCTTCGGGGTCTACTTTGGGTTTTTTGAGCAGGGCGTTGACTTTGGCGTGTTTCCAAATATCTGGGAAGGTTGCGGTCTCGAAGAAACTGTTGCAAGCATTGCAAAGCATTTACACAGGTACATTAGGTTCCCACAATGTCCAGAATTGCCCACTGTAAAAGCATCCTTCTACAACATATCAAATGTCCCACATGTAATTTGGGCCATTGATGGGACTCACATTGCCTTGGTACCTCTGAGGACCAATGAACAGGTCTGAAGAAACCAGAAGAGTACATATTAGCTCAATGTACAAGCGATGTGCCTTGCAGACGAATCCATAACACATCTGAACACTAAATTCCCAGTATCAGTACATGATTCCAAAATCCTGAGGAACAGCAGTGTCCCTGCTATGATGTCACAGCTACAGGGAGAAAAGGCCTGGCTCATAGGTATGTGTACTGCTCTCCAAGTCAGACGTTTGTCCCCCTCATAACACAGTCAGCACTCTGCCTAGCACTGTTACCTATAGTCATGGTTCCTGACACCTGTGAGACATCCAACAGCAGGAGGGGAGAACAGGTACAATGAGGCACATGGTCGGACGAGGCGAGTGATTGAGCGGACTTTTGGTCTCTTTAAAGCTAAATTTCGTTGCCTTCATGTGTCTGGTGGGGCCCTACAGTACTGACCAGGGAAAGCTTGCAAGATCATTGTTGCATGCTGCATGCTCCATAATCTGGCTCTCAGAAGGCACATCCCTCTGTTGGAGGAGGGAGACATTGATGCTGGAACAGTGTTCTGACTCTGATGTTGAAGGGGAAGCAGATGAGGATGAGGTACATGACAACCGGACTTACATGATTAGTCACTACTTTCACTGATATACAGGTATGTGTGAATTGTATGTCATCTGCACATGGAAGATGTATTGCTGAAGCTAGTCTGTAGCCAGTATTTGCATGCATCAAGGTGTGTGTGGGGACTACAGCCTCCCATCTTGGTTTCCGAACTTGAAGAGTAGGTGACTTACCATGGGGGGTAGTGGAAATGCACTGCTGCTAAGTACATGTGTGGAATGCTGGTGCCATTGGGGTACAGACTTATAGTTGTACCAAAGGTTTAGGGTCCTCAGTCTGCCTGTTTGGGGATATGTTATGGGGTCTTATCAGTCTTGTCCTGACGCATAGGCATGTCATGCTGCATTGTCAGCTGCTGAGTGGCAAATACCAGTTCCTGATACTCAGGGAGGTGAACAATTGAGGATGTTACATATGTTACATCTTTCCTGTCCCACACATGTGCGAGTGCCTATGCAGACCCTTACATATGTGGTATCATAGCTGCTGGGCCAGACATCCTGTGTATGTGTTGAAATGCAGTGGATATATGACTTGATTCACATGCCTCACTACATTGTGCCTGATTCCATTTCATTTTCCCTCTCCATATCGCATCTCTGTCTGCAAGCTGATTACTTTATTGTCTGTTGCCATTGTTGACACTGGTTATCATTACAATTTGGATGCACTTACATCCCTGCTGGGGTGTCCCACTACATCTGTCACTTCAACATTGTTGTGGTGCCGACATGTGTATGTATTTGCTACCTGGAAACAGGATTGCCACTTCATACAGTGAAGAGAGGTGCACCATGACTTGTGTGTATTTGTGTTTATTAAGTTATGACATCACAGTCCAGGGGAGTGGGGTAATGGTCTGGGTGCTGATCAGAGTGGGTGGTACAGCTGATTGTCTCACAGGTCGTGTATCCATTTGCTCTGTATGATGTGTACTTGTTTTTGGACAGCAAACAGGGTGTAACTGTTGCACACAAGGGTAACAGTTCAGATGAATGATCACTTCCTGGTGGGGGGGACTGGTCATGGCCTCAGGTCCTGCAGAATGTCTGGATGTGCGATCTCTTTTGTTGGGGGGTCCCTTAGCTGTAGGGGTAGGGGTGCTGGTGGCCTGTGGGTCCTCCTGCTGGGCCTCAATTCCAGTAGCAAGTGCTGATGTTGTCGGTAGTGGTGTTGCCTGACTACTGCATGGGGCATGCTGTTGGGTTGAGGATGTCAGCAGGATATTGTTCAATTTCTTGAACTCCCCTAATATGGAGACCACGCAAGGTGGTGAGTATCTCGACCATCTTTTCATGGGTTTGCTGGTAGACATCCTCCTTGCCAGTCATGTCCTGTACCTGCCTCGTCCCTTGGCCCACAATTGTCCTCTCACTGGCCTTGCCCCCTGTGCCTGTGCCCCTGGTGCTGGACCGTCATTTTCTTCGGTTTGCACCGTTGACTCCTGCCCCTGTCCTGTGGGGCACACTGATGTTTGATGTGACCTGGGGACACAGGTATGGGAAGGTGGATTCTGCTGTGCATTGGCTGTCACAGGGAAGGTGGTTTCAGTTGTGGGCAGGGTAACTCTGGTGGTGGTGGATTGACTACTCATGCCTGATGGGCCAGGTTCGTTGTCCATATCCAAACTTCAAGGGGAGTCCTCCCCTATTGGACCTGCTTCCAGGCCAGGGCTTTCTATCACTGGGCTCCTCGGCTGTGTGGCAGTACTTGGGAGACCTGTGTAATGAGAGGTAGTGTGTCAGATGATGGTATTGTAGTAGTGACACACATGGTTGTATGCCATCATTAACTGGATTTGCAGGGCGGTAATGGCATTGACAGTTACCAGTCCAGTGATTGTGTTACCATAAGTAGAATGTTGCAATGGGCCTATTTTTGAGGATAGTTAAAGTTTGTCTTCCAACTGTCATTGCCTTGTACTGATGTGCATTCCTTATACTTATTGGTGATGGGGAGTGACATGGTTTAAGGTGCAATTGCAGAAATGTGATGTGGATGTAGCAGTCATGCAAAGGTAGGGAGTGTTGCATTGTGATAGTTGTAGTACTTGCTGCAGTGTGAGGTATCCATGCCCTAGGTGGGCCTGTGAGGGAATGGTGTCAGTAGGGTGCTGTGGCATGCAATGGTGGGTATTGGGTCCATTATGGGTTTGTGCACATTAGGGTGGTGTGAGAGGGTGGTAGGGTACATGCTGACCACAGGGGGTACAGTAGACCTACCAGTGTCCAGTCCACTAGGTATTCCCGTCAGCCCTTCTGGATGTAGAATGTCCAGGTCCTTCTCCTCCCACGGTGACATTTCTGGGGGAGCCAGTGGGGGCCCACCACCAATCCTCATGACGGCGATTTGGTACCTGGAAGCCATGACCCGTACCTTCCCTCGTAGGTCATTCCACCTCTACCTAATGTCCTCTCATGTGCGTGGATGGTTCCCCACTGCATTCACCCTGATGACTGTCCTCTGCCATAAGTCATTCTTCCGGGCTAAGGACGTCTGCTGGACTTGTGCTCAAAACAGTCATGGTTCCACTCTAACGTTTTTGTCAACCATGACCCTCAGCTCCTCTTCTGTGAATCGTGGGTTCTTTGGTGGTGCCTTGGTGGTTGTGTTGTAAGTGGGGGTGTATGTTGTGCACAGATTCTGGATGTGTTTTTTTGTTGATGTGAGTTTGTGTAGTGGTATGTGTGTGTGCTCTGTGGTGTTTGTGTGCAGTGGTGTGTTGTATGATTTGTGTTCAGTTTGATAGTGCCTGTGGTATCTAGGTGCAGTGCCTCCTTTCAGTGTGCTCTTGCCTCACTCTGTCAGAGTTTCTGGTTGCAAAGGGTTCTGGGTATGTGTGCGGGTATATTTTGTAGTGCTGTGGACAGGTGTGTGTATGTGTCTCATGTGATGGGTCATGGTATTGTACAATGAGGATGCAGTGTTCTGGTAGTGGTCCCTTTTTTCCCGCAGCGGTTCGGACCGCCAATGGATTGTCCCGGCGTGGCATTTGCCTCCTTCAAGCCTTCGTTTCGGCCGACGGTGTTGTTTTTTGGGTGTATTTTGGGCAGTGTTATGAGGGTGACTCGTAATGCAGCGGTCTGCACTCCACTGTCACTGGCGGTCTTTCGGCGGCCGCTTGCACAGCGGTCTTCGGTAATGACTGCCAAACTCTGAATGATCACCTGAGTCTCCTTTTCCTGTAATGGTGGCTTCAACCTTTCTCTTCACTTTGCAGACAGCCAGTCAGAGCACAATATCTGCCAGGATTTATAGAAGCCTTTTGCTCAATCCTGGGAGCAAGGTAGTTGACAGGAAAAAAGTGCACTTGGCTAATCATGTATATCTCCACTATGTGAAGATGTGTGCTCACAGGACTCCTATGTTTACCCAGCTGTCTCATATTTATTAATTTTTAACATCAAAAACCTTCTGAACCAATTTCCACCAAAGCAAACAAAAATAAACTTTTTGTGTAAAGATCTAGCTTTTTGGCAAATTTGATGTAAATCTGTTCCACTATTTTGGTGGTAGCACTGTTAAAAATCCCAAGTGAGATTGCTTGGGGAAATTGCAATTATGGATCCCCCTTTTTCTCTGTCCCCACTTGACGGATCACCAGAAATCTTTCAAGAAGGAGACAAGGTGAATTTGTCAAACAGCACTTGAGTTGTTAGTAAACTAAAATCTATTTCTTGTGATAACTAGGCCCAAACTACAACTACACAATGGTGACTGCCGCTGTGTAGTATACATATATTATACAGTATGTCCCAAATGTTAACATTGAGGCATATAAATCAATATACTATAACATGTAATGTTTACCAGATCGAGTGTTCATCGTGGAGCCCATTAAATGATGAAATGGCATCTAGAAAATATCCTCATTATGCCAGCCATCTTTCCAAGCCAACAGGCCTTTCAGGTTGCCACAGTAACTAACTCAAATTGGGTCTGCTGTGAGGAGAACACATTCACGGGCAGAAGAAATATCCGTTTCTTCCTAGTCCAAAAATGTTTGAGGTCTATAATCGTACTTGCTTGGTGAGATAACATGCTGTATCTGTGAGTCTTGGTTTAGCTATATCTTTACAACAACAGGAAACATTTTACCAGTCCTACCAAAAGAAGTAGCACTTCATCAAGCTTCATGGGAAGCTGAAGGATTTGATAATGCATCATTCACTTATCCAGGGACCTGCTGGTTTGTGGCTTCCTCGTCACACAATCTCAGGAGGTCAGCACATCTTGAGGCCCTCAATTTGCAAGGTCTTGGTCCTGCTGCCATTCATTCAATGAAACCTGCTACCCTCAAGTTCCCTGTTCTTACAAGTGTGCTCCTGTTACTTCTTGCAAGGCAAATTCATTAGATAGTCTTGAATCTCGATCCATCAATGCAAGAATGGAGCAAGTGCAGGAGCAAGGCATGATGGAAGGATGGAACTTTGAAGTATCTATTAGAGGGTTTATCAAATCATGTTTCAGTTGAGAGAAAATCCTGCAGGGAACCTGTTAGGAAGGTGGAAAGCGTATTTCTCTTCACAGATAGAAAGGTCAGGCAGTCATATATAAGAAAGAACCCAACTCTATACCTACTTTGTCTACTTTGACTTAAAGTGCTATTCTTAACAAAGAGACTCTTCCTATTTCCCAATTATGTAACAGAATGTGAATACTATTTCAAGGGTATGTAGTTAATCTAGTTATATAGTTAAAATTAGTAAACCTGGGCCCATATTTATACTCTGTTTGTGCTGAATTAGCATCATTTGTTTTACACTAATGCAGCACAAACTGAACTCCATATTTATATTCTGACACTAGACCCATCTAGCGTCAAAATATTGGAGTTAACATCATTTTTTGGATGTGTGAAACCTCCTTGCGTCAATGAGATGCAAGGTAGGCGTTCCCGTCCAAAAAATGACTATAAGCCCCTAACACCATATTTATCCACCCGGGCAAAAATGACGCACAGGTGGAAGGCGGACCCAAAAAATTATGTTTACTTAGATTTGCACCAAATTATAACATCTGGGACAGACCAGGCATTACAATGAGGCCCACACACCACTACTTAAGGAAAACACACAGAAGCAAAATTACAAATCAAAAAGAGAAGATGGAAGTGATACTGTTCCAGCTTGTGAGACGATGCAGAGGACAACAACAACAACAGTAACCACTGCCCCCACAACGCAGCCCACAAAGGCAACGCAGAAGGCAGGAGAGGGTATTCAGAAACAGGACAACCCTCCTTGGACTCAGGGAACAAGACATTATAAGGACATACAGACTCAACCGGCAAGCCATACTACACCTGCTGCACCACATTGAGCCACAAATCACAGCCAGCCTGCAGACCCCAAACAATATACCACCTGAGACAAAGCTGCTAGCTGTCCTGTACATGCTGGCAAGTTGATCATTCCAAACAACTGATGCCCTGGTTGTTGGTGTGTTACAGCCATCATTCTCTGTGTTCCTGCCAAAGGTGTTAGATGCAATAATCTCCCTGACACCCCACGACATCAGCTTCCCCAACACCCACAAAAAGCAGCAGGAGATAAAACAGGAATACTACCAATTTCATGGCTTCCCTCATGTGCTTGGTGCAATTGACTGCACCCATGTCCGAATTGTGCCACCTGCAGCAACGGAGCACTTACACTGGAATCACAAGCACACGCATTCCATTAATGTGCAGCCCATAGTGGACGACTGGGGACTATTCACAAACATTTTGGCCAAGTATCCTGGGAGTGTTCATGACACCTTCATATTCTGGCACAGCAGGATCAACAAACACTTCCAGGATGGACAATATGGAAATGGCCTACTTGTGGGTAAGCCAACAAACCTAGCAATATACACACAACACACCAACCCTGTAGGACACGCAAGACATACCCCATTCCAAAAACACATGGCCAGGGTATTACAGATGTGCATGTACCATGCTGCAGTACAGCACAATCAGTGCACACCACAAACACACACACCCACATGTATGTAACATAACCACAACTTGACAGGCACACCACATGAAGGACAAGTGTAGCTATGTACCCTTTGCCAATAGAAGAACTACACAAACCACTACAAGTGCCCACAGGTTGCCTACTACGTACACTTCACACACAGTACACCAAACAAAGAATAGCACAGCAATGTCACTGGCATAAACCATGCTCATGTTACATAAGTCTCATATATGCACAGATCACTCAAAGCATGCAGTGCAAGTCACTGCCAGAACAAACATCAAATGACAGACAACTGGTGCATATACCAACTACATCTCATCAACAGACACCTGACTTACCTGTAGTGTGCATATACATCTGCCTGACGCATTGGGTCACACACATAGGAATACTAAATGAATGCCCATCACATACCATGTGCCAGATTTGTGAGAAGTGGCAGCACACCTACTATAGTGCCACCTCACATGCACCACTTACTGACCCACAACACCATCATGTCAGTACCATAAACAATAAATGGCCAACCATGGGGCAGTTTCATTGTTAGACAGTGCAGATCATGGATGCCGTAGGGGTATTTAGGATATCACTGACCTTACATTCACTGTGCCAAGGGACACATTTGCTAAATAGCTGAGCTCCATCCTGTAACCTGCACTGTACATGTGTTGACAGTGTGAGTGGTAAATCATTTTTTGGAGGATAGGAGAGACCCTGGTAGTAACGTTGATCAATCTGAAACACACCCTTGGACACCTGATGACTGGCACAAACATCAGCTGCCACGCAGGATCCCTAAAGGACCTATGTAAGAGCCCCCAGTGCCATTGTCATGGCCTTCACTGTATGTATTAGTTTACAGATAACCATTCTTTCGTGACTTGAAGCCACATTGGAAATCGGCTACCCTCCCACGCAGCACTTAGCGTAGAAGAGGTGTGCAATGTGTGTTGCTGCAGGTCTGTAACCACAAGATACATAACATGATGATGCTGACTCAGATGTTGGTGTCACCTAAAACCTGAGGCAGTGCCAACAACAAACACCACCCTAGGGGTGCTGTTTGCAAGTTGCAATTAGGAAATATACTATGATTTGAACTCATCTGAATGTGCCATCCAGTACATGCTTGCATACTACTGCACACAAGAGCCTATTGACCATCATAACAGTGTATGTATAGGGAGGTATCCCTTCCTGCACAGATAGATCCACCTTCACAGGGCAGCTAGCCAAGCACCCTGGTGCAAGGATGGTAGTATAGGTGCACAGCTGCATATTAGCCACTGGTGCAGGGAACAGTAAAGGGTTGCCTAGTAACATGTTACACATGGTGCATTCCTGCACAGTCAAAATGTTGTAGCACAGTGCTGCCAATGTTGGAGCTGTGTTGTGCATTGTCACTCATTTAAATGGGCATACGTGTTGCACTTCATCTGTAATGACACATGTCAAAATGGCTGGGATGTCCAGGCTCTGTAGTGCTACCATGTTGCCACCACATATGACCCCATTGTTTTGTGAGATTGTGTCATGTTCCCTCTAGTGATAGCACACTGACACAAAGGTGCACTACACAACGCATGGTACATACATAATGATCATCAGTTAGCATTCCAAATCATATGTCCCAGGTCCTTGAGCCAATACTCAAGATTGTCATGTCCAACAACACAGTGATAAGAAAACTGTGCACATGGCAAGGAACTCACAACATACCACAAACACATATGAGTCACAACCAACTCAAAATAACAACAGCCATGCTACATGAGAAACCTGTTGCAAGCCTTAACAACGACTTACTCCTATTATCTTTTGCAGCGGATCCGGGTTATGGCATACAGCCATGAATTATGACACCATTTGCAAACCCAAGCACAGCAGCAGAGCGTGAATACAATGAGGGACATCAGAAGACGCGGAATATCGTGGAGAGGACATTTGGCATACTGAACCTGGACCTCACAAGAGGCAGCCTCCTATGTGCCCATCACATTGACTGTAAAATCATCCTGACATGTGCTATCCTGCGCAACATATATGTGAGGATGAATGTCCCCATGTATGACCAGGTTGATGACCTGCCTGAGGAGGTGGAGAATGGTGGTAAAGAAATGGAGGGAGAACAGCACAACACAGCTGCTGGGATATGCTGCAGACAGCACATAGTTGAGAACTGTTTCACTTAAGAACCACTTAAATCACCTTGTCAATTTTGTAAATACACACTTCACTCATACAACAAATCCTGCTTTGGTCTCTTCAATATCCACTAAATATACCATAGGATTGTGAGTCTAACCTCAGGGAGCATGTTACAAATACAAATCTGACAAGTACTGTTGCAAAATCATATGTGATGGGTAAGATTGTACTGCTACCATCACAAACATCACTAATAGCCTCATCACTGGTATGTGACAACTGAAGGGCACTATATATGGACCACAACATATATTTTACAACCACATTGGCAACTTGTTCATCAATAGCTCATCACACACAACTACACCATGTCCAAATAGGAAGTATGCAAGAGGCCCATCCATCAGGTAGTGGATGTCCAAAATTAGAATTTAGTAATGCTGGAAGAGAACACTGCCACAACTCAGTGTAAGAGTTGCAATGGCTGCATGGAACATGTGTGACAAGGGGGGACATCATTGGTAATAATGGTCATCATAATTTGCCCAGATATCACAAGCCACGGAAGAAGTTGGGCCTGCGCAGTACATCACTGGTAATCTGTCCTGCCACAGCCATGGGGCCCAATCCTGACACAAGGTACACATGACCTCACACATTGCACGGACACACCCGTGGAATGCTCTTCAGTATGGATGAAAACATATGCAGCTAGGGCTGCAGGTCCACCGCACAAAACCAAAGCCATTGGTAAATGCTGTGAGTTAAATCACACTTTTGCGATCAAAACATAATCTAGATGGAATGTAGGCAGAGTGTGTCATACCCAGTATGTACCAAAGATGTACACATGTCAGATACATATGTAGGCTACACACAAGTCTCCATAAACTCCAAATCTACGTACGGAGACAGTTGTCCGGTAACATTTCCTAGGTAGCATTGGTTCACCCATCATCAACAATGCTTGAGCTGTGTATGTAGTTTTAAATACTATGCTCTGTATGACAACATCACACTTCTCATACAAAAACACAATACAGAATCACAAACCAGAACTATTGCATTGTACTGACTGCCAAACATGTGTGGATACGCTGTTGTCACACATGCATATTTATGCACAACGTGCAACTATTTGCATGCTGTTGACTCTGTAACACACATTGGTGGAAAAGACCAATCACACCCTCATCACATTTTTGTATGGACTACCACATGTGGCCATACCTAATATGCCACACCAAAGTACAGCCCATGTCATATGCATGTTGATTCAGGGTGTGTTAGACTTTTCATCCTTGGCGTGGTCTCCCTTAACATTTTGCCTCTGTTTCACAGGTTGTTGATGTGTGCTGGACTCTGCTTTTGCTGTTTTTGTTACTATGGGCACTTTACCACTGCTAACCAGTGCTAAAGTGCAAGGGTTCCTTTACAAAATGTGTATGAAATTGGCTTATCCATTATTGGCATATTTGATTTACTAGTAAATCCCTAGTAAAGTGCACTAGAGGTGCCCAGGACCTGTAAACCAAATGCTACCAGTGGGCCTGCAGCACTAGTTATGCCACCCACATAAGTAGCTCTGTAATCATGTCTCAGACCTGCCATTGCAGTGTCGGTATGTGCAGTTTTAACTGTCAATTCGACTTGGCAAGTGTACCCACTTGCCAGTACTAAACCTTCCCTTTTCTTACATGTCAGCCACCCCTTAGGTAGGCCCTAGGTATCCCCAAGGGCAGCGTGCAGTGTTTGGTTAAGGTAGGACATATAGGCCCTCATTACAACCATGGCGGCCGGTGTTAAAGGGGCGGTAAGACCGCCAACAGGCCTACGGTAAAAAAATGGAATTATGACCATGGCGGAAACCGCCAACAGAGACAGCCACTTTAACACTCCGACCGCCAAGGCGGTACAAATGTCACCGCCAACAGACAGGCGGAAGACAATGTACCGCCCACACCATTATAAGAAGCCAATCCGACACCTTTTCCGGGGCGGATTCAACACAAACAAAAACACGGCGGAAACAGGACTTGGAAGGGAAAACTCTCACCTCTACACTCCCCACGAGGAACCAGGATGCCATGGAGCCAGAACTAAAAATTATCCCTGCAATAGACTTCCTGCTCCTCTACCAGGAGCACGACCGATGGCGGTGACGACCACGGTGAGTCTGCACCTACGACACAGGGGAGGGGAGGGAAAAGAGAGTGACACACACATGCAACACCCCCACCCTCACACACAACACACACACCAATACATGCTGAAACATTACATTTCCCACACCCCCATCCCCCTAGAAGAACGCAAGGACAAAAGGAAATGAGTTGAACGATTGTAATCATGAAAAATCCATTACTCAAAAATATATATACACTATTAACAAATATGTACACCAAGAATTCAAGTCCATGTACTGCACCTACATAGTCCGTGGATCACTGGGCCCAAAATGCATGGGAGAGGCCCACACTCAATACCCGATCCAAACGGAGAGAACACTGCAGGGGCATCAGATTTAAAAAAACAGGCACCTCAGGGGGAAGGAAAGGGGGGGCACCTCAGCCGGATGAGGTGATGCCAGCTCCACGAGGGGGCTCCATGCCCATAGATGTATCCTGGGGAGTTGAAAGCCACAGTCTCACAAGTCTCTCCAGTGGGTGGTTTGCCCACTGCTTTATCCTGGGGAGTGCAAAGCTACAGTCTCACAAGTCTCTCCAGTGGGTGGTTTGCCCACTGCTTTATCCTGGGGAGTGCAATGCCACAGTCTCTCATGTCTCTCCAGTGGGTGGTTTGCCCACTGCTTTATCCTGGGGAGTGCAAAGCCGCAGTCTCACAAGTCTCTCCAGTGGGTGGTTTGCCCATTGATTTATCCAGGGGAGTACAAAGCCACAGTCTCACAAGTCTATCCAGTGGGTGGTTTGCCCACTGCTTTATCCTCGGGAGCGCAAAGCCACAGTCTCTCAAGTGGATAACAGGCTCCACTGGTTCTGGAGGGGGCTTTGTGCCCAGAGTGCTTCATCCTGCCAAGGACAGAGGTAGTGGATGCCTTTCTCCACTGGTTCTGGAGGGGGCTTTGTGCCCAGAGTGCTTCATCCTGCAAAGGACAGAGGTAGTGGATGCCTTTCTCCACTGGTTCTGGAGGGGGCTTTGTGCCCAGAGTGCTTCATCCTGCCAAGGACAGAGGTAGTGGATCTGACACTCCACTGACGGTGGGGAAACATGGAAGCTGTCCAGGCCCCTGGAACTGACCACCAGCCTCGTACGAATGACCACTGGGGATGACAGCCATGTCTGCGGTGGTGCCACTGGCACAGGATGTGGTGTGGCCACTGGCGGTGCTGGCGGTGGGCTCAGAAACAGCGGTGCTTGCGGCACTCATTGGGCAGCAGTGCTGGTGGGGGTCTCACTGAGCGTGCTGCTGGTGGCGGTGTCCTGAGTGGCGGTGCTGGTGGGGGGCCCACTGAGCTTGCTGCTGGCAGTGATGTCCTGAGCGGTGGCGCTGGTGGAGGACTCACTGAGCTTGCTGCTGGTGGCGGTGTCCTGAACGGCGGTGCTGGTGGTGGCCTCACTGAGCTTGCTGCTGGCGGCGGTGTCCTGAGCGGCGGTGCCCGTGGCGGCGGTGCATGTGGCGGTGCCAGTGGCGGTCTTGTCCGCCGTGCAGGTTGGCGGCGACTTCCCTTTCTTTCTCTGGCCCTTCCCCACTTTGGATGGTGGCGCAGCTGTCTTGCCACTCCCAACTGTTGTCCTGGCTGAGCCTTTGGTGGCAGGTGTTTTGGCCTTCTCCCTCCGGGCTGTGGGCAATTTCTTTTGTTTTGGAGGTGGGGGATTGTCCTTGGCCTCGCTCCCTGGGACACTGGCTGCCCTGCTGCTTGGCGCACTCCAGAAGCCGGTTACTGCTGGCACCACTGTTCCCGGTGATGTGGTGGCTGAGATGCTGGGTTGGGACCTGGAAAGGTGGGCCCTAGGGACGGAAGGGGTGGGGGAGGTGAAGGGAAGAGATCAAGGTTTGACAGAAAAAGTTTTTTAGACACACTGGGACAGGTAGATGGAGGGGGTTTGGGAGTGGAGGAAGGGGTAGTGGTTGTAGGAGGTGTTCGTTTGCTGACTTTGGGTGAAGGTGCATGGGCTGGAGGCTGTCGTGAGGTGGATGGCTGTTGGGTGGGTGTGTGACTGCGTTTGTGTAGTTTGGGAGGAGGACTCACAGACACACAGGGAGAGGACACAGGGGATGTGTGAATGGTGGTGGGGGTGGTGAGTGCACATGAGCAGTGTGTGGTGATGGGCGTGCTTGTGATGGACGTAGTGGCTGAAGATGTAGTGCATGCAGGTGTGACTGGAGACGTGACAGGGAGGGAGGAGGGAGATGTGGAGGAGGAGGACACAGTGGAGGCCGTGGATGTTGGTATGTGTGCATGGGTATGATGCTTGTGTGAGTGCCTGTGGGATGTGTGGTGCTTATGTTTGCCAGAGCTACCCTTGTGTGTTGAGGCGTGTGCATGCTGGTCTGATGGTGTGCTTGGGATAGGCAGAGGTACAGGGGATTGGGTCCGGGTGAAGATAGTTGGAGGGGGAGGTTGGACACAGGGACAGTGGCTGCCATCAGTGCTGAGGCCAGAGTCTGAAATGCTCACTGTTGGGCTACCTGGCCAGAATGAATGCCCTCCAGGTAAGCATTTGTCTGTTGCAACTGCCTCTCTACACCCTGGATAGCATTCAGAAAGGTAGACTGCCCAACAGTGAGGGATCTAAGGAGGTCAATGGCCTCCTCACTGAGGGCAGCAGGGCTGACTGGGGCAGGGCCTGAGGTGCCTGGGGCGAAGGAGATGCCCATCCTCCTGGGTGAGCGGCCACGGGGCACACTCTGAGGGGCTGCTGGGAGGGTGGGGCTGGTAGGGGGGGTGGCGGATGTACCTGTAGATGCGGTGGGCACAGAGGGGCCTGCCACCACAAGGGAGCTCCCATCAGAGGAGGAGTCGGTGTCGCTGGTCTCAGCTCCTGTCCCCGCCGTGGAGCTCCCCTCTCCCTCCGTCCCACTGGTGAATTCTGAGTCCGTAGTCTCGCCCTCCAGGGCCATGTGGGATGCAGCTCCCTCCTGCTCCAGTGGCACAGCTCCTCCGCCTGATGATGCTAATGCACACAAGAACAGGGAGACCACAAAGAGGGGTGGAAAGAAAGTAGAAAGACATGTTCAGTGCATGCAATACCGCTACCTTTGCGGACACTACAGACACAGCAGCCCTCTGCACTACGCCATGCACTTTGAGTTCCCTAATTGATAACAGGGACATGGGTTACAAGGCCTATGCCCGATTGCTGCACACATGCAAATCACAGGAGCCTGACTAGGTGGGGCTGGGGTGCCACTGAGCCTGCCTCACAAAGGGTCCTTGCCTACAAGGCTTGCCCTAGCCTAGGGGAACCCACAGCCCACCTCCCCCACCCAGACACCTCTAATGCATGCTGAATCAGATGGATGCAAGTGTACTCACCCCCTTGTGGCTGCTGCGATGCCCTCAAGCGCCCATCCAACTCCGGATACGCCACTGCCAGGATCTGGAACATCAGGGGGGTCATGGTGCGATGGGCACCCCCTCCCACGTTGGGAGGCTATCCCCAGCTGGGCCACCGCCGTCTTCTTGCTCCAGCTGCGAATGTCCTCCCATCTTTTCCAGCAGTGGGTGCTCTGTCTGTGGTGGACCCCCAGGGCCCGGACGTCCTTGGCGATGGCACGCCAAATATCCTTCTTCTGGTAGGCGCTGACCTACAGGAATAGTACAGGGGAAAAGGAAAAACAATAACCGTACGGACCGTCACAGTCATTGGCCCACGTTCCCACCCTTGTCCTGACGCACATCCACTCACCGTCGTTTCATGCACGCCTCATTCCCCCCGCACATCTCCCATCCGCACCACTCCAAACAGGCATTGCCCATACAGTATGCTCACAGTGTACTCACCTGTTTCTCTGGAGGACCGTAGAGTAGCGTGTACTGGGGGGGGACCCCATCCACTACTTTCTCCATCTCCTCCGATGTGAAGGCTGGGGCCCTTTCCCCAGACAATTGAGCCATTGTCGCTTCCAGACTGTGGTCACAGCAGCACTTGCAGTGTAGGTCCTCTCCTGTCGAAGATCAGGTATCAAGTGAGTGAACAGAGAGGAAATGGTGGTCACGTCTGCTGCGGTGCATACCGTCACTGCCGTTGTACATCGCCATTGGCTCCTGGGACACATAGGGTCCAATGTTAACCAATGCAGGATTGCGCCGCGGTCTTTGACCGCCTACCGCGAGGGTGTACAATGCCAGCGCAGTTACCTCATATCCCCTTGTCCCACATTACAGGTCAGGCAGCCGCCATTTCAGGGGGCCACATGGCATTAATTTTAAATGCGTCACACATATATAGGCCTTGCATACACACTAAGACAGGCACATAGCGGATTGACAAATGTGTGCAATAAAGTTGTTTATTTCGTGCCTCGGTGTTGGCTGACCCTCTGATCGCTGTTGTCATCCATAGAGCACGTCCGCTGCGGCAGGTGAGGAGATGGCGGGATCCTCCAGTGTACAGACCGCTGGTAGACCTGTCGACAATGGAAGAACGACATGTAATAGTCACCTACAGACTTGATCGTGCCACAATCCTGGAACTGTGTGCCCTGTTGGAGATGTCAGCTATCCGCCATCCAACAGGAATGCCCCCTCTAGTGCAGGTTTTGTCAGTACTCCATTTCCTGGCAAGTGGGTCCTTTCAAACAACAGTGGCCATTGCATCAGGCATGTCCCAGTCAATGTTCTCTAACGTGTTGTCCAGAGTGTTGTCTGCCCTGCTGAAACACATGCGCAGCTTCATCGTTTTCCCTCAGGTGGAGGATTTGCCTACAGTGAAAGGTGACTTCTATGCCCTGGGACATATCCCCAACATCATAGGTGCCATTGATGGGGCACATGTGGCCTTGGTCCCACCCTGAACGAGTGAACAGGTGTACAGAAACCGGAAGAGTTACCATTCAATGAATGTGCATATGGTGTGTTTGGCCGACCAGTACATCTCCCATGTGAACGCCAAGTTTCCTGGCTCAGTGCATGACGCTTACATTCTTAGGAATAGCAGCATCCCTTATGTGATGGGGCAACTCCAGAGGCACCGTGTGTGTCTATTAGGTGAGGACATGGACCCTATACAGTGTGAATAGTTGTCTGGGGTTGCCCCTAAGGGTTAGTGTGTGTCTAACATTTGTCCCTCGACATTTGCAGATGACTCTGGCTACCCCAACCTGTCATGGCTACTGACCCCTGTGAGGAATCCCTGGACAAGGGCAGAGGAACGCTACAATGAGGCACATGGGCGAACTAGGAGGGTTATAGAGAGGACCTTCGGCCTCCTGAAGGCCAGGTTCAGGTGCATCCATATGACAAGTGGTTCCCTATACTACTCACCAAAGAAGGTGTGCCAGATCATCGTGGACTGCTGTATGCTGCACAACTTGGCTTTGCGACACCAGGTGCCTTTTCTGCAGGAGGATGGTCCTGAAGGAGGTGTTGTGGAAGTTGTGGAGCCTATGGACAGTGAAGAAGAGGTGGCAGAAGAAGAGGACATAGACAACAGAAAGAACGTGATCCATTAATACTTCCAGTGAGACACAGGTAAGAAGACATCACTGCCTCCTACATCTGATAAAATTCTTCGACCTCTGATCTGTCTGTCACTTTCACCCAGTGTATGGACCCTGATTTGTCACTATCCCTTTCGATTTCACAGATGTGGGTCCCACTGTGTGACCTCTGCTATGTTACCTCATGGATTAGAGCTGTGTGGCATAGGTATGTTGACAATACAATGGACATTGCTATTTCCCTCATTTATTGCAAATATACAATTGTGAAAGCACAGACTGACTCCAGATTGTTTTGTGATTTAAGGGTGTTTATTTAAGTGCTAAATAGTGGAGGGAGTTGTAAAATGGTCAGGGTTGATAGTGGAGGAATGTCCATGGCAGAGTCCAGTCAATAAGTCTCACAGGTGCATTGTCCAAAGGGGCATAGGAAGTGGAGCTAGGGCAGTTTAAGGATGGACAGGGTGACAAAGTGGGACAGAAGGATGACATTCAGGGTGGTCTCATTTCTTGGCGGGGGTCTTGGCATTGTTCTCTGTCTTTGTCCTGGATCTCAGGGACCGCTTGCGGGGTGGTTCTCCATCTGCAGCGGGTGGGGTGCAGGTGTTGTGGTCCTGTGGCGGTGCCTCCCGTCCACTAGCGCCGGCGGAGGTGGTCGGCAGTTCATCGTCCAGGCTAGTGTCAGGGGCCCTTTGTTGTGCCACAGTGTCCCTCCTGGTGTTCACGAGGTCCTTCAGCACCCGTACAATTGTGCCCAAGGTAGTATTGATGGATTTGAGTCCCTCCCTAAACCCCAAATACTGTTCCTCCTGCAGCCGCTGGGTCTCCTGAACCTTGGCCAGTACAGTTGCCATCGTCTCCTGGGAATGATGGTAGGCTCCCATGATGCGTGTGCCTCTGTATGCTGGTGTTGTCTTTGCTTTGCTGTCTCTCTGGCCTTCTTCAAAATTTTTGGTAGTAAGGCTTTGTGGTTAATTTGGGTGTGTGTTTTATATTGTATTGGGTGTGTCGGAGTGGTGTGTGTATGTGTATCAGGTGTGTGTATTTGGAATTGTCCAATGTGGTAGTGTTTTGTAAATGTGTGTGTATTTTGAGCGCAGGGTGTGTACCGCCAATGGAATACCGCAGGTGATAGACCACCGCGTGGATTAGTGGGTCGTGATAGTATGGGCGTATTCCTGTTGGCGTGACGGTGGAGGTTTTGTTATCACCAGTTTATCACTGACCTTTGGTGTGGCGGACTTGTGTGGGTGTCTAGATTTTGTCGGATTCTGAGCTGTGGGTCGTAATAGCTGTGGCGGAATTCCGCAGCTGCGGCGGTGTGTTCGCAGTCTTCTGCACGGCGGTAAGCGGGATTTACCGCCAATGTTGTAATGAGGGCCATAGTAATGTGTTTTATATGTCCTAACAGTAAAATATTGCTAAATTCATTTTTCACTGTTGCAAGGCCTGTCTCTCTCATAGGTTAACATGGGGGCTACCTTTAAATCTGATTAAAGTGTAGATTCCCTTTGGGAGCGGATGGACATGTGGAGTTTGGGGTCTCTGAGCTCACAATTTAAAAATACATCTTTTAGTGAAGTTGATTTTAAGATTGTGTGTTTGAAAATGCCACTTTTAGAAAGTGAGCCTTGTCTTGCTTATACCATTTCTGTTTGTGGATTCCCTGTCTGGGTCAGTTTGATAGTTGGGCTGGTTGCACCTCACACTAAACAGTGACACAAAGGAAGCTGGAGTGTAGTCTGCATTTCCTGATGAGCCATCTGTGCTAGGAGGGAGGGGAGGAGTGGTCACTTACACTTGAAAGGGCTGTGCCTATCCTCACACAATTCAGTCTCCAACCTCCTGGTGAGTGGCTGGGGCCTGGCCTGGGCAAGGCATGATTTCACATTCAAAAGATACTTTACTTTGAAGTAGGCCTAATTCAAAGGAGAAATTGGGTAGAAGAAGGGCACCCAAAACCACAAACTTTAGAACACTTCTGGAAACCAAGAGGAACCTCTGCCTGGAGAAGAGCTGAAGAGCTGAGGAAGAAGACCTGCCCTGCCTGGTCTTTGTGGAGATATCCTGCAGTTGATGCTTCTGCTAGAGTAAGAGTGCAAAGACTGGACATTGTGTGCCTTCCATCTTGTGAAGATCTCCACGGGCTTGATTTAAAGCTTGCCTCCTGTTGTTTGAAGTCTCAGGGACAGCAAAGACTTCTCTCTGCCAGCACCTGGAGTCTCTGGAAAGACTCCTACTCTGCCCTGTAGTTCCCATCCAGTTCCTGGGACCCTGAAAGGAGGAGCTGGCAGCCTAAGAGGAAGAAATCCACCTACGGAGCGCTGTGCGGGGAAAAGATCAATGCAATTCCAATCTGCGGCAGCCAAATCGACGAGCCACCAGCTTCACAGCTGAAAATCGACACTCGTCTGTAACGTGACCAAAGAATCAACGCACGGAGCTGGAGAAATGATGTGCGGCATCACTGACGGAGGCTGGTGAGATTGCAACCCGCGCTGCGTGGTTTTCGGATCATTATGCGGCTGGATTTCTGACTCAAACACCGCTGGGCATGTAAAAACAATGCAAGGCTTGCCCGGACCCGAGAGTGCTGACTGGATGGACGCATCGCTCTCCTGTGGGGAGAAGAAATGACATGCCCGACCCGACGAAAAGAGAAACAATGCAATATCTCACTCGTGAGTGGCATCACAAGCCCTTTTTGATGCACACTCCCCCGTGCAGGGTTATTTTTGATGCACCCAAGGTATATTTTCACGCTAACAGTGTTAGTGTGTGTTTAAAACTACATGAAGACTCTTTTTGCTTTTTAATTGATAACTTGACTGGTGTATTGTGGATTTTTGTCATTTTGGTCTTGTTTTGTTTAGATTAATATTTTCTATTTTTCTAAACCTGTGTTGTGTAATTTTGTAGTGTTTTCATTAAGTTACTGTGTGTGTTGGTACAAATACTTTACACCTAGCGCTCTGAAGTTAAGCCTACTGCTCGTGCCAAGCTACCCAGGGGGTAAGCAGGGGTTATCTGAGGGTGATTCTCTTTTACCCTGACTAGAGGGAGAGTCCTTGCTTGGACAGGGGGTAACCTGACTGGCAACCAAAGACCCCATTTCTAACAGGGTGCATCTAATGACAATGGGAAAAAAACACGCAAATAGGAATTGAGTAAAAAAAAATGGCACAAATGCGTCTAAAACATCCTCGAATGCAAAGAAAATGACACATGGGCCTTTAGCGTGAATTCCTCCTTCGCACTCCTCTCAATGCTGATTTTTAAATCAACACATATCGGTCATGCGTCAATATAAATGACGCACGTGGATTATGCGTCTAAAAACCCACAAAAATGTCAAATGTGTCATATAAACACACGCATAACTGACAACGTGACGCACGGGGACAGGAAGTGATGTAATAGGAAATCCTGTCTACAAGCATGGTACAGTGGGTGTAGTTACACTTTCTCTTTACAGTCTGTGCCTTTTTGACTGTGTGGTTGTGTTTTGGAGCTGATGGTTGTGTCTCGTTTGCATTTTGTATCTTGTAGAGTTCCTCCTGTCATTTTTTGTTAAATATAGTCTGCTTTTTGTCCCAGTGTTTGTGAATTTGTGTGTTTTTTGTGTATATTTGTATTTGTACTGTGGGGTGTCTGTCAGGGTTAATTAATCATTTGGAATCATTGGAATTAGTTAGTGGGCTTAAATTTCCATTAATTCTTATTTTTTCTACGTAGATGGGGTCAACCTATACCGTTAACACCATATCTGGTAGGGGGAGGTTGACCAGGATGGGAAAAGATGAGTTGGGGGATTTGTGTGGCTGGTAGCCCACTCCTTCTGATGACGCTGGATATGGGGGCTGGATTATCCAAGGCTACCGGACCGAGGCCAGGCGGCTGCGCTAGTCTAGACATGGAGTTCACATGTCCAACCATGAATCCACTGCAGGTCAGATGTCTGGTGAGTCAAGCACAACCATCACAAAGTCACACATATCAGGGGCCATGGCGACACCTGTTCCCCGGCATAGTGTCATGTATGGGATGCCAAGGCACCGCCAGACTCCCATTTTTCCCTGTATTGTGCCAAGTTGGGCAATGCATGTATAGCGCAACTTTGTCATCATGTCACGCACATGATCCCTGCCATTATGTCAGCAAAGGGGGCTTACCCGCCTTAGGGAGCAATGTAGATGGGGAATTTGATACCATCAGAATACTTTGCCACATCAGTCATGGATTACTCAGTGCATGATCATTGCATACATAAAATTGAGCTGCATGTCTATCACAAACTGCCTCTGGGTGCCTTGTAGGACAAGCTTGAGTACCTGAGTCAAATGTCTTGCAAAGCACCAGGGTAGTGTCGTGTATTTACTGCACAACTACCACTTATACCATGTAGTTCCATCTTTTATAGATTGCCCACATATGGTTGTTGCAGGGTGTAGCACTACATGAGTCTCTGGGTAAGTGTACAGATGTGTGTCTCTCACTCACCTGAGTGTCTATGTCATTGTGTGATCGTATTGGTGTGTTTATTGCACTTTTTTACACTAGGATAACTAACTCACTCCTCTCAAATAGTACACACTGAAATTTGTTGTCCACTATTAGTGACTGTGATATGACACTAAGCATGGTTTTCCATTCATATCCTGCAGGTGGACCTGCCCCTTACAGGATCAGCGAAGTGGTGTGATTTTAGGACAAAGATATATCCAGTAAGTGTGATAATGTGTGTCCTGTGAAGTAATCCAGGGTTTGGTGTGAGTGAGTCATGTGTGTTGCATACAATGCTAGATGTGATAAGCTGTCCAATGATCAGATATCAAAGTAGGCAGGATGGTGACATTGTGTCCCATTGAAAGGATCTCCATGTACCACCAGAGGGTCCCATCTTGTGAGGCTCGTGGTGCTCAATGGCCAGCATCATGTAAACAAGGTGATGACAAGCCACATATAGGGCCATATGTGACTAAGAATGACAGAGTGCAACGATGTGAGAATATTGGCAGTGGGGCACTCCATCATTCTCATAACACAGGGATGCGCCTTTTGGAACCCAATTTGGTGCATCCCTGTATTGTCATGAAGATGGAGGACTGGGCTGGCAATTTTCCCCCAGCATGGCGCTCTGTATCTTGCACTCCATGTATGTAACACTTATGTGGAATGTAATTGGCTTGCATGCAGGTCAAGGCCAAACGTGTGCTGGCATGGAAATGGGTGTGTAAGGAATTGTATTGGCAGATCAGGTATTGATAGATGCCTACACCTGGACACATGAATGTAGATGTGATAGATACATGGATATCAGCTTTCTAGTTGTGAGCCCTCCTAACATATGGTCCACTCCCTGACTCCATGTATGAGTGGGCATACCTTGGTGGATGTCCAGGACAGTTGAGATGATGGATTGCATAGCACCCCCCCCCCCTTTGGCACAGGGGGAGAGGAATACCAAAAGTGTAGGTAGATGTGATGCTCACAGTGTAGGTGACAGTCATATTGATCAGGCTTGCATGTGTACCTATCAGCACTGACCCCTTATGGTTACCAACATCATCCCATCCTCCTAATAACATGTTGAAGTTACTGGTGATGGTATGGTTGAAAATTGACACAGATGATGAGGAAGTTTGGGACTTATCAGTGTGAAGTTTGTGCTGCCTTTGCATTATTACATATTACACAAAAGCAATACACACCCCCTTGTGTTTGGTTCATGTTCTTGTTTTGCAATGCTCTGGTGTCAATGAAATGATGCTAAGGCAGCTTTGTCGTTATATTTATCAGGGCCAATGTCTTTTTTTTATGCAAGTTGGAGTGCATGTGTAAGTAGTTGTAGAAGTGTAAGCTAATGATCTGTACATACTCCACACAATGCTGACACTGATGGTTGCCTGTCTTCATCTAACAGCTGCCAACATGACCAATGAGGAACTGCATGTGTTTCAAAGAAGGGCAGTCTGCTACCGCAATCCTGGCAGTGGAATCTGGGTTCTGGAGAATGGCTCGCCGCTACCGTGCTGAAAAGTGAATGGTGGAATGGCGGGCATTCATACAAGGGGGCCCCACACTTGCACAGACCACACAGAAGAGACCCAGCTCCACAGCAGTGCAGAGGGGCACAGCTGCCACCACGTCAACACCCACAACTGCAACAGCTTCGACCTCAGTGAAACAGCCCACATTCCCTGCTGCCATAGACCCTAAAATGATGCAGGATCTGCAGAGGGATGTTTCCCTCCTGTTGCAATGGTTGGACAGTTTGGAGAAGGAGGTGGCTGACAACACAAAGAGACTTAATTATATTGATAAAACCTTGAAGAAGGCCAAACTTTGAGTTTCATCAGAATTGTAAGCTCCAAGTTCTGTCTCCTCCCTCCTCATTTTTATTCATGTTTTATAGTAGGTTTTAGGCAGTTAGTGTTAGGTTAGTTTAGGTATGTAGTTTAGATAGGATAAGTGGATTTGGGGGTAGGTATTTTACTTCTTATGTGTTAATTGGTGGGTGGGTGGGAAGTCCTATTGGGGTATATATGTGTGTAAAAAATGTTTTCTAAAGAAAAATACAAAAATATATATATTTGTTTAGATTTAGTTAGAATATGTGTAGTACAAGTATATGTTGTCCTGCATTTGTCTCGTAACTTAACAGGGGTCGGGGGGGACAATGTTGATAGTGTGGTGTTAAATGTGTTAGTTAAGTTTAGCATAGGGTAGTTAGCTTTAGTTGTTGGTTAAGTACAGTTAGAATAAGTTAGTTTAGGTTAGGGTAAGTTTTAATAATTTTAAGTTCAGTTTATTACTTAATAATAATGTTTTCCTTACTCCTATACATTTTGTGTGCAATGATAGTGTCTCAGGGTCTTCCCATGAGTGCACAGTGCAAATTTTGTGTTGGCCTTGGGATTCCGTCCTGCCTCCAAATACCTCTCTTGACATGTGCATCACCTAGTGACAACTGATCTGTCACATTGGCAGTAACAACACATCTAATTGTCCATGCATCTGCCATCCAATGTACCCACCACTCAAGGTAACTATGTTAACTTTGTATTGGGCAGGTGGTGTGATAATTCAGCAATGAGACAGAGAGGCGAGACAACAGTGCACATAGGAGGACCCGAAATATTATAGAGAGGACCTTTGGACTGTTGAAGACAAGATTCAGATACCTCCACAGAAGTGGAGGTGCCCTCCAGTATGCCCCAATAACAGCATTCAAGATCCTTGGTGCATGCGCTATACTGCACAACATTGCCACCAGACGTGGGCTACCTCTCACCCCGGAAGACCCAGATTCGGAGGATGACGAGCAAGAGCAACCACATCGCCATCATGGGGATAGAAGCATTGCAAATCAAGGCAGACAGAGACGGGACCACATTGCAAACCAGTACTTTGGAAGGTACGTGGTAACTGTCACCACACACACAAATGTCACACACAAAGAGTCCAGGTGTGAAGTGGAACAAACAAGAACTTTAAAGATGTGAACCAATAAACTATTTACAGTAACTACTGATCAGGGGCTGTAAAAGTCCACCTGCTATGAGGACACATTAACCTCATGTGCCTCCAGTCTATGTCAGTGCGTAGCTCACACCCTACGCAGTGTCCGCCCAGCATGGCTTGTTCCTGGAGTGTCTGCAGTGCCCTTCTGTGCGCTTCCACTACGCAACACCCTGGTGTAGGTGGCTGAAGCACTGCTTATGGTAGAGCCCTCCTCACTGTCTTGCGGCGTATCTGCCACGCCCCTAGCCACCTGTCGTGCCTCCATCAGGTCGACTGCGTGGCTAATGCGTCCCAGCCCACGTGCCACATCGCTGGCAAAGTGGCCCATGTCCACCTGTAGGCTGACTGTGCGGCGTGACAGCCAGTGGTGTTTACAGCCAGCCGGACGATGGAGGCAGCCATGCGGTCCAGGCAGTGGATGAGCTACCGGTCACGGCGCCTTGCACCCTCTCTCTCGGTGACAAGTTCAGCCACCAGTTGTCTTATTGAGAGCGCAAGGTCACCAACATTGCTGTTTAGATGTTGCAGCTCAGTGTGGACCTGTTGCAGCCCTGTGGTCTGGTTGCGTTCCATGCGCCTCATGGCCCCTGCAATAATTCTAATTTCCCTTGTCTGCCGGCGCTGACCATGGAGGAGTGCAGCCTCGGCGGCGGACATGGAGGCGTCCCCTACTTCACTCTGTGGCACTGGAGGGACATTGAGACGTCACCTGCGACGCAGTGGTGGTTCTGTGTCCTGTACGCTGGCACTGTGGCTGGGACCGGGTGCTGCCTCACTCTCCAGTATGGCCACTGGTGCATCTGGAGGGGACTGTGGTTGGGTGGTGCAGGTCCCTGTGGTGGCTGCTCCTGGGTCCTGTGCTGGCTGGTGGCAGACCTGTGGCCCGTGGACGGTGTGGCTGGAGGTGGTGTCGTGTGGGAGACCTGTGGGACATAGGGAACACACTGTCAGTATCTACCATCTGTTACATGCTTCCTAATAAACTGTTGCCTATCAGCTGCCTACTTGACTACATTGCCCATAATGCACCATGCAGGTGGTTGCTACTCTGAAATGGAGCTATTTTGGTTGTGCATGCTGCTGTGTACTAGGTGGGTGGGGGTATGGCAGAGATGGGTGTACATGCATGTCTCATGGTACTCACTGGTTGATGGTCATGGTGCTGACGTGTCCAGCTCTCCAATCCCGGACACTGCCTCTGGCTCCAGGGTCTCCTCCACTCTTTCCTCCAAGGGTGTGGGTGGTGGTATGGTAGATGGTCCTCCTCCAGTGCCCCTCATCTCCCGGAGACGCTCTGCCACCCTCTCCTTGGTCCGGGAGCGCAGGTCATACCACCTTTTCTTTAGTTCCTCAATACTCCTGTGGCTCACACCCATTGAGTTTACTTCGTCCTGGATTTCACTCCAAATCCTCCTTTTTAACTGCTCTGGCACACTGAGGGCTGCTCTCCCAAAGAGTTGTTTGTGGTGCTGGCAGCATTCCTCTGTCAGCACCTCCAGTTCTTTCTCTGCAAATTTGAGCTTTCTCTTCCTGGGTGTTTCTGCCATTGTAGCTGCTGTTCCTCCTGTTGGCTGTTCAGCAGTTGAAAATGGGTGTGGTCCTCCCTCCTCCCAGGTGGATTAGTAAACTTCCTGGCTGTGATGTCATCATCAAGAGCCAGGAAGTGTTTTCCAGAGTGTTCTGCTGCGCCTGCATTCAATTTGCGGCACAGTCGCAATTTGCAACACCCACTCGCAATTTGCGTGTTCGTTTTTAGCGCGGTCGCAAAAAGCGACCTCGCAAACAGCGGACTCGTTATCTGCGGTGCGACTTCATTTGCGAGTCGCAAAATGAAGTCGCTTTTTCTTGTTGGATACCATTTTGCGAGTCCGAAATTGCGAGTCGCAACGACTCGCAATTTCCGACTCGCAATTTTTTTGCTACCTACATCTGGCCCCTAGTGTGTAGATATGTGCCCCCATATTCCTGCACTCGTGTACTGACACTCTGTGACAAATGACATGATTACACACATCACAATTCCTAAGCATAGTAGATGTGTCACAATACACATAGACAAGATGTTTGTATAGGAGGTGTTTATTTACAAGTGTCTTAGTGCAATATATACAATGTCCAAATCAGTGACTCCATTTGTGAAATCCATACCATTGGGATACAACACAAGTCCAGGGTTCAGGGACATGTCATGAGGTGAAGTGTCGTTCAGTGCAGAGGAACATGAATTGCCAATTGGAAAATGAGAGACAATTATAGTCCCTAGCAGAAAGGCCAACAGTGTGTCGGTGAAGAGTACACAAAACCAACTGTACTAACACTGGCATGATCTCAAGCACAGGACAAAGAAAAACACTGGGCATGTCGCATGGGCTGGTGCTACTCGGAACTCTTACAGGTGACGATGATCTGTTCCACATGTTTATCCTCCGATGTGTGTGGTGTCTTCTCTGCCCTTGATGGTGGTGGTGCAGAGGTAAAGGGGGCCACACACACTTCAGTGGTTGGAGATGTGGAAACCAAATTCCCAGCAGCTGCCATCTGTGGTACAACATATAACATCAACGCAGCAAGGAGGAGCTATGGATTTTTTAGGATAGCAGCAACATCCCTGTGGTAGGCAGCCATGTCTGCCCTGAGGGAGGCCACTTCCCGGTGCATGGAGTCCAGCTTGTTCTCAATCATGTTGCCACCAGTTTGGGAGGGCAGTTGTTGTGGCCTCTCCCTCATGGCAGTAGCTATGTCCCTCAGACACTGCTGGACTCCATGCATTGGGGAGTGTGTGCCTCGTTTGGCTGCAGTCTGTTCATTGGCGTAACAAGGCACATGCAGACACACGCTAAGCTGGCTGCCATTGTCTGCATCCCCACCCTCTCCTCCTTGGCCAGCTCAAGCTGCACTCCTACCACTGCCCTCTGAAAGCTGGTCCCTGGGTCCTCAGAGTCCTCAGCTGTGTCCGTGCTGGCAGGTTGTTCTATTGCAGTGATGGGTGGAGCATCTGTGATGGCTGCTACATAATTACTCCTCCTTGTGACTGGAGGTGGTGTCTGGGGGGATACGAGGACTTCGTGGACGGTTTCTTGGCTGATGGTTGTCAGATGGTCATCCAGGTCATCGGGGTACTCCAGGGCAGGCAGACCAGCAGGAGAGCCATCATCCTCTGCAATGAGATTGTGTAAAATCAATCTTTCTGTCTTGTGGCAGTTGATATGTCACGTCGATGACTTGGTATTGGAGGATCATTGTTCCTATACATCATGGTTGCAGTCTATCAGCCCTTTGCCCCACCTGATTGTCACATGAGGGGAAGCTCAGGTGACGCATTTGGCTGTGTCATATCAACTAGCTGTGATGTATATCCTCTTTGTGGCTTGACACTATCTTGTCTTTGTCAACCCTCCCTATGCATCCATTTGCATGGTAGGACCTTGCAATGGGAGTTGCAGTGCTCAAGCCACAGCACCACACATGGCAATAAGCCCCTGTCCCAGTCTTACATGTTTCACATACACCTGTGTGGTACTGATACCTTGCACCACCCCAGGGATGGCATTGCCAGGACACTATGCTGTTGTTACCTTTGATAGCTCCTCATGTTGATGTATGTGTATGTATGCTACATTGCACAGCACACATGGACCTAGCAGAGTTCAATTTCACCTTCTGTCTGTGCAGGTATATGCGCCTTCCTACACACCTATGATCTTCCCCTCAATGCAGCCATTCTTGCTCTATGATACAAGAGATGCAGCATGGTGACAGTGCAGCTAATTTGACACAGGCACAAGGGTAGACCCAGAGATTGCCAGTATTGGTATAATGTTTTGCTGTGTACATCATTATGTGTGTGACAGTGCCTGATGGTAAATGTTTTTATGGACATAGCCAGTTAACTAGAGTTGAATTTAGGTCAGGGCCTCAAGCTAGTTTGATGGTGATTCTGCAGGTAGTCATACTGGTCTCTCATTACAAGTGCAGCAGTCATATGACCACCTGGCTGCCATTGTCTATATGAGCACCCCCAAAAGCGCAAGTGGTAGTGGCAACTGTTGTCAATGGGGAATGCCCCATGGGCCAATGGCCTGGCACTGGCAGGTTTCCAACAGCTTACAGACTGGCAATGCCACCTGTCTTGTGACACCAGACCAGTATTACGATAAACGGTCCCCTGCAGGTATGTTCCCGCTATTCCACCAGCCTTTGCATGGCAGTGGAACCCCCATGCAAAGGTTGGTGGCAATGTGGTGTGGTGTACCCCTGGGTGTCCCTGAACAGCCAATGCACCTGGCATGGGCAGTGCAGGGGGCCCCGTGCCCTGCCACTTTGCTCTTTCAACTGCCTGATTTGCAGGCCTAACAGCAGTGTGTCCTGTCACACCCAATGCACCCCAAGACTGGCACTGACTCTATTTGATCCATCAACAATGTTGTGCTAAGTGCCTCACAGGGCTACCATGAGCAGACAGATTTCCACCCGCCATTCCAATGTATGACTCATACCTCCAACCACAAAGGATACACTGCACTGGCCTGCTTACCAACACCAGACTTGCCCATGCACCACCCCCCACCCGTCAATGTGGTATTATGCACCATTATGTGCACAGTCATACACCATGTGTTGTGTGCGTGTGTTTATTTCTCCATTCCTATGTGTCTCACATGGTTGTGTCGGAGTAGTTGTGGGCTCAGCCCGTATCTGTTGTGACCTACAGTTTGCTATCTGTGGTACATATATCCTGTAGTGGTACATTTCTGATCAGCATCAAGATGTGTGGTTCCGCACTACACCAGTGTAGTTGCTCTGGGTAGTGGCATGTTTCCTGTGATACTGGACCAGTCTGCTATTCCCCCAGCTTCTGCTCAGATTATTTTTCCCTGCAACCAGGGGGCTTCCTCACTGAATGATGGAGTGGTGGCTGTCTTATGTGGATGTGTTGTCAATGTGCAGGGTGATGGTGCTACCTGCACATGTCTGGATACTGTTGGGACTGTTGCAATGAATTGTGTGCTGTGAGGTGCAGCACAGATGTGTTTGGGCAATGAGGCAAGGCAGTTGCAAGGTGGTACTGCAAGGGACACCACCATGGCATTACCCCAGGAATGGTACTGACTGACTACCTAGTCTTTGAAGTCTTGGCCGTGTTGGTAGGGTTAACATGACAATAAGCAAGTGATGTTGTAATGACACAACCAAAGGCACAGTCGTTATACATACCATCACATGGTGAATGACTTATGTCAAGGTTGTGTACGTGTTGTGGTGCATGACACTACCAAGGCCTAGGTACATGTGTAGCTTACATCAGCATGGTGCAACTTGCTTTATGTGCAATGTGTCCCTCTCCACTCTTTTGACATGCATTGTGTGAGTCCCCTTCTTGCACTTGACAATTTAGCATTAATTTCCCCCATGCAACTTACCCTGCATTTGTTTCCTGGTAGTCTGCTCTGTCCTGTCCTGCATTTCCAGTGACCAGTTTCTCCCGGATGACCGCTGCAACCATCTCCTTCATCTCGTCCAAGTCCTCTTGTTGTGGTGGACTATCACCTCCACTTGGCAGTGCTGCCTTCCTGTTCCTTGCCATTTTTTCCTTTGTCCTTCGCTTACAATCATGCCAGCATTTCTTGCACTTTGTTATGGTTCTCCTCACCTCTGCCACACTGGGAATCTTGTCTACTGTCTGCTGCCAGATTGCCTCTCTCTTGCCAATTGGCAATTTGGAGGTGATAAAGAGTTGATTTTGATGCTATGTCACCTCCCTCACCAGTATTTCCTGCTCCTCCGCACTGAAACAACAATTTCTCTTTTTTTTCTCCCTCCACCTAGGTCTTGTCTGTGTCCTCCTGGCTGGTTCCTGGTTAATTGGGATCACCCTG
The DNA here is from genome assembly GCF_031143425.1 of Pleurodeles waltl. Classification (NCBI taxonomy): domain Eukaryota; kingdom Metazoa; phylum Chordata; class Amphibia; order Caudata; family Salamandridae; genus Pleurodeles; species Pleurodeles waltl. The sequence goes on along the minus strand of NC_090448.1, from coordinate 930,383,272 downwards.
GGGTCTCTCCTGGCTTTCTGGCTCCATTTTATCTTTCCACTGCACTGTTTTCTCCATTAGCATCTGTATTTGATGCTAATGTGGATAAAAATGGTGCATTTCCATTTTGCGACATATTTACGTGTCGTAAAACAGGTTGGAGTCGATTTTCCGGTGTTAACGTCATTTTGCCTAACGACAAGGCTCAATGGTTAACGTCCACAAATTTTACTCTAACATATTTTTAGCGCCACCCAGAGTCATAGAATAAATATGACGCCTGGGTGGCATAAAAAAATGCACTAGTCAGAGCTACGCTTTTTGACGCAAAACTACGTAAGCGCAATTTTGCATCAAAAAGTATAAATCTGGGCCCTGGATGCAATTGAAAATAATGGGTATTCCACTGTGAGCAGGTACTCAGCTAAGATTGCAGCTAGAGGACACTTTGTGCGAATATTCTTCCCATTTGTGCTCTTGCAATAAACAATATAAAGGGATTCCACCAGACTCGCATTGTGCACAAAGTACAACGACAGGGACAAGAGTGTAACAAAAGCCCTTGCAGACCTTTGTATAAGTTCAGAAAGGTCAGTCGAAGAAAGATTTCAAGCTTGTATACCAAATTTTTCAGGTGGCTTTTCTTTTTCATTTTGTCATCCTAAAGTGGTCTGCAGTGTACGCAACATAATTAACCATACTTCTGGTATCGCTTTGGTTGAGGAAAAGTGGGATTCTGGAGCCTCAGGTTTTGAACACAGGAAATCATGTACGCTAATATTCTACATATTTTTAAATGAGAGACTTCACCTTGGGCTTCATCTTTGCTCCATTCTACGAAAATAACCTAATGGGTTTCCTTCATCTGCCGTTCTTACGTCTTGTCCAGCAGGTTGATCTGAACAGAATCATGGTCTGATGAAATTAATCATAGTGAAATCTCGTAATATAATGCCATGTTATTATCCTCTGTTGTCTATTATAATGTCTTATAGTCATAATATGTTATTTATCTGCGCTTTTTGTACGGCTGTTGGAAAGAAGAACTACACCCTACTTGGTCCTTTAAATTCACTGCTCGAAAGCTACTTTTGTGTAATTAGCTTTCAGCGCACTCATAGTGAGTGGGGACTTTTTTTCTAAAAGGTCCATATTTATGCAATACCATTCACTCGCCCAAGGACCCGTAAGGTGAGAAGCATCTGAAATCCTCTGGCATACGGAAGATCATTGGTTTTGGGAGAAAAATTTGTAATTCTCTGAATCGTTAAAAACAGCTGTGTCCACCTTTTCACCACCAGTGCCAGAAACTCGACACATGTTCATGATAAACGCTAATTATTTTAGGGATTTCTATTGAAGATAGGTTGAGTGTAATTCAGAAGGGTTCTTTCAGCTGTAAGAGTATATTTATAGGTGAAAATGCCTGCCTGTACTCCTTACACGAATTCACAAAGGTAATCAAGGCAAGCACAAAGGGTTTTACTACACTGGATTTCTTTACCAAAAGCACAGAAAAATGCATCTGGTGAAGAGGGTGGAAGAAGGCATGGTTAACTCTTGTATGTACACAAAGTTGTACGTTCGCTGGCAGTCACAAACTCCCATTTTTCCCACCCTGAAATCGGTCAGACATTTTCTCCAATTTAGGGCTTGAAAAGGGAATTCTCTTGAGGAAAAACGTTTTATCCTTGGAAAAAAAGAAAATGAAAAAAATGTTCATTTCCCCATTGGGATCCATTTCCTCTGTACTTAAATATGTATGATGAAACTTCAGCACATTCGAAAAACAGGAAGCGAGGAGGTCAGGGAATATGTCATATGACATTGCCACCAATGTGTGTCTAGAAACCTAGTATTTATAATGTATATATGTGTGTGTGAGTGTGTGTGTATATATATTCACTTAAAAAAACATAAAGGTTACAAGGATGTTAAAGTTAGGCTCACATTTTAAATGTACCAAACCATAGAAATTCACCTGGTATAGTTAAAGTTATCTCAAATAATTATAACTTGTGCCCTAAGCTAACTACTACTCATGGCTCCGCCATGCAGTTTTTTAATAAAAGTTTTTACTGCAAGTATTACATTGATAATATCTGTTTTGTTATCAAAGATTTCATGAGTGCCATAATTTGTGGGGTAATTAGCAGTGCATGGCAAGGACCCCCCCTCCAATGATTCAAATAGTCCCAGGCAGGTGGTGGTCCTTGGAGCTGTGCTGGGGGGCTGCTTGGCCCCTCTCATTGCATTTAAATTAAGCCCATGGAGGTGGCTGTCTCTGGGGCTATGGTGGGGGGGTGCAGCCACCCACATTGAATTTGAATTAAGCTCTGGTGAGGTGGCAGCCCCTAGGGCCTGCTTGGGGGACGCCCCCCCCTGTTGCAGTTGTTTAAAGCCCCAGGAAGGTGGCGGACCCTGGGGCTGCAGTGACCCCCCCTGCATTTCATTTGACAAAAGCCCCGGGGAGGGGGTTGTCCCTGGGGCTGTGGAGGGGAGGGAGGGGCAGGAACCCCCTCATTACAATCGCAATGCCCCCAGGACTTGGCCCACCTGGGGGCCTCAGAACTACCAAGTGCGGGAGCCCATGGTTGTTTTTTTTTTTGTTCTTGCATTTTCACTGGATCTGCGGGTCTGTCGTGACTCATGGCGAAATTTTTTAAAACAATGCTTTTTAGCTTTGTGGGGGGTCCAGAGCTAAGAGGTCAGGCTGTCCCTACCTGGCCCTTTCCTTTATTTTTACCTTTTTTTCTGGGGCTCGACTGAAGTTGAGTCCCAAGATGGCTCCCAACACTAACTTATTGAAGTGTTGGCAGCCAATAATTTCTCAGCACGAGTTCTGGAGGGTTCGCTGAGCCTTTGCCTCTCTATGTATACAAATTTGGATTTTCTTTAATGTTTCAAAAACTACAGAATGAATTTAAACCAAATAACAAAGAGTTCTCTTTCTGAACCAAGAGCTACCTTTCTGCCAAATTTGGTGTAATTCCATCCAGTGGTTCGACCGCTAAGGCTGTTCAAATTCCCTGTGGAAAAATGAATGGGGAAAAGATGTTTTGGGACCCTGCATTTTTCTTGGCCTGCGGTTGGCGGTTAACCCAGAACGTTCCGGGACAGCAGCTCACTTGAGCAGCAATCTTTTGGGGGGGAAATTTCGTTAATATTTGTCAAGCAGCTCCAAAGATATAGGCAAGTAAAAAAACACTTTTTCTATAGAAACTAGGTCCTAACTATAACTATCTAATGTTTACCACCACTCGGCGATATATCGTAATATATATATATATATATATATATATATATTAATCCTCAACAGATGGAACAATGACCATTCGACGGGCTGCACCACTCCCTTGGTTGAATCCCAATCTTTAGGACGAAGTTAAGTTCAACAATACGGAGTTAAATTGTATCAAGTTTATTCCGTATAATAGTGTAATAGTTACACAGTATCCTGTAGTGAAATGTCAACGCGTTTCGGCAAAAACGCCTTCTACTGGACAAACTCGGCCATAAGACCGGCACCATATATACAGGAAAGACTCCATCATTTGTTTTCATTACATTCTAGTGTGATCTACTGCAGCGGCCATCATTAAACATGAAAAAAACTAAAGACAATCAGCATATAAGTGTCCAGTTTTAACTCAAAAATATTGACATGAACTACTTTCAATGATCTAATCTAATCGACATTGAATTATTGTGTATCCCACACATATTTCATTAATATATGAAGCATGCCAATAATGTGATAAAAACTTAACAAAAAATTAATTGAAAATTACAAATTAAAAATTGATAATCAATTCTATGTCTCATTGATATATTCACCTAATGTGCAGCAAAATCCTTGCACATAAACCTATCATCATTATCTCAGTGTCATACCAAAATTGACATTTTTAACAGGCTTATATTGTTACACTTTTTAAACCAACGTCATCAATTTCATCTAATTAGCAATTTTCAATTTAATTTATCAAACCTTTCTGAAATATATTCTCCAACGTTGATTTTTAAATATAAATATTTTAAATATTTAAATATTTCAAATATTTTAAATACTATAAAATGTTATAAATTATTAATGATTAATGCAATCCTATCAGCAAAATAGCTAAAGTTCTACAGTTAAGTAATTGAATGACATCCATTGTTATTACAATTTTACAGTAAATAAAATCTTGGTCATTGTTGAATTCATAATCTAAAACCAATTGTAATGTGTCAAGTGCAATAAATATATACAAATAATCACAATATATAGCTAAACCATACTGGGAGTTTTTTCTTCTGTATAGCCTACGTTTTTAAAGCCAACCTATAATATGGCCCCTATATGTGATCATTATGTTCTTAGATCTGGGATTTGCCTTGATCTTTCAAAATGTCTAAGGTTGATGACCTGAAGAAAATAAGTTTATTTTGTAAAGTTGATCTACTCTATTTCAATCTGTATTACAGAATCATAAATTATGCACGTATTAAAGATGAAGGTAAAAAGGGCCACAGCCTTAATTGCAAAGTGCTGATTAAATAAAAACAGTTCTATATCAAAATATGTGTCTATTACAAGTGAAAAACAGTGATGAGAACTTCTATCTATATATTTACCCTTCTATGTATTTCAATTTTGAAAGGAAGAAAAAATCTAAAGGGATGAACAAATCTGAAAGGAAACAAAAAGCAAGATCAGAAAATCAAAAAATCTAACAATCCAAAGGTCAAATGGCCAAAAAATCAATCGGGAACAAACATTTAATCCCATAAGCTCTTCAAAATCACATATATCATTAAAATCACATAATACATTATTATATATATATATATATATATATATATATATATATATAGACACATATATGTATGTAGGTCTAGTTGGACCTGGTTTCCATAGGAAAAGTGTTTTTTTTTGCTTGCCTATATGTTTGGCACTGTTTGACAAATCTTCATGAAATTCTTCAAATAAAATGTCTTATTGTGCATGGAAAGTTTTGGGGTGATCTGTCAAGTGGGGGCTGAGAAAAAGGGGGGATCAATAAAGTGTGTTTCCCATGTAAATTTCCATAGAGATCTTTTTTTTTTTGTGTTGTAGTTTTTTATTGCATTTAACAGCAATGACCATGCCAAGCCATTACAATGTGACATATTACAACATTACAAGGCAAAAAGAAAAGTTAGTCCACGTGAATTAAATGATATAATAGCAGTTCAAGAATAACATGTTCTTAGGGGAGCCCAAAGGCATCGTCTAAGATACATCTATAGGTACATGGCACACGTTTCAATGATTGTGGATCCTAACATTTATAGGGGGTGGAGAAGGAAGAAAGAAGAAAGAGAAAGAAAAGAGGAGAGGGGAGGGGAGGGGATGGCGGAGAAATAGCAACAGAGACCAACAAGAAAGAGTAGTGAATGAGAACAATAGCGATAATGGCAGAGATGATACTTCTGATAACAATAATAACAATGATGACATCAAAGGCAATCGCTAAAAATCAACAAATCCGGGAATACCAACATGTGCTGGGAGGGGGGGAAGGGGATGGGGAGGGATGGGGAGTGATGGGGGGGTAGGGATGGGCAGGGGATTGTAGATCTTCCAGATGTCTGCTGATAGAAGGGGAGGGGAAGGGGAAGGGGGTGGAGAGAATCAGCTGACAGTTTCGGACAATTTTCTGGAGTTTGTTTGTCTGCCCCTTTTGAACCTAACGTCTCCGTTTATCGTCTTCTCCCTGACTTGATTGGATTAGGGAGATAGGTTTGTATCTGTCATAGTTGTGATTTTTCTGGTAGTAGCGGGGACTATCCGAGACAGCGTAAGTGGGAATAATAGAAGTTGTTCCCTATTAATCAGGTATTGCAAATAGTAAGGGGTGTGGTAGTAAGGATGGTATAAGAGTGGCATGACCATGTCTTAGATTGTTAAACAAGGGGTAGGGAGAGAAGGGAGGGCAGGGAGAGAATATGAGAGACGATACAATGAAGAAGAAGTGGGGAGAGAGGAGAAAGGAGGGAAGGGAGAGGAAAAGAAAATAAAGAAGAAAGAGAGATGAGAGAAAAGAAAACGAGAAGAGAATGAGAGGAGAAAAAAAAGAGAGAGATTGGATGAGTGGGAGAGGGGGGGAGTGCGTGGTGTTGGAGAGGGGAGAAAGGGGGGGGAAGGAGGGACGACTAAGAAAAGACAGGAGGGAGGGAGTAGGGAGGGGGTGTGGGAGGTGGCGCGAAATCCAATCAGGTGTAGTGATCCCAGGGCTAGAAAAACAAAGGAGGGGGAGATGATAGAGAATAGGAAAATAGGAAGGGGGGGGTGTGTGGGTGGGGGAGGAAGTAAGGGGCGAAGAGGGGAGGGTGATAGGGGAAAGAGAAGGGGAGCGGAAGGCATATATATGGGGCCGGCTGGTGAGAAGCAGCACTGGTTATGCTGTCGATAAAACATCCGGGAGAAGGGGGCCCGTACCTGAGCAAAGATGGCAGCCTGATCTTGAAGATTATAGATGACTCTCTCATGCGCGGCAATGTTAAACATAGCCACAGTCCATTCCTCGGGCATGGGTGGGGTCGCGGACCTCCAATGTCGCAGGATGCATATATTGGCAGATGCCAAGGCTGTGTGTAAGAGTCTTTTTTGTGGCCGTGATAAGGCCGGATGAGGGGTCATATCATGTAGTATGAGCAACGCAGGGGGCAAGGGGATTGGGAGCAGCATAGAGTCTGCCAGGGCATGCTCCACAGCATTCCATGAGGGTTGCACCAATGGGCAGCTGCTGAGCACGTGAAACAGGTCACAACGTGGTTCCGCACAACCCCAGCACGATGCATGTGGGAGGAGGCCGGCCTTATGTAACTTCATCGGGCTCCAGTACCAATTGTGTAGAACCTTGAAAAGGCAGAACTTTAGGTGAGCCTTGCGGGTCCCTCTGTCCAACGCTTCCACTGTGTCTCCCCAGTCCTCCTCCTCAAAAGTCAGCTGGAGACGGGTTTGCCATTGCAGATGCAGCTTGTCCAATACAGGTCGAGAGAATAGGTGGCTGACAAGGTCTTCATACAGGCCAGCCATGACACATTTATGTTTCCCCCATGTCTTCAGGTAGGCAATTATGGGTGAGGGTTGCAGTTCCCAATGGATAGTGTCAGGATTTTTACGCATATAATTCTGGAGTTGTAAATATTTCCACTTCTGCGTGGGGTGGAGATGGAATTCCTCCACCAGGCTAGTGAAGGGTTTGAGCCTGCTGGTCTCCAATAGCTGGTCTAGGCCAGTTATACCGGCATCTCTCCAATGCAACCAGTTCAGGGCCGCACCCCCTATGTGTATACTGTTGTTATGCCATAGGGGAGCCTGGGCGTGGAGGGAGGGGTGAACCCCTAAAAGACAATGGGCCCTCCTCCATGCTATGCTCGTCGCCTTCAGGATCGATTTCGGGTCGTCGTGGGGGACAGTGGTCCTGCGGTACAGTCCATTAAGGCCTCCCCTGTGGGAGAGCAATTTCCTCTCCACTGATACCCATTGGGGCGATTCTGCAGGACTATTCACAGTGGCAACCATTGGTGAAAGATGTAGGGCTAGAGCATAGTGTTCCACCGAAGGAAGTCTCATTCCGCCGTGTGACCTGTGTGCTATAAGCTTGACCGATGCTAAGCGGGGGCATGTAGTTCCCCATACAAAGTCCCTGATGGTGGTGTCCACCGACCTCAAAGTGGATAGAGGTATCTGAAGAGGGAGAAGACCCAGTACGTATGTGAAACGCAGGACTGTGACCATGCGCACCACCTGCAGTGTGCCCCACATGGAGAAGCCGAGCTGCATCCATTTGTCAAAATCGTGTCTCATTTGGGCCATGAGAGGGTCTAGGTTGTCCGGCGTCATGCGTGCCAGGCCGCGGTTGACCAGGATCCCCAGGTATTTAAGACGCTTCGGGGTCCAGTGGAAGGGGAAGCCCAAAATCGCTGATTTTGTCGTCTCTCACAACAGCGGGAGGGCTTTGCTCTTTTCCCAGTTTACCCGATATCCTGAGAGGGGAGCGAAGTTCTCTATGATTGCCATTAGGTCAGGCAGTGAGCGATCCAGGTCAGTTAAGGTAAGCAGGATATCGTCAGCATACAGGTAGAGCTTAGAGGTGACGTCGCCCGGCAGTGGGATGCCCGCTATCCCAGGGGACACACAAATCGTAGCCGCCAGCGGCTCAAGTGCCAGTAGAAACAGAAGGGGGGAGAGCGGGCAGCCTTGCCTTGTTCCTCTGCTGACAGGGAAAGGGTCTGAGAGGAAGCCCCCACAACTGACCCGTACAGTGGGTCGGTCATACAATAGACGTACTTTGGAAATAAATCGATCGCCCAGACCGAATTTTGTTAACGTTGCGAAAAGGTATGGCCATTCTATACGGTCAAACACTTTTTCGGCGTCGAGGGACAGTGCTAAGGTGGCCTCAGGCATATTCCGGACCCCCAGAGTGCATGACACAATGTACCAAGGTGATTCCGTGAGCTGCGGCCCGGCACAAAGCCGACCTGCGACTGGTGTATAAGGGCCGGAATGACCCTGCGTAAACGGGCCGCTAAGACACTGGCCAATATTTTAATATCACCATTCAGGAGGGATATTGGCCAGTAGCTGCCGCAGAGCAGAGGGTCCCGGCCCGGTTTTGGTATAACAGCGATGACGGCGGAGTTGGATATCGAGCCCAGCGAGTTAGTCTGACAGGCTTCGTCCAGCGCTCCGTGCAGAACATCAAGCATCTCCTCCCCTCCCCATTTATAGAATTCCGCAGGGAATAAATCTTCACCTGGTGATTTGTGATACGGGAGACTGGAGACAACCTGTAAAATTTCTTGGCGGGTGATGTCTCCCCCTAGCAGTTCTCGGCCTTCATCGGAAAGGGAGGGCAAGGTGACAGTACTGAGAAAAGCCTCTATTTGGGCAGGGGAGGACTGTAATTCCGAGGCATGGTGGCGGTGGTAGAAGGTTGCAAATTCGTCCACTATTTTCTGCGGGTGTGTGAGGATCCCTCCTGACTGAGCCCTGGTAGCCGGTATGGCAAGGGCCGACGCTCTTTGACGAAGTTGTGCAGCCAGGAGGCTGCCGGCCTTCTCCCCTTGCTCATTATAACATACCTGCAGGCGTTGCAGCGCATATTCCGCCTGAGAAGTAAAGAGTTCATTCAGAGCCATACGGGCCCTCTAGGTCTCTGCCGGTGGGAAGGGAGGGATGGGTTGTATAGCGTTGCATCAGGCGTGTAATATCGGTCTCTAAGGTCGTTTGTCGCTGTGCCCTTTCTTTATTTGTCAGTGCGGCATTGCGCATCATCTGACCCTGTATCGTTGCTTTGGCCGCGGCCCAGAGTATCGTTTTGGATGTCACTGACCCAATATTGTCCCGGATATATGTGAATGTGTGTGCTTGCAGCTGCGCTTTCCCCTGATGGGTTCGGTAGCGTTGGGTAGCGAAGCACCACTGTTTGCGGCCTGGGGATGCTATGCCCAACTGAAGGGTTAATAAGATCAGGGAATGGTCTGACAGGCCCCCACTCAGTATGCGGGAATCCTGGGTTTGTGCTACGAGGTTGTGCGAAACAAGAAAATAGTCCAGTTGGGACTGGGTGCCGTGAACCAGGGATAAAAAGGTATACACTCTATCATTCGGGTGCATCAGCCTCCACGGTTCCACCAGGCCGTTGTTGTGCATTACGTCAGACTGCAAGGCCCTATCTCCGTTATTGATAGTGTCCAAAGGCTCTGTCCTGTCTAGTACGGCATCTCGGGTCAGGTTACAGTCCCCGCCAATGATGTACTGGGCTGCTCCGATCTCTGTTAGGAGACGGTTGATGCGAAGGAAAAATTGTCTCTTGGGGCCTATTGGTGTGTAGACTGATCCCACGCATAGCGAAGCGCCTCCCAGCTTTAGTTTGACAAATACGTATCGTCCCTCCGGATCGGCCCATGGTTTGGTAATTGTGAAGGGCAGGCTTCTTCGCAATAATATCGTAGTCCCACATTTCCTTGGCACTGTGCTCTGATCCTCCAGCGGGAGAGTGCTACGGCTGGATAGCGCAGTCCCTACCCAGTCCCTTTGTAGTTTATCAGATTCGAGTTTAGTCAGGTGAGTTTCCTGGAGGAGGGCAATGCCTTTGGTGTTAAGGTACGAGAGTCTTTTCTTCCATTTAATGAAGTGGGTAAGAACATTGACGTTCCAAGAGGCAATCCGTAACGGGGCAGGCAGCGTATGCGCGCGACCAGCCATGGGAGAAAGCTATGAGGGGCGGAATAGCGAGAGGTATATAAAGAGAGAGCAGGAGTGCAAGGGGCAAAGTATAGATGGCGCAGGATGTTGTATAATTTAGGGTGGAGTGGTGTGTGAGTGGGTTGGTAGAGTATGGAGGGGGATAGTGGAAGGAAAAAAGGACGAAATAGGGGGGAGACACCGGGGAGGGGAGGGGGTGGAGCGAGCGTGAGGCAGGCAATAAGGATGTAGAAGAAATGTGCGAAGGGGGGAGAAGGAAGAAAAAAAAGAAAAGATAGAGAACAGGAAACGAAAAATAAGAAAAGATAGAAGGGAAGACAAAGATAAAAAAAGAAAGAAGGAAGGCAGGAAGAGGAAGGAGGAGGAGAGTGGAGCAAACCAGAGCCCCAGAAAACTTTAATCTGCGGGTCTATACCCGGATCGCACTAGTCCTAGTGCGAGGCAAGGCCAGCCAGGCCGCGGCCAGGGGCGGAGGCGCAGAGCTGGACTGCTTTGTCCATTGGTACCAGTTTCCCCCTAGTCCTGGCGTGGGGTTCCCCCCGGGGGGGGGGGGATGTGCTGCAAGAAGGTATCGTTTGACTTGATGTACCCTAACGAGGGGGGGGATAAGACAACGCAGCGCTGCACCTCCGGGAGATAGGCCCACCTGGGGGGGAGGGGAGGGGGGAAGTGGGGAGTGGCAGGGTGAGACACAAGTAACTATGCCTAAATTTAAAGAGAGAAAAGTTAAAACTAGCACAGGGTCTGTGGGAAAACGGAGACATGACCATAGGAAATAATCAATATGCACTGCATTCTTCACTGCATTAACAACTATATCGTTAAAACCATTGCAAGGTCATAAGGCTTAAAGAGCGTGAGTTGTCCCAAATGTCGTCAGACCCAGCATGGTGTAAGCATTCTTTACAAGATTACACAAGTCAATTCTGCTTGGCCTTCATTTGGTGAATACAGAAAACTTTGCTTGGCAAGAATAACAGGGGTATCATAAGGAGAAAAAACAATTAACAATATATAAAAATGAAAAGAGCTGTACTCAGCCAATCGACGGGTCAGTAGAGGGTCCGCTCTTTCAGTCATGGTCTCAATGTTCTCAGTTCCAGCTGTCCCAGAGGATAGGGCAGGTTCAGGTGGTCTCCGCTAGGGGCTTTAAAGAGGAGCAGGATTTGTCTATATCCACCACCTGTGTATGGAGCGCCACCGCATGCAGCACCTGTCCCCTATCGTCGTGGCTGTGAAGGAGTCTCTCCAGGTCTCGGCCCCTGGGGCAGGGGATAACAGATTGATGGTCGGACCCTGACTCTTCTGGGGCAAGGTCTTGTGAGGGAGTGTTCTGATCTGTAGCCACCATATCTCGGTTTGGAGTCAAGGTGGAAGAATCTGTGAGGGACAAACCATCCAAGAAGGAACGCAAGTCTTCCGGGCCATAGAAGTCTTTGGATATGCCGTTTTTAGTTACCACATTCTCACCGGGTCAAACAGGCCATATTCACTTCCAGGTGGCGCAATCGTGGGCGAAGGGCCAGGAATGCCCTACGGCGGTCGCTGGTTTCCTTAGAGAAATCTGCCGATATTTGAATTGTGTGTCCGTCTAGCTGACAAGGGTCTTGGGTACGTGCTTTCTGTATGAGTTGACGGGCCTGTGTATGGCGAAGAAGACAGGCTATGATCGGTCGGGGGCAAGCGTCTGCACCGGTTCTCCAGGGGCCCAGTCTATGGGCTCTTTGAAACTCCAGGTATGGTTCGAAGACAGTGTAGGTCAGCCTGGGCAGAGCGTCTCATAGGAATCTGTGAAGGTCCTCCCCCTCGATGTTTTCAGGAAATCCTATGAAACTAATATTTTCTCTTCGGCTCCTGTTTTCCAAGTCGGTTAATTTGCTACGAAGGAAGAGGAGTTCCTGATCTCTGTCCTGGAAACCTCTACTTTCGACACTCACTGTTCTAATCCCAGGACGTGTGTCTGAAAGCTTGCTATTTCCGTACGGATGGATTTTGTTTCTGCCGACATTGAAACCATTGCGTTATCCATCCCCTCCAATCTATGGCCAACTGCTGAAATTTCCTGAAGGATAAGATCCATTGAGGGCTCCTGGGCCGGGTTCGCCATCTCTTGATATGTGGTAGAGGGCTGCGTCGCTGTCTGCGGGGGAGTCCCTCTTCTTCTGGAGTAAGGCCTTAGAGAGAAGTAACTGTCTCGCCGGCTTGCCCGTGGTCTTGTGGGACGACCGTCCGCCTGGCATCTCCGGTCATCGTCGTGGGACTTGATGATGACCGAGTAGGGGGATGTGGAAGGGGCGATCAGAAGTATCAGAGGCCCCCTCCCGAAGCTGCGGTTGGTCCCACTTTGTGTGAATGGGGGATGATTGGAGGATATAAGGGGGGATAAGTTGGAAGGATCCTCAACCTCATCCTGGTTTGGCCGATGAATGGTTCAGTCCCCTCGGGCGCCGTTGCGTCACCCGCGCTTTAGCAGTGGGGGAAAACTGCAGGCCGAGGGGGGGAGAGGGCACTCCGGAGGGTGAGTGGGGTGCCGGGCTCCTTCTTTATCGTGGTGGGGTCCGCCCCCTGTAGGTCTCTGCAGCAAGCGTAGCACAGGTGCCCACCTCACTTTGATGCATAGTGAGTCCGCCGGGTATTGAACCACAATAACGGGCTAGCGGGATTGCGGGACGGGGACGAAGTTCAGCTGGCGGCCCAGTGAGGGTGTCAGTCAGCTTGTGATGATAGGCGCTGACTCTCATATGCTGTTAGTTTCTCCAGGGCTCTTTCTTCTCAGGGCGCGTTGTGTGGGGGAGGGGGAAGGCAACCAAGGTCCAGTAGGCTGACCGGTCTCTTCGGTCTCCGTTGTGGCCCCAGATATGTCACTGATTCCTTGGTTCGCTGTCCCCCCTCCTGATCAGCTGAGTGCGTGGGGAGGGGGTAGGGTGGGGAGGGGGCAGGTGTGTACAGGGGGGAGTATGGAGGCTCCCAGTGGGAGAAAAAGGCAAAGTCTTGTCTCCTCCTTCTCCCTTGTTTTTCCTTATTTTTCCCTATTTTTCCTTATTTTTCTTATTGCTCCTTATTTTTCCTTAGGGCCCCTCGTGGGGCTCCTACCAGTGCTTGTTGTCCCCTCCCCTTGTGGGGGTATGATTATGTCCTCTTCTTTTTCTTGGGGCTGGCCCCAATTCTGAGGGTGCCGTTGCTCCGGAGCTCCGGTCTCATGGAGCTCTCTCCCTGCCCCTGCCTCGCGCAGTTCCCCAGCAGTTAGGTGGAGTGGGGGTGATCGGCGCGTTGGCGGGGGTGTGGTGATCAGGGGTCCAGGGAAGAAGGGGCTCTGGGATGTCACTGCCGCTCCCGGGTTGCGCCGCAACCCTGTGATGGCGTCGGGTCTTGCGCTACCAGAGGCTGCGGCTTCAGGTCCTCTCCCGGGCCGCCGTGCCTCTGCGCCGATTTCTTTGGAGCCCCCACTCCGCGACACTCCTCGAGGGCGGCGCCACCCGCCCAACACCGTCAAGATGACTTCACACCCCCGGGGGGAGGTGTTCGTGCCCCCGATGCGCTCCCACCCGCGGCCCGGCCCAGCCGCCCAGCGGAGCGAAGTAATCAGGCGGCCCTCAAGCTACGTGGCCAGAACAAACCCCATCCCATAGAGATCTTAAATAGGACTGCAGACAACACGGCTGAATGAACTTACACCAAATTTGACAGGGAGGCAGCTCTTGGTCCACAAAGTGCCCTCTTTGTTGTTTGGTGTAAATTGTGTCAGTAGTTTTTGAGACATTAAAAGCAAAAAAAATTGCATATCTGGGTGAACCCTGAGCACATATCTCATGGTGACATCTGATAGGCTGTCAGAACTTCAGACAGAAAGTGATGGCAACCATCTTGTGAACAATATACTTGATAGCACCCCTCATTGAAAAGTGATATAGTGAATGGCAGGTTTTGAGAGTCACAAAAAGGAAAACGTATAAAGGGTTATAACAGATTTTAATTACAATATAATTCATTTGTTGCTAAGGTGATTTCGGGCCAGATGTAGGAACGCAAAAAATTGCAAGTCGGAAATAGCGACTCCATGCGAATCGCTATTTCTGACTCACAAAACGATATGCCAGGAAAAATCGCTATTCCAAATAGCGATTCGGTGCGGAGTCGCACCGCAATTTGCGAGGTCGAAATTGCACTAAGGGTGTGGTCCGGTGTTGCAAATTGCAACTGACTTGCAAATTGGACACAGGTGAAAATTAAACTTTTGAAAAACACACTTCCCTGTTCTGAGTGATGACATCAGAACCAGGAAGTAACCCCATGGAACAGGGAGGAGCCCACCCAGCCCAATCTACAGATCCACACCCACGTGAGAGGAGCTGCAGCAACAATGGATACACAGGAGAAGGAGACACCCTGTGGAGGCAGAAAACGCAAACTTAAGTGTTCTGAGAAGGAGTTGGAGGTGCTCACCGAGGAGTGCTGCCTGCACCATTAGGAATTATTTGGCAAGGCAGCAATGAGTGTCCCTGACAGCCACAAAAAGAAGATCTGGCAGGACATCCTGAACAATATTAATGCCATTGGTGTCAGCCACCGCATCTGCAAAAGGTGGTATGACCTTTGCTCCAGGACCAAAGAGAGGGTGGCAGAGCGCATGAGGGAGATGCATGTCACTGGAGGAGGTCCATCTACTGTATCATCCCCTACAGCCATCCAAACCATGGTGGAGACAACTCTGGAGTCGTAGGCTGTACTGAGCATTGGAGACCTAGACAGTTCTGCACCAGGAACATCAAAAAGTAAGTACCAAAATTAATGTATTTACACCAGCCTATGCACCATGCACACAATCACAGTACACATCAGCAGGCACCTCCAGATTAGCTCCATTCACAGTTTTGCAACCTATAGAACAGTGCATTATGGGCAATGTAGTACAGTAGTGCAAATATAGGGAAATGTTTATTCTGAGGCATCAAACATATGTGTCAAACTGACAGTGTATCCCCTATGTCCCACAGGTCTCCCACAAGTCCCCCCCATCTGCGCCACTGTGCAGGGAGAGGATAATGGCACTGACACACAGGAGGAGGCTGCCACAGACACCGCAGGAGAGTGCAGGACAACACCACCCGTCCAATTGGCACAGGAAAACATGGATGATCCTGCTCTGGGTATGGAGGCAGCCATTGGGACACTGGGGCCAATGCCTAGAGAGAGCCAACCACGGGGATCATCGGGCACGGTGCGTAGACGATGACGCACAATACAGTCTGTGAGTAGGGAGGATGTTGCTGATGAGGATTTGTTGGGACTTGAGGCATCCTTATTGCAGAGTCACTGGCTGCAAAATAGAAAATATGCGGTTAATGAAGCGTAACCTTTCAAGACTGCAGAACACAATCACGCATGGGCTGACAAATGTGGACAACCAGCTCACTACATTGAACACTCACTTGGGTAACCTGACTACCTCCATAGACAACTTGGTCAGGGAACTGGTGGCTGACAGGGCACAAGCACGGCGCAGGGAGTGCAACACTGCTGCCCGTTTAGACAGGCTAGGTGTGTCTATAGGGTGCCTGGCTACCAATACAACCTGCCTGTCAAGGCGCACTGTCAGCCGGCAAGTGGAACTAGGGCATTTTGCAGGAGATGTCGCTCGAGGACTTGGCTGCATCAGCCATGTGGTGGACCTGCTGCAGACCAGACAGGCAGCAAGGGGCATTGGGGATACCCCGCAGGACAGTGAAGAGGTCTCCAGTGTGAGTAGTGTGTCTGCCACTGATGCACATGTGTTGCGGAGTAGCAGTGCACCACAGGGCTCAGGGAACCAACCTGGAGTGAGCCATGGTGGCCGCAGTCGCAGGAGGCTGTGATCTACTGATATGTGGTGTTACAGATGCACATGCACGTAATGTGTCAGACTACACTTTTATTTTGCATCCTGTAATATAGTTGACAATTGTTTCCACATTATAGTGCAATAAAAGGGTTAATTTGTTGAACTACACAACTGGGCAATGTGTGTCTTACATTAGTGAGTGTTGTCACGGTTGCAACGTACCTGCCAAAGTAGTGGGTTGCTATGTGGTTCCGTCTCTGTCTGCCCTCTATTGCGGTGCTTCTATCCCCAGGCAGTCAGTGTGGTAGCTCTTACTCATCATCCTCCGAATCTGTGTCGTCAGGGGTGAGATATAGCCCACGTCTGGTGGCAATGTTGTGTAGGATGGCACAAGTGGCAACTATCTTGCATGCTTTTTCTGGGACATACTGAAGTGCACCTCCACTTTTGTGCAGGCATCGGAATTGTGACTTCAACAAGCCGAACGTCCTCTCTATGATAGCTCTGGTCCGCCAAAGTGCAATGCTATATCGCCTCTCATTCTGATTGCCAGGTGTTAGGTATGGGGTGGGTATCCATGGTCTCAGGGCATATGCACTTTCACCTGTTTGACAAAAGAGGCAAATTTAGCAGGGCATCACAGGGTTACATTATAACATGTATGTAAGGCTTCAGAGTGTACTCGCCAGTACCTAATAAATATCCTTCTCCAAACTCCCCACGTTCTAAGCGTTGGTGTATCCCACTGTGCCTGAATATGTATGCATCATGTGTATTCCCTGGATATTTAGCCACAATGTCAGTAATCACATTATGGGTGTCACATACCAGCTGGGTGTTTAGTGAGTGGGTACATTTCCTATTGCAGAACACACATCCCAGATTTGCTGGTGGGCAAATTGGTATATGTGTCCCTTCCACACACCCTATTACATGAGGGAAGTTGGCAATTCTGTAGAAGTCCAACTTGGTGCTGTTCATTTCTGCCTCATTTCTGGGAAGGTATATATATCTGGACCTGTGAGCGAGTATGGCATCTAGGAAATGTCTGAAGAATCTTGAGAGGGCACTTTGGGATACCCCACCTGCCACTGCAATCACCCCCGATAGCAACCCGAGGCCAAGAGGTGCAGTGAGCAGAGCACTTGCACATGTGTGGGGATGGCGCTGCCGCGCATTGTCTGGCGTTCTAGCTGAGGTTTCAGCAGTTCAATTATCTCTAAGATAAGAGCACTGCTCAGTCTATATTTATTATAAATTTCATCCTCAGTTTGTTGAAATAGTGTCTGCCTGGTTCGGTATATCCTCTCCTGTCTGTGCCTCCTCCTCCTCTGCTGGGCAGCCTGGAATCTCCTCCTCCATGCTATCACGTATAGTGCAGCCATTTTGAGTAACCCAGATGCCTTCTGGGTCTCCTTTTATACTTTGCTTCTGGTTACCACCTGCTCCGAATCATTGGTAATCTGGGTGTGCAAAACGGGCTTTTTGCGACTAGTCGCAATTTGCAACTGGCTTTTGCGAGTCGGTAATGGGTCGCATCACTATTTGCTACTCCGAAATGGGACATCCCATTTCACATTTTGCGAGGTTGCAAATAGCGCTGCGACCCATTTACGACTCGCAAACGTTTGCTACATCTGGCCCTTTATCCTGTGAAAAAGCTTTCTGCTGAGGTTTCATAAATCTTGTTTGAGAGAAAACTGTTTTCTCATCATGTTCCCTTAGAGGTTATGGAAGGTGCTCCAGAAGTTAAAATGAGAGTATATTTTCTGTAATTACGCATAACCTTTCTCAGCCATATGGGTATGAAGTCTGACATTCTCAGTAAAACATGTACTTCCTAAAGGAACAGTCTGTTGGCTGATTCCCTTGTGTTCTACTGCAGCCTTCCAGAGTGTTCTAAAGAAGAACTATAGTGCTAACAGTCTTACTTATGACAAAAGTCTGGCATGGCTGAAGCCATCTTGATTAAATCAAAATGGCAAAACTTAAAATACTTAGTTTAGAAAAAAACAAAATGAAGGGCTTCATATTGTCATAGAAATTATAGTTAGTGCTGTAGAAAGACAAATTAGGGCTCATTTTAAGTGAGTTCTCACATACCTTCCTCTTCTTCTTCATTAAAACATTCTGACATGTAGATTGAAACATGCACTTTCAACACCAGCAGCAGACTGCCAATTAACTCCCTGGTGATAAGCAGTTTACTACATTATTCTAATGGGCAGCTATAGTGCAAACATTCTGAATTTATGCCAAAAGTGGGAACATCTGACCTCCATCTTGAAGGAATAGAGGTTGGAAACCAAAAGTATTGTTAAGTGAGGATACTGCAGTAAATCAGGCGATTAGAGAGTTTCATAGCAAATAGACCTCCCAAAATGGCCACCAGAGAAAAACAAGCACAAATATAGCACATAAATCACCCAAATGTAGTCCAGGTATAGCCCAATGACTCAAGCGTGCAAAATTTTTTTTTTTTGCAGTTTTATATAGTGCAAACTTGACCCGAAGGTATTGAAGTGCTTTACATGAGCATCAGTTACAATACACACCGGCACATTCCTTTCGGGCTTTAGGCTTGGGGATATTAAGTGATTTGCCCAGAATCACAGGATGGATGTGGAGCTGACATCATAACTCATAACTGGTTCCTCAGTTGTAAAGTCTTCAGCTCTTGCCATAATGCTACATACGCTCCCCTAAATTGTAACATATTATCAAGTGATCAACTGGATTAAAAAACATCAATATAGCAAATAATTTAAAAGTGCTCTGACGCTATTTGAGAACTCAGAAAATATGTCCTCATTTTAGTTCTGTAGAGCACTAACCGTAACTTTTGTTGGAATAAGACCCACTCATTTTTATATTTTTTAAAGGCAATGCTTTAGGTATTACAGTTTTGATTACATCAAGATGACGTCAGGCGAGCCACATTTCTGTAATACATATAGAATGTTAGCAATCTAGTTGTTCATTAGAATACTGTGGGGAGGCAGATGTCAGGGGCACGGCCTCTGATAATTGAGGGAAGGGAGGAGGATGCAGAGGCAACAAGTTGACCACACTGGGCAGAAGGGAGGGGTAGTGGCAGCACAACGGACCATGGAATGGCAAGGGAAAGGGGGGAAGGGGCACCAAACCAACCATACAGGACAGGTAAGAGAGGCTGTGGCATAACAGACCATTAAGGGCAGAAAGAAGAGGCAGTGGCAGTAAAACCATATATGCCAAAAGGCCTGTTTCTGGCAGAAGACTCCTGATGTTTTTAAGGCCAAAAGGGCTTTATTTTTTCTGTCACCTGCCTAAAATCTCCTCTTTTTCAAAGCAAGTCAATGGGGAAAATCAATTGCCAGGTGTTTTTTTCAAAATCTACCTCATGTCAAGTTCAAAATGCTGGCAAGTATGGTACTTTGAATCTCTGGGGGCAGGAGGAATGGGGTAGGACATGGACTCGGATAACAGAGGGCAGGAGGGAGATGGGTAGGGACATCAAACTGACCTTACAGGACAAGCGTCAGGAGTTGCAGCAGCACAATACCCACATAGGGCAAGTGGGACAGAAGTGCAGCACAACAGGCCATGGAAAGCAATAGGGAGGGTATGGGGTCCTGCACCTGGACAAAATAGCGCAGAGGGGAAAGAGGCAAGGGCAGCAAGGTGACCATACCAGACTGACTGAAGGGACAGCATAACAGACCATGAAGGGCAGGAGGGAGGGGGCAGGGCACAACAACAAAGCGGACAAGGTAGGAGGGAGGGAATAGGGGCCTGCAAATGGAAACCAGAGGGCAGGGGCAAGGGGGTAGGGCTGGAGCAACAAGCTGACCATGGAGGGCAGGTGAGATGGGCATTTAAAGCACAACACACCATGCAGGGCAACAGTGAGCCTATAATATCATACACACAAACAACAGAGGAGGGGGTACTGGGAAGGAAGCTAAGCAAATAGGGCAGGTGGGAAAGGCTGTGGCAACACAGAAGTTCATGCATGCCAAGCAGGAGGGTTAGTGGCAGCACAACGGCCATGGTGGGCAGGCACAAAGGACAGTGTAGGTTGAAAGGGATAGGTAGGGACGGGACACAGACAAGAGTGCGGGCAGGGGAAGGACCTTCACAACAGACCACGCAGGGTAGGCAGGAGGAGCAGTTGCAGCACCACAGATCATGGAGGGCATAATGGAGTGACAGCAAAATGGAGGATGGGGGACAGGAGAGAGAGAATAGAGGCATGGAACTCAGACAGGCAGGGTGGAAGTGACAAGGACAGGCAGCAGGCATCAGACCATAACAGGCAGGTGGGAGGGGCAGTGGCTGGTCAACAAAATGCTCCAAGTAGATAGAAGGGGCAGTTGCAGGTCCATGGAACATGGTGGTCAAAAAGGAGGGAGCAGGGCAAGCAAACAGACATTGGAGGGCATGGGTACGGAGGGTAGTGGCAGAAAACTAAACACAGAGGCTAGGCAGGAGGGCAATGATGGTGCATAGAATTGAGCAACTGATGGCAGGAGGAGTGGGCAGGGACATCAAGCTAAATGGAGGTCAGTGACAGCACATCGGACAATGCAGGGCAGGAGGGAGGGGGCTGGTGCTTGGCCTCGGAAACCTGCGGGTGGGGCGAAAGTAGATGGGGCACCAAGCTGCCTGTTCAGGGCAGGTGGGAAGGGCAGGGGCTGAACAATGGTCTTAGAAGACTGTAATGAGGGAGCAGGGGCATGGACCTGGACAACGGATGTCAAGGAGGGGGGCAGGACCAGAAAGCTAGGGTGGGGCACTACAATGTCAGGCCAGTCCACGCATCCATCTCCCCCCCACTGAGAATTGCTATGGACATTTTACTTAACTTTAAAAGAACCCTAGGAATTCAATGAAAACATCAAAGGTTACAGGGACGTTAAAGTTAGGAAATAGAATTTTAAAAACCTAAGAAATTCACAAAAAATACAAAAGGTTAAATGAACGCTATGGTAAGGTTCAGAATTTACATTCACAAAACCATATAAATTCAGCTGTTATAGTTATTTCAAGTAAGTATAACTCTTGCCCTAAGGTAAATATATCTTGAGCCCTTGACATGCACTGCTAATCACCCCAGATATTACATCACTCATTAAATCTTCTATGACATAATTGATAATATTATTACTGTATATGTATGTCCCCAGTAGATAGATATAGTTAGGACCTAGTTTCCGTAGAAAAAGCTTTTTTGTCTTGCCTATATCTTTGGCACCGTTTGACGAATCTTTACAAATGTTTCCAAAAAAGTGTGTATGGAACATTTAGAGATGATCTGTCAAGCTGGGGACGAGAAAAATGAGGGGTCAAAAAAGTACATTTCCCATTTTAATTCCATAAACGCTTTATTTGCGCCTACAGCTCGAACTGCAGGATGGAATCACACCAAATTTGGCAAAAAAGTAGCTTTTGTTCCGCAGGCCACTCTTTTTTTTATTTGGCGTAAATCTGTTCAGTAGTTTTTGAGATGTTAAAGGGAAAATAAATTTGTATATCTAGGGATGCAGATCCAAACAGATCACCTGATGGGATCTGATTGGTTGCCAACACTTCAAACAAGAAGTGTTGGCAGACATTTTGGGGCTCGACTTTAGCTGAGTCCTAATAAAAAACATTAAAAGAAGAAAATGGGGCAGGGTACATACACCCTAACCCCCTAGCCTTGATCCAGGTGTATCCCTTGGACCCCCATGGAGAACTCTGCAGAATTCACTGTGATTTAAAAAATAAATCACAATCTCCAGCATTCTAAATGCTTTTTTGGTCCCCAGGCGTTCCAGGGGCATTGCAGGAAAAACTAGGAGGAGGTGCATGGGGTCCCCCTCCTAGGCCATATAGAAGCCCCAGGGACCCTAAACCTCCCTGGGGCTATATGCAATAATTATGCGTAGGGGAGCACGCAGTACCCCATGTCCTGGGGACCACCACCTGCTTAGTGCTAAAGTTATAATAACATAACGGGGAGTCCTGCGGACATCACCAGGGCTATGTTTATAAAGTATGTGTGGGCCACATGGCTCTTTCCATGCCACAGGGACCACTACCTCCCCGTGCAACTTATACATTTAATAGGGAGGTTTTACAGCCACTGTGCCCCAGAGACCACCACCGTCCAGGGGCAAAGTATAAAAAACAGAAAAGGGGCCCTGTGGACCCCTCCAGGTCCTATAGACTGCCACCTCCACGGGGCTCCACTGGTGCCATCACCCACACTTTCCTGCCAGGCTGAATCTCAACCAGAGTGGCATTCTGGGCATACCACCGCTTCATGTCTTCCTGGCTTGTTTCTAAGTTCTGTAATGCGAGAGCCCTAAAGCGGGAAGTCTGGTTCCTAAATGCCAACATGTAACTGAATACATCCTGGGAGGGGTTTATTGGGGGCTGTCTCCAAGCCCTCCTTCATCAGACTCAAAAGTCCTCTGACAGGGTGGCCATAGAGTAACTCAAAAGGACTATATCCATGCCCTTTTTGAGGCATCTCCCTGTAAGGCAACAGAAGGCATGGCAAGAGGATGTTCCACTTCTGCCTCACGGGCTCTGAGAGGCCCATGATCATGCCTTTTAAGGTGCAGTTGAACCTTTCAACCAGACCATTGCTACCCCACACTCCTGCCACAGGGACTTCATATAAGTAGATAAGAAGCTGGTACCCCTTATCAGATACCACTTCCTTGGGGAACCCCATGCGGGTAAAAACCTCCATCAAAGCATGTCCCATCCACCTGGAACCAACTCATCCCCAAGAGCTACACTGGCCAAACCCTGTGACTGAGCACCAGTGGGTGCCGGTGTGCCATTAGGACATTTCACTTGACCCACCTAGTCACATGTGAAGCACTTGCAGGGGGCCCACTCAACAGGTTTTCCTTTGGAGAGCCATGGTTTCTTCTCACTGGGGGACTAGGAATCCTTACCCTGGGAACTAGGTTGGGGCCCTTTAGAGAACTCCCCCTGTTTGCCTTTGCCCCCCCTTTCTTCAGAGAGGGAACATGCCCACCTTTGGTGTGGTCTCCCCCACACCTCTTCTGGACTCTTGTGCTCTCCCAATGGTCTGCCTCCTGTGCAAGCTTCCTTGGGTCAGTCAGCTTGCTGTCAATCGGGTGTTGGCGCTGCTCTGGGCAACAAAGACTGGATAAGTGCTCCCAAGCAATTAAACTGTAAAGCACCATAAACGTTGTTACCTTACTGCCCTTCACCCAACCATCCAGTGACCTGCAAAAGGAATCTAAACACTCCAACCAAGTTTGGGAGTCTTTCTTTTTGTAAGATCTAAACTTGTCTGTATACTGCTCAGGGGTCAGACCATATCTTGTGAGTAGGGCATCTTTCATTATGGTGTAGGTGAGTCTGTGAGGATCCCCTAAGGATCTCAGAGTGTCCCTCCCCTCTACCACAAAGTACTTCCACAGACCCACCCCCCAATGTGCCTCAGGGACCAAGTTGATATGGAGCGCAGACCCACACCCCTTGAACCACAAATATATGTAATCTTTCTCCTAGAGTCTTTTACTATGTCTTTAGGAATGTGTACCCTTCTCTCAGGCAGCACTGAGGTATTGCTGTCACCATCCTTACTGGACTGGCTCCTTTGATCAATCTCCCTTAAGCTGAGCTCATGAGCTAGCAGTAACATTTCTTTTCAATGGCCAGCCTCCTCCCTTCCATCTCCATTTTGAGCCTCTCTAATTCCATCTGGTGAATCCTCTCTGCCTGGCTGTCCTGTAATTCCTCAAGAGTCAGACCCTTGGTTGACACACTGCTACCTGCCCTGGAGACCTTCCCCCCAGGCATAACAGGTCCACCCACTACACCATTGTGTATACTCTGCACCTCCTCCTCTTCCTCCTCATCCTCCTCCTCTGTATGCCCCTTAGCTTCCTTGGCTATCACCCTGGACCTCAGTGCCTTTTGAGCTCCTCCTTCCTGGTGGAGCTCCTAATGGGACAGTCAAGATCTTTACAGAACTGTTTGAATTGAGCAACTGTGTAACTTTCCAGTTTCCCTAATTCAAAAACAGCTCCAGCTGGTGCATCTCCAGATTGAGACATGATGGCAAAAAGTGCAAAGTTCCAAGGCAAAAAAAGAGTTCCCAATGAAAAATTCAAGAATCAATAAAAAGATCACCAGAAATATAGAAGCAGGAAAAAGTCCAAATTGACAAAAGTAAAAACGAGTAGTATGTGGTCACGTAATGTTCTGCACTGAAAACAGTAGTGTTCATTTAATCACTGTATGCCAAGTACAAATACAAGTCCAATCCTTCCCGTTGATCACCAATGTTAGAAATGGGGTCTTTGGTTGGCAGTCAGATTATCCCCTGTCCAAGCAAGGACCCTCACTCTAGTCAGGACAAAGTAGAAAAACACCTGGTTAACCCACCACTCACCCCCTTGGTAGCTTGGCATGAGCAGGTAGGCTTAACTCAGAAGCAATGAGTAAAGTATTTGTACCAACACACACAGTAATACAGTGAAAACACTACAAAATGGACACCACACCAGTTTACAAAAAGTATATAATATGTATCTAAAGCAAACAAAACCAAAACAACAAAAATCCAACATACACAAGTTATAATATGAATTTTCAAAAGAAAATAACAGTCTCACTCCAAAGAAAACAATGGAAACTTTGATTATGCACAGAGTACCTGGTTAGCGTCAAAAATAATGCTGCACGGGCGAGCGTGCATCAGAAAAGTCAGCAATGCATCTATTCATTCCTTGCAAGGGAGGCTGTGCATCGTCATTTCTTCTCCATTCGGAGCAGCGATGCGTCGTTCTTCTGCCTCTCAATAGAGCAATGTGATGATTTCCGGATGGGGCAGCTCAAATCTGCACAGAGTCGGGCTGAAAGTGACCCCCAGGGACGATGCATGGAAAATCCAGTTGCATGGTGTTAGAAAACCGGGGTTTGCGTCGTTATCAGCAGCCGCAAGCGGGTGTTGCGTGTTCTTTCTGCAGCTGTGATGCATCGATCTCCCAGACGCAATGCAGGTGGAGCATCAAAAATTTCCCCACACGGCATTCTGTGCGTGGATTTTTAGCTCTTTGTCAGCCAACTTCACCTTTTGAGGGACAATGGACTGGATAGGGCACCACTTTGCAGGGTATGAGTCTCAGCAGAGAGTCCACGTGCTGGCAGAGGAAGTCTTTGATGGCCCTGAGACTTCAAGACAGGAGGCAAGTTTAGTTCAAGCCCTTGGAGATTCTTCACGAGCAGGAATATACCACAAAGTCCAGTCTTTGTCCCCTTTCAGAGGCAGAAGCAGCAACTTCAGGATAGCCCAACAAAGCACAGTCACAGGCAGGGGCAGCAATCCTCCTCAGCTCTTCTCCTTGGCAGAGGTTCCTCTTGGTTACAGAAGTAATCTGATTTTCAGCGGTTTTTGGGTCCAATACTTATACCCCTTTCTGTCTTTGAAGTAGGCATACTTCAAAGGAAAGTCTCTGTTGTTCACAAGACCCTGCCTTGCCCAGGCCAGGCCCCAGACACACACCAGGGAGTTGAGACTGCGTTTTAAGAGTGCAGGCACAGCCCATTCAGGTGTCAGTGACCACTCCACTCTAGCACAGCTATACCCCAGCTCCCTTTGTCTCACTGTCTAGAGGGGATTCACAAACAACCCAACTGTCAAACTGACCCAGACAGAGAATCCACAAACAGGCAGAGTCACAGAATTGTTTAAGCAAGAAAATGCCTACTTTCTAAAAGTGGCATTTTCAAACTAACAATCTAAAAACCAACTTCACTAAAATATGTATTTTTAAATTGTGAGTTCAGAGACCACAAACTCCACATTTCCATCTGCTCTCAAAGGGAATCTGCACTTTAACAATATTTAAAGGCAGCCCCCATGTTAACCTACGAGTGAGATAGGCCTTGCAACAGTGAAGACTGAATTTAGCAGTATTTCACTGTTAGGACTGACTGACTGATGTGTAACACACATCAGTACATGCTCCACCTTTAACATACACTGCACCCTGCCCATTGGGCTACCTAGGTCCTTTCTTAGGGCTACCTTACACATATAAACATTGAAGGTTTAGGCTTTACAAGTGGGTACACTTGTGAAGTCAAATTGGCAGTAACAGCTGCACACACAGACAGTGCAGAGGCAGGTCTGAGCCATGTTTACAGGGCTACTTATGTGGGTGTCACAACCAATGCTGCAGGCCCACTAGTAGCACTTGATTTACAGGACCTAGGCACTTCTGGGGCACTTTACTAGTAACTCAAATATGCCAGTCATGTATGAGCATATTACACATACATTTTGCTTAGGCGAACTTGCACTTCAGCACTGGTTAGCAGTGGTAAAAGCAGCAAAAACATAGTCCAGAACACATCAACAACCTGGGAAGCAGAGGCAACTAGTTAGGAGAGATCACGCCAAGTATGCCAAGTCTAATAATATCAAGGAAACATTTGCAGTAAAAGTATTAAGAAGAAAACTGTGCATGATGGTGGCGTGAGTTATAGTTACCTTGTTGCATGAGTTATAGTTACTTGAGCTAACCATAACTGTAACCGCTGAATTTCTATGGTTTTTGTAGGTAAATTCATGATCTAACTATAACATATCTGTAACCTTTGTTTTTGGTGAATATGTATAGATATATATATGTATGACCAGTGGTGTTGGACAACTCTTGGTTAAGCTACAGGAGTTTTCAAGTTCATGATTTTGGTCCAAATGTGCCATCTTGAGGGCAATACAGCATCATATGACACTATCCCTACTGTATTTGTATACTGATTGACATTAAACTAGCTATACACACACATGTTGATGTATGAAGCACATAAGTTATTAAAACAAAAAGTGTTATTTCTCTTTTTGAAAATATCAAATGTAACAATGGAGCCATCATGTTTCTACAGGACATGTGTTGTGTAAGCTGGCATTCTTAATCCATTAGATGAGTGGAGAGGGGAGAGGACCCTAGTGACACCTGGGAGGTCATCACTAAATAGTGGATGTACATAATGTATAATCAGATATCCTGCATAATAATTCAGTTCAAAACATATATCTTGTTCGTGCATGTGCAACAACAGCTATTCTCCATGCAATATCAAATGCATTTTGTATGATTGGTACTTTATATAGATGCACCTAAAATTGGTTCAAATATATAGCTCTTTATGTATGTCAAAAATGAAATATTTGATCCTACCCCTTTAATCTTAAAAATAGGCACCTGCTTGAATAATAATCTGTAATGTTTATTTCAGAATGTTGTGTACATGAAGTTTGCATTATGCATGTGTGGGCGCCACATCTAATTAACTCATCATTTTACAGAAACACTGGTGGACGATAAGCACATTTACCAAAATGTGAACTAAAGTATTGAATGATCCAATGTACCTTGCAAACCACATAGCTGTTCACTCACCAACTTATATGCATTTGTAGGTTTGGTTTTCCCATTCACACATGAGTAGATTTTTTAGGGGCATATATCTATTCACTGAAGTAAGGGATAGTTGGGGAGTGGACATTCTAGCGCTGGAATTTGCACACCTACAAATCAGAAATGCCTCTTCGACTCCCTGCCACCCTAGAAAATGGTGGACATTTACTCCTGACATGAGTAGGAGTAAATCTCTTTCCATGGTGTGAAGGGGAAACAAACAACCTAAACATTAGTGAGAGGGTACGTGTAAGGCTTTCTCCACATGGAAAAAAGTTTTCCATGTGGAGAAAAAAGAAAAAAAGTAGATTTATGTTTACACAAATATATGTGTATTTGCTTATAACAAAAATGGAATTCACAATCGTTTTCAGGAGTACGCAGGGAAACCGCAGTCTGCCACATATAGAGCAGACAAATTCTTTGGGCCTCATTTACTAGAAAGTGGCACAGCTCAGCTCTGAGCCAAAATTGGCAGCTGTGCTGTGTCACTTCAGAAATGCAGGGACAATATGGCACACCCCTGTGTTTTCTCTAGTGCTGGCACTAAATTTAGCTGCCTAGCGCCAACGCAGCCACCCTTGCACCACCCTGCACATAAACAATCATGCATTGGGTTTGGGCGCTCCCAGACAATCCTGATGCTGCTCTGAGCAGTGTCAGGATTGGCCTCATTGCAGGCTGAGAGCCTCTGCCTGCACCAAGAAGAAGACATGGGAGCTGAGCGGAGCTGCGCAGGAGCGGGGGTAGGTGTTTTTTTTGTCTTATTTAATTCGATTTTAGATATAGAGCTGTGGACCCTTTATTAACAAATGTTTTAGAAACGAGGCAGAAGGATACATCCCCACATAATGGAAACCTGCCCTAATCATCCTGATTTATAAAAAAAGGTGATAGGTCCTCTCCCACATGTTGTAGACCTATCTTATTTTTTGATTCAAGCATGAAGATTGTGGGCAGAGTGTTATTAGAGTGTGGGGAATAATGGATATCATAAAATAAGGTACTGTCAAATGTACAGTTTGGCTTTAGGCTGGGGATCAGTACTATTGACCAGTGCCTTCATTTATATTTATTATCTGGAAAATATGTTCCAGCAAAAAGAGGTAACCCCACATGGCCTTTATTGATGTATTGACTACATTTGATCTAGTAAACCATCATAAACTTTGAGCCCTAGTGGAGGGGTTGGGAGTAGAGACCAGAACTTCTAGCATTATTAAAGCACTTAAACCAGGATCTGATGTTGAAAGTGCGCTTTGGGCTTCAGGGTGAACTGACTCCTCCAATGAAACCGTCACACGTGGAGTAAGGCAGGGATGCATCCTTGCACCTTTCCTATTTTTGATGTACATAAACACCTGGTCCAACTTTGGAAAGACATCTACTGCATGGAGGGCCATCAGATTCTGATTTTGCTGTATGCGTACGACCCCTTGCTAGTTGCTCGCACAGCGAGAGGTTTGCAAACTAGACTGTTTTTCAAATTACATGGCCATGCTGGACCTTAAAATAAATTATGGTAAATATTTTGTCATACCAAGTGGGCCTCTTAGCCTTAATCTTTCAAGATGAGGCATACAGTACTGGAGGGGGGGCATAATTTTAACTACTTCGGGAATTTGTTTAGCTCCTTCTTGGCTTACATGTACCTCTTAACTGTAATATTGAAGCAATTTTCTGATTCTCCCACTATTAGGTAAAAAACCTGTCAAAGGGATAATGTACTTGTATGAAATGAAATGTATTTTAGCGGGCTCATAAGGGGCTGGAATAGTGGGTTACACAAATGTAGAATGTCTACAAAAAAAAAAAAAAAAAATCCTTAGGAGATTATTACAGGTTCCCCAGGGTTGGATAACTTTGATTTGCCATGAAGAACTTGACTTCCTTATTTAGTGGACTCCCTAAGTCTCGCTTGTCTACTGTATTGGGTTAAGGAATGGTAAATTCCTGAGGCCTCTTTGGTTCATGCCTGTATATCCGACTGCCTAAGCATAACAAGGACGGCTGTTATTCCCTAGTTGTTTTACCTTAAGAGGACTTTTATAATGATAGGTTTAAAAGAGCTGTATGATAATCCAACTAGCATCACTATAAATACAAAAGATATAGTAAAATAATTGTTTTTAACTTATTATTCAAATATTAGGCTAAAGGAAACTCAAAGCAAGCCAGCATTGGTAAGATACATCCCATTTGTTAACAACAGAGGGCATTGAACCTTCCCTGTCCTGGGTGACGAATCCTCTCTATTTCTCTCTTTTCAGATTTTCTATGATTCATTTGAGTGTGGCCTTCCCCACTCAGTACTGTTGGACCCGCAAATTGCCATTGTAAAGGTGTGACCAATCCTCGGTGTAAAACACATGCCATTTTTTGCTCTTCTGCTCTTTATATGAGGTTCCAAGGCATGAGTTTTTAATACCTATACTGCGGAGAGCAAACTTTAGAGCTCATTTGGTTTATGTTACTTGTAGAGATTGGGGAATGAAGATGTTTGTTGGGCAGTTCTGATTTTTTTAAGGGAATCCGTGCACTAAGAAAGAGATAGAAACAGGTTTCTCTGGGTTAATATACCAGGGGGGGTAAAACTCTGTAAGTTGGGGAATTGAGGAGTGGATTGTCTTACGTACTAATTTTCTTTGTTATCATAAGCTAAAGCCAATGAATGTAACTTTGATAATACACCCTGAAATGCCAATAATTTGCCCCCAAACTAAGTGTTTCTGATCGTGCATGATTTTAATTATTTATTAATCTCTTCTGTTTATTTATCACATTTATGCAGTATTGTTGATGAAATGTGACACTGTTTTAATTATTTGATTTTATGGATTTTTGAAAATCCGTATAAAGGTTTTATGACAATGACTATGAAATTTATGTACACCAAACTATATCTAACAACATTTTCCCTCAATGGCTGCATTTGTGAATCCCAACCTGAAGGTATTCCTACATTTAAGTAAAAAATAATAAAATTAAATGTAGTCACACACATTCTAACTCTGAATGACACACTTTCCAGCTCTTTAAAACAACACTCACAGATCCTTTAATGAACATGGGAAAGGGAAAGAACTGCATCTCTCACAAAACATCACATAGGAAATCAGAACATTTGGAACTAGACGTTAATGGTTAACATAGCATAATAGAATACGCAAACACATATGGCAAACATTATGAGACTTAGGTAGAGTTCATGGCATTCACTTGAAACTGTTGCTGATTGACCTCATGACAGCATGCAAAAAGCTGTCTGCCCCACAGACAGGTTCTTAAAAACCTCTACTGCTTCCTCTGTGACCAGTGATGGTAGAATGGGGCACAGCGCGATGTTTCTTGCACAAGGGAGACCCAGACTGTCTATGAACCACGTTCTGGCTTTGTACTATGGGGCAGTACTTAGTGTGGTGTTGGGGCTAGTAGAGGAATAGGAACAGATGTAGCGGCCTGTGATGTTTCAGCTACCCTCACAAGGTGCTGGCCAAAATCAGAGGCCTCAGCTTCTAATGATGTAGTGGCCTCCTGGCTAGCCCATCAACCTCTTTGCCACTGGGTTAATCAGTGCTGGTGGCTCCACTTTCTGATTCTCACGGTCACACTGCTGGTCCCCTGAAGAGGGATCAGTATCTTCTTTCATTGCACCAGAGGAAGCTGATAGCAGACTTATGCACATGTCAGTTACATATTACAGAAGGAAATAAACACAATTGTACACACATCAAAGATATCAAAGAGGTCAACAATTTATACAATTAGGATCTCACGAAATGGTGCCCACTGTGACATTATAAATATCCTAATTTTGACCAGTTACTCCATCACAAACATGATGGATACCCTGTTTGCCTTATTCTAAATGTATCATATTTAGCACTTGGTTCTGACCGAGTACCTGTCTGCAAAAATCAAACTTGTAAAATATCTGGTAATTAACTAATTTCAAGTAATTTAATTTCCTAAACATGCACACTTGTTTCACAATCTAAAAAACTGATTCACAACTATAGAGTTTGGTGGATGGGACACTGCAGGGATTATTTGGTCCTAACCTCAAACAAAACTTGTGTGTGTGTGTGTGTGTGTGTTGTTTAAGTATGTATGTGGGTCATACACTTTCCCAGGACCTGAATATGCAATGCAAAATTCAGCCTCTAATACTGATCAAATGATGCTATCCATGCCACAGAATATTATTAATAGTACAGATTGATAGATAGATAGATAGATAGATAGATAGATAGATAGATAGATAGATAGATAGATTACACATAGTAATCATATCTATTAAGGTTAACAGCTATATAAGCATGTCAAATATATGTTTTCTGCATCACACTAGTGTGTGTCTCATGAACCATTAATAAAAGGCAATGTTTAAAGCTTTATTGAAGTCATATTCCATCTGCAATGCTACAAAGATATTATTTCCTAGAGGACTGATTTATGGGCTTGGTGGCAGTGTAACTATGTCAAAAAAGTGAGAGTTATCCCATTCACCTTTTTACAGGTGCACCATACCCTCCTGCACTTGTAATAAGGTGGACTCGATATTGTTCTTACACTGTAAAACAACCATAATAAAATATGCAGGATATCTTTTACATTGTGAGGGAGTAACATGTCAAACAATATAAAAATCAGGACCATTGTTGTGCTTTAAGGTTATTGTTTATTTTCAGTACCACACTCGAGGACTGATTGATTATTTTTTGGGCAAGTTATTCCATAACAATGTGATAGATAGGTTGTCCATTGTGCTACATTACTGCATCATATAGTATTAGACACGTAATTATGTGTATGGCATATATATATTCACATTGTGATGGAGTTGCCCTTCTGAGGAACAGAAATTCATGGCCTTTGTGTTTTATGTAAATATTATCAATGTCATCTGATTTCAATCCTGGAAGGCAGCCTTTTGTTCCACCAGGCAACATAATAAATAACTCCAATTTATAAATGCCCCCACGCTGGCGGTCACATAAAGCATTGCCAGGAACCATGATCATGGCGGCTAATGTCAAGGCTAATGTCAAGGCATTTCAGTATTTGGTGCATGGATCCATCAACACAATCCAGCCCTGCACCAAACAGTTTTCTTTTTCATCGTTTCAAAAAGAAAACCTTGAAATGTGTTTTTTCTTTTTGAAAATAAAGAATATGCTGACCTCACCAGGAGAGTCTTCTCACGATGGCAAGGGGAGCATTTTTCACTGACGCTTACTGCCAGGTTTTTTTCTAGTGGTGATAAGCAGTGACAACTGACCTGTAATTTGGCCCATCTGAATTAGGTAGGTAGGATTACAGGTCTCTTACCTACGGCCCATACTCTGCAGGGTATTTAAAGGGGTTTAATTATGGCTGAGGCGGAGTATTCTCCACCATGACTAAACCCATGATTTGACTGCATCTAAATTGGAAGGGTAGACTATTATCTTGGCAATGTGGATACTCTGTCACTGTTGCAATGGAGTATCTGTGCCACTAAGATATGATTCTGCCCCTAAAACTTAACTTACTTAATATTACCCAAAAAAATATAAACCAGGTCCAGATAAATTGCTCCA
Source organism: Pleurodeles waltl (assembly GCF_031143425.1). NCBI lineage: Eukaryota > Metazoa > Chordata > Amphibia > Caudata > Salamandridae > Pleurodeles > Pleurodeles waltl. The sequence continues at coordinate 930,350,203 of NC_090448.1, read as the reverse complement.
GGAAACTCTTTATATCCTAAAATTATATATATGCCTGTCTTTGGTCACGCATTGTGAAAGTAAGGCAGTCACCCAGGATGCTGTGTTTTAATGTTCCTCAGGATTAAGTCACACAAAATACAGAAAAGCTTTTGTTTAGTACTGTCAAGTATATAATGAAAAATCTCTGTGATGATAAGGTTTGGAACAATTGTAATATTGTAACTGTGACATTTAATACATTATAGCCGTGCAGCGCTTTTCACAAATGTAAACTGCACTTATGAGTCATTTTCACGTATGTTTACTCATTCACATTGGAGGAACTTTACCAATTTTAGCTATTCACTATTTACAAATGCAAAGTTTCTCTAACGTCTTTAAGATATACAGACTGAACTGCTAAACTATATAGGCTTTCCCAATACAATTTCAATCTGAACTTTTGCCGAACATCAGACCTGTTACTATTTTGAAGATTATGGAAGGTTCAGATTTCTATGCTGTTGGCTCCTTTTAATACACAGCGATTTCCTTTTAAAGCTGTCCTCAACCAAGTCCGGGATGTGATGTTCAGACACGTAAATGGCGACATCCGGGCCCATATTTATACTTTTTTTAGCGTCGCATTTGCGTCATTTTTTGTCGCAAAAACGGCGCAAACGTACAAAATACAATTGTATTTTGTACGTTTGCGCCGCTTTTGCGTCAATAAAATGACGCTAATGCGGCGCAAAAGAAGTATAAATCAATTTCCAGTAAATAGTTCTACACAGAACAACATCAAGTCCGCGTTCTCTGGATTGGGAAGCATATCACATGTGGTTGACGCCATAGATAGAACCCATTTGACCTGCAAGAGGAAGCATTTTTATTCAGTCTACGGTCAGGTGGTTTGCATAGCAGATGTCTGTATCACCTGTGTGAATGCAAACATTCCAGGTTCAGTGACTCGCTAGAGCTACACAACAGTTTGCAGACTTTTAACCAAAGAGAGATTGGCTTGTTGGTAAGTTTCAAACATTATGTTGATGAAATGTTTGGCAGTAACGTTGTGCCCTTCTAAACATAATTTCACCTGATTTGCTTTTCTGATCATATTTTTCTGGGAACCCATCATATCCAAGTCATGCCTGGCTTTTATCACCTCTAAGAATGCCAGGAGAGGCCCACTTTAATGAGGCCTATTTCAGTACAAGGCCCAGTATATATGCTTAGGCAACAGGGGGCCCTCCTCTACTTCCCTGACAAGGTCTGCATAATATTTGTGTTATGCTGTATTCTTCACATCATTGCCCTGCATAGAAACATTCCATTCATCCCTAGTGACGATTACCAGTAGGAACCCCAGGTTAACGCTGTTGACATGCATCATCGAGTTGGCAATGAGGATGAAGACACTGGCCTCGGGAGTGAACTCATTAAAACAATCTTTGCCTGATGGTAAGTGACTGCAACAAAAATGTATTGTCTATGCACATAACTTCGATTAGAATGTCTGCTACTAATACTCACCGTTTCAAAATGTGTTTGTTAATTATTTTCAAAGTGTTCATTAGTTTTATATTTGTTTTGAGTTGAGACTAGTATATTTGTAATATCATACATATAATGGAGTTCATGCTAAATGTGAATTTATGTTTTGAGGTTGTTGTTTGCTTATCAGAAACTGTACAACAATAACAATTGCCAATAATTATTAATCACATGTTATGCTTATTCCTTCTTTGGTGCCATCATCCTGTCATCTGGTGGGGCACCAGCAAGTAATAGGTGGATACTTTGGATTGTTACACAGATACTGAACATGGGGAAATCTGCACTGCAAGTTGTCTGGCTAGAGATAGACTTATTATTAAAAAAATAGAATGTGCTTCTTCTCAGTCATGGAATGATGCCATTGTCTATGAGTTTACTTAAAGGTACCTGATACATGCAATGTATATATCAATGAACTTGGTCATGATGCTGTCAGCTGAAGCATGCCTGTGGAAAGTTGTTGCGGTTTATGACTGCGTCCGAACATAATGTCTGTGTAAAACATGAGGACAACCCAATGTGCGGCTGAAGACTACCGTTTGTTGTTCTTAGGTAATTGGATGGCCAATTGGTACCAAAATATAACAATTACTATTTATCTTCACAATTCATATAACTTGCAATATAAAATCCATATTTTCTTGATCATTTTGCCTCAACCAAATTTTCATAGTTCCATTTTTACTTCTAAATGTTGTATCATTTGTGTATGGTTTAAATGTAGACAAATGTTTCTATAGATTGTTGATGCAACCTTTGCTGGTATTTGGGGTGTCTAACACTTATATTGAAAAGAAAAATGATGAAACTACTATTGATGTTATTGTACATAATTAACTTTCATTTATTTTCATTTAGTATTTTGTATATTTTGATATCTCTTAAGCTTAAGATTCTCGGAAAACAAGTTAACTTGTTTGTTAAATGAGAAATTAATGATGCACAAACAGCTGCTTAGAGTTCCTTTCCAGGCAACAGTTCATGCGCACATAGGAAATACCTAGTAATCAGTTAAATAAGGTGATTTGGCTAGACCATCATATATGGATATCACTCTGCATTTCTTGGGGGTGGTTTTTTTATGTTGACCTCTACTGGGCCAAATGAATGACCCCTCCTGAGTGCCAGTGAAGCAGCTTTAGTGTCAACTGGACAGTGAAGCAGCTTTAGTGTCAACTGGAGGGTAGAGACAGGTGACTCTGTAATCAACATTGTGCTGCCTTCGATAGAGCTGCCAACGATAGATGAGCTAGCAGCAGATGGTGCTTGGCAATGGAAAGCAGCAGCTAAATCAGATACTGCTGCAGAGTGTTTTGAAATCATCCTGCGTACCCCTCCAGAATGTAAAGTTTAGAATCTCAGGTTATACTCCATGTGGATCATTCTAGACCTATTAGAAGTTCAATAATCTGGCCCAGCTGATCCTCCTGCCACATAGATGCACCCATCATGCCTTTATTCATGGTGATGTCCTTGATGACATCACCTTGGGGATCTCTGCAGCAGGTTCTGCCACAGTCCTTTCCAAACCACTCTGTGACCGTGACTGGGTGACTACAAGCAGAATGTATCCTGGATGTACAGCAGATGTTATAACTGTCATGTATCACAGGAGCCAGGTCAGGGGTAGCAACAGTTCCTGGGATGTGAATCCACTGGGGGCTTACAAGGACAATCATGTGGATAAGGGGGGCAGAACCCTACTGGATTTAGTGGATCTTGTGACCTGTGGAAAATGGAGACATGCTGACCACATATACCTGATGGGAAAAACTGGTCTTACAGATCATCTTCCTCAGCAGGAGTGATGCTCCTACTGAAGGCATGTGATCGTCTTTTCTCATGCAGAGTGGCCAACACAGTTGAAGCTGATGTCTGAGATCTTGCTGCACAACTTTGAAATAATGATAACTGAAAATAAATCATGATTTTTTTTTTGCCTTTGAACAATTGCCCAGTTTTTATGTTTTTGCAAGTCAAACTGCTCCTCAATTCTTTGTTTTAACTTACATTTGGAATTGAGGGTCCAAATAAAAATTAATGTAGTAAAAAAAAAAAATAATGTGAGAAAGACTGCTATAGAGTGAAATGAAGTTATCTGGTGGGGTTCACATGGCAGGGCTCACCTAGGGTCTGTTAGCCATTGTTTGGCTCACTTGTGGTAGGGTATTATGCACTGTGCAAAGTAGAATCGTTCAGACTCTTAGGCCCATATTTATGCTTTTATAGCGCCATATTTGTGCCACTTTTTGATGCAGAAACAGCGCAAACTTACAAAATACAATTGTATTTTGCTAGTTTGCGCCACTTTTGCATCATAAAATGACGCAAAGAAGGGGCTAAAAAAGTATAAATATGGGCCTCAGTGCTCAGTATTTGTAATGATGAACAATCCTGGAGCTCTTACAGAGATTAGTGTGGCTATACAGCATGCAGGTTGCAACACACATGCTAGACTTCATATTTGCTATGTATGTAGATTGACAATTAATTATTTATATTTTATAACTAAAAAACATTGGTATATTATAACATTTTCAAATTGATACACCTTCTATACATTTTTGATAGGTAATGCAGGCATCATCCAAAGGCATTTAGGTTTGCTAATTCCCTGTAACTCAATGAACCCCCTTTTGCAGAGGTGGGTCTATCAACTAAATACACAGTGCAGGTCCAGCACTACACCTCAGTTCTGATATACTTCTATGAAGGACAGTGATGTAGATGATGGGGACAGAACCCTGCTGGATTTAGTGGATCTTGTGACCTGTGGAAAATGGAGACATGCTGACTACATATGATGGGCCAAACTGGTCTCACAGGTCATCTTCCTCAGCAGGAGTGATACGCCTACTGAAGGCATGTGATCGTCTTTTCTCATGCAGAGTGGCCAACACAATTGAAGCTGATGTCTGAGATCTTGCTGCACAACTTTGAAATAGTGATAACTGAAAATAAATCATTTAATATTTTCGCCTTTGAACAATTGCCCAGTTTTTATGTTTTTGCAAGTCAAACTGCTCCTCAATTATTTTTTTTAACTTACATTAACTTACATTTGGAATTGAGGGTCCAAATAAAAATTAATGTAGTTAAAAAATAAATAATGTGAGAAAAACTGCTATAGAGTGAAATGAAGTTATCTGGTGGGGTTCACATGGCAGGGCTCACCTAAGGTGTGTTAGCAATTGTTTGGCTCACTTGTGGCAGGGCCCATCGTATTATGCACTGTTCAAAGTAGAATCGTTCAGACTCCTAGGTCCATATTTATACTTTTATAGCGCCGCATTTGGGCCACTTTTTGACGCAAAAACAGGTCAAACTTACAAATTACAATTGTATTTTGCAAGTTTGCGCCACTTTTGCATCATAAAATGACGCAAAGATGGGGCTAACAAAGTATAAATATGGGCTCCAGTGCTCAGTATTAGTAATTATGAACAATCCTAGAGCTCTTACAGAGATTAGTGTGGCTATACAGCATGTATATTGCAACATACATGCTAGACTTCATATTAGTTATGTATGTAGATTGACAATTCATTATTTATATTTTATAAATAAAAACATTGGTATAATATAATATTTTCAAATTGATACACCTTCTAAACATGTTTGATAGGTAATGCAGGCATCATCCAAAGGCATTTAAGTTTGCTAATTCCCTGTAACTCAATGAACCCCCTTTTGCAGAGGTGGGTCTATCAACTAAATACACAGTGCAGGTCCAGCACTACACCTCAGTTCTGATATACTTCTATGAAAGTATTTTTCCTAAAGACTGACAGTCTCTAGGCAACTGCTGGCTACAATGTGCTATCATTGAATATCTGCTGTCAGTAGATGTATGGTGTACTACACTTGAATGAGACAGCTGAACAAATCTGGTCAGTAGCTGCAGGCCATTGTGCACTACTTTAGTGTGTTTGTTTTTGTAGTAAAAATGAGAATTCATTGCACTTTTAAAGCCCAGCATAATTAATGTTATTTCTCAGGATGTGTGTCAAAGAATTGTGTTAATTAGTTGCCAGAATTGGTATACTTCTCTACAACTCCACTTTCCAGTCCCTGGCTTTTGCCATTTGAATCATGTATGTTTATTCAAATTAATGAAATGAAAGATTAAAAGTAAACTGTGAGAAAGTGAGTGAAATTTTAATTCAAAATCCAGGACTAGAACTACTTATGTCATTGTGAGATTAATTCTTCTGTTCTGGCTTGTACTACCAAATATTTAAAATTTTATATCTGTATCAGATCAAGAGAGGTGGTATGTTATGTGAATATGGCGTAGTGGGTAGTCCGTACATTGTTCTGAGTACCTTTTTAGATGTAGTTGTTACAAAGGGGATATGCTTGTTTTCTAAATGTAAGGTGACACTTGCTTGTTTGCATGTCCTCTATGATTTGGGTGAAGAAGAATGTTGTGCCAGAGTGAGTAAATGGTAGATAGATGTATACATACTGATATACATATGGAATGTAAAGAGTTGGGTGAATAGCAGTCATTAGTGCAGACAACTGTGTTAGGGATGGGAGTGAGAGTGGAGAAAGGGTGAATTAGTTATTGTGATTGAGTTAGTGCTTGCTTAACAGTCACCATGTCACATTCAATTATTAAAATACATTCAGTGTGACTTTCCTGTAAGGGAAAGTATTGACTCTCAACCGCATGTCAGACCACCACTTGCAGATGTCTTCCTGTTAGCATTTGATATTGGAGCAGCATTCAACTAATCCATAATTCCAGTCCAAATTCATTTCTCTGACTCGTGGTAATTGTCTAGATTAGTGCTAGACATATCTAGGCTCAACACTAATTATCTCATTCACCATTCCATTTAACTTCTTTTCAGAGAATCTTGGTTTTCTTCTTCCAAACGTTTTAACCAATAATGAACAATTAGCTTATTGCTTGTGTTGTGCGTGGTAAATGGCTTGTGTGGTTACAGGAGTGTCATTTGCAGGTGTTGTTGGTGATTAGATTTTAATCATGTGTGTGTTGATGGATGCAACTGCCATAATATATACATGTATCGGCCATCAGAAACACTGTCTAACAATGCTGTCTTCCTTCATGAGGGTCCGTTCAACCTACTCTGATGATGGACACCTTTAATTATGGCACTCAGATGTTCCCATACCAACTTTGACAAGGGATGTTACTCAATGGTGCAATGGGGACTGAATTGGAAAGACTGAAGTTCAACTGAAAGACCTTCCTCCATCATGATTGTGAGGAGTTGGGTGTACTATATGGTATGGCTAGGTACACTCACACATATCATCTTAGGTCCAGTCAGGTATGTTTACTCAACCTTAAGCTCAACCCTGGGCAGCTGTGGCTGTGAGCAGTAAGGCTTAGAAAAGGAACAATGTGTAAAGCATTTAACAACAACAAACAACACTATAAGAAAGTCACATGACATGAAAGAAACAAGAGAGCAGGTTAGAATAATGGATTAGATATTTATGAATCTTTGGAGATCTTGATCATCAAAATGCCCCGGAGAGTTCTGGAGATATAGATTTTCAAAGGAATGAATAACTTTAACATTAACCACAAACAAGCACTGGTCAACAAAAACTTTAGAAACTTTAAAAAAGTTGGGAAAAGTTAGGGGAAGATTTAAGAGCCCTTTTGAGCCGGTCTAATGACATATTAGCTTCATTTTTTATGCTAATGCGGCATTAAATGGCAAAAAATGCTGCATCAGATTAACAAAGGGGCGCAATGTATGCATTGCGCCACATTGTAACCCTTTGTACAACATCATGCATGTGCCACCTATAATGTATGCAAAATGAGTGTTCCACTGTTGGTGGGGGGGGGGTAAAAAAAGGCGTAATATTTTTTGGCACTTTTAATTGCAAACTAGCATTAAAAATGTTGACGCTAGTTCCCTAACTACTGCCATGGTGCACCCTATCTTAGATATGGTGCACACATGGTGGCATTAAGGAGCTGCTAAGGGGCACAAGGAAAGTGGTGCTACACTGGGTGCAGTGCCACTATTTTTTTGATCTGGCTCTTAGTCCTGCAACTTTGGCCTGCTTAGGACAATCAAGTCTGGCAGGATAGAGGCCCAGGAGATGAGAAAGGATACTTTGGACAGTTACCTGGCCAACAGTACATTTGTAGAGCAAGATCCAAATTTTACAGGATGACCTCCATAGATGACAATGCTATGGTGCTTTGGGATGCAGACTCAAAGATGCTCAAGGATGCTCCTCATGCTGTACGGTCCACGGAGGTGAGGTCCAGTTGAGTTCTCGGGCCACAGGTGAGTGGGGGTGAATCTGGCTATGGATTTCACAATCCTATAAAGTCCTCCTTGCTGGGTTCCAAGGGCTTCCGATGCAGACTTTGCACTTTTGCAACACAGCAGTCACTGTGCAAATGTTTGGTGGAGGCTAGTGTCCCTCACGAGTGATCAATGCAGTCACAACAAACACCCATGGATCCAGCAGACATGGGTGCAACCTTTGGCAATCTCTGAATTGTTGCTGCAGCCCTGAGTGGACACTCTTCCTTACATGCCCTGGATACCCTGGGTATCATATACTAGGGACTTATCAGTAAGTCAGGCCTTGCCAATTGTGTGTATTCAATTCGACATATACTTTGAATAGGGTCAGAACACTGGCACTGAGGTCTGGTTAGCAGGCCTCAGTGCACTCTCAGAGTTGAAAAAACAGCAGCATCAGTCCAAGAATCTTTGGGTGAACATGCAAAATGAGGCATTTCTTTACAATGGTGGATGGTGGTCCATAAGGCCAAATCCTAAATACAGAGGATGGAAAAGCATCTGCAAGATGGACCCTAGATCAGGTCCTAACTAGTTTTTTCAATATTATTGAAAGTGAATATTACAGACACACTTTTGGTTTACTCTCCAACACAACACAACAATATTGTTTTTAGTGTTTAAAATAATAGTTGTTGTTTTCTTCAACTCAATATCTTCATAATTGATAATAGTTTAAACTACTTAGAACCCATGTATCATTCCACAAAGCTGGCTCACATGAACTTAGCAGCCTGTTTAATGCTCAGTATGAGTCAATTGTGCTCTTCACTTGCATACTCTCAGTGCTCTTGCCTCATTGCCTGCTTCAATTTTGCCTGTTTCCATCTGCCCTGTGTTTTTCTACTATCACCTTGCCTGCTTAAGATGATCTTGGTCCTATTCAGCACACAGCGCTCAAGTTGTCCGTGCGAAACAGAAGTGTTTATCTGTTACTGGATTATTCTTTGCTTTCTAGTACCTACAGTATAGCACTTTTTTATTGGGAGTAACAGAACAAAAAGTGTCACAATGCAAGGCTATATATATATATATATATAGGGGCACCAAAATCTTTTAAGTGCTTAGGGCCTCTAAAGTTCCCATGCCGGCCCTGCCACAATGTAATGAATAAAAAAGAACTAAGTTACTTTGCAGCTTATAAAACTTGTCTTTTTAGGATTCTCGTTTCTGCACTCTCACAAATAAAACCCTATTACTCAAGACTTAAGGTCTAAATTTGAGTTTGGTGGTCCAAGGACCTCCAAACCTGCAGTGGCAGTTGGACTGCTGTACTCCTGGCAGACTGATTGTCAGACTAAGATCCTGGTGGTTGGACCTCCAGGAGACCACCGCCAGGATCATAGTTCCCGATGGGTTGGTGTTGGTCAAAATCATGGTCGGCCACATCGTGCTGATCATGACTCCCCTTTCTGCCAACCTTTTCATGGCGGGGTCGCCTGCTTGAAAAGGCTGGCAGAAAGCCAGTGCTGGGGCCACAGGGGGCCCATGCACTTCCCATGACCAAGTTGTGGGCAGTACAGGGGCCCTTTGCCAGCACCTTTGGAATGCGCACTGTCTGCTCTGCAGGCAGTGTGCATTCCGAGGGTGCTGGTGTGCGATGGCATTGGCCTCAGCTCCGTTTAAGGGAGCCAAGACCAGTGCCACTGCATTGTTTTTGCCTGGCTGAGTGGTGGAAATGTCCTAATACGATTTTCCACCCCTCAGCCCCATGGGTGTGACAGTCCGACGGTCCGACTGCCAAACATGTAATCAGCCCTTAGAGCTTGATTAGAATTTCTCATAAACACGGATGGGTCAGATTACAGGAGTTACTGTACTCAGTGGGATTTTGAGTAATGCTGGAAACCCATAAGACCAAATACTGCTCGAAGCAGCCAAAATCTAAGGGCAAAATTGTGGCCAAGAATAAGCAATTAGAAAGAGAAACGTGCGCTGTAAAATTGATTCCGTTGCTAACTATTGATTTTATAGGGGTCCCTCAAAGACCAGCTTGCAGTGATGTTTATCCCCTTTAGCTTGACAGCAGGTCATAGTTGTAGGCTGTGGAGTATTTCAAAGTGATCCTGCCCTCATGCAAATGGTGGTGAGGGGGGGGTCTAAGAGTCTGGTACCTCACAGATATTCATAGGCTATAAAATGAGTGGGCCAAGGAAATTCCTGCACCACTGCATTATGTCTCTGGTTGTTAGGGTTAAGGCTAAGGGGGTCATTCTGACCTCGGCGGTAAAAGGCCCTTACTGCCGGTCAGAAGTCCGCCATTATACCGCCGCGGCCGCGGTAAACCGCCACGGTCATTCTGACCTCCAACTGGCAAACCGCCAAAAACCCGACATCCACGGAAGGCCGCCTCATCAGCGGGCAGCGATAAACTGGAGATGACCAAACCTCCACCGTCACGCCAACAGAAATACGCCCATGCCATTACGACCCACGAATCCACGCGGCGGTCTTTCAACCGCGGTATTCCATTGGCGGTACACACCGCCGCGGTCAAAATACACACACCCTTACAAAACACAGCCACATTGGACAATTCAAAATACACACACCTGATACACATACACACACCACTCCTACACACCCATCACCATATAAAACACACACCCACATCACCCACAAACCCCCACAAATCGAAATTCAGAGACAAGGCGCAATACACAGAGAGAGAGCACAGGGAACGCAAAGCACAACACACACAGGAACCCAACATCATCACCCACACCACATCTACGCACACATCACCACACACCACCACTCACATCACCACAAACACCACCCCACACCTCATCCACACAACCCCATGGCACCCCAAAGACACCCCAGGTTCTCGGACCAAGAACTCAGGGTCATGGTGGAGGAAATAATAAGGGTAGAGCCCCAGCTCTTCGGCACACAGGTGCAGCACACCACAATAGCCAGGAAGGCGGAGCTATGGCAAAGGATCGTCGACAGGGTCAACGCTGTGGGACAGCATCCCAGAAATCGGGAAGACATCCGAAAGCGCTGGAACGACCTACGGGGGAAGGTTCGCTCGATGGTGTCAAGATACAACATCGCTGTGCAGAAGACTGGCGGCGGACCCCCACCCACTCCACCCGAATTCACAGCATCGGAGCAAGAGGTCTTTAACATCCTGCATCCTGACGGCCTCGCTGGAGTAGCCGGAGGAATGGACTCTGGTAAGTCTAATGTCAACTACTTCACCCCCCCCCAACCACCAGCATGCCAACCCACACCCCCACCCTCACCCCCAACCCCCCAGCACACATCCTCCCTGTCTCACCAGCACAACCCACCCAACCCAACACCAAACCCTGAATGCCAACACAAACCATGGACACCCATCACCTATGCATGACCACTGCACATACCCATCCCCCCCCACAAACCACCCTCACATCTCCTCCCACAAGGGAATGCCAGCACTGGGGGACAAGGGCACCCACAAATCGCACACCATGGCACACACAGAAGCAATAACCATACTCTTTTACCCCTGCAGGGCCCGAACGCCAACACACCGGCCAGGAGGGTCCAGATTTGTCCATCCCACCCCCAGAACAGGCCCCCAGTGATGACAGCAGCTCTGTCGACCTAGAACCTGATGACCAGCCCGGACCATCGGGGACCTCTGGACAGTCGGTTCCCCACACACAGACACAGGCCACAGCAGACCTAACCCCCTCTGGGAATATCAGCACAGCTCCCACCCAGCGGGCCCATGCCTCTGTCTCCAGGACGTGTCAATCAGCGGTGTGTCCGCAACTACAGGGCACCCAGGCTGACCCACCACCCCAACAACAACAGGGACCTGGGGGCAGTGGTAGTGGGCACACCGTCCAGGGGACAGAGGCCCGGGGAAACAGGGGAACTGGGAGGGCTGCAGTGCGACGGGGGGGAGGACAGGCCCAGGGAACCCACTCTCCAAGAGGCCCTCACCATCATCATGGGAGCATACCACCACTCCCAGGAGACGATGGCGACGGTACTGGCCAGGTTCCAGGAGATCCAGGCACAGCAGGAGGAAGGGTACATGGGGTTCAGAGACGAACTCAGGAACATCGGTTCCGCAATGGGGACCATCGTCCTGGCCCTCAACCGGATAGACACCACATTGCGGGACCATGTGGCACTCCAAAGGGCCCCTGTCACTAGCCTGGACCAGGAACAGCCTACCACCTCCGCCGGCGCTAGTGGACAGGAGGCCCCCACACAACGACAGGCCACCAGAACCCCACCTCCTGCTGAAGAACAACCACCCCGCAAGAGGAACCTGAGATCACAAAAGAAGACAGAGTAGGATGCCAAGACACCCGCCAGCATAAGATACCCCCTGATGTCATCCCACTGTCCCACATTGTCACCCTGTCCAACCTTAAACAGCCCCTGCTCCATCCTTCCACAGGCATATGGACAATGCACCTGTGAAACTGAGAACTGGACTCTGCCATGGACATTACTCCACCCCCACCCATCACCGTTTTACTATCATGGACCTATATGTAGCACTAAAAATAAATCACTAATTGCACTTCAAAAATCTGGAGTCAGCTTGTATTCTTAACAAATGTATTACACATAACGGTTCAATAATGTTCAGTTACATTGTGATGACAACATACCAATGTCAATGAGCTTTAGTCCATGGGCAAACAAAGCAGAAGTCACGCAGTGGGTCATACAGCTCTGAAAAGGGAAGGGAAAGTCAAAAATCTGTTAAAAGGAACTGGGGGGAAACACAGAAAGTAGAGATGCAGGAGGCCTGAAGTAAATGTAAAATGGCGTGGGTGATTCTTACCTGTGTGCTACTGAAAGTACTGTTGTATAACTGTGTCCCTGTTGTCTGTGTCGTCCCCGTCGTCTTCCTCCTCTTCACTCTCCACAGGCTCCACAGCTACTACAACACCACCATCTGGACCATCCTCCTGCAGGAAAGGCACCTGGCGTCGCAATGCAAGATTGTGAAGCATACAGCAGGCCACGATGATCTGGCACACCTTCTTTGGTGAGTACATTAGGGATCCACCTGTCATATGCAGGCACCTGAACCTGGCCTTCAGGAGGCCGAAGGTCCTTTCTATGATCCTCCTAGTTCGCCCATGGGCCTCATTGTACCGTTCCTCTGCCCTGGTCCGGGGATTCCTCACTGGGGTCAATAGCCAAGGCAGGTTGGGGTAACCAGAGTCACCTATTAGCCACACACGTTGTCTCTGTAGCTGTTCCATCACATAAGGGATACTGCTATTTCGCATGATGTACGCGTCATGCACTGACCCTGGGAACTTGGCATTTACATGGGAGATGTACTGGTCAGCCAAACAGACCACCTGCACATTCATCGAATGGTAATTTTTTCTGTTTCTGTACACCTGCTCATTGTCTTTTGGGGGTACTAAAGCCACATGGGTCCCATCAATGGCACCAATGATGTTGGGGATATGTCCAAGGGCATAGAAATCACCCTTCACTGTGGCCAAATCACCCTCCTCAGGGAAAACAATGTAGCTCCGCATGTATTTCATCAGGGCAGACAACACTCTGGACAAAATCTTAGAAAACATAGGCAGAGACATCCCTGATGACATGGCCACTGTTGTCTGAAAAGGCCCACTTGCCAAAAAATGGAGGACTGACAGAACCTGCACCAGAGGGGGAATTCCTGTGGGTTGGCGGATGGGGGACATCAGGGCTGGCTCCAGCTGGGCGCACAGTTCATGTATAGTGGCTCGGTCAAGTCGGTATCGAAGTATAATATGTCGTTCTTCCATTGTCGACAGGTCCACCAGCGGTCGGTACACGGGAGGATTCCTCCTTCTCCTCGCAAGTCCCAGCGGACGGTGCCTAGGAAGGACAACATGGAGTACAGAGTCAAGCAACCCACAGGTACGTAACCACAGCTTGCACAGTACACGAATCGCTATGCATTGAATGGCTTGTATGAGTGGCAATGCAAGGCCTAGGCCTGTGTGACGCAGTAGAAATTAAGCCATGTGGGCCCTTGAAATGGCGGCTGCCTGACCTGAGAAGTGTGACAGTGGGATGTGAGGTCAATGCGCTGGTGTGGCACACCGTGGCGGTAGGCGGTCGAAGACCGCTGAGCGAAGCCGAATTGGTTAACATTGAACCCTATGGGTTTCAGGAGCCAATGACGAGGTGCGCCGGCGGTCGCGGTACGCACCGCCGCAGTACGCACCGCCGCGGGCGTGACCGACATTTTCTATCTGCTTAATCACTCGAGACCTGATCATCCACAGGAGAGGACCTATACTGCAAGTGCTGCTGTGACCTCGGTCTGGAAGAGACAATGGCTGCTGCGACTGGAAAAAGGGCCCCTGCCTTCACTTCTGAAGAGTTGGAGAAACTTGTGGATGGGGTCCTCCCCCAGTATGCGCTACTCTACGGTCCTCCAGACCAACAGGTAAGTACACTGGGTGCACGTTGAATGGGCTATGCCTGGGTTGTGTATGGTGGATGTAAGATGGTGGGGTGGGGAGACAATGAGTAGTGCAAGGCACGACAGATGAGAGCATGTGCCACATAGCAAGGTTGGGGAGGGGGGGGCAATCACACCTAACATGCAGAAAAATGATGATATTTCCTATTCCACCCTCTACATGTCAAATAGGTCAGCGCCCATCAGAAAGTCGACATTTGGCGTGCCATCGCCAAGGAAGTCCGGGCCCTGGGGGTCCACAACAGATGGGGCACCCACTGCCGAAAGAGGTGGGAGGACATCCGCTGCGGGACCAGGAAGACCGCCGAGTCACTGCTGTGGATGGCCTCCCAACCTAGGAGGGGTGCCAGTCGTACCCTGACCCCCCTGATGTCCCGGATCCTGGCAGTGGCCTACCCCGATTTGGATGGGCGCGTGAGGACATCACAGCAGACACAAGGGGGTGAGTACCAGCACATTCTGCTATCTTTACGCGCAGTGGAGGCGTCTGGGTGGGGGAGGAGGGCTGTGGGTGACATTAGGCCAGGGCGCTTTCTGTAGTGTAGTCCCCTCCTTTAGGCATGGCCCTGCACCCCCGCCCCCCACCTCTGTAGGGTGCCAAGTACAGCAATCGATGGTCCAGCATCACCCATGTGCGCATTTGTTGTCCATAGACCTGTTGGCCTAGTCACAAGTACTGAGTAATGTACCCCGATTGCGCGGCGTAGTGCATGAGGCTCCTGTGTCTGTCCTCTCCGCCAACGGTGTTGACAATGCATGCACTCAACCTGTTTTTATTTCTCCCCCCACCCTTTTTCTTTATCTTCTTGTGCATGTGTGCATTAGCATCATCAGGCGGAGGAGAATTGGCATCGGAGCACGAGGGAGATGCAACTCACAAGGCCCCGGTGGGCCATGGTACAGACACCGAGGTCACCAGTAAGACGGAGGGCGAGGGGAGCACCACAACGGGGACCCGTGGTGACACCAGCGACACCGACACGTCCTCGGAAGGGAGCTCCCTAGCGGTGGCGGCAACATCCGGGCCCCCGCCTCTACAGGTACAGCCGCCACCCAGCGCACCAGCTCCGCCCTCCCAGCAGCCCCTCAGCCTTCGCTCCGTGCCCGCTCGCCCAGGAAGGCGGGCATCTCCTTCGCCCCAGGCACCTCAGGCCCTGCCCCAGTTACTCCTGCTGCCCTCAGTGAGGAGGTCATTGACCCCCTACAGACCATCATTGTTGGGCAGTCTACCCTTTTGAATGCCATCCAGGGGGTAGAGAGGGAGGTGCATCGGAGCAATACATACCTGGAGGGCATTCATTCGGGTCAGGCTGCCCATCAACGATCGTTCAATGCTCTGGCCTCAGCACTGACGGCAGCCATTGTCCCTGTTTCCAGCCTCCCTCTTCTAACTGCCTCCACCCTGTCTCTGTCTCCTGTTCCTCAGCCTATCCCATCCACACCATCAGACCAGCCTGCACACACCTCAACACCCAAGGCCAGCTCATCCAGACATAAGCACCACAGATCACACAAGCATTCACCCAAGCAACACCCAGATGCAGACATGCCAACAGTCACTCCCACCTCTGTGTCCCCCTCCTCCTCGTCTCCCTCCTCCCTCCCTGTGACGTCTCCACTCACACCTGCATGCACACCACCATCAGCCAGTACTTCCATCACCAGCACACCCTCCAGTACAGTCCGCACACCTGCAGTCACCACCCCCACTGCCATTTACACGTCCCCTGTGTCCTCTCCCACTGTGTCTGTCACCCCCTCTTCCAAGACACACAAACGCAGGCAGCCACCCACCCAACAGCCAACCACCTCACGACAGCCTACGTCACAAGCACCTGCACCCAAAGACAGCACACCTGACTCTCCTACAACCACATCCTCTTCCTCCACTCCCATACCCACTACACCTACCCTTTACCTTGGTCATAAAAAAGTTTACCTCTCCAAACTTAACCTCTTTGCCCCACCTGACCCACCCCCTCATCTGCTAAGAGTCCCAAGAGCACCTCAGCCACCACCAGCCCTGCTTCAAGTGTCACCATTGTGCACAGGTTTTGGAGTCCACCCTTTCCCAGCACTGATACATCGGCCAGCAGCAAGGGGACAGCCAGCCCCCCCCCTGGAAAGAGGACCCGTAAAATCAAGGGCCGCCGCGAGAAGACTGACACGGCTGCCCCCAAGGAGCAAAGTCCTGGGACGTCACCTGCCACAACATCCAGGGGAGGCAAGGGCCAGAGAGCCTCATCGAAGGAGGGCAAGGGCAGCAGGGCGGAGAAGTCAGCCAGCAGGGGCGCGGACCAGGAGGGCCCCACAAGCCCCATCCCGGGTGTGAGGGAGGACACCCACGGGCCCAGGACTCCGTCACAGAAGGGTCCAGCAACTGCACGGTCGGAGGGCGACTAAGCAGGGAGTCCTGGCCAGGTCTGGCTCCCTTGAATGACTGGACAAGCACTGCTGAAGAGGGTCCCGCCGTGCAGAAAGGCACCGCTGAAGAGGGCCCCGCCGTGTAGAAAGGCACCGCTGAACAGGGCCCCGCCGTGAAGAGCACCGCTGAACAGGGCCCGCCGTGAAGAGCACCGCTGAACAGGGCCCCGCCGTGCAGAAAGGCACCGCTGAACAGGGCCCCGCCATACAGAAAGGCACCGCTGAAGAGGGCCCCGCCAAGACAGGCACCGCTGAACAGGGCCCCGCCGTGAAGAGCACCGCTGAACAGGGCCCCGCCGTGAAGAGCACTGCTGAACAGGGCCCCGCCAAGACAGGCACCGCTGAAGAGGGCCCCGCCGTGAAGAGCACCGCTGAACAGGGCCCCGCCAAGACAGGCACCGCTGAACAGGGCCCCGCCGTCTCAAGCACCGCTCCGCTGGGCCCTTCCTGTCAAGCACCGCTCCGCTGGGCCCTTCCTGTCAAGCACCGCTCCGCTGGGCCCCGCCGTCTCAAGCACCGCTCCGCTGGGCACCGCCGTCACTAACACCGCTCCGCTGGGCCCCGCCGTCTCAAGCACCGCTCTGCTGGGCCCTTCCTGTCAAGCACCGCTCCGCTGGGCCCCGCCGTCTCAAGCACCGCTCCGCTAGGCCCTTCCTGTCAAGCACCGCTCCGCTGGGCCCCGCCGTCTCAAGCACTGCTCCGCTGGGCCCTTCCTGTCAAGCACCGCTCCGCTGGGCCCCGCCGTCTCAAGCACCGCTCCGCTGGGCCCTTCCTGTCAAGCACCGCTCCGCTGGGCCCCGCAGTCTCAAGCACCGCTCCGCTGGACCCCGCCGTCTCAAGCACCGCTCCGCTGGGCCCTTCCTGTCAAGCACCGCTCCGCTGGGCCACGCCGTCTCAAGCACCGCTCCGCTGGGCCCTTCCTGTCAAGCACCGCTCCGCAGGGCCCCGCCGTCTCAAGCACCGCTCCGCTGGGCCCCGCCGTCTCAAGCACCGCTCCACTGGGCCCTTCCTGTCAAGCACCGCTCCGCTGGGCCCCGCCGTCTCAAGCACCGCTCCGCTGGGCACCGCCGTCTCAAGCACCGCTCCGCTGGGCCCTTCCTGTCAAGCACCGCTCCGCTGGGCCCTTCCTGTCAAGCACCGCTGGCCCATTGACAGTGCCGGTTCTGTGTCGAGCTAGTGTTCACGCTGCACTCGGGGCACCCTGCCTCCTCCATTACCTGTGGAGTCTGTAATCCACCTGATGGCCTGTGTCTCTGCACTCCCCAGGATGGCATAGTGGGCAGACCACCCACTGTATAGACTTGAGAGACTGTGGCTTTGCACTCCCCAGGATGGCACAGTGGGCAGACCACCCACTGTAGAGACTTGTGAGAATGTGGCTTTGCACTCCCCAGGATGGCACAGTGGGCAGACCACCCACTGTAGAGACTTGTGAGACTGTGGCTTTGCACTCCCCAGGATGGCACAGTGGGCATGGTGGACCCTTCGTGGATCTGGCGTCGTGGACTCATGTGGCTGAGGTGCCCCCCCTTCCCTTCCCCCTGAGGTGCCTGTAGTTTTGTCATCTGATGCCCCAGCAGTGTTCTCTCCAACGGACTCAGGTCTCCTGTGTGGGCTTTGCCCATGTGTTGATACACTTTGGTCCACGGACAGTGGAAATTTAAGTGACTGTGCAGGACTTATTGCCTATGTTTATCGGTTTCGCAATGTTCTTACTTGATTTTTTACAATTCATATTGCTATTTTACCATGACTTCAAAGAACCTATTTTATACATAAATTTTGTTTCTCAGTTTAATTATGTCTTTGCATTATTCCGGGGGGTTTGGGTGGTGTCACTGTGACTTGGTGCTCTGCATTGGTGTGTAGATAGTTGGGGGGTGGGGGGGTCGCATATGTGTGTGCCCGTAACCTTTCCTCCTCCCCCCTCCCCTGTGTCGTAGGTGCAGTACTCACCGTTGTCGTCTGCGCCGGCGTTCGTACTCGTGGTAGATGAGCAGGTAGACAAGAGCAGGTAGGATGTTTAATTCGGGTTCCATGCTGTTCTCCGTCCTCGTGGAGTGTGTATAGGTGAGCGTTTTCCCGTTCGTAGTCTGTTTCCGCCGTGTTTTTATCGGCGGGGCTCCCGCCCCGGAAAAGGTGGCAGATTGGTGAGTTGTGATAGTGTGGGCGGTACATTGTCTGCCGCCTGCCTGTTGGCGGTGACCGCCGCGCTGTTTGTGTGTCCCGCCGTGGCGGTCGGAGTGTTAAAGTGGCGGGCTGTGTTGGCGGTTCCCGCCAGGGTCAGAATTCCATTTTTTGGACCGCCTGCCTGTTGGCGGGTTGGCCGCCGCTTTATCACCGACCGCCAGGGTTGGAATCACCCCCTAAATGATTTCACCCACAGCATTATCTCACCCAGTTTTGCATACTCTATTTCTTTAACGTAGGACATGAAGCATAGTACCAGTGAAAAGTCAGCAGCGAGTAAAATTTGCATTCATCTCATAATGGGTGCAAAGTGATAGACTGGGTGTAAAAAAAGATTGCCTTATTTTTGTGTCTTATTATTTGACTTTTCCCAATTCCTGATAAGTCAGACAGTGTTTTAGTACTAGATGAAATATAGCAAGAATATCAACTAGGCAAAAGGAGCAGTCCAATGGCATAGAGGCAGAATAAGGACAACTCTGTTATGACTTATATGTCTTGTTCTCGTACTCTGCTGACTTAGTCGAGAAGCTGGCCTTCTAGAATACTCCATTTTGGCTTTCACGCCATGGAGGCCCCTCGTGCATTCTCCGAGGGGGCCCCTATATTCAATTCTATCGATTTGTAAAGATGTTTTTAATGTATTTTGTTCCACAGAAGCAATGCAAGTGTAGCTCAGCGTCAGTAAACATTGTGTATTCCTGCATATTCACACAATGCTTCCAATTTGTCAGTGAAACGAAGTGACTTGAATGCGCGCACTGCAAGCTGCTTTGTCATTGTGGCATTGCGCTCATTATAAGGCAAAGATATGGCTGTGGTGTATATGGTAATGATAAAATGTACAATAGCACCTGGGCTTCCTGCGGCGCGCGGAGATTTATCAGTACATAGGCGAAATAGAGTGACGGCTTTGTGTTACTGCTTTCCAATGAACCCAGACCTTGATTTGAAAAAATACTCATCTATCGTAGGTGAGACAATGATTTAGCTATTGTCTGGTGCATAATACGTTCTCTTGGGTTCTAGCCGTGTATGGTTTTGTTTTCTTTCATGTATCCAGTCGTCTTAACTGGGAAACAGCTTTAAATTACATGTTTTGTTATTTTTCCATTGCGAAGTTGTATGCACTGTACAACTCTAAATAGGGGAAAGTCAGATCGTTGTACAAATGCACATTCTATTCCCTTTTTTCTTCTTTTATTATTCTTGATGAAAATCCTTTCTCAAGGCAAACCACGTCTACACTCACTCCCAACCCCTTGCTTTCGGTTTAGTAAAGCACAATTGAAAGGGGTCATGACCTAAAATTGCGTAGCAGTAAAAACATTTATGACTGCTAAATATCCTTTATTGGATACACAGTGTAAGTACTGGCTCTGGAGACAACACATGTCCTCTTGGGTAAGATTATCTGGGGTTAAACTTTGTTTTTCACAAGAGCATGTGAGAGAGTAAGATGCGGTTTAACAGTGGTACTATTTTAAATGGCATTTTATTACAAACCTACTTTCCATAAGGGTGGTGACCCACTGAGAACAGTTTATCTAACACAGACATGTACCTCCCAAACTACTTGAGATGAGAAACATTGGGCGAACCACCTCAGAGCTTTTGCTTCTTGAAAAATGCACATATATTGGAAGAAAGCAAAGCTTATACATACTGAAAACCCCTCAGCCACAAATATAAATGTGCTAAATGATTGTTTAACAGTGAACTCTAACCCATCCCCCATCGCTGAACATTACCCCCCTTAAGACTCTAAGGCCCATATTTATACTTTTTTAGCGCCGCATTTGCGCTGCTTTTTGACGCAAAAGTGGCACAATCTTACAAAATACAATGGTATTTTGCAAGTTTGCGCCGCTTTTGTGTCAAAAACTGACGCAAATGCGACGCTAAAAAAGTTTAAATATGGGCCAAAAGCTCTCCCTTTAATCATTCAACATTCATTATGTTTAAACAAAAACGTACAGCCCACACCAACTTCTTTTCAGCCTTCCTGTTCTACTCCCACGCTGTCTCCATACTTAATTATCTCCTTTCCAGTACTTCTTTTCTCCTAAAATGCCCAGTTGTACCCCTGCTTCATTCTAAACTCTCTTTTTCTCTGCTCACATCCAGAGACAACATACATGTAAATTTTAGTTCTATTCCTCCAGTCACTAAAGTCAGCAGACAGTGACAAGTTGAAGAATTAACTAACATAGAAAACTGCACTGACACGCATGTTAAATGTGCACTTTGCTTTTATTCCTAACTCAACATTGGGGCCTTTTCTAATTTATTCACAAGCTAGAAAGTTAAAGTTATGTTAAATTTACAGATTACAGGATGTGAAAGTATATATTTCTCCATCAGTTTGAATTCTTAATTTACCTTGACAGCTGCCTTGGTCTATCGCCCTCTGGGTCCTTTTGGAAACTTTCTCCAGTCGCTGACAGATAATATTGCTGAGCTGGTTTACTCTAAACCTAATTTCACCTTACTAGGTGACTTCAATATTCATGCAGGAGAGGTGGACAATGCAGTGACTAAACCTCCGCTCTCTGACATGGAGGCTCTTAACCTAGTACATCTGATTAAGGGCCCAACGCATAACAGGGGTCAGACGATTGATCTGTTTTTCTCAAATGTTAAAGAATTAAAATCATTGCCATCACGCCGTTTAGCATGGTCTGATCATTTTCTGATAACACTTGAAGTAGATATACCTAGGCACAGGAAACTGATCCTTAACGCTTTTCCACCTACCAGACGCTGGCATAATGTTAAAGCTGATGACTGGATTAACATCTTAGAAAAGTTTAAACCACCTAGTCAGAATAATGTTAATGACCTGTCAGAGTCTTTTAACAGATGGATTACCGGTAATTTAGATGCTCTCCTCCCAGTCTCTTCCAAAGGGAAAGGATGACGTAAGCAGAACTCTTCCTGGTTTACTCCTCATCTTCTTCATTTTAAAAGAGAATGTAGAAAATGTGAAAGGAGATGGCGAAAGTCATATGATGATGCAGTTAAACAAGAATATAGGAAAGCAATTCAGTCCTATCATACCGAGATAAAAACAGCCCAAACAAGATATTAGTCCTCAAGAATTGAGCGGGCGGCGAATTCTCCCAAATAGATTTTTCGTGTTCTCAATGAGATTACCCAGGAATCAATGCCTCTGGATGCATCACAGGAACATGTTAATAACCTCGCTTCATATTTCGAACAAAAAGTACTAGACATTTACTCGACCTTCCCTCCTGCTACTGACTATGCTCAGGAGACACCGGAGCAGAAGTCTATGGTCCCACTATCTTATCAGATGCGCCTTTGATATCAGAAGAAGATGTCAGCAGATATCTCTCAACCCTTAAATCAGGATCTCCTCTAGATCCAGCTCCTCCTCAAGTACTGACGCTGGGTGCACCAATGACGGTTCCTATTATTTCAGATCTTCTTAATATTTCACTGTCTTTTAAAGAAACCTAATCTTGATCCGGTACTGCCTAGAAACTATAGGCCCTTTTCATTGTTGCCTGTTTTGACCAAGATAGTTGAAAAACACGTCAACACTCAACTGTCCAGTTTCATGGAGGACAATAATATCCTACACGACACTCAAATGG
Organism: Pleurodeles waltl; assembly: GCF_031143425.1. NCBI lineage: Eukaryota > Metazoa > Chordata > Amphibia > Caudata > Salamandridae > Pleurodeles > Pleurodeles waltl. The sequence goes on along the minus strand of NC_090448.1, from coordinate 930,327,683 downwards.
GCTTCAGACCATTACATGGTACTGAGACTGCACTGATTGCAGTTACAGAAGAGCCTAGAAGGCGCCTAGACCAGGGCCTGGAGACAGCTATTATCCTCCTGGATCTGAGTGCCGCTTTTGATACAGTGGATCTTGACATTTTAATTGATAGGCTACAAAAGATTGGAATATCTGGCCTGTCTTTAGACTGGATCATCTCCTTTATCAAGAATAGAACATTTCAAATTCCAGATAGATCTTATTTTTCAGAGCGTATTAATAATAGCTATGGAGTCCCACAGGGGTCCTCCCTTAGCCCCACTCTCTTTAATATTTACATGCGATCCCTGACAGAAATAGTTGAACCTTTTGGACTAGCCTTAGTGTTGTATGCAGATGACACACAGCTAGTTGTATCTCTATCTAATCACTCATGTATTAAAGACACATCACTTGTCCCCTGCCTCCAAGCTGTGGCCGCATGGATGTCTAGAAGTAATCTAAAACTTAACGATGATAAGACGGAGGTGATGATACTCGGACAACACACAAAGCCCATTCCCAATCCATCAATCATGGAGGGCCTGGGATCCTTACCTTCCCCAAAGGACTTATTAAAAGTCTGGGTGTATGGCTTGATCCACAACTATCCATGGCTCATCAAGCCAACAAAATAGCTGCTACTTCCTTTGGCATCCTCAGGCTTCTAAGGAGGGTTTTCACAATCCTACCTTTCATAGCGAAAACAATTATTACACAGGCACTGATTAGTTCACAATTGGACTATGGAAATGCACTGTTCCTTGGTGCACTACGATATGTAATTAAAAGATTGCAGATAGTTCAGAATGATTCTGCTCGTCTGCTGTTGAACATCCCTAAACATAAATCTACAATAGTAGGAATCCCCTCGCTTCATTGGCTTCCTGTGGCCTAGAGGATACAATTCAAGACACTGTGTCATATGGATAGAGCACTACATAACAGAGGTCCAGTAATGCTGAGGACCCTAGCCTCCTTCTATTTACCTAACAGACCTCTTAGATCCTCATTAGCCTGCCTGGCAGTGACCTCAAAAGTGAGGAAAGCTAGATGGGGTGGAAGATCTTTAGCATACCAGGGGAAAAAGCTGTGGAATTCCTTACCTCTTGGCCTATGAGTAATCAGCCATGAACTGAATTTTCGCAAGGGTTTAAAGACTTGGCTATTTAAAACGTAACTCACTCTTCCCTCATTTTTGCTACTGTTTTGGCTACAAGTGCTGGGAGACCTTCGGGTAGCCATGCGCTATATAAATTTATATAACATAACATAAAATGTAATTTAGGCGGTCATTCTGACCGCGGCGGGCGGCGGTCGCCGCCCACCATGCGGTTACCGCCGAATGGCCGCTCCGCGGTCAGGAGACCGCAGCGGCCATTCTGGCTTTCCCGCTGGGCCGGCGGGCGACCGCCAAAAGGCCGCCTGCCGGCCCAGCGGGAAAGCCCCTGCAACGACGAAGCCGGCTCCGAATGGAGCCGGCGGTGTTGCAGGGGTGCGACGGGTGCAGTGGCACCCGTCGCGATTTTCACTGTCTGCAAAGCAGACAGTGAAAATCTGTATGGGGCCCTGTTAGGGGGCCCCTGCACTGCCCATGCCATTGGCATGGGCAGTGCATGGGCCCCCAGGGGCCCCACGACACCCGTTCCCGCCATCCTTGTTCTGGCTGTGAAAACCGCCAGAAACAGGCTGGCGGGAAGGGGGTCGGAATCCCCATGGCGGCGCTGCAAGCAGCGCCGCCATGGAGGATTCCCTGGGCCAGGGGAAAACCGGCGGGAAACCGCCGGTTCCCCTTTTCTGACCGCGGCTTTACCGCCGCAGTCAGAATAGCCCTGGAAGCACCGCCAGCCTGTTGGCGGTGCTTCCGCTGCCCTCCGCCCTGGCGGTCAGAGACCGCCAGGGTTGGAATGAGGGCCTTATACTCTATACTAAGTGTGCACCTCGAAACCTTATATTTCGAATGATTAATGTTTATGAGTTTACAGATACTGCAGGAATGAGAAAATGCACTTCTCTGCTATGCTTAATGTAATGCAATAACAATGTTTTACAATTTATAATGAAATATTTTACTTATACTGATGCAATATTATTAATGATGAAGTTATAATGTTTGCTTATTATGTGTTTCATTAACAAGTATTTTTCCAATGCATTTTATATTTTCTTGTGCTAGCATAACTAAGGTCTACAGAGCTTGCATTTTGCATTCATGTAAAGGTGCTGAATTGTTTTTTGCATATTGTGAAGTCTTATTTCAGATTACTTTCCCATGAGAAGCAAAGTCCCATTTGTAAAAACCTTAATAGAAGAACTCTGTTTGGTTGTCCTTGACAGTATATATTCCAGGAACATGGCATACTTTTATTTCAAACCATTATGAACTTATCCTGAAAGCCAATTGGAACATTTCAAGTGGATTTATTTATCATTTGTGATCATAGTTTGTTCAGATGCCTAAATGCTCCGATGCTGATGAAGAGCAGCCCTAGTCCTGTCTTTGTCAGAGACAGATACTTTTCTGATGCTTGCTGACCAGATGCTTTGCTGATGAAGATTCCCTTGAATGCTGTATCACTTGGAGAGGTATCTTCCTCCTCTTGTAGGTTGGAATCCCCACCTTGATGATGCTTCTTTTATTTTTCTTAGTTAAAGCACTGTAACCTGAGTTATATCTTTTCCAAAATATTTGTGCCCCTCTTGGTGTTTTTGTAAGTTGCCCGCATGTGTTGCTCACCATACATGTATGTCCCTAATTTGATGAGCTGTAGTGTTGATCTGTGCCCAGCCAATTATTATTGACTTGACTGAATTTGAATTGACTACATGATTGTGAAATCTGAGAACTGCGTGATTTCCGTGACTTAGATATTTCTGTTGGCTTTCTGCATCATTCTTCTTGAATGCTTAGTTTTGTTAACATTAGTATTCCTGAACTTATTTCATCACCTAAGACAACCCTTTGTGATTATGTATCTTTAATTTGGTTTTGCACATAGTCTACATGACTCTGATCTTGTGTTTGTAAAAAAGCTTTGAACTGTATTCCTGATTGAAGTTTTCCAACCATCGTCACATTGGTCATGGTGCCTAAATTATTGTGCTGGTGTTGACGTAATTGTTTATGGTTCACCACACATCTTACTGGGCCAAAAGGTTTGTCAACCTCATTGTGCATTTGATTCCTGCAGAGGATGAAAAATGTGTTTATAATATGATAAAACATACCTGCTTGCAAACAGTCCTAACTCTTTTCCCATTGAGCAGAGTAGGCTCATCATTGTGACAAAGGGACGTACTAATCCTTTTGTGTGTGTGCCAAGCATAGTATTGCAGTGACCCAAATCATGCTCAAGTCATATTCTGGTAGTGCCCTCCCATAAGTCTGTCCCAAAGTCCCTAAGCAAAGAGAGTTGTCCTCTCCCTTCCATACAGGGCCTTTCTTTCAAACCTCAGACATGTCAATTGTAACTTTAACATTTTGCTGCATTTAAGGTATGATTCCCTGGGAAGATTTTTGACAGCATAGTGAAAGGGTTCCTTTGGCTTTCAACATTTTATCCCTTTTTAACAGTAGGAGAAGTTGTTGAGGGCCCACAGTGCCCTTGGAGACACCATTCACCATTAACCTCATACCCTAATGAAACGTCCACTGATGTATAGCCAGTGAAACAAGTCAACTTTTCCATAAAAGAGGTTCATATATGTGATACAAACTTTTTCTTCAAATATGTGCAAAAATACCCTAAGTATAGACAACATATAGGTTCCCATATAAACCGAGTATAAGAGTGTCCCCCTTCCATCAATTTCTTTTTGATCTCATAAACGTTGACCACTGAGCACCACCACTCTGACCAGTAAGAAAATTCTTGATGAGCCCACCTCTTACAAATCTCTCTTACTGCCAGGAGAAGCAGGAAGAAGCATAATTTCCATAGTTTCACAAAGCAGAGTCACCCACTCTGCAGTATTGCCCATTACTCCTGGTAAAATTAACTTTGGGCTTACCCCTATCTCCCAGCCAAAAACATTTGTAAGTGTTTTATTCACAAGTAGCCAGAAGTGGGTCACAGCGGATCTAGTAGCAAGCAAATGAAAGGTATCAGTATCCAGACTTCCACATCTTCTACACATAGAGTTTCTATTATTAGTGATCCATGCCAGTTTCTTAGGTGACCAATAAGTCCTGTGATAAGTAAACAAATGATTTTTCTTGAGAGGAGCAGATTTATCTATGGAATAAAGTACGTTGAAAGATACTTGCCAGGGATCCTGTAGTGCCTCTTTAGAATAAAGTCCTACCACATGGTATACGCCGATTTCATTTTCTTCTCTGCTGACTTTATCAGGTAAGAATGCCACTTAGCTACTTCCTTCTTCGAGGCCTTACTATCATGCAACTCGAAATCAGTGATATCCAGGAGCTCACAATTTGACTAGTCTCATCCTAAACAAGTTAGCCAGCTAATAGTATTTGAATCTGGACACATCCATTTTTACCAGCTTTGACCACTCATCCCAGGGCATTAACTTATCTCCCACAATTACCTGCTCCATCTCACAATTCCTGCCTTCTGCAAAATAGTCATGAAACATCCTTCAAACATTCTGGGGACCCCCAGATTGGCAGCAGTTTATTATAGTATGTGATAACTAGTAGTACTCTCACTGTAGCCCATAGTCTGGCCACAGACTTCGGGCACTTCAGTCGTACTTTCTTGAAGTATTTAGGAACACCAAATTTATGAAGGAACCCTCCAATCCCACCCCCTCCAAACATGGCCTTGAAGAGAACCCCCATGCAAGACTTATCCGGGGAAGAGAGAAGCATCCTCCAGTTTTTTTTAGCTAAACTGTCCAGCAATACAACTGAACATCAGGGAGTGCAAGACCATCATCACCTAGTTTTCTTCTCAGTTCCTTCCAGGATAACTGGATATCTTTTGAAGTTCAGACAAAGGATGATATTCTTCTCTGTATCTCATTGAGAATATCACTCCTGAAAGTGAGTGGGATGTTATCAAATAAAAAAAGTGAACTTAGGTAGGATTGTCATCTTCGCAAGATTAACCACCCCATAAATTGTAAGTGGTAAAGACTGCTACTTGACCATCTACTTATTCACTTCTTTCCTCACCCTCACCAAGTTCCTGTCAACAAGACAATCAAGATCAAGCACTATACATATGCCCAAGTACTGAGTAACTGCCTTAACATTTCTTCCTTCACAGTCCATTTTCCATGACATTATCAGAGAAATTCCCCAAAAGACCAACTCAGGTTCTATATGGGGTAGTGACTGGGTGAAGTCTGAGGAGTACAACATCAGGTTGTTTGCCTATAGTGCAACCTTTCAGTTACCTGAAAGGGAGTATCTCAGAATTTAACCTTAAACTGTGTGCCAGTGGTTCCATGTATAGCACAAACAAAATTGGGGCGAGAGGACACCCTTGCCTAGTTTCTCTCCTGATATCAAAAGGGGCATATAGAGAGCCTTTAACCAACATTTTTGCTGTAGGGTAGGAATAGATTCTCCATATCACCTCACCCATAACACCTCTAACCCCTAGATGCCGGAGTGCCAGCATCAGGTACTCCCAATTCACTTGGCCAAAAGTGAGAATAGCCAAAGGCAATGAATGTTCAATAGCACTGTCAATTATGTGTTTATTCCTTCAACTGTCTCCATGGCAGAAAACACTTTTGGTCTTGGTAAATTATACTGCCTACAACTTCACACAAATGCTTAGCCAAGATGTTTGCAAAAACTTTATAGTCACAGTTTAGCAGGGATATTGGGCGGGTAAATGTAGCTTTAGGTTTGCGACTTCTTAATTTCCTAACAGCGAATTTTTGTGATTCGCTATTAAGAAATCACAAACTGCTATGTACAACAGTGTGTTTAACCCTATTTAGGAATTCAAAATCAGTCGCAAGAGCCTTGCCTCATTAAAATTCATGAGGCAGGTCGCAATTTGTGACACATATGGGAATGGCCACAATCATAGGGATGGTAGCCTGCTGGGGTCAGCAGACCACTATGTCGTTGATTGCTTTTTCAATAAAGCAATATTTTTTCCCATGCATTCCGTTTTCCTTATAGGAAAATGGGATGCAGTACAAAAAGACAAAGGAAAGGTTTTATTTTTATTTTTTCAGAGTAGGCAGTGGCCCGTTGGACACTTAATAGCAGTCAGTATCTCTAACCCACTAATGTGTTGATTTAGGTACTCCTGGGCCTCCAAAGAAATGGAGGACAGCCCTCTTGTCTTCAGCCATTCCATTACCTAGCCTAAATTAACCATGTTGGGTTCCAAATACAGTCTCTGAAATAAACTCACAACTGCTCCTTCAATCCCCTCACTATCCTCTACCTTGATCCTTCCTCTTGAATCCCTGTAATGATGTTCCTATTTCTATCTTTTTTCCATGCAAGCACTTTTCTACAACCTTCCCTAGATTCAAAATTCCCAACTCTACTGACTTCCCACCACTCCCTCTCCGCACTCTCAATTCTTGACTTAAATTCTGCCTGTCACTGGTACTTCTCTTGTTCTACTCTTTCCCTCTCATCTGCATCGAATCCCACAGTCTTCAATTTTCCTTCCAACCTAAGTAGCTCTTCTTTTAATTCCCGTAACTTACGCCTTTCTTCTCTGTTGCTACACGCCACTAAGCTTCATAGCATCCCCCTCCAGTAAGCTTTGAATGCATCCCAGACAACCTCTAACCTTGCCGCCCCTTCATTAAATGCAACGTACTCAGCTGTTTTCCCCAAGAGCTACATATAGACAAGGTTAATATGTAGTAATACCTTCCTGTCAAGAGTCCATCTCATAAGCTTCCCTTTACCACATAAAGCAACATGCATAATCATGGCTGCATGATCAGAGAGATGGAAAGGAAGATGTTCCAGCTTCCATAATTTGCTCATATTGCCCTTTTCTACTAAGAAAAAGTCCAACATTGAATAATAGCCATGCTTCTTACTCAAGAACGTATAATCCCTGTGCTCCATTTCTTTGCCATGCATCACACAAATTAAAGTCCTCCATCATAGAAAGGAGTACGGCACATGTTCTTGGGAAATTAATCAGAGAGCACGCTGATGACCTAACTAATGCACCTTCCAAAACAATATTAAAGCCTCCCCCTGGAAATAAAGTAGAGTGGAAATCCAGAAGGGCAGCAAACAATTGCCACAAGGGTGATTCCTCATCTGTGTAAGGTCCATTGTGAACCGCTCCTTCTGGATACTAATCTTAACAATAGCCGATAGTCCTCCTTCATCAGCTCTACTTCCCAGCACCTCAATACCAGCTTTTGCCCTTATAACAACTGCCACTCCCTTTGTACAGTGTGGCTGGTCTATTGCCACAACATGACCTACCCAGCTCTGCTTCAGCAGCAATGCCATACACTCTGATTTCAACAAATGACTCTCTTGCAAGAGCATAACTTTAGGATTACTTTTTTTCAGATAGCTCACTATCTAATATTGCTTTCTTCTAACCCTTAGCCAATTCACATTCCATCACAACATCTGTAGAATCAGGCCCTGGTGTCCCTATATTCCTTCACCTACCCCGCTAAACTGAAAACAGCCTTGTAACATTCCACATCCCTCATGACCTTTAAAGAGAGGACTCATTTTTTTGTTCCCTCATGCTCCCCACACAGTGAAATGCCCTCTAACCCCAACCTACCCGTGGGAACCCTCCCTTCTGAACACATCAGCAAAAAGTTTGTTTAAGGTCCACTTCCACCATCGGTCATCACATCACACCTATTCATTAAGTTCCTTCCTTGCCTAACTTTAAATTTGCAAAAATTCATCAACATCCTGACGGTCTGTTAAATTATACATTTTATTGTCACTCATGACTCTCAATAGCACAGGGAACTTGATCGTAACATTAGCACCAACTTTCTTAAGTGCCTCCTTCCACCTGCCCAGTTCCTACTGCCTGTCTTATATAGACAATAAGAGATCTGACCTAATAGAGAATGGGGCATCCTGAACACTAAGGTTTTTCTCCCCTATTGCAGCCACTACGATTCTCTCCTTGACTGTGAATGATAGAAAGTTGACCAAGATTTTACGTGGTTTCTACCTTCCAGTCTTTAACTTGAAAGGGTCTCTATGAATCTTTTGTATCTCCAAATCTAAATCAGCAGCGTCAGTGGCCTTCTGGAGTCCCTCTCTAAGCAACTTCATCACAAAGGATTTCAGGTCATTCCCTTCAGCTCCTTCAGGGATATTCAAGATCCTGATGTTATTCCTCCTAGCGTTATTCTCCAAACTCTCCAATTTCTCTTCCTGATCTTCCCCCCTCCGCTTCAGGTCTTGAACCTCCTGTGTGCTCACCCTACTTTCCATGCTAAGATCCTGGCTAACAATTTGATTTTCCCTTCGAGCTTAGCACAGGCACCTTGAATATCCCTTTGGTTAGCTTCTGAGACAGAAAAACAAACATAGTTCTCTGCCATTAACAAACAATGGGGGTTATTCTAACTTTGGAGGAGGTGTTAATCCGTCCCAAAAGTGACGGAAAAGTGACGGATTTACCACCAGCCGTATTACGAGTCCATTATATCCTATGGAACTCGTAATACGGCTGGTGGTATATCCGTCACTTTACCGTCACTTTTGGGACGGATTAACACTCCTCCAAAGTTAGAATAACCCCCAATATCTCCTGTACTGACTGTTGTCCTCCTTCTCCCAGATGTTCCCTCTTTGAGATTTCCTGAGGTGACTTTTCCTGCTCATCTGTGCCCTAGTAGGCCTCTACCTCATCACTCCTCACTATAGTGAGGTTGTCTCAGAGTTCTGTGGATATCCCTCTTGCTCTGCTACCCCAGCTTCCGTAGGAAGAATAAATCTGTTTGTTGTGGTGATCTCAGAAACTATCACTTCCACCAACCCTTCTGGATCAGGCCTTCAAGAGACCTCCATACTGTCTTCTCTGTCTCTGCTATCCCTTAACACTGTCTCTCACCTATGGGGGGGGGGGTCCTCTCTTCAGTTGACAGGTAATAGGGGTATTAAGATTGTCCCTTGGCTTGATTCTGAAATATGACCTCAGAGATGGAGTTACTTTCACACTTTTGCCTAACTTTTCTGACCTCATGGGTCTACCAGCTCTCAGCTGCCCACTTGCTGACCTGCTGCTAGTTGAACCTTGGCAGCTGAGCTTTGAGTGTGCCTACTGCCTAGGGTCTTACTTCCCTGCCCAGAGGATTTGTTGGCCTTCCAAGTGGGGGTTGCTTCCTGCAAGGAAGGCAGACCTTAGGGCATACCTTTTTCCCCATTGGCCACATTTCCCGTTTATAGCCCCAGTGCCCCTAGCAGGTGATGTCAGGTCAGGATCCCCCAGCAGGTTCCCTGTGCACCGTGGTTCAAGTCCCCAACTTCGATGGGCATCCCCCCAAATTTGGAGGCACCTCTGTGTACAGCATGTCTTCTGTGCCCCACGTACTAGAAGCAATTGGGGTAAAACTACCCAAAGACTGACCACTAGAAGGGGCAGACACCTTCCTTCCTCCTTCTGCCAGCAAGGGCGCCAATGAAAACGATGTTGCAGCCTTCATTGCTTGCGCTGGGAGTACTGCGCTTGTGCTGACTCTGCGGACTCTGCCACCGCAGCACCACAGAGGAGTGTGCAACACTTAGGACCAGCCTTCTGCTGCCAGGCCCAGTAGAGGTGTACTGGAGCTGCTGTTGCCACCAGAACTGACAAGGGTGAAACCACCTCCTGCAGAGCCATTTGCAGGAGCATCTGATATAGGGACCTTGCCAGACCTCGCCAGTCTACACCCCTTAGCTTCTGCGCTCTTCAGTACTCTTCCCTACAAGCATTCAGGGAGGGATAGTCACACAGACAACACAGTGGCAGAAGCTCGCTAGCAGTCTGTCACGACTGGCCACCATGTTCCCTCACTCAACACTGTCACACGGAATCTGGTTCACCCATATCTGTAGTATAATCTGAGGGAGAGGTACAGAGATAGAGGAACAGTGTAGATGATGCACCGGAGTTACCAAAACAAATTGAGGGCTGAGTCAACCACTAACTGATCAGGAGTCCAGATCCATAGATTCACACCAATGATGAGATGCCTAGGTTACTTATTAAAAAATGAACAGGGCTTCTCCTGGTATCTCCTGTGAGGTATTATCTTTAATTTTCCTCAAGAAAGTCTGTTTAAAATGGAATAGGTACAGTTTATTCCGTATACTTAGAGATAACAGGCCCTAGGTTCTAAAATCAATGGATTGCTCAATCAATTTGCTAGGGCAAAAATGTTTTCTCCAAACACACAAAATAACCCAATAGTAGTTACATTAATTAAATCTACATCAACAGTAATGCTTACATGGTGAATGTATATTGGTAAAATGGCACTCTTAGTATTAACATTGCTGCCTAGAAAATGTGAATCCAAATGACCCTGGACACTCTAATAGTGAGCAATACTAAATGGGTGAACATCTCACAAAGGATCAACCCCTGTTTTTCTATGGAACCCCTTATGGACAAGTTTCTGCCTATTAACCTGAGACTCCAATGGCACATTTGCTATCACAAAAGAAATCTAAGTAAGTTTTCTATTCATAGACTTCAAAACATTGGAGATCAAATTCTGAGTAATGTAATTTGTGTTGAAGAGACGAAGTCCACCTTGCAAAGAAATCCAAATGCACAAATGTCCAAAGATGTGGCTGCCCAGATAAAGTGGAAGAGACAAATTAATTTTTGTAATTATGTTTGCCCCCAGGAAAATATGCATTCAAAATGCTGAGATAGCTACCTCGGATAATTCCATGATCCTTTGCGTTCAGTAAAAAATCCCTGTGGTTTTAAGAAGGCAATTTTGATCAATCTATTATGAAGAACATCTTTGGGTAATAAAAGCCCAGCAATTTCCTGCCAAATTACGGCTTGTCCCGCTTGAATAAGTTGCTTGAGCTGGTGATTACCCATGAAGTGAAGGCAGATATTTTTTTAAACTGCATTGGGTTATTCATTTTGTGTGACTTTTTGATGACACTCACAAGTGCAGTACATCTTATTTTGCTTAAACATTTAGGTTGGACTTTTGGAGATTTAGTTTTAGAGCAGAGATTCTTCTTGCAAATTAAATCTTCCAAACTTTTTTCATTGTCCTTCTGCCTTAATTTTCCAACAGTTTACATGCTGAGAACCTTAGGATTCCTAACTTAGCCTAGTACTTAACCCCTTCACTGTAAGTGTTCCTGAACAGTCCGGAGCCAGATACGGTCTCCATTGTTTGCACAGTTCTTGTACAAACATTGAAGGATACCTTCTTAAATCCTGCGCCTTGTTTCTTTGACATGCCCACACAATAGGAATCCACTTGTCACACCTTCTCTTATACAAGGTCATTTAGGAAGATAAGGGGTTATTGAATTGATCATCCCTCTGGCAAAGCTCATTGGCAGCAACAAGAAGGAACTTTTCACCTAAACTCATAGTGCCCAGATATTACAAAAAATATTTAATCAAACGTTCATCAATCCTCCTTCTGCCTCCTTCTGCCCAATAGCCACCTCATGTCAGATGCAAAATAATTTTCTAAAGATTGACAGGAACAAGCCTGAAGTTCTCATCTAATCCGTGCTGAGGAACACCTATAGACCGAATTTCTGTTCACAACCATGTAGGTCCTACCTACTACAATTAATGATTTATATCTGGTGTCTCAGATGATTTCTGCCTCCTCTATCGACATGTAATTTCACCAATTGTGAGGCAACAATCTCTGCCTCTAGGCTGGATTAAAGTACTAGCACTGGCCTCTGGCTTCCTCAACACATATAAAATTGCATGTAACATCTACAACATACAACTACCCGAGCACCTACAAATACTGGTTTTCACATTATCATTATCTCTTGTATTATCTCAATTACAGAGATGGTCAATCCGTGCATCAAGGTCATAGTTTTAAATGTAATTCATAAAGCCCTCAAGAGCTGTGAAATACTATCAAGCCCCAGGACCATGTTCCAGGATAGAAGTTGTAAACATAAATTTGGTAGATTGGTAAAGAATGTCTGCAAACTGAGCATTGGTGGGTGGTCCTTCAATGTCCAAGTAGCAATCCCTTGAATGTCCTTGCCTTGTCATCTATGTCATTAAAACAATTAGCTTTTTCTTTTAAGATGAGTAACCATTTCATGAAGCTGCACAGCCTGACTTGGCAACAGCATTGATAAGATTGCATAGTAATCCAGCAATTATAAAGAGCAGGAGGTAGGAAAAATTAGAGGCACTAATTTTAAGAGTGAAACACATTAAAGTTTACTTTAATGAGGATTTTCAAGATTTTCGGTTGGAGATTAACTTGCTTGTTAGAAATATTATCAATAACAACAGTCACCTTTGAAAATAGACGTTTAAGAATATTCAGCTGTTGTGGGAGGCAATCTAAATTTTTTAAAAGATTTGTTTAGTTAATGACCATTCATTCTGGTGTCCTTGACAGGAAGATGGTAAACAGTTTGGTTGACATTTCAACAGTTACGACACTTCCAAATTAAGATACATGAGGAGGAGAGTTTGTAATATTCCCGTCAGTATGTTGAGAGCAGTGTTTGAGTAAACGAAGAATGCATCCACGTCTAACTACTTTGTGAAATTTTAGACAAAGTACATATACAAACAGAATGATGATAGATGTTTGATTAAACTGAATTAATGTTAGAGTGATTTAAAATTGTAAATTAATTATATTCTTGCTCTCTGATAATTTTAGGAAAATTAGAATTAAAGATGATAATAATGCCTAAAGGAGATCTATTATAGTTATTTCTCGAAAGGCAATAACTAATAGATTTCATCAATTTTATCAATACAATTACAAAGTACATCATTACATAATATCCCACTATTTGTAACACAGCTCCTTTTTGAAATTGCTACTGATTTGTAAGAAGAAATTACAACATGTGCAGAATACACAATACTTTTTTTGTAACATTTTACATTTGAAAAGTTTATACATTTGTCGAAATCTGGTCCTTTATTTTGAAGTCAAGGAAATTAGACAAAGTAGTCTATCACTGATCTTAGCAACAGTAAATAAGAATGTGTTGGACCTTTATTACCTGAGATCATAGGGGACTTCCAGTTCAAGATGACTTGCAATGAGTTCAGTTACAAAATCTACCATATTTTAACCTCTTCTTTTTTTCTCTGTCATGCGTCCCAACCTCAGAATAAGTAGTGTTCATGAGTGATACTCCAACTCCTATGATGTCACTCTTAAAAAAGCAAGCTCTTTTGAAAATGTGTGTGCTTAAGCCTGCATCTGGACTTTGGTATCTCCTGTTTCCAAAACCCTATTGTTTAGCTCATCAAACATAGCTGAGAAAGCTTACATTTTCATATTGAGATCTTTATTCTTTCCTGAATCATTGAGGCCATGGCAATCCGAGATGCCTTGGATCCCCAAAGAAGCAGTATCTGAGGAATGTTTCTATTTTCATTGATCTGAGTTTGATCAAATACCATTTCTTCATCTGTAATGGTTCTAACCATATTTTGAATGACATTTCATTAACTATGGCTGCCTTCTTGTTTTGATCTGCCTGCCTTCAAGGTAGTAGCCCGATCAACATTTTGCCCACATCATTTTCAGTCAAGACATTCAATGATTTGTACTGCTTAATATGAATGTCACAAAGTGTGGTTTTGTTAAAAGTCTTCAACTTTGCTTTGGGGTCTGAATTTGAGATTATGAGCTTAAAATGAATGTCACAAAGTGTGGTTTTGTTAAACGTCTTCAACTTTGCTTTAGGATCTGAATTTGAGATGATGTGCTGACAGCGATTCTGAAACAATGGAAAAAATGTGTCTATTATCAAGATTTGTGAGATGTAAAACGAGACCACCAGAATTCCTTATCCTTATTTTTATTGTTTGCTAATATGTAAGATGATTTATTGGCTGTTGGACTATTGGTTCTCGGTGGAACAGCTAATGAGAATTCTGCCCCAATTTCTGTTGCTGCGGTCAAAATCATCTTGGGTTAGGCTATTCATTTTGTAGGATTCACTTCTCATAGAATTATCCCTGAGGGTGGGTCAGATCAGTTTCTGATTAAAAGTATAACTCTTTGGCTGTAAGTATCTTTAAGACATCTAGATTCCCCTAATATGATGCAAAATAATTAACAAACCAACACTGCACTGCATGTTCTTGTGCATTTAACTTGTGTTGCGCCCGAACTGCTACTGATGACTTTCAGCAGATCTTTGAAGTATCTTCTTAGAGCCACAAGATGAATTGTTTGGTTTAATGAGCTTACTTTTCCTCCTCACTTGTGTTTCCATTTGACAGCAATGCACTCACTCTTTATCATATTTTTCTTTCTTGTTTCCCATATTATCTTTCTCATGACTATGTTTAAAGTTAATGCTACATCCTCTTCAATAGACATGTTGTAGGTGGCACCAGGCAGACAATATCCAAAAACAGTTTAGCTTCACATACTTGATACTTCAACTCCTTGCAAACACTTGATATAGGGTGGCCTCCATCCCTTTGTGATTGAGGGTGTCTTCCACCCAATAGTCCAACTATAACCAGTCTCACCTTTTCCTTACCGGTACCCAGCCACTCTCATACCTATTATGCTCCAGCACCCTGGCAAGATATCCAATTAAACTGCTGTAGATCTGCTAGGGATAGTATGATAATCCAATTATGTCAAAAAGTAGTGAAGATCTGTAGCACAGCTACAGATCTTCACAGGCTGTTGAAGTGACGGGTATGCGACCAGTTACTTGCCAAAATAGTGTCTAATGGCTGATCTACTGACTAAGCATTTTAAATAATTAATCTGCCCTCTGGGAGCATCGCCGTTCATCGTCTCTTCTCACAACCCAACTTGGATCACTTCATAGACTACACTGGGACAAGCTTAAGTTGCAAAGCAAGCCCAGAGGTCAAAATGATTGCAGATCATAAAATAGGAAGAGGCTGAAGGTGTGGCTGCATTCATTCATCAATTGTTGCTTTTTTCAATAATAAGGTTGAACCGCATCAAGGGTGAGAGTTGCCACCTCTCTTCTTCTCAACTACAAATACCCTATTATATCTCTTTGCAATTCCATTCAGCTGGCATTCATCCTTGTTTCTGTACTGGTGCAAGTGCTCATCACTAAACTCTGCTGGGCTCAGACACTCAGCTTGATTGGAACTCAGTGTTTTCCGCTGCACCTGATACAAGTATATCTTAATAAAATAATGTGCTGTATTGCCATAATAAAAAAAAGAAAGAAATACTGCAATGCCAACAAAATAGTATTACTTCAACCAGTAACCTGCAGTGTTCTTGCCAATGCAACCTTTTAAATTGCAATATTTATCAACATTCAAGATGTGTGAATAAAGCCTTGCATTTGTATTTGAAAATTGGTCTACGGCCATCTGACTTTCAAAGAGGTCTGTTAGAGAAAAAGTCCTGAGTTGGAGAGCTACATTGGTATTTTTCAATTATTATAAAATTTAACCTTTCAACATTGACAAACTACTCCAGCATTTAACTTGCAAAATGTCACAGGTTATAATAATCCTACAACAGCCTTGTTAGACCTGGCATCCTTGGTGTGGTGCTTCCCATGACTTCTTGCCTTCAAAACTCCTGTTTTACTGACTGTCTTTTACTGTCTTTAGGACTCTGTGAAATTACCACTGCTAACCAGTGCTAAAGTGCTTTTGCTCTTGCCTTAAAACATGGCCTATTATATTTACGTGGAAGTCCCTAGTAAAGTGGTACTGCTTGTGGCCATGGCCTGTACAATAATCGGCATGCAACACTGATTGTGCACCCTACTCCCTTTTAAGTAGTCCTTTTACTGGCCTGCCACTGGATGCAGTTTTAAACTGTCATTTGAACATGGCAAAATAAACCTTTGGCAGACGCAAACCTTCTGTTTTAATAAATATGTGACCCCTAGGGTAGGTCTCTAACAGCCCAGAAGACAGAGTGTGGTGTGTGTATAAAAAGCAAGACATGTGCTTTTATATGTGCTTTTGCATAGATTTACATATCTTGAATGTGTTTTTCACAACTTCAAGGCCTACCTCTCCCAGAGAATACCACTGGAGTTACCTTAACACATTTAATAAGCTGTAACTTACAATTAGGTTTGAGTTTGGTGTCTAAAGAATTGTAATTAAAAGTCTTCTTTATCACTAAAGAAGAATTTTTACCACAATTCTAAAAATTCCGCTTTTAGAAAGTTGCCATTTTCTTGTCCTTACCATTTGGTGCTTGCAGCTTGATCCTGGCTCACTTGGCTAGGTGTAGCTGGCAGTTGGTCTTTGTGTTTTGCTCCCAGACAGTGAGACAAAGGGAAGATAGGTTACTACAAACAATGTCAGTGAACACTTTTCACAACTGTATGAACAATGTTATTGATTGGCTCAGAGTCAATTCTTTGAAATGTAATGGGGACAAGATCAAGTTCCTTTGTTGCTCGGCAAATAAGTCTCCGGCCACACTCCCGGCTTACTTCAGGCCAGTCCTCTATGATGTGGCTCCTGTCCCACTCGAGGCTCTTAGGAACCTGGGGGTATTTTTTGGCAAAAATTTTGCCTTAAAGCCCATATAAATAAGACTGCACAATCTTGCTTCTCTTTAATTCGAGCATTATGTAAGATCCTTCCTCTGTTTCCCTCCTTCTTTAAATCTCTGGTAGTCCGCAGTGTGATACTGAGCAGGCTGGATTACTGCAATGCCTTGCTTTTAGGTGCTCCTGACTACCTGCTCAACAGGCTCCAGAGAGTTGAAGCTGAAGTGGCCAAATTGGATTGAACAGAGCCAAAAGGTCTTTGGTCTCAGGCTTTGAATGAGCTTAATTAGTTACCATTAAGAAAAAGTATCATGTTTAAATCCATGTGTATTGTTCACAAATCATTGCATAGACTTGGCCCAGTCCCTCTGCAAAAGAAAATACACTGGCAGGCTCCCTTTAGGACTCTTCTCTCCTCTGCGAATTTGGCCCAGGGTACTAAGTTTAGGAAATCTAGACAAAGAGGTTGTGCTTTTATGATTAGGGTAGCTCATCTTTGGAACCACCTCCAGCCACTTTGAGACACCCCTCTGATCTGATGCACTTTCTAAAAGTGCTAAAACCTCGGTTATTTCCTCAAGGATAATTGACAACTTGAGGACAGAAAACCATTTGTGGCAGTTCTCTCACACTTTTTCGGGTTTGCTATGTTTCCCCCACCCCTCAAATTTCTCCCTTTAGCACCAGGATACCGGTTAGGTGGCAGTCATGCTTTACAAGTTTTAATTAAAGAAATACATTTGGAATCTGGTGTGCAAAACACTAAAGTTTGCATGTAATTTATCATTTTCCAGAGGAAAACTAAAAACTGGTGGTTGTTACCATTCCTAGTACATATTGCATCCTGTGGTGTTAGTATGTATTTGATTAAATAAATATCGGATCTGGGCATTAGAATTTAAAATTGGTCTGACAATGTGAATAAGGTACTTGTTTTTTTGTTCTGTCACTGTGTTGCAGAAGTAACATTATACCATCAACTTAGCTATAGTTTTGCAGGCTTGAGGTTTGTAAGAAAGTGGGTTATTGGTTGAGGGGGATGAAACTTTTCTTAAGCAGCAGTCACAATCCTTCTCAGGGTAGAGTCACAAGTAAACACAAATTAACCTGCACTTAACCCTCTGGTAGCTTGGCACAGAGAAGTCAGGTGCTGCTCGCTGATTGCCATTTCACTGAAACTAAAGAAACAGCCTCTTTCCCGTCTCCCAAGGCAGTTTCTTTCTAAAAGAAATCCCTCTGGTGCCTGCACAAGAGGGATTTCAAGTGCCATGGGCATGGAAGGTCAGGAGCCGTCTGGCACCCATGAGCACTGTAGTGGCGGATGGCTGCCGGCCATTCGACGCACAGAACTGGTTAATAAAAAAGCACATACAAGACACCATTTTTATTGAAGTCTTTATTCCAATACGTTTTAGCACCCTTCCGATTTATGATGTGCAGAAGATGTTCATAACATTAAATCAAGAATATGTTGAGTCCAGCCAGGAATCAGCTGGCGTTCAATACAATACATTTAGTCATAGATGTATTCCCTAATTACAGGTTGCAGTGTAAATTTGATGCCACAAAATCTGCTATTTGCCTAGGGATCAGAGTTCCTGATTTGCAGTAATGACTGCATCTCCACAATTTTCCCATTAAGAATGTCTGCAGGACAAATCCACCAGATTTACTGTGGTAGATCAATTGAAACAACCAATTATTATGCATTTTGATCGTAATTCAGTGTTTCTCCCTCACTCCATTGGGGCTGATCCCCTGATCTCCCTTCCCGGTGCAAGAGGAGGGGGGCAGAAAGCCCACTAGGACACCAGGGAAATTTTTATTTAATTAGTGTAGGGGTGGACGTGGACCTGTCATTTACCCAAGCCCAAAAAAAAGGACACAGGCAATAGCCCCCGATCTGCCCCCACGGGGGACAGAAAGTCCACTAGCACACCAGGGAATATTTTTTATTATTAGTGTAGGGGTGGAGGCAGGCCATGATGGTCCTGTCAATGCACTCACCTCCCAAACAAATGGGTACAGTTTTTATGCCCCCTTGAGGAGGGCAGATGGGGGCAATAGCCCCAATCTGCCTCTGAGGTGGGACAGAAAGCCCACTAGCACACCAGGGAATATGTTTTATTATTAGTTTGGGAGTGGGGGCTGGCAATGATGGCCCTGTAAATGCACCAACCTCCCATAAAAAGGGGCACAGTTTGTATGCCCCCCCTGAGGGGGCAGATGGGGGTAATAGTCCCTGAACTGCCCCTCCCAGGTGATAGAATGCCCACTAGGCATCAGGAATATTTTTTTGCCATTAGTGTAGGGGTGGGAGCCGTCCAGTTTGGGCATGGCAAAGCACCCACTCTAAAAAAAAAATGGGAACAGTCTTTCTGCCCCTCTAGGGGGCAGAAGGGGGCAATAGCCCCTGATCTGCCCCCTCGGGGATCAGAAAGCCTACTAGGCACCAGGGACTATAAGGGGTGGGGGTTGCAAAGAATGGACATGACAATCCCCCCATCCCACAAAATGGCAGTCTTTCTGGCCCCCCTGCTGAATAGAGCATCTCATCCCAATGGCAAGATAAAGGAGTTTTTACTCTTTTGGGTGTTGATTTTACATATGGGCCAGCAGAGCTTGGCTAACTCTCAATATTGTCCCACTTGCAATGGTGAGTGACTGCACTTTTTGGGATTGGGTAGGCTGTTGCCTGGAAACATCTACCAGAGCCAGCCACTTCTGAAAAGGAACTCTGCCCCACTTGCATGTACCGAAAGGAACAGATCCAACCGAGGTCAATAAGAGTCTTCATGGAAGTGCTCCCATGGTCCTTGGTTTCATCCGTTCCTGTCACTGCACTAGGCCCAGCCACACAGGTAGAG
This sequence comes from Pleurodeles waltl, assembly GCF_031143425.1. Lineage (NCBI taxonomy): Eukaryota > Metazoa > Chordata > Amphibia > Caudata > Salamandridae > Pleurodeles > Pleurodeles waltl. Next base: position 930,308,186 of record NC_090448.1, on the reverse strand, counting down.
AAGTGTTTTTATTGGCACAGGTGGGGCAATGCTGTTAGACAGGGATTTTGTGGATTCCTGCAGATTCTGGAAGTGTCTATCACAGAAATGTAAGGAAAATGGGTGATTTCAGGAAATGTATGAGGTTTGCAGGGCATTGTGGGTAAGAACACCTAAGTTGTGAGCCACACAAGTCACACTGTCCTGGATTTCCCTAGATTCCCCCATTAGTTCCATACCCATTTCTACCACTAACTGGAAGGAGGTTGAAAGCACAAAAAATAAGACAAATTGGCTATGTCTCAGTAAAATGCCAAAACTGTGTTGAAAAGTTTGTTTTTCTGATTCAAGTATACCTGTTCCTGAAAGCTGGGAAGATGGTATTTTAAGCACTGCAAATCCTTTGTTCATGCTATTTCCAGGGACAAAAATAGATGATTTCTTCTGCAGCACTTTTTCCACATTTCCCCCAAACCCCCCAAAATTATCTGTATTTTGTTTATTTTCTCTGGCCCCTCCAGTGTAATCCTCAAATCCTGGGTACCTTTAGAATCCCCAGGGTGTTGGAAAAAAAGGCACAAATTCGGCATGAATAGATTATGTGGACAAAAGGTTATGGGGCCTAAGCACAAACTACCCCAAATAGCCAAAAGCAGGGGGTGGGGGAGGACGCTTTGCAACAAAAGGGTTAATGGATGTACATATTTATGTTTTTAACTATCAATATGTTTGATTGAGAAACAGGATGTTGTCTTGCAGCTTCTACTCACTCACTCATTGTATACTCTTTAATTGCATGTGATGCTTTTTTATTTTGGTTTGTTGTTTGGCAGCTATGTGCACAGTAGGAATACCATTACAATACATTCAACAACACAATGCAGTTACGAACCGTCAAACCTAGAGGATTTGCAAAATCTGGGTGGATTTGCATCTTGCTGGCCTTTGTTGTAGACTTTAAGGTTCACATAACCTATGATTGTGCAAGACCTTCCTCGTTTGTAGATCTCTATTGTGGTGTAGCTTACGCTTCTCGAGTGTGCCAGCTCTCTGTCACCAGCCAAGAGAAATAGTGCTTGGTATATAACAGCTAACTAGCATTTCTAAATAAATATTTAGTACAAAGGATCTTTTCTGTGCATAAACTATCTATCCATAACCTAAAATGTCAGCTAATGAAAGGATTACACACCATCTCTCTCAAAGGTTCACACTTACAGAAGATTTGTATTAATTAGATTTCCTTTTCCAAGTTTAGTTTGGTATTCTTTGACAAAGTACTTTGATTTGCACCTTTGGTTTTTATGATTTCTGGAATGCCAAGATAACTGTTTCAGATTCAGCGATGTTATTATAACAATAGGCCCATATCAAAATGTTTCTGTTTGCTCTGTAGCTAAGATTCTGCTTCTTGCAGCACTGATAATAGGTGGCAGGGACTGGCATGACTCTCTTCATTCATGCCTATATGAAATAGAAAGACATTATTTAAATCCTACTTTCATGATTTTCATAAAAACTGAAAACGTAGAACACATAATTAAAAAAGAAGTATAGAACATCAAAACAAATTGAGAAAAAGCCACTTAAGCATTGAAACCAAATCAAGATTGTTCATTTAATGTGTGCGATACCGAGTAAGTAAATTGGTACAGGATTTATATAGCATACTTGTCTCAGAAGTATTGGAGGGTGCTTCAGTAACATACACGCAAGAGGAAGTCACAACAAAATTGTTGGCTTGGATTTACATAGCAGCAAAATGATGGGTCGTTTAGGAAATGGAGAGAAAACTCAAACTCCTTGGAAGAAGCACTAGTAATGGTGTTTTTTAAGCAACTGGGGTCTGATTTAGAACTTGGCGGACAGGTTACCCTGCCACAACGGTGACGGATGTCCTGTCTGCCAAAATCCAGTGGGAAGGGACATCCAGCACCATTGTGACGGAGTAACCCATCCGTCAACTTCTAAATCAGGCCCTTGGTCCTAGAGGTGGCAGAGCATGCATTGTTTGCACAAGTTTGCTTGAACAGCATTCCACCTTTTGTCTAAAGAAATATACATATTAAGGTTCAAATTTAAGAAGGCCTAGCACCACATTAGCACCATATTTTTTACACTAATATGGCAGTAGTCTTGCAAAATCGCCACACTATATTGACAAAGTGGGTTACTTCTCTTCCATTTACCTTGTGAATTGATTTAACTTTAAAACATCAAGGCCCAGATTGAAGAGGGCCTAGCACCATTCCAAAGTCACATTAGCATCTTTTTTTGATGCTAATTGAACACTGGAAGCCCAAAATCACCACGCCATATTTACCAACTCTGTGTGCCACATTATGCCTTCACCAGGCATAATGTATGCAAGGGTAGAATTCCGGCACTAGGGGGCAGAAAAAAATGTCGCAAGAAATCTTAGAGATTTCTTTGCATCATTTTTATCGGCACTTCTAATGCCTGCTAAGAGCAGGCATTAAAGGGAGGCTCCCGTTGTTTTCAATGGGCCTCTGGGTGCTTAGCAAGATTAGCATCAACATTTTTTACGCTAATCCTGCAAAGTGCTGGACTAGAGAAATAAATTATGATGCCAGTACCCCTGACTAACACCATGGTGCACCCTATTTTAAATACGGGCACACATGGTGGTGTTAGGGGGGCACTAGAAAAGCGGCACTGCACTAGGTGCAGCACCACTTTTCCTAAATCTGCCCACACGTTCCCGACTTGGAGATTTCTTTTTTTTTCCAAATGAGGGCAAACCTGTTTGCAAAACGTTTGCTGTGCGTTTGCTGTGGGTTTGCTGGGCAGTAGAGAACCCATGCATGTATACAGTCCTTAGCAAAATAAAAAATGTTTTAGCAGAAAAATTCTCCATCTGAAATTTCCACTGTCCAAGATGTGCAAAATCCACACCCTTCCCAACTAAGAAAAGTTGCAGTCCAGAATTTAGTAGTTTTCAAGGAATTGTTCTGCGTTCTCCTGTGACTATGCTACATGCAAATGGTTACCTGCTCGATGGCATTCTTTAACTAGTAATATTTGTAAAAAATATACACATCCCCAAACATTAAAGTACTGTTATGTGGTAATTCTTAACTTGATAGTTTATGGAGGAGCACACTAGCATATTTTCAAACATTGCATGCAGCTGTGATTGTTTAAGTATACGAAAATAATTTTACAGGTCTCGCAAGTTTTAATAGACAGGTCCTGTTTTTATGCATATCCAGCGTTTTGCAGTTTTCCAAGGAACACCTTTAAGCAAATGTTCAGATGTTTTTGCTGAATAAGTACGGTTTGGTAGTAAAGAAAGAATTTGGTATGGAAAAGATCTTGACAAGTGTTGCAGAGGAAAGCCATTGTGCACTTTAACAATTCACATTTTGTATTATATGACGGAAACGATAATAGATCACTGATCTTTAAGCCGTGCAGTTACTGTTGTAAGATACAGGAGACGGGCACATTAAACACACGTTTATGATATTTTCTATTAAACAGTTGCAATCCCTAACAAAGCCAATATTCAGCTCCCTCCAAGATAGATTAAAAATGCTGACGCTCAACAAAGAAAGTGAATAAATGGAAAAATCTATCTGCAAGTTCAGCGGTTCCGTTTCCAAGGAACACTGAACTGGTGTAAAAATGGGGGACCCAATACGCACCATTATACTACTTGTGTAATGCAGGAAGGTAAAACATTTATTGTTCCAAACGAAACAGTTGCACATAATTAAAACGTCGATTGAACTGATTCCACATGCTTTCTGCTTAGTTATTTAATAAAAATGAAAAAATACATGTCTTCCAGATTTTAATTGTGAAATGAGGGAGTCAGTTTGAGGCAAAATCACTTTGCTCCAGTTTATGTAAATCGAGAATCTGAACAAACCGCGATCGGTCTGTTTTTCTTATTATTTTATTTATCTACCTATTTTACAAATTAGATTATTCAATTATTTCGACTTTCAAAAAATCTCTTTTAAATATTTTTAATAATCTTTAGGTATTGTATACTTTCTATCCGTTTAATAAAAATGTCTATTTCACTTTCCTTCATTTCTGTCATTTTGTTTGTAATTTTGTCTGTAATATATTCTGACAAACATCTTGTTCCTTCATTCCTTGTCGCACTGAAAGCAAAATGGTTCACTTTTATTTCACCAGTGTAATTTTTCTATATTACGGACCGTATGCAAAGAAAGATCAGCAGTATGAAAAGCGTTAATCTGGAAATGTTACGTCAATAACTGCCTGAACCTGCAAACCTTTCGACATACCAGCTAGGAACGCGAAACCTTCTGTGTATAGATAAAACTAATGAGATTAAACACAACATTCTTATATCTGAATATGCAACGATTTGTTTGACATTGTGGCTAATTTGAGCGTGCTCAAGTGTCAAGAGGCAAGTAAAAGTTTAGAAATGTATCCTTTATGCAGTGGGTAACCCTGTGCATGGTTAAGTGCCTTCGCAACAATGAGTACAAAAACATATTTGAGGTACATAATTCACACGGAAACAGGTGGAATATAAAATGAAAATAAAATGGTTACACTAGGCTGGGCGAGCTCATGTGGTCAGTGGCATCACTCACCAAAGCCACAGGGGTAGAGAAGTAACAACAAAATAGGTTCATTTAAGATGGCTTCACAGGTAGTGGCAATGAAGAGTCATTGTAGTAAAAAACAATCATTATTCAAAATCTGACGTTGGACCATGTTAATACACTGATTAAAAAAATTAAACGCACAAAAAACAGTTACTTGAGACTGGCAATGTCAAAATTATTTTCTGAAGAGCAAAAAGTACCTTGGTTAAGTCACAAGGATGGGAAACCAGTCCACAGGATTTGCGAGCTCCAACATAGGAACAGTAACATTTATGCTTGGATTACTTTAAATTTTTAACATTTTCATCACCTTGATATCTGAGACTGCAAAGGGATTACAGCGATTTATTTAGGTTTACAGCTTTCAACAACACAACTGGGAGTACGGGGTTCTTGTGAGGGGGGCGAATCACTAGTATGTCAATTATAACACTAGGCCCCTCGTAATCCTCAACTAGAGGCGAGACATGGATGGATTGTGGTGTAAGGTCTGGGAGGGGAATTTCCTTTACGGACTAGGTGGTCTCACACACCCTATGGTGTCATGCTTCATCATATGACCACCTAGCCCCACCCAGGTAGGACAGTGCCACCTGGGCGGACTCAACCTCACTGTTAAAAGAACAGAACGGAGTGCGTAAATAACTTCTGGTTCTGGAAAAGGGATCCAGCTAGACTAAGAAATAAAAACACCTAAGCAGATACCCATGTGAGTTATTTAATGGAAGGTTCTCTTTGGTGTGATTAAAAAGAAGATTGGGACACCAATGTGAGAGCAATGACTCACTGGGTCGCCTATCTAAAAGAACGACGCCAACATGTTTCTGCCCTCAAAAAGTGAGCCTAGGAAGGTCTCAGGGCATTCATCAGGGCGAAGGATCCCTGCTATTCATGCTCAAGGAGCGCTGAATCATAAAATAACAATAGGAAATAGTAATACCCGAGTGGGTGGGGGGGCCTACCTTACCAAGGAATTACCTGGGGAGGACCTAAAGGAAATAAAACAGATCAGACCGATACTGAGAGTGACAAGGTGACACAGCAATACACAGCAATCCACAACACAAGTGCGCAAATTCATGCAGGACGCAGCAGTTCTGGGTACATAGGGCATAAATCACATAAAAATACGTCATTGTGTAGAGGGAAATAGGGAAGGGGAGAATTTCTTACCCTATCACAGGAGGCTACTGGCCTCCGATGTCCAGGAGAGGGAGCGTCCCCTTATAGTCAGACTCTAAGGTTCAGGGAGAAAAAGACAACCAGGGAAAAAGCCACATAAGAGAGAAAGGCAGGGGCGAGGAGGGGTGGAGACCCCTGAAGGTACGAGGGCAGGGCCCAGCAGAATATGACACCGGTAGGGTCCATAAACCTAGAGTGAAAGTTGAGGCAAGAAAGCACAAGCAGACTAATAGTAAAAGTTAGCTTGTAGAAAAACAAGGGAGAGGAAAGGAAAAAAAAGGAAAATATTGACAAAAAGCAGTAAGAGCAACATAAACAGAAGACAATAATTAGAAGAAGCTAGAGAGAAAAAGCTAGAGAGAAAAGAAATAGTGAATATATATGACAGGGAAAGAAAGCAGCCAGGAGAAAGAAAGAGGTGAAGAAAGGAGTGGGGAATGAGGGAGAATGCTTATCTGTGCGTCCAATGATGGCCGGCTCACTCACTGCATCAAAGGCGGGCGCTCTCTATGCGCCTAGACTGACCTCTCTCAGGACCGCTTGAATAAAGTGGCCTGAGTGAGACGGGTAAATATAGTAATCTTAATGGGCGGAAATGAGATACAGCTGGTAATGCTCACCGTCGCGGCCCGATGTCAGGGCCATGATTGGAAATGAGATACAGCTGATGGTGCTCACCGTCGCGGCCCGAGGTCCGGGCCATGATTGGATGTGGCTAGCGGAAGTGCGTCCGGCAGCCCCGTGCCTCAATAATGTGAGGATGGGCGCCTGGATGATGTGTGGGCCGGCCCCGGTGGGGCTCCCATTCGAGGCGGCCGAAAGGATCGGAGAAAACGCCCTCGCGCGGGGACAGCGTCATAGAAAGGCGCCGTCCCCGCGGGGCGTGCGGGGAAATGTAGTTTCCCCGGCGCGAAGAGGGAAATGTCCCTCGTAGTCCTCCGCCTGCAGTGCAGGCAAGAGGCAAAAGAAGGGGAAAAAAAAATTAAGTGAGGGGAATGGGGAGATGAGACGAGGGGGGGGAGAGGGAGGGCATATAAGGAGGGGGGAAAAAAGGAGAGAAAGCAGAGTGAGCAGGGGGAAAAAAACAGGAAAAAAGGAAAAAAGAAGAAAAAAAAAGAAAAAGGGAGAGTGGGACAGAGAAAGGTGGGAGGAGAGAAAGAAGAAAAAGGAAAGGTGGGCAAACTGAGAGACCGGGGAAGAGGGTGGAGGAGAAAAAGAAAGAAGACAGAGAAGAAAGAAACAAGGGGGGGAGCAAGGGGAATTGTAAAGAAGGGGGAGGCAGGGATGGGGAGGGAGGGGATGGGGAAGGGGTGTGGGGGCGCAAGAGGTGCGGGATCAAGAGACAGGAAAATGAGTGACAGTGCTTGAGAAAGGGGGAAGGTAGGGGGAAAAAATTAGAAGGAGAAGAGGAGAGTTGAGACAGCATAGACTAGGGGGAGGGGCGGAAAGGGGCGGAGGACTCAAGGAGTATGTAGGTCATATAAGGAGTCTAATAATGGAGAGAGAACCAGGGTATCTCATCGTTTAACCCCGCTGTGTCAGTGTGTAGTCTCCAGATCCAGCGTTGTTCAGCCCGAAATAGTCTGTTTGACATGTTGGGGGTTGTAGGAGAAAATTGTTCGAGAACTGTCCATGACATGTCATCTGGAGAGTGATCTTTTGATAGGAAGTGGCTGGTAAGTTTTGTAGCGTCACGTTTACACCGAATCGTGCTTCTATGCTCACAAATTCTCGTACTGACCTTTCGAGTGGTCATATCCACATATTTGAGTGGGCATGGGCAGGTGATTAAGTAGACTATGTTCTTGCTGTTGCAGTTCGTCAGCGATTTCTGGACCCATGGGGTTTTAAGGTCAAGGTTGATGGTGGTGGATCTACGTGTGAGGCAGCATATTCTACAGTTGCCACACGGATAGTGGCCTGTGGGGAGTGCGGTCTGCCAGAGCGTAGTCTGTTTGATACGAGGATTATCTTTGGGTCTTGTGTGGACCACCATGTCGCGTATATTAGTTGCTCTTTTGTACGCATGCAATGGCAGTTCAAAGGGTAAGCCACCTGATGTAAGAATCTTCCAATTATCTTTTATGATTTTCTGAATTGTGTTGGATAGGGGATTAAACGTGGTGACACACACAATCTTCTTGATGTCTGGTTTCGATGCTCGGGGTTGCAATAACTGGTCCCTGTTATTATTGCATGCTCTCTTGCAAGCTCTACTGACCAGATGTGGGGGATAGTCCTTAGGGTGTAACTTGGTGGTCAGTTTATCGGCATGTTTGCGATAATCAGTCACGGACGAGCAGTTACGTCTCAGCCGGAGAAACTGACCCACTGGGAGGTTATCCCTCAGGGCTCGTGGGTGGAAGCTCTGATACTGTAGCAAGTTGTTACAGTCAGTCGGTTTGTAGTACACTTCTGTGGCCAAACCACCATCGTGTTCATAGATGAGTAGGTCAAGGAATGGTAGTTTATTCTCACCTATGTTCATAGTGAAAGTGAGGAAGGGATTAGCCCCGTTGAGCCAGACAGCAAATGCGAGGGCTTCTTCCTTATTACCAGTCCATATCAGCAATAAGTCATCAATGTATCGCTTCCAGAGTTTTATCTTGTCACGGTAAGGGTTATCATCATTCAGGAGCACAAGTCTCTCAAAATTGTCGACGTATAGACACGCCAGACTCGGGGCAAAGGTGCTGTCCATAGATGTCCCTTGTGTCTGTAAGAAGAAACTCTCTTCAAATTTGAAGTAGTTTCTTGTGAGCGCAAGGTGCGCTAGGTCCAGTATGAACCCTGGGGGGGTTTTAGATTCATCCATATTTTCTTCTAGGAGGTTGCTTATTACTTCCAGAGTGGCCTCTTGAGGGATGTTTGTATATAGCGAAGGGGAAATTGGGTATAAGAAGGGCACCCAAAACCACAGACTGAAGAACACTTCTGGAAACAAGAGGAACCTCTGCTTGGAGAAGAGTTGAAGAGCTGAGGAGAAGTGCTGCCCTGCCTGTGACTGTGCTTTGTGGAGCTATCCTTCAGTTGCTGCTTCTGTCAGAGTAAGAGGGCAAAGACTGGACTTTGTGTGCCTTCATCTTGTGAAGAAATCTCCAAGGGCTTGGTTTAGAGCTTGCCTCCTGTTGTTTGAAGTCTCAGGGACAGCAAAGACTTCTCTCTGCCAGCACCTGGAGTCTCTGGAGAGACTCCTGCTCTGACAAGTGGTGCCCTATCCAGTCCCTGGGCCCCTGGAAGGAAAGCTGGTGGAAATCCAAGAAAATCGACTTCGGATGACTTCGGAACGACGCCGCTGCTGAATCCGGTGATGCCGCCCGCACCTGACTCCGTGATCTTCGCTGGAACGCGGCGATCTTCGCAGGCCCGACGCCGCTGCAGCCCCACTGAAGTCCGTGACTCCATGGAAGTCGCCACACCACGTCGTGACCGACACCACTGGAAGTGCGCAGAATCAACGTTTCGCACCGACGCTGCAATCCCTGACTTCGCGCATCGACTCGTTTTCACTCTTCACGAAAGGTACTGTACTTTGGGGTCTACGCGACTCCGTGTCCGGCGCCGCTGGTGTCGGCTTGTTGGAAACGACTCCGTCACGACACCGTGTTAACACCTCATCGAAGCATTTTGTGTTTCTAAGCGCTATTTTTGAGTTTAATCTTAAAAAATTCATAACTTGACTTGTGTATGTTGGATTTTTGTCGTTTTGGTCTTGTTTTGTTTAGATAAATATTTCCTATTTTTCTAAACTGGTGTTGTGTCATTTTGTAGTGTTTTCATTTACACCTAGCACTCTGAAGTTAAGCCTACTGCTCTGCCAAGCTACCACGGGGGTAAACAGGGGTTAGCTTAGGGTGATTCTCTTTTACCCTGACTAGAGTGAGGGTCCTTGCTTGAACAGGGGGTAACCTGACTGTCAACCAAAGACCCCATTTCTAACAGTCACAATGTACTATAAGTTCAATATAGCTGAAAGGAATACCTTAAACTATAACGTCTGGCTTGAAATTAGTAAAAGCCATTCAGAAGCCAGGAAATTTCTCAGAGATTCCATTGCCCAACTTGGACTCACTTAATTATGGCTCATATCACCCACACCTGAGTCATTCAAAAAGACAACTGGCAGAATATAGAGATTAGTCTTATCATTAGAGGACAAAGCTTCCTTTGTGAACTGCACCCACTCATGGATGATACTAAACAGTTTTACTCAGCTAAAACCACAAGCATACCTAAGCAAGGCTGTGAAAAGTAAAACCGAAGGATCATTCAGAAAATACCACCTAGGTGCCCTCCCAAATAACACACACACAGAGCACCCTGGCTATGGGAAGCAGGTGAAACCTGCAGGTTATGTGGCCAATCAAAAGAAGATGTGATCAACACCGTCTGCCTCTGCAGCTCAAATCGAAATCTGCGACATCGCTGGCTTAGGACCTTCTGGACCCAAGCATGCATATGCTCCTGCAGACAAGCAATAATACTCTGCCTAAACACCAATAATCCTTATTTAACATCTCAAACAGTAAAATACCTACAGGGCGTGGACCAGGCCATAAAGAAAGCAACCAGCCTGTCTGCAGGCACCCAATAACCAAGACATTGGTTCTATAATGAGGCCGGTGTCCGTCACTTTGCTGTAATTTTAGTTACTACTCACATAGTCCCCATTTCTTAGCACATACCCCTCCCCTCAAATTATTAAACATGCCAAATGAGCATCAATCTCCCCACTCAACATAGGCAGCAATATCATACCGGGATACTGAGCAATGAGCATTGAAACATTCTCATTGCCATATGTTAAAAACCTCCCTTTCATAAATTTCAATGATTTGTATTGCTCTTAACTTATAATGATTTCAATTAATCAAAACATTAAAGCTTGACTTTCTTAATTACTTTAAAAAAGAGTTTGCTGGTTTTCATTGTAGCTTCTGCATTAAAACATCACCCTCTCCTAATGCTACCCTCACCAATCCTTGTGGAACATATTTTCGTGGATGTACTTAACCCATTGACTTAGCACCTCAAAGAATTAAACACAAACCATTAGTCTTTGGTCTAAAATGGAATTGAGAAAGCCACGTAGTGGCTTAATTGCAAAACATGAAATCAGGAAACTTTGCATTAATATGAGCTTCCACTTGACCTCATTGTATTATTATGGGCATTTACCTTTTTCACAATGCCTCCGTTTCCTTTATCCTGATATGAGAGTACCTTTAAATACATCTGTTCAGGGTGTGCTGCACAAAAACAAAAGACTATAATTCTACTCCATCTCTAGTAATGTCCTAAGCCACATATAGGGAACAAACAAATTGACTTCCATTTTGGTTCACTAATAACATTGTCATCAACATTATTATGAAGGGAGTGGTGGAGGGTCATGAATGTTTCCAAGAACATGATTAGAGAACACTCCCAACAATTGTCACTCAATGCAATTGTATAATTTAATATACTAAGCTAGAATGCTTTGCAACAACCACATTGTAAAGAACTATGCTCATTTTTACAATCTCCTAATCATGTGTGTACTGGACTTGCTGAACCAAGCAAAAGAAAGCCTATCAAATTCCTTCACACAGAATGTGGCAACCATGCAGGACACTGTAACCAAACACATTGTAAACAAGCATTTGTAAAGCAAAAGGTCTTGCGTTTGCTCGAGCTAGAGCAATTAGCATTGTAAACTCCTAACCAGACTTCTCTTGCAACATACATTGAAAATGAAAAGTAAAAGATTCACATAAGGGAGCTGACGTCCACCATCAGTGCAAAGCAGACACACTGAGTAAAATAAAAGTTCACTCGCAGTGAAACCCATTGGCAAAAATGCAATTCTCTATGTAACCGCCAAAAGTGCAATTACCTATGCAAAAGGATCGATGTCATGCAAAGTGCTCGACTTCTGCCCAGCGAGATCACACCACGAAAAAAGAGAAAAAGTACAGGAATACATGGAGCCTCGTATGTTTTCAGTACTTGATCGGTGCACTCGGGAAGGGCTAAACACCGGAAAAAGCATGACGTATGCATGCCTTTCACTAATGAAAGCAAACAGATTTTAAAAGGCAAGCCCATGAACCAATAAAGGAGACTTATGTGACATGGGTGTGGTTTGAAGCCCTAAGAGAGATTACAATACAAGACGGAGCACTTTGCGCTTGCCCATAAAAACTGGAATTGAAGCAAGCAAGCTAAAACCATTTGTTTTACAGTATCTTTGTAAAGCACCAAAGAGCTGCAGGAGTGAATCCATGGCAGACCCAGCCCCCAACAACAAAACCAGCCACCCAGGAGTACCAAAAACATCCCCTTCCCTGTCAGCCCACTGGGAAAACACTAGATGCCCAATATGGCTATTTGGGGTCTGTTCGTACTTATTGATTACTGTTAAATGTTTTTAATGTGCAAATCTACAGTAAAGGAGGCTTATGTTATACAAAAAGAGGCCTTTATATACATTCAGTATTTTTCAAGAAATGTAGGGCCAGATGTAGGAAGCATTTTGCACGTCGCAAACATCGATTTTCGCTGTTTGCGATGTGCAAAATGCACTTTGCAATGCACAAAACCTGTTTTGCGAGTCCCCTTCCTAATTGCGAGTCGCAGTGCAATGCAGGATTGCTTTGTGATCGCGAACACGGTCGCAAAGCAATCGCAGTTTGCACCCATTTGAAATGGACCTGCAAACATTTTTTTAGAGCAGGCAGTGGTCCCATGGACCAATTCCCTGCTCTGAAAAAATGAAACAAAAACATTTCATTTTTCGTTTTTGTAATGCATCTCGTTTTCCTTTAAGGAAAACGGGCTGCATTACAAAAAAAAAAACGGCTTTATTAAAAAGCAGTCACAGACATGGTGGTCTGCTGTTTCCAGCAGGCCACCATCCCTGTGAGTGCCGCGATTCTCAAGGGGGTCGCAAATTACGACCCACCTCATGAATATTCATGAGGTGGGCATTTGCGACCCCCTTTCGAATCGCAAACAGTGTCAGGGACACTGTTGTGTATAAGGTTTTGCGAGTCGCAAATTGCGAGTCGCAAAACCCAACGTACCTACATCTGGCCCGTAGTCACATAGAATTGTTATACCTTTTAAAGCTGTAGTAAGTTAACGTTTGATAATGCATAATGCTGAACTACCAAGTACCGGCAATAAGGTCAATGGATATACAGCTTTTATAACCATTCCTGGTTGCATACTTTAGACTCCCTTCTGTTGGGGAAATAATTCGATTTATCTCAGCTTTGATGTAGCAGTGCAAATAAGTAACTTTCTATAGAAAAAAATATCTTTCTTTGAACCACAATATTCCATTGAATGATTAAAACTGTTAAACAAGAGAGCAGTCAAAAGGAAGAGCAAACACAACATAGTCCTAAACCTGGAAAACCTCACTTTTGTTGGGCATACAATTGGTAGGTAGCATTATTATTCCACAATAGATGTGTTATCCGATAATTCCTCCAGTTAGCACTAGGCTATAAAGAGACTTCCATTAACACTCCATCAGTCTGCACCAGTCTTCTCAGGTAAAAATACAGCCTGTGTACTATTTCTTCACCAATTGTGCTTTAACACCACTAAGATGTGTTAATAAATGGCATTCCAGCATTAGCAGGTGACACCAGCTTCAGCAAGCGTTCATTTACTGTGGTTGTTCTTACATTCTTTAACAGTGAAAAGCCGACGACATAATTATTAATAGCTGATGTTATCATAAACCAAGTAGAAATATCAGTAAGTTGATCATGATTTCAGGTTCAAGCATGACATTTAGTAAATGACCTGGAAAACATAGGTGTTATATTCTTGTTTTATTGGATACAGTTAAAGAAGAAGATGTTACTAGTAGATGAGTCAGAATTTACCAGGTCCTTTGCTCATTTCCCATACCTACGATTAACATGTAAAGGCCATGATTAGTTTTGACTGACAGTGTCTCTGCTTTTATAATTCCAAGTATTTAGGGCTTGCCATTCTCAAATGTACTGGACATAATTAAGGAAGATTATATCATTATTAAGTGAATCAGAATGCATGTGTGTTTGTTTCCTAAATCCTACTATAAAAACGGGTCACTTTAAGTGCTGACTTCCAGCACATAGGCATTTATCAGGCTAACGTTTAAAGACCTGTCTAGCATCAATCAATGCTAAGGGGAATATAATATCATTGTTTATATCAATAACGGCGTTTCAATTAGTAGTTACATTTCTTCAAAGAAAGCTCGAATTGCTTGCTACTCAGTTCTGCAAGTAGCATTTTCAGTTTTTCAAGAATTGTTTCTGGCTGACAGAAAAGGGGAGCCCCAGCAGTCAGTTCAAGCACGCAAATGGTAATAGAGCGTTCATTCAGAGAACAGTAACATCAAACATTGCAAACATGAATGCCCTCTGCTGCTCCTCTGTATTGGGAAATGGGCAACATCTTGCTGAGACCATTACTTTCCGTGAATCTGTGAATCTTACTAAGTCAAAAAAGTATTAGACAAATAAGGCACCACTGCACGCAAGATTTACGGAGAGAAATCGAGAGGGCGGATAAAGAAAGGACATTAAAATACAGCAAAAAAAATGCATTCAGCACAAACATATGAATACATGCAAATTCACGATCATGAAAAAAAGAATGTCGAGTACTAATTGTTTTAGGCCATCAGGTGATTGGTTCCATGTCCTTTTGGGATTCATGAGGGGGTGAGCACGGGTTCTGAAGGATGAAGTTTTACTGTCCTGCACAGTATGGATTGAGTGCGTGAGTGGTTGTATGGTCAAACCTTTGGGCTCATGGCTGTACTGTAGGCAATGTCCTGAATCCAATGCCCGCTGTATCTGGACAGAAAGTGTGCACAGCAGGGACTGCCCTTTATGACTGGTAGTCCTGCATCAAACTACTATTGTTTCTTTAAAAGAAAACTCAGAAATGCACTAAAAATATTTTTTTTAAATAAAGTTACTTTTCATGTAATTTGAACACTGTAAGATTCACATTTGAAAAATGCTGAAGATATTTACTGAAAAAACAACAGTTACGGTTATGCTATCATTGCACAGCAAAACATAAAAACACTCAAATTCACCTGTTATAGGCCACTGTGCAAATTTCAACTCATTATAGCCATTACTCATGTTCAAAAGGGACTGCTCAGGACCGCACATATGATGCAGCAGATGCCATCACAAATGACATTGATGACATCACTGGTGACACTACATACCACCTCACTGTAGGTATTATTGACTACATCACTGTCATTGTAATATAATGTATTTCACAAAGTATGGATTATTTAATGATGTTAAATGATTAAGTACAGTTGTTTACATATATAAACATTCTAAGCTTATGAACAGCCTGTAGTGACTACCGTCTAACGCACACATAGTCAGGAAGTGATTCAAGGACTTTTATTTAACTTCTTAGTAATAATGAAGTCTAATTCAGTGGACTCTTCTCTCCTGTGTGGAATCTCCTGCCCAATTTTCTTCGATTTCTCCTTTATTTGCATCTGGTCTTGCTTCCTCCAGGTTCCCCTTTCTAGACACTGGCCTCACTCTTCTAGCTCAGGGCTACCAGGGAGAATGGGTCCCCTAGGAGAAAGTGATATAAGTAAACCGTTACGGTAAGGAATATAAAAATAAACACTCTGGGGGTCATTCTGACCTTGGCGGACGGCGGAGGCCGTCCGCCAAGGTACCGCCGTCAGAACACCGCACCGCGGTCGAAAGACCGCGGCGGTGATTCTGACATTTGCCCTGGGCTGGCGGGCGGCCGCCAAAAGACCGCCCGCCAGCCCAGGGCAAATCAACCTTCCCACTAGGATGCCGGCTCAGAATTGAGCCGGCGGAGTGGGAAGGTGCGACGGGTGCAGTTGCACCCGTCGCGTATTTCAGTGTCTGCTGGGCAGACACTGAAATACTTTTTGGGACCCTCTTACGGGGGCCCCTGCCGTGCCCATGCCATAGGCATGGGCACGGCAGGGACCCCCAGGGGCCCCGCGGCACCCCCTACCGCCATCCTGTTCATGGCGGGAGAGCCGCCATGAACAGGATGGCGGTAGGGGGTGTCAGGATTCAGACGGGCAGCGGAAAGTCGGCGGTACACCGCCGACTTTCCGTTTCTGGCCGCGGCTGAACCGCCGCGGTCAGAATGCCCAGCGGTGCACCGCCAGCCTGTTGGCGGTGCTACCGCCGACCTCCGCCATGGCGGTAATTACCGCCATGGTCAGAATGACCCCCTCTGTGCTTAAAGTGAAACCATTACTGACCCCGTGCTAAGTGTCTTCTCTCACCATTGGTGCTCTCCTTCTGAGACCCTGTAGGGGTTTGCAATTACTTTTACACCACCAGCAAGTGAAGAAAATGTACAAATGACACTTGTCTGCAGCCACAACGCTCCTTCCAGGTCATGGCAATGGAATCCACAGCATCCTCCTCCTCATGGTCACCGGTTTCAAGAGTGTTGTACTGAGGTTTGAGAGGTTTGTTGCATCTCCGGAGTCTGCTGTACTCCCTGGCAATGTTGTGGAGCTCTCCTCAGGATCTTCATGCAGGCACTACTGTCTCCCGTGCTGTCTTGTCTCCTACCCCCAGTGGGATGGTTCCCAAATGCTCTCCTCCATCGCGGTTCTCCTCCCTTGGTTTCTGGTTTCACCATCTGGTTTGTGGCTCTCCACTCTGTTTCCTCTATCTGTGAGTACCCATTCCTCCTTACTTCCTCCCTTATTGTTTTTTTGCAGTGTCCTTCCGTAATTTTCCCCTACAGCCACTGAGGTGTTATTTTTCTGTTTGTCTGAGGATATCTTGGTGGCCATATTGGAAATCCTGGCCCATTCAGGCGTCAGCTCACACAGCCCATTTATAAAGTGTGATTTTTTGCAGTGAATATACTTTAAAACATGCAGAACCCTAGAACATTGGTAAGGGTTTAGGAAACCACTCACTCTATTCTTCTTATCTGATAAAGAACTGTTTCATCACTCAATATGTTACTGTAAGAAATTGGGTTGTTGATTGAATGGGTTCTGAGCCCTGGTCAAGCAGCAACAGCAATCCTTGTCATGGTGAAGCACAAGCCAACCCTAAATAACCTGTGCTCAGTCCCCTGGCAACTTGTCACAATGCAGTCAGGCTTAACTAGGTGGCAATGTGTGAAGTATTAGTGCAAAACTACAAAAAGTAATAAAGTGAAAAACACCACACAACAAGGGTCCCACACCAAGTTACAAACATATAGTTATTTTTACTAAATAAACGAGATCAAAAGGAAAAAAAAATCAATCAGTAGAACTGAAGATATGCAATTTGAAAGTTTTCAGTGAAAATAGAGCCAAAAAGCACAAAGTGCCCACTGTGGACATCTGGTCACGCTAGATCAGTCAAAGTCACAAGTTCGGCTGGCTTCAGGGACCCAGTTAGGCCTGCTGAACAAAATACCTTGAATCCTGGTTTGTGGAGCATTGCTGGATCCAAGTCAAAGATGTGTTGTGCAGCCAAAACAATGCATTGGTTCTGTGATACAGTGAGACTATGATGCGATGTCCTATGTCATTATCTAGGATCCTGTTAATGGGGGCTTGCAAAGCAAAGTCTAGTGTGGAGGATGTATCATGCAGTCAGAACAATGTGTTTGTTCCCAGGAACTACAAGGCTGCAATGTGGAGTCTGGCGTTGTCGAGGTTGCAGTTTAGAAGGGATGCAAGGGCCTGCGTCAAACATGCATTGTGCAGTGGTGGTTCCAGTGAGGCTTGCAATGTGAGGACGGATTTAGCAATGGGAACGACCCATGCAGCAGCACTGTTGCATTGTTTGTGCTCAGGGCTGTGCTGCATAGCAGAGGAGGTGCACCAGTTCTGCTGGGCCCACAATGCATCGTAGGCCCAATTTCAGGGTTCCAGGACAGGGGTGGCACCACTTGGCAGTGTAGATTCACAAATGGCAGTGTCTGGTGCTAGGGTTGAGGTTACTGGGGCCTTTTGTCCTTGAGGTTCATGTCAGGAGGTCAGCCAACCAGTAGGTCAGCAGCCCTTCAGAGCAGCAGCCCAGTAGAGTGGCAGATCTTGCATCAGCACAGCTGTCCTGCTTCCTAGAACAGTACCCACATGTTCAGAAGAGTACTGAAGCGTTGGTGTCTGAGGTCCAACATTTATACCCATTTGTGCCTTTGAAGTAGGGAGAATCTTCCAGAGGCATGCCTTGAAGTGACGGGTGCCCTGCTTTCCTTGTGCTGGCTCCTGACTAACTACACGGGGTATGCAGCATTTTGTGTGGAGGTGGGGCATAGCCTATTCAAGTGTAACTGGGGCTGTGTCCAGCTCCTCCCTCCCATCATGCCAGTGATGGCCCATCGAAGCACACCTATGCTCCCTATTGTGTGTGGCTGTCTAGGAGGAACACACAAAGACCAACTGCCAATTACACCCAGTCATGTGACTCAGAGACTGGTTGCAGGGATCAACTGGCTAGGGCAGCAAAATGTTAACTTTCTAAACATGGAATTTTTCAGAATTGTAATTTAAAATCTGACTTCACCATAAGTTTGGATATAAGCCAATCTTATCATGTTTAAAGGAGAGAGCATAAGCACTTTAGCACTGTTTCGTCTTCAAAACAGGAGGTGAGAAGGCAGAAACTTAGGGGGAAAACTACAACAAGAATGCCAAGTCGAACATTTACCATTAAAAATTATTTTATTTCAAACACATCATTAAAAAGTTATGGTGCTAAATGTATGTGTCCTAAGCCATATGAGCCATGTGTTTGAGCATGGTAATCACACATGTATTTCATCATAATGTTGTCTCTGACAATGAAGACATACTACCAACTCACCAATACAGAAAAATATCTCCCCCTTCACAAGTGTACTTAATCAAAACTGAAAAAAACAGCAATTATTCCCACATCAAATGTCAAAGAATCACTTTTTTTTGCCAAAAAACCATTATGAGCTATATTCGGTCACAAGACATATTTCAGTTAGATTCATTGTATTCTTTGTTCCTCACAATTCTTTTAATATTCTAATATTATTATTTGTAATATGATCTTCAGTTTTTGTATATTTGCTTCAAGTTTTTAGAGAATCACATAGCTAAATCTACCCAATTAGGCATGACATATGAATTAAAGAACACCCCCTTTAGGCACAGTCAGAGTGCCTACTAATGCTGTACTTTTTCATATGTAACACATTTTTCATTAGTATGTGTGCACTTTGAGTCATGATCTTCATCACAAGTCCATGCATTTTCTTCCACTTAAATGAAGCAATTGAATGTTTTGTAAATATGAATTGGACTGCACACAGTCATTGTTTTATTCTGTTCATGTGGTGATCCAGCTAAGCACATATTAGATGAGGTTTCACTTCTTGCTATTTGAAAGATGTTTAAAAAAGTTTTATGTTTTCCTAGCAACTAATTCCCCAAGTTACAGAATTATGTTTTCCAGTCTGGATATCAGGATCTTGACCAGGATTTTGCATGCATACTGAAGAGGGAGCTATGACCAGAATTATGCTATGTTGTGTTGTCTAAATGTTGGACCCTCAGAACACCTCTCCAGTGCACTCTTGGATCTGGAAAAGACTTCAAGAGGACTGCCCTGTCAGCAGAGAACTGCCCTGCTGCTACCAAAGGACTGCCCTACTGCTTTTCTGCTTCAAGGAGAACTGGACCATCTCCTTGAAGCCAGGACCACCAGAAATTACTCCAACGGCCAGTTGGCCAACCTCCTATGTGAGCTAGGGGGACACAACAAGCTCCAGAGGCCTTAAACCCTGCACCTGACCTGTGCTGCAGGTAATCCTAACCCCTAAGTGGTGCCCTCCGTGTATTGGACCCTTGAAGTGGTGTTGGTGTTACTTCCCCTTCCTATCTCTAAAACTTGGGACATACATAATTTTTCACAAACAACTTCCTGGAGAGGCAACAGAATACCAGGGCCTACTTGCCAGACGATCCACCAAGGTGCACCACAGGTTGACTTCACTTCACAGTAGCTCCCACTACGTTGTTCTCTGCATCAGTTAATCTCTTTCAGAGGGACCTCTAAGGAACGGTATATGGTCTTGTTACAGCCTTCAGCTTCTTCCCACTGGCAATTTTTGACTTCCACAATGTTGTTTAAGTACAAAACTAAAAAACCTCACCGTGCTCACTGGTGACCAATGCCCCATCAATGATGATGCCCTCTTTGGCCCAGAAATCCAGATTTTCCTGCTAGAAGTTTTTCCCACCATCATTGATGGCTTTACTGATACCTCATCCAGCTGCTCCCCTGTGATGACGACTCATCCTCAGAAGCAACTGTTGCCTTGTCCCCCTAAACGCTACCTGTTTGCAGATGTTTCTTCAGAAATTTTATTAAGTCTGAAGGTAAACCAAGACCAGGCCCAATCCCCCGCTTGTATTTGACCCATGCTCAATCTGATTGAATTTTAAACATTTTAGTGTAATTTTATTTATTAAAATGTTCCCTAATTTTCTAAATTGGCTTGGGATGTTTCTTGTAGTGTGTTTTTCACTTTATTACCAAGCTACCAGAGGGTTAAGTACAGTTTAATTCAGTGACTTTTGTGGTTCACCCTGGCAAGGATTCCAATTGGTGTTTGTTTAGGGTTTTTAGATCTCCTCAACCAATAACCCAATTGCTTACAATCTGGGTTGCAGACAAGACTCTTGTTGCTTCCGATACAGTGAGGTTTAAACTGATGCTGCCCGTCTATTTTATAATTTCAAAAAGGTGAATTAGTAGTAGAATACAATTTTCAAAGTAATGAATATCTACTTTGATAGGCCTGAGACCTTTACCTAAAATAATTATGTTTGGACATTCAATGATGTGATCACAGAATATGAAGAAGTGGTTTTAAGAGCATTTTTTTTCTCTACATTATGCATTTTTAAATGCTGGCTGGATTCTAAATCCCCACACCTTTGCTTTTGGTAGAACTATTTTATGGATATGGTAGTTTGGAAATGGCTTTTTCAGCTGCTGACCAGAACTAGAGCTAACTAGCTAAGATTTTGGAACCAGTTAGGAGATGGTTGGAAGTTTTTTAGGAACCCTCCAACGTGGTTTGATTGATACTACTCAATACAGTAGTATAATTCCATTATATATACTTGAATTTTATTGCACTACATGATCTATACATAGTGTATTCATCACATCTACGATGTACTATATAAAAAAAAAAAAAAAAACAAAGCTCACATAAATTGTGGGCTGAATTTGGTCATTAGTTACCCCAGTTGTATCAAATGGAGGATACAGTGGAAGACGAACATGCAGAACTTTCAGATGAAAATAGCAAGGAGTATTAGTAAGGGTGTTCCAAAACAACAACAAAATATAACAATACAGAAGACTGCTATACCATTGATCATGCTGTTTTATTCACCATGGAGATGTCCATTCATCTCTACAAGAAAGCATAATACTGCTTTACCTACAGAGACACCTGGCTCAACATTGTCAATTACACCTGGTAATCTGTAAACTTCTGCCTGTTTCTACGTCTTGTGTTTGCTTTGAATTTAAAAATTAGTACCTTTTCTTGAAATGTCTGAGGGAGGCCACATACTGATGTTGGGGACTTCAGTGTTGAAGTGAAATATAATGAAAAAGAGCAGAAGGCCAGAAGTCTAGCAAGAGGGTTGCACTCTCTGGACGGTCCATGTGGTACCCTTTGTAAACAGCAGGAGAGTGTGTTTTTAGGGTCGAGCACTCAAGTGCTCTGGCCCCTGTTGTAATCTCTGTGTGCTTTTAACCATGCCCATGTCATGCCCATCAATTTCGTTGGTTTGTGGGCTTGCCTTTTAAAACTCGCTTGATTTCATTCGTGAAAGGCTGGCATACGTCATGCCTTTTCCAGTGTTCAGCCCTCTTCAACAGTCCCGGTAAACACCTGAAAACATATGAGGCTCCATGTTTTCTGCATGGCTTCTGGGATACATTTTCTTTTTATTTCCTATGAAGCGCGATCTTGCTGAGCAGTAGTCGAGCACTTTGCATGACATCGACCCTGTTACAAAGATAATTGCATAACTGCCGAAATGTTTGACTGCGAGCGAACGTCTGATTCCTTTTGTGTGCTCCTTCATGCTCATGCTGATGCTCATGGCGTGGTGCTTTAAATCGGCTTGCTTATGAAATCCTTTTGACGATTACATACAGGGCAAAGATTGAAACATTGTGGTGCATATTTATAAAAAGTGATGCTGCACCAAGGCAGCGCCACTTTTCTAGCTCCCACTGTAACCAATGGGACCCTCCTTTTAACACCTGCTCTGAGCAGGCATTAAAAGTGCCAAAAAAAATGGCGCAAGGAAATCTCTTGGATTTCTTTGCGCCATTGTTTTGCCCCCCTAATGGGGGAACGCCCACTTTGCATGAATTATGTCTGGTGCAGACATAATGTAGTGCAAAGGGTTACAAAGTGGCTCAGTGCATGCATTGTGCCACTTTATAAGTATAGTGTAGTGTTTTTGGCTATGGAGCGCCACATCAGTGTTAAAAAGATGATGCTAATGTGTGGCTAGGATGGTGCTAGGCACTCTTAAATCTGGGCCTGTATTTCTCAACACTTAATTCCCATTCATGTCTTTTTATGTTGCCTGCATAAATAGCAGAAAAGATCTGACTCTAATTTGCCACAGCAAGCATGCATTACAGTTACTAGCGCCCTCGCGGTCGGGCCCACAGGCACGAACTGGAAATACCAAAGGTGCGCCGAGCTGGTTTGCCATTCAAACTCAGCTTAACCACAAACACCACAAGGGCTTTGGGAAGAGAGATTATGAAGAGAGGTGACTTAATTGGGGCAGCACTTGAAAAGAGGCGATTTTTACACCTGTTTTAACCGCCAAAAGGACGTTATCTTGCGACATATGACACAGTTGAAAAGACACTATCTGCAAAGGCACAACGAAGTGGGTTTCGTACGATTTTCTGTTTACAAAACGTCTAAACTTTCCAGTCATTAAGCCTTACATGGGATCTGCCATACACTTGTAAGTTTCGATACCTGAAACGTTACGTTGTGCCGGATCACAAGGATTGTACAATAGAAGTACTAATTAAAAAAGTGGTTTCTGCCACAGTTTTTGGTTTGAATTTTGTCTTAAATAATTGAATAGCTTTAGCAGTGGTATTTTACCTCCTTTGAAAATGGTTAATTGTTGCTTCTGCAGGGCATTAAGGCATTTTCTGTGTCTAAGAAGGTAGTAGCAGTGGTTTGTATGTCTAAACTGGCCAAGGCAATGATTTACACAGAACAACATAACACAATTGAAACAACAAGGTGTGCAACTCAACAAAACATTCAAAACAGCACAACGCAACAGCCAGAGAATAACACATTGTAGTCATGGAGTACAAAAACCCCACGGCACCAAAAACACAATGCATCGCCACTGCAATACAATTCTACAAAACAACAACGCACATTCTTGTCACACATGATCACATCCAGAAATATGCTTTCGTAATATGGTGACAATAGTGTTTTTACAGCAAACACTTCCTCACTACAACCAGTGACCTGAAATGGCGTCAGGCAAAACTGTTGTGTGATCCAGTCCTCCAGTATTGAGGTTTAGGGAAAGGTCAACATCCGCCCAGTAGCATGTAGTGTGTTGTGCACTTATGCATGGTGCTGTAGAGGGCTGGCTTTTAAACGTATTTAAAAATGCTCACTGATTTGTTAGGCTAACATTTAGATTATTGATTGGCAACCTCGTCGCCATTTCCAAGGAAGACAGCGCCATTACTCTGTCACATCTTTCATCAGGCACCTTTCCTGGCATGTCACTGCGGAAGAGAGGCGCCTCTCTATATGCTGAGACGTTACTATTCCTAGCAGCTCTATCTCTGCTGCCTGGGGATTTGCTAGTTAATTACAGATTTGAGGCATTTTATCTGATACATTTCAGGATCAGTGTGAGAAAGAATGATGACTCCTTTCCGCGCGCAAAAAGTTGAGGTAAATAACTTCCTTCAAAGTCATTCTCTAATTCATGCGATGTAATCTGCTGAGATGTGCCTCGGTTCCTTAAAATTACTTCGTATTCCTCAGTCGTGAAAGGTGGGTGGCGGTTGGGACGAGGGATGGCGATTTGATTACCAGAAAATATATTTTTGTGGTAAAGTTGGTTCAAGGAAAATGCTCATTGAGGCCATCTCTAGTGAAATCCATCTCGAGTAGGCACTGTCCTCTCCACATCTCCACATTCCTGGTTGTGTTCTTAAGCATTAAAAATCAGGACTAATGTTATATTATTTGAATGGCACAGGCAACGTCAACGTCGTTGAACATAGACAAATTGCCTTCCTGGTTGCCTGCATGTGACAAACGCAAGGCTTGTTGCCAGTCCACTTGAAAAGATGTAGGAACATCATCGTATAGATAAATCCACTCCTCTCCACAGAGTCCTGCCACAGGGCATTCAGGGTGCGGTTTTCGGATATCCATACTCTGCACTTGTATAATCTCCTTGACCCATGCACCGCCCCACAGAATAGCGAATGTATACAATTAAGGTCTAATAATTTGGCCTTCCAGTAGGATAACCCTCAAAGCGCTTCATAAAGACTATGTACATAACAGCGATTATTTAACATGTATAGGTGCCAAAGCCTGACATATGTCTCTATCCAAGTGGCTCATAGCATTGTATTAATATGTACTCAGGTTCTGGGATTCAGAGGACGAGGTAGTACTTTACCCTACTATTTCACCTTTTTAGATCAGAGGAACACTGGAAATAAATTCTCCCTGGCGACCTTCTGCAAAGGTTTCATCAAAGTCAACCGCCTGGGCTGCTCTAAGAATATTTTCCCAGTACTGTCTGTGGGTGCCAGAAGCAGAATGCCTATCCTAAGGAAAGTTATCACCATACCATTGAGACTTACTTTTTAAGTCAACATTGAATCATGAAGTTGCTAATAGAACAAAACTCCTGCTAATCCATAACCACAACGTAGCAGTTGCTATCTACTCTTTACTGGACCTGACAAATCAATACATTTGCCGTGTATCTTTCACAGATTTACTGTATAAGCAAACGGCATGGCCGGGATCAATGGTCACCTGTTGTTGGTCCCCAGTCCAGGGTAAGATGCTGAACGTGAGTAGTAGAATCTGAGTCACTGGCAACACCAGCTGCATCAGCTGACCCGACTCAGGATGGTGGATACCTGGCTGCTGGGGAAAAGGTCCTTGTATCGGGTGGGGCACACAGTATTGGGATCACAGGCAGCTGTGCTGAACAGCAATGGCACAACACAAAATGATGTTGCACTCCAGCAGAACGTGGTGAGAGGCTTCCAAAACATCACAACGCATACCCACTTATAAGCGTTGAGTTCAACTGCACTGCAGGAGCGGTAGGGGCTTGCGTTATGCCCCTTCCTTAGGTGGCTGCTGCTAATTGTCAGTTTAATGCTGCATGTAGAACAGGGAATCTTGCAGCGCCATCTTCCCGGCCCATGTCTCGACCTCTGCCAGGACAGTAGATAGAGAAATACCAGCACATGTGCAAGTGCCCCAAGTCCCTAGCATGCCTGGGCTATGGCTCATCTCATTCTGCTCCAGCAGTGCTGGGCTACCATCAGACTGAGACATGAACTTCTTAAAAAATGGTATCAAGATCTCTGTGAGGTAGATGTGTTTCTAGCTCGTAACATCACAATATGGGGTTTGCTGGGTCTAGGTAGATTGAAGGGGGAAAATGGCAACAGGCAGCTTTATTTTTGATCAGGACAGCCACTCATGAGATAAAGTAAAAAGTAATGTTGCCAAGAAATGTGTGCTGGTGTCAACTATGGCAACTAAAGGCACAAATTAAGGCACTACCTAAGTGGCAAGAGTAATTTTACTAGCACTGTATGTGCATGTAAGATAAAATCATGTTACACCCTGGTTTGAAGGTGCTTCCATTCCTCCTTCCGAGAATGAATTCATTAGAATGTATGTTGAGTGATAAAAGGGTCGCTAGACATTTATGTAGCACCCAGGCACTCTGGAAGCAGTATTGTATGCTACATGTTTGCAGTGAATATGGCTGTGGAGGAATCTTTAGAATAGAAGAAGCTTGCTTTATGGGTAATGGAAACGGTGATAAATGCTGTTTTACCTATATGCAAATCTAACAACGTAAGTTTGTTATGCACATTTCTTAAATAAAAACAATGAAAACATAGAACGAATTTATACAAGAACATTGTATTTATATTGACATAGGTATAGAGCGCATTAAGCTAATAGCTGCTCAGTGATTTTAATGTTCACAACTGGAAACATTGCGAGGTTACAGGTGTAGTATCCATGTTTCTGATTCAAGCTTTCATCCGTCCAAGGTTGAAAAAAACATGAATGTCTTCCTATTTACTATTATTACCGTATTACCCAGCAATGTGCATATATTACCAACCTCATAATTATTATATATACTGAATTCAAACATAAATTATCTACCGACTGGTTTTTATGTACCACTCGTTTTCGGGGAAAACTCTCTAATGCGCTTGTATGAAGTTCACACCATATAAAACAGGAAAAAAAAATATTAAACAACATCAATAAATAAAATCAGTGAATGGGCAATTGGTAATAATATTCTGTTGAGATCAGTTCAGCTCACCAGGCGACTGCACCTATCTGCTACCGATACGTGCCTGGCAAATGTTCCTGTTGTAGAATACCCACGGAAATTAGATTGCAATTATTATATTTTTCATAAGCAGTGAGTTCATTTTTTCCTTCTGAAAAAACTAATTTGAAGCATGGGGATAAGTTGGTACCACATTCAATACGGGATATTATTTTGTTAGCCTGTGCGGTGGTTTATTTATTTGTAAATGTAAGCTATTCTACTGTGGGAATTTTGACAATAAAGAAACACAGTGAATGTGTGTTCTGAATTAGAATACATAGAGCATAGTCAATACGAAGCTAGATGGAAGGTCAGGCTTGTACTGGAGTACTGGCGTGCGCGGAGAATACACGCCAGTAGGTAGCGTAGGAAACCGTGCTTCAGATAAAAGGTGCATGTAGATTGTAACAAGCATCGGGGCAAGCGAAATATTTCCTATTCAGCAGCACGGCGACTAAAGCTGATTGTCACCCAATTATAGAGGGGAGAAGGTTTGATTAATCTACCTCAAGCAGAAGGGCCTGGCTTCAGTTACCGAGCTGGGCGGCGCGAGGGTAGATGGCTCTCCCGTGAGATCCTTCAGCCTATGCATTAGTGTGATCAGGTGTGCCTGCATAGTCAGATTCTGGGGCAACTGTCGGCTGTGAATTATGGCAGCTAACTGTGCGAAGGAGCTTGCAGACGTTCAGTCAAACGGCACCTGAATGGGCCAGCCGAACACTGCCTCAACTCGTTCAACCCAGGCAAATGTAGCTCGTCTGATTCAAAATGCAATCTAACAAATTGTTTAACTGTGTCTCTATCTATTCATGTGTTTATCTTCATTTAGCCACATAGGACGTTGCATACTAGAAAAACATATGCAAAAAACATCGGGAGGGTTCTGTGGGTGTACAGTTTATTGATATTGTTCACTAAGTTTACATATCTGCTAGTTAAACCCTCATGATGAGTGGCTCCTTAATTCCCACGGGGCTTGTTGCAGTTGTTAATAACTTTATATTTGTTAAAATATCTTTGAGAATTCCTCCTTTTTACTTCCACATGCAGCCGTGTTCGGATGGAATTGTCCGCTGTATGGTTAAAGATGTATATCCCTACCTTGAGCGCCCAACTGTACAGCTGTCTGGATCCTTGATTTTTGTCATAGGTAAACTTGGATCATCTTTGTGCGCCATGACTTAGGACTGTCTCACAAATTGCAGCCCTGTTGGACCGAGGAGGATTTCCAAAGCGTGACCCTCAAAGTGGTGGAAGACTTCTGCCTTCACCAAGAGCTAAGCAGAATGATTGTGGTAGTAGCAGCATACAGTGCATTGGTCAGTAGGCGTGAACAGGTCCTTTTTACCTTTAATCAGAAGGAATGAGACCTATAGACTCACTCACCTTTTCTGCTGCTGTGTGCTTAACTCACTCATTGCCTACATCAGGTAGCTGCAGAGTGCTGGGCAGCTCAAGGGTAGTGATTCTGTGCTGGACGTATGTGTGCCTGGAAAGGGTACAGTACAGTACAGGGATAGAGTAGTACTGTGCTGTATATGTGTGTTAGTGCATGTACTGGGCATATGTATGCCAGTCAGAAATATATTACATGAGAGATGTAGTGCTGTGCAGTTCAGGCGTAGTGAAAGCACGTTTTAGGTGTATGTGTGCCTGCATGAAGTACAATACATGAAGGGTGAAGTGTTGTGCAGTGCGCACTTGGTGAGTTTGTGTGCTGGCAGTGTGTGTGTTTGCAAATAGCACACCATGATATAATGCAGAAAAGCTACAGTAGTGAGTAGTGATTACTGCTCGCAGACTGAATGTGTTTGGTGAATGTATGTGTGTTTGTAGCGGCACAAAATATGGAAGTAACAGTACTGGAAAATATGTGTGAGATGAAAGTACACTGAGTACAAGTGAGCCTGCAATGATAAATTGCATGGAGGGCAATGAGCTCCATCTTAGGAAGCCCAGGCCTGCCTAGTGAAGTTATGAGGAGTAGAGGAATTCCCCCAGACAGATTTGTGTATTGCTGCATTCCTGTGCGTTGGGTAGGACACAGAGTGGAACAAGGGAGGAAGCCACTCACCTGTTACACTTCAGAAGGTTGTTTTTTCATTCAGTGATAGAATACAAAGAAGGGCATGGGCACCTCTCAGGAAGGAGATGGGACTGATGAGGGAATCACAAACGGTAGGGCTGGGAGGGTGATTTAATCTTTTAGCACACTGTGACTAACTTCCAGGTGTGAACTTTCTCATTTGGTGCATTGAAAAGGACTATAAGAAGAAGAGGCAGAGAGGCCAACAAAATGTCATTTGCTAAGCTGCCAGATGGGCTGTGTGAGAAGGGGACACTCTGCAAGACTTCTGCTTCTCACCAGGACTAAGTACAAAGGACATCACCCAGGGAACCAAAACCATGCGCCCTGGAGCCTAAAGCCCCAGCACCTGCCTGCTTGCCAAGACCAGTGGGCCCTGTAATGAAGAGGAAAGCATTGGCGGGAGCAAGGTCCAGTGCGAAGCCCTACTAAGAGGATTCCGGGATCAAGGTGTGAGGAGAACAGCTGTGCACTGATCAAGTCATTGCTGGTGTGCAGGAATGTTGCAATGATCCCTGTATGCCAGGAGACGGCCACCATGTAAGGAGCCATGCACACACCGCTTTACTGTGGTGACCCCATATGCTAGAGGGGGCAACAGTTGAATTGACTGGGCTAAGAGAATTGAGACTTATCTCTTTCTTTATCGGCGAGCCCTTATGCCTTGAGGGGTGCCCGTGCTGAAGGTGATCTCACTGGAAGAGTCTGCACCAAGAAGAAGAGTATCTCGGCAACCCTGTATGCCAGGAGGGGATGATGGTATCACTGTAGCCAAGAGTTCGGGTTTTGCCCAGATGGAAAGATTTAGGGGGTGATTCTTACTTTGGGGGGCGGCGGAGGCCGCCCGCCAAAGTAACCCCGTCAGAACACCGCACCGCGGTCAAAAGACCGCTGCAGTGATTCTGAAATTTGCCCTGGGCTGGCGGGCGGCTGCCAAAAGGCCGCCCGCCAGCCCAGGGCAAATCAACCTTCCCACTAGGATGCCGGCTCCGAATGGAGCCGGCGGAGTGGGAAGGTGCGACGGGTGCAGTTGCACCCGTCGCGTATTTCAGTGTCTGCAAAGCAGACACTGAAATACTTTGCGGGGCCCTCTTACTTGGGCCCCTGCAGTGCCCATGCCATTGGCATGGGCACTGCAGGGGCCCCCAGGGGCCCCGCGGCACCCCCTACCGCCATCCTGTTCATGGCGGGATTCCCGCCATGAACAGGATGGCGGTAGGGGGTGTCTGAATCCCCATGGCGGCGGAGCGCGCTCCGCCGCCATGGGGGATTCAATGGGGCAGCGGTAAACCGGCGGGAGACCGCCGGTTTACCCTTTCTGACCGCGGCTGAACCGCCGCGGTCAGAATGCCCTCGGGAGCACCGCCAGCCTGTTGGCAGTGCTCCCGTGGTCGGTGACCCTGGCGGTCACCGGCCGCCAGGGTCAGAATGACCCCCTTAGTCTGTGACAGGGAATCAAGCCTGCATACTGAGTCCTACCCCTGACTGCTTCCCCACGGACCGCAAGGACATCACTGGAGATGTCGCACCCCTGCTGGACTCCAGCTGGGAGCCAGAGGATCAATCCCCCCTACCTTGATGGGAAGAGTAACCTTGTGTTTGCTGAGTTGGAGTAGCTCCAACTACTGCAACAAACCAACAGGGTTGTTTGGGGATGACAGCGTGCAGCTGCTGGGTGCTGTTCAATGAACTGTGATTAGCCTGACTTTGCCGAACAGGGTGAGGACTTGGAAGTGCCCACAGAGAGGGCACTCACTGCACCATTGAACGCTGCCATACTGCTGGAGTGAGTAAGACTGGAACTAGGCTGTGCTGTTTACAGTGCTGTGGCACAAAATACTCTTTTGACTAATTACTAAGGAGTCAAAGGGAAAGTCTTGAGTACTTTGTACTAGTAAGCATTCCCTGGATGTGACCAAAGGTGAATAACATTATAAGAAAGAAAGTATGACAGGGCTATGCTTGATGACTACTAATACCCCACCCTCAAGGGGATTGGGTTTTTGCAAGGGAATGTTGTTATTCCTTTGAATGGATAAGGTTAAAAATAAAAATACTTCTTTTTCTTATACGAGTAAGGGCCAGATTTAAAAGAAACTGGTGCGGCTCCAAAATCAACAGCACTGCACCATTTTTTAAATGCAGGGTTGCACTGTATTCACAGGAGTATAGCGTAGCCGTGCGTTTCCCCCAGCCCTGGTGCTAAATTAAGCTGCCTGCGCCAAAGCAGGCATCTTTGCACACATGGTGCAAGGGTGTCTGCGTTGAGGGTAATGATTGTTTATGTGCAGGAAGGTATCCCTTCAGTGCTGATTTGGCACATCTATGTGTGCTGCACACATAGACGTACCAAAGAGTAATTTTTGAATGATTGTTTATGTGTAGGAAGGGACACCTTCCTGCACTTAAACAATCATCCATGGCATTTTGCTTTTTCTATGTGTGCTGGAGAACGCAGCACACATAGAAAAAGCAAAAAACGAGGAGGAATGAAAGCATTCCTTCTCGTTTGGCCATGCTAACACAACCCCTAGGGTGGCTTTAGCTTTAGGTGCTGCCACAGATTTACGATTTCTCAGAAATCTGAGGCAGCATCAAAAACAATGGGTTTTTGCGATGAAACGACCACTGCAACACCTATTGCACGCCCCTCTTATGCAGAAAACTATATCGGATGAGTCCAAATTTACAAGGAGGCATAACACCACAAAAAGTGGGGTTACACCTCCTTGTAAATATAGAGCACTGAAAAGCACCACAGGAGCGTCACTGGAAGTGATGCTTTGGCAGTATTAGGGCCTAAGGCCTTTTAAATCTGGCCCTACACATTGGACTGAATATTGATGTATTGTTCATACTATGAGCACCCTGAGTTATGAGTCATGTTTACTTACCTGTATCTATACTTCAATAATTTTTCAATCAATCATTTACTAAGCGCAGCAATAGGGGTGGGTGGGGAGCTCTGCTCTGCTGGCGGAGCTAACAGAATTTTTCACACTCTGTGCTCCACTTGGAGTGTGGAGTTCATCCAAAAACTCCACTAGCCCTGCCAGCAGAGCAGAGCTCACCCAGTGCGCACTACAACCAAGTTATGGGCTACACAGTGCAAGTGCAGTCTGCAGTGAGCACTCTAGGCCCAACCTATGTTGGAACGGCAGCATGGAGCTGCGGCCAGCACCAGCTCTGATCCACCAGAGTTTCCTCTGCTGCCTGGGCCAGGCCCGGGAGCAGGGGGCAGAGGGAGGCAGAGCACCGGGCTGCTGTGGAGAAGAGGAGGACCTCCTGGAGGACCCAGGTAAGTCCTGTTGTCTCTCTTTTCTTTTTACTTGTTTGTGAACACTGGTGCTCAAAAAAGAACTGAAACAGCAGCTTTAACTACCTACAGCCCTGGCTTGGATTCAGGCGTGGGCCGTAGGCAGTGAAAGCTGCTGTTTCAGGACTCTTGTGCACCGGCCTGCCACTTGGGCATTGCCCACGGCCAAGCCGGTGCACAAGAGGACTGGCAGCTTTCACTGCCTATGCCCTCTCCTGAATGTGCCCGACCTCAGAAGCACTAAGAGAGATTAGGGCTGGCTAACCAGGCCCGAACCTGCTTAGCGCTTTTGAAATCAGGTGCATTCATGCCTCCTCGGGTCACGGAACTCCACCTCTGCAGAATTCCACAGAGTTCTTAATCCACTCTGTGGAATTCTGTGAAGTGGAACTCCGTGAACTCCGCCCAGGCCTACGTGGCAATTGTCACCCCTAACGGTCTCTGGGCACTGAGGTTGCCGTATCTCCATCAAATAGCCATGTCTTGACCCTTTGCTTGAACACCCCTAAGGAGGGAGCTGTAGGTTGCTCTATGACTATGTAGGAGAAGGGGCGGCCTCTGCTTTGGGTGCAATGGATGCAGGTGGTGTGCGAGGTTGAGGATGGGGGCGCGTAGCTGTCTTGTATGGGTGTGGAAGTTTAATCTGTGGTTGATGTATGTCGGTCCTTGGTTGTGTAAGGTTTTGAAAGCCAGAGTGAGGATTTTGAACTGGCTTCTAATCTGGTCCGGGAACCAGTGGAGTTCTCTGAGGTGGGGGTGGTGCTGGGGCATCTATGAAGGTTCAGGATGAATCTGGCTGCTGTGTTCTGTAGGGTCTGTAGTCTTTTGAGTAGTTGGGTGGGGATAGTCATGTGGAGAGCGTTGCAGTAGTCGAGGCAGCTGGTGACCAGTGCATGAGTGACTATTTTCCTTGCTTTGATGAAGATCCAGTTGAAGATTCGACAGAGCAACTGGAGTATGCAGAAGCAGGAGGAGGCTACAGAGTTCCCCTGTTGTCTTGGTAACAGTTGGTTGGCTAGGGTGATGCCGAGGTTTCAGGCTTGTTTGATCGGGTGGGTGTTGGTCCGAGTTCAGTTGGCCACCAGCTGTGGTCGCGCTCGTTGTTGTTCCCAACGATCAGGACTTCAGTCTTGACGGTATTGAGCATGAGGCAGCTGACTTTCATCCACGTTGCTACATCGGTTATGGCATTGCGGAAGTTGGTTTTGTGATTGTGTGGGTCCTTGGTAAGTGAGAGGATCAGATGGGTGTCGTTGGCTTAGGATGGTATGATGATACTGTGGGATCTGATGATGCCTGCTGGGGGGGTCATGTAGATGTTGAATAGGGTGGGGTTGAGTCAGGACCCTTGGGGTATGCCACAGGTGATGGTCTTGGGTGTGGAGGTGACATGTGGAAGGGGGATGCTTTGTGTGTGGCCTGAGAGAAAAGAGGCGATCCACTTGAGGGCATCTTCTTGAATACAGATGTTGTGGAGTCTCTTAAGAAGCATGTTGTGGGAGACCGTGTTGAATGCCTTGGAGAGGTCTAGTAGGATTAGGACTGCTGTTTCTCCTCATTCGAGGCGGGCTCTGATGTCACCAGTGGCTGTGATCAGTGTGGTCTTCATGCTGTCGTTTGCTCGGAATCCTGGTTGCGAGTAGTCAAGCAGGTGGTTTCAATATAGGTGTTTGGTGATCTGCTGATTGATTACTTTTTCAATGACTTTGGTGGGGTAAGGTAGCAGAGAGATGGGTCTGTAGTCTTTGAGGTCGTTGGGGTTGGCGGACGACTTTGTGAGGAGGGGTCTGCACGCACATTTCCATCTACCCGGGAAGTTTACCGTGGAGATGGATGAGTTAAGGAAGCTGGTGAGTACTGAGCTGATTGGGCTGGATCCGAGGTTGAAGAGACAGTTGGGTCAGGAATTAGTGGGTGCCCCTGACTGTAAAGATGCCATGATGGTAGCTGTGATGTGCGTTGTGACCACTGTACAGGTGGTCAGTGCATGGCCTGTGGATGCTGAAGGAGGGAGGTTGTCCTGGTTCGAGGTAGTGGTTTGGGGTCAAAATTGTTTTAGATGGTAGTGATTCTGCTGTTGAAGTAGTTTGAGAGGGAGTCACAGAGTTCCTTGGATGAGTGGATGGTGGTTTCTGTGGCTCTGGTATTGACAAATTTATTGATGATTTTGAAGAGTTACTTGGAAATTTTTTGCTGCGGTGTTGATGCAAGTGGTGATTGCTGCTCTTTTGATTGCCTTGATGTTGTTGTGGTAGTTGCTGAGGGCTTCCTTGAAGGCAGCTCTGTCAGATGGGCCTTTGGTTGTGTGATATTTTTTTCTAGAGTCTGTAGCAGCTGCGTTTGGTGTTTCTGAGTTCTGGAGTGTACCCGCTGGCTTGCTTGGTGGGGTTGTTGGATTTGGCTGGTATCAGAGGAGAGACTTTGTCGGCGCAACTGGTGACCCAGGTGGTGAGGTTCTTTACGGACTGGTTGAGGTCTGTCATGGATGCAGGCTGTGAGGGGTCTAGGGTCTGTGTCCATAGGTCATTGGTTACCTTGCCCCTGCTGTGGTAGGGGCACTGTGGAGCATGGAGACAGAGTGACGGGCATCAGCGATGGAGAAATGGATGATGTTGTGGTGGGTCCACATGAGATCTGTGAGATGGGTGAATTTGATTCTATCGCTCGACGTGAACATAGCATCTAGTGTGTGCCCAGTATTGTGTGTGGGCTTGGTTGCCAGTTTGGTAAAACCAATGTTACTGAGGTTCTCCAGGAGGGGGGTGGAGTTGGTATCACTGGGGTCTTCGAGGTGGAAGCTGAGGTCGCCGAGTAGGAGGTACTGCAGGCAGTCGATGGTGAGGGGTGTGATGAGGTTGGCGATGGCATTGCAGAAGGCCGGTCCTGGGCCCTGGGGTCTGTATGCTAGGGTGCTTCTCATTGTGGTGTTGGAGTCAGTTTTGAGTTGGAAATTGAGGTGTTCCATGGGGGTCCTTTGGTCATCGTCCGTGATGGTGCAGTGGATGTATTCCTTGAAATTTATGGCAATGCCCCTGCTGTGTTTGTGGATGCAGTCCCACTGAAGCATCTTGTAACCGGCTGGGGTGGCTGCAGCAATGTTTGGGAATGAGGATGGGTTGATCCATGTTTTGGTGATGTATGTGATGTCCATGTCAAGGGTAGTCATGGTATCCCAGATTTCCGTGGCGCAGTTGCACAAGGAGCGAGCATTGAGCAGGGAGCACTAGAGAGGTTTGGGGTTTGTTGTTGCCATCTGCACAGGTGATTTGAGGGCATTGGTGTGTGATGGCTGGTATGCGTAGCAGAAGAATCAGCAGAGTTGACAGCCAGAGGCCCCCTGAGTTCAGCGTGGGGAGGCTGTGAAGCAGCAGTTTTTGCGAGGTTCGATGTTTAGGGCCAGGAGTTCTTTGAAGGTGTATCGGAGGAAGGTGCGAGGGCCAGGGGTCCTGGTGCTGGGAGCGGTCAAGGCGCAAACGGGCACAGACGGGCTTGCCTTTGGTGCACCTTCAGTGTGCCAGTGGTGCATCCGCTACACACGGCTGCACATCAACCATAATTAAATGTCATGGCGGGTGGACAGGGTCTGTGTGAGGGATGGGAGGTCGGGTGGTAGGGCAGGAAACTGAGCTGGAATTTGCTGCCTGGAGTCGTGCTAAGGAATGTGAGCAGAGAAAGCAGGAAGGCTGCCGAGGGGCTGAGAAGCTGTGGCCTAGCCCAAGAGGTCAGGCACGTCTCTCTGTGACCACACAGCAACTGGCACTGAATGTCCTGGTGGGTTGGCTGGGCCTGAGTGTGAGTGTGAGGTGGGAGGCCAGGCGGGGCTGAGGTGTGAAACTGAGCTGGAACTCGCTGCCTGGAGTCGAGCTGAGGAATGTGGGTGGAGAAAGCAGGAAGGCTGCAGAGGGGCTGGGCCACTGTGGCCTAGCTCAAGAGGTCAGGCACTTCTCCCTGCAGCCGCACAGCGACTGGCATTAAATGCCCTGGTGGGTGGGTGGGACCTGCGTGGGATGTGGGAGGCCTGGTGGCAGAGGGTGGAAACTGAGCCCAAACTTGCTGACTGGAGTTACGCTGAGGTATGCGGGTGGAGCAAGCAGGAAGGCTGCAGAGCAGCTGGGGAGCTGTGGACTAGCCCAAGAGGTCAGGCACTTCTATTTGCGGGCAAGCAGAGACTGGCAGTAAATGTCCTGGCGGATTGGCAGGCCTGCGTGGGAGGCCAGATGACAGAGGCAAGAAACTGAGCTGTATCTCGCTGCTTGGAGTCGTGCTGATGAATGCAGGCAGAACAAGCAGGAAGGTTGCAGGGTGGCTACGGACTGTGGCCTAGCACAAGAGGTCAAGCACTTCTCTCTGCGACCACGCATCAACCGACATTAAGGGGCATATTTATACTCCGTTTGCGCCGAATTTGCGTCGTTTTTTTCGACGCAAATTCGACGCAAAACTAACTCCATATTTATACTTTGGCGTTAGACGCGTCTAGCGCCAAAGTTCATGGAGTTAGCGTCATTTTTTTGCGTGAACACCTTCCTTGCGTTAATGATATGCAAGGTAGGCGTTCCCGTCTTAAAAAATGACT
Source organism: Pleurodeles waltl (assembly GCF_031143425.1). Taxonomy (NCBI): domain Eukaryota; kingdom Metazoa; phylum Chordata; class Amphibia; order Caudata; family Salamandridae; genus Pleurodeles; species Pleurodeles waltl. Next base: position 930,271,757 of record NC_090448.1, on the reverse strand, counting down.
CCGATGCATATGCGTCGGATTTATACTCCCGGGCAAAAATGACGCCCGGGAGTGGGCGGGTCTAAAAAACCTGCATTAGCGCCGGATTTTAGCGCCTGGGTCAGGGCAGGCGTTAAGGGACCTGTGGGCTCAGAATGAGCCCAGAGGTGCCTTCCCCTGCCCCCAGGGACACCCCCTGCCACCCTTGTCCACCCCAGGAGGACACCCAAGGATGGAGGGACCCACCCCAGGGACATTAAGGTAAGTCCAGGTAAGTATTTTTTTTTTTTTTTTTTTGTGGCATAGGGGGGCCTGATTTGTGCCCCCCTACATGCCACTATGCCCAATGACCATGCCCAGGGGACAGAAGTCCCCTGGGCATGGTCATTGGGCAAGGGGGCATGACTCCTGTCTTTGCTAAGACAGGAGTCATTTCAATGGGGGATGGGCGTCATAAAAAAATGGCGCAAATCGGGTTGTGGCGATTTTTTTGCCTCAGCCTGACTTGCACCATTTGTGGACACCCATATGCCATTTTCCCCCTACGCCGGCGCTGCCTGGTGTACGTCGTTTTTTTTAACGCACACCAGACAGCGCCAGCGGCTAACGCCGGCTAACGTCATTCAATAAATACGGCGCCCGCATGGCGCTTCAGAATGGCGTTAGCCGGCGCAAATTTTTTTGACGCAAAACTGTGTTGCCGCAGGTTTGCGTCAAAAAGTATAAATATGGGCCTAAATGTCCTGGTAGGTGGGTGGGGCCTGCATGGGAGGTGGGAGGCTGGGCAGCAGAGGTGGAAAACTGAGCTGGAAAATGCTGCCTGGAGATGTGCTGAGGAATGAGGGTGGAGCAAGCAGGAAAGCTGCAGGATGGGGAGCGGTGGCCTAGCCCTAGAGGTCAGGGACTTCTCACTGCGGCTGCTCAGTGACCAGCATTAAATGTCCTGGTGAGTGGGCGGGGCCTGCATGGGAGGTGGGAGGCTGGTCAGAAAAGGCAGGAAAGTGAGCGGAGGTGGGAAACACCTCCACCCCTATGGTGCCTATGACTGCTCATCATGAGCTACCACTGAAAGTTAAGTGCAGAAGGGGTACTTGGTCCAGCTGCCGAGGATACATAGTAAATCAGGCCATGGGATATCAGGAGTAAAAGGCCTCAACCACTATGCTTGAGCCCAGTATCCCTTGCATGCCCCATGGCTTTCTGAAAGGCGTTCTGACAAGCTGGGATCTCCATGTGAATTTTCAAGGTTAAACTAAAGAATTACCTGGGGAATCAAGCATGAAATTACAAATTCACCCAGTCATTCCTCATTGCGTAGCCAACCTCATGGGTGCATCTCATATTGGACCACATTTTCCCCATCCCCAAAGTTATTAGTACCACTGTTTCTGTTACTCTGGGTGTGGGAAATGCTGGCCCTTAGTAATGTTGTCGGTATTGAAGAAGCAATCAACAGACTGTAACAGAACATTTACATGGTCAGCAGGGGAGGTAGATGAGAAAGCAAGTAATGACAAAAGGGAAGTGACGTATTATCATGTATGTATGTGATATAAATGTATGCCATGGCTGTAAAATTAAGACTGAGAAAGATGTTTTTTACTCTCTCGCAGATTGCACATAACAGTTACTTTGTACAGGGAAACACAGGTCTCTTCGATGTGACTTTACAAGACTGCTCAAACTTAACACCTTGCATCCTGGTTTTGGTTAAACTCTATACATGTTGGAAAGTGGATTATTGGTAAGCGCTGGTAAGTACCTATACTTACCAATATGCCACTAACCCCCACTAGGTCCAGGCAGGTCTCAATAAATTAATCCCAGCTCAACCCTTGGTAGCTTGGCAATGAGCATTAAGCAATAAGGCTTAACTTAGGAGACAGGTGTGTAAAGGATTCAAATATCACAAAACAATTATTAACTAAAACACAGGAGACAGTTTGAAAAGTCAAAATGAATTTGTAAAAATAGAACATATTTTATAACTTTAATTTGACACCAAAACAATATAAATCAGATAGGGGAACCAGAGATATGATTTTTTAAAGAAAAACTGTTTTTTATTGTATAGAAGTGAATAACGTCACTTGGGATATCTGGTCGCACATTGATCAGGGCAAAGTCAAAGACTGAGGCAGACTGCGGTGGAGCCCTGCTCGGCTACAGCAATTGGGAGGCCTTGGTCAAAAGTTTACCTTCGGACTTTGTCCTATTTTTGCGCAGGTTCTTTTTCACCGGTCACAGATGAAGCGGACCTCCCTGGAGCCCTTCCTCGAATCCGAGTTGCAGGAAGCCTCGGTGAAAAATCCTTTTTTTTTTTTTTGCGTCTCTTTTTCGCATTGGAAATGTTCATCCGGGACCAAGTCAGAAATGAAGTCGGCCTTCCTGGAGCCCTCGTTGGATACACTTCACTGGAGGCCTCAGTGAAGATTGAATGTCTGGACTTAGGGCTAGAAGTATCAATGTTCCATTTTGAATTACCTAAATAACAAATTTTATGAAATCGCTATTTAGGTAATGCACAATGGAATGTAACAAAATAGCGATTCCGTAATAGTGATATCTAAAAATGTGCAATCGCTATTAGGGAATGAGACTCCATTCATTCCGGTGGGCCTAAAGGCCCATAAGTGTGAATGGTTTTGCATTTCTTAATTTGTGAATTCCTATTAGGGATTTGTAAATTAGGTAATGCAAAAACAAGGATGCTGGGGGCCTAAGGCCCCCATTGATCCATCCCCCCAAAAAACTGTACACATGTAAAGCACACACATGCCCTAGGGGCATGTGTGTGCTACACAGCACATTAAAAATGCATTTTTAAAGCATTTTTAGAAGTGCACATGGTGACCACCAACTAAGAGTTGGTGGTAATTGAATTTCCTAAATGCCCAGTTTGCATTTAGGAAATGCTTGTTACATGTGCATAGGAAATCGCGGATAGGAATTCCCTATTCGCGATTTCCTATTTAGGAACTCCAAAATTGCGATTCCCTATTTGGAGTCGCAATTTTAGGGAATCGCTAAAACTTGTGATTCCCTAAAATAGGACTGCAACGCCTTTCATGCACTGTGAAAGGCTATTTTGCATTTGCAAATGGTGAATCTTGCGATTAGCACCGTTTGCCAATGCAAAATGTTTTGATACATCTGACCCTTAGTCTCTTTTTCAGGGAGGTATCCTTTGGCCAGGACCAAGTCGAAATTCAAGCCATCCTCCCTGGATCCCTTCTTGGATCCTTTGCGTGAAAAGTCTTGGTCAACTTTTTACGTCCGGACTTTGCCACTTTTTGGAGCTTTTTCTCTTCGACGTCAGTTGACCCTCCACAGCAACTTGAAATCCTGGAAGTCTGGTACTCCGGCCCTTTTCAGCGAGACGAACCTGCAAGTCAGGCCGTGGTCGATGTAAGCTGGCTTGACTCACGATATCGGGTCGGTCCACTTATGGAGCTTTTTTCCAAAAGTTCTCCAGTCTTCTCCAAACTTCTGGATCTTCTTTCAGAAGGTCTTTAAAGGTCCTTTAGGAGTCAACAACTCACTGCAAGGCTCCAGAAGCCCTGAGTTGTTCCCCTAGGGTCAGGACTCCAACTCCAGAATTCACCTGGTTCAAATCCAAAAATGACCACTAGCCCCTGGTCAGATGATCAGTTTCTTCAGGGCTTGATGCAGCTGGACAGCTATTGTCTACCTGTAGCAAACAGGGAGTCCCTTCTTGAAGCAGTTGAAGACAGGCAAAGTACTTTTAGTGGTGAAGCCCAAGTGTGCATCTGGCACAGTCCTTCAGAGTGCAGTGTCCAGGTGCAGGTCAGGGGTCCAACAGGGCAGCCCTTCTTCTTGTTGTCTTGTTCCTTGTAGGGATCTGAGGTGCGGGTGCAGCTCTACCATATTTATCCTTGCTCCTGGGGTGGAAAGCAGGGGGGGGGGGGCTGTTGACCAATCACATGCAGGCCACCACCCTCTTGAGTGACCACTTCCTGGGAAGTTTGGCAAAAATCAATCCCATGGAGCAAAATGGCAGAAATTCAATCTTGGCGGTTAGGTCTGGCTGAGCTTACCCACTGGTGTGGCTAATTTCCCTTAACACACTCCTCTCTAGCCCTCTCCTAATCTAATCAGGGGGGCTCCTGGCTGTCTGGGTTTGCAGGAAATGGGGGAGATCGAGAGGTGCCCCAAATGTTCTTGCCTCCTTTGAAGTCCAGTTTGGCTGCTCTCACGCCATCCTGTTTTTCCCATCTGCTGAAGCAGATCTTCGTCCCAGACACATTCTTTGTCGTCAGCCCAGGCCACATCACACCTCATGAAGAAAGTCTGGTCAGGCTGCCAGAGGCTGGTCAATCAGAGAAGGGCACTACTGGTCTGAAGTTGGCAACTTTCAGGTAGAGTTCTAAAACTCCTTCCCTGAGTTAGTTATATTAAATTCAACAATGGTAAGTTGTTGAATTTATTATAACAATCAGTTTGATACCAAACATCAAATATTTAGCTCATTTGGAGATTTTATTAATTTAAAATAAATAGATACAAAGCACCCAGCCCTAGGGACACTTAGGGTCCAACTTAGGGGTGACGTATATGTGAAAATAAGATAGTTTAAGACTTTGGAAGTACTTTTAATTCCAAAGTCGAATTTGGTCTTATCTTTAATTTGAAAGCAGCCAGCAAGGCAGCTTGCTCTTAAAATGACACTGGGTACCACAGCAGTCCACCAATGGGGTACTCTCTATGCTGGGGTCCCTAAACCTACATGCCCTACCATATACTAGGGACTTATAGGTAGAATGGCATAGCCAATTATATCTAGCCTAATTTGCATATCCACTTTCCAGTGAGCACTGGCACTGGGACTGGTTAGCAGTGCCCAGGACACAGCCAGGAGTCAGTAACCACCAGTATCTGTCCAAAAGCTTTGGGGGTGACCAGGCAAAAAGCAGAACTTTCCTACACTAGAACAATTACACTTGCAAAAATCCCATAGCATAAACCTTGTATGTAGATCATAATCCGTGTATTTAAATTGTTAAGGGAGGGGAGGGCCACAATGATTCAGTAAAGCCTTCACTTCTCATGAGGCAGCATGTTACACTTTGTGCACCTGGACATATATTATTTATTAGCAATGTAAAGTATATAATGGGTTGTTTTTATATAGAGCTTTATACCACACTTCTGCAGTTTGCAAGAACTATCATTAGGAGAAGTTAACGATTACCTAACTTAATGTCACTGACTTTCCCAACTCAGAAGGACGGAATGTTGTGGTGATTTTGCCTAGAACTGAATTTGGGACCTATACATGAATGCATGTTTCAGCAAGGAGGGTCAACCTCCTACACTATCTAGCCAGCCAAATAAGTTTGCCTGCTTACTGTGCTATTGTACATGATTTTCTTCTAATATCAGTGACCTACTATATGTCCCAGTAGTTAAATGCAAAGTGTAAAAAAATAAAAATGGGTGAGTATCAATCGTCCAACATTTGCAACACCATTTTTGTTTGGCTTTTTGTCACTTTTGTGTATGAATATGAAAAACCCTTGTTCACATGCAATATAATGCAGACTTAACTTCCATTAAAAAAACAGTCAATAAAATCTGTGAAGACAGTTGTTTCAGAATGCTGAAAAACCAATATTATAACACAGCTGAGTCCCAGAAAAAATGTAAAAAAAAAGAAAAGGGGCCATGGTAGGGACACCCTGTACCCTTAGCTCTGGTGCTGGGGTCCGAGAGGGACCCCACCAAGGCAAAAAGCACATTCTTTTTTTCAATTCTTTCAATAAACATTCTTAAAAAGTGTGTGGGCTCCGGTACTTGTTTTTATGAAACCCCAGGTCCCGGGGGCATTTAACATAGAGGAGGGGGTGCCAGGGACCCCCCCTTCTAGGGCATTTTGGTGCCCCGGGGTCTGCCACATCCCCGGGGCTTTATTTATAGTGAATGCAGGGTGAATGCGCCCCCCGCAGCCCTGAGGACCGACAGCTCACCGAGGCTGAAATCAAATACAATATGGGGGGCTGCATAGACCACTCACGACCCCGGGGACCACCACTTCCCTGAGGCTATTTTATGTTTGATGGGTGCCGCACTACCCTCCTCAAGGAGCCACAGGGGTCCCCGGGGACCAACACCTCCCTGAGGCTATTTTACATTGGATGGGTGCCGCACGGCCCTCCTCAAGGAGCCATAGCTGGGCCTGGGGCCAGCACCCCCCAGGGCCGGCACCTGCTATGTCCTGGGGTACCCACCCTGAAGACATAGCTGTTTGCTCCGACTTGGCAGGATCTTTGACAGCTATTGCCAAGTCAGAGAAAACACTTCACTTTCTGCAAGTGAGAGCTGTCAACTAGCTCTCACTTGCAGAAAGTGAAGTTTTTATCTGTTTCCCTGCACACAAATTTGCGTGCAGGGAAGCAGATGAAAACATTGCTGTCGCAAGCAGGGAGCTACTATTTAAAGCAGCTCCCTCCTTGTGGGAGCAATGCTGGCTCCAGCAGGATGCGGATAGGTGGCTACAACCACAGGGCCTTTGAGGATCCTCCTGCGGTCCTGTTTATCTCTCTTTTTCTCTTCTATCCCATCCTGGGATGGAAGAGAGACAGAGCGAGAGATTGCTATTGCAATGGTCACTCCATGCAATGACTTCAGAATGTCAACTGGCAAGATGTTTAGTTCAAAAGTTATAGTAACATTTTGATGGGCATCAGACTATGGTCACTGCTGTCCTAATGGTAAAGCTCTTGGACTCTCCCTCAATAGACTGAAGGTTCAAATCAATGTATCTCATGGCAGCATGTCTGTTTATTTTCGAGTCTTTTGACTGTTGAGCATTCCTAGTGATATAACATTGAAGTCTTTTTCTCCTCAAAATCTGTGGGTTGAATGTCATAGCTAAGTCTGGACACTGCACAGTAAGGAGTTACCTCTGGCACAGTGGTTAAGGTCTTAGATACGCACACTGAAGGTTAGGGGTTTCAGTCCAGATGAGTCTCTGGTCATTTCCTGCTTTAGTTTCTTTTCAACTAAAAATATTTAAATTACATACTGAAAGGTGAGACAGCTCCTTTAAATTGACAAAACATTTTTCTTTTCAATTTGTCCGGCGATATCTTGTTCTAAGTATATAATTTATCAAAGCCTAAATAGCTCTCTCTCTCTCTCTCTCTCTCTCTCTCTCTCTCACAATCTCCCACATTCTCTCTCTCTCTCAGGGTTTGGTGGTTATAGGGGGTACACAACAGGGCCTGGTCAACAGCCGCCACACATGGCCCCAGTTGTTGAATTAAGGTATTGTAATGAAAATTCCTTAATGGTAAAAAAACATAGAATTTACTGAAAAAAACAAAGGTTACAGGGACGTTATAGTTAGGCTCACATTTTAAACGTGCAAAACCACATAAATTCACCTGCTATAGTTAGAATTATCTCAAGTAACTACAAATTGTGCCCTAAGGTAACTATAACTTGCGTCCTCGCCATGCACTGCTAATTACCCCACAAATTGCGGCACTCATGACAGCTTTGATAACATTAAAGCTAATATCAACGCAATATTTGCAGTAAAGTTTTTGACAAAAAGACTGTGCATGGCGGGGGTGCACGTTATATTTACCTTAAGGCACGTGTTATAGTTACCTTCAATATATATATATATATATATATATATATATGTATATATATATATATATATATATTACTTAGTGGCGATTGCCACTAGGTAGTATTAGTTAGGACTTAGTTTCCATAGGAAAGGTGTTTTTTGACTTGCCTATATCTTTGGCACGGTTTGATGAATCTTAAAAAATGTTCCAAAAAATGTGTCACAGTGATTCTTGTTGCACATGGAAAGTTTCGGGGTGATCCGTCAAATGGGGACTGAGAAAAAGGGGGCTGAAAAAAGGTTGCGTTTGCCATGTTAATTGCCATAGGATTTTTTAGACACGACTACAGGCCGAACCACTGGATGTAATTACACCACAGTTGGCAGAAAGCTAGCTGTCGGTACGCAGATCACACTTTTGGTTATTTGGAGTAAATATGTTCAGTAGTTTTTGAGAAATTTAGGGAAATTCAAATGTGCATATCTCTGGCCGTGAAGTATTCGCGAATAGAAACAAGCTTGTGCAGAGAAATGTACAGCTCTGATTGGCTGCCAACACCTCAAACCTGGAAGTGTTGGCAGCCATCTTGGGACTCAGGGTCCAAGAGCGACCCCCCAGGAGCAAAAAAAAAATTTCTTAAATTATTTTTTTGCCGCAAGTTCATGAGATTCGTGAATTTGCAGCAAAAAATTTAACAAAAATTGCAGGCTCCTGCACTTGTTTTTTTTATAGGCCCCCAGGTGGGCCAGATCCCAGGGGCAACAAAAATTTACTGTGGTGGGCCTTTCATTTTAAATTGGAGCCACATAACTTGTTCTAAATAATCAGACATCAAAGCCTTAAAATCTCTATCTCTCTACCTCTCACTTTCTCTCTCTCTCTCTCTCTCTCTCTCTCTTTCAATCAATTCTCCCACTCACACACCCACTCAGACACTTAAGCACCCACTCACTCAGACACTCACGCACCCACTCACAGACCCACTCAGAAACTCACATAGCCACTCACAGACCCCATCAGACCCTCATTCACTCACTCACAGCCAAAGTCAGACCCTTATGCACCCACTCAGACAGTTATGCACTCACTGACACCCTGATGCACTCACTCACAGACTGGGGCACATACTGAAGCACTCACTAAAACACTGATGTATGCACTCTCACACTGAGACAGACACTCTGACAGCCACTCTTACCCCCAGATGATGCTTCTCACAGCGATTTTCACACCCACAGGGGCCATGGCTAACTTCTGCCATGCATATGCAAAGGACTGTGCACAACATCGGGTTGGGTGGCTAGGGGGTTTGGCCGCAGGCACTGGCTGCAGGCCGCCCTTGTGGGTATTTCCTACAGCACACAAGAGAAGACAGTACACGGTGCGAGGTTGGGTGCTTATAGGGAATTGGCCTAAGGGCCTGGTTGGATTAAAGTATAGTAATTAAAAGTGCTATACGTTTTTTAAAAAACAGTGAAATTCACAAGAAAAAAACAAAGGTTACAGAGACGTTATAGTTGGGAAATACAATTAAAAAAATATATAAATTCACTGAATAAAACAAAGGTTACAGGGACATTAAAGTTAGGAAAATGTATAAAGAAAAACCTTGGAAATTCACTGAAAAAAACAAAGGTTATGTGGATGTTACAGTTAGGTTCTAAATTTACTTGTACAGAACCTTAGAAATTCAGCAGTTATAGTTACTTGAGCTAACTATAACTTGCGGTCCCGTAATGGATTGCTTATAACCTCACATATTACATCACTCATGACATGGTCACTGACATCACTGATGACATCAGGCAGTGGGTGTACGTGGTTGTATTAATGTGTGAGTGGGTGTGTCTATGGGTGAATGAGTAGCATTTTCTACGATTTTGCATGAGTAAATTCAGAACCTAACTATAACGTCCATGTAACCTTTGTTTTTTTCTGTGAACATATATATTATATATTCACATTATAGTTAGGCACACTTTTTACCTCTTAGCTGGTGGGCCTTTACACCCCCCCCCTCAGTGCTGAGCCCTTTCGTGGCTATTTGGGGTAGTTTGCGCTTAGGCCTTCATAACTTTTTGTCCACATAAGCTATCCACGCCAAATTTGCGTCCTTTTTTCCAACATCCTAGGGATTCTAATGGTACCCAGAGTATGTGGTTTCCCTTGGAGGAGACCAAGAAGTTAGCCAAAATACAGTGAACATTTTGTTTTTTTCATAAAAATGGGAAAAAAGGGCAGCCGAAGAAGGCTTGTGGTTTTTTCCCTGAAAATGGCATCAACAAAGGGTTTCTAGTGCTAAAATCACCATCTTCCCACCTTTCAGGAACGGGCTTACTTGAATCAGAAAACTACATTTTTCAACACAATTTTGGCATTTTACTGGGACATACCCCATTTTTACTATTTTTGGTGCTTTCAGCCTCCTTCCAGTTAGTGACAGGAATGGGTGTGAAACCAATGCTGGATCTTGGTAAGCTAAACATTTCTGAAAAGTAGACAAAATTCTGAAATCAGCAAGGGGTCATTTGCGTAGATCCTACAAGGTTTTCGGTTGCGAGGATATATAGGGCTTGAAGGTTCATCAAGATTCCTAGGTACCCAGAGCCAATAAATGAGCTGCACCTTGCAATGGGTTTTCATTCTATACCGGGTATACAGCAATTCATTTGCTGAAATATAAAGAGTGAAAAATAGGTATCAAGCAAACCTTTGTATTTCCAAAATGGGCATAAGATAAGGTGTTGAGAAGCAGTGGTTATTTGCACATCTCTGAATTCCGAGGTGCCCATACTAGCATGTGAATTACAGGCCATTTCTCAAATAGACGTCTTTTTTACACACTGTCTTACATTTGGAATGGAAAAATGTAGAGAAAGACAAGGGGCAATAACACTTGTTTTGCTATTCTGTGTTCCCCCCAGTATCCCGATAAAAATGGTACCTCACTTGCGTGGGCAGGCCTAATGCTCGCAACAGGAAACGCAATATGGACACATCACATTTTTCCATTGAAATCTGACGTGTTTTTTGCAAAGTGCCTAGCTGTAGATTTTGGCCTCTAGCTCAGCCGGCACCTAGGGAAACCTAGCAAACCTTGGCATTTTTTAAAACTAGACACCTACGGGAATCCAAGATGATGTGACTTGTGCTGCTCTGACCAGGTTCTGTTACCCAGAATCATTTGCAAACCTCAATATTTGGCTAAAAAAAACAAATTTTCCTCACATTTCGGTGACAGAAAGTTCTGGAATCTGAGAAGAGCCACAAATTTCCTTCCACCCAGCGTTCCCCCAAGTCTCCCGATACAATTGATACCTCACTTGTGTGGGTAGGCCTAGCGCCCGCGACAGGAAAGGCCCCAAAACACAACGTGGACACATCCCATTTTTTGACAGAAAACAGGTGTTTTTTGCAGAGTGCCTACCTGTAGATTTTGGCCTCTAGCTCAGCCGGAACCTAGGGAAACCTACCAAACCTGTGCATTTTTGAAAACTAGAGACCTAGGGGAATCCAAGATGGGGTGACTTGTGGGGCTCTGACCAGGTTCTGTTACCCAGAATCCTTTGCAAACCTCAACATTTGGCTAAAAGAACACTTTTCCTCACATTTCGGCAACAGAACGTTCTGGAATCTGACAGGAGTCACAAATTTCCTTCCACCCAGCATTCCCCCAAGTCTCCTGATAAAAATGGTACCTCACTTGCGTGGGTAGGTCTAGCGCCCACGAATGGAAATGGCCCAAAACACAACGTGGACACATCACATTTTTTCACAGAAAACAGAGGTGTTTTTTGCAAAGTGCGTACCTGTAGATTTTGGCCTCTAGCTCAGCCGGCACCTAGGGAAACTAACCAAACCTGTGCATTTTTTAAAACTAGAGACCTAGGGGAATCCAAGATGGGGTGACTTGTGGGGCTCTGACCAGGTTCTGTTACCCAGAATCCTTTGCAAACCTCAAAATTTGGCTAAAAAAACATGTTTTCCTCACCTTTCGGTGACAGAAAGTTCTGGAATCTGAGAGGAGCCACAAATTTCCTTCCTCCCAGCGTTCCCCCAAGTCTCCCGATAAAAATGGTACCTCACTTGTGTGGGTAGGCCTGGTGCCCGCGACAGGAATAGATCACACAACGGTCAATGTTGGTCCTTACATGAGGCAGCTGTTGACCCTGGGGTGATCCATTCCTGACGCAGGCACTAGGTGTAGGCACTCAAGTGGGGTAGTGTTTTTATCAGGACAGGTGAGGAATCACTGGGTGGTAGGAGTTTTCTGGATCCCAGCATATTCCTGTAGTTTGTGTGACAGAAATGCGAGAAAAATAGAGTTTTCAACATTTCAGCTTTGTAGGGTATTCTGGGTAAGAAAACTTTGGGGAATCCACACAAGTCACAACTCTGTGGACTCCCCCGAATGTCTAGTTTCCAGAAATGTTTGGGTTTAGTGTGTTTCTCTATATGGCCGCCGAACCCAGGACCAAAAACACAGGTGCCTGCCTTACAAAACCAGTTTGTTTTGCGATAGATAATTTTGATGTCTCCACAATACGATTTAGGTGGTGGAATTTGGGGCTGAACTAAATTGGGGAGCTCCCAAGAGAGCACTCTGTCTCTCTGCTTGCCGCCGCATTCACCTGCTCTCTGGGTTGGGCTAACCCACTATCACCCCGTTGCACAGACTGCTTGCGAAGGGACAGCAGGACTGTCCTCATCACCTCCCTCATCATTTACTGGAAGAGGAGTTATCGAATGGGACTCCTCCGACTGAAAAATCACTCCCAGAGTCTGCGCCATTGTCCTATCCCTCAGATGCTGTCTCAGTATCTGATGTCTCAGTCTCTGATCCTATGTCAGAGCTGTCCTCTATAACCCGAGTGACGGCAGCAGTCATCCGTCAAGATGCCATCTCTGCTATTGGCTAAACTGTTGCTCTAAAACACTAGCCTACGTAGACAGTCACAAAATCGATGGTGTGTGTGAGATACGTGCAACAGTGGAGGCCACCTTACCTGCGCTTCTTCCCTCAATCAGCACGTTCTTTCAAGACACTCAAAAAACACCTTGTCACATACCATTCATCACAGTCTTTAGCACCTCCTGCGCCCAGTCCAACAATCATTATTGGTGCTCCCACTCCCTCCTCCTCGGATTCCCTCATTACCACCCAGCAAAAGTGCCCTTCATCTCTCCATAGCCGCCCTCCACCCCGCACATACATTTCATTTGTATTATAGCGCAGGTAATGGCTGACTTTACTAATGTACTCAGCTATTTACATAAAATACAGATTTGCTCTTTGCAGTAGGCATATAAACCTTCTGCGCTTCTTTATGGCACTAAAACTGCGCAACTAGACAAGTCTGACCCTTTTGTAGCAGAAACTTAATCACAATACTTACTTGACTTTTTTATTGCTGCCTAAAAGCTGCAGTTGAAAAGCGTCAGTTGAAGTATGTGCATTGCTTTGAAGACGCAAGCTGCAACTGCAAGACAACTGGTGGCAAATCTATATATATATATATATATATATATATATATATATATATCACTTTTATATGTGGGTCTGGTTTTCCTGGGGGCCGATCGCAGCCCCCAGGGAAACCACACACGTATTGAAAAAAGTGATATATTTATTTATATATATATATATATAGATCTATATCTATATCTATATATATATCTATGTACATGGATATATCTATAGATATATCTATGGATATATACATATATCTATAGATCTATCTATAGATATATCCATGTAGATAGATATATCTACATAGATATATCTGTATATATAGAGCTATATATATATATATATATATATATATATATATATATATATATATATATATTTTTTTTTGGTTGTTATATGGTTTCCTTGGGGGTCAAAATGGCCAAAAATTCCCAGGTTTACAGACCCTAGTAAATCTGGGAATGTGTAATAACCCATGGGTGTTGCATTGGAAAATCCACCACAACGCCGATGGAATGCCCACCTTGACACAGTGTAAGACAACACAGTGACTTCCGCTGCGCTGCCTTACACCATATCTACGATGCCATGAAATGCCAGGCAAAGTGGTTTTGCATGGTCTTGTAGATATGGGTCTGCACAATGTACCGCCAGAGTGTCAAAAAAGGTGACACACCAATGGCACAAGGGACTTGTAAATATACCCTTGAATGCCAGAGAAACCAGTTAGTGCCAGTGCTGCCTCTACTTCTACTAGCCCCATCCTTGTTCCTACTGATCCCGTTATAACTTCTCACACCAATTTGTGCTCATTGCACTCCCTAGGTTTGCTTTCTTCTTACTGCACTCTTTACTCACATCTTATTTATCTGGCTGGTTTTCTTTGGGCCGGCACTTTGCTTGTTTGGGCCAACCATTGTACTATTTTCTGAGTTCTGACTTGATCACTTTGTCTTTGTCTACCAAGATCTCACAAGAAATTGAACTCTCTTTGAAGTAGGTATAAATACTTTGACCATCGTCACACCAAGAAACTTGACAACTCGCTTACATGCTACGCGAGTCCTGTTTGCCAGGTGAAAGCAGGCCTTCTCGCTCTAGTTCCATAGTGTTTGTTTCCTCCATTACAGCTTCATGAATATCTCTTTAGAGAGTTCATGCTCTCTTGAGAAAATGAATACATAGTGTGTTTAAGGCAGGTTCTTTGATTCTAGAAAAAAACATATAAAATGTTTTAAGAACAGATGAACTATCACGACACATCATTCTATCTGACAAATCTCTGAAAGTTAAGTTAAGAAATTTGGTTAGGTATGCCACCAGTTATGTGCTTTACAGGATATACATTTTCCCTTGTTTGGTTTGTAGACAGGAGACTCCATCACAGTAATCTGAAAGTGTGTGTTCTAAAATCTGTGATAAAAGTTACCTAGCAGTAATATGAAATTCTAAGAATGAAAGCACTTGAAAAGCACATCAGGTTTTTGGAAGGGGCAGGGCTAAATAAGGCATCCCAAAACAAAGATGCAACATATGTGTTTTAATGACTATCTTAAAAGAAATTCCCATTCATGGTAATTTTGGAACACAGTATCTATCCTCAGGGTGTTCTGTGGAAAATTAGAATGACACAGTTCATGGCCTTGCTGTTTGTCAGTGCTGAGTGTAAAATAGGCTTTCAAATTACCATTTGTAACCTGTAATTGGACTTGATGAGCTGCAAATACAAGCTGAAATATGAAGTAGAATGGACCACACACTAAGGGCCTGATTTAGAACTTGGTGGATGGAATACTCTTTCACAAATGTGATGGATATCCCATCTGCTGTATTATGATCCCCATAGGACAGTAGGGGATCATAATACAGCAGATGGAATATCTATCACATTTGTGACAGAGGTCCCCTCCGCCAAGTTCTAAATCAAGCCTTAAGTCTGATAGTAACTTTCACTTTCCATTCCCTGCCTTGGTGTGCCCTAAGAAATGGTAGTAACATGACAACATAGGAAAGGCAACAAGGGAGAATGCAGTGGTATTGTGCACCATTTAAGCAGTCCATTTTCACGGCCTCTGCAACGTACACCAGCGAGCAGGACTGAGTTGCCAAAAGAGTCATCAGTAGAGGTACAAGTAAGCGGAAGTGTTATGATTGTGACAAATGTTGATCAGGCCCTCTAATATCACCCTAGTATTTTCCAGCCTCTCTTTGGCAGCAAAAGAAAAGAAAGAGTGAGGTAAACCTAAATGGCACCCTCAACTAGCTAATAAACAACTGGAGAATGGGTCTGGGTGAAACAGCAACATTCAATCATGCATGGATAGCCACTTCTCACCTTGTTCCTTGCTCCTTGGCACTGCTCCATTATTTGGTCTCCAATGATTTTGGCTCAGCCTCAAAGTTAATGGCTCAAACTCCCCACTCCACTCCCGGCAAAAATCTGAAGGTACCTAGTGGAAATTAATCTACAGTAGCCCATTCCTTGGTTAACATGATATTTGGGAAACATCACCATCAAATCGTGTAGCTCCCAATCAATCATGGTTTGCTTCAATGAGCATGCTTATCTGCAGCTGTGCAAAGAGACAGTTAACTTTACAATGTGTTAAAAACTAAAAGTGAAGGATGAAAATCACAGCTTTATGCATGTCAGTCATATTGAAACAGGGCATATTTTGTTCACTATTTATTCAGGTCAGAAGCCAAATTGTTCTTAAGTTATCAGGGACTAAATATTCTATAAAATCAGTGTAATATAACTAGAAATACATTCTCTGTTACAAGTTGGTTAGTCATTTCATTTTGAGTATTGCCTTACAAATCCCAAATGTGGAGGCTATTTTCATATGGGCTACCTGGAGCAGGAGTTAGAGTGTGTGTAGGAGTGGGCATTCCCTCATGGAATGGCCCATATGTCATTATAATCTCTGTTCCTAGGATAAATAGTTGAGCAATGGAATGCTGGGACAAGATTTGGAGAGTGCAGGTTGTAGGTGATAGACTGATGAATATAATAAAGAAGATTTGCAAATAAAGGAAGCTGAAATTTGGCGATGAGATTGGTCTGCGAACATGCTCCTATGCAATTTGCATTTTTGTCAAGGTGTGGAGTATTCCCCGCAAATACCACTGAGGAAACTGTCTGATCAATAAAGGTTTCTGTTCCTTTATGAGAGAGTACTTCAGATCAAAAGAGGATACAATTTTATCAACTTTATTTTCAGGCAAGCTTATATTGACATTTGCAAGTACTATTAAGGGTGTCTGGCCTCCACCTTCTCAATGTGTTTCCAATGTCTTACTTTTAAAAGACCAGTTCGGTCCTGAAGTCACTGCCTAGCTCCACCTGCTTGACGCACACTCCATTGTAGGTCTTCCGATGAAGTCACCGCCCGCTCCACTTGTCAGTTGCGCGCTTTGCTGTTTGTCTTCTAACTCAGCATGCATCCTACGCATCCAGCAACTCACTTCTTGGTCACAGTACATGACCTTACAGTCTGCCTTACATGCCACCATATTGGTTGACCTCTCTAGTACAGCGAAAACTACCACATAATGTGAGGTTGACATAGTTGTCAATCTCAGCACGGCAACAGTGACTTGTGCTTTCTGCATTAAATATAACAGCATGTCAGTGGTGATACGCTCACCTTATTCTTTTTCAAAAACATCAGTGTAACTGCGGTGACATGCACAGGCACACTGTAATTATAGGCGTGTCAGCGGTGATAAGCTCACCTTGTTTCTACACATATTTATTTTTAGCAATGTTGTTTGACAGCCTATTGCATATTTGTTTGTGACAAGTATCAGTACTATATTTTGCCTCAATACATTTTCACTATTTATTTATTGTCACAGTGAATTCCTACAGTCTATTTAATTCTCCTGTCTTGCATGCGTGCTACCACTATTACTACTTCATTAGATGCATGTTAAACTGGGTATTGTTAGAAAGACGATAATAGTTTGTAGTTTCCAGTATGGAATCCAATACTGCCAATACAAGAATCAGAAATATGGACATATCTTTGAACACACCCAAATAATTGAAATGATCCTGCTGTCACATGGTTAGAGTGAAAAGACTATTTTTTAAATTATATTGCCACTCCAGAAGACAATGGTAATGCATTGTCAGCTGACAGACAAATAATAATTTTAATGCACTGTTTGGGTCATGAAGGCTTGACGTTGTATAACCAGATGCATAAAGTTAAAAGAACTGGTGATTTGGATGTATTCAAATGTGCGCTCTCAGACCTGGATGAGCCTTTTTCTTCTACAATATGTATAGCTGTTACAAGGCGTTCATTCTTCAAAAGGAAACAATTTCAAAATCAATCTATTGAAGAACATGTTTCTAACTTCAAAGCCTTGGCCACATCATGTACATTTGGAAATTTACATGAAGAAATTATTTGTGATCAAATTGTTATGTGCACAAAAAACAAGGGAATACAAGACACGTTTTGGATTGAAGGAGCTTTAAGTTTAATGGTCATAATAGCCTTAGTGAATAAAGGCAGAACTTTCTGACAAATGTGAAAAAGTAGTGTCTCTTCCTGAAATTAATTTCTTGGTTAACAAAATCTCGGAGTGAAACAAAAGGAAAAGTTTAAAAAACAAAAATGATAAAAACAGTTACAACAAAAATACAACTAGTAGTTGGAATACTAATCAAGGGAAGCAGTTTACTTGCTATCGCTGTGGCAGTAACTCACACAATGCTAAATTCTAAAGATGTCCAGCCAAATCAGCTAAATGCATGGAATGTGGCATTTTAGGACATTTTGCGCGGATGTGTAAGAAGAAAGAAAAAAGAAAAATGTAACGGAGAGCGATTCAGACTCATCTGATGAAGATGAAGAGGAAGAACCAAAGGGTCATTATTAAAAAAAAAATAGCAGAGTAAAGAGTACTGTCTTGAATGTTAAAATTAATGATAGATCGAAACCGTTGTGTGTTAGAACTTTTGGTGGTATTCCCTTACCGGTAGCAGCAGAGTCAGGGTCTCCCTTCTCTGTTATAGCTCATAGTGTGTGGGATGACATATTTGTGAATGTAATAGGATCATATTTAGAACTACCTGATGTTCATCCTGAAAGTTTTTTCTGGAGAGAAAATTAAAATATTGGGATACAGGTCAATAGTCTTTGAATTCAAGAATTGTAGAGCTATATGCAAATTGTATGTTGCGGCTTATAGACCTTCAGTTTTGGGTTGGAAAGATCACAGGGTCTTGCATATAATTCATGACCCTAACAGTCCTGAACAAGTGTTAGTGGCATGTGAGAGTGAGGACACCATTACACGGGTTTGTAGTGAATTTCAAGATGTGTTCACAGAGAAGGGTGGCAAGCTCAAAAGTTTCACATATGACATTAGAGACAAATCATCAGCCATACCTAAGATTCACAAAGTTTGCAACATAGCCATTATTGTTATAGAAGAAGTAAAAAAAGAGCTAAACAGATTACAAGATGCTGGAATTATCGAACCTATTGAAGCATCTGAATCGATGTCTCCCATGGTGGTGCAAAGCAAAGTAATGATAAATGTGATTATGTGTTGACCAGAGGTGCCTTAACGACAATGTTGTAAGATAAATTCCCACTCCCAAGATTTCATGAAATGTTTTCCCTAACTAGAGCTGCTAAGTGGTTTTCTACCATAGATTTATCCTCCCCATATCATCAAATTGTTTTGCATCCCTCTAGCAGAAGTCTTACTGCTTTTTGCACTCCTTTTGGTTGTTTCGAGTTCTGCCATATGCCCTTTGGATTAACCTACGAGGCGGCCGTCTTCCAAAGATTAATGTCCCAACTAATTGGTGATATGCCAGGTATTGTCTTTTTTTCAAGATTTTATTTTAATTGTAGGCAGTAGTAAATCTGAACATGCCAATCGATTGAGAAAAGTGTTGAAAATATTGCAATGCAATGGTCTTATCTCTGAATTGTATAAGTGTAAATTTGCAGAAAAAAAGTCCCTTATTTAGGACACAAAATATGTGGCCAGGGAATAAGGCCCAAGGAAAAATTGGTTAATACAATTATCAATGTTCCATCACCAGAATCTAAAGACGATCTTAGATAATTTTGGGGTTTAGCCAAATGTTATTCAAAATGTGTACCCAGTTTTTCAGACAAGACCCATGTAATGAGAGCACTCCTAAAAAATAAATCTAATTATGTGTGGTTCAATGAGTGTCAACAGGCATTTGATCCAATTAAGCAAGCCATATGTAAAGCTCCCAATTTGTGAGGTTTTGACCCTAACGCTCATACTATTGTCACTACTGATAACAGTTGCAAAGGGTTGGGGAGTGTTTTGTCCCACATTGATGAGAACAAGAATGAGGTGATTAATGCTTCTGCACCTAGATTACTTACCCCCAGTGAGGAAAAATATTCAGTTATAGAGAGTGAGACTTTAGCATGCGTGTGGGCTCTGGAACATTTCAGAAAATTATTGTGGGGAAACAAATTTGTTCAAAGATTGGATCACAAAACCGTGACAAAATTTCTAACTACAGAGGGTTTGTTTAGAGCAATGGCTAGAATCACTCGCCTTCCTATGAGAATGCAAGATTTTAGGTATGAGATACAATATGTTTCAGGGGCAAAGAATTTTACTGCTGACTTTCTTAGCAGAATGTTTCTACCTCTCCTTGAAATTGATAAAGATCCCCGGAATTAATATTTCACCGCTTGTATTTCACAAACTAGTAGCTGGCAACATATCATTGATCAACAAGAATGGTTGGAAGCTGAAAAAGAGGATTGCATTTTAGAATTGGTAAATCAGAAAGATATGAATGGATGGAATGATGTGGAGAAAAAGAATATTGGTGATGAATTAAGAGGTTTTTGGGAGGTCAGGAATGAATTAAGTGTTTCTGATCAATTTCTAGTTAGGGGAGAAAAAATCATTCCTCCTAGAAATTTAAGAGAACATTTCTTAAGCCTATGTTATGAAGGGCATTCAGGCATTTGACGCACCAAAAGACAACTCAAAGATTTTTATTGGTGGCCAGGGGTGGATAATTCTTTGGAAAGATTTGTCAGATTGTGTGCAAGTTGTGTAGTGGCAGACAAATAAAAAAAAAAATGAATCTGACATTAGGCGCATTACACTGTCCAAACTTGCCATGGGAAGTGGTTGCGTTGGACATTATTGGACCCATTAAGTGGAAAGATAGTAATGTCAAATATATTATTGTTTTGACAGATATGTATGTTCTCAATCAATCAATCAATCAATCAAAAAAATTTGTAGATCGCGCTACTCACCTGTGAGGGTCTCAAGGCACTAGGGGGGAAATCAGGGGAGGGGCAGGGAGGGTCACTGATCGAACAACCATGTCTTGAGGTTCTTTCTGAAGACCAGGAGGTCTTTGGTTTTGCGAAGGTCGGTGGGGAGGGAGTTCTGGGTTTTGGGGGCGAGGTAGGAGAAAGACCTGCCTCCTGTGGTGGTGCGTTGGATGCGGGGGACTGTGGCTAGGGCAAGGTCAGCTGATCGGAGGTTGCGTGTGGGAGTGTGGAAGTTAACTCTTTCGTTGAGGTAGGTTGGGCCGGTGTTGTGGAGGGATTTGTGTGCGTGGATGAGGATCTTGAATGTGATTCTCTTGTCTATGGGGAGCCAGTGAAGGGATTTGAGGTGTGGTGCGATTCGTTCGTGGCTGGGGACGCCAAGGACGAGGCGTGCGGCTGTGTTCTGGATTCTCTGGAGTTTGCGTTTGAGTTTGGGTGTGGTGCCCGAGTAGAGGGCGTTACCGTAGTCCAGTCTGCTGCTGATGAGTGCATGGGTGATTGTCTTTCTGGGGGAATCCATTTGAAGGATATTTTTAGAGTGCAGAGTGTGTGGAAGCAGGAGGAGGTTAGAGCATTGATTTGCTGTGTCATGGAGAGGGAGGGGTCAAGGATGATGCAGAGGTTGCGTGCGTGGTTTGCGGGGTGGGTGCGGGGCCTAGCGGGGTGGGCTACCAGGAGTCGTCCCATGTGGTTTTGTTGGGGCCAAAGATGATGATCTCGGTTTTGTTTGAGTTGAGCTTGAGGTGGTTAGTGGTCATCCAGTTGGCGGTGTCGAGGAGAGCGGCGTGTAGGTTGGTTTTGGCGGTGGTGCGGGTGAGGGAGAGGATGAGTTGGGTGTCATCTGCATAGGAGAGGATAGTGATTCCGTGTGCTCGGAGGATGTTGGCTAGGGGGATCATGTAGATGTTGAAGAGTATTGGGCTGAGGGAGGACCCTTGGGGGACTCCGCAGGTGATCTTGGTAGTGTTGGAGTGGAAGGGCGGAAGGCGGACTCTCTGGGTCCGGTCGGTGAGGAAGGAAGTGAGCCAGTCTAAGGCTTTGTATCGAATTCCTATGTTGTGGAGGTGTGTGCGGAGTGTGTGGTGGCAGATGGTGTCAAAGGCTGCGGAGAGGTCTAGGAGGATGAGTGCGACGGTCTTGCCTTTGTCGACTTTGGTCCTGATGTCGTCAGTGCATGGGATGAGGGCGGTTTCCGTGCTGTGGTTTTTGCGGAACCCGGATTGTGAGGGGTCAAGAGTGTTGTTTGCTTCGAGGAAGTGGGATAGGCGGGTGTTGACTAATTTCTCTGCAAGGAGGAGGGAGATGGGGCGGTAGTTGGAGAGGATCTCCGGGTCGGCTTGTTTTTGTTTTTAGGAGAGCGGTGATTTCCGCGTGCTTCCAGGGGCTGGGTAGGTGGCGGAGTTGAAAGAGGAGTTGATTATGTTGTAGAGTATGGGGGCGATGGCTGGGCTAGCTTTGTTGTAGATGTGGTGTGGACAGGGGTGGGAGGGGGAACCGGAGTGGATGGAGTTCTTGGGTTTTTCGGTTTCTTCATGTGTGGTGGGGGTCCATGTGGAGAGTGTGGTGGTGGGGTCATGAGTGGGGGTTGGGTTGGGTGACTGAGGGGTGTGTGTGGTGGGTGTGTGTGGTATGAAGCTGTTGTGGATATCCAGGATTTTGTGGAGGAAGTGGTTGGAAAGGGCGTCACATAGGGGCTGTGTGTGTGGGGGTCTATGTTGCTGGCTTTGGGTTTGGAAAGTTCATTGATGATGGTAAAGAGTTCTTTGCTGTTTTGAGAGTTGTTGTCAAGGCGTGTCTTGTAGTGATCTCTTTTGGCGGTGTGTATGAGTTGGTGATGGGTGCGAGTGGTGGTTTTGAGGGTGGAGAAGTTGGTTGTGGAAGGTTCTAGTCGCCATATTTTCTCAGCTTGGCGGTATTTGCGCTTGGAATCTTGGAGTTCAGGGGTGAACCATGGGGTGTTCTTGATGTTGCGGGTGGCAATGTGTTTTCTGAGGGGGGCTAGTGTGTCTGCGCAGGTAGTGATCCATTTGGAGAGGTTGTGTGCTCCTGTGTTGGGGTCGTTGGCGTGGGGGGGGGGTTATGGGCCAGTTGGGAGTTTAGTCATTCTGTGGGGATCTTGTACCACATGCAGTAGGGTGTGGTGTGTTGATGGTAGTGTGTGGGGGTTTGGTGAAGGAGAAGTGGACGCACTGGTGGTCAGTCCAGAGGAGTTCGGTGGTGTGGGTGTAGGCTATGTGTTGGCTTGCGGTGAAAATTGCGTCAAGCGTGTGTCCTGAGTGGGTGGGCGCAGTGACCAGTTGTTTGAGTCCAAGGTTGATGAGGTTGTCTATGAGGGATGTAGTGTTGTGGTCTTGTGGGTTTTCTAAGTGAAAGTTGAAATCACCGAGGATGATGTAGTCTGTGGAGGTGAGGGCGTGCGAGCTGATGCTGTCGGCGATGGTGTCGCAGAAGGCGGGGCGTGGTCCGGGTGGTCTGTAGATTAGTGTACCTCTGAGGGTGGAGTTGTTGTTAGTGTGGATGAGGAAGTGCATGTGTTCAGTGTTTTCGATAGTGTCTTGGAAGCTGGTGGTGACTTTGATGGTGTCTCTGTGTAGGATGGCGATGCCACCGCCAGGCCTGTTGAGGCGGTCTTTGTGTTGGAGTTTGTATCCCTTGGGGGTGGCTATGGGTATGTTGGGTTCTGAGGATGGGTTGGTCCAGGTTTCCGTGAGGAAGACAGAGTTCTAAGGCATGTTTGTGAAGGGAGCGGATGTTGAGGAGCAGGCAGTTGAGGTGGTTGTGGTGGGTGGCGTTGGTGTGGTGCATGAGGGTGTTGTTGCGGGGTGTGTTCTGGTTGTGGGCTGGTGTGCTGCGGGGTTGGTTGGTGGGGGCAGGGTGGGTGAGTCTTGTGTTAGGGGTGTTGTGTTTGTTGAAGGTGGGGTCGCTATGGTTGGTGTGTGGTGTGAGGTATGACGAGCAGGAGAAGTGAGAGGTGTGGCAGGTGAAGGGGCCATGACTGTGTGTGGGGCTAGATAGGGTTCATGTGGGGCCAGGCCTGGGTTGAGAGAGTGGAGGGTGAGGGGGGAGTAGGTGTGTCTGAGAGGGCCAGGGGGACTGGTGCTGGGCGCGGTCTTGGCGCGGACAGGCTCGCCTTGGCTGTGGCTCCAATAAGAGGAGGGAAGGGTGGGAGTGGCAGCTGGGAGGAGGGTGGGCTTGACGAATGAGAGGGCTGGGGGGATGGGGCCGCAGGGGAGGCAGTGGCGGGAAAAGAGGCTATCTGAAATGGTGAGGAGGAGGGGTGAGGCGGGAGGTGCCACAGAGGACGCAGCGGTGGGAAAAGAGGATATCTGAAACAGTGAGGAGGAGGGGGGAGGCGGGAGGGGCCGCAGGGGGCGCAGCGGCGGGAAATAAGGCTATCTGAAACGGTGAGGGGGGGAGGCGGGAGGGGCCACAGGGGACGCAGCGACTGGAAAAGAGGCTATCTGAAACGCTGAGGAGGAGGGGGGAGGCGGGAGGGGAGGCTATCTGAAACAGTGAGGAGGAGGGGGGAAGCGGGAGGGGACGCAGGGGACGCAGCAGTGGGAAAAGAGGCTATCTGAAACGGTGAGGAGGAGGGCGGAGGCGGGGGCCACAGGGGACGCAGCGGCGGGAAAAACGAGGAAAAAATAAGGAGTGGAGGTGGTGCGGATGGCGGAGCGGGGAGCGACCTGCCTGCAGAAGCAGGGTTAAAGGTTGCTCCCTTTTACCGCGCCGCGGCTGCCATAAGAGGAGGGGAGGGTGGAAGTGGCAGCTGGGAGGAGGGAGGGCTTGACGAATGAGAGGGCTGGGGGGGTGGGGCCGCAGGGGACGCAGCGGCGGGAAAAGAGGCTATCTGAAATGGTGAGGGGGAGGTGGGAGGGGCCGCAGGGGGCGCAGCGGCAGGAAAAGAGGCTATCTGAAACGGTGAGGAGGAGGGGGGAAGCGGGAATGGCCTCAGGGGGCGCAGCAGCAGGAAAAGAGGCTATCTGAAATGGTGAGGAGGAGGGGGGAAGCGGGAGGGGCCGCAGGGGACACAGCGGCGGGAAAAGAGGCTATCTGAAAAGTTGAGGAGGAGGGGGAGGCGGGAGGGGGCGCAGGGGGCGCAGCGGCGGGAAAAGAGGCTATCTGAAATGGTGAGGAGGAGGGGGGAAGCGGGAGGGGCCGCAGGGGACGCAGCGGCGGGAAAAGAGACTATCTGAAATGGTGAGGAGGAGGGGGGAAGCGGGAGGGGACGCAGGGGACGCAGCGGCGGGAAAAACGGCTATCTGAAACGGTGAGGAGGATGGGGGAGGCGGGAGGGGCCGCAGGGGACGCAATGGAGGGAAAAGAGGCTATCTGAAATGGTGAGGAGGAGGGAGGAGGCGAGAGGGGCCGCAGGAGACGCAGCGGTGGGGAAAAGGAGGAAAAAATAAGGAGTGGAGGTGGTGCGGATGGCGGAGCGGGGAGCGACCTGCCTGCAGAAGCAGGGTCAAGGGTTGCTCCCCGTTACCGCGGCTGCCATAAGAGGAGAGGAGGGTGGGAGTGGCAGCTGGGAGGAGGGAGGGATTGACGAATGAGAGGGCTGGGGGGGTGGGGCCGCAGGGGACACAGCGGCGGGAAAAGAGGCTATCTGAAACAGTGAGGAGGGGGGAGGCGGAGGGGCCGCAGAGGACGCAGCGGTGGGAAAAGAGGCTATCTGAAACGGTGAGGAGGAGGGGGATGCGGGAGGGGCCGCAGGGGACGCAGCGGCGGGAAAATAGGCTATCTGAAACGGTGAGGAGGAGGGGGGAGGTGGGAGGGGCCGCAGTGGGCGTAGCGGCGGGAAAAGAGGCTATCTGAAACGGTGAGGAGAAGGGGGAAAGCGGAGGGGCCGCAGGGGATGCAGGGGTGGGAAAAGAGGCTATCTGAAACGGTGAGGAGGAGGGGGAGATGGGAGGGGCCGCAGGGGACGCAGCGGCAGGAAAAGAGGCTATCTCAAACGGTGAGGAGGAGGGGGGAGGCAGGAGGGGCTGCAGGGGATGCAGCAGCGGGGAAAAGGAGGAAAAAAAAAGGAGTGGAGGTGGCGCGGATGGCAGAGCGGGGAGCGACCTGCCTGCACAAGCAGGGTCAAAGGTTGCTCCCATAGTTCTCTAGATGGTATGAGATTCCTATTGTCAACAAAGTGGATACCAAATGTGTGACTGATTTTTTTAGACTGTATTTTTATAAGAGAGGGATTGCCTGCATCAATTCATATCGATAATAGGGTACAGTTCACATCGAAAGAAATGACTGATTACTTAAAAGCTTCTGGTATAAAACAAAATTTCACAATTCTTTATCACCCTATGGGCAATGGTGTAGTTGAGTGAATTAACAGGATAATAAAAGGAATTTTGCATCTCTCCAACAGAACAAACACTTCATGGGGGTGCGAGTTCAAGAAAATGGTGTGGGCATACAGAGTAACTTCACGTGGTTCAACTGGTAGTAGCCCAATTTTTTGATGAGAAGGAGAGTCCCACTTCCAAAAACTAACCCGAGTTGGATGAACAAAAGGTAATATAGTGAAGTAGGAAGTTGAAACAGTAAAGAAAAATATAAAGAATTATCAAAATAAAAATGAAGCATACTATGACATCAAGCATGAAACTAAACAGGTTAACTTAAAGGTGGGTCAGATGGTTCAAGTAAAGAAAGCCAGAAAAGTTGCCAAGGGTGAGAGTACTTTCAGTGAACTTAGAAACGTTGTGTGATCGAAATCATGATCACCATCCACTCTGGCTCTCCATCTGACCCCTGCCCTCACCACAGCCTCAACAAAGGAAGCTCCATCATCGCACCCCAACTACGGAAGATCATCCTTCGAGTCCACCACCTTCCCCAAGAGCTGGAAACACGCCAAGATCAACCCCCTCCTCAAAAAACCCAAGGCAGACCCAAAGGACCTCAAGAACTTCCGCGGCCTATCTCCCTGCTCCCCGTCCCAATGACCAAAAGTCATTGAGAAGGCTGTCAACAGACAACTAACCCACTTCCTCAAGGAGAACTGCACCCTGGACCCTTCCCAATCCGGATTCCGCAGCAACCACAGCACCGAAACTGCCCTCATCGCCAACACCGATGACATCAGAACCATACTGGACAGCGGTGAACCCACGGCCCTCATCCTCCTTGACCTTTCGGCCGCCTTTGACACCGTCTGCCACCACACCATTCACTCACACCTCAGCAATGCTGGAATCCGAGACAGAGCCCTGGACTTGGTCACCTCTTTTCTCACCAGCAGAACCCAGAGAGTCCGCCTCCCCCCATTCACCGAAATCATCTGCGGCATACCCCAGGGTCCGTCCCTCAGCCCGGACCTCTTCAACGTCTACATGACCCCGCTCGCTAACATCACCTGATCCCTCAACCTCAAAATCATCTCATACGCCGACGACACCCAGCTGATCCTCTCCCTCACCAAGGACTCCGCAAACCCCTACCTCCACGAAGGAATGAAGGCCATCGCCAAATGTATGAAGATCAGCTGCCCTCAAACTCAATCCAGACAAGACGGGAGTCCTCATTATCGGCTCCCACCCCCTCCGCATGGGATGACTCCTGGTGGCCTGCCACTCTCAGAACCACTCCGACTTCCACCGACCACGCACGCAACCTAGGATTCATCTTGGACCCCTCACTATCCATGACCCAGCAAGTCAACGCCATCTCCTCCTCCTGCTTCAACACCCTCTGCATGCTCCGAAAGAGCTACAAATGGATACCCCGCGAAACATGAAGAACAGTCACCCAAGCCCTCGTAAGCAGCAAGCTGGACTACGCAACGCCCTCTACACAGGAATCATGGCCAAACTCCAGAAGAGGCTGCAACGCATCCAGAACGCCTCTGCACGCCTCATCTCGGACATTCCCCACCACTGCCACATCACAGACCACCTGAAAAACAACAACAAGAGAATCACCTTCAAACTCTTCACCCATGCTCACAAAGCACTGCACAACACCGGACCAGAATACCTCAACAGACGACTCTCCTTCTATACCCCAACCCAGCATCTCTGCTCCAACGACCCCGCCCTCGCAACCGTCCCTTGTATCTGCAGAACTACAACCGGCGGTAGATCATTCTCGCACCTCGCCGCCAAAACGTGGAACACTCTTCCCACCCACCTGCGCCAGACCAAAGACCTCCTTACCTTCAGGAAACTTCTCAAGACCTGGCTGTTCGAGCAGTAGCTGTACCTCCCTCCCATTCTCCCTCCTCCCCTCCTCAGCACCTTGAGACCCTCACGGGTGAGTAGTGCGCTTTACAAATTCCTTATTGATTAATTGATTGATTGTGTGTCAGGAACAATACTGTAGAATTAGAGAATGGTGAAATATGACCTCAAAGGAACTCTGTAACCCACAACTAGTTGAATTCTTCCTGGAATTAGAACATTATAGGGAAGAACTGTAAAGAAACCAAAAAAAATATTATTGTTGTGGGTATATATATATATATATATATATATACATACATAAAATGATAAAAATAAAAAGGGGGGATGTGTAGTAGTGGGTATTCCATTATGGAATGACCATTTGTTATTATATTCTTTGTTCTTAAGATAAATAGTTGAGCAATGGAATGTTGAGGTATGATTTGGAGATTGGAGGTGATAGACTGATGAAGATAATAAACAAGATCTACAAATAAAGAAAGTGGAGTCAGGAGTTTATTTCCATGTGAAACGCTACAATGTGTCATAACTGCCGTTCGTGTCACTTTGCAGTACAACCCACAAAAACATGGCTGGCAGCCAGGAGGACTATTACCCGTGTTGTGCTTCGAAGGGAGTGGTGCTCTGATGAGGCAGTGGTGTCAGGCAGGGGGATCAGCCCAGATGAGCAATGTGTAATGCTCTTCTAGTTCTTGGAGACAGAACAAATGCCATAAGTATAAAGGAAATTAATACCCCCCCCCCAAAAAAAAGCCCCTGTGAGTATAATAGGAAAATATTTAAGCATATACTTTACTTTAAGTTCACAAGACATACAGGCTGCAGTGCTGAACATTTACTATGCTTCCATTCAACCTTCCTTGCCAGCAGATGCTCCAGGAAATGACTGAAAAATAACGGGGTGCATTACATTTCTGTTTGCCTCATGGCTCATTCTGGTCTGTTGTAGTGCCAGTGAGCTTTCAGGGGTAAAGAAAGGAAGCAACCATGGAGAAAAGAACATGCATAATCTAGAAAATAAGTCAGCATTTGCAAAGCCAAAACAGTGGAATGCACTTGCTTTGCAAATCAAAACCTACAATTTGCAGAGCGCTAGATGGGCAATGCAAAACTGCAACTCACATTGTGACTCAAGATTCTTGGATTGTGCATAACTCTTATTCACAATATAAAGGGAAAGAGGGTGAAAGAAGCCATCTTTCCCTTAAAGTGATACAGAAGCCAGTATGTAAATGAGTTGCAGTAGCTCCGGCAGTCACAAGGCATTAAATTGAGTAAATTGTTGTCATCTCAGATATAATGTGAGGTCACTAGATTTGCATTGGTTAAGGAGTAAATGGTTTCATTGCTTCTCACACCTGACAAATTGTAGTGGTTTTTCTACTAAAATTAGTAAACATGATTTCACTTTTGTATTGGATTATCCTGGACACTTCTGAAGTGTTTATAACCATGTTAGTCCTCTGAGCTAAGTTAGGGTAACCATAATTAAATTTCAATAAAGAATTTATTGAATTTATTGAATTATTAAGTTGCCACATCCAACTTCAATGTTGTTAACAAAGCATTAGCCCCTTACCCAAAATATAGTCAAAATGGAGGAAAAACAATACAAGGGTACAATAAATAATTTGGATATTAATGATACATTGGGCCACAGTATACTGCAAACGCACCGCGATATACCATGGCACAAGGTATCATTAACATCCAGAGTTATTATCGTAATCCATTACCCATGTGTCACTCATGGTGTCTCATAGCCAAAGCACAACTTAAGAGATATTTACAAAGCACACAAAGGCCACCGTGCAGTGCCGTGAGTTGTTTGGTAAATCTAGATAAATACAAGGCAGTGCAAGTCGCTGTCTTATGTGAATTTTCACATCATATTCTACATTCTTATGTAACATAATCTAATCTACGTTTGTACACCACTCCATTCCTTGCTAATCCACTCTGTCACTCCACTCTACACTTTTCCACTGCACACCATTACACTGCATACCACTGTACTGTATGCTACTACTCTCTGTCACTACACTATACTCTATTGCACTTTATGCCACTACAATGTACACCACTCCACTCAACATCACTTCACTATATGCCACTCCACACATAATGCTATTCTTGTAATCACCCACACTATACGCCGCTCCACTGTATAGTATTTCACTCTAACCCACTTAAGTGTATGCCACTCAAGTGTATGCCACTCCACTATACACCACTCCACCCTACAGTGTTCAACTGTGTGCCACTACAGTGCACACTGCTTCACTCTATGACTCTATGCTATTTCACTGTTTGCCACTCCACTCTGCTACTCCAGCATATGATATTACACTAGTTGCAACTCCACCCTACACCACTTCACTCTATGGTATTCAACTCTACACAACTCCACTCTTCACCACTCCAGTCTATGCCAATCCACTGTACGCTACTCCAGTATACACTATTCCACTCTACTTCACTGTATGGCCACTGTAATCTAAGCTATTCCACTGTATGCCACTCCACTGTAGCACAGTCAACTGTACACTATTCCACTGTATGCCACTCCATTGAACTCTACCTCATTGTAGGCCACTGCAGGCTATGTCACTGCAGTGTACCCACTCCAGTTTACACCGCTTCATTGTATGCTATTGCATTGGACGCCATTCCACTCTATGTCACTCAACTGTATGCAATTTCACTCTACCCTACTCTACTATATATCACATTAGTATGTGTCAATCCACTGTATGCCACTCCACTCCATGCTAATCCACTCTACGCTATTCCACTGTACTCTAGTCCTCTATACTACACTCTACACTATTAACCTGCACCCCATTCCACTCTGAGCCGTTCCACTCTTCACTATTACATGGTGCCTAACTCCACTCTATATCACTTCAATGTATGTTAGTTCAGTGTACGCCACTCTACTCTACACCACTGCAGTGGACTTCAGTCTAGCCTATGTTAGTACACTCTGCTCATCTCCACTCTACACCACTCCACTGTATGTTATTCCACTCTAACACACTCTACAACACTGGGCTGTACTGTACACCTCTCCACTCTAGAAAACTATACTTGCCTGTATGTAACTCTACTCTCCTGTAATCTACAACACTTTCCAAATACCGTATGATACGCCGGTGCACTCTAATGTACAATACAGTACTCAAATTTATAACACGTTACTTAACTGTATGTATGTCACTCCGTAACACTCTACTCCACTCTATGCCCATCCACTGTACGGCACTGTAGTACACTGTGTAACACTCTACAAGATACCACTTCATTCTTCTTTACGATATGTGACTCCACTGTATGGTACGCCACTCAACTGTATCACACTCCCCTCCAGTGTGCTCTGCGACAATACGCTTGATGAGACTCTTCAGAACAACAATCTACTCCACCCTACTCCACTCTTTGCTACTCTTCTCTACAACACTGTACTCCACTCTATGACAGTCTACTTTACTGTAAGACATGCCACTCCACTGTACAACATGCCTCTCCACTCTTATGAGACTACACTGCACTATATAACACACCACACTGCTCCACTGTACTGTATAGGACTTTACTCCACTGTATGCTACCCACTCCACTCTACCTCATGTCCATTCTATTCCACTCTACAATACTCCACTCTACAGCACTACACTGTACAACATTTTCCTCCATTCTATTGTACGACACTCCAATAAATAACACAGTAATAGATGACACTCAAAACATGACTTGAAACAGAAGTGGGCTTGAGAGGTATATCCGATCACATAAAGCTTCACCCTGTATTATCACGGTTAAAAATGTGGTCAAAACCTGAAGCCCACTTATGTAGAACGCTGATTCAGGACTGCCTCTCATTATCACGATCATTGGACATACCCTGGGTTAGATATGTCCATTCTACTCTTTTCTCCCTTGGAATAGGGGAGTTTTTCCTCAAGCCGGACCTTCTGACAAAGCTGGACATCAAAAGGGTAAAGGAAATATATTCGCAGCAAATATATGATTTAAAGCTAAATACAGATATAGATAAAAATCAGGAGAGGAACCAGTCACAGCAACTATATCCAATGTTATACTTGGTTACTACCAGTCTTGAGCAACAAAGATTCTTACTCACCAGGCTACGCTTGAATATATTACATTACCTGGTAGCATTTCCCACCCGCGGAACTTGGTTCAAGAATCTTCCACTGTGTTGCTGTGATGGAAAAAAACCTCAAAGCACCTTGCATTTTATACTCTTCTGCACTTTTTATGATACCCCAAGAAAAAGGTTTTTACGCCCCATTTTTTGGTCTAAAAGCATTAGAACTAGCCAGCTTGCCTTCTCGTATTTACACAATATGGGAGACGTAGAGACAATAGAGACTGTGCTAAACTATATATATGCTGCTTTTGGAATTCGAAATTTGTACTAATAATGTTATTAATTAATTTAATGCTAAGAAATTTGTATGTATGTATTTATTGGATGTCTTTTATGGTCTATATGAACCGAATAAAGTATTAAAGAAAAGAAGAAGACTTGAAACTTTTTTTATTAACAAGTAAAAACCAATTCAATCCAATGACAAAAAAAGGTTAGGGATAACTTATAGTTCGGAAAACTGTACATATTCTTTCCATACAAAGCCAACGTAAACTACACAAAATTAGAAATTCCATATTTATAGCTATACCTTAAATTTATAATTTGCGTACCATGTTCAAATTACTATAAGTCATCTACCTCCATACCCAGTGTTGTCACTTCACTCGCCACCCTACATTAGCTAGAACTCACATCTTCTCCATGAACTGTGTTCTCACAAATGAGATGCCATAAGTGCTGTTATGAATGGTATGATTTCTCATGGTAGAAGTGATGTACTATGGAGGCGTATAACCAGTGCATGGAGAAGGAGTGAGTTATGTTGGACCACTAGAACCCTGACATTCTGTATTTATTGCAAACATATCACGTACCTGTCACCATCGTGATGGAACCAAAGCTGTAAAACTGAAAGCATTTCCTTTAAACTTAACAGGTGGTTTGTTTTGTCCTAGAAAATAAATATGGCTAGTGCTCTAGAAAGCTAAAATGAAGACACAGTCTCCATAAATTCTCAAACATGGAAACAAATCTGGTATGTTGAATGAAATATGTACTTCCAAAACCAGCATTTGATCCCCAGTGTTCTACTGCAGATTTAACATATTGTTAGAATTAATATCTGGCATACTAGAATTCCAACTTGAGAATCAGTGCTATAAAATTGACAGCATGTCATACAAAGGATTCTGCAGTAAATTAACAAAATGAAGGGGTTTCTTTTGTCACAGAAATTATGGTTAGAAAGCTGAAACCAGAGCACATTTTTTATGAGTACTTAATTATCTTCCTCCTCCAGGTCAGTAAAACATTCAGACATACAGACTGAAACATATAATTCTACCTCAGCAGCAGTCCCTTAACTCTTTAGTGATCAACTGCAGCTTTCTCAGAGTTCTAATGAACAACTAGATTGCTAACCTTTTGTATTCAAGAAACAAGTGCAGCACTCCTGAGTGCCATTCCATTGGAATAGGTACTGTTACATTTAAGGTATTCCCTAAGCAGCAGTCTGAAGTAAATGAACATTGGGATGTTAATGCAGGTACGACACCCACAGGTTGACAATGTGAGGGAACGTATGGGTTGCTTGAGGCAAAATGTATTTGGCACAATGTATATTTTATTTTTAAAATAGTTAAAGATAGAGACATTGTACAACATCCCCTTTCTACATCTGTCTACTCACCCTAACTATCTTTCTTGACAGTTCTTTGATTGTAAAGCATTTTGGTAGCAAACGTTCTGCACGACAGAGGTAGGACATCCACACAGGTTTGGGTGCTAGACCAATTTAGAATATAATAAAAAAAACTGAAATTCACTGAAAAAACAAAGGGCCTGATTTAGCTCTTGATGGATGAGTTTCTCCTTCATAACAGTGTTGGATTTCTCATTCGCCGAAATATAAATCTCATTATATCCCATGGGATTTATATTTCGACAGATTGGATACCCATTACTGTTGTGATAGAATAACTGGTCCACAAAGATCTAAATTAGGCTCAAAGTTAGGTGTCAAAGTGAGACGAGAACTTTCATTAAAAAATCCAATAACCACTGAAACAT
Source organism: Pleurodeles waltl (assembly GCF_031143425.1). Taxonomy (NCBI): domain Eukaryota; kingdom Metazoa; phylum Chordata; class Amphibia; order Caudata; family Salamandridae; genus Pleurodeles; species Pleurodeles waltl. Next base: position 930,238,020 of record NC_090448.1, on the reverse strand, counting down.
GGCAGTTATAGTTTAGTCATCAAACTACTGCAGTTATCGTTTAGTTAACAAACTATAACTTGAGTTCCATGCTGTGATACGTATGACCTCACATATTACATCACACATAACGTGTTAAAAGGCATTATTCATGACATCACTTGTTAAATGTAAAGAACATCATTTTTCAAATTACAGTGGTCCTAAAATTATAAATAGAGAAAAAAGAATATGCAGTGGGGAATGTGTACAAGTGGAAAGTTCGGAACGCCTGCCGTGAGTGATGTTATATCTGTGGTCCTAAGCAGTGCGTGATGTGGGGGGGGGGGGTTCACGCTATAGTTAGTTGACTGAAATAAAACTGAAGTAGTTTAGTGGTTTGGTTTTTTTTAATATTTAACAATAATTCAAGTACTGTTATAGTTCAGTGCTGAAATTTAAAAGAATTAATGTTTGAAAAATGAAAATTCTCTGACACACCAATTATAGTTTAATGAGCGAATTATAACTTGCGCATTGGGATGCACTGCTTATGATTTAACATATTAATTAAATCATTGATGAGATGGTAAATTTTATCGATGACATCACTAAAGTCATCTCAAATTACATCATTGATGATTTTAGTGATATTTCGGCCTTTAAAGATTAGTTGCTATCTCATTTTAGCACCTTTCTATAACATCACTGTCACCTTTTTTCAATTATTTCTGGGGGAGTGGTTAAAGTAAGCTAAAAACTCTTACCTAACAATTAATCAGAGGCGATTGGCACAGTGCAATATGTATTTATTATATATTATTTCACTTCAAATGACATATCTCCTGCCTAAAACTGAAATGGAATGTACATGATCACATTTCATTACCTTATATTGTCTGAAGATAACAGCATCAGGTGGATCCCAAATTACCAGGGATCACATTAAAGTGTGGTTCAGCGAGTAAAAAGGGGAGATGAGGTTTGCTCGTGTGCTTAATCCAAGACTTTGAGACAACATTGTCCTGAAAATAGAAATTCTCTAGCATTAGTGACGTTTCATCGGATCAAGCAGAATATTCACCTGAGCTTCACCTTTAAGAGACATCTTTTCATTACCTCGACAGGAAGGAAATCAGATACTCAGAAAGAAGAGACTGACTTTGATTGATGTCCAAGTCTTTCTCCTGATTCGCTGATTAAAGCCATCAATCTATATGCAGAAGAGGTGTCCGATGCAAATGGAACCAACCAGCCTTATCAAAGTGGCACTGTCAGCACACAGAGACGAAGGCAGGATGGGGTCTTAATGGCACACGGAAGAAAAATGCTGTCCATTGAACTGAAACAATATTTACCCAGCGGAATGGAAAGCTGTGATTTGAAAAGCACACTCAAAACCCCAACCAGATTCTGACACAGAATACATCGTTAACACCTAGCATTAGCCTAATATTTTGACAAATGAAGGTTAATATTCATACCCTTCAAAATATAATAGGGTTTGAAGCAGTAGGAACACAGTGGGATACTTTTTTACTTCCAAAGACGACATCAAATTATTGTTCTTTTGAACACAGAGCGACAGAAGAAAACATGTGAATGTCTTATGGTAAATTCACTGCCTCTTTAGTGACACTTCAAAGTCATATTTAAGCAGACCATGAGTAATATAAGACATTCCTCACAAACATCACAATACAATAGCAATAAAGAAGTGTTGTATGCAGTGCTTCACATCATACTTCTGCAGTTCAATTTCAATTCTAAAATGTTTTTTCGGACGCAAATGTGATAATAAAAGTATACACAATAAAAACATCTCAGTCCAGCATTTAAAATGATAAATACATAAAAAAAGTATATACAAGTGCCGAGAACAAAGATTAAAATTCCTAAACAGGCAGGCATCTTTCCTCCATCAGACAGACCTCCACACTAAAACAATGATGATTGTCTTCTGCTTACAAAGCATTCCAATAAAGAACAAATATTGTTACAGTTAGTAGGGGAATCCAGTTGCTGTAAATACACCGGAGCTGTGCCTGAAGGTCTAATCACCTTTCTTTAAAAAAAGGTAAAGTGCAGAAGGATTTGCGATGAGGTTTTGTCACATGGACATAACAATACCTTTGTGGGGTCGAATTGACTGAAAGGGAATCCAAGATGCCTCCTCACGAAACCCAACCTAAATCTGGTGAGCAGGCACCAATCTCAAGAGTTAGCAACCCATTCATAATGACCCATAGAAAGAGAAAGACAGACCTCCACTCAGTTTCTTACAGATCGCTTTTCAAACTCCTGAACCCCTCAGTGTTCTTGACCTGTCCAAAAAGGCAGTTTTGACCCACATTAAATTAGGCTTCTGTGTTGAAGATGGATTAGTAAAAAGAGACGGCATGCCCAGCTTAGTTAGTTCAGTTCGGATGTAAGCTAGCCACAGGATTTTCATGCCTTCATCGTACCCTAGGCAGTCATCAATAATTTCCTTGTTTAGGGCAGCTTGGGTATTGTCCCAGATGGAGCACCAGAGAAGCAGAGGAGTGAGCTTAATGGTACACTCCGCATCCTCCATCCCAAGCTCCTGGTGGACAACAAAAGTGGAGCATGCAGGCAGCATTTTCAAAAGTCTCCTCAACACCCTATTCTGCTACACCTGGAATGGACTGGAGTTCTCATTGCCCCAGATTCCAGCTCCATAATTAAGAACTGAGAGACATTTCCTCATGTAGACTTCCAGAAGGGGGGCTATAGGTTTATTTGCCAATACTTTTGGCCAAGTTAAAAACACAGCCCACAACACTAGCAAATTTGTTCCTCATCCTGGCTATACACGGCCCCCAGCTGGACCTTGCATCGATAACCACTCCTAGATGCGAAAACTCAGTAAGGTCAGCAAAGTGGTGACCATTCAGAGCTACATCCTGCATCCTGTTATTCTTAGGGTTACATACCATGATAAAAGTTTTAGCTTGATTAGTGACCAGTTCCAGGGTCCCGATAGAAGATTCAAATTTCTGAAACAAAATATTATGGCCATTAGGAATTCTAGATAATAAAACCGCATCATCTGTGTATAATAAAACCGGGACCTTCTCCTGCCCACTGTGGGGACATCCAAAACTATGCCACAAAGTGCTGCACCTTGGACATTTATATGTAAAAGAAACAATAAAGGAGCCAAGACGCAGCCCTGTCTCAACCCAAAGCCAAGCTTAAAGCTGTCAGTCCACTCTCCGAGCGAGCCAAACCTCACAGAGGCCAACAGATTAAAGTGGAGGGCTCTAAAAAACTGCACCAGATCGACCGCCAGCCCAAGGTCTGAGAGAATCTCCCAAAGTTTTGACCTTACAACACAGTTAAAAGCAAAGAAGAGATCCATGAAGGGCACGCAGACCGAGCCCTGTGAAGCAATGGTGGATTTACTAACCAGAAGATGTAGATTTAGGCACTACTCGATCATGCTGAGCCCCTCCTGGAACACATACTGCACCACCCACAGTGTGCTAGTCACCTTCAACCAAGAAGGCATTCCAAGACAACCCTCCCAGTCCTTTAACTGCAGAGTACAGTAGAGATATTTTGGACAATAGCACCCAGGTAATAATGGATCACCCTTCTTAAAAATTGGCATGATAACTTCAGTATGCCAATGTTTGTGGAAGCTCTACTTTGTAGAACTTGGAAAAAGCATTACAAATGAGAAGGGCTCAAAGATCTGGGGACGATTTACACAGATCCATTGGAACACCATCTGGGCCCAGTGCTTTATTTGATGGGCTCTTCAGTATTGCCTCAAGAACCTCTTCATGGGTAAAATTCAAGACTAAAGGGAAGACTACCTTCTCTTCTGAATAACATTGGTCAACCCTTATGCTGTAAACTGCCTTAAAGTGGTCAACCCAGGCCTCCTTACTGATAGTAGTAACTATCGAATTAAAATTGAGGCCGACAGAACTAACCCCATTAACCTCATGCCTGAAGGCCCTAGTATTCTTCAACCTACATGTCATAATGAGGTTACCCCATGATTCATTTTGCAATTACTTGTTCCTATTCTGGAGAGCCGTCTTACACTCAATTCTACATCTTTTAACTGTAGGTATGTCCCGAAGGACTCTTTTATGGCCTCATGGGGTTGTGTAGAGGCCTTCCTGCAAGGCGGATCAAATCACCTAGTTTCCAGTCAGCCAAGCTTGCAGGGCTTCATAAGCAACTTGGTGACTTCAAAATACAAGTTGACAAAAGATCTTGCTTGCTCTCAATATGCGTTAGTTTGGCTAAGGCAATTAAGTACCAAAGGTAAGTGTAATAAACACAGACTGCACAAAAGCGTATTCACATTTGTATTTCTCCAGGCCAGGCGCACACCCTGGGTCTTAACTGTTAATCTGTCCATGACCACACTCTTAGTAGCCCCCCTTAGTTAAACAAAGATGAATACAGAGGGGATTAAGGTTGCTATAAATGCTATGGATTATTGCAGCCCCCTCCATCTTGGTCAGAGAAGTCCTAGTTACAAAAACATAATCAATGACAGAGGAATACTTGCCCTTCTTAAAGGTGGCTTTGTCAAGGTAGTTTGGATCACAAGCCTCAATGTCATTCACCAAGCCCAGTGACTTGATTAGCAGCAATAGGGCTCAGCCCCTCCGGTCTCTGTACAAATGTCCAGACTTTAGCACGTAGTTAATGCTCATGCCATAGCCATTTTCTGACTGTGTCAGCCCTAATTTAGAAATAAAATCCCCAACTGAAATAACTTCATACCCTTTGTGCAAATAGGCAAGTTTAAACTCCAGGGCCTCAATAAAGTCATTGACCAGATTAAAATTCACTGGACTATCTGACTCAGAACAACCATTATAAAATGTATGAAAACAATTTTAAAGTTGTCGGACCACATAAGAAGGAGTGCTTGGAATACAGAACAATTGGATGCGATATCCTTAACACTGCAGTCCACAGAGGTGTTAATCCAGGTCATGAGCCACACCCTGGCTCAGCCGGATGATGAAGGGACTGCAGGGACAGAGTATGAGCAATACCCATCAGGGCACAGAATATCATTTGCCCATGTCTCCTGGAAAAATATTATGTCATAGCCACAGACATTGTCAATCCCCGCACGTCATTTTCGTGGGGAGCCCTGCAATATATCAAAAGAGGGCCTTAACAACATGGGCACAATTCCCTGGCATTCCAGAGCTTACCTTGTGACTAAGTGTGGGACATTTTGAGGGGTTAACCTCAAGCTGTCTCCCATCAACAGGCTGAGTGTGAGTTAGACTAAGGCCATGTGCAGGTAAAGGCTCATTATTCCCAATCTGTTCCAAAGACTGGTGCTCAGCCTTCTCACAAGGAACCTGTCAGTCATTGTCCAACAGGTCCCCTAAAGGGAAGAAACGATTTTGCACCAGCAAATTAAAGGAGGATGGCTGTACAAATTTAGGAAAGGGAAGCCTCTCTCTTTCATCTGTACTCCTGGCCAAATCTCTGTAAAAATATCCCAGAGATAATAATTTTGTCCTGCTATGATTATTGTACCCTTCTCTTGAGGCCCAAATCAGTTTCCCTGCAACTGTGGGATGTCTGAAGGTAACAATAATGCAGTCTCCATCAAATTCTTTATGCATCTTTCCCACCCACTCCACCCTCCGTGCCATAATAACCACTGGGAGGACATTGCATGTACATCTAGCATTCCCATGTAACCAGTGAGAGGCCTTATTCATTAGATCTATCATAGACTCGTTAGCTTCAGGGGATAATCCCGCGACATCAGCACCGATGATCACACATAGGCCGGTATTAGATCACAACGAGAATAATTTTGGTGAGCAAGGCCCTCCTTATAAGCGACTAGCAAAGGGAGGCATGGGGGGCATATTTATACTCTGTTTGCACGGAATTAGCATCATTTTTTAAATTCTAATTCGGTGCAAAACTAACTCCATATTTATACTTTGGTGCTAGACCCCCGAGCGCCAAATTTATGGAGTTAAAGTCAGTTTTTGGAAGTGAAGACCTACCTTGCCTTAGTGAGAGGCAAGGTAGGGTTTCCCAGGCAAAAAAAGACTGAGACCTGAGATAGGTCAGATGATTAACAGTCATTTGATTTGCTGGCAGGCAAAGCTGATTGATGAAGTGTTGCATTATGCAAAATACTGTAGTGATGAGATTGAGTTGAAGCAGAAAAAGTTGAAAGAGAAATGATGGTGATGCAGATTAAGGCAGCTCAAACAGGAGTGCAGGGAACTTTTGTGCAGCAGATGCCACAGCCGCAGGGAAATGTCATGTTTCAGCCTCAGATGAGAGGTGGGGGTTGTGGAGGCAGTATGAATCGTGGTTCGGATTTGAATACTGTAGTGGTTCAGAATGATGTGCATGGGATGAAGAAACTATTGCCATGTCACATTTGCGGAGCCGTGGGACGCTGGAAGCAGGAGTGTCCGATGATGGTGCAGGAGGGTGTTGTTCAGCAAAGTAACGTCAATACATTTCAAAATGTGAGAGGACCGAGATTAAGGGGTCCTAATCCAAATTTCAAGAATAATGTGAATCAGTTGCAAAATTTTCAGCCTATGCAACAGTTGCAAATGCCCGTGCACAAGTGACGCAGTTGCAGCCAGTGCAGCAGCAGGTTCCCATGGTACCTAGACAGCAAATGCAGATACCTCAAGCCTCGATGGAGCAGCAACAGAGATGCTTACTCAACAGGTCTCAGGTCAGAGATAAAACAGAAATAGTAACGCAGTACCCTAATTCCCGTTACACAGTGAGAATGAAATAAATGGTGAATGGATGAATGGATGAGTGACAGTTCAGATGAGGAGCCATGTGTGCTTGCGACTTCCTTAGAAGTAGATCAGAGAGGACCCTATGTGAGAGGGAAGGTAATGGGTCACAGAGTCTCATTCTTGGTGGATACAGGAGCTACACTCTCTACAGTAAGAAGTGCAGAGGTCCCAAATGTGCCCCTTTCAGGAAGAACAGCTCAAGTCATGGGGGTAGCGATTCAATATTTGACAAACCTGATTACAGATCCAGTGCAAGTAGAAATTGGTAATTTCCAGGGACTGCATAAGTTTGTAGTCTGTGATTCGAGTCCAGTATCCCTACTGCGAAGAGACTTGTTGTGTAAAACCAGCTGTTTGATTACTTGTTTGAATGATAGAAGAGAGATCCAGACAAATAGTGATGATGAGGAAGACCCAGCTCCAGAGACTGAGTACGAAACTACAAAGGAGTACCCCTTGATTGAGTTTTTCCTGATGTTCACAGTGAGAAAGCTTCATTTTAATTTGCAGGGAATAGTGCAAGAGAACATGTGGGATTTGACAGGGAAATAAGTGGATCCGATCAAGGGAGTGGAACCGATTAAGGTTACCTTGAAGCCGAATGCAGTGTTTCCGCAGCTTCCACAGTACAACATGACACAAAATGTCCTGATGAAAGTGGCTCAGATAATTGCAGATTTTGTGAAGCAGGGAGTTTTGAAGGAGGTGTTGAGCAGTCCATGTAATTCACTAATAAAGGGTTTAAGGAAGCTATGTGGGAAAGTTCGAATTGTCCTAGATTTGAGAAAAATAAATGATATTGTGGTCAAGTGTTGTCCCGTAGTGCCCAATCCAGCTGTAATAATGTTCCAGATTCCATGTGATACAGAGTGGTTCAGAGTGGTTGATTTGTCACAAGCGTTCTTTTCTGTGCCTCTTCATGAGGATAGTCAATTTCTCTTTAATTTCAAATTCTTAGATCGAGTCTACTGCTGGTGTAGATTTCCTCAAGGGAACACAGAGTCACCTTCTTTGTTTAACCAGATCTTATAAAAGATTTTGGAGTCATTAGAATTGCCTTTTCAATCGACTCTGGTGCTGAACATTGATGACTTATTGAATGCATCCAAGACAAGAGACAAGTGTAAGTATAACTCGATTGCCCTGTTGAATCATTTGGGAAAGTATGGTCACAAAGTGTCACCACTGATGTTGCAGTACTGTCAGAAGGTAGTAAAATATTTGGGTCACCAGAATGAGAAATGGTCGAGGGAAATATCTAGAGAGAGAATCACAATGATACTGCAGATAAGTCCCTCGACTTCACAGAGAGGTGTCAGTATGTCCTTGGGAATGGTGGGTTATTGTCGTCAATGAATCCTGAATTTTTCAGAGATTTCAAAACCACTGCAGAAGCTGACTCACAAGGATGTCACTGATCCCATAGCGTTAGATCAGATGAAAGCATTCACTGAGTTGAGAGAGAGTTTGTGCAGAGCTCCAGTGTTGGGTATGACTAACTACACAAAGCTTTCACATTGTTTTCTCATGAGCGCAATGCATGTTCATTGTCTGGCTTGACTCAGGTCCATGGAGGTGCTCATCACCCTGTTGCATATTTTTCAGCTACCTTGGACCCAGTTGCAGCAGCCTTACCAGGTTGTTTGTGTGCAGTTGCCGCAGTTGGTCAGAGTCTTTCACAGTGTGAAGGAGTAGTGATGGGATATCCCCTGATTGTAATGGTCCCTCACTCGATTGAGATTTTACTGACAAGGACAAAAACCCAATATTTGACTGGTGCCAGGTTGACTAGGTATGAGACAAGTATTTTGGGAGCACCGAATGTGACATTAAAAAGATGTACAGTGCTGAACCCGGCAACTTTACTTCCAAATGATACGACTGAAATTGAAAATGAAGAAGACGTTGAACATGTTTGTCTGAGTTGTGCACAAAACCGAGACCTGACGTTAGAGATACCCGATTGGAAGAAAAAGACCAAATTGTTTTTGTTGATGGTTCTTGTCTGAGACAACAGAGGGACACTGAGAGCAGGATATGCTGTGTGCACGATTACAGGTACCTTAGAAGCTTCCTGACTTCGACGAGTGTATTCTGCTCAAGTAGCAGAATTGGTAGCTCTTACTAGGGCGTGACATGTTTCTGCTCGATTGAGAGTCACTATCTACACGGATAGCCAATACAGATTTGAAATAGTTCATGATTTTGGTCAATTGTGGTCGCAGAGAGGGTTCCTGACTTCTACTGGTTCTCCAGTGAGAAATGGTGAGAGAATAAAGGAGCTATCCTATGTGATACAATTGCCAGAAAACATTGCTGTGGTGAAATGCAGTGCAATTCTAAAGTCGCAGGACTACGTGTCACTGGGGAATGGATATGCGGATCAAGTCATAAGGTTTCGCACATTGAACTGTATATCGTTCAAAGAAAAGTGGGAATTGTTACCTGAAGAAGACACAACATGTACAGGTTTTGCATTAAAAGTGATTGATACCTCAGAAGAGTTCAAAACTTTGCAGAGTAATGTCGACAAAGAAGGGAAATGGTCATGAAGTAAAATGAAATGTGTCCAAAGACAGAATGAGTTGTGGGTGTCTGAGGAGGGTCAGATTGTTTTGCCAAATAGTCTGTTATCTCAAATGGTGAGGTACTATCATGGTCAGACACACATTGGGAGGGATGCCATGGTTCGTTTGTTCAAAATTGATCGCTTAACCCCAAGTTTAGACAAGCAGCTGAAGCAGTATACCATTGTTGTGTCGTTTGTCAGCAATTAAATGCAGGAAACTGGACCGTGGTGAATTTGAGCACATTGGAATAGCAGGAGATCCATTCAGCAGAATGCAATTGGATTTCATTGAGATGCCTGTGTGTAGAGGTTTGAGCTATGTGTTGGTGATTGTGTGCATCTTTAGTCACTGGATTGAACCATACCCTACACGGAGAAATGATAGCCTCACAGTAGTGAAACTGCTGCTTCGGAACTGATAACGCGCTTCGGAATTCCGATCTCATGAGAATCAGATAGTGGAACACACTTCAATAATGAGGTGATTAAACTATTGTGTGCAGCATTGAACATTGATCCGAAGTTGCATTGTAGTTACCGCCCAAAAGCATCAGGACTAGTGGAGCAGATGAATGGTACTCTAAAGTCGAGGATTGCAAAAATGTGTGCAGCTACGAATATGAAATGGCCTGATGCATTGCCTTTGGTGTTGATGTCAATGAGAAATACACCTGACAGGATGACAGCATTGTCGCCCCATGAGATCCTCATGGGCAGAGCAATGAGGTTGCCAGCAGTTCCAGCCAATGCACTTGTCAACATTACAGATGATATGGTGTTGGATTACTGCAAGGGTCTGGCTGATGTAGTCTGCTCTTTCTCTCAGCAGGTGGAGGCCACCACACTGCCACCAATCCATGATCCAGGGCACAACCTGAGAGCCGGTGACTGGGTTGTTGTCCAGAAGCATGTGCGCAAGATGTGTTTGGAGCCTCATTGGAGGGGACCGTACCAAGTGATCCTAACGACTATGACAGCTGTGAAGTGTGCTGGGATCCCGAACTGGATTCACCAAGTCACACGAAGAAAGTGGCATGTCCACTGGATCATGAAGAAGCGTTGTTGAGAGTACCAATAACTGTGAGACAAATTACAGCACCAGAACCGGAAAAGGAATAAGGAGGAACTGAAACTGAACCTGAGCTTGTTGAGGACGGTTCTATCACTCCTGTGAGAGACAAGGGTGAAAACCTCTAGGAGGGTGCTGGAGAACCTATCTCAACAGACGCAGCAGGAGAGCCTGGTACAGAGGGGGTTCTACCAGAAGTAGACGATTCGGAGAGATAAACAGAACAAGTGCCAGACCCATAAGGGGAAGGAGTTGAGCTGGATCAAAGTCAAAGTGGTCCGACTCCTCCTGAGCCTGTTGCAGGTCCGTCAAGAGAAAACACCACAGAGAAAGAAAAAGATTTGAGTTCAGTCCTGAAGAGAATATTGACAGAAGGCTCACGAAAAGGAGATGAGTGGCATGAATCGCAAGTGGAGAAAAGGAAAGAGATGATTATCGATCAAACAATAGAGGAAGAAGTACATACTACGAGAAAAGAAGAGCTAAGTGAAGGAGATTTGAATGGTGATCGAAAGTTGAAAAGAAAGAGAATACCAAGTCGAAGATACGCAGGTCCTGAGTGGGTGTATGCAACTACAAACGAATGGCAACAAGAGTTTATGTCTTTTTGTTTTGATAGGGAAGTTCTGAGTCAATATTTTGAGGTGACCTGAAGAGGATCAAGGAGCTGAACTGTTGAAACAATCTGAGAATTATTTTGGAGAAAGAGACTGTTGAAAGTAACCGGAAAAGACATTGATAACCTGATTTGACCTTTTGAAACCTGATTTGACAAGCTGCTAACCGATTGTGATAAGGAAGAAGGGTTCCTGGAAGTAAAACGGAACTGCTGAAAGATGAGTTGTCTATTTTTTATTTTTGCTGCATGTTTTCTAAGTTACTTCTGCTTTCTGATTCTTTAGAGATCATGGCTGATTTTGATAAGCAAGTTAGAGATGCTAGGTGCTGTAAATATATAAGCATTGGTTTGGCAATTATGTGTGGGATTTTGTTTATAGTGTTGATTGTGGGTATGTTTGTTCTTGATGCGAAAGGAGCCAACCATTCTTCTGCTTTTGAGACTACTACACTAATGGCTTTTGAGAGGTTTAAGCTAGATGATAAGTATTTGCATGATTATACTAATGCGCAAGGAGAACTTTCTTGTAATGTCTTCTATCACTTGTTGGTTGAGAATGTTGAGACAATGGATGCAAAGGATTGTCTTGTGTGTACACATATTCCTTCATCAGTTGAGGAAGGAGTCACATATCATAGTCTTCCATAAACATATGGGATAAGTTGTAGTCTGCTACTAAAAAGATTCTATAGCCAGGATTGCGAATGCGGTCGCTAGACAATTGCAGTTAGCACCAGTTTCAAACTGGTGCTAACCCATTTGCAAACAGGAAGGGGTCCCCATGGGACCCCTTCCCCTTTGTGAATGGCAGCAAAAACATTTTTTCAGAGCAGAAAGTAGTCCTATGGACCACTGTCTGCTCTGAAAAAATGAAAAGAAAACTTTTCATTTTTTGTTTTTTTAATGCATCTCATTTTCCTTTAAGGAAAACAGGCTGCATTAAAAAAAAAAAAAAAACTGCTTTATTCAAAAGCAGTCACAGACATGGTGATCTTCTGTCTCCAGCAGGCCACCATCCCTGTGAGGGTGGCCATTCCAAATGGGGTCTGAAATTGCGACCTAACTCATGAATATTCATGAGGTAGGTCATTTGCGACCCCCTTGCGAATTGAAAACAGTGTCATTGACACTGGTGTACATAAGGGTTTGCAACTTGCAAATTGCGAGTCGCTCTGACTCCCGAATTTCGTACATGCGGCCCTTACTTACTAATCTGACTAACACAAGTAGTGACTTGAAGGAATTGAAAGAACCAGTTGTTTGGGAGAAGGTTGAAAAAGGGTTTGCTTCAGTGGGAAATTGGCTTGGTAGTATTTGGAAAGGGGTGCTGTTGAAAATTTTACAGGGAATATTAATTGTTATGGATTGTCTATTAAGAATATGCGGATTATGCAAATTGTGCAAAGAAATAAAATTTAAAAGGTCTAAAAAGAATCAGAGGAGGGAAGAAAAGAAAAGGGAAAGAATCTATAGGGAAAATTCAAGGAAAAGACAAAGGGGGTCATTCTGACCTTGGCGGTCCATGACCGCCATGGCGGAGGGCGGCGGAAGCACCGCCAACAGGCTGGCGGTGCTTCCAGGGCGATTCTGACCGCGGCGGTAAAGCCGCGGTCAGAAATGGGGAGCCGGCGGTTTCCCGCCGGTTTCCCGCTGGCCTAGGGAATCCGCCATGGCAGCGCTGCTTGCAGCACCGCCATGGGGATTCCGAGCGCCTTCCCGCCAGCCTGTTTCTGGCGGTGTCCACCGCCGGAACCAGGATGGCGGTAACGGCTGCCGTGGGGCCCCTGGGGGCCCCTGCCCTGCCCATGCCATTGGCATGGGCAGTGCAGGGGCCCCCTAACAGGGCCCCACAAAGATTTTCACTGTCTGTCGCACCCCTTCAACTCCGCTGGCTCCATTCCGAGCCGGCTTCATTGTTGAAGGGGCTGTCCCGCTGGGCCGGCCGGCGGTCTTCTGGCGGTCGCCCGCCAGCCCAGCGGGAAAGCCAGAATGGACGCCGCAGTCTTTTGACCGCGGAGCGGTCTTTCGGCGGGAACCGCTTGGCGAGCGGCGACCACCGACCGCCGCGGTCAGAATGACCGCCAAAATGTTGAAGAAATAGAGTTGTAAAATTGTGGGTGGTAAAATTGGTGTGATGGCACATTTAGTCAACAGAGGAGGGATTGCTGAAGCAGAAGTCTTAATCAGAAATTATTAATGAGTGTTTATCCATTTTGATTAATGAATTATGCAGAAAATGAATAACGTAGAAGAATTAATGTGCACGTTTGAAAATTACCTCAAAAAATGGCCACCAGTGTTCACGAAACATACGAAATAATTGATTAATACATGTGAAATATTGAAAATGTATTAGATTGATGAAGTAATATGTCATAATGAGAGTTATAAAATATGTTCCTGCTTATTAATTGTAGGCCTTAACTTAGCGAGTGTCTTGCCTAGTTTTGCCAGGTCTCATGCAGAAGCTGTATTTCTTAATGTTCAATAGAAAATGCTGACAGAGTGAACTAACGGTGGAATGCTCATTGTTTTAATAAAATGCTTAGCAGAAGTTTTCCATGAGAACCGACTAGCAAGAGACAGTGTCCTTAAATTGTATCATACTGTATGTAATGTGTGCTAGATGTACTTTCCCAGGACGCGAACAATTAAGACACTGAATGGAGAAGAAGATGCAACAAATTTGATACCTGACGAGCCGGATGATAAGAACATCGCAAGGAAAACCAATCAACGCTATGAGAAAGAAGAAATATTAGAATTCATAGATTTGGGACAGTTAAACTATTGGGCAGAGTAATAACGTACGATCAACTGACCTATCAGGAATTAGGGGATAGTTTTGGGTGACTTTGATAAAACAACGTGACAGAGGGAAAAGACTTCAAACTTTATTCAGAACCTTATTCCGATTTTGTGATGCAATATTGAGATTAAGAAGAGATTCGAGATTCTGTCATTGGCTCATACTCTATGACTGAGAGCCGGATGTTATGCTGATCGATTGATAACCTTAGGACGAAGACTGATTCTGCTTGCTGATCCATACCGTGGATAGGTAGATATGACAACGTAACTGAAATTTATTTTTATGCTTTTTCTTTCTATATACCAACTGTGCTGTCTTAGATAGTTTTCCTTAGCTAGATGTTTTTCTAAATTCATGTTCTAAATTGTTTTGCATGAAGCCCCACATGCTGATGCTAATCTGGGTTAGTTCAGGTTATCTACATGACGATTGACAAATTGCAGAGACAAATGATTGACAAACTATTTTGCTGAATTTATGGATTGCGTTGCATTATTGAAGTTGACTTTACTAATGATCTGCACTGATACTTTGGAATGTATTGTAATTCAAGCTTTGATTAGATGGTGGTTCTTGCGTCTTTTGTTAAATTAATACTGATTCTCATATACATTTGAATTGAATTTGAAATGAATCTACATGACTTAGTATTGTTCATATAAAGAAATAAAATTACTAAACTTTTACTTAAGGTGTGGTTATTCATGGCTGAAAAGTCATGGTGTGTAACAATTTACTGACTCAATTGATTACTGATTATTGATTTGACTAATATTTATTGATCATTGTGTATTAATTGTTGTTTCCTATACTGGAGCTATGGTAAGATAATTTTAAACGAGTCAAAAGGTTCATCGACCTTTAGGTGTCCCCTTGTAAGTTTACTTATTAAGGATCGGCGCGTTAACACCAGCTTCCTACACGGGAATGCTTGTGGAGGCACATGCAGGGCTAAGTGGTATACAAGGAGGGGACGAATGAGACAAGTGGCATGCTGCTAGTTCGATTTCCTTTTAAAAAACTAAAACTGCCCGCATAAAAAAAATGTCAAGAGTAGACCAGATGCAGCTGAGGGTGCTGCTGCAGTTTTTCGCTTTCCCATACTGACTAAATAGTAGGTCCGGCAAAACAATCCAGGCAATGGAAAAGACAGTACCTTTTGAGAAGCAGAAGAAAGGTTTCTGCAGTTTCTAAGAACAGAATAATATAGATGTTGCCTTTACCAAATTCAACTATACTCAATTAACCGACCTAGGTAAGATGGAGGCTGAGTCAGCTTTGCGGTAATGTAAAGCTGTGACTTGCAGTTTATTCTTTATTTTCAGGAATAGCATTTAACCTAAACCACTGAGTCTTTATCCCAGCTTAATGTATTTGTTTAACATATGCATTCGAAATGGGCGCCTTCAGTTGTGCAGTGTGATATTTGGCACGCTCTTATTTCTGCAGGCCTCTCGGCAAATATTATACTTAAACTGATGGCCAATGGTGACACTTATGGGGTAGCTCATGCTTGTACGTACATATATATGCAAATAATAGAAATATCTTGGGTGTCTTCCCAGCCAGCCTTCTGGATGCCTTCATTGATGAAATAGAGAACAAGGTATAACCTTGACCCTTTCAGGGAAAGAACTAGGCAGTGCCCTCCAACCGGAGTTTCAATACCGAATGTTTATAAATATCACCGAGGGATGAAAGTTATTGTCTTATCCCGCCCTGTGATGCCACTAGAGCAATATGGTCAAAGTGTCAACAATATCATACCTAATCACCAGCAGGATTAAAAAAAAAAACGATTTGGCACATTGAAAAGCCTACTTGTGTCATTAAACTCCCCGTAAAATATACCATGGGGCCCATAAATTGTAACTGCATAATGAGTCGATTTGTGTTAGGTGCTTAACTTACAGTGTCACTGCAGTAACACCTGTATGTATACAATCTCTGCATATTTCAGCCTGTAGATGAACTAGAAAATCCATGGGTATGGCATTTTCCTTAGTCTTAAACATTTATTTCATAAGTGAAATTAAAGTTTGACACAAATGTCACGGAGGCAACGTCTAGAGAATTTGACTATCCGTGACTGAGAAATTACAGCGACATAAACCTTTATTCCTGGTGTGGCATCATACAGTAATTAGGCTCAACCAGTAAAGACAATCTCAGAAGCATATGTGTGATGGATCCTAACAAAGGTTTAGCTGGAGAACAAAAGGCATTTTGAGGCAGTTGCACTGTTGGTGAATTTGTTTAAGGAAGACATGGGAGGCTTATTTACAAGAAAATCATGTACCTACAAATGAGAAGTGAGAGGAAAAGTTGATACCAAATAGCCACCCTAATAGCAGGCAGGAAATCTAGAAGGTCGTTGCTTATGTGACAGCAGATATATAATATTGGCCACCATTGAAACCAGCCTTTCCCCATTTAGCGTGCCACTTTGCAGTCATTGTGTCCTTCATTAGTCGTCTTAAGAAATTCCACCTCCACAAACGCAAAAAGGCTAGATGGTAAAACTGTTGAAAGTGGTAAATACCAAGCTTTACCCAATCCAAGATCTATTGTGATTGCCTTAATGTGCGTGTAGGACCCGGTCACCCTTGCCCTAAAGAGTAATATTGCTGAATGTATTCCAGAATGTGTATAAGGAAACTCTTGCTGTTCTTTAAAAAAAATCATAACTCTGTCCTGATTCTCTTAAACAATGATTTTGTTTGGTGCTGTCATAATCGATAAATGTGCCGTCTTTTTAAGTAAGTTTGTTAAATTTGGTTAATGTTTTTCACCATGTCTCATATCACCACCTTATCAAAAACTCCTGCACATTTCCACAAGATTAAAATTTCTCTGCACTAACATAAAGTGAGACAGTAATGTACGTGGTGCTTCTGGCTGGTCTTACCCCTTTCTGCTCCTTCCAGAGGAACTAACAGGAGAGTTGCCTTGTGTTAGAAATGGGGGATTTGGTTGGCAGTCAGGTTACCCCCTGTCCAAGCAAGGACCCTCTCTCTAGTCAGGGTAAAAGAGAATCACCCTCAGCTAACCCCCACTCACCCCCTTGGTAGCTTGGCTTGAGCAGGCAGGCTTAACTTCAGAGTGCTAGGAGTAAAGTATTTGTACCAACACACACAGTAACTCAATGTAAACACTACAAAATGACACAACACAGGTTTAGAAAAATAGAAAATATTTATCTAAGCAAATCAAGTCTAAAATGACAAACATCCACAATACACAAGTCAAGTTATTAATTTTTAAAAGCAAAAGAGTCTTAAATCCTTTTGTAAGCAGTCAAAACACTGTTAGCGTTGAAAAGTACCTGGGTAGCATCAAAATAGCATGCATGGGAGAGTGTGCGTTGAAAAAGGCTAGCAATGCATCGATTTCTCGCCCACAAGTGAGACCGTGCATTGTTTCTCCTTCTCCGATCGGGTCAGTGTCCATCGTTTTTCGTCTCCGCAGGAGAGCGATGCGTCGATCCGGGCAAGCACTCGGGTCCGGGCAGGCATTGCATCATTTTTCCGCACTCAGCAAGGTTTGCGTTGAAAATCCTGCTGCACGTTATCAGCAAAACCGCGCTGTGTGGGTTGCAATGTTACCAGCCTCCGTTAGCGGTGTGGTGCATCGAACTATCAGCTGCACGCTATTTCTTCGGCCGCGTCTCAGAGGTTGCGTCGGAAAGTTCCCTGCGTGGCGGTCTGTGCGTGGATTTTCAATCTTGGTCTGCCAGCTTCACCTGTCAAGGCCCCAGGAACTGGATAGGGCACCACTTGGCAGGGCAGGGGTCTCAGCAGAGAGTCCAGGTGCTGGCAGGGGAAGTCTTTGATGGCCCTGAGACTTCAACAATAGGAGGCAAGCTCAGGACAAGCCCTTGGAGATTTCTTCACAAGCAGGAATACACAACAAAGTCCAGTTTTTGTTCCCTTGCACAGGCAGAAACAGCAACTGCAGGACAGCTCCACAAAGCACAGTCACAGGCAGGTCAGCACTTCTCAGTTCTTCAGCTCTGCTCCAAGCAGAGGTTCCTCTTGATGTCCAGAAGTGATCTAAAGTCTGTGGTTTTGGGTGCCCTTCATTTACCCATTTTGGCCTTTGAAGTAGGCTTACTTCAAAGGAAAGTCTCTCTTGTTGGTGAAATCCTGCCTTGCCCAGGCCGGGCCCCAGACACACACCAGGGGGCTGGAGACTGCATTGTGTGAGGGCAGACACAGTCCTTTCAGGTGTGAGTGACCACTCCTCCCCTCCCTCCTAGCACAGATGGCTCGTCAGGATATGCAGGCTACACCCCAGCTCCCTTTGTGTCGCTATCTAGAGAGAGGCGCAAACAGCCCAACTGTCAAGCTGACCCAGACAGGGAATCCACAAACAGGCAGACTCTCAGAATGGTTTAAGCAAGAAAATGCTCATTTTCTAAAAGTGGCATTTTCAAACACACAATCTTAAAATCAACTTCACTAAAAGATATATTTTTATATTGTGAGACCCCAAACTCCATATGCCTATCTGATCCCAAGGGGAATCTACGCTTTAATCATATTCAAAGGCAGCCCCCATGTTAACCTATGAGCGGGATAGGTCTTGCAACAGTGAAAACCAAATTTGCCAGTATTTCACTGTTAGGACATATAAAACATATTAGTATGTGTCCTACCTTAAACATACACTGCCCCCTTCCCATGGGGCTAACATGGACCTACTTTAGGGGTGTCTTATATGTAAGAAAAGGAAAGGTTTAGGCCTGGCAACTGGGTACACTTGCCAATTCGAATTGTCAGTTTACAACTGCACACACAGACACTGCGTTGGCAGGTCTGAGCCATGTTTACAGGGCTACTAATGTGGGTGGCACAACCAGTGCTGCAGGCCCACTAGTAGCATTTGAATTACAGGCCCTGGGCACCTCTAGTGCACTGTTCCAGGGACCTACCAGTAAATCAAATATGGCAATCATGGAAATCCAATTACATACACATTTTATAAAGGAGCACTTGCACTTTAGCACTGGATAGCAGTGGTAAAGTGCCCAGAGTAATAAAAACAGCAAAAAGAGAGTCCAGCACACATCAACAACCTGGGAAACAGAGGCAAAACATTAGGGGAGACCACGCCAAGGATGCCAAGTCTAACTGGGTTGGTACAGAGAGAGAGAAGAGAGAGACACTGAAGTGTGATGGATACTTCCCTAGATATATGGGTCGCTGTTCCCAGCCCATCTTACAGCAATGTTGGGTGACCTGTGAAGAACAAACACAATAAACCCAAAGTGTATCTCTGGGGAATGCAGTTTAAACAGCCACTTTAAGTAATCTTGCATACCATATCAAATGCAGGGGAACACAACTTGAACTGTCCTCTCTTGCTCTCTTAGTAAGGAGATCTATGAAGGTGATTCCATTTATAAAATCAAATCACAGCATGAGTCAACAATTTTCAAAGAGAGCGCTTGTACATATACAACTTGTTCAACAGCGTTTCACAATGCGCAGTGCGCTGTTAATATCACAGGTCTGCTCTGCAGTGTTCAATGATGTGCAGTGCGCCAATTACATCACTAGTCGTGATTTGAAAGCTATAATCCTATTGTTTTACAGATAAATGCTAAAAAAATATGGGGCATATTTATACTCCGCCTGCGCCGAATGTGTGTCAAAAATTTTGACGCACATTCAGCGCAAACCTTGCCCCATATTTTAACTTTGACGCCCGAGCCCCCGGACGTCAAAATTCCACTGTGTGCATCATTTTTTGGATGCGGCAACCCGCCTTGCGTTAATCATATGCAAGGTAGGTGTTCCCGTCCAAAAAATGACTTAAACGGGCGTGTGTCGTATTTATGCTTTCGGGCAAAAATGACGCACGTCGGGAGGCGGAGTCGGAAAATGACACACAGCACGGTTTGCATAAAAAATTAACGCCTGGGTCAGGGCAGGCGTTAAAATGGGGCAAACACACCTGTATTTAATCAGAACACACAGAAGCAACAGCAGAGCAGCAGAGCAGCAAAAGGGAGACATGGAGGTGCTTCTCATCCAGCATGCACGCAGACGCAGAGCCCAGCAACAACATCAGCAGCTACCACAACACCAGCAGGGACCCCAAAGTCAGCGCAGGAGGCAGGAGAGAATATTCCGCCCCAGAACAACCCTTCATGGCCTCAGGGAACATGACATCCAGAGGTACATGTTGAACTGGCAGGCCATTCAGCAGCTGCTGCGGAACATAGAGCCACAGTTGACACCCACCTTGCTGACACCCCGCACGACCACCAACAGAAACCAAGCTGCTTGCTGTACTTCACATGCTGGCAAGTGGCTGTTTTCAAACAACTGGTGCCCTGGTTGCCGGAATATCACAGCCTTTTTGCCCAAAGTACTGGATGCCATCATTGGACTCACACCCCGCCACATCTGCTTCCCTAACACACTGCAGAAGCAGCAGGAACAAAACTGGGGTTCTACCTCATTAGTGGCTTCCCACATGTCCTTGGTGCAATCTACTGCACACATGTACGACTTGGGCCACCTGCTGCAACTGAACACTTCTACCGCAACAGGAAGCACACACATTCCATCAATGTGCAGGCCATTGTCAATCACCAAGGATTGATCACCAACATCGTGGAAAAATATCCTGGGAGTGTCCATGACTTATTCATCTTCCGTCACTGCACCATCAATCAACACTTCCAGGATGGACGGTATGGCAATGGACTACTTGTTGGTAAGTACAGAAACCTACTTATATACACACTGCACAGCGACCCTCTAGGACACACAACACATACACCACAACAGCAACATGTCGACAGGAACACACTTAGGTTGTGACATCGCAAGCCATGTTTCATAGGTCACCATTGAACCTGTCACACATCTGAAATTACTGTACAGCCTAATGTTATGACGTCAATGATCACAACGTTTGGAGTGTGTTGCCTAAATGTCACCTTGCAAATTATAAGCTTCTCAATTATGTTTACATTAATCCATTGCATAAGTCTAAAGGTATTTGATGTCCAGGGTACATTGATATGAACGTGTTAACAACACTGTCAAATTTAACCTGTTTATGGAACTATCATCTCACCCCCAGTGAAGACACAGGGACACCTGTATCACAAGTCACAATGCTAGGGAGGCCACACTGTACTGCAAATTCCAAACATACTGCTGACAACCGGTCAGCAGCCAAACACTTGTTCAGCCAAGGAAACAACACAATGCAGATGGTACACCCTACAAGCCTAGGATGCAACACAATAACACCAAAGAGTCATAGACAACACAATACAATTACTGCCATGCAAGGTGATTTCAATGGGGCAAGCTACATCAACATGATCCCATTCATTTTCTCTTTCAGCTGATCAGGGGTATGGTATCCAGCCATGGATTATGGCACCATTTGGCAACCCAAGTACTGCAGCAGAGCGTGCCTACAATGACGCACATAGGAGGACACGCAGCATAGTCGAGAGGACCGTCGGCATCCTCAAGTTGAGATTCAGGTGCCTTGACATCACTGGTGGTAGCCTCCTATATTCCCCTGAAATGGTCTGTAAGATCATTCTAACATGTGCCATCCTGCACAACATTTGCATAAGAAGGAACATTCCCCTCTTGGAACAAGAGCCACACATGCCTGAAGAGGAGGAAGAGGAGGATGTTGGCCTGCAACATGAGGGGGAACAACAAAACACAGCTGCTGGAGTGCGTAGGCGCCAACATATCGTGAACAATTTCTTTTAAAAATAATCACCATCACCAATTTATTAACTAATGTAAATAAACACCGATAATAATCACCATATCATGGTCTGGCTAATCCTTTGTGCTCACCTTTATCTCTAACTCTCAGAATAAGAGTGTTGCCTCATGGAGCATTGCTGATATTTCGATCAGGACACAGAAGATCCCAGAGCAGTTGTGATGCGTATCATACAACGGTCACATACACACACACTGTAAATGACATATATCCTGTACATTTCACTTTTGAAGGGAAATAGCAGAGGACCACACCTATTTCACACATACATGTTGGCAACATGGTTCATCGCAGCATATGGCACACAACTAAGACACCATCACTCAATAATGGGAAAATAAGCCTCATACATGAGGCAGTTGATGTGCTATTGCATCGGTAACAGGAATGTATGACCAGACCCTTGACAGCAGTAAGCTCAACTGCACCGATCTTTGCCAGGACTATCTGTGACTAGAGTTCCATATAAGCAGAACATAGACAGCACAAGTGCCACACATATGACAAGCATTGCGCACATGACATTCCATGTACATGTCAACCCATTTCCTAACTCCTGACACACCCATGCACCTGGTCACAACCCACCTGTCTGAAGATGTCCCTGGAATAGTAATATGTGTACCCCGATATTCCCTCCTCTACACACACAGACTAACAATAGTAATCCAGTGTGCTACACCCTTTCCTACGGTATACCATTGTCATAGTATATCTGACTAGTATATCTGACTGCATGGACGTCAGATCAATTAATAAACTGGCTTGTAGTTTCTAAGCCCTGTTATCACCTGTAGATTGCTTCCTGTGTGAAAAAGTCTGTTGGCCATTAGAATGCAAATCCCACCTACAGGACTTGTGAGAAACAGATGCAGCCCACACCTGTGATCACCTCCATGCACACCACCCATTTCAACAAGCACTGGCCCTGCTGATGCCTGGAACAGCATAGCAGTTGCCATTATGTCAAATACACCATTAAGCATTGATACTAATTAAGCCGTGTAACACAGCCCTTGGGTTCATTTGTCACCTTCAAAAACACAGGACATACACAGTTTGACATTTCAACTGTCTAGTTCATCCTCCAAACAGTCTGAGTCAGACCACTGATTATGTAACTTGTCAAATTGCTGGATCCTGATTCACCCTGCATTCTGTCAGCCTGACTGGCATCTGTCTGTGCGTCACACTAAAGTATCCCTGTGTCTACATATGTACCACACTTGTGTTAGCAAACCTCTCATTCATCAGGGGGTATTGGGCATGGGCTTCTTCAATGCATACACAAATACATTGTATAGCATCATCTGCCTTTTAACTGTACCATTTGAGTTAAATCCTCTGTGAAAAGCAAAATTCATGGCCCATCCCTGGTCTGGGTCTCATTTATGCATGAATGACAAAGTGTGACAGTGTCCCAGGGCCGTATGCAGGGATTGGGTACAGGGCCTTCAGCAGAACCAGCAACCTCTGATAATGTCCATGAAAAATCCACACATGTCAGGACCCTAACAGTTCACACACAGAATCACAGTGCTCACAACATATTGATGGGCCGTGTGTGGTTAATAGCTGCGAGAATAATCAGCACAGAGGCTATGATGTTCCCAGATGCAGTGGGAATTGCAGAGGCTAACCTGTGTACAAATGTTGTAATAACACCTGCAGGAACAAGACAACTGAGACATTATCTCACTCAGGACACCAAGGTTGCCCTGTTGACTGTCTCATTACACGTCTTTAGTGACAGGGTGGGACCATCCCCATGTAGGTTCACATGTCCTCATCCACTTTACTCACATTGATCAACCAAGGATACTCAGTAGATACAGGAATAGCTGTCACTGACTCATGATGAGTCCTGGACCAAACTGTGACAAATTACACCCCAAAAAATATACAGGATCATCATTCGACCACACATATGAACAAGACACCTATGTGCAATAGATCACTGGAAATATGTGGACACGTGCTGCCTCGTCTTCTGGTCCACCACAGCCACTTGAGAGTTGTGGCTCACTTCTGTGACCTCAACTGTGGTGTCATCATACATTTGTGATTCACCTTTGTCTGTCTGGGCAAACAACATGGTACCCACTTCCTCAATGCATGTGTATGACTCACTGTGTGATTCACCAACTAGTGCCTAGGAAGCTGTTACCAAAACTCTAGGACGTAGGATGTTGAAAATGTGGACATTGACATGAACAAGCGTCTGCCATCTATCTGGTGCATGCTTTGTCACATGTGGTGTCTACGTTACCCTAAATCTTGGAAGTCCACATTACGGATGTTGCTACATGTATGACTAACACTTGCGCTCTCTCATTTCCACAATGACTTGCATCTAAGGATTGGGCACATGGACGTCACATTTATACAAGCATATGTGCAATAATGCTTCATGTGATACACACACACTTGGTCAACAAATACATTACTTGCCAAAGCACACACATTGAGCCAAGGGCATTTAGGTATTGTACATATGTGTGTCACATTGCTATCCTCTCCTTATGCCAAACATGCCCAATTTGTGCAACACATATATGTAGGCCACACATTTGGCCATCTAGTGCATCAGCCAACCGTAAAAATACTGTGAAGGAAGTAGAGGATCATGGTCCGCTGCAATATGATGTCACACATGTGAAAATACACCATCAACACCATAGTGGGTACAATCAGCCTATCTCTGATGTGTGCCAAATGTAACATAACATAAAAACTGAAAAAATGCCCAAAACCAGTTCACGCACTGAAATTTTAACGTTCCTAGCGGTATGCGTCATTTTTTGTCCACCAATACTGTATTTGCGTCATATTTTTTGACACACAGGAGTGAACATTGGGCCGCATCCAGATATTTGTACAGGCCATGTACTATTATTTGGATGCGGGCTAATTTTCACTCCTGTGCGTCAAATAAATGACGCAAATACAGTATTGGTGGACAAAAAATGACGCATAACGCGAAAAAGGGTGGACATTTCATACAGGAAGTAATGTAATAGGATATTCTGTTTACAGATCATGTACAGTGGGTGTACTTTCACTTTCACTTTGCAGTCTATGATTCTTCTAGACTGTGTGGCTGTGTAGAGAGAGGTATCCTAAGATTTTGTGCTTTTTTGTCCTGTGTGCTGTCTCTATTGGCAATTTGTAAAATAAATATTGTTGGTGTATACTGCCCTACTGTGTTTTGTGTACATTTGTCCATTTACCTAGTGTTTTTGTTGTTTGTGGGAGTCTGTTGTGGGTAGTGGTAGTTTGGGGATAGTTGGGCTCTTTTAGTGGTTAAGTTTACTTTTCTTTTGTATTTGTACCCCTACTTTCCCCCTTTTCCCCTTTCTATTTCTTTAACCCCTATTCCCTTTCACATTTCCACAATGTCCGGTAGGCCACGTCTTGGCAGGATGGGTGAAGAGGAGTTGGGGGGCTTCATATGGCTTGTGTGCCATTTCTTGCCACTGATGATCGAGGCAGGGGGCAGGGTGATACAGGGGTATCACACAGAGGCGCCCAGAATCCGGTGGGAAAAGGTGCTGCATCACCTGCAGCGTGTGTATGCCAGCCAGAGGAGTGACCACCAGCTGAAGCACCGGTGGGCTGACCTCATCACCAGGGAGCAGGATCTCTTGGACCACCTGGGAATCGTGATTGGTGGCCCTGTTGGTGAGTACTAATCATGTAAATGTGCATGATTAAATGCTCTGTAGTGACATCAGATGATTTGTACTATGTCTGCCAGCTAATTTGCTGACTGTGTGTAATGCTGGGGAAACATACAGAGATAATTGATGCACTATGGTAAGGATCCCAATTGCTAGCTGTCAGGTAGCACGTGCTCAGCAAACTTACAGGATACTTTTCCATGAAGTAAATTGGTGCGGCCCTTGTGTCAGACAACCAAACAAAATAGGAGCCAATCATGTCTGTATAGGGCACTTTTGCCAGAGAAGTAAAGATGTACCAACATATTGCCTAACTTTGTTGACGCAATAGCTAGACTGACTTTAGAATCACTACAGGATGCAGAAAATGAGTGCTGGCTTCACGTCAATTGATTATAGCAAAGTGGCTCAGACATATGTCTCATGTGAGTCTGGTGAGTGTGGAAGGAAAGCATTCACGGAAGTGCTATGAATGTTTGGGATTATCTTTTTGGATACATGTCAGATCTGGATCTGGAAACATTGTGAAAAGGTGTAAGGTGCCCTCAGCTAACATCTTAGAATGTTTGTTGGAGTTAGTTGTAACACATTCCAATTAGGGATGGCAGTCCAAAGGTATGCACATGGGTTCACATCTCCATGGTTGGTGCAAATCACCATAGCTGGGCCACATCAATTGAATAAACTGTAACAACAGGAGGGCTTACAAAAGTCTCTGCCCCTCCCTCTGTACATTGTACCTATGTGTCATTAATGTGTCATGGCCACATAGCATGTTTGACTGGTAATGCAGTCCTCAAGTAACCAGGCTTTGGATGTCTCTCTTGGATGCACATGATGAAACGATTACACTCCATATTTTTTCAGGTTACCAATGACGGGGCATGTTTGCCACCACATGATAGTTAGGGCCAATGCATGTGTGCAGATATGTGTGTAACTGTCACAGGAGACCCATGCTAGGTACAAGTTGGCCGTGATATATCAGATGCAGTATCATCATGTCTGAATGGCTGCCATTTCATTATTCAGCCTACACATTGCATATGTTAATGAAATTGTTGCTCTGTGCACAGATTTTGAGCACATTTCTTCCTTCCATGCCTTACAGGTGGACCGGCACCCTACACTGTGGGAGAGTTGGCGACATTTGAGGACCCCGACCACTCTAGTAAGTGTTTATATGTCTGTTATGTGTTGTGTTTGCTGGTTATGGACTCATGTGTGTTGAACGCATAGCAAGGTGTGATGCGTTGGGCAATCATTTCTCTTGTTCCATGAGTGGGATTTCAGTTTCTCAAATGTCTTGAGTTGGCCCATGCGTATCCTATGGTATTATCTCAGGGATTGTAGGCCATTCCTGTAGGCCCCACGGTGAGTACTGGGGTGAGTCATGTGTATGACACTTGCATCAACAAGAGTCGCACTGGAAGTCAGCTCAGATTTAGTCAGCCTGTCAGACCCACATCCTCCAAGATTGGTACAGCAAATTGCTTTCCAATAGACTTCTGTTTCCCTATTTACCAAGGTACTTATTAAACTGTAGGTAGAACCTCCTAGCAGCATGTACTTCCACATGTAGTGCTACAAGTATGTGGAACTTGAGTGCAATGCCCTAGGTGTGCATGCTAATCATGATCATGGGTGTTCTTGCAACTCTGTGTCTGATGTAAGTCAGGCGTTACTGGAAGTATATGTTGTGTACCAAGTTCTGCATTTCCTGACATGTGTGGCCCTATGATTGGTCTAGGGTTTGCTGACTCCTAATTGTTGATAGACCTTACCTGTAGTGTGTGTGTAGAGCCAAACACGTTTAGAGTTTTCTATACACTCCTCGGTGTACATGTTGTTGGAAATTGATAGTTGTTTATCCACCCCACCACCCTCAAACACGGGCATGGGTTTGTGAATGGGGTACCTAGTACTGATGCTACCAGTATGTTACACATACATGTGAATAAGTGACTGTTTGGTTGGAACCTAGTATACACGCTCAGGTTTGGCACTTGGTAATATACTGGCAAGTCCAGTTACAACTTGCAGACAATGTGGCTTTAGTTTTGCATTCCGTACACTGACATTTGTAGCCCAGGTCTTTGCGGAGGATATGCAGCATTATTGTTAGCTGATAACTGGCAGAACTCAGATGGCAAGTCAAAGCCAGTTGTTACCCATCTTGTAGGTTATGGATGTGCTATGTGTGATGTGACCTTTGTAGGCTGGCCGTGCCATGTACTTCCTCAGGGACATTCAATGATCTGTATTGTGATATGAGCTGTTACAAGTACAGTAGATGTATTGTCTGATTAACTTCTTGTGCCATTTCACACAATGCAGTTACAAAGGTAGAATATTTGCATTTGTCTTCACAGCTGCAAACATGACTCCAGACCAGGTCCGTGAATTCCAGCGCCGGGCCATGAGATACCAGCACATCCTGCTGGTGGAGTCGGGGTTCAGGAGGATGGCCCGTCGATATCGCCATGAACGGGCCTCCGGGGCATGGAGGGCCTTCCCACAGGGTGGCCCTACTTTGCCCACCACAGCCACCACCAGCACAACCACCACATCAAGCCAGGTGGCCCCACCCACAGCTGGGACTGTTGTGCCTACATCTGCTGGACTATCAGGCCCCAGCATTGCTACAGGTGCAGGACAGCCCACTGGCATTGGTTCCACACACACACAGACCTCCTCCACCGGTACCCAGACTGCCACAGCTCCATCTGTTGACCCTGCAGCCTTCTACAACATGGAACGGAAGATGGACCGTGTGCTGCGCAAGTTAAGCCACCTGAGCCGGGATGTGCGCCACATTAACCGGCGTGTGAAGTCAATCAAGAGGACCCTCCGCAGGGCCAACCTCTAGACTGTTTTTAAAATGGACATGATTCCCTCCCCTCCCTCCTCTTTCCTTGTTCTTATAGTTAGTGGGCTTAGGGGGCTTAGTGTTAGGTTAGTATAGGCTGTTAGTTTAGTTAGTGTTAGTGGGTGGGGGGGTCCTGATTCTTTCTATTTTTACTTATTAAGTGTGTGGGTGGGTGAGTGGGGGGCTATGTTGGGGTTCTTGTTTGTTTAAAAAAAAAAAAAAAAAAAACACAAAAATAAAAATAAAAAAATAAATAAATATATATATTTGTTTAGGATAGTATAGTATGTGTTTAGGTTAGTATGTGTTGTCCTCCATGTGTCCCGTCTCATAAGGGGGGTGGGGGTGGATGTTTAGAACATTTTGTTACATGTGATAAGTAAGTGTAGCTTAGGTTAGTTAGGGACAGTTGTGGGTAATGAGTAGTCAGGGTAGATTAGGATAGGTAAGATTTTTCCCTCAGTTTCCTCTTCTGTGATTAGCATTTAAGAAATATTTGGTTAACCTTTAACAGTATGTGTTAAATGGTACTTGATCCTGGGTTTGGAATCAGTGTACATTAATTTTGTACTATTACATTTGTGTCCTATGCTACAAACAAATCCCAACTGAGCTGTACGATTGGCAGCTACCCCAGAACTACCTTTCAAAGTTTCCTCCCTTCGTTGCAACCACCAATCACAGTTAATATGGTTCCCAATGTGTTTCTGTTGATAAGTGTGTTTTCTACATCACAAACAGTGCTTCCAGACTTGGTATTGGGGGAACAGTTTTAGGACTGACTGCAGTGTGATGATCAAGGACACCCTTATAAGATGAGTTCTCATAGGCACTCTTGTATTCTTGTCTTCATGACTCTCATGCGTCATTTGTGACACAGTTCAGCATGATTACCTATTTGTATGTAAACTCAGACACCTTCATTTATGCAGTTTTTGTAGTGTTTTCTTAGATTAGTGTGCACTTTTATATGTGTTAGTATTGCATGGTGATAACATTTAGCAGCCACTATTTGATGACTTAGATATCCCTTGAGGAAGCATTCTTCTGTCCAACACAGCATGATGGTGTATGGTTTCTCACTTCATCAGATATGTCCCTCAGGATGGGCAGAGTATGATGCAATCATGGGCACTGTGCAGATTTATCTGACTACATAATATCAGGACAGTTGTATTGATAAGCTACGCAATTTGACAGTAGACACATTTCAGTTATCTACTGCACAGTTGATATGTCACATTACCCAGAGACAGATTTGTTGTGTAAGTGCTATTTATGAAAAGTGCTGCAGTGCTATCTGTACATTGTCCATGATTGTGAGTCCATTATAGTGACATCTTACATTGTGATCCTACACAAGGGGTTACGGAAATGCTTTTGACATGCTGGGGTTGATGTTTCAGACAGTGCAGAGGGACAGGATTTACCAATGAGTAGGAGAGAGACAGTCACTGGGCAGGCTGACAAGATATACAGTGGTAAGCAGAACAGTCATTAAGTAGAGTTGTTGCAAGACTGGCAAGTTACAAAGCGCAGGACCTTGGTAATAGTTGGCCATGTGGCAGGGACTAGTGCTTCCGGGTACTTTTCTTTGTGAATGTGATCTGTTCCATGTCTTCTTCTTCTGATGTGTGTGTTGCCTCCTCTGTCCTTGTTGTTGGTGGTTGTGAAGGGGCAACACACACCTCAGTGTTAGAAGACGTGGAGTCAGACATCCTGGTCGCTGCTCCCTGTGAAGGTCTTAAGGGCAGTACTGCAGCAAGGAGGATCTGCTGGTTCTTGAGAATAGCAGCCACATCACAATGGTAGGCAGCCAGGTCGGCCCTGAGGGGTTCAATGTTGCATTCGTGCACGCATTGACAGGATTGCTGTTGTAGGTGTTGGGTCAACTGTATTATAGCTGTGCTGATTTCCTTCTGGTTTTTTTTGCTGTTCCTGCAAGATAGATGTTAGGACTTGCATAGCTGCTGCTTGATCTGCAGATGACATTATGCACGAACGCACCCCCTCAAGGCAAGCTGCCATAGTTTGCATTCCCACCCGCACCTCCTTGGCCAGCTCCCGCTGTATTCCAACTACAGTTCTCTCAAAGCTGGTGCCAGTGTCGTCTGAGTCCTCAGCTGTATTGGAGCTGGCAGGTCTTACAATTGGGGTGGTGGGTGGATCCTCTGCGATGTCTGCTTGTTCTGTGCTCCTCCTTGTGACTGAAGGTGGGTTCTGGAGGGTTTCAAGGACCTTTTGGATAGTCTCCTGGGGAATGTTTATCGGCTCGTCATCCATGTCATCAGGGTAATCTGGGACAGGCATATCCACAGGAGATCCATCTTCCTCTGCAATGAAACAGGGTACAACTTGTGTGTCTGTGTTGTGGCATGAGTGATGTGGCATGCCTGCCTTGTGATGAATTCACATTGTGATCTTGTTTCATGTTCATTGCTCCAGTCCTTCAGATGGGCATTCTCTCAGGCCTATGGCCCACCTGCATGTCACATGTATGTTATTGAGTTATTAGACTTGTCAGCATTATCTCTTCTAGGTGTTGGTTTTGGCCAAATAGAGAATTGCCACCTTCTTGTCCTACTCAACCCTCCGTCAACATCCATTCTCATGGTGAGACCTTTCACTGACTGTTGGTGTTCTGATGGCCCTGGTAGCACACTTAACAATCTGGACCTGCCCCAATCTCTGATCTTTCACATCCACTTAAATATATTTGACATGTGGCATATCCTATGCACAGCAATGTTATGACACGATATGGATGTTGGCATTGGTAATGTGTACTGCTGATGTTGGGGAATGCGTGGTACGTTGGATTGCCCTGATTGTCGTATCAGTGTCCTATTTCCTCCTCTGACTATGCAGGTGTATTTCAGTGACCAGTTACATGTGTCCCCCCCTCCATGCTATTGTCTGAGCAGTATGACATTTGGGATGTTACATTGTGACCCAGGCACAGGATTGACCCTGATATATGCAGCATGGGTATGTCCATAGTGCTGTGTAGCTCCTGTTTTTGTTTACATTGGCTGATGTTTGCAACAACTATGGGCACTGACACTTGACAGTACTGGGGCATTTGTCTTGTTTCAGGGGATTGTTGAAGTTGTCATCCTCAACCCCCTAATTTAGGTGTGTATGATCCATGGGGAGGTTACTGCCATTAGCTACTTGAGCTGCACACAGAGCGGAGGTGGTAGTGGCAACTGTTGTCGCAGTTACATTCCAGTTTTCGGTATGGCAAGAGGTTGTTAAGAGGGCCCTAGTTAATGTATGGGGTATGTTGGATGACGTGTGCCGGGATGTCAGTTTGACGTTGTGGCCTTCCCTCCTGGCGTGGATTTCCCTTTGCTCCATCGTTGGCATGACAGCATGCCCCCATGGGACTGTTGTTGGTGTAGTGTAATGGTGTGCCCTTTTACCCATGCCACTCCATGTATATGATGACTTCCATGCATTTTGTGGTCGATATCCCCCCGGCTTACGGTTAACATTAGTGCATTTTGATTCCCCATGCGACTTACCCTGCATGTGCGTTGCCTCCTGGTAGTCTGCGCTGTCCTGTCCTTGAATCCCTGTGACGACCTCCTCAGGGATGACTGCTGCGACCATCTCCTCCAAGTGGTCCAGGGCCTCCTGGTGTGCTGGACTCCCCTCTCCAGTCTGCAGTGCTGCCTTCCTGTTCCTGGCCATCTTTTCCTTTGTCCTGGGCTTGCAGTCATGCCAGCGTTTCTTGCACTCGATGACTGTTCTGCGTACTTCAGGCACACTGTTAATCTTGTCAACAATTTGTTGCCATATAGCCTCTCTCCTACTGATTGGCAACTTTGAGGTGACAAACATTTGGTGCTGGTGTTCCGTCACCTCTTTAACCAGAATTTCCTGCTCCTCTGCACTGAAGCGACACTTTCTTTTCTTCTTATAAGTGTCCTGGTTCTTGTGTGGGTCCTCCTGGCTGGTTCCTGGTCTGTTGTCATCTTCCTGGGGTCTGTAGTGGCATCTGGGATCCATTTTGGCTCTCCTCTGGTGAAATGGCAGTGTTCACGGTTTTTTTTGACGATATTGCGTGAAAAGACGGCGCATATCCGGTTTGCGGTGTCGTAAATCGACCCATAGTCATTTCCGCCGTGTTAACGTAGTTTTGCTTTACGACTTGACACTGCGGTGTGCGTCAAAAATAATGACTCCCACCTCTGGTTTGCGCCGCCGTGCGTCAAAGTATAAATTTGATACCCGCACGGCGCACCAAAATGGCGTTAGCCGACTGTACTATTTTTGACGCAATTGCGTCAAAAAGTATAAATATGGCCCTAAGGCCGTACTTATACTTTTTTAGCACTGGATTTGCTCTTCCTTTTGACGCAAAAGCGGCGCAAACTTACAAAATACAATTGGATTTTGTAAGTATGCGCCGCTTTTGCGTCAATAAGCGGCGCAAATGCGGTGCTAAAAAAGTATAAATACGGGGCTAAGTATCTGTTGTGGGTTATGGAGGCGTTTAAATAGTTTGCAGTTCTTGCGCGTTTTGACGACTGCAGGAAACGTGTGCGTTTTAAAAGGTGTTGAAATCATGCTCACGTTCTAGACACGCCCTAGATCCAATGTGGAATTGTTTTCTGGTTAAACAGCAGCCCATCTTGCGACGCTGGTTCATCTTTCGGAGCAGTGACGAAGTTATTAACAACACGTGCTGCAGAAACAATGCTAGGAGGCCACATCTTTCAATCATGCTTGACAGAAAAGTCTTATCTCAATCTTTAGCATGCACAGAAGTAATCCAGGTAGCAAGACTGTATTAAGTACAAAATAAAGCACACTATGAATGACACGGGGTGGAGGTGCACGTTATAAATGATATTTAGCAGTTATAGCAATTGTTATTATCAAACATCATTTGTTCTGTAAAGCTATTGAGACATTGTAGCCTCTTTGTACTTCAGTGACTATTCTGAAGGTGGACAAACCTTTCTATGTCTTAGTGGTTCCCATGTCTTCTTCACTTACATAGCCAAAAGCTTGAGAGTCCATGTAGATTGATGCGAGCTAAAAATATGAGGTAGTATGAGCGCCTTTCGTGATGGCACTTTTTCATTTGATTTGTTATACTTCATACCATTTACACTGTAAAAGAAATTGCCTTTAGATGAATGCTGCGCACTGAACATGTATTCTAACATCTGTTGGGCACACACAAATCTTGGTAAAATACACATAGAGGAAGCCCTATAGCGTCTTTTAAAATTACTGAGAACGAGAACTAGGCACATTTCAAAAGGATAGAGGTAGCCTAACACAAAGTTACTGCAGTCACTAAAATAGGCTTCTTACACCTGAACATCTTTCTCTTATTTATACTGTTTTGGGAAGTAGGGAGTATCAAAATATCATTTTGTGAAGTCTGGGATTCCAAAGATCTTTGCAACAGTCCTAAGAAATGTATAGATTGATGGAAACTGACCATATGCTACATCATTTATAAGATATACAGGTAGGCAAACATTGAGGTAGGGTGGGTCTTTCAAGTATTCAGTAAGTGAGGTTTGTATTCAGTAGCATTAAACATAGGAACACAAACACCTTCTGAACACAGTAAATAGTGATGACAAACATGCAACATAAACAGTATAGACGAACAAGAAATACAATCAATGAATGGCATATTTATTAAAAGCACTGCAAATTTGTGGCAATGTCAATGCTAGCATTTTCCAGACACCACAGCAAGTCTGCTCTTCTCCTTTAGAATATAACATATCTCTTTATGACAACGCTCCCAAAGATACTGAATTTCATTACTGCATGTTTATTTGTGGTCCAGGAAAGGTAAAAAAATGAAAATATGTTATTCTACTCTCATGTTACACTATCTCCCTTCAATGTAGATAGCTCTCTTTTCTGAGAGAAGAAAAAAAAATGAACTACATCTTTACAAAAAAAAACAAAAAACTATGTCTGGTATTCTTTGTTGACGATTTATAGCCTTTATTATGCATTGCGCCATTGTTCTCTTTAACATTTAGAGCAACATTATTGAGCTGTGGGAACGTTAATCTACCAGAGTAAATGTCAGTAGTTAAAACTGTAAATGAGAACATAATATGTTTACAAGCCTTGAAACAAATTCAGAGTTGCTCAAAAGAAAAGAATAAATGAGCAGCGCTGATGTACATTAGGGAAGAAAACAAAAGAATACCAGTCAGTACACACACAAACACACACACACATCCTCCCTCATTTAACCACAAAGGTTAACACCTTTGTTAAAATTAGTAACACTTTATTGATTCTTTCGATACAAACTAAGCTTAAAATACACAAACATTACAAATTCTTAGGTTATATTTATACATTAAATGTATAATTTATGTACCACCTTTAAATTAAATTAATATACATTTATTTATTCATTATCTACAAATTAACCTGAAACTACACAAACATGTACATTTATAAACTTATACCTTAAATTTATAATTTATAATTTATTTAACACCTTCAAATTATTATAATTTGCCCACCTCCATAAAGAGTGTATTTAAATCAATAGCCACACTACTTTAAATCTAATTGGCCACTGTACTATGCACTTTGTTCCAACAAAAGATTTGATTTCAAATGTCATAACGGTTCTTTTAATTACTAATATTTTAAATAGTATACAATATATATTATAAAATAGTATAAGCAGTCGATGGAGAATACACAAGT
The DNA here is from genome assembly GCF_031143425.1 of Pleurodeles waltl. Lineage (NCBI taxonomy): Eukaryota > Metazoa > Chordata > Amphibia > Caudata > Salamandridae > Pleurodeles > Pleurodeles waltl. Next base: position 930,203,160 of record NC_090448.1, on the reverse strand, counting down.
TAAAATTGATGTAGTGTGGCTATCAAGTTAAATACACTGTGTTTGAGTATTAAATTAAAGATGTAAGTATACGTTTAAAAACGTGACTGTTTGTGTAGTTTAACTTTTGGTTGTAGATAAAGAATACATAAATGTATATCTGCTTGGGGGGAATGTTTAATAATCAGTGAATCCGCCAGTGTGGTGTAAGCACAGAAGGCAGAGTTGAGTGATGAGGATTGCTTTTTTCACCCCACTCACATCTTTTGTTTTTCAGAAAAACAATCCCATACCAGGAGTTTGGTAGAGAAAAGCCAAAAGAACAGTAGAGTCATTGTTTCTCTTCCTTTCCCAGGACTTTCATGTCTCATACAGTAGCCATTTGCCAGAGAAAGCCAGTGAGGGCCAGGTCACCCTAAACAGATTGGAGTGACTGCCACTGTGATCCAGTGGTCCTGTAGCAGATAATAGTCAACTTCTAAGAGACTCTGAAGATTAAATTACTATAAAGCCTCAGTTGTTAAACTCCAAAGTACTTCTCTCTCTCCTTTAAGTGGTTGTGCATTTAGCAGTATGGTCTTAGTTAGATGAACAAAGTTAAGATCAATGCTTAATTTGTTATGCTAAGTTACATAAACACCTTCATGAAGACCTTTTGAATATGAGCCATATGGTCCTGAAGGTGAAAAGGGCGGTACGGATCAACCAGTGTAGTCAGATAGGGGACAATGTAGCTTGAGGGGCATATCTACTAACCTTTAACACTGCACAGGGCAGCAAGCAAAGTTGCTGTGCTGTGTTGTGTGTAAGGGCAAGATCAGAAATGCACCATATTTACAAAGATATGGAGCATGTCTGCTTTCTTCTTGGGCTGGCACACTATGTCCTGCCTACTGCCAATACAGACGCACTTGCACCAAAGTGAAAGGGTACCTGCATAGCTGGCAGGATTGTATTTGTGAAAGACGGGAAACCTTCCTGCACAAAAACAATCTTGAAAGGCATTTTCCTCTTTCTGAGTGTGATGGGGAATGCATCACGCATAGAAAGAGGAAGTATCAAGGAGAAATAAAGATATTTCTCCTCATTACACCTCGTCCAAATAAAAGTTGAATGGGATTGGGAAGAACAAAGGTGGATCAACCAGCTATCCACACATCAGAAGAATGATATGACCACATTTTGGTCACTCAATACAGGGGAAAAGATGATTCAGCATCCAAACCAGCTAACCATGTTTCACCTCTAGTTTGGGTAGAGTATTTTTGATCTATGTGTTACGATTGTCTGGCAGAGATATAACAGACCCACTAAGGTCCTTATTTGCATAGATCAGGCAAACACTGCATTTACATGTGGTCTACAGGACATAAAGCTTGCCATTGGTGCTACAGCACAAGGAAAAGCCCTAAGTCCAGATGACATTCCTGAAGATATTTATCTTTCAGATGAAACAAAGTGGAGTGAGTATATTTTATTCTTGAGTAACGCCATAGGTAAAGGAGCACCAATCACAAAGCCTTGGAAAGGTGATGAGGTGCTATCCATTTACAAGAAAGGGGACTACAGCTTGCTTCTAGGTATAGACCAATAAGCTTGATTGATTCACTACAGAAGGTTTTTTGCTGGGTGGTTCTAGACAAAATCCATGCATGGGTCAATGAAGTGCAAAAACTCTCCCCTTTCCAAGCAGTCCTCAGGGGAAAAGTCAGCACCCTGGACCAGGTGTTTCATTTTTAACTATTATACTGGAAAACAGTGCTTATTGGGAAAAGTCACTTATATGTGGCCTTTGTCAACCTGAAGCCTGCTTTTGACCTTGTTTCCTGGCAAAAGCTGTGGCAAGTATTGCAACAGATGGGAATGCCCATTAATAGTACTTCTATTATTGGTCGTCTTCACAAGGATACTTATGCCAGTGTTCGTTGGGGGGTGCAGGGTCAACTCACGGACCCAATTGTAATCAGGAAGGGAGTTCAACAATGCTGTGCACTTGCACCTATTCTTTTCTCCCTATACCTGAATGAAGTGGTGGACTTTCTTGCGGCAGTTCCATCGGACGCACCGTTCCTGGCCAATGTGAAGGTACCCAACTTGTACCGCAAAGTTCCAAAGGGTTACATACTTTACTCTCACCATTTGAGGAGTTCTGCTCACTAACAGGGCTGCTGGTTAATGGAGCCAAGACAAAATATATGACTCTAAACCACAATAAATCAAACAGAGGGAAAATGTATCTGGGAGGTGAGGAGCTTGAAAGCTTTGAATTTCTGGGCATTAAACTGTTATCTGGTATGTCCTGGAATCAACACAATGACAAAAGCTTGAACAGATATCGGGCGCCATTTTCAAGGAGCATAACTTCTCATTTAGTAAACCCATTTCACCTTCCCTTCAAATTTATGACGCTTACGCAGCACACATACAAAGAGCAAATGCCCATGAATGATTGTTTATGTGCCGGAAGATGTCCCTTCCTGCACATAAACAATCATTCAAAAATTATGATTTGATACTTTTATGTGTGCTGCAGCACACATAGAAGTGCAGAATCGCCTTTGTAGACTGCTTATGTGCAGGAACAGACATCTACCTGCACATAAACAATCACACCCCTCAACGCAGGCACCATTGCACTATGGTGCAAGGATGCCTGCCTTGGTGCTGGCAGCTAAATTTAGCACTGGCACAAGGGGGAAACACAGGTGTGCACTGTATTTTTGTAAATACAGCACATCCCTGCATTTCAAATGTGATGCAGGGCAGCACTGCAAATTTTGTCACAGCGCAGCACTACGCCACTTTTTCTGAAAATCTGGGTTTTAGTTTCTCTTCTGCCCAGCACGCCATCACACCCACTAAATCTTCACATGGATAGGAGGCAGATTGTTGACAAGGTGGGGCTTAGACCAATACTGTATTGGAGATGACTTAGAATCCCTCCTTCTAGTTTGCTGTTGATAAAGATTTTCCATGCGGCCATCAGTAATTCCTGCTATGCTGTCTATGCGAGCGCACTTTGTGCTATTCCAACGTTACACTTTATTTGGTAGTCAATGTTAACTGTGTAAAGTTTATGTTGACAAGCTTGTTTGGGTCTTAATATCAACCATTTATGTACAGTTGCACAATCAGAATGTGTCCTAGCCCTCGCACTGGGAACTTTGCACTTTGTTGATTTTACCTGTTGTCCCATGCGAATGGCAATAACTACTTCCCTGTTCTGACTCTCGTGTTCATACCCATGGCTGTAGTGAATCAATTTGATTTAATTGTATGCTATATTATATGTGATTCATGACTACTTGCATCATCTGAAACACCTTAGGAGATTTTGGAAAGACAGAGGTGCTAATATTGACCCTGTGGATTGGTCTTTGAATATATTCTATCTGTATCAACTTAGTGTATGTCCACCTAACCCAAAATGTAATGAATGCTGAAATTCTAGTTATGTTTTTAGTCTTATATTTTATCCTCATATGCTGCAACCTAATGTTCATTTAGGTGCATAAAGATGCATCTAATCCATCCATGTCATGCTAAACCTGTGTTTATTTTATAAAGTATATTTTGTCTTATTTATGTTAGTATCTTAAGAATGTGTCCATCTGAAATAAACATAATTTTAATGAATAAAACCAGTCACTGGACTCCAAAGTATTTCCCTCTCTCCTTTAAGCGGTTGCGTATTTAGGAGTATGGTCTCTATTAGATGAATAAAGGAAAAATCCAATGCTGTATTTGTTACGCTAAGTTATGTAAAAACCTTCATGGAGACATTTTGGTTTTGAGCTGTATGGTTTTGAATGTGAAAAGAGTGATATGGCTATTCTAGTATAGTGAAATAGTGGTCAGTAACATTTGAGGAGCATATTTACTCATCTTTAACACAGCAGGACTTGAGTGGGAAAGTGAGTGCCTTTGGGAGGCCCAGAATCGTATAGGCAGGAAATCGGGACAGTTACATATCTAGCCCTTCGTCTACATCGGTCAGGACTGCATTTTAGAATTGCGCTAGTTCAGTACAGTCCCAAAGTATGTGGAGCGGAGTCCCACGTGACCCACAGTCACCATCAGTCCGGGCTATGTGAAGGATTACCTTTGCAGCAGGGAGGGCGTAAGATACGAATATGTAGTGATTTTGATGGCTGTCTCTAAACTAGCTCTATACTAGTGGTGTTGTGAGCTGTATGGTGGACCCTGTAGTGCACCTCGTTCCATTCCTTCGGGGATAACTATTGCCAATTTTGAGTTCCCAGTGTTTTTAACCTGGGGTTTTGAGTAGTAGGTGGGCATGCAAAAAGAATGTTAGATTGTTCTGTGAGCAGGAGTTTGTCATTGCCTTTAGTGACCATCCACTTCTCAAACAGTATCAGGGTGTGGCATGCCCCAGCTCGGATGGTGGAGTGCATGAGCCAGTGTCTAACCTGCTTGTAACACAGTTTTTCCATCTCCTGAACTGTGTATTCTCTCCTCAGATGGTCAAAGGGAATAGAGCTGTCCTCAATAAAAAATGGCTAATAGAGCGACATCCAGCTTTTTGCCAAAAATGGAATGTCACATGGTCAAGGCCAGGTGTGAAGTCTATAATGCCCGTTATAGACATTGGGGAGAAGAGATTGTCAATAGACCCTTATGCGTTACCACAGAGTGACAGACCTTTAACACTGATATCATAACCGGGGAGGAATATAGGCCCCAAGGCTTTGTGGCTGCCTCGTAAGCAGGATGTTCCACAGATGTGCACCCGTGATTGTGCGATCCATGAACAGCCAATGTTTCTCTGATTCCGCCTGTAACCATTTCGCCATGTAACGGAGTTGTGCCGCCGGTTAATAGTTTAGAAGGTTTTGGATTCCCAGTCCCCCCTCAGCTGGTGGTCTATAGCTCGTTTCAACTCACCCGTCTGTCTGCCCAAACAAAATGGTGTAAAGCCTTTTGTAATGAGTGGAGCAGCCCAACAGGAGGTTTGATTGGAAGGGTCCGAAAGAGAGAAAGGATTTGCAGGAGCTTGGTCATTTTTATGGTTGTCACTCAGTCAAGCCAAGAGAGACGGTATAGATGCTATTGTGCAAAGTCCTTGGTAACCTGTTTAAGGAGTGTCCTATAATTGAGGGTCACAAGCTGTATGCCTAGGTATGGAATGGATGAGATAGATGTCTTTGTCTATTTTGTGGGAAATCTGCAGGAGTGCTTCATTTCTGTATCGAGAAGGACTGTGAGGTTAACAACCAAAGACTTGTAGATATTTATCTGGAAGCCTGCTGCTTCTACCTCTTCTAAATATGCCGGAAGGGTGCAGAGAGGATGGTCAAGGGCTACTATGACATCATTTGCATTTAGACTGATGGTGTGACCTTCCCCTTTGAAGCAGATCCCTGTGATGTTAAGGCTATCACGTATTCTTTGAGCTAAGGGCTCCATATACAATACGAGCAGTAAAGGTGACAAGGGGCACCCTTGTCTCGTCCCCCTACAGATGAGGAATGGGGTTCATGTTTGGCCATTAACCAGGACTGCTGCCCTTGCGTGGCCGTAGTTATTCAACATCCAGGTGCGGAAACGTGCCCTAAAGCCAAAGCGGGGTTAGCATTGCGGCAAGGTAGGGCCAATTTTCATGATTAAATTCCTGCTCTGTGTCTATGTCCAAAAGCATAATATGTGGTTTGTAATTTTAATGTAGTTTGGGGCATTAAGACTTGTCTGTAAGGTGGAGCAGCCTCTTAGTATTATCACTACATTGACAGTGAGGGACAAAGTCTGCCTGGTCTGGAACTATCAGTCCTGGCATGAGCGGGTTCAGACGGGCAGCCAAGATGTTCGTGAAGAGCTTAGCATCCATGTTAAGGAGGGATTTCAAAATGTTTAGCACTTATTTTCCCCCGGAATGAGCTAGAAATCAAAATAACGACCCCTCCTGTCTTGGCTGCTGCAGAACAAAAACATTGTTGTGAAAAGGATCTGGATTGAAGACAGTGCGGTGTGTCACCTGGAAAAGACATATATCGGCCTTCGACAACTCCAAGTACAATAGGATGGCCAGCTCTTAACCGGGCTGTTTAGCACCTTTCACATTAAGAGTGAGGATCCACAATTTATCGTGTGGTGCAAGTAAACAATGTATCTGTGTTTGCAGGTTGAGTTTCTACAGGGTCCCCATAGTTTCCTTGTGGCTGACCTGCTGCTATGTTAACTCCAATTCGCAAGTTGTCCATAGTTAGGGTCTTCAATCTGCAGTGTGAGTATCCCCCAAAGAACATTCCAACTTAACAAGAACAAACAAACATAATGTCCACGGTAGGGCAAGAGCTCCAGATGTAGCATCTGGTGTCCCAGTGGTGCTTCAAGAGCAGACTTCCTTGGCAAGACTCATCTTTTTTATCTTCTCATTCTGGTCTGGTCAACCCCACCCTACCCCTGGAAGACCCCACCACCAATTCCAATCAGAGCAATCATTGGCCCTTCGGATACATCAGGCCAAGGGTAATTTGTCAGGATAGCCAGACATATAGGGGGTCATTCTGACTCCCGCCGGCCGCGGTAACCGCGGTGCCGGCGGGAGCCGCCAGAATACCGCTGCGCGGTCAGAAGACCGCCGCGGTTATTCTGTGTTTCCCGCTGGGCTGGCGGGCGACCGCCAGAAGGCCGCCCGCCAGCCCAGCGGGAAACCCCTTCCCACGAGGAAGCCGGCTCCGAATGGAGCCGGCGGAGTGGGAAGGGTGCGACGGGTGCAGTAGCACCCGTCGCGATTTTCAGTGTCTGCATGGCAGACACTGAAAATCTTTGTGGGGCCCTCTCACGGGGGCCCCTGCAGTGCCCATGCCATTGGCATGGGCACTGCAGGGGCCCCCAGAGGCCCCATGACACCCCTCACCGCCATCCTGTTCCTGGCGGTCAAAACCGCCAGGAACAGGATGGCGGTGAGGGGGTCGGAATCCCCATGGCGGCGCAGCAAGCTGCGCCGCCATGGAGGATTCCACAGGGCAGCGGAAAACCGGCGGGAGACCGCCGGTTTTCCGTCTCTGACCGCGGCCATACCACCGCGGTCAGAATGCCCTTGGGAGCACCGCCAGCCTGTTGGCGGTGCTCCCGCGGTCCCCGGTCAGAATGACCGCCATAGTGTCAAGGTCAGATGGCAGATTTCTGAGCATATTCAGGCTCTTCTGCCATCTGGATTGCTTCATGGCTTTCCGATTCTTGGGGCTAGATGAAGCAGCCATGTCTGTGTCTTTCTCAATCTCCAGCATTTCACGAGGGACACCCGCTCAGGGTGAAGTCTATCCGTTTTTGCAGTGTTAGTGCAGAAAGGTCCTGGTAAAGCATCAGACTATGACCTCTGAGCTGGAGTGGATGCTGCACTCTTGCTTTTCTCTGGCTTCTTCAGAGGAAAATCATGGATGCATACCAAGATGTCAGCCAGGCAGGAGTTCTCATAACAAGGGAGGCCTACTCTGTGCGAGCGATCCAGCTGAATGCTCATGTTGGAGGGAGATTCCAAAATCTGGGCAAACATGGCCTGTACATAGGATCCAACATCTCCTTCCTCTGCTGCGGTCGTGGATCCTGCTATGCGGATGTTGTAACATCTTGATCTGTTTCCGAAGTCTTCCACATGGGCTATTCATTGTTCCTTGAGGTGGATGACTTCTTGTTGGAGCTGTGATTTCCTCATCCTGGCTTGTCTCCTGGTTCTCCAGAGTAGACACTTTGGGCCTCATTCTGACTTTGGCGGGCGGCGGAGGCCGCCCGCTAAAGTACCGCCGTCAGAATACCGCTGCGCGGTCAAAAGACCGCCGCGGTAATTCTGAGTTTCCCGCTGGGCTGGCGGGCGACCGCCAGAAGGCCGCCCGCCAGCCCAGCGGGAAACCCCCTTCCACGAGGATGCCGGCTCCGAATGGAGCCGGCGGAGTGGAAAGGGTGCGACGGGTGCAGTTGCACCCGTCGCGATTTTCAGTGTCTGCTATGCAGACACTAAAAATCTTGGTGGGGCCCTGTTAGGGGGCCCCTGCAGTGCCCATGCCATAGGCATGGGCACTGCAGGGGCCCCCAGGGGCCCCATGACACCCGTTACCGCCAACCAGGTTCAGGCTGGCGGTAAGGGGGTCGGAATCCCCATGGCGGCGCTGCCTGCAGCTCCGCCATGGAGGATTCCTCAGGCCAGGGGATAACCGGCGGGAAACCGCCGGTTTCCCTTTTCTGAACGCGGCTTTACCGCTGCGGTCAGAATAGGCCTGGATGCTCCGCCAGCCTGTTGGCCGCCAGGGTCGTAATGTCTCTGAGCTCAGCTACATCTTTAATTACTGCTTTCAGGTGTTGGGAGCGATCCTTCTTGACAGTCTGGAGGTCATCACTAAAAGAAGCAAGCAGTGCCTCTAAGAAGGAGCGAGTCATGTGGACCTCGTTCTCCTCACCCTTCAACTGTCATGCGGGGGAAGGTCGGCCACCAGCTGAACCTCCTGTTGGTTTTAACAGCATTTCTTTGGGGTTTGGTCCTTTTTACTACGGGCGGTTTCCATGCTCGGTCACTGCTGAGGGGTCCCAGTTACAGCTAAGAGGGCAGGTCAGAGTGGTCCCTGCTGGCCCTGCTGTCTGCTGGTTAGGGCAGTGTGGATTTGGGGTGAAACACAGTTACTGGGTTTTACCCTCTATCCGGGTGTGGTGGCATGCTGTGTCCTGTATCTGCCAATCTCAGTGCTACAGGGAGCAAGACCCACCAGACAGGGTGTTGCAGGTAAGGGGGGTGGCTGGTCTTGGGGCATGTAAGGAAGTAGATGTTTTTAGGGCACTGGGTAGTGCAGAGGAGCCACGCAGCACAGCCACCTCCCACGTACTTCGTACTTCAAAGCTAGCAGCATCACAGGTGCGGGTGATCAGGGACAAGGGAGACACTGTTGCTGAGGCCTACCTCCTATGTGTGCATGGAACTCAGCTGGAGGACAGGTTCTCAGCCTCTCAAGGCCCCCCGGCCTGCTGTGTGGTCGCTACACCTCTAGGCCAGAAGTGATAGACCACGCCTGCAGGCACCATCGGACAAGCTAAGAGTCAGGTGAGGGAGAGTTCTTCTTCCCGGGCCACCAAGAATCAGGGCTGCCACCTTGGGCCCATCAAATGTGCTACTCCTACTCAGATGAGTTAGACAGAGAGGATAGCCAGGTCCAAGCTCCTCCGCTCTCACGCAGCATCCATCTTAGATTTGTGGGAGGCGGTGCCATGGCTGTTCTGCTCTGTTGCTTCCTGCGCTTCTGTACTTCAGCTCCCAGTCTCTTCTCCTGTGGCAGGTACTGAGGCTACTTGGGAATGATTCTGGTCCATTAACGGCTTGTGCAAAGGGGGGGACCACCTGGCTCTGCCGGTGATGGGGGCAGAGGGACCCGAGAACAAGTCCTATGTGCCTGCCATCTTGGCCACACCCCCAGCACTTATTCTTTGAAGAACAAACAGCTCCTCACACAATGGAGCACGGGCCTTTACTTTGGCACTGTCAGCCAAAGTGCATCAGCGCAAAGGAAGAGAAAACAATCACTGTATCATAATAGGTATTGCACTTTTTTTCTCTTTCCTTTTGACGCAAAGCAGTGTCTCTCTTTTTTGTAGATCTTGGACATAGTTATCTCTCAGATCCTTCACATCAGCATCTTGAGCCCCAGTCCACCCTGCCCTTCAGGATGCTTTGGTACAGTAGGAACAGTTTCCCAATGCAGCAAAGGGCCACAGAAGATGATTATCTTTTTGTAATTCATGGGATGTTGACATCAGAAAGCCTAAAAAAATAGAGAAACTGTATGTTGGGATACGTACCAAGTTAACACATCACTGCTATAAATTTGTCACTCAAATTTGATGGGAACGTAGGTGTTATTCTTTTAGAATGACTAGTAAAATCATTAGAACTGAAGAAATACATGCCCTGAGAATAGGTATCTGAATTCCTGCTATGGGTGTTTTCCCTCTCTTTTTGGACAGGGAGACAATGGATGCTAGTGATCTTTCTGTCTACCTTGATCCACTGTTACTCAAGCCTTCGGCTATCTGCCTGCTCACACACTAGCCAGGTCCTGGGCTGAAAAATATCGATGGTAGTGGAGAAGGGGCAGGTGTAGCACTGTTACACTACTTAATGTAAGTAAAACGTTGGATTCAAAGTAACTTGCCTTTTCAAAATAGGAGTAACATTGGCTGGATCCTTATGATAGCCCACACATCTCCCTTTTCTAGGTAACCACTGCAGTTGTGGGAGAGTACTGTCGGGGTGTTGCAAAAAAAGAAAGAAAAAAAAGCCTTAGTTTTTTTTCCTCACTTAGATTGGTACTAGAACAGGGAACAAGCCTTGAAATCACACCCTTCTACTGTAAGCAGTTGTGAGATAAATGATATTACTGAAATATTCAGCAGAGAACCCAAGAAGACTTTGGAATAAGAAAGTTCTGAAGAATGCCAAATTATTCTGTCAATAGGGGCTTCTGAGGAGTTGAAGGATGAACCAGAGTTGGAGTCTGGAGGTTGCTAGTTAGGTTATTTTACATGAGCATATTCACCCAATGCTGTGAAAGAAGAAAAAAAAAATAATTGAACAGCGCTGTGACTGGGTGGTTGAGAACTAGAAAGCCAGGAAAATTGAGCTATGGCGGGGGATCATTGACAGGGTCAACTCAGTGGGCACCCATCCACGCACAAGGGGGAATGCGCCTTCCATGGCATCACGTCACCAGATTGCCATCAACAAAACTGAGAGTGGGCCCCCACATCCTCCCCCTGAATACACATCGTGGGAGGAGAAGGTCTTGGGCATCTTGCATCCTGAGGGCCTGACTGGAATAATTGAAGGACTCGACCCTGGTAAGTGAACACCACTCCCCAGGAACCAACTACTCCTGTCCAGCATGCGTCCCCATCTCCCATTACTCCCTAATCCACTCCATCTCACACTTCTGCAACCCCCAATCACCCCATGCCCCTTCCCTGCGTGCCGCACCACCCCACTGCCACTATCCCCACACAGTCCCTCCCTAATGCATGGATACCAATCTCACTGCCAAGCACCACAACTCCCACAATGCATCACTCCCAACACATCAAAGATCACAGTCCCACTTGACAGTGTAACACCTGCACGGAAAACCATAGCAAATGCCACATCAACTGGATGGTTCCACTGCGTTCCGACCTGTGGCAATGACAGCAATGCTATCCACTATCCTCAACTCTCAGTGGAAAATGGAAACAATGGCAAAATCCGTCACCCACAAGCAATGTCTGCAGTGCTGCATCTGTCATTGCCATCACTGGGAAAAAGTCAAGCTACTCCATGCATCAGACAATGATACGGACAAGTACATCTCCACAATGTAACTCTCTTCCTTTACATACACAGGTCTCGCTGCCATGGCAGCGGATGCCAGAGACAGACAGCCCTCCCTAGGATGAGGGCCCCAGTGGATGTCTGGATATTGATGACTTGCCTGGCCCATCTGAGACAACTGGTGAGTCCACCAACACCAGGCCCACCCTGGACACATCGAAGTCCCCCACCCAAGTGGCTACTACAGCATAGCCAACCCTTCATCCCCAAACCTCTGTCCCAAGGACAGTTCAATCAGCAGTGTGTCCCACAGTACAGGGACCAGAGTCAAGGTCACACACCCAAGACAATGAAGGTCCTGGTGCATCTGTGAGTGGACACACTGTGTCAGGGGGACATGCACTGGGGGCCAGGGGAAGTTGGAGGGCACCTGTGGCTCAAGGGATGGGCAGGGATGTCCCCCCCCCACACCAAATGTCTGGCCAGGAGGTGATCTCCCAAGTCCTGGAAGCATACCGCTTTTCACAGAACACTATTGACCAGATCCTTACAACCGTGCAGGAGAACCAGAGGCTACAGAGGGAATACCACCAAGAGGCCATGCAGCAGTGGCAGACCGTCAATGTCACCATGGCTCTATTGCAGGGATGCTCAAGGAACTGACCACCATCCTGCGTGCGTCTTCCACCCACCAGCAGGTCCCTTCCACTAGCCACATTCAAACAGAGCCTTCGACTTCTGCGGCAGCTAGTGAAATGGAGACCCTGGCAGAGTACCCACAGGCCACCAGCACCCCTCCCCCTGTAGCTGAGGAACCCCCATGCAAGCGAGGACATCCATCCAGACATCCATCAGGACCTGATGCCAAGAGCAAGACCACCTCCAGGAAGTGACCCTCTCCTGAACATTCTCCCTTGTCTGCCACTGGCACAACCTGTTGACTGTCTGCTGTCAGGTGTCTATTTTCCCATGGCCCCTTGGATACTAGACCTGGACTACCTACAGCTGGGACAACTACTCTGATGATTTCACCCAACATGACCCCAGTCATCACCCATTACACTTGTGAATCACATTAAACACCTTTGAGCACAGCTACTCCCTAAGTCTCTTTATTGTAATAAGTAAGATTTTCTGTTGTAAAACATTCTATTACAGTCAACCCATTGCCCTGCAAAGGTCGGTGGAAATATGCAGCAAGGATGATGGCGGTGCTCCCAAGGGCATTCTGACCGTGGCGGTATGGCCGCGGTCAGAGACGGAAAACCGGCGGTCTCCCGCCGGTTTTCCGCTGCCCTGTGGAATCCTCCATGGCGGCGCAGCTTGCTGCGCCGCCATGGGGATTCCGACCCCCTCACCGCCATCCTGTTCCTGGCGGTTTTGACCGCCAGGAACAGGATGGCGGTGAGGGGTGTCGTGGGGCCCCCGTAAGAGGGCCCCACAAAGATTTTCAGTGTCTGCCATGCAGACACTGAAAATCGCGACGGGTGCTACTGCACCCGTCGCACCCTTCCCACTCCGCCGGCTCCATTCGGAGCCGGCTTCCTCGTGGGAAGGGGTTTCCCGCTGGGCTGGCGGGCGGCCTTCTGGCGGTCGCCCGCCAGCCCAGCGGGAAACACAGAATAACCGCGGCGGTCTTCTGACCGCGCAGCGGTATTCTGGCAGCTCCCGCCGGCACCGCGGTTACCGCGGCCGGCGGGACTCAGAATGACCCCCATATTCTGGATACATGTGTCAAGGGAGCCAACAGGCAAGGCAGAAACGAGAGTTGCACCACATGAATGCCTTGCAATTAGGTCAAGACAGAGACAACTATCACAATAGGAGTCAATGTTGGCCACTCAACACACATGCAGTACAATGTCACAATCCCTAGTGTGATTTGGCAGGTGGAATCTCAAACCATATGCACATGCCAGATCCACATTTCCTAGGCATCCATACCCAATGGTCCTTTCCTCACAGCTGACGAAACTAAACAAAAGGCATGTTCCACAGTTAGTGACAGTTAGGTTACACATTCTCCCATTGTGGACTGTCAGGATAAGTAGCAGTACTGATGACACTACTATATTTGGCACTACAATTGCAGTTGACATAGAATTACAGGGAACATAGAACACAGACAATAAATTGCATAAGTGATGCAACACAACAGCAGAGTGAAAATAGCAAGGACATTTGAACAGTAACACCTCCTCTGATGGGCAAAATGCTCCCCCAACCCACCCAGAGGGAGAGATGCACTCAACACCTCCACTGATGACAGACACCAGGAGGAACTAGGTCACAAGTAGACAGAACTACAGGTCACATACAAAACAGTTGACACATACCTGTTTCTCATGGGAAGGATTGTTGAATTAACTCTGCTCCAGAGTGAGCTGCATCCTCAACATCTTCTTCCTCATCACTCCCTATGTCCCCTTCATCAGCCACTGGTTCAGCTGCTACTGCCTCTACATCCATCAATGGGATGTGACTTCTCAGGGCCAGATTGGGAAGCATGCTACAGGCAACAACAATCTTGCAGATTTTAAGTGGTTAGTAGATGCACAACGACTATGGGTATCAGCCACACTGGCAGGATTGGTTTCAAAGATGTGTGCCCATACCATGCAGACAGTAACTTATGAGGGCATTTACTTCCAATTTGGGACTTGTGTGGTCACCATCAACACAGTTTAAGAGTCCAGCTCCCACCATCAGCATCAGTACACCTGAGGTGTTAGGGTATTGCCATCAGTATCAGCCTACCCCTGTGAAAGAGGTAATTAGTGAGTCCTCAATCAGCTGCCTTATACTCTATGTGTAGGTAGGCACAGTGGATCCAGATATCACTGTGATATTTGTCAATGGATAATTAGGCATGTACCTAGCCATGCTGGGTTCTGTTGGTTAAGAAGTACAGGATTTGTCTCCATAAATAACCATGAGAATGTGCCGAGCACTGGGCAAGTGTGACTAGTATGACCCTCGTAAAGTACATGAGTGCTATTGTTTCACTATTAGCAGTTTACATCAGCATTTCTGTAGTTTCCCCCATGATGTCCTACTGTTGTAGCATGTATAGGTTAGGGCATGGCCTGACATGGCATAGCAGCAGATAATTATGTTGTTACTCGGTGTGAATGTTGTGTTGGTATTGACCCATTGCACCCTGTCTTTCTCTGCCACCCTTCCTCCCTCTCCTCCTCTGTCTTTGTGTGCATCAGCATCATCAGGGGAAGGAGAAGGGGCACTGGTGAGTGGGGAAGCTACAGCCCATGGGAACCAGGAGGCTGACACCAGCGGAGCCGTGAGGACCAGTGTGATGGAGGGCGAGGGGAGTGCCAGGAGGAGACAGGATCGATGACAACAGTTTCAGATTCCTCCTCCAATGGATACTCCCTGCCAGTGGCGGACCCCTCTGGGATCATCCCAGCAACATCCTTGTTTGCCACCCCCCTTATCAGTACTACCCTCCCTGTAGCTCCCCAACCAGTTGCCTGTGCATGCTCACCCCCCGAGGGTGGGCGTCTCCTTCACCGCAGGCACCTCTGCCCCTGCCCCAGTCAGCCCTGCTGCCCTCAATGAGGAGGCTATTGACTGCCTGAGGTCCATCTCTGTGAGGCAGTCAACCATTATGAATGCCATCCAGGGACTGGCATCACAGATGCAGCATTCCAGTGCCTACCTCGAAGGCATTCCCGGTGCTCTGGCTGACCTGCAGAGATCCTTTTAGGACCTGGTCTCCTCATTGATGACAGACAGTGTCCCTTCTTCTTCCGTCCCTCCTCAAACTACCTGTTCCCAATCCCACAGCCCTCTCCCCTCACCCATCCAAGGCACACTTTCATACCAACATGCATCCACATCAAACAGACAAAGTTCGCAAGGACAAACACAAGCACCACAAAAGACACCATCGCCATGCGCACACACACAACAGACACATGAAGACACAACAGCATTCAATCCCTACATGGACTGCCCCACAACCTCCCCCTCACAGACACCACACCACTCGCTCCAGTAGTCACCACATCATCACTCCCAAATCCTGCCACAAGTACACTCATTCCCACCGTCACCACAATAGCAGACCCCCCTACATGCACCCCATACATCACTTGCGCACTCAGCACAACTATCAACACCCCCACATGCAACACATCCACCCTGCCTGCAGACACCCCCAGAACATTCATTCACACATCTACCCTGCCATCTCCCTGCATCTATTCCCCCTCCTTCCACTATACCTAAACGCCCACACTCACCCACCGAATAGTCACACAGCACACACGTGGTATCCACACTCACACCTGCAATCAAGGCACCTCACTGTACACACCTCACAACCGCTACCTTGCCCTCTACCCCGAAATGTTTATCCCATGACCAGCCTTGTGCCCCTAAGAAACATTTCCTTCAAGAATTCTCCCTGTTCCCTCCCACTGTCCCAGTTCCTGTTCCCCCCAACCACTGTGTTACCCTCCCCAAAACTCTGCCTTCTACCTCCTAGTCCTCGCATGGTCCCCCTGGAACAAGCCATGCCCCTCCCGCACCTAAGACTTCTACCCCCACAAAGGCCAAGGTTACCCATCCCAAATGCAGGCCCAAGCCCCCTCCCCCAAAATCTGATTCCAAACCTAAACCCCCCAACCCAAACCAAAGGACCCCCCTCCAAGCCAACACTTAAGGACCTCCCTCAAAACCCAAACCCCAGCCTCAGAACCCCCTCACCCCTGAGTTGCCTGCATGCCCCACTGATGCCCTGCCATGTGGAGGCCACTTTGCAGTCAGGAGTTAAGTTGGGGTCATGGACATTGCCTGTGTGCCTGGGGCACACAATACAGTTGGACTGGCCAGTAGGCCTATATTGTATATAGTTATTTATTATTTGCCTAAATTTATATTCTGCGTCAGAGACCCATTGTTGTTGAGAGTAACAAACTTGCCCTGGCTTTCCTTCCACATGTATGTGTTGCATATGTGCGATTTGTTGTGTGTGGTTTGTGTGTGAGTCTATGTATGTGTATGTGTGTTGCTACGGGTGCTTGTTTGCACATGTGTGGCTTTCGTTAACCGTGCCGGGTGTGTGTGTTGTGTGTGAGTGTGTACTAATGGTCTTTCCTCCAGTGTGTGCTACGCAGGTGTATTACGGTTGGTGTCTTCATTGCCATCGCTGATTCTGGAGTTCTATGGCCAGCAGGAACATTGAGAAGACTTCCAGTCTGGGTTCCATGGCGGCTGTGGACATGCCTGTGTTCCTGAAGGTGAGTGTCCCTTTTTATGTTGTTCATTTTCCTCAGGCTTTTCGTGGCAGGGCAACCGTGGTGGAAATCCTGGTAGTGTGCGACCTCGTAATATGGTCAGTGGAAACATGCTTCCTGCCACCCTGGAGATGCCTACTGCCGGCCTCAGCATCTCGTCCACACTGGAGGGACTGGAGGTGACTTGGTTGTGTTCTGGTCGGAACACCACCATGGTCATATTATGGTGGTCTGCTCTGCCGGGCCTGCAGCGGTGTGGCTGCCACCTCCACCGCGGTGGTGCTCAGACTGCCAAACTCCTAATGACTGCAAGTGTTTCATCAGTTTTGCAAACTTTGACCACTAATTTATTAGTGGGTTTGCTAATGTATCCAGTAAAATGACGTATTTTGAAGAAAGACAATCTAAAGAAATTAATTCATTGGTACATCAAAGCCAAACATGATTTTTTCCATTACTTTGAAGCAATTGTGGCAAATACAGCAACATTACATCATCTAGATTCACAGCTAACACAGATGCTTCAGAAAAGATAATCAGAGCTTTTCTCATACAACAAGATGTGAACACCCTATTCATCATATGCTTTGTCTGGCTGTGAGAGAAAGAGAGAAATCATTTTGTCCTAGAAAGAATTGTAGAGGATGAAGAAGGGATATACAGAGTGAAGGCATCCTTTTATGGAACCTGTGGAGGTTCTGAGATTTTAACAATTCATCACAGCTTAACAATTATTCATAATATGCAGTGTAGAAATGGTCATCACACAAGGTGATCATTTCTTTTTGCACTTTATAATTTTGCTTCCCATATTTCTGTTTCAAAGAATCTACATGGTTGTATCCCATTGTTACTAAGATGTTCCTGCAATCTAGGCGCAGTCTGTCATTTTGTCATTGTTTCCCTGCATGCAAGGATATTGCACAAGAGCCTTAATCTCCTTATGTAATTCCATTAGTAAAAAATAAATGGAAGAAAGTCATAAAATAGCCGATTGTCTGTAATATTTCAAATGCAAGACGAAATTGGCTGCATAGGTACTCTGAAAAATCTTTCCTTTATTTTTTGCTTCCAATAATATCTAGGGACTATTTTTGCTGTCCTTTCTTCATAACTCATAGATCAATCCTTCCATTCTTAATCTACCTTCAACCTCCTACGTAAAAAATACTTCCTGTGTTCTCCGTTTCTCAACTGAAAACATACAAATAAGAACCTTATTTCTGAGCACTTCGAAGGTCTTCTAGTCATGATCCAGGATGAACTGAAGCAAGATATGCTTGAGAAAGTTGTGAATCTTGCCTCTTTTAAGGCATCTCTTGTTCTTAGATGCCTGGAAAGTTTATCCCTTATACCTTTACTAAACAATCTAAGGAATGCGCTTCTTCTGTCTTTCCCCTGTATCAGCCTGTTGCATTTTCCACTGGTGTCCTGATAAATCTAGAGCTCCAGAACTGGGTTTGCTGTTGTTCCCAGTAGATGCGTGTTTGTGTGAGCCCATGGGCAAGATTTGCTCCCATGAGTTCAAGCTCTCCGAGTCCACACTCTAAATCAAGAACCTGATCACTTTAAGCATCTGAAGCTCTGCCACAGGTGCCTGGGCTTATCCTTTCTAGTGTGGAAGATGCGGATTAATTTCTCCTTTCTTTTTGTCTCTCATGTTCCAGTGCTACTCAAGTCTTCCCAGATGCTCCTTTTCTTACACTAGTTGGGTCTTGGACTGAAAGGGAGTTACAACAGTGCAAAAAGGTCAAAGGCAATATTATATAAAATACAGAAACCTTTACTTGTACTAATAGTAACTTGCAATGGTCCCTCCATAATCATCAGGCTTTTCTGGCCATATAAAGGTGGCCAGGTTGCCTTCCATGTCTTCCCAATCCAACATGAACCCTGACGCTGTCTCCTGTTATCTACATCCTAATGTAAGATAGAGATCTTAGCTCCAATGATATTGCATACTGTTCTAACAGCTTTTAAAGCAGCAGTTCATGGCAATAAGTGTTTTGCAATGATTTGAGAGTGTTTTTGCAAAGTTCATTGTTCCCTTAGTCTTCATGTTTTTCCTGTTATTCTTCTGGCAGTTTGTCAGAACTACATTTCTGCTGGATCCTGATCCTAAGGGGTAAGGATTTTCATTCTCTCTCTTGTAGTCAATTCGATGCTTGCCTTTTTCTTAATCTTATATTCACCTCAACCTGTTGAAAAATCTCCTCCATCCTTGTCAAGGAGGACTTCTATCCCCTTTGGGGGGTTTCCTCCTATTACGACACTTCTATGGTGATGCCTCTTATCTTTCCTGTGGCTTAGGTCTAAACTGTGGCATCAGGACTACAGGAAGAAGTGGCCCTTTCCACTGGCAAAATCCAAAGGAGAAAGAAAGATAGTTGTTAATACCAGCTCTTGGCAGTGGTTGACAAAGAGGAATGTTTGGAACACCATAAAAGAGTATTCTGGTTTTAGAATATTAAGGAGAAATGGAAACTGATAATTGACAATTATGCCAAAATTATATAAATCACTATAGTGCTGTCACAGCAAACAGGCCATGCATGAACCAAATAATAATAGACTCATTGCCACAATATAAGTGGAACTACAACTGGAAATCATCCAGGGATTAATTTGAGAGAAAATAAATGTCTCTTTTGATCTCACACCAAACATTATTAAAAAAAGTAGATTCTGCAGAAAGAAGAGAAATGAGGCAGTAGCTAGAAAGTCAACCATTTCAATAGTATTTTATTTAGAAGTGCCATAATTACTATTGCTTAAACACATCTCAGAAAATAACCAGTTTTAACAAAAGATTGAGAACATAAAAACACTCCGCAAGACAAATAGAAGCAATTTATTTTACCAGAAGTATTGGGCAATGGTGTAGGGATGGACTGGTCTTTAGGCTTTTAATAAGGCTCAGTAAATGTTCTTTACTAGATGGTTTTTAAAATAATTAAAATAATGTTTGATGCCTATGAGTGTGTAGGAATGCCCAGTAGAAAACGTACCTTCATTGTAGAGCTAGCTCATGCTGCAGCTTCAAATTACACCACTTAAACTTCCTTAGAACATTTGAAGTCTCACAGTCCCTTGAATCCTCTTTTCTTTCATCTGTAAAAATGTATTAACAAAATATTTTAAATTAAATGAATGCCTTTTTGTTTTGAACTATTTGTGCCCACACAACCAGATTTTTTATGTGTTCTCACACCTCTCAGGAATAACTTCTAGCACTAACACTTACCACCCCAATGGTGAATGATCACTTTTTGATATTTTGTTAGGTCATAAGTTATTGAGGTAAAAACAGTTTATAATTCTCTACATTAATGGCTTAGAGAGTGCCTTGGATTTAACAAAGATACTGGCACAATGTGTGAAGTACAGAGACAATTTGAGCATCAATTTTAATCAATGTGGCCAGACTGGAGGCTTAACCTGTTCCATGCCTTGGACGGCTGGGACCCACCCGATGCCACGGTGCTCATGAGCCAATCGGCTCATTTCACTTCCGGTTTCAGTGAAATAACGTCAGCACATCACACATGCTGATCGTCATTTTACTGAAACAAAAGAAACATCCTCGAAAGATAAGGAAGCTTTTCCCCAACACCTGAGGCTGGTTCTTTGAGAATGGAATCCTTTTGGTGCCCTCACCAGAGAGATTTCCAGTGCCATCTGCACGGACAGCCGAGAGTTGCCTGATGCACACGAGCACCGTGGCATTGGTCCGCTCCCAGAAGGATTCCCTTCTCAAAGAAACAGCCTCAGGTGTAGTCGGAAATGAAGTGGACAAAGTGGGCTATTTTCAGAGTGGTGACTACTCTTAATGCTATGTAGTTAATTGTGTTTGGTAGATGCCTTCAATAAACTGCTCCATGTTCTATATTGACAAATAGTTTTGACAAAGCCAATTGTCTTTGTAAGAACACTGTTTCCTATTTATTCATTCAATTATATATTAATCTTAATTTTGACATTATTACTTTGATCATAACCCAGTGCACAGGTTGGTACAGTGCTAGTCAAAGCGAGTACAGTGATGCGAAGAGACAGTGGAGGTAAAATCATTTACATGCAAACCACAGTAAAGTAATATGGCTGGTTGAGACTTTCTATACATGCTTAGGGATGGAGGTGATGGATACAATTAATGTAAACACTTTACATGCTGTTTGAGATCCCTTTTGAAGGCAGAGATAAAGGGGTCTATCTAATGCTTCTCCTGTCTAAAGAGTGAACATTCAAAAACCATAGAGTCTGAGAGTACAGTTTTTGTAACCTGAAAGTGGAAACATTAAGTAGGGCTTAGCTTCATAAGATTATGTTTCTGTAGCTCTTAGGTTCTTGTGTCAGGAATTTAGTTTATTCTGTTGGATCACCCTGCAGGTAGTTCATGAATTTTTATATACCTAGCGCTGTTTCAGGGGAAGCCATCCTGGTGATCTAAGGACAGGTGTGGCACAATGAAAACTTCTTTTTGTTTGAGATCAGGGAAACTGCTAAGTGGAGGCAGCTTTGAAGTGAGCTAAGTGAGCAGGTTGGTCATTAAACAATAACGATATTCTATATGTGATATTACTAATGGCTGCACAGCCAGGTTAAGTACTTGCTTTGGAAGCAAAGGGGTGTGTTGGTGAGAATGTTGTTTTTTTGGCCATATCTTTGATGTGGTAATCAAGGTTTAGTAATTTGTTCAGTCTAAAATCAAATAATTTTCCTGAGGTGATCTTTTTTGGTAAAAAGCTAAAATGAAATGTGATTGTGGAGGAGAAGGGCAATAGCCTGTAATTAAAAACATCACAAGTAGCCCCAAAAACACATTGCCAAGTAAAGGGGTGGAAATGAAGCCTTGGTAGGAGGGAAGGGGCGGGAGAGGGTTCATTTATATAGGCATTAAAAAGCCTTTTCTTTAAAATGGCACTTCAAATAATATACTCAAATTGATGATTGCATAAACTTGGCTACGGCCTCGTTGATTAACACCGAAATACTCTGACCACGCAAGTTCAAACTGCTGGCTAGGATTTCACAAAATCCTTCTTTGTAATTTGGTTAAAAATGTCGAAAATATCAGGACCTAGAACTTAGCGAATTTCTACACTAGTGGAAAACCAAGCAATACTGATTACTTCAAAAGCTAATTTGCATGTGACCTTGCACATGTTCTGTAAAACCACTGGTACTGTTAAGGTCACTAACCACGTTGAGTACAACACTTTAGTGTAGTGGTATCCAACCTTTTGAATAATAGGAGGTACTTTTGTTCAGTGAACTTCATATTATTAGTGCTGTAATATTGACCACAGATCAGTAGCAGGCAGCTAATCAGACAAATTACATTAGAGACTACCACATGCAAGATCACCAGCAGTGATCACCTTAGGCGTTGTTTCAGGCAGTAATATTAAAAAGTCTATGTTAGTGTGGAATGCCTGTACATGTGTAATGCTTAGTCATACCTGTAGTGCTGCTAGCACTAAGGTAATACCCTTAGTAGTGAACCTCCCCAAGGGTGAATGATTTATACTTCAAATATCAGCTTTAAATATATTTTGGTAATTCAACCTTTCCTTCACAAAATGATCTCAGTTTATGAGTTCTGAACGGATAAAAATTTTCGTCTCAAGTGCACACTTTTTAATCGTGGTATAGATATAGTGTCAACCAAAAATAACTCCTACTTTAGTTGGCTTTGCTGCGAATAGGAGAGTTACTGCAGGTAGCTGGAGAGCTACCAGTAGCTCACGAGCGACTCGTTTAAGATGCCTACTTTCCTGGAAAAAATACCATGTGGTGGATTCCCACTCCCAATCCATACCGAGCAAGAAGACATAAAGGAAGGTTGGAAGACAAAAGTAAGCTGGTAGAAAATAACAACAGTTGTGCATTCACAGTCTTAGGGCTTCAGTATGACTTCGGCAGACGGAAGTTCCGGAGGGGAGGTTGCCGGCAGTGTGGCCCTGAAGGGCCCATTGCGAGTTTCCTGCTGGGTCAGTGTGTGCAACCTCAGGTTTCACCCGATGGCTGTAGTGCATAGGGTGCATCAGCATCTGTCACAATGTTCACTGTCTGTAGAGCAGACAGTGAACATTGCAAAGGTGCTGGCCAGAGGGGCCCTGCACTTCCCATGCCAAATGGGCAGTGCAGGAGTCCCCGGGGGGGCCCCTGCACTCCGTTGCCTTCTGCCTTTTCATGGCAGAGAAGGGGGTTGCAGATTAGGACCGCCGGAATGACTAATCCTGGCGGACGACCTTGGCAGGACTGCCACGGTCATAATGTGGCAGTCAGACTGCCGCATTGGCAGCTGTCTGACAGCCACCGTGAGTCTGGCAGTCTGTAGACCACAAGACTCGTAATGATGCCCTTAGACTTTTCGAAATCACCGATAAATATAGCAATTAATACGATTTCGAGCATGGAAGCCACGGACCATGCTTATTCAATATGTTCAAATATTGTGAAGGTGCGCACCAGAAACGTCTGAAAGCATAATAAAGTCAGGGAGCAGGCTAAACTTACAGGACTGTATTTTCACACCGTATTGCCAAAAGCAGCAGCATTCTTTCACACCTGCGCAAAATGTCTGAAAGTCAGGCACATACGTTTCTTATTTATAACTCTTCTCAGTTAAGAACTCTTGCTCTTGTTTTGGTTTATTAGTGGTAAAATGTGACAAGAAAATTGAGTAGAAAGGGAGGCGGTAGAGGAAGCAATGACTGTTAACAAAGTCCTTGATCATAGCAAAATGTCAACTACTTTTAATTGGTAGCCAAATCGTTTTTTTCTTACTTTCTTTACAAGCGGCATTTCTCTAAACCCTTTCATGGAAAGTGCTTACTACCCAACTGCAGACTGGTATGTGATTAATTATATTTTGAAAAGTGAATGAGGATTGTGTAGAATATAACAATATACACAGGCGTTTTATAAAAACAAGGGCAAGACAATGTTTGTATTTAGATTTTGGCGTTTTAAAGTAACGGACTATGAACACATACACTTTTTGTAAGGCTGTATGTGAAACAAATCAATGTATGCTTCCTGATACATTCGAAATCCTGTTTTCACGTGGGAAATAATGGATGGAAATGCAAACACTATTACCGCTCTGTGACGTCTCGAATATCAAAACTTTTAATGCAAGGAACACGGTCATTTTAACAAATAATTCAATGTCTTTATCACCACTTCAAGACGCCCTTGAAAGCGCCACTCATTGGTCCTTAATTGCTTTGTTATTGACTTCAACATAGATTTTAATAGAACTACCCTGTGATAGAAATTAGGGAGTACCTCGCATAGGAATGTATCTGTTAGCCATTGTTTATTCTGACTCTGGGGCTTGGCTATCAATTCTTCAAAATGTTAGAGTAGCAGAAGTGGGGTAATGGACCCTATGCCAGTAATCACATCATAGTAAGTGACATCATATGACCTTTGACTCTAAGGGGCATAGTTATACTCCGTCTGCGCCGAATGTGCATCAAAAATGTTGACGCACATTCGGCGCAAAACTTGCCCCACATTTAAACTTTGACTCCCGCGGACGCCAAAATCCCGCCGTATGCGTCATTTTCTGGATGCGGGAAACCGCCTTGCATTAATCATATGCAAGGTAGGCGTTCCTGTCCAAAAAATGACTTAAACGGCCGTGCGTCATATTTATGCTTCTGGGCAAAAATCCTGCACAGCCGGGAGGCGGAGTCGGAAAATGCCGCACAGCCCGATTTGCATCAAAAATTAACGCCTGGGTCAGGGCAGGCGTTAAAATGGGGTGAACACACCTGAATATAATCAGAACACACAGAAGCAAAAGCAGAGCAGCAAAAGGGAGACATGGAGACATGGAGGGGCTTCTCATCCAGCGTGCATGCAGACGCAGAGCCCAGCAACAACAACAGCAGCTACCATAACACCAGCAGGGACCCCAAAGGCAGCGCAGAAGGCAGGAGAGGATATTCTGCACCAGGACAACCCTTCATGGCCTCAGGGAACATGACATCATCCAGAGGCACAGGTTGAATTGGCAGGCCATTCAGCAGCTGCTGCGCAACATAGAGCCACAGTTGGCACCCACCTTGCTGACACCCCGCACCATCCCAACAGAAACCAAGCTGCTAGCTGTACTTCACATGTTGGCAAGGGGCTCCTTTCAAAGCTCTGCCTTCTTGCCCAAAGTACTGGATGCCATCATTGGACTCACACCCTGCCACATCTGCTTCCCAAACACACAGCAGAAGCAGCAGGAGACAAAACGGGGGTTTTACCTCATTAATGGATTCCCACATGTCCTTGGTGCCATCGACTGCACACATGTACGCCTTGTGCCACCTGCTGCAACTGAACACCTCTACCGCAACAGGAAGCACACACACTCCATCAATGTGCAGGCCATTGTCGATCACCAAGCATTGTTCACCACCATCGTGGCCAAGTATCCTGGGAGTGTCCATGACTCATTCATCATTCATTCCGTCACTGTACCATCAATCAACACTTCCAGGATGGACGATATGGCAATGGACTACTTGTTGGGAAGTACAGAAACCTACTTATATACACACTGCACAGCAACCCTCTAGGACACACAACACATACACCACGACAGCAACATGTGGACAGGAACACTCTGAGGTTGTGACATCGCTAGCCATGTTTGATAGGTCTGCAGTGAACCTGTCACACACCTGAAATTAGTGTACAGTCAAATGTTAAGATGCAATGATCACAACGTATGGAGAGGTTTGGCCAATTGTCACCTTGCAAAATGTAAGTGTCTCAATGATGTTTAAATTAATCCATTACATATGTCTAAACGTATGAGATGTCCAGGGTACATAGATGCCACCACTGTCAAATTGAATCTGTGTATGGAACTATCATCTCACCCCCAGTGAAGACACAGGGACACCTGTATCACAAGTCACAATGCTAGGGAGTGCACACTGTACTGCAAATACCCAAACATACTGCTAACAACCGGTCAGCAGGCAAACACTCCAGCCAAGGAAACAAACCAATGCAGATGGTACATCCTAGAAGCCTAGGAAGCAACACAATAACACAAAAGAGTCACAGACAACACAAGACAAATACTGCCATGCAAGGTGATATTAATGGGGCAATCCACATCAACAAGATCCCAATCATTTTCTTTTTCAGCTGTTCAGGGGTATAGGATCCAGCCATGGATTATGACACCATTTGGCAACCCGAGCACTGCAGCAGAGCATGCCTACAATGAGGCACATAAGAGGACACGCACCATAGTGGAGAGGACCTTCGGCATCCTCAAGTCGAGATTCAAGTGCCTCGACATCACTGGTGGCAGCCTCCTATATTCACCAGAAATGGTCTGTAAGATCATTTTAACATGTGCCATCCTGCACAACATTTGCATACGAAGGAACATTCCCCTATTAGAACCAGAGCCACAAATGCCTGAAGAGGAGGAAGAGGAGGATGCTGGCCTGCAACATGAGGGGGAACAACAAAACACAGCTGCTGGATTGCGTAGGCGCCAACATATTGTGAACAATTTCTTTTGAAACAACTCACCATCACCACCGTAGCAACATATGTAAATAAACACAGATAATAAGCACAATATCATTGTCTGGCTAATCATTTTTGCTCACCTTTATCTGTAACTATCAGAATAACAGTGTAGCCTCATGGAGCATTGCTGATATACCGATCAGGACACAGAACGTTCCAAAGCAATTGTGATGTGTATTACACAACAGTCACATACACACACACTGTAAAAGACATATATCCCGTACATTTCACCTTTGAAGGGCAATTGCAGAGGACCACACCTATTTCACACATACATGATGGCAACATGGTTCATCGCAGCATATGGCACACAACTAATGCACCATCAGTCAATAAGGGAAAACAATGCCTCATACATGAGGCAGTGGATGTGCTATTGTATTGGTAACAGGAATGTATGATCAGACCCTTGACAGCAGTAAGTCGTACAGCACCTATCTTTGCAAGGGCTATCTGTGACTAGAGTTCCATATAAGCAGAACATAGACAGCACAAGTGCCACACCTATGACAAGCATTGCGCACATGACTTTCCATGTACATGTCAGCCCTTTTCCTAACTCCTGACACACCCAAGCTCCTGGTCTCATCCCACCTGTCTGAAGAGGTCCCTGGAATGGTAATATGTGTCCCCAGATATTCCCTCCTCTCCACACACAGACTAACAATAGTAAGCCAGTGTGCTTCAACCTTTCCTATGGTATGCCATTGTCCTAGTACATCTGACTGCATGGACGTCAGGTCAATTAATTATCTGGCTTGTAGTTTCTAAGCCGTGTTATCACCTGTAGATTGCTTCCCATGTGAAAGGTACTGTTGGCCATTTGAACTGGAATCTCACCTACAGGACTTGTGATAAACTGATGCAGCACACACCTGTGATCATCTCCATGCAGACCACCCATTTGAACATGCACTGCCCCTGTAGATGCTTGGAACAGCATAGAAGTTGCCATTTTGTCAAATACACTGTTATGCATTGCTAGAAATTAAACCATGTAACACAGCCCTTGGGTTTATGTGTCACCTTCCAAAACACAGGACAAACACAGTTTCCCATGTCAACTGTCTAGTTCTTCCTCCGACCAGTGTAAGTCAGACCACTGAGTATGTATCTTGTGAAATATCTGGATCCTGATTGACCCTGCATCCTATCAGCCTGACTGGCACCTGTCTGTGCGTTACCCTGAAGGTTCCTTGTGGCTACATATGTACTACACTTGCTTTCCCAAACCTCACATTCCTCAGGGGGTATTTTGTCAGGTGCTTCCTCAATGCATACCCAAATACATTGTATAGCATCATCTACATTTTAATTGTACCATAATTGTAAAATTGTCTTCGAATACCAAAATCATGGCCTATCCCTTGTCTGGGTCTCATGTTTGCACGAACGACAAAGTGTGATAGTGTACCAGGGCTGTCTGCAGGGATTGGGTTTGGTGCCTCCAGCAGAACCAGCAACCTCTGATAATGTGCATGAAAAGTCCACACATGTTAGGACCCTGACAGTTCACACGCTGAATCAGATTGCTCACTACATATTGATGGCCTGTGCATGCTGAATAGCTGCAAGATCAATCAACACAGAGGCTATGATGTTCCCAAATGCAGTGGGAACTTTACAGGCCAACCTGTGTACAAATGTTGTAATGACACCTGCCGGAACATGACTCCAGAGATATGATCTCACTCAGCACACCAAGGTTGCCATGTTGACAGTCTCATAACACGTCTGCAGTGACAGGGTGGGACCATCCCCATGTAGGTTCTCATGTCCTCATCGACTTTACTACCAATGATCTCCGCAGGATACTCAGTAGATACAGGAATAGCTGCCACTGACTCATGATGAGACCTGGACGTAACTGTGACAACATAGACCCCTAAAAATATACAGGATCAACATTGGACCACACACATGAACCAGACACCTCTGTGCAATTGATCACTGAAAATATGTGGCCACGTGCTGCCTCATCTGCTGGTCCACCACTGCCACAGGAGAGTTGTGGCTCAGTCATATGACCACAACTTTGGGGGGAAATTACAGTTGTGGGTTACCTTTGGCTGTCTGTGCCAATAACATGGTACCCACTTAGTCTGTACATGTGCCTGACTCACGGTGGATTCATCAACAAGTGCCTAGGAAGCAGTTTCCAAATTTCCAGGACATGGGATGGGCAACTTTTGGACCATTGACTTGAACAAGCGTCTGCCATCTATCCGGTGCATGCTTTATCATTTGTGGTGTCTATGTTACCCAAAATCTTGGAAGTGCACACAATAGATGTTGCTACATGTGTGTCTGACACATGTTCTTCCTCATTTCCACACTGACTTGCCTCTAATGTTTGGACACATTGACTTCACATTCATACAAGCATATTTTTAATAATGCATCCTGTGATGCACACACACTGAGTCAACAACTACATTAGTAGCCAATGCACACACATTGAGCCATAGGCATTGAGGTATTAGACT
Organism: Pleurodeles waltl; assembly: GCF_031143425.1. NCBI lineage: Eukaryota > Metazoa > Chordata > Amphibia > Caudata > Salamandridae > Pleurodeles > Pleurodeles waltl. The sequence continues at coordinate 930,174,571 of NC_090448.1, read as the reverse complement.
TATGTGCGTCACCTTGCTATCCTCTCCTGACGCCAAATATGCCCAATTTGGTCAATATATATATGTAGGCCCCACATATGGCCATCTAGTGGGTCAGCCAAGAGTGAAAATCCTGTTAAGGAAGTAGCGGATCATGGTCCGCAGCAGTATGATGTCTCACATGTGCCCATACACCATCAAGACTAAAGTGGGTGCAATCAGCCTATCTCAGTTGTGTCACAAATGTTACATAACATGAAAATGGCAAAATGACCCAAACCCAGTTAATGCCCTGAAATTTTGACGCATGCGCGTAAAAAAATGACGCTTATGCCTGAAAAACGACGCATAATGCCCTGAAAACACTATTGACTCTTCCACGCTGTACCTCAGAAAATTGGTTAAGTTTTGGCCTATTTCCAAATATATGGATGCGGGCTCATTTTTACTCGCGTCGAAAAAAATGACGCCCAGACTATGTGTCAAATTATTTTGACACATAATGATAAAAACGGCGGCCATTTTATGCAGGAAGTGATGTAATAGGATATCCTGTTTACAGATCATGTACAGTGGGTGTACTTTCACTTTCACTTTGCAGTCTGTGATTCTTCTAGACTGTGCGGCTGTGTTCAGAGTTTTGTCTAGTGAAATTGTGCTTTTATCTCCTGTGTGGTCCATTACTTGTCAGTTTGTGAATAAAATATTGTTGTTGTATCCTGTCTGAGTGTTTATTGTGTACTATTGTCCAGTATTGTATTGTCTTTGTTGTTTTTGGTAGTCTGTTGTGGGTAGTGCTAGTTTGGGGATAGTTGGGCTCTTTTAGTTGTTTAGTTTACATTTTTCTTATTCTACTTTCCCAAGATTCTTCTTTGTTCTCCTTCCTCCCCTATTCCCCTTTTTTTTGTGCTAAGATGTTGGTTAGGCCACGTCTTGGCAAGATGGGTGAGAAGGAGCTTGGGGGGTTCATATGGCTGGTGTGCCATTTCCTCCCCCTTATGATTGAGACAGGTGGGCGGGTGATACAGGGGTAACACACTGAGGCACGGAGGATCCGGTGGGGAAAGGTTCTGCATCACTTGCAACGTGTATATCGGAGCCATAGGAATGACCACCAGCTGAAGCACCGCTGGGCTGACCTCATCTCCAGGGAGCAAGATCTGCTGGACCACCTGGGAATTGTGATTGGTGGCCCTGTTGGTGTGTAAAAATCATGTAAATGTGCACGATTAAACGCTCTGTAGTGACATCAGATTATTTGTACAATATCTGCCGGCTATGTTGTTGAGTGTGTGGAATGCTTTGGAAACATACAGGGTCATTGATGGACTACGTTAAGGACCACAATTGCTAGCTGTCAGGAAGCAAGTGCTTTGCAAACTTACCGTATACTTTTGCTTAATGTAAGTTGGTGCCGCCTTTGTGTCAAACAGCAACACAAATCAGGAGCCAATTATGTATATATAGGTCACATTTGCCTGTGAGGTATAGATTTTCAAAATCATTACCGACCTTTGTTGACGCAACAGCTAGACTGACTTTCGAAACACTACATGATGCAGAAAATGAGTGCAGGCTTCACGTCAATTGATGATAGCAATGTGGCCCAAACATATGTCTCATGTGTGTCTGGTGAGTGTGTAAGGCAAGCGATCACTGAAGTTCTATAAAGGTTAGGGATTATTGTGGTCTTTCATCATTTCGGATACATGTCAGATCTGCATTTGGAGACATAGGGAAAAAGTGCAAGGTGCCCTCAGCTAACATCTTACACTGGTATTTGGTGTTTGTTGTTCCACCTTTCGTTTAGGGATGGCTGGCCAAAGGTATGCACATAGGTTCATATCTCTATGGTTGGTGCAACTCATCATAGCTGGGCCACATCAAATGAAGAAACTGTAACAACATGAGGGCTTACAACTGTCCCTGCCCCTCTGTACATTGTACCTATGTGTCATTAATTTGTCATGGCCACAATGGCTGGTTGAATGGTAATGCACTCCTCAAGAAAACTGGCTTGGGATGTCTCTCTTAGATACACATGATGAGACGAATACACTCCATTATTATGTCTGCTCACTAATGAAGGAGCATGTTTGCCACCACATGATAGTAAGGGCCACTGCATGTGTGCAGATATGTGTGTACACTGGAGACCCATGGTATGTACATGTTAGCCATGCTATATCAGATGCAGTATCATCATGTCTGAGTGGATTTACTTACTTAGGTAATCTTACACATAGGCGGTCATTCTGACCCTGGCGGTCATGGACCGCCAGGGCCGGGGATCGCGGGAGCACCGCCAACAGGCTGGCGGTGCTCCCAAGGGCATTCTGACCACAGCGGTATGGCTGCGGTCAGAGACGGAAAACCGGCGGTCTCCCGCCGGTTTTCCGCTGCCCTGTGGAATCCTCCATGGCGGCGCAGCTTGCTGCGCCGTCATGGGGATTCCGACCCCCTCACCGCCATCCTGTTCCTGGCGGTTTTGACCGCCAGGAACAGGATGGCAGTGAGGGGTGTCGTGGGGCCCCTGGGGGCCCCTGCAGTGCCCATGCCAATGGCATGGGCACTGCAGCGGCCCCCATAAGAGGGCCCCACAAAGATTTTCAGTGTCTGCCATGCAGACACTGAAAATCGCGACGGGTGCTACTGCACCCGTCGCACCCTTCCCACTCCGCCGGCTCCATTCGGAGCCGGCTTCCTCGTGGGAAGGGGTTTCCCGCTGGCCTGGCGGGCGGCCTTCTGGCGGTCGCCCGCCAGCCCAGCGGGAAACACAGAATAACCGCGGCGGTCTTCTGACCGCGCAGCGGTATTCTGGCGGCTCCCGCCAGCACCGCGGTTACCGCAGCCGGCGGGAGTCAGAATGACCCCCATAGTGTTTGTCTTTGGAATTGTTGGACAGTGCACAGAAATTGAGCACATTTCTCCCTTCCATGCCTTACAGGTGGACCCGCACCCTACACTGTGGGCGAGGTGGCTTCATTCGAGGACCCCGACAACTCCAGTAAGTGTTGATATTTCTGTTATGTGTTGTGTTTGCTGGTAATGTGTGATGGACTCCTGTGTGTTGAACAAATAGCAAGGTGTAATGCGCTGGCCCATTATTTGTCTTGTTCTATGAGCGGGATTTCATTTTCTCACCATTTTAGAGTTGGCCAATGCTAATCCTATTGTCTTATTTAGGGATTCTAGGTCAGTCCTGTAGGCCCCGCAATGTGAATGGGGATGAGTCATGTGGATTACACTTGTATCAGCAAGAGTCGCACTGGACCTAATCTGTGATTTAGTCAGCCTGTCAGACCCACATTCTCCCAGAATGGGGCTGCAAAATGCTTACAAACAGACTTCGGCTTCCCTATTCACTAATGTACCAATTAGACTGCCGGTTGAACTTCCTAGCAGAATGTAGCTCTACATGTAGTGCTACGAGTATGTGGCACTTGAGTGCAATGGCCTAGGTGTGCATGCAAATCATGGCCAGGGGTGTTCTTCCATCTCTGTGTTAGTTGTAAGTCATGGCTTACTGGAAGTATATGATGTAGACAAAGGTCTGCATTACCAGACATGTGTGGCGCTGGGATTGGTCAAGGGTTTGCTGTCTCCTATTTGTAGTTACACCATACCTGTGGTGTGTGTGTTGAGCCAAACACATATCCTGCTTTCATAAGCTTCCTGGGTGTCCATGTTGTTTGAAATTGTTAGTTGTTTCTCCATCCCCCCACCCTCAACCACAGGCATGGGTTTGTGAATAGTGTACCTAGGACTGATGATACAAGTTTGGTACACAGACATGTAAATCAGTGAATCTTTGGTCTGAACCTAGTATACACACTTAGGTTTAGCACATGAGTACTATACTAGCAAGTCCATTTACAACTTGCAGATCATGTGGCCCTAGATTTCCATCCCGTACAATAACATTAGTACCCCTGGCATTGGCGGAGGATGTGCTGCATGATTGTTAGCTGACAACTGGCAGAACTCTGATGCCAAACCATGCCAGTTGTTACCCATCTTGTAGGGTTTGGATGTGCTATGTGTGATACGACCTTTGTAGGCTGGCCTGCCATGTACTTCCTCAGTGACATTCAATGATCTGTATGATGATATGAGCTGTTACAAGTACAGTTGATGTATTGTCTGATTTACTTCTTGTGCCCTTTCACACAATGCAGTTCATAATGTAATTTTTTTAATTTGTCTTCACAGCTGCTAATATGACACCCATCCAGGTGCGTGAATTCCAGAGGCGGGCAATGCGGTACCAGCATATACAGGACTGAACGGGCCTCCGGAGCCTGGAGGGCTTTCCCACAGGGTGGCCCTTCTTTGCCCACCACAGCCACCACCAGCACCACAACCACCCAGGTGGCACCACCAACAGCTGTCACCATTGTGGCAACAACATCAGGAAGTGATCCAGGCCCTAGCAATGGACCACCTGCCGGGCAGCCCACAGACATTGACCATACATGGCCCCACACTTCCTCAGCTGGCACACAGACCACCCCAGCTGCAACTATTGACCCTGCTGCTTTTGTGGACATGCAGCGCAAAATGGACCGTGTCCTCAGAAAAATGAGTCCCCTGCGGCAGGATGTTCGCCATATCAACCGGCGGGTGCGGTCCATTAAGCGGACCCTCCGGAAGGCCAACCTCTAGACATGTTTGATGGAGATGATTCCCTCCCCTCCCTCCTCTTTCCTTATTCTTATACTTTGTGGGTTTAGGGGGCTTAGTGTTAGGTTAGTATAGGCTGTTAGTTTAGTTAGTGTTAGTGGGTGGGGGATCTACATTATTTCAAATGTTTCTTTTTGAGTGTATGGTATGTTGGGGTTCTTGTGTGTTTTGAAAAAATAAAAATAAATAAATAATAAATTATAAAATAAAAAATATACTTATATATATATTTGTTTAGTATTAGATAGTATGTGTTTAGGTTAGTATCTGTTGTCCTCCATGTGTCCCGTCTCATAAGGGGGGGCGGGGGTTGATGTTTAGAACGTTTCGTTACATGTGATAAGTAAGTTTAGCTTAGATTAGTTAGGGACAGTTGTGGGTAATGAGTAGTTAGGGTAGATTATGGTAGGTAAGGCTTTTCCCCGAGTTTTCTCTTCTGTTTTTATCATTTAAGAAATATGTAGTAAACCCTTTACAGTATGTGTGAAATGCTTGTAGATCAGGGCCTTGGCATAAGTGTACATGATTTCTTTTGTATTACATTTGTGTCCTATGCTACAAACAAATCCCAACTGAGCGGTAACATTGGCAGCTACCCCAAAGCTACCTTGCAAAGATTTCACCATTCATTGCAACCACCAATCACAGTTACTATGGATCCCAGCGTGTTTATTTTAATAAGTATGTTTTCAATGTCACATACTGTGCTTCCAGATTTGGTATTGGGGACACTGTGTTATGTCTGACTGCAGTGTGATGTTCAAGGAAACCCTTATTAGCTGAGTGGTAGTAAGCACTCTTGTAGAATCGTGTACATGACTCATATAGATCATTTGTGACACTGTTCAGCATGATTACTTATTTGGATGTACACTCAGACACCTTCATTCATGCAGTTTTTTGACTGTTTGCTTAGATTTGTGGGCAATGTTATATGTGTTAGTATTGCATGGTGGCAACATTTTGCTGCCACTATTTAATGGCTTAGATATCCCTTGAGGAAGCATTATTCTGTCCAACACAGCATTATGGTGTTTGATTTCTCTTTTCATCAGATATTACCCTCAGGAAGGGCAGAGTATGGTGCAATCTAGGCCACTGTGCATAGTTAGAAGACTACATTATTTCAGGACAGTTGTATTGACAAGCTATGTAATTTGACAGGAGGCAAAATTCAGTGATCTACTGCACGGTTGATGTGTCACATTACATAGAGACAAAGTGGTTGTAGAAATGCGATTTATTGAAAAGTGCTGTAGTGCTATATGTACATAGTCCATGACTGTGAGTCCATTATAGTGACATCTTCCATTGTGATCCTACACAAGTGCTAAAGGAAAATGCATTTACATGCTGGGGTGATGTGTCAGACAGTGCAGAGGGACAGGATTTGCCAAAGAGTAAGTGAGAGACAATCACTGGGCAGGCTGACAAGATATACTGTGGTTTGCAGAACAGTCATTGAGTACAGTTGTTGCAAGACTGGCATGTTACAAAGCGCTGGACCTTGGTAATAGGTGGCCATGTGGCAGGGACGAGTGCTTCCAGGTACTTTTACGTGTGAAGGTGATCTGTTCCATGTCTTCTTCTTCTGATGTTTGTGTTGCCTCCTCTGTCCTTGGTGGTGGTGGTTGTGTGGTGTTTGAAGATGTGGAGTCAGACATCCCGGTCGCTGCTACCTGTGAAGGTCTTAAGGGCAGTATTGCTGCAAGGAGGATCTGCTGGTTCTTGAGACTAGCAGCCACATCACGATGGTAGGCAGCCAGGTCGGCCCTGAGGGGGTCATAATTGCATTCGTGCATGCAGTGGAAGGTTTGGGGTGCGAGGTGTTGTGGCAACTCCCTTACTGTAGTGGTGAATTCCTTCACAGTTTGTTGTAGTCCTTGCAGGATGGATGTTAGCGCCTGCATGGCTGCTGCCTGATCTGCAGATGACATCCTGCACGAACGCACCCCCTCTAGGCTTGCTGCCATAGTTTGCATCCCCACCGCACCTCATTGGCCAGCTCCCGCTGTACTCCGACTACAGTTCTCTCAAAGCTGGTGACTGTGTCATCTGAGTCCTCAGCTGTATTGGAGCTGGCAGGTCTTACAATTGGGGTTGTGGGTGGGTCCTCTTTGCTGGCTGCTTGTTCTGTGCTCCTCCTTGTGACTGAAGGTGTGGTCTGGAGGGTTCCAAGGACCTCTTGGAGGGTCTGGTGTCTGATGTCTGTCAGCTCGTCATCCATGTCATCAGGGTATTCCTGGACAGGCATATCCGCAGGAGATCCATCATCCTCTGCAATGAAATAGGGTACAATTAGTGTGTCTGTGTTGTGGCATTGGTGATGTGACATGCCTGCCTTGTGATGATTTTCACATTGTGATCTGGTGTCCTGCTCATTGCTCCAGTCTTTCAGGTGGGCATTCTCCCAGGCCTCTGCCCCACCTGCAAGTCACATGTATTGTGGTAAGTTGTTAGACTTGTCAGCATCATCTCCTCTAGGTGTTGGTTTAGGACAAATAGGGATTTGCCATCTTCTTGTCCTACTCAACCCTCTGTCTACATCCATTCTCATGGTGAGACCTTTCACTGGCTGTGGGTGCTCTGATGGCACTAGCAGCACACTTAACAATCTGGACCTGCACCAGTCTCTGATCTTTCACATCCACTTATATGTAGTTGAAATGTAGTGTATCCTATGCATAGCATTGTTATGGCACGATATGGATGTTAGCATTGGTAATGCGTACAGCTGATGTTGGGGAATGTGTGGAAATTGGATTGCCCTGATAGTTGTAGCAGTGTCCTATTTCGTCCTCTGACTGTGCAGGTGTATTTCAGTGACCAGTTACATGTGTCCTCCCCCTCAATGCTGTTGCCTGAGCAGTATGACATTTGGGATGTTGCATTGTGACCCAGGCGCAGGATGGAGCCTGGCATGGCATATGCTGCATAGGTGTGACCTTAGTGCTGTGTAGCTCCTACTGTTGATGACATTGGCTGATGTTTGCGGGAACTATGGGCATTCACAATTGACAGGACTGGAACATTTGTCTTGTTTCAGGGGATTGGTAAAGTCGTCATCCTCAACCCACTAATTTAGATGTGTATGATCCATGGGGACGTTACTGCCATTGGCTTCTTGACCAGCACACACAGCGGAGGTGGTAGTGGCAACTGTTGTCACTGTTACATTCCAGTTGTCGGTATGGCTAGAGGTTGTTAATTGGGCCCTAGTTAATGTAGGGGGTATAGTGGCTGACGTGTGAAGGGATGTCAGTTTGACGTTGTGCCCTTCCCTCCTGGCGTAGCTTTACCTTTGCTCCATCGTTGGCATGGCAGCATACCCCCATGGAACTGTTGTTGGTGTTGTGTTATGGTGTGCCCCAGCTTTTCTCTGTACAGGCCATGCCCCCATGCCATACCCCTTTACCCGTGCCACTCCATGTATATGATGACTTCCATGCATTTTGTGGTCGGTATCCCCCCCGGTTATAGCTGACATTAGTGCATTTTAATTCCCAATGCGACTTACCCTGCATGTTTGTTGTCTCCTGGTAGTCTGCGCTGTCCTGTCCTTGAATCCCTGTGACGATCTCCTCAGGGATGACGGTTGCGACCATCTCCTCCATGTGGTCCCCGGCCTCCTGTGGTGCTGGACTCCCATCTCCAGTCTGCAGTGCTGCCTTCCTGTTCCTGGCCATCTTTTCCTTGGTCCTGCGCTTGCAGTCATGCCAGCATTTCTTGCACTCGATGACTGTTCTGCGTACTTCTGCCACACTGTAAATCTAGTCAACAATTTGTTGCCATATTGCCTCTCTCCTACTGATTGGCAACTTTGAGGTGACAAACAGTTGGTGCTGTTTTTCCGTCACCTCTTTAACCAGGATTTCCTGTTCCTCTGCACTGAAGCAACACTTTCTTTTCTTCTTCAAACTGTCTTGGGTCTTGTGTGTTTCCTCCTGGCTGGTTCCTGGTCTGATGTCATCTTCCTGGGGTCTGTACAGGCATCTGGGATCCATTTTGGCTCTCCTCTGCTGAAATTGCTGTGTTTGCGGGGAATTTTGACGCTATTGCGTAAAAAAACGCTGAATATCTGGTTTGCGGTGTTGTAAATTGATCCACAGTCATTTCCGTCGCGTTAACGTGGTTTTGCTTTACGACTTGACGCTGCGGTGTGAGTAAAAAAAAATGACTTACACCTGTGGTTTGCGCCGCCGGGCGTCAAAGCATAAATTTGATGCCCGCATGGCGCACCGAAATGGCATTAGCCGGCGGTAATATTTTTGACGCAAAACTGCGCAGGTGCAGTTTTGCATCTAAAAGTATAAATATGGGCCCGAATGTTCTCAGAAAGTGATGTTGTATGACCTTAGCTCCTGTGACATCCCAAATCATTACATCACTGAACTTCCATAACAACTGCATGATTAATATACAATACCACAAACAAAAAATGTGTATTTTGGATAGCACCTGTTTTAGGGTGCTGACATGTAGTGTTGGTTATCCGTTCCTTGTTTTTTATCAGTGGAAGATCGAAACCATTAGAGAGTGTGTGTTTGAAGGGAACATAGGGTCATTAAAAACAGAACAACACTGAAAACCTAAATTATTTATACTACACACTGTGATGACAATAATTCTTCTCACAGAAATGTAATGAGAAATGGTGGTGTAGGTGAGATGAAGGTTAAAAACATGATCCAATGAGACTCTAGAAAAAAATCCTTACTTTCCTCCTTCTGTATTTGTGGGCCCAAGTTATCAGTGTGAGAATTGTCTTTAGGCTAGACAATTTCAACACCTGCTATTTGGGGCTTCTTACAGGTAGAGGAAAAAAGAGATTAAAAATTACTAGTTATGTCCTCAGGCATTAACAAATACAGACCATGGCCCTCATTTTTAACATGATGACGGCCGACAGCGGCAGCCGTCACCCACCACCAGGGTCCTGCCATCAGGCAGCCTGGCGGCGGGATGAAACACCATCCGCCAGGGTAGCCCTGTGGATAATGTTTCATTTCCCGCCAGCCATTTCCTGGGGGCCCCTGCACTGCCCATGCACTTTGCATGGGCAGTGCAGGGGCCCCGGTGCAGAGCCCCATTGCGAAGGTCACGCGACGGGTGCAACTGCACGACGGGTGTACCTGCACCTGCCGCACAGAGGCATTGACGTCAATGTCCCAGCCGAGACTTTCTGTGAGCCGGAGGGTGGAAACAATGTTTCAGCCCGCCGGCTCTCAGAAAGGTTCATAATCTGGCTGGCGGAGTTCTGGGGTTGCTGGCTGTCAGTGTTTTGACCACTAGCATGAGCACGGCGGTTGTTTCCGCCATGTTCATAATGACCCCTCATATGTTGAATATTAACTTTATTATTGGCATAAGTTATTCGTTTTTGCTAATGCATTTTGGATTCTGAATATTTGGAAGGCACTAAAACTCGTGAAACCAGAGAGGTGAAATTGTTATTCAAAAATGACCTTTCATATTCTTGCAATAAAGAAACATTGTTCAGCCGGAACCAAGGGAAACCTGTCAAACCTGTACATTTTCAAAAACTAGACATCTAGGGGAATCCAGGATGGAGTGACTTGCACAGATCCCTTGAGGGTTTTTACCCACAGTGCCTGAAATCACATATTTTCCATACATTTCTGTGATGGAAGCTTATGGAATCCACAAAATTCCTACCACCCAGCATTTCCCCGATAAAAATGCTGCACCACTACGTGTGTCGCTGGGCATAGTGTCAGTGACAGGAACATATCAAACCAAGGCAAATGAGAGCCCTTGCACGAGGACCTCTAATGCCATATGTTGAATCTGTTCCTGTTGCTGGCACTAGGCCCAACCACACAGGTGGAGCAGCATTTTAAACAGCAGAATGGGGCAATGCTGGGTAGTAGGAATTTGTGGATTCCTGCATATTCCAGAAGTTTCCATTGCAGAAATATGAGGAAAAATGTGTGCTTTCAACCAACATCTGAGGTTTGCTGGACATTGTACATAAGAAAATAGTGTGGGATGGATATGACTCACACCAACCTGGACTCCCCCAGACATCTAGTTTTAAGAACTGTCTAGGGCTGGTAAGTTTTTCCAGGTGGCAGCTAACCCGGGCCCGAAAATTGCAGCAGTTCACCATTGAAGGTGGGATGATACTGGGAGTTAGCCAAATATTTCCGTTTTTTGGAGGGGAGACTGGGGGCATGGTCATGCCCATGCTGGCCAACCCCCATCGATGCAAACAAAAAACAGCTATCCCTGGTGTCTAATGGCCGATCTGCCTCCCTGGGGGCAGAAGGAGCAATTGCCCCCATCTGCCCCCGGGGGGGGGCAGCAAGGCTGTTTGCCTTTTGGGTGGGGGGCATGACCATGACCATGCTGGGCATCCCCCACCCCCACAAATAAAAAAAGAAATAGTAGTCCCTGGTGTCTAGTGGGATTTTTGCCCCCCAGGGGGCCAATGGGATAATTGCTTATCTGCCACCTTCGAAAGGGCAGAAAGACCAGCGAGCAGTGAAGCAGTGAAAGTGAAATGAGCAGGTCTTCCCATTTCACTTTTTGATTCAATGTAATGACATCAGCACGCTACGCTATGCTATGCGTGCTGATGTCATTACATTGAAACAAAATTGAAAACAAAATGCCTCAGAGGCTGGGGAAGCTCTTCCCCAGCTCCCAAGGCTCAGAAATAAAAAACAAAATCCCTCTGATGTGAACAGCTGAGGGATTTTCAGACTTATGTGCCTGGATGGCTCGAGCTGTGATGCTCACATGAGCATTGGTGCGGAGGACGGCTTTCAGGTATCCTCCACATGGAAGGGGTTAATATCCAGTTATCTTGATGATGTAAAGCTAGAGGATTTAGTGGATTTTTTAGATTAATTTTATTGACTTCAAAATAGTAACTGTTAGAAATCCGAGTAGGGACCACAATCTTAGCCAGAGTAAGACAGATACACACCCTAAAATAACTTTGCTCACCCTCTGGTAGCTTGGCACAGAGCAGTCAGGCTTAACTTAAGAGGCAATGTATGAAGTATTTGTGCAACACCTAAATTACAGAAGTGAAAACAACATAAAAAGTACTTCACACCAGTGCAGAAAAACTGAGAATATTTATCTGAGTAAAACAAGACCAAAATGACAAAATTCCAATAAGTAGACCTAAGTTATGATTTTTTTAAAGATTTATGTGAAAACAGTGCATGAAAGTGCTAAGTGCCAAAATAGGTTATCTGGTCGTGCCGGAATGTGACAAAGTCAAGAGTTCAGGTTGACTGCGATAGAGTGTGGCCCGGATACAGGGATACACTGAGGCCTGCAGAACACAGTACTTTAAAACCTGGTGCTCGGTCTGTGCGGTGTTGCTTTGCAAGGCTTCCCAGTGGTTTTGAAGAGGGCCACAGAGGGGAGAGTACCTTAGGCCCACTTCCAAAGGTCCAGGACTCGGGGTGGTACCACATAGCTGGGCAGGCTGACAGATGGCAGAATCCAAGTGCAGTAGCAGGTTGGTTGGAAGTCTTTTGTGTTCCTGAGACTTCAGAAAACAGGAGGAGTGACAGCTGGCCCTTGGAGTTACTCTGGGTTCTGGGTGTAGCAATGGAGCTCCAGTCCTTCTCATTCCCTGGCAAAAGGGCATCAGGCATAAGTCAGCACAGAAAAGCAGCAATCCAGCAAAGTAGCAGTCCAGCAGAATGGCAGTCCTTTCAGCAGCATATCAGTCCTTCTTCCTGGCAGAGTATCCATAGGTTCAGAGGTGTACTGAAGTGGTAATGTCTGAGGTCTAGTATTTATACTTTGGTGCCCTGGTTCTGGAAGGTTGGAGAAACTTCTATAGGCATGCCTTTGAAGTGCACAGATGTCCTGCCTCCCCTGTCCTGGCTCCAAGCTGGCTGGAGTGACAATACAGGGTTGTTAAGCCCTATTGTGGGTGGACAGGCCAAGCCTATTCAGGTGTAGGTGAGGCAGTGATAAGTTCCTCCCCCTAACAAGCCAGTTAATGGTATTTTAAGGCCCATCAAGTCACATCTAATCTAATCTTCCATTGTTTGTGACTGTTTCGAGGGAATGCAGAAGGGCCATCTGTCACCTACCCCTGACGTGTATTAGAGATAGGCACGTTTTCACCACCAGGAAATTGTAAAACTAAAAAGCATAAGTCCTGCCTTTTACTTACCGGGCACCCAGTCCTATGTGCTACACAGGGACTACCTTAAGGGTGTTTTATCTGTAATAAAAGAGGGTTTAAGGCTTGATAAGAGCTTTTACATGGCAAGTCGACATGGCAGTGAAATTGCACATGCAGGCTCTGCAGTGGCAGGTCTGAGACATGTTTAAAAGGTTACTTAAGTGGGTGGCACAATCAGTGCTATATGCCCACTAGTGGCATTTAATTTACAGGCCCTGGGCACATGTAGTGCACTTTACTAGGGATTTATAAGTAAACTAAATGTGCCAATTGTGGATGTTTAGGGAAAACGCACATGCACTTTAGCACTGGTTATCAGTGGTAAAGTGCCCGGAGTCATAAAGCCAACAAAACAAAAACAAAGTCAGCAAAAAGGGAAGGAAAACGTTTGGGTTTGACCCTGCAGAAAGGGTAATTTCCAACAGTAACGTATATCCTTTTACAATTAACTGATTAAAAAAAGAGTAATAAAAGTAATAATTACAAAATAGAACACTAAACCTTGTAGGACCAACCTTACTTTTTATGTGTGGAGACTCCACAGTTGGAAAGACTACTAATAATAATTTTGTGTGTAGCAGATATCATAAACGTGCATACAAGTGTAAGTTTACCTTTGTGAATAAAGCAGTAACAAAGGAAGTCTCATGATCTGGCCCCATAATATTTTTATATTCTCTGCTGTGGAAAGCTGGTTATTACCAAAGAGAACTTGAACCTCAAGAGCCTCAGATTGAAGAGGCTAAAGAAGTCCGAGGGCCAGACAAGGCATCTCATTATCTCATTCAACTGGAAGCACCTAATTCCACTCCAGAGAAAGCCTGCCATAAACATCTTTCAAAAAATCCAAGTGGCTGTAAGTGCCTAGATTGATAATACCATTACATGATTTCTTTTTAAAATTGGGCATTAACATAGAGACAGTTATTTCAACTTTAGCAGTCTGCATAATATGAACGAAGACAGTTAGGGTGGCCAAGCAACTTCATTACAAAAAAAGACGGATTGACAGTAGAGATAAGGTGTGTGCGCAAAGTAGAGAGGAGTTGGATAGGTGCAAGGGGACTGTAATATGTAGGGCAGGAAGGGGTACAAGGATCTGAGAGCCCTGATTGTTGATTGAATTAGAATAGTAATCTGATAATGGTAGTTTAAACTACTCACAAGGACATGTTTGCTGCGCTCTGGCTCGTGCAGCACGATTCTGGGGTCTGACTGGCGATGCTTGTGCTGATGAGGTGCCCAGTTATAATGTGAGCCCTTGTGACACCATTAAGGGTATCCCCCAAGGAGGCAAGGGCAAGTCTTGGGGAAGGGAGTAGTTGAGGGGGTAAACTGTGGGTGTAGTGGCTAGAATGGGGAGAAGGAATATAACTGGGATAGGGTGCGAGCTGTGGGGCAATGTGTGTTTTAAATACAGTGTTGTGTTGTGGGTAGATATGGTGAGCAAGTGGAGCAGTTGAGTTCTATGGGTTTTGGGGAAGACGCAATTGGACATTTGCATATCTGCAAAGCCTCCGCCCAAAGCAATGCAGGGCTTTCCGCAATGCTCCATCTGATGAGCATTGACTGCCACTGAGGATGAGTGGGAGGGTGAGGGGAGCGCTAGTGTATGGTGTATGATGAGAAGATGCTAAGTCCACAGAAGTGCAAAGTTTGCGAACCAGGCTTTAACTTTTTGGCTTTTGCATCGTGGGAAGATATGAAGGGGTGAAGATTGCCAAATGTTGAGGGCTGGGAACTCAGTAATCATGGCTAAAGTCGAATACAACTCCTGCCATGGCATAGCAGGAAAGCACATGATGTCTGCTAGTTAATTCGCAATCCTGATGCGATGGTGAAATCTTGAAATGCGTCGCAATAGCATATAGGGCAATATTCAGATTGCGGACGTACAGGAGGAGGCCGCCCGCATATAGTGACTTCCCATGGGTGGTGTCATCCAGGCAAATGCCCCAGTTCTGGCCTTCTTGGCGAAGCCGGTGAGCTAGTGGTTCCATGGCTATGGTGAATAGGATGGGAGACAGCTGGGCAATCTTGGTAGGTTCCGCGCTCAACTAGGAAAGTGGGAGGGATTACACAGCCAATGAGGGCCCTATATGTAGGGCAAGTGTATAGTAGCTTGGTGTACATACGAAGTCTTGAACCTATGGCCACTATCCGTAGAAACTTGAAAAGGTAGTCCCAAGACATGGAATCAGAGGCCTTCTCTAGGTCTAATATCAAGGAGAGGGCTTGTAGGAATCTCAGGGAGGCATGACCCATGACATGGAAAAGACGTCTAATGTTGTTGGAGATGCTCTGACCAGGTATGAATCCATTCTGATCGGGGAGGACCTGTGGGTAATGTTTAGCTAGGATTTTACCCAAGATTTTATAGTCATCTCCCAATATCACTATTGGTCGGTATGAGGAAAGTTGGGGGGGGCACGATCTGGTTGGAGCAGGGAGATCAGAATCTACTCTTTTAGGGAGGACGGGAGAATGCTGGTAGTGAGATTCTCACCAAACATCTCCACCATGTGTGGCACTAAGGAGGCTGAGACCCAGTTGTAACATTTAATAGGAATGTCATTGAGACTGGGTGTTTTGTTACAGGCTAGATTGTGGATAGCCTGTTTTACTTTGTCAAGAGTGATTAGTCCATCCAGATCTTCTCGCTCGAGGGTGCTTATGGAAGGCAATTGTAAGGGGAGCAGAAAGTGTCTGGCCCCTTCAGGGTAGAGACAGTCGGTGCCTTGTACAATTCTGCATATTAGGAGCTAAAGGCTTGTAATATAGCTGATTGGGCCTGCACCTTTTGACATGTCTTAATTTCAGTGATTGTGGGGCAATGTGTTTCCTGGCAGAAAAGCCAAGTAAGGAGGCGGGCTGGCTTGCCGCCAGTGGTGTGAATACTGGCCGTGCAGGCAGTGAAGTTGTGACACTGAAGCCATTTCCACAGCCTCTTCTTTACCTTTTTTGGTGTTTGTGAGGGCGTGTAGGGCCATGTCATCTGAGAGGGGCCGATTGTTTAAGGAGGTGACCAGCTCATCAGCAACTTGGAGGGCTTCCGAACACTCCCTCTGCACCCCTGTAACGTTTTGTGTCCAGAGAACTCTAGTGACAACTTGGAATGTGTCCCATTCCACAACTTGTGTAGTAGCTGTGCCATGGTTTACTTCAAATTAGTGATCAATGTGGGTGAGCTGGGTGTTGCAGAATGCTGGGTTGTATAGGATATCTTTGGACAGAGATGCCAGGTGGGAATTAGTGTGTGAGGGTGGCCCGAGGAGAAATCTGCAATGTAGGCAGCGTGATCAGGGAGGACTCAACTCAGTGAGTCTGAATGTGTACACTGCAATAGTAAAGTAGGGGAGCCCAGAAAACGATCCAAGCAGATGGTGGGTGGTTGGCTTGCCCTTCTGCAACTTTTTCCCAGTGATTGAGGTGTGTACTCTGTTGAGCAGGTCATGAGTTGACTGCACATGAGTTGCGATTTGAGGTTGCAGCTTGGCTATGGTGCGTCTGTCTCTGAGACCGGAGAGGTGAGCTTACTGTGGTCATCCTGAAGGAGTCCAAATTCCTCTTGGGGTTCTGCAATGCACGCCTCAACAGATGTGCATGAGGATGCAATGGTTTGTAAAATGACATCTAATTTGGGTGTCAGGTCAGAAGGAATAGGTGGCTGCGAATGACCAGCTTCTCATCCAGAGGCTGATGACTGGCCTGACGTGGGTGGGCATGAGAGATTTGTCACCATTTTCATTTGCCTCATTGTGGTAGTGAGGGGGTTGCCTCGAGCGTCTCCTGGTTTTGTTAATTGAACTGGTGCTGTGAGGGTCTGAGGGGAGAAAATGTGAATCCCTGTTCCCCCCATGTTCAGATGCAGTCCACATGTTATGCGGTTGGAGAGCTCTCTCAAAGTGCAGACTGCATGCAAGGGCTGGCTGTCGGGCCCCCAGGTAGAAGAAGTGCACACTTGTAGTCAAACCGGAGATCCTCCTCCCGCCACCTCCATGCATTTGTAGGGCACACCCAGATGTCAAAGAGTGGCCCTGCCACTTGCCAGATGTGGTACTACTGGCCGGTTGGTGGTGTGCTATATAGCTCCTGCTGGTGAGGCCTGTCTGGGGTGTTCAGGAGCACTTCCCTGCTCTGTTTCTGCAGGTGAAGGTGCTCTTAGGGGGCCCCAAATATCCCCATTGGCTGAGATTGCTACTGTGAAGGAGAGGGTGCACTTGGACACACTCTGGCGCAGGCAACAGATCAGTCTCTTTGATATGTAGCAAGTGCAGTCTTAGGGGCTGGTTTGCAATCCACCCAGCAAGTCGATTTACTGCTGGGCTCGACGTGTAGCAAATGGGGCTGCAGGGCTCAGTGGTGCCCACTAGCTGGTGGGGGTCGGGCTCCATTGCTCCAGGGAATCTGCCTCATTGTCTGTGGCTCCTGGGCACTGCCCAATAACAAAGTGGTGCTCCCAAGGCCCTGGTGGGATTTTCTGCCTGTATGGAGGCCATGTGGTTGGTTTCAGCCCGTCTGGGTTGAGGCAATAGTGCGGCAAGGTTTTGGCAGTGGCTGGATGTGGCAGATAGGCCCCTAGTGATAGCGGTAGTCATCTCAGAGCTGACCACAGGATCCACACCTGAGTGCGGTCAGCCCCTCAGCTCCTCTTAATTGGCTGTAGCGGGGCCGCTGGCAGACAATGATATTAGGCCACCTGCTCAAGCCTCTGCTATGCCTGGAGGCTGGGCCCACGTGGCCTCCCCAACAGCAGCTGGGGGTAGACGCAGTCACCAGCTAGGTTGGCCAGGACAGAACCATCTTGGTTCCCCTGGGGTGTGGGCACTCTCAGCAAGTGCTGGCTGGAGTTTCCCTACTGGCTAACAGGACAAAGGTGGATTGCTGGGCTCACAGCATTGCAGCCCTGCTACTGAGTGTGTCCGCCTTCTTTTGTACCTTAGCCATGCTCCCATAATACCATTACATGATATATGGCATTTTGATACTCTTGGTTACAATTCTGGAACAGTTTTGTGTGGCATTTGTCAGCTTGGGTGATGTCTCTGTGGTGTCAAGACAGTAGCCTTCAAACAAGGCATAAACAATTGTTAGGATAAAGCAAACTGAAGGGAACTGGGCTTTTGTTGCAGTACTCCCCCACTTTTTGCCTGTTATTTGACAAAACTTTGATGGAAGTGCACTGGGTCCCTGCAACCTGGTACCCAGCACAAGTGTTCTTTCTCTCTAAACTGTACAATTGTTTCCCCAATTGTAATCTGTAAGTCCCTAGTAAATAGTACCCCTGATACCTAGGGCTCAAGGTGCTAAAGAGGGTGCCTAAGAGCTGCAGCATACACTGTGCCAACCCAATGGACCCCTCACCAAGCACATGAGGGGCTCCCATTGGAGGCTGTGTGTCTTGGTGCAGACAAAAGTGAAAATATGACATGGCACACAGCCTGTCTACCATGTCCCCTAACACTGCATGCACTATATGTGCGTCACCTCTCTAGCAGGATGTACAGCCCTAGGGCAGGGTGCATTATACTACATTTGAGGGCATACCTGCATAAACCGATGTGCCCCTTCTATGTCTTAATTTTCAGATATAGTAAGTGACCAGGGAATCCATTTTAAATGCATGTGCTGGACACTGGTTTAACGAGTTCCCCAGCTTCATGATGGCTTCACTGAAGATAGGGATGTTTGATATCAAACATCTCATATCGGTGAACCCACACTGATGTCAATGTTGGATTTACCATTACATGACCCAGAGGGCACCTTAGAGGTGTCCCCAAAATCCTACCTGTCTCTTGTGTGCTCACTGACCAGTTTATGCTAGCCTTCCACCTGAGACACCATTGTGGACCCCTAGGGTGAGAGACTTCTGCTCTCAAACGGCCAAAAACAAAAGCCTGTCTGGGAAGAGGGTGGAACACCCCCTCCCACAGGATGACCTGCTGATTAGCCTTGCTAAGCTGGCAAGCCTCAAAATGCTGCCGCTTTTGAAATGTGAATCTGGTTCCCCTCAGAGGAGAGGAAGCCACTCCCCCCCTCCCTGAGCCCATTTGGCATTTGGACAGGTGGGAAAATTGGCTAGTCAGGTAGGCGTGCCACCTCTGGGCTAGTACTACCACTAAGTTGAGCCACTGCAAGGTGAACACAATTTTTCAGAGGTAGCCATCTTTGAGATGGCATACCTAAGAATTTCGGACAAGGTTAAGCCCACTTCCCACAGGAAGTGGTCATATAGGGGGCGTACTGACCCCAAGGGTCAGTATCCCATTGGCTACTGCCCTACACACCCCTACATTCAGTATTCAGAGGAGCCTCTGCCAACAGAAAAGCAGATCCTTGCTAACCTGAAGAAGAAGGACACTCCAGAGATGCAAAAGACAAGACCTGAAGATCTGTGACGGACTCAGCGCCAACCCTGCCGGCCTGCCTGTAGACTTCAACAATTGCAAGAAAGACCCCTCGTCTTCCAGCTGCTGAAACTTACAAAAGCCTGGGAAGACTGCCAGCCTTCACCCCAGCATAAGGAACTCCAGTGGAAGAGTGGAGATGGCCCCCTGCGTCATTGCAGGCTCAAAACAACCACTGAAGAGGTCTCTGAACTGCCAAAAATGCAGTTGAACAACATGTCTGCACTGGAGCCTACCAGCGTATGTTGAAGTGGGCCAACAGTGCCAATCTGGTCCCCAGCCTCTGCAGAGACAAAGTTCATCAAAGGGTTTCCCCAATACAACCTTCACTCTGATGCCTGCAGTGCTATTTTATACTCTGCATCTGGTTGCACCCATGCTGCTGAAGGTGTACTGTTGGTGCTGCCTTGGACCTTGTCCACAACTCACCTTAACCCCGGGAGATTGGTCTTGTAAATTGCTGTAATCTTCCTGTTATCAGAATTTGTTTTTCCTCCCATAGGATAACATTGGAGAACTCAGAAATTGCAGTGTCTACTTTTTAAACTGAAAAGAATTCCTATTTAAAGTACGTACCTGAACGATTTTCTCTGATGCATAAACACATATAAAGGTACTTGCCATTTTTATAAATTGATATAGATCTCCTTATTGAGTTGTGTGTCTAATTTATTGACTATTGTGTGTATTTGTAAATGTCTTACTCTGTGTTAAGCCTAAGGCTGCTCGCCCACACTGCCCCTAAATAGAACACTTTGGGAATGCATAGCAAGCCCTGTTCACTCACTGGGGAACCCCTGGACCCTTTACTCAATATTCACATACCACTAAAAAGGCTTCCTACGCATACCTCAAAAAGAGCTACTTGTATAACTTTGAAGTAGTTTAACTTGTTTAATGCAGTCTTGTGTGTGTCTTAGTCTCTAAGTAACAGCTCCAGGGGTTGCTAAAATGAAAAAGCTGAATTGTTAGTGTCCTTTGAAGGAACCATTGTCTTATGCTCAGTATCTATGCATGCCATACGTAACCCAAAACACATTTATTTAGAAGAAATAAGTCATGTAGACTGAAAGGATTTGAGGTTTGATAGACCCATCAATAAAGGATGCAAATTATATTCCATGAGCTTCTCTCTAGAATGTCAGCTACCACAAAGCAATAATCTCTTTAAAGCGTGGGAAGAGGTAGTAGCCACCCTTGATTTGTGTAAGTGCCACAGTTTTTATGTGCACCTTCATTTCAGCAATGCTGTTTGCTCTGCTGATTAGCACAAAACCATAGAGATTTTCTATGGTGGGCTCATTACATGCCGCATCTAATGAGAGGAAATACAGAGTGAGTCATAAAGTGGAATGAAAGGGCACAACAATGTCACTGTCCACAAAATGTAATGACTTTCAGACTCAAAATACATGAAAAAATGTGGCCAAGAGGAAGAGCCTTTATAATAAATATTTGACTGTTTTATATTTTCATATGTATGTTTGGCTGCAGATTTTGGGGTATGTCTGAAAAATAGGATCCTCAATTAAAATTTGGCAAACATGGCACTCCTCACTGTCCTCCTAACTGTCATGCCTTCCACCTTACTTAGAGAGTGACAGAACCTAGGGGGTCATTCTGACCCCGGCGGTAAAAGGCTCTTACCGCCGGTCAGAAGACCGCCATTCTACCGCCGTGGCCGCGGTAAACCGCCACGGTCATTCTGACCCACAACTGCCAAGCCGCCAAAAACCCGACATCCACGGAAGGCCGCCTCATCAGCGGGCAGCGATAAACTGGAGATGACCAAACCTCCACCGCCACGCCAACACAAACACGCCCATGCCATTACGACCCACGAATCCACGCGGCGGTCATTCAACCGCGGTATTCCATTGGCGGTACACACAGCCGCGGTCAAAATACACACCCAGCTCCAAAACACAGCCACATTGGACAATTTGAAATACCCACACCTGATACACATACAAACACCACTCCCACACATCCAAGCAACTATAAAACACACATCCACATCACCCACAAACCCCAACTAGTAGGAAATCGGAGAGAAGGCGATAGAGAGAGTGAGAGAGAGAGAGCACAGCAATCGAAAACCCCAACACACACAGGAACCCAACATTATCAACCACACCACATCTACGCACACATCACCACACACCACCACTCACATCACCACAAACACCACCCCACACCTCATCCACACCACCCCATGGCACCCCAAAGACACCCCAGGTTTTCGGACCAAGAACTCAGGGTCATGGTGGAGGAAATAATAAGGGTAGAGCCCCAGCTCTTCGGCACACAGGTGCAACACACCACAATAGCCAGGAAGGCGGAGCTATGGCAAAGGATCGTCAACAGGGTCAACGCTGTGGGACAGCATCCCAGAAACCGGGAAGACATCCGAAAGCGCTGGAACGACCTACGGGGGAAGGTACGGTCGATGGTCTCAAGACACAACATCGCTGTGCAGAAGACTGGCGGCGGACCTCCACCCACTCCTCCCGAATTCACAGCATGGGAGCAAGAGGTCTTGAACATCCTGCATCCAGCGGGCCTCGCTGGAGTAGGCGGAGGAATGGACTCTGGTAAGTCTAGTCTCAACTACGCCCCCCCCCCAACCACCAGCATGCCAACCCACACCCCCACCCTCACCCCCAACCCCCCAGCACACATCCTCCCTGCCAATGTCTCACCAGCACAACCCACCCAACCCAAAACCAAACCCTGAATGCCAACACAAACCATGGACACCCATCACCTATGCATGACCACTGCACATCCCCATCCCCCCCACAAACCACCCTCACAACTCCTGCCACAAGGGAATGCCAGCACTGGGGGACAAGGGCACCCACAAATCGCACGCCATGGAACACACAGAAGCAATAACCATACTCTTTCACCCCTGCAGGGCCCGAACGCCAACACACCGGCCAGGAGGGTCCAGATATGTCCATCCCACCCCCAGAACAGGCCCCCAGTGAGGACAGCAGCTCTGTCGACCTAGAACCTGATGACCAGCCCGGACCATCGGGGACCTCTGGACAGTCGGTTCCCCACACACAGACACAGGCCACAGCAGACCTAACCCCCTCTGGGAATATCAGCACAGCTCCCACCCAGCGGGCCCATGCCTCTGTCTCCAGGACAGGTCAATCAGCGGTGTGTCCGCCACTACAGGGCACCCAGGCTGACCCAACACCCCAACAACAACAGGGACCTGGGGGCAGTGGTAGTGGGCACACCGTCCAGGGGACAGAGGCCCGGGGAAACAGGGCAACTGGGAGGACTGCAGTGCGACAGGGGGGGGAGGACAGGCCCAGGGAACCGACTCTCCAAGAGGCCCTCACCACCATCATGGGAGCATACCACCGCTCCCAGGAGACGATGGCGACGGTACTGGCCAGGTTCCAGGAGATCCAGGCACAGCAGGAGGAACCGTACATGGGGTACAGAGAGGAGCTCAGGAACATCGTCCTGGCCCTGAACCTAATAGTCACCACATTGCGGGACCATGTGGCACCCCAAAGGGCCCCTGTCACCAGCCCGGACCAGGAACAGCCTACCACCTCCGCCGGCGCTAGTGGACAGGAGGCCCCCACACAACGACGGGCCACCAGAACCCCACCTCCTGCTGAAGATCAACCACCCCGCAAGAGGAACCTGAGATCACAAAGGAAGACAGAGTAGGATGCCAAGACCTCCGCCAGCATAAGATACCCCCGGATGTCATTCCACTGTCCCACATCGTCACCCTGTCCAACCTTGAACTGCCCCTGCTCCATCCTTCCACAGGCATATGGACAATGCACCTGTGCGACCGAGAACTGGACTCCGCCATGGACATCACTCCACCCCCACCCATCACCGTTTTACTATCATGGACCTATATGTAGCACGTTAAATAAATCACTAATTGCACTTAAAACACTCATGAGTTTGCTTGTATTCTTAACAAATGTATTACACATAACGGTTCAACAATGTTCAGTTACATTGTGATGACAACATACCAATGTCAATGTGCTTTACTCCATGGGTGAACAAACCAGAAGTCACGCAGTAGGTCATACAGCTCTGAAAAGGGAAGGGAAAGTCACAATTCAGTTGAAAGGAACTGGGGGGAAACACAGAAAGTAGAGGTGCAGGAGGCCAGAAGTAAATGTAAAATGGCGTGGGGGATTCTTACCTGGGTGCTACTGAAAATACTGTTGTATGACTGTGTCCCTGTTGTCCGTGTCGTCCCCGTGGTCTTCCTCCTCTTCACTCTCCACAGGCTCCACAGCTGCTACAACACCACCATCTGGACCATCCTCCTGCAGGAAAGGCACCTGGCGTCGCAATGCAAGATTGTGAAGCATACAGCAGGCCACGATGATTTGGCACACCTTCTTTGGTGAGTACATTAGGGATCCCCCTGTCATATGCAGGCACCTAAACCTGGCCTTCAGGATGCCGAAGGTCCTTTCTATGATCCTCCTAGATCGCCCATGGGCCTCATTGTACCATTCCTCTGCCCTGGTCCGGGGATTCCTCACTGGGGTCAGTAGCCCCGGCAGGTTGGGGTAACCAGAGTCACCTATTAGCCACACACGTTGTCTCTGTAGCTGTTCCATCACATAGGGGATGCTGCTATTTCGCATAACATACGCGTCATGCACTGACCCAGGGAACTTGGCATTTACATGGGAGATGTACTGGTCAGCCAAACAGACCACCTGCACATTCATTGAATGGTAACTTTTCCTGTTTCTGTACACCTGCTCATCGTCTTTTGGGGGTACTAAGGCCACATGGGTCCCATCAATGGCACCAATGAAGTTGGGGATATGTCCAAGGGCATAGACGTCACCCTTCACAGTGGCCAAATCACCCTCCTCAGGGAAAATAATGTAGCTCTGCATGTATTTCGTCAGGGCAGACAACACTCTGGACAAAACCTTAGAAAACATAGGCTGAGACATCCCTGATGACATGGCCACTGTTGTCTGAAAAGACCCACTTGTCAAAAAATGGAGGACTGACAGAACCTGCACCAGAGGGGGAATTCCTGTGGGTTGGCGGATGGGGGACATCAGTGCTGGCTCCAGCTGGGCACACAGTTCATGTATAGTGGCTCGGTCAAGTCGGTATCGAAGTATTATATGACGTTCCTCCATTGTCGACAGGTCCACCAGCGGTCGGTACACGGGAGGATTCATCCTTCTCCTCGCAAGTCCCAGCGGACGGTGCCTAGGAAGGACAACATGGACCACAGAGTCAAGCAACCCACAGGTACGTAACTACAGCTTGCACAGTACACGATTCTCAATGCATTGAATGGCTTGTATGAGTGGCAATGCAAGGCCTAGGCCTGTGTGACGCAGTAGAAATTAAGCCATGTGGGCCCTTGAAATGGCAGCTGCCTGACCTGAGAAGTGTGACAGTGGGATGTGAGGTCAATGCGCTGGCGTGACACACCGTGGCGGTAGGCGGTCGAAGACCGCGGCGCCAAGCCGCATTGGTTAACATCGAACCCTATGGGTTTCACGAGCCAATGACTAGGTGTGCCGGCGGACGCGGAACGCACCGCGGCGGTACGCACCGCCGTGGGCGTGACCGCCATTTTCTATCTGGTTAATCACTCGAGACCTGATCATCCACAGGAGAGGACCTATACTGCAAGTGCTGCTGTGAACTCGGTCTGGAAGAGACAATGGCTGCTGTGACTGGGAAAAGGGCCCCTGCCTTCACTACAGAAGAGTTGGAGAAACTTGTGGATGGGGTCCTGCCCCAGTATGCGCGACTCTACGGTCCTCCAGACCAACAGGTAAGTACACTGTGTGCACGTTGAATGGGCTATGCCTGTGTTGAGTGGGGTGGATATTAGATGGTGGGGTGGGGAGACAATGACGAGTGCAAGGCACGACAGATGAGAGCATGTGCCACATGGCAAGGTTGGGGAGGGGGGGCCAATCGCATCTATCATGCGGAAAATTGATGATATTTCAAATTCCACCCTGTACATGTCAAATAGGTCAGCTCCCATCAGAAAGTCGACATTTGGCGTGCCATCGCCAAGGAAGTCCGGAACCTGGGGGTCCACAACAGACGGGGCACCCACTGCCGCAAGAGGTGGGAGGACATCTGCCGAGGGACCAGGAAGACCGCTGAGTCACTGCTGGGGATGGCCTCCCAACCTAGGAGGGGTGCCAGTCGTACCCTGACCCCCCTGATGTCCCGGATCCTGGCGGTGGCCTACCCCGATTTGGATGGGCGCGTGAGGACATCACAGCAGACACAAGGGGGTGAGTACCAGCACATTCAGCTATCTTTACGTGCAGTGGAGGTGCCTGGGTGGGGGAAGAGGGCTGTGGGTGACATTAGGCCAGGGCGCTTTCTGTAGTGTAGTCCTCTCCTTTAGCCATGTCCCTGTGCCCCCGCCCCCCACCTCTGTAGGGTGTCAAGTACAGCTATCCATGGTCCTGCATCACCCATGTGCGCGTATGTTGTCCCTAGACCTGTTGGCCTAGTCACAAGTACTGAGTAGTGTACCCCGATTGCGCGGCTTAGTGCATGAGGCTCCTGTGTCTGTCCTCTCCGCCGACGGTGTTGACAATGCATGCACTCAACCTGTTTTTATTTCTCCCCCACCCTTTTTCTTTATCTTCTTGTGCATGTGTGCATTAGCATCATCAGGCGGAGGAGAATTGGCACCGGAGCACGAGGGAGCTGCAACTCACAAGGCCCCGGTGGGCCATGGCACAGACACCGAGGCCATCAGTGATACGGAGGGCGAGGGGAGCTTCACAACGGGGAGCCGTGGTGACACCAGCGACACCGACACGTCCTCGGATGGGAGCTCCCTAGCGGTGGCGGCAACATCCGTGCCCCCCGCCTCTACAGGTACAGCCGCCACCCAGCGCACCAGCTCTGCCCTCCCAGCAGCCCCTCAGCCTTCGCTCCGTGCCCGCTCGCCCAAGAAGGCGGACGTCTCCTTCGCCCCAGGCACCTCAGGCCCTGCCCCTGTTACCCCTGCTGCCCTCAGTGAGGAGGTCATTGACACCACCAACAGCCAGTACTTCCATCACCAGCACACCCACCAGAACACTCCGCACACGGGCAGTCACCACCCCCACTGCCATTTACACGTCCCCTGTGTCCTCTCCCAGTGTGTCTGTCACCCCCTCTTCCAAACCACACAAACGCAGGCAGCCACCCACCCAACAGCCATCCACCTCACGACAGCCTCCGTCACAAGCACCTGCACCCAAAGACAGCACACTTGACTCTCCTACAACCACATCCTCTTCCTCCACTCCCATACCCACTGCACCTACCCTTCCCATTGCTCCTAAAAAGTTTTTCCTCTCCAAAATTAACCTCTTTCCATCACCCGACCCACCCCCTCCATCTCGTAAAAGTCCAATCTGCACCTCAGCCACCACAACCCCTGGACCTACAAGGACCATAGTCCAGGGATATTGGAGTCCACCACCTTCGAGGGCAGCTACATCGGCCAGCAGCAAAGGGACAGCCAGCCCACCCCCTGGGAAAAAATAAAAAAAAAGGCAAGGGCCGGCACGAGAGGACAGAGACGGCAGCCTCCACAGGCACCACTCTGGCACCGTCAGGGAGTGGGGTGCCACCTGGCACATCTCCAAAGGGAGGCAAGGGCCACAGAGGATCAGGCAAGGATGGCAAGGTTTGTGGTGGCTGAGGTGCAGATTGGACTTTTACGAGATGGAGGGGGTGGGTCGGGTGATGGAAAGAGGTTAATTTTGGAGAGGAAAAACTTTTTAGGAGCAATGGGAAGGGTAGGTGCAGTGGGTATGGGAGTGGAGGAAGAGGATGTGGTTGTAGGAGAGTCAAGTGTGCTGTCTTTGGGTGCAGGTGCTTGTGACGGAGGCGTCGTGAGGTGGATGGCTGTTGGGTGGGTGGCTGCCTGCGTTTGTGTGGTTTGGAAGAGGGGGTGACAGACACACTGGGAGAGGACACAGGGGACGTGTAAATGGCAGTGGGGGTGGTGACTGCCCGTGTGCGGAGTGTTCTGGTGGGTGTGCTGGTGATGGACGTAGTGGCTGATGAAGTGGTGCATGCAAGTGTGAGTGGAGACGTCACAGGGAGGGAGGAGGGAGACGAGGAGGAGGGGGACGCAGAGGAGGCAGTGGCTGTTGGCATGTCTGCATGTGGATGTTGCTTGTGTGAATGCTTGTGGGATGTGTGGTGCTTATGTTTGGATGAGCTGACCTTGGGTGTTGAGGTGTGTGCAGGCTGGTCTGTAGGTGTGTCTGGGATAGGCAGAGGAACAGGGGAGTGGGACTGGGTGGAGGGAGTTGGAGGAGGGAGGCCGGAGACAGGGACAATGGCTGCTGTCAGTGCTGAGGCCAAAGCGTTGAACGATCGCTGATGGGCAGCCTGACCCGAATGAATGCCCACCAGGTATGCATTGCTCCGATGCACCTCCCTTTCCACCCCCTGGATGGCATTCAAAAGGGTAGACTGCCCAACAATGAGCGTCCGGAGGAGGTCAATGACCTCCTCACTGAGGGCAGCAGGGGTAACTGTGGCAGGGCCTGAGGTGCCTGGGGCGAAGGAGATGCCCGCCTTGGTGTGCGAGCGGGCACGGGGCGAACGCTGAGGGGCTGCTTGGAGGGCGGAGCTGGTGCGCTGGGTGGCGGCTGTACCTGTTGTTGCGGTGGGCACGGATGTTGCCACCACCACAAGGGAGCTCCCTTCCGAGGACGTGTCGGTGTCGCTGATGTCTCCACGTGTCCCCGTTGTGGAGCCCCCCTCGCCCTCCGTCTCACTGGTGAAATCAGAGTCCGTTGCATGGCCCTCCGGGGCCATGTGAGATGCAGCTCCCTCATGCTCCAATGCCACTTCTCCTCCACCAGATGATGCTAATGCACACATGAAGAGGAAGAGCAGACCAAAAAAGGGGGGGGGGGGAAGACATGTTGAGTGCATGCATTGGCAACACAGTTGGTGGAGAGGACAGACACAGAAGCCCCCTGCACTACGCCGCGCACTTGGGGTACACAACTCAATCAGTGAGACTTGGCCTACAATCCAATGGACGACATCTGCACACATAGGTGACACAAGGCCATGGATAGCTGTACTTGGCACCCTACAGAGGTGGAGGGCTGGGGCACAGGGCCATGCCTTACGGAGGGGACTAGCCTACAGAAATCGCCCTGGCCTAGGGATGCCCACATCCCTCCTCCCCCACCCAGACACCTCCACTGCGCGCTAAGATAGCAGAATGTGCTTGTACTCACCCCCTTGTGTCTGCTGTGATGTCCTCACGCGCCCATCCAAATCTGGGTAGGCCACCGCCAGGATCCGAGACATCAGGGGTGTCAATTGACGAGTGGCACCCCTCCTACGTTGGGAGGCCATCCCCAGCAGAGCCTCCGCGGTCTTTCTGCTCCCGCAGCGGATGTCCTCCCACCTCTTGCGGCAGTGGGTGCCCAGTCTGTTGTGGACCCCCAGGGTCCGGACGTCCTTGGCGATGGCACGCCAAATGTCGACTTTCTGATGGGCGCTGACCTATGTGACACGTACAGGGAGAGAAAATACAATATCATCATTTTCTGCATGCTCGATGTGAGTGTCCCCCCATCCCCACCCTTGCCATGTGGCACATGCTCTCATCTGTCGTTTGATGCATGCCTCATACGCTCCCCTCCGCACCATCGTTCATTCACCCCACTCAACCCAGGCATTGCACACAAAGCTTGGTCCCAGTGTACTAACCTGTTGGTCTGGAGGACCGTAGAGTAGCGCATACTGGGGGAGGACCTCATCCACGAGTTTCTCCAATTCTTCTGAAGTGAAGGCAGGGGCCCTTTCCCCAGTCGCAGCAGCCATTGTCTCTTCCAGACCGAGGTCACAGCAGCACTTGCAGTATAGGTCCTCTCCTGTGGATGATCAGGTCTTGAGCGATTAAGCTGATAGAAAATGGCGCTCACATCCGCGGCGGTGCGTACCGCGTGGTGCGTACCGCGACCGCCGGCGCACTTTGTCATTGGCTCCTGAAACCCATAGGGTTCAATGTTAACCAATGCGGCTTTGCGCAGCGGTCTTCGACCGCCTACCGCCACGGTGTGCCACGCCAGCGCATTGACCTCACATACCATTGTCGCACTTCACAGGTCAGGCAGCCGCCATTTCAAGGGCCCACATGGCTTAATTTCTACTGCGTCACACAGGCCTAGGCCTTGCATTGCCACTCATACAAGCCATTCAATGCATAGCGAATCGTGTACTGTGCAAGCTGTGGGAACGTACCTGTGGTTTGCTTGACTCTGTTCTCCATGTTGTCCTTCCTAGGCACCGTCCGCTGGGACTTGCGAGGAGATGGAGGAATGTTCCTGTGTACAGACCGCTGGTGGACCTGTCGACAATGGAAGAAAGACATGTCATTTTGACATACAGACTTGACCGAGCCACTATACAGGAACTGTGTGCCCAGCTGGAGCCAGACCTGATGTCACCCATTCGCCAACCCACAGGGATTCCCCCTCTGGTGCAGGTGCTGTCAGTACTCCATTTTTTGGCAAGTGGATCATTCCAAACAACAGTGGCCATTTCATCAGGGATGTCTCAGCCTATGTTTTCTAAGGTTTTGTCCAGAGTGTTGTCTGCCCTGATGAAATACATGCAGAGCTACATTGTTTTCCCTGAGGTGGGCGATTTGGCTACAGTGAAGGGTGATTTCTATGCCCTTGGACATATTCCCAACATCATTGGTGCCATTGATAGGACCCATGTGGCTTTGGTTCCCCCCAGTGAAAGTGAGCAGGTGTACAGGAACAGAAAAAGTTATCACTCGATGAATGTCCAGGTGGTCTGTTTGGCTGACCAGTACATCTCCCATGTAAATGCCAAGTTCCCTGGGTCAGTGCATGACGCGTACATTATGCGAAATAGCAGCATCCCTTATGTGATGGAACAGCTACAGAGACACCGTGTGTGGCTAATTGGTGACTCTGGTTACCCCAACCTGTCCTGGCTACTGACCCCAGTGAGGAATCCCAGGACCAGGGCAGAGGAACGGTACAATGAGGCCCATGGGCGGACTAGGAGGGTGATCGAGTGGACCTTCGGCCTCCTGAAGGCCAGGTTTAGGTGCATGCATATGACAGGTGGATCCCTAATGTACTCACCGAAGAAGGTGTGCCAGATCATCGTGGCCTGCTGTATGCTTCACAACCTGGCTTTGCGACGCCAATTGCCTTTCCTGCAGGAGGATGGTCCAGAGGGTGGTGTTGTGGCAGCTGTGGAGCCTGTGGAGAGTGAAGAGGAGGAAGACGACGGGGACGACACAGACAACAGGGACACAGTGATACAACAGTATTTTCAATAGCACACAGGTACGAATCAACACCGCCATTTTACATGTACTTACAGTCTCCTGCCTCTCTACTGTCTGTGATTCCCCCCAGTTTATGTTAACTGAGTTGTGACTTTCCCTTCCGTTTTCAGAGAAGTGGGCCCCACTGCGTGACCTCTGCTTTGTTTGCCCATGGACTACAGCTGTGTGACAGTGGTATGTTGTCATCACAATGGAACTGAACATTTTTGCACTGTTATGTCTAATACATTTGTTCAAAATACAAGCAGACTCCAGATACTTTTAGTGCAATAAGTGATTTTATTTAAGTGCTAAATTTAGGGACATGGTTGAAAATCGGTGATGGGAGATGGTGGAGTAATGTCCATGGCAGAGTCCAGATTTTCAGTCTCACAGGTGCATTGTCCATATGCCTGTGAAAGGATGGAGCACGGGCAGATTAAGGTTGGACAGGGTGACAATGTGGGACAGTGGGATGACATCAGGGGGTATCCTTTGCTGGCGGGGGTCTTGGCATCCTAGTCTGTCTTCTTCCGAGATCTAAGGGCCCCGCTTGCGGGGTGGTTCTTCTTCTGCAGGAGGTGGGGTTCTGGTGGCCTG
Organism: Pleurodeles waltl; assembly: GCF_031143425.1. NCBI lineage: Eukaryota > Metazoa > Chordata > Amphibia > Caudata > Salamandridae > Pleurodeles > Pleurodeles waltl. The sequence continues at coordinate 930,143,370 of NC_090448.1, read as the reverse complement.
TCGTTGTGTGGGGGCCTCCTGTCCACTAGCGCCGGCGGAGGTGGTAGCCTGTTCTTGGTCCATGCTAGTGACAGGGGCCCTTTGTGGTGCCACATGGTCCCGCAATGTGGTGACAATCTGGTTAAGAGCCACGACGATGGTCCCCATTGCGGAACTAATGGTTCGGAGTTCTTCCCTGAACCCCATGTACTGTTCCTCCTGCAGTACCTGGATCTCGTGGAACCTGGCCAGTACCGTAGCCATCGTCTCCTGGGAGCAGTGGTATGCTCCCATGATGGAGGAGAGGGCCTCGTGGAGAGTGGGTTCCCTGGGCCTGTCCCCCCCCTGTCGCACAGCAGCCCTCTCAGTTCCCCTGTTTCCCTGGGCCTCTGTCCCCTGGACCGTGTGCCCACTACCACTGCCCCCAGGTCCCTGTTGTTGTTGGGGTGGTGGGTCAACCTGGGTGCCCTGTAGTGGTGGATACACCGCTGATTGACGTGTCCTGGAGACAGAGGCATGGGCCCGCTAGGTGGGAGCTGTGCTGGTGTTCCCAGAGGGGGTAGGTCTGCTGTGGCCTGTGGCTGTGTGAGGGGAACCGACTGTCCCGAGGTCCCCGATGGGCCGGGCTGGTCATCTGGGTCCAGGGAGACAGAGCTGCTGTCATCACTGGGGGCCTCTTCTGGGGGTGGGATGGACATTTCTGGACCCTCCTGGGCGGTGTGTTGGCATTCGGGTCCTGCAGGGGTATAAGAGTATGGTTATTGCTTCTGTGTGTGCCATAGTGTGCAATGGGTGGGTGGCCGTGTACCCCAGTGCTGGCATTCCCTTGTGGGGGCTGTTGTGACGGTGGCTTGTGGGGGAGATGGGTTTGTGCAGTGGGCATGCTTTGGTGATGGGTGTCCATGCTTTGTGGACGCATGCAGGGCTAGGTGTTGGGATGGGTGGGTTGTGATGGTGAGCCATTTGCAAGGAGTTGGTGTGATGGGGGTGGGGGTGAGGGTGGGGGTATGATTTGGCATGCAGGTGGGGTGGGGGAATGAAGTAGTGAAGATTTGCCTTACCAGAGTCCATTCCTCCGCCTACTCCAGCGAGGCCCTCAGGATGCAGGATGTTCAAGACTTGCTCCTCCCATGCTGTAAATTCTGGGGGAGTAGATGGGGGTCCGCCGCCAGTCTTCTGCACCGCGATGTTGTGCCTTGATATCATGGAACGCACCTTCCCCCGTAGGTCGTTCCACCGCTTCCTGATATCGTCCCAATTTCGTGGATGCTGTCCCACAGCGTTGACCATGTCCACTATTCTTTGCCATAGCTCCATCTTCCTGGCAATGGTGGTGTTCTGCACCTGTGTCCCGAAGAGCTGGGGCTCTACCCGAACTATTTCCTCCACCATGACCCTGAGTTCTGCGTCAGAAAACCTGGGGTGTCTTTGGGGTGCCATGGGGTGGTGTGGATGAGGTGTGGGGTGGGGTATGTGTTGTAGAGTGTTGTGAGTGTGGTGGTGTGTGGGGTTTTGTGCGTGGATATTGTGTGGGTGATGTTGTGATTTGCCTGTGTGTGATGGTGTACTCTATTCTGTGCTGTCTCTCTCTGGCCTTCAGTCGCAATTGTGGTCGTAAGGGTTTGTGGGTGATGTGGGTGTGTTTTTTATATTGTATTGGGTGTGTGGGAGTGTTGTGTGTATGTGTCTCAGGTGTGTGTATTTTGAATTGTCCAATGTGGCAGTGTTTTGTAAAGGTGTGTGCATTTTGACCGCGGCGGTGTGTACTGCCAATGGAATACCGCGGTTGAAAGACCGCTGCGGGGATTTGTGGGTCGGAATGGAATGGGCGTATTTCTGTTGGCGTGACGGTGGAGGTTTGGTCATCGCCAGTTTTTCGCTGCCCGTTGGTGTGGCGGACTTTTGTTGATGTCGGGTTTTTGGCGGTTTGCCAGTTGCGGGTCAGATTGACCGTGGCGGTTTACCACGACCGCGGCGGTGTTATGGCGGTCTTCTGACCGGCGGTAAGCGCCTTTTACCGCCGAGGTCAGAATGACCTCCTTTGTGTCCTTGGTTACAATTCTAGTGAAGTTGTTGTATGGCATTTGTCTAGCTATTTTGTTGAGAACTGGTTGTGACTCGGGCACTCGACAAGTACACTTTCTACAGTAATAATTTGACTGCAAATTTTGCAGTGATACTGTCAATGATGTCACAGAAGATGTCATAAGTGATGTAATATCTGGGGTAATTAGCAGTGCATGGTGAAGGTGCAAGTTATAGTTACCTTAGGGCACAAGTTATAGTTACTTGAAATAACTCTAAATAGAACAGCTGAATTTCTTTGGTTTTGTGCGCGTGAAAATTGGAACCTAATTATAACGATAATATCCCTGTAACATTTGTTTTTTTAGTGAATTTCTAAGGTTTTTTTATTCTATTTCCTAAATATAACCTCCCTGTAACCTTAGTTTTTTTCAGTGAATTTCAAGGTATTTTAAACATTAAGTAAGATTCCCATCACAGTGCACAGGGGGAGGTTGGATGGAGGGCATGGCCTGGCATTGTGCTGCCCCCACCCAATCTTGCTGCTCTTGTCCCCACTCCTCTTTATCATCCATTGTCCAAGTTCATGCCCCTGCTTCCTCATTACAACCCTGAGTGGCCTTTGTTCCACCACTGCCCTTCCCACATGCCCCGTTTATTAATCTTGCTGCCCATCCACCTCCTCGCTACCCTTTCTTGTCTGAGCCCACACACCAGCCCCCTCCCTCCCTCGTGCCTTTTTCGATATGCTGCTACTGCCCTCCATTTAGCTTAATGTCCCTGCCCACTCCTCCTGACCTTAATTGCCCAATTCTATGCCCCATCATTGGCCCCCTGCTTCGCCTCTGTGTTTAGTTTGCATCCCTTGCCCTCCTTCCCTTGCCCTCCAATTTCTGTGTGCATGTCCCTCCTCCCTCTCTTTTTTCCAACATGTTCCATAGACCTGCCACTGCTCCTCCTATCTATTCTGAGTGTTCTATTGAGCTGCCACTGCCTCTACCCTGCCTGTCTGAGTTCCACACCCCATCCCCTCCCTCCTTTCCTCCATGGTCTATTTTGATGCTGCTCCCTTTTGCCATCAATGCTATGTTGTGCTGCAACGGCACCTCCTGCCTGCCCTGAATGGTCTGTTGTGAAGCCTCTTCCACTGCCCTCTCTTGTCTGTTTCCAGCCCAGACCTCTCAATTTTATCCTCTTTTGTTACTTTGTACATGCTACTGTATCCTCCCCCTTGCCATGCATGGTCTTCTGTGTTGCCACAGCCCCTCCCACCTGCTCTGTGTGGTCAGCAAGCTACCTCTGACCTCCTCCCACTGTCCCTCCATTGTCTGCATGTATGGCATTATAGTCACACTGTTACCCTGCAAAGTGTGCTGTGCTTCAAGTGCCCATCCCGCCTGCACTCTATGGTCAGCTTGCGGCTCCTTCTGGCTCTTGGTCTTTGCCTTCCGTTTTCCATGTGCAGGCCTCTCTCCCCTCTCTCTTGACTTGTCTAGTCTGTTATCATGCCAATGCCCCCGTCCCTCCTGTCTTTCGTGGTCTGTTATGCTGCTACTGTGTCTCTTGTCTGTCCGGTATGGTCAGCTTGCTGCCCTTGCCTCTTTCCCCTCTGCTCTCTGATGTCCATGTGCATGGCCCTGTCCCATCCCTACTGCTTTCCCTGTTCTGTTGGCCACACTGCTGTTATGCTTGCCCTGTGTGGTGTACTGTGCTGCTGAAACACCTGACTCCTAAGGCCAGTTTGGTAGGCCTACCCTTCACCCTTCTCTTATCCAAGTTCATGTCCCTACACCATTCCTCCTGCCCTCCATGATTCAATGCACAATACTTGTCAACATTTTGAACTTGATGAGAGGGAGATTTTGAAAAAGAAACATTGGGAATTGATTGTCCCCATTGATTTGCATTGAAAAAGAGGAAATGTGAGGCAGGGGACGGATGAAATAAAGGCCTTAAGGGCTTAAAAACATTCGGAGTCTCTTCCCTGAATCGGGTCTGTTGGCATGCATGGTTGCACTACACTGCCTCTTCCTTCTGCCCTCAATGGTCTGTTGTAGTGCCACAGCCTCTCTTGCCTACCCTAAACGGCTGGTTTTGTTTCCTCTGCCCCCCTTTCCCCTGCCCTCAATGGTCTGTTGTAGTGCCAGATCCTTTCAGTAGTTTCAGAGATATTAAAGGGAAAAAATATAGATATCTAGTTATGCTGATCCTCTGTGGATCCAAAAGTCCCTGTGCTGATATCTTATTGGCCTAACTTATAAATATACAGAGGGGATAAATATGTTTGTATTCATATAAATATATATATATCGTACGTGAAAAAATCAATTGATCACTGGGGACAATTGTTTATTAGTTTTAGTCTCTCTTTTTCTTTACTTTTATAGATAAAATAAATTTTGAACATTACAACACTATACACATAACTGAATTTCAAACAATGCACAAATAGACATATAACATATAACATACAGGGGGTCACCGACCACGGGAGCACCGCCAACAGGCTGGCGGTGCTCCCAAGGGCATTCTGACCGCGGCGGTTCAGCCGCGGCCAGAAAGGGTAAACCGGCGGTCTCCCGCCGGTTTACCACTGCCCTACAGAATCCTCCATGGCTGCGGAGCGCGCTCCGCAGCCATGGGGATTCTGACACCCCCTACCGCCATCCTGTTCCTGGTGGGTCTCCCGCCAGGAACAGGATGGCGGTTGGGGGTGCCGCGGGGCCCGTGGGGGCCCCTGCAGTGCCCATGCCCATGGCATGGGCACTGCAGGGGCCCCCGTAAGAGGGCCCCGCAAAGTATTTCAGTGTCTGCAAAGCAGACACTGAAATACGCGACGGGTGCAACTGCACCCGTCGCACCTTCCCACTACGCCGGCTCCATTCGGAGCCGGCGTCCTCGTGGGAAGGTCGATTTGCCCTGGGCTGGCGGGCGGCCTTTTGGCGGCCGCCCGCCAGCCCAGGGCAAATCCCAAAATACCCTCAGCGGTCTTTTGACCGCGGAGCGGTATTTTGGAGGGGGAACATTGGCGGGCGGCCTCTGCCGCCCGCCAATGTTAGAATCACCCCCACAGTGTTCTAAAACAATATTCAAAAAATGAAAAAATTTTAGCACTGACATTTTTCATATATAAGCTGCTAAACCTTTTCTCGGTAAACAGTCTTGTCATGTGAGGTAATAATATTTAGTATCGTCTTTCTGAGGTTCTTTATTCCTGAGGAACTGTATGTTATATGTCTATTTGTGCATTGTTTGAAATTCAGTTATTTGTATAGTGTTGTAATGTTCAGATTTTATTTTATTTATAAGAGTAAAGACAAAGAGACACAAAAACTAATAAACAATTGGAATGATAAAGACAGTAATTGTCCCCAGTGATCAATTGATTTTTCACGTAGGATATATATATATATATATATATATATATATACAAACATATTTATTCCCTCTGTATATGTATAAGTTGGATTGATATTTGGCCCAGATACTGTGGTGTTACAAGCCCCCCCCCCCAAATAGTGTAGATATCTTAATGGCTGGCAACACTTCAAATAAGGACTGTTGGCAGCAATTTTGGGACTTCAGGCGAGTCCCAAAAACAAATGCCAAAAAAAGGGGGCAGGGTAAGAATACCCCAAACCCCTTGCCTTGGTCCTTGGGTCCCCCAGGGCCAGGGAAAAACCTTTTTTTTTTAAGCTATCTCACAGATGGGTCTGTGGATTTTGCCAAAAAAAAAAAAAAAACAAGCGCAGTTTCTAGTGCATCTTATTAATATTGCCCCAAGGTGGGCTAGGTCTCAAGAGCATGTTCAAAATTAAAAATAAAGAGGGGGCACATGGGGTACACAGGAACCCGTTCCTTCGGCTTTTAAAAGCCCTGGAGACCACTATCTTCCCATGGCTAGATTGAATAAATATATGAGGGGGGCATGAGGATCCCCCCGGGTACCACTACCTCTTTGGAGCTGCATAAAAAAAGTTGTAAGGGGGCCTGTGCAGACCCCCACCCCCAGGGACCTCCACCTCCTTGGGTTACAATGTACCTTAAATAGGGAGTTCATGCTGAACCCCAGGACTGCCACCTCCCTGGGCCCAAATTCCTTTATGAAAACTTCGAGTGGGGCCACCTAGCACCCCCAGGCCATACAGGACCCAGGGACCACCACCTCCCTGGGGCCAGCCCGTCCAATCAAAGGAGGGGGGCTGTGTGTCCTCCCTCCTGGAGGCATATATGGCCCTGGGAACTGCTATCTTCCTGGGCTTCTGCTTCCTCCTGATTTGCCCACCTTGCTTGGTGGGAGCTGTGGTGGCTCCCACCAATCAAAAGCAAACACTCCACTTCTGACAGAGCTGTCAAAATGCTTCCACTTGCTGGAAGCGGATATTTAATCTCTTTCCCTGCCCACAGACATGCAGGCAAGGAAATAGATGAAAGTATTGCTCCCGCAAGCAGGGAGATGATTTTCCAGAACCTCCCTGCATGCAAGAATGACAGATCCCGTGGGAGGGAGCCGACTGAGACGCCATGGGTCTGAAGGCTCTGCCCGAAGCCCGCAACATTATTTAAAAAAAAATCCTACCCTGCGTATTTTTATTAGATAAATATACAAAGCAGGATTCATGTTGGCACAATACTCATTTCAGAAAATAGAAAACCTCAACAGAAAGCACTTACAGATATACACAAAGGAGGTGCCCAAGTTGAAGCTTCACTTTTGTGAAGCGCTAATCATCCTCATGTCATTTGCATGGTCAAGGCAAACCAAGTGTGCTTTCTTTGCATTTACACTGTGAAAAGTTATATGTAATCTTTGATGGAGGTGTTTGCTTCCTTGCCTTTTCAAGTGCAATATCTCATGTAGTGACTGTCATGAGCGGATTCTTTCTTGTCATCTGCTGCTGAGACAAGAGATTGTGTTATCCCTTTTAAAAACTGCAAGTATGTAAAATGGCATAGAAGCCCCGCCCTTTTAGCTCCACCCCATATACATCAGTGATATGCAACGTCTTCCCCCTATCTTCCCAGGAAGATGGACAGCTTACTAAAAGGGCCCTCTGAGTGTGGTTCCCGCTGATTTCTTAATGCATAGATATATGATCACATCTCCACCAAATATAGACGCACTTCAAGAGTGATGTGGGGTAGGCTGCAAGGCATGGGCATAGGCCAGGCCCTGCGGCAAACCCCTGCTGCACATGGCCAATGGCCATGCATGACATGGGGTTGGATGGTTATAGGAGCTTGGCCACAGGGCCTGGCCACAACCAAAGCCCTGCAGCATGCCCCTGTTATGCACGACTGAAGGCGGTGCAGGTTTGGTTGTTGGGAGTAGGCCACAGCCATGCCTGCTGCAAACTCAGACTGTGCAAGGCTGAAGGCTGTGGTGGTTGGCTTAATGTAAAGTAATTAAAGATATTTTATGCTATCAAAACCTCAGAAATTCACTGAAAAAATTAACACGGGTTACCGGGACGTTCTAGTTAGGAAATAGAATTTTTTTTAAACCTAGAAATTCCCTTAAAAAAATCAATGGTTAGAGAGAGGCCTTCCTAGGCTTCTGTCTCTGCCTTTCTGCATTCAGATGGATTAACAGCTAGAAGAGGTTTATTTTCCTATTGCCTACTGCCAAGGGCCCACTGATGCTTTCAACCTTCTCTCATTCTCTCTTTCTCTCCTATTCCATACTGTCATGTGCCACAATTCTCTCACAACTTCATCCTAAGTTTTATTTTCCTTTAAGCCATCACTTTTAGTTGTCCATCTTCTACCTCAGATTATTCACGTGGTTGAATCATATGAACCAACTTCTTTCATAGCTAAACCTAAAGTAGCCCAAGCTTGAAGATATTTTAAACTTTAAAGCATGAATATTAACTTATTTGTTGTACCGAATATGAATTAGGGGAGATGGTGTTTTACAGGAAACAGGAAAGACATCACTGGGAAAAAAGGTTCTTCTTATTCAGAATGGGGCAGGCGAACCGGCAAAGAAGTATTGTGAGTCTGTAGCATGAAAAAAAAGCAAAAGCAGAATGAGAGGAAAATACATGACAAAGACCAACATAAATCAAGACTGTGTAAAGGGTGAGTAATTTATTGAGTAGAAGTAATGGCCATTCAAGTCCCAAGAAGAGGTTAGTTAGCTTCAGTAGAATTATCTTGTAGAGGGATTCTCTGTGGGGCATAGACTGCAGAAAGTTCATTTTTTGCCAGAGTAAGACTAGTGGTGTGCTGTGGGAAAATCTGCACGTTTTGGTAACCTCGCCCTGGAACAGCTTATCATTGCTAACACTACATCTGCCATCCCAAATTTGAGGTCTGATGATAATAAATAGTTAAATACAAAGATATCACAACTTGGCAGAGGAGGAATAGGAAATTCATGAATGGAAAGGTAAAAGAAATTAGGAAAGAGAGAGAGAGAGAGAGAGAGAGAGAGAGAGAGAGAGAGAGAGAGAGAGAGAGAGAGAGAGAGAGAGAGAGAGAGAGAGAGAGAGAGAGAGAGAGAGAGAGAGAGAGAGAGAGAGAGAGAGAGAGAGAGAGAGAGAGAGAGAGAGAGAACAAAGGTTTCACCAAATGGTATTTCTTCCAAAAACAGATAGACCTGCTGAAAATAATATGAAATTGAGTATAAATCTAGTCTAGGTAAACTGAGTGGTCTTAGAAGAACCAAGCGATAGACTTCAGTTAATGAGAGGACAAATAAGTAACATTCTCAATGAAATGTGAATGCTTGGATCCAGAATTATCACCCAAACATTAAATACCACATTTACCTATGACCCTCCCATCCTTCACATGAATTATGAGTCAACATTTGACATTCATTGATGTGCTTTACCTGTTCTAATTGCAGTGTCCATTTACCTTTGTCATGGAACCTCTATACGTAATTAAGCATTGCAGCCCTTTGAATCTTCATTGACAACTGAGAATGGGAATGAAAAGTTAGGCATCGGAGGTATTTTGCTCATTTAATTTCAAAGTCTGTGGCTGACTCTAAGTTTGAATTTGTATTCTTTTTTGTCACCCCTTACCACCAAGCCACGAGTCCAATATGGCAGTGTCCTCCTTGATTGCCTATCTGAGCCATGCACATTGGTCCGTGTGAGTTTATTTACAATAGTTGCACATCAGATATAGAAATAAAACTTTATTTTTCATATCAGCATTTCTGTTGTGTGATTGTTTCATTTTTAATCTGGAAAGTAGAGTTCAACCACAAATTCAGAGAGATCAACTGGAGGATGATTACTTGCTACACTGGTGTGGTCCATTAAACTTCCTTAATCCACAGTTGTATTTTCTAGAAGGTATGAAAGATGTATTTACATTATTCATTGTCAGTTTCTCACCATATTTTGAGGTGAAAGATTAGTCCTTTTGGTTATGACAGTTGCCCTAGCTGCAATGAAAATGTGTTTCAGATTTACATGACTAAGGGACATGCTAGATACTTTACTGCCAGCCTTCTAAATTCTGGCCACTTTTCCTTCTTCCCATGCCAAGCAGTCAGTGGGCCTTGATCCAGGAAGACCTCTGTTGGGATTTCCAAAAAGTCCTGTACTGTCTTCTCAATTGTTATTGTTGTTTCTGCATTGCCAGTGTACTTGATTTAATCCCTGCTATATACATAAACCAAACCATTGTAAATGTTGTGCAGGTAAAGTGAAGCTGATTGTTACCGCAATAGGTTTAGGAACAGGAGATAATGTTACCACTGATAGATGATGTTGCTTCAGATGCAACATGTGTAGGAAAGTACCATCTTTCTTGGCATGTTACCCCCATGTTTACATGTATGTCAATATGTTTTTGCCTGTCTCACTGGAATCCTGCTAGCCAGGACCCCAGTGCTCATAGTTTGTGGCCTGGATGTGTATACCTGTGTAGTGCCTAACTGTGTCACTGAGGCTCTGCTAATCAGAACCTCAGTGCTCATGCTCTCTCTGCCTTTACATTTGTCACTATAGGCTAGTGACTACTTTTACCAATTTAAATTGGCATACTGGAACACCCTTATAATTCCCTAGTATATGGTACCTAGGTACCCAGGATATTGGGGTTCCGGGAGATCCATATGGGCTGCAGCATTTCTTTTGGCAGCCATAGGGAGCTCAGACAAACCCTTGCACAGGACTGCCATTGCAGCCTGCGTGTAATAATGCACACGTTATTTCACGGCCATTTTCATTGCACTTAAGTAACTTATAAGTCACCTATATGTCTAACCTTCACTTGCTGAAGGTTAGGTGCAAAGTTACTATGTGTGAGGGCACCCTTGCACTAGCAAAGGTGCCCCCACGTAGTTCAGGGCCATTTCCCTGGACTTTGTGAGTGTGGGCACACCATTACACGTGTGCGCTACATATAGGTCAATACCTATATGTAGCATTACAATGGTAACTCAGAATATGGCCATGTAACATGTCTAAGATCATGGAATTGTCCCCTCATTCCAAATCTGGTACTGGGGAGCCAATTCCATGCATCCTTGAGGCTCCACTATAGACCCCCAGTACTGCCAAACCAGCTCTATGGGGTTTTCTCTGCAGCTACAGCTGCTGCAACCCCACAGACAGGGTTCTACCCTCCTGGGGTCTGGGCAGCCCAGTCCCAGGAAGGCAGAACAAAGAATTTCCTCTGAGAGAGGATGTTACACCCTCTCCCTTTGGAATTAGGTGTTAAAGGCTGAGGAGGGGTAGCCTCTCCCAGCCTCCGGAAATGCTTTGAAGGGCACAGATGGTGCCCTCCTTGCATAAGCCAGTCTACACCGGTTTACCAAACCCCCAGTCCATGCTCTGGTGTGAAACTGGACAAAGGAAAGGGGGGTGACAACTCCCCTGTCCATCACCACCCCAGGGGTGGTGCCCAGAGCTCCTCCAGTGTGTCTCAGACCTCTGCCATCTTGCTTCCAGAGGTGTGGGGGCACTCTGGAGGCCTCTGAGTGGCCAGTGCCAGCAGGTGACATCAGAGACCCCTCCTGATAGGTGCATACCTGACTAGGTGGCCAATCCTCCTCTGAGGGCTATTTAGGGTCTTTCCAGTGGGCTTTTCCTCAGATTACGACTTGCAAGAATTCATCAGGGTTCCTCTGCACTTCTCTCTTTGGCTTCTGCCAAGGATCGACCGCTGACTGCTCCAGGACAACAGCAAAACTACAACAAAGTAGTCAGAAGACTTCCAACAACATTGTAACGCCTAATCCTGCCGGCTTTCTTGACTGTTTCCTGGTGGTGCATGCTCTGGGGGCTGCCTGCCTTCACCCTGCACTGGAAGCCATGAAGAAATCTCCAGTGGGTCGACGGAGTCTTCCCCCTGCTCTAGCAGGCACCAAACTTCAGCTTCACCAGTACTCTGGGTCCCCTCTCACCCTGACGGCAATGGTCATTGGTCCCTGGAACACAGGTGGTGGACCCAGTTGACTCAGACTGTCCAGTGGTCCAACTGTCCGAATTTAGAGGGGGTAAGTCCTTGCCTCCCCTCCCCAGACAGTAATCCTGTGCACCATGTGATCTGCTTCACAAGGGCTTCTGTGCACATTTCCAAGAAATCCTGCATGCACAGCCAAGCCTAGGTCCACAGCACTCTGTCCTGCGATGCTTAGCTCCCTGAGTTGACCTCCGGTGTCTTGGGACCTCTCTTAGAAGTGTTGAGACAACTGTCATGTTCAGACTTCTTTAACCCGTGTTCAAGGATTTCTGTGTGTGCTTCCTTCTTGTCCAAGGGCTCTCTACGTTGCTGAGGGCCCCCTCTGTCTCCACTCCCAAGTGGCAACATCCTGGTCCTTCCTGAACCCGGGCAGCACCCTTTTTCTCCAACTGTGACCTTTGCAGCTAGCAAGGCTTGTTTGCAGTATTTTGCCAAGGAAACAATTCTGCATTCTCCAGCACGCTTTGGGACATCTTGTGCAAAAGAAAAACTTCCTACCTCCTTTCTTTGTAGCAAATCCTGCAGCTTCACTTAACCTGAGGCAGCCATTTTGTACCTTCATCAAGGATTTAGGCGGTCATTATGAACATGGTGGGAAATACCATCGACCGCCATGGCGTGTGAACAGAATCCCGCCGGCGGCGGCGAATGGAAACCCGCCATATAATGATCGAAAAACCCAACCCCACCAAAAATTCCCAGACCACCACTCCCTGCCAGGACCCTGTTGGCGGGAATCCCGGCCCACCCCACCCCGCCAGTGCCAAGCACACCCACATCCCGCCCTACGAATAATGATGCACAAATCACCTCGGCGGACAAATGGAGGCCGGACGACTATTGGCGGCTGCGACCCGCACAGGCGGCAAGTGGACCCAACAGCAACCAGTGCACACATTGGCTAGGCCTAGCACCCACACACATGACACACATCCAGAACACCATAAAATACCCCCAGACACACCCCACAATCCCTTGCAACGAAACCAGGACCAGAAGACAGAACGCACCAGAGCCAGACAGAGAATGGCAGCAGACAGTACACGCATAGCGACCCACAAAGGAGCACCCAATCCCCATCCCCAGTCCCGAAGCCATACACCACCCTCACCATCTCCCCCACCAAAAATCCTCGCTTCACCGAAAGGGAGCTAAGAACCATGGTGGACGAGATCATAAAAGTGGAGCCACAAATATTCGGGTCCGAGGTGCAGCACACACCCATCGCACGGAAAATGGAGCTGTGGCAGACCATTGTGAACAGGGTGAATGCAGTGGAATACCACCTACGCGCCAGGGACGACATCCGCAAGAGATGGAACGACCTGCGGGGGAAGGTCCGGGCCATGTCATCGAGGCACCACATCGCAGTGCAGAAGACTGGGGGAGGACCGCCACCAACACCACCCGACTACACAGACTCGGAGGCGAAGGTACTTGCCATCCTGCACCCAGAGGGACTCACTGGAGGGATGGACTCGGGTAAGTCATCTACAATTACCCCATATACACCATACTTGTAATGTATGCACCACCCCACCCCACCCACACCCACCTAGACCCACACCCCACCCAGCCTTTACCCACCACATCCACCACCCTGCATCACCCACAACTCACTACCAGGCCCACATCACTCCCGCTGTGCACAGCCACCCACCCCTGCACATACCCACAATGGAATAATAACCCCCACCACAATGTAACCCCACCACTGCCACTAAATGCAATGACCACCTCACAAAGGCACCCTGGAAGGCCACCGAAAGGCACACCAGCACAAAAATGCACAGTTCAGTACACCTCAAACCCTTATGCATATGTGACATACATTTCTATGTCCACCGACAAGCACCACCACCCATGCAACCCTAATGGAGGGGACAAGGAGTGCCACAGCACTCCAGGGAGACAGAGGCACATCACAGGACACTGGTGAAGGATCCCTGGACACTGGTGAGCAGGCAGGCCCCTCACACATCCCTGGATGCTCACCATGCAGCAGCCCCACCCAGGAAAACACTGTCACTCCTAACACCCAGTCAAGACCAGCAGGCCAGGAGGGCGTACCCACACCAGTGGACCCATGGCACAAGCAGGTAGAACACAGCTACAGAGGCCACAGTCTCCCACCCCCAACATGCAGGAAGACGATGGCCCCAGTACAAGTGGCACGTCAAGACCTGCGCAGGGGACACAGGCAGAGGGGGCCAGGGCAATGTCAAGTGCCCCAGTGGGTCGGGGTAGTGCACCGGATAGATGCAGCAGCCCAGGACGTCATTGCAGAGGTATTGGGGGCCTACCAGCATACCCAAGACATGCTGGCACAGAGTGTGTCCACCCTGGAGAAAAGTCAGAGGATGCAGCTGGAACAACATCAACAGGCCATGGAGCAGTGGAAAGAACACAATGCCACAATGGCCACCATTGCTGGAGCACTGCTGCAGTTGGTCAACAAACAATCAGACACCCACACCGGACAAGAGGCCTCCACAACAGCCCTGGACAACCAGCAACAGATGACCCAGTCAGCTGAAACAGCATAGGAAATACCCTCCCAGGAATCACAAGGCCCAACCATGCCACTCCAAGAAGCTCCACAGCAGGCGTCCAAACGTAGTCTCAGGCCAAGACATGGCACTGGAAACCTAGCTCCACTCCAACAATTGACACTGCTACTACTGCCAAGCAACCATCCCACCCATTCAGCAACTATGACATCAAACAGGCCTGCCACCAAGTCGGTTTTGAGGACACCCAACCATTACGACTTCCATCACTGTACATAGCACATTTCACTGTATTCCACCAATAAACCACACATCTCACCTGTAACACTGTCCCCTGTCTTCAATGTTGAACAAAGTGGAGTATGGATGCAACTGGCAGGAAACAACTTTATTGTCAATTTGTGCATGGTGGTGGTAATGTGTGTTTCAAATTAGGCAAGGAGGGAATGCATATATTGTCTGTCAGTACCATGCTGAAGAGGTCCATGTCTCGCCTATCATGACCAATTCCCCCTAGATGACATGGCACACTTACAGTATCAGTCACTAACCAGATTAACAGGCTTAAGTCCCACACAGTTTAGTGGGAGTAGAGTTGCATTAGTTGGTTCCTGGAATTGACATCTTCCCCTTCCTCATCCTCACCATCACTCTCCTCACCTCTCTGAGGTAACTGATCAGGACCTATAGCCCCCTCCACCTCCAAAACGGAGATTGAATGTCTCACTGCCACGTTGTGCAGCATGCAGCAGGCCACCATTATTCTACACACCTTATCAGGCCCATAGGCCAGGGAACCCCCAGAGATATATAGGCACCGGAATCTAGCCTTCAGGAGACCTGTAGTACGCTCTATCACCCTCCTAGTACGTCCATGGGCCTCATTGTATTTCCTCTCTGCATCCGTCCTGGGATTCCTCACTGGTGTCAGGAGCCAACGCAAGTTTGGATAGCCAGAATCACATAGAGAAATGGTGCAATACAGAGTCGTCATTGTTATGCCCCTTAGTCAGACAGGCTGGTTCTCAGCAATGTGTCTGTTAGTGACAGGCAAACTTACCTATGATCCACCCTCTGTCCTCTTGTAGTTGTTCCATCTTCTGTGGCACACTACTGTTCCTCAAAACAAATGAATCATGGACAGAACCCGGAAACATGGCATTCACATGGGATATGTACTGGTCTGCAGTACATACCAATTGGATGTTCATGGAGTGAAAGTTCTTCCTGTTTCTGTACACCTGTTCACTCACTCTTGGCGGGATGATAGCTATGTGGGTGCCATCGATGGCACCTATGACATGGGGAATGTTTGCAAAGGCATAGAAGTCAGACTTGATGGCAGGGAGGTCAGCACTTTGGGGGAATCGCACATAGGATTGCAGATGTTGTACAAATGCATTCAGAAATCTTGTCAGTACCTGGCTGAACATTGGCTGTGAGAAACCAGCACCCATGCCCACTGTCACTTGAAAAAAGCCTGTGGCCAGGAAATGGAGTGCGGAGAGCACCTGCACCTCAGTTGGGATGGCATGCTGATTACGATTTCCGGGAGTCAGTGCAGGATCCAGTAATGCACATAGGTCCTGAAAAGTTGTACGTTTGAGTCTGTAGGTGATTATGATCTGACGCTCCACCATGGTCCCCATATCCACAAGTGGTCTGTACACTGATGGTGCCCTTCCACGCCACAAGGGTCAGTACTCCTGAGGGGTAAGAAAAAGGAGTGATGTGCACACATACACTGGCATATTTGCTCCATACATGCACTGCATTCTTCATAGTAGTGTCTGTACAATAACTGCACCCTGACAGATGTATATGTACCTCACTAGGAGGGAACTGAGTAAATCATGTGTGATTATATACTCAATGGATAGAGGCCTAGGTGCTTCTTATGGCTAGTAGGCCCAGCATTGTGAGAAATATGAATTTCAAGATGCGTAGGAGATGGCAAAATGTCTGCCCACTGTAGTTCTGCCCCTTCGTTGTGGAAGTGACCTAATACCGCTAGCGGTTGAGGTCACAGCGTACGGCGGTGTTGACCGCTGTTCGCACCCTCATTGGCTAATATGGATGCCAATGGGGAGTCCTGGCGTATCATGATCGCCACCGGCGGTGACAGTGCATACCGGCGCATAACGTACGCACGTTCATCATCATTTGATCACTTGACACCCTGATCCTGTGCGGACAAGTACTCCACTCTGTGTACTGCTGTGGCCTGCCTCTGGCTATGGATGTTCCATGTGGTGCAGGGGAAAGGGCTCTGACCTTCGCACAGGAAGAACTGGAGAAACTGGTGGAAGGGGTCCTGCCCCTGTACGGAAGACTCTACGGATGGCCAGAGGTACAGGTGAGTCCGGGTTTTGGGGGCACTGTGTGAGTGATGGATGGAGTGGATTGCACAGATGTGTGTTCTTGTGAGCCAGGATGGGGCTTGGTGCATGGAATGCTGCATGCCACTGTCCTACATGTCTGGGAGTACTGTCTGTCCTATGCCTGACAATCTGCCAGCTGTTGCCATCGTGCAGGTGCCTGACCTCTGTGTTCCATTTCTGTGTCACCCTACTAGGTCAGCGCCCACCAGAAGAGGGCACGCTGGCATGCCATCGCCAAGGAGGTACGGACCCTGAGGGTCTACAACCGGTGGAGCACCCACTGTCGAATGAGGTGGGATGACCTGCGGCACTTGGCGCGGAAGATCACTGAGGCCCAGCTGGGGAAGTCCTCCCAATGTGGAAGGGGTGCTTGTCGGGCAATGACCCCCCCTCGTGCGAAGGATCCTGGCAGTGGCGTACCCAGACCTGGATGGGCACTTGAAGGCTGCACAGCAGTCACAAGGGGGTGAATATTCACAGCCAATACTTCAGCCTGGAAGGATGAGTGTGTGTGCGATAGGGCTCATGGTGCTGAGATCAGGGATTTTGACTAGTGTCCAGCTACTGTCTGCTCCCCGAAGGGTGTAGGGGTGTCCCTGTCAGGTTTCACCTACCTCAGCTCCAATACAATTTCAGGATATGGGTGTAGGTCAGTGTACTGCTCAGTAGTCAGGGCCATGGCCATGGGCCTAGTGCACAGTGCTGCCTGTTGGGTGTGTCTGCTGGGTAGGTGTATGTCTGGCCATTGTGTATCAGCATTCAGCTACTTACAAGTGTCTCTCCTGTTTTGTCTCCACATCCCTGTTCTCTTGTGTTTGCCTGGTACAGCATCAACATCAGGCGAGGGAGCTGAGGCACCGGCAAGTGAGGAGGCAGCTGCCTATGGATCCTCCGAGGCAGAGACAACGGACGCCCAGGGGACCAGTGGGTGGGAGGGCGAGGGGACTTCCACTGGGGAGGCTACTACCACAGGAGGTAGTGACTCTGCGACTTCCTCCGATAGGGGTCCTCCGGCAGTGGCGGACACTAGTGGACAAACCATGACAGTGAGATCTTCCACCAACCCCAAACAATCAGCACCCTCCCTTATGCTCCCCACCGAGTTGCCCGTGCCCGCCCACCCAGGAAGGTGGGCGTCTCCTTCACCCCAGGCAACTCCTCCTCCCCTGCTCCAGTCAGCCCTGCTGCCCTCACAGAGGAGGCTATTGACCTCCTGAGAACCATCTCTGTAGGGCAGACAACCATCGTCAATGCCATCCAGGGTCTGGCTTCTGAGGTGCAGCAGGCCAATGCCTATCTGGATGGCATTCATGGTGCTATGTTTGCCCTACAGAGATCTTTTCAGGCTCAGGCCTCCTCTTGGACGTCAGCCAGTTTCCCTGGCCATTCCGTCCCCCCTCCAACCTCCTCTACCCCTTCCAGCACCCCAGTCCCTTCACCCGTCCAAAGCACAAAATCAGACCAACTTACAGGCACATCAACACACAAGAAGCACACTTCCAAACACAAGCACCACACCTCCCACCACAAGCATTCACACAGCCAACAGACACCTGCGCACACAACAACGTCCACTTCCCTCAGTATGCCCGCCTCTTCCGCCTCCCTGTCTGTCCCCTCTACATCCACACCCTCATACACATGCACCTTCACTCACTGTTACCGCTCCTCTTCCTGCACTCACCACAATAGCAGAAAGCCATACTTGCACCCCATACACCACACCTGCACTCACCACCTCCACTGTAGTTGACATATGCAGCACACTCACCTGACTTGCAGACACCCACCCAACATACATCCACACTAGCTGTCTGTCTTCTCCCACTCTGTCCACCCCACACCTCCCAAAACACTCAAACTCACCAAGACAAACAACCATCAGACATCTACCACACCACAGCATACTGAGCAGTCACCTGCACCCATTACACACACTCCTACACCCCATACATCAACTCCCTCTGCCTCCACTCCCACGCCCTCATCCACGCCCACCCCAATTGCTCCCAAAATCTTTTCCTCTCCAGTGCAGACCAGTTTGAACCCACTGGCCCACCTCGTCTTGTCCCGAAATGTGCCCATCTCCTTGCCCTTTCCACTCCTTCCACATCACAGCCCACTCCGATCCAGCCTTCCCATTCCTGTGCCCCTTCTCCGGTGAAGAAGAAGGCCCGCTCTGAGCCTAAGCCATCCAGCTCCACCGAGCCAAACAGCCCCCACCCCCTTCAAAGGAGAAGCCCACCCCCCTCCAACCTCCTTACCCAAGTCAAAGTCTCAACCCCGTCGTAAATACCCCGCCACCCCTCCACCCCCCTTCCGTGAGGTGCCTGGATCCCCATATGGTGCTCCGTTCAGTGGAGTACCCAGCACTTGTGGGAGTCAGGTGTGGCCAGTTGTAGCCAAGGACAAATGACTTTTGAAGGACTGGCCATTGGCCCTGTTGGCACCATTTCGCTCACTGACCTACATAATAAAGTTTCGGTGTGGCCTGTGTTTGGCCTGCACGCAGTTCCACCCTGGTGTTTGTTCACATTATTTATGGGTATGGGGCTATTGTATTTACTATGGCCAGGTTGCAGTGGCCTTCGGTCGGGTACGTCCCTCTTGGTGTGGGGTGTCTGACTTGTGCTGCTGGGAAGGGCTGGGGTGGCGTTGCGGGGTGGGTGGAGTGGGTGGGTATGTAACTTTGCCCTTTCCTCCCTTGTGTCTTAGGTTACAGTATTTACCGTCGTCACCTTCGTATGTGGTCTCGGTCATGTAGATATATGGCAAGGAGCAAGGCTGGCATGATCTGCAGCTGTCTGTCCATGGCTGCCGCTGCACGTTTTGTTGACCTCCGGTGAGTGTTTCCTTCTTTTTGTTTCTTTTACGCCTGGCTTTGTGTGGCGGTGGTTCCTGCCCCGGAACTGACGATGGAATGGTGGTTCATAATTTGATGGGCGGGTTGGGCCTTTCCGACGCCCTGTGGGTGGACTCTGCCGTCGGCGGCGGGACTCCTTTCCTGGTGGTGGGTGGTGCACCAGGAAATGCGTGTGTTTCATTTGGTTCATTATTTGGTGGTCCGGGCCACTCCTCTGTTGGCGGTTTCTACCGCCACTGCCGGCGGTGCGGAACAGACCGCCATGTTCATAATGAGGGCCTTAGTGTGCTCCTGCCCCCCCTGGACACTTTAGTGACTCTTGGACTTGGTCCCCTTCCTTTGCAGGTCTTCAGGTCCAGGAATCCATCTTCAGTGCTTTGCAGTCTGTTGTGGTCCTTGCAAAATCCTTAAGACTTTAGTGTGTTTCTGGGGAAATAGTAGAACTTTACCCCTACTTTCCAGGGTCTTGTGGAGGTGGCTCCTTCACACCCTTGTGTTTTCTTACACTCACAGTGACCCTCTACACACTACACTAGCCTAGGGGTCCATTCGTGGTTCGCATTCCACTTTCTTAGAATATGGTTTGTGTTGCCCCTAGGCCTATTGCATCCTATTGTGTCTTATATTGTTTGCACTACTTTCTGACTGTTTACTTACCTGATTTGGTTAGTTGTGTATATGTTGTGTATGTTACTTACCTCCCAAGGGAGTATATCCTCTGAGATATTTTTGGCACATTGTCACTAAAATAAAGTACCTTTATTTTTAGTAACTATGAGTATTGTCTTTCTTATGATGTAGTACCTATATGATATAAGTAATAAGTAGTATTGCATGAGCTTGCATGTCTCCTAGTTCAGCCTTGGCTGCTCTGCTATAGCTACCTCTATCAGCCTAAGCTGCTAGAACACGACTATACTCTACCAGTAAGGGATAACTGGACCCGGCATAAGGTGTAAGCACTTTTGGTACCCACTACAAGCCAGGCCAGACTCCTACAACATGCTTCTGGATTTTGGGCCCACACCACACTATCCTGAGGTTGCAGAAAGCATGCCAGTTCTGCTGGAGTCTCAAATTTGTAATTGTTCAACTTCTGGGTGAGCCTCTTTCCTGATGATCCAATTCTTGTACATTTAGACATCGACTGTTGAAAAGGATTGAAAGTGAGCAGCATGTTTTTGTCCTATTGACCCATTTTTGTGGCACAGATATACTTTTTGAAAGACACAGGCCCTCATTATGACATTGCCAGTAAATCCCATTTACCGTCACGCTGACTGCAGCCAATATACCGCCACCGCGGCGGATATCCGTTTATCATATTAAGACACACACGCAAATCCATCACTATTCAGCCACACACAAGTCTGCCACACCAAAGGTCAGTGATAAACTGGCGGTACCCAAACCCACACTGTTATGCCAACAGAACAACGCCCATCACATTATGACCCACGAATCACCACGGCGGACATTCAATAGCGGTAAACCATTGGTAGTACCTAACGCCGCGCTCAAAATACACTCACACATACAAAACAACACCACATTGGACAATTAAAAAAACATACACCTGACACCCATACACATACCACACCCACAAATCATTGGCACCTGTCAGACACCACGACTACAGACCCACACACCACCTACACCTATACACCACCCACGCACCCCACATCACACACCCCAGTATATCACCCTACACACCCTCACCTACACAACTCACATAACACCCGTGGCACCACAAAGACACCCCCGATTCTCAGAAGAGGAGCTAAGGGTCATGGTGGAGTAATCATCAGGGTAGAGCCTCAGCTATTTGGAGCACAGGTGCAGCGGATATCCATTGCTAGGAAGATAGAGCTATGGTGGAAGATCATGGACAGGGTCAACGCCATGGGACAGCACCCCAGAACAAGGGATGACATCAGGAAGAGGTGGAGCGACCTACGGGGGAAGGTACGTTCCATTGCAGCAAGACACCAACTCGCTGTACATAGGACTGGCTCTGGACCCCTACCTCCTCCCCCACAACTAACAACATGGGAGGAGCAAGTCTTGGCAATCATGCATCCTGAGGGCCTGGGCGGAGTAGGAGGAGGACTGGACTCTGGTAAGTCAACTCCTTAATACTATCACCCCCCCACCTAAATGCCATCACACACCCTCACCCCCACCCTCACTCTCACTCCCATCACTCCACTAATTCCCACGTACCCCACCATCACATCTCACTCATCCCAATGCCAAGCCTCGGCATGCACCACCAGTGCATGGACATCACTCACAGCCCTGCATGGACACCTATCCCCAAAGCATGCACACTAGAGACAATCAGCTAGCCCACCACATACCAACCTACACAAGTTAAAGCTGCCAGGACAAATACAAACAAATCGGGCAACCCACTGATGCACAATATGTCACACAGAAGAAATAACACATCATTTACATCCCCACAGGCATAACAGCCAATGTCATCGGAGAAGAGGTGCCAGCACTATCCAGTTCCCCAACTGAAGAGGCCCACAGTGATGACAGTAACTCTGGTCGTCTGGATCTGGATGACCAACCTGGCTCATCATGGACCTCTGGACAGTCGGTTACCCAGGCTCAGTCAGACACCACCACAGAGCCTCCCCATCAGCAAGCACCACCACAGCACCCACCCAGTGTACCCATACCTCTGTCCCCAGGACACATCAATCAGCAGTGTGTCCACCACTACAGGTACCCCAGGGCACACCCCATACCCAAGACAATCAGGGACCTGGGGTCAGTGGTAGTGGGCACACAGTTCAGGGGACAGAGGCACAGGACAACAGGGACACTGGGAGGACTGCTGTGCGCCTGGGGGAGGACGGCCCAGGGAACCGACTCTTCAGGAGGCACTTGCAGAGATCCTGGGAGCCTACCAACATTCCCAGGATACGCTGGGCCAGATCCTGGACAATGTGCAGGAGAAGAGGCAGCTGCAGGAGGGACAGGGGCCAGGGGATCAGGGAGGACTTGCAGGCCATCAACACCACCCTGGTCTCCATTGTAGGACTGCTGGCAGACATGGCCAACATTATGAGGGAGGCAGTCTCAGAACAGCGGGCCCCTGCCACTAGTCAGACATCTGAACTGTATTCCACCTCCACTGCCGCTAGTGCACAGGAGGCCCTGCCACAGGAGTCACAGGCCACCAGCACCCCTCCCCCTGCAGACGGAGAACCACCCTGCAAACATTCCCTGTGATCCAGGCACAAGCCAGAGACTATTGCCAAGACCTCCACCAGGAAATGAGACTCTCCTGATTGTCACCCTTGTGTCCCACCCTATCACCCTGTCCACCTTGAACTGCTATTGCTCCCCTTCCTATGTCCCCATGGACAATGCACCTGTGCTACAAATAGACTGGAACAATACCCTGGACTTTCCTCCATCATCACCCTATCCCAATGCACTTGCCCCTCTTCTTCTTAGCACTTCAATAAACACCCTTGGAGTCTATGGAGTCTGTAACTTTTTTAGTGTGTATTTGTTTAACCAGGTTCAAACATTGTAATTCAACTGTACAGTAATGTTCACATACGAAAGACCTGTAGTTTCCTGCAGCAATCACACCTGGAGCGATAGTGGGGCACCAACATGTGCAAAATGAATTGCCAAAGGGTACAGTGAGTGGGCATAGAAGTGGGAAATAACAGCATGCCAGTGCCAAAGATTATCTAAATAATGACAATGAAATGTGAAGTAACACTGTCTTACCTGTGTGTCATTGGAAGTATTGTCGTATCACTGCTGTTCTGTTGTCCTCATCCTCTGCCTCCTCATCCTCACTGTCCACAGGGTCCACTGCTGCCACACATGGCCATCTCCAGCCTCCTCCTCATGCAGAAAAGGCCCATGGCGTCTCAAGGCAAGGTTGTGCAACATGCAGCATGCCACGATTATCTGTCAGACCTTCTTGGGTGGTTAGCATAGGGATCCACCTGTTTGATGGAGGCACCTGATCCTGGCCTTCAGGAGGCCAAAGGTTCGTTCGATTATCCTTCTCGTTCGCCCATGTGCCTCATTGTAACATTCTTCTGCCCTTGTCCTGGCATTCCTCACAGGGGTCAGTAGCCATGATAGGTTGGAGTAACCAGAGTCACCTGCAAATATCGGGAGACAACATTTAGCCACACACTATCCCATATGTCCCACACTATACACAAACATATACGGGGTGGGAACCAGGGCTCGACTATTAGCCACACCCTGTGCCTCTATAGTTGGGCCATCACATTTGGGATGCTGCTATTCCTCAGGACAAAGGCATCATGCACCGACCCAGCATACTTAGCATTGACATAGGAGATGTACTGCTCCGCCAAGCACACCATCTGGACATTCATGGAGTGGAAATTTTGTGATTTCTGAACGCCTGTTCATTTTGACGGGGGGAGTACAAATGCAATATGTGTCCCATCAATCGCCCCAATTATGTTGGGGATATGTCCCATTGCATAGAAGTCAGCCTTCACAGTGGCCAAATCCTCCACATGGGGGAAAACAATGTAGCTGCACATGTGTTTAATCAGGGCAGACAACACTCTGGTCAACACTACTGAGAACATTGGCTGTGACATTCCTGCTGCCAAGCCCTCTTTCACTTGGAAAAAAACAGTTGCCAAGAAATGGAGCACAGATAGGACTTGCACAAGAGGGGGGATCCCAGTGGGGTGACGGATAGAAGATATCAGGTCAGGCTCCAGTTGGGCCACAGCTCTGTGATTGTGGCCCTGCAAGTCTATATGTGAGGATAATATGCCTGTCCTCCATAGTTGCCAAGTCCACCAGGGGTCTGTACACAGGGGTATGTCTCCATCTCTTATTCATCTGCAGCAGTTGCAGTCTAAGGGACACAAGAGTGAGGAGCTGGTCACAAAATGAACATTGGAGCCACAACAGTACAATGCAAGATGTTAATTTGTAATGTTTAAGTGGGATTGTCCTGTATGTTCAAATTTTTACTGTGATGCAGGTATTATCCAGAGCCTGCCCCACCCCCCTGAAATGGCGTCCACCTGTCCTGTGTGGAGGGACAGGTGGAAGTGAGGTAATTCCTCTGACGTTGTGCGATGTTGAGGTAGGCGGTCTGGAACCCCCGTGCAACTCCTCATTGGTTAACAGTGGGCCCTATGGGGTACAGCGGCCAATGGTGATGTACGGCAGTGGTGACGGTATGCACTGTCGTGGACGTGGCGGCCATTTTCTATCTGATCACTCACTTGCTACCTGACCTTCAACAGGAGAGGACCTACACTGCATGTGCTGCTGTGACCTGTGTCTGGAACCTACCATGGCCCGTGTGACTGGGGAAAGGGCCCCTGCCTTTACCTCAGCAGAGTTGGAGCGACTGGTGGATGGGGTCCTACCCCAGTACGGACTGCTGTATGGGCCTCTAGACCAACAGGTGAGTACAATGTGGGCACGATGCATGTGGCATGAAGGCATGGAGTGGTGTGTGTGAAGGCCTCCTGTGGGAGGGTGGGTGGCTGTCCCCTGGGCGGCATATTGGTTGTGTGCTGGGCCATGTGTGTGTAAATAGAGATGTGAAGGGGTGTGGTGGGCCATAAGTGTAACAGGCAGGACGGTCTGACTGATACTATTTCCAGTGTGTATTTCCTCTGCAGGTCAGCGCCCACCAAAAGAAGGGTATATAGCGTGCCATCACCAAGGAGGTATAGTCTACGGTAGGCGGGAGGACCTGAGATGCTGGGTACGGAAGATGGCAGAGGCTCAGCTGGGAATGGCCTCCCAATGAGGAAGGGGTGCCCTTCCAACCCTGACCCCCGGAAGGCCCTCATACTGGCAGTGGCGTAGCCGGGGCTGGGTGGGTGCCTGAGGGCATGACAGCAGCCACAAAGGGGTGAGTACAGTGCCCATCATTACAACTTACGCATGATAGGGTAATATCCGGGTGGGGGATGTGTGTCAGTGGGTGCCCCTAGGCCAGGCCTGACATTGCAGAGTAGGTCCCATGTTGGTCAGGGTTCTGAAGTGATAATCCTGCTACCTAGCTCGTAGACATTCTCAACTGGTCAGGGCTGGGTGGGTCCCAGGTGTCCTGCATTTGGTGGTGTGTGCCCCTCCCCATGCCTTGGTGGCTAGCATTATAACTGGCAGTGCAATGTATAGTGCCTATGGCTGTTACCTGTGTGTGAGTGTGATGTGTACACCAACTGTGGTGTTGGTGCAACCATTAACCCAGTGTATCCTTTGTCTCTCTCCACCCCTTTTTGTTTTGTCCTCCTGTCCTTATGTGCATTAGCATCATCTGGCGGATGAGCAGAGGCGCCGGCGATGGAGGGAGCTGCATCCCACAGGACCCAGGAGGCCGACGGTGAGGGCACCAGTGGAACAGAGGGTGAGTGGAGCACCACAGCGGAGACTGGAGGGGACGGTTCAGACACAGATACCTCCTCCGATGGAAGCTCCCTTGTGGTGCCGGACACCTCTGTGCCCACCCCAGCTACAGGTACAGTCGCCACCCCCATACCAGCACTGCCCTCCCAGAAGCCCCTCATCGAGTTGCCCATGCCCGCTCACCCAGGAGGATGGGCATCTCTTTCGCCCCAGGCACCTCAGGCCCTGCCCCAGTCAGCCCTGCTGCCCTGAGTGAGGAGGCTATTGACCTCCTGAGATCCATCTCTGTAGGGCAGTCAACCATTGTGAATGCCATCCAGGGGCTGGTAGCCCAGATGCAACAGACTAATGCATTCGTGGAGGGCTTTTACACTGGCTTGGCGGCCTAACAGAGATCAATCCAGGCTCTGGCCTCCTCTCTGATGGCAGCCATTGTCCCTGTTTCCACCCTCCAACTTCCTCTTCCCAATCCCATTCCCCTCAACCCAACCTATCCCAAGCACACAGGCAGACGAGCATGTATACAAGACAACACACAAGAGTGGCACAGGCAAATGCAAGCACCACACATCATCCTACAGGCACTCACACAAACACCATCCATATGCAGACATACCAACATCCACAATTACCACTGTGTCCCCCTCCTCCCTCCCAGTTCTGTCTACACTCACACCTGCATGCACTACATCCTCATCCACTACCAGCATCACCACCACACCTAGCAGAACACATACCTCGCTTGCAGACACCTCCACAACATCCATGCACACGTCCCCTGTGTCCTCTCCCACTGTGTCAGTCCCCAATCCTAAAGTACACAAACGCAAGCACTCGGACACCCAACAGCCACCCACCTCACAACAGCATCCAGCCTACTCACCTGCACCCAAACACAGCAGACAGACATCTCCTACAACCACTCCTCTTCCTCCACTCCCATACCTTCTCCCTCTCCCCGCACCAATGTCCCTAAGAAGTTTTTCCTCTCCACCATTGCCCTCTTCCCTACCCCTACCCCTTCACATCTGGCCAGGGTGGCAAAAACCTAGGCAAGCACCTCAGCCACCCAGTCCTTGGGCCCAGTAGTCTCCACACCCACTCATGGTGGGAAAGGATCCAGGGCACATGTCCAGAGGTTGAAGGAGCCTGCACCATGCAGCCTCAAGGAAACAGTGCCTGCCTCAGCTGCAGGCCGGATGACCAGGGAGCCAGCTCCAGCTGCCGCCAGGAAGGGCAAGGAGCCAGCATCAGCTGCTGCCAGGAAGGGCAAGGAGCCAGCCCCAACTGCTGCTAGGAAGGGCAATGAGCCAACACTAGCTGCTGCCAGGAAGGGCAAGGAGCCAGGACCAGCAGGCAGGAAGTACAAGTGGCCTGGTGCAGGGATTCAGACAGAGCCGCCACCACTAACCATGGATGTGAAGCAGTCCAAGGATCCAGGGGATGGCCTGGAGCTTCCCCCCACCACCCCCAGCAGCAGCAGCAGCACCACCACCACCAGCAGTGGGCAGCCATCCGAGGCTGCAGGGGATGGGTTGGAGCTTCCCCCCACCACCACAGCAGCAGCACCACCAGTGGGCAGCCATCTGAGGCTGCAGGGGATGGCTTGGAGCTTCCCCTACCACCAGCAGCAGCAGCCCCACCACCACCAGTGGGCAGCCATCCGAGACTGCAGGGGATGGGCTGGAGCTTCCCCCCGCCACCAACACCACCAGCAGCACCACCATTGGGCAGCCATCCGAGGCTTCAGGGGATGGGCTGGTGTCTCCCCCCACCACCACCAGCAGCAGCAGCAGTACCATCACCACCAGTGGGCAGCCATCAGAGGCTTCAGGGGATGGGCTGGAGCTTCCCCCCACCACCACCAGCAGCAGCACCACCAGTGGATAGCCGTCCAAGGCTGCAGGGGATGGGCTGGTGCCTCCCCTCACCAGCAGCTGCAGCAGCACCACTCCCACCACTGAGCAGCCATCACCGCTGGCAGATGGTATGTAGTCCTGCGTCCATGAGCTGCTGTGTGGCCTGCCCCCTGCAAATCCAGTGGGTATGACACCCACCTGAGAGACTGTGACCTTGCACTCCCCAGGCTGAAGAGCACAGGGTACGTTACCCCTCCAGAACCAGTGGCTAAGACACCCACCAATCCCAGACTCCCCAGGATGAAAAGCACAGGGCACAATGCCCCCTCCAGAACCAGTGGGTAAGACACCCACCAACCCGAGCCTCCCCAGAATGAAGAGCACAGGGCACAATGCCCCCTCCAGAACCAATGGGTAAGACACCCACCAACCCTAGCCTCCCCAGGATGAAGGGCACAGGGCACAATGCCCCCTCCAGAACCAATGGGTAAGACACCCACCAACCCTAGTCTCCCCAGAATGAAGAGAACAGGGCATGGAGCCCCCTCCAGAGCCAGTGGGCAAGTCACCCACTTGAGAAACTGTGGCCTTGCACTCCCCAGGATCAAGCACAGGGCATGTTACCCCTTCCAGAGCCAGTGGGCAAGTCACCCACTTGAGTGACTGTGGCCTTGCATTCCCCAGGACCAAGCACGGGGCATGTTGCCCCCTCCAGAACCAGTGGTTTTGTTCCATCTGCCGGCTGAGGTGGCCCCCCTTCCCTGTCCCCCTGAGGTGCCTGCCTATTTTCCAGCTGATGCCCCTGCAGTGTTCTCTCCGTGTTGTTGCAGGTGACAAGTGGGGCCTTGGACTTTGGCCTGTGGCCCGGTGGCCCACGCACAATGAGGACTGGGCAGTGTCCCTCGAACTGTACATATGTTTATATCAGTTGCATTGCATTTTCATTTTTCTACTGTGTTGATCTTATTCCACTCACTTTATCACATTCCTGTTGTCCTTGCACTATTCCTCAGGGGTACAGGGTAAATATGTTTTATTACTGCATCTGATTGTGTGTATGGTGTTGAGGGTGGGGGTGGGTGTGTTGCATGTGTGTGTCACTCTCTTTTCCGTCCCCCCTCCCCTGTGTGCTAGGCGGCTGTACTCACCGTGGTCGTCTTCACCGTTGTTGGTGTTCTTGGTGGAGCAGGACATAGAAAATCATTGGAAATATTTGCAGCTCAGGCTCCATGGCGGCGTGGTTGTTCCCTGTGTCTTCAATGGTAAGTCCTTTCCCTTCTGAGGTCTGTTTCCACCAGGCTTTTGATGTAATTGGTATCGCCCCAGGACAGGTGTCGGTTTCCTGGGTCTTAAAATGGTGGGCGGAACATTGACTTCCGCCTGGCTGTAGGCGACTATCACCCTGGTGGCTGTTGTTTCCGCCCTGGCGCTAGGTGTGGTAAAGTGGCTGTCTATCTGAGTTCTCACCGCCATGGTCATAATTTGGCAGTAATTACCGCCAGCCTGTTGGCAGTATTACCACCACTTTATCACAGACCACCAGGGTTGTAATGAGGGCCACAGTCTATTTTTGCAACCTTTGATTTGTGTTCATTTGCTGGATTAAACTTTCGACCAAGGCAGTTGCTACTTCATTGACATTGATAAATCTTTCTTCCAACTTTTGCAAATGTTCCTGCTGCATTTGTAACAAAAGGATTGCTTGACTCATGGTACTGTCCTCCTTGTTGAATTCAGGTGTCAAAATGTCCAAAAAGCACTAGCATGTGGATCAAGCACTCCACTCATAACCAAGTGTCAACCTCCATCATCATAGTTTTGCCAGCTGCATGTCCTCTCCTTTGCAGTACATACTTTTGATAGACCTATACTCAACTAGGTGTTGCATCACATTGAAGGCAAAGATCCAGCGTGTTGGCACCTCGTGTATGAAGGCTTTTACAGGAGCTCTATTAGCGTGCTTAATGATCCTCAGTTGCTTTTAGTCTTTGAAAGAATGTCTGAACTGACAGGAAACCAGTACATTGTTGACGTCTTCATCTTTTTTTTTAGGAATTCCTGCACTATTAGATAGATGCAGTGCTCGGAAGTATTCTCCATCAACCATAACATTGGCAATATTACTGCCATTTTCAGTGGAAATAAATACAGTGTAAATACAGTACTAGAACCTGTTGGTTGAAATCATTTGTAAACTGGTCCTTGAAAGGCATCATCAGTGCTGAGACCAGTAGCTAGCCTTTGCAAACACCTGGTGATGCAATGTAGTCTGTGGCTTGACAAGTTGTCCACAAGTCTGATGTGAAATGGATGAACTAAACAGAGCTCTCAATCATTGCTTCACCAACCAGTTGCAGCAATTGATGGTGCAACGCTGGCACAGCAACAGTGAATACATAGGTCTGGCTTACAACCTTTAATTTTGGACAGAGGGTCTTCACAAATTTCAGAAACCTCTCCTTCCAACAAAGAAAAAGGCACATGGTCAATTACTAATACTTTAGCCAGCTTTCCATGGAAAAGTGGACATTTTCATGGGTTTGGTGGTGCAGCGACTCCTTGTTGACCAGGAACTTAATAGTGGACTGTACTTCCTGGTTGTTTGTGAGTATAATTCAACAAATGAAGTATGGGTAGCTCATAAGCTACTTGGATGCTTCAGGTGAACTTTCCTTCTTTTTCTAGTGCCTTGCCCAGGTTGCCATGGGTGATTACTGCACACTATGAGCAAGAGTAAAAGGTCTGCTTCACACGACTACATCTTCTGCCTCGCCATTATCTACTTCTATTAGTTCACCTTTATCTCCTCTCTCACAAACAGCTTTCTTTCTGAGATTTTCTTCCCAGGTGATCTGATGTCTTTTTTTTAGATGGGCTAGTTGGCCTTGCTCACTATTAAGTCCATGTAGCTTACCCCAACACACTGGTTTGTGGCAAAATGAGCATTATGTAATGTGCTCGTTATTGGGCTTAGAGGGCATTTTTATGAGAAGGTCTGTGTCCTGTTTGCACCACACAACCTCTAAGTGGCTCCAAAAATCTGGAGTAAGTCAACGCAGCACAAATCGTGATGATGCCTTACTCTTCTCTGAGAAGGCATTCCATGGGCATTGCTTGGGTGTTCCCAAGCAATGCCCATGGTTTTTGATGCACTCCCAGAATTACCAAAACTGTTAGACCTGGGAAAAAATACACCTTCTCAGGGGAGGCATAACAAGGAAAAGATATATTAATTTCTTCTTGTTACTTCCTCTTCCTATGTGTGCTGCATTCTTCTGAATACATTGAAAGAGGAATATGTCGCTCAGTATTATTTTTGTGCAGGAAGATGTTCCTTTCTGAACAAAAGCAACCTTGCACGCAGTGCAGGCACCCTTGCCCCATGGTCAAGGGTGCCTCCATTAATGCTAGGCAGCCCATTGTGCCCCCATGTAGGGGAAATGTCTGGAATGCTCCATATTGACCTAGATACAGCACATTCCTGTCCTTTTCCGATGACTCAGAGCAACAAGGTGACTTGTTGTGCTGCGCCACAATTTCAAATATATGCTCCTGAGTGTAAAGGTCTCCTACACCAGGAAAGAGAGCTTTCTTGTTTAGCTAAAGCCTGTATAACTTATTAAGGTAGAGACAGGCAGCTGTGATTGCCTTTCTTTAGGGTGGATTGTGACTGAAGTGGGGTAGTTCTGGTTGCTGCAAATATTTTGTATTCTTGAAAATATAGAGCAGATGATGTTGGAGGCACTAAATGACTCAGAACTGGTTGAATAAAGGTGATCTGCAGGTCCTCTGTGCCACTTTCCACATGCACAATCACTGACTCAGCATCTACCTCACTTCCAAAGCTTTTGCAAACCTTCCTTTCCCCTTGTCTCCATGGCATAACTCGGTCGGGGTCCAATTTATGTCAAGCACCCGGAAGGGGGGGTGGGGTTGGAAAAGACAGGAAAGTGCTGTTTATTTTGCTTGCTGGAGATTGTGATGACAAGGCCTCCTACTGAAGAACAGTCACAACAGTTTGCTTTGCAGAAATCTCAACTTCTCGCTCTGCTCTTCCTATGGAAGATCAGGTGTAGCAGACAGTGATTGCTGTAGAGTTTCCTATGAAGAAGATTCAGTTTGCCGCTGGAATAGATCAATTTCAGATTCACTGTCCTCAGCCATAACTGCAGTCATTGCATCATTGAGAGACATCTGCTGCAATTTTGGTGGTGGTG
Organism: Pleurodeles waltl; assembly: GCF_031143425.1. Classification (NCBI taxonomy): domain Eukaryota; kingdom Metazoa; phylum Chordata; class Amphibia; order Caudata; family Salamandridae; genus Pleurodeles; species Pleurodeles waltl. The sequence goes on along the minus strand of NC_090448.1, from coordinate 930,111,702 downwards.
AAATTGTTCTTCCAGAGGCAAATCTCCTCCCAACCTCTTCCTGCCACCACGTTGCCTGAAAAAGGTAGACGGCTTGATGCCAGTAATGGCACTAGCAACAGACTTCTACTTCTCCTCACAAGCCACGTTCTTAGCTGGAACCTCCTTCTTTCTATCTTGCACCCGTGACAATCATGTTGTTTCTGTGCTCCCAATAGTTTTTATTCCCTAATGGCAAAGTCATTTAACTGTAATAGCATATTCTTGAGTATTACAAGTAATTTGTACAACACATAATTCCAGAAATTTGGCAAATTAGACAGCATAACAAACAATACACCTGGGCCCAATATTAACATTCATGTTAGTTCCATAGCAATTGCTATTTTAAAAAAAAAGTGTTGCAGGTTTATTCTCAACAGACACCATCACACTTTCATGAAGAATGGTCAACAAAGCAGAGCAACTTATCCAACCACATTGTCAGTCAGCCAATAGAACATTTCATTGCTTACTCATTTTTATTTCACTATAAACTTTATTTAAAATTAGATTCATAGAAAGGCAAACAAAGTGGCGTAACTGGCCACAAGTTTTTAAAATTACAACATTGCACCTAACTTTCTCTTAAATTGTAATATATTTTGTTATTTGGTGTAAATCTATTCAGTATTTTTTGAGCTATTAAAGAATATATAAATGTAGCTATCTAGGTTCGCGGAGCCTCTGCAGATCCAACAGATCTCATGTTGAGCTATGATTGGCTGCCAACATTTCAATCAGAAAGTGTTGGCAACTCCATATTACATGCTAACAGTTTTCACCCACCACGAACAAAGTGGAACATTCCCTATGGTGAATTTCTACGAATAAAGAAAATCTGCTCAGAGCCGGAAGAGTGTGAGAAGCACTTGAAATTAGCGGAGGAGAGATTCCTGGCAAGACAATATCCGAAAAAGTGTTTAGCTCTGGCACAGAAACGTGTGAAACAATCATCAAGAGAACAACTAATTCATGGAGGAAACCAAGCCATTAAACATGCCAAACAACAACAGCTGAGGTTCATAACAACATACTCACAGAGTGCTACACAAGTTCGTAAAATCTTGGAAAACCATTGGGCAATTTTACAAATGGACCCAATAGTGGGGGAAATCATGGGACAATACCCATTAATGACTTTCAGAAGAACAGCAAACTTAAGGGATAAATTAACACACAGCCATTTCCAAACTACAAAAGCAAACTGGTTACAGAAAACTGGCTTTTGGAAGTGCAGCAGCTGTAAGGCATGTAAAATTGGGGTGAATAAGAAAGAGTACTCAACAAATACTGGCATGGAGAGAGTGATACGTAAGCACTTGAACTGTAAAAGTCGATTCACAGTATATGTGATTGAATGTCCTTGTGGGTTGAAATATGTTGGCAGTACCATATGTGAGACTAAAAAGCGAATTTTAGAACATATTCGAGCAACTATCAATATAGATAGGAGCTATGCAACAGCGAGACATATGGAACAGAAACATGATAGCAAGTGGGAACTCATGACATTCTATGTAATTGATCAGGTACTAAAATCAGAACGCGGTGGTGACAGAGAAAAGAAATTGCGTCAACTAGAATCCAGACATATACTTGATATCCAATCTCTCACCCCGCTAGGTTTAAACCAGGATGAGGAGTTATTTGTACACCTATAAGAGTTGTCATAGCTCATAAGATGTTGCCATTCATTTATTTTATGTCATTTCCACCAATTGATAAGATGCTTTCTTTCCCGTTGTCATTTGTCAGATAGACATACAATTTTGGTGCTATCAATATAAATTGACTGAAGGAATAATACCCAAACATTAACTTTCTTCCATCAGAGGTGCAGGATTTAGCGAGGGCCTTGTTTAAAAGAAACTTTGGGGATTGTGCTATTGTAGGTAACATGCAATACATGAATATGAATCCAATGTGAATATAAATTAAAAACTAATGAGGGCCCCTATATTTTGTTAACACACCTCAGAAATTGTTTTGAAGTCTCCATTAGTCGCTGAAACAAGATTTTATGACTTATATTTAAAAATAATTTGATTTAATGAAATGCTATAAACTACATATACCAGAATGCAATGTGGAACTCAGTGAAAAACACCTTGGATTGTAGTCAAAACACTGTTACAATTTGGTAAATATGTATATAGAAAAACGTTGAATTTTTCTTTGTTAAAGTATATATATTTAGTGATGTTATGGAGTAACTCTTGATAAGTGGTGTAACTTGAGTATTTTTTCTGTTACTTTGGAGTACTTTATTTTAAGCGCCGAAATTAGTACACAGGAAACACCTGTGAACAAGGTCTGGTGAGACCGAAACGCGTCAGGGGATTCCTGTTTGTTTGTTTATGATCTCACTAATGTATTAAAAGTTAAGGTAATTTTGGCACAACGACAGAGTGCGGTTTTCTCTTGCTAAAACAGAAAGAGAATCTTGTTTTTTGAAAATATGGTTGTCCTGCCTCAAACCAGCACCACCGGAGAATTAAGTGCGCCGTAACACGCAGATCAGGACATCTTTTCTTTCATATATATATATATATATATATATATATATATATATATATATATATATATATATATATATATATATATATATATATATATAATCTATATAAATATATCAGTCAGTAAATACTTTATTCGGCTACAGCGAGCCATAAACGTTTTATACTATATATATATATATATATATATATATATATATATATATATATATATATATGTCACATTAACATTTACCATATACAGAAAAAGAAAATGTTATAATAAATTAACAAATAAATAAAACTGGCTTTTTAAGGTGCTTGGGATGGAGTTTGATTGTGACTCACTCAACTTGAGACAATCTAGACCCAATAGATACTCAAATCCCATAAAATAAGGCATATAACTAGCTTTCCTCAAAACCACAAAAAAAAAAGAAATTAGATTTGCCATTATTAAAAAGATTGCTCAAAACCATGTCCCCCTGCTCTGAAAGGCCACTAAAAAATATAGTGTGTTGAGATGGAACCTAGTTAGAAGAAACTTGTGCCATTCCCCATCAATTACTTGTAGATAAAGAGCTGGTCGTGCTGTCCCAGTTCTCATTAAATGTCCCCCTCCCTTGCTGCCAGCATGGCTATGATTACTACACATTAACTCAAAGAGAATCTCTTTCAATTTCCTAATGGGAATATCTAGGAGGCTTTCCGGGATATGATAAAATTCAGGGATACCCATCCTCCCAAAGCATTTCTGGACATAAGCCAGCCACGGGACTCCTGCAACATTATCCAGCTTCATGCAATCTGCCAAACTAAGCCTACTCAGGTGTGCCTGTGGGTTCTTCAAAACATGTGTCCATAGCAGGAGGGGTTGCATTTGAATGAGCTCATCTAGTCGTAACAGGTCCACCTTCTGATGACAAAAAGAAATAGCAGTAGACTGGGGGATTGACAGCAACCTATACATGAACGTACTTTGTGTGATCTGCAAATAAGTGTACTTGGCGTATCCCCCTATACCAGCTCCAAATGAACCAATGGACACACATTTGCTCCTGTATATAGACAATAACTCTGTTACAGGCTTGCGTCTCAACATTTTCGAGAACCTAAAGACAGCGTTAATGGACCACTGGGATTGCAAAACCCCTATATTCATAAGAAACCTTCAGTTGAGACCATTATCAAACGGAATCCCTTAATAAGTAAAATATATATATATATGTATGTATATATATATATATATATATATATATATATATATATATATATATATATATATATTATTTTTTTATATCCAGCGCTTTCTCCCGAAAATCATCCACACAGCAGAAGAATAAACATGCACTCAGTGTTGTGTGTGTCCACTTGAAGTTTATTTACGTAAGCCCAACAACATCAAACAAATGGATAGAAAAACCCAACGCATTTCCGCGTACCGCGGCTCGTTCACGGGCGGGTTAATCACCTGTCATGCAGTTTTTGTAACACCCACAATGAATTGTGTGCGCAATATTAAAAATAGACAAAACTTCTCCTCATCTCTAGTCAGGACAATGTGGCCGACGTTATGATATGTTATTCGTATTATGGCCCCCCATTAAGTTAGAATACTTGTACCATAGATCAAATTACATTTCCACTGAGTCGTGTTTCCAAATTTGATGCATAAAATAAACTAGGTTAAACACCATTCTGCATATTAATACGTATCATCTTCTATTAACTACGGTGTGTTACCAAATACATTATATTGAGTATCCTAAATAAAGTATTCAAGAAAATATGCAGTCATACTTATCTCAATACAATTACCAAACACCTGATCATAAAAATCAGACAACTTGTATTGTTATTATTTCGAGAGCAAAGATCATCTAACTACCACATACAATATAGCATAAATTTTTTTGGCATGAACCATAATAGTGGTATGTACTAATCAGATCCCGACTGTTTTTCAAAACTGCTCGAAATCGTGAACCCAAATAATGCCCTGATGGGCTGAGTATACACGAACTTTCCAATCCTGCCCAAGTGGGGGTATTCATAAACATAAATCACAAATCCTGCACTATAGCACTTATACTAAACATGCACATCAACATCATTATCTCAAAAATATATGGCAAACATAAAGGGTAAATATTGTCCATATTCAGGTTATGCATTCCAAACATCTGTACCCAGTCACTTACGTGATAACTCAACGATCCTCTTGAATTTTAGATATCTGAAAAAGTAGAAAATAAGAAAAAGTCCAGAGTGAGAGAAGAATGGAGAAAGGACCAAAGGAGAGGGGAAGGGAAGGAATTGGCCTTAAAACTCTAATAGAGCATAATAAAAAAAAGTAATAATATTTGAAAATATTTTTCACAAAAGAACCCAAAAGGGTCACATGGACAAAACCATGGAAGGAAGAATTTGGATTAACTGACTATTACAGAGCAACATATTAAACCACCTCACAATCAGAGAGCAAATGTAATTAACCTAAGTGGACCTTCAACTCCTCATCCAGTTTTAATCCATAAAGGCTCTTAGTGTTCAAAGCTACAATACAATAAGACTCCAGTCTCCTCATTGGTTATTCTCTGTTACCACCCCTTTTGCTTTGTGGTATCCTGTCAATAATGTAAAATCTCGATTTGGAGGCACCTCTATTGTGTCTTAGAATGAAGTGTCTAGCTATGAGATAGTGAGGGGCAGCATGGGTAATCGCTGTCATGTGTTCTAATATTTGTTTCTTAGTAGCATGAGTGCTGCTGCCTACATATTTCAATTGGCAAGGGTATTCCAATATATATATACACCAATACACCGCCACAGCTATTATCACCCACATCTCGGAATCCGCCGAAATTCAGACACCCACACAAGTCCGCCACACCAAAGGTCAGTGATAAACTGGCGAAAACAAAATCTCCACCGTCACGCCAACAGAAACACGCCCATGCTATCATGACCCACGAATCGACGCGGCGGTCTTTCAACCGCGGTATTCCATTGGCGGTACACACCGCCGTGCTCAAAATACACACACATCTCCAAAACACCGCCACATTGGACAATTCGAAATACACACACCTGAGACACATACAAACACCACTCCCACACAATCAATACTATATAAAACACACACCCACATCACCCACAAACCCCTACGACCAAAAGTTTTGACGAAGGCCAGAGAGACTGCATATCATAAACAATCCCACCACACAGAGGCACACAACACCATCACCCACACAACATCCTCGCACAAAACACCACACACCACTACACATCACCACACTCATCACCACATACACCACCCCACACATCACCTACACCACCCCATGGCACGGCAAAGACACCCCAGGTTCTCGGAGGAGGAGCTCAGGGTCATGGTGGAGGAAATCGTCCGGGTAGAGCCACAGCTATTTGGATCACAGGTGCAGCACACCTCCATAGCTTGGAAGATGGAGCTATGGCGACGAATAGTCAACAGGGTCAACGCAGTGGGACAACACCCAAGAAATCGGGAGGACATCAGGAAGAGGTGGAACGACCTACAGGGGAAGGTGCATTCCGTGGTCTCCAGGCACAACATTGCGGTACAGCGGACTGGCGTTGGACCCCCACCTCCTCCCCCACAACTAACAACATGGGAGGAGCAGGTCTTGACCATTATGCATCCTGAGGGCCTCGGAGGAGTCGGTGGAGGAATGGACTCAGGTAAGTCAAATCTTAACTATCATATCCCCCACCCTACCTGCATGCTATCACAGACCCCACCCTCACTCCCTCCCCTATCACTCCAACTCCTCACTAATGTACTAATAACACAAACCACCCATCCCAACACCAAGCCCTGCATGACACAACAAAGCATGGACACCCCTCACTAAAGCATGCCCACTGCACATACCCATAACACCCCCCCAACCATCATCACACAAGCCCACACACAGGAATGCTAGCACCGGGGTACAAGCTCACCCACCCATTGCACACCATGACACACACACATGCAATAATCATGCTTTTACACCCCTGCAGAACCACTACCCAACGTCACCAGACAGGAGGGTCCAGACATCTCTACCCCACCCACAGAAGAGGCCCACAGTGATCACAGCAGCTCTGGCCAACTGGATCCAGATGACCAGCCCGGTCCATCGTGGGCCTCGGGACAGTCGGTTCCCCTCGCACAGGCACAGCCCACCACAGACCTTCCACCCTCTGGTAACACCAGCACAGCACCCACCCAGCGGGACCATACCTCCGTCCCCAGGACACGTCAGTCAGCTGTGTGTCCACCACTACAGGGAACCCAGGATAACCCACCACCCCAACAACAACAGGGACCTGGGGGCAGTGGTAGTGGGCACACGGTCCAGGGGACGGAGGCCCAGGAACACAGGGGAACTGGGAGGGCTGCTGTGCAACAGGGGGCAGACAGGCCAAGGGAACCCACTCTCCACGAGGCCCTCTCCTCCATCATGGGAGCCTACCACCACTCCCAGGAGATGATGGCTACGGTCCTGGCCAAGTTTCAGGAGACCCAGCGCCTGCAGGAGGAACAGTATTTGGGCTTCAGGGAGGAACTCAGAACCATCAGCTCCGCCCTGGGCACCATCGTAGGGGTGCTGAAGGAGATACTGAACACCAGGAGGGACACCGTGGCACTCCAAGGGGCCCCTGACATTAGCATGGACGATGAACTGCCCACCACCTCCGCCGGAGCTAGTGGACAGGAGGCACCGCCACAGGACCACCACACCAGCACCCCACCCCCTGCAGATGGAGAACCACCCCGCAAGCGGTCCCTGAGATCCAGGAACAGGACAGAGCTCGATGGCAAGACCCCCGCCAAGAAATCGGACCATTCTGATTGTCATCCCACTGTCCCACTTTGTAACCCTGTCCATATTGGAACTGCCCCAGCTCCACTTCCTATGCCCATATGGGCAGTGCACCTGTGAGACTAATAGACTGGACTCTGCCATGAACATTCCTCCACTATCACCCCTCACCATTTTACCACCCCCCTCCAATACTTAGCACTTCAATAAACACCCTTGAAGCACAAAACAATCTGGAGTCAGTCTGTGATTTTGAAAATGTGTATTAGCAATGACAGTGACAAAATCCGTTCTCAAATGTAATGTCAACATACCTATGTCACACATCACAAGTCCATGAGGAATGTAAGCAGATGACACACGTTGGTAACCACACCTGTGAAACCGTAATGGAAATGTACAACTCAGTTACCATATACTGGTTGAAATTGACAGACAGGATAGAGTTAGAAGTGTGAAAGTACTTGTAGTAGGCAGGAATGTGTTCTCATCTGTGTGTCACTGGAAATATTGCTGGATAACTGAGTCCCTGTTGTCAATGTCTTCTTCCTGTGCTTCCTCCTCATCACTGTCCACAGGCTCCACAGCTGCCACAACACCGTCATCTGGATCATCCTCCTGCAGAAAAGGCACCTGGCGTCGCAAAGCCAGATTGTGAAGCATACAGCAGGCGATGATGATCTGGCACACCTTCCTTGGTGAGTAGAATAGTGAACAACCTGTCATATGGAGGCACCTGAACCTGGCCTTCAGGAGGCCGAAGGTGCGTTCGATCACCCTCCTAGTCCGCCCATGGAACTCATTGTAGCGTTCCTCTGCCCTGGTCCTGGGATTCCTCACTGGGGTCAATAGCCATGACAGGTTGGGGTAACCAGCGTCCCCTAATAGCCACACACGGTGCCTCTGGAGTTGACCCATCACATAAGGGATGCTGCTATTCCGCAGGATGTAGGCGTCATGCACTGAGCCAGTGAACATAGCATTGACCTGGGAGATGTACTGGTCTGCCAAACATACCATCTGTACATTCATCAAATGATAACTCTTCCGGTTCCTGTACACCTGTTCACTCCTGTGGGGGGGGACCAGAGCTACATGGGTCCCATCAATGGCACCTATGATGTTGGGGATATGTCCAAGGGCATAGAAGTCACCTTTAACTGTAGCCAAATCCTCCACCTGAGGGAAAACGATGCAGCTCCTCATGTGTTTCAGCAGGGCAGACAACACTCTGGACAACACGTTGGAAAACATAGGCTGGGACATCCCTGATGCCATGGCCACTGTTGTTTGAAATGACCCACTTGCAAGGAAATGGAGCACTGATAGCACCTGCACTTGAGGGGGGATCCCTGTGGGATGGCGGATAGCTGACATCAGGTCAGGCTCCAACTGGGTACACAGTTCCTGGATTGTGGCACGGTTAAACCTGTAGGTGATGATTAAATGTCGCTCCTCCACTGTCAACAGGTCCACCAGCGGTCGGTACACCGGAGGATTCCGCCATCTCCTCACATGTCCCAGCTGACGGTGCCTAGGAAGGACAACAGCGACCACAGAGTCAAACAACTCAGAGGTATGTACCCACAGTCTACACAGAACACGAAACATAATCCAAAAAGTTGTCTGTATGTGTGTTGAGTCCAGGCCTAGGTATGTGTGACGCAGTTGAAAATGAAGCCATGTGGGCCCCTGAAATGGCGGGTGCCTGACCTCCAAACTGGGACAATGGGATGTGAGGTAACTGTGCTGGCGTTGTACACCGTCGTGGTAGGCGGCCGAAGACCGCGGCGCAATGCTGCATTGGTTAACATTGGACCCTATGGGTCCCAGGAGCCAATGACAAAGTGCGCCGGCGGTGATGATACGCACCGCCGCGGACGTCACCGCTGCGGACGTGACCTCCATTTTCTATCAGTTGAATCACTCGATACCTGATCTTCGACAGGAGAGGACCAACACTGCAAGTGCTGCTGTGACCTCGGTCTGGAAGAAACAATGGCTCGTGCGTCTGGGGAGAGGGCCCCTGCCTTCACTGCACAGGAGTTGGAGAAGCTCATGGACAGGGTCCTTCCCCAGTACACGCTACTCTACGGTCCTTTCAGACCAACAGGTGAGTACACAGGGAGCAAGTTGTATGGGCTATGCCTGGGTGGAGAGGGCTGGTTGTAAGAAGGAAGGGTGCAGAGTTCTGCGTGCATAAAGGACTGTGAATGCATGTGCCACATGGCAAGGGTAGGGATGTGGGCCACTCACTTTGACGGTGCAGTTGGTAATGACTTCTCTTCTTCCCCTGTACATGTCATGGAGGTCAGCGCCCACCAGAAGAAGGATATTTGGCGTGCCATCGCCAAGGACGTCCGGACCCTGGGGGTCCACCAGACACGGAGCACCCACTGCCGTAAAAGATGGGAGGACATTCGCCACTGGAGCAAGAAGACAGCGGAGGTTCAGCTGGGGATGGCCTCCCAACGTGGGAGGGGTGCCCGTCGCACCATGACCTCCCCTGATGTTCCGGGTCCTGGCGGTGGCCTACCCTGAGTTGGATGGGTGCTTGAGGGCATCACAGCAGACACAAGGGGGTGAGTACAACATCATTCTGCAGACTTTGCGCGCAGTGAAGGTGTCTGGGTGAGGGAGGAGGGCTGTGGGTTTCCCTAGGCCAGGGCGAGTTCCGTAGGCTAGGCCCCTCCGTAATGCAGGCCATGTGGCACTCCACCCCACCTCTGTAGAGTGCCAAGTACAGGTATACATGCCCCTGTGTCATCTATGTGTGCTGATGTCGACCATAGCCATGTAGGCCATATCCCAGGAACTGCATCAGCAGAGCCCAACAGCGAGGCGTAGTGCAGGGGGCTGCTGTGTCTGTATTGTCCGCCAACGGTAGCGGTAAGCCTTGCAGTCAACCTGTCTTTCTTCTGTCGTCGTCCTCCCCTTTTTGTGGTCTCCCTGTTCTTGTGTGCATCAGCATCATCAGGCGGAGGTACAGTGGCACTGGAGCACGAGGGAGCTGCATTCCACATGGCCATGGAGGGCCACACCACGGACTCTGAATACACCAGTGGGACGGAGGGCAAGGGGAGCTTCACGGTGGTCACAGGATCAGCAACCAGCGACACGGACTCGTCCTCCGATGGGAGATCCCTTGTGGTGGCGGCAAAATCTGTGCCCCCCACTTCTACAGGTACAGCCGCCACCCCCCCTACCAGCACCGCCCTCCCAGCAGCCCCTCAGCCTTCGCCCCGTGCCCGCTCACCCAGGAGGGTGGGCATCACCTTCGCCCCAGGCCATTGACCTCCTCAGGTCACTCACTGTTGGGCAGTCTACTATTTTGAATGCCATCCAGGGTGTAGAAAGGGAATTGCAACACACAAATGCATTCCTGGAGGGCATTCATTCTGGTCAGGCTGCCCTTCATCGAACCCTGCAATCTGTGGCCTCAGCACTGATGGCAGCCATTGTCCCTGTCTCTAGCCTCCCCCCTCCAACTTCCTCCACCCAGACCCAATCCCCTGTACCCCAGCCTATCCCAAGCTCACCATCAGACCAGCCTGCACACACATCAACACACAAGGGAAGCTCAGGCAAACATAAGCACCACACATCCCACAGGCACTCACGCAAGCATAACAAACATACAGACACAGCAACATCCACTGCCTCCACTGTGTCCCCCTCCTCGTCGTCTCCCTAATCCCTCCCAGTATCGTCTACACTCTCACCTGCATGCACTACCACTACAGCCACTAGGTCCTGCACCAGCACACCCACCACCACGCCCCGCTCACCTGCACTCACCACCCCCACTACTATTTACACATCCCCTGTGTCCTCACCCAGTGTGTCTATGACACCCCCTCCCAAAGTACACAAACGCGGGCACACACCCACCCAACAGCCATCCACCTCACGACAGCCTCCAGCACATGCACCTGCCCCCAAAGCCACAAAGGTTACACCTCCTACAACCACCTCCTCTTCCTCCACTCCCAGACCCCCTCCAGCTACCCGTCCCAGTGTTCCTAAGAAACTTTTCCTGAGCAAGCTTGACCTCTTTCCCACCCCCCCTCCAATTCACAGGTCCCGTACTAGCACCGCAGCCAAAAAATCGCTGGTACCAGTGGTGCCTGTTAGAGGTATGTGGAGTGCACCGGGCAGCAGGGCAGCCAGTGTGACACGGAGCCACAGCACAGCCAGTCCCCCCCCTGTGAAGCACCAGAAGTTGGACAGTGCCCGGTGGGAGAGGGGGAAGACTCCAGCCGGCAAAGCCGCTCACAAGGGTTCCGGGGGGAGTGTCCACTCAGCTGTGACTCCTCCCAAGGTGGGGAAGGGGCAGAAGAAATCGCCAAAGTCTGGGAAGAGCAGCACGGCGGAGAAGACCGCCATCATCCCCGCTGCCCAGGAGGCCACCGCCAGCCCCATCGTCACTGGCCAGGAGGCCACCGCCAGACCCAGTGCCCAGAAGGGCAGCACCATCGTCACTGGCCAGGAGGCCACCGCCAGAGTCAGTGCCCAGGAGGGCAGCCCCATCGTTACTGGCCAGGAGGCCACCGCCAGAGTCAGTGCCCAGGAGGGCCCCGGCAGCCACAGCCCCGCAAAGTCAAGCACCGCTGAACAGGGCAAAGACCGCCATGGCAAGCACCGCTAAACAGGGCAAGCACCGCTGAACAGGGCAAAGACCGCCATGGCAAGCACCGCTGAACAGGTCATAAACAGCAAAGTCAAGCACCGCGGAACACGGCACAGACCGCCATGGCAAGCACCGCTGAACAAGGCAAGCACCGCTGAACAGGGCAAAGACCGCCATGGCAAGCACCACTGAACAGGGCAAGCACCGCCAACTCAAGCACCGCTTGCCCATGTGTGGCAGGGGCAGTGACGGAACTGGGACCGTCACGGGGAGAGTGATGCACTCTGGGCACCAGTCCCCCTCCAGAACCAGTGGAGAACAGCATCCACTTCGTCTGTCCTTAACAGGAATGAAGCACTCTGGGCACCAGTCCCCCTCCAGAACCAGTGGAGAACAGCATCCACTCCATCTGTCCTTACCAGGATGAAGCACTCTGGGCACCAGTCCCCCTCCAGAACCAGTGGAGACTGTTATCCACTTGAGAGACTGTGGCTTTGCACTCCCAGGATGGTCCAGTGGGCAACCCACCCACTGTAGAGACTTGAGAGACTGTGGCTTTGCACTCCCCAGGATGGTCCAGTGGGCAACCCACCCACTGTAGAGACTTGAGAGACTGTGGCTTTGCACTCCCCAGGATGGTCCAGTGGGCAACCCACCCACTGTAGAGACTTGAGAGACTGTGGCTTTGCACTCCCCAGGATGGTCCAGTGGGCAACCCACCCACTGTAGAGACTTGAGAGACTGTGGCTTTGCACTCCCCAGGATGGTCCAGTGGGCAACCCACCCACTGTATAGACTTGAGAGACTGTGGCTTTGCACTCCCCAGGATGGTACAGTGGGCAACCCACCCACTGTAGAGACTTGAGAGACTGTGGCTTTTCACTCCCAAGGATTGAACAGTGGGCAAACCACCCACTGTATAGACTTGAAAGACTGGCTTTGTACTCCCCAGGATGGTACAGTGGGCAACCCACCCACTGTAGAGACTTGAGAGACTGTGGCTTTGCACTCCCAGGATACATCAATGGGCATGGAGCCCCCTCGTGGATCTGGCGTGGTGCAGTCATCCGGCTGAGGTGCCCCCCCTTCCTTTCCCCTGAGGTGCCTGTTGTATTTCTATCTGATGCCCCAGCAGTGTTCTCTCCGTTTTGATCAGGTATCTGATGTGGGCCTCGCCCATGCATTTTGGGCCCAGTGGTCCACGGACATTGAATGGTGCATTACCTGCACTACTAATCGTGATGTATATTTTGTTGAATGTGTATATTTATCTGTATATATTTGGTTACTGTATTTTGATATATTACAATGGTTGCACTCATTTCCTTTTGTCTTTGCATTCTTCCGGGGGGTTTGGGGGTTGTTACTGTAATGTTTGGATATGCATTGGTGTGTGTGTTGTAGTGGGTGAGGGTCGGGGTGGGGATGGGGGTGTTGCGTGTGTGTGTCCCTGACTTTTGCCTCCCCCTCCCCTATGTCGTAGGTGCAGTACTCACCGTTATCTTCGGCGCCGGCGTTGATGATGGTCGTACAGGAGCAGGAAGACTATCGCAGGGAGTATTTGGAGTTCCGGTTCCATGGTGTCCTCCTTCCTCGTGTAGTGTGTAGAGGTGAGCGTTTTTCCTTTGAAATGGCTGTTTCCGCCGTGTTTTTATCCAGAGTGAATCCGCCCCGAAAAAGGTGGTGGATTGGTAGGTTGTGATACTGTGGGATGTACTTTGTCTTCCGCCTGTCTGTTGGCGGTGACCGCCGCGCTGTTTGTCTGTACCGCCGTGGCGGTCGGAGTGTTAAAGTGGCTGTCTTTGTTGGCGGTTTCCGCCACGGTCATAATTCCCATTTGTTTTCCGCCAGCCTGTTTGCGGTCTTACCGCCGCTTTAACACCGTCCGCCAGGGTTGTAATGACCCCCATAGTGTCCACGAAGAGCGGGACGTTGTACTACAAACACTTACATTGCAGCAGGTGCATCTTCAACAAGAGGTCCTTTACTTAGAAGTACATGTGTGTGCAGGACCAGTGGTGACTCTAATGCAGAAACCAGGATGTGATAGGAACTTGGAGAGTAACTGCACATTGAAGGGTGCAGATAAAGTGATTTGCATAAACTGCTAAATGTTTTTGTCTAGTGCAGAACACTCGGTTACAACCTAGGTGACAAGGTGCAAAATCTAACAATTTACATAATTCTGTCAAAATTAATGATTCACAGATCACAATCTACATTTCAGACTTTGGATGCTTATCTGCATGGAGTTATTTAACAGACATTCAGAACTAGAAATAACTCGGCTTTATGCTAAATCTAAATTTATAATACTTATGTAAATGTTCAACCGTCTTGTAGCACTCTGATTTAGATCTGTGAAATTCACATTGCTGCTGTGGCCATTACCTGAGCCCTAAACATTTTATAATTTTCAGTCAATTATTGTAACATTAAAGTTTCAATAACTAGCAAATTGCAGGCTCACAGAATTGCATGTTTGGAAAAGGAGGGCCTAATAAGAGAAATATATTTTGCAGTAATAGATGAAATAGTCTTCAAATTGAATTGTAGAAGGTGCACTTGTCATCCTTCTGTTACACATCTACTTATAAAGTTGTAGGGTTGTAGTGTTTGGCAAAAGGTTAATAAAGGTGAAGAAATGCGGTTCTGAAAATGTTCGTTTTACCCTTGAGAACATGTTGGAAATTAGTATGGTGTACTTACAGTCAGGCAGTCACAAAACTTTATTTCGGCAATTCAGCCAAAAAAGTTACATAAAAGAAACAAAGCAGATCATTTGAATAAAAAGCCATGACTAAAATAATACGTATACAAGATAATACAAACAATGAAGGATCCTACTACCACTAGTGTATTCAAATCTTGGCAATAAAATTAATAACACCAATACATAATTATAAACTAGTGCAAGAAAAACTAAAGGTGCAAACACCCGAAGCCAATTTAATGATTTTATTACAGGTGAATAGGCACAGGTCCCTATAACAGTTGTCAAGGACCAGTTATAATTCCTGCTTACTGAACCTCGAGTGAGTCGACTATGTACAACGGAAATATCAATTTCAGTTCAATTAATTTCAATTCTATTCAAAATATTTATGAAAAATCTAAAACAATCTAAAAACAGATCAAGACTTAAAAAAACAATATGTTGAAACAAACCTAAATATAAATAAGAGGAGCGAGGAAAGGGAGCAAAGTTCGATTCGACCAGAAGACACCCTACTACCCCTTAGCCTCCACATGTACATCAAAAACCTAGAAACTGCGAATAAAATACAACTCCTAGTATCACTTCTGAGTACTCTAAATCTGATTTTATAGTTTTTAACCCCCAGACTACGACACATTGGAAGTATGCACTTCTTCCTACACTCATGGTAAGCTAGGCAAAATAATAGAACATGCTCAGCCACTTCCTCTTCTCCTGAACACAAGGGACAAGTGCTGATTGAAGCAGGACAGACAAGCTCCCATTTACCTGTGAAGGAGCGAATCAATAAAATTCTTAAAGAAATTTAATAAACAGGGACCTAACATTGGGGGGCTCAATCTCATCTATGTAAGATTACTTAGTAACTAGCCATTTTAAAACTCCAAGAAAGACGTGGTGAGGAGGCCCACCATGGGAAGAGTCATATCACACTGGTCCACAAAATAATAGAAGGTTGGCTTAGAGGCTGAAGCATGTTCTGGAGACCTGGAACAAAGACATTTTATCCCGTTCTGCCTTAAGCTATCCCTTTTAACCAGGGATCCTTACCAGCCCCCAACATCCGCATCACCTCTTCGAGAGCCCTTCGAAAGGAGATCAGTTCTGCAGCTGCCCGCAGTCTGTGCCAGAACAGCAGTGGCTTTAAGCTCACCACATCACCTAACTGCCTCAGTGCAAGATCTAACTATAATGGACGCAAAGGAGAACTAGCTGGGAGATTAATTAAACTCCTTAGGCAGCGATTTTCGACTGCTTTGAGGGACCTAACTTCTAGATGGCCCCAAAGCTCGCCACCATAAAAGGAAGCTCCCAGTGCCTGGCACTTGTTCATCTCAAGGGTTTGTGAAACACGGTGGACAACCGAAGAATGTAGCACCCTTTGAAATGCCCCCACAAAACTGTTCTAGCTTGAGTTTGCACTTGTGGAGACCAATTGAAGTGTTCAGACAGTGTGATCCCCAAATAATCCAAAACCCATTACCCGCTCTAGACTTTCCCCATAGAGCATTGGATTTGAGCAAGAAGTTGAACAGGGATTGAGGAAAATGTACTTAGGGACTGATTACAACTTTGGAGGACGGTGTTAATCCAACCCAAATGTGACGGATATACCACTTACCGTATTACGAGTCCATTATATCCTATGCAACTCGTAATACGGTAGGTGGTATATCCGTCACATTTGGGTCAGATTAACACCGTCCTCCAAAGTTGTAATCAGGCCCTTAGTCTTGCCGAAGTTGATCTCAAGCCCTCTCCATCTGCAGAAGACCCCAAAGCCATCCACCAGCCTCTGAAGACCCATAGGTGACCTGGACAGTAGCAGGGCATCATCTGTGAGCGGTAGGGTGTGAACCCCAACCCTGGCAAGGGACAGAGCATCGCTCCCACAATCCCCCAACTGTAGTACTAGATCATTAATATAAAGAAGCAAAAGTGTTGCGGCAGCACATAGCCCTGCCTCACACCCCGGCTGACAGGAATTGGATCAGTTAACTCGCCCTGAGGGCTGCAGCTAACCTGCACATAATTCTTGGTATGCAATTTAACAATCACTTCCAGCAAATAGTCAGGGACCCTCATCTCTGCCAGAACCCCTCACTTAGCTCTTCTTGGCACTAAATCAAAGGCAGCTTGAAAGTCGACAAAGTTACATAAAGTCTACCACCTTCAGAGTCACATACTTCCAATAAAAAAGTTGTAGATGAAAGACATCTGTGTCTACCATCCAGTCTCACTATCTGTACAATACTATATACCTGAACAGCTTTTGTGAACTATCAATAAGGCTGGTTGGCCTATAATTGGCTGGGATGGACCTACATCCCTTCTTATAAATTGGGATTATTGCAACTCCTGTCCATTTGGTCAGAATAGGAGCACCAGCCAATAAAGTGTTTAAGAATGCTACAAAATAAGAGCACCATATATCCATGAGCATTTTTAAAAGGTCACCAGGCACTTTATCCAATCCTGGGGCTTTGCCTGAAGAGATCGATTCCAAGTCAATAAGGACTTCTGCAGCCGATACATAAGTTGCCTTATAATGCACCAAGGTGGGGGAATTCGCAACTGGCACCATTTCAGGGGAGTCAGCACTACACCTCATAACCTGATGACCTATACTGGGGTGTCTGGGATGCCAAAGTGACAGACAAATCCTGAGCGGCTGAGCCCTGTTGTGGATTGAAATGTTCAGCAACAACATTCTCCTCAACATATAAGTTGGAGAAATGCTCTACCCAAGTATCCGCTGCAATATTAGTACCTAGGGCGGTGTGCAATCCCGCATCACCCTGCTGCTAGAAACTAAAAAGTGCAATAGTCTTTGCGTCTTAAGGCATCCAATTGGAAGCCCACCTGTTGTCTTCTAATGCTCATTTTGCTTGGGTAATAGTGACTTTATAAAATAATCTAGCATCACAAATGGCTAACCTCTCACCAGCTTTGATAGCCTTTAATAGGGTGGCCCTTGCTTCCCTACAGGTCTTCGTATACCAAGAGACCTCCTTTCTCCTGGGCTCTGCTCTGACTGAATCCCTTGTAAGTAGTGACCTTAAAGAGGCAAACATAGCATTAGGTATATCACAAATGATCGCTGAGAGACCAAATTGGTTACTTGAAGCAATCCCACATCAACCAAGCCAGCAGTCACAACTTTCAGTATACTTTTGAGAGTTTCTTTAGACTCCACCACCACACTCCACTTTACCCTACATTTATTACATGCAGGAATAAGGCTCCTGTCCAAAACCTTATTCGGGGATTTGTAAAGGGAATCGACAAAGGAGGTCAATGTTAAGCACAGTGCATAATGATCACTGTCCAACCTCAGGGTTACCACCATATCAATCATAAGTGGCCACAGCCTAATATCCAATACAATGTAATAGATTAAGCTGGTGCAATGCGAGCAATTGAAGGTGTGACTACCCCCCTTACCTGATTTGGATTTCCCATTACATGCCCCAAGCCCATTGTTCAAGGTGAATGCATTCAACTGGAAGACCTCTGGAGTCCATCTCTTCACAGGAGGCACAGTAACCCTGGGGGACTCCTTCAGTGCTAGAAACCGCAGTAGAGACTATCAGGGGTTCGAATTTACAATTAAAATGATCAACAAGTTTGTAAAAGCTTGGATCCACATCAACCATGAGCCCATTAAGCTAATTAATTCCCTGCATCTCCATTCCACCACCCCTTGCCTACAGTACAAATTAAATAGATGGTACACCCGCCTGAGGGACATGTTAGTGCTATAAATTGGAAATTGAGACTAGCCAATTTGATTTCCTACAATGCATATCATGCTTAACCCAAATAGTAAGCCCGCGAGAAGGCCTCCCTGTCCCTGAAGTGGAAGCAGGCACAAAAAGACTGACATACCCAGAACGAAAATGTGGGGCCGCTGCCCACGTTTCTTGGATGGCAAAGATGTCAAAACTATCAACAAACACACCTCATAAGGGACAAGTGAGTTTGGAGGCCAAGGCAGCTGCATTCCATAATAGTAATGTGGTATGAGACGGAGGACCAAGAGGGGTGATATCTGTTACAGAATGCCCAGGTGGCGACAATGCCGTGGGAAGAAAAGGCTCAAAGTTGGGCAAGGGTACAGCTGAGTCATATGGCCCTTGCATGGTTGCAAAAAAGCTGGGCCACAAGGTTTCTACTCCGACATGTTCCCTACATAAACCATCTGCCAACCAAATGCACAACTGGGGGACAGCTGCACCATTGCCCAACACTGGGTGTCAGTCCTGGCCATCCAAATCAGTTAAAGACTAATGCCTATTGGTAGTAAAAAGTGGTAATCTGCTCTCACAAGGAATCTTAGGGTGCTGGACGCTAGGTGCAACCAACTGATCCAGATGAAGTAGCCTGTAGAAATAGCCCAGGAGAACCAATGATATGCCTGCACTCCTCATGCCATTCATTCTTATCCTCATAAGCGGCTGCTGCGTTAAACCTGGGCTCCTGCAACACAGTCACCAGTATTAGGCTTGGGCATAGGGCCTACCAAGCATACCCTCTTGACTAACAAAACATTGTCATACTCTTGAGAGCAGAGAAGGATTCTTAGGGGCATATTTAGAAGCCCCTTGCGACTCCTTGCATCACATTAGCATCATTTTTTTATGCTAATGTGGCTTTAGGTAGACATTTCTGACACGCTATATTTACAAAGTGGCGCATTGCATGCACTGTGCCACTTTATAAACCCTTGTGCCCCATTATGCCTGTGCCAGGAATGGCAAAGAGTGGAGTAGAGTGTTGTAGATTGGCGAGGAAGAGAGTGTCATTTTTAGGAATGGCATACTGTGGAGTCACGTAGAGTGGCATATTATGGGGTGGTATGCAGTGGAATTGACTGATGTAGAGTGCATTGGTGTAGATTGTTGAAGAATATAGTGGTGTAGAGTGAAGTGACATTGAATGCAGTAACATAGAATTAAGTGGCGTACAATGTAGTGTCATAGAATGCAGAGGCATAGATTAGAGTGGTCCATAGTACAGTGTGGTGGTATAGAGTGGAGTGGTGCAGAGTGGAGTGGCATAAAGTGCAGCGGTGCAGCGGTGTGTAGTGGTGCAGAGTAGAGTAGTGGAAAGTGCTGCAGAGTAGAGTATACAGCTGTAGAGTGCAGTGGCATAGAATGGAGTGATCCAGATTAAAGTGGTATAGAGTGCAGTGGTATAGAGTGTATTGGCGTAGAGTGTAGTAGTACAGAATAGAGTGGTGTAGAGTACAGTGTCATAGAGTGCAGTAGAGTAGAGTGGCACACAACAGTGGCAGAGAGTGCAGTAGTGTAGAGTGGTGTAGTGGCATAGAGTGCAGAGTAGACTCGAATGGTATAGAGTGCAGTGGTGTAGAGTGATGCAGAGTGGGGTTGTGTAGAATGGTGCAGTGCAGAGGAGGGTATAGTGACGTATAGTGCCTTGACGTAAAGTAGAGTGATGCAGAGTAGAGTGTCAAATAGTGCAGTGGCATGGAGTGCAGTGGTGTAGAATGTATTGGTGTAGAATGCAGTAGTACAGAGTAGAGTGGTGTAGAGTACAGTGGCGGAAAGTGCAATGTTGTAGAGTAGAGTGTCAGTGCAGTGGTGTAGAGTGGAATAGAGTGGCATAGAGAGCAGTGGCATAGAGTGGTGCAGAGTAGAGTGTAGTGGCGTATAATGCAGTTGTTTAGAGTTCATTGGTGTAGAGTGCGTTGAAGTAGAATGCAGTAGTTTAGAGGGTAGTGGGGAAGAGCGACATAGAGTGCAGTGGCGTAGAGTAGGTTGTTTTAGAGTAGAGTGCAGTGGAATAGAGTGGAGAGGTGCAGGGTAGGATGCAGTGGCATACAATGCAGTGGTCAGACTGCAGTGGCATAAAGTAGATTGTTTCACAGTAAAGTGAAGTGGCATAGAATGGAGAGGGGTGAAAAGTGGCATAGAGTGTGATGGCATAGAGTAAAGTGGTATAGAGTGCCATGGCATAGAGCTCAGTGGTACAGAGTAGATTAGAGTGACGTACAGTGTATTGATGTAGTGTGCTTGGGCATACTGTTGAGTTTTACACAGTAAAGTGCACTGGCATAGAGTGTATTGCCATGGAGTGCAGTGGCGTACAGTGTAGTTTCACAGAGTGGCATGGAGTGGAGTTGTGTGGCATAGATTGATGTTGCCTAGACTGCAGTGGTATAGCATGCAGAGGTGCCAAGTGCAGTGGTGTAGAGAGGCATAAAGTGCATGGAGAGAGACATAGGGGGTCATTATGACCCTGGTGGAGGGCGGAGAAGCTACGGTAAGACTGCCAACAGGCTCGCAGTCTTTCCTCAGCGTATTATGACCATGGCGGTTACTGCCCTGGTCATCCGCCGCTTCTCCGTTCCGCCTGCCGGGCTGGAGACCTGGGTCTCCAGCCCGGCGGCCGTCACTATACCGCCAGCGGTAATTTGACACGGCTTACCGCCGTGGATTTCCTGCGGTTGGAACCGCCATGAAATCCATGGTGGTAAGCACTATCAATGCCAGGGAATTCCTTCCCTGGCACTGATAAGGGTCTCCCCAAACCCCCATCCCAACTCCCTCCCCTACACCTCCCACCACCCCTGCCACCCCCCAAAGGTGGCAGGGCCCCCCTCCCCACCCCGACCCCCAACATCACATAACTCACACACACACGACACGCATGCAGGCACCACCAACACACACACGCACACACACTGACATACATGCCAACATCCACACACACAGTCAGACACACACACCCACATACAAACATACATGCACACATCCATACAGACATACCCACAGACATACACGCACTCATTCCCAAAACACGCAACACCCCCGCATGCATACACGCACTCACACACCCCCTCTACATACACAGACGCACACCCCCATGCACCCACACAACACACAACACCCCCCACCCCCCTCCCCTAACGGACGATCGACTTACCTGTTACGTCGATCCTCCGGGAGGGGACGGGAGCCACGGGGGCTACTCCGCCAACACCACACCGCCAACAGAACACCGCCACGCCGAATCACAGGACGTGATTCGGTGGACGGTGTTCTGTTGGCGTGGCAGTGAAGGTGGAGCTACCTCCACTTCCCCGCCACCCGCCAGTATGGCTGTTGGCGCTCTCTGTCGGAAAAAGGACGGAGAGCATCCAACAGTCATAATACGCCGAGCGGCAAACCGCCACTACTGGCGGTCTTCCGCACGGCGGTCCCTCGGCGGTCTTGTAAAAAGACCGCCGAGGTTGTAATGACCACCATAGTGTCAAGTGTCATAGAGTGCAGTGGTTCAGAGTGGGAACACTCCAAAAGATACTGTAAATAAGGTTTGGGCAAGGGAAGGGACAAACTCAAGCTGGATAGCCTAAAACAAATAAAGCCAGCAAATTGAAAGCAATTAAATGTGAGTTACAAACCACAAAGCCAATAGCATGCAACGGGCAGAATGCATTCCCAAGGAAGCTCGATAAATGTGCTTAAAGTGACAGCCAGGGGATACTTTGTGGGGAAATTTTAGTCCAGACCGTATCTTGCAGAGGTTTGGCCACATCAATCTCCCAGGAAATACGACAAGAAGACCTGGAGTGGTCTCCATGTTGAAGGAAAGGTCTGTATACCCATTTTATCGGTTTGCCACTAGTCCCTATGGTGTCGGGCTTCTGGCACACATCATGTATGGTCAGTGCTAGGTGGCAGACATAAAATAGGGCATTTAATAATTGTTTAAGGTGGTTGTAAGTAAGGAGCTGACTGGGGTGCAGATGGTAGTCTGCAACAAGGATTTGGAAAAAAGAAATCCCAATTTTAAGATGCCTGCAGCATGCAACTGATGGAACTGCTCTGAGCACAGTCATCCTGTGCAAGTGGGAAAGCTTGGCAAAGGTAATGCAGGAGCACAGGGTTTCTTCATGTCAGTGAGCTTACAGAGTCTAGCAAGGCAAGAGAAAGCTGTGCGTGATAATCCTGGATATTGTTTCGTAGAATGGTCAGTTGGAAACAATGAGCAGTGCACTAAGCCCTCCTTAAAAGTCTCTCTTCTCTTACTAGGGGGCCGGCTGACAGCCAGGGAGTCCCCCATTGGACCTGTGCAGCTAAATAATAGCATTCTAAGTCCAGAAGGCGTAATCTACCCACAGACACAGGTAACTTTAGAGTGGAAAGAGCTACCTGAGGGCACCCCAACGATCAAATTAGATGTGTGGCATGTCTGAGGAAGGAACGAAGGAAAAGCAGGGGAAGGTTTGCCAAATAATACTATCACTGGGGTAGGACACCACCTTCATTTGTGCCACGCGGCTCAATACATAAATCAGAAGAGAAGACCAAAAAGCAAACTGGGCTTGAAGGGACCATGACACTGCCGAGATTTCCATCCTGCAAATCAGTGGGTCAATGGTAGATATTAATCCCTAGTTATCAAAAAGAAAGTAGTTCTCAGTTCAATCTGAGGTCTAATTGTAGACAAAGGGGAAAACAGTACCATATGTTAAAGAAACACTAATTACATTTTAAAATCTTTCTCATGTTCTTACATTTTGTTTGTGCAATTTACATCCCAAATATTTGGAAGATTCTATGTGTACTTAACACTTAGGGGTAACCCAGATCACTGGTTTGGCTTTTTCTCTATTGCAAAACCATTTTAAGACATGGACAGAGGGGGCAATTGCCTTGTGCTCCCTTGCACGGGGTCTGGCCCCTGCTCACCCTTCACAAGCACGAACAGCTGATCATTGCACCAGAAGAGTTTGCCAGGGTGGGTTAGTGCTGCTTGTTCAACTACATGACAGTGCCTCTTCTATTTATCTCCTTTCTGCAAGAGACATCTCCCCAGGTACGCAATACCTTTCGATAGTCTTGGTGAACCCCTCTTGTCTGATATTAGGAATTGTCCCACCTTGTTCTTCTCTTTGTTATTTATCCAGTTCTTAGCAACAACCATTTGAATCAGTTGCCGTGGCTGTCCCTTTTGATCTCGATTTCATCCTCCTCTTTTATCATCTTTGATTGGTAGTCCAGCCTCCCAGTTCTGAGATAAATGTAGAGTCCCAGACATACTATATAGTATTGTGAGACTACAGGCAAGTTGTGGGTACCTCACATCCTGACACTAGGTGTGTGACTGTCACCCACACCACCTACTCTACCTCATTTAATTTTTTTAGGCTTAAAGTCCATTGGAGGTTGAGGTAAGCCAGATGTTTTTGCTCAACTTGTTTAGCAGAAAGTTATTTACTTTAATGTTTCCCAAATTGTTTGCCAGGGGTTTTAACATGTTTAGAAACATAATCAAAATGTTGCTGTTGCTTTCCCTCCAAGAAAGATTGGGTAGATTTGGGTTGAGGTGATAGCATTGACACAGTGCTTTAGGGCATTATTTTATTACTGAACAAGTATGTAATGTGACACCTGAACGCAGCATACCAGGAGGCAATCACAAAAAGACGACAGTGAATAAATAGTGCTATGTAAAAAAAGGTAAATAAAAGCACTGATAATGTAATGGGGTATGGTCTCTCTTGGGTGTGTCTGTAAAACTGGCGTTTGTTCTTGAATTTTTGTGTGAATTTTGACCTTTTGTCCTGAATTGTTGTTATGAATTTTGACCTGTTGTCCTGAATTTTTTACAGTTCTGTCCAGAACTTGTCTCAATGCCAGGTGGTCCCCCTAGTGTTACCCCTTTCGCAATGGGAAGAGGTCCCCATGGGACCGCTTCCCTTCTGTGAATGCAAGCAAAAACGTTATTTAAGAGCAGGCAGTGGTCCCACGGACCAGTGTCTACACTTAACAAACTGAAACGTTTCATTTGTTTCTTTTTAAACACATCCAGTTCTACCTAAAGGAAAACGGGCTGCGTTTAAAAAAAAATTGCTTTATTTAAAAGCAGTCACAGACATGGTGGTCTGCTGTCCCCAGCAGGCCACCACCCCTGTGATTTTTGCGATTGCCAGTGTGTCGCAAAATGCAACCTACCTCATTAATATTAATGTGGTAGGTCTATTTGCGACTCACCTAGTATTGCAAGAGAAACTCAATTGAGTTTCTTACGTTTAGAATTGTGATTTCATAATTGTGATTCTCATGGAATCGCAATTAGGAAATTGAAATTCCAAATGTTTGTACATGTGGCTCTGAGTCACGCATTTTATAGATGCAAATTCTGTACCCCATTTTTTGTTTTCATTCAGTTTTTTACTATAACCTCTATTCTTCCTTTCTCAAAAGATTGGGAGATTCGAAGTAACTGGTTGGCAGTCTCAAGTATTCCCAAATGATGAGCGACAATGTGTCTCAAGCATAGTTTTAGTAGTACGTGTGCATCATACTTAGCTTTAGAGTTCCCTTCTCCTGCAAAAGTGAGTTTTCAAGCAACGCCATGTTCATAGCAACAAACGCCATAATATGTTTTCTGTGGATTGTTTGTATACCTGCCGTCTCGGGAATGTGCTTTCTGCATATCTGCTGTGTCCTGCATACGTTTACTGTACACTGCTTTTACAATCATGTGAATACGCTATGTCTTACACTTACTGCATAGCTTAGACAGAGGCTGGGCGTAGATGGCGACTCGACAACATGTCATGGGTAGTGAAAGTGACATTACACACTGTTTTACCTTAATGATATCACGGGCAGAAATAGCATACTATACATTTTCCCAGGAAGTGAGGTCACATAACTATATCCTAATGACATTGCAGTTGTCGGCAGCGCTGAAGTTACAAATAAGCTGTATGATTGATCTAAAACACGACACAGACAAATATCTGTTTTAGGTACCACTAATATGAGGATGCTAACGTGATCTTTGAAAGTGATGAGGAGTAATACTTGCCCTGCATCGCAGCAAGAGAAGTAAGTGAGCCATACCTCGCATACAGGGTTCAAGTGTGGTGTATTGGGTCTCCCCTTGAGAACATTTTCAATAAAATGGGCACAAAGACTGCATTTAAAGCCCAAATTATCACACAAAGCTGCCCAAATCCATAGGCTCTGAATGGGCACTCATTAAATATTCAGTCATTTATAGTGTGCTTAGCCAATGCATCTTGATGCTTCATAAACTATGATCCAATTTTTTCAAATGCGGATCGGCGTTCTATATTTGCATGGGTGCCAGCAGAGTTTTGTGTCCGAACCTAACAGAAGGCTGTTGCTTCTTTTGTAGTCCTTTGTAATGTCTGATTGGCACGAGATGGGTCACTTGATGCAAGGTTGCTAATTGTTTCAGTCTTAAGCTTGTGAGCCAGCTGTGGCTTCTTTTATAGTTGCTCGTATTACCCAGTGGTAAGAAGTGTTTCAAATGATCGAGTGTGGCTGAGAATTGTGGTACTTATCCTAGGAGTGGGCTTTGGCTACTATAAGTAGTCCTTCAAGGTGATTGATTGGCCTGAAGTGATCATGTGATGTGGGTAGTCTGGGGCTTAAGGTTCATTAGCCTGGGACAGAATATAGCTTCTTTAGTAGTCTTTGAGGTGCCCAATTAGTGGAAAGTAGTTAGTGTGATACACAGTTTCCGGGTGTTGTGGTTCTAAACCTGGAGACAGGCTATGGCTTCTGTAGTAGTCCTTCACATTGACTGGCAATAAGGGAATATCTTTATCTGTGGTTTCTGGGAGTTGAGGTTCTTAGTAGCACTAAAAATCAAAGCACCCTCTAGATGGATTACCTGCCTCTTGGGTTAGAATTACAATATGCATGACAAACCTGATCCTGCATTTGATGAAATGGACCTCATTTAGCTGAGAATAAGCCAGTTTTACAGGCATCATCATTAAGTTTGCAAATAATCTCATGCAAGGTTGCTGTACAAATCCAGTCAGTAACCTTCTGTTTAAGATCAGCCTGCCAGGAGTCATACATAAAGCATTTGTGATTAATCCTTACTGCCCACAGATCTATGAATCCAGCATATATTTCTTAATGTGTTTGCAAGTGATGCTTGGTTCCTCTGTGCACAGGTACAAGATGGACAAAAGCCCAGTGCTGTGAGATGGACACTGAGCTAAGTGCAGTTCGGGATGAGCACAGCACTGTTGGGATTCTGCTTTGAGAAGACAAATGTTTCTAGCTTCATGGCACTTCTGGTACTGAAACCCAAGATTGAACTTAATAATTCTTTATTTTTCAACCATCTAAAGATTACTACAAGAAGCCTCAGAGTCCAGCTGTTGTGGCCACATTTGCTTCTGAAGGGACTTTGTCACCATTTTTAAGTTTAATCTTCATACTACATTGATAAAAGAGTCAGCTTGTGGTAGTGTCGTCTGTGCGAGAAATACACTAGCAAACTCACCTAATGTCATCCACACAACCAATTATAAATAGACACAACATTTGGGGCCCTTAGGACTTACTTAACCAGTAGGAAGGGTGACCTTTTGCCAACACAGACACCTTGCAAAATGGTGCAAGGGTGCAAACTTTATGAGCAGGATTGTTTTTGTGCAACTTGGACACTTTCCTGCACAAAAACAATCCTTAAAGGCATATTCGTTTTTCTGTGTGTGCTGCAGAATGCAGCACATATGGAAAGAGGAAGTAATGAGGAGAAATAAAAATAATTCTCCTCGTTATGCTTTTGTCGGGTAGGCACACCATTTTGGAGCAAATCCAGGTTCACAAGACCTTGTAATTCTATGTCTTTGTCAAAATACATGGGTAGTTGCAAAGGAACGCCTATTTTTCGCCCATGCAAAGTCTGCCCGATGTAAAGTAACACAAGGCAGCGCAATAACTTGGTATTCAACACCTCGACATCCGATAGCTCCAGCCAGGGGCTTCCAAACAAGATTTTGGATTGATGCACTTATTATATCACAAATTAAGCAATACATTCAGTGACAGAGTTCTGAGGAGTCTCTCTTCAGGATCAGTCTTGGCTGGTGACATTTGAAAGAGGTGGTCATGTCAACTCCTCCCCCATGAAGGCCACTCAGTGCCCCCCTACAGAGCACAGTCACCTCCTCCCTCCTGCAGTGTGCTATCAACACCCCATGAAGAGTGCAGTCAGGAGACCACTCCCCAACTAAATAGAGAATTTAGGCCCTCATTCTGACCCTGGCGGGCGGGGGAGAAGTGGCGGTAATACCGCCAACAGGCCGGAGAAAAAAAAATGGAATAATGCCATGGTCATTTGCCACTTCTCCACTCCGACCGCCAGGGCGGTGATGACCGCTGAAGTCTTCGGACTCCAGCCCGGCGGCTGTCACCAGACCGCCGGCGGTATTAGGACCCTGCATACTGCTATGGATTTCAGATAGTTTGCAACCCCCAAGAAATCCATGGCGGTGGGCACTGATAGGGGTCTCCCCCATTCCTCTCCCCCACCCCGAGTCCTCCCCCCATGCCCCAGACCCCCCTACCACCCGCAAAGGTGGCAGGACCCCCCTCCCCACCCCAACATTAACACACCCCTCTTCCCAACCCCCACCCCAACATTAACACACACACCCCCCTACACGCACACACACTACAACACATACCCGCACACATACAAACAGACATGCAAACAGACCGACCCGCACACATTTTCCAGACATACAGCACACTCCCCGCATGCATGCACGCACTCACACACCCCTCTACATATTCACACGCACAGCCCCATGCACGCACACAACACACAACACCCCTCCACCCCCTCCCCTAACGGACGATCACCTTACCTTGTCCGGTGATCCTCTGGGAGGGAACGGGATCCACGAGGGCTGCTCCGCTGCCAGCTCCCCGCCATCAGAACACCGCCACACCGAATCCTGTGTTGGGATTCGGTGGGCAGTGTTCTGATGACAGGGCGATGGAGGTGGAGCAGCATCCACATCCCCGCCGACCACCAGTATGGCTGCTGGCGGCTCTCCGTTCGAAAAAGGTCAGAGGGCTGCCAGCAGTCATGATGCGCTGAGCAGAAAACCGCCTGCACTGGCTGTCTACAGCACAGCGGTATCTCGGCGGTCTTGGAAAAAGACCGCTGAGGTTGAAATGAGGCCCTTAGACAGGATTCCCCTAGTTAGCCCCTCTTTTACTATGCAGCAGGTCACCATTGCAGAGTGCAAGTCGGGACATCATGTGGTGTGCAGTTGCGACAAACTGCTGATTACAATCAGGACACCCTGAAGACTGAAGTTACTACTAGCATCTAAGGACTGCATAAAAAGGACACAAGGGGACTGCTGCACCAATGTCCGAGCCTCTGCATACCCCTCTCCCCATTCCAAGGTCTGGCTGCAGCTCATATCCTTTAGCTGCATTGAATTGCAGGTGAATGTGGACTGAAGCTTGGTTTTTGTTTGAGTTAATGATTATTACACCTTAACTAGGCAGTTCTGCCCCAAGACAACTTGACAACTTGTATGGATGACTATAGTAATTATAATAATATTACTGATGATATATATAGCTTTACATACCAAACTAGTGTGAGATTACTGTCGCACAAATTATGGTACTTGTAGGAAGTTTGCTCTTTATATAGTGGTCAAAAATGAGGTACGCTGTGGAAAGAGTCCAAACAAACCCCAGAGGTATCACAGAGGCACAAATAGCATCCCAAATGCTATTTTTTCTGGTAGTCTGGTCGATAAATTCGGAATAGAAGAGGGGAGTTCTAACCATGAAAAGCACATACTCATACAGTAAGGGAGACACACACTCAATAAAGAAATCTGACACCAATTTACAAAACTAACACATACTTTTATATAAACTTTGATACCAAGATCACTGAAATCAGGTGAGTACTTTTTGAGTTAGGCATTTTTAGAGTTTTTGAAAGTTGACATTTAGTGCATGTTTCAGATGTTGTAATGTAATCCTATGGAGGAAGAACAAACACTTCAAACAGGTATAGTACTGTGACTTACAGGACCAATCTCCTGGACTTAAGGTAAGTGTTAGACAAGGTCCAAGGCCATACCAACAGGTCAACTTGGGCAGCACTGGAGGGACTGCGTGCAGTGGTGCAGTTCAGTGGAGGGTAGCACAGAAACAGGCTGCAATTGTAGACCGGGGAACCAGTCTGGCCAAACCAGCAAGTAGGCTCGCCTCTCATGAGCCTGGAGGCTGTAGGAACACCAGTGGTCCTCTTATCCTCGGTCTGAGGCATCCAGGTGCAGAGGTGCAGTGGACTGTTGGGTCTCCATCACCAGAGGTGGTTGCGGCGAACGGGAGGTCTGCAGAATCAGGCTGTAGACGCAGTTGGGAAGTCCACAGAGGGCAAGCTCGGGGAGGGCTTCATCTCTGGAGGGCCTGGGGACCGTGCTGGCACTGTTCACCCACTTTAGCTCAAGCTAGGTGGCTAGGTGCAGTGGTGCTGTCCGGCATCAGGATTTTTGCATTCCCAGCACTCCCAGTTCTTTTTTTGGGTGCCTGCAGATGCAGGGAAGCAGCTTCTCTGCTCCAAGGAAGTTCATCAGGGTGATTTGCAAAGCATTATCAGCTCTCCCGGGTTCTTGGATGCTGCAGCAACAGGATAGGTCAGTTGCTCCTTGAGGGTGAGGTGCAGCAGGCAGGCTAGCAGGAGCAGGGTTGGCATCAAGTCTGTCATGCTCCTTGGTTCTTTGGTACAACAGACTTCTTGTCCACTCCTTTTGTATCCATTGAAGATCTGTTTTCCTGATATCAAGGGGAGTGAAGGGTAATAGCCAATGGGCCCCCTAGATGACCATTTCCTGTGGGGAGTGGGCATTACCCTGTCTGGAGTTCCTATATTCCAACAAGGATAGATGTGTGAAAGGATGGGTGGGTGAAAAGGTAGGTGGATGAGCGAGTGAGAGGATGGGTGGCAGGGAGGGTGGATGAGTGGATGAAAAGATGTTTAGATGGGTGGATGAAAGGATGGCAGAGCAAATAGAAATTTGAGAAGGATGGATTTCTCACTTCATACTACATTAATAAAAGAGTTGGCTTGGGGCAGTGTGTTCTGTATGTGAAATATACTTGCAAACTCACCTAATGTCATCCATGTAACCAATTAAAAATAGACATATCAATATGGGCCCCTTAAGACATACTTAACCAATAGGATGAGATACCTGTCAAGGCCCCAAGACCTAGCATCAACAAAGGCACCTTGCAAAATTGTGCAAGGATGCCTGCATTATTGTTAGGATTGGTATTGTGGATGGGTGGTTGGATGGATGGATGGATAGCAGACCAAATGGAAGTCTGAGAGGATCCATGGGTGAGTGAAAAGGATGGCGGAGTAAATGGAAATCTGAGCGGATGGATGGATCAGTGAAAGGATGGCAGAGCAAATGGAAATCGAAGAGGATGGATGAATGGATGGATGGCCAAAAGGAATAATCGATGGCTGAAAGGCTTTACTGATTAATGGGTAAATCAAATGATGGACGTATGGGTGGATGTATGGATGGTTGCATGCATAGATGATGGATATGTGAATGGACAGATAGAAGGATGGAATGGCCAGTGGATGGACAGAATGGGTAAAAATTGAATGATGGATGAAAGAATGAATGGATTGCAGAATGGTGGATATCAGCAGGTAGATGAAGGGTGAAATGATGATGGACAGATGCTTGGATGGAAGTGACAAGGGAGCTCTTCTGTGGTGGTTCGGGCTCATTTGCATTGCGTGGTCGGTGCCATCAGAGCTTTGGTTCAAAGTGGGGGACATTTTAATTTTCTTGATACTATCTGGTAGGCTATTGTATCTTGCTGTAACTGGGGTTCCCAGCTCATCCTCACAAAGTCACTTCCAAGGTATTTAACATTTCAAGGAAGGTGTAGCATCTTGAAATCTACAAACACCAACTTAAATAAAAGTGTAAAACAAGTTAGACATATGTTTTCTGCAGCAGCAACTGGATGTACTTGAGCAGCAGGCTTTTGAACCATTTCCACATGTTTGTTATTATATTATTTATATATATATATATATATATATATACATATATATATATATATATATTTATATAGATATGTTTAAACATCATCTTTTTTAAACAAACTGCATTCTTTTGTTCCATTTCAGTCATAGAGCTTTTTTAACTAACTACTGGTAAGCAACATATTGTGAGTTCAGTATATAAATATGGGGCATGGGAACTACATACTGATATCACACTTCCTCAGTTTGAAAAGCACACTACTAATGCAGGGTCATTTGATAATGAGGCCTCTACAATCAAAGTAAAAAATATATTTTTTGTGGTGCTGTAGTTAGAAGCAGGAAGGCATCTGCCCTGGGTCACATTTTGCGTGTTACCACCCACACATTACCGGGGGTAACAGTGAATACAAATGCTAAAAAATGCACAAAGCAGGAGTAAAAGGTGAAGTATTCCTCTTGGGTATGGCACTATGGACCTCATTTACAACAAACTAGTCCATCAATCATGATGCACCAGTTTGCTTGCACCGCTCTGAGCCCCCCTAATGACATCATGGCACTCATCAGCACAGCTGCATCACAATTTCTGAGTCAGTTGTGGCACGTTGCAGGACTAGCATGAAAAATGTTGATACTATTCCAGCAAAGATCAGGGAGGCCCATTGAAAACAGCCTAGCGTCACTTTAATACCTGTCCTGAGCAGGCGTTAAAAAATGACGCTAGAATGACGCAGTGAAATCTTGTAGATTTCATTGCACCATTCCTATGGGCCTACTAGCGAGAAAACGCCTCCTTTGAATACATTTTACCTGCTGCAGGTATAATGTGGTGCAAGGTTTTACAAACTTACGCAACTGTACCATTGCATCAGTTTGTAAATATGGCACGGGGTAGGGACTGTTCTGCACTGCCCTAGCGTAAAATAAAATGATGCTACGGCGACGCATGGGCTTGTAAATGAACCCCTATAATTGGTGAATTACACATTCTATCTGGCAAATGGAGTAGTCTTAAGTTGTTTGAGATATGGTGATAGTTGCTTACCCATTTCTATTTTTATTCCCTGTACTTTGGGAATTTAAGTCTTTAGTTTTAATGAAAATAGTGAAACTGAAATACACAAATTGAAAAAATAAAACCACCAAGAGGTAAAGCAATTCATGCCAGAAATCAAACAAACAAATTGGAATGCTTGGTATTTTTTCTATTTTTTACATATCACTGAACTGTGCCCCAATCTTTATCTTGGCACTAACCACCTCACCCAGACTGTGAGCATACCCTAGATCACTCCTGTCTGATCTGATATGTGGCTTGGCCCTGAATACTAATGTTTTGCTGAGATTTACATGTAGCTGTGCAAAGTGGACCCCAGCAGCAGTACAGGGGAGCCTTATTCAGAAATCGCTGCTTTATCCATGGCATTGGATTCTTGATGCTAGTGTCTGAGACATTGTATAGCAGGTAGCAGTCACCTGGGAGCCCCCCATGACATTCTGCAGGACAATCTGGTCATTTTGCCAAAAACCCAATTGCTAAATGTGTTAATAAATGGATACAGATTCGTATTTAGAAGGATCATGTTGTAGGTGTCTCTTTCAAATACCAAATTGCTAAGCTATGAATCGTTTTCGACCAAAATCCAGTTGTAAAACATTTATATTTTACTAACACTTCAAACAATGTGGTAACTCATTCTCGAAAGTGAAAGAGCCCCTTTGAGATTTCTGAATGTAAAAAAAGTTTAAGAGGAGACATTGGTCATCTTAAACAAACAAAAAATAATTTTCTTTTTAAATGCAGTCCCGTTTTCTTTATTAAAATACAATCAAAGATATGGTGGTCTACTGACCCAAGAAGGCCACTATTCCTATGAAGGCAACATATCCTACAACGTCGCAATTTGTGACCTACTTTATTAACATTTGAGCGGAGGGTCAAATTACAACCCATTATTATTAATTTGTTTGTGAGCTGTCATATTAGTGCGTAGGTCAGTTCACAAAATACCACACTGGTCACATTAACACTACTTGCTAATTTTTATTATTTTTTTGCGATCAGTATTTAGTACGTGTGACCCTTACTATGTTAACAGTCTTCCTTCTGCCTCATCAAAGAAACAGGTACAGATAATAACACGGTCCCAAATATAAAAGCATTTTAATTAGTAAATCTAGTTAAGTAATTAGTAAGTAAACACATTTGAATTAGATATGTAAACACAGTTTCTTCTCTATGAATGCTTCATTTTCATATAGATTTGTACTATACTATGCTACACAATATATTGGATAGCTTAGATTTAAAGCTGTTCCTTGAAAGAAACCGAAAGCACAATAGAAAATTAAAAATATCTTCCCATTATGCCACTCTTGACAGAATCATACTTATGTCAGCACAGGACAGGTCCAACGGTTTAGAGATAGTTTCTATGGAAATCCATAGTTTACTTAGACAAAGAGTTTTTAGTTTTGCCAGTAACTTTGGTGTCGTTTAATGAATCTTCACGAATCTTCACAAATCTTCATGCCTGAATGCAGAGAGAAATTATTAATGAACCAAACATACACTTGCTACACAACCACCACAAACACATCAAGCATCAGCACTGAATAAAGTCAAAAGTTTACTTGATATGAAAATTAGTCCAATGTTATTCTGTCTTCTTAAAAACATAGGATCTAGGTTTGCTGCAGGAGTCTATTTTTTAGTAAGATTGTTTTGCTCCGTAAGATTGTTTTGCTCCTACACATAAGAATGTCAACAAACTGCAGTTTGCGAGGCTGCGGTACTGTGTTACAACGTGCTGGATTTCAAAATATAGTCACATTTTACTGTCATACATGATTCTACTCTATAATATTAAAAAGTTGTTCTATTATGGCATGTATTCTTTGCACAAAGTAAGTCATCGAAATTTAGGTCTCATGCAGACAAGCAGTGTCAACATGCTCTCTGCTAGTAATTCTCCTAGTAATTTGTGCTATTTAAATTTGGTCACTACCCACAACCATACTATAATAATATGAGACATAGGCCCTCATTCTGACCCTGGCGGTCGGTGATAAAGCGGCGGCCAAACCGCCAACAGGCCGGCGGTCCAAAATATGCAATTCTGACCCTGGCGGGAACCGCCAACACAGCCCGCCGCATTAACACTCCGCCCGCCACGGCGGAACAAACAAACAGCGCGGCGGTCCCCGCCAACAGCCAGGCGGCAGACAATGTACCGCCCACCCTATCACGACCCACCAATCCGCCAACTTTTCCGGGGCGGGAGCACCGCCGATAAAAACACGGCGGAAACAGACTACGAACGGGAAAACGCTCACCTCCACATACTCCACGCGAGATTCGGCAGTATGGAACCCGAGTTGCAGGTCATCCCCGCACTCCTATACCTGCTCCTGTACCAGGAGCACGCCCGGCGGCGCGGAAGACATCGGTGAGTACTGCACCTACGACACAGGGGAGGGAAAAGATTACCGGCACACACCCACCCACCCACCCACACCCACTACAACACACACATCAATGCATTCCCACAGATCACTGTCACAACCCACAAACCCCCCCTCCTAAATAATGCAAAGACCAAAAGAAGAGATCTTAAACGGGCAGATATATTGAAAAATGGACAGCAGTAATCCCAATAAATAAATAAACTATGTACAAAATATATACATCTACTAAATGTAGTCCAACCACTGTCCGTGGACCACAGGGGTCCTGAGCAAAGGGGCAAGGCCCAGTCCCACGACAAGAACTCCACGGAGAGAACACTGCAGGGGCATCAGAAAGAAAAAAGGACAGGCACCTCAGGGGGAAGGGAAGGGGGGGCACCTCAGCCACTTGAGTACACGACGCCAGATCCACGAGGGGACTCCATGACCACTGGCCCATCCTGGGGAGAGCAAAGCCACAGTCCAAACAGTCCATACAGTGGGTGGCCTGCCCACTGGGCCATCCTGGGGAGAGCAAAGCCACAGTCCATACAGTCCATACAGTGGGTGGCCTGCCCACTGGGCCATCCTGGGGAGAGCAAAGCCACAGTCCATACAGTCCATACAGTGGGTGGCCTGCCCACTGGGCCATCCTGGGGAGAGCAAAGCCACAGTCCATACAGTCCATACAGTGGGTGGCCTGCCCACTGGGCCATCCTGGGGAGAGCAAAGCCACAGTCCATACAGTCCATACAGTGGGTGGCCTGCCCACTGGGCCATCCTGGGGAGAGCAAAGCCACAGTCCATACAGTCCATACAGTGGGTGGCCTGCCCACTGGGCCATCCTGGGGAGAGCAAAGCCACAGTCAAAACAGTCCATACAGTGGGTGGCCTGCCCACTGGGCCATCCTGGGGAGAGCAAAGCCACAGTCAAAACAGTCCATAACAGACTCCACTGCCACTGGAGGAGGCATGTTGGCCAGAGGACATCCTGCAGCCCTGCCCGAGACAGATCCTGTCCTGCCACGTCTGCCAAAGGGCCAGCGGTTCCTGCCTGGAAGGGACCAATTCAGCGGTTCTTGCCTTGAAGGGCCCAGTTCAGCGGTTCTTGAGACGGCGGTCCCCAGCGGAGCGGTGCTGGAGACGGCGGGGCCCAGTTCAGCGGTTCTTGCCTTGAAGGGCCCAGTTCAGCGGTTCTTGCCTTGAAGGGCCCAGTTCAGCGGTCCTTGCCTTGAAGGGCCCAGTTCAGCGGTTCTTGAGACAGCGGTCCCCAGCGGAGCGGTGCTGGAGACGGCGGGGCCCAGTTCAGCGGTCCTTGCCTTGAAGGGCCCAGTTCAGCGGTTCTTGAGACGGCGGTCCCCAGCGGAGCGGTGCTGGAGACGGCGGGGCCCAGTTCAGCGGTTCTTGCCTTGAAGGGCCCAGTTCAGCGGTTCTTGCCTTGAAGGGCCCAGTTCAGCGGTCCTTGCCTTGAAGGGCCCAGTTCAGCGGTTCTTGAGACGGCGGTCCCCAGCGGAGCGGTGCTGGAGACGGCGGGGCCCAGTTCAGTGGTCCTTGCCTTGAAGGGCCCAGTTCAGCGGTCCTTGCCTTGAAGGGCCCAGTTCAGCGGTTCTTGAGACGGCGGTCCCCAGCGGAGCAGTGCTGGAGATGGCGGGGCCCAGTTCAGCGGTTCTTGCCTTGAAGGGCCCAGTTCAGCGGTTCTTGCCTTGAAGGGCCCAGTTCAGCGGTCCTTGCCTTGAAGGGCCCAGTTCAGCGGTTCTTGAGACGGCGGTCCCCAGCGGAGCGGTGCTGGAGACGGCGGGGCCCAGTTCAGCGGTCCTTGCCTTGAAGGGCCCAGTTCAGGGGTTCTTGAGACGGCGGTCCCCAGCGGAGCGGTGCTGGAGACGGCGGACATTCAATGGCCAACTGCTCATTGCCTGGTGGTGCCCTCCTGGGCAGCGGGGATGGTGCTCCTTCAATGCCCACCTGGGCTGTGGGTGGTGGGGCCCTCCTGGCCAGCTGGGCTGGGACCTCCCTGGGCAGCGGCTATGGGGGTGGTGGGCTCTCCCGGGGCAGCTGTGCCGGTTCCTCCCGGGGCAGCGGCTATGGGGGTTGCGGGCTCCTCCTGGGCAGCTGTGACGGGTCCTCCATGGGCAGCAGGCCTGCTGCCTGACTTCTCCGCCTTGCTGCCCTTGCCCTCCTTAGTCGGGAGTCTGTGGCCCTTTCCTCTCTTTGGAGCTGTGGCTGTTGACGGTGGCTGGCTAGTGTCCTGGGGGGATATAGAATCCGGGCTCCGGCGGCGGCCCTTCCGCCTTCTGCTCCTCTTCCCAGGGGGTGGGCTGGCTGTCCCCTTGCTGCTGGGCGAAGATCCAGACCTGCGGGCTGGTGGGCTCCAATACCCCTGCACCCTTGTCAAGGGGGCTGCAGGGCTGGTGGTGGCTGAGGTGCTCTTCTTACCCCGACGAGAAGGAGGGGGGGGGCTCAGGGTCAGGAAAGAAGGTAGCAGTAGAGAGATAGATTTTCTTGGGACAATGGAGAGTGGTAGGTACAGTGGGTATGGGAGTGGAGAGAGAGGATGTGGTTGTAGGCGAGACAAGTTTGCTGTCTTTGGGTGCAGGTGCAGGAGCGGGAGGCTGTCGTGAGGTGGATGGCTGTTGGGTGGGTGGGTGGCTGCGTTTGTGTGGTGTGGAAGAGGGGGTGACAGACACAGTGGGAGAGGACACAGGGGACGTGTAAATGGCAGTGGGGGTGGTGACTGCACGTGTGCGGACTGTACTGGAGGGTGTGCTGGTGATGGAAACACTGGCTGATGGTGAGGTGAATGAAGGTGTGAGTGTAGACGTCACAGGGAGGGAGGAGGGAGACGAGGAGGTGGGGGGTCACAGAGGTGGTAGTGACTGTTGGCATGTCTGCATCGGAATGTTGCTTGTGTGAATGTCTGTGTGATCTGTGGTGCTTATGTTTGGATGAGCTGCTCTTGGGTGTTGAGGTGTGTGCAGGCTGGTCTGATGGTGTGGGTGGGACAGGCAGAGGAACAGGAGACTGGGAGGAGGGAGTTAGTAGAGGGAGGCAGGAGACATGGACATTGGCTGCCGTCAGCGCTGAGGCCAGAGCCTGGAACGATCGCTGATGGGCAGCCTGACCCGAATGAATGCCGTCCAGGTACGCATTGCTGCGATGAACCTCCCTCTCCACCCCCTGGATGGCATTCAAAAGGGTAGTCTGCCCAACAATGAGCGTTCGGAGGAGGTCAATGACCTCCTCACTGAGGGCAGCGGGGGTAACAGGGGCAGGGCCTGAGGTGCCTGGGGCGAAGGAGATGCCCGGCTTCCTGGCAGAGCGGGCACGGGGCGAACGCTGAGGGGCTGCTGGGAGGGCGGAGATGGTGCGCTGGGTGGCGGCTGTACCTGTAATGGCGGGGGGCACGGATGGTGCCACCCCCGCAAGGGAGCTCCCTTCCGAGGACGTGTCCGTGTCGCTGCAGGGTCCAGTCGTCCCCGTTGTGGAGCTCCCCTCGCCCTCCGTCTCACTGGTCCAGTCAGACTCTGTGGCATGGCCCTCCTGGGCCATGTAAGATGCAGCTCCCTCCTGCCCCGATGCCACTTCTCCTCCGCCTGATGATGCTGATGCACACAAGCACAGAAAGAGAAACAAAAAGGGGGGGGGAGAGAGAAATAAAGAGATTTTGAGTACATGGATCACCGGTACAGTTAGCGGACATGACAGACACAGATGCCCCCTGCACTAAGTTGCGCACTTGGGGTCCGCTACGCATTCCGTGGAACATGCCCTACACGCCTAGAATTGACAACTGCACCCATGGATGACACGGCCCAGGGATGGCTGTACTGACACACTACTGAGGGTGGTGGCTGGGGACACAGGGGCTTACGGGGGTGCCCAGCCTACAGATATCGCCCTGGCCTAGGGGGACCCCCAGCCCTCCTCCCCCACCCAGACACCTCCACTGCGCGACAACAGAGTAGATAATGCTTGTACTCACCCCCTTGTGTCTGCTGTGCTGCCCTCACGCGCCCATCCAAATCAGGGTAGGCCACCGCCAGGATCCGGAACATCAGGGGGGTCAGTGACGGCAGGCACCCCGCCTACGTTGGGAGGCCATCCCCAGCAGAGACTCGGCGGTCTTCTTGGTCCCGCGGCGGATGTCCTCCCACCTCTTGCGGCAGTGGGTGCCCCGTCGATGGTGGACCCCCAGGGTCCGGACTTCCTTGGCGATGGCACGCCAAATCCCGATCTTCTCATGGGCGCGGACCTATGTGACACGTACAGGGAGGGAGAAATACCACGTTCAAGTTTGTCTGCATTTTCGTTGCCAGTGGCCCAACGCCCCCCATCCCCGCCAGGCCCCCCCGCCAGGCCCCCCGCCAGGCCCAACATGCCCCCCATCCCCGCCAGGCCCCCGCCAGGCCCCCCGCCAGGCCCAACATGCCCCCATCCCCGCCAGGCCCCCCGCCAGGCCCCCCGCCAGGCCCAACATGCCCCCCATCCCCGCCAGGCCCCCAAGCCAGCCAGTGGCCCCAAATCCATATTGAATTAAACTCACTTGTTGGTCTGGAGGACCGTAGAGTAGCGCATACTGGGGGAGGACCCCATCCACAAGTTTCTCCAACTCTTCTCCAGTGGAGGCAGGGGCCCTTTCCCCAGGCGCAGCAGCCATTGTCCCTTCCAGACCGAGGTCACAGCAACACTTGCAGTATAGGTCCTCTCCTGTGAAAGTTCAAGTCGCAAGTGAATAAGTAGATAGAAAATGGCGGTCACGTCCGCGGCGGTGCGTACCGCGGCGTTGCGTACCGCCACCGCCGGCGACCTTCACCATTGGCTCCTGAAACCCATAGGCTTCAATGTTAACCAATGCGGCTTCGCGCCGCGGTCTTCGACCGCCGACCGCCGCGGTGTGCCACGCCAGCGCATTGACCTCACATCCCATTGTCACACTTCACAGGTCAGGCAGCCGCCATTTCGAGGGTCCACATGGCTCAATTTCAACTGCGTCACACAGGCCTAGGCCTTGCATAGCCACTCAGACACGCCATTCACTGCATAGAGAATCGTTTACTGTGCAAGCTGTGAGTACGTACCTGTGGGTTGCTTGACTGTGTGCTCCATGTTGTCCTTCCTAGGCACCGTCCGCTGGGTTTGGCGAGGAGACGGATGAATCCTCCCGTGTACAGGCCGCTGGTGGACCTGTCGACAATGGAAGCACGCCACATTATCCTGACCTACCGGCTTGACCGTGCCACTATACAAGAACTGTGTGCCCAGCTGGAGCCCGACCTGATGTCCCCCATCCGCCAACCCACAGGGATTCCCCCTCTGGTGCAGGTCCTGTCAGTACTCCATTTCTTGGCAAGTGGGTCATTTCAGACAACAGTGGGAATTGCTTCTGGGATGTCTCAGCCCATGTTTTCGAAGGTGTTATCCAGAGTGTTGTCTGCCCTGATGAAATACGTGAGGAGCTACATCATTTTCCCTGAGGTGGGCGAATTGGCTACAGTGAAGGGTGATTTCTACGCCCTTGGACATATTCCCAACGTCATTGGTGCCATTGATGGGACCCATGTGGCTTTGGTTCCCCCAAGAGACAGGGAGCAGGTGTACAGGAACAGAAAAAGTTACCATTCCATGAACATCCAGGTGGTGTGTTTGGCTGACCAGTACATCTCGCATGTAAATGCCAAATTCCCTGGGTCAGTGCATGACGCCTACATCCTAAGGAATAGCAGCATCCTTTATGTGATGGAACAGCTAGAGAGACACCGTGTATGGCTATTGGGGGACTCTGGGTACCCCAACCTGTCGTGGCTACTGACCCCAGTAAGGAATCCCCGGACCAGGGCAGAGGAACGGTACAATGAGGCCCATGGGCGTACTAGGAGGGTGATCGAACGCACCTTCGGCCTCTTAAAGGCCAGGTTTCGGTGCCTGCATATGACAGGTGGATCCCTAATGTACTCACCTAAGAAGGTGTGTCACATCATCGTGGCCTGCTGCATGCTTCACAACCTGGCTTTGCGCCGCCAGGTGCCTTTCCTGCAGGAGGATGGTCGAGACGGTGGTGTTGTGGCAGCTGTGGAACCTGTGGAGAGTGACGAGGAGGAAGACGACGGGGCTGAAACAGACAACAGGGACAGAATCATTGAACAGTACTTCCAATAGGACACAGGTAACAATTCAAACATCATTTAGTAAATGTGAACTACTCTCCTGCATCTCTGCTGCCTGTCTATTTGCCCCAGTGTATGATGACTGAGTTGTGGCTTTTCCCTCCCTATTTCAGATCTGGGGTCCCCACTACGAGTCCTGTGCTTCGTTTCCCCATGGACTACAGCTTTGTGGCAGCTGTTTGTTGACTTCACTATGTACAAGGACATATTTGCACTGTCATGTCAATTACATTATTTTGAAATCACAGCCAGACTCCAGATAGTTTTGTGCAAAATAGGTGTTTATTTCAGTGCTCAAAATGGGATGGGTGGTTTCAAGTGGGTGGGGGCTATGGTGAAGGAATGTCCATGGCAGAGTCCAGAGTAACAGTCACACAGGTGCATTGTCCATGGGCCTGTGGAGAGATGGAGCATGGGCAGTTCAAGGATGGACAGGGTGACAATGTGGGACAGTGGGATGACATCAGGTGGTATCCTTTGCTGGCGGGGGTCTTGACATCCTACTCTGTCTTCTTGCGAGATCTCAGGGCCCTCTTGCGGGGTGGTTCTTCTCCTGCAGGAGGTGGGGGTCTGGTGGGCTGCTGTTGTGCGGGGGCCTCCTGTTCACTAGCGCCGGCGGAGGTGGTTGGCTGTTCTTGGTCCAGGCTAGTGGCAGGGGCCCTTTGTGGTTGTTGAGTGTCCGTCCTGGTGTTGATGAGGTCCTGCAGCAGCCCTACCATGGTAACCAGGGTGGAGGTGAGGGCTCTGATGTCCTCCCTGTACCCCCGATAGTGTTCCTCCTGCAGTACCTGGATCTCCTGGAACCGGGCCAGTACCGTCGCCATCGTCTCCTGGGAGCGGTTGTATGCTCCCATGATGGTGGTGAGGGCCTCGTGGAGAGTGGGTTCCCTGGGCCCGTCCCCCCCCTGTCGCACAGCTGCCCTCCGAGTTGCCCTGTTTCCCTGGGCCTCTGCCCCCTGGCCGGTGTGCCCACTACCACTGCCCCCAGGTCCCTGTTGTTGTTGGGGTGGTGGGTTATCCTGGGTGCCCTGTAGTGGTAGACACACCGCAGATTGACGCGCCCTGGAGACAGAGGCATGGGCCCGCTGGGTGGGAGCTGTGCTGGTGTTCCCAGAGGGGTTTGGGTCTGTAGTGGCCTGTGCCTGTGTGAGGGGAACCGACTGTCCAGAGGTCCCCGATGGTCCGGGCTGGTCATCAGTGTCCAGGTCGACAGAGCTGCTGTCATCGCTGACGGCCTCTTGGGTGGGGGGTGTGGAGAATTCTGGGCCCTCCGTGGCGGTGTGTTGACGGTCGGGTCCTGCAGGGGTATAGAGGTATGGTTATAGTTTCAATGTGTGGCATATGGGTGTATCTGTGGGTTCCTGTGTCCCCAAGTGCTGGCATTCGTGTGTGGGGGCTTTGGTGAGGGTGGCTTGTGGGGGGGATGTGTATATGCATTGGGCATGCTTTGGTGATGGGTGTCCATGCTTAGTGGACGCATGCAGGCCTAGGTTTTGGGATGTGTGGGTTGTGATGGTGAGACATTGGCAGGGAATAGGTGTGCTGGGGGTGGGGGTGAGGATGGTGGTGGGGGTGAGAATGGTGGTGGGGGTGAGGGTGGGGGTGAGGATGGGGGTGGGGGTGAGGGTGGGGTTCGAGGATGGGGGTGAGGGTTGGGGTATGATTTGGCATGCAGGTGGGGGGGAAGCAGTATTGAAGCTTCAACTTACCAGAATCCATTCCTCCGGCGACTCCTGCGAGGCCGTCAGGATGCAGGATGTTCAAGACTTCCTCCTCCCATGTTGTAAATTGTGGGGGTTGAGGTGGGGGTCCTCCGCCAGTCTTCTGCACGGCGATGTTGTGCCTGGATACCATGGAACGCACCTTCCCCCGTAGGTCGTTCCATCGCTTCCTGATGTCTTCCCGATTTCTGGGGTGCTGTCCCACAGCGTTGACCCTGTCGACAATCCTCTGCCATAGCTCCGTCCTCCGGGCAATGCTGGTGTATTGGACCTGTGTGCCGAAGAGCTGGGGCTCTACCCGAACGATTTCCTCCACCATGACCCTGAGTTCTTCGTCTGAGAAGCGGGGGTGTCTTTGGGGTGCCATGGAGTGGTGTGTATGATGTGTGGGGTGGAGTATTTGTAGTTAAGTGTGTTGAGTGTGGTGGTGTGTGTTGTTTTGTGTGTGGATATTGTGTGGGTGATGGTGTAGTGTGCCTCT
Source organism: Pleurodeles waltl (assembly GCF_031143425.1). NCBI lineage: Eukaryota > Metazoa > Chordata > Amphibia > Caudata > Salamandridae > Pleurodeles > Pleurodeles waltl. The sequence continues at coordinate 930,068,314 of NC_090448.1, read as the reverse complement.
GTGTGATGGTATTCTGTGATCGCTGATGTGTCTCTCAGTGCTTCTTTCTGAATTTTTGGTCGTAGGGGTTTGTGGGTGATGTGGGTGTGTGTTTTATATTGTATTGTGTGTGTGGGAGTGGTGTGTGTATGTGTATCAGGTGTGTAGAATTCAAATCGTCCAATGTGGCTGAGTTTTGTTCGTTTGTGTGTATTCTGACCGCGGCCGCCAATGGAAAACCGCGTTTGAAACACCGCCGCGTGGATTCGTGGGTCGTAATGGCATGGGCGTATTTCTGTTGGCGTGACGGTGGAGGTTTGGTCACCTCCACTTTTCTGCCGACCGCTGGTCTGGCGGTCTGTTGTGGCTGTCGGATTTTCGGAGGTTTGGCTGCTGCGGGTCAGAATGACCGTGGCGGGTTACCGCGGCGGAATTATGGAGGATTTCTGACCGGCGGTAGGCGCCTTTTACCGCCGAGGTCAGAATGACCACCATAGATTCTGTGATACGCATAAAGAAAGATGTTCTGGTGTACTGACCTACTGCAAGGGTGTCTTGCAGTTTAAGTCAAAGAGCAACTTGCAATTGTGATGCGTTTTTTAACTGACCGTAGTGATTCTGTCATGCACTGATATCAAACAAATATTGTTATGCTCTTCAAATCACTTAAAATAAATATTATGGTGATATTTGAATATATATTCTACAAAGTTCACTCATTTTCTAGAAAGATACCTCTTCTGTTAAAAATATACTTTCCCATGATGTGGGCATGACACTGCTTCCGTTCACTAATATGTCAACAAAGGCATGGTAACATAAAGACTCTAAATTCCTGATACAATCTTTAAAATGTAGCAATAAGTAAGTAAAGAAATATTTTACTAGTTAATCAAAACCATAAAATCATCTGATCACAGTTCATCATTCCGAGGAAAGGCAGACCTGTTTAATAATACCAGGAGTATTCTTGCCCATTAGCCCTCCCATAACCATCTTTAAATCCTCACAGTTGACATACAAAACTGTTGTGCTAGATAAAGTGCAATGCAAAAGTGTCAAGCAAATGCCCAAATACTAACATGATAAAAAACAATCGTGATAAAAACACAATCATGATAAAAATGCCCAATGTCATATACTAAAACGATAAAACACAATTGTGCTAAAAACACAATCATGATAAAAATGCCCGATGGCCAGAGAAAATACTTATATAAAATACGTCCTAGCCACCACTTTATTACTTCACAGTGCTTGTTGAGCTGGGGACAAATATTAGATAGGATACTTTCACAACTTTATCTAATTTTATCAGAGAAGAGGCACACCTGTTTAACAATACTGTGAGTATTCCTACCCATTAGTCCTTCCATACCCATCTTTAAATCCTCACAGTTGACATACAAGACTATTATGCTAACATTAATAAAGTCCAGTAAAAAGGCGTCAAGTATATGCCCATATACAAAGACCACAATCATAATTAAAACGCAACCATAATAAAAATGCCTGATGCCCAGGGGCAATACTTATTTAAAATACGTCCTAGCCACCACTTTATTACTTCATGCTGCCTGATGGGCTGGGCACAGATATTAAACAGGATACTTTCCAGACTTAGGCCCTCATTACAACATTGGCGGTAAATCCCGCTTACCGCTGTGCAGAAGACCGCCAACACACCGCCGCGGCTGCGGAATTCCGCTACAGCTATTACGACCCACAGCTCGGAATCTGCCAAAATCCAGACGCCTACACATGTCCGCCACACCAAAGGCAAGTGATAAACTGGCGCTAACAAAACCTCCACCGTCATGCCAACAGGAATACGCCCACACTATCACGACCCACGAATCCATGCAGCGGTCTTTCAACCGCGGTAAACCATTGGTGGTACACACCGCTGCGCTCAAAATACACACACATTTACAAAACACAACCACATTGGACAATTCAAAATACACATACCTGATACACATACACACACCACTCCCTCACACCCAATACAATATAAAACACCCACCCACATCACCCACAATCCCTTACACCAGAAGTGCGACAGAAGGCCAGAGAGAGACACCACCATCAACAAACTAGCATCCACAGGCACTCAACACCATTACTCGCATAACATCCACGCACCTTACACAACACACACAAGCACATCCCCTCACACATCACAACACACACCACCTCACACATCACCCACACCACACCACCCCATGGCACCGCAAAGACACCCCAGGTTTTCTGAGGCAGAGCTTAGGGTCATGGTGGAGGAAATCATCCGGGTAGAGCCACAGCTATTCGGATCAGAGGTGCAGCACACTTCCATAGCTAGGAATATGGAGCTATGGCGCAGAATCATGGACAGGGTCAACGCAGTGGGACAGCATCCAAGAACACGGGATGACATCAGGAAGAGGTGGAACGACCTACAGGGGAAGGTCCGTTCCGTGGTCTCAAGACACCACATTGCAGTTGAGAGGGCTGGCGGCGGACCCCCACCTCCTCCCCCACAACTAACAACATGGGAGGAGCAGGTCTAGGCGATTCTGCATCCTGAGGGCCTCGCAGGAGTAGGTGGAGGAAAGGACTCTGGTAAGTCAAATCTTAACTATTACATCCCCCACCCTACCTGCATGCCAGCACATACCCCCACCCTCACCCTCACCACCATCACTCTAACTCCCCACAAATGTCCCAACATCACAACCCACCCATCCCAACACCAAGCCCTGCATGCAACAACAACCCGTGGACACACATCACTAAAGCATGGCCACTGCACATACCCATACACCCCCCTAAACCATCATCACACAAGGTCCCACACAGGTATGCAAGCACTGAGGTACACGGTCACCCACCCATTGCACACCATGCCACACAAAGATGTAATAAACATCCTTTTATACCCCTGCAGGACCCCTACCCAACGTCACCGGACAGGAGGGTCCAGACATGTCCACACCACCAACAGAAAAGGCCCACAGTGATGACAGCACCTCTGTCCAACTAGATCTAGATGACCAGTCCGGCCCATCGGGGACCTCGGGACAGTCGGCTCCCCGCACCCAGTCACAGGCCACCACAGAGCTTCCCCCCTCTGGAAACACCAGCACAGCACCCACCCAGCGGGCCCATACCTCCGTCCCCAGGACACGTCAATCAGCAGTGTGTCCACCACTACAGGGAACCCAGGCTAACACACCACCCCAACAACAACAGGGACCTGGGGGCAGTGGTAGTGGGCATACAGTCCAGGGGACGGAGGCCCAGGAACACAGGGGAACTGGGAGGGCTGATGTGCGACAGGGGGCAGACAGGCCCTGGGAACCCACTCTCCATGAGGCCCTCTCCTCCATCATGGGAGCCTACCACTACTCCCAGGAGACGATGGCAACGGAACTGGCCAAGTTTCAGGAGACCCAGCGCCTGCAGGAGGAACAGTATATGGGCTTTAGGGAGGAACTCAGAACCACCAATTCCACCCTGGGCACCATTGTAGGGGTGCTGAAGGAAGTACTCAACACCAGCAGGGACACTGTGGCACTACAAGGGGCCTGTCAACACCAGAGCAATACGCGCTCCATTGGCGACAAAAATGCAAAAACACAGCACTCTCAAAACAAAGTAATTTATGCATTGTGCTGATATGTTGTGGTTTAACCTTTTGCATTGCAGAGTTCAATCCTGAAAACTTATTTTTAATATGCTTACAAATACTGTTCCTTTGCAATGTATTGCTGCAGGTTTTCAGAGTGTGTTAGGGTGTGGCCCCTTTCCAGGGCCTTCCAGAGACTTTCCCTGCAACATGCCTGGGCGTGGTTCTGGGCTGGGCCAAGACTCTATAGAAGAGAGCCAGCCCAACTCCCAGTGCTCACTATTCAGAGGTCCCAGTGCAGAGCAGCAGCTTCTTCCTGAGCTCCTGTCCCGGCGGCCTATTTGGATCTTCCAGTCTTCTGCCCTAATCCTTCACTGGTGACCATTGTTCCAGGCGGTAAGACAGTGGTTGGACTGTCCCGACACCGTTATTTAGAATTTTCATATTCTTGGTTTAAATTCTTAAAATGAGTAACAGATTACTTGTGCGCTACCATTTCTTGACATTTATATGGTAGTTTACAAATAGGCAAGACGCGCGATTTATTTCATAAAGGTTTGACTTTGTTATTCATTGCGCGCTACCATTTCTTGACATTTACATGGTGGCTTAAGAATCGGCAAGACGCGCAATTCGTTTTATGGTGTTTAAACATTGTTGTCCATTGCGCGCTACTATTTCTTGACATTTACATGATGTTTTACGAATTGGCAAGATGCACAACTCGTTTCATGAGCATTTAACTTTGCTGTTCATTGCGCGCTACCATTTCTTGACATTTTACATGGTGGCTTAAGAATCGGCAAAAGAAGCATGATTTGTTTCATTGTACTTTGATCTTGTTATTTATTGTGAGCTGTTATTCCTTGACATTTACATCGTGTTTTACAACTCGGCAAGACACGCGATTCGATTAATGATGATTTGACTTTGATATTCATTGCATGCTTCCATTTCTTGGTATTTTACATGGTAACACTCGAATTGGCAAGACGCACGATTCTCTCCTCGAGTTTAATTCATGTTGTTTATTGTATGCTACTATTCTAAGATATTTATTATGTAATATTCGAGTTGACAAGTTATGTGATTTGTTTCCTGACTCCATATTGTGTTATTCATGGTGCACCTTCCTTTTATGGTGTTTACTATATACATATATCTGCAGTATACGCAAATTGTGTTGATACATTTTAAGAGTACAAAGAAGGCCAGAGTTTCTAGATGCAATATTGTATGGTCCTAGTATACATTCTCAAAAACAGGATTTATATGACTGGTTTAAAATTTAGTCAGAATGTTTTTTCTGATTCTCATGTAAAGGAAAGTACTTGAATAAGAAAGTTTTCATTTAATTCATCCTGATTCCCCTACAGGTATCCGGCCATCTTGAAACTTAGTCATTTTAAACTTAACTCTTAGATTGTTCATGTTTTTAGAGTGACTAGGCTTAGAATCATAGTCTAGTATTGATTTCAGGAGATATAATTTTCATATTGTGTGTTCTAACCTTTTTCTTACTACAGGTCTCCTTCCCAGCTGTTCCCTTCCTAATCCCCTCTTCCCCTCTTGAACTCTCTCAGTCTCTGTGATTTATCTATCAGAGTTTTGGAGCTGTTCAGTGGTGGACGTGTTGGGAACGTGCACAGACCCCGAGGATCTGGTGACTCTGACAGAATAGTGAGCCCACAAATTATTATCCTCCTGGCTTGTGTATGTTCTCAGCATGGCCACACTAGACGAGTTACTCAAGACTATCACCCAGCTCCAAGCAGAGGTGGTATCATCCAAAGAATTGACAACTAGCTTAGCAGAGAGAGTGAGTCAGTTGCAAGTTAAGGTAGAGAAGAAGGAAGAAGGAACAAAGTCCCACAGATGTGTCTTAGCCAGGTACTTCTTTTCAGGCTTCTGGAAGTAATCCGATTTCCCTAAATGTTCCTTCTGCAATTCCTTTAGCTCCCCCAGAAAGTTTCTCAGGTGACCCTTTGAAAGCGCAATCTTTCCTGGTTCAAGTGGAACTACAGTTCACCTGCAGACCAAATACTTTTCCCGATGACCAGTCCAAAGTAGCTTTCTTGTTATCATATCTGTCTGGGGATGCAGCTACTTGGGCAATTCCTCTTGTGCGTAAAAATAGTCCCTTGTTGTATAACTGGAGAAATTTTGTTCAAGAATTTGTGAGAGGTTTTGATCGTAGAACTGTAAAACAGTCAGCAGATCGTGAATTATTAGATTTACGCCAAGGAAATCAAGACCCAGTGTCATATTTAGCCAACTTTAACCGGCTGGTTGCTGAGACATCCTGGCCTGAAGAAAAACAAGCGGTCTTGTTTTACAAGGGACTCAAAGAGGAATTAAAAGATAACTTAGGGCAAATTGATCCACAACCTACAGACTGTCAAGAATTAATAAATCTTGTCTTGAGACTTGATCATCGTTTAGCAGAACGTAAAGGAACGTGCAAAAAGATGTAAAAATATTTATGGCTCTTTCATGATAACAGAGACTCAAGAACTCCGAAAGAAAGAAGGCCGGAACCAATGGAAATTGGAACCATCAGAAGACCTTTGACCAAAGATGAAAAGGACCTCCGCAGAATAAACTGACAATGTCTTTATTGTGGGCGAAAAGGTCATTTTGCCAAAGATTGTCCAATCAAACCAAAGAACAGGCAAGGTCCAGTTCAGAAGATCGCAGCTAATGCACCAGTCGAGTTGGAAAACTAAAACACCCGAGATACAGAGAAGGGTTGCTCTTGGGTGTCACCGTGGACCCTTCACAATCTAGACATATTAAACTGGAAATAGGAGTTCAGGTCAAGAAAAAGATCTATTTAAAAAAAGCTGTAGTTGATTCTGGGGCTACTGGGAATTTTGTTGATGTCCAATTGGTTTGTGCATGGGGGATCCCATTTATTGAAAAGAAGACCCCAGAAATCATCCAGGCAGTCGATGGAAAACGCTGTACTGGAGGTCCGGTAACTCTTCAGACTATCCCCTTGTCAATGATTTGTGAAGATAAGATTCAAAGAAAGAAACATAAAGAGAAAATCATCTTTGACGTGATCCATGCTCCCCAATATGGGATTATCCTCGACTTGCCATGGTTAACTCATCACAATCTGGAGATCAATTGGGCAGAACGAAAAATTGTGTTCTCATCTGCGCTATGTAACGAACAATGTCTCCAAAAGATTCAAGTACCAAAAGTTTGCAACTCTTACATAGCTACAGAAACTAAAACTCAAAAGAAGCACTTCCAAATATAAACGTAGCAGGTGCCGCAGTTGAAGCTCAGCTTCTGGAAAGGACAAGCCACCGTAACTCTTGGGCTGGGCAAAGATGAAGGAAGGCTCTGCGCTCAGAGATCCCATAGCAGAAAAGATCTAGAATCCTTCCTGGAGGTGAACTGATGATGTACTGGAGCGTAATCAGTATCTGACTGTGACGCGCGGGTTTCTATCTTCCTCTCCTGGAGACACAGAGTAGAAGGTTCTCCCTATATGAAGCACCTGTAAGCTCCACCCGCTGAGCCACGCCCCGTCCACCCTCGAAGTAGGTAAAGGAATTCCCGCCTTTTACCAGGATGATGGACAGCTTTCCAAAACGACCCCACTGCGTTTACCGCCGATTCCGGTGGTGCGTTGTTGATGCGCAGAAGCACGGACATCTCCACAGACGCACTAGTAACAATAACATTGCCAAAGGCACACAAGGTTGCTGGAGACGTTTACCCCGTGGCCCATCAGGTACCCCTAGTGTACAATATAAACGGGGCGTATAAAACATGCTAGGTAACGCTTACTGACATACTCGTAGAAAATACTCCGGTTGGTTCGGTCACGATGCTCATTTTACAGAAACTAAACCTCAACAGGAAGCACTTACCAATATAAACGTAGCAGGTGCCCCAGTTGAAGCTCAGCTTCTGGAAAGGACAAGCCACCCTAACTCTCGGGCTTGGCAAAGATAAAGCAAGGCTGTGCGCTCAGAGATCCCATAGCAGAAAAAGATCCAGAATCCTTCCTGGAGGTGAACTGATGTTGTACTGGAGCGTAATCAGTATCTGACTGTGACGCGCGGGTTCTATCTTCCTCTCCTGGAGACACAGAGTAGAAGGTTCTCCCTTTATGAAGCACCTGTAAGCTCCGCCCGCTGAGCCACGCCCCGTCCACCCTCGAAGTAGGTAAAGGAATTCCCGCCTTTACCAGGATGATGGACAGCTTTCCAAAACGACCCCACTGCGTTTACCGCCGATTCCGGTGGTGCGTTGTTGATGCGCAGAAGCACAGACATCTCCACAGACGCACTAGTAACAATAACATTGCCAAAGGCACACAAGGTTGCTGGAGACGTTTACCCCGTGGCCCATCAGGTACCCCTAGTGTACAATATAAACGGGGCGTATAAAACATGCTAGGTAACGCTTACTGACATACTCGTAGAAAATACTCCGGTTGGTTCGGTCACAATGCTCATTTTACAGAAACTAAACCTCAACAGGAAGCACTTACCAATATAAACGTAGCAGGTGCCCCAGTTGAAGCTCAGCTTCTGGAAAGGACAAGCCACCCTAACTCTCGGGCTTGGCAAAGGTAAAGCAAGGCTGTGCGCTCAGAGATCCCATAGCAGAAAAAGATCCAGAATCCTTCCTGGAGGTGAACTGATGTTGTACTGGAGCGTAATCAGTATCTGACTGTGACGCGCGGGTTCTATCTTCCTCTCCTGGAGACACAGAGTAGAAGGTTCTCCCTTTAAGAAGCACCTGTAAGCTCCGCCCGCTGAGCCACGCCCCGTCCACCCTCGAAGTAGGTAAAGGAATTCCCGCCTTTTACCAGGATGATGGACAGCTTTCCAAAACGACCCCACTGCGTTTACCGCCGATTCCGGTGGTGCGTTGTTGATGCGCAGAAGCACGGACATCTCCACAGACGCACTAGTAACAATAACATTGCCAAAGGCACACAGGGTTGCTGGAGACGTTTTACCCCGTGGCCCATCAGGTACCCCTAGTGTACAATATAAACGGGGCGTATAAAACATGCTAGGTAACGCTTACTGACATACTCGTAGAAAATACTCTGGTTGGTTCGGTCACGATGCTCATTTTACAGAAACTAAACCTCAACAGGAAGCACTTACCAATATAAACGTAGCAGGTGCCCCAGTTGAAGCTCAGCTTCTGGAAAGGACAAGCCACCCTAACTCTCGGGCTTGGCAAAGGTAAAGCAAGGCTGTGCGCTCAGAGATCCCATAGCAGAAAAAGATCCAGAATCCTTCCTGGAGGTGAACTGATGATGTACTGGAGCGTAATCAGTATCTGACTGTGACGCGCGAGTTCTATCTTCCTCTCCTGGAGACACAGAGTAGAAGGTTCTCCCTTTATGAAGCACCTGTAAGCTCCGCCCGCTGAGCCACGCCCCGTCCACCCTCGAAGTAGGTAAAGGAATTCCCGCCTTTTACCAGGATGATGGACAGCTTTCCAAAACGACCCCACTGCGTTTACCGCCGATTCCGGTGTTGCGTTGTTGATGCGCAGAAGCACGGACATCTCCACAGACGCACTAGTAACAATAACATTGCCAAAGGCACACAAGGTTGCTGGAGACGTTTACCCCGTGGCCCATCAGGTACCCCTAGTGTACAATATAAACGGGGCGTATAAAACATGCTAGGTAACGCTTACTGACATACTCGTAGAAAATGCTCCGGTTGGTTCGGTCACGATGCTCATTTTACAGAAACTAAACCTCAACAGGAAGCACTTACCAATATAAACGTAGCAGGTGCCCCAGTTGAAGCTCAGCTTCTGGAAAGGACAAGCCACCCTAACTCTCGGGCTTGGCAAAGATAAAGCAAGGCTGTGCGCTCAGAGATCCCATAGCAGGAAAAGATCCAGAATCCTTCCTGGAGGTGAACTGATGATGTACTGGAGCGTAATCAGTATCTGACTGTGACGCGCGGGTTCTATCTTCCTCTCCTGGAGACACAGAGTAGAAGGTTCTCCCTTTATGAAGCACCTGTAAGCTCCGCCGCTGAGCCACGCCCCGTCCACCCTCGAAGTAGGTAAAGGAATTCCCGCCTTTTACCAGGATGATGGACAGCTTTCCAAAACGACCCCACTGCGTTTACCGCCGACTCCGGTGGTGCGTTGTTGATGCGCAGAAGCACGAGGACATCTACACAAAGACGCACTAGTAACAATAACATTGCCAAAGGCACACAAGGTTGCTGGAGACGTTTACCCCGTGGCCCATCACGTACCCCTAGTGTACAATATAAACAGGGTGTATAAAACATGATAGGTAACGCTTACTGACATACTCGTAGAAAATACTCTGGTTGTGTAGGCCACGATGCTCATTTTACAGAAACTAAACCTCAACAGGAAGCACTTACCAATATAAACGTAGCAGGTGCCGCAGTCGAAGCTCAGCTTCTGGAAAGGACAAGCCACCCTGGCTCTTGGGCTTAGCAAGGATGAAGCACGGCTGTGCGCTCAGAGATCCCATAGCAGAGGAAGATCTGGATTACTTCCTGGAGGTGAACTGATGGTGTGCTGGAGCGTGGTCTGTGTCTGACTGTGATGCGCGGGTTCTATCTTCCTCTCCTGGAGACACAGAGTAGAAGGATCTCCCTTTATAAAGCACCTGTAAGCTCCGCCCGCTGAGCGACGCCCGTCCACCCTCGAAGTAGGTAAAGGAATTCCCGCCTCTTACCAGGATGATGGACAGCTTTCCAAAACGACCCCACTGCGTTTACCGCCGATTCCGGTGGTGCGGTGTTGATGCTCAGAAGCACGAGGACATCTCCACAAAGACGCACTAGTAACAATAACATTGCCAAAGGCACACAAGGTTGCTGGAAACGTTTACCCCATGGCCCATCACGTACCCTTAGTGTAGAATATAAACGGGGCGTATAAAACATGCTAGGTAACGCTTACTGACATACTCGTAGAAAATACTCCGGTTGTGTAGGCCACGATGCTCATTTTACAGAAACTAAACCTCAAAGGAAGCACTTACAATCATAATCGTAGCAGGTGCCGCAGTCGAAGCTCAGCTTCTGGAAAGGACAAGCCACCCTGGCTCTTGGGCCTGGCAAGGATGAAGCACGGCTGTGCGCTCAGAGATCCCATAGCAGAGGAAGATCTGGAGTCCTTCCTGGAGGTGAACTGATGGTGTGCTGGAGCGTGGTCTGTGACGCGCGGGTTCTGTCTTCCTCTCCTGGAGACACAGAGTAGAAGGTTCTCCCTTCATGGAGCACCTGTAAGCTCCGCCCGCTGAGCCACGCCCCGTCCACCCTCGAAGTAGGTAGGGTAATTCCCGCCTCTTGCCAGGATGATGGACAGCTTTCCAAGGCGACCCCACTGCGTTTGCCGCCGACTCGCGTGGTGCGTTGTTGATGCGCAGGGGCGCGAGGACATCTCCGCGGGGACGCACTAGTGGCAATGACATTGCCGGGGGCACACAAGGTTGCTGAAGACGTTTTGCCCCGTGGCCCATCACGTACCCTAGTGTACAATGTGGACGCGGCAGATGCCGCGGTTGAAGCTCACCTTCTGGAAAGGACGGCCCACCCTGGCTCTTGGGCTTAGCAGGGATGGGGCGGGGCGTGACTGTGTGCTCAGAGATCCCATGGCGGAGGAGATCTGGAATCCTTCCTGGAGGTGAGCTGATGATGTGCTGGAGCGTGGTCTGTGTCTGACTGGGACGCGCGGGTTCTGTCTTCCTCTGCTGGAGACACAGAGTGGAGGGTTTCTCCCTTTGTGGAGCACCTGTGGGCTCCGGCCACTGGGCCACGCCCCGTCCACCCTCGAGGTAGGTGGGGGAGTTCCCGCCTTTTACCAGGATGATGGATGGACGACTAAGTATTTTTACCCATGATTCTAATTATGTATTGTATGTGCAGATGTGTGTGTATAGTCATGTGTGTGTGTGTATAAATATATATATATATGTGTATGTGTGTGTATATGGTGTTTCTGTGCCTGGCATGTTTCTATGAATTTCTGCTCTCTTTTTATCACACTTATCTACTCATCACTCTTATGTCATGTCTCTATCAAACTATCCTCCATTCTCACTCGGACTCATCCCAAATCCCTTCGACCACTTTCATCTCCTAAATATCTCTGCCTAAGCTCATCCCTCCACCCCCACATCTAACTCACCAAACCTCACTCTACCTCTGTGACCTCCCACACAACCCTACTAAAGTCTCCTGCATTAATCTCACCCTGCTAATATGCTCTCCCTAACCCTTCCACATCCTCTTTCCCCTCCGCCCCCCTTTTATTCATCTCAAGCCTTTGGATTGAGTAAATGAAGGATAAACTCCCAATTAACACTTCTGGATTTCTTTCCTCCTCCACCCCTCCATTACTCCAGTCAATCTAACTAACAAACTCTCATATCCGCAACTCAAATTAACTCATAATAATACTAAAACTGTACTCCTTATTAAATTATACTAATCCATCACTAATTCTTGTTTGGGTACCGGAGTAGCGTGCTACTCATCGAAAAGCGCTTCGACGCCTCGTCAGGGGTAGTAAGCGCTATATAAATACGATTACAATTACAATTACAATTACTGCCGCGGAGAAAGAAATTCAGCTGCCCAAACAGTATTCATCTTACAAAGATGTATTTGATGAGAAAGGAGCAGAGACTCTACCTCCTCATAGATCTTATGACTGTCAAATTGATCTAGCCCCAGGTGCGATACTTCCCAACTGTCGTGTATATGCCCTGTCAGAACATGAAAATCAACATTTACGAAAATACCTAGATCAATTTTTGGAGAATGGCTTCATTCGCCCCTCTAAGTCTCCTGCAGCTTCGCCTTTGTTTTTTGTTTCAAAAGCTAATGGAGAACTTCGAACTTGCATCGACTATAGGGGTTTGAACAAAGTCAGCATCAAGAATAAATATCCTTTGCCCCTAATTCCGGTCTTATTGGAACAAGTAAAGGAAGCAAAAATCTACACGAAGCTTGACCTTCGAGGTGCTTATCATTGGGTCAGAATGAGAGAGGGTGACGAATGGAAAACAGCGTTCAAGACAAGATATGGCCTTTTTGAATACACCGTCATGCCTTTTGGTCTGTGTAATGCTCCAGCAGCATTTCAATTTTTCTTGAATGACGTTCTTAGAGAGTACCTCGACATATTTGCCATAGTCTACATCAATGACATTTTGATCTACTCAGACAATGAAAACGAACATGTCCAACATGTCAAGAAAATTCTTGCAGCCCTTCGAAAACACCATTTATATTGCAAACTAACCAAGTGTGAGTTTCATGTTACCACAGTTGAGTTTTTAGGGCTTATTCTTACCCCTCAAGGTATGGTGATGGCAGAAAAGAAAGTAAAAGCCATATCTGATTGGCCCACCCCAAAGACTGTTCATGATGTACAATGTTTCCTGGGGTTTGCAAATTTTTACCGGAGGTTCATGAATCATTTCTCCCAGACAGTGGCTCCAATCACTAAGCTACTAAGAAATAAAAGTTTGTATGGTCCCCAGAAGCTGATCAAGACTTCTCGACTTCTGAAGGAAGCTTTCTCCACTGCCCCAGTCTTGACTCATCCTGATGGGAATCAACCTTTCATAGTGGAAGCTGATGCTTCAAATGTAGCAATAGGAGCCGTCTTATCACAACAAAATAAAGACACTGGTCAACTTCATCCTGTAGCTTATATGTCTCGGAAGTTGAACGAAGCCGAACAGAACTATGTCATTGCTGAAAAAGAACTTCTGGTGATTTGTGACGCCTTTGAAGAATGGAGACATAGGGGGTGATTATGACCTTGGCGGACGGCGGAGGCCGTCCGCCAAGGTACTGCCACCAAATGACCGCACCGCGGTCAAAAGACCGCAGCGGCCATTCAGACATTTCCTCTGGGCCGGCGGGCGCTCTCCAAAAGAGCGCCCGCCGGCCCAGAGGAAATGCCCCTGCAACGAGGACGCCGGCTCAGAATTGAGCCGGCGTAGTTGCAGGGGTGCGACGGGTGCAGTTTGCACCCGTGGCGTATTTCAGTGTCTGCATTGCAGACACTAAAATACACAGTGGGGCCCTCTTACATTGGCATGGGCACTGCAGGGGCCCCCAGGGGCCCCGCGGCACCCCCTACCGCCATCCTGTTCCTGGCGGGAGACCCGCCAGGAACAGGATGGCGGTAGGGGGTGTCAGAATCCCCATGGCGGCGGAGCGCGCTCCGCCGCCATGGAGGATTCCCCCGAGCAGCAGGAAGTCGGCGGGAGACCGCCGACTTTCCGCTTCTGACCGCGGCTGAACTGCCGCGGTCAGAATGCTCGTGGGAGCACCGCCAGCCTGACCCCCATAATTTGTTGGGTGCCAAATACACTGTTACAGTATATACTGATCATCGTAATCTTCAATTCATGAGTTCCACCACAGTTTTGACCCCTCGGCAATTACGCTGGATGCTTTTTTTTGCTGAATTTGATTTTGTAGTAACCTTCCGGCCTGATAAAGATAATCGCAAGGCTGACGCCTTGTCCCATCAAGAGTCTACGACGTTGCCTGCATTTCAAGCCTCCAGAGCTATCATTGCTCCTGACAAGGTTCTATGTATCATAAAAACTATAGATTTCTTTGAAGAAATTTGCAACTCTTTCACTGTTGAAAAATGGCAAACATGGGCCCAAGCAGATCCCAAAAGGTCAATCAAGCAAGATTTACCCTTTCATGACGCTCGTTTGTTCGTACCCACTACCAAACTTCGCAAGATAGTGTTTCATTAGTTGCATGTTATACCTATGGCAGGTCACCCAGGTACCCCTAAAACTCTTGAACTGATCCAACGCTATTTTTGGTGGCCTACCCTAACAAAAGATGTAAAAGCAATGGTAAACAACTGTGAAGTTTGTGCTCGCATTAAAACAAGTCATTCAAAACCAAAAGGGTTGTTACATCCACTGCCAACCCCAAGTCGTCCATGGGAGCACATTTCTTTAGACTTTATTACCGGTCTGCCAGTGGTTCAACAGCATTCAGTAATAATTCTGGTGGTAGTAGATAGTCTCACGAAAGATGGACATTTCATCGCCTGTAAAAAATTGCCTACTTCTAGTGAACTGGCAACTATTTTACTGAACAGAGTGGTTCGTTATCATGGACTGCCAAAGGTTGTCCTCTCCGATCGGGGGTCACAATTTTCCTCTAATTTCTGGAAGACATGGTTTAAAACACTCCAAGTGACATCTACGCTATCTACTAGTCACCATCCTCAAACAGATGGTCAAACGGAGAGACTAAATCAGACTTTGAAACAATACCTACGTGCCTACGCTGAAAAGGCACTTCATTCTTGGACATCTATGCTCTGGTTAGCTGAGTTAGCTTACAATAACTCATTCCACACTTCTATTGCCGTTACACCCTTTTTTGGTTTATTTGGCTATCATCCTGACACCTTGCCCATCACAATTCCTCAAGAAAGTTCTCTTACTCCAGCTGTGTCAGAAACCATTCAGCATTTACATCAAACCCAGAAACTGATTCAACAGCATTTAGAAAAAGCCAAACAAAATTACAAAAGGCATTATGACAAGAAACATTGTGAGGAAACGCAATA
Source organism: Pleurodeles waltl (assembly GCF_031143425.1). Classification (NCBI taxonomy): domain Eukaryota; kingdom Metazoa; phylum Chordata; class Amphibia; order Caudata; family Salamandridae; genus Pleurodeles; species Pleurodeles waltl. The sequence continues at coordinate 930,053,115 of NC_090448.1, read as the reverse complement.
TCAACCAGGTGACAAAGTGTGGCTTTCCACAAAACATATAGACTTCAAGAAGAAACACATGTTTAACCCTAAATTTATAGGTCCTTATGCTGTCCTTCAGCAAATCAATCCGGTGACCTATAAACTACAATTGCCCAGATCCTTACGGATTCATCCAGTGTTCCACACTTCCCTCTTGAAAAAGGCAGTCCAAAAGGTCCAGCCTCATCCAGCTCCTGTTCTAGTACAAGGGGAAGAAGAATACTAGGTCAAGAAAGTGTTGGATTCTAAACTGAGAGGGCATAATCTATGGTACTTAATCTCATGGAAAGGTTATGGTCCTGAAAGTAACTCATGGGTTTCCGCATCTGATGTTCATGCTCCAGTACTTGTGAGACGCTTTCATCGTCTTAATCCAAGCAAACCAGGCCCTAGAGCGCGTCTGGGAGAGGGGAGTACTGTCAACACCAGAACAATACGCGCTCTATTGGCGACAAAAATGCAAAAACCCAGCACTCTCAAAACAAAGTAATTTATGCATTGTGCTGATATGTTGTGGTTTAACCTTTTGCATTGCAGAGTTAAATCCTGAAAACTTATTTTTAATATGCTTACAAATACTGTTACTTTGCAATGCATTGCTGCAGGTTTTCAGAGTGTGTTAGGATGTGGCCCCTTTCCAGGGCCTTTCAGAGACTTTCCCTGCAACATGCCTGGGCGTGGTTCTGGGGTGGGCCAAGACTCTATAAAAGAGAGCCAGCCCAATTCCCAGTGCTCACTATTCAGAGGTCCCGGTGCAGAGCAGCAGCTTCTTCCTGAGCTCCTGTCCCAGTGGCCTATTTGGATCTTCCAGTCTTCTGCCCTAATCCTTCATTGATGATCATTGTTCCAGGCGGTAAGACGGTGGTTGGACTGTCCCGACACCGTTATTTAGAATTTTCATATTCTTGGTTTAAATTCTTAAAATTAGTAACAGATTACTTGCGCGCTATCATTTCTTGACATTTATATGGTAGTTTACAAATAGGCAAGACGCGCGATTTATTTCATGAAGGTTTGACTTAGTTATTCATTGCGCGCTACCATTTCTTGACATTTACATGGTGGCTTAAGAATCGGCAAGACGCGCGATTCGTTTTCTGGTGTTTAAACATTGTTGTCCATTGCGTGCTACTATTTCTTGACATTTACATGATGTTTTACGAATTGGCAAGACGCACAACTCGTTTCTTGAGCATTTAACTTTGCTGTTCATTGCGCGCTACCATTTCTTGACATTTTACATGGTGGATAAGCATCGGCAAAAGAAGCGTGATTCGTTTCATTGTACTTTGATCTTGTTATTTATTGTGAGCTGTTATTCCTTGACATTTACATCGTGTTTTCCAAATCGGCAAGAAGCGCGATTCGAGTAATGATGATTTGACTTAGATATTCATTGCGTGCTACCATTTCTTGGTATTTTACATGGTAACACTCAAATTGGCAAGACGCACGATTCTCTCCTCGAGTTTAATTCATGTTGTTTATTGTATGCTACTATTCTAAGATATTTATTATGTAATATTCGAGTTGACAAGTTATGTAATTTGTTTCCTGACTCCATATTGTGTTATTCATGGTGCACAATCCTTTTATGGTGTTTACTATATATATATATATAAATATATATATATATATATATATATATATATATATACATATATATATATATGTATATATATATATATATATATATATATATATATATACATATATATATATATGTATATATATATATATATATATATATATATATATATATCTGCAATATGTGCAATTTGTGTTGAAACATTTTAAGAGTACACAGAAGGGCAGAGTTTCTAGATGCAATATTGTATGGTCCTAGTATACATTCTCAAAAACAGGATTTATATGACTGGTTTAAAATTTAGTCCGAATGTTTTTTCTGATTCTCATGTAAAGGAAAGTACTTGAATAAGAAAGTTTTCATTTAATTCATCTTGATTCCCCTACAGGTATCCGGCCATCTCGAAACTTAGTCATTTTAAACTTAACTCTTAGATTGTTCATGTTTTCAGAGTGACTAGGCTTAGAATCATAGTCTAGTACTGATTTCAGGAGATATAATTTTCATATTGTGTGTTCTAACCTTTTTCTTACTACAGGTCTCCTTCCCAGCTGTTCCCGTCCTAATCCCCTCTTCCCCTCTTGAACTCTCTCAGTCTCTGTGATTTATCTAGCAGAGTCTTGGAGCTGTTCAGTGGTGGACGTGTTGGGAACGTGCACAGACCCCGAGGATCTGGTGACTCTGACAGGGCCCCTGACACTAGTCTGGACGATGAACTGCCCACCACCTCCGCCGGCGCTAGTGGACAGGAGGCACCGACTCAGGACCACCACACCAGCACCCCACCCCCTGCAGAGGGAGAACAACCTCGCAAATGGTCCCTGAGATCCAGGAACAAAACAGAGAACGATGCCAAGACCCCCGTTAAGAAATGATACCACCCTGATTGTCATCCTACTGTCCTACTTTGTCACCCTGTCCATCCTTAAACTGCCCCAGCTCCACTTCCTATGCCCATTTGGGCAATGCACCTGTGAGACTAATAGACTGGACTCTGCCATGGACATTCCTCCGCCATCACCCCTCACCATTTTGCTACCCCCTCAAATTTTGAGCACTAAAATAAACACCCTTAAAGCACAAAACAATCTGGAGTCAGTCTGTGATTTCATAATACTGTATTAGCAATTACTGTGGCAAAAAACTCTTTCACTTGTAATGTCAACATACCTATGTCACACAGCTCTAGTCCATGAGAAATCAAAGCAGATGTCACACTGTGGGACCCAGACCTGTGAAATTGTAAGGGAAAGTGACAACTCAGTGACCATACACTGGGTGAAAATGACAGACAGTAGAGAGTTAGTAGTGTTTAAGTACATGTAGTAGGCAGGTTTGTATTCTTACCTGTGTTTCACTGGAAATATTGCTGGATCACTGAGTCCTTGTTGTCCATGTCTTCTTCCTCTGCTTCCTCGTCTTCACTGTCCACAGGCTCCACAGCTGCAACAACACCGCCATCAGGACCATCCTCCTGCAGAAAAGGCACCTGTTGTCGCAAAGCCAAGTTGTGAAGCATACAGCAGGCCACGATGATCTGGCACACCTTCTTTGGTGAGTAGAATAGGGATCCACCTGTCATATGGAGGCACCTGAACCTGGCCTTCAGGAGGCCGAAGGTCCGCTCGATCACCCTCCTACTTCACCCATGGGCCTCATTGTAGCGTTCCTCTGCCCTTGTCCTGGGATTCCTCACTGGGGTCAGTAGCCATGACAGGTTGGGGTAACCAGGGTCACCTGCAAATGGCGAAGGACAACTGTTAGACACACACTAACCTGGAGGGATATCCCCAGACCCAGACAACCATTCCCACTGACTAGCTTCCAGGTGCTCACCTAATAGCCACACACGGTGCCTCGTGAGTTGACCCATCACATAAGGGATGCTGCTATTCCGTAGGATGTAGGCGTCATGCACTTAGCCAGGGAACTTGGCATTCACATGGGAGATGTACTGGTCGGCCAAACATACCATCTGTACATTCATCCAATGATAACTCTACCGGTTTCTGTACACCTGTTCACTCCTGTGGGGGGGTACCAAAGTCACATGTGTCCCATCAATGGCACCTATGATGCTGGGGATATGTCCCAGGGCATAGAAATCACCTTTCACTGTAGGCAAATCCTCCACCTGAGGGAAAACGATGTAGCTCTGCATGTGTTTCAGCAGGGCAGACAACACTCTGGACAACACGTTAGAAAACATGGGCTGGGACATCCCTGATGCTATGATCACTGTTGTTTGAAATGACCCACTTGCAAGGAAATGGAGTACTGACAGCACCTGCACTTGAGGGGGGATTCCTGTGGGATGGCGGATAGCTGACATCAGGTCTGGTTCCAACTGGGTACACAGTTCCTGGATTGTGGCACGGTCAAGCCTGTACGTGATTATCACATGTCTTTCCTCCATTGTGGACAGGTCCACCAACAGTCGGTACACCGGAGGATGCCGCCATCTACTCAGACGTCCCAGCGGACGGTGCCTATGAAGGACAACAGCGAGCACAGAGTCAAACAACTCAAAGGTCCGGACCCACAGCTTACACAGAATACCAATCATAATCTAAAATGTGGCCTGTATGTGTGTTGAGTCTAGGCCTAGGTATGTGTGACGCAGTTGAAAATGAAGCCATGTGGGCCCCTGAAATGGCGGCTGCCTGACCTGTAAAGTGGGACAATGGGATGTGAGGTAACTGCGCTGGCGTTGTACATCGTTGCGGTGCTTCATTGGTTAACATTGGACCCTATGGGTCCCAGGAGCCAATGACGATGTATGCCGGCGGTGACGGTATGCACTGCCGCGGACGTGACAGCCATTTTCTATCTGTTCAATCACTCGATACCTGATCTTCGACAGGAGAGGACCTACACTGCAAGTGCTGCTGTGACCTCGGTCTGGAAGAGATAATGGCTCGAGTGTCTGGAGAAAGGGCCCCTGCCTTCACATCGGAGGAGTTGGAGAAACTCGTGGATGGGGTCCTCCCCCAGTACACGCTACTCTACGGTCCTCCAGACAAACAGGTAAGTACACTGGGAGCATGCTGTAGGGGGCTATGCCTGTGTGGAGTGGGGTGGATGTAAGAAGGAAGGGGGGAGAGTGCGTTGTGCATGAAACAACAGTGAGTGCATGTGCCACATGGCAACGGTAGGGATGGGGGCCAATCACTTTGACGGTGCCGTTGGTAATAAGTTTCTCTTCCCCCTGTACAACTCTTGTAGGTCAGCGCCCACCAGAAAAAATATATTTGGCGTGCCATCGCCAAGGACGTCCGGACCCTGGGGATCTACCACAGACGGAGCACCCTCTGCCGGAAAAGATGGGAGGACATTCGCCGCTGGAGCAAGAAGACGGCGGAGGCTCAGCTGGGGATGGCCTCCCAATGTGGGAGGGGTGCCCGTCGCACCATGAACCCCCTGATGTTCAGGATCCTGGCGGTGGCGTACCCGGAGTTGGATAGGCGCTTGAGGGCATCTCAGCAGCCACAAGGGGGTGAGTACACTCTCATTCTTCTGATTTTGCGCGCCATGGAGGGGTCTGGGTGGGGGAGGTGGCTTGTGGGTTTCCCTAGGCCAGGGCGAGTTCTGTATGCAAGGTCCCTACATAAGGCAGGCCATGTGGCACCCCACCTCACCTCTGTAGAGTGACAACTACACCTAGTCATGCCCCTGTGTCATCCATGTGTGCAGATATTGTCCATAGCCTAGTAGGACATTTCCCAGGAATTGAACAGTGGAGCCCAAGAGCGCGTCGTAGTGCAGGGGTCTTCTGTGTTTGTCGTGTCCACCAACGGTAGCGGTAATGCATGCACTCAACATGTCTTTCTTCTGTCGTGCCCCCCCTTTTGTGGTATCCCTGTTCTTGTGTGCATTAGCATCATCAGGCGGAGGAGCAGTGGCACCAGAGCACGAGGGGGCTGCATCCCACATGGCCATGGAGGGCCACACTACGGACTCAGACTCCACCAGTGGGACGGAGGGCAAGGGGAGCTCCATGGCGGGGACAGGAGCTGAGACCAGTGACACAGACTCGTCCTCTGATGGGAGCTCCCTTGTGGTGGCGGCAACATCTCTGCCCCCCCAGCTACAGGTACAGCCGCCACCCCCCATTCCAGCACCGCCCTCCCAGCAGCCCCTCAGCCTTTGCCCCGTGTCCGCTCACCCGGGAGGGTGGGCATCACCTTCGCCCCAGGCACCTCAGGCCCTGCCCCAGTCACCCCTGCTGCCCTCATTCGGGAGGCCATTGACCTCCTCAGTTCCCTCACTGTTGGGCAGTCTACCATTTTGAATGCCATCCAGGGTGTAGAAAGGCAGTTGCAACAAACAAATGCATTCCTGGAGGGCATTCATTCTGGTCAGGCGGCCCTTCAGCGAGCTTTTCAGACTCTGGCCTCAGCACTGATGGCAGCCATTGTCCCTGTGTCTAGCCTCCCCCCTCCAACTTCCTCCACCCAGACCCAATCCCCTGTACCCCAGCCTATCCCAAGCACACCTCTAGACCAGCATGCACACACGTCAACACACAAGGGAAGCTCAAGCAAACATAAGCACCACACATCCCACAGGCACTCACGCAAGCATCAGACACATGCAGACACACCAACATCCACTGCCTCCACTGTGTCCCCCTCCTCCTCGTCTCACTCCTCCTTCCCAGTCTCGTCTACACTCACACCTGCATGCACTACCTCTACAGCCACTACGTCCATCACCAGCACACCCACCACCACACCCCGCTCACGTGCAGTCACCACCCCCACTACCATTCACACGTCCCCTGTGTCCTCTCCCAGTGTGTCTGTGACGCCCCCTCCGAAGATACACAAACGCAGGCACACACCCACCCAACAGCCATCCACCTCAGACAGCCTCCAGCACATGCACCTTCACCCAAAGTCACCAAACGAACACCTCCTACAATCACAACCTCTTCCTCCACTCCCAAACCCCCTCCAGCTACCCGTCCCAGTGTCTCCCAAAAACTTTTCCTGCCCAACCTTGACCTCTTTCCCATACCTCCCCCACCCCATCCGTCTCCTAGGTCCCGAACTAGCACCTCAGCTACAACATCTGCGGGATCAGTGGTGCCTGTAGTCACCGGAATCTGGAGTGCACCGGCCACCAGGGCAGCCAATGTGGCACGGAGCCACAGCACAGACAGTCCCCCACCTGTCAAGCATCAGAAGTTTGCCAGTGCCCGGCGGGAGAGGGGGAAGACTCCAGCCACCAAAGCTGCTCCCAGGGGTACAGGTGAGTGTGGAGTCAGCTGCAACACTTTCCAAGGTGGGGAAGGGGCACAAGAAACTCAGCAAGTCTGGGAAGAGCAGCACGGCGGAGAAGACCGCCATCATCCCCGCTGCCCAGGAGCCCACCGCCAGCACCAGCACCAGCCCAGCTGCCCAGGAGGCCACCACCAGCACCAGCCCTGCTACCCAGGAGGCGACAGTCATCATCCCCGCTGGGCCAGAGAGGACCGCCAGCACAAGCCCTGCTGGGCCATGAAGGACCTCCAGCACAAGCCCCGCTGGGCCATGAAGGACCGCCAACACAAGCCCCGCTGGGCTAGAGAGGACCACCACACAAGCCCCGCTGGGCCAGGAAGGACCTCCAGCAGCTGAGTCCCTGCAAAGGAGCCCGCCACTCCAAGCACAGCTGAACAGGGCACTGCCATCTCAAGCACCGCTGAACAGGGCACCTCCGTCTCAAGCACCGCTGAACAGGGCACCCCCGTCTCAAGCACCGCTGAACAGGGCACCGCCGTCTCAAGGACCGCTGAACTGGGCACCACCGTCTCAAGCACCGCTGAACAGGGCACCGCAGTATCAAGCACCGCCGTCTCAAGCACCGCTGATTTGGGCACCGCCGTCTCAAGCACCGCTGAACTGGGCACCGCCGTCTCAAGCGCCGCTGAACAGGGCAACTCCGTCTCAAGCACCGCTGAACAGGGCACCGCCGTCTCAAGCACTGCTGAACAGGGCACCGCCATCTCAAGCACTGCTGAACTGGGCACCGCCATCTCAAGCACCGCTGAACAGGGCACCGCCGTCTCAAGCACCGCTGATTTGGGCACCGCCGTCTAAAGCACCGCTGAACTGGGCACCGCCGTCTCAAGCGCCGCTGAACAGGGCACCGCCGCCTCAAGCACCGCCGTCTCAAGCACCGTTGATCTGGGCACCGCCGTCTCAAGCACCGCTGAACAGGGCACCGCCGTCTCAAGCAACACTGGCCCATGAGCGCCAAGGGCACTGACGCTACTGAGTCCGTCACGGGCAGGATAAAGCACTCTGGGCACCATTCCCCCTCCAGAACCAGTGGAGAGATCCATCCACTACCTCTGTCCTCAGCAGGATGAAGCACTCTGGGCACCATGCCCCCTCCAGAACCAGTGGAGAGATCCATCCACTACCTCTGTCCTCAGCAGGATGAAGCACTCTGGGCACCATGCCCCCTCCAGAACCAGTGGAGAGATCCATCCACTACCTCTGTCCTCAGCAGGATGAAGCACTCTGGGCACAATGCCCCCTCCAGAACCAGTGGAGAGATCCATCCACTACCTCTGTCCTCAGCAGGATGAAGCACTCTGGGCACCATGCCCCCTCCAGAACCAGTGGAGAGATCCATCCACTACCTCTGTCCTTAGCAGGATGAAGCACTCTGGGCACAATGCCCTCTCCAGAACCAGTGGAGTGATCCATCCACTACCTCTGTCCTTAGAAGGATGAAGTTGGGGGGTGTGACTGTGATGTATCAATATGTATTAGTGTGTGTGTTGTAGTGGGTGAGGGTGGGGGTGGGAGTTTTGAGTGTTGCATGTGTGTGTCCCTGTTTTTCCCTCCCCCCTCCCCTGTGTCATAGGTGCAGTACTCACCGTGGTCTTCGCCGCCGGCGTTCATGCTCTTGGTAGAGGAGCAGGAAGACTATCGCAGGGAGAATTTGGAGTTCCGGATCCATGGTGTCCTCGTTCCTCGTGGGGTGTGTAGAGGTGAGCGTTTTCCCTTCGGAATCCTGTTTCCGCCGTGTTTTTATCCGCAGTGAATCAGCCCCGGAAAAGGTGGCGGATTGGTAGGTTGTGATACTGTGGGCGGTACTTTGTCTCCCGCCTGTCTGTTGGCGGTGACCGTCGCGCTGTTTGTTTGTACCGCCGTGGCGGTCGGAGTGTTAAAGTGGCTGTCTTTGTTGGCGGTTTCCGCCACGGTCGTGGTTGCAAAGTTTTTACCGCCCGCTTTAACACCGACTGCCAGGGTTGTAATGACCACCAAAATTTCTAACTGTTCACAGATAGTGATAAAACAGATGTTATTCCTCCATGGTCAGGGTGCAGTATCTATAACTGTTCATGTGAGGTGCCACATCTACTTTTCAGGAACATTCTGAGCCTTCTCCACTCTGTAGAGTGTTCCATCAGAGGTATTCAGATGTGAGTTTAGTGTTCACTGATTTGACTTCAGAGTATGTCTCACTCATTATTGAATCTATCACATCCATCTGGAGTCAAATGACTTGATAGCATTTGAATTCAATGAGTAGTGAAATAAAAGTGGTACAAAACGTATGCGTACTTTGGTCCCTATTTATCAAGGCTTTGTGTCACCCTTGTGCTACGCATGGGGACATATGACCGATGCAAAGACCTCAATGAGATTTAGTAAGCCACTCAAGGCGACCTTGCATCGCCCTGAGTGGCTTGATAAATCTAGAGTAATGCAAGGCAGTGAAACGGCTGCCTTGCATTGCTCTGTGGCAGGGATGTGAGTTACCACACATCTACCCATGGATTCTGGAATATTCCCAGATTTATCAACATTGGTAAACCTAGGATTGCATCAGAATTGTATGCCTTCCCACCATAGGCACAAGGAGAAATATCTTTATTTCTCCTTGTTGTTTCCTCTTTTAAACTGCAGCACACTTAAAAAGAGAACAATGCACCGGAGGGTTGTTTTTGTGCAGGAAAGTGCCCCTTCCTGCATAAAAACAATCCTGCCTACAATGCAGGCTCTCCTGTGCTATGTGCAAGGACGGCCTGTGGTGGAGCTAGGCAGTCAAAAGTGTCCCAGTGCTAGGAAAGTTCAGTAATGCATTGTATTTTGGTAAATACGGCACATTTCTGCCTTTTCCCTTCCATACAGAGGAGCAAGGGGGCATGCAACGTTGCGTTCTGTGATTTTTTGATAAATGTGGGCCTCTCTGTCTAGAGTTGGTCAAAGTTAAACAAGGAAAATTGTTGGATTCTTTCAGATACAAATAGATCACCTTTTACATCTGAACCACTACCTATGTAAGTAGATCAGCCATGGCAGAGGGTGTCCATTCAGGAGCCTATGAGAAAGCTAAAGGGGCTTTTCAGAGTTCCCAACATTCACGAGCAGGCAATCTATGAACAATAAAGCTGCTGGGCACCCTAAGGCTATCAATAATAACAGTATCAAAGTAGCAGGGTTGTAGGGTCTGTCAGGGGCAACTCCTTGCCTATGTACCTGGTCTGTTATTTGAAGTGGGGAGAGTGAAAAGCAGCAAGCCTGGTAACTTTGAACAATGTGCCACACTGTGGTAGAAGCCCCTTAAAAATGTTTCACTAGTAGGTCCCAGCGTGTTTATTTGCTGGCCTCAGGGAGATCAGTGCTCTAGGTTCCTTGACCAACACTGCGATGATTGCCCGGTATATGGGGTGGTAGTGCACCAGCACTTCAGCATGCCAACACAGTCAGGTGAAATCTGGGACGGTATGTTCACTGTGCCTGTGTACGGTGCTTGTTTTCTGCAGAAGGTGAAATCTGCCAATAGGGAGTTCCCTCTTCCATTGCAGCTGTGTCATGCATCATGTACAAAACGAGTGACCAGGATGGAATTGGGTGTTCATTTCCGCTCTACTAAAAATATTTTCACCCCGGTCAGGATTTACCGATACCATGTGGTGTAGCTCCAGCTCACAAAACCTCCAGTATTATTCCCTGTAACCTACACCTCAGCAAATTGTGAAGGTGGCATTGGAAAACCCTCTGGTGGTAGAGTAAGTGATGAAGTGACCAATTTTAAACAGGGCTGCCTGTCACTCAGCTTATTTATTTTGTTGTAGGAAATAGGTGGATGTTTTCGGGCTACGGTATGTGTTCTGTAGGATGAATGAACCTGCAATAGTTATATTTGTTTTACTAATTTCAGAAAGAATGACATGCATATTCACAAGATTAAATGGTTAGCATCTTCCAAACTATTCTGTCCTAAGGAGCAGCAGTATAGATATCCAAATTATTCCAGATACCTCACTAGTTATGCTAGTCATTAGATTTTATTATTCAGTGTAAGCTGGCACAAATCAGAAGTGTATTGCCAACACTATCAATTTCTTAGCCAAAATTGTTAGTCTAACTGTTGAGACAGAAATGTCCACTGCATGGTGTATGGGCCTGTACCACTGTGCTGAGGGCCTGACCCTGTGCTGAATGCCTGACATACCCTGACCTTTAAAATTGGCACTGGTGTCTCACTCATCTTGCAAGTGCGCAGATGTCTAAGATTGTCCCTCGCAATGTGAAATCCAGGTCCTGTATTGTGACCTGGAGTGGTGCACCAGGTTTCCCTCATATTGGTCAATGGACTACTGTACCTGAGTTGGGTTATTATGCACATCACATAAAGGTGAGGGGGGAGCATACTGTGAATTTATAATTTGACCAGACCCCTTTCCTTGTCTCAATGAGACAGCAGTATACTGTCCCCTATCTTGTACAGTTCTGCTCTTATGTGAAACCCAGAACCTTGCTCTGACATTCTGTGTGTACATAGAATGTGTATGTATGTACAGTGTGCGTGTGTGTTTATTTATTATGTATGTAATTTTGGACTGCTGTGATTTTATGCTTTGATGGTTATTTATGACTGAATAAAGCTTGTGTGTGTGTGTCTGTGTCACAAGTTGGAAAGCGAGGATAGGACCCCCAGACACTTAAAGTGTACTAGCTGCATTCTTGTGGCTGGACGGTGCAGACCTAGACACTGAAATGAGTAGGACAGAGACTGGGCTAGCTTGAAAATGCCATGAGAGACTTGTTAGTTGTAGAGACGGACCATTCACCTGAAAAGCAGGATGTCTGTATGGGCGATGGTATGCCCGACCTCTTGGAACACCTCTCGGCACTTCCTGGTGGACACAGAAACCCCGGCAGGTGTCCCAAAAGGAAAGGGGGAGTGGAAGAGAAAGAGACAAAACACTGCCACGTCTTGCCAGTCCAGTCAGGCACCCTGTAACTTTGGGGGGCAGGTCGTTGTTGACAGAGTGATAGTAGAGTTAGTGCACTCAACTTCCTTGAAACTGAATCTCTCTTTCTGATATGGGCACAGGAGCAGTAGAAGAAGACCGGGAAGCTCCAGCACTTTTCTTGGATAATAATAACTGTTGGCACAATTACTAACACTGCATTACCAAAAACCCAAACTGCGCACCATGACAATAAGTACTGCAACACTAGGGCTGGCTTCACAGAGATTCATTGTTGCACATTACAATTAGAACTGTGGTTGCCCTATCATGCACAAGACAGACAAACAAGGGCATTCATTATATCACATACATAGGGTTAAACTAAGAGGTACAAAAACAATCCAAGAAATACAAATGTCCACTCTGGGTTTAAACAGTTACGGTGGCAGATTTTAGTTTGGTTTCACTGTGTGTGTGTAAAACTCTTCAAAAGCAAATTCCTCAAACCTGAAACACAGGCATGAATGACACAATTTAAATCCAAGAGTTATGCTATTAGAGAAAGAAAAGTCACGTAAATGCTCTTTTAAAATTGCACTGTCACTTTTTGTAGCACTTGAGCTCAAGCAGATTTCCTGAAGCACATTTAGGAAAGTAACTACAATAATAATGTAGAATGTTCAGAAATGCATTTGTCTCTTCAAGATAAGCACCCTGCCAAAATACGAGGTCTGAAATACACCAGCTGTTATAGGAAAGCGCGGCGCTCAAAGAACAAACTCCATGGAGAATACTAGTCACTTAGCTGTAGTCTTTTCAAGAGTGCTGGAGGAATGCCTGGTGTCAGCAGGTACCGGAACGAAGAAAAGAATTGCCTCAAAAGTCCTAAATATGAGGATGACAGCAGGGGCTGGACTGTCAAATCAGATGCTGAGATCAGGAAGCAAAACAAAGCCAAGCAGGGAGGCATGCTTCATTCTGCTATTTACAGCCAATCAGGAGAGCAGTTGAGTTTCCAATTGTGGATGAGTCACCACACCCAATTAGAAGCACATGTCTACACCACACCCAATTAGAAGCTCATGTCCACACCTGCTCACATTAGCAAACAAATATTGATAAACCCAATTGTGTAACACAGCACATTATGGGGGTTATTACAACTTTGGAGGAGGTGTTAATCCGTCCCAAAAGTGACGGGTATACCACCAGCCTTATTACGAGTTCCATAGGATATAATGGACTCGTAATACGGCTGGTGGTATATCCGTCACTTTACCGTCACTTTTGGGACGGATTAACACCTCCTCCAAAGTTGCAATAACCCCCTATGTTTACTTAGAAACATGAAGGTTTAACCAAGAACAGAGATGTGATTTAACTGTAATTCCTGGGGATGCTGACAAATAATGCAGGAGGCACCTTGGGGATTCCTGACAATTGTCCCCACCAAGGACCCTCTCAAAGGGCGGGGCTTGGAAGGGTGCAGGAGATGGAATTGTTTTGTAAGACGTGGAGCATGAACTGTGGACGCAGGTTCCCAGGAATTGTCCTCAGGCCCATAGCCTTTCCAAGCCAATAAATAGTGTAGAACACCACGGACGCGCCTGGAGTCAAGAATTTTGGCCACTTCAAATTTCCATTGCCCGTGTACTTTTACCGGGGAAGGTGGTGGGACATCGCGGGTATCAGGGGTATAGGGACGGAGTAACGACACATGAAACACGGGGTGGACCTTGAAATCAACTGGCAATGTCAGTTTTACTACCACAGGATTTATGATTTTGGCAATAGCAAAGGGACCTAGAAATTGGGGGTTTAATTTTCTGGATCCTGGAAGATGGAGATTTTTCGATGAGAGCCACACCTGATCTGATAAGAGGGAGCAGGTCTCCTTCTTTTGTCTGCTTGTTTTTTTACTGAGGTTGATAGAGTTTTAAATGGTGTTGTACTTGTTTGAATCTCCTGTAACTCTTTATGTTGTTTCTGTACTGATGGGACTCTTGTGTATGTTTGGGACCCAGTTATAGGTAGCATTCTTGGGTGCAGACCAAAGAAACAGTAAAATGGGGATACTCCTGTAGCCATGTGGACACTGTTGTTATATACAAATTCAACAAGAGGTAAAGCCTTATCCCACTCAGTAGACCATGTGTCAATGTAACATCCCAGGATTTGCTCCAACGATTGGTTGGCTGTTCTGTCTGCCCATCCGTTTGTGGATGATATGCAGAGGACAAGCGGACGTTCATACCGACAGAAGAACAGAAGCTATGCCAAAACTGTGATATAAATTGGGGTTGCGATCGGAAACAATTGTGGTGGGCAACCCATGAAGCTGTACAATGTGTTGGACAAACAAATCAGAGAGCTTGGATGCCGTTGGGAGGCATTTTAATGGAACAAAATGAGCCATTTTAGTTAGGTTATCTACAACCACCCATATGACAGTGTGTCCATTGGAAGCTGGGCGATCAGAAATAAAATCCATACTTATGGTATGCCATGGAGCCACCGGAATGGCATAGGAAGTAACAATCCTGTGGCTGGAATATGTGGGGTTTTAGCCCGAACACAGGTGGAACAAGCCTGTACATAGCTTCTGACATCCTGCACAAGTGTGGGCCATCAAAACCATAATTGACAGAGATCTAACACATTTTTCTCACCCGGGTGACCTGCGAAGACAGAATCATGTCCCCAATGTAACACTGTAACATGTAATTCTTTGGTAGAGATGTACAACTGATCAGCATGGTATAGCTAACCCTTTTTTTCATACACATCAGTTGAACAGGGAACCTTGTGTTGGGCTACCCAGATTTTCTCAAGGAACTCTTGGGAAGTGCACACAGCCACGATTTTTTCTGGGAGTATAATGCTTCTGACCTGTTCTAGCGCAACACCAGAGGAGAAACCCGTCGTAGACAATGTGTTGGCCTTTTGTTGTGTAGTTCTGGGCCTCTAGGTGATTACAAAGTCGAACTTGTTAAAGAATAGAAGCCAGTGTAATTGACGAGGTGTCAGGGCCTTGGTCGCTAGAAAAAACTGTTAAATTACGGTGATATGTGAAAATAGTTATGGTGTGTCTAGCTCCTAGTAGGTGGTGACGCCATTCTTGGAAGGCAAGCTTGATGGCCAGAAGTTCCCGCTCTGCCACTGTGTAATTTTGCTCTGCGGGTAGCAATTTCTTTGAGAAGTAAGCTACTGGATGGAAATGCCCATACTCAGGATCTCGTTGGGACAAGACACCACCCCTTGCCATTTTGGAAGCGTCTGCTTCCACGAAAAATGGCTGAGCCTGGTCGGGATGATGGAGAATGGGTGCTTCAGTGATTGTTTTTAAGATGTGGAAAGGCTTTCTCAGCTTCTACATCCCAGAGGAACGTAACCCCCTTTCGTAGGAGACAAGTTATGGGAGATACCACAGTAGAAAAGTGGGGTATAAATCTCTGATAAAAATTTGTGAATCCCAAAAACTGTTGCACTTCCTTGATGGATCTTGGGCCTACTCAATCCAGGATGGCCTGTACCTTGGACCTATCCATGGAAATTCCATCGGGAGTGATCACATATCCCAGGAATTCTACAGTTGTAGCGTGAAAAACACATTTTTCCAGCTTGCCGAAGAGATGATGCTGATGAAGCCATTGTAAAACCGCTCTTACATGCCCTATATGTTCCTCAGTGGAAGACGAATAGATCAAAATGTCATCTACGTATACCACTACACAGATATCCAGAAACACCTGCAGCACTTCATTGATGAAAAATTGAAACGCTGAAGGAGCGTTACACAACCCGAAGGGCATTACTGTGTACTTGAAGAGTCTGAATTTACATCGGAACGCCATCTTCCACTCATCCCCCTTCATCACTCGGATCAAGTGGTAGGCGCCCCGGAGGTCGAGTTTAGTATAAATGGTCGACTGATGTACCTGATCTAAAAGTACCGGGATCAACGGAAGTGGATAACGATTTTTTATGGTCACTTTGTTCCCTGCGTGATAATCTATACAGGCACGCAGCTCACGATTCTTCCTAGGCACCAAGAACAATGACGACGATACTGGTGACGTTGAATGAGGAATGAAACCCTTAGCCAATAGATCATCCAGGTAGTCTTGCAGGTATCGAATCTCTGGCTCAGAAAGAGCATACACCCTACTACATGGTAGTGTTGCCCCTGGAATCAAATCTATACGACAATCGTATGACCCATGTGGCGGCAGTTGGGTGGCCTTCCATTCACTAAAGACATCATGGAAGTCTTTATATGGTGCAGGAATGGCCAGTGTGTCGTCCGGCTTGATAGCTGTACTATGTGTGGACCTGCAATGAAAGGGTGTCAGTAGTAATGGTTTGTCTTGGTAACAGGAGTGCCAGCAATGTTTAGAGTCTAATGTCACTGTCATTGCTGCCCAGTCAATTTTGGGATTGTATAACTGAAGCCAGGGTATCCCCAAAATGGCTCCAAATACTGGGGTATCTATGAGGTCAAACTGAATTTGTTCTGTATGGTTGTTTGCACAAAGCATGGACAATGGTGTTGTTTGATAAATGATAAGCCCAGAGGACAATTCTGAGCCATCCACGGCTCTGACTAGTTCAGGGACGTCTTTTCTGACAGTTGTAATATTTAGAGTTTTAGCCAAACCCACGTCTAAAAAGTTTCCAGTAGCCCCAGAGTCAAGCAATATGAGAATGACCTCACAAACCTGAGGCGACAACACTACCGTCACAATAAGAGTTAGATGTCGAGGTACTGGACTGGTGGTATTAGCCAGAAGATGTGAGACCATATTGAAAGAAGCACTCTGTAAAATGGTCTCAGAAGTTATCGAGCCAGTTAGTTTTCCCCCTGGTCAGGAAGAGAGAATTCAGGCCCTGTTACCCCTACGATGGCTTTTTTTGGAGCAGTAGGCTTGTTAGTACATTCCCAAGCAAAATGCCCTGCCTTACCGCAGTATAAACACAGTCTCAATTTTTTCCTATGTTCTTTCTCTCCCTTAGATAGTGGGCCCCGCACATTGCCAATTTGCACGGGCTCAGGTGTATCATGACTGGGAATGGTGGAGTCCTTTTTCTCAGTTTTGAGCACCACTAAGAGTGTCACCCCGGAATTTTTCTTCCTTACGTTCACTCAAGCGGTGATCCAATCGTACCACCAGGTCAATGAACTCAGAACACTCTGTGGGAGGTTCCACAATTTGGGCTAGAACATCCTTGAGATCATCCCGAAGGCCACGATAGAAGAGGAAGGCCCTCTTTTCTTAAGCCCACTCAGTCTCTGCCACAAACTGATTGATAGAGATGATATAGGACAGTAGATCCTTGTTTCCTTGGTGCAAATTCAGCAACTCATTGTCACTGGGTTGCACGAAGAGATGTTTGGCGAACAGTTTCCACAAGGCTTACTTGAACCAGTTGAAATCATACAGTATAGGGTCATTGCACTCCACCAGCGGAATAGACCAATTAGCAGCATTGCCTCCCAAATAAGAGATAATAAAAGCTACCTTTGCAGCATCGTTGGGGTATGCAGCTGCCCGGCACGAAAACTGTAGCTGGCACTGGTTAAGAAAAATGTTGAACTTGGCACTATCTCCCAAAAACCTTTCTGGAGGAGCTAAGGGCACAAAGGTTGGTGTTGTGACTTTAGCAACTCAAAAGGATGATGGACGGAGTGCTGAACAATGCAAACACTCACCCCAGTCATAGATCTGGGTTTAATCCATCGTTCTTTTGCTCACCATGCCACCCCAGTTTGGACCCAGCCATATGCAAATCAGTCTTGACCCTGTTCCCATTACCTGTATGGGTTGTGTGGTGGAAGTCGTTGGGCCTGAATCGGGTCTAGGAACATGATTAGATGGGTCAAACTGAGGGGCCTGTAGTACTGGAGATCTTTGTTTTAGTTTCACTCCTCCCCAGAGGGTGTCTTGGGGTTTATACCGCTGTAGTTCAGTGTGCAACTCCAGCTTCTCTTGCTTTAAGGAAAGAACTTCCTTCTGTAATCCTGCAAGGGCCCTAGTTAAATCTAACAAAGATGGAGTATCCTGATCAGCTGGTAAAGCCTATGCTGAACCTTTAAAATTACCCATTGAGGAATCCATCGCCCAGGGAGCCCTGTATGTTGTGTCTTGGCTTTATGTTGAGATGGGCCACTCACCTGAAAAGCAGGATGTCTGCAGGGGCGATGGTTTGCTCCTACCTCCTGGAACACCTCTCAGCACTTCCTGGTGGACACAGAAACCCAGGCAGGTGTCCCAAAAGGAAAGGGGGGAGTGGAAGAGAAAAAGTCAAAACACTGCCACATCTTGCCGGTCCAGCAAGGCACCCTGTATCTTCGGGGGGCAGGTCGTTGTTGACAGAGTGATAGTAGAGTTAGTGCACTCAACTTTCTTGAAACTGAGTCTCTCTTTCTGATATGGGCACGGGAGCGGCAGAAGAACACTGGGATGCTCCAGCACTTTTCTTGGATAATAATAACTGTTGGCACAATTACTAACATTGCATTACCAAAAACCCAAACTGAGTACCATAACAATAAGTACTGCAACACTAGGGCTAGCTTCACAGAGATTCACTGTTGCACACTAAAATTAGAACTGTGGTTGCACTTATCATGCACAAGAAAGACAAACAAAGGCATTAATTATATCACATATAACTTTCCTGCATGCATAGGGTTAAACTAAAAGGAACAAAAATAATCCAAGAAATACAAATGTCCACTCTGGGTTTAAACAGTTAGGGTGGCACAGTTTGGTAAGGTTTCACTGTGTGTGTGAAAAACCCTTCAAAAGCAGATTCCTCAAACCTGAAACACAGGCATGAATGACACAATGTAAATCCAAGAGTTATGCTATTAGAGAAAGAAAAGTCACATAATTGCTCTTTTAAAATTGCACTGTCATTTTTTGTAGTACTTGAGCTCAAGCAGACTTCCTGAAGCACATTTAGGCAAGTAACTACAATAATAATGTAGAATGTTCAGAAGTGCATTTGTCTCTTCAAGATAAGCACTCTGCCAACATATGAGGTCTGAAATACACCAGCTGTTCCAGGAAAGTGCGGCTTTCAAAGAACAAACTCCCTGGAGACTATTAGTCACTTAGCTGCAGTCTTTTCTGGAGTGCTGGAGGAATGTCTGGTGTCAGCTGGTACAGGAACAAAGAAAAGAATTGCCTCAAAAACCCTGAATACGAGGATGACAGCAGAGGCTGGACTGCCAAATGAGATGTTGAGATCAGGAAGCAAAACAAAGCCAAGCAGGGAGGCATCCTTCATTCTGCTATTTATATCCAATCAGGAAAGCAGTTGAGTTTCCACATGTGGATGAGTCACCACACCTAATTAGAAGCACATGTCTACACCACACACAATTAGAAACACATGTCTACACCTGCTCACATTAGCAAACAAGCATTGGTAAAACAAGCATTGATAAAAACCAATCGTGTTTACTTAGAAACATGAAGGTTTAACCAAGAACAGAGATATGATTTAACCCTAATCCCTGGAAATGCTGACAGATAACGCAGGAGGCACCTTGGGGATTCCTGACATTAGTAAAGAGCTCCTAATTATCTCTTCCTCATAGGGATGAAGGCTGAGACTGCAGGTTCTTTTCAAGTTGATAAAGTTACGAGGCAGGGAATGCCCTGATGTCATTTTCTGATTACTTCTTTGGAAGGTCACAGCAGCCAGGTGCAGAGAACTCACAATGCTTTGTGCCCATGCTTTGGAAACTCAAGAATGGCACCAGCCCTATTGCTATCTTCTGGGAGACCATCACTTAGAACAAAGCTGTGCCTAGAGAGCAGCCATAAACTGGTATTTGAAAGAGAACCAACACAAACTTTTTCTGAAGCCTGAAACACTGGATCCATAACCACAGACTTGAAAATGTGTACAAAAGTGGGATCCAAATTACCCCACGTTGTTCTAGTGCTACGCCCTTAAGTATCAAGGAACGGAGTGCCCCCAGATTACACTGAAGTCTATTGTGTGACCAAGGCTGATGTCCGCATGACAGCCAGTCTCACAGAAGAGAGATGACCACCTAAAATCTAAAACTTGTTAAAGGAGCTGTGGTTCTGCTTAAGCACCTAGAAGCCTGTCTGCTCTTAGCAGGAAGAAGAGCTCCTGGCCCTGCAGGAGGAGTGACTGTCCAGGAAGTGAAGCCTAGTATGTTGTCCAGGTGTGGGACTCCTGAATGTAGTTCACTGTTGAGAGGAAACAAAGTGGGTGCCAAGCCAAAGTCTGCAAGTGTCTCCAAACCCCCTTTACAACTCCCACTGTGAACTACATAAAGAGGTGTTCACCAAGAGAGGTGTTCAAGTTGTCACTGGGCAATCCGGCATTCCCACTAACGACCCTGATGGACTAATGCTGTTGCTGCCACACAAAGTGTCCACCTGAGAGGAGCTACTGAATTGACCTCCAGCACTTCAACTGCCAAGGATAAAAGGCTATCCACCAATAAAAACAGTTTTGTCGGGTAGGGTAATGAGCATCTGTGATCCTGAACGGGACCAGATCACCTGTGTGAAACCGCATGCCTGCATGCCGATGCTCCAGAGTATCAAGAGGCTTATCACACTGTCTTGTGCTTGGGATTCACCAGCATCACTTAACAAGAAATCTGGTATTGTATCTACATAAACTGTGAGACTGTGCTGAAGGCAAGCAGAGAGAATTTGAAGCTGCTAACACTACTCTTTTCTGGCATGGACCTATTTGGCCAAAATATAACTAACCTGTGTGATTAAATTACAGGCTTTTACTTAAAAGATTAGGACTGGTCTGGTCAATATGTCATTGTGTCTATTGATTGACTGTTGCATGCTGAGCTCTTTCCCTCACACTATCTCCCTGGAAAGTATGTTACAGTACACTATTGCTGCCCTGAGTTCAAAGGGCAGAAAGGTTTGTAGTTGGCCCAATTTGCAGAGCCATAAAAAGCCAAAACCCAGGTCACCAGTGACAAACAACTTCAACTATGCCAGTTTGGGCCCAATAGCACATATCTATCCTGTGGCCCCCCAAATGGGGTCTGACACTAACAGAATAACAATCTGGATCCCATTGCAACCTTTGGGTCCTATATTGTTTTAAGGAGCAGCAATATTCAGATTATTCAAGTTCCCTCTTTAGTGAAACTATTAGGGTATTTAATATATGTGGTGTGCTGGTACAATCCAGAAAGTTTTTGCCAACATTATCCAAATTTCCTCCTAATGTTCATCTATGCTATGGATGCCAGATCATTTTAAAACACCAGCTGAAGAAATATATCTGGTGAAATGAAATCCATTATACTGATTCTGAAGTGGTGTCAGTAACACATTCACATTGAGAAAATCAAAGTTATCTAGATGTGCTGCCCTAAATAGTTGTTTCTCTTCCTACATTCAATCAGCAAATACATTCCATAAGGTCAACGTGGCCTCATTGGCATGCATTGACTAAACTTTAGTAGACCTTCACAAACTGTAGAATTAGGGAATTACCTGCGTCATAGCAAAGATCATTAATCATCATGATTCTGTAATAGCCAACTTGGTACATATTCTTTCAAATCATATTGTGATCTATGATTCATTACAAATGCAACACCCACTAGCTTATTCATATCCAATAACTGAAGGAGTGTTAAATTGACAAAAGTACTAGGTACAAATACTTATCCATATAAAAAGAGAACTACATTAGCCCAATTGTTGCTGCTACAGATATTAGAAAAGAATATATAACATAATTGTCTGAACTGCCTAATTATATGGGTGGTCATCTCATCAAAGCATCTAGACAGTGCATCTTGACTTACGTTAACAGTCAAGTATTATGTCTTGTTAAAAGAAAATTGCATTTAGGACTCCCTGTGAGAGGCAATTAGCATACATAGATTTAGGGCCACATGTACGAAGGCTATTTTACGTCACAAACAGCGAATCGGGCTGTTTGCGACGTGCAAAGTGTACTTCCCCATGTACCAACCCATTTTTGTGATTCAGTAAACTATTTACCGAATCGCAAAAAGGGATTGCGACTCGCAATTAGGAAGGGGTGTTCCCGTCCTAATTGTGACTCGCAGTCCCATGTATGATTGTTTTGTGACTGTGAATGCAGTTGCAAAACAATCGCAGTTAGCACCAGTGTAACACTGGTGGTAACCCATTGGCAAACGGGAAGGTGTCCCATGGGACCCCTTTCCCTTTGTGAATGTCAGTGAAAACATTTTTTCAGAGCAGGCAGTGGTCTTACGGACCACTGCCTGCTCTGAAAAAATGAAACAAAAACGTTTCATTTTTTGATTTTTATATGGATCTCGTTTTCCTTTAAGGAAAACTGGCTGCATTTAAAAAAAAAAACTGCTTTATTTAAAAGCAGTCACAGACATAGTGGACTGCTGTCTCCAGCAGGCCACCATCCCTGTGAGGGCCACCATTCCAAGGGGGTCGCAAATTGTGACCTACCTCATGAATAATCATGTGGTGGGCATTTGCGACCCCCTTGTGAATCGCTAATAGTGTCATTGACACTATACAACATTCAGATTTGTGACTCGCAAATTGCGAGTCGCTCTGACTTGCAATTTGCGAGTCGCAAAACCAAACATTGGTACATGTGGCCCTTAAAATAGTATTAGAGAACTCCGGAGTTACATTGCCCAAGAATGGTGGTATACTCACTTTCTCAGAACATTTTGAGATACAGATAAGATGGTTTTTCTATAATGCATTGCCATTAACTCACAGCTGATTCTGGTATGCTGACCATCATCTTCCTTATGGACATTAAACTTGCCCTGAAAGTGCAAGAGAAAGGAAATAAAACAATTTTGCTGTAATCCTCCTTTCCGGTATAGCACTCTGTAGGGGCAGCTTGACCATATTTCTGATCCCTGTGTGTTATATCCAGACTAGGGATCTCTCCCTAATGACTCACCCTTTCCAAATGTTACAATGGTCAATCAGGCCATTCTATGTGTACTATAGGAGGCCAGGAAGATGGGATGAATGTTTTAATCCCATGCACGTACTTAGAAGTCTAAGAATCTATTGGCTGTGAGTTATGAGGTGTGGTCCAGGAATGTGGTATTCAGACTTTCCAAGTTATTAGAGTAAGATTGTGCATTACATTGGGTAGGCATGGAGACAGAAGGTGGGTATAATACGATTGTGGCCACGATTGTCTCTATTTCCTGACCATTTTGTACATGTAACTACATGTAACAGGGTAATGATGTATGTACTGAAAGTATACATGTGGTGATGGCATTTTGTATTACTCATGTTGTACTGATTTTATGAGTTTTCCAGATTTCTAAAATAAATGAAAAATAACTGAGCTGCAGTCATATATCATGAGTTCTGGAACAAACCAGGCAATGTCTGTATTATTGCATACCTGATTTTCCAGAATTTGGTTAACAAGAACAATATTTTTTCCAGCATCAAATTTCTCCATCCAATTGTGGTACTTCTTAGAAAAAACTCCCATTCACTGTGTGATGTCCAAATAAAATATGATGCAGCCCTGCTGTTAGTTCTTTTTCCACGCGACCAAGGTAGCCGTATAAGTATGTTCTCGTGCTTTGGATGTAATTGTAAACCAGGACTGTTAGACTTGCCATCCTTGGGGTTGTCTCCCCTAACCTTTTTCCTCTGCTTCCCAGGTTGTTGATGTGTGCTGGACTCTGATTTTGCTGTTTTTGTTACTATGGGAACCATACCACTGCTAACCTGTGCTACAGTGCAATTGCTCCTATGTAAATTGTATGTGTAATTGACTTATCAATGATTGGCATATTTGATTTACTAGTAAGTCCCTAGTAAAATGCACTAGAGTTGCCCAGGGCCTGTAAATCAATTGGTACTAGTGGGTCTGCATCACTGGTTGTGCCACCCACAATAGTCGCCCTGTAAACATGGCTCAGACCTGCCACTGCAGTGTCTGTGGGTGCAGTTTAAAACTGCCAATTCAACTTGGCAAGTGTACCCACTCGCCAAGCCTAAGCCTTCCCTTTTTATACATGTAAGGCACCCCTGAGGTAGGCCCTAGGTGACCCCATGGGCAGGGAGCAGTGTATGTTAAAGGTAAGACATGTACTGATGTGTGCTACATGTCCTAACAGTGAAATACTGCTAAATTCAATCTTCACTGTTGCAAGGCATATCTCTCTTACCATGGGGTTAACATGGGGCTGCCTTTAAATATTATTAAAGTGCAGATTCCCTTTGAGAGCAGTTAGAAAGGTGGAGTTTGGGGTTTCTGAGCTCACTATTTAAAAATACATCTCTTAGGGAAGTTGGTTTTTAGATTGTTAGTTTGAAAATGACACTTTTTGTGGATTCCCTGTCTGGGTCAGTTTGACAATTGAGCTGTTTGTGAATCCCCTCTAGACAGTGACACAAATGGAGCTGGGGTGAAGCCTGCATATTCTGATGAGCCATCTGTCCTAGAGTGAAGAGAGGAGTGGTCACTTATACATGAATGTGCTGTGCCTGCCCTCTCACAATGCAGTCTCCAACCCCCTGATGTGTGTCTGTGGCCTGGCCTGGGCAAGGTAGGATCTTGTGAACAACAGAGACTTTCCTTTGAAGTACGCCTACTTCAAAGGCTGAAAGGGGAAAAAGTATTATCCCAAAACTCCTGAAAATTAGATCATTTCTGGAACCAAGGAAAATAGCTGAAGAGCTAAGGAGAAGCGCTACCCCTGCCTGTGACTGTGCTTTGTTGGGCTATCCTGTAGTTGCTGCTTCTGCCTATGAAAGGGGACAAAGACTGGCCTTTGTGGTATAGTCCTGATTGTGAAGAATCTCCAAGGGCTTGAGTTGAGCTTGCTTCCTGTTTTGAAGTCTCAGGGCCATCAAAGGCTTCCTCTGCTAACACCTGGTCTCTCTGCTGACACTCCTGTCCTGCCAGGTGGTGCTCTATCCAGTCCCTGGGCCCTTGAAATGTGAAGTTGGCAGATAAGAGCTGAAAATCCACACACAGAACGCCGTGCAGGATACTTTTCGATGCACCATCTGCAACGTCGCTGATAAACGATGCACCACGGTTTCACAGCTAAAATCGATACTCCACCTGCATTGTGGCTGGAGATCCACGCATCATGGCTGAAGAAGAGATTCGCAACACCCGCTCGCGGCTGCTGATAACGATGCAAATCCCACACAGGATTGTTTTTCAACACTGTGCAACAGGATTTTTCATGCATCGTCCCAGGGCTTCAAAGTCAACTCGACGGTTTGAGGTGCCCCGTCCAGAAATCGACGCATCACTCACTTGTGAGGGAGAAAAATGACGCATCACTGACCTGACCAGACAAGAAACAACGCACGGCCTCCTTCGCGAGGAAGGAAACATCGCTGCCTTTATGGATGCACGCTCGCCCGTGCAGACTTATTTTTGACACTAGCCAGGTACTTTGTGCAAAATCAACATTTCCATTGTATTCTATGGAGTAAGACTTTTATTCTTTTGAAAATTCACATTTTAACTTGTGTATATTGGATTCTTGTTATTTTGGTCTTGTTTGATTTAGATAAATATTACCTATTTTTCTAAACTTGTGTGCTGTCCATTTTGGAGTGTTTTCACTGCATTACTGTGTTTGTTGGTACAAATACTTTGTACATTGCTTCTGAGATAAGCCTGACTGCTTGTGCCAAGCTACAAAGGGGGTAAGCAGGAGTTACCTAAGTGTGTTTCTCCATCACCATGACTGGAGTGAGGGTCCTTGCTTGGACAGTGTGTAAACTGACTGCCAACCAAAGACCCCATTTCTAACAGGGACCTAATTGGCCATCACTCCTTTCAAGATATGCAACCACTCATTGTTATCTCAATGTTTTATTCTGAAAGGTTACTAGAGGGACTAGCTTGAAAGCACTTCATAAAAAGCATACATCTTCTTTATGTAATAGTCTAATTTACCAATTTATTGCAAAAAATCCTGCTTGCCCATGTGTGTAAATTTTTCCATTTAAGAGTCTAGAGTTGTAATGTTGCAAATAGTTCCTTTTTGCTTTATTTGTCATAGCAACCTTTGTTATTAACTAAGGAATACATTCTACTCAATTTATATTCAATTGTGTTTTCCAATGTCAAGTTTTAAGTTACCCCACAAGGAAAGCAATGGAACCAAATCCTAACTAAGCAAACCGGACCCAATCTACAAATGCATTTGCCCAAGTAGAATAATATAACGTTCACAAGTGGCTGGCTCTACATGAGTGAGGCATTCACCAAAGGTGAACTAGAAGGCATATATCCATTTACTCCTCAATCTATTTCTGTGTAATCTTACCATATGTTTTTGTGTAATGAAAATTAAATTGTATGCAAGTGGTGATGAGTGGGTGGTTAGAAGCTTGGCTTCCCTTGAACACATCAGTTGTGAGCGTTAAAAATCTTACGGTTCCCACTCTGAAGATTTATACCAGTTAAAGACTAGAGTAAGTTGCTTTCCAGGCTTGTGAGGGGAATGCAACACTCCCAACTTTTGTGCTGGACGAAGCAGGAGCACAACAGAGGCATCTGCAGCCCACAAAGTGTGGTAGTCCCTCAGATTCACTGGTCTGATGTGAGTGTGTGGGGGCCCTTCAGCATATCTTGGCGGTGATCCCCCTCACGTTTTGTAACTCAACTTGGTGTAAGGGAATGGATTTTACCAGAGGGAGAATGTTTTCTACATGGGAAAAAAGGAAGAAAAAAAATGTTTGCACCACGGAGCTGCTATTTACAATTTAGAAATCTATGGTTCATACAATTTCATAAACGTAAAATACTGTAACAGAAAATGGTCATGACTTTCCCAGGAAACATCTGGAAGCACCCCAACCAACACATCTTACAAACGATAATCTCAAAATCTTAAGTGAATCCCAAATAGTGTAATTGTGTGCCTCTGAACCTTTTGTTACCTAATATGTTTGTTGACAATCCCATGAGAAACAATTACATTTGTTTCAGGTGAACTGTACATCTATGCCCTTTCCACTAAGATACTCCTCTGTGACTGTAGATAGTAGATATGTGGTCTATTATGCATACTTCATTATATTACATCAGAGGAAATCAATTGCCTCACTTCTTCAGGTGCTTGAGGGTGTTGCCAGGGATATTGTCAGCTTTCGAGTAGCCCCACCCCCACAAAACTATTTTCAAAAGTGAGTCTAGTTTGTGACAATGTAATTGTTCCTAAATAAATACTCAAAATTGGACAAATTAATAATAAGTTCTGGCTTGAAAGTACAACTGTCACTAGACGTTATGTGATCAACAGAAAAGTGCTTTCTGTAGATCATGATGGAGCATGGTGGAGAAATAGGCTTCTCATGAAATGTCCTGTCTTTCTTTTATGCCTAGACACCACCCAATCTAGATTCCACGCCAACCACTGCACCAAGACTCCCTTGACAGCCACAGATGACATGAGAGCCTTCCTCGACCAGGAGAAACAGCGGCCCTGATCCTCCTCAGTCTCTCAGAGCCTTTGTCACTGTATCTCATCACACCCTGGTCAGAAGACTGCATCAAAATGGTGTCCAAGGAAAAACCCTCAAGTGGGTCACCTTCTTCCTCACATGTACAGCACAGAAGGTCCGCCTACCTCCATTTGCCTTCGGACCCAAGGACATCATCTGAAGTGTCCCTGAAGGATCTTCCTTCTGCCTCATCCTCTTCAACACCTACACGACCCCCTTGGCCAACATCGTCAGATCCTATGGGCTACATCATATCCTACACAGACAACACCCAGCTTATCCCCTCACTGTCAGAAGATCCCAAAACACAAGAACCAGCTTCCATTAGGGCATGGCGAGAGGCACCAACTGGATGAAGAACAACTGCCTGAAGTTCAACACAGACAAAATAGAAATGCTGATCTTTGGCAACAACACCATCTCTTGGAATACAGGTAGACCAAGGCACACAGAGAGGTAAGAGTTCATCAATGTTTGTGGGACGAGAGTAAAGCCCAAGTGTTGTAAATCCAAAGGCGAAGAGTAAAGCGATGAATCCGAGTTGTTGTTTTGGTAGAGTCTTTATTCACAGGTGTGGGTTTGTGTCGTCTTACAGGAAACAGCCAACACGTGTTTCGTCACGCAAGTGACTTTATCAAGGCTGGGCCCGTCCGGCCAGGGGCAGAAGAAAGTAGTAAGTTCAGAAAGTCAAAATGAGACGATGGTCAGTCCCGGGTGGGACTGCCGCGGGTGTTCGATGATTCCAGTGGTCAAATGGATGGTAATATGGTAGCCCTGATAAGCCCGAATTAATGACCCTGAATGTCAGTACGGGAGCGTCCAGTCCATCAAGCGAAGCGAGTCTTGGAATGACTACTGATGGCCCTTGCAACTCGGACCACCTCCCAAACCAACCAACCACACCAGAAAGCTTGGCACAATCCTGGACAGCAAACTGACAATGAAGTCACCTCTGCCCATATTTGCACACTTTGCATGCTATGAAGAGTCTTCAAATGGCTCCCCCTTAATGCTAGACGTACGGTCATTCAGGACTTAATCACCTGCTGATTGGACTATGCTGGGAAACCACACACCTTCTGCAGTGACTCTTGACCATACAGAACTCTATTGCCAGACTCATCCTCGACCTCCCCAGATGGACCCACATCACCTCCCCCCACCTCAGAAAACTCAACTGGTTAACCATACAGAAAATATGCCAATTCAAGCTGATTATCCATGCCTACAAAGCACTGAACAACCAAGGACTAGCCTATATCAACCGTCGCCTGAACTTCAACCACCTTACCACCTCCCTCTCATTTGCCCACACCCTCTGCATCCACTAAAGCAAGAGCAGAGGAGGATCCTTCTCTTACTTTGCAGTGGAATCCTGGAACAACCTCCCTCTGGAGCTACGGACCTCCACGTTTCTACTGGAATTCTGGAGAGAGCACTCAAGACCTGGCTATTTGACTGAGTCACCTGAACCACCATGTCCTTAAGGGCATGGATAGTCTTTGGGTTGATTAGTAAAGGTATAAAAATCCACTTGATTAATTGATTGATTGGATCTCCTGTGTATAGTACAGATAAGTTAATTAGATCTGTTTATAGTAAGTTAGTCATAGATATAAAGTCTGCATTTTTTAACAATCCAAACGACCTAAAGTAACACTAGAAAGTAATATCACTTCCACAGCAGACTGTCATAAACTGACACAGGGTGGACCCATATGTGGTAGCTCAAATATATATCATAGTAGCTATCTCTGTATAAACTGTTTTTTTATGTGTTTTACCTCCAATCCACCACTTATCATGAAACAAACATCTCACCTGCTGTTTATGGATGTAGCCTAAAATTTTAAAAATGCATCCCAGTCACATTTTTTTGGTGCGAACTGACCATGCTTGACAAATTATTATGTTGTAACCACCAGCCTTTCTGGAATTCAGCGAGTCATTATGAATACATTTTTAAATGGGAAAAACTACCATCAGCACCTACGTTGTGCCAATCCATGAAGTTTTGTGGAATTTGAAATCCGTACCTAATACTAGGGCATCACTGCCTGTATCTGTTGATAACCCAACTCAAGATATGCCCACTCTTTGCAGTGAGGCTTGCACTTCGATTTAGGGAAAAGGGATGAACAAGTGACAATAATCATAGCATTAAGATGTATTACTATACGGATTCTTACAGAGAATGACACACAGTATGACTGAGAATCTATTAGGTAAAAGAGGAAGTTCAAATGTAACTAGAAAAATCTGGAAAAGACTCGATAGAAAACTTTTGCAGTGATAATAAAAGTGATATGGAGCCAAGAAAAGATTCCAGCCACCTTTGAACTGCGCATGTGTGATGCAAATGATTGGGACCTAGATGAATTTGGTCATGTAAATGTACACAGTGCTTGTGTGATGCAGGTGCTGGGGAAAGCAACATAGATAATTTTGGTTTATAAGACTACAAGTTGCACAGTGTGATCTGAGTCCTTGGGAATCTGACCTAGATGATCTTTGCCATGAGAGTTTTCAGGTAGTGGTGCATAACTGCTTGTTACACTAACATAGATTAAATTTACCATGTAATTTTACAATATCCTAAGGTTGATCTGAGTACTTGCAAAACCATGCCCTAGATAATTCTGGCCATGAAGGTTTACAAGCTGTTGAGTGTGATCAAACTGGTTGGGAAACTGACCTACATGATTTTGTTCAGGCAAATGTAGATGTAGAATTGTGATACAACACCCCTGAGAGTGACCTAGCTTATTTATTTTGGCATGCAAGTTTACAAGTTTTGGAGTCTGACTAAAGTTATATTCAAGTAAACTGTAACTTGGTGTTTAGGTAAAAGAATCCTTAAGGCACATAGAGAAGAATGTGCATGTTGTTTGCTCTACTGATAAGCTGAAAGTATTCACGGAATAACACACTTGATCAAACATGCAGTTTGGTATTGTGATTTATGGCAGCTGCATGCACTAGACAGTATAGACAGATCATCTGGCTTTGTCATAAAGGGAGTCCATAATCTGAATATTCTCACAGGTACTTTTTTCAGTGCTTGGTAAATATATACTCTTGTGTAGGAAACGGATACGTGCTGCAAAGCTTTTGCCATCCGGGGTGAATATTTTCTTGTTTCCCCCTCTCATCCACAGTAGGTAGATCACATATGGTATCCGTGGGGTAAATGTGTCTTCCTTGTAAATCGAATGCGTCCCTCTCCCCATGCTGTGACACACTGGTAGGCTGTTTAGTATTGTGTTGTATTAATATCTACACTGGCAGGATGTACTCATTACTCATATAAGTTGTCACTTCTTTTTGACTGCAACCCCAGTGAGTGGCTTTGACATAGTTGGCATGTTCAGGGGCAAACCTTTGAACAGTATTCTATGAGCACTTCTCTGAAAGCCTTTGCCCGTTTTTGCAAAAGTCTTTGTGCTGCCTGCTCATATATAGAACTGCTCCCAAAAAACACGCAAGACAAAAATATTACTCTTATGGGCTTTTACCTCATGCAAATTTTCTGTTGTCAGTAACATAAAGTGAAATCAGCACACAGAGTACTTCAAATGAAAGGAAGAAAGCCTGATCAATAGCCTTCTTCCTAAAGACTGTTTTTTCTCCTTAAGAAGAGTAAGGTGTTACAAAAACTTCATAGACCACCAAAAGTAGAAAAAATAAATGTATGAAAGCTATCCGTGAAATGTCAAGGATAATAATCAATTTTCTGTCACAATGAACTGTTAAAAGCTCTCAGTAATAATTTGCAAGGGAAAAATTGTGTGGGGCCACTTAATGTGCAGCCCTTATATCAAAAGTATTCATAAAAAACTCAATGCCAATCTATTCTTTCGAGGCACGACAAAACCTCATTTGTATCCATCAATTCAACATATATATATATATATATATATATATATATATATATATACATATATAATACCTACTGTTTGGTTCTCAGTGGAGCCAAAGAAAATCTGAATAAAAAAAAATATATCAAACGATTCTGCTTCTGTAGGTGAACATTAGTGATCACTTTGGTCGCCGACATCACAAGCCGTTATGGTGATTTTTCTCACATCATGCAAATGGCTGCATAATGCCTACTCTTGGAATGTAAAATCGAATCAGCATTCTAATGCTACAAGCCCTGGTGATGAGCCTGGAAATAAATATGCAGAAGTGCTAAAAAAAAATATCAAGGCAATCAAGGGGATCCAGCGTCCTTGCTCGGACTATAAATCTTTGTCGGTTTCAATCGCGGAGTCGGCCGAATCAGTGTAAAATTTGAGCCAGGATGTCATCAATTTCTGTTAACCTCTCTATTCCTCTCTGTGTTGGAAGGGTGGTGATGGATTGATTTTGTCACTTGTCCACGGTTCACAGTATGTTAACATGGAAGGGTGCAGCCGGGTTATGAAGAAGGGTTATTACTGCCCCGGCTCTGACCCAGTCCCGCTTTCCTTCCTAGTTTCACAAACACCTCGCCATCTGCAGGACTGAAAAGAAGATCCACGCTAGAGTGAGATGTGAAAAAATTGGGTATTGTGCTGCCACTATTTAAAACTGAGTCGTTGTATGTATGTGGTATTTGTTTAGTGCCAATCTAGCCAAAAGGCAGTAGAGTTCTGCACAGGGTCTAAGACAAGCATAAAAGCAAGTAATATGTGAGACAGCTGTTTTGTGGACTGTTAGTGCATTGTGACATATTGTTCTTCAAAGAGTTGCGTGTTCAACTCTTTTCTAAATTGGAACAGCTTTGGGGCAGTCCTGATATATAAAGAAATGGTTTTCCAGATTCCGATATATAGAAAGAGAAGGACTGCTGCAGTGTTTATTCTTTTTTCTTTTTTACACTTCTTAACCGTCTGATGGTGTCCTGACTCCGGGGTGTGCTGAGAAGAACAAGGAGAGCCTTAGCTTGAATTGCTAGGCTTCACTTATTGCTTCCCCTCCTTAGAAGTTCACCATTCGATGAATGCACCCGGAAAGAGAAAAGCAATTAGGCCCAGATTTATGAAGCTCTAGCGCCACATGAACATATTTTTTTTTCAGTTAATGTGGTGTTAGGCTTCAAAAATCGCTGCACCAGATTTACAAAGTGGTGCAATGCATGCAGTGCGCCACTTTGTAACCCTTGCGCCACATTATGTCTGCGCCAGGCATACTGTATGCAAGGTGGGGGCGTTCTCCTTAAGGGGGGCAGAAAAAATGGCACAAAGAAATCTAAAATAATTATTTTCACCATTTTTTGCGGCATTTTTAATGCCTGCTCTGAGCAGGCGTTAAAAGGAGGCACACCATTTATTAAAATGGGCCTCTATGCACTTTGCATGACTAGCGTCAAAAAATGTTATGCTAATCCTGAAAAGCGCCAAACTAGTGTAAAAACTGTTGACGCTAGTTGCCTAACTACCACCATGGAGTGCCATATCTTAAATACAGCGCACACATAGGGGGTCATTCTAACCCTGGCGGTCGGCGACCGCCAGGGCTAAAATGACGGAAGCACCACCAACAGGCTGGCGGTGCTTCCTTGGCCATTCTGACCGCGGCGGTAAAGCCGCGGTCAGAAAAGGGCAACCGGCGGTTTCCCGCCGGTTTACCCCTGGCCCAGGGAATCCTCCATGGCGGCGCTGCTTGCAGCGCCGCCATGGGGATTCCGACCCCCTTACCGCCATCCTGTTCCTGGCAGTTTTCACCGCCAAGAACAGGATTGCGGTAACGGGTGTCGTGGGGCCCCTGGGGGCCCCTGCAGTGCCCATGCCACTGGCATGGGCACTGCAGGGGCCCCCTAACAGGGCCCCACTAAGGTTTTCAGTGTCTGCAAAGCAGACACTGAAAATCGCGACGGGTGCCACTGCACCCGTCGCACCCCTTCGACTCTGCCGGCTCCATTCGGAGCCGGCATCCTCATAGAAGGGGGTTTCCCGCTGGGCCGGCGGGCGGCCTTCTGGCGGTTGCCCGCCGGCCCAGCGGGAAAGCCAGAATGGCCGCCGCGGTCTTTTGACCGCGGTGCGGTCATTCGGCGGTTCCCGCCCGCCCGCCAATGTAGGAATGACCCTCATAGTGTCATTAGAGGGATGCTAAGGGGCGCAAGTAAAGTGGTGCTGCATTGGATGCAGTACCACTTTTCTTAAATCTGCCCCTTAATGTTTTTTGACACTGCAGTGACGCACCTTCCAATTGTGTCCACAAAGAACTACCATAGTGTATATGCACAATGGTGCGGCTGTGCGCTGTCTTTCTGTAGTACTGAAGGTAAGTGGATTATATTTAATTTAGAACAGTAAAGTGCTTAGATGAATTACTTTTCATATTGTGTACAGCATTAGGAAAGATAGCAAAGGTTTGTGACTGGCACAGTGGAATAACTAGAAGCCAGGTACCAAGAAGCTGTTTCTGCTTTACTGACTGCGCCTCAAGAGGATGTGCGATGCCAGTGCATTGTATTTCCAGCCATCGGGGGATTCTGCTTGTGAAAGATCTATAGACTGTATTTGGGGTGCATATGAGTTTTTTTACATAATTAAGCTCAAAAAGAGAAAGACGTGTTTTTAACGTCAGCCCGCGGTCAAAATGTTGTCGCATCTGCTCCAAATGCAGATTAAAAAACAACACAAAGTAAACATTGCCCTTCTTTTGTAGATTACTTTCTACCCTCCTTCTTGTTTTTTAATTCGTGTACTCATTCCGATTCAAAGAAAGATGAACTCATCTCTTTATTTGAATATTTGCAAAGGTGCATCTATTGAAATTTGACCAACATCTCCATTTCAGGTACCTGTACTGGCATATATAGTCAAATGCTATGTATCTATTTGGTGAATTTATGGCTCTTAATGGAGGACTGTGAAGCTGCAGAGTTCTTCTCTACTAAATGAACTACGGGGCATATTTATACTCTGTTTGCTCCGAATGTGCATCAAAAACCGTGCACCATATTTCAACTTTGACGCCCGAGGGTGCGAACGCCAAATTCCGCTGTGTGCATCATTTTCTGGATGTGGGAAACCACCTTGCGTTAATGACATGCAAGGTAGGTGTTCCCGTCCAAAAAATGACTTAAACTCCAGTGCACCTTATTTATGCTACCGCACTAAAATGACGCACGGCCTCGATGCGGATTCGGAAAATGACACATAGCCCGATTTGCGTCAAAAACTAACACCTGGGTCAGGGAAGGCGATAAAATGGGGTAAACACACGTGTACTTAATGAAAACACACAGAAGCAACAGCAGAGCTCCAAAAGGAAGACATGGAGGTGCTTTTCATCCAGCATGCACGCAGACGCAGAGCACAGGACCAACAACAGCAGCTTCCACAACACCAGCAGGGACCCCAAAGGCAACGCAGAAGGCAGGAGAGGATATTCCACACCAGGACAACCCTTATGGGGCTCCGCCAACAAGACATCATTCAGAGGTACAGGCTCTACTGGCAAACCATTCAGCAACTGCTGCGCAACATTGAGCCACAGTTGGCACCCAGCTTGCAGACACCCTGCACCATTCCACCAGAAACCAAGCTGCTAGCTGTACTCCACATGTTTGCAAGTGGCTCCTTTCAAACCACTGGTGCCCTGGTTGCCGGGATCTCACAGCCATCATTCTCCGCCTTCCTACCCAAGGTACTGGATGCTATCTTCTCCCTCCCACCCCACCACATCAGATTCCCCAACACACAGCAGAAGCAGCAGGAGACAAAACATGGGTTTTACCAAATTAATGGCTTCCCACACGTCCTATGGGCCATTGACTGCACACATGTACACATTGTGCCACCTCCTGCAACCAAACATCTATACCGCAACAGGAAGCACACACACTCTATCAATGTGCAGGCCATTGTCGACCACTGGGGTTTGATCACCAACATCGTGGCAAAGTATCCTGGGAGTGTACATGATTCATTCATCTTCTGGCACTGCACCATCAATCAACACTTCCAGGATGGACGATATGGAAATGGACTACTAATTGGCAAGTACAGAAACCCAGTTATATACACACTGCACAGCAACCCTCTAGGACACACAACACATACACCACAACATCGACACATGGACAGGAAGACAATGAGGTAGTGACACCGGTAGGCATGTTTGATATCCTCACCCAATGGGATACTCACCTAGAGACAAATTACAGTTCCAAATAACAACAGATGCCACTTCAAAGCCACAAGGCGACAATTTAAAACAACACAATGACAAAGACATGGCCCCAACTAACAGTACAATTTGGAAGATTAATCTTTCAATATCAGATCAATAACACTCAATCAAACACCCTTCGAACCAATACGTACTGTGTAAGGGGTGTGTAACGTTTTTTGCTGCAGGTCAAACACCATGACACACATAGCATGATGATGACTACAATGAAGGTCACATGCAATCATTGAGGATGTATCAATATCTCACATCACTCCTGCTCTCACATTGCCCACCACCAATAAGCAAGTGGACTGTGCAAAAAACACATCTTCATGGGACAATATTGAAAGTGCACATTCCTGCACATATGCATTGCGACAAATTAACACACACACGACAGATGTACAGGCATACGGACCATCTGAAACTCAAAATGACAATCTCACAACCAAGTTAGCCATCTGAACTAGAACATGTTCAGTAGTATAGGTACACATTACAACCTGAGTCGACTTGGCAAGGGCAGAGAAATAGGTCTGCAGTGAACTTGTCACACATGTGAAACTAGTGCATAGTCAATTGTTCACACATCAGTGCTGACAACATACGGAGATGTGTTGCCCATTGTCACCTTGCCAAATCAAAGGGTCTCACTGATGGTTAAATAATTCAATTGTATATGTGAAATTGGCTGGGATGTCCAGGGTATATAGATGCAACAGTGTTACCACCACTGTCGAATTGATTCTCTGTATGGAAGTATCAGGTCACCCCCAGTTAAGACACAGGGACACCTATTTCACATGACACAATGCAAGGGAGTACACACAGTACTGCAACTCTACAAAAATACTGCTGGCATCCGGTCAACAGCCAAACACCCGTTCAGATAAGGAAACAACCCACTGCTGATGGTACATCCTAGAAGCCTAGGATTCCATATAATAACACAAACACCGATGAGTCACAGACAACACAAGAGAACAACTGCCATGCAAAGAGATAATCATGTTACAAGGTACATCAACATGTTCTCACTCATTTTCTCTTTCAGCTGATCAGGGGTATGGGATCCAGCCATGGATCATGACACCATTTGCAAACCCAAGCACTTCAGCAGAGTGTGCCTATAATGAGGCACATAGGAGGACACGCACCATAGTCAAGAGGACCTTTGGCATCCTGAAGTCAAGATTCAGGTGCCTCGACATCACCGGAGGCAGCCTCCCATACTCACCAGAAATGGTGTGCAAAATAATTTTAGAGAGCATCGGTTGCCTGGAAGGGCCCCCCACTACGGCTCCATATTGATGAATCTGTCACCCCTACAGCACTCAGACATCGCCGCGTGGCGTTCCACCTTCGCCCCAAAGTGGAACGTGAGCTACAGATGCTGGAACATGCAGGAATCATTGAGAGAGTCTCGGGTCCCACACCATGGGTATCCCCAATTGTGGTCGCAAAGAAACCCAAACAACCTGACGTGGTCCTGATATGCGTTGACATGCGCATGCCCAATCTGGCAATAAAAAGAGAAAGACACCTCACCCCAACGATCGACGACATCCTCAGCGAGCTAACAGGATCCTGACGGTTCTTGAAAATGGATCTCCGGTCAGGATACCACCAGATCATGCTACACCCCGATTCCAGGCCCAGAACCACTTTCTCTGCTCACAATGGTTTGTGGCGGTACAAGAGGCTCAACTTTGGCATCTCAAGTGCAGCAGAAGTCTTCCAACACGTCATCAAAGAAGTCCTGCACGGACTCCCGGGAGTCCTAAACGTGAGCGACGACATCGTAGTCCACGCACCAAACATCGAAACACATCTAAAAAAACTGCGAGCAGTGTTCACCAGGTTACAAAAACAAGGGCTAGCACTCCACAAAGACAAATGCGTCTTCCTAAAAGAAGAGATCTGTTTCTTCGGATATCGTTTCTCAAAGCACGGGTTAGGACCTGACCACCAGAAGGTCAAAGATATCCAAGAAGCCCCAGCGCCCACAACAGTCTCGGGAGTCAGAAGCTTTTTGGGCATGGTCACGTACTGCGGGCGGTTCATGAAAAACCTGGCTGACATCACAGGACCCCTGCGGCAACTGACACAGGCAAACCGACCGTGGGAATGGGGTGAAGAGCAAAAAGCTGCTTTTCAAGCCACCAAGAGAGCGCTTTCCGCCGACACCATGCTAGCGTTCTTTGACCCCCAGCGACACTCACAGCTAGTAGTCAACGCCAGCCCCACAGGCCTTGGTGCTTCGTTAGCACAGAAACAGGACTGGGGAGAGTGGCCCCCATCGCTTTTGCCAGCCGTACACTCACACCAACAGAGCAAAGATACTCCCACATCGAACGTGAAGCCAACGCCATCCTCTGGGGGTGCCGCCATTTTCATCTCTATCTCTATGGCAAGTCGTATTCAGTGGTGACCGACCACAAGCCTCTACTGCCCCTGTTCAAAGGGTCGTCCTCTAAACCACCGCCAAGAATTGAAAAATGGATCCTGCAACTCCAGGAATAAGATTTCACACTCAACTACCAACCTGGCATAAAAAAACCAGCGGATTTCCTATCCAGACACGCCCGCCCAGCCACACCGCAGGAAGTGAAAGAAGCCCAGGAAACGGACGAGTACGTGAGGTTGGTGGTAGAACAGGCACGACCTCTACCCATACCACTCAGCGAAGTGGTGACGGCAACCAAACAAGACAAATGCCTACAACTGGCCATAGCAGCCACCCGTGCAGGAGAATGGAGGCCGCTCCAATGCCCAGACTAATTCCGCACACAACAAGCCCAAGCCTTTTTACATGCACTATTCAATGTACGCCAAGAACTATCGGTGAGTGAAGAAGGCTGTTTATTAAGGGGGTTCCGCCTAGTGATTCCTTCCAGCCTCACAGCCAGAGCAGTGTCCCTCGCACCTGGAGCACACCAAGGAATCGTCAAGTCCAAGGCCCGCCTCAGGAACAAAGTATGGTTCCCAGGTCTGGCAAGTTAGTTGAGGACACAGTCAAAAGATGCCTCATCTGCCAAGCCAGTAGCAACCCTGACCCCCAAGCACCAGTCATAACAGAGCAAGGACCTTCGGCACCATGGCAAAGAGTAAGAGCGGACTTTGGAAGCCTGCCTGATGGTTCTCACATGATCATAGTGGTAGACGACTACTCGCGTTACCCAGAGGTGGAGGTGGTACTCTCAACTTCCGCACACACCATCATCCCCAAGTTCGAAAAACTTATGGCCACTCACGGGTTTTTCGGAGAGATACGCACAGACAATGGCCCTCCGTTCAATAGCCACGAGTGGGATTACTTTCTAACATCAACGAATACAAAACACAGGCGCATCACACCCCGGTGGCCACAAGCAAACGGTAAGGTGGAGAGATTCATATAAACCCTGAACAAAGTCATCCGCATCGTGGTAGCAGAAGCGAAAAAGCCGGAAAGTGCAATTTACACATTCCTGAGAGAGTACAGGGTCACACCTCACACCACCACAGGGGCCACCCCAGCCAACTCTGTTTTGGAAGAACAGTGATGGACGCCATCCCGCATCACCCATCCTGGGCAGCGCAACCCCCACCACCAAACAGATCAGCAACAAGGAGAAACACCACAAATACGTATGCCCCCCCAGACACGAAGAGCCCGGAAGACAATGATGCAAGTAGGGGATACTGTCCTGGTTAAAGACTGCCACCCAGGCAGCAAGTTCCGTCTGCCTTTTGAAACACGGCCATGGACTGTGACCGCCGTAAAGGGCACCATGGTGACAGCTCGGCTAGGGTCAGAAACTGTAACTCGTAATCTGGCACTCTTTAAACATTTGTCTCAGGAGATACCCAGCGAAAACGACAGGAGCAGTACCGATGAAAGAGAAGAGTCAGATATAGAGCCCACATGTTGGGAGACAACAGGCGAAGGAGCAGGAAACAACCCGGAACACCAGGCAGATCACTCATCAACGGACAGGGACAAAACCAAGCATCAGGAACAGGAACACATAACCCGAATGAAGAAAGAATCCAGACATCAGGACGGTCCGGCAGAGGAAGATACATGCTGAGACACAACCCAGGTCCCTCAGGGCGGTACGCCGATTTTGCATGTGACTGATCTGTGCAAGCGGCGGTCCAGAGAGACTTCCAGTCCTGACAATAACCACGGAGACAGTGGACATTTATATGTTCTGTTTTAACATTTTCAAAATTAGTTCTATTCTCTTCCCCGTTGGGGAGGGATGTAGTGTTGACGCCCAAACCGCCAACACCACCAAGAGAGACCAGGAAGGGGGGAATAAGGAATTATGAGATGGCTCGCACCGTGACCACAGGAGGGAGGGTATATGAGACGGGAGGAGGCGGGGAATCGGGAGTGGAGGAGTACAGTTTGAATAAAGACTGTGTAACTCAAACTGACTCCGCGTCTTTATTTCAGGTCGCGCGGGCCCTCCGCGCGACATAACAACTACCAGTGACAGCAGAAGCAGATGGCCTGTGAGCTGAAGATCCGTCCGCCCAGAAAGGCTCTACAGAGTGTGACCAGCATGCTCCCTTATCGGAGCACCAACTCTTTTGTCTGGTGCAGCTGGTCATGCCACTGCAGAAGTATGCCCATGAGGACTGCATTACCATGACTCTGAGAGTGGCTTGCACTGTGGCACTGTCCTAAAGGGGACCCAAAGAGGACAGTGTTGCTTTGATTCTGAAGTAGCTGTACCATAGCACTATGAAGGTGTGTCCGAGGTGTGCTGCTGTGACACTGCAAGTGTCCTGTACAGTCAGTGCCCTGAAGTGTACAGAAGAGGTCTGCAAAACTATGACCCGGAACATCTGTGCCCAAAGTGGACCTTGCAGTTGTAAAACTGGATGTGTAGTGAAGAGAACTGCACCACCATCACAATTGGCTGACTCTTTGCTGATCAAGCAGTTGCTCCATTGTCCGGAGTGGTGCTGGAACTTCAACGTCCCTGAGATGTTCCTGCAATAGCCCCATAACCACTGACCTTCCGCACTCACCCTGAGCCCAGAAGAGGACCGGGAAGAGCCTGAAACTGACTGCAATGTCGAGGCATACCTGCTGCCCCCTCTGGTAGTGACTTTTGGAGCTGCTGCTCCAACAGATGGGACCAGAATGCCAATGCACTGGGATCTGGCTTGTCGTCTTCACAATGAAGAAGGAGGGACCAGAAACATCGCACTCACTCCAGCTGTGACTGGCAGAAGAAAATAACTCGGATTGGTGAGATTTATATACTGAGACTACTCGTAATGTATTCATTATTATCAGCATAAGCCTTAACAATATACGTATAACAAACAGTAAAATCACTATGGTAAAAATAAAATGTAATAGTTATCACAAAACAGTACAATCATGTACTTAATTAAGTAGTAAATCAAGCGGTAAACAACAAAAAACATGCAATCAGTTTGTCTGACCAAGTAACTGAAAAAAATAAAAATAGGTTAAATACTAATTTCTGCAGCCCTACAAACTCATTCACAGAAATCTTATTTATCTATCATAAGACTTTAAAACTGAGGGCCTCATTTATGAGGAAATGATGCAGTGTGGTGCTGCACGCTAGCTTGCTGTTCCGTGCTGCATCATTTTGAAAGTGCAGGAATGCGTCATATTTACACAAATATGACACATCCCTGTACTTTTCTCAGCTCGGGCACACAAACTGCTGTCTAGTGCCAATGAGGCACCCGTGTACCATGTTGCAAGGGTGCCTTCTTTGCAGGGATGATTGTTTATGTGCAGGAAGGAATACCTTCCTGCACATAAACAATCAATAGTAGTGTTTTCCTCTTTCAATGTTTGCTGCAGAAAGAGGAAAAACTGGGAGAAATAAGGATATTTCTCCCCGTTGCGCACCTTTAACACGTCCCCTGAGGTATTGTAGGAATCTGACGCCTTCCTAGCCTTGTGAACCTTGAAATGTGTCAGATTCCATCAGAATCTATGGGTGTTGCATGTGAACACCCACACCAACAACCATGGAACCCCCCTTTCACGCCACAGAGTTATGCCTTGAAAGGGGACCATATTTACAAGGCCATGAAAGCCACGCAAGGTGGCTTTGAGTGGCCTTGTATATATGGGCTGGCACACTGTGCCACTGGAGCATGATGCTCTAGTGACACACTGTGCCGCTAGGACCTTGTAAATGAGGCCCTGAGTTCACAAACTCTAAACGAGAGGGGTACCACTGTACCTGTGCCTGAAACCTGCATACAATATCTTACACCTAGTTAGAGTAAGGTGATGAGAAGGAGACCTTGGACCCTATGCACAGTGGCCCTGCACCAATGAACAGTTGTACCTCCATATTTCAGTGGACAGTATTTCAATTTTGCTTATGCGGTATTTCATTTTTGCTTACATTAAACTACTTTTTTTTAATAAAGACAAAAGCTCTCAATTGGACAATCACATTTTACGCTGCTGGGTGATTGTTGAGTTCTGAGTTTGATGCACTCTTTTGCTATCTCCTTGAGAAGCCTGTGACTGCTTGCCATTTCTACCAATGAGATGCAAATGCTGAAACTGTTGTACTTGTCCCATTTTGCAGAGACAATAAAGAACTGACCGCAGGACATCAGAGGCAATCAACCCCAGCCCTCATAGTTGAAGTTAGTCATACCTCTATGCCCTAAGCCCCCCCCAACTAGAGGTGAGTGATAAAAGGTTGCACTTATTCTCTTGTTTAGAAGAGTAAATGATTTTGTGTGTGTTGTTCTTGGGGTCAAAATGGACAGGCCAAGGATCGCAGCTTTGACCCCCAGTGACTCATTAATGACCTTCATGATTGTAAAATGGAAAAGGCACAGGTATAACACTGTGGCCCTCATAATGGGCTAAATGTATTTCCTTGTGCAAAGCACTGTTCCTTGTGCAAACACGTTTTTACTCAGCAGGCTGAATGACAAGTTATGGTGTTAACCGCATGTGGTAATTACCAGACCCTATCACGATAAACATGTACTTAGGGCTAACGTGTACTATAGGCAGTAATCGTATGCATAGTTTAAATGTGATTTACTATATCTTCTTTTCAGTTTTCTTCACACATCTTTTTGAGTCACTTTGATTTATGAGTGCATCGTTTCACATGGAAAGCAGTAGGAAAAGACCTTTCCAAAGGAGGTCAGGTAAAAGGAAAAGAAAATTAAATAGGCCAAAAAGAAATCTGGTGGCAGGAAAAAGAACTCCATGATATCAACGGACCAGACAGGTCTTGAACTGAACTAAACTGAAAGAAGAATCCATGTCACGGAGAGTAAGCTACTGACAACAAAGTGGCTCCTTGTAACATCCGTTGCTGAATTTTATCCTGCAAGATATTGCATTTTATGATTTTGAAATTTTAAATTGAGTCTGGGTTTAAAAATGTCAGCATGTTAAGTGCTGCTGGTTGAAGATGTAATGCTGCAAATGGATCACTTGTTGGTTATGAGTGTAACATGATGTGTTATGTGAGGCAAGTGACACACGTATTATTAAGAAGCACAAGCAGGATTAAAAGGGAAAAATGAATTAAGTCTTCGCAGGTGCAAGAGAAGCAAATGGGTCCCAGAATCTTGGTGGTAAAAGACAATGGGGGTCATTACAACATTGGTGGTAAAAGCTTACTGCCGTGCAGAAGACCGCCAACACACCGCCGCGGCCGCGGAATTCCGCCACAGCTAT
Organism: Pleurodeles waltl; assembly: GCF_031143425.1. NCBI lineage: Eukaryota > Metazoa > Chordata > Amphibia > Caudata > Salamandridae > Pleurodeles > Pleurodeles waltl. The sequence continues at coordinate 930,009,928 of NC_090448.1, read as the reverse complement.
TATGACCCACAGTTCGGAATCTGACAAAATCCAGACACCCACACAAGACCGCCACACCAAAAGGTCAGTGATAAACTGGCGAAAACAAAACCTCCACCGTCACGCCAACAGAAATACGCCCACACTATCACGACCCACGAATGCACGCGGCGGTCTTTCAACCACGGTATTCCATTGGCGGTACACACAGCCGCGCTCAAAACACACACACATTTACAAAACACAGCCACATAGGACAATTCAAAATACACACACCTGATACACATACACACACCACTCCCACACACCCATTACAATATAAAACACACACCCACATCACCCACAAACCCCTACGACCACCATTACAGAGAGAAGGCCAGAGAGAGACACCACCATCCACAAACTAGCAGCCACAGGCACTCAACACCATCACCCACACTACTTCCACGCACAAAACACCACACACCACTACACATCACCACACTTATCATCACATACACCACCCCACACATCACCTACACCACACCATGGCACGGCAAAGACACCCCAGGTTCTCTGAGGAGGAGCTCAGGGTCATGGTGGAAGAAATCGTCCGGGTAGAGCCACAGCTATTTGGAGCACAGGTGCAGCACACCTCAATTGCAAAGAAGATGAAGCTATGGAGAAGAATAGTCGACAGGGTCAACGCAGTGGGACAGCACCCAAGAAATCGGGATGACATCAGGAAGAGGTGGAACGACCTACGGGGGAAGGTGCGTTCCGTGGTCTCAAGACACCACATCGCGGTACAGTGGACTGGCAGCTGACCCCCATCTCCTCCCCCACAACTAACAACATGGGAGGAGCAGGTCTTGGAGATTCTGCATCCTGAGGGCCTCGCAGGAGTCGGTGGAGGAATGGACTCTGGTAAGTCAAATCTTAACTTTCATATCCCCCAACCTACCTGCATGCTATCACAGACCCCCTCCCTCGCCCCCTCCCCTATCACTCCAACTCCTCACAAATGTCCCAACATCACAAACCACACATCCCAACACCAAGACCTGCATGCAGCAACAAAGCATGGACACCCATCACTAAAGCATGCCCACTGCACATACCCATAACACCCCCCCTCAACCATCATCACACAAGCCCCCACACAGGAATGCTAGCACTGGGGTACACGGTCACCCACCCATTGCACACCATGACACACACAGATGCAATAATCATGCTTTTACACCCCTGCAGGACCACTACCCAACGTCACCAGACAGGAGGGTCCAGACATCTCCACCCCACCCACTGAAGAGGCCCACAGTGATGACAGCAGCTCTGTCCAACTGGATCCAGATGACCAGCCCGGACCATCGTGGGCCTCGGGACAGTCGGTCCCCACACCCAGTCACAGGCCACCACAGAGCTTCCACCCTCTGGTAACACCAGCACAGCACCCACCCAGCGGGTCCATACCTCCGTCCCCAGGACACGTCAATCAGCTGTGTGTCCACCACTACAGGGAACCCAGGATAACCCACCACCCCAACAAAAACAGGGTCCTGGGGGCAGTGGTAGTGGGCACACGGTCCAGGGGACGGAGGCCCAGGAACACAGGGGAACTGAGAGGGCTGCTGTGCGACAGGGGGCGGACAGGCCAAGGGAACCCACTCTCCACGAGGCCCTCTCCTCCATCATGGGAGCATACCACCACTCCCAGGAGACGATGGCAACTGTCCTGGCCAAGTTTCAGGACACCCAACCCATGAAGGAGGAACAGTATTTGGGGTTCTGGGAGGAACTCAGAACCATCAGCTCTGCCCTGGGCACCATCGTAGGGGTGCTGAAGGAAATACTGAACACCAGGAGGGACACTGTGGCACTACAAGGGGCCCCTGACACTAGCATGGACGATTAACTGCCCACCACCTCTGCTGGCGCTAGTGGACAGGAGGCACCGCCAGAGGACCACCACACCAGCACCCCACCCCCTGCAGATGGAGAACCACCCCGCAAACAGTCCCTGAGATCCAGGAACAGAACAGAGCACGATGCCAAGACCCCCGCCAAGAAATGAGACCACCCTGATTGTCATCCCACTGTCCCACTTTGTAACCCTGTCCATATTTAAACTGCCCCAGCTCCACTTCCTATGCCCATATGGGCAATGCACCTGTGAGACTAATAGACTGGACTCTGCCATGGACATTCCTCTGCCATGACCCCTCACCATTTAACTTCCCCCTCCAATATTTTGTATTTAAATAAACACCCTTGAATCACAAAACAATCTGGAGTCAGTCTGTGATTTCGAAAATGTGTATTAGCAATTACAGTGGCAAAATGCTCTTTCAAATGTAATGTCAACATACCTATGTCACACATCTCAAGTCCATGAGGAATGTAAGCAGATAACACACGTTGGAAACCACACCTGTGGAACCGTAAGGGAAATGTACAACTCAGTTACCATATACTGGTAGAAATCGACAGACAGGATAGAGGTAGAAGTGTGAAAGTACTTGTAGTAGGCAGGAATGTGTTCTCACCTGTGTGTCACTGGAAATATTGCTGGATAACTGAGTCCCTGTTGTCAATGTCTTCTTCCTCTGCTTCCTCCTCATCACTGTCCACAGGCTCCACATCTGCCACAACACCGTCATCTGGACCATCCTCCTGCAGAAAAGGCACCTGTCGTCGCAAAGCCAAGTTGTGAAGCATACAGCAGGCCACGATGATCTGGCACACCTGCTTTGGTGAGTAGAATAGGGAACCACCTGCCATATGGAGGCACCTGAACCTCGCCTTCAGGAGGCCGAAGGTCCGTTCGATCACCCTCCTAGTCCGCCCATGTGCCTCTTTGTAGCGTTCCTTTGCCCTTGTCCTGGGATTCCTCACTGGGGTCAGTAGCCATGACAGGTTGGGGTAACCAGAGTCACCTAATAGCCACGCCCGGTGCCTCCTGAGTTGACCCATCACATAAGGGATGCTGCTATTCCGCAGGATGTAGGCGTCATTCACTGAACCAGGGAACATAGCATTTACCTGGGAGATGTACTGGTCTGCCAAACATACCATCTGTACATTCATCGAATGATAACTCTTCCGGTTCCTGTACACCTGTTCACTCCTGTGGGGGGGGGACCAGAGCTACATGGGTCCCATCAATGGCACCGATGATGTTCGGGATATGTCCAAGGGCATAGAAGTCACCTTTAACTGTAGCCAAATCCTCCACCTGAGGGAAAACGATGTAGCTCTGCATGTGTTTCAGAAGGGCAGATAACACTCTCGACAACACGTTGGAAAACATAGGCTGGGACATCCCTGATGCCATGGCCACTGTTGTTTGAAATGACCCACTTGCAAAGAAATGGAGCACTGATAGCACCTGCACTTGAGGGGGGATCCCTGTGGGATGGCGGATAGCTGACATCAGGTCAGGCTCCAACTGTGCGCACAGTTCCTAAATAGTGGCACGGTCAAACCTGAAGGGGATGATCAAATGTCTTTCCTCCATTGTCGACAGGTCCACCAGCGGTCGGTACACAGGAGGAATCCGCCATCTCCTCCATGTCCCAGCAGACGGTGCTTAGGAATGACAACAGCGACCACAGAGTCAAACAACTCAGAGGTATGTACCCACAGTCTACACAGAACACCATTCATACACAAAATCTGGCCTGTATTTGTGTTGTGCGACAAGGCCTAAGTCTGTGTGACGCAGTTGGTAATTAGGGCATGTGGGCCCCTGAAATGGCGGCTGCCTGACCTCTAAAGTTGGACAATGGGATGTGAGGTAACTGCGCTGGTGTTGTACACCGTCGCGGTAGGCGGTCGAAGACAGCGGCGCAATGCTGCATTGGTTAACATGGGACCCTATGGGTCCCAGGAGCCAATGACGAAGTACGCCGGCGGACGTGACCACCACGGACGTGACCGCCATTTTCTATCTGTTCAATCACTCGATACCTGATCTTCGACAGGAGAGGACCTACACTGCAAGTGCTGCTGTGACCTCGGTCTGGAAGAGACAATGGCTCGTGCGTCTGGGTTTAGGGCCCCTGCCTTCACTGCAGAGGAGTTGGAGAAGCTCGTGGACGGGGTCCTCCCCCAGTACACACTACTCTACGGTCCTCCAGACCAACAGGTAAGTACACAGGGAGCATGTTGTATGGGCTATGCCTGTGTGGAGAGGGCTGGTTGTAAGAATGAAGGGGGCACAGTTCTGCATGCATGATGGAATGTGAATGCATGTGCCACATGGCAAGGGTAGGGATGTGGGCCACTCACTTAGACGGTGCAGTTGTTAATGACTTCTCTTCTTCCCCTGTACATGTCATGTAGGTCAGCGCCCACCAGAAGAAGGATATTTGGCGTGCCATCGACAAGGACGTCCGGACCCTGGGGGTCCACCACAGACGGTTACCCACTGCGGGAAGAGATGGGAGGACATTCGCCACTGGAGCAAGAAGACGGCGGAGGCTCAGCTGGGGATGGCCTCCCAACGTGGGAGGGGCGCCCGTCGAACCATGACCCCCCGATGTTCCGGATCCTGGCGGTGGGCTACCCTGAGTTGGATGGGCATCACAGCAGACACAAGGGGGTGAGTACAACATCATTCAGCGGACTTTGCACGCAGTGAAGGTGTCTGGGTGGGGGAGGAGGGCTGTGGGTTTCCCTAGGCCAGGGCGAGTTCTGTAGGCTAGGCCCCTTCGTAATGCAGGCCATGTGGCACCCCAGCCCACCTCTGTAGAGTGCCAAGTACAGGTATTCATGCCCCTGTGTCATCTATGTGTGCAGATGTCGTCCATATCCTTCTAGGCCATATCCCAGGAAATTCATCTGTAGAGCCCAACAGCGCAACGCTGCTGTGTCTGTATTGTCCGCCAACGGTAGCGGTAAGCCATGCACTCAACCTGTCTTTCTTCTGCCGTCCCCCCCTTCTTGTGGTCTCCCAGTTCTTGTGTGTGCATCAGCATCATCAGGCGGAGGTACAGTGGCACCGGAGCACGAGGGAGCTGCATCCCACATGGCCATGGAGGGCCACACCATGGACTCAGAATACATCAGTGGGACGGAGGGCGAGGGGAGCACCACGGCGGTCACAGGATCTGCAACCAGTGACACGGACTCATCCCCCGATGGGAGCTCCCTTGTGGTGGTGGCAACATCTGTGCCCCCACTTCTACAGGTACAGCCACCACCCCCCTACCAGCACCGCCCTCCCAGCAGCCCCTCAGCGTGTGCCCCGTGCCCCGCTCACCCAGGAGGGTGGACATCACCTTCGCCCCAGGCACCTCAGCCCCTGCCCCTGTCACCTCTGCTGCCCTCAGTGAGGAGGCCATTGACCTCCTCAGGTCCCTCACTGTTGGGCAGTTTACCATTTTGAATGCCATCCAGGGTGTAGAAAGGGAATTGCAACACACTAATGCATTCCTGGAGGGCATTCATTCTGGTCAGGCTGCCCTTCATCGAACCCTGCAAACTCTGGCCTCAGCACTGATGGCAGCCATTGTCCCTGTCTCTAGCCTCCCCCCTTCAACTTCCTCCACCCCGACCCAATCCCCTGTACCTCTGCCTATCCCAAGCACACCATCAGACCAGCCTGCACACACCTCACCACACAAGGGAAGCTCAGGCAAACATAAGTACCACACATCCCACAGGCACTCACGCAAGCATTACACACATACAGACACACCAACATCCACTGCCTCCACTGTGTCCCCCTCCTCGTCATCTCCCTCCTCCCTCCCAGTCTCGTCTACACTCACACCTGCATGCACTACCACTACAGCCACTACTTCCCGCACCAGCACACCCACCACCACACCCCGCTCACGTGCACTCACCACCCCACTACCATTTACACGTCCCCTGCGTCCTCTCCCAGTGTGTCTGTGACACCCCATCTGGAGACAGGCAAACGCAGGCACACACCCACCCAACAGCCATCCACCTCACGACAGCCTCCAGCCCATGCACCTGCAGCCAAATCCACAAAACTTACACCTCCTACAACCACCACCTCTTCCTCCACTCCCAAACCCCCTCCATCTACCCATCCGAGTGTCTCCCAAAAACTTTTCCTGGCCCCCCTTAACCTATTTCCCACCACCACCCCCCCCTCCAACTCATAGGTCCCGTATTAGCACCTCAGCCAAGAAATCTCCAGGACCAGTGGTGCCTGTTGTTACAGGTATGTGGAGTGCACCGGCCACCAGGCAAGCCAGTGTGGCACGGAGCCAATGCACAGCCAGTCCCCCACCTGTGAAGCACCAGAAGTTGGACAGTGCCCGGCGGGAGAGGGGGAAGACTCCAGCCAGCAAAGCCGTTCACAAGGGTCCCGGGGGGAGTGTCAACTCAGCTGTGTCTCCTCCCAAGGTGGGGAGGGGGTAGAAGAAATCTCCAAAGTCTGGGAGGAGCAGCACGGCGGAGAGGACTGCCATCATCCCCGCTGCCCAGGAGGCCACCGCCAGCCCCATCGTCACTGGCCAGGAGGCCACCGCCAGAGTCACTGCCCAAGAGGCCAGCCCCATCTTCACTGGCCAGGAGGCCACCGCCAGCCACAGCCCAGCTGGCCAGGAGGGCCCCGCAAGTCACAGCCCAGCTCACCCATGAAGGACCGCCAGCCACAGCCCTGCTGGGCAATTAAGGACCGCCTTGGCAAGCACCGCTGAACAGGCCAGGGACCGCTGAACAGGGCAAAGACCACCATGGAATGCACCGCTGAACAGGTCTGACACTGGCAAGGCAAGCACAGCTGAACAGGCCAGGGACTGCTGAACAGGGCAAAGACCGCCATGGAAAGCACCGCTGAACAGGTCTGACACTGGCAACACAAGCACCGCTGAACAGGCCAGGGACCGCTGAACAGGGCAAAGACCACCATGGAATGCACCACTAGCCCATTTGCGGCAGGGGCAGTGACGCAATTGGGACCGTCATGGGGTGTGTGCTGCACTCTGGGCACCAGTCCCCCTTCCGCACCAGTGGAGACTGTTATCCACTTGAGAGAATGTGGCTTTGCACTCCCCAGGATTGAACAGTGGGCAACCCACCCACTGTAGAGACTTGAGAGACTGTGGCTTTGCACTCCCCAGGATAAAGCAGTGGGCAACCCACCCACTGTAGAGACTTGAGAGACTGTGGCTTTGCACTCCCCAGGAGACATCAATGGGCATGGAGCCCCCTCGTGGATCTAGCGTGGTGCACTCATCCGGCTGAGGTGCCCCCCCTTCGCTTCCCCCTGAGGTGCCTGTTGTATTTCTATCTCATGCCCCAGGAGTGTTCTCTCCATTTTGATCAGGCATCTTGTGTGGGCCTCGCCCATGCATTTTGGGCCCAGTGGTCCACGGACAATGAATGGTGCATTACCTGCACTACTAATCGTGGTGTATATTTTGTTTAATGTGCATATATCTGTATATATTTGCTGACTGTATTTTGATATATTACAATGGTTCCACTAATTTCCTTTCGTCTTTGCATTCTTCCGGGGGGTTTGTGGGGTGTTACTGTAATGTATAGATAAGCATTGGTGTGTGTGTTGTAGTGGGTGAGGGTCAGGGTGGGGGTTGGGATGTTGGTTGTGTGTGTCCCTCTGTTTTTGCCTCCCCCCTCACCTTTGTCGTAGGTGCAGTACTCACCGTGCTCTTCGCCGCCGGCATTGATGATCCTCGTATAGGAGCAGGAAGACTATCGCTGGCAGAATATGGAGTTCCGGCTCCATGGTGTCCTGATTCCTAGTGGGATGTGTAGAGGTGAGCCTTTTCCCTTTGAAATGGCTGTTTCTGCCATGTTTTTATCCGCAGTGAATCCCCCCCGGAAAAGGTGGCGGATTGGTAGGTTGTGATACTGTGGGCGGTACATTGTCTTCCGCCTGTCTGTTGGCGGTGACCGCCGCGCTGTTTGTCTGTACCACCGTGGCGGTCGGAGTGTTAAGGTGGCTGTCTTTGTTGGCGGTTTCCGCCACGGTCATAATTCCAACATTTTTACCGCCGGCCTGTTGGAGGTGTTACCGCCGCTTTAACACCGTCTGCCAGTGTTGTAATGACCACCAATATTTGACATGATTGATTAGTGATGTAGCTGAACTGTTATTGCTACTTTAATGTCACAGTAATCATCTATATGCGAGACAGTTTTTTTTTTTGTTATTTGAAGCCCTAGCAAGTTAACTGCAAACTGGGGCACTGGAAGCCTATGTTAAAGTGCATTTACTGTACAATAGTGATTTTAAGTGATGTGGTATAGTTCTAACACATTATGTTTGGCAAATAAATTTGATTTCATGGGTTTCTTTATCATGTTAATTAATAATTTTCACTAAAACGATAATGAATTTCTAGAAGAAAATGTTTTAAATATTACATGCAAATGTTGAAAATGCAGTTCTGCATTATACCTATTGAAATGTATTAACATAGTTATTTCGTTTGATCTGCTGTGACATGTACACTGACAGAGGTTATTCATGATGAATACGTAATTCTTAATGTTATATGTGCATTGCTTGATATAAATGCATGTGCCATTCATAGACTGTGTAGAAAGTGCTTAGATGTTAGTGTTAATGTCATGTTTCCTTCAGACTTCGTTCCCATAGAATGCGGAAATGGACTATCTACAATTGCTTCAACCTGCACAGATGAGCAAGGTGGAAGCCTTTCCCATGTTAGGAATGGGAATCTTTCCTGATGTTTCAAGTGACTGTCATGCAATGGACTTTGACTGAGCAGTGAAATCTTCTGATTGCAGTCATGCAGTTGACAGACAAATCATCATTTCTCATTCCTCAGTTGGATTAATGGCAGACCCCACTTCAGTATTCTTCTTTCTGGCCTCCTCAGTAACACCAAGCAGTACTTAATATGAGCCAGTGCTTGCAGGTGGGGCCCAGTAGTAGTGATTATTGTTGACCAATGCTTATTTTTTCTTAACAGACTTTGATCAAGAGCAAGAGAGAGTTATAGATAAGAGGGGAAAAGAAGACAGAAGAGAAAGATGGAAAACAGTGATAAAATGAGAAAGGTGGGATGAAAAAGAAGCTTCAAGAGTGGAATAAAGAGTCGAGTGTCTGCTTGTGGGTTAAACGTGTGTGGTGAATCAAGGTCAGTAAGCCTTTTGTAATCCTCACCCTGAACTTCAGTATTGCTGGTTCTGGCTTCTGAGCAAAACCTTGGACCCTGGCAGTTATTCATTTACAAAGTAACCACTAATACCAAGTGCTGAGGTAATAAACATATTCACAAACAGAAATAAACTGTGGTTGATACACATGTCCAACATGGCCTAATGTTCCCCCATATTATTGTACATAGAAAAAGAGAACATGTTTAGCTTTCACATAAATGGGTGTTACAAGATACAGAGTTTATTTATATGCAATTCAAAGCAATTCAAACAGGCAACAAATACTTACTCGAGCCAAATGTCAAGTCACTGCCTTGAACCTGAACAGCAATTGAGCTTTGAGTCCAGAATAATGAAGGACTGAAAGGTTTGATTTATATTATTGTTTGAACGGAATTCCTTACAATAATGAAATGCAGCAAATTAATGTGGTTCAGAAGAAAGTCGGTCTGAGTGTATTTGAGCCTATGGGACATCTGGTTGTAGATGTGCATTTGCTAATATGTTGTAACTGGGGCAAATGGTCTAAGGTTAACCTTAAAGCAAGAAAGGTTCAATTCTTGAAGCAACTTATGGATGATGCAAAGAGCTTTGAAGGAAAACCTCCTGGCTGCAGCAAACCAATGCTGATAGGAGCCATCTGACTCAAGATGAAATATGAGTTGGGCAGATATGTTCTGGTCCTATTGGTGTTTCCATCAAAGATATTCAAGGTAGTGTGCACTGGCATAATACAGATGAGGAATTAGCAGAGAAATAATCACTTGAAGTCAAGAAGGGAAGCAATGATAAAAGAAAGTTGTTCTGAGCCGTCCCGGGGTTTGAAGAAAGTTTTTACTACCATCAGGCTCTGACAGGTCATGATTTCTGTTTTGTTGATGTTTAACTTAGAATGTTTTCTGGGCATCCATTCATAGACAATTAACCACTGTGCAGTCAAGGCCTGATTGGTGATGCCAACATAATGGTAGCATATTATGGAGAATTATTCAATTGGACATGGCTGTGATCTAAAGTAGAGATTGAACAGATTTGTAATGATAATGGGACCATGTGGTTTGAGAGCAAAGATTCTGAGGATTAAGCTGGAGCTGAGATGATTTGCCGGTGGTTCGGAAGAAAATAATGAAAGCTGTTTACAGGGTTGAAAGCCCAAGGCTAGAATAGTGGTGGCAGTGTCAACCCTCATCCATTTGTCCAGTATCTGCAGCTGTTCCCCAGGATCTTTCCTTTTGCCAGAGTTTGAGGGGCCACACATCTCTAAAGATAGCTCAATTAATAGATGTGGTGCTTCACAGGGGCCCACTCTACTGTTACCTGGGATTGGAGAGAACCTTAATAGGTCTCAAAGGGTATAGGTCTTCAAAGAACTTTGTATGGGAAGCTGATTCTTGTGTTACTAAGGAATAATCAAGGAAGTGCCCACTCGTGTCTATGTACATTGAAGTGCTCATGCTTTGGATAGATGGGGGTTCTTTTTGTTTATTTTTCAAAAATGTGAAATTTGCAAACATTATTCCTATTCATTGTTGCAACCTTTAGTGAACATTGGAAAGGGTAGGTTACAGCAAAGCCTTCTTGATCATTACCAGTTCACCTAATGTTAGGGTTCCCTTCAACTGTATATTAACATTTACCTTGAATTAAGAATGACATTTGCAAGATGGAATATGAGCATTGCCCACAATGTATAAACACATCCTCCACTTCTTTAATGCTGTTTCTTTGTTTAGCGCCTGTCTGGAGGGAATCTAAATAGATTCTCGACAGAGGAGCTTTCAAGAAGAAGGATCTTCCAAGAATCCTTTCTGAGTGGGGATAGACTGACCCGGCTGGATTGCCAAGTTGTTTGAACACAAAAGATTCACTGAAACTGATTAGCAGTGGCTATCTGCTCAACCCACCAGCTTTGAGAATCTTGGGAGAACCTGTCATGTGACTCGCTAATCATTTTATGGATGTGCCTTTGTAGACCTTACACTGCCAAAGTATCCACAGTGTGCAAATGCAATTTGTTTAGTTCCTCCTAGATAGTATAAGGCATGGAGGATCTACTTAAACATGTCATGACTGCCCTGCTTGTGTTGCTGCCTTGTCTGTTTGAAAGCCCTCAGCCTGCCCATGGTTGCCACAGAACTTACCCAATGCCTTGAATCTCACTATGCCACTCACAATGAGAACTGAGATATGCTGAAGAATTGCTACTGCTGCAAAAGGTGTCACACCTAGTGAGGTTCTCAAACCCCTGAGCAGAGCCTGAGGAGAAATGCTTGAAAAACCAATGCTATGCGTGGAATTAAGATGGGGCTAACCCCATCTGGAAAGCAAACCCCTCACTTCATCAATTTTTGAGCAACTGTTTTAGTTGCTCCATTGAATAGCTGAGTGCAGTGGCCCAACACCTGGCTGTATAGCCAGCAAGGCTGATTCAGAGACACCTTCTTTTTCTGAGCCATGTATGATCTTGGGTTTGGTGCCCCACGTTCATCCTCAAATCCTGACATTAATGTACTTTCACTAGGAGCCATAAACATTTTTGGTTTCTATAGTGCTAATTAAATGTTTGTGAACCTTTAAGGCTGTAAAACGTAAATTTGATGAGATACAAGATAATGTCTTTGTCAGAAGGACTCTAATTCTCAGTGTTGGTAATGACCATCTTTTGCATGGAGTAGCCCCATTTTTGCCTTAACTCTTGCTGGCTGTAGACCTCTGTGCACTTTCTCCTGTCAACCAGAGGTAAAGTGCCTGTGCTCACCCTTTCAAAATGATGAAACTAGTGTACCTCTAATTAGTATAATTAACTTATTTATAAATCCCTAGTATATGGAACCAAAATGTACCCAGGGCCTGACAGTTAAATTTCACTATTGGGCCGCAGAACCCATTGTTCTACCGACTGCAATCACCACAGTGCAAACATGAATATCATTTGTTCCCTGGCTGTCCAGTTTTAAACTGCAAATTCTATTGCCAGGTCAAAACTTTCCTTTTAATATTAGTCACCCCTAATTTAGCCTTATTGTCCATAAAGCAGGGTGCATGGTATTAAAAAACACAACATGTAAAAGTTTAGTGTTAAACATGTCCTATAATGAATAAGCCCCAAAAGCTATATTCACTATAGCAAGACTGGCTATTCTACATGAAGGCATAGGGATGCAATATTAAACATAATAGAGTAATCTCTGGCTGGGAAACTCTTTCAAATTTCATTCTTGGACTGTTTAAAATGCACATTATTAACCACCAAATTCACTAGAGAAGTCAGAAATGCAATTCACATTTTGGAAAGGTGTTTCTCCAAAGTTACCTTTTCCCTGCCTAAAGCCTCTGGAGGCCACTTTGTTTGAGCTCCAACTGTCACCTAGCAGCTGAATAGCGACCCTTGTTGAGGCATGAATGAAAAGGACTTTGGTGTGGGTAAATGTGTCTATCCCTCTGCCAGGGTGAACATCTGGGCTGCGCCCAGGAAGTTGATTAACTTCAAAGAGGCCTACCTTGTTGTAGGCAAATGTTATCTGGTACCTGGACAGGGCCCTCCAGCCAGGCAGGAACCATTCCCAGAGGGAGGTTTCCCACTGAACTAGTTTAGAGTAATTACAAAGAATGGTTTGTTTATTTCACTAGCCAAATGTCTGGCATGGACACACAAACTCTGCACAGGGAAAGAAGATTCCTGCCATCTTGGTTTAACATAGAGCGGTGCCCTGTGCGATTGTTTGCAATAGGGTGCATAAGAAATGCTGCAAACGTGAGTAGGTTTATCCTGGGAGCCTCTACTCCATTTTCTAGTGAGGAGGAAGGAGACGTGCCTACCCACGGACTAGTGTTACATAGAAACAAGTCTCCCACAGCACCCTCCTCATAACACTTTCTGGGCCTGTGGAAGAAAGGAAGAGGACTGCATCTACTGTCTGTATCCTGAGAAAAGACTAAAGACTAGACCTGTTCTCCCTTTTGCACCCAGGGCAAAGTGTGGACTCTATGATCATATGACTGACAATCTTTTGAAGCTGCAGTTACACAACAAATGACAGTACCTCTTGATATGATACGATAAGCTGACTTTAAATGCAATGGTTTTAATTCACTGTGGATTAATACATTTTTGTACCTTTTTGTACCTTTGGACAAAAGGTCTTTTTCTGCAACTACCCAGGCGACCACCTCTAATTGGACCTGCCCTGGACCCACTGCAGCCTCTGCTGGGGTGATTCTTGACCCAAGTGCTGTCCCCCCACTCCACTCATCTCCTAAAACATGGAACATACAATCATTTTGGCTCCAAAGACATCTGAAAGATCAGGTCCAAACTGCCAAACAGATCTGACAAAGGTGTTGTGCTGCTGGGATCCCACTTGGAGCTTTTCCGTAATAGTAAATCTGATTCAGCAGTACCTCAAGGAGTACCAATCCAGCCTAATGAAACCCCTTTGAGCTACAGCCCAGCCTTGCTGGAAGAATCTAAGCTCAAAAAAGTGACTAAAGGCCTGAATTATACTTAGGCGGATGGGGGTATCCCGTGTGCCATGTTATGAGTTAAGGGCAGTGAAAAGCGCGATGGGTGCTATTGCACCCGATGCACCACAACATTGCTGCCGGCTTGATTAGGAGCTGGTGTCAATGTTGTGGTGAATTTTCCGCAGGGATGCGGGAGGAAATGCTGTTTCCGCCCACCGGCCCAGCGGGAAACTCATAATAGGGCTCGCTGAGGGATGGCCGCATAGGCGGTCATCCCGATGTGGGACTTCCGCCTGCCAAAGTCGTAATGAGCCCCTGAATGTAGAAGTCTTCACTGGGTGATGGCACCTTAAGTATCCAGCTGGCAAAGAACATTTCTTAGAACAAAATTTACATTTTATCCAGCTCAGAACTTTCCCTCAAAAAGTCAGCAACTTCATGGGGACCTCATCCAGTGGTTATCCAACGTTGTGGAGCATTCTTTGTCAACAGTCTGCTGCATTGTCCCCACTAAGGACTTCAAAATCCAATTTTTGAAAACTATGGGCCTGATTAAGATATTGGTGGTTGTTAGAAATGGGGTCTTTGGATGTTAGTCAGGTTGCCCCCTGTCCAAGCAAGGACTTTCACTCTAATCAGGGTAAAGGAGAATCACCCTCAGCTAACCCCCGCTCATCCCCATGGCATCTTGGCACAAGCAGGCAGGCTTAACTTCAGAGTGCTAGGTGTAAAGTATTTGTACCAACATACTCAGTAACTTAATGAAAACATAACAAAATTACACAACACCAGCTTAGAAAAATAGAAAATATTCATCTAAACAAAACAAGACCAAAATGACAAACATCCACCATACACAAGTCAAGTTATTAATTAAAATGCAAAAAGAGTTTTCATGTTCTTTTAAACACAACACTAATTCTGTTAGAGTGAAAATATACCTGGGTCGCATCAAAATACCCTGCACGGGCAAGAGTGCGTTGCAAAAGGTAAGAGTTGGGTTGATTTCTCACCCGCAAGCGAGGTCGTGTGTCAATTCTCCTTGTCAGGTCGGGTCAGCGTGAGTTGTTTTAAATCCCCACAGCTGAGCGATGTGTCGATCCGGGCAGCACTCGGGTCCAGGCTGGCATTGCGTCGTTTTTCCACACCTAGCAAGGTTTGCGTCGAAAATCCTGCTGCACGGTCTCAGCAAAGCCACAGAATGTGGGTTCCGACATTAACAGCCTCTGTCAGAGGGTGTGAGCGTCGTTCTTCCAGCTCCGTGCATCGATTTTCCAGCTGTGATGTTGGTGGGGCACCAATTTCTGCTGTGAAGCCGGCGGTGTGTCGTTTTCAGCCACGACTCGGTAGGTGCGTCATATTTTTCCCCGAAAGGCGGTGTGTGGGTGGATTTTCAGTCTTAGTCTGCCAGCTTCATCTTCCAAGGCCTTAGGAACTGGATAGGGCACCACTTTGCAGGGCAGGAGTCTCAGCAGAGAGTCCAGGTGCTGGCAGGAGAAGTCTTTGATGGCCCTGAGACTTCAACAACAGGAGGCAAGCTCAGGACAAGCCCGTGGAGATTTCTTCACCAGCAGGAAGCCACACAAAGTCCAGCCTTTGTCCTCTTGCACAGGAAGAAGCAGCATCTGCAGGGCAGCTCCACAAAGCACAGTCTCAGGCAGGGCAGCACTTCTCCTCAGCTCTTCAGCTATTCTCCAGGCAGATGTTCCTCTTGATGTCCAGAAGTTTTCTAAAGTCTGTGGTTTTGGGTGCCCTTCTTATACCCATTTTGCCCTTTGAAGTAGGCTTACTTCAGAGGAAAGTCTCTTTTGTTTGTAAGAATCCTGCCTTGCCCAGGCCAGGTCCCAGACACACACCAGGGGGTTGAACACTGCATTGTGTGAGGGCAGGCACAGCCCGTTAAGGTGTAAGTGTCCACACCTCCCCTTTCTCCTAGCACAGATAGCTCATCAGCATATGCAGGCTACGCCACAGCTCCCTTTGTGTCACTGTCTAAAGAGAGGTGCAAACAGCCCAACTGTCAAACTGACCCAGACAGGGAATCCACAAACAGGCAGAGACACAGAATGGTTTAAGCAAGAAAATACCCACTTTCTAAAAGTGGCATTTTCAAACACAAAATCTTAAACCCAACTTTACTTTACTGTATTTTAAAATTGTGAGCGCAGAGACCCCAAACTCCACATGTCTATCTGCTCACAAAGGGAATCTATGCCTTAATCATTTTTAAAGGTAGCCCCCATGTTAACCTTTGAGAGGGATAGGCCTTGCAACAGTGAAAACCGAATTTGGCAGTATTTCACTGTCAGGACATATAAAGCACATTAGTATATGTCCTACCTTAAACATACACCACACACCTTGCCCATGGGGCTACCTAGGGCCTAACCTTAGGGGTGTCTTACATGTAAGAAAAGGGAAAGTTTAGGCCTTGCAAGTGGGTACACTTGCCAAGTCGAATTGGCAGTTTGAAACTGCACACACAGACACTGCAGTGGCAGGTCTGAGCCATGTTTAAAGAGCTACCAATGTGGGTGGACAACCACTCGTGCAGGCCCACTAGTAGCATTTGATTTACAGGCCCTGGGCATCTCTTGTGCACTGAACTAGGGGCTTACCAGTAAATCAAATATGCCAATCATGGATAGCCAATTACATACACATTTTGCACAAAACCACTTGCACTTTAGCACTGGATAAAAGTGGTAAAGTGCCCAGAGTAACAAACACAGCAAAAACAGAGTCCAGCACACATCAACAACCTGGGAAACAGGCAAAAAGTTAGGGGAAACCACACCAAGGATGAAAAGTTTAACAGTAGTCTTACTGCCAGTCCGCTACGGCGGCAGACCAAGAACATGGTCAAGTCGATGGTGTTCTGCCCATCTTATTTAGATGTATGGCGGCTAAGCCCCAGGCTGCCCCAACAGAATGCTCTTCCTAGCCTTCAGACGGAAGGTTCCGGTTGACCCTATTTGGAAGTTACAGTCCTACAAGCCATGTACTGCCGGTGGATTGCTGATGAAGGGAGACCATTGCTGGACCTAATGGACATCGGACAATGACAGTGGCTATGGAACACAGGTAAGTCACACACACACTGTACCTTGTCCATATGAGTACACCTGCATCACACATGACACAACCACAAAAACCAACACAACTACTCACTCATCTATACAAACACACTCACACAAAGGAACAACTACACACATCACATGAATGTTGCATGCAGTAAAACACAATACATAACAACATCAAACCCATATGCAAGTGGCACACATATTGACACAACCACATCACCCACTCCAGCTCCCTCCACCTCAACTAGCCAATCTCATTGTACACACACATACACGTACTGACTCACATACTCAACTGGAAGCACAACATGACAGGTACAGGTCCCCTTGCAATGTGCACACATGGACACAGTTGCCAGCTGTGATTGTACAGTCATTGTGGTGCCAGCATTTATTGGGCAATAAATACTGACACCAAAATGACAGTTTTGTTTGTGTGGGATATGTGTGATGTACCAGTGTGCTCCCATCCATGTCTGACCAAATCGTGTCCCCGACTTATGCATGTCACAGTAATTTAAAAAACTTACTGTGACATGTATATGACTGCAGTGGTCCCGAGCTCATATGCAGTGCCCACATTAACTTACATAGGCAATGTGGGTTCCCTACCTTTCAGTCCAGCAATTGGGGGGAGTCATATTTTCTCTGTGGTCCAGTGGCAGCAGTGATGGAAGCTGTTGTCCAGTCATGTAAAGTCAAAAACTGATGTAAATTCTGATAAAAAAGGTACATTTTCACCCCATTTCCCCCAATTCAGATATGGAGGTTGGCTCGCCACAGGTGGCTTGGCGATGAGGCACATCTAAATCTACATGATGGTAAGGGTGACTGGAGTCCCTCCATCAACCACTATTTTTTTAGGTGCTCTTGATGTGGATGGGAATTCTTGGTGAAGTCGGCAGGACTCGTGCAGGCTTTCACCTATGAGACCACCAACATCTAAATTGGGTAGGTCGCCAAGGAGGTGGATGGGCTTTCAGGCAGAAAACCGATGTAGAACTGTTACTGCCAATATCTAAATCAGGCCCTAAGTTCAAAGGTTAAATTCCTGACAGGACTGAACCTGGTCTATGTATCCACACGTCATATATTGCAGTCAGCATTGACTTGCACCTAAGTGCTAGTCAAGTGCTTTCAGATGACTGCAGTTGTCACTTAATGCTTTTTGGGTACAATTTTTCTATTTAAAAAATCATATCGTTGGTGCCATTTGATGAATCTTCACAAAATGTTCAAAACTAGTATGACAGTCAGTTCAGCTGCTGACTGTGCTGAATGTTTCGAGGTGATTCGTCAAGGGCATTTAGACATGAATAAGGCCCAAAATCGCTGAACAGAATCACTTTAAATTTGGCAGAACGCTAGATCGTGGTCCAGAAAGAGTGTTTTTTGTAATTTGGTTCTGTAGTTTTGGAGTTATTAAAGGAAAAAGAAATATAGATATCTAGGGGCAAGGATCCATCACAGATTCTCTGTGGTGGATCCATTGATCCACTGGCCTACAGCAAGGCCGAGATAGGCTAGCTGGATCCTGAAAGGACAGTTGCTGCTGCCATTTTATGTATCAGTGTACAATCTTGGCGTCTGAAAATCAAAGTGGAAAGTAATTGAAGGGGTCTGGTTAGAGGTACCCTGACATATTGATGTGATAGAGGAGCCACAGAGAAACCCCCTCTTGGGCAAGAAATTGACTTACTTTTTTTTCCATGTGTGCAGATCCCTGGATCCACCTTGGTGCTCAATGCGGCCCCCCACGTAAAATCACAATGAATCTGCGGGTCCCACCTCAATGGAAAAAAACACATATACCCACAGACCCATTCAGCCACTCACAAACCCAGTCACACACCCTCAAAAACCATTCACACACCCACTCACAGATCCATACTGCCAGTCACGCTCCCACTCATAGACCCATGCAGCCACTCACACACCCTCAAAAACCAATCACACACACGCCCTCGCTAACACCTTCACAAACACACCCCTGCTCACGGACCTATATAGCTATTCACACACCTATAGAGCCACTCATACAGCCACTCACTCACCCACAAAAGCACTCTTATGCACATTCGCAGATCCCAATAACACTCAAACAACCACTCACAGACTCAGAAAAAGTGAAAGGACTGCAAAGACATTTCATAGGCTTGTGAATTAGGGTGTACTTTTTAAAAGTTTATGTATATCAAAAGGTATGTATGTATATAAGCTGAAAGAGCCTGTGTAGGTTCTACACAACAGAAAAAGGGAGAATACAAAGTTGGGTAGATGTGCTTATTAAATAAAACCATAGTGAGCAGCAAATGAAGAAGAAATGTGGCTATAGAGAAAATATATTTTATTAAGCTGATATGAATGAGTGTGTTTGGAAGTAGATGTATGTGATTGATTACAGTACATAATTTAATAGTATCTAATTCAAACACACTTACACAGTCAGGAAGGCACTCATACAACCAGGTACAGTTCCAGAAAACTGCTTATGTACGAATTACTGATATAGCCAGACTGTAACTGACACACTCGGAAGGACACCAATAAAACTACTCATACACCCATTTACTCACCCATACATAAATCCACTTACATAGTAATTCACACACCCATGCAGAACTGTCAGATCCATTCAGACACCTATATAGACATTTATAGATCCAATACTGTCAGTTACAGATACACCTACACACCCACACACCCATACACCCAATTACACATCCAGTCAACCACCCATACAGCCAATCACATACCTATTTACAAAACCAAACAGCCACTCACACACCCAGACAGACAGTGACAGAGGCACTTACACATCCTCTCATACATGCACACAGCACTTATGTATCTAGCAGTAAAAGAGCCACTTGCACACACAGTTAAATACACCAACACCAACTAAGACAGTCAGCAAGCAATCCATACAGTCACTTACATACTCACTTAGAGACCCACCGAGTTACTAGGACATCCAGTGACACAGCGGCATAGTTACTTAGACATCAAGTCACACACACAGAGAGGCACTGATACACTCAATTACATATGTTCAGAAGTGCTGACACACTTAGTCACCCATCCATACAGTACTCATATACTCATATACGAATTTATACATCCATACTGACAGACTGTTGCACACTGACATAACCACTTATGTTACTCTTTACTTGTTTATAGTATGTCATGTAATACTATTTATTGTAAAGGTAAATTTTAAATGTGAGAAGGGTGGGTTGGCTTGGCCACATGATTAAAGATATTCCAGGTGATCTGGTAATAGTTCATTTCAGGAGTACAAATGTGGTCCCATTTTTGCGAGGCTGGTGCCAGCAACTTGCAGATGGACCAATAGTCACTTGGGAACTCCCAGATTTTTATCCTACGGTGTATCCCGAGGTGAAGGTGCCTTCCCAGATTAATAAAAATGTCATTAACCCTCCCAGGGGCTGGTTCGCACCAGAAAGCATTGAACCCTTGATTACTGCCGGGAGATATGGGCCGTTATCCTGTCTAGATGAGAATGATTGACTGATTGGTAGAGAAGAAATAGTTAATTTAACTTTATTGAAATCCCCCCACATAGAAGATATAAGCTGGAAGGCTATTGCCACAGATCCAAGTAATAATCCTGACATTTCCCCTGTTGGTACATTGTCTGCATTACCCAATTTTAGTATGGACTCACCCACTGCTTTAGCTGAGTCTGTTGACATGTTATCAAGGTATATATCCTGGAACATAGCCGGTCTGGAGTCCAGCCAGTGTATTCCTGATTGGAGGGACTTCATTGATCAGGGTGATATAATTGCATTCCAGGAAACATGGGCTATCACACCGATATTTCGGGTGGGGTATCTGAACTTTAGCAAGCCAGCAATTAGAGGCCAGAAAGGGCGTCCTGTTGGAGGTCTTACAATTTGGGTCCGCCAAAGTGCGGGTGTTAGAGTTGAAGAAGTGTCAATTGATAGTCCAGACATAATTGCCTTAAAGATAAAGTCCAACCAAGGTACAAACATCCTGTTGGTTAATATTTATGTCAGGGGCCTCCAGGGAGGAAGGGTTTCTCCGACCCTCCTCCTGTTGGATGACATTTTATCAGGTTCAACGACCGATGGCCACAAGATTGTGATGGGGGATCTTAATACTTGTTTTGAGCCCTTGGGTATTGAGGACGGCCCGCTCACCGAGGAGGAGGATCTATCCTGGGGTATTCCCCAACTTGAGATACCCTCGATTGCTAAGTGGTCGAGCTCAGCCACCTATATCAAGGGGCTATGCCTGGATATGGGTCTAAGAGCTGTTAATGGAAGGGTCAAGTCAGATAGGAAGGGCAGGCATACGTTCAACAACGGCAGACACAGTAGTCGTATCGACTATATTTTGGTCGATGTGAGGCAGTGGTTTGCAGTTGTTGATATGCTAGTTACGGAACGCCCAGAGAGTGATCATGACCCGCTGGTTTTGACCTTAAGGGATTCCAGCTTTCAGAGGTCAGAGGGTAGTGGTCCTAATATAACAGCACAAGAGGTCATTGTGAGCAATGACATGCGCAGGGTACGTTGGCCCAAAATAGCCGTTGACGCTGGGGCCCGTAGGGCGATAAGAACCTTAGTGTCTAGCTCTGTGGAGCTTTTAAACAATTGTGGCTCACAGGACGAGATTAACAGCGAACTTATACGCACCCACTCTGACTTGTTTCAGGAACTTAAAAAGTTGTTCATCAAACATATCCCTAAACAACCTAGGCCCAAGAAATACTCATCCCCTACTTGGTTTGATAAAGAGTGTAGTTTGACAAAAAGAGTTCTCTTTGAGGCTATTAAAAACAAAAATCATAGCCAGATTAGATCTTGTAGAAAACTCTATAATGAGGCAAAACGCAAAGCAAAACAAAAGTGGGACGAGGAACGCTGGCTTATGCTGTCAGAAGCCTGTGGTAAACGCAACATGCAACAGTTTTGGTATCTCATGAGATGGGGTATCTCGCAGGACGCCCACTATAGCCCAGCATCTGTCTCTAATCATCAGTGGGCAAAAATTTTTGAGGATCAGTTTAAGTGTTATACAGTAGAAGTGACTATACCCTACCGTCTTGAGCCCGCCGAGCTGTTAATATTCTCAGCTACTGAAGTTATCAATTGCCTGCAAAATATTCCCAAAGGGAGGGCCCCTGGCCCAGATGGTATTCCAGCGGACATTTTTTTGGAAGACCAGGACCTATGGGTACCTTATATACTCCACCTGGCGAATGCAGTTGCTGCAGGCGCTAAAATTCCTGATTCATGGTATGGGGCAGAAATCCTTCCTATATACAAGAAAGGCGATCGCTCAGTACCCTCAAACTACCTGCCTATCAGCCTTATTGATGCGATCCAAAAAATTATAGCGCGCCTCGTCTTAGGGAGGATACAGGAATGGATAACAGACTCAGATATTTTGACTCCGTTGCAGGCGGGCTTTAGACCTCATGTAAGCACCTTTGATCAAGCCTTTCGTTTTGCCCTCTTATATTGGAAAACAGTTTTTTTGGGTAAGGGCAAGTTATATGCAGCTTTTGTGGATCTAAGATCTGCATTCGACTTGGTTCCTAGGCCTAAATTATGGGATTGCATACTGGAACAGGGAATGCCCAGAGCTCTAGTGCGACTCCTAGTGAATCTTCATGCACACACCTATGCCCAAGTCCGCTGGGGTAAGCCTGGCGAGGTTACGGACAGGTTCCATGTTTTGAAAGGTGTTAGACAAGGATGTGTCCTGGCTCCCACTTTGTTTTCCCTGTTTATTAACGGGGTTACCAAATATTTTGCAACACATCCCACGGATGCTCCCCAGATAGCGGGAATGAAAGTACCATTGCTCATGTTCGCGGATGATACCTTGTTATTATCAAAGACTAGGCAAGGGCTCCAACAGGCCCTACTCAGATTTGAGTTATTTTGTGACGAGAACGAGCTAGAAGTAAATGTTTCTAAAACAAAATTTATGGTACTAAGAGGTCGAACACAAACTGTGGCAAGGGTCAAAATGTGTGGTGCTATTCTTGAGCAAACTAATGAATTTACATATCTGGGTGTGCATTTTAGTGACAATTTTAGTTGGAAACCCCAGATTGATATCCAAGCACTTAAACATGCTCAACTAGGCGGAGCCCTTCTTAAGGAATATAAAAGATCATTTACCCGCCCGATGTCCCCACTTATGGAAATCTATGCGTCAAAAATTCTTCCCTCAGTCTTGTATGGGGCAGAGCTTTGGGGTTATAGCAATCTGGACCGACTGATGCTGGCCCAAAACAGATTTATAAGAGGGGCGGTTGGTCTTCCGAGGTCATCCCCACGTATTCCGCTCCTTTATGACCTTGGGCTCCAACCGGTGGAAGACCAAGCCAGATTTCGGCCCTTGGCCTTCTGGCGGAGGTTGTGGTCTACCCCAGAGCTGTTATTATATGCGAAAGCATGTCTCGAGGTAAGGGACACCCTAGGATCTGATAAGATTGGCTGGTTTAAGGGTGTTAGAACCACTCTTTGTGCCATGGGTCTAGGTGCCCTTTGGCACAACCCTGACTCAGCTACCTTTCCTTCAAAAAAAGTGCTGAAACAACTATATTGGGAATGGGTGGTAGGCACAAGACACTCATCCCTTATAGGTAGTTCCCTTACAACAACATTTTTACACGTGAAAGATGCCTCTGCAATTGAAAAGTACTGGGATGTTATAACAAAACCCATGGACCGTAAATTATATCACCAAGTTAGAGTGGGCTCATTACCATTAAGGTGTTTAACCTCCACCTGGGGTACTGGTGGCCCAGATAAATGCCCATTGTGTACTGAAATGCGGGAAAATGTGAGCCATTTGTTTTTTGTTTGTCCATTATATGCTGCCCCAAGGAAGAAGTGGTTGGTACCCCTATGCAAAAGTCTGGGCACACAATCGGCCGAGACTGCTTGTAGGATCCTTAAAACTGATCCTTCACCTACTATAGCAATAGGGGTGGCCAAATTCCTGGGGTGGGCATGGATAATTCGTTTTGAATCACTAAAACAGCTACATGTTTTAGATAAGTAAATTATCCTGAATTTTAGAACTGAGCCTTTTTAAAGTAATGTACTCCTTTTTATTATTATGTTAAAATATTTAACAAATGACGCATTAGATAGATTTAATACGTTCTTAGTAGCTTTTATGAAATATTGTATTTATTGTTATAATCATTAGCACTGACAATTTTATAAGTATTATGACGTGTAGCATGTCTTTTATGATGAAATATCGAATAAAGACTTCTTTGACTTGACTTGTAAAGGTAAATATATCCTTTATTTGCTTTTCAGTCATCTACTTGTGTTTAAAGAGGAAACTTTACCATGTCAGAAAAGAGAATTAGAAAAAAAAGGAAAGTGAAATCTACTCACAAAAGGAAGGAGTATGTCACATTGAACGTGAGCAATGTTACTGCAAAACACTTAGTTTCACAAGGAGGCAAAACAATTTAAAGAAATCTGAATGAGAATGTTTAGAGGTAGGGTAATACAGAATTTGGAACAAAATATGAGCAGTATAAGAGGAGAATGGAAGCTCTGAAGCAAAAGCAGTATATGGAGAGTGTAGTTGATAAAGCTTTTGCCCTGAAGCACAAAATGAACAGAATGAGAACCATTGATAAAACAGTGTTATCTATGAAAAAATAAAAGCCAAAAAAGGCTCTTTAATAAAAGTAATTTTTGTACAATTTTCAGGGGAGAATGGAAGCATATGTCTCGTACCGAGGCTTTCTTTAATGAAGAAAGCTGCTTGAAAGAGAACACATTAGTTCATTCAGTTGAAACAACTGATCAATGCTATTGGGTAAAAGATAGCACTCCGATTGCAAAAGAGGAGATGTTTCCTAGAAATGTAGAGGAAGCAATAGATGAAGAGCTACAAGGAAGTTGTAGACATTCCCCTGTATATAAATTGGACTGTAGTGGTATTTGTGGTGTTCGCCAGGAATCAATTGATATATTAAGACATTTGTATGTGAATTTCCAGGTAAAAGTGTGAAGCGGAAAATTCAATGTTGCAAGGATTAGAACCATGCAAAGTAAAGAAATACACTCATTTACAAAGACATTCACTGGTATGTCTACCCAAGAAAAAAGTGTGCACAAGCACTTTTCATCAATTTAGAATGTTGGCAGTTCATCTTTCAAAAATGTGAAATTTAGTTAGAAGACTTAAGTTTGTAGAATGTCCTGCATTGTGTTTAGGAGAAAAGAAAAAGCTAATTTGTATTGTACAATATCAGCGGTTGAAAATGTTTGTGAACATATTCAGTTATGTCTCTTTGGTCCTTAAGTGGAGTGTGGGCAAAATCAGGACTTGGTATGTTCAGGGGTAGAGGAAGAGAACACAGATATTAGTACTGATAACTTAGCACGGGAAATAGCAAAGTTTAATGCAGTGTCTACTGAGAAACCAAATTATGTGTGTATTTGTTGTCAGTGCACTCACTACTAAGAACACATTTGAAATGTTAATGTGTTGTTAAAAACTGAACAAGAAAACAGAGTAAAGTAGTTAGAATTTCCAGTGTATTTACTTATGGCAGAATGTTTTGATTTGTCAACACGCCAGATCATCTGCAAGTATTGCTATGATAAATTAGAGGACAACAAAAAGCCTGCCAGAGCAATACATAATAAGTTAGAGTTGGTTCAATTCAATTCAAATTGTTTATTCTTTCAAATTTATGATCATAAAAGAAGCAGCCACACATATAACAATTTACAAATTAAAAACAGTTTATCATGAACTTGAATATCTAGCATTAAGATGTACCAATCCAGGGGTGCATAATTAAATAACAAAAGAAGGCCTTAAACTGATGGCCCTTTGAATAAAAACTTTTGTGCAATGTGTGATCCCCAGATTGTGCAATGACCGTAAATAATAAAAAGCTACTCTAGTAAAACGAATATTGGCTTGTTTTTAAAAAAAAGCAAATGATAATGGCCCATACTTATACTTTTTTTTGCGCTGCATTTGTGTAAGTTTTTTGACGTAAAATCGGTGCAAACTTACAAAATACAATTGTATTTTGTAAGTCTGCACCGATTTGGCATCACAAAACGACGCAAATGCGGTGCTAAAAAAGTATAAATATGGGCAAATATCTTTTCAGGGCCATATAAAATTACTCTGTACAGAACAACTGTCACAGGGATAAGCAGGCAAATTCCTTAAATAGATGCCCTTGGGTTGTGAAGGCCAACAAGAAGTGAACTGTGCTTAACCTCGACCTGACCATCAGAAACCTATTATTCTGGTTACCCACCGACTTTAAGTATGGTGCCTGCCAAGGTCAGCTAGGATTTCTGCATGTGCTTGGACACCGTGCTTGGAAATCTCTCGCAGCACTCTCAAGTCCATGCAATAAGCTACAAATGTACTCTTCAGTGTGGCAGTAAGGCTGGCTTTAAGGAACACTAAAGAAGTCATCACGCCCCAGGCTGTATGAAATATGGTGAATATACCTTATCCAAGGGATCTTCAAATAATGGTCAAACTGCAGACAGTCAGTGAGGACGGCCCTGTTAAAAACATTTTGTTCCCTAGTCCAGATTTGCACATTAATAGAGGTTGCATCTTTATAACATCCTTGATGTAACCCACCCCAAATCTAAATGGCAGACGAAAGAACTTGTGCTGGTGGAGACAGATAACAACCTTTTTAGGAACCCATTTTCAATGATTGCCAAGACCACTTAATAACCAGTGCCCCAGACCTCCACCCCATAAGAGGCAAACGCACAACACTTAGCCCTATAGATGACTGTTAGATGTCTAACTGGCTTCTGAATCAATCTGCTTGCAAAACTAAATACAGCCTCAACCAATTTAAAGAATGTCGCAGCCCAACTAGTCATCAGGGGTTTCCAGAAGAGATGTTTATCAAAGAGAACACCTGAGTAGGTGAATGTCAGCACTGTGCGCACTCTATCCCAATTGAAAATAAAAACAAGGTTCTCCTGCTTATTTGCTCTGTAAACCATCACATGATTATTTGACCGATTGACTCTCAGGTCAAGGCTCATCATATAAGTACAGAAGTGGTCCAATAAGTGCTGCAATCCATTATCTGTCCTGGCTATTAAAACCGTGTCAATGGAATAAATTAGCACCTGAATGCTGCTACCGCTGACAAGGGGACAATCAGCAGTAAGATCCACCAACTGCTTGTCTAGGCCATTTGTATTTAGAGAGAACAAGGACGGGCCATCACACAGCCATTTCAGCTGCTGTGGTCTCACCCCCTCAGGTATTATGTAACACTGGCCATGTCATCACTTTGAATTTGCATTAAAAAGTCAACAATGTAATGCTCCACTACCATCTCTGATAAGATGCTCCATAATTTTGCTATATTGACAGAATCAAATGTGGAGCTCTATAAAGGGCAAGTACAGCTTACCCTTCTTGCTGTACTTTCCAATTAGGAGATATAGGGGGTCATTATGACCCTGGCGGTCGGTGTAAATGTGGCGGTAGTACCGCCAACAGGGTGGCACTACATACCGCCACATTATGACAATACCACACCGACCGCCATGGAGATAAAAATCTCCAACCCGGCAGCCACTACAGTACAGACAGCGGCATTACAACCCTGCCTGCCGCCATGGTTTTCATGGCAAAAGTAACACCATGAAAACCATGGTGGTAGGCCCTACCATTGACAGGGAATTCCTTCCCAGACACTGGTAGGAGGACCACCCACACCCCCTTAGACTCCCCAGATACCTCCCCACCCCCCTCCATCCACGATCCCCCCTTTCAATTCCCTACATACACATACACACTCGCAGGCACACAACACACATTCACACACTCACTCACACAGGCATACACGCATTCATACATGCATGCATCCATTAATTCACGCATGCATCGATACACACATTCATACTGACACAGAGTCACACATTCACATTTCCATTCATACGCGCATTCTCACACATGCACACACACACGCAAACAATGCTACACACACAGATGCATTCATGCACACACTCACACATTCATGCACACACCCTCCCACATACACACAACACCCCCACCTCCCTCCCCTGTCGAAAACCCGACTTACCTGCATCTAGGGGGTCTTCCGGCAGGGGACGGGACGGGGCGCTGCTCCTGCCAGAAACGCCTGCCAGCAGAACACCACCAGGCCGTATTATTTTTCATAATACAGCTGACAGCGGTCTACTGGCATGGCACCACCTTAACACCGTCCCTCAGCATGGCCACAGCCGGATTTCCACCCCTCATGTGGCGGAAATCCAGCTGTGGTCATATTATGGTGGATGGATGTTTAGCCGTGGCGACGGCCTTTTGACGGCCATTGCCGCAGTGGTAGGCGGCACTTACAGCCAATGTTATAATTATGGCCATATTTTTAGGGCCTGCTCCACTGTTATCAGCCAGGTCTAAACAGTGTGTTGTGTTCCCCAGTCCAAGCCTGCAGTTGCTCCAACAAAAAATCTCCCCATAACTTTGATGGTGGAGCTAATCAGTGATATTGGGCGGTAACAGTATGGGTCACCCCTAGAGTCCTTTTTAAGTATGGGGACTATGGTGGCATATGCCCAGATTTAGGTGAGCCTATGACTAAAAAAGCATTTAAGACGTTCCCTGGAGTGGGGTCCACAGCTCCATATTGGCTTTAAACAAGTTAGCGGGATTCCATCAGGGCCGGGGGCTTTTCCTGCTGAGCAACTATGTAATGCTGTTTGGAACTCACTAAGTGTGAGCTCTGGGCCAGCCAGAGATACTGCCCAGGTTTGGGATATCCAGGGAGTCTCAGGGGTAAGCATCAACAAGCTATCTTCCGCTGCCCTGGGTGTTCCAGAAGCTATGTTGGCCCCTACCTTAGGATCCACATAGAGTGTTGTAAAATGGGTCACCCATATATCAGGGTGTCAAGCTTTGAGTATTAATGATTAATAAAAGAACTCCTATTAATAGTGGCCTAAAATGCTTTACTATCAGGTAGCTTGCTGGCTTGAAGCAGAGAAGAAAAATCTTCCTCTCTAACAGTGGCTTTCCTCACTCTGAGTACATTTGTAATGGCCCCTACATTCCTTCACCTTGTTCTGATCTGTCCAGGACTCTTTTAAGGCCACTAGCAGAAGATTATGTGCTGCTGTGCAATCTGCATTAATCCATTTTTCCCCTTCTTGGTCTTAAACAGGGCCAAAAGCAGATAGTGCCCAAAGCTATTGATTCTGTCGAAGCAATCAATGACTTTCAGTCCATCTCCTTCATGCAGTCATCCAGTAAGCAGCGAAGGAAGTCAGGCACATACTAGGAGGTGAGACAGAAATGAAAGCTACATCCACTGTAGACCAAATCTGAACTAACCTTTTATTCCTTGTGTGTTGGAGAAGAAGGGGATTAACCACAGTAGGGATTTTAGCAGGAAAGAGACATAAAAAAGGAATAAAAGCCTGTGATCACTAAGTGGTGAATCCATCAAGCTATGGTCTCTCACCCAATCCCTCAAGGATGAAGAAAAGAGGATAAAGTTTATCACCTCCCTACTTAAGTGGGTGACACGGTGGACTTCCCCAACAGCGAATAAAAAGAAAACAGCAAGTCATACTTGGTAATGATTTGATTAAATTCATCCCCATGCAGGCTATAGACATAATGGCTAATCAACTCCCCTGCTCTGTCAATCCACCCACAGGCTGAAGATATGGAAAGTTGCCAGGGTCTTAAGTTAAAATCTCCCATGAGCATCACCACATAAATCCCCTGTATGTTACTGATACGATCATCGACATTGTTAGAAAGTAGCCTATGCAGATCTACCGTAGAGGTATCAAATATATTGTTATAAGCATTCATTAAAGGGAACTGAGCTGTTAAACACTGCAAAAGTATACATTTATAGTACTGGGAAGTAATATTCAGATATCTGACCAGTGCGGGAACTGTGAGGGAGAAGAAAGTTATATGATCTCCCTTCTCCTTTCCCCTTCGTCCTGCCTGCAGAGCTTGACAAGGCGGGCGTAAAAGGCGCTCCACAGCCATCCTGAAACACAGGTTCATAGATCCATGTCTCCTGTAGGCAGATGACTACGTAGGAATTGACAAACTCATGCCAGTCATTCCTTTCCCACTTAATGGCCAAACCCGCAATGTTCCATGAGCTCATTAAAAAATGTGCATCCTCCAGGTTGGCAAAGCCCACAGCAAGGCTATTGCCAGGATTGGTTGAAGATGACGTAACATCACTGCCCAGCTGTGGTGGACCTGTCCCTTTCTGCAAAACAAAATCAGCATCAATGGCAGTGGACATACGTTCCTGCGAGCTATACTCTATCAATTGGCTTAATGCAATGGGAGAATAGTAGCAGGGGGTTTAGAGTTCTGCTGGTCCAGGTGCAAAATAGGTGCAAGCCTGTTAAAGGTGGCAAAGGATTGGCTCAGGTATGGTGGAACAATCGGGCCATTCTATGGCTTATAAAAAAAGCCCAAGAGGGAGGGCCTCGATGACTGAAGGGAACGGAACTGCAAAATTAACTGTCATCAGGATCTCATTGGCCACCCTTTTGTTTTTAAAGTTAATTACTATGCAATCATTGTCACCCGGCTTTGGTGAGTTCCCCACCCTGCCTACAAGGTTGATCTGAACATGTAATAATTCCTCCCTGCCCAACCTGCCATTAGTTCAATGGACCACCTTATTAGTAAGTTGGTCGTGTTCCTCCCTTAAGTCACCTCTCAACGGTGGATCATTCTTCAAAATGTCCATGTATAGGGTTGCCTGGTGGGCAGGTGAATTGTAGGACATCTTAAACAAACTGGGGCCTTCAAATACTTAATAGGCCCTGCTGGAATTACCCTAGAATTGCCAAAGCCTATGGGTTGTGGTGACGTATCTGGCCTCCCTTCCGTCAAAGAGTCCTGCCCAAGTCCTTTAGGCCTTCAAGGTAGTAATGTCGGTTGAAACCACATAGCCTGTGAGCTACTGTAAAGGGGCATCAACTGTGCTCCCAATAAGACACACTGGTGGCGCCCTTCGCCATATACTGTGCAGTCCAGTCACTCCTCAAGAGTTTCAGGACTGCTTCCACTTTCTCTAACCATTCCAAAATTGGTTGCAACACATCCCTAAGTGATGAGACAATCCTCTCACAGATTTTATCCAGACTGTCAAATGAGATTTGACCAGGATCGTTCAACAGGCCACTATGTGTGTCGGAGGTGGACAAGAGGCTGGACCATGCGGAACCAATGTGAGGCCTGGGCACTGTCTTTTGAACTTGGGTCCCTGTTCCACTCTCTTTCTTTGCCCCCGAGTGCCTTTTGCCCTTCCTTTATCCCTACAGAGACTGTTAGAAAATGGAGACCCAGAATGACATTTCCTGTCCTCCAATGCAGCCTAGACGATGGTTGGAGAGCTGGAGGACGGCAAGGTGGAATTAGCCCCCTCAATGAAGGGGGCACAGGGATGATTGTGGAAAGGTAACAATAATGACAGGAATGGGAGCAGCAGTCATGGGTGGGGGCCCACAGCCTGAGACTTAAAAGGAAGATGAAAGCAAGAACCGCTAAGGAAGTTCATTCCCCTCCCGATTACCCCCACCGCACACTGTAAAAACTTTCAATGGTAGACCCTGACGAGCATTTTGCACAGTAGCTCTTCAATTACTCATTGCATGCTTTCAATTAAACAATGTGCCTACTCAAAATCTGATGGACCAGGGGCTGCCCACACGTGTATCAGCAGAAATTAAGTAAATAAACACAAAGAGGACAGTACCTTTAACAGAAAATAAAGAGGGATGATCCAGCCTCCTTCTGCAGATGACCAGGGAAGACGGGCTGACTCATGGCCTGGTCATTGCTCAGGCATGCTTGTGGCCTGGTCTTCACCTGGGTACATCCCGCGCTACTGGATCGGGCCCCATAATTTCAAGTTCTTCAATACTTTGCAAGTGTGGCAGATAGGTGTGACAAGGTGGCTGTAGCCCAGTGCAAGTTGGAAGCTGAAGCCCCTATGTCTGCTGCTGCCTGCGTAGCTCCCTGCAAGAGGGAACCAGGCTTCTTAATTTCAAGTGCTGCAATCCACTGCAGGTGTGGCAGATGGATGTGACAGGGCAGCTCCAACTGCAAGGCAAGTAGGAAGGTGAAGTTTCTCAGTCTTTTGTTCCCCGTATTGCTCCTAGGTTCAAATTCCAGAGCAACTTTGACAGCTAAATGTTTATAAAACAATAATGATAAATCTCTACAACATTTTAAAGCACTAGTTCATATTGAATAAAAAAGTGGCAAACTACCACCAACTGTGCTAAAAAAAGGACTTAAAGGTAAAGTTGTGTACTTTTATATTTTAAATGCAATCTTGAAACTGGGGGTGCAGAGAGAGCTCTATATGAACTGCTTCTTATTTTAGTCAATGGTGTGCCCACAAAAAACAGAATATTCTGACATGAGCTAGTAGATGTGAATAAGGTAAAGAAAGCTACATTTTATCTTAAACAGAATAATGCGTATTACACTGATGTAGATGTTGATGCCCATGGAATATGTATGGATGAAGAAATAATGTCTTCAAGTGGACAGTTTGAAAAAGTGGATAGAGGTAGATGTTAAAAAATATATGAACACTAGACTATCCATCCACTCTATTTAAAAGAGGTTTTGGCAGATGCCATTGAACTGTATCAGATGAAACAACCATAAGGAGCTCCAGTGAGTGAATGTGAGACAAGTTTAGAGGTTCAATGTTTTCCATAGCTTTTTCCAGCTGGTTTAGGCAGATGATGAGTGCCCTCTGCAAATATCTGCAGCTGAGTATAGATCAACAAGATTAAATTCAGAGGACCCTAGATTTCGACAATGTGGGCCATATATATTCCATCTCTTATTTGAAAGTGACTTTTCTGGACTATCTTATGCTGTTAACTATAAACTTATGATAGAAGTTCATCTACAAAATATGTCTGCAAAAGACTTTGTTGACAAATTTCACAAAAAACGATGGTATGTTGGCGTACACTTTGATAAATCTGATGGCATGCCAACGTGGGACCAATGAGTATTGGTATTGCTGTTATGGTGAACTGAAGTCTATGTTGCAAAATTATGTGCACAACCTTTGTTGGGGACCCTGATTTGTGTAGAGTATGTATGGGATGACTTACATGACCTTTTGAGAGAAGCAAGCTCTAACATTAAAGGAATCAATTTGAAGACACCCGGAGAACTTTGCTCTTTGTATTCTGCAAATGTTTGTAGGTATTTTAACCACAGATTTCAAGGAATGCTGTTTTTCATCTGTGAACTAAAAATCCACCTCTTGGAGAAGTTATTGATTTCTTTTTTGGTAAAGAGTACCAAGCAAGAGATGCTCCATTTATTCATATGCTGTTGTGGATAAAAGATGCACCAAAATTTGGAACAGACACACATGTGTCTGTGATATCCTTCATAGAACAGTATGTTACATGCAGAACCCAAAAGACAGTGAGGAAAAACGCCTAAAACAGCAAGTTCTATGTTTTCAATTACATAGATGTGGGAGGTACTGCCTGCCGAGCTACAGAGCAACAGGAAACTTTTACACAAAATGTCATATTAGATTTCCAAGACCTGTTAATTCAAAAGTAAGAGTCAATATTGTTTTATTTGCAGTGATACATACACGTACTCGTAAATCACCTAAAAGCACCTACAACCTGAGGAGAACAGAGGCTCCAAATATATTAATGACTAGAGTCCTGTCATTCTGAAAATGTGGAATGCCAATGTTGATATTAAATATATGTCTGGCAATTCTACAGCTGTTGCTCATTATGTAACTTTATAAATAGCAAAGCCTGAGCAGGCGAAGATGAAAGATATATGAGAACAGATTTCTGTGGAAAAGTCTCTAACAAAACTTGTACAGCTTCAGTTTGAATATGCTTTCACACAGATAAATTGGACCCTATGAATGGTATGGCTGGTTGAGTTCAGCTACTTTATACTCTAAGTCAAGAGTAATTGTTTGGGTGAGTTTAGGCCTAGCATTCATGCAAAATACAGTTTTGAAGTATTTTCCAGAAATTCAATATGTTGCCGAATTTGACCCAGAAACTATAGACATTATAAAAACAAACATGTTGGACACTTACTATCTAAAAAGGAGTGTACATCTTGAAATACTTCAAAACTACCAACATAGAAACAACGTGACAGAAAATGTGGATGAAGATACATTTTTAGTAGTTGGTTCTTTTGTGCAACACAGCAAAAGCAGTATATTTACCCAGAGAAAAATTAGTTGCCAGACTCCTGAAAAGATAGGTTGCTTATTTGGCAGTTTTGCAGGTTTTTAAACCTTAGCATTCCGAATCAGAATTACTAAGAGAGTTTGACTGCTATGAAGACTCTTTCAGTGCTGCAAAGGATAACATTGAGTGTTCACTGTGTCCTAAGTACTTAAAAATGTTAAATGATAGACTTTAACAGAAAAAAAAACAATTGCTGCTGAGGTAGTTAAGGAGAGTTCACAAAGCAGTCAAAGTTCAGGTCTTCGAAGTCAAGATCCACTTGGATAGCCAATAATTGAAAATGAAGCTGTCATTGCAATGAATTAGGTAGAGACTGCAATAGAACAAGCAAGACAGGAAACAAATTATTTGACAGACTGAGGGCCTGATTTAGATATTGATGGACAGGTTACTCCTTTTACAACAGTGATAACTATCCCGTCCGCCAAAATCTAAATCCCATTATTTCCTCCGGGATAGAGGGCCTGATTTAGATATTGGCCAAGGGTTACTCCATCACAACACTGATGGATATCTAAATCCTATAGGATAGAATGGGATTTAGATTTTGGCAGACAGGATATCCGTCACCGTTGTGATAGAGTAACCCCTCCGCCAATATCTAAATCAGGCCCTAGATTTCAGAGGACTGGATATCCACCACCATTGTGACGGACTAACCTGTCCGCCAATATCTAAATCAGGCCCTTAGTTAGACAATTAAATGACGAGCAAAGTAATTATATATGGAGGTGAAAGCCGCAATTGAGCATGGATTGCTCCATGACAAGACAGAGTGTTCATTCTCAACATTTAAGTTTATACCAGTGAAAGCTTCTTAATATAAGTTCTCACTGATTTCTGACAGAAGACTAGAGACTACAGACTACATATTGGATTGGTTGCAGACGATATAAAAGGAATTAATTCACATCAATTTATGATGCTGTCTATAGAGCACAATAACAAACTGGAATGCCAAAAGTTGATTCATTGGAAAAATCTGGTTCACAAACTGCAGGATAGGAGAAATGTTCAAGTGTTTGCAAGTAGAATAATTTTGTTTTGAAATGTTAATGTTGAAGGAGGATTAGTTAATGGTGCCATGGGTTAAGTTATTGATTTAATTACTTTTCCTAGTAGGAAAGAGGTAGAATACATAGTGATTAAATTTGATCAGACTGGTAGTGCAAATCAGATTGGAAGGTCTATTGTACGTTTTTTTGCTTGTGAATCATTTGTATGTTCAACAGAAACAGTTTCTAGTTTCTGTAGCATACTCTGTTACTATTCATAAATCTCGAGGTTTAAGTGTGGCTGCAACATTTATTAATATTTGTAATACAGTGTATAAGGAAGGTATCATATGAACTGAATAGAACCAAAACACATTGTGCGTCACACATTCAAGACCTTGTGGATATATGTAGAAAATCTGTACAGTTTACATGAAACACTCAAGAGGATGCACATGAGTTTTTAATGGTGATATTTGCTGTTTTAGAAAAAGAGGAAATACATATTGTTGGATTATTTGGACTTAGGGCCTGATTTAGAGCTTGGTGGTGCATGTCTGTGGCAGCCTTGAAAAGACTGTCAAGTCGACGGCCTCATGCCTGCCGTATTTAGATGCTACAGTTCTCCAGATGGTGCACTGGTAGAGGTTTGTGATGGAGGAAGGACAATGTGGGACTCAATGGACATCGTACAATAGCAATGGCTGTGGAATAGAGGTATGTCACACACACACACTACCATTGCCACAGCTGTCCCGCTGCATCACATATGACACCACATACACAGCCATATCCATGGCCATACTAACACAACACAACACATACCTGCTGCAAGCACACACGGACGGACATCCATTATACAACCTTCACACATCATTGACACCTCACCCACACATGACAAAAGAACAAACATAAAACACTCATCTACACAAACACGAGCACACACAACATCACAACTGCACACATCGTGGCAACTACTGCCTTTAGACTTGGCATCCTTGGCGTGGTCTCCCCTAATGTTTTGCCTCTGTTTCCCGGGGTGTTGATGTGTGCTGGACTCTGTTTTTGCTGTTTTTGATGCTCTGGGCACTTTACTACTGCAATCCAGTGCTAAAGTGCTAGTGCTCCTATGTAAAATGTATGTGTAATTGGCTTTCCATGATTGGCATATTTGATTTACTAGTAAATTCCTAGTACAGTGCACTAGAGGTGTAAATCAAATGCTACTAGTGGTCCTGCAGCACTGGTTGTGCCACCCACATTAGCAGCCCTGGAAACATGGCTCAGACCTACCACTGCAGTGTCTGTGTGTGCAGTTTTAAACTGCCAATTCAACTTGGCAAGTGTACCCACTTGCCAGGCCTAAACCTTCCTTTTTCGTACGTGTAAGGCACCCCTAAGGTAGGCCCTAGGTTGCTCCATGGGCAGGGAGCAGTGTATGTTTAAGATAGTACATAAACTAATGTGTTTTATATGTCCTGTCAGTGGAATTCGGTTTCACTGTGGATGGCCTATTTCTCTCATAGGTTAACTTGGGGGTTGCCTTTAAATATTATTAAAGTGAAGACTCCCTTTGGGAGCAGATCGAAATGTGGAGTTTAGGCTCTCTGAACTCACAACTTTAAAATACATCTTTTAGTAAACTTTGGCCCGTATTTATACTTTTTGACGCTAAACTGCGCTAACGCAGTTTAGCGTCAAAAAATTTTGCGCCGGCTAACGCCATTCTGAAGCACCATGCGGGCGCCGTATTTATTGAATGGCGTTAGCCGGCACAAGCAGACCGGCGCTGCCTGGTGTGCGTGGAAAAAAACCACATACACCAGGCAGCGCCGGCGTTGAGAAAAATGGCGCTAGGGCGTCTTAAAAATGGTGCAAGTCAGGTTGACGCAAAAAATCGCCTCCACCCGATTTGCGCCATTTTTAACGACGCCCAGACGCCATTTACATGACTCCTGTCTTAGTAAAGACAGGAGTCATGCCCCCTTGCCCAATGGCCATGTCCAGGGGACTTGTGTCCCCTGGGCATGGTCATTGGGCATTGAGGCATGTAGGGGGGCACAAATCAGGCCCCCCTATGCCAAAAAAAAATATTAAAAATAAATAAATTATACTTACCTGAACTTACCTGAATGTCCCTGGGGTGGGTCCCTCCATCCTTGGGTGTCCTCCTGGGGTGGGCAAGGGTGGCAGGGGGGGTCCCTGGGGGCATGGGAGGGCAGCTGTGGGCTCATTTTGAGCCCACAGGTCCCTTAACGCCTGCCCTGACCCAGGCGCTAAAATCCGGCGCAAATGCGGGGTTTTTTGCCCCACCCACTCCCGGGTGTCATTTTTGCCCGGGAGTATAAATACGACGCATTTGCGGCGCAGTAATTTTTTTAGACGGGAACGCCTACCTTGCATCTCATTAACGCAAGGAAGGCATTCACGCAAAAAAATGACGCTCTTTCCTCATACTTTGGCGCTAGACGCGTCTAACGCCAAAGTATAAATATGGCGTTAGTTTTGCGCCGAATTTGCGTCGAAAAAAACTACGCTAATTCGGCGCAAACGGAGTATAAATATGCCCCTTTGTTTTTAGATTGTGTGTTTGCAAATTCCACTTTTAGAAAGTAGGCATTTTCTTGCTTAAACCATTCTGTGACTCTTCCTGGTTGTGGATTCCCTGTCTGGGCCGGATTGACAGTTGTATCTCTCCTTTAGACAGTGACACAAAGGGAGCTGGGGTATAGCCTGCATATCCTCATGGACATCTGTGCTGGGAGGGAGGGAAGGAGAGGTCACTCACACCTGAAAGGGCTGTGCCTTTTCTCTCACAATTTAGTCTCCAACCCCCTGGTTGTGTCTGGGGCCTGGCCTGGGCAAGGCAGGATCTTACAAACAAGAGAGACTTTCCTTTGAAGTAGGCCTATTTCAAAGGCAGAAAGGGGTGTACGTATTGGACCGAAAAAAACTCCTGAGAATAAGACCACTTCTGGATTCAACAGGAACCTCTGCCAAGGAGGAGAGCTGAAGAGCTAAGGAGAAGTGCTGCCCCTGCCTGTGACTGTGCTTTGTTGTGCTCTCCTGCAGTTGCTGCTTCTGCCTGTGAAAGGGGACAAAGACTGGACTTTGTTGTGCATTCCTGCTTGAGAAGAATCTCCAAGGGCTTGATCTGAGCTTGTCTCCTGTTGTTGAAGTCACAGGGCCATCCAAGACTTCCTCTGCCAGCACCTGGGCTCTCTGCTGTGACTCCTGCCCTGCCAAGTGGTGCCACAACCAGTCCCTGGTACCTTGAAAGGTGAAGTTGGCAGACAAGAACTGAAAATCCAGGCACAGAATGCCGTGCGGGGATATTTTCGATGCACCTTCTGCAACACGCCTGATAAACGACTCGCCTCTGCCTTTGCGGCTGAAATCAATGGTCCACCTGCATCGCAGCTGTGAGATCAATGCATCGCAGCTGGAGAAATGAAGTGCAAAACCCCCTTAAGGAGGCTGATAAAGACGCAAACCCCATGCAGTGCGGTTTTCTGTTACCATGCAAGCCGATTTTCCACGCATCCTCCCTGGGCGTCAAAATTAACCCGACTCTGTGCGGATTCTAGGTGCTTCATCTGGAAATCGATGCATCTCTCTCTTGCGAGGGAAAAAAAGTGACGCATCGCCGACCCGACCAGAGAAGGAAAAGACTCATCGCTAACCTTTTCGGATGCACGCTCGCCTGTGCGGCTTTATTTTTTACGCTAACCAGGTTCTTTGTGTAACAACAGCATTCTCACTGTTTTCTAACGATTAAGACTCTTATTCTTTTTAAAATTCATATCTTGACTTGTGTGTGTTTGATTTTTACAGTTTTGATCTTGTTTGATTTAAATAAATAATACCTATTTTTCTAAACTGGTGTGGTGTCCATTTTGTAGTGTTTTCACTGTATTACGATGTGCTTTGGTACGAATACTTTACACATTGCTTCTGAAGTTGGGCCTGTCTGCTCATGCCAAGCTACCAAGAGGGTGAGCGGGGTTAACTGAGGGTGATTCTCCTCGCTGCTCACAGTTGTCTTGTCAGTTGGTGATAGGTCATTGATTTGTTGATGTATGCTGGTCCTTTATTGTGCAGCGTTTTGTATGCATGGGTCTGCACCTTTAACTGGCAACTCTTCTGGATTGGGAGCCAGTGTGATTTGAGTCTGTCTTGGGTGGTCAAGGATGAGTCTTACAGCTGAGATTTGTATTGTCTTGAGTCTCATCAGGAGGCATGCAGTGATTACTACGTTGATAGTGTTACAATCGTCCAGCCTGCGGGTAACGAGGGCTTGAGTGATGGTCCTTCTGGTGTTGATTTAGAGCCATCTGAAGATCTTACAGAGCATGTCAAGGGTGTGGAAGCAGGCAGACGAGACTAGGTTTACCTGTTTCTGCATAGATAACTTGCTGTCCAAGATGATGCTGAGTTTGTGGGTGTGGTCCGTACGGGTCTGTCCTGGGGGAGAGGGGCTGAGTCACCAAGTGTCGTTCCATGGCCGAGTTGTTTTTTGCAGAGATGAGGACTTCCATCTTGTCCGTGTTGAGCCCAGAGTTGAGGACTTCCATCTTGTCTGTGTTGAGCTTGAGGCAGTTGTCCTTCATCCAGTTGATGTTCATCCTACATCTGTGGAAGTTGGTTCTGGTGGTGGAGGGATCTTCTAATAGTGGGAGCATGAGCTGCATGTCGTCGGCATAGGAGATGATATTGAGTTCTTCTGACCTAGCGGTGCTTGCCAGTGGGGTCATGTACGTGTTGAAAAGTTGGGGCTCAGGGACGATCCTTCTAGGATGCTGCAGATGATTTTCTTTTGTTTCTGAGGCGATTGATGGGGGACAGATTCTCTGAGTTCTTTCAGTGAGGTATGAGATGATCCATTTGAGGGCATCGCCCTGGATTCCGATTTGGTGGAGTCTTTTGATCAAAATGTAGTGGGAGACAGTGTCAAAGGTGGCTGACAGGTCCAGGACGACAGAGGCTGCTCTTTTGCCATGGTCTAGGGGGACCCTGATGTCATTAGTGGCCGTGATCAAGGCTGTTTCGGTGCCAACATGGCTGTGGTTGGCTTGGAATCCAAATCGTGAGGGATCCAGGAGGTTGTAGTGTTCCAGTGTTTGGTGAGTTGCTAGTTGATTACCTTTTCAAGAACCTTAACCGCAAAGGGGAGCAGGAAGATGGGCCTGTACTTTTTCAGATCTGCTTGGTGGCGCTTGGTTTCTTAAGAAGGAGTCTCACTTCATTTGTTTCCAGTCCTCAGGAAAGGAGGCTGTGGTGATAAAAGCATTCAGGACTTTCTTGAGCTCATCACCAGTCATTTTACCACTGAGGATGAAGATGAGGTGGGGACATTGGTCCATTGGTGCTCCCGGGAGTACAGAGTTCATGATGGAGAC
Organism: Pleurodeles waltl; assembly: GCF_031143425.1. Lineage (NCBI taxonomy): Eukaryota > Metazoa > Chordata > Amphibia > Caudata > Salamandridae > Pleurodeles > Pleurodeles waltl. Next base: position 929,969,558 of record NC_090448.1, on the reverse strand, counting down.
TGTGGCTTGAGTTGTGAGCCCCAATGGGTGAGCAGGTGTTCGGGTTTGTGTTCGTCGGTGTGAGTAGGCTGAAGCTGCTTGCAGTGGGGGGTTGGGGTTTGAAGTTCTCATAAATGGCTGATATTTTGTTGTGGAAGAAGTCTGCTGGCGTGTCACACAGTTCTTGGGAAGGGAGCTGCCATTCCCAGTGGTTGCAGGGTTGGAGAACTCCTTCACAACGGCAAAGAGCTCCTTGCTGTGGTTTGTGTGCTGGCTTCTATGTAGTCTGCTAGAGCTTTCTTCTTTGTTTATCTCAAAAGGCAGTGGTACTGGTTGAGTGCTGTTTTAAAGGTGGTGTGCCATATATATCTATTAGTACTACTGTAGCACTTCTAAAGATGAAGTGTTATTTCAGAGTGTATTTCTTTAAGTTAGAAGTGCAGGTGAACGGAACCTTTAAAAAATATAGTGAGTGCAATGCTTAATTACAGTGACATAGTTTGCAGTTATTCCTACCATCTACATGATTGCTTTTCCCCACTGTTCAAGGATGATTGTTTATACAGTGCATCATTTATGGTGTATTTACGTATGAAAGCTGAGAACAGTAAACAAGAGAGAACAAAATGCTTATTTTTAGTATAGCATAGCATGAACAATGTGTACTGATTTGTTCCTATTAATTAAGTTATGCATTGGTGAAATTTCTAATTTAATTTATACTTTTATCAATTGTAATACTAATTAATACCTGTTTTTTTATTCCTTCTATACACAAATATGGTGCCATCTTTTGGACTACTGTAGTTTACTAATTAGTTCTTTCAGTGCTGCTCTGTGAGATTACATTGTCAGGGTGTTCCAAACTGCAATTAAAAAACACATAGACCCACCTACAAAGTCATACTGACACACTGATACAACCACTCTCACACCCACTCACACACCAATACAGCTACTCAAACACCCAGCAGCACACTGATACAGCCACTCACACACCCACCCACATCAAACACAACCACTCACTCACTGCCACTGCCACTCACACACCCACTTACACACTCATTCAACCACTGACAAAACCATTCACACATGGATACAGCCACTCCCAAGCCCACACACACACTGATACAGCCTCTCGCACAGTGGCTATACACCAGTATAGCTGCCCACACTCCCAGCCACACACCCAAACAGGCACTCACACAGCCAGTCACAAACAGGTATAACCACTCACACACACACACTTACATACTGATACAGCCACTCGCACACCCAGCCACACAGTGATAGAGCCACTCACACACCCAGTCACACAGTGATAGAGCCACTCACACACCAATACAGCCACTGACATACAATGTTGAACACTGAAATAGACAATCATACACCTAGCCATACACTGATACAGCCACTCACACACCAATACAGCCACTGACATACAATGTTGGACACTGAAATAGACACTCATACACCTAGCCATACACTGATACAGCCACTCACACACCCAGCCACACACCAATAGAGATACCCAACACATCCGCTCACACACTGATACAGCCACTCACACACTCAGCCACACACTGATATTGTCGTGTAGGCTCTCATTATCCTAATGAGACTACTGGATTTTGAGCAACAAGATCGTCCACGATGTGGGGGACTGAGTCTCACCCACGTGAATGACACTCTAAATCCAGGTTTTGCTCCAGCTAACTAGCAGTGCCTCATCTCTCCCAAATGGAGATGGAAGAGACAATTGGGCAGCCGAGCGCATGACATCTTAGTACTTCTCAGGGATGTCGTGGTCACTCAAGTCACAACCGGTTCTCTCATACACAGTGTGGTCTTATATATAAATGACAAAGGCAGTTTAAGTTTTAAAGATTGGTTTAATAAAACTACTGCATTTTAGATAGCAAAGCGTGAGCTGCAATAACCAGAACTATACAACACAGTAAGATTAAAATAGTTACGATGAGAGTGAAGTACAAGAATAAGGCTATCATAGTGCCGCTAGATTATTTTCTCTCTAAGCTATATTTCGAGCACAGCATGTTAAGCTCTAAGCCTGCCTTTCAGGTTCACCCGGGAAGACATCAACCCTCATACCTGAGCAAAGGCCTGTAATCTGCATCTGCATCAGCATCTGCAACAGGGCATTCAGCATCTAGTTGTAGGTCCCTGGCTGGAATCTCCCTCTTGACGTGTACTAGGACTAGGAAGTGTTTTGATAACTAACACGCAGATGTTCTAAGAAAATGTCCCTACGTAAGGATGTGTATTTTCTACAAATACTGGAGACTAAACTTCTACCACGTTTACCGGCAATGTAACAGACTGTAACCTCGACTGAAGCACAGGGCGAGAAGAATGCATTATTTGAGAACACAGTGCTGAACTAAGCTAAACAGTGTGATAGAAGAAATTAAAACAAGACCGTAAGAACTGGTTATTGTAAAATAACAGTGCAAAGCTGAATAAAATATATCTAGGGCAAAGTGCACAGTGGCCTAATATGTCAAACTAACGTGGATGAAGCTATATTTAAAATAGCTACACTACAATATAGCCACTTACACATCGATATAGCTACCTACACACCTACACACACACTGATACACCCACTCACACACCCAGTCACACACGGATACAGCCACCCATATACCCACTTGCACACCAATACACATATATCAGCAAGGGACATATGTCAGTGTAGAGACAAGTTCATGGACAAACAGTACATCCACTTTAAAAGAGGAATTATAGATCAGATGATGTTAGGAGTAGAGAAAGAATAGTAATTTAACATATGCAGTAGCTCGGTATATACCTTTAAGTCTCACAAACTTTTATGAAACACTTACACTCACTGGATGTCATGAGTGATGTCATCTGTGATATAATTTGAGATGTCATGAGTGATATCATCATCAGCTTGAAAAATGCTCCCATCTCGTGTGACGGGACTTGAGATCTATTTCCCTGCTTGCAGTGAAGCGGGCAGGGAAACAGTTCTAAATTATGCTCCTGCCTGGAGTGAGCATCATTATTATCTGCTCCCTCTAGGTGAGACCAATGACGGCTCCCACTGGATGCGGGGGCTGGCTGGGGGACTGGGGTCATTGGGGCTTCCTGCATGTCCTCCAGCGTTACTTTGACAGGCCCCATGGGATGGGGTACCGAGGGCCAAAATCCCCCTCATTATTAAGCCTGGTCCTAGGGGATGGGTTCCCTGGGACCCATAATGGCCTGGGGAGGGGTGCATGCTCCTCTCCCCTAACAATAAAGCCAGGCGCAAGGGGATTGCGTTTCCTGTCTGAAATCAGTCCAGGGATAGGGGCTGTACACAGTGTGAGGTCATCTGAATGCAGGGTTTGGCTGCTGTGCTACGCTGCGGACCTGGCCCCGTTGCCAACCCCACACTGTGCAGGTCCTGTGCAGTGTGAAGTTGTCTGCGTTTATGGGGGTTGGCCACAGTGCCTGGCCACAGTCCAGGCCTTTTGACCTACACCCTAGTGTACATGGCTGAAGTCTGTGTGCAGAATGGAATTGGCTGCCTGCACAGGGTTGGTTGCAGGGTCTGGTGCGGCAGGGGTTGCCTTTATGTATTGTAATTAAATTATTCATTACTTTACAAAAAGCCTAGAAATTGACTGACAAAAACTAAGGTTAAAAGTTCAGTAACAATGTATTGTTTCAAACTCTAAAAACTTTATCTATCTATCTATATATGTATATATATGCATATATATATATATATACATATATATATATATATATATATATATATATATATATATATATATATATATATATATGTATATCTATATATGTATATGTGTGTGTATATATGTCCCTCTCTCTCTCTCTCTCTATATATATACTGTATATATATAAAAAATTTAAACCAGGTGACATTCACCACTAGGTAGTTATAGTTAAGTCTGCTGAATATTTATAATATTGTCCAAAAAACTGTTCATCCATCTCAGCTCTTTCCTGGAATGCTTTGGGGGATCCGTCAAGTGGGAGCCAGGAAAAAAGGAAGATCCCACAACTCAAAATCGCCATGCATTTCCTATAGACATCTTTAAAATGGGCTACAGCAAAAATGGAAATTTGCAGGAAGCTAGATCTTGGTCCACATAGTGTGCTTTTTGTGATTTGGTGTAAATAAGTTCAGTAGTTTTTGAGAAGTTAAGGCTCAAAGAAATATAGGTATTTGGACGGCTGAAATATGGAACATTCTGATTGGTCCAGGGAGCTTTAGTTCCCTTGGACCATGTCGCTCGTGATGTTGTTAGACTCCAGTGAGATTGAGTGCTCTGATTATTTGCTAGTAACATGGGCCAAGAACCAAAACATTTTCAAATAATGTTGCACTCCCACAGGATAAAAAAACACAAATGGCACCTGGGCCTCATTTAATTATCTAATGCTTTGGGGAGCCTACCCTTGGGGCTGATTTCATAAAGGGAAGGGGGATACATGGCTCCCCTCCTCAAACCTTCAAGCCCTGGGGAGCCCTGCCCAGGGCTGAAATCTATCAAAAAGGGGAGGGAGCAACACAGCCCCCCTTGCTGTGCCTCCAAAAGGCCCCAGGTAGCCAGCCCCACGTTTGACATTACTTTATGGAAATGGAGGCTGCACAGCCCCCCTCCCTGAGCCTTGAGAGGCCCTGGGAGCTCACTTCTGGGCTGAAATTAGTTTTTATGGGGAGGCTGCATTCAGCTTCCCTCTTCAGGCCTCAAGAGGCCTACAAAAGCCTCCTTCCCAGAGCCCTTAATCTTAATAGCTCTTGGGGATGTTAAGTCCCCTTTGGGATCCCCCTCATAGCATCCTACGAGATTCTGGTCACCAGGGCACTTACCTTTCACTGTGTGGGCCCTGGGGATTGGGGTTCCTGGGGCTAACAGTGACCCCTAGATCCTGGGGGACAGGTCCATGTGCCAAATGTGGCCCAAGGAAGGGGGGCTGTTTGACCCCCCTCTCCCTTTCTGAATATGGGCTGGGCCTGTGGAATGGGGTCTCTGGGGCCTAGGTTGGATCAAGAGGGGGGGTCTATGCCCCCTCCCACTTTTTAAAAAAGACTGACCCCTGGGTATGAGGATTCGGGGGCTGAAATTGGCCCCAGAAGGTGGGGGCTGTGCAGCACCTCTCCCCCTTTTCATAATTTGTCTGGTCCTGGGGGGATGGGGTCCTCAAGGCTGAAATCATCCTGTGGAAGGGTGGGCCATACGCACTCCCCTATCCCCAAATATATATCTTGTTCCCCCTGGAACTTGGCTCACCTGTGGGAGAGTAAAAAAAAGTAAATGTGGGAGACCCTCCCGGAGTCCCCAGGGACAAAATCAGTCTAGGGAGGGGGACCCCATGCGCCCCCCTCTCCATTAGTCAAAAGAGTAGCCTGGAAGATGTGGCCAGACAGCCCCTCTCCCCTTCATTTAAATGAGTGACCCAAGGTGATGGGTTCCTCAGGGCCAATAACGACTCTGGGAGGGGTCTGCATGACATTCTCCCTTGAAAACATATACAGCTTCAGGGGATGGGGTCCACAGGGCCAAAAAGGCTCTGCAAGGGGGGGCTGTGTGACCCCCTCCCTTTCTTTTTGTAAATGGCCTTGAGGGATGGGGCCCCCACTGCAAGACCCTATGGCTAACCACCCTCACCTGCAGCATGGAATTGGCTGTATGGGGGGGTCACCTTTACGTATGATAATTAAGTATTACTTTATGTTAAAAACAATTTAGAAAATACACTGAAAAAAAACAAAGGTTAAAGTAACATAATAGTTAAGTGTGATAAAAGGACCTGTTTTATCGTTTTTTTTTACAAATCTTAGACATTCACTGAAAAAAACAAAGGTTAAATTAACGTTATATTTAGGTGAATTTGTCAGTGATAACATTCACGTTTTGAACTTAAAAAACACAGAAATTCACCAGTTATATTTAACAGCTCTAACTATTATTTACTCCCCCAGCATGCACTATGACCTCTCATATGACATCACTCACAGCATGTTCTATGACATCACTAATGACATCACTGATAATATCATACAATGAGTATGTTAGTTTCTTATATAGTTTACATAGTGATGGGTAACTACCATATTACTTTTCTACCTAATTATTTACGCTTTTGTTTAGCTAATCAGTATAAACACATGCAATGCTACTTGGTACTAGGTAGGTAGAGGTAGTTAACACGTTATACATTTTGTGTTTAAAAGTATTGAAGAGTAACTCTGTGTGCAGCTAACAGTTGATTTGTGTTTGTCATGTTCCACGCAAGTTTTTTGCAGAAATTTTTTCCAGCAGAGCAAAAACTCTATGTACTATGTACAGCATAGTAAGCAACACAAGGAGCATTGGGTTCTTGGACTATGCCATTTCAGCATGATTTCTTCTTAACAAAGAAGACTTTGTACACCTGGTACTAAACAATGTCCATGTGCCTGTTTTGCTTCAGAAGATGTGCTATCTGTAATGTTTTACCACAGTATGAAGGCTGCAGGAAGTACAATCATTAACACCTTCAGACCTTGGTTATTTCACATGTAAAGTCGCTCTTTGGGCAAGTTTTGCATAGAGTGCACATTGTGCTTAGCAGTTACTGTTTAATACTCAGTGGTGTATTTCTCTCACAAGAGCTTGACTGTCTGAAAATCATGTGATACAGAGTACACTCTCTCCATAGAGTAAATACTGTTAAAAGTACCAATGGGGCTGAGTTTCCACTGATATCAACTTAATTTTTCAATGTAGGTTTAGTGACTGTCACAGGTAGGGCATTAGTTGTGTAACAGGGCTTGAGTATCTGGGGGAACTTGGTTTTCCCTGAAAAGGTTGTATACAGATTGAACAACATGCACAGGATAGGGTACCCTTTCATCTGTGGTTCATAGTAAACATGAACTTGGTTACCCATGAAGTGAATCGAATAGGGATAACACAAACTTACTTTACCTATAGGGACTGTACGTATGATAGCAGTAAAGACCCTTAATAATATTGTAAGCTATTCTGCACTTACTTTCATTGTGATGATGGCATACCCATTTAAAGAGCAATGTGTACAAAAGAGACTTAGACGATGCCATGAGTGATGTCATCAATGATGTCATCATTGATGTCACAAACAATGCCAAAGAACATTTCTTGAGTGATGTCAAATGTGAGGTCATAAGCAATGCTTTGTGGGGGCACAAGTTAAAGTTAGTGCTGCTCACTCGAACCGCCAAATTTCTGTGTTTTTTCTGTGTTTTTTCTTAATTCCATGCTACTGGCGGCCGCCAGCAGGTGGTTACAGTTAGGACCCAGTTTCCATAGGAAAAACGTTTTTTGTTTTGCCAATAACTTTGGCACCGTTTGACAACTCTTCATGAAATTTTAAAAACTAATATGGCAGTTGGTTCAGCTGCTGTCTTGAACGTTTCAGGGGGATCTGTTAAGCGGGAGCAGAGAAAATGGGGGTCCCAAAACAAATGTTTCCCATTCATTTTCCCATAGGGTCTTCGCCAAGTCCTCCAAATAAATGCCAAAAAAAGAAAAGGGGGCATGGAATGAATACCCTAACCTCTTAGCCTTGGTCCTGGGGTCCCCCAGGGACCCCACCAAGCAAAAAAGTATTTTTTTAAATTGTCAGCAAAATCCATGGAGACGCTGTGGATCAGCAAACATTTAAAAAAAAAAAAAAACAAGAACGGTCTACCGGGACAGGACCTGGGGGCATTGTGAATTCTAAAAAAAATGGATGGGATGCACAGAGCGACACACCAAGGGCATATTCAAGTCCTTAAAGTCTCAGGGACCACTACCTCACTACCTCCCCAGAGCTGAACTTAACATTGTTCGGAAGCAGCGTCCGGGGACCACCTCCTCTCCGGGACTTTACACCTAAAAAATAATTTGGGGGGCCGCGTGGATCCTCCCAGGCCCCAGTGACCATCACCTCCCCATGGCAAATACAACATTATTGAGTGGGCTTCAATTCCCCAGAGTTGACCACTTTCCTCGGGCCTTTTAACATTTTAAAGAAAGGAGAGGGTCATGCAGTCACTCCTGGGTATTTAGCACCCTGGAGACCATCTCCTCCCTAGGCCAGGTCCATGCATAGCAAAGAAGGTGGGCCTGGCAGCCCCACTCCTGGAGCTATGTATGGCCATGAGAACCACCACCAGAGCCGTCCCTGCTGTCTCACAAGGTGCCCACAATTAGAAGATACCTGTTTGCTTTTGCTTGGCAGGAGCTATGACAGCTCCCACTAAGCAAATGTCAACACTCAGCTTTCAGCAAGATAGAGCTGTCAAAATGCTCCCGTTTGCTGGAAGTGGAGTTTGCATCTCTTTCCGTGCCTGCAGACATACGGGCAGAAAAGAGATGAAAGTGTTGCTCTCACTGGAAAAGCAGCTACTTGCATGTGGGAGCAATGCCGGCTCCCACAGAAGGCGGCAAGCAGGCTGGGACCGTGAGGGCCTTGAAGCTTCCCCCATGGCCCCATCAAGAATGAAAAGATAACTTTTCAAGGTTCAGCTGCAGAGAAAGTTACAGGTGCACAAGGTCACTTGAGATATTTCCTCTGTGACCTTTAGCAGCTGTTGTGTAGAGGATGCACTATACATTTTACCAACAAAGTAGCACCTACTAATTAGTGAGTAGAAAGTTCTCCAGTTGGATAGACATTTCACACAAAATCTTGGATAAATATGCAGGGCAGGAGTCATTCTAACATGATGCTTATTTCACAAAAATAAAACCTCAACTGGAAGCACTTTCTGATATAAACAAAGTAAGTGTGCAAGCTGAAGTTCTACTTCTGTGAAGTATTAGTCATCCTAATTTCTTGTGCATGGTCAAGGCAAAGCAAACGTTTTTTCTCAGCATTTCCATTTTGATGAGTTATCTGTAAACCTTGATGGAGATGTTTGCATCTGGCTTTGCATATGGCTTTTTTTCTTGTCATCTTCTGCTGAGACCAGAGATCGTGTTCATCCTTGTGAAAACTACTAGTATGAAAAAAGGTCTAGAATCCCACCCTTTTGTCCCCACCCCATACACATTAGAGGTATGCAACATTTTCCCACCATTTTCCCAGGATGATGAGCAGCTTACTAAAAGGATCCAACAAAGACATTTCACGCTGATTTTGGAGAAATGTTCTTGATGCAGAGGAATATGATCACATCTCCAACAAACAATGAAACACTTCATGAGTGGCGTGGGGTTGAGTGAGCACAGGGTGAAGACTGGCGTGGGATTGGGTGGTTATTTATATTCCAAAATAAAAGGAAAACACAGACACTCCAGGTTCACAAATGCAAGTCAATTTAAGAATATATATGACATATATTATATATATATATATATATATATATATATATATATATATATATATATATATATATATATATAGGTGTGTGTGTGTATATATATTTACACACACATATGTATATATAGGTAACTATATATATATATATTTTAACTTCACAAACCAAAGGTTAAAGGGACATTAGATTTAGGTTCTGAATTTACTTGCACAAAACCATAGAAAATCAGAAGTAATAGTTAGCGTTATTTCAAGGATCTATAACTCACGATCTGAGGTAACTATAACTCATGTCTCTGCAATACACATTTGTTTCTTCAATAACTTGACTCTGAATGTTGAATTTATATTTTATTGATGCTATAAAAAATTTCATGGGTACTGTAATATCTGGGTCAATTAGCAGTGCATGGCAAAGGCACAATGTATTGTTTTGTTGAATTTCATAATTTAATTAGTTTATATAAAATATCTATGTATTGCAATGACTATTTCTTTTTATTTAATCATATTTAGATAATTGTATAAACTATTTCTTTTTAAGGAGTTTAAAAAATAAATGGTGCTGTTATTACACTAAACATCTTCAAAACATTTCTTTAGACTGGACTTGAAATAATGAATGTAACCACTGTAGTGCCCAGCACCTTCCTGTAAATAGTTTGTATTGGAGTGGAAATAGTAAATGTGAATACTTTGGTTGTCAAAACATTCCTCTTAATGGTTTACAATGGAGAGGAGATAGTAAATAGGAGCACAGTAGTTTTCAATACCTTCCCCTAAATGTTGTAGATTGGAATGGGAATAGTAAATGTTACCCCTTTATTGTCCAATACCTTCCACAAAAAGGCTTAGATTGGAGTGAGAATGGTAAACATGACCCGTTTAATGTCCAACATCTTCAATAAAGTTGCTTTGGTTGGAGTAGGAATAGTAACTGCTATTAGTAACTGTAATTTGGTTTCCCCTTAGTGTGGCTTGGAATGCACCCTTGCCATCCTTCTACTATGTTGTTGGTTTTGGCTTCTTCAGCCATAGTGCTGTCAGAGACAATGCGGAGCAGTAGTTTATTCTAATTTTAGTGTAGTTTACCAGTTCATAATAGGTGCTACTTTAATTATTAGGTAGCAAGGCTTTTATGAGAGTAATATTAGTGTTTTGATTGTCACCATGTATGGTATGTATCTGAGTGAATGGTCTAAGCACATTTTGAATATTCTGTCAATCAACCTCATTTGACATTGGCTTAGCATTATTAAATTATCTGCTAAAGTAAATATAATAATTTGTCATTATTAAGGTTGTTGTGTAGGCAGACTGGCTCATCATTATGTGTGGTGGTTGAATGCTCAGGAACTTGGATGTCTTCATATTTTCTAATGGTAGAAGACTATAACTGGTGTGCTAATAAACATTTTTAAGTGGGTAGAGGTAATAGCTCCTCTCATGATATGTTCAGGTACTTTAGGGAATTTATCTTTTAGAAGTTTAGTGGTGGGCTCTTGGGATCTAGTGCTTGCCTCTTTTAAATCTTGTTCATGTCTTACTTTGATTTTGATGACATTTGGGAGGTAATTGTTTCCTCTCACATCATTGTTATAGTAGCCATCCCATAACAAGCATTAGAGTAGCATTTTGTACATTTCCCATTTCTATTTTGGAGCCTGTGCTTTCTTGGCTGTAAGTATAGCCCATGTGTGAGAGCAATTGTTTGCCTTTCTGTGATGTGATATACCTTGCTCTTTCTGTCATTCTGTGTGAAAATAGTTTAATAATATAGTTAAATAGAATGTAATAATTTTACATTTGCTTTGCTAATGTACATTAAATATTATGACAATTATTTTACATTTTATTGTTACATATGTTTTGTTTGTTATAATTGCAGGTCATTTTTTTAGTGTTTTGTTTTTCAGCTTTCTGTTTTTCAGTTTTCTGTTGCAAATGCCGCAATGTAGATCAGTTTGTTTGTTTTCTGCTGGGGAAAAAATAGTTATATTAGTTATATTTTGAATTTCTAGTTTTGGGTAGTTTGGAGGTTTGAGAGTTTTATTTTTATTTTTTATGTTTAAGGTTCAGTTGTTGTTTTGAAGTGCTTTAATTTTACTTACTTATAATGTGTCTTTTGCCCTGTATACAATTATTTTCAATTTTATTGGTGGTTATGTAGGTTGTAGATTCAGTTGAACTAAAGTTTGGTAGATACATAATATAGAAAGTTTGGTTCGTTATTTGTACTTTAAGAGTTTTTAAATAAATTATTTTCATCTATGTTAATTTAAATGTTTATCTAATTGTGAAAGTAGTTGTATATTTTCTTCCTGTTTTCTTGTTTGGTTATCTGCTGGCAATCCAACAAAGTGCAGTTGACTTTGTGTGGTATGTGTAAAAAATGTATTTTCCTTTTATATTGTATTTGTAAATACTTGGTAATTACTTAATTTGTATTGATTAGTTCAATATATGGTTGTTTGTATAGACTAGTGTTCTTCAGTGCTTAGTTTAGTTTGGATTTTGAATCAGTTACCACCTTTTATGGTGGATGCTAATTAGTGTTTCTGTTTTTGGGGGTCATTATGAGTTAGGCATACGTTTTTTACAGCCCCCATTACTTCTGACGGGGAGGTTACCGCCACCCAGTCTACCTCCCCGCTGGCCCCATTAAGAGTTTCCCACTAGGTCAGTGGGTGGAAACCTGAGTTTCCACCCGCTACCCTAGCCGGATAGAGTCTATAGCATTATCTCCAGCTCATAATTGATCCCGTGGCAATGCTGTAGCCTGCAGGTTTCACGAGCATCTTTGCAATTTTCAATGTCTACAAAGCAGACAGTGAACATTGCGATGGTGCTGGCCAACAGGCCCCTGCACTGCCCATACCAAGTGCATGGGCCTCTGCACCAGTTCTCCACCAGGATTTATGGTGGTTCTATCACCATGAAACCGCTGGCGGAGAAGGGGGTTATCCCCTGGGCAACGCTGCGACCGTCACCTCCTCCAGGCCACCGGATTCTCCGATTCTGGCGGAGCTGGCGGTTCCTTGGGGGCCTCAGACCTGTAATGTGGCACTGGGAACCCCGCACTGGTGGCTGTCTGACCACCATTCGCATGTCTGATGGTCTAGGGACTGCCATACTTGTAAAGACCCCCTTAATGTTTGATGTAAATTTGTGTTATGTTATTTTAGGTTTCTTTTTTATGTTTCATTTTATCTATAAATGATTATTATTTATATTATACTACTGTATTGAGTATTTAATGTTTGTTAATTATTTTATATATTGTGATGTATTCTAATTTTATGTTATGTTTAAAGTTTATTTTAACATTATAATATTTAAATAATGTAGTTTGACTATCTGTCTAGCTAATTTAATTGTTGTTTAAAGTAACATAGAGTTGTTGTATTTTGTAATATTGTGCTTTATTGTTGTGATATTAGTGTAGCTGATATTATGCATTTCTATATTTTTGACCTTTTAATATAGTTATTTAAAGATAACAATATTTTTGTTTCTGATATTTGTGGTTTTAATACTGTTAAAAATAGATTTTTTTTACAGTGATGTGTTGGTTCGATATTCATGTTTTGTTATTTAAGTGACTTGGTGTAAGTAGCTTGTAGGGTGAATCAGCGATATCCTTCAATGTATGCTCCATAGTGATATGCTTGAATTTGAAGAGGGGGGAGTTATATGAAATAGCATTTGAATTGGTTCACGCCGTTGAAGAGTAAGTGGTAGAAACAAGTCAATTGCAACCAAGAGCTTTTATTTGATGGTTTACTATGCAAGCTCAGTTCTGGGGAGATAGGGCCAAGTTACTCATTGTTTCTTCCTAATTCAAGAAGGATAGTTACTTCTATGGCCGGGTGAATTTAGCAGGAGTAGCTATTATCAGCAGAGTATTTCCTAGCGGCATATTGATAGAAATACATTATGCAAATTTGGGCATAGGTTCATGCAAAGTGGATGGCGAGGGTCCTTGTAGGTCAGCCCTGAATGAATAAACTATACATTGGACTTTACCTGACACAATAATAGCCAGGTTGGCACTTCTTAACAAGGTGGAGTACTCTTGTATAATGCTTGCTGTGAAGGCAGTGAATGGTGCTCTGAAACCAGTTTAAAATAACACCTGAAAAGCAAATAATCAAAATATAGTGTGCAAACAAGAAATCTAAGATGGTCAGCAATAAAGCGATTGTTAAACTTTTCATACATGATAATTTCTGTCACAATAGGTAGCACCAATAAGTTGAAGAACATAGATACTGCTAGGACAATATAAATAAAATGTACAGTGATGAGGGGTGTAAGTATGACATTGTTGTTTACTGAAACAGCTATACTGCCACTTCTGTATTACCAAATGTATTGGTTCTATTCAGATTCTCAAGGAATTACAAAATGACATTCCATGATTCACTTGTCATCTGCTCCCCACAGACCAGAGAGTTCCTATGGACATAGTGCATGTTATCATTAACAGACATAACTAGTGTTGATGTACCACATAAAGAAGACAAAGAATTTAGACCACTGAAGTAGTCTACAATATGCTTCCTCCTGATGGAGTTTTGGAGGAATCATCATGGACTGAGACCTCTTGGCCCAGGTGATGCTGCAGGGTTATGCAGGTGTGTTCTGCACAGAGGACACTTGCCTCTAGAAAAAAATACGCCAGGGCAGACAGCTGCAGTCAGGAACTATTCTACCATTGTCAGTACAGTCATGCCTTCCTCAAGTGCCAGAGTTGTTCACCTTTCATGGTGCCTATGACAGATGAACAACTCTGGCACTCTTCTTTGTCATGGTGCCCAACTAGGGGCAGACACATCTACAATGCTATTGTAGAGCAGCATTTTTAAAGTTGTACATAAAATGAAAGGGAAATTCACCTGTACCCCTCTAAAACACTAAAAGGCAAATTTACTAATGTATCATGAAACACAGTGCAGCAATTATATTTGCTGAACTGTGTGGAGAAAGATGCAAATCAGTGCAATGTCATACCTACAGACTTGCCTCTATGGCTGTCATTTCTTGTTCTGGTGCTTGTTTTAAGGTGATTTGCATGATGCAAAGCCTTGCACCATTGTACAGTGGCCAGTGTGCACTGTCGAGAACAGGATTTGTACATGAAGCATACTCTTTCAGTACAGATTCCTCTGCATGGAAACATTTCAGAAGAATCCCCAGCCCTGGATGACTGCTATGTAGTTCAGCACACAATCAATGCATGGATTAAGGGGCAATTAATAATTTCCCCTTGTTAACACTTGCTCCAAGCTTGTGTTAATTGCTGACACAAATCCCAGTCTAACCACATTAGTACTTTGAATCAAAATATATGGATGTTTATGTTGATCTGTTCAAATGATATCCCAGCCCTTTGAAGCAAAGTGACGCAGAACAACATAAATCAATTTTTGCATGGAGTAAAGGACACCTTTCCTTTGTAAAATACCTTGTGGCCACTGCATCTTGCATCACACATTGCCCTTGTCATTCTGGCAATGATAGTAACAACACAAATATTAGCCACCACATTCCCAAAGTGTAATTATTCAGCCTCTTGCAGGCCCCCAAACCAATATGAATGGGCTCGGTGGCAGGTAACAGTAATTTTTTATATATACTTAATTAATAATTAATTGTTGTTATGATCATCTCTAAATTAGCCAGACAGTGTCACTTTGTGGCAGACTGTCACAAGCATTGGTGTTGACAACTAACTACTAGTGCGGAACACCAGAAACCACCAGCTCAAATTAAGCACTGCCACCACCATATGTGTACGACCTACTCACAGACATACAACGTGACTTAGGGCCTGATTTAGATCTTGTTGGAGTGGTCTTGTTGAGTGTAGCAGTAACTGCCCCCCCCCCCCCAGCGCCTTGAGACCCTCTCGGGTGAGTAGCGTGCTCTATAAATGTTCTGATTGATTGATTGATTGGTCGCTCTGTCACACTGGTGACAGATGTCCGATCCACCCATTTGGGATTTAGATTTCGGTGGATGAGGTATCCGTCACCATTGTGACGGAGTAACTCCTCTGCTGAGATCTAAATCAGACCCATACTTTTTGTAACTGAATCATGTATGAGGATGACACAGCTGCAGTATTGCATGAAGCTCTTTCTCTAGGCTATCGAAGTGTGGAACATAATGACATAGGTAAAAGAGGAGGCAGAACAGCTGTTGTATTCAATGAAGCAATAAAGCTCACCAAATCATAGGAGTTTCCATAAAAGGTTGTGAGGTCCTATTTGCCATTTTGAAACCATTTACTAACATTCTCCTCTAGTTTTCTCCTTCTTTACAGACCAGCATATTCCCAGACACATTTCCAGCAACAGTTGTAAATCTTATGACCCTACACTCCAACCTATGCATCCTTGTGACCTAAACATATGGCTTTATAAACCTAATATGGCCCATCCTAGAACTATCATCACTAAGCTATATGCCATTTTTGTAAACCCAAAACTATTTATCTTACAAAGGGGTACTTCAGTCATGTGCCCAGACCACCATCTGGTAGTTTTCTAGAACAAGACATCACAATTCACCACACCTAAGACCACCTTACCTGCAACCACATATAGACCTTGGACAAACAGAATTATGAGGACCTAGAACACAGGTAACATCCAATACAGATCTGAAGCCAATACATGTATTTACAAACTCTAGGGTTAGCTCCTAGAAGCTTTTGATATCCTAATGCCACTAAAACCAACAAAACATGCTAAAAGAAAACAAATACCTTGGATAAATGCAAAAATAAAAAAGATAAAACAACAAATTGTAAAGCAGCAATGAACCTGCTTCAAAACAAATAAAACTCAAGACAAACTTCATCTTCACAAACACAACAGAATATAAAAGTCAAATACCAAAAGCATTTTAAAAAGCTACTACTCAAACAGAATTTAGAATGCAAAATCTGCAAAAAAGAATTTTATAAAACTTGCATCAAAGTTAATGAACTTAAATGAGAAGAAGGAGATCATCCCATTTCCGAGAATTTACTGACAAACTTCTATATTATTATACATCTAAAGAAGATATGTTGCATTCCTATTTAAACCAAACTAACACAACCAGCACCAACCCACTCCCAACAATCCCCAACAAGGGTATGTTAACTTAGCTGATTGCTTCTTACTTTCAAAATTTCATAAACACATAAATCATTAATACTTAAACAAATACAAAATAATAATAATAATAATAAATGAATAGAAAAAACAGACATAAAATATGTGTGTGCATATATGTAAGCTTTTCAAAGAAATGAACAATAAATACATAAATACATGAATAAACAAATACATTTGAAAAACACATAAATTTATACACAAAACATAGCATATATGTGAATGCAATATATACATATTTGTTTATATATATGTATAAGTAGTTCTACTTATAATATATTTA
This sequence comes from Pleurodeles waltl, assembly GCF_031143425.1. Lineage (NCBI taxonomy): Eukaryota > Metazoa > Chordata > Amphibia > Caudata > Salamandridae > Pleurodeles > Pleurodeles waltl. The sequence continues at coordinate 929,952,797 of NC_090448.1, read as the reverse complement.
TACATGTATATATATATATATATATATATATATATATATATATTGTATATATATATATATGTATTGGTAGTTATACTTAGGACCTAGTTTTTATAGAAAGAGCATTTTTTGTTTTACCTGTTATAACTTTGGCGCCCCTTTACAAATCTTCAAAAAAAATTCCAATGTTATACTTTGCTAAGTTCAGCTTTTGTCTTTTAAGGTTCTGGGTGATCTGTCAAGGGGGGCCGAGAAAAAGGGGGGTCCCAAAACATGTTTTCCCCATTCATTTTTCCACAGGGCCTCTAGACACACCGCCAGCCCTAACCACTGAACAGAATTACACCAGATTTGGCACGAAGATAGATTCTGTTACACAGTTCGTTCAGTAGTTTCATAGAAAGTTAATGCCAAAAAACATACATATATAGGGACCCGGATCCTCTGTGTATCCAACTGTCCCCGTGCTGATATCAGATTGGCTCAGAACACTTCAGCAAGGAAGTGTTGGAAACCATCTTGGGACTCAGCTTCAGAAAAAAAGACAAAAAAAGCAGAGGGGCCAGGATAGAGTCATCCTGACCCATTAGCCCTGGTGCTGGGGTCCCTGAGGGACCCCCCAGGGCTAATAAACGTTTTTTTGAAAACCTCAGAAAAATCCACGGATCCATCCCAGAAAGCCCATAGTGGGCAGAGAATTGTTTTAAGAACAAACCCCCCGTAGTTCAGTGTGAATGTTGTAGACCTTCACGTTGAGCTTTGGGAGTTTGAGTCCGGCTTGACTCATTACCAATTTCTTTTAAATAAAAAAAACATTATATATATTTTTTTTTTAAACACATACATTTTGTATTTTATATTGGATAGAAATATCTCATTCTAAGTATATCAGACATCAAAGCCTAAAGGCATCAATCTCTCTCCCTCTCACTTTCTTTCTCTCTCTATCTCTCTTTCCACTCACACACCCACTCTGACACTTTTGCTCCCACTCACAGACCACTCAGACCCTTATGCACTCACTAAGAGCTCCAATCAGACCCTCACACACACACTGAGACCCACTCAGATAGTTACGCAATCACTCCCACTCCCACTCATACCGTCACCCACCCACTCATAGACCCGCTGACACCCTGCTGCACCCACACACACGCCCGCACACACACTGACACACTCACTAAAACACTGATGTACGCACTCATACACCCAGACAGACAATCAGACAATCACTCTCACCCCAGATATGCCCTCTTACACCTATTCTCACACCAAGTGAGGACCCAGACAACTCCCGCCATGCACGGCCAAAGGACAATGCACAGCATGAGGTTCGGTGGTTAGGGAGTTTGGCCGCAGGGTCTGGCTGCAGGCCAGGTCTTGCGGGCAACCTCTGCTGCACATTGGTGAAGGCTGTGCATGGTGTAAGGTTGGGTGGTTATCACAGTCCAGGCCTTGTGGCTAATCTCTGCAGAGCATGGGCAAAGGCAGTGCACGCCTGTGGTTGGATTAACATATAGTAATGAAAATTACTATACGTTAAAAACATAGAAATTCACTGAAAAAAGGTAGCAAGGACATTATAGTTAGGAAATAGAATTTTAAAAACCCCATTGAAATTCACTGAAAAAAGCAAAGGTTACAGGGACATTACAGTTAGGCTCACATTTTAAACATACGACGCCTTAGAAGTTCACCAGTTATAGTTATAGTTATCTCATCTAGCTAAGGGAACGAGTTATAGTTAGTTGAGATAACACATGATAACTGGCAAATTTCTAAGGTTTTGTATGTTTAACATGTGAGCCTAAGTATAACGTCCCTATAACCTTTGTTTTTGTCAGTGAAAATATATATATATTTAAGTATGTATGTATGTATATATATATATATACATATATATATATTTTTTTTTTAAAACAAGGGCCTGATTTAAGATAAGTAGTGCTGTACCCAGCTTTTCTTGCACCCCTTAGTGCCCCCATAATTCCACCATGTCTGCGCTATAGCTAAGGTACGGCGCACCATGGCGATAGATAGGGAACTAGTGTCAGAATTTTGGATGCTAGTTCGGAGCTTTTTACACTAGTCCTGCAAAGACCATTGAAGCCCATTGTAAACAATGGTGTGCTTCCTTTTTACACCTGCACTGAGCAGCCGTTAAAAGTGCTGAAAAAAATGAGGTAAAGAAACCTCTTAGATTTGTTTGTGCCATTTTTTTGGGCCCCTTAACGGTGGAATGCCCCCTTTGCATACATTATGCTTGGCACAGGCATACTGTAGCACAAAGGGTTACGAAGTGGCACAATGCATGCATTGTGCCACTTTGTAAATTTGGCGCTGGGATTTTGGCCTCATTGGGCCACATTATCATTAAAAAAATGACTCTAATGTGGTGCAAGGAGGCGCTATGAACTCTTAAATCTGCCCCCAAAGGTTACAGGGTCCTATAGTTAGGCTCACATGTTAAACATACCTAACCATGAAAATTCACCACTTATAGTTAAAGTTATCTCAAGTAACTATACCTCATGCCCTAAGATAACTATATCTTGCACAGTTTTTTCATAAAATAATTTACTGCAAATATTACATTGATATCATCAATAATGTTATCAAGGATGCCATGAGTGCTGTAACTTGGTGGGTAATTAGCAGTGCATGGCGAGGGCGTGAGTTATCGTCACCTAAGGGCATGAGTAATAGTTACTTGAGAAACCTATAATTATAACTGCTGAATTTCTATGGTTTGGTATGTTCAAAACATGAGCCTAACTATAACGTCACTGTAACCTTTGTTTTTTTAAGCACACGTTTTGTTTTTGTTTTTAATTTTTGCTCTGGATTTGCGACCCCGTCGCGATACTGTGACAATTTATTTAACGAAATGCTTTTTAGCCCGGTGGGGGGTTCCTCAGGGTTTCCACCATCAGAACAACGAGGTCAAGGTGTCCGTACCCTGTCCCCTTTCCTTTTTTTAAGCCTTTTTTCTGGGACTCGACTGAAGCTGAGTCACAACATGACTGGCCAAAATTTCCTTGTTGAAGTGTTGTCAGCCAATCAGATCTTAGCACAAGATCGTGACGGTCATGTATCCTTCCTGTCCCCATATATACAAATTTAAATTTCCTCTAATTTCTATAAAAAAATTTTTTACACTAAATAACAAAAAAGGGCTCTTTTTGGACCAAGAGCTACCTTAATGCCAAATATGGTGTAATTCTGTCGAGTAGTATTGGCGTAATCACTGTTCAAAATGCCTGTGGAAAAATGAATAAGGAAAATGCATTTTGGGACTCCCCATCTTTTTCTTGGCCCCTACTTGACAGGTCACCCTGAAACTTTCCAGACAGCAGCTGAAGTGAGCATCGTATTTTCTTGGAAGTTTTCGTGAAGATTCATCAAACAGCGCCAAAGTTATTACCAAAACCAAAAGCATTCTTTCTATAGAAACTAGGTCCTAAGTATAACTATCAAGTGGCAACTGCCACTAGGTAATAGATATGTATCGATAGATAGATAGATAGATAGATAGATAGATAGATAGATAGATAGATAGATAGATAGATAGATAGATAGATAGATAGATAGATAGATCAATACCAATAACATGTAAAGTGATGAGTGTATGCTTATGGGTTTATTTTTTTTAAATAACACATTCCTGACACAATGTGTAAATATGATTTTGCCAATTGTACCTGTAAGTGCTTCGCTGTGACCCCTCTTTTATGTTATTCCTGCAATCATTTACAATCCTTGTGGGCACATTCACTTTTCTCTCACTTTTCCTTTTTGTTTCTCCTCTCTTTCTTTCCTTCTTTTTTCTAGTCTTGTTTGATTTGACTCAACCCTCCTGTCTTGGATATCCCCTCACACCAGTAGGTTTTTCTTCTTGCGAGAAATTCTCGCAATATACCCTTAATTTGATTAATCATAACAATAATATAAATAAAAATAATTTCTGCTTTAAAAAACAAAAAATAAAATTTTTTGCTCATAATACTTCTGTGTTTTCAGCACACCGTTTTTGGCATTGCTTTTTACTTCACCTTACGATCGTTTTGCACTGTACTACAGCCCCAAGATGGCTCCCGCCATAGTCCTTTTTCGATTTTTGTTTTTTATTAGTACCCGAATTTCCGTGTTCCAAGTAATTTATTTAAGACACCTGTGACGGGGGCGCCCGTCCGGTGCCTTTTTCAAGACCGGCGTAAATTACCGTGCCGGTTCTGCATTTACTACAACTGTCGCTCGGACCGCATTATTCTGCACTCCGGACGCGAATACTATGGTTACTTGTCTCACTGGTAAGAGGGTTTCTCTCTTATTATTACGGTGGCGTATCGCTCCACACTTCGTACTGTTCATAACTGAATGTTCTACTCGATTGATTTCAAATAGTGTTTTATCAACATACTGTTTGGTATTTGAACCCCGTTTATTGTATACACCTGACAATGGCTTTTTGGATATATATTTTTTTTTTCATCTTATTCCGACTTACATATCTCTGTTATGATGAGATTTAGTTTTTGACCTTTCTGCTGCTCGCTTATTAAATTTTTTTGTTTTACCCTTTTCTTGCTAATTGTTAACACTTGTCTCGCATATGTATTTTCGTGTCCTTGGGTCTATGTGTGGACATTGGGCACCTTTGGAGCCCGTTTTTCTGAGTAAACTTAGTGTGCACTTCATTTAGATTAGGGAATCATTTCCTTTTTCCCTTTCCCTTTACTTTCGGTCCTTTTATATTTTACTTTACTTTGTTCTGACTCATGAGTGTTTCTCTTTCGCCAGGCACCTTACTTACTGCTATCTTTTTTTCCTTTGCGATATACTGGACTCTGCTGTGGTATGGTTAACCATATATGTATCTTTTCCTATGCATTTCTTGTTTTTTGTTTTTTCAGCACTGGGTGATTCACTTGTCTTTTGAAATATGGATATAATTCTTTTTCTTTTCATATTTTATTCTCACATGATCACTCCTTTGATGAGTCTATCTTTTTCACATGTTTATTCTTCACTTGGGGCTCTCATATGTATACCTTGTTCAAGTTTTGGATGACACATCCCACTTTATATTTTCACTACCTTCAACATGTGCGTATCTGAATGCACTTATGATCGTTGTGCACTCGTGTTCGGCTTCACCGTGCTTTATATTGTGTTGGTACATAGTATTTCTCCTGTTTACTTGTCCATCTCAACCCCCCTTTTTTATGTAATTGTGCTTTTGTATTTGAGTGCATTTTGTATACAGTGTTCTCATGTTATATTACAGCCCTGAAGAAGCCCCTTCAGTGGGCGAAACGCGTTGGCTGTTCATCCATTGTTTCAGGTGTTTTATTTATGGAACTGTGAAAACACAAAGCATTGGAGTCGCAGGTTGTTCATCCACTGTTTCACGTGCTTTATTTATGGAACTGTGAAAACACAAAGCTTTGGACTTGCAAAGAAGCATTAAAAAGCAGGAATTGTTTATCTGCATCATTGGAGCACTGGACTTTCCTTTCAATCTATACAACGTGTGTACTTGTGTGGTGGTGCACAACCTTTTTGGGTTCTTTGAGTAGGGCTAGTTTAGCCTTTGAGGCTTCTTTTGCAGCAGGAGCCTTGGTGGAGCTGCACACCCATGTTGATTACAAACTAGTTTGCACATACTTTGTCTTTTGAACTATTAGGTACCTATAGGGATAGGTGCGTTGTCTATGAGCTTGCTGCAATCTGTCTTCTTGTTAGGTAATATATATATATCTATAGATAGATAGATAGATAGATAGATAGATAGATAGATAGATAGATAGATAGATAGATAGATAGATAGATAGATAGATAGATAGATCAATACCAATAACATATAAAGTGATGAGTGTATGCTTATGGGTTTATTTTTTTTAAATAACACATACCTGACACAATGTGTAAATATGATTATGCCAATTGGACCTGTAAGTGCTTCGCTGTTTTAATATAGGGGAACAAATATAAATAAAATAAATAAATTAAACAAATAAATAATATACAATTTTAAAAAAACTTTCATTTACAGCAAAAATGGAAAGCCTGAGTTTTGTAAATATTTATTCTTACATATGACTTTATCTAGTACAATTTTATATCTTGATTATTTTGCATATGTGTATCATGTTAAAATCACTATGTATGTATAACTTCTACATGTGGTTATGTATCTGAATAGTATATGTTTTCTGCTCACTACAGAGAAAAAATACATTTACAAATCCCTCCGAGCCTCCCCAAACTACTACTCAATGACTCATCCTATTCCTATTTCAAAATATCCCCTGCCTTTACTCCGGCTCATCCCCAGCATATTTTACTACTATGAACTCCTAAATAACCCATTATAAACTCTTCCCTTCTGTATCCATTCTTTATCCTATACATCCAACTAACAGCTTCACATGTCCACCATTCACAAATACCATTTTATATCTCCAGCTGCTAATCCACCATTAATCCACTTTAGATTTCAGAGTAGCGTGCTACTTACCAAAAAGCACTTCAATACCTCGTCAGGGTAAGTGAGCACTACATAACTACAATTACAATCAGAGCATAGAGCTCAGTGGTAAAGAAAAATCTGTTGCTTTCTGAAGGAAGCCCTAAACCTGGATGTGAATTTCCTCCTCCATTAGGATTGTAGCACAGATGAAATTCTCCTTTTGAAGTAGCACTCTCTCCTTCTAGTAGAGAAACTTCAGTTGCCATCCAAGTCTAAATCACACGCAAATTGGTACTCATAAGACACTTGCAAGAATCTATCATTATCGAACTGGTGATGCTCTAGGCATCTGCATATTTGTGCTTTATCAATCAACTTGCACTGTGTGAATGTGTCACAGATATACATTACTGTGTGCTATCTGTGTGTGTAGTGTGTCTGTGTGTGTATGCAGGTGTGCATGTGTGTGTGTATGTGCATTTGTATGTGTTTGAGAGAAATATCGTCCATGCATAAAATGTAGGGCAACAGCATTGCAGCATTTTCCTTATCCAATTTAGGGCCTCCCACTACCAAAGCTTTGGGGCACATGAACTTCGCCCAAGCGTGGGCACACAAGGATGATAAAGAATAAATAATGGAAAGAAAAAAAAAATGCCAAAGTACAACATCCACCCACCAGCACTTGCACTCAAGTCAACTTTTTAGGTGACTGTGCAGGTGTATTCAATCAGGCAAACTGCTTCACTCACAGTGCAAGAAAGCAAATGCCTGAAGTGGGATGACCCCATAGAACCTTGTGAATTTTGTGCAGGGCGGAAACAAAATGCGAATGCCAGTTAAGCGTATCAGTGGATGGAGAGGACAGAACCAAAGTCTGTCCTTTTATTTGTACATTGCTGCATTTTTTTATCATTCACATGAGACTGTCAAGGCAGCTAAACTTTCTCTAACTTTTCTAAGTTTTTTTTTAAAGGAGATGGAAAAGAAGGACAAAACAACAACCAAATAAACAACATTATTAATATTCATATTTAGGTCCCTGTGACATTCTTATCCATTAACAGTTCCCTGACTTCAAAATGGTAAAGGCAGAGTCTATTTATTTTTTACAAAAACAGAGCGAGGAATTGCAACTGTAAACAAGGCAGATATATTCAGTTGTGGCCAGATATATTCTTCAATACTGTGAAATAATTAATATCAGAAAAAAACATAAAAATGTGTATTTCATCAAATAACTAATAACATACAATAGTCTACTCGCCAATTGAGAACAGACTACGTACTTAAAATAAGTCTGCCTTCCAAGTCGCAAAAACATTTTTGACAGAATCCAAACAGATTAGAACAGTCACAATTTCTTTCATTAAAACTGTATCCCTGCCTGGCTCGCTGGCATTTTTATGACGCCGTCAGAAGACGAGCCACTGTATATTGAGTATGAAACCAGCGGCAGTAATGAGTTTGAGAAATGTATAACTCCAGCTCTTTTTATGGATACTTGCGCGTCCTGATGATTTTTCAACAGGAAGAGGAGTCATTTAGAAGAGAGTTTTATTGCTGAACATGTATTGACTACTGTTGAGACCATGTTTATTAAAGCTAAATATTGATTTTCACCAGATCTTAATAAGTCTCCGTCTGCACTGCAGAAATTAGCAGAAATTTCATTTTATGTGTTTCATTTGCAAAGTGTGCATTGTTTCCTGTCACCAAATTGTCAGCATCTCTTATTGCGCTATAATCTAATTTTAAAGGAACCTCCACACCCAAATTCGTAATTTTCAAATGGGCGCTGCTTATTCAATGCCTTAAGATGGCTGTGACTGTCTGAAATGCCTTCTCTGCAGACTTTCAGCCCCATGTGAACATCCATTCATAAAGCACAAAGGCATTACACAAGGCTCCCCGCAGTGGAATATGATTGTCTCTTAAAATGGCTTTATTATCATTTTGCAAAATACCATCGAAACGAGGTGTAAAAATATTAAACATCAAAAGCAAAATTAACATGCCAGTCTGAAAATCGGGAATAAATCTCAGGAGTGCTGCTGGATATACAGCGCGTGGCCACATCACGTGTCCTCATTAGTTTTTGTCTTCTGGATTTCTACAATGGAAGAGGCAGAGGCATCATTCCATATAGGCTACGTGCTGAGCTTGTTTCAAACGCAACCAAAAAAATAAACCACTAGTTGAAGCAAAACGCACCAAAAGCATAGGGGTACATGTCACAGAAACAAAACCAGAATTAAAAACGCGAAATCAAAAACAAACTATTACATGTAGCATGGCCTTTAATAGTATCTCTCTATTGTAGAATGGATTTGCTGTATTTTTTAAGGGGCAGAGCAACATATATTCTTTATTTGAGGCAATGGCATGAGAGCAATAAAGTTTCAGAAGACAGGGTATAAGCATCGATCTCATGTTACCAATTTATGGGGTGCCAAGTTACCACAAAAGCCAAAAATTATTTTTTTCAGTGTAAGTGTAGAACCTCGGATGGCAAAAATTGTGCCTTGAGGTCTGAGTCCCCAGACTGTGGATAGCGAATTGCAGGTCGAATTGAAGAACAGACAACCAAGAAACAAAACATGGAAGAACTAAAGGATTAGTGAAATTAGGTTAGCTTGGGTTGCTGATGGGTGTGAGGAACATTGCTGCAGGCTACTGCTGGTAGCAGAGAACTCAGAAAGGATCTTGTGCATTTTCATTGGTTGAATATCTCATCCATAGCAAACTTTGGCATGACCTAATGAATTTGAAGGTATCCTCTGTGAGAGGTACCTCCCTCCTACCTCCTCAGCCCTACGCTTGCCTAGGTCCCTTTGTTGCCCAAAGCAAGAGTTTTGCAGCTCGCTTCCACACTGGCATTACCCATCAGCTTCAGTATGCCAGTATTGAGTACTAGCTGCACAGGTTTGCTTAAAGTAGTGTCAAGAGTGACATCAGCAGCGCTAGTTTGCCATGGTTGATGACCTGGCAACCTTAGAGGCATGCAGGACATGGGCAAGTTCAGTACTAGCAGGGGAGGGCCGAGATGGAAGGCTCCTGCACCTAGAAGCATTTTTAATGCAATGTGGATGAGGGACTTTCAGGAGACCTCCTCTACCACTCAAGTTCACACAAGAGCTCTGTCTGTAGATGAAGGATTCAGTGTGGGGAAACTTGTGCTAGCCTTCTGGGGGGAAGATGTGAAAGCATTGGAAAAAGGATGGGATTATCTTGATAGAGTTACCTTATCACCTCCTATTTTTGCAACATCTATTCCATTAGCAGATAAGTTAGCTCCTCAGAACAGATACTCCCTTAGGTCTACTAAGCAGAAGTCTTTTATACCCCCCCCCTCGAAAGTCAGTGAAAAGGGTGCAGTGACCAAAGATTGTCCAGGAAAAAGGCTTAAACAGAACTCTACAAAAGACCATACTAAGCCTTTGAGTAGAAAAGATTTGTCACAAAAAGTACAGTTAAATAGCACTCAAAAGAGACCCTGGTTATGTCCTTGGCCACAGCGCTCGTGTGCCGAGCATGTAACTGTTATGTCATTCACCCGGCCCACGGACGGAGCGCTAGCACTTCCCCCGTGGGCCTCCCACCCCTCCCCTGGGCAGGGATGGAACGGGAAGTGCTTCCCCTACCATCCCCCGTGACATCTCTTGACGTCAGCGCGCGATCGCGCTTTGACCTCATCAGAGGTCACTCCATCACGCTGGAAGCATGGCTTCCTATGCGATCCGAGGAAAAAACTGATTAGTTTCTCCTTGGGACATGGGCAGGTAAGGTCGGAGAGACATGAAAAGGAAAGGAAATACTTTTCCTTACCTTTTCATGTCTCTCTGAGCATTCATGCAGCACGATCGCTGAATGCCCATTAGACACCAGGGATTTTATTTACATTATGCAAACGAACCAGGGGAGTGGCACCTTGGGCAAGGGTCGCTACCCAATGGGCAATTTATTTTAAGGCCATTTATGGCCCCCTTGGGGGCAGATTGGCCTATTTTAATTAGGCCGATCTGCCCCCAAGGGGGCAGAAAACACTAGACACCAGGGATAATTATTATATTTGTTTTCAGAAGGGGAGTGGCCACTTAGTCAAGGGTCGCTCCCATGGGGGCCAAATTTATTTTAGGCCGTTTCTGCCTCCCTTGGGGGCACATCAGCCTATTTCTATCAGGCCAATCTGCCCCCGGGGGGGCAGAAACCACTAGACACCAGGGATTTTTTAAGTTATATTTATATATTGATAAGTGGAGCCACCCCTAAGGCAAGGGTGGCTCCCCGGGAGGGCATAGTATTTTAGGCCATTTCTGCCCCCCTTGGGGGCAGATCGGCCTATTTCTATTATGCCCATCTGCCCCCAAGGGGGGTCAGAAACCACTTAGGCACCAGGGATTGTTGTGTGTGTGTGTATAGTTGGGGGTGGCAGCCCCTTGGGCAAGGGTCCATCTCAATGGGGACACATTACGGTTGCCCATTCCCCCCCCCCCCCCTTGATCAGCCTATTTTTATAATGGGGCAGAAAACCCACTAGACATCAGGGCAGATTTTTTTTTAAAAAGAGTGTGGGGTTATGGCCATACCCTCACCCCAAATAAATGGGGACAAAGTTGTTCTGCCCACCGGTGGGCAGATGTGGCAATTACCACCCAATCTACTCCCCGGGGGGCAGAAAGCCTAATATATGCCAGGGAATTAAAAAAAATAGAGGGGTTGGAGCTGCCAACCAGTATGGACATGGTTATGCCGCCAACCCCAACTGAAGGGGGTAACAGTCTTTCAGTCCCCCCTGCAAATTAAAGGATCTTATCCCAATGCCAAGCAAAAGGACATTTGATTATTTTGGGTCTTGATTTTACATTTTGGGCCAAGGGAGCATGGCTACCTCTCAATATCGACCGACTTGGAATTATGAACATCTGCACGTTTTGGACTTTGGGATGCTGCCACCTAGAAAAATCTACCAGACCTGCACACATCTGAAAACTAAACATCTGGGTGAGTCCAGGGTGGTATGCTTCACATGCACACCACGCCATTTTCTTATCCACAGTGCCCTGCAAACCCCCAATTTTGCTTGAAATCATGCATTTTCCATACACTTTTTGTGACGGAACCTTCCGGAATCTGCAGGAATCCACAAAATTCCTACCACCCAGCATAGTCAAATCTATACCGATAACAATTCTGCCCAACTTGTCAGTCTAAAAACTTTTTTTTTCAAACTGCCGCTTTCGACCAGCTTTTGTTCCCTCTCAATTTTGACATGTTTTTGGCCCTTCCCTGTCACAGACACTTCGCCCACCTAAACAAATGAGGTATCTTTTTTATTGGGAGACTGACGGGAATGTTGAGTGGTATGGAATTAGTGCTTGCTACATTTGAGGTTTGCTGAGGTTTCTGGAAAAGAAAGGGGATCCATGCAAGTCACACCTCCGTGGACTCCCTCAGGTGTCTAGTTTTTAGAAATGTCTGGGTTTGGTAGGTTTCCTCAGATGGCTGCTGAGCCCAGGACCAAAAACGCAGATGCCCCCTTACAAAAAGTAGTCGTTTTGTAATAGATAATTTTGATATGTCCATGTTGTGTTTTGGGGCATTTCCTATTGCGGACACTAGGCCTACCCACACAAGTGAGGTACCATTTTATCAGGAGGCTTGGGGAAATTCTGGGTGGAAGGAAATTTGGGGCTCATCTCAGATTCCAGAACTTTCCATCACTGAAATGTGCCAAATTTTGAGGTTTGCAAAGGATTCTGGGTAACAGAAGTTACCCCATACTGGGTTCCCCTAGGTGTCTAGTTTTCAAAACTGCACAGGTTTGGTAGGTTTTCCTAAGTGCCGGCTGAGCTAGAGACCAAAATCCACAGAAAGGCACTTTCCAAAAAACAATTCAGTTTTCAATGTAAAAATTTAATGTGTCCATGTTTCGCTTTTGGGCGTTTCCTGTCGCCGGCACTAGGCCAACCAACACAAGTGAGGTACCATTTTTATCGAGAGACTTGGGGGAATGCTGGGTGGAAGGATGTTTGTGGTTCCTCTCAGATTCCAGAAGTTTGTAGCACTTGAAATGTGAGGGAAAATTGTTTTTTAGACAGATTTTGAGGTTTGCAGAGGATTCTGGGTGCCAGAACCTGGTGAGAGCACCACAGGTCACCCCATTCTGAATTCCCCTTGGTGTCTAGTTTTAAAAAATGCACAGGTTTGCTAGGTTTCCCTAGGTGCCAGCTGAGCTAGAAGCCAAAATCCACATCTAGGCACTTTGCAAAAAACAGGTCAGTTTTCTTTGGGAAAATGTGACTTGTCCACATTGTGTTTTGGGGCATTTCCTGTTGCGGGCACTAGGCCTACCCACACAAGTGAGGGACAATTTTTATTGGGAGACTTGGGGGAATGCTGGATGGAAGGAAATTTGTGGCTCCTCTCAGATTCCAGAACTTTTCAGCACCAAAATCTGAGAGGAAAGGGTTTATTTGCCAAATTTTGAGGTTTGCAAAGGATTCTGAGTAACAGAACCTGTTGAGAGCCCCACAAGTCACCCCATCCTGGATTCCCCTCGGTGTCTAGTTTTAAAAAAATGCACAGGTTTGCTAGGTATCCATAGGTGCCGGCTGAGCTAGAGGCCAAAATCCACAGCTATGCACTTTCGAAAAAACACATCATATTTCAATGTAAAAATGTGATGTGCCCATGTTACGTTGCCTCTCGCGGGCACTAGGTTTACCCACACAAATGAGGTACCATTTTTATCAAAAGACTTAGGAAAACACGGAATAGAAGAACAAGTGTTATTTCCCCTTGTCTTTCTCTAAATTTTTTCCTTCCAAATGTAAGACAGTGTGTAAAAAAGAAGTCTATTTGAGAAATGCCCTGTAATTCCCATGCTAATATGGGGACCCCGGAATTCAGAGATGTGCAAATAACCACTGGCTCTTAACACCTTATCTTGTGTGCATTTTGGAAACTCAAGGGTTTCCTTGCTACCTATTTTTCACTCTTTATATTTCTCCGAATTACTTACATATACCCGGTATACAATGAAAACCCATTGAAAGGTACAGCTCATTCATTGGCGCTGGGTACCTAGTGTTTTTTATGAACCTACAAGCCCTATATATCCCCACAACCAGAAGAGTCCAGCAGATGTAATGGTATATTGCTTTTAAAAATCTGCCATAGCTGTAAAAAGTTATAGAAGAAAACGTGGACAGCAATGGCTTTTTTTTCACCTCAATTTCATTTTTGTTTTATTTTAGCTGTTACTTTCTGTAGGAAAACCTTGAAGGATCTACACAAATGATCCCTTGCTGAATGCAGAATTTTGTATACTTTTCAGAAATGTTTAGCTGTCCAGGATCCAGCATAGGTTTTGCACCCATTTCTGTCACTAATCGGAAGGAGGCTGAAAGCACAAAAATAGTAAAAATGGGTATGTCCCAGTAAAATGCCAAAATTATGCTGACAAATGTGGTTTTCTGATGCACCTCTGCCTGTTCTTGAAAGGGGAAAAACACATGCTTGCTTCTGCAGCACTTTTAGTCCCATTGTTTTGAAAAAAATGACATTTTAGCTGTATTTTTGCTAATTTCTTGGTCTCCTCCAGGGGAACCCACAAACTCAGGGTACCTTTAGAATCCCTAGGGTGTTGGATAAAAGGATGCAAATGTATCATGGATAGCTTATGTGGACAAAACGTTATGAGGACTTAAGCGTGAACTACCACAAATAGCCCAAAAAAAGGCTTGCCACCTGAAGGGGAAAAGGCCTGGCAACTAAGTGGTTAAACTCTTTTTTTAGAATTATGGAAAAGAAGAGTAAATCACTGGTCCAGCATGAGCGACAGCAAGACAACACCTATATTGATAAAGTTCCCCTTAGGGTAAGAGACAATGCTGTTGTTGCTGATGAGGGCAAGAACCGACTTGCAGGGCTTTAGAATGTCCCCATAATGAATAGTTATGAGGTGTTGACAACAGTATCACTCCACGGTCCAGCAGTGTTTCAAGCCTAGTACCCACTAAGCCTGAGAGTCTAAAAGATTCTAGGTAGAGTATTGAAGCCAAACAATTGTCAGGTTGTACTCAAACTAAAGATAACACCTCAGTGACAGAACTTTGTTTAGACCTCATATCTGAGATCATGCAAAAACGTGAGATCTCAAAGCAAAATCAAAAAGAGATCCAAGGTGTGTGCCAGGCACTGGGGGCAAACCTAGTGGAACGTACAAAACTCATAGAAGAGGGGCAAAACTCTTAGAAGAGAGGATGGGCCAGGCAAGTCAAGTGGTGTCTAGAAATGCACAGGAGCTTGACAACTTTCAGCAGCAAAATAGACAATTAGGAGATCTAGTCCAGAGGAATAATCTGAGAATACCAAACATCCCAGTGGGGGTGGAAGCATCAGATCTAAAGATATTTATTATTAAAATCTTAAGGGAAAGTTTTCGAAGGATAAGTTAGACATTCATCCTGAAGCAGAAATTCAAAGGATTCACAGAGACCCCTTTAGGCATAATCCAAACCATATGTCACCAACAAAGATATTGGTGAACTTCCAGATTTATTTGCTAAAGGATCAAATCCTCTTGCTGCCTTAAGACAAAATCAGTAGCACATGATAATGTTTCTTTCAGATTAGGTTAGTGTTAGACATGCCTGACTTAGGGCGGTCTGGCCCCAGACCTTTTGCCTTCCTCCTCCATTTTTTGCTGATCTCGTTTTTAAAAGGCCTTAGAACTCTCTGCACTTTACCACTGCTAACCTGTGCTAAAGTATGTGTGCTCACTCCTTTAAACATGGTAACATTGGCTTGCACTCAAATGGCATAGTTAATTTAAGTGTAAGTCCTTGGTAAAGTGTCATTACGTGTACTAAGGGCCAGTAAGTGAAATGCTACTAGTGGGCCATCCAAAACATCAAGGTGATGGATGGAATGCTTTTCTTAATCTCAGTCACTGGCAATCACTTGGGGTTGCATCACAAACCATTTTTTTCTCCCATCATGCTACCTCAGTTTGGTCCCAGCCATTTACAAATCATTCTCGACCCTGCTCCTCACGGAAACAGCCTAGCCCGAACTGCCAGGCCAGGTCCTCCCAGAACCGGAACACAAGCAACCTAACACCGTTTTTCCCTAGTTAGGGCTCTTCAGTCTGGCATGGCTTGGTTCCAGTGGCACAGTGAGCCCTGGGCATACCCGGCACACTAAGGGTGTCAGATACAAAAACAACAAAGTGATGGCTGGGATGCTTGAATTTATTCCGCCACTGGCAATTGTCTGGGCCACATCACAATCCTTTTTTCACCCACCATGCCACCTCACTTTTGAACCAGCCATGTGCAAATCAGTCTCCACCCTGCTCCTCATGGAAACACTCCATCCTGAACTGGCATGGCAGGTTCTCCCTGAACCAGAACACAAGCAACCTAGAATCTGTTTTGCTGTAGTTAGGGCCTTCAACACTGATTGTGCCACCCACTTAAGTAGTGTTTCAAACATGTCTCAGGTCCCCCATTGCAGCCTGCGTGGGCAGTTTAAACTGCCATTCGACCTGGCAATATTACCCTTTTGCCAGGCCTAACCCTTCCTTTTTAATAGATATAACTCACCCCTATTGTAGGTCTTAAACAGCCTATGGAGCAAGGAGCAGTGCATTAAAAAAAGTTGGACGTGTACTTTTAGCTTTTACACGTCCTTGTAGTGAAAAACTATTACATTCATTTTTCACTAATCCAAGGCCTACCTCTTCCATGGGATAACACTAAATTAACTTACTGCATTTAATAAGTGATAATCTTTCAAAGGGGAGCAGGTAGGAATGTAGAGTCTGGGTGCCTAAGAATTGTAATTCAAAGCCCTCTTTAATGGTAAATTCATATTTATGTCACAGTTCTGAAAATGCCACTATTAAAAAGTAGGCATTTGCTTGTTACAACCATTTTATGTATGCTTTCTGTAGTCTGTGTCACTCGCCGAGTTGTAGCTGGCAGTTCATCTTCGTGCATTGCTCCAAGACAGTGAAACAAAGCACCATTGGTTTTGGCAGGATGGGCCATCTCTGAGATGATGAGTGGAAGAAGCTGTCACTTACCACACTTGCATAACACAAAGGCTCTTTTTGAGCACACTCACAAAGGATTCAGCACTAGCATTTTTTGACCCCAGACTCTTTGGGGCCTGAGCAGACAGGCAGGAAATTCCAAACACCTCTAGGGGTAGAAAGCTCTAGAACCTTTCAGACGTAACTCTTCAGTACACATCTAGACCTGTGGAAGACTCAGAAGCAGAAGGATAGCTGTGCTACTTTGCTGCAAAAAGGGCTGACATTCTGCTGTCCTGTTGTGCTGCCCTCCTGCCTGAGTGAGGGCTGGACCTGCAATTTGAACCCAGGACCACCAGAGTGACTCCAAGGGCCTCCTGTTCAGAGCCTCAGGGACAGAACAGGCTCCAAAAACCTTGTACCCAGCATTACTACTCTGCCAGCTGTGATTCCTGCCCACCCAAATTATGTCACCCCAGTCATGGATCCTTGGAAGGTGGCCTGAAAGTGCTCCGCCAGCCTAGCAGAACCGACGCAGCACAACATATCACCTGCCAAAATTCCACATTGGAATTGAAGCATGGACCATCACCCACAGAAACTCTGCATCAGAACTGCTGCGCCACTCATTCTTAAAGCAGGACTTCATATCACAGCCTGTAGCCTCCTCAAAACTGCAGTACAACACATCCATAGTGTAGGCCTTAATATCACAAACCCCTCATTGATGGCATCACCGCTGACAAGCCTTGTAACTTCTTTGGAACAAACAGGTGTGTGGCCCATTTTCAATGCAGGCCTTTGCATCGCAAATCCCTCATCGACAACACCCTCAATAAGGATGCAGCACCTTGCATCAAAGCCTCACAGCTTCACTTAAATATTTAAAATTGTATTTCTCCTGGACTACTGATTGGGATTTTGTCATTTTGTTGGCAATTAATTTTGTGAATTTTACTCTATTGTTTCCAAATTAGTGTGGATTTTTTCTTATAATGTGTTTTTACTTCATTACTGTTTGAAGTGATACATAAATACTTTATAAATTGCCTCTACATTATGCCTGACTGTGTTTGTGCCAAGGTACCAGAGAGTTGAGCACAGGTTAATTTGGGTGTCTGCTTGTGTTTTAGAGAGTTTGTGGTTCCTGCTCGAGTAGGGTTTTACCCCACCTCAACCTGTAACCCAATTTGCAACAGTCAGGTGTAGGCAGAATCACAGCGTAATGGCAATGGGATTTAGGAGAGAAAATGGGTGAGCCTAGAGAATTGTGGGCTAGCGTTTAGTTCAAGATACCTCCTATGTTGGAAGTGATGTGGAGAAATGAAATGTATAAACTTAGGAAGGAAGAGGCAGAGGAATTGATTAAATAAATCAGATCAACCTCATAATTCTGTAAGCTAGGGAAACATAAAATGGAGTTGGGAGGTGAACAGCTTTTGGCTAAGCATTAATGTTTAAGTCTTGCTTTCCCTTTTCTTTTTTTCTTTTTTCCTTGCAGAATTAGTGTAAATTAATAGGGCCACTGTAAGTATTTTAGATTAGCTTTGCATATATATATATATATATATATATTGGAATTACCCCTGGGTAAGCCCTTAAGGCGAGAGGATAGACCCATATATAGTTGAAAGGGTTCCTCTGGTTGGTTGCACAAGGGTGGGGAACATATGGGGGAAAAAACAAAAAAAATCCTCAGATCACATAGTTGACTCCCGGAGTATCTGAATGTATTTAGGGGGCAATGTCTAAGTTGAACCAGGTATAGAGCTGATGAGACATGCAAAGGGAAGAAGCACTCTTTGGTAGTAGTGTGAACCTCAGTAGTGATAATTACATGGAATGTTAATGGTGTACATGCTAGGAAAAAGCAGATTGATTCTGGAATTCTTAAGGTGCATAAAAAGCTTGGATTCTTGTACTTTAGGAAACATACTTATAAAAGCCGGATTGTAAATTGTGTTTTAAAACCTTCACTTAGGAGCAGGACATTATCAGTTCAGAGCAGAAGGGCAATACAAAAAGGGTGGATTTAATTATCAATAGGTACTCCAGGATTATATTAGTTAAGCATAAAACTGATAGTTCGAGGAGATGGATAATTGTTATTCTAGGTATCAGCCCCTTTATATGGAGCTGTGAAGGATATCACAACCCTGATTGTGATGATCAACTATATTTCAATATGATAGAATGAGATTTGATAGAATCCTCTCTCCATGATTAGTTGGAGGTGATTTCAACATTATTTTGGATAAGGGGATCAATAGAAGGTTGAAATGGAATTAGCCAAGTATGTAAAAATGGAAATCAATTTGAAAACTATGATGGCAGATAAAGGATTAGTTGATATTTGGTATAAGAGAGAGACTACACATATCGCAAAAAGTATGGGCATCATTTCCAAATTGATTACTTTCTCCTAGATAAATCTGTAACTCAGTTAGTGCAGTCAGTAACTCGCTTCCCAGCAACAATTTTGAATCAGTCTACTATCTCATTAATTTTAAATGTACCTGTGGATCGGATTCAAATTAGGTGGACGTCAGACAGGGTTATCTTTCTTGTCAGGTGTGTCATTGAGGACTTAGGTGGAATAATAAGGGATTTATTTTACAATAGTGTGGGCACTGCCAGCTGTGCCATGGTCTGGGATACCTCTAAGGCATATATAAGGTGATGCACATTATAGAGATATTGAGAATCACAAAGTTAAAGATTAAGAGAATGACCTCTCCGTGAGAATCAGCTGGAAGGAAAGAGAAATACAGGCAGAAGCGATGTGATGTCCTCAGGTGAATTCCACTTTGAGGTGGTAGCTAGAATATCAACAGAATGAGTTTAAGATAGTTCTAGAGAAAAAGTTCCACAATAAGACTAGAAGGTTGCAGCACTTTGAGTATTTGTAGAACAACGGTGCCTTGCTAGCCTGTGAGACGAAAGTAGATCTATCTGAAAAACACATTGATTTGCTAGTTTGGTCAGGTTCAGAAAGATTCCTGAATACAATGGAGTTAATGAAAGCTGAAATGTTAGGTAATAATGCAGTCTATAGAGACAATATTTACTTAGACCCACCTAATATAAAAAACTTGCTAATGGGTAAAAAACTGCAGACCCTTTTAGATCAACAAACTGCTACTCCTCAAATGGAAAAAAACAGGAAGAAATTAGAAGTCATGTCAAGGGGTTAAAAATGGTAAAGTGGCAGGTCCTGATGGAATACCTGCAGAGCTTTATAAGCAGAAAATCAGTGATCTGACTCTTCTGTTGAAGCGCCTATTTAATACAATACATTGGAATACTAAAGAGTTCTCCCCTTTTTGGAATAAAGCCAAACCACGACTATAAACTTTTCAAAGGAATCTTAGCTAACAGGTTGTCGAACATTATACAAACAATTGCCCATCCTGATAAGAATGGCTTCATCCCTGGTAGGCACGAGGGCTATACATATAACTGAGACTTTTAGCGTCCCCAAGAATTGCAATTGCAGATCGTGCAAAGGCATTTAATAGGGTAAATTGAGTGTATTTATGCAAAGTATCAACAAATTTGGGTTTTTATAACAATGCTTTAAAACAATACAAGCCCTCATATAAAGGTCCCATTACGAGGATACTGAATAATAGAGGTACTAGTCAGGGTGCTCTCTTTCACCAATCCATTTTGATATCTATATTGAGCCCTTTGCCCAAATGATTCAGCTCGATCAGTGCATGCTCCCGTTTGAAGCTATTGGCCTATCAGTTAAGATTTCATTATATGCATATGCCATAATTCTGTATGATATAAATCTAACCAAGAATATTTCATTCCAAGACTAGAACAACATACTGGGTAGTACAAGAACATTTCTGGGTACTCAAAAAATAGGGAGAAAACCAAAGTTATGACATGGGCAAGCAGAAATTAAATTTTGTACATCATGTTAAAAAGCAAATTAGATATATAGGAATTTTGATAACTCTGAACTAAGACTATCTGCATGGGATAAAAACCTGACTAAAGCTTTAAAAGACATAGAGGATCTGCTGAGGAAATGGGAGAATCTGCCATTAAGCATCTACTGGAGGATGAATATTAAGTTGATGATTCTCCCTAAATTTACATTTATGTTTAACACCATACTTTTGACATTTCTGAAAATAAAGATTAAGAGATTGCTTGGGAGGGTAAACAGTTTTATCGGGTCATCCAAAGGTGTAAGGATATCCTGGAAAGAAAACATTAGAATTAAGCTAAAACAAGAGGGCTTAGTTCTTCCTGATTGTACAGCAATACTACTATGCATTCCAGTGTAAGAATTTCTGTTTTTTTTTCCAGGAAACCTGATCAATCTTAAATTGGCAAATGGACCTGAAATGGCTTAAATTGGTGAGGCTGATGGTTCTCCTCACAGCTCCTAAATTATTGGTTTATTGTAGGAAATTCTTTGGACTGAGCTATTCTCTTTGGAATGAGAAATTCAGTACCTGGGGAGATTTGAGAAATGAAATAGCTCTCATTACCTGACAGGCATTTTCAGATCTTTCCAATAGGGGAGTCTTGAAATTTAAGTGCCTCCTTCTTTGTTCATGGTGGTCATCTCAAAGTCTTTCAGAGATTAATTATTGGGAACATGAGGATCTATTAAAGGATAATAATCAATTTGTGAAAGAAGTCTCTACATCGTCCTGGGATATCGTCAGAGCAGAGTGTAAGAAGCCTTCAGATCTACATTGATGGGAAAATACCTTGCTGGAGTTCATAAAAAAAGAATTATGGCAAGTATCTTTGAGTTACTTTATTCAACAGTAGCACCTGCATCATTAAAAAATGACAATTTCTTTACCCTCCATAGAGCTCACTGGATGTCTCAGCTGATGGCAAAATTAATGCAAGAGGCCTCACACTGTAAGAGATGCAAATGGCCAGGAGCCGATGACAATCATATGTTTGTTGACTGTCCTGCTCTCTTATCCTTTTGGGTAGAAGTAAGCAATATCTTAAAGGACATCCTGAGACTTGAAGTCAAGGTAAGCTACAGCTTAATTCTATGTGGGTTGAATTTGGCATGTGATAAACTGAAGAAGGGTCAAGGGAATCTGATCTCCTTCCTGATCTTGTTGTCAAGAAGGGAAATTTGTAGAAAATTGATGTTATCTAATACTTAGCTGGAGCCAAACTGGGTTAAGGTGGTGTGCAATGTCAGACAACTAGATTTGGAGATTTTTAGGTTAATTCTGTTGAGAGAGTGTGGAATCCCTTTATAGCCTGCCAGTTGAACCATAAATGTCCAATGATTACATCGTGGGTCTGCTGAGATGAAGCTTGATGCCTTTCAAGTAAAAGAGCATGAACAATTCAGCAAGCACATATAGTCAGTTCTGCAGGAGAGAGACAACATTGCCAACATTTGGAATTGGTTATAACCTGATGGCGGAATGAGAACAAGAAAAGAGAAAAAGGATTAGTGAAATGTAATAAAAGTGAAAAAAATGGAATGGAAAATCAGTACCTAATCCAGAAACAAAACTCCTCTAAACAATCAAGTTGCAAACAGAAGTTACAAAGATGGTGATAAATATAGTAATCTTCAAATCAAGTAGAGGTTTGTTAAATCATAAGTTAAGTCATAAGTTATGTCATGTTACTGGATGAACGTCAATTATAATAAGTGATAAACAACTTTTAATTCAATGATTCTCACTGTCTCACATGTTAGGATTGGTTCCTGGGAAAGATTTTTTCTTAAAATAACTAGCAGAGTTGAAATCCACTAATACACATAGTAGAGATAGGGCTGCTGAAATTATGTGATTCTGCAGCTGTGATGTTTTCTGCAAAATCATGTTTTCAGCGTATTTGTCACAAAATCTAAAGATTCCACCATTTGCTGAAAAATTTTGATACTTTAACAAAAATTGCTTCAAACTCAAATTAATCAAACCTTATTTTAAAAAGTAGTTCCTCACATGCACACTTTTAAGAAAGGCTAAGTGATGATCTTTCTGTTGCAGATGCCTGTATTCAAGTGTTAAACTGGTACTGTTGAAATGCACCTATCTTAGCTAATGATAATGAGGGGTGTGATGAAGTCTAAGATGTCTCTGGCAAAATTGGTGCTGGGTCCCGGTGGTCTACATACGAGGGTTTGATCCAGAGAGAAGAACAAAAGCAACAGAACAAAACATGATATACACACATAACAACACAATTAAAACATACGTAGGAATATTACACCAAAAATAGTTTAGAAACCTGTCATCTCAATGAGCCCCGCAATTTTGAAGATTGTTAGAGGTCACTGTATCTCTCAATACCAGACATAGGCAGCCTGGTGAAGATTCAGGCCCAGCAGACCCATATGTTCTGCTAAGACTGAGCCCTGTGTCCCCACATCACCCCAACTCAACAGGCTTCTCGAGAAATTGATCTATTCAAATACAATTGAAAAGTGGTTACTCAGATTGCTGAGTAGGCTCCTTTTTTAACTAACATGTTGTTTTTTCTCGATTTCTTCATTGATCTCTTGACCTTATTGAGCATAGCCATCTTTCACCAAGTAAGCTGGCTAACTAGCCAGATCCTAGGACCTTTGTGTTCCACCATGAGCCTGGCGACCTCTTGGTGCTCTTAGCATGTTGCTTTTGTTTGTGTTGCGGCTTCAAGGAGGTCTTTGTGCCTCCACCATATTTTTGTATACATGGACAAGGTGTGTGACACTATCCCCTGGTCTTTGAGGTACCCTCTGACACTGCTAAAACGAAATGCTTTGCATTGAGTTATGTAGGAGTTCATTAACAATTAGGTTTCCAACCAGTTTTTAAATATGTAGGACATAGAGGGTATCTCATTTTTTAGAAGATGATTACATTTTCACCACTCTCCGTATGCAAAGAGATTTGTGAACATTACCCTGTTTGCAAACCTCGACATACAATACTACTTGCATTAGTACTATATCTTTTTTATACCAAGTACATTTCCAGATGTGTACACAACAGAGTTTCGCAAACATTAGAAGCGAGCATGACCAACAAATTCAGCTACTTTATTTATCCAGTATATTTAGCCATTGTATAATTTTATTCTACTTATTCATTTGCCCTGATCGTGTCTACAATTCCACTGGAGAATGCCGTTCTCTTAGAAAAGTTCCTACCGTATTGTATCATTACTAAGTGTTTGTACTGTAATTATTTTTAGATACATGAGAAATTATGAAAAGTGATGTGAATAGCATTGTGAACCCAAAACCTTGAGCGTTGGGTGATACTGACTTGTTGTTTCGATTACTGTATTGTACTCTACCTAGACTATGCACTGACCTCTTGGACTGCTTGTCCACGTCTATGGAAAATTTGAAGGGTGGGTAAGTGGTCCCCACTTTATGTTGAGGAGTGAGTACACTGAATGCTGACTGCAAACGATGCTGAGCTTTCTCTCATTTAGAGATTTCAGTGCGCCTGTAATTATCCACTTCCGGAACCCGATCTGAACATTACTCAGTTCAATATATAGAGAAGCAAGAAGCTATTGCATTACTTCCATTAACATTTCTTTGAGATTTGTTTTTATTGTTTTGCATCATCTAGTTTTTAAGTAGTCTGAGTTTATTCCAGGAACATATTTTCAAATTATTTTTCAGATATTGACGCCTATTTTTTGTTATGTTACAGTTCCCAACAAAGACCACAGCTGTTTCTCAAGAGGTTTCTTAGCATTGCCAGAAGCCGACAACACAGCACAAGCAGATATATGAATATATCATGCACATTAAATGAGCACAGAACTGCAGTGTTGGAAGTATAAATATTTTCTTAACTTTCCTAAGTGGTATTCCTTGCAAAAAGAAGTGTATTCCAAACTGTGGTTGCATGCACCGGGAAGACTTTATTCCCTTTCCTTTTCTAAAACGTAGGCACTTTCACAATTTCATGATATTCATATTGCAATGACCTTGTTGGGATATAGCATTCTGTTCTGCAGTAGAGAAGCACTGGGGCTTTCTTGCCTGAGCCTGTGCACATTGCAATACAAATAAAATCAAATCATGTGTCTGAGTGCCAACCAGTGAAAGGAACATGGTTACAGGTAAAAACAGGTACATCTGTCTAATCATGTCAATGACTGGACAACTGCATTTTACAGTCTTTGTTGACAGTTTAGCAGATATTTGGATACTCCAGGTAGGCTCCGCTTGAGTGGAGTAGTCCAATCTCGAGAGCTCCAGATACATTACTGCCATTTCTCTGTTGGTAGGTCAGAGGTCAAGAGTTCTCCTTTATCTTCCTTAAAAGAAAGAAAAGTATATTTGCTTCATTCATACCTTGTAGGCTTAAACACAGATGTGCGTTGATAAAGAACTCAAGATTCTTCACTTGTTTCACTTTATTGGGACACTCACCCAAAACAGATTATTTCAGCCATTCAGTTTCTAACTCGTACATCTTTTTGTGCACAGCTTGGAGTCAGTTGATAAATATTAAAAATATAGCTCGCATTACATCACCTGGAGGGAGAAGGAAAGTGAAAATGAGATCATCTATGTACTTCCCTGTACGATTAAATACACCCATTGGCGTACTAATAGTTTAATACCAAGTTGCTACACTTGGCCAATATTTTAACTGCATGGTCGATAGTGTTGAATGACACTGAGAGATATACTAGGATTTAGACTCAAATACCTCTATTGTTCTGCCCAAATTGTGAATGAAAATCGTTCATAACAACGTCTTCTAATAACTTGCCAGCATAGGGCAAATTAGGCACATTTGTTTCTGAAATGTTTTGTTGGTTCACCCTGCGTATTTTTCAATAAAGGAACAACCACAGCCTTTTAAGTTGTGTGGTACCACCTCTTTCCCTAGGGGGCCATTAATCACTTTTTTAAGTTGTTAAACTTTTGAGTTTATGCAGGGTCATTCCCAGTCTTTTTGCCTCCTGCCTCCTATGTTTTCTGACCTTTGCTGTTGGCTTTTGAACTCTGAGCACTTTACAACTGCTAACCAGTGCTAAAGTGCATATGCTCTCTTTGTAAATTGTATGGTTGATTGGTTTAGCCATGATTGGCATATTTGATTTACTAGTAAGTCCCAAGTAAAGTACACTAGAGATGCCCAGGGTCTGTAAATCAAATGCTACTAGTGGGCCAGCAGCACTGGTTGTGCCACCCACATTAGTAGCTCTGTAATCATATCTCAGACCTGCCATTGCAGTGTCTGTGTGTTTAGTTTTAACTGTAAATTCGACTTGGCACGTGTACCCACTTGCCAGGCTTAAACATTCCCTTTCTTATATGTAAGGCACTCCTGAGGTAGGCCCTAGGTAGCCCCAAGGGCAGGGTGCAGTGTATGGTTAAGGGAGGACATATAGTAATGTGTTTTATATGTCCTAACAGTGAAATACTGCTAAATTTGTGTTTCACTGCAAGCCCTGTCCCTCTCATAGGTTAACATGGGTGCTACCTTTAAATCTGATTAAAGTGTAGATTCCCTTTGGGAGCAGATGGACATGTGGAGTTTGGGGTCTCTGAGCTCACAATTTAAAAATACATCTTTTAGTGAAGTTGATTTTAAGATTGTGTGTTGAAAAATGCCACTTTTCGAAAGTGAGCATTTTCTTGCTTATACCATTTCTGTGACTGCCTGTTTGTGGATTCCCTGTCTGGGTCAGTTTGACAGTTGGGCTGGTTGCACCTCACAATAGACAGTGACACAAAGGGAGCTGGGGTGTAGTCTGCATTTCCTGATGAGCCATTGGTGCTAGGAGGGAGGGGAAGAGTGGTCACTCATACCTGAAAGGGCTGTGCCTGCCCTCACACAATGCAGTCTCCAACCCCCTGGTGGGTGTCTGGGGCCTGGCCTGGGCAAGGAAGGATTTCACATTCAAGAGAGACTTTGGCCCGTATTTATACTTTTTTAGAGCCGCATTTGCGCTGCTTTTTCAAGCAAAAGCGGCGCAAACTTTCAAAATACTATTATATTTTGTAAGTTTGCACCGCTTTTGCATCAAAAAATGACGCACGTGCGCGCTAAAAAAGTATAAATATGGGCCTTTGCTTTGAAATAGGCCACCTTCAAAGGAGAAATTGGGAATAAGAAGGGCACCCAAAACCACAGACTTTAGAACACTTCTGGAAACCAAGAGGATCCTCTGCCTGGAGAAGAGCTGAAGAGCTGAGGATGAAGAGCTGCCCTGCCTGTGACTGTACCTTGTGGAGCTATCCTGCAGTTGCTGCTTCTGCCAGAGTAAGAGGGCAAAGAATGGAGTTTGTGTGCCTTCCTTCTTGGGAAGATCTCCAAGGGCTTGATTTAGAGCTTGCCTCCTGTTGTTTGAAGTCTCAGGGACAGCAAAGACTTCTCTCTGCCAGCACCTGGAGTCTCTGGAGAGACTCCTACTCTGCCAAGTGGTGCCCATGCAGTTCCTGGGACCCTGAAAGGAGAAGCTGGCAGCCTAAGAGGAAGAAATCTACGCACAGAACACCGTGCAGGGAAAAGATCGACGCGACTCCGATCTGCGGCTGAAAAATCAACGCACCGCCGGCTTCGCCACTGAAAATCGACGCTCGCCAGCAATGCAACCAAAGAATCCCGATGAACGGAACTGAAGAAATGACACACAGCATCGTTGATGGAGGCTGGTGAGATCGCAACCTGCGTTGCGTGGTTTTCAGATTATCGTGCGGCTGGTTTTCCGACACAAGCACCGCTGGGCTTGTAAAAACAACGCAAGGCCTGCCCGGACCCGAGAGTGCTGACCGGATCGATGCATTACTCTCCTGAGGAAAGAAGAAACAACATGCCCCAACCCGACAAAAGGAGAAACAACGCGAGGTCTCGCTCGTGAGTGAAATCAATGCACCGCAAGCCCTTTTTGACTCACACTCGCCCGTGCGGGGTTATTTTTGTCACACCCAAGGTATATTTTCACGCTAACAGTGTTAGTGTGTGTTTAAAACTACATGAAGACTCTTTTTGCTCGATAACTTGACTTTTGTATTGTGGATTTTTGTCGTTTTGGTCTTGTTTTGTTTAGATAAACATTTTCTATTTTTCTAAACCTGTGTTGTGTAATTTTGTGGAGTTTTCATTAAGTTACTGTGTGTGTTGGTACAAATACTTTACACCTAGCACTCTGAAGTTAAGCCTACTGCTCGTGCCAAGCTACCAAAGGGGCAGGCAGGGGTTAGCTGAGGGCGATTCTCTTTTACCCTGACTAGAGTGAGGGTCCTTGCTTAGACAGAGGGGTAACCTGACTGCCAACCAAAGACCCCATTTGTAACAAAACTGAAATCTATTCTCTAAGCAGTTAGACAGCACATAACATAAACTTTACCTATCAAAGCAGGCTGAATGTGATATGGGTGGGTAGTGATATGTTGGCAAGAGCCTACTCTCCTTCACCAGGCTGTTGCTGTTTATAATGATAAATATGTTAATGTTTCACTTAAGCCCTCTTGCATTGTAGTAATAGTCTCCGGCCCATGAATTCCATTCCAAATAGTTATCAGTTTTTGAGACGAAAATCGTTATAATTGTTTCACAGAGCACATGTTGACTTTCTTATCAAAGCATTATACAGGCGAAGAAATGTCAGGTAAGCAAAAATGTTTTATCTGTTCACATTTCATACATTATTTTCTGTCCACAGATCGTTTCAACAGTTCAGCTTTTGCTACTGATGCTGGAACCCCTTATTTTACGTAAACAGAGGTCACAACCCCGCCACCCACTACACTGTTTACTTTTACTTTGGAGCATACATCTTGACCATCACTAAATCGCAACTTTAGTTTAGAATGGAAATTACAAGTACCTTGATATGATCACCTCACTACCACATTGTCTTATCATTGGTTTTGTCAATGCCTTCACAGCTACAATTTCCATGGTGCTAGCAATAAATCTAATTCAAACCCTATTGTTAATTCTTACCTTTATCCTTTATGTAACCCTTACCAAGGCCCAGACTCTTGCACTTAAAATTAACTTGCAACATACCGTTGCACTTACCCCACGTCATACACTTATTTTGACCCTCTCCAAACCCTAATATTAATCCTTACCATTGCCTAACCCTTGCTGTTATTCTTACCCTTGCACTTACCTTAACAATAACCTTTGCATTAATTTTACCCTTACCCTAACCTTAATCCCAACTCTTTCCTCTTCTCTTACCTTTACAATATCTGTTGCCAGTGGTTGACAATGCAAAGCCTGGCTTGGCAATACACAACAAAACAAAGCAGGTAAGGTAAAGGTATGCCAAATAATCAGATGAGATGAAGGAAGGAGCACCCTTTTCACAATTGATACCTGCTTGGATAATAATAACAAATGATGATTAATTCAAACCATATATATATCAATTGCGGAAATGAATAATAGGGAATAACAAAAGCAAATCTTTACAAACTTTGAGCACGTTTGTGGCAATGGCACTGCTTATGGTTGTCACGAATTTATATTAAAATGAAGATATGAGATTTTTCATTGTAGGTTTCGTCACGTTCACAAATACACTTATCAGCCCATTAGCAGTGGAATTAAATCAAAAAGAGATTGTGTATGATTGTCTTGGTTTTATGCCCTTTTAATGGGCTTTGTTTGTCAAGACCTTTATCCCTTGCCCAAAGCACTAAATTGTACCTGTTTTTAGCAGACAGATAAGACGTCAGATCGGTTGCGCATCCAAAACTATTTTCCATTTCAAATGTAGTCAAGGTGTTGTTAAAGAAAAAATCTATTGGCTAGTGGTGGTGGATGATTGCGGTGGCAAGCTTCCTATGAGATTTCTCATCATGTACGCTCACCCTGAGACCCGTCCTATGTGCCATATTTATATTTTGTTCATGCAACACAGCACAGAAAGACACCTTGCTGTGCTGTGCAGCGCTGAGTGAAAGAGAAAGAACAGGAATGTACCATATCTTTCAAGAAATGGCTCATTCCTGCTCTTTCCTTGCGCTGTCCTACTTTTGGCTCTCTGGTGCCAATGCAGGCACTCTTGCAAGCTGTATTGTTTCTGTACAGGAAGGGACACCTTGCTGCACAAAAACAATAATTTGTGAGTTTTTCCTCTTTCTATGTGTGGAGATGAATTCAGTACATGTAAAGATAGGAAACAACATCGAAGAAATAAAGATATTTCTCTTCGTTATGCCTCCCCTGGGAAGGTATTACATTTTGACACATTTCTAGGTTTACCACTCATGGTAAATCTGGGAATGCGCCATAATCTATGTGTGGAGTCAAGGGAGAAATGCAAGCCAGTGACTTGCGATGCCTTGTGTTAGGCCAGACCTAGCAAGCACCTTGGGGGCCATAGCACTCAGGTGGCCTTGCATAGCTTGGTAAATTTCATCTAGATTTTGCATCTCCCTTGATTTACCTTGCCTGGCATAAGGGCGATGCAAAACTTTGATATATATGCCCCTGTATTAGGAGGGAAGGAAAGTAACATCCCTTAACAACTGCAGAAGAAGACAGTAACTGCTGTTAACACACTGAGCAGATCACAATAATGTTTAAATGCCCTATTGAGTTGTAAATTAAAATAGAAGCAACTTAAAATAAACTCTCTGCATACTTTAATCTAGTACATATGACTACAAACAGTTTTCACTGCAGCAGTTTGTGCCCTAGTTCCATGTGATAATCATCTCATCGTTTATATCACGCATGCTCTACCAACTAAGCGTCAGGCCAGTACTTTACAGTGTGTGAACATACTTTTAAAAATGTGTGGAAGCCTTGGGAGAAGCGATGGATTAGACATCCTTCCAGTCCCGGAATTCACTGTGGCTCATAAACTATTTCGACAGACTTAAGGGTGGCTGTAAGATCAGAACCTTTTCATTATACCGTAGATCATGTTTGTATTCCATCGTACTTGTTACGCGGGGAAAACGCAGACAGCAAATACTTTTAGCAATAGTTTATTATTTACTCTGCTGCTGAACAGAAACCGAAAATCAATTTCAGGCACATATTCAAAGTGCTCGGGTGAACATACATTTTTGACACAAGTGCACTAAGTAATCTTCTGTCAAAGTCAGAAGAGAATAAATAGGCTGAAAAGAGACATTTGACAGAAGACTTTAAAAGAGAGCACATCACAGGGAGAAAACTCCCCGGATACAGAAGAACAGGCAGAGATGAAAAACAGGCTCACGTGCAGGCAAGGTTGTCAACATTTGCGAATCAATTATGTTGCTTAATCCGATAAATATATGTGATGCTCAAAGGGCAGATGACTGTACCATGTTGGAGCGAAACATTGTGTGGCAATTCAGGCTAAAAATGTCACTTGTATATAATACACATCAGTTAAAAAATGAAATATTTAAAACTGAATGTGTCACCCTGAAGCTCAGCGAAATAGTGCATGGTTGTTGAGGGCGCTGTGACCAGATATATATTGCTTTAGACACATTCAAATATATTTATATTTTACACTGAGACAGTCTTTCTTGTCTTTTACCCTTGCCACTGTCATTCAACTGCACCTCATTTTCAACAGCCACAGTGACCCTCATTCAAGCATAAGAGCACATTATCACCTTAAGTTCGATTTCAAGTAGAGTGCTAATTTACCACATTTTCCTGCACAAAATGTATAGCAGGGCACAGCTGCCAGATGTGTGCAGGCAAAAAATTAATAGCCTGAGTTTTAGAGCTCAAATGGTGGAAATGTGTGGTATTTTCACACTGTTCCCCCATTGTGAGCTGCAGAATGCGTACCCCTGTAGGCCTTAGGTGTGGCCAGACTCACACCTGCTCATCGCCAGGATTCCTGGATGGGTGATAGTGTGTTCTACAAACCTGTATAGCATAGTAACAGAGCTTGAAATGGGACAACAAGGCCACATCTGCTAAATACCAGAACCTTCGGGTGTGGTACTAATGGACCAATTAAAGAGGCGCTCGTATGAAGCCAAATCAAGTGAGCAAAATTGAAGGAGGGCATTTGTAAATAAATGTTTGTGAATGCTCAAAAAGTTACAAATCTGTGGCTGTTTACACCATTTCATTGCCAAGAGCCTGGAAACACCTTTGTCTCTACTCATCTCGATCTTACATTTCACATGAAACTGCACAAAAAAACAAGATTATTGACAGTCAAACGTGATATCTGCACGTGTTTTGAGAATCAGTCTAGATTATATGTATGCCACTACCACTTTTTCTGCATGTAGGTTAAACTTAAGCGCCGAAGATTTTTTGTCTGTATTGCCTGTTGCATTTACTGCCATAATCTCAGAGATTTGAAGCATTGTATAAAATACAACTCAGCATTACTGATGGTCCTAACCTCCGGATGATTTATAGTAAGGGTCTGCCCGTAGTGATGGTGGTGACTGCAGGCTGCACGCATATCACAGTAGCAGAGTTTTTAACCGATCCAGGGAATTCTGTTTTTCAAATATTATAAATGTACTGATGCTTTTTAAAATAGAATCTACGATGTTTTTTCTGACAATTTTGAAGACTGGGTGAGTCCCAGTGTGTTTAGTTTAATTCGTAAATATCCTTCATTACAAGTGGTCATTCGGGATGTTATATAACGAGTTTTTGGTTAAAGCGTGATTTAAACCTTTCATAGAGTGTCCGGAAGCAGAGATCACAAAAATAACACGTGCCTTTGCAAACGCACTACAACCATGCCATATGCCTCATGCTGGGAAGACGGTTGATTATGTTTCAGAGGCCTTACACAGTAGTCTGTACTTTGCCTATTTTTATATATACTGGAGCTTATTTTAACATTGATTGGAAACACAGCAGAGTTGTGCACCCTGTGTTTGAAGTTATATTCTGAGATTACACACAGATGTCAAGAAACTCACTGAGTCCTACTACAAGCCAATTGCCAATTACACGCAGCTAATCAGTTGATGATAGTATTTCATTTAATGGACGTGTAGATGAAATAGGTTACTAATCCTGGCTACTAAATGAAGTGGGTGTCCTATGGTGAAATGTGTTTCTACTGATAACGCGTCCAGCCCTTATAAATTACCTGTACCTGGACACGTTGGAGGTCGGTGAATCTTTTAACCGAGTCGGGCTCTCCTCATCCTAAAATAGTCGAGTCACTCAGATCAATAATCAATAACTATTACAATCGGTAATCAATACTCAATTAATAGATCAATATAGCACATCAGAAATCAATAACAGTTGGTATTTCGGCGCACCATGACCTTTCAGTCATGAATAACCACACCAGTTTATTAAAAGTTAGTGAATT
Organism: Pleurodeles waltl; assembly: GCF_031143425.1. Taxonomy (NCBI): domain Eukaryota; kingdom Metazoa; phylum Chordata; class Amphibia; order Caudata; family Salamandridae; genus Pleurodeles; species Pleurodeles waltl. Next base: position 929,920,062 of record NC_090448.1, on the reverse strand, counting down.
TATTTCCCTATATTAACAAAGCTAGCACGATGTATATATGTCTCAAAACCAATTGATATATGTATATGAACATTACTAGCTGTCCATAACGGTGGAAGAAACGCAATCTACGTAAAATCTGAATAATGATACACTCTGTTATCGCAATGCAAATCACCAATATGACTAACTGTATTTGACTAATTGCATACATTGGTCAGCATAACAAGATTTCAAATTAGCATGATACATCGAATGAGTACCTCGACTAACCTCTAATTAGCATTGGCATGTGGGACTTCATGCAAAACGAATTTAGTCAACACAAATTTGGAAAACTTCTAGCTAGGACCCTATCAAAAATAGCAGTTGGTACCTAAAAGGAAAAACACAATGCATAATACATTTATCCTTTCATATTTACCAAATACAATCAGCATTCAAGAAAAGTCTTCGTCCTTCAGGTACCGGTTGAACATTCCAAATTCTGCAGGGTCTTCCATTGGAGGGTTCATACGTTGGCTTCAAATTGTCCAATCAAAATTGTCTTTTACTAGCGCTCATTTATGCATACACTGTCCTTGGAGCCTTGGAACACAAATTGTAACATGGTTTGCCAATTATTTTACTATCTGTACCTTCATTGTCCGCACCTGCAGAGACTGACCTTGTATCAAAGGGGATGAAACCGGCCTAGTACGAAACCTTGGAGATAAGTGTATCAGTCAGCTCTACTGAAAAAATACAACTTCAAGCAAGAATATATGTTTCATTAGTTTAAGGGAAAAGCCACGCAGTTAGAATTTGAGACCAGGCAACTAGGCCAAAGCCTGTACTAAATTTAAGCTAAGCAAAACAGTTTTCAAACAAGAAATCATGGCATACATTTGCGATTATGACGGATTACTACATTTTCAATACTTCATGATTAATAAAGCTCGTTTACAATGATGGCGAACTACCCCGAGGGCACAATTTCCCTCGTACATTATTTTCTTTACTAAAATCACACTTCATTATATGTTTTGATTACACGATATGTATGAATATATGTCGGACCTTCTTTTTCTGCGTCATCAATCCCTCCTCTGATGACTAATTATGTCATCACATCAAATCTACCAACAAATTTTATTCCATTAAAATTCTGTATAGTAATTTGGCACTTCAGTCAATTCCCTTTTTCTTTTAGTCCCTTTTGATTTTTCTCTATATATTTCTACCATTTTGTTCTCTATTTTCTCTTCTCTTTTTCTTTTGTTCCTTGCTTTTAACATTTTGAAAGCTTTCCATGTTCCCCCAGAACCTAATAGACAAATTAATATTATTAATATTCCCTTTACTATTTTTAGTAACAATCCGTTCCAAACGTTGCTGAGCCAATTTCCCACAGAAGCAAATCCTTTTCCAACTTTCTCCCAAACTCCGGGTTCTTTCAATTCCTTTAAATCTACACTTTCTTTAGTTAAATTTGTAAGCATCGTTCTAATTTTTCCACTGCTGTCTGGTATATATGTACAACAGTGACGTGTACCAAGCATTTTGCAAACGCCGCCATCCTTTGCTAAAAGAATGTCTAAGGCAAGCCGATTTTGAAGAGTCATAGCTCTTTCTGCAGCAAATTCAGCATCCATCAGGATTATAGCTCCTGAAAACTTTGTCAACATGTTATCCACAATAGTAGACAACTTTCGTATTTTGATTGAATTCAATATGACTCCTACTGAAGGAATCAATGCTCGAAATATATCTCCTACCACACCAGAAGCTGTCTCCCTTTTCTGAACATGATGTGATTCAGACAGCCTTGGAAATTTCTTGAAGTTGAAGACACTTTATCAAAGCGTATTTGCAGGTATTTACAAAGCTGAACGAGTTCAATGTTCACACAGTTTTCTTTAGCAGCTTAGTCTCTTATCGGTTAGCAGCGTTGTCTCAAAATCGGTTTCAAAGTCAATCAAGTTAGCAATGTCTTAGCCGGTTGAAAAGTCAATCAGGTGATCAATGTTTTCAATCAACAGAGTCCATAAAGTTTTTATTTCCAAAATGAAGTTCTACCTCTTCGTTCTCAAGACTGAGGGATACGAATTCGTCTGACCAATCGTTATTGGCTACGTATGCCCACTCCGGACCAGAATACCTCCTGCTCGGTATCCTTTTCCTTTTCAATTTTGCATCTCTCTTTGATTCTTTCTGACTGGTACTTTCCTCTTTGGCCAAGTCCTTTTCTTCACTTGGTGTTGGTACTACGAAAGACACTTCCTTTCTTTTCTCTTTCACTCTTGGCCCTTCACTGTCGTTCAACGTTTCTCTAGTTCTTAATTTTACTGGCGATATGCTTGGTCTTCTTTTTGCACTGTGTCCACTTGATGGACCTGCAATCTCTTCTGAAGGAGTTTGAGCAGTTTCGTTCTGTTCTGCCTTGTCCCCTCCTTCTGGGGAGTCAATCAGGTTTTCCTTTTCTTTTTCTGTATCGTCTGCTTCTGGGAAAGCCCTCCTCTGATCAGGCTCTCCTGCTTCTTCACCTGTTTCAAGCCCTTTGTCACCGTTACTTTCTTCAGGCTCTTTGTCACTTTCAGCTGCTTCAGGCTCTTTGTTACCTTCAGCTGCTTCGTCGCTTTCTGAGGCTCCTCCTTGGTCTTTCCCAAGTGAATCAGTTGCTTCGTCCTCAGAGAATATTTCTCCCTCCTCTATTTCTGCCTGTTCTTTTTCGCTCTGTCTCAGCGCTTGGTACTTTGTTATCAGGTACTGGCAACTTCAGCGCTTCAACTTCCTCATCTGTGGGACACAATACCCTCTTTGTGTGACTGGCGTGAATCCAGTTGGGAACTCCCGCACACTTCACAGCGGTGGTAGTCGTCAAAATCACTTGAAAAGGTCCTTTCCAACGGGGTTCCAAACACCACTTCCTCACGTGCTTCTTTATCACGACCCAGTCACCTGCTTTCAGGGCGTGTCCTGGACCTTGGATCGGTGGCAAGGTGGTTGCCTCCACCTGGTGAGAGAAAGAGCGACCACATGAGCTAGACCTTTGCAGTAGTCTAACACCATATCATCTGTAATATTCAAAAGCGCATTTGCAGGAACTGCTGGAAGTCTCATGGCTCTGCCCATGAGGATCTCGTGCGGGGACAGTCCAATTTTCCTGTCAGGGGTGTTTCTCATTGACATTAGCACCAAAGGCAACGCGTCAGGCCATTTTAAGTTTGTTGATGCACATATTTTCGCCATTCTTGATTTCAATGTGCCATTCATTTGCTCCACTAGACCTGATGCTTCAGGGCGGTAGCTACAATGCAGCTTTTGTTCAATGTTCAGTGCTGCACAAAGCAATTTTTGTACTTCATTATTGAAGTGACTTCCCCTATCTGATTCTAAAGAGATCGGGAATCCAAAACGTGGTATTAACTCTCTCAAGAGTAGTTTTGCAACTGTGAGACTGTCATTTCTGCATGTAGGGTATGCTTCAATCCAGTGACTAAAAATGCACACAACCATCCAACACATACTTCAAGTCTCCATGCACAGGCATCTCAATAAAGTCCATTTGCATCCTGCTGAAGGGACCCCCTGCTCTTCCAATGTGGCTCAAATTTACTACGGTTCCCTTCCCTGCGTTCATCTGTTGGCAAATGACGCAACGGTGGCAAACTGCCTCAGCAACTTGACGGAATTTGGGGTTAAACCAATCAGTTTTAAGCAATCTAATCATGGCATCCCTCCCAAGATGAGCTTGTCCATGGTAAAATCTGGCTATCTGTGTCAAAAGGCTGTTTGGAAGAACGAATTTCCCTTCACTTGAAACCCATAATTCATCTAGTCTCTTTACACATTGTGATTTGGTCCACGAGAGTTTCTCATCCTCACTGACATCATTCTCTAAGGATTTCAATTCGTCCATCGTATCTACCATCTTTAGAGCAAAGATTTCGCTTGGTTCGAGTTCTGGTTCACTTATCAGATTCCATTCATCCCTAAGCAATATACAGTTCAATGCGCAAAACCTTGCGACTTGATCCGCATATCCATTTCCCAGAGAAACATATTCTTGTCCCTTCGAGTGTGCACTGCATTTTACCACTGCTACTTCCCCTGGAATTTGAATGGCACGTAACAATTCTTTTATTCTCTCACCATTTTTCACTGGTGATCCTGAAGAGGTCATAAAGCCTCTCTGTGACCACAATTATCCAAAATCATGCACTATTCCAAACCTGTACTGGCTGTCGGTGTAAATGGTGACTTTCATCAATGCAGAGAGTTGGCAAGCTCTAGTAAGAGCTACCAATTCTGCTACTTGTGCAGAGTAAACTCCTTGAAGCCAAGATGCTTCCAAAACACCTGTTACCGTACATACAGCATACCCTGCTTTCAATATACCCAGTGCATCTCTTAAACATGAACCATCAACAAAAATAATTTGATCATTTTCTTCCAATTGGGTATCTTTGATATCAGGTCTTGGTTTGGTGCAAAATTCAGTCACCTGAAGACAGTCATGCTCGATGTCTTCGGCGTTCTCAATTTCGGCATTTTCACTGGGAAACAAGGTTGCTGGGTTCAACGTAGTGCACCTTTTCAGATGCACATTAGGTGATCCCAGAATTATTGTTTCGTACCTTGTGAGTCTAGCACCAGTCATGTGCTGTGTTCGGGAACGTGTCAAAAGTATCTCAACTGAGTGAGGGACCATGACTGTTAAAGGGTGTCCCATCACTATTCCTTCACTCTGAGTGAGGCTGATACCAACTGCGGCTACGGTGCACAGGCACCCTGGCAGTGCTGCTGCGACCGGATCCAAAGTAGCTGAAAAATATGCTACTGGTCTGTTTACGCCACCATGGGCTTGGGTCAAGACAGACAAGGAACATGCATCACGTTCATGACAAAACAATGTGAAAGGCTTTGTGTAGTCAGGCATACCTAAAGCTGGAGCCCTGCACATGCATTCTTTCAATTCAATAAAAGCATCCATCTCATCTCCTTTCAGCTCAATTTCATCCAATGCATCCTTCTGGGTCAATTTCAGTAAAGGTTTTGCTAGGGTTGAGAAGTTGGGAATCCATTGGCGACAGTAGCTCACCATTCCCAAAAACTTCCTCACCTCCCTCCTCGTCTTTGGGGGACTCATTTGAAGTACACTTGTTATTCTTTCCTTCATTATTCTCCGTGACCCTTTCTCTATTTGGTGACCCAAATATTTCACTTTCTTCTGACAGAACTGTAATTTTGAAGGAGACACCTTGTGTCCATTCCTTCCCAAATGGTTCAATAGGGCAATGGTGTCGGCTGTGCAGTCACTTTCTGTCTTGGATGCAATCAGTAAGTCGTCAATGTACTGTACTAGGGTTGAATCGAATGGCAATTCTAACGCTTCCAAATCTTTCTTTAGAATCTGATTGAAAACTGACGGTGACTCCGAAAACCCTTGAGGAATTCGACACCAACTGTAAACTCTGTCTAAGAATTTTAAACAAAAGAGAAATTGGCTGTCCTCATGAAGAGGCACCGAAAAGAATGCTTGTGACAAGTCGATGACTGAGAACCACTCAGCATCACAAGGGACTTGAAACATTATCACAGCTGGATTTGGTACTACAGGGCAACATTTTATTATTATGTCATTTATTTTCCTCAAGTCCTGCACAATTCGGACCTTTCCACTTGGCTTTATTAGTCCCATAATTGGTGAATTACATGGACTGCTCAACACTTCTTTCATTACTCCCTGTTTTACAAACTCATCAATGAGTTGGGCGACTTTCATGAGGGTGTCTTGTGCCATATGGTACTGTGGGGTCTGGGGAAAGGTTACATTGGGTTTTACAGTCACTTTCACTGGTTGCACTCCTTTCACCAATCCCACCTCTTTTCCTGTCATATCCCACACTTCTTTTCCGACTGTTTCCTGTAACTCAGCAGGAATATCTGCTTCAGTGATCATCGGAAAAAGGGTAATCAGGGGATACTCTTCATCGACAGTCTCCATCTTATCCCCTTCTACACTGTCCTCTTCTTCCCTATCACTGCTCATCTGAATTCTAATTCCATCGTTCGAACACATAATCGAACATCCCAATTTGCACAATAGGTCTCTCCCTAACAGTGATATCGGGCTTGAGTCACATACCACAAAATTATGTGTCCCTTGATAGTTACCAATTCTGACTTGTACTGGATCTGTGATTGGGTTCGTCAGGTACCTGTTTGCTACTCCCACTAATTGAACTGTTCTCCCTGAAAGTGGCAAATTTGGCACTTCAATGCTCCTAACAGTGGAACGTGTAGCTCCTGTGTCAACCAAGAATGAAACGCGATGACCCATAACTCTTCCCTCCACATACGGACCCTTTTGATCAACTTCCAAAGATGCTGCAAGCACACAATTTCCCTCCTCATCTGAACTTCCACTCTCCCATACATCGTTTATTCCATTCTCGCTGTGTAGTGGGAATTGGTGTACTGTGTCATTTTGACTCATTCCCTGACCCGTGACCTGTTGAGGAAGCATTGCTTGCTGCTGATTCATTGGTGCTAAGGGTATTTGCATTTGCTGATTAGGTACCATAGGAAACTGCTGTTGCATTGGCTGCAATTGTGTCATTTGCACACGGGGCATTTGCACCTGTTGCGGTTGCATGGGTTGTAAACCCTGCAGCTGGTTTATATTGTTTTGGAAATTTGGGTTTGGACCTCTCAGTTTCGGTCCTCTCATAGTCTGGAATGCATTGACATCATTGTTTTGCTGACCTACACCTTCCTGCACCATCATTGGGCACTCCCGTTTCCAATGCCCGACAATTCCGCACGTGTGACATGGCATCACCTTCTTCATTGCCTGTATACCATTTGGAATCATAACGGTATTCAAATCAGGACCATTATTCACAAAACCTCCTCGGCCTCTGCCTCTCATCTGCGGCTGAAACATAGCATTTCCCTGCTGCTGCTGCTGCGGCATCTGTTGTTGAAAACCTTGCAAACCTTGTAAACCTGTCTGAGCTGCTCTGAGCTGCATCACCATCACCTTTTCTTTCAATCTTTTCTGCTTTGTCTCAATCTCGTCACTGCAGTATTTTGCATAATTCAACACTTCATCGATCGACTTTGACTGCCAACAAATCAAGTGTGACTTAATCATCTGGCTAATTTCGGGTCTCAGCCCTTCCACGAACCTGAACACAAAATGGAGCATGTCCTTTGGCTCAATTGTTTCCGTGCCACTGTAATTTTTAAACGCTTTCAACAACCTCTCATAATACGCATGCATAGACTCTTTAACCTCTTGGGCGGTCATGTCAATCCTCTGCCAATCCACATTTTTCGACGCAACCTTGGTTTTCAAGTGCTCGATCACCTTGTGGTACAAACTCATTACCGTAGGTGATGGCGCCCCTGTGTCCCTATCTCTCTCTGGTTCACTCGTCGGCCAACCTAAAGCCCTTTTACAATCTTCCCACAAATCCGCCGGAACCACAATTTCAAACAAAGTATTCAGGTCTTCCCAGAGACACTTCGCGAGTTTCACAAATCTATCTGTTTGTTGATACCACTCAATCGGCTTCTCCCTCAATTTGGGAAAGTCATCCGTAAAGGATTGAATATCGCACCTGTGCCATGGTACATGTACAAGTTTTCCCCCTGCTGTCTCTCTCATTGGTAACATAGTTATCAGATCGTCATTCTGTTGTTTTTTCTCATTCCGCTCTAGAGTATTTTCTTTCTTTTTGTCCTTTTTCTTAACCCATCTACTTTCCCACTTGTCTAAACATCTCCAGACCTGTGCACTCTGCAGTATCTCCTTAAGGTGTGTTTTCATCCCTGCGGATCTCATGTGTTCAAAATCTTTTGTCTCAAAGTCTAACCTGTAACTTCTGCTCAGGTGTTTAGTCTTACCTATATCGATCTTGTTTCTGTCTGCGATTTCTTGTAACTTCTTATGTATGTTGCTCACTTCTCTTGTAATCCGAGGGCACATGTATCTTAGTTCTTCCTCTGTGTATGATTCTAATCTGTTCAAACCCATTGTTCCCTCTACCAGTTCATCTGCCTCCATACCCAACCTTATTTTATTCAGGTACTCTTCTCCCTTCCCGCTAGATGTACTCTGTGGGGAGTTCAGGCTGTTGAACCATTGTGTTAACTGTTGCGCGTTCAGTCCCATCAGTGTAGCAGTTACATCAACTGCCACTGACGGTTTCTGTAATGTTTCAGTCTGTGAGGTTAACAGTACTAATAGTGGTGGATGTGACCTTACCACGGTTGACGGAGCACAAATTGGAATTGGACTGAATTCCGACAAGGACCCAGATCCATTTGGCAGTGCCGCTATCGGAGTTGTCTCTGGAGTGGTTTCTATGCATCTTCTCCCTGTCCCATTCTGTATCATTAACCCTTGGTCGCTTGTGCTTGAATTTGCCTGTATGTACAGTGGTACTGGTGGACCTACAGTGATAGGCAGAGATATCGTGTCTGGATTCTGTCTGTTCCCCGAATTCTGTGGCATGTTAATCCCCACATTGTGGTTCATCATTGCGGGCATACCTAACTGGCTTTCTATTACTCGCAATTCTTGTGTCTGCTTTTGGGGCATCGAGAACTGTGTTGATTCAGCTTGAATCAATGTCGGTCTCTGATAGTTTTGTCCTCCCTGTGCCATTGAATCAGAAGTCATTCCCAGATTATGCTCATCACAACAGTGCCGTTGAACCTGTGGCTGATAGTTATCAGCAGGTTTCAATGTCGGCACGTCTGGGTATATTCTCTGAATCTGTGGTATTTGTGGTGAGAAAGGCATGTCGGAGCTGCTCGGCCACTGAGATATTCTCAAATTTGGTGTTACATTACCCTGTATTGGTTCTGGAGGGGCAGTACTAATGCTTGAGCCTTTTTCGCTTTCCACGTATGGTGGTGGGCGATCATTCAGCAATTGTATAATGAACTCCTCATCATCCGACTCGTCTCCCCTTTTCGAGTTTCTATTGTTCTCTCTATCTCTGTACTGACTCCTGTTTGTCTTATAGGTAGCTTTCCTTCCTTCCGTCTCCGCTTCATCAGTAATCGCTGGAAACAATTTAATCCCCTGTAATACATCTGATCTCCAAACCTTTTGTGTGCTGTCCCATCTAGCCTCCGCTAGTGTCTTTTCTACTTTTCTTATTCTTGTCTCAAATTTCTTTTGTTGTTGGTTTCTAGCTATTAGCTCCCAAATTGCTAGTGCCTCAAACTGTGCTGGTCTTGGAGGTACTTTCATGTCGTATAGCGCAAATCTCAGATTTTCTAAAACTCTTAGATTAAACGACCCATGGATAGGGAACGCTACACTTCCATGTTTCTCTGTTAATTTGCACCATTGTTTTAACCAAAGACATGGCGCTACACCCTTTTCTTCAATGACGATGTAAGCTGGTGTACCCTCAGGCGGTGTTTCTTCTCCTACATTTGCTTTAATATAAACATCTCCCCTCATGGCACTCTTAAATGCTTTGAAAAATGTCATCTTTCCGTCTTTTGTTTTTCTAAAATATGTAATCAATAAGCGACTTTAATTCCCGGAATACTCTTCGCTTGCCTTTCCCCTTCCAATTGCGCTTCACGGACTGTGTCCAATCCGTGCGCGACCCTTCTCACCAACCGACCTATCCCAGCGCGGCTCCTAGTGACGTCACACTCACACACTGCGGCTGACAAAGTCCCGCGGCTTGTCCTCTTTTCATTCGGCTTCACTCATAAACTAAATTCTGCAATATAACGCGAGCACTTAACCTTAAGAATAAAACAGATCTGTCGGTTTACTACAGGAAAGGTAATACAATCGCTTCAGAAACCTTAGGGATTTTTCACTAGCCTCTGCAGTTATTCCATCTTTCTCGGTTTCCCACTTTCGCAAGCAAAATTTGACCCGCAAACTTTACTCTCAACTGATCAATGAACTATTCTAGTGCACTTTAGAATTCGTCAAATCTCAAAGTCGAAGTTTTCTTTCACTCTGCAACATTCATACCGACTTGTTGACCACGCCCGATCAACCTATGAAACCTGACCAGATCACAACATCAAACAAGTGTCACATACACTTTTCAACATACTAAGGAGTCTCTTGACCTCGCAGGGCCCGTCTCAACATCAACAACCACGTGGACAATTTTTCTGCTCAAAGCGCTATACACACGTGAAGTTCGACGACTTCCCTACTCTCACACCTTTGGAGTAACACTCTTCTAATATCTTTTAACCCCCCTAAAATCCTCACAAACTTCTCAATTAATCTGCAGCGATAAGCTGTGCAAGCGCGAAATCCTAACTTCACTCATACCGTCACTAGAAACGCTGAGACCATTCTCATACCTCCATGTTCCTCATTCGGAAGCTCCGAGATTCCGGGAATGTCATTGGGAACTTAGGGCATCATCATCTCTCCAACTTGTTTTATCAAAGAAAATTCTAACTTGACTCTGTCTATTGTTCGGATGGGGTCCCAAGGGGCTAAACCATCAATCTCTGCTACCATCTACTGATAACGCGTCCAGCCCTTATAAATTACCTGTACCTGGACACGTTGGAGGTCGGTGAATCTTTTAACCGAGTCGGGCTCTCCTCATCCTAAAATAGTCGAGTCACTCAGATCAATAATCAATAACTATTACAATCAGTAATCAATACTCAATTAATAGATCAATATAGCACATCAGCAATCAATAACAGTTGGTATTTCGGCGCACCATGACCTTTCAGTCATGAATAACCACACCAGTTTATTAAAAGTTAGTGAATTTATTTCCCTATATTAACAAAGCTAGCACGATGTATATATGTCTCAAAACCAATTGATATATGTATATGAACATTACTAGCTGTCCATAACGGCGGAAGAAACGCAATCTACGTAAAATCTGAATAATGATACACTCTGTTATCGCAATGCAAATCACCAATATGACTAACTGTATTTGACTAATTGAATACATTGGTCAGCATAACAAGATTTCAAATTAGCATGATACATCGAATGAGTACCTCGACTAACCTCTAATTAGCATTGGCATGTGGGACTTCATGCAAAACGAATTTAGTCAACACAAATTTGGAAAACTTCTAGCTAGGACCCTATCAAAATTAGCAGTTGGTACCTAAAAGGAAAAACACAATGCATAATACATTTATCCTTTCATATTTACCAAATACAATCAGCATTCAAGAAAAGTCTTCGTCCTTCAGGTACCGGTTGATCAGCATGGGGCAAATTTCAAAGGGGCAAAGTTAAGGGCAAGCTTCCTTGCAGCGGCAAGGAGAATGGGGCAAAGTTACTGCATGGGCAAGACGGGGCAAATCAAAGTTAAAGTCTCTAGGGTGAGAATTCTTAAAGTCTCTTTCTCTCAGATAGAGAAAAGGGCATCAGGGTGTCGTCCAAAATGGAGTCTGGCATCAGGCTTCAAACTGGCATTGAGGAAAATGGCTGACTTCTCTTTGTCCGGTGGGTTTAAGTAAGAAACATTCCAAATTCTGCAGGGTCTTCCATTGGAGGGTTCATACGTTGGCTTCAAATTGTCCAATCAAAATTGTCTTTTACTAGCGCTCATTTATGCATACACTGTCCTTGGAGCCTTGGAACACAAATTGTAACATGGTTTGCCAATTATTTTACTATCTGTACCTTCATTGTCCGCACCTGCAGAGACTGACCTTGTATCAAAGGGGATGAAACCGGCCTAGTACGAAACCTTGGAGATAAGTGTATCAGTCAGCTCTACTGGAAAAATACAACTTCAAGCAAGAATATATGTTTCATTAGTTCAAGGAAAAAGCCACGCAGTTAGAATTTGAGACCAGGCAACTAGGCCAAAGCCTGTACTAAATTTAAGCTAAGCAAACAGTTTTCAAACAAGAAATCATGGCATACATTTGCGATTATGACGGATTACTACATTTTCAATACTTCATGATTAATAAAGCTCGTTTACAATGATGGCGAACTACCCCGAGGGCACAATTTCCCTCGTACATTATTTTCTGTACTAAAATCACACTTCATTATATGTTTTGATTACACGATATGTATGAATATATGTCGGACCTTCTTTTTCTGCGTCATCACTACTAACATGCAAGAAACACTTTCACTGCTCAACCCTTGTTATGAAGCGCGCTGAGTCGATGTAAGTTATGTAATTTGAGCTTTTTGAGCCCCATAGTATTGTTATTGTTAAAAAATGCATCTTACAGTTAAGTGCCTGGGAATTGATGGATCACTATGGACACAGGGGCCAAAGGTATGTATCTTGCTGCTTGTGTAACATTTGACAGTGGGCCTGATGAAAATATGCACATTTTGTGATAATATATTTCTCTACAACGATTGGCATGCTTTTAGATACTGCAGTCACGAGTAGGTAGTTATAGTTATTACCGTGTTTCCATAGGAAAAGCATTTTTTGACTTGCCTATATCTTTGGCGTAATTTGACAAACCTTCTCCACATTTTCTTAAAACAGTGTACTAGGGATTATTGTTGCATACAGAAAGTTTTGGGGCGATCTGTCAAGCAGAGGCTGAGAAAAAGGGGGAGGCAAAAAAGTGTGTTTCCCATGTAAATTCCCATATGAGTTTGGAACACAACTACAGCCCAACCCGCTGGATGAAATTATACCAAATTGACAGGAAGGTAGATTTTGTTCCCCAAATTATTTTATTTAGTGTAAATCCATTCAGTAGTTTAGGAGAAATTAAAGGAAATGCAAATTTGTATGTCTGGGCAAAGCCTAAGAACAGATCTCATGATGAGGTCTGATTGGCTGTTACCACTTTAACCAGGAAGTGCTGGCAGCCATCTTGGGACCAATATACAGCACCCAATTGAAATGCATTGTACTGAATGGCAGGTTGTGAGGGTCACAAAAAAGGCAATGTATAAAGGGTGATAATAAATTTTAGTTACAATATAAATCATTTGTACTTCCACCAGGAGCAAACTGTCAGTTTATTCCCCTTTGTTCTACTGCAGCCTCTCAGAGTGTTCTAAAGAACAACTAAAGTGCTGACAGTCTTGCTCATGACAAACGTGTGGCACATCTGAAGCCATCTTGATTGAGTCAAACTGAAAAAACATAAAACATTTAATTTAGAAAGGAACAAAATGAGGGGGTTCATTTTGTCATAGAAATTATGGTTATGGCTGTAAGACAAACAACCTTTACAATGAAGGCTAAACCCTGCATGCCACTACCATGCAGACCTAACCGCCCTTTTCTCGGCCCCCACTTGACAGATAACCTGGAAGCTTTCCATGCACATGAACAATCCCCAGCATACCTTTTTTGGAAAATGTGTGAAGATTCATCAAACGACAGCAAAGATATAGGTAAGTCAAAAAATGCTTATCCTATGGAAACGTGGTCCTAACTATGACTATCTACCACCAGTAGGTAATATGTGTATGTCAGGAGTTGCTTTTACTTGTTCCAGGTTGGCTTGGATGTTATTTTACCAGTCCAAAGCTTTAATAATGTGCCTGTAGTGGTAAATGTCTTTTGTCATTTTTCAGCTCGGCAAGGTTGACACCATCTCAAGACTATCCTTAAAGACTTTGCTGTACAAATGGCATAAGTCTTTGTCCTTATCTAGCTTGGCGTGGATAGCACTGTGCTGATCCTATGCTTAAAAACTTTGCTAGATAAACAGACATTTGAGGTGAGCAAATCCAGAGTGTCACTGGTGTTGCAGGGTGCTCCTTACTGGAGCTGCTCTCCACCTAAGCTTGGGAACTACCCAGAGTTCTCTTTTCTTTTTTGCATAATTTGATGCATCACTCTAACCCTGAAAGGGGTTTGTTTTAATATATATGTATATATCTATCAACAAAAGAGTCTTTCCTTTTCTTTGTTACCCAGAAAAGACATAAACTGCTTGTGAACAAGGTCAGTGAGACTGAAACGCATAGAGCTTTTTACTACCAGGACAAGCATTTTTCTAAATATATATGCCAGCAGAGTGACCTCTGAGTGCTGTTTATGTCTTTTCTGGATAACAAAGAAAAGGAAAGAATCTTTGGTTAATTTAATTTGGCATCCCCAGCCGAGAAACCAGCAGCGACGTCACACAAAAGGAAAAAGAGCGCCGTAAGATGCCTTGAGAGGGGAAACTCTTTTGAATATATATATATATATCTATATATATATATATATATATATATATATATAGATATATATATATATATATCTATAAATATATATATGTGTGTGTGTGTGTGTGTGTGTATATATATATATATATATATATATATATATATATATGTACATATATATTCACTGAAAACACCAAAGGTTACAGGGATGTTATAGTTAGGAAATAGAATTAAAAAAAACCTTAGATATTCACTTAAAAACAAAAGGTTAGAGGGACACTATAGTAAGGTTCTGAATTTACTTGCAGAAAACAAGAGAAATTTAGCAGCTATACTTAAAGTTATTTCAAGTCACTATAACTCCAGGCCTAAGGTAACTCTAACTTGCGCCCCCAACAGGCACAGTTTTTTCTTCAATTATTTACTTTCTAATGTTCCATTGAAATTTTTATTGACGTTGTAAAAGTTGTCATAAGTGCTGTAATATCTGAGGTAATTAGCAGTGCATGGGTAGGGCATGAGTTATAGTTACCTTCGGCCTCAAGTTATATTTACTTGAAATAACTAGATTTTATTTCCTAACTACAATGTCCCTGTAACCTTTGTTTTATTCAGTGAATTTCTATGTTTTTTTAACATAAAATAATTTTCATTCCTATACATTAATCCAACCATGGCCAGGCCCTGAATCCAAACCCCTATAGCCACCCAACCCAGCGCCATGCACAGCCTTTGGCCCTGCACAGTGGCAGTTGGCGGCAGGGCCTGTCTCTCTGGGTGTGAGAATAGGTGTGAGAGTGTCTGGGTGTGAGAATGGGTGTGAGAGCATTTATGTGGGTGAGAGTGTGGATGTAAGAGTATCTCATTGGGCTTCAATAGATGTATGATGCATTCACCTCTACAAAGGATTTCAGATAGTTTTTTCAATATGGAATTGCAGAGTAAACACACTTGCTTTGCCTTCACCAAGCCTAGGAGTTAGGGTCATTTGTCCTTTCTAGAAGTGGAGCTTCATCTGGGGCACCTGCTATTTTTATAAGTGTTTCCTATTAAGGTTTATTTTCTGCAAAATGAGCACCATGGCCAGAACGGAGGCTCACCTGCTCCTTTATCCACCAAGAGTCCACAGTATGCATAATGTCTATCCAGCTGAAGCACTTTCTAATGGTTAGTTAGTAGGTGCTACCTCGTTGGGTTATTGGCCTGTGTGAGGGACAGAGCAGGCCCCCTCCCCTGGCCAATTTCAGCCCTGCTGTCTCCATCCCCCAGGGCCCACTACAATTCCAGGGGGGGGGCACTCAGTCCCTCTCCTGAGGCTGACTTGGCTCCTGGGACCCCAGCCTTCAATAAATGCAGCAGGGGGACCACGTGGCCCCCTCCTCTGGCCACTTTCAGCCCCAGGGAGCCCATCATCCAGGGCCTGGCCTTAAAATATTCATTTCTTTAAGAAGGGGGTGTGTGGCCCCACTCCCTGGCTGAGTTTGGCCACAGGGACAACATCCCCAGGGCCCGTCCTTTATACATTTATTTCTTAGGGGCAGGGGGGCCCGCAACCCTCTTCCCCTGGCTAATCTCAGCCCTGGGGACCCCATCCCCCCAAGGCCCGGCTACCTGTCCTGGGTGCCCCGCAGGGCACCTGGTGTGTAAGCGGACCGCAGTGGGAGCCTGAAGGTCCCCATAGTCCCAGCCAGCATCCGTTCTACTGCAGGAGCCGGCATTGCTTTTGCACACAGGGAACTTCTAAAGATGCAGCTCCCTGTCTGCAAAATCGATTGTTTCCTCTGTTTCCCTGTCCACATCTCTGTGGGCAGGGAAACAGAGGAATCCTCTGCTTCCAGCAAGCAAAAGCTGATTGACATCTCTCACTTGCTGGAACTGAAGTGTTTGCTCTGACTTGGCAGAGCAAATAGCCATGTCCCAGGGGTGGACATATCCGAGACACAGCAAGAACGGACCTTGGAGGTCTCCAAGGCCATCTGTGACTCCACGAGGGTGGCCGCGCAGCCAGCTTCCAATGTTGAATTTGCCCTCTGGAGGTGGTAGTCCCCATGGCCAGGGGTCCACAACAGACCTGCTTCATTTTTGTATTGCAGCACCAAGGAGGTGCTGGTCCCCAGGCTGCGAGGGGGCTGTGCTGCCTCTCCTTTAATTTAAGTAAATAGCCCTGGGAGGTGTTGGTCCCCAGGGCTGCGGGGGCCACATGCCCCCCTTAATTTAAAGAAGTAGCCCTGGGTATGTGGCAGTCCCATGTGCTGCGTGTGGCTCTGTGACCCCACTATTTATGTTATTTTGTCCGAGGGAGGTGGCCTGGGGTTTTGGAGGAGGCAGTACAGGTCCCCCACATATAAAATAAACATTTTGCCCTTGAGGAGATGGTGGTACCCAGGGAGTGGGGGGTCTGACACCGCAAATAGTAACAAGCTTGTGCAGAGATCTGCAGAGCTCTGATTGGCAGCCAACACTTCAACCAGGAAGTGTTGGCGGCCATCTTGAGATTCGGCTTTAGTTGTGTCCCACAAAAAAGTAACAAAATAAGACAAAGGGCCAGGGTAGAACCACTTTGACCCCTTAGCACTGGTTCTTGGGTCCCAGAGGAACCTCACCAGGGCATAAAACACTTTAAAATAAATAATTTGCCACGATTTCACAGTGCTGCAAATTCACAGGAAACTCTTTAAAAAAAACAATTGGGGGATGCCACACTTGTTATTTAAGAAGCCCCTGGGGAGGGCCTGGTCCCTTGGGCATGTTAAATTTAAGGAGGCCCCCTCCTAGGGCAGTTTTATGCTCCAGGAACTGCCCCCCCCTCAAAGCTAAACTATTTATGTATGTGGGGAACCATGCCGCCCCCCACAGCCCCGAGGACTGACACCTCCCTAAGGCCTTTATGAAATTATTTGCTGGGGCCAACTGGTCTCCCATGCAGCATGGGGACCGCCACCTCCCCTGGGCAATATACATTGGAGGGGGACCCTGTGGGCACCCTTGAGGAGCCAATGAGGACCCTGGGGAACGCCACCCCCCCAGGGCTGGCTCCTGCTATGTCCTGGGGTGCCCACCCCCGGGACATAGCTGTTTGCTCTGACTTGTCGGGAGCTTTGACAGCTCCCACCAAGTCAGAGAAAAGACTTCACTTTCTGCAAGTGAGAGCTGTCAAACAGCTCTCGCTTGTTGGAAGTGAAGTTTTTACCTGCATATCTGTGTGCAGGGAAACAGAAGAAAACATTGCTCCTGCAAGCATGGAGCTGCTATTTAAAGGAGCTTCCTGCTTGTGGGAGCAATTCTGGCTTCTGCAGGGTGTGAGTAGCTGGCTAGGACCACAGTGGCCTTGGGGCTCCCTCCGTGGTCCTGTCACTCTCTCTTTCCCCTCCATCCCGCAATGGGATGGAAGAGAGTGAGAGAGATTGTTATTGCAATGGTCTCTCCATGCAATGAATTCAATGTGTCAAACTAGCAAGATGTTTGGTTCGAACATCATAGTAATGTTTTGAGGGACAGCAGACTATGATCATTTCTGGCCTAATGGTAAAGCTCTTGGACTGTCACTCAGTAGGCTGAAGGTTCAAATGATTGTATTGCATGGCAGTGTGTCTGCTTATTTTCCAGTGTTTTGACTATTAAACATTCCTAGTGATGTAACATTGAAGTCTTTTTCCCCTCACAATCTGTGGGTTGAATGTCATAGCTATGCCTGGACATGACACATTAAGGAGTCACCTCTGGCCTAGTGGTTAAGGTCTCAGATATGCACACTAAAGGTTAAGGGTTCCAGTGTAGGAGAGTCTGTGGTAATTTCCTGCTTTAGCTTCTTCTCAACTAAAGATATTTAGGTTACATACTGTAAGGTGACCTCACTCACTTTAATTGACAACACATTTTTCTTTTCGGTCTGTCTGGAAATATGTCATTCTAAGTATATAACTCATCAAAGCCTAAATCACTCACTCTCTCTCAATCTCTCACTTTTTCTCTCTCTCTATATCTCTCTCTCTCTCTCTTGCTCTCTCTCTCGCTCTCTCTCTCTCTATCTCTCTCCCTCTGCAGCCAACCACTGGCGTGCACAGCCAAAGTCTGTGCACGGCGGTAGTTGAATTAACGTATAGTAATGAAAATTCCTTTACGTTAAAAAAACGTAGAAATTCATTGAAAAGACAAAGGTTACAGGGACGTTATAATTAGGCTCACATTTTAAATGTACAAAACCATAGAAATTCACCTGTTATAGTTATCTCAAGTAACTATAACTCGTGCCCTAAGGTAATTATAACTCACACCCCCGCCATGCATAGTTTTTGGCTAAATAATTGTACTGCAAATGTTACATTGATATTATCAATGATGTTATCAAAGATGTCATGAGTGATGTATTATGCAAGGCAATTAGCAGTGCATGGCAAGGGCACAAGTTATAGTTACCTTAGGGAACGAGTTATAGTTACTTGAGATAACTCTAACTAGAACAGGCAAATTTCTATGGTTTGGCATGTTTAAAAAACTATAACTTCTCTGTTACCTTAGGTTTTTTTTCAGTGAATTTCTATGTTTTGTTAAATGTATAATAGTTTTCATTATTGGCCAAAGTAATCTGACCACTGCCCTGCATGGCCGAAGTTTGGCTGCAGGGTCTGACTTCAGGCCAGCCCCTGACGCCAACCCCCTATAAGCACCCAGCCCCATGCTGCGCACACCCTTTGGCCAAGCATGATGGGAGTTGGCTGCAACCTGTCTCTCTGGGTGTGAGAATAGGTGTGAGAGGGTGTGTCTGGGGGTGAGAGTGGCAGTGAGTGACTGTCTGGGTGTGAGAGTGGGTGCATCAGTGTCTTAGTTCGTGTGTCAGTGTCTCTTTGGGTCTGTGAGCGGATGCATGAGGGTTTCAGTAGGTCTGTGAGAGGGTGGATGAGAGTCTGAGTAGGTCTGTGAGTGGGTGCGTGAGGATCTGCGTGTGTGTGTGAGTGGGAAAAGAGATTTAAAAAGAGAAAGAGAGTGACAGGGAAAGAGATAGAGATTTTTTTAGACTTTGATGAATGATATATTTAGAATGAAATATTTCTGACAAATTGAAAAGAAAAATGTATTTGTCAATTAAAAAGTGTGAGATCAGCTTTTGAAGTTTAAAAGAAATTAAAGAAGGAAGATGACCACAGATACACCCGGAGAAGAACCCGCAACTTTAGTGTGAGGGTTTGTGACCTTAACCTTTAGGCCATAGGTAACTCCTTACTGTGATGCTTCCAGACTTACCTATGACAGCCAACCCACGCATGTGATTGGAAAGAAACGTGAATGTTCCATCACTAGGAAGGTTTAACAGTCAAAACACTAGTAAATAAATAAAAACACTGCCAAGCAACACTAGGATTTGAACCTTTAGCCTACTAAGTAACAACACGATACCTTGACCATTAAACTAGAAGTGACTGTGTTCTGCTCAGCATCCAAGCGTAACTATAACATTCATTCCAAGCACCTTGCTAGTTTGACGCTTTGAAGTTATTGCATGGAGAAACCATTGAAATGACAGTCCATCTCTCTCTTCAATCCCACAGTGGGATGGAAGAGAGAGAGAGAGTGACAGCTAAAGTAAATAGTTTGGAACAGGCTCTTTAAGTCAGGAACTGTAAGGTGTTTTTACATACATGCACACAGACAAACACACACACACTCTCAACTGTGTTTTAAAGGTCTTAAAAATGGTTTATTGTACAAAATATTGAGTTTTAGGTACCCCTAACAATCCGTACTCCTATCTTTTTCTACTTCTCTTTAACCCCCCAAATGCCCTGCTTTCCATGCAATGGGGCTCATTTACAAGCCTCTTGCGCTGCCATAGCATCATTTTTTTTATGCTACGGTGGCACAAACTGCCTCCTCCCCATGCCCTAGTTACAAACTGGCATAATGTCACCATTGCGCCAGTTTGTAGACCCTTGTGTAATATAATACCTGTGGCAGGTATAATGTATGCAAGGGAGGCATTCCCCTGCAGGGAGGCCCAAAACAATGGCTCAGTGAAACCTACAAGATTTCACTGCACCATTTTAGCTTAATTTTTTAATGCCTGCCCAAGGCAGGTGTTATACTTATGCTACGCTCTTTTCAATGGGCCTCCCTGAACCTTGCTGGACTAGTGTCAAAATGTTTGACGCTAGTCCAGCAAAGAGCCACAACTGCGTCTAAAATGTTGGCGCAGTTGTGCTGACAAGCACCATGGGGTGCTGCATTACAGATACAGTGCTATTATTTTGTCATTAGTGGGGCACAGGGTGATGCGAGGAGACTGGTGCAACAGTGCCGATGCACCAGTTCCTTGTAAATGAGGCTCAATGTATTTTAACCAGCATGATTGTTGAAAAATCTGAAGCTCACACCCCCAATCTTATTGCACAAACTACGCTCCTGCTAATGAGGCTTGGGGAAAAGGGGACAATTGACCCTCCCTCCACTTTAACATATATAGGGCCCTGAAGGATGGGATCCTCAGGGCTTAATGTGGCTCAGGAAGGGTGGTTCCCCCCTCCCCTTTATAAAACAATAAATCCCTGGTTGATTAGGTCTCCAGAGCCTAATGACACTCAGGAAGGGAGGCCCATGTGGGCCCCTTCCCATTTAAATACATCAGTCCATGAGTGATGGGGTACTCAGGACCTACTGAGGCTCGGGGAGGGGGAATACACAGCCCCCTCCCTTTTCTTATTGGTTTGGTCCTGGTGGTCTCATAAGGTACAGGAAGTGGTACACCTACCGCCTTCCTTTTTTTAATTACATGTTTCCCCAGAGGATGGGGTCCCTGGGACCTAATAAGGTTTGGAGGTGGAGGCTTCAATCTCCCATCCTCTTAAATTTGGCTGCGGGAATGGAGGCCCCATGGGCTAAGAAGGCTTGTGCAGGGTGGATGTGCAATCCTCTTGAATTATTTTATTGTAGTCTGTACCAGCATGGGACCACAAGGCATATTAAGGCTCTGGAGGATGGTAACATGCCCTATTCCCCTCTTTAATTGCATTTGGCCTTCTTGCGATAGGGTAGGACCAATTAACGTTCGGAGAGGTGGCTGTGCATGCCCTCCTCTCCTTAATATAGATGTTTTGAACCCAGGGGATGGGGCCTGAATACCAACCCTATGCATCGTACAAGCAAATGCTGTGAGAAGTGAGGGGTTGGCAATCTGATGGGGGTTTGGCCACAGGGCCTGATAATATGTGAAGCCCTGTGATAAACGACCCGCCTCGGGGTGCACAGCCAAAGTATATGAGCAGCGTGGGGTTGGATGCCTGCAGGATTTTGGAAGCAAGGTCTTGCTGCAACACGGACCCTTCAGCTAACCCCCATACTACACACAGGCAACAGCCAGGCATGCATTGGGGTTGGCTACTTCCAGATGCTGCCTGTGGGGTGTTGGATGCAGAGCCTGGGTGCAGGCCAGGCCTTGTGGTTCACCTTATTCCTTGCATGCCAAAAGGCTGTTCTCTGCATATGATTGGCTGCCTGCAGGAGGTGTTGGTTGCCTCCGGTGGTAGGCCTGTGGCCAGACCTTGTTGCCAACCCCCTTCTGGCTATCCACAATGTGGGGTTGGTTGCCTGTAAGGGGGAGTTGTGCCAGCCCTGTCACCAACCCCCCGCTGAAGATGGCCCAAGGCCATGCCCAGTAGGTAGTTGGCTTTAAGTGTGGTAATATAATATTACTTTTCATTTTAAAAAAAAAAAACATTTTATGGAAAAACCAAAGGTTAAAGTAACATTATAGTTAGGTGAATAGGTCAGTAATAACATTACAATTTTTAACTAAAAAAGAACACAGAAATTCACCAGTTATAGTTAGCAGAATGAACTATAATTTGTGTCCCTGCCATTCACTGCTTATGACATCACATATTACATGGTGTTCAATGTGTAGAACTATTCAGAGAAAGCCGAGCTCCTCAAGATGCTCAACATATGTTCCAACATTAATTCCCTACTACAGACAGCTTTTAGGTCTATCAAGCATCTCACAATCACTGAACCTACATTGAAAAATTAAGTTGACATGAGTAAAAAAGTGAGTATGGTAAACAGGGTTTACTCTATGGAAAGAGTTTACTCTGTACCACACCGTTTGCAGACAGTGAACTTCTCTTGAGAAATATGCCACAGAGTATTTAAAAAGTATCTATTTAAAACAGTCTATCCTTACAGAATTTACAATTTTCTTACAATGATCAAAGTCTGAAGGTGCTAAAGATCATACTACATGCAGCCTACATACTGTGATAATAACTTTGCAGCACATCTTTTGAATCTAAACAGGCCCATGTACATGGGTTAGTTCCGGGCACACATATTCTTTTTTGTTGTGAAAAATTTGTCATGCTATAACAATTTTCTGACTAATAACTCGAATCTGCTTACAATACTGGGGGGCATATTTACACACCCCTAGCGCTCCCTTGCCCCATCTTAGTGTAAAATATTTATGCTAATGAGGTGTTAGGAAGGCATAGTTGCCATACCAGATTTACAAAGCGGTGCAATTCATGCATTGCACCAGTTTGCACCCCCTTGCTCCACATTATGCCTGTGCCAATCATAATATATGCAAAGGGGGCATTCTGAGGCGGGGGGCGAAAAAATGGCACAGTGAAATCTACAAGATTTTACAGGCCATTTTTTCTGCCATTTTTCATGCCTGCTAAGAGCAGGCATTAAAATGACACATCCATTGAAATCAATGGGCCTCCCTCCACTTTGCGGTACTAGCGTCAACATTTTTTACACTAGTGCAGCAAAGCGCCACAATAGCATCAAAAATCTTGACGCTATTGCCCGAACGTCTGCCTTGGTGCGCTGTATTGTAAATATGGTGCACCCGTAGTGTTGTTAGGTGAGGCAGGGCAGACGCAAGAAAAGTGGCGCATCACTGTTGATGCACCAGTTTCTTTTCAATCTGCCCCTTAGTATCTACTACGTAGAATCTTTACCCTGTTGGAAATCTTTAGTGCAGAACCCAAAAACTTGGTTACTATTCAATACAATGATTTATAATGTGTTTAGTACCTTTACAATCTATAATGCATTAGTAGATGATGTGGTTTATTTAAAATAATTAAATCCATTATGAACCCTTCTAAAATGTGCAATATGTCTCCATCTGAAATCCGCTGCAATGAGCTGGCCAAGTTCTTTCTTGATAAAATTACTAATACCTGTGCTACATTTGCAGATAAAGAAGAACATTGTTTCTGATCCACCCAGCTCTGCCTCCTCATCAAGCAACACTTCACCTGCTTTCCCTCCTGTTAAGAACAAGATGTGGAAAGACTTATGAATGCAGTTAAATCAGATTCTTCTTTGCCATCGTGCCCCACTCTTTGCACTCACACAAGAAGAACGTGTAACCTACTCTGTCTTGTTAGACATACTCAACCTAACACTTTAAATCAGTATCGTGCTGCCTTCCTGGAAACATGATGTAGTGAGACATTTATTAAAGAAGCCCTTATTGGACCCCACATTAACTGAAAGCTGCAGGCCTATATCTTAGCTTCCAGGTAGAAATAAGATGTTTGTAAAGTTTGTCAAGCAACAGCTATTGTCATTTTTGGAAAAGCGTGATCGGCTTCAATTTACCCAAGCAAGTTTCCTTCCAGGATGTGGCATGGAGACAGTATTCCTAGCCATTATGAAAGAATTGAGAAAAATCCTTGATCAAGGTAGGTCAACAGCAGTGATATTATTAGATCTCAGAGTGGCCTTTGACACTGTATCAATCTTATCTTTTTACATAGGCTGGAGCAGGCAGGAGTGATGAGCATTGCCTTGAAATGTTTGGTTTCATTTCTTGTTGACAGGAGCTTTCAGGTCTATGAGGAGACTTTTTACTTATATTCCCACTTTTTTAAGTATGTAATACATCATGCCTCCTCTCTAAGCCCTACTTTATTTAATTTGTACGTTCACCCCTTGGCTGACATTGTGCAATCACGTGGTCTCTCGATAGTGTCACATGAAGACAACACACAGATTTTCATCTTCCTAACCCCTGAACAGATACATACTCTGATTGACTTAATTCTTGTATGAATGATGTAACAGAATGGATGCCAGCCAGCTGTCTGAAGCTAAATGGGGATACAACTCAGGTAGTAAGGGTTGGTAATGATTTCAGTTGTTCGTCTGTGTTGCACTGGTCAGAACTATTAGGCAGTCCCACAAAACAGCAGTAAAATGTTTGGCCATATGGTTAGACAACATACCTGCTTTGAAGGTACAAAGCAAAAGCTTGCTGCCAGCTGTATCCTGAGGACAGTTAGAAAAAGATTTTCCTGCCTCTGTCCTCGTGGAGACTTGTGGTACAAGCATTGTCATGTCACGTTTACATTTCTGTATCTCTCTTCCCCTTGGAAGTCCCTATTTTGTTGTAAGAAGACTTCAAGTGGTACAAAATGCTGCAGCTCATGTCTTGATGAAAATACCCAAACATAATTCTGCTTCAACAGCACTTGCATCTTTGCACTGGATTCCTGTTATTCAGAGGATGCAGTTCAAGCCCTTCTGTATGTCTCTTCACGCTCTGCACAACAAGGGCTCGCAGCTATTACAACATCTTGTCCCACCCTACACCCCGAGTAGTACATTGCAATCTACTGCCTTATGTCTACTGACAACTCCTAAGATCAATAAGTCAAGAATTGGTGGTACGTCTTTGTCTAGTTGATTCCTAAATTGTGGAACTTATTGCCTATTAAGTAAGTTCAATGACAAACTAAGCTTCAGGAAGCTATTGAAAACTTTTTTGTACACCTAATTATCTGTCATGATGTGGATACTGGTATACTTGTTAGTGCTGATAGGCCCATTGCAGGTAGCCATAAGCTCTTAAAATGCCAATGATAGAATAGAATCCTGCATTGCCTCTGTGCTGGTCCTGTGCTGATCATGTCACCCGAGTCACAGTGCTTGTTTCCCATTAGGCTAAATGTAACTATAAAAACCTGCATTTTATGGGAATGACAAACCTTGCTTTTGGAATGTTCACAGCTTCCTGCTTGAAACCCGAACATTTAAAAATCAATTTAATTAAATCTAGTTGAACATACATGTGTTGAGAGGCTGAATTGCTATTCTTTAATCAATTAAGTGGTACTATGCACATATTCCAGGCCACATTTCTGGCTAGAATCCAATTATAAAATGCAACTGTCCTTGGGTGGGAAAGGTTTATCCATAAGCTGTCTTGATCATCTCCCAGAATGAGTAATGTAGGTGTACCTGTTAAGTGTGATCATATTCATTGTTGCACAGTGATTTTGTTCTTTTCACCACCACCAATCACTGTAGAGGTTTCCCTTACTGATTTCCTACTTACAGGTGACAGATGCCCTTCAAAGAGGAAGAAGAGCTGAGAGCCCTTTTTAAATTATAAGAAATAATTTGAAACACCAGGACAACTGCCAAGTAAAACTCTCAAGATAATTTGTCTCACTTTTATGATAGTAAGTATTAATAGGTGATCATCTCATCATAGGAAAAATATGCAAACAATTTTCAGCAGTAGGACAACAGCTATTTCTTATATTTAGCCATGCTTGGTCTTCACTAAGCTCTGTATGTTCTCTGGATTAAAGACATACCTAAATCCACTGTTCAAAATTAATGATTGTCTTGAATAACCAAATTAATAAATATGAAGTTGGTAGAATCAGACTGAACAAAGCCAGTCTTGGTAAATTAACAGTGTGGTGAAACACAAAATTGAACACACCCCCTTCCAATTTCATTTGTCTGATATCAAAGCCTGGTGAAATGTAAAAATAAGGACAGGGAACAGAATAAAATGTCAAAGTGTTTATGCACAAAAAAATAAAAAAAGGGAAAACATCAAGCAGGAGCTTGTGATCATGGTTGTCTATTTTCTATTTCAAGCACATCCTTGTAAACTAAGGAGAGTGACAGGAAGCAATCATGGAGAATGGACACTGGAGAGAGAAGGGAAAACAAGACATTGAGGAAAGAAAAACAATAGGTAAGGAATGGAGTCATGAAGAGACAGTGGCATGAGTTTGTGCATTATAGAGTAAAGAAGCAGCATGAAGAGGGAATAAGGTCAGAATAGCTGAAGAAGGTAGAAGTACACTGAGGAGCAGCACAAAAGAAGGCATTCAGACAAGTTCAGGGGCTTCCTTGGGTGTCAAGTTATATTATACCAGCTAATATTTCAAACCTTCTTTTCAAAATGAGTGTAAGAAATTGGGTTATAGTTTGAGGGGAGAAGCCCCACTCAGACAACAAACACAGTCTGTTAGAAATGGGGTCCTTGGTTGAGAGTCACGTTCCCCCTGTTCAAGCAAGGACCCTCACTCTAGTAAAGAGAATCACCCTCAGCTAACCCCTGCTTACCCCCTTGGTAGCTTGGCAGAGCAGTGGGCTTAACTTCAGAGTGCTAAGTGTAAAGTATTTGTACCAACACGCACAGTAACAATGAAAACACTACAAAATGACACAACACAGGTTTAGAAAAATAGGAAATTTTTATCTAAACAAAACAAGACCAAAACGACAAAAAACTACAATACACAAGTCAAGTTATCAATAAAAATGCAAAAAGAGTCTTTAAGTAGTTTTAAACACACACTAACGCTGTCAGCGTGAAAAGTACCTTGGGCGCGTCAAAAATAACCCTGCACGGGCGAGTGAGTGTCAAAAAGGGCTTGCGATGCGTTGATTCCACTCACAAGTGGGACCGTGCGTCATTTCTCCTTTCGCCGGGTCAGGGGCGCGTCGTTTCTTCTCTCCGCAGGAGAGCGATGTGTCGAAACCGTCAGTGCTCTCGGGTCCGGGCAGGCCTTGCATTGTTTTTCACGCACAACGGTATTTGAGTCAGAAATCCAGCCGCATGAGGATCCAAAAACCCCACAGCGTGGGTTGTGATCTCCAGCCTCCGTCAGCGATGCTGTGTGTCAGTTCTCCTGCTCCATGCGTCGATTCTTCGGTTGCGTTCCCTGCAAGCATCGTTTCTCAGCTGTGGAGCTGGCAGCATGTCGTTTCTTCAGCCGCTGATCGGAGTCGCGTAAATCGTTTCCCCGCACGGCGTTCTGTGCATGGATTTCCTTGTCTTTAGGCTGCCAGCTTCTCCTTTCAGGGTCCCAGGAACTGGATGGGCACCACAGGGCAGAGTAGGAGTCTCTCTACAGACTCCAGGTGCTGGCAGAGAGAAGTCTTTGCTGTCCCTAAGACTTCAAACAAAAGGAGGCAAGCTTTAAATCAAGCCCTTGGATATTTCTTCTCAAGATGGAAGTCACACAAAGTCCAGTCTTTGCCCTCTTACTCTGGCAGAAGCAGCAACTGCAGGATAGCTCCACAAAGCACATTCACAGGCAGATCTTTTTCCTCAGCTCTTCAGCTCTTCTCTAGGCAGAGGTTCCTCTTGTTTCCAGAAGTGTTTCTAAAGTCTCTGGTTTTGGGTGCCCTTCTTATAACCAATTTCTCCATTGAAATAGGCCTACTTCAAAGTAAAGTCTCTTTTGAATGTGAAATCCTGCCTTGCCCAGGCCAGGCCCCAGACACTCACCACGGGGTTGGAGACTGCTTTGTGTGAGGGCAGGCACAGCCCTTTCATGTGTGAGTGACCACTCCTCCCCTCCCTCCTAGCACAGCTGGCTCATCAGGAAATGCAGACTACACCCCAGCTCCCTTTGTGTCACTGTCTAGTGTGAGGTACAACCAGCCCAACTGTCAAACTGACCCAGACAGGGAATCCACAAACAGGCAGAGTCACAGAAATGGTATGAGCAAGAAAATGCTCACTTTCTAAAAGTGGCATTTTCAAACACACAATCTTAAAATCAACTTTACTTAAAGATGTATTTTTAAATTGTGAGCTCAGAGACCCCAAACTTCACATGTCCATCCGCTCCCAAAGGGAATCTACACTTTAATCAGATTTAAAGGTAGCCCCCATGTTAACCTAATAGAGGGACAGGCCTTGCAACAGTGAAAACAAATTTAGCAATATTTCACTGTCAGGACATATAAAACACATTACTATATGTCCTACCTTAACAATACACTGCACCCTGCCCTTGGGGCTTCCTAGGGCCTACCTTAGGGGTGTCTTATATGTAAGGAAAAGGGACGGTTTAGGACTGGCAAGTGGCTACACTTGCCAAGTCAAATCTACAGTTAAAACTACACACACAGACACTGCAGTGGCAGGTCTGAGACATGATTACAGAGCTACTTATGTGTGTGGCACAACCAGTGCTGCAGGCCCACTAGTAGCATTTGATTTACAGGCCCTGGCACCTCCAGTGCACTTTACTAGGGACTTACTAGTAAATCAAATGGGCCAGTCATTGATAAGCCAATTACATACACATTTTGTAAAGAAGCACTTGCACTTTAGCACTGATTAGCAGTGGTAAAGTGCCCAGAGTAACAAAAACAGCAAAAAACAGCACACATCAACAACCTGGGGAACAGAGGCAAAAACTTAAGGGAGACCATGCCAAGGATGAAAAGTCTAACACAGTCCTTTTCAGGGTGAATCAAAAAATTCACTAAATTATCTTGTGCCTAACCCTCTGGTAGTTTGGCGCATAAGCAGTCAGGCTTAACTTAGAGGCAATTTGTAACATATTTATGCAACACAAAAACAACAATAAAATGGAAACACAATCTAAGAAAAATCCCAATCAATTTAGAAAAATAGAGTACATTTTAATAAATAATATGATACTAGAGCAACAAAATTCCAATCAGTAGAACCAGAGCTATTCAATTTTAAAATTGTGAGTGAAAATAGTGCGTAAAAGCATGAAGTACCATGGTAATGCTAGACATGGGAAAGGTCACAAAGGCAGGCAGACCATGATAGAGTGCAGGCCTGATACATGATGGAGCGCAGGGCTGGTACATGATGGAGCGCAGGTCTGGTACATGATGGAGCACAGGTCTGATACATAGACCAGGTTAGTCCTGCCGCCAACTTACTTTCCAAGTCTGGAGCGAAGATTTCATGTTGGATGAGGCTGGGAGGAGAAGCTTGAGTGTCACAGAAGGTCATTGCTGTAGTGCAAAGAAAATGCCAGGCATCATGGAGAGATGTTGCTGTAGTGTCAAGAGTCAGTCAGGGCTCGTAGATGGTCATTGCTATAGTGAGAAATGCAGATCTTGTGTTTCACTGGCAGTTGCTTTGGTCATCGCAGGTGGAAACATCTTGGTGCAAACAGGCCCTTTTGTGGTCACAAGGAGCCCAAACTTCGGGATTTTCACTTTTATTCAGGAAGGGTACACTCTGATACCAACCAAGCATCCAGGACTAGAGAGGCCAGCAGGGCTCAAGCAGATTCAGTTGCAGGTCCAGTTGCAGTGTGTTAGCTGGGCAGTTACAGGGAGGAATTTGAAGCTTGTTGTGTCCCTACAACCCCAAAGGAGGTCAGACAACTGAACCTTGGAGTTACTCTCATTAGTCTGGGATGAAGGCAAACAGAACCAATCTTCCTTCTCAGTCTGCAAGGCAGTCCTTCAAGCAGCAGGGCAATCCTCTGACACCAGAGCAGTCTTTTTTCTGTAACTTCCACAGATCCAGGAATGTTAATCTTAGTGACTCTGGAGGTCCAATATGTATACCTTGTGCCAGCCTATGTGTGGGGGGTTTTGTCGGTCCTACCCCATACCTGGTTCTGTAAAAAAATGTTACTTTTTTTTTAATTATTTTTGTGCTGAACAACACAACATTCAAAAAACATCACGACACCAGGAGAGCATTCTAAGTCAAAGAAGGTTACATGATCAAAACATGTAGAATTCAGGTCAACTCCGAGTGTTAGTCTGGTTCTCTTTATTCTATCAATGGGCCTCATTTTGTCTGTAATTTCCAGGTACATCCTCATAGAAAGTATGTTCAGCCTGTACACACCAATCCATACCCAGACTCTACTATGAGACGGATGGTCACTCCCTACCTCCCCACAGCTGAGCTGGTTTTGGAAAATTCTTCCTCTACCAAGGCTCCAAACTGACTGGGGGTGACAGATGGTAGGGCAGGCCTGGTGTCATCTAGATTTGTTTGTGTGTGCCTTTGAAGTGTAAGTTGTGCTGGGTACAGCCCCTCCCCAGTCATCCTGCCAAGATGGTCCATTCTTTCCACCCCTAAGCCCTCTTTGTTTTACTGGTTGGAAGCAATACACAAACCCCAACAGCAGAGCCATTCATTGTCATGTGACCCATGACACTGGCAGAAGGTACAAATGATTGGTATAAGAAAATGCCAACTTTCTAAAAGTTGCATTTTCAGAAGTTTAAATTAAAATCTGACTTAATCGTTAAGCAGGTTTTTGAAATTACAACTATTTTTAGTGTAAACAATATATCTCTATCTGCTCCCAGCATACAGTTAGCTCTCATTAAATTTATTAAGGTAACCCAGTGTTAGTCAATGGGTGCAATAGTCCTTAGAACAGTGAAACATGACTCAATAGTTTTTCACTGCCAGGACATGAAAAACGTAAGTACATATGTCCTACGTTTTAAATACAATAAATGCTGCCCTATGAGCCTTTAGAACCTAACTTAGGGGTGGCTTACATGTAATATAAAGGAAGGCTTAGGCCTGGCAAAAGGTTTATTTTGCCAAGTCAAAATGGTCATTTAAATCTTCACTGCAAACTGAAGTACAGGCCTGAGACATGTTTTAAAGTGCTACTTTAGAGGGTGACACAATATGTGCTGCACACCCACTAGTAGTATTTAATTTACATTTCTTGGATACATTTAATTTACATTTCTTGGATACATATTGTACCATTTAATAGGGACTTACAAGGAAATTACATGTGCCAAGTCTAGTCCAATTTTACCATGTTTTAGGGAGAGTGCAAGCACTTAAACACTGGTTTGCAGTGATATAGTTCACAAAGAGTAGGGTACATGGGGGCATATTTAAGAGCCCCTAGCGCCTCCTTGCACCACATTAGCATATTTTTATTATGCTAATGTGGCCCAACGTGGCCAAAATCACTGCACCAAATTAACAAAGTGGTGCAATTCATGCATTCCGCCACTTTGTAACCCCTTGTGCCACATTAGGCCTATGCCAGGCATAATGTATGCAAGGGGCGTTCCTGTGTTGGGGGGAATAAATGGCGCAAAGAAATCTAGAAGATTTCTTTGCATCATTTTTTTGAGCATTTTTAATGCCTGCTCAGAGGAGGCGCTAAAAGGGGGCATGACATTGTTTTCAGTTGGCCCCTATGTACTGTTCAGGGTTGGAGCCAAAATGTTGGCGCTAGCCCTGAACAGTACATTAATTAGTGACAGAAATTCTGATGCTATTGCCCTCTAGCCTGCGCCATGGCGCACAGTATTTTTAACACAGTGCACACATGGTGGCAGTAGGGGGCTGCAAGGGGCCACAAAAAAAGTGGTGCTGCATGTAATCTAGCACCACTTTTCTTAAATCTGGCATATGATATTTAAAAAGAAGGACATGTGTAATTTATGTTTTACATGTTTTGTGAATGAAAGCCAGGAACAATTAATTCAGCAAAACAAAAGGGATAAATGTCAAAGGTCTGGGAAACTAGCACATAAGTATGTCGGGTCTAACACCATTAAAATGAGTCCTTGACCCATTTTTCTAGCTAATCTCAAACTGAATTTAGCACGTATTAAAGGTAATAATTTTAACATGTGTTAACCTATGGCAGGGCCTGCCTTGCAACAGTGAAAACAACTTTCATTTTTTTCACTGTCAGTTCATGTAAAACATAATTCACACGTCTTACTTTTTAAATACCCTGTACACTGTTCTAGGGCATTGTAGGGCCAACGGTATGGGTGACTTATAAGTGTTAAAAAATCAAATAAATTTAGGGCTGGCAAAGGGTTTGTTTTTCATGGTCAAAATGGCTGTTTTAAAACTGCCCCCCAGGTGGCAATGGCTGGCCTGAAGATATGTTTTACAGTGCTACTTTTGTGCTTTTGTGGGTAGCTCAGTGAGTGATGCAGCGACCTAGGGGGATTTAATTTACAAGCCATAAGTACATAAGAGGGGATTATCAGTAGATGAAATGTGCCAATTAGGTACATGCCAATCTCACCATGTTTAAATGGGAGAACACAGGCACTTTACCACTGGTTAGCAAGAGTAGAGTGTGCAGCGTCCTGTCTCCAACAAAAACGAGTTCAACAAAAGAAGGCACTCATCCGGGGGAACGTGACGCCAAAGATGGTCATTTCCAAAAAAACATCTGTAGTCATTCCCCAAACCCACCCTCCTGTTTCCGTTGCAGGCACATTTGTCACACTCACCTTTTAATTTTCTTCTATTTTCATAAAATGATTTCTTAGTTGGAATGTGTTAAAATGGGGGCTGGCTGGAATGTATTTAACATGATGTAAAACTATTGTCAGGCGCCGTTGGACTGAACCATGTAAGTGCTTCCTTGCAAATATGCTCTTAGCTACTTTTGTGACAGCTTTCTCTCTGAAAAGGATAACTTCACATAAAGTGTTAATGTCTTTGTGTTTCAGTGTCACAAAAGGCACACAAAAACGCGTTACTGGCAAATTATATCATGTGCTGGATTTCTTCTAAATGTTTTAAGATGAAATATCCCGAGCTCTGCTTCAAACTCCTATAGGATTTTTTGTTTATGTTACATTACAGCTAACGGAATGGCAATCCCCATTGGATAAATAGAGTGCATGAATGATGCATATGATCTAAGCTCAACGCAATTTTCAGTTGCGGGATCAAACAGACACAGGTAAGCGTTGGTTTGGAAAATATGTCACAGATGTCGTCGAACTGTTTTTCCTTGGCTATACCTTATTTCTTGGATATTTTTTCCCAAGGACCAGGGTCAGGAAGAATCCACCCCAAGGGTAGTTGGAGGGAAGAAAAATAACAAGGCACAGGGTCGTCTGGGGACCACAACATTGTTCACTTCCTCTGTAATCATCGGCGTGCCGCTCTGCTGCCTTGGTGATTTGCATAATACCATCCTGACACGCTCACTTCAGCTATCCATCACCATCGGGATGGTGTTTTGAGCTCTTCGCCTCTCTCCTTTCAATCCCTGTCTCTGCGTCTCTATCAGTGTGTCTTATGTTTATCTGGCCAAGCAAAAAAGATTGATTTCTCATTGTTGTTGCCCTTCTTGCTCAACAAATATGAATTTGGAAAATGATGAAGCGCCGAGCCAGCTAATAAGCAAAATATGCACATATAGAGATTTCTGTCCTATAATGAACAATATCTGTGGCAGGGGAGGAGGAAAGAAGTGTTATTCTAGCACAGGTTTGAGAGAAAATGACAATGTGTTTTCCACTAGAACTGCGGTTTGAATGCTAAGGTAAGGTGAAGCAGTCAGAAAGACCAGAATGTGTAGAAAATTGCCATTAAATACACTCCATTTGTTTTGATTTCTGTTTGTTATTTTATTTAAACTCCTATATAAATATAAACTGTAGAGAGAGGTATCTGTAACGCATATTTTAGTGCGTGGAGTCACAATATGATTAAAAAAGCAATACTGTAAACGCTCAGGCCCATATTTATACTTTTTAGCGACGCATTTGCGTCGTTTTTTGACGCAAAATCGGCGCAAATTTACAAAATACAAGGCCCAAGCAAAAGTGGCGCAAACTTACAAAATGCAGTTGTATTTTGTAAGTTTGCGCCGCTTTTGAGTAAAAAAAATACGCAAATGCGGCGTTAAAAAAGTATAAATACGGGCCCAATTGTATTATGTACGTTTTCGCTGCTTTTGCGTCAAAAAATGACGCAAATGAGGAGCTAAAAAAGTATAGATATGGGCCTCAGTGTTACCATGTCTCAAAGAATACCAAGGATATGCGGGATCTCATAATTTCTTTTGTTAATTAGTTGAAGTTTTGTTAGAATGTATTTTGTGACTTGGGTTTGTTGACCCCAGCTTAGGGGTTGCCATGCTTCTTTCTATAAGCAGAATAAGATGAAAGCGTGTATTTTATGAATAGTCACATTAGGGGCAGCATACAAATATTGACTGCTTGAAGGATAGTTTG
The DNA here is from genome assembly GCF_031143425.1 of Pleurodeles waltl. Classification (NCBI taxonomy): domain Eukaryota; kingdom Metazoa; phylum Chordata; class Amphibia; order Caudata; family Salamandridae; genus Pleurodeles; species Pleurodeles waltl. The sequence goes on along the minus strand of NC_090448.1, from coordinate 929,885,936 downwards.
ACAGTTTTTTCCTTCTTTCTTTGGTTTTATTGCCACAAACAGTTTTTATTTAAGCTGTTGTCCAGTACTTGTTTGCCTTCACATAGTTGCGGATAAAACATTTACTTTCGAATCCATTACAGAAACTTTCTAATCCATTTAAAAGTAAACTTTTCACAACGGTTATGGAAGAATGTGGTGCAATTTTGTCAAAAACGTATGAGTCCTGTATTTTTTACAGTCAAATATTTTATGCAAGTTCGAACACAGAACGCACAAAAAGAAGAAAAAAAAACGTAGCATTGACCAAAAGAAAAGGTATTTAGCAATGTTCCTCTGTCACTGTTCCATGAAGGGAAAAACGTACATAATATGTAACACGTAAGGACTTATGTCTACTATACAGAAAAACTCAAAAATGCAGAACGTGCTCTAGTAAAAGGAAATAAGGACATTGGGTGGCCAGCAATATTATTCAGAGAGTTATGCAGTTTCTGGTTATGTGTGTCCTCACCTACAAGTCATGACTTCGAATATTAGCAGGGGAAAAACACGTTATAATACAAATAAAATGTAATACTTCTTATTCTTGGACAATCTTTTTGTAAGGCTAATGGACTGAAATAAATTACCCTAAATGTAAAGAAACTGCTGAAACAGCAACACATCATAAAATATGTTATGCTTCATCAAAAGAAACAGCACTGAAGCAGGAAATAAGTACGGGAAAATAAAAAATCAAACAGAAATACAAATGTAGGAACTTCGCGTTCATCAGGAATCAGTTAAGGGTTATGAGGAATAGAACTGAAAACTAACACTAAAATTGAGAGCTCATTTACGGCCACTCACATTATGGTCTGCACACCTTAAAGTTTGTCAAATGTGAAAAGAGAGAACAATTAAAAAGAAAAAAGATCCTGGCCTTCAATTCTGAATCAGCCTCACATGCCCTTTCTGGGTGTGAATTACTGGTGGAAGAAAACATGTTGACAGGACGATTTTAGAAAGAGTGTAGGTTGATACATTTGAAGTAATGCCAGTCCTGCAATACTAGAGAAGAACTAGGGGGCATATTTACAATCTTTTGACGCAGGGCAGAGCCACAAGCCTTCTTGCTGCACTGGACTGCATCAAACGAAAAGGGCAGGAATGTGGCGTATCGACAAGATGCAAGCACCTTCCTGCACAAGTGTAATCACGAGAGGCATTTTTATCTTTCTATGTATGCTGCAAAATATAGCAGTCATTAAAAAAGGAGAAATAAAGGCATTTCTCCTCGTTGCTCCTCCCTTATGCCTCCTCTGCAGAGGCTTTTGATGCATTTGCATGTTTAAAAATACTTGTAAATCTGGGAATGCCTCAAAATCCATAGGTATTGTGTGGGAACACCCACCACAACACCCATGGAATGCCTCTTTGACGCAGAGTAAGGCAACGCACTGACTTGTGCTTCGTTGCCTTACTATATATCTACAAGGCCACGTAAAGCCATGCAAAGTGGCTCTGCGTGGCCTTGTAGATATGGGCCTGCCACTTGTGTCATTGGTGCGCCAAAAAAGTGACAATCCGGAGGCGCAAGCCACTTGTAAAAATAGGTGAGAATTACAGACATGGAGGTTTTCTCACCGTAGGAGGCAGGCAACCATCACTGTGACAGCCACTAATCAGACTAAGGTGCAATTGGCTACCTACATTTATGAATAGTAATGAGGATTGCAACTCTCATCGATCAGTTTGCAAAATTCTATTTTGTGAATCAACCTAATAGTACATATCTTGGTTCTACAATTCTATTACACTCACAAAAAGCCCCTATTTGCAAATGGAATATTTGTTGACCTGTCCCCTTATTCTTCCAGAAGATTCATAATCTTTAAGGTGGACAATCATCAGTAAACAAAATAATAGGAAAACAATCAAAGAGCAGTCCATTGTGGTATGATGGGGGAACAGTGATAGTGTCTATTGTCTTATTTTAAGAGCAACTGGGCTAGGGACATCTGGTGCTGAAGGGCTTCGGTTCTAGGACCCTCCCCATTTTGGGCCTTCTTCTTTAAGAATTTAAATAGTTTCAATTTAAAATAATACTTGTTTGTTGGAAATGGCCCTTCTGCAGGGTTATCCCCAGACTTTTTGCCTTCCTTCGTCTCTTTTTCTGACGTCATTTTTGCTGGTTTTTAGACTCTGCGCACTTTACCACTGCTAACCAGTGCTAAAGTGCATATGCTCTCTCCCTTGAAACACGGCAACCTTGGATCATACCTGATTGGACTATTTAATTTACTTATAAGCCCCTAGTAATGTGCACTATATGTGCCTAGGGCCTGTAGATTAAATGCTACTAGTGGGCCTGCAACACTGGTTGTGCCACCCACTTAAGTAGCCCCTTTATCTTGTCTCAGGCCTGCCATTGCAAGGCCTGTGTGTGCAGTTTCACTGTCACCTCGACTTGGCATTTAAAAGTACTTGCCAAGCCTAAACATCCCCTTTCTCCACATATAAGTCACCTCTAATGTGTGCCCTAGGTAACCCCTAGAGCAGGGTGCTGTGTGGGAGAAAGGCAGGACATGTACCTGTGTGGTTTACATGTCCTGGTAGTGTAAAACTCCTAAATTCGTTTTTGCACTACTGTGAGGCCTACTCCCTTCATAGGCTAACATTGGGGCTGCCCTCATACAGTATTGAAGTGGTAGCTGCTGATCTGAAAGGAGTAGGAAGGTCATATTTAGTATGGCCAGAATGGTAATACCAAATCCTGCTGACTGGTGAAGTTGGATTTAAAATTACTATTCTAGAAATGCCACTTTTAGAAAGTGAGCATTTCTTTGCACTTAAATCTTACAATCCACGTCCGGCTCCTTGTGCATTCACTCAGACACACCCCAAACACAGGGTACTCAGCCTCACTTGCATACATCTGCATTTTGAATAGGTCTTCCTGGGCTGGGAGGGTGGAGGGCCTGCTCTCACACAAAGGACTGCCACACCCCTTACTGGGACCATGGCAGACAGGATTGAACTGAAAGGGGACCTGGTGCACTTCTTAGCCACTCTTTGAAGTCTCCCCCACTTCAAAGGCACATTTGGGTATAAAACAGGGCCTCTGCCCTACCTTAAGAGACACTTGCTGGAGAAGAAACCTGAACCAGAACCTGCCAAGAAGAACTGCCTGGCTGCCTAAAGGACTCACCTATCTGCTTTCTACAAAGGATTGCTGCCTTGATGTTGCCCTGCTGCCTTGCTGAACTCTTGCCTTGCTGCTGAAGTGCTCTCCAATGGCTTGGATAGAGCTTGCCTCCTGTTCCCTGAAGTCTCAGGACCAAAAAGACTTCTCTTTTTCATTTGGACGCCTTGTGCGCCTAAAAATTTGATGCACAGCTTGCTCCGCGGTGAAAAATTCACCGCACGCCGATCCGGAAAGACGCCGCTCGACGTGACGCCTGCGGTGCGACCGGAACTTCGACACACGGCCTCGCCTGGCCAACGCCGCCCAACTTCAGAAAGGAAATCGATGCGACGCCTACTGTGAGGGAGAAGATTCCACGCACAGCCCACCGGAACGACACGCAGCCGGAAAAAAAGCCTAGGATTCCCGCACAGACCTCGGGACATCTGGTAATCCCGCAAACCACAGAAGGAGACTGTCCGCGTGCCGGAAAACAACGCACGACTTCCCCGCATGAAAAATAACGACGCAAGTCCATGTGTGCAGGAGAGAAATCAACGCACACACCATTTTTCCACGTATCTCTTCCTCTGCGGCCCCTTTGCAGAGATTTTCCACTTTAAACCAGGTACTTTGTGCATGAAAGAGACTTTGTTTGCTTTTTAAAGACTTAAGACACTTTATATCACTTTTCAGTGATATCTCTACAATTTCATATTGCATCTTTATTCGTTTTGACCTGCAAATATCCAGATAAATATTATATATTTTTCTAAACACTGTGTGGTGTATTTTTGTGGTGCTATATTGTGTTATTGTATGATTTATTGCACAAATACTTTACACATTGCCTTCTAAGTTAAGCCTGAATGCTCTTGCTAAGCTACCAGAGGGTGGGCACAGGATAATTTGGATTGTGTGTGACTTACCCTGACTAGAGTGAGGGTTCTTGCTTGGACAGAGGGTAACCTGACTGCTAACCAAAAACCCAATTTCTAACATCGTTGTTGATGACTTACTGCCTGGCTCTTGAGATTGAGGTTCAGGCAGACTAGCACACTCATTGGTCCCATTGTGTCTCTGCCTGATTCTGTGCTCGAGGATTGTCGTGGCTAACTATTCAAAGACCTTGCATTTCCATGGAGAACAGATTACATTCTTTCCATGGCTCGTCCTTCAGTTAGGGCACCAATGTAACTCAGCCTTAAGTGTTTTACTTTGCAACCCAGACTGTACAAGACAGCATGTCACTCAGCTTCTGCTAACCCACCCCTTCCGTTCTTCATCACAGGATGGGATGCAATGGAAAAAACAAACTCCAGTGATCACACCCCACCTTGTGGGCAGCAGGGAAAGGGTGGGTTAGGAGGAATGCCAAAAGGTAGCACAGATGATAACTCCCCATTCTGTGATGTTAGGGTGTGTTTACATTTTATTAAGTGTGTGAGAGATGACACAACTTTATGTCCAAATCTAGGAAGCATAAGAAAGACCCAGTCCCAGTTTCTGCTGGGAACAGAAGAGTTGATGATGCAGTTTCAGCCACAAGGACATTTAACCTTCCAAGAACTCGACCTATCGACAAGCCTGAGTCTCAGATACTATTAATAGAGCCTAGTGCTGCCTGAAATAAATGAACACAAGTAAGTTGGGACTGCTAAGAGCTTATATATAGAAAAAAGTAACAATCTGTTCTTTTTTATGCCCTCACGCCCACTCCCAGTCTTTCTATGTTCTACACTCTTCTGCAACAGCCCTGGGCTCAGTGATAACTCCTTTGTTTCCATATCTAATGATGCTGGCTGTAGTTCTCCTACTTGTACCATCACACATTTACCATATAAAATTTGCAGGCAAAATACATCAAGCAGCATGCAGGTGAATACAACAAGCACTAACAAAGTCAATAAGTGTAAGTTTTTATTAGTTAAACTGATGGCTACTCAATGAGTCGGATTCTATGTGTTTGTGTCTGAATGAGTTAGTGAGTGATTTGAGGACTGACTGAGAGGATGTGTAATGAATTGGTTGAGTGGCAGGGGGAAGCTAATGCATATAAGTGGGTAGGTGAACAAAGGCAGGTGGGTGAAGGTGGATGAATTGTTGAATGCAGGTGCCTGAGTGTGAATAGAAGGTGAATGAGAATAGGTGTCTAGGTGAGTGCGAGAGGCTGGGTGGGTGACTGTGGGAAGCCCAAGGTGGGCAGACAGATGTGCGTTTCTGTGTTTGTGTGTTGTATGGAGTGGCTGAAATGCAACATACAACCATCAAAACATTTGCTTAATTAATACAAATACAACAGTGAGTGGTTGATGAATGTGATATCAAAGAATAATTGTGAAAATATGAACAAGGGTGAATGGTTAGGTGTCCAAGTGAGCCAAAAATTGTAAAGTTGAATGTACGAAGTGAATCTAGTCATTGAAAGCCTCTTACCTGTTAGCTGGTTCTAGAATCTCAGGACTAATAGATCAATTTTAGGGAACTGTGTTTCAATACACAGTTACTGATTTGAATCTTCTCTGGTCCACTCATTCTTTTACCTCCCAAGGTAAAGAAAAAATAATAATTGAGCCTGGTAATGAATAGCTGTTATTCGGCTCCAGCCTACCCAAGTCTGAACTTGTGCTCTCCAAATACATGTATTGGATTGGAAAGATCCTCAATCTTTCTGGTGTTGGCTTTCTTCTTGCATTGGGATCATAGCTAACATTTCTACTGCTGGTAAATAATAAAGATGCTTGCTGTTACACTTGGTATCCTTGGTGTGTTCTCCCCTAAAGTTTAGCCTCCACTTCCCAGGTTGTTTCTGTGTGCTGGACTCTGTATTTGCTATTTTGTTTGCTCTGGACATTTTACCACTGCTAAACAGTGCTAAAGTGTAAATGTTCCCTGTATGAATTCTATGTGTAAATTAGCTTATCCCTGATTGGAATATTTGATTTACTAGTTAGTCCCTAGTAAAGTGCACTAGAGGTGCCCAGGACGTGTAAATCAAGTGCTACTAGTGGGCCTGCAGCACTGGTTGTGCCACCGACACTAGTAGCCCTGCAAACATGGCTCAGACCTGCCACTGCAGTGTCTGTGTGTGCAGTTTTCAACTGCCAAATCGACTTGGCAAGTGTGCCCACTTGCCAGGCCTAAACCTTCTCTTTTTATACACGTAAGGCACCCCTAAGGTAGGCCCTAGGTAGCCCCATGGGCAGGGTGCAGTGTATGTTAAAGGTGGAACATGTACTGATGTGTTTTGCATGTCCTAACAGTGAAATACTGCCAAATTCCGTTTTCACTGTCGCAAGGCCTATCTCTCGCATAGGTTAACACGGGGGCTGCCTTTCAATATCATTAAAGTACAGATTCCCTTTGGGAGCAGATGGAAATATGGAGTTTAGGGTCTCTGAACTTACAATTTAAAAATACATCTTTTGGTAAAGATTGTTTTTAGATTGTATGTTTGAAAATGCCATTTTTAGAAAGTAGGTATATTCTTGTTTGAACCATTCTGTGACTACCCGTTTGATGGTTCCCTGTCTGGGTCAGTTTGACAGTTGGGCTGTTTGCACCTCTCCTCTAGACAGTGACGCAAAGGGAGCTGGGTGTAGCCTGTATATCCTGATGGGCCATCTGGGCTGGAGGGGAGGAGAGGAGTTGTCACTTACACCTGAAAGAGCTGTGCCTGTCCTCACACAAAGCAGTCTCCAACCCTCTGGTGTGTGTCTGGGACCGGTCTGGGCAAGGCAGCATCTTGTGAACAACAGTAACTTCTCTTTGAAGTAGGTCTACTTCAAAGGCAGAAAGGGGTATAAGAAGTGGACCCAAAACCGCTGAAAATCAGTTTACTTCTGGAAACAAGAGGAACCTCTGCCCAGGAGAAGAGCTGGAGAAGCTGGAGGAGGAGCACTGGCCTTTCGCCTGTGACTGTGCTTTGCTGGGTTGGCCTGCAGTAGCTGCTTCTGCCTGAGAGAGGACAAAGACTGACTTTTGTGTGACTTCCCACTGGTGAAGAATCTCCAAGGGCCTGAAATGAGCTTTCCTCCTGCTGTTGAAGTCTCAGGGACATCAAAGACTTCTCTCTGCCAGCACCTGGACGTTCTGCTGAGAGTCCTGCCCTGCCATATTGTGCCCTAACCTGTCTCTGGGCCCTTGAAAGGTGAACCTGGTGGAAAAGGACAGAAATCCAAGCAAAGGCGGCTGTGCGAGAATCAACGCAAAGCCTGCCCGGACCCGAGGTGCTTGTCCGGGATTGATGCATCACTCTCTTGCGGGAGAGAAGAAACAATGCACGCCAACCAGTGGAGGAACGACGCACGGTCTTGCTTGCGGGTGAGAAATCGACAAATCGCTGACCTTTTTTGACACATGCTCACCCTTGCGGCTTTATTTTGACGATACCCAGGTACTTTTGTGCAATAACTGCATTCTCACTGTTCTCTAAGGAATAAGAATCTTAATCTTTTTTAAATTCATATCTTGACTTGTGTATGTTGGATTTTTGTCATTTTGGTCTTGTTTTGTTTAGATGCATATTACCTATTTTTCTAAACCTGTGTTGTGTCATTTTGTAGTGCTTCCCTGTATTACTGTGTGTGTTGGTACAAATACTTTATACATTACTTCTGAAGTCAAGCCTGCCTGCTCGTGCCGAGCTACCAAGGGGGTGAGTGGGGGTTAACTGAGGGTGATTCTCCTTTACCCTGACTAGAGTGAGGGTCCTTGCTTGGACAAAGGGTAACCTGAATGTCAACCAAAGACCCAATTTCTAACTCTTGCTATTCATGTATAATGCATGCAAGATGACACAGAGCACTGTCATGTCACTGCAGTGAAATCATGCACAGTAACAAAAGGAACAAACATGCATTCACATACAGTCACAGACAAATACACACAAGTGTATGCAAGCACACAAAAATGTAGACACGAATAAATGTGCACACATTCACATACTAGTAAAGAGAGGGATGTGTGCACACAGAAAAAATAAAACAGTCACAGACAAATGCATACTCAAAGATCAAAAGGAATGGGCAATGCTTTAAATTTGTTTCTCAGTTTATGAACGGCAGAATGCCAAAGGACTATCATCATCCTTGGCACTGTGACTAGGAAGGATATAACAGTGATCCAGGACGGCTGAATTACTCACCATCATGTAAGGTTGAACACGCAGAAACCACATGCCAGCAGTGATCATTTACTTCACTGGTGTGCAAAGAGTCAAACTGGTTTTCAAGTGGATTTTTGATGAGCGTCAGTTCACAGAGAGACCTGTCTGCTTAGGAAAAGTGGACATTTACCCGTAGAATTACTGCGATCTTGCAAGCCCTCTTGCCTGGTGCTTGCACACTTCAAGATTATCATACTCACTTTTTCATTCAGGAATCTCTTGGAAATACTTATTAAAAGTAAGGCATTTTGATCCATTTCGAAGATCAATCTAGCTGGAAGATGCACAATTGTACCTAAATTTAAAAAAAGGAAATCTCAGGAGACAACCTCCCCTAAACTTCCCTAGGAATATTAGGCTTGCTCACTATGCTCACTCGCACGGTGAAATTCCATATATGGAGTTATTGCCCAACATTTCTAGCAATCCCCAGCCGCCACACAACTGGGCAGAATGGTCCAGCGAGTTAAATCGTCACTGTCTATTTCTGATATCATGAGAAGTTAATGGGTTTCAGTCCTAGCAAGGTCAGTTTAGCCTTCCATCTTTCTGAGGCTGTTAAATGTATTGCCATTCGAATGGGTAATAATAACTCCTAATATTTACTTAGTTTCGATATTATAAGGCAGTGGTGTGAAGCATCCCATAAAAACAAATTATTAGTAATAAGAATAAAAACACCCAAGCAGACCTACAAATGCAAAGGTGAGATGATGGGCACTTTGAACGAGACTCTCTTAGCGCACAGTATATGGAATGACTATCTGAGTCAACCACCCGGAGATTTCGTTCTTTCACGACTTACATCCGTAAGGTGTATCAACATGCTAGAACTGCCCGTGGTGACAAGCGGTATTTTACAAAACACCTAAATAAATAAAAGCATACCTACATAAATACATACTTAAACAAATGAATACACAAAAAGAGCTACCGCAGAGAATTTGAACAAATAGTGGCACAGAAAATGAACCCAATAGCGTCCCCAAGCGGGAGACTTTAACTCCCAAAAAAAACCTTTTGCGATTCATTGCTCTTGCTCTGTTGTTAATTCATATGGGTGTTTTGTGTCTCATCCTCATAGCTATGTGCTCAGTCTGCTGTGCTGAGTTAAGCAGGTACATTGTATCGACGAAAAAATTACCCACAGAGCAAATCATCACCAGTATGAGAATATATAGCTGATCTCGAAAATCCTAGCATGAATTGTAAAGATTTGCCAAAAAAAAGTCCCTGAAGTAAGAAATAAACAATAATTTTAACGTTGCATGACTCAGTTTTATTGCATGTTTCGTTCAAGTATCATCCTATTTTGATTGGGTCTTCACTTTTTGTTAATGTTAATGTGTGCTCCGATTGAAAAATATTGGAAAACACCTGCATTTTCCGTTATTTTGAAGTGCTCTGAATGCTTGTATTAGTTTGAAATGGTTTGCATTTTCTGTCAGCGAAAATGATCTGCATCATCTATTGGCTGCTAGGAGTTACTGTAATGACTGATAACCCCAGTGATTTACTTCACTGGCTAAACCTGGTTTCCCTTCTCAGAATAAACCATAATACAAAAATAAAGTCATTACAATACCAGTGATGTGTAGCAAACTCCACAAATTATTTGGCTTCGTGCCTCAACCATAAAAGATAATACTAGATAAATAACCAACTAATGGACACACGTATCAAATTCAGCATGATGAAAGGCCGATTTAGCCATACTGACATGGAAAATGTCACCTGCAGGCTTCACACAGTGATCTGCAGTGGTTATTGTTGCATCCTCACAAAACATAAAAGACGCAACTCATAATCTCAGAGTGGCACCGTGCAAGAATTCAGAATAACAAACCTACATAGAGCCATAACATGTGACCGTGTTCTCAGTAGACATCAGTTTGACAACTGACATGGTCCCACTAGCTTTCTACGAAAGCCTGTTACAGAGTATAGCACTTAGGCCCATATTTATACTTTTTTATAGCCGCATTTGCGTCGTTTTTTGACCCTAAATCGGCGCAAACGTACACAATCCAATTGTTTTGTAAGTCTGCACTGCTTTTGCGTCAAAAAACGACACAAATGCGGCGCTAAAAATTCTAAATATGGGCCTTAGAGACTCAAAGTGCTGTACTCATGTCTCTCTAGTCATCTAGTATTACTAGTAATAGTAATGTTACACCAACTTTTCACTTTTTCCGGCTCAAAGCGCTTTGTAATGAGAAACTACTTTCAATTAAACGTAAGGTGCCCTTGAGGAAGTATTTCTAACTTACAGGTTAATGGCACATTCCAAGCACATCACATTTCAACTAGGTTTACATAGTACCAGCTAACGCCTCTTAATAAAAAAGCATTGCAAGTGCCAAGGGATCAACCTATAAGGTCTGGAACTTTGACAACTGCCCAATGCCTAACAATAGTAATTACTTAAGGGATGTGCTTTGCTAGCTCACAAACACTCGTGATTTACAAAGTACAACACTGTAAGCAGCTTAAATGTGTAGGCTGAAACCTGGCTCCCTTGAGGAACAGGATCACCCTGACCCACAGAGGTTGGTTATTTGATTATCTGGATCAAGTGTGATTTACTCTGTAGCAGAAGAATTGGGTCCACCTGACAAGATGTTTGTCCACTTCCTATTCCCGCCTGCATAATCCAGCTAGGTCTTCCAAGAAACCACTCAGCAATATTTGCGTATGTAACCACACACACTTTAATGCCTTCTTATACATATGTTTTATATTTGTTTTGACCCTGCTGAAGGGATGTGAGGTCTGGCAAGTGAACTGGTAGTGCTGAAGAGCTACACCATGTACAGTACAGCTTTGCTTTTTTGAAAGCAGTATATTGTTACTGTAGGTTAGACTCAAAAAAGTTTATTTGGGTCAAATTATATTTTACCATGCTGATATTAAGGTAAATCTGAGACCTCTGTGGGATGTAGTGTTAATAATTAGGTATTTTTGGATCTTTCCACACTGAATGGAAAAATGCTATGTCGATTCTTAACAAAATCTAATTGAAGTCTATGGGACTAATTCACAAACGTAAATTTACACTTTTAAGTAAGTTTACATTGCGTTTGGAATTCACAGACTACGAGTTAATAGTACGTTTGCGACTGTGGAGACTCCTCAGTCAAGGCGAAGATGAATAGATAGACTTGTCCGATCTTTTTATGCACAGAGATCTTCACCCCGAATGAGCAGTCTCTGCAGTCATAAACTCACTATTAACTCATAGTTTGTGACTGTCACAAAGATTTTAATTTTACTTTTGTGAATTAGGTCCCCTACATGTCAGATCACAATCTGTGAAACAAACTCAATAGCTACCATGTAGATGACGTTTTACACTGCACTCGTTGTACTAACTCCTCAAAGGTCGGGGGGCAGTGGTACCTCATTGTCGGTTGTTCTAGTTTTTTATGTTGTTATCCCAGTCTTAGAAGCACTTTCAATCAAATGCACAATTGGTGATTTTATAAGCAACGCACATACAACAGAGGCACAAAAATTGAGAAAAACAATTAATTATTTTTGTTTTCAAAGCCGAAATGATTGCAAGAGAAAAATGCACCCATCAGCACACAGGACATCATTCAAAAGCAAATATAAACATGGATTCAAAATTGAATAGCGCCAGTTCTGGCACAATCCAACTTTCGAACATTGCCTCAAGGAAGCTACTGGTGAACTGCAGGTCTACATTTTGGATGCAGGCACAGACAGCAAACCTGATTAGGTCCCCTATTATCACTCTGCTGAGCTCTGGAGAGAAATGCAGTGTCATTCGTCTGTCTCTTTAAATAACATGAGAACGTGTCTTATAATAGAAATCTCTTGTTTTGAAGACGTCATCGAGGGGATTGGCTTTCTATATTGGAAAAAGCACAGCTGGAAAGATAGGACTCTGGTAACATACAGCTGTAGGGAGTGAGTCTCCGCCACGTTCAGACACGAGGGTTGCAAATTCTTAGCACTGTGGGGCTGTCTCAGCATTGCGTCCATCTGAGGTTGTTAAAATGATTACCAATGCATCACAGCATTTATCAATCAAACTCTTGCAAACAATTCTGTCAATAATATACAACATCCAGGTAGGTATTACTATGTAAATAATTTATTGTGTTATGCCTCTATATTTACCCCCAAGTTGTAGTCTGCACCCCTGCGGTTTATAGGAAAATGTACATCAACCTATGATGATATATGGCATATAAGGCAAGCTGATCTGCAAAGCCAAGAAGCAAAGTGCACAGTGGGTGTCTACAGTTCATAGGGAGACGATGGGAGAAAGGAAAGGCGGATTAATGACACAGAGTCAGTGGAGTAGGTTTACATTGGAAATAGGTGGTAGGATGAGGCTTACAAGAAGGGTCAGGCAGAAAGAATTGTTGTAAGTGGTAAGGAATGGAAGTGGCAACTCTTCCCAAATGCAAATGATAACCTCTTACAGAGTATACTATTTATTATAATAAAAACTACCTGAGTCACTCTGTAGTAATGATTTCAGGTCTTACGACAGATGGCAGTAGTGCAGCATACAATGTATGGGTGGTCTTTCTGTGACATATTGTTCCTCTCTCCCATTTCCCTTATTCCTTTTTCCAGTCTTCCACAGTCCTCTTTTGAGGTTTTGAGGGTGGTGCAGTAGGATCATAGTGTGGAAATGAAGACTGGTCTCACATACAAGGAGTCAGACTGTGACCCAGACTCAAAGTAGGGACTGGTTTCACTGACTACTCCATGGAAAGGCCTGTCACCTTTCCCTATGCATGCCATTTCTATTTTTTTAATGGGATTCTGCCCATGTCTTTCATTTTGTATTTTTAATGGGTTACTGCCTGTGGCATGTTGTTTCCTTTTTAGATGTTTTGTGGGGAAGGGTTGTGTTACCCCTTGCACCTCTCTCCTTTTTTTAAGACTAACCCTTACATCTTTGCAATGCTCATCTCACTGCATTCCTCTTCTAATTGCTCAAGGTGTGACAAGCCCATATGTGGATCCAGTTAGAATGGTAGTGGTTGTGCCATTACACAATGAGTTGGTCACATACTATATGCTCATTGTTCATATTTCCAAAAAGGCTATTTTTAAGCCACAGTGTCGAACTGTATTGCCGTATTTCACCCTTAATTGTTCTCTCCTACATACAGGGTATCTGAAAATCATGACAGTACTGTCCGTGTATTTCTTGGGCACGGTAAAAGTATGTTTGGCTGGAGTCAATCAGCAGTTGATAGAAAGAATCACCCAATTGACGCATATGATCAACAGAAAATTAAAGACTAATGTGATTACAATTCATTAAGTAAATTATAACGGTAAGGCTGTTTCAAAATAACTACAAGTTGGTTTTGTTAGTGGATCATAAGATTTCTCAACAAGATCAGACTAGTGGAAATAGTTGAGATACTTCATTATTGAGCAATATGGAAAAGTGACCACTATACACTGTCATTCACAAAGTCTGGTAGTAATTGGCTTGAGTCTGATGGAGCCAATTTCATGAAAAAAATGTATTTTAAGATATGCATGTGAAACGTTACAACATAATTGGTGATTTGTATAGGTTTCATGTATTTAATGTATTTGGAAATGTATTTTTACTTTACAATTTTTTAATGATTGTAATTTTCAGAAAATATTTCTTCTATTTTTACTACTAATACTATTAACCACAAGTAAATCAATGCTGGATGTCAAAGTGAAGAAAATTGTGAGCAATTGAAAAACAATTGGGTTTTGTAAACAATCATGGTCTGGTTGAAGAAGCATAAAACAGAGGGCCTGATTACGAGTCTGGCAGTCCAAGGGCCACCTGACTTGTGGTGGCTGCCGGACCTCTGCAGCTGAGGCGTTCCAACAGCCATATTAGGAGATTGGTGGGAAGACTTGCCAGACTACCTCCATTGCTACCAGGATCTCAGATTACGATGGGCTGACGGTGGTGCAGGCTGTAATCAGCTAGGGCGTTGGTGAACTCAGTACCGCCCTGCTGATTACAACCTAGTTCTGCTTCAGCCTTTTCATGGAGGTTCTACTGCCATGAAAAGGCTGTCAGAGAATAAGTGCAGGGGGCCACAGGTGGGCCTGTGGCATGGGCAGTGCAGGGATCTCCCTGTCCAGCACCCTCAAAATGTGCACTGTCTGCACCACTTCCTCTGCAAAATGTTGATGCATTCCACTCAATTTATAGACCAATTACAAACTACTCCTTCATCTTTAAAATTCTGGAAAAATCTTTGGTAATACAATTACAAACATTTGTTGATTCAGAAGTGAATAAGAAAGTGGAAATCATGGATTGACACAGCCCTAACTGTTGTACAATCATCCATAATGGATATGTTGAATGAAGGAAGGGCTGTCTTTCTCCTGTTGATCTATCTGTCATCATCCTTCAACACTGTTGACCACAGTACGCTAAATCAAAGACTGAATGGGGTGATTGGTGTTTCTGTGGTTGTGGGCAAAATGGTTGCCAATTTCTTCATAAGGACATTCTTGGTGTGATCTGCAGGAGTGATGTAATATCACTCCTGAAGAGGTGAAACCTGGTCTACTACAGTACTCTGTTCGCTAAAATATACTATTCAACATGTATGTGAAACACTGCATGATAAATTGGTGTCTATAAAAATAAAAATGCAACACATATTCTATACAAACAGTGCCTTGAGACCCTATAGAGGATTAGCTGTGCTTTAAAAATCACTGATTCACTCAGGTGGTAATCAAAATGTATGCTGTGGTAGAAAATGATAGTAAAGGAATTGATAAGATGTTCAGTCAAAATCAAGGCTGGCTAGATGAAGGTTATCTCAGTCTAACCAGAGACAGAAGAGAGTTACTTAGTTTCTGTCTTGGGCCTTATAAAGACCTACCCTCTCAAAATGTTGTGAAAAAACATGCCCCTTTGAGAGGACAGGCATATGTCACTAGTAAAAGCATTATTTTCGGGGCCCAAATTGACTACTGTAACTCACTTCATGTTGGTAACTCAAAATCCAAGTTAGATAAATTGCAGAACTCTACTAAAAGGGCAATCCTATATCTATACAGAAGTGATCATACTCTTACACTTCACAGAAATTTGCTGACTTTTGGTGATGGTTGTTGAATCGAATATAAGGTCTTGCCTGGGATTCATACAGCAATTTATGGTCTCACTTGAAAGATGTGCTACATATTTATGACTCTGTTAGTGTGATGAGTTCCAGTGGAAAAAGTGTTTATGAAACAATATGTATATCCTAAGAATGGGGCCATGAGTAGAAGGATTCAGAATAGTTACCACTCTCTTGAATTCCATCCCAGCAGATCCCTGGCACCTCACAAATTCCCCCAATTTTCAAAAAGCCTTTACACGTTTCTTTTCTGTCCTGTGAGTTGAAGCCCACCTCTTCTGCCCTCTGCACTTGAATGCCTGTGGGTTATTAGCGTGCTACAAATGACATGATGATGAGTATTATACATCTATATTAGTTATAGTTCTAAATCTGGAAACAGTTACACTTTTGAGTGTGCCTGAAACCTGAGGGGGGCAGAATTCTAAAAGTATTCTTTCAAATTCATAAAAACTCAGAAATGTACTCCGATTTTAACAGAAGTCCATGAGGTTGAATTTTCTGATTTTTTTGAACTGTTAAAAAATGGCCCTACAATCTCTGATGCGGTTAAGAAGTAGGCGACTAAAGCTGCTGCAATTCTCAGATCACTACAATGTCGCCGTCATATGATTTCCACCAGCACGTACAGCAGGAGTCCTCCACTAATGTAAACTGCAAGGCGGCAAATAAAGAACTGGAGGTCGGTTAAAAGAGTGCATTTTAATCTTGTTAGGACTGATAGAGTGCCGAAGCCTGAGCCCATTAAATTGAGCCATTTCATACTTTATAGCGATAACTGCAATGTTTTTTGGGAGATCTGAATGAATCTTGAAAGCATCATAGCAGTGGCAAATATTACACAGAGAATATGAAAAATTTCCCTTGTCTGCTTGCTATCACTCACAACGCTTTTTTCATTATCCCTGACTGGAATCCTGTATATTTATATGCAGATCCTTTCTTGTTAAATCTAATATTTTGGAGTTACTTTATTAGGAGAGGAGTCTCTGCTCTAAATTGAATTAAGGCACAAATTTATACAGTTCATTTGGTCTCTGAGAGAAGCACCTCTCTAACTTTCTCTTGTGATAAAGAAAACCATTAGCTGCTGTCAGAACCAGGGGAAGGGAGATCATTTTTATTGAAATAAGAACGGAATGATAGTGTCAGGCTCCGAGTCCGAGAGATAAAATATTACATCTAATAAACATGCTACATATGGGATTAGACAAGGGGGCTCTTGCATACCGGAACAACAGCAGCTGTGAAGGAAGATGCTGGTGTATTGTTGGGAAACAAAACAGCGATACAGAGGAATGCAAAAAACTCCATCTTTAAAAGGGCACAACACGCACCGTTAAAATGTGGTAGGCTTTGGGAGCTGGTTCTTAAACTAGGCGTTTCTGCTTTTTGTGCACAGCAGCACGTCATTTGAATATAATCCTCCTCTAACTGCTTTTGCCTCTGTTTCTGACGAGTTGTTTAGTATACGCCCTTAGACAGGAAAACTGTTAATAATGATGCAGCGCTTTATCAATGCAAGCTTTAACATGTAGAGGCAGATATGTGTTCCTGTAATTGAATGTTATTCCAAACAAACTTGATTTATTGGCTTAACCAAACATATACATCTTACCATATGTGAAATTATAACAAAAATGATAATAATTATGTTATGTTGATGTGTTTACAGCTCTAATCACCCCAGAGGCTATCCATGACGCGTGTATTACTCTCTGCACAACTGTATATATGGTTGACGTCGTCGTCATATTTTTTCATGTGCGTTCGTCATAAACATGTTATTGGAACAAAAAGAAGTTTAAATTCGTGCAGTGACGTAAAATAACACTGAAGCGGCACTGCGTGTACTAGCATCTAACATGCAATGTGTAAGACAGTAATCCGTGTGTTTAATGCACGATTAGTTGTACTGTGGTAATAACATTAATTTGTGTATGTATTATTGTGTATTAGTACCCTTGCTCTAAACAGCAAGTATTTATTCGGGCAGAACTATATTAGGCAGTGCAGTTTTTAGCAAACGTATTTTTGTGGACATGTTTCTGGTTACTGCCGTGTGAATGTTCTTTAAGTGACAAAAAGGTGAGTCGAATCTCCCTGCAGGTGGAGAAATATAAACGATCAAAAAGGTTTCTGTTAGAGTAAACCCTTTTTGGCTCAGAAACAGCTGTTCATTAGCATGAAGGGATGCGTTCTTCTGCTGATGTGATTTCTGCAAACGGTACTTGCAGACATTTACAATACACAGGTTATACCATGTTGTCGAGAAATTATTTACCCCTGCATATTGCTTTAATGTGACAGAATTATGTTAAATTCTCGCCTGCCTTTTTGGAAGCCTTCAGGGCTCTTTCTATGAGCAATTGGCAATGTGGTATCATATTAATTCTCACCAGCGAGTGAGGCATAAGTTATTGCCACTCACTTGAGTTGATGTTGGTCATGGGATATTGTCCTATACTAACTAATCTGTGTGAAAAAACACGCCGTGACTTTTTCTTTTATACGTGCTATTAAAGTCGTTTAGGCAGATTTATTATGTTATATATTTAGACTCGTGAAGTAAAAACTACACTAGCTTCCCCCCAACACTCAACCTTTTAAAAGAATAATGTGGACCCCAAAGAGACCCCGCTGTAACCGTGTACACAGACATTAAGATGAGCAAACACATACCAGTACTTCAGATGACACATACCGGTATTTATAAAAATCATTGGCTACGTAAATCAAACTGCACAATAGCTAAACATATACAAAAATAACTGCAACCACATTACTGATGAGCCTACAGACATAGAAAGGAAATTGTGGTCTGTGACCGAATCCTCAGGATCTGGACATGAAGGTTGCTGAACCCCGACAGTCTCTAAGGCTACACCAATGCTAATGTACAGCTATGCATGAAGGATGGAGACTAGTAAAAGCATGTACGTCTACCATATGCACATAAATTCACCCCTTTTCTTAACTCTACTCTTTTGGACTCAAAACATGTGAAAAGCTTAGGGACAATTTCATAAGGGGTTTGCGCCAGCCTTGCACCATGCAACATGGTGAATGTGTAGTGCAAATCATTAAGTCCTGTTTTAGAAGCCACAAAAAGCCACTTTGCAAGGCTTTGAATGGCTTCAAAAATACGGAGTTAGTCAATGCAGCGCAAAAGTTTACATTGCCTTACTAAGTACTAGGGAGGTGTTCCATGGGAGTTGTATGGCTGTTCTCACGCAACGCCAATGGTTCTTGACACATTCCCAGAGTTACCAATCATGGTAAACCTGGGAATCTGCCAAAATCGTCAGCCTCCCTAGGTGAGGTATATCGAGGAGAAATAATTGTATTTGTCCTCGTTTTTCTCTTTCTATGTTGCTGCATTCTGCAGCGCACAGGGAAAGAAGAAAAAGCCTCTCAGGATTGATTTTGTGGAGGAAGGAGCTCCTTCCTGCACAAAAACAATCCTGCATGCACAGGAGGCGCCCTTGCACCATTGTGCAAAGGTGCCTGCGTTGGCGCTAGAAAGCCAAAAGGATGCCAGCATAGGGATAAAGGACAGGAAAGCAATGTATTGGATAAATACGGCACATTCCTGCCGTTTCACTGTGAGGCAGGGCAGCACAGCGAGTTGACTTGCTTCGCTGCCCCGCGCCACAAAGCATATAAATCTGGGCCTTAGGCCATTGCTCCCTTTGTACCTGATTTGATATAGAAATATATATATGATTTTAATATCTTTTTGGAAGTAAAATCAATTTGCATAATTAGCTTATGTTTTTAATGCAGTTTCAACCAGGGTGACTCAAATATGAAGGCAAGTGGATCAAGGTATACAAAAAGTAAAATGCTGTTGATGAATACATTAATGAAAACTGGTCATATCATATCTCACATGTTCAGGTAGGAACGGAGTAGAACATTTTTGAGTCGATTAACTAGCTAATATTTTTACTACCCATACGCAAGAATTGCCATACGTAACACAGGGCATGATGTGTATTTTTACAATTTCGGAAGAGCATTAGACTATAGAAATGAATGAAAGCAAATATATGGCAAATATCAAACAAATCGTCGCTTACATTGTTTGACCTAAAAATGGAGGTAGTTTTCCTGGTGACAGACGGAAGTAGAGTGAAGGGAAATTGAACATTTAGCTAATAACACCAAAATATAAACAAAACAATGGGTTGTTAATGGCAAGCCTCCATTCAACTGAATTTGGTTGGTCTGCAAAAATACATGGAGAAAAAGAGAGAAGACTCTCTTTCCTTTCTCCCAATATTCCGATACTTGATAAAAATTATTGATAAAACAAATACTAATATTGCTAAATGCGTTATCACATACTGAATGTTTGGAATAGCTATAGTTCTGTACGAAGATGTTTATGTACGCGTTTAACAACTTTTTGCTGACAAAATGAAGCTACATGCTTTACCTCTGCTGCCAAACATTCCAAGCTGTCGAAGTATAAATATATATTGTGGCATATTTTGTGTTCCTTTAACTTGCCACAAGCCTACATATGAATGTTGCCAGAGGCTACCTATGAGACTTTTCATAGACATCTACTGTCAGCCAATAGAATTGCAGCAAATTAGGGTGTGACTCCCATTTTGTGTGAGAGAAGATTATTGATGTCTCACATATGGACTAGCATTCCAAAAAACGTAGAAGTTCTGGGAAATCTGAAAATAGTTAAGTCCAAAACTTGATCCAAAAATCAGTTAAGTACAAGGATTGTACATTAAGTAGTGGTAATTCAACAATGATGAATATAGAATCACTGCGTTAGTACCTAAATTGATACAGCTTCAATAAAGGCCACACATGCAACCATTTAAGGGACGTGTTGGGGGTCTTAACACTTTCGTGCCTATCTGTATACTGATTTTGGTAAATGAGATTTAGAAACCTTGTTATTTTATCTCCTGCATTGGTGAGGACTTCATGCTGAGTTCCTCCCAGCTAACCATTCCTATCTGCCAGTGTGGGAACAGAGTTAAATTCTCTGTAGTGCCATTTTTTAGGTCAAGAGCACAAGCACGTTTATCTGTTGTAAGTACTGAGGGCTTTTAACCACTCCCATCCCACACCTATCACTTTCATTCGTTCCTGGGCTTGCCGTTCAAAAATCACTTGATGTCATTGGTAAATGCTTTCTGTTTGTCCCGTCTTGAGGCTGTTTTTGTCACGAATTTCAGACTGCTCCTGTTACATGGATTATTACACGATTGTCTATATAATCAAGCATTGCTGGACTATTTTTTTCTTTTGTTTTTTCCCCTTTGTGCTGCCTGGCCACCATGGCACTCACAGAGCGAACATGCACAGCAGTGTGAACTTAATTGGTGCCATTGGAGCGCTGGCCACATTGTTCACAGTTACCTAATCAGACTCATTTCTTGTGACTCTCCCTTTAAAACTCTTGAAATTAGTAAATGCATTATGTAAAACAGGAATTCTCAAAGCAAACTTTCCCAGAACAGCGGGAGAGCTGATACTAAAATATTCCTTGCACTCGGGAAACTTGCCCCATAATGCTTTGCAGGGAATTACTGTATAAAACACTTTTTGCTCATAACTCAGCCAGTGGTGGTCCTTGGACAATGGGATCACCACCAAAACATTCCACACACCACACTCTTTATGTCTAGGGCAGTGATTCCCAACCTGCAGTCCAGGGACCCCATAGAGGTCCGCGAAGGCTCCTCTAGGGGTCCCTGACTGCTTAGAAAATTAAATAATATTAAAAGATTAATAAAGTGTATATCAATAAAGTGGCTAACTGTACAATTCAAGTTTTTAAAACATACTGTAAATGTCAAGGCATTTAAAATTGGAGGCTAAAAATTTAATTAGCATCCTCAGATTGATTCCTGGGAACAATACAGGTGCATCAAACAGAGTGTAGTATGAATAATGTGTGACTTTAAATTAATTTAGAAAAGCTCCAACCTGCCTATCAAAAATAATTTGGTTTATTTATATTTGCTTGTAAATTAAATATCATTTGTTTATGTCTTTTAATGAATATTTGTTTCAGGTATTTTTGTGTATTGTTTTGCATTTCAAATAATCGACAATATTTACGTGGGGTCTCCGGCTTCCAGTAATGACTCAGCGGGGGTCCCCAGATTCCAATAATGATTCACTGTGGGTCCCCGGGTTCCAGTAATGATAAAGTGGGGGTCCACAGAAGTCAAAAGGTTGGGAACCACTGGTCTAGGTCATCTCTGGGTCCCCACGCTAGGTTAGTGGGGATCCCAAAATAATACCAGTCTGTGTCTTTTTAAGTTCTCATGGCTGGAACATTTGTTTTACAGCTAGGAGTAGCTTGTGTTTTAAGGGCCTTGTTAGTAATATCATTGCCTAAGGCCTGCTACCCCTGAAAATGTGTAATGCACTATGATCTTGAGGGGCTAAATTCATTGTTATAGTGTACTACTTTCTGCTATTTTCTTTTTGTGTGGTTATACCCTTTAGGGACTAACTGTATAGTAACATGACAAAGTTTCTTTTGAAAGCTACTTGCATTGTGCTGTTCTCTCTGGGCTGTTCTAAGCATTATAATCATATCAACATACTCTATCTCATGGCTGAAACTTTTGTTTTACAGCTGGGAGAAGATATGTTTTCTAGGCCTTGTTTGTAATATCATTGCAATAGGCCTGCTAGCCTTGAAAATATGTAATGTATTATGCTCTCTAGGGGGCTACATATATGGTTATACTGCATTATTTCTCCCATTCTTTTTTCGTGTGGTTATGCTATGTAAGGGCTGGCTGTATGGTTACATACCATGTTTCTTCCAAATTCTGTTTTTATTGTGGTATCCTCTAGGGGTTTTTCTGAGCATTGCAATCAGCATACTATAATATTCGCTGCACAAAAACCCACCCCATAGTGCTTTGCAGGGCAATACTTTTACAAAACAGTTTTGCTCATACCTCAGCCTGTGGTGCTCCCAGGACAAAGGGACAACCTTCAAAACACGTTTTCTGTCTACATCATCTCTGGGTTCCCACACTAGGTTAGTGGGGACCCCAAATTAATAACCCCTTGCACCATCCTGTGTCTTTTAAACGTTCCCATGCCTGGGGCTTTTGTTTTACACCTGGGAGAAGTTTTTTTTTTATAAATTCCTTCTTTGTAATATCATTTTAGTAGGCCTGTTAGTCCTAAAAACATCCTCTAGGGTCTACGTATATGGTTACACTGCATTACTTTCTCCTGTTTTTTCATGGGATTATGCCCTCTCTTGGCTAACAATATGATTACATGACCATGTTTCTTAAAAATTTTGTTTTTGATACGGTGCCCTCTAGGAGCTGTTTTGAGCATTACAGTCTAATACCAAAAGTTTATTTCTGATAAAGGTTTATTTGATAATTGTAAATGTTTTAATAATCTCTCCTTATTACATTTATGACCATTATTCAGGCCATCTTAACATCCTTAATACACCATGCCAGTTTGAACAATCTTGATATGTTTGGGTGACCCTTTATTTCTCCTCTGTCGCTGTCTTGTGTCTTTTTTTGGGGAACTGTGTTAGCCAGCCAGCAATTCTGATGGTGGGGTGGTGGAAGTGGTATTCTATTGAAATTAGCATAGCAGATTTAAATTAAGAAGCTAAATGGCAACATTTTTTGCTGCAGATAGAGGAGAAAGTAAATGAAAGTGCTTTAGTACTATGTTGTGCCACTGGAATTATATGGCAGGAAAACACAAAATTATGAGGCAGGGTTGACCAATTTATGTGGCAAGAAAAGTACAGTTATGAATTTACAATGCCAATAGCTCGAACTCAAGCAAATGTGAGACCTTTTGCTTCGAAAATGCCTGTGTTCTAAGAAACTCTGTTTGATGGGGGATGCCTGCTCCTCCTGAGCTGCTTATGTTTTTTCCACCATGCTCGATATTTGCTGGTCTGTCTTGTGTGGTTCCTGCCTCTCTGTTTTGCCGGTTTCCTTTTCTGCACATTGCCATACAGGCAAAAGCATCCTGAATGTGTACCTGGTTTAGGGGTCACTTTCAGGTCTACAGTTTGTGCACCCCCTCTCCTCTCTCTGTTCCACTTATCCAGGCCTACTCCCCATTCCTCACTGGAGTACCTCCTGTGGGCGCAGTGCCTGCGGTGCAACACTGGCAACATAGATTGAATATTGGAAAATGTTGATGGTGTGCTTCAAAACATGCTTCAGAGAATGACTGGCTGTAACAGAGTCATCAATACACCTCAGGATAAACAAAGGGGCTGCCTAGAAAGGCAGAAAGTTGCTGTGAAATTTGTAGAAGGAATTCAAGGACATATTTATGGGGATTGTCAATCAGTGCAAGTTGGATTGCTGTGCTGCACTGCATGAGAGGGAAAAGGAAGGAATGTGCTGTATTTAAAAGAATACAAATACGGTGCATTCTTGCCTTTCGCCCACGCTGGTGCCATTTTGGCTGCCTGACACCAACACAGGCACCCTTGCAGAATGGTGCAAGAGTGCCACCTTTGCATATAGGATTGTTTTGTGCAGGAAGGAGCACCTTCCTGCACAAAAACAATCCAGAGGCTTTTTTCAATTCTATGTGTGCTGCAGAATGCAGCACACAAAGAAAGAGGAAAAACAAGGAGAGTAAAAATATTTCTCCTCATGACACATCTCCTGGGGAGGCATTCCTTTTTGGTGCATTCCAAGGTTTACCTGTTCTGGTAAATCTGGGAATGTGTCAAAACCATGGGAGTTGTGTGGAAACACGCAGGCAATGCCCATGTGCAACGGCAATGGAACACCTCCCTAGTGCAGAGTAAGGCAATGCAGCCATTTGCACCTCGCTGCTTCACTCCAGATTTATGGAGCCACTCAGAGCCATGCAAAGTGGCCTTGCATGGGTTCATAAATCTCACTTAAGGTTTGCGCCGCGCATGTACCTCGTTGCATGGTGCAAACGTGACGCAAACCGGGTTAAAAAATATTGCCATCAAAGTATACATAAATATTTTTTCTTCGGTTGCATCAGTGTATATCTGGCACCAGAAATGTCACAGTCTAAAATGCATTTTCGAGCCTTCTTTCTGATAATTTAAAAAGTATATGAGTCAGTATGAGACTGGAGCAGATCTAGCTCCACTTCACTGGGGTGGGGAGTACTAACACCAAGGTCTCTCATTGAATTCGGTGCCATGAACACCCATATTCACATTTCTATAAACACTTCTGACTTTGCCTAAGCCACTTGCACTCTTTCACTATATCACTGTGTTCCAATGGTACTTTGAAAACTCTAATAAAATGCGCTGTTATGCGTAAGAAAGGACAAAGGCAGATTTATGACACAAAAAGAGAAAATTATGTTTTTCTAAAATAAAAAAAATGGTAAACAAGCCAGCAGCGTTAAACGGTTTCTTGCAAGAATTATTTTTCCCCAAACTCTTCCACATTGTTTTTAATGTAATCGAA
This sequence comes from Pleurodeles waltl, assembly GCF_031143425.1. Taxonomy (NCBI): domain Eukaryota; kingdom Metazoa; phylum Chordata; class Amphibia; order Caudata; family Salamandridae; genus Pleurodeles; species Pleurodeles waltl. The sequence continues at coordinate 929,861,033 of NC_090448.1, read as the reverse complement.
ACTATTCTTGATAACAGCCTGCATATTTTTATCACTTGCATTTCACAATCTAATATGTACTGTCACTTGAACTAGCAGCCAGGCCCCTTGGAAACAATATCTACTTTGCATTTTGCTCTGGGTACACTCCGAACCGCTGGAATACCTGCTGCTCCTCAACACAGATAACAAGGTAATATGAGGAAGCGTTTCAAAGGAGACACGCAGACATGTTGCCTCGTACCTATTCGGCTGCTCATTATTTAAACTCTGAGCTAGGGACGTGGGGAAAAGCAGCCTCTTCAAAAATCCCGCAGGGAGGCGAAGACATCAACCCGTGAATATTTCACAATTGCGTCTGAGTCCTTTAACATCTCAGAACAGTCACCTGCAGTTCAAAGGTAAGGGACAACACGATGTGCTATTTGTTATTATTCCCGATGCCCAATTGGTCACTGTCCATGCGCTGACGTGGATGATTTATTTGCCTGCGCGTAGGTTCCGAACCCTGATAGAATTTAAAGCATACGTGCATCCCGCAATTACTTTCTGGTTTTTGTTTTTGAATACGTAATGAGCCTTCCTTAGCTGTCACTTCATAGGCAGATGAGAAGGCTTTGTTAGCTTAAAACAGCGCATAAAGGACATGTGACAGCTCTTACAAGCCATATGCTGTGCACAGGCGACTGCCGTCACCATCCCAACCGCCCTTGCGCACCTCAAACGTTGTCCATCAAAGTTCTACAACAAAATGAAAAAAAAAAATCTTATTAGGATGCCGGTTGAGCAGGAACGCTCATGGCTGTAGTTCTCCAAGAAACGGAATGTCAGTGCAGGGCTTTCAGCACCTCCGTGCAGCCTCACTGTGTGAGCTTTCGGGTCAGGGAGGATCAGCATTTCATAATCACTGCGCACTGCTCTTCATTGACTTTTATGGAGTGGTTAATAGGTGAATCCTCCCACAGCATATAATTGCATTAGGTCAGTGGAGGTCCCGCGGTACCTGTGTTCAAGGCAAAGAGTGTCAGAGCAAACACAGAAGAGAATACTATGCAACGGGAAGATCATGCAACCCCGCACGTTTTACAAGAGCACAATTAACCACTACCCCAAGAATGCTTCTTAATATCCTTTCAATTCGGGCTGCCTGATGGTGTCTGACTGCTCCTTACTGCAGATAGCACCAATACGGGTCTGTGCTTGAGTTACAAAGCGGTTGCTGTTCAGCCTCCAAGTAGCTTAAAATGATGGCCATAAGTTCCTATTTTCTTGCCTCCTCCACGTCTTTCAATTGGTGATGGTGGTTGCACACAGTGTGTTCGAGCGATTATTTTTTGGAAAACCAGGACTTAATTTTCATCAACAGATTTTGATCCAGAGGAAGAGAGAGCAAAAAGTGGTAAAGAGTGAGCGAAGGAGGAAGAGAAAGGTAGGAAAACAGTAAAAGGGGATAAAGCAGGGATGAAACAGAACATGCAGGAGTGAGATAAGGGGAAAGGACGAGATTATTGGTGGAAGAAAGAAGCATGAGGTGGAAGCAAGAACATGTTGCCTTTGTATTCAACAACGTCAGCATTTGGCAAAAAAGTCCTTAAGAAAAGCATTGGGCCTCTGCACATATTTATTCATGTATTTTTTTTATACAAATTAATCACTGGCTCATCCCCGTTATCACCTTTTTGTACACATTCCACTCCTCGAGCAATAGAAAGCAGCTTTAAGGCCTTGTTTAAAAAAAGTGGTCATTTAATTCTACAAATATCATTCGTAACATAACTTCCCCCACAAGATACTCGTAGGAATGAACCCTCCTTTCAACCTTGTACCGACACTTGGATATTATTTTTGCATTAGGAATGTTACTTTCCGGAAGACCTCAATAATATTTCACAGGACCATGTGGGGGGTTCTCTGTACTACATATTGGGGTATCATATAATTAATGTGCAAATAAATGCAGCACTGATTAAGTCTTGCTTTATCCAGGATGAAGTCATAATTGAAAAAGATAACTAACGTTACTTACTTAAGTACAATGTGACAATATTTGAAGGCAGAAAGGTAATTTAAGGTGTGCGTGAACGGAGAGTCCATTTCATACGATTATATTTAATATGCCTACCTCCTTCTGTCCCTGCTTAATCGGCTACACCCATTAGGCTAGCAGCACTTCATTTCTAATTTAATAATTGCTGGTAGATCCTCCCCCAAAATTACCTCTTCAGAGCTGAACAGTGGTAATTCCTCCACTTGAGAACTGTCCATTGGAAATTACATTTGTGGAGCACATTTCATTACTACTGATTTTATGTGGATCATACATTACTAGTCTTCTTTAAGTCAGCACTAAAAGGATTCCACTTAAATAATTGCTGAAACATGGATAATCTTTCAGTGTGGATAAAAAGGAATGCCAACCCAATATTGAAATAATGACAATGGAAGCATGTTTTTTTTATCCAAGAAATCCTCCTATGAAAGGGTAAGCACTGTCTGGGTAGAAACACTCTCAGATCTAACCATGCCAGTTTGCATGGCTGAATTGTCAACAAGACATGTGGGTACGTGAAATGTACCCCAAAGTAAAGGTATACTTCAGAGATACACATAACGTGTTTCCTTATTGTTTTTAGAGTTGTCCTCCTGCATGCTAAGAACATCTCTGCGGTGCACAACTACCATAGGTTACATGGCACTCTTGTTCGCTAGAGGTGCCGTTGAAAATGGCCTAAATTGTGAGCAGGCCCAACATCATTTTTAACAATGTCATATTTGCTCAATGATGGGTCTAATGGTAGAGCCATATTAGGCTTCACCTTGGGTTACATCACATCAATGTCCCACCACTTCTTGATAGGGTCGTAAAACATTGGGCAGCGTTATGTTACATTATGTTGTGATGATTTGTATAGTGCACTAATCTCCCAAGAGGGTATCCAGGCACCTGAGGAAGGTGTGTAGGTTTGTGGTCCTAAGAATATGAAGATCCAAGTACCCAGCTTCTTGTGGAACTCAATTGGTGAGGAGAAGGCTCTGGTGTTTTGAGGGAGGCAGTTCCATGTTTTTGGTGTGATATAGTAGAATGAGCAACCTACAGTTTTGCTTTTGTGGATGCTGGACACGTGTGAGTGAGAATGAAGCAGAGCACCGGTGTCTGGTGGGTTGGTGAAAGTGTATGCAGTTGTTCAGGTATCCTGGTCCTGTGTTGTGCAGAGCTTTGTAAGAGTGCACAAGAAGGTTGAATTAGCAGCACTTGTGAATGAGGAGCCATTGAAGCATCCTGATGTGCGGTGTGATGTGGTTGCAAGTATGTGTCTTGCAGCTGTCTATTGGATTGTCTTTGTCCTGAAGACCAGTATTTCTGTTTTGTGGAAGTTGCGATTCAGGCAGTTGACAGCATCAAGTCTGCTATTGTGGTCATGCAGTTGGTGAAATTGGTTCTTGTGGTGTTTGTCTCATTCATTGGGGAGAGGATGACTTGGATGTCATCGGCGTAGAAGATGACGGTTATGCTTGCGATCGCATGATGTTGGCGAGTGCTGCCATGTATATGTTGAAAAGCGTAGGGCTAAGGGACAATCCCTCTGGGATGCTGCATATCAGGTTCTTGGGCTCTGATATGAAGGGTGAAAGCCTGACCCTTTGGGTTCTTCCCGTAGGAAGCAACCAATCCATGTGAGAGTGGATCCTTCTATATTAATCTTGTGAAGTCTTCTGATGAGGGCATTGTGGGAAACAACTTTGAAGGCTGCAGAAAGGTTGAGCAGGATGAGGGCTGCCGTTTATCCTCAGTCCGGGATAATTCAAATGTCGTTGGTGGCTGCCATGAGTGCTGTTTTGGTGTTATGGTTCTTTCTGAATCCTAATTGTGTGTTGTCTAGATGATGGTGAAGTTCGAGGTGGGTTGTGAGTTGCTTGTTAATGGCCTTCTCAATTATTTTGGCTGGTTAGGGAAGCAAAGAGATAAGTAGGAAGTTGCTAATTTTATTTGGGTTAGCTGTGGGAGGTGTTGATTTCTGTAAGTTTCCATTCACCAGGAAAGTGGTGGATGTGATGTAAGAGTTGTTAGTGTGGGTCAGGGTGGTGCTGATTGGTGATGGTTCCTGGTTGTGGCTGTGGTAGGGGCATGGGCCCATTGGGGTCCCTGAGTGAATAGTCTGCATGATTGCTGCTGTGTTGTTTCTGGTGAGGGTTGTCCATTCAGTCAGGTGGTTGTCTTGTTTGGTGGTGAGTAGTTTAGTGATGAGTTCTATGAGTTTCGGTTAGTGTGCAAAGCTGCTGTAGATTTTTGAATTTTTTCCTAATGGGTAATTATATATATATATATATATATATATATATATATATATATATATATAACATTGTCAACTCCTGCTCCGTAAGGGGCCACAGACCCTGCAGGGCGGCCTGGGTTACTGGGGCGAAGCATCCCACAGAAAATATCTCCAAAAAACGAAAAGCCCAGGCACCAGTCCATGTTAAAATCCAAGTATTTAATAGCATTTCTGAGCAGCAAGACAAAAAATCCTGACGTGTTTCGGCAACAGCATGCCTTGTTCACAGGTAAGTAAGAGCAGGTGTGAGTGAGCCAGTGCTTTTTAAATACACAGTCATGTGACTTCAATAACCAAACTCCAACTCCCATAATGCACAGTTCCATATAAATAACTTCCTGAACTGGAGCGCTTAATTTCCATATAGCTGCAATAGCGTCACAGGCACCTCAGTTCACCATATAAATGTTCTTGTGTGCATTAGGTATCCATTACTTGATAGTCCACTTGCTTTTACAGTTGCTGCCCAGCATGATAACAGCTATACAAGGAATACATGAAAAGTAAGAGGAGAGGCACACTGTCTCCCTCCTATCCCTTGCTCAACTCCATCACAATATATTTCTCGGATAAATGCCTTGTTTGCATGAAGGAGAGCGGGTCGGGCCCCTTCCATAAAACTATCATCGTCAACTCCTGCTCTGTAAGGGGCCACACACCTGCTCTTACTTACCTGTGAACAAGGCATGCTGTTGCCGAAACGCGTCAGGATTTTTTGTCTTGCTGCTCAGAAATGCTATTAAATGCTTGGATTTTAACATGGACTGGTGATTGGGCTTTTCGTTTTTTGGAGATATTTTCTGTGGGATGCTTCGCCCCAGTAACCCAGGCCGCCCTGCAGGGTCTGGGGCCCCTTACGAAGCAGGAGTTGACAATGATAGTTTTATGGAAGGGGCCCGACCCGCTCTCCTTCATGCAAACAAGGCATTTATCCGAGAAATATATTGTGATGGAGTTGAGCAAGGGATAGGAGGGAGACAGTGTGCCTCTCCTCTTACTTTTCATGTATTCCTTGTAGAGCTGTTATCATGCTGGGCAGCAACTGTAAAAGCAAGTGGACTATCAAGTAATGGATACCTAATGCACACAAGAACATTTATATGGTGAACTGAGGTGCCTGTGACGCTATTGCAGCTATATAGAAATTAAGCGCTCCAGTTCAGGAAGTTATTTATATGGAACTGTGCATTATGGGAGTTGGAGTTTGGTTATTGAAGTCACATGACTGTGTATTTAAAAAGCACTGGCTCACTCACACCTGCTCTTACTTACCTGTGAACAAGGCATGCTGTTGCCGAAACGCGTCAGGATTTTTTGTCTTGCTGCTCAGAAATGCTATTAAATGCTTGGATTTTAACATGGACGGGTGCCTGGGCTTTTCGTTTTTTGGAGATATATATATATATATATATATATATATCAATTTGTATCTTATGTCCTTGAACCTTTACCTTGCTGCTAGACTTGAACATTAAATGCCTGTCATAGATGTCATCTGGAGGCTTGGAGGTTAAAAAAGTAAACTGTGGACACTCCACCTTCACACAAAGAACTGCTAATGATATGTCTGACATTCTGGCTTGTCTAAGGGAGTGCAAAGTACAGATAGCAAAGAAGACTGTTTATTAGAATATTTTTCGCTGTGCAGCTGTTTTTTCTTGGTATGCACCAGGCCCTTACCAGTCTCTGATTCACTCCTAGAGTCTAGGAATGTAAAAGGACCAGGGTCCGCAGAAACCACTGGACATGTTGTGGCGTGGAAAAGTAAAAAATGAAGAGAAAGCCTATGTTGTTCTATGTCTTTCATAGTGCCCCATACTGATACATCAACCAGTGTCAACGGAAGCCTGCCAGTGACCCCCAATGCCTTCCTAGGCCTCAAAACAAAGTAGAATACACTACGGCTCAGGCAAGGCAATATTCCTTCTCCACTGACTGATACTGGTGTGCCATTCCAGTTCTATGAACTTATTCTGGAAGGCTATAGGGGCCATCCTGTTATCAGGTCAGGGATCATTAAGGGGAGAAAGGACTGAGAGTTGAGGGTGAAAGATAAATAATGGCTGTACTGGGCATAGATTATGTTATCCCATGACAAGTGATATTTGTAGTGCAATGTTTACCAATATTCCTAGCTATACCAAGGCATATTATGGTTCCACTGAATCTATGAGCTGCACTGTGCATGATATTGCACCAGGCTGCGGTCTATGAAGCTGTGTACTGAAATATATTTTTATACCAGGCTTTAGAGATATGTATGGACATTTTCAGAATGCCAAGGCATGTTCATTTTTGCCTGCACATGTGATGTTATGCCTTCACATTTGAAGTTATTCCTTAATACATAAAGCTTCACATGGACATATGAGGTTGCAGTTGACAAACCAAACAATAACACCATGTAGCAACATAAATCTTCTCACAGACATCTGATGGAAACAGCACTGACCTTTTATGCCTGTATGTCTGCAATTTCAAACTGCATCTGGGGCAAACTACAACAGCAACAGCTTCCTAATAAAAAGATGGTAACAAAAAATCATCTGTTTTAGCAGTTCTATTTTCATATCTTATCAATTATGCATATTATTTTGCAGGCCCTCAGAATCGAAGACAATGAGATAAAATTTCCTGATATGTCCATATGGCCAATAGGAATATTGTCTCCCTTAATGTGATAACAGCTATGGTCACAGAATGATTCTCTTTACCTGTGATTTTGTGGTCAACTGACACCAACTGACCTATGTCTCAATGCCGGTTTGTATTTTTGCCCACCTGAAACAATGGGAAGGAACGTCAGTTTTCAAGATCAAGTTAGGACAGGCTGACAAAATTGTCTGCATTACCCTCTGTACAACTCTGATTTCATTCATCATACTGATATCCAGTTCACAATACCATAGCCCCTGGCTTGTTCTTTTTGTGGTTCAATGTTTTTTTTTCTTGCAGCTGTAGTGACAATATCAACTGAGTTTACAGTGGAGGGGAGCAACATCATACAATTGGTTTCCATTAAATTATACAAAATTGCAGGAAATAAACCAATTTACACGTAAGTTATTCAAAATGCACTTTGGGGTACTAAAAGCCACTCATGATACTGGCAGTGGGACGGATTTGGCAAAAAATATTTCTTGGGAAATGTTTGCTGCTTAAATCTGCTTAAATCAGTTTCCTAAAGCAAAAATGCTATTGTAATTTACAAAAACTTGCATCGTAAAAAAATGCTCAAATCAAACAAATTATGTGACCTTACAAGAACATTTTGCATGGGTCTTGATTACCAGTGGTTAAAACTAGAGCAGGAAGGTTACTATTTTTTGACGGTTCAGCACTGTCTGGTAATTAGAATCTGGAAAGCCTGTGTGGCTTCAATGGCAATTATGTGTACCATCTTGGAACTAACTGTTGTTTCTGGTTGTTGAAAACTGACAATGACATGCCCTTCATGCAAGCTCACATTGATGCATGCTTAGTGTAAACTGTCAATGATGTGCATGGTGGGAGTGGTAAAAATGCACACTTACTGGCAATTGCCAGTTATCAGTGAGCTTACATGAAATTAGCAATGATATTAGCTACTGGAAGATGGGCTAGACTGTTAGATCCCTATTGTAAGAAATTGGGGTTTTGGTTCTCTAGGGTGTGAGCCCTAGTAAAGCAGCAAACAGAATCCTTGTCAGCGTGAGGCCTAAGTCAACCCCAAGTTAACCTGACCTCAACCCTCTGGTAGCTTGCACAGAGCAGTCAGGCTTAACGGAGAGGCAATGTGTAATGTATTTGTGGAACACTCCAAACAGTAATAAAGTGACAGTACCACACATAAAGGAACCCACACCAGATTAGTACTGTTAGACTTTTCATCCTTGGCGTGGTCTCCCTTAACTTTTTGCCTCTGTTCCCCAGGTTGTTGATGTGTGCTGGACTCTGATTTTACTGTTTTTGTTACTCTGGGCACTTTACCACTGCTAACCAGTGCTAAAGTGCAAGTGCTCCTGTTTAAAATGTGTACGTAATTGGTCCTCCATGATTGGCATATTTGTTTTACTGTTAAGTCCCTAGTAAAGTGCATTAGAGGTGCCCAGGGCCTGTAAATCAAATGTTACTAGTGGGCCTGCAGCACTGGTTGTGCCACCCACACAAGTAACCCTGTAATCATGTCTCAGACCTGCCACTGCAGTGTCTGTAAGTGTATTTTTACACTGTAAATTCGACTTGGCAAGTGTACCCACTTGCCAGGCCTAAACCTTCCCTTTTCTTACATGTAAGGCACCCCTAAGGTAGGCTCTAGGTAGTCCCAAGGGCAGGGTGCAGTGTATGGATAAGGTAGGACATATAGTAATGTGGTTTATATGACCTGACAGTGAAATACTGCCAATTTCGTTTTTCACTGTTGCAAGGGCTGTCTCTCTCATAGGATAATATGGGGGCTACCTTTAAATATGATTAAAGTGTAGATTCCCCTAGAGAGTAGATGGACATGTGGAGTTTGGGGTCCCTGAACTCACAATTAAAAAATACATCTTTTAGTAAAGTTGATTTTAAGATTGTGCGTTTGAAAATGCCACTTTTAGAACGTGAGCATTTTCTTGCTTAAACCATTCTGTGACTCTGCCTTGTTTGTGGATTCCCTGTCTGGGTCAGTTTGACAGTTGGGTAGTTTTTCACCTCGCACTAGACAGTGACACAAAGGGGGCTGGGGTGTAACCTGCATTTCCTGATTAGCCATCACTGCTAGGAGGGAGGGGTGGAGTGGTCACTCTCACCTGAAAGGACTGTGCCTGCCTCTGACAATGCCGGCTCCAACCCCCTGGTGTGTGTCTGAGGCCTTGCCTGGGCAAGGCAGGATTTCACAAGTAGGTGTGAGTCCCCTTTGAAGAAAGGTGACTTCAAAGACTAAAATGGGTATAAGAAGGGCACCCAAATCTACAGACTTCAGAAAACATTTCTGGAACCAAGAGGAACCTCTGCCTGGAGAAGAGCTGATAGCTGAGGAAGAAGTGCTGCCCTGCCTGTGACTGTGCTTTGTGGAGCTTTCCTGCAGTGCTGCTTCTGCCAGAGTAAGAGAGCAAAGACTGGACTTTGTGTGCCTTCCATCTTGTGAAGAAATCTCCATGGGCTTGATTTAGAGCTTGCCTCCTGTTGTTTGAAGTCTCAGGGCAGCAAATACTTCTCTCTGCCAGCACCTGGAGTCTCTGGAGAGACTCCTGCTATGACAAGTGGTGCCCCATCCAGTCCCTGGGCCCTTGAAAGGAAAACTGGTGGAAATCCAAGGAAATCGACTTCGGACGACTCCGGACCGACGCCGCTGCTGAATCCGGTAACGCCGCCTGCACCAGGCGCCGTGACCTTCGCTGGAACGCGACGCTCTTCGCAGCCCCGACGCCGCAGCAGCCCCGCTGGAGTCCGTGACTCCGTGGAAGTCGCCGCACCACGTCGTGACCGACGCCGCTCGAAGTGCACGGATTCAACGTTTCGCACAGAAGCCGCGATCCCCGACTTCGCGCATCGCCTTGTTTTCACTCTTCACCAAAGGTACTGTACTTGGGGGTCTACACGACTCCGTGTCCGGCGCCGCTGGTGTCGGCTTGTTGTGAACGACTCCGTCACGACGCTGTGTTAACATCTCATCAAAGCATTTTTGTTTCTAAGCGCTATCTTTGAGTTTAATCTTTACAAATTCATAACTTGACTTGTGTATGTCGGATTTTTGTCATTTTGGTCTTGTTTTGTTTAGATAAATAATTCCTATTTTTCTAAACCGGTGTTGTGTCATTTTGTAGTGTTTTCATTAAGTTACTGTGTGTGTTGGTACAAATACTTTACACCTAGCGCTCTGAAGTTAAGCCTACTGCTCTGCCAAGCTACCAAGGGGGTAAGCAGGGGTTAGCTGAGGGTGATTCTCTTTTACCCTGACTAGAGTGAGGGTCCTTGCTTGAACAGGGGGTAACCTGACTGTCAACCAAAGACCCCATTTCTAACATTGGTGATCAGCGGTTGGGATTTGGACTTGTATTTGTACTTGACATACAGTAATTAAGTGTACACTACTGTTTGAGTTGAGACCACTACGTGACCACATACTGCTTGTCTTGAGATTTTTGCTTTTTCTCTTTTTGTGGATTTTTACCTACGTCCACTTTGTTTTTTTTCGCTGATCCTTGATTGACTTTGAACTTCATTTGGGAACTTGTTTCTGCATTTGGAACTTTGCACTCTTTTTACCTTTCATCAAGTCTCTACTTGGAGATGCATCAGTTGGAGCTGACTTTGACTTTGATAAATTGGAGAGTTATACCAAAGCTCAGTTGAAGCAGTTCTATAAAAGTTTTGACTGTCCCATTAAGAGCTCATCCAGGAAGGAGGAGCTGCAAAAGGCGCTGAGGGCCTGGGTGACAGCCAAGAGCACTGAAGGGCACACAGAGGATGAGGGAGATGATGCGGATGAGGAAGAGTGTTCAGTACACAATGGTATGGTGGGTGGGCCTGTTATGTCCAGGGAGAAGGTCTCCAGGGCAGGTAGCAGTGTCTCATCCAAGGGTCTGACACCTGAGGAGTTGCAGGACAGACAGGCAGAGAGGGCATACCAATTGGAGCTGCAGAAGCTCAATCTGGAGAAAGAAAGAGATGAGAGAAGAGCAGTCCTTGAGAAAAGGAAGATGCAGCTGGCTCATGAGCTTAAGTTAAAGGAGTTAGATCAGAGGAGCCAGTCCAGTAGGGATGGTGGCAGCAATCCTACAGTGCAGCCGGAGAGAAGGGTACACATCCCGAAAGACCTTGTGAGGTATTATAAGAGGGAGGATGATATCTACTTGTGGTTCAAGGGTTATGAGTCAGCTCTCCACATGAACCTGGTCCCTGAAGCTCATTGGGGGGCAGCCATGAGGAAGCATTTTGAGGCAGAGGGGAGGGACACACTGACAGCCTTAGGGGATGCTCAGAGTCTCACCTACCCTGTCATGAAGGAGGCCTTACTCACCAGGTATGATCTCACCCCTGAGCAGCACAAGGAGAAGTTTAGATCCTACAAGAGAAAGGAATCCCAAACATGTTTGGAATGTGTTGATTCTTTTTGCAGGTCACTGGATGGTTGGGTGAAGGGCAGTAAGGTAAACACGTATGAGGGGCTTTACAATTTAATTGCTTGGGAGCACTTGTACAGTTTATGTTTTCCAGAGCTGCGCCAGCACCTCATTGACAGCAAGCTGACTGACCCCAGGAAGCTTGCGCAGGAAGCGGACCACTGGGAGAGCACCAGGGTCCAAAAGAGGTATGGGGGAGACCACGCCAATGGTGGGCAGGGTCCCTCTCAGAAGAAAGGGGGGGTAAGGGCAAACAGGGAGAGTTCTCTAAAGGGCCCCAAACTGATTCCCAGGGTAAGGATTCCCAACCCCCCAGTGAAAAGAAGCCATGGTTGTCCAAAGGGAAGCCAGTGGCAGGTGGTCCCCCACGTAAGTGCTATGCATGTGACCAGGTGGGTCATGTGAGGGGGGACCCCAAATGCCCCAAAAGTACACCGGCACCCACTGGTGCACCATCCCAGGGTTTGGCTAGTGTAGCGCTTGGGGAAGAATTGGTTTCAGGTGGGTGGGAACCAGCAGAAATGACCCTTGTCTCACTAGGGGACAGTGAGATGGTCCAGAGAAACCTAGTGCTTGATAGCACTAAGAAATACAGGCAATGGGTGACCATCAATGGACAGAGGGTGGAGGCTCTGAGAGACACAGGAGCCAGTGTGACTACAGTGAGGAGTCACCTGGTGTCTGAAGAGCAGATTGATCCCCGGGTACTTTACCAAGTAGTTGCGGTAGACAACTCTGAGCACCTCTGCAGAGTGGCGCAGGTTCCCTTTGAATGGGGGGGGGGGGTCTCAGGTTCCTGGAAAGTAGCTGTGAGTCCAACCATGCCTGTTGATTGTTTGCTAGGTAACGACCTGGAGGATTCCCCTTGGAAGGAGGTGGAACACAGGTCTCACTTGGAGATGTTGGGTCTGCCTGGGTGGGTCTGCGTATCCACCCGGTCTATGGCAGCCAATCAGGGTAGTCAAGAGCCCCTGGAGCCTGAAATAGTGGCCCAGGGGACCACCAAGAAGAGGAAGGGCAGGGGGCGCGGGAAACCGGCCCCAGAAGTTCTCACGGTCCGGGAGGAGGCAGAGCCTGAGGGTGATGCCCCGGAGCCTACCGGGGAACAGGTGGCTGAACTGGGGGAGGTCCCTGAGCTGTCGCAGTGGCAGGAGGAAGGGGGACCCACCAGGGACGCATTCTGCACAGCGCAGAAGGAGTGCTCTACTCTTGAGGGGCTACGGCAGCAGGCTGCAGCCCAGGCGGCTGGCGAGGCGCCAGGTACTCACCTGATTTATTGGGAGGATGGCCTCCTGTATAGTGAGCCTAAGTTTCCTGAGCCTGGGTCAGCTCGTATGCTGGTGGTACCCCAGTGCTTCAGGGCCTTCCTACTGGGTTTGGCTCATGATGTGCCGTTGGCAGGACATCTAGGGCAGGACAAGACCTATAAGAGGCTTGTCTCCCACTTTTACTGGCCCTTGATGCACAAGCAGTCAGCTGCTTATTGTAGGTCTTGTCAGACTTGTCAGGCAACTGGCAAGAGTGGGGGGAAATGCAAAGCTCCCCTCCAACCTTTACCTGTAGTCAGTACTCCCTTTGAAAGGGTAGGAATTGACATTGTGGGGCCTCTGGATCCCAAGACAGCCATGGGCAACAGGTTCATCCTGGTCTTGGTGGACCATGCCACACGGTACCCAGAAGCCATTCCTCTAAGGATGGTCACTGCCCCCATGGTGGGACGTGCCTTGATGGGAGTTTTTACCCGCATGGGGTTCCCCAAGGAGGTGGTATCTGATAGAGGTACAAACTTCATATCCACTTATATGAAGTCTCTGTGGAAGGTGTGTGGGGTAACCTACAAGTTCACCACCCCTTACCACCCCCAAAGTAATGGTCTGGTTGAGAGATTCAACCGCACCTTGAAAGGCATGATTCAGGGCCTGTCAGAGCCCTTGAGGCGTAAGTGGGACGTCCTCTTGCCATGCCTTCTGTTCGCTTACAGGGAGATGCCTCAAAAGGGACTTGGCTTTAGTCCCTTTGAGCTCATCTATGGCCACCCTGTGAGGGGACCGCTCAGTCTGGTGAAGGAGGCTTTGGAGAAAGCTCCTAGTAAACCACCCCAGGATGTATTTAGCTACATGCTGGCACTAAGAAACCAGACTGCCCGCTTCAGGAGTCTCACTCAGGAGAACCTGGAAGCAAGCCAGGAGGTTATGAAACAGTGGTACGACCAGAATGGCACTCTGGTTAAGTTTCAGCCTGGACAAAAAGTGTGGGTCATGGCACCAGTGGAGCCTAGGGCTCTCCAAGATAAGTGGACTGGGCCTTTTGAGGTGGTGGAAAGAAAGAGCAAGGTCACCTATCTGGTAGACTTGCAGTCCCCCAGGAACCCTTTGAGGGTCTTACATGTCAACCGCCTCAAACCACAATTTGAGCGAACTGAGCTATCCATGCTCCTAACAACAGATGACGGGGTGGAGGAAGAGAGTGAGCCTCTTCCTGACCTCCTGTCTGCAGGAGAGAAAGATGGGTCTGTGGAGGGAGTGATCCTCTCCCCCTCCCTGACTGAGGAACAGCAGAGGGACTGTCGCCACGTGCTGGGACAGTTCACCTCGCTGTTTTCCCTGATCCCAGGAGTCACACACCTGTACACACATGATGTGGACACTGGGGACAGTACACCTGTTAAACATAAGGTTTACAGGGTGACTGACAGGGTCAGGGCTTGCATTAAGGAGGAAGTCTCCAAAATGTTAACCCTAGGGGTTATTGAGCACTCCAGCAGTCCTTGGGCCAGCCCAGTGGTCTTGGTCCCAAAGGCTGCTGCTCCTGGTGCCACTCCAGAACTTAGGTTCTGTGTGGACTACCAGGGTCTCAATGCGGTCAGCAAGACTGACGCACACCCCATCCCCCGAGATGATGAGCTCATTGATCGGTTAGGAGCTGCCAAGTTCCTCAGTACGTTTGATTTAACATCTGGGTACTGGCAGATTGCCTTAACTGAGGGGGCAAAGGAGAGGTCAGCATTCTCTACCCCAGATGGGCACTTCCTCTTCTATGTGATGCCCTTTGGGATGAAGAACGCCCCTGCCGCCTTTCAGAGGTTGGTCAACCAGGTGTTGGCAGGACTGGATGAGTTCAGTGCCGCCTACCTGGATGACATTGCTGTGTTTAGTTCCACATGGGAGGAACACCTGCAACACCTCTGGAGAGTGTTAGAGGCCCTGCAGAAGGCAGGCCTCACTATTAAGGCAAGCAAGTGCCAAATAGGGCAGGGTTCTGTGGTGTACTTAGGACACCAGGTGGGGAGTGGCCAGGTGGCACCCCTAAAGCCTAAGATTGACACGATTCTGGCTTGGGAGCCTCCCAAGACCCAGACTGAAGTGAGAACCTTTTTAGGTCTCACAGGATATTACCGGAGGTTTGTTAAGGGACATGGTACCATTGTTACCCCCTTAACTGAGTTGACTTCTAAGAAGCAACCCAAGAAAGTGATCTGGACAGAGGCTTGCCAGAACGCTTTTGATGCCCTGAAGGCTGCCATGTGCACAGCACCTGTGCTGCAGGCACCTGACTACTCCAAGGAGATTGTTGTGCAAACAGACACCTCAGAGCATGGTATTGGAGCAGTACTCTCACAGCTTAATGAAGAGGGCCTAGATCAACCCGTAGCCTTCATTAGCAGGAGGTTACTACCCAGGGAATGTAGGTGGAGTGCCATAGAACGCGAAGCGTTTACTGTGGTCTGGGCACTGAAGAAGCTAAGACCCTACTTGTTTGGGACTCACTTCCAAGTTCAGACTGACCACAGGCCCCTCAGATGGTTAATGCAGATGAGGGGTGAGAATCCAAAACTGTTGAGGTGGTCCATTTCCCTACAGGGGATGGACTTTACGGTGGAACATCGTCCTGGTACAGAGCATGCCAATGCTGATGGTCTGTCCAGGTTCTTCCGCCTTAGTTATGAGAACTCCCATGAGGTTGGGTAGTTGCTCCCCACTTTTAGCTGGGGGGGACACGTGTTAGGCTTTTCATCCTTGGCGTGGTCTCCCTTAACTTTTTGCCTCTGTTCCCCAGGTTGTTGATGTGTGCTGGACTCTGATTTTACAGTTTTTGTTACTCTGGGCACTTTACCACTGCTAACCAGTGCTAAAGTGCAAGTGCTCCTGTTTAAAATGTGTACGTAATTGGTCCTCCATGATTGGCATATTTGTTTTACTGTTAAGTCCCTAGTAAAGTGCATTAGAGGTGCCCAGGGCCTGTAAATCAAATGTTACTAGTGGGCCTGCAGCACTGGTTGTGCCACCCACACAAGTAACCCTGTAATCATGTCTCAGACCTGCCACTGCAGTGTCTGTAAGTGTATTTTTACACTGTAAATTCGACTTGGCAAGTGTACCCACTTGCCAGGCCTAAACCTTCCCTTTTCTTACATGTAAGGCACCCCTAAGGTACGCCCTAGGTAGTCCCAAGGGCAGGGTTCAGTGTATGGATAAGGTAGGACATATAGTAATGTGGTTTATATGTCCTGACAGTGAAATACTGGCAATTTCGTTTTTCACTGTTGCAAGGCCTGTCCCTCTCATAGGATAATATGGGGCTACCTTTAAATATGATTAAAGAGTAGATTCCCCTAGAGAGTAGATGGACATGTGGAGTTTGGGGTCCCTGAACTCACAATTAAAAAATACATCTTTTAGTAAAGTTGATTTTAAGATTGTGCGTTTGAAAATGCCTCTTTTAGAAAGTGAGCATTTTCTTGCTTAAACCATTCTGTGACTCTTCCTTGTTTGTGGATTCCCTGTCTGGGTCAGTTTGACAGTTGGGTTGTTTTTCACCTCGCACTAGACAGTGACACAAAGGGGGCTGGGGTGTAACCTGCATTTCCTGATTAGCCATCTCTGCTAGGAGGGAGGAGTGGAGTGGTCACTCTCATCTGAAAGGACTGTGCCTGCCTCTGACAATGCCGGCTCCAACCCCCTGGTGTGTGTCTGAGGCCTTGCCTGGGCAAGGCAGGATTTCACAAGTAGGTGTGAGTCCCCTTTGAAGAAAGGTGACTTCAAAGACTAAAATGGGTATAAGAAGGGCACCCAAATCTACAGACTTTAGAAAACACATCTGGAACCAAGAGGAATCTCTGCCTGGAGAAGAGCTGATAGCTGAGGAAGAAGTGCTGTCCTGCCTGTGACTGTGCTTTGTGGAGCTTTCCTGCAGTGCTGCTTCTGCCAGAGTAAGAGAGCAAAGACTGGACTTTGTGTGCCTTCCATCTTGTGAAGAAATCTCCAAGGGCTTGATTTAGAGCTTGCCTCCTGTTGTTTGAAGTCTCAGGGACAGCAAAGACTTCTCTCTGCCAGCACTTGGAGTCTCTGGAGAGACTCCTGCTCTGACAAGTGGTGCCCCATCCAGTCCCTGGGCCCTTGAAAGGAAAACTGGTGGAAATCCAAGGAAATCGACTTCGGACGACTCCGGACCGACGCCGCTGCTGAATCCGGTAACGCCGCCTGCACCTGACGCCGTGACCTTCGCTGGAACGCGACGCTCTTCACAGCCCTGACGCCGCAGCAGCCCCGCTGGAGTCAGCGACTCGGTGGAAGTCGCCGCACCACGTCGTGACCGACGCCGCTCGAAGTGCACGGATTCAACGTTTCGCACAGATGCCGCGATCCCAGACTTCGCGCATCGGCTTGTTTTCACTCTTCACCAAAGGTACTGTACTTTGGGGCCTACACGACTCCGTGTCCGGCGCCGCTGGTGTCGGCTTGTTGGGAACGACTCCGTCACGTCGCCTTGTTAACATCTCATCGAAGAATTTTTGTTTCTAAGCACTATTTTTGAGTTTAATCTCTAAAAATTCATAACTTGACTTGTGTATGTCGGATTTTTGTCGTTTTGGTCTTGTTTTGTTTAGATAAATATTTCCTATTTTTCGAAACCGGTGTTGTGTCATTTTGTAGTGTTTTCATTAAGTTACTGTGTGTGTTGGTACAAATACTTTACACCTAGCGCTCTGAAGTTAAGCCTACTGCTCTGCCAAGCTACCAAGGGGGTAAGCAGGGGTTAGCTGAGGGTGATTCTCTTTTACCCTGACTAGAATGAGGGTCCTTGCTTGAACAGGGGGTAACCTGACTGTCAACCAAAGACCCCATTTCTAACAAGTACAATAGAGGTTTCGTTAATAAAAAAAATAAGACCAAAACAACAAAAGTCCAGTCAGTAGAACTAGAGACATTTCAGTGAAAATAGTGCCAGAATGTACAAAGTGCCAACTGTGGACATCTGGTCGTGCTGTACCTGTCACAAGTTCAGGTCGACCAGGAAGTAGAGTAGGATAGCTACAGGGACCCAGTTAGGCCCGCTGAACAAAGTATCTTTAATTGTGGTTTGCAATGCATTGAGAAGATCTGCTTTGAAGATGTGTGGTGCAGCCAAAGTAATGTGTTACTTCCCTGGTCTAGTGAGGCTATGATGCGTGGTCCTGCATCATTGTGGAATATCTTGTCAATGAGGGCTTGCATTGCAAAGTCCAGCATCAAGGATGTGCCATGCAGTCAAGGCAATGCATCGGTTCTGAGGAGCTGTGAGGCTACAGTCAATGAGGAATGTAAGGGCCTGCATTGACGATGTGTTGGTAGCGGGCAATCCGAAGAGGTTCTTTACGACAGGTCCAATCCATGCAGCAGGGGTGATGTGTTGGTTCTGCTTGGGGTTGCCCTATGCTGCAGAGGAGATGTGTTGGTTCCTCTAAATCCACAGAGGCTGCCAAAGAACCTTCAACCCACTTTCAAGGATCCAGGACTCGGGGGACACCACTTGGCAGTGTAGATTCACAGATGGCAGAGTCTAGAAGCAGGTGCAAGGTTGCTGGAAGTCTATTGTATACCTGATGCTTTAGATAAGGAGGCCCACTAACTAGCCCCTGGGGTCACTTGGGGGAGTCTGGGTTCTACAGATTGAGGTCCAGTCCTTCTCACCCAGACAAGAGGGCAGCAGGCCGCAGATCATCACAACAGGGCAGCAGTATAAAGGTAGAGTGGCAGTCCTTTCAACAGCATAATAGTCCTTCTTCATGGCAGAGTATCCACAAGTCCAGAAGAGTACTGAAGAGTTGGTGTCTGAGGTTCAGTACCAGTTGTACCTTTGAAGTGGAGAGAAGCTCTGGAGGCATGGCTTTGAAGTGCACAGATGCTTCCCTGGCTCTGGCTCTAGACTAACTACAGAGATTATTCAGGCCTTTGAGTGGAGTCAGGACACAGCCCATTCAAGTGTAAGTGGGGCTGGGCCCAGCTCCTTCATCCCATCCTGCCAGCAATGGCCCATCCAGGCACACATAAGCTCCATATTGTGTGTGGCTGTCTAGGAGGAATACACAAAGTCCAACTGTCAACTACACCCAATCATATGACCGAGACAGGTTGCAGGCACCACATTTATAAGGCAGGAAAATGCCAACTTTCTAAATGTTCTAAATTGTAATTTAAAATCCAACTTCACCATAAATTAGGATTTTCCATTACAATTCCAAAGATACCAAACATGATTATCTGTTTCCATGTCAGATTAATATATTTAATAAGGTAACTCCAATGGTATTCTTTGTGAGATGTAGGCCTTGCAGTAGCGAAAAACAAATGTAAGAGTTATTTTACTACTCGGACATGTAAAACTTAAAAGTACATGTCCATCTTTTTAAATGCATTGCACTCTGCCCTGTGGAATGTCCAGAGATGACATATATATTAAAAAAGGAAGGTTTGGCCCTGCAAAAAGTTTAAAAATGTACTCACAGGCTGCAATGAGAGGCCTGAGACATGTTTAAAGTGCTACTTGATTGGGTGGTACAGTCAGTGCTGCAGGACCACTAGTAGCGTTTCATTTACAGGCCCTGAACACAGGTAAGCCACTTTATTAGGGGCTTACATGCAAATGAAATATGCCATCTTTATGAGACAATTTTACCATATTTTAAGGAGACAGCACACTGGTTAGCAGTGGTAAAATTCACAGAGTCTTGCAGCTAGTAAAAAATGAGGTCAGCAACACAGGAGGTCTGAAGGCAAAAAGGTAGGGGGAAAATCACACCAAGAATATGACTTCTGATACCTATGCTTCTCTTCTAAGACTTTCTAGTTCTAGTCATATTCTACATGAAGATGAAGGCATATGGTCAATGTTGTCAATGTGTGTTCAGTCCTTGCTGATTCCTGATAGATTTTCCATCACTAAATATGTAATGAATGTGACATCAGTCACTTCCATGTAACTGAGATCACTACTTCAAGAATCTGGGTTATTGTTTGTGCAGGATGTAGGCTCTCTATATATAATAGGTCCACAATTTTCTCTCTACTTGCAACCAATTACCCCATTGTGGCACTTGACTCTCTCAGGGTAGTGAAGCAGAGCAGTACCCACCCTATTCAGGGTAGGTGGTATGGGCTAGTAATCTCCATCAGGTGGCACCCAGCAACATTATTCAAAAAAATATTGTCTAGTCAGTTCTTTCTCTCTCTTTAAGGTAAGAAAAGGAAACGTTGTGGGCTAGTAATCTCCATCAGGTGGCACACAGCAACATTATTCAATAAAAGATTGTCTAGTCAGATAAGAAAAGAAAAATAACATTTATTAGACACACACTACTAAATACAATGCATTCATTTACAAATATACACACCAGGCAGACAAAAAGACCTTTGATTTGATTTGTTAAACTGTTTTGTTTAAATCTGGGTCAAACTAAATATATAAATTCACCAGATGTTCTATCTAAAGTGAGTAGGAAAGATCTA
This sequence comes from Pleurodeles waltl, assembly GCF_031143425.1. NCBI lineage: Eukaryota > Metazoa > Chordata > Amphibia > Caudata > Salamandridae > Pleurodeles > Pleurodeles waltl. Next base: position 929,840,867 of record NC_090448.1, on the reverse strand, counting down.
AAAAGCTATTGTTTGTCCTTTCTCAGCAATCAAAGATTTCTCAAGAAATGGACAAATTCAGTGTCATTAAAAATAAACTGACACTGGTTACTGGCACAATTCAATTGTAACTTATCGCCATCCATAATCAACAACATAGATATTTTCTGATACACTTCAGGCTGGATATTTTCCAATCTTTATTCACATTGCCAGCAGTTAATGAATGGTCACTGGTTTTGATTAACTCTCCCTACAGTGATCACTCGATTCAATGCACCTTGCACTTTATGTGTTTTTGTCCTTACTATGCTGTGCCATGAAACCGTTATATTTTACTAATACTCAGTGACCATAACTCCTCACACTGTCGTCCTGCTTTGTTATTTTTACAAAATTGAATTCCCCATTGATTTGTTGTAGAGTTTCAAAATTTTTAGTGTCTGTCTTAGTGCTTTGGAAAATATGAGTAATTCTTGATGTTTTATATTATCTTTTGATTGTTTAGCTTGTTTTATTAACCATTCCATGTCAACTGCTTTGTAAAGATAGATTGTGTATTTCATCTGCTTGTTTACCTTTATGGTTTTTAAAGAAAAAATGAATAAAGGTCTAATGATGATGACATTTTCCATTCATAACCTTTTGTGGGCCATGACCCTGATAATCACAACAACACCAACCAGGGAAGGGGAATTCCATATTGTTTGGGGTCAAGGGCAACAAGTTTTTATGTTTATTTTGTCCTTGTGACAAGTAGGCCCAACCCCCTACAGCACAAACCCTTTGACTGCCAGTTTACAGAGAAGGGAATTGTCTGCAGTTGAGGTATTGTGTGTCTAAAAGTTATTGCTGTTTGAACTTGTATTTAAGGTCCCTTAATTAAAAGCCTTCATTAGTAGGGTGAGTGCTGTAAATAAACGTTTTAAGGTCACACTGCACTACTGGCAGTGGCTACAGTAAAAAAAAAAAATAAAAAAAAAGAAAGAAAAAAGTGTACACACTTGTTTGAAAAGAACAGTATGAGACTAAGTATAATGCTCCCAGAATGCTCTCTGATTAGATGCAGATGTTTGCAGCAGCTTGTAAGCAAGAGTGATTTTTTGCTTTCAAAACTCAATGTTCTGAAAAAAATGCAAGTAGGAAAAAAACATTTTGCTTCTATGAAAGACGCTATTTCGTTGAAGCATCATGTAGTAAAATGTGTTGATTCATGCTAGCATTTCCAAAAAATATTCCTAATGGAAAGTCAGTGTAGTCATGTTCAACAAGATTATAAGAAGCATAAAAATAAACAAGCACCTACAAAGCCAACCGATCTGACATTTTTTTTTTTTTAGAGTCTTTTGGTTTTGTCAATGCGTGCCTTGTTTTGAGTTGGTTTTTAGCACTTTATTGCTGTGGGAGCTGCCAGGCCCATATAATTGCAACAAACACAGGCTAAAAGAAAAAAAAGCTTTTGGTCTCAAAAAGCACACATTGCCACTAGTGGCATAACAAAGGCCCCGCACCCTCCTCAGCACAGCACCTGCCCTTAGTTAGTCTGGAGGGAGGGGCCCTCCGTATTCTCTGCAGGGGGGCTCCCCTTCAGTTTCATTACGGCACTGATTGCCACAGTGGTTCCTGGCACTGCAGAAAACTACTTTGTGTGCCAATATGCTCCTTGTGGAAGAGCAGAATGCAATCACTCATAGTAAAGACAGCCAATAGATAGACAAATAGATGTTTATTAAAAACAAAGGCCCAAATTTAAGGATGGTCTTGCACCATTTAACGCCACATTAGTGTAATTTTTCTGACGTTAATGTGGCATTAGTTTGCCAAAAATGCTCACCATATCACTGCACTGCGCCACTTTGTGACCATTTGTGCCACATTATGCACAACATATGCAAAGGGGTGTTCTAGCACAAGGAGACCCGCAAAAATAGCACAATGAAGTCTACAAGATTTCATTGTGCCTTTTTTGGTATCATTTTTAACACCTGCTTAAAGCAGACATTAAAAGGACGCACCCTTTGAAATCAATAGGCCTCCTTGCAATTTGCTCCACTAGCGTCAGAAGTTTTGAAGTTAGTGGAGCAAAGCGCCACAATAGCATAAAAAGTTTGACACTATTGTACCTAATACCGCCATTGTACGCCGTATCTTAAATAGTAGCGTTAGTGGGGGCACAAGAAAAGTGGCGCTTTATGATGTGAAGCACCACTTTTCTTGAATCTGGGACAAAATGTCTTTGTTAACCCCAGACCTAATTAGGGACCCAATTCTTAAAGAATGTCACTAAACTACACCCATGGTCTATGTCTTTGAATTAGGGGCTTTCATGAGTTCACAAGAACTTACAAAAGTACACCAGGAAATCGTAGTCTTCGAAAATATTTATGAACTGTATTTTAGCACGAGCAAATATGCATGTGTAGATTTGTTCATGTGAAAATCTATTGAGCGTTTACAAGTTCACTTTCCCTCTGAACTCTTTTTTTTTTCCTCCATACTTGGAAGAACCTCTACTTCTGCTCTTGTCAGGAGTAAATTTCCAACCTTTCTCACTATGGGAAAAGATTAGAGAAGAGCTGGTTAAATACTCAAACTTGCAAGTTAGTAGGTTTGCATACTCAAAGGGATTCCAGCCCTGGTACTATTGCTTACTGCTTCCTCCAGCCCCAATATGTAGCTCTGCTGGAAGGTGGCAAAATAAGGACATTGCTACAGTAGGGATTGAAATTGCAAGTATTCAAGCCCTGCTATAATAGTAGCCCTGACATAATCATAGAGGCTATTATCAGAGCTCCTACATAATGAGATTGCTGCCATAATTTGTCGCCACACTACATGGCACCAAAGGGACAAGTAGATTTTTTTACAGGACAAGTAGATTTAAGAAGTAACCTGCCCCATGGACAAGTAGATATTTTAATAAATTCCACACCGCTGACCCACTTATATAAGATTTAACTTCACTATTTGAAGGGTGCGCCACTTTAAATAAAACCGGGCCTACTGGCTTTCTCAAGGGGTCACCACATAAAAATATATAAGACCAGCCACATTAGCTTTGTCAAGGGATTAATCCATTCTAAGAACAATTACATGTTAGAAGTCACCATCATACCAATGGGATCAATAATCATCAAAATGCAATCACTATATTTAATACAAGCATCACATGTTTCTCAAAAATCATGGTCAATAATATACTTTGAATTAAGCATAGCAAATCAAAGTAACATGTGTCATAGTCTTTCTTTAACCAATTCAGGCATATAGTGCAGGCAAAAGTTCTTATCACCAGGACTCCCTGCACTTGAGTGCAGGAAAACATCAAGCCCCAGCTCTGGGAGCATTTGAAAAATGTTGACATGTCTCCCCAGGTCATGCATCCTATGACCTGGGAGACATAGAGTTTACTCGTTACAGTTCTTCCTGGGTCGTCTGCAGCCCCCCACATGCCTCACAAAATATGTTGGAGATGTCCCTGTCCCTTCTTGGAGCACCACAAAGAAGAGGGATATGCAAATTAAGCCTCCTTGAGTGATGTTATGGGGCACTACCAGCTGGGAACAGTGAATATTTAATGAGGGGCATAATACACTCTCCTTTGTTTAAGTGGCCTTGAGATGGTTGGTTTCTTGCCTTGCCTTTTTTCTTTTCATTTAGGGTGCCCCAGTCCCATCCAGAGCACCGGCAGCCTCATTCAGTGTAAATGAGTAAGTTCAGAGTATCACCACGCACTCTGGTCCTGATTTAGATATTGGTGGATGAGTTGCTCCGTCACAAAAGAGGCAGATATCCCATCGGCTGAAATCTAAATCCCATAGGATATAATGGGATTTAGAGTTCAGCAGGCAGGATATCTGCAACCCTGGTGCTGGAATAACTCATCAGCTAGTATCTGAATCAGGTCCTTTGTTTTCTTTTTGGGCAGGTTTAAATGGGCATATTCAGCTGTGCATAGCTTGAGCCCTGATGGTCTGATCTTCTTCATCTTGGGCTCATTTTACTCCTGGTGGTGAGCTACAGCCACCTGGATCACTTTGAACAGGCCTCCTTGCCTCAAGATGGCACACTTTACAGGGAGTTGGTTTTTATTGGCTCCCTATGCAAGCCATCTTAGTATGCCAGCATCCAAATGTGGTTCTTGCTTAATCCCCAGGTATTTAATTAGCCACATTGTAGATATGACTTTCCCCTAGTGCTGTTCGAGGTCCATTAATCAATATTCTGTGCATATTAGTGTCCTACTCTATTCTAAGGGACAGTGTAGGAGGGCGCCGCAAGAATCCCAATCCTGGCGCTCCTCGAACGCCTCGCCAGATCCACAACCCCGTCGTCATGGAGACGCGTGGGGGAGGAGACGGAAGTCGGCCCCGGAGTTCCGGGTTGCCGAGATTGAAGAAGGACGCAGCGGGACGGAACAGGACTCCTCCTCGGGACGCGATACGGAGCCAGAGGGAGAGACCATAGGACAGCGCGAGAAGGAGAGAGACGCCGAGCCAGACCACGCAGAGGAAACGGGGAGAAGCGCCAAACCGGACCGAGTAGGAGAGACGGAGAGAAGCGCCAACCCGGGATACCAAGGAAGGGAGAAGGAAGAAAAGACGGAAGAGCCACCCCGAGAGGAGACGGAGGACGCGACAGCCTGCCACGGCCCAGGAGGGTCGTGGCTGGACAAGGTACGGGCTCTAGTGAAGGGCCGTAGCAGAACCCAGGGAAGGGGAAGGGTAGGAAGCGAGGGGAGGATTATAAAGGGGTGGAAAGGGGAGGAAGGGAGACAGGGTGACTATCTCTAAAAGGGGAGCGTCTGAGGGGGGATAAGTTCCCTGGGCACCGTAATAACCACGTATACTGTTTTGACACTAGGAAAAGAAACCCACTCACCTCCCCACTAAAAGAATAGAGTAACCCCTCCATCACACCCCCCCCTTCGTATTTCACCTCCTCTCACGTACCCCTATACAAAAACAAAACAGTGCTTACCCTCCCCACTTACCGGCTGCCACCTTGTTTGTGTTCTTCCGAGGAAACCTGCCGCCAGGACACCGGAACACGCCATCTGGAGGGGAAAAGAAAGGGAAGAAATAAACAACCCACCTGAGACGGATAGAGACCAGAGCAGGAAGAGAAGGAAAGGAAAAGGAAACTCAGAACCATGAGTTACTAACAGACTATTCTAGGTTATTTTCCCTTTACTGCCGCCAAGAACAATAAAAAGCACGTAAACCCCTGAAAAGGGTAGTTAACCTCAGTGTTTGTGTCCTCTATCACCCCTACACCACACCCATCGCCTACAGTGGTGTCAGAAGTGGGATTTGACGGGTACGGGATAATGGAGGACAAGTCCAGTCTTGAAGAAATGATTAAACAGTTGGCCGAAGGACAGCGCCATCTCCAGCTAGTCTGGGAAGCCCAGCAACGAGAGGCCAAGGAGGATAGGGAGGCCCTACAGTCGGCATTGAAAAGCCAAGCCACCATTATGGCCAGTAATCAATTAGTTCATGAGACTGCCATACAAAAGCTGACCGACACTATAGCTGCAAGTAAGGTACATCCCAATGTGCCAAGTTCCGTCCTGCAAAAATACCAGGAAGGAGAAGACCCCGACTCGTTTTTTACGAACTTTGAGAGAGTCGCTTCAAGTGCTCAATGGCCGGAAGAGAGGTGGGGTCAGTATATAGCTCCCCTCCTGACAGGAACCCTCCAATCCGCTTATCAGGCCGCAAATCCAGGAGGTGTCACCCCATATGCCGAGATAAAGAAGAGTATTTTGGAACGAGTCGGACATGACGTCGAATATTATAGAACTAGATTCCGGAAAGTAAAGTGGGGACCCCATGAAGACCCTCAGACATACTATTACAGGGTGAAGGATCTGGGGTTGAAGTGGCTGGGGCCACTAGGAACGGAACGTGAGGACATAATTAAGGCTATTATTTTGGAGCAATATCTAGATTCCCTACCGCCCCATACCCGACACTGGATCCGACAACACCCCAATATAGATACTGAGATAGCGGTTGATCTAGCTTGTGCCTATCACAGATCAGGAGAGGGTAGACCACAACCCGTCCGCCCCATGGGGAAACCACCAATACCTCCTACTCAATTCCACACACGACGAACAACAGAAGAGACCGGCCTATCTCGGAACCCGGAGAGAAGCCCAATGCAGCAACCCCAATGTTTCAACTGTGGGGAGTGGGGCCATATCGCCCGTGGATGTCCCAGAAAGCAGGAGGGTATAGAACCAATGGAGATAGGCGTAACTAGAGGCAGAGTCTTATGCCTAGGAAAGAGTGACGTGTCCTTTAAATACCCCCTGATGATCAACGGAAAACCTGTTATGGCCTTAATTGACTCCGGGTGTAGTCAGTCAGTAGTCCGACGTAGTCTGATTCACCATATACCACCCTCTGAGGACCAATGGGTTACGATATGCTGTGTCCATGGAGATCGAGCCCGGTATCCGCTTCTCAACATAGACATAGGCTGGGACGGACATATAGACAGTCTGCCTGTGGGGCTCATGGACAACCTAATAGAGGAATGTGTAATAGGAACAGACTATCAAAGGTTCGACGACCTTTTAGACAGGACCAGACAGAAAAACCCAGTGGACAACTGGTGGGGTGATGCGCCATTCCGAGATGATGCTATACCTAGTCATCCCACCAGACGGAAGTTAACACGAAAAGAGAGGAGAACGGAGAAACAGAAGTACGCCTGGCAACAGGACCAACAAAACAAAGAAGGAGTCGTGGCCCTCCTAGACGCAGCCCCCATATCGTTTAGGATGAGTCAGCACGAGGATCCCACCTTAAAACATGGTTGGAAGAATGCTAAAACCGCCTCAACTGGAGAGGTAGGTCCTTACTTCTTGACCTCAAAAGACCTGTTATATAGGGTCACCACCAAAACAAATGGGGAGAAAAGACAGCTTGTCGTTCCCGAACCTTACCGAACCCAGGTACTCTTCCTAGCCCATAACCAACCGGGGGGAGGACATTGTGGTAGGGAGAAAACGGAAGGATACTTACTCAGGCGGTTTTACTGGCCGGGAGTATATGCCCATATCAGAAGATACTGTGCTCAATGTCCTAAGTGCCAACTTGTGGAGCCAGGAACCCTCCGTAAAGCACCGTTACGACCCCTACCTCTGATTGATATACCATTCAAACGGGTCGGTATGGACATAGTTGGACCTCTTTTACCGTCTAGTAAAGGGCATACCCACATTCTCGTGCTCGTAGACTACGCAAGTAGGTACCCCGAAGCCATTCCCCTTTCCAGCACCACTACGAAAAACGTAGCACAAGCTATGATATCCTTTTTTTCCCGGGTGGGATTCCCAGAAGAACTCCTTACGGACCAGGGAACTCCATTCATCTCAGGGCTAATGAAACAAATCTGTACATCCCTAGGGGTTCAACAGATAAAAACATCTGTCTACCATCCACAAACGGATGGATTGGTGGAACGGTATAATCGCACCATAAAAACCCTTTTAAGGAAAGTGGTGAATGAGACAGGTAAGGACTGAGACCAGAAGCTTCCCTTAGTATTGTACGCGATAAGGACACACGAACAATCCTCTACTGGGCATAGCCCGTTTGAACTTGTATTTGGGAGACAACCAAGAAACCTTCTAGATATGGCAGTGGAACTCTGGGAGGAGGAGGAGAACGAAGAACGTCCTATCCTAGACTATGTCCATAAGTTAAAAACCCAACTCCAATCAGTATGGGAGGACGTAAGGCAGCATCTAACAGAAGCCCAAAATAACCAAAAAACTTACTATGACCAGGGTACCAAACTCAGGATCTTACAACCCAATGACAGGGTGTTAATCCTCAGGCCCACCTCAGAGCACAAATTAATAGCCAAATGGCAGGGACCATACAAAATCTTAAAAAGAGTTACCCCCGTTACCTATTTATTAGAATTAAGAGATAATCCGAGACGAACCCAGATTTACCACATTAACCTATTAAAGAAATGGGAAGAACCCGCAAGCGATAACTTAGCATTAGCGAGGGGATGTCTGATCACGCTGACTCAACCTTTAGGGTTGGAATTGTGCCCCACCTCACTGTATGACCCTCAACAGCTCCCCAATATCAATGAGTCCCTTTCCGAGATAGAGACCCGGCAAATGACGGAGTTAGTCCACCGTCATGCCTACTTCTTTTCTGAACTACCGGGGAAAACAGCACTGGTCCAGCATCACATTAGAACCCCGGAAGGAAAAGTAGTACGCCAACGACCTTATCGAATTCCCGAGGCAAGGAAAACCCTCATAGAAGAGGAAATAGATAAAATGTTGCGTTTAGGAGTCATTGAAACATCTACCAGCCCGTGGTGTTCTCCGATTGTCATAGTGCCGAAGCCGGATGGCTCTATCCGCTTCTGCATTGACTTCCGGAAGCTCAATGAGATATCCCTTTTTGATACATACCCCATTCCTCGGGTAGATGAAGTCTTGGAGAAGATTGGGCAGGCCCGATATATGACTACTATTGATCTGACTAAGGGGTATTGGCAGATCCCCTTAGCACCCACTGACAAAGAAAAAACGGCGTTCGTATCCCCTTCAGGTCTGTATCAATTCACGGTGCTCCCTTTTGGGCTTCATGGTGCCCCAGCAACGTTCCAACGACTAATGGATCAACTACTAAGACCCTACCATGATTTTACAGCCGCATATCTTGATGACATTGTTATTTTTAGTTCTACCTGGTCTACCCACCTCCTTCACCTGGAAAAGGTGTTCTCCGCACTATCCGCAGCAGGGCTCACCGCCAACCCAAAAAAATGTGTACTAGGTCAGACCCAGATAGCCTACCTAGGTTACGTCATTGGGAATGGGCTGTTGAGTCCCCAAAAGGATAAAGTAGCCACCATTCGACAGATTCCCCTTCCTACCACAAAGAAGGAACTTCGCTCTTTTCTGGGGCTAGTTGGATATTACCGAAGGTTCATCCCTCAATACTCTACTATAACAGCCCCCCTTACGGACCTCTTAAAAAAACAATACCCGACTGTCCTACCTCCTTTTTCCCCCTCCCAACTTCAGGGATTCCAGTGGCTCAAGGAAGCCCTTACAACCGAACCAGTGTTACGTTGTCCCGATTTTACCAGGCCTTTCCATCTCTTTACGGACGCATCCAATGTCGGGTTAGGGGCCGTGTTGGCACAACCTGACCGCCAGGGACATGAACATCCAATAGTCTACATCAGTAGGAAGCTATTGCCTAGGGAAACAAACTACCCCACTATAGAGAAGGAGTGTCTAGCCATTAAATGGGCAATCGAGTGTTTGCAGTATTATCTCCTGGGACGCCCGTTCATCCTCTACACCGATCATGCGCCTTTAACGTGGTTGGCTTCCCATAAGGACACCAATTCCAGAGTACTCCGCTGGTTCCTTGAACTGCAACCCTTTACTTTTCAGGTCCGCCATATCCCTGGGGCTCGCCAATGTCCCGCAGACTTCCTCTCCCGCTGCCCGGACTCCTCGGGCCTATACCAGTCCCGTTCATGGGAAGGGGTGTGTAGGAGGGTGCCGCAAGAATCCCAATCCTGGCGCTCCTCGAACGCCTCGCCAGATCCACAACCCCGTCGTCATGGAGACGCGTGGGGGAGGAGACGGAAGTCGGCCCCGGAGTTCCGGGTTGCCGAGATTGAAGAAGGACGCAGCGGGACGGAACAGGACTCCTCCTCGGGACGCGATACGGAGCCAGAGGGAGAGACCATAGGACAGCGCGAGAAGGAGAGAGACGCCGAGCCAGACCACGCAGAGGAAACGGGGAGAAGCGCCAAACCGGACCGAGTAGGAGAGATGGAGAGAAGCGCCAACCCGGGATACCAAGGAAGGGAGAAGGAAGAAAAGACTGAAGAGCCACCCCGAGAGGAGACGGAGGACGCGACAGCCTGCCACGGCCCAGGAGGGTCGTGGCTGGACAAGGTACGGGCTCTAGTGAAGGGCCGTAGCAGAACCCAGGGAAGGGGAAGGGTAGGAAGCGAGGGGAGGATTATAAAGGGGTGGAAAGGGGAGGAAGGGAGACAGGGTGACTATCTCTAAAAGGGGAGCGTCTGAGGGGGGATAAGTTCCCTGGGCACCGTAATAACCACGTATACTGTGTTGACACTAGGAAAAGAAACCCACTCACCTCCCCACTAAAAGAATAGAGTAACCCCTCCATCACACCCCCCCCCTTCGTATTTCACCTCCTCTCACGTACCCCTATACAAAAACAAAACAGTGCTTACCCTCCCCACTTACCGGCTGCCACCTTGTTTGTGTTCTTCCGAGGAAACCTGCCGCCAGGACACCGGAACACGCCATCTGGAGGGGAAAAGAAAGGGAAGAAATAAACAACCCACCTGAGACGGATAGAGACCAGAGCAGGAAGAGAAGGAAAGGAAAAGGAAACTCAGAACCATGAGTTACTAACAGACTATTCTAGGTTATTTTCCCTTTACTGCCGCCAAGAACAATAAAAAGCACGTAAACCCCTGAAAAGGGTAGTTAACCTCAGTGTTTGTGTCCTCTATCACCCCTACACCACACCCATCGCCTACAGACAGTTTCACCCTTTGGCCCCCATAGCTGGTTTCATCTTTTGAGACAAGATGTAAGTTCTGTATTAAGATCTATGTGGAGATGCATACCTTTTGTGGTTTCTTTGTAACTATGCCTTGTTTCTTGGTTCTTTCCCTTGTTTGCACAAACGTTTGGGTGAAGCTTGTTGGTATGCATCATGCTCATGGCTATCTTTATATTTCTGTCAAATGTGGTATGATTGGTCACATGCCGTTTAGGTGTTGAACACCCACTTTTTATATTTGGGATCCGGGAACACTGATCCTATGTTATATGAGTTTATTGTTATAACCTTTTGAGCCTTATATTTTGCTTTACAGGTGGGAATCTCCCTGGGTTGCCTTTGCTTTCTCCAAAGTATTTTTTACTTCCCTTGCACCCTGAAGAACGTGTTGACCATTTCTAATCTTGCACCGAAATGTACATCAGCGCCAAGAGAGTGGGGACCAGAGATTACCTGAATGTGAAGGAAATACAAGTGACACCCAGAAAGGCTTTGCTCACTCAAGCACCTTTTCATTTTCTGAAAAGGCTTTACAGTTGCAAAATATAAAGTATACTGTATTTCCCATGTACCGAAAAATAGCACAGGACTTTTCGCACAGCAATTGAAGAGGCTAAGTGGCTACAATGTTTTTTGATGTTACCAAATGTTTAGAATTAGAATATTTTAAGGCATTTTTCTCCTGTCCGTGGTACCCCCACTTGATGTTTTTTAACATGTTGTGGTAGATTGATTACAATTGGGGTATATGTGAGGTAATGATTGTGATGCGTATGAGGGTGGGTTGAAGTCTTACAGGAATGTGAAGAGAAAGGTTGCCATTACCTTGCATATAAATATTGTCAATTATGACACAGATCAAAAAGGTTGATTGTTATGGGTAAACTGTTCTATTAAACTCCAGACAATTCATTTTTGCCAAAACATCCACTCTGACAGAGGGCAGCCAGTCACCTTAACTGAACTGTTTCTACCTTTAGCTGTTGTGTCTGCTAAGATCTTCACAAAAGGGAACTTTAATTTTATCCAAAGTCAAATTTTAGATCTCTGTCAACCCAACGTCAATCAATAAAAATTTCAGACCACAAAAATATTCTTTAAATGCCTTGCAAATTTAAATCTGTTTAATCCATGAAGGGAAATAAATTACAGACATGCTTTTGGTCAGGACACACTACAGTAGCCATACTAGATTTTTTCTTGTCCTCTGTGTTTCTACAGTTCATCAGCTAAGTTTTAACCAAAGTGGTTTTTCAGAACATTCTGTCATAGAAATGAAAACCTATTTATAGAAAGTTTAGAGAGGCAAAGAAGTGGATTTTTTATGGAAAAATTATTTATATGAAATAGAGGACCAGAAGAAAAGGCTATAGTGTGGGATGCCTTTAAAAAAGCATAAGAATTAATTATGAATCAATCTCCATACCAATAGCTATAAATGTCAAAAGCAAAAGAAGACTTAGGGCCTGATTTGGTGTTTGGCGGTCTACGGACCACCAAACTCACCATCGTGGTCGAACCACCCCAATCCTGGCGGTCTGACTGCTGGATTATGACCTTGGTGGTTTGACCACCAGGAGAGCGCCGTCTCCGCTAGATTTGCAGATCCTGACAGGTCATCAGCGATCAAAGTCATGGCCTGCCACGGTGGAGGCAAGCTCGGCACCACTGTGCTGATCACAACTTCCCTTTCTGCCAGCCTTTCCATGGAAGGATCATAGGGGGGGGACCTGCACTGCCCACCACCATGTCCCAAAGGGAGCCAAGGCCAATGCTGCTGCACTGTTTCCACTGGGCTGACCAGAAGAAACGTCATAATGTCACGGTTTCTGCTGTTCAGCCCAGTGGAAAAAATTGTAATATGAAGTTGGTGAGACGGCCGGCTTGACGGCCACTTTACCACCACTGTGAGATAGTAATCAGCCCTTAGGCAGGCATTTTAATAGCGAAATTCCAAATGAATACCACTTACCCACAGTAATGTTATGAGGAGAGTGAGTATTCATGGAAACTTCTGGCTGAGGCGGCAAGAGAATAAACAAGGAAGATGGAGATCAGCATTTTATCTCCCACTTTACCAGTGACAAAGCAAGTAATAAGGAAGAGACAGGCATTTTTCTTTGGTTTGGATCTTTATTGAAACATATGTTTGAAGAGTCAACATGTATATGTATCACATTTAGATGATTTCTTAAAATAGTCAGTGATTCCCAAATTATCAAGGAGTATCTTCTCCCAATTGCTAAAGAACTTTTTTTATTAAAGAGGTTATGGAGGTAATCCAAAGTTTATTCAGTGGTAACACATAAAGAAGTGATGGACTTCTAATGAAAAATACTAGAAATGTATTGTGAAAATTAGCAATCATATTACTAATTTCATAAGTGGGATTCTTGAAGAGAATAAATTGGTCCAGAACCATTTGGCATAGGACTGATAGTAAACATCTTGAAGCCCGATAAAGAGTCAGAGGAACCACGTTTTTAACGCCCTATGGAGTTGTTGAATGTTGAGTATATAAAATAGTGACAACATTACTAGCTAATAGAATGAATACAGTCTCAGATTAATTGATTCACAACGACCAGAGCGTTATTGTGGCAAGCCAACAAATGAAAACTAATACCAACTATTTAATTTGATCCATCAACGTTGTCTCTTGTAAAAAAATCATAGCTGTGATTATGATGCTTGAAGCACAAAAGGCTTTTGACATTGAGAAGTGGGATAGTTTTTATCCATGATTAAAAGTTTATGGTTTCCATCCATGACCCATTAGGGCAGTGGTCTCCAAACTTTCTAATGCCGTGTCCCACCCCAGCTGCAAAAATAAAAATCACTGGCCCCCCCCTCAGGATTTTTCACAATTATTTTATAAAGATGGCAATGTTTAAAAATGTCTACACCTATTTAAACATTGCATTTCAGTACTGCTACCTTTTAAAAAATGCAATAACATTCTTCTGTTTAAAACAAAGGCCTGTTATCTGTGTAATGTTGCTTTTGGCCAGAGTCTGGCGCCCCCCCTAGGATCACTTGAGGCCAAGGGCCCCCTCCCCCGGTTTGAAGACCTATGTATGTCTATAGGAATGCACAAGCAAGAGTAATCACCAGTTCTGCTATTAGTGGGCCCATAACAATCATGCATAGGACTAGGAAGGGCTACCTTTGCTCTCCGATTTTATTTCCTTTTTTTTATTGAGCCCTTAGCCATCACTGTACATGAAGATCGAATAATTTATCTCTCCCATGGTAGCATGGAAAAATTAAAACTTTATGCTGATGACACTATTTTGTTCCTAAAGCCAGAAACAAAAGTAATAATTAGTGCATTGCCTATGTTCACTTTATTTCAAGACTTGGGGGTACTTTGAAATTAACCACTGGAAGATCGAAACAATTTTCAATCCCTCTCAAGTACTGTTGTCAGAGAGGATCCACAAGATTCACAATGATAAGTCAAAACATAATTTAGGGATTTTTCTGTCCTTGGAATTAGGAATTATCAGACCTATTTGCTTTAAACTATGCACCTATGCTGTAGAAAGTATAACCATTATTGAATCAGTTTTACCCTCATCTATTCTTATTCATATGGCACTAATCAAAATGGTGGTGCTAACCTTGTCAATGTTCCTCGTCACAGCAGTTCAATTTACGTTCTGAATAATGTAAAGCATATATTCACAATTTATATGCAGTGGAAAATCCCACTGACTAGCATTGCAAACATTGTACCTGTTGAAATTAGATGGGGATTTTGCATTACCCAGTTTAAAAATGTGAGACTTCTTTGCATTTGATTCTCACTGTGTGAGTGTTGAGTCAATATGCAGCTAATAACGACCCCAAAGATACTCTTATGCCAGGCATTGTTTTCTAAAATGAAAAGAAGTAGGAGTTTAAGACTTAGAAAATCCTTGAAAACGACAAGACTATTCCCTTGCCCTTGATCTTTTGTGTTTATCCATTCCTTAGATACATTCTGGAAAATCTAGTGGCATCAGGAAAAAATAAACTTTTGGAAATGGAAATCAAGAGACGGGACGATAACGGTTTCTTTAGAACATCCAAGATAGCCTCAAATACAGAATGAAAATCCTATTCAGGTATTGCTGAAATAGTCAATGATTGAGGGAGGTTTTGTTGGTCATACTGTAAAATGAGATCGTATTTACCTGCAACTCACACGGCCTCTCTCTATTACGGAGACTAGGTTGTGTATAGCTTACTCAACAATGCAAAGTATCTGCCTCGAGGCACTGGTATCATTTTTTTATGAAATACACCACTTTACTAAGATAACTCACACACGGGAGAGTGAAGCACAGGTCGACTTGACTCTTGGATTTAGGACAAATTTAAGTATTAAATGATGTGGTAATTAGAGGGGATAACTGTTGAAGGATGTAATTTTATTTTAAATAGCCACTTATGTGACCGCCCCAGGTTTCCACACAAGTTTGCAAATAACATAAAACCAAACTGTTTTAGATGCACTTCAAACACCACAAGCAGCTAGTCCCAGACCACATGCTTATGGCCAAATATATCACACTTTTGGGAAAGCAGGGCTTCTCCCCTCCTTTTGATACCTTTCCTTTCCGAGTAAAGAAAATTATGTACATCTCTATGTTTATTGCAAGATCATTGTTAACTCAGCGGTCGCAATGCCTACCATCATTTAGTGAATAGCTAAATATAATAAGTGAAGTAAAAAAAGATTTAAAACATTTGTACAGCCAGAGTTGACACTAGCTAAAAAAAGTCCCACACAATGAGATGTAAAATGGTGATAGCAACCGCCTAAAATTATTCAGGTGCCAGAATAGATTGCTCTAAATGGCTAAATGTTCAAGTATGTATCTGTATGAAAAAGGTGAATCTACTAGTGTGTGCTAGCTTTCTAACATATAATAGTTGAAAGCTCTTTTAAAATTTCAGCACTCAAATTAAGAGCACTGTCACTTTATTCTTAAATAGGAAAATGCAAAAGAAGAAGTATACATACAGTAATTGGTAGAGAATGAGCTGGTTACTTTCTTGTGAATTCCACTTTAAGTTTATCCAACATTTCACAAAAGCTTTGCAGCACATTAAAATTTATAAGAAAAGCACAAGTTATTTTTATTTCTAATAAAGTGAAAGCTGATAAAGAAAGCACCCAAGAAAATGACATAAAGGAAAGAGAAAAATATATGTAACTGTTATTTCCCCTATACAAAAAACTTTACAGAGGTGATAGCATTTTTAGAGTGTGCCCAGCTAAATTGGCTGAGCTAGTCACTTAATGTAATATTAGATGTATTAAATTATATTTTATTTGTTTCTCCCTTTGTACAAAAAGACGCTTGGTTGACAAAATCACGAAATACGAACCACGAAACTAGTAAAAAGTTGTTTGCTGTTAAAAATGCATTTATTTTATTGATTGTATTGATTTGCTGGTACTATTGCACTCACTGGAGAATTAAAAAAATGCAAGTGACAAATGAGTAACGATTTGAATCTAGCATGCTTTCATTCTCCCTTGTTAAAAAAGAAAAATCACATCTCCATCAATGTCTAAATTAGCATATTCATAAATAAACAAATCTTACTATTACCAAGTCCATGTCTGCATTTTGATGATACACAGAGAGCATCATTTGGAAGAATTAGACACTGGAGCCTAGTCACAAACTGGCTTTTGAAGTATATTTAATAGCACTAAATTAGTACTACTGAACAACTACACAATGCTGTTCGCAAACTTATGATTGTAAGCCTCCACATCCCACTCTCCTATCTTTTCTACAGGGATATCCTCACACATGTAAGTTTACTACTTAGTAGTAAATGTGTGAGAACCAAGGAAAGAGGCTGGAAAAATGGCATACTTACTACAAAATAGAAGGTGTTTAAGGAGGAGTATGGAGCGGTTTAGAAAGAGTGATGGAGAGTTTTAAGAAGGGGCATACACTCACCTGAAAAAGAATAAGCACTTTGCTATTCACAAACTGCACTTCTAAATTTATTACAGCCAAAAAGGAACTCAAAACAGTAGTAACTTGCTTCAGCTTGCAGTTCGAACATGTTCCTCACCAAACATGGCAAGCCTCTGGTATTGCAGCACCCGCTCATAGAAAATAATGATGCAAGTGGGTTAAAATAAAACCCCACAGTAATTTAATGGAAAATTTGGTTATTTAAAATACCAAAAAATATTAATAAATGTATTTTAATGTTTGCATGTTTAAATAAAAAAATCTATTTTAAGTTTTAAAATGGTTAACAATTGTTTTGCATTTATGAATTGATATAACATTATTTTCATCAAAATGTATTAACATTGCTTGGAATTGTTTTTAAACAACATATTTAATAATTATTAATGAGTTATAGAAACATTTACTTTTGTTAATTTTGGTGGGAAATAACTTTTTTTATGTAAACGTCAGCAAAATATTCGAATTTTATTTACTACATTCAGAAAATATGAATGTAAATTATGTATATACACATACATGTATTTAAATGTGGAACAAACTAGAAAATTGCTACAGCATTATTTACTCAATTTTGAATTAAATATTTATTTAATTTAAACATATTTTATTATTTTTATCAAATTTAAATTATAATTTCATTCCCACCGAAAGTATGCAAAATCGATTTTTTAATATGGATTATTAATTATTACAAGTCATGTAAACTTAAGTGTATGACACAATTCACCTAATTTTGCTTTCCAGGAACTCACAAGGTGATTCACAAATGCATGTTTCTTCACAACCACCAGTGCAGCGATCGCTGCATCTAAAAATCTCACTTGTATGGTAAGATTTAAGATGTTCCTGGGACCAACTATTCCTCCTTCCATTCTGAAAAAGGCTATATTTTTCCTTCATCCAGGGAATAGTATAAATAACCTTTCCTGGATGAGAAGTGAAATGTTTCACCATGAGATCTAGTGAAAAAGTAGGGGAGAGGATTTATCTATTGGGAAAATTATTTTTCTCACAGATTTTTTAAAAAGTGCCTTTTCATGGAAAAGGCCATTCCTCCAGTGCAGAGTTCACCACCTCTCAGAGCTCTCTATAGAGGATGTAAATTCCCCACACGGGTTTTCCATTATTCCATAAGGGAGCTTTCCCTGTGTACCCCTGGAGGAGTATGTGAATAACGAAAAGTTGGATATATACTCTAGGACTTAAATGTAAATACCAGAATATGGATATCCTATTTTTTTGGGAAAGGACCCAAGAGTGTATTGTATGATTTTGTATTTTCTCCTACCAGCTGGTTAACAGGAAGTGAAAAAGCAAGACAATGCTGAAATAATTCACTTCCAATAATTGTTAAAAGCTATTAGGCCTGGGATTTTTCATTGTTCATGCCTCTGTCACATTCTGTCAAACTCTGAAAACACACTTTGCAAATATGGATTTTGTGGGGACTGATGGTCTTTTTACATTACAGAATTAGGTTATATTTCCCCTATTCACAACCACTAGTTTTAGAGATACACTTGCGGTTTCCACACGCACAAAGTTGTAGATTTATAATTTTCTGACATTTACAAAACTTCACCTCAGTATGCCTATAAAGGTTTGCCAGTCAAAGCTTTCATGTCTTAATCCTGAAAATGTTTTCCGAATTCTTATGTTATTTCTCAGAGAAGGCATTTTTCCAGTACCCAATTGTGAACACTTCATAGTAAACACTGTTAATATACACTTTATTTCCCCACAAAGAACACATTTGTTTCTCTGAAAAAAATGTTTTCTCTAAACCCTCACATAAACATCACCCAATTGTCTTAAATTGCTGTCTCAGTTCCGCTCAGGTCAGTTCAAACATATTTTATAGTTACAAATAAGTTATTATAAACATGCATATGGCTAATGAAGAAATCCCTAAAAAGACGTGATTAAAAATTTAGAGCACGGACCGCAGAATCATTTGTTTAGCAGCTATAACAAAGTTAACCATGAAAGTCCCAAAAAATCACTGTACAAACAACCATAGCAGTATATAATACTAGGTAACAGATGACAGGTCTGCAACAGCCAATCTTTAAATGCAACAGTGCGTCCATCAACTGCATATTCTCACCTTTTAAACACATAAGAGCTGCATTACGGATCATAATTTCCTTATTACAACAATAAGTTTTCAGATTCTTTCCTTTCTCTCACAACTGTACTATTCAAGATGTCAGAACATATGACAAGGAATCATTAATATAGATACAGAGCCTACAAACATTCTTGACGTCTGTTTCTGGGGCCCAAGAACACTAAGATCAGCCAATGCATATTGTATACCTCTTAGCAAACTTATGCCAGATGGTTCAATGCATGGGTGAATCCAGATAGCAGAGGTATATTTCTAGTCTCAAACAATGACACTCTAAAATTACCCAATTTTCAGTTGTGGTAGTCTAAGAAAGAGTATGCAAGCCTAAACATGTACAGCTGTCTACCATCATCTTAGCATGCTCTGCAAAGTGAAAGTTTTTCCTCTCTGAAAGAAGCATCAGAACAGTGATGAGCCCACAGTCCTTATCTTATTGTGACAGAGCCAACACCTAAATTACTGCAGCCCTATAATTGCATCCGACCTCTCTGAAGTGTGTCCTTCATGACACTAGTTTGACTTATCAAGGGCATCAATCCTAAAGATCCTCTGAGAACTCCACTGGCTCCCACTACCAGCCTGTATCACCTCGAGACTCTGATGTATCACCTACAAATGGTCAATTCAAGCACTTCACCATATATCTCTGGCAAGCTTAATATATCTTGTGGTCTACATAACATTTCCACAGCTACCTAATGGGGCTGGAGGAAAACAAAATATGCAAGAAAGAGAATTCAATCTATTAAGCTTTTTCTTTCAACGTTCTACAATGCCAAACCTTCTCTTCCTAAGATGCCGAAAACTTGAACTCCCTAAACTGCTGGCTGCTCTCCTCAGATCCTGCAAGTTCACTCACTGTTGGGCTTCAGGAGAAAACTGAAGCACCCCCCACACACACACGCACATTCAGCAACATCTCCATGCAACGCCATCCATGTATACATCTCTGGAAGAAGGACCACAGGAGCAAACCTCCTTCTACTTCTCCGGGCCCTTCTCTCACCTCACTCCGCTGCACTCTGTTGCTCTTTATATGGTTTTTCACTTTATTAATTCATATACATACAAATGCACGCACACACAATAGAGAGAGAGTGTGTGACAGACATACAGATAGATTGTTGATAGGCCTGGATAACAAATTCATGAAAAATTATAACATAGTTGGGTCCCAGGGTTAATATCTTGCTTGAAACAGTAACTTCACTTAAACAAACCTTTGGCATTTGGCTTCTTTACATGACTTTATTATAGCTTTCCTGCAGAGGAATATATGATCAAAAGGCTTCTGAATCTAATATACTTTGCAAGAACTAAATGAGGCAAAAGCTGCACACTTCATAAGGTGATTTGCTGGATAGCATTATAACATTATCACTGCATATGAGAAAGACTGGGTATCTCTAAATTATTGAAGACTTTTGCCTTGGGCAAATCAATTGGTGAAAACCGTTTCAGAAAAGGGTCTTGCAGAATGACGTGGTAATTAAGAAAAACATTTTTGGGAAATTAAAGTCGTTGCAGCTTCAAACTCCGTTGGAAATACAAACAGAAGGTTACCATATGGCTTCTGGTCAACTGGGACAATTAAGGCAGAGCCCATTTAAAAACAAAAACCTCTTTCCAACATGCTCTGGTACTAAAAGAGGCAGCAGTCGGGAGAATTTCATTATTTTCCCCTTGTTTTGCATTGTAATTGCCTGAGGAAAATCATGTTGCTAGAAACTTACGGATAAACAACATACGGATGTGTCCACCGTCTATTCAAATTACAAAAAGCAAACTTAAACCACGCGTCCGATTTTTAAAGTAAAAGTTACAGAAACGTGTTTGGTTCACAAAGGAAAATACATATGCACGACTACCTTTAATCACCCCTAGGCTGGACTGAGCACAGGTCTTAATGATCTTGAAATAGCCATCAATTGCACTTATAACTGGTAGACGACTAATTTAGGAATGTGAGAAACTGCAACATTACACTCTCAACCCTTTAATTAAGTTCTCAGGAAATAGGTTACTAGCTTCATGCACCTGCAGACTTCTATGCTTTGCGGTGAACTCCGTGAAATCATGACTTTTTTCAAAATATAAATTTGTCAAAAAATCAGCTTACAGTTCACATTGAAAAATACAAACATGTTGCGGATAGGAATGCTTCAACTAAACTCAGTCATTAGTAATTAGTCAGCATTCCAATTAATCGCTTTGGTTACCATGTCACCTCAGATTAGGCCAAGCCAGATGCAATTCAGCCTTTGTCCTTCCCCAAAAGATTGTCACAGTGTGATTTTTTCTTCCTTCTTTCTTCCTCTTATATGTTTCTCTCTTGAGCTTGGTAACAATCTAATGATGACAAATAAATCCTGATCCCTAAAAAGTAGTCCAGCACTCAGCACCTTCAACCACAGGACAAATCAAACACTGATCCCTGATACAAAGTCATGTGTGAAGAGTGTACAGTGGCAATATTTTAGATAACATTTATCCTTAGCGTTTGGAGCTGGGTCTTATTGATTCTACCTTGCATTGCTTTAATCCTGCAGTGAAAGTGGGTGTTAAGCTGAAGTGGAAGAGCAAAGAAAGACTACGGCCCAGATGTATGAAAATTGACCCAGTTGTGCTTCTTTTTTTAATGTGAGCTAACACCATCCATGCGCCAAATTTAAAGAATGACACATGATGGTGCTAAATAATGGTCAGCATCTCAAAAAAAGATGCTATCCGGTGCTACGGGGAGTGTAGGGGAAATTACGCTAGTGGGTAAAAAATGGTATTCTGATTAGCCGCAAAATATCTGCCGCTAGTCAGACTAGCGTCATTTTTTGGCACAACCCCAAAGCCCACCACAGGGTACCAGTGTCCCTGGGACAATGCCAACATGCCCAGTGCCAGCCAGAAGACCCCATGTAAGGGGCCCCCAGTAGCACACAACACACAAACATGTACACTTACCTGCGTTAGGCTCCTTCCTCCAGTAGTGTCTTTGTGGTGTGGGTGGTGGTGATGCTGGGGGTCGGGGTGGGCATCTATGTGCCCCTTCTATGGTGTTTCCCCATGGAAATGGGCCTATCAGCACTTTAACGCCTGGTCTGACCAGGTGTTAAAGTTTGTCGCAAATTGGGCTTAGCGTCATTCCTTAGGTCAGCCTCCTAGGTGTGTGTCATTTCTGCGTCGGGAGGTATATATGGCGTTGGGAGGCTAGCGTAATATCTAGGAAGGAAAAGTTTACCTTGCATCTCATTGTCACAATGAGACGTAAGGTGGCTTGGCGTTTCCTAAAAATTGCGCTAACTCATGCATTTTGACGCTAGACGGGTCTAGTGCCAAAATGTAAATATAGAGTTAAGTTAGGACTGCTTTAGCATCAAAATAAATGATGCCAAGGCGGCACACACATTCCATAAATATGGGCCTAAATGGGTACAGCTGATTTGTTTATAATGTTAGCTATTTAGGTCTGATTAACATAGGACAAGCTCTTTGTTGCAGGATGCATCAGTGTAAATTGCCCCTGAAACTGTGTGCAAAATTACCATGCTTTACAAATGTTCCCCTGTGTAAAATGTGAAATGAGCATAGCACAAATTGCATACATGCAACAATTTGCTCATTGCCCATAACTCAGAATTCTACAGGATTTTTCCTTTGACAAACAATATATTTTCCTGAATTAAAACTTGCCTTGCTAAATATACAATGGTATTAAAGCCAGTAGCAAGGGAAACTGGAACGAATCTTCTGCTCACAATGTTCGAATTATGAAGCTTTCTTATAAGTTTGCTCCTTTGCGGATGTAAGACTGATTTGTATTGACTATCAGTATACACCTTTTGGCAAATCCTATTTTTCATATTGGATGATTTTATGGTTCCACTCCTTCATACACGCACCATCTTTCATCCTTTCACCATATCTACGTCCATAACTTGTGCACGTTCAGCACAAGTGTCATTTATACTGCACACATATTAGAAAACATGGATACCATTTTTAAGCCTGCCCTATAGACAGCTGTAGGTGTTGGTTGTCAAAGACAGAATGTTTACAATACAGTGGGGGTGTTTTTGTGTCTACCTCAATTCCCTGCTCCGTATTCAATGACAATTCCACTACCTTTGTCTATGTGGTTGTCTTGCCCCTAGAGCAGTTCTTCTTTACATTGTTTCTGACTGGATGAGTTGTATCCTTCTACTGCTGATGTGAGGGACTATTTTACATGGCCGTGCAACTGTTTTTGCCCTCCCACTGTTTTTGCCTGCCCGTCCTCCAATCTCTTCTTTTGCATTTCCTACCCCCTACTTATCCAATTATCTTCTGTCCCATTCTCTGGAATTACATTTTATTTATTTTGTTTAATTCATTTGGCAGTGCTTCGTAACTGCACACTGCTACCAAGTTGCTTGTTTTCCCCGTTTTCTAGCATTGTGTGCACATTTTATTTCTTAATTAGCCAATCAAAAATGAACATCTTGAAAGGGTAAATAAAAAATAAACCTCAACAAAAAGAATGTCAAAATGGCAGCAGTGCATGAGTACTCATATGCATGCATTGGCAGCCATCTTGAAATATTCTTTGTTGCAGTTTTCCAAAAAATAATTTAAGTTTGCACTGTGGGTGGATGCACGAGTCGCCATCCTGGAATGGGTTTGCCAAACTATAACAAAAATCATTGCAAGCTGGCCGCGGATATGTGTGCATGCGTGCGCACACCTGTAGGTCAGCTTGCAATTATTTATTATTGTACTTTGATGAAAAAAGATTCAAGACCTATGTGTCACCAGGCATGCTCTTTTAATATTTTAGGGCAAATATGCAAAAAAAAAAACATAATCGGCAAAGCCAAATGTCCCGTGAAGCCTTTGTCTTTTATTGCTTCTAAGAAGTGAAAACGAATTGTGCAGTAAGAGTATATATACAAGTCTGTGAGTTTTCTAAAGGGAGCACGGGAGAGTTCAAATGAAGCCTTCCAATGTGTTCATGCCTTTCTATGTTTGCAAATCTATTTGACCTGAGCTTTGTTGACATTTGAAAGCACAGTCAGTGTCAAAAAAGTTCAACTATTATAGACCTATTCCTGTCACTAATTCAACCGTACAGTTTATGTGCCCAGTAGCTGCTCCTCTCCTGTGTCCACTGTACTCCTTGCTAATATTAATAACGTGCTCAATATTCAATTGTAAAGTTGTTTTGCAGAAGAAACCCCTCAACAACTTTATTGTCAATTTCAGTACTAACACATGTTGGATTATAAATATGTTCATTTAAATATGTAATGCAGATGGCAAATATGACCAAGTGACATATTAACATGTATATTATAATAATTACTAAATGTATTTATTCATTACGCTTTTTGGACTGTATACCACAAGATAATGCAAATAAACAGGCTGACCTCTAAATGATGAATATGTTTCTTTTCACCATAATATGCAAAAAGTAGAAGACTTATTAAGCGAGAAGTTCTTAGGGATAAAATGACATGGCTCAATTCACAAAGCTGAGCACACTCTGGATCTATAAATCGCACAAAATACAGAAACACCCATCATATCAGTGCATCTCAGTCCTGGTCGGGCTGACCCCTATTTCTCGCTCAACAATCCAACTCAGATACTCGAACAATTCGAGGAGTTAGAGGCAAGCTCTAGGTTATCAATACACATGTCCAGAACACTGCAAATCTACCCCACCCCAAAAAAAAAACAATCTGTGCTGGAATATCCCTATCACACTGAATCCAAGCCACATTGGAGTAATTCACCTCTCCTTTATCTAGAATACCAAAGACAGACTTTAGGTCCACCATCAAGTAGTAGGATGGAAGATGACTGCGCAGATGGAAACTGCCTATATGTTTATGTGCCAACTGTATAAATCAACTGCTAATGTAAGTATCCACTGCAGGAAACACAGAGGGGATACAGAAAGGCACAGAACTTGCCTCTGACGCTAAATGCTTTAATAGACTTCTACAACAAACTAGGCTTTTTTTAAACATTTACCAGATGACCAACCAGACACATTCAAAACCTCTCCATTTTTTATCCTACTCCAGTGATCTGCCCCAAAGGTTTTCGATAAATAACAGCCAATTTCCAGCCTTCACTGCCTGATGAAGAATTACGAGTGTTCTTGCTCGTGCTTGCTACATGTGAGTTCCTTCCCCATGAGCTGCAATGTGGCCACATGGTATTTTTCACAACTATAGTGTTTTTTAAGCATCAACACTTGGGCAGTTTCCCTTCTGAGTTACGGGGGGTGGGGGGGGGGGGCTGAATGGCAGCAAGCAGCATGTGTTTTGCCCTTTCTCCTCAATGGTGCCAAATCCAGTACGGCACAAAACAAATGGGTCGAAGGAATAGTTTAATTAAACGTAGTCACTAGTGATAATTTGGGGCCTCATTCCATTGTTCTTCACCAATATGGCATTCCAGACAGAGACCACCCACATGCAAAATAATCTTGATTCTGCTCCAATAGAGGCAGTCTAGTCCAAATTGCCAGGCCACATCCCCTCTCAACTGGAACACAAACAACCAAAGTCCAATTTTCTCTTATGTAGGCTTTGTCAGTGAGATATAGCTTGAGTCCTGTGGCACAGTGAGCACAGGACCCACTTGTAGGCACTTAGGTTGTCCACTGTAACAAGCAACAAAGTGATTGAATGTATGTTTGAAGAATTCTCAGCCACTGGTGATCACTCAGGAATACATTCCAGTCAATCATTTTTGCCAGCTGTGCCACTCCTGACAGAGGCCATTTACATGAAAATAAGTCTTGGCCCTGCTTAAATAGTAACACTTTAGCCTGGTCACTGCCAGATAGGAACACAGTCTATCCCAGACTGGTTTCAGCATACTTTGTCAGTGATATGGCCCCTATCTAGACATACTTGTCGTACTTTGAAAATATAATGCAAACAAAAATATATAGTGAATGTAGAAAAGTTTAAATTAATCTCAGTTCCTTGAATCCACATTCCAGTCTGTTGGACTTTTTCCCTTATGCAGGGTCATCCCCAATTTTTTTGCCTCCTGCCTCCTATTTTTTTTGACCTTTTGGTGTCGGCTTTTGATCTCTGAGCACTTTAGCACTGCTAACCAGTGCTAAAGTGCATATGCTCTCTGTGTAAATTGTATGGTTGATTGGTTTATTCATGATTGGCATATTTGATTTACTGGTAAGTTCCTAGTACAGTGTACTAGGTGCCCAGGTCCTGCAAATCAAATGCTACTAGTGGGCCTCCAGCACTGGTTGTGCCACTCACATTAGTAGCTCTGTAAACATGGCTAAGACCTGCCACTGAAGTTTCTGTGTGTGCAGTTCTCAACTGCCAATTGGACTTGGCAAGTGTACCAACTTGCCAGGCCTAAACCTTTCCTTTTCCTACATGTAAGACCCCCTAAGGTAGGCCCTAGGTAGCCCCAAGGGCAGGGTGCAGTGTATGTTTAATGTAGGACATATACTAATGTGTTTTATACGCCCTAACAGTGAAATACTGCCAAATTCGGTTTTCACTGTTGCAAGGCCTATCCCTCTCATAGGTTAGCATCAAGCGTAGATTCCCTTTGGGCGTGGATAGACATGTGGAGTTTGGGGTCTCTGAGCTCACAATTTAAAAATACATCTTTTA
Source organism: Pleurodeles waltl (assembly GCF_031143425.1). Lineage (NCBI taxonomy): Eukaryota > Metazoa > Chordata > Amphibia > Caudata > Salamandridae > Pleurodeles > Pleurodeles waltl. The sequence continues at coordinate 929,814,517 of NC_090448.1, read as the reverse complement.
GCACAGATGATTTTGAGATTGTGTGTTTGAAAATGCCACTTTTAGACAGTGGGCATTTTCTTGCTTAAACCATTCTGTAACTCTGTCTGTTGGTGGATTCTCTGTCTGGATCAGTTTGACAGTTGAGCTGTTTGCACCTCTCTCTAGACAGTGACACAAAGGGAGCTGGGGTGTAGCCTGCATATCCTGGTGAGCCATCCGTGCTAGGAGGGAGGGGAGGAGTGGTCACTTGCATCTGAAAGGGCTGTGCCTGCCCTCACACAATGCAGTCTCCAACCCCCTAGTGCGTGTCTGGAGCCTGGCCTGGGCAAGGCAGGATTTCACAAACAAGAGAGACTTTCCTTTGAAGTAAGCCTACTTCAAAGGCCAAAATGGGTATAAGAAGGGCACCCCAAACCACAGACTTTAGATCACGTCTGGACATCAAGAGGAACCTCTGCCTGGAGAAGAGCTGAAGAGCTGAGGAGAAGTGATGCCCTGGCTGTGACTGTGCTTTGTGGAGCTATCCTGCAGTTGCTGCTTCTGCCTGGTGAAAGGGGACAAAAACTGTACTTTGTGGTGCATTCCTTCTTGGGAAGAAATCTCCAAGGGCTTCTCCTGAGCTTGCCTCCTGTTGTTGAAGTCTCAGGGCCATCAAAGACTTCCCCTGCAAGCACCTGGACTCTTTGCTGAGACTCCTGCCCTGCCAAGTGGTGCCCTATCCAGCTCCTGGGGCCTTGACAGGTGAAGCTGGCAGACCAAGCTTGAAAATCCACGCACAGACCGCCGTGTGGGGAAATTTCTGACACAACCTCCGAGAGCTGCTGAAGAAACGACTTGCCACCCGCTCTGCAGGTGAAATCGACTTAGCGCTTGCAGCACGGCTGGTAGATCAACCCTCGCGGATGGAGAAATGACACGCTGCATTGCTGACAGAGGCTGGGAACGTCGCAACCCACATTGTGCAGTTTTGCTATCACCGTGCGGCAGGATTTGGGATGCAAACCCTGCTGGGTGCGTTAAAACGACGCGACGCCTGCCCGGACCCGAGTGCAGCCCAGACCGACGCATTGCTCCCTTGCGGGGAGAAAAAATTACGCACACCGGCCTGACTGGAGAAGGGTAAATGACGCACAATCTTGCTTGCGGGTGATAAATCGACGCACCGCTTACCTTTTTCGACGCACATTCACCCGTGTGTGTTATTTTGATGCTACCCAGGTACTTTTCAATGCCAACAGTGTTTTATCTGTTTACAAAAGGATTGAAGATTCTTTTTGCTTTTTAATTATTACCTTTACTTGTGTATGTTGGATTTTTGTCATTTTGGTCTTGTTTTGTTTAGATAAATATTTTCTATTTTTCTAAACCTGTGTTGTGTTATTTTGTAGTGTTTTCAATAAATTACTGTGTTGGTTGGTACAAATACTTTACACAGCAGGCGTTTGCACAATTTTGCGGCAAAAAGTATGAATATGGACATGAGTTCCATTTTGGGAGACCCAGGTGTGGATGGAGGAAGAGGAGGAGAGGATATAGAGGAATTCCCGCAGACAGATTTGAGTATTGCTGCATTCCTGTAAACTAGGTGAGACGTACTGCAGGACGGGACCGTTGTGATGTGAGCTGCTACTGTGCTGCACTAAACGGACCATAGCCTGTGTGCGGTACCAAGACAGTCACCTCGTATGGCAGGTGGGGCTGCAATGAAGATTGCTATAGTACCAATGAGCCACAGCCCATGCTCAGAGGAGGAACAATGACCCCGTATGCTGGGGAAGATCCCTGGGAATAGGCAAGGTGTGTGGTTGGGTCAGTCAAAGGAGGAAGGAGGCTGCCATGGTGACGTGAGTGGGCTCAAACCAGGACTGAGGACCACGATCATCACACCCCCTCATTTGTGGGGAGGATCCTGAGGAACTCATCAAGCTTCGGAGCAGAATCGAGACACTCCTCATGGCTGCTGACACGACAGAACCACAGGCCTCATTTAGGAAGCCTTAGTGGCAGACTGCCCCATTCAAGCATAATTTTTTTAAGCTCCGGTGCGCAGTGTGCCAGCCCATATTTACAAGGCCATGCAAAGCCACCTTGCGTGGCTTTATATTGGGTTTGTAAATATGTCCGCCTTTCACGCATAACACTGCATGGAAGGGGAGTTCCATGGGTGTGGCTTGGAGTGTTCCCATGAAACATTCATGGAACCGGAAGGAATCAGATGCGTTCCCAGATTTACAAGCCTGGGAACGCATCAGATTCCTAGGCCACCTTGTGGGTGGTGTAAGAGTTATGCAACAGGGAGTAATATCTTCATTTTCCCTGTTCTTTCTTCTGCAGCAGACCTAGAAAGACAAAAATAACTCTTTTGATTGTTTTTGTGCAGGAAGGCATCCCCACACTAAAGGCACCCTTGCACCCCGGTGCAAGGGTGCCTCCATTAGCGCTAGGCACGAAATTGTGCACCAGCTCAGGGGGAGAGGACATAAATGCTCTGTATCTTGCAGACACTGTGCATTTCTGCTCTTTCCCAGTGGGGCAGGGAGGCGCAGCAAGGCACTTGCTGTGCTACCCTTTGCCTCGGGCCTTGTAAATGAAACCCCATATGTGGAGGAGCATTGAGAAACACCCAGCCACTGCAGCTGGAGGGCCATGTGTGAGGAACTGAAGGACACTAGACTGCATCCCTGCCGGGCTGCATGCCAAACATTTACTGGAGGCAGCTTCTGCAGCTTCAGAGCCAGTGAAGGGAGTACGCTCAGAGAGTCCTGTCACTCAGATCCAGCTCATACTTGTGAGGCTAATTTATGCCCCAGATGGACTGAGGGAACTTGCATTCCAGATATTGCTTTAGCACTCAAACACTTTTCACTTTAACAAAGAGGTACTCCTGAGACTCGATCTAATAGTGGGGCTCAACCTTAATATTGACCTACAGTCAATGGGAAACACCCATTACTACTAGTTAGAGGGGTGTGAGACTCAGGGACCAGCCTATGAAGCACTTGAGCCCTGACCTCAGGAACTGGGTGGATTGTGTGTGAATGTCTTATTTTTCTTTCTATTCTTATCTAAAAGTGTTTTGTTTTTCATAAAAGCAAGAATTGGGAGCTGGTGTTTATTCCTCTGTGTCTATCTCATCCGTGAGAGGCCGTGAACTGTGCTACCATTGAGAGTCAAGTACTGAAGGGCTATATGACCCAGTTGCTCAGGGCCAGGCTGTGGGACATCAGAAGTAAATGGCCTCAATCCAGTATGGTTGGGCCACTAGCTCTTGCTTGCCCCATGGTCCTCTGAATGGGATTCTAACAAGAGTTTTTAGTGGTTGCTGATAGCTGCTCTGAAAAAAAAAGTCAAAACAGACCACACAATTTTCCATTCTGAATGTGAAGGTTTGTGTCTAGTTCCACTTTCCATATCAGTGTGATATAAGGGGCCTGATTTCTAAAAAGTTAGCATCATCTTTTGCGTCATTTTTTGACGCAAAAGCAGCGTAAACTTACAAAATATAATTATATTTTGTAAGTTTGCAACACTTTTGTGTCAAAAAATGATGCAAAGGTGGCACTAATTTTTCATAAATCAGGCCCTAGGTTTGCTGTAATTTTGCTACAGACATAATGGTGTAACTTGATGGTGTGATAGCTTAAGCATTCACCAGTGTGTCAGTGGCAGTTTCATACTCTAATTAATATTGCAAGGTTATATCTGGCAAGAGTTTGATTTCAGAATATTCATAGATATGTGAGAAACACACTACCTAAATGGCACTTGATCACTGTGTTGTAACTGTTTTTAAATGTTTTCAAACACATTAAAGCTATCTGCTTTTACATTGATTTTCCGTAATAAAATGATTGTTTTTGATAGGTTACTTTTTTATTGAGGCTTACATGGGAAAATCTGGCCCAATGAGTACATGTGTTGCAAGAAAGCAGACCTTGTATTGTCATGCAGGGATGATGTGAAAAGAGAAGCAACATCTACTAACATTGATGCAATGAATGACTTTCAGAGATCATGATGCCAAAAATCACAAACCAGACCCTGGATGGCTTAAACATCGTTGAATCTGTGCAGCACTTCATGTGTGTTCATGAATGTGAGACCATTAGTGCATTGTTCCCTTCCTAGTCAGTCTAGTCAATGAGATGTAATGTAAAGGAATGTGTGAATGTCATAAAGTTATTGGACTCACAGGTAGTTAGAAGAGAGGTGGAGGATGACAATAAAGATCACTATAGTCAAGATAGATGTCCTGTGTATATGTGAACATGATCTACAAATAGTGATTAAACACTTGATCACTGCGTTGTTTATTTTTTTGAATAAACCACACATCTATACATTACTTATTTTCTGTGTATTTTCTGGGTGCCCTGTCACTGTCATTGCCAACAGAAGGATTCAACAAACCCAGTCGTGGCAGTCTTTTAGTAACTCAAGGATGTAAATTCACATTTTTGTGAACTGGTGCAGGAATCTGATGATGAAGGACTATCTATGTGTTATCTAGCTATAGAGGACTGGAGCTGTAGAACAATTGCCTGCAGAGAAACACCAGTTTTTACACTTTAGAATGTCTTTCACTAGGATGCTTCATGAACACCTGCAAAGGCAGTTGAATTGCATACAAGAAGGTTATGAACTAGGCTTGTGGATAAGACCAGCAGAGTGAGAAACTTTTGACTATGTTTCCATCTATCCTGATTATGGTCCGTGGGATTTTTTTAGCTCTAGGGGCCAAAACAACAACATGTTGATTAGAATTTATAACTCTCGTAGGTAAATGATTTTGCTGCTCTAAATATTGTATTTTGTATATTGTGACTAAACTTTTGCTTGTTTAGAATTCAACATTCCTCACCAAGATGAAACAAACAATTTCATGTACAAACTATTGGCAATGGGCATCTGTCTCATAGATTCTTCACTTCTCTGTGATCTTTGCACATGTATTTATCCAGACCTGTAACATTCTCTCTTCTATTATTTTTTGACAATTATTTTCATTTTGCAGACACTTTGGGATCTATTTAGAAAGGTACATCTACATGTGTAGGATTACTACAAGTAAATGGGCTCTTACATTTTTTAGTACATTTACTACTTAGACCGTTCTCCAAATCAGAGTGTTACGTCATTCAAAATTGTAGACTTGCATGTCTCCACCCATGAAATAGAGGATGGAGCCAAATTTATGAGTACTGCCAGAAAGAAGCAATAGTAAGTCCAGCACCACACATGGCTAACAACTACAGCTGCAACCTCTATCCCATAGAACATATTGGATAAGAACTTAAAATAATCATAATTGAAAAAAGGTTCAATTAACTTAAATTACCCAGACAGTTAAAATATAAATTGTCTTAAGTACATGTTTAAAAAGAATCCTAGAAAAAAGTTTTTATTTTAACATATTTTAATTAACTTTTTTGAATTTAGAAGTTAATGTAACATTAATTCTTAATTAAAACTTCAAGATGCTACTTTTAAATAATTTTCTAGATCATTTTAAGCAAATATTAATACGCAGCAAAATATATGTTTTTTACTTTAGGCAGATTTTTTAAATTTAAACTTTCTAAAAATAATGTTAATTTAAATCAATATATCAAAAATATATATATGTGATTCAAAAGTGTATTCAAATTGAAATCATTACTAAAATAATTGTATATTAAATATTAATGTACAATAAATACATATATTTTTTTTCTAAACAGAGCAGATGGACTAAAATGTTGTGGTATTTTTATCTTAACTGTAATTTAAATAATAATAATTTAAATATATATCACTCATTTAAGATATATTTATTTAATTATTGTTCCTTAAAAAATCCACCTAGAGTAAACGTGTTTTTACATTTAGGTATTCAGTACAAAAGTGATAAACGTTAAACATAGAATGAATTACATATATTCACAATAATTTTACATATATTTAAACATTTAACATATGTTTACATTAAAAAAGTTAATGAATGCAGTTTACAATAATTGATTACTTTAAAATGTTTTTTACACACATATATATATATATATATATATACACACACACACACACACGCACAGACATATATATGTAAGTGGATTTACATATAGGTCTTGAAATAATAAGAAAACAACTTCTTTAAACCAAAAAACACCAGTTATACCTAACTGCCATAGGCATGCGTAGCACCGCCACAGATTTTACATGTCATTGTTGATTTAATATGTATGGTCATATGCAATGCATCATAGAGATGCAAGTTATACTTATGTCACTTATGTAAGACTGGTGAATTTCAGTGTTTTTGGCTACAAAATGATTGGTTGGTCGCAAGGTTGAGCACAGAGTTAGGAGTCCCACAGTAGTCATCATGGCCCCCCCTCGTTCCTGCAATAGGCCACAGGGATCAGGAACACAATTGAAAAAACAAGGGAGTTAGTGTCCGTTAGGTTTGCAAGTAGTGGGCTGGCCACCAGTGGCTTGGGTGCAGGGCTTGGCTGGGTGTTAACATAGTTACGTATGGTAATACAATCTCACTTTATGTTAAAAACTCTAGAGATTCACTGAAAAAAACAAAGTTTAAAGTGATGTTACAGTGAAATGAAAATGTTAGCTTAAATGTAACATTTTATTCTCCAAAAAACACTAAAATTAGCCTGTCATAGTTAACTGAAGTAACAATAACTCAAGCCATTGCCATGCTCAGTGATGTCATTAATGATGTCATTTCAAATGTTATCAGTGATACTTTCAATGATGACAGAGAACATGTCATAAGTGATGTAATATGTGAGCTCATATGCAGTGAATGGCAAGAGTGAGAGCAATAGTTAATTCGGTCAACTATAACTGGTGAATTTTAATGTTTTTTAGAATAAAATGTTACGGTTAAATGTTTAAACTGACATCTTGACCTCAGTATAAAGTCACTTAAACCATTGTTTTTTCAGTGTATATATATTCACTGAGAAAACAAAAATTAAAGAGACATTATAGTTAGATATGGTAATAAAATACTTTAGAAAATTCTGAAATTCACAAAAACAACAAAGGTTAAAGTGAAGGTATAGTTTGGGAGGGTACTAAGATATTAGCTTAAGTTAAAAAAAAAACCTTGGAAATGCACTGAAAAAAGCACATGTTAAAGGGACATTATAGTCAGAGCCTTTATCAATAAACATATTAAATGTTTAAAAAACACAGACACACTGAAATTTGCCAAGTATACTCTATTGACCTAACTATAATCTATGCCCCACTATGACCTGATTAGGTCCCCACATTTTACATCACTGATGACATCCCCCAAGCTACTGCTTGTCAAAAAGAACCAGCATAGTAGTGGAGACAAGTCTTATTTAGTTTGATAAAAGTTATATGATGCACATTTTAGTGACGTTGTTATCTGCAGATAGTAGTCATTGAAGCAAGGTAGAGACTGAACCGATCTTGTATGAGTTGCAAATTTCTACAAAGTCGTGCCTTCATGCAAAAGCCCATTACTAGAAATATTTGAGAAAAAATAAAGCTTCTCCTTAGAACACATTATTCAGTTTTGATTTCTGTGTTCATGCAGACATTAAAGTTGTATCATATAGTTGATCATTTCTGTTCAATCTGTAGATTTATAAAGTGCAGATTTTGTTTTGCAAAAGTGCAGTTTAAGTTTCGAAACTTTATACATTTTAATACAATGTATAATCTATGGTTGACTTTCATACAGACAGTTTGGTGCAGTATCATTGCAAGCATTGTTAAAATGATACACACCAATCTGCTGAGTTCAGAAATATGTGTAGCAAAGGGTTTCAGGCTATGGAGAGTGTAGGGCCTGGTAGTACATGCCTTATAGCTAGCTAATGTATAGAAGTGAAGGCATTGTCTGTCAGATGACGTATATAGCAGGCACATCCTATTAAAGTAAATAATAACCAACATGTTTTGAATGCTTTTCAAGATTTAATAAGTTGCTAATCTCATTAATATCTACAGAGCCATTATATTTCTTACACACATCTATACTAGTTAAAAAAGGAGTGTGATTTCTTCTTATAGTCAGTGATTTTAGTCGGTGGCTTCACAGATGTGCTTCATATTCTGCTTGCTCTGCTTGCTGCAAAATGATACGCCCATAAGTATTACAGATGTTTATAGAAAAGAGGGTGTTTGACGTATATCTTTCTGAATGCTGTCCAGCAGAAAGAGCTTGGAGCAAATTGCCAGATCCATTCCATGATGTCTTCAGTGATGTGATTACGGATGTGTGAATGATGTAATTCTAGATGTCATCATTGATGTCGTCCATGATGTCATTTAACATGCCAACCCCTTTTATCAATATCAGTAAATGTAGTACCATGAAAACCGGGTTATAATATATACACTGTTATTTACAGCACTTACAAAAGGCAGACTTGTAGTATAGAACTGTACATAAAAGATTTACTATTGCATATTTATATTTCATTATTTTCTTGGACATGTAGCAATATCTAGGAATTCATGAACAATTTCAGGTTATACCACTGCTGCCTAGCACGCTTCCTTTGATTGGACTTTGAGATGCAGAATAGGTAGCTTTTGCTGATGTGCTGATGTTTGATATTGGAATTGAAGTCAATGGAACACTTCCCTCACTGCTCTTTAATTTGTGCTCATGCTCAGGGACTACTCCCCTGTGCTCACCATGTTAGTGCCTGCCACCTTCATGTTTGGCACTCAGCAGTGGTCAGACAGGCAGCTTATGCAGTGTTGGCTGTGAGGCACCAGATAGCGCTTTATCTCGCTACCTCGGTGCTCTTGTGGGGCGGAGGTGAGTCTTGCCTACCAGACAATATTTTACCAACTTTGAACTATATTGTCATCGTAAGTGCAATTTTGGTACCCGGTTGGCAATCCATTGCTGTTCACTACAGTTTATTGCATGAGCTCATTTGCTCTTTGGAGTACCTGTTTGCTCTCATGTTAAGCCTGAATTCTCCAGACCAGCATGTTAATGCACCTCTGTCTACAGCTGTATCAGATGTATCAGATGTGTCAGGTGTGAGAGTTCACTGGCTATACTGTGTTAGACTGCCTTGGACTACACACAGAGCTCACCACACTTGGCCATCCTTTGAGAAGGCAGTCCCTCTTCATCCCCGGTGTGTCAAATGGTGCTCTGCCCAGGTGTTGAGGCTAAATTTACTTGAGTTTTATTAAAATTCGAAGTCATTCATATTATTTTTGCCATCCTTGCTATTATCGTGCTGGCAAAGATGCCCATCTTTTCAGTACCTCCGTCAACCCTTCATCTTCAGTGGGATTTCAACTAGGTTTCTCATCAGGCTTAGCAAACATGAGGAAACACACATTGGGACTCTGTAAAGTGAATGCAGTAGATGCTCCATCCGGTAATGTGACTGGAAGGGTTTTTTTGCCTGGGAGGTGGGGGTAATTCATAAGGAGATTCAGCTGGAGGAACGGCGACTCTCTTTTAACTATCAACCTTCCCCGTTACAATCTGCTAGCCGGCCTGAAAGTCAGTTACATCAGGTCGCTATCCATAACCACAATTTATCTGCTACTAAAGGCGCTGGCTTGTGTGATCCTGCTCTTGAGGCTAGCATCACTTTAGTTCTTATAACCCCTCACTTCCAGTGGCCCAGCTCCTGCAGCCAAAGGGGAAAAGAAAAGCTCTAGTCCCAGGAAACGTACCTCTGTCATAATGCCACCTCCTCGTATCACCTTATCAGTGGTGACAATAAAACAATATTTCAGACTGCAATTCCACCTATTCAACAGTAAGAGGGTCACTGTATAAGTGTACGTAGCATTTGCTTAGTTTCTGATAACAGTATTAAAAAAGGTTTAGGGTAGTGTGAGTAAATGAATGGTGGTAAACAGAGGAACACTTCTGTTAAGTGGTTTCTTAAGTGCTGAATTTGAATCATAAGCTATTTCCTAATTGTAGCGTTCCCTATAAGAAAGCTGATGCAAATAACACCTAAATGTCACAATGCAGCCCTTGAACAAATGGAAAATTCAGGATGAATGTTTAAGTGTATTACTGTGGATTTACAACAGCAGGCGGCCTTAGCAAGAAATACAGCAGAAATGGCACCATTTATCTTAGCCCCTGGGAGTTGGTGAACTATGCTTTCTGCAAGTTCAGCGCATGCACCGTGTATTATGTTATTATTTAACTGTTTTCACAGCAGAATGACTTAAAACAATCAAATAGACAAAAATGCCTTCTAATGTCATTCCTCTTCCTGCGATAAAAAAAGGATATTTTCCACATTTGATATTGAATTTTCTGACTTCAATTAGTCAAACAACATTTCCTCGGTACTCTGACTTTCCTACAGTTTAGGAATATCAACCACTTACTATCTTCGTATGAAGAAGTCAGATAACAGGAAAATCATATAATAATGCTAGAATGATTATTGTTGTTCGTGATGTATGAAGCACAAAGAAGGCAGTTTGATTTTCATAAGCTGGAATGACCCTCTAGGGCAGATGGAAATATATTATGCATTGTTTGAGATAATCAGACAAAGCCATTCCATTATAAAAAAGTGTTCCAATGATTCTTTTTATGCTTCCAAAAGTATTTTACCTAATCATTCACATTTTCTCCTATTTATCGAAGTTTATGAAAACAATTCAAAAAGTTTAACTGCCGAATACCTTGTTTTATGGTTTGGTTGTCTTACAACCGGTTCACATTAATTTCAACTGCAATTTTATTTTATATCAGGTTCATTTCGCAGGCACTGCATGACATCCGGGAATAGTGTAAGGACCTGCTTTTTGAAAGCCCGGGTGATGTAATTCACACTTTTATCACCTTAAATGCTAACTTCTTATTAATTTTCTTACAAAGATAAGAACCCATACATATTTAGGCCCACCATGGACTCGAGTAGAAAGAAAATTGTCAGGGTTCAAGTAATAGTACAGTACATCACATAGGATGGAAGAATTAATAGAGAGTATCTCCTGCGGTTACAAAAATGCTATGTTGTGCTATGTTATGTTACCAGTCTCCGTACAATGCATTGATATGGTGACTTGGAACATTGTCAGCGGTTAGAGCGCATCTAAATTGTCACTAAAAAAAACGCACCCTCCTGCCCCCCAAAAAATAACGAATCACCTCCATCTCCCTGCAGCCTTCAACCGCTTTTTGTACGTCATTAATAATCATTATAGTGATGAGATTATGCGTTTTAAATTCTATGTGACACAACACTATACAACATCAATTTAAGGAAGTATTTCAATGCATATTTGTCCATCACTGAACATGCTCAAGTAGATTTTTTCCAGAGAGGTCATTGCAAATGATTACTAGTCAGGGGGTTGTGTACAATTTCAAAATAATCTCTTGCCTTTTTTTAAGTGCAGGAAAGTATTTTTTTTGCCAAAAAAACTATTTATTTTATATCCTCTTTAAAATTAAAAGTCCCCATTTTTTTCTACCAGTCGTAATGCACCTACTCGTACCTTTTTTCAATTGTAAATTTACAGCTCATATTGACAAATAAAGGCACGTGGTCTGGAAGTAGTCACTCAGAAGAATTTATTTTTACCGTATTAATTAGGCACCTCATTTGTGGTTTGTTTGTTGATGAAAACATTTTCTTGAGGTTGAAACCAAATAATATGGTTAAGTCTTTAGGTACTTGATACTTAAGCAAAATGCCCTTAATTTAAAATTGGGTGGTAATGCCAAACGGGATGTAAAAAGAGTTTTCACCTAAAACACCACTGCAAGATGTGCATAGAGCTAATCATATGTCACTCTGGCTAACCCCTAGCTGGAGGGAAACAAGATGGCCACTGGCTAAGAGAGTAGCACTGCACAGAACTCCACAGTGCCACCTCCTGACAGCATGAATTAATGTAGGTGCCCTTACTATTCGTCCCCCTCGGATATGTTCACAGGGCTACTCTTACCTCCTCAGCTTTGGCTATGCATGGCTATCCATATTCTGCAGTTTGGTCGTCTCTCCTGGCAGCCCTCTTGGTTGATCCTCCTTACAGTGACTACACAAGAGTGCAGCTGCTCTGGAAAAGCCACTGCCAAGGTTTCAGTCACTGTGGGCAGCAATGCTAAGGTGGCCCAAAACTCGAAACTGGCAGAACTACAGCAGCTACTTCAGCCTCTGGCAAAGATAACACTGATCTCCGGGTTAGTGATGCCGGCAATGCAACAGACCTCTTCAGTCGTATCTGGCCTCTGTTCAGCACCTTCTACTGGCAGTCGACAGTATGGTCAGGCTCAAAAGGAGGGCTTTGGTGCTGTTGCTCTGGGAGAGCATGAGGATCCGGACATGTTTTTGGATGCAGACCCACAGGCGGTTGAGAGCTCTGCAGAACTTATGGATGATGAACTGATTAATGCCACTGAGGTTGGAGCTCAGCATGTGAGTAATTATATTTATGATACTAATCTTATGACGGTTGTAGTGAGTCCTGGAATTAGAATTTCTCCCCACACCGCTACCTCAGATACTGTCTTTGTCTTTCTAACAAGGCACCTAGCTCATCTGATATGCTCTCATCCAATGCAGCATCCCTAGCCCCTAAAATATCTCTGAAGCGATCTCCTTCACACACAAGTCTATGTGTTCGGAATCTAGGGGTAATGGGTTGAAGGCGAACACCGGTCTTGAGAGTTCTAGTCTGCCATACGAGACTGTGGAAAAGACTGTGGGCAGGAAGGTAGAAATGACAGATAACCAAAACCATAATCTGTGATCTGTGGAATATAATACTCATCTAGCCAATCAGGGCACCAGTGGGACTGGGGTTCTGGTCAACTAGACCGACAAGCTATGCCACGGGCTGGGAGGGCGGAGGGCCTGCTCTCACACAAAGGACTGCCACACCCCCTACTGGGACCCTGGCAGACAGGATTGAACTGAAAGGGGACCTGGTGCACTTCTTAGCCACTCTTTGAAGTCTCCCCCACTTCAAAGGCACATTTGGGTATAAACAGGGCCTCTGCCCTACCTCATCAGACACTTGCTGGAGAAGAAACCTGAACCAGAAACTACATCCTGCCAAGAAGAACTGCCTGGCTGCTCAAAGGACTCACCTGTCTGCTTTCTACAAAGGACTGCTGCCTTGCTGTTGGCCTGCTGCCTTGCTGAACTCTTGTCTGGCTGTGAAAGTGCTCTCCAAAGGCTTGGATAGAGCTTGCCTCCTGTTCCCTGAAGTCTCAGGACCAAAAAGACTTCCCTCTTTCGCCTGGACACTCCGTGCGCCGAAAATTTCGACGCACAGCTTGTTCCGCGGCGAGAAAAACGCCGCACACCGACGCTGAACGACGCAACGCTCTTGGGAAGACCGAAAATCCGACGCACGGCTTCGCAAGGACAACGCCGCCCGACCTCTAGAGGAGAAATCGACGCGACGCCTGCCGTGAGATCGTAATTTCGACGCGCAGCCCCGCAGAACGACGCGCAGCCGGAAAACAAGCAGGAAAATCCACGCACAGACCAGGGACATCTGGTAATCCCCGCAATCCACGAAAAGAGACTGTCCGCGCGCCGGAAAACGACGCACGACTTCCCCGCGTGGAAAATAACGACGCAAGTCCGTGTGTGCTGAGGAGAAATCGATGCACACACCCTTTTTCCACGCACCTCTTCTTTTGTGGCCCTCTGAGGAGATTTTTCCACGCTAAACCAGGTACTTGTGCTTGAAAGAGACTTTGTTTATATTCTAAAGACTTAAGACACTTTGGGCCTGATTCTAAGCTTGGCGGGTGGCGGGAGCCGCCCGCCAAGCGGGAACCGCCAGAAGACCGTACCGCGGTCAAAAGACCGCAGCGGTCATTCTGGGTTTCCCACTGGGCTGGCGGGCAACTGCCAAAAGTCCGCCCGCCAGCCCAGTGGGAAACACCCTTCCCACGAGGAAGCCGGCTCCGAATGGAGCCGGCGGAGTGGGAAGGTGCGACGGGTGCAGTTGCACCCGTCGCGAATTTCAGTGTCTGCAAAGCAGACACTGAAATTCTTTGTGGGGCCCTCTTACGGGGGCCCCTGCAGTGCCCATGCCATTGGCATGGGCACTGCAGGGGCCCCCAGGGGCCCCACGACACCCCATACCGCCATCCTGTTCCTGGCGGGCGACCCGCCAGGAACAGGATGGCGGAATGGGGTGTCAGAATCCCCATGGCGGCGCAGCGGATTCCCATGGGCAGCGGAAAGTCGGCGGTACACCGCCGGCTTTCCGCTTCTGGCCGCGGCTGTACCGCCGCGGTCAGAATGCCCGGCGGAGCACCGCCAGCCTGTTGGCGGTGCTACCGCCGACCCCGGCCCTGGCGGTATTTACCGCCAGGGTCAGAATGACCCCCATTATATCACTTTTCAGTGATATCTCTACAATTTCCCATTGCAACTTTATTCTTTTTGACCTACAATTATCCTGATAAATATTATATATTTTTCTAAACACTGTGTGGTGTATTTTTGTGGTGCTATATGGTGGTATTGTAGGATTTATTGCACAAATACTTTACACATTGCCTTCTAAGTTAAGCCTGACTGCTCGTGCCAAGCTACCAGAGGGTGGGCACAGGATAATCTTGGATTGTGTGTGACTTACCCTGACTACAGTGAGGGCTTTTGCTTGGACAGGGGGTAACCTGACTGCCAACCAAAAACCCCATTTCTAACAACTCCAAATTGATTATTAAATTGGGGTTGTTGCATGAGCTCTGAATGTTTTTTCTGTTGTGAGGTGGTTGTACACACTGTGCATACCTTTTGCTCTTGTAGGGCACTGCTTGATTACTGGAAGGGGTCTTTACTGAGATTTCCAGGATTACCTGAAGTCTTATTTATCCCTCGTCATACAGCTGATAATCCTTGGCACTTTGCGGAATGTTTCCTCTGAAGTGAAAGGTGTTACATTTTTATGAGTTTTAACTACTAGGATTTTGGTTCAATATTGGCTCGATCCAAACCCACCAACGGTTATCAGTTGATATAAGCAGTTCATTGAAATATATATGCATGAGGTGTCTCTTGTCAAGATGACTCCAACAAGGAAATATATAAGACAAATGAGGGCCCGGGTGGGCATTGATGTGGTAGCAGGTAGATGTAGGAGTCCCTAGATTTTGGTTTAAATGGTGGCTTGCCTCTTTTTTTGTGCTGTCTGATGGTTCTTTTTAGTCTTTGCTGGTTGCAACACTCTTTTGTATTAACACTGTAAAAGTGCATGGCAAATCAATAAGAACATCTTTTAAAAGAGGCAAGATGTACACAGAATTGCATTGACCAGGCACATTTCCACTCCAAAAATTTCCTCTAGTAATAGTTCATGATTTCTAAGTGAACTTGCAGTATTGATGTCTAATCCCTTATTCTGACACTCTGGAACCAATAATATAGAGGTAATACCGCAACTGAGAAAAAACAAACTACTTGGTATCTTTATGTGTTTGAGTGGTTTCACTGCACTCAGTCTAAACCAGCTTGGGCTGAGGCCCATCATTTTTCTTTCAGCCCTTTTATTCATCAGGTTTGTCACCTTCTTTCACCGCAAAATCACAGACATCCACGACAGCTTCAACAACAAGACACCATCAGCAGTCACCAACACCTCCGACTCATCGCTCCCCAACCACACCAACCTCGTGCTCTCCTGGACACATGTCAACGACACTGACACCATCAAAGTAATGAACACCATTCATTCCATCTTACCCCTGCCCGCACTAAATCTACAACAGAGCGAGCTCCATCATCGCCCCCCCAACTCCGTATGATCATCAATAGCTCCTTCGAGACTGCCACCTTCCCGGAAAGCTGGAAGCACGCCAGGATCAACGTCTTACTTAAGAAACCCCAGGTGGACCCTAAGGACCTCAAAAGCTACTGGCACATCTCCCTGCTTCCGTTCCTGGCAAAGGTTCTCGAGAAGATTGTCAACAGTTAACTGTCCCACCATCTGGAGGAAAACAACACTCTGGACCCGTCCCAATCTGTCTTTTGCAGCAATCACAGCACTGAGACCGCCCTCATCGCAGCCACCGATGACATCCCGACCCTCCTGGACAAAGGCGAAACCGCAGCCCTCATCATCCTGGACCTCTCGGCCACCTTTGGCACCGTCTGCCACCACACCCTGCGCACACGCCTCCACGACGCAGGGATCCGCGACAAGGCCCTGGACTGGATCACCCCCTTCCTCTCCAACAAAACACAGAGAGTCTGCCTCCCTTTATTCCTATCTGAAGACACCAAGACCATCTGCGGCATACAACAGGGCTCCTCCCTCAGCCCAACACTCTTCAACGTCTACATGGCACCGATTGTCAAAATCGTCCGATCTCACAACCTCAACATCACCTCTTACGCCGGCGACACCCAGATGATCCTCTCCCTCACCAAGGACCCCGCCACAGCCAAAATCAACCTCCTCGAGGGTATGAAGGCTGTTGCCAACTGGATGAAGAACAGTCGACTAAAACTAAACTCAGATAAGACAGAGGTCCTCATCCTCGGTCCCACCCCCCTTTGCTTGGGACACCTCCTGGTGGCAGCCCACGCTGGGAGCCGCACCAGCGCCCACCAACCACGCCTGCAACCTGGGTTTCATCCTTGACTCATCGCTCTCCATGACCCAACAAATCAACGCCATTTCATCCTCCTGCTTCAACACTCTGAGCATGCGCCGCAAAATCTAAAGGTGGATCCCTACCGAAACCAGAAGGACAGTTACCCAAGCCCTTGTCAGCAGCAGACTGGACTATGGCAACATTCTCTACATGGGAACCACTGCAGTACTCCAGAAAAGACTGCAACAGATACAGAACACCTCTGCACGCCTCATCCTCAACATCCCCTGCCACAGCCACATCACAGCCCATCTGAGAGACCTACACTGGCTTTCCGTCAACAAAAGGATCACATTCAAACTCCTAACCCATGCCCACAAAGCACTCCACAATGCCGGACCAGCATACTTCAACGATCGTCTCATCTTCTACATCCCGAACCAGCAGCTCTGCTCAGCTGACCTCACCCTCGCCACTGTCCCACACATCTACAGGACAACAACCAGCGCCAGATCCTTCTCCTACCTCGCGGCCAAGACCTGGAACACCCTCCCCATCCACCTACGGCATACCAAGGACCTACTGACCATCAGGAGACTCCTCAAGACCTGGCTGTTCGAGCAATAGCAGCTGCCCCCCCCCCCCAAAGCGCCTCGAGACCCTTACTGGTGAGTAGCGCACTCTACAAATGCATTGATTGATTGATTAATGACATATCAGCTTTGATTGCTTTATCTTATTGGTAGAAACTGTTTGGAAATCCATCACTTGTACAGTAATGCAACTGATAGTCATTTTAGGTATCTTGGCACACTCAAACTATTCTCAATAAAGTCACTTGAAGCTCCCTCAAAAAGTAGATCCCACTGTTCATTTATAATATGTGATAATCTTTACAATAAAATAGAATTTTGATGTGGGCAGTAAATGATGACAAGAATAAAACAACTGGACAACTATAAAACTTTTTTATTTTACAATACTACTTAACAGTGTAGTACCCTGAAATCCTCATGTTAAAAAATGTAAAACACACATCACATTCTGCACTGCTAGGTTTTGAGCATAATAATTAAAAAATGTGTTTTCTCAAGCTAACATTTCTTGAAGTAGGTAAAAATTGTATTAGCCTAATCTTAACATATGAGGTAGAAATATTTGTGATTGTAAGAAACAGGGGTCTTTTACAGATGACCCCTCCAAGTTTTCCTCACGCAGACTGCCAATGTTGTTGTTTTTAGGGTTAACAAGACCTCAGTACTTATGCTCTTTCCCTTAAACTGTATGTCAAATTGCATATGTCAATTGGCAAGGACTTTACCACCCCTGTAAGTCCCTAGTAATCAGTACCAGTGGTACCCAGGGCAAGGGTGGTAAAGGGGTCACCAGGATGGCAGCACTAATTGTGCCACGATTAGTAACTTGAGTAAAAGTGAGACTGCAGAGCTGCCAAGTCAGCCTGCATGAGCAGTCTGTTGCTCAAGTGCGACTCTGCCCTCACCAGATGCAGGCAGAGTCCCTTTACTGCCCATAGTACAGGCCAGTCACCCCTAAAACAGGCCCACAATAGCTCAGGTGGCTGGATGCACTCTACAATGAGTGAAGACAAATATGCATGAGCATATATGACCCCGGGATTTAAAATGTAATGCTACCACAAGTAATCGGTGGTCCATAGGATAACATGGATTGGCATGTGGGAAGTTTCCAGATGTCAAGCTCAGTGATAGCACAGCCTATTCCCCCTATGTTTGGTAGGAAATGCCTTGTTTTTTAACCCTGAGCATGATGCCCATGCTAAGGATTAACTAGCATGTGCACTGGTGACACCCTCTGAAGGTGCCCGCCAACTTACCAAGCTCTCTGATGTTTTGTCAGTCTCTCTTGAGCCTCTACCACCACAGACAAGAGTCTGCCCTCCTGCTGGTTGTGATAGCACTGCCACAGGATTGAGACAAGGGGATTGGGCAGGCAAGAGGTCACACCTCTTCCCTCTCAGGCTGGCTAGTGTGAAAGGTAATCAAGGGAGTGAGCCTCAAAGGCATCACCCTCCCTTGCACTGTCCAGCGCTGCAGGTGAGAAATTAGCTATGCAGGAGGAGTACACCTCCAAAAGGCTAGCCACATCTTTATGGTGGGTTAGGAGGTCTGTACAGCTGAGAGAGTTTTGTGACATCTTGAAAACCCTTAGGTTTATTTGATTCTGGGTAGAAACATGGCCCACTCCCACAGGAAGTAGTCACTATAAGTGCAGACTAGCTGGGGGACCAGTAGCCTATTGGTCATTGCCCCTCTCACCCTTAGTGCTCCCCTGGTACCAGAACCTTAGTTCTGACTGCAAAGAAGAAGAAGCAAAAAGAAGACGCAGAAGTGACCTAAGGAGAGCACCACTTGAACTGAGCCAACGATGGGTGCCTGAGGAGAAAGCTCATTGGTCCCAGCAAGAGGGACCCAACTGGACATCAAGAAGCCAAGAAAGACTCCCCTGACTGGTCATACCAGCCACCTTTAAACTGCAGGACTAAACACTAAGCTGAAGTCAAAGAATTGTGACCCGACAGGCTCTGTGTCAGTGATCCTAAAGAAACTCTGTGTCCATCATCTTAAGAGTGGGAGTGAGGTCTCTGCCTTTACTCTCTACCGGATGTCCTTCAGTCGTCAAAGGACCAGCAGACCACCTTTGCAACTGCAAAGGCTTAATTGTTACCAGTCTGGAAAACGACAGCCACTTGGACATCAACAACTCTAGAGAAGACCCCCAGCATAGAGAACAACATTGGCAATGACCCCTCTCCTGTGGTTCTGAATCCTGAAGCCAGTGACCACGAGAAGAGCAGCAAAGCAGCTTTGGTGCAACCATTTCCCATGATTGACAGCTAGAAGCCACTTCTGCACCCGAAGCCATCGTATGTGGTGGTGAAGTGGCCAAATGTTGATTCCTAGTCCTTGCCCCCACCTAAGAGCTCTATATCCAAAGGGTAGAACGTGTGTCCATCCCCAAGTACCCATTTGCCAAGCTATGCAAATGTGCCAGCAGCTGCGGACCCCATCAGCACCAAGGACAGCCAAAGCACCTCTGCACCAGGACTCCCTGGGCAATGTAATAAGACACTAAGGCCCATATTTATACTTTTTATAGCGCTGCATTTGCGCTGCTTTTTTACACAAAAACCGAGCAAACTTTCATAATACAATTGTATTGTGCAAGTTTGCGCCTCTTTTGCATCAAAAAATTGCACAAATGTGGCACTAAAAAAATATAAATATGGGCCTAACTGTTGACTCTTGGTCTAGGGCCCGCAGAACCTTAAGTCTAGGAGGATTCCCTGGAACTCACTTTGCAAGCACCAGAGTGCACACTTTCATTTTCTCCATTTACTTTAATGGGAGCCATTTAAACAGTGAAAATACCCCATTTTCCAAAGCTTCTAAAATTTATAACTCTGGCAGTGTATAACTTAAAAAGTTCAGTTTGGTGTCTAAATTTATTTAAAAATCTTTTGAGTTGTGTCATTTACTTATCGTCCATGTTGGTATTGTGAAATGTTTTAGGTCTCTAAGTAGCCTGACTGCTCTTTGCCACACTACCAGGACTGAGCTAAGATTTACTAGTGTGAACCTGAGGTCCACTACTGGGTAATGTGCTAGTATTGCACAGTAAGACCCCCCACCCATGCCACAAAATACTGCCACCTTGCTACAGTTATTCACTAACAACATTTATATAGCACTAACTACTCTATCGTCTGCAAGCCTATACTGAAAAATAGTGCCATCCTTGTGGTGCCTTACACAAGGAAGGAATTTGGCACTTTTGAAGTGAGATATTGTAAGTGACATCTGGGAGCACCTCTCCTTCAATACCGGTGCCAGGCCTTAGTACTGACACACTTATTGGCAAAATCTTAATTTGTAGGAAAATATTTTGTAGGAAGTTGAGTTACTGTTGGGGGATGAAACTCTTCCCAATCAGCAACCACAATCACTGTCAGAGTTGAAACACAAGCAAATCCCAAATTAACTTGTGCTTAACCCCTTAGCACAAAAGCGGACAGGCTTAAATTCACGGTCATATTTGAGTATTTATGCAGCACTTCAAACAGCAATTAAGTTAAAACACACCACAAGAAACATCCCTCACCAATTTAGGAAAATAGAGTCAAATGTAATAAATGTTTTGACACCAAAAATGACTAAATCCAATAAGTAGAACTGGGGATGAAAAATCTTACAAATTTTAGTGAAAACAGTACTTAGAAGCACTATGCTTATCTGGTTGTGCCTACTGTTACAAAGTTACAAGTTCAGGCTAACCATGATGGAGTGCGTACTCGGGGCAGAGACCAAGCTAAGCTTGTTGAAAAACATATCTGGCTGCGGAGTGTAGTGGGATCTCATGCAGAAGATGCGTTGTGCAGCAGCAGTTCCAGTGGGCTGCAGGACTGTAATGCGAGGTCCAGCATCAACATGCATTGCACAGTGGAGATTTCAAGGAGCTACAGGGCTACGATGAGTGGTCCAGTGTTGAGATGCGTTGAAATGCACTGAGATTTATTGTAGAGCACCAGTTCTGAAGACCTGCAGTGTTGTGATGTGAGATCCAGCAAGGTCCAAAGAGCTGTGGGATGATATGTCATACTTCATTGGGTCTGATAGGACCACAGCTACACTGAAGGAGCACCATCAGGCCCACTTCCAAGGGTCCAGGACTGGGGTGGCACCTCTTAGTCATAACAGTCACAGCAGGCATGATCAAGGTGCTGAGTTCAAGGTAGTTGTTGCCTTTTCTGTTCATGAGACTCTGATCAGGAGGCCTGCCAACTAACCCATAGAGTCACTCTAGTGGTCCTACGTTCAAGATGCAGGCCTAGTCCTTCTCAAACAGGCAGCAGGGCAGCAGAGGGGCAGTCTTTCTTCTAGAGCAGCACAGCAGTCTTTCTGAGTCTTCCACAGCTCCCAAGAACTACTGAAGAACTGGGTCTGAGGGTCCATTATTTATATCTGGTGCCCCCTTTGAAATACAAGTTTCTAGAGACTTCCACCACTAGATGGGCTTAGAATTTCCGGCCTCCCTGCACTGGCCCCAGCTTCTCTGGGGGTCACAAAAAACTAGTGTCAAGCCCTTTGTGAGTGTGGTCAGGTGAGGCTTAGTGATGTGCAAGTGTGGTAAGTGACAGCTCTGCCCCCTATCAAGTCAGAGATGTCCCATCTTGCCAACTCTTATTCCACCTTTGTCTCAATGTCTGGGAGCAATACACAAAGACAAACTTCCAGCTACTCCTCGTCTTGTGAGCCAAGATAGAGGCTGCAGGCGTAAAACGGTTAGGACAAGAAAATGTCAACTTTCTAAAAGTGGCATTTTCAGAATTACGACTTAAAATCCAACTTTACCATTAAGGGATTTTTAAGTTGCAATTCTTTAGACACCAAACTCAACATTCCTCTATGCTGCCAATTGAAAGTTACCAGTTAAACAATGTAATAAGCTAAAACAATGTTATCCAATGGGAGAGGTAGTACATGTACAACTTTTTTTAAAGGCTGAACCATGCCATCCAGGCTGTCCAGGGCATACCCTATTGGTGATCCTATATGTTTTAAAAAGGGAGGTTTGGGCCTGGCAAGAGACTTATCTCACCAGGTCAAAATGGCAGTTTAACACTGCAAGCATAGGCTGCCATGACAGACCTGAGACATGTTTAAGAGGCTACTTAAGTGGGTGGCACAATTAGTGCTACAGTCCCACTAGTAGAATTTAATTTATAGACCTTGGGTACATGCAGTTTCACTCTACTAGTGACTTATAATTAAATAAAATGTGCCCATTATGTCTGAACCAATCCCACCATGTTCTAAAGGTGGGAGCACTGGTTAGCAATGGTAAAGTGTGAAGAGTCCTAAATCAACAACAACAAGATCAGCAAAAATGGAGGAGTAAGGCAAAAAGTGTGGGAGAAGACAACCCTAAGGCTGATAGGTCTAGCATCTTTCATTGCAATAAATGCATCCCATAACTTATTATTGTAGGTGTTTTCTGGGTTGTAGTTCAACTCAAGAAGGAAATGTAGAAAAAAACTCTAGGTGATGGTTGAACCCACTTATCCTAAAAGTGGTGTTCTGTGAATGCCATTCAATTACAGAACATAGTTTTCTAAGATGTGTGCCATGGATAACTGTGTTTAATTTGCTCAAGAAAAGTTGTCAACAAGGACATTTGCAACAATCATCTGCTTTTCTGGTTTGTTAAAAGAAAGAAAAGGTGAGATGGTAATCTGCAAGTTATATTCACCAATTGAAAGTGCAGGGCTCTGAAGTGATTATTACACAAATAATTGAATACAGATTGATAATGAGACCTCAGAATTGTGGTCAGTGAAGTTCTTTCTGAAGAATGCCCTTTTCGCATTATCGAGGTCCCTGTCAGTAGCAGTGCTTGGTCTTCTTGTATTGAGTGGTCTAGGTGAAACTGAATACCGTGCTCAGAATAGGATTGGATCACAGAGGTTCTGTATGCATGTTGCCCACTAGTGAGATGTTCACCATTGGAGGTAACAAGGTTCATAGGCTCATGCAAGAGAAGCAGCTTAGACACAGGTTAGACTTCGTGGGAGTTCATTTGCATCGAGCTTCCAAACTTTAATGGCCAACAATGGCAGCAGCTGCTGGGGTGGTGAAGATTTCAAGGCAGACAAGAGGCGAAAGAGATTAGATAGAAGAAATCTGTAAATTCGAATGCGTAGTGGAGGATGTTATTTGGAACGAAGGGAGGAAGAAGCTGTCAGCAAGACAGAAGGAGAAGAAGCAACTCATAATAAAGTAAAAATACTCTTACAAGAGGCAGGCCTTAGGTTCTGCTGATTTTTATTTTTTAACAATTCACTATAGAACCCAGCAGATGGGTATAAAATGTGGCACTGGTAAATAAAAACATATATATATGAATCCAAGGGAAGAAAAATTTGAACTAGCTCACACTGGAAACATGTAATTAGATAGTATTATGTTGAAGGTAGAGATGTAAGTGTTGAAACACAATACTAAAACTTAAGGCCTTATTTAGAGTTTGTGAGATGAAATATTTTGCCAAACGTGAAGGATATCTCATTTGCTGTTTTTTCAAGTGCTATAGACTATAATGCACTTGCAGTACAGTAGACGGACAGCAGCATGAGTTTGTGACACAGTATCCTGTTCGCCAAACTCTAAATACGCGCTTGAAGTGACTAAAGTGAATGGCTTCATGCGCGGTGAAATTAAAGATACCATTTTCAATTTGAAAATCACACAGGCCTCTTATGAAGATTAACAAAACATGAGAAAACATGTTTTTGTACGTGGAAAGAACAAGCATATAACACCGCATGGAGTAATAGAAATATTGGACTTAAAAGCAAATGCTATCAATTTTTATTGTCGTCTATACAGCACACAGAATACACATACCATGAAAAAACACTATAGTTGGAAAGTGAAAAACGACAAAAACCATTGGAAGGATTACAGGTAAATAAAAGAATACACAGCAGAAATTTCAAGATGAAAAGTCACACCCACTTAACAGGGGTGTAACCATAAGGAACTAAAAAGGTCCTCTAAATTTTCTGATCAGAACCACAAAGCATCGGTGTACTCGATAGTACCCCCAAGGTTCCCAGGTTCATCCTTCAGTGTGCTGCTTAGATGCAGGGTAGGCAATTCTCTTCACATCCTGTGTGAACACAGTTGTGCGGGGTAAATCCCAGGAATTGTTTAGGACCCAAGTACCTCATCAAGAAACTGTTCACTCGTGGCCTTTAGGCGAGAATTTAGTGTGGCAGTACATACAGCACCATATTCATGTCAACCACCGTGCCTCAATACGCTTACCGGGGTCACGCAAACCCTTTGATCAAGAGTAAATTTTGCCAACTGGCTTAGTGGGGAATAGTTTGGTGGCAGAAGTGTTTATTCCTGGTTTTAGATGGTGCTTCCTCCCAGATCTAAATCTGGTCCATTGTCCTTTATCTGATGCCATTGCTTGTGTTCTCATGTGTTTGACTACAACCTGGTGCTGGTGGTAATACATGCACATTGGGTCTGATACTAAATATTACAGTATCACTACAAGAAGCAAGGCACACACTGTGCTGTTCGATGTTCACCGACCCCATGATCCTCGTGTCTGAGGAGAGATTCCCCCAACTTCTCTGAGGAGGGGTCCGCTCTTCCTGATCGTTCACCTCTCACTCATGTGATCCTTGTTAAGTATTAAAAACACCTGTGCTCTCTAAGTCAAAAACAAACATATATACATTTGTAAGGTATTTGCAGATGTTGGCAGGTGCTGGTATCCCCCTCTCACAGATTGACTTTGGCTCCTTTTATATGCCACATATTGGTTAGCAACATCAATACCTAAAGAAATCCAAAACCTCATATTAAGGGGCATATTTATACTCTGTTTGCGCTGAATGTGCGTCAAAAATATTGACGCACATTCGGCGCAAACCTTGCCCCATATTTAAACTATGACGCCCTACCCCGCGGATGTAAAGAAAACCTCAGTGTGCGTCATTTTTTAGATGCAGGAAACCACCTTGCGTTAATGACATGCAAGGTAGGCATTCCCGTCCCAAAAATTACTTTAAGGCCTGTGCGCCTTATTTATACTCCTGCGTCATTTTGATGCACAGGAGGGGGCGGGCCTTAAAAAATGTTGCACAGCCTGATGTGCACTGTTTTTTAATGCCTGGGTGAGGGCAGGCGTTAAGTGACCTGTGGGCTCACTTCCATGGCCTCAGACCATGAAAGCAGTCCAGAGGTGCCCTTCCCTGCCCCCAGGGACACCCCCTGCCACCCTCGCCCACCCCAGGAGGACACCCATAGATGGGGGGACCCATCCCAGGTAAGTACAGGTGAGTTGAGGTAAGTATTATTTTTTTATTTTTTAAAGTGTCATAGGGGGCCTAATTTGGGCCCCCCTACATGCCACTGTGCCCAATGGCCATGCCCAGGTGACAGAAGTCCCTTGGGCATGGCCTTTGGGCAAGGGGGCACAACTCCTGTCTTTGCTAAGACAGGAGTCATTTCAATGGGGGGTTGTGCGTCAAAAAATGGCGCAAGTCCGGTTTGAGCCATGATTTTTGACTCACACCTGACTTGCACAATTTTTTGACGCACAACCCCCATTTTCCCCTACGCCGGCGCTGCCTGGTTTGAGCCATTTGTTTTAATCTGACCAGCCCGCAGCGCCGGATAACGTCAATCCGTAAATAAGGCGCCCGCATGGTGCCTAGGAATGGCGTTAGCTGGCGGTAAATGTTTGGACGCAAACCAGCGCCGGCGCTGGTTTGCATCAAAATGTATAAATATGGGCCTAAGCTTCAGGGTGCTAGAACATTTTTTTTTTTTTTTTCTCTGACGTATGCGTAGATTTTGTTGATATGATTAACATATTTGATTCCATATGTACTCCATTTCCTTAACTTTCATTGATGTCCTGAGGCGTGTTAATCTTTTGGCATGTTTTGCACTATATACTGCTTACAACTGAACTAAATAAAACAACTATGTGGTAGCAACAGTCACAAATGTCCACAGGATGCAGCAAGATCAGTGGCGAAGGCGCAAGCGTCATGCAGCACGAGGTACTTCACACATAGAAGAAGGCAGTATTTGCTCCCTTCAAGAGATATGAAGCTCAGTGGTGTAAAGGTTGAGCGGAGAGCCATGCGGGCTCTCCGTGCTTACAATAACGTGCTCGGCGTGTCCGGGAGGGGCACGCAGTACAAGCCTATAAATAAAGAAGGAACTGCGGTGACGCAGTTCCGAGTATAGCTGCAACACGAAAGGGTCTGTGCGTGGTTCTTGCATGCAGCGCTGCGCCACGTGTCTACAATGGCGACGAGCGGGATCTGAGACATCACGTTATGTTTAAGCAGATATAATAAGGTGGTAGAGTTGAAACTACGTACCCGAAACGTGGTGTGGTGTCGGCCGCTGAAAAACAAAGAAGACCACGTGGTGCGGTGTCGGCCGCTGGTGGAGCCCGATCGCTTTGTGTGGAGTCTTGCGTCGGCGAAGGTGGTGCGGCTCGGCTTCCTGATCGGGGAAGCCCAAGACGGTGAGCCCTGCCCCGCCCCCAGACGAGGATTGACACGGATAGCGGATCGCTCCGTGAAGCGCCCTGCCTTCGGGCGTGTCCTTGCTGCCATGGGAGCAGCTGAAATTAACGCGCTGAAGTGCACGCGCGTGCTCTCGTAGCAGAGCGCTCTGTTTATGAGCGGCTCTGTATCGGAGAAGCAGGAAACTGACGTGCGTCTTTCCCCGAGGCAGTGAAGCCTTCGGTGAAGAAGGGGAAGGCGTGCAGAAAAAAAAACACAACACAACAATAACGGGAGAAAGAAGGAGGGGGTGTGATTGGCAGGTGGACCCCCCAAAGAGAAAAAAAATAAAAATTTGTTTTCTGAAGAAGTTTTTAAGGAAAAAGAAGGGAAATATAAGGGGACATTATTAACGATTATAGAACACTGGGGTGAGAGAGTGTGACAATGAGTGCCCCACAGCAAGACAATGCTGATAATGCCAATCCTTCTCAACCACCAGGGAATCCTCAACTCCCAGCACAGCTAAATAATAGTATTCACTCCTCAATTACTTCATTACCACCGTTTAGCCAACTGATTGACCCAGCCACAGCTGCGCCAAGGTGGCGTTTATGGATAAATCGTCTAGAAAACTATTTTTGTGCCACTCGAGAGACAGATGGAGCCGTGCGGAGGTCTGTAATGCTGCTGATGGGTGGAGATGAGTTACAGGAGCTTTTTGATTCTCTCCCTGATACAGGGGACAAAGCTGATTTTGACGCAGCAGTGACCGCATTGAATAGGCATTTTGATCCTCAACTTAACTCAGACTACGAACGTTTTAAGCTGAGACAAGCACAACAGACCGAGGTTGAGTCAATGGACATGTTTTACGCCAGGCTGAGAAAACTGGTGAGCTCGTGCACAGGACTCAACCAACAAGAAGAAATCCGAGCACAGATCATTCAAGGATGTAGGTCTAATGCTTTAAGAAAGCTGATTCTTCGGCAACAGGGCATGTCCCTTGATGATATTCTGATTCTGGCGAGGTCACATGAACTATCAGCCGTGCGAGCAGATGCTATGGCGGCAGTGAGAGGTCAGTCGTTAGCCGCGGCGTCATCAACTCGTGTGGTTCAAGTCAAGGAGGAACAAGTGGATGCCGTACAGACACGTCCGACAACACCCCGTAAGCTGAACCCTGCTAAAACCAGTGAGAGAGCCTGTGGAAGCTGTGGCTACGAGCATTGACCGAACGCAGGGTGCCCGGCAAAAGGGCAATCATGTAACCGCTGTGGTAAGCCAAACCATTTTGCTAAAGTGTGCCGATCCAGAAGGACCAGGCCAGGAGAACAGAAAGGAAGAGACTCCAATGTCAGAGCTGTATCCAAGAGTGCGGAGGAAATAAGGGAACATGCGACAGCGAGTGGTCCGGTCTTTGAGGAAGATGAGGAAGAGGACATTTTTGTAATATCCTTTACGGGGGGAAAGCCAGGAAGAAAGAGGCCGCCTCCAATGAGTGATGTTCACGTCAGTGGCATGCTGGTCTCTGTACTCATTGACACCGGAGCGTCTGTCAATGTCATGGATGAGACCCTTTTCAAAAAATGAGTACCTGCCCCGCCACTTACCGTGACAGCTACTAAAATATATAATTATGGAGGGAGAGATCCCCTTCCCCTCAAAGGAACTGTGGAGGTGGCTGTAAGCAGTGGAGACCGATCAGCGGAGGCCAAATTCTATGTCGTGGCTGGGGATCGCGGCACCTTGTTAGGATGTCATACGGCTGAAGAGTTAGAGCTAGTGTTCTTTGCGCGTCAAATATATGACACCCAAGTAGAACGCCTTCTCCATGACTTCCCGCAGCTATTCGAGGGACTAGGACGTCTGAAAGGGAAACGCATCAAGTTGCACATAGACCACAACGTGATTCCTGTGGCTTTACGACATCGTCGCGTGCCATTTCATCTACGGCCGGTTGTTGAGAAAGAGCTGCAGTTATTGGAAGAACAAGGAGTCATTGAAAAAGTAGATGAGCCTACGCCGTGGGTGTCACCCTTGGTCATCGCACCGAAACCTAAACAGCCGGGAGCGATTCGTCTCTGCGTGGACATGCGCCTGCCGAATAAGGCTATCCGGAGAGAGAGACACATAACCCCCACCATGGATGACATCATTGCAGATCTGAATGGGGCCCAGTGGTTTTCAAAATTGGATCTCAATGTGGGGTATCATCAGTTAGAACTGGACCCTGAAAGCAGGAACATTACTACATTCTCAACACATGTGGGGCTAAGAAGGTATAAGACACTAAGGGGGTTATTCTAACTTTGGAGGAGGTGTTAATCCGTCCCAAAAGTGACGGAAAAGTGACGGATTTACCACCAGCCGTATTACAAGTCCATTATATCCTATGGAACTTGTAATACGGCTGGTGGTATATCCATCACTTTACCGTCACTTTTGGGACGGATTAACACTCCTCCAAAGTTAGAATAACCCCCTATGTTTTGGGGTGTCGTCAGCTGCTGAAGTATTTCAGAATGCGATTCGAGAAACGTTGTCCGGGTTACCGGGTGTAATCAACTTAAGTGATGATATCTTGATATACTCTAAGACTAGAGAAGAGCATCATCGTCATCTAAGGGCAACGTTGAAAAGGTTGACTGAAGCAGGGCTAACACTTCACAAGAAAAAGTGTGCCTTCTATCAAAACTCGGTAGAGTTTTTCAGATATGTGTTTCCAAAATATGGTCTGCAAGTGGACCCACGGAAGGCTGAAGCAATCCGTCAAGCCCCTGTTCTGCAAAATCCAACGGAAGTTCGTAGTTTTCTAGGGATGGCCACCTATTGTGGAAGGTTTATACCACAGCTTGCCACCATGTCTGAACCTCTTCGAAGACTCACAAAAGGGCAACACCGTTGGGACTGGACTCCGGATGCACAACAGGCGTTTGTGGACATTAAAAATGTTTTGCTTGATAAAGCGACTATGGCTTATTTCATCCCTGGTAGAAAAACTGAAGTGGTGGTGGATGCGAGCCCCGTCGGGCTGGGAGCCGTCCTCTTACAAGAACAGAGGCATCAAGAGAGGATCCCTGTTGCGTATGCCAGTAGGGCATTGTCGGCGGTTGAAACCCGGTATGCGCAGATTGAGCGTGAAGCTCTAGCTCTAGCTTTCCGATGGGCGTGCCGTCATTTCCACCTGTATCTGTATGGGCATGAGTTTCAAGTAGTGACTGACCACAAGCCTCTTGTCCCTTTGTTTGCGGGTAGCGTCTTGCACCTCCGAGAATTGAGCGATGGACTGTTCTACTTCAACCTTATAGGTTCTCGGTTGTATATCGGCCTGGCGCAAATAATCCTGCAGATTATCTGTCTCGACACCCGTCTCCGAAGGTGTTTGATGTTCATCAAGAACAAGATGAAGAAAGTACTGAAGTTTTTGTCAGCATGGTTGTGCAGTCGGCATGTCCTAATGCTCTTCTCGTAACTGACATTGTGAAAGCTACCCAGGAAGATGCGATGTTGAGTTGTGTCAAAGAAGCGTTAAGCCACAAAAAGTGGAAATATTTTCTAGAGAAGACCCACATGTCCTGTCCTGATCAAACGGTGGCTATGCAGAGCATCTGGAAGGTGCGTGATGAGCTGTCTACCGATAGTGAGGGGTTGGTTCTGAGGGGAAGGCGAATCGTGCTTCCACAATGTCTCTGGTCGAGAGTGATCGAGTTGGCTCATCAAGGGCACCAAAGGACTGCTAAAAACAAAGCGAGATTATGTGCCAAAGTCTGGTTCCCGGGTATGGATACTCAGGTTGATGAAATGGTAGGGAGATGTCATTCCTGTATCATTATGTGAATAGAACCTCCGAGTTGCCCAGTGGTAACTGAACCGGCTACTCTGAAACCCTGGGCTAAAGTGAGCATGGACTTTGGGAGTTTCCCAGATGGGAGATTGACTGCCGTTCTGATTGATTCATATACCAAATTCCCAATAGTGGAGGTAGTAGCGTCAACGGCGTTTGAAAATGTACGGCCAGTTCTACAAAAGACGTTTGCCTTGTTCGGTTTGCCTGACAAAATTCGAACTGATAATGGTCCTCCTTTCCAAGGGCAGGAGTTTAGATCATACCTTGATGGTCTAACCATTCGTCATCGTAAGATAATGCCTTACTGGCCTCAGGCAAATGGGGACGTGGAAAGGTTCATGCGAACTCTGAACAGGGCTCTAAGGATTGGAGTGGAACAAAAGGAAAACAGTGAACAATGTCTATATCAATTTTTGAGTGCTTACCGTCAAACACCTCACAGCACCACTGGTTGTGCTCCCTCCTCTCTGATGTTCAAAGTATCTCCACGTGACTGTATTACCTCAGGTCCTAAATGGAAACCTCCTGTATTGGACGTAAAAGCCACTCAAAACCGGCGAGAAGCTACCAATCAGCGGGCGAGTGTCCAACGGCGAGCTAAGTATCGAGGGTTTCAAGAAGGAGATCGAGTGGTAGTGAGATGTCGGCGAGGAGGAGGAAAGTTTAGAACGCCGTTTGAGCCCGATGTATGGGAAATAATTGGCATCAAGGGATCCATGATAACTGCTGCAAAAGGGAGACAAAGAGTGACACGAAATGTATCACATTTTAGAAGGGCTGGTCTAAGAGAGTCGACCAGTGAAGAGGGAGAAATAGAAGACATAACCTGTGGTTCACCACTATTAGCTGAGGAAAGGAAGGGTGTTGCTGAGCCAACAACGATCGAGCAAACCCGGCCTAGTTGCGTTCTTGAACATGGAAGTGGAAGAACTAGAAGTGCGAGATATGATCTACGCCCGAATCCTGTGCCGAGCAGTCAGCTGAAAGACTTTGTTTGTCGAATAGAGTGCTCGGAAAAGTAAGTGTCGGTGTCATCTGTTAGTACAAGCACACTGTGGGAAGAACGATGTGGACAGTGTGAAATGACCTCCAGCCGTCTAAAGCGGACTCTGTGAGCAACACGAGGATTCAGGAAGTTAAGAAACAAGTTTGGAGTGTTCTTTCAGTTATTCGTTATTTGGGATATTTCTTTCAATCTTATTTTCGAAACTTTTTGTGTGGTTAGGTTTTCATTGATTGCTTAAGTTAATTTTGTTAACCCCTGTCCATGTGGAGTAAAACATGGGGGGGGATGCAAAGGTTGAGCGGAGAGCCATGCGGGCTCTCCGTGCTTACAATAACGTGCTCAGCGTGTCCGGGAGGGGCACGCAGTACAAGCCTATAAATAAAGAAGGAACTGCGGTGACGCAGTTCCGAGTATAGCTGCAACACGAAAGGGTCTGTGCGTGGTTCTTGCATGCAGCGCTGCGCCACGTGTCTACAAGTGGTACGCAGGTGCGGGCAGACAAGCTCTTAAGTATGTTGTCCACCCATAGAGCTCTACCGGTCCGTCCCAGCTCACCTGCTCCACCAGAGGTGGAATGGACTTATGGAATAGATGATGGTCGTAGAAAGGGGAATTCACTTACTCTTGTAATTCTATGCCTATGTTTCCATTTGTATACCATAAGTTGGTTAGAAACTTTCCCACTCAAACTACAGAGTTGCGCAACTCATGAACCAGTTAGGCTAGCAACATACCTTGCATCACCTCTTTGTAGAATTATTTATGTGTGCCATCCGATGCTTACTGTTTCTCAGGTGAGGGTCATAAATTAATTAATTAATGTGCACGTTTTATGTTTCTGTGTACGTGTTTTCATGCCATTTTTGTTTTATACGTTTCTGTGCACGATGTTTGTGGCTTGTGTCCATACTCACCTTCTGCTAGTGCATGTCTTAAAGTCTGTTCTTTGTGTACATGCATTTATCATTTCACATTTCTCTGCAGGGAGTTGTGCCCGTTACTTTGCGTATAGATGTCTTTAAAACTCTCCACCGCTTATTTGCCGGGGTACGAATCAGTTTATTTTGTAAACGATATGTGCCTTTAAGTGGTAACATTTCTATTATTGTCTACCATGCTTTTTAGGTTTGGTGAAAGAGAAGACCATTTGATTTTTTTGAAAGTAGATATACAATATACTTATTTAGGGCAGTGCTTAATTTGTAAATAAAAACGTGCCAGTGCTCAAAGCTCTCCTATGAAACATGCGGCTGCTGCAATTAAATGACTGAGCACAGAATACGGAGGCAGCGTAATGCTGAAGCCATCTGGGGCCTCTCCAATCCATTTACAGCCACTCCATACCCTTTCAGGGCACCCCCGCAGCTTTCTGCTTTCTCCCTCTGTGACGCTTTTCGGTTTTCCCATATGTGTATTTTACTCGCAGTAAATGCTTGAGGCAGAAGAATAAGTGCCGGCCCTAAAAAATAAGTGCCGGTCTACGCACCGGAAACAATAAGCACCAGTTAAGCACTGATTTAGGGGGCTTTCGGCTATCATCTTCATCCATTGGCCTGTTGCTGTGTCATTCAACTTTTTCGTCAGCCCTCTGCAGCTTGGTGCAATGGTCAACCCACTTCAGCTATTGGCTAATTCCTGCACACATGCTACGGACTACTAATAGGGAATGCGTGCGTTTTTGAGAACCAAATCACACTTTAGTTTTTCAGCCATTTTTTATATTGGTTGTGGCTCATCAGTTTCCTCAACAAGAAAATTTTCCCCAAAAAATGTCAGAACTAAAAAAAGGATTGACGTGGCCAAAGGGCTGACAGCCTAGGCCAGATCTATCAGTGTTGCCATATATAGCAAGGTGGTAGTAGGTTTCTCTGTGTTCTTCAAATTCCCCCTTTTCGCTTTTGCCAGCACGAAATTATGAAACGATACACTCATCCACATGGCAGACATATTTCTTGCAAAATGGACTCCAGTTTGTTTCAAAGGAAACATATAATTTACTTGCCTTGAGACCTAGCCTGACCCATCAAAGATATGCATCTCTTCTACTGGCCCACTTGCACCCACTCCAGCGCTGCTTTGCTGTTCTCTTACACACACTCCAAAAGGGCATCCCCATCTTTATGGGACTCTATGAAGCCAGCTCGTGCTATATAATGCTCCTAATACCCTTCATGGGCCTGCACCACACTCCTCTCACCTGCCTCTCAAAATGGCACCCTTTGCACGCACTTGATTTTAATTCCTGCTCTTGTTGAATGTGAAATGGCGCTTCACAAAGGAAGGGGAACATTAACTTTAAAAGTGATGCATCTTCCACAGTCACGCGGTGTCTTCCATGATTATTCAATTGCAAAGCGGACTCAGTCATAACAATGTACCCACAAAAGGTTCATGGTCGGCTGCGGGAAAACAGGTTCAATGGAAGTTCAAGTCACAAAAGACTTTGCCCTGCCTTTTTTCATTGTTGTGTAAAGAAGAGCCATAGGAAAACATGGAAGATGCGCTTGTGGTACCCGACACGTGGAGCGCGCTGGAACGCGTGGATACCATATTGTTTCTAAGAAGAAACCAGGCAGCGCTAAATAAATATAATATTTATGGGACCCTGCAATTAATTTACACACAATTTTCATCAAAAATGCGTACAGATAATTCCAGTCTTCGGGGACGGAATCTGTCTCTTCAGTCATGTTTCCCAGCACTATATGCAATTATTGTTGCTTCTAGCTGTAATAAAAAAATCTGAATAGAGGGGACTATCTTGAAAGAAATTGAACTGAAACTCCCACTGTGGAAATAATCAGAAAATTAAAAGCTCTGCAATTTTGCAAATAACATTGAAACGTAATATTGCTGGAACGTAACTTTATTACATGTTTTATAGATCACAAATACATAAGTATATTTTAAAATAATACCACAGTAATTTTATTTGCTACAGAAGTATCTACGAAAGGTAAGCGTCTGAGATTTTGTTTCAGAATGAACACTTTGGATATTTTTGATCTCAATCCTTGCGGCAGGCGTCATTAAAAAAGCGCCTGCTGGAGGGTGAGAAAGAAACAGTGCGAGGGCACATCCACGTAAGTCAAATGTTGGCACGCTGCAAACCTGATAGGAAATGAAATGGAAAATATGTATTTCTCTATTCTGAAAAAACGTATAAATATATAAAATGTCTAAATGTTGCAACTACTTACAAAAATATATATTTTTTTCAAGGTATGGGAACAGTCTTGCAACGATTTTTAACTTAAAACTGTATTTCATGAGTAAATAGGAGATACCTTAACCTGTGCTCAATAAACAATTTATAGGTGTCTTCAATATATACATAACTTAAACTGCACGTTTTGCACTTGAGTGCCCAGTTACACACTTTTACACTCTTGAAGGTTCCTTTAATTTCACATGTGGGCATTCTCACTTGTAAATCGGTGAAATCGCATGCAATTGTGGTGGAACCCCACTCAAGTGCAAACATTTTAGCAGCCTTCTCCACACTTACCTGCCACGAGTTAGAATTGAACTCTTTAAACATCAATAGCGCAGGAAGTTCGAGAAGGAACAGGACAGCAATCACCTCAGTTTTCCCAGCGGCAGTGAACGAAAGCTGGATATGTTAAGGGAACATGGTTTCAAGTGTGAGAATAAGGTTTTTTTTTTTTTTACTGAAAAAATGTGCTAAATTTCCTCAACCTAAAGTGGCTTATTTTACATAATGTAGAAATAATGCTAATATAGACAGTGCTTGAAATGGAAAAATAGAAGTGCAGGTACACTGTACCAGAGTACCTGCTTGTTTCTGAGAAGTGCCTGTACTCTCCAATGAACGGTATTACGTTTTTCTTGAGAATTGCAGGTACTCTCCCTCTCAAAATAAAAAAGTGCCTTAGTACCGGACAGTACCGGCCCATTTAAAGCACTGAATATAGATCCAAGCATCATACTTTTGCGTCCAGTAAATTAAATACATTCAAGATTACTTCTTAAAACACACATTAATAAGGCTTGTTTAAAAAGAATGGTTCACTAAATGTCTCAACTGTCCCAGTTGCGATTTAAAAAGAGACTCACGTAGCTTAAGAAAGTTATAAGTCCAATCTATTTTGTTAAATCCTTGGTCTTTAGGAAATGTGTGACAGTGGAAGGACAAAGTCACAAGAAACAATGCATTGGTATTTACTTCCCTTAATTTCCTAAAAAACGTAATTTTCAACACAAAAAGTATTTTGTGCTGGAAAGGCGTCCTGATCACAAAACGCGTTTTACTCTGCTTTGCTTTACTTTGCACCAGTGTGACATTATGGGGGTGTTAATGAGGTGGATCAGAGCAAACACAATGGGGCATATTTACAAGCCCCTTGGCGCAGGGCAGCACAGAAAGGTCACTTGCTACTCTGCCCTGCACCACAGGGAAAGGGCAGAAATACACCATGTTTACAAGATAGAATGCATTTCTGTCCTTTCCTCCTGCATTGGCGCACAAATTGGTGCCTAAAGCCAATCCAGGCAGCCTTGCACCATCGTGCAAGGCAGTCTGAGTTGTCAGCAGGATTGATTTTGTGCACAAAGAAACACATTCCTGTGTAAAAAGAATCCAGAAAGCGATTTTGCTCTTTCTATGTGTGCTGAAGAATGCATTTCCAGGTTTACAGATTCTTATAAATCTGTGAATGCCCCAAAACCAATGGCTGTTCCTAGGGAACAACCACCACAATGTCCACGGTACACCTCCCTGACACAGTGTACGGCAACGCAGTGACTTGCTCTGTGTTACCTTCCACCATATCTAGAAGGCCATGAAAAGCCACGCAAAATGGCTTGGCATGACCTTGTAGATATGGGTCTGCACTATGCGCTGCCCATGCACCACAAAATGTGATGTCCCAGTGGCACATGGGCTTGTAATAAGCCCCAATATATTTCATACAGAGCCCAATCTAATAGGACAGCCAAGCCGGAATTTGCAAAAAATATAATGCTTTCTTAGGGCAAGCTTTAAAATTATAAAATGGGATCATATCTCCATGAAGCCCATGCTTTGTAGTTGTGCTGAAGTGAACAGTACATATCCAATGTGTGTATCCTTCTAAGTTTGTCTAGCCACAGGAATTTGTACTGGAGGGGTCTGCTTCCAGTGCAAGTTCTATGCAAGACAGCACACACTCCCCTCTGTGCCATGGTCAGAGGCTGCGCATCATGCAAAGCAGCCTGTTGGAGCTCCAATGCAGGGAATGACATCAGCAGTATGGAAATCTCTGTAGATACTGCTCCTGACTACTTTTCCCCATGTGTAAAGCAGCACAGGACAGCAAATGTGTTTGCTGAGCTGTGCTGCATGAAAAAGTAATAAATCTGTCCCTCAAAGGAGACCTTTAGTTTATAGGTATGTACATCATGTTTGGAGTGGTAGAAGTTTGTCACATCATCACATCAACATGGATGATCCTTTATCTGCATGTGTTATCTGTGTTATATGGTAGTTTATCAATAACAAAACATCAATAACGGAAAAAGAAATAAAATAGACATTTTTCACCGGATTTCTTTGTGAGTGGTCATAAACTTGCTCACTGCACCTAGAAGTGATGCAACCTGCTAGGTTTAGCTAGGAGACAAAACAACACAGAGTGCCGTGAACAACTATCATTCAGGCACTAGTGCATCGTGACAATAAGTAACACCCAAAGGCCTTAATCACAAAATCAGGAGATCAAAATAGTGTATTAGATCACCTTCTGAAACCACAATCATATGGGCAGTTCCTACAGACACATTTTGTTAATAGTGAGGGAACGCTGGGGGCCAGATCATAAATTGTTTTGCCTGCCACTATTTTATTTGCATGATTTTAGTTATGGCACTGTTTGTTGCAAATAATTTTTGGAAACAGGGTGATGGAGGTGGTAATATATGAAAGGAATGTTTCACATTTTCTGGTGGAATTTTTGTTGTAGTGCTGATGTGTTAAGTTATTTTTTGGACTTCATTATTGTATTGTGATTTTGATTTTTATTGCATTCTGTTTTGAACTTTTGGTGTGATATTCTAGGTTATGTTTAAATTCTTTATGCTATGCTCTCTTATGTTTTAATTTTATATTCTTTTGTGTATATATGGTATTGTAATATGTCCTGTTCCTTGCTTTAGATATGCCAACATAGGCTGCCTTCTTTCAACCCAGCAGCAACAGACTTCTTCAAACGTCCTGTGATAAACAACCATTGACCACTATGTAAGGAAGTAAAATAGCGCTGCCCCCGCTCTTCAACTACTTAAGACAAGTGTTGGACCTGGCCCTTTTACAGGGTCATTCCCCAAACTTTTTGCTTTTGCCTCCTTATTTTTCTGAACTTTGTTGGCTGACGTTTTGACTCTGAGCACATTTTCACTGTTAACCAGTGCTAAAGTGCATGTGCTCTCTCTTACAAATTTGGTATGATTGGATTATACCTGTTGGCATATTTAATTTACCTATAAGTCCCTTGTAAAGTGGTATCCCTATACCCAGGGCCTGTAAATTAAATGCTACTAGTGGGCCTGCAGCGCGGCTTGCGCCACCCACTGAAGTAGCCTATCACGCTTATCTAAGGCCTGCTAGCGCAGAGCCTGTGTGCACAGTTTCCTGCCACAGGGACCTGGCATCTAAATTTAATTGCCAAGCCCAGAACTTCCCTTTTACTACATGTAAGTCACCCGTAAGGTACGCCCTAGCTAGCCCTTTGGGCAGGCTGCCATGTATGTAGAAGGCAGGACATGTGCCATGTTGCGTGGCCTGTCCTGGTAGTGACAACAGCCTAACTTGGTGTCTCACTGCTGTGAGTGCTGCCCTCTCATAGGATTGCATTGGAAATGCCCTGCCTTATGTGTAAGAAGTATTGTCTGATTTATGAGGGGTAGCGTAGACATGTTTGGTATGGTTGTGACAGTGGTAAGAAATGCTGCTTACTGGTGTAGGTGTATTTTTTATTAGTATCACAGAAATGCCACTTCTAGAAAGTGCGCATTTATCTGTGCTTATAAACTTTGGTGTTTTGCAGCTTGTCTCCAATCAACGTCTGGGCAGACTGACAGCTGGGGCTTTGTGCATACTTCTCAGACAGCCTGAACACAGGGAGGGTGGAGGTGAAACAGAGGTGCATCTACATATTGTAAAGCCTTCCTGGGCTGAGAGAAGGGAGAGGCGGGGCACACCTGCATTTGTAAAGACTGTGCCCTGGCCTCACACAATAGGGTCGTTAACCCCCCCACTGATGTGTGGAGCCTGTGCTGAAAGGAGAGAGGGGGCACTCCCAGAACCAGTTGTTACTGGCTGGAACCTTGTTGGGTTCTTATGTCGAGTCTTCCGTGCGAGTCTTCCGTGCGTTCTGTGGTTCCTGCACGAGACTCGACATAAGAGAACGGGGCCGGAGAACGGTTGGGATGGCATCAGCGGTGGTTTTGTTTGTATGCTGTCCTGCATTATTTTCGGAATAAATTTACCTTTAAAGCACAGACTCTTCATTGGCGACGTGGGACAGCAGGAGAGCTTGTGCCCACGTGTGAGCTCCATCTGTGTTTCAACGCCGTAGCTGCTTTCCTTCAGGCACCAGTTTGGACGGACGACTTCTGTTCCGGACTTTGTTCTGCTTTGCGGTTTTGCGCTGCTGGCCTCAGCGTTTCTGCTGTGTTTCTGCCTGCTGATTTTCGGGCAGCTCTTACGAGGAGTGGTGCATTGGTGGCGTGTGTTGACTTACACGCGCGCGCTTCATTTTGTCGTCACTGCTCCGCGCTTGAATGCTTCCTGTTCCCTAGCAACTGAGACGCTTCGTCCTCGTGTGCGTGCATCTGCTAATTGGTCTCCTCAGCAACTGGGACGCTTTCAGTTTGGTTCCTCCACGGTGAATCACATTCATTTGGCAATGGAATTTTTTTTCCTCAACGATTAAACTGTTTGTGTCTTCAAGACTTCTCTTCAGCGGTGATACGCTCATCTTATGCTAGCGTATCATTCGGAGTCTTTTGTTGGAGCAGTTTTCATGTTCTTCATAATTGTTCGCCCATTTCAACGGTGATACGCACACCCTTTTTGCGTGTCATCTCTTCAGTAACTATTTTTTGCGTTACCACTATCATATTAGTGGGAACTTATAACTAACTAATTTATATCTAATTCTTCTTCTACGTTACCATGCAGCATTCCATCCTTCCTCCTGTGTTTTCTCGTGATCCAGTCTCATCAGAGGCAGATTGGGATTCGTGGAAGGAAGGTTTTGAAGCTTATCTTGATGCTCTCGATGGTGTCTCTTTTACTCACAAAAAAAAGTTTGCTGTGTTACGTCATTGTTTAGGTCTGGAAGGTCACAAAATTTTAAAGCACATTCCCCAAGTGTGTGTTCCTTTGTCTGTGGGTGAAGGGGATGGAGGTATTGATGAATACGCTTCTGCTATTAAGTCACTGGATGCTAGATTTAAGGCATGTAAAAATGTTATTATGGAAAGGCACAAATTTTACAAGAGAGTACAGGTTCCTGGGGAACCAGTAGTGAGTTTTGTGGGGGCTTTAAGAATGTTAGCTGTTTCATGTGATTATAAGGCGTGTGAGGATGAAATGATAAGGGACCAACTCGTTGAGAAAACTAATAACAAAAAGGTACAGGAAACTCTCTTGTCTACTCCAAATTTAACGTTAGAAAAGGCGGTAGAGATAGCAACTAGAACTGAGAGTACTACTACGTTCATGCAACAGATTAACACAGCCAGTGAGGATTCTTTTCAGAAAGTAGCAATGATCAAACAGAAATCTAACAAATCTCACGTGAATGTCAAAGCTGAAACATCAGTTAAGAAGGAGAACTCTAAGAAAATTGAATGCTTTAGGTGTGGTAGTTCCTCCCATTTAGGCAATCTAAGTAGTTGCCCGGCCGTAGGAAAGAGGTGTGCCAAGTGTTCTAAGACTGGGCATTTTGCAAGGGTGTGTAGGGCCGTTAATACTATGTGGTCTGGATCAAGGGATAAGGTTTTTAAGTTACATAGTGACAATGTGGGTGGTTTAGATCCATCTACCAGTGAGGATGAAAAAATTCTTACTATTTCCTGTGGTTCTAAAATTGACAATGGTAGCCGTGACAGTGTATTTTTTAATAAATTCAAGAGGCCTACCTGTAAGTTGTCAATCAATGGATATGAAATAGTTGTTGTGGCTGATTCAGGTTCACCCTACACACTTGTGAGTGAGAAGGTATGGCGGGAACATTTCGACCATATTGAGCTTCGGAAGTCTCATATTAGGCCAGTGGGATATGGTGGTAAACCAGTGGAAGTATTGTGGGAGTATGAGGTTGAATTGAGTTTCCAAGGTAATTTAGATAAAGGAGTGGTGTATGTAGCTAAAGATGATGCCTGTTTGTTGGGTTGGGAGGATCAAAAGAATTTAGGTATTTTATTGGATCCCAATAACCCCGATCAGGTAATTTTAAGCAAAAATTATAACCATGTGTTGTCTGTAGGATCTATGTGCCTTGATGCTTTTCCAGATGTTTTCAGGGATGATATTGGTATGTTCAAAAACTTTGCGCACAAGATTACGTTGAAGGATAATGCTGTTTCCAAGGTTCACAGGGTACGTAGAGTACCTTTAGCACTGAGAGCAGAGTTGAAAAGAGAGTTGGACAGATTGTGTGAACAACACATAATTGAGAAGGTGGACGCATCTGATTGGGTGGCTCCCAAAGTGATTGCCCGTAAAGCCAACGGTTCCATTCGCATGTGTGTGGATTTGCGCGATCTTAATGCGCAAATTTGGGTGGATTGTCATCCCTTGCCCAACATTGCTGAAATACTATCTACACTTAGTAACGCTTGCGTGTTCAGTTTATTGGACATGACATCAGCCTACATCAAATCAATTTGCATCCCGAGTTGAGGCACTTGACAGCCTTTATTATGCCTGAAGGGTTGTTTCAATTTAGATGCATGCCATTTGGATTAGCTTCGGCTTCCGCAGTGTTTCAAAGGGTGGTGGACAGCTTATTCGGAAATATGGATGGTGTTATGGCCTTCCAAGATGACATTCTAGTCTTTGGCAAGGATCAAGAACAGCATGATGAAAGAATGAGACAAGTATTATCTACGTTGAATGAGAAAGGGATTTTTCTCAGTGCAGACAAATGTAAGTTTAGTACATCATCTATTGACTACCTAGGTTATAAAATATCAGATCGAGGGGTGGAACCGAAGGAGAGGTTGGTTAAAGCTATTGAAGATTTCCAGTCTCCCTGTAATAAGGATCAAATTAGATCCTTTATGGGTCTCATTGAGTTTTATGCCAGGTTAATTCACAATTGTGCCAGTAAAACACATAATATCAGGTCTCTCTTAAAAAAAATGTTAAATTTGACTGGTGTCATGAATGTGAGCGGGAATTTGCAGCTATCAAAAAGGAAGTTGTTTTGGCCATTCCGTTGAAGGCCTTCGACACCAAAAGAAATTGTAATCATGACTGATGCTAGTCAACTGGGTCTCGGAGCGGTATTGTTACAGCGGAGGAATGGCAAGGATGAAGTGATTGCTTTTGCCTCACGTAGTCTGAGAGGTGCAGAAGCAACATATTCGACTATAGAAAGAGAAGCTCTCGCATGTTGGTGGGGAATTGTCCATTTCAAGCCTTATCTGTGGGGAGTGCATTTTACTGTCAGGATGGACCATAAACCTTTAGTGCAATTATTTTCCACCCCAGGTGCGCACGCGCTACTCCTAGAATAGCCAAGTGGCAGTATAGATTGCAAATGTATGACTTTCATGTGGAGTATGTGCCAGGTGTAAAGAATGTACTCGCTGATTGCCTTTCCCGTCTTCCTCATACAGGCGTACTTGGTGAGGAGGAGGCAGATGAGGATGATGTTCTGGTATGCTCATTGGAGTGTCAATTGGAAGGTGCAGTGACGGAAGATGAGTGGAGGGAAGCATGTGGTAGGGATGAACAAATGAAGGACGTTATGGAGGGCATATTACAAGGATGGTCTGTTTGCAAATCTGTACATTGTGAAGGGTACAAACACATTTTTGAGGAGTTGTCTGTTGTGAATAATATTTTGATGTGTACTGGTACAATGGTTGTTCCTGTGGGATTGAGGTATGAAATATTGACATTGGGACATGAAGGACACATTGGTATGCGGGCCATGAAGAGGAGAATAAGGGAAATTTTTTGGTGGCCGGGGTTGGACAAAGATGTGGAGCACTTTGTGAGAGATTGTTTGCCATGTGCTATTAGTGACAAGTCTCAAGTCACTCTTCCTTCTCCTGTTGAGGCAATTGAAGTGCCCATGAAAGCTTGGAGTAAGATTGCTGTGGATTTGATTGGTCCTGTTAATTTACTGAATGGACAGGTGGAGTATGGTATAGTATTAATTGTTTTTTATAGTCGTTGGCCTGAGTTTAAGTTGGTGAAAGTTCCTACTTCTCATAAAGTCATTGAGTTTTTGGAATCCGTTTTTGACAGGGAAGGTATTCCCGATCAAATACTTACAGATAACGGGAGTCAATTCACATCTGCTCAGTTTTCAAATTTTCTGAGGCTCTTGGGAATTAAGCATG
Source organism: Pleurodeles waltl (assembly GCF_031143425.1). Classification (NCBI taxonomy): domain Eukaryota; kingdom Metazoa; phylum Chordata; class Amphibia; order Caudata; family Salamandridae; genus Pleurodeles; species Pleurodeles waltl. The sequence goes on along the minus strand of NC_090448.1, from coordinate 929,771,466 downwards.
TTAAAACATCCCTTTATCATCCTAGGAGTAATGGTCTGGTTGAACGCTTAAACAGGGTGATCAAGGAGAACATACAACTGGCTAAGGTCAGAGGTTTGAATTGCAAGGAAGAGTTGAGGAAGTTGTTGTGGGCGGTGCGGACCACACCCAATGCAGATTCGGGTGTGTCTCCTTTTATGTTATTGAGAGGGAGAGTTCCTGCAACCAAGTTGACAAGGAAATGGATGGGTGAAGCTGAAATTGAGGAGGGTTTGATTGAGAAGGTGAGTGAGAAGAGGTTATCTGCTGAGAACAAATATAAAGGGAGTCCAAGGAAGACTGTTAGTGTTAAGGTGGGTGATTATGTCAAAATTAAAAGTGCTCGCATTATTCAGAAAAGTGAATCAAAATTTTCGAGCCCAAGGAAAGTCATCAAAATTTGCAAAAATGCCGTTATGTTGGAGGATGGTAATTGGTGGAACAAGGAGAGGTTGTCCTTGGCTCGCGAGATGGAACTAAAGAACAGGACATGGGATGAGTCCACCAAGGTGGAGCAAGAAACGAAGGACATTCGGGGAAAGAATTCACTTCATGATGTGAAAGTGTTGGACAAGGAGTCGGTGAGACCCTCCAAGGAAGGGTATGAGAAGAACAACGTGAAGAGGATGGCTTCTTCTAGAAACAGGAGGCTTCCCAGAAAATTTAGTGATTTTGCACTTTTGGTTAAGTAGTTGTAATGTTTTTTTTGTTTAGTTTTGATTTACGTTTGGTACAATTTTTATGTGTTAAGGGGGAGGATGTGTTGGATTCTTATGTCGAGTCTTCCGTGCGAGTCTTCCATGCGTTCTGGAGTTCCTGCACGAGACTCGACATAAGAGAACGGGGCCGGAGAATGGTTGGGACGGCGTCAGCGGTGGTTTTGTTTGTATGCTGTCCTGCATTATTTTCTGAATAAATTTACCTTTAAAGCGCAGACTCTTCAAACCTCCTCTCCCTACCATTGAAAAACACTGTAAGAACTGACTATAAGTACAGGGGAATTTTCCCCACAATTTGAACATTCTTGGAACTGGAAACTGGACACAGAACGCTGATGAATGGACTCACCAGGAAACCACCTTGGACTTCTGCTGTAGTGCTGACCTGTGACCTGCCTGGTCACTAGGAGGAACTGCCACCATCTGAATCCCTTGTGCTGGCCTGTAGTTGGGCCCTCCAGCCCTGTGCTTCCTTTGACTCTTGATTGCTCCCAGGGGCAGGGTGCTGTGCCCCTGACCCCTGCACTGATCACTCCAGCGTTTGCTTAAGCGCTTTGGGAAAAGCGCTCTTCTCTTAAAATTGCTGTAAACGATCACCGCAGTCCAGGCTGCAAGTTGCCTTTAGCGCTGTAAAAAGCGCTGTGCTCTGCTCCCCAAGATCACCGCCGCATCCCGGGCTTTTGATTGTCCTTCAGCGCCAGGTCCGCGCTGTTTCTAGTGCACCCGGGGCACATTAACAATGATTCAGGGCAAGCGTGCTCCTCTCTGCGCCCCTGAGGCACTTCCCGCTTCCGGGAGCGCCCCCGGGGCACCAGCCACCTTCCATTTCCCAGGAAGCCTCCCGGCGGCTCAGGAGAGGCTTTCCTCACTCGCGCACCACATCGGGTGCAGGCGAGTGTTTCCTCGGGCCCCCGGAGTGGTCCGAGAGTCATTCCTCCCGTAAGGAAGGACTCGTGGAAGGCGCAGGGAGCGCCCCCTTCCCCAGTCACTGCGCCAGGAGCAGGACGCTCCTTTCCTTTCACGGGGGAATTTCTTTCTCGGCCAGAAATAAGAAGGGAGACCTCGACGGAGGCCCCTTCCCACTTTGGCCCCCGCATTATTTAGGGGCCGCGCCCGGCACCCAACCCCTACGGACAGGGGGTGCAGAGGCCGAGGCAGGCCCCCACCCCGAACGGAGGCCCCCGGAGGAGCCCGTTCATAGGGAGAGGGTGCCAGCCGCCCCTCTTCCCTCCAAAACCTCGCACAGCCCCTGTTTTTGTGCGCCGGAGCGTCGGGGGCCCTCTACACCCACCTTTAGGCACTGGAATATTGTCCCCAAGGAGCTGATTCAAAACTTGTTTTGTTTTCAGTTTGGGGTTGAAAGGTTTCTGAAGTAGTTGAAAAGCAGGAACAGTGGTGTTTTTCCCCACCTTAATTAGACAGTGGAAAGTGGTTGTTGGTCATTGCAATATTAAAACATGTGCTGCTTTTGGCAGGAAATATAGCAGTATTTGTTGATATCTATAAAGTAAAGTAATGACAGGGTGCAACAAAAAACACAACACAATGGCAAGCCAGCAAAACAAAACGAAATAGTCGAAACAGAGCACAACAACCACAGAGAAGCACAACAGTAAGTCAGCAACAAATTGCAGCACAGACGCACAGCAATGTAAAAACAACGCAACAGAATGCCACAACAAAAAAATGCAGCACAACAAGTATACACAAGTATTCTTGTCACACTTGATCACCTCCGCAAGTGTATTTTCACAATGCGAGGATAGTAGGTGTTTGCACCAAGCACTGCCTTTCTCAGCACCAAGGACATGAGAAGCGCAAACCAAAAATATCTAGTGATCAAATCCCACAGCATATCTAGCCATTCCCCAAACTGAAGAGATACTGATATTACGTTCTGAGTGATAGGTGCAATTGGAATGCATTCCCATGGGCAAATTGTACCACCGTAAACAATTTCCATTGATAATGTATAGGGAGAAGCAATAATTAAGTTCCTTTGCATTCCTGCAGCTTTACTGTACTGTACCCGTTTATTTTGCACCAATCTCTACATATGATTATTACTGTAAATGTGCTTAGTGTCCTTGTTTTAGAGCTGGTTCGCTGCAAATGATCTACAAATGCAAGTCTTTAAATGTAATCGACATGTCCATTTTTAACGCGAATAATTGCTCAGGATAATTAACATTTTCATCTCCTATCAGCATGTTTCCCACGAGTTGTTGTTTATTTGATTGTTGTGCTCTGCGTCGAACTCCGCACATTATTTTACACAATTACGGGAGGTTTCAGTGTTAAAGAATTAATGTGCCGGATAAGATATATTTAATTATTGTTTAATTTATCCACCACATAAACGGGGTCCCTAGCTGCTATCAAGTAATAATGTAAAAAACGACCCTCTTGTTGGGAATATAACATCTGCGCAGTATATATTATTAAAAAATAATAATAATAACGTAGATGTTGAACAGATTACCCACCTATCAAGCAAAAAGAAAAAAAAAAAAACTAGGCAATGAATAACAATGATCCTACAAGCTAGAATGCAGTGCTCGCACTTTCATATTTTATAAGGCAAATTCAATGCTTTAAATTATTTTAGCTTATTTTAAATGGAAAATGTTCAGACCCAAAAGATGAGGTTCTGAAGGTCAAGATCACTCATATAAATGTATATATTGTATGGCTTTGTTCAGATACGGTTCGTCACCTCGTCAACTGGCCTAATTGCTCGCATTATTAGTGAACCTCAACGCGTTTAGTGAAGTGGAGATCGCTCTATGGCCCTGATTTATACTTTTTAGCGCCGCATTTGCGGCATTTTTTTAAGCAAAAGCGGCGCAAACTTACAAAATATAGTTGAATTTTGTAAGTTTGCGCCGCTTTTACGTCAAAAAATGACGCAAATGCGGTGCTAAAAAAGTATAAATCAGGCCCTAAGTGGCTTTTCTTTTCATTATACTTTTAAACACCAATTTATATTTTGGGGTTATTTACTTTTCACAGAGTATGCAGTAAAAGCTACGCTCACAAATGGTACAGATATTATGTAATGAAGTCTTTATAGAAACATATATACCAGACAGCATGTAGATCCTTGGATATAACATACCTTTTGTAAGAAATTGGGTTGTTGGTTAAGGGGTGTAAAACTATGCTGTGGTTCTGCTATGTGGAATTCCACGAAGGGCTGAAAAAAACTTTTCTGCGCTCCGCGGAGTTTCACGAGTGGTGGAGTGTTGGAAGTCATGTTGCTTGTGCTGGTTTTTAGTGCTGGGAGTTTGCCCTTGTTGTAAACTCAGTGCGAATGGCACAAGGGGCAGGGCACCAGGGCGCTGGTTCTTTCTGTCACTTGAATAGATTCTCTACTCAAGCAGCAGCTTCCTAAAAGCCAGCAGAAGGTTTCTCAATGGAAGTTGTAGCCACCTGCCTCGACTGCCCGCAAAGAGAAATCTAAGTGGGAAGTGGTCTAGCATGTGACTTTTCTCACTCACGCTCGCCAACCTAATGTTGGCAAGCTCAAAGAGAGAAAAAACTGTGCTGCGCACTGCTCTGCTGAGTTTTTCTGAACTCCAGGCTCCGTACGGAGCTCGGAGTGGGCAAATCTCTGCAAACTCTTTCAGCGGAGTGGAATTCATCACCAACCCCCATGTAAAACCGTACTGAAGCAACAGTCACACTACTTGTCAGGGTGAACCCCAAAAGTCATTAAACCTGTGCTTAACTCTCTGGTAGCTTGGCACAAACAAGCCAGGCTTAAATTAGAGGCAATGTGTTAAGTATTTAGGTAGCACACCAACGGTAATTAAGTGAAAATACAACACACGAAAAACCCTCCACCAATTTAGACAAATAGAGCACAATCTATTAAATCACCTGACACTAAAGCAACAAAAAAATTAGAATCAGTAGAACCACAGATATGCAATTTCAAAGTTTTCAGATAAATATAGCACCTAAAAGCACAAGGCACCAAGGGCCACATGTACAAAAGTTTGAAATAGCAATTTCCTAATTGCTACTCTCTGCGAATTGCAATTAGGAAATCACTATTTCAAATGTACAAAACTCTCTAGAGTTGCTTTTGCGATTTCCAGTGGGTTGCAAATAGACCTAGCTCATAATTATTAATGAGGTAGGTCTTGAATTGAGACCCAGTAGGAATCACAAAAATCACAGGGATGGTGGCCTCTTGGGCTCAGCAGACCACCATGTCTGTGACTGCTTTTGAATAAAGCAATCTTTTTTTTAGATGCACTTGTTTTTCTTAGAGGAGAATGGGCTGCATTTAAAAACAAAAAATGAAATGTTTAAGTCTCATTTTTTAAGAGTAGGCAGCAGTCCGTGGGACCACGGCCTGCTCTTAAAAAATATTTACCCAATCATTCTCAAAGGGGATGGAGACCCTTGCAAATGGGTTACCACCACTTTGCTGCACTACAGTGAACATTTTTGATGTTAGTGCTGCAAAGCACCACAATAGCGTCAAAACGTCTGATACTATTATCCTAACGACCGCCATGGTTCACTGTATTGTAAATACGGCACACCCATGGTGTTGTTAGGTGGGGCAGGGGTGATGCAAGACAACTGGTGCATCAGTACTGATTCACCAGTTTCTTGTAAATATGCCCCAGAGTGTTTAATGGATACCACAAGAAACAAGAGAGCTCAATCAGTTAAAGGCCAGTTGCTATCTAGGGAGCTAAAGGTGACAGAAAAAAAGGTTAACAATGCCCTAGCGTGTCATACCCAGAATGGGAATCATCCAGGCTTAACCTTTTTTTATATAATTATGAAACATTTTGAAATAATTATACATAATGGAAATCCAACACATGTAGGGCCTGATTTGGAGGGGAAACATCCTGAACAACTAGGTCTAAACCACTACTTGCCTAAACCAGTACTGCTAAACAACTAAAAAGTTTCTACTACTAAGTACTGAACAACTACTGTCTAAACAACAATTGTGCCTGAATAACAATTGCCTGAGCAACTAATTTTAAGGTAAGGTTTTGTTTTTGTTTTTTATGATTTATTAGTTGTTTAGAATATATATATATACATGAATCACCAAAAGTATTCACTGCACTCCATGACGTTCAATAGTGCATATTTATTCCAAGATAACAACAACCAACGCGGTTCAATTCCCCAAGGAGTCTTGTTCACAGTGAATGAGTCCCTTTTCCCTTTTACTATTTATACCCCATGGTGCTACATCATACCCAGTGCATTATGGATAATGTAGTTTCCAATTAAAACTCAATTCTATATTTTTCTACATAAAAAAAACTAGTGATAAAAATAGATAAATACAATACATAAAAAAGATCCCTTTCTCAACATATAGTACTTATTACGTGTGTTCTCCTGTATTGTGCTGTCTCATCCTAATTCATAATTTCATAATTTTATACTATTTACAATGGCTACTGATTAATTACTACTTTATAATTATCAACGCTGTACACATATGACACTATTTGCCCTTTGACATCTATTTCATTTTTCATATATGTATTGAGACAATTGAAGTCACTCTAGTGTTTCAGCATTTCTAACTAAAGCATTCCTGTATGTCAATAATGATCTTGAGAGATTTAATAAATTCATTGCAGTGAATACTTTTGGTGATTCTTATTCTTCGAGATTGGTCCTCTCCGTCACTGGCACCTGCAGTAGAGTGCACCACCCAGCAACTCTTAGACCATCTTTGTTACAAAGATATATATATATATATATATATATATATATATATATATATATATATATATTAGTTGTTCAGGCAATTGTTATTCAGGCAAAATTGTTGTTTAGACAGTAGTTGTTCAGTACTTAGTTGTAGAGACTTTTTTGTTGTTTAGCAGTAGTGGTTTAGGCTATAGTTGTTTAGGACCTAGTTGTTCTGTCACATATTTGATTTAGAGTGTCGTGGAGGGGTTACTCTGTCACAAACGTAACAGATATCCTGTTCACTGTATTACAAGTTCCATAGGCTATAATGGGACTGTAATATGGCGGACGGGGTATCCGTCACATTTGTGATGGAGTAACCCCCTCTGCCAAACGTTAAACCAGGACCTCTGAGTGAAATGTGTCCTTGAATCTATTTTGGATGCTAGAGCATATTTACTGCTAAAGAATAGTAAAAAAACAAGGCCCTGATTTAAGAAGCACTAGCAGCATATTTGTGTAATTCTTTTGATGCTAATGTGGCGTTAGGCTTCAAAAATTGCCGCACTATATTTAAAAATTGGAGCAATGCATGCATTGCGCCACTCTGTAACCTTTTGCCCTACATATTTATGTGCCATGAATAATGTATGCAAAAGGGGCGTTCCCCTGCTAGGAGGGCCACAAAAATTCCACTGCGTCATTTTTTGTGCTTACTTTTAACGCCTGCTCAGAGCAGGCGTTAAAAGGGGGCACACCATTGGTTACAATGGGACCCTATGTACTGTTCAGGGATAGCGCCAACATTTTGGCACTAACTCAGAACAGTACATCAATATCGTCAAAAATGTTGATGCTATTTCCCCCTACCCTGTGCCATGGTGTGCTGTTTTTTTAATACGGCACGCACATGGTGGCAGTAGGAGGGCGCTAAGGGGCGCGAGAAAAGTGGCTCAGCACTTGGTGGAGCATCACTTTTCTTAAATGGGCCCCCAAGTGTCATAAGCTATAGCTGCTCGCATTCCAGTCATTCCCATTGTTTTGTGACCCTGCAAAAGGATTTTTTCACAAATGTTTTATTATTAAGTGACCAGGAAAATGGCATAGTTTATAGAATTTCACATAAGCATAGTGTGAAATGTTGAAAACTATGCAAGATTAGGTTGATGTAGTGAAAAGTTTTTCTGGGCCTAGAAGTAATCCCACAGCAAGATCCCATTATATCACAAGAGTTCCTACAATACTTCCTACAAGAAATAAAAGAAGAATTGAAAGCTCAAAGGTCTGATCTGAAAGCATGTTGAGAGAGCGTAGCTTGTATAATCAATATTAACATGAAATGTTTATGAACTAAGGTATATTAATGCCGCATAGAAACTGTATTAATATGTTTGCTAAAAAATGCACTTGAAATGTGACCACGGGGAGTGGCCGCCAATGTATACGGCGACTAATGAAACTGCATAATAATGGTGAAATGTATATTAAATTGTGATTTTACATTAATGTTGAAAGGCTAAATTTATTAGATTCTTACTAATAAAGCAGTAGGCCTTAGTTAGCGTGAGTCGAGGCCTAGCTGCCTGACTCTCATATTAAATGTATTTTTCTAACGTGCAGTGTGCTGACTTGCTAAAGGACATGAACTCTTGTTTTTCAAAAGTTAGAAGCTGAATGTAACTGTAGTGGATCCGTTCTCATGAAATTCACCCTGCCTATAGTAACATTTCTAACCAAAGACAACAGTGTAGATTAACAAGGTCGCCTAAACCGGTACGGACAATGGAGCCACTGACCGAAGATGTGCAAAGGACCCCAAGACGATGAAATCATACCGGACACACCACCCGCTAAAGATGTCAATCATAAGCACCAATAAAATACGTGGGAAATGTTGTGGGGTGACAAATCTGATGACTTAATGTGATTTTAATTGGTTATAGATAAGGGGGGTGCAACATTTGTCCAATTGGATTTTAGGGGAATGTACAATGAAAAAGGGATAAAACCCATTGACACATGGAAATGAGTTAGTTAGTTAAGGAGAAGCTGATGTGATTTGATATGATCCAGAGACTCTGTCACTTTGCCTAATGACTTTACTGATTTTACTTAGCACCATCCTTGTTCTTAGTTTACCCCTTTACACTTTACCTCCTTATGAGGGAAGTGCCCCTTTACCCGGAGCTGAATTACTGTTGGAGATTCAACTGATGACCTGAAGACGAAGACAGAGCCTGATGGCTGACCAAACTTGGAGGGTAACTATATTACAATGAAATTGTGATTGTCTGTTTGCTTTCCTTTCTAGGTACCAACTGCTTTTCTTTGACAGGAGCCATAGTTAGATGTTTTCCAAATTGGTGTTACGAAATTGTTTTGCATGAAGCCCAACATGCTAATGCTAATTAGAGGTTAGTTGAGGGGTTTCACTAAAACTGACACAAACGGACAAATGACTGAATCTATGCTTTGTTGAACAATGTGCTGATATAATCTGCTAATGATAGTTTATGTTCACGCCGTACTATATTCTAATGTTCGTGATTCTTGCCTTGATGAAATCTTATCAGAGTAGCCATATTGTGACTATGCTATTATGTTTCTTGGTTTTGAGACTAATAAATTTGCTAGTAGTTTTGTAAACAATAGGGAATAAAAATAACTAAATTCATACTAAATTGGTGTGGTTATTCATGATTGCAAGGTCATGGTGGTGTCTTGAGTTTGATTAATGTTGTTGACTAAAGTTAAATGCATTATTGTGATAAATATTGATGATATTATTGACGTATTGGTTGACGTGTTGATTAGCTATCTCGTCCTAAGATGTCTCTCAACAGGGTCAAAAGATTCCTTGGCCTAAAACGAGTCCCAATGTGTAAAAATGTATCATAAAGGGACGCGTTAGCAATGTCACAAGACATTTGTGCTATGTTTCATGGGTGGCATCAGATCAGCTCTAGACTTTCAATAAAAGTATCATCATGTCCTGGGGAACAGAACATTAACACACTTGAGAAAGACATGAAACAGCTTGAAAACTGTCTTTGACAAAATAGTGTATGAATTAGGGTACTGTTACAAGGCGCTGAAGGATCAGACATAAATTAATCCATTAGAAGACTCCTCCAAACAATAAGGACAACTCTCCTAAGGAGCAACTGAAAATATTCACTCCCTGACACCTTAACTAGACTTGTGCAAAATGTAAATCACACAGACATAACTTGCATATTTTTTGAAAATTTAGAATAACACTTGTTACACAAAATCCCAAAAATTACACCATTGCACAACTTGCAAGAATGACATTAGAATGCAGGAAAGACTTAGGCACAACCACAGAATATCTGTGTTCTCAGAATAAGCAATTCTATTGGGCCACCCATTCCTTTAGTTTAAAAGACACAAAAAATAATTCGAAAAATGGCAGAGGAAAAAGAGCGGCTTTTCCTTCTAGATAAGGTGAAACTACAACCCCCGATCCCAAGAAGAGAAAAACAACATCCTAGGCATTCAGATAGAAAAACTTCAACCTAAAAAAACAAGAAAGCACTCTCTTCAGGACATGGTAAGAAGGTGTGTGTGGTCATTCGCTCTTTTTCAGAAGCCCTTTGTATTATTGAGAAGGAAGTGCAGGGCTCCTAAGGTAGATCATTATGTTTAATCTTGAAGCTAGGGCCACAAACTAACAGTGACATCTCTTTACACTACAAAAGAAAACCAAGAAACCTTTTGAAGATAGCTGAAAAATCTTGAAAGCATCAGAGGAAGAGACAGTGCTAAGGGGAGATCTGCATCTATTAATAGAGGCCTCAAAATCTGGATCAGGAGCAAGACAAAGGAATCGTAGTGGTCGTTTCCAATCCTTCCACGAATGGGAGCAAACAATGGGATTAAGTTGTATGTGCAGGTTCATACACCATGAAACGGTAGACTGCTTCCATTCTGGAGCACACTACTTACCAGATTGGAATAATTCCTCAAAGGGGAAGGTCTCATGTCATGTGTGACAGAGACAAAGGTAGGCCAATTCTTGGTGTAGGATCAAGCTCCAATATCAGTGACATTACACTTGGCATCCTCAATGATCATCTGCGAAGATACACAATAATAAAAAACAACATTAAAGAATTTAGGGGCATATTTATACTCCGTTTGCGCCGGAATTGCGTCGGTTTTTTTTACGCAATTCCGACGCAAAACGAACTCCATATTTATACTTTGGCGTTAGACGTGTCTAGCGCCAAAGTCCATGGAGTTAGCGTAATTTTTTAGCGTGGACACCTACTTTGCGTTAATTATATGCAAGGTAGGCGTTCCCGTCTAAAAAATCGACTCCGAGGCATGTGCGTCGGATTTATACTCCCGGGCAAAATTCACGCCCGGGAGTGGGCGGGTCAAAAAAAATTACGTACGTCCGCTTTTGCGCCGTTTTTTAGTGCCTGCAAAAGGCAGGCGTTAAGGGACCTGTGGGCTCTGAAGGAGCCCAGAGGTGCCCTCCCGTGCCCCCAGGGACCCCCCCTGTCACCCTTGCCCACCCCAGGAGGACACCCAAGGCTGGAGGGACCCATCCCAGGGACATTAAGGTAAGTTCAGGTAAGTTTTTCTTTATTTATTTTTGTGGCATAGGGGGGCCTGATTTGTGCCCCCCTACATGCCACTATGCCCAATGACCATGCCCAGGGGACAGAAGTCCCCTGGGCATGGCCATTGGGCAAGGGGGCATGACTCCTGTCTTTGCTAAGACAGGAGTCATTTCTATGGGGGTTGGGAGTGAAAAAAAAATGGCGCAAATCGGGTTGAGGCGAAAAAATTGCGTCAACCTGACTTGCCCCATTTCTTGACGCCCAAGCCCCATATCCCCCTACGCCGGCGCTGCCTGGTGTACGTCGTTTTTTTTAACGCACACCAGACGGCGCCGGCGGCTAACGCCGGCTAACGTCATTCAATAAATACGGCGCCCGCATGGCGCTTCAGAATGGCGTTAGCCGGTGCTAATTCTTTTGACGCAAAACTGCGTTAGCGCAGTTTGACGTCAAAAAGTATAAATATGGGCCTTAGTGAGAACTTCATGAAAGAGAACAACATGGGAAGATTTCCATTCAAACACTCTGGGATAGACTGAAGACAATTCTCAGAGGGGTGTATATAGAAACAGCCTCCAGGTTTTGATGACTGTGAAATGAGAAAAGATCAAAATCAGGAAGGCAGCTAGGAGACTTAGAACAACTTCAGAGGAATACACATTCTGTTACGATCTAGAAGTTAGCTTGGGCATTAAGAAAGCAAGTCAAAGCTCTTAATAATGATGAAGTAGAGTACATCCTGTGTTGTACAAAACAAAAATGTTATGATACCAGGCATAAACTGGGAAGATGCTAACACCCCCGTATGGACAAACATTTCGGGTGAGTGAGTGTGTTTAATTGAGGGAAGAGGCAGAGCAACCATTTATATAGATAAGGAAAAGGAAGAGTAAATCAGCCAATTCTTGCAGGACCTCTAGGAAGAAGGAAAAAAGTCCAGCAGGGTGACAGGTACATAAATAGTGGAATGCCCACAATCCAAGTTCTGGCCTCCGGCAGTGGCAGACCTACAATACTTCATCACCTTAGGGAAAGGACCCAAAGCCAGACTAATACAGAGCAGCCTTCTATAAAGCATTCTGTGGCACATCTCTTCAGTGCCATAAGAGACCAGGGATACTGTAGTGTCATATGAGTACTAATGACAGGACCCTTTTGGTTCCTGAAGGACAGCGTATATCTGTGATATCAGTGTTTGGGTATGGTGACTTGATTTCAGTTTTAGAATGTTGAGTTGCAGTGGCATGCAGAAGTTACTGATTCTACTAAAATTGCTTTACCACTTCCAGTCTATTCTATTGCACACCCTGTCTGGCCTCATGGGGGAATTCCTGCCCCTAATCAAAGACTTCTTCTGGTCAGGGAAACAATACAGGGGTGTAAAGCAGTCTTTTGTACCTCCAGATAGAATGGGACGTCTAGTCATCCCTATCTCAAAATCTACTTTCAAGCAGCACAACTGCATTGCCTGGTGGAATGGGGAAAAAGTGAAAGAGAGAAACACTGGTGCTCTGTGGATCATCGAACACCTGGAGCTTCCTTGTGGGGAGTGCAGTAGTTAAAAAAATACAGGAGTTGAGGATTATAATCCATCACCAGTCACTAGGATGAAACTGGGGTTATGGTATAAGGATTTTACCAAGGGGAAGTCACATCAGGCTGACCAGGGCTCATTCTTGACTTACTTGGTCATGGGTTTTTATTGGAGGGAGTTAAATAACTGATATATTTCAGTAGTTTCAGGTTTTATTTTAATGTTGGCTCATAACTTAGTCCAACACCTAACTATAATGTCACTTTAAACATAGTTTTTTTTTTTCCAGTGGAAAAAACTAATGTGTGTGTGTGTGTGTCTGTGTGTGTGTGTGTTTTAGTGCAAATCAAAATCAAATCAAATCAAATCATTAACATTTATAAAGCGCGCTACTCACCCGTGCGGGTCTCAAGGCGCTAGGGGGGAAAGGGGGGGTTATCGCTGCTCGAACAGCCAAGTCTTTAGGAGTCTCCGGAAAGCGGAGTGGTCCTGGGTGGTCCTGAGGCTGGTGGGGAGGGAGTTCCAGGTCTTGGCCGCCAGGAAGGAGAAAGATCTCCCACCCGCCGTGGAGCGGCGGGTGCGAGGGACGGCAGCAAGTGCGAGGCCAGCGGAGCGGAGGGGGCGGGTGGGGACGTAGAAGCTGAGGCGTCTGTTGAGGTATTCCGGTCCCTTGTTGTGGAGGGCTTTGTGTGCGTGGGTGAGAAGACGGAAGGTGATCCTTTTGCTGACTGGGAGCCAATGCAGGTGTCTCAGGTGTGCGGAGATGTGGCTGTTGCGGGGTACGTCGAGGATGAGGCGGGCCGAGGCGTTTTGGATGCGTTGCAGGCGGTTTTGGAGTTTGGCGGTGGTCCCGGCGTAGAGGGTGTTGCCGTAGTCCAGGCGACTCGTGACAAGGGCGTGGGTCACGGTTTTTCTGGTGTCGGCGGGGATCCAGCGGAAGATCTTGCGGAGCATGCGGAGAGTGAGGAAGCAGGCGGAGGACACGGCGTTGACTTGCTTGGTCATGGTGAGAAGAGGGTCCAAGATGAAGCCGAGGTTGCGGGCGTGGTCTGCGGGGGTCGGTGCGGTGCCGAGGGCCGTGGGCCACCAGGAGTCGTCCCAGGCGGACGGGGTGTTGCCGAGGATGAGGACTTCCGTTTTTTCAGAGTTCAGCTTTAGGCGGCTGAGCCTCATCCAATCTGCGACGTCCTTCATACCCTCTTGTAGGTTGGTCTTGGCGCTGGCGGGGTCCTTGGTGAGGGAGAGTACAAGTTGGGTGTCGTCGGCGTAGGAGGTGATGATGATGTCGTGCTTGCGTACGATGTCGGCGAGGGGGCTCATGTAGACATTGAAGAGTGTCGGGCTGAGTGATGAGCCTTGAGGTACGCCGCAGATGATCTTGGTGGGTTCTGAGTGAAACGGAGGGAGGTAAACTCTTTGGGAGCGGTTAGCGAGGAAGGAGGCGATCCAGTCCAGGGCCTGGCCTTGGATCCCGGTGGAGCGTAGGCGGGTGATTAGGGTGCGGTGACAGACGGTGTCAAAGGCAGCCGAGAGGTCGAGGAGAATGAGGGCGACTGTTTCACCGTTGTCCATCAGGGTTCTGATGTCGTCTGTGACTGAGATGAGGGCGGTTTCCGTGCTGTGGTTGGTTCGGAATCCGGTTTGTGAAGGGTCGAGCAGGTTGTTGTCTTCCAGGAAGGTGGTCAGCTGTTTGTTGACGGTCTTTTCTATTACCTTGGCTGGGAAAGGTAGAAGAGAGATGGGGCGGAAGTTTTTCAGTGCATGAGTTATAGTTACTTGAGATGACTACAACTGGTGAATTTCAGTGGTTTGGTTAGTTTAAAATGGTATTTTGTAACTGACATTTTCACCTACTAACTAACAAGACAGAAATTAACTGAAAAAAATGGTTAAAGTGATGTCTTAGTTAGGCATTGAATTGACGCTGGGTCCACCCAAAAGGTACCCCTGGGTCTGCCTGTCCCCACCCAAGCCCCGATATGATTTTTAAAAAACATTTTTAGGACACAGGGACATAATCTCTGAGTCCTGTAATAGGAGCCTGAACAATTTTTTCTGAGTTACTGTCAACTAATCAAATCACTCTATAGAGGTACAGCAGTGCTGAAATTGCAGATAGGAGAAAAAGCTTCCTCGTCCTTTCATTTTAATTTTCGAAAGCATAGGAGTCGTGCAGGATCAACCGAACCGACATACCTAATTTATTAACCCCTTTAAGCCACCAATACTGCAGCAGGTGCGCTAGTACTCTGCACCAGGGTTCAGAGGGGCACGCTGCACCCTAATTTTAGCTGTTTTTTGCAATTAAACTAGCAGGTGGGAAGCCATTTTGCTTTCCTGAATTACATCACTGCCAACTGGACCTTTTTATAATTTTCTTCACAAGTTGTTTGGAGTGGCGCATCTAGATTATTTCTCTTCCAGTACTGAGAAATCCTTGATGTAGATATACACGTAAGTGCAATTGCCTTAAAAATTACACTATCGCATGATTTACATTTAATGTTTAGCCACTGTCACTTTATAATAGAATGGAGCGTAGAACAGAACAGAATAGACCATTGGGGTCCATTAAATTAATTATGATAATCTTTCTGCGCTGTCAAAAATGCACATGTGTAGGAATACAAGTCTCTTTCTGACATATGATGGTAACTTTCACATTTCACTCGTTCATTTATCCACAGATGATCTTATTCAAGTTCTCGAAAGCGCTTATCGAGTGAAGAAAATATCATCAATGTAAACAGCGTTGATATTCCCTAAAAGGGAGCAGGTTAATTGTAAGGCGGATTAAAAAGAAATCCCTTTAGCATTTTTCAACCGGGGCAAACCTATCACCCTCACAAGTCCATTTAATTGGTAAAAAAAGCTGATTATGAAAGATAAACGTTGGTGGTAATTGGAGTCTATTTATGTTGGGCAGCCGAATGCATGTGTACAGGATAAGGAAGGTTCAGCCTGTCTAAGCACATCTCCACGCTTTGCAGTGATGTCTTCTGGTTTATAATGCTATGCAGTGTCTCAACTGTATAGTTAGCCTGTGGTTTTCACTATCCCTCTGCTAGCGCAGATGTTTTTAACAAAGTAATTAATGAGTATTTATGTATTCTGAGTAATAGATTTGCGTAGAAAATGTGATAACATAGAAAAAATAATGGACGCCTTTGAAAATGTGATCACGATGAGTGGCCGCCAATTTACACGAAGTGTACTTATTAATGGCTTATTAATATGAAATGTTGAGTATAGTAATATGCCATATTAAGGGTCACGCATTAAGTATTAGCATTATTAATTGTAGGCCTTAACTTAGCGGGGGTCTGGGCCTAGTTGCACGGCCTTATGACAAGCAGTATTTCTTATCATTTAATAAAATGGCTGTTCAGAGAATTAAACTGTGATTTTCCACTGTACTGTCTAAATGTGCTCGTAGCTAAAAGTTTTTCCTCATGAGAACCGACTGCTAGAAGATGCTGTTCTTGCTAAATAAAACATTATGACTTACTTTTTCAGAAGGAGAACAATGGAGATACTGACTGAAGTATAAGCTGCAACAATATTGTTACCCGATGCGCCGGGTGACAAGGACTTTACAAGAGAAGCCAATCAGCAACATGTCAATGGAGTAGTGGTAGAATTCATAGATTTGAAGTTTTAGTTTTATTGGACAAAGTGTGAACATGCGATCCCTTGGCCAATAGGGACTTGGGAAGTAGTTTTAGGGAATCTAACTTAGCAAGACTACACAGAGGTAAGACAGGCCCATTGCCCATTTTCTTGCTGGCCAAAAGGTTGCTATTTTCTTGAGCAGAGACGTGCCTAATTTTACTGCTTAAAGACTTTGCATTTTCTGAACTTTGATGCTGAATCCTGATGCCTTGCTGACCGAACTGATGTCCTGATGACAAAGACTATCTTAACTTGCCGATCCATTTAAGGAGAGGTATATGTATAATAAACGTGACTTGCAATATATGTTTTGTTTTTTTCTTTCTAGGTACCAACCGCACTGTTTTTATAGCGCCATAACTAGTTGTTTTCCAAATTTGTGTTTACTAAAATGTTTTGCATGAAGCTCAATATGCTGATGCTAATCTGGTGTTAGATAAGGATTCCTTACTAATGAAAGTCTGCTACAGGGAATAATATTTGATGTCTTTTCTTTGCTGAATCTAAATGTATGTGATATCGTTTGTGCAATTGTTCTTATTAATTTGCACTGAAACCTTAGAATGTGTAATAGTTCAAGCTTTGATTAGATTACGTTTATTTCTTCTCTTTGGACAGCCAGTGTTGTTTCTATATGTTTATCACTTGATTTTGAGATTATCATACATGACATTAGCATTGTTGATATAGGGAAATAAATATTCTAACGTTTACTAAAAGGTGTAGTTATTCATGACTAAAAAGTCATGGTGTGTGATAATTATTGACTGAATTAATTACATTATTGATCATCGTTGATCATTGATGATATTGATTAATTATTGATTTTTGATCTGCATGTACTGGAGTTGTGGTGCGAACATCTTAATTGTGAGTCAAAAGGTTCATCGACCTATTTGCGTCCCCTTGTAAGTTTACTTATTAAGGTCAGACGTGCCAACACCTCCGTTCACCCTCAATAAATATTCTGAGAGTCTTGTGCTTTAATAGTGCACCATTGTGTAAGTTTGTCACACAGTATTATCTTTTGCAAAGAGAAGAGCAATAATGTCACAAATACACCCACGGCTCGCCGGTGTTAAAGGGGGCGGGGCGACGCGCAGGTGGAGGGGGATGGCGGGGATGAAAATATTAATAAAATGTAAAAAACAAAATACACTTACCTGAACGCCCCTCACTGCTGATGGCTGCATGGCTCCCAGCCTGCTCTGCAGCCAATCCTGACACTGCTCAGAGCAGCGTCAGGATTGGGTGGGAGCACCCAGCCAGGACTCTCCCAGACAGACTTGGAGCCTGTGCAGGCTCTCTCCAGCCCAACAACTGCCGAGAAGGCCGGCCAAACACACATGTGCTCTCAGGGCGAGTGCTGACCACTCCCCCTCACACTCGTCACCCCCGTGGCCCCGTCCCTTTCGAAGAAAAGGATAATAAACCTAGTTTATTATCCTTTTCTTTGAAAGGTTTTGCAGCTGCCGCTGCTGGTTGGGGGACGATGCTCCTCCACCCTCTTGCTTTCCGTGCACAGCGTGGAGTGTGAGGGCCTTATTTCATAACTTATACAATTTTTGTTTTCTGAGTGCAATACTGCTCATTGAAGACTTTATTCCTCCTTTACCCTTCATTGACATTAAAGTGCAATCACACTGTCTAGAATCCTGACAATTTAATTAGGTGAACTGAAGCCAACTTTATTAGAACATGCTAATGTATAATCTTTTGCTAAGCGCTATGCCTATATGGCCATAGTACATTGCCTAAAATGTTTAACTTGTATGCTAAACAAATATTACAGCACACCTCAAGCAAGATTTTGATTATCATCCTAATACAGTGACATTGACAAGGTGGGGCATATTTAGGAGCCCCTAGCACCTACTTGCACCACATTTGCATAACATTTTGACTGCGCTGTTGAGCAACAATGCCAAAAACCCTGTGCCATATTTAGAAAGATGGTGCAATGCTTGCATTCTGCCACTTTGTAACCCCTTGTTCCACATTATGCCTGAGTCAGGCATATTGTATGCAAGGGGGGCATTCCGGCACCATGGGGGGCTGTAAAAATGGCGCAAAGGAATCTCTGAGATTCCTTTGCTCCATTTTTATCAGCATTTTCTAATGCTTGCTAAGTTAAACAGAGGCTCCCATTGAATACAATGGGCCTCTGGGTGCTTTGCAGGATCAGCGTCCTAATTTTTTATGCTAATCCTGCAAAGCGCCAGACTAAAAAATGATGACGCTAGTCACCCTAACTACCGCCTTGGTGCGCCGTATTTTAAATATGGAGCTACCAGGGTAGCATTAGGGGGGCGCTAAGGGGCACAAGAGAAGTGGTTCTGCACTATGCACACACCACTTTTGATAAATCTGCCCCTTTGTGTCTGTAGGCATACTTTGTTTCCACAGGCGGTAGATGGTTGATCACTCAATAGTCTATGGGACCCGGACTCTATTCATTTTGTTTTTTAAACCCATGGCCCTGAAAGCATTAGAATTACATATATCCTGATCTCTGACATGCCCTTTACCAATTAGATCAGTAGCACAGTCTTAAATTGCAATCTTCACAGGAACAAAAGATGGCACTGAATTCCATAAGGGAAACAACCAGCTGTCACAACACGTTTTCAAGTGTTAATTCTCCAGGCACAGACTTGTTTAAGGATCCGACCAGAGAGCAGCAGGTGCACAATTTGGAATACGATTATTAACTTCAGGCCTTCCTTGTCGTTGGGCTCAAAGACACACACACTGAAGTGAGCCAAGTGCGACAGTAGTCCCCAAGTAAATGTGGCACATTGACCCACAATGTATTTAGAAATTGTGTTTGAAGCAAAAAACGCAGGGTGTTTACTCGTCAAGTGCGTACTAATAATAGTACTTCTTCTATACATAACACTTTATGCTTGTGTTTGAACGTAAAGGGTTTTTTTTTGCAGTTACAATTTTATTCACTATTTGATGTTAAGTTGATTTATTGAGCGCAGCATTTGCCTTTGCTTCCTGGCACGTTAGAGACAATGCCAAAACAATGTTCATAAAAGAAGAAAATTAGAAGTGAAATATACTAGCGAGTGAAATTTGGGAGTTTCCTGAATGTGGGAAATCATCTTTCAGTGCGCAGCCGTACCGGGAATGGGTTGCAGATTTTAGCTCCATCGGTTGCAAAGGTCTTTTCCCCAGTTCTGATGAATGTGGTGGTTTTAAGCCTCGAAAGAGCAGCAAGATTGGAGGACACACGGGACTGCAGTGCACTACTGGGACCGTGATAGTAAAACTCAGCACCTATGACTCAGTAGAGTATTGGTATATGGCTCTTTGAAAGGTAGTCATGGTTTCAAAATTACCCGCTCATGAACAGTCAGTGTAAGGACTGGAGGGTTCCCACCTATGATCGTTTCTTGAGAGCCCAGTTGATAAGCGTGCTGAAGCATTTTGCAACAACAGCAAACGATGTATTGTTTTCCCAATGCTGCAAGATAGACAGTTCCGCAGCATCTATAGTACAGTTTACACAGTCAGGTCTGATTGAAGAAAAACATTTACGACTAATACCGACAAATGATGTTCATTATAGGGCGGAATTATTTTCAGACGTTTTGGCTGGAGTAAGCATGTGCTTGCTGTATTACAGGACATTTAATATCATTTTAGATGGGGGGCAAACTTCTGTTTTTACAGCATGCACTTTTAAAAAGCTGCCTTCCACCCATCTTCTAATGAACAAGGGTGTCTGACAGAGTGTGATTTTTCACAGCAAGATGTACCTCACTAAAATCCTTAGAGAGGCTAGCAGGTTAAGCTGTTATGGAAATATTTAATTGTGAACATAAAAAGCATTACACAATCATTAAGTAATACAGGTCTATTGCTGTACATGTATGGTCGGTGGAGAGAGAGAAAGAGAGCCGGAGCCCCATAGGGGTAGATTAAGTAACATTAGAGGTCCTTGTACCCAGCATTGGATCCAGTTTTGAAATCTCGTTATTGCTGTTTCTTCAAAAACAGTGATTGGTCGCAGACACTCAGAACCAGTTACTAAAACTGGAAAGTGCTTACAGCACTCTTACACATAATAGATGATTAGTTGGACCGGTTAAGCCACAGTCATCATGGTTTTCGAGCAAGAACATCGAGTACTAAAGCAATAACTACCCGAATTAAACATGTAAAGACAACAGTGCTGTTTTTTGCACCAATAGTTAGTTTCAGTTTATATTCTTTTTTAACATCGCTGAATGATGTTCGCTGTAATATGTTTTTATCTAAACCAATAAAATATTAGGCTTGAAGAACTAGCAGTGGGTTTCCATTGTTGACATGGTATTTATGTACTGTACATTCCAGACCATGGTGCATTTAACGCCTGCACCAAAACAAAAGACCACTGTCAGTCTTCCCTGTTGTGTACGGACAACTACTGTTCTTACGAGATTAGGTCCTTGAGACGCTCTACCCATTATGTAACTTTACCTTTGAGTACACGTTGCCACAGAATTCAGAATTCAGGACCGTAGTCTTTTAGGGCCAACTCACAAAGCTCCTTTTTATTTAAATAACATCTAGTTATGTAGATTGCCTTCTTTATTTGTTCCACTTCTGTTTTGATGATACATTACGTATCCCAAAAGAAGTCCTGAAAATCTCAGAGAACCATAAATTCTCAGCACTCTTCGTAGCGCATATAAATGTCTAATGCAGATTTTCCTCTGGGTTGAAACTCTGCATGAGAAACTCGTGCAGAAAAGAGCATTTGCCGCATTTGCAGCCTTTTTCTGTGTAAAAACCCTCCTCCAATGAAAGTTATCCTCTCTTACCGGCCTTGATAGGAAGCTATGTACTTGTTTGACTGGAGTAGTTTTACTTGTATTTCAAGGCAAGAAAACTATGAGCAAATTGTTTGTGAGTGTCCATCACCTTATGTGTTTCTGTATGTTCAGTGCATTTTGCAGTCCTCTCCACCCTTTCCTAAAAAGAAAAAAAACATTTTCTTACCCAGGAAATTCAGAATACTTGCAGACTTTAGTCCAGCATAACTATATGTTGTGTTTAAATCACGCCCCAGCGTGATTTCAATAAATTCAGTCATATTTGAACAACAAAACTGTGTGCCCTTTCTTTGAATAGTTCTGTGACAAGCAGCATTACTGAAATGCAGCTTTTGTCTTCCTTGTGAATCATTTGAAAACAACTTGTTGTTAGCCTATAAAAATGGAAAAAAGGGGAAAATAAAACACTATTAATTTTAACATCTGTAGAACTAATGTGTAGGTTATGACCTTAACATTACCATAGAAAAGCTAAGAATTTGAATTCCACGTGCCCAGGGAGGGGCAGGGAACTCATTAGCTGACATCACGATTTTCCATGCTGGAAATCTACATTGCAGCAGTAGCTTAAATTTTTCTTCTGCCATCCCACTCATCATAATGGAGGGTTGTGACATAATTAAAAAACTACAGAGTACTCCAGGGTGACAGTCTCAACAAATCATGAATCAGGGGACCATTGATTTTTAAAGGATGAAAGCCCTAACACACCCCAATGTGGCACATTTCATCATAGGATTCCTCCACACACTGATGCACAGGAGAGGATTAATTAATGTGGGCTACAACCCTTGTGAATAAGATCTCTTGAAGTGGTGAAGGAAGAGAGGACCCTCTTTGAGGATTGTTGTGGGTGCTGTCAAATGAACAGAGGGCAGAAGGGATGCAAGATTTATATCATTTGCTACAAGTGCCAACTGATGAACTCAACGACTTTATTGATGTCTTCGTGGGTAGGTTCTTAAAAATGTGGGATAATTCTACCTGGTGCCAGGGGTCAAAATGTTTATGCCTTTTTGGATGCTTCCAACAATGAGGTAGTTCACTACTAGTTTACTGAAGGGGGAAGTTTACTAGACAAAGATTACCCAAATAAGACACAATTGAGACCGAGCCACCTATACAGCTGGGAAAGAACTGTTGAGTAGCACAGGGAAAAGACAATATACAATTATTCTGGATACACTGAGTAGTTAAGAAATGGTTGAAATGCTAACTTCTCCTGGATCACGTTGCTGTTGGGTGACACAGTTACAGTTTAAGTGTTAGTAAAGGGTTAGGAATGGGGGGTACCCTGTCAGAATTGTCAAATGTTTCTTCGTTTACCGTGCTGTTTATGGTTTTGTGACTTATGTGTAAACTTGTCACAGCAACGTGCATTGTACACAAGGGTAATGGAATTGTTATATAAAATACAACAAAATGTATGTTAAAAAAGAGTAAACGCAATGAGTGTCCTTTCATTATATCTCCACTCTTTCTTGAACGTTAAGTTATGGGTATCTCATCTTCACATTTTTGCAGTAAGTATAATATTCATGGCAGTTCCAGGCAGGGAAGTCGAGCAGTAATTTTGAAGAGCTGGTAGCAAATGCCCAGAATGTCAAAGCATTTTTTTGCTTTCCAAAAACAAACTCTGGCTTTGGGAGTCTGTTATTGAAAAACAAAAAAAATGTTGTGTAGCAGGTACAAAATGCAAGGTGTAAAGTGTATGCTGTTCGCTTGGCGAAATTTAGTGATTTGAGTAGAGCTGCCACACTGGTGGCTGCTTTGAAATCACAAAGATCTCTACATTTGAAAAATGGCTTCATCAGGTGAGGAGAAGCCATGACCCATCATATCAATGGCCTGCTGGCCACCTGATGGCATCAAAATGACCCTGTGAGACATTAAACATCCTACAAGTAGTGATTCTAACATCATCAGAGGAGAGTGAACGAGAACATGTTGTTTCTGAAAATAATTACAGAATTACTAAGATGTCTTTGGCAGGAGTGCTTGCAGGTTAAAAGTGTCGACAACACAAGCCATTAAGAATGTTAAAGCTATGGTTGCGTTGCAAATATGGACATTGTGTATAAAATCATACCCTTAGGACATTTTCTAACGCTGTGACTCATGCTAGTGAAGATAAAACTTTGTTTCTATGCAACACCTATTGTTGGAGAGTAAATCCACAGGATGGCAAATTTAACTGTGTGGAGTAATACTGTTTGTTAAAAGGGGGGAATGGGAAATACTCTAGTTTCCTTCTCTCACTTCTTCAAATCAGCCACAAAAACTCTAGTGACTTGATGTCAATGCTGTTGGGTAATTAGTCAGATTACAATGTCATAAAGAGTTAATTTTAGAAAGAGCAAGTTAGAAGATGAAACACTATTTAATGGCAAATCAGACTGCAATCATTCATTCATTAATGGAGGTGTTCCGACTTTCTCATGACCCTATGCACTCAAGTGTGATTCAGACATTTGTGTCACCTCCCACAACCTACAATGCCCCTGTGAACGCGCCCAGACTTATCTGTTTAGTTATAGTAACTAATAAGCAGATGCGTCCTTAAAGTCAATGAACCTTTTGACTCGTTTAAGATGATCACTCCCTACATAACACATAAAGACATCAATTAAGCAATACAAATCATTAGAGAGCCAGTAAAGAACAAACCATGACCCATTAGGCCCCAAACCACACCTTTGGCATCAAGTAAAATGTTTATTTCCCTAAATTAACAATGCTAAGACCACGTAAATTAGTCTCAAAACAAAATGGTACATGTAAAGGAACAACACAGAATGGCCAAATCTCCTAAAGAATTTCAATTTTAACAAAGCAACTAAAATAATGCTCTCAATAGCGAAAACACAAATTATTAGCAAAAATACTTTAGCAAGAGTAATAACGTACATTTGTTTAACAATAGGATGACATCAGATCATAGGTAATGAGAAAACACCTTACTAACTCCAGATTAGCATCAACATGTTGGACTTCATACAAAACTTTTAGGAACATGAATTTAGAAAACAATCTTAACCATGGCTCTATCAAAAGCAGCAGTTGGTATCTAGAAAACAAAACACAAAAACAACAATGCACAGATCATTCATATTACCTATCCCTAGGGAATCAGCAAAACAGCTTCAGCTTCATCAGCAGGTCAGCAGCACCAGCATCAGGACAGGAGCAGGGAAAGGAGGATAGTTCAGAATTTGGACTATAAGATCACTAAACCATCAGGTTAATTATCTAGGGAATGCATCAAAGTGCCACAGGCTCTAAGCTTCGAGTGCTAATGTATGCAACAGCATCATTGCAAGGAGCATAGGAAATAACACTAAATAATAAAGTACCAGAATGTCAGTAGACAGGCTGGAATGGCAATGGCAATGAATGGCAACTGCAATAATGGGCAACTGCAATAATAATGGCCCCGCACTCCAAGTGCAGGATGGTTAAAACAAAACTGTCCCACGTTGTCCATTGGTCAGAAACATCTTGCGATGAAGATTGTCCAATTACAGATTTACTACATATCAGAGAAATATGCTAGACAGACAACCATACATCAATGATTGGTTCTTCTCCTTTTGCATACATACAGTTGATACAATAAGAATCAACTCGTGGGACCTTCTGTTCATTATCAGAGCGTTCATTGTTCTTCGCCTTTCCCAAATACACTTCGAATAAACAGTTACAGTGATGTAGAAACATTCTTGGATTACACAATTTCCTCAAAAGAAATACATTTTATTAACACAAGCTCTGAACAAGTGTGAGATTTAGACAAAGAATTCAGTGTACAGTAGACATGAGATCGTTCTACTAACGTAAGAATTTACAATGTTTTGGCAGATACTCAATTTAGTCATGGCCTTGGTAATCTTGAGGCCTTTTGGTTAACACAAATAAAGTTCATAATATTTAGCTGCAAGTATAACAGAGTAATGCATTTTCAAGCATGCATAAACTCTTAATTCATATTAATATATTACTTGTTAATAACACCATACACGATGGTGGCCAATCAAGTAGGCACATTATGAGTCACACATCATTATTTTCTATACTAAAACATCTTAAATGTTAAATAAAATACAGGAATACATGTAAAATTATTAACATTAATTTCAGCACTCACACCCCCACCACCCTTCTAAATGCTTGTCTAGTTTCCTGATCCCGGTACAGAAATCAATGATTTGACAATTTCACATGTATATTTGAGCTCTAGTATCTCTTGTCCTAAATTGTACATTGCGTGATTTAAGCAACATTTCTCCTTAATTACAACACAACCTTATTTCCAACTGACTCTTTGGGTTGTTGTTAAGTGCCGCCTATCAGCACATTGCCCTCCCGAAATACTCAAACATGTGTGCCAAAAGGTTTTGTGATTTATTGGGTGAAATCTGCTTTTTTTTTTAACTTGTTGGGGTAATGTCTTAGCTGGGGTGGTGGTGACATATTGCAGTTTTATAGACTGTTCTATTTGTTATTACCCTTACAGGCGTAGTAGCCTTCACCTATTATTTAAAATTATGATATTCCTACAATTTGAATGTGTAGTCTATTCCATCTATTATCGATGTTTGCATTCGTTTTTGCCATTTTTATATATTGTTAGTATTGCAAAATTGTTTTTTAAACATGATACAAAGACACAATATGAATAAAATGCGTTTTGCTAGCACAAGTTCATTGGCAGTGCCCATATTTTCATTGAAAGAGGAATTACATTTAGGTTTATATTTATAATATGCTCATTGACTATTGCTGCAACCACAATTGCAAAACGTGTCTGGAAAACAACTACTTGAACCAGCGTAAAATGTACTTGTTTTTCATCAGCTATTGAAATTGTTGTCTGCACGCAATAGAGGCGCGCTGCTACCTGTCTGTCATTGGGTGTTTTAAGTTATTTCTCTAACCTTTAGCCGGTTTCTACTGTTGTATAGAGCTTTTGAAAGCAGGTCTGAATTTGCAGTGAAAGAAAGCTGTCAGAAGAAAGAGCTTTCCATGTAATTAACATGTGTAGGTTTCCCTCCCATGTTTTCAAAGGGACATTTTTTCAGAGTTTTGCACTCAAAAGAATGCCAGGTACGCTCGTTGGATACGACGCGAGTGGGCCCCCTAGCCAGTGTAGGCGAGGGAGCCAGGAGGTGTGCAGCATAGAGGGAAGGCACATACGTAGAAGGCTGATGATCAATACTTCCATTCTAGGAATAAGAATTATGGCACTCTGTGCTGCAGAAAAATATTTTTTTTAACATTTTGCTTAACATAACTTTTCCTCCTGTGCTTCCCCCTTCCTGAGATAATTTAAAGTAAGCGAAAAAAAGGGTAAACGATGCTTTTGAGCAGAGGATTTTATAAAACATTCTGCTCATTGTGTCATTTTCAAAGTGAGTATTTGTATAATGCATTTTGGATGTTCACATTACCAAGCATTAGTACACCAGCTACTCCGAAAAAAAGAGACGTCCGCGGCTATTACACTTGTAGGCTATGTTGTCAGCATGATACTGCGGAGGACATTAGTGAAAGATTCAATTTATTCCAAAACAAATATTTTATCGATATATGAATCTGCAAAATGTTCGAAAAAGATAAGCACACTGTTATTTCTTGTATAAATCTGTGTCTGTCTCCTTGTGTTCATGCCTGCATTTATGACTTCTCTTGCCTCATTCATGATCAGATTATGTATGCCCGTAAAACATATATAAATGATCCACCAAGGCATAAAATAGACCTTCGGTGGGAATCCCGCAGGTATTTTGACCCTAGGTGTCCCACATTACTCTGATTATCCTAAACAAACGTTTGTAATCCGGAATATCGAATACAAGAATACCATGGCAAACGAATTCTGCGGTCAGAATATATAAGGACAAAATATTGGAAGACAAGTGCACAGAGGGAAGAACAGATTTACCTTTATTAACTCCACAAAAATGTACCTTGAAAATATATGTATTGTTAAAGTATCTGTGTGTGGAATTAGGTAAAGGAAATCTATACATAATTATGTTTTGATACTTTGTCCCTCAAGATTATGTCCTAAAATATCCTGGAGTCGATATTCAGAAGCCACACAAAATAGTTGAATTTATATCAGGCACTCCTATTTTTTAAATGTCTCTTTAGAAAATAATCACATGCAAAAGATCGGAAAATAATTTAGTTGATGCGCATTGTATATACTTCCTTAATGCTAACGTTTATCTTATATAACTTTACGCAAACTACCTCCGTGTCACAGTGTAGAAAATACATGCCTTAACACACATTTCCTTAGCTATAGCACACGTAATGAATGTACACACGAATGTCTTATTATAAGGTCAATCATGTTTCTTAAATGACATTAAATGGCACATTAACCCATATCAAAAGGATTCCGTATGTTTGCTTCATCTTGCTTTATCATCTAACATTAACCGGATATTTGATTAGTAGCACTGGTAATCAATAAGATACATTTATGGTCTACCAAGGTCCTATCAATACATGTATGGTGTCAGTCTTATTAGCTAAATAACACTGTGCAGAAACAGACCTTCATTAAACGGCGGAGCCCATATTTTTATAAGTACCTTTTTCACTAACCCATTGATTTGTGTATAAGTTTCTCTATTTAATTGATGCATGCAATGTGGTCTTGAAGTTGCATCAATTGCATGCCATCTTCCCCGAGCCTTGTGTGTTAGTCAGCCAGAATTTGCATTCTGGGTTTTGTAGGACTGCTCTCTGCAGCTTAATAATGGCCAACAAGCCTCAGTAGGGTTAGGATGCCGGCTGAAATACTAGGACTGATACAGGGTCATACAGCCATTTAGCAGTAACTCCACACAATATAACCAGGTGGGTACATTGTAATTTGTTCATTATGTAGTCGATTCTGGTTGGCTTTAACTCATTGAGGTCAGATGGTAAAATGGAGAGGGCGTGTATTAAAGGACGTTGGATTCAGTTGCAGTACCTGCAATGGCCACAGAAATGCACTTTGTGCAATATAAATGTCGATACACATTCCGAATTTGCATGTCTGCCCGGGACATGAACCCATGAAGATATTCAGAGCACTAGAACAACCCAAGAGGGTCCTCATAAGGGGGACATAGATGCTGACAGGCCCCCCTCGCTACTGAGAATCAGAAAGCCTGTCAGATTTTGCCAGCCGCCCTGCCAAAAGCACCCCAGGGAGCTCTCAGTTTCTTTCTTCCACAGGGTGCATCCTTTGGTGTGTACGGTGGTCTGCTGGGGCCCCTCTCTCTTGCCTCTCTCACGCTCAGTGCCGGCAGGTTGATTCCTGCACTTGCGATGCCTCGGCCGGCCGTCTCTCACCTGCGGAGACAGCTAGTGGCTGGTGCTGCCCAAGCGACCACCCTCTCATTTGCTGCAAACCCAGGCAGAGGCTTTCTCATGGTAAGCCCCAAAGATGTGCAGGGGTCTCGCGCTGTCCTGCTGCTTCTGATGGCACGAGCCTGCGTTTCCTGATGCTCTTTCAGATCGGCCACTGTTCTTGGTCTACAGTCGGTGTTTGGCTCCCTCATGTGGTGGGAGGGTGTCACCGCGCCTCGTTTGTGGTTTCCCCGCTGTTACCCAGTGGTCTTTTCAGTTTCTGTGAAAAGGGCCTAGGGTTTGGTCATTTTCACTATTATTTTTTTTTATTTTGGGCACTGTGAATTTGAAGTTTCTTTCATTTAAAACATTTTTTTCTGGTGGCCATCACCTCAGCCCGGAGGTTGGGTGAGCTGGGCTCTTTGTCCATCTAGCCTCCCTAATTACAGGTGGTTTCCGACTGGCTGGGTCCTTGCTTGGGTCAGTCCTTTCTTCCCGAAGTTGTCTCCTCTTTTCCCCGTCACCAGGAGATAATGTTGCCTTCTTTTTTTCCAGCTCCCGCTACACCTGAGGAGGTTGCCTTGTACAGGTTGGATGTGTTGGAGGCTGTATCCATCTATCTCTCTCGCACCAGGGGCTATCGGCAATGTGAGGCCCTCTTTGTGAACTTTTGCATGCTTTGTCATGGCCTGAAAGCTTCTACGCCCACTTTGAGTTGCTGGGTTTGTTCTTTGATTTTCTTGGCTTATGCTTCTCAGAATGTCTGTTTGCCGGATGGTGTACAGGGTTGTTCTACATGGGGAATGGGGGCTTCCTGGGCAGAGGCTCAGGGGTTTTCTTTGTTGGACATTTGTCTTGGTGCTACTTGGGCTACTCCCTCTACCTTTGTGTCCCATTACAGGTTGGATGTTCGAGACTCCTTATCCTTTGGGTCTAGAGTTTTGGCTTCCATGTCTCATTGACCAGCTTGGTCTCCTATAGGATGACTTCTGGTACAATAAAGCTTGTTTTTACAGTATCTGTAGTTTGTGGAATCTGTTTTGTGGGTACCACATTGTTAGGAGTTGGCTTTGGTATATCGTCATTTGTGTAAGTATTTGGATGAGAAATAGGGTTAAGGAGGTAATGATTTAATTACTTGCCAGCAATCCTCATTACTCCAAATACCCTATTTCTTGTTCCAATACTTACATCCCTTCCTTCCTGGATCACAACCTGTTCCCTTGGTTTCTTCATCTTGGGAATGTGCAGGATGTCTTCTGGGATCCATGGCCCTTTAACCCAGGTATGGGAAAGGGTGAATGAAGGGGGGATGTTTGGGGAAGGGTGTGGCTTGCGTAAAACAATCTTTTGATTGGGTAGGGCTAGGACACGTGGATATTGGGATGAGAAACAGGGTATTCGGCGTAATGAGGATTACCGGTAATTAAATAATTAATTTCTCCAAAGAGAAATCCTGGTCTAATATATGCCAAGCAAAGGAAGGAGAACAAGGCTGCAAGGCTGAAATTAGAATAGCTGATGCTACTTGCAGGGCCAGACTGGGACAAAAAATAGGCCTGGACACCAACAAAAAAGTAGCCCCTATTAACGAACCATATAGCTAAAAAAGTGGCCCACAGTTGCAAACTAGACAAGTTTTGAACTTGCAGAGACGTGCTGTGTAAGTGTTTTACAAGGTATGTGAGAGTGCATGGATTTAAGTTTGCTGTGCAAGGTATGTGAGAGTGCATGGACTTGAGTTTGCTGCAAGCAACGGTTTTAGTGATATCATGGAAATCAATAGTAATAACCGGCCCACCTGGCCATAAAACCAGACCACAAACTGCTAAGGAACCAACCTACACACTGTCAGACCAGCCCATCGGGCACTGACTGGTTGCCCTATTGGCAAGTCAGACCCTGGCTGCCAGTTAAGTGAGGAGACAGAATTTTCATAGTCACCAAAACAAGAAAAACCCTTTTATGTCTACTAGAACCCAGGAATAAGAGGAAGTGGTGCTATACTTGGCAGCTTTTGACAGCTTTTGACAGCACTAGTAGCAAGTATAGCTTGCTTCAACTAATGAAAGTACTGTCATGGTGGTATGACATATCAGTAGGGAAGAAACATAGGCCCTGATTGAAGAGGGCCTATTGCCTTCTTGCGCCACTTTAGCGTCATTTTTTATGCTAATGAGACCCAACAAGGCCAAATTTGCAGTGCCATATTTACTAAGTGGAGAAATGCATGCATTGCGCCACTTTGTAACCCCTTGTGTCACATTATGCCTGCCCCAGGCATAATGTATTGAAGGGGGAGTTGCCCTATTGGTGGCGTAAAGAAATTGCACAAGAAAACTAAAAGATTTCTTTGCACCATTTATTTCGGCATTTTTAACGCCTGCTTACAGCAGGTGTTAAAAGGGGGCACACCATTGGTTACAATGGGTCCCTATGTACTCTTCAGGGTTAGCGTCACAATTTTGGCGCTACCCCTGAACAGTACATCAATAGCGTCAAAAATTCTGATGCTATTGCCCCCTCCCCTGAACCATGGTGAGTCGTATTTTAAGTACAGTGCACTCATGGTGTTGATAGGTGGGGCTAAGGGGCACCAAGCGCAGCGCCACTTTTCTTAAATCAGCTCCACAAAAGAAAGGAAAGAGAACAAAATAAAGCAACAATTAATTTACATCAGCAAAAATATAAATTCTATAGAACATAATCTCTAATTTAGAGGTGTGAGAAATTGCGTACATTTTCACGAATTTCATAAAATTACACAAAATTATGCAGTTAGCCAGAAATGTAGTTTGAATATATCATGTGTGGCTTTTTAATGAAAGATACTGACAAGAGGCTGATTTGAACAGTAAGGCCTATATTTATACTTTTTTATCACCTCATTTGCGTCATTTTTAGACGCAAAAGCGGCGCAAACACAAAATATAATTGTGTTTTGTTAGTTTGCGCCAATTTTGCGTCACAAAATGACGCAAATACGGCGCTAAAAAAGTATAAATACGGGCTTCACTTTGGCATTCAGCGCCATATTGGTATTACTGCAGGAGCTTCGTCAGTCGGCTGGCTACAGGCCAATGCAAATGAGCCCTCAAGTCCTCCCTCACCCGCCGCCGGCTGCAGAAACATTTACGATTACAGACAATGTGGGGAGGCCTCAGGCCAGCGAGCAATTATTTTAAACTAGATGGGGGAGCTTTAAAAACTGCGAGCACCCTGGGGTGCTTTTGGCAGGGTGGCTGGTCTGACAGACTTTCTGATTCTCAGTAGCGAGGGGGCCTGTCAGTGTCTACGCCCCCCTTATGAGGACCCTCTGGGGTTGTTCTAGTGCTCTGAATATCTGCATAGGTTCATGTCCCGGCCAGGCATGCAAATTCGGAATGTGTATCGCCATTTATATTGCACAAAGTGCATTTCTGCGGCCCGTGCAGCATCTGCAACTGAATCCAACCTCCTTCAAGGAGATCCCAACTTTCAGAGTCTAGAAATATGAAAAGTTCAACTAGATTTTAAAGAGCTTTAAGGATTAAAAATGTAAAGTGCAGTTAACGTTGAAAGGCATGTCATAACCTTCTTGCACTTTCTGAAGTGAGCTTCTGGGAATGGGCCTATATCAAGTTCCACTTCTCCGACTAATATCAAAGGCAACCTATTGCTGTTTAAGAAACAGCCCTGGTGTGAGCTGTTCATTCAAGTGTCATGGCTGACCTGAACATGCATTTAAGTGAACATAAAAAAAAAAACAGAGCAGGTCTTATGGCCATCACCAGATCAGCTTATTTGATTCGCACAATTTCACCATAAAAGCGATAAGAGATGTTTCTTGCCACCTTACAGATTGCTACTGGTTTCATTGACCTTACAAGGGTGTAAGGCTGTCAGGACCCACCAGCAGTCAAACTTGTGAGCACATCAATTGACACTAACCATGCAGCCAGTATATTATTCAACTGTGCCAACAAATCAGCATTTTGTGTAGCCAAACCTTGACTGTTCTACGACATGTCTGCATTCATAATTTGTAACAACAAAAATGATACTAATTGCTGGTGCCGGAAGTTTCTGTTTTTTGGAACACGTTGCTGAGTCTGCCAATTGAAAATGTTGGTAAATACCAAGGTTGTCCCATCTTGATTCCTCCTCATGTCT
The DNA here is from genome assembly GCF_031143425.1 of Pleurodeles waltl. Lineage (NCBI taxonomy): Eukaryota > Metazoa > Chordata > Amphibia > Caudata > Salamandridae > Pleurodeles > Pleurodeles waltl. The sequence continues at coordinate 929,738,915 of NC_090448.1, read as the reverse complement.
CTTTCTTCCATTGCACTCCGTGCCCTGTTTCTGTATCTCACACTGCTGGCTCTTTTCAATCTCTTCTTCCACCTCAGTCTCTATTTACACATTTTTCTCTTCCTCCTTCTTTATCCCTTTGCTTCCATTCTCTTTTGCCTCTGGTCAGAGTCTTTTCATGAAAAAAGCACCGTTCACAAAAATGAATGCTGATATCCCGCACCTGGAAACACCACTATAAAATTAAGGCTCAGATTTATACTTTTTTAATGCAGCATTTGCGTAATTTTTTTACGCAAAAGCGGGGCAAACGCACAAAATACAAATGTATTTTGTAAGTTTGCGCCGCTTTTGCATCAAAAAGCGGCGCAAATGCGGTGCTAAAAAAGTATAAATATGGGCCTAAGTACTGTTGTCCTGTGTGTACCTGTAATGCATCAGACACCAGTGTGCTCAATCCAGTACCATTTTGGGGCCGTATTATGTAAACAATGTACTGTCCCAGTTTGAGCTTTGGCACACTTTTACACAGATGCACCCTGCAGAAAGAGGCACTGTGTGTCCTACTGCAAGTAATGCACTGCATCCAGGGTAGCTGGACACTCACAATGCCCTGGGGGCAGTGCAAGTGGAAGACAGACCGTTTACTGAAGAGACCTGTCTCTCTTTTTCTGTCACCTCCATAGTGAGTACATAGCCTTAACTGGGGAACTTGACAGCAGAATTCCATGACAAGAGAGAAGCAGGAGGGTACTCCAGCCAGAATATTCCACGTGAACCTCGGAACTGGATACAACTGGGTGATATTCATATTTTACCAGTAATATTTCATTTTTTTCCCAATAGACCTACTGCATATGCAATATTCTACCATATGGTTCCATTAGATAGTCTTCCGGGAAACTTGACATTTTGAACGTGCGCGATTATTTGTTAAAGATAACTTTAACTCTAACGCAACAGGAATTATTTTTTTAGATAGCTGAATGAGGGAAAACTAGCTCCATGGAAATAGGAGCGCTTTACAGGAATAATTTTTGTAGTTTGTGTATAATCGGAAAATCATACTTTTAGTTCATAAATGTTTACATTATTACCGAAACATTTTGTTTCAGACACCATAAAGCTATTTGTCCAAATCAGTTTCAGAGTCCTATGTCCAAAAGGCTTTACTTCACTTAAAAATGTGTCCTTCCGCCATTCTAAGGTGTGTGGAGCATTCCTATTAAAAAATAACGGAAATAGATTATAAATATCGATAAAGAACGTTTAAACTGACATCTTTTAAATTGCTACCGTTGCCCCATTTTGCAAACCTTAAACTATTCGGTGTAATTAGTGGCAGAACAATTAAATGCTTGTTACCGTGTTTTTAAATGCCTTATAAAGTAGTACACGTTATAGTACATGACGCTTCCATTGATTGGAGTCGTATTAGTCCGCTTCCTCAGCCTGCTGCATTGTTCTGCTTTCATGCACTCACTACTCGGCGCTCTGCATAATGAATAAATTACAGCACAGAGGATGGACATCGGCATATGGGGGTAATTTGTACGTTGACAGAAGGAGAGAGCTCTTGCACTGGTCCTGAAGGGAAGCACTGCAATCTTCGAAGATCCCTCTAATTATTTCAATTATTTACTTTCAAAAGGCCCTTTATGTCCACAGTGTATGCAGATCGGCCTTTGAATAGCTGCAAGCTGGGGGCCAGGCATAAAGTGCACGTTTTAATTGCAGCCCTTCTTAGATGCAGATGAGACAGTACGAACTGATTAAAACAAAAACAAAAATGATTTTCCTTTATGCTCTCCTACAGATGCTAAATGCTTTCCGTGACCTTTAGCCATGTGAAAAACAGGATGGGGCCTCACAGGGGGAAGCTAAATATTAAAATCTGTAGATCATAAGGCAAGAAATCAGACTCAACAAATGTACATGACCTCGTTTTTTCCCTGCTTCGTACCGAATTTCGAGTTATAAAGGTTTTATTCCCTGTGCCAACAAGATCAAAGTAAAATCCATATAAAGTTTGCAGCATATAGACATTTTAATCAGTGCCAACACTGGGTATGTGTAAAAGTGAGCATAATTTTTATATAAAAGGCCTTTAAAGTGGCTTCCAGCTGCACACTTGGATTAGGACCTGTTTTGTAACCCTGCTTATTTGTACCCCTAAACAAAATGAGCTTTAAGTGAGGGCAGGTGCTGACTTTATAGTGTACCACTAAGCCACAGTATCCATTATGGCGTCACAAATTACTCTTTTTCTTTTACAATCACTGTCCCCGTTTGACGATACTGCTCTTTTGCTCACTGAATGAATGATTCCGTGGGCTTATGGACTTTGAGTTCCTTTAACAAAAATGGACACAGTGAAAATAATTCATTAGGTTTGTTAATTGAAGAAAAAACACTTTTGGCCAAAGCATTTTATCTTTTTAAAAGATAACACAATTCTAAAGTATATTTTGTACACAAATACATGAGGGATCGTGAAGAATTCACACTAGTCACCTCTCATTTACCTTACAGATGTTAAAATCATTTAGAAAAAATATACATTATGTGACGTTACATAACCAAATTGTCTTTACTGCCTGTAATACACATAGCACTTTAGCCAACTTTTAGAGGATAGAGCTTTGAAAAAATACTGTTTTGTCACCATTTATTGAAGTGTTCTTGGAAAGGACTAGTCCCATCTCGCTTCGGGAGTGTAAGGCTTGCCTAGCACACCATAAATATTGACATACTCAATAAAAGCCCCTTCAGAACATGTCTATGGTTAGTCATTTTTTGTCAAAATTGTTCTGTAATATGCATCACTTGGCCCTGTTTTGCAGAGTCTGAAGCCAGGCTGTTTTAGTTTTTGAGTTCTTGTCACGAGGGCACCTGGTGTGTAGTTTTCCTATTGGAGCAGGAACAAGGCTGTTTTGGCCATTGATGATGCTCTGTGTGATCACGAGTGATTGAGATTAAGTCAAGCATTCCTTCCATCACTTTATTGTGTGTTGCTGTAGATTGCCCCAGTGTGATGGGCATATGTCCAGACTTGGGTCCTGTATTGAGCCTTCCATAGGCCTCCAACTACAGGTTACTGATAAATCCTAATTTAGCCAAAACTGATCGGGAGTTGTTTGTGTTTCTGACCAGAGAAAACCTAGCCTGGTAGTTCAGGCTGAACGGTTCCTATTGGAGCAGGATCACAACTTTCTCTGGAGTGGTGTAGTAGGCAAAAAATGATGAACTAGAGTTCAGCTAATTTGAATGCCATTGGTTCAGTTTAATTCAAGCATTTCTTCCATCATTTTGTTGCTTATTGGTGTATATGTCTGTAGCAGGGTCAGCGATACCCTGCTTCGATATAATACCCCGGGGAACGTAGAACAGTGCCCCAGGGGCACCTTTCAGCACCCAGATGTAGCGTCATCTGACATCAACCCGGACATTGGAAAGAAAAACCCGACATGTGAGGGAAGGGGTGCGTCTCAGGAACCCGAGGAGGAGGAAGCAGCCGATGGAAAGGAGAACGCGTGCGGGATGCAGGAGAGAACCAGAACGGAGGAACTGTCGTCTATGACAACTCCAAGAGAAATTTCACAGCGGGGAGACTGGATGAGCACCAGAGCCAGCCACGTCCCTGGAGGGATGTGGCTCTCGCAGGTATGTGCCTGCTTTCTAAATCCCTCGGGATATTGCTGGTAGAGTGATAACTAAGGGGTTTTTGTTTCTCTGTTTTTTTTTTGTTTTGGCTGTTTTCTCTGTGAGACTGGGCTCCACAAAAAGAGGTCAAACGTTTTGGGAAAGGTCTATTCAACGCCTGTACCCCATACATGGACTGGGGTCACGCACTGACTATGCACCAGAACATTCATTACTCATAAATATCACTTACCTTGTTATTATAAGAATACTCACCTGACTTTGCTTACACTAGTGTGGCGGTGTATCCCCGAACTCCCTGCCCTGTAACTATACAGAAAGAATAGAAAAGTTCACTTACCATTGTTTTCGGTTTCCCGTTTCTCCTTGGGGTCCCATGACAGTGAGGCTCTTCAGCAACGGACAAATCTACAAGAAAAGAGAAAAAGAGAAAACAAGAAGGACATTAATTGACCCCAGACAGAGGGAAAGAAGAAGAAGAGAAACAAGAAAGATACTCATAAACTGAACACAAGTGACTATACCAACAGTGTACATTGAATAACAACCATTATATAGCCCATCAAGTGTAGTCGTCTTCCATTACCGGGGGAATAAGAACCCCCACAATGTCCTAGTTGTAAAGGATATGCTCAAATGTTGGCCTTTTGCTCACTCTTCCATAGGACTCAACCTGTACTTAAGTAGGTTGAGACTCGTCTGGGGTGCTTATGTTCTCAGCCAGAGAGCAAATGTTGTGGTATATTGGGTTGGGGTGTCTCTATTGGAGCAGCAGCAAGACTGATTTGCTTATGAAAGGTCTCTGGAGTGGCATACTGGGAGAAAAATAATGGACTAGATTGTGGCCCTGAGTGTTCATAGTTTCTGACATTCAAGCATTCCTTCCACAACATTGATGTATCTTGTTTTGGGTTGGTGTAGCATATAGGTGTATCAAATAATTCGACAGTGAGTTAAATACTTCTGAATATTGATGATAACACATTTTTCAATTGACCTGCATGTTGTTTAATGTTCATTTCTGCATTGAATTATCTCATAGTGCAAAGAAACATCTTGCTTATAATTACGTAGGGTCAGTAAAAGATTGAAATGGTACTACATGTTTCCAGGGCCTGTAAATTGGATGCTTCAAGTGGGTCTGCAACACTCGTGCCACCCACTAAAGTAGCCCATTAAAAAATGTTTCACACTGTCACTGCAGCCTGTAGTGCAGTTTTAAACTGCCCTTTAAACATGGCAAAAATGAAAATATTGCCTTGCCTAAACCTTTTTTAGTACTGTTAAATCACCCATAAAGTAATCCCTAAAAGCTCTTGGAACAGGATGCATTGCATTTAAAATGTAGGAAACCTGTACTGTACCTGTAAGTGTTGAATGCCTTGACACTCAAAATTTCCTAGAGTAGTTTTTCACTTTTGTAATTCCTATTTTTCCAATTGACTAACACTAGGTTACCTTATTATGCTTAATAAGTGCTACCTTTGAATTGGGAACAGATAGAGAAATGTTGTTTACACTCAAATGAATTGTAATTTGAAAATACTCTTTGATGTTAAAGTCTGATTTTGGGTTAGAATTCTGAAAAAATGCCAATTATTAGAAAATTGTGTTTCGAACAGATAAGGGAACCCAAGGCTACAGAGAGAACAAGAATAGTCATAAAGCTATAAGGAACAAAGGTCCCTGAGCATACATTTAACATAGCAATACCCTAAGTGCAGAATAATAATGCACAGGGAAAATTCAAAACAATCAGTAGTTCATTTGCATGAAAAATTTAAATCAGTTATTTTAGGGGTATGTATTCCCACAGGGGCATCAACGCAGGTATTACACAAACAAACAGGCAAAAAAACAAAGTTGTGACATCAAAAATTACATAAAATCAAAAGGTTACATTTCTTATTCAGAGGAAACACCACAGCACCTATAAGAGTAATTTAATAAATTCATGCAAGTCTGAGTGATTAGATTGATGACGTTCCAAATCCAAAGCATATGGGATCATCATCAGAACATTACAATATTTGCCTGGCTACATACTTTATATACAATAAATAAATTAATACACTTTGCAACATGCAAAATAAAGGGAAGAAAAGTAAAGAATGGAAAAAGGAGGAGAAGGAAAAATTTGCTCCTATTATGTTTTGAGGCTCTTAATCCAATGAACAACCGTGATTCACTTGTGATGAGGACATGCTGAAAATTCTGTGTAGTGTGCTGAAATGGTAATCTAGGTGGTCCATCCATGAGATGGAGTGGTCCCTAACAAGTGAATGCCATCCAGAGAGGTAAAGGACACACTTCCAACATAAACATGAATGATCACAAATGCCTGCAGATATCTCAAAACATACCATGTAGTGCTACATGCTAGCATTGTAAGCATACTGTGCTTGGAATTGCACAGCTGTACAAGGCTGGCCCTTTATGTAGTGAGCAAAGCTAAGGTACACTGTGCAGGGGGTCCCAGCATCCACACATAGGTTTACGGGGGGGAGTAAAAACTAAATCACCCAATGCTCTAATGTTTAAGGTAGCTTGGTCGGGCTGTTAGGCCAGTCTTGGAGAAGTGCAAAACATTTGTTGTACTCACAATATCAATCTTGCAACTCAAACACTCAAACGAATAACTCAAGACCAATTTATAAAAATACTTCAGATCTTTATGTAACAAGGTCATCAAAATTGGTTAAGTACTTTTTGAGATATGAATTTATGAAGTTTAATAAAAATAGTCTTTTTGTTCCTCATTACACACCTTAGGAATCAATGGAGAACAACCTTTAAAAATACATATAAAATCACACAGTGGGAATACTAAGTTCTTCTTTTGCAGGTTAGTGGAGGTAATTAGTGGGCACACTGTGCCACCCGGAAAAGTTCGGGAGGCTCCCGGTTCTGAAAGGAGCAGTGGGAGAAGGTCTCTGGAGCTGGTGCAGGGACACTGCGAGGGACTACTTGGAAAAATACTACACAGGCAAGTTTAAAGGTGAATCCTGGGGGTCCCCTTGGAATGTTGAGGTCGCAAGGGTTGGGAGACCCTTAGGGCACAGTCAATTCTTCCGTTCAGGGCACAGGGGGGCCGACTGCAGAGCGAATCTTTGAGCCAGGAGCTGTGAGCAAGGATGCCCTCAGGAGGTAAGTTGGTTCAAGGGTCGGTTTCATGACAACGGGGAACTCTGGTGGGAGGTCTGGGTTGCTTCTAAATTCCCTTGACTGGGGATTCCTCGTGTTCCTTTTGCAGCCCCGGCTGTGTTGTTTTTCTTGGTGTCTGATGTGGGCGGACCAAAACACAGGGTATTGGCCGCTAGAGGGTAGAGTGCCACCAAACTTGGCACAGTGCTAGGGTTGCTCCTCATTGTTGATAGGATGCAGTTTGATCCAGCTGTAGTGTCCAGTTCTGGAGTTAGCGGCTGGTCAGTGAAGTGACCCTCACTGGCTTGTTGGTTTCTTGTGGGTTTAGAGTGGTACCTCAACTCTGGAGGGAGTTCTCTGGTGGTTTGTGAAGCCTGGAGGTCCTCTGGGGTTTTTGTGGAGTTGTCCAATTCTCCAGTAGCTCCTCAGCGGCAATTGTCAACTTCTGGGTGCAACTGGCAGGGTTTGGTGCCTTTTCTTTCGTGCAGCAGGTCCACAGTTCTCATGCTTCAGATCTTCTTGATGCTGGTCTGACCATGTCAAAAAGAGGCATTTTCTCACAGCAGCCCACTAAAAGTGGGGTGGGGGAATACCTAATCAAAGTTGAATAACGGCCACATACAAAGACGAGGGAAGATATTCAAAGAGGGCGTCACTCACAAGGGAAAAACTGTCAGGCCAACAGTTCCCCAGAATTAGATTATCTTGGTAGAAGAGCTTCAGAGTCAGACTTGTGAAATTAAATTGTATACAGTAAGCCAGAAAAGTAGAGGGGCTCAAAGGTCAGTATCCCAAAAAATCAAATGTGACTTACCATGAAAATTCTTAATAGTCCATAGAATGAAGGGACCTAGCATACGAAAGGTAACGGCCATGAAACTAAGTCTAAGGGACTTCAATCAAAAGAGTTAAAAAATATTGGGGCATGACTGGCACACTCTAGATAATAGTAAAATAACAAAAACATTTTTTTTTTATTGCTTCACCTACCCACTCAATGGAAGGAAACGCAAAGCATTAATGTCGAGTACTGTAGCTGACCAGATGATTATTATATGACCTGGATGATCCTTATTGTGACGGACTTGTAGCCAACTAAATGCCGGCTCTGTGAAACAGAACAGGGGGTAAAGGTATTAAACAGGGTAGTCACATTGTTCTATGGGAAAGAATTAGAGCATCACTTCAGGGCCACACACACCTACTAAAGAAAAACCTCAGTATCAAACACAATGAAAAACATAGCAGGTCAGCCCGGAGCTAGTGCCATGTCGGGAGCATGGAGGGCAGCAAAAAGAGGGGCTCCCTGTAAATAAAAGTACCAGAAGGCTTTCTAATAAGAAGGGTGTTGACTGGTTAATATAATAGAAGCTAAGATAACAAGCATGCAAAAATCAGTGCAAGAGCTTACTGTGGTGCACCACGAGGGACCTCATCAAACAGACAATCAAACCGACATGAAGGCAGTATGCAAGTAACTAGGAAATAAAAATAGAAAAGGGACTAAAGATAAATAGTCCCTACTATATTATAGTTAATGCGCGTCCATACTGGAGGCAGCTGGTGATGAAGTGAAAAGCATAATAAGTGGAGAGGCTATAAATAATACAGCTTCCAAAACAAACCTATTGACAGAAAATGTGTTTCAGTTTAGTAATGTAGCAAGCTGCATAATGCAGAAAATAATATTCAACAGAAACAAAGTATGCAAAAGATAATTACTAACAGTTAAATTGAACAGAAATAGATTATACCCAAAAAGACAATTTCCTAATATTCACATGGATCTTGCAAGTAAATAATCATCAGCCTAATATGCCATGCATCGTCGGTGCATGACCAAATTAGTTGGATAGAACTAAATATGCTGAAAACAATTTTCTAATTTGCAAAAAACAACAGTTTATAGTATTTACATGGGTCTTGCACATAGAGTGCCACCAACCTAGTATTATATGTACCATGGGTTCATAGTTAAACTAGCATAGCTATCTGAGGTAAGTGCTTTCAATGAGACATGCATACAAATAAACAGTATGTTATTAACTCTATTATTCCCTTACAGTGTTAACAGTACACCAAACTCAGATCTCTTTTCAAGACTTAGAAAGGTACACAGTATTGCAGATATAATGTAACAGTCTTACAGGGAATTCATATGAGAGAGGTCCAATCCTTGAGTTTTTTTACACACCTTTGATTGGTTACATTATGATCCCTTAGATGTAGTTTCATGGCTGTTACCTGTCTTATGGTAGGTCCTTTCATTCTATGGACACTTAAGAATTGTCATGGTAACTCACATTTTATTTTTTGGATACTGACCTTAGAGCCTCTCTACTTTTCTGGCTTTCTATGTACAATTCAATTTCAGAATTCTGACTCTGAAGCCCTTCTACTAAGAACTCTGGATAATTGTTATTCTGACACTTTTTCCCTTTTGAGTGATGCCCTATTTGAATATCTTCCCTCGTATGTGTAAGCGTCTGGTAGTCACCTTTTATTAGGCATGCTTCCACCCCACTTTTAGTGGGCTGCACAATTCCATGCACAGTACACTTACAATGCTAACATGTAGCAGTGCATGGTATGTTTTGAGATATATGTGGGCATTTGCGATCGTTCATGTTTATGTTGGAAGCGTGTCCTTTACTTCTCTGCGTGGCACACACTGGTTAGGGACCAATCCACCTCCTAGATGTTCCACCTAGATTACCTTTTCTGCACACTACACAGAAGTTTCAGCATGCCATCTTCACAAGTGAATCATGGATGTTCATTGGATTAAGAGCCTCAAAAACATAATCAGAACAAATGTTTCATTCTCCCTCTTCTTCCTTTCTTTACTTTTCTTCCTTTTATTTTACAGGTTGCAACGTGTATTCATTGGATTATTGTATATAAATTATGTAGCCATGCAAATATTGTGTTGATGATGATCCCATATGCTTAGGGGATCAAAAAGTTGTCGAACAAATCACTCTGACCCCCATGAATTTATAAAATTGCTCTTTTGGGTGCAGCAATGTTTCCTCTTCAGAAATGTGACCTTTTGATTCTATGTAACTCTTGATGTTACAAACTTGTTCTTTTACCTGTTTGTTTGTGTAATACCTGCTTTGGTGCACCCCAGAGGGGTACATACCCCTAAAAGAACTGATCTTAATGTTTTCATATAAATAAATTACTGACTGTTTTGAATTTTCCCTGTGCATTATTATTGTGCAAGTAGGGCATTACTCTATTATATGTATGCTTAGGAACCTTTGTTCTTTATAGAATTATTAGAAAGTTGGTATTCTCTTGTCTCAATAATTTGTGCTTTCTTCCAATGTCAAGAATCACATGCTTGTGAATGGTTCCATTGTTGCAGATTGTGTATTCCCCCAGAAATGTTTGAGCCGTACCAGGGGGAGGGAAGAACTTTCCAGAACCAGATGTGAGATAGGACAGAATATTTCCCCGCACACAAAGGCTGGCAAAATATCAATATTGGACACCCAGAACCACTCTTTAGTACATGCCTAGACCTGTGGACGATTCAGAAGGACTGTCCGATTACCCTGCTTCCAGAAGGACTGTCTTTCTGCTCTGCTGCTGAAAGAACTGCCTTGTTGTCCTGTTGCATGAAGAAGGAGGACTTTTACCCAGGACTGTCAGAGTGACTCCAAGGGCTATTTGGCTGACCTCCTGTGTGAGCTACAGGACTTAACCCTTGATGTTGTGCTGGAATGGCCTCTTATCAGAAAGCAAAATCTGGGACTCAGAAAATTATTGACCAAAATCTGCTCTGAGAACTGACAGGAGACTAACACCTACCTGCAAGCCGATCAGCCAATGGCGTATTGTTGGTGGGATTGACTTTGCCACAGCTCCCACTGCGTTTTTCTCCACAGGAGTAAATTCTCTTTAGCTGGACCTCCGAGCGATGGTGTCCAGCCTTGTGGAGCCCTCTTCAGCTACTGCCTGCAGCCTCAACCCGTTCGGTGAATCAGAGCTCCTGAAAAACATCTGAGTCCAAAGGCAGAAATCGTCACTAGGCTTGAAGACAACCAGCACCTGTTGGACCTGGCACCCTTAGGGTGGTCTTACCCCAGACCTTTTGCCTTTCACCACCTGTTTTTCACTGTATCTTTTTGTTGGCCTTAGGACTCTTAGCACTTTACCACTGCTTACCAGTGCTAAAGTGCTTGCGCTTCTCCTCTAAACATGATATCATTGGTGTATCTACAATTGGCAATTTTATTTACTTGTAAGCCCCTTGTAAAGTGGTATAGTATATACCCATGGGCTGTAAATTAAATGCTACTAGTAGGCTTGCAGTGGTGATTGTGCCACCGACTCAAGTATCCATGTAAATATGTCCTAGACCTGCCACTGAAGAGCCTGTGTGTGCAGTTTCACTGCCACTTCTACTTAGCATTTGAAACTTCTTGCCAAGCCTTAATCTTCCCTTGTATTACCTATAAGACACCCCTATGTTAAGCCCTAGGTAGCCCAAAGGGCAGGGTGCTATGTAAGTTAAAGGAAGGACATGTACTTTTAAATTGTATATGTCCTGGTAACGAAAAACTCCCAAAGTCATTTTTCATTATCTGAGACCTGCTCCTCTCACAGGACAGCACTGGGTATTCATAAATATACTTTTAAGCTGTAATTCTTGATCCAAAAGGAGGAGCTGAATCATGTTTCATACCACTGGGATGGCAATGATAAATCTTCTTTTCTGGTAAAGTCAGACTTATTATTACTATTGTAGAAGTGTTACTTTTAAAATGTTGTCATTTCTCTACTCTCACTACTTTGTGTGCCTGACAGCCTATCTCCAATAAACATCTGCAAACTGCATTTGCTCATTCCCCCCAGACGCCCAGAACACAGGACACTTAACTGCATCTGCATTAATCTGCATACTGATGGGGCTTCCTGGGCAAGTAGGATGGGAAGGGCTCACACTTACACTTCAAAGCATAGTGGTCTAGGCCCACACAAAAGGCTGGTTACCCCAACTGATAGTATGGAGCCAAGACTGAGATGAAAGGGGGACCTGTGCACTTCAAGGAGCTGCTTTGATGACCTCCCCCAATTCAAAGGCACTTTTAGGTTTAAATACAAGGCTGGTTACCCCCAACTGATAGTATGGAGCCAAGACTGAGATGAAAGGGGGACCTGTGCACTTCAAGGAGCTGCTTTGATGACCTCCCCCAATTCAAAGGCACTTTTAGGTTTAAATACTTTCGCTATGGCCCTAGCAATTCAGAACACTACTGGACTTGGGAAGAACTTTGCTGGAGTAAAAACTGCTGAGCTGTAAGGATTGCCACTCGGCCTGGACTTACCATGCCAAGAAACTGCTTCACTGCATCGTTGAGCTGCCCTGCTGCTTGCTGATCCCTGCCTTGCTGAGGATAAGTGCTGGACTCATCTTGTTGAAACCAGAGTATCTCCCAAGGGTTGCCCCGTGTTCTTCTGCAGTCTCAGGGTCATCAAATACTGCTTGCAACTCTCCTGTTGATACATGTCTCTGCCATCCGTGAGTCCTACCCTTGCCCAAGGTGCCCCTCTCCGGCCCTGGGCCTTTGAAGTGGGTTCTACAGCTGAATTCTACAAAAACCAATGCATCTCCTCACGTGCTGGAGAAATTCCAACTCATTGCTCCCTCTGCGCTGAAGCAGAGGCTGTTTATAACAGTAAATTTACAGCCTGCACAGCTCCATGACGACATTGTGCAACTCAATGACTACACATCCTATTAATTTCAATAGAGTTTGATGCTGACACAGGACCCAGCTGAGAGTATCGGAACCAACACATCGTGCCCTTGATGTCGGGGCTTTGCTCCATCAAGGTATTGTTTCAGCAGACCGTACCTGGGTTTTGTAGCCGGATTACCTTCCATTGCAGTCTGCCTGGATTTTGGATTTGTACTGGTCCTTCAGAACCTCAAGTAACCTTTTGACCGCTAGTAACTTCTAATCTCTGTTTTGACATTTAAGCTTTACAAGTTCATATTTCAACTGCTACTTATTGGATGTTTGTTATTTTGGTCTTGTTTTACTCAGATAAATATTCTCTACTTTTCTAAATTGGTGTTTTCTTAGAGTTACTGTATTTTAATTGTGTTGCACAAATACTTTACACATTGCCTCTTAAGATAAGTCTGCCTGCTGTGGCCCTGGCTACCAGATGGTGAGCACAGGTTAATTTAGGCTGTGTGTCTGACTTAACCTGAGTAGAAATGTGGTCGCAACTTGCACAGTGTGCATACATTTGCCAATTAGAGACCAACTTTCTAACAGCACCCTATCAAATATGATGACCTCCTCAGCCTGAAAATCCAGGTTTGTTTTCCCACCTGGACCCTTCCCCAACATCATCAACAGCTCCACTGAGACTTCACCCAGTGGCTCCACATCATCAATGACCTCCTCTGGGCTACTACCTGCTACCTTGCCCCGCCGAGACTCTACCTTCTCCAGAACTTTTCTCATGAAATGTCTTCTAAGTCCTAGGATGAGCCAGGACTGGGACCAATCCACCCTTGTGTCTGACCCTCGTTCCATTGTGGTCACTCTTACCTTTTGAACTTGACCCTGTCTCATGTAATCAGATACTTGTGGTTGACACATGAATCTTTTAGGTGAAATTTTCACCAAAAGCTTTAAGAGTTCATATTTAAAAAAGCATATACTAGTTTCTACTGATTGGATTTTATTTGTTTTGGTGCCATTTTATTTATTAAAATGTACTGTATTTTTCTAAATTGGTTAAGGGTTTTTCTTGTGTTGTATTTTCACTTTATTACTGTTGGTGTGCTGCATAAATACTCTACAAATTGCCTCTAAGTTAATCCTGACTGCTTTTGTGGCAAGATACCAGAGAGTTAATCACAGGTTGATTTATTGACCTTTGTGCGTCACTCTGACAAGGATTATGGTGGTTGCCTGAGTGGGGCTTCCACTCCCGCAACTCATAACCCAATTTATTACAGTAATCATATCAAAAATATTTTTCAGCAGTTATAAGTATTGTAATTAAACCAGGAGTTTCACAATTGTTTTTACCAGTCTTCACCATCATACTTTATTATTTGTGACATACCATGGCTGATTATGTGCTGTTGATGTTTTTTTAAGTGAGCCAAACTGGCCTCTGAAGCGTGGATGCTGCTACCTAATGGACAGAAAGGAGAGAGAAACCACATCAGCCCGAATCAAGGAATTTCTCCCAAGTATATTTATGAAGTTCAGTTTAGACAAGTATAGCTTAAATAAATCAATGCATCTCAACAGCTGAAAACAGCAGGGTATTCTAGTGAAGTAGTCAATCAGAAATATGTTATTTGAGATTCTCGGGTCATTACGAGTTTGACGGTCTTTTGGGAATACCACTGCAGTGCCAGCTGCCAAAAGACCGCCATGTTGGCGGCAATCCAACCGCCGTATTAAGAGTTGCACTATGAAGTCTGTCACAAAATATCCACATTTTCCAGATCGCCAGGACACTGGAGGATGGAAAAGAGGCAGTTCCACCACCAGCACCACCAGCCTGACAAAAATCCTTCCATCATATTACGATCCACAAATCACAACAGTGGTTCTTCCATGGCGGAAAACAATTAGTGGTGCGAACCGTGGTGGTCTCAACTTACATCACACTGAACACAACACCACATTGGATACTTTGAAAATCCCACACCTGACACACATCCACATACTCAACACACCTACATACTCCACTATATAACACACCCCTACACAACCCACAATCCTTTGCAAACAAAATATCACACACAGCCACAGAGGAGCAACAAACAACACATATTTCCTAAAACAACTTCTGGCACCTATGCACATTTCACAACACATACATCACACACCTGGACATCACACAGTTTACTTTTACACACAACACTCAACAACTGTCACCCACTCACATCACAGCAGCTACATCCCATCACTTAGGTTTTTTCAGGCTTTTTCTTTCAACCGTACCTCACTGTCTTTACCACCACTACAATGTCCCCACAGAAACACCCATGTTTCACTGATGTTGATTTACTGTGGGTCATGGAGGATGAAGTTGAGAGGGTAGAGCCACATCTGTTCAGAGCACAGGTCCATCAAAGATCAATAGCCAGGAAATTAGGGCTGTGGCAAAGAGTTGTCGCCAGGGTCAATGCTGTAGGCACCCATCCACCCACAAGGGAGGACATTAGGAAGAGGTGGAATGCCCCTCGGGGAAGGTGTGTTCCATTTCATCCAGGCACCAGCTGGCAGCACTAAAGACTGGCTGTGGGCCCCCACCTCTTTCCCCTACTTTCACATCTTCGGAGGAGAATATCTTTGACATACTGTATCCTGGTGGCCTGCAATGAATAGCTGGGGGAGTTGAGACTGATAAGTCCCCACAACATTAGTTGTGTGTCTGTGCTGTGTGTGTGTGTGTGCTGCTTGGGATACCTGTGTTGTTTAGCCAGTATGTGAGGTTCTGTGCAGACCTTTTATCTAAAGGTGTTAGGGTGTGTGTTGTGTGATGGGCAATTGTGTGTTCAAGATTTTTTTGTTGTGTAGGTATTCAGTGTTGTTTGTGTTGAGATGTGGTTGTTGGTGTGTTGTGTGGCTTTGTATACTTTGACTGTGTGTGTGTGTGTGTGTGTGTGCCTGTCTTATGCATGGTATGTTATATACAATGTTTTGTGTAAGTCAATTGTTAAGTAGAATGGTTGTGTATTTGTGTGTATTTTTTGCCTGTTGGTGTTATGTTGTGATGTATGTGTCCCTCGGTAGTGTCCCATGTGTGTCCCTGCCAAGAGATTTCTGCCTGGGTTTAAGTGGTGGTGTGACTGCAGTGGAAACCTTGACTGTATGTAACCTCATAATCTGTTCGGCGGAAATATGGTCTCCACTGGCCTGCAGGTGGCTACCGTCGTCTATGGTGGCCACACCACAGTGGCGGTTCCGGCGGTGTGTTGGCTGTGTTTTGTACTGAATACTTCCAAAGCAATAATTTGAGAGTCTTCTCTGCCAGCCTGTTGGCAGTACAACCCCTACCGCCAACATGGAGGTCCTGAGACCGCCAAACTGGCAATAAGGCCCTCACTGTGCATAGTGAGACCATGCAGATTGTGAGCAGTATTATTTGTTAGTGCAATCAAAACTTGAGGGAACTACATACAATTCTTTGGAAATGATTTCAGATTTCTGCAGGGTACATAGATGGATTCTTCAGAAAATAAACTAAAATATTTGTCAGACAAACAGCAAAAATGTACATTACTTCTCAATTTAAAACCAGAATCTTTGAAACAGACTACTATTGCTACATTTATTTCTTTTTAACATTCCGCAGGTTTTAGAAACTATGCTATTTGAAATATGTATGGTCTCTATGTCCCTCTTGAACATCTGTAGCTCCACTAGACCCGATTCACATTGACACATCAGCACATCTTCACAGAATCCTCACAGAATCAGGAATGATGATTTTTTTTCTAACAAGAAAATTCCATCTATAATGTGCAGTTTCTGAGTGAGAAAATGTACTTTAAGTGGCAGCTATCTGGGTTAACCTAAATGGGTCTTCCATGAAAAGATGATGCACTCCCACAAACTCAGAATTTTGTCAGTATTCACCGAACCCGAGGTAGGTAGGTTCTTCACGCTACACTGAAAAACAACCAAAGCACAGAGTTGGAATGGGGAAGGAACACACCCAAACCTCATGAGTCAGGGTAAGGGAGTCACACACCTAAGATAACACCTACTCTCCTGCTTGATAGCTTGGCTCAAGCAGTCAGGTTTATCTCAGAGGTAATGTGTAAAGAAGTTGTACACACACACACAGTAAGAGAGTGAAAACACCACAAAAGTACTCCACACCAGTTTAGGAAAACAGACAATATGTATCTGAGTAAACTAAGACCAAACTGACAAAAATCCAACATACAGAAGCAAAGATATAAGTTTTCAAAGATTAAACTTCAGTATAGCGCTTAGAAACACAATTGCTCCAACTGGGGCTCTCACACCGTCATTGACAGAGTCGTTCCCTAGAGTCCGATGCCACTCACAAGCAAGTGTGGACTGGTCACAGACAGTACCTTGGAAAACAATGAAACTAAGACATTGCATTGAGTTGGGAAGGTGAGGCGTCGCTGGAGCCAGTGCAGCATCAGTTCCTCACTGCTACCCGGGAGGTATGGCTTTAATTCCTTACTGTGAGGCGTCACTTCCTTATGGTTGCAGGGGAGGTGATGTGGTGTCAGTGGAGAAGCATCAGTTCCTTATGATCTGGTGGGGTCGATAAATCCAGCAGGTCAAGACGTGAGGCGTCGACTTTGTGGTGTCATGATCACACCACCGAACCAGAGGTGCTGAAGCAGAATCAGGGTCAGATGTCCCAGGTGTTGGGGAAACAACACCCAGGTCTCACGCTGTGGCAGGACTTTGGAGCCACTGCAGCGGTGTCGGGCCTGCGATGTCAGTCATGGTCGTTGCACTCAGCAGCGACCATGGCTCCAGTGCAGGCGGCGACGTGAGGTCAGACAGCGATGCCGGTTCAGAAGTTACTCTAGTTTACATCTTTATTTCACCAGAACTCACTTTCAAGGGCGATTTGGCACCACTTGGCAAGTCAGGACTTTCAGCAAGAAATCTGATATGCTGGCAGATGAAGTCTTTGATGTACCTGAGACTTCACAACAGGAGTCAAGCTCAGTTCAAACCCTTGGAGAACCTTGGAAAGCAGGATGTAGAAAGCAACGTCCAGTCCTGTCACTCCTAGGGCAGAAGTGGCAGCCGTAGGCCAGCACAGCAGAGCAACATGCAGAGTGGCAGGTCCTCCTCAAGAATCCACCTCTTCTCCCTGGCAAAACGGCAGAATGTCCACAGTCCAGAAGAGTCCTGCAGTTGAGGGATCAGCAGTCCAATAATAATACTCATTTTTACCTTTGAAGTAGGCAAACTTCAGAGGAAAGTCTTTGTAGTGCACAAAATCCTGCCTCTCCCTGTCCAGATCCCAGATACACTCTAGGGGGTTGGAGATTGCTTTGTGTGAAGGCAGGAACTGTCCTATTCAGGTGCCAAGTGTCAGCTCCTCTCAGCATTCTAGCCCAGGAAGACCCATCAGAATATGCAGGACACACCTCAGCCCCCTTTATGTGACTGTCTAGAGTGAATTCACTAACAGCCCAACTGTCAGTCTAACCCAGACGTGCATTCAGCAGCCAAACAGAGGAACCAAATAGTTAAGCAAGAGAATGCCAACTTTCTAAAAGTGCCATTTTCAAACTTACAATCAAAAAACCAACTTTACCAAGAGATGTATATTTAAACTGTGAGTTCAGAGACCCCAAACTCCCTATCTCTATCCGCTCCCAATGGAAAACTACACTTAAAAGATATTTCAAGGCAATCCCCATGTTATCCTGTGGGAGAGATAGGCATTGCAACAGTGAAAACTGAATTTTGCAGCATTTCACTATCAGGACATGTACAACACACAAGTGCATGTAGTACCTTTAAAATACACTGCACCCTGCCCCTGGGGTTGCCCTGGGCCTACCTTAGGGGTGACCTACAAGTATTAAAATGGAAGTTTGGGCCTGGCAAGTAGCTGCACTTACCAGGGCGAACTGGCAGTTTAAAACTGTACTCACAGACACTGCAGTGGCAGGTCTGGGACATGTCTACAGGGCTACTCATATGGGCAGCAAAAATCAGTGCTGCGGTCCCACTAGTAGCATTTGATTTACAGGCCCTGGGCACACATAGTGCACTTTACTAGGGGCTTACTAGTAAATCAAATATGCAAATCATAGCTAAACCAATCACCAATGCACTTTAGACAGAGATCACTTGCACTTTAGCAGTGGTCCACAGTAGTAAAGTGCATCAAAACCATCAAAAACCATCAAAAACAGTTCAGAAAAAATAGGGGGAAGGAGGCAAAATGTTATGGGATTACCCTGCAAAAAGGGCCATGTCCAACAGATACCATATTGTTTTTTTCAGCGATTCATGAGACTACCTGCAGGGAAGTATTATTAATATCTAACAAGGCAAGAGGGGCAACATCAGCTGGTTTTATCAAGAATTTTATGGGAATTTTATCCAAAGGAAAATCAGATTTACTTGCGATCATTAGAGAGGATGAAGTACACATATCCAAAAGTTTAAGCTAGGACCAGAATTCTAAAGAGGGAGTGGTAGGCTGCCTAATAAGTTAGATGGGGGCCAAGGTGGTGATAGAACCTCTGACTTTTGAGATTTTGTTTACAAAGAAATCAGGTAACTCCTAACAAGAAACTTGAGAAAAGCACAAAGAACCCAACTGGATTATCTGAGAGATCTTTTATGATGGTGACAACGTATTGGTAATCTGGAAAAAACATATGCACACATGTACACACAAATGCACTCACTCCACACGCTGTTTGCATATTTGTACCGAATAGACCAAACACATACTTACCATACTCATTATTGGAGCCAGGAGACAAAGGGCACACTTTACAACTAGTTACTAATTGGATGGACTGGGTAGTTTGGTTACCTTCAAACAACCATGTTCTAGTGGACAGTGCTTACCCCACCTTTTACCTCAGGTGAGCAGCTATGACGTGAGTGGGTCTCAATAGTTTTACTAACATATCTCAAATCTGCGGCCATTTCACCTTCTTGATTTCAGGCAAGGATGTAAAACCTGCATGTAGTTTCAGAATGTCTATATGTGCCAGAAATTTCCATTATTTCTAACATTTTGGGGTTATTAATAAAGCTGTGTTTTCTGGAGAAAAGTTATTGATGCAAATTTGGCCCCTGACCTTTTCAGCCTTGTTTATACAATGGCAGGATTCAAACGTATTCAGCATTGCACTTCCCTGAGGCAGATCGTGTCTGACTGGCCTGTAGTATGTCATTAACAAGCCTTTGCTTCGGCCCACTTCCACCAGCAGTGCTTCTGCAGTGCAACCCAGATTCCATGCTATTGCCATTATTCTTCAATACACACTTAAGGTCTCAATACAAGTTTGTTGGTCCCTGCACCATCGTGGTGGCTGTGGCAGTCCAACCGCCATCGACTTGGCAGCCTGACCATTGTATTATGAGCCATGTGGGCCTATGGAGCAAAACGCTGTGGTCCCGCTGGCACTGCCAGGCAGCACAGACTGCTGTGGTCACAAGACAGGATTAACTGGCCAGGGGAGCCTGTGTTTCCGCTGGACTCATTATGAGGTTGCACACCACCAATGTGACCATTGGGGTCCAACCACCACGTCTCAGCAGGCGGGAATGGGGAGTATAAAGGGAGCAACGAGCAACTCACATGCAGGCAGCATTACATGTCCGGAGCCACCATGGAGTCCATCACACATGTTCTGCTGCTGCTGCTGCTCGTGGACAGAGCCAAAAATCCACACCACCATGGACTCCACCGACTGTAAGTACACACACCTACCTGTGTCATTAACCCTAACAACAGATCATTGCCCCTTCAGCCACATGATTTGGGTCTCACGGTACGGGCATCAAGTACACTTGCCGTTGTGTACACAGTCGGAGTCATTCACAAAGAAGGACATATTCACAGCTATTACAAACCCCACTTTGGGCAGGTCACTCACACTGCACTGCACTGGAGCACTACACAAAAACACATCTGCACATCTTAGGGACAGGAACAGTGAAATGTATACAACATTGTGTCACATAACACCAACAACACAGCAACATAGCATCTACCAAAGCAACTGACACACTCACATTGCACACATACCATGGACTGTGGTCACATTCAAAACACATATGTATGGATGAGGCATGGAACACAAACACCACTCCCAGTAAACAGTCCATCAATGGACATACACATCACCCACATTGCAACCCAGTGAAAGGACAATGTGGTGCACAATAGTCAGAGAGACAAATATACAAAGCTCACTATGCAAACAATACCTGCACAATAGGGATGGGGGCATCGGGAGCACTCAGGGAAGGATGGTGCCCTGGGACACAATTCACTTTGCACATGCCCCTAAAACAACATTTGCACAGGAACTGATGCTACATGTATCCCAGAGACAAACAATACTAGCACCAAGTGATACGCTTATCTGCAGAATGTAGAAGTCAAGAAAGCACATGCAACAGAAGCAACATTGGACATACATCTAGATGAAGTACCTGCAAGGTACACACAGCAAAATGGACACATGCTCAGTTAACTGCAAAGGAAGCTAGCACATTTGAACACCCTCCTTGTCTGGACAAACAAAACTCAAGCTGCCTCACACAAGACAAATCCATATCAGGAGGACAAATCTAACACCATAAATGCTGACGTTGGACCACACAAAAATATATCTTTTCCATACCAAACAGAACACAATGGAATGATACCACAATTGTATTAACATACACATATCCATGTACGGGTGACACCAACACCGCCCACAAAGACAGATTTTGCAAACCACATTAAAAATGGATCAGCAAGCAGGCTGAATCACACACAACTGTAGGCAGAGAACGCAAATTAATCTGGAACAACATTAAGGTAGAAAAGGAATTGCAGGACAAATGTGTACCCAATAAAACAACTATTTAGATTTATTTTAACCAATATGATAATAAGTAAAGGCCATTTGTGACTCCATCATAAAGTCAATGCACAGTACTGTGCCCACACTTTACTCCTATTACTGCCAGGGACCATTCACAGGAAGGGCATCAAGTTGGCAGGTAGGCACCCCAGGGATCAACCTTGGGGAGAGTAGCGGTGGGCTTATTCCTGGGTGGGCAGGGGTATGGGTACTGGAGTGTGGCAGGTGTGATAGGGAGGACTTGGATGTGGAAGGGATGGGTTGGGATGTGGATCGAGCCTCCTGGGTTTGGGATGGGGTGGAGGGAACAGGGGAAAGGGCAAGGTCAAAAAGGAAATTCTCCTTCTGAACATGGGAACAGTCATCAGAAGGGGATGGGGATTTGGAGGTTGAGGGAGTTGTTGTCTGGTGTGTGGGTGTAGATGTTTTGGGTGTGTCCATGTGTGAGTAATGCTTCTGTTTGGGTAGTGTCTGTTGTGTGTGTGAGTGTGGGCATCTGCATCTCTAGGGGGCTGGGAGGTGGAGGTCCTAGGTGATGGAGTGGTGAATGGGTGTGTGTTTTTTGTGTTGGTGCCTGCAAGTATGATGGGTGTGGGGGATGTCTGTGTGTCTATTTGGGTAGTGTTTGCAGATATGGTGGGTGTGGTGATGTGTCACTGCCTGTTGTGGTGGTGCCTATGGGTATGCTTGATGTGGTGTGTGGGTTGGTGGGGGTGTCGGCTGAAGTGATGGCTGCTGTTGTGTGTGTGGGTGTATGTAGAGTGCCTGTGTGCTGGTGTGTTTTGTGGTGTTTGTGTTTATATATGCTGCTTGTGTGTGTTGAAGAGGGTGAAAACGGTTGAGTCTATGTGCTTGGGATAGGTAGGGGAATGGGGGATCTGGATTGGGAAGAAGGAGATAGAGGGGCGATAGAATGTAAAGGGTGACTGCCTGCCATCAGTGAGGAGGCCAGAGCCTGAAAAGATCTCTGGAGGCCAGACATGACACTATGAATGCCTTCCAGGAAAGCATTGTTCTGCTGGAGTTGGCCGGCCAACACCTTGATGGCATTCACCAAGGCTATCCAACCCACAGAGGGTCAAGAGTCTCCTCACTCAGGACAGCAAGGGTAACAGGGGCTGGGGTGGAAGTGCCTATGGCAAAGGAGATAACCACCCTCTTGGGTGAGTGGGCATGCCCAACTGAGTGGCGAGCAACAGGGAGGGTGGCGATAGACCTGGGGGTGGCTGAAAAAAATGGTACAGAAGTACGTCCCAATAGGTCTGCCACAACTAAGAAGTGGCCACTGAAGGTTGAATCTGATGATAAGGATGTAGATAAGATCTCTTCCATGGCACTCCCCTCACCGTCCTGGCCACTGGGTCCCTCTGTGTTGGTGGTGTCTTGACCAGATATACTGTGGCCCGATGTTTTCCCACTTAGCTGTGTCCTGTCGCCTTCACTTTACCTGGGCTGATGATGAAAATACAGAGATAAAAAGTTACACCACATGTTCCTGATCAAACTTGAACAACTGCTCTGAATAGCAAACATTACAATGATGTCAAGCAGGCCCAGCCACAAGCTCCACCTAAGTGGTCCCTACATGTACCATAACAAATACTTGTATGCCATCTGAACTGTCAACAGTTGCCCGCAGAAAATTAGGATCTCAGACAACTATATTTATATGGCTGAAGTTGTGTAATCACAGTAACCATTGAAAAAGTAGGAGATCTCATCACCTTCAATGTTTTGCCTCATATACCATACCTCAATTACCTGCTGTCATACAATAGTAGGCCATTGCCATCTTCATTACCACAGATTCCACATAAGGACATGCAGACATTTATTTATCACACACACAATAACACAACAATGGGAAATGATGCTCCCAGAACATGACCTGTTGCTGACAAAAGAAACGTAGCCTATAGAAGGTGACATGGAACTACTCATGTCACCCTGGAAACTTATAAACAATGCACACTTCACCAAGTAAAATTTGTACCAATGGAGTCATGAAGGTAGTACCAATGTTGCTCACACACTTTTGGCATGAAAAAGGACACTGTAGACCTCATGGGCAAATTGACAGGGAAATATGTCCCTAAAATTCACGACTAATGTCTGGCACCCTTACAATCACATACCCCCTTGTGGCTACTGTGCTCCCCTCAAACACCCATCAAGGTCTAGATACACCACTGCCAGGACGCATGACATTATGAGGTTATGGTCCAATATGTGACCTGCCCAGGTTGGGGGGGCAGCCCCAGCTGGACCTCCGCGATCTTCAGTGCTCAGCAACTCAGGTCCTTCCACCTCTTGTGACTGTTGGAGTTCTGCCGGCTGTGGATCCCCAGGGTCCACACCTTCCAGGCGATGGCTTTCCTTATCTTCTTCAATCAATCTATCAGGAATTTGTAAACTGCACTACTCACCTGTGAAGGTCTCAAGGCGCTGAGGGGGGAAGTGGGGAGGAGGGGGAGCAGGTGCTACTACTGCTCGAACACCCATGTCTTGAGAAGTTTCCTGAAAGTAAGGAGGTCTTTGGTCTGGTGCAGGAGAGTGGGAAGAGTGTTTCACGTTTTGGCGGCAAGGTACGACAATGATCTACCTCTGGTTGTAGTTCTGCAGATGCATCGGACGGTTGCGAGGGCGAGGTCAGCGGATTAGAGATGCCAGGTAAGGGTGTAGAAGGAGGGTCGTCTCTTGAGGCATTCTGGTCCGTTGCTGTGCAGTCCTTTGTGAGCGTGTGTGAGGAGTTTTAAGGTGATTCTTTTGTTGACTGGGAGCCAGTGCAGGTTTTTCAGGTGGTCTGTGATGTGGCAGTGGCGGGGATGTCCAGGATGAGGCATTCTGGATGCGTTGCAGCCTCTTCTGGAGTTTGGCCATGGTTCCTGCGTAGAGGGCATTGCTGTAGTCCAGCTTGCTGCTTATGAGGGTTTGGGTGACTGTTCTTCTGGTTTCGGTGGGTATCCACTTGTAGATCTTTCAGAGTATGCGGAGGGTGTTAAAACAGGAAGAGGAGATGGCGTTGACTTGCTGGATCATGGATAGTCCTAGTGTGCCTGGTCCTTAGTAAGTAAACTTACAAGGAGACGCGTATAGGCCGATGAACCTTTTGATTCGCATGGAGTATCCTAGTCATGTAGTGATCAATGCTCATTAAAAATCAATACACCAATCAAAAATGTCATTATCCATTAGACAATAATATCAGCATTTCATGAATAACCACAACTCAATATGCGGTTTAACTGTTTTATTTCCCAATTAGTTACAATTCTAATCCATACGGTTAATTCACTTTATTCAATCAACTCAGAATTTAGTTCATTAGTGACCACTATTAGCACAACCTAATCAGAACTTGAGAAAACATATGCTCTAATGCATCCGCATAAGCCAACAAAGATGAATATATCAACATTAATAGCAGAGTTCAGCAATCAGTTCATCAAACATTTGTCACCGTCAACTTCACCCAAAGGAACCTTACCTAACCCAGATTAGCATTAGCATGTGGGACTTCATGTGAAAACAATTTGGAACATGATTTTGGAAAAAACATCTAGCTTGGAGAAAAACTATTTAGACAACACAGTTGGTACCTAGAAAGAAAAGGCATAAAAGTTAATCAGTCACATTGTCATAGCTACCTATCCAAGGAATGGATCAGCAGCAAAGTCAGTCTTCAGGTCATATCAATGGATCAGCAACGTATTAGGCTCTCAAGAGTATGAGCCCAATGACAGAATGTCAGACCTCTTCGAACGTCCACGCCTAATCTCGATCATCTATCTTCCTCATCAGTTCTGAAGTTTTTCTCGCTTTGTCACAACATTTTATTAAAATTACCCAGTACATCCCCCTAATTCCTAATTGGTCAGTCAATCACCAGTTATTACCCTAACCAGTAATGCTTATTTTACAAATCTATAAGTTCTAAGATTACACAGTTCTCAGTTCGCTGATTGGTTCACTGTATGATGTCCTCATCATCCAGCTCATCAGGTATCGAAAATGTTGCATCTTCTTCTCCAGTCAGTGTTTCTATTGTTCGAGTCCTGGGAAAGTAGATCCAGTCTACTCTACACAGTCTATGTATCAATTTGATTCCATCATCTCCTGTTCGTCAGTACATTGCAGAAAATTGTAACTAAGCAAACTTTATTAACATAAGCAGTTCAGGGACAGTTCAACACATTTGCTTCTCTATAGTACATGATCGAAATTGGAGCAAAAATACTGTATATATTCTTGATTATAGAACCTTATTAGTAGCAAACTACAGCTTATTCTGTAAATTAAAGGTAAGCTGTGGTACGTAACTCCTTCTCCTTATGAAGGAATTTGTGTACACACAAGACAATCCCTTGCATCCATCGTTTCGACGTACTTACTCAATAAGCCATAGAAAACATTAGAAGAAAGCTCTCCTTGAGCATTAGTATAGTCATGAAAATACTTCTCATCTAACTTAAACTTCTCTAAAGCCATTAGTGTAGTAGTCTCAGGAGCAGAAGTATGAGTGGCTCCTTTCACATCAAGAACAGACATTCCCACAATCACCACTATAAACAAGACTCCACACATAATTGCCAATCCAACACTCATATATCTACAGTGCCTAGCATTTCTACCTTGATTATTTAACTCAGCCATGATCTGTAAAGAATCAGAAAGCAGAAGTAACTCTTACATAAAGTGCAGTAAAAAATCAAAAAATCAAAAAAGAAAACAAATTCTTCTCTCGCAGTTCAGTCTTTCACTCAGGAACCCCTTTCCCTTTGTCAAAAATCGATTAGCAGTTTGTCACATCCGATTATCAATGTCACATCAGGTTGTCAATCTCTCTTTCGGTTTATTTTTTTCCAACAGTCTCTTTAAGGTTTCTCCAGATTAGCTCAACAATTCATCCTCTTGATCACCTTCAGGCTACATCAAAGTACTGACTCGGAACCTCTCTATCAAAATAAAAATACATAAACTCATGTTGCCATTCATTTGTAGTTGCATACACCCATTCAGGACCTGCGTAACTCCGACTTGCTATTCTCTTTCTTTTCAACTTTCGATCACCACTTATTTCTCCTTCACTCAATTCTTCTTTTCTTGTAGTATCTACTTCTTCCTCTATTGTTTCGTTTATGACCTGTTCCTTTTTCTTCCCTATCTGTGACTCAGGCCAATTACCTCCTTGTCTTGATCCTTCTGTCGATATTCTTCTCAGTATTGGACTCTTCTCCTTTTCTTTCTCTATGGTGTTTTCTCTTGATGGACCTGCAATGGACTCAGGAGGAGTCGGATCACTTTGACTTTGATCCGTCTTAACTCTTTCCCCCTCTTGGTCTGGCACTTGCTCTGTCTGCTTTTCAGCCCCGTCTGCTTCTGGGAGAACCTCTGCTGAGATAGGCTCTCCTGTGGTTTAATTTCAGGCTCTCTTGGTTCCTTTTCTGGTTCAGGTGCGGCAACCTGTTTCGCTGTTGTTTGTGCTCTCAACAAGGCTTCTTTATGCTCCTGCGGACATACCACTCTCTTTATATGGCTCGCGTGTATCTAATTCGGGAGTCCTGCACACTTCACATCTGTCGTAGTTGTCAGGACCACCTGATATGGTCCTCCCCCGAGTGGCTCTTAGCACGTCTTGCGAACATGTTTTAGGACAACGACCCAGTCTCCGGCTCTCAGATTGTGCCCTGGATCGTGGATGGCTGGCAGGGTGGTGGCTGAGAGAAAGAGCGAACCACATCAGCCAGACCCTTGCTGTAGTCCAACATCATATCATCTGTAATGTTTACAAGTACATTGTGTAGGAACTGCTGGTAATCTCATTGCCCTGCCCATAAGGATCTCATGGGGCGACAGCCCTGTCTTCCTGTCGGGTGTGTTTCTCATCAACATCAACACCAAAGGCAATGCATCTGGCCATTTCAAATTTGTAGCTGCACACATCTTTGCAATTCTTGATTTTAAGGTACCATTCATTTGTTCCACTAGTCCTGATGCTTCAGGGCGGTAACTACAATGCAACTTTTGCTCAATGTTTAGTGCTGCACATAAGAGTTTAATCACCTCGTTGTTGAAGTGAGTTCCCCTATCTGATTCTAAAGAGATCAGAAACCCGAAACGTGGTATCAACTCCCTAAGTAACAACTTTGCTACTGTGAGACTGTCATTCCTTCTTGTTGGGTATGCTTCAATCCAATGACTAAAAACGCACACAATCACCAACACGTACTTCAAACCTCCACATGCAGGCATCTCAATGAAATCCAATTGCATTCTGCTGAATGGACCTCCTGCTCTTCCAGTGTGGCTCAAATTCACCACTGTCCCTTTTCACACATTTAGCTGCTGACAAATTATACAGCGATAACATACTGCCTCTGTCGCCTGCCTAAACTTGGGGTTAAACCAGTCGATCTTGAACAAACGAACCATGGCATCCCTCCCAATGTATGCCTGACCATGATGATAATGGGCCATTCGTGACAATAAGCTATTGGGCA
This sequence comes from Pleurodeles waltl, assembly GCF_031143425.1. Classification (NCBI taxonomy): domain Eukaryota; kingdom Metazoa; phylum Chordata; class Amphibia; order Caudata; family Salamandridae; genus Pleurodeles; species Pleurodeles waltl. The sequence goes on along the minus strand of NC_090448.1, from coordinate 929,711,021 downwards.
GGACCATCTGACCCTCCTCAGAAACCCAAATTTCATCAGGACGTTGGACACATTTTAATTTGGACCAGAGTCATTTCTCTTCCTTGTCAACATTACTTTGCAATGTTTTCAACTCTTCCAAGGTATAGATTATTTTCAGTGCAAAACTTGTACATGGGTTATCTTCTTCTGACATCAATTCCCACTTGTCTTTGAACGATATACAGTTCAATGCGCAAAACCTTGTGACTTGATCTGCATATCCATTTCCCAGTGAGATGTAGTCCTCTGTCTTTTGATGTGCACTGCATTTTACCACGCCAATTTCTTCAGGCAACTGTATTGCATGCAGCAATTCTTTTATTCTGTCGCCATTTCTTACTGGTGAACCAGTAGAGGTCAGAAATTCTCTTTGCGCCCACAATTGATCAAAATCATGAACAATTCCAAATTCATATTGGCTGTCAGTATAGATTGTGACTCTCAGTCTTGCAGAAACATGGCATGCTCTAGTAAGAGCTACCAATTCTGCTACTTGTGCAGAACATACACCTCAAAGCCAAGAAGCTTCTAATGTACCTGTGATTGTGCACACAGCATATTCTGCTCTCAATGTCCCTGTACCATCTCTGACACCTGAGCCATCAACAAAGACAATTTGGTCATTTTCTTCCAATCGTGTATCTCTGATGTCTGGTCTTGGTTTTGTGCACAATTCAGTTACCTCAAGACAATCATTCTCAATGTCTTCCTCCTTTTCAATTTCAACTGTATCACTTGGAAGTAATGTTGCTGGGGTCAGCACTGTACATCTTTTCAATGTTACATTTGGAGCGCCTAGTATGCTCATCTCATACCTTGTCAGCCTGGCACCAGTCAAATACTGTGTTTTCGTCCTTGTCAGTAAGATCTCAACAGAGTGAGGAACCATTACCGTCAGAGGGTATCTCATCACTACTCCCTCACATTGAGAAACGCTTTGACCAACTGCGGCAACTGCATGCAGACAACCTGGCAAGGCTGCTGCAACTGGGTCCAAGGTAGCTGAAAAATAGGCTACTGGGCGATAAGCACCTCCATGGACCTGTGTCAAAACAGACAAAGTACAAGCATCACGTTCATGGCAAAACTATGTGAATGGCTTAGTGTCATCAGGCATTCCCAACGCTGGAGCGCTGCACAAACTCTCTCTCAACTCAGTAAACACTTTCATCTGATCATGGTCTAGTGTAATGGGATCTATAACCTCCTTATGTGTCAGCTGCTGCAATGGTTTGGCAATCTCTGCAAAATCTGGAATCCACTGACGACAATAACCTACCATTTCCAGAAACATTCTGACATCTCTCTGTGAAGTTGGAGGACTTCTCTGCAGTATCATTGTAATCCTTTCTCTGGAAATTCTCCTTGACCCTTTTTCAATTTGGTGTCCCAGGTATTTCACTGATTTCTGACAGTACTGCAATTTCAAAGGTGATACCTTATGTCCAAATTTTCCCAAATGATTCAAAAGGGCAATCGAGTCATACTTACACTCGTCCCTTGTCTTGGACGCAATCAGAAAATCATCAATGTATTGCACTAGAGTCGATTGGTACGGTAGTTCCAATGACTCCAAGTTCTTTTTGGATCTAATTGAACAGAGACGGTGACTCCGTATACCCTTGAGGAAGCCTGCACCAGCTGTAGACTCCGTCTAGGAATTTGAAACTAAAAAGAAACTGACTATCTTCATGAAGAGGCACAGAAAAGAAAGCTAGTGACAAGTCAACCACTTTGAACCACTCTGCATCGCATGGAATTTGAAACAATATAACTGCTGGGTTCGGCACTACAGGACAACACTTGACCACCATGTCATGCACTTTCCGCAAGTCTTGCACAATGCGCACTTTCCCACATGGCTTCCTTAAGCCCATTATCGGTGAATTACATTCACTGCTCAACACTTCTTTCAAAACCCCTTGTTTCAGAAAATATCAAATTATTTGTGCCACCTTCATCAGAACATCTTGTGCCATGTTATACTGTGGAAGCTGCGGAAACACTACATTCGGTTTCAATGTGATCTTAATCGGCTCCACTCCCTTGATCAAACCCATTTCTTTACCTGTCAGGTCCCACACGTTTTCCTGTACTGTTCCTTGCAAGTCTGCATGCAATTCTTTCACAATAAACATCAGGAAAAACTCAATCAATGGGTACTCTTCATTAATAATTTCATTCTCAGTTTCAGAAGTTTGTTCTTCCTCATCATCATTATCTGTCTGAACCGCTATTCCAGCAGCTGAACAATTGATCGAACATCTAGTCTTGCACAATAATTCCCTTCCCAGTAGGGATACTGGACTCGAGTCACAAATTACAAACTTATGTAGTCCCTGGAAGGCACCAATCTCAACCTGTACTGGATCTGTGATCAGATTTATCTCAACTGTCTGTTCGCTACTTCCACAACCTGAACCATTCTGCCTGAAAGAGGTAAGTTCGGAACTTCTGCACTTCTCACTGTAGCGCGTGTAGCTCCTATGTCCACTAAGAATGAGACCCTGTGACATATAACCTTTCCTTTCACAAAGGGTCCTCGTTGATCTACTTCTAACGAAGCTGCAAGCATACATGGCTCTTCATCCAAACTAATACTCATCCTTTCATTGCTTATTTCATTCTCACTATGTAATGGGAATTGGTGCACTGTGTCACTACTTCTGTCTTGTCTCTGACCTGTGACCTGCTGAATAAGCATTATCCGTTGCTGTTCCATCGGGTCTTGAGGTATCTGCGTTTGCTGTCTAGGTACCATAGGAACCTGCTGCTGCATTGGTTGCAACTGTGTCACTTGTGCACGAGTTATTTGCACCTGCTGCATCGGTTGAAAATTCTGCACTTGATTCTGAAGATTCGGATTAAGTCCTCTCACTATAGGGACTTTCAGAGTTTGAAATGTATTGACATCACCACTTTGCTGAACAACACCATCCTGCACAATCAACAGACACTCCCGCTTCCAGTGTCCCACTTTTCCCCACAGATGACACGTAACATTTTATTCATCCCTTGCACATCATTCTGAACCACTACAGTACTCAAATCCGGACCACGATTCATATTGACTCCACGACCCCTACCTCTCATCTGAGGTTGGAACATAACAGTTCCTTGCTGCTGCAGCATCTGTTGCACTAAAGCTCCCTGCACTCCAGTTGGAGCTGCCTTCATTTGCATCACCATCGCCTTCTCCTTCAACTTTTTCGGCTTTAATTCAGTCTCATCACTACAGTATTTCACATACTGCAACACCTCATCAATCAGCTTCCCTTGCCAACAAATCAAATGACTCTTAATCATCTGACCTACTTCAGGTCTCAATTCTTCCACGAACCTGAACACAAGTACATGTCCTTCGGCTCAATTGCTTCTTTACCACTGTATTCCTTGAATGCTTTCAGCAATCTCTCATAGTAGGTATGCATCGATTTCTTTAATTCCTGCACTGTCCTGTCAATTCTCTGCCAATCAATATTTTTAGGCAAAATTCTCGTCTTCAGGAACTCAATCAGCTTATATTAATGTTTCATCACTTCAGGTAATGGTGCACCTGTAACTCTATCTCTTTCTGGTCCACTCATTGGCTAATCCACTGCTCTCTTGCACTCAACCCACAAATCAGCTGGAACCACTATCTCCAACAGAGTATTCAAGTCTTCCCACACACATTTTGAAAGCTTCACAAATCTATCTGTCTGCTGGTACCACTCAACTGTTTTCTCTCTCAGTTTTGGATAATCATTTGTGAATGACAAAATATCACTCCTGAGCCATGGAACATGAACGAATTGCCCTCCTGGAATTTCCCTCATTGGTAAAATCTTTACTTGATCTTTTTCTTTCTGAGCACCTTCAGATCCTTCCTGTGAATCCCATTTCTGTTTATTCTTCTTCTTTGTCCATCTACATTCCCTCTTTTCTAATGCTCCCCAAATCTGAGCACTCTGAAATAACTCTCTGAGATGCGCTTTCATCCCTGCTGATCTCATGTGTTCAAAATCTTTTGCCTCAAAATTTAAACTGTAACTCCTTTTCAAGTGCTTTGTTTTCTCAATTTCTATGTCATGTTTATCTGCCAAATCTGCCAATTTCTGGTGTATCTTGCCCACTTCTTTCGTAATTCTTGGACACAGATATCTCAGCTCTTCTTCCGTATAGGAATCTAACCTATTCACTCCCATCAATCCCTCGACTAGTTCAGTTATCTCTGTAGCCAGTCTTACACAATTAATCTGCTCTTCACCCTTGGATCAATTTCGAGGAGTATTCAGACTATCTAACCACTCCTTCAATTGCTGTGCTGTTGATCCCTGTAACAAGATGTTGCTTGCATTCAACATTGGCACCTGCTGTACCACTGCACCTGGAGTCTGCAGTGTCAAAAGCTTCAAGCTCTGACTTACACTCAGGCCATTTACCGCATCTGGAAGCGCAACAAATAGACTAAGGTCCATTAACGGTCTACATCTATCAAAGGTCTGTCCCATAGATGATATTACCTGCACTTGATCTCTCATCCCTATCCTCACAAGGCTTTGTGACATTTCACCCTGTTCTCCTGCAATAGGCTTCTTTTGTGCAAACAATGGTACCGCTGGACCAACAGTAATTGGCAGCGATATTGCATCTGGTGCCGCTCTGATACCGCATTTTGTGGAAGGGCTACTCTCATCCTCTGATTCATCACTGGTGTCACATCTGACTGTGTCCCTATCAATGGTGTGAACTTCGGCAAACCCTGTGGCTGTGCCTGAGGCAACAACATTGGAGTCGGCTCAATCTGAACTAACATTGGCCTCAGAACCACTTGCTCCATAGGAACCACTAAGTTCGAAGTTGTCTCAAGAATTGGCATTTCTGGATAAATTCTTTGTACCGGTGGTGGGTGCATCTGCGCTTGGACCACCGAAGTAGTCACTGCATTAGGAGTACTCTGCACTACCCCTTGTACCTGTCCATTATCTGCTTGCACTGGTCCCACTGTCCCCAACACTTGGGCAGTTGGAGCAGAGCTAGTACTTGGACCCCCCTCCTGCACCGCATATGGTGGAGGTCGGTCCCTCAACACCTGTGTAATAAGATCCTCAACATCTGAATCTTCTTCTTCCACATAAGTCTTTTTCTTCTTTTTTCCCCCTGATGAACTCTTATCACTCTTGCTAGTATCATCTTTCTCTTCTGACTCATCTTCATCTGTGAAAGCAGGAAACAACTTAACACCCTGCACTGTCACCATTCTCCACTTCTTCTGTTCCCAATCCCATCTCGCCTCTGCTAAGGACTTCTCTACCTTCCTTTTTCTCGTCTGGAATTTCATCTCTTGCTGCTGTCTTGCTATGAGCTCCCAAACTGCTAATGCCTCAAACTGTGATGGTCTCGAAAATGGCTTCGTCTCATACAGTGTCATTCGCAACTGATCCAAAGTTCTCAAATTAAATGTTCCATGCTCTGGAAACACTAAAGCTCCCTGTTTCTCTGTCAATTTGCACCACTGCTTTAACCAAAGACATGGGCCTACACCTTGCTCCTCCAGCATAATAAATGCCGGAGAATTTCCTGGTGGGGCTGGCTCCCCCACTGTCGCCTTAATGTAAGTATCACCCTTCATGGCACTCCTAAATGCTTTGAAAAACTTTATCTTCTCTGTTGTATTTATTTCTATTCAATACGGAAATGACTTTTACTCCCAAGATTCCTTTTACCCGTTTACTCAACCAATTGCCTCTTACGGACGACTGCCAATCTGCTCGCCACTCTTCTCACTAACCAACCTATCCCAGCGTGACTCACTCTGATGTCACACTCACACACTGTAGCTGACAAAGTCTTGCGGCTTGTTCTCCTAATCTTCAAATCACACGAAACAAATGCAAAATTATTGCGAGCACTAACCAAAACACAATAACCAAAACAAATCAGCTGGTTTACTACAGGAAGGTACACAATCGCTTCAGAGACCTTATGGATTTTCACTGATGGCCCTTTCGCTCATGCAGCTATTCCTCTTTCTCAGTCTCCCACATTCGCAAGCAAAATTTGACCCACAAATTTTACTCTCAACTGATCAATGGGTCTGTCCTGGTGCACATAGGACTTGCCAAATCTCAATCGAAAATTTCTCTTACTCACTTAACTTACACACCGACTTGTTGACCACGCCCGATCAACCTACTAAACCGGACAGTTTACAACATATAATCAAGTGTCTCCTACACTTGTCAATATACTCCGGAGTCTTAGGCCACGCAGGGTCTGTACATCACCAATAACCACGTGGACAATTTTTGAGCACAAAGCGCCACACACATATGAAGTTTGACAACTTCCCTACTTTCATACTGCAGAGTACGCACACTCCTACTAACCCTCAACTACAGTACGCAAACTCCCTACTTCCCTCACATGTTTCACAATTTACCTGCAATCTGCATGAGCCTTTGCAAGCGCAATCTAACACTTTCACACTATCACTAGAATTCCGAGAACATACCCAACTTTACTAGTGGGATCCAGGATCTGGTAAAGTCATTTCTGGGCTTAAGAGGACATCATGCTTGCTACAATTGTCATTACAAAAAATAAAATCCAAATCACAATAACAACTTAACCCTAACTCAAACCACCACCATAACCATTAATCGCCACATAACTAGTTTTCCAAGGAAACTAACCATCAAGCTGCTCCCAAAAACTGCTAGCGCATATGGTCCTTAGTAATTAAACTTACAAGGGGGCCGATGAACCTTTTGACGCGCATGAAGTATCCTAGTCATGTAGTGATCAATGCTCATTAAAAATCATTACACCAATCAAATATGTCATTATTTATTAGACAATTATATCAACAGTTCATGAATAGCCATAACTCAATATACGGTTTAACAGTTTTATTTCCTTATTAGTTATGATTCTAATCCATACGGTTAATTCAAACTGTATTCAATCAACTCAAAATTTAGTTAATTAGTGACCACTATTAACATAACCTAATCCGAACTTGAGAAAACATATGCTCTAATGCATCCGCATAAGCCAACAAAGATTAATATATCCACATTAATAGCAGAGTTCAGCAATCAGTTTGTCAAACATTTGTCACTGTCAAAGGAACCTTACCTAACCCAGGTTAGCATTAGCATGTGATACTTCATGTGAAAACTATTTGGAACATGAATTTGGAAAAAACATCTAGCTAGGAGAAAAACTATTTAGACAGCGCAGTTGGTACCTAGAAAGAAAAGGCATAAAAGTTAATCAGTTACATTGGCAAAGCTACCTAGCCACGGAATGGATCAGCAACAAAGTCAGTCTTCATCTTCAGGTCATCAATCGATCAGCAACGCATCAGGCTCTCAAGAGCATGAGCCCAATGTCAGAATCTCAAATCTCTTTGAACGTCCACGCCTAACCTCGATCATCTAACATCTGCATCAGTTCTGAAGTTTTTCCCTTTGTCACAACATTTTATTAAAATTACCCAGTCCATCCCCCTAATTCCTAATTGGTCAGTCAATCACCAGTTATTACCCTAACCAATAATGCTTATTTTACGAATCTATAAGTTCTAAGATTAGGCAGTTCTCAGTTTGCTGATTGGTTCACTGTACGATGTCCTCATCACCCGGCTCATCTGGTATCAAAAATGTTGCATCTTCTTCTCTAGTCAGTGTCTCTATTGTTTGAGTCTTCTGAAAGTACATCGAGTCTACTCTACACAGTCTATGTATTAATTTGATTCCATCATCTCCTGTTCGTCTGTACATTGCAGAAAGTTCTAGCTAAGCAGACTTTATTAACATAAGCAGTTCAGGGACAGTTCAACACATTTGCTTCTGTACAGTATATGATTTTGGTAGGTCTTGGTATGTCTTGGCGGAGTCCTTGCTGAGGGAGATAATCAGATGGGTGTCATAGGTGTATGAGATGATGTTGAGGTTGTGGGATCAGGCGATGTTAGCGAGTGGGGCCATGTAGAGGTTGAAGAGGGTTGGGCTGAGGGACGAACCCTGGGGTATGCCACAGATGATTTAGGTGGCCTCCCAGTGGAATGGGGGGAGGCGGACTCTCTGGGTTCTGCCGGTGAGAAAGGAGGTGACCCAGTCCACGGCTCTGTCACAGATTCCAGCATTGTTGGGGCGTGAGCGTAGGGTGTGGTGGCAGACAGTGTTGAACGTCACCGAGAGGTCCAGGAGAATGAGGACCGCGGTTTTGCCGCTGTCCAGTATGGTTTTGATGTCGTCGGTGGCGGCGATGAGAGCGGAGAGTTGGTGCTGTGGTTGCTGCGGAATCCGGATTGGGAAAGGTCCAAGATGCGGTTCTTCTCGAGGAACCGGGTTAGTTGTCTGTTGACAGCCTTCTCAATTACTTTTGCCCGGAAGGGGAGCTGGGAGATAGGCCAGAAGTTCTTGAGGTCCTTTGGGTCTGCCTTGGGTTTGAGGAGGGCGTTGATCTCGGCGTGTTTCCTGCTCTCCGGAAAGGTGGTGGACTCAAAGGAGCTGTTGTCGGTCTTCCGTAGTTGGGGTGAGATGATGGAGTTTGCTTTGTTGAGGATGTGGTGAGGGCATAGGTCAGATGGAAAGCCAGAGTGGATGGTGTTCATGATTTTGATGGTGTTGTTGCCATTGACGGGGTTCCAGGAGAGCAGGAGGTTGGTCGAAGGTGAATCTGTGGTGTTGCTGGTTGCCAGGGGGGTCTGGGTGCTGCAGCTGTCGTGGATCGCTGCAATCTTGCGGTGGAAGAAGGAGGCTAGGGAGTCACAGAGGTCTTGGGATGGCAGGATGTTGTTGACGTTGGAGCTGGGGTTGGAGAGTTCCTTCACGACGTTGAAGAGCTCCTTGTGGCTGTGTGCGTTGTTGATTCGGTCTTTGAAGACGGTTCTCTTGGCGGCTCGGATGAATTGGTGGTGTCTGAGGATGGCATTTTTGAAGGCTGTGAGGTTGTCCAGAGACTGATCTTGGTGCCACTTTCTTTTGAGTCTTCGGCAGCTTTGCTTAGATTCGTGGAGGTCGACGGTAAAACCGAAGGCCTTTCTGTTGCTGCGTCTTTTGGAGAGATTCTTGATTGGGGCAAGAGTATTGGCACAGGTGTCGACCCATTGCCTGAAGTTGTGGGCAGCTGCATCAGTGTTGGTGGTGTCGATGGGTGGGTTGTGGGAGAGGGTCGCGATAAGTCGGTCTTCTGTGTCCTTTTTTCCAACTGCAGTGGGGGATCCGTCGTGGGTGATGGTGTGTTGTGGGTTTCTTGAAGGAGAAGTGGATGCAGCAGTGGCCTGTCCAGTGGTGTGGCTAAAAGAAACGTGATTGCTGACGGAGAAAATAGGTTCGAGTTTCTGTCCTGCAGAGTGGGTTGGTGTTGTGACGAGCTGTTTGAGGCCGAGGTTGGAGAGGTTGTCGAGCAGGGTGCTGGTGTTGTTGTCGTTGGTGTTCTCGAGGTGGGAGTTTAACTCTCCGAGGAGTCTTCTGATGGGCCTTGACCTGCACGGATGTAAGAGGTAAATCGAGAGATTACAATCACCAGTTTTCACACAAATGGTTGAGTCACACATGTCAGAAATACCAAGCTAGAAATTGGAAATTTGTTAGCACACCACAAGTGTAAAGCACACAAGTCAGTAAGTACAGGGACATGACTACAGACATTTAGATCCATCTGCAGGCTAACCCACTACCCTGCTCAGGGCCTACACTAACTAAGCAAGCTTACTGACATCAGGCAGCTCATGCTCCAGCAACATGTACTGTGATGTGAGCCACAATGAAACACTACACACATATATGGATTCCAAAGGGTTAACTCCTTAGGCCTGACTGGACCAACACATTCACATTCTGTGAGATTGACACCCTTTATACAGTCCCTACAGTCCACTTCCATATTACAGACTTCACCATTATACTTGACTGGCAAAGAAGGGGCTGGCATGGTGGGTACAGAAAGTGCCTTCCTTCTGAATGTGGCCCACCAAATGCAGACTCATGCCACGTCAGAGGGTCGATTCTGTGGCATATACCTGTACCACAGAACACTTCTTTGGACATATGTGTCTATCCTGCAGAGATAGCATCCAACATACAAAGGTATAAATTGTACAATTACTGCTATGTGACCAAGGCACTGACTCCCATATCATGGTCTCCCAGGAATCAACGCACTGTCTGTACTGTGGGACTGTCATTAGTGCAATACGCCTGTCCAGGACAAATATTATTTCTGTAAGGGTGACAACAGAGATGTGGGAGTAAGGGACCTGACATGAGTGAAAGTGCATATATGGATTACTTCTGGGATATATCTAAGTACCCATTCCTAATGTAGTCACTGCATTTGGCGTAAGGTTTGCCACTAGTGCATCATATTGCCCACAAGACAGGATCTGCTGGTGTACAGGGAGTGGGCACAGTGCCATAGTTGCATTGCCACAGTGACTCTTCCACAGTCTGGACTAGGTCCTGTACTGGGAGATACATGTGACAGGCCCTGGTCTCTGTAGGCTGAACATACAGAAACTACATGACACTCACTTTTACATCGATTCCATACATGAATGAACATAATGTGGCCATCAGCAATTTGGCATGTGGTTTGTGAGGCAACCTGAAGGGCACAGTCAGTCATGATACGCGTCCTAGACAACAGTTTGGCAAGCCCAGGTGTGGTTTGGAAGATCTGTGGTACAATATACATTTGCTTACAAGTTCCTCAAATGATTTATACAAGATGCATAAATGGCTCATGCTGTCATGCATATAGATGTTGTCCAATATTTTCAGCAATCATGAAGAAGGAGATGTCATTGGATGGCAGAAAAGTCTCCTTACCTAGTTATATGGATCCAACACAAGGCGGATCTAGGACCTCAAAAACCTCACACAAAAGGTTCATCGGCCCCCTTGTAAGTTTAATTACTAAGCACAATGTGACTAGACTCAACATATAGTACTGGCCACCAATACCTGCACAATTTACATCCAATTGATGCCACACAATCTGCAACAACAGGCATACAAGAAGTCTTACTGGCTCAAAGGAGCACATTGTAGCCTGTGATGCAGAAAGGATGGTGCCGAACAGATTCAATTGTGCCTATGAGAATCTTACCTGCTCCTCTGGTGAGCCATAGAGCTGTTCATACAGAGGTAAGACTTCATCAACAAGCCCCTTCAGATCATCTGGAAAAAATACAGGGCCTCCATCACCTGATGGATGTAGCATGCTTGCTCCCAGAGGCTGCACACAGCAGCTCAGGTAGTGGAGGTGTTTTTGGCAGCAGTGTCAGGAGTCAAGTGAGTGAATATGAACAACATGGCGGTCACATCCACCGGCAGACACAGCAATTGTGCCACAACCCTCACAAGCAATAACGTTAGCCTATGGCTGTGTCTGCCACAGGTGGAACCACCTACTGTTCTGACGACTTCTGCCAGGGGTCGTGGGTGGTTCCTACTGTCCAGTGGAGTAGGTCAGCATCCGCCATTTTGGTGCCATGAAATACTGTATTTGACTTTGTAAACTGCGTCACAACTACAATATATATGTTATGGCATTGGAAACAACCTTTTTCTCTCTAGTCATGTAGGTCCTTCGCACAACCGCCTGTGTAGTGTGTTTCAGGGTACAGATGGCATTTGATGGCAGTGAACGGTCCACCACTGATGTCGATCATTTTGGCAGACGAATATGCAGTCACATTTCAAGGGCCAATTGTGTGGCACATCTTTGAGGTTTTTACGAATCCATGTTGTGGACACATGGGTTGACAACCATGGGGTCACATGTGACCCTTGTGTAGTTGCCAGTGGTGATTTTTACTGGGTGCCAGATTTATCCAGTAAGAAATGCTTTGCCACATGATAATACTGGCATTCATAACCTATGTTGCTGTGGACACACTGACTAATCTTACAAATCATGGTGTCATTACAACCCTGGTGGACGGTGTTAAAGCGGCGGTAAGACCTCCAACAGGCCGGCGGTAAAAAAATTGCAATTGCGACCGTGGTGGAAACCGCCAACAAAGACAGCCACTTTAACACTCCGACCGCCACAGCGGTACAAACAAACAGCATAGGGGTCACCGCCAACAGACAGGCGGAGGACAAAGTACCACCCACAGTATCACAACCTACCAATCCACCTACTTTTCCGGGGCGGAGTCACAGCGGACAAAAACACAGCGGAAACAGGACTTCGAAGGGAAAACGCTCACCTCTACACACCCCACGAGGAATCCGGACGCCATGGAACCAGAGCTGCAGATCCTGCCAGCCCTTATCTTCTTGCTCCTCCACCAGGAGCACGAACGCCGGCGGCGAAGACAACGGTGAGAACTGCAACTACGACACAGGGGAGGGGGGGAGGGAAAAAACAGGGACACACACACGCAACACGCCCTCACCCACGACAACACACACACTAATACAGCATGATATACACAAGATCCCTGACCATGACGGAGAGAACACTGAAGGGGCATCATAGAGCAAGAAAACAGGCACCTCAGGGCGAGGGAAAGGGGGGCACCTCAGCCGGTTGAGTGCATGATGCCAAATCCACGAGAGGGCCACATGCCCACTGTTCCATCCTGGGGAGTGAAAAGCCACAGTCTCTCAAGTCTCTACAGTGGGTGGGTTGCCCACTGTTCCATCCTGGGGAGTGCGAAGCCACAGTCTCACAAGTGGATGACAGTCTCCACTGGTTCTGGAGGCGGCATGGTGCCCAGAGTGCTTCATCCTGCTAAGGACCGAGGTAGTGGATGTGAATCTCCACTGGTTCTGGAGGGGGCATGGTGCCCAGAGTGCTTCATCCTGCTAAGGACTGAGGTAGTGGATGTGAATCTCCACTGGTTCTGGAGGGGGCATGGTGCCCAGAGTGCTTCATCCTGCTCGTGACGGACTCAGTAGCGTCAGTGCCCTTGGCGCTCATGGGCCAGCGGTGCTTGTAGCGGCGGTGCCCTGTTCAACGGTGCTTGTGGCGGCGGTGCGCTGTTCAGCGGTGCTTGTGGTGGCGTTGTTCTGTTCAGCGGTGCTTGTGGTGGCGGTGCCCTGTTCAGCGGTGCTTGTGGCAGCAGTGTCGTTTGCAGTGACTCAGTTGCTGGCGGTACTTCATGGCCCAGCGGGGCTGGTGCTGGCGGTCCTCTCTGGCCAGCGGGGCTGGCGGTCCTTCATGGCCCCGCTGGGCTGGTGCTGGCGGTCCTTCATGGCCCAGCGGTGCTGGTGCTGGCGGTCCTGTCTGGCCCAGCAGGGCTGGTGCTGGTGGTCCTGACTGGCCCAGCAGGGGAGGTGCTAGCGGTGGCCTCTTGGGCAGCAGGGCAGGTGCTGGCAGTGGCCTCTTGGGCAGCAGGGCAGGTGCTGGGGGTGGCCTCCTGGGCAGTAGGGCAGGTGCTGGTGGTGGCTTCTTGGGCAGCAGGGCAGGTGCTGGTGGTGGGCTCTTGGGAAGCAGGGCAGGTGCTGACGGTGGGCTCTTGGGCAGCAGGTCAGGTGCTGGTAGTGGGCTCCTGGACAGCGGGGATGATGGTGGTGGGCTCCTGGGCAGCGGGGATGATGGAGGTCTTCTCCGCCGTGCTGCTCTTCCCAGACCTGCTGACTTTATTGTGGCCCTTCCCCATCTTGGAAGGTGTCGCAGCTGACTCCACATTCCCACCTGTACCTCTGGGAGCGGCTTTGGTGGCTGGAGTCTTCCCCCTCTCCGGCCGGGCACTGGCCAACTTTAGGTGCTTCACAGGTGGGGGACTGTCCGTGCTGTGGCTCCATGCCACACTGGCTGCCCTGGTGGCCGGGGCACTCCAGATTCCCATGACTACAGGCACCACGGGTCCCGGAGATGTTGTGGCTGAGGTGCTAGGTTGGGACCTGGAGAGTCGGGCACTAGGAGGCGGACGGGGTGGGGGAGGTGTGGGAAAGAGGTCAAGGTTGGACAGGAAAAGTTTTTGGGAAACACTGGGACGGGTAGCTGGAGGGGGTTTCGGAGTGGAGGAAGAGGTTGTGGTTGTAGGAGGTGTTGGTTTGGTGAATTTGGGCGAAGGTGCCTGCGCTGGAGGCTGTCGTGAGGTGGATGGCTGTTAGGTGGGTGTGTGCCTGCATTTGTGTATCTTGGGAGGTGGCGTCACAGACACACTGGGAGAGGACACAGGGGAAGTGTGAATGTCAGTGGGGGTGGTGACTGCACATGAGCGGGGTGTGGTGGCGTGTGTGCTGGTGATGGCAGTAGTGGCTGTAGATGTAGTGCATGCAGGTGTGAGTGTAGATGAGCCTGGGAGGGAGGAGGGAGACGCGGAGGAGGTGTACACAGTGGAGTCAGTGGATGTTGGTGTATCTGCATGTGTGTGATGGTTGCGTGAGTGCCTGTGGGATGTGTGGTGCTTATGTTTGCCTGAGCGTCCCTTGTCTGTTGAGGTGTGTGCATGCTGGTCTGAAGGTGTGCTTGGGATAGGCTGAGGTACAGAGGATTGGGTCTGGGTGGAGGAAGTTGGAGGGGGGGGCTAGAGACAGGGACACTGGCTGCCATCAGTGATGAGGCCAGAGTCTGAAAAGCTCGCTGAAGGGCCGCCTTAGCAGAATGAATGCCCTCCAGGAATGCATTTGTTTGTTGCAACTGCCTTTCTACACCCTGGATGGCATTCAAAATGGTAGACTGCCCAACAGTGAGGGACCGAGGAGGTCAATGGCCTCCTCACTGAGGGCAGCAGGGGTGACTGGGGCAGGGCCTGAGCTGCCTGGGGCGAAGGTGATGCCCACCCTCCTGGGTGAGCGGGCACAGGGCAAAGGCTGAGGGGCTGCTGGGAGGGCGGTGCTGGTAGGGGGGTGGCGGCTGTACCTGTAGATGCGGGGGCACAGATGTTGCCGCCACCACAAGGGAGCTCCCATCAGAGGACGAGTCTGTGTCACTGGTGTCAGCTCCTGTCCCCGCCATGTAGCTCCCCTCGCCCTCCATCCCACTGGTGTACTCCGACTCCGTTGTCTCGCCCTCCAGGGCCATGTGGGATGCAGCTCCGTTGCCACTGCTTCTCCGCCTGATGATGCTAATGCACACAAGAACAGGGAGACCACAAAAAGTGGGGGGATGACAGAAGAAAGACATGTTGAGTGCATGCATTACCGCTACCGTTCGCGGACACAACAGACACAGAAGCCCCCTGCACTATGCCGCGCACTTGGCCTCCACTGTTCAGTCCCTGGGACATGGCCTACAAGGCTATGGACGACATCTGCGCACAGCAATTTCACAGGAGCCTGACTAGGTGTACTTGGAACTGTACACAGGTGGGGTGGGGTGCCACAGGCTCTGCCAGCACAAGGGGACCTTGCCTCCTAGACTCGCCCTGGCCTAGGGAAACCCACAGCCCACCTCCCCCACCCAAACACCTCCACTGCGCGCAAAATCAGCAGAATGAGAGTGTACTCACCCCCTTGTGGCTGCTGTGATGCCCCCAAGCGCCCATCCAACTCCGGGTATGCCACAGCCAGGATCCTGAACATCAGGGGGGTCATGGTGCGACCGGCACCCCTCCCACATTGGGAGGCCATCCCCAGCTGGGCCTCTGCCGTCTTCTTGCTCCAGCGGCGAATGTCCTCTCATCTTTTACGGCAGTGGGTGCTCCGTCTGTGGTAGACCCCCAGTGTCCGGACATCCTTGGCGATGGCACGCCAAATATCTTTTTTCTGGTGGGTGCTGACCCACATGAATTGTACAGGGGGAAAAGAAAAGTTATTACCAAATGCCCCGTCACAGTCATTGGCCACCATCCCTACCCTTGCCATGATGCACATGAACTCACCGTAGTTTCATGCACGCCTCAATCTCCCCCTCCTATCTTTCATCCACCCACTCCACACAGGCATAGCCCATACAGCATGCTCCCAGTGTATTTACCTGTTTGTCTGGAGGACCGTAGAGTAGCGTAGCGTGTACTGGGGGAGGACCCCATCCACGAGTTTCTCCAACACCTCCGATGTGAAGGCAGGCGCCCTTTCCCCAGTCGCACGAGCCATTGTCTCTTCCAGACCGAGGTCACAGCAGCACTTGCAGTGTAGGTCCTCTCCTGTCGTAGATCAGGTATCGAGTGATTGAACAGATTGAACAGATAGAAAATGGCGGTCACGTCCGCGGCGGTACGTACCGTCACCGCCGGCGTACATCGTCATTGGCTCTTGGGACCCATAGGGTCCAATGTTAACCAATGCAGGATTGCGCTGGGGTCTACCGCGACGGTGTACAATGCCAGCGCAGTTACCTCACATCCCATTGTCCCACTACAGGTCAGGCCGCCGCCATTTCAGGGGCCCACATGACTTAATTTTTAACTGCGTCACACATACCTAGGCCTAGCCTCAACACACATACAGGCCAAATATCGGATTATGATTCGTGTTTGGTGTAAGCTGTGTTTACGTACCTCTGAGTTGTTTGACTCTGTGCTCGCTGTTGTCCTTCATAGGCACTGTCCGCTGGGACATGTGAGGAGATGGCGGCATCCTCCTGTGTACAGACCGCTGGTGGACCTGTCGACAATGGAGGAAAGACATGTGATCATCACCTACAGGCTTGACCGTGCCACAATCCTGGAACTGTGTGCCCAATTGGAGCCAGACCTGATGTCAGCTATCCGCCATCCCACAGGAATCCCCCCTCAAGTGCAGGTGCTGTCAGTACTCCATTTCCTTGCAAGTGGGTCATTTCAAACAACAGTGGCCATAGCATCAGGGATGTCCCAGCCTATGTTTTCCAACGTGTTGTCCAGAGTGTCGTCTGCCCTGCTGAAACACATGCGGGGCTACATCGTTTTCCCTCAGGTGGAGGATTTGCCTACAGTGAAAAGAGACTTCTATGCCCTGGGACAGATCCCCAACATCATAGGTGCCATTGATGGGACACATGTGGCTTTGGTACCCCCCCGCAGGAGTGAACAGGTGTACAGAAACCGGAAGAGTTATCATTCCATGAATGTGCAGATGGTGTGTTTGGCAGACCAGTACATCTGCCATGTTAATGCCAAATTCCCTGGCTCAGTGCATGACACTTACATCCTGCGGAATAGCTGCATCCCTTATGTGATGGGTCAACTCTAGAGGCACAGTGTGTGGCTATTAGGTGAGCACCTGGAAGCAAGTCAGTGGGAATGGTTGTCTGGGTCTGGGGATAGTGCTTCTAACAGTTGTCCCTCACCATTTGCAGGTGACTCTGGTTACCCCAGCCTGTCATGGCTACTGACCCCAGTGAGGAATCCCAGGACAAGGGCAGAGGAATGCTACAATGAGGCCCATGGGCGAACTCGGCGGATAATAGAGCGGACCTTCGGCCTCCTGAAGGCCAGGTTCAGGTGTCTATATATGACAGGTGGATCTCTATTCTACTCACCAAAGAAGGTGTGCCAGATCATCGTGGCCTGCTGTATGCTTCACAACTTAGCTTTGCGATGACAGGTGCCTTTTCTGAAGGAGGATGGTCCAGATGGCGGTGTTGTTGCAGCTGTGGAGCCTGTGGACAGTGAAGACGAGGAAGCAGAAGAAAAGGACATGGACAACAGGAACTCGGTGATCCAGCAATATTTCCAGTGAGACACAGATAAGAATACAAACCTGCATACTACATGTACTTTAACACTACTACCTCTCTACTGTCTGTTGTTTTCACCCAGTGTATGGTCACTGAGTTGTCACTTTCCCTTACAATTTCACAGATGTGGGTCCCACTGTGTGACATCTGCTTTGATTCCTCATGGACTACAGCTGTGTGACATAGGTATGTTGACATTACAATTGAAAGAGCATTTTGCCACAGTAATTGCTAATACATTATTCTGAAATCAAAGACTGACTCCGGATTGTTTTGTGCTTCAAGGGTGTGTATGGAAGTGCTCAATATTGGAGGGGGTTGCAAAATGGTGAGGGTTGATGACAGAGGAATGTCCATGGGAGAGTCCAGTCTATTAGTCTCACAGGTGCATTGCCCAAATGGGCATAGGAAGTGGAGCTGGGGCAGTTTAAGGATGGACAGGGTGACAAAGTGGGACAGAAGGATGACATTCAGGGTGGTCTCATTTCTTGGTGGGGGTCTTCGCATCGTTCTTTGTCTTTGTCCTGGATCTCAAGGACTGTTTGCGGGGTGATTCTCCCTCTGCAGGGGGTGGGGTGCTGGTGTGGGGGTCCTGTGGCGGTGCCTCCTGTCCATTAGCGCCGGCGGAGGTGGTGGGCAGTTCATCGTCCATGCTAGTGTCAGGGGCCCCTTGTTGTGCCACAGTGTCCCTCCTGGTGTTGAGTACTTCCTTCAGCACCCCTACAATGGTGCCCAGGGTGAAATTGATGGTTCTGAGTTCCTCCCTGAAGCCCAAATACTGTTCCTCCTGCAGGCACTGGGACTCCTGAAACTTGGCCAGTACCGTTGCCATCGTCTCCTGGAAGTGGTGGTAGGCTCCCATGATGGAGGAGAGGGCCTCGTGGAGGGTGGGTTCCCTGGGCCTGTCCTCCCCCTGTCGCACAGCAGCCCTCCCAGTTCCCCTGTGTTCCTGGGCCTCCGTCGCCTGGACCGTGTGCCCACTACCACTGCCCCCAGGTCCCTGTTGTTGTTGGGGTGGTGGGTGAGCCTGGGTTCCCTGTAGTCATGGACACACTGCTGACTGACGTGTCCTGGGGACAGAGGTATGGGCCCGCTGGGTGGCTGCTGAGCTGGTGTTTACAGAGGGGGGAAACTCTGTGGTGGCCTGTGACTGTGTGAGGGGAACCGACTGTCCAGAGGTCCCCGATGGGCCGGGCTGGTCATCGAGATCCAGTTGGACAGAGCTGCTGTCATCACTGTGGGCCTCTTCTGTTGGTGGTGTGGACATGTGTGGACCCTCCTGTCCGGTGACGTTGGGTAGGGGTCCTGCAGGCGTATAAAACAATGTTTGTTACATCTGTGTGTGCCATGGTGTGCAATGGGTGGGTGTCGGTGTACCCCAGTGCTTGCATTCCTGTGTAGGACCTTGTGTGATGATGGTTTAGGGGGGTGTGTGGGTATGTGCAGTGGCCATGCTTTGGTGATGGGTGTCCATGCTTTGTTGTTGCATGCAGGGCTTGGTGTTGGGATGTGTGGGTTGTGATAGTGGAACATTTGTGAGGAGTAGGAGTGATGGGGTGAGGTTAGGTTGGGGGTATGTGATGGCATGCAGGTAAGGTGGTGGATGTAATAGTTAAGATTTAACTTACCAGAGTCCATTCCTCCATCTACTCCTTCGATGCCCTCAGGATGCAGAATCACCAAGACCTGCTCCTCCCTTGTTGTTAGTTGTGGGGGAGGAAGTAGGGGTCCGCCGCCAGTCCGCTGAACCGCAAGGTGGTATCTTGAGACCACGGAACGCACCTTCCCCCTTAGGTCGACCCACCTCCTCTGATGTCATCCCGATTTCTTGGGTGCTGTCCCACTGCGTTGACCCTGTCCACGATTCTTCACCATAGCTCCATCTGCAGGCGTATAAAAGGATGTTTATTACATCTGTGTGTGCCATGGTGTGCAATGGGTGGGTGTCCGTGTACCCCAGTGCTTGCATTCCTGTGAGGGACCTTGTGTGATGATGGTTTAGGGGGGTGTATGGGTATGTGCAGTTGCCATGCTTTGGTGATGGGTGTCCATGCTTTGTTGTTGCATGCAGGGCTTGGTGTTGGGATGTGTGGGTTGTGATAGTGGAACATTTGTGAGGAGTAGGAGTGATGGGGGTGAGGTTAGGTTGGGGATATGTGATGGCATGCAGGTAGGGTGGGGGATGTAATAGTTAAGATTTAACTTACCAGAGTCCATTCCTCCATCTACTCCTTTGAGGCCCTCAGGATGCAGAATCGCCAAGACCTGCTCCTCCCATGTTGTTAGTTGTGGGGGAGGAGGTGGGGGTCCGCCGCCAGTCCGCTGAACCGCAAGGTGGTGTCTTGAGACCATGGAACGCACCTTCCCCCGTAGGTCGTTCCACCTCTTCCTGATGTCATCCCGATTTCTTGGGTGCTGTCCCACTGCGTTGACCCTGTCCACGATTCTTCGCCATAGCCCCATCTTCCCAGCAATGGAGGTGTGCTGCACCTGTGATCCGAATAGCTGTGGCTCTACCCGGACGATTTCCTCCACCATGACACTGAGCTCCTCCTCCGAGAACCTGGGGTGTCTTTGCCGTGCCATGGGGTGGTGTAGGTGATGTGTGGGGTGGTGTGTGTGGTGATAGGTAGGGTGATATTTAGTGGTGTGTTGTGTGATGTGCGTGGAAGTTCTGTGGGTGATGGTATTGTGTGCCTGTGGTTGCTTGTTAGTTGTTTGTGGTGTGGATGATTCATTTTTCTGAAAATGTGTTGCTCCTTTTCTTCTTCCCCTTTAGACAGCAGTCTTGAACATCTTCATTTTTTACATGTAATTTGACCTCTGTAGGAAGAAGTATCTCAAAAATTGAGATTATTTGATGTTCAATCTCAGCATCCTTTGGGCTGAATGACATCTAGATCCTGTACTTGGGAAGAAGATTGGAATCCTAATGGATCTTGTGGTTACACCAATCCATCAAATTTCATTGATGGTTAAATTGGGTGAATGAGCTTCAATAGGTGTTCCCTCATTTCTATATCTTTCAGCTGACCAACAGAACTCCACTCATTCTCCATGTCCTCACTTTTGTACCCAGTACTTGACCTCTACTCTCTTTTGGTTCAGTATACCACCTGCTGGAATCCAAAGCACTCCACTGCTTCCAAGTCATGTTTACACCATTTAGTTGGTGTTCAGTCTCAGCATCATTTTGGCTGACTGACATCTAGATTCTGAACTTATGAAGAATATGTTAAATGGATGTTGTGCTTACACCAATCTATCAAATCTCATTAATGGTTAAGTTGGGTGGATGACCCTTCTTGGTTTCCACAGCTTCCAGTTGACCATCAGAGCCCACTAATTCTCCATTCCCTGACTTTTGTACACAGTCCTAGACCTCTCCTCTCTCTAGGTTTGGTATACATCTACGGGAATCCAAAGCACTTCACTGCCTCGTAGACAGGTTTGCACTATTTAAATACTTAGGAATATTTGTTTTCCACCCAAAGATCTAGTCATAACTTCTACTTTTTCAAATTTTCCTTCCGTGTCTGAACTGTTAAATTGCTTGTGCTCTAAAGACAAGTCTATGCCAATGATGCCTACATTGACATACCACAATACCTAATGTCCTGCCTATGCAGTCGACAGAATGCTTCTTCCAGACGTTTGATGCAACTCAGGTTATGATGCTATGTGGCTCCATGTTTAAAAGCTGTTTATTGTTTACTTAGACATGAGCAGGTCAGCATCACATCACTGTGCATAGTACACAGAGCAATATATTTAAGGGATCCATCCTTTTATTCAATATACATTTGCACTGATGATCAGTCAAGCAAGCCTTGTTATGGTCTTCAAATTCAGAGTGGGATGTTTTGACTGACAATCGTTTTCTGACCAGGCCAAAACGCTAAAAACCACTGCTGTGAATTATTGATTAAGAGCCATCTGACATCCTGCCATACCTTTCTGTTCTGTTTTATCATAACATAACATAGTATAACCGTTCAGGAGCAAGGTGAATGAACAGACAAGACAAGATGGTGGTTCCCTCTCATTTCAATACCTGAGCACCTATCTATTAATATACTATTCGTAGGCCACTATCTTTGTACTTTGTCTCAACTTCAACATGTTCAAAAGTCCAGCACCCCAACCGACATGTGGCTGTTTATCATGTGTGACACCTAAACCAATTTTGGGCCGTTCCCAAAAACAACATTGCTTTCAATTTTGTCATTTTAAATATAGCAGAAAATCCAAGCATGCAAAGTGTTGTTGGCTTAAATACCAGGGCACACTTAACCTGTCAGATGTTACTTGATATGTGGCTGCTGGACAGCTATGTACTCTTGCAGAGTGGCCTAGAAGGTTGTCACACTGACTGTCTAGTTATTTGAATTTGGTGTGGCGTGAACCTTTCGGTTCAGGCACATTGCGAAGAAAAGAGCATTTCGCCATCACATTTTTGAGGAGTAAAACTTTACATATAAAATATCGTATTTTTCAATTTGTAAATCATGGAATTCTAATCAAATGTCTCAAGTACAACACACGTGTTATCCTTCATTGTAGCAGATACCATTTAGGTTTGATCACTCCTAGAACATCTCAAGAGCAATGAACATACAGACATCTAATTTCGTCCATAGCTCCAATGTGTTTCACAGCTGCTGGTTGCTGATTTCCACGGTCCCTTCTTGCTGTGTGTTTCACAGTCGCTCAAAATAACTGAAAGTGATTTCAGATAAAGCGCAACACAAAGAACACACTCAACGTGTCAAGGAATACACAGAAGTAACACATTCGAGACACGAATCTATATGCGTCGTTAATATATATTTAGCCATACAGTTGTATGATGTTCCATGTACTTAATGCAAACAGCATATGCATAAAAAGTGCACCACCAGAGAACTTAATGTCTTCAACAAATGTGTAACACCTGTTCACAATTCATTTTTGTCAACAGTTTGACAGAAAAGGCAATTGAGATGTATATTGAAAATGAAAGTATTTCTGATCTCCGATGAAATATCTTAGAAATAACTGACTTAAGGCGGCGCTGGGTTTTCATCAGTTACTGTTTTACATAAGGTAGCTAAAAGCCTATTTAAACAATAGAATATGCATTTGTGAATTCAGAATGACAACATATTTGAAAGTCTAGGTAAAGGTAAAGGGCCGAGACAAATAGGTTCATCACCGTGTCCATTAAAGACATGCACCAGTGGACTGTCTAGGGACTGTCATACTGAGGATTTTTGAGACAGCAGACAAGGCATTTTTTGAGACCATCTATTCGCAACGACTTTGATTACTATTTTATTTTCTACTAAATCAAGCATGGCTGATGAAAAAACAACGTGGAATAATGCATCATCTTTTCTGAAAAGCGGTCACACAAAAACCAGCTGATATGAGCCTTGGCTGCTTGGCTGGGGGGGAGGAGTAGGGGATGGGGAGAAATCCTTAAGATAACACCCTGTTGAAAGAGATGTATTATAAAGAAAGTTGTGATAGTGATAGAAAGAAAATCACTTTCTCATGGAGCTTCTTGGAAGACAGGGTCCCTGGGCAACGGGCCATTTTGTCCATGACTTAAAGCATCGTTGACTCTGGAGACTATATTTTTGGACTCGCATCATGTGATCTAGAGGCTACATACTGTGGCAGCAGGGGCTTTGGGGAGCAGGATTCTGGAGTTTAAATGAGGCAGTGGGAACTCTAGAAAGTGTGTAAATGAGTCTGGGTAACTATCTTTCTCCATCAAAAAAACGTGTTACAGAAGTAACAAGGCAAGTTGCTGTGTTTGCTGTAGAGCATCCACACATACCCGATCTGTTCCAAGAAGGTAGCCTGAGGCACATGTGCAGAACCCTAAAGTAGTCCCACGGCCCAAAGTTTTAGCTAACCCCAGCTGGTGAGGTTCAATATTTGAGAAGACAAAGACTGGTTGGGAGCCATGAAAGAAAAAGGGTCGCCGATGGGACACTGTGAGTATAGTTAAACCAAATGCCGGAGAAACACTTGAGGGGCATAGAGAAGCTGGAGATACAGATGGAATGGGTTAGCAGAGAGGGCAAGAGTCCAAAGAGTGAGAAGAAGTGAAAGAAAAGGTTGGAATCAGTCGTGTCAGAGCAGTGATTTCATTTTTCTGTTTCCATTTGTACCACTGAGAACTGTAGCTCAGTTTCTCCTAAAAATAGAACAACCTTTAAATGTATTCTTGTCTGCCAACGTGAGCCATACATTTTAAGACCCTGGTGTAATTTAGAGGGAGTTTTTTTACGCTCTTGGTGTGAAATGCCCAATATTACACAGTTATGCCACATACATAGAGTTCATTTTGAGAGAAATGGTATATCCAGAGCACTGCTAGAATTGGTTATGCAGCAAAAGCAGTGGGTTTACATTCCCTTTTGCACCTGGCATTGATTATGTAGCAAAACCCATTTACTTTTTATTTGTTTGCTCAAAAGCAACGTTAAAGCAAACTTTAGAGAGTGAGATTCATTTAGTAAATGATTTATGTGTATTTATGTTTTTTACACAAGGGATGTCACAGATTTTGAGGCTTCCATCGAGTAGCATCTTCCTTTTCTGTTCCTGAAGACTACTTTGTCTCTTTGTTGACTCTGGTAATTTTGAATTGGGATCATTTGTGTGCAATCTCTGCTGCATTTTTGCTATAATCAAGAAGTTCAATTCAACTCTTAGCAAAATATTTCTTTATTACGGGCTGGTTTTTGAGGGAGGACAGGCAATTATTTCCTTTTTGGCTTTATGCATATTTTTGTCCTGGAAGGCCTAAAGCTGGGCTAGAGAATGCAGACCAGGCCCATGTGGGGAGCAAAAGACAAGCTTGTAGGAGCAATAGGATTTGGTGTGACTGAGGTCTTGGAGATATTTCCTCCTTTTCAGCATTGTTTTGGCCAGATATACATGTTTTTGGACTGTGGTGTTTCTCTGATTGAGACACTGTCTACCTGGCTGCTGTAAGGCATAGATGTTTTTCTAAAATATGTTAATCATTTTGCACCTTCTGTCTGCTGAGTCTATGGGGTATGTGTATAGCCTTGAAGGCATTCCAGAGTCAGGCTATTTTGTCTGTATATGTATGTTGACAGTTTAAGGGGATACAGGCACAGGCAGGCAGTAATTTTCTTTTATTCTCAAACCCTCTTTTCCTCTGCCACGTCTGTTTAGTTTGTCCACCATTTTGTCAAACGAGTATGTGTTTCTTTGGATGTGTGCAGGGTCACTGGAATGAGGCAACATGAGGGTGCCAAATTATGTGGCAGGGTTAAGTAAATTATGCATCAGGAAAAGTCAAATTTTGTGGCATAATGAAGCACATTTTATAATAATATTACTTCATTATTTCAACATTTTAAAACTTCATAACACTGTCTGGGCAGTGGTTGCCCCTCGTTAGTACCATTAATATTACCCTGACGTAGCAATAAGCAACAAAACGGTGAGAAGTGCAGTTTTGCAAAGGGCCTTTCACTGCGTGGCAACACGTGTCGCTGCACTTTTAGTAACTTTCGAACTGAGCTAAAAACAATTTGTTTGTTGAAAATCTGCAGATTATGTGGCAGATGAAGGATTATGTGGAAAATTCAGCAAATCTGTAATTATGCAAAAATCGCTGTGGCTGCACAATCGCATAATTCCAGTGGCCCTGGGTATGTGTGAGATCACTGATTAACGATCTTTGCCTGGAGTTATAACCAAGGTTATTAGTGATGGGGTGATTTTTAATTGTAACTACTTTTGCGAGTTTCTTTGTCCCTGTGCTGCCTTGTGAGATTTTGGGGGAATTTATGGGGCCAGCAGATAGTTTATAATTTTAAGTTTTAATTAATTCTCACATTGTCAGGCCTACTTTTCACATGGTGAAGGGGCCTATGGTTGGGCCTAGTCCATACTGGCTATATCTCTGTGCAATATTTACCCTCCAATTCTGCATGTTTTTTGCCAGTGGGGGGTAACTATATAAAGGAAATATTTTCCCTTTCTCTTTAATTATAATTAATTCCTTGCAATGTGCTTGTTCACCATTTTGTTAGCCGTTTTCCTATTTTTCTTTATGTTTCCTCCTTTTATGCCAAGCAATGCACGTGTCCACTATTTTGTGAAACCAGTGAGTATGTGATCATGGTTAATTATTTTTGGTTACTTTTGAAAGCTGCCTGCTGGGAGCACTCTATGCTTGGGCCCTTTGTAGCCTCTGAACAGTTTTTCTTTTTTCTTATTTTATTCTGACTTTACTGTTATTATGCTTGTTGTATGGTTGTAGTCTGTAATTTCTGTGCCATTCTTCCTCATGATTCCAGGGGCCGTGGAGGGGACAATAGACATTATTTCCCACTTTCCTTTACATATTAGCCCACATTGATTGGTCTTTGGGTTCAATGGCTATTTTTAAATAATTCAATTGATTTTACCAGCATTCCCCATGTTCTCATATGGGTCACATGGACCATGAAGGGACACCATGTATTATTTCAAATTTTACAGAATTGTTCTTAGCTTGTTTCTGGCATATTGATTGGGCCTGGTGGGCTATGGTGATGATAAACTATTGTCATTGATTTGTCTTTTCCTCTTTGCCAGGGGTATCTGTGGGTATTGTGAAGCTATGGTATTGGCTCGTTTTATCAACCCTCAGTATCGTAGCATTTTTATAGTACTGAAAAAAACTTTTTAAATATTTCTGAAAAATCAACTTTTCATGAAGGATTTTTATGAGTCTTGGGGCCCAATTTTTGAAGTAGCACTAATGTGGCAATCTGGATCTCGTAGGATCAGTGTTAATATTCTCATGTCCCTGAACCCACTGATGATCAAGCAAAGGATATGTATAATTGTCAGCAATAGATTGCAGGAAGGTGAAATGGAACAAGAGAGAGAAACAGACAGAAAATATCTTAACACCACAGATCATCCTGCCAGATTCAACTTGCACATTAGAGGTGTGAATATTTACAACAAGAAATTCATATTTTATGCTTTGTTCAACAAGATTAAAAGCGTAACAAACTCCCTGACGTTGCTGACATTGTTATAATTTCGTACAGCTAAAGATAAGAAAAACAATTTGGAAAAACTGCATAGAGGTACCTGAACTGTGATACACGTTCTAGTCTGCACATGTTCCTTAAGCTGGGTAAAAGTAAAATCTGTGATTTCTAATATTCCTTAACACACATGATCCATGAGATAATGAATACACATTAATATTACGCTTTCACTTTTGGCATTATCTATTAATTTTCCCTCCACTGGTAATACCATATGTGAATCAAGTGAAACTAACAATGTCCGTACAATAGAGTTTTGAAACCTACAAAAGATAATATAAATACGGAGCTCATTTTTATAAACAAGATAACTCCAGAACATAGTACCAAATTTACAAAGGTAAATTTACACATGAAGCTCTACTCATGTGTCAATCCAATCCTACACCTTGGTGTAAGATCCACTTTTTGCAATTCAGTATTCCACTGTGAAGATTTGCACCAAACTGTTGCATTAGAAGCCTCTATAACCAAAATTAGGGTGGAGACTCCTACGAATGAACTTGAAAGTCTAAAGTTACTACAAGTAACTTTTCACTTGTTGGTAGAGAGTGCCAACACAAGAATGGCAATGCAGTGAAATTAATTAAAGTTCATTTATATAGTTCATTTATTTAAAAATATTTAAATATAAAATTAAATTTTAACCACCACTGCTTGCATTTTGCATTTTAAAATTAAATTAATCTTGATTAAATGCGTGCATTTAAAGGAATTAAATATGTTTTATATAATAAATTCAAATAAAATGTAATTGCTGCTAACATTACATTAAAATAATAATTTTTCAGTAATTATGCTTACTTTTTACCACACTCCTACACACAATACATTAATTTAATATTATTCCAATTAATATAATATTATTTTCAATCGGGTATTAGTTTAATTCCCTGCCACCAGTGTGTTGAACTACTAGCAGTTGGCCTTGTGGGATGCTTCAATTATTCAAAGGCTGGGCTGGAGTTCATTTATGCCTGTTTGAACTTCATTAAGGATGTAATAACTTTAAAAGTATATTTTGTGAATTGCAATAGTCTTACTCTTTTGTGGGGGTATGTTCTGTATTAGATTGTGCCTCCATCAACCTCATCTTCAATTTAACTTAACACATTTTGACACATTCGTGAGTAATTATCCCACAGTTTCCCACCACTAACTCTGGTCCTTTCCATTTTTTGTACAACATACTGATTGCTTGTGTGAATATCTCTACATCTGTGTTTGAGAAGTTCCATTGCTTCATAATAGGACGTTGTGCCTGCTCTTTTACCAAATACATTTCCTTCATTGTCTCTTCTTTCAAGAAAAAAGGACTATTTCCCCATCTACTCAAAGCCCCCTGCTCAGATGAAGGCGATATGGAGAGGACACCCAAACTCTGCCATTTGGGACAAGGCAAAATGAAGGCCCTAGAAAGCATAGTTGGCGGTAAGAAAGACGTATCAGTCATTGTTCATGTTGAGAGTATTAGTGAGCAGTGCAAATCAAACCTATTCAGCCTGCTTCTCTAAAATCACAAACTGCCTTCATCTGCTCCAAAAGCACAAAACAGCACCAAGAAGTAAAACCATAATTGTGACCCACTGAAAGCACTCAGGACACGTGCCTCTGTTTGGCCACGTAAAATGTTGGCATCATGGTCACTACAGACAGTCACAGCACTGTACCTCTGATGAAGTCACTTGAGGTCGATTCCTCACAAAAAAGCTGTCCTGGCCATATTCAGCAAGGCAGCACCATATCACCAAACTACTGTATTTATTATATAGTCCATATCTTTAATAAGAAGTCTGACAAAATTTTCATTCTTGAACTCCTCCTCTTTTTTGGTGGAAGGGGATGTGTTTTTATTTTTATTTGGGAAGGCCTTCTGTCAAAAATGGAAGGTTCCTAGCCAGACCTGTTTCTCAACTGTCGCTGTGCCACCATCACACCATCAAGTGCTGGGATTGGTTGCTAATGGAACTGTTAACGCGTCCGTCTATGTTAAATTATACACATCAGGACTCGTTTTAGGTCGATGAACCTTTTGACCCAGTGGTGAGTCTCCGTAAGACGAAATTACCAACCATAAACATATATTTCACAAAACCCATTAAAGAATCTTCGACGCATTCATTTATTTTCTGACTCAAATAACCACACCTCAAAGGAAGATTTTGTGAATTTATTCTCTATTGCTTACAATCTAATAATAAACGTATTATTCTTAAAACCAAGAAGCATATAAGCATAATCACAAAGTGGCAATCATGATGAACTTTCAACAATGCGATGATCAGGATCATAGAATAGACATGTTAGAAGAGAATAGACCATAGTGCATGGTAAACAACAGAATATCAGTTCAGCATAGCTACATGTCAGTCACGTCAGCTCCGTCCGTCAAATGAATACCTCATCTAACCTCAGATTAGCATTAGCATGTTGGGCTTCATGCAAAACAATTTAGAACATCAATTTGGAAAACATCTAGCTAAGATATCTAATAAAACATACAGCAGTTGGTACCTAGAAAGAAAGGCATATAGATTCTGTTAGCATAATAATTACCCTCCTCGAGTTAAGTCAGCATACAAGATCAGCCTTCATCTTCAGGACATCAGATGGTTCACCGTCAATCTATCTAAATGGAATCAAGGGACACTCTCCTCATATGGAGGAAAGTATAATAGGGCGGGTTATAGGCTATGATAATCTTGTCTAAGTCTCAAATCACCAAATAGAGTGACAGAGTTTCTGGATGCAATTGATGTCATCCCTTCCTAACTGAACTTCGTCTCTTGTGTCATGAGTTTTTATCCCTTTTCCCATAATACATTCCCCTAAAATTCTATTGGTTATTAACTACACCCCATCATTGGTAACCAATCAAATTATTCATTAAGTAATGCATTTGTTATTTCTTGATATTGAATTGTCTTTCAATTGGTCTTCATAATCAGCATTTTTCGTAGGTGGTACGTCCGGGGTTACTTCACCATCTTGGCACACGTCTCGGGTCAGGAGTTCTTTTCCCCTCGTCTCATCGTCCTTGAGAGTGTCCATTACTGTTTCGAAGCACATATCTTTTATACTAAAACTGCTAGAATGCGGATGGGAAGATTCCTCCATGTTTCAAGTTAATACAGAAAGAACAATAGCTGGGTCATAGTCATTTGCGAGTCCGCACACAGAAAAGCAGGAAAAATAAGTTTTAAATGAGAGTTGCACGGCTAGTTCGCAACTCATGCTAACTTAAGACATACACGTTTTAATGAATACAGTTTTGATTGTAATAATGCATATATCTTATTATTATTCAACATTAGTGTTCATAAATGAGTAAATCTTCACGTTTATTAATGCATTTTAATTATTATTTATTAATATTGCTTTGCCAAGTGTAAGTGTTTCACGTCTAAAATATATGATATTTATACTACGCTCTCTCAGTCCCTCCTCTGATGACGCACGTCATCACACAATTCTTGATTTTCAATTTTTCATCTTGCGCATAATGCGCATTTCAACATATTGCCCATTATGTGAACTTTCCCACATTTCATTGAACATTTTCTCTCTTTCACTTTCTTCATTCTGTTTGACTCTTTTTGACAAGTTTCTTCTAATTTTGTCATTAATTTTGCATGCTCCCCATAATCCTAATAGACAAATTAAAACAATTAGTAGGCCCAACATAATTTTTGCAAGAACACCATTCCAAATATTGGTAAACCAGTTTCCTACCCGGGCAATTCCTTTTCCAAACTTTTCCCAAACTCCAGGTTCTTTCAGTTCCTTCAAATCTGTACTATCTCTAGTCAGGTTAGTAAGCATATTTCTAATTTTCTTACTGTTATCAGGTATATAAGAGCAGCAGTGTTTTTCATTAAGCATCTTGCACACACCTCCATTCTTTGCTAAAAGAATGTCTAAAGCAAGCCGATTTTGAAGAGTCATAGCTCTTTCTGCAGCGAGTTCAGTATCCATTAATAATATTGCTCCTGTAAAGTTTGTCAGCATGTTATCCACAATAGTAGACAACTTTTGAATTTTCATAGAATTCAAGATAACCCCAACTGATGGGATTATTGCTCCAAATATGTCACCAATGACAGCAGCCACTGATTCTCGTTTTTGTCTAGAATGTTGTATTTCAGAAGATTTAGGTATCTGTTTTAAGTCATCAATCTGGTATATCTTTGGGAAAACTATTCCCAAATAACATGTCCCATACCATCCCTTTGGGAGACAATAATATGCATTTAACCCACAGATGTAATAGATTCCAGGAATCGCTGGGTCTTGTCCATTTAACATGAAGGTCCATTTACTCTGAAACAAAAACACATGCCTACATTCACTCGTACCCACAAACAAATTGTCTTGATCAGATTTTGGTCTGTATATACATAGCCTACCTACGTGTAATGCATCTATAGCTAACTTGCCTTGTGTTTTAATGGCAGTGAAAGCATAATCATTTGCATAAGTACGTTTTTCTAAACCTTTTTCTAATTTCTCTTTTAGTGCTTTGCGTCTATCATCTGTGTGATCTAAAAAGCTTTTCTCTACAGAAGACAGTAAGCATGTTAAATTGTTGCGGTGTGCATAAGCAGTTCCAAATGTTAGTGTTGGCTCAAAGAATCCTCTCACTAATTTTATATCATGCTCTTTAGCTAGCTTATTTAGGAATTCAATTACAGGCACAAAAGAAAACACAACATCCAGATTCGAATAGAAATATTGTACATGTTCTTGATTATAGAATCTCGTTAGTAACAGGCTGCAGCTAATTCCATAAGTAAGAGGGAGACTATGATAAGTAACCCCCTCCTGCACAGATGAAGGAATTTTAGTACACACATAACAATCTCTCGTATCCATAGTTTCCACATACTCATTTAATAAGCGATAGAAGACATTAGTAGAAAGTTCCCTCTTTGTATTAGTTCCCTCATGAAGATGTTTAGTATCTTGTTCGAATTTCTCCCACGGTGATAGTTTATTAGTTGTAGTGGTAGTCTCAGGTTTTGAAGTTGCATTAATAGTTTCACTCTCTCTCCACGGCATTCCTACAATCACTCCCACAATCATTATTGCACATACAACACCTATCATAAGTCCTAACCAACCACACACTTTACTTCCTTTGTTGCTATAAGCCATGTTTGTATAGAATCAGAATAGCAGATCAACAATCAACTTAAGATGGCAAACTTTTTCTGCGTATTTACAGCGTCTTCTCTCACTCCAGGACCCTTTTTGTCAATTCAGGATAGCAGCTTGTCGTAATCAGGTTTCTTATAAGTCAAATCCAGGTTTTAATTGTCTCTTTCCGGTAAGTTTATAAAGTCTCTTTTCTTTTGATATATTTCTGCACAGTTTTCCTGTTGTTTTCCTTCAGGTACCGTAGTATTGGCCAGGTACTTCTCGATCAAAACAGAATGCCAAGAATTCTTGTTGCCACTCAGAGGTTGTAGCATATGCCCATTCAGGACCTGTGTACCTTCGGTTTGCTATTCTCTTTCTTTTTAATCTTCGTTCACCTTGCTGTTCCCCTTCACTCAGATCATCCACCTGTGAGGTATCGCTTTCTTCTATTATTGTCTCGTTCGTTAATTTTCTTATTCTAACAGGCGACTTTTCTGGCCATGTATCACCTCTATGTGTCTTGTTTCGGTGATTTCCTTCAGGACGTTGGACAGCACCCTCCTCTTGTGATATGGTGTTTTCTCTCGATAGGCTTGGAATTCGATCAGAAGAGTCTGATTCGTTTTGATTTGGATTTGTCACTATTCCGTCTCTCTCTCCTTCTTGTTCAATACTGTATTCTGGTTCTGAATTGTATTCGTCTGCTTCTGGGAGAACCTCTCCTTGTCTTTGTTCTCCTGCTGCCTCCACTGAGATTGGCACTCCGTCACCTCTCTCGAACTCTCTGATAGTGTGAGGGACGCGGCTGTTCTCAGCAGGCTCTCCTGTAGTCTCAGATCCTTCTTGACTGATCTCTGATTCTGAGACTTCTTCTCTCAAAGTTGCTGTACCGGAATTTTCAAGTTCCTCTTCAACAGGACACGTTACCTTCTTTGTGTGGCTGGCATGTATCCAGTTGGGAACCCCGGCACACTTCACAGCAGTAGTGGTTGTCAATATCACTTGATATGGCCCTTTCCAACGCGGCTCAAGACACGATTTTCTTACGTGTTTCTTGACAACCACCCAATCTCCAGCTTGCAGAGAGTGTCCTGGTTCGCCGATTGGTGGTAACGTGTTAGCTTCTACCTGGTGAGAGAAAGAGCGTATCACGTCAGCTAAATTTTTGCAGTAATCCAACACCATATCATCTGTAATATTCACTAGTGCATTTGCAGGTACCGCTGGTAGCCTCATTGCTCTACCCATGAGGATTTCATGGGGGGACAATCCTGTTTTCTTATCTGGTGTGTTTCTCATGGACATCAGTACTAGCGGTAATGCATCTGGCCACTTCATGTTTGTTGCTGCACACATTTTCGCTATTCTTGATTTTAAGGTACCATTCATCTGTTCAACTAGTCCTGATGCTTCAGGGCGATAGCTACAGTGTAACTTCTGCTCGATGTTGAGTGCTGCACACAGAAGCTTGATCACCTCATTGTCGAAGTGTCTTCCCCTATCTGATTCTATAGAAACCGGGAACCCGAATCGTGGTATTAATTCCCTCAGTAATAGTTTTGCAACTGTAAGACTGTCATTTCTACGTGTAGGGTATGCCTCAATCCAATGACTGAAAACACACACAATCACCAACACGTACTTCAATCCTCCACAAACAGGCATTTCAATGAAATCCATTTGTATTCTATTAAATGGACCTTCAGCTCTTCCAATGTGGCTCAAATTTACCACTGTTCCTTTTCCAACATTCATCTGTTGACAGATGATGCACCTGTGACAAGTAATTTCTGCGGCATGTCTGAATTTTGGATTAAACCAATCAACTTTAAAAGATCTGATCATGGCGTCTCTTCCTAAATGTGCTTGCCCATGATATATTCGGGCGAATTGTGACAGTAGACTATTAGGTAAGACCAATTTTCCATCATCTGAGACCCATATATCATCTGCTCTTTGTGTACATTGCATTTTCTGCCAGGAGCGTTTTTCTTCTTTGTTAGCACGGTTTTGTAGTGTCTTTAACTCATCTAAAGTATCAACCACTTGTAATGCTGGATTCAAAGTTGTGTCATTTTCAGGCTGAGGTAGCAATTCCCACTGTTCCTTGAATGATATACAATTTAATGCACAAAATCTTGCTACCTGATCTGCATAATCATTCCCCATTGACACAAAGTCTTGTGATCTGGTGTGAGCACTGCACTTTACCACGGCAACTTCAAGAGGTAACTGAATTGCATGTAACAAATCTCTTATCTGTTCTCCATTTTTCACAGGTGATCCGGAAGAGGTCATGAAACCCCTTTGTGACCAGATCTGACCAAAATCATGTACAATTCCAAATCCATACCTACTGTCAGTATAAATTGTAACTTTCAAATTTACAGCAGCATGGCAGGCCTTTGTAAGAGCTATTAATTCTGCCGCTTGTGCTGAAAATACCTTTTCAAGCCAGGAGGCTTCGACTATGCCAGACATTGTACACACTGCATAGCCAGCTCTTAATGTTCCAGTTGAATCTCTTAAACAGGACCCATCCACAAACATAATGCAATCATTTTCTTTTAATTGGGTGTCCTGTATGTCTGGGCGAGGTTTGGTACAGAGGTCAGTCACCTCGAGACAATCATGCTCAAATTCTTCCCCCTTTTTGATTTCTGTATTTTCATTGGGAAGCAGAGTTGCCGGGTTCAGTACTGTGCATCTTTTCATTGTAACATTTGGTGATCCCAAAATAATCGTCTCATATTTGGTAAGTCGTGCATTTGTCATGTGCTGTGTTTTCGTTCTTGTCAACAAGATTTCAACAGAATGTGGAACCAAAACTGTCATAGGGTATCCCATTACTATGCCCTCACATTGGGAAAGGCTTTGACCAACTGCTGCAACTGCTCGCAAACAACCCGGTAGGGCTGCTGCGACAGGGTCCAAAGTAGCTGAAAAATATTCTACAGGGCGGTTTGCATCTCCGTGGACCTGTGTTAAAACAGACAAAGAACAAGCATCATGTTCATGACAAAACAACAGAAAAGGTTTTTCATAATCAGGCATCCCTAATACTGGGGCCCTGCACATGCATTCTTTCAGCACAAGGAATGACTCAAGTTCTTCTTTTGTCAAAGTGATTGTATATGGCTCATCTTTGACATCTTTTCCTGTCAGGTTTATTAAGGGTTTTGCAATAATTGAGAAATTGGGTATCCATTGGCGGCAATAACCCACCATTCCCAAAAACATCCTGACATCTCTTTTTGTTGTTGGGGGATTCATTTGTATGACAGCTGTTATTCTCTCCTTTGATATTCTTCGGGATCCCTTCTCAATTAGATGCCCCAAATATTTTACTTCTTTCTGACAGTACTGCAGCTTCTTAGGTGACACCTTATGCCTGTTTTTTCCCAAATGGTTCAATAATGCAATGGTATCATATTTGCAACTGTCTCTGGTTTTGGATGCAATCAACAAGTCATCAATGTACTGCACAAGGGTTGAATTAAAAGGTAGTACAAGAGTGTCCAAATCCTTCTTTAAGATCTGATTAAAGATAGATGGCGATTCAGAAAACCCTTGAGGGATTCTGCACCAACTGTACACCTTATCTAGGAATTTGAAACTGAACAAAAATTGGCTTTCCTCATGCAGTGGTATTGAGAAAAATGCTTGTGATAGGTCTACTACGGTAAACCATTCAGCATCGCAAGGAACTTGGAACATTATTACCGCTGGGTTAGGAACCACAGGGCAGCATTTTATCACAATTTCATTTATTTTTCTCAAATCCTGCACAATCCGAATCTTCCCACAGGGCTTTTTCAAACCCATAATAGGTGAGTTACATGGACTGCTCAAAACTTCTTTCAAAACTCCTTGCCTAAGAAAATCTGCAATAATCTGTGTCACTTCGATGAGTACGTCTTGAGTCATGTGATATTTTGGTACTTGTGGGAATTCTTCATTTGGTTTTATCTGCACCTTGACTGGTTTAACTCCTTTAATTAATCCAACCTCTTTTCCTGTCAAATCCCACACTCTCTCTGTTACGGACCCTTGTAGGTCAGCAGGTAAGTCGATTAGTGTGAACACTGGGAATAAGGTAATTAGAGGGTAATCTTCGCTCGTCTCCCCTCCTCCTCTGAGCTGGTCCTCATCACCTTCATCATCACTGTTTGTCTGAACTTCTATTCCATCGTTGAAACAGGTAATTGAACATTTAGTTTTACATAGTAAGTCCCTTCCCAGCAGGGATACTGGACTTGAGTCGCATATGACAAACCTATGCAGGCCTTGGAAATTTCCAATTTCAACCTGTACTGGATCGATAATTGGATTTGTCAAATACTGATTAGCCACACCAACCACTCGTATTGTGCGTCCTGATAAAGGTAACCTTGGTACTTCCACACTGTGGACTGTAGAGCATGTAGCTCCAGTGTCAACCAAAAATGAAACCTTATAGCCCATTACTTTTCCTTCT
Organism: Pleurodeles waltl; assembly: GCF_031143425.1. NCBI lineage: Eukaryota > Metazoa > Chordata > Amphibia > Caudata > Salamandridae > Pleurodeles > Pleurodeles waltl. The sequence goes on along the minus strand of NC_090448.1, from coordinate 929,674,751 downwards.
ACATATGGGCCTCTCTGATCTACTTCTAATGAGACTGCGAGCCTACACTCTTCACTGTCTGAACTGTCATCTGACCATTCGTCATTCGTCTCATTTTCACCTCGCAATGGGAATTGTTGCACAGTGTTGTTTTGACTCGACACCTGACCTGTGACCTGCTGAGGAAGCATCACCTGTTGCTGACCCATCGGGGCTAGAGGTAGCTGCATTTGCTGTCTAGGCACCATAGGAATCTGCTGTTGCATTGGTTGTACTGACACAGTTTGGAACCGTGGCGTCTGCATTTGCTGCATGGGTTGTACCCCTGACATCTGCGTCAAATTATTTTGATAATTCTGATTTTGTTGTCTCATTCTTGGACCTCGTGGATTCTGTTGTGCCCCAACATTCATGCTCTGCTGAACTGTACCATCATGCACCATATTTGGACAATCCCGCTTCCAATGTCCCATGCCCCCGCACGTGTGACATGGTGACATCCTCTTCACTACTTGCCCATTATTCGTGTCTAAATTACGATTCACAAAGCCTCTACCTCTACCTCTCGGCTGTACCTGAAACCCACCGTTCATTTGCGGTTGCTGATGCATCAATTGCTGAACACCATTTCCCTGAATTCCAGCCTGTGCAGCTCTTATCTGCATCACCATCACCTTTTCTTTCAGCTTTTTCTGTTTTAACTCAATTTCATCACTACAGTATTTCGCATACTGCAACACCTCATCAATCGGTTTAGCTTGCCAACAAATCAAATGGTTCTTAATCATCTGACCAACCTCTGGTCTCAGCCCTTCAACAAATCTGAACACAAGATGATTCATGTCTTTCGGCTCGATCGTTTCAGTACCACTGTAATGTTTAAATGCTTTTAACAATCTCTCATAATAGGCATGTATTGACTCCTTAACCTCTTGCGAAGTCCGGTCGATTTTCTGCCAATCGGTCACCTTCGGTGACACCTTTTGTTTCAAAAACTCAATCACTTTATGATAATATTTCATCACCTCTTCAGAAGGTGCTCCTGTCGCTTTATCCCTTGCCGGTTCTTTTGTGCGCCAATACACCCCTCTTTTGCACTCAAGCCACAAATCTGGTGGGACAATAATCTCAAATAAAGTATTCAAGTCCTCCCAAAGACATTTTGCGAGCTTCACAAATCTATCTGTCTGCTGATACCACTCGATCGGTTTTTCTCTCAACCTCGGGTAATCGTTTGTAAAAGACAAAATATCTCCCCTGGACCATGGCACATGGACTAAAACACCACCAGCTGTTTCTCTCATGGGCAGGATTTTTACTGAATCCAGATTGGGTGTGGTCGCTGTTTCGATAGACCCTGGGCTATCCCTCTTCCCTTTGTCTTTTTTCTTTGCCCATCGGTTTTCCCATTTCTCTAATGCTCCCCAGATTTGCGCACTCTGCAGCAATTCTTTCAGGTGTGTCTTCATGCCTGCGGATCTCATGTGTTCAAAATCTTTTGTATCGAAGTCTAATCTGTAGCTTCGTTTCAAATGTTTCGTATTCCCAATATCGATGTTGTATTTGTCTGCCAGATTCGTTAATCTCTGGTGTATTTTTCCCACTTCTTTGGTAATCTTAGGGCATAAGTATCTCAGTTCTGCCTCAGTGTAAGATTCTAACCTATTCACCCCCATTGTTCCTTCCACCAACTCAGCAGCTTCTGCACCTAGCCGTACCAGATTCAGGTATTCATCTGGTTTTTCTCTTTCAGGATTGACTTCGGTTACTGTAGTTGCTGTAGCCTTTTGTGATGTACAAGTTTTCTCCAACCACTCATTTAACTGTTGTACTGTAAAACCCTGCAGTGAAATGTTCCCTGTATGTATCATTGGAGTATATGAGGTATTTGTACTCATGGTTTGAGGAGTCAAGACTCCCAAACCTGCTTGCCGCATTGCCTCAAGAGGTGCCCCTATTGGACTGAGGTCCATTAAGGGTCCTGATCGCTCAGAAACCTGACCTCCCTGGGCCATTATTTGTGGAGTTCTAATAGACCCTCCTCTTATGGCTTCATGGGTCATTACTCCCTGTTCACATGTCTTTGTTCTCTCTTGGGCATATAACGGTACTGGGGGACCAACAGTGATAGGTAGTGATATTGCGGCAGGTGTCTGACCTGATCCCAGGCTTCTAGGAGCTTCAACACCATAGGTCTGCTCTAATAATCCCGGTGCAGGTTCTTTAAAAGGACCCGCTACTGGGTTATACCCCGGTATCAGTTGTGGTGGTTGTGACACTAACTGTGGGGTTGACTCGATCTGAACCAATCTTGGTTTTGTATATATCGGGTCTGGCGGCACCACCAAGTTCGTAGTAGTCTCGAGTACTGGAACATCGGGATAAATTCTTTTTATCTGTGGTGGAGGTTGTAACTGTATCGGTACGTCTGGTGCAGTAGGTACACTGTCACCATTCTGTATCAAAGCTGTATCGCTAGTCTGTACCGTATCAGTAACTCCCTTCTCCTGTGTCTGGTTCCCAGGATCCAAGCTAGTGCTCGGAACATTGTCGCTCACCGCATAAGGTGGTGGTCGGTCATTCAGTAACCTATCCATAAACTCCTCATCCTCTGAATCATCCTCCTCTTCCCAGGTCCTTTTTTGTTCTTTAACTTTGTCTGAGTCTTTGTTAGTTTTGCAAGAAGCTTTCTTTCCCTGTGTCTCTTTTCCCTGTGTTATCGCTGGAAACAGCTTTAACCCATCTACGATTCCCCGTCTCCACATCTTATTCTCGTTATCCCATCTTGCTTCTGCATATGATTTCTCTGCTCTTGTCAGTCTCCTGTGAAACCTTTCCTGCCTATGTTTAAGAGCCATCAGATCCCAGATCGCTAGAGCCTCGTATTGTGCCGGTCTCGGAGGTGGTTTCTGTGTACTTAACATACACCTCAAGTTTTCTAATACCTTTTGATTGAACGTCCCATGTTCCGGAAACGCTAGACACCCTTCTTTTTCTGTCAACTTGCGCCATTGTTTTAACCACAAACAAGGTGCAACACCTTTTTCCTCCATAACTGTATAAGCTGGAGTACCCTCGGGTGGTGTAGATTCCCCATCTGTTGCAACGATATACACATCTCCCCTCAAAGCGCTTTTGAATGCTTTAACAAAATTCATTTTAGTTTAGATTTAATCAGAAAACGGCTTAGTTCCCAGGACACTCTTCACCTGCCCTTTGCTCACCCTATTGCCTCTCACGAACGGCAGCCAATCCGTGCGCGACTCCTCTCAACATCTGACCTATCCCAGCACGGCACCACTGACGTCACACTCATACACACTGCAGCTGACAAAGTCTTGCGGCTTGTCCACACCTCACTAACTTCTTATAACTCATACAAACTAATGTGATTTATTGCAGACACCTTAAATGACAATACAAATCTGCCAATTTACTACAGGAAGGGTAACACATTCGCTTCAGAACTTTACAGAGATTTCACTTGAAGCCTCGGCCGCTACTCTCTCCTTCTCAGTTCCCTCATACGCAAGCAGAATTCGACCCACAAATCCTACTCTCGACTTGTCAATGACTCCTTCTAGTGCACTTTAGAACTTGTCAAATCTCCATCGAAGGTTTCACACATACGTTGTGACTCAAACTTGACTTGTTAACCACACCCGATTGACCTATTAAATCGCACAGATTACAACATAAACCATATTTTTCATCCTACTCCGGAGTCTTAGACCTCAACAGGCCTGTACCTTTACCAACCACGTGGATAATTTTGAACAATAAGCGCTGTATTCACATGAAGTACGCCGACTTCCCTACTCTCATACTGTGGAGTACACCCACTCCTGCTAAACGACACTTATTTTGGCCTAAATACACACACTCTTCACAATCTCCTGCAAGAGGCATAAGCTTTGAGTAAGCGCAAAGACCCTAACCACACATACTATGGCGCCGAGAACATTCCCAACTCATCTTAGGCAGGCTCCGAGATCCCTGGAAAGCCCATAGTGAAACTAGCCACTCATCATTTTGCCAAATTTCATTATCACAGAAAACAAAATGAACAATGAAAACTCCGTCCTAGGGCCCCCAAGGGCCAAACCGTACTCTGCTACCAGAACTGTTAACGCGTCCGTCTATGTTAAATTATACACATCAGGACTCGTTTTAGGTCGATGAACCTTTTGACCCAGTGGTGAGTCTCCGTAAGACGAAATTACCAACCATCAACATATATTTCACAAATCCCATTAAAGAATCTTCGACGCATTCATTTATTTTCTGACTCAAATAACCACACCTCAAAGGAAGATTTTGTGAATTTATTCCCTATTGCTTACAATCTAATAATAAACGTATTATTCTTAAAACCAAGAAGCATATAAGCATAATCACAAAGTGGCAATCATGATGAACTTTCAACAATGCGATGATCAGGATCATAGAATAGACATGTTAGAAGAGAATAGACCATAGTGCATGATAAACAACAGAATATCAGTTCAGCATAGCTACATGTCAGTCACGTCAGCTCCGTCCGTCAAATGAATACCTCATCTAACCTCAGATTAGCATTAGCATGTTGGGCTTCATGCAAAACAATTTAGAACATCAATTTGGAAAACATCTAGCTAAGATATCTAATAAAACATACAGCAGTTGGTACCTAGAAAGAAAGGCATATAGATTCTGTTAGCATAATAATTACCCTCCTCGAGTTAAGTCAGCATACAAGATCAGTCTTCATCTTCAGGACATCAGATGGTTCACCGTCAATCTATCTAAATGGAATCAAGGGACACTCTCCTCATATGGAGGAAAGTATAATAGGGCGGGTTATAGGCTATGATAATTTTGTCTAAGTCTCAAATCACCAAATAGAGTGACAGAGTTTCTGGATGCAATTGATGTCATCCCTTCCTAACTGAACTTCGTCTCTTGTGTCATGAGTTTTTATCCCTTTTCCCATAATACATTCCCCTAAAATTCTATTGGTTATTAACTACACCCCATCATTGGTAACCAATCAAATTATTCATTAAGTAATGCATTTGTTATTTCTTGATATTGAATTGTCTTTCAATTGGTCTTCATAATCAGCATTTTTCGTAGGTGGTACGTCCGGGGTTACTTCACCATCTTGGCACACGTCTCGGGTCAGGAGTTCTTTTCCCCTCGTCTCATCGTCCTTGAGAGTGTCCATTACTGTTTCGAAGCACATATCTTTTATACTAAAACTGCTAGCATGCGGATGGGAAGATTCCTCCATGTTTCAAGTTAATACAGAAAGAACAATAGCTGGGTCATAGTCATTTGCGAGTCCGCACACAGAAAAGCAGGAAAAATAAGTTTTAAATGAGAGTTGCACGGCTAGTTCGCAACTCATGCTAACTTAAGACATACACGTTTTAATGAATACAGTTTTGATTGTAATAATGCATATATCTTCTTCTTATTATTATTATTATTCAACATTAGTGTTCATAAATGAGTAAATCTTCACGTTTATTAATGCATTTTAATTATTATTTATTAATATTGCTTTGCCAAGTGTAAGTGTTTCACGTCTATAATATATGATATTTATACTACGCTCTCTCACTATGAAGGACTGCCGAAACTCTGGAAGAATTCAAACCTAAATTCTATGAATAGATTGAAATCAGGGGTCTTAGTACTGAATTGGTTGCCACTGACCATGCCAGTAATATTGTCAAATGAATGCAGTCTCATTAATGCACTCCCATCACTGTTAGTTTTCCTTTTCATTGGTTGGCCTTGGTGTGGAAAGGTCAAGGAAGTTAAACGTCCTAGAGAGGCAAACTGAATGGTTCCAAGTTTGTCAATGCAATTGTAAGTAGGTAAGCAGCGTACAACTTTCTGCTATGTTACCCCATGCACAGCAATGTATAAGATAGAATTTGTTACTTTAATATAGCCTTCAGTGTTTATATTTAGTATTACGTTCACAAAATCAACATATTTATCTTTTTGCGTAAATTGTCCCTTTACTTTTATTCAGCAGTCATCAAATGTTGTGCCCTGTAGAAGTTAATAAAACTGTTGATTTTTATTGGGTGTTTGACCACAAATGTACTATTGCCTCAGTGCATTTCAGGTCGAATATATACATCATTATTAGATACACGTGTTTACAAAAGACTGGTAAAAAACGGCGTTTGAAAGAAGAACTCTGTTATTTTCTGTTTCAGTTCCAATTGAATAACTCCCATCTAAATGATAAAATTTCTTAGGAAATCGTACCTTGCTTTAGTTGATGATGTAACTCGGTGTTATTGTAAATAAGCAGACTTCTAAGATAGAAGATAAGAGGCCTGAGTGAGCAGACACCTACAGTGTGGTTGATAGATAGAATACGTTGATGTTATGTCCTGAGATGTCCTGTTTGCTTTCAACCATAACGTAATATCCCAGTAAAATGGTAAACATGCATCAAACAACCATTCAGGTCATGTATTTTCAGTGCATAAAGTCTGAATCACTTGATAAATGTTTACAGTTTGGGCCAATGTCACTTCACTGACGCTTTGTGGATCTGTAACCAAGCAAAGAAAAAGGGTATAGGTGTACTTCGATGTGGTTAGTTGTGATCAGTGCTTAATTTGAGTTGGTGGCTGCAGGTTGGACTAATCGGCACTCATATTTGGTGATCAGTACTTATTTTATCTCACCAGGCTTGGACACAGAGCACGAGAGGGAAAGCACAAGAGGAAAGGAAGACAGAAAAAACCTGACAAAGAGAGATGGAAGGAACCTGCAAGAGTGAGAGAAAGGTGGTGGATGACAGAGACATCAGGTAGACTCAAAACTACACAGTCTTGGTGTTCGGCAGATCATTCAATAGTACCAGCCTCAGGCTTCTTAGCAAATCCTTTGTCCCTGGAAAAGGAGAAGGCATTTCCCCAAAGGATGGCCAGTTTTTTCAGAATGCAGTCAACACAGTGCTTCTTGATCAGGCATTCAGAGACTCTTCAATGCACTTGCCATTTATTGCAAGCCAATAATTTGAAAATCAATGTGGCTAAAATGAAGGTCATGTTTATTACCCACAGACTAAATAAAAGGGGGATCTTGGTTTATTGCAGAGGGCATGGTTGAAATTGTTGACACATGCAAATACCTGGGGGTATGGTTGGATAGTGGACACATCGCACCACATATTTATGCCCAGCAGACAGCAGCAAATTCTCTGTCATGAACATTTCATAAGCTACATAAATCATTGGAGAGCCCAGACATACGACTCCTCCTAAAGGTGATGGGCTGTAAACCTTTACCCACCATTGCCTACGAAGAAAGAATATTCACAGATAGGCTGGCAAATCAGCTGGACACTTGCTACAGAAGAGTCTTCTCCATCCCAGACTGCACTTAATGTGCCCAAATTAGGCTAAAATGTTGCCTGTTTCTGCAGTACCTGACACTGAAGGCAAAATTATTGGGCTATTGTTTCAAAGCCAAATAGCTAAAGAAGGACATGTTAAAACATGCAATTTAGTAAGTAATAAACAACCCCCTGACCAGCTGGCATAGCTACCTAAAATTCGTATTGGATGCTTTGGAGGCCAGATAGATTTGGTCAAGTGACCCCCCAGCGACTCTAGTCACAAAGCTGCTGGTTAAACAAGAAAAACTAATTTTAAGGGAACAGGATGTGCAGGCTGTGGTGGGACAGGCACATGGAAACTGGGCAGTAGCACCGTATGACCCAGGGGCTCTCCTGATCCATCTGTCATTACCCTTTAGTAAGAATATGAAAAAACATCTGATGAGATTAATATTTGGATAAAACCCCTTTCAAGCATACTGGCATGGTGGGAGGGATTTCAGCGATTCCCATAGGCAATGCCGTTTTTGTGCAAAAAGAGAGGCATCCTTGTCCCATATCCTCTGTATTTGTGGAAAGCTGTTCCAGCTAAGAACGTTCTGGCTGCGCCCAATATGTGGTACCCTAAATATCATGATTTGTAACGGTGCTATGCAAGCATATTTGAAATGTGAATCATCTCAATTAGCGGCTCAATGTCTGAAATGTATCTGACATGCTTTAGCAACTCTGTAGATGGACACCACTTGAAGCAAGATAATAGTATTCCTCACTGCTGCAATCCCCCACATAAACACGTTGCTAACAAGTTCTGGCCCTTCTGGACATTAGCATGGGTCACCTACCAACCATTAATCAGACTCCAACCTAAAGTAAAGTTGACTTTGGGGCAAAGGACCGATACGTTCAGCAGCATAAGGTGAACTGATCACTTCATGGTCTTCAGAAGGCCTCTTGAACTATTTTACAGAAATGTTCTTTGCTTTTCTTTTTAGCATTTAAATCTATTTATAACTGAACCGAAAAATCTGGGCTCTATTGTAATGACTTTAATCAATTGTGCAATAAAGACTATCTATCTATCAACAGTGGCAGCCACTGCAAATCTCAAGGGGAGGGGCGGGGGACACAGATGGATGATAAAATAAATGAAATAATGATAAAACAAACTTACCTTGATGCCTCGGTCTCCTGCTACCTTGCTCCTTTCCTCTTTGTCTGGTGTCCCAGCATTCACTGCTAGGACACCAGCACAGGCTCCCCAGCAATCCTGGTGCTGCTTTCATGCTAAATCTAGCATGAAAGCAGCTTCAGGATTGGTATGGGTGGCTTGGACTGCCGCACAGACACAATGCTGGGGCCTGTGCAGTTTCTCCAGCCTGAAGGTCTATACAGCCGGGCTGGAGAAACCTAAGTGCACATTGCTGTTTGGCCGGCCTGAGACAGCTGGACAAACACACAGGCGCTCTTAGGTGCACTCCATTCCTTATCCCCCCTCCCACCTTCCTTGGCCCAGTCCCTCCCTTCACAAGCAGGCTGAGCCAGAAGCCAAAAAGTAAAACGATATTCAACTACCGTTTTATTTTTCCGTTGCAGGCTCAGGCTATCTATCTATCTATCTATCTATCTATCTATCTATCTATCTATCTATCTATCTATCTATCTATCTATCTGTCTCCAACACTTATTCTTTTCCAAATTAAGCATTATTTGTGACAAATTTGCCAATAAAAAGTGTATCCAATTATTAAGATAACAGTAAACATGTATCTGATGAACGAAAAAGTAATTACATTGGTGTGTTCTTTTTCCAAGTATCCCACCTACAGACCGATCTGTGTAATCTCTTCTACGGCCAAAATTAACCAATCACCATTATCTTAGTTTTTTCGTGTATTTTATTCTCTTTAATCTTTTTTCCCCTCTGGTTCAGTAAAATATCAAACGTTCTACATAGTGATTCTGACCTGCTCAATCGCCATTTAAGTGGTCTGTGGCTTTCCTTGCCAAATAAACCTATACCACCATTGCTCCGAAGCTGAACTACACTATCAAACGACTTAATTTAAATATTCGACATTAAAATAAACAACGTTGTTGCCCAGCTTTTTTTGTAATTATGTCAGTTGCGTCGTAGTTGCGTCATGGTGGTTAAGTGTTGAATAAAAGGAGCAGAGGTCCGCTTTCAATAGTATGCCTTTACCTAAAATCTAAATTATGGAATTAGCTCATCTGTTAATTGCACAATAACTCGTGAGTCTGATTATTGTCTCACAGAATGTAACACACCTAATATAATCATTCGTCATTTTCTTTGCGGGGGTTGGGCTTAGGTGATTTTAGGGTCTGCCTTAAGCCTTTTCAGTTTTCTGCATTACTCTATGTACAGCGTGACATGCTTAAATGCTAGTTCTGAGGAGAACACCGAAAAGTGGGCTGTGCCCACCATATTTACATCTCCGAAAGCTGCAATCAGTCGTCATCGCTGTGCTCGCACATGGAAAGAAATCACAAATTGACAATCATTGAAAGTTTGAAGTGGGCAGAGTTCCTCCAACAACCTGCAGATTGAACGCTAATTGTGAACAAAGGGAGTTCAGCCCATCTGTAATTATTAACAGACAAAAAATAGTTATCATGGATATGAGCACGAGTGGGGTGGATAATAGACTTTACCTACTGGGAGACAAGTCACCGAAATCTTTTAAAACATCATACAATCCCATGGCATTTCTGATATCTTTTCTAAAAGGTCGACATTCGTTTATTGTTTATCTTTGCATGATGTGAGCATTAAAAGAGTTGGATGAAATATAATATCAGCTCACGCAAACGGGTAAAAATCATTGCTCGCCAAGAGAAAAGGTTCATGATTTTTTTTATAATTAGCATTTAATGTAAATAATTACTATGCATGCAGCTGAAGATAAATATGTAATGTAACAATAATTGTAAATAAGAGATCAGAAATCATAACTACTTCAGAAATAAATTCAAACAAAATCAAGCAAAGCCTGTATGGAAACCATACATCTCACAGCACTCAGGAGTAAACAAGAAGAATTACCTTTATTCCATTTATTTTTACAAGGTAAATGTAAGGAGATTAAACACTATGGTAATACAAGAGACAGAACGTTGAGATTTGTAACAATTGTGTTTATTTAATGTAATGCTTACTAAAATAACGGCATGTCACCTCACAGGCACCAAGTAATTTGGGCGCCTCAGCAAAAATTAGGACATCGCTATAGAAATGCTACAGTACAATAAAATGTGGTTGCTCTTTGAGGTGAGGCTGTTGTAGTGCTCCCTGCACGCAAGGCAGCTGGTAATGCAGCATGTTGGTTTGGAGTTTTAAGGCAAGAGCGCTTGAAAAAGTGGGTCCTCGGGCGGTATCATGATAGGCTGCCCTGGCTTAGCGCAGAGCCGAGTGCCTGGGTTCATGCGCCCACAGTGTGAAGTGCGAATTATTTTAGCCTGGTATTTCACTGAGTCAAGGCTTGCTTTTAGACTACAACTCGAAAATAGTTAGCATGGTTTAGCCTTTTCTGTTCCTGAGTTCTGCCGTCTAAAACAATACACTAAATGTGAAAAGATCGTGTTGAATGAATTAATTTACCTGTAAGAGCTTTAAAATGAGAACTCTGTATGGAACCAGAGTAATATATCTTTCCATACTAGTGACACTGAAGAGTGGGAAGTGATTTTTCCAAGGGCATTATTAGGATTATCGGTGTGAGAGCGTTTATATTAATTAGAAAATAATATGTAAGTTAGTATAACTAGTCTGCAAATTGCACTAACTGGGCCTCAGCCTACTTGCACTGCTTGCACTGCCATCCGTTTTTAAGTTGTGAGGAAAATGTGGTGTTTAAACCTGCATACACATGTTTCCTACATGCATGCGTATGTGTTTTCCTTTTCATAAAATAGATGATAGGTTTCATTTTGCTATTGTTTTTCTTTCCTCAATAAAACGTATTTATTTGTGTTCCTTGAGAAAGAAGTCATGTACCCAGAGATGTGCAGTGCAAGTAATATATTTCAAAGCCTTCTTCTACAGTGTTGATTGGTTCATTGTCTTTGTTAGAACAACTGAATGATTCCACTCCACTCTGTGTCGAGCGTGTGTTTTTTCATTTCTCTGAAACCTATAAAATGTTTTTCTTTCTGTGATGCGTGCCAGATCTTTCCTTGTTTTTTAAACTATGCATCCTCTGTCACTTTGCAATTTAATTTTCTAATTAGACTTTTCCTACCTTTCAAACCAAGCACTTTGTATGTCTGACTATGTAAAGACTATCTATTTATTTACAAAATTAGTAGGTTTATGCCAGTTCTTTACTGAACTGTACTTTTGTTCTGGCTAATTCCCTTATTACCTCTCACTTTTGACTTTATTTTTATGCACTATTGAAGCTGATTTGAATCTGCCTAACTACGTTTTGCTTTCTGTAATCATTCTTATTTTTTTTTAAAGCTTTTACGGTCTTGACTTTGAATTTTCCCCTGCAAAGATATTCTTTATTTGTGCAAGGGCCCTTGTCTTTTGGGACATCCAGGGCTCAGGTTCTGCACATTGGCCCTTTACATTTATTAGTTAAAAGCACCAACATAGGGATTACAAATGGTGTCAGTAACCATAATGTCTTAATTTTGTGGGTATTCATAAGCAAACATATAAATGGAACAGGTTTTAGTTATGCAGTAAGATCTTGAAATAAACAGTGGAGGAAGGCAGTTGCCTCCCTCTGTTAATGTGCTGCAAACTCTAACACACATTAGCAAGCAGTGGCAGGCACAGACATAGAGCCATTTAGATGGCAAGGGCCACACCTTTCACATTACCAGCCTTTCACTGCACCTACACCATATTGACGTCAGGTTGTGGAGTTTGCCATCCAATTTGTAAATTGCTTAGTGGGGCTTAAGGATGGCATTGGGGTGCCAAATGGATTTGTCATCTAAGAGTTGGAGGCTGCCTATTTTGATTACCCTCAGCCTACCATGCAGGCATGTCATCCCGGATTCACAAAACCTCATGGTAAAACCAAGGACTGCCTTCTCTATAGGGCACAAGCCTACCCTGGACAAAGGAAGAATCTATGAGATTTCCTTACTAATACTGCACACTTGCACGTTGATTGGTGAGTGTTAGCCTTTGAGGTCTCCCAAGGCAGATAACACTTTTACCATTCAGTGAAGGAAACCAGGAGTTTCTATGGAGGCAAGCTCTACAGGGCAGCTCTGAAGTCCATATTAAGGTTGAAAACCTCCTATGATATAAGAGTGAATACCTTTTAGGGTGATTTTCATTGCAGTGGTTAACACTTTTGTTTTTCTGTTGATCCCTATATCATTTATTTCTTTCATTTGTTCTTATTACATTATTGTCTTTTGAACTTGCTTGATTTGGGACTATTGTGTTCTTTATTTTTTAAGCAGTACTGTTGTTTGTTGCTTATCTACCACATATATTTTCTGATACCACAGAAACAAGACTACTTTTATGGGTCAGATTGTTTGGACCTTCAGGTAACATGTTACACCTCATCATGACTATGAGTCCTCCCCCTACCTTGAAATGCCAAGACTATACATTTGTCTGATTGACAAATGGTTTTCAAATCGAAGTTTACTTGTAACAGCTACACCCTGTCACAACCATGTCTGTTGGATTACAATTTAGAGTAACATTCAGCTTCCTTGTCACATCTGTAACTCTTCTCCTCTTCTTTCTCTTGCTGCAACTTAGGTTTATTTCCTATGTCTAAAACCTCCTATTTAACTATTGTTCTAAGCTTATGTTAATTTTCAAACGGTTTCAGGGTGATTTGAGTGTCCAAAGTGTGGTTAGTTCAGCATTGTGCAAGTTACAGACTATGGAATATGAGCCTTGCAGTATTAACCTCAGATCATTGATCTAACTAAAATAAAAACATTGAAGTAGAAAAAAGAGATCTAAGCATGTATGTATACTAATCTATAATTAATGATAGAACTATACATTTGTGGTCTATATTACTGACATCTCACATTGTGAAACTATCAGTATAGTTGAACAAATATTTCTTCAGTCATCTGCTGACATTCAATAATGATATCTAGGACATGTAGTGGATAGAAGCTCAAGGAAGAGGAGTATTGCTAGCTTAGTAATGTACACAAAAAATGTTAGGACTTCAGATGAATACTGATTGGCAAGTTCTGGAAAATAATCTAGGGTGTCTGATAATATGAACTAGTAATCCAAAACCATATTAGTGAGCTAATTTATTATTGCATTGGCCGAATACCAATAAAGCAAAGGATCATGATATCAATACACTGCTAAACTGCAAAAGAATGTATGTATCATTTTCAACTTCAGGAGAACTAGGTAGATTACATTAAGCCAAAAGTGAGGTAGCCAATATGGTAGTATAGTCACCATAGTTTGTAAAAGGTTTTACTTGGGTTTGGTTTAAACACAAATACAACAATAAAAGTAGGGGTAGGACTAATATAAGATCCTGCATGGTTCTGTGAGGAATCCATTTGAGTGTGTAGATTCCAGTCTTCCCAGGACATTATGGGCCATATTTACGAACACATTTTCCCATTGACACAGAATGGGAAAAACCCTTTGCTACATCTGGCCCTATGTCTTTTCATGGCATATTGATTTGGAAACAGCTTTACATGTTATCATTGTTTCTGGACCACTGACTTCGTGATGAAGACAGACACATTAAATGTTGACATATAAAAGGCAGCGGTATAGAGAACATACTTTTTATTTTGCTTGGTGTTCTTGGTTTTTGACAGCCAGGCAAGCATAGTTATCATTTATTCAATTCTGGATTTGTATTAATTCAGTAGCCGCTATTCCCCTGCAGCATTAGGTTTATCTGGGTGTCAACAGCCTAAGTGTGATAGAAGATTAAACCACTTCTAAGGGCTCATGTTCAGAGGCCACAGGGGCTATTATGAGTAGAGGCAATATGATTGATAGTGATTACATGAAAAGTCTCAACTTCTCCTGATGTGTTTGAAAATAAGAGATGGAAAGCACTTTAGTTAAGAGCCTTCTATACTTAACCGTCTTCTCATTCTGTGCTTTAAGAGTGCTATGATCAGCTGCATCAAAAGCCACCAACAGTTCTAGTATGAATACTGTAGAGGTAGAATACTCTTTTATGGCAGTATGCAGATCATCAAAGACATTCATATAGGTGATTTCCATGTTGCTGTGAGTATGAAAATTATACTGGGAGTGAACCAAGAAGCTATTACATTCAAAGTGGATTAAAAGATGCAATGTTAAAACATCTTTAATGGATTTTACCTTGAAGGGGAGGGTGCAGACATTTTACATTGTCTCTAGACTGGCAGTGGGATTTCCTCATTAATGAGGTGAGAAATTCACTATTGTGAGGGTGAATAACTCTTCTTCAATGATAACTAATGCATTTATACATTGAGCCAGCAAGGGAGTTATTGCACAGGGTCCAAATGTTGCCACTCCTGATCTGCAACTGCCTTCTGTAGGGGTTATTGCTTTAAATATTTGTATATCTTGGGAACTAGGTGAACTAAGACTACAACAGAGTGAGAGAGAATTGCTGCAGTAGGCAGGACATATCACAGGTCTATGTGGAGCCATAAAGTTGGTCATGCAGTGCTTGATTGGTAAGATTAAATCTTGGAGCAGATAGATTGTATCACAACCTCATACATCTGTTTGGGATGAAGTCACTGTGGAGGTGTTCATGGGATGTTGTGCAAACTGCAAAAAGGTGTGGAAAGTTGCTTTGAGAAGTTCTCACTTTTGGAGATGCAAACTAGGAAGTAATGGCCAGATGAACGAAAGGATTTAGCATTTGTTAACAGACGAAATCACAATATTGGTCTGTTAAGAAATGCTAAATTGCCTTTACGTGTGTATAAAAAGCAGATAGGGAATCACAAAATGTAATTTCTGCTCAGTGAAAATCACATATTCTGATTCCTTAAATAAAAAGTTGCAAATAGGGATTTCCTATTTGCGATTACCTATGCACATATACAAAGAATTTCCTAAATGTAAAATGGGCATTGAGGAAATGTTATTACCATCCACTCCAACTCAATGGTAACCATGTGTAATTTTAAAAAATGCAGCTAAAATGCATTTTTTAAAGTTCCACATAGCGCCACATCCCCCTAAGGCATTTGTGTGCTGTACATGTGCACCATTTTTTAGGGGTGCATCAAAGGGGGGCCATAGGCACCCTTGGTTTTACATTTCCTAATTTACAATTTCCTATTAGGAAATCACAAATTTGGAACGGAAAAACCATTCGTACCTATGGTCCTTTAGGCCCCTATGGACAAATGCAGTAGCATTTCCTAAATAGCAAAATCTCAATCTTTGTCATTCCATATTGCATTTTTGGAATAGAGATTTCCTAGGATTCGCTATTTAGAAAATGCAAAATAGGAATTTCGTACATCTGGCCCTGAATTCTTTAGAATGCATACTTGTTATTCTGTCTCCAACCTCATTGAGCATAGAATTCAAACTAAATCTACACAGGAGGGACCTGGTGGAGTGCATGTTATAGGAACACATACAGCCTTTTCAAATAAGGTTATCTTGCGTAAAGTAATCTTCTGTTTATGTAAAGTGCTGAAATGCCTCTGAGCCATGTTTTCTATATATAAAACTACACAAAAAGGGGAGAAAGGAAATGCTGCCTTAATCATGTCTTGGTCTTCACTTTGGGGAAAGAGGCACAATGACGAGTCTGCCCCATTCTTGGTATTTTGCAACCTCTGTTGGGTATGGTAAGAGGATTTACATGGACCAGCCAGATTACCAGTAACATTTAAACATTCTAGGCGCATACATTTTACATCAGAGACTCTAGCTGCTCAAAGTAGCTGTAATCCCTGCTGAAAATCCAGAATGAGGTATATCTGTTGGACTCGGTGTAATAAATTCTCCTCTTAAACCCCATTCTTAGGTGAGCTCTCAAATTGTAAGGGTTCTTTTTTTCCACCTCAGAGATATCACTTTAGCCACTAACAGTAACCCCTGAATCTAGAATTATCATACATGATACAGTGCCATTCGTAATGAGGGCCATCACGAGTGTGGAACATTAGATATCCGCTTGATGGCCTCCACATGCCGATCTAACGTAACAGATAAAAAGTAGTGTAATCAGAAATGCAGAGGCTCACTGGTATACATGACAACACTCGCAAAGGTGACATGTGCATGCCAAGTAGGAGTGTACAGGTGCTGCAGCACCCCAATATAACCATGCTGGTGTTCGAAGGCAAATGAGCAATAAAAATACCTTTAAAATTAGTTTTTATCATGTCACATTTGCTATGCTGTCAAAGAAAGAGGCCAAAGCCAAGTCTATGTATTCTGCATATCCTTCAAACATTAGATTGGTGTTTACATTTCTTTCTTAGACTGCGTAGTTAGAGCATTTTGTAAAATGAATTATGACACTATCTTGTTGAGTACAGTGAGTGCGTAAGGAAAGGCTGTAGGAAGTCATTTTTTCTTAACACAACAAAATGTAAATACTTATAAACTGAACAGCTATTTCCAAATATATCATCAGTTAGCAAAGCAGGCAGTAAACACTTCTGTTTTTCTGAAGTACAGTGGAAGCAAATATTTTAATATGATCAAAACAAATCAATGCACTTTGTGGTGCACAAATGAAATATTCACCTAAACTAGATTTCCACATAGTATTATTTGTATGCAGTGTAGTTTTATCAGTGAGACTGTATTTCTATGAAACATTAGTGGCTATTTCAATGGAAAATGTGCCGTAAATGACAATGCTTTACCACACCATGCTTTAGTAAGCCATTGGCGATAATATCCTCCCAAAAATATATATTTGCAACAATAGCCTCCAAAATCAACTACATACAGCATCCTTACCACTCGCCTGCTGAAAGCGTTTGCTACACTTGTTCTTTAAGTGACTCCGATTTTTCACAACGCCTATGACTTCAGTGATGTATCACTAATAGCAGCACCCCACTCTGAAAATGGGTCCAGCACCCGTGAAAAGTTTTGCACCCTTTTTAGCCTGAAATGAGATAGATACAGTTACAGGAGGAGCTGTAATTGTCATCTAATTTTTTTTAATAGTGCTACAGATAATAATATCCTGCAGCAAAAGAAGACTTTCTTTCGGGCAAACTCATTCTTCATCCTTAGCCTGATGTATGGCAAGATACAAGCATGTGAAGTCTAGATCATAGATTCTGTAAGAAATTGAGTGTAGAGTCGTTAATATCTCTTCACAATGTCACCTCCCAAACTAGAGAATATGGCAACAATCTAATTGAAACTTAGAGCCACTTGATAAGAAGGCTACTGTTTCAAAGAACTTAATAGACACCGACAGAAACACAATTTCACACATAACAATCATGTAGTTATTACTATCTATGCATATTTGGATTAAGCATCGTTGCTTGCTTTATTTAGGTAAGCAGTTAACATTGCCATTTCACGGCTTACTATTCCTACTTCAGTTCAATTGAGAATTCTTAGAAATCATAGAGCTAAATACACATATGTGCCACAAAAAGAATTTGATGTATATTCCACGCATTTATTAGTTTTATTTATTGAATGTAAACGAGCATTAGTGAAATTGTAAGTTAACTGAATATCACAAAAACGAATTAAATTATGTTCATCACATTCTTGTATACAATCCTATAGAACTCAAGGAACCAAAACAAGGACGTATATCCTAAATGGATATTGAACTGATACAACTGACAGCATCTAAGAATAGACACACATTTTGCCCATCCTAATAACTGGAAAAGGCAATTACAACATACTGATACTTAGGCCCTCTTTTCGAGTAGTGGGGAGGGGTATTACCAGTAGTTTTCAGTTTTAATACCTCTTCACACATTTGCATGTGTCGCCAGTTGTGGTTCTACTGGGTGGTGCTAACACACCTGGTAATACCAGACCCGGTATTGCCACTTGCTTTTATGCTAACAAATTCTAGCTGTTTAGAGCAGGTAGAACTTGTGAGCAGAAAAGCACCGAAAAAACAGGACAAATAAGTAGTAAGCAACTTTGTTATACTGTATCCTGCACACTATACCCTATTTCAGGCCTCATGCTTGTAATAGGAAGTAAATAGTCATACCTCCTAGTAACAGTAGTATCGGTTCCATTATTACCATTGCATTTTACTAGCCAACTCATAATGAAACTCTTAGTCTGGCCAAGAGGTGCAGTTGGCAGCAGAGGCAGTGAGGCATGATTGCCCTGTCAACCGACCTAGAACCAAACCCCAATTTCTGTCCATCAACGACTTAGTGCCTGAATTAGATCATGGCGCTGTTACCACCAAGCAGCATCGGCAGTGGGCCCGAGAACACTGTCAAATCAGCGGAGTTCTGCAAGACATATTTAGATGTAACAATCCTACTGTTGGTGTACTCCTGGCAGTTTGCTGATGGCAAAAGACTGTGGTGGGGCTCAATGGAGTTAATACCATGGCAGAGGCTACGGAAGGGAGGTAAGTGACAGACACACACACTGTTCCTTAGCTATAGATGCACCCCGCACCATACACTGCACAACACAACACATAAATATTATTACCCATGGTCAGTCCATCACACCACAACTGCTACATACTGAAAACACGCATTGACAGACATCCATGACAACATACACACACCATTGACACTACACCCACACACTACACAAGCACAACTACACTCCCAGCTACATAAACACACTCATACACACCTGAACCTCACCCAGCTAATCGCATCACTTGTACAGATACATGTACTGACTCACACACACAACTTGCAGCACAACATGACAGGTACAGGTCCCATGGCAAGGTGCACACATGGACACAGTTGATAGGTGTGAATATACCGCCATTGTGGTGCCATCATTCATTTGGCAATTAATATGGGCACCATAAATATAGTTGTGTACATGTGCAATATGTGTTGTGCACCAGTGTGCCCCCACCATGTCTGACCCACTCATGCCCTCAACATATGCATGTCACGGTGATTAAAAAATTAAATAACAGACCCACCTCCCTTGAAATGCCCACCCTAATACCCTGGCAACTCGGCGTCCCTACCTTGTAGTCCGTTGACGAGGCTTGTGTTTTCTCCTTGAGTCGGTGGCAGCAGCAGTGGCAGGTGGTGTTCAGTCGTGTCCAGTCAAAGATGGGTAGCAATGATAAAAAAGGTGAGTTTTAATCCCTTTCCTCCCAATCTGGCAACTAAGGAGTGGAGGTCGGACCACCACATTTTCCTTGGTGGTAAGGCACTTCCAAATCTGCATGGAGGGAAGGCTGGCTGGGGTCCCACCTCCATCCCCTTTTCCCTTTCCTGTCCTCGACCCGGCCGGTGTTTCTTGTCAGAGACAGCGGTTTGAAGACGGTCTTTTATCTATGGGACCACTAATATCTAAATACAGCTGGTGGGCCATTAAAGCAGTTGCCGGGTTTACAGTTCAAAAGTCGAGGCTGGGACCTTTACTGCCAACATCTAAATCATGTCCTAAGTGCAGGCAAAAAGAATGGATCAAACCAGTGTCGATGGTAGTCCTTGCAAGGGGACTCAATTCTTTTGGAAAAACTTGAGGAATACACACAACTGACTACTTGCTGAATTAATATTCTTGGCTGCTTTTCAGAAGTGTATATTTTTCTGGGATCATCCATGGGTTTTACTTCTGTTTTCATCACAAACTGGGCTGAAACCACAAAACAATAAGGAAAATTGACTACCTCTTAGAAATATACAAACACTGTGGGGAAAAAATTGTTGTTGGGTACAACTCTGCTTGTTCTGAAAGCTGGAAAGATAGTGATCCTAGCACAGAAAACCTTCCATTGATGTGCCTTTTAGGAAACAATGCATACACTTTCTTGCAAAGTACTTTTTTACCCACAAAAAGTAAAATGTATCTATATTTTGCCATTTTTTCAGTTCCCTCCAGAGGAATCTACCAGCCCTGGGTACCTTTGTAATCCCCATGATGTTGGAAAAAGGGCACAAATGTGGTGTGGATACTTTTTGTGTGAAAATGTGAGGCAGGTTTAATCAGTAGCTACTTCTAACATCTAAAAAAGTGCTTAGCCCCTCAGGAGAAAGCCTCAGCAGTCAAGATGTTAAAGGGAAAGTGTTGATAAACATCTTTATTTACACTGTTAAACTGCTTTGTCTAAATGTAACAGGAATGACAACACTGCACTCATATGTCTTACTTCAACTATTAATATGAATGCATATTTACATAATTGGGCAACTAAAAACATGCATCTATCACCTTCATGCAATCAAAGAATTGTTGATTCTGCATTTGGATCATTGAATGTGTATATGCCATTAAACACTTTGAATTAATAAGCTCTTGTGTGCTGGTGTATGCTAGAGATTGGTAAGGACCATAGTTTGTGTACGTACCACAGTAGGACATCACAATATGTACTTGTATGCCTTTAGAAGCATTTATAAGACTATGCTTTTTATTTTTTCTGTATCAGTTTTTCTACAGTTGAATCACCCATAACTAAACTGTGTATGCTGGGACTTCTCCCTTTCCTCCTTCTTCTCACATTATTTTGGTCCATCTGGGGTGAACAGTAACATATGGAGTAGTACTGGTATAACTAGGGCCTGATGAATGGAGCTGACCCCAAAGGAACTCAGAGCAGGAAGCATGTCTTCACATTCAACGAACCCTACGTGGCTATAACAGGGATCTCTAACCTTTTCCTTGATAAGAGCTACTTCTGTTTAGTGAAAATCCTCCTGAGCCACTAATACTATTATAAATGTAATAGTTACCACATCAGACACAGCTACATTAGTAGCCACCATATGTAATGCTCACTTCAGTTTGTCAATGCAGAATGCCTCTCCATGGGTAATACATAACAGCCATAGCTGCAATGCCCCTAACACCATGTTAATAATATCAGTAATCAGTCTCCCTAACACCATATGATTTTATCAGTTGAATATCAGCTTTAAATGTTGGAAATCCAACTATTTTTTCCAAACGTCAGCTCATGAGTTCTGACAATACACACATTTTCATTTAAAATACAACCTTTTCAAATTTGGTGTACATTTATTATTTCAACCTAGCAAAATCTTCTAATTCATTTGACTAAGAGCCACAGAGGAGAGCTCCTTAGAGGTAACTGGAGAGCTATCAATACTCAAGAGCTACTGTTTAAAAAAGCATGGACCATAGGGTCCTAATATTGCATAGAACATTTTTTGAACAATAAGAATGTTTTAAGTCACATAATTGAACTATTTAGTAACCTCAGCAAAGTAAAAGTATGTCCTTTAGGCAGGAAACATACCACCAACTAGTTTCTCACCAAAAAACAAAAATAACCAAACAAAGCTCATGGAGAGACTACCTCGTAAGTGTTGTTTTTTTTAATTTTTTTTTTAGTCCTCATTTTGCCACCCATGCTTTGGTTAAAAGGAAAAGGCAAAAGCCGAGGCACTTATGATATGAGTCCAGATGTGCGGTCCACATCATTGCTGGACCGCCCCACCTGTTCTAGATATTGCACTTTTCCCAATCGACTGCCATCGACCAAGTCTTATTATTTTCTTCGAAACCTGATCATAACCAAAGCAACACCCGATAAGGTGAGGGGAGTTCTAATCATTGGACTGAAATTCCAAGAGGAGGCGACCAAACAAAGAAACCACAAAACATAAGTTATATGACTGAAACTACTCAACATTTGTAAGCTACTGATACACATTTTGCCAATCCACCCAAAAATTATCTCTTCTAGTCAGAGGACCACATTGTTCCATTTTACACCATCGATTCGCTGATGATTGCCAGTCTTTAACAAGGGGGGGCAGTGGATCCACCCATTTACGACATATTTCTCGTCTAGCCAAAAGACCTTGCAAGTGTTGTTGTTCGTGCTGAGTGAATGCCTATGATAAAGAATGCTGCTTTATAGTGTGCGAGTCATTCATTCTCAAACAACCAAGGATGATTGTTCAAAAAAGGGACTGAATTAGTGCCGTAAGACCCTTCTGTTTTAAAGAAAATAATTTCCCATCAGAACAGAGGTGCAGTACTTGTTTATGGTTATCACAGTGCTTTGGAAGGACGTAGTGAATAGCACTTTGCCACCCCACTCTCCTTAAATTTGGGTTACAGTCCACCTCTTAGCAGCCGGCAACTAAAAATCCTCCATTGCAACACTGACCAGATGCCTTGGCAACTTCCAATTTGCAACTTTAACTACTTTCCAAGTCATCCTTGCCCAGCTTACTAGCCTTGTCATTGCCACACTTCAGTTTGCCCTTTTCTAATTCATCCAAGATCCCGTCCAGTTTATCATTAGCCTACATAATCCTACAACCTCTATTCTCCTCTGTCTTTTCCTGTGTTCTCATCTGCTCCACGTTTTCAACCTTACTGCAATCCTCCACCCTTCTACCCCTCTTCACACTGTTACCCATATTCTCCTGTGAAGCCCCATCACATTCATAGCCACACTTAACTAAATATCTTTCTTTTTACCTAACATACTTTTCTTACCTGTGAATCTTTCATTTGTAGTTGCTTTGCACCCCTTAACCTTCTGCATATTGCCACCCCCTCCCTTTACCTTCCACTTACAATGTACCTTACCCCTTTTGACTTAATCTCTTTATCTCTCTAATTAGCCTCATCCTCTTCTTCTGGCCCAAACAGTCCTTCATCACCCTCACTGTTTTATCCACTTCCAAAATCACTGGTGCATCTCCCACTCCACCTCTTCTTTCTGATGTAACATGGATGTTGCCTGCCTTTCCCCTTCTCCACAGTCCCCAGCATCCCCTTGGCCAACACGTCCAACCTTCTTGTTTACAGCTTGTTGCTCATCCTCATCTCCTCCAACACTGACCATCTTGCTTTCACCTCATCTAAGGTTGCTGATAACAGGGAAATCAGACCCTCTAATGCTTAATGTTGGAAAATGGGTTATTGGTAGGGCAGGTAGGTACCTACACCTAGCAACAAGCCACTAACCTCCACATAGGTACAGTTAGGTCTCAGTAAATTAATCCCAGCTCTACCCTTGGTAGCTTGGCATCGAGCGTCAAGGCTTAACTTAGGAGACAAAGTGTAAAGCATTCAAATATCACAAAACAGTAATTAAATAAAACACAGGAAACAGTTTAAAAATCCAAAACCAATTTATAAAAATAGCTTATATTTTTATCTTTAAAATGACACAAAAACGATTAAAATCGGTTCAGGGGAACCGGAGATATGAATTTTTAAAGTATTATTATTTTCTAGCGCTTAGAAACAAAAAGCGCCAATCGGGTCATCTGGTTGCACCAGGACCGGGGCAAAGTCAAACTTTCAGGCCGACCGCGATGGAGCCCTGCTCGGCTACAAGTCGCGGGAGGCCTCGGTTAAAAAGTTACCTTCTGACTTAGTCTTTATTTGGAAGTTTTTCTTCACCGGGACGAACCTGCCAGTTGAATCCGACCTCCTGGAGCCCTTGTCCGGATACGCGATGTGGGTTTCCTCGGTGGAGACTTTTACCTTCGGACTTAGTTGTTTTTTCGAGATGAAAATCCTTCGACCGGGGTAAACCTGGATCTTGATCCGACGTCCATGGAGCACTTCTCGGATACGATGGCTGGGAGGTCCCGGTCAACTTTTTACGTTCGGACTTAGTCTCTTTTTTGGATGTTTTGCTTTACCGGGACGAACCACGAAGTCAGGCCGGGTCGCGGTTGAGGCAAGCCGGCTAGAATTTCCGCGGCGGGTCGGTCCCTCTCTGGAGCTTTTTTCCAAAAATTCTCAAATCTTTTCCAAACTTCTGGGGCTTCACCCAGATGTTCTTTTAAGGTTCTTTTGGGGTCCACAGCTCACCCCAAGGGTCCAGAAGTTCTGTGATGGTCCTTGGGGGGTGCGGACTTCAACTCCCAGAATGCACCTGGCGCAAACTCCTTTTTGGCCACTGGACAGTGGTCAGCTGGTCGCTTTCTTCAGGAGTTGGTGCAGGGGACTCTGGTTAGCAATTTTTCACCTGTAGCAAACAGGGAGTCCCTCCTTGAACCAGTTGAAGCCAGGCAAAGTCCTTCTTGTGGTGAAGCCCAAGTGTGCAGCTGGTGCAGTCCTTCTGAGTGCAGGGTCCAGGTGCAGGCCAGGGGTCCAGCAGGGCAGTCCTTCTTCTTCTTTAGTTCCTTTCTTGTTGAATTCTGGAGGGGATCTGAGGCGTGGGTGCAGGTCTGCCAGTTTTATCCTTGCTCCTGGGTGAAAAGCAGGGGGGCCCTGGTTCTCCAATCAGGGACAGAGTCGCCCCCCTGTGATGACCACTTCCTGGGAAGTGTGGCAAAAATCCATCCCAGAAGGCAACAGTCTCTAAAAATCCAACATGGATGTATCTGATTTTTGGAGGTTACATCTGGCTGAGCCCACCCACTGGTGTGGCTAAAAATCATAAACACACCCCTCTCCTGCCCTCTCCTAATCTAATCAAGGGGGCACCTAATTGTCTGGGGTTGCAGGATGTGGGGGTGTTGCTGGGTGCTGCAAATGTCCTTCTCTGCCTTTGAAGACCAGTTTGGCAGCCCTCCCCCTTCCTGCCTCACCATCTGCTGAGGGGAGATTCTCTCCCCCAAGCACATTCCTTTGTGTGAAGTCAGGCCACTTCACACCTCATCAAGGTAGCCTGGCAGAAGCTGCTGCAGGCTGGCCAATCAGAGCACAGCAGCAAAAACAATGCAGAGCTGAAATTGGCAACTTTTTAGGTAAAGTCTAAACTCTTTACCTGAGCTAGTTATATTAAATCCAACAACTGGAAGTTGTGGGATTTATTATAACAATCAATTTGATACCAAATTCTTGGTATGTAACATTTAAGGAGACTTTAAAATTTAAAATAAAGTCTGCCCATTCTAGCCTATGAAGGCCATTTACTTCAATGAGGGAAAAACGAATTTGGCTGTTTTTACCTCACCAGGGCTTATAAATCTATTTTTATAAAGTCCCTGCTTATAGTTACATGGCACCCAGCCCTAGGGGCACATAGGGCACACCTTAGGGGTGACTTATATGTAAAAATAAGGTAGTTTGAGACTTTGGAAGTACCTTTAATTCCAAAGTCGAATTTGCATATAACTTTAATTTAAAAGCAGCCAGCAAGGCAGGCTTGCTTTTAAAATGACACTGGGCACCTCAGCAATGCACCTAGGTTTACACCACCTATGCTGTGGTCCCTAAACCTACATGCCCTACCATATACTAGGGACTTATAGGTAGGTTAACTTAGCCAATTATAATTAGCCTAATTTGCATATCCATTTTACACAGAGCACAGGCCCTGGGACTGGTTAGCAGTACCCAGGGCACCATCAGAGTCAGGAAAACACCAGCATAAAGTGGAAAATGGGGGCAAAAAGTTATGGGGCCTCTGCAATCAGCCCTAGTTTCTCACACAACCCCCCCCCAGCCCACACGCCCAGGAGACTCAGCCCAACCCTGGGAGAGTCTTCCTGGCTTGTTAGGCGAGGAAGACAGTGAAGAAAACTGGCTGTCCCTTTGCAGGGCCTACTCTGCCTTATATCCTCCTGTCAGGGTCACTCCCTCTGGGTAGTGAAGCTATCCCAACAGTAAAAGGACCCA
The DNA here is from genome assembly GCF_031143425.1 of Pleurodeles waltl. Classification (NCBI taxonomy): domain Eukaryota; kingdom Metazoa; phylum Chordata; class Amphibia; order Caudata; family Salamandridae; genus Pleurodeles; species Pleurodeles waltl. Next base: position 929,648,733 of record NC_090448.1, on the reverse strand, counting down.
ATTCAAACTGAAACTTCCCTCTAGGGGGGTCTTCCTCCTCTCTCTCTGCCAACTTGGGTAGTGAGGTGCCCACCTCCCCTACTCCTAACTTTGCTAGGGCAACACCTAGCTTACCCAAAGAGGTCACCCAACACTTGAGCAACCCCACCATGACCAACAGGGTCAGGGGGCCTACTTTGCTATTGGCCTTGGGGTCTGCCTCCCAGGCCAAGTACAGTGCTGCCAGGAAGGCTAGCACCCAGCAGAGGCTACTGACAGCTGTCAGTACCCAGAACCACACCCTAAGCTCTCCACTGACAGGTGGCTGAGCTGCTTTAGGGGCAACTTTGGGGTCCTGGCACCCCTCTTGCTGTCTAGAGTGGGGGGCTACCACCTCCTGTGGCAGACACCCTCCTTCCACTCTCCCTTCTGTCAGTGCAGGGGCAACACCCTGCATCTGGACAGCTGCCTGACTACTCAGGACTTCCTTGGAGTCAGGTGAGGCCTCACCAGTGCCAACTCTGGGCTCCCCCCTTACTGGGGCAGAAGGCCCTTGGCTCCCTGGAACTCTCTTTAAGAGTGGCCTACCCTTCCTTTTCTTGTTTCCTTTTCTTGGGGACCCCTGTCTCCTAACTGTAGGGACTGACTCCCCAGGACTTTGGGTTGGGGGGGCGCCCTGGGCGACCACCCCATCTGTGACCAGACTCACCTCTGGGAGGTCATTGCCCAGGATACAATCTAGGGGGAGGTCAGCACTGACTACCACCCTAATCCAGTCAAGGATACCCTCCCTCTCTAGGGGCACTATGGCTACAGGTTTGGAGGTGACCTCCCCTGTGGCTATCCTGACTTTCTTTGTCTTTCCTGGGACATACATGTCTGGGGTCACTAACCGGTCACTCACTATAGTGTGACTGGCACAGGTGTCTCTCAGGCCAGTGGTAGGGATCCCATTCACTTGAATGTGGTGGAAGTGTTTACTCCCACCCTCAGGGATCACCAGCTTACCATCTGGTCCTGTCTCCCAGCTAGGAGGACTTCATCATCTGAGGAATCCTCCTCTATGGCTACACTGGACAGCCCAGTGCTAACCACCTTCCTTGGACAGGCTGCATCTCCTCTGAAGTGACCTGTCTGCTGTCAGTCAAAGCAAGCCCTACTGTCCAAGAGCTTTTTTAACCCTGGGTCTCCCTGTCTCTGCTTGTCAGAGTGGGAGTGGGATTTACTCTCCTCCTTCTTAGGGTTCTGGGGTACAGAGGGAGTCTCTGTGGTGGGCTTACCACCTCCCTCCTTAGGTTTTTGGGGACCTGTCCCCCCCTTCTTGGAGTCTCCCCCCTGGGACTTGACAACCACCCTGGTTCTCAACCACTCATCAGCTGCCTCCCCTAGCTCTCTAGGGTTGGTCTGCTTAGAGTCCACTAGATGCTGGCGTAACCTTTCTTGGATACAATTGGTCAAGATGTGCTCTCTCATGATCAGATTGTATAACCCCTCATAAGTATCTACTTTGTTACCAATAATCCAGCCCTCTAGTGCCTTTAGTGAAATGTCCACAAAGTCAACCCAAGACTGGGTACTGACCTTCTGGGTGTCCCTGAACTTCATTCTATATTGCTCTGGGGTCAGACCAAACTTCTTGGCTAAGCACCTCTTCATACTAGGGTATGAATCTGCCTCCTCCCCCCTTAAGGTCAGAAGCCTATCCCTCCCTGAGTTGGGGACCAACTCCCACAAAAGGGAACCCCAGTATTGAGGCCTAACCCTTCTCATTTGGAGTGCCCTCTCAAAGGCCCCCAGCCACTTATCTATGTCATCCCCCTCTACATAAGCAGGAACTACCCCCTTGGGTAATCTGGGGCAAACTCCCCCACCCATGGACACCTCAGCTTCTTTATCGCTGCTTCCATCTCTTTTCTCTTTGTATGCCCACTTTTTCTTTTCTAGGGCCAGCTTCTCTGCTTCCAAAGCTATGTATGCTAGCTGGGCCTCCAGCTCTCTTTCTCTGATGGATGTGTTCTCTCCTCCTGAAAGGACCCCCTTCCCACCACTAGCTTTGGGTCTGCCCCTAGTGACTGTATTTACTGAGGACCGTTCTTCCTCATCCTCACTTAGGCTCAGATGCCTTCCCTCCCCTGAGTGGTTAGAGCTTGCATCCTCCCTTCTTTCTCCCTCCTCTGGAGCTTCTTCTGACTCTACCTCTTGGGCCTCAGCCCATGCTGTCAGGGATGTGATCAGGATTTGCTTCCTGAGATCAGTGGTTGCAGGCAACCCTCTTTCAATACACAACCCCCTAAGCTGGACTACTGTCAGTGTGGGTAGGCTAGCCAGATCAAGCTCCATGGCTCCCTAGTTTTGTGTCAACAAAAACTTTTTGCAAAAATTGGAAACAAGAATTTAGAAAAATTACAAAAATTCAATAATTGAAATTAATCCAAATTAAAAATTAAAAACATTTTTTGCACTAGGACAATTTAAAGGATTTTTAATTTGTTTTATCTAAAACTGTAACGTGATATTGAACACAAGTACAGGATCCCGTCGCTGCTTCCAATTATGTTGGAAAATGGGTTATTGGTAGGGCAGGTAGGTACCTACACCTAGCAACAAGCCACTAACCTCCACATAGGTACAGTTAGGTCTCAGTAAATTAATCCCAGCTCTACCCTTGGTAGCTTGGCATCGAGCGTCAAGGCTTAACTTAGGAGACAAAGTGTAAAGCATTCAAATATCACAAAACAGTAATTAAATAAAACACAGGAAACAGTTTAAAAATCCAAAACCAATTTATGAAAATAGCTTATATTTTTATCTTTAAAATGACACAAAAACGATTAAAATCGGTTCAGGGGAACCGGAGATATGAATTTTTAAAGTATTATTATTTTCTAGCGCTTAGAAACAAAAAGCGCCAATCGGGTCATCTGGTTGCACCAGGACCGGGGCAAAGTCAAACTTTCCGGCCGACCGCGATGGAGCCCTGCTCGGCTACAAGTCGCGGGAGGCCTCGGTTAAAAAGTTACCTTCTGACTTAGTCTTTATTTGGAAGTTTTTCTTCACCGGGACGAACCTGCCAGTTGAATCCGACCTCCTGGAGCCCTTGTCCGGATACGCGATGTGGGTTTCCTCGGTGGAGACTTTTACCTTCAGACTTAGTTGTTTTTTCGAGATGAAAATCTTTCGACCGGGGTAAACCTGGATCTTGATCCGACGTCCATGGAGCCCTTCTCGGATACGATGGCTGGGAAGTCCCAGTCAACTTTTTACGTTCGGACTTAGTCTCTTTTTTGGATGTTTTTCTTTACCGGGACGAACCACGAAGTCAGGCCGGGTCGCGGTTGAGGCAAGCCGTCTAGAATTTCCGCGGCGGGTCGGTCCCTCTCTGGAGCTTTTTTCCAAAAATTCTCAAATCTTTTCCAAACTTCTGGGGCTTCACCCAGATGTTCTTTTAAGGTTCTTTTGGGGTCCACAGCTCACCCCAAGGGTCCAGAAGTTCTGTGATGGTCCTTGGGGGGTGCGGACTTCAACTCCCAGAATGCACCTGGCGCAAACTCCTTTTTGGCCACTGGACAGTGGTCAGCTGGTCGCTTTCTTCAGGAGTTGGTGCAGGGGACTCTGGTTAGCAATTTTTCACCTGTAGCAAACAGGGAGTCCCTCCTTGAACCAGTTGAAGCCAGGCAAAGTCCTTCTTCTGGTGAAGCCCAAGTGTGCAGCTGGTGCAGTCCTTCTGAGTGCAGGGTCCAGGTGCAGGCCAGGGGTCCAGCAGGGCAGTCCTTCTTCTTCTTTAGTTCCTTTCTTGTTGAATTCTGGAGGGGATCTGAGGCGTGGGTGCAGGTCTGCCAGTTTTATCCTTGCTCCTGGGTGAAAAGCAGGGGGGCCCTGGTTCTCCAATCAGGGACAGGGTCGTCCCCCTGTGATGACCACTTCCTGGGAAGTGTGGCAAAAATCCATCCCAGAAGGCAACAGTCTCTAAAAATCCAACATGGATGAATCTGATTTTTGGAGGTTACATCTGGCTGAGCCCACCCACTGGTGTGGCTAAAAATCATAAACAGGATGTGGGGGTGTTGCTGGGTGCTGCAAATGTCCTTCTCTGCCTTTGAAGACCAGTTTGGCAGCCCTCCCCCTTCCTGCCTCACCATCTGCTGAGGGGAGATTCTCTCCCCCAAGCACATTCCTTTGTGTGAAGTCAGGCCACTTCACACCTCATCAAGGTAGCCTGGCAGAAGCTGCTGCAGGCTGGCCAATCAGAGCACAGCAGCAAAAACAATGCAGAGCTGAAATTGGCAACTTTTTAGGTAAAGTCTAAACTTTTTACCTGAACTAGTTATATTAAATCCAACAACTGGAAGTTGTGGGATTTATTATAACAATCAATTTGATACCAAATTCTTGGTATGTAACATTTAAGGAGACTTTAAAATTTAAAATAAAGTCTGCCCATTCTAGCCTATGAAGGCCATTTACTTCAATGAAGGAAAAACGAATTTGGCTGTTTTTACCTCACCAGGGCTTACAAATCTATTTTTATAAAGTCCCTGCTTATAGTTACATGGCACCCAGCCCTAGGGGCACATAGGGCACACCTTAGGGGTGACTTATATGTAAAAATAAGGTAGTTTGAGACTTTGGAAGTACCTTTAATTCCAAAGTCGAATTTGCATATAACTTTAATTTAAAAGCAGCCAGCAAGGCAGGCTTGCTTTTAAAATGACACTGGGCACCTCAGCAATGCACCTAGGTGTGCACCACCTATGCTGTGGTCCCTAAACCTACATGCCCTACCATATAATAGGGACTTATAGGTAGGTTAACTTAGCCAATTATAATTAGCCTAATTTGCATATCCATTTTACACAGAGCACAGGCCCTGGGACTGGTTAGCAGTACCCAGGGCACCATCAGAGTCAGGAAAACACCAGCATAAAGTGGAAAATGGGGGCAAAAAGTTATGGGGCCTCTGCAATCAGCCCTAGTTTCTCACACTTAACATCTCCTAACCCGGCATCCCTCTATAGCTTCCCCATCATCTGGCCTAATATCTGTTCTTGTTACCTCCCCTCTTTCCTACTGTGACCTTCTCCTGCCTACCTGGACCCACAATTTCCAGCTCCACCCAGGCATCATATATCACCCTGAAATGTCTGTAATCCCTTCCTCACCACTTCTATGTCTTCAGATACCTTACCCCTTTTATTTTCCTCACAAACCCCTCTTTGGCACTGCCTGTCCTCACAGCATTCCCTCTCTCAGCCCTGCCTCATTTGCCTCTACAACAGATTTAAGTAATAGGAAACACCTGTCTGGTGCCCCAGGGGGGCATTCATTGCAGTAGAAAAGCCCACCTCCTGGGGGATCAGAGGGCACAGCTTCCCCCTGTGGGTACTTACATTTGTGCCTCTTCTTTGAGATAAGGATCCCCATTAGTATACCCAGATGTTGTGGCAGCCACCTCCATCTCCAAGATGCCTCACCTTCCTTCGGTTGTGAGGACCACCACTCGCCTTGCTGCTTTTTTTTTTTCAGGCTCCCTTTGTTGGTATTTAGACCGAATATAGGAAACAGAAATATTGTGGACCAAAATATTGTGTCAAGAATATCGAGGACACAAATATCATGAAGGTACATTTCTATAGGTAAGCAAATATTTACTCTATATAATTCCACATATTTGTATTTGTACTTTGACAATATATATATGTTTGAGGCATGCAGATGAGTTAAGAATAGTAAATCTATACTTGCCTATTTACACGTACCTTCTCAATAGATTGGTCCTCGATATTTTTTGCCTCAATATTATGTCCACACGCAATTCTGTTTCCGATATTCTGTCAGTTATCCCTTTTTGTTTGTGCTGTCTCATCCTCCACTTTTATATGGCAAACGCCTTTGATGTCAAACCCTTCCATGGTCAGTATGCCCTACCTGTCTCCATGAAACCTTCCATGGCTAGATTCTAGCACCCAAGAAAGTTGCATGCGCTCATTATTGAACACATCGACTTTGCCAAATGATCTGGCAAGGTGTGTTTGCACATTGGGGAATCCAGTTGGGGCAGTAAATCACAGGCACAGATTCACAAAGCTACACATTTTCCTAAATTAGCTGTCTTGCTCGGTATGATGAGAACCTGTAACATTACTTACAGTTGACCAAGCATAACTCCCCTATTGGTGCCCAAAGTGACCAATCATGCCATGAGAAAGGGGTGAGGGCGGAGCAACGTGAAACTAATGCAAACTTCAAAACTACTAACTGGAACAAAGGAGTAAGCTGTCCCACACTCCTTGTTCAGCTCATACCTCCTGGCGGATGTCCTGAGACCATCGATGTAATGGCAGTCCATTTCAATAGAGGAAATGCTTATTTCTTTTTTCGCATTGCTGTATTGGGTATTTCATGGGAATATAAACATGTGCACAAATGCACTCAATACAATGCAAAAGGTAACGTACTGAGAATAACTGGTTCAGCAGAAGCATGCAGGTCAAAGAGAGAATGCAATGTTGTCACAAAAGCCTAAAATAAGAAAGAACTACATATATAAATCACACTGTTATTTCTGCATAACATTGTAGCATGTATACAGCACTTCATACGCCATAGTGGGTTATAATTTCAAAAGACATCCTACAAAAACAATGACTGCATTTGATATTATGTACGGGATAAGGGAGAAATGTGAAGTTGTTTTATATAAGCTCATTCTCTTCAGCACATGTTTGGGATGCTCACCGAACATAAAGTATGGATTTACATATATGATTTCTTACATTACAGCAGGGTGCTACATCACTATTTCATTGACTATTTATTTCTTCCTGACTCAGATATTTAAACACAATTTAACTAGTTACATGGGTATGAGAGCACATCAGAGATGATAGAATGTAGTACACAAGAGCATAGAAACTACACGAAGGGACAGACTTAACCCGTACTCTAATAGAGTGACCACAGGAAAGAAACTGTACAAAGTGTGATTTCAAATGTTCGGTTTTGAAAGTCTCCCAAAGAGTAAATAAGTTATTTAATTTATTAGTGTTCTCTGAGATAAAGTTCAGAATTTTAAAGGCGAAGGAGAAAACAGTTTGATTCAACATTGCCTTATTTTTTTGTATCGTTGAGATCTCTAGAATTCATCTTTGTCATTTACTAGTTGAAAGCAAAGCACTAGTGATAATAAGCAATTTGAACCGATAAGCCAATTGCTCAGATTGACAAGCCATGAAGGTGAATAAGTCTACCATGTAAGTAGATCCGGCTTTCTGAATGAGATTGTGAAGATCTAGGAGGATGGTAGCAAAGTTATCAGTATTTCTTGCTTCGGTGGTCAGGTGAATTGAAGACAGATCACACATATTATGGTTCTGTTTCAAACATATAAAACCACTGAAATTTACCAGTTATTGTTATGAATGCACACAACACATGCCATAATGTACAACACACATATTTGCCAGTGGCACTGATACACAAAAACAATTAACAGTGGAGAATGATGGAGAATGGTGTGAGTTATGGCAGTTTTAGTGTTTATGACTGGTGAATTAACCACTTTTCAGTGAATTACACAGTGTGTTTATGATATACCAATATTCACCCACCCCTGTGCATTGCATAGGGTTGGGCTTATTGCTTATAACTAGCCTGATGTGTACTCCCAAACCCATCCACCCCCTTTGGCAATACACTGCAGGGATTGAAAATGCACCTGGAGTGTTGGGTTGAAGGCTTTCCTCCATCTTTCCGTGGGCACTGCTCAGTGGGGTTTTGGCACGTGGCCTGCCCTGCAGCAAGGTCACATGACCTCCTTCCTGCATTCCAAGTAAAGTCAGACTCTAATTTTAATATTTGAATTTGCTTGTGGTATTCTTTATTTTACTCTGAAATTTGCAAGTCAGAAGTGATTTGGGAGTACAAAATGCAGGCCACAGCCAGCACCCAAACTGGAAATCTCACGAGTCGGCTTCAAGTTTCGTGCTTTTTTTTTATACTATTTCCTCAGAAGTGGCTTGCATTTTCCATTTATCTGGGTACTTGTGACCTCTTCCTTAAGAACACAGGTGTTTTGTGTTGGGGCCCCAAAGGCATTGGAAACTTGTTTTCCAAAGCACAGAACTCTCAATTCGGAGAGGACTTGTGAAATTCAAGATGGTGGAGAAAATTCAGCCCATATCCAGTCAATCAATCACAGTTTGTTAAAAAATCGAAATGTGATGTCATGAGTCACAAGTTACAATATCAGTGATCTATAAAAGTATTTAGTGATGGCTGGGGGCCTTCCTGCATTGAGATTGGCATGTACTTCAGATGGCCCCCGGCTGTCATAGCACTCACCCATGGGGGAAGCTCTGCCCCCCCATGGCATGCCCCCTTACAACCACCCAGCAGGGTTGGAAGTGGAAGCGCTTCTGCTGCCACCGGGACCCTCCCCAAGGCATCTAATGACATCAGCGCACACTGTGTGCCGACATCATTAGAGATTGCCCCTGACGCGCAAAAAGCCATTTGCTTCCAGTGCATGTAGGAGAAAGAGGTAAGTTTCTCCTTGGGGGAGGGTGTTACTTTGAACAAAGAGGCACCAGGGGATTGGAAAGGCAGATTGGCCTATTTATGTTAGGCCCATATACCCCAAGGCAGGCAGAAACCACTAGGCACCAGGGATTATTTGGGGTATGTTTGTTTTTTGTTTGGGGGGGCCCATTGGGCAAGGGTCGCTCCCCTTTGAGGGGCCTTCATGTTGGCCATTTCTGCCCACTTTGGGGGCAGATCGGCCTCTTTATGTTAGGCCTATCTGCCCCCATGGGGTGCAGAAAACCACTAGACACTAGGGAAAGTTTCTGAATGTTTGGTGGTGGGGTGTCTGTGAAATCCTCCTTAGATTTGTGCATGATGTGAATTGTGTTATCTTATGTTTAATTTTATTTTGTTTCCTTTTTAGTGGGATATCGTTGGTGCTTGCTGTGTCTGTGCAGAATAGGTGCTGGTGATTCTAGCTGTCGAAGGCAAGTGAGTGGTTTTGTTTTTGAGTATATAGGTGTTTGTGATAAAGCCATGCTTTGTTTATTGCTTATTTTACACAATGTTGGATGTTGCTGACATATTTTTCAAGTTACCTTTATTACGAAGGATTAGGAGTACCACTCAGCAGGTTGTTGGTATGCTCTTCTAATCTTCCTTTGGCCATGATTATGAGACTGACTCAACATCTGAGGCAGAGGAGAAAGTGCATGATTCTGGCAATTAATGTTTTGTCTGTAAGGAATCATCTGATGATGAAGCCACCTTCAGTGCAGATGAAGTGCTTGTTTTAGTGGAGGAGACTGATAGTGCAGCAGCCTGGGGCTGAAAGGCTTCCCCTTTGAAGAGTTAACTCTGGTTTGCCCCAAACATGGTACAGCTGGCGTTGCTTGCCTTTTCATAGAGTGAATACTGAAAACGTTTTGCCTATACATTTCTTTGAGTCTTTTATGGACGATACATTTTTGGGTGAGATTGTTGAGCAGACTTGCACCCCACTCTAGAGCTACACAGTGGACTCCCACAAATCTGGAAGAGTTAAAGAAGTTCTTTGGTTTCACTTTTTTGATGGGCTTGATAAGGAAGCTGTTGCTGTCTTCATATTGATCTACTAGTCCCTTGATGGCCAAGGCCATATTTCCTGCAAACATGCCTTGTGATCGGTATTTGTTTCTGCTTTGGATGTTGCATTTGTTGATAATGCTTTAGCCTTGCCAGAGATCACCCTGATTGGGACTGTCTTCTTCAGATTCAGCTGTAGATCACTTTGTAGATGGATTTTCAGAGATCTTTGTTCCAGGGAAAAAAATAGCTTTGGAAGAGTCTTTGGCCCTGTTCAAAAGGATTTTTAGGCAGTACATTTCTAGCAAGAGGGCACATTATAAAATTAAGATGAATATGCTGTCTGATAGTAGTACAGGATATGTCAATAATTTGTAGGTCTACACTGGTAAGGATTCCACCATGGACCCCCCCCTGTTCTCCATTCACTTTTGGAGTTAATGAGAAAATTGTGTTGGAACTTGATAGACAGATATTTGACAAAGGTCACCATTTGTACCAAGATAACTTCTACACTGGTGTGCAATTGTTCAGGGAATTGTTGAAGTAGACACTGTTGTTTGTGGTATAGTCTGCTCTAACTGTAAAGGTTATCGAAAGGAGCTTGTGTGTAAAAAACATGTGAGGTGACAGTGCAGTGCCTTTCGTAATGATGAACTGCTGGCTGTGAAATTTGCAGACAGGAGGGATGTCTACATGCTGACTATCATCCATGATGAAAGTACTTCGCCTGTGACTGTTTGGAATCAGGTTGCTGAAATGTGCAAACCTGTGTGCATTTTCGACTATAATAAGCACATGGGTTGTGTAGATAGAGTACATCAAAGGTTAGAACCTTACACTGATGTTCATAAGGCTTACGTTTGGTATAAGAAGTTGGCTATCCACCTCTTCCATTTAGAAACCTTTAATGCTTTTGTTGTGTTCAAGGATTGTCCTTCTGAACCTGTGCTGAGTGTGCCCGCCTGTTTTCAACAGTACCACATGAAAAAAACTTTTGTGAGCACCTGTCAGTGTTGCCTGGTCCTTATTGTTTTAGATTTTTTGTTCAGTCTCATGGATGGCATTTGCTTGATGTATTTAGTTAGAGCTGTCGTGTTTGTAGTTTTGTATTCACTTAGAGTTGGTTTGTGTTTTCTTTTTTGTACTTTTGCTTGGCTGGTGGTGTGCATGGAATGGCACTTGGTTGGCGGTGTGAGTGAGCTGGTGCTTCACTGACAATGTGAGTGAGCTGGCGCTTGGCTGGCGGTGTGTGAGTAGCGACTTGCTGTTGGTCACTACAACACACTGCTAACCAAACTCCAGTCCACACACTCCATCAGCTGGTGTGATTGCTATGTCAGGCATGTGGGTGTATAAAACTAATGGGCCATTGAATGGTACTGTCTATTGATGTGAGTGTTGTAATGTGCTTGGCCTGTGGCTGGCGGCATGATTGGTCTTGTGTGTGTTGTATGTGAAAGGTGTGAGAATGGACTGTATCGGTGTTGCTCAGAAGCTGTAAGCCATTGGTTCAGTGTTTCAACCCTTCAATTATTAATAATGTATTTGTTTTATGTGCCATCTCTTGTTAATAAAATTTGATCTATTGAACCATCCCTCACCTTCGTGTCAAATCCAACCAGTATGTTTGCATACTTGATGAATATATGTTTGTGCAGTAATATTGTCTACTTTCTCTGCCAGGGTGTACACTGTCTGTACATTGTCTCTTGTCCTGAATGTTCCAATGTGTTGGGCCCGCGGCTGGCAGTGTGAATGGTCTTGTGTGTGTTGTGTATGAAAGGTGTGTGTATGGACTGTAAAGCTGTTGCTCACAAGCTGTGAGTCATTGGTTCAGTTTTTTGACCTTTCAATTATTTCATTTTTGTAAAATCTCTTGTTAATAAAATTTGATCTATTGAACCATCACACACCCTTGTGCCAAATCCAATCGGTATGTGTGCGTGCTTGATGAATATATGGTTGTGCAGTAATAATTGTCTTTTCTGTCTTTCTCTGCCAGGGTGTACATTGTCTCTTGTTGTGAATGATGGAATGTGTTGAGCTCTCGGCTAGTGGTGTAAGTGATCTTGAGTGTGTCACATATGAAAGTAGTGTGATTGGCCTGTAGAGCAGTTGGTGCCTTGTTGTGGCTTTACAGCTCATAAGATATGAGTCACTGGTTTAGTTTTTTGACCTATCAGTTATTAACAGAGCATTTCATTTTTGTGAAATCTCTGAATAAAAGTTTATATATTGAACCATCATTCACCCTTATGGCAAATCCAACTAGTATGTATTTTTGCGAAAAAAAAACCCGCTCTGCTGTAATCAGGCATCAAAGTGCACCCCTGACATGCTAGTTGTCTTGGGTTGGACCCCAATGATCAAGCATGACACCAACTAGGTTGGTGGGTGAGGGGTCTTTTTTAACAAAACCTAAGGGCGTTTTTTTTTTGCAATTTGAGTGTTTGGGACATCACAGAAAAAGGAGACTTGGTAGCGTGCTCGCTTTATGTCTAGAAAAAATCTACCAACTTTACATATGTTCAAAAACTAGACACCCAGGGGAGTACATGGTGGTGTTCCTCTCATGGATCTTAGCAAACTTTCTTAACCACAGTGCCCTGCAAACCTCAAAATGTGATTAAAATCACACATTTACCTTGTATTTCTGTGTCATATTCTTCCAGAAACAGAAATACACCAGAAATGTTCGACCTCCCAGCTTTCCCCTCAGTCTCCCAGTAAAAATGCATTCTTGATAGTTGGTCTGCCTGTTGCAGGGCCTGAAGCACCTCCTGGAAGTAGTACAAGTGTCCCTCCCAGCAGGAGATGAAGATGGCTATGTGGTCTAGGTAGGTGGCTCAAATGCCTTCTTCTTAGCTTAGATCCTGTTGACCAACCTCTGAAAGATGGCATGGGTATTCCTTAAGCCAAAGGGCATCAGCATGAACTGGAAGTGGCCCTCTGGGGTGGAGGCAGCCAACTGCTCTTTTGCCCTCTCCATCAGAGCAATCTGCCAGTACCCTGATGTGAGATCAAAAGTACTGAGAAACGTGGCAGTGCCCATCCTCTCTATGAGCTCATCAGTTTATGGATGGGGTGGGCATCAGTCCTAGTGAAGGAATTGACTCCATAGTAATCCACACAGAACCTGAGTTCTGGAGTGGTGCCAGGTGGGGCAACTTTTGGTGCCAGCACCACTGGGATGGACCTGGGACTGTTAGAAGTCTGATTCACCCATAACGACAAACTCTTGGAGACCTCCTCCTTGAAACTGGCCCTCATCTTGTCTGAAGGTCTCTGAATTATATTTTTGACAGGCGGACTGTCTCAAGTGTCAATGTCATGGGTGCACAAATGTGTAAGCCTAAGGGCGAGTCTCTCTGCTGTCCTGGCATCAAAGTAGCAGAGAGGCTGACTCCCTCTACTAACCCAATGTACTGCTGGGGAGATTTGGGGTCAGGGAGAGGTTTACTCTCTTTCAACCCCTTCATCTGTCACTAGGAGCATGGTGACTTCAGACCAATCAAAGTGGAGCATCCTTAAGAGGTTTCATGGGGTCTTGAGATTCACCAGGTAAGTGGACTCTCCCTTCCACTCATTCCCCTTGTATAGATCTCTCCAGGGATCCTGGAGAGCTCTGGGTTACACAATCTCCATAACCATAACCCTCACCTTCTGGTGAGGTTGAATCTCTACGAGGATGGCCTTCTGGTCATACCTGAGTGTCATGACTTCTTCACCGGCCTCAAGATTGTCCTTTGCCATTTTCGAGAAGCAGAGCATCTGTTTGCAGAGTGCTAGCATATAGCTCACTACATCCTGAGGGGGTTTCCGGGGAGCTTGTTCCCATCCATCTCTTACAAGGCTGACAGATCTCCCATCAGGGTGGCCATAGAGGAGACTTAGCTGGGTTAAACTGAACTCTCTTCTATGGCACCTCCCTGTAGGCAAACAGAAGGCATGGGAGGAGGGCTTCCCACTTATGACTCCAGGGCCAAGGTAGACTCATTATCATATAATTAAGAGTCTTGCGGAATCTCTCTACATGCCTGTCTGTTTGGGGGTGATGGGGTATGGAAAATTTGTAAGTCGCTCCACACTCATTTCAAATGGACTCTTGGAGGCCTCCTCCTTGATACTGGCCCTCATCTTGTCTGAAGGTCTCTAAATTATATTTTTGACATGCAGACTGTCTCAAGTGTCAATGTCATGGGTGCACAAATGTGTAAGCCTAAGGGCGAGGGAGAACAGAGAGTAAAACCATCACAACAACTCCGGACAGTCACTCTGCTGTCCTGGCATCAAAGTAGCAGAGAGGCTGACTCCCTCTACTAACCCAATGTGCTGCTGGGCAGATTTGGGGTCAGTGAGAGGTTTACTCTCTTTCGACCCCTTCATCTGTCACTAGGAGCATGGTGACTTGAGACCCCTCAAAGTTGAGCATCCTTAAGAGGTTTCATGGGGTCTTGAGATTCACCAGGTAAGTGGACTCTCCCTTCCACTCCTTCCCCTTGTATGGATCTCTCCAGGGATCCTGGAGAGCTCTGGGTTACACAATCTCCATAACCATAACCCTCACCTTCTGGTGAGGTTGAATCTCTACGAGGATGGCCTTCTGGTCATACCCGAGTGTCATGACTTCTTCACCAACCTCAAGATTGTCCTTTGCCTTTTTCGAGAAGCAGAGCAGAGTTTGCAGAGTGCTATCATATAGCTCACTACATCCTGAGGGGGTTTCCGGGTAGCTTGTTCCCATCCATCTCTTACAAGGCTGAGAGCCAGGTTGGGATTTAGCTTCCATCGCCTTTCTTGTTGGCGGTATTTCCTTTGAAGCATCTTAAGATCCTTAGTGAACCAGGCATGACTCTGTTTTTTCATTGCACATGAAGCAGAGGACTTAAGTGGGGCCAGTTGATCCATGGCAACACCAATTCTCTGGTTAAAACTACCTAAAGCTGACAGAGACAGATTTTTAGTAGCTGCCCAGCCTGCCTCCAAAGCAGTTCCTAACTGTTCCTTCTTGATGTGGTTCCAGTGTCTGACCAATTTTCCTTTAAAACAAGGTTGCTGGCATAGATGAACCTCAGTAAAACTAAAGGTAAGAAGAAAATGATCTGTCCAGCTAAGCGGGGAATTAGTCAATTGTGACTGATCTCCAGAGCGAGTAAAAATCCCATCCAGTAAATGGCCAGCTACATGGGTAGCTGATGTGACTTTCAGTTCCCAATCTAAAGCTGCCATAAAACTTAAGACCTTAAGTGAATGTCATCAAAATGAAGATTAATATCCCCTAATATAATAGCTTTAGACGACATAGTTAGGGGTTCTAGTAAATTTGGCCAATGCTGTAAAAAATTTAAATAGGGGCCAGGTGGCTGATAAACTAAGAATCCTTCAAATAGTAAAGATCTCTTTTGCCATATTTTCAAATACATTCCTTCACACGTCTCGGATAGAGGGATGATTCCATTCCATTGACATATAAGATGTGACCTACAAATGACAGCTAAGCCTCCTCCCCTACCCACTGCTCTATCTAGTCTATAGTGTACATTTTCCCCTGGTGTGGCTTCTATAAAGTCTGGATTAGAGTAATTTTTTGCCCAGGTTTCGTAATAAAAAGGCAATCAAGTTTGTGCTCCCCAATTAAATCAGCAATTTCCACTTTATGCTTAATTAAAGAGCAGGCATTTATTAGAGTACAAGCTAGCGTGTCTCTGGTAAAAGAGAGGTTAGCTTTTTACCTACCAAAGATAGACATGTACCAAAAGCCCTCACCTCAATTGGACTCTGAAGCGCCCAGTTACACTGTTTGCAGCTCCATTCTGTGGAGACATCTGGTGTCATCTTATGCAGGCATGAATTGCCTGCTAATGCATGTACGGTTTGGGAAGAGTAAGAAACGCGATCAGGAATTGCCTGATGGGCATAATCACCGGCCCCCAGGCCCGGTCAGGCGCGGACGGGTGCAGACGGGCTTGCCTTAGGTGCGGTCGCATCAGGGTCGAATAAATAAGCGTTGTGTCAGGGGAGCACAGGCTCACGAGACCTGAGGCAGCTAGACTGCTAACCCCAAGATCTACTAACTAATGGAGGCGGGCTCTAGCAGGCCCTGACCGTCCTGATAAAAGTTTTATAAATGGGTGTTCAAAAGCTAAGAAGTACAGGATATGTCAAAATAAAATAATGCCCCCGTAAAAACAACTACGTTATACCAGTCTCACAACAGGTGTAAAACTGCCGGCACTCACGCTCTATTTCAATTGCGCGGCTGCATCAGGGTCGAATAAATAAGCGCTGGGTCAGGGGAGCACAGGCTCACGAGACCTGAGGCAGCTAGACTGCTATCCCCAAGATCTACTAACTAATAGAGGCGGGCTCTATCAGGCCCTGACCTTCCCGATAAAAGTTTTAAAAATGGGTGTTACAAAAGCTAAGAAGTACAGGACATGTCAAAATAAAATGATGCCCCCGTAAAAACGACTACGTTATACCAGTCTCACAACAGGTGTAAAACGGCCGGCACTCACGCTCTTTCCACTGCGCAGCCGCATCAGGGTCAAATTAATAAGGGCCGGCTCAGGGGAGCACAGGGTCACGAGACCTGAGGCAGCTAGACTGCTAACCCCAAGATAAACTAACTAATGGGGGCAGGCTCTAACAGGCCCTGACCTTCCCAATACAATTTTTAAAAATGGGTGTTACAAAAGCTAAGAAGTACGGGATGTGCCAAAATAAAATAATGCCCCCATAAAAACAACTACATTATACCAGTCTCACAACAGGTGTAAAATAGCAGGCACTCACGCTCTCTTTCCACTGTGCGGCTGCATCAGGGTCAAATTAATAAGCGCCGGGACAGGGCTAGCACAGGCTCACAAGACAGGGGAGCACAGGCTCAATAGACTTGAGGCAGCTAGACTGCTAATCCCAAGATCTACTTACTAATGGAGACAGGCTCTAACAGGCCCTGACATTCCCGATAAAAGTTTTAAAAATGAATGTTACAAAAGCTAAGAAGTACAGGATATGCCAAAATAAAATAATGCCCCCGTAAAAACAACTACATTATACCAGTCTCACAACAGGTGTAAAACAGCCGGCACTCACGGTCTCTTTCCCAGTGAAGTGAGCAACGTGCCTGGCTAAAATCTGAGCTTTCCCCACTTATTCTTCAAGAGGGATATTATGACCCAACCTCTTTAGGAAGGTCCTGTAACACTGGGAGACCACCTGCACACAGGTGCCCAGACCCCAAAACTTCAGGCTCAATGTAAAGGAGGTCATTCTCCCAATAGATAACATGATTTCCAGAGGTATTGCTGGCTACTTTGGCCTCAGCTTGCTGCCTTAAGCCTTATAGAGTGGGTCACTTTTTCAGTGCCTTGCAGAAATCCTCCCTGGTGGGTCCAGCCTCTGCTTGTCATCCAGAAAGCTCAGGAAGGTCACCCAGGATGGTAGTGTCCTCCCAAGTAGGCTCATGAACATCCTCCTCAGGTGCCCTATCACTGTGGGTTTCTTTGAGGCTGGTTTCTAGTGCCTCTTCTCCTAATCTTCTTGACAGCTGCCTCAGCCTTTTTCCAGGCTCCAGGTGGCCTTGACTCCCTTCTTGGACAGTCCTGAACCTCATGATCATATAGATCCATTCAGTCAATCTCAACATCTCCAAGTGTGACCTCAGCTCTACCTCCTTCCAGATAGTGGCCTCGAGGTAATTGCCCAACAGACAATCTACAGGCATGGCAGGGCTCACAGCTAATTTTATATAACATGATACCTCAGCTCTACCTCCTTCCAGAGAGTGGCCTCAAGGTAATTGCCCAACAGACAATCTACAGGCATGGCAGGGCTCACAGCTAATTTTATACAACATGAGACCTCAGCTCTACCTCCTCCCAGAGAGTGGCCTCAAGGTAATTGCCCAAGAGAAAATCTACAGGCATGGCAGGGCTCACAGCTAATTTTATAGAACCTGAGACCACCCCTATTCAAAGGGAAGCAGAGCCACCAATGAATGACTCCTGTGGTTGTCTGCAACTATGATTTGCTGGAATGTGTTAGGGAGGACCTTCTCTGAGGACACCAATTAATACCTCACAGTAGGCATGCTGGCTCTTGTGTTTCTCAGAACCTCTACACATTGCCCATCTTAGGTGATCCACTACATGCACTTAAAAGTATTTGCAGGCATATGGGCTTTTGGCACCATGGGGGTTATTCCAACTTTGGAGGAGGTGGTAATCCGTCCCAAATGTGACGGATTTACCACCAGCCGTATTACGAGTTCCATAGGATATAATGGACTCGTAATACGGCTGGTGGTATATCCGTCACTTTACCACTTCCTCCAAAGTTGGAATAACCCCCCATATTCTTATCTCCCACAAACGCTAGGGTAACCTCTATCTGCTCCCAAAAAGCTAATTGCAACCACCTCCTCTCCAAGCGCTATACTCGCCAACCCAGGTGTCTACCCAACGGTGGGGTCTCTGCCATATTTGGACCTTTGGTGTCTCCCTTAGAGTGTCCATACTTGTAGCACTAAGTACACTTGAAGACAAATGTCCCTGTTTGTTCATCAAAGAACCTTTTCTTTTATGGCTCGAACTGGTTATTGCTCTCTTCCCTTGGGAATTATTTTGGGGACCTTTTGAGAACCTCTTGTTTTTAAGTTTATCTCCCCCCTATTTCTTCTAGTCAGACCCCTCATCACCCTTTTTGGGAGTCCCCCCAGATACCTTTTGGACACTCTTATGCTGACCCAGAGGTCCGCCGCCTCAGCAAGCTTCTTGGTTTCTGTCAGCTTGCCATTGATTATGTGCTGGCATAGCTATATGAAACATGTGCTCCCTGAGAAGTTGTCCATCCCATTATAATCATTAACCTTGCTACCCCTCACCCAGCCATTCAGTACCTTGGTAGAGTAGTCCAAGAAATCCACTGAAGACTGATTTAGGAGTTTGCGGCTCTCTTTGAACATCTGGGAGTACTTCTCAAGGGTCAAACCAAATTTAGCAAGAAAGATGGCTTACTTGGGGGTATACTTGTTTTGGTCCTCTACTTCTAGGGTAAGAAGTGTGCCCCTCCACACTCAGGGACACCTCATAAGCAAAAACAAAACATTTATCCAAATCATCTCCAACCACATATTGGACTTTCTTATCTCCTTTAGAGACTTTGGCCCTCATTTTAACCTCAGCAGTCTTTTTTCCAGACCGCCGAGCTTACTCCGGGCCGAAGTCCGCCAGTGGTGGTGGTCTTCCACCAACCGTATCATGACTGCTGGCAGCCCTCCGCCCTTTGGGGGTGTTGTGTGTTGTGTGCGTGCCTGGGGGTGTGCGTGTGAGTGTGTAGTGGGGTTGTGTGAGTGTGTGTATTCATGCAGGGGTGTATTGTGTGTATGGGAAATGTGACGTATATGTCTGTGTGCAGGTGTGCATGTATGTGTGTGTGTATGTGTGCGTGTATGTGTATGAGTGGTGTGAGAGTGCGTGTAGGGGGGGGTGGTGGTGTGTGTGGGTGTTACTGTGGGGACGGGGTCCTACCACCTTTGGGGGATGGTAGGGGGGTCGTGGGTGTTGGGGGAGGACTCAGGGGAGGAGGACGGGGGAGGGGGAGACCCCAATCAGTGCCAGGGAATTAATTCCCTGGCACTTATAATGCCTACAGCCATGGATTTTGTGGTGGTAGAAAACCCCACGAAATCCATGGTGGTATGCTGGGTCCTGATACCGCCAACGGTCTAGTGAAGGCCGCCGGGCTGGAGACCGAAGTCTCCAGCCCAGCGGTCGTTACCACCCTGGCGTCGATGTGTAAAAGTGGCAGTTTTCCATGGAGGTAACCGCCATGGTCGTTATTTAATTTTTTTTCCGCCGGCCTGTTGGCGGTATTACTGCCGCTTTTACATCAACTGCCAGGGTTGTGATGAGGGCCTCTGTGTATGCTTCAACCAACACTGCTGGTACCAGCTTGCTTTGCCATGAGTTCCAGCTCATTAAGACTCCACTCATGAGCCATTTTCTTCTACTTGGTCGCCATTTTGAGGTCGGTCATCTGTAGCCTAAACTCCCTCTCTGCGTTCTTTTACGCCAGCTCCCCTGGGGACAGGTGATGGGAAAAGATGTTCTGAAATACTGTCTCCTGCTCTCCCACGTGGTACAACTACAGAGAAAAGTCATCCCCCACCTCTGAAGGCTGTGATTCCGGGCTGATAGCCAGGTCCTGATCTTGTTCATCCATTTATTCCTTATCAACTGACCATCCTGGTCCTCTGTTTCTGTTATCAGCTGGTGAACCTCTGACCAGCCCCTCAAAGCTTTTTGAAGCTCCAACTTCTTGGTGCCCATCTTCATTTCAGAACTGTATGAGTTTAACCACAGTGTAACTTCCCAGGCTGGCTAGCTCAAAGTCCATTACTGCAGGTATCGTTTCAGACATGGTTTTAGATTATTTTTCTGGGATGGTTGTGTAACTCAAAATTACTGTATGGCACTGCACAAACACAAGTCCAAATCCGCACCGCTGAACACCAGTGTAAGAAATTGGGTTACTGGTTGAGGTGGCTGAAACCCTACTCATTCAGCAACCACAATCTTTGTAATCTGTGGTGGGACTCTTCCTGTGTGGTGTTTTTACTTTATTACTGTTTGGGCCTGATTCACAAAGGTAAACTTAGACCAAATGGTAATTATGTGAATTATCTAAATGTTTTTTGTTCATATTTTAGGTGTGGGTTGCTAGGTTTGTAGGAGTATAGGTTGGGAAGTTAATTAAGTAATAATGAATCAACAATTATACAAATTGTTAATCAATTAGTTAATTTATCAGTAGTTATGCGCAATAGGCTAAATGTACTTATTTTAGTTTTCTTTTAGGTGTGGGCTGCTAGGTTTGTAGGGTATAGGGTGGGAAGTCAATTAAGTAATGAGTAATAATTTTTCATTGATAATTAATTTTTAATTGAATTTTAATGATGTAAATTATTATTATAATATATTTATATAAAAGGTTATAGGTACCTTATAGTTAGGCTCATATTTTAAATGTTCAAAACCATAGTAATTCAGCTGTTATAGTTATAGTTATCTCAAGTAACCAAGGGCCAGATGTACGAATGTCCTGAATTGCGACTCGCAAATTGCGAGTCAGAGTGACTTGCAATTTGCGAGTCGCAATTCAGGATGCAGGATGGTGTCGCTGATATTAATATCAATAATATCAATTAATAATCATTAATATTAATGAGGTGGATCGCAATTTGCGACCCCCTTGCGACTCGCAGCACTCACAGGGATGGTGGCCTGCTGGAGACAGCAGACCACCATGTCTGCGACTGCTTTTAAATAAAGTAGGTTTTTTTTTGTAATGCAGCCCGTTTTCCTTAAAGGAACACGAGATGCATTACAAAATGAAAAAATGAAACGTTTCAGTTTCATTTTTTCAGAGCAGGCAGTGGTCCATAGGACCACTGCCTGCTCTGAAAAAATGTTTTCCAGGCCATTCACAAAGGGGAAGGGGTCCCATGGGGAACCCTTCCCTTTTGCGAATGGGTTACCACCAGTGTGACACTGGTGGTAACTATGATTGATTTGCGACCGCGTTCGCGGTCACAAAGCAATGCAGCATCGCGCTGCGACTCGCAAATAGGAAGGGGAACACCCCTTCCTATTTGCGACTCGCAGTCCCGTTTTGCGAGTCGGTAACCAGGTTAACGACTCGCAAAATGGGAATTGGGCATCGCAATGTAGGTTTTGCACGTCGCAAACTGCGAAATTTGCTGTTTGCGACGTAAAAACCTTTACTACATCTGGGCCTAATACTCATGCCCTAAGGTGACTATCATTCGCGCCCCTGCCATGCACAGTTTTTTGTCAAAAATTCTACTACAAATATTATATTGATATTATCAATGATATTATCAAAGATGTCATGAGTGCTGTAATTTGTAGGGTAATTAGAAGTGCATGGTGAGGGCTCAAGTTATAGTTAACTTAGGGCACAAGTTAAAAATGAAGGAAAGAGTCCAGGGTAGCGACACCCTGATTCCTCAGCTATGGTGCTGGGGTCACAGAGGGACCCTCCTTGGCAAAAAAGCATTAAAAAAAATTGTTGCCACAAATTCATGACGGGGTCATGAATCCACAGCAAAAATAAAATAAAATAAAATAAAAACAAGTCTGGGCCCCAGTGCTTGTTTTAATGAAGCCCCTAGGTGGGCCAGGTCCATGGGACATGATAAAATAAAGGAGGTGGCCCCACAGGGCCCCCCTCCTAGGGCATTTTCATGCCCGGGGACCACCACCTCTCTGGGGCTCATTATTATTATGCGGGTGGGTCCACTGGGCTTCCCCATGCCCCCGGGACCACCACCTCCCAGGGGCTTAATGCTTTCATTGAAATAGGTAGGGTCCTGCAGACATTTCATTTCAGGCAGGGGATGCGTGGACCCCCAAAGCACCAGGGACCACCACCTCCTAAGGGCTAATATTTAATTATATGCGGGGGCTGTGCATCACCCCACAGCCTTGGGTACCGCCACGTCCCAGTGCTAATATTGAATTATATGTGGGTGGCTGTGTGGACCCCCTGCAGCCCTGGGGACTGCCACCTCTCTGGGGCCAACTTTCAATAATATGCTGGGGTTGTGCAGCCCCTCACAGCCCCGGGAAGTACCATCTTTATAAGGGAAGGCCCAGAGGGGTGGGGTCCACAGGACGGAAATCGGCCAGCTGCGTGGTCCACCTACTCCATTTATTGAAGGCTGGGCCCCATGCAGGCCCACCTCCCCCCTACTGGCCAATCACTCAATGAGGTAGAACCAACTAACTAGTAGAAAGTGCTGCTGTCACGCTCTGCCCTTCTCTTACCGCCCTTGTCACTTGGAACTGGAGTGTGACTTCGGATCTTGCACATTGTGGTCTGGCCGAGATGGGGGTGACCCTTTCCAGTAGCCATGGTGCTGCTGACAAGGTAGATGCCAAGGAAGTCTGTGCCCTCCAGAAGTCCCAGAGGAAAAACCCCAAAGGGAAAAAACCCAAAGGGAAAAACGTCTTGCACAGGAACTCCAAGAAGCAGGGTAGAGAGAGCATCAGGAAACAGGACTTCAAGGACTGGAACAACTGGTAAACCACAGGAAAAACAACAGGAATACTTCCCAGGAATAGGAAGCAGGACCAAGAACCACCACCAAGCAGGAAGTGTTGCAATGCAAGGAAGAAAAGATGAACAGGAAGTGACAAATAGGAAAATGGAGAAATGCCATCTTGCATTTGGAGCATACCATAGAGAAAACTGGAAAGGACGCCATCTTGCAAAAGAAGAAAGGAAAGATACCAATGTATGCTGGGAGGTGAATGGTATTATGGGAAGAAGAAACATGGCCCTAATGCACAGGAAAAGGAGAAAAAGAAGAAAGAAGAAAAAGAAAACAAGGACAGGGCCCAGAGGACTGTAGAAGAAGGTCGGTAGTATATGAGCATCGGAGAGGGCATCTGCGATGCAATACCATCTTGCGTGTTAACTGTGGTGAGATCCACAGCCCAATCCACGGCCACCCCACCTCGCCGCAGGCCAAAATGGAGACAGCAAGCGCCCCTCAGTGGGTCCATCCTTCCGAGAAGTCGGCCGCTGACTTTACTGCAGGTCGGAAATGTAATATGATGGTAATCAGTGAACATTCACCACTATATATACTTTGATGTAATAATATATTCACAATATTTGCCACTGTATACATTTTAATCTGATTATGTATAATATCCTCCATGTCACTGATATTTTCAATAATGGTATTCGTAGTGCATTGTAATTACACTGTTCTTCCACCACTTCAATATTTGAGCTTTTACATAGTCACAAAATCCTTCAAGTATACATATAATAGTGTAAGAAGGAGTTTCACTTGTGATATTTGTGTACTTACATTTATAGGTAGAGTGCCACTATATTTTAGTAAATTATATTTTTGACATGAGTCACATTCCCAGGCACAGAATTATGGCTGGTGAATGTTCTTAAGAAAGAGATCCATTTTCTTTCTTTTCTCTTGTGTTTGGGTAGTTTTGCCTGCAGGTGGGCCTGAGGCGTCAGTACATCTTGGGTGACTCTTATGATCTGCATGTACGTCAGGCAGCAATAAATACAGCATGGTTGTTTCCAGCATATATCATCATAATGCTCTTGAGCCTTTGAATGGCGAACAAATTCTGTTGTGCGCAGGCACTGATTACGAGTCACGCTACTATCACATCTCAGAGCTTCGTGTGTGCAGTCGGAACCTTCCAGGATGACTGCTTAGAGCGACAGAGTAATGCTCTACACTCACACGAGGCGGAGCCTCAGAGAAGGTCATCAGATATGGTTGCAGTAAGAAAACCACACATTAGTGAGATCACAGTGAGGGAGAGCAGCTACAGTTGTGGCTCCAGGAGGGAGAGTGGCCTGCAGAAGCACCTGGGGCCTGAACCCCTCACCACCAGCCACCAATAGTAACTGCTTGTGCCCTGTGCTGTGCCCTGCCCACAGCCCCAGCGTCACACCTTCATCTGATGCTATCCAATGCTATCTAGCACCTGCCTGACACCTGTCACCCGCTGGCGGCACCAAACCACTAGTTGACATATTGTTGGCTCAACCGGCATAGGTGGCATATCTGGTGTTCTTGTGCCCCCCACTCAGCAAGGAGACAGTACAAAGGCAAGAGGCTTTGAGGTGGCACCGTAAGCATGCTCGTGCCCCTTCCCTTTAGAAGCAAGTGACTCAAAGGAGGGAAGAGGTGGGGTTTCTCAGACTTGGACAGTTGAAAAGAAAGATAATAAGAACGATAACAGAAAATAAGAGACAAAAATATGAAAAGCTGTAAACCCAATTGAAGAAAAGGGGCATGAGTTACCTGTGTGTAATATGTGTAATCTGTGTCATCCACCACCAGTAGCGGCATTCACATTCAACACTTCACCTGCACCCCACTCACAGCCATACTCGTATCCTCCGCATACTTACTTAAAGATCCGGCTATATATACTTTTCTATATTTACACTCAATATACTCATGGATTTAGTAAGTGACAGCAGAATGAGGTCTGGGAAACTGAGGGGCAGCCCCCAGGATAAAATAAAAAGAAACCAAAGACAAAGATATTTGGTGCAGTGGTGAAAAGGAGCTTCTGAGGCACTGCAGCAGAGAACCACCTCCCGTCTGATCACTGTCAGCAAGGTATAACAAGGAACACTGATGTTTCAGGGATCCCCGGGAGTCCATCGGACAAAATAAATTCTGGAAACTTTGGAAATGTTGGAAACCCTGGGAATCCTGGAAACCAACCAGAATCCAGAATGGCCCATTGATCCGACAGTGCCTATTAACCCCTCCCATGCCCTGGGTGAGCTGTCTCGTCCAGACACACGCTTGCCATGTGCCTGGGACAAGACCAGCTCGTCCTGCACCTGGCCCAGAGGGGAGTGCTAGCGCTCCCCCCGTGGGCCTCCCTCCCACACCCCCAGTCGTAAGTCCCCTTACACCCCGACCCCCCCGGTAATCTGATGACATCAGCGTGCTACAACATGCCAACGTCATCAAATGTTGCTGAGGACGCGCTGGAAGCCATTTGCTTCCAGCACGTCGAGAGAAAGGATGTGCACAAGGTAGGTCCTTCTCTTTTGGGGGTTTTGGGCGGAAAACAGACACAGCGGAAAGGAAAGACTTTTTCCTTTCCTCCTGTGTGTGTTTTCAATGGATTCCTGCTCCACGAGGCACCAGGGATTTTAGTTTAGTGTTTTTTTGGAGAGCGACCCCTTGGGCAAGTGTCGCTCCCCTGGGGGCAATATACCCTCCGTGTTTCGGCCCCCCCTGGGGGCAGATCGGCTGTTTTTTTCAGCCGATCTTCTCCTGGAGGGGGGGGGGGGGTGGTCAAAACTCACTAGAAACCAGGGATTATATTGTGTGTAATAATTTCAGGCAGCGACCCCATAGGAAAGGGTCGCTGCTCTGGGGGCAATAATTTTGTATATGTTACGGCCCCCCCTGGGGCTAGATCGGCCATGTTTTTGGCCGATCTCACCCCCCGGGGTCGAAACCCACTAGGTCCCAGGGATTGTGTGTTGTGTATGTGTGTTATGGGTCTTGGGGGGCACCCCTTGGGCAAGGGTTGTGCCCCCCAAACGGGGAATTTTGGGGGCAGATGGGCCTTTTTTTTTAAGCCCATCTGCCCCCAAGGAGTGCAGAAACCACCAACACCAGGGAGTTTTTTTTTATTTCCCTTTGTTGTTTTGTGCTGGGGGTGCCCCCGTTTGGCAAGGGTCACCCCCCCCAAAGGGGGCATAGAGGTGTTGGCCATTTCTGCCCCCGTTGGGAGCAGATCGACCTATTTGTTTAGGCCCATCGGCCCCCATGGGGGGCAGAGTCCACTTAGACACCAGGGATCTTGTGTGTGTGTGTGTTTTGTGTGGGGGGGGGTGGCCCCTTTGGCAAGGGTCGTCCTCCAAAGGGGGGCACATTACTGATGGCCATTTCTATCCCCCTTGGGGTAAGATCAGGCTATTTTCTTTTACCCATCTGCCCCCAAATGGAGCAGAAGTCACCAAGACATCAGGGATTTTTTTGTGTTACTCTTAGTTTTTTTAGTGCTGGGGCACCCCCTTTTGCCCCCTTTGGCAAGGGTCACCCCCCCAACGGGGCCACAGAGCTGTTGGCCATTTCTGACTCCCTTGGGGGCAGATCAGCCTATTTTTGTAGGCCCATCTGCCCCCACTTAGGCACTGGGGATCTTGTGTGTGTTTTGTGTGGTGGGGCGCCCCTTTGGCAAGGGTCGCCCCCCAAAGGCGGGCACATTATTGATGGCCATTTCTGCCCTTGGGGGCAGATCAGCCTATTTCTTTTAGGCCCAGAGGCCACTTAGGCACCAGGGAAAATTTCTATGTTCTTGGTGGCAGAGTGTTTGTCAACTGGCGAAGTATTTGTGATTATAACAGTTTATTTCTTCTTTTTGTTCTAGTTCAAAGCTTTTGCTTCCTTTGCTGTGGATCCTTGCGGTTTTGCCAGTAGTTGTCCGCGGTTTGCATAGTTGCATGTTTTAGGTAAGTAAAAGCAATTTACTCCAAAGGAGTATTGATGACATGCATGAATGACATGTTTGTAGGTGGTGTACTAAATGCAGGATTGTGTGTGAAATTGTCCTTAGATTTGTGCACAATCATATTTGTGTTGTCTTATGTCTAATTTGCTTTTTTCTTTATTCTGTTTAGTGGGATATCATTGGTGATTGCTGGTTCTGTGCACAGTAGTTGCTGGTGAGTCTAGGTTTTTCAGGCAAGTGAGTGGTGTAGTGTTTTAGTACATAACTCTGTGATAAAGCTACACTTTGTTTATAACTTATTTTAGACAGTGCTGGTTGTTGTTGGCAATCCATCTGTTGTTAAAAAGGATCATGGCTAGCCGCAGAGTGTCTGCTCAGCAGGTTGTTGGCAGGCTTTTTGAGTCGTCTTCTGACCATGATTATGAGACTGACTCTGCATCTGAGGCAGAGGAGGAAGTGAGAGATTCTGGTAGTGAGTTTTTTGTCCGAGAGTATTCTCCTGATGAGGAAGCCACTCTCAGTGCAGATGAAGGACCTGTTTTACAGGAGGACATTGATGTGCCAAGAGTGCAGCAGTCTGGGGCTGAAGGTTTTCCCATTAGAAGACCTGACACCTGGTTTGCCCCAAACATGGGGCAGCCACAGTTACCTGCATTTACTGGTCTCCCAGGGTGTAGAGTCAATACCGAAAACTTTTTGCCTGTCAATTTCTTTCACTTGTTTATGGACGATGTATTTTTGGAAGAGATTGTTGAGCAGACTAATTTGTATGTGGAGCAATATTTGAGGGACAACGGTGCCAGACTTAGACCTCAGTCTAGAGCTACCCAGTGGGTTCCCACAAATCTGGAAGAGATGAAAAAGTTTTTAGGTTTGACTTTTCTGATGGGGTTGATAAGGAAGCTGTCACTGGCTTCTTATTGGCCTACTAGTCCCTTGATTGCAACAGCTATATTTCCAGCAACTATGACTCGTAATCGCTATTTGCTTAGGATGCCGCATTTTGTTGACAGTGCTTTAGCCTTGCCACAAGATCACCCTGATTGTGACCGTCTTTTTAAGATTAGGCCTGTCCTTGATCATTTTGTAGATCGTTTTTCAGAGTTGTATGTTCCATGCAAAGAGATAAGTGTGGACGAGTCTTTGTTCCTGTTCAAGGGGCGTTTGTTTTTTAAGCAGTACATTCCTAGCAAGAGGGCATGGTATGGAATTAAATTGTATATGCTGTCAGAAAAAGTCTACACTGGTAGGGATTCCAGTATTGAACCCCCTGGTTGTCCGGCTACTTTTGGAGTTAGCGAGAAAATTGTGTGGGAACTTGGTAGACGACAAAGGTCACCATTTGTACGTAGATAATTTCTACACTGGAGTGCAGTTGTTCAAGGAGTTGTTTAGAGTGGACACTGTTGCTTGTGACTCAATCCATTCTAACAGAAAGGCTATCCAAGGGAGCTTGTCTGTAAAAGACTTGAGAGGAGACAGTGCAGTGCCTTGCGGAATAATGAGCTGCTAGCTCGGAAGTTTTCAGACAAGAGGGATGTGTACATGCTATCTACCATCCATGATGAGGGTACTTCCCCTGTGACTGTTTGGGGTCAGGTTGCCGAAGTGAGGAAAACCTGCATACATTTTGGACTACAATAAGCACATGGGTGGTGTTGATAGAGTAGATCAAAGGTTGGAACCTTACACTGCTCTTTGTAAGTATTACATGTGATATAAAAAGTTGGCCATACATTTATTTCATTTGGCAACTTTAATGCTTTTATTGTGGTCAAGGATTGTTCACCTGAATCAAGGATGAAATTTGTTAAATTTCAGGAGTCAGCGATAGAGAGCATTATTGTGGTGGAACAGGCAAGAGTTCCTAGCGTAGCAGTGGTGGACGATGTGGCTAGATTGAAAGATCGCCACTTTCCAGATCACATTCCTCCTACTCACAAAAAAGACTTGCCCACTAGGAAATGTAGAGTATGTGCCCAAAGAGGTATCCAGAGGGAGAGCCGGATGTACTGCCCCGATTGCCCTTCAAAGCCTGGGCTGTGTGTGGCCAGCTGTTTCAGGAGTTACCACACCCAAAATGTTTGGGGGGAAATACCGTGAGCGTAAACAACCTGCTTAATATTTTCAGTTGTTCAGTTTCACATTTCTGTCATGTTTTCAGTTAGAGCTTTTGTGTTTGTAGTTTTGTACTTATTTTATAATTAGTTAATGGTTTCTTTGTTGTTTATGAGCAAAAAAAAGTGATGGCGGTGTGCGTGGGGTGGCTCTTGGCTGGCGGTTGGGTGGCGCTTGGCTGGCGGTGTGCGTGGGGTGGTGCTTGGCTGGCAGTATGCTTGGGGTGGTGCTTGGCTGGCGGTGTGCGTGGGGTGGTGCTTGGCTGGTGGTGTGTATGGGGTGCCGCTTGGCTGGCGGTGCCAGTGTCAGTCCACACACTACCATCAGCTAGTGTGATTGCTGTATCAGGCACGTGGGCACATGTAAGTGATGGGCCCTTGAGTGGCGCTGTTGTCGATGCGAGTGTTGTAATGTGCTGGGCCCGTGGCTGGCGTCATGAATGGTCTTGTGCATGTCATGTAAGAAAGGTGTGTGAATGGACTGTAAAGCGATTGGTGCCTTGATGCTGCTTTACAGCTCACGAGCTGTGAGTCATTGTTTCAGTTTTTTGGCCTTTCAGTTATTAACAGTGCATTTAATTTTTGTGAAATGTCTTGTTAATACAATTTGATCTACTGAACCATCACTCACCCTCATGCCAAATCCAACCAGTATGTGTGGTAAAAATGACAAAACCTGCTCCACTGTAATCAGGCGTCGTAGCACACCTGTGACACGCTAGGTGTCTCAGGTGGGACCCTGATGATGAAGCATGCCAACAACTTGGTTGGTGGGTGAGGAGTCTTTTTAACATAACCTAAGTGTGTTTCTTTTCACAATTTCAGTGTTTGGAACATCACAGAAGTATGCGGACACATCAAAATGATATATTAAAAAACTACCTGTGTTTGGGGGGAGGGGCACCTATGTTTTTGGTCCCAGTTGCGGCCTTCATCTAGGGAAACCTACCAACCCAGACATTTTTTAAAACTAGACACCCCAGGGAGTCCAGGGAGGTGTGGCTTGCGTGGATCCCCCAACATTTTCTTACCCAGACTCCTCTGCAAACCTCAAAATTTGCTTAAAAAAAGCATATTTTCCTGAATTTTCTTTATTAGGATCACCGCTCCGGCACAAAATTCCTACTCCCCAGCGTTCCCCTCAGTCTCCCAAGTAAAATGATACCTCACTTGTGTGGGTCCCAAAAGAAGAGTCAGCCTAAAGATGTATAAAAGAAAAAGATGTGCTTATCAACTCACTGTGCTATCCCCTCAATCTCTACAGGTTTTTGGCCTTTTTGTGTTGCAGGCACCTGGGCCCCCTCACAAGTGAGGTACCATTTTTATCGGGAGACTTGGGGGAACACTGGATGGGAGTAAATCTGTGTCTCTTCTCAGGTTCCAGAACTTTCTGTCACCAAAATGTGAAGAAAAAGTGTTTTTTTAGCCTAATTTTGAGGTTTGCAATGGATTCTGGATAAGAAAACACTGGGGGACCAACGTAAGTCACACCTCTCTGGACTCCCTCAGGTGTCTACTTTTCAGAAATGTTTGGATTTCGTAGGTTTCCCTATACGTCTACTGAGCCCAGGCCCAAAAATGCAGTTGCCCCCATTCCCCACAAAAACTGTTTTGTATTTGATAATTTTGATGTGTCCACATAGGGTTTTGGGTCACTAACTTTCGCAGGTACTGGGCCTACCCACAGAAGTGAGGCACCATTGTTATCGGGAGACTTGGGGGAATGCTGGGTGGAAGGAAATGTGTGGCGCCTCTCAGATTCCAGAACTTTCTGTCATCAAAATGTGAGGAAAAAGTGTTTTTTGGCCAAATTTTGAGGTTTGCAAAGGATTCTGGGTAACAGAACCTTTTTGAGAGCCCCACATGTCACCCCATCTTGGATTCCCCTAGGTGTCTAGTTTTAAAAAATGCACAGGTTTTGTAGGTTTCCCTAGGTGCTGGCTGAGCTAGAGGCCAAAATCCACAGGTATGCACTTTGCAAAAAACAGCTCTGTTTTTTCTGGGAAAATGTGATGTGTCCACGTTGTGTTTTTGGGCATTTCCTGTCACGGGCACTAGGCCTACCCACACAAGTGAGGTATAATTTTTATTGGGAGACTTGGGGGAATGCTGGGTGGAAGGACATTTGTGGCTCCTTTCAGATTCCAATACTTTCTGTCACTGAAATGTGAGGAAAAAGATTTTTTTGCCAAATGTTGAGGTTTGCAAAGGATTCTGGGTAACAAAACCTGAAAGCCCCACAGGTCACCCCATCTTGGATTCCATTAGGTGTCTAGTTTTAAAAAATGCACAGGTTTGGTAGGTTTCCCTAGGTGCTGGCTGAGCTAGAGGTAAAAATCTACAGCTAGGTACTTTGCAAAAAACGTCAGATTTCAATGTAAAAATGTGATGTGTCCATGTTGCGTTTTCTTGTCGTGAGCATTAGGCCTACCCATGCAAGTGAGGTATCATTTGTATCGGGAGACTTGGAGGAACACAGAATAGCAAAACAAGTGTTAGTGCCCCTTGTCTTTCTCTACATTGTTTCCTTCCAAATGTAAGACAGTGTGTAAAAAAGACGTCTATTTGAGAAATGCCCTATAATTCACATGCTAGTATGGGCATCCCAGAATTCAGATATGTGCAAATAACCACTGCTTCTCAACACCTTATCTTGTGCCCATTTTGGAAATACAAAGGTTTTCCTGATACCTATTTTTCACTCATTATATTTCAGCAAATGAATTGCTGTATACCTGGTACAGAATGAAAACTCATTGCACGGTGTAGCTCATTTATGGGCTCTGAGTACCTTGGGTTCTTGATGAACCTACAAGCCCTATATATCCCTGCAACCATAAGAGTCCAGCAGACGTAACAGTATATTGCTTTTAAAAGTTTGACTTAGCAGGAAAAAGTTACAGAGTAAAACGTGGAGAAAAATGGCTGTTTTTTTCACCTCAATTTCAATATTTTTTCATTTCAGCTGTTATTTTCTGTAGGAAACCCTTTTAGGATCTACAAAAATTACCCCTTGATGAATTATAAATGTTGTCTACTTTACAGAAATGTTTAGCTTTCCGGGATCCAGCATTGGTTTCACACCCATTTCTGTCACTAGCTGGAAGGAGGCTGAAAGCACAAAAATGTTTAAAAATGGGGTATGTCCCAGTAAAATGCCAAAATTGTGTTGAAAAATTGGGTTTTCTGATTCAAGTCTGCCTGTTCCTGAAAGCTGGGTAGATAATGACTTTAGCACTGCAAACCCCTTATTGATGCCATTTTCAGGGAAAAAACCACAAGCCTTCTGCAGCCCTTTTTTCCCTTTTTTTATTAAAAAAACAAGATTTTTGCTGTATTTTGGCTAATTTCTTGGTCTCCTTCAGGGGAACCCACAACCTCTGGGTGCCTCCAGAATCCCTTGGATGTTGGAAAAAAAGGACACAAATTTGGCGTGGGTAGCTTATGTAGACAAAAAGTTATGAGGGTCTAAGCGCAAACTGCCCCAAATAGCCAAAAGAAAGGCCTGCCACCTGAGGGGGAAAAGGCCTGGCAGCGAAGGGGTTAAGACAAAAAAGAACAGATTTTTTTCAAGCCTGTGAGAGAAGGGTATTGACTTAGTGGACCAGCGGATTGCCAGGGCACCTGACAAACTAGATGTGCAAGTACAGCACAGTGAGCCCAGCTTAGAAACCTTGACTCGTCCCAAGGCCGTATACTGCCCTTTTCCAATGATTATGAACATTAAAGATGAGCAGCCTAAACAGCCCGAACTGCTGAATGGTAGTCATAGGACTAGCATTTCTTGTCCTGCATAGGCAGTGGGAAGCACCTGTACAACATCTTTGATTTACAACCAAAAGGATATGGAAGATCAGAGCATAATAATAGCACCCCACAAAGGACGAGCAAAACCAACAAATTGTGGAAAGCACTACTGAGCTCTATGCAAGCAACAGTAGTGGCCCTTCATCATCAAGCAAACAAATTGGATCATGGGGGCTGAACCCTCAGTTTCTCAGACCTCATTCTGCTGTCACTTACTAGATCCATGAGTGTACTGAGTGTAAATATAGATAAGTACATATAGGCAGATCTTTAAGTAAGTATGCGTAGGATGGATCACCTTGCAGGCAGGCTTCATGTCAGCCATCATCATTAACCTTGAAAAATGTAATCCCCTGATCACATGAGTGCAAGACGATAAGAACAGTCATTTCACCATATGCTCATGTAAGAAGGTGATTCACAAGTTGGTGCAACTCCCAGAGACCGTAGAGGGTATACTGGAGAAAGTAAGAGCTAACTTTGCACCAAAAAGCCCAAGTTCATACTTAGTTCCTCATCAGACCCCGTATAGCCAAGTAATTAGTAAATCTATAACACTTCAAGATCCTTCTGGTGAGGCGGGAAGAAAAGAGGCCTTGCAAATCAAAGACCTAGTATTTAGAGGGGGTGGAGAGGCTACAGTTGTCTAGCTCACAACGGGTCAATAACTGCTCTTCCCCTTAGCGCTTGAATGCAGTTCCCTTCCCTGCACGCAAGATGAAAAGAGAACGAAAGTGAGCTAGAACGGGCAGGAATAAAGGTCATCTAACAGCCTCCAGCACTGGAATTCCAATATCCATCCGGCCCGCCAGGGAGGAAGAGGTAAAGGTGGCCAATAAGGAGACTTCCTCCTGATAGAAGTATCGGAAACTGTTGAAGGGACTGTATCAGTAACTGAGAAAATCTAAAAAAGCCAAGAGGGTAGTGAAAGTGAAACCCCAATATTAAGGCTCAGGGAAGAGATGAACAAGTCAATGGACAATGATGATACCAACCCCCTGTGTAAAGTAATAGACCTCTGCAAGTGTGGAGGGATGCCTAGGTTAAAAAATGGCAAAATGAGATAGCAAGCTCGGGCCAACAACAGAAAAGGACCTTATTGGAAACTGCCCTGTCTGCCCCTGGGCAAGTGGGCAAGCCTGGCGGTACATCAGGAAAAAACAATCTGAGCTATATACTAGCTGAACATAAATATCTGGGGAATCAGCTTTTATGGATTCCAGAGTTCAAATATAGGGGTACATATGATGTTCTAGACCATGCAAATGTTTTAAAATAAGTAGCATTACCTGGCTTGAATCATGTAGAATCATATGATATCCACTCCATCAGTTTCTTACCACCCAGAGGAATGCAGATCTCAGAACCCACGCTTATCATGTTCATAACATTGGACCTCACAGCACAGGATCTAGAAAGCAAGAAGTTGCTCAAGTCCTGCGGAGTAGAAGCAATTGTGTTCCAGGGGGATCAGTATCCCCACCCGTTGATGGAGCAGCAGCACCATGAGAAGGAAGCAAGCCCCTCAGCATCTGTATTGAGAAGTGTGATGGGGATCACCCACCTAAGGGCTAATTATCAAGCTGTGCACTGCCAGTGGAAAAACTGTCCAAATAAGCACAGAGAGGGCATCCATGGAACAACAATGGGTCATAAGGATGCAAGAAGATCAGAATAGCTGGAGCTGGCTGCAATCAGCCTTACTAAAGATAACCCAGAAGGATTGAATAGCAGTCCACATTAAAGTTAAAGAATGGGACAGCTTAACCATCTGGTCATGGAACATTGGTGGCTACAGACCCCTCCATAGTGGAATTTTTCAGATTATTTGACATAGTAATGCTGCAGTAAATGTGCCCCAAGCCTGTACTCCCCTCATAGCGTTTATAGAGTTTGATAAATTGGCAAAGAAAACTAGTGCTTAGTGAAGGGCAAATGGAGGCGTGCCATTCTATGTTAATTTCATCACAAATTGTAGAAATAAGCCCAGCAGGGTCATGGATTTTGATTCTGTGTCTGGATAACTGGGCACAGAAACCAGGGTGCTTTTGTGTATTTACATCAACCCAAGGAGGAAGGCTAAATAGGTGCACAAGCTTATTGCATACATGCTACAGCTAAAAAGCACATCTCATTCATCATACTTCCTACTCACTGGAGTTTTTAACTTAATTTAGTTTCATTCCCCAAGTGAGGAGAATGCTGAGGCTATAGGGCCTCTCCTGGTCCAATGTTTGCCACATTATAACTATATTGACTGGCCTGATGACTTTGAATGGCTGAATACCGGGTGACATTCTACCTACTTGGATGAGATCAATGGATGAATCTGTCTCCTAGCTGGACTACACATAGGATAACTCATAATTATACCAACGGATGGTGGATGTCAGCATCACTTATTGACAGAAAAGTAACCATCACCCACTAGTACTTGAGATAGGTGTCAGTGAGTGTAAACACGAGCAAGCAAGGGCCTTGCTGGAAGAGGCCAGAACTAAAAACTTAAAACTCTTGAAGTGGAGTTCAAGCTCTGTAAAGAATATTGGTGATTGATGCTCTGGGAACCCTCAAGCAACTCATTGATGATGGTACCAATCTGATAACTGCCTGGGAAACCCAAACAGATTATGTGGTATCCAAATATCCAGCTAAAGACAACACTAAAGGAGATGGTATAGTGTCTGATAAATGGCCTCTTCTGCCGAGACATATTTGTTTGCCGAAAACTAAAGTCAATCAAATATTTAGCCAGTTACAATGCAGTGCGGAGGATCCACGGCTGCTGAAAGCCCTCCTGAAAAAAGAAACATGGATTTTTAAACAAAACAGGCTGGAAACTCTATGGGCCAAACTTCTGCATGCTGCTAAATCAAAAGAAAAATAAAAGAAGAAAAGAAAGACACATTTTGGAAGCTGATTAATGATATAGATAAAGGTCCAAGAGCAGCCTGCAATGCGTATATACCCAAGGATGGATGGGCTAAACTCCTGATGCTGCATTTCTCAGAAGGTATGCTAAATCTAGCTGACTCAGGACATCCACACGAGATCTAAAATTAAATCACTTCAAACGAACCATTAGAGTACACAGCTGCTGGAATAATTAAAATCATTAAGGATTCCAGCTCGGATTGTGCCCCAGGCCTTAATGTAATTCCTCAAGCTATCTTTAAGGAACATACTACATGGTGGGACAACATTTTTGCTGGGATGCCCCATACCATTTTGGCAGAGGGACGCGCCCCTGGAAGTTGGAAAGGTTCAATTATTCACCCCATCTTTAAAAAAGGAGCCGCAACCTCCCTAAGCAATAAAGTTGGAAAGGTTAAATTATTCACCCCATCTTTAAAAAAGGAGCTGCAACCTCCCTAAGCAACTATCACTTAATAGCACTACTGGACACAGACCTCAAGTACTCCGCAACAATACTGCTCCAGGGTTTAGAGCAATGGGCACCCATCACGGACAGACTACCACTGATTCAGACTGAGTGTATGAGTCAACAAGGTACACTAACTAATCTCATGGCAGTAGGATTAATTCTCAATAGAGCAAAAGCCACTAGCACACCACTTTATATGTGTTTTATAGACTTCTAGGCAGCATCCCACTTGACAATCTATGGGCCAAGTTTCAGCAGTGGGGGATTCTGCTTAACCTACGAAAGGCTGTCAAGCTGCTAGATATGAATATTTGGGTTAAAGTTAAGGTTGGCAGCCGTACCCATCTATCAAGAGCTGTAGGAACATATATTGGGTTAAAGCAGATGTGCTTTCTCGTGCCCCTCCTATTCAATCTGTACATCTCTGACATCTAAACGGCACTGGATGCATTGGTATCAGTTGACCCGAACCCTGGCGGCACTCTGCTGCCTAACATCCTGTATGCGGATGATTTGATTCTACTTAGCAACTCTAGGGTGGGTTTGCAGAGATTAATGAATTGTCTGCCAACATATGCAATGGATAACGCCCTAGTAATTAACCTTAAAAAACGAAAGTCACCTCACTAAACCGCCGCATCCTAAATCAACGTAAAACGTATATTAATGGAGACATCATAGACAAGACACCAACATATTTGTACTTTGGCATTAACATAGACACCAGGAATTAATTTGTTCTCCAAAGGGAAGCAATAAGGGAGAAAGATTTAGCATTGCACTTTGTATTTTTAACTTTGGCGAAAACCCTTCGTGGATACTACTTTCAACCACTGGCGGCAGTCATGAAGGCAAGACTGATACCAGTGATCTCCTATGTGGGTGAAATGACGGCAGGCATGGATGCAAGCTCTTCAGATAAAACTATCATAAAAATGTATAAAGCTGTCTTTCGGCTGCCAAGATCATCATCACCCACCCATGTCAGGTTGGAGTTATGACTGACCAGATAAGATCTGGCCAGGTGTGGAGCATTTGTGAAATTTTGTTATAATTTGAGAAGAGCTCCCCAAGGCACTCTGGCCATCCTAGTCTGGTCGGAAATTAACCTCCAAAGAGGAAACAATGAGGGTCATTCTGACCTCGGCGGTAAAAGTCGCTTACCGCCGGCCAGAAGGCCGCCATAACACCGCCGCGGCAGCGGTAAACCGCCACGGTCATTCTGACCCGCAACTGGCAAACCGCCAAAAACCCGACATCCTCAAAAATCCGCCACACCAAAGGTCAGCGAAAAAATGGCGCTGACCAAACCTCCACCGTCACGCCAACAGAAATACGCCCATACCATTCCGACCCACAAATCAACGCGGCGGTCTTTCAAACGCGGTATTCCATTGGCGGTACACACCGCCGCGGTCAAAATACACACACCCATAGAAAACTCAGCCACATTGGTCAGTTCGAAATACACACACCTGATACACATACTAACACCACTCCCACACACCCAACACAATATAAAACACACACCCACATCACCCACAAGCCCCTACGACCCGAAATCATTGACGAAGGCTAGAGAGAGAGCACAGAATAGAGAGTCCCACAACACAGAGGCACACAACACCATCACCCACACAGAATCCACGCACCAAACACCACACACCACCACACTCATCA
The DNA here is from genome assembly GCF_031143425.1 of Pleurodeles waltl. Taxonomy (NCBI): domain Eukaryota; kingdom Metazoa; phylum Chordata; class Amphibia; order Caudata; family Salamandridae; genus Pleurodeles; species Pleurodeles waltl. The sequence continues at coordinate 929,611,117 of NC_090448.1, read as the reverse complement.
CCACAAACGCCACCCCACCCCACACCTCAACCACACCACCCCATGGCACCCCAAAGACACCCCAGGTTCAGTGACGCCGAACTCAGGGTCATGGTGGAGGAAATAGTCTGTGTAGAGTCCCAGCTCTTCGGGGCACAGGTGCAGCACACCACAATTGCCAGGAAGATGGAGCTATGGCAAAGGATAGTGGACAGGGTTAACGCGGTGGGACAGCATCCACGCAATCGGGAGGACATCAGGAAGAGATGGAACGACCTACGGGGGAAGGTGCGTTCCATGGTATCAAGGCACAACATTGCGGTGCAGAAGACTGGCGGCGGACCCCCACCTACTCCCCCAGAATTTACCGCGTGGGAGGAGGAAGTCTTGCACATCCTGCATCCTGAGGGCCTCGCAGGAGTAGGCGGAGGAATGGACTCTGGTAAGGCAAATCTTCACTACTGCTTCCCACCCCCACCCCACCTGCATGCCAAATCATACCCCCACCCTCACCCCCTCCCCCATCACACCAACCCCTAGCAAAAGGCTCACCATCACAACCCACCCATCCCAACACCAAGCCCTGCATGCGACCACAAAGCATGGACACCCATCACCAAAGCATGCCCACTGCACACACACATCACCCCCACAAGCCACCCTCACAAAAGCCCCCACAAGGAAATGCCTGCACATGGGTACACGGACACCCACCCATCACACGAAATGCCACACACAGAAGCAATAACCATAACTTTATACCCCTGCAGGACCCGAACGCCACCACACCGCCACGGAGGGTCCAGAGATGTCCATCCCACCTCCAGAAGAGGCCCCCAGCGATGACAGCAGCTCTGTCTCCCTGGAGCCAGACGACCAGCCCGGCCCATCGGGGACCTCTGGACAGTCGGTTCCCCACAGACAGCCACAGGCTACACCAGACCCAACCCCCTCTGGGAACACCAGCACAGCTCCCACCCAGCGGGCCCATGCCTCTGTCTCCAGGACACGTAAATCAGCGGTGTGTCCACCACTACAGGGCACCCAGGTTGACCCACCACCCCAACAACAACAGGGACCTGGGGGCAGTGGTAGTGAGCACACCGTCCAGGGGACAGAGGCCCAGGAACACAGGGGAACTGGGAGGGCTGTTGTGCGACAGGGGGGGGACAGGCCTGGGGAACCGACTCTCCAAGAGGCCCTCTCCTCCATCATGGGAGCATACCACCGCTCTGAGGAGACGATGGCGACGGTACTGGCCCGGTTCCAGGAGATCCAGGAACTGCAGGAGGAACGGTACATGGGGTTCAGGGAGGAACTGAGGAACATCGGTTCCGCAATGGGGACCATCGTCCTGGCCCTTACCCAGATCGTCACCACATTGCGGGAGCATGTGGCACCCCAAAGGGCCCCTGTCACTAGCCCAGGCCAGGAACAGCCTACCACCTCCGCCGGCGCTAGTGGACAGGAGGCCCCCACACAACAACAGGCCACCAGAACCCCACCTCCTGCAGAAGAAGAACCACCCCGCAAGCGGAACCTGAGATCTCACAAGAAGACAGAGTAGGATTGCAAGACCCCCGCCAGCCTAAGATACCCCCTGATGTCATCCCACTGTCCCACATTGTCACCCTGTCCAACCTTGAACTGCCCCTGCTCCATCTTTCCACAGGCATATGGACAATGCACCTGTGCGACTGAGAACTGGACTCTGCCATGGACATTACTCCACCCTCACCCATCCCCGCTTCCCAATCATTTACCTATATGTAGCACTTAAAATAAATCACTTATTCCACTTAAATAAACAGGAGTCTGCTTGTATTCTTAACAAATGTATTACACATAACGGTTCAATAATGTCCAGTTACTTTGTTATGACAAAATACCAATTTCAATAAGCTTTAGTCCATGGGCAAACAAAGCTGAAGTCAGGCAGTGGGTCATACAGCTCTGAAAAGGGAAGGGAAAGTCACAAATCAGTTAACAGGAACTGGGGGGAAACACAGACAGTGGATACGCATGAGGCCTCAAGTAAATGTAAATTGGGGTGGCTGTTTCTTACCTGTGTGCTACTGAAAGTATTGTTGTATGACTGTATCCCTGTTGTCCGTGTCGTCCCCGTCGTCTTCCTCCTCTTCACTCTCCACAGGCTCCACAGCTGCAACAACACCACCATCTGGACCATCCTCCTGCAGAAAAGGCACCTGGCGTCGCAATGCAAGATTGTGAAGCATACAGCAGGCACACCTTCTTTGGTGAGTACATGAGGGATCCCCCTGTCATATGCAGGCACCTAAACCTGGCCTTCAGGACCCCGAAGGTCCTTTCTATGATCCTCCTTGATCGCCCATGGGCCTCATTGTACCGTTCCTCTGCCCTGGTCCGGGGATTCCTCACTGGGGTCAGTAGCCACGACAGGTTGGGGTAACCAGAGTCACCAATTAGCCAGACACGGTGACTCTGTAGCTGTTCCATCACATAAGGGATGCTGCTATTTCGCATGACATACGCGTCATGCACTGACCCAGGGAACTTGGCATTTACATGGGAGATGTACTGGTCAGCCAAAAAGACCACCTGGACATTCATCGAATGATAACTTTTTCTGTTTCGGTACACCTGCTCACTTTCTTTGGGGGGAACCAAAGCCACATGGGTCCCATCAATGGCACCAATGATGTTGGGGATATGTCCAAGGGCATAGAAATCACCGTTCACTGTAGCCAATTCGCCCACCTCAGGGAAAATAATGTAGCTCCGCATGTATTTCATCAGGGCAGACAACACTCTGGACAAAACCTTAGAAAATATAGGCTGAGACATCCCAGATGATATGGCCACTGTTGTCTGGAAAGACCCACTTGCCAAAAAATGGAGTACTGACAGAACCTGCACCAGAGGGGGAATCCCTGTGGGTTGGCGGATGGGGTACATCAGGTCTGGCTCCAGCTGGGCACATAGTTCATGTATAGTTGCTCTGTCAAGCCGGTATGTAAGTATGATATGACGTTCTTCCATTGTCGACAGGTCCACCAGCGGTCGGTACACGGGAGGATTCATCCTTCTCCTCGCAAGTCCCAGCGGACGGTGCCTAGGAAGGACAACATGGAGCACAGAGTCAAGCAACCCACAGGTTAGTTCACACAGCTTGCACAGTACACGAATCGCTATGCATGGAACGGCTTGTATGAATGGCAATGCAAGGCCTAGGCCTGTGTGACGCAGTAGAAATCATGCCATGTGGGCCCTTGAAATGGCGGCTGCCTGACCTGTGAAGTGTGACAGTGGGATGTGAGGTCACTGCGCTGGCGTGGCACACCGTGGCGGTAGGTGGTCGAAGACCGCAGCGCAAAGCAGCATTGGTTAACATTGAACCCTATGGGTCTCAGGAGCCAATGACGACGTGCGCCGGCGGTCGCGGTACGCACCGCCGCGGTTCGTACCGCCGCGGGCGTGGCCGCCATTTTCTCTCTGATTAATCACTCGAGACCTGATCATCCACAGGAGAGGACCTATACTGCAAGTGCTGCTGTGACCTCGGTCTGGGAGATACAATGGCTGCTGCGACTGGGGAAAGGGCCCCTGCCTTCACTGCCGAAGAATTGGAGAAACTTGTTGATGAGGTCCTCCCCCAGTATGCGCTACTCTACGGTCCTCCAGACCAACAGGTTAGTACACAGGGTGCACGTTGAATGGGCTATGCCCGTGTTGAGTGGGGTGTATGTAAGATGGTGGGGAGGGGAGCGAATGAGGAGTGCAACGCACGAAAGATGAGAGCATGTGCCACATGGCAAGGTTGGGGAGGGGGGGGGCACTCACATTGACCAGGCAGAAAACTGATACGATTTCCTTTACCACCCTGTACATGTCACATAGGTCAGCGCCCATCAGAAGATCGACATTTGGCGTGCCATCGCCAAGGACGTCCGGGCCCTGGGGGTCCACAACAGACGGGGCACCCACTGCCGAAAGAGGTGGGAGGACATCCGCCGCGGGACCAGAAAGACCGCTGAGTCTCTGCTGGGGATGGCCTCCCAACGTAGGAGGGGTGCCAGCCGGCAATTGACCCCCCTGATGTCCCGGATCCTGGCGGTGGCCTACCCCGATTTGGATGGGTGCGTGAGGACATCACAGCAGACACAAGGGGGTGAGTATCAGCACATTCTGCTATCTTTGCGCGCAGTGAAAGTGTCTGGGTGGGGGAGGAGGGCTGTGGCTATCTCCAGGCCAGGGCGCATTCTGTAGGCTAGGCCCCTCCGTTAGACACGGCCCTGTGCCCCCGCCCCCCACCTCTGTAGGGTGCCAAGTACAGCTAGCCATGGTCCGGCCTCACCCATGTGTGCATTTGTCGTCCATAGACCCGTAAGTCTAGTCACAATGACTGAGTAGTGTACCCCCATTGCGCGGCCTAGTTCAGGGGGCTTCTGTGTCTGTCCTCTCCGACAACGGTGTTGCCAATGCATGCACTCAACCTGTCTTCATTTCTCCCCCCCCCCATTTTCTTTGTCTTCCTGTTCATGTGTGCATTAGCATCATCAGGCGGAGGAGAAGTGGCATTGGCGCACGAGGGAGCTGCATCTCACATGGCCCCGGAGGGCCATACAACAGACTCCGAGTACACCAGTGAGATGGAGGGCGAGTGGAGCTCCACAACGGGGACCCGTGGAGACGTCAGCGACACCGACACGTCCTTGGAAGGGAGCTCCCTAGCGGTGGCGGCAACATCCGTGCCCACCGCCACAACAGGTACAGCCGCCACCCAGCGCACCAGCCCCGCCCTCCCAGCAGCCCCTCAGACTTCGCTCCGTGCCCGCTCGTCCAGGAAGGCGGGCATCTCCTTCGCCCCAGGCACCTCAGGCCCTGCCCCAGTTACCCCTGCTGCCCTCAGTGAGGAGGTCATTGACCTCCTCAGGACACTCATTGTTGGGCAGTCTACCCTTTTGAATGCCATCCAGGGTGTAGAAAGGGAGGTGCATCGGAGCAATGCATACCTGGAGGGCATTCATTCGTGTCAGGCTGCCCATCAGCGATCGTTCAACGCTCTGGCCTCAGTACTGACGGCAGCCATTGTCCCTGTCTCCAGCCTCCCTCTTCTGACTCCCTCCACCCAGTCCCAGTCTCCTGTTCCTCTGCCTATCCCATCCACACCATCAGACCAGCCTGCACACACCTCTACACCCAAGGGCAGCTCATCCAGACATCAGCACCACAGATCCCACAAGCATTCACCCAAGCAACATCCAGATGCAGACATGCCAACAGTCACTACCACCTCTGTGTCCCCCACCTCCTCATCTCCCTCCTCCCTCCCTGTGACGTCTCCGCTCACACCTGCATGCACACCACCATCAGCCAGTACTTCCATCACCAGCACACCCTCCATTACAGTCCGCACACGTGCAGTCACCACCCCCACTGCCATTTACACGTCCCCTGTGTCCTCTCCCAGTGTGTCTGTCACCCCCTCTTCCAAAGCACACAAACGCAGGCAGCCACCCACCCAACAGCCATCCACCTCACGACAGCCTCCGTCACAAGCACCTGCACCCAAAGGCAGCACACTTGACTCTCCTACAACCACATCCTCTTCCTCCACTCCCATACCCACTATAGCTACCCGTCCCTGTCCTTCCCAAGTCGTTTTCCTTTCCAACCTTGAGCTCATTCCAATCACTGACCCACCCCCTCCATCTGGTAAGAGTAAAAAAAGCACCTCAGCCACCACCAGCCCTGCATCTACTGTGACCATAGTGCAGGGCTATTGGAGTCCACCAGATCCTAGGGCAGGAACATCGGCCAGCAGCAAGGGGACAGCCAGCCCCCCCCCTGGGAAGAGGACAAAAAAGAAGAAGGCCCGGCGCGACATGCCTGAGACGGCTGCCACCAAGGACAGTAGCATTGCCCCGTCACCTGCCACATCATCCAAGGGAGGCAAGGGCCACAGAGCTCCAGTGAAGGAGGGCAAGGGCAGCAGGGCGGAGAAGTCAGGCAGCAGGCGAGCTGCCCAGGAGGGCCCCACCAGCCCCATTCCGGGTGTGACGGATGACACCCACGGGCCCAGGAGGGCGCCGCGACCGCAAGTTCGGGTGGTGAATGAGCAGGAAGTCTTGCCCAGGTCTGGCTCCCTAGACACACAGGACAAGCACCGCTGAACAGGGCCCCGCCGGGAGGAGCACCGCTGAACAGGGCCCCGCCGGGACAAGAACCGCTGAACGGGCCCCGCCGGGAGGAGCACCGCTGAACTGGGCCCCGCCGGGAAAAGAACCACTGAATGGGCCCCGCCGGGAGGGGCACCGCTGAACAGGGCCCCGCCGGGAGGAGCACCGCTGAACAGGGCCCCGCTGGGAAGAGCACCGCTGAACAGGGCCCCGCTGGGAAGAGCACCGCTAAACAGGGCCCTGCCGGGACAAGAACCGCTGAACAGGGCCCCGGCGGGACAAGAACAGCACCGCTGGGCCCTTCCTGTCAAGCACCGCTCCGCTGGGCCCTTCATCTCAAGCACCGCTCCGCTGACCCCTTCCTGTCAAGCACCGCTCCGCTGGGCCCTTCCTGTCAAGCACCGCTCCGCTGGGCCCTTTCTGTCAAGCACCGCTCCGCTGGGCCCTTCCTGTCATGCACCGCTCCGCTGGGCCCTTCCTGTCAAGCACCGCTCCGCTGGGCCCTTCATCTCAAGCACCGCTCCGCTGGGCCCTTCATCTCAAGCACCGCTTCGCTGGGCCCTTCATCTCAAGCACCGCACCGCTGGGCCCCGCCGTCTCAAGCACCGCTCCGCTGGGCCCTTCATCTCAAGCACCGCTCCGCTGGGCCCTTCCTGTCAAGCACCGCTCCGCTGGGCCCTTCCTGTCAAGCACCGCTCCACTGGGCCCTTCCTGTCAAGCACCGCTCTGCTGGGCCCTTCATCTCAAGCACCGCTCCGCTGGGCCCTTCCTGTCAAGCACCGCTCCGCTAGGCCCTTCATCTCAAGCACCACCCCGCTGGGCCCTTCATCTCAAGCACCGCACCGCTGGGCCCCGCCGTCTCAAGCACCGCTCCGCTGGGCCCTTCATCTCAAGCACCCCTTCGCTGGGCCCTTCCTGTCAAGCACCGCTCCGCTGGGCCCTTCCTGTCAAGCACCGCACCGCTGGGCCCTTCCTGTCAAGCACCGCTCCGCTGGGCCCCGCCGTCTCAAGCACCGCTCCGCTGGGTCCTTCATCTCAAGCACCGCTCCGCTGGGCCCTTCCTGTCAAGCACCGCTCCGCTGGGCCCTTCATCTCAAGCACCGCTCCGCAGGGCCCTTCATCTCAAGCACCGCTCCGCTGGGCCCTTCATCTCAAGCACCGCACCGCTGGGCCCCGCCGTCTCAAGCACCGCTCCGCTGGGCCCTTCATCTCAAGCACCACTCCGCTGGGCCCTTCCTGTCAAGCACTGCTCCGCTGGGCCCTTCCTGTCAAGCACCGCACCGCTGGGCCCTTCCTGTCAAGCACCGCTCCGCTGGGCCCTTCATCTCAAGCACCGCTCTGCTGGGCCCTTCATCTCAAGCACCGCTCCGCTGGGCCCTTCATCTCAAGCACCGCACCGCTGGACCCCGCCGTCTCAATCACCGCTCCGCTGGGCCCTTCATCTCAAGCACCGCACCGCTGGGCCCCGCCATCTCAAGCACCGCTCCGCTAGGCCCTTCCTGTCAAGCACCGCTCCGCTGGGCCCTTCATCTCAAGCACCGCTCCGCTGGGCCCTTCATCTCAAGCACCGCACCGCTGGGCCCCGCCGTCTCAAGCACCGCTCCGCTGGGCCCTTCATCTCAAGCACCACTCCGCTGGGCCCTTCCTGTCAAGCACCGCTCCGCTGGGCCCTTCCTGTCAAGCACCGCACCGCTGGGCCCTTCCTGTCAAGCACTGCTCCGCTGGGCCCTTCATCTCAAGCACTGCTCTGCTGGGCCCTTCATCTCAAGCACCGCTCCGCTGGGCCCTTCATCTCAAGCACCGCACCGCTGGACCCCGCCGTCTCAATCACCGCTCCGCTGGGCCCTTCATCTCAAGCACCGCACCGCTGGGCCCCGCCGTCTCAAGCACCGCTCCGCTGGGCCCTTCCTGTCAAGCACCGCCCGCTGGGCCCCGCAGTCTCAATCACCGCTCCGCTGGGCCCTTCATCTCAAGCACCGCTCCGCTGGGCCCTTCCTGTGAAGCACCGCTCCGCTGGGCCCTTCCTGTCAAGCACCGCACTGCTAGGCCCTTCCTGTCAAGCACCGCTCCGCTGGGCCCCGCAGTCTCAAGCACCGCTCCGCTGGGCCCTTCATCTCAAGCACTGCTCCGCTGGGCCCTTCCTGTCAAGCACCGCTCCGCTGGGCCCCGCCGTCTCAAGCACCGCTCCGCTGGGCCCTTCATCTCAAGCACCACTCCGCTGGGCCCTTCCTGTCAAGCACCGCTCCGCTGGGCCCTTCATCTCAAGCACCGCTCCGCTGGGCCCTTCATCTCAAGCACCGCACCGCTGGGCCCCGCCGTCTCAAGCACCGCTCCGCTGGGCCCTTCATCTCAAGCAGCGCTCCGCTGGGCCCTTCCTGTCAAGCAGCGCTCCGCTGGGCCCTTCATCTCAAGCACCGCTCCGCTGGGCCCTTCATCTCAAGCACCGCACCGCTGGGCCCCGCCGTCTCAAGCACCGCTCCGCTGGGCCCTTCATCTCAAGCACCGCTCCGCTGGGCCCTTCCTGTCAAGCACCGCTCCGCTGGGCCCTTCCTGTCAAGCACCGCACCGCTGGGCCCTTCCTGTCAAGCACCGCTCCGTTGGGCCCTTCATCTCAAGCACCGCTCCGCTGGGCCCTTCATCTCAAGCACCGCTCCGCTGGGCCCTTCATCTCAAGCACCGCACCGCTGGGCCCCGCCGTCTCAAGCACCGCTCCGCTGGGCCCTTCATCTCAAGCACCGCACCGCTGGGCCCCGCCGTCTCAAGCACCGCTCCGCTGGGCCCTTCCTGTCAAGCACCGCTCCGCTGGGCCCCGCCGTCTCAAGCACCACTCCGCTGGGCCCTTCATCTCAAGCACCGCTCCGCTGGGCCCTTCCTGTCAAGCACCGCTCCGCTGGGCCCTTCCTGTCAAGCACCGCACCGCTGGGCCCTTCCTGTCAAGCACCGCTCCGCTGGGCCCCGCCGTCTCAAGCACCGCTCCGCTGGGCCCTTCATCTCAAGCACTGCTCCGCTGGGCCCTTCCTGTCAACCACCGCTCCGCTGTTCCCTTCATCTCAAGCACCGCTCCGCTGGGCCCTTCATCTCAAGCACCGCTGGCCCATTGACAGTGCCGGTTCTGTGTCGAGCAGGGCTTCAGGAAGCACTCTGGGCATCATGCCTCCTCCAATAACAGTGGAGTCGGTAATCCATCTGATGGACTGTGGCTTTGCACTCCCCAGGATGGTCCAGTGGGCAAGCCTCACACTGTAGGGACTTGTGAGACTGTGGCTTTGCACTCCCCAGGATGGGACAGTGGGCATGGAGGCCCCTCGTGGATCTGGCGTCGTGGACTCATGTGGCTGAGGTGCCCCCCCTTCCCTTCCCCCTGAGGTGCCTGTAGTTTTATCATCTGATGCCCCTGCAGTGTTCTCTCCAATGGTATCTGGTCTCCTGTGTGGGCTTTGCCCGTGTGTTTGTGCACATTGGCCCACGGACTATGGAACTTTGACGGAATGTGCAGGACTTTTTGCCTATGGATATATTGTTGACTATGTTCATTCCTTATTTTTGTATCTTTTATATGGCATATTTGCCATTCCTTCAATGGAGCTATTTATACATATATTTCATAGATCATTTAAATTGTGTCTTTGCATTAATCCGGGGGGTTTGTGTGGTGTCACTCTGACTTGTTGCTCGGCATTGGGGTGTAGGTATTTGTGGTGGGGGGGTGGGTGTATGGCGCATGTGTGTGCCCGTAAGCTTTCCTCCTCCCCCCTCGCCTGTGTCGTAGGTGCAGTACTCACCGTTGTCGTCTGCGCCGGCGTTCGTACTCCTGGTAGATGAGCAGGTAGACAATAGCTGGTAGGATGTGTAATTCGGGCTCCATGCTGTCCTCCTTCCTCGTGGAGTGTGTATAGGTGAGCGTTTTCCCGTTTGTAGTCTGTTTCCGCCGTGTTTTTATCGGCGGGGCTCCCGCCCCGGAAAAGGTGGCGGATTGGTGAGTTGTGATAGGGTGGGCGGTACATTGTCTTCCGCCTGCCTGTTGGCGGTGACCGCCACGCTGTTTGTCGGTCCCGCCGTGGCGGTCGGAGTGTTAAAGTAGCAGCCTGTGTTGGCGGTTCCCGCCAGGGTTAGAATTCCATTTTTTTGACCGCCGGCCTGTTTGCGGGTTGGCCGCCGCATTATCACCGACCGCCAGGGTCGGAATGACCCCCAATGTCTACATAAGTTATCTTGATGGATGCATAAAACGCAAGGGCTGAGTGAATTATGGTCTTTGGTCACAACTGCCCAAACTTGAAAAAGGCCAGTAAATAAAATAACAACGTTGCAAAGCTGGATTGAGGACAAAGCAGTATTCACCTAATGCTCACATGGGTGGCTGGTGTTAAATTTCTATAGTGATCAAAAAGATTCTACTCTTCTTGGGCCACTCTCTGAAAGCTTAGCAGAAATGTCTGTCACTGAGGCTAGGAGTGATCCCCACTTTGGATTTTTTACAAAATGCCAAGAAAAGGAACATAAGGGGGACATGGAATGTTGTTTTTGTCATCAGACAAAAGAGTTGCTGCTGCACATTTTATGTATTTGCCTCCCGATTAGATCTCCCATGGAAAATCTTGCTAAGGAGAGAGTTTAAGTCAAATTGTGTAGATCAGCCATAATAGAATCGCTTAATCCAGTGAATTTAATTTTTAATATCCGATTTTTGCAATTCCTTCACATCTTTAACGACCTTGTTAAAGAGGATCCTTTTGCCCTGATTAAGGAGAAGCCTGCCAGTTAAGCTTGCGAATTCGAAGGGCCCAAAGAATGTTTGGGTTACTAGGGAGGGTGAGCCCAACCTAGCCTCCATCTGAACCCCCTGCTATAAGGGAGGTAAGCTAAGATCAGGGCCCATAGACAAGATGGGTTGCTAGTGGCCACAATCATTAATCAATCCTATCCCATCACATCACTTCAGTGGTATGTAGCAAACCCAGAATCTTAAGTTGATAGGCACTGCTTGCACTTTATATTTCATGTTAGCACTTTCGCAGCGTATGCACTTATTTGTCTTGCTATTAAATGTTACGGGTTTTGGTTTTGATAGAATTGATTAGTTTAGGAACCCTTTTTAATTGTACTTTTACATTTATTGATGACGTGTTTAGGCACACCATGTATAGCCCATGGCTGTAACGTGGCATGCCGTAGGTATTTTAGTATTTTAGTATTTACTATTTAGTATTTAACATTTAATAATTTAATAATATATTAAATGTTACGTTTTTATAAGTGTTAATTTTTTCCTTTAATAGATCTTATTGGTGGCATTCTCATGTATATTATGCAATGTTTATGGTTTTAACTGACTAAAAAACTACATTTTGACTGACAAACATGATATTTGTTTCAAGTGACATTGTTTACCGTCATATTGTGTCAGTGATCGAGTTTGGTGTGACACAATGTTGTGAGGTTTTTGTGGGAGTCTGTGACTGTGCGAAGTGGAATGAGGCAATATGATGCAGTGCTGTGTGGGCCACTGTAGTATGATGTGGTGGCTGTTCTATGGTACAGCATGCTGTGAGACGTAATTGGGTAGCATGTGATGCTTAAAAAAGTAAAGTGATGATGTGGTTAGGTTTTAAGGTGGCAGTCTTGACAGGATGCAAATAAATCTGAGTAGTGGGACTAACATTCTTGGCAAGAGGGCCAAACTCTCATGCCCACCTGGTGCTCAGCTTGTCTCTTGCTACCACATCCTCATCTTTTCACACCTTTTGTCCCAGTTGCGTTGGGTGCCTTGTGCTCCAAAGCTGTTGATGTGTTTATGAGGCTATGGAGTACATTTTGGACACAGAGATAACAGGGCCCAGGTATTTAATCATCCTGGGGTCGAAAAATGTTTAACCAGGATACCAATTGTTTGCAAGTCGGTTTGCCTCTTTGCATGAAATCCCTCAGAGGCATTGCTTTAAACTGAGAGTCTATGGTGCATGGCCAAACATCATATGATCCTAATAGGTCAAGAAGATTTAAGTAGTGTCATAGAGGAATTGTGAGGGTGAGAGTACTTTCGTGGTTTCTTAGAGGTTGCTCTGTGACTTAGTTAAAGTGCCAAGGTGGATCACAGAGGGAATTGTGAGCAGAGGGTGCAAGAGTGACAAGACAGTACTAAGTATGGAACCACCATAGCCCTTCTCCGTTTCCTTTCCCTGTGAACACCATATTGCGGGAAAAGTGTAAAGTAATGCATACTCTTTGTTAAATAGGAGTAGAAAAGCATAATCAAAGCAACATCAGGATTTTATTATGAGTAGTGAGCAGATGTGAATAAGGTATGATAATATCCTCCATAATTAGACATATCAGTGGTATTTGCAGATGCTCTGTTTACATAAAAACTTTGGATCAAACCTATGGCAGGCAATGATTAAAGGTGGCCACCGGTATACAAAGGTTGAGTGACAGCCCAGTCAGGTCAATGAGGCTCATTGAGGGGCATCAGGTATTAGCAAAGGCATGAGAGTTAAGGTTCACCTGTGGATAGCTCTGGGGGCTGGCAGTGGTAAACCAGGAGCATGCAAAGTTTTAGTGGCATAAGTCAGGAAATCATGGAAAACAGCATGCCAGAGATAAAGGGCCTGTTATCAGAAAATAATTGTGGTTTTCCACATATTAGAGTTGTAGACGGCAGAGAGGTTAGGCAGAAAATCGCAGTACACGTCAGCAGCAGTCAAAGGTTTAATTGGGAGAATAAGGCTGATGTTGACAATGACAGATCAGTTGCTAGCATGGATTAAATGAGTTTTGGCCAGAGCTTGGCAAGTGTGTGTTCCAGGTAAAGGATAGTTTGAGCAATGGCACATAAATATCAGGCATTAAGTTGCCACTGAACACAGAAAGCAGCATTTCCTCCAACGGTCAACCATGATGCATCTTCCAAGCCAGAAAAGGAGGTCGACTCTTTGCTTACTGGTTGGCCTGGCACTAGAATAGGAGTCCTGTCAACATGCTCATGAATTCCAATTTTGAGAGCTTGAAAAGCTGCTGAAAACCTGGTTGCTTTAGATCAATTTACAGCATGCCTTGCCTTCTTTTTCGTTCGGGGTGGTCTCTGCAGACCAATTTACTTTTATTGTCACACCAGGATATTCCTTTGACAGTGACTTGGGGCGCTAAAAGCTCACCTAACATAACAGTCACAAAGATGTTGTCAAGCATATGGCAATTCTTCTGCATGTATTTCTGCTTGGCAGTGAAACCCTGCATGAAAGGATTTAAACAATGGAAGCCTTTTGCACCGAGGTCGGTGTCAAAATTAGTTTTTTGGACATTCACACCTTGATGTATATTCTAACCATCACTGTAATATACAACATATTTTATGGTTGTAGTGGTAGCACAGGGCAGGTTAGATTTGAATTGAAGACACCCCAATGCATATTAGGTCCACTTGTGCAGATGGGTTCCCAGAAGACAGAAAACAATTGGTTGTTCACTGCTGGATGGCCATCCACCAGGTTCTAGATAGTAGCCAGGGGTAATTGTGATAATTGCGACAACCACTCACTAAAGTCCACTTCTCCTATATCTCATTGTAGAGCCCCTTGCTCAAATAGGGCATTCAGAAGGCTTGGGTAGAGCATGTTGCTTGTGGCAGTAGTTCATGAGTTAGAGTGGTTGATTTGTTACTGTTAATCTAATCACATTGCTTTAATTACATTTGTTCAACATATTTCTCTTTGGGCTAAACCGAGAGAAATCAAAGTCCAGTTGTTTTTAAATTGTTCATTATTGTTATATTAGCTAAACAATGGTCATGATCAGGCACTGGCCATTAGGAAGAATTTAACTATCCCTCATAGCCCTGTTAAGAGTGTCAAGCACACTTGAATGTCTTTGGAATATCTGTTATTATCACGGGTTCATACAAGAGTGGCAGACGTGTCATTTGAGGAACGCCTTTACAAAGAAATACTTTATTAAAATGTGACCCCATCACTTCACTGAACACTCTCTCAAAAGACGAAAATGATTTTTTATAGGTATAGACTTCGAGCTCTCAAATATAAAATCCAGCATTTTGGAAATATTTTACATTGTACTGGTACAATGGGAATTGAGCAGGGGAGCACTACGCGAATCCAGCCAGTTCATACAACCAATACCTGCTTGTCTTCGATTTCACAAGAGGCAGTTTCAAAAGAAAACATTTAAACGCAGTAGTTTGATAAATTAAAGCAGCGAGTGTCTACTTTTGAGCAAACTACTCAACAGTGTGCAATGCAGTAGAGGATTTTTTAGAAAACATGTCCACGTTGTAGAAAGCATACCTTAGATGATGTATTTAATGTGGAATTTATCTTCAAAATACATTCTACTTTGTGAGATACGGCAACAAATGTAAGGGAGAGGAGGCACAACGGTGGAATTCCTAAGATCTGACTTGAACTCCCTGACCTTAAATTGAGTTCTGTTTTTCAGCGTTGCATTGAAAAGAAAGCGGGTCAGCTGATATTCCCTGGGACAGATGGCATTCAGACAAAGAAATCTAAAGGCCTAACACCATCTTTTGAAAAATGTGTTATTGGGCTAGTTTGCACTGGGAGGGGTCATATATGGCACAAAAAGAATTGACACAGGTGGCTGGAGAGATTATTTTAGGGGGAGAATAGGAAATGATGACAGAGGGCATGCAATTAGAGTGCAACTAAAAATTAACCCGATACAGATTATTAATAGGTACTAATTATACATGGGTAAATTTCCCCTTTCTTTCTGAAATAATGAACACTATAATTAAGAAAAAATCCAACTCATTTGGATATGAATGGTGTAATCAGTATAATCAACACATTTTTGAAAGGTAACAGGCCTAACTAAACAAACCAGATAAACATTGTAGAGAACTTTACTAGAAGCATGTGTAACGACGACCGGGAAATGTAGAGAGGTTTTTCTGAGGTAGAGTTGATGTTCACATAAAGCACCAAGACAGCTTGCTTGTTTTTAATTCGAAATAACACTGAAATACCTATGAGCCCAGCAGCTGCAAAAAACAGTAATATTAATCGCACGCAACCCTACCGAATGGCAAACGTCTGTCAGTAATGTAGAAATGTATTCAGTCCCTACTAATCGCAAAATTCCAATGCTAGATTTTCCACAATGCAGCTGCCATTTAGTTCCTTGTCACCCTTTGGATGTTTGAAGGTTTACTCCCTTGTATTTTCCAGAGGTCCCAAACATCTGGAGAATCAGTAGAGGTTTGAAATTTAAACATGCGTTGTTAGAAACATGTTTTGTAAAAACAAGTTAGAAAATTGCACCATATTACCTTGTTGAGTCCATATTTACTGTGTGAAACAATACATATGTCGAGAAATCATAAAATTTGATCAGAAATTTCTTTTGCGCCTGTAGGTGCCTCTGGAAATTGTGCCGATATATTTCTACACTCTACAACATAGAGCACGTGAATAGTTGTTAAACCATAAATGGAATAAATGGATCAATGTTTTTTTGCAATGTTGGCGTCCAAATGGTTTCAACGGTTACAAAAAACAAGTTCCACACCAAGTCATATGGTGGGTGGTCAGCAGTAATGGATTGAGGATTTTCAACCCAAATTTCTTTTACTGGGCAATTTTTGCATTAATCTTTCGTTCTATACAAACAAGCCAAGATTCACATAATTAAAACATGCTTGCAGCACAATTTAAAAAGAAAGGTTTTTGTACTAAAAAGTTGCATGTGGGCTAAAACAATCCACATGGATGTGATAGTAACTTTATGACAGGAGACAGGAGTAGACTATGAGGAGTGGCAACGTACAGAGTAGATATATTAACAAGACCTCAAATGGTGCAACGTAAATTATGATAGAAAAAAGTTGGTGATGAATAGCCAATGTGTGGTTGCCGAGTGGCGGTGAGCCACCAACTCTCTCTTGTGACCCTGAGTAGCTGCAGAATGATTTTATCATTATAAGGAGGACCACTAATCCTTCTACTCCATTGTAGGAGGCTGGACTGGCTTGTAGTGAGTACCAAGGGGTACTTGCACCTTGCACCAGGCCCAGTTATCCCTTATTAGTGTATAGGGTGTCTAGCAGCTTAGGCTGATAGATAATGGTAGCTTAGCAGAGCAGCTTAGGCTGAACTAGGAGACGTGTGAAGCTACTACAGTACCACTTAGTGTCATATGCACAATATCATAAGAAAACACAATACACAGTTATACTAAAAATAAAGGTACTTTATTTTTATGACAATATGCCAAAGTATCTTAGAGTGTACCCTCAGTGAGAGGATAGGAAATATACACAAGATATATATACACAATAGCAAAAATATGCAGTATAGTCTTAGAAAACAGTGCAAACAATTTATAGTTACAATAGGATGCAATGGGGAAACATAGGGATAGGGGCAACACAAACCATATACTCCAAAAGTGGAATGCGAACCACGAATGGACCCCAAACCTATGTGACCTTGTAGAGGGTCGCTGGGACTATTAGAAAATAGTGAGAGTTAGAAAAATAACCCTCCCCAAGACCCTGAAAAGTGAGTGCAAAGTGCACTAAAGTTCCCCTAAGGACAAAGAAGTCGTGTTAGAGGAATAATGCAGGAAAGACACAAACCAGCAATGCAACAACTGTGGATTTCCAATCTAGGGTACCTGTGGAACAAGGGGACCAAGTCCAAAAGTCACAAGCAAGTCGGAGATGGGCAGATGCCCAGGAAATGCCAGCTGCGGGTGCAAAGAAGCTTCTACTGGACAGAAGAAGCTGAGGTTTCTGCAGGAACGAAAAGGGCTAGAGACTTCCTCTTTGGTGGACTGATCCCTCTTGCCGTGGAGAGTTGTGCAGAAGTGTTTTCCCGCCGAAAGAACGCCAACAAGCCTTGCTAGCTGCAAATCATGCGGTTAGCGTTTTTGGACGCTGCTGAGGCCCAGGAGGGACCAGGAGGTCGCAAATTGGACCAGCAGAGAGACGGGACGTCGAGCAAGACAAGGAGCCCTCTCTGAAGCCAGTAGCACCCGGAGAAGTGCCAGAAACAGGCACTACAAGGATGCGTGAAACGGTGCTCGCCGAAGTTGCACAAAGGAGTCCCACGTCGCCGGAGACCAACTTAGAAAGTCGTGCAATGCAGGTTAGAGTGCCGTGGACCCAGGCTTGGCTGTGCACAAAGGATTTCCGCCGGAAGTGCACAGGGGCCGGAGTAGCTGCAAAAGTCGCGGTTCCCAGCAATGCAGCCCAGCGAAGTGAGGCAAGGACTTACCTCCACCAAACTTGGACTGAAGAGTCACTGGACTGTGGGGGTCACTTGGACAGAGTTGCTGAATTCGAGGGACCTCGCTCGTTGTGCTGAGAGGAGACCCAAGGGACAGGTAATGCAGCTTTTTGGTGCCTGCGGTTGCAGGGGGAAGATTCCGTCGACCCACGGGAGATTTCTTCGGAGCTTCTGGTGCAGAGAGGAGGCAGACTACCCCCACAGCATGCACAAGCAGGAAAACAGTCGAGAAGGCGGCAGGATCAGCGTTACAGAGTTGCAGTAGTCATCTTTGCTACTATGTTGCAGTTTTGCAGGCTTCCAGCGCGGTCAGCAGTCGATTCCTTATCAGAAGGTGAAGAGAGAGATGCAGAGGAACTCGGCTGAGCTCATGCATTCGTTATCTAAAGTTTCCCCAGAGACAGAGACCCTAAATAGCCAGAAAAGAGGGTTTGGCTACTTAGGAGAGAGGATAGGCTACTAACACCTGAAGGAGCCTATCAGAAGGAGTCTCTGACGTCACCTGGTGGCACTGGCCACTCAGAGCAGTCCAGTGTGCCAGCAGCACCTCTGTTTCCAAGATGGCAGAGGTCTGGAGCACACTGGAGGAGCTCTGGACACCTCCCAGGGGAGGTGCAGGTCAGGGGAGTGGTCACTCCCCTTTCCTTTGTCCAGTTTCGCGCCAGAGCAGGGCTAAGGGGTCCCCTGAACCGGTGTAGACTGGCTTATGCAGAATTGGGCACCTCTGTGCCCAACAAAGCATTTCCAGAGGCTGGGGGAGGCTACTCCTCCCCTGCCTTCACACCATTTTCCAAAGGGAGAGGGTGTCACACCCTCTCTCAGAGGAAGTTCTTTGTTCTGCCATCCTGGGCCAGGCCTGGCTGGACCCCAGGAGGGCAGATGCCTGTCTGAGGGGTTGGCAGCAGCAGCAGCTGCAGTGAAACCCCAGGAAGGGCAGTTTGGCAGTACCAGGGTCTGTGCTACAGACCACTGGGATCATGGGATTGTGCCAACTATGCCAGGATGGCATAGAGGGGGCAATTCCATGATCATAGACATGTTACATGGCCATATTCGGAGTTACCATTGTGAAGCTACATATAGGTAGTGACCTATATGTAGTGCACGCGTGTAATGGTGTCCCCGCACTCACAAAGTTCAGGGAATTGGCTCTGAACAATGTGGGGGCACCTTGGCTAGTGCCAGGGTGCCCACACACTAAGTAACTTTGCACCTAACCTTTACCAGGTAAAGGTTAGACATATAGGTGACTTATAAGTTACTTAAGTGCAGTGTAAAATGGCTGTGAAATAACGTGGACGTTATTTCACTCAGGCTGCAGTGGCAGGCTTGTGTAAGAATTGTCAGAGCTCCCTATGGGTGGCAAAAGAAATGCTGCAGCCCATAGGGATCTCCTGGAACCCCAATACCCTGGGTACCTCAGTACCATATACTAGGGAATTATAAGGGTGTTCCAGTAAACCAATGTAAATTGGTAAAAAATGGTCACTAGCCTGTTAGTGACAATTTGGAAAGAAATGAGAGAGCATAACCACTGAGGTTCTGATTAGCAGAGCCTCAGTGAGACAGTTAGTCACTACACAGGTAACACATTCAGGCACACTTATGAGCACTGGGGCCCTGGGTTACCAGGGTCCCAGTGACACATACAACTAAAACAACATATATACAGTGAAAAATGGGGGTAACATGCCAGGCAAGATGGTACTTTCCTACACAACCCCCCCCCCAAACGAAGGACAATAAGACTAGCCATGACCTGATGAGTCTTCATTGTCTAAGTGGAAATATCTGGAGAGTCCATCTGCATTGGAGTGGCTACTCCCAGGTCTATGTTCCACTGGATAGTCCATTCCCTGTAGGGATATGGACCACCTCAACAATTTAGGATTTTCACCTTTCATTTGTTTTAGCCAAAGTAGAGGTTTGTGGTCTGTCTGAACAATGAAGTGAGTGCCAAACAGGTATGGCCTCAACTGCTTCAGAGCCCAGACCACAGCAAAGGCCTCCCTCTCAATGGCAGACCAACGCTTTTCTCTAGGGGTCAACCTTCTACTAATAAAAGCAACAGGTTGATCCTGGCCCTCAGAATTAAGTTGTGATAGGACTGCCCCTACTCCTAATTCAGATGCATCAGTCTGGACATAGAATTTTTTAGAGTAACAAGGGCTTTTCAGGACAGGTGCAGAGCACATGGCCTGCTTCTGCTCCTCAAAAGCTTTCTGACAGTTTGCTGTCCATAATACCTTTTTAGGCATTTTCTTGGATGTGAGGTCATTAAGAGGGGCTGCAATGGAGCCATAGTTCTTAATGAACCTCCTGTATTACCCAGTGAGGCCTAGGAAGGCTCTCACCTGAGTCTGAGTGGTAGGGGGAACCCAATCAATAATTGTTTGGATTTTCCCCTGAAGTGGTGCAATCTGTTCCCCACCAACAAGGTGTCCCAGATAAACCACCTTACCCTGCCCTATCTGGCACTTTGAAGCCTTGATAGTGAGGCCTGCCTTCTGCAGGGCCTCCAAAACTTTCCATAGGTGGACCAGGTGATCATCCCAGCTGGAGCTAAAGACAGCTATATCGTCCAAATATGCTGCACTGAAAGCTTCCAGCCCTTGCAGGACTGTGTTCACCAACCTCTGAAAAGTGGCAGGTGCATTTTTCAAACCAAAAGGCATTACAGTAAACTGGTAATGTCCTCCAATGGTTGAAAATGCAGTCTTAGGTTTCGCATCTTCTGACAATTTGATCTGCCAATACCCTGCAGTCAAGTCAAAAGTGCTTAGATACTTGGCAGATGCCAGTGTATCTATGAGCTCATCTGCCCTGGGTATAGGGTGAGCATCAGTTTTGGTTACCAAGTTGAGACCTCTATAATCTACACAAAACCGCATTTCCTTCTTTCCATCTTTGGAATTGGGTTTTGGTACCAGTACCACAGGAGAAGCCCATGGACTGTCAGAGTGCTCAACCACTCCTAGTTCTAACATTTTCTGGACCTCTTGCTTTATGCAGTCCCTGACATGGTCAGGCTGCCTATAGATCTTACTTTTGACAGGTAAACTGTCTCCAGTATCTATAGTGTGCTCACACCAAGAAGTGGTACCTGGCACAGTAGAGAAGAGTTCAGAGAATTGATCTAGGAGATTTATGCAATTGTCTTTCTGCTCAGCAGTAAGACAATCAGCCAAAACTACACCTTCCACAAGAGCATCTTGATCTGTGGAAGAGAAGAGATCAGGTAGAGGATCACTGTCTTCTTCCTGTCCCTCATCTGTTGCCATGAGCAAGGTGAGATCAGCCCTGTCATAGTAGGGTTTCAGGCGGTTGACATGGAGCACCCTAAGGGGACTCCTGGCAGTGCCTAAGTCAACTAAATAGGTGACTTCTCCCTTCTTTTCAACAATTGTGTGGGGACCACTCCATTTATCTTGGAGTGCTCTTGGGGCCACAGGCTCCAAGACCCACACTTTCTGCCCTGGTTGGTACTGAACCAACACAGCCTTCTGATCATGCCATTGCTTCTGAAGCTCTTGGCTGGCCTGAAGGTTTTTACTGGCCTTTTTCATGTACTCAGCCATCCTTGATCTGAGGCCAAGGACATAATCCACAATATCCTGCTTAGGAGCTTTCAAAGGTTGTTCCCAACCCTCCTTTACAAGTGTGAGTGGACCCCTAACAGGGTGTCCAAAAAGAAGTTCAAAGGGGCTGAAGCCCACTCCTTTCTGGGGTACCTCCCTGTAGGCAAAAAGGAGGCATGGTAGAAGGATATCCCATCTCCTGCGGAGTTTTTCAGGGAGACCCATAATCATGCCTTTGAGAGTTTTATTAAATCTCTCCACCAGTCCATTTGTTTGTGGATGATAGGGTGTTGTGAACTTGTATGTTACACCACACTCCTTCCACATGGCCTTTAAGTATGCAGACATGAAATTGCTTCCTCTGTCTGATACTACTTCCTTTGGGAAGCCCACCCTGGAAAATATTCCCAGGAGGGCCTTTGCCACTGCAGGTGCTGTAGTGGTCCTTAAAGGAATAGCTTCAGGATAACTTGTGGCATGGTCCACTACCACCAAGATAAATCTATTGCCTGAAGCAGTAGGAGGGTCAAGGGGGCCAACTATGTCAACCCCTACCCTTTCAAAGGGAACCCCAACCACAGGCAGTGGAATAAGGGGTGCCTTTGGGGTGCCACCTGTCTTGCCACTGGCTTGACAGGTTTCACAGGACTTACAAAATTCCTTTGTGTCCTCAGACATTCCAGGCCAATGAAACAGGGGAACAAGCCTGTCCCAAGTTTTCATTTGTCCTAGATGCCCAGCTAAGGGAATGTCATGTGCCAGTGTTAGGAGGAACTTTCTGTACTCGTGAGGAATCACTAATCTCCTGGCAGCTCCAGGTTTAGGATCCCTATCCTCAGTGTACAAGAGGTTGTCCTCCCAGTAAACTCTGTGAGAGTCACTGACATCCCCATTAGCCTGTTTGACAGCTTGCTGTCTTAGACCCTCTAATGTGGGACAGGTTTGCTGTGCCACACTCAGCTCCTCTCTGGCAGGCCCCCCTTCACCCAAAAGCTCAGCAGTGTCTGCTTCCAGCTCCTCTGGTGTAGGTTCTGCACAGGGAGGGAATTCTTCTTCCTCAGAAGTAGAATCCACTGTAGAGGGAGGGATAGTAGGAAGTGGTTTGCTTCTACTAGCCCTAGCTTTAGGGAGCACTTGGTCCATTGTTCCAGGATCCAAGCTTCCCTGTCCTTTTTGCTTTTTGGCCTGAGCCCTTGTCAAAGCAAAAATATGCCCTGGGATGCCCAGCATTGCTGCATGGGCTTCCAACTCCACATCTGACCAAGCTGATGTCTCCAAATCATTCCCTAATAGACAGTCTACAGGTAAATCTGAAGCTACCACAACTTTCTTTGGACCAGTAACCCCCCCCCAGTTGAGATTTACCTCAGCCATGGGGTGGCTAAGTGTGTTGTTGTGAACATCGGTTACTTGGTACTGGTGACCAAGTAGGTGTTGTTCAGGGTGGACCAGTTTCTCTATGACCATAGTCACACTGGCACCAGTGTCCCTGTAGGCATGAACCTCAACACCATTTATTAGGGGTAGCTGCTTGTACTTATCCATATTAAGGGGACAAGCAGCTAAGGTGGCTAAATCAATAGCCCCCTCAGAGACTAACACAGCCTCTGTGGCCTCCCTAACAAGGCCAACCCCAACTAAATTACCAAAAGTGAGCCCAGCTACTCCCTTGGATTGGCTATTAGTCGGTTTGCTCCCACCACCACTGCTATTAGTAGGGACACTAGGTGTAGCAGTAGGGGTTGTAGTGGTAGGAGGCTTGGTGCCTTTCTTTGGACAACTGGGATCTGTTGTCCAATGGCCTTTTATTTTACATAAATAGCACCATGGTTTCTTTTCCTTGTTCTGATTAAAAGAGGATTTGCGCCCACCACCCCCACCAGTGTGTTTTTGTGGGCCTGATGAAGACTCATTTTTAGATTTGTCCCTACCCTTGTCAGAAGACTTACCATCCTTCTTTTTGTTGCCATCTTTGTCACCCCCTGTATGAACTTTTCTGTTCACCCTTGTTCTGACCCATTTGTCTGCCTTCTTTCCCAATTCTTGGGGAGAGGTCAGATCAGAGTCCACCAAGTACTGGTGCAACAAATCAGACACACAATTATTAAGAATATGCTCTCTCAGGATCAAGTTATACAGGCTGTCATAATCAGTAACTTTACTGCCATGTAACCACCCCTCCAAGGCCTTCACTGAATGGTCAATGAAATCAACCCAGTCTTGTGAAGACTCCTTTTTGGTCTCTCTGAACTTTATCCTGTATTGTTCAGTGGTTAAGCCATAGCCATCCAGGAGTGCATTCTTAAGAACTTGGAAATTATTAGCATCATTTTCTTTCACAGTAAGGAGCCTATCCCTACCTTTTCCACTAAATGATAGCCATAGGATAGCAGCCCACTGCCTTTGAGGGACATCTTGTACAACACAGGCCCTCTCAAGTGCAGCAAACCACTTGTTAATGTCATCCCCCTCCTTGTAAGGGGGAACTATCTTGTGCAGATTCCTGGAATCATGCTCTTTTACAGGATGACTATGGAGAATACTGCTGCTGCCACCATGGGTTTCTAAACCCAACTTCTGTCTTTCCTTCTCTAATTCTAAAGACTGTCTATCCATTCCAGCTGTTGCTTTTTAAGCTTCAGTCTGGTTTGTTCCACTCTCAATCTATTGAGTTCCCTTTCTAACAATCTGTCATCAGGGTGGGTGGGAGGGACATTTCTAGATACAGAGGTATGATGGGAATGAACAGAAGGAGACCAGTCCCTTACAGAGGGCACCCTAACAGCTTGGCTAACAGTTTAATGTGAGAGCACACCATCAGTATGGTGTGATTCAACCTCTGTACCAACTATGCTAGACTGTCTAGTAATGGGCAGGCTGAGAAGTTTCTTTCCTGAATCTTTTCCTGGGGGGGTCTCTGGATCAGATTGAGAACCATTAGCTACTTTTTCAACAGATGGGGCACTTATGGCCTTATCCTGTACTCTAAGCATGTTAATTAACAGTTCTAAGGAAGGATTCTTCCCTACACTCAAACCTCTCTCTATGCAGAGACTCCTTGCTCCTTTCCAGCTAAGGTGATCATATGCAAGTTTGGACAGATCAACATTTTGGCCTGTGCCAGACATTTTTAGAGAGAGTTAAAGTGATAGTAAAAGATAAAAAGTTTGTCAGAGCTTTTAGAAAGACAGAGAAAAAAACTTTTTAAACTTTTTAGAACTTTTTAGAAAGTTAGAAGTACTTTTCAGCACTTAGAAAAGAGTGAAAAGAGGAAATGCAAAACTTTTTGGCTATGTGTATATACACTGACCTTGTTTTGTATATTTTTCTCTTATGAAAAGTACAATGACAAGAGTGGTAAGTAGTCTCAAAGCACTTATCCCGTCGCTGCACAACCAATGTAGGAGGCTGGACTGGCTTGTAGTGAGTACCAAGGGGTACTTGCACCTTGCACCAGGCCCAGTTATCCCTTATTAGTGTATAGGGTGTCTAGCATCTTAGGCTGATAGATAATGGTAGCTTAGCAGAGCAGCTTAGGCTGAACTAGGAGACGTGTGAAGCTACTACAGTACCACTTAGTGTCATATGCACAATATCATAAGAAAACACAATACACAGTTATACTAAAAATAAAGGTACTTTATTTTTATGACAATATGCCAAAGTATCTTAGAGTGTACCCTCAGTGAGAGGATAGGAAATATACACAAGATATATATACACAATAGCAAAAATATGCAGTATAGTCTTAGAAAACAGTGCAAACAATGTATAGTTACAATAGGATGCAATGGGGAAACATAGGGATAGGGGCAACACAAACCATATACTCCAAAAGTGGAATGCGAACCACGAATGGACCCCAAACCTATGTGACCTTGTAGAGGGTCGCTGGGACTATTAGAAAATAGTGAGAGTTAGAAAAATAACCCTCCCCAAGACCCTGAAAAGTGAGTGCAAAGTGCACTAAAGTTCCCCTAAGGACAAAGAAGTCGTGTTAGAGGAATAATGCAGGAAAGACACAAACCAGCAATGCAACAACTGTAGATTTCCAATCTAGGGTACCTGTGTAACAAGGGGACCAAGTCCAAAAGTCACAAGCAAGTCGGAGATGGGCAGATGCCCAGGAAATGCCAGCTGTGGGTGCAAAGAAGCTTCTACTGGACAGAAGAAGCTGAGGTTTCTGCAGGAACAAAAAAGGCTAGAGACTTCCCCTTTGGTGGACGGATCCCACTTGCCGTGGAAAGTCGTGCAGAAGTGTTTTCCCGCCGAAAGACCACCAACAAGCCTTGCTAGCTGCAAATCGTGCGGTGAGCGTTTTTGGACGCTGCTGAGGCCCAGGAGGGACCAGGAGGTCGCAAATTGGACCAACAGAGAGAGGGGACGTAGAGCAAGACAAGGAGCCCTCTCTGAAGCTGGTAGCACCCGGAGAAGTGCCAGAAACAGGCACTACAAGGATGCGTGAAACGGTGCTCGCCGAAGTTGCACAAAGGAGTCCCACGTCGCCGGAGACCAACTTAGAAAGTCGTGCAATGCAGGTTAGAGTGCCGTGGACCCAGACTTGGCTGTGCACAAAGGATTTCCGCCGGAAGTGCACAGGGGCCGGAGTAGCTGCAAAAGTCGCGGTTCCCAGCAATGCAGCCCAGCGAGGTGAGGCAAGGACTTACCTCCACCAAACTTGGACTGAAGAGTCACTGGACTGTGGGGGTCACTTGGACAGAGTCGCTGGATTCGAGGGACCTCGCTCATCGTGCTGAGAGGAGACCCAAGGGACCGGTAATGCAGCTTTTTGGTGCCTGCGGTTGCAGGGGGAAGATTCCGTCGACCCACGGGAGATTTCTTCGGAGCTTCTGGTGCAGAGAGGAGGCAGACTACCCCCACAGCATGCACAAGCAGGAAAACAGTCGAGAAGGTGGCAGGATCAGCGTTACAGAGTTGCAGTAGTCGTCTTTGCTACTATGTTGCAGTTTTGCAGGCTTCCAGCGCGGTCAGCAGTCGATTCCTTATCAGAAGGTGAAGAGAGAGATGCAGAGGAACTCGGCTGAGCTCATGCATTCGTTATCTAAAGTTTCCCCAGAGACAGAGACCCTAAATAGCCAGAAAAGAGGGTTTGGCTACTTAGGAGAGAGGATAGGCTACTAACACCTGAAGGAGCCTATCAGAAGGAGTCTCTGATGTCACCTGGTGGCACTGGCCACTCAGAGCAGTCCAGTGTGCCAGCAGCACCTCTGTTTCCAAGATGGCAGAGGTCTGGAGCACACTGGAGGAGCTCTGGACACCTCCCAGGGGAGGTGCAGGTCAGGGGAGTGGTCACTCCCCTTTCCTTTGTCCAGTTTCGCACCAGAGCAGGGCTAAGGGGTCCCCTGAACTGGTGTAGACTGGCTTATGCAGAATTGGGCACCTCTGTGCCCAACAAAGCATTTCCAGAGGCTGGGGGAGGCTACTCCTCCCCTGCCTTCACACCATTTTCCAAAGGGAGAGGGTGTCACACCCTCTCTCAGAGGAAGTTCTTTGTTCTGCCATCCTGGGCCAGGCCTGGCTGGACCCCAGGAGGGCAGATGCCTGTCTGAGGGGTTGGCAGCAGCAGCAGCTGCAGTGAAACCCCAGGAAGGGCAGTTTGGCAGTACCAGGGTCTGTGCTACAGACCACTGGGATCATGGGATTGTGCCAACTATGCCAGGATGGCATAGAGGGGGCAATTCCATGATCATAGACATGTTACATGGCCATATTCGGAGTTACCATTGTGAAGCTACATATAGGTAGTGACCTATATGTAGTGCACGCGTGTAATGGTGTCCCCGCACTCACAAAGTTCAGGGAATTGGCATTGAACAATGTGGGGGCACCTTGGCTAGTGCCAGGGTGCCCACACACTAAGTAACTTTGCACCTAACCTTTACCAGGTAAAGGTTAGACATATAGGACGTGGACGTTATTTCACTCAGGCTGCAGTGGCAGGCCTGTGTAAGAATTGTCAGAGCTCCCTATGGGTGGCAAAAGAAATGCTGCAGCCCATAGGGATCTCCTGGAACCCCAATACCCTGGGTACCTCAGTACCATATACTAGGGAATTATAAGGGTGTTCCAGTAAGCCAATGTAAATTGGTAAAAAATGGTCACTAGCCTGTTAGTGACAATTTGGAAAGAAATGAGAGAGCATAACCACTGAGGTTCTGATTAGCAGAGCCTCAGTGAGACAGTTAGTCACTACACAGGTAACACATTCAGGCACACTTATGAGCACTGGGGCCCTGGGTTACCAGGGTCCCAGTGACACATACAACTAAAACAACATATATACAGTGAAAAATGGGGGTAACATGCCAGGCAAGATGGTACTTTCCTACATCCATTTTTCAAGACTTCAAAAGCTAGCCCTCCAGGCTTTCCTAGAGCCTTGGGGTCTCTGGAATAGACAGGGTATGCCAAGCAGCTCTGTAGGAACGCCAGGAGGAACCGACATGGGCACTGCCCTGCTGATGTCTTCAGCTTCCTCACTGTTCTACTGCAAGAGCCCGTCTGCTTCTGTAATTGGGGATTTATACTGCAGTATTCTGTTTGTAACTATGGGTAGGTGGCAGTATTAGGTCTGGACAGAAGTAGAAACTCCATCGACTTCTAGATAAGGGCCAATTTACTTCAATTAACGTGCCTGAAGTAAAACATAACAGGGAGGAATAACTTCTAAGTTTTTTTTTTCTCATTACATTTAGCATGTTTTCATATTAGGAAATGTCTTTTCAGCGTAATGAATTCTCAGCAGTTGTTCGCCCACTGTATGATGTAAAAAAAAGGAGGCCCGTACACCAGCTAATAGTAGCTAACCAGCTCAGCTATCTCCACCACCACATCTGCCACAGCTGCGGAGCCAATCTCTTCCAACACAGGCAGAATGTGCTCAAACCAGGCGTACCGCAGTTTACCACCATCTGTGCAAGCATATTGACCTCAAATATTCTGGATTAGATTCAATTCAGCCAGTCTGGAAAGACTGGAACACGCTCCCTACACATCAGTCAAGTATTTTTGCAAATATTTATTATTATGTGGAGAGACAGTTGGGTGTTTTATACTGTGGTTAGAAGAATTGCTTGATGTTTTGATGGGTAGGTGTCTGTTACCCTCGATATTGCTGTGGTCAAGGGAGGTGATGGACTTGGTGTTTGACTTGTTGGAAGAAGAATTTATGGAGTTGTGGGGTGTTGTCTTGGGTCATTTAGTTATTTTGTTTTTTGTTCCATTTAGGCATGAAGAGTAGAAGATAGATGTGTGAGTGATACTTACCTTACCAGCCTTACGCTTCTTTGGTAAATTATTTAGAAATACCAATAATCTCTATTTTGGTGCTTTTTAAGTAAGGTGTGGGTTTGTCTTATGTCTTGAAAGCGGGAAGCTCCTGTTCTCCATGAAAAGCCTACATTTCAGGTACAATCCAATAAGTATAGCTAATCAGGGTAATCAAAGTGCAAATATTTTAATATTATGTTAATGTAGATCATTTGTGTTGGAAAATGGGTTATTGCTAAGGGCAGGTAGGAACACTTAGCAATAGGACACTAACCTCCACTTAGGTCCAGTTAGGTCTCAGTAAATTAAACCCAGCTCAACCCCTGGTAGCTTGGCAACGAGCGACAAGGCTTAACTTAGGAGACAGAGTGTAAAGCATTCAAATATCACAAAACAGTAATTAAATAGAACACAGGAAACGGTTTAAAACTCCACAACCAATTTATAAAAATAGATTATATTTTTATCTTTAAAATGACACAAAAACTAATAAAATCGGATAAGGGGAACCGGAGATATGAATTTTTTAAGAATTATTGTTTTCTAGTGACTAGAAACAAAAAGTGCCAATCTGGTCATCTGGTCGCACCTCGACCGGGGCAAAGTCAAAGTTTAAGGCCGACTGCGATGGAGCCTGGCTCGGCTACAGCTCGCGGGAGGCCTCAGTCAAAAGTTTGCCTTCGCACTTAGTCGTTTTTCTGAAGATTTTCTTCAGCGGGACGAACCTGCCAGTCCAATCCATCCTCCTGGAACTCTTCTCCGGATAGGCGTCGCGGGAGCCCTCAGTAGAGATTTTTACCTTCGGACTTAGTCATTTTTTCGAGGGGAAAATCCTTCGACCGGGGTAAACCTGGATCTTGATCCGACGTCCTTGGAGCCCTCCTCGGATACGCTGGCTGGGAGGTCCCGGTCAACTTTCTAAGTTTGGATTTAGGGGGTCATTCCAACCCTGGCGGTCGGTGTTAAAGCGGCGGCCAACCCGCCAACAGGCAGGCGGTAAAAAAAATGGAATTCTGACCCTGGCGGGAACCGCCAACACAGACCGCCACTTTAACACTCCGACCGCCACGGCGGGACAAACAAACAGCGCGGCGGTCACCGCCAACAGACAGGCGGCAGACAATGTACTGCCCACCCTATCACAACTCACCAATCCGCCACCTTTTCCGGGGCGGGAGCCCTGCCGATAAAAACACAGCGGAAACAGACTACGAACGGGAAAACGCTCACCTTTACACACTCCACGAGGAATCTGGACAGCATGGAACCCGAATTACACATCCTACCAGCTATTGTCTACCTGCTCCTCTACCAGGAGCACGAACGCCGGCGCAGAAGACATCGGTGAGTACTGCACCTACGACACAGTGGAGAGGGGAGGGGAAAAGATTACGAGCACACCCATACGCGACCCCCCCCCCAACTACCTACACATCAATGCAGAGCAACAACTCAGAGTGACACCCTCCAAACCCCCCGGAAGAATGCAAAGACAAAAAAATATGATATCGAAAACCAAATATATTGTAAGCCTAAGTAAATAAGTAAATCGAACATCCAATAACTATATACACATGTGTAAATTGTCCCGTCAAAATTGGCTTACAGTCATTGTACGTGGGCCAATGGTCCTCAACACATGGGCAGAGCCCACACCGGAGACCCGAATTCATTTGAGAGAACACTGCAGGGGCATCAGATAGCAAAACTACAGGCACCTCAGGGGGAAGGGAACGGGGGGCACCTCAGCCAGATGAGTCCACGACGCTAGATCCACGAGGGGCCTCCATGACCAATGTTCAATCCTGGGGAGTGCAAAGCCACAGTCTCTCAAGTCTCTACAGTGGGTGGCCTGCCCACTGTGCCATCCTGGGGAGTGCAAAGCCACAGTCTCTCAAGTCTCTACAGTGGGTGGCCTGCCCACTGTGCCATCCTGGGGAGTGCAAAGCCACAGTCTCTCAAGTGGATGACAGACTCCACTGGTACTGGAGACGTCTTGTTGGCCAGAATGTATCGTGCAGCCCTGCCCAACACTGATACGGGCCGCCCCTTCTGCCAATGGGCCAGCGGTGCTTGAAATGAAGGGCCCAGCGGAGCGCTGCTTGAGAGGAAGGGCCCAGCGGAGTGGTGCTTGAGACGGCGGTGCCCAGCGGAGCGGTGCTTGAGAGGAAGGGCCCAGCGGAGCGGTGCTTGAGATGAAGGGCCCAGCGGAGCGGTGCTTGAGACGGCGGTGCCCAGCGGAGCGGTGCTTGAGAGGAAGGGCCCAGCGGAGTGGTGCTTGAGAGGAAGGGCCCAGCGGAGCGGTGCTTGAGATGAAGGGCCCAGTGGAGCGGTGCTTGAAAGGAAGGGCCCAGCGGAGCGGTGCTTGAGACGGCGGTGCCCAGCAGAGCGGTGCTTGAGAGGAAGGGCCCAGCGGAGCGGTGCTTGAGATGAAGGGCCCAGCGGAGCAGTGCTTGAGACGGCGGTGCCCAGCGGAGCAGTGCTTTAGAGGAAGGGCCCAGCGGAGCGGTGCTTGAGAGGAAGGGCCCAGCGGAGCGGTGCTTGAGATGAAGGGCCCAGCGGAGCGGTGCTTGAGATGGCGGTGCCCAGCGGAGCGGTGCTTGAGAGGAAGGGCCCAGTGGAGCGGTGCTTGAGATGAAGGGCCCAGCGGAGCGGTGCTTGAGACGGCGGTGCACAGCGGAGCGGTGCTTGAGATGAAGGGCCCAGCGGAGCGGTGCTTGAGATGAAGGGCCCAGCGGAGCGGTGCTTGAGACGGCGGTGCCCTGTTCAGCGGTGCTGGTCTGGAAGGGCCCTGTTCAGCGGTGCAGGTCTTGAAGGGCCCTGTTCAGCGGTTCTTGAGACGGCGGTGCCCTGTTCAGCGGTGCAGGTCTTGAAGGGCCCTGTTCAGCGGTGCTGGTCTTGAAGGGCCCTGTTCAGCGGTTCTTCACATGTGTCTCCAGGGCACCAGATCCGGACAATAGATGGTGTTCATTCGCCATCCGACTTCTTGCTTGCTGGGCCCTCCTGTGCTGGTGTCCCGTGCCCGTGGGTGTCCTCCTTCATCCCTGGAATGGGGCTGGTTGGGCCCTCCTGGGCTGCTCGCCTGCTGCCGGACTTGTCTGCCGTGCTGCCCTTGCCATCTTTCCTTGAGGCTCTGTGGCCCTTGCCTCCCTTTGTAGATGTGCCAGGTGGCACCCCACTTCCTGACGGGGCCAGGGTGGTGGCTGTGGAGGCTGCCGTCTCTGTCCTCTTGCGCCGGGCCTTCCCTTTTTTTAGACTTTTTCCCAGGGGGTGGGCTGGCTGTCCCTTTGCTGCTGGCCGATGTAGCTGCCCTCGAAGGTGGTGGACTCCAAAATCCCTGGACGATGGTCCTTGTAGGTCCAGGGGTTGTGGTGGCTGAGGTGCTGATTGGACTTTTACGAGATGGAGGGGGTGGGTCAGGTGATGGAAAGAGGTTAAATTTTGAGAGGAAAAGTTTTTTCGGAGCAATGAGAAGGGTAGGTGGACTGGGTATGGGAGTGGAGGAAGAGGATGTGGTCGTAGGAGAGTCAAGTGTGCTGTCTTGGGGTGCAGGTGCTTGTGACGGAGGCTGTCATGAGGTGGATGGCTGTTGGGTGGGTGGCTGCCTGCGTTTGTGTGGTTTGTATGAGGGGGTGACAGACACAGTGGGAGAGGACACAGGGGACGTGTAAATGGCACTGGGGGTGGTGATTGCACGTGTGCGGAGTGTTCTGGTGGGTGTGCTTGTGTTGGACGTAGTGGCTGATGATGTTGTGCATGCAAGTGTGAGTGGAGACGTCACAGGGAGGGAGGAGGGAGGAGGACACAGAGGAGGCAGTGGCTGTTGGCATGTCTGCATGTGGATGTTGCTTGTGTGAATGCTTGTGGGATGTGTGGTGCTTATGTCTGGATGAGCTGCCCTTGGGTGTTGAGGTGTGTGCAGGCTGGTCTGTAGGTGTGTCTGGGATAGGCAGAGGAACAGGGGAGTGGGTCTGGGTGGAGGGAGTTGGAGGAGGGAGGCTGGAGACAGGGACAATGGCTGCCGTCAGTGCTGAGGCCAGAGCGTTGAACGATCGCTGATGGGCAGCCTGACCCGAATGAATGCCCTCCAGGTATGCATTGCTCCGATGCACCTCCCTTTCTACCCCCTGGATGGCATTCAAAAGGGTAGACTGCCCAACAATGAGCGTCCGGAGGAGGTCAATGACCTCCTCACTGAGGACAGCAGGGGTAACTGGGGCAGGGCCTGAGGTGCCTGGGGCGAAGGAGATGCCCGCCTTGGTGTGCGAGCGGGCACGGAGCGAACTCTGAGGGGCTGCTTGGAGGGCGGAGCTGGTGCGCTGGGTGGCGGCTGTACCTGTTGTTGCGGTGGGCACGGATGTTGCCGCCACCACAAGGGAGCTCCTTTCCGAGGATGTGTCGGTGTCGCTGATGTCTCCACGTGTCCCCGTTGTGGAGCCCCCCTCGCCCTCCATCTCACTGGTCAAATCCGAGTCCGTTGCATGGCCCTCCGGGGCCATGTGAGATGCAGCTCCCTCGTGCTCCAATGCCACTTCTCCTCCGCCAGATGATACTAATGCACACATGAACAGGAAGAGCAGAAAAAAAAGGGGGGGGGGGACATAAAGACATGTTGAGTGCATGCATTGGTAACACAGTTGGCGGAGAGGACAGACACAGAAGCCTCCTGCACTATGCCGCGCACTTGGGGTACACTACGCAATCAGTGAGACCTGGCCTACAAGCCAATGGACGAAAACTGCACACATAGGTGACACAGGGCCATGGATAGCTGTACTTGGCACCCTACAGAGGTGGAGGGCGGGGACACATGGCCATGCCTTACGGAGGGGACTAGCCTACAGAAATCGCCCTGGCCTAGGGATACCCACATCCCTTCTCCCCCACCCAGACACCTCCACTGCGTGCTAAGATAGCAGAATGTGCTTGTACTCACCCCCATGTGTCTGCTGTGATGTCCTCACGCGCCCATCCAAATCGGGGTAGGCCACCGCCAGGATCCGGGACATCAGGGGGGTCAATAGACGACTGGCACCCCTCCTACGTTGGGAGGCCATCCCCAGCAGAGCCTCCGCGGTCTTTCTGCTCCCGCGGCGGATGTCCTCCCACCTCTTGCGGCAGTGGGTGCCCCGTCTGTTGTGGACCCCCAGGGTCCGGACGTCCTTGGCGATGGCACGCCATATGTCTATTTTCTGATGGGCGCTGACCTATGTGACACGTACAGGGAGAGACAAGAAATATATCAACATTTTCTGCATGCTCGATGTGAGTGGCCCACCCTTGCCATGTGGCACATGCTCTCATCTGTTGTTTGATGCATGCCTCATTCGCTCCCCTCCGCACCGTCGTTCATTCACACCACTCAACCCAGGCATAGCCCACAAAACATGGTCCCAGTGTACTTACCTGTTGGTCTGGAGGACCGTAGACTAGCGCATACTGGGGGAAGACCCCATCCACGAGTTTTTCCAATTCTTGAGAAGTGAAGGCAGGGGCCCTTTCCCCAGTCGCAGCAGCCATTGTCTCTTCCAGACCGAGGTCACAGCAGCACTTGCAGTATAGGTCCTCTCCTGTGGATGATCAGGTCTCGAGTGATTAAGCAGATAGAAAATGGCGGTCACGGCCGCGGCAGTGCGTACCGCAGCGGTGCGTACCGCGGCCGCCGGCGCACATCCTCATTGGCTCCTGAAACCCATAGGGTTCAATGTCAACCAATGCGGCTTTGCACCGCGGTCTTCGAGCGCCTACCGCCACGGTGTGCCACGCCAGCGCATTGACCTCACATCCCATTGTCACACTTCACAGGTCAGGCAGCCGCCATTTCAAGGGCCCACATGGCTTAATTTCTACTGCGTCACACAGGCCTAGGCCTTGCATTGCCACTCATACAGAAGCCTTTCAATGCATAGAGAATCGTGTACTGTGCAAGCTGTGTGAACGTACCTGTGGGTTGCTTGACTCTGTGCTCCATGTTGTCCTTCCTAGGCACCGTCCGCTGGGACTTGCGAGGAGATGGAGGAATCCTCCGGTGTACAGACCGCTAGTGGACCTGTCGACAATGGAAGAAAGACATGTCATACTGACATACAGACTTGACCGTGCCACTATACAGGAACTGTGTGCCCAGCTGGAGCCAGACCTGATGTCACCCATCCGCCAACCCACAGGGATTCCCCCTCTAGTGCAGGTTCTGTCAGTACTCCATTTTTTGGCAAGTGGGTCATTTCAATCTACAGTGGCCATTTCATCAGGGATGTCCCAGCCTATGTTTTCTAAGGTATTGTCCAGAGTGTTGTCTGCCCTGATGAAATACATGCGGAGCTACATTGTTTTCCCTGAGGTGGGCGATTTGGCTACAGTGAAGGGTGATTTCTATGCCCTTGGACATATTCCCAACATCATTGGTGCCATTGATGGGACCCATGTGGCTTTGGTTCCCCCCAGAGGAAGTGAACAGGTGTACAGGAACAGAAAAAGTTATCATTCGATGAATGTCCAGGTGGTTTGTTTGGCAGACCAGTACATCTCCCATGTAAATGCCAAGTTCCCTGGGTCAGTGCATGACGCGTACATCATGCGAAATAGCAGCATCCCTTATGTGATGGAACAGCTACAGAGACACCGTGTGTGGCTAATAGGTGACTCTGGTTACCCCAACCTGTCTTGGCTACTGACCCCAGTAAGGAATCCCAGGACCAGGGCAGAGGAACGGTACAAGAGGCCCATGGGCGTACTAGGAGGGTGATCGAGCGGACCTTCGGCCTCTTGAAGGCCAGGTTTAGGTGCCTCCATATGACAGGTGGATCCCTAATGTACTCACCAAAGAAGGTGTGTCATATCATCGTGGCCTGCTGTATGTTTCACAACCTGGCTTTGCGACGCCAGGTGCCTTTCCTGCAGGAGGATGGGCCAGATGGTGGTGTTGTGGCAGCGGTGGAACCTGTGGAGAGTGAAGAGGAGGAAGACGATGGGGACGACACAGACAACAGGGACAGAGTGATACTTCAGTATTTTCAATAACACACAGGTAAGATTCAACACCGGCATTTTACGATTACTTACAGTCTCCTGCCTCTCCACTGTCTGGCCTATTCCCCCAGTGTATGTTAACTGATTTGTGACTTTCCCTTTAAATTTCAGTGATGTGGCCCCCACTGCGTGACCTCTGCTTGGTTAACCCATGGACTACAGCTGTTTGACAGTGGTATGTTCTCATCACTGTGTAACTGGACATTTTGGCAGCGTTATGTCTGATACATTTGTTCACAATACAGACAGACTCCAGATGATTTTTGTGCAATAAGTGTTTTTATTAAAGTGCAGGAAATGGGGACATGGTTGCAAATCGGTGATGGGTGATGGTGGACAAATGTCCATGGCAGAGTCCAGCTTTTCAGTCTCACAGGTGCATTGTCCATATGCCTGTGGAAGGTGGAGCAGGGGCAGTTAAAGGTTGGACAGGGTGACAATGTGGGACAGTGGGTTGACATCAGGGGGTATCCTTTGCTGGCGGGGGTCTTGGCATCCTACTCTGTCTTCTTACGAGATCTCAGGCCCCGCTTGCGGGGTGGTTCTTCTTCTGCAGGAGGTGGGGTTCTGGTGGCCTGTTGTTGTGTGGGGGCCTCCTGTCCACTGGCGCCGGCGGAGGTGGTTGCCTGTTCTTGGTCCATGCTAGTGACAGGGGCCCTTTGTGGTGCCACATGGTCCCGCAATGTGGTGACAATCTGGTTGAGTGCCCCGACGATGGTGCCCATTGCGTAACTGATGCTTTGAAGTTCTTCCCTGAACCCCATGTGCTGTTGCTCCTGCATGACCTGGATCTCCTGGAACCTGGCCAGTACCGTCTCCATTGTCTCCTGGGAGTGGTGGTATGCTCCCATGATGGAGGAGAGGGCCTCATGGAGAGTGGGTTCCCTGGCCCTGTCCCCCCCCTGTCGCACAGCAGCCCTCCCAGTTCCCCTGTTTCCCTGGGCCTCTGTCCCCTGGACCGTGTGCCCACTACCACTGCCCCCAGGTCCCTGTTGTTGTTGGGGTGGTGGGTTAACCTGGGTGCCCTGTAGTGGTGGACACACCGCTGATTGACGTGTCCTGGAGACAGAGGCATGGGCCCGCTGGGTGGGAGCTGTGCTGGTGCTCCCAGAGGGGGTTGGGTCTGCTGTGGCCAGTGGCTGTGTGAGGGGAACCGACTGTCCCGAGGTCCCCGATGGGCCGGGCTGGTCATCTGGGTCCAGGGAGACAGAGCTGCTGTCATCAGTGGTGGCCTCTTCTGGGGGTGGGATGGACATTTCTGGACCCTCCTGGGCGGTGAGGTGGCGTTCGGGTCCTTCAGGGGTATAGAGGTATGGTTATTGCTTCACTGTGTGCCATATCGTGCAATGGGTGGGTGCCCGTGTACCCCAGGGCTGGCATTCCTGTGTGGGTGCTTTTGTGAGGGTGGCTTGTGGGGGAGACGTGTATGTGCAGTGGGCATGCTTTGGTGATGGGTGTCCATACTTTGTGGACGCATGCAGGGCTAGGTGTTGGGATGGGTGGGTTGTGATGGTGAGACATTTGCAAGGAGTATGTGTGATGGGGGTGGGGGTGAGGGTGGGGGTATGAATTGGGATGCAGGTGGGGTGGGGGGGATGAAGTAGTTAAGATTTGACTTACCAGAGTCCATTCCTCCAGATACTCCTGCGAGGCCTTCAGGATGCAGGATGTGAAAGACTTCCTCCTCCCATGCTGTAAATTCTGGGGGAGTAGGTGGGGGTCCGCCGCCAGTCTTCTGCACCGCGATGTTGTGCCTTGATACCATGGAACGCACCTTCCCCCGTAGGTCGTTCCACCGCTTCCTAATGTCATCCCGATTTCGTGGATGCTGTCCCACAGCGTTGACCCTGTCGACTATCCTTTGCCATAGCTCCATCTTCCTGGCAATGCTGGTGTGCTGCACCTGTGTCCCGAAGAGCTGGGGCTCTACCCGAACTATTTCCTCCACCATGACCCGGAGTTCGGCGTCTGAAAACCGGGGGTGTCTTTGGGGTGCCATAGGGTGGTGTGGATGAGGTGTGGGGTGGTGTATGTGTTGTAGAGTGTGGTGAGTGTGGTGATGTGTGATGTTTTGTGCGTGGATATTGTGTGGATGATGGTGTGGTTTGCCTCTGTGTGATGGTGTTATCTAATCAATGCTGTCTGTCTCTGGCTTTCTGTCGGTTCTTTTGGTCGTAAGGGTTTGTGGGTGATGTGGGTGTGTGTTTTATATTGAATTGGGTGTGTGGGAGTGTTGTGTGTATGTGTATCAGGTGTGTGTATTTCGAATTTTCCAATGTGGCAGTGTTTTGGAGCTGTGTGTGTATTTTGAGCGCGGCGGTGTGTACCGCCAATGGAATACCGCGGTTGAAAGACCGCCGCGTGGATTCGTGGGTCGGAATGGAATGGGCGTATTTCTGTTGGCGTGACGGTGGAGGTTTGGTCATCGCCAGTTTCCCGCTGGCCGTTGGTGTGGCGGACTTTTGTTGATGTCGGATTTTTGGCGGTTTGCCAGTTGCGGGTCAGAATGACCGCGGCGGTTTACCGCGGCAACGGCGGTGTTATGGTGGTCTTCTGACCGGCGGTAAGCGCCTTTTACCGCCGAGGTCAGAATGACCACCTTAGTCTCTTTTTTGGAGATTTTCTTCACTGGTACAAACCTGCAAATCAGGCCGGGTCGCGGTTGAGGCAAGCCGGCTAGAGTTGCCGTGGCGGGTCGGTCCCTCTATGGAGCTTTTTTTCAAAAGTTCTCCAAACTTCTCTAAACTTCTGGATCTTCTCCCAGATGTTCCTTTAAAGTTCTTTTGGGGTCCACAGCTCACCCCAAGGCTCCAGAAGCTCTGAGATGATCCTTGGGAGTGTGGACTACAACTCCCAGAATGCATCTGGTGCAAACTCCTTTTTGGCCAGTGGACAGTGGTCAGCTGGTTGGTTTCTTCAGGAGTTGGTGCAGGGGGCATGGTTAGCAATTTTTCACCTGTAGCAAACAGGGAGTCCCTCCTTGAACCAGTTGAAGCCAGGCAAAGTCCTTCTTGTGGTGAAGCCCAAGTGTGCGGCTGGTGCAGTCCTTCAGAGTGCAGGGTCCAGGTGCAGGCCAGGGGTCCAGCAGGGCAGACCTTCTTCTCCTTTGGTTCTTCCTTGTTGGAATCTGATGGGGATCTGAGGTGTGGGTGCAGGTCTGCCAGTTTTATCCTTGCTCCTGGGTGAAAAATAGGGGGGTCCTGGTTCTCCAATCAGGCGCAGGGTCCTTCCCCCTGTGATGACCACATCCGGGGAAGTGTGGCAAAAATAAATCCCAGGAGGCAACATTCCTCAAAAATCCATCATGGCTGAAAATGATTTTTGGAGGTTACATCTGGCTGAGCCCACCCACTGGTGTGGCTAAAAATCATAAACACACCCTTCTCCTGCCCTCTCCTAATCTAATCAAGGGGCATCTAGTTGTCTGGGGTTGCAGGATGTGGGGATGTTGCTGGGTTGCTCCAAATGTCCTTCTCTGCCTTTGAAGACCAGTTTGGCAGCCCTCCCCCTTCCTGCCTCACCATCTGCTGAGGGGAGTTCTCCTCCCACAGGCCCATCTCTTTGTGTGAAGCCAGGCCACTTCACACCTCATCAAGGCAGCCTGGCCAGTCTGCCAGAGGCTGGCCTATCAAAGCACAGCAGCAAAATCAATGCAGGGCTGAAGTTGGCAACTTTTCAGGTAAAGTTCAAAACTCTTTACCTGAACAAGTTATATTAAATCCAACAACTGAAAGTTGTGGGATTCATTATAACAATTAATTTGACACCAAACTCTTTGTATCTGTCACTTAAGGGGACTTTTAAAATTAAAATAAAGTCTCAACTTTCTAGCCTATGAAGGCCATTCATTACAGTGAGTGAAAAACGAATTTGGGTGTTTTTACCTCACCAGGGCTTATAAAACTATTTTATAAGGTCCCTGCTTATAGTCACATGGCACCCAGCCGTAGGGGCACATAGGGCACACCTTAGGGGTGACTTATATGTAAAAATAAGGTAGTTTACGACTTTGGAACTACTTTTAATTCCAAAGTCGAATTTGCATATAACTTTAATTTAAAAGCATCCAGCAAGGCAGGCCTGCCTTTAAAATGACACTGGGCACCTCAGCAGTGCACCTATGGGTGCACTACCTATGCTGTGGTCCCTAAACCTGCATGCCCTACCATGTACTAGGGACTTATAGGTAGGTTAACTTAGCCAAATATAATTAGCCTAATTTGCATATCCACGTTACACAGAGCACTGGCCCTGGGACTGGTAAGCAGTACCCAGGGCACAGCCAAGAGTCAGTAACCCCCAGTACCTGTCCAAAAAGTGTGGGGGTGACCAGGGCAAAAAGGAGGACTTTCCTACAATTTGATTTAATGTATGTTGGCACTTAAAGGTAGCTTCCTCCCAGACAATCTAAATCACAGGAGTCTGGAATGTCCCATATCATCCAGATGAAAAGCAGTTCCCCTCTTTCTTCTCAAAATCAAATATTGTCAGGGCATCATACCCACGCCTGAGGCACAAGATAGGCACTTCATTAGAGGGAATACAATTTATGTCAATACCAGGTTGAGGATATGGACACGCAGTGTAATACTTTGATCTCTTGGTTCACAGATTTGCATGAATTTATGTCAATATCAGGTTGAGGATATGGACAAGCAGTGTGTTACTTTGATCTCTTGGTTCACAAATTTGCATGAAGTGTCAAGATCTCGAAAAGCCTAATTAAAACCTCAGTAAATCATCCTCCTAGCAGTGGACTTCCCAGTGACTACCTTGGACCTTATCTGTCCATACCTTCATGTTCTATAACTCACCAGTGTCACATGCCACTGAGTTTTAAGGTTGAGGACAACCATTTTCAGTTCTCTGTTATGCTGTGTAGGCAGCTTTCAGCTCCATGTGCATTCACAAATGGATTGACTTAATTAGTAAATTTTCTGCATCATTGTGGCTAGTGTTCTTTTTCCAACCTAGATTACTTGCCCATGTATGTTTCCAGTGGAAGTGGAGAGGGTTTGCCACTCTCTATAGATTTATGACATTCTGGTAAGTTAGAGAATGTGACAGTTGGCACTAGCATAACACTTTGCATTTATAGATTGTCATTCTTGGGTAGACTTGGATTCGTTTTTGTGAATGTAAAAGTCTGACACAAACACTATTTGATTCTTTAGTCTATGTATACCCTTCAAAGCACGTTTAATATGATATCCTTTGGCAGAACCCCTTCGCAGGCAAGCAGGGCTACTGGGCACAACTGTGGTGGTTGAAGCCTTTTATTCCTGATCTCTCAGGCCTATGGATCTTGAGGAACTGGGCAAAATGCCTCTTCTGCACTTGGCCCTCAGTGGTAGCTGTGGATGATCAGTCAAAGTCTCCCTTAGGGTGGAAGTTTTGATTACAGGTAAGTGAAAACGACTCATAACACAGGGTGCACACAGAGTGGTCAATAAATCAATGTCCAGTCGAATACTAATTTTTATAATAAAAAGCATTCTATTTCTAACTCTACACATGCAAACGTATAATGACATTTGCAAGAAGTAACACAATCCACTTGAGGTGGGCCTCTAGTGTTTGTCAGGCAAGTCACTGTCCATCCTCTGCCATATAATGTGGTCAGGGTTATTCTCCAATCACTGGTGGCCACATCAAGAGAATGCTTATTAGCAGGCCATACTCAAGAGTTCTGCTTTGACTCTTAATAATTGGTTAAAAGGGTTGATGGTGCTGCAGCTCCTGCAGCAGTGAATCCCATGTCCCACAGGTCCAGTTCAATTCTCACCCACTGCTGTAGCACTGAAACATTCAGCATAGCGGCTCCTGACTAGATCCCAGCAATGTTGTGACATCTTTCTCAGCATCCTCCTGTTCTTCGGGGGTCAGTCAGGGCAGATCTCATTGTGTGGGTTCGACCCACTGGGCACAGCTTCACCCCAGTCCTGCCAATGGCCTGAAATCCTTGGCAATCTGGTCACAGCAGCCTGTCCTGGGATACGGGGTTGCCATGGTAACTCAGGATAAAACAAAGAGTCCTCAGGTGCAAATGCACACACAATTTAGGAGTTCTCTAGGCACACCGAGTCACCGCTAAGGTGTTCACAAGTCCTAGCATATGCCACAAATACTTCAACAGTGGCCCACTCTAGCATATGGGGCTACCGCAATGAGGCAGTATGGGCTTGGTGATTCCCACACAGTGCTAAGTACCCAATTCAGTCTATGGCATCCTCTCCTGGCATCCTCTCCTGATAGTTGTCAAAAACAATCTTGCACGTGGGCAGCGATCTGATCGGTACATAAGCCAAATCCTTTCACCTCTCAGAGAAAATCCTCTCGGTCCAGCTTCTCACTGGACCTTTCTCACTCCAGTGCTCTCCTCTACCACACAGGGCTCACTGGTCTTGGCAAGCAGGCAGGATTGGGGTCTCAATCTCTCCTTCTCGTAGTCCTTCTCCAAACACCAAATGTGATTTAGGGTCTGAGTCTTTGAAGTTTCATGTTGGTGTCCAGCTTCTTTTGAAGTGTAAATTTCCCTTCTCTTCTTCGCTCTCTTGAAAGGCTGCCTGTCATAGCAGGAAAGAATCAGAAGTTGATAAAATACACAATACATTTCATGAGAGTGACCAAAGTTCACACCTGGATTTTAGTCACAGTGATATGTGCATCAAAAGATTAATCCAGCCCTAGTTTTTATGATTCCCTTTTCAGCCCTATCTCCTTTCTAAGATGTGTTCATGCCCCTTCCTTGTGATCTATGAATGAATCAAAGATCAAACCTTTGAAGTGTAAAGAGGAAGTCTCTTCCTGCCTTCCTCCAGTGTGTGTCCCACCCAACTCAGTGAAATGCAGCTAAACACATATCTCTCAGTGTAGATTCCTCAACTTCTAATGTCGGCATCAGGCTGGCCTGGGCTTCCTGAAAATGTTACCCAGGGTCCTTCATTTAATGTACCATTGCAGGCACACCTGCACTCAGTGTACTTTCACAGTACACATACCCTACCAGAACTATTAACTTCATGCATTGTACCCCTACAGACACTTATATTCAACACACACATTCAATATGTATGTACTGCTCAGTACTGTAGTTTTTCAGTGTGCTTTTAGCAAACAAACATAATGCCACCAGACACACACTTACCATGTACGTGCCCCACAACATTTCACTATTCATGTATTCCCACAAGTACACTCATACCCAGCACAAGCGTTGCTTGTGTACACACTGGATAGCACTAGATCTCTCATGCAATGTATTTCTAGCAGTCATACATACACCCAGGACATGCACTAACACATATACTGCCCAGTACTGCTTTAACCCTGTACTGTACCTTTCCCAAGCACACATAAATCCAGTGCAGAGTCACTACTTCTGCACTATGCAGCACTCTACATCTACCTGATGTAAGCAAAAGGCGAGTTAAGCACACAGCAGTGGAACTTTAAAAAGGTGAGTGAGCCTGTAGTCCTCATTCCAGCAACACAGGGTAAAAATTATCTGTTCACTCCTATTGATCAGTACATAGTATGCTGCCACCACCGCTCTCATGCTGCTTAACTCTTGGTGACGGCCCCAGCCTTCTACTGCTAGGGTAGGGCTTTGAGAGCCCCTCCTGGTCCAACAAAACTTTAATCCGTGAGATAGGCCTATGTCATTGTGTACACACATATTCAGTGTTAGTCATCGTTAGGGATCCAGACAACAGTACAGTTCAACACTCAGGGCATGAGTATGTCTTTAACCATGCAGAAGACTTTTCTGTTCCAGAATCCTTTATCAAAGGTAAAATTTTGACAAAGGGAGCTGGGTGGTAGCCAACATATCCTGATGGGCCATCTGAGCTACAGTGGAAGGTGGAGTGGTCACTTACACCTGAATGGGCTGTGTCTATCCTCTCACAATGAAGTCTCCAACCCCCTGGTATGAGTCTGGAGCCTGGGCAAGGCAGCATTCTGTGAACAACAGAGAATTTCCTTTGAATTTTGTCAACTTCAAAGGCAGAAAGGGAGTAGGTATTGGACCCCAAACCCCACAATTTTAGATTTCTTCAAGGATTCAAGAGGAACCTCTACCAAGGAGAAGTGCTGAAGAGCTGAGGAGAAGTGCTGCCTCTGCCTCTGACTGTGCTCTGTTGGGCTATCCTGCAGTTGCTGCTTCTGCCTGTGAAAGGGGACAAAGACTGGACTTTGTTGTGCATTCCTCCAGAATCTCGAGGGCTTGAGTTGAGCTTGCCTTCTGTTGTTGAAGTCTCAGGGCAATCAAAGACTTCCTCTGCTAGCACCTGGACTCCCTGGTTAGACTCCTGCCCTGCCAAGCTGGTGGAAAAGGACTGAAATCCACGGAAAGTTTGCCATACGGGACATTTTTGATGCACCATCTGCAACGCAGCTGATAAACGAAGAGCCACCGGGTTTGTGGTTGAAGTTGACCCTCGTCAGCTGGAAGATCGAAGCATCGTGGCTGGAGAAACGATGCACAACACCCGCTTGCAGCTGCTGATAATGAGGCAAACCCCATGCAGCGCATTTCCTGACACCGTGTGACCGGATTTCGAAAGCAACATCGCTGGGCTTGAAAAATTTACGCAAAGCCTGCCTGGACCTGAGGTTCGCATCCGCAAATCGAAGTATCGCTCTCTTGCAAGGGAGAAAAACGGTGCATTGTCAACCCAACCAGAGAAGAAACTAC
The DNA here is from genome assembly GCF_031143425.1 of Pleurodeles waltl. Lineage (NCBI taxonomy): Eukaryota > Metazoa > Chordata > Amphibia > Caudata > Salamandridae > Pleurodeles > Pleurodeles waltl. The sequence continues at coordinate 929,567,118 of NC_090448.1, read as the reverse complement.
GCACAGCCTGACTGACTTTTCCGATCCAGGCTCACTTTGTGTAACAACAGCATTCTCACTGTTTTCTATGGATTAAGACTCTTATTATTTTCGAAAATTCATATCTTGACTTGTGTATGTTGGAGTTTTGTAATTTTGGTCTTGTTTGATTTAGATAAATATTCCCTATTTTTCTAAACTGATGTAGTGTCTCCTTTGTAGTGTTTTCACAGTATTACTGTGTGTGTTGGTACAAATAATTTACACATTGCTTCTGGAGTTAAGCCTTTCTGCTCATGCCAAGTTACAAGGGGGTGAGCGTGGGTTACCCAGGTGTGTTTCTCCTTTACCCTGACTAGAGTGAGGTTCCCTGCTTGGACAGAGTGCACACTGACTGGCAACCAGAGATCCCATTTCTAACTTTGGTGATCAGCGCTTGGGATTGGACTTGTATTTGTACTTGACACACAGTGATTAAATGTACACTACTGTTTTTAGTACAGACCACTATGTGACCACATACTACTTATATTGGTGATCTTAGCTTTTTCTCTTTTTGGACTTTTTTTCCTTCTTCCATATGTTTGGTGATCTTTTTGTAGATTTTTAAACTTCCCATTGGGAACTCTTTTTCTGCCTTGTAACTTTGCATCTGTGAGTGAACCTCGCCATCATGACTCTATCTGGGGATGCATCAGCTTTGTCTGCAAAGGCTGTTTTTGAGTTGGAGAAGCTGAGGGAGTACACAGTGGCTCAACTTGAGCAGTTTTGCAAGGATCTGTCCCATTAAGAGCTCCACCAGGAAGGAGGAGCTGCAAAAGGCACTGAGGGCCTGGGTGACAGCCAAGGAGGCTGAGGGGCACACAGAGGAGGAGGATGAGGGTGAGAAGGTGCAGAGTGTTCACAGTTGTATAGTGGATGTGCCTGTTATTCCTGGGGCAGGGTCTCCAGGGCGGGTAGCAGTGTGTCACCCAAGGGTCTGACTCCTGAAGAGTTGCAGGACAGATGGGTAGAGAAGGATCACCAGATAGAATTGGAGAGGCTAAAATTGGAGATTAAAGGGATGAGGCTGTCCATTGAAGAGAAAAAGTTACTGCTGGCTCAGAAGCTCAGCTTTAGGAAGCTGGATCAGAGGAGCCAGTCTAGTAGAGATGGTGGCAGCAGTACCTCAGTTGAGACTGAGAAGAGGGTACACATTCCAAAGGACTTAGTGAAAGATTACAAGAGGGAGGATGACATATGTCTGTGATTTAAGCGCTATGAGTCTGCTCTCCACATGAACATGATCTCTGAAGCACATTCGGGGGTGCTTCTGTGGAAGCACTTTGAGGTAGAAGGGAGGGACACTCGGGCATCCTTAGGGGATCCTCAGGGGCTCACCTACTTTATCTTGAAGGATGCTCTACTCACAAGATATGGTCTAACCCCTGAGCGGTACAGGGATAAGTTTGGGTCCTACAAAAACAACGCCAAACTGCTTGGAATGTGTTGACAGGTCACTGGATGGTTAGGTGAAGGGCAGCAAGGTAACAACTTATGAGGGGCTGTACAATTATATTGCTTGCCCAGTCTTTGTTTTCTACAGCTGCACCAGCACCTAATTAACAGCAAGTTGCCTGACCCCAGGAAGCTTGCACAGAAGGCGGACCGGTGTGAGAGCACCATGGCCCAGTAGAGGTATGGGGAGACCACCATGCCCTGGGTGGGCAGGGTTCCCATCAGAAAAAGTATGGTGGGGTAAGGGTAAACAGGGGGAGTTCTCTAAAGTGCCCCAACCTAGTTCCCAGGGTAAGAATTCCCAGCCCCCAGTAGAAAAGAAGCCACGGATCTCTACAGGGAAACCTACAGAGAAGGGTCCCCGCAAGTGCTTTGCATGTGATCAGGTGAGTCACATAAGGGGGGACCCCAAATGTCCCAAGTGGATACAGGCACCCACTGGCGCTCAGTTACAGGGTTTGGGCAATGTAGCTCTTGGGGAGGAGCTGGTTCCGGGTGAGTGGGTGCCAGCTGAGGTGACCCGTGTCTCACTAGGGGACATTGAGATGGTCTAGAGGACCCTCATGCCTGAAAACACTAAGAAATACAGGCAGTAGGTGACTATCAATGAACAGAAAGTGGAGGCTCTGAGAGATACAGGAGCCCGTGTGACCACGGTGAGGAGTCAACTGGTGTCTGAAGAGCAGGTAGTTCCCCATGCACTTCACCAAGTAGTTGCAGTGGACAACACAGAGCGACTGTGCAGAGTGGCACAGGTGCCCTTTGAATGGGGGGGGTGGTCTCAGGTTCCTTGAGGGTAGATGTGAGTCCAACCATGCCTGTAGATTGTCTGCTTGGCAATGACCTGGAGGATTCCCCTTGGAAGGAGGTGGATGCAGGTCTCACTTGGAGATGTTGGGTCTGCCTGGGTGTCCACCAAGTCCATGGCAGCCCGTCAGAGTGATCAGGAGACCCTGGAGCCTGAAAGAGTAGCCCAGGTGTCTGCAAGGAAGAGGAAGGGCAAAAGGCATGGAAAACCCACCCCAAAAGTTCCCACGGTCCAGGAGGAGGCTGAACCTTAGGTGAAGGCCCTTGGGCCTATAGAGGAGCAGGGGGCTGAACTGGGGGAGGTCCCTGAGTTGACTCAGTGGCACCAGGAAAGCATTCTGTGAGGCATAGCAGTTACGCCCTACTCTGGAGGGTTTGCGGCAGTAGGCTGCAGACAAGGCGTCTGGCAAGGAGCCTAGATCACATTTGATTTACTGGGACGACAGCCTTCTGTATAGTGAGCCTAAAGTTGCTGAGCCTGGGTCAGCTCGTGTGCTGGTGGTACCTCAGTGTTTCATAGCCTGCCTACTGGGTCTGGCTGGTGATGTGACTTTAGCTGGTCATTTGGGGGAGGGCAAGACCTTTGAGAGGCTTGTTACCCACTTTTAATGGCCCCAAATATGCAGGCACTCAGATGCATACGGTAGGTCTTGCCAAACCTGTCAGGCAAGTGGCAAGAGTGGGGAGAAATGCAAGGCTCCCCTCCAACCTTTTCCTGTGGTTAGTACCTCCTTTGAGACAGTGGATATTGACATTGTGGGGCCTCTTGACCCCAAGACAGCCTTGGGCAACAGGTTTATCCTGGTCTTGGTGGGACATGCCACCCGGTACCCAGAACCATTCCCTTAGGATCAATCACTGCCCCTGTGGTGGGACATGCATTGATGTATGTTTTTACCCACATGGGGTTACCCAAGGAAGTGGTTTCTGACAAGGGTACCAACTTCATATCTACTTATCTGAAGTCTCTTTAGAAGGAGTGTGGGGTGACATATAAGTTAACCACTCCTTACCACGCTCAAAGTAATGGTCTGGTTGAGAGATTCAACTGCACTTTGAAAGGCATGATTGTAGACCAATCCTAGATTAGTGTTTTTTTTGACCGGCTGTTCATCATTTGCAAAAGATCTCTGGCAAAGAGTCCCCTCGTGGGGCCTGTCAGGCATTGCAGTGCCGGCCTGATGAGGAGCATAGCCCTATGATGAAGCATGTCACCGGAAGGTGAGTGAGGGCTCTTGCTTCAAACCAATTGGTTTTCCAGCTACCTGAATAATAATAAATACATTTTTTTGGAAAGAAACACCTTTTTGGAACTGTGTATATCTTTTTGATTTGATTATGATTGTGGGCCTGTCAGAGCCCTTGAGGCGGAAGCGGGGGTCCTCTTGCCATGCCTTCTGTTCACCTACAGGGAGGTACCTCAAAAGGGTCTTGGATTTAGTTTGTTTGAGTTACTGTGTGGCCACCCTCTCAGGGGACCATTGAGTCTGGTGAAGGAGGGCTTGGAGAAAGGCCCCAGTAAGCCCCCCCAGAATGTTTTCAGTTACATGCTGGCTTTCAGAAACCAGACAGCCCGCTTTTGGTGGCTTGCTCAGGAGAACCTGGAGGCAAGCCAGGAAGACATGAAGCGCTGGTATGACCAGAATGCCACTGTGGTAGAAAACCAAAGGGGTTCCCTGAGTTAATCAGCGTAGCTCATGCAGGAAAATAGAAACTGTAAAGTGAATCAAAATTATGACCTACAGAGAATACATCTGGATGGATATTCCTAAAAAACAATATCACAATTTGTGTCAATAAACATAATTATGTATGTTGCATAGATGTTGAACTCTTGAATGTACGGTTTGGGCTAAATAACTATCAGAACTATTTCAGGATGAGAGTTATGTCAACAATACATTATTTTATTTAATTCATAAACAAAATACTAAAGGCATAAAACCTATTACAAAAATTACATTCACCTAACTCAATCATCCCTCATTCACAACGTACTAAAACATCCATAAAATACATACAAGAAACTTGATGATCCTAATAACATATAGGGGGTGATTCTAAGTCTGGCGGGCGGCGGAGGCCGCCCGCCAGACTTCCCCCCTCCAGAATACCGCACCGCGGTCGGAAGACCGCTGCGGCTATTCTGTGTTTTACACTGGGCTGGCGGGCGACCGCCAAAAGGCCGCCCGCCAGCCCAGTGTAAAACTACCTTCCCACGAGGACTCCGGCTCAGAATTGAGCCGGCGGAGTGGGAAGGTGCGACGGGTGCAGTTGCACCCGTCGCGAATTTCAGTGTCTGCAAAGCAGACACTGAAATTCTTTTTGGGGCCCTCTTACGGGGGCCCCTGCAGTGCCCATGCCATTGGCATGGGCACTGCAGGGGCCCCCAGGGGCCCCGTGACACCCCTTACCGCCATCCTGTTCCTGGCGGGAGAACCGCCAGGAACAGGATGGCGGTATGGGGTGTCAGAATCCTCCATGGCGGCGCAGCTTGCTGCGCCGCCATGGAGGATTCATTTGGGCAGCGGAAAACCGGCGGGAGACCGCCGGTTTTCCACTTCTGACCGCGGCCGAACCGCCGCGGTCAGAATGCCCAGCGGGGCACCGCCAGCCTGTTGGCGGTGCCCCCGTCATTTTAGCCCTGGCGGTCTTGGACTGCCAGGGTTAGAATGACCCCCATAGTTCCTACGACTACAAGAATGAATACAAGAAATGTACATTCTAACATATGTCACTAAAGGTTTTTTGTTTATAGAGATCCAGTAATGATGGTACAACAATCTTAAACTCAGATACAGTAGCGACCTATGACCAAGTAAAGTGATAATGATACAACAATCTCAAATGAGACACAGTAGGAACCTATAGCCTATGTGCGTTTTGGTAATCCTCCATTATTGAGGCCACCTTCATCAGGGCAGTTCTTAGTCTTCTAGTCCATTACTGATGCGGGCCCAACAACCGAACATTCTGACAACTTCCTGTGCCAAGTTCTGGATATATGCCGCGTATATGGGAGATATCTGTTGCAAGAGTCTAATATAGTTTCTCAGATGAGAATCTTCCACTTTCGGAGGTACAGAAAGAGGTGTCCTTTGTTGTTGTTAGGAAATTATAATTCTGTATCTAGTATGGTAATTGCTGGCGATGGTGCTATATTTCATAATCGTCTAATTGGCCGTGTATGTAGTCCAAAATGGTCTGGATGATCGATAGGCCAATGTTTATTTCCTAATGTGGCTGCCCGACTGGTGTGCTCCATTTTATCCATGTGATCACATAAGGGGAGGTGCAGGAAACGCTAGACTGTGCGCGGAGGTGTGGACGCGCATTACGTTGGTTGCCGCCATATTGAGAGACCCAATATTAATAGACTCGGCTATAGATCAAAGTGGAGCGATCTTAGTTCAGATCATTCCGGTTCCATTCGATCGATTTGTTTTACGTTCCACGTATGGGCCTGTGCATAAAATTAGGATTTACTACCGCCTAAGTCAAATATTAAGAAATTTTCATGCGGCCTTTCAAAGGGACATCACAGTGGTTGAGTTTCAGCAGGGGCAAAAAGTTTGGATGATGACTCCAGTGGAGCCTAGATAAGTGGACTGGGCCTTTTGAGGTGGTGGAGCGCAAGAGCAATGTAACCTATCTGGTCAACTTGCGGACTCCCAGGAAGCCTTTGAAGGTCCTGCATGTGAACCGCCTCAATCCTCACTTTGAACGGTCTGAGGTAACCATGCTCTTGGCAACGGATGATGGTGTAGAGGAAGAAAGTGAGCCACTTCCTGACCTCCTGTCTGCCAAGGAGAAGGATGGGTCTGTGGAGGTTGTGAACCTCTCCACCTCACTAACCCCAGAGCAACACAGGGACTGTCGGCAGGTGTTGGACAGTTTGCTTCCTTGTTTCCCTTGATCCCAGGGAGCACTCATCTGTGAACACATGATGTGGACAATGGGGACAGTCCTCCTGTGAAACATAAGGTTTACAGATTGACTGAGAAGGTGAGGGCTAGCATCAAAGATGAAGTATTTAAGATGTTAGCATTATGGGTTATTGCGTTTTCCAGTAGCCCTTGGGCCAGTCCTGTGGTCTTTGTCCCAGAGACTGCTGCTCCTGCTTCCACCTCAGAATTCAGGTTCTGTGTGGACTACCAGGGACTCAATGCGGTCACCAAGACTGGTGCGCACCCTATCCCCCGAGCTAATGAGCTCATTGACCGGTTAGGGGCTGCCAAATAACCAAGTACATGCAAGTTGACCTCTGGGTATTGGCTGATTGCCCTAACTGAGGGGGCTAAGGAGAGGTAAACATTCTCCACACCAGAGGGTACTACCAGTTTAGAGTGATGCCCTTTAGGATGAAGAATGCCCCTGCCACCTTTCAGACGTTGGTCAACCAGGTGTTGGCTGGGCTGGATGATTTCAGTGCCGCCTACCTGGATGACATTGCTGTGTTCAGCTCCACTCGGGAGGAGCACTTACGGCACCTCTGTAAAGTGTTGGAGGCCCTGCAGAAGGCAGGCCTCACTATTAAGGCAAGCAAGTGCCAAATAGGGCAGGGTTCTATGATGTACTTTGGACACCAGGTGGGGAGTGACCAGGTGGCACCCTTACAGGCAAAAATCTATATAATTCTGGCTTGGGAGCCACCCAAGAACCACACTAAGGTGAGGGCCTTTTTAGGACTCACTGTATGCCATCAATCTGCCTTGCTCCATGGTTTATATTCCCTTACTAGTGTATAGTCAGACCACTCTAATGGAGAAATGGAAGCTTCTAGGCTACGATTCAAAGGCACCTCTTTGTTAGACGTCTGAGCAGCTACAAACTAGGATACTACCCAATCCTTCATCATCACCATCAATGGGCGATGGCAAGTAGAGTAGCTTGACAAGGTTTGTATACTGAGGTGTTGCATTCAGTTTCTCTGTTATTAGTTCTTCTTGTTGGAAAGTTCAAAAGTTTCACCAGGTGTCCAGCACTCTTACTTTCAATATAGTTCTTGATGTTTTGTCTCCTATTGCATGGTTGAACTGAAGTGTCAAATGACATCTTTTCATGTGACTGAAGGATTTACGTAAGGATACATGATGTGAAGATAATACACAGATTATTGACCAGCAGTCTATATTTGTAATCCTAAACTTCTTTGTCACGGTCCTAAGTACCATCCACCCACTTCTGCTCAGGCTTTGTGTATCTTGGAAATAATCAGGAGAATGTTGGTAACCCCATTGCTAATAGTAGAAAAAACACAGTTGGCAGGAGTCACTTTCAAATTGAAGTTTAGTTTCTAAGTGTAAACCTATAAAATTCTGTTGAATGGTGGTAATGAAGTGATATTATCACTAGAATTATACAATTTTGTGGGTGCCGCATTGTCCACATAATTATGGATTGGCCACATTTGCCACATAATCCATGATCTGATGCATGATCTGCTGCATGATCTGCGTATTTTAACAACAAAATTGTTGTAAGCTCAAGTGGATAAAAAGTCTCTATACACTTGGCAACAGGTGTTGCTTCACAGTGAAATGTCTTTTGCAAAGGTTGACACATCCCCTCTATATTGCTTCTCTCTATATTCAGGTGTTTAACTGGTAATAAAGGGGTCCTCCCCTGCCACATAATTCCAGAGCCACTGATTATACCTTGTTTTCTTTCATTTCCTGTGATGCATTTGAAATAAATGAAGGTGACATCAGAAGCAAGACTATGGGCCAGATTTAGATCTTGACAGTAAAACTGCCTAACAGCATCATTTGGCAACCCAAAAAGACTGTCCAATCAATGGAGTTCTGCCCACTGTATTTAGATGCTAAAGCTCTGCGAGCAGTGGACTGGCGACGGATTGCCGATGGAGGGAGGCGGCAGCGGGACCCAATGCACTTTGTACAATCCCAGGACTATGGAATAGAGGTGACATACACACACACACTGTCCTTTTGCCATGTGTCCCCCTGTGCTACATACTACACAGCACACCACATACACACCATCAGCCATTACAATTCCAACACAACACAAACCCTACACACCGAAAACACACATTGACATAGATCCATGATACAATGTACACACACTATTGACATTGCACCCACACACCACACAACCACAACAACCAACACAACTACACACTCACCTACACAAACAAACTCACACACAAGCACAACCACACTCATCACAACATCTGCCACATAACAACATTCACCTAAATGTGGCACATGGCAACACAACATACACAATAGCATTGATCTCACATGCAAGTGTCACATGTACAGACACAGCCACACCTCCTACTCCAGCTCTCTCCACCTCAATCATCCAATCCACATACCCACATACACATACTGACTCACATTCACAATAGATAGCACAAAACAGTGCAGGTCCCATTGTAATGCGCACACATACACACAGTTGACAAGTTTGAATGCACTGTCAATGTGGTGCCACCATTCATTTCCCAATGAATGATGTCACCACAATGACATGTGTGTATGTGTGCAATATGCGTGTTGTGCCACTGTGTCCCCTGCATGTGTGACACAGTTGTGTTCCCAACATATGTATGTGACAGTGGTTTAAAAAAATGACTGTGACATGTATATACCAGCAGTGGTCCCGACCTCCCATGCAGTGCCCACCCACCATATGTTGTGTCCCTACATATTCTCTACATGGGTTGGAAGCAGCAGCGATGGCACATGTTGTCCAGACGTGTCCAGTCAAAGACAGAGGTGGCATGGGGAAAAATGGTGTGTTTTCTCCCCTTTCCCCCAATCTGCCAACTCAGAAGTGGAGGTTGGGCCGCCACTTTTTCCTTTGGCGGTAAGGCACATTCAAATCTGCACAGCGAGAAGGGTGGCTGGGGTTCCACTGTGTCAGGTTTTTTCCCCTCCTACTGCCTATTCAGACAGTGTTTCTTGGCAGAGACAGCAGTTTGAATGCAGGCTTTTGGCTAGGGTACTGCCAACATCTGAATATGGCTGGCGGACCGTCACGGTGGCAGACGAGTTTTCATTTGGAAACTCAATGGCGGGACCGTTACCACCAACACCTAAATCAGGCCCTATATGTTTGGAGAGTTTGATTTCTGTGGGTTGATATGTGTCTCATGTTTGTTCTATGATTACACAGTGATAGAATACTCTGTTTTATATTTCAAGTAAAAAATTACATTAGTGTGGCTTTAAGGCATCCTAAGCTTCCAAAAGATGGCTATGAGATGCTTCAGACATGAAACCGAATGAGGGCTGGTGTTTTACAACTGGCCAGAGTACATCAAGTTCCATATAAATACAGACTGAATTCACATTACTTGACATTTGATACAGTTACGAGATCTGAATGATTTCCAGTCACTTCAGTGAAGGCAGTATTTGAAACCTGGCCCCAGAGCCGCAAGGCAAGTGTATTACATACCTGTCATGTAACAAGGCTTGCCAAAATGAATCTACTCAACAGAACACATGATCATTATGGCTTTTCACACTGAGAAACACAATACACTGTGACAAAAGTGGAAAAGCTGGACGGTTATTACACGAGACAGTCCCTTTCTAAATATATTTATTAGTAGGAGATTAATAGCACTTTAAGGTAAAAATCTAAGATCAAAGGAAAACCTGTAATAAAGACAAAATGAATATTGGCAGTCAAATGTTCAAACAATGATTGCTTCTGCACAAGGTTTTAAAAACAGAAGCACAATACAAATTCTCCCACGTTCATGTTGTAAAACACAAATCACCCCGTGAATGTTCACAAACAGGCCATTTCAATACTGCTCATGACTGACTACTAGAGAAGCAAATATTATTTAGCCAAGTGTTCCTTAATACAGATTTATACCAATCAGTAGTGGCTGAACCCGTGCAGGATGGTATTTACGACCTCGTCGGGCTAATGTTCAACAATAGATGATAACATTACCACTACAGGCGATGGCATTTCTGCAGTCCACGGGAGGCCCTAGAGGAAATACTGTAGCTGACACTGACACAGTTCATTGTGCAAGAAACACAGCTGTTAGTTAGAGTAGGATTTTAAAATGAACTTTTTAAAATTTCATTCTCACGTTTCGGCAACAGAAATGTACTGTGCCCCAGAGTGACTAACATTCGCCAACGCAGGGCTGCATTGGGCAATAATGTTAACAGGCATTTGAAATGCAATGAGTCTTGCGTTTGCTCAAGTTAAAGCTATTAGTGTTGTAAACTCCTAACCAGACTTTTCTTGCCACATAAACTGAAAAGTAAAACAGTTTCACATAAGCCAGCCGAGGGCCGCCATAAGCGCATAGCAAACACATAAAAAGAAACAGAAGTTCGCTCGCAGTGAAACGTAACAGCAAAAGTGCAAATATCCATGTAACAGGGTCAACTTCATGCAAAGTGCTCTACTACTGCCCAGTGAGATCACACGGCCTACGAAATAAAGTGAAAAGGTAGTGCAGAAACCATATGGAAAACATGGAGCCTCGTATGTTTTCAGTAGGTGGCGGTACGCTTGAGGCGGGCTAATTAAAAGCTAATTTTAAAAGGCAAACCCACAAACCAACCAAACTGATGGGCTTGACATGGGCATGGTAAAAGCCCACAGATAGATTACACCAGGGACGGAACGCTTTGCGCTCGACCATAAAAACGATGTGTCAATGATGTGATCACATTGGCTGGCACCAAAAATTCTGTTTAGGGCCTGATTATGAGATTCTTTTTGGGACGTAATAATTATTGCACTTGATAAAATTCAACACATAGGTGTTTCGAAATTTGTTGGGTGCGTGAAATAGATTTAGGAGTTTACCAGATCAAAATATGCATGCACTGTTAAATTCCGTGGACATTTTACACTATTAAATTTGAACAGGTTTCGTCTGCTGAAATTTAAAAGATGGTGCACACGTTAAGGCATCTGGTAGCTGCCTGGCTCAAAAAACACTGCACTACTTATATTTGTGACCTGCACAGGGATTGTAATTTAATGGACCAGTTGTACTGAGGGCCTTAATATAAACCTAAGCGTTGCGCTAAGGTGCATGGGATAACCAGTGCTGCCTGGTGTGAGAGTTGTGGATGAGGTACATTTGGACATGAACAACCAGCAAAAGGTAACCATCGTAAAATGTGCGATTTGGGGGAAGTTGCATTTGGTAATCATGAGAACACTACTCAGTTTCTTCTTGCTCATTGTTTGCACGTGGTTTCATTTGGGGTAAGGATTTGACACAGTTATGTTATGTTAGCTTAGTATGTCAGCTTCTCTACAAATCATAGCAGTTCAGGCCATGCTACAACATTGGTATGCCTTCTTTTCGTATATGAACAGTGGAACAGTTTCAGCATTGCAAATACATTTGGTGCTATGTTCAAATAAACGTTTGGGTTTAAAACACTTTAGTGCCAGATGGGTATAGATTTAGTTCTAATATTGTAGGATGAATATCAGTCTAATTGGGTTCTTGAGGATCTGGGGGATTTCACAAGTGTTGGACCTGGCTTTTTGACAGGGTCATCCCCAAACTTTTTGCCTCCTTCCTCCTATTTTTTCTGACTTGTTGTTGTTGGCTTTTGAGCTCTGGGCACTTTACCACTGCTAACCAGTGCTAAAGTGCATATGCTCTCTGTGTAAATTGTACTGTTGATTGGTTTATCCATGATTGGCGATTTGATTTACTTGTAAGACCCTAGTAGAATGCACTATATGTGCCTATGGCCTGTAGATTAAATGCTACTAGTGGGCCTGCAGCACTGGTTGTGCCACCCACTTCAGTAGCCCCTTAACCTTGTCTCAGGCCTGCCATTGCAAGGCCTGTGTGTGCAGTTTTACTGCCACTTCGACTTGGCATTTAAAGGTACTTGCCAAGCCTAAAACTCCCCTTTTTCTACATATAAGTCACCACTAATGTGTGCCCTAGGTAACCCCTAGAGCAGGGTGCTGTGTGGGTAAAAGGCAGGACATGTACCTGTGTAGTTTATACGCCCTGGTAGTGTAAAACCCCTAAATTCGTTTTTGCACTACTGTGAGGCCTGCTCCCTTCATAGGCTAACAGTGGGGCTGCCCTCATACATTGTTGAAGTGGTAGCTGCTGATCTGAAAGGAGTAGGAAGGTCATATTTAGTATGGCCAGAATAGTAATACAAAATCCTGCTGACTGGTGAAGTTGGATTTAATATTACTATTTTAGAAATGCCACTTTTAGAAAGTGAGCATTTCTCTGCACTTAAATCTTTCTGTGCCTTTCAATCCACGTCTGGCTAAGTTTAGTTGACAGCTCCTTGTGCATTCACTCAGACACACCTCAAACAGAGAGTACTCAGCCTCACTTGCATACATCTGTATTGTGAATGGGTCTTCCTGGGCTGGGAGGGTGGAGGGCCTGCCCTCACACAAAGGACTGCCACACCCCCTACTGGGACCCTGGCAGACAGGATTGAACTGAAAGGGGACCTGGTGCATTTCTTAGCCACTCTTTGAAGTCACCCCCACTTCAAAGGCACAATTTAGTATAAAACAGGGTCTATGCCCTACCTCATCAAACACTTGCTGGAGAAGAAACCTGAACCAGAACCTGCATCCTGCCAAGAAGACCTGCCTGGCTGCCTAAAGGACTTACCTGACTGCTTTCTACAAAGGACTGCTGCCTTGCTGTTGCCCTGCTGCCTTGCTGAACTCTTTTCTGGCTGTAAAAGTGCTCTCCAGGGGCTTGGATAGAGCTTGCCTCCTGTTCCCTGAAGTCTCAGGACCAAAAAGACTTCTCTTTTTCATTTTGACTCTTCGTGCACCAAACATTTCGACTCACAGCTTGTTCCGCGGCGAGAAAATCACCGCACACCGACGCTGATCGACGGAACACCTTTGGGGCGACCAGAACTTCGACGCACGGGCTCGCAAGGACAGCGCCGCCCGACTTCCAGAGGGGAAATTGACGCGACGTCTGCCGTGAGAACGAGAATTCCACGCACAGCCTCCCGTTATGACACTGTGCAAACACAAGGCCAATCCTCACCACTGAACACCAGTGTAAGAAATTGGGTTGTTGGTTGACTGGGGTGTGAGTCCTAGTCAAAAAGAAACAACAATCCTTGTCGGGGCAAGGCCTAGGCAAACCCCAAATTAACCTGTGCTCAGCACCTGGTAGCTTGGCACAGAGCAGTCAAGCTTAACTGAGAGGCAATGTGTGAAGTGTGTGTGCAAGACTTCAAACAGTAAAACAACAAAAATACACAACAAAAGAATCCCACAACAAATTACAAACCTAAAGTGATTTTTATTAACTAATACAAGACTGGAAAGACAAACATAAAATTAGTAGAGCGGGAGATATTAAATCTTAACTTTTCTTTAGAGAAAATAACACCAAAAGGCTTACAGGTTCAACTGTGGATATCTGATTGACTCATAATGGGACAAAGTCACAAATTCGGGCCAACCACAATTTACCACAGGCTGGTTACAGATACCCAGTTAGGCCTGTTGATCAGAGGATCTTAAATCATAGGCTGCAGAACATTGTGTGTATCCGTGTCAAAGATGTGTCATGCAGCCAAAGGGATGTGTTGGTTTCAAGATCTGGTGAGGCTGCGTGCAAGGCTCTGTTGCATCGAGGCCTAGGATCCTGCTGACAGGGCTTCTAATGAGAAGTCTGGTATCAAGGATGCAGCTTGCAGATGTGGTGATGCATCGGTTCTAGCTGCAAGGCTGCAATGCAGAGTCTGGCATTGTAGTTGGGGCTATACTCAGAGAAAAGGTGCAAGGTCCTGCACTGAGGATGCGTCGGATACCAGCGGTTCTAAAGGTGATGTGGGCTTTGATGGCGATGAGTCTTTACAATGGATCCAATCCACTCAGCAGGGGCAATTCATTGATTCTGCTTTAGTATGCACCGCACAGCTGAGGAGATGCATCAGTGCTGCTGCATCTAAGGGTCCAGTGCTGGGGTTGCTCCACTTGGCAGAGTAGAGTCACAGTTGGCAGAGTCCAGGTGCAGATGCCTGTTGTATCTCTGAGGCCACAGATCAGGAGACCAGCCAAATAGCACTTGAAGTCGCTCTGGGTTCTGGATTCAAGAGTTTCAAGTCCAGTCCTTCTCACCCAGGGAGGAGGACTGCAGGCAGCAGGTCTCCATGCCAGGCAGCAGGACAGCAGAGTGACAGTCCTTCAGTACCACAGTAGTCCTTCTTCCTGGCAGAGTACCAACAGGTCCAGAAGTGCACTGAAGTGTTGGTGGCTGAGGTCCATCTTTCATACCATAGTGCTCTGGTTCTGGAAGGTGGGAAAAACTCCAAGACATTGGCTGTGAAGTTCAATGAACTACCCACCTCTCCTGTCCTGGCTCCAAGCTGTCTGAAGTGACAATCCAGGGTTGTTAGGTCCTTCGTGTAGAGACAGAACACAATCTATTCATTTTTTGAGGCTGTGTCCAGCTTCCCCTTTAATCCTGCCAGTGAGGGCCTATCCAGTCACATCTAAGCTCCCATTGTGTGTGGCTGTCTATAAGGAAAACATAAATCCCAATTGCCAACAACACCCGTCATGTGACTTGAGACAGGCTGCTAGCACCAAATGGGTGAGGCAAGGAAATGCCAATTTTCTAATAGTGACATTTTCAAAATTGTAATTTAAAATTCGATTTCACCATAAGTTAGGATTTTAAATCAGGATTCCGGAGATACCAAACATGAACTGGTCATCTCTTCCCATTCAGAAGTTACACTTCCAATGTAACCTTATGGGAATTATAGGCCTCGGAATAGTGAAAACTCTGTTTTTCACTACCAGGGCATGTAAAACTTAAAAGTGCATGTCCCACTTTGTAAATACATTGTACCTTGGCCTCTGGGCTGGCTAGGGCCTACTCTACGGGTGACTTAAAAAGGAAGGGTTGGGCCTAGCAAAAGGTTTCTTTTGCCAGGTTGAACTGGCAGTGTAAAACTGCACACACAGTCTCTGCAATGGCAAGCCTGGGGCAGGTTTAAAGTGCTACTTAATGGGTGCTGGTCCACTAGTAGCATTCAATTTGCAGACCCTGGGTACATGTAGTACCACTTTCCTAGGGATTTAAGAGTAAAAAATATGCCAAATGGTATATAAGACAATATTGCTATGTTTAGAAGAGGAAGCACAAGCATTCTAGCACTGGTTAGAAGTGGTAAAGTGTGTAGAATCCTAATATCAGCAAAAATTAGGTCAGAAAAAGGAGGAGGAAGGCAAAAGGCTGGGCAGGAGACCACCCTAAGGCTAGCTGGTCAAACATCTGCATAATTTATTTTTTGGCCTGGCCTATGAATTACTCCTAGGACTTGAAGCAGGCTTTCATGAGAAGTAGAGCTGATTGCAAGCATTAGATAAACAGTGGCACCCATAAGTGTACAGTATAAGGATGTCTTGCACTAAAAAAGAACTGAAATATCTGTAACAGGAGTATTGTGATGGAGTTGAGCATAATTTCCTTCTAATGAATGAACAAATGAATGAATTAATAAATTGTCATTTTGTATAGCGTGAACAGCTGCTTTAGAGTAAGAGTCCTGGCACTGACCAGCAGGTAATTCATAGGGGTCCTACTTTTTCTACAAAGAGTACATCTTTGATACAGCCAAGGATGCTCTTGCTCAGATGCCCAACATTGTTGCTGCTCTATGTGCGCCATGTGTCAAATTACTTGGCACAAGATCTCCCAGAATGGAAAGTCACAACAAGGGATTGCAGGGACGTAATCAGCATCACCATTCTTGTGACTTGGATACGGCCTATAAGTAGAGGATGAAATGCAGGTTGAACTCACTTAGGGAGTCCAATAATTAGAGGATCTAAATGTGGCTTTGATGGGACCAATGACACATTGGATTGCTCCTAATGACATAAGCACCACAATGCCATCATGTGTTCCCTGAATTTCTATGACACTATTCTATCAGTATATCTTGATGACTTGTATTCACCTTTTGCAACATTTTTAGATATTTGTATCTTCTTGTCATTAGCATACTAATGATAATTGATGTTATACACTTAGAAGATATGTCAAGTGGCTAGGCTATGTCGTAGTCAGTGATTTATTTGATTTTGAAATTTTCTATAGACTAATAAAGTGTACCCATCTAAAATTAAAGGTTTTACAAGTGTAAACAAAAGCTGATGAGGAGGTACGTGGTACACTTGGGCAGTAGCATTCTGGGATCCTGCAACAAATCTAGAAGAAAGAAGCTTGAAAACCCCAAAACATTTTTTGCCTTAAGTGCTTTGTTTTGCAATGCATTTGTCCAATTTTCAAAAAGAAATATCATACTTTATGGGTCCCAAAAGATGGACATGAAACAGGTTCCTCCATGCTTCAAAAGCACTTATTCATCAGGTAGACACAACTCCTCATGCAAAAAAATAAATATTTAATTTCCCAGAAATCCCAAAGGTTAGTCATGAAGCCAAAAATACATGTTGAAGCTGTTGCTAGATACAACCTTCAAATTCATCTCACTAGGACTCTTCAAGCTCCCAAATAGTTGTTTAGTTCAATCTTGAAAATTCAGAGGACATTTATTGTGAATTTATATTATCAATAACCCATTGGTAACCTTTAATTTGCATATATGTTTGCACCAATTCATATTGGCTGGCTATAATTTGCATCATACTTGCATCATGGGCAACAACCTCAAAAGCTCAGTTAGCCTGCCTAATATTTATTTGCAACATTTGGTAAATTCAGCATGAAGTAATTATTTTTCATTATTTACTTTAAAACTGAAGAATATTGGAATTAAACCCATTTCTTTTTTTTAAATGGTCTATCATAACAATCACCACTTTACATCCTAAATCCATAGCAGATTTAGGCCCTCATTTCGACCTCAGCGGTCTTTTTCAAAGACCTCCGAGGTACCGCTGTGCTGAAGACCGCCAGTGCAGGCGGTTTTACGCGCGGCGTGTTATGACTGCTGGCAGCCCCCCGTCCTTTTTCAGACGGAGAGCCACCAGCAGCCATACTGGCGGTCGGCGGGAAAGTGGAGGCTGCTCCACCTCCACCGCCCCGTCATCAGAACACCGCCAACTGAATCACGTTCCATGATTCGGTCTGGCGGTGTTCTGGTGACGGGGAACTGGCGGCAGAGCAGCCCCAATGGATCCCGTCCCCTCCCGGAGGATCAACGGACAAGGTAAGTTGATAGTCCGTTAGGGGAGGGGGTGGGGGCGTTGTGTGTTGTGTGCGTGCATGGGAGTGTGAGTATGTAGAGGAGGTGTGTGAGTGCGTGTATGCATGCGGGGGGTGTGGTGTGTATGGGAAATGTGTGCGGGTCGGTCTGTGTGCATGTCTGTATGTGTGCGGGTATGTGTTGTTGTAGTGTATGTGTAGGGGTGTGTGTCTGTGCATGTTAGGGGGAGAGGTGGGGAGGGGGTCCTGCCACCTTTGGGGGGGGTGGCAGGGGGTGGGGGTGTGAGGGGAGGACTCGGGGTGGGGGGTGGGAGAGACCCCTATCAGTGCCAGGGAAGGAATTCCCTGACACTGATAGTGCCTACCGCCATGGATTTCGTGGCAGTTCCAAACCACCTTAAATCCATGGCGGTATGCAGGGTCCTGATACCGCCGGTGGTCTGGTGATGGCCACTGGGCTGGAGACAGAAGTCTCCAGCCCAGCGGTCATCACCGCCCTGGCGGTCGGAGTGGAGAAGTGGCGGATGACCATGGCTGTAACCGCCATGGTCATATTTCCATTTTTTTCCCGCCAGCCTGTTGGCGGTTTTACCGCCACTTTTCCCCCGTCTGCCAGAGTCATAATGAGGGCCTTAGAAAGTTCTTCTATTTTGGCTTGCACCATACATATATGTCCCAATACTGAGGCATTTGCACAACTTTTAGCAATGAACATATGTGTGACCAAACCGTCTCCTGGCATTTGTGGTAAGAATAACAGTTCCATGTCAAAATTGGGTAGTCACACTTCAGAGTCTGTAAAAATTTAGTTATTAGTTTGGGGTGGGGCTACCCACCTCAAGTAATAATCACAATACCTATTAGTGTGAACCCTAAGCACTAAATTAACCTTAGCTCAACTGCATGGTAGCTATGGCACAAGCAACAAAGCTTAACTTAGCGCAATGTGTAAAGTATTTCTGCCATACCTAAACAGTAATAAAGTCAAAACAAAACACTGTGTAAATCGTAAACAAAATTAGAGACATAGAGTTGTAGTAGTAGTAGTAGTAGTAGTAGTAGTAGTAGTAGTAGTCTATTCAGTTGAATTTGACCATTAAACATTACACACATAAAATAATGTATAAATAATAATTCAAATCATATATAAAAAAAATAAAAAGCTAGCATAAAAGTATGTTATAATAGAAAACAATTCCTACCAAAACCAATTTAGTGACATCATAGCACACTGATTATTTTTATTGCATGGTCATGTATCTATGATCACAGTTCCATTTGAAGCAGTACAATACTGCACCCTTGAATAAAACTGTAAAACTTCCATAACTCTTGTGCATTTAGGTTGTTATTCATACAGGCTTAGTAATAGCCATTTTAAAGTGCATAAATTATATTTCCTTAGTTAGTATACAATATTAACTAACATTTCAGTTTTATTGTCAGGCACATGATTACAAATAGCTAAAGAAGCTTTGCCAGATTCTTTTATCAACTACAAGTTCACAATTCACAATTCACCCCAACATAAAGTGCTAGTGCTTGGTGCTATTTGTTACAAAGTCCATATGGTTCATTTCCTCATCTACCATAAGCATTTGTATACTTTGTGAAACGCAGGGTCAAGATTGATTCCAGAGGCGGTACCAAATTCTTAAAACACTAAGGCCCTCATTAGGAGCCTGGAGGCCTTAGTACCGCCTGGGTCGCAGTGGCAGTCACACCACCACATTACAACTGCGACAGTAGTGCTGCAGTCGGTTGCCACCACCGCCAGTTTTCATCCACCGGAGGGTCTGGCAGAGCTGGCAGTCCTAATCCGCCAGGGCAGCATTGCAAGCAGTGGCACCCTGGGGTTTATGACCCCTCCCTCTGCCAGCAGTTACATGGCGGTAACCGCACCATGGCTGGCGGAGACGGGGTGCAGGTTGTCGCAAAGTTTACTGTTTCTATTATGGGCCGGTGACAATGCTGTAGGCAGTTTCCCACTGGGCCAGCAGATGGAAGCAGAGGTTCCGCCGCTGACCCAGCGGGAAACTCATACTGGGGCCAGCAGGGAGGTAGCCGCACTGGCGGCAACCTCCCCATCGGGACTTCAGCAGACAGGCTTTTCCGTCTGCCAAAGTCATAATGACCCCCTAGAGTCAGGTTCCAGTAGGTGTCATGCAGACTTAATAATTATCTAGCATAATGTACATATTGTTGAAACCTTGGCCATGAAAAAATTTAGGCAGCATTTATTATTTGACATTTGCTGCACCAAGCCTGAAGTTAGTACCTAGATATACAACCCATTCAGTATTTTCAGAGGTTAGTAGGAGAATTGCACCTGTGAGTCTCAATATAGATACCCTCAATAAACTGGAATTAACTGTGTTCTCCTAGCCTTTATATAGGCAGGAGAACAAAATATAAAATGCTCCATGGATTAATTGCTTGACAAACATGCTGGGCACATGGGCATGATATTGCTTGCCCACCACTTGTTCCTCTATGAGTTACCTAGTAAAATCCCATATCTAAATTTTAGAAGCATAGATCTTGTGAGAGGGGTTTATTTTCGGTGCAGAAACAGCTCAAAGGCTGGGTTACTCTTACAATCAATAAAATACTCTTATTGAGTGCCATGTGCTGCTCAAGACATCCATCTTCCATGAATGTAGTCCCAGTATCTATTCTTCAGTTGGGCTCCCATACCCCTGGTCATACTCTCTGGGTTGTCCCAGATTCCTTGCAGACCAAGTTCACATATCCATATCATGCATTTGAGCCAGGGTATTACTAGTTGTTTCTCCACCTCTTTTACTTCTGTGACTGATTGTTTCACTGGAATCTGGGATTAACCATCCAGAGCTTCACCCGGTATAACAAAGTTTTAAGAGCTGTAGTGTGTAAAACATTCCTCAGTCCTAGATCAAGGTGCATTGTGGTAAATGGGGTGCTTGTGGGCAAGGCCAATGTTGATCAAATTAACCTGCTCTCTATATTTTCTAAGCCCTCAGTTAGGTTGAATCCCCATAATCCTCCTCCATAAATGGCTGCACCAAGAACCTTCAGATGGTAGACATCAGGAACAAGTGATATTGGTCAGAAATTAGATTATTTGAGAGACACATGATATATTGTTAGACAGTCTTACACCTCAAAATCATTGATCTGTTCCAGAATTCTAGATCTAAGCCTCACCTTCCCTCTAATATGTTTATGTGGCCAGAAAGTCATACATTTAATTTTAGAGGCATTGATTTCGAGGCCAAATCTTACACATGCATCTGAGAATTGATCTACAATTTCTGTAATCCCATAGATGTTTTGGAAATTAGCAATATGTAATCTGCAAAGATGAGAGCTGGATTGTGCTGGTTAGCTATCTTCAGGCAATCACCACTTCAATCATATAAAGTATTTAATAATCCACTTATGTAAAACATGAACAAGGTTGGGGCTATGACACACCCCAGACTCACTACTCTTGTAATAACCATTCAGCCTATTAATTTTCCCACCTTGTCCCATTTTACTTGTGCATAGATCCCACTATGTAATCAAATTAATAGATAGGCATTGTAGTGGCATCCTCATCTCTATCAAAGCAGGCTTTATATTCTCCTGGGGAATCCGGTTGAAGGCAGATTTTACATCTACAAACATTACATACAGGTGCCCTTTATTGATGGAAACTGTCTTCCAAAGAATCAATAGGAGGCAAAGCACCTGATCTATAGTGTTTGTATATGCCATGAATCCTGCTTGTAGTTGTAAATTAGACAGTATTTGATTGTCATCCATCCACGTGAGTGTTTTGCCAGTAGCTGCTTACTAAAGCTTTTTGTGGGCATTATCCATCAAACTGACAGGCATATATTTGGCAGGAACACTCTTTTTTATTTTTTTTTAAACACATTTTTTATTGTTGTTCAGGCAGTACTTACATTGTAGTTTAAAAAAAAAATTCTATGACATTTTGTTATGCAGTGCAGAGTCGTGTTTTAACGTCATATTATAACATTTTCATACAGTGCATTGCATCGCTTTATTGCCTGTTTCAACTTTTAACCGTTTAACATCACTACTTAACTTTTATCAACTACTTGGTCATCTTATTCCAATTATACCTAGGGTTTTTAGTTACCTGGACACAAGTTTATACTATTGTTCTAGTTTTTTCTACTTTGTAATTTCTAGTCTGTTGTGGGGTTCTGACATGCCTCTTCCTTTGTGTACTTTTTCTACTATTCTTCTTCTTTACTCAGTGTCTCAATTTTCCATTAGTGTATCCCAATCTGGGGCTACCGGGCATTCTCTCATTCCAGAGTTATCTTCTCGCCTAAGTGCTGCACCCTCTGCTTTTCCCCATTCCATCACCTCTGCTTTCCATTGTGTTGTTGTGGGGGCTGTGGTTGCTTTCCAGAGCCTTGTTAGAAGGCGCTTTGCTAACAGTAGTGCCAGATTTCTGACTCTGAGTAGTGTTTTCTTTTCCTTTAGGTGCGGGAGCATACCGAGCATACAAGTCTCTGTTGTATATTGTATGGTATTACCAGTCATTTTGCCTAGTATGGTAGTTACTCCTTTCCAGTATGCCGCTATATCAGGGAAGCTCCAGAGCATATGTAGTAAATCAGCATCTTCTACTCTGCACCTGAGGCACGCCGAGGATGTCCCCGGATATAGGATATGCAGTCTGTGTGGTGTGAGGTATGCCCTATGCAGTATGGCAAATTGAATAAATTAAAATTTCGTATTACGGGATATTTGACTTGGGTACTTTAGTATGGTGGACCAGTCTTCTTCGGATAATTCCTTATCTATATCTGTTTCCCATTTGAGCTTAAGCGCTAACAGGGGATATGCCAAGTGTGTTCTGATTCCCCTATATAGCCATTTTATGCAGTGTTTACCCTGCCCTACAGTGTGTATAGCACGGACAAGATCATGTGTAGGAGGTTCCTTATTGTCTGTGTACCAGTGTTTCTTGACGTAGTGTGTGATACTAGCTTGTAGTAGAAAGCTTGAGGGGGGCAAACCGTGTTCATGGATATAGTCTGTGTGGTTAAGCAGTCGCCGGTCTTTAAATAGAGTGCCAACTGTGTTTATTCCCTCTTGTGCCCAGCTGAGTAGTGTGTTGTGGGTTATGGTACCTGCTGTAACTGGTAGTCCCAGCAGTGGTATATTGGGAGAGTAGGGGAGTACGTCAGAGGTATAATTTAGTGATAATCTCCAATACTGCAGGGCCACCCCTAAAAGAAGTGGTATGTTTCCAGGGATCTGGTCTCCTGGGCAAAGCCTAGCATGTATGCTGCCCTTGTCAAACATTAATTGGGTATATTCTATTTCTTGGAGGTTGCGACTGGCCAGCCAGCATGCTAGCCATTGAGCTGGCTTGCTATGCAGTATTCTTTAAAATCTGGCGCACCCATGCCCCCTTGGTCCACGGACATCTGCAGTTTCAGCAAACTTATTTGACGTCTACCTTTCCCCCATATAAGATCTAATAACATCGAATTGTGTGCTTTGAAGTAGGATTCTGGTACTCTTACTGGTAAAGTTGCGAAGTAGTATAAGAGGTGGGGTAGCATTACCATTTTTGCCAGGGCTAGTCTGCCGGCTATCGATATTGGCAGTGTGATCCAGAATTGAATTTGCGGTCTTAGTGCGGACATGGCTTTCTTTAGGTTCCCCTCTAGTAGGTCTGTCGAGGTGCGATATATCTGGATGCCTAGATAGCAGAATGTGCTTGTGGCCTTTTGTAGTTTTTGTTCTCCAAATGGTATTGCACTATCATCATTTGATTCATGGAAGGTAAATGCTATAGATTTGCTAAAATTAATAGCCAGTCCTGACAATGGTGTGAATTTCTGGAAGATCAATGCTATTGTGTTGGGGGGTTGTTGAAGACCCTTATTATATAATGTGATATCATCTGCATATAATAAGACTGCATGTTTTGTATTTTCTATGTCCATTCCCCATGCTCTGCTGTCTTGTCTCAGAAGTTGAGCCAGGGGTTCTATTGCCAGGGCAAATAATAAGGGGGACAAAGGACATCCCGGCCTAGTGCCTCTATTTACCCGATATGCATCAGATATATTCTGTCCTGTGCGTGCTCTTGCCGTTGGTTCAGCATACAAGAGACGGACCCATTTTCTGTATTCTAGTGGAATCCGAAATTTTTCCAGCACTTCTAGCATATAATCCCAATGTAGGGAGTCGAAAGCCTGCCGCAGATCTAGTGAGAGGCACTCCGCGTGTGGAAGTCCCTTCCTGGCCACGTCCATTACGTGAAACAAGAGACAAATTTTGAGGGAGGTGCATCAGGATGGGATGAAACCACATTGATCCGTGTGGATCAGGCCACTGATATAGCCGAGAAGTCTCTGCGCTAATATTTTTGCTAAGATCTTGTACTCCGAATTCAATTAGGATAGTGGTCTGTAGGATGAGATGTCAGTTGCATCCCTTCCCGGTTTTAGTAGGGATGTCACTATTGCTTGTTTGGTAGTATCTGTGAGATGTCCCAATGTCAGTGAGGCTTGATATAGTCGTTCTAGGTGCGGGCCAGCTGTGCGCTGTATGTGGAGTAAAACTCGGATGGGAGTCCATCCGAGCCCGGTGTCTTGTTCCGTGCCATGTTCTTAATAGTTTCTCGTATCTCTCCTTGCGTTATTTGGGCACTTAGTTTCCCTCTGGCCTCTTCATGTAGTGTTGGTAGTTCGATGTTAGCTAGAAAGGCTTTAATTTCTGCTCTCTCCATTAATGGTGGGGCAGAGTATAGGCCTGTGTAATAGTCTCAGAATGCATTGTTGATTTCTAGTTGTGTTGTTATATTTCCTTGGAGTCTGACTCACTTCTTCCCTCAGAGGAGTGTCCTCCAGAAACTGGCTGTAATCGCCACGTAGGGATCGTTGTAGACGACCTACCCCATAATATGGTCAGTTCTAAGGGATTATGGTCGGAGAGCGTCTTTCCCAGGTATGTGGTCTTAGTCACTTGTGTCTTTAACGATGTTGTACAAATCATACGATCTAGTCGTATGTGTACTTTATGTGGATGGGAGTAAAAGGAGTATTCCCTCATACCAGCATTTTTGGCCCGCCATACATCTATAAGTGACCAGCCCTGCATCCAAGCTTTTAGCGCTTACGCTTGTTTTTGGACGTTCTTCCCAGACAGTGGTGGGGTACTACGATCTAAGCTGGTATCAAGTATTGCGTTAAAGTCTCCCCCCAGTATCCACAGGATGTGTGCCCATTGTAGCAGTGTCTTCGATTGTCTCTCCAGAAATGCATCTTGTCCGACATAAGGGGTGTAGATGCTACCTATTACTATGGGTTTTCCGTCTAGGTTGCCCTTAATTAGAGTGTATCTGCCTTCTACGTCTATTTTAGTATCTAGTACTTCAAAGGGTACCCCGGCCCTAATCTATACAGTTGCTCCTTGCGCGAACGACGAATATGATGTGTGTCAAAATTGCCCCCTCCATTTCTTGCGGAGTTTTGAAACTTCGTGGGTGGTAAGATGGGTCTCTTGTGAATAATCAATGTGTATTTTTCGGCGGTTTAATTGGGCCAGTATTCTATGTCTTTTTTGTATGGCTCCCATTCCCCTTACATTACAAGTAGCAATGTTGTATTCATACTGTGCAGCCATTCTGGGGTGTTAGCCTCTTCATCCCTCCCATGACTATCCATGTCTGGTGTCCCCTGTGTATTAGTATATGTAGATTATTTGTAGATGACAACCGTGTGTAACAGTGAACAATTCAGTTTCTTAACTGAAATACCAGGCAGAGCACGAACCAGCTTTGCCAAACTGTTCTGTAGAACATAACTATCATATTATAACAAAAGCATACGAATAGTGAGAAGCCTACGCAATGGGGCAGTACAAGATGTGAGGTCTATAGTTCTTGCCCGTAGATAGCGGGATCTTTTGTAGATTAGGGAGACCCGGAGCTCTACCGCCCGAGCCCGCCATTTTGAGGCAGCCCTTAGGCCTTGCAGAGTATGGGTATAGCATAGTTTCTAGCATTGAGGGGAGTGCTCAACACAGATCTCGTGCTGTCTGTGGGGTAATTGCAGGAAATTGCGTCAGGCTCCCTTCTGAGACCGACGCCACGGTGCTGTCCTTCGACGAGGCCCCATCACCTGGGGGAGAGTTCGCCTCTTGTAGGGAGTATGCTGATTGTATTGCATCATTTTGGCCTTCCAGCGCTTGTTGGGGTGTCAGGCCAGTTTTTTTTCCGCTGCGTTTGCAGTCTGCTTCGCTTGTTTTTGCAGGTTTGGTGATATTGTCTCGTGAGGGGGGCATCACCTGGTTCTCTAGTTTTTGACTGTGAGAAGGTCTCATCCAGCCAGGCACACACCAGGTCTGGAGTCTCAAAAAAGTGAGTCTTTTGGTTATATGAGACTCGCATTCTGGCCAGGAATAGGAGGGCGTATGTTACACCTTCCGCTCTGAGTCTTTGCTTTACTCCCTGGAAAGATGTTCTGCGTTTTCTGAACTACCATTGTATAGTCTGGGTAGAAGGAAATTCGGGCATTGTCTACTATGATGGGATCCAGTTCTCTTGCCATTTGTAGTATAGTATCCCTGTCTCTGTAGTTCAATATTTGTGCTATTAAGGGACAGGTTGATGCTCCCGGCGGGGGTTTCCTGCTTGGGATACGGTGTGCTCTCTCCACCACAAAGTGGACTGATAGACGATCCTCAGCAATTGATTTCAGACATCTCTCCACGTAGTGTGTTGGGTTTTTCCCTTCTTTCCCTTCTGGTATTCCTAGTATGCGAATATTATTGCGCCTTGACCACCCTTCTGCATCTTCGGCTCTTTCTTGTAGAGCTTGCACTTGTTGTTGAAGTAGTTCAATGGCAGTTCTATTTTCTTTATGGGTTGGAAGTATTTCTGCTACATTGGATTCTGTTTTCTGTATTCTGTCAGATAATTTTTTTTGATCATCTCTTAGGATATTCAGTTCTGCTGTGATAGATCCTAGCCTGTTCTCGATTGCTTGCCGGGAGTCTTTGATTTCTTGCAGAATAAGATCAAGTTTGTCTGCAGGGTTTTTTACCAGTATTTCCGGTGTGGGGTCGTTGGGTCCAGAAGCTTCTCCATTTTCGAAGTGTTTGCCTTTGGTGCGGCCCATGGCTAGTTGTGCAATTTGTGTTGAGTTCGAGCGTCGGTGTACACTATGGGTCCAGCATACAGTGTATTCTAGGTATGTATACAGACTTTGTGGTTGGTAGTGGAGATCAAGTATTCATTGCATGCCTTCGCATGCCTGCTGGTCGGCAGCATTAGGGAGTCGAATGAGGGCTCTGTGCGACACAGAGTCGATAAACTGTTTACAATAATTGTGTCCCTAAGGTGAGGTCCATGAATGATAGCCTCTATTTCTGTTGCGCGTTTTTTATTGCTTCGTGCTTGTCATGTGGGAGACAGAGCGTTGGGTTCTGTTCGGATCTCAGCCGAGCAATGTGTTAGAGTCTTTTTATTCTTGTTAGCGCCCCTTTATTTCGCATGTGTTTTCAGCGGGTATGTTCCTGTTCCATCAAAGCCTCCTCTTAGGGGGGGTTGTGGGCCGCTGCCCTACCAGTCGTGTCTCGTGCCCTCCACCGCCACGTTTGCAGTTATATTAAGTAGGTGGCCCTCACCTTTGTTTCATTGTCTCTGGGGTCTTTCTTGATATTGTGCTTTCTCTTTTCTCCCGTCTTACCTCGACGCCTCGTCCGGCACCTCTGCGAGGAGCCGGTGGGGAAGCGGTCGATTGCTTCCCCCCCCACTGGTCCAGTTCCAATTCAGCTCTTTGCCGCTTGTTCCTATCAATGATTGTGTTCCCAAGCTAAGGTCCATGAATGATATCCTCTACTTCTGGCACGCGTTTTTTATTATTTCGTGCTTGTCACGCGGGAGACAGAGCGCCGGGTTTTGTTCGGATCTCAGCCGAGCAATGTTTTAAAGTCTTTTTATTCTTTCTAGCGCCCCTCTATTTCACATGTATTTTCAGCGGGTATGTTCCTGTTCCACCAAAGACTCCTCTTCGGGGGGTTGTGGGCCGCTGCTCCACCAGTTGTATCTTTCTTGATATAGTGCTTTCTCTTTACATCCGTCTCTCCTCGATGCCTCTGTGAGGGAGCCGGTGGGGGAGCGGTCGATTGTTTTTCCCCCCTACTGCTCCAGTTCCAATTCCGCTTCTTGCCGTTTGTTCCTATCCCCCATGCTCTGCTTACCGGTGCATGTTCTTAGCTTCAGCCGCACCCAGATCTGCTCCGCTCTCCGCGCTGCCCGCGGCCATTAATCCTAGGCTGCGTCCGTCTCACGCCTTCCCCAGCGCTTCCAGGGGGTTCAATCGGCCGGTCAGACTCTCTCCCCAGGAGCCTCGTTTGTTCCTCCCCTCTGTGGTTGTTTGCATTTGTGCATAAATATCCCGGTTGTCATCAGATTAGATTGTGTGGCGGGCTTGGGACGGGAGCCCCGCGATCAAGCTGCCACCATCTTGGGCGGTTAGCCACACCCCCTTGGCAGGAACACTCTCATCCCCTTTTTGTGGATTGGGATTATTCCTCCCCCTTCCCTGTTTAATGTATCTCTGCCCCTTCTCTATGGCATTGTAGATTGAGTTAAGTATATACCCTCACACAACCAGCTCTGAAGCATACAGGTCACAAGGAATCCTTTCTAATCCTGGCAGTTTGTGCTTTTTTCATGTGAGTAATGGCTGTTATTGATTCTGCCATGGAGAATGTAACTGTGAGGATGCTATCCCATTTGTGTACACCGAGCAAAATGTCTCTACCAGCAATAATATCCACCCCTGTCTCTTCAGTGGAGTATAACTTGATAAAGTGCTGTTCCCAAGTGTGAGGTTGAATATGAATGTCATCCTCACTTTTGACAAATGGTACCCCTTTGGCAAGCAAATGCCAAAACATTCTACTGTCTTCCATTTTAGCTGCTATAACTAGTTATCTCCAGTTAGACTCCGCCCAGTTCTTGGCTAGTATCTGCATCTTTTTATATGTATACGTTCCTCCCTTCTATTATAGCACTTCTATTTCCACTTTTTACAGTGCTCGTGTAGTTCTGTTCGCATCTAGTTCTCTTTGGCTGTTTCGCAGTGGCTATCAATCCATTCCGGGTCCTTTGTTCTAATACTTTTCACTTTGAATATTCTGTAAAAGTATTGTCTAATAGGTATAAGGAGGGCGTTAAATGTATTTGTAACAGCCAGGTTCGTTTGCTCTTGTTCGCCAAATAAACGTAAGCCAGTAGCAACCACTGAGTATATACATGGCAGTAGTATCTCCATCTGACTGTGTAAAGGGCCACTTTACTCCCCCTCCATCATTAGAGGATGCAATTGGTAAGTCAATTGTGCTAAGCAAGGGGCTATTAATCAAATATGGGATATTTCTCAGTTCAAGTGCTAAGGTATTATGATCACTGTCTGACATATTAATAACCTTCATGCCCGAACTGTAGGCCATAGATTTACATCTAGTAATATATAATCGATCCGACTTTTGGAGTTAGCCCTCTTAAATGTAAAATTAGCTCCCCTTTCAGAGTTTGTGTGCCCATTACATGTGCGCAGGCCAGGTGCTAGCATAAGTGATGCTATCTGTAATGCAACTCTAATGCGCCTATTTAGAGGGAGATTTAACAGTCTTGCAATGCCCCTTTCCTTCATCCTCATTTTGTGTATGATTTTGAATAATATCCAGGGGTTCATAAGCTGTGTTAAAGTCCTGGCTAGGATAAAATTACTTTCACTATTGGGGTCTCTAAGATTTTTTCCAGCAAGAGTAGAGTTTCTTACTTCTGGTTACAGCAAGAAAAATTATTATGCATTTTCAAGAATATTGTAGTAAAAGGCCTTTTTGTACTGTTTATATCATGACCAAGGTTAACAGTTGTTTTCTAGCTTAACCTTTTAATCCTACATGCTAGGGACGCTTAACCTACATTATTAGACCTCCTGACAGTCGTTCCACAGGTGAACCTCTTCCCTTTATACTATGATTTATAAATCCCAACGTAAATATGGGTTGGAGAGCCCATGTCTCTTGGAATACGCAGATGTGAAAGTTGTCAATAAAAGTACCCCAATCAGGGTCAATTACTTTAGATTTTAGTCCTGCTACATTCCACAAGAGTAGATTAAATTGTGTTATATCCCCTGTATGCTGTACGGGAATTGATTATAGATGTATTCTTCCCAGTTGTGGTTCTGTACCTCTGTCTGTTTCCATGTTTGCGGGTATTAGAGATGGGGGTGAATACCTAGATGATGTTGAAATACCCCAATAAGGTACCCCATATGACTTTTCAACTCCATCATTCTCACCAAGACCTTTATCATGATGTCTCTTAATAGGCACAATTAGAGACCCTCTTATTTAGGTGGTAGGTGACATTTTACAAAAGTCATGTACACCATGGATAAAATACTCCTTGGTTGGAAGATTAAACCTAAACTGTATTAAAGAGTCATCTTAGGGGGCAGATTTCACAGGTCTAGATGTACTAATCCATTTACATACTACTCTTCACTCAGCTTGAGAACTATATACATAGCTGCTCATCTTGCATACAGCAGCTCTTCACTTCTGATAAATCAGATCTATCAGAGAGTAACAGTGCCTATGGCTCCTTATCTAGTGACTCACTTTATTCTTGAGTGAGTCATTATTCCCCTCAATCCCTACATGTAATCGGCGAACATTAATCATGTATTACATTTTGGGGGTCTATTCTAGCTGGTCTATTCCCGAAGGACAAATTTCCCCTACTTAGTCATCTAGTTTCCA
Organism: Pleurodeles waltl; assembly: GCF_031143425.1. Classification (NCBI taxonomy): domain Eukaryota; kingdom Metazoa; phylum Chordata; class Amphibia; order Caudata; family Salamandridae; genus Pleurodeles; species Pleurodeles waltl. Next base: position 929,536,862 of record NC_090448.1, on the reverse strand, counting down.
TTTCTGATTTTCCTTCAGGATATCTCCATCATACAGACTCCAATGAGGGAGATGTAGGGGCTGATTCTGGGTTTGGCGGATGGAAACATTGGCCGGCCAAACTCCCAATGGGGAGGTGGACGCAATGCTGACAACCTCCCCGTAAGTCCCATTTCCCACTAGGCTGATCGTTAGAAACCAAGGTTTCTCCTGTCAGCCCAGTGGAAAAGGTGAGGCAGCATTGTAGCTGGCTCATAATAGAGCCGGGGACAATGCTGCCGCACACAGGGGGCACCAGCATCCTTCAAATGCACCAGTATTGCACAGCAGACTGTGCACATTTTGAGGGTGTTCTGCAAGGGGGCCTGCACTGCCCATGCCATAGGCATGGGCAGTGCAGGGCCCCCCTCTTGCCCCCTGCACCTGTTCTCAGCCAGCCATTTCATGGCAGCAAGATCACCATGAAAAGGCTGGAGGAGAACTAGATTGTAATCAGCAGGGTGGTGCTGAGTTCAGTGCTGCCCCGGTTGGTTACAACTTGGACTGCCATCAGCCCATCAGGATCACTGATCCTGGCGGAGACGGCAGTATGTTGGCGGGTCTGCCTGCCAACCCGATAATGTGGTGGTCTGTCCACCACAGTTGCCAATTAAACCATGTTAAAAGGGGGAGCAAAGGTACTTTACTAGCGGCTAGGAGGGGTAAAGAGCCAAGAGTTCCACAGCCATAGAAAATAGAGAGGGTAAACCCTGGAGGCACATCAGACAAAATGTGGTCATTTCCTACAGTGCTTTTGTTAGACTTTTCATCCTTGGCGTGGCCTCCTTTAACTTTTTGCCTCTGTTTCCCAGGTTGTTGATGTGTGCTGGACTCTGATTGTGCTGTTTTTGCTACTCTGGGCACTTTACCACTGCTAACCAGTGCTAAGGTACATGTGCTCCTTAACAAAATGTGTATGTAATTGGCTTCTCCATGATTGGCATATTTGATTTACTGATAAGTACATAGTAAAGTGCACTAGAGGTGCCAGGGTCTGTAAATCAAATGCCACAAGTGGGCCTGCAGCACTGGTTGTGCCACCCACAGAAGTAGCTCTGTAATCATGTCTCAGACCTGCCACTGCAATGTCTGTGTGTACAGTTTTAGCTGTAAATTCGACTTGGCAAGAGTACCAGGCCTAAACCTTCCCTTTTCTTACATGTAAGACACCCCTAAGTTAGGCCCTAGGTAGCCCCAAGGGCAGGGTGCAGTGTATGGTTAAGGTACAACATATAGTAATGTGTTTTATATGTCCTGACAGTGAAATATTGCTAAATTCGGTTTTCACTGTTGCAAGGCCTGTCCCTCTTATAGATTAACATGGGGGCTACCTTTAAATCTGGTTAAAGTGTAGATTCCCTTTTGGGAGTGGATGGACATATGGAGTCTGCGGTCTCTGAGCCCACAATTTTAAAATACATCTTTTAGTAAAGTTGATTTTAAGATTGTGTGTTTGAAAATGCCACTTTTAGAAAGTGAGCATTTTCTTACTTATACCATTTCTGTGACTCTGACTGTTTGTGGATACCCAGTCTGGGTCAGTTTGACAGTTGGGCTGGTTGCACCTCACACTAGACAGTGACACAAAGGGAGCTGGGGTGTAGTCTGCATTTCCTGATGAGCCATCTGTGCTAGGAGGTACAGGAGGAGTAGTCACTCACAGCTGAAAGGGTTGTGCCTGCCCTCACACAATTCAGTCTCCAACCCCCTGGTGAGTGTCTGGGACCTGGCCTGGTCAAGGCAGGATTTCACATTCAAAAGAGACTTTAATTTGAAGTAGGCATACTTCAAGGGAGAAAATGGGTATAAGAAGGGCACCCAAAACCACAGACTTTAGAACACTTCTGGAAACCAAGAGGAACCTCTGCCTGGAGAAGAGCTGAAGAGCTGAGGAAGAAGAGCTGCCCTGCCTGTGACTGTGCTTTGTGGAGCTATCCTGCAGTTGCTGCTTCTGCCAGAGTAAGAGGACAAAGACTGGACTTTGTGCTGCCTTCCTTTTTGTGAAGATCTACTACCTGGATGACAAGGGCATGATTTAGAGCTTGCCTCCGGTTGTTTGAAGTCTAAGGGACAGCAAAGACTTCTCTCTGGCAGCACCTGGAGCCTCCGGAGAGAATCCTATTCTTCCCAGTGTTGCCCATCCAGATCCTGGGACCCTGAAAGGAGAAGCTGGCAGCCTAAGAGGAAGAAATCCACACACAGAACTCCGTGTGGGTAAAGGATCGATGCATCACCACCTGCAACGTGACCGAAGAATCGAAGCATGGCGCTGGAGAAATGACATGCAGCATCACATGGTTTTTGGATCATCGTGCTGCTAGATTTCTGACGCAAACACCGCTGGGTGTGTAAAAACAATGCAAGGCCTGCCTGGACCCGAGAGTGCTGACCGGATTGATGCATCGCTCTCCTGCGGAGAGAAGAAACGACATGCCCGACCCGATGAAAGGAAAAACGATGCAACCATTCCCAGGATCACAGGGATGGTTTCCTTTTTGAGGGGGCTCACCCCTCTTTAGATTAACTACTTTCTGCTTCCATGGCAAGCTTACTTCCCCAGTATACTCTACCTTTTTTATTCCTCTGCTCCTCACTCCTACTCTCCCTCAACCTGTCTCCCTATCTCCCTGACCCATTTTTAGGTTGAGTGGTCAAGCGCTTTGGCCTGTTGTTAGTATTGTGGGCTTTTAACCATGCCCACCTCACGCCCATCAGTTTCAGTCGTTTGTGGGCATGCCTTTCAGAATTCACTTGATGTCATTGCTAAATGTTTTCCGCCTTGAGGCTGTTTTGTCACGCCTTGCAGACCACCCCTGTTGCATGGATAATTGCACAATTGCCAATATACTTAAGCATGGGCAAACAATTTATTTTCTTTTGTCATGCTGCTTCTCGCTGCAAGGTGGTTATGGCACTCACAGTGCGAACAGGCACAACAGCTTGAACTTGTATAAATCCTATCTGTTTATTCAGAATATTTTGTACAGATACAATGCACTTTTAACTTTCCTTTCACCCTCATGAAAATACCATATGCCTCTTTATTTGGTATATTTTTTATGATGTCGCGCCCCGTGTATATTGCACTTGCGGGGTCTCAAACACATTATAGAGGTTAAAAAAATAAACAAAAAATAAAGTGACTGCAGACTGGCTGCCTGGTGTTTATTTGGTTCTAGCTTGGCAGATTGAGTTTCCTGTCCCTTCAGCTGACACAAAGCATAGCATAACATAACACAATATAATGCAACATTGCATAGCATAGCATAACACAACATACTATAGCATAACAACACAACATAGCATAACAAAACACAACATAACAGCATAACAACACAACATAACATAAAACAACATAGCATAACATGACACAACATAACACAACATAGCATAACGTAACATGACACAACATAACATAGCATAATATAATGCAACATAGCATAGCATAACACAACATAGCTTAGTAGAATACAACATAGCAGAGCACAATATAACACAACATAGCATAACATAACACAATATAACACAACATAGCATAACACAGCACAGCATAGCACAACACAACAAAGCATAACACACCATGACACAACATAGCATAGCATAACTTTGACACAACATAGCATAACATAACACAAAATATCACAGCATAACAACAATATGACACAACATAGCATAACATAACACTACATAGCGTAACATAACATTATATGGCATAACACAACATAACACAACACAGCATAGCATAACAGAACACAACATAGCATAACATAGCATAACATAGTATACAACAGCATAACATAAGAAAACACAGGATAACATTGCACAGCATACCATAACATAACATGACATAGCATAACATCACACAACACAGCATAATGTAACAAAACGTAGCATAACATAACACAACATAGCATAGAATAACGTAACACAACGTAGCATAGCATAACATAACACAACATAGCATAGCATAACACAACATAGCATAGCATAACATAACACAACATAGCATAGCATAACATAACACAACATAACACAACACAGCATAGCATAACGTAATATATAAAATATAGCATATCATGACAAAACATAGCAAAGCATAGCATAACATAACACAACATAGCATAGCATAACATAACATAAACCAATATCGCATAGTATAACATAACACAAAATACCTTAGCATAACATAATACAACACAACATAACATAGCATAACACAACATAGAATAGCATAACATAACACAATATAACACAGCAAAGCATAACATGACACAATATAACATAGCCTAGCATAATATAACACAACATAACATAGCATAACATAACTCAACATAACACAACATATCATAGCATAACATAACACAACATAGCATAGCATAACATAACACAGCATAGCATAGAATAACATTACATACCATAAAACAATATAGTATACCACAACACACCACAGCATAACATAACACAATATGACATAACACAACATAGCAGAGCACAATATAACATAGCATAACATAACATAATACAACATAGCATAACACAATACAACATTGCATAGCATAACATAACACAACATAGCATAACAGATCGTAAGACAACATAGCCTATCAAAGCATAACACAACATAAGACAACATAACACAGCATAACATAACACAGCATACAACATAGCATAGCATAACATAACATAACACAACATAGCATAGCATAACATAACACAACATAACCCACATCATTCAGCACCACACCACATATATCCATTTCATTCCAAACCAAAACACAGGGGTAAAAAACATTGGGGGTCACTACAACATTGGCGGTATAAGGCGCTTACCGCCGTGCAGAAGACCGCCAATACACCGCCGCCGCGGCGGTAGACCGCCCCAGATATTATGACACACATCACGGAATCTGCCGAAATTCAGACACCCACACAACTCCGCCAGACCAAAGGTCAGCGATAAACATGCGGAAACAAATCCTCCACCTCCACGCCAACAGAAACATGCCCCTGCTATTACGACCCACGAATCCACCCGGTGGTCTTTCAACCGCGGTATTCCATTGGCGGTACACACCGCCGCGCTCAAAATACACACACATCTCCAAAACACCACCACATTTGACAATTCCAAATACACACACCTGATACACATACAAACAACACTCCCACACACCCAACACAATATAAAACACACACCTACATCACCCACAAACCCCTACAACCAGAAATTCTGAGAGAAGGCCAGAGAGAGAGCACAGCTATTGACAACCCCATCACACAGAGGCACACAACACCATCACCCACGCAACATCCATGCACAAAACACCACATACCACTACACTCACCACACTCATCACCACATACACCACCCCACACCTCACACACACCACCCCATGTCATGCCAAAGACACCCCCGCTTCTCCGAGGAGGAGCTCAGGGTCATGGTGGAGGAAATCATACGGGTAGAGCCACAGCTATTTGGCTCACAGGTACAGCACACCTCAATAGCCAGGAAGATGGAGTTATGGCGCAGAATAGTGGACAGGGTGAACGCCGTGGGCCAGCACCCAAGAAATAGGGAGGATATCAGGAAGAGGTGGAACGACCTACGGGGGAAGGTGCGTTCCACGGTATCCAGGCACAACATCGCGGTGCAGCAGACTGGCGGCGGACCCCCACCTCCTCCCCCACAACTAACAACATGGGAGGAGCAAGTCTTGACCATCTTGCATCCTGAGGGCCTCGGAGGAGTCGGTGGAGGATGGGACACTGGTAAGTCAAATCTTAACTATCACATCCCCCACCCTACCTGCATGCTATCACACACCCCCACCCTCACACCCTCCCCTATCACCCCAAATCCTCACTAATGTACCCATAGCACAAACCACCCATCCCAACACCAAGCCCTGCATGACACAACTAAGCATGGGCACCCCTCACTAAAGCATGCTCACTGCACATACCCAGAACACCCCCCCAACCATCATCACACAAGCCCCCACACAGGAATGCTTGCACGGTAGTACACAAACACCCACCCATTGCACACCATGAAACACACACATGCAATAATCATGTTCTCATACGCCTGCAGGAACCCGAAGGACCGTCACCACACCAGAGGGTCCAGACAACACCACCCCACCCCCAGAAGAGGCCCACAGTGACGACAGCAGCTCTGCCCCACTGGATCTTGATGACCAGCCCGGACCATCGTGGGCCTCCGGACAGTCGGTTCCCCTTGCCCAGCCACAGTCCAACACCGAGCTGCCACCCTCTGGTAACACCAGCACAGCACCCACCCAGTGGGCCCAAACCTCCCTACCCAGGACAGGTCAATCAGCGGTGTGTCCACCACTACAGGGCACCCAGGCTAACCCACCACCCCAACAACAACAGGGACCTGGGGGCAGTGGTAGTGGGCACACGGTCCAGGGGACGGAGGCACAGGAACACCGGGGAACTGGGAGGGCTGCTGTGCAACAGAGGGAGGACAGGCCAAGGGAACTAACTCTCCACGAGGCCCTCTCCTCCATCATGGGAGCATACCACCACTCCCAGGAGACGATGGCGACGGTCCTGGACAAGTTGCAGGAGACCCTGCAGGAGGAGCAGTATTTGGGGTTCAGGGAGGAGCTCAGGACCATCGGCTCCGTCCTGGGCACCATTGTAAGGGTGCTGACGGACATTCAAAAGACCTTGAGGGATACCGCAGCACTCCAAGGGGCCCCTGACACTAGCATGGACGATGAACTGCCCACCACCTCTGCCGGCGCTAGTGGACAGGACGCCCTGCCACAGGACCACCACACCAGCACCCCACCCCCTGCAGACGGACAACCACCATGCAAGCGGTCCCTGAGATCCAGGAACAGGACAGAGCAAGATGGCAAGACCCCCGCCAGGAAATAAGACCACCCTGATTGTTGTCCCACTTTGTTACCCTGTCCATATTCGAACTGCCCCAGCTCCACTTTCTATGCCAAGATGGGCAGTGCACCTGTGAGACTAATAGACTGGACTCTGCCATGGACATTCCTCCACCATCACCCATCACCATTTTACAACCCCCCTTCATTTTTTGAGCACTTAAATAAACACCCTTGAAACACCAAAAAATCTGGAGTCAGTCTATGATTTGGTACTTTGTATTATCAATCACAGTGGCTAACATACCTATGTCACACATCACAAGCCCTTGAAGGATGCAAGCAGTTGACACATAGGTTACCACACTTGTGAAAATGAAATGGAAGGGTACAACTCAATTAACAAATAGTGAGTGAAATGTAGGTACAGGATAGAGGTAGACGTGTGAAAGTTAATGTAATGTTAAACCAGAAAATGTTCTCACCTGTGTGTCACTGGAAATATTGCTGTATGACTGAATCCCTGTTGTAGTTTTCTTCTTCCTCAGCTTCATCCTCATCACTGTCCACAGGCTCCACAGCTGCTGCAACACCGTCAACTGGATCATCCTCCTGCAGAAAAGGCACCTGGCGTCGCAATGCCAAATTATGGAGCATGGAGCAGGCGACGATGATGTCGCACACCTTCTTCGGTGAGTAGAATAGGGATCCACCTGTCATATGGAGGCACCTGAACCTGGCCTTAGGGAGGCCGAAGGTGCGTTCGATAACCCTCCTAGTCCGCCCATGGCCATCACTGTACCGTTCCTCTGCCCTGGTCCTGGGATTCCTCACTGGGGTCAATAGCCAGGAAAGGTTGGGGTAACGAGAGTCCCCCAATAGCCATACACGGTGCCTCTGGAGTTGACACATCATATCAGGGATGCTGCTATTGAGCAGGATGTAGGCGTCATGCACTGAGCCAGGGAACATAGCATTTACCTGCAAGATGTACTGGTCTGCCAAACAGACCATCTGGACATTCATCGAATGATAACTCTTCCTGTTCCTGTACACCTGTTCACTCCTACGGGGGGACCAGAGCTACATGGGTCCCATCAATGGCACCTATGACGTTGGGAATATGTCCAAGGGCATAGAAGTCACCTTTCACTGTAGGTAAATCCTCCACCTGAGGGAATATGATGTATCTCCTTACGTGTTTCAGTAGGGCAGACAACACTCTGGGCAAGACGTTGGAAAACATAGGCTGGGACATCCCTGATGCCATGGCCACTGTTGTCTGAGATTACCCACTTGCAAGGAAATGGAGCACTGACAGCACCTGCACGTCAGGGGGGATTCCAGTCGCATGGCGGATCGGTGACATCAGGTCTGGCTCCAACTGGGTACATAGTTCCTGGATAGTGGCACGGTCAAACCTGTAGGTGACGATGACATGTCTTTCTTCCATTGTTAACAGGTCCACCAGCGGTCGGTACACCGGAGGATTCCGCCATCTTCTCATATGTCCCAGCTGACGGTGCCTACGAAGGACAACAGCGAAGAACCAGTCATTAATCCTCCAGGTATGTACCCACTGTTACACTCAAGACTACACCAGACACAAAACCCTTCCTGTATGTGTGTTGAGTGTAGGCCTAGCTATGTGTGACGCAATAGTAAATGAAGCCATGTGGGCCCCTGAAATGGCGGCTGCCTGACCTCTCAACTGGGACAATGAGATTGTGGGGTAACTGCGCTGGCATTGCACACTGTCGCGGTAGGCGGTCGTAGACCGCGGCGCAATGCTGCATTGGTTAACATTGGACCCTATGGGTCCCAGGAGCCAATGAACAGGTGCGCTGGCGGTGATGATGCGCACCGCCGCGGACGTCACCGCCGCGGACATCACCGCCATTTTCTATCTGTTCACTCACTAGATACCTGACCTTCGTCAGGAGAGGACCTACACTGCTAGTGCTGCTGTGACCTCGGTCTGGAAGCGACGATGGCTGCTGCGTCTGGGGAAAGGGCCCCTGCCTTCACTGCACAGGAGTTGGAGAAACTTGTGGATGGGGTCCTCCCCCAGTACACGCTACTCTACGGTCCTCCAGACCAACCGGTTAGTACACAGGGAGCACGTTGTATGGGCTAGGCCTGGGTGGAGAGGGCTGGGTGGAAGAGGGAAGGGGGCAGAGTACATAGAACAGTAATGCATGAGAATGAATGGGCCACATGGCCAGAGTAGGGAGGGGGCCACTCACATTGACGGTGCAGTTGGTAATGACTGTACCTGTTCCCTTGTGCATGTCATGTAGGTCATCGCCCACGAGAAGAGGGACATCTGGCGTGCCATCGCCAGGAGGTCCGGACCCTGGGGGCCCACCAGAGACAGGGCACCCACTGCCGTAAGAGATGGGAGGACATTCGCCGCTGCAGCAAGAAGACGGCGGAGGCTCAGCTGGGGATGGCCTCCCAACGTGGGGGGGTGGCCCTCGCACCATGACCCCCCTGATGTTCCGGATCCTGGCGGTGGCCTACCCGGAGTTGGATGGGCCCTTGAGGACATCACAGCAGACACAAGGGGTGAGTACAACCTCATTCTGCGGACATTGCGTGCAGTGGAGGGGTCTGGGTGGGGGTGGTGGGCTGTGGATGTCCCTAGGCCAGGGCGATTTCGGTAGGCAAGGCCCCTCTGTAATGTAGGCCATGTGGCACTCTACGCCACCTCACCAGAGTGCCAAGTTGAGGTATAGTTGCCCCTGTGGCATCCATGTGCGCAGATGTCCACCATTGCCATGTAGGCCATATCCCAGAAATTGCATGTGAAGAGGGCAGGAGCACGGCGTAATGCATGGGGCTGCTGCGTCTGTCTTGTCCGCCAACGGTAGCAGAATGCCATGCACTAAAACTCTCTTTCTTCTGTCTCCCCCCCTTTTCCTGCTCTCCCTGTCCTTTTGTACATCAGCATCAACATGCGGAGATACAGTGGCACCGGAGCACGAGGGAGCTGCATCCCACATGGCCACGGAGGGCCACACCACAGACTCTGAATGCACCAGTGGGACGGAGGGCGAGGGGAGCTTCACGTCGGCCACCGGATCACCAACCAGCGACACAGACTCGTTCGCCGACAGGAGCTCCCCTGTGGTGGCGGCACCATCTGTGCGCCCCACTTCGACAGGTACAGCCGCCACCTCCCCTACCAGCACCGCCCTCCCAGCAGCCCCTCAGCGTTCGCCCGTGCCCGCTCACCCAGGAGGGTGGGCATCACCTTCGCCCCAGGCACCTCAGGCCCTGCCCCAGTCACCTCTGCTGCCCTCAGTGAGGAGGCCATTGACCTCTTCAGGTCACTCGCTGTTGGGCAGTCTACCATTGTGAATGCCATCCAGGGTGTAGAACGAGAATTGCAACACGGTAATGCATTCCTGGAGGGCATTCATTCTGGTCAGGCTGTCCTTCAGCGAACCCTGCAATCTCTGGCCTCAGCACTTATGGCAGCCATTGTCCCTGTGTCCAGCCTCCCCCCTCCAACTTCCTCCACCCAGACCCAATCTCCTGTACCCCAGCCCATCCCAAGCACACTTACAGACCAGCATGCACACATGTCAACACACACAAGTAGCTCAAGCAAACATAGGTACCACACACTCCACAGGCACTCACGCAAGCCTCACCCACATACAGACACAGCAACATCCACTGTCTCCACTGTGTCCCCCTCCTCCTCTTCTCCCTCCTCCCTCCCAGTCTAGTCTACACACACACCTGCATGCACCACATCCACAGGCACTAGGACTCGCACCAGTACACCCAGCACCACAAGCCGCTCACCTGCACCCACCACCTCCACTGCCATTTACACGTCCCCTGTGTCCTCTCCCAGTGTGTCTGTGACGCCCCCTCCCAAAGTACACAAACACCGGCAATCACTCACCCAACATCCATCCACCTCACGACAGCCTCCAGTACCTGCACCTGCACCCAAAACACCTAAAGTGACACCTCCTACAACCACCTCCTCTTCCTCCACTCCCAGACCCCCTCCAGCTACCCATCCCAGTGTTCGTCAGAAACTGTCCCTATGTCAAATTGACCTTTTTGACCCCACCCCCCCTCCAATTCATCAGTCCCGTTGTAGCGCCACAGCCAAAAAGCCTTCAATACCAGTGGTGTCTGTTCAAGGTTTGTGGAGTGCACCGGCTACCAGGGCAGGCAGTAGGATCCAGAGCCAAGGCACTGGCAGCCCACCCCCTGTAAAGGCTCTAAAATTGGATAGTGGACGACGGGACCGTGTTAAGACTCCTGGTGGGACAACAAGTGACATGGGTTCGAAGGGGATTGGTGAGTCAGCTGTAACTCCAACAAAGGTGGGGAAGGTCCAGAGGAAGTCTGCCCAGCCTGTTGTGAGTGTCACGGCGGAGAAGTGAGCCATCGTTTCCGTCAGTCCAGACACAACTGCCAGCACCGTCGTCACTGGTCCAGAGACCACCGCCAGAGTCACAGCCCAGGAGGGCCCAAGTATCATCACTGGTCCAGAGACCACCGCCAGAGTCACAGCCCAGGAGGGCCCAAGTATCGTCACTGGTCAGGAGACCACCGCCACCGCCGGAGTCACAGCCCAGGAGGGCCCAAGTATCGTCACTGGTCCAGAGACCACCACCGGAGTCAGAGCCCAGGAGGGCCCAAGTATCGTCACTGGTCCAGAGACCACCGCCAGAGTCACAGCCCAGGAGGGCCCAAGTATCGTCACTGGTCAGGAGACCACCGCCACCGCCGGAGTCACAGCCCAGGAGGGCCCAAGTATCGCCACTGGTCCAGAGACCACTGCCAGAGTCACAACCCAGGAGGGCCCAAGTATCGTCACTGGTCAGGAGACCACCGCCACCGCCGGAGTCACAGCCCAGGAGGGCCCAAGTATCGTCACTGGTCCAGAAACCACCGCCGGAGTCACAGCCCAGGAGGGGCCCGGATGCCACAGCCCCGCTGGGCAATGATGGAACGTCAAGCCACCCACCAATGCTCATTGTAGAGAACATCATGCCATCCACCAATGCTCATTGTAGAGAACATCATGCCACACACCAATGCCCAGTGTAGAGATCGTCATGCCACACACCAATGCCCAGTGTAGAGATCGTCATGCCACACACCAATGTCCGTATCAGAACCGCCATGGCAAAGCACCGCTGAACAGTCCATAGACCACCATGGCAAAGCACCGCTGAACAGGGCAAAGACCGCCATGGCAAAGCACCGCTGAACAGTCCATAGACCGCCATGGCAAAGCACCGCTGAACAGGGCAAAGACCGCCATGGCAAAGCACTGCTGAACAGTCCAGAACCGCCATGGCAAAGCACCGCTGAACAGGGCAAAGACTGCCATGGCAAAGCAACGATGAACAGTCCATAGACCGCCATAGCAAAGCACCGCTGAACAGGGCAAAGACCGCCATGGCAAAGCACCGCTGAACAGTCCATAAACCGCCATGGCAAAGCACCGCTGAACAGTCCATAGACCGCCATGGCAAAAAACCGCTGAACAGTCCATAGACCGCCATGGCAAAGCACCGCTGAACAGGTTAAAGACCGCCATGGCAAAGAACCGCTGAACAGGGCATAGACCACCATGGCAAAGCACTGCTGAGCAGTCCAGAACCGCCATGGCATAGTTCTTCTGAACAGGTCAAAGACCGCCATGGCAAAGCACCGCTGAACAGGGCATGCACCGTGTAGGAATGAAAAGGCCGCCACATCGGGCATCCTTCTCCCATGTGCAGCTGGGACAGTGACCGGACATGAACTTTCACAGGGAGACTCATCCAGTCTGGGCACCAGTCCCCCCCAGTACCAGTAGAGAACTGCATCTTCTTGAGAGACTGTGGCTTTGCACTCCCCAGGATGGCACAGTGGGCAAGCCACCCACTGTAGAGACTTGAGAGACTGTGGCCTTGCACTCCCCAGGATGGCACAGTGGGCAAACCACCCACTGTAGAGACTTGAGAGACTGTGGCTTTGCACTCCCCAGGATGGCACAGTGGGCAAGCCACCCACTGTAGAGACTTGAGAGACTGTGGCTTTGCACTCCCCAGGATGGCACAGTGGGCAAGCCACCCACTGTAGAGACTTGAGAGACTGTGGCTTTGCACTCCCCAGGATGGCACAGTGGGCAACCCGCCCACTGTATAGACTTAAGAGACTGTGGCTTCGCACTCCCCAGGATACATCAATGGGCATGGAGCCCCGTCGTGGATCTGGCTTCGCATTCATCTGGCTGAGGTGCCCCCCTTCCCTTACCCCTGAGATGCCTGTAGTGTTTCTATCTGATGCCCCGGCAGTGTTCTCTCCGATTTTGGTCAGGTATAGTTTGTGGGCCTCGCCCATGCATTTTTGGACTGTTGGTGCACAGACATTTTTATGTACATATCTGCACTACTTCTCGGATTGTATGTGTAAATAAGAGTGATTTTGAGACATATATATCTGTATATTTTTGTATAACATGTATATTGGCACATTACAATGTTTGACCGAATTTCGCATTGTCTTTTCATTCTTCCGGGGGAATTGTGGGTTGTTACTGTGATTTTTGTGAATGCATTGGTGTGTATGTTGTAATATGCGAGGGTGGGGGTGGGGGTGTTTGGTGGGTGTCCCCCTAACTTTTGCCTCCCCCCTCCCCCGTGTCGTAGATGCAGTACTCACCGGTGTCTTCGGCGCCTACGTAGCTGTTGGTCGTAGACAAGGGCTTGTAGGATTTGTAATTCGGCCTCCATGGTGTCCTCCTTCCTCGTGGAGTATGTTGAGGTGAGCGTTTTCCCATAGCAAAAGCTGTTTCCACTGTGTTTTTATCCACGGTGAATCCGCCCTGGAAAAGGTGGCGGATTGGTGCGTTGTGATAGTGTGGGCGGTACATTGTCTCCCGCCTGTCTGTTGGCGGTGACCGCCGCGCTGCTTGTCTGTACCGCCGTGGCGGGCGGTGTGTTAAAGTGGCTGTCTTTGTTGGCGGTTACCGCCAGGGTCATAATTCCCTTTTTTTGTCTGCCGCCCTGTTTGCGGTATTTTCGCAGCTTTAACACCGTCTGCCAGGGTTGTAATGACCACCATTGTCATTTACAATGCCAATATCTCTAACTCTAACAAATGTGAGACAGATTTTATTGCGAATGCTTGTTTCCTTACTCCTTTTCTCGAATCATGCCTACCCTCTAATACCTCCTCTAGCTCTTTCTAAGCCCAAGTACATCTACTTATACCCCAGTAACTAAAAGGTTTTCAACTACAGAGCTAACAAGTTAAGGCTTGTTATTTGATCAATTCTAAATGGGAGACGTCAAACGTGAGATAGCGGAAGGGGTACCCACCACTTTTTGGTGAACGTGTCTCATCAGTCAAATTGTAAATAAACCTTTTAACGTCTATGAATTCATCTAGTGCTGCAGAGATGAATTTGCATGGAAGAAGGAGCTTCCCAAGCCAGATAGAAGTTGCCTGCCCATCTTTCAGCTCTTAAGCGATGTATTCTGGCTTTGAGGAGGCAACACATTTTTTCTTTTTTTTTATATTCCTCTTCTTGTAGTATAGGCAAGGTCTTTAGTGGAATGTCTTCAACAGCATAGAAAAACTGTGGGCCCGAATCACAAAAAGAAAACATAGGTGCGAAATTTAGACACCCACAAGTTATAGGGATTTTTTTCTGACCTGGAGGTGCACAATTGAACAAACTGTTGACAGTTAGAAAGGGAGAGGTCCCATTGAAGGACACTGCTGATGAATTCCATTCGAGACTCAAATGTCCATATGAGGGTGGGTGGCCAATTGTGTCGAAGACGGATGAAAAATCCAACCATATGAAGCAGTAGGGGTCATCTTTATTTGAGTTCAGGGGGGCATTGTCTACAAAGGGTAAGGTAGTGGTTTCTGAGTTGTAGCATGAATTGAAGCCAGACTGTTGGTCATTCAGGACATGAGTTCTAATAAATTATATTGGAGTGGAACATATACTGCTTTTTTCACTGATCTTGCCAATGAAAGATTGGAGAGTGATGGGCCTAGGGTTGGTGAGATTAGCCGGGAATAGTCTATATTTTTTAGAAGTGTGGGGATCTAGCCTGTCTTGAAAGCTACTGAGAAGATACATTAACTGAGTGAGGCATTGACAAGGTAAGAATGAGAGAGTGTGTCAAGGGAGAGTTTTGGTGAAGGTCAAGCATAAGATACCATCTTTATAAGAAGTGGTTTTGTGGGAGCTGCGATTGTTGCAAGCTCCGTAGGAGGTTGATTCATTGCTTCATTGTGTTTGAAAAGTGTTTTGCTTACATTTGTAGTTTCAATTATGGCACTGGTATAAAACTGTAATTTTGCTGATGTGATGAACTGTCTGTGTGTTGCTCAAAGGAAGTTCAGAATCATGAGGTCATCAGGGGTTATGTTTTTTTTTTTTTTTTTCCTGACTGCAGATTGTTTATTTTCAGCACGGTATTGAGAGAACCAGGGTGCTGAAAGTTTTGGCTTGTACTTGCGTGCTGTGAAATTAATTTTTCCAAGAAAGTGTGAGAGATGAGTTCAATCATTAGGTTGTCTATGGAAAAGTCTTGAAAGGATTTGAAGGTTTGATCTTCTCTTGGGATGGCCTTGATTTGCTACGAAGACACTGATCAGGGATATTGGGATGGTCAAGTGATCAGTCCAGATGTGTGTGCATTTGAATTGGATTGCTGGTGATGTTGAGAAGACAAGGTCAATGATGTGAGATATGGACTGTATTGATTGTTTGAGATGTTGTACCATGGTGACTTTGTTGATGACATTGAGGAGGGTGTATCTTTCTTTTTTGAGCTTGTGTTGTCTGAAATGTTGAAGTCACTCTAGAAGGTTGTGTGGGCATCTTGGATAGATGAGGCGGTGAGGAGATTGGCAGGGTGTTAGACCTGGCATCCTTGGCGTGGCCTTCTCAAACCTTTTGCCTCTGTTTCCCAGGTTGTTGGACTCTGTTCTTGCTGTTTTTGTTACTCTGGACACTTCCACTTTTATCCAGTGCTAAAGTGCAAGTGCTCCTATGTAAAATAAATAAGCAATTGGCTTCCCATAATTGGCATTTTTGATTTACTAGTAAGTCCCTAGTACAGTGCACTAGAGGTGCCCAGGGCCTGTAAACCAGATGCTGCTAGTGGACCTGCAGCACTGATTGTGCCATCCACCTAAGTAGCCCTGTAAACATGTCTCAGACCTTCCACTGCAGTGTCTGTTTGTGCAGTCTTGCACTGCTAATTCGACTTGGGAAGTGTACCAACTTGCGAGGCCTAAACCTCCTCTTTTTATACATGTAAGGCACCCCTAAAGTAGGCCCTAGGTAGCCCCATGGGCAGGGTGCAGTGTATGTTAAAGGTGGACATTTACTTAAATGTTTTACATGTCCTGACAGTGTAATACTGCCAAATTCATTTTTCACTGTCGCAAGGCCTATCCCTCTCATAGGTTAACATGGGGGCTGCCTTTAAATGTTATTGATGCACCGATTCCCTTTGGGAGCAGATCAAAATATGGAGTTTAGGGTCGCTGAGCTCACAATTTGAAAACACATCTTTTAGTAAAGGCGGTTTTAAGATTGTGTGTTTATAAATGCCAATTTTAGAAAGTAGGCATTTTCTTGCTTGAACCATTCTGTGACCCTGTTTGTTTGTGGACTCCCTGTCTGGGTCAGTTTGACAGTTGGGCTGTTTGCACCTCTCTCTAGACAGTGACACAAAGGGGCCTGGGGTGTAGCCCGCATATCCTCAGGAGCCATCAGAGCTGGAGAGGAGGGGAGGTGTGGTCACTCACACCTGAATGGGCTGTGCCTGCCCTCACACAGTGCAGGGTCCAACCTCCTGGTGTGTGGCTGGTGCCTGGCTTGGACAATAAAGAGTCTTACAAACAATTGAGACTTTTACTTTGAAGTTTGCCAACTTCAAAGGCAGAAAAGGGTATAAGAAGAGGATCCAAAACCCTAGACTTGAGATTACTTCAAGGATTCAAGAGGAAACTGTGCCTGGAGAAGAGCTGTGAGCTGAGGAGAAGTGCTGCTCTGGCCTGTGACTGTGCAACTGTTGGGCTATCCTGCAGTTGCTGCTTCTGCCTGTGCAAGGGGGGCAAAGGCTGGACTTTGTGCATTTGCTTGAGAAGTGACTCCAAGGGCTTGGAGTAGAGGTTGCCTCCTGTTTTAAAGCCCCCGGGATAGCAAAGGCTTCACCAACCAGACCTGAGTCTACTTGCTGTGGACTCTAGCTTGCCAGAGGGTGCCATTCCAGGTCCTGTGCCCCTGGAAGTGAATTCCTGCAGAAAAAACAGTCTAATGCACTGGACGCCACTGTGCGACTTCGCAAAGGACGCGGCTGCCCAGAACTGCGACGCTGCTTGCTCTGAAGCCGTGGACCTCACAGAGTGCAACGAATCTCACGACCCTCTGAGCTGACGCCTCTACCCAGGAACCAATATGCTGCCTGCCCCGATTCCATGGACCTTATAGAAGTCGACAACCCTGTTGGCCTTGCGTCGCTGCCGCTGATCCTGCCCAACTTTGCTGACACCAGAGTGTTGTAAGTTCAACGTCCGTGACCATCCAACGCCATCACAGCGCCATCAGAGTGCCTGCAGCCCGGTGATGTAATTGTGACCCTGAGGCTTCCCCGCAGCACCGTGACTCCCCCGGACTTCGCATCTACTTGAACCAAGGGACCAACTTTGCATCTGATACACCTGACGCCGCTTCACCTCCACCGCCCTGTAGTGAGGACTTCTGCCCCATGGCTCCGGAATCAACGCCGCATCGGACCCAGCGAAGTCTCCCTGACTCTGTGGACCGACCTGTTTTCTACTTGTTTATTAAGGTAATGTGCCTAGGGGTCGAACGACTCTGTAAACGGCACCATTGGCATCACATTGTAGGAAACAACTCTATCACAACACCGCATAAAACCAACTTGCAGTGTTTGTGCATCAAGGCACTGTTTTTTTGCTTTTAATTGCTAAATTCATACTTTGAGATATATATTGTGGATTTTTATCATATTTGGTCGTGTTTATTTAGATAAAATATTTACTATTTTTCTAAGCTTGTGTTGTGTCGGTTTGTAGAGGTTCACTGTAATTCTGTGTGTGTTTGTACAAATACTTAAAACATTGTCTCTGAGTTAAGCCTACCTGCTTGTGCCAACCTACCAAGTGGGTGAGCGGGAGTTACCTGAGTGTGATTCTCCTTTACCCTGACTAGAGTGAGGGTCCTTACTTGGACAGGGGTTAACCTGACTGCCATCCAAAGACCCCATTTCTGACATAGTGATTGATATTTTCCCAAAATTAGGCTGGCATATAATGTTAAAATGCATTAAATGACAAGCAGGATACTTGAGAATGGCCTAGGGGACAGTGAAAAGGAAGAGGATTGCAGATTGGTAGGTGTACTAAGAGAGAAAGAATTTTTTTTTGTAAAGCAGGCAACATTTTTGAGGACTTTGAAAACAGAGGAAGAGAAAATGTGTTTGTGTTTCTGTATGTGTGCATATAGAAATTCCTGATGAAAACAGACAAATATCTCTCCTTTCCCAACTGAAACCACCTGTACCAACCATTTATCGGAAAATTAATTTATTAGAGGGCTTAACACCCCAAACACACCCCCCCCAACACACACAACTACGCTGCTGGGATATGAGATTTCATCTATGTTCTAGAATGTATACAAAGTGGGGTCTATGTGTTGTGTGAATGCTGTGTCAGTATTTGGGTCATCTAGGTATGTGTATGATTGTGTGGATTGATAGTATGGGGTGCCAGATGAGGCAGTTAATAATTAGACCTGGGCAGAACTTGCGGAGTTTCACTCCATGGAATTCCGCAGAGCTGCAAAAAACTCTGAGAGATTCAGCGGCATGTGGCACTGCTTGCACTGATTTTTAGCACCAGAAGCTGTTTCTGAGCTGTAAAATTAACATGGAAAGCATCATGTTGTGCGCCAGAGGGAGCTATATTTTTCTGTTGCTTGAGTGGATTTCTCTACACAAAAGGTAGTAACCTGCAGTGACTGCCCACATTGAGAAATCTTGCCGAAAGGTATTCTAGCACTAGCAAATTACACCAGGGGATGCAAATTCTCCCTTGCACTCATCAACTTAATGATAGTGAGCTGCGCATGAGAAAAAAACTCTGCCACAGGGCGGTTGGTGGTATTTTGCAAGAGGTCAGCACGGAGTGGGCAAAACTCTGCGAATTCCGCAAGTGGAGTGACATTTTTTGCCCACACCTAACAACTAAATTTAGGATGTTTGAATTTTTGTTTGAACCAATAATTGCTCTGTAACCCTCACTTTTTTGGCACCATCCACTAGCAAAGTGGCATAAGTGCAGTGCCTGAAAGAAAAGCACAGTAAAACTGTTTGCTATGCACTTCAGCAAATTGTACCATTTTTAGCTGCCCTTTTCAGGTGACGCTGAGGCAGGTGGTGCTGCTCCCAGCAAAGATGGGCTTGTATGCCTCCAATAAGTAGCTGTATACGTATTTCTGGCCGGTCCCTCGACATCCAAGCACCAAGCAATATGACATCAGTGCTTAAAACGATATGAAAGTACACAAGCATTTAAGCTTTAATAAGGATTAAACATCAAGGTGGAGAGTTCCTCGGTCTTCATATGAGGTGCCTAATTTGTCCTGTTGTTTGATTATTTATGCCCTCCTCTTAAATGGTCAATTTTCATTCCACTTCATTAAAATCTAAGGTGAAAGTGAAGAAAAGTACACATACATTTATTGTGTGAGTTTTTGAGCTGAGAGCTGCCCCTCCATCCCTCAACCTTCATCGAAGGCTGTTCTCGTAATAATGAACGGAGAAAATGCTGCTTGCTTGGGACACAAAATATGCTGTAGCTACCAGTCTTCCAGAAATTGCGGGATAGTGAATATTTGTATTGGGAAATTTTATGGGCCCTGCCTTCTCTGCACGTGTGGCACACAAGTAAGGGAAACTGGAGAATTTCACTTCATTCAAAGAAATAATTACATTTGCTTTTTTAGCAACTTCCGAAACTTTAGAATTAATTCAATCAGCCTTTGGAAGCACAGTTTTCTTTAATTTGTTTCAGTAGGAGATGCAAAGTTGTGAATACAATTTTTTCTCCTTGTTTCCTCTCAGAGAAGCACACAGTTTTCTCCAAGTCTGTTCCATCCACCACTTTTTTTGTATTCTCCAGTGTGCCCTAAGTGGGACAGGTATGTCTAGAGAAGGGCCCCAGGCACACTGTGATTCTGGAAGCTATACCTGTCTAAGGGAAAAAATAATGTTCTGGTGTCCTTATGTTCCAATTCACTGTGTGCGTGGCAGTTCAGGCTGGACTGATCCCATTGGAACAGGATCAAGACCGATGCACGTGGCTGAGTCCAAACTGAGGTGGCATGGTGTGCAAAATAAGGACGTTGAGATTAATTCTAGCTTTCCATCCATCACCTTTTTGCATGTATAATTTAGGCCTGCATTATGACATAAGACCGTATGCAAACTATTTAAGCCACATCGAGTTCCTTATTGCCATGTGTAAAAACTGTGTCTATCCAATAGAAGTAACATCTAAGTAGGTTCCACTGACATGCAATGTTTTATTATGTCACAACACAGGAGAGAAAACAATAATAAACAACAATTCCAAATGTACTCTTTGCTGCTTTATTACAGGGATTCCAATCCATGGCAGCCGCTTGTAGAAAATCTTCTTTTCGAGGAGAGGAATAGTTTGAAGGACCCACATGTAAAACATTGCCCTTTTGTTGTAAATTTACAGGCATGATAGATTGCACTATCAGGATAATTCACAGTGCATAATAAACGATGGAGAACAAAGTTCACGCTTTAATACTGTGTGGGCTACAAGTGACTACCTCCGCTGTAATCAATTATTAGGGTGATTATAATGCGTCTTGAGAATACGCAGCTAATGACGAACTAAATCTTACGGACCCTCTCCTGATTTGCAAACACTATGTCAGAGGACGCCAGCGCTCGTAAAGGCTGCAGGCTAGTGCCAGCCAGTAACCAGCGCGTGTTGATTTCAAGTAACTGAACGCGGCAGTTTTCGTGCATTGTTCAGCAAAATCCATGTAGGCTGATTACATTTACATTACTTTTGTAGATGAAAATGTTTATATGTGGTTCATATGATTCAATGGCCTGGACTTTTTAAAGGGCCTCCAAATATACTACAGCTTAGCATACTTTCTACTCAATTTGTCAACAGATATTTTCGCAGTGTGATGATACGTTGTTTACGCTGTGTTCTTCAAATGACCTACATAGAACAAGAGAATACAGGCCTGTCAACAAGCCATTAGTCATGACTGTAACATTCAGCCAGTGCTGTTTTTTGAGACAGCAGCATTATGCCTTTTGGGACACGTGCACGTTGAGATTCTACTGGACTTCCTAAATTCGGCTACCATCTTCAGTGCCAATGGGTGAGTATTTTTCTGCTTTTCTATTGTATTACATTTTCATGGATCAGGGGTTCATCTACACCAGCACAGAGTACCGACACAAACAGTGGATGGTGTCTTCTACATAGTAACCAATTTATGGGATATTGACTAATAGTGGCAGTGTATTTATAGTTGAAGGTGCAACAGGCATTTTTTTGCACTCTTGAATGAGGTCACTACCTACCTTGGTGGCGCAACCTTGATCAGTCTTGCAGTACTGGGATCCATCACATTCTCCTGAATTCCCAGGTAGTGTGACCCTGGCAGTAGCTGGGCAGCACTATGCATGTGAGCCATGATGGTGGTTATCTAGCTAAGAGTAAAGTCCTTCACAGTTTCCCTATCCTTTGATGCAGATGTCCCCTCTTGAAGCTGCTTGTACTGTCTAGCTTAGATATAGGAGAGCTGGATACAAACTAGATTTCAAGGTATCTCTTTAAGATATAGATAAATAATCTGAGCCGGAGTCACAAAGGTAAACTTACATTTATGTGTAAGTTTAGGATGTTTTGCTATTCACAAAGTCATTTTATGAGTAGTATCTTTATGACTGCAGAGTCTCCGCACTCATGGCGTAAACTTCACATGTAAAAAGATAGTCGTAAAGATACTACTTGTAAAACTGCTTTGTGAATTGCAAAAAATCCTACACTTACACAAAAGTTTAACTTTGTGAATGACTGATTTCAGGAGAGTTGGCCCCGAGAAAACTTGCTGCTAATTAGTGCTGCAGCACTGGAACACTGTTGACTTTAAAAATAAGGTCATAGTAGACTTGAGTCTCAGACTACTAGTGGGGCTTACACTAGATTTTACCTATAGTGAATGGGAAAGACCAACTTCAGCTAGAAGTGAGAAGGGATGGGACCTAGGTGATGGACTAATGAAACACTGGAGCCTTGACTTCAGGGCGACTGTGCAGTAATGTTGTATTTTCCTTTATGTTGGTAGTGGTAGAAATAATATATTTCTCTTTTCCATAAAAGTGTGTATTTGACAGGACAATGGTTTATTGCTGCTGCTGTACAAATTGTGTGTCGTGTGCTTGTGTTCTCTCCCTTGGAAACACATCTCCCTCCCCATGGGAGCCTCGAACTGCTCAGACCTCACTATTTTTGAGAGTCAAGTGCTGAAGGTGTACTTGCCCAGTTGCTCAGAATCCATAGTAGTTTGGGCCTTTGGACATCAGGAGTAAAATACCTCAACCTCACAGTTGGACTCAGTAACCATTGCTTGCTCAATGGCCCTCTAAAAGGGGTCCAACAGTGTGTTTGTAACCCCTTTTCCAGTATGAACCAGCATGGAAAGGGACACTAAAAATACCCAACTTTCATGGGACTGTAGCAGCCAAGATTTATCTGTAGGGAAAAGGGCCTGTGGAGAAAAAAGTACAAAAAAATACTTTACAATTGTGCAAAAGACATTGGCATGTGACAGTACAAAAATGAACCCACTATACAAGTGGACATTGCTCAGCACTAGCACTTATTGGAAAAAAACAGAATTCACAGAACTGCACATTGGGAGCTTGGCACACTGTTCAGGTGTAACCTCTGAGGCTTTTGTGAATTTCTGAAAAGAGTGAAATTGGGACTATACCTGAAAGCAAAAGTCAGCACCTAGAGAGCAACTGCCAAATAAGTAGGAAAAGTACAGGAAGAGATATCTGCCTCCACTTGAGCATACTTTTCCAACTTTTTCTAAATCATCAGAATTCCCATGTGTATGCCTGGATAGCTGCTCTGGGTGGAGGTTTCGAGGTGTCATCCTGGGAATATCCGGTCATTTTCACAGCTGGATCCTATATCTGCTGTATAGAGTTCTCCATAGCAGGTATTAGGATCCCCTATGAAAATGCACACTTTTTTCTAATGTGGACAATTATTCCACTTCCCCTACACACCAGTAAATGTCTGGTAATCTGTTCCCCTTCGCACCCTGGAAGAGGCGTTATGTCAAGCCTTGCGAGGAGTAAAGTTATGATCCTTTCCAGACTCTAAAGTGGAAGGAGAGGAGTGTGGGCATGCTCATAAATAAACAACCTTGTAGGCGGTCCCTAACTTCCAAGGCAAACATTAAAAAAAGGTGAATTCAGTTGTAAATGTTTGTTTACAACAGAAGTTACGCTTGTGAATAATCTGTTTTATTTCACCTTTTTCTTTGTTAATTGTGCAGAATAGGAGCCAGATTTATGGAGCCTGTACGCAGTTCCAACGCCACATTAGCATAATTTTTTTTTCACTAATGTGGTATTGGAAGGGGAAAAATGCTGTGCCATATTTACAAAGTGGCATTATGCTTGCATTGTGCCACTTTGTAATCCCTTGCGCCACATTATGCCTGCTCCAGGCATAATGTATACAAGGGGGACATTCCAGTGGTACGGGGGGGCATAAAAATGATGCAAAGGAATCTACAAGATTCTTTTGCGCCATTTTTATCAGCCTTTTTTAACACCTGCTAAGTGGACGCATTAAAACGAGGCTCCCATTGACTACAATGGGCCTCTGGGTGCTTTGCAGGATTAGCGTCATAATTTTTTATGATAATCCTACAAAGTGCCGGAATAGTGTAAAAAACTATGGCGCTAGTCACCCTAACTACTGACATGGTGCACCATATTTTAAATACGGTGCTACTATGGTGGCGTTAGTGGGGGCATTAAGGGGCACAAGGAAAGTGGCCCTGAAGTGCCGCGCTCTTTTTCATTAAACTGCCCCTAAGTTTCTCCTTTTTCATTTTGAATAGGATACTTTGGTTTTTTTGTATTCCTACTCCAAATAAAATATGATTTACTCAACAGTCAGAAATACATTCATGTGACTTATAAAAGCTTCAAAACAATGACAACCGAAAACTTGTTACTTATGTGAAGAACGTTTCCTTCTTCTTTCGTAGCGATGGGTTTCGAGAATGGAGGACAGACTCCGTGACAAGTAAAGGAACGTCATGGCCTAAGTGCCAGAAGGTACAGTTTAAATTCTGAATATAATTGCTAACAATGCAAACAAGCCTCGTGCTTGCTAGGATCTGTGGCAGAGTGGGGAGGAGGGACTGTCGTAAATGCTTTTTGTCTCCATCCTAAGGTTAAAGACAAAGATACTTTGTTATTTTTGATGGTTTGTTGCTGCCCCTCCTAATCTGAGCGAACATGAAAGACTCGCTTTGGGCTTCAGGGAGGCAGGCTGCACCAGGCGTGAACTGGTCCGACCACCCAGGTTTGCAGGCTCCTTCTCCTCTCCAGTGATAGATGTGTTCTGACAAGTTAGATTAAGTACACAGCCGGCCACCAGGGCAGAGCGTGGAGCTAATGCAGGCGCAAGACCCGCGACTGTCCGAGCTCTTCTAGGCGAGCAGTATTCTGCACACTCTGCATGCAGGGATTTCCAGCAGTATGATGTGGACAGACGTGCATTATTATATGGTTCTCCACCTTCCTGAGCATTTCCTGTGACAACAGGATACGGCTCCGAGGCCGGATTACAAAACACTTTTGTGTGGCGCTATTAAGGTAGTGCTTGATCTAAACACCCTTTACCTTAATATTATGAAAATGGGTTTCTGGAGGTGGTATTGTGTGACAAGAACGTGAGTGCACACTTGATGTGTGGCATTGTTTTATGCTGTTTATATGTTCTTTTGTCTTTTGTGCTGATGTCTTTTGTGTGCTACATTATTGCAATGTGGTTTTCTTTTGTTGCACTGCAGTTTTTATGGTGCGCTCTGTTCTTACTGTTTTTGTGTGATACACCATGTTGGGCCGAATCACATAAAGTGAGCACTGGTGGTAGCAACATTTTTGGGCTGATTGGTGTCTTAAGCGGTTCAAGAGATTGAATAGTGCTATTTTACCACCTTGTAAAGTGGCCAATTTTACTTGACCTTTTCTAGGTATGCACTTTTTGGCTGGAGACATAGCAGCGTATGTCGACATATCTAAAGTAAACAACTAAATATGACACAATACCATATGCAATAATTCATGGCACTACAGCAAAAAGTCCCTTGAGATATTGGCAAGGGGTCTGTTTTGAGGAAAACATTGTCTCCTGCAAGATATTTTGGCCCATATTTATACTTTTTGACGCAAAACTGTGCCGATGCAGTTTTGCGTCAAAAATTTTACTGCCGGCTAATGCCATTTCTTTGCACAGCTCGGGTGTCAAATTTATACTTTGACGCACGGCGGCACAAACCACAGGTGTGAGTAATTTTTTTTTACTCAAACCAAGGCGTCACGTCGTAAAGAAAAAAAAGACGTTAACGCGGCGAAAATGACTGTGAGCCGGTTTACGACGCCGCCAACCGGATACGCAACATTTTTTGACACAATAGCGTCAAAAAGTGGCGCAAACACTGCAAAATGTGCTAAGGAGAGCCAAAATGGATTGTAGATGCTTGGAAAGACCCCGGGAAGATGACAACAGACCAGGAACCAGCCAGGAGGACCTACACAAGACCCAGGAGAGTGAGAAGAAGAAAAGAAAGTGTCGCTTCAGTGCAGAGGAGCAGGAAATTCTGGTGAAAGAGGTGATGGAACACCAGCACCAACTCTTTGTCATCTCAAAGTTGCCAATCAGTAGGAGAGAGGCAATATTGCAACAAATTGTTGACAAGATAGATAAACAGTGTGGCAGAAGTACGGAGAACAGCCATCGAGTGCAAGAAACGCTGGCATGACTGCAAGTGATGGACAAAGGAAAAGATGGCATGGAACAGGAAGGTAGCACAGCAGACTGGAGGTGGGAGTCATGCACCGCAGGAGGCCCTGGACCACATGGCGGAGATGGTGGCAGCCGTCATCCCTGAGGAGATCGTCACAGGGATTCAAGGACAGGACAGCGCAGACTACCAGGAGACAACACAGATGCAGGGTAAGTCGCAAGGGGAATTAGAAAGCACAAATGTTAACTGCTAGCGGGGGAGCATACCTACTACACAAAGCATGTAAGTCATGATATTCAGGGAGTGGAATGGTTAAAGGGGCACGGCACAGGAACATGGCCCGTTCAGAGGAAACCTGGGGCACAGTACTACACTACACCAACAACCTTTGCATGGGGGTATGCTGCCATGCCAAGGATGTTGGAAAGGTAAAGCCAGTCCAGGAGGGTAGGTTACAAAGAAAAAATGCCCTGCTGTCACACGATAGCTGGCATTCTCTCTACATGAAATAGGGCTCAATTAACAGTCTGAGGCCATATCTGCAAGTGGAATTTAACATTGACAACAGTTGCCACTACCACCTCTGCTGTGTGTGCAGGTCAAGTAGCTAATGGCAGTAACGTACCCATGGATCAAACACACCCAAATTAGAGGGTTCAGGATGACAATGTTATCAATCCCCTGTAATCAATAAAAATGTTCTAATCCAGTCAAATGTGACTGTCCATAGTTGCTACAAACACCAGCCATTGTCATAAACATTATGAGGTACACAGCACTAATGTCATACCCATGCTGCATATGTCAGGGTCCACCCTGTGCCTGGGTCGCAATAGCTCCAATGACACCATGCAACATCCCCAATTTCATACTGCTCAGACAACAGCATTGAGGGGGAGGACATATGTCACTGGCTAGTGAAATTCACCCTCAGAGTCAGAAGAGGAAATGGAACACTGCTAGGACCATCAGTGCAATCCAATGTAGCACACATTCCCCAGCATCAACATTACACACTACCAATGCTGACATCTGTAGTGTGCCATGCCAAAGCTATACATAGTATGTGATAGGTCTCAGCAACATATAGCTGGATGTGAAATATCTGAGACTGGCTCAGTTCCAGACTGTTATGTGTGGTGTAAGTGCCATCAGAACAACCACAGCCAGTGCAAGGCCCCACCATGAGAATGGAAGTAGACGGAGGGTTGAGTAGGACAAGAAGGTGGCAATATACAATTTGGCCAGAACCAATACCTAGAGGATGTGATGCTGATAAGTCCCCAAACTGACCACAATACGTGTGACATGCAGGTGGGGATTAGGCCTGGCAGAATGTTAATATTAAAGACAGGAGTAATGAACAGGAACCAAGATCACAATGCGCAACAAATAGGAAGGCAGGCACGTCACATTACAAATCCCACAATACAGACACTAAGGCCCATATTTATACTTTTTGATGCAAACCAGCGCCGGTGCTGGTTTGCATCAAAAATTTTACCGCCGGCTAACGCCATTCCTACGCACCATGCGGGCGCCTTATTTAAGGAATGGGTTAGCCGGCGTAGGGGAAAATGGGGTTTGTGCATCAAAAATGGTGCAAGTGAGGTTTGAGGCAAAAATCATGCCTCCTACTGGACTTGGGCCATTTTTTGACGCACAACCCCCATTGAAATGAATCCTGTCTTAGCAAAGACAGGAGTCATGCCCCCTTGCCCAATGGCCATGCCCAGGGGACTTCTGTCCCCTGAGCAACGTCATTGGGCACAGTGGCATGTAGGGGGACCCAAATTAGGCCCCCCTATGCCACAAAAAAAAAAAAAAAAACTTACCTCAACTTACCTGTACTTACCTGGGATGGGTCCCTCCATCCATGGGTGTCCTCCAGGGGTTAGCGAGGGTGGCAGGGGGTGTCCCTGGGGACAGGGAAGGGCACCTCTGGACTCCTTCCATGGTCAGAGACGATGGAAGTGAGCCCACAGGTCCCTTAACACCTCTCCTCACCCAGGCGTTAAAAAACGGTGCACATCAGGCTGTGCGCCGTTTTTTAAGGCCTGCCCCCTCCTGTGCATCAAAATGGCGCAGGAGTATAAAT
Organism: Pleurodeles waltl; assembly: GCF_031143425.1. Lineage (NCBI taxonomy): Eukaryota > Metazoa > Chordata > Amphibia > Caudata > Salamandridae > Pleurodeles > Pleurodeles waltl. The sequence goes on along the minus strand of NC_090448.1, from coordinate 929,508,727 downwards.
AAGGCGCACAGGCCTTAATGCCATTTTCCGGGCGGGGATACCTACCTTGCATGTCATTAATGCAAGGCATTTTCCCGCATCCAAAAAATGACACACACAGAGCAAATTTGACGTCCGCAGGCTCGGGCATCGAAGTTTAAATATGGTGCATGGTTTGCGCCGAATGTGCGTCAAAATTTTTGACGCACATTTGGCGCAAAAAGAGTATAAATATGCCCCTAATTGTACAATATCTCATTGCAGAGGATGATGGCTCTCCTGGGGATATGCCTGTCCTGGACTACCCTGATGACATGGATGACGAGCTGACAAATATCAGCCAGCAGCCCCTACAAGATGTCCTTGGGACCCTCCAGGCCCCACCTTCAGCCGCAAGGAGGAGCACAGATACAGCAACCATCACAGAGGACCCACCCACCACCTCAATTGTACGACCTGCCAGCTCCAACCCAGCTGAGGTCTCTGACGACACTGGCACCAGCTTTGAGAGAACTGTTGTTGGGGCACAGCGGGAGCTGGCCAATGAGGTGCGGGTGGGAATGGAAATATGGCAGCCAGCCTAGAGGGGGTGTGTTCATGCATGATGTCAACTGCAGAACAGGCAGCAGCCATGGAAGGGCGAACATCAACATTGCATGAACTTGAAAAAAGTGTGAAGGAAATCAGCACAGCTGTAAGAGAGTTGACATAACACCTCCAACAAAAAACTTTTTAACGCGTGCACGAATGTAATATTGACACCCTCAGGGCCGACCTGGCTGCCTACCACAGTGATGCGGCTGCTACACTTAAGAACCAGCAGCTCCTCCTTGCTGCAGTACTGCCCTTAATAGCCCCACAGTTGGCAGCTACCGGGATGTCTGACTCCACGTCTTCAAATACTGAGGTGTGTGTTGCCCCTTCACAACCACCACCAAGAGCAGAGTAGACAACACACGCATCAGAAGATGAAGATGTGGAACAGATCACCTTCACCCGTAAGAGTACCCGGTAGCACTAGTCCCTGCCACCTGGCCACTTATAACCAAGGTTTGTAACATGCCAGTCTTGCAACAGCTGCTCTGAAGCACTGTTCTCTAGCCCACTGTTTATCTTGTCACTCTGTCCTGTGATTGTCTCTCACTACTTCATTGGCAAATCCTGTCCCTCTGCACTGTCTGATACTTCACCCCAGCATGTCCAATGACATGTCCTTTTGCACTTGTGTAGGATCACAATGGAAGGTGTCACACTAATGGACTCACAATCATGGACAATGTAAATACAGCACTACAGCACTTTAAAATAAATAGCACTTACACAACCACTTTGTCTCTGTGTAATGTGACACATCAACCGTGAGGGAGATGAGTGATGTTTGCCTCATGTCAATGATCATAGAATATCAATACAACTGCCCTGAAATAATATGGGCTGATAACTATGCATTGTGGTCTGGATTGTACCATCATCTGCCCTTCCTGAGGGTTAATTCTGAGGGAAATAGAAACTAAACAGTATAATGATGTGTTGGACAGAATAAATCTTCCTCAAGGGATGTCTGAGCCAAAAATTAATGGCTTCAAATTTTTCTTCAAGCCAATCTTTACGTATGTGACATTTGACCCAAACTTTTCCTAACACACACCATACAGCAAGAATGGATGTGTATGAGTGCACGCACAAATAAGTAACCTGGCTGAACAATGTAACAAATGATAGATGTGAGTTATGCATACCATACTACATGAGATCATTCCAACACTCACCCTATAAGGCTTCACTTGAACATCAGGCTGCAGGCAGACGTGACACAGTGTCCTCAATACCAAATCTGGTCCCAAAGATGCATTGCGAATGGAGAAATGACACAACACCTGCTTGCAGATGCTGATAACGATGCAAACCACATGCAGCATGGTTTTGTGACACCGTGCAACCGGATTTCGAATGCTTCAGCGTTGGGCACCAAAAACCAACACAAGCCTGCGTGGATCCGAGATGCCCTGATTCATCACTCTTTTATGGGAGAGAAAAACAACGCATCGCCTACCCGCCCGAAGAAGAAACGATGCACGGCCTCACTTGCAAGTAAGGAATTGAAGCATCGCTGACTTTTCAGATGCACGCTTGCCCGTGCGGCTTTATTTTTTATGCAAACAAGGTACTTTGTGTAACAACAACATTTGCATGGTTTTTTTTTGGGGAGTAAGACTCTTAGGGGCATATTTATACTCCGTTTGCACCGGAATTGCGTCGTTTTTTTGACGCAATTTCGAAGCAAAACTAACTCGATATTTATACTTTGGCGTTAGACGCGTCTAGCGCCAAAGTCCATGGAGTTAGCGTCATTTTTTAGCGTGGACACCTACTTTGCGTTAATGAGATGCAAAGTAGGCGTTCACGTCTAAAAAATCGACTCCGAGGCAAGTGCGTCGGATTTATACTCCCGGGCAAAAATCACGCCCTGGAGTGGGCGGGTGAAAAAAATTGACGTACGGCCGCTTTTGCGCCGTTTTTTAGCGCCTGCAAAAGGCAGGCGTTAAGGGACCTGTGGGCTCTGAAGGAGCCCAGAGGTGCCCTCCCATGCCCCCAGGGACCCCCCCTGTCACCCTTGCCCACCCCAGGAGGACACCCAAGGCTGGAGGGACCCATCCCAGGGACATTAAGGTAAGTTCAGGTAAGTATTTTGTTTATTTTTTTTTGTGGCATGGGGGGCCTGATTTGTGCCCCCCTACATGCCACTATGCCCAATGACCATGCCCAGGGGACAGAAGTCCCCTGGGCATGGCCATTGGGCAAGGGGGCATGACTCCTGTCTTTGCTAAGACAGGAGTCATTTCTATGGGGGTTGGGAGTGAAAAATAAATGGCGCAAATCGGGTTGAGGTGCAAAAATTGCGTCAACCTGACTTGCCCCATTTCTTGACGCCCAAGCTCCATTTTCCCCTACGCCGGCGCTGCCTGGTGTACGTCGTTTTTTTTAACGCACACCAGATGGCGCCGGCGGCTAACGCTGGCTAACGTCATTCAATAAATATGGCGCCCGCATGGCGCTTCAGAGTGGCGTTAGCCGGCGCTAATTTGTTTGACGCAAAACTGCGTTAGCGCAGTTTTGCGTCAAAAAGTATAAATATGGGCCTTATTCTTTTGAAACTTCATATTGTGACTTGTGTATGTTTGATTTTTGTTGTTTTGGTCTTGTCCGGTTTAGATAAATATTGCCTATTTTTCTAAATTGGTGTGGTGTTCATTTTGTAGTGTTTTCACTGTATTACTGTGTGTGTTGGGACAAATACTTTACACATTGCCTTTGAGATAAGCCTGAATGCTTGTGCCAAGCCCCCAAGGTGGTGAGCAACAGTTATCTTAAGTTTGTATCTCCATTGCCCTGACCAGAGTGAGGGTCTCTGCTTGGACAGAGTGCAAACTGATTGCCAACCAGAAACCACATTTCTAACATCAACACTGCTTCTTTTTGGGGCTCTTTTTTAGTCAATTTGGAACAGTCCCATCTCTGTCCCAACATCCTAATTGCAAACACTAATCGTTCTTCTAACTTACATGAAAGTAATGTCATGAACTTCCTCCCCTTTCTTTTCCTCACAACTCCCCCTCCCACATTTCCTGTAATTTCCAAAGATAATAACTGTGAACACGCAAATTTTGGAAAGGTCTGTCACCTTCCATGTACATCCCCTTAACTCCAAACTAACATGAATGCAAAACTAAAGCACTCTTTTAGAATCTTTTTCAATGTTTGCCACCTTGGCCTCTAGGAATGTGTGGAGGTGATGTAGCCAAACATGAACGCTTACCGATAGCCTGCATTCCTCATAATTCCTTTAGTTGCTTGCATACTTAAGACATTATTTGTATTTGTAGCATACATAATTTTCCCCTGTAAGGCATCAAGCCTCACTCTGCTTTCCTCCTTCTGTCTCCATGAGCTTTCCCAGCGTCACCAACATACATCCGCAATTGGTCATTATATGTCATCTCATCTAAAGCTCTTCCCTGCTACCCATCTACATTCTGCTCTAACTTCCTTATTCTTCTTTATGTTTTTTTGCTAGAACTTTTGAAGCAAACTTGAAGTTCTTCCTCACTTTCTCTCATCACAATTTACTAACTTATCATACATGCAAATACTGTCTTTTTAACATTCAAATGTTCAATCTTAACATTTACCACCACAAATCTTAATCATTGCATTACTTTTTACCAAACTTGACCTTTGCTCTTATTCGTGTCCATGCCATTTCTCTAGGCCTGTGCATTTTTGTGCACATAACTCATTTGTTTGCATCCCATCCTAGTAATTTCCTGTTTTCCTTATTCTTATGCAGATTACAAAACTGTAACTCACTATAGAACAGGTATGAGCAGAAATGTTTAATGGAAAAGTGAAAAAGGATGTGTGCTGCATGAACTGCACTAGCAACATTCAACCCATGACTTATAGATGTCCATCACAATGAGGTAAATGAATTTAAGATAATTACTGTTCATGAATATATGGTGAAAACAGGGATCTCCTGTTTCAGAGCATCATGAAAGTCTGAAATTTCAGACAGACATCCACAATTGCATAGTACACCTCCAGCCCTCATTTTTCAGTACAATTATGCGAGCTAACTGGAAACAAACTATGCAGTTTCTCCCACTTCTAATACACCATTTCAATTTATGTTTACGTCCTCGATGTATCTCCTCTTCCATCTTTTTTTATTCGGTTTTAATTTAGTAATGATTTTTCCTCCCTTTCAGTCTTTCCTTTTTCAGCTTTACGTATCAGGAAAGACTGTAGACTCAATTACTTATGTTTGCTTGTTTCTCTTTTGTCTCTGTGTGCTACAGTAACAATCTATGCAGTCACAAAAGCCCTCTATTTTCTCCTCCTCCTGCTGAATCTTTCCTGATCTCTTCTACACCCAGGATCTTTAACCCCTCATCTTAAGGAAGACTTTGATGTCATACATCTGTGATTCTCATCCTATCCTTATCAGATCCTGCTTGTCTATATGTGCACCTCTACATCCAAACCCAAATTTATGACTATTATGGATTAATCCAACTCCACATGGAACTCACAGGCATTCCAGCTAACAAGAATAACAATCTCATTCATTATGTAGACAGCACCAAGGTGCTTGCTAATCTCATCAGAAAGTGAAATCACCTGGTGTAAAGGATGCCCTTTCAGAATCTGGGCTTGGGTGTTGAAGTCGTACTTGAAGTTCATATTCCTCAGATGAACTATAACAAACAACACAAAAGTGTGCATGCATATCTCTCAGCAGCAAATATTGATGGCTTCCCTCCACAAATTGTCATCTGAACTAAAATTATAAAATCATTGTTTCCACACCAAGATTATCCTCAGCCACGCACCAACTCATTATGCACCACAAATTTAACATTTTTTCCCAGAAGCAAACTGCAAAACCGCCAAGCACATCATGATCCTCATTTAACCTCAACAGAAGCAACACCTGGCTTCCTGGTGTCTCTGAATTATATCTGACCACTCCTAGGACCTACTTCCATACTGCTGCCAGACTGACCAATGGTTCCAGGATATTTTGACAAAATTTCATTGACTCGCAAAGGCCTCCTCTGGCTCCCTCTTTTAGCCTATATCATCTTCAAAGTCTGCTGCATGACCTACAAAGCGGTAAGCTTGAACATTATACAACATCTAAAAGTAACATCAAGATATCTGTTGTGCTATGTAACAATAGCAGCAGCACCGCATCAGGATTGAGACAACAAAATGCAGCAAGGAAACAAACATGAAAGTACGGCTCAAATTGACAAAGGTGTCACACACCACAGCACAGCACCCAAAGTTGCTATGATGTGTTGTATGACAGGCGGAGTGCAGGAGACTTCTATATCAACAGAGATATGACATTCTCCTCCCTTCTCCTTAGTGCCAGCACAGGACAGAAGTTTGCTGCTGATCGCGATGCACATACTTTTGCGGTACCCTTCCAGTACAAAATACTATGACTGGACAAGTTTTAAGGCGTTTCCTTCTTTGTATGTGTGGTGTTCAGTGCAGCACACATGCAAAGTCAGAAGAGAAAGGATGAATGAAAACAATTATCCTTTTAATGCCTGCTTTTCATCAGTATTATTTTTTGGCACAAAACCCTGTCTGCTAATATTAGTAGATGAGGTTTTGCATTAAAACACATGGAAACATCCATGTACCACCGATGTAACACCCTCTTGACACTACGTAACCCAAAGCAGCGCTTTGCGCTGGTTTGCGTTACTATTCCTTACAAACCAATGCAAGTACCAATTTGTGTTGGTTTGTAAATCCCTCAAAAGGTTTTGCATCGGGTTTGTGTAAAAAAATTAATGAAAACCACATGCAGCAAAACCTTTGTAAATGTTGGCCCAATTATTCTCTTACTGTGTTCCTAGGAACTAGAGTTTCCTAAACACCCAAATATGCCAAGAGGAGGAAATGAAGTCACTCCTCTTACAAAAATGCCATTGTAGTACACACATGCTTTATTCGATCAATCGATCATCAAAGCGAATATACAATAATAGTAAGAATAAAAAAAATAAAACCAATAATAGTAGTAATAATGATAATAATACATAATAAAATTTAACATGGTTCCTAAGAGCATAATCCAATTAAAATTCTCAGAACATATAATACACATATGATTTCAACCCCCCTCCTACAATTCTTATAAGAGAGTAAAAAAGTAAAAAGCGTGGCTCTGGATTAAAACACAGTCCTTACAATGGAATTACGTATTCGCCATGCTACTAGTAAATATTTACTAACAGCAATTATTAAAACCGTAGAATGGTGGCTTTTTAAAATCCTCAAAGCAGAGGCACAATCTCTTATCCCCATTTTGCGGCAAATGTGGCGGATCCACTTAGATCTAGGAAGGGAGTAAGCAGGGCAAAAAAACATGAAGTGTTCAACCGTTTCTGATTTTGCACCGCAAACGGGGCATGTACTTGTATCTGTTTTTGCACCCCACCTGCACATCAATGCTTTCAACTGCAATGACCCGAAATGGAATCTGGCATATAAACGTTTGCCGAGGACGTCAGGAATATTGTCTAAGTATGGTTCAAATTGTGGGTACCATTTAAAATCTATGAAGCGGTTTGTTAAGGTGCCACAAGTTCTATAGGTAATATAATCGTTACATACATTAGACCAATATGTACGTTTCAGCACAATGGAGTGAGCCTTTTCTAGTTTGAGGGGTTCCTCCCAGAAGTGGCTAAGGCCAAGTTTGTTGAACCAACTGGATACATGTTTAATTCAAGGAATAGAGGTTGAGTTGGGGCACTTTAACAGGTCGTGGAGTGAGGTCTTGTAAACATCTAGTTCAGGATTAGTCCATAGTCATATCCAATATAATAAAGGTCTTAAAACGATTAGATCGGCTATGCGTCTCAAACCCAGGTCTAAAAACAGTGGTATCAATGGAGTACTAGGAGGACAGGCACACAAGGACCTTGCAAAATCGTTCTCACTGATAGTGAGCCTGTTACAGTCAGAAAAACCCCAAACCTCTGCTCCGTAAGCGGCGGCACCCTGTGCTCTAGCAATGTAGATCTTAATTGCCGGGGAGACAGTTTTTGCTGTCGTACCCCTATAGAAACGCAGGATTGATGTTGCAGGCGACCTACACTTTTATTGATCTGTTCTTCCCAGTTCAAATTATCGGAAAGCCTTACACCCAAATAATCAATGGAAGAAACCTTATCCAAGAGGTTTCCTTCTAAATGGATGGTACATTTCTTCCGCGCTCCTGAGCGGAACGCCATTAATTTGGTCTTTTTATGGTTCAGCTCTAGGCCGCAATCTCGACAAAAGGAGTTAAATCTATTAACCCCTTCTGTGCCGCGGACGTAGTGGTTACGTCCTGCGGCACAGTGCTGCTGTGCCGAGGACGTAACCATTACGTCCTCGGCACACAGCCCAGAGGGAGCGCTCTCGCTCCCTCTGTGTGCTTCCCCCCACCCCCCCAAAGTCAGGGATGGAAGGGGAAGCCCTTCCCCTCCCACCCCCGACCCTCCCAACCCCCCCTGTGACGTCAGCGTGCGAGCGCACGCTGATTAGTCACCTGGTCTCCCCCATCGCGCTGGAAGCAGAGCTTCCAGCGCGATTGAAAGAGAAATGCTTTTGCATTTCTCTTTCAATCCCATGGGGGAGGCCCCGAGAGGCTTCAAAGGGAAGGAAATGTATTTCCTTCCCTTTGAAGTCTCTCACAGGGTTTCCAAAGCCGGATTGCTTGCAATCCGGCTTTTGAAACCCCACTAGACACCAGGGATTTTTTTTTTTGAATGAAACTGTCAAATGGGAGCGACCCCTTGGGCAAAGGTCGCTCCCAGGGGGGGCATTTTTTTAGGAAGGCCTTTTCTGCCCCCCCCTGGGGGCAGATTGGCCTATTATTAGGCCGATATGCCCCCAGGGGGGCAGAAACCTCTAGGCACCAGGGAGTTTTTTTTTTTTTTGTGATGTTTTCTTTTTTTTTTAGGTGGGGAGCGACCCCTTAGGCAAGGGTCGCTCCCCTAGGGGGCAATATATATTTAGGCCATTTCTGCCCCCCTTGGGGGTAGATTGGCCTATTTTGATGAGGCCAATCTGCCCCCAAGGGGGGCAGAAACCATTAGACGCCAGGGAGTTTTTTTTTTTTTTGCGTGAATTTCACGCAAGGGGAACGACCCCTTAGGCAAGGGTCGCTCCCTGGGGGGGGGGGATAATTTTAGGCCATTTCTGCCCCCTGGGGAGTAGATCAGCCTATTTTGATTGGGCTGATCTGCCCCCAAGGGGGGCAGAAACCACTAGGCACCAGGGATTTTTTTTTTATTTTTTTTACAGATGGGGAGCGACCCCTTGGACAAGGGTCGCTCCCCTGGAGGGGCAAAATGTATTTAGGCCATTTCTGCCCGCAAGGGGGGCAGAAACCACTAGGCACCAGGGATCTTTTTTTTGCGCCGTCACGCAAGGGGAGCGACCTTGTAGGCAAGGGTCGCTCCCTGGGGGCGGGGGGGGAGGTAGGGGGGGCAAAATTATTTTAGGCCATCTCTGCCCCCCCTGGGGGCAGATCAGCCTATTGGTATTAGGCCGATCTACCCCCAGGGGGGGCAGAAACCTCTAGGCGCCATGGCAAATTTTTTTTTTGTGTTTTTGTTTTTGTTTGTTTGGTATTTTTTTAGAGATGGGGAGCGACCCATCAGGCAAGGGTCGCTACCCTGGGGGGCAAATTGTATTTAGACCATTTCTGCCCCCCTTGGGGGCAGATTGGTCGATTTTAGGTCAATCTGCCCCAAAGGGGCAGAAACCACTAGGCACCGGGGATTTGTTTTTATGGCGTCAATGTCACGCAGGGGGAGCGACCCCGTAGGCGAGGGGCGCTCCTGGTGGGGGGGTGGGGGTTGGGGATGCAAATTTATTTTAGGCCATTTCTGCCCCCCCGGGGGCAGATCGGCCTATTATTAGGCCGATCTGCCACCAGGTGGGGGCAGAAACCTCTAGGCGCCAGGGCAAATTTTTTTTGTGTGTTTTTTGTGTTTTTTTGGGTTTGTATGTTTGTTTTTTTAGAGATGGGGAGCGACCCATCAGGCAAGGGTCGCTCCCCTGGGGGGCAAACTGTATTTAGAGCATTTCTGCCCCCCTTGGGGGCAGATTGGTCGATTTTAGGTCAATCTGCCCCCAAGGGGGCAGAAACCACTAGGCACCGTGGATTTGTTTTTTGGCGCCAATGTCACGCAGGGGGAGCGACCCCGTAGGCGAGGGTCGCTCCTGGTGGGGGGGTGGGGGTTGGAGATGCAAATTTATTTTAGGCCATTTCTGCCCCCCCTGGGGGCAGATCGGCTTATTATTAGGCCGATCTGCCACCAGGGGGGGGCAGAAACCTCTAGGCGCCAGGGCAAATTTTTTTTGTGTGTTTTTTTTTTTTGTATGTTTGTTTTTTTAGAGATGGGGAGCGACCCATCAGGCAAGGGTCACTCCCCTGGGAGGCAAACTGTATTTAGAGCATTTCTGCCCCCCTTGGGGGCAGATTGGTCGATTTTAGGTCAATCTGCCTCCAAGGGGGCAGAAACCACTAGGCACCGGGGATTTGTTTTTTGGCGCCAATGTCACGCAGGGGGAGCGACCCCGTAGGCAAGGGTCGCTCCTGGGCAGGGGGGGTTTGGGGGGTCAAATTTATTTTAGGGCATTTCCCCCCCCCCGGGGCCGGCTGAGCTAGAGGCCAAAATCCACAGGTAGGCACTTTGCAAAAAACACCTCTGTTTTCTGTGAAAAAATATGTTGTGTCCACGTTGTGTTTTGGGCCATTTCCTTTCGTGGGCGCTAGGCCTACCCACACAAGTGAGGTACCATTTTTATGGAGAGACTTAGGGGAACGCTGGGTGGAAGGAAATTTGTGGCTCCTCTCAGATTCCAGAACTTTCTGTCACCGAAATGAGAGGAAAAAGTGTTTTTTGGCCAAATTTTGATGTTTGCAAAGGATTCTGGGTAACAGAACCTGGTCAGAGCCCCGCAAATCACCCCATCTTGGATTCCCCTAGGTCTCTAGTTTTCAAAAATGCGCTGGTTTGCTAGGTTTCCCTAGGTGGCGGCTGAGCTACAGGCCAAAATCTACAGGTAGGCACTTTGCAAAAAACACCTCTGTTTTCCTTCAAAAATTTGGCTGTGTCCACGTTGCGCTTTGGGGCGTTTCCTGTCGCGGGCGCTAGGCCTACCCACACAAGTGAGGTATCATTTTTATCGGGAGACATGGGGGAACGCTGGGTGGAAGGAAATTTGTGGCTCCTCTCAGATTCCAGAACTTTCTGCCACAGAAATGTGAGAACATGTGTTTTTTTAGCCAAATTTTGAGGTTTGCAAAGGATTCTGGGTAACAGAACCTGGTCCGAGCCATACAAGTCACCCCATCTTGGATTCCCCTAGGTCTCTAGTTTTCAGAAATGCACAGGTTTGGTAGGTTTCCCTAGGTGGCGGCTGAGCTACAGGCCAAAATCTACAGGTAGGCACTTTGCAAAAAACACCTCTGTTTTCCTTAAAAAATTTGGTTGTGTCCACGTTGCGCTTTGGGGCGTTTCCTGTCGCGGGCGCTAGGCCTACCCACACAAGTGAGGTATCATTTTTATCGGGAGACGTGAGGGAACGCTGGGTGGAAGGAAATTTGTGGCTCCTCTAAGATTCCAGAACTTTCTGCCACAGAAATGTGAGGAACATGTGTTTTTTTAGCCAAATTTTGAGGTTTGCAAAGGATTCTGGGTAACAGAACCTGGTCCGAGCCACACAAGTCACCCCATCTTGGATTCCCCTTGGTCTCTAGTTGTCAGAAATGCACAGGTTTGGTGGGTTTCCCTAGGTGGCGGATGAGCTACAGGCCAAAATCTACCCCAGGCACTTTGCAAAAAACACCTCTGTTTTCCTTCAAAAATTTGGCTGTGTCCACGTTGCGCTTTGGGGCGTTTCCTGTCGCGGGCGCTAGGCCTACCCACACAAGTGAGGTATCATTTTTATCGGGAGGCGTGGGGGAACGCTGGGTGAAAGGAAATTTGTGGCTCCTCTCAGATTCCAGAACTTTCTGCCACAGAAATGTAAGGAACATGTGTTTTTTTAGCCAAATTTTGAGGTTTGCAAAGGATTCTGGGTAACAGAACCTGGTCCGAGCCACACAAGTCACCCCATCTTGGATTCCCCTTGGTCTCTAGTTTTCAGAAATGCACAGGTTTGGTAGGTTTCCCTAGGTGGCGGCTGAGCTACAGGCCAAAATCTACAGGTAGGCACTTTGCAAAAAACACCTCTGTTTTCCTTCAAAAATTTGGCTGTGTCCACGTTGCGCTTTGGGGCGTTTCCTGTCGCGGGCGCTAGGCCTACCCACACAAGTGAGGTATCATTTTTATCGGGAGACGTGGGGGAACGCTGGGTGGAAGGACATTTGTGGCTCTTCTCAGATTCCAGAACTTTCTGCCACAGAAATGTGAGGAACATGTGTTTTTTTAGCCAAATTTTGAGGTTTGCAAAGGATTCTGGGTAACAGAACCTGGTCCGAGCCACACAAGTCACCCCTTCTTGGATTCCCCTAGGTCTCTAGTTTTCAGAAATGCACAGGTTTGGTAGGTTTCCCTAGGTGGCGGCTGAGCTACAGGCCAAAATCTACAGGTAGGCACTTTGCAAAAAACACCTCTGTTTTCCTTCAAAAATTTGGCTGTGTCCACGTTGCGCTTTGGGGCGTTTCCTGTCGCGGGCGCTAGGCCTACCCACACAAGTGAGGTATCATTTTTATTGGGAGACGTGGGGGAACGCTGGGTGGAAGGAAATTTGTGGCTCCTCTCAGATTCCAGAACTTTCTGCCACAGAAATGTGAGGAACATGTGTTTTTTTAACCAAATTTTGAGGTTTGCAAAGGATTCTGGGTAACAGAACCTGGTCCGAGCCACACAAGTCACCCCATCTTGGATTCCCCTTGGTCTCTAGTTGTCAGAAATGCACAGGTTTGGTGGGTTTCCCTAGGTGGCGGATGAGCTACAGGCCAAAATCTACAGGTAGGCACTTTGCAAAAAACACCTCTGTTTTCCTTCAAAAATTTGGCTGTGTCCACATTGCGCTTTGGGGCGTTTCCTGTCGCGGGCGCTAGGCCTACCCACACAAGTGAGGTATCATTTTTATTGGGAGGCGTGGGGGAACGCTGGGTGGAAGGAAATTTGTGGCTCCTCTCAGATTCCAGAACTTTCTGCCACAGAAATGTAAGGAACATGTGTTTTTTTAGCCAAATTTTGAGGTTTGCAAAGGATTCTGGGTAACAGAACCTGGTCCGAGCCACACAAGTCACCCCATCTTGGATTCCCCTTGGTCTCTAGTTTTCAGAAATGCACAGGTTTGGTAGGTTTCCCTAGGTGGCGGCTGAGCTACAGGCCAAAATCTACAGGTAGGCACTTTGCAAAAAACACCTCTGTTTTCCTTCAAAAATTTGGCTGTGTCCACGTTGCGCTTTGGGGCGTTTCCTGTCGCGGGCGCTAGGCCTACCCACACAAGTGAGGTATCATTTTTATCGGGAGACGTGGGGGAACGCTGGGTGGAAGGAAATTTGTGGCTCTTCTCAGATTCCAGAACTTTCTGCCACAGAAATGTGAGGAACATGTGTTTTTTTAGCCAAATTTTGAGGTTTGCAAAGGATTCTGGGTAACAGAACCTGGTCCGAGCCACACAAGTCACCCCTTCTTGGATTCCCCTAGGTCTCTAGTTTTCAGAAATGCACAGGTTTGGTAGGTTTCCCTAGGTGGCGGCTGAGCTACAGGCCAAAATCTACAGGTAGGCACTTTGCAAAAAACACCTCTGTTTTCCTTCAAAAATTTGGCTGTTTCCACGTTGCGCTTTGGGGCGTTTCCTGTCGCGGGCGCTATGCCTACCCACACAAGTGAGGTATCATTTTTATCGGGAGACGTGGGGGAACGCTGGGTGGAAGGAATTTTGTGGCTCCTCTCAGATTCCAGAACTTCCTGCCACAGAAATGTGAGGAACATTTGTTTTTTTAGCCAAATTATGAGGTTTGCAAAGGATTCTGGGTAACAGAACCTGGTCCGAGCCACACAAGTTACCCCATCTTAGATTCCCCTAGGTCTCTAGTTTTCAGAAATGCACAGGTTTGGTAGGTTTCCCTAGGTGGCGGCTGAGGTAGAGGCCAAAATCTACAGGTAGGCACTTTGCAAAAAACACCTCTGTTTTCCTTCAAAAATTTGGCTGTGTCCACGTTGCGCTTTGGGGCGTTCCCTGTCGCGGGCGCTAGGCCTACCCACACAAGTGAGGTATCATTTGTATCGGGAGACGTGGGGGAACGCTGGGTGAAAGGAAATTTGTGGCTCCTCTCAGATTCCAGAACTTTCTGCCACAGAAATGTGAGGAACATGTGTTTTTTTAGCCAAATTTTGAGGTTTGCAAAGGAGTCTGGGTAACAGAACCTGGTCCGAGCCACACAAGTCACCCCATCTTGGATTCCCCTAGGTCTCTAGTTCTCAGGAATGCACAGGTTTGGTAGGTTTCCCTAGGTGGCGGCTGAGCTACAGGCCAAAATCTACAGGTAGGCACTTTGCAAAAAACACCTGTTTTCCGTCAAAAATTTGGCTGTGTCCACGTTGCGCTTTGGGGCGTTTCCTGTCGCGGGCGCTAGGCCTACCCACACAAGTGAGGTATCATTTTTATCGGGAGACTTGGGGGAACGCTGGGTGGAAGGAAATTTGTGGCTCCTCTCAGATTCCAGAACTTTCTGCCACAGAAATGTGAGGAATATGTGTTTTTTTAGCCAAATTTTGAGGTTTGCAAAGGATTCTGGGTAACAGAACCTGGTCTGAGCCACACAAGTCACCCCATCGTGGATTCCCCTAGGTCTCTAGTTTTCAGAAATGCACAGGTTTGGTAGGTTTCCCTAGGTGGCGGCTGAGCTACAGGCCAAAATCTACAGGTAGGCACTTTGCAAAAAACACCTCTGTTTTCCTTCAAAAATTTGGCTGTGTCCACGTTGCGCTTTAGGGCATTTCCTATCACGGGCGCTAGGCCTACCCACACAAGTGAGGTATCATTTGTATCGGGAGACGTGGGGGAACGCTGGGTGGAAGGAAATTTGTGGCTCCCCTCAGATTCCAGAACTTCCTGCCACAGAAATGTGAGGAACATGTGTTTTTTTAGCCAAATTATGAGGTTTGTAAAGGATTCTGGGTAACAGAACCTGGTCCGAGCCAAACAAGTCACCCCATCTTGGATTCCCCTAGGTCTCTAGTTTTCAGAAATGCACAGGTATGGTAGGTTTCCCTAGGTGGCGGCTGAGCTAGAGCCCAAAATCTACAGGTAGGCACTTTGCAAAAAAACACCTCTGTTTTCCTTCAAAAATTTGGCTGTGTCCACGTTGTGCTTTGGGGCGTTTCCTGTCGCGGGCGCTAGGCCTACCCACACAAGTGAGGTATCATTTTTATCGGGAGACATGGGGGAACGCTGGGTGGAAGGAAATTTGTGGCTCCTCTCAGATTCCAGAACTTTCTGCCACAGAAATGTGAGGAACATGTGTTTTTTTAGCCAAATTTTGAGGTTTGCAAAGGATTCTGGGTAACAGAACCTGGTCCGAGCCATACAAGTCACCCCATCTTGGATTCCCCTAGGTCTCTAGTTTTCAGAAATGCACAGGTTTGGTAGGTTTCCCTAGGTGGCGGCTGAGCTACAGGCCAAAATCTACAGGTAGGCACGTTGCAAAAAACACCTCTGTTTTCCTTCAAAAATTTGGTTGTGTCCACGTTGCGCTTTGGGGCGTTTCCTGTCGCGGGCGCTAGGCCTACCCACACAAGTGAGGTATCATTTTTATCGGGAGACGTGGGGGAACGCTGGGTGGAAGGAAATTTGTGGCTCCTCTCAGATTCCAGAACTTTCTGCCACAGAAATGTGAGGAACATGTGTTTTTTTAGCGAAATTTTGAGGTTTGCAAAGGATTCTGGGTAACAGAACCTGGTCCGAGCCACACAAGTCACCCCATCTTGGATTCCCCTTGGTCTCTAGTTTTCAGAAATGCACAGGTTTGGTGGGTTTCCCTAGGTGGCGGATGAGCTACAGGCCAAAATCTACAGGTAGGCACTTTGCAAAAAACACCTCTGTTTTCCTTCAAAAATTTGGCTGTGTCCACGTTGCGCTTTGGGGCGTTTCCTGTCGCGGGCGCTAGGCCTACCCACACAAGTGAGGTATCATTTTTATCGGGAGGCGTGGGGGAACGCTGGGTGGAAGGAAATTTGTGGCTCCTCTCAGATTCCAGAACTTTCTGCCACAGAAATGTAAGGAACATGTGTTTTTTTAGCCAAATTTTGAGGTTTGCAAAGGATTCTGGGTAACAGAACCTGGTCCGAGCCACACAAGTCACCCCATCTTGGATTCCCCTTGGTCTCTAGTTTTCAGAAATGCACAGGTTGGGTAGGTTTCCCTAGGTGGCGGCTGAGCTACAGGCCAAAATCTACAGGTAGGCACTTTGCAAAAAACACCTCTGTTTTCCTTCAAAAATTTGGCTGTGTCCACGTTGCGCTTTGGGGCGTTTCCTGTCGCGGGCGCTAGGCCTACCCACACAAGTGAGGTATCATTTTTATCGGGAGACGTGGGGGAACGCTGGGTGGAAGGAAATTTGTGGCTCTTCTCAGATTCCAGAACTTTCTGCCACAGAAAGGTGAGGAACATGTGTTTTTTTAGCCAAATTTTGAGGTTTGCAAAGGATTCTGGGTAACAGAACCTGGTCCGAGCCACACAAGTCACCCCTTCTTGGATTCCCCTAGGTCTCTAGTTTTCAGAAATGCACAGGTTTGGTAGGTTTCCCTAGGTGGCGGCTGAGCTACAGGCCAAAATCTACAGGTAGGCACTTTGCAAAAAACACCTCTGTTTTCCTTCAAAAATTTGGCTGTGTCCACGTTTCGCTTTGGGGCGTTTCCTGTCGCGGGCGCTAGGCCTACCCACACAAGTGAGGTATCATTTTTATCGGGAGACGTGGGGGAACGCTGGGTGGAAGGAATTTTGTGGCTCCTCTCAGATTCCAGAACTTTCTGCCACAGAAATGTGAGGAACATTTGTTTTTTTAGCCAAATTATGAGGTTTGTAAAGGATTCTGGGTAACAGAACCTGGTCCGAGCCACACAAGTCACCCCATCTTAGATTCCCCTAGGTCTCTAGTTTTCAGAAATGCGCAGGTTTGGTAGGTTTCCCTAGGTCGCGGCTGAGGTAGAGGGCAAAATCTACAGGTAGGCACTTTGCAAAAAACACCTCTGTTTTCCTTAAAAAATTTGGCTGTGTCCCGTTGCGCTTTGGGGCGTTTCCTGTCGCGGGCGCTAGGCCTACCCACACAAGTGAGGTATGATTTTTATCGGGAGACGTGGGGGAACGCTGGGTGGAAGGAAATTTGTGGCTCCTCTCAGATTCCAGAACTTTCTGCCACAGAAATGTGAGGAACATGTGTTTTTTTAGCCAAATTTTGAGGTTTGCAAAGGATTCTGGGTAACAGAACCTGGTCCGAGCCACACAAGTCACCCCATCTTGGATTCCCCTAGGTCTCTAGTTCTGAGGAATGCACAGGTTTGGTAGGTTTCCCTAGGTGGCGGCTGAGCTACAGGCCTAAATCTACAGGTAGGCACTTTGCAAAAAACACCTCTGTTTTCCTTCAAACATTTGGCTGTGTCCACTTTGCGCTTTGGGGCGTTTCCTATCACGGGCGCTAGGCCTACGCACACAAGTGAGGTATCATTTGTATCGGGAGACGTGGGGGAACGCTGGGTGGAAGGAAATTTGTGGCTCCCCTCAGATTCCAGAACTTTCTGCCACAGAAATGTGAGGAACATGTGTTTTTTTAGCCAAATTATGAGGTTTGTAAAGGATTCTGGGTAACAGAACCTGGTCCGAGCCACACAAGTCACCCCATCTTGGATTCCCCTAGGTCTCTAGTTTTCAGAAATGCACAGGTATGGTAGGTTTCCCTAGGTGGCGGCTGAGCTAGAGCCCAAAATCTACAGGTAGGCACTTTGCAAAAAACACCTCTGTTTTCCTTAAAAAATTTGGCTGTGTCCATGTTGTGCTTTGGGGCGTTTCCTGTCGCGGGCGCTAGGCCTACCCACACAAGTGAGGTATCATTTTTATCGGGAGACGTGGGGGAACGCTGGGTGGAAGGAAATTTGTGGCTCCTCTCAGATTCCAGAACTTTCTGCCACAGAAATGTGAGAACATGTGTTTTTTTAGCCAAATTTTGAGGTTTGCAAAGGATTCTGGGTAACAGAACCTGGTCCGAGCCATACAAGTCACCCCATCTTGGATTCCCCTAGGTCTCTAGTTTTCAGAAATGCACAGGTTTGGTAGGTTTCCCTAGGTGGCGGCTGAGCTACAGGCCAAAATCTACAGGTAGGCACTTTGCAAAAAACACCTCTGTTTTCCTTCAAAAATTTGGTTGTGTCCATGTTGCGCTTTGGGGCGTTTCCTGTCGCGGGCGCTAGGCCTACCCACACAAGTGAGGTATCATTTTTATCGGGAGACGTGGGGGAACGCTGGGTGGAAGGAAATTTGTGGCTCCTCTCAGATTCCAGAACTTTCTGCCACAGAAATGTGAGGAACATGTGTTTTTTTAGCGAAATTTTGAGGTTTGCAAAGGATTCTGGGTAACAGAACCTGGTCCGAGCCACACAAGTCACCCCATCTTGGATTCCCCTTGGTCTCTAGTTTTCAGAAATGCCCAGGTTTGGTGGGTTTCCCTAGGTGGCGGATGAGCTACAGGCCAAAATCTACAGGTAGGCACTTTGCAAAAAACACCTCTGTTTTCCTTCAAAAATTTGGCTGTGTCCACGTTGCGCTTTGGGGCGTTTCCTGTCGCGGGCGCTAGGCCTACCCACACAAGTGAGGTATCATTTTTATCGGGAGGCGTGGGGGAACGCTGGGTGGAAGGAAATTTGTGGCTCTTCTCAGATTCCAGAACTTTCTGCCACAGAAATGTGAGGAACATGTGTTTTTTTAGCCAAATTTTGAGGTTTGCAAAGGATTCTGGGTAACAGAACCTGGTCCGAGCCACACAAGTCACCCCTTCTTGGATTCCCCTAGGTCTCTAGTTTTCAGAAATGCACAGGTTTGGTAGGTTTCCCTAGGTGGCGGCTGAGCTACAGGCCAAAATCTACAGGTAGGCACTTTGCAAAAAACACCTCTGTTTTCCTTCAAAAATTTGGCTGTTTCCACGTTGCGCTTTGGGGCGTTTCCTGTCGCGGGCGCTATGCCTACCCACACAAGTGAGGTATCATTTTTATCGGGAGACGTGGGGGAACGCTGGGTGGAAGGAATTTTGTGGCTCCTCTCAGATTCCAGAACTTCCTGCCACAGAAATGTGAGGAACATGTGTTTTTTTAGCCAAATTATGAGGTTTGTAAAGGATTCTGGGTAACAGAACCTGGTCCGAGCCACACAAGTCACCCCATCTTGGATTCCCCTAGGTCTCTAGTTTTCAGAAATGCACAGGTATGGTAGGTTTCCCTAGGTGGCGGCTGAGCTAGAGCCCAAAATCTACAGGTAGGCACTTTGCAAAAAACACCTCTGTTTTCCTTAAAAAATTTGGCTGTGTCCATGTTGTGCTTTGGGGCGTTTCCTGTCGCGGGCGCTAGGCCTACCCACACAAGTGAGGTATCATTTTTATCGGGAGACGTGGGGGAACGCTGGGTGGAAGGAAATTTGTGGCTCCTCTCAGATTCCAGAACTTTCTGCCACAGAAATGTGAGAACATGTGTTTTTTTAGCCAAATTTTGAGGTTTGCAAAGGATTCTGGGTAACAGAACCTGGTCCGAGCCATACAAGTCACCCCATCTTGGATTCCCCTAGGTCTCTAGTTTTCAGAAATGCACAGGTTTGGTAGGTTTCCCTAGGTGGCGGCTGAGCTACAGGCCAAAATCTACAGGTAGGCACTTTGCAAAAAACACCTCTGTTTTCCTTCAAAAATTTGGTTGTGTCCATGTTGCGCTTTGGGGCGTTTCCTGTCGCGGGCGCTAGGCCTACCCACACAAGTGAGGTATCATTTTTATCGGGAGACGTGGGGGAACGCTGGGTGGAAGGAAATTTGTGGCTCCTCTCAGATTCCAGAACTTTCTGCCACAGAAATGTGAGGAACATGTGTTTTTTTAGCGAAATTTTGAGGTTTGCAAAGGATTCTGGGTAACAGAACCTGGTCCGAGCCACACAAGTCACCCCATCTTGGATTCCCCTTGGTCTCTAGTTTTCAGAAATGCCCAGGTTTGGTGGGTTTCCCTAGGTGGCGGATGAGCTACAGGCCAAAATCTACAGGTAGGCACTTTGCAAAAAACACCTCTGTTTTCCTTCAAAAATTTGGCTGTGTCCACGTTGCGCTTTGGGGCGTTTCCTGTCGCGGGCGCTAGGCCTACCCACACAAGTGAGGTATCATTTTTATCGGGAGGCGTGGGGGAACGCTGGGTGGAAGGAAATTTGTGGCTCCTCTCAGATTCCAGAACTTTCTGCCACAGAAATGTAAGGAACATGTGTTTTTTTAGCCAAATTTTGAGGTTTGCAAAGGATTCTGGGTAACAGAACCTGGTCCGAGCCACACAAGTCACCCCATCTTGGATTCCCCTTGGTCTCTAGTTTTCAGAAATGCACAGGTTGGGTAGGTTTCCCTAGGTGGCGGCTGAGCTACAGGTCAAAATCTACAGGTAGGCACTTTGCAAAAAACACCTCTGTTTTCCTTCAAAAATTTGGCTGTGTCCACGTTGCGCTTTGGGGCGTTTCCTGTCGCGGGCGCTAGGCCTACCCACACAAGTGAGGTATCATTTTTATCGGGAGACGTGGGGGAACGCTGGGTGGAAGGAAATTTGTGGCTCTTCTCAGATTCCAGAACTTTCTGCCACAGAAATGTGAGGAACATGTGTTTTTTTAGCCAAATTTTGAGGTTTGCAAAGGATTCTGGGTAACAGAACCTGGTCCAAGCCACACAAGTCACCCCTTCTTGGATTCCCCTAGGTCTCTAGTTTTCAGAAATGCACAGGTTTGGTAGGTTTCCCTAGGTGGCGGCTGAGCTACAGGCCAAAATCTACAGGTAGGCACTTTGCAAAAAACACCTCTGTTTTCCTTCAAAAATTTGGCTGTGTCCACGTTGCGCTTTGGGGCGTTTCCTGTCGCGGGCACTAGGCCTACACACACAAGTGAGGTATCATTTTTATCGGGAGACGTGGGGGAACGCTGGGTGGAAGGAATTTTGTGGCTCCTCTCAGATTCCAGAACTTTCTGCCACAGAAATGTGAGGAACATTTGTTTTTTTAGCCAAATTATGAGGTTTGCAAAGGATTCTGGGTAACAGAACCTGGTCCGAGCCACACAAGTCACCCCATCTTAGATTCCCCTAGGTCTCTAGTTTTCAGAAATGCGCAGGTTTGGTAGGTTTCCCTAGGTGGCGGCTGAGGTAGAGGCCAAAATCTACAGGTAGGCACTTTGCAAAAAACACCTCTGTTTTCCTTCAAAAATTTGGCTGTGTCCACGTTGCGCTTTGGGGCGATTCCTGTCGCGGGCGCTAGGCCTACCCACACAAGTGAGGTATAATTTTTATCGGGAGACGTGGGGGAACGCTGGGTGGAAGGAAATTTGTGGCTCCTCTCAGATTCCAGAACTTTCTGCCACAGAAATGTGAGGAACATGTGTTTTTTTAGCCAAATTTTGAGGTTTGCAAAGGATTCTGGGTAACAGAACCTGGTCCGAGCCACACAAGTCACCCCATCTTGGATTCCCCTAGGTCTCTAGTTCTCAGGAATGCACAGGTTTGGTAGGTTTCCCTAGGTGGCGGCTGAGCTACAGGCCAAAATCTACAGGTAGGCACTTTGCAAAAAACACCTGTTTTCCTTCAAGAATTTGGCTGTGTCCACGTTGCGCTTTGGGGCGTTTCCTGTCGCGGGCGCTAGGCCTACCCACACAAGTGAGGTATCATTTTTATCGGGAGACGTGGGGGAACGCTGGGTGGAAGGAAATTTGTGGCTCCTCTCAGATTCCAGAACTTTCTGCCACAGAAATGTGAGGAATATGTGTTTTTTTAGCCAAATTTTGAGGTTTGCAAAGGATTCTGGGTAACAGAACCTGGTCTGAGCCACACAAGTCACCCCATCTTGGATTCCCCTAGGTCTCTAGTTTTCAGAAATGCACAGGTTTGGTAGGTTTCCCTAGGTGGCGGCTGAGCTACAGGCCAAAATCTACAGGTAGGCACTTTGCAAAAAACACCTCTGTTTTCCTTCAAAAATTTGGCTGTGTCCACGTTGCGCTTTGGGGCGTTTCCTATCACGGGCGCTAGGCCTACCCACACAAGTGAGGTATCATTTGTATCGGGAGACGTGGGGGAACGCTGGGTGGAAGGAAATTTGTGGCTCCCCTCAGATTCCAGAACTTTCTGCCACAGAAATGTGAGGAACATGTGTTTTTTTAGCCAAATTATGAGGTTTGTAAAGGATTCTGGGTAACAGAACCTGGTCCGAGCCACACAAGTCACCCCATCTTGGATTCCCCTAGGTCTCTAGTTTTCAGAAATGCACAGGTATGGTAGGTTTCCCTAGGTGGCGGCTGATCTAGAGCCCAAAATCTACAGGTAGACACTTTGCAAAAAACACCTCTGTTTTCCTTCAAAAATTTGGCTGTGTCCACGTTGTGCTTTGGGGCGTTTCCTGTCGAGGGCGCTAGGCCTACCCACACAAGTGAGGTATCATTTTTATCGGGAGACGTGGGGGAACGCTGGGTGGAAGGAAATTTGTGGCTCCTCTCAGATTCCAGATCTTTCTGCCACAGAAATGTGAGGAACATGTGTTTTTTTAGCCAAATTTTGAGGTTTGCAAAGGATTCTGGGTAACAGAACCTGGTCCGAGCCACACAAGTCACCCCATCTTGGATTCCCCTAGGTCTCTAGTTTTCAGAAATGCACAGGTTTGGTAGGTTTCCCTAGGTGGCGGCTGAGCTAGAGGCCAAAATCTACAGGTAGGCACTTTGCAAAAAACACCTCTGTTTTCCTTCAAAAATTTGGCTGTGTCCACGTTGCGCTTTGGGGCGTTTCCTGTCGCGGGCGCTAGGCCTACCCACACAAGTGAGGTATCATTTGTATCGGGAGACGTGGGGGAACGCTGGGTGGAAGGAAATTTGTGGCTCCCCTCAGATTCCAGAACTTTCTGCCACAGAAATGTGAGGAACATGTGTTTTTTTAGCCAAATAATGAGGTTTGCAAAGGATTCTGGGTAACAGAACCTGGTCCGAGCCACACAAGTCACCCCATCTTGGATTCCCCTAGGTCTCTAGTTTTCAGAAATGCACATGTTTGGTAGGTTTCCCTAAGTGGCGGCTGAGCTAGAGGCCAAAATCTACAGGTAGTCACTTTGCTAAAAACAGGTCTGTTTTCTGTGATGTGTCCACGTTGTGTTTTGGGGCATATCCTGTCGCGGGCGCTAGGCATACCCACGCAAGTGAGGTATCATTTTTATCGGGAGACTTGGGGGAACATAGAATAGCAAAACAAGTGTTAATGCCTCTTGTCTTTCTTTATATTTTTCCCTTCCAAATATAAGACAGTGTGTAAAAAAGACGTCTATTTGAGAAATGCCCTGTAATTCACATGCTAGTATGGGCACCCCGGAATTCAGAGATGTGCAAATAACCACTGCTTCTCAACACCTTATCTTGTGCCCATTTTGGATATACAAAGGTTTTCTTGATAGCTATTTTTTACTCTTTATATTTCAGCAAATGAATTGCTGTATACCAGGCATAGAATGAAAACCCACTGCAGGGTGCAGGTCATTTATTGGCTCTGGGTACCTAGAGTTCTTGATGAACTTACAAGCCCTATATATCCCCGCAACCAGAAGAGTCCAGCAGACGTAACGGTATATTGCTTTCGAAAATCTGACATTGCAGGAAAAAGTTACAGAGTAAAACTTAGAGAAAAATTGATGTTTTTTTTCACCTCAATTTCAATATTTTTCTTTTTCAGTTGTTATTTTCTGTAGGAAACCCTTGTAGGATCTACACAAATTACCCCTTGCTGAATTCAG
Organism: Pleurodeles waltl; assembly: GCF_031143425.1. Lineage (NCBI taxonomy): Eukaryota > Metazoa > Chordata > Amphibia > Caudata > Salamandridae > Pleurodeles > Pleurodeles waltl. The sequence continues at coordinate 929,485,169 of NC_090448.1, read as the reverse complement.
AATTTTGTCTACCTTTCAGAAATGTTGCGGTTTCTGGAATCCAGCGTTGGTTTCATGCCCATTTCTGTCACTGACTGGAAGGAGGCTGATAGCACAAAAAATCGTAAAAATGGGGTATGTCCCAGTAAAATGCCAAAATTGTGTTGAAAAATTGGGTTTTCTGATTCAAGTCTGCCTGTTCCTGAAAGCTGGGAAGCTGGTGATTTTATCACCGCAAACCCTTTGTTGATGCCCTTTTCAGGGAAAAAAACACAAGCCTTCTTCTGCAGCCCATTTTTCCAATTTATTTGAAAAAAACGAAATTTTCACTGTTTTTTGGCTAATTTCTTGGCCTCCTTCTGGGGAACCCACAAAGTCTGGGTACCTCTAGAATCCCTAGGATGTTGGAAAAGAAGGACGCAAATTTGGCGTGGGTAGCTTACGTGAACAAAAAGTTATGAGGGCCTAAGCGCGAACTGCTTTAAATAGCCAAAAAAAGGCTCGGCACAGGAGGGGGAAAAGGCCTGGCAGCGAAGGGGTTAATAAGGGTTTGGAGGCCCATGGGAGATTTGGAAATAAGAAGAGAGTCGTCAGCGAAAAGAAGGATTGGTATTTTTTGGGCACATAGGGTGGGGGCATCATTCTGGCACGTCATTAAAACCTGTACAACCTCATTAATAAAAATAGAGAATAAAAATGGTGCCAACACACAACCCTGGCGAACACCCCTATTTATGGGGATTTTGTCTGTTAGTTCGCCTAGGTTCCCCCATCTCACCTGCGCATATGTGTCCTCGTGCAACCGCTTCAAAAGTTTGATTAAATTGACTGGAGTCCCTATTTTTTGTAGCACCTCCCACAATTTTTCTCTCGGGACTAGATCAAATGCTGATCTCATATCAACAAAGGCGATGTATAATGGTTGTTTAGCCAGGGCTGTATATTTCCAGTACAGAATGGCCAGTCTAAAGACCTGGTCTACTGTACTGGTCCTTGGTCGAAATCCAGCTTAAAGGGGGGAAAGAATGTTCTGATCTTTGGCCCAATGAGTTAATCTACTTAAGAGTTGCTTGGCAAATATTTTTTGGATGTTATCAATTAAGCTGATTGGTCTATAGTTTGTCGGGAGGTTTACATTACCCTTTTTATGAATGGGGATAATTTCTGCACCCTTCCATGTCATGGGAATCTGCCCCCCTTCGGCAATTTTATTGGAGAGTGTATTAATGTACCAAGTCCAGACTATTGGTTCTGACGAATAAAGATCCCCCGGAATTTTGTCTGGGCCTGGAGCTTTCCCCAGTTTTAATGAACTAATTGCATTGGCTGTTTCTTTAATAGTAAAGCAGATATGGCTCTTATTATCCTGTGCGCCCCCTACAAGGGGGGCTGGTCCATGATGCTCATCAAAAGTGGAGTGAAAGTCTTGGCCTACTTCCCCTGTAACTAGAATTATGGGGGTCTCAATTTTTTTATATAAGCCAGAAAAATGCTCAACCCATTTTTCTGGCTGTATGTGGCTTCTCAAACCAGTCCTGCCCTCTTTCTCTCGCTTACCTAACAGTTCCCAAAATAATTTATTGTTATTGGATTGGGTATCATTCAACAATTCCTGCCAGGTTGTGTCTTCCCAGATTTGTTTGGCTCGGGTAATGGATTCTTTGTAAGTACGTCTGGCTATTTGTAATTCCCCATGGGTTCCTTCCAAGAGGGCATTTTTTAGTCCTTTCTTGGCCGTATGGCAGGACTCGCCAAACCATGAGCTACGAGTAGCTCCTTGGGGTCTTGCCCCAACCTTCCTATAGAATATACGTTGTAATCTTGTGATCATGTTCTCATGTATGGATAAGAAGGGGATGTCATTGGAATCATAGTTATTATATAGAGCAAAAATATCTATAAAAGCCTGATAGATTTCGCGTAGCAGATAAGGGTTTGACTGGACCTTTGGCCACCTGACCTTCGTAGATGTGATGTTCATGGTAGGAACCGGGACCAAGGTAGTTTGTTTGTTCAAGGTCCTACCAAAAACATCACCTGACATAGAGAGTAGCAGAGGATAATGTTCGCTTTCGGTTCTAGCATCCACCTTCATGTCATTCAGAAAGGGCCACAGTCTCACATCTACTAGAAAATAATCTATTACGCTTGTGATTGATCCACGTTTAAAAGTGGGTGCAGTATCCAGGTCAGAGGGCATGCGGCCATTACATGCCCTGAGACCATGCTTCAGACAAAGGGATGCCAGTTGGATAGCTACACGAGAGTTAATACAATTATTGTCACTAGTCAGCTGTGCAATCCCCCATGTTTGATCTTCATCCTCTGTGAGACCAGTATCACAGAGGGTTCAAAGGTGCAATTTACATCCCCAGCTATTATTAGGTAGGAGGTTGATTGTAAGGTGTCTAAAAAATCAAGAAGCTGTTTTAGAACTTGGGACTCAACCCCTCGCGAAACCGAACGAGCATAAACATTAACAAAAATTATTGTAAAATTCTGTTGAAACGTAATTTGTAGCCCCATCAGATCTGGACTATCGAATTTTAAAATCTTATATGTGCACTGTACAGTTTTATTTATTAACATCAGAAGTCCTCCTTTGGCTCGACCCGTCAGTTTTGAGGAGGGTTGAGCAGCCACATTAAAGGAAAGAAACCCGTCTAGGGTAATCGGTTCTTCGGACCATGTTTCTTGAAAAAGACATATGTCTTGGGTATTGATGTACGAGCACCAGTCAATATCGTCTAATTTCCTCCCAAGGCCAGCTAAATTCCATGACATAATTGATATGCCTTTTTCCTCAAAGACCGGGCTTAGTAGCTGTAGGTTGGGCCTTTCAGGGATCAACTCTATGTCAGTAAGTCCATCAGAAATCATCCGACTGGGTTCCGCTAAACTAGTCCCAAGTGTTGATCCCTGGACTATTGCCAGTCATACTGGATTAGACCGGATAGAGTCAACATGCCTGGACTGATTACTAGTTACATTATTACATAAGTAACCAGAATTTTGTGGCTGACCTGCCATTGTAATTCTGACCACAATGGACTCACTTGATACCTCCTCTTTTTCTGGCTGTAACTCCTCCCTTAGCCACCCCCTGTGTACACCTCTTCCTTATTCCTTCCTGTGAAAAGTATCCTGTTCCTTTGTAACTAGTTTTTTCCATGTACATCTACAGACAGAGCTTCTCTACATCTGAAGCAATATGATCACTTCCACCCAACCATTTTGCTTCTTACTTCTCCATGGAAACCAACCTCTCAAAAGCAATCAGTGTTAGCTTTCCATCAGTTTAAAATGTGGCAGTTCCTGGTTGAAATTTCCATTCTTATAGATAGTATTAATCTCCCTTCTTTCGTATTGGTATTTCAACATATGTGATGCTTGCCGTAAGAATTCCATAAAGTAAGTAAAAAGGGTACTAATGACCCATTAGACGATGGCCCTATAAAGGTCTGGTATTTCCCTTTTAGGAGTTAATAATAGCAACAACATTAATAGTTATGGTGGTGGAGGGGGGATAAAAACTGAATCACAAGTTGTACCTGAACAATGAGGAATTGGTAGGGAAAATCAGAAAAACTGAAGCTCATTTTCCTGGTAGTTCTTCATTTCTCCCAAGGTTTCACCCGACATTTTGTTGCTTTCAGCAACCAATTTGTATGGGCTAAACACAATGGATCAGCACTTTCACCATGGATCTTGTAGCTCTTGTTGGGCCAGTAGCTACCAATGCCAGTTTCCATCAAAATCAACAGGACACTGGGTATGAGGCTCTATTTGTGAAATGGTTTTCAACCGAAAACCTGAAAAATTTGAATTTCCAAAAACAATGTCTCACTCTAAGCATTCGTATGCTAGGAAACATTACAGTTAGGTTCACATTTTACCCAGACAAAGCCATATAAATGTATATTACCTACTGGTGATAGCCAGTAGGTAGTTATAGTTAAGACAATTTTTTTCCATAGACAGGGCATTTTTTGTTTTACCAATAACTTTGGCACCATTTGACGAGTCTTCACAAAATTGTCCAAACAAAATATCCTACTTTGCCTAGTTGTGCATGGAAAGTTCAGGGCTGGGAAAAAGCGGGGCCCCAAAACATGTTTTCCCCATTCTTTGTCTATAGGGATTTTGCATTCTTTATGAACAGCCACAGCCCAAACCGCTAAATGGAATTACACCAAATTTGGCAGGACGCTAGATGTTGGTCCACAGAACATGTTTTTATGATTTGGTGTAAATCTGTTGATTAGATTTGGAGCTATTCAAGGTTAAAAAATATAGATATTTAGGGACGTGGATCCTTTGCGGATTCACTGCGTGTGGATTCATGGATCAAGGGGGACCAAGTCCCTAATTTGCCGGCGCAACCTGACAGAAAAGTTGCAGCTGCCATTTGGTTTGGCACACCGGTAGGGGGGAATAGTGCAAAAACACATAGGGGGTCAGGATACAGGTACCCCGACCCCATAGGACACATGGTGATGTCAACAGTGATGTCTCTGACCACGTCATGAGTGATGTAATATGTGAGGTCACAAGCTGTGCATTGCAGAGTCTTAAGTTATAGTTAGGTCAGGTAACAATAACTGCTTAATTTCATTGGTTTCGTACAGGGAAAATGTGTGCGTGACTACAATATCCCTGTAACCTTTAGTATTTTCAGTGACTTCCTAAGGGTTTTTTAAATTTTATTTCCCTAACTATAATGTCCTTGTTTTTTCAGCCAACTTCTAAGGTTTTTTAAAATTTATTCCTCAACTATAATGTCTCTGTAACCTTTGTTTTTTTCAGGGAGTTTTTTTCAGTGAGTTTTGTTTTTTAAATTCTATGCCCTAACTATAATGTACCTGTAACCTTTGTTTTTTTCACTGAATTTCTAAGGTTTTATTAAACTCTATTTCCTAATTATAACATCCCTGTAACCTTTGTTTTTTCTGTTAATTTCTATGTTTTTAAAAATTCTATTTCTTAACTGTAGCATCCCTGTAACATTAGATGTTATGAGTACATGTAAATTGTACTTTGTAACTATAATCTTTATGGTTTAAAAATGGGTGTGTCACTGTTTGCATAGGTTGTTAAGTGGATATCTGAGTAGGTGTGTGGGTCTGTCAGTGAGTGTGTGAGATGTTTTGTGGGTCTGTGAATGGGTGCATAAGTCTCTGAGTTGGTATGTGAGTGAGTGCATGAGTCTGTCAGTGGGTCTGTCAGTGGGTGCATGAGTGTGACTTGCTGTGTGTGGGTGCAAGAGTCTCTGAGTGGGTCAGTGAGAGGGTGCGTCAGTGGCTATGTGACTGGGTGTGTGAATGTCTGAGTGGGTCTGTGAATGGGTTCATGAGGGTCTGAGTGTGTCTGTGAGTGGGTGTGTGAGTGTCTGAGTGGGTTTGTGAGTGGGTGCATCAGTGTTTGAGTGGGTCTGTGAGTGGGTGCATGAGGGCCTGAGAGGGTCTGTGAGTGGGTGTGTGAGTCTCTGAGTTGGTCTGTGAGTGGGTGCATGAATGTCTGAGTAGGTCTGTGAGTGGGTGCATGAGTGTATTAGTGGGTCTGTAAGAGGGTGTATGACTCTCTGAGTGGGTCTGTGAGTGGGTGCATGAGTGTCTGAGTCCTTCTATGAGTGAATGATTCAGTGTATGATTGAATCTGTGATTTCTTTTTAATCTTTTGCCAATATTCACAAATTTGTTGCAACATTACGCAGAGGTGCCATGCTGACATGTATTTGCAAATATCAGGCAGCATGAAATTTCTTTTTTTAAAGGACATAATTTCATCCTCAGAGACTCCTATATCGAAGCCCTGTGGTCAGAGTACCTCCACCCTGATCATTTATGCCACTTTTCAATTTATTTTTCAGCCCCAGGGAGGGTGTTCCATTAACTAAAATGGTGGCAACAACTTTCTGGTCAGGTTGCTGCTAGCCATTCAGAGCATTCCTCTTGCACATGCATTTGTGAAGTCACAACGATCGCCGTAAAAGCCTTGCGACGGATGTGCGGCCCTAGATATACACATTTATTTCCCTTTAAATCCGCAAAAACTACTGAATGGATTTACATCAAATAGCAAAAATCTTAATCAGCATACCAAAACCTACCTTTCTGCCAAATTTGGTGTAATTCCGTCCAAAGATTCGGACTGTGATCATATACAATGCTCCGATGGGGGTTAACATGAGAAACACACTTATTTTACCCCCCCTTTTTTTCGGCCCCGCTTAACGGATCGCCCCGAAACTTTGCATGTGCTACAAGAATCACCTGCACAATTTTTCTTTGAAAATCTGGTGAAGATTTGTCAAATGGTGCCATATACATATATATGTAGATAGATAGCTAGATATATTTATATATAGATTTAGATACAGATATATATATATAGCTATATATAGATATGTATAGCTGTTATAGTTGGGTGAGAATTTCAATTCCAACATAATGTTTTAAACTAAAAAAATAAAATAAAAAATGAAATTCACCAGTTATAGTTATCTCTAGTTACTGTAACTAGTAACTGTAACTCATGTCCTAGGATAACTATTACTTCTCATTTTAGACGTTGCAGTGATGTTATCAATGATGCCATTGAATATGTCATGAGTGTTGTAATATGAGAGGTAATTAGTAGTGAATGCCAATGTTTTTCAGTAAATTACTAGGGTTTTTGTAATGAGAAGTAATAATGTATTACTTACGTAAAGCTAACCCCCCTGCTGCAGCCAGGCTCTGCATTCAACCCTCCTGCAAGAAGCTGACCCTCCACTGGGTATGGGAGGTCCCACAGCTCCCCTCCTCAATCCACCACTGACACAGGGGACCCCATCTCCAGGGGTCAAAACATAAATTATTATTTGAAGGTGCCTCATGGTCCCCCTGCTCAAGCTTTAGGAGGTCCTTGGGACCCCATTTCCCAGGGCCTAATACATTAACATTAGGGGAGGGTGGTGTGTGGACCCTCCTCCTGCAGCCTAAGTGGGCCCCCGGGACCCAATCCCTTGGAGTGTACGAAAATGTCATGCACTGTACAGAGAGTCCAAGCAACTCCACTTTGGTATCCAGAGGTAAAAAGCAGACCACCTAATGCTCTGTTTTTGTGGTACTCACAACATCAATAAATGAACAAACACACTCAGAAGAATAACTCAAGACCAATTTAGAACAATTATATAGATTTGTATACATTTTTTAGGACCAAGATCAGTATCCTACTGTAAATGCTTTTTAGTTATGATTTTTCAAAGCTTAGAAAATGTACTGTTTTTGTGCATAATGTTGCACCATAGGAATCAATGGGAGAAATTAGAAAAATGCATGTAAAATCAGGCAATGTTCTCACACTTGTCACCTTCTGTTTTTATGTGGAGGTCATGGAGAGGTCCAATGGTCCAGCCAGAGAAGTTCAGGGGGTTCGCAGTTTGAGCGGGAGCAGCAGCTGAAGTTCTTGGAGCCTATGCACAGACGAGAAGGGGGGCACTTGGAAACACACTGCACAGAGGGACTTAATGATAAGTCTGCTGGGTGGTCTTGGAGGGGGGAGATTGCAAGGACTTGGGGACCACAAGTGCACAGTTGGTTGGTCAGTACAGGGGCCAGGGAGATTAGGTGCAGATATGTCAAACAGGTTTTGTACATCTGGGAGTCCTCGCAGTCAAGGGCAAGCAACTTTGATGGCGAATTGCAGGTCAGCAGGGCTACTCAGGGTGTGGTTCTTGGGTGTCCTGATGTCCCTTGGCTGGTGCTTGGTCCTCCGCTTTTGAGAGTACAAAGTGGTCTCTGCTTCTGAGTGTCTGACATTGGGGGTCCGATACTCCAGCTACTGGTACGCCACAGGCCTAGAAAATCCTAGTGCCACCAAACTTGGCACGGTGGCAGTTCTGGTCCTCTGTACGTTTTTTGGCTGGTCCGCTGGGTCTAAGTCATTAGTCATCAGAAGGTCAGTAAACCAGAGTTCATTGGTTTCCTGCCTGCAGGATGCAGCAGAGTGATACCTTCACTCTGAGGGAGGTTCTTGCCAATTTTTATAATGTTGAAGGTGCTCTCAGGTTTTGTAGAGTCCTTCAGGTTTCCAGGTGACATATCGGCAGCAATGGTCGAGTCCTTGGAACAGCAGGCAGGGTTAGGCACCTTTTTCTTTGTGCAGCAGGACTTCAGTTCTTGTGGCTTGGGTCTTGTTTGTCCTAGTCTCCTTGTGTTCATCAAATCTGTTATCATGGTCAGGGGATGCTCTCAAATGCTGTATTTAGAGGGTGTTAGGGGGAGTACCTGGTAGGGGCCAATGGGCCACCTACCCTAGGGTAGCAACACCCACTAAGTAACCACTTCTTGTGGGACCAGGACACATCCCTGACCCGGATTGGCTATTTTTCCTACCATCCACTAGGGAGGAAAATGGAATGGAGTGGTCACCTTGCCTGCCAAACCTGAGGGGTGGTGCAGGTTGAGGGTGGCCACTCCCTCTATTAGTGCGAAGTTTCCCTACCTAAAGTGGGGGTAAAACTGTTGGGCTGCCTTCTGCTACTAGCAGCAGAGGCACTGTCAGATTTCAAATGCAGCTGACCGCCGGAGCAGTGTGTTTGCCTGGGGTAGGAGTTGTGACACTTTCGCACAGGAAAGACTTTGTATTCTGGCTTCTGAGAGCAAAGGATCTCACTTAAGGAGTCCAACATTGTGTCTGGTGTTGGCAGGCTGGTTGAGACCAGTCAGCAACCATGCCAGGGCTGTTAGGTTTTGCAAGGGGCACCTTTAAGGTGCCCTCTGGGTACATTTTTATAATAAATCACACACTGGCATCAGTGTGGATTTAATATTCTGAGTTGTTTGATACCAAACAACCTGGGATTGAGAGAGGACATCATGTAGCTGGGGAACTCGTAGTGATCAGTGTCCAGTACATGTATTTGTTATGCCTTGACTGTACACTTACCATGTCTAAGAATTGGCAAAGACAAACTAGGGGCATATATGCTCATGAACATATGCCCTCACATGCATTATAGTGCATCCTGCCTTAGGGCTGTAAGGCCTTCCAGAGGGGTAATTTACCTATATTACATGTAGTGTTAGTGGACATGGCACCCATGGTGAGTGCAAAGTTGAGTTTGCAACTTTGGGCACACCTTGTCATGCACTTGCAGTGGCAGTTTGCATGAGGCTGACGTGGGGCTTCTTGCAGTGGCATAATTGGTGCTGCAGCTCTGGGGGCCCCTCTTCAGTACCCATGCTCTAGGTACCAGGGGTACCACTTACTAAGGACTTACAAGGGTGGCTGAAGTGCCAATCACAGTACATTTTTGGGGAAAGATATCTGGCCCTGGGAACCTGTTCAACAGGGGCCCAGGGCACTTACAGTTCAAAACCACATCGTGTTCCAGGCAAAAAGGGGGGCTTACCATGTCAAAAGAGGCACTTTCTCATAGCCATACCTTAATTATAGGAGAGGACAGCATTTAGCTGCCCTTCCTGAGCCCCCCTGCCCGAGCCTTAAGAGTCCCCGAAGACCATATCTCCCAGGGCCAAATACTTTTATGTCAGGGTAGAGGGGTATGTTGGTAGAGGTTCACAAGCCATAAGAGGCGCTGGGGACCCCATCTCCCTGGGCCTTATACATTACTATTAGGCGAGGTGCACACAGCTGCACTCCCCAAGGACCCCATATCCCAGGGCCAAACACAGCTGCACTCCCCAGACCCCCAGGGATCCAGCTGGCTTCTGCTCTGGACCTGGCATTGCTTTCGCCCAGTGGGAGCAAATACTTCTGCTTGCTCCCAAGAGCACGGGCAGGGAAACAGAAAGGTGCTCACACTCTGCAGGAGCATTTGTAAATCTCCCGCCAGTTGGGAACACACTTCTTCCCTGCTCACACACTTCTTTCCTGCCCACAAAACACTGTGTCCCTATGTGGGGCACCCAGGGCATAGTTAAAGTGCTGACCACGTGGCAGGGGTCCCTGGAGCCTTTTAAGGCTCGTAAAAAGAGGCTGAGCACCCATCTTTATTGTTTGACATTGGGGGATAGTGTCCCCAGGGACCATGGGGCTCGAGCAGGGAGCCATGCCAAACCATCCCTTTAGAACACAGTTTTTGGCCCCAATGGGATGGGGTCCCCAGGGCACAAAACAGGCTTGCAGAGAGGAGCCCCACTCATGCTTCCTCTCCAAATTTTGGTTTAAAAAAATGGCAGGCTGGCATCTTTCTTTTGCTGTGATCTTGTGGAAGTCCTGTGGGATCGAGAAAAAAACAAATGAGTTTTTTACTTTTTTTTACCCCCAGGGCTGTGGTGGGACAGTATCCCTAATCTGCCCCTTTATATGCATTGTGTTTAAAAACAATTGCAGGACAAGGGACTAAGGGCCTGATTTAGATCTCGGCAGAGGGATTACTCAGTCGCAACAGTGACAGATATCCCATCCGCCAAAATCTAAAAACTATTGTTTTTTTTATGGCATTTAGATTTCAGGGGGACAGGATATTCATCACCGTTGGATGGAGTAACCCCTCCACTGAGATCTAAAGTCTAAAGTCTGTGAGTCCTATAATGGCTGACAGCAACATTTTCCTTCATTTTGCTGGCAGTTAATCAGAGCTTGCACCCATGGGACCAAGTTGGTCTAAAGGTAAAAAAGACCCTGGGCCAACCAGAAGACTCAATTTTTGTTAACATTGAGTTTGACAGATTATTGCAAGAGTCCCTCATACCCAACTATCTAGCCATACAAATATTTCAAGACCTTAATATCTCTAAAACAACTGGATATAGTTACACCAAATCACAAAAAGCACACTTTGTGGACCGAGATCTAGCTCCCTGCCAAATCTAGTGTAATTTCATTCATCAGTTTTTGTAGTAGTGATATTATGGATTTGAAAGGGGATATTGTGTTTTGGAACTCTCCTTTTTCTCAGCCCCTGCTTGATAGATCACCCCAAAGCTTTCCATGCACAAACTAGGCATAAATTAGAAACTTTTTGGAAGGTCTTTGTCAAAATTCATCAAACTGCACCAAAATTATTAGCAAAATAAAAAATATGCATTTTCTATGAAAACGCTGACCTAACTATAATTACCCAGTGGTGACCGCCATAACATGTGATTGGCAAATACAGCCAACAGTGGTGCTTACCATATCAGATTGTAGATGCTCAAGACTATGTATATAATTCTTTTTGCAATTGTTCTGTGTGGAGCGATGTGCATCACACAGTCTTTGCATTACATGTGTGGCAGTCAAGCCAAGTTGGTCACTGCTTTTAAATCCAAGTATGCTGCAGCTGAAGTTGTGCCACACTCATTGAATCTGTCAGTTAAATTAGAGCATGTGTGTTATATTGAAACACTACAGTATGTAACAATGCGGCTGCCATTTTTTATATTGTGTGAATTTTACAGTCAACAATAGGTTGCTTGCTTGTTCACATCATAATTTGAATGTCTACTTTGTGAGGTCGTAGACGTTCTATCAAAGCAGTAGGAATGCGTGGTAGAAGAAATAAAACAGAAAAGCTTCAGTATTATTGTAATTTGATGTTGCATTGATCTATTTCTTTGTGAGGGCATCAAAAATAAAAACAGTGATAGATGGAACACATGAATTAATCTCCATATGCCTTAAAATGAAGGAAACACAAAAGAAACAAACAAAGGCATCCTACACAATGTTGAAAGAGGTCAGGAGGCATGGATCTCTACTTGCAGAAACGTTTTTGGAAAACAAAAGTGCTGTCTGTACTTAGACACTCATGTTCGCACAAAGCACTTTCTACAGCAGTTATTTATTATGATTAAGGCTCCCAGCTTTCTATTTTTACTGATTTATACAGATAAATGCAGACAGAAAATAATCTATTTTCCTGTTTTTATTTTTAAATATGGAAAAATACAGAAAATAGGTTTTCTTCTGGGTGATTCTCACTGCTGTCAGCCGTGTCTTCTAGGCCAATAGCTGTGCAGACTGACAGGTAGGGGTGTTAAAAAGAAAATAATATTTCCTAATGAAGCTTAAATAACTGCAGGAGAACAGCTGTTTAAGCTGTTCTGCAATGCAAATGATTTCATATGACTGTATTGCACTGTTAATGGCTAAAACTCATTGGACATTCAAACACAAGTAAGCATGTGTTGTTTAACAAAGAAATATGCCCACTGCAGCTTCATTTTCTACACTAAGCACAAAATAAATATTGATAAATGCAGATAAAATGAGCAAAAAAGAAATATGGATAAATACAAACAGGAATTGTACAAAAATAAATACCAAGAAAAGGGGAGCTCTAATTATGATAATATTCTCCACACTAGTTTGTTAAGAAATTATGTTGGCTTTTAAAATTTATGGTCAACAGTGAACGGTAATGTAATTTGAAGCCAACATAGTGTGCTTCGGAGTGTTCTCAATATATAAATGCGTAATATGAAAACGAGCAATATAAAAGTTGCAATTAGGAGCTAGCTAGGGCAGAACTATATAACAATGTCCTCTCCAGCAGAAAATCCTGGTTTTGTTTTTGATTTGATCTTGTATTGACACCTAACATAATATTGTTCACGGTTGAGCACTTCTTTTTGAGAGGTTATGCTACATAACACATGTTCACTGCAAAACCTTCAGCTTCTTTGCTGAGCTATGTCTGTGTTTTATCAAATATCTAACACGAATATTTGCTTCTACTGTCCACCTCTTAAATGTTACCTCACCCATATGTAAAACAACGACCATTTTTATCACTCAAAACTTCACTCATGAGCTTTACAAATTGCTGCCATGTAAATTATCTCCTAAATGTTTGGCCAGAGTCCAGTCATCACACACTGACGCCTTTTTCTTTCGTAGATAGAAATCTTTCCTATCATGTGATCGGCCACCAGAAGTAATTCTATCATCCTGCGCAATACTTGCAGTTTACACAGTGTCGAACACAGAATACAGGAAAGCCTCAAATACTTGCACTATATGAATGCCCCGGATGCATATAAGGATGAAAAGTCTATTGAATATGTACAGTACACAGGCTTCTGTTGTATACCCTTGTGTATTCAGCAGATCTTCGATATATGCAAAGCATGCAAACGTTCTGGCTTATAAACAGTATGCAGGCCTTACGTTTATGCACAGTTTGAAAGTCCTCTGACATTTTAACAACATAGAGACCAAATGCTTGTTATTCAGGCCTCGCTTTAAGTCTGCATATTAGGCATATAGAAAGGACAATACCTCAACATGTTACTATTATTAATCAGAAGCTGGAGTAAAAGCCATATATCAAAGACATTGACACTTTGAATGTATCATAGCATTCCATACTATGAATATATCTGATGCCAGCATGCTATGCTTATATGTGATATTTTATATTGTGCCTAAATAAGGGTCTCTACAATATAAATGTTTAAGCCTAGATTTACAAAACAATTGTGTCAGGTTTATGTCACCTTTTTGACACAGCCCTACGCAAAATGTATATCAAGGTTCGTTAAGCCATGCTTAGCGCTGCCTTGCATTACCCTATGTCAGATAGATGTTCCATGGTTTGAGTGTGGACGTTCACATGCATTCACTCATAGATTTTTATGCAAACCCAGTTTACGAAAAAATTGTGCATTTACCACCACAGGCTGGTGTCACAAGGAGAAATATCCCATTCCATACCATGAGTATATCCGATGTATCTATATTATACATACAGCTAATGCTTTAATAAAGTGTTTCCTTGGATAAAGTATTTTATCTTATCCTACTAGCAAGAGTAAAAGATCTTGGTATTCAAGAAGTCAATTGAAATGGTATCTTTGCCTACCTCCCTGGCAGGTCAAGCGTCAATGATCTCCTACAGTGCTCTTCAACGCCTATTCTTACTGACTCTGTCATCCAATAATGTTCCTTACCTGAGCTGACATCAGGACCTTGTCAAGTCGTTCAATTAAATATGTTACAAGTACTATGCAAATAATTGGAAGATCATTCTCAAATTCAAAAATGTTATGCACCTGCACTCCTCGGACCTAGGCTGATGCCTACAAGGCACTGAACAACGAAATGCTGATCAACCACCTGAAAGTCACCTATCAGAATCACAGCAACAACGGCAGCTATGCAGAGCCTTAGGAAACTCTGTATTGAGTTAGGAGAGCAAATCGATATACTCTGGACTTTTTATACTCTATAAATGTGAAGATAATGTAGAGCGATATAATAGATAAAACAATGGGTACCCTGTATTAAGATAACCCTATGGTTCATTCTGTCTATGGTTATTCAATACATCATCCTGTGCTAAAATAGTGCAAGGCTGTGGCAGTCAGTAGTGGTTAGTAAAGCATATATTGCAGTGCAGTGTTCTAAATCGAGGTTGAAAAGTTTAAAATTTGAAACTGAAAAACGAAAAAAAACTTGTACTCTGAAATGAATGTAAAAGCAATTTAAAAATTGCCATTTAGTTTGGGAGCAGACCGTTCGACATTTATGAAGATATTTAAATGGTGAATTTCATTTTTATCAGTACTAGCTATTCTGTAAACTTTTAAAGTTGTCCTGGTTTGTTTTTGGAAATAGAAGGGGACTATCACTTTTATACTCTGTGCCCCTTCACTCAGACTCTCCACTGTTACTACCTAATCCAGCTGTAAATGGGCGTATTCGTCCAGCACAGTTTGACAATTACCCTGACTATCATAAAAGACTGCGACCTATGGTACCATCAAAAATGAGAACTGAAATTACATTTTTATGGTTTAAATATCAACAGACAGTTAGCAATGACTTTACAAACCATCGTTGCTAAAGCCCTTGAGATCCATTGGCTTTGGCAATGGTTTTCAGCCATGCTCTGCAGCACCCCTGATGGTGTGCAGCATGGCTAAATAAGAAAAAAAAAGCCTAAAACGTGGCTAGCTGTGTCACATTGTAGGCACAGGCACCATGCATGTGCTCACCTCCAAAATGATGCAGCCGCTTTTTTGAGTTTTTATTTGCAGACCAGAGTTAGATCAGAAGATAGGAAGAAAACATGTTAGAAAGCCTTTTTGTGGAGCACGGGTTAGGGGAGCAACATGGAGGGTGCAGGTGGGGCAACACAAAGGATGTGGGTGCGGAAATCAATGTGGGAGGGAGAAGAAGCAACAAGGGACAGAGAAGGAGAGCATGGGAGGGGGAAGGAAACACAGAGAAAGGGAGACATCAGCAATATGGAATGCGAGGTTGGGAAGGAGAAGCAATGGGCGGCACAAAAAGTGGAGCAGGCTGGGAGAAGCACACATGTGAGAAAGTAATATGAGAAGTGCATGAGGGTGCAAGCAGCAAGGAGGGGTATTAAGAAGCACAAGTGCAATAGAGAGCCACATAAAGTGTAAAGGGAAAGAAGTACATGAGGAAACCAGCTGGAAAACACACGCAATTCAGTTGTTAACCAAAAAGAACAAAAATAGTGCTTGAAGAGCAAGCAAGTATTGGAATCGTAGAAGCCAGCCAATCAAAAGAGATGGTTAAAATGGTATGCTCTATGCGAAGGCCAGAAACAATTGGGAGGCAGGCACCAGAATAAGCAGCAGGAAAATGAGAGTGACATAAAGTCAATGTGAGAAAACAGGGCTGATTGCAGAGGCCTTCTGACTTTTTGCCCCCATTTTTCACTTTTTGCCTCTTGTTTTCCTGACTCTAATGGTGCCCTGGATACTGCTAACCAGTCCAGGGGCGTGTTCTCTGTGTAAAGTTAGTATGCAAATTACCTCTAAGTCCCTAGTATATGGTACGGCATGTAGGTTTAGGGACCCAAACATAGGTGGTGCCCCCATAGGTGCACTGCTGAGGTGGCCAGTGTCATTTTAAAGGCAGGCCTGCCTTGCTGGCTGCTTTTAACATAAAGTTACATGCAAATTTGAATTAAAAGTAGTTCCAAAGTCTTAACCGACCTTATTTTTACATATAAGTCACCCCTAAGGTGTACCATATGAGCCCCTAGGGCTGGGTGCCATGTAACTATAAGCAGGGACCTTATACAAATGGTTTTATAAGCCCTGGTGAGGTAAAACAGCCAAATTGGTTTATTGCTAATTGTAGTGAATGGCCTCCATAAGCTAGAATGGGGAGACATTATTTTAATTTCTAAAGTCCCCTTAAGTATCAGATTCCTTAAGTTTGGTATCAAATTAATTGTTATAATAAATTCCACAACTTACAGTTGTTGGATTTAATAGAACTTGTTCAGGTAAAGAGTTTTAAACTTTATCTGAAAAGTTGCCAACTTCAGCCCTGCAGTGTTTTTCTGTTTTTCTCTGACTGGCCAGCCTCTGATGAGAAGTGAAGTGGCCTCGCTCCACACAAAGAGATGTGCCTGGTGGAGGAGATCTTCCCTCAGCAGATGAGGAAGCAGGAAGGGGGAGAGCTGACAAACTGGTCTTCAAAGGCAGGGAAGGACATTTGTAGCAACCCACCACCTCTCTCCCATCCTGCAAACCCAGACAGTTAGGTGCCCCTCGATTAGATTAGGAGAGGGCAGGAGAAGGGTGTGTTTAAGATTTTTAGCCACACCAGTAGGTGGGCTCAGCCAGATGTAACCTCCAAAAATGACTTTCAGCCATGATGGATTTTTGAGGAATGTTGCTCTCTGGGGTTGATTTTTGCCACACTTCCCAGGAAGTGGTCATCACAGGGGGAAGGACCCTGCATCTGACTGGAAAACCAGGACCCCTCTGTTTTTCACCCAGGAACAAGGATACAATTGGCAGACCTGCACCCACACCTCAGATCCCTACCAGATTCCAACAAGGAAGAACTACAGAAGAAGAAGGACTGCCCTGCTGGACCTCTGACCTGCACCTGGACACTCTAGATGACTGCTCCAGCTGCACACCAAAAGAAGGACTTTGCCTGGCTTCAACTGGTTCAAGGAGGGACTCCCTGTTTGCTACAGGTGAAAAAGTGCTAACCAGAGTCCCCTGCACCAACTCCTGAAGAAACTGACCAGCTGATCACTGTCCAGTGGCCAAAAAGGAGTTTGCACCAGGTGCGTTCTGGGATTTGTAGTCTGCATGCTCAAGGAGCATCTCAGAGCTTCTGGAACCTTGGGGTGAGCTGTGGACCTAAAAATAACCTAAAAGGAACATCTGGAAGAAGATCCAGAAGGTATGAGAAGTTTGAAGAGCTTTAGGAAAAAAGCCCCATAAAGGGACCTACCCGCCGCAGCAACTGTAGCTGGCTTGCCTTAACCATGATCTTGCCTGACTTGCAGGTTTGTCCCAGTGAAGAAAATCTCTGAAAAAGTGACTACGTCCGAATGTAAGAAGTTAACGGGGACCTCCCAGGCAGTGTATCCGAAGAGGGCTCCAGGGACATTAGATCAAGATTAAAGTTTTCCCCGGTCGAAGGATTTTCATCTCGAAAAAACAACTAAGTCCAAAGTAAAAATCTCCACCGAGGGCTACCGCAACACGTATCCAAGGAAGAGTTCCAGGAGGTCAGATTGGACTGGCGACTTTGTCCCGCTGAAGAAAATCTCCAGAAAAATGACTAAGTCCGAAGGTAAACTTTTGACCGAGGTCTCCAGCGGTTGGCCTCAAACTTTGACTTTGCCACGGTCGGGGTGCGACCAGATGACCAGATTGGCACTATTCGTTTCTAAGCACTAAAAAACATTAATTCTTTAATAATTCATATCTTTGGTTCCACTTATCCGATTTTAATAATTTTGGTGTAATTTTAAAGATAAAAATATAATCCATGTTAATAAATTGGTGTTTGATTTTTATTGTGTTTTACTTATTCACTGTCTTGTGATTTTTGAACGCGCTACACATAGGACCTGATTACAACTTTGGCAGAGGGGGTTAATCCATCCCAAATGTGACGGATTTCCCGCCCACCGTATTACGAGTTCCATAGGATATAATGGACTCATAATACGGCGGGCGGGATATCTGTGACATTTGGGATGGATTAACCCCCTCCGCCAAAGTTGTAATCAGGACCATAGTCTCCTAAATTAAGCCTTGTCGCTCGTTGCCAAACTACCAAAGGTTGAGCTGGTTTTAATTTTTTGAGACCTAACTGGACCTAAGTGGAGGTTAGTGGCCTATTTCTAAGTGTAGGTACTTACCTGCCCTTACCAGTAGCCCATTTCCTAACAGTCAACCATTGGTAAGCAGTGGGAAGGATCCATGCCCCGGTGTGTTCGTTTTAAGCCCACAATATGCATTTTGCAATCAGACAACGCTGTCTGGTAGGCTCATGCTAAAATCAATTAAATATATAAACTAGCAACTTCAGGCCATAAACACTACCTGCCCATGGCCTGAGTGAAACCTTCCACTAGGTCCTGCAGTGCTTTGCATTCTGGAGCCTGAAAATACATATTTAGAACATATCTTAAATTTACAATATTAAAATGAGAAAAGTTAAACTCGCTGTCCCGGATAGCAAGGGGTCAATGGCAAAAATACCTGGAAGAGCTAAAGGTGTCACACGTGACATTGGGCTCCGGGTCTCTCCGAACAAATTAAACAGATGTGGACACAATAAGATCTTGTTGCTCAAACATAAATGTACTTTTTAAAAAAAGAGTCAGGCTCCTAGAGAAAGACTGTGAAGATTCAGCAGCGTTTGTTAGTAGCCTTTTTCACACTGCAGCCCACTAACAATGGTTACCAACATCAGACTGCTTAAAGAGTGTTATTAGCTTCGGAAAGAATGTAAGTTAATTTAGCAAAGTAATTCTGTTTCTTTAGAAATGCTGACATTGTGTTCCATGTCCACAATTGCAAAGGGCTCACTCAGGTGATATGCTTACAGGCACAGTTGTGCAGCAATACTATGGGGGTCATTCCGACCCTGGCGGTAAAAACCGCCAGGGTCGGGGTCCGCGGGAGCACCGGCAACAGGCTGGCGGTGCTCCTTTGGGCATTCTGACCGTGGCGGTACAGCCGCGGCCAGAAACGGAAAGTCGGCGGTGTACCGCCGACTTTCCGCTGCCCATGGGAATCCTCCATGGCGGCGCAGCTTGCTGCGCCGCCATGGGGATTCCGACCCCCATACCGCCATCCTGTTCCTGGCGGTTTCGGCCGCCAGGAACAGGATGGCGGTATGGGGTGTCGTGGGGCCCCTGGGGGCCCTTGCAGTGCCCATGCCAATGGCATGGGCACTGCAGGGGCCCCCGTAAGAGGGCCCTACTTTGAATTTCAGTGTCTGCTTAGCAGACACTGAAATTCGCGACGGGTGCTACTGCACCCGTCGCACCCCTTCCACTCCGCCGGCTCCATTCGGAGCCGGCTTCATCGTGGAAGGGTGTTTCCCACTGGGCTGGCGGGCAGCCTTTTGGCGGTCGCCCGCCAGCCCAGTGGGAAACCCAGAATGACCGCCGCGGTCTTTTGACCGCGGTACGGTCTTCTGGCGGTTCCCGCTTGGCGGGCGGCTCCCGCCGCCCGCCATGGCTGGAATGACCCCCTATATCTCTTCATAGAGCACCAAATAAGTTCAACCCATAGATTAAGACTAAAATGCATAACATAATTAACTTAAACAAACTATAAGATAATAGAATGTTTGTAACACAAAATAAATCTTAAGTATTCGTATTTGAAAAACATGCTAAACAGGAGGACCTCAGTTTTAAGTGGGGCATGGATGCAGAAATATCAGCTGCTGGATCCCCAGAACCCCTTGCTCCTTGGGGCGATGGCGGTGTTGTGAGGTTTTTGGGTCCTAGAGCAGCTCATCGTTGCTGGGCAAAATCGTGTGTGAGTGAAGCTATTTTCACATGGTGTTTAAGGGCCAACAATACTATTGGACTCCAGTTGGATAGCTACTTATTCCATTTAGGGTCTTAACTTCCTAGTGGTTGTGAAGGTGAGCAGTAAGGTGCTATTTTAGTATGCACAAATCAGATAAAACACAACACAGTTAATAATACTCCTTAAACTAAATGTCTAATTGCTTTTTGAGCTCAAAACAGTACTTTAATTGACAATAGGTATGTGAACACATTTTTCATCCCTTCGCAGGAATCAAATGCACAACAAGGTTGATGATCCTTTTGGCCCAGTAAGATGTGTGGTGAACAATAGACAAATACTTCAACACCACCCCAATTATTCAGACACCATGACCCATGTGGCCACGGAAGGAAAACTCCAATCAGGAATATAGTTCAAAGAAATTACAAACACAAGCTTAAAGTCATGGAGACTATGCACAAAACCAAGTTATAAAGAAACATAATCACCAAGCTTTGCCCAAGGCAACAAAATAGGTTCAGGCATACTAACGTCAATAAAACTGAGCATTCAAGATACCCCTCCAAGGTATACAGCATTCAGGGAATCTTCATCAGCAAAGTGTCAGCAAAGCGTATGGTCAGCAAGCATCAGGAGAGTGTCTTTCTCAAGCCGAGACAAGATGGGAGTTGCTCTGCACCTGAGGATCTGGGCTTCTGAGAATGTTCTAAGCAAGGCACATGAAATGTTCCAAGTGGGATTCCAGGATAAGTTCATATTGCGAAAAAGGAGCTTCATCCAATTAAGATCACTTGCAAATTTCAGGTTGCATTAGTCCAACATTCTACCAGGTCTGTCATGAGAATACTCCTCTTTCTGTGTGACTTCAAACAATTTGAAACAAAAGTATGCCATGTTCCTGCATTATATCTATTCAAGGACGAATAACTACATATCTTCCATAGTTTTCACAAGTGGGGCTTTGCTTCTCATCAGAAAGAATTCTGAAAGAAAGTTAATGTAAAAAAACAATTCAGCACATTTACATTACTGTGAAACTCAAGCTCTGGAGGACTTAGTTATGCTAACACAAGAAAATATAAAATACATTAGAAAAGTACATGTTAATAAAACAGAAATAATATGCAAACTTATAAATTCAACATTAATAATATATAATCAGTGTAAGTAAAACATTTCATTGCAAATTGCAAAAGATTTGTTGTTGCATTGCATCAGGTATAAGAGAGAAGTGCATTTTTCTTATTTGCACATATTTTCAAAGTCATAAAACAATAATTAATCATTAGCAATATAAAATCAGTTCAGGGTGCATACTTAGTCTAGAGTCAAAATTATAGTACAAATTAACTTTTAACTTTCTAGCATGTGATTAAATTAAAAAGGCACAAATGAACTGTGAAATACAAGCAAAAGGCACATTTAAAATGTGTGTCAGTGCAGCTTTCTACGTTAGTTTTTCTCTCTTCTATGTTTGTGACTGAAACTTGTCACAGTCTGCTGACTTCAATAGCATGAGGAACAGATCTAAAATATATGCTCTATCAGTCCCTTCTTTGACGGTGAAATATGCCATCACAAATTCTCATTTCAATGAGGCAATTCAGAATCACAATGTCTTATTTGGTAAGGTCTGCTGTAATTCTCCATTTTCTTGAAATTAAAATAATAAATGCGTCTCCTTTTTCTATTTCTATCTCCTTTTTCACCTGTTGAGTGTTTGTTCTTTTTACTTTCAGTATCGTGTACAGTTTGTCAAATCCAAGTGTACCTATGTTACACAAAATCACAATCAACAGGTTTCTCAAGATGATTCGAGATGATTCCTACTATACCCTTTCCTGGGTCTCCAAGCCATTTTCCAATGGCTGGAAACCCATTTCTAAATGCTTTTCATACACCTGTGACTGTCAAACCTTTCAGATCTCTCTTCAGGTCAGTCATGTTTGCAATGCACTTTCTTATCTCCTTACTATTGTCAGGTGTGTATGTGCAACAATGTTGTGCATATAATGTCTTACAGACACTGCCCTCCTTTGCTAGTAAGATGTCTAAGGTAAGATGATTTTCAAGACCTCTGATCTCACAGCAACCATCTTTGTGTCCATTAATACAATAGCTCTTGCATAATCAGTAGATAACGTATGCACTATTGTTTTCAATTTCCAAATATTGATATCATTCAAGATAAGTCCCACTGATGAAATTATGGCACCAAAGATATCTTCCACTATCTCTGAGGCACGTGCTCCTATTTTAACTCTGGTGTTTGAATTCTCATCCCAGACTGGTCCATTAATGCTGCCCGCATGAGAACTTTTAGGGAAAACAAATCCAAGGTAACGAGTTCCATGCCAGCCTTTCGTCAGCTTGTAATAAGCTGTAATAATCTTTCTTTCCACAAATAAAATAAACACCTGACATGGCTGGATCCTGTTCATTTAACATAAAGGCGTGTGTGCATTTATCATAAAGGTCCAAGTGCTTTTGAAAACAAAAACATTTCTACATTCATTAGTTCCTACAAATTGTGTATCTGTCTTTGACTTTGGTCTTAATATACATAGTTTTCCTATATGTTGCAAATCTAAAACAAAAAATCCTTGACATTCAGACATTGAGGCCCTCATTACAACCCTGGCGGTCGGTGTTAAAGCGGCATTAATACCGCCAACAGGCTGGCGGTAAAAAAAAATTGATTTTGTCCCTGGCGATAACTGCCATCAAAGACCGCCACTTTAACACACCAACAGCCAGGGTGGTAACGGCCGCTGGGCTTGAGACTTCGGTCTCCAGTCCGGCGGCTGTTATAATCCCACCCTCGGGATTACGACCTGCCATGATTTTCGTGCCAAACTTACCACCACGAAAACCATGGCGGTAGGCACTTTCAGTGCCAGGGATTTCCTTCCCTGTCACTGATAGGGGCCTCCCCCATCCCTCTACCCCTTCGTCTCCCTCTCCTGCCCTCCCCACATATATACACACCCGCACGTGCACCCATATACACACATACACGCATGCATACCCACCACCACCCACACCTGCACACATACATATCAACACACCGCAACACACAACAACATACCTTGCCACACACCCCCACAAACACACAACACCACCCACCCCTGTCTCCTGTCAGAGAACCTGACTTACCTGCTTGCAGGTGGTCCTTCGGCTGGAGACGGTCCACGGCGCTGCTGTTAGCAGCAGCGTCCGCCAACAAAACACCGCCAGGCCGTATCATTGGTCATGATGCGGTCGGCGGTGTTTTGCTGCCGTCCGCTGCCATGTCCGTCAGCTGTTTTCCGCCAGCATTCTGGCGGTATACTGCTGGCGGTCATGATACGCTTAGACGGCTGGTAGCCACCGCAGCGGTATGTTGGCGGCCGTCACCGTGGTGGTAGGCAGTAGTTACCGCCAATGTTGTAATGAGGGCCTGAATGTGTTGCATATGTTTCTCATTTTTGTGAAATTACTCTTTTTTCTGTTTTGGCTTTCATTGCCCTACTTCCGTCATCAACGTGTCCAATTAACTCCTTTTCTACTGAAATAAGTCTACAGGTTAAATTATTCTTGTGAACATATGCTGATTCAATTGTCAAGGCAGGTTAAAAAAAATCCTCCCACAATGTCAATGTTTCTCACTTTAGCAGTACTAATCAGGTGCTTCATGATAGGCATGAAAAAAAACACTAGATCATAGTTTGAATAGAAGTATCGATAATACTCCTGCTCATACAGCCTTGTTAGTAACAGACTACAAGAAATTCCATATGTTGGTGGCAAGCTGTAATAAGTGTTTCCTTCCTGTACTGATGAAGGAATTTTAGTACAGACATAGCATTTCTGCACCTCCATAGTTTCAATGTACTCATAATACATTGTCATATATACATTTGATCAAATCTCCCTTTGAACTATCTTTGTGTAAATGTTTCTCATCCTCATATAGGGGACCTTATTCTATGAGTGAATCTTTTGAATTTGAGACACTGTTAACCAAAGTTTTCTCACTGTCAGCATTAGCATGCACATGTAATCCAATAATCATCAATATGATCACAATCACACATATCACTTCTAGACCTACACACAAACATACTAACATTTACTTTTCTTACTTCAGTCAGAAATCACAGCTTGCCTAGTCTCAGGCCAAAATGTATCAAATTTAAAAATTGAAATAAAAAATGCAAAACAGCTTTCAATTATTTCACTGTCTCAGTCTTTTCCTCATATGAGCAAAGTAAATTCAAAAACAGTCTTTTCAAAAACCAATCCAGAAGTTTAAAAGTTCATCAAGAATTATCCTATATACAAAGGTTCAAATGTTCCAACTAAAAGTTCAGATGTCTCTAATAATAAACCATCTGGTAATCACTGATTAGTACTTCCAGCAACTAATGTCTCTATTTGTCAAGTGGCAATGAGATTTCAAAGTTCATTCGCAAACAATCTCAATTTCCAAAATGCTTTGCTGGATTTGAATTGTTAACACAAAATGCAACAAACCCCTTCTCCATGTCATCAGTTATGAAATAAGTCTATTCAGGAACTGAGTATCTGCAACTTGGCACTCTTTTTCATTTTGATCTCCTTGACACACGACCTTCTGTTTCACTGTCACTTTGCTCTGATTCTTCAGTTACTTCAGCAATGGTCGTAGGCACCTTTATTATTGGCTCTGTGTTTTTCTCAGGCCTCTGGTCTCTGGGTACAACTCTTTTCTCCTGCACTACTGGGATTTAAGTGTTATCTGGGCTAGCAGGAGTTGCCTGACTCTGTCTTGAGTCTTCTGCACCTTCAACTGCTTTTTACGAGCTCAGATATTTGCCAGGCTGTTCATGCTCTGTATTGCCACTTGTCCAGTCCCTATAGTTTGGCTGACCTGGAGCCTTTCTTTCACTGTAGCCGACCCTTCAGGAACAGGCACTGTTTTGTCAAGGGGTCTTTGGTCTTGCGTGTGTGGCTTGTGTGGACCCAGTTTGGAAGATCAACACACTTCATATCTGCTGTGGTAACGATAACAATCTGGTAAGGCCCTTTCCATCACAGCTCCAAGCATGTCTTTCTTACATGCTTCTTCACCAGCACCCAAGTGCCAGGAGTCAGGTCATGACAAAGTTCTTGTTGCGGTTGTGCAGTTGCTTCTCCAACCTGGTGAGACAAAGAATGAACCACATCAGCTAGTCCTTTGCAATAATCCAGAATCAAGTCATCTGTAATGTTCACAAGAGCATTTGTAGGTACTGCTGGCAATCTCATAGCTCACCCCACAATGACCTCGTGAAGCGACAAGCCTGTTTTTCTGTTGCGTGTCCTGTGCATACTTATCATTACAAGAGGCAATGCATCTGGCCATTTCAGTGTTGTAGATTCGCATCCTTTCTCCAGTCTAAACTTCAGTCTTCCATTTATCTGCTCTACCAGACCTCAGGCTGGTCTGTAACTGCAATGCAACATTTCTCAACTTGAAATGCTGAGCAGAAAAATTTAAGGATCTCATTATTGAAATGAGCTCTTTAGTCTTATTCCAGAGAAGTCGAAAAACTAAATTGAGGTATCAACTCCCACAATAGCAGTTTTGCAACTGTGAGGCTATCATTTCTTCTAGTTCAGTAAGCCTTGACCCAATGGGAGAAAACACACACCCCCATCATCACATATCTCAACCCATTGCACACTGGCAGTTCAATTAAATCAAGCTGTATTTTGTTGAATGGTCCTCCTGACCAGCCTATATGGTTCATTGCAACAACTGTGCATTTCCCTACATTCATCTGCTCACAAGCAACATATCTATGACACACTGATTCTGCAACCAATCTGAATCTAGGGTTGTACCATGTTTGTATGACTGTTCAAATGATTGCATCCCTACCAATGTGAGCCTGTCTATGGCAGTATTGTGCCACTGGGAACAAAATGCTACTTGGCAATACTGCTTTTCCCCCACTCGATACCCAAACATCATCCTCATTCCTCTGGACACATCCTGCTCTAGTCCAACATTGCTTCTCTTCATCTGTCACCTCAACATGCAATCTTTTGACTTCTTCCCGGCTATCAATGGCTTTCATAAATACATTTTAATTTATCTCATTGTCACTTCCATAGCTCAATTCTTCATTAAATTCAAGGCAGAATACCTCACACCTCTGTCAGCATAAGTATTTCCTAATGATATGTAGTCAGTTGCTTTATGGTGAGCTGCACCTTTTACAACTGCATATTGACTATGAGTGAATATGAAAACAGGATCTGGCAAATGAGTATCCACATTCAAGGCAGTACAATGCTTTATATTTACATTTGGGGATCAAAGAATCACCTGTTTATAGCAGGTCAAAAGAGCACTTGTCAGATACTGTGTCTTGGTAGGGGTGAATACAATCTCCACTAATGGGGAATAAAATCATTCAGGGAGTGGCCCATTACAATGCCTTCATACTGCTCAATGCTAATGCTCAGCTCCCCCATGGCTCTTAAAGAGCTAGGAAAGGCAGCAGCTACACAATAAAGTGTGGCTAAAAAATAAGCCACAGGCTTGATGGCACTTCATGTAACTGTGTCAAAACAGTGAGAGCACATCCACCACTCCCATGGCAAAACAAAGAAAAACCTTTGTTGTAATTAGGCATTCCCAGAGCTGGGGCTCAGGACAAGCTTCATCTCAGCTCAGTGAAGGCGTTCATGCATTCGTCATCAAATGGTACCGAATAAGACACATCCTGTGTGTCAACCTCTGCAGGGGCTTAGCCAAAATTGAAAAATTTAAAATCTATTGGTGGCAGTAGCCAACCATTCCCAGGAACATTATGACTTCCTTCTGGGTAATGCAGGGATTCATCTACATGACTACTGAAATTCACTTTAGGGACACCTTTCGTGCATCTTTCTCAGTGTGGTGACCTAAATATCAGACTTTCTTTTTACAATACTGTAACTTTGCTAGGGACACTTTATGTCAATTTTCTCTTAAATGATTCAAGAGAGCTATGATATCTCTTCTGCTGGCTTTTTGTGAATATGATGCAACCAACAGGTCATCAGTATACTGCTCTAAGACTGAATGATAGGGCATTGTAAGGACTCAAAGTTCTTATTTAAAATCTGATTTAAGATTGATGGTGATTCCGTATGCCCTTGAGGAGTACAAAACAATGTTAAAATATGACTACCAAAGTGAACAAAAAAAGAAACAGTCTTTCCTCGTGGAGTGGAATGGAAAGGAAGGCTTGAGACAAGTCAATGACATTGAACCACTCCGCTTCATAAGGGATCTGGAATAAAATTACTGTTGGATTCGGTCCAACATGACAAGGAACGACCATCTTGTTCACATTTCACAAATCCTGAACTATGCAGTATTTTCCACTGGGCTTCTGCAATCCTAAAATAGGGGAATTACAAGGGCTTCCCAAACTTTCCTTCAAAACACCTTGCTCAATCTCACTCCTAATTGAAGGTGTTATTTCTGCAACTATCTCTGGTGTCATGTTATAAGATGGTATTTTCAGATACACTGCATTTGGCTTTACTGTTCTTTTGTCTGGCTTAACTCCTTTTATAAGGCCAAAGTCCTTTCCCGAAAAATTCTAAACCTCAGGAGTGACTGTTTCCTGCAATTCTTCTGGCAAATCATCACATGTCATAAGTGGATAGAGAATGACAAGTGGATACTGCTCTACACTTTTACAAGGGTCATCTTCCTCATTTGTCTGAATTTCTATTCCGTTGGGTGTGCAGCCAATGGAACAATTTAACTTGCACAACATGTCACATCCCAAAAGTTACTAGACTTGAATTGCAACCCACAAACTGGTGCTTCTCTTCAAATTAACCTATTTTTACTGGGACATGTTCTGTCACAGGATTTGTCAATTGCTTGTTTGCTACTCCTACAACCTGAATTCTTCTTCCTGATAGGGGCAAATCTGGCATTTCTGCTGTCCTGACAGTGGAATATGTAGCTTCAGTGTTGACCACAAATGACACATCATGTCTCATAAAGTTTGCGTTTACATAGGGACCACATTGATTTACTTCTAACAATGAAGCTAACATGTAATCCTCATCATCAGAACTATCACTGTAGAATGTTTCTAGGAATTCCTCATCACTTAAGTCAATTGAAGGAAACTGTGGAGCTATGTGATTTCATTTGTATATGCAATTTGATTTGTGTTTACTTTTGTCATCTGATTTATGTTTTCCAGAGTGTTGGAAAATGGGTTATTGGTAAGGGCAGGTAGGTACCTACACCTAGCAACAAGCCACCAACCTCCACTTAGGTACAGTTAGGTCTCAGTAAATTAATCCCAGCTCAACCCTTGGTAGCTTGGCAACGAGCGTCAAGGCTTAACTTAGGAGACAGTGGCCCTCATTCTGACCTTGGCGGTCGGCGGAGAGGCGGCGGTCGGACCGCGAACAGACCGGCGGTATTAAAAATGGCATTCTGACCCTGGCGGGAACCGCCAACACAGCCCGCCAACTTAACACTCCGACCGCCACAGCGGTACAAACAAACAGCGCGGCGGTTCCCGCCAACAGCCCGGCGGCAGACAAAGTACCGCCCACCCTATTACGACCCACCAATCTGCCACCTTTTCCGGGGCGGGAGCACCGCCGATAAGAACACGGCGGAAACAGACTACGAACGGGAAAACGCTCACCTCTACGCACTCCACGCGAGATTCCGGCAGTATGGAGCCAGAGTTGCAGGTCATCCCCGCACTCCTATTCCTCCTCATATACCAGGAGCACGCCCGGCGGCGCGGAAGACATCGGTGAGTACTGCACCTACGACACAGGGGAGGGAAAAGATTACCGGCACACACCCACCCACCCACACCCACTACAACACACACATCAATGCATTCCCACAGATCACTGTCACAACCCACAAACCACCCCCCTCCGAAATAATGCAAAGACCAAAAGAAGAGATCATAAACGGCCAGATATATTGAAATATGGACACCAGTAATCCAAATAAATAAATAAACTATGTACAAAATATATACAGCTACTAAATGTAGTCCAACCACTGTCCGTGGATCACAGGGGTCCTGTGCAAAGGGGCAAGGCCCAGTCCCACGACAAGAACTCCACGGAGAGAACACTGCAGGGGCATCAGAAAGAAAATAGGACAGGCACCTCAGGGGGAAGGGAAGGGGGGGCACCTCAGCCACTTGAGTACACGACGCCAGATCCACGAGGGGACTCCATGACCACTGGGCCATCCTGGGGAGAGCAAAGCCACAGTCCATACAGTCCATACAGTGGGTGGCCTGCCCACTGGGCCATCCTGGGGAGAGCAAAGCCACAGTCCATACAGTCCATACAGTGGGTGGCCTGCCCACTGGCCCATCCTGGGGAGTGCAAAGCCACAGTCCATACAGTCCATACAGTGGGTGGCCTGCCCACTGGGCCATCCTGGGGAGAGCAAAGCCACAGTCCATACAGTCCATACAGTGGGTGGCCTGCCCACTGGGCCATCCTGGGGAGAGCAAAGCCACAGTCCATACAGTCCATACAGTGGGTGGCCTGCCCACTGGGCCATCCTGGGGAGAGCAAAGCCACAGTCCATACAGTCCATACAGTGGGTGGCCTGCCCACTGGGCCATCCTGGGGAGAGCAAAGCCACAGTCCATACAGTCCATACAGTGGGTGGCCTGCCCACTGGGCCATCCTGGGGAGAGCAAAGCCACAGTCCATACAGTCCATACAGTGGGTGGCCTGCCCACTGGGCCATCCTGGGGAGAGCAAAGCCACAGTCCATACAGTCCATAACAGACCCCACTGCCACTGGAGGAGGCAAGTTGGCCAGAGGACATCCTGCAGCCCTGCCCGAGATAGATCCTGCCCTGCCACGTCTGCCAAAGGGCCAGCGGTTCTTGCCCTGAAGGGCCCAGTTCAGCGGTTCTTGAGACGGCGGGGCCCAGTTCAGCGGTTCTTGCCTTGAAGGGCCCAGTTCAGCGGTTCTTGCCTTGAAGGGCCCAGTTCTGCGGTTCTTGCCCTGAAGGGCCCAGTTCAGCGGTTCTTGAGACGGCGGGGCCCAGTTCAGCGGTTCTTGCCTTGAAGGGCCCAGTTCAGCGGTTCTTGCCTTGAAGGGCCCAGTTCAGCGGGTCTTGCCTTGAAGGGCCCAGTTCAGCGGTTCTTGAGACGGCGGGGCCCAGTTCAGCGGTTCTTGCCTTGAAGGGCCCAGTTCAGCGGTTCTTGAGACGGCGGGGCCCAGTTCTGCGGTTCTTGCCCTGAAGGGCCCAGTTCAGCGGTTCTTGAGACGGCGGGGCCCAGTTCAGCGGTTCTTGCCTTGAAGGGCCCAGTTCAGCGGTTCTTGCCTTGAAGGGCCCAGTTCAGCGGGTCTTGCCTTGAAGGGCCCAGTTCAGCGGTTCTTGAGACGGCGGGGCCCAGTTCAGCGGTTCTTGCCTTGAAGGGCCCAGTTCAGCGGTTCTTGAGACGGCGGGGCCCAGTTCAGCGGTTCTTGCCTTGAAGGGCCCAGTTCAGCGGTTCTTGAGACGGCGGGGCCCAGTTCAGCGGTTCTTGCCTTGAAGGGCCCAGATCAGCGGTTCTTGAGACGGCGGGGCCCAGTTCAGCGGTTCTTGAGACGGCGGGGCCCAGTTCAGCGGTTCTTGCCTTGAAGGGCCCAGTTCAGCGGTTCTTGAGACGGCGGGGCCCAGTTCAGCGGTTCTTGCCTTGAAGGGCCCAGATCAGCGGTTCTTGAGACGGCGGGGCCCAGTTCAGCGGTTCTTGAGACGGCGGGGCCCAGTTCAGCGGTTCTTGCCTTGAAGGGCCCAGTTCAGCGGGTCTTGCCTTGAAGGGCCCAGTTCAGCGGTTCTTGAGACGGCGGGGCCCAGTTCAGCGGTTCTTGCCTTGAAGGGCCCAGTTCAGCGGTTCTTGAGACGGCGGGGCCCAGTTCAGCGGTTCTTGCCTTGAAGGGCCCAGTTCAGCGGTTCTTGCCTTGAAGGGCCCAGTTCAGCGGTTCTTGCCTTGAAGGGCCCAGTTCAGCGGTTCTTGAGACGGCGGGGCCCAGTTCAGCGGTTCTTGAGACGGCGGGGCCCAGTTCAGCGGTTCTTGAGACGGCGGGGCCCAGTTCAGCGGTTCTTGAGACGGCGGACGGTCTATGGCCAACTGCTAATTGCCTGGTGGTGCCCTCCTGGGCAGCGGGGATGGTGCTCCTTCACTGCCCACCTGGGCTGTGGGTGGTGGGGCCCTCCTGGCCAGCTGGGCTGGGTCCTCCCTGGGCAGCGGCTATGGGGGTGGTGGGCTCTCCCGGGGCAGCTGTGCCGGTTCCTCCCGGGGCAGCGGCTATGGGGGTTGTGGGCTCCTCCTGGGCAGCAGGCCTGCTGCCTGACCTCTCCAACTTGCTGCCCTTGCCCTCCTTAGTCGTCGGCCTGTGGCCCTTGCCTCCCTTTGGAGCTGTGGCTGGTGACTGTCTCTGGGTGGTGTCCGGGGGGGATGTAGAAGGCGGGCTCCTGCGGCGCCCCTTCCGCCTTCTGCTCCTCTTCCCAGGGGGTGGGCTGGCTGTCCCCTTGCTGCTGGGCGAAGATCCAGACATGCGGGCTGGCGGGCTCCAATACCCCTGCACCCTTGTCAAGGGGGCTGCAGGGCTGGTGGTGGCTGAGGTGCTCTTCTTACCCCGACGAGAAGGAGGGGGGGGCTCAGGGTCAGGAAAGAAGTTAGTAGTGGCGAGGAAGAGCTTCTTGGGACAATGGAGAGTGGTAGGTACAGTGGGAATGGGAGTGGAGGGAGAGGATGTGGTTGTAGGTGAGTCACGTTTGCTGTCTTTGGGTGCAGGTGCAGGAGGGATAGGCTGTCGTGAGGTGGATGGCTGTTGGGTGGGTGGGTGGCTGCGTTTGTGTGGTGTGGAAGAGGGGGTGACAGACACAGTGGGAGAGGACACAGGGGACGTGTAAATGGCAGTGGGGGTGGTGACTGCACGTGTGCGGACTGGAGTGGAGGGTGTGCTGGTGATGGAAACACTGGCTGATGGTGAGGTGAATGGAGGTGTGAGTGTAGACGTCACAGGGAGGGAGGAGGGAGACGAGGAGGTGGGGGTCACAGAGGTGGTAGTGACTGTTGGCATGTCTGCATCGGAATGTTGCGTGTGTGAATGTCTGCGTGATCTGTGGTGCTTATGTTTGGATGAGCTTCTCTTGGGTGTTGAGGTGTGTGCAGGCTGGTCTGATGGTGTGGGTGGGACAGGCAGAGGAACAGGAGACTGGGAGGAGGGAGTTAGTAGAGGCAGGCAGGAGACAGGGACAATGGCTGCCGTCAGTGCTGAGGCCAGAGCCTGGAACGATCGCTGATGGGCAGCCTGACCCGAATGAATGCCCTCCAGGTACGCATTGCTGCGATGAACCTCCCTCTCCACCCCCTGGATGGCATTCAAAAGGGTAGTCTGCCCAACAATGAGCGTTCTGAGGAGGTCAATGACCTCCTCACTGAGGGCAGCGGGGGTAACAGGGGCAGGGCCTGAGGTGCCTGGGGCGAAGGAGATGCCCGGCTTCCTGGCAGAGCGGGCACGGGGCGAACGCGGAGGGGCTGCTGGGAGGGCGGAGATGGTGCGCTGGGTGGCGGCTGTACCTGTAATGGCGGGGGGCACGGATGGTGCCACCCCCGCAAGGGAGCCCCCTTCCGAGGACGTGTCCGTGTCGCTGCAGGCTCCAGTCGTCCCCGTCGTGGAGCTCCCCTCGCCCTCCGTCTCACTGGTCCAGTCTGACTCTGTGGCATGGCCCTCCTGGGCCATGTGAGATGCAGCTCCCTCCTGCCCCGATGCCACTTCTCCTCCGCCTGATGATGCTGATGCACACAAGCACAGAAAGACAAACAAAAAGGGGGGGGGAGAGAGAAATAAAGGGATATTGAGTACATGGATCTCCGGTACAGTTAGCGGACATGACAGACACAGATGCCCCCTGCACTAAGTTGCGCACTTGGGGTCCGCTACGCATTCCGTGGAACATGCCCTACACGCCTAGAGTTGTCAACTGCACCCATGGATGACACGGCCCAGGGATGGCTGTACTGACACACTACTGAGGGTGGTGGCTGGGGACACAGGGGCTTACGGGGGTGCCCAGCCTACAGATATCGCCCTGGCCTAGGGGGACCCACAGCCCTCCTCCCCCACCCAGACACCTCCACTGCACGACAACAGAGTAGATGATGCTTGTACTCACCCCCTTGTGTCTGCTGTGCTGCCCTCACGCGCCCATCCAAATCAGGGTAGGCCACCGCCAGGATCCGGAACATCAGGGGGCTCAGTTGACGGCAGGCACCCCGCCTACGTTGGGAGGCCATCCCCAGCAGAGACTCGGCGGTCTTCTTGGTCCCGCGGCGGATGTCCTCCCACCTCTTGCGGCAGTGGGTGCCCCGTCGATGGTGGACCCCCAGGCCCCGGACTTCCTTGGCGATGGCACGCCAAATCCCGATCTTCTCATGGGCGCGGACCTATGTGACACGTACAGGGAGGGAGAAATACCACGTTCAAGTTACTCAGCATTTTCCTTTCCAGTGGCCCAACGCCCCCCATCCCCGCCAGGCCCCCCGCCAGGCTTCCGCCATGCCCAACATGCCCCCCATCCCCGCCAGGCCCCCCTCCAGCCCCAACATGCACCCCATCCCCGCCAGGCCCCCAGCCAGCCCCAACATGCACCCCATCCCCGGCAGGCCCCCCTCCAGCCCCAACATGCACCCCATCCCCGCCAGGCCCCCCGCCAGCCCCAACATGCACCCCATCCCCGCCAGGCCCCCCGCCAGGCCCCCCGCCATGCCCAACATGCCCCCCATCCCCGCCAGGCCCCCCGCCATGCCCAACATGCCCCCCATCCCCGCCAGGCCCCCCGCCAGCCCCAACATGCACCCCATCCCCGCCAGGCCCCCCTCCAGCCCCAACATGCACCCCATCCCCGCCAGGCCCCCCGCCAGGCCCCCCGCCAGCCCCAACATGCACCCCATCCCCGCCAGGCCCCCCGCCAGGCCCCCCGCCATGCCCAACATGCCCCCCATCCCCGCCAGGCCCCCCGCCAGGCCCCCCGCCAGCCCCAACATGCACCCCATCCCCGCCAGGCCCCCCTCCAGCCCCAACATGCACCCCATCCCCGCCAGGCCCCCCTCCAGCCCCAACATGCACCCCATCCCCGCCAGGCCCCCCGCCAGGCCCCCCGCCATGCCCAACATGCCCCCCATCCCCGCCAGGCCCCCCGCCAGGCCCCCCGCCATGCCCAACATGCCCCCCATCCCCGCCAGGCCCCCGCCATGCCCAACATGCCCCCCATCCCCGCCAGGCCCCCAAGCCAGCCAGTGGCCCCAAATCCATATAGAATTAAACTCACTTGTTGGTCTGGAGGACCGTAGAGTAGCGCATACTGGGGGAGGACCCCATCCACAAGTTTCTCCAACTCCTCTCCAGTGAAGGCAGGGGCCCTTTCCCCAGTCGCAGCAGCCATTGTCCCTTCCAGACCGAGGTCACAGCAACACTTGCAGTATAGGTCCTCTCCTGTGAAAGTTCAAGTCGCAAGTGGATAAGTAGATATAAAATGGCGGTCACGTCCGCGGCGGTGCGTACCGCGGCGGTGCGTCCCGCCACCGCCGGCGCCCTTCGCCATTGGCTCCTGAAACCCATAGGCTTCAATGTTAACCAATGCGGCTTCGCGCCGCGGTCTTGGCCCGCCGCCCGCCGCGGTGTGCCACGCCAGCGCATTGACCTCACATCCCATTGTCACACTTCACAGGTCAGGCAGCCGCCATTTCCAGGGCCCACATGGCTCAATTTCAACTGCGTCACACAGGCCTAGGCCTTGCATAGCCACTCATACACGCCATTCACTGCATAGAGAATCGTATACTGTGCTAGCTGTGAGTACGTACCTGTGGGTTGCCTGACTGTGTGCTCCATGTTGTCCTTCCTAGGCACCGTCCGCTGGGTTGGGCGAGGAGACGGATGAATCCTCCCGTGTACCGACCGCTGGTGGACCTGTCGACAATGGAAGAACGCCACATTATCCTGACCTACCGTCTTAACCGTGCCACTATCCATGAACTGTGTGCCCGGCTGGAGCCCGACCTGATGTCCCCCATCCGCCAACCCACAGGGATTCCCCCTCTGGTGCAGGTCATGTCAGTACTACATTTCTTGGCAAGTGGGTCATTTCAGACAACCGTGGGAATTGCTTCCGGGATGTCTCAGCCCATGTTTTCAAAGGTGTTATCCAGAGTGTTGTCTGCCCTGATGAAATCCGTGAGGAACTACATCATTTTCCCTGAGGTGGGCGAACTGGCTACAGTGAAGGGTGATTTCTACGCCCTTGGACATATTCCCAACGTAATTGGTGCCATTGATGGGACCCATGTGGCTTTGGTTCCCCCAAGAGACAGGGAGCAGGTGTACAGGAACAGAAAAAGTTACCATTCAATGAACATCCAGGTGGTGTGTTTGGCTGACCAGTACATCTCGCATGTAAATGCCAAATTCCCAGGGTCAGTGCATGACGCCTACATCCTCAGGAATAGCAGCATCCCTTACGTGATGGAACAGCTACAGAGACACCGTGTATGGCTAGTGGGGGACTCTGGGTACCCCAACCTGTCGTGGCTACTGACCCCAGTAAGGTATCCCCGGACCAGGGCAGAGGAACGGTACAATGAGGCCCATGGGCGTACTAGGAGGGTGATCGAACGCACCTTTGGCCTCCTAAAGGCCAGGTTTCGCTGCCTGCATATGACCGGTGGATCCCTAATGTACTCACCTAAGAAGGTGTGTCACATCATCGTGGCCTGCTGCATGCTTCACAACCTGGCTTTGCGCCGCCAGGTGCCTTTCCTGCAGGAGGATGGTCGAGACGGTGGTGTTGTGGCAGCGGTGGAACCTGAGGAGAGTGACGAGGAGGAAGACGACGGGGCTGAAACAGACAACAGGGACAGAATCATTGAACAGTACTTCCAATAGGACACAGGTAACATTTCAAAGATAATTTAGTAAAAGTTAACTACTCTGCAGCATCTCTGCTGCCTGTCTATTTGCCCCAGTGTATGATGACTGAGTTTTGGCTTTTCCCTCCCTATTTCAGATCTGGGGTCCCCACTACGAGTCCTGTGCTTCGTTTCCCCATGGACTACAGCTTTGTGGCAGCTGTTTGTTGACTTCACCATGTACAAGGACATATTTGCACTGTCATGTCAATTACAATCTATTGAAATCACAGCCAGACTCCTGATTTTTTGGTGCAAAATAGGTGTTTATTGAAGTGCTCAAAATGGGATGGGTGGTTTCAAGTGGGTGGGGGCTATGGTGAAGGAATGTCCATGGCAGAGTCCAGAGTAACAGTCACACAGGTGCATTGTCCAGAGGCCTGTGGAGAGATGGAGCATGGGCAGTTCGAGGATGGACAGGGTGACAATGTGGGACAGTGGGATGACATCAGGTGGTATCCATTGCTGGCGGGGGTCTTGACATCCTACTCTGTCTTGCGAGATCTCAGGGCCCTCTTGCGGGGTGGTTCTTCTCCTGCAGGAGGTGGGGGTCTGGTGGGCTGCTGCTGTGCGGGGGCCTCCTGTCCACTAGCGCCGGCGGAGGTGGATGGCTGTTCTTGGTCCCGGCTAGTGGCAGGGGCCCTTGGGTGTTGTTCAGTGTCCGCCCTGCTGTTTACGAGGTCCTGCAGCAGCCCTACCATGGTAACCAGGGTGGTGTTGATGGCTCGGATGTCCTCCCTGTACCCCCGATAGTGTTCCTCCTGCAGCACCTGGATCTCCTGGAACCGGGCCAGTACCGTCGCCATCGTCTCCTGGGAGCGGTTGTATGCTCCCATGATGGTGGTGAGGACCTCGTGGAGAGTGGGTTCCCTGGGCCTCTCCTCCCCCCCCTGTCGCACAGCTGCCCGCCGAGTTGCCCTGTTTCCCTGGGCCTCTGCCCCCTGGCCGGTGTGCCCACTACCACTGCCCCCAGGTCCCTGTTGTTGTTGGGGTGGTGGGTTATCCTGGGTGCCCTGTAGTGGTAGACACACCGCAGATTGACGCTCCCTGGAGACAGAGGCATGGGCCCGCTGGGTGGGAGCTGTGCTGGTGTTCCCAGAGGGGTTAGGGTCTATAGTGGCCTGTGCCTGTGTGAGGGGAACCGACTGTCCAGAGGTCCCCGATGGTCCGGGCTGGTCATCGGTGTCCAGATCGACAGAGCTGCTGTCATCGCTGACGGCCTCTTGGGTGGGGGGTGTGGATAATTCTGGCCCCTCCGCCGCGGTGTGTTGACGGTCGGGTCCTGCAGGGGTATAGAGGTATGGTTATAGTTTCAATGTGTGGCATATGGGTGTATCTGTGGGTTCCCGTGTCCCCAAGTGCTGGCATTCGTGTGTGGGGGCTTTGGTGAGGGTGGCTTGTGGGGGGGATGTGTATATGCATTGGGCATGCTTTGGTGATGGGTGTCCATGCTTAGTGGACGCATGCAGGCCTAGGTTTTGGGATGTGTGGGTTGTGATGGTGAGACATTGGCGGGGAATAGGTGTGCTGGGGGTGGGGGTGAGGATGGTGGTGGGGGTGAGGATGGTGGTGGGGGTGAGGGTGGGGGTGAGGATGGGGGTGGGGGTGAGGGTGGGGTTCGAGGATGGGGGTGAGGGTTGGGGTCTGATTTGGCATGCAGGTGGGGGGGAAGCAGTATTGAAGCTTCAACTTACCAGTATCCATTCCTCCGCCGACTCCTGCGAGGCCGTCAGGATGCAGGATGTTCAAGACTTCCTCCTCCCATGATGTGAATTGTGGGGGTTGAGGTGGGGGTCCTCCGCCAGTCTTCTGCACGGCGATGTTGTGCCTGGATACCATGGAACGCACCTTCCCCCGTAGGTCGTTCCATCGCTTCCTGATGTCTTCCCGATTTCTGGGGTGCTGTCCCACTGCGTTCACCCTGTCGACAATCCTCTGCCATAGCTCCGTCCTCCGGGCAATGCTGGTGTATTGGACCTGTGTGCCGAACAGCTGGGGCTCTACACGAACGATTTCCTCCACCATAACCCTGAGTTCTTCGTCTGTGAAGCGGGGTTGTCTTTGGGGTGCCATGGGGTGGTGTGTATGATGTGTGGGGTGGAGTATGTGTATTTAAGTGAGTTGAGTGTGGTGGTGTGTGTTGTTTTGTGTGTGGATAGTGTGTGGGTGATGGTGTTGAGTGGCTGTGGCTGTTATGTTTTGGATGCTGGTGTCTCGCTCTTGCCTTCTTAACGAATTTGTAAGCGTAGGGGTTTGTGGGTGATGTGGGTGGGTGTTTTATATTGTATTGTGTGTGTGGGAGTGGTGTGTGTATGTGTATCAGGTGTGTGGGATTCAAATCGTCCAATGTGGGTGAGTTTTGTTCGTTGGTGGGTATTCTGACCGCGCCGGTGTGTCCCGCCAATGGAATACCGCGTTTGAATGACCGCCGCGTGGATTCGTGGGTCGTAATGGGATGGGCGTATTTCTGTTGGCGTGGCGGTGGAGGTTTGGTCACCTCCACCTTTCCGCCGACCGCTGGTCTGGCGGTCTGTTGTGGCGGTCGGATTTTCGGAGGTTTGCCTTCTGCGGGTCAGAATGACCGTGGCGGGTTTCCGCGACCGCGGCGGGATTATGGAGGATTTCTGACCGGCGGTAGGCGCCTTTTACCGCCGAGGTCAGAATGACCACCAGTGTGTAAAGCATTCAAATATCACAAAACAGTAATTAAATAAAACACAAAAAACAGTTTAAAAATCCAAAACCAATTTATAAA
Organism: Pleurodeles waltl; assembly: GCF_031143425.1. Taxonomy (NCBI): domain Eukaryota; kingdom Metazoa; phylum Chordata; class Amphibia; order Caudata; family Salamandridae; genus Pleurodeles; species Pleurodeles waltl. The sequence goes on along the minus strand of NC_090448.1, from coordinate 929,446,730 downwards.
AATAGTTTATATTTTTATCTTTAAAATGACCCAAAAACGAATAAAATCGGATAAAGGGAACCGGAGATATGAATTTTTAAAGAATTATTATTTTTCTAGCGCTTAGAAACAAAAAGTGCCAATCGGGTCATCTGGTTGCACCACGACCGGGGCAAAGTCAAAGTTTCAGGCCGACCGCGATGGAGCCCTGCTCGGCTACAGGTCGCGGGAGGCCTCGGTTAAAAAGTTACCTTCTGACTTAGTCTTTATTTTGAAGATTTTCTTCAGCGGGACGAACCTGCCAGTTGAATCCGACCTCCTGGAGCCCTTGTCCGGATACGCGATGCTGGATTCCTCGGTGGAGATTTTTACCTTCGGACTTAGTCGTTTTTTTGAGGTGAAAATCCTTCGACCGGGGTAAACCTGGATCTTGATCCGACGTCCGTGGAGCCCTTCTCGGATACGATGGCTGGGAGGTCCCGGTCAACTTTTTACCGTCGGACTTAGTCTCTTTTTCTGAGATTTTTCTTTACCGGGACGAACCACGAAGTCAGGCCGGGTCGCGGTTGAGGCAAGCCGGTTAGAATTTCCGCGGCGGGTCGGTCCCTCTCTGGAGCTTTTTTACAAAATTTCTCAAATCTTCTCCAAACTTCTGGGGCTTCACCCAGATGTTCTTTTAAGGTTCTTTTGCGGTCCACAGCTCACCCCAAGGGTCCAGAAGTTCTGTGATGGTCCTTGGGGGGTGCGGACTTCAACTCCCAAAATGCACCTGGCGCAAACTCCTTTTTGGCCACTGGACAGTGGTCAGCTGGTCACTTTTCAGGAGTTGGTGCAGGGGGACTCTGGATAGCAATTTTTCACCTGTAGCAAACAGGGAGTCCCTCCTTGAACCAGTTGAAGCCAGGCAAAGTCCTTCTTGTGGTGAAGCCCAAGTGTGCAGCTGGTGCAGTCCTTCTGAGTGCAGGTTCCAGGTGCAGGCCAGGGGTCCAGCAGGGCAGTCCTTCTTCTCCTTTAGTTCTTTTCTTCTTGAAATCTGGCAGGGATCTGAGGTGTGGGGGCAGGTCTGCCAGTTTTATCTTTGCTCCTGGGTGAAAAGCAGGGGGGTCCTGGTTCTCCAATCAGGTACAGGGTCGTCCCCCTGTGATGACTACTTCCTGGGAAGTGTGGCAAAAATCCATCCCAAAAGGCAACATTCTCTAAAAATCCAACGTGGCTGAATCTGATTTTTGGAGGTTACATCTGGCTGAGCCCACCCACTGGTGTGGCTAAAAATCATAAACACACCCCTCTCCTGCCCTCTCCTAATCTAATCAAGGGGGCACCTAGTTGTCTGGGGTTGCAGGATGTGGGGGTGTTGCTGGTTGCTCCAAATGTCCTTCTCTGCCTTTGAAGACCAGTTTGGCAGCCCTCCCCCTTCCTGCCTCACCATCTGCTGAGGGGAGATTCTCTCCCACAAGCACATTCCTTTGTGTGAAGCCAGGCCACTTCACACCTCATCAAGGTAGCTTGACTAATCTGCTGCAGGCTGGCCAATCAGAGCACAGCAGCAACAACAATGCAGGGCTGATATTGGCAACTTTTTAGGTAAAGTCTAAAACTCTTTACCTGAACAAGTTATATTAAATCCAACAACTGGAAGTTGTGGGATTTATTACAACAATTAATTTGATACCAAATTCTTGGTATGCAACATTTAAGGAGACTTTAAAATTTAAAATAAAGTTTCCCCATTCTAGCCTATGAAGGCCATTTACTTCAATGAGGGAAAAACGAATTCGGCTGTTTTTACCTCACCAGGGTTTATAAATCTATTTTTATAAAGTCCCTGCTTATAGTTACATGGCACCCAGCCCTAGGGGCACATAGGGCACACCTTAGGGGTGACCTATATGTAAAAATAAGATAGTTTAAGACTTTGGAACTACTTTTAATTCCAAAGTCGAATTTGCATATAACTTTAATTTAAAAGCAGCCAGCAAGGCTGGCCTGCCTTTAAAATGACACTGGGCACCTCAGCAGTGCACCTAGGTGTGCACCACCTATGCTGTGGTCCCTAAACCTACATGCCCTACCATATACTAGGGACTTATAGGTAGGTTAACTTAGCCAATTATAATTAGCCTAATTTGCATATCCATTTTACACAGAGCACTGGCCCTGGGACTGGTAAGCAGTACCCAGGGCACAGCCAAGAGTCAGTAACCACCAGTACCTGTCCAGAAAGTGTGGGGGTGATCAGGGCAAAAAAAGAGGACTTTCCTACACTGAGGAACAATCCCCTCTTGCTGTGGCATTGGGCTTGTAGAACCTCCATTTGTTGTACTGGGGGCAATTGTACATTTGGTATTCAGGGTCTTTGGACTCTCTGAATTGGAACTTGATTGTTACTTTGAGTCTGAGCAACTCCAGCAATCTGCACCAAATTATTCACATCATTATAGGGACATTCATTCTGCCAATGTCCATAATTTTCACAAGTATGACATGGACTTGTTTTCTTCAATGATTGAACATTGAACAAATTTTCATTCTGATCAACATGTACACCACATCCTCTACCTCTAAAATGAACCACATTATTAATTTGCATTTGCACTCCTTGCCTTCCACCTGTATTCACCATCATCGGTAGATTCTGATTCCCTCTATTTGCAGCTTTCCATTGAACCACCATTTCACCTTCAAGGTTTTCTTTTTCAGTTCAATTTCATCACTACAGTACCTTGTATATTGCAGTAGCTCAATAACAGGTTTGTTCTGCCAAAAAATTAAATGCTGCTATATCATCATACTAATCTCAGGCTTCAATCCTTTCACAAATGTGAATACAAAATGACTCATATCTTTCTGCTCAGTGTGGTCAGTACCAGTGTGATGTTTTATAGCTTGAAGCAATCTCTCATCATACTCATGAATTGACTCCTTTGTTTCCTGTGCTATCCTGTCAATTAACATCGTTTAGAGGCACTTTGTTTTTTAGGAATTAAAATACCTTAGAATACTTTTTCATCACCTCTTAAGATGGTGCACCTGTTACTAGATTTCTCGAAGGTTTACATTCTGGCCAGTCAACACATCTTTTGCACTCTATCCCCAAGTCAACTGGAACCGCAATGTCAAGCATTGTATTCAAATCTTCCCACAGGTATTTTGAAAGTTTCACAAATCTCTCTACCTGCTTGTACTATTCCACTGGTTTCTTTCTCAGTCTTGGGTAATCATTTGTGAATGACAGTATATCACTCCTTCTCCAGGGTACATGCACATGGTATTTCTCTCGTAGGCATCATTTTCACATTGTCTTCAGCTTAATTTGCTCCTGCAGGGGACACATTCTGCTTTTCTTTCTTCTCTCTTTTCTTAGCCCATCTGTCATCACATTAATCTAATGACCCCCATGTTGTAATTAATTCCTTAATGTGCTTTCTCATTCTGGGTGATCTCATGTTATAAATGCCTTTGGTTCTGAACTCTACTCTGATTTTTCTAAATCCACCTAATATTTTTCAGCCAATTCTGCTAACTTCTCATAAGTTATTCCTGCATGTTGGGTAACATCTTTACACATAAATCGCAATGCATCTTCTGTGTATGTTTCTATATGATTTTCATAATTAACCTATTCAACTCATTTAATTCTAATTTAATTCTAATTTTAATCTGGGCACATTCACTGTTCTGTCTCTCTCTGGTGCCTCTTCTGATCCAACGTTACCGCTTGTTGCACCTGTTGTTCCTTGTGGACTCAGATTGTTTAACAAATCAGTTAACCGCTGTGCTGAAAGACCTTGCAAAATAATATTGCTCCTCTCGGGCACATTTTGTGGGGTACTAAAAGGTACACTTGTAATCTGATCTCATGTGAGCATGTAAAGAAGTGGGGTTCCTTCAGGAAACATCGTGTTAAATTCTGGTCTTGCTTGATTTAACATCTGGTTTGTGTCTGCAGTTCATGTAGTAGTCAAAGTTGGCACAAATTATGCTATTCTCTCAGTCTCGAATTATTTGCATGTATTGATCTCTGCATATCAATTTGTGTCATCACTGTAGACACAGCTGGTGTTTCATGCACTGCTGAAACATTCATTTATTGAGCATTACTTTCAGGGTTACCTGAAGCATACATTGAAACAACTGAACCTATAGTCACAGGAACTGTTAGTGCATCAGGACCCATCAAATGTGTCTGACTGTGTGGAATTTACATTTTAGTACTTTGCCCTATTAAAATATTAAAACAGCACTGAAAGTCTGTCCTGTTTGACTCGGTGTAACGTTTGACATTGTCTGCACTGTTGTATACATAGGCATAGTCTGATTCTGATTACAATCCTGCATAGGTGTACTCATGTTTGGTGTCTGCAACATCTAATTCATATTGGGGCTTATAATGGACTCTGCTGTATTAACCGTTGGAACTGGTGGATAAACCACAGGCACTTGTGTTACTGGCCTTGCAAGTGTACTTGGAAGTGTCTGAATCGGGATCTATGTAACTGGAGCAGTTGGCACATTAGGGCCTACATTCTGCACTGCTTCCACAATTGAATGATATGCTGGTAGATGTTTCATCAGAAGCTGATTTATGAACTCATCTTCTGAATCACTTTCATATGTAACTGTCTTTTTACTTTAGTTTTCTGTTGTCTGATCTGTCTTAGCTATCTCTTTCTTTCTTGTTTTAGGTTTTGTACTCCCATCACCTTCCTCTGTAAAGGCTAGAATTCGATCTAGTATCCCTGCTCTACTCCTTTTCTGTTCATCATCCCATCTAGCTTCCGCTAATGTCTTACCCGATTTCTGCATTCTATGCTCAAATTGTGCTGTTTCTTAATGTCTTGCAACAAGTTCCCAAATGGCAAGAGCTTCAAATTGTGCAGGTTTTGGAGAAGGCTTTGAATCATATATTATTCTCCTCAAATTCTCAGAAGAAGTGTTCCATAACAAGGAAAAGCTAACAAACCTCATTCTCAGTGATCTTACACCATTGCTTAACCCATGAGCATGCTGAAACTTCTTCTGTTTCTGACACTTCATAAACTGGTGTTCCCTCAGGTGATGCCTTTTCACCCTCTCTAAATGGAATAAATACATCTCCTCTAAGCCCATTTCTTAAAGCTTTGAAAAATAATATTTTTCTACAAGTTTAATTAACCACAATGATTTCTATCAAATCACGAAGTACATTCAATCCCACAATCCTTTTCGCAAGTTGCTCTCAACCAATAGCAACACTGTACTGTCCACCAATACCAGTGTAGCTTCACACTAACCAACCTACCCCAGCACAGCATGATGTCACGTTCACTCCTCTCAGCAGTAGCAATTATTTTGCAATTGTCTCTCACACAATTGCTTAATCACACCTAAGCAAAATATTGCAGGCAAAAACCAACGACCTGTCTGCACACTACAGGTAGATACTGAGTCGCTTTGAAAGCTGACTAGGCTACACTTCTGACCGTGGCTATCGTAATTACACAATGAGTGAAACTTGACCAGCAATTCTCACTCCGGTTGATATAGATCCTCCATGTGCACTCAGGATCCACTAAATAACAAACCACAACTCTCACTGGTGCCTCATGACACGTACCTCACTGCAGACAATAAATTAATCAAGTGTCTTCTTTACTTGTGCATTATCCTGGGTTCTTAGGCCTCAAAATACCCGTCAACAACAACTGCAGACATTTTTTAGCAAAAAGTTCCACAATCACTTTGAGTGCAACGGCTCTGCAAAATACTTCACAACAACACACTTCAGTGCAATGTTCAAGCAAAAAGCATTGCAAGCACAAATCCCTATTTATACAAACACAATACAAGAAGACTGGGAGGCTTTGCTGTAGACACATGACCAGGGGGCTCAAAGAGGAGAGGTTAAAATTCAAATTGCTGCACGTATTGCATTGGTCCCACAAAGATTGAAACTCGGCAATCTCTCCCAGTTTGCAAGTTGTTGGAGATGCAGAGACATAGTTGGAGATCTGATGCACTTATTATGGTCTTGATGATCCCTACAAATGTATTGACATGGAAAAAACTAATAACATGAATTCTGCAGAGGACACCATTTTGGATTTTTACCATGCATTTCCTTTCTACATGGCACACCTCCCATATTTAACCCATTAGAGGAAAAGGTGAATAGACTTGCCATTGGCAATGGCTAACATGTGTATCCAGAGGCTATGAAAACTTTGCCATCCTCTTCTTCACTAAGTCTGGTTGCTAGACAGAACTGCATCAGCAGTACACAAAAATAATTGATTGTCTTAGCGGATCAAACTCAGATGTGCAATTCTGTATGGTACCCCTTATTACCTGACATGTATTGATCATAGTTCGTTGTGATCTAGTGTTAGAGACGGGGTCTCTAGTTGGTGGTGGTTTGCACCCTGTCTAAGTAAGGACCCTCATTCAAGTCAGGGTAAGGGAGTCACATAGCTAAGATAATCTCTGCCACCCCCTTAGTAGCTTGGCACAAGCAGTCAGGCTTATCTCAGAGGCAATGTGTAATATATTTGTACTCACACACACAGTCACACAGTGAAAACACCACAAAAGTACTCCAAATCAGTTTAGAACAATAGCCAATATTTATCTGAGTAAAATAAGATCAAATTGATAACAATCCAACATACACGAGCAAAGACATGAGTTTTTTAAGATTAAGGGGGTCATTACAACTTCCGAGGTTGCGGGCGCCAGAATACCGCCATTGCTGGCGGTATGGCTGGCTCCCTATTTTGACTTTTCCGCTGGGCCAGCGGACGGTAACAGAGTTACCGTCCACTGGCCCAGCGGAAAAGTCCCTTCAACATTGCCGCCGGCTCGTAATTGAGCCGGCGGCAATGCTGATGTGAAGCGGGTGCAGTAGCACCCGTCGCGCATTTCACTGCCCGAAATTCGGGCAGTGAAATGCGCGATGGGCTCTGCCTGTGGGCCCCTGCACTGCCCATGCCAAGAGCATGGGCAGTGCAGGGGCCCCCAGGGGCCCCCTGAGTCCCCTTACCGCCAGCCTCTTCCTGGCGGTGCAAACCGCCAGAAACAGGCTGGCGGTAGGGGAGTCATAATCCCCAGGGCAGCGCTGCCCTGGCGGATTCTCACCGCCGGGGCTGAAATGGCGGTATACCGCCGGCCCCGGAGGTGTGACCGCGGAGCGACCGCAGCGGTCCAAATACACCGGGAGGCACCACCAGCCTGTTGGCGGTGCTCCCGTCGTTTTGGCCCTGGCGGTCAAAGACCGCCAGTGTCATAATGACCCCCTAAATCTCAGTAAAGCGCTTAGAAACACAATAGGTCCAACTGGAGTAGTTCCCAGCAGTCAGACACCACTCGTGCAGGAGTGGGGGCCAGTCACATAGTCGCACTGACCCCAGGTACAGTACCTTTGGAAAGCAAGGAAACAAAGAAGTTGCACAGAGTCAGGGACGTGAGGTGTCGCTGGACCCGGTGTGGAGTCAGTTCCTTACTACTACTGGGCAGGTGAGGTGTTGGTTTGTTACTGCTAGGCAGAGAAGGTGAGGCATTGGTTACTTACAGTTGCAGGGAAGGTGATGTGGTGTCAGCGATGGGGTGTAACTTCCTTATGATCTGGCGGGGTCAATGAATCCATCAAGTCAAGATGCGAGGGTTCAACTTTGCAGTGTTGCGATCACACAACTGGGGCACAGGTGCTGCGGCGGAGTGGGAGTTGGGTGTCCCAGATGTCGGGGACACAGCACTCAGGACTCACACTGTGGCATGCCTTCAGAGGTGCAGCATCAGGCCTACAGCGTCAGTCGCGATCATTGCATTCAGTGGGGACCACAGCTCTGATGCAGGGAGCGGCACAGAGTCAGACAGCGGTGTCGGTTCCCAAGTTGCTCTGGAGTCGATGTCCTTGTTTTTTCTTTGTTACACCAGAACTCACTCCCATGGACCCAGGAACTGGATTTGGCATCACTTGGCGAGTCAGGACTCTCAGCAAGAGAGGTCAGGTGCTGGCAGATGAAGTCTTTGATGTCCCTGAGACTTCTAACAGGAGGTAAGCTCAGTTCAAGCCCTTGGAGAACCTTTGGAAGCAGGATGTAGAAAGCAAAGCCCAGTCCTTTCACTCTCAGGACAGGAGCAGCAACCAGCAGGCCAGCACAACAAATCAACAGGGAAAGCGGCAGTTTCTCCTACAGCATCCAGATCTTCTTCCTGACAAAATGTCCTCAGTTCAGAAGTATTATAACTTGGTCGGGTCAGAGGTGTAGTACACCTACCCATTTCTGCCTTTGAAGTAGGCAAACATCAAAGGAAAGTCTTTGTAATGCACAAGCCCAATAGCCCTCTAAGGAAGTTAATGTAGTTAATATTGTCCTTTTCTTTTTTCTACATGGTGTTCCAGGTGCCAGTTGGCAGTCTTGTTGATGGCCTGGATGCTGTCCCACAGAACTTTTCTGTGTGTCTTTGTGCTCCCTTTTGTTCTTACAATTCTGTCACTCTTCCATTGCTTCACTCCTGCTTCATGACCTAACCACCATTGCCTTTGCGAATGCTAATTCTTTTAAAATCTGCTGTGTTAGTAAAGACAATAGCTGCAACTGGATGTGTTAAACTCAAAGGGAACAATGTAAAAGTATAAAGCATTGGCCCAGATTTAGAAGGACTTTGCACCGCAATTGCACAATATTTTCACATAAAGGGGGCGCAAACCAAGCATCATATTTACAGAGTGGTGCTAAACATGTCTAGCACCACATTTACAAGGCTCGTGTCATTTTATTAGGGCGCCACCTCACCTTGTCGTTTTTAGACAATGATATGCAAGGTAGGAGTTCCTTTGCAAAAAATGACATTAGCCTTCTAGCATCATATTTACAAGCCTCACGAAAAAAGACGCACTAAGGAAAAATGACGCTAGCCCGAATTAGGGTCAAAATGTTAACGCCTGGTCAGAATAGGCGTTAAAATAACACACAGGTATTTAAGGAGAACCCTCACAAAACATTCTGGCAACCTACAGGACACCATGGATTTGCTGCTGCTCCAACTTGGAACCTGCAGACAATGCCAGTGACGATGCCAGACACCACCAGCACCACTGCATCACTCACCATCACCACCACATCAACCAGAAAGCCAGTGCAGGTGGAGAGAGCGCATTTATCATCAAAGGACAACAATGAATTCTGTCTGAGAAGAAGACATCATAAGATATTACCGTTTGAAGCAGGAGTCAATCATCTGGCTGCTCTAAGAAGTTGCATCCATCATTATGGCAAGAGCAGGAAGGTAAACCAACATTACACTCCTCACAAAGCTCCTGACTGTGCTGCACATGCTGGCCTCTGGTTCCTTCTAAACAACTGCAGCAAGAGTGGGTGGAATATCTCAGTCCTCCTTTTCACAATTCCTGCCTGCTCTAGTGGATGCTTTCATCAGCCTAACTCCCTGCCACATCCTCTTCCCCAACACCCAACAACTCTAGCAGGAGTTTAAAGAAGGGTTCTACACCATTGCTGGGTTTCCTCACGTTTTGGGTGCCATGGACTTCACACATGTGTATCTTGTCCCTTCTGCTGCTACGGAACATCTGTACTGCAACAGGAAGCACACACATTAAATAAACATACAGGCCCTTGGGAACCATAGGGGACTATTCATAAATGTCCTAGCAAAATATCCTGGAAGTGTTCATGATGCCTTCATCTTCAAGCACTCTATCATCAATCAGTGTTTCCAGGATGGACTAAATGGAAATGGCCTGCTCGTAGGCAAGCCAGCAGACACTACATAACACATACAACACATAAGATACATGGACCAAACAATGCACAATGCACACTCAACACACATTGGTTGTCACTCATACATAACTGCTCATCAACACATATGCAACATGCATCACTCCACACATCCAGTGCTCATCACCCACACATTGGGCCCAGTGTTCAAGACCCTTGCACCACTAGAGTATCGCTTGCACTGATGCTATGGTGGTGCAATGCCAACTCTTCATTTACAAGGCAGTTTAAAGCCACTTTTTGTTGCTTAACGCTGTCTTTTCAACACATAACACTTAGGGGCATTTTAGATGCCCCTGATGCTGTCTTACTGCCACCTATGTGTCATGTCTGTAATGCACATGTGGCAGTAAGGTGCACATGCACCTTTGTCACGTATCAAAGTAGCAATACACATGAATTTTGCCACTTAGCAAACTATTGTGCCATATCATGGCTGCATCAGGCATAGAGAATGCAAGGCTGGCTTTCCCATGCAAGGATGACGGAACAAATTGACACAGGGAAAATCAGTGCAACTCACTGTGGTATTGTTTAACTGTAGTACAAATGCCTGCTCAGGGCTGGTGTAAAAGTAAAGCCCCAACCAAAATCTATGGGTCTCCCTGACCTTAGCTGCACTAGCATATAAATAATAATTTACACAAGTCCAGGTGAAGCACCATAACTACGTCAAACAAATTGACTCTGTTTTTGATAAAGACATCTATGTAGTGCCAGAAAGTGAATGCTGCAGAACTCTGGGGTTGTTAGGAAGGGCAAGGGGTATGCATCAAATCAGGCACATTGGGAGAAATGCACAACGTCTCAAGAACATGGCCCTGTGTGGAAGGTGTGTGCAATGGGTGTTGCTGTGGGTCTTCTATTCACAATACCCATTGCAATAACATGTTTTGCACATCCCCACATTTATGGAGAACTGGTAACACAATGCTTCATCTAAAATGTTTACTTGACCCTATGGGTGGCATCACCATGGTGCTACCAACATAAATACCTAATGTTACTAAAGTAATACCATCGTCCTATGTCAGATGCATTCTGCAGCAAACATAGGAACACTAGATATCCATAATTTCTTGGTCTTGTGTAAAAAGGACCATCTCCCTGGAGATAATCAATCACAGCCACAACACATGCATCTGTGCTCTATGGTGCAATGGTGCCCATGTAGCAAATTGAAAGCTGTCTCTGTGCCAGTGCCAGGGCAGACAACAGAGATTTACTGTATCTGGTGGTTATGGTGCATTTCTGGTCTGTCATGGTGGTACTGGCTGCTGCTTCAATACATTGTCTGCCCTACACTGTGCCACAGGGCATCGTAAAGCAGCTGCAGGAATCACAATTGATCTGAGCCCACTATGATACACTTTGCATCATGTGTACACATACAAATGGATGTCTGACAGACAATATGAATACCAGCTCTGTGTACAAAGGAGATGTGCTATGTCCCTGGTATCATGCACCACACAGGGCAAAACACCTGTCTCATGGCACACATAACACAAACTAGGAGTAAAGTCACACAGCATTGCTCATTGGCAGATCCCTTATCATTGGACACCTTTACAAGTATCAGCAACATCACACACAACCCACATGGGTAATCTGCCATGACACACAATTCACACTATCAGCAAGCCCCTAAGCCTCCACCCATGACTGAAAGGTGCACTATTACACACAACTACAATCATGCTTGGAAATAGCAAACCACACAAAAGCAGAAGTTTGAATCTCTACTTCACAAACACATACTAAGCAATGACAGTCTGTAGAATCACAAGGGCAATTCTGACACTGTCTTTCCTCTTCCATTGCAGCTGACCAAGGTTATGCCATTCAGCCCTGGGTGATGACACCCTATGTAAATCCACTGAGTGACGGTGAGAAGACCTACAATGTGATGCATGTCCGCACCAGGAACATAGGTGAGTGAATATTCAGAATGCTTGAAGCAAGATTCCGATGTCTAGATGTCTCAGGGGGGAGGCTGCTGTACTCATCTCCACTAGTGTGTAAGATGATTGTTGTCTGTGCAATTTTGCACAACATATATTTGCAGACTATTGTCTCCTGGGAGGAACAGTTGAAGAACCCCAGGGAGGAGGATGAGGACAATGATGGCCCACCTCAAGATGGGGATGGACCTCATGCCAGTGCTGGGGCACGTAGGCATGCACAGATTGTTGACAATTTCTTCTAATGAAGTTATTCATTGATATGTCATCTTTAACTTACTTGTAAATAAATCACTTTATCACGCAAGTGTCTTGGAGTATCTGTCACATGCAAATGCAAAAGCAAATCATACACATTTTGGAAAGTGAGACTATGCCAAAAGAGTGTGAAAAGAAGTAGGAACACACTCAGGAAGACAGCTTAATAACACACAAAGCAATGTGAGTGGATTTTGTGTGTGTCATGTTTCACATACATGTTGCATTGAAACATATATGTTACACAGGTCTGTTGGTTTGAAATATAATAGCAGTCACAATGGCACTCCTTGTGATGAATGTTATCCAGATTTCACCCCCTGTTAGGACAAGAGCAGTCATTGCCCGTAACAGAAGGTTAATGTCTTCAATGTGACAACACAATTCCTTTATGCCCCATTCACATGAGAAAAATCATCATATATCCATCAGTGACACACACATGCATGCCAGAAGTCTATAATATACAGAGGCCAAAGCTCCAGTATGTAGATGCCTGTCCCACTCAAATAACTGGTCATCTCCCATGTATGTCTAAAAATATTATCGCATCCCACATCCCCTTGACAAAATCCATGTGCCAGTCCGGACACCGACCTATGTACAAATGCATGTGTGTACCATAACTGTCAGGAGAAGACATACAAACCATCTACACTCATTGTGCATCTCACAAAGGATGTGCACAGCAGCTGCGTGTGAGTGCCCATGTTAAACACACTCATATTGAAGGACAGCTGAAACGCTCCTGTACTAAACTGGCAGAGTCACTTTGTGGAGGTGACTTAGAGCCTACTTGGTGCTGTGGCAGAAGTCCAGAGATGTGTGGATGTCAGTCTACCATCCCGCAGACAATGGATCATCAACAGTTAATTTAGCTTGCCCTGTATCAAACTTTAGTGTCATTGCCAAATATCACATAGAAACAATACAATGCTATTTATTCAGATTAAGGACTAGACAGTGAGAATGAGGAAGATGAGTGCCTAATACCACTCGTTGAACACTGACAGCTATTTGGCAATTGAGGCCTAAAAAACACTAGCAGGCTTCTATAGGTGGGAATGTCTACACAATACCAATATATCGATCAACAATACAACATTCTACATACATATACCATGAACATAGCCACACATATTGTGTAGGATACTTGATATTCCAGTCACACTGTCTGCAAGTCCACCTGTGTGTTTGTCCAGAAAAACCAATTATGAGTGTCTCATGTTGAAACTGACAGCATTTGTACTAAGGGTCTACTGACCTGTCCCTTTCCCACTATTTACCAATAGAGTGCCAAAATACAGAAGGCTAAAATAGAAATATTAATCACCAACACTTGTAATACCAAGTAGGAATCTCCTGTGAGTCCCTAGTAGATAATAGGGCAAGTATGACCTCTACATCCTGTAAGACCCTTGCAGATAATAGGGCAAGAGAGTGTAGATGGACATTTGGAAACCGGCACTGGTATGTGCACACATGTATAGCTACCCATCCCTGTCTGATTGCAATTCTGTCATGCATAGTGTGTGCAAGAAGGCCATTCTGAGTTAAATTATGTCATCGGGGTTTGTGCTGTTAAGTTGTGTGCTGAAAATACATTCTCACAAATTGTGACCTTGCTATCCCCGCTAGGTGCCCCAGGCTCTGTGTGGCCCACAATTGTGAGCATGGCCAAAATCAACGATGCATCATAGATCATGCTGTGTGGGGAAACCACCCTTAACATGTACAAACAATAGCAGTGTATCTACAGAGTGTGATATGTTAATCACTCTTATGAGCAAAGATATTGTTCTGAAGGAGCACAATGAGTCATGAAGGCATCACGAAGATTGTAGCACTGTTATCCTAAACATACCACTGCATTAGGCAGAATACATCACACATGAAGAACACAACCCAAGCATATGCATGGCATGACTAAGACATCCATGTCTGTCGTAAATGTCACCATACTTGCTTGCATGGGGAACGGTACGTTATCCATCTTACATGACAGGCTGATGTCTCCTCCTTTGGACACACATTAGAGTAACACACAAATGCACTGTGTTAGAAATGGGGTTTCTGGTTGGCTAGGGTATGCACCTAAGCCAGGCAGAACCCACCCACTCTAGTCAGGGCAAGGAAGTTACACGCCCAAGATAACCCCTGCTCACCCCCTTGGTAGCTTGGCATGAGCAGTCAGGCCTAACCCGGAGGCAATGTGTAAAGCGTTTGCACAACACACACAACACATGTGACACAAAATGTACACCACAAAGTAAACACAACACTGAGCTATGTAAAAATAAACTGTATTGCACAAAACATAATTAGACCAACATTACACGTAAGTAATACCCTGCTACCTTAGCAGTTGTCAGAACGTTACACAGGTTACAATACTCTGCAAGAATATGCAGTTGTCACATTAGAACACGTAAGTACTCAGCATTCTGCAACATAAGCAGTAGTCAGGAATTACAGTAAGAATTATATGCACTTGTCATGAATAACTCCTAAATACCCATAAAAGGAACATTAGAAAAACATCTCAAAAGTCATAAAAATACATATCAGCAAATCATGCCCATAAGAGGAACATTAGCACATATATGTAATGGCAGGAAAAACAGGTAAAACATCCGAATTCTCCTAGGTCCATACTTGGCTCACTGAGCCACTATAGTCCTAGAAAGTACCTTATTTCCTAGTGAAGAGGCACTCCCTGTTCCTGGAAAGAGGAGCACGGTGCTCCTGGAGGAGAGGGGCGGTCAGCACCATCTCCTTGCAGAAAACGGGCCCATCTGGGGGCCTGCGATTTTAGGGAGGGCCTGTCTCGGCCTCCGCACACCCTGTTCTCGGGGTGGGGGCCAGGTGAGGCTCCCCGCGCCTTACCCGAGTCCTGCGATGCAGCTTCTTTGAAGCTCGGACCACTCCGGAGGCCAGCGAAGGCACTCGCCTGCACCCGATGTGGTGCAGGAGTGTCCCAAGCTCTTCCTGGGCCTCCGCAGTGATTGATAGGGAATTGGAGGTGGCTGGTGCCCAAGGGGTGCTCCCAAGAGCGGACTGTGCCCCGGGGGCGCCGACAGGAGCACGCTTGCTCCACTTGGCTTCTTCTGGTGCCCCGGGGCACCGGAGAGAGGGCGATCCTCGCGCTGGGTAGAAATTAGATGCCCGGGTCGCGGCAGTGGTTTGGGGGCAATTGAGAGGACGCTTATAAAAGCGTTATTGCCCAAATCTACAGCCCGGGCGGCGGCGGTGAGTTTCCTTCAGGCAGCAAGACGCGCTTGTAGAAAAGTGCTTTGAGGTCCCAAAGGAGCGCTTTAGAAGTGCTACACAATCGCAGCAGCACCTTTGAGGTGCAGAAGTTTTACAGGGGTCAGGGGCCACAGCACCCTGCCTCTGGAGACTACAAATGAAGGATGGGGGCGCAGGACTGGAGAACCCAGCAGCAGGTCATCACAGCAAAGGGGAGCAAGCACAGCAGCAGCAGTCCAAGGTGGTCCTGGTGAGTCCTTCCAACGACATCCTGTCCAGCTCCAGGTAAGATTCCTGGAGTCCAAAGTGATGTCAAATGATGTCTAAATTGTGGGGAAAATTCCCCTGTACTTATACTAGGTTTACAGTGTGTTTTACAATGGGGAGGAGAGGGGGTTCCAACCAGTTACAACTGGTTCTGTGAGTGCCCTTTCTCTCCTCACGCACAGGCTCCAAACGTCAGTGGGGGGTAAACGACCCTATTGCGTGAGGCCTCTCCCTTCTCTCAGCCCAGGAAGGCTTTACAATATGTAGATGCACCTCTGTGACACCTCCACCCTCCCTGTGTTCAGGCTGTCTGAAAAGTATGTACAAAGCCCCAACTGTCAGTCTGCCCAGACGTGGATTAGAGGCAAGCTGCAAAACACCAAAGTCATAAGCACAGATAAATGCACACTTTCTAGAAGTGGCATTTCTGTGATAGTAAAAAAAAATACACCCCCACCAGTAAGCAGTATTTCTCACCACTATCACAACCATACCAAACATGCCTACGCTACCCCTCAGTAATCGAACAATACCCCTTACACATAAGGCAGGGCATTTCCAAAGCAATCCTATGAGAAGGCAGCACTCACAGCAGTGAGACACCACGTTAGGCTGTTTGTCACTACCAGGGCAGGCCACGCAACATGGCACATGTCCTGCCTTCTACATACATGGAACCCTGCCCAAAGGGCTAGCTAGGGCGTACCTTAGGGGTGGCTTACATGTAATAAAAGGGGAGTTCTGGGCCTGGCAAGTAAATTTAGATGCCAGGTCCCTGTGGCAGAAAACTGCGCCCACAGGCCCTGCGCTAGCAGGCCTGAGATAGGTTTGACAGGCTACTTCAGTGGGCGGCACAAGCAGTGCTGCAGGCCCACTAGTAGTATTTAATTTACAGGCCCTGTGTATAGGGATACCACTTTACAAGGGACTTATAGGTAAATTAAATATGCCAATTAGGTATAAGCCAATCATACCAATTTTGTAAGGGAGAGCACATGCACTTTAGCACTGGTCAGCAGTGAAAAAGTGCTCAGAGTCAAAACATCAGCCAACAAAGGTCAGAAAAATAAGGAGGCAAAAAGCAAAAAGTCTGGGGAATGACCATGTAAAAGGGCAAGTTCCAACACACTGTCATAGGGGTGGGTTAGGTGACCACAATCTAGGTAAAGTCAAATGCATTCCAGGATAAAAATTTACCAAGGGTATCATGAGAGTGAACATGTTGAACACAAAATGTGTATCTATCATAAGCTGTGTAGCTACATTAATACTGCAAATGTCGTATCTGTGTTGTCAGAACCCAAAAATGCATGTACCTCCACTTATGGACACTTACAGAAAACATGTTGTAGATATGGGAAGACTGATAGGTGTGAAATAGTGAAGCTCCAGTCATGCCAGTGGCTAGACAATTTGATCACCACACTTGATAATAAAATACAATTCAAACAACACTACTCATTGTGTGACAGCTTGCTGTCTGTACATTGTGATCAAGTGCCTTTTTTCAGACATGCGTCCAGTCGTACATGTTGTTGTATGGGCCACATTCCATGGTGAGTCCATGCAAACCCTGGGTATGAACTAATCACTGGTCTAAGGTCACCACACATAGGGCCATAATCGCAATAAACCAAATGCATTGGTTATGCTATCTAAGTGTCATCGGATTGCTCAGTGACCCCCAGACCACACCATGGTGGCACAGTGTTCCAAATACAGTACTCCATGGCATTCTTTAGCACAGCTACGACAAATACAATGGACGCAGTTGTGGCGCTTTGCTGGACTGACACCCAAAACTGTTTCACTAGCCAATGAGAGTTGAGGACAAACCATAGTCAATAGCAGTAGCATCACTCTTACACCTGCGGTGCCCATCCATTAGAAAATGTGGAAAAGAATGTTGGAAAGACAGCTAATTACTTTCACAATACTTTACAAAGTGGCACAATGGTAGATGTGAGCCACTTTAAACATATATGACCCATGGTGAGGCCCTGTTTGCTAAAGGAGGCTCTATGGCCAACACAGATTTACCTGCAATTGTGAAGCAAAAATCAATCACAAAGTTTTGGGACTGGTATGTGCAATTGTATGACAAAACATAGGCACAAATGTGAAAACAGACCTTTAAATGTACCCAATTAAGGCCACCTTATGCAATGTCTATTCCTTGTAAGGCATGTACCATCACACATGTACACTTACAAGGCATACTTTAGACACATGGAAGAGAGCTGGATGCTGATCTGACATATCCACAAGTAACACCACACTACACATGACTGTTTAAATTGAAAAACAATATTTCTCCTAATACCCCTGACATTTGAACAAATTTAACATGCCTTGTGTCAAGAAAATGGATGCATTTCCACTATGCATCCATTATTTTAGCATTGCGTCTACCAAAACTGACGCGTACCATGCAATGTGCTGAGACTGCCGAATGGTGTCTTGACATGTGGCAAAAAGAAATCACGCACATGTGTTTTGTGTCAAAAATACAACACATTCTCAAAAACATGATGTATCATCACAGGAAGTGAGGGAATGGATCTATCAGACACACTAGGACCTGCAAAATCACTTTCACGTTCTCTTACAGTCACAAATTGCAAAATTACTTTCACTTTCTCTTACAGTCACATGCTTTTTGTCTTTCTTGGTAAGAGAAGGTGTTTTGGAGATCTGTGTGAGAGAGTGTTGTTTGAGGTGTTATTTTGTGCTGTTGTGTCTTTTTGTCCTTGACCTCTGATTTGTCCTGTTCATTAGACTTTAATTTTGTGGTGTCATTGTATTGTTAGGTATCTGTCTCTGGGGTAGCATAGTTATTTAGGATATTTGGGATTTGTTGGGGTGATATTTTGTTTTGGGTTGAGTGTACGGATGGTGTGTGGAAATATGCCAGGAAGGGAAAGAGCACGTTACTTCAGCGTGGAGGAGTTAAGAGGATTTTTAAGGCTGGTGCTTCATTATCTGCCCAACATGGTGGCCATGAGTTTGTGAGTAATCCAGAGTTACAGGACCCAGACGAGGAAGCTGCGGCGGGGGAAAGTCTTCTCTCACATGAACTGTATCTTGGAGGTGGAGCAGACTGACCGGCAATTGAAACATCACTGGGCAGACATTGTCAGCAGGGAGCAGGACCTTCTGGACCACATTGGCATTGAGATTGGAAAAACTGTTGGTGAGTAAACACACTTTGTGATTGTTTTTTGCTTCACAATTGCAGGTACATGTGTGTTGACCATGGAGCCTCCTTTAGCAAAGAAGGCAAAGGGCAGGGTTGTAAGTGTAGTGTTGGCGGGAAAAGTGCTACCATGACAATCGCAACACTACACCATTAGGAAGACAAAAGCCTTAGGACCAGATTTACAAGCCCAGGTGGCGCAGTGCAGCAAATGTCTTGCTGTGCTGCCCTGGTCCACTGGGGAAGGGAAGGAATGCATTGTATCTACAAGATAGGGTACATACCATTCCTCTCCCCCTGTGCTGGTGCACAAGTTGCTGCATAGTGCACATGCAAGCACCCTTGCACTGTGGTGCATGCATGCCTACATTGTGGGGATGATTGTTTTTGTGCAGTAAGGGAAACATTCCTGCACACAAACAAGCAAAAGAGGAAAAAAACAGGGAGAAATAGATACATTTCTCCACATTGTGTCGCCTCTACACCACCTCTGAGGTGGTGCAGAAATCTGACACATTCCCAGAGTTGTAAATCTGGGAATGCGTGACATTCCTTAGCATTACATGGGTGTTGCTGTGGGAAGACCCACAGCAACACCCATGTAATGGCCCTTTCACGCAGTTCTAGAAGCTCAAGGGCCCATATTTACAAGGCCATGAAAAGCCATGCAAGGTGGCTTTACGTGGCCATGTAAATATGGAATGGCACACTGCGCCACTGGAGCATCAAGAAAAAATGATGCTCCGGTGGCGCAGTGTGCCGCTAGGGGCTTGTAAATCTGCCCCTAAGTGCCTAACTACTGTTGTATGTCACATAGTCCTGTACATTTGATGTCACAATTCAGACAGGAGTAAAGATAGTCTTGGCTGAGTGTGTTCTGTGAGCCTTGTATATACGGGCTGACATCACAATTCTCAATTTATAAAAAAGGTTGCGTTCTGAAATCATCAACTATGACATAACAATGTAGTAGTGACACTTATGTTAGGATCAACCACATATGTGTACATGTCAGCCTGGCCTATCCATTGTATGTCACTGATAAATGCATGATGCCATTCCTGAGTATTCATCAAGATAGGTATACTATTGTCAATGGCAAATGATGTCTGATATGCAATACGTGTCATAGTGTTCATTGTGTAAAATTCACAGTGCCATGTTTCATGTTCCGTCTTGCAGGTGGACCCCAACCATATATAATTGGAGAGGTAGAAAGCTTCAAAGCCCCCAAAGCAAACAAACAGTAACAATCTGTATGTGTAATGTGTCATGCAAGTGATGTGTGTGCAGTTGTATGTTGAATGTAATAGCATGTACCAATTGCATGTATGCCACAGTAACACAGGGGCATAGTTACAAGCCTCTATCGGCACATTGCACCACTGCAGCATCATTTTTCTTGACATTCCAGTGGTGCAGTGTACCATCCCATAATTACAAGGCCACGCAAAGCCAGCTTGTGTGGCTTTTCATGACCTTGTAAATATGTGTCTTTTCACACATATAGCTCTATGAAAGGGGCGTTCCAGGGGTGTTGCTGTGGGTTTTCCCACAGCAAAATCCATGTAACAGCAACACCCATGGAAGGCTAAGGAATCTAATGCATTCCCTGATTTACAACTCTGTAAATGCATCAGATTCTAACGCCATATCACAGGTAGCATAGAGCTGATCCAATGGGCGAAAACATCATTAATTTAGCCCATTTTTTCCACTTGCTATGTGCATTTACAGAGCCACAGATTGAAAAAGGTAAATGCCTCTTGTGAATGTTTATGTGCAGGAAGGTGTCACATCCTGCACAAAAGACAATCATCACCACAACACAGGCATCCTTACACAATGCTACAAAGGTGCCTGCGCTGGTGCTAGGCAGATATTTGTGCGGTAGCACAAGGGGAGAGGACATGAATGAGCTGTATTTTGTAGATATGGTTCATTCCTCTTGCTTCCCAGTGGCACAATGTAGTGCAGCAAGACACTTGCTGCACTGCCCTGCACCACCTGGGCTTGTAAATCAGGACTATAGCAATCTAAAGCAGGATGAGTAGAGTATGGATGCTGATGTAGCTTGGGCTTCCCATGAACTGATTGCACTGGTGGCAACATATGTAGCAACGACCATGAGAATGATGGACATGGTACATGAGTTCCATATCAGTGATGATATTAATATCATGTGGCAGAAGTAAAGGGTCCAACACATGTGTGCAGGTTAGGAAGAGTTGGTTAACAATACATGTAACTGATCTGTATGCCACATGTAGCACCCTGTAACTCAGCTAATGGTGTGATACATTACCATGTTCATTGTAACCTAATATCAGCAGGTCAGTGGTCAACATTTCACACTTGGGGGCTTAGTTACAAGCCACTAGTGCCACTGGTGCATTCATTCTTATATTGAAACAAAGTGATGCACCAGTGCCATAAGGGTCTTGTCTATTTATCCCCTTATCTGGCCAGTTTACCAACACCATTGTGTGTCATGATCACGTCTTATCGCGTATGTTTGCCCAGAGAGATAGCCATACTACATTGCCAATAAACATGCCGTGAACCAGAGCACCATCTAATTATTGTGATCCAGATTTTGTCCAGGATGTGATGTCAATGCAACTGACACACAATGTACAGCATTATATAGTGCAGTTTCGAAATCCCTGGGCAGATGTGGTGTGGGACATGCATACACCCACATATGAGGTGATGGTGCTGAGTGCTGTAATGCAATACTTTGAGCATGGTTTAGGACACATATTGCACCAATGGGCAATTTAGTGCATCAAGTCATGGCACAGCTCTCCAGGTACAGATCTATGTCACTTTGAAAGTAGTGTCATCATCCTCTGTGTGACATGACTGACTGTACCACCTTTCAATGTCAATTATAAAGTCTGGAACAATCTGTTTTTAAAAGGAGCTATGTGTCCTGACATCTGACCTTAACATATGTGGATCTGTAGTGAGACTAACTTTTCCCTGCAGTTCTTCCTCAGATGAGTTTGTTATATGTCAATGGATCTTAGGTTAGTTGTGCATGCATGAGGGACATTGATGAGCAGCACACCATCATGAGTATGACTTTGCATGGTCACATGGCTGATGTGTATGACAATCTTAGTCAATGGTGACATGATCCTTCAATTATTCACAAAGATGGCCCAAAGTAATGGTGCTACAATAGCTAGTCTTGTTGCAATGGACAGTCTTGCTGCATGAAGGCCTGTGTTGCAGGGATGAGTGTTTTCATGCAGGAAGGGGCATCCTTCCTGTATAATCCCATACATGAGAGGTAGTTGAATCTTACTATGGGTGGTTCAGGATACAGCACACATTATAAGAGGTGACAAGGAGTATTTGTCAGAGTCACCAGATCCTCGGGGTCTGTGCACGTTCCCAACACGTCCACCACTGAACAGCTCCAAGACTCTGATAGATAAATCACAGAGACTGAGAGAGTCCAAGAGGGGAAGATGGGAATAGGAAGGGAACAGCTGGGAAGGAGACCTGTAGGAAGAAAAAGGTTAGAACACACAATATGAAAATTATATCTCCTGAAATCAATACTAGACTATGATTCTAAGCCTAGTCACTCTGAAAACATGAACAATCTAAGAGTTAAGTTTAAAATGACTAAGTTTAAAGATGGCCGGATACCTGTAGAGGAATCAAGATGAATTAAATGAAAACGTTCTTATTCAAGTACTTTCCTTTACATGAGAATCAGAAAAAACATTCTGACTAAATTTTAAACCAGTCATATAAATCCTGTTTTGAGAATGTATACTAGGACCATACAATATTGCATCTAGAAACTCTGGCCTTCTGTGTACTCTTAAAATGTTTCAACACAAATTGCACATATTGCAGATATATATATATATAGTAAACACCATAAAAGGATTGTGCACCATGAATAACACAATATGGATTCAGGAAACAAATCACATAACTTGTCAACTCGAATATTACATAATAAATACCTTAGAATAGTAGCATACAATAAACAACATGAATTAAACTCTAGGAGAGAATCGTGCGTCTTGCCAATTCGAGTGTTACCATGTAAAATACCAAGAAATGGTAGCACGCAATGAATATCAAAGTCAAATCATCATTAATCGAATCGCGCGTCTTGCCGATTCGTAAAACACGATGTAAATGTCAAGGAATAACAGCTCACAATAAATAACAAGATCAAAGTACAATGAAACGAATCACGCTTCTTTTACCGATTCTTAAGCCACCATGTAAAATGTCAAGAAATGGTAACGCGCAATGAACAACAAAGTTAAATGCTCATGAAACGAGTTGGGCGTCTTGCCAATTCGTAAAACATCATGTAAATGTCAAGAAATAGTAGCGCGCAATGGACAACAATGTTTAAACACCATAAAACGAATCGCGCGTCTTGCCGATTCTTAAGCCACCATGTAAATGTCAAGAAATGGTAGCGCGCAATGAATAACAAAGTCAAACCTTTATGAAATAAATTGTGCGTCTTGCCTATTTGTAAACTACCATATAAATGTCAAGAAATGGTAGCGCGCAAGTAATCTGTTACTCATTTAAGAATTTAAACCAAGAATATGAAAATTCTAAATAACGGTGTCGGGACAGTCCAACCACCGTCTTACCGCCTGGAACAATGATCACCAATGAAGGATTAGGGCAGAAGACTGGAAGATCCAAATAGGCCCCCGGGACAGGAGCTCAAGAAGAAGCTGCTGTTCTGCACCGGGACCTCTGAATAGTGAGCACTGGGAGTTGGGCTGGCTCTTTTTTATAGAGTCTTGTCCCAGCCCAGAACCACGCCCAGGCATGTTGCAGGGAAAGTCTCTGGAAGGCCCTGGAAAGGGGCCACACCCTAACACACTCTGAAAACCTGCAGCAATACATGGCAAAGGAACAGTATTTGTAAGCATATTAAAAATACGTTTTCAGGATTGAACTCTGCAATGCAAAAGGTTAAACCACAACATATCAGCACTATGCATAAATTACTTTGTTTTGAGAGTGCTGGGTTTTTGCAGTTTTGTCGCCAATAGAGCGCGTATTGCTCTGGTGTTGACAGTTTGAGAGTGGACAGTTGTCTTTCTGTGGGTCAGATTTACATGAAAGTGGAGCATCAGCTTTGATGTGCCACTTTTTTTGCACCCTCAACAACAACATATGTGCGCCATATTTACAATATGGCTCACAATGGCACTTGTTTCCACAATAGCATCAAAGGTATGACGCTATTGTGGCGCCTTGCTGGATTAGCACTATAAATTGTGGAGCTAGTGCAGCAAAGCACTAGGGAGGCCCATAGGCTACTATGGGCCCGTCAATTTACTGCCTGCCACTATCAGGCATGAAAAATGATGGAAAGAATGTTGCAGTGAAATCTTGAAGACTGTGCCATTTGTTGTGGCCTCCTGTGGTATCTAGGCAATGCGTGTAAGCTCTAAGCTCTCATTCTGATGATGCGTGTTAGAACCTTGGGGAAGGATTGGAAGGCGAGGGACGGTTGAAGGGAGGAACGAGGTTGGAGGCTGGCGTAGGGCTGTATTGCGATCTTATCTGTATAGTAAACCTTTACTTCTCTATCACGCTGACTCGCTGGATCATTAAGCTACTTCAGGTGAGCATCAAAGACGCACACCACATTTGGCGACGAGCGACGTGCACAAGCGACTTTCTTCTTGGTAGGAGCCGTTCTCTTGGGAGGCGCCTCGCCGGAAGAAACACTTACCCAGTCAAAAGGTTCTGTATTTTCTATATTATCCTTTGCCTGCTCCTTGTTCCTGACCGCTCTGCAGAAAACAGTTTCTGCACAAGCGCATGTCTGGCACGTGAACCCCTGAAGCTCGAGCACTTGCAGCGGTATAGCATCTCCTTGGCAACAGGCCTCGGCAGCAGGAAGTCTTCAAGATGGGCGGTACGGTGTCTCCTTGGCAACAG
The DNA here is from genome assembly GCF_031143425.1 of Pleurodeles waltl. Taxonomy (NCBI): domain Eukaryota; kingdom Metazoa; phylum Chordata; class Amphibia; order Caudata; family Salamandridae; genus Pleurodeles; species Pleurodeles waltl. The sequence goes on along the minus strand of NC_090448.1, from coordinate 929,422,086 downwards.
GCCTCGGCAGCAGGAAGTCTTCGAGCTGGGTGTGACGTGTGTGGGTCGGATGCATCGTGCACGTTTGGTCTCCCTGACAACAGAGGATCAACAAGGCACGCGTGCAGATTGGACAAAACCTTTGTCTCGCACTACCGGTAACAGTGAGTGCGATGATACCCACACCGTACATTAGTTTGTCTTGTGCTGATGTTCTCACCCACAAACCAATTATTTGCTGTGAGGGTCTAATGGTGATACGCACACCTTGTTATTATTGTGCCTGTCTTGCTGTGATACGCACACCCTACAGTATCTGCGCTCCTTCTGCTTCTGCATTTCATACGGCGGTGATGTGTACACCTTGCTGCTTATAATGAGTATCCTGCGGTGATGTGCACACCCTACAACACCTTTGGTTTCCGTGTTGGGATTTCACACCGTAATACACACATCACACTGGACGTACTACGTGTAGCATACAGTATCTGCGCTCATTCTGCTTCTGCATTTCATATGGCAGTGATGCACACACCTTATTGTTTATAGTGCGTATCTTGCGGTGATGAGCACACCCTATAATGGCTTCGTTTTCTGTGTTGGCATTTTATACAGTAATACGCGCATTACACTGGACGTACTTTGTATTGTTGTTAAACATCCTTAATTCTGCCATACTGCAAAATGTACCAGCTGATCCATTTTTCCTCGTGTTGCCTGGTGATCCACCAATACTTTGGCAAAAATGGAAAAAGGTATTTAACAATTACGCCAGGGTGTGTGATACTTTGCTCAGTGCAGAAAGGAAAATTTCTCTTTTGATGCACTGCTTGGGCACGGAAGAGCAAGAAGTCCTTGAACACTTACCAGATTTAGCGGATGCTGACTCTGTTGGTCTCAATTAATTTGAAATATGTGTAAAAAAGCTCAACTTGCACTACTTACCCAAAGTGAGCACTGTTCTCGAACGGTGTCAGTTTGGGAAAAGGATGCAATGTCAGGGTGAGACAACAGAGCAGTATATTACAGAACACCGGAAACTGGTGTCCACCTGCATGTTTGGGAACTCCTAGGAGGAATGATTGAGAGATCAGTTTATGTTAGGCTGCTCACTAGAGAAGGCGAAGGAGAGTATATGGCAGAAGGACAAGCCATCCTTAGAAGAACTTTTGGTTGTAGCCAAATCGTGCGATCACTCAAGAAAATGTCTTGAGGTACTTCGTAAAGACACAGTTGTTTCTGATAGAACTAGGTAGGAAGGTCCTGCTGTAAAAACAGTTCAAACAGTTGAAAGTGGCACAATGGTGTATAATATCAAATGAAATGTTAAGGTTAAGAAACCTTTTGGTGGTAAATGCTTTAGGTGTGGTAGTGTTGCCCATATGGCCAACCGCAAAGAATATCCTGCTTGGAGGTTGACCTATAGAAATTGCAATAAGACGGGTCATCTTGCAAAGTGTTGCAGGACAAAAAGCACCAATACGAAAGTAAGGGAGGTGGTGTGCGAAGATGACACAGATGATGTAGGGGTAGTGAGTGATGTGCAAATTTTGCAAACAGGATGTGGGTCATTCAATGGTCCTGTAGAATCAATCTTACATAATAGTAAACCAGTTAACATTGTTTTTGATTCTGGAGAAAGAATCACGTTGATACCAAAATCTTTCTATGATCATCATCTGAAGGGGAAAGCTGACTTATTGAAACTAGATGTAAGACCTAAAGGGGTTGTTAGGTTACTTTTGGGGCCACATAGAATTTAAGGAGCTCCTCATTCCAACAAAGGTATACATCTTGATGAAGGGAGACTCTTTAATTAGTTTGTTTCATCAACGTGATCTGGTGTCCTACTAGATCCAAATGAAGATCCCCCGGGTAGACTTAAAGACGCCACTGTGGTTCACGTTGTGTCAGAGGATGTAAGTAGGTGGGTGAATGAGTTTCCTGATGTGTTCAGCAAGGATTTAGGCTGTCTCAAGAATTATGTGCATGAGATCAGACTCAAGCCTGGAGCACTACCCAAGGCAGCAAAGCTGAGGAATGGGTGTCACCAGTAGTTAAGGCAAGGAAAGCCAATGGGGGAGCCAGACTTTGTGTTGATCTCAGGGAACTGAATAAGTTGGTCATAATAGATCATTATCCTCTTCCAAATATTACAGAGATGCAATGCTCTTTGGGTGGTGCAAAGCATTTCTTGGCACTTGACTTAACTTCTGCTTACCACCAGATAAACCTACACAGTTTTTCTCAGGCACTAACCACCTTTATATCTCCTTTTGGCACGTTTAAGTTTCTTAGGATGCTGTTTAGCTAGACTTCGGCTGCCTCGGTGTTTCAGAGGGCAATGGAGAAAATATTGAAGGGTGCAAAGGGATTGAAGGTATACCAGGACAATATTTTGATTACTGGGGCCAGTTTAGAAGAACACGATGAAAGGTTGAGGGAAGTTCTGGAGAAGTTGCGAGTCAATGGTCTGACGCTTAAATCTGAGCAGTGCAGGATCAACATTATGAAGATAGAGTACTTAGGCAATGAAATTTCAGTAAAGGGGATTCATCCTAAGGTGGGCCTAGTTGATACAATCAAAAAATGGCCTAGTCTTCAATATAGAGGTAATGAAGTTTCTGGGGATGGCAGAATTTTACAATAAGTTTGTTCTGAAGTTTGCAGAAAGGACAAATCATATGACATTATTGTTAAAAAAAGTTTGGCGTTTGTGTGGAATCTGTAGTGTGAAAGGGAGTTTCTGGATATAAAGGAGTGTCTGGATAAGGCGGCTGATCTGGGAAGTTTTGAGACACAGGATGAGATTATTTTAATGACTGATGCTAGCTCTAAGGCCCTGGGCACTGTTTTGTTGCAAAGAGGACGAAGGGAAACCAGAACCATACTCTTTGCGTCAAGATGCTTGAGAGGGGCAAAATGCAACTACTCAGTGGCTAAGAATGAGGCGTTAGGGGCATTTTGGGCTGTGAGGAAGCTAAGAAAGTTTTTGTGGGGACGCAAGTTTGAAATAGTAACAGACCACAAGCTGCTCACAGAAGTGGTGGCCAAGAAGGGGATTGATTTGGTCTTGCATAGAATCAGAAAGTTGGTGGTGGCCTTACAGGAGTTTGATTATGTGATATCCTACATGCCTGGGGCATTGAATGTTCAAGCTGGCTGCATTTCTAGACTGTGTTTAGGAATGGGAAATGAAGAAGAAGAAGGAGGCGATTGTTTTGATTACATCATGTTTGATGAAGAGCTAAAAGTCTGCTTGGTTACTGAGGAAACCATACAAGAGTCTGTGTGGTTGGAAGAAATGTCAAGGGATGTCATTCTGCAGGAAATCCTAGACAAAGTTATGAATGGATGTGGTGTGAGGTGAGAACATGATCAAAATCTGTTGGCACTTTGGCAGGTTAGAAATGAATTATCAGTTGTGGACGGGGTGTTGATGAGAGGCAGCAGATTGGTTACACCTCTTAGCTTGAGAAAGAAACTCATTGATCAAGCTCACAAAAGTCATATCGGCATGTCTAAGATGAAAGAAAGGATAAGGAATGCTTATTGGTGGCCAGCCATGGATATGATGGTTGAGAGAGAAGTACGACATTGTCATGTGTGTGCTCGTTCGGACAAAGTGTTGAAGCCTAGAACACAACCCATGGTATCACGAGAAGAGGTGCCTGGACCTTGGGTTGACATAGCTTTAGATATTTTGGGTCCAGTTAAAATAAAATCTGCTGATAGATATGTTTTAGAGTGTATCGATATGTATTTGAGGTGGTCTGAGATTAAGTTTGTAAATTCGGTTGAATCAAAGGATATAATCAATTTTCTGGAGGAGCTGTTTGAGAGGGATGGTTTCCCCTCTTTGATTTTGACAGCAATGGTGTGCATTTCGTCTCGGAAGTAACAGAATCTTTCTTGAAGGAAAGAAACATTAAGCATAAAAGAATGGCTCTGTATCATTTAGAATCCACTGGAGTTGTGGAATGTTTTATAAAAGTTTTGAAGGAGAGTTTACAGTTAGCACAGGTTATTGGTGTGGAGTGGGAAAGTGAGTTGAGGAAAAAGGTTTGTGAATATCGTATGACGCCACATTCTTCCACAGGAGTGACTTCTTTTCAATTGTTAAAGTGTAGGGTACCCTGTAGTGAGATTGAGCCACCCACATTACCCACAACCCCTTACAACGAAAAGTTTTGAAGAAGCAGAGAGACAGAAAAGCAAAGACCACACCAGCATCCAGGGGCACACAACACCATCACTCATGCACAATCCACGCACAAACCATCACACACCCCAAAACATCACCCCACACATCACATCACACATCACTCACACCACATCATGGTACCTCAAAGACACCCCAGGTTTTCTGAGGAGGAGCTCAGGGTCATGGTGGAGGAAATCATCCGGGGAGAGCCACAGCTATTCAGGTGTAGCAGACATCCATTGCTAGGAACATGGAGCTGTGGCGGAGAGTTGTCGACAGGGTCAACACAGTGGGACACCATCCAAGAACACAGGATGACATCAGGTAGAGGTGGAATGACCTATGGGGGAAGGTACGTTCTGTGGTATCCAGACACCAGGTAGCCGTACAGAGGACAGGCGGTGCACCCCCACCTCCTCCCCCACAACTCACAAAATGGGAGGAGCAAGTCTTGGCAATAATGCATCCTGAGGGCCTCACAGGAGTAGCAGGAGGACTGGACTCTGGCACGGCAAATCTTTACTACTATATCCCCCACCCTACCTACATGCCACCAAAAACACTTACCCCTACCCTCACACCCATCACTCCACCACTTCACATATACCCCACTATCACAACCCACCCATCCCAATACCAAGCCCTGCATGTTACACCAATGCATGGACACCCATCACAGACCTGCATGGACACCCATCACCAAAGCATGTCCAGGGGAGACTCACCCAGGGCACACAATCATCACTCATACAAGGGCCAAGGTGATATTGCAAGCACAGTAATAGAGGGAAACACACCCATTGCACAAGATGGCACACACAGATACAATAACAATGCATTTACACCCCAACAGGACCCCTACACAATGTCACCGGACAGGAGGTGCCAGCCATATCCAGTCCCCCCGCAGAAGAGGCCCACAGTAATGACAGCAGCTCTGCACACCTGGATCAAGATGACCAGCCCGGCCCATCAGGGACCTCTGGACAGTCGGTTCCCCTGCCACAGTCTCAACCCACCACAGAACCTCCCCCCTCAGGAAACACCACCACAGCACCCACCCAGCGGGCCCATGCCACTGTCCCCAGGACACATCAATCAGCAGTGTGTCCACCACTACAGGGACCCCAGGCAAACCCACTAACCCAAGGCAATCAGGGACCTGGGGTCAGTGGCAGAGGCACAGGATAACAGGGAAGCTGGGAGGGCTGCTGTGCGACAGGGGGAGGACAGGCCTAGGGAACTGACCCTCCATGAGGCACTCTCAGACATCATGGGAGCATACCACCATTCCAAGGAGACCATAGGCACAGTACTGGCCAAGTTTCAGGAGACCCAGCGGCTGCAGGAGGGACAGAACCTGGAGATCAGGGAGGACTTAAAGTCCATCAACACCACCCTGGTCACCATTGCAGGGGTGCTGGCAGACATGGCCAACACCATGAGGGAGACAGTGGCATACCACCGGGCCACTGACACCAGCCCGAACGATGAACAGCCTTCCATGTCCGCCGGCGCTAGTGGACGGGAGGTCCCGCCACAGGACCAACAGGCCACCAGCACCCACCCCCTGCAGAAGGAGAACCACCCTGCAAACAGTCCCTGCGATCTAGGCAGAAGACAAAGAACATTGCTAAGACCCCCACCAGGAAATAAGACTCTCCTGATTGTCACCCTTCTGCCCCACTCTGTCACCCTGTCCACCTTTAACTGACATTGCTCCACTTCCTATGCCCCATTGGACAGTGCACCTGTGATACCGAGAGACTGGACTCTACTGTGGAACTTCTTCCACCATCACCCCAGCCCCTTCCACACACCCCTATACACATTAGCCCATAAATAAACACCATTGAATCACAAAGCAATCTGGAGTCAGTCTGTACTTTCACAAATGTATAATTACAAATCCTTCCACAAATATCAATGTAGTGTTCATTTGCACATATCAATGTATGACAGTTGTTGGGCAGCAGTAAATATAGCAGAAAGCAGAATTAAGTACCCAGATCTGTGAAATGGAAAGCCAAAGTGAAATGTCAGTGTCCATACACAGAGGTTAAGAGGCTGACTTATACAATGTCCTACAGTAGTCAGATATGAGATGAGCAGTGCCAGTCTCTTACCTGTGTCTCACTGGAAGTACTGCATAATGATGTAGTTTTGGTTGTCAATATCTTCTTCCTCTGCCTCCTCTTCCTCACTGTCCATAGGCTCCACAGCTGCCACAATACCATCATCAGGCCCATCCTCCTGCAGAAAAGACACCTGGCATCGCAAAGCCAGGTTGTGCAACATGCAGCATGCCACGATTATCTGGCACACCTTCTTCGGTGAGTAGTATAGGGAGCCACCTGTTACAGAGTGGAGGCACCCGAATCTGGCCTTCAGGATGTCGAAAGTCCACTCAATAATACGCCTAGTTCTCCCACGTGCCTCATTGTAGCGTTCCTCTGCGCTTGTCCTGGCATTCCTCACTAGGGTCAGTAGCCATGAGAGGCTGGGGTAACCAGAGTCACCTGCAAATGTCGAGGGAAATCTGTTAGACACACACTAACCCTTAGTGACCACCCCATACTCAGTGACCTATTGATACTGTGTGGGGACCTTGGGCTCACCTATTAGCCACACCCGGTGCCTCTGGAGTTGGCTAATTACATAAGAGATATTCCTCAAAATGTAAGCATCATGCACAGAGCCAGGATACTTGTCATTCACATGAGAGATGTATTGGTTTGCCAAACACACCAACTGGACATTCAGAGAATGGTAGCTTTTTTGATTTCTGTACACCTGTTCATTTCTGTGGGGGGCGGGGGGGGCAAATGCCACATGTGTACCAACAATGGCACCAATAATGTTGGGGATATGTCCCAGGGAATAGAAGTCAGCTTTCACTGTGGGCAAATCCTTCACCTGGGGGAATATGATGTAGCTGCGCATGTGTTTCAGCAGGGCTGACAACACTCTGGTCAACACGTTAGAAAACATTGGCTGAGACATCCCTGATGCCATGGCCACTGCACTTTGAAAGTAGCCACTTTCCAGAAAATGGAGCACTGACAGGACCTGCACTAGAGGGGGTATTCCTGTGGGATGGCGGATAGCTGACATCAGGTCTGGCTCCAATTGGGCACACAGGTCTTGGATTGTTGCCCGATCAAGTCTGTAGGTGAAAATGATGTGTCTGTCTCCCATTGTCCACAGGTCCACCAGGGGTCTGTACACCGGAGGATGACGCCATCTCATCATCTGCCCCAGCAGATGTGCCCTATGGAGGAGAATGGTGAGCAGAGGGTCATGTACCACATAGCTTGCACAAGTGTTTTTGCTGTAATGTGAGTAAATCCGTGTGTGGCGTGCTTTGTCCATATTTCTGCCAAAATGTGCTGTGATGCAGTTAGGTGCCATGCCATGTGCCCCTCTGAAATGACGGCTGCCTGACCTGTAAGGAGGGACAAGGGGAAATGAGGTAACTGCCCTGGTGTAGTGCAGCATCGCGGTAGGCGGTCGAAGACCACCGTGCAATTTAGCATTGGTTATCATTGGGCCCTATGGGTTCCAGGAGCCAATGACGATGTACGCCGGCGTTGACGGAACGCACCGCTGTGGACGTGACCACCATTTTCTATCTGTTCACTCACTTGATACTTGACCTTCAACACGAGAGGACCTACACTGCAAGTGCTGCTGTGACCTCAGTCTGGAAGCGACAATGGCTCATGTGTCTGAGGAAAGGGCCCCTGCCTTCACCGCGGAGGAGTTGGACAGACTGGTGGATGGGGTCCTCCCCCAATACATGCTACTCTACGGTCCTCCAGACAAACAAGTGAGTACACTGTGAGCATGATGTGTGGGCCATGAATCTATGGAGTGGTGTGGATAGAAGATACATGTGGGGGGGCTGAGGCCTGCATGTGAGGATGGTGAGTGTATGTGCGTCAGGGCATGGGTGGGAACTGGTGGGCAATGAGTATGACGGTCCGGATGGGAGAGTAATTTCCTTTCATCTTGTACCTTTCCTCTAGGTCAGCGCCCACTAGAAGAAGGGTATTTGGCGTGCCATCGCCAAGGAAGTGTGGACCCTGGTGGTCTATCATAGACGGAGCACCCACTGCCGCAAGAGATGGGAGGACCTGCGCCGATGGAGCAAGAAGACGGCGGAGGCCCAGCTGGAGATGGCCTTCCAACGTGGAAGGGGTGCCTATCGCACCATGACCCCCCTGATGTTCCGGATGCTGGCGGTGGCATATCCGGAGTTGGATGGGCACCTGAGGGCTTCACATCAGCCACAAGGGGGTGAGTACAGTCTCATTCAGCGACTGCGCGCTTTATGAGGTGCCTGTGTGGGGGATGTTGGCTGTGGGTTCCCCTAGGCCAGGGCTAACTTGGTAGGGTAGGTCCTTTGTTAGGCAGGCTCTGAGGCACTCCAACCCCAATAGTGGTAGTGGGCATTTGCAACTAGTCAGGCTCCTGTGGGTTCGAGGTGTCCAGCAAATGGTGTTAGGCATAGTCCCCCATGGGCAGGTGATTTTCCTATTAACTGCTAGTGCATGGCCTAGTGCATAGGGCTGCTCCCTTTGTTCTGTGTCCGCCAATGGTAGTGGTGTTGCTGGCATTGACCATGTGTCTCCTCTGTCTCCCCCCTCTTCTTGTTTTGTCACCCAGTCCTTGTGTGCATTAGCATCATCTGGTGGAGGAGCAGAGGCACAGGAGATGAAGGGAGCTGCATCCCACATGGCCCAGGAGGGTGAATCCATGGAGGGTGAAGGCACCATTGGGACGGAGGGCTAGGGGAGCTCCACGACAGGGACAGGAGGGGACACCAGTGACAGCGACTCCTCCTCTGATGGGAGCTCCCTTGCGGTGGTGGGCACCTCTGTGCCCACCACAACAACAGGTACAGCAGCCACCCCCCCTTCCAGCACTGCCCTCCCAGCAGCCCCTCAGCTTGTTTCCCATGCCCGTTCACCCAGGAGGGTGGGCATCTCCTTTGCCCCAGGCACCTCAGGCCCTGCCCCAGTCAGCCCTGCTGCCCCCAGTGAGGAGGCTATTGACCTCCTGAGATCCCTCACTGTTGGGCAGTCATCCATTCTGAATGCCATCCAGAGTGTCGAGAGGCATTTGCAGCCAACAAATGCATACCTGGAGGGCATTTATTCTGGCATGGCGGCCCAACAGAGAGCATTTCAGGCTCTGGCCTCTGCACCGATGGCAGCCATTGTCCCTGTGTCCAGCCTCCCTCCTCTAACTTCCACTACCCAGAACCAATCCCCTCTACCTCAGCCTATCCCAAGCACACCATCAGACCAGCATGCACGCACATCAACACACAAAAGTGGCTCAGGAAAACATAAGCACCACACATCCCACAGGCACTCACACAAGCACCATACCAATGCAGACACACCAACATCCACTGCCTCCACTGTGTCCCCCTCCTCCATGTCATCCACCTCCCTCCCAGTCTCATCTCCACTCACACCTGCATGCACTACATCCTCAGCCACTACCTCCATCACCAGCACGCCCATCACTACACACCTCTCATGTGCAATCACCACCCCCACTACTATTCACACGTCCCCTGTGTCCTCTCCCAGTGTGTCTGTGAGCCCTCCTCCCAAAGTACACAAACACAGGCACACACCCACTCAACAGCCATCCACCTCAGAACAGCCTCCAACCCATGCACCTTCACTCAAACTCAGCAGACGTACACCTCCTACAACCACTACCTCTTCCTCCACTCCCAAACCCCCTCCATCTTCCTGTCCCAGTGTGTCCCAAAAAATTTACCTAGCTACCCTGGAGCTTTTCCCTACACCTCCCCCGTCCTTTTCCTAGGGCCAGGATGTCTAGGTCCCAGCCCAGCACCTACGCCATCAAATCTGCATCCTCTGTGGTTCCTGTTACTCCAGTACGGTCAAAGGGGGCACCCGTCAGAGCTGCCAGTGTGTCACCAACAGAAAAGAAGGACCACCCTATTCCACCACCTGCAAAGCTCGAAAGGGGACCGGCTTCCAGCAGGGGACAGTCACACCACCCACCCAGCAAGGCCTTGCACAAACACAGAGTGGACAGTGCCAAGGTCCCTGCAGCGGCTTTCAAGATGGGGAAGGGCAACAAGCCAAAGGGCGCATCACCTCTGGGCACGATTTCACCTGGGGAGGGACTGGTGACCACCAATTCATCAGGGATGGTAGCCACATGCACCCCGGTCACCACCGCCGCTCCGACCGCCACCTGCACCGCCACCTGCACCGCAACCTGCACTCCTGCTGCCACAACGACAGTCTGCAGCATCCTCCCCAAGGATCAGCCATCCGAGGCTGCCGGAGACAGAATGTTGTCTCCATCCACCCCAACAGTCACTTGCACCATGGCCAGCACTGGCAGCATCTCCGCCTCAGCCACCGCCGCCTGCAACACCATCAGCACCGCCACGTGCACAGCCGATGACACTCTGTCGGACGTCAGCCCCATCCCCAGTGTGAAGCCATCAGAGTCTGCAGGTGACGTCCTGGACCCTGGACACGCCACTTGAGACACCACCTCCAGCACTGACACGAACCAGCAATTGGCAGCCTAAGTCGCCCAGGATGGAGTGTGGGTCTGCCTCCATGGAGTATCATGCTACCTGTTCCGGGTACATTGCGTGGTTGTGACACCCAGGTGAGACAAAGTCAACATGCCACACCCCAGGTGCAGCATCACTGGGCACAAAGCCCCCACCAGAACCAGTGGAGAAAAGCATCCACTAACACAGTCCTTGGCAGGATGAAGCACTCTGGGCACAAAGCCCCTTCCAAAACCGGTGGAGAAAAACATCCACCAACACAGTCCTTGGCAGGATGAAGCACTCTGGGCACAAAGCCCCCTGCAGAACCGGTGGAGAAAAGCATCCACTAACACAGTCCTTGGCAGGATGAAGCAATCTGGACACAAAGCCCCCTCCAGAACCGGTGGAGAAAAGCATCCACTAACACAGTCCTTGGCAGGATGAAGCACTCTGGGCACAAAGCCCCCTCCAGAACCAGTGGAGAAAAGCATCCGCTAACACAGTCCTTGGCAGGATGAAGCACTCTGGGCACAAAGCCCCCTCCAGAACCAGTGGAACATGTCACAGACTTGAGAGACTGTTGCTTTGCACTCCCCAGGAGCAAGCAGTGGGCAAACCACCCACTTGAGAGACTAGAGAGACTGTGGCTTTGCACTCCCCAGGACCAAGCAGTGGGCAGTGCACACACTTGGGAGACTTCAGAGACTGTGGCTTTGCACTCCCCAGGAGCAAGCAGTGGGCAAACCACCCACTTGAGAGACTTGAGAGACTGTGGCTTTGCACTCCCCAGGACCAAGCATTGGGCAGCGCACACACTTGAGAGACTGTGGCTTTGCACTCCCCTGGAGCAAGCAGTGGGCAAACCACCCACTTGAGAGACTTGAGAGACTGTGGCTTTGCACTCCCCAGGACCAAGCATTGGGCAGTGCACACACTTGAGAGACTGTGGCTTTGCACTCCCCAGGACCAAGCAGTGGGCAGTGCACACACTTGCGAGACTTGAGAGACTGTGGCTTTGCACTCCTCAGGACCAAGCAGTGGGCAAACCACCCACTTGAGAGACTGTGGCTTTGCACTCCCCAGGACCAAGCAATGGGCATGGAGCTCCCTCGAGGAGCAGTGGCGTCATACCATCATCCAGCTGAGGTGCCCCCCCTCCCCTTCCCCCGAGGCGCCTGTTTTTTATCGACCTGATGCCCCTGAAGGGTTCTCTCAGTTTTGAGGCAGGTGTCATGTATGGGCTTCGCCCATGCTTTTTGGGACCACTGGTCCGCGGACATTTGATGGGACAGTGTACGGACTTGTGTACGTGCTGTAATTATTTGTATATACTGCTTATTTGCTGTTCTCTTGGGCTATCTGATTGTTCCAATATTACACTAGTTAAACTCATTTCGTTTGGTCCTTGCATTCTTCAAGGGGGTAACGGGGTGTATCTGTGATGTTCTTGGATATGTGTGTCTGTGTGTTGTTGTGGGTGGGGTGGCGTTGCATTTTATATGTGTGTGTCACTCTATTTTCCCTCCTCCCCTCCCCTGTGTGCTATGTCCAGTACTCACCGTGGTCATCGCCGCCACTGCCATCTTTCCACTTCGTGGTGTATTAAGAGATACAGCAACATGGGCAGGACCTGAAGTTCGGACTCCATGGCGTCCTGGTTCTTCGTTGAGTGTCGTGAGGTGAGTAGTTTCCCTTCCAAAGACTGTTTTCGCCGTGCTTTTGATGGCGTTGGTACAGCCCCAGAACAGCTGACAGATTGGTGCCTTGTAATAGTGTGGGCGGTACATTGTCTTCCGCCTGTCTGTTGGCGGTGTCCGCCGCGGTGTTTGTTGCTACCAATAGACTTTGAGAAGTTTACCTACCTGCCGGGTGTGCCATTAACTTTACATTGTGGTGACGATTGGTGCAGAGAAACAATCCACACAACAAATCCACGCACAAATGAAAGAGGTGAGAGCTCTCTACATGTCGAACCCTTGAGCTTGAAATGAACAGAAAGTGGAAGTCCCGCTTCAAGCTTTCCCACAACTAGAAAGCTAAACTTAGAAACTGGAACAGTTTTTTGGTCAAAATCCAAATGCCATTTTATTGTATTTATCTCCAGCCCCAGGCATTTCAACAACTAGAAAGCTAACCTTAAATACTGGAACTGTTGTGGATCAATTCTAAATTACATTTTCTATCTCCAAAGGAATACTGAATAATGAATTGATATATAGTTTATGGGGAATTTATCATAGTCATTGGATTTTTTATTAATATTTCTGACTTCAGTTAAATTAACAGTTGACTAACATAGTACCTTTTCACTGGAATCAGAATGCAGGCTGTGTCACCACCACCCTTCCTGGAGACTCCTGGTGAACCACCAATTATATGGAAGTGTTGGTTTGATACATTTGAAACATATTTGGGGATGTTAGGAGCTACAAGATTTAGACCTGAAAGAAAAAAAATTCTTTTACTACACTCGCTTGGCTTTGAGGGGAGAACTATGTTTAAACATTTACCTGACATACAAATACAGCAGAACGAAAAACTTGATGAATTCCAAGAAGCGGTACAAAAACTGGAAATTAGGTTTAATGAGCCTCCAAGTTTAGTCGTTTTAAGACAAAATTCTTCAAACGTACATAGAAATCTAATGAAGACATTGATACGTACATCTCAGCATTAAGAACATTGATAGCAAAATAAGAATTTGAAAATTTTAGCAATCAGCTAATTAGAGACCAATTTATTTGTCACTGTTTGGTCAAAAACATACGTCAGAAACTCTTGACTTTGGGGAACCCAAGCTTTGACGAATGTAACAGAATTGCTAAAAGTGTTGAAACATCTGTACGATCAGGGAAGGAACTTGAAGACAGACCTCAAGACCATGTCTGTCCTGTGCACAATAAGGAGGGGTCTGTCAATCCAAAAAAAGGGGATACTTCCATGAGAAACACCAACTCCCCCCAAAAAAATTCTCAATCCAACATATGTTTCAGATGTGGAAATAGCTTCCACAAAAAAGGAAGTAAACCTTGCCTAGCCATGTTTGTCTCTTGTAGATTGTGCAACAAAGTGGGTCATTTTGCTAAGGTTTGTCAAAGCTCCAATCTTAAAATAACTCCTCCATAAATCGCCTCTGTCTTTTCCCGGCCGTTTTTCACTTCAGAACGTTCTCAATTGAACGTCACTCGTCAACCCAGGACGCGAGATTGGCCCGCGACTAAATAAAAGTTCAGCGCACCGATGTAGCGAGCCGGTCAACCTAAGGAATATTACATGGGTTTTCCTCTTCCAAAAACAATAGGAAGAGATTACATAAGAACACAACATTGAAATGTTCTATAAACATACAACTTAATCAATCGAATGTCCCTCGTCAACCCGGTTCTCGCAAGATCTGCGTGCGACTAATTAAAAGTTCAGCGCGCCGATGCAGTGAGCCGGTCAGCCTAAAGAATATTACACTTATTTGACTAGATCCATTAACACATATTTTCCATTGTTTTATCAAATGTTTCGAACACTGAACAAGTGTAGTATTTCCCTGTGAAACGTATTGCCTTAGTTCAGGGCAACGCATATCTCGTTGCACTGGGCAGGATACACTAAAACCTTTCTTGCAAATGACATGTGCTACAAAGGTATTTGAAAAGGTGGATGCTAAATCATATATTGCACAGGAGTATCTTTTAAAAGGTCCCGAAGAAAATTGACTGCAAGCTCCTCGTTATGAAATCCCATGATTGACTAGGATTGGATAGCTGAACAAACATACTGTCCAGCATTCATCATGGAGGAAAGGGTCTTTACGAGACCAATAGATCAATAGTTAAACAATGACACTTTATCCTAGGACAACCAGAAGTGCAACCTGATCATACTGTCCTTTAGTCTTAAATGGATCTTGAAAAAATCCCTTCTAAAATCAAATGTAAGAGAAGGGTGTTGTGCAATGAAGACTCCTGAACACTTATGCATCTGGCTTCACATTTTTTTAGATTTACCAGATGAATTGCTAATTCATTCTTCGTGGAAGACCTGAAACATCATGATGGTTGTAAAGCCTGGAATACCCTTGAGACTTAATCTGGAGGGTCGTAGTGAATTACCTTTCGAGTGATGCACATGATCTTCCTTTGATACGGACCTGATAGGGGATTTTTACATCAGGAGACTTCAAACACAATCACATTAGTTAAGGAGCTGATGCTCAGTTATTGAGGGCAAACGGGTACTAATAACACTGATTTATTCTGGTCAACTACTATCAAAACGTTCTCATGACGTTTTTAAAGATGAATAAAGCGGTCCTTCCAAAACTTCTATCTCCCTTCCTTAAATGAAATGCTCAATATAGCACATTGCCAATATTATGTTTAAAACGCCTGGTTTTCACTTAAAATCTGTGTGTCACCGCTTGCAAACTGAGCAATTATTTTTCTGTGAAAGACACTGTGAGACACTGTGCATTCTCAAAACTATGGCCCTCATTCCAAGCTTGGCGGGCGGCGGTTGCCGCTCGCCAAGCGGGAACCGCCAATTGGCCGCTCCGCGGTCAAAAGACCGCAGGGGTCATTCTGACTTTCCCGCTGGGCCGGCGGGCGCCCGCCAAGGGAGCGCCCGCCGGCCCAGCGGGAAAGGGCCTGCAACACAGAAGCCGGCTCCGAATGGAGCCGGCGGTGTTGCAGGTGTGCGACAGGTGCAGTTGCACCCATCGAGCTTTTCACTGTCTGCTAAGCAGACAGTGAAAAGCATACTGGGGCCCTGTTAGGGGGCCCCTGCACTGCCCATGCCAGTGGCATGGGCAGTGCAGGGGCCCCCAGGGGCCCCAGGACACCCGTTCCCGCCATCCTGTTTCTGGCAGTGAAAACCGCCAGAAACAGGCTGGCTGGAAGGGGGTCGGAATCCCCATGGCGGCGCTGCTTGCAGCGCAGCCGTGGAGGATTAGCCAAGACGGGGCTAATCCAGCGGGAAACCGCTGGACCCGGTTTTCCGACCGCACTGAAGCACCGCCAGCCTGTTGGCGGTGCTTCCGTTGCCCGCGGCCCTGGCGGTCTTTGACCGCCAGGGTCGGAATGAGGGCCTATATCTTTTATTGTAGTTAAGAACCTTGATTAATAATTATTCACCTAAGCCTTGGCTATGTGAGTTGCCAATCTCATAAAGGAGGCTCATTGATAATGTGTTTTCATTATAAGACATCCCTATGTGGTGGGATTTCTTCAGTATCCCTCTTCAACACCTGCAGTTCCTACCCTGTCTGTTTGGAAAATGTTGCCAATGCCTACTTTTTTTATTCCATAAACCTTTTTTGACTGGACCACCATTGCTACAATTTCCAGTAGCCAAGAACCGTGAAGAAAGAGACTGTGACAAACAGTACTGTCGTAACAGCTTCTGCATCTTTCATGAAGTCGAATTAACCCTGGAGACCAAATGGCTGGATGGCTACATCAAATGCTCTAGGGCTGTTATCTTACTGGGTCTTGACCTCTTCTCTGCATGTAACGCTATTCCTGATTCTTGTAATTAGCAGAAATTGTGTTTCTGAAGCACCTTTGTATTGCATTCTGTGCTTCAGCTCTTCCCTCCCAAACTTCCTAAAAATACTTGTCCCCAATCATAGGCATTTTTAAACATCCCTTGTTCACAGAGTGCATCACACCATGGTGAACATCCTCTAGGGCTGCTCGAGGTATCCCAGCATGCTCCTGTGTATAAGCCTCCATTCTAAAGCATTTAAGAAACATCAAAGTCAGTGAATCCGAGTATAGCTGTCATAGTTTCGGGTGAATCTTGGTAAAGCGAATACATCATATCCTCACTTCTCAGTGATGTGCTTTGAAGAAAGTAGTTTGGAGTCTACCCTCCATTCAACTATGTCTGTTGCAATTCATAAGTGACCTGTGTCAAAACTGGGCAGAAGTAAAAAAAAAAAAGTGTGCAAAGTTTTTGGTGCAGAGTTTTTTCGCATGGCACCCACTATGAGGAGAACATAATTACACATCTTTTGCTCTAGGCTGTTTCTCGAGGGAAATTGAACATGAAAATGTTTAGGCCAGAGGTAACACCATAAACAAATTCGGTCTCTCAGAAACGCTTTTGCCCTGAGCATACCTTAGACAGAATCCCATGTGGAGATTCCCAGTGGTTGGAATCATCATTGCATGCTCATTCCTTCCTAAAGAAAATCTTAGACAGAGACTGCAGGACAACACTTGACTGCTATTGCAGGAAAAGTCTCTTAGCATTTACCAGTCAGAATTACTGGCTGGTCAATTCATGTCTGGTCTTCCTACACCCAGAAAAGCCGGGTATTGGAATAACAGGCTAGTTGTGATCAGGCAGAGCAGAATACCGTATGATAATTTTGCTTAGCCTGGCTTTTAATTAGGGGGTATGTATAAAAATTCACACCATTCACAAAATTAGAGAGACTTAAAACTAGTTTGTGATATAGCATAAACATATCTACTGATCTGCCGTTGATAGAAGGTTCTGAAGAACTGCATCAACAGGAATTTGACGATTTCATGAAAACTGTGGCCCATATTTATCATGGGTTTGCATCGCACTTGCGCCACACAAGGGGACACAAGGGTGACGCAAAGCCATCAATGATATTTACCGAGGCATGCAAGGCCACCTTACACGGCCCTGCATGGCTTGGTAAATGTGGAGTAACACAAGACAGTGCAAATTGCTGCCTTGCTTTACTCTACCAGAGGGAAGCATTACATAGTTTGAGTCAGTGCTTAATTTGAGCCTGTGGTTTGCGGGGCTCCGTACTGGCACTTTATTGTCAACACTGGCACTTATAGCAGTCTGCCACATGGAGGACTGTCTGTCTAGTTTGATAATGAACAATGCAACACAATTTATTAATTCAATTTACATTACAAAGAATAAATACCTGATGCCTAAGCTATCCTTTTAGTGTTGGGCACTTGCATAATGTGAATTGTCACACTTATATAAGTGTGATGGTTAGTAGTTGTGTTTGTACAGTCATTAACAGTCTTGGCAGGGGCAATGGGTGGTGCAAGATGCAGTGGCCTCCCGGCGAGGGCCCTGGCACTTAGGGGCATATTTATGAGCCCCTAGCGCCACCTTATGCCACATTAGCATCATTATTTTTTACATTAATGTGGCCCAACAAGGCCAAAATCCCCAAGCCATATTTACAAAGTGGCACAATGCATGCATTGCACCACGCTGTAATCCTTTGCTCTACATTATGCCTGCGCCAGGCATAATGAATGCAAAGGGGGCATTCCCCCCACTACGGGGCTGACAAAATAACCTTTTTCAGCACTTTTAACGCCTGCTCACAGCAGGCATTAAAAGGGGGCTTCCATTATTTAGTACGGGCCCCCTTGCACTCTGCAGGGGTAGCATCAACATTTTGGCGCTACTCCTGCAGAGTACTTCAATAGTGTTATATTGAATGGCGCTATTGCCCCCTACCCTGCGCCATGGTGCTCCGTATTTTAAATTCGGCGCACACATGGTGGTAGGAGGGGGCGCTAAGGGGTGCAGGGAAAGTGGCGCTGCACTCAGTGCAGCGCCACTTTCCACAAATTTGTCCATCAAGTTTTATTACAAATTAAGCACTGGTTGGAGTGTGGGTATTCCCAATCATTCACCCACGTATTTTGGCACATTCCCAGATTTACCATTAGTGTCAGACCTGGGAATGCTTCACAATCCTAAGCCTTCCCAGGGAAGGCATAATGAGGAGAAATATGTTTATTCCTCCTAGTTTTTCCTCTTTCTACGTGTGCTGTATTCTGCATTATACATAGAAAGTAGAAAGTACCTGTCAGTCTTGCTTTTGTGCAAGAAGGTGTCCTTCCTGAACAAAACAATCCTGTGTAAAACACAGGCACCCTTTTACCATAGTGGCAGAGTGCCTGCATTGGCCCTGGGCAGCTAAAAGTGCTCTAGAAAAGAACTAGAATGCGCCAAGCAATGTTGAATATGGTGCATTCCTACCATTTGCCTTTCAGGCAGTGCAGCAAAGTGGCTTACTGCTTTTTTTGGTAAATATTGCCGGTGATGCAGGAAGGTAAGCAGACGGTAGCACCCAAAGAGACACAGATGAGCTAAAGAACTGTGCTTCAGATGAAAGAAAATGATATACAAATGCCATGGCGTGAAAAAACCCATAAATATCCATGACGAAGTTCAAGACATCTGTGAATGCAAGGGGGAAGCATTTCGAGGCCACCATTCTGACGCAGAACAAGACATTTGCATGTATTGCATACAGAAGAACTGCAGACTAGGGCAAGAAATGATCTCGCCTACACAATAGACACTGAGCAAATCACAAATAACAATGGGTCAAAGACTGAGTCTTGAGAGAGCGCAGACAGTATAACAGATGAGATGAATAAAACACCTCCGAAGGGGGGCAGCCAATCAGTGAGAGATCGCAGCAATAAAGCCAGCATAGTAATTTACAAACTTACAATAGAATTCAGACGAGGTGCCATAATGATAAGCCATGGTCACTGGTAATCAAAGGCTGATGAAATTTCAAGAAGACACTGATATCAGACATGACCAACACCAGCCCGGGGGCACTTCTCTGACTTTCCGTGCTTACTTGCGTATCACGCCGGCCCCCGCGTATCTCTCGCAGGGCTTGACAGGTGCTCACTTTGTACATTTTTCTTAGCTGCTCTGATGAGTGACATTCAAATTGTGCAGCCATGTAAGGACGCGGGGCAGGATGAGGGGGGAAGGGGTGGGGCAGACAGGCCAGTTCAATTATAGTCCCCGGATTGCCTTCTACATGACTGGAGCACGTTTGATCAATCACAGACAAGAGATGTGCTGTATACATTAGCCTGCAATGTATGCAGCAAACGGAGAAAGGAATATTGTTCTCCGTTTGGAGAGAGTTTTCCTTGTCGCCATTTTTCACTTGTTTTTACATGGCGGTACACCTAGAACATTCTATTTTAATTACTGAATGAATGAATGCATCATTCTATGCCATTGCTCCAGTCATTGTATGCCCATACATTTGGGTCTCGATGTACGACGTGATTTTGCTGTCGTGAAAGGCGAATTTTGCCTTTTGGGCCCACAAAATTGCCTTTCCTAATGTGCCGTCCCTAGTTTGCGAGCCGAAATACCGACTCACAAAATAGAGATTGTGATTAGTAATTAGGAAGCCGTGTTCCAAGGGCATCTCTTCCTAGTTGTAAGTCTCACTGGCATTTGTGATTGTTTTGTGACCACAAATGTGGTCTCAAAACAATCGCAGTTACCACCATTTTGAAATTGGTGGTAACTCATTCGCAAACGGGAAGGGGTCCTGACTTGACCCCTTCCCCTTTCTGAATGGAAGCAAAAACATTTTTCAGAGCAGGAAGTGATCCCACGGACCACTGCCTATTCTGAAAAAGTGAAAAGAAAATTTGTCATTTTTCTGTTTGAAATGCACCCCATTTTCCTTTAAAGAAAACAGGCTGCATTTAAAAAAAAAAACTGCTTTATTTAAAAAGCAGTTGCAGACATGGTGATCTGCTGTCCCCAGCAGGCCATCATCCCTGTGAGTGCGGCCATTCCCAAAGGGGTCACAAACTGCCACCTATCTCATGATTATTGATGAGGTAGGTAATTTTGAGCCCATTGGGAATCGTAATAAGTGTGGTCAACACTTTTGTACATTTGGTTTTGTGGGTCGCAATTTGCGACTCACAAATGAATCGCAAACTGCAAGTCGCAAAACATATGGCCAGATGTACCAAAGGATTTTACCCATTCTGTGTCTATGGGAAAAAGCTTTTGTACATATGGTCCATAGTCATGCATCTGGACCGTGATGCTGGCTGACATGATGCGATTGTTTCTGCTCTAATATAAAAAAATGCAGAGAATCATTAATATTGCAGTATCAACACATTGGCCTGGTGGGATAGAAAAGACTTGCAGTCCAAGCAAAGATCTTTAAAATAACAACTGTCTTGTTGAGCGGTCAATTAAATTTTTTAATCAGTGGATTGTCCCTCGCAAATGTTAAAAAATATTTTTTTGCAAATACTTCGAGTGAAAGTATGTATAATAATTCTGTATGCAGAAAGATTGATACTGTGAACTAAGTACTTATTTCGGCTAAAATATTTAGAAACAGAATCCCACTCCTCTAGGAATAGTTTCGTATTCACATATGTTTTAACCAGCAAAGCATGTCAACTATTTTACACAGTGTATAATTTCAAAGGTATGTGGGGGAAGAACGAACGAGTGCGTTTAAGTGAAATAACCAGTGGAATAGAGAAAGAGAGAGAGATGGGGGGAGTAACCGAGGCTGGAAAAATCAGAATAACTGAAAGTAGAAGAGAATGTGACAAAAAGAAAGAGTGGAAGTCAGAGAGAAAAGAATTAAAGAGGACGAGAAACGCAGAAACCAACAGACATAGAAAGACAGAGTTAGATGACAGCCATAGTTTATGGTTACTCAACTCAACAGAATTACTTAATGTGTTAATAGACCATGTTCATAAGTGGCACAATTCATCATAGCAGTACAAACAGGCCCACAAACGTATCACAGCTTAGTTAAGGATAATTTTAATGTTCCTGGTAATGAAGCCACATCAATCATCACAGAGGATGAAAAGGCAAGAGGGTCTGTGTGTGCATAGGTACTGGAAAAAAAGCTCTTAAACACATCATATACGTGGTCCATCAGAAATTAAATACAAGTAGTCCTCAGAGTTGAAATTGACATGGTGAATGCTATTCTACTATGTCTGAAACAGATGTGTGCCGTGCACTTTTAAGCACATAGTTGTATTATAGCACAGTCTCATTGACAAGATTGAATACAAACATTGTGATAAAAGCACAAATGCTGCATATCAGGCCAAAGTGTGCACCCTATGATAGTGTAAAATCTATAGTGCCTATCATTGAATAACGGTAAAGTGGATATTTGTACCATAGAGTGTTTCCCAGATGCCTCAGACTGCATACCTATATTGCAACAACCACCAACTCAGAAAGCAATCATAAATGTGAAGAAGACTTTAGGAGGGAAGATGGAGAACACAGAACAGAGGGCTATTGTGTTCTATTTAACTTCCATAACTCCCGAGGTTATATAACGCTCTTCCTAAAATTATCCATGACACCTTTAAGAAACTCATGACTCTCATTTTAGGCAGTTTAGTCAAACTTGAGGCCTAGCACCAGTACAGAAACTAGGCTGTGAAAGAAACCAGGGTCAGTTTCCCCTTTAGGGCTGAGGGGCGGCACACTTCTGAACTTCCTACACATTTATAGCCAAAAATAATAAGTAGATGGATTTGTTCAGGGATGTGATCCTAAACGATCATAACTAAACAAATCAATGCATTTAGGTCTAGGTCCACCTCGCCTTGAAGTAGGAGACGGAAGACAGGCAGTAAATCAACTTTCTACACTGTCTGTGGCAGTATTCAGGATAGGCCAGCCTCTGTCATTCACATGCATAGATCCCACCCTTTCCCCATTTGTCACACCGTGTGAGTGGATGCAAGCATTTGTGCATTAGTGCCTTGGCTTCTGTAATGGTAAGTGTTATAATGCTAATCTTGAGATATTTCTATTGTACTGAGAACCCTTGTCATGCTAGCCTCTCCCACTGTGACACCCCAGGCATTGTCTGAAAATCACTGGCTCCTTTAAAAGTGGAGCTGCTATATTTGTTCAATCACGAAATTGATCCAAAAGACAAGCATGGGTCTTGTTCCCTTGTGAAATTGATCCAAATATCGGACTCAAGGGGAGAAATATGTGCTTATAGTAAAGGCACTTATCTGAGGTATGGCTTAAAAATAGGCATGATCGTCATGCCCTTAGCATTAACACCAAAAAACATGGATTGATATGCAAACAATGAATATTAAAAAGCAATTTAGTTCCTCCCTTATTTCACGTTTTACTTAATGTTGCATTTGCCAAGAGAGTTAGCTGTTTCATCATGCTCTGTTTCTGTATTTTTTTCATGCATTTCATTACTCTTGCATAGTGCACACTTTGACTCCTGCCAGGTGTTTATGAGGGGCTTTGATTGTGAGCACTGGTGCTGAGGCTGAAGGTAAAGCAAAGTGACTGTCATTGAGGTGACGTCGCTACAGAGCAGATGGAACCATATTCACGTATTCCAGTTACAATTCAAATTCAGAGTGTGTGTGTGTGTGTGTGTGTGTATGTCTGTGTGTGTGTGAAGGGGTGTGCAGAGGCCAAAATATTTAGAAGGCAAAAGCAAAAGAAAATAACGTGCTTAAATGTGAATGAGTGCAGTGTATGCTTGGGGTGGTAAAATGAGGGAGATGCGAGGAAGTGCATTAAGGCGAGAGTGAAAAAATGTCCTGAAGAGGAGAGAGGAGGTTGAAAATGTGCAGATGGTCGAGATGTGAAGAGAAAAGGCAACACAACATAAAGCACACATAACTGAATACCCTACTCCTTCCACATGCCTCAATATTATTTAGTTCACAGTCTCACAGTTTTAGAATTGAAACGCTTCCAATGTTAAATATTCAATACTAATGGTTGTTACTCATTTATCTTAAAGAGCTAATAACCACTGATAAAGCCGACAGTACTGTTAGGTTTTAGTGTATGTCAGTTGTGTTATAATTCTGGATGCAATAACATCTCGGAGAGAAACCAAAATACAAGTCAGGTGGCACACTATGGGAATCATAGAAATTTATGTTGCATGTTCACTTTTAGAGAGACCCCACTTTTTCTATCCCAAATAAAGACCTGTCTGCACATTTTTCTGTATGATTGCAGCTAGCAGCTGTGGGTACTTCCTGATGCCTGGTTAGAGCATTTTCTTCCAAAGTTGAAGCTGCATGCAGTGCAAGACTCTGGGTAAGCACACACTTTAAAGGGCCTGAAGTTGTTGCAGTGTACAATTCACATATTAAAGTAAAGGGTGAACATAATAATGCTGTATGGTATGGCTCAGTTTTTAATGTGTTTAATATTTCAAGACTATATGTACCACTGTTCTATAAACCTTGCTTTCTCACAAAATGTATTTCCTTTCAAATGTACCATTTGTCAATCTCTTTTTCATTTTTTTCTTGGAAGGAGTTCTCACCCTGGACCCCATGTTTGTCCATTGAGCTTGCATGCCTCACTCACTACATAAAAGTCGTACCCAGACGTTTATGCCCCACCACTTTCAAATTTCACCAGCCACCACTGAAAGAAACAACAAAACAATGCTAACAAATTAAGAGATAAAGGTCCAGGCAAAAGGGCATATCAAATTGGCATGACAATAGAATTTAATAGGTTAAATATCGCTTAACAGAAGAACTATGGGCTAGATTATGAGCCTGGCGGTCTCAAGACCACCAGACTTGCAGTGGCAGTCAGACCACCTTGGCTGTGACAGTCTGACCACCACATTCCAAGCCTGGTGGTCGGACAGCCAAAAGACCACTGTCTCCACCAGGACCTCTGATCCCGACGGACTGACGGCGGTCTTGGTTGCGATCAGCCAGGGTGGAGCTGAAGTCAGCGCCACATTGCTGATTACAACCATGATTTCCGCAGCCTTTTCATGACAGTTCAGCTGCCATGAAGAGGCTGGTGGAGGACAAGTGCTGGGGGCTACAGAGAGGCCCCTGTACTGCCCATGGATTTATCATTGGCAATGCAGGGCCACCCTTCCTAAGCACCATCAGAATTTGCACTGTCTGCTGTGCAGACAGTGAACATTCCTAGGGTGGTAGGAAGGCCCCCTTGTGTGATGGCATTGGGCTCGGCACCATTTGGAGCTGAGTCCAATGCTGCCGCATGTTTTCCATTGGGCTGACTGGTGGAAACCTTCGTTTCCACCGGTCAGCTCAGTGGAAAAATCGTAATAGGGCAGGTGGGGAGGCCATCAGGTCTGCAGCGGTCTCCTCACCACAGGTCTGGCAGTAGGGTTTTCCAACCGTCAAACTCGTAATCTAAATCTTAAGAGTACTTTATAAAACAGATTGCTTATTGTAGTTAATAATAGAAAATGCACACCCAGTGGGATGACATTTTCTAAAGCATATTTAGAGCACAATATTTACGTCAGATGATATTTTTGTCAATTACATACTACCTAAAAAATTAAAAGTGTCTACATTAAAAAACACAGAAATGTTGTGGTGGAAAAAGAATCAAACAGGATCAACATAAACCAAACCATTTTTTATTCTTAGTAAATAAAGTGTTTTAGTGAAGGTTTATTTCAGTGGTCCATTAAAGTATATTAGGTGATAAAACAGTTCATACTCTCTTAATTTTAAATGTGTGGGTATTTTCAATGGGGCTGAGATTTAGGGATAATGCAAGCTTGTGGGTTAAGCAGTATTAAAAATGGGGTTTCTGGTTGGCTAGGGTATGTACCTAAGCCAGGTAGAACCTACTCACTCTAGTTAGAGCAAGGGAGTTACATGTCCCAGATAACCCCTGCTCACCCCCTTGGTAGCTCGGCACGAGCAGTCACGCCTATCCCAGAGGCAATGTGTAAAGCATTTGCACAAGACACACAACACACGTGATGCACTATCCCCACCACAAAGGAGACACAACACCAAGTTATATCAAAATAAACTGTATTGAACCTAACACAATTATTAACCAAGCACAACATGTCAGTAATACCCTGCTACTCAGCAGTTGTCAGAATGTTACACAATAGTTATTCTGCAGAAACCAGCAGTAGTCATAGAAATATCATAAATGCCCATGTCAGGAACATTATAAAACATATGGCAAGTCAAGAAAACATATCTGCATGTCATACCCATAAAAGGAACATCAGCTCATATATGTAGCACATCATAAAACAAACAGGTTAACATATTAATATACCATGTCCATATCAGGAACATAAGAACTATATATGTCCTATATATGTCCTTTAAAAGTACCTGGCTTATGATAAAAAGGCACTTCCAGTGCCAAGAAGAACAAAGGGGTCCCCCGGCGCCCCACTGCGCGAAAATGGGGGCCTTGCGGTGATTTGGGGAGAGGGGGTGGCACGCACTCCCTCTGGTTGTTATAACAGGCCCTTCCTAGGTCCTGCTATCTCTGGGCCCCCCCCCGGGCCTCAACTTGACCTCCAGGGGGGCCAAAGCCAGCAAACAACAAGGGCACCAAATCAGGCCGGGCCTTACCCGACTCTCGCGGGGCCCTGACTGGGGAGACCTGCCAATGCGGGGGTCCTCCAGCGAGGCTTCTGCCGCACCCATGGTCTGACCAGATGATTGGGGCCTCTGTTGGGGCAGGGGTAGCCTCCGATGAGGCTTCCTTCCCCCACCCGGCTTCCCAATGCAGGCTGCGGCCCACCCAGGCCGTAGGAGACAGCAGGCACCAGAGTGGGTGCCTGCTTGTGCCCGGGGGGTGCTCTTCAGAGCGCACTTTGCCACGGGGCACAGTAGGAGCACGCTCACTCCTCTGTTGATCTCAGTGGTGTCACCAAATTGTGGGAAAAACTCTCCTGTTCTTATACTCAGTTTTACAGTGTATTCACAAAGAAAGGGGTGAGGAGGCTCCAACCAGTTACAACTGGTTCTGGGAGTACCCCTTCTCTCCTCCAGCAGAGGCTCCAAACATTGGTTAGGGGTAAATGACCCTTTTGTGTGAGGCCAGGGTTCAGCCTTTACAAATGCAGGTACGCCCAGCTTCTCCCTTCTTTCAGCCCAGGAACTCTATTCAGTATACAGATACACCTCTGTGACACCTTCCTGTGTACAGGCTGTCTGAAAAGTATGACTGTCACGCAGCCCAGACGTGGACTGGAGTCCAGCTGCAAAACACCAGAGTCATAAGCATAGAGAAATGCTCACTTTCTAGAAGTGGCATTTCTGTAATAGTGATAAAAAATCCACTTACACCAGTAAGCAGCATTTCTCACCGTTACAACCATACCAAACATGCCTACCCTACCCCTCATAAATCAGACAATACCCCCTAGACATAAGTCAGGGTATTTCCAATGCAATCCTATGAGAAGGCAGCAATCACAGCAGTGAGAAACCAGATAAGCTGTTTGCCACTACCAGGACAGGCCACCCACACAACCAGGCACATGTCCTGCCTTCTACATACATAGCACCCTGCCACAGGGCCGGCTAGGGCCTACCTTAGGGGTGACTTACAAGTAGTAAAATGGGAGTTCTGGGCCTGGCAAGTAAATTTAGATGTCAGGTCCCTGTGGCAGAAAACTTTGCACACAGGCCCTGTGCTGGCAGGCCTGAGCCAGGTTTGAAAGGCTACTTCAGTAGGTGGCGCAAGCAGCGCTGCAGGCCCACTAGTAGCAATTAATTTACAGGCCCTGCGTGTAGAGATACCACTGTACAAGGGACTCACAGGTAAATTAAATATGTCAATTAGGTATAAGCCAATCATACCAACTTTAGAAGGGAGAGCACCTGCACTGATCAGCAGTGATAAAATGCTCAGAGTCCTAGAGCCAACAGTGAGAGGTCATAAAAAATCGAAGGAAGGAGGCAAAATGTCAGGGGATGAACCTGCCAAAAGGGCCAGGTCCAACAAGCAGTTGCAAACATGAGGTACAGGAACAAGACTGATTTGCAGATGGCTGGGTCCAAACTGGGGTGGCGTGGTGAGCAAAATACCGAAGGAATAAACACAGATCTTTGTGACTGGGGGTGAATGTTTTCATTGTTCAGCATTCCGTCCATCATCTGTTCTTTTTGCATTTGTCGCCCCATGTGGGAAGGGTATGCTCATTTTTACTGCGCCACTGGATTCAAGCTAGCCTAGCTGATGAAGGGTGATACCCTGAAACCGGTCCTAGGATGTTTGTTTCCGGTCCAGGGAGGACCTGGCTTGGTAGTTCGGGCTGGACTGTTCCCGTGAGGAACAGGGTCAAGACTGATTTGCATATGGCTGGGTCCAAACTGGGGTGGCGTGGCGAGCAAAAAAACAATGGATTAAACCCAGATCTTTGTGACTGGTGGTGAATGTCTGCATTGTTCAGCATTCCGTCCATCATCTGTTCTTTTTCTTTCAACAAGCAGTTTTGACATTAAGTGGCCCTTGAGCCCACTGTGGGGTTTTGGAAGAGGTTGTAAGCTAAGTCAGGGAGTTTAGCTCCCCTCAAATCAGTTTAAATTTTGAGTCAATGTCACAAGAGAGTTCTACAATCTTTGGTCATCTCACAGATGCTGCTGGGTAAGTCAGTTCAAGTGAATGAAGGGCAACTACAGGAGGGATAAGGTGTTAGTGAGATCACAGGGAAATACAGAGCCTCCCCAATAGTGTTGTGTGATATCCCGATCCAGTATCTCAGAAAAAAAGGTCATTCAAGCAGATTGTAAGCAATGTCTGCTGGGAAATTACAAAGTCTTGGTTGGCTGAACATAATTTTAAAGGTTAAGAAATCCTCCAAGTTGCAGCAAACATGGTCAGAGACCTTAGCAGGTTAGGAGATGAAGGTGTGCTGTACTTGGCTGGCCTTAGTGAAGACAGTGGCAGCCGGTAATTTTAGGAGGGAGGGGGGCGGACAGCACACTCACACTCATTCATTCACAAATGGATGCACATCCACTCACAACACTCAACATTCAAACATACACATATGCACCAAACATTCATTTAAAAAACACACATACAAACACTTACCTTCACCCACACACACTTACCTTCAGCCTCGGAGGTCCCAGGAGGGTTGGGACTGCTGCCTTTCCTCACTGGCTGACCATAGGAGCTGTGACCTCTTCAGCCCAGCAAAGTTCAGCTCAGGCAGCCGGTAGCCTGCATGATTCGTGCATGTCTCGATCCTGGCTGCCGGATCTGAACATGAAGTGCAGCACCAAATATGGTGAAATGCGACATTAAATGGACGGTCCACGTTTTTATTTAATTTAAAACACCTTGAAATGAACTTCTGAATATTTATATTGTAGCCATCGTTTATGTTTATCATATTTACTTCGTCAACCTCTGTTCTGAATCATTCCTTTGTCTTTATTTTCTTTATCACATTCTTCTGTTTACTTATAAAAATGTTTTTTTTAATAACGTTGGTTTCTTGCTTGTTTCGTCCATTTCCTTATGTTTTCAGATGAACAGATTGCTGAGACGTGCGTCCTGCTCCTGTACACTGCTAAGGAGATCTGCACTCTGAAGTCTGTACCACTGTCGTCCGCGCTGCCATTTCCTCAGGCCCTGGTTATGAAATCTGTCCAGCTCCCTATTCCACAGATTACCAATCGTGTAACGAAAACAAAGCTCAGTTTAACCACGCAGCCTCTTTTCACCGGCATGCTGCAAGCAGAGGAAAGTAGTGATAGGAACTCTGTAATGGTACGTTGTGCTTTCTATGTCACCTGCCCCATACATCTCTTCAAAAAGTTTAGCCGCTACCAATCCTTTCACTCTCCCATCTATTCGTTTCAAGCTCTCCTGTAAATTTCTCATAGTAAGTATTCACGACTCGGTGGTCCTTCTTTTGATGCGTGACCCAACTTTGGAATTATCTTATATTTCGATTTACCTCATTAGTAACCTTCTGTCCATTCTCAACAGACTTCAAACCTACCACTTCACCCGCCCATTCCATTAGTTGACCACTGTTTGCTTTTCTTCTTGGGCTAATCTTAACATCAGGACACCAATAGCTAAGCGTAATATTCATTCATTCATTCATATTTTGATTGCCAGAAGTGAACTAGAGGCTTCCAAGCACTACTGGAAGCAGGTAATTGGGAGTGACAACAATTTCAAAGCTGTTAGTTACATGTTGTTTTTGCAACACTTATTTATTTGTTAAAACAGTTGCCGTACTAACATGAGTACATGGATATACAAGTATATCAAGAGTGCTCTCACGTACAACCTTGGTTCAACCAGATCACTTTCGAAACTATTACCATACAGTTCTAAGTAATCCATACTGTCAACCAATTATCACAATATAAGAAACTCTGGGACTGAGTTAGAGTTTGGCTGAGGGGGTTGCTCCATCATGAACGTCCCAGATATCCCGTCGACTGTATTATGATCCCGTTAAAGCCTTAGGAGATTGTAACATGGCATCATTTGTAACGGAGTAACTCATCCTCCAAACTCTAAACTAAGTCCTCTGTATCTAGAGGAAGGGGATAACAAGGCAACTGGTGAAGGGGACAAGAGGAATGGGGGAACGGGGGTGGAGTGGGAGCTGGACTTATTAATCTTGTTTCTATATCTACCACTCCTGATGATTTCCCTTGTCCATAAGCCTGATTGTGCTCTTGAATATTGAGTGCAAGAATAATGTGGCTCATTAACATTGTGGACAAAATAGCAAATATAGAAAATCTTTATATAATTTCCTTCTGATATTTTGTCCCTCAATATTTTGTGTGTGATATTAGTGTCCCACAGTATCCTCGATTCGGTATCCAGGACCCACACCCTGAACATCAACACTCAAAACTTATCAAACTAGGCCAATGTTATCTTCCCTCCAGGTGGTTTTATCCGACAGTGGAAGTCTGGGATCCTTCGTGGGGGTGTTCCAGTTCCACTTAGGAAGTCTTCCGAATTGTGGGTGAAGGTTCCAGATTTGTATTTTGTGGAGAAGGTTTTGGAATTTGAAGTCAGTCTGTATCAATAAATTGCCCTGGAGGATCACAGTTGTGAATCATCTTCTCTGTAGTAATCTGTCCTGAATTCGTTTTTGCTACATTAATTGGCTTTTTACTGATTTCACAAAGATAGAGGCCAGAAGCACACCCAACACCTACAATTGCTTAATGAATCAGCAAAATAAAACATATTATGCCTCTATAAGTCATGTTTTATAACAAAAGGGACCTGTTTGAGCAGTTTTCAAATGTGTAGGGGGCTTCAATGACTATACTAGGAGCAGTTGAAGTAGCACGTCCTTGTGTGATTGACGTATTTGACTAAGTTTTGTTAAATAGCTCTCCTCTGTTAATACCGTTTCTATGGTCTTAAATAATTGATTTATTGAATAATATTTGAAACTTTCTCAAAATGAGACATGTTACATATACCTTAGTTTTTAAATGCAGGGTTGTGTCTTGAAGTAAAATGCTCATACTAATGGCCCTGATGGAAGCCTGCCTCACATTAGTATTGGTTCTAATAATTGCCATCACCTTTAAAAATAAGGGAAAAAACATAAAGGTTTACTTTTAATTGTTCTTCTTCGTTATTGTGTTCATGCTGTCACTCTTCTTTTAAGGGCCCCCCAACATGGCAGACCCCAGTGAATAGGTGGGTCCTCCACAGTTGATGGGGGAGGGTAATAGTAAATTGCTACTGCCTGTCTGAAAATTAGCCAGATGTATGATGTGAGCTAGAGAGAGGCCTGCTCCCCTCCTGATTGGAGCAGAGGGCCACATGGTCGCATGGCATTGTGCAGAAGCACCAGGTAACAAGCATTCAAGTGGGCCAACACAGGGCATTGTCCTCCTTTTCCTTTGGGACCCTGCAGCCTGATTCAGACCCACTGCATCCCATATTCATCCTTGGATTATTGCTCCTTCTTTTGGTCCCTGTCCTCCCACCCTCAATGGCTAGTATTAGTAAGGGTTCACTCTTTACATGAATTCTGCTGTGACTGTGCTACTAGCTTGTCTATTCCAAGATTTACCGTTTATGTAATTTAGTTTTTGCAGGTAACACTCATAGTTTTCCACAAAACAGGTAAACACCTCTGCATCAGACAGTTAAAAATCAGGCAAACTCTGGATTCAGCTTTAATTCTACTCCAAGCAACAGCAGTGGTACTGCGGTGGTCAGTGAGGCTCTGGGGTAGGTCCTAAAGAGACTGTCCTTATTTTCTTCAGGGTCACTTCATCACACTGAGAATGTGGGAGATGCTGCGTGTGCCAGGGGACCAAGTGATAGCTCTGTCACCCAGATCCAAGTTCCGAAGGGTGCCAGTGAAGATTTCTAATTGGCAGTTGCTATGGCATGGCTTTAAGCCAGCACTCTCAGTACAAATTGGTCTGGGCTCCCCTTGGACTGGGGAGCATGTGACTTCATACTGTGGGAAAGAAACGGGGGTGGGTGAGCCTGCAAATTGCACTAAAGGATCCCAACCAAATTGATGATACTGCAGTGCCAGAGAGGTGGTCAACCAGGATTCCAAACACTTTTTTCTGGTTAGGCAATACAATGTCTAGGTTCGGTAAAATGAGCTATGAATGTAATATTGTGATAACATAAAGGATGGTGGTTACAATAAGGTGTTTTGTAAAAAATAAATATGGGTTGAGACTTTGATTTTAAATATCCCATTAAATGATTAAGTTAAGTTCTAATAGATGGGGGAGGGAGCCTGATGGGGAAAATGGGAGTGAATAGAGTTGAATATGGTATTCCCCTGCTGGACTGTTGGGAGTGGGGCATCATCTATTAATCTGGATGTATAAACCTAAATTAAGATTGACAGTGTTTGCCCCATATTTAAGAATTTGAGGAGAAGTGTAAGTTTTAGTTGATCTGAGTGGTCACCTACCTGAATTTCCTAAACTGAACATTATACCTCGTATATGTAAGTAAGTGAGTGCAAGAGTGAGTCAGAAAATATTTATGTCATTCTGTACCAAAATGCAGATGCAGCTTTAGACTCACAGCTTGAGTCTTCCACAGCAACCTTGTGACTTCCCTGTTCATAAAATGCGAATGTTCAATCACCTTGCAAATCCTACCGTAAAGGTGTGAAAACTGTATGATTTTATTAACATATTTTTGTGAAATTTTAGAAAAATTACTCAAAATTATGTGTACATTTGGAATGAAAATTAAACGTGAGGACATGCCTCTGTTAAAAAGTCACTAGAGATTAAATCAGGGGAACTAGCGCGAAGAGAAATTGTCTCCAAAAGACAATATTTGCTTGAACCCTTTTAATGTAAGATATTTTCTGCTCAAAACAGTACCCCAAGGCAAAAAATGTGGAATTACATTCTCAGAATATCTGCATGATGTGATATTTCACAAGTTATGCAAGCTTAGTTGAAATTTCAGATGGGCCTATTCTCAAGTAGACATTACACATGCAGGAGTCTAATTTACGTGTGTGCTTGCCATATGTGAAAAGTACAAAAAGTCATGAATTACACCCTTGCTAAATTATCCTAGATGTGTAGAAGCGCTTATTCCCTGGGGTGTGTCTGAAGTCTCCAGGGGCATGCAACACTAATTAGATGAAAACCCAAAAGGTGGTTTCTTTGGAGGTATTCACGAAACATGCATTTTCTACATTGACTTCTGCTCCTAACATGCCCCAAAAACATGAGCAACTGGTGCTGATGCTGCACCACGAGGCACCAATCTATGCAGGGTTTGTCGGGTGAGCCATAAAAGTAACATAATGAAAGGAAATATAACTACTTTGCCAAATGGAACGTGGATAAGAAATAATTTTTGCCTGTGTCATTTTTCTAACAAGAGAAGTATGTAACGTAATTAATAGGGATTCTGGAGCATCCTATTGTTGTTTGGGTGTCACGGGGTACTTCAAAAGGTTTTTCCCTGTATTTATATTCATTAATTTAGCGATTAAATGCCCTACTCTCTCAAGGCCCCTGCCCAGGCACAACTGAAAAGGTATTCTTCAATTTACCATGAAATCCTCCTCCTGGACTATTTATTGGGCAAAAACAGTGCATGGTATTTTAAAAGGAATCAGGAAAAAGATTATATAAAACCAATTTAAATATTTCGAAACATTGAACTTGCGAGTCTAAGTAACATTCTCATGGACTAGACCTCACTTTAGGAGCTACAATGCACAGTGCAGTGATTTACAACAGCACTTCATTGACAACGGCATAATTTATGCCAGCACTAATACTTTTATGCGGGCATATTATAGGATTTAGCGGGTGTCATTATTTACACTGGTCGAATTAACTATCCCTCTACAACACAGCTTTTTCTGCCCTCAACCAGATTGGGTGAATTTTAGAACAATCGCATCATTTTGTGTATTATGGCTTTGGAAAAGAGATTTAACTCAATTCTTAAAAAGGTCACATCTAATTGAGATTTCCTTTTCTTCAAGCCTTTAATCTGATAAGAGTCATAGTTTTTTTTGTAAAAACAAAATATGACCTAAAGATAAAATATGTATTTTATTTTTGAAACCGGAATGTGTTATTCACTACAGGTTAACAACAATGTGACTGACAAAAGTTTCTCATTGATCATTTCTATAATTGGGAGCTATTGTTCTTCCACAAGCAAAATCGCACATAAATTCGGTTTCTTGATATTTGTCCGTGACAACTACGAGCTGTATTATTGATATATGCTTTAAGGTGATGTTTGTCTAGGAAATTGCAATCGCCTGCTTGTGGAAATACCCGTGGAGCGCTTATGTGTACCTGAAACTGTCAATAAAATTGTTTTATTAAAAAAACAAAGGGGCATATTTATGAAAAGTGGCACTGCTCTTAGTGCAGCACCACTTTTCTTGCGGCCCTTAGCACCCCCCCTAATGCCACCATGTGTGCAACGTATTTAGCATGCAGCACACCATGGTGGTAGTAAAAGAACTAGAATTTTTGATGCTAGTTCGTCGCTTTGCAGGATTAGCGTTAAAAAAATTTACGCTAATCCTGCAAATCACACAGAAGCCCATTGTAACCAATGGGAGCCTCCTTTTAACACCTGCTCTGAGCCAAAATCTCTTAGATTCCTTTGCGCCATTTTTTAGGCCCCCCTAACAGGGGAACACCCCCTTTCCATAAATTATACCTAGCACAGGCATAATGTACCTTAAAGGGTTACAAAGTGGTGCAAGGCATGCATTGCTCCACTTTGTAAATATGGTGCGGCGTTTTTGGCCATCTAACAACACTTTAGCATCAAGGAAATGACAATAATTTGTCAATAGAATGGTGCTAGGCCCTCTTCAATCCAGGCCTTAGTGTGTTGGGCGTGGCATAGCTAATTGAATTGCTTCTCTCTACAATTCAATTGTGTGCATTATTTTTTGTCTGCAGGAACTGTGATACTGAGAAGTTCTGTGGCTGGGAAATAATTTCTGCTGAAACTACCACTTTCTCATGTCTACAGTGCACTAAGTACTGTATGTCCTTACCTACAATTTTAATGTGGGCTTGATATGTGCCTGATGCCCACTCCCTCTCTTCTTTCACATAAACATCAGGATACTCCTCCTTCAGTCCCACCTCAAGAGCGAGAGAATCGGTTGAAACCATGCATTACTTCCGGCACAGTCCAGTTCTACTTCCACCCTCCATACTACTTTACCTTACTCACTGCCTGGAAGAATGGCTCAGTGAGTTGAGTGCCTGCTTCTGGTGAAGGTTGTGATCTTCATTCTGGGTGCCATATTTACCAAAGACTCACGCAATGCAACACAGCAAGCCACCATGTTACACTGCACTGTGCGAAAGGACAGGGATGCAATATATTTAACAATGTACCAATCATACCTGTCACTTCCCATCTCTGGTGCACTTTTGGCTGCTAACGTCAAGGCAGGCAGCATTGCACCCTAGTGCAAGGGTGCCAGCATTGTAGACAGGATTGTTTTGTGCAGGAAAATACACTTCCCTGCGCAAAACAGCCCTCAGAGGCATTTTCCTCTTTCTCCGTGTGCTGCTGAATAAAGCACACATAGAAACAGGGAAAAAACTAGGAGAAAAAAAATATATTTCGCCTTGTTATGCCTCACCTGGGGAGGCATGGAATTGTGATGCATTCCCTGGTCTGCCAATAATGGTAAATCTGGGAATTCACCACAATTCATAGGTAGATGTGTGGGAACACCCATGCTTCACCCATGTAATGCCTCCTTGGTGCAGAGTAACACAAGGCAGCATTACTCCAGATTTATCAAGTTATGCAGGGTCACACAAGATGGCCTTGTGTCTTGATAAATCTCCCCCACAAGGGTGAAGCAAAACCTTAACAAATCTGGTCCTGAACTTTCAAATCCTAGAAGGAGGACTCGAGCTTTCATTCATCTGAGGATGGAAAACTGAGTACCAAAATAGTATAAATGTGACATCTGATATTTATAGAACTTAGAAATGGCAGAAGTGCTAGATAAATAAACGTTTAGAATATGTATTATGATTAGACTAGATATCCTGCTGATGAGTAACACCTACTAAGCAAGTTTTGCACTTAATTTAATTATTATATTAATTAGTAACTTTCTTTAGGCATGCTGTCAGAGGGTCAGAAGGTTGTACAAGAGAAGGTATCACAAAATGTGAGAAACAAATATGTACTAAAATGTGTTAGGGTATATGCAATCTTGTAAACATTTAAGACAAGATGGAAATGTGAATGGTCAACTGTGCCATAGTTGTTAAAACATAGGTGTGAACATTTGGATTGTTACTTGAGTGGGGTGAAACTCTACTCAAGCAACAGCCTTAATCATTGCCAGGCAGATCCACAAAAAGTAACTAAATTAACCTATGCTTAACCCTCTGGTAGCTTGGTAAAAAATCAGTTAGGCTTATATTAGAGACAATGTGTAAAGTATTTATGCAGTAGTTATAAAGTAAAAACACAACACAAAAACATCCCACATCAATTTAGCAAACTAGAGTAAAATGTACTAAATTATGTGATATCAAAATGACAAACATCTAGTCAGTAGAACTGGAGATATGCAATTTCAAAGATTTAAAGTAAGTACGGTGCCTAAAAGCGCAAAGCATCTCTTGGAGTTGTCTGACTGTAGGAGACTGAATGACAGTAACTACTTCAGCCCAACCGCGACGGAATTCGGGCCAGATACATGAACCAGGTTAGCCCTGCTGAAAAAGTTAACTTATAAAATCTAGCATGAAGATTTCTGTTTATGGTGGAGGATGCCTTGAGGAAGCAGGAGAGCAATGCCAATGGTTGCCACTGATGTGTGAAGAGCAGGCAGGAAGTTGTGGACAGTAGTCGCTGTAGTCAAAGTTCCTGTCAGGTGTCTTGAATGGTTGTTACTGGAGATTCACATTGGCCGACATCATGGGCAGTTGATGCTGTAGTGCAAAGTGCTGATCTTGTGTTAAAAGTTGCCGCTGATGGTCACTGTAATGTGACCAGTCTGATTCACCAAAGCTTTGCATTGGCAGTCGGCATGAGCAGACAGATCTTGCTGTGAACGGGCCTGTTCATATTCATGTGGGGCCCATAACTTCAAGATTTCTTCTTTTTGAGTCAGAGGAGTGTATTCTGATACCAGCTAACGGTGCAAGACTTTGGGAGATACCTCTTGGGGATCATGGGCTTACTCTTGCAGAGGCCAGCAGGGCTCAGGCAGTTCCAGTTAAGATCCGGGCAGCGGGTCCAGAAAGCAAGTAAACTGGGCAGATACAAGGAGGCATCCAGAGCTTGTTATGTTCCTGTGGCTCAGAACAGGAGATCAGTCTGCTCACCCTATAGCCACTCAGCCTAGGATGAATGGAGTAGGTCCAGTCTTCCTTCTCAGCAGCAGGGCAGGGTTCAACAGCAGGGTCTCAGGATGTCCTTCTTCGGTAGTACTTACAGGTCTAGGATTGTAGTGAAAAATGGGTCTGAGGGTCCCATTTTTATACCTGGTGCCCATATTGAAGTGGGTATAGCTTCTGGAGTTTCCCCTTACAGAAGTGTCTCAAATTTCCTCCCTCCCTGTCCTGGGCTTTGTCTGTCTTGGGGCACAAGAGGGCTACTGTGATGTCCTTTGTTTGTGAGCTGAGCCAGTGCCTTTGCAGTGCAAGTGTGGAAGGTGACAACTTCACTCTTCCCCCGTTTAAGTCAGGATGGCCCATCCTGCCAACACCCAGACCCTCCATTGTGATACTGTCTTAGAGGAAAACACAAAGGCCAACTGCCAACTACACCTATTTATGTGACCCAAGTACAGCCTGCAGCCACCAAATTATTAGGACAAGAAAATGCCAACTTTCTAAAAGTGGCATTAAAGAGTGTTTTAAATTACAATTCCTCCAACACCAAACATATCATTCCTACCTGCTCCCATCAAAAATGTATCAACTATTAACTGCATTAAGGTAGCCCAATGTTATTCTATCAGAGAAACAGACCTTGTAGTAGTGGAAAACAAATTTAGGAGGGTTTTTCTCAACTACCAGGATGTGTCCAACTTAAAAGTACATGTCAAATTGTTTAAATGCAATGCATCATGCCCCATGGGATGTTTAGGGCCTACCCTATGGGGTGACATAGGTATTAAAAAGGAAGGGTTAGGCCTGGCAACATGTGGAAATGGTAGTTTAAAACTACACACACAGGTTGAAATGGAAGACCTGTGACAGGTTTAAAAAGGCTACTAAATGTGAGTGGCACAATGAGTGCTGCAAGCCTTCTAATAGCATTTAATTTACAGGCTCTGGGCACATGTAGTACCACTTTAGTAGGGATGTACAAGTAAATTAAATGTGGCAATTGGCTGTAAGCACTGGGAAGCCTTATGAGAGAGCAGAAGCATTTTAGCTCGGGTTAGAAATGGTGAAGTGTGCAGAATCCAAAATACAAAAAAAAAAACGGATTGAAAAAACAGGAGGGCTGAAGGCAAAAATCTTTGGGGTTACCCTGCAGAGATGGCCAAGTCCAACAATCGGGGAGCAAATAAGAGTTTAGAAGATGAGATGAGAGGCAGAGCTGTTATTGTAATGCAGACTGGGAAGGAATCAGTAATTGTCTAGACCAGAGCAAGGATGTGAGACATGGAAGTACAAGAAGGGGCAGGAGCACAAAAGAAACTAATACTAGTCAAACCTCATGACATTAGTGATATTAGTCCATTAATTGAGAAATATGTTGTGATTTCTTTAAGACACAATAGGGTGGCACCTGAACCCTAATCCCACCCAGGACACTGTTTTCAATTCAGGGATGTCATAATATCCTAATGTGTTCTGGTTATAATGGTCTAGTTTTGTTGAGCAAATCAAACTAACACACCTGACAACACAGATTTGTAGGATAAAAGCCCAGAACTGGAGCAGTATCTGTGATGACATGGAGTGAGGTGGCAAACCTAAGATAGAAAAACTAATGTCTTAGCCTTAACATAATAGGTGTCATCTTTAAGCACTGAAATAATAAGAGACCATGTCCTTGATCGTCATCATCAACTCTGTTTGGATTCTTGGCTTTCACAAGACTAACATGTATTCTAAGTGTTTCAGTCTTTGTTTACTCCCTAATTAAACTAGCTCCCCTGGTCTCACTGCTTTGTAGTTTCATAATCTAGAAAGCAATGTCCTGAATGACTTGCCATGCAATGACCACCCCTACATAAAAAATAAATTTAATTTCAGTTACTAAGAGTCTGAGTTACAATTTGGTGGACGGATTCCTCAGCCAAAAAAGTGACAGGCATCACACCTACCCTATTACAAGTGCCATATGATATACTTGTAATTAGGTGTCAGGTACGGAGTGCTCAGAAAATAATATATTCAGTATCAGAGAAGGTGAATGAAGCGGTGCTTGACCACTGAGTTGATTGCAGTTCTACGAGAGCCTGCTATCATTAATGAGCCTGAGCTGTACCCCCAATCAATAAGCACAAGATACTCAAGATGAAAGGAGAAACGCAGAAAGGGACTTCCCACGCTCAATGTCTCTGCCTTCTTAAAATCAATTCAAGCTTCGCATTCATGGAAACATTGCTGCTATTGGAAATGAAGATTGTGCTTGGTACCTCCTTCTCTTGCCTGTAATGGAAGTTCAGAAACTGTTCTCGTGACTGAGTGTTCTTTCTTTATCATTGTACAACGAAAGTACACACTCTTATTTGCCCTAATGGAGCATTTTAACTTGTAGTTCCAAGGTATCAGGTCCACCTCACAAGGTGATGCTCTTAGACTAGACATGCACAACATTGGAGCATATTTAACAGCCCTTAGTGCCTCCTTGTGCCACATTAGCGTCATTTGGTTTGACGCTAAGGTGGCCCAACGAGGCCAAAATCGTCATACCAAATTTACAAAGTGGCGCAATGCATGCTTTGTGTCACTTTGTAAACATTTGCGCTACATCATGCTTGCGTCAGGCATAATATATGCAAAGGTGGCTTTCCCTCGTTAGGGAGGCCGAAAAAATGGCACAAAGTCATTTTTTTGTCACTTTTAACACCTGCTCAGAGGAGGCATTAAAAAGAGGCACACCCTTGTTTACAATGGGCCTCAATGGTTTTTGCAGGATTACCATCAACATTTTTTATGCTAATCCTGCAAACCTCTGAACTAGCGCCAAAAATGTTGATGCTTTTTCCCTAACTACCACCATGGTGCGCCATATCGTAGGTGTGGCACACACATGGTGGCATTAGGGGGGCGCTAAGGGGTGCAAGAAAAGTGGCGCTGCACTAGGAGCAGCGCCACATCAGGCCCATTATGGTTTAATATTTTATTATTTTTTATGAACATTGATTACATCGAAAGTACATATCAATATATTTTTCAGTTCAAATATTCGTTGTATAATAGTGCACTTGGCTATTTATTGGTTCTATTAATGTCACTGCCCTTTTTGTCTTCATGAAACTATTCAGAAGTTCAGAAGTCGATTATAAAACAACCTTTAGAAACAATACAGATCAGGCTCAGATTATCCAAAGTTTCACACAACACAGTGCAGCATCCAAAGCTGCGGCACTGCATTGTGGGACGAGAAGAGAGCAGGAAAGTGCCATATTTGCAAAGATGTGGCAGTATCCTGCTCTCTCCCTGATGCTAGCGAACAATTAGGCTGCTGAACACTGTGCGTCATACTATGAAGGTGTCTGCATGAGTCCAGATAGGTTTTGTATTGGAAGGGTGCCCTTCCAATGTAAAATACTATGCCTAGAAAAACTTTAAAACCTTTGCTACTTTGGATGCATGCAGTGGCTTACAGCACATATCTAGTGGGAAACTTGAAGGAGAAATAAAGGCATTTCTTCTTTTTTATACCAGCCACTAACAGTAGATTGGGTTTTGTATAAAAAACCATGGGTGGTTGAAAGAGAAAACCAATGTACCACCCATGGAAAGCCTCCTTCATGTAAAGTAATGCAAAGCAGCAAATTATGCAGCTTTGCTTTCTTTTCAGGCAACTGTCCAAGGCAAAACATTTGTTGCTCTAGAAATAAAATACCGAAAAAACATTTTGCTTTGGTTTGCGTCACTTTTGGGCCACAAACCTGACACAAACTGTTTTTTAATCTGAGCCTTTCTGTCTTGTACCTGTATTGATCCATTAATCTTTGCAATTGGACATCAGATCTTCCTACATTCAATCCTTTCCATGGATACATGGGAGCAAATTTAAGAGCTCCTAGCTCCTACTTACCCCATATTAGCATAATTTTTTCATGCTAATGTGGCACAACAAGGCCAAAATTACAGCGCCAAATTTACAATGTGGCGTAATGCATGCATTGTGCCACTTTGTAACCCTTTGCATAAAGTATGCAAAGGGGGAGTTCCCCTGCTAGGGGGAGGGGCCAAAAAGTGGTGCAAAGAAATCTAAGAGATTTCTTTGCATCTTTTTTTGGCACTTTTAACACCTGCAGAAAGCAGGTGTTAAAAGAAGGCACACCATTGTTTTCAAGTGGCCACAATGGACTTAGCAGGACTAGTATCAAAATGTTAACGCTAATCCTGCGAAGCTCCGAACAAGCATCAACATTTTTAACGCTAGTTCCCTAACCACTGCCATGGTGCGCAGTATCTTAGATATGGTGCACACATGGTGGCTTTAGGGCAGTGCTAAGGGGCACAAGAAAAGTTGCGCTGCACTGGGTGTAGCACTACTTTTCTTAAAACAGGCCCATGGAGTAGGTCTACTTCTAAGGTAGGGAAGCCACAACAGGCAGGAAGCATTTGTGGTCGCCTTCCCTGCTTTGTGGTACGATGAGGGTCGGCCAGAGGGCAGTACAAAGAATACAGTTATCCAGTCATTATCATCGACCACTCACCACAGCCTGATAACCTTCTATTGTTTTGAAGCTGTTTCCATTTTCCCAAATATTCACATACTCCTCCCTTCTCACAATTGGCTTCCAAAGTCTACCTGAAGTACATTCCTGGCATTGACTAACAACTCCTCCCAGAGGCCCCTTCTTATTTCTTTTTATAACGCTACACTTTCCAGACCAGCTCATCTCACCATCTTCTTCTTTTGGGTATTAGCAGAGACA
Organism: Pleurodeles waltl; assembly: GCF_031143425.1. Classification (NCBI taxonomy): domain Eukaryota; kingdom Metazoa; phylum Chordata; class Amphibia; order Caudata; family Salamandridae; genus Pleurodeles; species Pleurodeles waltl. The sequence continues at coordinate 929,380,185 of NC_090448.1, read as the reverse complement.
CCAGGTGATTTCAAGTTCATGGCTGATCTCTTTTTAGCCAACAGCAGAGTAAGATCCATAAATTGGCATGCTGTCTGTTGAGTAAAGGGACACAACATTAAGCTGAGAAGGCACATTTCAAATTAACTTTTTTAGTCTTTTCTCATTGTCAAGAATAGCCAAGAGTATGTTACAATGACTGGGCATGTCTTTAAAGTATACAAAAAGTATGCCTTATCCTCTTCACATCATGAGCAGGAAGCTACCAGCAGAAAATATATTTTCATCACTCTCTTTGTAGTAGGACGTTGAAGTGGAATATTTTAAATCCTGGAAGTTAAATCTTGAAAAAATGGAATTTAAGTAGAATTGATTTTTTTAATTGAATTTTAAAACACATCTTTTTTCCGAAAATGATGTTTTAAAACATTAAAAATATGTATAACTTTTTAATGTAATTTAAATCCTGAAAATACTGGAATTGTTAAACTTGTTTAAATTCCTCAATCCATAGAATCAACATCAAATTCAGTACTCCAAGTGTCAGGGGTTCAGGGCCTTCGACGCCCCGCATCCCTTGTATTTGATGTAAGCCAGATCTTATCCCGGTTCTACTCAATTGTCTGACATGAATTCAGGGGATTGATAAGTACCACGTTGTCACATGAATTTCCCACTGTGATCACCCCAACAGACACCCAGGCCACTATCCTGAGAGACCCATTTGGTCCTTCCGTACCTGCCAAGCTTACCGTCAGGACACTAAGAGAGAATTCCTGAGCACATCCATTACAAGCATCTGGCCCAACTACAGACAGCTGCCATCAGCAGAATGGCTTTACCCTTCTTCTTATGTGTTTGTGTCACTATCATTTTAATTATGGCCTCTAGATCTATATTTGTCACTACCAGTTTAGTTTCACGGGAAGGATGTCCGTAAACCACTTTGCAACATTAGAATTTGATAACAGTGTGATAAAGCTTATAATCAAAGACTCATAACCTGCCTTCTGAGGAGGCTGGTTGAAATGCATGCAGTACTATCCTACATCTGCCTGTATCCAAACCAAGTACATAAAGATGGCATACATCAGCTTAAACGTGCTTTCTGGCCGCTGAACTGGCAAGTTAGACAAATGATATCAAAACTTTGGAAGGATCACCATATCGGACAGTGTAATTCTGCCAAGAACAGAGAGAAGTAGAAACCTCATGAAGGAGATGCAACTCTCAAAGGTAAAATTGTCTGACCTATATTGCCTTCAATAACATCCCTGCACACATCTGCTTTTCTAAGCATGGAACAAGAAAGGATGCCTATATCAGTGGACATAATGATACTTGAACATTCCCAATACCTAGATCGAGCTGTATTGGACGTTCTTAAACTAGGCTAGTGGCATCTGTGAACTGTGCCCCTCAGAGTATGAATACGTCCCATATTCTCTAGAACTCAAGCAGCACAGTCCTTCAAGCAGCTGGGTATCTTTTTCTTTAATAGAAATCAGGTTTTCTAGAACACCCTCTGTCCTAAGTTGGCTCCTTTTAGAAATCTCTCAACTGGGCCTCAACGGTCAACAATTCACTCTGTAGTACTATATTAATCCTGTGCAAAGTAACTGTACAAGGACCATTCATAAATGCTGTTAGAAATGGGGTCTTTGGTTGACAGTCAGGTTACCCCCTGTTCAAGCAAGGACCCTCACTCTAGTCAGGGTAAAAGAGAAGAGAATCGCCCTCAGCTAACCCCTGCTTACCCCCTTGGTAGCTTGGCAGAGCAGTAGGCTTAACTTCAGAATGCTAGGTGTAAAGTATTTGTACCAACACACACAGTAACTTAATGAAAACACCACAAAATGACACAACACAGGTTTAGAAAAATAGGAAATATTTATCTAAACAAAACAAGACCAAAACGACAAAAATCCAACATACACAAGTAAAGTTATGAATTTTTAAAGATTAAACTCAAAAATACCGCTTAGAAACAAAAATGCTTCGATGAGATGTTAACACGGCGTCGTGACGGAGTCGTCCCCAACAAGCCAACACCAGCGGCGCCGGACACGGAGTCGTGTAGACCCCCAAGTACAGTACCTTTGGTGAAGAGTGAAAACAAGCCGATGCGCGAGGTCGGGGATCGCGGTGTCTGTGCGAAACGTTGAATCCGTACACTTCGAGCGGCTTCGGTCACGATGTGGTGCGGCGACTTCCACGAAGTCGCGGACTTCAGCGGGGCTGCCGCGGCATCGGGCCTGCAAAGAGCGTCGCGTTCCAGCGAAGGTCACGGCGTCGGGTGCAGGCGGCGTCACCGGATTCAGTAGCGGCGGCGGTCCGAAGTCGTCCGAAGTCGATTTCCTTGGATTTCCACCAGCTTTCCTTTCAAGAGCCCAGGGACTGGATAGGGCACCACTTGTCAGAGCAGGAGTCTCTCCAGAGACTCCAGGTGCTGGCAGAGAGAAGTCTATGCTGTCCCTGAGACTTCAAACAACAGGAGGCAAGCTCTAAATCAAGCCCTTGGAGATTTCTTCACAAGATGGAAGGCACACAAAGTCCAGTCTTTGCCCTCTTACTCTGGCAGAAGCAGCACTGCAGGAAAGCTCCACAAAGCACAGTCACAGGCAGGGTAGCACTTCTTCCTCAGCTATCAGCTCTTTTCCAGGCAGAGGTACCTCTTGGATCCAGAAGTGTTTCTAAAGTCTGTAGATTTGGGTGCCCTTCTTATACCCATTTTAGTCTTTGAAGTCACCTTTCTTCAAAGGGGACTCACACCTACTTGTGAAATCCTGCCTTGCCCAGGCAAGGCCTCAGACACACACCAGGGGGTTGGAGTCTGCATTGTCAGAGGCAGGCACAGTCCTTTCAGAGGAGAGTGACCACTCCACCCCTCCCTCCTAGCAGAGATGGCTAATCAGGAAATGTAGGTTACGCCCCAGCTCCCTTTGTGTCACTGTCTAGTGCGAGGTGAAAAACAACCCAACTGTCATACTGACCCAGACAGGGAATCCACAAACAAGGCAGAGTCACAGAATGGTTTGAGCTAGAAAATGCTCACTTTCTAAAAGTGGCATTTTCAAATTCACAATCTCAAAATCAACTTTACTAAAAGATGTATTTTTAAATTGTGAGTTCAGGGACCCCAAACTCCACATGTCCATCTACTCTCTAGGGGAATCTACACTTTAATCATATTTAAAGGTGGCCCCCATATCATCCTATGAGAGAGACAGGCCTTGCAACAGTGAAAAACGAAGTTGGCAGTATTTCACTGTCAGGACATATAAACCACATTACTATATGTCCTACCTTATCCATACACTGCACCCTGCCCTTGGGGCTACCTAGAGCCCACCTTAGGGGTGCCTTACATGTAAGAAAAGGGAAGGTTTATGCCTGGCAAGTGGGTACACTTGCCAAGTCGAATTTACAGTGTAAAAATACACACACAGACACTGCAGTGGCAGGTCTGAGACATGATTACAGAGCTACTTATGTGGGTGGCACAACCAGTGCTGCAGGCTCACTAGTAGCATTTGATTTACAGACCCTGGCACCTCTAGTGCACCTTACTAGGGACTTACTAGTAAATCAAATAGGCCAATCATGGAGAAACCAATTACATACAATTTACACGGAGAGCATATGCACTTTAGCACTGGTTAGCAGTGGGAAAGTGCTCAGAGTTCAAAAGCCAACAGCGACAGGTCAGAAAAAATAGGAGGCAGGAGGCAAAAAAAAAATTGGGATGACCCTGCATAAGCAAAAGTCCAACAACTGCTTTAATGTATTGGGAAATAGTAATTCTAATGTTTATGTAGTTTAAGTTTGGGTTGTATAGGAAGAATAAATAATGTTATAGTAATTTGAAGGTGGTTTGTAACTTATAAATTTAACACGTGACTATAACCTTAGAGTTTCTCATTTTTGTGTAAAGTATGGTTTGCTGAGAGAAAATTAATAAAGTTTCTCTCACTACAACTAATCTATAACTTTTAGTGTTTTCATTGAATTTCAACAGTTTTATTTTTTATTAAACAATGTTTCAAATCCTGGAGTGAAGTGTCATTGAGGGCAGTGCAGTTAAGTGGACTGTCACTGAGTACAGTGAAGGAGAGTGTTGTGGAGTGGAGCATCCTACAGGGAAGTGCTTTAGAAAGGAGTGAAGTTGAATGGTGTAGAGTGGAGTGGCATAGAGTGAAGTGCCATACAGTGGAAGAGTGTATAATGAGTGGTGCAGAATAGAGTGGCATAACGTGAAATACCATAAAAGAAGTGGTGCAGAGTCATGTAATGGAGTGGCAGAGAGTGAAATAGCGTGAAGTGCAGCGACAAATTGTGGAGTGATGTAAAGTGAAGCAGCTTACAGTAGAGTGGCAAGGACTTGACCAGTGTAGAGTAGAAGGGAGTAGAATGCAGTGGCATAGAGTTGCACAAAGCTGAATAGCCTACAGTGGAGTGGCATACAGTGGAATGGCATAGAATGGAGTGGCACAGAGTGGAATAGCGAGGAGAGGACAGGTGTAAAGTGGAATATTGTAGAGTGGAGTGGCATATAGTGGAATAGCGTAAAATGGAGTAGCATTGAATGGAGTGTCATAAATTAAAGTAACATGGAGTGGAATGGCGTATAATGTAATAACGTGCAGTGGAGTGGTGCAGAGTGGAATACTGTACAGCTGAACGGCATAGAGTGACATATAGTGGTGTGGTGTACATTTCCTACAGTGGAGTTGCATGTAGTAGAGTGGTGTTACATGTCGTAGAATGGAGTGGCATGTCATAGAGTGGAGTGGTGGAGAGTGTCATAGAGTGGAGTGGCAAGTCGTTGAGTAGAGAAGCATTTGGTAGACTGCAGTGGCACGTCGTAGCGTAGAGTGGTGTATCGTAGAGTAGAGTGACTCGTGTTATTAAGGTGAGTGGACTGTCATTGAGTGAATTTGTGTGTCGGTTAGTGTAGTGATGTGATATACAGTGGAGTGGCATGTCGTACAGTCGAATGAAGTGGTGTGTTGTGTTGTAAAGTATTGTTGCATGAAAATGTCTGAATACATTTTGATTAAATGTGTCAGAAATGTAGATTATGAAAGTAAAAGGTCCTTTTTGGTATTTGATCTAAATTGTTTCAGTAGTTTTAAAGTTTTAGGGCCTCATTCACAAAGGTAAACTTACATTTTTTAGTAAGTTTACGATTGTTTGCTATACACAAAGGTTTTTTCTGAGTAGTATTTTTACAACCGCAGACTTTTCACACATAAAAAGATAGGACAGTCATATCTTTTTATGCACAGAGATTCCACATTCATTAAATTAGCACTAGTAAATTGCCTTTGTGAATAGGTATCATATTCTTAAATAAAAGTGTTTGTTTCCCATTGTGAAACTGGCCCATAAAGCACAAACAATTAGTGATATATTGAGCCACGGTTTACCTTGGTAATTTTGCGGCATACCACAGTACATGCCGATGACAAAACAGTATATGATTGGCTAATGACTGTCTTTGCAAAAGTAAAAGACAACCATGTTGTTTAGACCACACTTTGGCTGTGTTCTGACTTTTAAGGTTAAATATAGTACTACTGTTTTATAAGTGAATAGGAAGGGATGAATCAGAATATATAAAAGTGTAAAGGTAAGGAAAAAGTGTTTTATTGCTTTATATATTTTAGTAAATGTTTTCAGAGTATCTCTGTAGTACCATATTGTTTAGACTGCACTCAGTAAGTGTTCTAGGTTTTAACTGTAAATATATTGTTGTTGATTTTTCTTTTTAGTTTTTACATATTGTTTTGTCATGTACACTGTACTACACTATTTCTCCCCTTACAACCCAAAACACACATTAAGAGCCTCATTATGAGTTTGGTGGATGGACAACTCTGTCCCCCAAACTCCTGACAGGGTGGCCGCCGCCGACGTGATGACCTCCCCACTGGAGTTATTATGGGTTTCCTGCTAGGTCGGTTGAAGGGAAACCTAGCGGGAAACAGGCTACAGCATTGTCTCTAGCTCATAATCGAGCTGACGGCAATGCTGTCGCCTACAGAGTGCACCAGCACCCTCACAATGTTTACTGTCTGCAAAGCATGTCCTCCACATCCAGACCGCGAGGAGCCATTGGCAGCAGTCCAGATGCCACACTTTTAATGAGACCCTAAGTGTGGTCTAAACAATATTTTGCCTTTCTAAAAGTTAAAGCATGAAACATAGTTTAGCCCACACTTAGAGCCTGATTTAGAGTTTGGCAGGTGGGTCACTCCATCACAAATGTGACAGATATCCCAACAGTTGTGTTACGATCTCCATAGGATATAATGATATTGTAATACAGCAGACGGGATATCTGTCACGTTCAAGATGGAGTAACTCCCTCCGCCAAACTCTAAATCAGGCCCTGAGTCTTCATTCTGGGTTTTTAGTGGAAATACAGTGTAAGACAGTGCTTTTCTATTTTTTCATATTTATTTTTATTTTTTGTCAACTACACTGTACTACAGTATGTTTCACTTTAAAATCCAGAATGCAGACTAAGGGGGTCATTATGACACGGCAGTTGGCGGTAATATGGCGGTAAGTACTGCCAACAGGCTGGTGAGTCTGACCGCCATAGCTTGACATTGGCGGGTTGTCTGAAGCCAACTCGCCAGTGTACCACTCCGACTGTCACCGCGGTAACAGATTCTCGGTTGGAGATATCCATCTTCAATCTGGCGGCCGTCACTGTGCCGCCTGTGGGATTATGATCCCGCCTACCCCCATGGTTTTCATGGCTTCCTTACTGCCACGAAAACCATGGTGGTAGGCACTATCAGTGACAGGGAATTCCTTAACTGTCACTGATAAGGGTCTCCCCCCTCCCTCTGCAGTTAAGCCCTCCCCCCCCTCTCCAAAGCACCCCCTACATTCATGCCTCCCTTGACACACACACACACATACAGACACCCTTTTCCCACAAATATCCAAGCATGCATACATCCACTCACACACCCGCACACACTTTCAAACATACACACACACAATCACAAAACACAACATACACGCACTCACACCTCCATACATGCACACTCGCATCCAACATGCAACACACACCCACATCCAAGCACATACAAACATACACCCCCACCCCTACGCACACACACAACACCTCACACCCCTCTCCCCTGTCCGAGACCTGACTTACCCGTGTTCAGAGGGTCCTCCGGCAGGAGACGGGGCGCAGCTGCCACCAGCACTGTCCGCCTGCAGAACACCGCCAGGCCGTATTATGGGTCATAATAAGGCTGGCGGCGGTCTACTGGCGTGGCGCTGCTGGTGACAGCAGCACCACCTTACCGCCATCTACCGGAATCGCCACAGCCAGATTTCCGCCATCCTTCTGGCGGAAATCCGGCTGTGGTCATAATACTGCGGACGGCTGGTAGCAGCGACGGCGGTCTTTTTTGCGGCCGTCGCCGCAGCGTTAGGCGGTTTTTACTGCCATTGTCAAAATGAGTGCCAAAGTGTGGTCTGAACTAAATTTTGTCCATCCAAAATTGAATGTGCAAAATATCGTTTAGACCACACTTACGGCCTGATTATGACTTTGGTGGTCGGAACACCAGACCGGTAGACCGCCACAGCGGTGGCCGCCAAAAGATTGCCATGTTGGCGGTCAGACAGACTGCTGTATTATATATTACACATGCATGTCCGCCAAAACCCAGCCAAAAAAACAGCACTGCCAGTACGTTGGAGGGTGGGAGAGAGGCAGTCTGACCACCAGCACTGACAGCCCATCAACCAACCACCGGACTTATGACAAGTTCAAAATTGCCGTGGCGGTCCTCCAATTGCGGTCTGAACCATGGCAGTTCATGGCCACCACTGTAACGCACAACACCACATTGGATGGATTTGCAAACAACATAGCTGACACGCCTACAAACCACACTATAAAACACACCCCTTCACACATCACAATCCTTTGAAACTCCCACGCAAAATACACCATCCAGAGCGCCCCCCAAAAAAAGGAAAATTTCTATTTATTTGGTACCCCTCCATCTCTCACTGAGCAAATATCCCTCACCATCTACATACCCACCTCACACTTATTTGCACTCCTCCACTCCATTTACTACTGTCACTGTCTAAATTCCCAGCACCTATCTTTACCATTTCTTATTGCATGTCACCACCATGTTACCCAAGAAAAATCCCAGTTTCTCCAAAGATGAGTTAAAAATCATGGTGGATGAAATCAGTAGAGTAGAGCCACATCTATTTGGAGCCCAAGTCCAGGAAAACGGAAATGTCGCAAAGCATAGTCAACAGATTGAATTCTGTAGGCCCTACCTCGCACACAAGGGATGAATTCAGGAAGAGGTGGAACAACATCTTGGGGGAAGGTCCATTCCATGGTACCCAGGCACCAACTGCATGTCCAGAAGACTGGCAGTGGGCCCCCACCTCCTCCATTAGAACTCACATCATGGAAGGAGAAGGTCTTGGCCTTCCTGCATCCTGAGGGCTTGACAGGGATACCTGGGCAAATTAAGTTGGGTAAGTCACAACAATAAAAATGGCACCAAAATGTATTTAAATGCATGGTCAATGCTCATTTTTGCTACCCTCACAGTCACACCACTCAACAGTCCAGTGTCCACCTGTCCACGGACCTCTGTCTGGCCTCCAACAAGTGAACTAGACTCACCGGGGGGAACTACTTCTCTGTATAGTGGGTGTAGTACAGGGATTGTCAAATCCCAGCAGGCACTGTTCCAACATCACTAAAACCAGAACAATACAGCCTACTCAAATGTTACATTTAGTACAAACTCCACATTGGAGAGTAATCACCTGTATAGGATGGCATCTGTATAGTCTGTGTGTACAAAAGGCCCTGACAGCAATGCTAAGGCCAGGAGGCACTGCTACTCTCACTCTACTCAGCCACGATACTGTCCTCTGCCACTATTATCCTTCTCCCTCCACTCAACCAATAAACTGTACTCACCTGAGAGGATGGCATCTGAATTGTCAATGTGTACAACAAGCCCTGACAGCAATGTATACCCAATGCCAAATATCAGGCCACTGTGCATCGGTTCAAGTATCCCTGTACGTGAACCTTCTATGGAACTGTACTTACGTGAGAGGATGATCAATGTATATTGTGTGTACACTTTGAAGTAACATGAATGTATATCCAAGGAGGGCTGTTCCCTATAACTTCAAAAACCTGACCAGTGTCCATATGACAATGTGCATCTGCCTGTGAACTCACAGATGAAGTTTACCCCCATGGTAGGGACCAGGATATGGATCACATACACTGTGATGTGGCTAAACACCTAGATCCATCTTGGGCACCTATTCCAAGATGCCTAAAATGTGGACAGGAAGGACAGCTCAAACTGTATGATAAAAAACATTGAATACAGATCAAAGGCACCAAAATGCTTTATCTGATTAGTATTGGCAGCACACATGGTTCCAAATCACTGTGCCTATGAGGACAATGAGCAAGGTTCTGGATCTGCCTGCATGACAGTCAACTAGGACTTACGCTGACCAAACCCACATCCTGCCCAGCCACTGTCTTCAGTGCACTGCTGGCAAGATATAGGTCTATGACCATCCCTCAAAGTGCTAATAAACTCATACACTCTGAAGCTAATTGACTGAACTAATTGGTATGTTACGGAAATGTCAGGTCGACACAATTGATAGCATGAGTGCCTGTCACACAAGGCAATTTGGCAAACCCAATGTACATGGCCTTAGTCAAATGTCACTGTTAACTATTGGAGGTAGATGTCACAATACAACCAGCAACATTCTCTCCCTCACATCAACAGGCCTACCTGCCACTTGGAACACAGAGACCACTCAAGATACTACCACTACCCCATGGATGGATCCCTCAGTGAGGACAACACTCCTGAATGTGTGGGTGTTGAGGACGGTTCTGGCCCATCTGGTCAACCTGGTCATATGTCAGCCTCACTGTGAACACATTGACTCCTCTCAGCTCTGTTGCGTCAGCTTCTCTGGCAACCAGTTACCCCTAAACCTGCGTCCCAATGACAGTGACCATAATCTAGTGCTCCTCAGTCCAGGATCCTGAGTCACAGCAAGACACTTCCAACAATGATGGTCCTGGAACCAGTAGAAGGGGGAGAAACACTAAGGGTACAGGCACTTGGGGGGTAGGGTGAGTGGGAGGAATGGTGTTTGCCAGAGGCATGTGGCTGCTGCGAATGGTTCGGGCAAGGCCACCATCACCCAATTCTTTGGAGCATACCAACAATCCCAAAGTGTGATGGGCCAGGTACTTGCTGAACTCAGGGATATCAAGGAGGTACAGAGGCAATACCATTGTCAAATGCATGAACAGTGAGAGGCCCACAATACCAACATGGCCTCCCTAACAGGGGTGGTGAGAAACATCAACACTACCCTGAACAGAGATCAGCAACAACATCAGACCCCTTCCATTGATCAGTCTTTTCCAGTCCCTTCTACATCAGTGATAGCCACTGGAAGGAAGGCCCTGCCAGAGGAAGGACCTGCCTCAGACACCCCTGCCTCAGTAGCTGAAGAACGGCCCCCCGCCAGTGGGGACATCCACCCAAGCATCCACAAGGTAAGGATGGCAAGACACAGACCACTGCCAGGAAGTGAGCCCTTCCTGATGATACCCCCTTGTGTGCTACTGATTCACTCTGTTGACTGTTCTACAACCACTATCCCCTTTCCATGCTAGTACTACACTGGACTTTGGACCAGGGGTGGGCAAAACTCACAGAGCTCCATTCTGCAGAATTCCACGTAGTTGATCAAAAGCTCTGTGGAATTCCACAGAGGTGGAGTTTTGTGAGCGGTGGAGTGCTACTGCCGCCTGCCCTAGTGGCACCCTGTCCTGAATACACCCAATCTCAGCCAGGCCAGACCCGACCCTGCTTAGCGCTTCCCAGATCAGGTGCATTCAGGACAGGGCTGTGAGCAATTAAAGCTGCCATTTCAGGCCTCTTGTGCACCAGCCTGCTTTGGGTGCACTGCCTATGGGGCAGGCCGGTGCACAAGAGGCCTGAACAGGCAAGTGCACAAGAGGCCTGAAACTGCAGCTTTCATTGCCTATGGCCCTGGCCTGATACAAGAGGCCTGAAACAGCAGCTTTCACTGCCTACAGCCCTGGCCTGAAATCATGCCAGGGCAGTAGGCAAAGTAAACTGAAGTTTCAGACCTCTTGTGCACCAGTGTGCACAGACTACAGCAAAACAAAACAAGGACTTTACCTGGGTCCTCCCAGGGTCCTCGTTTCCAGTGGCCTAGTTCTCTGCCTCCCTTTGCTCTTGGCCCCCCAGCCGCTGGCAGAAGGAGGCCTGGATCTAGAGCTGACGCCAGCAGCAGCTCCATGCCTCTGACATTGGGCTGAGAGTGCGCACTGCAGCCCAGCCCAGTTGTGGGCCACACCCCACAAGTGCAGACTGTCTGTGGTTGCACTGTGTGGCCCATAACTGGACTGCAGTGTGCACGTGGTGAGCTCTGCTCTGCTGGCAGGGCTAGCAGAGTTTTTGGTCGAACTCTGCGCTTCAAGCGGAAGGCGGAGTGCCAAAAACTCTGATAACTCTGCCAGCGGAGATGAGCTCACTGCCCACCCCTACTTTGGACTTCAAATTTTGTGGCATGTACCATAGTGATTACACCCAACATGACTGATTCCTACACTGTTGATTTCTGTTTTTTGAGTTTTACCCTTCTTTTGTGTGCAAATGTAAAGAAACACACCTAACTCTAATACAATGCATAGTAGTAATTTGTCATCATTGTGAGAATTGGAATGTTTAATCCATGTGATGAAAATGATGAATACTTCAGATGGTAATTGAACGAGGGACAGGTTGCAGGTAGTGGCATGCAGAGGATTACTACTAACACAATGACACAAGGGAATAGTCACACCACACATTTTAATGCACTGTACTGCACATAGGCTGCCAAAATTACTGGACTGTCATAGCCAAGAATGGCAGAACTATGTTGAATCAGGCTATATATGTATATCAAGATAGCATCCCCCAGACCACAGAAGAAAGGGCTATGTCAGACCTTGTCCAATAGAATAGTCTAACAGATTAGTTGATGTTGTCACCAGCTTTAGTCTTATCACATAACAAACCAGGTCTGTCAACTTAACATAAGCCATGACACAGACAGAGGGCAGTACAACAGTCCCTAATCATAGGTCCATCCTATTGCAATGAACAAGCATCTGGTGGTATGATACAAACCTAGGTCAGTGCTGTGGCACAGGCATTGTGGCCTGCAATGAGGAAACACTTTGACAGCTACATACAGGTCATAAGGATCACTGTCAACATTAAGTGAAGGAAGAATGCATGGATTGCACTGGATGACAACATGCATCACAGCCATATGATCACACACATGAGACAATTGGATCAACACGCCACATCAAACAAGTCTATTGTGCACATCAGATTTCCACCCAGGCACTGCCCTAGCTTCTTTGGCAAAGGAACTATACACCCCAAATCTGTGACCAACATTACCTGGATCTATCCATGTCTACTTCATATGTCAGGACAACAACATCTACATGTAATGTCACAACTCTGAAATGCCCACATGAGGAAGGCATGGTGAAGAGGCCTGAATGAAACACAAGGCAATGAGTTAGGAAGGATAAATACATACATATGACCATAACCTCATATTAGACTTCAGTAGATCCACTCACATCTCCATGAGACTGACACAAAAAAAAGATGAAGATGGTCCTAACTTATTTTCAGTCTGAATTTGCAATCAGACCTTGGCTGTACACTGCATGGCGTAAGATCCCCTATCCTTTGTGAAAAACATGTCCTAGTCAACACATCCTGTCACCTACAGTTTGCCATACAATCTCCAGAATTACATATTACCACACACTTACACACAAGTAAAGTATTGATTGATGAGATCCACCCGCAATTCTCACCTGGTGGCACTACTAGCTCCCCCTCATCTCATGTTCCTCCTCAGGGCAAGGCTGTGGAGCATGCAGCAGACCACTATGATCATGCATGCTTTTTTGGGTGAATAGAGGAGGGCCACACCAGTCTTGTCTATGCTCCTAAATCTGGCTTTCAGGAGCCAAAAAGCCTGCTCTACGACACGCTGTGTTCTTCCATGGGTATCATTGAGCGGACTTCCACTGGCGTAGTTGGGTTTCTCAGAAGTGTCAATACCCATGGACGTGTTGGGTAGGCAGATTCCCCTGTAATGGAATGGGGCATATATGTAACAATTAGACCCTCTCATTGTTTCTTCAACAGCAAACACAGATGACATATGTGACTTACCTACCAGCCAGGCCCTCTCTCAGTAAATCTGCTGCGGAATTGCTCTGTTCGGCATAGATTGAACCCGTATAACGGGCAAAGACCTGTGAAATGTGTAGTTCTGCCAAACAAACAACTTGGACATTGATGAAATGTAGGTTCTTCCTCTTCTGATAGACTGTTCTTCCTGTTCCATGCAATAGAATCAAGGCAACATGTGTACCATCAATGGCTTTCACGAAATGTGGGATGTGTGCCAAACTATAGAAGTCAGCCTTCACATGGGTGAAATCCTCATGTTAAGGAAACCAGATGTATGTGTCTAGATATTTCAACATTGCTGAGAGTATATCCTTTAATACAAGACTGAACATAGGCAGGAACATCCCAGCATATAGGGCCACTGTATTGTGGAAGGGCCCTGTGGCCAGGAAGTGCAACATTGCCATAACTTGTGCAATGGGTGGTATGATATTTGGTTGAGAAATGGCAGGCAGTAGATCTGGCTCCAACTGTCGATAGTAATCTACAATTGTTTGCCAATCCAGAAGGTAAATCTGGATAAGGTGTCTGTCTTCCATGGCCTGAAGGTCTGGCAGTGGACGGTAGACAGGAGGATGTCTCATCCTTCCACTCCTTGGTCCCTATCTGGGGAAAGAAATGAGTCTAGCCATCATCGTAATTATTTCTTACAACATACAATATACATGTTATTGACATTCTGTGACAAGGCATGCCATGATTTAAAGGCCATAATGCTCAATACACATTACAATTGTCAGCTCCACAGAACTTACGTATTTTCCCAGTGCTTTACCACAAATGTCTATGCATCACTTATCTGGACAGCAGCAAATTTTTCCATGAAACCTGTTACTTAGCATGTGACATAAGTTCTCGATCTTGAAATTACAGTTGGGGGGTGTCTGTGGCCAAATTATGCTTGTTGTATGTACCTGGCAATGTATAGAAATGTTGTCAAACTAGAGGGACATACATAACAGGACAAAACCAGCACTTATCAATTATTTAGACCATTATTTGGAGTTGTGAGGTATTTATTATTAGCCAAATACCAAATAAAATGTTTTTAAAATGGCGGGTGCCTGACCTACTCCACTGGACACTAGGAACCACCCTTGTGCGCCGGTGGAACTGGTCATGGCGGTAGGCAGTAGACGGCTGCAACTGCAGCTAACACAGCCATAGACTAGTGTTGTTGCCAGTGGCGATCTTGGACTAATGGATGAGTTCGCCGGTGGTGACGGACGAGTACGTGGCGGACATGACTTCCATGGTTTGAATAATCCCTCACTTGACTCCTGACACTGCTGCCTGCAAGACCTCCACAACCAGAGCTGCTGTGTACCATCTCCGGAAGCAATCATGCCATGTCCAGCAGGTGATAGGGCCCCTGCCTTCTCCCCGAAGGAGCTGGAGAAGCTGGTGGAGGAGTTCCTACCCCTGTATGGACAGCTCTATGGTGCACCAGAGGAGCAGGTATGTGTCTCATGTCTACTCTTTTTCCCTGTAATTCACCATATATTCCCTCCTCATAGGCTAGATTGTGCCCATGTGTGTCAAAATTTGTAGTAAAGGCTATGGAGCTTCAGTCGCTGTGGCTTAGGAAGCCACAGAGGTATGTTGTGTCCCATACTTTTTGAAATCTTTGTCAGAATGCCTGGGCATATCCCACATAGTTTCAGTTGACCAACCTAGTTAGTGGAGGGCCTGAGCAGGGTGATAGTTTGGTCTGCGGATTGGGAAATGTTCGTAGCCTTGTCCATGTCCTCAGTGACTGATATTTTCCCCCCTTGGGCATTTTGGACTAAACTCTGTGTTCATTGCAATGAGTACTGACATGTATGTGACTCTGCCATTAAGTATGTCATATTGGGACATAATTTCCTGTATTGTGTTTGTGCAACCATGCAGGCCAATGCCCATCAAAAGAAAGGTATTTGGAGAGCCACCACCAAGAAGGTTCAGACACTGCAGAAAGAGGTGGGAGGACTTGAGACGCTGGGCCCAAAAGATCGCAGAGGCCCAGCTGGGGCTCTCCTCCCAACATGGACGAGGTGCCCATTGGACACTGATCCCCCCTAATGGGCCGCATTCTGGTGGTGGCCTACCAAGAGCTGGATGGGCTGTTGAGGGCAGCACAGCAGCCACAAGGGGTGAGTACACAGATTATTCCTGCTTGTCCCATTGCCAGGGAATTGTGTGGGGCACTGACTGCTCCCAATGACAATTAGGGATGAGCCATGTGTCACACAGTATTTGGGAGATTGTTTGTATTGACAACTCATGTGTATCAAATTGCTGTCCCTTGCCTTCTGAACCTGGAACCCAATACAAACCCTGGGGGAATTCACAAACCACATACTCTACAGGTTCCACAAATGGCTGTGTCCACTCCTCATTCATATACTATTTGTTGTTGTAGTGGTTGTTATTTGTGAGCTAATATTCACCTCCCTGAATGTCACAGACAAAAGTTAATTGTATTATGGAACACTCTCCTCTGCCATGTGTCTGGACATATGTGTATGTAGACATCTGATGACCAAAAGCACGCTGTCCTCAGTATATGACAGGTATCGACCAATCAGCCTTATTGATATCCTTCAGAAGATGTTTGCTAAGCAAGTCTTAGATAGGCTTACCGATTGGATCCAAGACAATCAAATTTTATCCCCCCTACAGGCCGGTTTTCGGCCTAAAACAAACACCATGGACCAAGTCTTCAGGCTGTCATTATTATTTTGGAAGTATGTCGCCCTATCTAAGCAAAAACTTTATGTTGCTTTTGTAGATCTAAGATCTGCATTTGATTTTGTCCCAAGAGAGAAACTATGGGGAGTATTAAACAAAATCGGTATCCCAGGAAACTTAGTGCATTTAATTCAAAGATTACATGAAAAAACATTTGCACAAGTTAGATGGGGGAATCAGGGGGAACTCACCGACAAAATAGATATTAGGAGAGGAGTGCGCCAGGGCTGTGTTCTTGCCCCAACGCTATTTACATTGTTTATCAACGAGGTGGTGCAAGTCGTTACCAACTGCCAAAATGATGCTCCATCCTTGAACAACCATAAAATTCCGATTTTGCTATTTGCTGACAATTCCCTCCTGATCTCCAGAACTCAAACAGTTAGGAGCGCACCTGCCTGACATCCCAGCAATTAATCTGCCCCATTGCATCATGGTAGATGTAGTATCTTCAAAAAACGAACTCCATTAATTTTTAAATATTTCACCTTTAAGTAGGTACAGCCTTTACTGTGCATCTCTGGACACATGTGTTTCTGGGTTAGTCCCTTCTTCAGCAGAGAACATATTTGCGGGGTGCTGGGAATGCTGCCATAAATCCCCCGGTTTCAGTACCTCTTTCCTGGCATGCTGGTGCCTGCTCCAGAGCTCGTCAGCCCAGTAGCTCAAGGGAGCCTTTAAAGTCACAAACAGTTAGGAGCGCACCTGCCTGACATCCCAGCAATTAATCTGCCCCATTGCATCATGGTAGATGTAGTATCTTCAAAAAACGAACTCCATTAATTTTTAAATATTTCACCTTTAAGTAGGTACAGCCTTTACTGTGCATCTCTGGACACATGTGTTTCTGGGTTAGTCCCTTCTTCAGCAGAGAACATATTTGCGGGGTGCTGGGAATGCTGCCATAAATCCCCCGGTTTCAGTACCTCTTTCCTGGCATGCTGGTGCCTGCTCCAGAGCTCGTCAGCCCAGTAGCTCAAGGGAGCCTTTAAAGTCACAAACAGTTAGGAGCGCACCTGCCTGACATCCCAGCAATTAATCTTCCCCATTGCATCATGGTAGATGTAGTATCTTCAAAAAACGAACTCCATTAATTTTTAAATATTTCACCTTTAAGTAGGTACAGCCTTTACTGTGCATCTCTGGACACATGTGTTTCTGGGTTAGTCCCTTCTTCAGCAGAGAACATATTTGCGGGGTGCTGGGAATGCTGCCATAAATCCCCCGGTTTCAGTACCTCTTCCCTGGCATGCTGGTGCCTGCTCCAGAGCTCGTCAGCCCAGTAGCTCAAGGGAGCCTTTAAAGTCACAAACAGTTAGGAGCGCACCTGCCTGACATCCCAGCAATTAATCTTCCCCATTGCATCATGGTAGATGTAGTATCTTCAAAAAACGAACTCCATTAATTTTTAAATATTTCACCTTTAAGTAGGTACAGCCTTTACTGTGCATCTCTGGACACATGTGTTTCTGGGTTAGTCCCTTCTTCAGCAGAGAACATATTTGCGGGGTGCTGGGAATGCTGCCATAAATCCCCCGGTTTCAGTACCTCTTTCCTGGCATGCTGGTGCCTGCTCCAGAGCTCGTCAGCCCAGTAGCTCAAGGGAGCCTTTAAAGTCACAAACAGTTAGGAGCGCACCTGCCTGACATCCCAGCAATTAATCTGCCCCATTGCATCATGGTAGATGTAGTATCTTCAAAAAACGAACTCCATTCCATCTACCATGATGCAATGGGGCAGATTAATTGCTGGGATGTCAGGCAGGTGCGCTCCTAACTGTTTGTGACTTTAAAGGCTCCCTTGAGCTACTGGGCTGACGAGCTCTGGAGCAGGCACCAGCATGCCAGGGAAGAGGTACTGAAACCGGGGGATTTATGGCAGCATTCCCAGCACCCCGCAAATATGTTCTCTGCTGAAGAAGGGACTAACCCAGAAACACATGTGTCCAGAGATGCACAGTAAAGGCTGTACCTACTTAAAGGTGAAATATTTAAAAATTAATGGAGTTCGTTTTTTGAAGATACTACATCTACCATGATGCAATGGGGAAGATTAATTGCTGGGATGTCAGGCAGGTGCGCTCCTAACTGTTTGTGACTTTAAAGGCTCCCTTGAGCTACTGGGCTGACGAGCTCTGGAGCAGGCACCAGCATGCCAGGGAAGAGGTACTGAAACCGGGGGATTTATGGCAGCATTCCCAGCACCCCGCAAATATGTTCTCTGCTGAAGAAGGGACTAACCCAGAAACACATGTGTCCAGAGATGCACAGTAAAGGCTGTACCTACTTAAAGGTGAAATATTTAAAAATTAATGGAGTTCGTTTTTTGAAGATACTACATCTACCATGATGCAATGGGGAAGATTAATTGCTGGGATGTCAGGCAGGTGCGCTCCTAACTGTTTGTGACTTTAAAGGCTCCCTTGAGCTACTGGGCTGACGAGCTCTGGAGCAGGCACCAGCATGCCAGGGAAGAGGTACTGAAACCGGGGGATTTATGGCAGCATTCCCAGCACCCCGCAAATATGTTCTCTGCTGAAGAAGGGACTAACCCAGAAACACATGTGTCCAGAGATGCACAGTAAAGGCTGTACCTACTTAAAGGTGAAATATTTAAAAATTAATGGAGTTCGTTTTTTGAAGATACTACATCTACCATGATGCAATGGGGCAGATTAATTGCTGGGATGTCAGGCAGGTGCGCTCCTAACTGTTTGATCTCCAGAACTCCTATGGGTCTCCAGGTACTTGTGGATAAGTTTAGTTCGTTTTGTGGTGACTATGGACTTGAACTCAACCATAGCAAAACTAAACTTATGACCCTGGGCTGTGGCCCCACTAAGAGATACTCAATTTTCTATAATAGAATCCCCCTAGGCATGGTAAGCTCTATAGATTATTTGGGGGTGAGAATTAGCAACAATCTGCATTGGGGGGCCCAAATCGATAAAAGTTTAGCTCTTCTGGCACAGAGATCTGGGGCCATTCTACGCTTCCACAAGTCTACCTCTGAGAGAGTGATTACTCCAACTATTAAAATTTATCGAGCAAAGGCACAGAGTGCTGCGGTCTATGGGGCAGAAATGTGGGGGTCCTCGAACCCTGGCAAGCTTGCAGTGGGGGAAAACAACTTTGTAAGGTCAACTTTGGCCTGTCCTCGCAATACCCCACTGCTGCCAATGTTCTGGGACCTTGGCCTTTCACGCATCTCAGATGTAATTGCCCTACGACCATTGCTTTTCTGGGTCCGTGTATGGACCACCCCTGAGCTATCCACATACAAGGAGTCTATTCAAGACATTCTAGATAGACCAAATGTACTTACCATTTCCTGGTTTAACCACATCTCAAAATGGTTTCATAGATTGGGTCTTAGTGAGTTTTGGAGTCATCCAGAAAGTATAAGGAAGGATCAGAAGAACCATTCGAAAACTGTTTACTGGATATATGTCAGGGAAAACTACCTGCTGTGCTCAACACACGGCAGATTGACTTCACAATTTTTTGATTTTAAATGGTACCCGTATCTGGAACCATTTATGGATACAATTCTTGACCCATTAAGTAAGAGTCTATGTATTCAGTTCAGATATGGTTGTCTGCCTCTTAAATCCTACGGTAGCACACGGAGTGTGACTCCAAGACCTGATCTTTGTCCTAGTTGTAATCACATTTCAGAATCTGTTGTACATTTTATGTTCATATGCCCTGCTTATATGATTGCGCGACGGAAGTGGTTACGACCTGTGTGCAGGAATATGGGGATAAGAAATTGTATTGTTGCCTTAAGGATCATGACGAGGGATTCTTCTCTCCCTCTATCTTGTGCGGTTAGCAAGTATATTGTAGCTGCTTGGCATATACGTATTACATTTCTGGGGAAAAATGATGATGAGGAATTTTTTCTTTTTTTTTAAAGTGTTTTAGCTGCCAAATTTTAACTATACACCTAGACTGAAATAAAACCCCATGTTTAATCTAAATAATAGGTATTAGGGGGTTAGGTGCATTTTTAAGGAAAGTAATTTTATGTGTTTTAAGGCTGAAACATATGTTATTCTATTTTATTCTTATCTCTTTTTAACTCAATTTCTATTTCCTTTTCATTCAATTGTTGGTTGTTTTGCTTTTATGGTTGAAAGTAACCGAATAAAGCTATGTGTTGATGATGATGACAGGTACTGGTGCCTCACTGCAGCCTGTGCTGTGTTGGTGCCTATCATATATGTGACATGGCTTATCTGTATAATTGTTAGCATATGTGGCAAACCACTTTCCCTTTGTAAATAGGAAATGCCCATTTACACAAATCATGTCCCATGACTGTTGCCAACATTCAATGTGCCTACATGTGAACATGTGTCCTTTTCCCTTCAGGAAACATTCATTTTCTGAAATTGTAGGCATGTCCTAGCCATGTTAATGGTATGATGTCTGTATCCCCTCACATAAATGTGCTAGGAAAACTGTTTGTAGAATTGTACTATGGTGGTACATTCCATGTTGTGTAACAGACGTAGTATGTTGGCATTGTGTATTCACTGACAGATACCGTCATGCATCATGGTGTGTCATTTAGCATGTAGAACTGCTGTGGCAATGAGGGATATGACATGTGGCCCAAGATTGCGGGACCAATCAGTGTTTATCTATGCCCTTGATGTGGCATCATGTTGTAGAGTTTCCTGCACATGTATATTGGGGACAGTTCCATGACTGTTGTCAAGCATCATGGGGGGTTTGCATTGATGCTGACATCACATGTGTTTGGGTTAATTGATTCACCCACAGAGAGCTACCTTGTTCGGCATGTCTATGATGTGAGGAGTGATATTGCATTTGATTGGGCAACAGGTTGGAGTCCTTCTATTTGTGACTGTGAGTTCTGTGTCTCTACAACATTCAAGGGACAGATGTGTACTACTGACACTCAGATGTTGTCATTGTCATGGGAGTCAGACATTAGTGGTGAGTATCCTGGGGCTTACAGAATCTTTGTTGTGTGTATCCTTCAGACATTACTCCCTGGCACATTGAACCTGATGTCAATAGTGTTCTTTTCATTGACACATGTTGGACCTCTCTTTGTGACACTGAAAGCACCTCCTTGACTCTATTGCGGCAGGTGTCACTTGCAGATCTGTACATTGTTGACATGTGTCAATTAGAACATGGGTATTTCCAATTCATATACTTTAGTAAACAGACCTTTTGTATCTGAGTCAACTGGGTGTCATTGGCTTCATCCCGAATGGGTGGTACATCATGAAAGTGAAAAAAATGGATGTGTTAGAAATAGGGTCTCTGTTTGGCAGTCAGTTTGCGTCCGAGCAGGGAACGAGCAGTTAACCTCATTCTATTCAGCATAAGGGAGTTATACTCCTAAGACAACCCCTGCTGGCCCCCTTGGTAGCTTGGCACAAGTAGTCAGGCTTATCTCCAAGGCCATGTATAAAGCCGCACAGGCGAGTGTGCATCGGAAAAGTCAGCAAATGGTCGATTCTTTACTCATAAGTGAGGCCGTGTGTTGTTTCTTTTCCAGTTTACGGATGTGGCACCTCAAATCCATGCAGTTTCACGATGACTTAATGCCCAGTGTTGATGCGTGAGAAATCCGGCTGCACAGTAATGGAAAAACTGTTTCTGTGAGGGATTTGCTTTGTCTTCAGCAGCCGCAAGTGGGTGTTGTATCGTTTCTCCAGCCTCAATGCAGGTGATGCATTGAAATAAACTGCAAGATGGTTGGCGTGCTGTTTTTCAGCCTCGTTGCAGGTAGTGTGTCGACATTTTCCCCGCACGGCTTCCTGTGCGTAGATTTCAGTCCTTGTTCTACCAGTTTCGCCTTTCAACGGCACAGGGACTGAATAGGGCAACACTTGGCAGTGCAGGAGTCTCAGCAGAGAGGATGTCTTTGGAAGCCTGAGACTTCAAAACAGGAGGCAAGCTCAGTCCAAGCCCTTGGAGATTCTTCACAAGCAGGAATATACCGCAAAGTTCAGTCTTTGTCTTCTTTCAGGAAGAAGCAGTAACTGCAGGCCAACCCAGCAAAGCACAGTCACAAGCAAAGGGTCAGAACCCCTCCTCCAGCCCTTCAGCTCTTCTCCTCGGCAGAGGATTCTCTTGGTTCAAGAAGTAATCTAAAAATCTGGGGGTTTGGGGCCACTACCTATACCCCTTTCTGCCTTTGAAGTAGGCAAGCTTCAAAGGAAAGTCTCTGTTGTTCACAAGATCCTGCAGTGCCCATGCCTGGCTCCAGACACACACCGAGGGTTGGAGACTCCATTGTGTGAGGGCAGGCACATCCCATTTGGGTGTAAGTGACCACTTCTTCCTCAAATCTAGCCCAGCTGGCCCATCAGGATACGCAGACTACACCTCAGCTCGCTTTCTGTCACTGTCTAGTGGAGATTCACAAACAGCCCAACTGTCAGTCTAACCCAGACAGGGAATACACAAGCAGGCAGAGTCACAGAATAGGTTAAGAAAGATGCCCACTTTCCAAACGTGGCATTTTCAAACAGACAATTTAAAAATCAACTTTCCCAAAGATGTTTTTTTAAATTGTGAGTTCAGAGACCCCAAACTCCAAATCTCTATCTGCTCTCAAAGAGAAACTGCACTTTAAGGATATTTAAAGACAGTCCCCATGTTAATTTGCAACAGTGAAAAACAAATTTGACAGTATTTCAGTGTTAGGACATGCAAAACACACCAGTGCATGTCCCACCTTTAACATACACTGTACCCTTAGGGATGCTTTAAATGTACAAACAAGGAAGGTTTGGGCCTGTCAAGTGGGTACACTTGCCAGGTTGAATTGGCAGTTTAAAACTGCCCACACAGACACTGCAATGGCAGGTCTGAGCCATGTTTACAGGGCTACTCATGTGGGCGGCACAATCGGTGCTGAAGGCCCACTAGTAGCATTTGATTTATAGGCCCTGGGCACCTCCAGTGCACTTTACTAGGGACTTACTAGTAAATCAAATATGACAATCATGGAAAAGCCAATTACACATTCATTTTACATAGGGAGCACTTGCATTTTAGCACTGGTGAGCAGTGGTAAAGTGTCCAGACTACCAAAAACAGCAAAAACAGAGTCCAGCACACAGTCAAACATGGGAAGCAGAGGTAAAAAAGACAGGGGAGACCACACCAAGGATGCCAGGTCTAACAGGATGTGTGCACAAACTTGTGTGTTAATAATAGGTGTGTACTTTACAATAGAATACTTTTGTTGGCTAAAAGTTAACTGGAGTCTACTGCATCTGGCACAGCTTTGGGGATGGAAAGGTCAACTAGTTGTGGTATGATAGTGTGGTTTGCCAGACTTCATCCATGCAATTGTGGTAGTCTGTCATCCTGATTTTCTTCACGCAAGCATATGTTATCGCCCATGGTGTAAGTTTTTGCTGAGGCCTATTTGACTCAATGGTATTCTTTGTCAGTCAGAGTTGTGGTTAAAGTGTTATCAGGTACCTGTATCAACACTGTTTATCTTTACTTTTACAGCATCAGCACAGGCAAGTGAAGGAGATGGGGCACAACAGAGTAGGGAAGCATCTGGCCGCAGGACCTTGGGTCAAGATACCACCGACAAAGAGGGATCCAGGGGCCTGCAGGGCAAGGGGAGTGCTTCAGGAGAGACCAAACACTCTCCATCATCATTGATTCCTCTTCCAGTGGCCACTCCCTAGTGGTGACGGACCCATCGGGGACCCATCCCGTACCATCCATGTCCGCCACCCCCATTCTTTCACTGCCCTCCCTGTTGCTCTCCACCCAGTTGCCTGCGCCCGCTCACCCAAGTGTGTGGGCTTCTCCTTTGCCGCAGGCACCTCCGCCCCAACCCCTGTGAGCCCTGCTGCCCTCAGTGCGGAGGATATTGCCCTCCTGAGAAGTATCTCTGTGGGTCAGTCCACCATTGTGAATGCGATCCAGGGATTGGCAGGTCAACTCCAACAGACCAGTGCATTCCTGGAAGGAATTTATGGTGCAATGTCTGACCTACAGAGATCTTTTCAGTCTCTGGCCTCCACACTGATGGCAGCCAGTCACCCTTCACCTTCCATTCCACCTCAACCTTCCCAGTCTAAATCCCCTCTTCCCCTACCTACCGAAAGCACATAAACCAATCCTCAGGCATCCACCTCAACAGACCATGATAGCACACACAAACACAAACACCACAAGACACACCAATGGTATGCACACAAACAACATCCACCTGCAGACACAGCAACAGTCACTACTTTCATTGACACCCCCACCACCCCCAGCATCACACACACAACATCAAGCCTACCTACAGACACCTCCACAACAGCCACAGACACAGCCACCACACACATCCTGCCCACAGACACCACCGCAGCAGATGCACAGATATCAAACCCAAACACCACACCCACCGACACCGCAGGAACTGACACACTTACATCCAGCACATCCACCATACCTGAAGTCACCACCCCAACAGACTGCCACTCACCCAGCATCGCATCCCCCGCACCTCCACCCCTCCTAAGCCAAAGACACATAAAAGCCCTCACTCACCCACCCAACCGGCACCCACCACACACAAGCATGTCTCCCATAGGCATGCACCCAAGACATCCACAACTGCACGTCAGACAACCATTCCCTCAACCTCCAAATCCCCACCCCTTCTGATGACTAGCCCCGTGTATCCAAAAATAAATTTACTTTTTGACCTTGGGCTTACCCCAGTCGTCCTCGCTCATGCCACACCAAAAAGGCCTGCATCCATCCCCAAGACATCCCTTCCAACTCCAAGGCCTCCCCTGTCCCCCTGCAAAGACCCATACCCCTCCCCTCCAAGAAAAAGCCCCCCTCCCAAAAAGGAGCCCCCCATCCCAAGACCAAACCCAAACCCCCCTCCCAAATCTGATCCCACCCTCAGATAATCCCTGAGATGCCTACCTGCTCCCTTGATGCCCCTTGCTGTGGAGTTTACATGACAGTCAGGAGTCAAGTAGGGGCACAACACTGTGCCATGATATGGATTTTTATTGGACTGGTCAATAGCCTTTGTAAGTATTTTTAGCCATCATTGTTGTTGGCATTAAAGCCAAAGAGTTGATTTTTTAGAATATACCTTTGTCCTGCAATTCCTTTCCTAGGGTGATGTTGTTCATGAGTGACTTTGGTTGTGTGCCTCCAGTTGTGTGTGCTTGTGCCTGCATCCTGCTGCATGTACTGTTGTCTGCAGTGTGTGAGTTTGTGTACAGTGCTGTTTTCCCCCAAAGGAAGGGTATATATTGTATGTTAAGTCTGTGGGTGCATATGTAATGTTGGTTTCATGGTATTGTGCACTGTTTGGTGTGGTTAGTATTTCTTTTGTGTTTTCCAATGTGGGCAGGTATGGTGTTGGACTTGTCCCCTTGATGTGGCTATTGTATACATGTCAGCAGCGCTGCCCTGTCGGATAATGATTCCCTCCACCATCAAGCTGCCAGTTGGAGGCAGCCTGGCCATGAAGGAGGGCCGCCTATGACGGCCCGCCATGTGTCCATTATATGGTGGTTCAGATCGCCATGCTACTGGCGGGCTTTTCACCCGCTGCCGGCATGGCGGGCTGAACCACTGGGGTTCATTATGACCCCCTAAGTTCTTAAATTTTTAAACAACATGGTAATACACCATATTCTCCCTAAATATATTATCATAGTGGTTTTTTTCACTTTTTTCCATATTTAATATTTTTCTTTTTTTTTCAATTCTGCAGTACTGCCTAGGTAATACTGGATGTACTTAATTACCTTTTATAAAAAATGTATAGAAAAATATAAATAATTTTTCCAAACTATTACCATTTTATTGATGTGGTACTAGGTAGGAAACAACAATACAAATGACTACTTACATATATCTAAGAACCTAACCTAGGACACAGCAAAAATATGGTAAAAACGAGATGGTGAACTTTAGCATTTGTAAAGGCAGTCATTAGCCAATCATATACTGCCTTGCACGTAATGTGGTAAACACAAAAGTACCAGGTATAACATGGCCTGGATATCACTAAGATTGTGGGCCTTATAACTACAAACCTATTGAATGGGTTTTCAGAAATAACAAAAAGATCCTTTCCAGCCCATGATCTATGTGCCTCCCAAATTTAATGAAAATCCATTTTGTCGTTTTGCCTCTACATCTGTCTAAAACGTCTATGACAAATGCATTTGTGTAAAAAGGGTTTTGGGACCCCTCTTTTTTCTCTGCACCCTGTTACTAATCACCACAAAACTATGCATCATCCACCAATGTAGAAAAAGCAATAGGTCTGCAATGATTCATGGAGATTCGTGAAATGGTCACAAAGTTGTTAGCGATCAAAAAGCTGAGGAATACCTATTCATGGGAATCCTAACTATAACTAGATAGAATATATTTTCAGTGAAGAAACGCAGCTGATTACCTATGGTTGAGAGACAGCAAAATACAAAAAAAATGAAATTTGCTAGTTATGGTATGCAACACACAAGGCACATAATAAAATAATAAATCAGGCCCCTGACTAATATCATTCAACAACTTTGACAAATATACAAACTTAACAGAGAACATATTGCTAAAATCAATAAAATGAATCCCTTTGAATCATGTCCAACACCTTTTTTACATGCTAATATTTCAAAATGTACTGAATTAATTTACGCCAAACCATGAAAAACATGTTTTCTGAGTATGAGTCTCCTTTTAGGCAAAGTTTGGTTCAATCACTCAGCAGTTTTAGCTGTAGCTACTTATGGGACACGAATGGACAATGCTTTTTTTTTTACCAAGCTCCCTCTCATGGATCTCCACAGCAAGAGAAATTTAATGCCTGATTTAGATCTCCGCTGAGGGATTACTCTGTTGCAAAGGTGACTGATATCCCGTTCGCCGAAATCTAAATGTGATTGTTTTCTAAGGCATTTAGGTTTTGGCTGCTGTGATATCCGTCACGTTGCAATGGAGTAACCCCTCATCCAAGTCCTGTTTGGTGTGGTTAGTATTTCTTTTCGTGTTTTACAATGTGGGCAGGTATGGTGTTTGACTTGTCCCCTTTATATGGCTATTGGATACATGTGATGTGCGCATTCTTGAATTTTGTTACTGCAGACATGAAGTGTTTCAAGTTGTGCTAGGTTGCTTAGCAGTTGGGTGTGCATGTCTCCATTTATGTGTGTCCCTTGCAGCTAGTTCATGCAGGGGTATGTCCGATGCTGTTGGAGTTGCAAGTGCTTTGTTGACTTGCCCGTCCCGATTGTGTAGCTCTGCATGACAATTGGTTTTAGTATTGTTTTTCCCTGAGAGCCATGTGGGACCACTTCCTGCGTGCATGTTGTTTGAGGGGCCTGTTCAATCTGACATGTGTTCCAGTGCAGCCTTCTTTCATGTGTTCTCTTGATGCTCCCATCCCAACTGTATGGGTATTGTTGGTTTGGTGCACTTTGTGTGTTTTTTGACTATTTGTCTCTCTGTCTAATGTGTATGCCATTGTGCTTCCATTGTGGTGTGATGTGGGTGATGTGTGTGTCCACTGCAGGGCTGTTTCTTGGTGATGTTGTATGTATTCCATGCAACTTTGATCGATATGTGTGCTGTATGTGTGGACAGTCCCTGGCCTGTGTTGTATGTGAGTATGTGATTTGTATTTGTATATGTGCTGTAGGTGTGTTGTTGTTGCTGTGTGTGAATATGTTGTGTAGCCTTCAGTGTCCCTGGGCCTGATCTGTGTGGCTGTGTGTATTAGTGTATTGTTGCAGTGCAGTGTGAGTGTGCTGGCCAAAGTGTGCGTATTGTGAATGTGTAGGTGCCGTGCTGCTGCATGTCAGTTAGTGTGTGTGGTTTGAGACATGTGCCTGCTGCTCTTGGCGTCCCCCCATGATGTGTTTCTCGGCACTACAAGCTGTATTCAAGGTTGATGATACAGGTACGTGTGATTTTGTTGTCTTTCAGCGAGCATGAGCAGCGGCAGGAAGTTTGCGAAGGGCTCCATGGATACTCTGGACAAATGCTGCTGCCTGCAGGTGAGTGTCTCCCTTTATACTGTCTGTTTTTGCCAGCTTGTCCCTGGTGGTTGGACCGCCACAGTCACATTGGCGGTTTGTAACCTCGTAATGACTCTGACGGAAAGACAGGCTCTGCCGGCCTGTTTGTGCTTGCATGTGTCCGTGGTGGTCTGTGCGGGCTGGCGCACCACTGGTGGTCTTCTGTTTCTATGACCGCCATGCTCTTAATATGGCAGTCCACTCCGCCAGACCACTGGCGGACAGACCGCCACTGCCTACCTGGCGATCACGGGACCGCCAAACTTGTAATGAGGCCCTAAGTCAGCATTCTGGGTTTTAATGGGAATAGTGTAGTATATTGTTTTATTTTCTATTTTATTTTGTATACATTTACATTTTTTGTTTATTTTTTTAAGTCTACTATGCTATACTACACTCCTCCTTAAACTGAGAATGCAGACTAAGGCCCTCATTATGAACACGGCGGTGTTAACCGCCATATTCAGGCCGGCGGTCATTTCATTGACCGCCAGCCCCCCTGGGATCCCGCCGGCTGCATAATAAACATTTTGCTGGGCCGGCGGGCGGAAACATTGTTTCTGCCCACCGGCCCAGCAGAATGGCTGGCCGGGACATTGTCGGCAGCTCCACATGGAGCCGCCGTTAATGCCTCTGTGCGGCGGGTGCAGCTACACCCGTCGCGCAGATCACTGCCCGTAAATCGGGCAGTGAGCTGTGCGATGGGGCACTGCACGAGGGCCCCTGCACTGCCCATGCCAAATGCTTGGGCAGTGCTGGGGCCCCCAGGGGGGCTCCAGAGCACCCCTTCTGCCTGTCTTTCCTTGGAGGGAGAACCCGCCAGGGAAAGGCTGGGGGCAGTAGGGATCATTATCCGAAGGGCAGCAGCGCTGCTCTGTCGGATAATGATTCCCTCCACCATCAATCTGCCTCTTGGAGGCAGCCTGGCCATGAAGGAGGGCCGCCTATGGCGGCCCGCCATGTGTCCATTATATGGTGGTTCAGCTCGCCATGCTACTGGCGGGCTTTTCATCCGCTGCCGGCATGGCGGGCTGAACCACCGGGGTTCATTATGACCCCCTAAGGGTAATATCAAAATAAAAAATTAAAAATTAAAAACAACATTGTAGTACACCATATTCTCCCTAAATATATTATTGTAGTGTTTTTTTCACTTTTTTCCATATTTAATATTTTTCTTTTTTTTTCAATTCTGCAGTACTGTCTAGGTAGTACTGGATGTACTTAATTACCTTTTATAAAAAAAGTATAGAAAAATATAAATAATTTTTCCAAACTATTACCACTTTATTGATGTGGTAGTAGGTAGGAAACAACAATACAAATGACTACTTACATATATCTAAGTACCTAACCTAGGACACAGCTAAAATGTGGTAAAAACGAGATGGTGAACTTTAGCATTTGTAAAGGCAGTCATTAGCCAATCATATACTGCCTTGCACGTAATGTGGTAAACACAAAAGTACCAGGTATAACATGGCCTGGATATCACTAAGATTGTGGGCCTTATAACTACAAACCTACTGAATGGGTTTTCAGAAATAACAAAAAGATCCTTTCCAGCCCATGATCTATGTGCCTGCCAAAATTAATGAAAATCCATTTTGTCGTTTTGCCTCTACATCTGTCTAAAACATCTATGACAAATGCATTTGTGTAAAAAGGGTTTTAGGTCACCTCTTTTTTCTCTGCAACCTGTTACTAATCACCACAAAACTATGCATCATCCACCAATGTAGAAAAAGCAATAGGTCTGCAATGATTCATGGAGATTCGTGAAATGGTCACAAAGTTGTTAGCGATCAAAAAGCTGAGGAATACCTATTTATGGGAATCCTAACTATAACTAGATAGAATTTATTTTCAGTGAAGAAACGCAGCTGATTACCTATGGTTGAGAGACAGCAAAATACAAAAAAAATGAAATTTGCTAGTTATGGTATGCAACACACAAGGCACATAATAAAATAATAAATCAGGCCCCTGACTAATATCATTCAACAACTTTGACAAATATACAAACTTAACAGAGAACATATTGCTAAAATCTAAATGTGATTGTTTTCTAAGGCATTTAGATTTTGGCTGCTGTGATATCCGTCATGTTGCAATGGAGTAACCCCTCATCCTAGTTCTAAATCAGACATTTAGTTACATTCTAAGTGAGTACCAAATTTTGTGCAGAACTTATCCCTAGTGGCTAAAACACAAAGGGGCAGATTTAAGAAAAGTGGCACTTTGCACCCCTCATCGCCCCCTACCGCCGTCATGTGTGCACTGCATTTAAAATGTGGCACAACATGGAGCAGGGAAGGGGGCAATAGTGTCAAAACATTTTGTGCTGTTGATGTACTGTAAATGTTGGTGCTAACACTGAACAGTACATAGGGGCCCATTGTAACCAATAGTGTGCCCCCTTTTAATGCCTGCACTGAGTAGGCGTTAAATGTAGCCACAATAAATGTCTTAGATTTTACTGTTCCACTTTTTGCAGTCTCCCTAGTGGGGAAAGCCCCCTTTGCATACATTATGAATGGTGCATGCATAATGTGGCACGAAGGGTTACAAAGTGGCGCAATGCATGCATTGTGCCACTTCGTTAAAATGGCATGGTGATTTTTGAAGCCTAGCGTCACATTAGCGTAAAAAGATTACGCTAATGTAGCGCTAGAGCTTCATAAATCTGGGCCAACTGCTTTATCAGGTAAAAGGCTGGCTGAAACATAATTAGACATTTACTATTGCCGACAGTGTCATGAATATATTTTACGATCTCATGAAATTAGGCCAAAGAGGACTGAATGGCCTCCTTGACATTCGTAATACAAAACATTGCTTCATCTACATCACCAATTCGTCATTAGTAAAACTTGCAACCACCTCGTCCGTAACCCAGCACAGTAACACACCTTTAATTGACCCCAAAAGAATAAAAGGAACAATTTATCTCAGCAGGGTGACATGTTTATTGCACTACATAAAAGTATAGTAATTTTCTTTCCCCTGATAAATGTAGGCACCAAGGGGCATATTTAAGTGCCCCTAGTATCTCCTTGTGCCACATTAGCATCACTTTATTTATGCTAATGTAGCCCAATGAGGCCAAAATCCCTCCCCCATATTTAGAAAGTGGTGCAATGCATGCATTGCGCCACTTTGTAATCCTTTGTGCTACATTATGCCTGCGCAAGGCATAATGGGGGTGATTCTCCGCCGCCCGCCAGAGTTCCCCCCTCCAGAATACCGCACCGCGGTCGTAAGACCGCTGCGGTGATTCTGGGTTTCCCACTGGGCTGGCGGGCGACCGCCAAAAGGCCGCCCGCCAGCCCAGTGGAAAACAACCTTCCCACGAGGACGCCGGCTCTGAATGGAGCCGGCGGAGTGGGAAGGTGCGACGGATGCAGTTGCACCCGTCGCGAATTTCAGTGTCTGCTGAGCAGACACTGAAATTCTTTGTGGGGCCCTCTTACGGGGGCCCCTGCAGTGCCCATGCCATTGGCATGGGCACTGCAGGGGCCCACAGGGGCCCCACAACACCCCTTACCGCCATCCTGTTTCTGGCGGCAGAGCCGCCAGGAACAGGATGGCGGTATGGGGTGTCAGAATCCCCATGGCGGCGCAGCTCGCTGCGCTGCCATGGAGGATTCTTTTGGGCAGCGGAAAACCGGCGGGAGACCGCCGGTTTTCCACTTCTGACCGCGGCCAAACTGCCGCGGTCAGAATGCCCTGCGGGGCACTGCCAGCCTGTTGGCGGTGCTCCCGCCAACCCTGGCCCGTCAGAATGACCCCCAATGTATGCAGAGGCGGTGTTCCTCCATTGGGGGGGTAAAAAAAATGGTGCAAAAAAATCTAAAATATTTCTTTACGTCATTTTTATGGCACTTTTAACACCTGCTCAGAGCAAGCATTAAAAGGAGGCCCCCCCATGATTATAATGGGCCTTGATGGGTTTTGCAGGATTAGCGTAAAAAAAATGTACGCTAATCCTGCTACCCTCAAGACTAGTGCCAAAAAATAATTACGCTAGTACCCTAACTACCACCATGGTGCACGTAGTTTAAATATGGCACACACATGCTGAAGTTAGGGGGGCGCTAAGTGGTGCAAGAAAAGTGTCTGTGACTGTGCATCGCCACTTTTCTAAAAAACGCCCCCAAGTGCCATAATGTCTAGTCATAATGATCGGAAAAACAGGACTGGCTGAAAGTCACCCTCATGTAAAGTGATTTTATGCTCCGTGTCACAAAGGACACGTTTCAGCCCTATACTTCATTTTCTGACCCACTGTGATTGATTGGATGAGAGCAAGGCCACTGAAATTATGGTACATGTGAGGGCCAAATTTTGCAGCAATGTTAATTACTTATGCAGCAAGAAAATTCACATTACATGGGGTAGTGTAGGACATATTGTGATAGCATTACTTCATTATTTTGTCTTTTTTATACAAGTTAACACTGTCTCGTCATAGGTTTCACCACAGTTACGGCAGTTTAACACCCAAACACACCAATAAGCATCTGAAAGGTTTGGAAGGGCCTCCCCTATGCAGCAACCTGTTGCTTTCTTTTAGTACCTTTTGAGCTACTGAATATTTTTTAGGGAAAAAAATCTGCAAATTATGCAGCAGATGATGGATTACAAAGTAAATGTGAAGTATCTACAATTATGCAGGAAACACCACGGCCATATAATAGTGTAGGCCTTAATGGTCCTGGCATGAAGTAATACCCCATTCAGGATGCATTTTGATACTTGGTACATGTCCGGAGCGGAGTCATTGCGTTCTTGGTGACACAGACATAAATGACTACCATACAAATTTAACACAATTTGACAGCTATTGTATTGTTTTGTCATTGCTTTTAAACAGCGCTTACGACCCTGGACGAGGCGTTGGACCGCTCTACGCGGGCAGCACACTGCATTGGAACCCAAGCACTAGTGGTTAGTCCACTGTTGGGGGTATTGCTGGTTAACAGGATTAGTATTATGCACTCAAACCAAAAACATTCTGTGCAGTCTCTCCAGTTTTTTGTGGCAGATTACACGATGAGATAATATCAACTATTTCTGTCGCTGCATGACACATAATGAACTCTCCTTTCTAGGAATGCCGGTCTGTAAACAACAACACTTGGTGCGCCTTAAAAATGTATTTTTAATGTGTTTGCACATTATGCATGATGAACGATGCCTCTACAAATGGCAGTCATGCAATAATTTCAAGCAGACATTTCAGTAGACGGGTGCCTTGCCAGATGTATTCGGGAAATTAAACCTACATTTAGCTATGTTCATCGAGGGATTGAGAGAGAGGGAGGGTGCATTTTGCCCGCTCAGTTTGAGTTAAATTTTGGGAACCTGGATCCGTGGTGAATCCATCCTTCCAATGTAACGCTCGATAGTGGCCATTACTGGGACTGTCATGCCTGCAACCAAGCAGCAGCAGGTTTGGCAACCCAGTGACAAATCTATTTAGCGGTTGATATTCCGGCTATTATCCCCTTGGCGGGCAAAGGGGAAACGGAGCCACACGAGGCAGCTTTAAGTAACCTTTGATCGCCGGGAGTCGGTACAGCAGGGGCTGCGTTGCCCGGTTCCTTGGTGCATGGAAGTCCACTAAGCGAGGCTGGAGTGTGTGTGTGCACTTGGCACTGCAAAGCGTACACTTTCAGAAATACCACTTACGACATAAATCACGGCCAAGTTAGGGTAAAATGGATTGCACAGTCTATTTTTTAAAAATTTAAATGAACAAGATTTTTATTTTTTCCATGTTACGAAAATAGCTATTTCTCTATCCTTTCTTATTTTTCTTTTTACTTTAGAGTTTTAAAAAAACCAAATTCTATTCTTAAACGTACACTAGCACTTAGTCTGACCGCTTCCTGGATTGCATTGAAATAGCTGGCAAGTGGCCCGTTGTGTGACACCTTTAGCCTGTCCCTGCATGTACCTTATTGAACTGAACGCCCCTCAGCCCCCGTCACGTAAAGTGCAGTTCCCTGGTAAAAGTGGCTAGTGTGTTCATGTGATCACTTGGCAACTATGCATTGATCTCCTTTTTGGCCGGTTGTCATGCAGCTGAGAAATTCCTTAAAAAGGACCTATGCATCATCCTGTGTCATGTGTGACTCCTGGATTTTTTGTTTAGAGCATTGCATGCTGGGAAGTTTAGTTTCACTTGTAACATTGAATGTATGTATATATAAAAAAATCCCAGCATGCAATGTGCGATTGGTTCAAAAGATCGATCCTAACCGTAACAGTCCCTAAAAAGGCAGATTCTGTAACACAGTGGAATCAGTTCATAGGTTTTTATTTGTAGTTGAAAAAGTTGTTGGCTAAATAAAAAATAAAAGTATGACTATGACAGTGTCTCTCAGGAGGCACTTAACTGTTCTAGTTGTTTGAACAGAACACAGCTGTATTTGGCTGTGTTGGTTTACTTTGATAGACACAAAGGCAGCCCAAAAAAGTCAGTTTTACATATCATTGAATTCTGGGAGTTACAGTCTAGGTTAATTTCAAATGTGCCAATTTAACCAACCCAGTGATAACAATGGCATGTAACAGCTCAGGAAAGGGGAAATGGTGTCCCGGTGGCATGAAGCCATTTAGTTATGCTACCTACACTTTAAACAAACAGATTTTTAGAAACACGCGTCTTTAGTAACAATGAACATGGAGCACAGAGCTGTGCAGTGAAAGAGATGCAAGTATGACAAGTATTTGCAATGCAGTGGGTCTCCCGTTTGCTCAAGTTAGAGTTATTAGCGTTGTAAACTCCTAACCGGACTTTTCTTGCCACGTAAACTGAAAATGAAAAGTACTACAACTTCACATAAGGGAGCCGATTTAAAGCACCACAACATGAGCGTGAAGGTGACTAAGCAACAAAAAGACCGGTCCAGTGTCGCCTTTGCATACTAATAAAAAAAAATAAGCGTGATTGCGCTGTGTAAAACCTTGAATTTGCAAAGGAGCACTAGGTTAAACAATAGAATTAAACTGGTAGTCATGAAAAGCACTCAATTACTGGCCAGCAAGATTGTGCTGCCTATGAAATAAAGAGAAAAAGTAGTCCAGAAACCATATGGAAAACATGGAGCCTTGTATGTTTTCAATAGCTCGCTGGTACTCTCGAGGAGGGCTAAACACCAGAAAAGGCATGACGTATACCTTCTTTTCACTCAGGAAATCAAGTGACATTTAAAAGGCATGCTCACAAACCAACGTAACATGGGTGTGATTAAAAGCCCACAGAGAGATTGCAACAGGGACAGAGAGCTGGTGCTCTCGACCTGAAAAATGGAGATGGCGGCAGCTAACCCTGTTGAAGTTGAGGATCAATGATCTCTTCATCTCCATTCACCTTGCTGCAGTCCTTACATTTTGAGGTTACTTCATCTTAAAATCTAAGGACTAGAATGAGGAAGACATGAATCAGGGAAATGAAGAATACTGTTAAGTAGTAGTAGTAAATACTTTATTTCAGCTGAAAGCCATAAAAGTACATATCATAAAAAAATAACATAAGACCTTATACATATTTAAGATCATATTATTTTTTTTTTAAACATTTCTCAATATAAAGTATGTACACTAAAATTTCACAGTAAATTCTACACGCCTCATAAAATACCAAACCAAAGTCTTATAATACAGCTTAGGTCCAAGTATTTACTCAATGTTTTGGGTACTAACTCTTAGTCTAAGCCTCCATGCCCAATGCGCATATTAAGAGACTGCAAACACTATTACTTAATGTGTTTTACTTTTTAAGATTCGTAGCTCTTCCCAATAATGTCTCACACCCATACGTTTACAAAGTGGTTTTATACACTTTTTCCGAGCCTGGGCATATAGAGGACAAAAAAGAAGAAGTGTGACTCAGACTCACCAAGTAAGAGGCAATGTGGACAAGAAGTTGATTCGTAATCTGCTTTGTCCCATTTTACAGTAAAGGTTCTTAGGGGAAGAACCCCACATCTGAACAAGACATAAAGTTGTTTTGCTTGGAAGGGAAAAGTTCTACCAACATATAATTCGAGATAAGGAATACATTTATGCAACAAGAACTGCGCTGACAGACTCCCATCCTTCATTTCAATCCAAGCCCTTAGTGCAACATGAACCCAATATTTCTTTTTCAATTTCTGAATAACATATTTTGCCATTGACCAAGCCCTGCTCCACAATTCCCCCATATTTAGCATGATACTTAATTGTTTTAAATGTTTTAACCAGGGTGTTCGTGCTTGTGGATCTTGAAGTATCAATTCAGCTAGTGATTTCCTATAGGGAGAAGATTCCCCGGATGACCACATCTTTACCCAATACACAAGGTACACTCATAGGAAGATCAAACAGAGCCCAGACAAACTTATTTTCTGTCTGTGACAGTATCTTTACATTAGCATAACCCCATATCTCTGCCCCATACATGGCTGCTGACACAGCCTGTATACTTCTAGAACAGGTGACACTGAACCCCCTCCAATTGTTTTGTATCTTCTCCCTATGGCCATTACCTTCTGGAACAGAATGATTCTACTTTCATCTATTTGCTGTCCCCAATGTATACTATCCACCAGCCTTACCCCCAAATAGTCAAAAATGTTGGCTTGTTCAAGTGGGACACCACAAATAGTCACCTTGCTTCTGAAGGACCGATGTGGGTAAATTACCACAAACTTGGACTTTGACTGATTTATTTCTACCCCTTTCATGGCAAAAAGCTGCAAAAGTAACAAGCTCGCATTGTAACTTTATTGGGGTTCTAGATATTTGAAGAATGTCATCCACAAACATGAGAAGTGGAACAGAAACTCCAGTGATTTTTGGCGCATCATGCCTGCTCTGCGATAGCCTTTTCACTGTGCCATTTATATATAGTCTAAATAATGTTGGCTCGAGCACGCACCCTTGCCTAACTCCTCTTTTTATGGGGACCCTTGATGTAAGGTCCCCACCTCTGTTCCATCTTTTTGCATATGTGTCTGTGCAAAGATCTCAAGATCCACAAAAGGTGCCAGGATTGCCATAAGCTTCTAACCCCCCCCCATAGGGTATCTCTCGATACCAGGCCAAAGGCTGCTCATTAATCTATAAATGCCACATATAAGAGGCCCTGCCTCTGAAATATATATTTCCAACAAATGGTCATGAAATGAAAAACCTGATCAAGAGTACTAATTTTGGTCCTAAAACCTGCCTGTTCCTCTTCAAGAATCAAATTGTCATTGAGGCAGGATTGAATTCTAGCAGGGACCTGTCTGCAGAAGATTTTCTGGCTGGTATCTATTAGGCTTATAGGCCTATAGTTAGCCGGCTCAGCTCTATCTCTCTTTTTGTAGAGAGGGATTATAACCGCCCCTTCCAAAAACAAGGATGAATACCCTCACCCTTCATGATAGCATTACTAAGAGAATTGAAATAGGGACCCAAACATCAGGTTGGGAAAGATACAAATCACCGGGCCTACCATCTAATCTAGGAGCCTTCTCTCTTTTCATCTGTTTTAGAGTAAACCTCATTACCTACCTCACTCTGTCGTGTCGACCATTATACAGGCTGAACATGATAGATTGCTATGCTTAATTAATAAATCACAGTCATATTTCTGCGAATTACCCTTTTTATTACTCCACTCTGTTTATAAATCCTTGAAATGGGTCATCCATTTTTCTGGGGGAATACTGACTCTAAATGGTTATCTATAACATGTGTTCCTTCCGCATTAAGGGGCAGATTTATGAAAGGTGGCGCTGCACTTAGTGCAGCGCCACTTTTCTATCACCCATTAGCGACCCCCTACTGCCACCATGTGTGTGCCGTATTTAAAATATGACACGCCATTGAGGTAGTTAGGCATCTAGTGTCATAATTCTTTAAGCTAGGTCCGGGCTTTGCAGGATTCGTGTAAAAAATGTTGTTGCTAATCATGCAAAGCCCATTAAAGCCCATTGTAAACAATGATGTGCCTCCTTTTAACGCCTGCTCTGAGCAGGCGTTAAAAAAAAAAATGATGCAAAGAAATCTCTTCGATTTCTTTGTGCCATTTTTTCACCCCCCCAAAGGGGAACACCCCCTTTGCATAAATTATGCCTCTCACAGCATAATGAAGCGCAAAGGGTTACAAAGTGGCACAATGCATGCATTACACCACTTTCTAAATTTGGTAGAGTGATGTTGGCCTTGTTGGGTCACATTAGCGTAAGAAAACTGACCCTAATGTGGCGCAAGGCGGCATTAAGGGCTTTTAAATCTGGCCCTAAGTTTCCAGAAGGCAAGTTTAAGTTTTTTTGTCTCTGGTAAGTAATTCAATTATTTCCTATTGCTCTTCAGCAGCTGAGCTTTTTTTGACTCTGTGAGTTTCCTTAGCCTGTGATCATTCCATAGTTAAAAAAATAGAGCTACGCATTATTTTTTTGTTAGAAATGGGGTCTCTAGTTGGTAGAGGTGTACATCCTTGTCCAAGCAGGGACCACAATCCTAGTCAGGGTAAGTCACACACAATCCAAATTATCCTGTGCCCACCCTCTGGTAGCTTGGCACTAAGCAGTCAGGCTTAACTTAGAAGGCAATGTGTAAAGTATTTGTGCAATAAATCATGCAATAACACAGTGAAAACACCACAAAAATACACCACACAGGTTTATAAAAAATATGAGATATTTATCTGAGTAAATTAAGATCAAGATGATCAAGATTTGAAGAGCACAAGTTGAAATATCACTTTTGCACTGATAAGAAGAGTCTTAAGTTTTTAAGAATCAACAATTGTCTCTTGTGTGCACAAAGTACCTGCTATGCGTCAAAATTACATGCAAGAAGACCGCAGAGGAGGAGATGCGTGGAAAAAGGAAGGTGTGTGTCGGATTTCCGGATGCGCACAGATTATGCGTAGATTCTTCCCACGCTGCAAGGGCTTTGCATTGATTTCCGGCATGCAGTCTTGGATCCTCATGCAATGCAGGGTCTTTTGACGCCCAGGGTCGATGCGTGGAAATCCTGGCCATGCAGGACGAAGTCAGAGGTGCTGCGCTGATCCGGTATGGCGATGTGTCAGAGTTTCTGTTGCACTGCAGGCGCTGCGTCGGTTCCTCACTCAGGAAGTCGGGTTGCATCATTCCGGCTTGGTAATGTGTCGATCTGGTATGGCTGTGCATTGAAGTTCCAGTCACAACGCAGGTGCTGTGTCGATCTCTACTCAGGGAGCCGGCTGCATCGTTCCAGTTCGACAATGTGGTCGGTTTTTGCTGCACGAGGAGTTTCCTTGAAGAATAGAAGTCGTTTTGGCCCTGAGACTTCAGAAACAGGAGGCAAGCTCAATTAAGCCTTTGGAGAGCAATTCTCAGCAGAGCCAGAGGCCAGCAAAGGCAGAAGGGCAACAGCAAGGCAGCAGTCCTTCGCAGCATGGCAGTCCAGGTGCGTTATTTGAGCAGCCAGGCACCTTCTCTTGGCAGGTTGCAAGATCTGGTTCAGAGTGTCTGTCCTAGAAAGTGTCTGAGCTGGTGGGGTCAGGGACCCAGTTCAAATACCTAAAAGTGGCTTTGAAGCGGGGGGAGACTTCAAAGAGTTGTTTTGAAGTGCACAAGGTCCCCTTTCAGTACAGGTCTGCCTGCCAGTGTCCTAGTAGGGGGTTTGGTAGTCCATTGTGTGAGGGCAGGTCACTAGTCTTTGAAATGTAAGTGTCAGGACCCTCCACCCTTCCAGCCCAGGAAGACCCATTCAGTATGCAAATGAGTGCAGGTGTGACTGAGTATCCTGTGTTTGTGGTTGTCTAGGTAAAATGTACAAGGGAGCTGTCAACCAGACCAGCCAGGACATGGATTGGAGACAGGCTGTAAGGCACAGATGGATTTTAAGTGCAGAGAAATGCTCACTTTCTAAAAGTGGCATTTCTAAAATATTAATATAAAAAACAACCTCACCAATAAGATGGATTTTGTATTACCATTCTGACCATACTACATATGACCTGTTTACTCCTTTCTAATCGGAATCTACTACTCAAAGAGAATATGAGGGTAGCCCTAATGTTACCCTATGAAAGGAGCAGGCCTCACAGTAGTGGAAAACAAATTTAGGGGTTTCCCATTACCAGGATATATAAAACACACGGATATATGTCCTGCCTTTTACCTACACAACACCCTGCCCTCAGGGTTACATAGGGCCTACCTTAGGGGTGACATATGTAGAAAAAGGGAAGTTTAAGGCTTGGCAAGCACTTTTAAATGCCAAGTCGAAGTGGCAGTGAAACTGCACACACAGGCCTTGCAATGGCAGGCCTGAGCCATGGTTAAGGGGCTACTTATGTGGGTGGCACAATCAGTGCTGTAGGCCCACTAGTAGCATTCAATGTACAGGCCCTGGGCACATGTAGTGCATTTTACTAGGGACTTACAAGTAAATTAAATATGCCAGTTGGGTATGAGCCAATGGTACCATGTTTTGGGGAGAGAGCATATGCACTGTAGCCCTCGTTAGCAGTGGTAAAGTGTGCAGAGTCCTAAAGCCAGCAAAAATGAGGTCAGAAAAAGAGAAGGAGGAAGGCAAAAAGTTTGGTGGGGGGTGACCCTTCAGTGAGGCCATTTGCCGAGCTTTTTTGGCCTCTATGAGTTTCCTTAGCCTGTGATCAGACCTTAGTTAAAAAAAATAGAGCTACACATTCTTTGAATGAACACAGAATGAACGCAGAACATTTTCTTATTCTCAAACTCTAGGACAGGTGCCATTCATTGCTGCACTATAAGGCTGTGCCTTGCAACTGAATGGTTTTCCGCTGATTACAGCGATGTGTATAATAAGCTGAGAAGTGCCCAATCTTTCCGGAAATCAACATAGATGAAATTTGCATAACATTCTATTGAACCAAAATACGTGCTTTACATGTGTATCTATAGTCTTAAAGACAGACGAAGTGATCTGCTAAGGGCAAAGATTAGACTCGATGCCCAGACAAGAGGCTAGCGCCTGTCACAGATGTAAAAAATGTTTTTGGGCCAATTAAAGGAATTTTGCTGTGGTATCAAAGAGGCTGCGGATGGAGAAATCTGCCGAAATTATCTGAGGCCGGCTCAACCTTAGCATTTATTATTCAACACCTCACTCATTGCTCTGATTATAAATATTTAATCACTCAACAACTGTAAGTGCTTGTGTCTTCCTGGTGGACCTGCAAAACATTAGGAAATAAAGGAACGGGGTTTTAAAAAGGCACAGAGCCTCAGAGATGTGTCCTGATTATGCAGGGACAAGTGAAAAGGTGTGAAGGACGCTGCTGAATTGGGCCTTTGTAATCAGGTTGCAAGAACACCTGAACGCTAATTCATTTTGTTTCTATTCAGTGGACTTCAAAGCTGTGTTTTTATTGCGTGGCAGTCTCTGACAGAGGGTGCCCTTGGAGAACAGGCAGAAAATGTTTCTTAATGAAAGCAGGGCCCCGAGCAGTCAGGGATGCCATCCTCAAACCCTCCTTTGTCTGTCACAGAAAGCCAGGCTAGCTTGGCAGGCTTTTGGGCCTATCTATAATGCATGAGAATGATTACATCCACCCCGATGCCAGGAGGAGAGAGTAGAGAAAGGGCTCCGTTACCTTGAACACAAATCCCTTTTCCTAGTTTGCGTGGATGTGTATGTCTGTAAACATACACACTGTTTGCTAGGTACAGTGAGACATATGTTCTTTGTCACCGTCGCCGAAAAGGCTTATTTTTTGACACTCTTCTCTTTGTCCCTTTTTTATGTCCATGCATCTGACGTTCTGTGCCTCCTCATGTGGATTGTCGTTACAGATATTTTGTTTAAAATAAGAAAATGAAAAAAAAGATGTCTAGGCTTGCTACAATGTTACTGCACATGAATGTGTTCGAAGTGTGATCTGTCTTTATTTTTCATATTTCCCATACCTATTTGAAGAAGGGCAAAATAGCATGCCCCTGGCCTCACGTGTAATATCCTCCCTAATGGCATCTCGTGACATAGGCACTGATTATAGGCCGGCAAGAGTGGTATTCCTGTAGAGAATACTTCTCCCGCCGATTGCATGTGCCCCAGTTTACCAAATTATTCTTCATCTGATTCCAGGTTTCTCAGGGTCCCTGCAACTATGATTATCTGATGTTACAATAGAAACGTTACTGGGGTGAACGATAACCTTATTAAAAAGGAGATGGCAGTTCCAGACCCGCATGGTTGTGCCCTATTCCAGGATCAGAAACTTATTGCACAGAGGTGAAATAACAGAAGAAATCGATGATTCTGGACAAAGTTATTTTGGCACCGAAACACTGTGCAATTCGCAATACATCTACTAATGCTATTAACTGGATAGTGAAGGTCGGTGCCAGATTTTGCGCATATGGGAAGCTTAACTATCCTCTGGCCTTATGCCAAGGTGTGACTCTCAACTAATCCTTCTTTTTCAGAAAGAAAGAAAGCCTTCTTGCCCTTTCTTTTTTTGTAAATCATTGTATAGCTTTGAAAAACATATTCAGCAAAACTATGAAGGCACATCAAAGAGAATACGATACAGAAACTTTCAACTCCACACAACTATTTGATACATAATCATCTTTAGATTGTTAGGACACCAGGAACCGAATTAGGCCTCAATAGCCAGTTTGACTAGCCATCCATGGATCCCATATCATGGTATGTTTCATTGTTCATCCCCTCCTCTTATACACCATTATTTCTGCAGCGCCACAGTAAAACATGCTGTGGTATTAGTGGTGGTGCGCAGTCTCCACTGCCAGCAAGCATCCTCTGGCATTTCGAGTCATGCCATCCTTCAGATATTTTGAGTAGTGCTACCTTGGGGTCCAACTCTATGGTGGTGCCTAGGCCATCCGATAGGGCATTGCATAATATTAACCAATATCCTCATATGAGGTGACAATCCCAAATCATGTGGTAGAAGTTCCCTTC
The DNA here is from genome assembly GCF_031143425.1 of Pleurodeles waltl. NCBI lineage: Eukaryota > Metazoa > Chordata > Amphibia > Caudata > Salamandridae > Pleurodeles > Pleurodeles waltl. The sequence goes on along the minus strand of NC_090448.1, from coordinate 929,337,093 downwards.
CGTATTCCCACACTGAGTGCAATCCAGGCCACTGGCTTTACACATCCTTTCCAGTCTATGGTCTCTGTAATATTCCATGTGAAAAGAATTAAACTGTACAGGTCTAAGATTAGCGGTGACCAGCCAGCACACATGCTGCCACTTTTGCCTCCTGCCAGTCTTCATCATCAATTTCTCTTATGTCTTTGCATCAAGCAGCCATGAGAGCTATGAGTGGATCCAAGATGTTATATATTAGGGTTCTTTGGAGCCTAGAGATTACTTTGTGCCCTAGCGGTTCCATAATCGGCTTTCCTTCAAGGGGGTTGTAGTCTGGGACTGCTTCTAAGTCACAGGCATAGTTCACCAGAGCATGGCAGTGTTGCAAGTATCTATAGAACTGGGATTTGTGTAACTGAAAGTCCTACCCCCAACTGCGGAAAAGATTTAATATGATCAGTGGCCCAGACATCTCCCAAGAAGTAAATAGTTGTACGATCCCATGCCCTGAATCCCTATGGCTGCACAACCAACCTTTAGCCCACTACTGAACCATTTGGAGATTTAGTTACCAGGAGCCCCAGGTACTAAAAGTGTGCCGTGGTCACACAGATGTAGAAGTGGCAAATTGTTGGTGGGAGTGGACCTTCAAGAGGTATGTATGTGGGTTTAGACCAATTGGCCGTTAACCATGACCTGTCTCCATATACCTGGAGCATCTCCAGCTATTTCATGGTGCTGGAGAAAGATAAGCAAACCATCCACATAGAATGTGATTGTGTTTTCTTGCATGTTAGACCAGCCATACACTGCCGGTTGGGCATTTCCTTAAACCCATTCCACGCCGCAGGTTTCTATAGTTAAGGCAAAGAGTAGAGGGGACATTGGACACCCTGGCTGGGTACCACGTTCTGGAGAGAATAGGGGGGTAGTATACAGTTCACTCTGACTTGTGACTCTGGAGCATTGTATAGATGTTAAACTAAGCTGAAAAAGTGTGGACCTACATTCATTTTCTCCTGAGTCTGGAAAATAAAAGGCCAATACACCATGTCAAATTATTTTTCATAATTGTTTGAGACCAAGGCTGTCGGACTTCATAAGTCAGGAGCCATTGCCAGGGAAACATGGACATATGTCAGGGAGCGTCTGGTGCTTCCTGGGGACATAAACCCATTTTGGTCTTCACGTATAAGAGTCTGTATTATCTTGTTCAGTTGAGCAGTGAGTATTTTTTTCAAGCAACTTTACTTCAGTATAAAGTATCAAAATGGGTCAGAAAGACGAGCACTCTTCCAGCAGCTTTTCCAGTTGGAGGATAGTGATGATTGAAGCATTCCTGAGACTCTGTAGGAGAGAGACTGTTGACTCTATTTGACCAAATAGACGTAGCAAATGTGTTTATAACAGGTAGGATATCTTCCTGTAGTGTTTTACAGGTAGGCAGTTAGGGCTGAATGCTTGCCGAATGGCGTCTCAGCTATAGCCGCCTGTGCCTCCTTCAGTGTAAGCGGCTGGTCAAGCTCTGACTGCTCATCATCTGAGAGTGTCTTAATGATGAGATAATTCACTATATGGTGTGCAAGTTCCATTTCAGAAGGGGATCTTGCCTGAAATAATGTAAAATTCTGTTATCATGACGGAATCTGTGTTCATTCGACCTACATTAGAATGGATTACTGGAACAAATCTAGTCCCCTCCTCTCTCGGAGACAGCCAATGGAGTAACTTACTCTTTTTCTAACCAAATGCATTAATTTATATTTAAACATCTTCCAGGCTAATTTTATAGTATCTAATAATTAGTTTTTCATCATGTGCCATACCTGCCCAAGGCACCTATCCCCACTGTCATTTCAGTTTGTTCTGATTCCTTGCTCAATATAACAACATTATTTTTTTCTAAGTCTACAATATCCCACTCTCTGTCACTTTTCCTACCCCTGATATATAGTATATGAGAAAGCCTGCCTTCAGAGCATCTATAAAGCCTTCCCACTGTATATCATGGGAGCTAACTGAGTGGGCAATCATGTCAAAATACTAAGGGCCTCTTTTTGCCGCCCGCCAAACTCTTTTGGATGGAAAACCACCACTATGGTTTTCCACCCGCTGGCCTATTATGAGTTTTGTGCTGGATCCAGTGCGCGGAAACAGCATTTCATTTCCGCCCGCTGGCCCACTGGAATACTCACCACAACATTGAGGCCAGCTCGTAATTGAGGTGGCGGCAATGTTGCGGTGCATCGGGTGCAAAACACTGTGCAATTCGCAATACATCCACCGTCTCACTTTTCACTGTCCATAATTCGGGCAGTAAAAAGCATGACGGGCTGTCCATGGGGGCCCCTCATGCCCCCTTTCCGCCAGCATTTGCAAAGCAGTCTGACCATCATGCAAAGGCTGGCGGAAAGAGGACTCGTAATCCAAAGAGCAGCGCTGCTTGCAGGTCTGCCTTGGCCGATTAAGACCGCTGGCACCTCCAAGCTGTCGACTGGCGGCAACCTGTCAGTGCCGGCGGTCAAAGCATGGCGGCTCTGCCACAGTCATAATATGGCAGTAGGACCACTGCTTTTGCGGCGGTCCGACTGTCATCACGAGTCTGACGGTCTCGGGACTGCCAGACATGTAATAGGGCCCTAAGTGACTGTATCCCTATGGGAGTCAACAAATTATTCTTCAACTACCATGCATTACACTGCCATCCTCCTCTACATCACACTGAGGATGGGGCAGTCATGCTTCCACTGGTACATGGTTCGATGGGCTTCTTGTCAGGATTGCTGCCTCTGTGGTGACACCCAGATGCATCTCTGGGCTAAAGATGTAATCTAACCATTGGTAGCACTTATGTGGAGCTGAGTAGTGCATGTAGTTCCTTTCATTTAGATGCTATGAGTGCCAGGTGTCCTCTACACCCAGCCATTTGACCAATTTTGTGAGGATCCATGTCCTGATGGTTTGGGCAGCAGAATCTGCATCTAGGTCTCTGTCATAAACTGCATTGAAATCTTCCTATATCACCAGCAAGCTAACTGGGGCACTCATAAGCAGTGATGAAAGAACTTCTAGGGTACTATTAACAATAGGCAGGATGCATATACACTGCATACACTAGCAGTACAAATCTGCCCAACCTACCTAAGTGGGCTTTAGAGGCTACATAGGGAAAGATTTGTTTAAGAGGATTCCCACTCCTTGGGAGCCCCTATAAAACCTAGCATAGTGGACTCTTCCTTAGCCAGGTCAACCTAAGAGTCTGAATTTAGTTTCCATTAAATGTGTCTTTTGAAGGAGCAATACCTGAGGGTCATAGCATCTAACATAGGACTTTACCGCCCCTCTTTCAATTTCATCTTGAAACCCATTGATGTTCCAGGTCACAGGTTACATGGTGCTCATCCTTCAAATGTTCTGTATCAAGTATCAGATAAAGTGTAATAACAATTCCCTTTCCATCCCTCATAAACAATTTCAACTGACCAACCACCTAACTTTGTCCTCTCTACACTTCCTAGCTGGAAGCATCTGTCGCCCTGAAATGTTAGGAATGCACAAACCCTATTAACCTACAACAACCGATCCTATTGACACTTTAGTTAAAGCTATGTAGAGCCCACCCCTGATGTAGGATACCATGCCATGCAGGTGGAGTTGGCTGTCCTGTTATAATTATAATCTCACTTGAGGGATCTGCAATCACACTTCTCCATCTGTGTTAACCTGTCCTGTGTGCATGGGCCCTTTGTCTCAGCAATGGGACACCTTCCAAGTTCTTTGCCACTTGTAGGAGCAACGTCTCATCTTGGCCTACATCCTGCACGTCTTGCCCCCTCTCTCCTCCTCTCCAAGGTGGACCACTGTCCCCGTATCCGCATGGACACTCCTTAACCCATTCCCAAAAGCAGTTTGGTTGGTCGAAAACCAAAGCCTTGCCCTGAAATATAACCTTTCGTTTTTTAGGGTCCAACAGCATATGCTACACTTCCACTGCTCAAAGTTTCTGTTTAACTTGATCAAAAATTCTCTACTGCTGCTGCACCATTCTAATGTAGCCCTGAAATATAATCTTTAGTTTTGTAGGGTCAAACAGCATATACTACACTTCCACTGCTCTGAGTTTCTGTTTAACTTGATCAAAAGTTCTCTACTACTGCTGCACCATTCTAATGCAGTCTAGGAAGGTGAGGATCTCATGAAATTCCAGATGGATTTCTCCCAGGCTTCTCACTATTTTCGGGATCAAGTCACATTCCCTATAATTTAGGAAGTTAGCAATCAAGGGGGATGGTGAGGCACTGGTGGACATTTTAGGGAGAGCACCCTCTCTATCAGGGAACAGGAGGGTACTGATCCACCACCATGAAAGTCTGCAGCCAACCCTCCAAAAACTTTTCAGGTTATGAACCTTATGCAACCTCAGAGACCTCCTGAAACCGAAGATTCTTTCTCTATCAGTGGCCCTTCATATCCTCCACCCTAACTACAATTTCACATGTGGAGCTCTGCAATTAACACACAGGCGGTCATTCTGACCCTGGCGGTCAAAGACCGCCAGGGCGGAGGACCGCGGGAGCACCGCCGACAGGCCGGCGGTGCTCCAATGGGGATTCCGACCGCGGCGGTAAAGCCGCGGTCGGACCGGCACCACTGGCGGTCTCCCGCCAGTGTACCGCCGCCCCATTGAATCCTCCAAGGCGGCGCAGCTTGCTGCGCCGCCGAGGGGATTCCGACCCCCCCCTACCGCCATCCAGATCCCGGCGGTCCGACCGCCGGGAACCGGATGGCGGTAGGGGGGGTCGCGGGGCCCCTGGGGGCCCCTGCAGTGCCCATGCCACTGGCATGGGCATTGCAGGGGCCCCCGTAAGAGGGCCCCTAAATGTATTTCACTGTCTGCTGCGCAGACAGTGAAATACGCGACGGGTGCAACTGCACCCGTCGCACAGCTTCCACTCCGCCGGCTCGATTCCGAGCCGGCTTCATCGTGGAAGCCTCTTTCCCGCTGGGCTGGCGGGCGGCCTGAAGGCGACCGCCCGCCAGCCCAGCGGGAAAGTCAGAATTACCACCGCGGTCTTTCGACCGCGGAATGGTAACCTGACGGCGGGACTTTGGCGGGCGGCCTCCGCCGCCCGCCAAGGTCAGAATGAGGGCCACAGTGTGCTGCAGATCCTTCACCTTGTTTTCCAGCATAGAGAGCAAGTTTCTGCCTTTGTCACTTATCCAGTTGTATTACAGATATCCTGGTGGGCTAGTGTACCATTACCCCCCTTCAACGCTCCAATCTAGAGTTCAAGAACCTGTTATGAGGAGTGTATTGCTTCCAGGATAACATCCATGTGTGAGTAGGCTCCAGCACCCATATCAGTTCATTCGGTCACCACCTAAGCTGCAGGAACAAGAAGCTTTGTATACCTTTACCATCATAATACAGAAAATACCAGTGGATCAACCCACCAGACCTCAATCATTATTGGCACAAACAAATGATAGTGTGAATTATTTTATTACTAGTAGGATCATGCTTCTGAAGGTAGTATCATGTTGTTAACTACCATAGAGTGGTCCTCAATCCTTTACCCTAAAGGGAAATGCTATGTAACGTTGGTACCAGTGTAGCAGTCTGCCTTCAGTCACAGATCTTTTCCACTTTTAATGTCTATCCATAGATCTTCAGTTGTTTAATAATAAGGGGTGTGTCACCAGTTTCAGACACAACGTCCTCTCTGCCTTGTAAGCTGCATTCACCCCGATCCTCAAAAGTAGCCTCAAGACCAGTATTTTTAAAAGTGAAAGAAGGAAGGGAGAGGTCCTCTTACAAAATAAAATCCTGTATTGTTTCTTGATCAGGAGACACATCAACTGCTTCACTGGTTCCCCCATTACTTGCAGCCACCAGGGGGTGGGTGGGAGAGCCTTCACCACAGAGTTCCAGGCATGAACAACAAGTACAAAGGGAAAAGTTGCCACTCAGGCTGCACCTCAAAGTCCTCGTCTTGGGCCTCAGTAGGTGCGAGGCACAGCTCACCTCTCTCTCTTCGGTCACCAGACCAGGCATTCTACTGCCTTCTGGTTGCTAGACATATGTCAGGAAAATTGAAGGCAACACACCTTCCCTGTAATGCCCTCAAGCATAGAGGGTCAACTGGTCCCCACACCAATCTCCAGCAGGCCTGGGAAAGGGAAGAGTAGAGACTGCCCAACCCAGCCTCACCAATAAGGATGTACCAAACCCAAAGGCATCTGTTGTACGTTGGTATTTTGAAAAAATGGGCAACCCAGTACCCTGGGACCTGGGTAATTGAATAATATAACAAAAAAATGTTTGGTCCCTCTGGGTAAAGGATATGAATTGACCTCCATGGCAGTGGTTGTACCATAAAGAACTTTCTATACCGATGAGGTTTGTGAGTAATATATCACATTTATTAGAAACTTAAATTCAACAATTTAAAGTAAAGTAATCGAGGTGCTCCTGTATAACGGCGCAGTGTGAGTGAATTATGTGTTAGTAGAAGGTTTGCAGTACTTTTTACATGAAAACTAAAACCAAACTGTGGTTAAAAGCATGAGGACTCATATAAGCTCCTATAACCATAGGTATTTTGAGCCTGCTGAATTTTTAAAAAGTCAATCCACAATTTCTAATACACTTTGATGTTTTGACCCCAGTCAAAGAAATTGATTCAGATGGGTCATCATCAGGACAGAATATTGAAATAGAAAGCATCTAGAATACAAAACAGAAAGCATGTATCAGTACTTTGCCCTCCATCTGGTCAGCATCTATTATTTCAACAGTACAACATATTGTATGGTTATATAATCAAATCCATATTTAACATGAGGTCACTGCTTTTTTATGTGATAGTTAGTCGACCTCTTAAAAGATAGAAACCAAATTTACCTAATTAATTTAGAAAATAAACCAATTTGAAGACGTACTCACCTCTATTTGATTGTACCTAGACACATCCTAGTCGTGTTAACAATAAAACTATACCAATTCGCCTTCCATCGCATGTAGCCTTGGTGTGTTGTTAATAATACTACTTTTTTACTTTGCCATCTAGAGAAAAATTATAGATATATAATTAAGGCAAGAAAAACAAAGAGGAGGGACCTGGGAGATTAATGGTCCAGTGTACAGTCTCCCATACGTAGTGATAAGAAAAGAAGGGTACACCATTTGAGAATGCATAAATGCTTGATACATGTGGCCCTTAACCACTAGGCCATAGGTGATTCCTTATTACTCACTGTCCAGACATCTCTATAACATTTAATCCAAAGATGGTGTTGGGAAAAAAACGTAAACGTTACATGACTAGAAATATTTAACATTCGAAACACAAGTAAATAAACAGACACACTGCCATGAGATACCAGGAAGCCGAACCTCAAAATGGCTGCCAACACTTCCTGGTTGAAGTGTTGGCAGCCAATCAGATCTCTGCACAAGATCTTCACTATTCACAAATTTGTCGCAACACTACATGTACAAATTTAGATTTCCTTTCATTTCTTCTAAACTTCTGAACAGATTTACACAAAATAAAAAAGACTCCTCTGCGAACCAAAAGCTACCTTTCTGAGGCCTTAGTCTTGGTCTAGGTGTCCCTTATGGACCCCTCCAGAACAAAAAAACTTTTTTTTTAAATATTGGAAAAACCTGCAGATTTTGAAAAGATAATTTTTTTAAAAAGGGCGGTCTACCGTCGTTTTCTTTTATTTGACACCCTCAATGGGCCCGGGGGCATTGAGAAGTGAGTGGGGCACATGGGGCTCCCCTCTTTGGGCTCATCCCCAGGGTAATCAGACAAAATTGTGCAGGGGGGCCGCACAGCCTCCCCCCCATAGGAATCACAACTCCCCAGGACAAAATCTTTATTTTATATGGGGCAGGCCCATAGGGCCTCCTCCAAAGCCCCAGGGACTGCCACCTCCATGGGGCTAAATAACAAGTTTGTGAGGGGGCCCAGGATGCCCCATCACAGCCCCTGGCTGCCACTGCCCTGGGGCCAGTTAGTACAATTAATGGAAGCCGCATAGCCTCACCCAGCCCCAGAGATCACCACCTCCCTGGGTCAAAATTTGAGGTAGAGGATGGCTGTGTAGAAGAGCCAATAATGGCCCTTGGGACAGCTCCCCCAGGACCCGCTTCTTTTATGTCCCAGGGTGCCAACCCCCGGGTCATAGCTGTTTTCTCTGACTTGGCGGGAGCTTTGACAGCTCCTGCCAAGACAGAGCAAACACAACTCTGCTCCCAGTACGCAAGAACTGCCAAACATCTCTTGCTTGTTTGAAGCGAAGGTTTACTCTGTTTCCTTGCTCACAGATATGCGGGCAGAGAAACAGAGAAAATTATTGATCTCATAGGTAGAGGGCTACATGTTTAGCAGCTCCTTGTCTGTGACAGCAATGGCGGCTCCTGCTGGAAGCAGGTACAGGCTCCCCCTGTGATCCCATTGCACCCGGGGTGTCATGCAGGGCACCCAGGACAGATGGCGGGACCCAGGGGATGGGGCACTGGGGCTGAGATTAACCCGGGAAAGGGGACCATGCCACCCCCTCCCCCAAACAAAATATATGTTACAGCTGGGACCAAAGGGATGGGGTCCACAGGGTCACGTGGCCCCTCCTAAAAAAAACAATACATGTTAAGGCCGGGCCGTGTGGATGGGGTCTCTAGAGCTGAAATCAGCCAGGAGAGGGGGCCACGCATCCCCTCCCCAAACCAATAAAATATATTATGAGGCTGGGCCATGGGTGACGCGGTCCCCTGGGCCGATATCGGCCGAGAGGTGGGGGGGCACACATCTCCCCAGCCTCCCAGGAAAAGACAAGTAGGAACCCACTAATCAGAGTCACATACAGATTGTGCTTCAATAGATCAGAGAACTTGCGGCCTAAGGTCACTATAACTCACACCCTCGCCTTGCACTGCTAATTAACCCAGATTTTACAGCACTCATGACAACGTTTATAACGTCAATAGAAATATCAATGAAACATTAGAAGTGAAATTATTGAAGAAAAAACTGCATGGCAGGGGCGTGAATTATAGTATTATAGTTACCTTGGGGTGCAAGTTACATGAAATAACTCTAACTAGAATCGCTAGAACTGTTGGATTTCTCAGGTTTTATGCCAGTAAATTCAGAACTTAACCAAAACGTCCCTCTAACCTGTGGGTTTTTACATAAAAATAAAAATACATATATATATATATCCACACTTTTTTCCTATCAAAAGGAAAGACAGCACTCCATGGGCATGTTGATTTCCCAAGATTTATTTGCACAAGAACGCGTTTCGGCATTACCACCTTCGTCAGCTTATCGTTCACCATTTTACTTTTATGTTTATATCATGTGATCCCATCGTTGATTACCTAAACACCTTTACAACAAAATATCTTGTTATTTTGCTCACAAAATCCTATTGCAACTATCTACATTTAGTACAGTTCATATCATTTGGAAAAATATTGCGTTTGTGTTGGTATCTCGTTTGTGCTTGCAGAGACGATCCAACTTTCATATAATGATGTTAATAACAACACAATTTGAATTTCAGCACGGTGGTATATCTTTAATCACCTAACCATCACTGCAACAAAATATATTTTTGTACTCCTCACACAGTCCTATTACGACTAACTGCATTTGACATAATTCATATCAATAAAAAATATTTCGTACATCTTATACTTGTATTGATTTCTAATTTGTGCTTACAAAAACGATCCAACTTTCATATAACGATGTTGATAAAATTTCAATTTAAATTTCGGCATGATGGTATTATTGCTTGTCTTGTGGCCACAAAACAATGTTTTAACCAATATTGTTCAATTGTTCACCGTTCACCAGAATCTTATAGATCATCTGGATGTGACAGCAACTAATGACTTTGTCTTCATGTAGACAGTGGACAGGCATGTCGCCACACCCGACAGGGTTTATGAATTAAATATTCAAATAGAGAGAGACATAGACCGCTCTATTGAAGTCATATTTGGGTAAAATTGAAACTGTGGTATTCTATCGGTAGAAAAAGATTTGCCTCCTAGAAATGGAGTCTCTGATTGGCAGTCAGTTTGCACTCTGTCTAAGCAGGGACCCTCACTCTAGTCATGGAAATGCACTCTTAGATAACCCCTGCTCACCCTCTTGGTAGCTCGGCACAAGTAGTCAGGCTTATCTCAAAGGCAATTTGTAAAGTATTTGTGCCAACACACACAGTAATACAGTGAAAACACTACAAAATGGACACCGCACCAATTTAGAAAAATTGGCAATATTTATTTAAATCAAACATGACCTAAATGACAAAAATCCAACATACACAAATAAAAATATGAATTTTCAAAGCGAAAAGAGTCTTACTGCCCAGAAAACAATGGAAACGTTGATTTTTGATTTTACACAAAGTACCTGATTTGCGTAAAAAATAAATCCACATGGACGAGCGTGCATCGGAAAAGTCAGTGATGCGTTGATTCCTTACTCACAAGTGAGGCTGTGCATTGTCTCTTCTCCAGTTGGGTAGGCAATGCCTCGTTTTTCTCCCTCGCAAGAGAGTCATGCGTTGATTTCTGGAAAGGGCACCTCGGATCCACGCAGGTTCACAATGACTTTGATGCCCAGAGAGGATTATTGAGAAATCCGGTAGCACAGTGTTAGAAAACCATGCTGCGTGGGGTTTGCGTCATTATCAGCATCCTCAAGTGGGTGTTGCGTCATCTCTCCAGCCACGATGCGCTGATCTCCCAGCTGTGATGCAGGTGGAGCATCAATTCTTGCCGTGAAGCGGGTGGAGTGTCATTTATCAGCCGAATTGCAGGTGGTGCGTCGAAAAGTTCCCCGCACTGTGTTCTTTGTGTGGATTTCAGTCCTTGTTCTGCCAACCTCATCTCTCAAGGGCCCAGGACATGGATATGACACTACTTGGCAGGGCAGGAGTCTCAGCAGAGAGTCCAGGTGCTGGCAGAGGAAGACTTTGATGGCCCTGGGACTTCAGAACAGGGGGCAAGCTCAGTCCAAGCTCTTGCAGAGTCTTCTTAAGCAGGAATGCACAACAAAGTCCATTCTTTATCCCCTTTCACAGACAGAAGCCCAGCCACACAGTCACAGGCAGGGGGCGCACGTCTCCTCAGCTCTTCTCCTTGGCAGAGGTTCTTCTTGAATCCAGAAATTATCTAAATAATTGGGGTTTTGGGTCCAAAACATTTGCCCCTTTCTGTCTTTGAAGTAGACAAACATCAAAGGAAAGTCTCTGTTGTTTAAAGGATCCTGCCTTGCCCAGGCCAGCCCCAGACACACACCAAGGGGTTGGAGACTGCATTTTGTGAGGGCAGCCACAGCCAATTCAGGTGTAAGTGAACACTCCTCCCTCAACTCTGGCTCAGATGGCTTATCAGGATATGCAGGATACACCCCAGCCCCCTTTGTGTCACTGTCTGGAAGAGATTCACAAATAGCCTGTCAGTCTGACCCAGACAGGGAATCCACAAACAGGCAGAGTCACTGATTGGTTAAAACAAGAAAATGCCTACTTTCTAAAAGTGTTATTTTCAAACAAACAATTTAAAAATCAACTGCACTAACAGATGTATTTTTAAATTGTGGGTTCAGATCCCCCAAACTCCACTTTTCTAGCTGCTCTCAAAGGGGAACCACACTTTACGAATATTTAAAGGCAGCCCCCATGTTCACTAATGAGAGAGATAGGACTTGCAAGAGTGAAAAACGAACATGGCAGTACTTCACTGTTAGGACCTGTAAAACACATCAGTACATGTCCCAGCTTTAACGTACACTGCACCCTGACAATGGAGTTACCTAGGGTCTACCTTAGGGGTGCCTTACATGTACAAAAAGGGAAGGTTTGGGCCTGGCAAGTGGGTACACTTGCCAGATCGAATAGAGAGGTTAAAACTGCACACACAGGCACAGCAGTGGCAGGTCAGAGCCATGTTTACAGGGCTACTCATGTGGGTGGTGCAATCAGTGCTGCAGGTCCACTAGTAGCACTTGAATTACATACCCAAGACACCTCTAGTGCACTTTATTAGGGACCTACTATTAAATCAAATATGCCAATCTTGGAAAAGCCAACTGCACATGTAATTTCACATATGGAGCACTTGCACTTTAGCACTGGTCAGCACACAGGAACAACCTGGGAAGCAAAAGCAAAAAGTGAGGGGAGACTACGCCAACGATGCCAAGTCTAACACCACCTGAATTTGTCCACAAGCTCCCAGACGAGGAAGATATTGTTTTGCCTTCTTTTTCAGTCCTAGTTCCTGATGTGGTAAAGGAAGCTTATGCCACTGATTAGGCTTTGGCGCAGATTCCTGCAGTGATATAAAGAATCCCCCTATCATGTTATATCAATTAGATTTTCTCCACAGCCTCAACTTCAATGTCCTATTAAACACAAAGCAAAAGCTCCAGTGAGAATGATTCTCACACAGCTTGAGTACCAGGGAGTAATTGAACACTGTTCTCTACAATGAATAATCCGTTGTTTCCCATTGCCAAATCAGATCATTCATATAGAATAGTCTTACATTACAGACACTTAAATGGTCATAAATGCACCTATGCAATACTAACCACTCACAGTACAGCACTAATTAACCAGAAAGTGCGGAAAAAATACAAAACAACCTTGTGCTTTTCCTACAGCTTTTTCAGCAAAAATCTAGCACATGAAAGTTGGGATTTTAGTACCTTTAGTTTATTAGGCTCTCAGAGGTGCTTTTGCAGATTACCTCAAGGGTATAAGAGCAGCCCTGGTAATATCATACTACACGAGGTTGATCCTGAGGCGTTGTTTTATGTGGATGATATTTATTTTACAGATGACAACCTCAACATATATCTTGCCGGGGTGGATTGCATTGTGTCAGGATTCACCTCCCAGGGCTACAAATTCAATTTCAGGAAAACTAAAATCGCTTTCTTAAGTAATGTAAGTTGTACTTTTGGCTTAAAAACAACAACTTAGTTTATCCCTGGTATTATCTTTGGTTACTGTTGAAATTGCTTGCCTTTCCGCTTAGGATTGGTTTCATTATGGTCTTTTTCCTTTGATAAATTGTCATTATCTTCCTGTCCACTCTGCCGTTGAGCTGCTGGTTGAGGTTTTGACACCTTACCTATCTTTCCATAAGGTCTGAAGAGACTTGTTCCTCGTGAACATTTCAGCAGTTCCGATTCCAGATGGGATTGTGTGGGACAAAGTACCATTTGACATATACAGTCCTACTGAGCTCATTCAAATTCCATATGTGTTTAAAATTTCAATGAATTATGTAATTACACCTGCTATTGTTGACTGGGATGTTAAAGCAGTTGATTCTATGCTGTCTGAGCTCGCATATTACACTGTATTTGAAAGTGAAGACATGTATATGAACAAAATGAATTATGGGGAAATGTTTTCTTATCACCGTTATGGACATTCCTTTCTGCACTGAATCAGTGCTCTAAGATTAGATAAAATTACACACATTGAGAACATTATTCAATACCACCTGTGGGGAGTCCCAAAACATACGTAGATAAGTTTACATATTTTAGTGGGCATGCCCCAGCAATACTGAGTCATACTATTTCAAATTACGGCCTTCCAAAATAAGGAAGTTATTCCTAACCAACACAAAATAATTTACTCAGATTCCTTTGTTTCTTATCTTATTGTGGGTGGATATGAGTATTGGAAAAACGCTACTGAATTGAAAAGTGTTTGGGGAACAAAAGGTTGGCAAATACAGGATAGGGAAGATTTGTTTAGAGTGTGTCTTATTCCTTTACAAAATATATTTTTAAAGGAAATCATCTAGCAAACATCCTGTTTGGGGTTAGCAAAGACAAAAGAATTGAACATGCCCAGTATTCCCTCACTGGCAAACATTTTTATATCTCACAGAACAACTAACTGCTTGGATTCAGAATGGTACTTTTAATGCCTCACTTCAGAGTCCCGGCGGGAAGTTATTGTGACTAATGGGCACAAATGAGTGCCAGGCACATTCTGTTAATTCCTCTGTGGGTTTCAGAGCAAGCCAGCCAGATCCTCGCTTTGTCTAGGCTCAACATTCAGGTCCCCTTACCACATACAGTGTGGGTCAACTGTGCCAACAATAACTGTGCTCCTCCAATTTAAGATCTGTAAAAGAATACCTTAGTCTCCCTCCTGAGGAAGTCAACTTACAAGGTTTCCTGTTAGCACCCAGTAAGCCACAATCAAAGCATTTCATGTATGCCATATATAACAAGATCTGGAAACTATCTCAAATGGAAGCTGCTGCACATTTAAGGCAGATGATAAGGAAAACATGGAGAAGGCTTTAGCTGTTGTCGATAATGGTATGAATATTTTGTCCAACAGATATATATTACAATTGGAGGGGCACCAACAAAATTCACGTAGAAATGAATCATCCAAGTACGTTGTTCCAACAAAGCCTTTATTTTCTTCAATACATCAGAAAACAACCAACGCATTTCGTTCACCACCTGTGAACTTCCTCAGGGCATGATTGTTTCATATTTGTATGAAATGTTGCAATCTCCCAATGTACCACCTGCACAAATCCAACCACATGTATTTCATTGAGCTGTCCCTTTAAGTAACATGTATTGACTCCAATTTGAATTGTTTCAACCCTTAATAGCCATGATAAGCCACTCTACGGCAGCATCAGCTTCCAATCACTCAGCAAAACACCATGGTGAATATTTTGTCCAACAGAGTTTACTCCCTAAATAATATTGTGTCATCTGCAATTGACATCATTCAGAATGATGTGGCCCTTTTGCAAAATAGACAAAGCCAGCTGTGCTCTATCATGCAGTTAAGTTGAACACTGCAGATTCTCAAAAGTGACTGCGTGCCCCGAAGCATGGTAATGTTACTCAGTTATTTGCTGCTTTTAATTTGTTCAGACAACAACAGATAATGGCTAAAAAAGGAGAAAGTTAAATCATGCTTAACACTGAGAAATTAGAAAAGTTGCCTTGCCAGTCTGGCTAATACATGGCGTAATAAATCTGCACATTTCTACCTTTCGTTTCACGAAATGCTTACAGCATTTTGCAGTAGGCAGGTTTGATTGACTGGGAAACAGTCCCATAGACGAGTTGTGGGAGTTGCCTTTCGATTGCAAATGTATGAATGGCAAAACAGAGGTCTTTCTTAGTGGAAGCAAATGTGAGACCTCTGTTAGTCATTCTATGGTTTGTGAGCTGGTGTCTTTGCACGGATATGCAATGCAGAAGTTGTGAATTTGACATGCTATCTCCGGTCTCTTAGATTCATCCAGTATATCAGGTACTTTCTAGTGGAAGTTATGTGGTTCTGAACAATCAAAGCTGCTGCAGAATGAAGCCAGGAATCGCTAACGTGATTTCAGTATTTAAACGGTAACTTGTGGCCATGTTTTAGTCCCCCCCCACGCAAGAGATAAAAGTGGCAGACTTGTGGCCCCACATTGCTACTCCTAATGCAAACTTTGACAAGCTCAGCAAACTGAAGGTGTTATTGTTTCAAAAACATGTGGCCCTGACAAAAAGCAGAGAGATGTACGATCGCTAGATAGCAAGAAAGCAAGAACATAATCTGCAATACAATGCCTATTATATACCAACTTCCCAAAGCATTTTGGAGAATTGGTGAGCAGAATATTCAATGCATAAAATACTGTGGGGATTGCACACTTTTTTAAGTCTGTTGGTTCTAGATTTGTCAGCACCTCCCATACCGTGTTTGGAGTAATACATGCAGCTATACACTCACTTTTTTTGAGTATCTTTGACGAATTCCCTAGAACTTTGGCATTAATTGGCAGAATTATGCTGCTGCTATGTCTGATACGCAGTGGCTGTTCTCTCTCAGATGGAGCTACCACCAGCCCAGCTGTGCTTTTAATCCAGGGTGCAGTATTTCACAGCTTCCTTGTTTGGGGAGCAGGAGCTAGATACGGCATTCGACATTCAGAGCTGTCTTTTTGTTTTGTCCTCATACACCCATGTTTGTATCAACTTCATATTGTCCAAATGAGCAAATAGTCTCACTCACATATAGATACATGGTACCAAGGGGGGGAGGCTCAGGTCTCTCATTTGGTCTCAATACCAGACCATTTGAGAGTTCAATTGACCTAGCCTTTAATCATCTGACAATACTTAAATTAATAATGATACCCTATTAAGCAGTGTTGTCCTGTACACCATTGACCAATAATCGTGAACATACCTCCACCTTCTCTTCCCTATTTACATCCTTTGTTATTACCCCCACCTAGAAATCCCCTTAAGTGCCCAAACCAGTCCATATAAAAGGAGGGGAAGAGGAAGTCCACTTGCCAAAATTATCACATAGCAAATGAATCTCTTCTTCACCCTGTTCTTAACTTCACCTTCTTTCGGGGCATTAAAAATTACTTAAGGGAGACTCAGCAGGATCTATTGTTGCGCAACCTTTGTGACGACCTTACAAACTTTTACCCAAAAACTCTGTACCAAAGGGCAATTGATGCTCTCAATAAGCCACATTTTGCACAGTTAACTGGGTCTCCCCCTCTCATCTTTGAGAGCCTCGCTGGTGTAAAAAAGACCCTGTGCATAGTAAAGAGCTGGTTCCTCAATAGTGATGCTAACTTAACTTCTTTATATACAATGCGCATTGAGTCTCCCCACCATCTTTGTATTTGATCTACGGGCATAACTTCCCCCCAAAAAGAGTACGTCAAGTTGAAGTCCCCATCCTGCACCTCCACCACGGCCCAATACCAACTAGAGACCTTCGCTATACTCGCCTGATTATTTATTATATTGTTCTACAAACTGGTTTTTGGCCCTTAACCTAGCTATAACCTTCTGAGACCAGTTCCTCAGTTGTATATACTTCAACCTTGATAAACTTTGACAGTTCCATAAGATCTTCACAAGATAATAACAAACCACTGCCGTCTAGCTCCCCCCAGTATTGGATTCCCACTCTCTTGAGAGGCAAAGCTAACATATCCGTAAGACATTCAGGCGTTCCCGGGGACTCCCAAACCGGTGCCCAAAAACTATAATACTCAATTTCTGCCACTTGCCATACCCTATATATTAGCTGCATCCTGCAATATCTTCAGTCTCACTTTCTTAAAAAACTTGGGATCCCCAAACTTATACAAGGAATAAGTGGCTGCGCCTTTTACTGTTGCTACCATACAGTTAAGTATTTCTCCAACCGCCGAGTAATCTGGATCACAAAATAGCATTCTAACATCCCTTAGATGGGCTGCCCATGCGTAATATTGATAATCTGGAAGTGTAAGGCCTCCTTTCTCCTTTCTTCTGCACCGTTTCTTCCATGCAATCCTAGAACCTTTTTGTGCCCAAATAAACAAATTGACCTTTTGTTGAAAAGTACTCAAGAGCTTACTATCCATTGATAATGGGATAGAGTTAAAAAGAAAATTCAACTTAGGCAAGATCATCATTTTAACCAAATTTACCCTCCCAATCAATGTAAGAGGCAGGTGTGCCCATCTAAACATTAACTTACTACATTCTGATACTACAGACCTGAGATTAACCTCTGCAATTCGCTCCACCTCCTGGTCTAAGTATCTCATAGATTTTGTCATGCGGCAATTGTCGGCCCCCAGGTTCCATACCATTATTTCTGTTTTATCCGGATTAATATGGTAACCTGAACCCTTCCCAAAACCCTCCGCCAAACTCAATAATGCTGGGAAAGCGTCAGATAAATTTGAAGTGTAAACTAAATGTCGTCAGAGAATAAAGCGACTTTCTTCACCCATCCTTTACTGCTAAAGGGAGAAATTCTTACATCTTGCCTAATCCTTCTTGCAAAGTGCTCTATAGGCAGATCGAATAACAAAGGGTAAAGAGGACAACCCTGCCTTATACCTCTAGTAATCTCAAACGGATCCGTAAGTCCCCCATTAACCAACACCCTCGCCTCTGGTGCCTGGTAAATCAACCGAATTGCACAACAAAATTTAGTACCCAGGTTATACCATTCAAGAACAAAATGTAAGTAATTCCAGGTAATCCTATCAAACGCTTTCATAGCATCCAAAGCTACAACTGCTAATGGTTCTTGATACGTAGCAGCTAAGTCCATAGCACCAATTAGATTAAATGTTTGCTCGTACATAAACCTATTCCGTATAAAGCCTTTCTGATCTGGGTGAATTAGTTCACCAATTACACCACTCAGCCTGTTTGCCAAAAGCATAGCATAGATTGCTGCTTGTCCTGCATAAGCCGGGGGAGGACGTCCATATCTAGCCAGTTCTCAGCTGCCTCGAGCTCTACTTCCCCATCCTCCCTATATAGAGAAACAAAAAACTTTAGGAAGGCCTCTTCTATCTCATCAGGAGATGTCAGTGTAACCCCCGAATAACTATCCACAAGCTCATCTATATTACCCCGGACCTGATCTTTCTTAATTTACCATGCGAGTAACATCCCCATATTATCTCCAATCTCGAACTGAGTCTGCTTGTTTACCTCCCATCTCTTCTCAATTTTAGATTGTAGGACCGACTCCAACTGCTGCCGCAAGTCCCTTCTCTTGTTATTCAAAATCTCCTCGTCGCCCCCCTTCTCTAACTCCAAATCGCACAACCGTATTTGCCTCACAATACCCTCCAACTGATCCCTTTACTGCCTTCTTGTATAACTAGCAATACTTATAATCCTTCCCCTCATTACTGCCTTTAAGTGTCCCACGCCACACCTGTAGAAGCCGAACTATAATTCATTCTAAATAACTCCTCGGTGTCCTTCTGAAGCCGGCCTATAATATCTTCTTCTAACAGCAGAGTTCTGTCAAGAGTCCACCTTCTCCCGCTCATCTCCTGAGGACAATTCATTCTTAAAATCACTGCAGCATGATCAGACAAATGTGTGGGAGAATAAGTAGTATCTTTTACTAGGGCACACACAGATTTATCTACAAAAAAATAATCAATTTGTGATGCATGGCCGTATTTCCTATTGTGAAAGCACACTTCTGCTCAGTGGATCCTTCTGCCTACACATTGATTAACTTGTCACCTGCTGAAGTGGAATCCTATTTGGTCTCAGTCTCCCTTGATGAACTCAGAGACTTCCCGCAAGCCCATGATTACTGTTAGAGTTCTACCACTGTTTTTTTTCAAAAAAGTCAAATTTGACACCAAATTGCCTTTTAATTTGGCCTGTCTGTTGGCCTGCTTGGCTTGTCGATTAAGACATTTGGCTCTTATGTATGTTTTAGCTATGCTTTTAGAGGTTTTATGTTTTTATTAGCGCATTTTCATCATTACGGCTTGGACTTTGCACTCTTGTTCTGGCAATGGGGGAGGATGTTCTGGATCCATTTTAGTTCATCACTTGGGCAGAGTGATGGCTTAGCTTAGGCTTGCGGCCTGTGTCCTTTTACCCAGTTACCATGCTCTGCTGTTTTTATTTGTTTTATTTTTCTAATATCTTTAGTGGTTTTGTTTTAATTTCATTATCAGCCGCTATGCTGCGAAAGTGTCATTATCAGTGCTATGGGTGACATACTTTGCATCATGTTCTGTTCCTTCGGAATCACAAGAACAGAATGCGAGGCACACAGAATAATATTTTGTATTGCCGGCCCCAGGCCTGCGTAAACAGTCCAGTGCTTAGGTGCATACCAGCATCAGGCTTCCGTGTATGAACATAAACATGCTACTAAAAAAACATCTTGTAGGACAAAGGGCACTAGAGGGGGTTCCAGACAGAATTTCCATCCATACTGCATGCTGGTTTTGAGTCGGCCTCAACCTTTGTGTCTCCACGGATCCTGTTTTGGAGACTGACAGCCTGACCTTGTAGCAAGGTAACGGGGGTGGGGTGCGCTTCTCAATGACACTGTATGGACAGATTTGGCTTACATCACTATGCTCTCACTTACGGGCTAGAGATTAGGCTTTTAGGTTAGAATCATATACTTATGTCATGACAAAATGTTGCGGTTGTTTACATTTACATTTTCACAATCTTGATTTTGTTATTCCTCACTATCCTAATCATTTCAGCTCATACATTTCATCATAGAGTGCACTCTTTCCATTAAATTTTATGAAAACTGTCCTGCATCTCTTTTCTTGCCTATGTGTGTGCAAGAGACTTTTTATGTGAAGAGAAGAGATAAGGCTTGTTTCCACCAAGATTTTCTTGAGGGGATTTCAGAGTTCCACTCTGCCACAAATTACATTTATCGGTTGGGTTTTGGTGAGGTGCTGCCAGTGAGCAAGGAGGGTCGGTCCGACAGACCCAAATTCCGCAGTCTTGTTACTATGTGAGAGTCCGTATGACATTGTCACTGACATATTCACGTAGCTACAACATTACTTTAACTTACACATATATTTTTTTTCACTAAAAAGACAAAAGTAACAGGGATGTTATAGTTAGGCTCACATTTCATTCATACAAAACCAGTGAAATTCAGCAGTTACAGTTACCTGCCCTTTTATTCAACAACAGTCAACAGTTTTGCACAAAATATCTATCCAAGTGGAGTTCTTTCTGTCCCCTTGGGTACATGTCCAGCATATGTTCTACACTACAGCTACGCAATGGAGCATAAGGAAATATCACCATTGACTTTGTGTGGGTATCGAGTACTGGTGCATCTTTATGCAGATATATGTGATAACATGAATCCTCCTCTAGAGAAGACAACAAGGGGCATATTTATACTCTGTTTGCGCCGGATTTGCGTCGTTTTTTTTAACGCAAATCCGACGCAAAACTAACTCCATATTTATACTTTGGCGTTAGACGCGTCGAGCGCCAAAGATCTTGGAGTTTGCGTCATTTTTTAGCGTGGACACCTTCCTTGCGTTAATGATATGCAAGGTAGGCGTTCCCTACTAAAAAATGACTCCAAGGCATGTGCGTGGTATTTATACTCCTGGGCAAAAATGACGTCCGGGAGTGGGCGGGTCAAAAAAAATGACATCTACCCTCGTTAGCGTCATTTGAGCAGGCGTTAAGGGACCTGTGGGCTCGGAAGGAGCCCAGAGGTGCCCTCCCATGCCCCCAGGGACACCCCCTGTCACCCTTGCCCACCCCAGGGGGACACCCAAGGCTGGAGGGACCCATCCCAGGGACATTAAGGTAAGTTCAGGTAAGTATTTTTTTTATTTTATTTTTTGGCATAGGGGGGCCTGATTTGTGCCCCCCTACATGCCACTATGCCCAATGACCATGCCCAGGGGACAGAAGTCCCCTGGGCATGGCCATTGGGCAAGGGGGCATGACTCCTGTCTTTGCTAAGACAGGAGTCATTTCTATGGGGGTTGGGAGTCGAAAAAAACGGCGCAAATCCGGTTGAGGCAAAAAATTTGCCTCAGCCTGACTTGCCCCATTTTTTGACGCCCAAGCTCCATATCCCCCTATGCCGGCGCTGCCTGGTGTACGTCGTTTTTTTCCACGCACACCAGGCAGCGCCGGCGGCTAACGCCGGCTAACGTCATTGATTAAATACGGCGCCCGCATGGCGCTTCAGAATGGTGTTAGCCGGCGCTAATTTTTTTGACACAAAACTGCGTTAGCGCAGTTTTGCATCAAAAAGTATAAATATGGCCCCAAGAGTACAAAGAGGTAAATCTCCACCAAACAAAGGTCCTACCTCTTCACTATATGAATAAAGTGCTTCTTTGGTAATATGTCCATCATCTTGGCAAAAGCCTGGAAAACCTTTGCATACTACTAAAGTGGATGGTGCAGCCCAAGTGGGTGGAGCTTCCAGGTGATTTTCACATTTGCATACTTGCAGCAATTTAAAGGGAGAACCATGGACGCTGCTCTCACCAGGAGAGGACAGGAAAGGATCCACTCGTCACAGTGACATACAGATTGTGCTCCAATAGATCAAAGATGCATTCACTTCCACAAAGGATTTTCGATAATTTTTCCTTATGGAATCGCTGAGTAAACACACTAGCTTTGCCTTTGCCAAGCCCAGGAGTTAGGATCATTTGTCCTTTGCACCTGCCACGTTTTTATTTGTAAGTGCTTCCTGTTGAGGTAACATTTTTGTAACAATGAGAATTATGGCCAGAATGGAAGCTAACTTGCTCGTTTATCCAGCAAGAGTCCACAGTTTTTCACAAAATGTCTACCCAGCTGGACTGCTTTCTACTGGGTAGTTAGCAAGTGGTACCTTGTTGGGTAAATGTTTGATGTGCATTCTACTCTACAGCTGTGTAATTGACCATGAGGAAATGTCTCCAGTGACCTTGTGTGCGTTTAGCAATACAATTATTCCTCATGCTTCTTTCACCAGAATTCTGTGATAACATGAATCCTCCTATAGAGAGGCAAACAAGACTACAAAGACGTATATCTCCAACAAACCAGGGTCCTTCCTCTTTGCTATATGACATAAGTGCTGCTTTGTTTGGTTAACATGTCCTCATGTTCTTAGGCATTAAGAACACCCCACGAAATTAGTGTGAAACACACTGTGGGGCTCTTTGGAAAGCTGTCCATCATCCTGGCAAAATGCGGAAAAGACCTTTGCATGTTAATAAGGTTGATGATGTGGGGCCAATTCAGTGGGGGAGTGGGGCCACGCAGTCCCCACCCCGGGCTGATTTCAGCCACAGGGACCCCGTCCCCTGGCGCCTCCCAAAATTCAGTGCGGGAGGAGGGCCACACAGCCCCCCTCCCCTGGCCAATCCCCAATGAAATCCCTGTGACGGATCCCTTTAAGTGGCGGCCAGTAAGCAATACCATTTTGCTCATTGCAATAGAGGAAGTCCTTCGTTTATTTCAATGGACAAAACCAAGTTACACTTTTATGTTTATGAAAAGTATTCAATTACAGGAAGTTTTAACTCTTTTGGTGCTGAGGACGGAACCATTCCATCCTCATAGCAGTGCTTGTGTGCTGAGGATGGAACCGTTTCATCCTCTGCACATGTGTACTAAATCCCACTGTGTGTACTCTGCTGCGGCCCAAGGCATTTTTTTTCTCACTGTAATGACGATCAGTCTGCAGGGCACACTGATGTCATAACAGTGAAAAATAAAATTAAATGAACCAATTGGCTCATTTCACTTTCCCCTGCTTTAGTGCTCGGAGACTACCTGAGCCCCCTGAGCACCGAATCACACGAGATAAGTATCATTGGAAAGGGGAGAGTCTCCCCTTTCTAATGGTAACTTTTGCAATTGAATCACTGCTTGGGGATCGCCCAAGGAGGCTGATCCCCAAGCAGGGATCCACCCCACTAGATACCAAGGATTTATTTTTGTAGCTGGGAGTGGCCCCTTGGGCGAGGGCTACTCCTCAGTATGAAGGCATTTCATTGACCATTTTCTGCCCCCAGGGCATATTGGCCTTAATTTTAGGACTTTCTGACGCTGGGGGACAGAAAGTCACTAGCCACCAGAGATTACTTGCTCTAACTTGTTTCTTGTTAGAGGTTGGGCTTCCTGGCATGGCCATGCCCCACCCCAAAAAAGGAACCAGTCTTTCCGTTCTTCTGATTGGTCAGACAGGAGCAGTTACCTCATCTGCTTCCCCGGGAAGGGGGCAGAAAGCCCACTAGACACCAGGCAATATTTTATTTTATTTGTAGGAGTGGCCACTGCCCAGCATAGGCATGGTCATGCCCCCACCCCTCCCAAAAAAGGAAAACAGTCTTTCGGCTCCCCCTGGGAGGACAGATAGGGCAAATACCCCCTTCTGCCCCCCAGGGGGCAGAAGCCTGCTAGACACCAGGGATTACTCTTGTTTTACACTTGTAATGTAATCAGTCTTTCTGCCCCCTTGGTGGGCACATCAGGGCAATTACCTAATCTTCCCCCTCCCTGGGGGGAGCAGAAAGCCCACTAGACACCAGGGATTACGTTTAGGTTTTTATTTGTGTAGGCAGGGCTGCCCAGCAAGGGCATGGCCATGTCCCCCTCATAAAAAGTAAACAGCCTCACTGCCCTTCTGTGGTGCAAATGGGACAATTACCCCATCTACCCCCCAGGGGTCAGACAGCCCACTAGACACCAGAGATTACTTTTTTGTAGGGGTATGGGCTGCCCAGCACAGACATGGTCATGCCCCACCCCTTCAAAAATGGGAAACAGTCCTTCTGCTCCCCTGTGGAATAAAGCATCTCATCCCAATGGCAAGCAAAAGGATATTTTATTTTTTTAGGTGCTGTTTTCATAGATTAGGCCAAGATGTCTACGGGATGGTAGGGCAGTGCATTGTTTTATTTTGGTGAGGAGGCATGCTGCCTCCCCTCCCAGCACCTCTATGAATCCCTGGGAGTCCATATCCCCCAGGGCCATTTTCAGTTTGAGGGGAGGAGAGCTATGCAGTCCCCCTCCCTGATTCACAATACGGCCAGAGAGACCCCATCCCTGAGGCCAGTGTTTTTTTTTACAGGAGAGGGACCTTCCAAGCCTCCCCCTCACTGAGCCTAGATTCTTCCAATCCTTCAAAGCCAGATCTAATCAGTGTCCTGATGACCCCACCCCCCAGGATACTGCCGTCTTGGGCCTGGGAATGTGCAGGCTTATCCTACACGGGCCACTTATTTCTTAAAGAAATGCTGGCTCCAACCACAGTGCTGTAGGGGACTTGGGGCCCCACCGGAGCCCTCAATGATTTTGTTACTGTGGGTGCCTCTGTGTTTGCATTAACCCATTGAGCTGAGTGCAACAGCAAGGCTCCTTAGAACCCTAATCCAAGTGTGGTTAAATTGTTGTAAAAGATGAGGGAAATTGGGGTGCAGTCACTCACTAGGACCCTGTAGCCTAGGTTACATGGCACATGCTTAATTAATGGTGCTACACCTGCGACTGACTTATTTTTGCAGAAAACAATAGGTCTAATGGATCAACCTCAGCAAGCTACTGTTCATTCCACATGTACACTTTAAGCTGCCTATACTGCAACAGTGAATAATCTCCTTTGTAGGAGTATATGAACATGAGGGGCATGTTAGAATTTTTCTTGTGACATGAAATAAAACATTGATGATTTCTCATATAAAAACAGTTTTGAGCACTGTGATTCCTAGGAAATCTTGAAAGTGCTACGTGTTACTGCATACCAAAGAGATACAGAGGATTTGTCATAATAGATAGGCTATGATCTTCTAAACCCACATGCCCTACTGCACAAACGTATTAAGCATACCTAAAACTAGTTGTAAAATGTATTACTTAAAAAAAAAGTGAAACCGCCCTTGAACTTTATAAAAAACAAACGTATGGAAACTGCAATCCTGGGCACAGTGGTGACAGGGTCAATGAGGGAGGGGAGGGACAGACGCATGTTAGTCTTTAACCAGGAGGTGACTGCAGATAGAATATGATGCATACACGTTAATTGAAAAACAAATGCAAGTTAAACTAATCTTCACAGTGCACACATCCCCTTCTTTACTTTCTATTTGAGACAAATCATGTTCATCATTAGTCAAAAGGAAATTATTATTCTTGAACAAAAAGTATGGAAACTGTTTTGGTAAAATTAAAAAAGCTTGAGAACATCATTTCCGCCCACTTCGCTCTCTGCAGTGAAAGCAATATCAATACCACACTCATAGCTACTCCTTTTTCTTATTGTTCAAGATATGTCTGAAAATAACATGAATACTAGGGGTGGGCGAAGAATTCCACTCTGTCAGCAGGGATCATAGAGCTATTCCCCGGCGGAGTACGGAGTTCCGAAAAACTCTGTGAAGTGATGTGGAGCAGAGTTTTTTCTCTCCCAAAGCTCACCAACGTTAAGTCGGTGAGCGAGAGAAATCACTATGCTGGTGAAGATTTCTGAATGCGGGTGGTCGCAGCAGGTCGCGCCCACCGGTATGGAGAAAGCTGCCACTCGCCTTGAGGAAGCTGCCGCTCGAGTAGATAATCTACCCGAGCTGCAGAAAGAAATTAGCGCCATATGGTGCTCTGCATGATGCCTTTTGTGCTGATTTTACAGCGTGGGAGAAACTCTTGGCACTGAAAATCAGCACGAACAGCGCAACTTACCCAAACTCCGCCACTTGCAGAGCTTTCTGTAGTGATGTGGTACTTCAAGGAGTTCTGCATAGCAGAACACTGAAAACTCCCCACAGGCCTAATGAATACCAAAAAAGTGTCAGAAATAGGAAAATAAACGTTGGAGTGATTTAGTCCAATTCTCACATTGAACTTTGAATTTCCAGTGTTTAGTGATATGGTGTCCCATGCATATAAATTCAAGCACAATTTTGTAGTCACACCTCCTATTTTGTTAATCGATACCAATGAGTAATCATTTCCACACATCGGGTTGATAGATCTATGTTGTCAGGGCATCATTTTTCCACACTGAGACTTTTCTTTCACAATCATTGCTGATGGGTGTGTAGGTCCAATTAATCCAGTTGAAGCAAAATAAGACTTAGGGCCTGATTACAAATTTGGCAGTGCCTGGACTGCCATGGCAGCAGCGGAGGTCTCACAACCGTCTATTTGGTGGTGAGGTCACCGTAATACTATGCATGCAGGTCCATAGATGAAAGGCCTCCGTGGCCATGAGATAGGCCAAAGAGGCTGTTGGAGCCACTGTTTCCACCAGACAGATTATGATGTTGCCTTCTGCCAATGTGACTGTGGCGGTCCAAACATCATGTCCCTGCTGGCGGAAACAGGCATACAAGGCAGGAACTCATCTGTAGGAAGCGTCACACATCATATGCTGCCTTTGAGCCGATCCTTCACATCCTGCCACTGCTGCTGCTGATAGATGGAGCCCAAAATCAATGCCACTGTGGATGCAACCAACAGTAAGTCAAACCACCTACCAGTATCTTCAAACACCACAATACATTTCCATCAATCTGGTGCGGGGGCTGTGCTCCGTGGACCAAGTATAAGGTTGTGTGTCCTGGGTCAGAGATGTACACAATGTATGACCCAATCACAGCACCATGACACCCACTTTGGGCAGGTCACTGATACTGCACACCACACCCCACAAAATCACACATGTCTGCATACCCCAGTTTCAGGGACATTGAAGTGTACATAACATTGTGTCACTCAACAGCAACATTACACCTACTGAACTAACATCCTCACTTTGCTCACATGCCATGGCCTGCAATGACATTGAAGACACATATGTATGGATGTGCCTTTGAACCAAAAGACCCCTTGCCAAGCAACATCCCTGTAATGGACCCTCAGATCTCACCCACATTGTAAGACAATGAAAGGCAAATGGGATACACAATATTTTGAGAAACAAATATACAAAGCTCACAATGTAAACAATACCTGCAGAATAGGGGGGGGGCAGGATCAGAGGGACCCCTTCGGTGGGGTCAGATGTAGGATGGATGGGTTTGGTTTTGGGAGGGTGGGGATTCACTTTGAGAGGGGTGGGGTTAACCTTGGGAGTAGTGGGATTCTTCTTGGGGCGGGGGCTGGTTTCAGGGTGGGCAAGGGTAGGTGTGATAGGGAGGACTTAGACGTGGAAGGGATGGGTTGGGATGTGAGCAGGGTCCTTTTGGTTTTGAGAGGGGGGTTCACAGGGCTAAGGGCAAGGTCAAACAGGAAACTTTCTTTGGGAAAATGAGTAAGGTCTGCAGAAGAAATTAGGGGTTAGGAGGTTAAGGAAGTGCTTGTCTTGCCCGTCAGTGTTGTTGTTGCTTGTGTGTGTGTGTCTGAGGAATGCTTGGGTTTTGAGTGGTTTCTGTTGCATGTGTGAGTGGGGGCATTTGTGTTTCTTGGGGGTCCGTGAGGTGGAGGTGATGGATAAGGTGGGATTGGTGGATGTGTTTGTGGTTATTTTAAGAATGTACACAACCTTTAGCGTCAAATTAGTTGTTGTGGCTTTTTTACACTACTCGATTATTTAGAATATACAAACTGAATAGTTATGATGGTGGTAGTTTTGGCTGCATTTTGTCACCACGCAGAGACGCCTGATCCCTTAATTAACGAAAATTTTGTTATGTGACTTTTTTCAGAGAATTATTCTTTGCAGTCCTAATTCATAACTGTAATTGTTTTCTTAAATAATGGTTATGCCTCTCTATATTTAGTGTCACCCAAGTCCCTGAAACGCACCACCCAAGGAACCTGATTCCAACTAGGGGTTGGTAAGCATAAATTGACGTGTGGTGTCCCTTATCTCGTTTCTCTTCACCTATTCACGATAATGTATATTCAGATTATAAATTGTCACAATTCTCTTGGATGCATTCCACGTTTTTGTGTCTTTTTGTTTCCTTCCAGGGTACCTGTGTTAACCAGTTATCTTTAATGTAAGTGATCGGTATTTATTTATCCCTCTTAGTGATATACATCCTGATGAGGTTGATTTTCGAGCTATGTAGGTCCTGATGAAGCGTCAATGGATCCGTGTGGACCAACAAACGCGAAACATGTCGACCAGAACTGAGAGATTCCTCTAATTTTTGGACTCTCTACTACACCTGTATTTTTGAAAGGCTTTGAGCATAATCCTCCATGTTCCTTTCATGCCTTCTTATTTTAACCTTGGTCTTCATCCTTGCTATATTCGATTGAATAAATGATGATGTCTAGTGGATGGTTAACCAATTTTAAACCACTTTTTGTTTATTGGTGGTGACTTTCTAGCATCACAGCTTAGATAGGCGAACCTACCAGTCACTATCACGCTAATCCGGCTGAGAGCCCCCGACATCGGGGTGCCCACCAGGCATTGCAGTGCCAGCCTGGTGAGGAGCTATTCCCGATGATGATACTGTCATCCTAAGTGATGCTTGAGGGTTCCAGCTCCTGAAATCTCAGGTTTCCTGGTGTGACTTTGATTGGAACAGTGTACTTGTATTGATTCACTATACCACTCCACTTCACACTCCTCCATTCTATCACAATCTCCTCTACAGCACTCCACTATATGACCCTCTGCTGTACACTACTCCAGTCTAAGCTATTCTACGGTACTTCACGCTACGCTATTTCACTCTATGCCAATCCATTATACAACACTCCTCTCAATGCCACTCCAATCTACGCTATTCCACTGTGCACCACTGCCTGTATATCACTTCACTCCATACCACTCCACTCTACATCACTCCATTCTACATCACTCCATTCTACACTAGTCAACTCTATGCCACTCCACTCCACCTTACTTCAGTGTACGCAATTCCAATCTATGCTATTCTACTTGATTCTATGTCACTCCACTCTACATCACTCCACTCTATGCTATTCCACTCAATGCCACTCCACTCTACCCCACTTAAGTGCATACTATTCCACTGTATACCACTCCACTACTCTTTACAGCACTCCACTCTATGCCACTCCAATCTACTCCATTCCACTCTATGCCATTTCAGTCAATGCCAATTCAGTGAATGCCACTCCACTGTATGCCACTACACTGTACCTCACTCCACTCTATGCCACTCCACTCTAGACCACTCCCCTGTACACTTTTCCAGGCTATGCTACTCCACTGTGCCACACTCTTGTCTATGCCATTTCACTCCATGCCACTCTAGTCTCCGCTATTCCCCTGTATTCAACCACACTCTATGCCACTCCACTGTACGTCACTCTACTGCATGCCACTTCACTTTACACTGCTCCAGTGTAAGCCACCCCACCATATGCTAGTTACACCACTCCACTCTATGGCACGCTACTCTATACCGCTCTACTCTATGCTCTTCCACTCCACACCACTCCACTCTACATCACTCAACTCTACATCACTCTATTCTACACTATTCATCTCTATGCCACTCCACTGTGGGCCACTTCACTCTACCTTACTTCAGTGTATGCAATTTCACTGTATGCCATTCTACTCGACTCTATGCCACTCCACTTTACGTCACTCCACTCTATGCAATTCCACTATATGCCACTCCACTCTACCCCACTTAAGTGTATGGTATTCCACTGTATACCACTCCACTTTATGCCACTGTAATCTATGCCACTCCAATCTACTCTATTCCACTCTATGGCACTTAAGTCTATGCCAAGCCAGTGTGTGCCACTCAACTGTATGCCACTACACTGGAAGTAACTCTGCTCTATGCCATTCTCCCCTAGCCCACTGTGTTCTATGTCACTCTACTGCACGCTATCCCTCACTATGCCACTCCACTTTACAGCACTCCACTCCACTCTACCCTACTCCGCTCTATACCACTCCCCTGTAACTTTTCCCATCTTTGCTACTCCATTTTACCTCACTCTAGCCTATGCCATTTCACTCAACTCCATGCTATTTCACTGTATGCCACTCCACTCTACTTTACTCCTGGGAGATCTCTGCAATCAATGATATTCCTTTGTACACCACTCCACTCTACACTATTCCCCAGTATTCAACTCTATTTTATGGAACTCCACTCTTGGCCACCAAACTCTAAGCTATTCCACTCTACACCACATCACTGTACTCCACTCCACTCTAAACTATTACACTGTACAATACTTCAATCTACTTCGATTCGCTGCACTCTACCCCACTCCACTGTACGCTATTTCACTTTACGCTACTGCACTTTCAACCATTCCATTCTTTGCCACTCCAGTTAACACCACTCCACTGTGTGTCACTCTACTCTATGATACTCCACTATATGCTATTCAACTGTATGCCACTCCACTCTATGCCATTACACTCTGCACTATTCCACTGTGCCCCACTACACTGAAAACTATTCCACTCTACACCACTTCACTCCACACCACTCTCCTCTGCACTATTCCACTGTACACAACTACACTAAATCCCACTCCACTCTACCCCACTCCACTCTGCAACACAACACTCTCTGCTATTCCACTCTACTCCACTGCACTCTAGTCCACTCAGCTCTACTGTACAACGCTCAACTTAACAAAACTACACTGAACAATATATATTTTTATCAAAATAAAAAAAATAAACAAGGTTAATACTTTATAGTTAGGAACACTTTATTTATTCCTTCTATACAAACCAAACTTAAACTACATAACTATTGCAAATTGTAAAGCTATAGTTACTTCCCAAATTTATTTATAATGCATGACTGTTAATTTACTATAGCTTTTCTTTATTCTCGATCTAAATTCAAACCACACAAAAATTATAAATTCTAAACTTATACTCATACCTTCAGGGGCATATTTGCATCATGCTTGCACCACACAATGTGGTACTTGCATGACACAAACCTCTAAGTCAGACTTTTGAAGACACCAAAGCCACCTTGCATGGTTTTGAGTGTCTTCAAAAATCTGGAGTAATGCAGCGCAATGCAAATTGCTGTGTTGCATTACTCGGCACAGGGGAGGCATTCCATGGGCATTGTGTGGGTGTTCCCATACAACTCCCATGGGTTTTGGCACATTCCCAGGTTTACCAAACCTAGTAAACCTGAGCAAGTGTCAAAAAGATACGCCTCCACAAGAGTGTCATAAAGAGGAGAAATAAGTGTATTTCTCCTAGTTACTTCCTCTTTTTATGTGTGCTGCTACCTGCAGCACGCATAGGTAGAGAAATAACCCTCTAAGGACTGTTTGTGTGCATGGAAGTGCCCTTCCCTGCACTAAAACAGTCCTGCATGCAATGCAGGAACCCTTGCACCATGGTGCAAGGGTGCCTGCGTTGGCGCTAGGCAGCCCATTGTACGCCAGCACATGAGGGAAGGACTGGAATTTGCTATATGTGTTATTGTTAATGCAATTATTTTAAATGGGAAAAGCAATGTAATTGAGCATAACCGGTACATGGAGAAGGTGCAAGTTATAGTGAATGTAGTGCTACTTAAAAATATTTTAAAGATAAAATAATAGTTGTATAATCCAAAACCCACAGACAAAATGTCAGAAAGAGCCACATACGTCAAATGTCAAAAAGGTAAATTAATATAGAGTTTAAATGGACATATCTGCAGTTAAGAAAGTACAAGCAGTGCATGCTTTGGGAGGGCTATAACAAAATGCAAAATTGTTGAACATTTTAGAGAGGACATTCATCTCCAAAATATTATTGAATTCAAAGTCAGGACTGTATTACACGACCTATGGAAATCTAGCAAGAGCTTACAAGAGCCTACACAAACAATAACAAATTTATAATAATTTCCTCGTTATGCTTCACTTTGTCTCTAATTTTTAAAACCTCACAGCCCAAACTAGAAAAGCACAAACAGAAACCCAAGCTACTCAAAAAAGATTCCAAGTTATACATATTCCAGAAAACATAATGTTTATATGGAGCAATTAACTTTTCCTTTGATATAACACCAATAAGGGTAGGAGAATATTTACATATGAGGATGAAAATAAACTGCTAATTCTCAGTCAGAGCAACACAAGGATGACGGATGTCACATTTAAATCATGTCCTCCACCATCCAAATAAATGTAAACAATACAGAAATACACTGCTTAATTGGTAAACAAAAATGTGCCAGTCCCCAAAGACATCCTCTTAAACACGCGGCTGCTGCATTTGAATGTGCAAATGCAGAATAGTGAGGCAATATAATCCTGATGCCACTTTGGGCCTCTTCAATCCATTTAAAGCCGCTCCCTTCCCCTGCAGCTCACTTTTGCAGCTTTCTGCTTTCTCCCATTGTGACCCTTTTCTGTTTTTTCGCTTCCTCCGCCTTTCCCATATGTGTCTCTTGCTCACAGCAAATGCTTCAGACAGAAGAATATTCACTGGCCCTAAACAATAAGTGCTGGTGCTCCCCACTGGAAACCACAAGCAGAAATTAAGCACTGCAGAATTAATACCACAACATAAACTGTTAGTCTACTCACTTTCATCAAATAAAGTGAAACTTACTACACACCGCTAAATGGATTCAAATTCAAAGCTAACATTTACTATCCTAAAAAGTAATCAGTGTCTTTGAGCATGCAATGATGTCTAACATTTTAGAAATATACCCACACACAGGTTCAGAGGAGTGTTATTTTGCCCATACATATGGAGACTACTGTAAGAAAACAGCACTGTGTTGAATTTTCAACAAATCGCAAATTACCCGTGAAGTTAGAAAATTGATTGCTCTAGTATATGTCCCAGTAACTGAAGTAGTCAAGCACTATAACATACTAATTGACTCACCATACTTTCAAAGACAATAAGACATATTAATTTCCCTAATTAACTATTTTAAAGATATTTGGGTTGGTAGACTGCACCATTCAAGTCACAGATGCCAGTCCAAGTAACGTATAAGTGTTCAAAATTGATGACAACACCATGGCACAACAAACAAAAACAAATGATATAGTGAAGGAGTTGCAAAATTCCTTCCATGAGACACTAGGAGAAAGCCACCCTACATGCTTCAAATTCACGCAGCATTACACATCCTCTGCCTCATGGAGCCCATTACACATGTCCTGCCGTTGCTTATCGATGATGCACAAAATCCAAGCCACTGTGGATGCAACCGATGGTAAGTGTAATTAATCTCAACAACAGATTGTCACGCTTTTGTCCACATGATATGATATGGGGCCCACAATACAAGATGAAATATTATAGCAAACTTAACACAATGCAATGACAACTGAATTGCATTAACTCGCACATATCCATACAGTGAACATCTACCCTTGTTCTGAGTGACACCAGCACTGCCCATAATATTAGATTTTGCCAACAACAGCAAATGGATCAGCAACCAGGGTGAAACACACACAGCTGTAGGCATACAACACAAATTACACAGGAACAACATAAAGGTAGAAAAGTAATAGTAGGACAAATGTGTACCCAAACAAACAACTTGGGTTTCTTGTATCCAAATGCTTAAGAGCAAAGGCCGTTGGCCAGTCCATAAATGGCCATGTACATTACTGTGCCTAGATTTGACTCCTATCATTGCCAGGGAACCTCCAAAGGAAGGGGCATCAATTGGGCAGGCAGGCACCTCAGGGATCATCCTTGGCTGGGGTGGGATTGGATTTTGGATGGGATGGCATGGGAGGGATCTTTTTCTTTGGAGGGGTGGGCTTCTTCTTGGGGGGAGGGGTATAGATGCTTGCAGGGAGACCGATATGGCAGGGGAGGACTTGGATGTGGAAGGGATAGGTTAGGAAGTTGGTGAGGCCTCTTGGTTTTGGGAGGGGGTTGAGGGAAAAGGGTAAAGGGCAAGTTTTTAAAGAAAACTCTCTTTGGGAAAATGGGTAGGGTCATCAGAAGTGGTTGGGGATGAGAAGGTTGAAGAAGTGGCCGTCTTGTGTATGGGTGTAGATGCTGTGGGTATGTGCACATGTGAGATATGCTTCTCTTTGGGTGGTGTCTGTGTGTGTATGTGAGTGTGGGCATTTGTGGATCTTGGGGGGCAGTAAGTGGAAGTGCTGGGTGATGTGGGAGTGGTAGAGGTGTGTGTCTGTTAGGATGATATCTGTGGGTATGCTAGATGTGGTGAATGTGTGTATGTATTAGTGTGGTGTCTGCAGGTATGGTGGATGTGTCTGTGTGTGGTGGGGTTGTTTCTGCGGGTATGGTTGATGTGATGGGTGTGATTGTGGGTGCTGTGCTGGAGTCTGGGGGTATGGTATCTGAGGTCCATGGGTCTATTGGGTTGTGAGCTGTTGTCTGGGTGTATGGTAGGTATGGTGAATGTGCCACTGGCTGTTGTGGTGATGTCTGTGGTTACAGTGGATGTGATGTGTGGATGGTGATGGTGGTATGGGTGTCTGTAGAATTGTGGCTGATGTGGTGTCTGGGTATGAATGTTGAGTGCCCACGTGCCGGTGTGTCTCGTGTTGTTTGTATCAATGTGTGCCGCTTGCTTGTGTTGATGTGCTTGAGATAGGTGGGGGAATAGGGCATTTGGACTGGGAAGAGGGAGGCGGTGGGAGGAGGATTGGGGGGTGGATGGCTGCCGCGATCAAGGAGGCCAGAGTCTGAAAAGATCTCTGTAGGGCTGACATGTCACTTTGAATACCTTCAAGGAAAGCATTTGTCTGCTGAAGTTGGCTTGCCAACCCTTGGATGGCATTCACAATGGCAGTCTGACCCACAGAGATACTCCTCAGGGGGGCAATAGTATCCTCACTTAGGGCAGCACAGGTAACAGGGGCTGGAGGTGAGGTGCTTGGTGCAAAGGAGACGCCTACCCTCTTGGGTGAGCGGATGTGGCCAACTGGGTGGAAAGCAACAAGAAGGGTGGCAATAGAACTGGGGGTGGTGCAGGAGCAGGTCCTGATGGGTCCACCACCACTAAGGAGTGGCCACTGGAGGTAGAATCTGATGATGATGAAGTTGATCCCGTGTTCCCCGTGGCACTCCCCTCAACCTCCGGGCCACTGGATACCTCCATGTTGGTGTTGTCATGACTGGAGGTACCGTGGCCAGATGCTTCCCTACTTGGTTGCACTCTATTTCCTTTGTTTGCCTGGAATGATGCTGCAAATACAAAGAGGTACAGGGTCACCACATGTTCCCAATCACACTTTTACAACAGCTGTAATTAACAAACAGTACCATAACGCAGATCCCAGCAACCAACTACCTCAAAGTGGCTCCTACATGTACCATAGATATGCATGCTTGCCACATGAATTGTCAACAGTTGCCCACAGGAAAATCAGTACCTCAGACAATTAGAATTGCCTGGTGAAGTTGTGCAATCGCATTAACAATTGAACAAGTGGGAGACCACATCACCTTCAAAGCTTTGCCTCATGGATCATACCTCAGTTATCTGTTGTTATACAATAGTAGGGCAATGCTAATTTCATTTCCACAGATCCCACACAAGGTAATGCATACATCTATTTGTCACACACACATTAACACATTAATAAGAAATAATGCTCCAAAATCCTGCCATGTTGCTGACAACAGTACAGTAGCCTGAAGAAGGTGACATTGGAACTACTCATGTCACACTGGAAATTATCAACAATGCACACTTCACCATGTGTAATTTGTCCTAATGGAGTCATGGAGGTAGTATTATTATTGCTCAGATATACTACACATTTGCCATGGAAATGTGCAAATTGTTAGGGAGAAATGTCTTTAAAATCAACAACACAATGAGTCAGCTAGCCAGAGGGAAATCACCACTACTGTATGGCACCCCTTACAATGATATACTCTGATTGTATCAGTAGAAGCCATTAATCTTCTGTATGTCCGAGAGGCCCAGGGATTTGCAAGTATTAGTATAAACCACTAAACATGTTGCCCAATGGGAAGCTACATTGCTGTCTCTATTTTGATCCTGTAAACCCAGATGTCTGTGGATGAATGGTTGTACCCAACCACATGTGAATCCAACATAACTTCAAGTCACTCCAAGGTGCATGCCAACAGTCAGGTAACAACCCTTCCCCATGACACATGTGCAGTGCACTTTTCCACATGATGCTGCATCAATGGCATAGAAATGCATATTGTGTGTAAAAACCCTAGGCCTACCTGTTATGTACCTCACTGCTCCTGCAGTTGTACATGCCAATTGACATGCAATGATGGGTGAGGGTATGTGTGAACCAGCAAACAATGATGACACGCTTGTCTGTGGCACCACATGAAATGTAACCCAATTGCATATGTTCTATTCCAAGCATGCCTGGCATGCACATATATGTGAGAGAATACAGAAATTATCACATTGATATAGGTAGTCCATGCATGAAACAGCAGTGTACACATTTTGTCAACAGTGAAAGGGACACATGCTAACATGTCAGGGCATTCCCCACTCATCAAAGGCAAGTATATCTATACCCAAAGAACGATGTATGCTCTGTCACATGCATGGTGGCCACCTTCACATGACGGACAGTAGTGTAGCTCCAGCACTTGTCACACACTGAAGACAAGTTGTCTCTGGAGAGCAGATGGCAATTTACTCACTTGACCAGACACATGGCTGAGGACAATGATTCATGACTTTTTTTTCTTTGGCCTGTAACACTGAGGAGTAGTACACACACTACAACAATAAACATTACCTGATTGGTCAATGTACACAGCCATGTGTTGTCCCTGGAGAGCAAATTATTTCTGGAGTGTCCACAGTTGTGTCCTAGGTCCCTGGTCTAATAGGTAAGGCACATCAGTATGCACCATAGTACATATCTACAAAAACAGTTACTCATCTTGAGTGTCACACATGGCCCATCCCCAATGGTCAGAGGGAGATGTCTGAACCTAGCACAACAACTTGGCTGTGTGACAGGCAGGAGTATGCCCTGTACTCACCCCCTTGTGGCTGTTGTGCTGTCTTCAAATGTCCATCAAGGTCTGGGTACACCACCATCATAATGTGGGCCATTACGGGGGTCATGCTCCGGTGTGCGCCTCGCCCATCTTAGGATGACAGCCCCAGCTGTCTTCCAGGCCCAGCATCTCAGGTTCTCCTGACTCTTGCGTCAATGGGCGCTCCACTGGCTACGGACTACTAGAGTCTGTACCTTCTGGGCGATGGCACTCCAAATCTCCTTCTTCAGATGGATGTTTGCTTGTACGGATGCAAAAGACAAATCAAGTGATTACATACACATCTTTTGGCATAAATTGTTGTGTCACACGCATGTCAAAAACACCAAGCACAAAATGGATAATTTGTGAACATACCACAAGTATAATGCACACATGCCAATAAGTACAGGGACATGACTACATGCTTTTGGATTCATCTGCAGTCTAACCCACTACCCTCCTCATGGCCTACAATGACTAAGCAAGCCTACTGACCTCAGGTAGCCCAGGATCCAACAACATGCACTGTGATGGGAGCCACAATGAATAACTACACACCAATATGGTGTCTGAAGTATGAACTCCTTAGGCCTGACTGTATACAGACACACATTTACACTCTGCAAGATTAACTCACTGCATAAAGTCCCTACAGGCAACTGCCATAGTACAGACTTCACCCTTATACTTGAGTGACAATGAAAGGGCTGGCATAGTGGGCAGGGTGTGGACATGTGGCCTATAAAAATGCAGACTCATGCCACTTTGGGGGGGTCTCTGTGGTATGCACATGTACCACAGAACACTCCTTTGGATAAATGTTTCTACAAAGGTATTTCTTGAACAATTTCTACTATGTTATCAAGCTACTTGAATCACATGCCATGGCCTTCCAAGAATCTACATACTGTCTTTACTGTGGGTCTGTCATTTGTGCAATAAGCCTACACTGGACAAATATGACTACTGTGAAGGTGACAACAGAGCTGTGGGAGTAAGAGTCCTGTCATGAGTCAAAGTCACACATTGACAATGATGCAAAATGCACACATGACTGCTTCAGGGATTTACCTCAGTACTCATTCCTAATCTAGTCAATGGACTGAGGCATTTAGGGCGAATTTTGCCACAAGCGCTGGCCACATGACAGAGAGTGAATGCAGTGCCACAGTTGTATAGCAACAGTGACTCTCCCACAGCCTGGACTATGTCCAGTAATAGGAAATAAATTTGGCAGGCACTGGTCTCTGCAGGCTGAGCATACATGTCACTCACATTTCTACCACTTCCATGCATGACCGTACATCATGTGAGCATCATCAATGTGGCTTATGGCTTGTTTGGCAACCTGAAGGGCTGAGTAAGTGATGAGATGCCTTCCAGACAACAGTTTGGCAAGGCTAGACGTGGTGTGAAAGATCTGTGGCACTATATACATTGCTTACAAGATCCTCGAATGAATCATACAAGATGCACACAGCTAATGCTGTCATGCACATACATGTCGTTTAACATTTACAACCATCTAAAACAAAGAAATGTCATTTGATGGCAGTAAAGTCTCCTTGCCTATTTATGGGCGTCCAACAAAAGGAGGATCTAGGACCCCAAAAAACACACATACAATGTGAATGAACACAACATATAGTACTGGTCACCAATACCTTCACCGTGTACATCCCATTAATGCCACACAACCACAACAACAGACAAGAAGGCTAACTGGCACACAAAGCACATTTTAGCCTGTAAGGAGGGAAAGAATGGTGTTGAACAGAGTCAATTGTGCACATGAGGTACTTACCTGCTCCTCTGGTGAGCCATAGTGCAATCCATACAGGGGAGGTCCTCACTCACAAGCCTCTGCAGCTCCTCTGGAGAGACAGCAGAGGCCCTTTGACCTGCTGGACATGACATGATTGCTTCCAGGGTCAGCATACAGCAGCTGAAGTAGTGTCAGCAGTCAAGTGACTGATTAAAGTGACAATATGGCGGGTACATATGTGGCTGTGTCTGCTGCAGTTGGAACTGCCTACCGAGCAGGTGACTTCCACCAGCAGCCGTGGGCAGTTCCTAATGTCGAGTGGAGTAGGTCAGGCATTTGCCATTTTGGTGGGCTGATATACTGTACATGGCTCTGAAAAACATGTCACACCTACAATATATGATTAGGATCATCACAAACATCCTTTTTCTGTCTAGGTATGTAGGTCCTGCTATACAACCACCAGTGTAGTGTGTTGCAGGGCACAGGTGGCATATGACAGCAGTGCACTGTCCACCACCACTGAAGGTATTTTTGACCATCAGAAAATACAGTCACATTTTAAGAGGCAATTGTCTAGCAGATAGTTGGGTGTCACCCAAGTCTATGTTGTGGACAGATGTGTTCACAACCATGGGGGTCACATTTTAGCTTTTTTGTAATTGCCAGCAGTGATGTGTACTGAGTGTCATGTTTATCCAGTAAGAAATGCTTTGTCACATGATATAGTTGGGATGTTTGTTGCTGTGGACACAGTGACTAATGTCCTGAACCATTTATTTTCACACATAGGTACTCTGGGAGAGGGAGGAGGCAATAACCTCCTGTCTACCGTCCATTCCCAGACCTTCAGTGCATGGAGTAACGCCTTGCCATCCAGCTGTACAGTCTGAATAGGTCAACAAAAGTGGATTTGTGTCATCAGTTGGAGCCAGATCTGATGCCAGGTAAAGGTATTCCATACTGCATACCACCCATTGCACAAATCAAGTCAGTATTGCAGTATTGTACTTCCTGGCCACAGGGTCCATCCAACATACAATGGCCCTATCTGCTGGTTTGTCCCAACCTATGTTCAGTGTGCTGTTGAGAGATTTCCTATCAGCAATGTTGAAACACATTGACAGCTATGTCAGGTTCCCCTGACTTGAGGATTTAGCCAATGTGAAGGCTGAGTTCTGTAGTTTTCCCCACCTCCCACATCTGGTGGGGGCCATTGATGGCAGACATGTTGGCTTGGTACCACCACAGGACACTGAACAAGTCTATTGCAAAAGGAACGACTTCCACTCCATCAACATGGAAGTTGTCTGATTGACGAATCGCGGAAGTGTGTGCCTGTTTTCCTGGATCAGCTCATGATTCCTTTATAATGCGGAACAGCACCATATACCACCTGATGGCACAATTGCACCAAGACAGGGCCTGGTTGGTTGGCAAATCATGTCTGTCCTGATTGTGTGTGTGCAATGTCAGGTGCTACAATCATGAATTCAGTGACTCATTGTATGTCCTTTTCCTTAACAGGAGAGTCATCATATCCAAACCGTCCTTGGTTATTGATGCCGCTGAGAAACTGCACCAAGGGAAGTCCACTTCAATGAGGTCCACAGAAGAACATAGCGGGCAGTGGACTGGGCTTTTGGGCTCCTGAAGACTGGATTTTGCTGTCTGGACATGACTGGTGGAGCTCTCCTCTACTCACCCTGAAAAGTGTGTCAGATCGCTGAGGCATGCTCCACAACTTCACCCTGCTGAGGAATATCCGTACATTCCAGAGGAGGGGGAGCCTGCAGTGCCACTGGATTAGAATCCTGTAATTCCAACTGAAGCTGACAGTGATGAAGAGGAAGGAGCTGACTTGCAAGACGATCTGATCAAGAGCTAGTTCTCATGAGTGTAAGTATGCCATGTGATGTTACGACTGTGACTGTACAATGGCCTGTAGTTGTGAGAATGTGTGGAGTTTAGTGTTTTCCAAACTGGTAGGGAGCTGATACACTGCAAAAATCAGCCAAAGGCTGATTGCTAAGATAGTTTTTGACACATTCCCACATTGATGATGTTGCTTTATTGTGTCATAATTGTAGCAATGCACTTTGTTTTCCAGATGCTTGCTATGTAACTTGTGTCATATGTATGGTTTCAAGCCTATACTCCTTGTTTTGTTCTTTGTGCCGGTACTTGCAACATTACATCTTCTTATAGGAATTTCAGAGTAGTAACATTGGCATGTCTGTGATGCTGTTCTGACATACAAAGTGGTCATTGATTGTTCCAGGTAATGTAGGTCACATACCTTTGGTATATAAGAACTGTGCCAAAACTTCTTGCACAGTGTTTGGAGGGAAGTTCAGAAGTGCCCATTGGACTTGTTTTGGTCCTGTGATTGGCATGATGCATCATGTGTGTCATCATGTGTTCATAAAATATGTAGTCCTAGCTTACGACCAAGCCATTTTCCATTCACATTGGCTAGACACTCTTTTTGTATGACCTGTACACATCTGTAGATGTGTTTCATCATTGTAGGCCAGTGTGTATGCCAACAAACTGACAAATGTTTGTGTCATACCTCCTGATTCATTGGATTATAATGGCAATGTGATAAGGAACTGTTGTACTTCTATCTGTCTGAATATTGAATACT
The DNA here is from genome assembly GCF_031143425.1 of Pleurodeles waltl. Lineage (NCBI taxonomy): Eukaryota > Metazoa > Chordata > Amphibia > Caudata > Salamandridae > Pleurodeles > Pleurodeles waltl. The sequence goes on along the minus strand of NC_090448.1, from coordinate 929,295,460 downwards.
GTGATGTTGGATTACTTTGGTGTGGCATGTGATAAGGCGCGAGCAGATGACATCAACCACTTTAACATTTGCTTATTCTGCAAGAAAACATCTGACAAATCCGTTCCTTCTGTGGTCTGGAGATCTGTACCTGTAAATAAGTTCATTTACTGAGTATGAGACAATCATTTAAGTTTTCAGTAGTTCAGACTTATTAACACCCTATGTGCTGAACACTGTAATACATTTTTCAGTTGATCAGACACTTTTATGTATGTGTTTGTGTGGGATGGTTGTAATCCTGAGCCGGAAACTGTTACATGCAACATATCCTATCTTGAACAAGTACCTTAGATCATCTTCGTATTGTGCACGTGGTCTGACACATCTACACGGCTAAATCAGCACTGAATCAGTGATGGGTGATTTTGTTGTGAAGTTATGAATAACAGAAAATATACGTGCCATGAATGAACCAAAAAAATATGTGAAGGGTAAGTCATGGTAAATGAACTCATTGGAGTAGATACCACACCATTGGATTCTTTGCTGAACATGCCCACTTGGGGGGGAGGAGGTGATCAGCTGCTACGGAGGCAGGGGTGTCTGGGGGCACAAGATGGTGGATACTCTGCTAGGGACAGGTTGGGGGGCAAATAGTTTCCTGTGATGTTAATGGAAGAGGGTTGGGAGGTGATGTTGTGACCACAGTGAGACTCACAGTTGCTGTCTGACCAGGTTGCCCAGATTGTCCAGAACCATCCTCCACGTCCAAAAGTCCAGGAGTGTCGTCGTCACTGTGGGCTTCACCCAGGGTAGTAGTGGTAGTCTATTCCGTAGTCTATGTGTTCCCAGGGGCAGCTCGACATTTTGAAGAAAAACATACAATGTTACTGGTTGATTTGAGACATCTACCTCCAAAGGTTTTGTGTTACAGTAAACAGAGACCTTGGACAAAGTTATGTTTTAGATAATCCAGTTGTGCCAAGTAACCATGGTACTGGGTGATTTGACATGACATGTGTGAAGCATGCCAACCCAATTTGACTCAAACAGCTGATGAGATATACACAACAGCTGCACTTTGGAAGATGGTCTAAAAAACAACATTTTCCCGGCAGTGCAGCCAACACAGTGGAGAGCCAAGATATGGCCTTGACCATTTGGAGGCCTAGTTGAGTGGGATGCAGGCAAACCCAGGACTCTGAGGTACATGTGACTGGAGTCATCATATGCACAGTGATGTATCAATGTGTCGACTGCTGATACCAATCTAGTGATGCATCTTGAGGCCTTAGGAATATTTGTACACACTGGATATGGTGTCATTCCTATTCTCAATAATTCCATCTTGGGTCATCAAGACAAGAGGCAGCTAGGTAGACAGACACATCTCTGAGTTGAGAATGACCTGCATCTTGGTCACTCTCAGGTGAGTATACTTAAATTGAGAGTTGACAGACAGGGTTATTTGTGCAAGTGATTTAGAGAAGCAGGGCCTATTAGGCTTTGCAGTCAGGTCATTCCGTATACTTCCCAACACTTGATAAATGGTATATTCCCGGGTGAGTGAAGAGCATTAGGAAGATTACAAACAGGTGTATTTGGGCAACTGACCACTGGGCTGGTGTTTGGAGTTGCTAAAACAGGGCTCCTGGGACTTGCAGACAGGTCACTCCCTCTACTACACACACTATGCACATGGTATCCTACCAGATCAGTACACTTCAATAGAGAGTTGAGGAACCACTGTATATGGATAAATGAACACTGGGCTGGTGTTTGAAGTTACAGACACAGGCCTCCTAGGAGTTACAGTCAGGTCACTCTCTCTACTCCCCACACTATACAAATGGTATCCTCCCAGGTGAGTACACTTCAATTGAGAGTTAGCAAACAGGGGTATTTGGAAAAGTGAACATTGGGCTGGGGTTTGGAGTTACTGAAACAGTGCCCTTCTGGGTGTTGCAGTCAGGTCACTCCCTCTTCTACACAGACAAACATTATTCTCCCAGGTGAGTTCACTTCAATTCTGAGATTACAACAAAAGGTATTTTGGCAAGCGAACACTGGGTTGGGGATTGGAGTTAGAGAAACAGGGCCTCCTGGGAGCCAGGCAACTATCTCTGTTACACACACTAGACATATTTTGGGCGTTAAATATCTGTATGCAGGCTACATTTAGGTTTGGGCATACATTTTCATGGTGAGACATACCATGAAACATGGGATGATTGTTTGATATTGTAAGACTTACAGGCACCGTTTGGACATATGGCATGTGATGGGCCTTGGTAGCTGTGATGTTGGGTCCAACAGTACAGATTGACATGACACTGATAACACTCTGATACTCTGGTTATTGAATGCTGGTGAAGTACATGAACAAGACACTGGCAAAAGCTGAGCTGTGAGATATTGCTGTATTGTGAAAGTTTTTGTGTTGTAACTTATCAGACTCCACCCCCCAGGTATTCCTGTCAAGCCCTCAGGATGCAGGATGACCAAGATCTTTTTCTTCCAGGTAAATAGTATTAATGGGGCACAGGGAGGGCCACCGCCAATCTTCTTGGCCTGCAACTGGTACCTGGAGACCAGGGAATGGACCTTGCCCTGAGATCATTCCACCTCTTCCTGATGTCTTCCTTGGTGTGCAGGGTGGTTCCTACAGCATTCTCTCTGTCAACTATGCTGTCCCACATTTCCAATTTCCCACTGAGAGGAGTGTGCTGGTCTTGGGTTCCATAACAATTGTGGCTCTACACTAGTGATTTCATCCACCATGACTCTCAACTCATCCTCTGGGAAGTATGGATCTTTTGACAATGACATGACAAAAAATTAAAGGGGGTGGCAGTGACTAACTAAACAAGACAAGTGAATATTGGGAAAAAGAGACGATGTGTGTGAAGCGTGTAAAATGCAATGGTGAAAAAAGGGTTGCCTCATAATGAAAAATGGATGACAAGATGTGTGGTCTGTCTTGCAGTGGAAATGCAAAGGATTGTGGTCTATGGAGGGGTGTGTTTTAAATTATGATCAGAAGGTGTATCCACTAGACCAATATGTGTCAGCTGTGCTGTTTTTGATTTAATCCAATGTACACTTGTCTATTACTTTGTTGGAAGCGGACCGTGGCTTTCGACCGTCATTGGCTTGTTAAGATCGCCAGCATGCCGTAATCAGGCCCTAAATATATACTTAACCTTAAACAAATTCCAGTCAGACTGAAAAGTAAAAATTGCTTAATTAAATATCAATAAATAAAAGATAAACAGTAAACCAAACAAATAACTTTTTAAATCATAAGACCCGATGGTAAGAATCAAAAATAAATTCAATGCACAACACATTATAACACAATATAATCACACAAAGAACTTTAAAAACACTTAGAGCTATATAGGAGGCTGGCCTGGCTTGTAGTGGGAGCCTAAGGTACTTACACCTTATACCAGGTCCAGTTATCCTTATTAGTGAAATGTAGTCAGTGTCTAGAAGCCAGGCTGTCTAGAGGTAGCTGTAAGATGAGCAGCCAAGGCTGAACTAGGAGACATGCAAAGCTCTTGTAATACCACTGTAGTCACACAGTACTCACGGACATGAAAGACAATACTCTGTTTTACAAAAATAAAAGTACTTTATTTTAGTCACACAATTCCAAAACTACTTTGAAGACTATACTCCCTTAGGCGGTAAGTAAATTACACAATATATACATTAGTAACCAAAAACAGATAAGTACACAGTAGAAAAACAGTGCAAATAGTGAAAATCACAATACGTTGCAATGGGCCTGGGGGAACACAAACCATATACTAAAATAGTGGAATGCAAAATTTTATTTCCCACCTAGGCAAGTGTAATGTGTAGAGGGGTGCTGGAAGTGTAAGAAAACACCAAAGGTAAGTAAAACATCCAACCCCAGAGCCTAGGAAAGTAGGAGTAAAACACAGCAAGTTTCCTAATACACACACTGGAAGTCATGAAAGAAGATAATGAAAAAACTACAAGAGACTGCAAGACACCAACAATGGATTCCTGGACCTGAAGAAAAAGGGGACCAAGTCCAAGAAGCACTGAAGAGTCCAGGAAGAACAGGAGCCCCTGGTCACCTGGATGAGGGTGCAAAAGAAGAACCACCGGTGACAAGACAAATTCAGTATTGCACCTAAGACAGATGCGGGTTCTTGGTTGGTGCAGAAGATGTCCCACACAGAAGATGGATGAATGCAGACTAGTTTGCATCGCTGGATTCTGCCAACAAGCCTTGGCTCACGCAAAACACGCGGTTGGCAGAAAATAGCACTGTCCGGGACCAGGAGGGACCTGGTAGCCTCTACCCAGGAGGGGGAGGTAGAGGGGGGTCTCAGCAACTCCGAAGCCCTCAGAAAACCAGGCAGCACACACAGGAGTCCCACATCACGGAAGCAAAGGAGGTGTAAATGGAGGCCCACGCCGCCAGAGAACCACTCAGGAAGCTGTGCATCACAAGATGGTGTGCTGGGGACCTAAGCTGTGCTGTGCACGAAGAACTTCTTGGAAGGTCGCACACAAGCCTTGGCAACTGCAAGTCACGCGGCGCACTGGGGTACTGTCTTGCATCAGGAGACAAGCACTTACCTCCACCAAAGTTGGACAGCTGGACGATGGGACTGTTGAAGTCACTTTAGTCCACCATCTATGTTGCTGGACCAACGCCTGTTGTCTGGAGACGGGACCCAAGCCACCAGTTGTGGCTGCAGAGAGGTGCCTGCTGAAGCAGGGAAGTGACTCCATCACTCCACAGGAGATTCTTTCGGCTCTTCTGGTGCAGGCTGAAGACAGGTAGTCCTCGGAGGATGTACAACCTGGAAACTGTTGCTGCAGTTACAATGTTGTAGGAGTCATCTTTGCTTCTTTGTTGCAGTTTTGTAGAATTCCTGAAGCAGTCAGCGGTTGATAAGTTGGTAGAAGATGAAGTAAAGGATGCAGAGGATTCCTCCTGAAGTCTTGCAATACAAATCTGAAGAAACACCTGGAGGGGAGACCCTAAATAGCCCTGAGAGGGGGATTGGTCACCTAACCATGTAAGCACCTATCAGGAGGGGTCTATGACATCACCTGCTGGCACTGGCCACTCATATGCTCCCAGAGTGCCCCACCACATTGGAATCCAAGATGGCAAAACCCAGGGGCACTCAGGAGGAGCTCTGGGCACCACCCTTGGGGTGGTGATGGACAGGGGAGTGATCATTCTCCTTTCCCTTGTCCAGTTTCACGCCAGAGCAGGGACTAGGGGTCCCTGACCCAGTATAGAGCCCTCCCATGCCTGTAAAACCTATTTTCAAAGGAAGAGGGTGTAACACCCCACTCCTAAAGGAAATTCATTGTTCTGCCTTCCCAGGATTGATCTGCTCAAGTCCCAGGAGGGCAGAAGCCTGTCTGTGAGGTGGTAGCAGCTGGGGCTGCCTGGAAAACCTCAGAAGGCTGGTATGGCAGTACTGGGGATCCACTGTGGAGCCCCCAGAGTGCTTGGGATTGTGCAACCAATACTGGAATTCCCAGTTGTTTGACACCTTAATAGGCCATATTCGGAGTTACCATTGTGAAGCTGTTTATAGGTATTGACCTATGTACAGTGCACACTTAAAATGGCGTCCCCACACTCATGAAGTCTGGGAAAATGGGCCTGGATGATGTGGGGGCACCTCTGCTAGTGCAGGGGTGCCCTAACACACAGGTACTTTCCACCCAGCCTTCTGGGTCTGAAAGCCTGACATACAGGTGACTTATAAGTGGCCTGGTGCAGTGAAAATGGCTGTGAAATAGTGCATGCACTATTTCACACAGGCTGCAATGGCAGTCCTGTAGAAGCCTTTGCTTGGGCTCCCTATGGGTGGCAAAAGAATTGCTGCAGCCCATAGGGATCCCATGGAACCGCCATGCCCTGGGTACCTAGGTACCATATGCTAGGGACTTAAAAAGGGTGTCCAGCATGCCAATTTGTAGTGAAATACTGGGTTACCAGTATGATAGGACAAATTTGGAACAAGAGAGAGCATAAGCATTGGGGTCCTGGTTAGCAGGATCCCAGTGACACAGGAAAGCATACTGACGAAAACAGTTAAACATACTGACAAGTAGACCACAAACCATAAGCACTGGGGTCCTGACTAGCAGGATCCCAATGACACAGTCAAAACACACTGACAAACAGGCCAAAAATGGGGGTAACCATGCTAGAAAGAGGCTATTATCTCACAGGGCCTCATTACGAGTTTGGCAGTCTGAGTGGGGGTAACCATGCTAGAAAGAGGCTACTATCTCACAGGGCCTCATTAAGAGTTTGGTGGTCCGAGGAACGCCATGTTGGCGGTGGCAGTCAGGCCGCCATGCTGGCAGTGGCAGTCAGACTGCCAACAGGCTGGCGAATAGGTCCACCTAATTATGAGTTTGGCGGTGATGCCAATGGAATAGGAGCCAAAGGACCCCAGCACCGCCAGTGCAGTCAGACCGCAGCTGATGATTGGACCCACCAACAAGCCGGCGGAGACCATGTTTCCACTGAACTCATTACAAGGTTGCACACCGCCAATATTTCGAGCCACCATGGACACCCAGGCGGAAACAAACTGGAAAGAGGAGACACTCACCTCCAGGAAGCCTTACTCATCTGTATTTACTATGGAACAACAACTAGATGTCATCCCGCTGCTCCTTCCCACTGAAAGAGAACAGAATCATTGCTGATGGGGACGACAGCAACCATAAGTACACACACTCACCTGTTACACTTGTATATTGGCAAATTTTGTATAGACACATAACATACCACATGGAGGGGGGTACAAGGGCTATACTCACACGTAACAGTACAGTGACATGCACACTCACTTACAGCAACAAATACACCCACACCTACACAATACACAGACTGCAGCCAGTATACACACACACTGCACGTCAAGAACATACACTTATGCACGGCAACACAGCACAGGGCTAGTCTCACAACAATCCCATACAACATAACAACACGTCACAACCACACCACAACTGCACAATCATAAACACATTGTCAAACTATCACAACCAACACTAGCCAGGGACACATCACACATACAGCAATATGTACAGCCACCTGGGAATGAACACACACAAGTACACCCTCATGCAACTTAGCAATTGACACACACACCACACACACAGCATATCTTACTGCAACATGCACAATACACACACTCACACAGTCAAAGCACAACAAAGCCACACACTACAACAACAAACACATGTCAAAACAAACATGACACAACACCATGACAACGTGTCAGCAATATACACATGCTCATCATACAACACACACTATGCAGGTCATTACAACCCTGCGGTCAAAGACCGCCAGGGCTGTTCTGACGGAAGCACCGCCAACAGGCTGGCAGTACGTCCCATGGTATCCGCCGCGGTCGCAACGCCGGGACCAGCGTTTTACTGCCACGTTGGTCCTGGCAGATTTATTCCGCCAGGGCAGCGCTGCTAGCAGCGCTGCCCAGGGGATTACGAGTCCCCCTACCACCAGCCTTTTCCTGGTGGTTTGAACCGCCAGGAAAAGTCTGGCAGTACAAGGAGTCGCGGGGCCCCCTGACACAGGCCCGTGCAGCTTTTCACTGTCTGCTGTCCATTTGGAGCCGGCTCCTGTGTTGCGGCCGAGATCCCTGCTGGGCCGGCGGGCAGAAACTAGGTTTCTGTCTGCCGGCCCAGCGGGGATCTCCTGATGGCTGCAGCGGGAGTGCGGCTGCATTGGCGGCCGCCCGCCATGGTCGTAATGAGGGCCTATATCCCTGGAGGACAAAAGCACTGCACACACCCTCATATACTGCTCCTTCGCCTGCCTATGCTGATGTTGCAAAACAGAAAGTCATCACATTCTCTATATACCACTTCTATCATAATTTACACACCAGCAACATTACATCAAGTTGATCAACACCTCCAGGTAGTACCAGTTAAGTGCCAGCACCAACAAGATATAATGCATGTCCCTCTATAAAACCATTTTTACGCAACGGCTAAGCTACCTATTTCACACTTACAAGACCATGATATCAGTAGACCTATCCCACTGACCGTTCCATGAGAAGGTGTCTTTGCCACATGCGACAGGGTCCGTATTCACAGCAACATAGTCAAGCAACAATCAACCAATAGTTCAGAAATGTGACAATGAGTTCCACAGTTCAAATACACAAACTCAACACATACTAACAAATAAGCCTTATATCATGTACCAGGCAATTAAACATATTGTATAGTATACTCTGGACAGCTATAACCACTTCATGTCACATTTATTACAACATGCACAATGGATATATACAATCATGCAACGGCTCTAATTGCCTCACCCTAAATCTTTTTAGATAAAATAGTCTAAACACATATCAACTACACATTTACCAATAGTGATGATTGAAAGGATTGCAAATACACTGTGGACCAAGGCATCTAAGTCATTGTCCTCTTGAAATCAAAGTATATCAGTCATATAAGGGCCTAATATGGATAGAGCATTTACCCACACACAACAACAGCTAGTATATCTTCTGTTTCTAGTCAACAGATCACTGTCATGTGCATGAAGGTGATGTTTAGATTTCAGATTTACCTAATCATGCAATCAGTCCATCAATTGGCCAATGACTGACTGGGTGGCAACATCATTATCCACACATCAGACATGACTACCCTTCCATCATTCTGAGAGAGAAGTCACATCTAATGCTACCATGACAGGTACACCCACCATGATACAAGTCAAATGTCTGAATACACATAGCATGCTTCTCAGATGTGTATGTGAACTACCACACCTGCACCACATTGGTGTCAGTGAAAACAATAGCTTTCCATACAGCCAGGACTCAGTAAACATAACCTATTTAGCCACTGTATGTAGGTATATAACTCTTTCCAATATGGGATCATGGCAGAACATTTCAATTTACACCTGATGTTGGCAAACAATTATAAGATTTTAACTGTGAATAAGATTTCTGTGACTATTTATCATGCCTACAACAGTAAGGGTAAGTAAAATGCTGGGTAGCCACTTGCCACCTACTGAACATGAACATGGTTGTAACATTCATTGTCCTGACACCAATGTATGTGATCAAATAGAAGTCTAGCAATACCTCCATGGTTCTCAGCATGTAGGTTGTCCACTCAAAAGAGACATTGCAAAAGTCTATGTACATCCCTCTCTTACCAAAGGGGTTCACCTTGTAACAGGTCTGAATACGTGAAGCAAGTATGTCATGTGAAATGTCAAACGGCCATCACAGCCTCCCACGATACTGTCACTCATCTGTAATCTTTTGAAAAGAAGGAATGACTTCAAATTGTTTGACTTAATGTTGCACATAGACATAGATCAAAGGAGATTGCAATAGACAGAGAGCAAGGCCCTGGACAACTAACCATCATGATATTGGGATTATTGATCCGTAGTTGGAAATGAACAGGTGGTTGCGGTACACATATGACACTGTCACATGTGCATCATCATATGCTTCTGTACAGAGGGGACAACATAGGTGAATAATATGTCCCTATACACATTAAAATGTGCACACCTGTGTCCTATTGTTAGCGACTGTACATTAATGTTGTGACTGGAGATCTTTGACCCTTTGCACTTGCCAGAATTGTCAGAGCTAACATTCTGTCATATTAGACACTAACCTTCTAAAGTGATGAAATTGTGTTGCGTCTTTACTTACCGCCTTGTGGCTGCTGCGCTGCCCTCAAATGCCCATCCAATTCCGGGTAGGCCACTGCCAATATGTGGTCCTTTAGAGGCGTCAAGATTCAACCGGCACCCCATCCTCATTGGAAGGATATCTCAGCTGGGCCTCTGTGGTCTTCCTGGCTCAGCCTCCCACCTTTTCCTACAGAGGGTGCTCTGCCATCTCAAGACCCCCAGGGTCGGCACTTTCTTGGTGATGGCACGCCATATCCCCTTCTTCTGATGGGCGTTGACCTGCATGGATGACACAAGAATTGAATCTCATATCCACATGCACCATTTCAAAACAAACAGGATGAAAAACAAGTTAGTGCACATAGCCATACACAGACTGTCTTCAACATCCCCTTCAATGATAGATGAACATATGCAGTCAGGCCATGTGTGATGTTGGATCAGGCATACAACATGCATATCCAACAGCAGGTGGCAGCTTGTTACATATGACCATACCACATGTATTTCTGTAAAGATGGTCTTCCTGGCAAAGTTTGACATACCACCTTCACTGTTCATGTATTACAGTCACTAGGCAGTTCAGGGAACATATATCACACGCTCTTTACTATGTTTAAGTACTCAAAATCTATCAAAACACATGCACATGTCCATCTATCCACATATAGCACCACAACCCTTCATTCTTCCACATTTCATGGACATCCTCACAAACTTAACCTATCATCCACTCCTTGTTATAGCAAGGAAATGGGGAAATATACATATGTGGACATTGTGCACGTACCTGTTCCTCTGGTGCACCACAGAGCTGTTCATACAGGAGTAGAACCTCCTGAACCAGCTTATCACACTTCTCTGGGTAGAAGGCAGGGGTCCATTTACCTGTAGAACATGGCATGATTGCTCCAAGGAACAGTACATGGCAGCACAGGCCGTGGAGGTCTTGCTGGCACGAGTCAAGTAAGAGATGAAGTGTGAGATGGCGATCACGGTCGCCACGTAAGACACCGTCACCACTGGCAGACATCGCCATTGGCGCAAGACCGCCAAAGGCAGCATTGTGTCACAATGGCAATGTCCACTGAGCTTGTATCCGCCTACCACCTTGACGACTTCTGCCGGTGGAGTTAGGTCATTTCCTAATGTCAAGTACAGTAGGTCAGGAAGCTGCTATTTTAAGGCTTGTAGCTAATCGGTAAAGTTAGATCAAAATGACATCACAAAGTGTGAGACATATTTGTGACCTTGTGTGTAAAATGCAGTATTTATGTACAGATTGTAAACTTGATGAGTTAATACTAAAGTAACTTTAGTGGCATAGTTAGTGCACCAATGTCAATCAGAAATATGTCTTATCAATGTGAAACATGGCATGCATGTCATTATAACAGAGATTTTTAGTTACATCCTTCTCCATTTCTAAATCAGGTCTGAGGAAAGGGAATGGAATTGCAGTAAGAAGCCATTATTTGCCTAGCTATGTACTGTATACAATCTTTCTACAATTTCATGACGCATGTCGGAGCATTATGTGTGACATATGTATTTTAACAATTACAATGGACACAATGATTGAAACACATACATCTTGGTTTTATCTCACATAGTTACCCTGGCATGAGAACAGAGAGAGAGAACCTCCAGTGTACCATCCACTAGCAGACTTGCAGACCATGGAGAATCAACATGTCATCCAAATCTACTGCCTGGATAAGCATGCAATCATGGATCTCTGTCATCAGTTGGTGCCAGATCTGATGCCTGCCATTCGTAATCCCTATGGCATACCACCCATTGTACAGGTCATGTAAGTGCTGCACTTCCTGGCCACCGGCTCCTTTCAAAATACTGTGGCCCTAACTTCAGGGATGTCTATGTTCAGTCTGGTTTACAAGGCTGCACTGTCTGCATTGTTGAAAAACCTGGCCAGCTACATCAGATTCCCACAGTGTGAAGATTTGGCCAATTTGAAGGCTAATTTTTATGCTTTGGCACACATCCCAAATGTGGTGAGTGCCATTGACGGCACCCATGTAGCCTTGGCTCCCCCAAAAGCCAATGAACAGGTGTATAAGAACAGGAAAAACTTCCACTACATTAAATATCTAAGTAGTCTGTTTGGCTGACCTCTACATTTCACAAGTTTGTGCAAGGTACCCAGCCCATGATGCCTTCATTATGTGGAACAGCAATAGCCCATTACTGATGACACAACAGTACACAGAGAGGACCTGGCTGGTTGGTTAGTCATATATGTCATGTCTCTCTGCAACTTGTTTTTGCTATCCAATGTTAGAATGCCCAAGATTTAAGTATGCCTCTTTGTAGCTATTTCGTACAGAGTACTGTGGCTACCCAAAACCGTCCTTGGTTGTTGAAACCTGTGAGGTACCCAACCATGCCATGGGAAGTCCGCTTCAATGAGGCCATCAGTGTCAGGAATCCCCAAGGTGCCTCCTGCATTATCTGTCAGCATCCCCAGGGATTAGGGTTAAATCATATTGTTGTTCTTGGTTAGACCTTCATGTTTCTAAATAAACATAATGTGCTGTGTTACACAATTGGTTTTATCAATGCTTGTTTTACCAATGCTTGTTTGCTATTGTGAGCAGGTGTAGAGATGTGCTTCTAATTGGGTGTGGAGACTCATCCACATGTTGAAACTCAACTGCTTTACTGATTGGCTATAAATAGCAGAGTAAAGCATGCCTCCCTACTTGGCTTTGTTTTGCTTCCTGATCTCAGCATCTGACTTGGCAGTAAAGCACCTGCTGTCATCCTCGTATTCAGGACTTTTGAGTCAATTCTTTTCTTTGTTCCTGTACCAGCTGACACCATGCATTCCTCCAGCACTCCGGAAAAGACTGCAGCTAAGTGACTAGTATTCTCCAGGGAGTTTGTTCCTTGAACGCCACACTGTCCTAGAACAGCTGGTGTATTTCAGACCTCGTATTCCTGCAAAGTGCTTATCTTGAAGAGACAAATGCATTTCTGAACATTCTACATTATTATTGTTGGTACTTGGCTAAATGCGCTTCAGGAAATCTGTTTGAGCTCAAGTACTACAAAAAGTGACAGTGCAATTTTAAAAGAGCATTTACGTGACTTTTCTTTCTCTAATAGCATAACTCTTGGATTTAAATTGTGTCATTCATGCCTGTGTTTCAGGTTTGAGGAATTTACTTTTTGAAGGGTTTTTCACACACACAGTGAAACCAAACCAAACTGTGCCACCCTAACTGTTTGAACCCAGAGTGGACATTTGTATTTCTTGGATTGTTTTTGATCCTTTTAGTTTAACCCTATGCATGCAGGAAAGTTATATGTGATATAATGAATGCCCTTGTTTGTCTTTCTTGTGCATGATAAGTGCAACCACAGTTCTAATTGTAGTGTGCAACAGTAAATCTCTGTGAAGCCAGCCCTAGTGTTGCAGTACTCAGGTTGGGTTTTTGGTAATGCAGTGTTAGTAATTGTGCCAACAGTTATTATTATCCAAGAAAAGTGCTGGAGCATCCCAGTGTTCTTCTCCCGCTCCCGTGCCCATATCAGAAAGAGAGATTCAGTTTCAAGGAAGTTGAGTGCACTAACTCTACTATCACTATGTCAACAACGACCTGCCCCCTGAAGATACAGAGTGCCTGGCTGGACTGGCAAGATGTGGCAGGGATTTGTCTCTTTCTCTTCCACTCCCCCTTTCCTTTTGGTACACCTGCCAAGGTTTCTGTGTCCACCAGGAAGTGCTGAGAGGTGTTGCAGGAGGTCGGGGGCATACAATCGCCCCTGTAGACAGTCTGCTTTTCAGGGCAGTGCCCCGTCTCAACATAAAGCCAAGCCACAGCATACAGGGATGCCTGGGCAATGGATTCCTCTATGGGTACTTTCAAAGGTTTAGCACAGGCTTTACCAGCTGATCAGGATGCTCCATCTTTTTTAGATTTAACTAGGGCCCTAGTGGGATTACAGAAGGAATTTCTTTCCTTAAAGCAAGAGAACCTGGAGTTGCACACTGAACTACAGCGGTATAAACCACAAGACACCCCCTGGAGAGGTTTCAAACTAAAACAAAGATCTCCAGTACTACGGACCCCTCGGTTTGACCTGTCTAATCATGTTCCTAGACCCAATTCAGGCCCAATGACTTTCACCACACAACCCATGCAGGAAATGGTCACAACACCAACCCATGTGCCCTTAGCTCCTCCAGAAATGATTTTTAGAGATAGTGCTAAGTTCAAAATTTTTCTTAACCAGTGCCAGCTACAGTTTTTTTGTTGTTCAGCTGCATTCCCCAACGATGCTGTAAAGGTAGCTTTTATTATCTCTTATTTGGGAGGCAATGCAGATAATTGGTCTATTCCGCTGGTGGAGCGTAATGACCCTATACTATATGATTTCAATCGGTTCAAGGAAGCCTTGCGGAAACTGTTCGCCACACACCTCTTCGTGCAAGCCAGTGACAAAGAGTTGCTGAATTTGCGCCAGGGAAACAAGGATCTACTGTCCTAAATCACCTCTTTCAATCGGTTGGTGGCAGAGACTGAGTGGCCCGAGGAGAAGAGGACCTCCCTCTTCTAATGTGGCCCTCGGGATGATCTCAAGGATGTTGAAGCCCAAATTGTGGAGCCTCCTACGGAGTGTTTGGAGTTCATTGACCTGGTGGTACGATTGGATCACCGCTTGAGTGAACTTAGTGGTGCTCAAAACTGAAAATCGATACCTGCAAGACTACCTGGATGATCTATTGGCTAAGGGTTTCATTCTCATACAACGTCACCAGTATCGTCGTCTTTGTTCTTCGTGCCCAAGAAGAATCGCGAGCTGCGTGCCTGTATAGATTATCGCGCAGTGAACAAAGTGACCATAAAAAAATCGGTATCCACTTCCGTTGATCCCGGTACTTTTGGATCAGGTACGTCAGTCGACCATTTATACTAAACTCAACCTCCGGGGAGCCTACCACTTGATCCGATTGATGAAGGGGGATGAGTGGAAGACAGTGTTCCGAACTAAATTCAGGCTCTTCGATTACACAGTCATGTCCTTCGGGTTGTGTAACGCTCCTGCAGCGTTTCATTTTTTCATCAATGAAGTGCTGCAGGAGTTTCTAGATATCTGTGTAGTGGTATACATAGACGACATTTTGATCTATTCGTCTTCCACTGAGGAACATATAGGGCATGTAAGAGCGGTTTTACAATGGCTTTGTGAGCATCATCTCTTCGCCAAGCTGGAAAAATATGTTTTTCACGCTACAACTGTAGAATTCCTGCGATATGTGATCACTCCCGATGGAATTTCCATGACTAGGTCCAAGGTACAGACCATCGTGGATTGGGTAGCCCCAAGTTCCATCAAGGAAGTACAACAGTTTTTGGGCTTCGCAAATTTTTATCGGAGATTTATACCCCAGTTTTCTTCCGTGGTATCTCCCATAACTCGTCTCCTACGAAAGGGGGGTAGGTTCCTCTGGGATGCAGAAGCTGAGAAACCCTTTCAATATCTTAAAAACACATTCACTGAAGCACCCATTCTCCATCATCCAGACCCGGCTAAGTCATTTTTCGTGGACGCAGACGCTTCCCAAATGGCAGTGGGTGGTGTCTTGTCCCAACAAGATCCTGAGTCTGAGCATTTCCATCCAGTAGCTTACTTCTCAAAGAAATTGTTACCCGCAGAGCACAATTACATGGTCGCGGAGCTGGAACTTCTGGCCATCAAGCTTGCCTTCCAGGAATGGCGTTACCATCTACTAGGAGCTAGGCACACTGTAACTATTTACACAGATCACTGTAATTTACAGTTTTTTCAAGCAGCCAAGGCCCTGACTCCTCATCAATTACGCTGGCATCTATTCTTTAACAAGTTTGACTTCTTAATCACATAGAGGCCCGGTACTACACAACAAAAGGCAGACATGTTATCTAGGATGGGTTTCTCCTCTGATGTTGCGCTAGAAAAGGTCAGAAGTATTATACCCCCAGAAAAAATCCTGGTGGTGTGCACTTCCCAAGAGTTCCTTGAGAAAATAAGGGTAGCCCAACACAAGGTTCCCTGTTCAACTGATGTGTATGAAAAAGAGGGTTTACTATACCATGCTGATCATTTGTACGTCTCTTCCAAAGAATTACGGGATACAGTGTTACATTGGGGACATGATTCTGTCCTTGCAGTTCACGATTCAGTTTCAAGGAAGTTGAGTGCACAAACTCTACTATTACTCTATCAACAACTACCTGCCCCCGAAGAAACAGGGTGCCCGGCAGGACTGGCAAGACGTGGCAGTGTTTTGTCTCTTTCTCTTTCACTTCTCTTTCCTTTTGGGACACCTGCCAGGATTTCTGTGTCCACCAGGAAGTGCTGAGAGGTGTTCCAGGAGGTCGGGGCATACTATCACCCCTGCAGACATCCTGCTTTTCAGGTGAGTGGCCCGTCTCGTCATTCGGAAGGACAAGGTGTGTAGTGGAGAGTTATTTTGTGCTCCTGAAGGCAAGATTTTGTAGCATCGATAAGCATTGTGGAACCCTCCTCTACTCACCCATCAAAGTGTGTCAAATTATTGGTGCCTGCTGCATGCTCCACAACCTCACCCTGAGACGTCAAATCCCATTTATACCACATGAGAGGGAGCCAGTAGTTATAGCGGGAGAGAATGCAGATGTGCTAAGTAAGGATGACTATGATGAGCATCAATCTGGAGACATCCATGCAGATCTCATCAATCAGTACTTCATCTGACATATGCCGTTTCCTGTAAGATTACTAACTCATTGGGGGGTTGGGGTGGGTTAGGTATGCTTGATTAGGGTCTTAGTATGACCATCAGACAGGTCATAAGTAGCTTCAAAGCACATTACTAAGATGTGCATGCTGAATACTACATTGAGTAGTGTGCATCTCTTTGATCGCCATAGTCCAAGTATATCACAATGCACAATCAGAGTTACCATTGCATATAGGGCATAGCTGTATGATGTTTTACAGTCATTTCCTGGCTATACCTTACTATTGAGAAGCAGTGTACTAAGAAGGCTGTGAGCAATCTTATGTGTGTAACACACCAGATTCATAGTCTCAGGCTCTTCAAATTTTGTTGTTGTGTGTTTGTCATGTCTAACTTCACTCTGCCAGTCCAACGCTAATCTCATTATACAGATTTTGCACATATGTTAGTGATGCTATCTCAGCTTTCAATTATGTTGCTTGGAGTTTCAGTCACATAAAGTTAGCTGCTCACTGTCTGGTGTAGTGAGTTTTTCATGTAAACTTATCGACAGATATTCCTTAATCATCTTGATAAGAGAATTGTAGAATGTATCATACTGTGTGTCATTAAACTGCCAAAACAAATTTCACTGATTAGTCAAGGTGCACAGGACTTAAATCATTTGCAGAGCAGAGGTCTCATAAGAGTCTCAAGACTCCTCTCATACCCTGGCAGTGCCTCAGGGTATGCTGCCATTATTGGCCCTGGACTGGATAGTTAGATGAGAGAAAGCAGGTGGGTGGAGGTCTGAGATAGGAGGAGTCCAGCAGCTAAGGCACAAATGTAAGGGCCAATGAGTAGGTTAGAGCAGGGGACAAATTCAGATACTGTTTTTCACTGGCCTTTTGTTCTGGAAACAAGGATAAATTGCTTTCTAATAGTGTGGGAATGATGGTTGTGCTTGGAAGGATGACTGATGCTGGCCTCTGGATATTGAACGCTGCTGGTGTCACCAGGTAGCTAGTCACAGGTCATGTTGCCTTCCTTCAGCTGTTGATTGTAGCTCAGATTATTGGGCTCCGGCACCTCCTCTGCCTTTATCCCTCTAGGTGCAGCCTTGAATGGAACTGTTCTTTTGCCCGTCTCTGCCTACAGTGGCTCATGTTTGGAGGCGAGGGAAGCTCTTGGATACTGACTTTGGAGTATGGCTTCTTTGGGGCTGCCCTTTTTCTGTTTATACGGTGTTGTGTCTTACAGCAATGCCTTATGTCAATGCACATGATCAAACATAGGAACACACGCCCCTGAGGATCATGCTTGGTCACAGAAAGGTCTATTCTTGTCTAGGACACTTGGGATGAGTCATATTAATAAATGAAATTGGGTAGTCATATCTTTCCATAAGCGCAAAGGACTTGAAGTTGTTTTTTTGAAAGGGGTCTCAGAGGGTTTATATAGCTCAGTTTGTCTGGAGGGCAGATGGTTGATTGCTGGATGGCATTGGTTATGTTCTTACCTGTGGATAATGTTCAATAGCAGGGGTTCACTCAATAGCAGGGGTTCTTGCCTTTAATGGTGGTAACTTCCATGACCTTTGTGTGGTGGGTCATGGAATAGATCATTGATTGGGTTGTAATAAGAAGTTACATGTGGTTGGCTTCCATTTTGCTCACCTTAGTAAGCCCCACCTTCTTGGTGTCTGGCTGTCAGACAAAGGCAGACTCTTCCGGCAGGCCCTTGAACAAAAGGCAGTCAAAACATCATTTGCTTTAGTCAAACTGTACCATAAATTACAGAGTCCAGTCGCTGAGGGGATTTGAATAGTAATGCGTGCTAAATTGCTTCCCACCGTAAGATATGGGCACCTTCCATACCCTGGCATTCTCAAAAAAGACGCTAAAGAACTGTCCCATAGCTGTATACAGGAAAATATTTGGGGTCCCCAAAACAACAAGACACAAACTGATCCAGCTGAACTTTGGGTTGGTGAACATGGACGTTGAATGCACCAAGGATGTAATTAAATACTATCACCAGGTGGCCAGAGCAGATGCAGACACCATGAAAGGAGCTCTGCAAGGGATCTTTCCGGACGAGAAGAGCAAATAGGTAAGGTATTTTAACAGCGCTATAACCACATTAAGCTTAGGCAAAGAATGCCTCCCCAATGCAGCTGTAACGCTTCAGCACTTGGAGAGCATTCTAAAGAAATATGGTAAGCTCCAGTCAATGGAACATGCTATAAAAGTAATCACACACACCTAGGCACCATGGGGCTCCACAAACCCCCGTCAAGACATTCTCTGCCAACCATACCTGAGAGAGTTCATGGGAAGACAAGCCCCAAGGAACACACTGTTGACTAGACTGTTGACACTGCCCGTATGGGAATACAGGACTCACTGGAAAGCAAAACCTCCAGAGCAAAAGCAGCGCAGGCAGGGCCTTACACCCTGAAATCTGTAGAACACTTGGGGCCTGACTTAGCACCCAGCGGACAGGTGACTCCGTCACAGTGGTGAGGGATATCCCATCTACCAAAATCTAAATCCCATTAAATTCAATGGGATTTAGATTTCGTCAGGCGGGATATCCCTCACCGTTGTGATGGAGTAACCTCTCCACCAAGTTCTAAATCAGGCCCTTATTATGCTACAGGCCAGCGCTGCTTCCCCAAAGGCAAAACTGCTTCAAGACAGTATTCTTGCAGCATAGAATAAGAACATGCGAAGAGGCAGTGTCTTATGTTTTTCGTCTCAAGTCCCCAGGAGTAACCATAACTTGGCAAGTTCTTTGGAACAGGTGGACGGTCACTGACATACGGTAGTCCATACTTGGGTATACTCCACCAGGTTGCATCAACCATGAACTTGTGGGCATGAGGATTTGCAGACTTTATCACACTCTTTCTATTGTTTTTTTTGTTCCTTCTAAGTCGGACATATTTTAACCTGTTTCTCCGAAATATCTGTATTGGTTTGTTTGAACGCATGTTACACTTTGGAGCACACTTGCACTTATTTGCACCGCATGTTGCATCCTGCACTAGTAGAATTCCCTTAGCCAGGGCCTGTATTTTACAGTTTCAGTTGTTTTTATTGCTCCTTTTATATGTTGGTCTTTTTGAACTTGCTTTTTAGGAGAGACCTGTATTGGTTTAATTGTACGGCGCATTGCACTTTAGAACATACTTGCGCTATGCCCAATCATCTTGGTGCCCAAGCCTTGAGACAAATGATTGGTGCTAGTGAATGTGATAACAATGGCTTTCGGGCTACCTGCATCGAACGTTGCACTTTCATAGAGAATCCATCTGCGCTTGCCTGATTCACAGGACATCTCTACAGTGCTTAATTTGTAAATAAAAACGTGCCGGTGCCCAAAGCCCTCCTTTTAAACACGCGGCTGCTGCAATTAAATGTGGGAACACGGAATACTGAGGCAGCGCAATCATGAAGCCATCTGGGGCCTCTTCAATCCATTTAAAGCCCCTTCAGCTCACTCTAGCAGCTTTCTATTTTCTCCCTTTGTGAGGATTTTTCGTTTTCCCCTTCCTCCGTCTTTCCCATATGTGTCTTTTGCTTGCAGCAAATGCTTGAGTCAGAAGAATAAGCACCGGCCCTCAAAAATAAGTACAGGTGCTCAGCACCGGAAACAACAAGCACAAATTAAGCACTGCATCTCTATGACACGGAAATTAAGCATGGTGTTTATCGCACTGAACGCTTTGCTTTTACTGAAGAGATATCTAAAAGCTATTTTAACTTGTGGCCTTCATAGGATTTATCGTCTGCCTCCTGCATGTAGTATAATGGAACTGTAAAGATTTTAATTAATCACACAAGAAGTTCCTTACTTAGTTTGCCACCTTGTACCGAGTGTTTATCTCGATGGCCTGTTGTGGTAAATATTCTGACATCTGTGGTCATCTGATGAATGGGAACCAGTGTAAGACATGATGGACCTGATGCTTGCACAATGCCTGCTGCGTTGTTTCGTGCCTCCATCGATTTTTTATTGACCTCGCCACACCAGGGATGGGGTGATGGGTCACACGGTGGGAGCACAAGGTTAGTCACTTGAACCTAGTCTTCTGCAACGAGAGTTTATTTCTGCTCATGTTTCTGGCAGGAGGGGGATGTTCTATTAAACAGAAGAATGGACTATCCGTACTTGGTTCAACCTTGCCAAGATTCAGCAACCACAAAAAGACAGATTTTCAAGCATCAAAACCACTATCACAACGATGACTCCACTGGGAAATGTATGTTAGACTACCTATAACAAAAATACCCTTTGAAATGAATATGATGGCATATATTTCATTTACAAATATATCACTTTTTGGGTGCAGACTTTTGATTATTAACTCCAGTGCAGCCATATTTTTGTAAAAAATATTTAAGACATCATATTTCTCTCAGATGATATCTAGGCCATGATATTTCTGGTATCATAACTAACCTGGGGTCCAGGACCAGTTCAGAATTATTTTCTGGTTTGAGTTGTGGGACACGATGACCCAAAAGAGTACCCAATGGCAGCATAAGGATATTTGCAGCCTGGATAAGCTTATGTTGAGAACTGTGCCCATCAAAATGTAACAAGTAGGAGCAACTGATAACAGATAATTTACATACAAGTTACATTTAAAGACTGTTGGAAATTTGTCCCTACTGAGGAGTCTTTTGCCGTTTTATTGATCCCTCTTTTTGTTGGCTGTAGAACTTTGTGCATTTTATTTCTGAGAACCTGTGGTAAAGTGCTTGTGCTCTCCCTGTTAGACATGGTACAATTGGTAAGTCGCTATTATACGGTGCTACATGTACCCAGGCTTATAAGTTAAATGCTGCGTTTGGTTTATGACATTCATTGTGCCACCCACTACAGCAGAACTGTAAAACATATCTCCAGGCTGGCCACTACAGTTTAGGTGTGCAGTTTTGGGCTTTTGCCATGACTAAACCTTCCTTTTTATTACGGTAGGCAGAAAAAGCCAATATGGAGGGTGCCTGGTACTAAAAAAGTAGGACATATATATTTAGGGGCGTATTTATGAAAAGTGGCACTGCACCTAGTGCAGTGTCACTTTTCTTGAACCCCTTAGTGCCTCCCTAATGCCACCATGTGTGGGTAGTATTTCATATATGGCACAACATGGCAGTAGTTAGGGAACTAGCGTCAGAATTTTTGATACTAGTTAGGCACTTTGCAGGATTAGCACCAAAAAATGTTGGTGCTAATCATGCAAAGCACGCAGAGGCCCATTGCAGCCAATGCTCAGAGCAGGCGTTAAAAGTGCCAAAACAAATCTCGCAAAGAAATCTCTTAGATTTCTTTGTGCCATATTTTTGGCACCCCTAATGGGGGAATGCCCCCTTTGTATATATTAAACCTGGCGCAGGCAGAATGTAGTGCAAAGGGTTATAAAGTGGTACAATGCATGCATTGTAAATATGGCACAGCATTTTTGGTCATCTAACACCACATTAGTGTAAAAAAATTATAATAATGTGTCATTAGACTGGTGCTAGGTCCTCTTAAATCTGGGCCTTAATGTTGTACTTGTCCAATGAAAACACCCGATGGTTGTATTTCACCATGGCAAGGCTGGCTCTACAATTAATAAGTGCTGAATTCAGTTTGGAAATAGCTGGAAAAAATGTTTCAAGGGCTCTTTTTAATGGTATTTACAAATGCAGCTTTCTGGAAAAGATAGATTTTATATTACTATTTTGGAAATGTAACTTTTAGAAAGTAGTAATTTTCCTATCTAAAACCAAAAGGCTTTTCTTGCAGTGTCCAGCTGTCAACAGGCCCTTGATGACTCCCCTGCTGGTGAGATGTGTCTTTCTCCCAGACAGCCAAAGTGTGGATAAAGGGCTCTGGGTGTGAAGTGGGGGAGTCGTTCCTTGACAGAATGGCCTGGGGGCCCAGCCACTTACTTAGCTTCAAAGAATGCCTCACTGTCACTGGCAGATGAAGTTCACACCTAGGCCTGTCCCGCTTTTCTCTCTTTAGTCAGGCTGGCACTAAACCAATTGACAGGGGAGAAACTGACCAGAGCTGTTTTTTTATGTGGACAAAGGTTTGCCCTTCACCCACAGGCTGGCACTGGGCATAAACATAGAACCTACACACCTCTTTTCAGAACACTACTCAACATGTAAAGAATCAGAAGCAGTAATGCTTCTGTCTGAAGAACCCGAAGGAAGACTGGATCTGCTTACCTTGAACCCAGGACCCCAGATGTTACTCCAAGGGTTAGCTAGTTGCCCTGGATCGTGGCACTTGCCTCTGATAGAGTGAGTCCAAACCAGTAAGTGACACCCCTCAGGTCTAGGACTGCTGTCTTGTGTTAAATTGTATTCCTCCTGTCCACAAACTGCAAATAGTGGGACTTAGAAACTTTTTGTCAACTTTCTGTCCTTAGGACTGATGGAGACTGGGAACAACATTGAAAGTTGCAGCTGTTGACAACAAATCACCAGTTGGCCTCCGCTTGCTGATTTGCCCTGTTGAAAAATATCTGATTTTCAGATACGTTTCTAAGTCTGAAAATAGGTAGCTTCATTGGGACAGACGCTGAGCAGCAGTTAATCGATCTTGAGGCCTTCCTGTGCATGATTTCTGGGCTTCACCCTCTCTGTGTTTCCCACTTTTATTGATAACCACACCAGGAACCCAATCTTCAGCAACCTGCCATCATCGAGCCTGCCTTCGGATCCAGTTGCCAGCTTGTGCCTCCGACAAATTGTCAATGACTACCTTTTCTCCTTAAAGGTTTTTAAGTCAGAAGGAAAACATTCCACCGGAAAAAGCTTTGTCATTGTATGCAACTCCTGCTTCATTGTGGTCAACCTTACTTAATACATTGACTTAGTGTAGTGTGACCAGATAACTGTGGTTGATGCTTCGTGCCTTTTTGGTGGTTTTTTTTAAGAAAAACTCATATCTCCATCCCCAGTTTTACTTATTCGATTTTTGAAATTTTGGTGTCATTTTATTTATTAAAATATACTCTAGTTTTCTTAATTAGTTTGGGATGTTTCTTGTGTGGTGTTTTCACTTTATTATTGTTTGAGCGCTGTAAAAATACTTTACTCACTTTCAAGGAAGTAGCCAGAAAATTAAAATACACCGACTGGAAACATACCTCTAACCAGACAGAACGTGCAAAGCGAGTACATGCGACCCTCCTCTTCTCTATTGTAGGAGGCTTAACCTTAAACAAATCCCAGTCAGACTGAAAAGTTAAAATTGCTTAATTATATATCAATAAATAAAAGATAAAGTGTAAACCAAACAAATAACTTTTTAAATCATAACGCCCGATGGTAAGAATCAAACATAAATTCAATGCATAACACATTATAACACAATATAATCACACAAAGAACTTTAAAAACACTTAGAGCTATATGGGAGGCTCGCCTGGCTTGTAGTGTGAACCTAAGGTACTTACACCTTATACCAGGTCCAGTTATCCTTATTAGTGAAATGTAGTCAGTGTCTAGAAGCCAGGCTGTCTAGAGGTAGCTGTAGGCACAGCAGCCAAGGCTGAACTAGGAGGCATGCAAAGCTCTTGCAATACCACTTTAGTCACACAGTACTCACACCCAAGAAAGACAATACTCAGTGTTACCAAAAACAAAGGTACTTTATTTTAGCGACATAAGTCCAAATATATCTTAGAGGCTATACTCCCTTATGAGGTAAGTATTATACATTAAATCTAGACTAGTAACCAAAATCAGGTAAGTAAACAGTCATAAAATAGAGCAAATAGTGAAAATCACCATAGGTTACAATGGGCCCGGGGGAACACAAACCATGTGATAAAATAGTGGAATGGGAATGTCGGTTTCCCACCTAGGCAAGAGTAGTGTGTAGAGGGGCACTGGGAGTGTAAGAAAACACCAAAGGTAAGTAAAGTACCCCAACCCAGAGCCCAGGAAGGCAGGAGTAAAGTACACCAAGTTTCCTCAGAACACACTAGAAGTCGTGATGAATAATTATGCACAAACCAAGCAAGACTGCAAGACACCAGTGATGGATTCCTTGACCTGAAGACCTGTGGAGAGAGGAGACCAAGTCCAGAACAGCTGAAGAGTCCAGGAGTAACAGGAGCCCCTGCTAAACCCAGATGAAGGTGTAAAAGTGTAACCTCCGGTTGGAAGAAAAAGTCTGAGATGCACCAAAGAAGACAGCTGCAGGTTCCTGCTTGGTGCAAGAGATGTCTCACATTGAGTAGAAGGATGCAATCTGTTTTTGTCATTGGATTTCACCAACAAGCCTTGGCTCATGCAAGAGACGTATTTGGCAGGAAAAGATGCTACCCTGGCCCAGGAGGGACCTGGAGGTCTCAACTCAGACTGAGGAGACAGAGGGGGCTCGCAACACTTCAGAAAGCCCCAGAAGACCAGGAAGCACCCACAGGAGTCCCAGGACATGGAGAAAAAGGAATTCCAAATCACAGTCATCGCAGCACTATACAAAGGGATCCAAAGTTGTCGGAGAACAACTCAGGGAGCAGAGCGTCACAGGATAGAGTGCCGGGGCTACAGCGTGCATGAAGGATTCCTTGGAGAAGCACACAGAAGCCTTAGGAGCTGTAAAACACATGCAGCACAGGGATTCTCTCTGGCTCGGGGAGGCAAGCTCATCCCTCTACCAAATTTTGACAGTTGGACCTTTGCACAGTCAGGGTAAATTCAGTCCACCACCTGTGTTCCAGGATCCATGCTTGTCATCAGGAGAGGGGATCCAGATTGCAGGTCGTAGCTACAGAGAGGTGCCTGCTGAAGCAGGGAAGTGATGCCATCAATCCACAGGAGATTCCTTTGGTCCTTCTGGTGCAGGATGAAGACAGGCAGTCCTCATAGCATGCATGACCTGGAAACTGGTGAAGTTGCTGGCAGTAGCTGAAGTTACAGAGCTGCAATAGCCTTCTTGGATACTTTGTTGCAGTTATAGAGTTCCTGGAGCAGTTCTGTGGTTGATCCAACAGTAGAAGTTGAAGCAGAGGTTGCAGAGGATTCCTGCTGGAGTCTTTCAATCCGAATCTGAGGACACACTCAGAGGAGAGACCCTAAATAGCCCTGAGAGGGGGATTGGTCACCAAACCAGGTAAGCACCTATCAGGAGGGGTCTCTGACGTCACCTGCTGGCACTGACCTCTCAAATGCTCCCAGAGTTCCATGACCATCCTAGAAACAAGATGGCAGAACCCAGGGACACTCTGGAGGAGCTCTGGGCCCCACCCCTGGGGGGGTGGGGTAATAACCAAAAGAAGTGAACTCTCATACCATATCATTCCAGGCCCTCAACCACATATTCTACCCTCAACGGTGAATGTTACCAACCTTAAGTGATTTTGTGGGTAGTTTCATCAAAGGGTCTCCATTCACTTCAGTATCCCGTTATCCAAATGAACTGAAGGATATTTCAGTGAGAAGGTGAGGGAAAGAAAGTGAGTTGAGTTTTAACTAACTATTGAGGGTAGAATACATGGTTGGGGGTCTGTTAAAAAAGATCTCAGAGGGCCTGGAATGATATGGTATGAGGGTTCATTTCTTCTGGTTATTAGCAGTATAGTACAATGACCAAGGGTTTATGTCGTCATTAAAGCCAAGTTATCCAATTTTTATATCATCTTTGGGTCTAAACATGTCCCTAACTCCTCTCATGTCTCCTTTTATATCTGAGTGTATCGTCTCACTGGTCTAGTTGCAACAAAGATTTTGCGCTGCACAGTCATGGAAAACAGTCAGTCTGATCAAGCCACAGTTCTGTGAGAAATCGATATCAGCACAATACAAACATTAGAGAGGTGGTGTGGGGATGATACTAATCAAGTATAGAATGCATGAAGATAAAAAAGCAGCTATGTAATCTTATAAAACAATTTTTAGAAGACAATGAAAGCTCTTTGGCCTCACCGCAAACATTGTGAGCTGCAGAGAATGCTATCATGAGAGGTATGATAATAAGGCATAAATCAATTTACCAAAACAGCTGGCAAGGTGATGGGCCCTGGAGAATGACATAAACTAACTGCTAAATAGATAAAACATCAAACCCAACCAAGGAACTACTAAAACATCTGGAAAAAAGATAAATTTGCCTTAAACTCAATATTCCAAGAAAACACTGAATATACCTTGCACAACTTCAATATCACCACTACAAACAAGAAGAGAAGTCTGGTAGATGTTTAGCAGCTCAGGTGCAACAGATGGAGTCACTAATAATGATTCATGTGACATATAACAATGACAATCGGATCTGAAGACATCAAGAAGACATTGTAAAAACATTTATAAACTTTCCATAACACATATCAATAAGAACAAAGCACAGTAAGCAGATCACTGAGAATAAAATATTTGCCAAATATTAAATTCCCACTCTTCCTGTGGTAGGAAGGGAGTTACTAAAGTGAGAAATTACCCCAGAGGAGGAAACAGATGCCATAGCAAACATACTCAACAACAAATCACCTCGGGAAACTTTATAACATTTGAGGTTCATCAGTGGCAAAGGTACTATTCCCAGCTTTTACAGAAGCAGACAGGACTAGTATTCCACTCACTGCACACATTTTCAAACAAGGCAAAAATGTCAGCGACCTCAAGCCTGAAAAGGGCTTGGGCCTGGTTTAGGTCTGGGTGGATCTAGGAGACTGGCCCTCTATGAAGTGTGCAAAGCTAGGCACACTGTGCAGGGGTTCCAGGCAACCACACATTTGTTTACAGTGGTAAAAACTAGTCCAACTAATGCTATAATTTTTAAGGTAGGTTGGTCGAAGAGTTAGGCCAATCTTGGCGAAGTGCAACGCACTTGATGTACTCACAGCACCAATCTAGCTTCTCATACACTGAAAGGAATATCTTGAGACAAATTTATAAATATACTTCAGATTGTTATGTCATTTTTAAAGACCAAGATCAGTGGGCACTACACCGGCTTTGGAACCCCATGATCTGCACCTTCTTGGCGATGGCTCTCCAGATTCCTTTTTCTGATGGGCGTTGATCTGCATGGATGCAAAAGACAGCTCAAAAAATTATGTTGAAAAGCCTTATCCAAAATGGCGTAGTCACATACATGTCAGTATACCAAGATGAGAACATCCTTCCCAGTGTGGCAGAAGGCAGTTATTGAAAACAGGGAGATGACTACAAAAACTTCCCAATATGCAGCCCTACCCACCACCCAGCTCAGGCCCTGCAATGACTAGGTAGGTCAACTGACGTCTTGTGGGGCATGATCTAGCAATCTGACAGAGATCAGAAACACTATTAAACACACCACACATATGTGGCTTCTGGAAGGAAAACTCCTCAGCCATTTATTGCATTAAAACACTAGCAACCTGTGAGAATGATCCTCAGCATACAGTCCCTACAGGCTACTGCCAAGGTACAAACTCAAACATCACACATGGGTAGGCGATGAAGGGTTTGGCATTGTGGGCATAGAAAGAATCCAGCCTGTCCATGTGTGGATGTGTGCAAATACAGATGCAGACTCATTTCAACTTCAGGGGGTGGGGGACTGTGTGTCTCATCAACACAAAACACACTTTTTGACATATGTGTACATAATACATAGATCACCTTTAGAATAACATAGGCATGCATTGTACATTTTCTACAATGTGACCAGACAACTGAGTCACATATCACGAGTTATTAGTAAACATCACACAGTTTGCACTTATGAAATGTCAGAAATGCAATGAGCCTGCACAGGGCACATGTGACCCTTATGAAGGTGACAACCGGGCTGTGAGATCAAGGGACCTGTCAAGGCTCTGAAACATACATTGACAGAGATGTCAAGTGCACATTTGTCACAGATCATCAGCGCTCCCCTAATGCCATGTACATTCTTACAATCTTATGATACACTGCATATTAGCACTGAGGCCAGATTGGCCTCATAACATGTTCTGCTGTGATGCAGTGGATTGGGCACAGTGCCACAGGTGCATAAGAAAAGTGATTCAACCCCAGCCCAGACTTGGACAAATACAGTGAGATACATTTGACAGGCCCAGTCTCTGCAGGCTGTGGAGAAAGATCTACCTGAAACTCCATTTCCATCACTTCGATGCATGACAGTACATCATGTAGCCAATAGGCATGTTGTGTTTTTCTGCCAATGTGAAGGGCAGAGTAAGCCAAGGTATGCCTACCAAACAACAGTTTAGCAAGGGCAGATGTGGTTTGAAATGTCTATAGCACCATACACATAGCTCACATTACATACAGCTGACATATACAACATGCATACAATGCTGTCATTTAAATACATGTGCCCTCACATTGATGACATCCATGAGGTAAGAAATATCTGGGGATGGCTGTTATGTCACCTCACCTAGTTATGTGCCTCCAGCACAAGGAGGACCAGGGTACACTCAATTCACATACACCACAATATATCAGAACTCAACACCTGGCACTAAACACAAATACATGCACATTGACTCACCCTTTGATGCACACTGACTGTACCTACAGAACTTAGAGTTCACATTCTGCCACATATGGTTACACTCTAGCCTGCGAGGAGGGAATATATGTCACAGTGCAGAGTAAACTGTGCACATGAGGCACTTATTTGTTCCTCTGGTGCACCATATGTCTATACAGGAGTAGGACCTCAGACACCAGCTTCTCCAGCTCCTCTAGTAAGAAGGCTGGGGCCCTATCTCCTAATGGATGTTGCATGATTGCTCCCAGAGGTGATACACAGCAGCTCAGATAGAGGAGGTCTTGCTAGCAGCAGTGTCAGGAGTCAAGTGAAGGTGGTCACGTCCACCACGTATGCAGTTGTCACTGTCACCGGACAAAGCCATTTGCCTGCGACCACCACTGGCATTAATGTTAGCCTATGGCTGTGCTCGCTGTGGTCGCAACTGCCTACTGTTATGACAACTTGCACCGGAAGTCAAGGGTGGTTCCCAATGTCCTGTGGAGTAGGTCAGGCATAGACCATTTTATAGGCCTGAAATGTGTGATATGACTCTGACAAATGTCCAACCAAAATTGTTGGTTTTGCATCATTAATGCAGGAAAGTACCCTCTTTCAGACATAGTTATCGTCCTTTTTTGCCTTTTGTCAGTATGTTTTGACTCTGTTCATTGGGATCCTGCTAACCAGGACCTCAGTGACTATGCTCCCTCCCTGTAAACTTGGTTGTTTGGACCACACGCACCCCACATTTGGCATACTGGTTCCCCCTTGTAAGTCCCTGGTATATGGTATCCAGGTACCCAGGGCATTGGGTTACCAGGGGTTCCCAATGGGCTGCAGCATGTATTATGCCACCAATGCAGTGCCCATGCAAAGTGTATCTGCAGGCCTGCCATTGCATCCTTTTCAATACAGGTCACTGCACCAGGTCACTGCAAGTCACCCCCATGGTATGTCCACCTAGCCAAGAGGGCAGGATGCAAGAACCTGTTTATGAGGACACCCCTATGTGAGCATGGGTGTCCCCACGAAGTCCAGCTCCATTTTCATGAACGTCATGAGTGCGGGGAAACCATTTTACGCTTGTACTGGACATAGGTCACTACCTATGGCCAAATACATAATGGTAACTCAGAACCTAGCCATGTTTGGTATCAAACATGTCAGAATCATACCCAATGCTGTTGCCAGTATTGGAAGTATGATTCCATGAACTCTGGGGGCTCCTTAGAGGATCCCCAGCATGGCCCCTACCAGCTTTCTGGGGTGTTCCGGGCAGCCCAAACTGCTCCCACCGCCCAGGCAGGTTTCTGCCCTCCTGCTACTAGACCAGATCAAGCCCTGGGAGGCAGAACTAAGGAGTCCCTCTGGGAGGGGGGGTAACACCTTCTCTCTTTGGAAATAGGTGTTACATGGCTTGGGAGGGGTAGCCTCGCCAAGCCACTGGTATGCTTTGAAGGACACATTTAGTGCCCTCCTTGCATAAACTAGTCTGCACCAGTGCAGTGACCTCCAGTCCCTGCTCTGGCGCAAAACTGGCCAAAGATAAGGGAAGTGACCACTCCCCTGTCCATCACCATCCCAGAGGTGGTTACAAGAGCTCCTTGATTCTGTCATCTTAAATCCAAGGTGGGCAGAGGCCTCTGGGAGCATCTGAGTGGCCATGTCAGTCAGGTGACGTCAGAGCCCCCTCCTGATAGGTGGTCACCTGGCTAGGTGACCAATCCCCCTTACAGGGGTATTTTAGGGTCTCCATCTTGGGTGAGTCCTTAGATTTGGTTTGCAAGATTCCAGCAGGACTCCTCTGCAACTTCTACTTTGACTTCTGGCCACTGGAACTGCAATCGGATCCTCCAGGAACCGATAATCTGCATCTATGTCAAAGACTCTGTTTGCAACATAGTTTCCACAGCTCCTTCCAGCATTGGAAACATTTCCCTGGCTGTGCATCCTCTGAGAGTAGCAAGTCTTCAGTCTGCATGAGAAGGAAGAAGGAATCTCCCTTGGAGTGAAGGAGTCACTCCCCTGCACTCACAGGCACCAACAGCAAACGGCTGTGTGGATCTCTTCTTATCCTGAGCTGCATGGATCCTGCATTACGGGTGGTACTCTGGAGTGGTCCCCTTGGTCCTCTCTGCCAGCTGTCCAACTTTGGTGAAGGTGAGCCCTTGCCTTGCCATGCAGGACATTACACCTATGCATAACATCTCTTGCAGCTACCAAGGCTTGTTAGCATCTCCTCCAAGGGATCTTCAGGCTCTGTGTAGCCCCAGTCCACAGCACTCTTCCCTGTGATGCGCAGTCCTCTGCATGTTTCTCCTGCGGCATGAGACCTGTCTTCAGTTGTGCTGCGTGGGCTCCTCCGTGACTCCAGGGTCCTTTTCCAGTGGGTCTCCTGTGGGGGCTGCCTTTTCTTCTGTGAATTCTCTGCCTTTCTGAGGGTCCCCTGAAACTCCCCCTGTGGCTTGAGGCCTCCTGGGCCTTGCTGGTCCACGCCAGCTCCACTTTTCTTCTACCGCAACTCTTGCCTTTGCCAAGACTTGTTGGTGGCTTTTCTACACCACAGACAGACTGCAATCTTCCATTCAGCGCAGAACATCGACTGCATCCTCCAGGAACTTGTCACCGATGCCAGGATTGCATTTCCGACCGTCTTCGTCCTACTGTCAACCAACTCCTGCAACCAGAGACGGGTGGGTAGTGGCTCCTGACACCACCGGACACTCCTGCGACTTCTGGACTTGGTCACCTTGATTTTCATGTCTTTCTCTTCAGGAATCCACCAATTGTTTCTTGAAGTCTTCCCTGGGTGTTGCATTATCTTCTTTTTAGTCCTTTTGGGTGGTTTGGGGAAATCCACTAACTTACTCCTTTCTTCCTGGTCGCTGAGGGGCACTTTCGCACTTACCTTTGGAGTTTCCTAGTTCCCCCAGCTCCCCTCTACGCATTCCACTTACCTAGGTGGGGGTCCTGCATTCGCATTCCATTTTTATATTATATTATATATATTATTATATTATTATTATTATTATTATATTATATTATATTTATATTATATATGTTTTGGGCTCCCTCTTGGGTTTATTGCTATTTGTACTGCTTTCTATTGCTGTTTATGCCTACTTCTGTTTACTAGGGTACATATCTAGTGTGTTACTTACCTCTTATTGGAAGGTTGCCTCTCTAAAAAATTTCAGTAATTGTGTCACTAACCACTGAGTTTTTTCTTTCATGTGTATAAGTGCTGTGTGACTACAGTGATATTGCATGAACTTTGCATGTCTCCTAGATAAGCCTTGGCTGCTCATCCACAGCTACCTCTAGGGAGCCTGGCTTCTAGACACTGCCTACACTACACTAATAGGGGATACCTGGATCTGGTATAATGTGTAAGTACCTTAGGTACCCACCACACACCAGGCCAGCTTCCTACAATTAACTGCTTGTCTTTTCCAGTCATTTAGCTTCTATTACTCAGGCAGCATTGTTGTGCATTCCTAGGAATATATGGCGATTTGATTTGGGGCACAGTCCTCCCATCCCCCCACCCCCTACAAAGGTCATTTTAATGTTTGGGACATCAAGTCACTGTCTTAGAGGCAAGTTTTGTTGCACAATTGTTAATGATCATTCACATGATGTGTATCCATGTATGTCTAAGCAAGAGGGTGATGTGACAGCTATGTGATTGTCAGTTCTGATGAGTACTGTGTATCATGTCCAAACCTCAATATATGCCTTGTCACATTTTTCACATTGACCTGCATCCCGTATGTTGCAAGGGGCACATTAAATAATGGCAATATGCATGTCTTGTCGTACCTAGGTACCCAGGGAGGGGAAGGAACAGACAACCTCCGTTCCATTGTCCACTGCCAGACCTTCAGACCATGGAAGAATTCCACATCATCCGGACCTACCGTCTGTATGGGGTAACAATTGTGGACCTATGTCATCAGTTGAAGCCAGATCTTATGCCTGCCATTCATCATCCAAATAGTATCCCACCCATTGCACAAGTTATGGACGTTTTGCTGGGCTTCATGGTCCTTCCAAATTGTAATGGCCCTATATGCTGGAATGTCCCAGCCTATGTTGAGTCTAGTTTTGAAGGATGTACTCTCAGAAATTTGAAAGACCTGGGCAACTATATCCACTTTCCTTAGCATGAGGTTTTGACCCATGTGAAGGCTGACTTCTATGGTTTGGCACACATCCCACATGTGGTGGTAGCCATTGATGGCACACATGCTGCCTTGGTCGCACCGCATAGCAATGAACAAGTGTATTGCAACTGAAAGAGCTACCATTCCATCAATGTCAAAGTGGTTTGTGTGGGGGATCTCTACATTTCCCAAGTTTGTGCCCGTTTCCCGGGTTCAGTCCATGATGCCTTCATAATGCGGAACAGCGCAATCCCCCAAATGATGTCACAACTGTACCCAGAGAGGGTCTGGCTGATTGGTAAGTCAAATTTGTCCTGTTTGTGTGTTCAATGTCTGCTGCAACAAATCCAATGAAAGGGACTAATAGTTGCACATATGTGCTGTTCCATAACAGGGGTCTCTGCATACCCAAACCACCCATAATTGTTGACGCCAGTGAGGAACGTAACTACGCCAAGAGAAGTCTGTTTCAATGATGCCCATGGAAGAACACGAAGTGTCATGGAGCGGGCTATTGGACTTCTGAGGGCAGATTTCGTTTTCTGGACAAGACAGGTGGAGCCCTCCTCTACTCAACCGAAAAAGTGTGTAAGATCATTGTGGCCTGCTGCATGCTCCACAACATTGCCCTGCGGGGGAATATCCCATACATTCCAGATGATGGGAAGCCAGCAGTGCCACCGGATGAGAATTATGAAATGCCAAGTGATGAGGGGGAAGGTAAAGACTTGAGGGCAGATCTCATTAATCACTACTTTACCTTAAAGTAAGCATTGTTATGTTTTCACTGTGACTGTATGAGGAACAGCAATTGTCAGGATGTGTGGACTACAGTGTTTTTCTTACAGATTGTGGATGTAATGCTTTGCTGTTTACATCAAAGCTTTGCTTGCTAAGTCAGACTTCAACATTTTACTACCTTGATTATCTGCAGGGTTTGTGTCATTCTCATTGCAATGTAAGTGTATCCACTGATGTTTGATATGAGCCTATAGTCATAGGTATAACTTCCCAAGCTAACCTCCTTGTATTTTTCATTTTCCAGGTACCTTCACCATGCAATCCTCATGTGGCCATTTCAGAGTTGTGATATTGACTGGTATATGATGCTATTCTGACATAGGAAAAGGACATGGATTGATACAGGTAATGTTTGCCACAGATTTTGGGTGTATGAGTACTGTGCCAAGGTAGCTTGGACAGTGTGTGCATGCAAATCTTAAGTGCAGGATGCACTGCTTTGATGTGGTGTGTTGGTCCAGTTGTCACATGTGTGCGATCGTATGGAGGACTTGAGATATGTTCTTATCAAGTGCAGTCCATGCATTCTCCCTTCGCATTGTGTTGACAATGATCCTATATGACCTCTCTGTAGCAGTAGATATGTTTCCTCATTGCAGGCCAGAGTGCCTGTGCCACAACACGGACATAGGTTGTATCATACCCACAGATACTTTGTCATTGTGATGGGATGAACCCATAATCAGGGACTGTTGTAGTGCCTTCTGTCAGTGCCATGGCTTACGTAATGTTGGCAGACCTAGTTTTAGTATGTGATAAAGCTCAAGCTGGTGACAACATCCACTAATATGTTAGTCTATTCTACGGGACAACATCTGACAAAGCCCTTTCTTCTGAGGATTTGCATATTTAGCCTGATTCAATATGGTTCAGACATTTTTGACAATGACAGTCCAGACATTTTGACAACCTATGTGCTGCACAGTGCAATAAAATGTTTGGTTTGACCAGACACTTGTATGTCTGCACCCTTGGCACAGTTTGCCCCCTGCCACTGGCTCCAGGATGATCATTGTGGGAGGTATGTTGCTGTGACTCAGGGTCTTGGATTGGGGGGCACAAGATGGTAGTCACTGTCCTCAAGACACAGGTTGGGGGGCATTGCTGCCTGAAATGTAGATACATCTGGGCTGGGAGGAGTCGATGCAGTCATGGTGAGGCTCACTGGTGTTGTCTGACCTGGTTGCCCGAATGGGCCAGAACCGTCCTCAACGTCCAGATTTCCAAGAATGTTGTCTTCACTGAGGACTTCATCCATGGGACCTGTTGATGTGAGAGTTACAATAATACAGGTTGTGCCATTTAGCCAAGGCTGTGTACACGTTGGATTGACAGTTTTTCCTTATGTGACTAGTACACATGCCATCAAGTATATAGACCAGACATTAGGGTGATATGGCAATTTCATGTCAGTCATCCAGCTGCAGAATGTATGGGTTCATTAGCACTTGGGAGGATGTTCATGGACTTACATTTTACCAGCAAAACAGTGGCTGGGCAGGATGTAGCTTCGATTCTTTTAAGACCTAGTTGACTGTTATGCAGGCACACCCTGGACATTGTTGTATATGTGATTGTAGTCATTATGTGGTCAGTGCATTGTGAATGTGTCTGCTGCTAATACGACTGAGGTGATGCATCTTGAAGCCTTTGGTTCATGTGTTTTGGGTGCAGACAGTAAGGGAGCCTCCTATGAGTTGCTGCCATGTAACTCCCTGTATTACACAAACTATACTGATGGTTGGCTCCTAAGTTCATACACTTCAGTGATGATTTGGTACACAAGGGTATTTTGCGGGGAGGACACCGTTTTTAGTCTTCATTTCAGGGGCAGCACCTGTTGTGAGTTGCAGCCCTGTCACTTTCACTGCTTCACAACCTGACAGCTCCCAACTACCCCAGTGAGTACACAGGATATGTGCTTTGACATACTGTTGTCTGCAGGGAAGGGGACACTGTTCTGGTGTTTGTAGTGACAGTGACAGTGACCCATGGCCTTATCAGTCCTGTCAGTGGTTGTACTGTCTACACACTATACAAATATCAACCTCTCAGGTGAGACCCTTCAATGGTGAGTTCAGGGACAAGGGCCATTGGAGCAGAGGACACAGTGTTGGCTGAGTGGAGTGACAGTGGCAGTGTCTCCTAGCCTCAGCAGTCCTGTCAGTGCTTGTACTACCCACACACTATACAAATGTCATCCTTTCAGGTGGGTACGCTTCACTAGGAATTTGCCAAACAAGGTAAATTTGAGAAGGATACACTGTTCTGGTTTTTGGAATTGGAGAACAGTGCCTGCTGGGAATTGTAGTGGGAATCCCTGTACTACATACAATGTACACAGCTATTGTTCCCCCAGGTGATTCTAGTCCACATGTGATATGCCGGACAGTGGTCTATGGACAGGTGGACACTGGACTGGTGAGTGGGGTGACAGTAAAGGTGGTCAAAGGTGACATGCTTGGCAATACATTTTGGTGATATTTTAGTGCTGTGACTTACAAGACTCCACTCCCTCAGGTATTCCTGCCAAACCCTCAGGATACAGGATGGCCAAGACGTTCTCCTCGCAGGGTGTGAGTTATATGGGGGGACCATTGCTCGTATTCTGGACATGCAACTGGCTCCTGGATGCCATGAATATACCTTCCCTCTGTGATCGTTCTTCCGCCTCCTGATGCCACCTCTTGTGCATGGGGTAGGGCCTTCAGATTTCTCTCTGTTGACTATCATTTGCCACATTGTAATTTTCCTGGTGACAGTACTGTGCTGGACTAATGCTTCAAATATTTGTGTCTCTACTCTTATAATTTCATCCACCCTGACTCTTAAATCATTGTCAGTGAAACAGGGATTTGTCTGGCATGACATGGTGATGCTAAGGGAAAGGATTGAAATTAACAGGTGACTATGAATTTGTGAAGTTGGGAAGTGTAAATGGATGTGCCTTGAAAACAAAAGTATGAAGGGTGTTATATGTGATGTATGAAAAATTGCAGGGTTGCCTATTCTAATTCTATATTTATTCTATTGTTCACTCTAGCTACAGTATTTGGCATTGTAAATGGAAAGGATTGTGGTGTGTAGAGGGGTGTGTTTTATAGTGTGCTTTGCAGGTGTGTCGAGTGTGGCAATATGTGTCAGCTGTGTTGTTTTCAAATCTATCCAATGTGGTGTTCTGCATTAGTGTGGTGACCGCAAACCACCATGGTTGGGACTGCCATTGGTTGACCGCCATGGCTAAACTGCTATAGTGCGATTTTTTACTTGAAATATGTTCGGTGGTTGGTCGACAATCTATCAGTGCTGGTGGTCAGACCACCTATTTCATGCCCTCCACAGGACTGGAGGTCTTCCGTTTTGTCAGTCCTGCCTGTGTAACTCATAATATGGCGGTGTGTATGACCATCAACATGGCTGGCTTTGGGTGGCCGCCACCATGGTGAACTGGCAGTCCGACCACCAAATTTGTATTGAGGCTCTAAGTGACTCTATAATAATGATATGTTCCAAGTTAACAGTTGACATTTTTCATCAGAAACTATTTTATTTCAAAATGCATATTTCAGTTTCAGTTGTGCCCTCTTGTTCTCTCCTATTTTTATTGGTGCTAAAAGAATTGACAAAGGCCATATGAAAAACACCTGAAACTGGGTAAGTTAGGACTGCATTGGGGAGGTGAATGCACTATTGTATGGCAATGATATAATGCTTAAATTAACAGAAACAAATTTGCCTTTGCCAGCTATCCTGTCATTGATAGACATCTTCTCTGGCTTTCATGGGTAGAAGATATACTGGATTAGAAAGAACTTTCTTAAACTCAACACAGACTAAACAAAGATTCTGATCTTTGGAAAGAAACGCTCTCCTTGGGAACCTTCCTGCTGGCCATCTGAATTAAGTTCCTCTCAGACCACACCAGAAACCACACAACCAACCGTCTTTAACCCACAAGCCTTCTAGACAGCTGCTCTCCACCTCTCTCTCCCTCACACAAGTCCCCTGCATCTGCAGAAGCAAGTTAGGAGGTCCCACTTTCTCCTTCATCGCCACCAAGTACTACAATGAATTTCCTCAAAGCATCAGGATAGCTACCTCACTTCTCAATGTCCACAAGAAACTGGAGACCTGGCTGTTCAACACAGAGCATGGATAACCTCAGGGGAGATAAGCTGTCCATACAACTCACCATAACATAAGATATCATAACATTATATGTCGAGATAAACCACTGCGACACAATGAGGGGGATACATGTGTAGGCACGTCTCTTTCAGTATAAAGTATTTAGGAACACTAATTAATACAGACCTCACAGATGTGGTTCTGGACAATATAAACTCACTGATACATCAAATGAGCTTTCTTCATTGAAAGATGTTCAAATTGCCACTTTGGAGTAAGTAAAGATGACTAAAATGATGAAAGCCCCCTAGATTTAATGAAATAATGAGTATGCTATCACTTGCAATACTCACCAGTACATTACAAAAATTGACGAGGGACATCCAGCTCTTCCTTTGAATAGGGACAGACCACTCGACAAACCGTTGAAATGATATACCCAAACAATAGCAGGAGGCTTGAGGCAGACACTGATTTTCATGTATCACACTCCTCATCACATATCACACCCAGCTTATATTGTAAATTACCCCATATCACACCCTCCACAGACTAAATTTGAGATGGATGCTCTGATATAGCACTTCAGAGCAATGGATTTAAAAAGAAAAATTTCTTAAATAATATAGTATTTAGTTTTTTCCATGTACTATAATATTATTCACTTACTATGATTAATTAGTTCCTTTATTACACATTGAAATATGTTTATGTAATGATTAGAACTTGTCCACATATGTGTTCATTCCTGAAGTCCAACAATTTCCTCACTGTCGCTTAGTTTGGGGTGGGAAAATAAATCGTACCCTTCCGAAGTGTAACACTTTTCCGACTGTTGTTTAGACTGAAGTCAGAAAAGTAAATCTAACCAAACCATCCAAGTTGAACGCTTTAATTTACTGTTACTTAGGCTGGAGTCGGAATAGTAAATGTAAACCCTCCGAAGTCCAATGGTTTCCTACTGTTGCTTAGAGTGCATTTTTAATATTGTTGTTTATTTTTTAATACTTTGTTTTTAGAACTGTTTCTATTATTATTCTTTTATATTCCTGTATGAGATTAGTTATTTTTATATAAATATTCTTTTACTTGATTTGTTTGTATCATTTGTAAAATTAATAAAATATTATTATTGATTAAATAAATGTTTTTATTTCTAAATTTAGTGCATAGAGTAAATAAACAAAAAATAATTTTACTATGTTTATTTTAACCCCTTCGCTGCCAGGCCTTTTCCCCCTCATGTGCAAAAGCCTTTTTTTGGCTATTTGGGGCAGTTCTCGCTTAGGCCCTTATAACTTTTTGTTCACATAAGCTACCCATGCCAAATTTGCGTCCTTTTTTTCCAACATCCTAGGGATTCTAGAGGTACCCAGACTTTGTGAGTTCCCCGGAAGGAGGCCAAGAAATTAGCCAAAAAACAGTGAAAATTTCGTTTTTTTCAAGAAAATGGGAAAAGGGGGCTGCAGAAGAAGGCTTGTGGTTTTTTCCCTGAAAATGGCATCAACAAAGGGTTTGCAGTGCTAAAATCACCAGCTTCCCAGCTTTCAGGAACAGGCAGACTTGAATCAGAAAACCCAATTTTTCAACACAATTTTGGCATTTTACTGGGACATACCCCATTTGTATGATTTTTTGTGCTTTCAGCCTCCTTCCAGTCAGTGACAGAAATGGGCATGAAACCAATGCTGAATCCAAGAAACCGCAACATTTCTGAAAAGTAGACAAAATTCTGAATTCAGCAAGGGGTAATTTGTGTCGATCCTACAAGGGTTTCCTACAGAAAATAACAACTGAAAAAATATATATTGAAATTGAGGTGAAAAAATCTGCAATTTTTCTCTACGTTTTACTCTGTAACTTTTTCCTGCAATGTCAGATTTTTGAAAGCAATATACCGTTACGTCTGCTGGACTCTTCTGGTTGCGGGATATATAGGGCTTGTAGGTTCATCAAGAACTCTAGGTACCCAGAGCCAATAAATGACCTGCACCCTGCAGTGGGTTTTCATTCTATACAGGGTATACAGCAATTAATTTAATGAAATATAAAGAGTAAAAAATAGCTATCAAGAAAAAATTTGTATTTCCTAAATGAGCACATGATAAGATGTTGAGGAGCAGTGGTTATTTGCACATCTCTAAATTCCGGGGTGCCCATACTAGCATGTGAATTACAGGGCATTTCTCAAATAGACGTCTTTTTTAAACACTCTCTTATATTTGGAAGGAAAAAATGTAGAGAAAGACAAGGGGCAATAACACTTGTTTTGCTATTCTATGTTCCCCCAAGTCTCCCGATAAAAATGATACCTCACTTGTGTGGGTAGGCCTAGCGCCCGCAACAGGAAATGACCCAAAACACAACGTGGACACATCCCATTTTTTGACAGAAAACAGAGGTTTTTTTTGCCAAGTGCCTACCTGTGGATTTTGGCCCCCAGCTCAGCCGACACCTAGGGAAACCTACCAAACCTGTGCATTTTTGAAAACTAGAGACCTAGGGGAATCCAAGATGGGGTGACTTGTGGGGCTCTGACCAGGTTCTGTTACCCAGAATCCTTTGCAAACCTCAAAATTTGGCCAAAAAAACACATTTTCCTCACATTTCGGTGACAGAAAGTTCTGGAATCTGAGAGGAGCCACAAATGTCCTTCCACCCAGCGTTCCCCCAAGTCTCCCGATAAAAATGGTACCTCACTTGTGTGGGTGGGCCTAGCGCCCACGAAAGGAAAGGGCCCAAAACACAACGTGGACACATCACATTTTTTCACAGAAAACAGAGGTGTTTTTTGCAAAGTGCCTACCTGTGGATTTTGGCCTCTAGCTCAGCCGGCCCCAGGGGGGGCAGAAATGGCCTGAAATAAATTTGCCCCCCACCAACCCACCGGGGAGCGACCCTTGCCTACGGGGTCGCTCCCCTTGCGTGACGGCGCAAAAAATAAAGATCCTCAGTGCCTAGTGGTTTCTGCCCCCCTTGGGGCAGATTCACCTGAAATTGGCCGATTTGCCCCCAAGGGGGGCAGAAATGGTCTAAATACAATTTGCCCCTCCAGGGGAGCTACCCCTGCCTAAGGGGACGCTCCCCATCTCTAAAAAAAAAAAAAAAAAAAAAAACACAAACAAAAAATTAGCCCTGGCGCCTAGAGGTTTCTGCCCCCCCCCAGGGGCAGATCGCCTAATAACAA
This sequence comes from Pleurodeles waltl, assembly GCF_031143425.1. Taxonomy (NCBI): domain Eukaryota; kingdom Metazoa; phylum Chordata; class Amphibia; order Caudata; family Salamandridae; genus Pleurodeles; species Pleurodeles waltl. Next base: position 929,254,259 of record NC_090448.1, on the reverse strand, counting down.
TAGGCCGATCTGCCCCCAGGGGGGGCAGAAATGGCCTAAAATAAATTTGCCCCCCTCATCCCCCTGGGGAGCGACCCTTGCCTACTAGGTCACTCCCCTTGCGTGACAGCGCAAAAAAAAAGATCCCTGGTGCCTAGTGGTTTCTGCCCCCCCTTGGGGGCAGATTGACCTAAAATCTGCCAATCTGCACCCAAAGTGGGCAGAAATGGCCTAAATACAATTTTCCCCTCCAGGGGAGCGACCCTTGCCTAAGGGGTCGCTCCCCATCTATAAAAAAACTAACAAACAAAAAAAAAGAATTTGCCCTGGCGCGTAGAGGTTTCTGCCCCCCCTGGGGGTAGATCGGCCTAATAACAATAGGCCGATCTGCCCCCAGAGGGAGCAGAAATGCCCTAAAATAAATTTGCCCCCCCGGGGATTGACCCTTGCCTACAAGGTCGCTCCCCTTGCGTGACGGTGCAAAAAAAAGATCCCTGATGCCTAGTGGTTTCTGCCCCCCTTGGGGGCAGATTGACCTAAAATCGGCCGATCTGCCCCCAAAGCGGGCAGAAATGGCCTAAATACAATTTGCCCCTCCAGGGGAGCGACCCTTGCCTAAGGGGTCACTCCCCATCTCTAAAAAAACAACCAAACAAAAAAAAATTTCGCCCTGGCGCCTAGAGGTTTCTGCGCCCCCTGAGGGCAGATTGGCCTAATAACAATAGCCCGATTTGCCGCCAGGGGGAGCAGAAATGGCCTAAAATAAATTTGCCCCCCCACTCCCCCTGGGGAGCGACCCTTGCCTACAAGGTTGCTCCCCTTGCGTGACAGCGCAAAAAAAAGATCCCTGATGCCTAGTGGTTTCTGCCCCCATTGAGGTCAGATTGACCTAAAATCGGCCGATCTGCCCCCAAAGCGGGCAGAAATGGCCTAAAAACAATTTGCCCCTCCAGGGGAGCGACCCTTGCCTAAGGGGACGCTCCCCATCTCAAAAACCAAAAACTAAACAAAAAAAAAAAAACTATTTTTTTTTTATCCCTGGTGCCTAGAGGTTTCTGCCCCCCGCCCTTAAAAAAATGCCCCCCTTGGGAGCGACCCTTGCCCAAGGGGTCGCTCCCTTATGCCACTTTCATTTTGAAAAAAGACATCCCTGGTGTCTAGTGGGCGTTTTGACAGCCGGATTGCTTTACAATCCGGCTGCCGAAACGCAGAGAGAGACTTCAAAGGGAAGGAAATACATTTCCTTCCCTTCGAAGCCTCTCTGCCTCCTCCACGTGATCAGAAGAGAAATGCTTTGCATTTCTCTTCCGATCATCGCACTGGAAGCTGAGCTTCCAGCTCAAAGGAGGAGGCATTGTGACAATCAGCGCGCTGACGTCACAGGGGGGGTGTGTGGGGTCTGGGGTGGAAGGGGAAGGGCTTCCCCTTCCATCCCTGACTTGGCGGGGTGGGGGGGAATCCCACAGAGGGAGCGCTAGCGCTCCCTCTGGGCTGGTCGCCCAGGACGTAATGGTCACGTCCTGGGCACAGCAGCACTGTGCCGCAGGACGTAACCATTACGTCCTCGGCACAGAACCGGTTAAAGGCTTAATTAGGTTAAATATGTTTTGCCTTTCTAAATGTTTTTTTTTTGTTTTGTTTGCATTATATATATATATATATATATATATATATATATATATATATACATATTGCCAACAATTCTCCTGTTACATACAGAGAGTTTGTTCACCAATGCTTCCTCCCAGTACAACGCGTTTCAGCCGTAGCCTTGATCACGTAACACTTGAGAGTGTCTCACATACCAACTATATACCACTACTAACATACACATAAGGATAAAAATAAAAGAAGGACTGTCAGGTTGCATGACTATCCCGCAATGTGTGCGAATGTCAGTCCCATCTTGGAATGTCCAGAATAACCCATCCACAATACTAAAAGTAATCTTACAGTTACAAAATTATCCACATTATTTGCTCACTTTAAACATAAATTAATTATATTCCTTGTAGTCATTTAGATAGCTTCCATATTACATATTAATATATTAAATATTAAATATTATTGATATCCAAAATGGTCCAGAACAATTTTAAAGACATAGTATATGCTGGATACCATTATATTCCTAAAATATCCATATTAATTACACTTATTGACCATTAATTGATTATAATCATTTAAATAACCTCCATATTAAATATTAAATATTTAAATATTAAATGTTGTTGATATCAAAAGGTGATCCAGAACTGTAAAACATAGTATTTATCGGATAGCATTGTATTCCTGAACATATAAATACGCATTAGTATATGAATGTACCCTGACAGCCCTATGTTGATATTCAAACAATTTGTATGTATGTGTGCAAATATGTTTCTCTTACTACCTACCACGTATCAAAACACCAACCACAGTGTCACATCTATCACTAAAATTACCATAAAAATGCTGGAACCACGCATGCCTGAACAACACGGTCGGAACAACGACCACATTGTTACCACAAATGCCTTTACCACACATGCCTTTACAATGATTTTTCGTTGTAAAAACATTCCTAGTAAGGCATGTGTGGGAACAGCATGTGTGGCTCTAGCATGCAACCCCCCCACCTGCCCTAAGGCCCAGAAGTACCCCACCACTAATACTAAAACTACCTCAACCCTCCACCCCTAAAACAAAACTACCCCGGATACCTCCTACCCACCCTGAGCCCTAAACCCTTCTCCGACCTCCCCCACCCACCCTAAAAACAACTGACCCCCACTCGCCCCTAAAAACAAAACTACCCGATCCCCCACCACACCCCCAAAAACCAAACTCCCCTGATCCCCCAACCCCCAAAAACCAAACTACCCTGTCCCCCACCCCCAAAAACAAAAGTACCCCAATCCCCCATTCCCAAAAACCAAACTACCCTGATCCCCCACCACCAAAAACCAAACTACCCTGTCCCCACCCCCCAAAAAAAGTACCCCAATCCCCATTCCCAAAATCCAAACTACCTTGATCCTCCCAACCCCCAAAACCCAAACTACCTCAATCCCCCACCCCCAAAAACTTAACTACCCCGATCCTCCACCCCCACCCCCAAAAACCAAATTACCCGATCCCCCACCTCCCACCCCAAAAGCAAAATTACCCCACCCCAACCCCCAAAAACAAAAGTACCCCGACCTCCCACCCCCAAAACAAACGTACCCCAACCCCCAAACCAAAAACCAAACTACCCTGATCCCCCCACTCTCAGAAACCAAACTACCCCGATCCCTCCACAACCCACCCCCAAAAACCAAACTACCCCAATCCCCCAACCCAAAAAAACAAATGACCCCGCCTCCCACCCCCAAAAACAAAAGCACCCTGACCCCCTACCCCCAAAACAAAACTACCCAGACCCCCACCGCACCCCTAAAAATTAGAACTACTCCGATCCCCCACCCCTAAAATACCAAACTATCCCCATCCCGCCCCAAGCCCTTAATCCACCCCTGAAAACTACCCCCAACCCTGCTCCACAATGCACTCTCTCTTTTTCCCTGCCTTAACCATGCATGTTTGTTGTTCAGCACATGCATGGTTAAAGCAGAGAAAAAGAGAATCATTGTTAACGCAAGCATGGTTCCAAGCATGGTTCCACTTGCGTTAACAACATAATCGCTGTTCCGGACGTTTCCCTTCTACTCCATGCAGACAGCAATGAGGATATATTGTTGTAACATAAAATACCAATAATTTACTGCTTGCTTATTTACTTCTTTGCTTGTGACATAATTATAGCTCAACAGTGTTTTCTCAGGATGGCGTTTGTTGTGTAATCGGTTCATCATTGACAACTAATGTAGTCGCTCTTGCGACCTGCAGACCAGAGTCTCTGAAACTTGTCCCACTCCACAAACCTGGATGGGATTATAGTTCTGGGGTTATGTTCACACATAAGTCCTGCGACATGGTTATTGTTAGAAATGTGGTCTCAATTTGGCAGAGGTATGCACCAAGTCCAAGTAGGGACCATCACTCTAGTCAGTGTAAGTCAGATACACACTAAAAGATAACCTGTGCTCACTCCCTGGTAGTGTGGAAAAGAGCAGTCAGGCTTACCTAGAGGGCAATATGTAGTGTATTTGTGCAACACACACACATAATAACACAATGAAAACACCAAAAAAAGACTCCACCCAGGTTTAGAAAAATAGACAATAATCAAGACAAAAATGACAAAAATCGAATAAGTAGAAGTTGAGACGTGAACTTTTAGAGAATAAATAGAGTTCTAGCACTTGGAAGAAAATAACCCTTTAGGGGATATGTGAGTTCATGCTGGACCAGGGTAAAGTCAACATTTCAAGCCCACCACAATGGACCATGGGCAGGTCCCGTGAACAGAGTTCTATGGCCCTGGTCACAAGCATGAGATGTGGGGTTGATGCATCGATGGATGTGTCAATGTCACTCCCACAACTGAGGGATGCGTTGATTCTCACATACGTTGAGGGCAATGCATTGGTTTCTGAAGCTGCATGCCGAAGCTGCGTCAATGTCAATGAACCAGGTGCCACCTCCACCAGGCAGGAAATGCGTTGGTCAATGCAAGGGTTCCGGAGGTGCTGTTCCAGCCCCAAGTGCAATGCACTAGTTTTACTTCTGCATCAGAGTTAATGCGTCAGTTGCTGCTTCCAGCAGGCAGGAGATTTATCGATTTTGCTACAGCAAGACTCTGGGTCCACTTCTAGTGAATTAAGCACAGGAGCAGGAGTAGAGACTTTGATATCCCTGAGTCTCTAGCAATAGGAGGCAAGGCAACAAGTCCTTGGAGATCACTTTGGGGTGCAAAGCAGAGTCCTGCTCTCCTTCAGCAGGATCTCAGAGCAGCAGGCAGCGGGCAGCAGGCAGCAGGGCAGCAAAGCAGAAAAGTAGGCCTTCCAGGTCATCAGTCCAGCTGAGTGTCAGCCCTTGATGCAGCACAGCAGTTCTTCTGCCAAGCTGTAGGTCCAGAAGTGTCTGATTTTATGGGGTCAGAGACCCAGTACTTATACCAATGTACCTTCGAAGTGGAGTGACTGCACTAATATCCTTTCTTCCTCAGCCCTGGCTCCAGACTGGGGGTGCAGTAGGGCATAATCAACCCTTTGTGGGGTCAGGCACTGCCTAGTCAGGTGTAAGTGTGAGTTTCCCTCCTCCCATCCTGCCCAGGAAGAGCCTTCAGAATACAGTCGAATACAGACGAGCACTCAGACACACCTAACCTTCCTGTGTTTGTGGCTGTCTAGAGGGAATGCACAAAGTGTAGCTGTCTCTCACCCCATATGTGTATTGGAAAGAGGCTGCAGTCCCACAGAGTGCTATGAGCAGGGAAATATCAACTTTCTAAAAGGGGCATTTCTAAAATAGCAATGTTAAATCCAACTTTACCAGTAAAGGGGATTGATCATTAACATTCCAAAGATGTGAAACATGTCACAGCTACTTCTTTCTAATCAGAAATTACAGCTTAAAAGTGCATTAACATCTCCCAATGTGAACCTTTGAGAGGAGTAAGCCTCACAGTAGTGAAAAAGGGATTTAGGTGTTTTTCACTAGCAGATCATGCAAAACTTAAAAGTACATGTCCTACCTTTTATTTACACAGCACCCTATCCTATGGGCTACCTAGGGCCTACATTAGTGGTGACTACTGTGTAATAAAATGGAGGTTTAAGGTTTGGTAAGCAGTTTTAAATTCCATTAATGTAATACTTTAAAACATGTCTCAGGCCTGCCACTGCAGCCTATAGTGCAGTCTTAAACTGCCATTTCAACCTGGCAAAATATAACTTTTTCCAGGATAAAACCTTCTCTTTTAATACCTTAAAGTCACCACTAGGGTAGGCCCTAAAAGCTCCTAGGGCAAGGTGCATTGTATCTAAAAAGTAGGACATATGGCTTTATATTTTACATGCCCTGGCAGTCAAAACTCCTAAAGTTGTCATTCACTGGTGTAAGGCCAATCCCTGCCACAGGATAACACTGGGCCTCCTTGTTATGTTTAATAAACGCTACTTTAGATTGGGAGAAGATAGAAAAATGATGATTACACTCAGACTATTTTTATTCAAAATCCTCTTTAATGGTAACGTTGGATTTTATGTTACAGCTTTGAAAATGCCACTTTCAGAAAGTTGGCATTTTCCTGCTGTAAACCAATGTGTCTTTCTGCCAGTGGCCAAGTCACATGACTGAATGTTCTCCTGCTGTGGGATGTGAATTCCTTCCAGACATTGTACATAAGGGCCTTACGTGTGGACAGTATAGGCCACCATGACAGAATGACTACTCTCACTTCAAAAGGCCTGCACAAAGAAACCTGACACCAGGCTTTCCTTATCCTAGACAGTGAGGAGCCACTAATTAAGGGGCAGATTTAAAAGCCCCTTAGTGCCCCCTTGCACCACATTAGCATCATTTTTTTAATGCTACTGTGGCCCAACAAGGCCATAGTCGCAGAGCTAAAGTTACAAAGAGGGGCAATGCATACATTGCGACACTTTCTCACCCATTGCTACATTATGCTTGCGCCAGGCATAATGTATGCAAAGGGGGCATTCCCCCATTAGAGGGACCGAAAAAATAGTGCGAAGAAATCAAAGAGATTTCTTTGCGCCATTTTATTCACCACTTTTACCTCCTCCTCAGAGCAGGCATTAAAAGGAGGCACACAATTGATTCCAATGGGCCTCAACGGGCTTTGCAGGATTAGCATCAAACTTTTTTATGCTAATCCTGCAAAGCTCCGGACTAGAGTAAAAAATTATTATGCTAGTCTCCTAACTACCGTCATGGTGCGCCGTATTTTAAATACAGCGCACACATGGTGACGTTAGGGGGGCACTAAGAGGCGCTAGAAAAGTGATGCTACACTACTGTATGTGCAGCCCCACTTTTCATAAATCTGCCCCGAACTTTCATATATAAAAAAATGGTATTATTCTTTTTTGGGTGTTTTTGATTATTTGCTTAAACCTACCTGAAATACTCTTCAGCCCATATTTGTAGTAGTAAAAATTCCACACTTTTTACCACTTTCTGCATTTACTACAAATGTTATCGCTCTGTGTGCTCGATCTTAACACTCGTGGTACAGATCCCAAACCAAAATGATCGGAAAGGAGCAGGCAGAGATTTCCGGCTGGAGATTCCTGAATGGTGTTCGTAAAAGTGTTACTATTGGCGTAGTAGTCAAAAATGTTTAAGAGAATAGGCTCAACTGACTACGGCCTGTACATCCAATAACTAAGGCAGCTCGAGTAGAGGATGACCACCATACAACAAAGCTTCATCTAAGTTATTTGTAACATGAGAAAGAACAACTGTGATTGCATGGTGTGGAGCAGTTCCACTGAACAATCCTTTTATTATTTTTAAATGAAAAATCACAGAAATATCGATTTAATATATTGTTTCTGTAATGAAATTCATCATTTCCTGAGATCAATACAGTCTTCAATAGTGTCATCTAAGTCACCAAATGGTATTCAAGAGCTCATCCACACTCATGCCTTTCCACTATTGCTCATTTGTTCAGGTAAGCTAATGCCGACATCAGAGTGGCTCTCAGGTGCGTTCAATAACAGCGAACGACAATTACATATAAATACCTCATCGTACAATTGACGCTGGGAAGTCCATTACTGTGAAGCTTCATTTCAGATTTTCCAGATTCTCTCTGTTTTAGACTAAAACCTGTGGCGTGTTGGGATAGAGACCAATAGGCAGTTTCTCTGAGTAGACCTCTGGTTATTCGTCACTGTCAAATTTACATGGGTTCAAGGTGCGGTCAGTGATTAATTTGTAAATTAAAGACTATCGGTGCCCAACTCTCTGCTCAGAAAGTCGCTGCCTTTGCTATATACCACCGAGTAGTGCTCAATCCACTTCACTCCTCTTTAATCCACTACCATACACTCCACGCTCCTTTATCTCCGTCCTGCTTTCTTTCTTTCTTTGATACAGGTTTTCTGTCTTTCTCTTTCTTTCCTCTCCATTTTTTTTCATCGTATGCTCTCCAAAAATATACGATAAGGAAACACGAGTGTCGGTCCTCAAATACGAGCCCGGGTGGCCCTCACCAGCAACCGTAGGCTCAACTTAGGCACTGTTAGGGATAAAACTGATTTTCTTTTTTGTTTCTGTAAGCATTTCGCCTAAAAACATTAAACTTTTCCTTACTTATTAGTCAATAAGAGGCCACAATGGCGCTGCCATTTACTTTCAACCGTTTACATCAAATAAATTGTCATGGGATTTGACCAATGACATGGTCTGGTGAGCGAAGTTGTTCATCGTTGCTCATTTTTATTCTTGAATATTTCTTGTGTTTAATGGTCAGAATGGAGGTGTATACTATATAAATCCACCAGGCACTCATTGTACAGATGTAATGCAACATTTAATTAGAAATTTAAGAGGCCATTAGAGAGAACTCTGTGTCTTTGCCCGAATGCCAATGACACTTCCTTCAATTACTTCTTGATGACCTAAATGTTTTCACATGCGATATGTCACAATTTGTTTGAAAGTGACTTTATATCACTTAGAACAAATGTTGCCCTGAAATACAATAATTACACTTGGAAAGCTCTGAGAAGCCGGTCCATATCTGCAAAGTAAATAATTGCGCAACATGAAGAGTTTTGTTTTTCAAATACCCAAGTCTAAAATCATATGTTATGGACTTGACAGATGTTCATCGAATAGGAAACTGCGGTTGTGTCCTGGTTAATGTCATCTTTATTACAGTTGTCAATGCATCTATCAAATGCTTTGAGGTTTCGCATTGCAAATAACCATGCTTGACGAACAGGTCTGACTGTTTCATTATTAGCTGCATTTTATGTTGATGCATTATTTCTGAGTTTATTGGTGACTACGTCCCCTATGGATTTCTCGAACTTAGTCACACTCAGACCTGTCCTTTGGTTGACTTACATATGATGTAACACTAAGGAAAACGTTTTTTGATATGTCTCAACTCTAAACGTATTGCTTTGTGATCGGATGTGCCTGTTCTGCTTGCCCCTGAAATCAACCTATCAGTGGGACTGTTTCCTTCAGTGCAAAGCGACTCAACTTGACTCCCATCCCGAGCCCCTCAAGTTAGGAGAATGGTTCACTGTTAGGATGAATGTAAACAATAAGCTCTCTTCTTCCTATATGCTCTCTTCAGTAGAGTTATTACTATGATTACATTTCCCATGATCAAACAGTGCAAGAAGAGGTTCACCTGCATTTTGAACAGCACACACTGTAAGAGGTCCTATTGAAAAAATATGATGATCATCATTTTCTGTTCCGGTATTGCTTGTTTGGAAGAAGCATAAAGGAGGGTGCTCACCTGTATTCTGGCTTCCAGCATTAATAATGTATATAGATGAGGTGTGAAGAGGTCAAGTGCCAACTTTTGAGTAGAAGGACTCGTACACCAATGTTATGTATTTAGATGGTAGCTTCAGAGAATGGTACTCTGTATGGATATCTCAAAGTTCACGCAGGATGGAAAGTTCAATGTGAACATATTCTTTAAATATAGTTCTGCTAGAGGTTTATAGTAAGTGTGTGGCGCCCTACGGGTAGCAGTATTGTTCTTTGCTCACCCAGTCTAGATCTAAGTTCTTAATAGACTTTTGTGGAATTCTGGCTAAAACACATTCTACTGTCATCACACACTGATATGGACACTTACAGCAGGACTACACGACCTCGCAAACAACTACATTAGATATAAGAAGATATAGTTCACATCATCTTTTGCAAAAGGAAATACATTTTGTTGGCATAAGGACTCCGTGCACTTTACCCCTGCTACCAGTTGCTGAATGGTGAAATTTGCCTACACCTAATTGGCACATGTATTTTACTTGTAAGTCCTTAGTATGTGGTACTACATGTACCCAAAGAATGTAAATTAAATGCTACTTGTGGGCCAGCAGTCATTGTTCCACCCTCTAAAGTAACTTTCTAAAACATATCTTAGGTTTCCCACGGCAGCTTGTTGTGTAGGTCTAAACTTCCCTTTTTGACCTGGCAAAAAAAAAACACATTTTACCAGGCGTAAACCTTCCTTTTTAAAACTTAAAAGCCTCCCCTTGGGTAGGTCCTAACCACCCATAGGGCATGGTGCATGGTATTTATAAAGTAGGACATGGGTGTTTAAAAAGCCACTGAGGTCTCCTGACACTGAATTACCCTATTACATCTGATAAGTGTCAATTTCAGATTGGAGGCAGATAGATATATGCTGTTGACACTCAAATGAATGGTAATTTAAAGTCCACTTTAAAGTCAGATTTCAAGTCACAAATGTAAAAATGCCACTTTTAGAAACTTAAAAGAACAGATGATGGACGGAATGCTGAACAATGCTCACCAGGCCACCCCAGTTTGGACCCAGACATATGCAAATCAGTCTTGACCCTGTTCCCCAGGGGAACAGTCCAGCCCGAACTACCAAGCCAGGTCCTCCCTGGACCAGAAACAAGCATCCTAGGATGGGTTTCAGGGTATCACCCTTCATCAGCCAGGCTAGCTTGAATCTAGTGGTGCAGTGAGCACGGGACCTAGGTCTGGGCATACCCTTCCCACTTGGGGGGACAAACGCAAAAAGAACAGATGATGGACGGAATGCTGAACAATGTAGACATTCACCCCAATCACAATGATCTAGGTTCCAGGATGTTTTTTTTCTGATTTGCATATGGCTAGGTCCATACTGCAATAGCATGGCAAGAAAAACAAAACTGATGGATTAAACCCAGATCTGTGGCTGGGGGTGAAAGTTTGATTTGCTCCGCATTCCATCCATCATCTGTTGTTTTTGCATTTGTTGCCCCAAGTGGGAAGGGTATGCCCAGACGTGGGTCCCGTGCTTACTATGCCACCAGATTCAAGCTAGCCTCGCTGATGAAGGGTGATACCCTTAAACCAGTCCCAAGATACATTTTTTCTGGTCCAGGGAGGACCTGGTCTGGCAGTTTGGGCTGGACTGTTCCCAGACTATGCAGAGTGACTCAAAGGGCCAGTGGGCTGACAACCTTTTTCAGCTAAGTTCTCCATGCAACTACTCAGCTGACCACCTGCAACTGGGCCTTCCTGGATCTAACCAAACCCTGCTGCTGGCCCCTCCTAGAGTGAGTCCGGATCCCCAAAAGATGCCTCCCAGGTTTGAGAGAGTGGGAGTTCTTCCACAAGAAAAAGATGAAAATCCTGACATTGGCACTCTTTGCGACTGCGAACGCACTTGTTTGTGCCACAACTTTGCCGACCGCAACAACCACAAATGCAAAGTTCTGGTGAGACCTGCTCTTTGTTCTGACAGTGACCACCTGCAATGAATGACAACTTGAGACCTGCACTTTGTGCCAACAGTGACCATTTGTGAAGAACAAGCAAGACAAAGCTCCAGCAACAACCGGGTTTTGATGCTTGACCTGCTTATCACGATGAAAGCCTCCTACTCGTGACTTCCTCCAACACAAACAGAATTGCTTGCACCCGACTTGAGAAGGTAACTGTTCAGTGGGACAAACCTGGTCCCTTTATCTGACCCATGCCCCATTGTGGTGGACCTGAACTTGTGACTTTCCCCCAGTCTATTGCAACCAGATAACTGCACCTTGTGCTTTCTGCTGCTTCCTGCTATTTTCACTAAAAACTTTAAACCAATATCTCTGGTAGGACTATTGATTGAATTTTTGTTGTTCTGGTATAGTTTAATTGGGATTTTTTATGAAAAGTGTTTTCACCCTATTATTGGTTTTCACTCTATTTATGTGCTGCATAAATACTTCACACAGTGCCTCTAAATTAAACCTGACTGACTGCTTTGTGCCAAGATACCAGAGGTTTAAGAACAGGTTAATACAGTGACGTTTGTGTTGTGGTTGTTGCTTGAGTGGGCCTTGCACGCACCATAACCAATTACCCAATTTCTTAGAGTAATCTTTGCATCACCACTACCAATGAAGGCAAACCATCATTGCTCTACACACAAATGTTCTGCACTAAACTGATCTCAACAGAGACAATGAGGGGAATATCCTTCCAGTTACAACCACCCGTAGCATACCCAAGATGCCTAAAAAAAAAAAATATATTGAACCAACCCTCCATTCATCCATGAACTGCACCAAATAGGTTATACCCTTGTGCAATATAACACTAACTCTTAATACTTAATAACTCTTAAAATTGTATCCAAATACTAATTCACATTGTGAACTACTTTCTGTGAAAAAGCATGGATGTGCTGATACAAACTGCACAAGAACACTGTGGATAAATGCATAACATAATATGCCTGTAAAGTACATTTTCAGATGGTTTTGAAAATGTCTGGAATGATAACTTGAAGTAGCCTTCTTCACATCTTATCTGAGGAGATGTACAGCCTCTTTCATAACCTTGCTATTTTCAGAAGACAATAGCGTGTTGTATAATTAATGCACATTGGTGATTAAACAGTTTGACTGGAATATGTGACAGAACAACTAGGTCCTAAACAACTATAGCCTAAACCACTACTGCTAAACAAATAAAAAGTCTCTACAACTAAGTACTGAACAACAATTGCCTGAACAGCTAATATATATATATATTCTAACCAACTAATAAACCATAAAAACCAAAAGGAAAACCTTACCTTAAAATTAGTTGTTCAGGCAATTGTTATTCAGGCACAATTGTTGTTTAGACAGTAGTTGTTCAGTACTTAGTTGTAGAGACTTTTTAGTTGTTTAGCAGTAGTGGTTCAGGAAAGTAGTGGTTTAGACCTAGTTGTTCAGGATGTTTCCCGTTTGACTGGAGAGACCATAACATTTCAGCTGAGTCCTTCAAGTGCTAAAGAAGAGGATCAACAATACTTTGTTATAGATACCTACGTTCATCCCATGAGTGATGGAGACCATTTGATTTGTGAAGTAGGCTTCTCTCTTTTACTGTGGCCTGTAGAATGACTTAAAGAAAATGTTGGCCAATATCAACTCAGACCAACATCTGTAAAGAATATGTGAATCTGGTTTTGTAAATGGCTCATTACATGGCAGAATGCAATGCTAAAATAGAAAGTGGGGGAATAAGATCCTTCTCCTATGTTTAAACACAAGTATTTGTGGAACTCTTAATAAGGTGGAAACTGACGCCCATCAAAAGAAAGGGAAATGCTTTTATCACAGGAAAAAGGGCCCTTTTGTTCCAGCAGAATTAATTATTTTCAGTAATTTAACAAACCACTTCAACACAACAAAGGGAATGTTCTTTGAGGGAGACAATGACAACGGATTCCCACCCCTTGGCACACACTGGATTGTTCAGATAGTTTAATAACTGTGCTAGACCCTGTTTTACATACTTATTTAAAACATACAGCAGTCATAGTCATCATACATTGATGTTGCATTATCATAGAGCTTAGCACTGATAGTCGTCATGTTGCTCTTTTTATTTCCACCCAAAGAGTACAGATCGTAGTCAAAGTGATATCACACGCTATATTAATTAATTCAATGTGACATCAAAGATCACTTTATATCTTTGTTTATATGCCCTGTCTGGAATATTGCACACACCATTATAAACATAGTAGTTTGCAAATGACTCTGATTTATGATATGTATGGGAGAGCCCACTGTTTTCAAAATCTTGATTCTACTTAACCACCAGTCACCTGGAGTCATGACAGACTATTGGAACTAATATGTGCATCTCAGAAGACTCTAACTGCTAACCAGGTTACATGAAAACAGCACAGTTAATTAAACAGACTTAGGGCCTCATTACAAGTTTGACAGTCAAACCGCCAAACCGTCATGGCAGCAGTCTTTTGAACCATGCCAGGCCGACAATCCCAAGACCGCCATATTACAAGTTCCCCAATGGTCTGGTGTGAATGGTGGGGGCAGCATAATGAAGCTACTGCTGGCCATGCATCCCAGCCTGTCGGTACGACGGGCAGACTGTGCCCATGCACCATGTCGTGCATGGGACACAGTGCGCCCCGAACCCTAAGTTGTTAGGGTGGCCTACATTGGGCCCCACCTCAATCTCCTTGCGGCTGTACTTCCTGGGGCTCCCTGTTTTGAGCCCCTTACCTGCCTGACCACCAAGCTTTCCATTGCAGTGAGATTGCCAATTGAAAGCTTGGAAGTCCTGCAGGTCGTAATGGCCATGGTGGTCCCAATGCTGGGATCACCAACATTGGCCACAGCAGTCAGAACTGCTGTGATATCTGCCGCACTGGCTATGGCTTCTGACGGTCCAACCGACAAAATCGCAGTGAGGCCCTTAGACTTATTTACAAATTCCTTCTATAGCCTGAGTCTTAACCAAAACATTTCCATGGATCTTTGGTGTCACATTTATTCTTTTTACAATGGTATCAGGAACTGAGACTTTTCCCCGTAGACACTGACACTGAGAGCCAAATCAATATTGTGAAGGGATATTTAGCTTACAGTTGTGGCATCAAGACTCAATAATCTAATAAAACAAATACTAAATAGCTCCACCCACCTTTGCCTTTGACCATTGTGAGAAGGTCAACTGTAGTGAAGCCTAGAAATGGCTAAGTTGTTAGAAATTTCTAAAATAATATGGCTAGTGACCTGTGATTTAGTTTAACTTGGTGGAAACATTGACCAAAGCTTTACATTGATTGGAGGTGAAATGTCATTTAATTTGTGTTCCTGAATGAAGTTTGAACCAAAGAGTATCTTCATTGGCATCCATCTTTTCATTCCCTTTCTGTTTCAGGTATTAATATTCAAAGCCTCTCAACACTTGATATCTGGAATGCAGCTCAGGTGTACAGTTCTTCACATGGTGTACATTCCTGGTCATCAACTGACCATGCTGTTGCTTAAAAAGTTGTAGTGCACTAGATACAAGACAAATGTATGCTCAAATTATTACTCAACATTTTCACTTCTGTATGTGTCTATAAGTTAATTTCCCTTCTTTCCTTTCCCAGTGGTTGGTGGAGATCAAAACTGCAAACATTTAACAACTCATTCACTACACTTGGCTGACTTTTATTTGTCCTTGGGGAAAAAACAGATTTGACATTGTGTACTCTCTATTACATATGGACATGAGAACAATTCGCTCTACTCAACTACCTTGCAGATGTTTTTTTTTTAAATAGCAAAGAAAACCTTACCTACATCATTAAGTTAAGCAGGTTTTCAGAATTGAATTTCGCTTGTCATTTTATGCGTTTTTATCTCATATGCCATCTCAATGCCCAGCCAGAACAGTGATTGCCAAACCATTGTCCACAGCTGTACTAAATATGTCAGCTGTATATGCTAGTGCTGGTTAACCTTAGTTCTAAAATGTTTCAACTATTTTCTACATTCTGTGTTGCTCTGCCTCCATTGCAGTAAAACATTTGTGAAATATATGGGGCCATTTTGGATTTTCCATCATTGATACGACTTTTCCATGTTCCATATGGCCAGTGGCTGCTTCAGTCACATACTTTCAGATTTTGTGTCTAAGTAACACAAACAATACCTGAAGTATTGTACAGTTAAAATTATTCAGCCATTTACTATCAGTTCTTTCTTTTGATTGATTAGTGTCTGTTGAAAATAGACAAATGACTACAAATACACTGTCAGCTGAATCCACCATTGATTATGGGCTTGATTTAGAGTTTGGTAGAGGGGCTACTCCATCACAAACGTGACGGATATTCTGCCCACTGTATTTCAATTCATACTTATATGCACATTCATGCTCTCTTTGTGTTGGTGCACTTGTGAAGACCAAGTGTAAATGCAGACACCCTTAAGCCATGTTGCAAGGGTGCCTGCATTACAGGCAGGCTTGTTTTTGTAGAGAAAGGGTGACCTTCCTACACAAAAACAATCCATCCTATTCAGGTGCAAGTGTCAGCTCTTTTCTCCCAATCTTCCTCAGGAATGCCCATCAGCCTGGTGAACGGCCATCAGGATGCAAATGACGCACCCCAGCTCCCTTTGGGTGACTGTCTAAAGGGAGTGCACAAAGCCCAGCTGTCACCCAACCCAAAAGTCTATTCAGGGACAGGCAGAGACACAAAATGGTTAAAGAAAGAAAAGGCCAGCTTTCTAAAAGTGGTGTTTTCAGTCTTTCAATTTAAAATCTTACTTCAGCACAAGTTGTGATTGTAAATTGTGAGTCCAGAGACACCAATCTCTGCATTTCTATTGTTTCTAATTGGAACTTACACTTAAAGGCTGCTTCAAGTTAATCCCAATGTTAAACTGTGTGAGAGATAGGCCGTGCAGTAGGGAAAAACAGATTTTGCAGTTTTTCACTACCAGGACATCTAAAACTCAAAAGTACATGTCCTACCTTTTACGTACACTGCACCCTGCCCATTGGGCTGCCTACGGTCTACCCTAGGAGTGACTTTTGTGTCAAAAAAGGGAGGATTTGGGATGGTAAGTAAGTGAACTTGCCAGGTCGAAATGGCAGTTTAAAACTGTACATCGAGTCTGCAGTGGGAGGCCTGGGTCATGTTTAAAGGGCTATAGAATTGGGTGACACAACCAGTGCTGCAGGTCCACCAGTAGTATTTAGTTTACAAGCCCTGGGCACATATAGTGCACTTTACTAGGGTCTTGCAAGTTAATTAAATATGCCATTTGTGGCTAAGCCATTGTTACCATGTTTAGAGTACAGAGCGCCTGCACTTTAGCACTGCTCAGCAGTGCTAAAGTGCTCAGAATCCTAAAACCAACAAAAGCAGGTCGACATAAAGTGGAGGGAAAAGGCAAAAGGTCTGGAGATGACCCTGCAGAAAGGGGCAGGTTCAACAGACAGTAATCAGAAAAGCAGTAATCAGAATACTAATTGGATGGCCCATATTACACCTGTATTATGTCAGCTACTTTTACTGTCAGGTGAGAAGTGGATTGAATTTGAGATTCTGTTACAACACTTAGGGGTTAAAATAGTCTATCCCCCTACTTCGAAACTAGGAAATCTTAGCGTATTTACCATCTCACAATCGCACATCAATTTTGCTTCATATATTCAAAGCCTCTTGGTTCCTTCATATTTAGATGGAAAGCGTATTACTTTTCAGAACTAGCTTCGAACCAACACATATCAATCCAATAAAACATGATCATTTACTCTCTAATACGTCATATTCAGATCTAGTCAGAGCAATGCACGGGGACCGAATGTTGCCAAATCACTCTAAAAAAAAACAATCATCCATGGGAAACGTTGCCTATCATACTCTGATCAACGGCGTTATATACTACCCGCTTTAGGAGCTATGAGGAAACCAATAAAACATGATCATTTACTCTCTAATACGTCATATTCAGATCTAGTCAGAGCAATGCTCGGGGACCGACTGTTGCCAAATCACTCTAAAAAAACAATCATCCATGGGAAACGTTGCCTATTATGCTCTGATCAGAGGCGTTATATACTACCCGCTTTAGGAGCTATGAGGAAATGGTGTTCTTGATGGACCTCTTCTGTCAGCAGCTCGCAGAAAAAAGACTCATAATTAATGTGAAAGGGTGGCAGGCTGAGCAACTAAAAGGCTGGATGGATAGATTCATAGATAAATGAGTGAAAGGATGGCTAAGAGAAAGAGGATGGATGGATGAATGGAGGAGCGAAAGGGTGAACATATGGATGAGTAAAAGGCTGGATGGATGGACAATGAAAGAATGGATAGACAAGTTAAAGGATGGATGGATCCATATAAAAGTGAATAGATGGATGAATGTATGGATGGAAGGCTGAGTGAAATGATGGATGGAGTGAATGGCTGGAGTGGATGGATGGAGTGAAAGTATGGAAGGCTGAGTGGAAGGATGAATGGCTGTAAGGATGGGTGAGTGAAAGGGAGATAGATGGGTGGCCAGATGAAAGGATGGATGAATGGATGAGTGAGAGGGTGAATGGATGGATGGATGGATGAGTGAAAGGGTGGATGGGTGAGTGTGTGAAAGATGAATGAGTAAAAAGGTAAATGGATGGATAGATGGAAGGGCAGAGGGATGAGTAAAAGGCAGATTGATTAGTGAAAGGGTGGATGGATGAGTGAAAGGCAGGATGGATGGATGAAGTGAGATAGAGGATGGATGGATGGATGCAAGTAAAGGGTGGATGAATGAGGTATAGGATGGATGATTGAAAGGATTATGCATGAATGGATGAAAGGGTGGATGGATAAGTGAAAGGATAGATGACTGAGTGGAAAGGTGGGTGGATGGATGGATAGATAGGTTTGAAGATCGATTGACAGATTTAGATATGGATAGAGGCAGATAAATGTTTGGAAGAAATTATGACAAACTGAATGATGGGTGAAAGACTGAATGGATGACAGGATGTAAATGTTAAATGGTGGACATTAGCAGGTGGATGGAAGGATGAAAGGATGAATGTCTAGATACTTGGCTATAAGAGACAAGAAAGCTCTTCTGGGGAGGGCTTGGTGCCATATCAGCATTGGTTCAAAGTTGGGGGTATTTTAATTTTCTTCCTACTCTTTTCAGTTTTAAAGCTATGGTAAGTGGTAATTGGTTATTCCAGAATAGATTATATATTTATTAAATAATCGCTTCCATCCCAATCATATTGCATAATATCACTGACAAATATGTTATCTTATATAACTTAATATTTTGAAATTGAATGAAAACTGCGTCTGCTCATCGGAACAAAGACATTCTGTAGGCAACATTAAACAACTGATTTCTCACTTATGCCGAGCACTTGCTCAGTTTTAGGCCCTCATTTCAACCTCAGCGGTCTCCTCCAGAGACCGCCGAGGTACTGCTGGGCCGAAGACCGCCAGTGCTGGCAGTCTTCCGCCAACCATACTATGACTGCTGGCAACCCTCCGCCCTTTTTTGTACGGAGCGCCGCCAGCAGCCATTCTGGCGGTCGGCGGTGAAGTGGAGGCTGCTCCACCGTCACCGCCACGTCATTTGAACACCACCCACCGTAAGAGCCGGAACAGGTAAGGTGATCGTCTGGTAGGGGGGGTAAGAGGGTGTTGTGTACGTGCATGGGGGTGTGCGTGTAAGTGTGTAGAGGGGTTGTGTGAGTGCGTGTATGCATGCAGGGGTGTAATGTGTGTGGTGGAAATGTAACTTGTATGTATGTGTGCATGTGTGCATGTATGTGCGAGTGTATGTGTGTGAGTGGTGTGAGTGTGTGTGTAGGGGAGTGTGGGGGTATGTGTGGGGGTTTCAATGGGGGTGGGGGTGGGGAGGGGATCCTACTACTTTTGGGGTGTGGTCGGGGGTTCTTGGGTGTTGGGGGAGGACTCGTGGAGGGGGGGACCCCAATCAGTGCCAGGGAACGAATTCCCTGGCACTGATGGTGCATACCGCCATGGATTTCGTGTCGGTTGAAAACCCCAGGAAATCCATGGTGGTATGTGGGGTCCTGATACAGCCGGTGGACTAGTGACGGCCGCCGGGTTGTTACCGCCATGGCGGATGGTGCGGGACATTGGCGGTTTGGCATATGCCAAACCGCCAATGTCATAATGGGGCGGTAGTGACTGCCGGCCTGTTTGCGGTCTTACCGCCCTATTTGCAACGTCCGCCAGGGTTGTAATGAGGGCCTTAGTTCCATACAATGTCAGCAATTGTGAATCTAAAGTTACTGCTGTAGCTGCTAGTCCATAGTCAAAGCGCTTTTTGATTGCTAATTACTTAGGAACCATTTGGAAAAGAGGCACCACTTTAATGTGTGCAACTTTGATTTTAAAACGCGTCCTGCAGAATGATGAGGAGATGACAGAATTTTCAACACACAAATCCTCAGAATCTCAGAATACAAGGTACTGGGACTTCCTAATACACAGACATTCTCCCTCTGCTGTCAAAAAGTCGGGCAGATATTACTGGTCCTATGCACAGTGATTCAAGCTATCAGGGCACAGTGGGGAACTAATAAAATTGCAGAGAACAAAAGCTGGATATAGAAAAAATGGGACATGATAGACATGAAAAATATTACTCAGGAAAAGTCTTCGAAGACATATGGGAACACTTCACTATTTTCTTTCTAATGAATTCAGCCAGTTGACCTGCCCAAATGTTTTACATGTTACATATTACACAAAGAATCGAGTCTCACACATGGGGCTGGACACACTAAGGTGGTCATTCTGACCCTGGCGGTCTTTGACCGCCAGGGCGGAGGACCGCGGGAGCACCGCCGACAGGCCGGCGGTGCTCCAATGGGGATTCCGACCGCGGCGGTAAAGCCGCGGTCGGACCGGCACCACTGGCGGGGTCCCGCCAGTGTACCGCGGCCCCATTGAATCCTCCGCGGCGGCGCAGCTTGCTGCACCGCCGCGGGGATTCCGACCCCCCCTACCGCCATCCAGATCCCGGCGGTCGGACCGCCGAGATCCGGATGGCGGTAGGGGGGGTCGCGGGGCCCCTGGGGGCCCCTGCAGTGCCCATGCCACTGGCATGGGCATTGCAGGGGCCCCCATAAGAGGGCCCCTAAATGTATTTCACTGTCTGCTGCGCAGACAGTGAAATACGCGACGGGTGCAACTGCACCCGTCGCACAGCTTCCACTCCGCCGGCTCGATTCCGAGCCGGCTTCATCGTGGAAGCCTCTTTCCCGCTGGGCTGGCTGGCGGTCTGAAGGCGACCGCCCGCCAGCCCAGCGGGAAAGTCAGAATTACCGCCGCGGTCTTTCGACCGCGGAACGGTAACCTGACGGCGGGACTTTGGCGGTCGGCCTCCGCCGCCCGCCAAGGTCAGAATGAGGGCCTAAGTGACCTATGTCTCTCAAATACAACAATTATCTTGGAAACCCCGTCCAAAGTAATAGGGTCTGACCATTCTGTGTGCCTGGGCTTCTTTTGGGATAAGAAGCTTTAAACATAACATCAGTGGGTTTTTCTCAATACCGTGGAATAAGATCTGCATACATAATTTACGGGAAGTTCTGGCACTCTCTACACTCATGTTACCGGGTAATGCCAACAAGAATACTTATTTAGTCAATCAATGGTGCCTTGGGGTGGCAGACACTACTGCCCAATACAAGGTTGTTACTATATCTAAGCAGAGATCTACTCATAGAGCACCTTGGTTCTCCTCTGAACTTGGTTTAGAAAGAAAAGATTGTAAAAGGCTTGGGGAAATTTGGAGACGACAGTGTCTGAATGCAGGTAAAGCAATATATAAGCAGGCCCTCAAAAGTATCACAATAATATCAAACTAGCTCTGTGCAGGTTTTACACTTTGAAAATTACAGATGCTGATAACTGTCCTAAAGAACATTTTGAAATTGTACCCTGCTTTAAGGATTCTAAAGCATGCACCCCACCAGTAGAGATCACCCATACGTTAGGCCAGGAGTTCAGTAGCTTCTTTGAAGTCAAAATCATCAAAATACAGGCAGATATTTGGGCATCTCTATCCCCACCCACCTCTGGTGCATACCTCTTTGCCTCCTGCGTCTACTCTGACACACACCCACTTGTCTCCTTCACACCTCCGAGGGAGGATAAATTGAAAACTCTCTTTGTCTGTTGCAAATCCAGCTTTCCCTTAGATCCTTGACCCCCACCCCTACATCCTAAGACACATCATAGATGTTATTGGTCCTGTGTAGGAAAAAGGTGTTTGACACCTCCCTAAAGACAGGAATGGTCCTAAATATAAGGAAACAGGCTAGTGTTATTTTAATTTAATTTTAGACTCATCTCTCTTCTCCCTACAGGTACCCAAATTTTGGAGATGGTTGTAAGTAAGCAGTTTTCAGACTATGTAGAATTCTAACCACCTTCGCCATCCATCTCAATCTGGTTCCCGCACACGTCACAGCACCAAAACCATCTTGCTAGAAATCTCAGAGTCCTTGAAGTTATCTTTGGACAAAGGCCAGAATTCCGCCCTCATTTGATTAGATCTGTCGGCAGTCTTTATTACCATCTCTCATGACATACTCCTGTACCACCTGTCTAATATTGAACTTGGGGGAAAACCTTAAAATGGATGCTTTCAATCTTAGTTGCTAGAGAACAGTTAGTGTGGACTAAGCCATATTTTTCTGAGGATCAAACCCTCAAATGCTGAGTACACCAGGGGTCCGCATTGAGCCATACGTTGTTCAATATCTGTATGTCCCCACTTGCAGCCCTAGTGGAATCATTTGGCATTAACATCATCTGTTACTTTGATGACACACAGTTAGTGTTCTCCTATGAGGGCGAAACGGACATTAGCAAGGTGATGTTCTCAGACTTCATAAGGGCAGTTATAGGCTGGCTCAGGGACAATAAGCTACCATGGAAACTGTGAAAGACCTAAATTCTACTCTTTGGGCATAATCCTGGTTCAGGTTGGTTTGGATCATGGTCTGGTGGTGGTCCAACTCCCCCTGCTACACAAGCAGTTAGAAATTTGGGAGTAATCTTTAACAAAAACATGACCTTCAAGGCCCAGATGTATTCAGTATCCAAAAATTGCAAGCATATTCTAAGGGCAAATTCTTAGCCCTTCATCCAGAGGAGGCTTGTACATTGGTTGTCTGCGCCATGATTCATTCCTGACTAGACTATGCAAATGCCTTGTACCTGGGTTTACCTTCCTACTTGGTTTGTTGCCTACAGGTAACCCAGAACACAGCAGTTCATCTGCTACTTAACCTTCAGAAGAGTACTCCTACATCTCCATATCTCAACCAACTCCATTGGTTACCTGTCAGCAAAAGGATTATTTTCATAGCACTTATCCATTGGGCCTTTCATATTACTGGCCGTCAGTATTTGAACAAAATATTCAGGAGTACTAGCCAAATAGGAATTTGAGGGTTGAGCAAAGCTCACTTGATATTGGCCCCCCACTTTAAAAAAATAGACACAGTGGTGTATCTTTTCTGTTCTGTATGGCCAAAATATGGAATCTTCTCCTTGTGCAGCTTAGGTGTTTAGGCAGCAAATTGACTTTACAAGCTACGTCATTCATTCATTCAGTGAGCCAAAGAGGAGAAGATATATAACCCCACAAATAAGATGAGGAAATAAACTAGGAAAGGGAAGCCCACAGTCATAGGGAGTTTCCCATATACAGTGCATGCTCATGTATCTCTGATATATTCAGACACGATAGCCTGCATGGTTTAAGGAAAGGCGGTGTTTTGATTCAGGGAGTTGGGACAAGGGAACAGTTAGTTTTCTGTTTTTTCACTTCTTCCCTCGCCAGTCCATGGTAGTAGGTGAGTATATACTTTATAATATTAAAATAGAATTGATTCATAAAGGGCATTTTGCATAATAGATATAAAGGATCCATCATTAGAGTAATATGGGGGCGGGCATGATTTACTTGCGGTTGATGATTATCTCTTAAATCCATGAAAGCATTATATAGGCCACTGGTATTCTGTCTAATTAGTGCTGTATGTATGAATACAACATTATTAGACCTCTTCATGTATCTTACTCAAGAGCCATTTAACTTGTGTGACTGACATGAACCCTCCTATGGTATCCAATAAGATTTAACCATCATTTTGATGCCATGAACTGCAGGTTACTCATAAAACTCTAC
This sequence comes from Pleurodeles waltl, assembly GCF_031143425.1. Lineage (NCBI taxonomy): Eukaryota > Metazoa > Chordata > Amphibia > Caudata > Salamandridae > Pleurodeles > Pleurodeles waltl. Next base: position 929,230,692 of record NC_090448.1, on the reverse strand, counting down.
TAGTGTCTCTCAATCCAAATAACTATCTCAAGAACCAGAGGAGCAATAATGCAGATAAAGCAGTTTAATTTCAATGGTAAACTAAATCATACACTATGTGTAAAGGTATGAACTTAATTGACAAACTAAATAGAACACTGAGAACTTGAAATTTAATTAGAAACTCTGAATTGTTGTTAGAACCTATCAGTGGTTATCCATGAGCTTAGATTTCTGTGGCAATATGATCTAGGACACATTACAGGATCAGCTAATCCACAAGGACTTGTGTTTAAGGTAATTAATCCTCTTCCTCTTCACTTGTAAAGGAAAAAGTTTCCATTAGTGAGTTTAGTGTCCATCAAGTGGCTGAGATTCTGCTTGCCCACTGTATAAGCACAGCAGGAGCTTGAAAGGGAGAGCAGAAAGGGTGAGTGAAATTTGGATGGCACTGGTGGAGTACATTAAGGAGAATGGGTGAAGAGCTTGATTCATAAGAAGTGCTGATCAAGGAGGAAGAGCAAAGTTGGTGAGAAGGCTTGGTAGTATATTCATTTATTTATAAATTAAGGTCTTTAGTACAACACTGGGTGCCACATATTGATAACTTGCAAGCTTATAATTATACAGAATCAGAAAGATAAAAATAGGTTCACTGAAGGTGGAGAAAGCACCAATGTGACATTCACAAATCACAGACTAAGGTAAAGTCTTCATTGAAATGCCTGAAAACATGAGAGGGTTTGGAGGAAATAGATGGCTCATCATGGCCGTTTTGAAGTGCTGTCTGATGTTTTATGTCAAGATGAGATTATGGCGGTCATTCTGACCGCGGCGGGCGGCGGTCGCCGCACGCCATGCGGTTACCGCCGAATGACCGCCCCGCAGTCAAAAGACCGCGGCGGCCATTCAAACTGTCCCACTGGGCCGGCGGGCGACCGCCAAAAGGCCGCCCGCCGGCCCAGCGGGAAAGCCCCTGCAATGAGGAAGCCGGCCCCGAATGGAGCCGGCGGAGTTGCAGGGGTGCGACGGGTGCAGTGGCACCCGTCGCGATTTTCACTGTCTGCAAAGCAGACAGTGAAAATCTGTATGGGGCCCTGTTAGGGGGCCCCTGCACTGCCCATGCCAGTGGCATGGGCAGTGCAGGGGCTCCCAGGGGCCCCACGACACCCGTTCCCGCAATCCTGGTTCTGGCGGTGAAAACCGCCAGAAACAGGCTGGTGGGAAGGGGGTCGGAATCCCCATGGCGGCGCTGCAAGCAGCGCCGCCATGGAGGATTCCCCGGGCCAGGGGAAAACCGGCGGGAAACCGCCGGTTCCCCTTTTCTGACCGCGGCTTTCCCGCCGCGGTCAGAATAGCCCAGGAAGCACCGCCAGCCTGTTGCCGGTGCTTCCGCTGCCCTCTGCGCTGGCGGTCACAGACCGCCTGGGTTGGAATGAGGGCCTATGTGTTTTGACCCTATTTGCCATTTGTTGACTTTGTGTCACTGTATAAACTGGAAAAACTAAACATTTGATGACAGAATAAGTCGTCATTACAATAAACTTCTAAATGGTTCAGTTTTAAGGACTTCCTCTACTGAGCGGTAGTTAGGTTTTGCTTTGAGGGGAGGGTTAAGGGTATTTGAGAGTTTATGGCCTGCCCCCCCCCCCCCCCGGAATGCCCATTTGTTTGAGGCAACTGCATGAAATCAGGTGCTGGTAGATTGAGGAGAGATTTTTGACAAGGATGAAAAGGAGTGTGAAAGTAAAACAAAGAAAGTAATGGGGGGAATGCTTGCACTTGCTTACACACCATTTCTAATCTTTGTGTTTTTTTGCCCCCACTTATCATTCAATTTGTGGTGGTACCTTGTGCAAATCTCTCTTGGACTTGCAATAAAAAGGAACAGCTCATCCCAAACTGCCAGGCCACATCACCTCACATAAAGAACACAAGCAACCCCAAACCCTTCTCAGCCTTGTTAGGCTTCATCAGTGTTATGCAGCTTCAGTCCTGTAAAGAAAACACATGATTGATTTCATACATAACTTTTGCTCATAGAACATCACATTAAGTTTACAAACTGTGGTGTTTGGACTGCTTGAAAACATCTCAGTCGCTTGCAGTAGCTCAGGCCATGTCTCCATTATTATTTGCACAGTAACCTAGTCCAGAAGGGGAGCAAAAATATACATATCAGTCTTGGTCCTGGTCCAAAAGCAACAGTGCAGGCCAAATTGCCAGGAACCATCCCTCAAGTCAGGAACATAAACAAACCCAGATCAGTTCCATTCCTGTTGGTCCCCAGCAGTGAAATACAGTTGTGTCCAAAGCCACAGTGACCAGGGGCAGCTCCTTTGCACTATCGAAGGAGCGTCGTCCCATTGGCTAACAGCCAACATATTAAAAATAAAGCAATATTTTCCTATCTTTTTATTTTTCAGCTGCTGGCTCAGCCAACATGTGGAGGGAAGGGAGGCTGGGCAATGGGAGGGGGAAGGAGATGTGGGGTCAAGTGCACTAAGTGCGCCTGTCAGTTTGGCCGGCCATCTTAGGCCAGCTAAACTGACATGCGCACTTAGGTTTCTCCAATGCTGAGGTGTTGCACAGCCAGGTTGGAGAAACTGCACAGACTCCAATTCTCCGTCTGAGCGGCAGACTAAGCCGTTCAGGACAATCCTGGTGCTCATCTCATGCTAGGTATAGCATGCTACATATAGCATGAGAGCAGTGCTGGAATTCTGTGGGGGAGCCTTTGCTGGTGTCCCAGGGACTGCTGGGACACCAACACCATCGGGAACAGCTAAGTATTTTTTATTATCATTGTTTTATTTCCCCACCTGCCCCTCCCAGGAGATTTGCAGTGGCCACGCTGAAAGTGACCCATGTCTTAGTTCACCCATTTCACTTATACAGGTACAGTACAAACCTGGCTGAAGGACATTAATCTTGAAGACTTCAAAACCGGACTCTCCTTGACACCTTCCTCAATGAACACATTAACCAAAAGACAAAGACAGCTTGGTACCAGAAAGAAAGTCAAACCATTTCTGCTAGAAACCAACTTCAGAACTGCTGTTGCAGCCCTTGTATTCTCACACCTGGATGGCGGTAATGCCTTATGCCATTTCTTCCCAGGCTCCACACTGGCACCAATTAGAGACATTCTAACACACCACAGCATGTCTTATCCAGGGCCAGAAGTAATATGATTGCTTCACCCACACATTAATGGGCCCCAGTGCCAGCCTCAAACTTTTTTAAAACCGTTGAATCATTTACAAAGCCATCACAACCAGTGCCCCCCTTTCACTCACAGACGGGCTCACCATCTCCAGTGTTTCTCAGCACAGCCAGGACACCAATAGACTGCAGACTAAGAAGTGTAAAAACTGAAAAATAAGACAACAGGCCTTTTCCACGTAATCACCAGCACCTTGAACAACATACCTGAGGCATCAACACCGCCACAATGCTTCTTTAATTTATGAAAGCGTTGAAGATTAATCTCTTTAAAGAAGACTACATCACAATGCATTAACTGTCCACCGCTCAGGTTTGTCTCCTATTACCGCAGAGTTTAAGCTTGCCTTTGATCATGTACAATGTTCCATTACCTATTGGCCAGGATAGAGCTATAGAAATATCATAGACATACATGCATACTTATGGCTGGTTAAGTGATTGGCATTGGCTGAAACTTTAGTAAGCATTGCACCAATCACCTTCACCTTCGTTGTTTTCATTATGTAATGGGTAGCAGTCTTCAGAAGACAATACTTTCATTAGGTCTTGTGATTAAGTATAAGTGTTGGGTGGGAAATAAGAGAAGATCGAGGAGGACATAGGGGACTAGTGTCCAGATATTAAAAGTGCGATCAAATACATGTGCAACAGTGCTTGTTATTGCATCCCTACCTCCCTTAATGTTCTAGTTCTAGTGCTGGCCAATAGATAAGGTGATGTCCTAGCTACACAGTTAATAACCCAACTGAAATACATGTTCTTTATCAACATATGCTAACTTCTTAACACACAAGAGTGAAATCACGGTTCTGTCATGTGTATCCCTCATGATTCCGACTCTGTGTTTCATAAACTGATCTGTCAGATTTACCCAATCTTAAAACCTAAACGATTTTGACTAATTAAGCCGTCGATTCAGTGGCATAGCAACGGTGGAATGAGCCCTAATGCAAACCAGTAAATTGCCCCTCCATTCCCCGCTTTGGTGGAAAAATATAGTTATATTTAGGGTGTAGTTCCATGAGTCCCTCTGAGTTCTGTGCTTCGGGGCAAGGGCCCCCACTGCCTTATTGATAGCTACGACCATGAGTTAAATACATTGATCATGATATAATTTTAGATACATACATACTAAATGAAAACGATTCTGAACTGGACACTAGTACAACTGCAGTGTGCTGCAATTTTTAATTCTCAAATGTCTGTCTTAGATAATTGCACGCATGATTGCCAAAAACATCACTCTAGCCCCCTGGGAAATTAGAGCTAAAAACTGCTGATGAAATTATTTTTTCATGAAACTTTAAACCTATTGTCAAAAATGTTTAGTCTGCGCAAACGTTTGATCTGAAAATTCCCTATTCAGAGCAAAATCTATTTTCCACGGCTTCAGCCATGGAGCCTTTATGAGGTTTCTCTAGTTTGGCTCGTATTTAACCGATCTGGACTTAGGAACTAACAGTTTTGCTGCTTCTCGGCAAGACAGAGAAACATAAGCCCTGCCACCCAAAAGCCTAAAAATAGAAAGAAGACCACAATAAGTAATTTAGACTGACTACATCAGACTTTCTATCAGAACTTAATTTTTCCCATGCTGGGCAGTCTTTCATTGGCAGAATGAAACTGTTACTAAATCAATTCAAATAAAGGTTGAATTACATTACTTTTTCTAGGACTGCATTTTATCACAGACGGACATCAAATCGAGGACCCAGTTGCATATGTCTTTGCATGCCCAATATTTGGCATAACCATTGCACTCTGGAAACGTTCCAGACATTATTTCTCAGTATAAATCCCGATTTCAAATATATCAGAAGAGGTCACCTGATAAACACCGTTGCTCGCCCTTGTGTGAGCTATGTACTGGAGGTGTTAAAAACCTCCGAATCAAAGCTTTGCACTTGGAAATGATGCATAGCACGCAGAATCCGTATTTTACGCAACAGATGCTACTACACTTTTTTGTTTGTCTTTTCCAGGACCTAAGGCCTTGATTCTGAGTAGGTAGGTGTAAGGTGTGACACTTACTGCTCTGAGTATATATCATTTTCAAAAGGATGGGTATTTAATGGTTGTGTTGATTACAGCTGATCCTGAGATTCGTAGGTAGAAACTAATTAAACTTGTAGAATTTCCATTTTCCACATTTCAAACTCCATGCGGGGCCTAAAGGCAGAAAAGGGCTGCAGGGCACAAACCATGGTATTTCATGTTGTTTGCGATTGGGTGATTTCCTACTTTTGTTCAGCAAAGTGGGCCAAGTACAACTCTTTCTACAGTGGACTCTGAAGGTAGCAAGGGAATGCAGTCATCGGCTTCTCAAGGTTATAATTGGGGGGGACTAAAGTTCATAACTCAAAACAGAAATGATAAACTAATGTTTGACCCACTGCTCGTCTTTTAGTTAAAGTAAGTAATTTAATCAGACAACTAGAAAACTAAATACTGCACAGTTCCATCATGATACCAGAGTAGAGAGTTGTATCAGGCTGCATTCTTCATAAAGTGCCACACCCACCCGCTCCAGTAGCCTCTCCCCACCCGACTAACTCTAGGTGCTACACTCCCAACTAAGTTGTGGCAGAGGCATGAATTAAATATCTAAGCGGATAGCAGATAAATACATCAAACACATAATTTTAGTCACTACAAGCTGTGAAGAATGATCATTCATTAATGTCGTAAGATATCACGCTGAGAGATTGACAACAGAGGATTAAAAAGGAGGCCTTGCAGGGCACCAAACAGGTAGTGCTGTTGTAGAGACACGATCCTGGAAGGAATGTGTGCTTGGACTTTTAGGCCCATATTTATCAAGGTTCTGCATCACCATTATACCACATGGGGTGGGGGGGGCAAGGGCAACGGCAACGCAAAACCTAAGTGTCTCAAGTCACACAAGGCCACCTTTCGTGGCACTGCATGGCTTGATAAATCTAGTGTAACAAAAGGCAGCACAAATTGCTGCCTTGCATTATTCTGCCTCAGGGAGGTGTTCCATGGTTGGAGAATGGGTGTTCCCACGCATCCACCCATGGATTTTACCACATTTTTAGGTTTGCCATTCGTGGTAGACCTGGGAATGCACCAAAATGCTACACCTCCCCAGGTGAGCAGTAACAAGGAGAAGTCACATTATTTTGCCTAGTTTCTTCCTCTTTCTATGTGTGTTGTATTTTGCAGCACAGATAGAAAGAGGAAAACAATTCAGGATTGTTTTTGTGCAGGAAGGTATCCCTTCCTACTAAAAACTAATCCTGCCTACAATTCAGGCATCCTTGCAACATGATGCAAGGATGTCTACATTGGTGCCAGGCAGCAATAAGGGCACCAGTGGTAAGTAAGGACACACATGTACCATATAATGTTAAATACATACATTCCTCCTATCTATCCTTCATGATTTTCTCTTGTTCATGGTGAGCTAATCTCAACTTCTCTCTCTAGTATTCCCTGGCCTTTGTCCTCTTACTCAGGTTTAGCTTAGAAACAGATCGCATCAGGGAAAAACTGGAAAGCAAGTTAAGGGTATATATTCAGAGTGTGTCAGAGGAAAACCTGTGCTAAAAGGCTAAAAAGCCTAACACCATCACTTTCCCTTCCTGGCTTTCTATCATGGTACCATCTCTAGAGTCCATCATAATTTCTTCCCTACAATTCAATCTTTCTAATCAGTCCTTAACAGACCTAACATGAATCTCCCTATTTCTGTTTCTGGGATCATGCCACCCTTTCTACAAACAGAGACAACCCAAATGATTTTAAGGCAAGGCATTTATTTTTATTTCCACTAACCTTTTATGTGCCGCTGTAATATTTAGGTAACTGTGCCTAAGCTGAAGTTACTGCTCTTCTCAATAAAGTTAGACCTGGAACTTGCATATATCACACTGCTTGCCTTAATTATCAGAGCCTGTAAAGTGGGCCACTGAACACACAGGACATCATGGGTCTGAACCATGCTGGTTGAGGTTGTTAGCCATTTGTGTTCTGGGGTCCTTCCTACTCTGGCTGTTCAAACTGTGACAAGCATAACGCATTCTACACTTTACTTTGCGTAGCAAGGGCAAGCAGCCACAAGCTTCTCAGGGAAGAAGAATGGGAAACAAGAGCTCTGAACTCAACATCAACCAACATGCACTATTACTTAATGTCCATCCCAGCGTTTGTCTCTTGGTAAAACCAAGAACTTTAATCACACAACATAATCCAATTTTACACAGTTTAAGTGCGGTAAACAAATAAAGGGATGTATCCATTATTGCATTCTTCAGAAGATGCTACACCCTTTTGATCCTTATCCTTTCTGCCACTCAGGTAACCTTAAAAGTAACAGTCCCCAATATCTGGAAGTAATGGAATGAAATAGGTATGTGTACAGATTATATCAGTGTTACCCCGATAGCGCTCAGAAGCGCAACTCAATCACGTGTTCTTACAATTGGTTTGCTTTGAGCATCAAGTCTCAAAACTAATGATCAATTTTCCTGGAGCACATCTTAATCCTATTGTTCTGATTGCATATGAAGACTTGTGATAGCTATGCACCTGTTCTCAGAGCAGATGTGGGGAGATGAGCACATCCTATGCTCTCCATCAACATAGTTGCCTCTGTCTTGTGGCTATGTCAGCAGGTCTGGGTGTCAAGGCAACGTTTTGAGCAGTTGTGTCCTCCAAGGTTGATCAGGTTCACAGTAGTAACATGAAGGCACAGCCTCCCAGGTCAATATGACTCATAGTCGCAATGTGCAGTTATGATTTTCAAGGCCAATCAGGGTCACAGTGCTGATGTGAAACTCTGGCCTCTCAAATATATACAACTCACACAGCAACAACATGTCTCTGTGGTTTTCTGGTGTTGGCAGCACAATTTCATAGTCCAGATGGCCATGCTTAATTCAACACATTCTTTAGGGCTACACTCAGGTAGGAAGCATCCAAAGAGACTGGAAGACACACTCATAAAATATGTCACTATTAGTGTTTTCAGTCTTGAAACTATCTATTTTTTTAATGCTCTACACACAAAGAACACAATGCATTTCTTCTCCTTGACACTCTATCCTCCTTCACTGCCACGGACAATCTTTTCCTCTCAGCAGGCAGTCAGGCACTAGGTTGACCCTTATTTTCTCCAGGAGAAAGTGCATATTTCAGATAATGTCCTCTCAGTTCTGGGAGACTGGCTGTCAGGCAGACTTAAGCATTCTTTACATAGCTGTTATTCATTCACTCTGCAATACACTGTGCCCTACTTTATGCCATTTCGAGCATAGACAGGGGCTCATTATAGTGTTCAACTTTGCTTGTGCATTTTTTACATTGCCTGAAACCTGTGCAGTGTTTTAACACATATATCTCAAACACTACTGAACAGATTTACAGTAAATCAAAAAAGTATTGCTGCCTGGGTAAAGTTCTAATTTTAAACCAGGTTTGGTGAAAATTAGTTCAGCTTTTTAGGTTGAAGATGTAAGAAAAGTTCCATATGGGAGCTAAAAATGGGAAATCACTTGTTTTATCACTCCCCTCAACTTTGTTTCCTTGATCTTGTCGCACAATCTCTACATATATATGTGTGTATATATATATATATATATATATGCATATATGTGTGTGTGTATATGAATGTGCGTATATGTGTCTGTATATATATATATATATATATATATATTGCCGTCACCAGCAGGTTGTTAAAGTTAAGACATAGTTTCCATAGAAAACATGTTTTTTCTTTTGCCAATAACTTTGAGGCCATTTGCCAAATCTTCACAACATTTTCAACACCAGTTTGCCACTTACTGCTGCTGTCTAGGAAGTTTTGGGGTGATTTGTCAAGTGCGGGCTGAGAAAAAGGGGATCCCAAAATGCTTTTCCTCGTGCCAGTTCACATATAGATTTTGAACGCGACTACAGTCTGAACCACTGGACAGCATTGCATCAAATTTTGCAGAAAGGTAACTCTTGGTCCACAAAGAGCCCTTTTTGGTATTTGTTGTAAATCTGTTCAGTAGGTTTTGAGATTATAAATGAAAACCAAATATGTATTCCTAGAGGTGTGAATACTTTGTGAATCCTCCCGATCTCATGCATTGATCGGATTGGCTGCCAACACTTTAACCAGTGTTGGCAGTCATTTTGGGACTCAAACTCAGCTGAGTCACCAAAGGTGGGAGCATGCCCCCCGTCCTAGAGCTCATTTGAGCCCTGGTGAGAACTACCTCCCCAGGGCTTTATTGAAATATTGAGATAGCCATGCAAACCCCCTCCATTGGGCTTGCAGGAGCTCCGTAGACCACTACCTCCCAGGAGGATAAATGTAATAACTTTCTAGGAAGGCTGCGAGGACCCACAGGTCACTGTAGACCATCACCTCCCTGGGGCAAGAAAACATAATTTAAACGGGGAGGTGAGATGCACCGCCCCCCCTCCCAGGTCCGGCCTGTGCCACTTAAAGACGACGGGCCATTAATGGCCCTGGGAACCGCCTTCATCCAGGGCCAGCTCCTGCTGTCTTCCAAGGTGCCCAACCCAGGAGATAGCTGTTTGCTTTCGCTTTGCAGGAGCTGTCAACTCCATTCCCAGAAAGCAGGAGCTGTAAAACTGCTCCAGCGTGCTGGGAGTGGAGTTTTCATCTGTTTCCCTGCTCAAAACAGATGAAAGATTGCTCCCGCATGCATGGAGCTGCATATGTAGCCGCTCCCTGTGTGATGCAGCAATTACAGCTCCTGGAGGAGGTAGGGAGCCAGCTGAGACTGCAGGAGTCTTCAGGCTCCCCCTGCGGTCCTCATCATTGCAAACCGAATGTCCTGGGTGGGGCCAGGGAACCCAGGTAGATGTAAACAGGCCCCAGGGGATGGGGTCCTGGGGCTGAGTGGGGTCATGGGCCTCCCATTTTATTAATTCCCGAGCCCTGGAGGATGGGGTCGCTCGGGGGCAAAATCAGCCTGGGAAGGGGGGCCGTCTGGCCCCCATCCCAGTTTTATTTTTTAGTAGGGCACAGAGAGATGGTGGTCTCTGGAGTACAGGGGTCCATGCGCCCCCCTCCTTTAATGTATTTAATTTAGCCCCAGGGAGGTGATAGCAGCATCATGACCCACTCAATGATTCACCTCTCTTGATTCAATGCCCTTTCCCATACTCATCAATGGTAAGATATAGCACATATTTTCACTGAAAAAACAAAGGTTAAAGAGAAGTTATGGTTAGTGCTATGAATATCTGTGACTATTGCATATTCACCCATATATTAAAAAGGTAGAAATCATTTTAAAAAGTACAGTTAAAGTTCTGTTATGTTTATGATTTAAAATAGAAAATACACATCTCTAAAAAGCATTCAAACCAAAGACTAAATACAGCACTTATGAGCTCACTCTTTATGTAACACATCTTGTTACAAATGTTGTAAATCATCTTACAGATGAGATTAAATATCAAATTTCCCTTAACCACTTTGACAGAGATGATTATGAATGTGGTATAATTTATTGTTTTGAGTATGTGCTGTTGTTTAGTTACATTTTGCTTTCAGGTGTTGTTCTTTATTGGCAAGAAGATTGAGATCACATGCATTGCATTTTGTGTGCAAGGTGTACACTTGTACATCTGATTATTTAAATAATTAAAAAATACTTCTTGATTCTACCAGATTCTATTTTACCTGATAAAGAGGAATCATTTAACACAATAGCTCAGCAATTCTATGTAAAATAATAAATACTAAAAGCAAACAGAATATTTATTTCTCCTGGTTGATTTTTATACCAATACCTCACATTGCACACTAAGACCAGGGATGGCTCCTCCATGGGGGCGGGGGATCGTCACCCCCCCTTCCCGCCAGCAGTGACAGCTGCAAAACCTTTACCAAACAACGATAATGAACTGTGTTTATTAACGTTGTTTGGTAAAAGGGGCGGGGCATTGGGGGTGACGAGCATTGAGGAGGAGTGCACAGCTTGGGCTGACCAAACACACATGCGCTGTAGGCTCTCTCCAGCCTGCACAGCCTCCTAGTCCGCCTGGGAGTGCCCACTTAAGGTAACGATAGCTGACAGCATGAAAGCAGCATTAGGATTGTCCGGAGCACCCTGGCTTTGCTCTCTCATGCAGACTGGGAGCCTGGGCCTGCTGTCTCCAACCCAGCAACACAGTGCCGGGTTGGAGAGAGCTCAGTGCACATGTGTCTTTGTCCGGCCCAAGACGGTGGGTCAAACACACACGTCAACTGAGAGGAGGAGATTTCTGTCATTTTAGTCTTGTTCTACTCACATAAATATTCTCTATTTTTCTGAACTGGTGTGGAGGCCTTTTTGTGGCCTTTTCATTGTGTTAGTGTGTGTGTGTTGCACAGATACTTTACACATTGCCTCTTAAATTAAGCCTGACTGCTCTAGGCCAAGCTATCAGAGGGTGACCACAGGTTAATTTAAGGTGTGTAACTTACCCTGACTAGTGTTGTGGTCCCTAATTGGATAAGGTGCATACCTCTGCCACTTTAGAATTGTAAGTGATGACACAAGTGGGAGAGGTTTCTTCTTGACATATTTTGAGGACAAGCAATGTCTCTCTGGATGTAAACCAGGCTCGTTTAGAAGCAAGTTTGACTAAATTCTTTATGGTTACCTCTGTTAACTAGCTTCTGTATCAGGATGTTGGCATTCTCAAAGTCGTCATTCTTTTCAGAACAATTTCTCTGAATGCGGAGAAATTATCTTTATGGCAGGTTTTCTCTCACAGTTCCAGGGTGTCTACTGGAAATGTGTAGCAGGGTGTTACGGTCAGTGGGCTTGGTGTAGAGACTGACTTCCAAGTTCCCTTGCTTTTCTATAATTCCTATGTAGGTCTTTTTTAAATGCAAACAAGTTGTTTTTCAAGCATAAAATAGTGGGTGACACCAAGAATTCAATTGGGATATTGTGAGTCATAGGTCTTCTTTTTAAGGTAACTCATATTACCTGTAAGGCTTCATTTTTCGGGATATTTGTGTAGAGTGCATTGATGTCAAAAGTCACTAAATACTCCTTATTTTCATCAAAGGGAAGAACCTCTACCTTGTTATAATGCCCAAGAAGTCCCTGATATAAGCCTATGTCTTAGTCACAAATGTGTGGTAAGAAGACATCTATGTATTGTGCCAAAGGTTCTAGGAGGAACACGCATGCAGAAATAATGGGTTTACTGGGAGGGTTGACTGGATCCTAGTGTATTTTGGGGAGGGTGTATATCACTGTGGTTGTGCAATCTTTCTGGTTTAAAAAATCAAATTATTTCTTGCAGATCCACCCTTCTTTTATTGCTTCTGTAGTGAGCTCATTGATCTTGCCCGCTAACTCCCTAGAGTGATTCTCTTTTATCAAACAATAATGGCCCTGTTGTTAAGATGCTGCATTAACTCCTGATCATATTTGGAGATGTCCCATATTACTATTTCTTCCCCTTTATCCATGGGGTTGATCACAATGAATTTGTTGATAGCCAAATTGTGAATGGGCTTGGTCTCCACTTTGTTACAGTTCTGTTTAAAGAGCATATTTTTCTTGTTAAGTGGATCTATTTCCCTCATGTCTGTGTTTTCAAACATAAGACCCTCGGGGACATGCTGTTACTCTCTGAGCAAAATGATGACTTATTCTTGACCCCACTATCATTCATTTTCTTGTATGAGTATAGCCAGAAAAAATGCCTTGAATCTGACCTTATGTAGAAATAGTAAGACTTCTGTTTTTGTTTCCACTGAATCCTGTACGTCAGGGGTATAAACAAATGCCTTTTATTAAAAACTAGTTGCTCTGTTTCAGTCAGTTGATAACTCAACAAAATAAATATGGAGATGGGTTCATTAACAGTGTTGTTGGTTTTGTTAACACCAGTATATCCTCCTCTTGGTCCTGAAATCACCCTGTTCTAAGGTTTCTTCTCTCCATCATCCCCATTTCCTTTTTATGAATGCTTTCCATTTTTTGTTGTGTGTATTTACTTTGATGTTTTGTGTTGTAACAAAAGCATACTCTAGTTTTCTTTACCAAGAGTGAGGATTATTATGCTCTTAAGAAGTAAAATAATTCATATACTCTAGAATCATACTGTTATGCCAGTGAGTAAGTGAAGAATTAATTGTAGCACTAAGTGATACATGATCCTTTCCAATGATATACCATATTGGTATTTAGCTTTTTTCATGCCCAGATATAGCAGGGCATTAAAGGCACACCCCTAAATATTGATACAGGTATGGGCAAACAGTCTTATGGAAAATATCATAGCTGATCCAGCAACAAAACATAGACGCATCACACTAATGACTTCATTTTTGACTGTAGTTAAATACCATCAAAAGCATTGCTTATACGTCATCAGGCTTATGGATAGCCTATCACAATGAAAGAGGCTTTGCACAAACACAACTGTTTTTGGTCCTGGAAGTGGAGATGTTGAAGAAAGACATAATCATTTATTGATTTCTTCCCATAATGTATATAAATTCTGGGGTTCTCTGGATAAATACCTTCCTAAGGTCTTGGAGGTACTTTGTTATTGGATTTGAGAACTGACAATGTTTTTAATTTTAAGGATAAGGTCTAGTCAGAACAATTTTACCTGTTTTGAGGACTAAATATTACTGGTTCTATCATTTGATATTGCTATGACCAATATACAACCCTTAATTTTTATCACTTAATGTTCGGGTTACAGTGTTAGCACAAAGCAACAAATGGGTTATGCGTGAGTAAGCCATCTCCAGAAATAGTGCCTTACATAAATGTTATGTCCTAAATATCGAATAGAGAAAACAGTTGCATTGGGTTTGGAATTTCTATTATTAATTCCAAATAATGTTTTGCAGACTATATTTAAGAGACAATATGTATGGCAGACATTATTCTGGCAATGATATTCTGCTACCACACCAAATGAATGATATTGAACTGAATTGAATTTTCATTGACAGTCACTGTGTCCTTCACTGAACAATGCAAGTACATATTGTTGTGGCGTGAAGAGTTGTGATAAACATGCTTAAGCAATATGGATCCATTTTGTAAACTTAAAGGTTCTAGGTACTAAAATGTTTAGTTGGTTAATCTTGTTAATGCTGCAATATTTAACAACATCAAAAACAAAAGATTGGGAAGATATTAGGCTGGTTTGAAAGACAACCTGTTGAAAGAGGAAATCTTTGGTTGCTTCAGGAGAAACTAGTTCATTTGACAGGAAAAACTGTCTCATTAACTATATTTCATTATGTGAGAAAAATATGCATTCTATTTAGGAAGGAGTGAATGAAGTAAATGCCAATAAGGATGTGAATCATTTTAAGATAGTGGTGCCTCTTTGGTGGCTCCCTCAAATGACACTTAACATAAAAATATGGAAGCCTCTATTGATACAGGAAGCTTAGAATGGTGGGGCAAATATAATTCCCCTTTTTCAGTGAATGATAATACACAGCCAACACAATAGAATATCAAGGTATGTAAACAATGGAAAACATATTTTCCTGGTAGTCACTAATTGCTGCTTAAACGTAGTTTCTGAATCATGGGCTGTGTTGCAGTGGCGTAAAAAAGGCCTCTACAGCCCCTTCAGTACGGAGGAGGGGGCAAGCCCAAGGAAGCCTCCTCAGCATAGCACCTGGCCGGAGTGAGTTGGGAGGGGTGTCCCCTCCATGTTCTTTGCAGGGGGTCCCCCTCCAGTTTCATTAGGTCACTACTGTATTGCCACCATTTAAATTAATGAATCATGATGGCATAGTTTCACTGTCAAAAAGGAAGACTGTCATGGCCCATTTTTTTCTAAAGGGAATGTGAAGTACAAACTGTGAGAAATTCCATCTGCCTGCTGCTATCCCAGTTATTTAGACTTTTGTTCTTTGGGATTTCGACCATACTGAACAGGCTGCAGTATGAGTTACTATCTTAAAATGTCCCTGGCCAATGCTGGAATTCCTTTAATTTGCTGAGTGAAGCTGACTTGGTTACAAAGTGGGGCTTGAGGTTTGAAGAGAGACGTGTCTTGCCAAGAAAACCTTTGCTCATGGTTAGGTTTATGATTTGTATTTCTTTACCATTTCTTTTGAAATTTTCCTGTTACTGAAGCCTATCTAACAAACATTAACCAGGAAAACCTTTAGTGATACTGTGCTATTTTTTCACCTTTCAATTTCAGCAGTTTTGGTAGTATGGGAGATTCATTCACACCTCAAATCAAAATTGCGGCTACAGACTGGAATCTGACAGTGCATCTAGATACAGGGGCTAGAGAGTTTTAAAAATATTAGCCAGAATTTCTAACAAAAAGGATCAGAAGAACTGCAGCTGGTTTTTGGTACTCATTTCAACAAGGCATGACTATTTTAGCACAGTCTTTTGTTATTCATTGTCGGGCATCTCAGTCATTAAGGTCCAGGTTTACTAATAGTTTGTGTTAAGGATGTGTCACTTTTTTAAAGCACAGCCACAACACAAAATCTATTTTGGTATTTATTAAGCCATGTAAGACCTGATTTACTTGGCTTTCTGTGGCTTAGTGAAAAAAAGTAACACAAGGCAGCACACAGAGCTGCCTTGCTTCAGGTTGCTTCGAGGAGGCTCTATATGGGTGGAGCATGGTTAATTCCATGAATTAACCCATGGATTATAACTCTAACCTAGATTTACTAAAGTCTGTAAACCTGGGTTTGTGCTAAAATGGTGCAAGTGCATGAGGCCGATGTGAAAAGGAGAAATACCTCTCTTTCTCACTGTTACTTCTTCTTTGCATGTGTGCTGCAGTCTGCAGCACACATTCAAAAGGAAATAATCCTTAAAGAACAGTTTTTGTGCAGGAAGGTATCCCTTCTGGGGCAAAAACAATTCTGACCACAATGTGCACCATTGTATTGTGGCTCAAGGGTGTCTGCATTGGATCTAGGCTGCCACAAGTGCTCCAGTGCAAGGAGAGAGCAGAACTGTGCCATAACGTATCCCCCTTTCTCATATTGCAGCATAGGAAGTTCCTTTGCTGCTTTGCATTCCGTGACAGTTCACTTAGAACCTCATTATGAATCTGGCAGCCTGAAACCAGAACCTCCAGCCCCGTGGGGAGGAGACAGCTGCGAGGTTGGCAGGCTCCCCGGTGGCCCTATTACAAGGTTTCTACTGGGTTGACCAGCAGAACCTTCTGGAATCGGAGGCTTCAACCAGTCAGCCCAGTGGAAACCGTGTGAGGCCAATTCCTTCGCACAGAGGGTGCCCCAGCACCCTCAGAATGTGCACTGTTGCCGTAGCAGACAGTGCGCTTTCACTTTCAGAGGGTGCAGGACAGAGGGGCCCTGCAGTGCTCATGACATTGTCCTGGGCAGTGCAGGGGTCCCCCTGTGGCTCCCAGCACTGCCTTTCCGCCAGCCTTCTCACGGCTGGGACTCTGCCATGAAAAGGCTGGCTGAAAGGGGACTTGTGATCAGCACAGCGATGCTGAACTCAGCACCGACATGGTTGACCATTACTTCAACTGCCACCACCCCATTGGGAACCATAGTCCTGGCGGTGGCCCCCTGCTGGCCTGACTGGCAGGGTCATAATCTGGCAGTCGGATCGCCATAAGTGTGGTGGTCTGACCACCACCTCAAACCTGATGTTCTTAAGACCGCCAGACTTGTATTGAGGCCCTAAATCTTGAACTAAGGGCCAGATTTACAAGGCCCCTGGGAATAGACCAAGCTTGCCATAAATTGAACATCACACAAAGATTAGTGAGTCAAATTGAAACTGGCAATTTAAGTTGATGCAAAATATGGATCTCCACCTGTTGTGGTTTAAAACAGCAGTGTATTCTAAAACTTAACCATTGTAAACTTTTTGACTCTGATTTCCTTCTGCAGTTCTATAATATGGATTTGTTTTCCATGAAAAAATTACTTTGCATTGCCTTTGTAGGCTTATGCAGCCTTTACCTTTCTCATGGCACAGGTAGGAATTGGTTTCCAATGACGAATTCATGCTGTTTTGATATATTCAAAAGTAAATACAATAAAAGTTAACAATAAAAGACAAAAGTAATAACATTTCGTATTTCTAACACAAGCTTTCATTTCTTCAAATGTGACCTTATGAAACATTATATCTATCCAGTGGTTGAATTACTCCTGGGCATTAATTTGAAAAATAACTTGTCCCTGGACTCAAGGTTTTGTGCAGAAGCCTGCAGACAGTTCTGTTAAGGAACAGGGTGGTGAATACCAATGCCTCATAGTCAGGAGTCCACCTGATACCTCCTTAATTCATCATCAGCCAGTCTCCACTATTTCGCACACCCTTGCAGGTTCTTTTTCATTTGTGCTTTGTCCTTTTGTCACTGTTTCTTTTGCATTTCTCTTCTCCCTCCATTTCCCCCTTTGTATTTTTCTCTCTCTTGTTCTGGATCAGAATTTGTTGGGGAAAAATAAGTGCCGGTCCCCAAATATGAGAGCTGGTGGATCCCACCTGCAACCACCAGCTCAAACTAAGTACTGATTTTCCACATTACAAGAAGGCAACCAACTTCAGGTGTTCTTTTTGAGTTAGTTTTAGCAACAATTAGGGTTTGATTTTTGGAATGGTGGCACAGTTTCTCTCTGCCCTTACTGCCAAATAATTGAACCCCATTACCTTAAAAGACACACTCTATTCATGTAAATTCAAATAAAAGTTAGAGTGTGAGATTAAGATTTCAGAGACACAGCCATAAGTACTACACCAAGTGTGTGCCGTCAGATAAGAGAAAGGTACATCACTTTGTGATCTATTTACATTCATAGTTGTATGAAAGAAATTAAAGCCATACGTGCAAAACCTTCGTGAATTGGTATTCTGTCTCAAATTGAGTAGCGGTCACAAAATTATTAAATCGGTATGAATAAAATGCATTTGCATCCCTGAATTTAGCTTAGCAAATCTTTACTGATTGGGTAAGTTATTGACTCCTAGTAATACTTTGCAAACAATTAATCATTATTTGTGATTTCCTATTGAATAGTCATAAAAACAGCAAATTGCACATGTAATTTACCAGCACCTAGACCCAGGTGGTAATCATGTGCAAACGATATAAAGTGCCCCAGAGTGTATCTGATTTTTCCAAAATGGCCGTTATGTGTATCATGGGAAGGAGAATGAGGATTTTCGCTGGCTTGCAGAGAAGGCAGAGAAGACAAGAGAGGAGGATCACACTTTTTCAACAAACAGATAAAATGATATACACCAGGCATAGTGTAAGTCGTGCAGTAATCCTTGTACTAATTGGTAATGTAAAGCCTCAGCTTGAGAGACACACCTTATGCAGAAAGTCCATCCCCACCAATATACCGGTCTTCTGCCGTCTGCACCTAGTTGCGTCTGATAGCTATCAAGGTGTGATTGCAGTAGTTGGTGGTGTGTCCCAGAGTTCACTGTTGTGGTTCTTCTGTACTTTCCTTAATGATTTGTTGATGTGAATCAATACCTACATATATCTCCCTAGAAATGAACAGGAGCTGCATACAACCAAGCTCCACTTTTATTGCATACCCAACTTTCCCAATGTCATTGTGAAGATGGTAGATATGTCAATGTGCTCACCCTACACCATTGAGTACCTATTCGGCAACAGAAAAATACTCATTCTATGAATCTACAAGTGGTGGGTTATACAAAACTTGCCATTACAGACATAGTAGAACGTTTCCCAGGGAGCACCCATAATTCATTCATATTCAGGCAGCAGCATTCATGCAAGTCAAGGTGGAGAATTTGATGGTGTATACATTTTGGGTAATAAGCCCATGTAACATTTTGTTACAATATGAAGGCCCGAACATTGTATCTCTGATGAGCAAAACTATACATTGCTATTTCAGGTGATATTGCATAGGCCATAAACCCATGGATAATGACTCCATACATGAATACACCCACACACAGCGTGCATTGCTATAATGTGGCATATTGGAAAATCATAGGTATGGTTGGGCGCATATTTGGAATACTGAAACGTAGATTTAGATGCATGCACAAGAGTGGTGGTGCCCTACTGCACTTTCCAGAAATCTGTTGAAAGATTGTAGCCACATGTGCAATAATCCACAATGTAGCAACTCGCAAGGAGCTTATTCAGTTACTGTATCTAACTCTCAAACTGATGATGAGTGATAGCAGCAGAGGATCAAATGTGCTGTGCTACCATAGGTCATAAATATTTTTCTGAATACTGAACTATGGACACACTGTTATTAAATTAAACTCAAAGGCATGTTTGAAAGCAAACATATACTAACCTTAATTCCTATGCTTTGCTAGGATTGTAAGCATAGTAAATTACATTACATCATGTCAAAATGAGTTTTGAAATATACTCTGCCATATGTGAACAGACACACAGGAAATCAAAAAACGCATGAGGATATCAGGCTATGATTTGCATTTGTTATGAACAGAAGAGCTAGTTTCACACACACGCCTTCAGTCACAGACAGTAATGCTACTGACACTAGAGCAATCCTCACTCATTACATACTATCCAATTGGGACCGGCTATGTGAGTGATTTGTAATGTCTCTACAACATTCGTAATCTATATGAGTCCATGAGCCACTTCACCACTCTAGTGCTCTATTTCTACTTGGAGGTTGACAGTACATCTTGACAACGCAGATGGTGCAATTGCAAATCTGTTAATTGATCTTGTGAGTCAATCAATGTGGGTAGACTATTGAATGTTCTCTATATCTATGTTGTACATGGTCAATATTTCTATCTATGCATAGGGTTTTCATAGCTTCCGCAAGAATGTCAATCTGTGCATTCATGTTCTGTAGATAATCAGATAGGGCTGTTGCAATGTTTTCTAAATCTGTGGTGATAGTGTTTTCAATATTTGGAAGTTTTTGTTAATCAGCTTTATTCTCCTCTGTTGCAGGTTCTGAACATTGAGCATCAGTGCCTCCAAGCCATTAAATAGCCGCAAATGTTGTGAAATCTCACATACCTAGTGCAACATCTACATCTTCCCCATGGTTCCGTTGGCCTGACTATAGGTTCCTAGGTCACATTATGTGCACTTCCTGCACCTACTATATGAGCTGGCTGTGGGAGTACTTGCATTGTGGGACTAATTGGTTTCATTTAATGGGTTGTGTCATGGCTCTCATCATCCAGTGGATCATCAAGTTGCATTTGGAAATCCTCAAGCCTCTCGCCTTCAGAAAGATCGCTCCCATATGCATGGATATCTATTTGAAAGTGGAAAAAGTATTATTTTCTGCACTATGGCGAAGTAATGTGTGTTTAATTTTGTTTTGTTAGAAAATTTACTTTGTAAAAACCACATCAGCCTGTAGTGAATGCACTACTTCTCCCATGTTGCACTGTGAATGTGCAGGAGTTATTGAGTTTCACTACAATTTATGTGTGGGAATATTTGTTGTTTGATATATTCACATTTAAACAATTGTATGCTGTATTTAATGTGTTTAGGCAAAGCCTATTACGTATTTGGTATAGTTATTAGAGTCTTGTAGATAACTTACGTCAAGAGGTACTGGGAATCTCTGATGTGTGAATTGTACCAAAGCCTTCTACTGATTCTTGTTCCAAAGTTGTTTCTGCTTGTTTTTCTAGGGCAGTGATGGGTGTAACAGTGGGTGGACCGCCTCCAGGTCCTCTGCCCTTGATGAAGTGGCTTGCTGTCTTTTGCTCTGGCCTGGTTCTGAGGTCATACGATCTTCTACGGATTTCCTCCATTGATCTTTGTGTGACTCGTACTGCATTAATTTTCGGCTGCAGTGCCTTCCATATTTTTGGAGGGGAATCTAGCACTGCAAGGGGTGGTCTTCCATGTAATTCATCATGGTGGAAGACACGTCATCGATAAGTATCTCCAGTTCTTTTTCGGAAAAGTTAATTTTCATTTTCTGGCCCCAGCCTCCGTGTCTGTATTCTTTTCTGACATTTTCAAGAACTTTAGGGGTGGATGGCAAATCCTCAGGGAGATTGAGAATAGATTCTCACTCACACTTCCAGGAGCAATCCATGCCACAATTCATTAATGAACTACTTTCTGAATGTGACACCATCAGACAGGAGCAGAATAATTATTCGCTATTTGTGAGCTGATTTGTTACTTAGATAATCGTTATTTGCGAAGTTCCTGTGTGCTCTACTGCAAACAATCCCACCGTTCCCCATACTCACTAAGTTCAAGATGGAGAAAACCTTCTACCCTGGTGCAGAGCCTGTGTTCTCTCCCAGAGGTGTGGCCACAATAATGAGCTCTTTGTTCCTTTCGGATCACTCCACACCAGTTTAGGGGCAGCATCCCCTCTATTGAGTTTGGTGCCTGCTTAATTGGTAGTACAAAAGAATGGGCCTGTGCAGGTGTCATCTGACATCTGTTTGTGACATGAGAGGCCCCTTGAAGTAAAGTAAGGTCCTGGCCCTTGCCCACTGGTCTTCCTGCTAGAGGAACAAAACAAGTCCCCACACACAGGCTATTCTTTCTGCTCTGGGGACAGTTTACATACCTCATCAGGACCATTCACCATCTGAGTGGCAGTTAGAGACTAATACAAACTAGCTTCTAGGAGATTCAGGCATGGAAGACTACCTTTCGTTAATTTTTATTAATGAGTTGGGCTTTTAATTAGGGGTGGGAGAAACTCTCGGTGTTTCACTCCGTGGAATTCTGTGAAGTTGCATTAAAACTCTTCAAGATGAGGGGAAGGGTGGAAATAGGCAGGTTGTGCTTCTCACTCTGATTTTTAACACCAGCAGCTCATTCTGCACTGAAAATTCAGTGTGAACAACACCACATGGTGTGCCAGAGGAAACTGCTTCTCGAGTTGATTTTGCTGCTGCTCGAGTTTGAACAGTAGCTTTTTCATCATGAATGGTCACAACCACCTGCAACTGGCCGTGTTGGAAAAATCACACCAGGTGCCCTCCTAGTGACTGAAAATCATGCTAGGTGACACCAACTCACTGTTGGTGATCCATGCATGAGAAAAACCTCTGCCTCATGGCAGTTGGCAGAATTGGGCTAGGACTTCATGAAACAAGCCTAATGCAGAGTGGCAAAAATTCTACCAACTCTACTGGCGGAGTGGAACTTATCGGCCTCCCCTTCTTTTAATAAATATTAATAAAACCAACCCTTCAAAAAAAATTCCAGCTGGTCCCTAGCCTGAAATATTAGAATTAATATTTAATTTTGCTTCCTAGTGTTTCTCAATGGCCTGCCAACCTTCCTACAGTGGAAATAGCTATTGAGTGCTAGTTGGTTGCTTTAAGGATATGCTAACTTTAACTTTCTAAATGTCCCTCTTTTAAATACCATGCTATCTGCCTTTTTAGTGTAGCCATTTTTAATATAGCTTACTGCATGTTGGTTTTACATACTAGGCCGCTGTGCACTTTGACCTAGATATATTTTATTCAGCGTTGCACCGTTATTTTACAATAACCAGTTTTTACGGTCTTGTTTTAATTTCTTCTATCACACTGTTTAGCTTAGTTCAGCACTGTGTTCTCAAATAATGCATTCTTGATCGCCCTGTGCTTCAGTCAAGGCCACAGTCTGGTACATTGCTGGTAAACGTGGTAGAAGTTTAGTCTCTAGCATTCGTAGAAAATACACATCCTTACGTAGGGACATTTTCTTAGAACATCTGCGTGTTAGTTATAAAAACACTTTCTAGTCCTAGTACACGTCAAGCGGGAGATTCCAGCCAGGGACCCACAACTGTATGCTGAATGCCCCGTTGCAGATGCTGATGCAGATTACAGGCCTTTGCTCAGGTATTAGGGTCGATGTCCTCCCGGGGTTCCTGAAAGGCAGGCTTAGAGCTTAAGATGCTGTGGTCGAAAATATAACTTAGAGAGAGAATAACCTAGCGGCACTATGATAGCGTTATTCTTGTGCTTCACTCTCATCGTTACTATTTTAATATTACTGTGTTGTGTAGTTCTGGTTATTGCAGCTCACGCTTTGCTATCTAAAATGCAGTTCTTTTATTAAACCAATCTTTAAAACGTATACTCCTTCTATTGTCATTTATATATGAGACCGCACTGTGTATGAGAGAATCGTTTTTTACCTGAGTGACCACGACTTCCCTGAGAAGTATTAATATGTCATGTGCTCGGCTGCCCAATTGTCACTACCATTTGGGAGAGATGAGGCACTGCTAGTTAGCCGGAGAAAAACCCGGATTTAGAGTGACAAGTGTCATCCACCGTGTGTCAGACTCAGTCCCCCACACTGTGAACGATCTTGCCGCTCAAAATCCAGTAGTCTCATTAGGATAATGAGAGCCTACGCGACACCTTGAGGGCTACAAGGCCTACACAGGGGTATCTAATGAATGTTTAAAAGGTAGGTTTTCTCCATACATCATTATTTATTTTGATAGGACGGGTTTCAGTATTAAAACTGCAGCAGCCAGGCTAAAGTAGTAGGCATGTTTGTGTTGTCACGCTAGTGGATGGTACAGTAGTACTGTAAACCATAGGTGAAATTTAACTTTCTATACCATGGGTGTATTTTGGGACATAAGTTATATATGCCAATTGGGTTAACCAGTTTCAAGATGTTAAAGGGGGTCAGGGCACATGCTCTGGGGCCTGGTTAGCTGTGTCCCTGAGCACAGTGTCAAAATTACCGTCATCAGTCCACAAAAACATGTGGGTGACCATGCAAAAAGAGGCATTCTTTCACAATAAGGAATTCCATCCATCTCTGTATGTGGATGATGTTCTCCTTTTCCTGTATAATCCTCACAGGATTGGTGCCCGAATAATGCAGATACTATATCTCTACGCATGTTCAGGTGGATTAATACTGCAACACATCCATTTTAGTGTCCAATGCGAGCTGACATCTCCTGGCAACCCCAAATTCAGATACAGGTAATTTGAAATACCTGGGGATCCAAATTGACATGATCCAACATTGGGCATGGAGTCTTACCATCTCCCCATTATTGACACAACTACAACACAGCATCTGCAAGTGGACTACTATCCTACTACCAATAACTGGTAGAATGGTACTCTTCAAAAAAGATAGCCTTCCCCAATTTTTTCTGTGTAATGCAAGTAGTCTTATAAACCATTCTGAAATATTTTCTTGCCAAGCTGAAAGCCACCCTATGAAGATTCATGTGGCTAGGGAAACAACAGAGGATAGCCTAGGCTAAATGTACACAGACCACACATGATGGTGGTTTTGGCATGGCAGATTTTCAGCTATACTTCTTGGCCTCCCAGCTTTCAATTATAAATGACTGGATGTTTGGAGACAGGGATGATCCAGCACATTGATTGGAGCTGATCTATTATCAAGACACCAATCCTGCTCACCTTTTATACTACTCTGCATTTCCTAAAGACCTTCCAGAGTCCACTGCACTGGTCCTAACAGCCTGGTGTAATGTATTATCATATGTTGCTTGACTTCAAAGACTCACATTAGAAACCCCACTGTGGCAGGAGGTTTGGCTTCCAACCACTAAGATCACATCAGAATGCAAGATCTGCAACTATATAGGAATGCCAAGGTTGAGCGATATCTCAGACGAAAATGTCATGAAGTCTTTGCTGCTCCATGAAAGGAATTGCATATGCACATATCACAGGCTTTTTTTATTTTTACATTTGAGACATATACTGGGCTCATCTCAACTTACTTCAATGCACATTCCTGACTATAATCCTTTAGACGCCGAGGTGACAATAGTATCTTTTTGGAGAAGTGTCATCTTGACAACATACCATACTTTGATAGCTAATATCTCAGACCCTATGACACAACTACGAGCTAGACTGAAGCAGAATTGACACAGTTGAGAACAATGTTTGGAGACATGCTACGATGGCCTGAGTGCACTGCCAACCCCCTCTTTCCTTCATTTCATTCAATTTTGCTACATAGAATTTATTACACCCTTGAGAAATTGTCCAGTATGAAACCAGGGGCATCCCCACAATGCACTGTATGCCATAGACAAAGAAGCACCTTGATACTCATAAATTGGGAGTCTCACCCCCTCTCAGTACATGCACATCCAGTGCCTATCTCTACCAACACCCAGAGAACCCTCCTGACCCACTATCACCACTGAAAAAATGGCAACTGCATTGCGGCCAATACATTCTACAACCCTCTCCATGTCTTCAACAAAGGACTGGGCACCATCAGTGCAACCCTTGCCCCAATCCTAAATAACTTAATCATCACAGTCACTTACCAAGATGCTTGGGAACATGCCACAGTACTCCCCCTCCTCAGGAAACCCTGAGAAGATCTGAAGATGCTGCCCAACTATGGGTTTATCTCCCTGGTACCTTACTTGGCAAAAGTCATAGAAAAGATGATAAGCAAACATATAGCCACCCACCTCACTGACAACCACTTCCACTCACACCACTCAATCTGAATTAAAACCCAAACACAGTGCAGAGACTACCCTCATTGCTTCCACAGATGACATCCAAATGACCATGGACAGAGGTGGTTCCTCAGCCCTCATCCCACTGGATCTTTCCAAAGCCTTAGACACCATTCCCAACTTTATCCTTAACCAACAACTGCATGAAGCTGGCATCCAAGATCCAGTAGTTTGCTGGATTTGATCCCTCCTGTCAGGATTTGCTCCTTCCTGTCAGCCTGGCCCTTTTCACCTTGGACGTCATTAACCTCATCTGCTGAGTTCCACATGGACCATCACTGAGTCCCACTCTGTTCAACACCTACATGACCCTGCTCAACAGCATCATCCATGCACACAGAGAATCAACACCATATCCTGTGTTGGCAGCACACATCTCATACTCTCCATCTCCAACAAGACACCTAACACGCTCATGTTTCTAGGCCTTTATGACCAAAGTCATCAGATGGATTAAAACCAACTGCCTCAAGCTCAACACAGACAAGACGGAAGTACACAGTGTTCAAATGGCTTCCCATCATTACTTGCAATCATCTCACATGCCCTCATCACTAGTAAGCTGGACTACTGTATCACTTTCTACGCTGGAATCAATACTTAGCAGACCAGAACACTCCAGAGTCCATACATAAGTATTCTGCCATGCTCAACCTCCCACCCCACATTCATATCACACCGTACCTCAAAGAGTTTCACTGGCTCCCAATCCCAAACAAGCACTCTTCAAACTCCTCACACTAAAACATACAAAACCTTACACAACATTGGCCCACGTACCTCAACAATTGCACACACTTTCAAAAACCTTCCAGACACCTCCACTCAGGCAGACTCCTACTCACACACACTCTGCATAGTCAGAACCAGTTTGGATGGTTGTGCCTCATCCCACCTCACTCCTATATCGTGGAATGATCCACCTCTGAACCTCAGAGGCACCTCATCTGTTCTTGAATTGCAAAAGAACCCTAAGACATGGCCCTTCACCGAGTCCTGACCCGGGCTTGGTTCACATAACTCCACTTCAGCACCAAGATACCTTTCTGTGTAGGTTATGCATATACAAATACACATAGTGTACCTATCACCATCAATTTAGTAGCCTCTGAAATCTCTTTGTATAATATCTCATCGTCCAGTTCCTCACTTAGGCATTTTGGAATGGATAATATGGTGATCAAAGCATCCTGCTTAGGATTGTCATCAGGTTAATTGGAAAAGTACAGTTTTGCATAAAATGAGCATGTTTGTGATAGCCAACAGATGCATCAGCATTCTCCCACCATGGTCACAAATTGCAGGAATGTCTGTTCTTCCGTCATGTTGTTTTGGCTGCGGGGCTAGAAGTCTTCCTGCTTTCACTTTGTGTTCATAAGCCTTACCTTTGAATCAGAGCAGGGCCTGCTTCCCTGTAGTAGAGATGATAGAGCTCAATTCAAACTTCTTATTTGTTAATGTTCGAATAAGTTCTCCTGAGGGGTATTTTCTGTACCTTTTCTGTAGTGGAGCTTTTTCATTTTCCAGTGCTAATCTTTTACTAGTAGCCTCTTGCCTGTCTTTTAAAGAGTCTCTCATTAGCAGTTCTCTCAGGTTGAATTACCCCACCATTCAGGAGTTGTAGCGAGGTAACTGACTTTTCATTAAGATATTAACATTCTCTTACCCTAACCCTATCTTGCAGTTTCTTTTTCTCATCTGCCAGATTATATTTTGTTGAACTCATCCTCTATGTACATGCTCTGGGGCTCATTAGATGGAGATACAGAATCAAGTACATATGTGCATTAACCAAGAAATTGCTGATTCCTGATCCACATTTACAGAAACCTGGACCGTGAGGTATTGTTCATCAGGAAAAGGTCTCGTTTCTATTCTGTCCATGTGCCAGAGAGAGATAGGTGTATTCCTTAGCCATAGGGTGGTAGAAACACCATGGATGCAGAAAGAATTAATCAAACATTGGGTCTCTCTATACACATCTGTCTCAGTCATGTCAGGGATCAGAGTTTATAGCATTATTTTTCAGTCTCCTCACAATAATTTAATCTGACCAAATTCTGTAAGTAAAAAAGGATAACCAGGATGGGAAGTCCTACGAATGACCATTGAGACCATGTATGTGTCACACTACGAGGGTGACATCTTCTCATCAAATAAAATGTCTCTCTGGGCCAGTCAATGTCTTTTTTATTTATGCTGCAAGATTCTTATGAATAAGGATATCCACTTTGTTTTTTCTGAAGGTGACCATCTATCCTTGCTGGTCTTGGTTTCAATTAGCACAATCAGAAGAGGATAACACCTTGCCCAGCCACTCCCATTTTAATTTTTGGTTAACTGGCAAAATATTGATGTGCACAATATTGAAGCACAATATTGAAACACAAAAATATCAGAAATTAAATATCAATAACACAGAAATTGACTTCCAATACTTGACTAGTAAATCCAAAAATATTGAGAACACAAATATCTTTTCTAAATGTATTGATTATTAATTAACAAAAATATCAGATACAAAGGTATCATTAGCTTTAACTAAAAATATGATGTGTTAAAAATATAAATTGACACAAAATTGATATTATCAGCAAAATAATTAAATAATCATTAAATTATATTCAAAGTAACACTTCTTCCTTAGAGCAATTACTTCTGATAAAACCAAAGTGTTTTTTATACACATAATTAAATTAAGTAAAAATAATTTACATTGTCTAAGGGCCTGATTATGAGTTGGCTGCAGGGAAAACCTGCCCTCCAAGCTCCCGATGGGGGGTTGCCACTGTGCTGGCTACCTCCTCCCTGGCCCCATTAAGACTTTTCCCCAGTGGAAAGTGGCAGCAGCGTTGTCGCCGGCTCACAATGGTGCCGCCTGCAGGGGCCACCAGCACCCTTGTAATATGCAGTGTCTGCACATCAGAGTGCTGGGCAGGGTGACCCCTACACTGCCCATGCTGCAGGCATGGTGGTAAAACAGCCATGGAAAGGCTGGCAGAGAACCAGGTTGTAATCAGCCGGGCGGCACTGAGTTCAGCGCTACCCTGGCTGATTCCAACCTGCACCGCCGTTAGCCCATCGGGATCTCCAATCCTGGTGGAGAAGGCGGTAGGTTGGCGGGACTGCCCACCAAACTTGTAATGTGGTGGTCAGACATACTCTTAATTAGGCACTAAATCTGTAATAAATATATATACATATTTAAACTTTTCTTCAGAAGTATCAAACTAGATATCATATATAAATAAATACTTAAATTAGCATTTAGCTTAGAAGGTCTGAACTGATGAAAAAATACTAAAACTAAACCAACCAATAAAATAAAACTATAAACAATTTTAACTGATAATATCAAAGTAACAATTAAATCAACAAAATAAATGGCACAATAATTTAAACAAACCACAACTTCAAAGGCTACAAATGCTGCAAGATGAGGAAACTCTGCCAGATATTCTCACCAGACCATTATAGAAGAATTAGATACATTTGAACAACTACCTAACCAAATAAGTAAACCTTAATTGAAATAAAATGTAATAATTATTAAACTTCAAAATGATCAATAACAAATAATTAATAAAGTACACTTCAACTTATATCATTATACATGGACTTCATAAAACAAAAACACCCAACTTGAAGAGCAGTAAACTGCCAGAAAAATACAAATTATCACTAACAGCTGAAAGATATCAGAATGTAAGTACACATAAATTAATAAATTAATACAAAGTATAAATGTGCATAAATAGCAAGCTAAAATAACCTCAACCTCTACCAACTACCAACAAATTAGCATTTAAAATGAAACTTAAGATTTCTTTCAATCCAACAGAAAAGAAAGAAACTGCTCCGCATTAGAACACCCTCACCGGAAAAACTGCAAAAATGAATGTAAGTATACAAAATAGACATAGCTCTATGTTTAACACATAAATAACAAATATGCACATTTTACAATATTCTATATATTTATACTATAACAATCATTTCAGACAGAATGACAGAAGCTACAAAGTGTACCATGAGAAAGGGCCTCTTTTGATTTTGTAGCCCCCATTTTTTGCCTAGAACATTATGTAGTTTCAAACTGTAAGTGCCCTGAGCTCTTGCTAAACAGGTTACCAGGGCCAGATCTTTTTCCCCAAAGCTGTGCTATGTTTGGCACTCAAGCCACCTTTGTAAGTCCTTAGTAAATGGTACCCCTGGTACCTAGGACATGGGTACTGAAGAGGACCCCCCCCCAGAGCTGCAGCACCAATTATGCCACTCTGAGAGGCCCCACACCAGCCTCATGGAGACTGCCATTGCAAGTTCATGACAAAATGTATTCAAAAGTTGCAAACTCAACACCAAGAGTGCCATGTCCACTAACACAGCGTACAATATAGGTAAGGCACCCCTCCGACAGGCCTTACAACTCCATAGCAGGGTGCACTATAATGCATGTGAGAACATATGTGTGCATGAGCAAATATGCATCTTCTGTGTCTTTGCTAAATTCGCAGACATAGTAAGGGTACAGGGAAGCCGTAGCAAATGCATGTGCTGGACACTGGCCATTTGGAGTTCCCCTGCTACATGATGGCCTCTCTGAAGACTCGCTTGCTTGGTATCAAACAACTCAGAGTAATAAACCCACACTGACGTCAGTGTTGGATTTATGATAAAATGCACCCAGACAGCAACTTAGAGGTGCCCCCTGTAAAAACTAACAGCCCTGGCATGGTTGCTGACTGGTCCTAACCAGCTTGCCACCACCAGACACAATTCTGGACTCCTGGGGTGAGAGCCTTTTGTTCCCAGGAACCAGGACACAAAGCCTTCCCTAGGTGGAGGTGTTACACCTCCTCTCCAGGCAGGCACCAGAGGTCAGCTTCAAAGGATTTACCACCTTTAAAATCTGACGTCCACCTCTGCTGCTAACAGCAGATGACCGTCCAATGGTTTTGCTCTCACTTTAGGTGGGAAAACCTGCAGGAACACTAAGAAGAATAGGAGGAGTGGCCAACCCCAGCCTGCACCACCCCTCTGGTGTGGCAGGTGAGGTGACCACTCCATTCTAAATTCCTCCATCTTGGATGGCAGGAAAACAGCCAATTGGTGTTAGGGACGTGACCCCTGCCCACAGGAAGTGCTCACTTACTGGCTGTAGCCACCCTAGGGTAGGTAGTCCATTGGCACCTACCAGGTACACCTCCTAAAGCCCCCTAAATGCAATATTTAGTGGGCACCCCTAGACCAACAGATCAGATGTGATGCAAACAAGGAGACCAGGAACAAAGAAGACCCACGGCAGAAGAACAGAAGTCCTGTTGTCCAAAGAACAAAATGCACCAAACAATGCCTGCTACTCCAAGGACTCGACAATCACCACTGAGGTGTTGCCTGGAAACCTGAAGGACTCTAAAAAACCGAGAGCACTTCTGGCCTTCTGAAAATCACCAAGAACCTCCCTCAGAATGAAGGTATCACTATCCTGCACCCTGGAAGCACGGAACCAGTGAACCAGACCCAGCAGCCCAACCACAATCCACACGACAGACTCAAAGAACAAAACCTACCAGTGTGCCAAGGTTGATCGCACTCAGACTTTCAGGGCATGAGACGTACCATAGCCCAGGGTACTGGCCTCACAACGTCAGACACCCAGAAGCAAAGTCCACTCTGGACTCTCAAAAGTCCAGAAGCAAGTACCAGTCGAAGGACTTCAGGACACCTAAGAACTACCCCTCAGAGTGGCCCTGCAATACACCCTCCAAGTGAGCTCCTCCTGGCTCCAAGGACTCCAAGACACTCAACTCCTGGTTGACCTATCTGCTCTACACCAGGCCTCCCTGCCCCATGCATTGACAAACCAGCTCTGCTCTAGGAGTTCCTAACCCCTTGTGACCTCTACCTTTCAAGGGGACTCACAGGGCTTACCTTTAAGTGTGTTTCCAAGTTGTCCCTCTCTCCATTATGCACCAGCTTCAAGACCTTTAGTGGCTGCTCCCGCTTGAACTGGGAACTGTCTGAACTTCTCTGTCTGGCCCCCAAGATATCTCAAAGACCTCGACCTAAAAATAGAAGCTGATACTTGTGAAAGCATTGCCTGATTTTTTATGCATTTAAAAAAATATTCCCATTCATTCCTAAGGTTCTAATTGATGAACAAAAAAACAAATATTTCTAAACTTTGAAAAATCATAACGACAAACATACTTACCATGTATTGTTGACCTTGGTCTTACTTTTTTTAAAATAAGAATCTGAAGTATTTTTGTAAATCGGTCACAAGTTATTTTTCCGAGCATGTGTCCACATTTATTGATACTGTAAGTACAACAAATGTTTAACACGTCTCCAAGATAAGTCTAACTGCTCTCCCACACTTCCACAAAAACAGAGCATTAGGTGGTCTGCTTTTTACCTCTGGATACTATAGTATGGTTGCTTTGACTCACTGCACAGAGCACATAATTTTCATATAATACACAGAGAGCCAGCCTCCCACATACACCCCTTTTCAGAAAGGAAATCAGTTATTAAATCACTTGGGCTACCCCTATAGCCACGAAAATAAAACAATAGAAATTATAAACTGAAAATGTATTAATTATTATTCTAATGTATGCTATAGGAGGGTCACTACTAACAATGATGTAATTCATGTAAGAGAGCACAATCATTCTCCAAATGTAACAAAGGCGATACTGCAGGACATAAGAGAGGCAAGCGCTAGCTTATAGGAACCCATAAGCACAATTATTAAATATATACATCTAAAGTTACTGAACACATCACAGGCCAACCATCTCCCCTTTAAAATGTTTAATTTAATGAGTTAAAAAAGCCACCATTGATACTCCACCTGTCTCTAGACGATACCAAGACATACAGATACCTGAGCATCTAACAATGACACATTGGGGGTCATTATGAGTTTGGCAGACAGAAAAGGCCATCCACCAAAATCCCGCGGTCAGG
The DNA here is from genome assembly GCF_031143425.1 of Pleurodeles waltl. Classification (NCBI taxonomy): domain Eukaryota; kingdom Metazoa; phylum Chordata; class Amphibia; order Caudata; family Salamandridae; genus Pleurodeles; species Pleurodeles waltl. The sequence continues at coordinate 929,198,066 of NC_090448.1, read as the reverse complement.
TTGCCGCCAGTGGGGCTGTCTTCCCACGGGCCTATTACAAGTTCCCCACTAGGTCAGTGGGTGGAAATGTTGTTTCCATCCACTGGCCCAGCCGAGAACAGCCTACAACATTGTACAATTATGAGCAGGAGGCAATGTTGCAGTGAGTAGGGTGCACCAGCACCCATCGCGCTGTTCACTGTCTGCATTGCAGACAGTGAACAGCATGACGGGGCTGGTAATGGGAATTCCTGCCCTGGCCATGCAGAGTGCATGGGCAGTGCAGGCCCCTCCTGGGGCCCCCTGCACCCTGTCACTGCCAGCCTTTACATAGTAGTGCTCCCGCCATGTAAAAGCTGGTGGAGAGGGGGGGCGTAATCCCCAGGGTGGGCCTGCTTGCAGCACTGCCCTGGAGGATTAGGACCACCAGCACCACCAGTTCCTCCTGTAGAGTTAAACTGGCAGTGTTGGTGGTCTGACCGTGGCACAATCGCCACGGTTGTAATGTGGTGGTTAGGCTGCCCCCAAAGCAGTCAGACCATCGCTCTGGTGGTGGTCAGACCACCACCGTGAGACTGCCAGGGGTCGTAATGAGGCCCATAATGAAGAACCTTTTCTTTCACCTGAAAATCTAAACAATGAAAAATGAATCCTAATATTCTCAGCAAAAGATAACTTATTAAAGCTTAGCCAAGGTCAAACATGGATGATGGATGGAACTTTCAAAATGTGTCCCAATCCATTCACCCGGATATACACCATACATGGTGAATGTAAAAAACACAAATATCCCTTTCATATATGCCCTACTACCACATAAACAAAGCAGCATTTACTAGAACCTTTTAAACCATTTCAAACATAAAACAAATAATTACAACCCAAAAAAATAGTCATAAACTTTGAGCAAGCCATGATTCACACCATTCTAAAACTATACCCCCACAAGGTTGTTAGTATCATTTCAATCAAAGTATACAGAGACACCTGTCAAAATCTGCACTGTGTGGAATATTCAAACAGCCTATTTGCCTTTGAAATCAAAAAATTATAGACACTTGGTTTGGCAAACTCCATTGCTCAGGACACAGACACCAACTCAAATTCCAAAAAACATGGTTGTATGTCTATGACAGCAGCTTGGTACAGGAAGCAAAAAAATACAACCCAGTGAAAGTCTGGCCCAATGCCTTCCAATCCAAATTAGGCAGAACCCATCCTACACTATACATATTTGTAGATACATTACAAAATGAGCAAAGTTACAAACAACTAAGAATGGAACAATTTGTTCCACAAATTGTCCGTATACTTAGCAAACAAATTAAAAGAATGTACAATATGCTACAATTTAAAGTCAAACTCTTCATAAATAACAAAGGAGTACATTACTTAGGGCCTCATTACAAGTCTGGCGGTCATAAGACTGCCAGCCTTGCGATGCCGGTTGGACCACCGCATTCCCTGTTGTCAGACCACCAGATTACGACTCTGGCGGTCAGTCCAACAGGGGACCGCCATCACTACCAGGAATGTGGTTCCTGACTGGGTGGCAGTGGTCAGAGCCTTGGTCAGCCATGGCAGTGCTGAGTTCAGTGCCACCATGCTGATCATGAGTCCTCTTTCCACCAGCCTTTTCATGGTGGGGTCCTCACCATTAAAAGGCTTGCGGAAAGCCAGTGGTTGGGGCCACAGGGGGGCCAAGCACTGGCAATGCACAAGGCATGTACGGTGCAGTAGCCACCCTGCCAGCACCCTTGGAATGTGCAGTGTCTGCACCACAGACAGAGCGTATTATGAGGATGCTGGTGTGCCATGGCGTTGGCCTCGGCTCCATTAAGGGAGTCAAGGCCAATGCCGTTGCACTGTTTCTATTGGTCTGACCATCGGAAACATCATATTATGATATTCCTGCTGGTCAGGCCGGTGGAAACAATGTAATCCGACTGGCGTGGAAGCCGCCGGTATGATGGCAGCATCCTCCCTGTGGCTTTGGCGGTCAGCTCTGTTTGACCGCCAAAGTCGTAATCAGGCCCTTAGAAATGATTGTAAAATCTTTAAAAAGTATGACAATTTCGAAACCATTTTTTCAATTTTTTAAATAATAAATATCATATTTAAATATATTAGTCAAAAAATAATTTAAAAAACAGTATTAATGAAGACTGACATACTAAAACTGTATACAAATGATTTAAACAAAATGCAACTATTACCAACTAAAAAATAAAAAACTAATTCAATCCGTCATGTAAATTAATTTTAACTCATAAATCAAACAATTACACACACATAGCAATCACATAATATTTACACACACACTTTAAAATGACATTCCCACCCAAAGTGCAGTAAAATAAATAATACTTACTGTTTTGTAGCTGCAGATATTTTTCTGTATCCAAGTATTAAAAAATCAGCGATCATAAAAAATAGGATAAAATAGTGTCCAAACAGCCCAAAGAAAAAATACAAAAATGAAATGAATCTAATAAAAGTCTGTCAAAGCAGTCCAAAGTATGAGGAAACCATTGAAACCTGACAAAGTGTGTTAAAAAAAATAAACACTTCAGGAAAACCGAAAAAAAGGAAATCAAATGTTATTGCATTGGCTTATAATGAACTAACAATTATTTCCTTAAAAAAAAACAGAAACCTCCAATGGACATAGCACACAATCGTATACAAGAAGATGTAAAGTATAATAAACAACCCACCCACATAAACACATTACTCTCTCAAAAATACATATACATAACAGTTCATCATCAAAACATAATTAACATGGCTTAATTTAATATAACAAAGCAAAACATCACCAAAATAGTACACAAAAATACAAATCCACAAACTATTGAAAAACAATAAAGGTAATCTTCAAAAACAACAGTATAACTACCTCCGCATAAATTCCCCTACCCTCAAAACCTTTAAAAAATACTTAAAGAAGGACTTACTTGTTCCGACGACCAGCGACATCCTGGGAAAATAGACTACGAATAGCACGAATAGGTTACAAAATAGATGGTAGTGGTAGAAAATGGCCGCTAAACAAAACTAGGCAAAAGGCTAGCTCCCCATAGAAATGAACAGGAAATATTGTAAAAATGTTGAATAAATGTATAAAAACATGTTCAAAATATGAACTATTTAACACATGTCAAAATTTATTATTATGAAATGTATAAATTCCAAATTAAAGAATAGTATAAAGTTTATGCGACTAATTAATATATACGTAAAAACATAAGATAAAACAGTATTGAAAATATACGCATTAAAAATGTTAAGCCTGTTTAAACACTGTTAAACAATGTAAAATAAAACTTGAATTTGTACAACATACAATACTATGTATATATATTTTACATTTTTTTATTTGCAAATAAGAAATGTTTTATTTACTTAACTTAATGGAAATGTTTGTTTTTCACATGAAAGATATAACATTAAAAATTTCAAAATATACAGTTTTGAAAAAATAAATGAAATACAAAGATGTGTGACGTCTTTATTACATAAACAATGTAATTAACCCTTGGATGCCTGTGATGTAATGGTTACGTCCTGGGCAGCACCACTCGTGTGCCCAGTACGTAACCATTACGTCCTTTACCCGGCCCTGTGGGGAAGCGCTGGCGCTCCACCTGAGGGCCTCCCTCCCACCCTCCCCAGGCAGGGCTGGAAGGGGAATCACTTGGCCTTCCACCCTTAACTCCCCCTCCCCCCCTTATCAGAGGTCACCTTGGATCGCGCTGGAAGCAAATGCAAATGCATTTCTTTTCCGACCAGGAGGTGGGGCGGGAGAGACATGAAGGGAAAGACCTTTCCTTTCCTTTCATGTCTCTCGAAGCATTACTGCTGCCCGATCGCGATTTGTAGAGTTCAATAAGGAGATTGGCCCCTTGGGCAAGGGCCCCTCCCCATGGGGCCAAATCATTTTTAGGCCATATAATTAGGCCGATCTGCCTCCGGGGGGGAAGGGAGGGAGAAAACCCCTGACACCAGGGATAATAGTTTTTTGTTTATTTATCTTTTTTTATATGTGGAGAGTGACCCCTTAGGCAAGGGTCGCTCCCCGGGCTATGGCACATTATTTTTTGGCTATTTCTGCCCCCCTGGGGGCAGATCGGCATAACATAATTAGGCTGATCTGCCCCAGGGGGTGCAGAAAACCCCTAGACACCAGGGATAATTTTTTTGTTTTTTTATTTATTTTTATAAGTTGTATTTAGGCCATTTATGCCCCCCTTGGGGGCAGACCTGCCTATTTTTGTTAGGTCAATCTGCCCCCATGGAGGGCAGAAACCACTAGACACCAGGAATTGGTGTGTGTGTATGTGTGTGCTTTGTGTGGGAGGCAGCCCCTTGGGCAAGAGTCACTCCCCATGGGGGTACATTACTGTTGGCCATATCTGCTCCCCTTGAGGGCAGATCAGCCTATTTTTGGAAGGCCCATCTGCCCCCAAGGGGGGCAGAAAGCCCACCAGAGACCAGGGAAGATTTGTTTTCAAAATAAGAGGGTGGGGATATGGCCATACCCCACCCCAGATAAATGGGGCCAAAGTTGTTCTGCCCACCAGTGGGCAGATTGGGCAATTACCCGCAATCCAAACCCCGGGGGGGGCAGAAAGTCTATTAGATGCCAGGGAAATAAAAGAAAAAAAATTGTTGGATGGCGGTGTGTTGCTTGACACTTCAGAATAACAGAACTATGCACTTCAGAAAAATTTAGGGCACAACGTGAAACAATCACTCTCAAACACCTTAATAAGTAGAATAATCAAGTTTATTTATGGGACAAGTTCTCATATAGCAATACTGACCACACTATAATATCATGAAAAATAACATGAGAGTAACTGCAAGAATATAAGCACTCTGTGATATCATGAAAAATAACATGAGAATAACTGCAAGACTATAGGCACTCTGTGATATCATGAAAAATAACCTGAAAGTAACTGCAAGAACAAATGCATACAACACATACACACACAATATGCTCAAATGACTATAAAATGAAAGGTATCACCAAAAAGAGATTCTACATCCCTCCGCCGTACACCAAGCTGGGGAACCCAAATCGACCTGTGTAGAGAGTCTCGTTCGAAACAATCAGTCCTCCTGGCGTTGTGTCCAACCCAGAAGAGAGTTCCTGAGCTAGTCCATAAGGGTTCCTGACCTTTATAGTATTTACTAACGCCCAGGAGTCTTTTCGAGAAAAAGACCGCCTCCTTTACAAATTGTGCAATCGGCGGTACCTTGTTCACCCTTCGAGACGTCTCCTCAGAATGGGCCAGATTCCCAGAAGAGGGCTCCAAGGTGAAGCTTGCATTTCTCCTTTAGTACAGGCACTTCCCCCCAGTCCTAACTGATAGGCTCGTGGAATGTAAATAGCACCCTCCGTACCAGGCAGATGGAGCGAAGTTGAGCAGAAAAACACCCCACCCTGCAGCTTGCAGAAACTTGTGGGAAAACACAGACTTGACAAGATGGAGTCGTGAGCCAATGTAAAATGGAAGCAGAGGCCAATGGTCCATCGTATATTTCATTGCCCTTACACTACACCACTGTTCACCTTGCACGTAGTGCATGTAGCAATACAGGTGGCTACCAACCAGTATGGGCCTGGCTATCCCCCCACCCCAACTAAAGGGGGTAACAGTCTTTCAGTTCTCCCCCGCACACTAAAACATTTTATCCCACAGTAAGCAAGAGGACATTTGATTATTTTGGGTTTTGGTTTTACATTGGGCCATGAGAGCTTGGTAACTCTCAAAATTGTCCCACTTGGAATGGTGAGGGCTGAACTTTTTTGACTTTGGGATGCTGCCTTGTAGAAAAATCCACAAGACCTAGACACATCTGCAAACACACATTTTTCCCACATTTTTGTGATGGAACCTTCAAGAATTTGCAGGAATCCACAAAATTCTTACCACCCAACATTGTCTCATCTACACCGATAAAAATTCTGCTGCATGTGTCAGCCTAAAACTGTTTTTTTTTCAAACTGCCCTTTTGGACCCGCTTTGGTTTCCCCACAATTTCGACATGTTTTTTGGCTCTTCCCTGTCACAGGAACTTTGCCCACCTACACAAGTGAGGTACCATTTTTACTGGGAGACTGAGGGGAATATTGGGTGGTAGGAAATTAGTCCCAGTGCAGTGATCCCACACAAATGTGGGAAAAACTTGTTTTTTTAGCTAAATTTGAGGTTTGCTGAGGATTCTCGGTAAAAAAACCATTCGGGGATCCACGCAAATCACCACTCTCTGGACTCCATTGGCTGTCTAGTTTTCAGAAATGTATGGGTTTGGTAGGTTTCCTTAGGTGGCTGCTGAGCCCAGAACCAAAAACGGAGGTGCCCCCCTCAAAAACAGGTAGTTTTGTGTTTGATAATTTTGATGTGCCCAGATAGTGTTTTGGGGCATTTCCTGTCGCAAGCAGTAGGCCTACCCACACAAGTGAGGTGTTATTTTTATCAAGAGACTTTGGGGAACGCTGGGTGGAAGGAAATCATAAATATAAAAAGATGTAATACATTTTACACTTATTTTCTGCAAAAAAATAAAAATGTTTTTTTTTTAAGTCTTAATATTTTATGTTATTATGACTTTTCCTATACAATCTTAATTTTTTTATTTTAAAAATATTTTTTGCCAATATTTCATGTATCTATTAAATTGAAAATTAAAATTTCTAAAAAATATTAATATTACAAAATACGTTTTAAATATCAAAGGTATTAATTTATTTATCTTTAAAATTAATAACATACATTTTAATATAACATAAACATTAAAAAAAAAATCCCCACCCCTATGCCCTAAAAGCCAACTACTATAAAACCAATTATGAATATACATTGAAACAACTAAATATGCAAATTGCAGCAATTTCATCACTTAAAAAACAACCTTACTAAGGAGACAAATATAAAAAATACAATAAAAAACAATGCAATAAATTACACACTAATTAACTTACAAATGATATTACAATGAGAAAAAAGGGAGCACACTGCCTCACACTCAAGCAAAAAGCTAGCCCCAATGCATCATGGTAAATGCAGTCACTTCGTTTTGTGCTGAAAAAGTAATCAAAAGTCTTTCACCTAAGTAGGTGCAGCAAGTGCTGTGTATCTCTGGACACGTGTTTCTAGGTTTAGCCCGTCATCAGCAGAGAGCAGCCAAGTCTGTGGGGTTGCTTGAAAGGCCGCCAAAAGTCTTCTCAGGTTTATGTACCACTCACTGGCGCACAGGTGCCTCTCCAGAGCTCGTCAGCTCGTTAGCTAAAGGGAGCAGTCATTGGACAAAAAGAAAAAAGGGAGCACACCGCCTCACACTCAAGCAAAAAGCTAGCCCCAATGCATCATGGTAAATGCAGTCACTTCGTTTTGTGCTGAAAAAGTAATCAAAAGTCTTTCACCTAAGTAGGTGCAGCAAGTGCTGTGTATCTCTGGACACGTGTTTCTAGGTTTAGCCCGTCATCAGCAGAGAGCAGCCAAGTCTGTGGGGTTGCTTGAAATGCCACCAAAAGTCTTCTCAGGTTTATGTACCACTGACTGGCGCACAGGTGCCTCTCCAGAGCTCGTCAGCTCGTTAGCTCAAGGGAGCAGTCATTGGACAAAAAGAAAAAAGGGAGCACACTGCCTCACACTCAAGCAAAAAGCTAGCCCCAATGCATCATGGTAAATGCAGTCACTTCGTTTTGTGCTGAAAAAGTAATCAAAAGTCTTTCACCTAAGTAGGTGCAGCAAGTGCTGTGTATCTCTGGACACGTGTTTCTATGTTTAGCCCGTCATCAGCAGAGAGCAGCCAAGTCTGTGGGGTTGCTTGAAATGCCGCCAAAACTCTTCTCAGGTTTATGTACCACTGACTGGCGCACAGGTGCCTCTCCAGAGCTCGTCAGCTCGTTAGCTCAAAGGAGCTGTCATTGGACAAAAAGCAAAAAGGGAGCACACTGCCTCACACTCCAGCAAAAAGTTAGCCCCAATGCATCATGGTAAATGCAGACACTTTGTTTTGTGTTGAAAAAGTAATCAAAAGTCTTTCACCTAAGTAGGTGCAGCAAGTGCTGTATATCTCTGGACACGTGTTTCTAGGTTTAGCCCGTCATCAGCAGAGAGCAGCCAAGTCTGTGGGGTTGCTTGAAATGCCGCCAAAAGTCTTCTCAGGTTTATGTACCACTCACTGGCGCACAGGTGCCTCACCAGAGCTCGTCAGCTCGTTAGCTCAAAGGAGCTGTCATTGGACAAAAAGCAAAAAGGGAGCACACTGCCTCACACTCCAGCAAAAAGTTAGCCCCAATGCATCATGGTAAATGCAGACACTTTGTTTTGTGCTGAAAAAGTAATCAAAAGTCTTTCACCTAAGTAGGTGCAGCAAGTGCTGTATATCTCTGGACACGTGTTTCTAGGTTTAGCCCGTCATCAGCAGAGAGCAGCCAAGTCTGTGGGGTTGCTTGAAATGCCGCCAAAAGTCTTCTCAGGTTTATGTACCACTCACTGGCGCACAGGTGCCTCACCAGAGCTCGTCAGCTCGTTAGCTCAAAGGAGCTGTCATTGGACAAAAAGCAAAAAGGGAGCACACTGCCTCACACTCCAGCAAAAAGTTAGCCCCAATGCATCATGGTAAATGCAGACACTTTGTTTTGTGTTGAAAAAGTAATCAAAAGTCTTTCACCTAAGTAGGTGCAGCAAGTGCTGTATATCTCTGGACACGTGTTTCTAGGTTTAGCCCGTCATCAGCAGAGAGCAGCCAAGTCTGTGGGGTTGCTTGAAATGCCGCCAAAAGTCTTCTCAGGTTTATGTACCACTCACTGGCGCACAGGTGCCTCACCAGAGCTCGTCAGCTCGTTAGCTCAAGGGAGCTGTCATTGGACAAAAAGAAAAAAGGGAGCACACTGCTTCACACTCCAGCAAAAAGTTAGCCCCAATGCATCATGGTAAATGCAGACACTTTGTTTTGTGTTGAAAAAGTAATCAAAAGTCTTTCACCTAAGTAGGTGCAGCAAGTGCTGTGTATCTCTGGACACGTGTTTCTAGGTTTAGCCCGTCATCAGCAGAGAGCAGCCAAGTCTGTGGGGTTGCTTGAAATGCCGCCAAAAGTCTTCTCAGGTTTATGTACCACTCACTGGCGCACAGGTGCCTCACCAGAGGTCGTCAGCTCGTTAGCTCAAGGGAGCTGTCATTGGACAAAAAGAAAAAAGGGAGCACACTGCCTTACACTCCAGCAAAAAGTTAGCCCCAATGCATTATGGTAAATGCAGACACTTTGTTTTGTGTTGAAAAAGTAATCAAAAGTCTTTCACCTAAGTAGGTGCAGCAAGTGCTGTGTATCTCTGGACACGTGTTTCTAGGTTTAGTCCGTCATCAGCAGAGAGCAGCCAAGTCTGTGGGGTTGCTTGAAATGCCGCCAAAAGTCTTCTCAGGTTTATGTACCACTCACTGGCGCACAGGTGCCTCACCAGAGCTCGTCAGCTCGTTAGCTCAAGGGAGCTGTCATTGGACAAAAAGAAAAAAGGGAGCACACTGCCTCACACTCCAGCAAAAAGTTAGCCCCAATGTATCTTGGTAAATGCAGACACTTTGTTTTGTGTTGAAAAAGTAATCAAAAGTCTTTCACCTAAGTAGGTGCAGCAAGTGCTGTGTATCTCTGGACACGTGTTTCTAGGTTTAGCCCGTCATCAGCAGAGAGCAGCCAAGTCTGTGGGGTTGCTTGAAATGCCGCCAAAAGTCTTCTCAGGTTTATGTACCACCCACTGGCGCACAGGTGCCTCACCAGAGCTCGTCAGCTCGTTAGCTCAAGGGAGCTGTCAATCGACAAAAAGAAAAAAGGGAGCACACTGCCTCACACTACAGCAAAAAGTTAGCCCCAATGCATCATGGTAAATGCAGACACTTTGTTTTGTGTTGAAAAAGTAATCAAAAGTCTTTCACCTAAGTAGGTGCAGCAAGTGCTGTGTATCTCTGGACACGTGTTTCTAGGTTTAGCCCGTCATCAGCAGAGAGCAGCCAAGTCTGTGGGGTGAAACACTTTTGATTACTTTTTCAGCACAAAACGAAGTGACTGCATTTACCATGATGCATTGGGGCTAGCTTTTTCCTTGAGTGAGAGGCAGTGTGCTCCCTTTTTTCTTTTTGTCCAATGACTGCTCCCTTGAGCTAACGAGCTGACGAGCTATGGTGAGGCACCTGTGCGCCAGTGAGTGGTACATAAACCTGAGAAGACTTTTGGCGGCATTTCAAGCAACCCCACAGACTTGGCTGCTCTCTGCTGATGACGGGCTAAACCTAGAAACACGTGTCCAGAGATACACAGCACTTGCTGCACCTACTTAGGTGAAAGACCTTTGATTACTTTTTCAGCACAAAACGAAGTGACTGCATTTACCATGATGCATTGGGGCTAGCTTTTTGCTTGAGTGTGAGGCAGTGTGCTCCCTTTTTTCTTTTTGTCCAATGACTGCTCCCTTGAGCTAACGAGCTGACGAGCTCTGGAGAGGCACCTGTGCGCCAGTGAGTGGTACATAAACCTGAGAAGACTTTTGGCGGCATTTCAAGCAACCCCACAGACTTGGCTGCTCTCTGCTGATGACGGGCTAAACCTAGAAACACGTGTCCAGAGATACACAGCACTTGCTGCACCTACTTAGGTGAAAGACTTTTGATTACTTTTCCAGCACAAAACTAAGTGACTGCATTTACCATGATGCATTGGGGCTAGCTTTTTGCTTGAGTGTGAGGCAGTGTGCTCCCTTTTTTCTTTTTGTGCAATGACTGCTCCCTTGAGCTAACGAGCTGACGAGCTCTGGAGAGGCACCTGTGCGCCAGTGAGTGGTACATAAACCTGAGAAGACTTTTGGCGGCATTTCAAGCAACCCCACAGACTTGGCTGCTCTCTGCTGATGACGGGCTAAACCTAGAAACACGTGTCCAGAGATACACAGCACTTGCTGCACCTACTTAGGTGAAAGACTTTTGATTACTCTTCCAGCACAAAACGAAGTGACTGCATTTACCATGATGCATTGGGGCTAGCTTTTTGCTTGAGTGTGAGGCAGTGTGCTCCCTTTTTTCTTTTTGTCCAATGACTGCTCCCTTGAGCTAACGAGCTGACGAGCTCTAGTGAGGCACCTGTGCGCCAGTGAGTGGTACATAAACCTGAGAAGACTTTTGGCGGCATTTCAAGCAACCCCACAGACTTGGCTGCTCTCTGCTGGTGACGGGCTAAACCTAGAAACACGTGTCCAGAGATACACAGCACTTGCTGCACCTACTTAGGTGAAAGACTTTTAATTACTTTTTCAACACAAAACAAAGTGTCTGCGTTTACCATGATGCATTGGGGCTAACTTTTTGCTGGAGTGTGAGGCAGTGTGCTCCCTTTTTTCTTTTTGTCCAATGACAGCTCCCTTGAGCTAACGAGCTGACGAGCTCTGGTAAGGCCCCTGTGCGCCAGTGAGTGGTACATAAACCTGAGAAGACTTTTGGCGGCATTTCAAGCAACCCCACTGACTTGGCTGCTCTCTGCTGATGACGGGCTAAACCTAGAAACACGTGTCCAGAGATACACAGCACTTGCTGCACCTACTTAGGTGAAAGACTTTTGATTACTTTTTCAACACAAAACAAAGTGTCTGCATTTACCATGATGCATTGGGGCTAACTTTTTGCTGGAGTTTGAGTCAGTGTGCTCCATTTTTTCTTTTTGTCCAATGATATTACAATGATATGTGCTACGATATTTTTGATAACGAAATGTGAAACAACACTAATAATGATATTTTACCTTCAGTATTCCTCTTGACGATATTTTTGATACCTTGATATTCTTGGCACAATATTTTTGCATAACAATATTTTTTTCCCGATATTCGGTCCAAGCACCAGTTTTTATTGTATTCTAGTCAGGAGAGGTGGATCCCCTGTAAGAGAGCAACATCAGATTTCTTGAATACTAGCTGGGAGAGCACTTTCTTCCTCTTCATAAAATTGATCATTCTGTTTACATAAATCAAATATACTTTGAGGGCGTTTGTCACGTGGGAGGTCATATTTCTAACTGTCTTGCGGATATGGTTCTCAGAAAGGAGACCCTGGATATCTCACAAATCATCTGAGACTAAAAGCTGTGTAGTAAATTGGGTAATGTAGGTAGTTTCCCAGGCAACACTTGCCAGTGAGGAAAATAAAAACAATTTTTATTGGAGAGTGGAAATGACCGTCTCCAGGATGTCTACATTTCAAAACTCAAACTAGCAGCAATGTACGTTCTCACAAAGTTTCAGATTTGAATGAACAGAGGAGAAAGGGAGTGGGATGGAAAGGGATGTGAATTAATCCCTAAAACCCAGCCTATCATGGCTTTGAAGCAGGTCATATCTTATAATCGTATAGGGATTAAACTTTCAAAGAGGACCTGGATTTGTCTCTTTCTTTAGTTGCAGGGGACCCACCCCTGTTTCAATCCTGATTAGTATCTCTGCACTTGAGGAATGTTCTGGCCGTGGTGGATGATGATGTCATAATTCGGACCGGTTTCTTCATATCTGTAGGCAGTGCTCTGGAGGTTCCAGTACCCTCTCCATTTCCTCTGGATCACAGAGCCTCTTGTAACTCTATTCACATTCACTAACATTGTAGCAGGCCTCCGTAATCCATATTTAATTTCTGTTGCCATGAGTGAGGGATGTAGCACCAAGAATTTCTTATGAAGAATATTGGTCTCATAAGAAAAATCTGTCAAAAAAATCCTATGATCTTTGTAGTGATAGAGTTCATGATTCCTAGAAATAAATTGTATCTGGGATCTGTGTTGATGCTGCAGTAGACATGCTATAAATGGCTGAGTGGTGTCTTTCAGGGCATTGTTCTGTGCTCTGATTCCGTGAATCAAATTAATTGCTGTAAACTCTGAATAGAATGAAAACCCATTGCAAGGTGAAGCTCAATTATTGGCTCTGTGTACCTAGGGTTCTTGATGAACCTACAAGCCCTATATATCCCCACAACCAGAAGAGTCCAGCAGATGTAACGGTGTATTGCTTTAAAATATCTGACATCGCAGGAAAAAGTTACAGAGTAAAACGTGGAGAAAAATGGCTGTTTTTTTACCTCAATTTCAATATTTTTTCATTTCAGCTGTTATTTTCTGTAGGAAACCCTTATAGGATCTCCACAAATTACTCCTTGATGAATTCAGAATTTAGTCCACTTTTCAGAAATGTTTAGCTGTCCAAGATCCGGCATTGGTTTCACACCCATTTCTGTCACTAACTGAAAGAAGACTGAAAGCACAGAAAATAGTAAAAATGGGGTATGTCCCAGTAAAATGCCCAAATTGTATTGAAAAATTGTGTTTTCTGATTCAAGTCTGCCTGTGCCTGAAAGCTGGTAAGATGGTGATTTTAGCACTGCAAACCCTTTGTTGATGCCATTTTCAGATTAAAAAAACACAAGCCTTCTTCCGCAGCATTTTTTCCCTTTTTTTAAAGGATTTTGGAAAAAAAGGACTCATATTTGGCGTGGGTAACTTATGTGGACAAAAAGTTATGAGGGCCTAAGCGCAAACTGCCCCAAATAGCCAAACAAAGGCCTGGGCCCTGAGGTGAAAAGGCCTGGCAGCGAAGGGGTTAACAATAGTATTGTTTACAAACAAACAACTAATTATGTTTTATTCGATTTAAAATCACCAACAATAGTAAAAAAAATAGCATAAACTTCTGTACTATATGCAAATAAAAGTAAAACATCGGTAAACACTAAAGGGGTGACATTTACTATTCCCACTTCAATCAAACCATACTAGGGGAAGGCATTGAAAACTAAAGGGGTTATACAATTACTATTCCCACTCCAGTCTAACCCAATTTGAAAAAGGTGTTGGCACTAAAAGGGGTACATTTCAATCCAACCAATTTGGGGATGGCATTAGACACTATAGTGGTGACATTTACTATTTCCACTCCAATCTATACCAATTTGGGGAATGTGCTGGACACTAAAGGGATTCAGTTTACTATTCCTACTTTCATTTGAAACAATTTGAGGAAGGTGTTGGACATGATAGGAGTGACTTATACTATTCCCACTCAAATCTAAGCCAATTTGGGAAAGGCGTTGGACACCGAAGGGGTGGCATTTACATTTCCCACTCCAATATAAACCAATTTGTAGAAGGTGCTGGAAACTGTAGGAATTATATTTACTATTCCCACACCAATCTAAAGCAATTTGAGGAAGGCTTGGAAAATACTTGGGTGACACTTACTATTCCTACTTCAACCTAAACCAATTTGAGGACGATTATGGGCACTAAATGGGTGATATATGCTATTCTCATTATTTCTGAAGGAAATAAGATTTCTTGAGTGTGAAGAATAGAAAATAATCACTATAGAAATTCAATGAAATCTATCAAAATTGTCTAAACGGACACATTTATGCATTTATTAGATCAGAATATCAAAACATTGTAGTGGGGGTAACACACAGAAGACCATAAAAGAATTCCATACTCAGGCATTACACAACTGACTCAAATAACATAATACTGAAGTCACTAATCCACAGAACCCATGCTCATGTCAACATATAAAAAATAGGATGGTCTTAGTGAAAGTACTTTTGTCAATGACATTTCGATCCCTTAACACCATATGGGGATCATGATCAGAACATTTGAAATTATTCTTGAGAGACACCGCAAGATGCCTGTTGGAAATAAGTGAAAAACAGACAGGAGAAATGAGGGGTAGAGGGGGAGCAAAGTGAAAAAAAAAATGAACCATAAAGGTTTAGGGTCAATAGCCACACCATGCTAGAGGGGTACAGAAACATTCATGCATATTACTCCACTCACCAATATTAAGAACTCTGTATACGATACAAGTCCATAAAGAGGGGTTAGGACCAATGAACACCACATGCACTAGGATAAGCCATTCATATAAATGCATAAATACATCTGTTCTGGATGTCTAACAATACAGATATTTTCTAATAGGGATGTGAAAAAAGCACTCTGGGGGTCTTTACCACATTGGCGATAAAAGCCGCTTACCGCCGTGCAGAAGACCGCCAACACACCGCCGTGGCTGCGGAAATCCCCCCCAGCTATTATGACCCACATCTCGAAATCCGACAAAATCCAGAAACCCACACAAGTCCGCCACACCAAAGGTCAGTGATAAACTGGCGAAAACAAAACCTCCACCGTCACGCCAACAGAAATACGCCCATGCTATCACGACCCACGAATCCACGCGGTGGTCTTTCAACCACGGTATTCCATTGGCGGTACACACCGCCACGCTCAAAATACACACACATCTCCAAAACACCACCACATTGGACAATTTGAAATACACACACCTGATACACATACACACACCACTCCCACACACCCAATACAATATAAAACACACACCCACATCACCCACAAACCCCTACGACCACAATTACAGAGAGAAGGCCAGAGACACCACCATCAACAAACTAGCAGCCACAGGCACTCAACACCATCACCCACACAACTTCCACGCACAAAACACCACACACCACTACATATCACCACACTTATCACCACACACACCACTCCACACATCACCTACACCACCCCATGGCACGGCAATGACACCCCAGGTTCTCGGAGGAGGAGCTCAGGGTCATGGTGGAGGAAATCGTCCGGGTAGAGCCACAGCTATTTGGAGCACAGGTGCAGCACACCTCCATAGCTAGGAAGATGGAGCTATGGCGAAGAATAGTCGATAGGGTCAACGTAGTGGGACAGCACCCAAGAAATCGGGACGACATCAGGAAGAGGTGGAACGACCCACGGGGGAAGGTGCGTTCCGTGGTCTCAAGACACCACATCGCAGTACAGCGGACTGGCTGCGGACCCCCACCTCCTCACCCACAACTAACAACATGGGAGGAGCAGGTCTTGGCTATTCTGCATCCTGAGGGCCTCGCAGGTATCGGTGGAGGAATGGACTCTGGTAAGTCAAACCTTTAACTATCATATCCCCCACCCTACCTGCATGCTATCACAGACCCCCACCCTCACCCCCTCCCCTATCACTCCAACTCCTCACAAATGTACTAATAACACAAACCACACATCCCAACACCAAGCCCTGCATGACACAACAAAGCATGGACACCCATCACTAAAGCATGCCCACTGCACATACCCATAACACCCCCCTCAACTATCATCACACAAGCCCCCACACAGGAATGCCAGCACTGGGGTACACAGTCACCCACCCATTGCACACCATGACACACACAGATGCAATAATCATGCTTTTACACCCCTGCAGGACCACTACCCAACGTCACCAGACAGGAGGGTCCAGACATCTCCACCCCACCCACAGAAGAGGCCCACAGTGATGACAGCAGCTCTGTCCAACTGGATCTAGATGACCAGCCCGGACCATCGTGGGCCTCGGGACAGTCGGTTCCCCTCACAAAGGCACAGCCCACCACAGACCTTCCACCCTCTGGTAACACCAGCACAGCACCCACCCAGCGGGCCCATACCTCCGTCCCCAGGACACGTCAATCAGCTGTGTGTCCACCACTACAGGGAACCCAGGATAACCCACCACTCCAACAACAACAGGGACCTGGGGGCAGTGGCAGTGGGCACACGGTCCAGGGGACGGAGGCGCAGGAACACAGGGGAACTGGGAGGGCTGCCGTGCGACAGGGGGCGGACAGGCCAAGGGAACCCACTCTCCACGAGGCCCTCTCCTCCATCATGGGAGCATACCACCAATCCCAGGAGACGATGACAACAGTCCTGGCCAAGTTTCAGGAGACCCAGCGCATGCAGGAGGAACAGTATTTGGGGTTCAGGGAGGAACTCAGAACCATCATCTCCGCCCTGGACACCATTGTAGGGGTGCTGAAGGAAATACTTAACACCAGGAGGGACACTGAGGCACTCCAAGGGGCCCCTGACACTAGCATGGACGATGAACTGCCCACCACCTCCGCCGGCGCTAGTGGACAGGAGGCACCACCACAGGACCACCACACCAGCACCCCACTCCCTGTAGACGGAGAACCACCCCGCAAGCGGTCCCTGAGATCCAGGAACAAGACAGAGCACGATGCCAAGACCCCCGCCAAGAAATGAGACCACCCTGATTGTCAAACCACTGTCCCACTTTGTAACCCTGTCCATATTGGAACTTCCCCAGCTCCATTTCCTAAGCCCATATGGGCAATGCACCTGTGAGACTAATAGACGAGACTCTGCCATGGACATTCCTCCACCATCACCCCTCACCATTTTACAACCCCCCTCCAATATTGAGCACTTCAATAAACACCCTTGAAGCACAAAACAATCTGGAGTCAGTCAGTGATTTCGAAAATGTGTATTAGCAATGACAGTGACAAAATGCGTTTTCAAATGTAATGTCAACATACCTATCTCACATATCTCAAGTCCATGAGGAATCTAAACAGATGACACATTTTGGAAACCACACCTGTGAAACCGTAAGGGAAATGTACAACTCAGTGACCATATACTGGTTGAAATCGACAGACAGGATAGAGGTAGAAGTGTGAAAGGCAGGAATGATTTCTCACCTGTGTGTCACTGGAAATATTGCTGGATAACTGAGTCCCTGTTGTCAATGTCTTCTTCCGCTGCTTCCTCCTCATCACTGTCCACAGGCTCCACAGCTGCCACAACACCGTCATCTGGACCATCCTCCTGCAGAAAAGGCACCTGTCGTCGCAAAGCCAAGTTGTGAAGCATACAGCAGGCCACGATGATCTGGCACACCTTCTTTGGTGAGTAGAATAGGGAACCACCTTTCATATGGAGGAACCTGAACCTGGCCTTCAGGAGGCCGAAGGTGCATTCGATCACCCTCCTAGTCTGCCCATGGGCCTCATTGTAGCGTTCCTCTGCCCTGGTCCTGGGATTCCTCACTGGGGTCAGTAGCCATGACAGGTTGGGGTAACCAGAGTCCCCTAATAGCCACACACGGTGCTTCTGGAGTTGACCCATCACATAAGGGATGCTGCTATTCCGCAGGATGTAGGCGTCATGCACAGAGCCAAGGAACATAGCATTTACCTGGGAGATGTACTGGTCTGCCAAAGATACCATCTGTACATTCATCGAATGATAACTCTTCCGGTTCCTGTACACCTGTTCACTCCTGTAGGGGGGGACCAGAGCTACATGGGTCCCATCAATGGCACCTATGATGTTGGGGATATGTCCAAGGGCATAGAAGTCACCTTTAACTGTAGGCAAATCCTTCACCTGTGGGAAAACGATGTAGCTCTGCATGTGTTTCAGCACAGGCAGACAACACTCTGGACAACACGTTGGAAAACATAGGCTGGGATATCCCTGATGCCATGGCCACTCTTGTTTGAAATGACCCACTTGCAAGGAAGTGGAGCACTGATAGCACCTGCACTTGAGGTGGGATTCCTGTGGGATGGCGGATTGCTGACATCAGGTCAGGCTCCAACTGGGCACACAGTTCCTGGATTGTGGCACGGTCAAACTGTAGGTGATGATCAAACTTATTTCCTTCATTGTCGACAGGTCCACCAGCGGTCGGTACACCGGAGGATTCTGCCATCTCCTCACATGTCCCAGCGGACGGTGCCTCGGAAGGACAACAGCAAGCACAGAGTCAAACAACTCAGAGGTATGTACCCACAGTCTACACAGAACACCATTCATACACAAAATGTGACCTGTATTTGTGTTGTGAGACAAGGCCTAGGTATGTGTGACGCAGTTGGTAATTAGGCCATGTGGGCCCCTGAAATGGCGGATGCCTGACCTCTAAACTGGGACAATGGTATGTGAGGTAACTGCGCTGGCGTTGTACACCGTCGCGGTAGGCGGTCGAAGACCGTGGCGCAATGCTGCATTGGTTAACATTGGACCCTATAGGTCCCAGGAGCCAATGACGATGTACGCCGGCGGTGATGGTACGCACCGCCGCGGACGTGACCGCCGCGGACGTGACCGACATTTTCTATCTGTTCAGTCACTCAATACCTGATCTTCGACAGGAGAGGACCTACACTGCAAGTGCTGCTGTGACCTCGGTCTGGAAGAGACAATGGCTCGTGCGTCTGGGGAAAGGGCCCCTGCCTTCACTGCAGAGGAGTTGGAGAAGCTCGTGGACAGGGTCCTCCCCCAGTACACGCTACTCTACGGACTTCCAGACCAACAGGTAAGTACACAGGGAGCACGTTGTATGGGCAATGCCTGTGTGGAGAGGGCTGGTTGTAAGAATGAAGGGGGCACAGTTCTGCATGCATGAAGGACTGTGAATGCATGTGCCACATGGCAAGGGTAGGGATGTGGGCCACTCACTTAGACGGTGCAGTTGGTAATGACTTCTCTTCTTCCCCTGTACATGTCATGTAGGTCAGCGCCCACCAGAAGAAAGATATTTGGCGTGCCATCGTCAAGGAAGTCCGGACCCTGGGGGTCCACCACAGACGGAGCACCCACTGCCGGAAAAGATGGGAGGACATTCGCCGCTGGAGCAAGAAGACGGCGGAGACTCAGCTGGGTATGGCTTCCCAACGTTGGAGGGGTGCCTCTCGAACCATGACCCCCCTGATGTTCAGGATCCTGGCGGTGGCCTACCCTGAGTTGGATGGGCGCTTGAGGGCATCACAGCAGACACAAGGGGGTGCGTACAACATCATTCAGCGGACTTTGTGCGCAGTGAAGGTGTCTAGGTGGGGGAGGAGGGCTGTGGGTTTCCCTAGGCCAGGGCGAGTTCCGTAGGCTAGGCCCCTCCGTAATGCAGGCCATGTGGCACACCACCCCACCTCTGTAGAGTGTCAAGTACAGGTATTCATGCCCCTGTGTCATCTATGTGTGCAGATGTCGTCCATAGCCATGTAGGCCATATCCCAGGAATTGCATCTGTAGAGCCCAACAGCGCGACGTAGTGCAGGGGGCTGCTGTGTCTGTATTGTCCGCCAACAGTAGCGGTAAGCCATGCACTCAACCTGTCTTTCTTCTGTCGTCCCACCCTTTTTGTGGTCTCCCTGTTCTTGTGTGCATCAGCATCATCATGCGGAGGTACAGTGGCACCGGAGCACCAGGGAGCTGCATCCCACATGGCCATGGAGGGCCACACTACGGACTCAGAATACACCAGTGGGACGGAGGGCGAGGGGAGCACCATGGCGGTCACAGGATCTGCAACCAGCGACACGGACTTGTCCTCCGATGGGAGCTCCCTTGTGGTGGCGGCAAAATCTGTGCCCCCCACTTCTACAGGTACAGACGCCACTCCCCCTATCAGCACCGCCCTCCCAGCAGCCCCTCAGCCTTCGCCCCGTGCCAGCTCACCCAGGCGGGTGGGCATCACCTTCGCCCCAGGCACCTCAGCCTCTGTCACCTCTGCTGCCCTCAGTGAGGAGTCCATTGACCTCCTCAGGTCCCTCACTGTTGGGTAGTCTACCATTTTGAATGCCATCCGGGGTGTAGAAAGGGAATTGCAACACACAATTGCATTCCTGGAGGGCATTCATTCTGGTCAGGCTGCCCTTCATCGAACCCTGCAAACTCTGGCCTCAGCACTGATAGCAGCCATTGTCCCTGTATCTAGCCTCCCCCCTCCAACTTCCTCCACCCAGACCCAATCCCCTGTACCCCAGCCTATCCCAAGTACACCATCAGACCAGCCTGCACACACCTCATCACACAAGGGAAGCTCAGGCAAACATAAGCACCACACATCCCACAGGCACTCACACAAGCATCACACACATACAGACACACCAACATCCACTGCCTCCACTGTGTCCCCCTCCTCCTCGTCTCCCTCCTCCCTCCCAGTCTCGTCTACACTCACACCTGCATGCACTACCACTATAGCCACTACATCCCGCACCAGCACACCCACCACCACACCCCGCTCACGTGCAGTCACCACCCCCACTACCATTTCCACGTCCCCTGTGTCCTCTCCCAGTGTGTCTGTGACGCCCCCTCCGAAGATACACAAACGCAGGCAGACACCCACCCAACAGCCATCCACCTCACGACAGCGTCCAGCCCATGCACCTGCACCCAAATCCACAAAAGTTACACCTCCTACAACCACCACCTCGTCCTCCACTCCCAAACCCCCTCCAGCTACCCGTCCCAGTGTCTCCCAAAAACTTTTCCTGTCCCCCTTAACCTATTTCCCACCACCCCCCCCTTCCAACTCATAGGTCCCGTACTAGCACCTCGGCCCAAAAATCTCCGTGACCAGTGGTGCCTGTTGTTACAGGTATGTGGAGTGCACCGCCCACCAGGACAGCCAGTGTGGCACGGAACCACAGCACAGCCAGTCCCCCCCCTGTGAAGCACCAGAAGTTGGATAGTGCCCGGCGGGAGAGGGGGAAGACTCCACCCAGCAAAGCCACTCACAAGGGTCCCGGGGGGAGTGTCGACTCAGCTGTGACTCCTCCCAAGGTGGGGAAGGGGCAGAAGAAATCTCCAAAGTCTGGGAGGAGCAGCACGTCGGAGAAGACCGCCATCATCCCCGCTGCCCAGGATGCCACCGCCAGCCCCATCGTCACTGGCCAGGAGGCCACCACCAGAGTCACTGCCCAGGAGGCCAGCCCCATTGTCACTGGCTAGAAGGCCACCGCCAGAGTCACTGCCCAGGAGGCCAGCCCCATCGTCACTGGCAAGGAGGCCACCGCCAGAGTCACTGCCCAGGAGGCCAGCCCCATCGTCACTGGCCAGAAGGCCACCGCCAGCCACAGCCCAGCTGGCCAGCAGGGCCCCGCAAGCCACAGCCCAGCTGACCAATGAAGGACCGCCAGCCACAGCCCTGCTGGGCAATGAAGGACCGCCTTGGCAAGGACCGCTGAACAGGCCAGGGTCCGCTGAACAGGGCAAAGACCGCCATGGAATGCACCGCAGAACAGGTCTGACACTGGAAACTCAAGCACCGCTGAACAGGCCAGGGACCGCTGAACAGGGCAAAGACCGCCATGGAATGCCCGCTGAACAGGTCTGACACTGGCAACTCAAGCATCGCTGAAAAGGCCAGTGACCGCTGAACAGGGCAAAGACCACAATGGAATGCACCGCTTGCCCATTTGCGGCAGGGGCAGTTACGCAACTGGGACCGTCACAGGGTGTGTGCTGCACTCTGGGCACCAGTCCCCCTCCAGAACCAGTGGAGAACAGCATCCACTCCGTCTGTCCTGCACAGGATGAAGCACTCTGGGCACAAAGCCCCCTCCAGAACCAGTGGAGGAAGGCATCCACTCTGTCTGTCCTGCACAGGATGAAGCACTCTGGGCACAAAGCCCCCTCCAGAACCAGTGGAGACTTGCATCCACTCCGTCTGTCCTGCACAGGATGAAGCACTCTGGGCACAAAGCGCCCTCCAGAACCAGTGGAGAAAGGCATCCACTACCTCAGTCCTTGGCAGGATGAAGCACTCTGGGCACAAAGCCCCCTCCAGAACCAGTGGATACTTGCATCCACTCCGTCTGTCCTGCACAGGATGAAGCACTCTGGGCACAAAGACCCCTCCAGAACCAGTGGAGAAAGACATCCACTACCTCAGTCCTTGGCAGGATGAAGCACTCTGGGCACAAAGCCCCCTCCAGAACCAGTGGAGACTTGCATCCACTCCGTCTGTCCTGCACAGGATGAAGCACTCTGGGCACAAAGCCCCCTCCAGAACCAAGGGAGAAAGGCATCCACTACCTCAGTCCTTGGCAGGATGAAGCACTCTGGGCACAAAGCCCCCTCCAGAACCAGTGGAGACTTGCATCCACTTCGTCTGTCCAGCACAGGATGAAGCACTCTGGGCACAAAGACCCCTCCAGAACCAGTGGAGAAAGGCATCCACTGCCTCAGTCCTTGGCAGGATGAAGCACTCTGGGCACAAAGCCCCCTCCAGAAGCTGTGGAGACTTGCATCCACTCCATCTGTCCTGCACAGGATGAAGCACTCTGGGCACAAAGCCCCCTCCAGAACCAGTGGAGGAAGGCATCCACTACATCTGTCCTGCACAGGATGAAGCACTCTGGGCACCAAGCCCCCTCCAGAACCAGTGGAGACTGTTTTCCACTTGAGAGACTGTGGCTCTGCACTCCCCAAGATGGTACAGTGGGCAAACCACCCACTGCAGAGACTTGAGAGACTGTGGCTTTGCACTCCCCAGGATGGTACAGTGGGAAGATCTTCTGTGTCTCCCAGGGTTATTATAATTTTAAAAAATCCTATGATGCGATGCATCGGAGGATTTTTTAACCCCCTCCCTGCTGTCGGCTTCTGGTCGTGACCCACACCAGGGAGGCAGTGCGGGTGTGGGACAGTGGGACAACGCCCTCACTGAAATGGTTAAGTTCCTCCTTGTTGAGTATAGCTGTGATGTCAGCACCTCTATGTGATTATCTGCCATTGAAGATGATTTTCAGTGTGTCCTTTCTCCATGAAATGGTCAAGGAGGTGTGCATTGGCAACTTCACAGCAGAAGCGGCTCCTATGTCGCCAGATGCAAATGCGAACCTTCTGAGTTGTCTGGCCAATATAGATTTTGTTGAATGGACACTTAATCACATAGTCAACATTAGCAGTATTGCCATTTGAAAATTAATTCAAAATAATTCTAATATTGTCATGTACAAACTCTCTAGTCTCAATTGTGAATTAACATACATTACAATTTACCACATTTACCAACACAAGGGGCCACAGTGAGTGTTTGATTGCCTTTTTGGGGGGTAACCTCACTCTGACCAAATGGTTTCTAATGTTTTTAACCTTGCAAAATGTGAACAGAAGGCGTCTGAGATTAAGTTCATCAGCATTAAGAACAGAATAGTGTTTGAGAATACATTTTCTCAACTGATTTAAAACTGAAGCAAAAGTGGTCAGTTATTGTTCACTTTTATTTTAGGAGTAAGGAGTGTTTATCTTGGGCAACACCATGCTTGTTTCATAGATTGTCTCACTAATTTACGTGGATACCCTCTGGTATGGAGTTTATTGGCCAAGGTATTTGCCTCCACAAAGAAGTCCTGTTCAAAAAACAGTTCCTGCAAATACAAAGGAACTGAGAGAACGGTAGCAAATCTGTCAATTCTTTCAGATGGTGTATGAACGCAGAGTGTTTCTTTTTGTGGGTTTGCACTGTAGTGATGTGAATAATTCACCATCATGTGTTCTTATAAGGAGGTCCAAAAAGACAATCTCTGATCATCTTACCTGTAAGTGTAAATCGAAGAGCACTGCCAATGGAATTGAGTCAGTGACATAATTCTGTCAGCATAGTTTCACGCCCTGCCAGATCATAAGGACGCACTCTATATATCGCTTCAATGCTTGTAATCTGGCAGTCGGACTTCCGAAGATGTGGCGGTTGGCCCGCCACAGTGAGAACAGAAGTCCCAGGACTACTGCTCTCATAATCAGGACGAAAATCCACTCCAATTTAAGGCTATTTGAAAAAGATATTGGGCACTAAAGAGGTGAATTTTACAACAGGCACTTTAATATAAATAATTTTAAACAAGGTAGTACATATTGGGCAACTTCAAAACACAATTAATGCTGCAGACTCATACACATTTTGTCCAGTATAAAATAAATAAATAAATGATCTAAAACAAAATACCCTAACCTACAAACCTGTATATACAAATGTAAATATTAAAATAAAACAATATGTGCTTGTTACTATATATAGTGAAACTATTTTTTAAAAAGTCTTCTAATATTGCTAACCTTTACACCATAAAATAATAAACCATTATTCCAAAATTAAATCATAACTATAGAAAGATGTAATACATTTTACACTTATTTTCTGCAAAAAATGTTAAATGTTTTTTTTAAAAGTCTTAATATTTTATCTTTTCATGACTTTTCCTATAAAGTCTTAATTTTTTTTATTTTAAAAATATTTTTGCTATTACTTCATATATCTATTAAATTGAAAATTAAAATTTCTAAAAAAATATTAATATTACGAAATACGTTTTAAAAATCAAAGGTATTAATTTATTTATCTTTCAAACTAATAACATACAATTTAATATCAAATATACATTAAAAAAAAGATCGCCACCTCTACGCCCTAAAAGCCAACTACTATAAAAACTATTATGTACATACATTGAAACAACAAACTATGCAAATTGCAACAATTTCATCACTTAGAAAACAACCTTACTAGGAAGAAAAATATAAAAAATACAATAAAAAACAATGCAATAAATTACATACTAATTAACTTACAAATGATATTACAATGATATGTGCTACGATATTTTTGACAACAAAATGTGAAACAACACTAATAATGATCTTTTACCGTCAATATTCCTCTTGACGACATTTTTGATACCTTGATATTCTTGGCACAATACTTTTGTATAACAACATTTTTTTCCCGATATTCGGACCAAACACCAGTTTTTATTGTATTCTAGTCTGGAGAGGTGGATCCCCTTTAAGAGAGCAACATCAGATTTGTTGAATGGTAGCTGGGAGAGCACTTTTTTCCTCTTCATAACATTTGTCATTCTGTTTACATAAATCAAATATACATTGAGGGTTTTTGTCACGTGGGAGGACATATTTCTAACTGTCTTGCGGATATGGTGCTCAGAAAGGAGACCCTGGATATCTCTCAAATCATCTGAGACTAAAAGCTGTGTAGTAAGTTGGGTATTGTAGGTAGTTTCCCAGGCAACACTTGCCACTGAGGAAAATAAAAAAAAAAATTTGTTGGAGAGTGGAAATGACCGTCTCCAGGATGCCTACATTTCAAAACTCAAACTAGCAGCACTGTACATTCTCACAAAGTTTCAGATTTGAATGAATAGAGGAGAAAGGGAGTGGGATGGAAAGGGATGTGAATTAATTGTTAAAACCCAGCCTATCATGGCTTAGAAGCAGGTCATATCTTGTAAATGTATGGGGATTAAACTTTCAAAGAGGACCTGGATTTGTCTCTGTCTTTAGTTGCAGGGGACCCATCTCTGTTTCAATCCTGGTTTGTATCTCTGCACTTGAGGAGTGTCCTTGCCTGGTGGATGATGATGTCATCATTCGGGCCGATATTTTCATATCTGTTGGCAGCGCTCTGGAGTTTCCAGTACCATCTCCATTTCCTCTGGATCACGGAGTCTCTTGTAACCCTATTCACAGTCACTAACATTGTAGCAGGCTTCCGTAATCCATATTTAATTTATTTTGCTGTGAGGGAGGGATGTGGCACCAAGAATATCTTATGAAGAATATTGGTCTCATAAGAAAAATCTGCCAAAAAATCCTATGTTCTTTGTAGTGCTAGAGTCCATGATTACTAGAAATAAATTGTATCTGGGATCTGTGTTGATGCCTCAGTAGACATGCTATAAATGGCTGAGAGGTGTCTTTCAGGGCATGGTTCTGTGCTCTGATTCCGTGGTCTCAATGGAATTCTAAGGGAGGTCCAAAGTCTGATTAAAGTAGCTTGGGTAGGAATGTGGTCAGGAAATCAATCATGTTTTAACCCTCATCTGACATGTAGTCTGTAAATTGACTCCAAGTCTGCAGATTTCATTGCTTTGTGTCCAAAACAGTGAATCTTTTCTTCTGTTTTTTTTTTGTTATGCTCTTAGGATAGTGATGTCATTTTCTGAGCTATTTTATTCCTTAGTTTGTTTCTGTTGTGGATCACACTATCACTTCTATAGATAGAACATACATGTGTTTTTTTGTTGGGAGCTATGTCTGAGAAGAGCAATTGCCTGGTGGCATTGTTCCCTGCCATCTGGGCGTGTTCCAGTTTGCACCCTTGCATCTCTGTCCTAGCATTTCCCAAAGAGTACTTTGTGGAGCAGGCCTGTGTGGAAGATGAGTAAGTTTTGTGTATTGCAGAGCTTTGCCAAAGATACTATGTGGCAATGAAGAACTTTGCAAATAGACATCCATGAGGCTCAAGAAGGAGGTAGCAAAGGTGCAAAGAAAGAAAGAAAATGTTTGTTGCTTTGCAAAATGCACAGAGTGCATTATTTACATCCCAGAATTAGAAGTTCTATCATTCTGACTCACGGGAGAAACATCATCCCAGCATGACCGCTGCAATCCAAAATAGCAGGCCTTCCAGTCTGGTCCACTGCGCTCGTGCCTGCCCTTGTCAGCATGCTTCACCACCCTGTTACCTATAAATCCTCATCAGGAGAGCTGCTCCAATTTTAAAAACTTCAGAACTTCACGTCTGGTAGGCGGCTGACCTGGAACTCATCCAACAGCACAAGCACCTCCAGGATCATGGAATTAAGCTACCGCCAAATAACAGATACCTCAGCATCACCACTCAGCAGAAAAGTCAAAAGATTCAAGCGACACTTATTGGCTTATGCAGCACACTCTAGTTTATGGTCTGCTCACATCTCTAGGGATCTGATTCTTGACATTCACTGGGATCCAGGACCCCAGCTGAAATGACCTCAGGGCCAATAAAGACTCCCACTGCTGACTCAACACATATTCAGGCCTCATTACATGTGTGGCGGTCCCAGGGCCACCATGTTGGCATGGCGGTCTGACCGTCATCGGTCTGGTGGATGTGACCGCCTCATTATGAGTTTGGCAGTCGCACCAACAGAAGACCACCAGCGGTCCAGCAGCACTGCCAGGCAGCACAGACCACCACAGTGCATAGGAAGCATGAACAGGCCCATAGGGACAGTGATTCTGCCAGACCCATTACCAGGTTGCACACCACCAATGTGACCATGGCTATCCAACCACCACATACTAAAAGGCAGAAACTGACAGTATAAAGGGAGATACTCACTTGCATGCAGCCTTACATGTCCTGAGACACCTTTTAGCCATTCATAAATGTCATGCCTCTGCAGATGATCATTAAAAGATATCAAAACCAACGTTGCTGTGGACACCAATAACTGTAAGTACACACACCTACCTGTCTCACAAACCTTAAAAACAGCTACTAGTGCCAGCGAACACCTCATGGGGAGGCACACCATGGGCAGCAGGTACACGTCTCAAACAGCACATACACTGACACGTGCACAATCACAATACGCACACTTTGGGCAGCACACTCACACTGCACTGCAACACTACACAAATACACACAGCCACACAGCTCAGGCACAGGGAGACTGAAGGCTACACAACATTGTCATACACATCAACAACAACACAACTACAGCACATATACAAATTCAACTCACACACTCACATTGACCACTGGCCAGGGACTGTCCTCAAATACAACACACATATGTACTGATGTGGCACTGAACACAAACAACACCACCAGTAAACAACCCTGCAATGGGCACACATATCACACACGTCACAGCACAATGGAAGCACAATGCCATGCACAAAACACAGAGGCACAAATAGACCAAGAACAACATCACAACTATACCTATGCAGTTGGGATGGGGCTATCAGGGTCGCCCAGGGAAGGAGACTGCATTGGGATTTATCACCCTTTGAATAGGTCCTCAAATAACATCTTCACAGTAAATGGCCCTACATGGGTCTCAGGGACAAACAATACTAAAACCAATAGGCATGCACTTCCATGGGGAAGGGCAAGTCCAAAAAACACATACAACTCCTACTGCATGGGACATACTTCTACGGAACTAAGTGCAAGGGACACACACTGAAATGGACACACGCACAGGCAAAGGAAAACACAGGTAGCACAATTTAATACAATCCATGTCTGCACAAACAAAACTCAAGATGATACACACCACATGTATACATAAACCACATCAGGGGACAAGTCTAACACCACACCTGCACACATCGGACAACACAAATAGAAATATTTACGATACAAGACGGCACAGAATGCCATGACTCCACCATTGCATTTACACACACATAACTATACACACAACATATACCCTTCTCTTGAGGGACAATAGCACCACACACAAACTCACATACTGCTAACAATAGCACATGGAGCAGCAAGCATGCCCAAATACACTCACAACTGGAGGCACACAACCAAATTCACTCAGAAACAACATCAAGCTAGAAATTAAATTGCAGGACAAAGGTGTACCCACAACAAACAACAACTGTTTGGGTTTATTAGGAACAAATTAAGTTGAATAAAGGCCATTGGCCAGTACATTTTATGATCCATAATAGCACTTTATTGTGCCAACAACACTTGACTCCTTACTACCAGGGAACCTCCAAAGGAAGGGACATCAAGAGTGCAGGCAGGCACCTTTGGGATTAATCAGAGGTGGTGGATCAGATTTGGGAGCTAGATTTGGGCTTGGGAGTGGTGGTCTTCTTGGAAGGGGTGGGGTTCTTTTCGGGAGGCTTGGGATTCTTCTTTGGGGGAGAGGTATGTGTACTTGTCGGGGTGCAAGGGAGGCCTTGGAGGTAGAAGGGATGGCATGTGAGCTAGGTGAGGTCCTCCTGAGATGGGGGAACAGGGCGAAGGTTAAGGTAAAAAAAAATGTTTTTGGGGCACCAGGGATGGTCATCGGAAGGGGTGTATGTTGTGGAGGCGTGTCTATGGGAGGTATGCTTGTGTGTGGTGGGTGTCTGTTGGGTGGGTGAGTGAGGGCATTAATTTGTCTTAGGCTTAGGAGGGTGGAGGTGCTGGGGGATGCTATGGCGGATGGGAGGGTGTCTGTTGGGGTGGTGACTGTAGGCATGGTGGATGTGGTGGATGTATGTGTGTCTGTGTGTGTGATGCTTGTGGTGGTGTGGGTCTGCTGGGGTGGTGTCTGCAGGTAGGGTGGTTGTGCTGGCTGTGTCATTGACTATTGTGGTGGTGTCTGTAGGTATGCTTGATGTTATGTGTGTGACGCTGGGGTGATGGGGGTGTCAGGAGAAATTGTGAGTGTTGCTGTGTCTGTCAGTGGATTTTTTTGTATGCATGCCGGTGTGTCTTGTGGTGCTTGCGTTTGTGTCCACTCCGTTTGTCTGTTTAGCGGAATGTCTGCGGATCTGTTTGTGTGCTTTGGGTAGGGGTGGTGAAGAGGGGATTTGGACCGGGAATAGGGAAGTGGGGGTGACTGGCCACTCTCAGTGTGGAGGCCAGAGCCTGAAAAGATCTCTGTAGTCAGGTTCAATATGTCAGGGTTAGATGTCTCCAGAATACACAAAACAATGAATCAGTAAGGCCCAGGATAGTCACCACTAATGTCTGACACACACTACAATGACATTATCTGAGTGTTTCTGTAGTAACCATTTGTCCTTTACTTGTTGGAGGGACACAGAACTTGCAAGGACTTAGAGAAGGACCTCAACTTGCTGTCTAGTGAAAAGCAACATGACTATCCACATCATGGACATACGAACCCTGGTATTTGTCTGTGGGTGAATGACTGTACCCAAACACATGTGATGTCAATATCACTGCAAGTCACTCCATGATGCATGCCAACACTCAGGCCACAATCCGTAACCAGTGCACATTTGCAGTGCACTTTTACACATGAATCCACATCAAGGTCATAAATAAACACAGAATGGTTCCACAATCTGGGCCTAACTGTCATGCCCCTCATTGCTACTGCAGTTCTACATACCAAATGACATGGTATGACGCATGAAAGTATTTGTCAGACAATAAACAATGGTGACACAATCCTGTCTGCGGTACAACATAAAACTGTACTATTCCACAAACACTTTTCATGCATATATCTGTAAGGGAATGTAGACATCATCACACATGCATGACACTGCAGATTAAGAATGTTTCTTAAAGAGAAAAGCTTTAGAAAGCATTCTTGATTATTCTTAAAAGCATGCTGACTTGTAGGCACAAGGAGTGTTGGCAACAGTCATGAGACATAATTCATGTCAATGGACATTCCCCATTTACAAAGAGAAAGTAGATTGATACATCTGCAAACAGTTAGCCATGTAAGCCATGCCACACGTATAATGGGCACATACACATCACAGACTGCAGTGAGGCACCAGTGCCCATCATATACTGAAGATACCTATCTTCTAGGTGGCAGATGTCTACATACATACATACCTAGACACATGGCAGAAGACAGTGATACATAACCTAATTACCCTTGACCTGTAACATTTAGGGGTAGTGATCTGTAGTTTAGAAATTGCACCCACTATAACAACAACAAACAGTACATGAATGATAACTGTTCATAGCCTTTTGTGGTCCATGCAGGGCAAGTGGTTTGAGGAGTCCCCCCAGTTTTGTACTAGGTCCCAGGTCCAAAAAGGCATGGCACGTCAGTTTGATACACATGCCATGTCAACACAAACAATCTCCCATCTACTGTGTGACACATTGCTAATCCCTAATTGTCAGGGAGAGCAGTCAGTACTTCACTCAATCACCTAGCAATGGGACAGGTAGGTATTTGCTGTGTACTAACCCGCTTGTGGCTGTTGTGCTGCCCTCAAACGCCCAACAAGTTCTAGGTAGGCCATTGCCAGACTGTGGGCCATTATGGGGGGTCATTATCTGACAGACTCCCACCCACTTTGCGAGGACAGCCCTAGCTAGGCAGCTGTCATCTTCTAAGCCCAGCGCCTCAGATCCTCCCAACTCTTGTGACAGTGGGTGCTCCGCCAGCTGTCAACTCCCAGGGTCTGGTTCTTCTCGGTGATGGTTCTCCAAATCCCTTTCTTTTGATGGGTGTTGACCTGCATGGATGCAAAAGAAAAGAGAATAACGTATGTCTACTAGTCCCATCCTAAATGGCTGAGTCACATACATGTCAGTTCACAAAGCTAAGTACATTCTTCCTTTGCACAAACTGCCCAATTGTGGCACATACTAGTCATTGAGTACAGGAACATGTTTGCAAACACTTCCCAATCTCCTGACCAACCCAGCACCCTGCTCAGGCCCTCCACTGACTATGTAGGTCAACTGACATTTAGTGGGACATGCTCTAGAAATCTGACTGACATTTGAGGTACTAACTATTTGACTCCTTAGGCATAGATACATTAAAACACTACCACCACTCTGTGAGATTGCTTCTCTGCATACAGTTCCAGAAGGCTGCTGCCAGGGTACAAACTCGAACATTACACATGGGTACAAATGAGGGAACTGGCATGGTGGGTACAGGAGGTATCTACCCTGTCCATGTGTGGACATGTGGACTTACAAATGCATACTCATGCCACCTCAGGGGGTGGGGTTCTGTGTCATGCACTTGTGCCACAGAATACGCTTTAAGGCATATGTGTCCCTGCTACAAAGATGGCAAATAACAAACATTGGGGGTTATTACAACTTTGGAGGAGGTGTTAATCCGTCCCAAAAGTGACGGTAAAGTGACGGATATACCACCAGCCGTATTACGAGTTCCATAGGATATAATGGACTCGTAATACGGCTGGTGGTATATCCGTGGTTTGAAATCTCAGTGTTAAAGTACACACAGCTCACTTTACAAACACCTCACACATACACCATGCATAAAGAGCTCATGCTGTCATGCAAATACATGTTGTCTCACATTGACAACATCAATGTGTTAAGAGATGTATGGGGATGGATGTGATGTCACCTCACCCATTTTTGTGCATCCAACATAAGGTAGATCAGAGTACACTCAAAACACACACAACAGTGTATTAGAACTAAACATCTGGGACTGAACCGATGCATGCACATTGACTCTCCCATTGATGCCACACTGACTGCACCTCCATGGCCTTGACTTTACATTCTGGCACATGAGCACAATCTAGCCTGTCAAGAGGGGACATACGGTGAAGTAAAGAAAAATAAATGTGGACATGAGGCACTTACCTGCTCCTCTGGTGCACCATAGAGCTTTCAATACAGGGGTAGGACATCTGTGACCAGCCTCTCCTGCTCCTCTGCTCACCTGCTGGACATGGCATGATTGCTCCCAGAGGCGGTACGCAGCAGCACAGGTAGTGGAGGTCTTGCTGGAAGCAGTGTCAGGAGTCAAGTGTGGGATTTAGCAGAACATGGAGGTCACGTCTGCCACGCACGTTGGCGTCACTACTGAAGGACACAGCCATTGGCCCATGACTGCCACTGCCAACAATGTTAGCCTATGGCTGTGTCCACTACAGTTGCAATCGCCTACCACCATGATGACTTCCACCGACAGTAGTGGGCAGTTCCTAATGTGCAGTGGAGTAGGTCAGACAGCTGCATTTCAGAGGCTTAACATGCATTATATGCCTCCACAAATGTGTCACAACTCAGAAAAAGTTGTTTTTTCAATGAAAAGTGCCTTTCCTATCCTTTCATATAGCTCTAACTACTCAGGTAACATGTTTCTTGTACGTGATTTACAGTTGTACACTGTGTATCATGTCCGACATGCCTTGACACAGTTTGGCATTGAAATGCATCATGTATGTTGGAAAGGACACATTGAAAGATGCTAAAATCTTTACTTGTCACACATAGGTACCCAGGGAGGGTGAGGATCATACTACCTCCTGTCTATCGTCCATTGCCAGACCTTCAGACGATGGAAGAAAAGCCACATCATCCAGATCTACCGTCTGAATGGGCCAACAATTTTGTATCTATGTTGTCCGATGGAGCCAGATCTGTTGCCTCCCCTTCATCATCCAAATAGCATACCACTCATTGCACAAGTCACTTTCTAGACACAGGATCCTTCCAAAATACAGTGGCCCTAATTGCTGGGGTGTCCTAACCTATGTTCAGTCTTGTTTTGAAGGATGTACTCTCAGCAATGTTGAAACACTTGGACAGCTACATCCGTTTGGCACACATCCCACATGTTGTGGGAGCCATTGATGGTACACATATTGGCTTGGTCCCACTGCATGGCAAAGAACAAGTGTAAAGCAACAGAAAGAGCTTCCATTCCATTAATTTCCAAGTTGTTTGCTTGGTGGACCTCTACATTTCACAGGTCTGTACCCATTATACAGGTTCAGTCCATGATGCCTTCATTATGTGGAACTGTTTGATCCCCCAGCTGATAAGAGAACTGTACCCAGAGAGGGCCTGGCTGTTTGGTAAGTCACATATGTCTTGTTTGTTTGTGTGCAATGTCTGCTGTATAAATAGCAATGAGAGGGACTCATAGTTGCACATGTATACCCATTCCCCATAGTTGTTGATGCAAGTGAGGAACCCAACCGGAAGTCCGCTACTATGATTCCCATCGAAGAACATGGAGTGTTGTGAAGCGGGCTTTAGGGGTGCTGAAGGCCAGATTTAGGTGTCTGAACAAGACAGATCGAGCCCTCCTCTACTCACCCAAAAAGGTTTACAAGATCATTGTGGCCTGCTGCATGCTCCACAACATTGTCCTGCAGAGGGATCTCCCAGATGAGGGGGAGCTACCAGTGCCACCGAGTGAGAATCCTGAAATGCCAAGTGAGTATGACAGTGATGAAGAGGAAGGTGGAGACTTGTGGGCACATCTCATAAATAACTACTTTATTTAGGTGTAAGTATGTGATGTTATATGAATACTGTGACTGTATAAATAACTGTAGTTTTTAGGATGTGTTGAGTAGAGGGTTTTTGTTTCCAAAAGACATGGAATCGTATGCTTTGCAATATACAACCAAGGTTTGCTTGCCAATTCAGACTTTGAATATTTCACTACCTTATTATCTGCTTTGTATATGCCAGTATCATTGCAATGCAAGTGGATCTACCGATGTTTGATATGAGGGTTTTGGTCATAGGTATCAACTTTTCTGTCTAACCTCCTTCTACTGTTTTAACCAGTTACCTTCACCTTGCTTCCCTCGTGTGGGCATTTCAGAGTTGTGACAATGGTAGGTGTCTGTTGCTGTTCCGACATATGAAGTGGACAAGGATTGATCCAGGTAATGCTGGTCACAGATTTAGGTTGTGTGTGTCCTGTGCCAATGCAGCTTGGACAGTGGGTGGGTGGGAATCTGAACTGCAGAATACACTGCTTTATTGTGGTGTGTTGGTCCAATTGCCTCATGTGTGTGATCATACAGCCTATGCTCTCATCAAGTGCAATCCACGCATTCTCCCTTCACTTTGTATAGACAATGATTCAGTATGACCTTTTTGTAGCTGTAAATGTGTTTCATCACACTGACATAGGTTTGTATCACACCAAAGATGCTTGGTCATTGTAATTTGATGGACATATTATCATCAACTGTCATATTGCCCTCTGTCTGTGCCATGGCGAATGTTATGTTGGCAGACCTGCTTTGGGTATGTAATAAGTGTCAAGCTGGTGACAACATCCACCAATCTGTTAGCCTATTCTGTGGGTCGGGGTCTGACAAAGCACTTTCTGAGGTGGTCTGGGGGATGGTACCTTGGAATATTTAGCCTGACTTAAGACATTAAGGGGGTCATTCTGACCCCTGGCGGCCACCGCCGACCACGGGAGCACCGCCAACAGGCTGGCGGTGCTCCCACGAGCATTCTGACCGCGGCGGTTCAGCCGCGGTCAGAAGCGGAAAGTCGGCGGTCTCCCGCCGACTTTCTGCTGCTCGGGGGAATCCTCCATGGCGGCGGAGCGCGCTCCGCCGCCATGAGGATTCAGACACCCCCTACCGCCATCCTGTTCATGGCGGGAAACCCGCCATGAACAGGATGGCAGTAGGGGGTGCCGCGGGGCCCCCGTAAGAGGGCCCCAAAAAGTATTTCAGTGTCTGCTTTGCAGACATTGAAATACGCGACGGGTGCAACTGCACCCGTCGCACCCCTGCAACTACGCCGGCTCAATTCTGAGCCGGCGTCCTCGTTGCAGGGGCATTTCCTCTGGGCCGGCGGACGCTCTTTTGGAGAGCGACCGCCGGCCCAGAGGAAATGTGTGAATGGCCGCCGCGGTCTTTTGACCGCGGTGCGGTCATTTGGCAGCGGGACTATGGTGGACGGCCTCCACCGTCCGCCATAGTCAGAATCAGGCCCTAAAACAGCTTATGTGCTGTACCCAGCAATAAAATGTTTGGTGTGACCAGACACTTGTATAATTGTGTTGCAAGTAATCCTCAGCATGACACTACCTGAGACATATCCCTTCTTCCATTACTAACCTGTGTCTTACCCATGTGCTTCACATGAGCTTCCATTTCTATATTTCAAAATGTGAAAAAGAAGGTAGAAGGCAATGTTTTAGTGAAAGCTGAGTTTATTGACATAGGTGCTGGAAATAATTGAGGTAGGTAACAGAAAAGTAAAGTGGAGGAATCCGTCATGGTGAATGTAAGCATATTAGTAGATGCCACAACATTTAAAGTCCAAAGTCCAGTGGCCTACTACATAGGAAATGGAAGGTGATCAAAGAACAGTCAACAGAGTGAATATGTGGCACAAAGGATTTCCTTCAGGAAGAGGTCACTTGTTGGCGGTGGGTGGTGTCTTGCCATCGACACCTCCTGCATGCTTGGGTAGATGTCCTCACTCATGGGGGGGGTTCTGCTGCTACAGAGGAAGGGGTGTCTGAGGTGGGTCCTTCCCCTGACAGGGCCTTCCTTCCAGTGGCTGACACAGATGTTGATGGGACCATTATTGCTTGGCTAAAGAAAGGGGTGTGGTGTTTCTCACACTCCCCGATAAGTGTACTGCTGATCTCCCTTAATATCCCTGATTGGGAGGCAGGATGGTGTTGGTGTCCTCTCCTTTTTCCAGAGACTTACGATGGTAGTTCCCCTGCAGCTGCTTGATCTCCCTGAATTCGACAAGTACCTGGCCCATCACCCCTTGGGATTTTTGCTAGGCTCCCAAGACTTGGCTGATGCTGTCCTGTTCAGGACCATCCACAATTTCCTTATGCCACTGGCCCACAACATCCCTCCCAAGCACCCCACCTCCATGTGTCTGCACCCTTGGCAGTGCTTGCCCCATACCACTTGTTCCAGGAACGTCATTGTAAGAGGTGTGTTGACATGACTCAGGATCCTGGACGGGGGACATGAGGCAGTTGTCACAGTCCTCTGGACACCGTTTGGGGGGAGAATGACTGCCAGCAATGTTGATGCAACCTGGCAGGGAGGACCTGATGTGGTCATGGTGAGGTTCACTGGTGTCATCTGACCAGGTTACCCTGATGGGCCAGAAACTGTCCTAAATGTCCAGATGTCCAGGCATGTTGTCCTCACTGAGGGCTTCAACCATGGTGGTAGTGGCAGGCTCTTGAGTGGTCTCGGTTTTCTCAGTGGCAACTAGACCTTTTGAGGTGAAAGATACAATGTTACAGGTTGCATTGTGACATCTACCTCCAACAGTTTACAGTGACATTTAGCAAAGGCCATGTACACATTTGATTTGAGGGTTACATTTTGTGACAGGCACACATGCTTTCAACTGTATTGGCCTGGAATTTGAATAACATACCAATTCCTTTTCAGTCAACCAGCTGCAGAATGAAGGAGTTCATTGGTGCTAGGGAGGATGGTCATGGACTTACATCTTGCCAGCAGTGCAGGTCAGGGTAGAAGAGCTCACTGGGACAGGGCCTGAGGTGCTGAGGCAAAGGAGATGCCCACCCTCCTGGGTGAGTGGGCAAGGGCAACTCGATGGGAGACTGCTGGGAGGGTGGTGCTGGTATGGTGGATAGCAGCTATACCTGTAGCTGGGGTGGTCACAGTTGTGTCCGCCACCACAAGGGAGCTTCCATCGGAGGAGGTATCTGTATCTGAAGTGTCCTCTCCAGTCTCTGCCGTGGTGCTCCCCTCGCCCTCTGTCCCACTGGTGCCCTCACCGTCGGTGGACTCTGCCTCCTGGGTCCTGTGGGATGCAGCTCTCTCCGTTGCCGGTGCATCTGCTCCTCCGCCAGATGATGCTAATGCACATAAGGACAGGATGACAAAACAAGAAGGGGGGAAAGAGACAAAGGATACACTGGGTCAATGGCTGAACCAACAGCACCGTTGGCGTACACAGCACACTCACACACAGGGAACAGCCCTACGTACTATGCATTGCACTTCCAGAGAAATTGCTAGCCACCAAGGCATGGGGAGGGGCACACGCTGCCAAATGCAGCACACCTGGGACTTACGCAGCCCTGACCAGTAGTGGATGCCCATGAGCTAGGTAGTAGGATTATCCCTTCAGAACCCTTGTCACCAGGGAACCTACGCTGCAATGCCAGGCCTGGCCTAGGGGCACCCACTGACACACATACACCACCCGGATACCACCCTACCATGGGTAAGTTGTAATTATGGGCACTGTACTCACCCCCTTGCGGTTGCTGTGATCCCCTCAAGTGCCCATTCAGCTCTGGATAGGCCACTGCCAGTATGCGGGCCATTATGGGGGTCAGGGTTCCATGGGCATCCCTTCCTCATTGGGAGGCCAACCCCAGCTAGGCCTTCGCCATCCTCCGTGCCCAGCATCTCAGGTCCTCCCATTGTTTGCGACAGTGGGTGCTCTGCCTGCCATAGGCCCCCAGGGTCCACACCTCCTTGGCGATGGCACGCCATATACCCTTCTTTTGATGGGCGCTGACCTGCAGAGGCAATACACACAGGAAAATACTATTAGACAGAGTCCTGCCTGTTACACATATGGCCCACCATACCCGTTCCCATCACCATTGCCACACACATAGCCCAGCACACAATGTGTACACTGCCAAGAGGACATCCACCCACCCCCCTTACACGAGGCCTTCACACACATAACTCCATGCATTCATACTACATGCATCGTGATCACAGTGTACTCATCTGTTGGTCTGGAGGTCTATACAGCAGTCTGTACTGGGGTAGGACCCCATCCACCAGTCTCTCCAACTCCTCTGACGTGAAGGCTGGGGCTCTTTCCCCAGTCACACAGGCCATGGTAGGTTCCAAACACAGGTCACAGCAGCACATGCAGTGTAAGTCCTCTCCTGTGGAAGGTCAGTTAGCAAGTGAGGAATATGATAGAAAATGGCAGTCACGTTGCAGCAGTGCATACCTTCACCCCCGGAATCGATCACCATTGGCCACTGTACCCCATAGGGCCCAATGTTAACCAATGAGGAGTTGCACGGCGGTTCCTGACCGCCTCCCGCAAAGGCGCACAACATCAGCGGAATTACCTTACTTCCACCTGTCCCTCTACACAGGACAGGGGGATGCCATTTCAGGGGGGGAGTTGCAGGCCCTGGATTAATGCTGCGTCATAAGAGATATTAGCACATACTGGACAAATCACACTGATCCATTACATGTTTACAGGATGCAAACTACTGTTGTAGCTCCATTGTTCAGTTTGTGACCGGCTCCTCACTCTTTTGTCCATTAGATACCTACCGCTGAGGATGAATAGGAAATGGAGACATACCCCCCAGTACAGACCCCTGGTGGACTTGGCAAAACTGGAGGACAGGCACCTCACCTGTAGAGTTCACAGGGCCACAATCACAGAGTTGTATGCCCAGTTGGAACCTGACTGGATATCTGCTGTCCGTCACCCCACTGGGATCCCCCCTCTTGTGCAAGTGCTATCAGTACTCCATTTCCTGGCAACTGGTTCTTTCCAAGTAACAGTGTGCTTGGCAGCAGGAATGTCACAGCCAATGTTCTCAATAGTGCTAACTAGAGTGTTGTCTGCCCTGATAAAACACAAGTGCAGCAACATTATTTTCCCCCAGGTTGAGGATTTGGCCACAATGAAGGCCGAGTTTTATGCAATGGGACATATCCCCAATTGATGGACACATATTGCATTTGTCCCCTCCCAGCAGAATGAACAGGTATTCAGGAATTGTACGAGTTTTCACTCCATGAATGTTCAGATGGTGTGCTTGGCGGACCAGTACATCTCCCACGTCAGTGCTAAGTATCCTGGGTTGGTGCATGATGCCTCTGTCCTGAGGAATAGCAGCATCCCAAATGTGATGGGCCAACTACAGAGGCACAGGGTGTGGCTAATAGGTGAGCCCCGGTTCCTACCCATTATATGTTGGTGTATGGGTATGGTGGGGGCCATGTAGGATAGTGGGTGGCTAAATGTCCCTCAATATTTGCATGAGAATCTGATTTCCCAAACCTATCATGGTTGCTGACCCCTGTAAGGAATGCCAGGACAAGGGCAGAAGAACGTTATAATGAGGCACCTGGGCGAACCAGAAGGATCATTGAAAGGATCTTTGGCCTCCTGAAGGCCAGGTTCTAGTGCCTCCATCCAACAGGTGTTTGCCTGTGCTACTCACCTAAGAAGGTCTGCCAGATAGTAGTGGCATGCTGCATGTTGCTTAATCTAGCCCTCAGATGACATGTTCCGTTCCTGTAGGAGAAGAAGGCTGGAGATGCCAGTGAGCCAGCAGTAGACTCTGTGGACAGTGGGGATGAGGAGACAGAGGATGAGGATGAGGACAATAGAACAAATGTGATCCGACAATACTTCCTATGACACACAGGTAGGACAGTGTTACTTTACATTTCAATGACTTTGGTTGTAATTTGTGTGACAATGGCATGCTGATATTTCCCACTTCTATGCCCACTTACTGTTTCCTCGGGCAATTCATTTTGCAGATGTTGGTGACCTGACATTTCCTCCTACAGCCGGCTACAGGTCATTAATCTATGCTCATTCTCTGTTACTTTGCAATGTTTGTACCTATTTCAATGAATATGTATTTGATATATATGACATACTCCAAATGGTTTCTTTCAAAGGGTCTTTATTGAAGTGTTAATATAGAGAGGGGCAAGTTCAATGGGATGGGGTGATGATGGAGGAAAGTCCAGGGTATTGTTCCAGTCTGTTTGTAGCACAGGTGCATTGTCCAAGGGGATGTAAACGATGTGTTATGGTTTCTGTGACTGACATATTGTTCATCCGTGGCTTCCCCACTATGGATGGATTTGCCCTGCCAGCTTAAACTTGTGTATGATGGGATAGTTAATTCTCTATGGTGTGCATTCTTTAGTGATGCGTGTCCATGCAGGGCTGTGAGGGGAGTCCATGCATTGGTACAGCATGCAGGGCTTGGCATTGGGATGAGATAGATGTGATGGTGGGGTGTGTGGAATGTAGTGGAGTGATGGGGGTGAGGGTGATGGTGTGTGATGACATGCAGGTAGGGGGAGGTGATAATAGTAGAGAGTTGACTTACCGGAGTCCAGTCCTCCTCTTACTCCGGCCAGTCCCTCAGGATGCAGTGTTGCCAAGACTTTGGAACGTACCTTCCCCTGTAGGTCATTCCACCTTTTCCTGATGTCATCCCTAGTTCTTGGGTGCTGTCCCACGGTGTTGACCATGTCCACGATTCTCCGCCATAGCTCCATCTTCCTGGCTATTGATATCTGCTGCACCTGTGCTCCAAATAGCTGTGGCTCTACCCTGAAAATTTCCTCAACCATGACTCTTAGCTCCTCCTCTGTGAAACAAGATTGTCTTTGTGGTGCCATGGGTGTTATGTGATGTGTGTTGGTGAGGGTGTGTTGGGTAATGTGTTGGGGTATGTGATGTGGAGTGCAAGAGTGGTGTATAGTTGTGAATAGTATGTGGCTCTAGTTGTGTCAGTGGTCTTTGTGTCTCTCTCTGCTGGCAATGGATTGTATTCATAAAGGGTTGTGGGTAATGTGTTTCTGTGTTTTATAGTGCTGTGGGGTGTGGAAGTGGTGTGTGTAGGGGTGTCAGGTATGTGTTGTTTGAATTGGCCATTGTAGTGTTGTTTTGTTTGTTTGTGTCCATTTTGAGCGTGGCGGTATGTACCACCAATGGTTTACCGCCATTGAATGTCCGCCATGGTGATTCATGGGTCATAATGTGGTGTGCGTAGTTCTGT
This sequence comes from Pleurodeles waltl, assembly GCF_031143425.1. Taxonomy (NCBI): domain Eukaryota; kingdom Metazoa; phylum Chordata; class Amphibia; order Caudata; family Salamandridae; genus Pleurodeles; species Pleurodeles waltl. Next base: position 929,156,331 of record NC_090448.1, on the reverse strand, counting down.
TGGCGTAACGTTGTGGGTTTTGATACCACCAGTTTATCACTGACCTTTGGTCTGGCGGATTTGTGTGTGAGGCTGAATTCTGTTGGACTGGTGTGTGTGTGTCATAATATGGTGAACAGATATCGCGGCGGTGGCCGCAAGTTGGCGGCCATCAGCGTGGCGGTAAGTGGGATTTACAGCCAATGTCATAATGAGGGCCTAAGTCTTCAGTGGGTTTTCAAAGATGGCATTTTTACTCAAGTACCCTTGCTAGTTTCAGCATCTTGCTTTGCCACTTGAGAGTTTTGATGACTGGGCAAATAATAAAGGGCTAGATGTATCAAAGCTTTTTGAATTTGCAAATGGTGCGAATCGCAAAATTCCACCGTTGCGAATGCAAAAAATGCCTTCCAGAATGTATGAAAGGCATTCGCAGTGCAATTTCAAGGAATCGCTACAACAGTGATTCCCTGAAATTGCGACTCCATTTTTGGGTATCTCAACTTGCGATTCCCTAAATAGGGAGTCGCAAATAGGAAATACCTATTTGCGATTACCAGTGCACATGTATCATGCATTTCCTAAATGCGAATTTGCAATTTAAAAAATGCAATTAACACGAATTGAAGTTTGTTGGTAAGCATGTATTAGAAATGCATTTTTAAAAATGGCATGTAGCGCACACATGTCCCTAGGGCATGTGTGCGCTTTACATGTCCACAAATATTTTTTTGGGGTGCATCAATGGGGTTTGCATTACTTAATTTGTGAATTCCCAACAGGAATTTGCAAAATCGGAAATGCAAAACCCTTCATCCCTCCAGGCCTACAGGCCCAGAGGGATAGATGGAGCCCCATTCCCTAATTGCAATTCACTAATAGCGATGTAATTTTTAAGAAATCGCTCTTAACGAATCACAATTTTCATACATCCCATTTTGTATTTTTTAAATAGCGATTTCATAAAATTAGCTATTTAAGACATACAAACCGGGAGCTTGATACATCTAGCCCATCCACTTCTAGAGAGCAAACTAGAAACAGAACCTCTTTACAACAGCTTAATTCTTAGCCTATCTAAATTAATAACAATTTAGTAAGCGGTAAGTAATCAGCAAGTTATGTCTTTAAGGGAGGAAGGCTATAAAGAAAAGGGAAACAAACAAAGTAGTCTTTTCCCTCTGTTTGAAACTTGAAAGGCGATACAAAGAGGGACTGCAGAGTGTCGGATTAAACATAGCAGTGCTAGTTTTACCATGGCGGGCCCTGACTCCTTTATTTCACAATTTCTCTCTTTTATCAGGGTGGTGCATGTATGTACTTGACTACGGATTAATAGGAGTGTTCAAATGAGCCAGGATGGAGAACTTGAGAAAAGAAAAACAGCCTGCAGACAACTGGAACACGTGAATTTTCTTGGCTCAAGCTTTGAAGATGAAACAGTTCCCCGGGGATTGTGTTTATAAAAAACGCCTAATTAGTTATCAACCACAAACTGACCAGAACCCAATCATTTTTTTCACTCACATTTTATGTAAACAGAAATCTGTTAATAGATGTGCCGTTTTCAACTTTTTATACTTTTCACTGCTGTCCAGTACAAATTTATATCAACTATAATTTTAAATTTCTTAAAAAGGTATTTTATGGATACCGTAGGCTGGTAAAGTGTTTGGTATATATTACCATCTTTTCTTTGCCACTTCTTAAAATCATACTTCTTTTTTCTGTTAGTTAAACTGTGTGGTGGTACACAAAGGGGGTCAGGTCGTTGTGGCAGTCTGACCTCTGCCAAAGCAGTGGCCTGACCGCTTTGGCGTCAGTCTGCCCATCACATTACGACCATTGCAGATGTGCCACGGTTGGACCACCAGCACTGCCAGTTTCCCTCCATGCGAGGGGCTGGCGGTTGCTGGTGGTCCTAATCCGCCAGGGCAGCACTGTATGTAGTGCCACCCTGTGGATTACGACCCCCCTCTCCACCAGCTTTTACATGGTGGTAGCACTGCCATGTAAAGGCTTGGGAAGAAGGGGTGAAGGAGGCCTCAGGGCGGTGAAGGGGCCCCCATGGCCAGCCCCGTTGTGCAATTCACTGTCTCCAATTATGAGGCAGCATCAATGTTGTAGGCTGTTCCGCTGGGCCAGTGGGGAACTCGTAATGGGGCCAGTCGGGAAGGCAGCCGCACTGGCGGCAACCTGACCACAGGAGCTTGGCAGATGGAAAAGGCCGTCTGCCAAACTCAAAATGACCCCCAAAGTGTCTTGACCTTTCCAAGTTAATTGAAAATGAACTCATGTAGTGTGTGGATGTTTGGAGTAAGGAAACCATTCCAAGTCATGCTAAAAGGATGCCACACCAGTGGTTTCTGAGTTTTACCCAGTAGGGGACTTCACCTAATGGAACTTAGGGGACATATTTAAGAGCCCCTAGAGCCTCCTTACGCCACAGAAGCATCATTTGTTTTTTTAACGCTAATGTCGCCCAATGAGGCCAAAATCTCTGCACCATATTTATATGCATCGTGCCACTTTGTAACCCTTTGCATACATTATGCCTGCACCAGGCATAATATTTGCAAAGGGGGCATTCCCCCGTCAGGGGGGATGAAAAAATAGTGCAAAGAATTCTAACAGATTTCTTTGCGCCATTGTTTTCGGCACTTTTCACGCCTGCTCAGAGCAAATGTTAAAAGGAGACACACCATTGATTACAATGGGCCTCAATGGGCTTTGCAGGATTAGTGTCACCATTTTTTATGCTCATCCTGCCAAGCTCCAGACAAGCATAAAAAATTATGATGCCAGTCCCCTAACTACTGCCATGGTGAGCCGTATTTTAAATACAGCACACGCATAGTGGCGTTAGGGGGTGATAAGAGTCTCAAGATAAGTGGTGCTGCACTGTGTCAAATACAGCAATTGCTCTGTTTTGATTGTAAATTAGATTAGGATGGACCAGCGAGAGCAATTTGTTGGCTGATTTTACTTTTTTAGGTACTTCCAAAATTAGCCTTCCTGTACAGTTCTCTTACAGACTATTGAATCACTTGAGTCACGACATGGTATATAGATTTATGAACAACTGCAACAGAAGTCATTCTTGAAAAACACATACTGTACATTCAATGAGCAACAAAATAACAAAAAGTAATGTATTACAACACTTGGCGCCCAAGCAGCGCAAAAGGTGTAACATTTGTGATCATTAACTGATAGTGAATGCTACATTGCCCTTGAGTTTCCTGTTAAATCAGTTTACTTCTCTAAACACATTTCAAGATAGCTAATCAATAGGAACTCAAAAAAATTGGGCAATCTTTAATGGAAGAAATCTGAATCTTACAAGAGTAAAACCAAGGCCCATATTTCTTGAGATTTCACACAATGCAGAGAGCAGAACGTTGCCCTACCAGCAAAGAAATGGCACAGCTCTGGTCACTCCATTTGCTGGTGCACTTTGTGCAGATATGTGCCAATGCAGACACTCTTTTTGTTAGAAACTGTTAGACTTTTCATCCTTGGTGTGGTCTCCCTTAACTTTTTGCCTCTGTTCCCCAGGTTGTTGATGTGTGCTGGACTCTGTTTTTGCTGTTTTTGTTACTCTGGGCACTTTACCACTGCTAACCAGTGCTAAAGTGCAAGTGCTCCTATACAAAATGTGTATGTAATTGGTTTGTCCATTATTGGCATATTTGATTTACTAGAAAGTCCCTAGTAAAGTGCGTTAGAGGTGCCCAGAGCATGTAAATCAAATGCTACTAGTGGGCTTGCAGCACTGGTTGTGCCACCCACATGAGTAGCCCGGTAATCATGCCTTAGACCTGCCACTGCAGAGTATGTGTGTGCAGTTTTCAACTGCAAATTCGACTTGGCAAGTGTACCCACTTGCCAGGCCTAAACCTTCCATTTTCTTAAATATAAGACACCCCTAAGGTAGGCCCAAGGTAGCTCCAAGGGCAAGGTGCGGTGTATGGTTAAGGTAGAACATTTAGGCCCTCATTACAACCCTGGCGGTCGGTGTTAAAGCGGCGGTAATACCGAAAAAATGCCGGTGGAAAAAAAATGGGATTACGACCGTGGCAGAAACCGCCAACATAGACAGCCACTTTAACATTTCGACCGCCACGGCGGTAGAAACAAACAGCACAGCGGACACCGCCAACAGACAGGCGGAAGACAAAGTACCTCCCACTGTATTACAAGAGGCCTACCCGCCACCTTTTCCGGGGCGGAACTAATGCTATCAAAAGCATGGCGGAAACAGTACACAGAAAGGAAATCACTCACCTCTCGACACCAAACGAGGAACCAGGACGCCATGGAGCCCGAACTTCAGGTGTTACCCATGTTGGTTTACCTCCTCTTCTACCAGGAGTATAGACGGGGGCAGGGGCGGTGACCACGGTGAGTACTGCACCTACAACACAGGGGAGGGGGGAGGAAAGAGAGTGACACACACACACGCAACACCCTCACCCTCACCCTCACCCACAACAACATACACATACACACAAATACATCCCACCCCCTGGAAGAACGCAAGGACAAAATCCATTAGTCAAAACTCAGTATATACAAATATGTATACCAACTACACAAGTCTGGATAGTGTACTAATCATTGTCTGTGCACAACTGGGCCCAAAATGCATGGGCGAAGCCCACACATGATACCTGACACGAAACGGAGAGAACACTGCTGGAGCATCAGATCGAAAATACACAGGCACCTCAGGGGGAGCGGGAGGGGGCACACCTCAGCCTGATGAACGCATGTCACTGCTGCACGAGGGGGCTCCATGCCAATTGCTGTATCCTGGGGAGTGCAAAGCCACTGTCTCTCAAGTCTCTCCAGTGCGTGGTCTGCCCACTGCTGTATCCTGGGGAGTGCAAAGCCACAGTCTCTCAAGTCTCTCCAGTGGGTGGCCTACCCACTGCTGTATCCTGGGGAGTGCAAAGCCACAGTCTCTCAAGTCTCTCCAGTGGGTGGTCTGCCCACTGCTTTATCCTGGGGAGTGCAAAGCCTCAGTCTCTCAAGTCTCTCCAGTGGGTGGTTTGCCCACTGCTTTATCCTGGGGAGTGCAAAGCCACAGTCTCTCAAGTGGATAACAGTCTCCACTGGTTCTGGGGGGGGGGCATGGTGCCCAGAGTGCTTCATCCTGCCAAGGACTGAGGTAGTGGATGTCATTCTCCACTGGTTCTGGGGGGCCTGGTGCCCAGAGTGCTTCATCCTGCCAAGGACTGAGGTAGTAGATGTATCTCTCCACTGGTTCTAGATGGGGCATGGTGCCCAGAGTGCTTCATCCTGCCAAGGACTAAGGACTAAGTACTGAAGTAGTGGATGTCATTCCCCACTGGTTCTGGAGGGGGCATGGTGCCCAGAGTGCTTCATCCTGCCAAGGACTGAGGTAGTGGATGTATCTCTCCACTGGTTCTGGAGGGGGCATGGTGCCCGGAGTGCTTCATCCTGCCAAGGACTGAGATAGTGGATGTATCTCTCCACTGGTTCTGGAGGGGCCAAGGTGCCCAGAGTGCTCCACGTGCAGTGTGGCCGGTACAATTCCCTCACCTGGGTGTGCGTGCCACGAGACTGGCGAGGTTCAGGTAGCACGATACGCCATGGAGGCAGCGACATACCCCACACTGCTGCGCCTTCCACCTGCAGGTGCACACAGTGATGGATGTCATGCCTCATGGAAGCTGCCCAGGGTCCAGGCACTCTCCTCCAGCCTCAGACGACTGACCACTGGGGATGGTAGCCATGTCAACAGTGGTGCCTGTGTCCGAGGACACCACGGGGCCGGTGGCGGTGCTTGCAGCAGTGTCTGGGCGGCGGTGCTGGCGGGGGTGCTGGCAGTGGTGCATGGGTCAGCACCTGCTGAGGGATACAGCAGGATGTCTCCTGCAGCCTCAGATGGCTGCCCACTGGGGAAGAGGCTGGGGACTGTCGATAAGGCTGTAGACATGCCAGAGGCGGTGCAGGTGGCGGTGCTTGCGGCAGTGTCTGTTGCAGCGGTGCTTGCGGCGATGTCTGTGGCAGCAGTGCTGGCGGCTGTGCATGGGTCAGCACCTGCTGAGAGACATAGCAGCACATCTCCTGCAGCCTCGGATGGCTCCCCACTGGGGAAGAGGCTGGGGACTGTTGCTGAGGCTGTAGATGTGCCGCGGGTGGTGCAGGTGGCGGTGCAGGTGGCAGTACAGGTGGCAGTTGTGGTGGTGGGGCAGCTAGCGGTGTTCACCACCGTACGGGTTGGCATGGTTGGGGACAGAAAGTGTCACACTGGTCCCTCAGTCAGTGCCACCATGCCATCTCCTGATCTGCTGTTAAGCTTTTGGGCCTTCCCCAGCTTTGATGGTGCCACAGTTGTCTTGCCACTATCCCTTTTAGTTTTTGCTGAGCCCTTGGTGGCTGGTAGTTTTGGCTTCTCCCTCCGGGATGTGGGCACCTTTTTCACCTTGACAGGTGGCGGAATGTCCTTGCCCTCGCTACGTGGCACACTGGCAGCCCTGATGGGTGGAGCACTCGATGACCCTGTAGTTGCTGGCACCACTGTGCCTGGGGATGTGGTGGCTGAGGTGCTGGGCTGGGACCTGGAAAGCCTGGCCCTAGGGGAAGGAGGAGGGGATGTGTAAGGAAGATGTCAATGTTAGCCAGGAAGAGTTTTTTCGACACACTGTGATGGGAAGATGGAGGGGGTTTGGGAGTGGAGGAAGAGGTAGTGGTTGTAGGAGGTGTACATCTGCTGAATTTGGGTGAAGGTGCATGGGCCGGAGGCTGTTGTGAGGTGGATGGCTGTTGGGTGGGTGTGTGCCTGCATTTGTGTACTTTGGGAGGAGGGCTCACTGACACACTGGGAGAGGACACAGGGGATGTATGAATGGTAGTGGAGGTGGTGAGTGCACGTGAGCGGTGTGTGGTGATGGAGGTAGTGGCTGAGGATGTAGTGCATGCAGGTGTGAGTGGACATGAGACAGGGAGGGAGAGGAAGGACGTAGAGGAGGGGGACACAGTGGAGGCAGTGGATGTTGGTGTGTCTGCATGGGTCTGTCGCTTGTGTGAGTGCCTGTGGGATGTCTGGTGCTTATGTTTGCCATGTCCACTCTTGTGTGTTGATGAGTGTCCATGCTGGTCTGATGGTGTGTGTTAGAAATGGGGTCTTTGGTTGACAGTCAGGTTACCCCCTGTTCAAGCAAGGACCCTCACTCTAGTCAGGGTAAAAGAGAATCACCCTCAGCTAACCCCTGCTTACCCCCTTGGTAGCTTGGCAGAGCAGTAAGCTTCTCTTCAGAGTGCTAGCTGTAAAGTATTTGTACCAACACACACAGTAACTTAATGAAAACACTACAAAATGACACAACACAGGTTTAGAAAAATAGGAAATATTTATCTAAACAAAACAAGATCAAAACGACAAAAATCCACCATACACAAGTCGTTATCAATTAAAAATCAAAAAGAGTCTTTAAGTAGTTCAAAAAACACACTAGCGCTGCTAGAGTGAAAATGTACCTGGTGTGCGTCAAAAATAACTCCGCACGGGCGGGTGTGTGTCCAAAATAACTCCGCATGGGGGTACTTGAGTCAAAAAACCAGCCGCACGATGATCCGAAAATCCCGCAGCGCAGGTTGTGATCTCCCATCCTCCGTCAGCGATGTTGCGCGTCGTTTCTCCTGCTCCGTGCGTCGATTCTTCGGTTGCGATTCCTGCAAGCGTCGTTTCTCAGCTGCGGAGCCGGCGGCGTGTTTTTTTTCAGCCGCAGATCGGATTCGCGTCAATCTTTTCCCCACACGGCGCTCTGTGCGTGGATTTTCTTGTCTTTAGGCTGCCAGCTTCTCCTTTCAGGGTCCCAGGAACTGGATGGGCACCACAAGGCAGAGTAGGAGTCTCTCCAGAGACTCCAGGTGCTGGCAGAGAGAAGTCTTTGCTGTCCCTGAGACTTCAAACAACAGGAGGCAAGGTCTAGATCAAGCCCTTGGAGATTTCTTCTCAAGATGGAAGGCACACAAAGTCCAGTCTTTGCCCTCTTACTCTGGCAGAAGCAGCAACTGCAGGATAGCTCCACAAAGCACAGTCACAGACAGGGCAGCTCTTCTTCCTCAGCTAATCAGCTCTTCTCCAGGCAGAGGTTCCTCTTGGTTCCAGAAGTGTTTCTAAAGTCTGTGGTTTTGGGTGCCCATCTTATACCCAACTTCTCCTTTGAAGTAGGCCTACTTCAAAGTAAAGTTTCTTTGGAATGTGAAATCCTACCTTGCCCAGGCCAGGCCCCAGACACTCACCAGGGGGTTGGAGACTGCATTGTGTGAGGGCAGGCACAGCCCTTTCAGGTGTGAGTGACCACTCCTCCCTTCCCTCCTAGCACAGATGGCTCATCAGGATATGCAGGCTACACCCCAGCTCCCTTTGTGTCACTGTCTAGTGTGAGGTGCAATCAGCCCAACTGTCAAACTGACCGAGACAGGGAATCCACAAACAGGCAGAGTCACAGAAATGGTATAAGCAAGAAAATGCTCACTTTCTAAAAGTGGCATTTTCAAACACACAATCTTAAAATCAACTTTACTAAAAGATGTATTTTTAAATTGTTAGCTCAGAGACCCCAAACTCCACATGTCCATCCGCTCCCAAAGGGAATCTACACTTTAATCAGATTTAAAGGTAGCCCCCATGTTAACCTATGAGAGGGACAGGCCTTGCAACAGTGAAAAACAAATTTAGCAATATTTCACTGTCAGGACATATAAAACACATTACTATGGGGGTCATTCTGACCTCGGCGGTAAAAGGCGCTTACCGCCGGTCAGAAGACCGCCATAACACTGCTGCGGTCGCGGTAAGCCGCCACAGTCATTCTGACCCGCAACTGGCAAACCGGCAAAAACCCGACATCAACAAAATTCCGCCACACCAACGGCCAGCGAAAAACTGGCGATGACCAAACCTCCACCGTCACACCAACAGAAATACGCCCATGCCATTCCGACCCACAAATCCCCGCAGCGGTCTTTCAACCGCGGTATTCCATTGGCGGTACACACCGCCGCGGTCAAAATACACACACCTTTACAAAACACTACCACATTGGACAAGTCAAAATACACACACCTGAGACACATACACACACCACTCCCACACACCCAATACAATATAAAACACACACTCACATCACCCACAAACCCTTACGACCACAATTGCGACTGAAGGACAGAGAGAGACAGCACAGAATAGAGTAGACCATCACACAGAGGCAAATCACAACATCACCCACACAATATCCACGCACAAAACACCATACACCACCACACTCACCACACTCTACAACACATACACCACCCCTCACCTCATCCACACCACCCCATGGCACCCCCAAAGACACCCCAGGTTCTCTGACGCAGAACTCAGGGTCATGGTGGAGGAAATAGTTCGGGTAGAGCCCCAGCTCTTCGGGACACAGGTGCAGCACACCACTATTGCCAGGAAGATGGAGCTATGGCAAAGAATAGTGGACAGGGTCAACGCTGTGGGACAGCATCCACGAAATCGGGACGACATCAGGAAGCGGTGGAACGACCTACGGGGAAAGGTGCGTTCCATGGTATCAAGGCACAACATCGCGGTGCAGAAGACTGGCGGCGGACCCCCACCTACTCCCCCAGAATTCACAGCATGGGAGGAGGAAGTCTTGCACATCCTGCATCCTGAGGGCCTCGCAGGAGTAGGCGGAGGAATGGACTCTGGTAAGTCAAATCTTCACTACTTCATTCCCCCCACCCCACCTGCATGCCAAATCATACCCCCACCCTCACCCCCACCCCCATCACACCAACTCCTTGCAAATGGCTCACCATCACAACCCACCCATCCCAAAACCTAGCCCTGCATGCGTCCCTAAAGCATGGACACCCATCACCAAAGCATGCCCACTGCACATACCCATCTCCCCCACAAGCCACCGTCACAAAAGCCCCCACAAGGGAATGCCAGCACTGGGGTACACGGCCACCCACCCATTACACGAAATGGCACACACAGAAGCAATAACCATACTCTTATACCCCTGCAGGACCCGAACGCCACCACACCGCCCAGGAGGGTCCAGAGATGTCCATCCCACCCCCAGAAGAGGCCCCCAGTGATGACAGCAGCTCTGTCTCCCTGGACCCAGATGACCAGCCCGGCCCATCGGGGACCTCGGGACAGTCGGTTCCCCACAGACAGGCTACAGCAGACCTAACCCCCTCTGGGAACACCAGCACAGCTCCCACCCAGCGGGCCCATGCCTCTGTCTTCAGGACACGTCAATCAGCGGTGTGTCCACCACTACAGGGCACCCAGGTTGACCCACAACCCCAACAACAACAGGGACCTGGGGGCAGTGGTAGTGGGCACATGGTCCAGGGGACAGAGGCCCAGGGAAACAGGGGAACTGGGAGGGCTGCTGTGCGACAGGGGGGGGACAGGCCCAGGGAACCAACTCTCCAAGAGGCCCTCTCCTCCATCATGGGAGCATACCACCGCTCCCAGGAGACGATGGCTACGGTACTGGCCAGGTTCCAGGAGATCCAGGTACTGCAGGAGGAACAGTCCATGGGGTTCAGAGAGGAACTGAGAAACATTAGTTCCGCAATGGGGACCATTGTCGTGGCTCTTAACTAGATAGTCACCACATTGCGGGACCATGTGGCACCACAAAGGGCCCCTGTCACTAGCATGGACCAAGACCAGGCTACCACCTCCGCCGGCGCTAGTGGACAGGAGGCCCCCACACACTGACAGGCCACCAGAACCCCACCTCCTGCAGAAGAAGAACCACCCCGCAAGCGGTACCTGAGATCTCAGAAGAAGACAGAGTAGGATGCCAAGACCCCCGCCAGCAAAGGATACCCCCTGATGTCATCCCACTGTCCCACATTGTCACCCTGTCCAAACTTAAACTGCCCCTGCTCCATCCTTCCACAGGCATATGGACAATGCACCTGTGAGACTGAAAACTGGACTCTGCCATGGACATTACTCCACCATCACCCATCACCGTTTTTCAATCATGTCCCTAAATTTAGCACTTAAATAAAATCACTTATTGCACTTAAAAAATCTGGAGTCTGCTTGTATTTTGAACAAATGTATTAGACATAACGGTGCCAAAATGTTCAGTTACATTGTGATGACAACATACCACTGTCACACAGCTGTAGTCCATGGGCAAACAAAGCAGAGGTCACGCAGTGGGGCCCACAGCTCTGAAAACGGAAGGGAAAGTCACAACTCATTTAACAGGAACTGGGGGGAAACACAGACAGAAGAGAGGCAGGAGACTTTAAGTAAATGTAAAATGGCCGGGTTGATTCGTACCTGTGTGCTACTGAAAATACTGTTGTATCACTGTGTCCCTGTTGTCTGTGTCGTCCCCGTCGTCTTCCTCCTCTTCACTCTCCACAGGCTCCACAGCTGCTACAACACCACCATCTGGACCATCCTCCTGCAGGAAAGGCACCTGGCGTCGCAAAGCCAGGTTGTGAAGCATACAGCAGGCCACGATGATATGGCACACCTTCTTTGGTGAGTACATTAGGGATCCACCTGTCATATGCAGGCACCTAAACCTGGCCTTCAGGAGGCCGAAGGTCCGCTCGATCACCCTCCTAGTACGCCCATGTGCCTCATTGTACCGTTCCTCTGCCCTGGTCCGGGGATTCCTCACTGGGGTCAGTAGCCACGACAGGTTGGGGTAACCAGAGTCACCAATTAGCCACACACGGTGTCTCTGTAGCTGTTCCATCACATAAGGGATGCTGCTATTTCGCATGATGTACGCGTCATGCACTGACCCAGGGAACTTGGCATTTACATGGGAGATGTACTGGTCAGCCAAACAGACCACCTGGACATTCATCGAATGATAACTTTTTCTGTTCCTGTACACCTGCTCACTTTCACTGGGGGGAACCAAAGCCACATGGGTCCCATCAATGGCACCAATGATGTTGGGGATATGTCCAAGGGCATAGAAATCACCCTTCACTGTAGCCAAATCGCCCACCTCAGGGAAAACAATGTAGCTCTGCATGTATTTCATCAGGGCAGACAACACTCTGGACAAAACCTTAGAAAACATAGGCTGAGACATCCCTGATGATATGGCCACTGTTGTTTGGAATGATCCACTTGCCAAAAAATGGAGTACTGACAGCACCTGCACCAGAGGGGGAATCCCTGTGGGTTGGCGAATGGGGGACATTAGGCCTGGCTCCAGCTGGGCACACAGTTCCTGTATAGTGGCTCGGTCAAGTCTGTATGTCAGTATGACATGTCTTTCTTCCATTGTCGACAGGTCCACCAGCGGTCTGTACACAGGAACATTCCTCCATCTCCTCGCAAGTCCCAGCGGACGGTGCCTAGGAAGGACAACATGGAGCACAGAGTCAAGCAACCCACAGGTACGTAACCACAGCTTGCACAGAACACGATTCGCTATGCATTGAATGGCTTGTATGAGTGGCAATGCAACGCCTAGGCCTGTGTGACGCAGTAGAAATTAAGCCATGTGGGCCCTTGAAATGGCGGCTGCCTGACCTGTGAAGTGTGACAATGGGATGTGAGGTCAATGCGCTGGCGTGGCACACCGTGGCGGTAGGCGGTCGAAGACCGCGGCGCAAAGCAGCATTGGTTAACATTGAACCCTATGGGTCTCAGGAGCCAATGACGATGTGCGCCGGCGGTCGCGGTACGCACCGCCGCGGTACTCACCGCCGCGGGCGTGACCGCCATTTTCTCTCTGCTTAATCACTCGAGACCTGATCATCCACAGGAGAGGACCTATACTGCAAGTGCTGCTGTGACCTCGGTCTGGAAGAGACAATGGCTGCTGCGACTGGGGAAAGGGCCCCTGCCTTCACATCTGAGGAATTGGAGAAACTTGTTGATGGGGTCCTCCCCCAGTATGCGCTACTCTACGGTCCTCCAGACCAACAGGTAAGTACACTGGGACCATGCTGTGTGGGCAATGCCTGGGTTGAGTGGGGTGAATGAACGATGGTGCGGAGGGGAGCGTATGAGGCATGCATCAAACGACAGATGAGAGCATGTGCCACATGGCAAGTGTGGGGATGGGGGGACACTCACATCGAGCATGACGAAAATTCTGATATTGTATTTTCTCTCCCTGTACGTGTCACAAAGGTCAGCGCCCATCAGAAAGTCGACATTTGGCGTGCCATCACCAAGGACGTCCGGACCCTGGGGGTCCACAACAGACGGGGCACCCAATGCCGCAAGAGGTGGGAGGACATCCGCCGCGGGAGCAGAAAGACCGCGGAGGCTCTGCTGGGGATGGCCTCCCAACGTAGGAGGGGTGCCACTCGTCAATTGACCCCCCTGATGTCTCGGATCCTGGCGGTGGCCTACCCAGATTTGGATGGGCGCGTGAGGACATCACAGCAGACACAAGAGGGTGAGTACACTCTCATTCTGCTGACTATGCGCGCAGTGGAGGTGTCTGGGTGGGGGAGGAGGGCTGTGGGTATCCCTAGGCCAGGGCGATTTCTGTAGGCTAGGCCCCTCCGTAAGGCATGGCCCTGTGCCCCCGCCCCCCACCTCTGTAGGGGGCCAAGTACAGCTATCCATGGCCCTGTGTCACCTATGTGTGCAGTTGTCGTCCATAGGCTTGTAGGCCATGTCCCACTGATTGAGTAGTGTACCCCAAGTGCACGGCGTAGTGCAGGGGGCTTCTGTGTCTGTCCTCTCCGCCAACTGTGTTGCCAATGCATGCACTCAACATGTCTTTATTCTTCCCCCCCCTTTTTTGGTCTGCTCTTCCTGTTCATGTGTGCATTAGCATCATCTGGCGAAGGAGAAGTGGCATTGGAGCACGAGGGAGCTGCATCTCACATGGCCCCGGAGGGCCATGCAACGGACTCTGATTTGACCAGTGAGACAGAGGGCGAGGGGGTCTCCACAACGGGGACACGTGGAGACATCAGCGACACCGACACGTCCTCGGAAGGGATCTCCCTTGTGGTGGCGGCAACATCCGTGCCCACCGCAACAACAGGTACAGCCGCCACCCAGCGCACCAGCTCCGCCCTCCCAGCAGCCCCTCAGCGTTCGCCCCGTGCCCGCTCGCACACCAAGGCGGGCATCTCCTTCGCCCCAGGCACATCAGGCCCTGCCCCAGTTACCCCTGCTGCCCTCAGTGAGGAGGTCATCGACCTCCTCCGGACGCTCATTGTTGGGCAGTCTACCCTTTTGAATGCCATCCAGGGGGTGGAAAGGGAGGTGCATCGGAGCAATGCATACCTGGAGGGCATTCATTCGGGTCAGGCTGTCCATCAGCGATCGTTCAACGCTCTGGCCTCAGCACTGACGGCAGCCATTGTCCCTGTCTCCTGCCTCCCTCCTCCAACTCCCTCCGCCCAGTCCCACTCCCCTGTTCCTCTGCCTATCCCAGACACACCTACAGACCAGCCTGCACACACCTCAACTCCCAAGGTCAGCTCATCCAAACATAAGCACCACACATCACAGAAGCATTCACACAAGCAACATCCACATGCAGACATGCCAACAGCCACTGCCTCCTCTGTGTCCCCCTCCTCCTCGTCTCCCTCCTCCCTCCCTGTGACGTCCCAACTCACACTTGCATGCACCACTTCATCAGCCACTACGACCATCACCAGCACCCCCACCAGAACACTCCGCACACGTGCAGTCAGCACCCTCACTGCCATTTACACGTCCCCTGTGTCCTCTCCCAGTGTGTCTGTCACCCCCTCTTCCAAACCACACAAACACAGGCAGCCACCCACCCAACAGCCATCCACCTCACGACAGCCTCCGTCACAAGCACCTGCACCCATAGACAGCACACTTGACTCTCCTATAACCACATCCTCTTCCTCCACTTCCATACCCACTGCACCTACCCTTCCCATTGCTCCCAAAAAGTTTTTCCTCTCCAACCTTAACCTCTTTCCATCACCTGACCCACCCCCTCCATCTCGTAAAAGTCCAATCTGCACCTCAGCCACCACAACCCCTGGACCTACAAGGACCATAGTCCAGGGATATTGGAGTCCCCCACCTTCGAGGGCAGCCACATCGGCCAGCAGCAAAGGGACAGCCAGCCCACCCCCTGGGAAAAAAACAAAAAAAGCCAAGGGCCGGCGCAAGAAAACAGAGACGGCAGCCTCCACAGGCACCACCCTGGCACCGTCAGGGAGTGGGGTGCCACCTGGCACATCTCCAAAGGGAGGCAAGGGCCACATAGGATCAGGCAAGGATGGCAAGGGCAGCACGGCCGACAAGTCCGGCAGCAGGCGAGCTGCCCAGGAGGGCCCCACCAGCCCCATTCCGGGGGTGAAGGAGGACACCCACGGGCACGGGCCACCAGCACAGGAGGGCCCAGCAAGCGAGAAGTCGGATGGTGAGTGAACACCATCTATTGGCCGGATCTGGTGCCCTGGAGACACATGTGAAGCACCGCTGAACAGGGCACCGCCGTCTCAAGAACCGCTGAACAGGGCCCTTCAAGACAAGCACCGCTGAACAGGGCACCGCCGTGTCAAGAACCGCTGAACAGGGCCCTTCAAGACAAGCACCGCTGAACAGGGCCCTTCAAAACAAGCACCGCTGTACAGGGCACCGCCGTGTCAAGAACCGCTGAACAGGGCCCTTCAAGACAAGCACCGCTGAACAGGGCCCTTCAAGACAAGCACCGCTGTACAGGGCACCGCCGTGTCAAGAACCGCTGAACAGGGCCCTTCAAGACAAGCACCGCTGAACAGGGCACCGCTGTATCAAGAACCGCTGAACAGGGCCCTTCAAGACAGGCACCGCTGAACAGGGCCCTTCAAGACAAGCACTGCTGAACAGGGCCCTTCAAGACAAGCACCGCTGTACAGGGTACCGCCGTGTCAAGAACCGCTGAACAGGGCCCTTCAAGACAAGCACCGCTGAACAGGGCCCTTCAAGACAAGCACCGCTGTACAGGGCACCGCCGTGTCAAGAACCGCTGAACAGGGCCCTTCAAGACAAGCACCGCTGAACAGGGCCCTTCAAGACAAGCACCGCTGTACAGGGCACCGCCGTGTCAAGAACCGCTGAACAGTTCCCTTCAAGACAAGCACCGCTGAACAGGGCCCTTCAAGACAAGCACCGCTGTACAGGGCACCGCCGTGTCAAGAACCGCTGAACAGGGCCCTTCAAGACAAGCACCGCTGAACAGGGCCCTTCAAGACAAGCACCGCTGTACAGGGCACCGCTGTGTCAAGAACCGCTGAACAGGGCCCTTCAAGACAAGCACCGCTGAACAGGGCACCGCCGTGTCAAGAACCGCTGAACAGGGCCCTTCAAGACAAGCACCGTTGAACAGGGCACCGCCGTGTCAAGAACCGCTAAACAGGGCCCTTCAAGACAAGCACCGCTGAACAGGGCACCGCCGTGTCAAGAACCACTGAACAGGGCCCTTCAAGACAAGCACCGCTGAACAGGGCACCGGCGTCTCTGCACCGCTCCGCTTGGCCCTTCATCTCAAGCACCGCTCCGCTGGGCCCTTCATCTCAAGCACCGCTCCGCTGGGCACCGCCGTCTCTGCACCGCTCCGCTGGGCCCTTCATCTCAAGCACCGCTCCGCTGGGTCCTTCATCTCAAGCACCGCTCCGCTGGGCACCGCCGTCTCTGCACCGCTCCGCTTGGCCCTTCATCTCAAGCACCGCTCCGCTGGGCCCTTCATCTCAAGCACCGCTGACACATTGGCAGAAGGGGCAGGCCCGGATCAGTGTCGGACAGGGCTGCACGATACACTCTGGGCACCAAGAGTCCTCCAGTACCGCTGGAGTCTGTCATCCACTTGTGAGACTGTGGCTTTGCACTCCCCAGGATGGCACAGTGGGCAAGCCACCCACTGTAGAGACTTGAGAGACTGTGGCTTTGCACTCCCCAGGATGGCACAGTGGGCAAGCCACCCACTGTAGAGACTTGAGAGACTGTGGCTTTGCACTCCCCAGGATGGCACAGTGGGCAAGCCACCCACTGTTATCAACTTGAGAGACTGTGGCTTTGCACTCCCCAGGATGGCACAGTGGGCAAGCCATCCACTGTAGAGACTTGAGAGACTGTGGCTTTGCACTCCCCAGGATTGAACATTGGCCGTGGAGGCCCCTCGTGGATCTCGCGTCATGGACTCATGTGGCTGAGGTGCCCCCCTTCCCTTCCCCCTGAGGTGCCTGTAGTTTTCCTATCTGATGCCCCTGCAGTGTTCTCTCCAATGGATTCGGGTCTCATGTGTGGGCTTTGCCCATGTTTTGAGGACCATTGGCCCACGTACAATGACAGAAAGCCAATTCTGATGGGACAATATACATATGTGTATATAGTTATGGGATGTTCGTCTTACTTATTTACTTTGCCTTACAATATATTTGTATTACAATTACTTATTATTTTGTCTTTGCATTCTTCCGGGGGGTTTGGGGGGGTGTCACTCTGAGTTGTTGCTCTGCATTGGTGTGTAGGTAGTTGGGGGGGGGGGGGGGGGGGTGTCGCGTATGTGTGTGCCCGTAATCTTTTCTCCTCCCCCCTCCCGTGTGTCGTAGGTGCAGTACTCACCATTGTCTTCTGCGCCGGCGTTCGTGCTCCTGGTAGAGGAGCAGGTAGACAATAGCTGGTAGGATGTGTAGTTCTGGTTCCATGCTGTCCAGATTCCTCGTAGAGTGTGTAGAGGTGAGCGTTTTCCCGTTCGTAGTCTGTTTTCGCCGTGTTTTTATCGGCGGGGCTCCCGCCCCGGAAAAGGTGGCGGATTGGTGAGTTGTGATAGGGTGGGCGGTACATTGTCTGCCGCCTGTCTGTTGGCGGTGACCGCCGCGCTGCTTGTCTGTACCGCCGTGGCGGTCGGAGTGTTAAAGTGGAGGGCTGTGTTGGCGGTTCCCGCCAGGGTCGGAATTCCATTTTTTTGGCCACCTGCCTGTTTGCGGGTTGGCCGCCGCTTTAACACCGACCGCCAGGGTTGGAATGACCCCCTATTTGTCCTACCTTAACCATACACTGCACTCTGCCCTTGGGGCTACCTAGGGCCTACCTTAGGGGTGTCTGACATGTACGAAAAGGGAAGGTTTAGGCCTGGTAAGTGGGTACACTTGCCAAGTCGAATTTACAGTAAAAACTGCACACACAGACACTGCAATGGCAGGTCTGAGACATGATTACAGAGCTACTTATGTGGGTGGCACAACCAGTGCTGCAGGCCCACTAGTAGCATTTGATTTACAGGCCCTGGCACCTCTAGTGCACTTTACTAGGGACTTACTAGTAAATCAAATATGCCAATCATGGATAAACCAATCAACAATACCATTTACACAGAGAGCATATGCACTTTAGCACTGGTTAGCAGTGGTAAAGTGCTCAGAGTTAAAAAACCAACAGCAACAGGTCAGAAAAAATAGGAGGCATGAGGCGAAAGGATTGGGGATGACCCTGCATAAGCAAAAAAGTCTAACACGACCCCCTACCAGCCTAAAGCCAGGGGAGAACAATCAATACCTTGATGTACTTCCCTGATTGGGGCGATAGAACAGGGACCCAGGCCCACAACAGCAGGGGCATGTTCCAGTTCTACACCTTCCTGACTCCAGTTGGATCCCTCTGTTGATACTCTCAGGGCCCACTAAGCTAACCCCTGGGCAACCCTTCTCCACATCTGCAGATACCATCTGTGCAGCACCTAACTTTACTTTGCTCACAGATGTATCCCAATAGTCAGATAGTACCACCAGGGCCAACACAGTGGTGTTATCCACTCCACCCCTGGGGTATGACTCTCGTTCCCCCCCCCAGGGGCAACTCTGTCCACCAGGACAGCAAGCCACAGTGACCCCTGACAACTGTCAGGGATGAGAGCCTGACCTCAGGCCTCTCCAACCACTGTGACTGTGGAGAGTGCGGGCCGGTAGCCCTAGGTGCCTGACACCCTTTGACCACTCTCCCTTCCACCAGGTCAGGGATGACAACCTGACCCTGGTCCCCCCCTCTGGGGCTCTGTGCCCTCCCGCCAGGAGCGGCACCCCCAGAGTCAAAAACTGTCAGGGTGCTTGTAGAAGCAGTCCTGCACAATTCTTCCACCAGTGCAGGGCTGTTAACCTGCAACTGGTCCTCCAACCTGGGGTCTGTACCTTCAGGTTGGGCCAGGGGTGAGGCTTTCATCCCCCTGCCCTCCCTTCTGGGGTCCTGAACCACCCAACTAGGAGTGGCCCCCCAGAAGACAAAATGGTAGGGGCACTGTTAGCAGTAGCCCCTTCCTCCAGGTCAGGGGGGACGTCCTGAACCTGGCCTTCCAATTCAGGGTCTGTACCCACAGACTGGACCACCGCCTGGCAACCCAGGACTTCCTGGGGGCATACCTACCCCCCACCAGGTCAGAGTTTACCCTCTGAACCTGGTCATCCAACCCAGAGTCACCACCCTGCGGTTGAACCACTGCTTGGTGCACCAGGACTTCCGTGGGAGCACTCTTACCCCCCATCAAGTCAGAGTTTACCCCCTGAACCTGATCATTCAACCCAGAGTCACCACCCTGCGGTTGAACCATTGACTGGCACACTAGAACTTCCAGGGGGCACACTTACCCCCCTCAAAGGACACACCGTCTCCAAGGGCCACACAAGAGTCTGGCTGGTGCAGGTCTCCTGATCTCTGCCCATCTGACAGAGTCTGGATTCCCCCCAACCCAGAAATGGTCTCACCAAGGTCAATCCTGGGGGGCTCTGCTCTCAGAGCTGACCCTTGACCCTCCAAGTTCTCTACTGGGGTCCACAACCCCCTCTCAACCCTCTGTCTGGACTTCTGCATCCCCTCACTAGGAGTGGTACTGCCAGACACCAGAACTGGTGGGACGCTGGCTACAGTCGCCCTCCCAAGTTCTCCTGACTCTGTGGGGTCTCCCTCAACAGATGGCCCTATTGTACATGCTAGGCTCCCCTCCCGGTGTCCATCATGGAACCCTGCAGGACTTGGGACCGGATCTTGGGCACCATGGGCCTCAGCCCATCCCCATTCCCTCTCCTCTGAGACTGGACATGGGGTCCCTCACCCATCCCACTACACTGGGACCTACCTAGGACACTACAATCCTTCCCTACCTCACCTGGTTAGGAAATACCTAGACCACTCCTCTCAGGAGCACCCCCAAATGCCTCTTCAGACCCTCTGGTACTCACCCAGAAGTCTGCCTCCATTGTAAGCTCCCTGGGGTCCGAGAACTCACACTCCACATGGTGTTGGCGTAGCTCTGGAAAATAAGCACTAGACATATGCTCTCCAGCAATTACATCACACAGCCCCTCACATGAATTAACCAAAGTACCCTTCACCCAACCGTCCAGTGACTCTGCTTTGAAAAAGCACTCAACATCACCCTCCTGAGACTGGTGAGACAGTACCTGGCTGTCCCTCACACTCAACCCACACTCTTCTGGGATGTTATCACACTCCATAACCAGGACTTCTATCTGGGGGGAACCCCTCTCCCTGTCACTCTCACCTAGAGTCAGTAGAGTGTCCCTCCCACCAGTAGGAATATGACTCCCCATGCCAGTTCCCCAATCCACCTCAGGGACCCTGTGCAACACTGGAGCTACCTCATACCCCTGAACCTCCTGGCATGAGTTAACTCCCTCCTTCAAGTAGGGCACCACATCTCTAGGCCTGTGCACTTCTTCAGCAGTACTGGATACAAGATTTTTGCTGCCACCATCTGAACTGGACTCAGCCCTCATGGCTTCCAGCTTCAGCTTTTCACAGCTCAGCTCTTGAGCTGCAATCCTTTCTTTTTCCAGGACTAAGGCTCTCCTCTCCTCAGCCCTCTCAAGTTCTGCTTCTACCTCTTCCAGACTCTGGATTCGAGCTAGGAGCCAATCATCTCTTTCTGTTCCCTCTTCAGGGCCACTGCCCTCCTCCTCAGAGTAGTCCTCCTCCTCAGAGTAGTTCTCCTCCTCAGACTCGTTTGGTGGTGTTGCCTGACAACGTTTCAACTCATACTGAAACAGGGCTGACTCAAGATCCTCCCTTCTGGATTTCTTGTTCACAGCCAGTCCCCGTTCCATTCAGAATGCTTTAAGCTGCCACTTTTTATACATAAATAGGTGCCAGAAATTGACTTCCATTCTGCAAAGGCTTCACAACCAAAAACTAGAGTCCAAAAATATTAGCAATATTTCCAGGAGGACATCAGAGAACAAAAAGCAGAATCACAAGACAAGTAGTATGTGGTCACGTAGTAGTCTGAACTCAAAACAGTAGTGTACACTTAATCACTGTATGTCAAGTACAAATACAAGTCCAAATCCCCACCGCTGATCACCAATGTTAGAAATTGGGTCTTTGGTAGACAGTCAGGTTACCCCCTGTTCAACCAAGGACCCTCACTCTAGTCAGGGTAAAAGAGAATCACCCTCAGCTAACCCCTGCTTACCCCCTTGGTAGCTTGGCAGAGCAGTAGGCTTAACTTCAGAGTGCTAGGTGTAAAGTATTTGTACCAACACACACAGTAACCTAATGAAAACACTACAAAATGACATAACACAGGTTTAGAAAAATAGGAAATATTTATCTAAACAAAACAAGATCAAAACGACAAAAATCCACCATACACAAGTCAAGTTATCAATTAAAAATCAAAAAGAGTCTTTAAGTAGTTTTAAAAATACACTAGCGCTGCTAGAGTGAAAATGTACCTGGTGTGCGTCAAAAATAACTCCGCACGGGCGGGTGTGCGTCAAAAATAACTCCGCATGGCGGTACTTGATTCAAAAATCCAACCGCACGATGATCCGAAACTCCTGCAGCGCAGGTTGTGATCTCCCAGCCTCCGTCAGTGATGCTGCGCGTCGTTTCTCCTGCTCCTTGCGTCGATTCTTCGGTTGCGTTTCCTGCATGCATCGTTTCTCAGCTGCGGAGCCGGCGGCGCATTGTTTTTTCAGCCGCAGATCGGATTCGCGTCAATCTTTTCCCCGCATGGCGCTCTGTGCGTGGATTTTCTTGTCTTTAGGCTGCCAGCTTCTCCTTTCAGGGTCCCAGGAACTGGATGGGCACCACAGGGCAGAGTAGGAGCCTCTCCAGAGACTCCAGGTGCTGGCAGAGAGAAGTATTTGCTGTCCCTGAGACTTCAAACAACAGGAGGCAAGCTCTGGATCAAGCCCTTGAAGATTTCTTCTCAAGATGGAAGGCACACAAAGTCCAGTCTTTGCCCTCTTACTCTGGCAGAAGCAGCAACTGCAGGATAGCTCCACAAAGCACAGTCACAGGCAGGGCAGCTCTTCTTCCTCAGCTATTCAGCTCTTCTCCAGGCAAAGGTTTCTCTTGGTTCCAGAAGTGTTTCTAAAGTCTGTGGTTTTGGGTGCCCTTCTTATACCCAACTTCTCCTTTGAAGTAGGCCTACTTCAAAGTAAAGTTTCTTTGGAAAGTGAAATCCTACCTTGATCAGGCCAGGCCCCAGACACTCACAAGGGGGTTGGAGACTGCATTGTGTGAGGGCAGGCTCAGCCCTTTCAGGTGTGAGTGACCACTCCTCCCTTCCATCCTAGCACAGATGGCTCATCAGGATATGCAGGCTACACCCCAGCTCCCTTTGTGTCACTGTCTGGTGTGAGGTGCAACCAGCCCAACTGTCAAACTGACCCAGACAGCGAATCCAAAAACAGGCAGAGACACAGAAATGGTATAAGCAAGAAAATGCTCCCTTTCTAATAGTGGCATTTTCAAACACACAATCTTAAAATCAACTTTACTAAATGATGTATTTTTAAATTGTGAGCTCAGAGACCCCAAACTCCACATGTCCATCCGCTCCCAAAGGGTATCTACACTTTAATCAGATTTAAAGGTAGCCCCCATATTAACCTATGAGAGGGACAGGCCTTGCAACAGTGAAAAACAAATTTAGCAATATTTCACTGTCAGGACATATAAAACACATTACTATATGTCCTACCTTAACCATACACTGCACCCTGCCTTTGGGGCTGCCTAGGGCCTACCTTAGGGTGTCTGACATGTACGAAAAGGGAAGGTTTAGGCCTGGCAAGTGGGTACACTTGCCAAGTCGAATTTACAGTAAAAACTGCACACACAGACACTGCAATGGCAGGTCTGAGACATGATTACAGAGCTACTTATGTGGGTGGCACAACCAGTGCTGCAGGCCCACTAGTAGCATTTGATTTACAGGCCCTGGCACCTCTAGTGCACTTTACTAGGGACTTACTAGTAAATCAAATATGCCAATCATGGATAAACCAATCAACAATACCATTTACACAGAGAGCATATGCACTTTAGCACTGGTTAGCAGTGGTAAAGTGCTCAGAGTTAAAAAACCAACAGCAACAGGTCAGAAAAAATAGGAGGCATGAGGCAAAAGGAACTTGATGTACTTCCCTGATTGGGGCGATAGAACAGGGACCCAGGCCCACAACAGCAGGGGCATGTTCCAGTTCTACACCTTCCTGACTCCAGGCGGATACAACACATAGGGAGCAGCCCTCTGCACTACGCCATGCACTGACAGTTCCTAGAAATTTCAGCTGACCATGGGATATGAGGCCTAAGACCAATTGCTGCACACCTGGAAGTCACAGGAGCCTAACTAGGTGTAGATGGCTCTTACCACTGGTGGGTTTGGGGTGCCACATGGCCTGCCTCACAAGGGACGTTGCTTACCAAGTTCCCCTTGCCTAAGGGAACCCACTGCCCACCTCCCCCACCCAGACACCTCGTAATGCGTGCTGAGTCTGCTGAATGAGAGTGTACTCACCCCCTTGTGGCTGCTGTGATGCCCTCAAGCGCACATCCAACTCCAGATAGGCCACCGCCAGGATCTGGAACATCAGGGGGGTCATGGTGCGACGGGTACCCCTCCCACGTTGGGAGGCCATCCCCAGCTGGTCCTCCGCCGTCTTCTTGCTCCAGCAGCGCAGGTCCTCCCATCTTTTACGGCAGTGGGTGCTCCGTCTGTGGTAGACACCCAGGGTCTGGACGTCCTTGGCGATGGCACGCCAAATACCCTTCTTCTGGTGGGCGCTGATCTAGAGGAATGGTACAGGGGGAAATGAAATTCATTACCCGTCTGTACCGTCATACTCATTGCCCCCCAGTTCCCACCCATGCCCTGACGCACATATACTCCCCATCCGCGCATGCAGGCCTCAGCCCCCCCCATGTATCTTCCATCCACATCACTCAAAACAGGCATTGCCCATGCAGCATGCTCACAGTGTACTCACCTGTTTGTCTGGAGGACTGTACAGTTTTGTGTACTGGGGGAGGACCCCATCCACTAGTTTCTCCAACTCCTCGAAGTGAAGGCAGGGGCCCTTTCCCCAGTCACCTGAGCCATTGTCGCTTCCAGACACAGGTCACAGCAGCACTTGCAGTGTAGGTCCTCTCCTGTTGAAGGTCAGGTATCATGTGAGTGAACAGACAGAAAATGGTGGTCACGTCCGCGGAGGTGCGTACCGTCACCGCCGGCGTACATCGTCATTGGCTCCTGGGACCCATAGGGCCCAATGTTACCCAATGCAGAATTACGCTGCGGTCTTTGACCGCCCACTGCGACAGTGTACAACGCCAACGCAGTTATCTCATATCCCCTTGTCCCACCTTACAGGTCAGGCAGCCGCCATTTCAGGAGGCCACATGGGATGGATGTTAACTGCGTCACACCTATTTAGGCGGGGAATATAGACAGATACTGGCACATTGCGGATTAATAACGTTTCTGCAAATAACACATTGTGATACCTCAGTGTTGGATAATTCTCTGCTCTCTGTTCTCCTCCATAGGGCACGTCCGCTGGGGCAGGTGATGAGATGGCGGCATCCTCCGGTGTACAGAACCCTGGTGGACCTGTCGACAATGGAAGAGAGACACATCCTAGTCACATACAGACTTGATCGTGCAACAATCCAGGAACTGCATGCCCAGTTGGAGCCAGACCTGATTTCAGCTATCCACCATTCCCCCTCTAGTGCAGGTCCTGTCTGTACTCCATTTCCTGGCCATTGGGTCTTTTCAAACAACAGTGGCCATGGCATCAGGGGTGTCCCAGCCAATGCTCTCTAACGTGTTGTCCAGAGTATTGTCCGCCCTGCTGAAACACATGCGCAGCTACATTGTGTTTCCTCAAGTGGAGGATTTGCCCACAGTGAAAGGCGACTTCTATGCCCTGGGACATATCCCCAACATCATTGGTGCCATTGATGGTACACATGTGGCATTTGTACCCCCCCGTAGGAATGAACAGGTGTATAGAAACCGGAGGAGCTACCATTCGATGAAGGTGCAGATGGTGTGTTTGGCAGACCAGTACATCTCCCATGTGAATGCCAAGTATTCTGGCTCAGTGCATGACGCTTACATTTTGAGGATGTGATGGGGCAACTCCAGAGGCACTGTGTGTGGCTAATAGGTGAGGCCAAGGTCCCAATACAGTTGACATAGGTCTCTGGGTATGGGGCTGTCCCTAAGGGTTAGTGTGTGTCTAACAGTTTTCCCTCGACATTTGCAGGTGACTCTGGTTACCCCAACCTGTCATGGCTACTGACCCCAGTGAGGAATCCCAGGAAAAGGGCAGAGGAATGCTACAATGAGGCACATGGGCGAACCGGGAGGGTGATCAAACGCACCTTCGGCCTCCTGAAGGCCAGATTCCGGTGCCTCCATCTGACAGGCGGCTCCCTATACTACTCACCAGATAATCGTGGCCTGCTGTATGCTGCACAACCTGGCTTTGAAACTGCAGGTACCTTTTCTGCAGAAGGATGGGCCAGATGGTGGTCTTGTGGCAGCTGTGGAGCCTGTGAACAATGAAGAAGAGGAGGCAGAATAAGAGGATATTGACAACCGAAACAACATCACCATGCAATACTTCCAGTGAGACACAGGTAAGAAGATGTCACTGCTTCCCACATCTCATACTATTGTTTAGTGTATGGAACCTGACTTGTCACTTTGACTTTCCCTTTCACAGATCTGGGTCCCACTTTGTGCCCTCTGCTATGTTTACTGCCGGCCTACAGATGTGTTACATTGGTATGTGAACAAAAACATTGACATTGCTATATTCCATAGTTATTGCAATTACACATTTGTGAAAGCACAGACTGACTCCAGATTGTTTTGTGATTGAAGTGTGTTTATTCCTGTGCTAATAAGTGGAGGGGTTGTAAAATGGGCTGGGGTGATGATGGAGGAATGTCCATGGCAGAGTCCAGTCTATTTGTTTCACAGGTGCATTGTCCAAAGGGGCATAGGAAGTGGAGCAATGGCAGTTTAAGGATGGACAGGGTGACATAGTGGGACAGAAGGGTGACATTCAGGGGGGTCTCATTTCCTGGCGGGGGTCTTGGAATTGTTTGTTCCTGGATCTCAGAGACCGTTTGGTTCTCCATCTGCAGGGGGTGGGGTGCTGGTGTCCTGTTGTTCCTGTGGCAGTGCCTCCTGTCCACTAGCACCGGCGGAGGTGGAGGGCTGTTCATCATCCAGGCTAGTGTCAGGGGCCCCTTGTTGTCCCACTGTGTCCCTCCTGGTGTTGAGAAGGTCTGCCAGGACCCCTGCAATGGTGACAGGGGTGGTGTTAATGGACTTCAAGTCCTCCCTGATCCCAAGGTAGTGTTCCTCCTGCAGCCGCTGGGTCTCCTGAAACTTGGCCAGTACCATTGCCATCGTCTCCTGGGAATGATGTAAGCTCCCATGATGTTGGAGAGTGCCTCGTAGAGAGTGGGTTCCCTGGGCCTGTCCTCCCCCTATCGCACAGCAGTCCTCCCAGCTTCCCTGTTATCCTGTGCCTCTGTCCCCTGAACCGTGTGCCCACTGCCACTGCCCCCAGGTCCCTGATCATCCTGTGTTAGTGGGGTTGCCTGGGTTCCCTGTAGTGGTGGACACACTGCTGATTGACGTGTCCTGGGGACAGAAAGATGGGCCCGCTGGGTGGGTGCTGTGGTGGTGTTTCCTGAGGGGGGAGGCTCTGTGGTGGTTAGTGCCAGTGGCAGGGGAACCGACTATCCAGAGGTCCCAGATGGGCTGGGCTGGTCATCTTGATCCAGGCGTGCAGAGCTGCTGTCATCACTGTGGGCCTCTTTCGTTGGGGGGGACTGGATATGTCTGGCATCTCCTGTCCGGTGACGTTGGGTATGGGTCCTGTTGGGGTGTAAATGCATAATTATTGTATCTGTGTGTGCCATTGTGTGCAATGGGTGAGTGACCCTCTACTCCAGTGCTTGCATTATTGGCTTGGTCCTTGTGTGATTGGTGATTTTGGGGCATGGGTGTGTCCAGGCATTGGTGTTACATGCAGGGCTTGGTTTTGGGATGTGTGGGTTGTGTTGGTGGGGTAACTTTGGGTTGTTGGGGTGATGGGTGTGGGGGTAATGGTGGGAGTATGTGATGGCATGCAGGTGGGGTGGGGGGGATAAGGTAGTAAAGATTTGCCTTACCAGAGTCCAGTCCTCCTGCTACTCCTGCGAGGCCCTCAGAATGCAGTATTGCCAATACTTGCTCCTCCCATGTTGTTAGGTGTGGGGGAGGAGGTGGGGGTCCACCACCAGTCCTCTGTACAGCAATTTGGTGTCTGGAGACCACGGAACGCCCCTTCCCCTGTAGGTCGTTCCACCTCTTGCTGATGTCATCCCTAGTTCTTGGGTGCTGTCCCACTGCGTTGACCTTGTCGACGATTCTGCGCCATAGCTCCATCTTCCTTGCAATGGATGTCTGCTGCACCTGTGATCCGAATAGCTGTGCCTCTACCCGGACAATTTCCTCCACCATGACCCTGAGATCCTCCTCAGAGAACCTGGGGTATCGTTGAGGTGCCATGAAGTGGTGTGGGTGATGTGTGAGGTAGTGTCTGTTGTGATGTGTGAGGGGATGCGTTGGTGTGTGTTGTTTGAGGTGCGTGGATGTTGTGTAAGTGATGGTGTTGTGTGTCTTTGGATGCTGGTGTTGTTTTAGGTAGTGTCTCTCTCTGGCCTGCTTTCAAATTTCTGGTATTCAGGGTTTGTGGGTAATGTGGGTGTGTCTTTTATATTGGATTGGGTGTGTGGGTGTGGTGTGTGTATGTGTATCAGGTGTGTATATTTTGAATTGTCCAATGTGGTTGTGTTTTGTATATGTGTGTGTATTTTGAGCGCGGTGGTGTGTACCGCCAATGGATTACCGTGGTTGAAAGACCGCTGCGTTGATTCGTGGGTCATGATAGTGTGGGCGTATTCTTGTTGGCGTGATGGTGTCGGATTTGGTATCGCCAGTTTATCACTGACCTTTGGTGTGGCGGACTTGTGTGGGTGTCTGTATTGTGGCGGATTCCGGGCTGTGGGTTGTAATACCTGTAGCGGAATTCCGCGGCCGAAGCGGTATGTTGATGGTCTTCTGCACGGCGGTAAGCGGGATTTACCGCCAGGGTTGTAATGAGGGCCATAGTAATGTGTTTTATATGTCCTGACAGTGAAATACTGCTAAATTTGTTTTTCACTGTTGCAAGGCCTGTCCCTCTCATATGTTAACATGGGGGCTACCTTTAAATATGATTAAAGTGTAGATTCCCTTTGAGAGCGAATAGACATGGGAGTTTGGGGTCTCTGAGCTCACAATTTAAAAATACATCTTTTAGTAAAGTTGATTTTAAGATTGTGTGTTTGAAAATGCCACTTTTAGAAAGTGAGCATTTTCTTTCTTAAACAAACCGTTTCTGTGACTCTGCCTGTTTGTGGATTCCCTGTCTGGGTCAGTTTGACAGTTGGGCTGGTTGAACCTCTCACTAGACAGTGACACAAAGGGAACTGGGGTGCAGTCTGCATTTCCTGATGAGCCATCTGTGCTAGAAGGGAGGAGAGGAGTGGTCACTCACACCTGAAAGGGCTGTGTCTGCCATCACACAATGCAGTATCCAACCCCCTGGTGTGTGTCTGGGGCCTGACCTGGGCAAGGTAGGATTTCGCAAAAAAAGAGAGACTTTGCTTTGAAGTAGGCCTACTTCAAAGGGTAAAATGGGTATAAGAAGAGCACCCAAAACCACAGACATTAGAACACTTCTGGAAACCAAGAGGAACCTCTGCCTGGAGAAGAGCTGAAGAGCTAATGAAGAAGAGCTGCCCTGCCGTTGACTGTGCTTTGTGGAGCTATCCTGCAGTTGCTGCTTCTTCCTGTGCTAGAGGACAAAGACTGGACTTTGTGTTGCCTTCCTTCTTGTGAAGAACTCTCCAAGGGCTTGATTTAGAGCTTGCCTCCTGTTGTTTGAAGTCTCAGGGACAGCAAAGACTTCTCTCTGCCAGCACCTGAAGCCTCTGCTGAGATTCCAACTCTGCCAAGTGGTGCCCATCCAGTTCCTGGGACCCTGAAACAAGAAGATAGCAGGCCAAGAGTGAGAAATCCACGCACTGACCGCCGTGCGAGGAAAAGATCGACACAACTCCGATCTGCGGCTGAAAAATCGGCACGCAGCATCGCTGACGGAGGCTGGTGAGATCGCAACCCTCGCTGCATGGTTTTCGGACCATCGTGTGGCAGGATTTCCGATGCAAACATTGCTGGGCATGCGAAAACGACGCAAGGCCTGCCCGGACCCAAGAATGTGGTTTGAATTGACGCATTGCTCTCCTGTGGAGAGAAGAAACAACGCACGCCAACTTGACTGGAGGAGAAATGATGCAAGGTCTCGCTCGTGAGTGATATCAACGCATCGCAAGCCCTTTTTGATGCATACTCGCAGTGCAGGATTATTTTAGATGCACCCAGGTACGTTTTCACGCTAACAGCGTTAGTGTTGTGTTTAAAAATACATGAAGACTATTTTTGCTTTTTAATTGATAACTTGACTTGTGTATTGTGGATTTTTGTTATTTTGGTCTTTTTTTGTTTAGATAAATATTCTCAATTTTTCTAAACCTGTGTTGTGTCATTTTGTAGTGTTTTCATTAAGTTACTGTGTGTGTTGGTACAAATACTTTACACCTAGCACTCTAAAGTTAAGCCTGCTGCTCGTGCCAAGCTACCAAGGGGAGTTAGGAGTTAACTGAGGGTGATTCTCTTTTTATCCTGACTAGAATGAGGGTCCTTGTTTGGACAGGGGGTAACCTGACTGCCATCCAAAGACCCCATTTCTAACACAAACCAATGCAAAACCCCATTTGCGTTGGTTTGGAAATCCCAAACAGGAATTTGTATTAGGTCAGTGTTAAAAGAGCAAAGTAACCCCCTACACAAATCTTTTTTTAAATCTGGGTCCAAATTCTTTAGAGTACAGCATTCCGAGTTATGAAACTGGGAAATTATCCTTGAGTCCTTGTTTAGGATTAGGGTTTGCCACTTTACTGACAAAATTGGAACTTTTGTCAACACGGTTTCTTGGCATCAAAAGATCAATGGCTCCACAGTCAATGCAGACACGTCTTAATACTAATGAAGGCAGGCAGTTGTCTAACCCACAAGGTTAATAGGTTTGTGAGCCAACAGACACTAACATTGTCCCAATCAAGTCCTTTTTGGGTTAAATGACTCCTGCTAGCACATAAGTCAGTCAGATAGTGGACATCTCCTTGGAAAGCAGGGACATAGTACAGTAAGTGTGGTATGAGCAGGCCATATTATGGTGGGGCAAAGCAGAGGCCTACAAGTTGATTATATAAGCACATTTAAACATTGCACAAGGTAGTGTGTCTGTAATCTTGGAGCTCGTGCTCTCTGGGAGTCATATCCAGTGCCACAGAAAACATGGCTGCATTTCTTAGACGTCATGATACAAGATTGCTACAAACCATCCTTGGAGACTGATGCAGCAAGCCCAGTGGTGGCTGGGGAGGTGAAAGATGTTGTTATAGATTGGTTTCTAGGAAGGACAGGACTTGCCTTCCTCCTGTGATGCAATATTTTAGCTAGAGCGTACATCCTTAATCATGCAGTCCTTGTTTAATGTTAAAACATGTTTGCAAACATTACTGCCAAAATTCACATTACAAAATTACTAGATGACCATAAAAAGGTCCCTAGTAGCACTGGTCAGTAGGTTTAAGAGGATGCCAGTAGTAACAATGGTGGGAGTATCTACTGAAACTTTAATCAGGGGCCATTACTCATCATGATTCAAGGGGATACTTTGGCAAATCTACAGGGTAGCAAGCTCTGTTCAGTCTCCTTATTCATAGGTAAATTAATGTTGCCCCAATGGAGCACTGTATGTGTAGTTTGGAAGGTGGTGTGAGGGTATCCCTCGGCATAGGAGTTCAATAAACTGAACATAGCAGGGATGAAACAGGTGCTCAGATGGTCAGGGATGCTCATGCCTACACCATTGTCTCTAAAACATTTTTCTGAGTGTGATTTGTGGATAGGTGTTGAAGTGGTAGAGAGCATTTGAAAGTTAAACAAATATATTAAATCAATGAATGTCAGATAATCAATTGATTGAGCGATTTGAAAGTTGAAATGTAATATGCTAGGATATTCAAGATTCTACATTAAAAATATAACAAAGTGCATTTAGGAGAGAACATTATGAGCATTTGTGTCTCCTACTGCGGTATTTTACCAAGAGGCACTGACAATTCGAAGAACTAACACAGTACTATGACAAAATGGCTGGAATCAAGCCTGAAAGGGGCGTAAGCAGTTTATGGTCTCTCTCAATGTGACAGCAAGCCCTTACTATTAGAAAAAAAATGTAAAGATGAAATTAGGAAAGTACTCTCAACCAGAAAGGCTCACATAATTACAGAGTTCTTGACAGGATATTGTACCCCCTTTCCTTTTGAAAATATTCTTTAGATGTGCTGTCTGGCAAACAATAACATCCAGTCTAAATAAAATACAGTGTCCCTTTCTTTTTGGATATCTAAAGAGAATGCTTCTATATGACATTTACACACTATCTTCATTGTAGTGCATGTTACGTCTATAGCTACTGTGTTTGGGCCCTCATGTTGGGGCAAAGGACCAATCAAAGAATTTGAAGTTGATTAAGAGCCAGAAGTACCACCCAATCCCATAGTCCAACAAGCCCTGCTGGAATCTTTGATAACCCAAGATTAGCTGATATCAAGGTAGATAGGTAGGGAGAGATCCTTTCAGATCCTCATATTTGAGTGAAATGTCATCAAGTCATCAGTGTACACTTAAAACATCATATAACTTATTTTGACATAAGATGACTCCTTTGATTGCTTCCTTGATTTTTGTTTTTTCTATCCATTACTGTCAGATAATTCCAAATAGCGTGGTGTACGCTTTGTTGATTCATTAAGTTTTAGTAAACTAAGATTTATATCTTAAAGGTGTATTTATTCTTAACCTGCAAAGTATTTTTTTTACTTTTATCTTCATCTTGTTGTTTCTTGAAGAGAACAGGAAATAAACAGGAGAACCTTACATTGTTTTTTGTACATTTAGTTGATATACTTCGCTTACTCCTAATTTGTGATACAATGTAATTGCTCCCTCAATCAGACCTTTCTGGAGGATTGATGATTTCTTTAGCGATCAATTTGCTTGCCTGTAATGATAAGTTACATTTAAATAGTGCTTACTACTACTGACAAGGCATTGGAGCTCTTTACCGTGAATAGCACACTACCCTGGAACATATGGTTAGAAGTAAATAGGTAGCAGTTCATAGTAAAATGTGTTTCCTTTCCCTTGTAGCATTAGAAATGTTAAGTTTGTGCTCTTGAGATCTCATGCATTTAGTTGATTGACTCGGGACGCATTTGTATTTTGCCATCATTCCAGTGAGAACTCCAGTATCCAGCAGGCACTGGATCCCAGGAGGTGGTCCCTTGCCTACCACCAATCCAGCTCTCGTGCTACTAAAGCGCATAGACTCTCCTGCGACGTGGTACATGTTAGTCTTTTGTCATCATTCCAGTGAGGACTCCAGTATCCAGCAGTCACTGGGCCTGAGGAGGCGGTGCCCTGCCTACCACCAATCCAGCTCTCGCGCTACTAAAGTGTTTAGACTCTCACGCAACGAGGGATACATTTGTCTTTTGCCATCATTACAGTGAGTGCTCCAGTATCCAGCAGACACTGGGCCACATGAGGCACTCTCTTGCCTACCACCAATCCAGCTCTCATGCTACTAAAGTGCCTAGACTCTCCAGAGGTGCAGGATGTATTTGTCTTTTGCCTTCATTCTGGAGAGGGCTCCAGTATCCAGCAGGCACTGGACCTAAGGAAGTGGTATCTTGCCTCCCACCAATCCAGCTCTTGCGCTACTAAAGTGCCTAGACTCTCCCACAGCATGGGACCTGCGCAGGCCCACACAGGTCAAGGGCTGGCCCGTCCTGCACCAGTCAGCCACAGATAGAGGCAGGGTAGGGCCATCCCTCTTGGCCCCCCAAACGTGTTCCTGTGCTGAGTAGGAGAAAAATGATTAGGTAACAGGAGTACTTCTGGGCTGATTTTGAACTTAGTAGCTCTGTGACTGTATCTAATTGAGGAGACGCTGATACTATGGTCTTTGAAGCTGTGACTGCTTGTAGCCTCAGGAGTATTGTTTTATCAGGCATTGCATGCACAAACGTACCTGCTGTGACATTGTCATGCGGAAGTGGCCAGTTTTCCTTGTGGGAACAGTATTGTGTTCGGTTTGAGTGGTCCCTACTAATATAGTATGATGTTGCCATATCACTTGCAAAATGGATCATCATATGAGGCATGAGGAATTGATTAAGTGTCTGCTCCTTTTCTAGTATTGGAAAACTCATTTTACTGATGATTATTAGTTTTTTTTTTTTTAAGTATTCACAAGCATTCTTTAAGAGCTGGCCTGTTAGATTCAAATTATGATCCCAAGTGGGTACTTGTGTGTACTTAGAATATGCTTGGCGCTGGCCCCTTTGACTGAGTCACAATTTTAAGTGATTGTGTGTATGAGCAAGCGTAAAGCCACTGACAAACCATTAGAGTAGAATGTATAAGTATTCTGCAGAAACCGCACCCTGAATAAAATAGATGACCTAATAGAGGAAGTAGAGGGCCTATTAGCTATCAATACGCTTGGAATCCCATTCTCATAAGAAGAAGAGGGGCTCTCCACTCAAGGGTATGTACTCATAATTTAAAAAACTTCTTCTAGCTGTGGAACTGAGCCTGTTTCAAGGCATAACGATAGTCCTACTCTTTGTGTAGAGAGACTAATAGAACGTACACCAGAGGTCAACCAGGACCATTACAAGGAGCAAATTCAGAAGGATAGTCCACCTCCATTCAACAGTGAATGCTCTAACATCTTCACACCTTCAGTTACTGAAGCAGCGAGTTTACTAGTAAATCAAATACTACCCGACCAGATAAAGCCTGTAGATTCAACAGATGTTAGCCAAGATAGGCATGGGGAATCTCTTGCACAGTTTCCATCCTGGAATGTGGCAGGAGAGCGAGCAAAACATCAGATTATACTCCTGCAGGAGACGTGGGCAGTGGTTCCGGTGTACAGAAGTGGTTATATTACTTTTATTGCAAACATGGTACCCTCCACCTCCGGAAGAGCATCTGGAGGCTTACTAATGTGGTTACAATTAGACCTTTTTCTGAAAGTGAAGGAAGTCATAATTAGGAGTAAAGATTTGTTGCAGGTAGAAGTAAAAGTAAAAACTCCCTTAGGGGTAAGATATGTTGCTATTATCAATGCTGATATTAGATCTGTTCCCTTAAATGTTTGTTCCCCTATAGTGACCCAACTTGCTGATGTCTTGCAGTGTTTAAAAGGTAGTACCTTAAAACCTATTGCTGGTGATTACAACATAAAACTTGCAAGAGGGCAGATGATGTTAGATCACCTGTTGTATGCCTTTGGCACTTTGGCTAGCTCAAGGGTGCCTAATCAAATTGTAGTAAATTCATGTGCGGATGCAGGCTAGTTGGAAGATCTAATTTCAGAATATGGCTTAAGAATTGTAAATGGCAATACTTGCTCTTACACGCCCCCCCCCAGCTGATCTTCAAAAGAGGTCTTGTGAAAACTCATAGTGATTATTTACTGGTGGGCCAGGACATATGGCCCTCCCTGGTTGATATGGCTGCTGTTCAGAGAGCAGATAGTGACCCTGAAGCCCTAAGTGCCAAATTTGCATTTGTCATGCTTACAAGCTTTAATTCATGCCCTGTAAATAATAAGAACCTGTTAGAGACAGTCGATAACAGGAGGAATGTTAAATAGGCGGAAGTAGTAGATAATGACACTATTCAAACTCAAATGTACCCGTTGATTGTGGAAAACGTAGGCACAGTAATTAACCCTGGGGGTATAAGCCTGACATGGTTTCTGTGCACTGCCAATAAATGAAACAAATGGAACAAATGAGACCCCTGTTTATTAATGGAGGAAAAGAGGGTACCCCCCTTATAACTGTTACAGAGTTGTTTAGTAAGGAATGCCGGATGGCTAAGATTTGTCTCTTAGATGCTCTGAAGATGGGTTTTAAGATTCAAATAACTTCTGCAAGGAAACACTATAGGGCAATTCTGACTAAGGCTAAAAAGAGCTGGGAGGTGGATCAATTGGTTGATCTCACTAATGCACTCAAGAGTAAGAACTCGAAGGCCTTTTGGAAATTGGTTGCACGTAGCTCAAAGGTAATTGATAATCACCTAAAAGCGGTAGTGCAGCCTGGAGATTAGGTTGATTACTTTAGGGCTTTGTATAGTGGGGGGGGTTTGTTAAGAAGGCCCAGTGGTTACATTTTACTCCTCAGAGAAGGTAGCTAATGTAGAGTCAGAGTCTTCTTATTTCTCTGTGACTGAAACATGGAGGGCCCTAAAGTAAATGGAGAAGGAAAAGGTTCCAAGGTTGGATGGTATTCCTGGTGACCTTTTTCTGTTTCATCCTGATGTGTGGGCTCCTCATTTCTATGTGCTGAGCAATGCTTTTATGAGGGGCAAGACAATTCTGTCTACCTGGCTAGGAACTGTGATTGTACCAATCTTTAAAAAAGGAAGAAGGGATTTATCCTCTACTTATAAACCAATGGGTCTATTGGATAATTCCCAAAAAGACATGTTTGTAGAAAGGTTTTGGCAAATCTACAATCTTGGGTCTCAGCCAACCATATCCTTGAGGATTTTCAGGCATGATTTAGGAGCAAAATTAGTACCCTAACCAGTTATTCCAATTTAGGTTGCTGCGTTGGAAGTATGTTACCTTCATTGATCTTAGGTCGGACTTTGACCTGGTCCCAAGAGAAGTTTGTGGAGGGTACTAGAAGCTTATGAGTTGCCACATGAACTTTTGTGGATTTTAAGAGCTTTCCATTCAAACACCTATGCAAATGTGAGGTGAAATATGGGTAGGGACTTAACAGGCTCGATTCCCATTTGCTGAGGGGTAAAGAAAGGTTGCGTATTGGCCCGACACTTTTTAACCTTTACATCAATGGGGCAGTCAAATGGTTATCCCACTCTATGCAGGATGCACTGAAGCTAGATGGAGTTTCACTCCTGAAATTAATGTTTGCGGATGATACTCTGCTTATCTCTAGGTCTCCAGGCAGAATTGGATTCTTTTTCAGCCTTTTGTAAATCAAAGAGTCTTGAAACCAACCCATTGAAAATCAAATTTAGGGGATAAATACCCACAAGTCTTTCAAGGGTAAAATGGAAATCGGTGGCTTCTTAATTGAACAGGTTCAATATTTTGATTACCTAGGGGTTCGGCTGTCAGATGCAATGACTTGGCCCCATCAAATGGCCCAAGAGTAAAACTGCCCTGAAGCAGAGAGCATACCAAATTAGCAGGAAACAGAAGGTAACTGGTGAAGGTGACTGTCTTCAGTTCTTCATATACATAAAGCTATGACCCTATCAGCAGCCTCTTATGGGGCAAAGATATGGGGGTTTCCTGATGCTTCTGCCCTTTTAACGGTAGAGAACAACTTTATTAGGGGTTTGTCTAATTTGCCAAAGAAAACAACCTTGGTCCTACTGAGGTTAGATTTAGCATTTAACTTTGTAAATCTGGTGATGGTATTAAAACCTCCACTGTATTGGGTGAGAATCTGGACAACTGAGGAGCTGACACCAATTTAATTTCCTGTGACTCACGGGTGGCTTCTACCTGGCTGAAAAATGTTTAAGATGCAGAGCAAGAAAATGAGAATGGCAGATCTCTGGAATTCGCCAGCAGTAGATGCTAAGGGTGCCAGACAGAAAGTGAAAAGAGTATTTTGGGACTATGTTCTGGAATAGATCTGGTCAAATTATGGCAATAACAGCCAGACAGGGCCATTTTTTTAATGTGAAATACGCCCCATTTTAAGACGATTTTATGATTGAAATGTATCCACCTATTGATAAACGGTTGTGTCTTCAATTTATGTATGGATCCCTGCCATTAAGATTGTTAACGACTAAATGGGACAAGCAAGGTGGTTCCCCAATGTTTTGTCCCTATTGCCCATTGAAAATAGAAACTGGAGATAATTTTATATTTTTTTGCCCCGAGTACTCAAGGCCACACGGGAAAAGGATAGTCGCTGTCTATAAGCTTGTGGGTGTGAGGCACTACTGGGAGACTCTGAGAATCCTTAAATACAATCCAAAGGTAGCAATAGTTTTTGCAGTAGCAAAATATATAAAGCAAGCTTGGCGGATCAGATGGAAGGGGATGTCCTAAGGGAAGCTGCAATCTAGAAATTATGATTACTGTATAGATTTAGCTTTTTATGATTTATGGAGTAACCTTTGTGGTGGTAATTGATTTCAATGAGTTTTAAAATATTTTGGCAAAAATGTTGGAATCTGGGGAGCTGTCATCTCCCGGAGAAAGGGAATTTATAGATAGCATAATCGATCTTTCATAATTATAATTATATCTATTTGTTGTAGATCTCTCATGTGTTCATTGCTGCCCACATTATTGGGGTGAGGAGTTTGTTTTACAATTATGTGGGTGAATTGTGTATTTTTATTCCATTCTTATATATTCTATTTATTATTTTTTATGGACGGTATTTTTATGGTTGACGACCGAAATAAAATATATATACACACACACACATATATACACACACACCACACACACACACACACACACATATATATATATGTATATATATATATATATATATATATATATATATATATATAAAATCTGAACATGTAAAAAATACAAATGACTAGCTGTACACATCTATGATGTGTTAGGAGCACATGCATTTTGTAAACAATTACGCCTATTAGCTGCACACAGGCTGAACAAAATTAGATAAAGAAGAACTATGATAGTTATGCACTGCTATGTAAGCTACAAATCAGACTAACCCACTCATTGGATTATGTCATCAATGGTGTCATTTGGGATGCCATCAGTGATGTCATAAATGCTGTCATAGAAGATGTCATGAGTGATGTAATGTGTAAGCAGTGTATGATGGGTGCAAAATTTATAGTTACATCTGCTACCAATAACTAGCAAATTGCTGTGTTTTTTTGTAGTTCAAAGCGTCAATGTTGTCACTGACATAGTCACCTAACTATAATGTTACTTTAACCTTTGATATATACACGCACATATGTAGTTGCACATAAATATACATTTTTTACAAGTTCTATATATATCAAGTTCCTTATAAAAGTGAAGCATAAATGTGTACACATACAGAAATATATATAGACACCCTCAGCTACAAAACTAGACAAATCCAGATACACATACTTATGTAGAGCCGAAATATACATCCAATCCCTTATAAATATGTTTGTATTTGTATTTTTTATATATATATATATATATATATATATATATATATATATATATATTTACATATACATACAATTACAGGTGTGTACACATATGTACACACCCGTTAGGATGATTTCCCTATATGTTTGTGTGTGTGTGTAAGGTATGAATATACGTGCATTACTACATACATATCAGAGTTATTTTTTTAAATAACTTTCTGTTTTATTTGTTAGTCAAATAGATGGTGTACTTTGTTGTGTTGCCAGTGCTGTAATTATCTTCTTGGTAGTCTTCTCAAGCAAAGATGGTTCTCAGTGGGTCTTGTTTTTGAGGTAACAAGTCCCACGGTATAGCTGGTTGCACAGAGAACAGTGTTTCTTCCATGATTTATTTTTTGTATGCTAGGAGTTTGAGACAGTGTGTCAATCTACAACATATAATTTTTGTTGAATGCATTTTCTGATTTTCTTCCTGATAAAAAGTGATCCTGTGCCATGTATTGACTTGTGGATGATACAAAGCATCTTCAAGGAGGATCGTCTTGTAATGCCATTTAGGCAGGGATGATACAAGCTTGTAGCTTTACATGTAGTAATAGTCTGGCAGCAAAGTTCTGAATTACCTATGGCTGATAAAGGAGAGCGATTATATAGATCACTAGTGTCATCTAGTTTTGATAGGAAAACAGAGATTGTACCTTGAGGGGAATCCTAGGTGTAGGAAGATGAATCACAGGTTTTTCATGTTTTTCATAGTAAGAAAACTTGATGTAGATAGCTTATCAACTTGTGTATTATTGGAGCTCTTGAAGTCCATGGTAGTTACAAATCGTCTTACTGCCTTGGATATTTTGGTGGTGCCAATAGATCATCCTGCCAGACACAGAGACTCTCATCACTTTTTCAATCACAGGTGAGTAATTTGGAGAATGTGGTGTTTTGAAATGTTTTGGGCGTTTCTGATTTAAGAAGTATAGCAGGTGAACTTAAGAGCATTGCTCAGTTTGGTAAGGATTTCATATAGATGTTGAAAAGGAGGAGTGTGATAATGGAGCTTTAAGGAACTCCTGCTTTTATACCGTAGGTTTTCAGTGAGAAAGGAGGAGTATTCATCACATTTATTTTATTTTTTTCGGTAACATGAGATCTAAGTGAGAGCAGGAGTATCTATGCCAGCTTCCTCAAATAAGTGGGCCATGATCTACTGTCTCTATGGCAGATGAAAAGTTCAAGAAAGGTGGGGCAGTAGACCCCATTCTGGTCTACTGTTTTTTAAGATAATCTCTGATGATGATTAGGGCTGATTCAGTGCCTCTTTCTGGACAAGGAATTAGAGAGTTTTCTTTAATGAATTGTGACATCAGGGTGAACGCTGCTCTTTATATACGTTAACGAGGAACGATTCATTTGCTGTAGGTCTAAAGTTTTTGGGGTCTTGGGGTCCTGGTTTGTTTTCTTTAACAAGGGGCGTGTGTATGCTTTTTTAAGTATTGTGAAAAAACTGCAGTTGTGAGGAGTTGTTAATTAGTGTTCTGAGTGGAATGGCTGCTAAAGCTGTTAGACAAATGTTTTTGAAGGCTTGTGGGGATCAAAGGTGGATAGGCAATCAGAGGGCCTGCTTGTTTTGGCAAGATTCAGAAATTCAGTTAGTTGAAGGAGTGCAGGGGGTGTGCTAACCTTCCCCCGTTGGGTTTATTGCGAAAGAGTCAGTGCCATTTGTTCTTTTGTGTGTCAAGTATCTATCTAT
Organism: Pleurodeles waltl; assembly: GCF_031143425.1. Taxonomy (NCBI): domain Eukaryota; kingdom Metazoa; phylum Chordata; class Amphibia; order Caudata; family Salamandridae; genus Pleurodeles; species Pleurodeles waltl. Next base: position 929,115,891 of record NC_090448.1, on the reverse strand, counting down.
CTATCTATCTATCTATCTATCTATCTATCTATCTATCTATCTATCTATCTATCTATTAATCTATCAGTTAACTTTTAAATGGTCCTGCAGGACCCAGCTGTAGCAAAGTGAGCAGTAAGTTTGTACACAGAGCACCTAGTTACTTAAGGCTGGATTTCAAGTCTGTGAGTGCAATAAGGATTGAAAACCAAGCAAATGTGCTGGAGTAATACCATGGCCATACAGAATTTCTCATAGCCCCCCTCAACGTCACAATGCCCTATTCTTCCCTGAAGGACTTCAATTATTCAAAAATTTGAAAAGTCAAACAGTGGTCTCAATCCCTGACATGAGTTGAAAAATATAAACACATGAAGCCTATCCTGAAATTTAATCCAAATTGAGTCAATCACTGTAAAATACTGGTAATTCTAGTTTGTGCTAGATTGTGTCACCTAGACTTTCGATGGAGATGCTTTGTGGTTATTCAGAGTACATATAATGGATACATACAATTTAGCCACTTGGTATTTGTTTGTCTACCACCTCATCACAATATTCACTTCTTTAACCATTTACATGTCCTCATCTTTATGTGGATAAGCCAAATTCTACTAGCAGAAGAGGAATAGAGGAGCAACACAGAGAAAATAAACAAGAGGTACAGTGGGCACTACAAGCTAAGTGAGCTGCAGTGGGTGGTGAGTGTCATGAGTGCAGAGGAAGTCGTTTGGTGCAGCTTATACTACTACATGTCTGAGGATAGTTAACTAACTGGTAAAGAGATTGTATATAGTTTGCCGAGATCACCATCTGAACTGTAGTCACTTTTGAGTGCTACATTTTTGCTCTGGCACCTTGACACCTGACCCTTGATGGCTTGATGCATTAGGAAAAATAAGTGTTGAAAAAAGGTTACAGGGGAGCACCAAGCACAACTAGAGGTAAAGGCATCATTGTACCAGAGTTGTACGTGGGAGAGGTCAAATTCTACTAATATTAGAAGTTAGCATATTGTGACTAATAAACTTTCATTTAAAAGGCCTGCCAGAGAAAATAACACAAACATGTAAATGTGCACATTTGGATTATGGTGGAAAATGTGGCCGTCATTCATATTTGACATTGAGTCTTAACATGAGTAATGTGCATTTATATTAAATGAAGTACGGATATCAATTAAAGTTAAAAGTATTTCATTAAATTAATGGTAGAATTTGAAGTATTAAATGAACATGAGTTAATGGTACTTATATTGATTTATGCGGAAGTTATTAACATGAAGTTACATGTGTGTAGAAATATATATGCATGTTTGAACTGTTCTAATATGTTGTGAATAATCCTACAACAAAATAATTTGCCTTGCATATTGATCTAAATTGTAAGGTGCGCAAAAGGTTTTATATGTATTAAATTTAATTAAAATGTATGTATGCTTCATTAGCTTGACTAGGCCTGACCGTTTATTCCTGAAGCAGTAGAGAAAAATGACTTGCCTATTCTGTTTCCCTCTGACCTGAATTATTTCCTAGTTTGCTTATGTGCTTTTGAAAGTCGTACTGTATTAAAGACTGAGTACATAGTTCAACATTTACAAAGTAACAATATTAGTTCTAGCTGCCATGCAATACAAGTAGCTTTAATAAATCTCATGGAAAATAGTATTGCTAATCCTGTGTACTGTGAGAGAAGATTCTGATGTTGTAATTAACTAGAAAATGTAATATTTTGGCGGAACTGCATGAATTCATTGGAATGATCATCTAATATTCTCTGAGAAAATCTGGAATAGTTGCAAACTTGATGGTGTCAACAGCTACCATTGGGTGCTGAACCTTAGGCATTTGATGAGCCCACCTGAAGGACCAATCACAAGCCTACAGTCATTTCTAGTTAGGAAGAGACTTTTGCAAGTTTTGGTTAGTTGGATACTGTTTGTCAGTCTGCAAGAGTTGGGCAAAGGTTGCTGCTGTCATCTCCACTTTCTGTCACTCTCTTAGTCTTCTGCCATATTTGATCATTATATTATATGTTTCCTTAATTTCTAATTGCCCTTTTGCTTATGCCGTTCAGTACTAATATGTCCAATGAATTCTGAACTGCTCACCTGTCCTATGTGCAGCCCGTGTTCTGCATTGTCCTGATGCTGCTGTCTACTCATGATGTGCAACGGTGAAAATTCTACTTGACAAAACTGTCCTGTCTGTTGTCTCATGAGGAGAGGTATAACCTAAATGTGGGTTCTTTGTTTCCCTTTTCAGCTTAGATAATTACACCAGCATATTTTTATAGAGAGTAAACATAGTTAGATGGCTTTCCAAATTATGTTTGTCTCTTCTTGTTGTTTTGCCTGCATGTATTAGCCCACTCCCACACATGCAAGTCCAAATGTGTGTTAGAGTTAAGGATTGCCCTGCTCTGTAATTAAATGTTATTAACTGAATTTTGATGATTTACTGATCTCTCCATCATCTGCATTGAAATCTGAAGTAAATGTACATATTGTAGTTTTTTTTATTTATGTTATTCTTTTGGAGTGCTTAACAGTATGATTTGTTTAGTAGACTTAGGGGGTTATTCTAACTTTGGAGGAGTGTTAATCCGTCCCAAAAGTGACGGTAAAGTGACGGATATACCACCAGCCGTATTACGAGTTCCATAGGATATAATGGACTCGTAATACGGCTGGTGGTAAATCCGTCACTAAAAGTGACGGATTAACACCTCCTCCAAAGTTAGAATAACCCCCATAATCTCTTTGGACAATTTGGTCAGCCCATGATTTTCATCTATGTTTATAACTTAGTTTTGAGCACCATATATGTTACATTGATTTTGAGATTGCAATAAAGCTATGAAACGTAATTCAGTTTGTAGTCTGTTGTAGTTTGCCAGTGCCTTGAGACCCTAATGGGTGAGTAGTGTGCTCTACAAATACTGATTGGTTGATTGATTGATTTATGGTTACATTGGTCATGGTGTGTTATTTGTTTATGCATTTCATAATTGTTGGTGTAAATTGAAAGAATCCAATTACCACGTTCCTCGCTAGGTGAGGATCCGGTATGGTGTCTCACCAGAGCACGTGTGGTTTTTGAACTCAAGGCGGGAAGAAGACCTTCACTTGTTTGCCAGCAGTTTTTGGTAGCAGAGTTATGGTTTTGCCTTATGAGGAGGGTATTTGGATTTTGTTCACATTGTGAGTTGTTCTTGGTGAAGTGTAGGGGTTGATGAAATCCCAGTGTCATGTTATAATTGTATGGTATTAGTTTTGAGTAGGGTTTATGGTTTCCTACTCCACCTGAGGGTACACCAGAATTTGAAGTAATGGAGGAAAGAGGAGTTTTGGCATATCTTTGGGAAAATCAATGGTGTAAAATAACTGAGAAGTAAGGTACTTTAGCTTTTCCCTGTTACAGATCTTTTAACTTAAGAGTATTGGAGAATCTGAGAAGGGTGTTGTATGAATCAAAACCCTTTCCTAGACCTGCACAATTTGAAGCACTTGCTATTTGGGAATTAGTCACAAGGCAGAAAGAGGTGCAGAAATTTGAGAGAAGAATGAGGAAAGCAGAAAAGACATCAGCAGAAGATAGATGGGATGAGGAGCAGAGAATGTAGAGAACAGATACATTACATACAGTAAAATTATTCAAAGAAATTACAAAGGAAGATGATGAAAGTGTTAAATCAAAAGCCATAAAAAAATCTGAGAAAGATCCAGAACAGAGGTTAGGTGAACCTAGAAAGGTAGTAGATACAAAAAGTGATTTATATGATGAATTTATAATCCACTTGTTGCAGAAGCGTCCCCATCTTATAATGCAGTTGCATCAGTAAGCCAGAATGTAGTTATGAGTATAGCTCCAGCGGTACAAAGCCAGGCTCAGATAAATCCAAATGTACCTACTGCTAATGTTGCACAGGTGCCAGCGGTTTATCAGACAATTCCAATTGTTAATACAGCCCAGAATATTATTGTTCCAGTGATGCCACAGCCAATCCAGAATGCAGGAATAAATCAGTTTGAGTCTTCACCTAATGTACAGACACCTGCACAGATTGTGAACCAGAGACATGCAATGCCCATGTATTCCCCAGTAGAGACACCACAGGGCGTTGCCCTAAATCAATCAAATCAGACTTTTGGCACAGTATTAACTGGTCATGGGAAAGGATTAATGTCTGTGCAAAGTCAAACAAATTTGTCAGGACCCAATGCATTGGCCATTACTGTGACAATAGGTCCAGTAGTCCCATTGTATGCCCAAGGTAATAATGAGAGTGTATCACAGATTGCAAATCCAGTATCAGCAATGAATTCTACTTTTGGAACAAATGCAGAGATGGACATACTGAGCACTACTGTGCCAGCCATGACTCCTATGAATTCCTTTGGTTTGAGCCAGGCCTATGATAGAGTAGGTCTGTTGATTTATATAACATGTCCACCATGCTCAATGGGTTCATCTGTGATGGCTTAAAAACAATCCATTAGAGCTCCATGTAATATTGCACAGCTTACACCTAGAGATAATAGTAACAATATCAGTTTACAAGGATTGACGGCCCAACAATTAACTGAATGGTTAGATAATCTAAGTGGAGCAGAAAACACACCTGATGGAGGAAAAGACACTGAACATGGCTAGATTAAAATTGGAACTGAATGAAATGATTGAAAGCATCCTTGAATTGGATAGATTAGATTCTTACAATGAAAATGAATTGTGCTTCATGTGGAAGGATGTTACACTTCGAGCAGGACAAGTTTATGAGAAGTTATCCAATTTATTTAGCAGAGAAATAAGAGATTGAGATGAATACATTTAAACAGTTGAAGAGAAGTTACAAATTAGAATTCGATTTGAGTGACCTTGCAAACATGAGATTGCCTGGTATGAAATGCACATTAAATAATTGATTCAGAGCATACAAACGTGAGGAGCATTAGACAAATGGGAAGGCAGATGGGCAAAAAAAGAGATCAGAAGAAAGGCCAATTGGACCTTCAAATGTTGTACACAGGCTGAGGGAGCTGTAAAGATGATGCCAATGAGAGAAATTCCAGGAAAGAATTTTGTTCATGTCCCATGGAGCAGAAGTGACATACTGTCATTTACAAATGATTATCCAAAGTTGAGGGAGAAACCAGTGGAATGGTACCTGCAAACTAAGAGGTTTATCAAGCTTGCAAAGTGTTTGTGGGAAGATCTTAATATTATATTTGAAACTGTGGTTCCAGCCGATTTGTGGGTTGAGTGTGAGCGGAGTATTGATTGGCCAATGTGAGAGCCTCCAAGGGATGCAGTTACAGGTGGGCCATCTGAAGAGGGAATGAAAAGCTATTAAAAGATGATTGAATATTTGAAAACCAGAAGTTCCCCCAAAGATGTTGATTGACAAAGAATTGACAAGACATTTCAGGAGACAAAGGAGTCTGTTCATGCTTATTATGAACTTATTGAAAGCTTTCAAATAATATAGTGTCACAGAGTTTATTGAATCAAGAGACGTGATTCATTTTTTTTCAGATTCGTTCAAGGATTGAAGCCTGAAATTAGCAATATGATTTGGAGTCATTTGATGTGCTAGCAGGGAAAGCGGATTGATGAGTATTGCATTACGTAAAATAGCGTAGTGACAAAATTGAATTGAAACAGAAAAGATGCAATGGTGATGCAAATTAAGTCTGTCCAAGAAGCAGGTATGTGGGGATCACAAGGAATAGTGAATGCAGGAGGAATGCAGGGAGCACAACAGCAGGAAAATATGGCACCTCAGTTCAGAGTTAGAGGTTGTGGAATTCAAGTAGATCCAAATGCAAATGTGGCTGATGTACAGAATATGAAGAAAATGCTTCCTTGTCATGCATGCATAAATGTCAGACATTGGAAACAGGAGGATCCATTTATTAGTGTAAATAATTTGGTGCAAAGTAGTGGTTTGACACAGATAGTTGACAACAGTAAATTTCAAAATCAAAGAGTTCAAAGGCCCCGAAATCCAAATATGAATGGTCCTACCTGAGCAGTACAAATGCAAGTTCCCCAACAAGTACAATGTCCCCAACAGAAAATTCAAGCCCCACAGCAAGTGTAGATTCCTCATACTCCAGTGGCATAGTAACAGGTAATGGTCCTTCAGCAGAAGGCAAACCAAAGAACAAATGCAAATGTAAATCAGTTAATCACACAATACCCTTGATAGATTTCAGTATTGATGATATGAGTGAAGAATATATGATTAAAAGTTCAGAAGAGGGAGAATGTGTGTTGTCTACCTCAGTGGAGGTAGTTAAGCATGGTCCTTATGTGAATGCAAGTGTTTTGGGTCTCAATGTTTCATTTTTGGTTTACATTGGAGCAACGCGTTCCACTGTCAGATCTACAAAAGTCCCCAATGTGCCTCTTTCTGGAAGGAAAGTTCAGGTTGTAGAACTAGCAAACCAGGATTTGGTAAACCCCATTAAGGAGTTCATTCCAGTTAAAAATAGGAACATTTGTGGATGTGCACCAATTCGTAGTCTGCGATTCCAGTCCTGTGAGTTTGTTAAGAAGGGACTTACTAGGCAAATTAAAATATTCCATCACTTGTACTTATGAAGGGATAGCAATTCAAACCAATAGTGATGATGAAACTTCCAGTCAGATTGAGGAGATGTAACCTCTCATTTCATTGTTTCCTGTCATGACATTTAAAGACTTACCTGATGAAATACAAGACACAGTAACGTTAAGAGTTTTGGATCTCTCTGGAAAGGATATTGGACTCATACAAGGTATTGAGCCAGTCAAAGTAACCATAAAGCCAAATGCAGTCTTTCCCAGAACACAATAGTATAACATGACTCCAGAAGTGATTGAGGGAATTACTCCAGTAATTGCAGACTTTGTTGCGCAAGGAGTTCTGAAGAAAACAAACCTCTGACCTGAATTATTTCGTATATTGCTGACATGACTTTGAATGTCCTATCGTATTAAAGACTGAGTACATAGTTCGACATTTACAAAGAAACAATATTTTTTCTAGCTGCTGTACAAGACAAGTAACTTTAATAAAACTCATGTGAAAATTGTTTAGCTCATCCTGTATACCGTGACAAAAGATTCTGATGTTGCAATTAACAAGAAAATTTAATACTTTGGCAGAACTGTAGGAATTTGTTAGAATTGGTGGGGTGTGAAAGGAGACACAGTGGTTAAGGTATGCCGGTCCAACGTTGTGTATGGCTTTGTACATGTGAGTGAGTAGCTTAAAGGTGATTAGTTTTTCTATCGGGAGCCAGTGGAGGGTCCTCAGGTGCTGGGAGAGATGTTCTTGGCATGGGGGGGGGGGTTAAGCACAAGTCTGGCGGAGGTGTTTTGGATGAGTTGCAGCTTTTTGATGTTTCTCTTTGTGGTGTCGGCATAGAGGGCGTTGCCGTAGTCAAGCTTGCTTGTGACTATGGCATGGGTGATTGTTCTGCGGTGGTCTGCTGGTATCCATTTAATAATTTTCCAGATTTGGAGGAGGATATGCCAGCAGGAGGAGGTGACTGAGTTTACCTGTCTGGTCATAGATAGGGAGGAGTAGAGGATGATGCCTAGCTTGCGGGGGTGCTCGGCCGGTGAAGGCGGGATGCTGAGAGGTGCGGGCCACCAGGAGTCGTCCCATGCTGAGGTGGCATTTCCGAAGATGATGAGCTCTATCTTGTCAGGGTTGAGCTTGAGGCAGATTTCTCTCAACGAGGTGGAGACAGTTTACATTCCTGAGTGGAAGTTCCTTTTGGCCATGTCCGGGGCTTCGGTGAGGGAAATGATGAGTTGTGTGTCATTTGCGTATGACACGATGTTCATTCCGTGGCTTCTGACAATGGCTGTGAGTGGGGTCATGTAAATATTGAAAAGAGTTGGACTCAGAGAGGATCTTTGGGGAACTCCGCAGCTGACTCCTGTTGGTTTAGATGTGTAGGGAGGGAGCCTGGCACTCTGGAGAGGAAGGAGTGGATCCATTTCAGGACTGTTCTGCGGATCAGAATCGTCTCTGAACTGCTCATCTGTCCTATGTGCAGCCCTTTTTCTGCACTGTCCTGATGCTGCTGTCTACTGATGATGTGCAGCGTGAACATTCTACTCGACAAAACTTTCCGGTCTGCTGTTCCATGAGGGGAGGTATATAATAAATGTGGGTTCTTTGTTTCCCTTTCCAGCTTAGATAATTACACCAATATATTTTTATAGAAAGTAACCGTAGTTAGATGGTTTTCCAAATTATTTTTGTCTCCTCTTTTGTTTTGCCTGCATATGTTAGCCCGTTCCCACACATGCAGGTCCAAATTTGTGTTACAGTTAAGGATGGCCTAGCTCTGAAATTAAATGTTATTAACTGGATTTTGATGATTTAGTGATGTCACCATCATCTGCATTGAAATCTGAAGTAAATGTGCATATTGCAGTTTTTATGGAGGAGCTAACAGTATTGATGTTTGGTATACTTAATCTCTTTCGACATTTTGGTCAACCCATGGTTTTCATGTATGTTTATAACGTAGTTTTGTGCACCATATATATTACATTAATCTTGGGATTGAATTAAAGCTTTGAAACTTAATTCAGTTTGTAGTCTGTTTATGATTATATTGATCATGGTGTTTTAATTGTTTATGCATTTCATGATTGTTGGTGTAAATTGAAGGAATCCAGTTGCAACACTCCTCGCTAGGTCCCAAGGTCCAGTCGACTTCTTGTGGTGAGGATAAGGTATTTTGGCCTTCATTACAACATTGGCGGTAAATCCCGCTTACCGCCGTGCAGAAGACCGCCAACACACCACTGCGGCCGCAGAATTCTGCCACAGCTATTACGACCCACAGCTAGGAATCCACCAAAATGTAGACACCCACACAAGTTCGCTACACCAAAGGTCAGTGATAAACCGGCAAGAACTAAACCTCCACCATCACGCCAACAGGAATCCGCCCACACTATCACGACCCACGAATCCACGCGGCGGTCTTTCAACCGCGGTAAACCATTGGCGGTACACACCGCCGCGCTCAAAATACACATACTCTTGCAAAACACAACCACATTGGACAATTCCAAATACACACACCTGATACACATACACACACCACTCCCACACACCAACACCACTATAAAACACCAGCCCACATCACCCACAAACTCTTACTACCTAAAATATTGACAAAGGCCAGAGAGACAGCACAACAAAGACAACACCACCATACAGAGGCACACAACACCATCACACATACACATCCACGCACAAAGCACCACACACCCCTAAACATCACTCCACACATCACAACACACACCACCTCACACATCACCCACACCACCCCATGGTACCGCAAAGACACCCCAGGTTTTCTGAGGAGGAGCTCAGGGTCATGGTGGAGGAAATCATCCGGGTAGAGCCACAGCTATTCAGATCACAGGTGCAGCACACCACCATAGCTAGGAAGATGGAGCTATGGTGCAGAATCGTGGACAGGGTCAATGCAGTGGGACAGCACCCAAGAACACAGGATACAATCAGGAAGAGGTGGAACGACCTACGGGGAAGGTGCGTTCCGTGGTCTCAAGACACCACATCGCGGTTCAGAGGACTGGCGGCGGACCCCCACCTCCTCCCCCACAACTAACAACATGGGAGGAGCAGGTCTTGGCTATACTGCATCCTGAGGGCCTCGCAGGAGTAGCTGGAGGAAAGGACTCTGGTAAGTCAAATCTTAACTATTACATCCCCCACCCTACCTGCATGCTAACACATACCCCCACCCTAACCCTCACCCCCAACACTCCAACTCCTCACATATGTCCCACTATCACAAACCACACATCCCAACACCAAGCCCTGCATGCAACACCAAAGCATGGGCACCCATCACCAATGCATGTCCACTGCACATACCCACACAGACCCCTAAACAATTAGCACACAAGGTCCTACACAGGAATGAAAGCACTGGGGTACAGGTTCACCCACCCATTGCACACCATGGCACACACAGATACTAAAACTATGCCTATAAACCCTTGCAGGACCCCTACCCAACGTCACCAAACAGGAGGTTCCAGACATGTCCACTCCCCCCACAGACGAGGCCCACAGTGATGACAGCAGCTCTGTCCAACTGGATGTAGATGAGCAGCCCGGCCCATCTGGGACCTCGGGACAGTCAGTTCCCCTCACACTGGCACAAGCCACAACAGAGCCTCCCCCCTCTGGAAACATCAGCACAGCACCCACCCAGCGGGCCCAGACCTCTGTCGCCAGGACACGTCAAGCAGCAGTGTGTCCACCACTACAGGGAACCCAGGCTAACCCACCACCCCAAGAACAGCAGAGACCTGGGGGCAGTTGGCACACGGTTCTGGGTACAGAGGCCCAGGAACACAGGGGAACTGGGAGGGCTGCTGTGTGACAGGAGGAGGACAGGCCCACAGAACCCACTCTTCACGAGGCCCTCTCCAACATCATGGGAGCCTACCGCCATTCCCAGGAGACGATGGCAACAGTACTGGCCAAGAACAATGCCAAGATCCCCACCAAGAAATTAGACCACCCTGACTCTCTACATTCTGTCCCACTTTGTCACCCTGTCCGTCCATCAACTGCCCAGTCCCCCTTCCTATGCCCCTTTGGACAATGCACCTGTGAAACAAATAGACTGGACTCTGCCATGGACATTCCTCCACCATCACCCCTGACCATTTTACAACCCCCTCCACTATTTAGCACTTAAATACACACCCTTAAATCACAAAACTATCTGGAGTCAGTCTGTGCTTTCACAAATGTGTATTTGCAATAACTGAGGAAAATAGCAATATCCATTGTATTGTCAACATACCTATGTCACACAGCTCTAGTCCATGAGGAAACATAGCAGAGGTCACACAGTGGGACCCACATCTGTGAAATCAAAAGGGAAAGTGACAAATCAGGGTCCAGACACTGGGTGAAAGTGACAGACAGATGTGAGGTAGAACAAGTGTATCAGATGTAGCAGGCAGTGATGTCTTCTTACCTGTGTCTCACTGGAGGCATTGATGAATCACGGTGTTTCTGTTGTCGATATCCTCTTCTTCTGCTTCCTCATCTTCACTGTCCACAGGCTCCACAGCTGCCACAACACCTCCTTCAGGACCATCCTCCTGCAGAAAAGGCACCTGTTGTCGCAAAGCCAAGTTGTGCAGCATACAGCAGGCCACTATGATCTGGCATGCCTTCTTTGGTGAGTAGAATAGGGAACCACCCGTCATATGGAGGCACTGGAACCTGGCCTTCAGGAGGCCGAAGGTCCTCTCTATAACCCTCCTAGTTCGCCCATGTGCCTCACTGTAGCGTTCCTCGGCCCTTGTGCTGGGATTCCTCACTGGGGTCAGTAGCCATGACAGGTTGGGGTACCCAGAGTCACCTGCAAATGTCGAGCGACAACTGTTAGACACACACTAACCTTTAGGGACAACCCCAGACCCAGACAACTATTCACATTGTATAGTGTCCATGTCCTCACCTAATAGCCACACACGGTGCCTATGGAGTTGCCCCATCACATAAGGGATGCTGCTATTCCTCAGAATGTAAGCGTCATGCACTGAGCCAGGAAATGTGGCATTCACATGGGAGATGTACTGGTCGGCCAAACACACCATCTGCACATTCATAGAATGGTAACTCTTCCGGTTTCTGTACACCTGTTCACTCCTGCGGGTGGGGACCAAGGCCACATGTGTCCCATCAATGGCACCTATGATGTTGGGGATATGTCCCAAAGCATAGAAGTCACCTTTCACTTTAGGCAAATCCTCCACCTGAGGGAACACGATGTAGCTGCGCATGTGTTTCAGCAGGGCAGACAACACTCTGGACAACACGTTGGAGAACATAGGCTGGGACATCCCTGATGCTATGGCCACTGTCGTCTGAAAAGACCCACTTGCCAGGAAATGGAGGACAAACAGCACCTGCACTAGAGGGGTTATCCCTGTGGGATGGCGGATAGCTGACATCAGGTCCGGCTCCAACTGGGCACACAGTTCATGGATTGTGGCACGGTCCAGTCTGTAGGTGACAATTACATGTCGCTCTTCCATTGTCGACAGGTCCACCAGTGGACTGTACACCGGAGGATGCCGCCATCTCCTCACCTGCCCCAGCGGACGTGCTCTATGGAGGAGAACAGCAAGCAGAGGGTCAGCCGACGCTGAGGTACGAAAACACAACTTTATTGCACACATTTTTCAATCCACTATTGGCGTGTCTTAGTGTGTATGCAAGGCCTAGATATGTGTGACGCATTTATAAATAATGCCATGTGGCCCCCTGAAATGGCGGCTGCCTGACCTGTAAGGTGGGACAATGGGATATGAGGTTACTACGCTGGTGTTGGACACCGTTGCAGTAGGCGGTCGAAGACCGCGGGCAATTCTGCATTAGTTAACATTGGGCCCTATGGGTCCCTGGAGCCAATGACGATGTACGCCAGCAGTGACGGTACGCACTGCCACGGACGTAACCAACATTTTCTATCTGTTCACTCATTTGATACCTGATCTTCGACAGGAGAGGACCTACACTGCAAGTGCTGCTGTGACCTTAGTATGGAAGTGACAATGGCTCATGTGTCTGGGGAAAGGGCCCCTGTCTTCACCACGGAGGAGTTGGACAAACTAGTGGATAGGGTCCTCCCCCAGTACACTCTACTCTACGGTCCTCCAAACAAACAGGTAAGTACACTGTGAGCATGCTGTATGGGCAATGCTTGTGTTGAGTGGTGTGGATGAAAGATGCGGGGGGAAGAATGAGGCATGCATGAAACAACAGTGAGTGTATGTGCGTCATGGCAAGGGTAGGAACGCAGGCCAATGACTGTGACGGTCCGGACGGTTATATCTTCTCCTTTTCCACTGTACTATTCCTGTAGGTCAGCACCCACCAGAAGAAGGATATTTGGCGTGCCATCGCCAAGGAAGTCCGGACCCTTGGGGGTCCACCATAGATGGAGCACCCACTGCCAGAAAAGATGGGAGGACATTCACCGCTGGAGCAAGAAGACGGCGGAGGCCCAGCTGGGGATGGCTTCCCAACGTGGGAGGGGTGCCAATTCCACCATGACCCCCCTGATGTTCCGGATCCTGGCGGTGGCGTACCCGGAGTTGGATGGGCGCTTGAGAGCATCACAGCAGCTACAAGGGGGTGAGTACACTCTCATTCAGCTGAATCAGCATGCATTGAAGGTGTCTGGGTGGGGGAGGTGGGCTGTGGGTACTCCTAGGCCAGGGCGAGTTTTGTAGGCAAGGTCCCTTCGTAAGCCAGGCCATGTGGCACCCCAGCCCACCAGTTATAAGAGCCAACTACACCTAGTCAGGCTCCTGTGACTTCCATGTGTGCAGCAATCGGGCATAGGCCTTGTACCCCATGGCCCTGTGATTAATTAGGGAACTCTAAGTGCATGGCGTAGTGCAGAGGGCTGCTGTGTCTGTAGTTTCCGCCGACGGTACGGTATTGCATGCACTGAACATGTCTTTCTTCTGTCTCCCCCCCTTTATGTGGTCTCCCTGTTCTTGTGTGCAATAGCATCATCAGGCGGAGGAGCAGTGGCACCGGAGCAGGAGGGAGCTGCATCCCACATGGCCCTGGAGGGCAAGACTACGGACTCCGAATTCACCAGGGGGATGGAGGGCGATGGGAGTTCCACGCCGGGGACAGAAGCTAAGACCAGCGACACGGACTCCTCCTCTGATGGGAGCTCCCTTGCGGTGGCGGGCCCCTCTGTGCCCCCCACATCTACAGGTACAGCTGCCACCCCCCTTCTAGCACTGCCATCCCAGCAGCCCCTCAACGTGTGCCCCGTGGCCGCTCACCCAGGAGGGAGGGCATCTCTTTCACCCCAGGCACCTCAGCCCCTGCCAGCCCTGCTGCCCTCAGTGAGGAAGCCATTGACCTCCTCAGATCCCTCACTGTTGGGCAGTCTACAATTCTGAATGCCATCCAGGGTGTAGAGAGGCATTTGCAACAGACAAATGCATACCTGGAGGGCATTCATTCTGGTCAGGCAGCCCAACAGCGAGCTTTTCAGACTCTGGCCTCAGCACTGATGGCCGCCATTGTCCCTGTGTCCAGCCTCCCCCCTTCAACTTCCTCCACCCAGCCCCAATCCCCTGTACCTCAGCCTATCCCAAGCACACCATCAGACCAGCATGCACACACCTCAACACACAAGGGTAGCTCTGGCAACCATAAGCACCACACATCCCACATGCACTCATACAAGCATCATACCCATGCAGACAAACCAACATCCACTGCCTCCACTGTGTCCCCCTCCTCCACGTCCCCCTCCTAACCCTGTCACTTCTCCACTCACACCTGCATGCACTACATCTTCAGCGACTACATCCATCACCAGCACGCCCATCACCACACACCGCTCACGTGCACTCACCACCCCCACTACCATTCACACATCCCCTGTGTCCTCTCCCAGTGTGTCTGTGAGCCCACCTCCCAAAGTACACAAACACAGTCACACACCCACCCAACAGCCATCCACCTCACGACAGCCTCTAGCCCATGCACATTCACCCAAAGTCAGCAAACGTACACCTCCTACAACCACTACCTCTTCCTCCACTCCCAAACCCCCTTCATCTACCCATCCCAGTGTGTCTAAAAAACTTTTACTCTTAAATGTTGACCTCTTCCCTACACCTCCCCCACCCCTTCCGTCCCCTAGGGCATGCCTTTCCAAGTCCCAACCCAGTACCTCAGCCACCACATCACCGGGAACAGTGGTGCCAGCAGTAACCGGCTTCTGGAGTGCACCAAGCAGCAGGGCAGCCAGTGTGCCAAGGAGCCAGACCACCCCACCTCAGAAACATAAGAAGTTGACCACAGCCCGGAGGGAGAAGGGCAAAACACCTGCCACCAAGGGTTCTCCCAGGACTACAGTTGGGAGTGGAAAGACAGCTGCGCCACCATCCAAGGTGGGGAAGGGGCAGAGAAAGACTGCTAGGCTAGACTTGAAAATGAGGGTACAATACAAGCTAACTAAGAGGCTAAGAGGCAAAGATATGAAGGCACAAGTGATGGACACAAACTAAAGGTGACCCTAGCAATGTATTTTTATAAATAGACTTACTATTATAGAAATCTAAAATGTACGTTTGTGTTCACGGGTAATGTCAGTAGTCATCACAATGAGAGCAACAAGGCCCACGATCCATAAGAGTGCAAGGAAAATGGGAAAACTGGAAAATTCGCACCCTAAAAGAACTGGGGTAGATCCGGATTACTCATCACCGGGTCCTGGCCTCAGCGGGACCCTGGGAGGGGCAGCAGGATATGCAATCTGTCTTTAGTTCAATAACTCTTTCAATAATACTGTCTAAATATAAATGTAATCATTTCACAAAAGCACAAAGAAATGCACATGGGTTATGAGGAATAGAAACATTACTTTCTGAATAAAACCTTGGTAGTTTGTCTTTTCGTTTTCGAGATATAATCAAAAAACACTCGGTTGATATCTTACATGATATTTATTCCCTGTGGGCAGAGTCCGTAAAAATGAATGGATGTGCAAAGGAAAAATAACGAATTTTGTCCTACAGCAAATGTTTATTTCAGCACTCTTCTGGCTATAACACTATCAAGTTCTGCTGTAAAAATATCTGAGCAGTGTAGTAAAGCCTACTGTCATAATTAGCACAACAAGTCTCACATCGTATAACGCATGGATATGTTCACACATTAACAACTTCCTATATTAATCCAAAGATGCACATACGGCATCACTTTAAATCGAAGAGACTTCTGGAGTAAGAAATGGCAGCACTTGGAGACCTTTTAGCATTAGCAGAAAAAAATCTGCAAATTGAGAAGTACCCTAATGCATGTTTTTCCCAAAATTAACTTTACTGCTTGCCTAAAAAGTGGTCTTGAAAAACTATGATGATCGAGACACTCAACCGATTTGATTCGCCACTTTGAAAATTGTGTAACATTTCCACCCCGATAACAAACTTGCTCATACATAATCAATACCTAAAACACGCCAATATTATTTAATATGCTTACATGGCTTTCTTAGAAAGCAATTTTTCTCTGCTGACCTACACCGCCTTTCTCTCCACAGGTGATGAAACAGACTCTTACTCAATAAAATCGGAAAGCCGGATTTTACCATCGAAAATTTTCGGCGGCTCAAACGTGCCAAAATTTAGGAGTTGACTAAGGCCCCTCAAATACTTGACACTCAGGCCTGGATTTACAAAAAAGTGGCGCAGCGACAAAATTGCAGTGCCGTGCTGCTCCACTTTTGAAATGCTGGGATGCACCAAATTTACAAAAAAAAGGCACACCCAATGTTTCCACCTGCACCAGCCCTGAATTTAGCAGCCTGCGCCAACATATGGATCCTTGCACCATAGTGCAAGGGTGTCTGTGTTGAGGGGATTGATTGTTTATGTGCCGGAAGTTGACCCTTCCTGCACATAAACAATTTATAATGACGATTTGGCACTTTTATGTGCGCCACAGAATGCAGCACACATAGATGTACCCTCATTTTTTAATGATTGTTTCTGTGCAGAAAGTGACACCTTCCTGCACATAAACATTCATGGCGTTTTGCTCCTTCTATGTGTGCTGGAGAATGGATGGAAAAGGCAAAAAATGAAGAAGAATACAATTATTTCTCCTCATTGTGCCATGTTAACGCCACCCCTGGGGTGGCGTTTTTTTTTTTTTTTTTTACCCTGCCGCAGATTTACATTTTCTTTTAAATCTGGGACAGCGTCAGAAGCAATTGGTGTTGCGGTGGAACACCCACTGCAACACCGATTGCACACCCCTCTGATGCAGAAAACTGCATTGGAGGGGCCCATATTTACAAGAAAGCATTAAGCCACAAAAAGTGGCTTAACACCTCCTTGTAACTATGGTGCAGTGAATTGCGCCACTTGAGCATAACTAAAAGTGACGCTTCGGTGGCACTAGGGCCTTGTAAATCTGGCCCTCGGAATCCAAAATCTGCATGTCATTCCCCATTTTTATAGGAACCCTCGAAGTTGGCCTTTTTATTACACTTGATAAATAACGATCCCAAGTGTATTGACGTTTATCCAGTGTGATAAATAACTGCACCAATAACGATGGACTCATGATTGAGTCCTGAGGGTGTGAAACCGCCTAGTCAAAATTCTGTTTGTTAAAGATGCTGTTCGTGAGTGAGGGTATTCAAGGATAATAGTGAACTGAAACAGCTCCCTCTGGGGTTTTGTGAAGCTTATAGAGAAGGCTAACACAAACTTTCAGAAACATCTTTCTCCATCCACCACAGTTAGGTTTCAGTCAACGAGGGTAGTACTGAAACTAACACTTTTCACATTAGATGAAACTTTAACAGTTCTGGAGGACTGTCACTCAAGGTCACTAGTACTCTTTAGTCGTTCAGCTGTGTTTCATATATTTAATCACACAACAAATGTTTATGAGAAAAGGATCCTTCAGTAAGGTTCTGGATTGGTTTATACTGTTCATGCTAGTAAGATAACAATGACCCCTTTCCCCCTCATGCTGTGTAACTATGGGTTTGATTTTAACTTTCATGTTGTTCAACATCTAACGGAGGTTTTTAATATGTGAATCATAGCCCTTAATACATACCTGGATTATTTTCGGCACTTTATAAAATTTACATGCAATGACATCAATATTTTGAAATTTACAATTTTCAAAATAATAAAAACTGGGGTCAGTTGTACAATGGATGTTGCCAGTAGTAAAACCGAGCCTGATCTATTCAAAATGACAGGCTTTAAAAAGAAAAAATCCAAAACTGGACTATACAAAAGTAGGCTATATATTGCTCAAAAGGTTGGGAAATGCTGCAACAGTGGACATGCATCTGTGGGTTAGATTATCATTCTAGAAAGGTGAGCGAAGCTTAAAATGTATTCATTGTTCAAAATCATTTTGTTACATGAGTTATGATCCTGTTAGAATGAAGACTTAGAAAAAATGATTTAATAATCTGTCTCATTTATAATATCCACTTAATACTGGAACTTAGTCAACGAACCTTTGAGGTAAATAGGAAGGGGGGAGCCTCAAATCAAAAACATAAATTATTCTCAATTTCTCAATTACATTTTCTCTTAAGAGTCAAAGATGAGAGTTTTGGATTCTATTTTAAATCATTTTATTAAATCATTAGTTCATCAAAATCTTTTATATGAAACCAAAACAATTGATAACAAATTGCAGAACAATACATATAGTGTTTCCTATAAAGCTCTAGTCCTTATTCTAATTTAGTGTCAGGAAAAAGTAGAACTCTTTAAGGGTCTCATGTCATGTGTGAAAGCATATAATTCTAGTCAAATGCCTCACTGAGAATTTCAGCAGAGTCTCAGTAATAAGTTCAAGCTGGATAAATTCAGTCTCAGAATTAATCTAAGACATCAGCAAAGAGAATAAGCAGAAAGTGTCTAAAGTGTCTGCATGTGCAGAGAATTTGAAGAAAGTGAGCCTGCGAGTAGGGTCTGTCTATGCAAGTTTTCTAAAAAGCACTGTACCCCTCAGCTGAGCCAGCTTAGTCTGGAAACACACTTTTATAATAATTTACAAAGAAACAAGTTCAAAAGAATTTGTAGATAATCTTTGGCTGTAGCTAATCATTTCTTTGACTCTTTATTTGAACAGGACAGCTACCATCAATATAGCAAGTTAAAACAAAGAATATTCTAAACAAGCCATACATTTAATTACTTTTTAATCAGCAATTAAACATTCGAGATTCTTTCCATGGGTGAACGTCTATGTGATAAAGAAAAAGACACAGAAAATGTTTAAGATAATATCAT
This sequence comes from Pleurodeles waltl, assembly GCF_031143425.1. Classification (NCBI taxonomy): domain Eukaryota; kingdom Metazoa; phylum Chordata; class Amphibia; order Caudata; family Salamandridae; genus Pleurodeles; species Pleurodeles waltl. Next base: position 929,097,028 of record NC_090448.1, on the reverse strand, counting down.
TTCCACTCACACATCTTTCTAGAAAAGCCTTATTCATGAAGAAACAGTTTTAAGAAGAATATAATGTTGCAAAAATACTTTTTATGGGTTAAATTGTACTGAAACAAAGCACTGATATTCTCTCTACTCAGTTGTTTTTGCTATAGAGCATTGTGTTGTTATACTTATGGCAATGACCCAGGTCAAAACTAAAAAAAAGAAGAAGGAAAAAGAAAGAAATATGAATTTGTACTTGTTATTAGCTCAGCTCAGCACATGTCATTGTGCAAGATTCAGATGAATATATGTTTAAATGCAGCTTTTGGTTAAGGCCTACAAAATACTTTTGTATATTCTTTATTGACTGTTTGGAGCTGGTGAGGCAAACTGAATGGTCCCTGTTGTTGTGGGGTAAATGGCTCCTCTCTCGTGCTCTGCTGACGCTGCCCCTTTCTTCGTTTAAAGCGAATGTAAGACCTAACAACCAATGAAAAGTAGGGAAGAAACAAACTAATGTTTTTTTTCTAGTGTCATAGGGCTTATATCCCCCTTATTTTTAAAGGAACGGAAGAGTCCAACACATTGCGACAGAAGAGCAGCTTCTGATAAAAGAGCAAGAGTTGTGCTGCCTTTGCAATGGTACAGATGAGCTGTTTAACCTCTCACCCATCGGGAGCTGAATTCACTTTTAGGGAGGGGGTTGAATATGGAAGCAGAGCAGGTCAGCAAGGCAGTAAGTCAGCAGCAGCATTAGACTCCAGTTGCAGGCCTGTAACAGTAGCTTCAGTCTTAAAAAGATCATGCTAATTGGCTGGCATGCGCTCAACATTTCATACGGTGTGCTAATAGATCTTAGTTTATCATGAACTTCCAATGCATTGTAGCAACTTTCTAGTTCTATTTAATATTAGTTTTAAAATAACATATTTGCATATATCCCATAAGCATGCTAATGTGTGTATTTAAAATCTTGGGTTTATGTTAAAATCTACAATAATGCTTAATATTTCAAAACTGCACACACACACATACACATACATACACACACACATTCACAAAAACATACACACTTACATACAGCCAAGACATATGTTTTATTTATTTATTTGCCAGACAGCTTAAAACTGATTTATAGTTTTGGCTGGAATATGTAAGACCACAGAAATGTACCAGTCATGGTTCGAAAACACAAACATCACACAACATGCACCGCTCGTCATGTTCTTCCATTGACAACTTTTTCTTTGTTTCTGTACTGTTGGTAAATTGGCATTTCCACTATGCCGGCCGGGTGGTGTGAGTCATGGTATGTGCTGTATGCAGGAAGAAGTCGGGGCTGGTGTGTGTTGTGGCTGGAAGTACTCAATAGCCACGTGAAGTACAACTTTGCCTGTGGTGAAGTTGGGTGAATCTTTGAAACATTTGTCCAGTTTCGGGAAAGATGAAATTGTCTGACCCTGCTGTTATAGTTTGAACTTTGCACATCCCAGAAACATACAGGCATTCTAAAATACAGAAAGACCTGATAAGCAGAAACTTATATCTTCATAACATATGTTGAGCTGAATTTGGTTTGTTGTGTGTGCGTGTACATAAGTAACTGAGAGCCAGATGTACAAACCATTTTAGCGGTCGCAAATGGTCGGAGCATTTTTTATATACTGACGCCCTATTTGCAATTTGGTAACCTATTACTAGAGATTTGGTATTAGGAAGGGGAGTTTTTAGGGCATCCCTTCCCAATGCTCAATTGCACTGGTATGTGTGAATGTGTTGCAACCGAAATGTGGTTGCAAAACATTCACATCTTACTGAGATTTTGAAAGAGGTGGCTACCCATTTGCAAATGGGGAGGGGTCTCCAAGGGACCCCTTCGCCTTTGAGAATGGAGGTAAAATAAATTTTTGAGATCAGGCAGTGGTCCAACTCTTAAAAAATTAAACGAAATCTTTTAATTTTTCTTTTTGAAACACATCTCATTTTCCTTTAAAGAAAACGGGCTGCATTTAAAAAAGAAAATTGCTTTATTTAAAAGCAATCACAGACATGGTGGTCTGCTTATCCCAGCAGGACACCATCCCTGTGTTTTTGCCATTCCCAGTGTGTCGCAAACTGCGACCTACCTCATAAATATTAACGAGGTATGTCTATTTGCAAAAAGTGTTAAAGACATTTCTGTACATATGTATTTGTGATCACTAGATAGCGAATCACAAAAAGTTGTTATTTGGTAATCACAAAGACTAACTTTTGTACATCTGGCCTTTAGGGCCGTAATTAGAGTTTGGCACATGGATACCCTAAAAACTGGATGATTATCCAGTCCACTGTGTTACACATCCCATAAGCTAAAATGCCCTTTTAACACAGCTGGCAGGACATATGTCTCATTTATGATGGAATATCCCATCTGCTAAACTATAATTGAGGTTCTTAATTGCAGAAAAGGTTGTAACTTCTGCATTCAACACTAAGGGACTGATTAGGAGTTCGTCAGACGGTAAAACCCATCCACTGAACTTCTGAAAGGGAGGTTACCTCCATGCTGGCTATCTCCCCGCTGGACCCATATGACTTTCCCGCTGAGCTGATGGGCAGAAAAAAGGTTTCCGCCGGTCAGCCCAGCGGGAAAGTGACAGCAGCATTGTCACCAGCTCGTAATCAATCTGACGGCAAAACTGCCACCACAGGGGGCACCAGCACATTTGCAATGGTCACTGACTGCACCGCAGACGGTGAGCATTGCTAGGGTGCTGGGCAGAGGGACCACTGCACTGCCCATGCAAAATGCATGGGCAGTGCAGGGGCCACCCCCTGGGGTCCCTGAACCTGTTTCCAGCCAGTCTTTTCATGGCGGTGATACCACCATGAAAAGACTGGCGGAGAACCATGTCGTAACCAGCAGGGCGGCACTGCATGCAGCGCTACCCTGGCTGATTTCGACCTCCTCCACCGTCAGCCCGTTGGGATCATCGATCCTGGTGGAGAAGGTCTGACCACCAGGTCCGTAATGTAGTGGTTGGACAGCCACAGCAGCAGCAGTCCTGACTGCCACTGTGAGACTGGCAGTTTCAAGACCACCAGCCTCTTAATGAGGGCCTAAGACGATTCACAAAACTAAAAAAATTGAACAAGCTACTCCTGCAGAGGTGTGATTAATGTTTACAGAAGGTATACAAAATTTTATTTGCATCTACATTTCTAAGTTTCACATTGATTTTTTAATATAGGCATTGCCAGATCAGTTCTATCCAGAGCAGTAGTGGTGGAAATAAATCTCAAGCAATGTGACCAGTCAGGCACTCTTGTTTTAAGTAATCACAGACAATTGGTAATGCATTTCTCTCACTTAAGTCCACACTTAAGTGACACCGAAACAAACTAGAAATGTTTTTTAGAAAGTGTGGGGAATGCATTAGTACTCTCATTAATGCACAGGGTGCGAGTAGGAAGTAGCAGTTATTTCATGGAAAATCTTTCCTATGAGCTAATAGCATATACAATTATACTTTTTTTAAATTGCACTTATTTGCTGAACATTCTTTTTAGGAATCTATATAATGTGGAGATTGCACACACATGGTGCTGGAAATCTGAAATGTATGCGAACGCCATGCTCTTCTGAGTAACGTACATATACTTAATGTGGTGTATAAAGTTGTGATGCTTCTGGGAGAAGGAAGTCTGACTGGCAATCATTTCCTTTTCCAGAGTGTCCTGCCCAAGAAAATGTTGTTCAAGGAAAAGGGGAATTGGTAGATAGGACATAAGCTTTTACTGACATTTCGTGTAGTCACACAAAGCCCTATATGCTGTCATCTGTTCATGGGCTGAGTGTTTCCAAATTTACACAACTACGCACTCTAATTACTAAAGTGCACAACCCTAATGCTCAAACAACATACAGCGGACACGAATCGTTTTGAGAAGCAACTTTAGGTTCAGAGGTACATGTTAGAATTTGTAACGTTCTTTTAAGTCTAGACCTTTGTGAACTGGGTTAATTTTAAATGCACTTAGTTAACTAAACACAGAAAACACACTTCCTGAAAAACAGCCCTATGTGATGAGAATTTAGTTATATATTTAGAAAATACTTTATGAACTATATCTGGGAACAGCAATGAAAGTTTGGCAATTCATTTCTATTGCTTCGAAAAAAACTGGTCTAATTTTTTCCATCTTAAGGCTTTTGCCAAGACTGGCTGTTAACATGGCACGCTTAATTCGCACTTTGCAATCCTTTCAACAGAAACACATTGCAGTGTCAGATACTCAAACGAAATGAAGCTGGTTCATGCAGAATAAAATAACAACAAAAGCAAATTGAATTACAAACTGAATTGAATGAAAACGTTAATTCCTCACACTATAAAAAATGCTTGCATTAACTAAAAAACCCAATTATGATGTAGTTAAATAAAATATAATAAAATGAATATGCCTATAACCAGAATGACTGCCATTGTTTGCGTATTTAATGTGCAGTAAGCTTCTTGACCAGAAATTCAAATACATTTGTACCTGAAGACAGACAAAGGTAGGTACTGGTAGTGACAGTAGTGAAAAGCTAAAACAACAACAACAACAGATGATGGACGGAATGCACAGCAAATCAAGTATTCACGCCCAGTCACAGATCTGGGTTTAATCCATCAGTTATTTTGCTTGCAATGCCATTCCAGTTTGGACCCAGCAATATGCAGATCAGTCTTGACCCTGTTCCCCATGGAAAAAGTCCAGCCTGAACTGCCAGGCCAAGTTCTCCCTGAACCTGAAACACGCATCCTGGGACTGGTTTCAGGGTATTACCCTTCATCAGTCAGGCTAGCTCGAATTTGGTGGCATAACAATCACAGGACCCACGTCTGGGCATACCCTTCCCACTTGGGGTGACAATTGCAAAAACAACTGATAATTGGGGTGAGTGTTTGCATTGTTCAGCACTCTGTCCATCATCCTTTTGTTTTGCTAAAATTTCCCTAAGTGGGAAGTGAATGCCCAGACATGGGTCCAGGGCTCACTCTGCCACTGGATTCAAGCTAGCCTGGCTGATGAAGGGTGATACCCTGAAACCGGTCCCAGGATGCTTGTCTCCAGGCCAGGGAGGGCCTGGCCTGGCAGTTTGGGCTGGACTGTTCCCATGAGGAACAGGGTCACAACTGTTTTCCATATGGCTGGGCCCAAACTGGGGTGGCATGGTGAGCAAAAGAACAATGGATTAAACCCAGATCTATGACTCAGGGTGAGTGTTTGCATTGTTCAGCACTCTGTTCATCATTCTTTTGAGTTGGTAGTGAAAAGCTAAGCGCTGGAAGTGGCAAGTGCTCAAAGATATCCTTTCTTTCCTTGCCATTATTGCTCATTAGGACTTCACAACTTCTTTTGAGACCATCTACTTGTTTTTTACTGGAATGCCAATTTCAGAACCATGTTCAGAGGGCCATGTGGTAAGCAGGATCTACTGGGGCCACCTGCGAAGAACTTTCATTCCTGATGTTCCCATGCCCACCTACAATGGTCTCTGAGGAATTAGGCCAAGTACCTCTTCAGCACTGGACTCTCAGTGGTAGCATGCGAACACAGGCTCACAACCCCAATAAATGATTGTCCAGTCAAATACATGCTTTTATGTAATAGTAGTATTTATATACATACACAAAATATAATATGACATACCACAAATCATATACACAATCTTCTTAAAGCAGGCCCACTGGCATTATGAGTCAGCTTCCCCTGTCTCATCTCCTCATCTGAGGTCCGCTGTTATTCCACAGTTACATGAGGTGACATCTGAGCTAAGCCTGCTAGTGAGTTCAAGTTTTAAAAGTTCAGTGATGACTTTGCAAACATCAAAGTGGTTCTGCGCCATAGGGCATCAGTCAGAGTAAGTTCCTCTAGATAGCCGCAACCTGGTATTCAGTCTTACTCACTCGCACTGGAGTGGTGGTTCATAGTGCCCAGTCTGTCCTCTGCAGTTTTGTGGTAAACAGAAGTTTGGAGCAGAAGTCTGGATGCCATGGTTGAGGTGGCAAGTGTACAAAGCATGATATGTCTGGCACCAGGTCTTGAGTGCACATGGATTCAAGAAGTTGAATAGTTGCTCTTCCTCTGTGTGTCACAGTCGTCTCTGTCTTTCTAGTTGCATACTGTCCTAAAGTGACGGAATCAGCTGATCTCACATCAGCCAGAAGCTGGCGCTCCAGGTGAGTGTTCTTGATTCTCCTGGATGATGTCCCCTCACCCAGGTGGGAGACAGGTAGACCCTCAGTCCACAGTCTTGTCACATTAAGCAAAAGTCGTGCTGAGCTTCTCCCCACTTATGTACAGCTGCAGTCAAAGTGATTAAATGTCTCTGTCTTTGAAGTTTGTGTGCTGGAGGTTTCCCACGTTGAAGTGCCCACTCCTAGGTTCGGCTTTTCCTTCAGAGAGAAGTCTATCATAGCATGAGTGTCTTCAAACCTGATACCCCCAAACAGAGGCCACGGGGGTGACTCAAACATTACACCTGGATATCAGCTTCACAGATACATTTTTGTCAAAAGGTTAAACAAGCCCTACTCTTTTTGACTCACTTCTCAGCTCCATTTCTTCCTAAGATATCTCCAGGTCTCTGTGACCAGTGACCTCTTTCAGAATAAAAATGCCCTTTTGACGTGTACTGAAGAGCCTGGCTCTTTCTTCCTCGAGTGTGTGTCCCACACAGCTCTCAGGAATGCTGAAATCCACAAATCTGTCTGAGAGGCCTCTCTACCTCTACATGCTCCTCCAGCAAGCCATGAGTCAACCAAAATGGAACCCAGAGACTTCCATGTACTGTGCCCCTCACAAGTGCACATACATCGCTGTGCTCATGCACACCACACATGCACAGGTTCTCATGTATTGTATCATTCCACCAGTACATAAACACTCAAGCTCACTTACACAGAGACACATACTGACGTCCATACACTGTAACCTTCACAGTCACAAATGCATCCCAGTGCACTCACAGAGGCACACACTCTTACGTGTATGACACCACTCACAGGCATACATAGATACATCCCAGTGCACACATGCAGACATGCACTCACCATCCAGCGCTACATCCAACCTGATACAGGTCAAGGGGGAGCTGAGTGTACAGCAACAGAACTTTAAATGAATCGGTCAGTACGCCTCACCTCCATGACACAGGTAACAAGGCATGGTCATTCTACTGATCACTTATCATAAAACGGCATGCTACCATCACCTTGCTTGTGCTAATTAGGTCTCAGTAAGGGCAGTAGCCCTTCAGCCCTGTGAAGGCAGCGCTTTCTGCAGACCTCCCTGTGTTAGCAAGACTTCAATACGTAGCCAGGCTTACGTTACGGCATACACACATGAATGGTGTTCACCCATGACCCAAAATTGTTATCAGTGATCTAGCCATCACTGCAACTGACAAACTCAGGGCAGGTGTCCACACCTATTAAAGCCTATGACCTAAGAGCCTTTGGTGATGTCAGCAGGGAGGGAGTCATAATGACTGTACCTAAAGAATGGAGTGGTTACTGCAGAACTGGGTGGGATGTGGACTGGTTTATTGAGAATACCTCTTCTTCTCCTTCATAGACCCATACATTTATCAGTCCCAAACACTCAGGGTCCAATCCTGCATGGTATCATCCGATTCAACGCCATGTACCTGTGGTTATTGTATCGCAGAGGAAAAAGTTTAAGTCAAAGAGCCCCTCTTCCCATGCGTGACTTGCCACCAGCCTGTACTAGTTCCACACTTCCCATACTGCACAAGATAGTTAGCTGTATTTGAAGGGTGTTGTAAATACAAGACAAGTAGGACGATTCTTTGCTCATGACCTCATATGTGTATAGGGTTCTGGGCCTCACTTCTAGAAGCAACCTTCAAACACAGCCATGTGTCATTTCTGCCCAGTGCTCGAACGGGGCACGTCAGTGCTTCGAGAAGGTATTTTTTAAAAAAAAATGTACTTCGAGAAGGTATTTTTTCAAAAATGTAATGTATTTAAATGTAAAGTGTAATTGCACTGCTTTTTTTTTAAAGGTTCTTCATACAGAATCAACGTTGGTCCTTTTTTCGGTTTCCTGTGCGAGAAGAACCTTGAATTAGCTTGACAAAATAATTATTTATGAGAACGAGCAACCTTTTAATAGGTCGAAAGAAGAATTAAAGGTGAATACATTTTAGTTTTACAAAGACCAGTCAGTGCCCGAGTTCTACGGCAGTACAAGACTCGCAACGCCAGTGAGCGCGGGATCTTACGCAGCATGAGGTAAAGTGCCCTTTACCGGATAGCATCTTAAGTTTAGAAAGGATAAAAGCCAACGTTTAAAGTTCGCTAGTAGATCCTCGCTTGTCATTTTATTTGACCTTACCTGGATGAAAGAGCTGCTAAGGTGGAGGAGTCCATTTACCTGCACGAAAGGACATTTGCTGTGACATGCTTTTCGTCATTTGCCTTTTTTCCCAGGGTGTGGGAGGTAACATTCTGTCACAGTATCAAGAACTGGCACGAGTCCAGCTCAACATAGTCCAAATTGTTTTGGCGGCTAGTTCTAGCAGCTGTTTAAATGATATCGTTCAAAAACGTTCATGCTTCGTTTTTGTAGACTAAAAGGCACACTAAACCCGTTTTCTTTTAGCCCAAAGTGTGCCCCCAAAATCACACAGGGATACTTATGGGAGTACTCAGAAATTACAAACAAACCTTAAGATGTATCTGAGGGACTGTGACGTTGTCTGTATGCTGAAGCTGAGCTAACTTAATCACATTTCAAAAGAAATATGACAAATGACCGCACATAACATAAAAGCTATGCCTTTAAAATACGAATAGCTATACAATTGTTTAAAAAAGAAATTCACCTAAGGCAAACTATATATGGTGCCTTTGGCCACACCCAGAGATTCGTTTAACTTTGTTATCTGCCTATGCGATGATACCCAACTCATACTAAGGCTAGAGGGACACCGATAAAGTGTCCCAACAATTCTCCCTATGCTCTAAGGAGGTGGCATAGAGTATGAAATACAACTTTTAGGAAATATAAGGAGACAAAGCAGAGGTTGCCATTTTCTGCAGCCCTGCTTTATGGACCAATGAAAGATGGCCGAAATCTCGTATAACTCTCCCGGCTTCCTCTCATCATTCCAGAAATATGGGGATCATTTTTTACTCTAAACTTTCCTTTGAGGAGCATATTAAGACCCTTACTCTTACTACCACCTGTATATGTCTATTAAGTGCTATTAGGAGCATCCATTCGTCCTTCCGTCTTCCTCTAGGAACAGTCTGATTCAAGCTCTGATAATTTCAGGACTTGTCTATTGCAATTCTATGTTAATTGGTCTGCCTAATCTATTTAAAAGATTGGACATGACACTTATATGGCGTCTGTGTTCTGCTGGCACCCCCTTCCTGTGGTATGCTGTCAAGCTCACATGGTCTGGCAGCGATTCCTAAATACAAAAAAGGCTGCTCTCTGTCCGTTCAGATAAAATATGGAACGTTTCTTATACCCAAGTCAATCACAGTAGCTACAGGAAACAATTGAAGACCTACCTGTTCAACATCACAGTTTAATAGCTTCTGGGTAGAGCGGTACCATCAGTTGGCCCAGCAGCACCAGGACACTTCCGTTTGAGGTATATGTGTGTTTAACAAACATAGACTCATTCATTCATTCTTTTCTTTCAAAACCTGACAGAAGAAATGTGTAGCGTTTTTTCTGTGACAGTAGTTGAAGTTGAATCTGTTGAAACTATAAGGTAGAATTTCCACAGTATATTTTAATCGTATACGAAAAAATAGGAACAAAGACGGGAAAGTTTTACTTGGGAATGCAAATGGCAGTATCACCAACAAACAAGACTGAACGTTCCTGACCTTGTAGTTTTAATGTTTATTGAAAAACACACGTTTTATTTTTCGTCGAACATACGGCTGCACTGCTTTGACCAGAGAAAGAAGTAGTTGGGTTAAGAAAGACTCTAACATTCCCAGAGACTTCAACACAACATGGTTTGGGAGTAGACTCAGGAGGGATTCAAAATTTTCTCTGTGGAATCCTCTCACCAATTAATGATGGGTCATGACATAAACAACCTTTTTCCATCCTTACTGTAAGATTCGAATAAATTCCTGCATATTCAGTGTTGTGTTTGTAGCTATCCATTAATTGATCAGCATTGTCCACATTACAGAATTTAAATTCACCCTAAATTGGGCTTCAGCCGGTGTCCTGATGTAGGCTACCATTAATCAGTTTAGTACGTGTCAGTGCAAATCAACACACAGACAAGCGGTTCTGGGAACTGCCATACTAGTGCAGCAACTCACTCACAAACCACCAACAGTGGGTTTTGTGTCTGTAAAACAAAATAACGACCCAGAAGTGAAGTGGTTTCTTCATTTACAATTTGATTATTGCCCGTTTTCTCTTCCGTAGTCCACCATGCTTTGCATGATGTATTTGCGGATAGAAAATAGGCACTGTATAGCCTTATGAGTACTTCCAGCTTTACAACTTTTGTCTCAGTTTAATTTAATTTAATTTAAAAAAAAAATGATTCAAAGGTTGACTGATTCTGTGATTGTGTGTTTGAAAACAAATTGGATGCTCCTTTTTTATTTTTATATTTGTATTTGCTCTATAGTGAGCTTAAATGTGCAGCATGAATTCAAAGTCTGAACATTATCTAACTGCTGTAGCATTACTATGTAACACTACCAACCATCAAAGGCAATGTGAATTGTTATTGTTGACGTTTACAAAGGCATGACGTCATTCGTGTTAAAAAGTGGCTAATACATCTGTAGAAACATGTCATGGTTTTTAAAGATAGTTTAACCAGATGTTGTTTTACAAACACCTTTTGCTCTGAAATACTATTAAAGTGACACAGTCCCAACTTTGCTACTTGCTAGCTGTGACAGCCTGGTGGTGCGCTATCAATGCATAATTTAGTGTAATTGGATCTTGTTTGTTACCATGTTTTCTCCCCTGAGCTGAAAGTATTTTTGATATACTGGTGTGAATGAGCAAGACGGTATGACTGCGGGAACTGTTGTATTTCATGTACCTTAGGATGTTTATTGCATCAAATGTTCATGTTTAGCAATGGGTTGAAGAAACATAGAGGATGAGTCACTCACCCCTATCAGTCTTACTTCCCTCAATGCATCAGTAAGTGGATTAGGTATTCACAAATAATGCTAGATGCACGCAGTCCTGTTCAATAAGACAGTACGTATAGAAACCTTATGGCTCTGCATCTACAGTCTTAATCTGTGGAACTTCATGAAGACTCACAATGACTCATTAAAAGTGATTCTCTTAGCATGCTCTGACAATGTTTGCACAGATGCTTTGAGTAGGTGGTTTCACTCCTTCCTCAAGTCGGTGCTTAACCAGAGAGCGGTATTGATTATACAGAAAAAAATAGGAGTTAACCTAAATACACCAATGTTATTTACATTACCTAAGTGGAATACACCGAGCAGAATTTCAGCTCACAGTTTTATTGGGATCTAGGTTTCATATCTGGCCAACTGTAATGAAATTAGCAGGGCATGCATGAAATCTTATATGTGGGCTGCAGTGTGTGTTTACATCACTCACATATATGACAAAATATATAAGACTGCAAGAAGCACCACTGCTCTCTGTCAGGACTGCAGATTAAAGGCACAGCAGTAACACATTTCAAGACAAAAGGGCGGGTGCCACATAATAACACCTATTTATATATATTAATAAGTCACCCCTAAAGTGTATCTTGTGTGCCCACAAATAAGGATGCCTAATATACAAAAAGGTGGCACTTTATATATTTTAAAAGTGTATCCTCACTGTGACTGAAGGTCTAAACATTATTTTGCTGTGTAGGTCCAGTTGCCTTTTCCATAGGACAGGTCTAAGTGTAAAAATATTTAATATCATATGCCACCCAGGAAAATGTTAGCAAATTCTTTTAAAGTGAAGGCAGATTTTGATAATTTGAGTAGAAAAAAATTGAGGGTCACATTTAACAGCCTCTAGCACCTCATTGTGCTGCATTAGTGTCAAATTTGTTTTCCGCAAATGTGGCCGAACGGGGTCGAAATCAGTGCGCAAATTTCCAAAGTGATGCAAAGCGCCACTGTAACTGTTTGCACTACATTATGCCTGCACTATGCATTATGTATGCAATGGGGGCTAAAAGATTTCCTTGTGTCATTTTTTTCAGCACTTTTAACGCCTGCTCAAAGCAGACTTTAAAAGGAGGCACACAATTGTTTACAATGGGCCTCAATGGACTTTGCAGGATTTGCGTCAAAATGTTTGACGCTAACCCTGCAAAGGTCTGAACTAGCATCAAAACCTCTGATGCTAGTTCCCTAACTACTGTATTGGTACGCCTTGTCTTAGATATGGTGCACACATGGTGGCATTAGGGTGGTGCTAAGGAGTGCAAGAAAAGTGGCGCTGCACTAGGTGCAGCACCATTTTTCAAAATCTGGCCCTTAGTCTGCCTAAGCCACAACTGGGTGAAAACCAGTCCTGCCTCTTTTCATACCTCCAAAGCGGGAAATTACTTACTTGGCTGGCAGAGTCAACAACCCTGTGTAAGAACGCAATGAGCTGCCTCTAAACCCAGAAAGAATATGAGGTGTTAACTGTAAACAATGCAGCGGGAATCAGCTATCTAGAAGTGGACCATAACAGTTGGTTGAACACAGGACAGCCTTTGCACTACCTCTTCTCATTTGCAGATGTGTGGTAGGCTTCTCCTATTCTTTTCTTGGATGCCACTAAACAGATAATCTCCATTCGCAGTGTGGGATAAACAGTTTTGACCCTGTCAGATGATCCAAGAACTTATGTAAAGAGAGGTGTGGCTAAGGAGCTGTAGACAGGACTGTCTGGAGCCACAAGGGTTGTGTCATACTGAAACAGAAGATGTTTGGTAAAAAAATCAGTAATAAAAAAAAGAAATGCTGCAAAAGAGGCTAGGACTTTGAGGAAACAGATAACATTGGGTGGTATAATTTCTCCAGTCACCGACTAGTGCACAGTTTAAATCTAGTAGCTAAAATACCCCCTCCTCAAAATAATCATAGACCTAGGAACACCTTACCTTCAGAAGAAGGCCTTCTGGAAAAACTCCTGCGGGATGAAGAAAACATATTTAAGGACCTAAGATCTACTGACTCTTGATGGTACACAGGGACTGGAACTGCTGTCTAAGGGTCAACAGGTTGTTCTCCTCTCTGCCTCCTGTGTGCCTAATTCAAGGACACAAAGATGAGACAGATTGCTGACACACCAAGAGGACCCAGCTGATGAGAAAGAACTGGACTCTCCTGGAGACCTTGTTAGAGAGAGAATTGGTGTCTGGAGAGCTGCCCTAAGGAGCTAGCAACGGAGAACTGGCCAGAAGAAACTTTGCCAGCAGTTTGTCCCAGTTGTGGCTTGTTTTCTTTGCTTTGCACTGCAAAATGTTTCATTGGGACCTCATGGTGAAGGTATCTAGCTTCCTGGAGCCCTGCCAAACCGTAGCTTTCAGCTTAAATTTTGATTTCCAAAAACGTACTAAGACTGAAGGTAAAAACTTAGCTCAGGGTATGTTGGCAGTGGTGTAACATAGGTGCCCACAGTCCCTGCAGCGGGTGGATGGGTCCCAGACTACAGGAGGGCCCCCTCAGCACAGTTCCGGGACCTTGGAGCTTCTCACTGAGTCAGAAGTGAGGGCCCGTTCATGTAAGTTGCGGGGGAACCTTTAAGTCTTGTTACGCTGCTGCATGGCGCAAAATCTATCCAACCAAGAAAGTGCCCTGGGTGGCTAAAAAATCTCACTTTGTCACACTCAGAGCTTTTGGTGCAAACCAATGGCTTTAGCAGGAGATCACTGACAATGTATCTGACTTTGAAGGGCCCTCACTGGCCAAAGCCTTTGAAGTTACTCCATTGGAAGATTGTGACTCCTATTTCAGACACTAAAACCAAAGATAAAAACTTTGACTGGGGTGACACATTTGGTATACCCAACCTCTGCTCTCTCATGTTTAGCTTGAGATTGTGCCTATATCATGATCAACTGCAACTATTCTTTCCAATGAGCTTTTACATTTTCTAGGAGTTTCCTGCCTTTAACATTTAAAAATTCATATTACTGGTTCCCATTAATATATATTTTATTAATCATGGTAGCCTTTTGCTCATTAATGTGATCCCTGTTTTTTCTTAATTTTTATTTAATTGTTTTATTGACTTTAAAACTGTTCGTACTGTTTGAACTTAAAACACGTTTCTCTATGGTTTGTCTGCTGCTTGTCCCGTAAAGTCAACAGGTTGAGCAGGAAATCTCCCAGAACCTTGTTTTTATCTAACCAGATTGTTTCTATTAAGTGTGTAGGAATCATCACCCTAAAACAAAACAAAAAACAATTTATGATATCCCAAACTCACATATTCTGCTTAGAAAAGTCTGCGTTTCAGATGAATTGACCCAGGCACAGAGGGTACAATCATGCATGTCTTTGAGCATTCCAAGATCTTTCCATCCGATGGTCAGATGCTTATGACATATTGTTACAAGCTATCTCCAAACTAACCTTTTCCACCAACAAGGTTCATGTTAAGAAAATGTCAATGTGATATATAATTATGCACCTTGTCCAAAAGTAGCACTGCTGTAAATTTTGATTCAAACTAAAGTTAAGTGCTTGTACTAATCCCTTGTCCTGCCTAGCGCTGTAAGGGACATATTTATAAGCCCCTAGCACCACCTTGTTCCACATTAGCACCATTTTGTTTTTACACTAATGTGGCCCAATGAGGCCAAAGTATTCATGCCACATTTACAAAGTTAGAGGGGCCAAAAAAACAGGGTAAGGAAATCAAACAGATTTCCTTGCACCATTTTTTACGGCACTTTTAATACCTGCTCAAGGCAGGCATTAAAAGGGGGCTTCCATTATTTATAATGGGCCACTATGTACTATGCAGGAGTAGCACTAATATTTTGTTGCTACTCCTGCAGAGTACATCAATAGCATCATGAAAAATGGCACTATTGCCCACTATCCTGTGCCATGCTTATTTTAAATACCGTGCATACATGGTGTCGGTGGGAGGGGGGCGATAAGAGGCGCAAGAAAAGTGGCATTGCACACAGTGCAGCGCCACCTTTCTTAAATATGACACTTGACGAATACATCCTAAATAAAATCTAAAATATGTAGTCACAAACTGCATACGTTTGTTTCTTTTCCCGGTCTTTCATGAAGGGCTTTAATTTGTAAACTATGACATGTCTGGCGATTTATAAACCTGATATAAACAGCTTACTTGATGGTTCTACCTTTGCCCAAAGGTGACTACTATGGCCTGTGCACGTTTTGTATGATGACTCACTTTGGTTTTCTGAATTGATATCAGGAAATTATGGTATTACAAACAACAAAAATTAGATCAAAGATGCGTACAACTCTTTTATTATTCTTGTGAGTCCGTTGACACAAACTGTAATTAACTTCATTTTGTTAGAACATCAACTGAGAGACGTATTTGTCATGTGTGCGTGAGTGTATGCGTAAATATGCGCATATGGGGTTTTGTGTGTGTCCCTGTGTGTGTGCATGAGGTGGGAATTACTGCAAATACATCTTAGTCACCTTTTCCCCATTAGTGACAATGTATGACTGATAGGATTGCTTCTCAGCTACTGTGCCGAATTCTCAGGCCATTCTGCATGAGGAGGGCACCTTGTCTTTTAAAACACAAAATGCATAGCTAACAAGTTAATTCAGTGCTTACTCCTCGTATCTAGGAAGAAGCTGTGGCTGCAACTTTGGATATGCTATGGGCGATTTAGCCTGTCATAGATCCTAGGTCTATAAGTTTATTAACTTGCCACTGGATATGGAAGGATCAGTCATTTACCACAAGCGCAAAAATACGGTTACAAGCAGTAAGGGAAAACACAAGTAAGAATAGTACAATTAACTCAGATTGCCACCTTTCCTAGACTTGTCATCTGCTGTAATTATCGGAATTGACACAGTCAAACTGTTCATTATCACAAATTCAAATCAGTCCTGTAAGGATGTTAATGTCATTTTCTGCAGTATGCCTAATTTCATATCACTTGCCTAATGGTGCGTAATGTCTACATGAACATTTCCATCAGTTTTGAGGCAAACACATCTCAAATTAAACCAAAAAAATGTAACTTGTTTCTTTGATTTTTATTCTACGATGTTTCTCTTTAAAAAGCCTTGAAAGTAGTGCTTTGGAAACCTTATTAGTTATTATTTTGGAAAGCACAAGCTGTCAATAAAAATCAGTTAAAAAAGACAAAAAAATGTGAGACAGGAAGCTTAGCTATAAGCCTTGGGGACCAGTATGTAGGGATCACTGAACAAATATTGGAACCAAAAATATCATATGGACAGAGTATCCTGTCAAAAATATCAAGGACTAGAATATCAAGAAGGTAAGTGCAAATAAGTATAGATTTACTATTCTTATCTCCACAGCTACATACCTTGACAATATATATACCATCAAGATATATATATGTGGAGTTATATATAGTGATGTAGTCTAAAATTTAGTGCTATCCCTCATGTCACAAACATCATCGAAACATGAGTTTTGCATTATGTTACTTAAAAGCACTAATGGTTTGAAGGTAGAAATTGCATAGACATAAGTGGTATTTGAACTAATTCAAGTATTTGCCAGATTTAAGTTAGATAATGTTATAATTTACGCCTTAAACTAACAGAACGTATTGAAACAATATGAAATTTCTAGTGATTAATGAATTAAACTTGTGTGCAAAAAATGAAAGAAATGTACATTAATATCATATCCAATGAAATGCATTAACAGACTTCTTTTCCGTTTAAAATGAATGTAACATGCATAATATTGGGGCTTTAATAATGATGAATTCATTAGTTGTTTAATAAAAGTGTTTATTAAAACAGTACTAATTAAATGTATTGTTTTAATTCAATTGCTTTAGCCTAAATGAGGCCTGTTATATTGTATTTTGTGACTGTGCAGGAAATGCTGATTCATTTTTCGAAAATGTGAGTTTTCTTTCAGACTTCATTCCCAAGAGAAGAGTAGCTTTGGTAACGGGCCCTACTGTTTAGATACAGAGAGAACATGTAACAGTGTCCATGGAATTACAGCATCCTGAGCAGCTGGGCTGTTTCCCTATACAATGTTTCAATCCTGCGTGGAACTACATTGATGATGAGGTTCCCAAGACCACATCTGGGAATGGAAGTAGACGTTGTAACCTGGAGTCGTGTGATCAATTAATATTGCATGATGCACCTTCAATGTAATGTGGATTGCTTTTCTGAGTGAATTAAATTGCTTTATGAACTGTAATATATATTATTGACCAGTTGGACTTTGGTCAGATGCTTCCAGATTTCTGACCTAGATGCTTTGCTGAAGAAAAGTCCCCATATGCTGAGCCCCTTGGAGAGATATCGTCCTCTCTGCTTGCCCCTGTTAGATGACCCTCTGATACTTAGAGATTATTCCTACCACCTTTTCAGACTCTTGATCAAGATTCTGACATGCTGACACTTTCCCTTTTTACCTATCTTTTACCCACCTTAGCGATAGGCCTGCAGTCCGATGTTATCCTTTTCCAAATCATTTTTGTCCTTTTCTTTTTTTTGTCTTTTGCTTGCATATGTTCCTTCCCACACATATATGTCCCTGATTTGGTTAGTTGTGGGGTTTCTCTGGGTCCAGCTGAATTATAACTCTGCTAATTGATTTGACTGGTGATTGCAAATCCTGAGCAATGCTTAGTTTCTGTATCATGGATATTCTTTTGATGATGTATATTTTCCTTCTAAAATATTTGGTTTTAATGATGTTTTCCTTCTGTGGCCACATTGGTCATGGTGTGCAACTTGATTGGGTTGTATTAAAATTGTGTCAATTGCTCTACCACACTCTTTTGCAGGGTCCAAAGATTTATTGGCCTTGAAGAGAATTGATTCTTGCGAAGGATGAATATGCTACAGCAATATTGTAAAACTTCACTTACCTGTAGAAACATACCTTTACAACATTTTTGTCCTTGATATTCTTGACATGATATGTTGTCCCACATTTTTTTGGTTCTGTTGTTCTGTATCAACACTGCCAGTAGCCACATCAGCAAACACATAAAACAGTATAAAATAAGAAAATTAGGGAGGTCATTTTGACCTTGGCGGTCTTTTTTAAAGACCGCTGAGGGACCGCCATGCAGAAGACCGCCAGTGGTGGCGATTTGCCGCTCGGCCTATTATGACCGTTGGCAGCTCTCCATCCTTTTACGGACAGAGAGCCGCCAACAGCCATACTGGCGGGAGGCGGGGAAGTGGAGGTTGCTCCACCTCCACCGCCACGCCAACAGAACACCACCCAGCGAATCACGTCCTGTGATTCGCCGTGGCGGTGTTCTGTTGGCGGTGTGGTGTTGGCGGAGCTGCCCCCATGGCTCCCGTCCCCTCCCGGAGGATCGTCGGACCAGGTAAGTCGATCGTCCATGAGTGGAGGGGTGTGGGGGGGTGTTGTGTGTTGTGTGGGTGCATGGGGGTGTGCGTGGGTGTATGTAGAGGGGGTGTGTGAGTGCGTGTATGCTTGTGGGGGTGTTGTGTGTTTGGGAATGAGTGCGTGTATGTCTGTGGGTATGTCTGTATGGATGTGTGCGTGTATGTTTGAATGTGGGTGTGCGTGTCTGACTGTGTGTGTGGATGTAGGCATGTATGTCGGCGTGTGTGCGTGTAAGTGTGTAGGTGGTGCCTGCATGCGTGTCGTGTGGGTATGGGTGATGTGATGTTGGGGGTCGGGCTGGGGAGGGGGGCACAGCCACCTTTGGGGGTGGCAGGGGTGGTGGTGGGGGTAGGGGAGGGGGTCAGGGCTGGGGGTGGGGGAGACCCCTATCAGTGCCAGGGAAGGAATTCCCTGGCACTGATAGTGCTTACCGCCATGGATTTCATGGCGGTTCAAACAGCTGGAAATCCACGGCGGTAAGCCGGGTCCAAATACCGCCGGCGGTCTAGTGACGGCCGCCGGGCTGGAGACCCAGGTCTCCAGCCTAGCGGGCGGATCAGAGAACCGGCGGATGACCATGGCGGTAACAGCCATGGTCATAATTCCACAAAGTAAGGCCGCCAGCCTGTTGGCGGTCTTACCGCCGGTTCTCCACCTTCCGCCAGGGTCATAATGACCCCCTAGGTGTTAGCAGATGATGTTGGTCTCACCCATTAAAACTATCTGCTCAGCAAATGCTTGTTTTTTGCTAGCTGGCAGCTGATGTCGGTTCCTCTGCAGTGACCATCTTTCAATGGATTTTCTGAAAGAATAAAGAAATATAACTGCTGCAGAGGTTCATGGATCCACAGTGCATTATTGCATTGATTATCTTAGAGTATATGAAACTATATTTAAAAATGCCTACCACACACCTTGGAATATTTAAAAACAGTTTATAGTGACAACCTGCTGATGCAGCAGTGAGCAGTGCTCAGAGAGTGAGGCAGCTATTGTACAAGAGTAATTCTGGGAAAGGGAAGGTTTCAATAAAGTGAGCAAGTGAGAGTGGTGGGGCAGCAGAGAGAGATAGAAAATAGTCCCTTATGCACACTGCAAGGCAACGTCTAACATCAGCAATGGAAGGATACATGCCATTCGATTAAAAGACAGGACTAAATGCTCTCTAGACAGATCAAGACTACTAGAGAGGAAAGCCTTCAAAGCAGGAGCAGGAAGTAAGATAGAGAAGAAAACTGGTTAGTCATAAATAATGACTAACACAGAGCCCACAGCCGACAACTAAATCTGCCTGTAGGCGAGACCTAAAAGGGTGAATGGCAGGAAAAAAAGGGAACCCTGGGACCTCTAAGTGAAGAGACAATGCCCTAAAAAATAAGACAAGTACCTGGTAGAAAAATCCACAAAGAATAGTTTCAAATGGTGGCTTCTTTTGGAGTATGAAGGGCTGAGATTAGTGGAGTATTATGAGTATTAAGTAATTCAGGTAGGAGAATAGAGGAAGGCGCAGAGCAATGAGGGATGGGTTGGTGGACTAGGACCCAGAAGTAAAGTTTGAAATTAAGGTATGAGTTAAGAGGGATGATGGTCCAGTTTAAGCTATACACACAAGCCTTTTTATGGTGAATTACTAATGTCACTATAATAACCTGAGCTCAATCCCCTGGTAGCTATTGCATAAAGCAAACAGGTTTATTTTTATGATGAGTGTCTGCAATATTCCAGGAAAAAAGGCTCAAGCCCTTGACAAATAGAGGAACGGAGCTAGTTGGTGGAGGAAGCACTGTACAGATAACAAGGGGAGCAGCTTCTGACAGAGTACAGGGTTTGCCAACCACTTGGGTATGGAATCAATCAGTTCTTGATGAACATAACAACTCTGGGAGATATGCACCCTCAATGCGCCTTGGAGTAGGTCTCCAGAGTATTTTGTGTCACCATTCAAATGGTCATACTGCAAGGGGAACAAAACCAGCTTTGTCTGCCACTCTGGGAGCAGTTTTCACACCTCAATCAGGGTTAAGCACTCAAACTGCTAGAGTGCAATATAAGTTAACCTCAAAGCTTTAGACACAGAAAAGGTAACTTTCTAATAGTAACTTTTCAATTAAAATTATTTAAAAATGGACGTCACCAGTGAATAGTACTTTTAGTAAATAGTTCAAAGAGTCGAACAATTATTTCTTCTAGTTGTTTCCTAGCCTTTGATAACATTATTAAATCTAATAATGCATCCCAATGGCTTCCCATAGAACAGCCGCCTGGCTACAGTGAAAATAGCTTTTTTGGCTTTTTCACTGTAGGGACAAGTTGTCACGCAAGGGCATGTTGTCACCCATGTCTTTCACCTGATTTTGACCATGGAGAAGATGCTGGACCTCTAATCTCACCGAGGGCTGCGAATGGAACAAGTAACCACAACTTTATTTCACTTGCTGCCTCTGAGGGGTAGGGGAGTTGGGATAAAAGAAAAAAAAAAAAACATACATCACTAGGTGTGCTCTAATGTCTTGTAACACTGCACAGGAGGGTCTTTTCTCCCTGGCATTTTAAGTGTAGATGGAGGTGTAGCGCACTAGAAATAACAAGCAGATGGTATTTAAACAGTTGTTTACAACAATATCACTTACCTGCTTCATCACAAATAAAGCTTGAGAGCAGATACAATTCAAAGGAATACTAGAGTTTTCAGGCACACCACGGAATGTTTAAAACTAAAATAACAATGTTCAATTCAAAATTTGAAAGTATTTACTGTGCTCTCAAAGTCTTTCTGTGTTCTTAATGCAAACAAAACTTGTCAAGAAACTCAAACCTAAAGACCTTAAGTTCTGAGCCAAATAAAGTTTGGAGCGCCCATGAGGTAGTGTCCTGAGTGCTAGAACTTTCAAAACGTAGAAACACATAATTGTCACTGAAACACATAATGTCCAATTTACAAAAATAGGTTTTCTCATTGGAAGAACTAAGTCTTAAACAAATCTCAAAACCTAACTCATGATAAGTGTGCACTAACCTGAGGATCAAGTACTTAGCCTAGTCTTTGATTCTTCAACTGTATTCGTGTTTTTATTTATCACATGATCAGTCAGTAAAAACCATTACATGAAGAAAGAAGAGAAAAAGAAAAGGAGGGAAAAGAAAAGAGAAAAGAGAAAAAAAAAAAACAACAAAAGGCCAAAGAATCATAGAATACAGTAATAAAATCGATTTGAGGTAAAATGTTTCAGCTGAATTACGGGGTGCTACGACACTGCTTGCAGGCTGATTGTGCACGTTTGTCTCGCTTATTCAGTCTCTTGAAAAGGCTCCCTACTTTATCCAAGAATTTAGCCAGTCTGCAGCTGAGCTGTATGTTGTTCCCTATAAAGCCTGCCAATATCGCCGGCCTGCAACTACGCAGCCCCCTTTGAAGTCAAACTGGTCGTAGGAGCCTGTTACAATCTGTTGTAATACTTTTGCATAGGCATTTCTGATGGACCAGCGTTTCCAGAGCCAGCCCACATAGTCGACAGGTGTCCGTCATGCTGACTTTCGTCCAACTATGAAGGTGGGCATGTGTTGGAAGGCAGCCCATTCAGTATTTGATAAAGGCTGCTTTAGTCCACGGATTAACTGCTGCTCCCAGATATAGCTGTGGGATTAGAAAGCCGTATGATGACAGAACCAGCCAGACATGGCTTCATTTCGATAAAGCCTCTATGTCCTGAAGATGTGAGAGAGACTTGACAGTTACTTTCATTGCACGTTTGACAAGCTGATGTGAGCTTAGCTGGAGTAGTTGATCCACCAGGCCCAATGTTGTCAAGGAGGACTCGAGGTAGAGACGGAAGGCTGAGGTTGGGTCCGAAGTCATTTCCACCCAAATAAGAGAGCTTAGTGAGCCTTCTTTTGTTACCTTAAGCTTATGGCTTAGGTTGATAAATGCCCCTTTCCTTGCTAGAGATTGTCTAACCAGGCCAAATTTTAGGCAAACTTGGGCCGGTGAGACATAATTTGGTAAGCTGAACAACCTCTTGAAAAGGCTAGTGGTCATTTTGTCCAAGTGGTCGTCGCCGCAGCCTCTTAGACCTTCGCTGCCATATGTATTGGTTGGTATTAATTTGGCTTGGATAACCTTTAATAGTGGCAGATAGGTCGAAGAGCCAGTTGCTTTTTTAACGCTGTTGAATGCGAGTGCAAGTAAGATGGATTTCCGATTGAGGGACTCCAGGTGGGGTTTGAAGGAGCCATTGCTGTCAAGGAGAACCCCTAGCTATTTATATTCGCGCACTGTTCCAAACTTATTTTTACCCAAGTACCACTGATATTACAGCCGCCCAGTCGTCTTAAAGGGCATGATTTTTCATGTATTCAAATTAATGAGGAGACAATTTTTTCCAGAGAATTCAGCTGTTGCGTTAAGTATCCTCTGCAGGTCTATTCTAGTGTGACTGAAAAGAACGAGATCATTTGCGTACATCAAGCTTGTCATGGCAGTTTGCCCCAGCATTGGTGAGTGTGAGTTCACCGTGTCCAGTTCCACCGGTACTTCAGCCAAAAATAAATGAAAAAGAAGAGGTGCAAGTACACATCCCTGACGCAGACCCTGAAGAGTGGGAATTTTCCTGGAAAGGGGTGTCCCACCATCCACTTTGACCCTCACCCAGGTACCTGTATGGAGAAGGACTATTGCTTTCAACAACTGGGAGGGAATGCCCCAACCTGTGAGTTTAAACCAGAGTTTCCCTCTTTCTACTCAATCAAATGCAGCTTTATAGTCTATAAAGGAAAGAAAGAAGAACTTCTTGGCACATTGGCATTGGTCAAATAATAGTGTGATGGCCATAAGATTGGCAGTCGTGCCCACCCCTTTGGAGAATCTAGTTTGATTAAACGAGATCAGATTGTTCACATTAGCCCACGTTTCGAGCTCTTCCAAGAGAATTCCTGCAAAGATTTTTGATTCGACATCTAGGAGTGTTATTAATTGGTAATTTGCTCGGTCATTAGTTGCACCCCATTTATAAATGGGGATGATAGTTGAGCCTCTCCATGTTGAGATGATGTTGGTAGCAAGAATGCAATTGTAGAGTGTTGAGAGATGTTTTGCCCAGAAGTCAGGGTCCTCTTAATACAGGATGGCAGGGATACCATTGGGTCCCAGTGCTCCCTCATTCCGGCACTTAATACTTCTCATCCTTGCTGTTTCTGAGAGAACCAAAAGCAGCTGTGTTTCTTGTTTTGGAGAGCAGGTGGAGGTACAGGCTGATGCTTTTGCCTCGCCTCCAGGGCGCTTGGTTGAAAGGCCAAAATGGTATGAGAGATGCTGATACCTGGTGGGCTCAGAGATAATAATCATGGAGGGGGAGTGTGTTGCAGATCTTAGGCTGTTTATAAGCCTCCAGAACTGCACATGCCGATTTGTCTTTGATGCGTGCAAGAGTTTTGCTGCTAGCGCAGCTGCCTTGTCTCTTTGATGTGTCCATAGGTGGCCTCAGTAGGCCTGTCTGGAAGTAGATACTAGCACTCTCAAGGCCTTATTCCTAGGTTCTTTCTAAAGATGGCAAAAGGCGGAATTAAGTTCAGTTTAAGTGTCTTTATACACCTTCTTGATAACGGGTTTTGTAAGCTGTGGGGTCTTGTTCCTTGAAGCTGCTGATGGTACGATGCCAGATGCTCTACTGCAAACTTGTCCCAGGTTGTTTGTGGCACTTGCTCAGGGTCTTCGAGGTTCAATTTAAGGGACCATATTCACTTGGCTGCCTCTGCCAGTTCAGGAGTGGTCTTGGAGGACCACTTAATTCGCCTCCCATTAGATATATATGTGGCTCGCTGCAACGCATTCGAAGGTTTGTGATGTTCAAATGGGTGAGTAAAATGCAGCTCTTGCGGTAAGTGATCGCTCTCCCCTCTGCTTGTTACCTGAAATTTCAAAATTCAGCCGAACAGGGATAGGGATATAATTGTATAGTCTGTTATTGATCGTGCTTTTTAATAAAAAAATGTAAATGAGGGGGGTTGGTCTGTACAGTAGCGGCCGTTGGCAGATTGGAGTCCCATTGCTTCAAGATCTTTTATGAGTTGTTCCCCTAGTTTGTCCCCCTTGCAAGTTCCAGGAAGAACTTGGTCCAGTATCTGTCAGTGAAAGTTCTGCGCCAAAGTGGCTTCGTCAGAGGGTTCAGTTCCCAGCAGGTTCATGTTAAAATCACTGTTTAGGATCAGTTGGGGGCAAGGAACGGTATTGACTAGTTCTTCAATATTCTCTTTCAGCTGACGTGCAGCTTCTAATTTGTACGTTTTTCCTGGTGGGATATAGCTATTCATTAGGGCTAGATGGAGGGTGGAGGGGCCTTGTGTCACAGTAAGAAGAACTGTCAACAGGTACTGCACGTTACTAGAGACGTATGTTGGTGCCCCTTCATTGTTGAACTGAGGTATGTGATGAGTCCACCACTCAAGAGCCAAAAGCAAGCCCTCCTTGTTGCCAGGACAGGATAACTCACAAATCCTGTAATTGTAGGTGGGGATTCTGTCCAAGTCTCTTGCAGCATTATTATTTGGAATGATGGTAGATAGTTGAGTAGGCACTTATCCTCCAGTTTATCCAGTAGCCCATTAATATTCCAGGAACAAAATTGGACTTGTCCTCTTCATTGCTGATGTTTAACCCGTCCCATCATGGTTGCCTTGATCCTAGGCTCAGTGCTCTGGGTAACCAGCTCCAGTTGTTAGAAAAGGGTGATGCCCCAGAACAGGGCAGAGATGCTGTACTGGGCCATGCCGTGCCATGAGAGTTCCTTGAATTCCTTGAGTTCTTGTTGGAAGCACTGGGTGATAGTTGAGACCCTTGATCACCCTGTCGATTTAATAGAGGATGTTGATAAGAAGAGTGTATTGCCGGGGTTATGTGTAATCCCCCAGCTCCTGAGTGTAGTACCTACTCCAAGCACTTACTCTGCTACCTCTGCCGAGGTCCATGTCACTTTGGTTACTTCATTTGTCTGGGGTGCCAAGGGAGGGATAAATGCCACTGAGACCATATCCGGTGAGGTAAGATTTGTGGTTTCGGGAAGATGTCCTAACAACCATAGATCGTTCCCACGGTTCAGCAGGTCAAATGTGCCTCTTGATCTATATTCCGGGTGCAGCAAGGTTACTGTGGAACTTGGGTTACTGTTGCGCAGGATCAACAGAGAGCTCGTAGGGCTACTTGCGGCTGGAGCATAATATGTTGGTCCTGCTTTGAGGTCTGGTAGCCTCGAAGGTTGTTGAGACTGTCGATGTAAAGTCACTCTCCTGCGCCCTCTCCCTGAACCTTTCTTGATTTACTAAGTTCTTGGACAGTTGGACCTGGCGCGATATTTATCCAAATTTGCTGTAACAATAGGGGGCACATTTGGTGAAGTACATTTGTCAGGGCATTTGACGGTTCCCGGAGAAGGGGTCTGAGACATGCCTTCTTTGGCAATGATGTTACTACTAGAATCACCAACAGAGGTGCCTTTTCACGATTGGCTTGGTGGGGAGATGTAACTGGAGCAGGTCGTCAGTTTGAGAGTGCTAGATGACCCACCCTTAGTTTCCAATAAAGATGTGTGTACTTGAGTCTGAAGCCCTGAAGGAGAACAGGATGATATTTTGGGACCCCCTACCTGGCTACTGAAGAAGGAAGTAATGTTCTTAGCCTGTTTTTCCTCCCTTTCCGTTGGCATTTCTTCCGGAATGGGGGTGGTGAAAGATTTCTAGCTGGGGTGCCAGTTGTGGCAGGAGGAAAAGGGGCCCCAAGGCTGGGAGGAGGCCTCGAGTTCTGACTCCCGGGGAGGCTGCTCGGTGAGTCTGAGTTTTGCAAGGAGGTTCCGGGGATCTCTGCTACTTGATTGTTCACTGGCGTTCGATGGCCATCCGTAGGTTCCTGTAAATAGGGCTTGGAGGGTTCCAGGGATATGTCCTGCAAACGCGTTATTGAGCGCTACAGAGGATTGCCACTCAAAGGATTAGAGGCGAGTCTGAGTGCAACCATCTCATTTTGAGCTAGTGTTCTTTTTAAGTCCTCAAAGATGCTGCTTAAAGCTCCTGGTAGAGAGCTTAGTTTATCCAAGATTGAAGAGCATGTACAGGGACAGGCGGGTAACCAGGAATCTGCAGAGTTCAGTGCTCTGACTATCAAGTTATTGAGATCTGCAATTTTTGAGTCAATCCTGAAGTAAAGACTACTAATGTATTTACCAATTTAATTTGGGTGTCCATTTTGGTGGGCTAAAGGCTTAAGGCTTCAGTAGTGAGCTGTAGCTCTGTATGTTGTTGAAAACTGTTGGTATGTCTGGGGCTGTGGCAATCTCAGAAGATATATCGACCCCCAATTAGGGCCTAGTGTTGAAGAAAGTCCCTTTAGATGAACGCTGAGTGGAGCAAGATTGACTCTGCCCCAAGGTACCTACTCCATCGCCGTCACCGCATACTGCCACCATTGCTTCCCATTCCAAGGAGGTAAGCGATGACGGGGTCTGCTGCAAGCAGCTTGCTGGTTTATCCCGGGGATCAGAGCAGCTGAGGGATGCAGAGCTGCTATGGGGTAGGTTGAAGCAGAGTCTGTCCATTGGTTGCTTTAACGAGTGCTGGCCATATTTTGAGTCTGCTTGCACTGCGCTGGAGAGACTGTCGTAGGAACAGGCTTTTGGTAAATAGTTCACGCTTAAGCCTGATGAGTCCAAGGGGCATGGCTGAACTAAACTGGCATGCTGGAATAACTGCCTTGTTGGTGATGCCACCAGAGAAGTGGGGAAAAAGTGATTGAAGTCCACTGAGTTAAGTTTATCTGTGCAGCCGTTACAGCTGATCATTTTGTCTGCGGATGGAGACTCCATCTCGGTACCGTGTGAATGGACCTGAACCTCTGTTAAGGGTTTAACCTTCATTTGCAAGGAGGATGACCCTGGAGGCAGGGAGACTGGTAGAATAGGTGGATATTCAATAGTTTGGGGAATTTTGGGAGTGAACACTGAGTTTGGAGCTAAGCCAAGAGCTGCTATTCGGCTGATGATAATTGGTTCAAAAGTGGATGGTAAACCTGGATACTTGAATTCGCCACGTAAATAGCTGAAGCCGGGTCCTTAAGAAGAAGAAATCTTGCGTCAATTTTAGGCTGGCACTTTACAGCTGTAAGAATGTATTGCACAGTCCTTGAGCCCTTTCTACTAATCGTGCTGTGGGACTCTGTCTGGTTAACTGAATTGATCAAGTTAGAGCTGCTGTTCTGTAGTGGTAGTGACTGATTAATTGTATCAGTAGTATCAATGACACTGACCAGAGTTCCGGATGTATCAGCCCTCCCTCTCCGGCTTGGCTTCTTTGTTCAGTTGGAGGTAGGGGGATGTCTAGTTCTCCCAGAGCGCATCTTGGATCTGCAACTCTCTCGCTCACTCTCTTGTTCGCCTTCTACATTCCTGCTGCACTCTTGCTGCCCTTATGATGCATTAACACAGGGTGATAACATTTGGCAGCTTGGTTCCTGACAACCTCTTTTTCCCTAAGTTTATGCCCTGAGGAGGGGCTCGGGATGATGAAGCAGGATGCCATCAGCAAACCGTCATCAGAGAGAAGGTGATTGAAGAGGATGGTCTACGAGCGGGTCTCACCGGGGTCTCACAGGCCACACCCAGCCTAGCTGGGCCGCTTCCACGAGAACCCCGTGGCGCGCACTCAGCAGTGGCCTGCTCCGGCCACTGCGCTCGTAGATCTCCTTGCAATACAGCAGCTGTCCTGCGGATCTTCAGGGGGCAGAGCAGGGCAAAGCAAGGAGAAGCGTGATCTTCAACTGGAATCCAGTGGAAGGCTGAAGTCTAAAGAGCAAGACGCCAAAGAGGAGGTGGAATCGTAGCTCTGAATATGAAAACACTGGAGACATTGATGGAAACTGGATCACAGGATCAACAGGAAGGCTTGGAATACTAGAGGGCTGGAGGTTCTGGGCAACTCAGAAGGTGAGTGCAGGGAAGATGCTTGTACTGGACTGGAATAAGGTCAAGCGCTGACTCAGGTTCAGATGGGGTATTTTTACCCAATGGGAGAGACTGTTCAAGAAGGGCATGTGGCTCACATGGAAGGCTGGAAAGTTCCAATGGAAACCTGGGAGAAAACATGTTATCCTAACGGATGTGACCTTTGCTGTTGGCAGGTGTAAGTGACAGTTGAAATCAATGGATCAAAAAAGCTGGAACCAAAGAGCATTAGCCATTAAAGTCAAAAGGTCATGATAGCAGGTGCTAATATCCAAAGCAGATGGAAAAATAAGCCGAAATGGTTTGATGAAATAGGTAATGGCGGCTGGAGCTACTTAACTAGGAAAGATATGATACTCTTATGAGAGTGCAACCAGCGGGGGAGCAACAATACAGAAGGTTTAAAGGGGTGAAGAGCTCTGGGAGGGGAACAGTGGTTTGCAGGAGGCAGTGAGGTGCCACAGGGGAAAAGCAACATAAGCCCTGTGGGCATAATACACAGTACATAGGGCACATGAGAGATCCTGACACATGAGAAACATTTCTACATGTCCTACTTTTAAATACTATTCTCCCCTCCTTCTGGGCAGTACGGCCTACTTAGAGGTGACCTATTAATATTTAAAATGAATGTTCTGCCATTTTAAATGGTTTTATCTTGAAAGGTTGAATTTCAGTATAAAAGCTGCTTTAATAAAGCTTCAGTTGCTGGACTCTGTCAGATATTGGCTTTCTGGTCAGCAGAGTTATGCACCCTGTCCAAGCAGAAACCCCAATAATAGTCAGGGTAAGTCACAAACACACCATAGGCTAACCTGTGCTCACCATCTGGTACCTTGGGACAGAGCAGTCAGGCTTAACTCAAACGGCAATGTACAAAAGTATTTGTGCAACACTTCAAACAGTAAAACAGTGAAAACACAACAGAAAAACAATCCACACCAGGTTAGAAACATAGAGCTTAATTTAATAGATAAAACAATACCAAAACAACAGAAATCCAATATGTAGAAGTTGAGCAATGAATTTTTAAAGAATAAATGTAAAATAGAGTTTAGAAGCAATAAGAGCTTAAATGGGATTTCTGGTCGCACTGGACTGGGGCAAAATCAGAAGTTCAGACCAACGATGATGGAGCATTGGCTGGATAAAGGGGCCGACTTGGGCTCGTTGAATGAAAGTACAGTGATCCAGGATGGGGCATCATTGATGAAGATGCAAGGTGAAGCCAAAGCGATGCATCTCTGTTGAGCCATGCAGTGGGTGAAATGCCTTGATTTTCTCCACACACCTGTAGCGATGTTGGGTCGGGTCTAAGGGCCAGATGTAGGAAGCCTTTTGCGCCTCGCAAACTGCAAAAAACGCAGTTTGCGAGGCGCAAAAGGCTTAACGCGATGCACAACCTCAAATTGCGAGTTGGTACCGACTCGCAATTTGAGGCTGCGACTCGCAAATAGGAAGGGGTGTTCCCTTCCTATTTGCGACCGCATCGCCATGCTGAGTTGGTTTGTGACCGCGAATGCAGTCGCAAACCAACTCGCAGTTACCATCCACTTGAAGTGGATGGTAACACATTCGCAAAAGGGAAGGGGTCCCCATGGGACCCCTTTCCCTTTGTGAATGCCCCAAAAAAAAAAATTTCAGAGCAGGCAGTGGTCCTATGGACCACTGCCTACTCTGAAAAAACGAAACAAAAGGGTTTCAGAATTTTTTCGTTTTGCAGCTCGTTTTCCTTTAAAGAAAACGGGCTGCAAAAAGAAAAAAAAAAACTGCTTTATTCAAAAGCAGTCACAGACATGGTGGTCTGCTGTCCCCAGCAGGCCACCATCCCTGTGAGTGCTTTGACTCGCTATGGGGTCGCAAATATTCATGAGGTGGGTCTTTGCGACCCCATAGGGAGTCGCAGAAGGTGTCTGAGACACCTTTCTGCATAATATTTTGCGAGTTGCAATTTGCGAGTCGCTGTGACTCGCAAATTGCAAGTCGCAAAATATTGTTTTGCTACATCTGGCCCAAAGTGTGACATGCTGGTTTTGAATGTGATGCGTGGCTGCTGCTCCCACAGTAAGCAATGTCTTGATTACGAAGGAAATGTGCTGGATTCTGGTTTAAACATTACGTTATACCCACATTCCAGGTCCCAGGACTGTGGTGGACCCACTTGGTAGGGTAATACTTGCAGCAAGCAAGGTTCTGTAGCAGGGTGACTTATAGTCTTTTGTGTCCCAGAGACATCAGAAAACAGGAGAATAGACAGCTGGCCCTTTGAGTCACTGTGGGTGCTGGGCTGTAGAGCTGCACTTCCAGTCCTTCTCACTTGGCAAGAGGGCAGCAGGTCAGCACAGCAAAGCAAGGGTCCAGCAGAGCAGCAGCTCAACAGAGTGGCAGTCCTTGTATCAGCACAGCAGTCTTTCTTCCTCGCAAGGTTGTCACAGGTCCAGAAGTGTACTGTGTTTGTGGTGTCTGAGGTCCAGTACTTATACCCAGTTACCCAGTTGTGCTTCTGAAGTGGGGAAGACTTAAAAGAAAAGTCTTTGCATTGCACAGAGATTCTACCTTCCTGTCCTGGCTCCAGACTCACCACAGGGGTGTATGCAGCCCTTTGGGTTGGGACAGGACACTGCCTATTCAGGTGTGTGTCAATCAATCAATTAATTTGTTGAGCGTGCTACTCACCCGGGAGGGTCTCAAGGCGGTGGGGGGGATTGGTGCTACTGCTTGAAGAGCCAGGTCTTGAGGAACTTCCTGAAGGTCAGAAGGTCCTGGGTCCTATGTAGGTTGGTGGGGAGTAAGTTCCAGGTTTTGGCAGCGAGGTGGGAGAAGGATCTGCCGCCGGTTGTGGTATGGTGAATGGGATGGACTGTTGCAAGGGCGAGGTTGGCAGAGCGGAGCTGGCGTGTCGGGTTGTGGAAATTAAGTCAATCGTTAAGGTGGCGGGTCCGTAGTCGTGGAGAGCTTTGTGAGCGTGGATTAGGATTTTGAAGAAGATCCTTTTGTTGACGGGTAGCCAGTGGAGGGCTCTGAGGTGGGTAGAGATGTGTTCCTGGTGAGGGAGGTTGAGGATGAGATGTGCTGAGGCATTCTGGATGCGCTGGAGTTTTTTCTGGAGCTTGGCTGTTGATCCTGCGTAGAGGGGGTTGCTGTAGTCCAGTCTGCTGCTAACGAGGGCGTGGGTGACCGTTCTTCTGGTTTCCACAGAGATCCACCTGTAGGTCTTGCAGAGCATTCAAAGGGTGTTGAACCATGAGGACGAGATGGCGTTGATTTGCTGGGTCATGGAGAGTGAAGAGTCTAGTATGTAGCCAAGATTGCGTGC
The DNA here is from genome assembly GCF_031143425.1 of Pleurodeles waltl. Classification (NCBI taxonomy): domain Eukaryota; kingdom Metazoa; phylum Chordata; class Amphibia; order Caudata; family Salamandridae; genus Pleurodeles; species Pleurodeles waltl. Next base: position 929,065,177 of record NC_090448.1, on the reverse strand, counting down.
GTGGGGGGAGTTGGGGGTGCCCCCAGGGTAGCCTCCACCAGGAGTCGTCCCATGCTGACTTGTTGGGGCCAAAGACGATGATCTCGTTTTTTTCTGAGTTCATCTTGAGGTGGCTTGCTGTCATCCAGTTGGTGATGGTGAGGGGTCTGGTGTGGAGGTTGTTCTTGGCGGTTGCGGGGATCCTCAGGAGGGAGAGGATGAGCTGAGTGTCGTCAGCGTAGGAAATGATGTTGAGGCTGTGGGATCGGACGATGTTGGCGAGTGGAGCCATGTAGATATTGAAAAGGGTGGGGCTGAGTGAGGATCCTTGGGGGACTCTGCAGATGGTCTTGGTGGCCTTTGACCGGAACGGGGAGTCAGACTCTTCGTGTTCTTTCGGAGAGGAAGGAAGTGAGCCAGTCCAGGGCTCTGGCGAATTGTAACAGGGAGTGTGTCAGACCCTCTCCCTGCCCAGGATGGCCCATAAGGCTGTGGATGGCCCATCAGTCACACCTAAACTCCCTTTGTATGTGGCTGTCTAGAGGGAATGCACAAGCCCAGCTATCACCCCAGCCCAGACGTGTATTGGAGACAGGCAGCAGGCATCAAAGGGCTAAAGTAAGAAAATGTCAACATTCTAAAAGTAGCACTTTCAGAACTGCAATTTTAAATATAACTTCAAAATAAGTTTTGATTTTAAATTGTGAGTCCAGAGACACCAAACCTGACAAACTTATATTTTCCAGATTGTGAATTACACTAATAAGACTTATAAACTAATCCCAGTGTTATACTATGGGAGAGATTGGCCTTGTTATAGTGAAAAACGACTTGGGGAGTTTTCCATTACCAAGACATGTGAAACTTAACAGCACATGCACTTCCTTTTTAAGACATTGCTTGCTGCCCTCTGGGACATCAAGGGCCTTCCTCAGTGGTTTCTTATATCTATAAAAAGGGAAGGTTTGAGACTGGCAAATAGATTATTTTGCCAGGTCGACATGGTAGTGTAAAACTGCACACACAGGCTTTGCGATTGCAGACCTGAGACTTGGTTAGAGGGCTACTTAAGTGGGTGGCATAATAGGTGTTGCAGGGACACATTACCATTTAGCTTACATACCCCAGGGACATGTAGTGCACATTTTAGGGACTTGTAAGTACATTAAATATGCCAATTGGGATTAAGCAAATGTTACCATGCTTTAAGGGAAGGAGTGTGGTAAAGCACACAGAGTCATAAAGCCAACAGAAACAAGGTCAGAAAAGTGGTGGAGGTAGGCAAAAAGTTGTGGGAAGAACACCCTAAGGTTGTCAGGATCAACAGCCTGAAACCATGTTCACTCTGCCACTGTAGTGGCTAGCACAATGGTTGCCGCACTCCACTAGTGGCATTTTAATGTCAGGCCTTGGGTACATGTTGTACCATATAGTAAGGATGTATACATAAGTTAAATATGTTAAGTAAGAGTATATCAATTTCATTATATTGAAAGGTGGGACACATGCACTTTACCACTGTTTAGCAAGGGTAAGGTGCACAGAGTTCTACAGCTAGTAAAAATAAAGGCTCCAGCAAACTATGAAAATTCCAGTGCCTAATGGGATTACTGTCTCATATAAATATTTTCTGTTCTCACTTATTTCAAACTTGATTTACTACGGCAGCTATTGGTAGTAAAGTGAGAAAGAGAAGCATAATATGAAGCCTTCGGCCTTGACATGAGATCTTGGGGCACACTACACAAAAGAGGCTCACGTCATACAGGTATTAAGTATTAAGGTACTAAGTATAACAGGTAAGAGAATGGGAGAAGGATTTCAGCAATGAGGGATGGGTTGGTGGACTAGGAACCAGAGCTGAAGGTGTTTTTTTTTATTAAGAAACATGAGGGCACAGATGATTATAATGCTCCTTAATATAAGTAAAAATGCATTGCTAATCGGAGATTTGCATGGTCGGTTGCGTTTTCACATTTCCTTTAAAATAATTACATTTCTCTGAAAGGATGATTACGGGGTACAACGTTTTGAAAGCTCTAACACGGAGGCTGGGTCGTAGTTCATTGATCTGTGCAGGAACATCAGTGTCCTGCTTTGCAGATAATCTTTTCAGATGCATTATGAACGAATTTGTAGGGTGGTACTTTCGTGGAAGTGTGACTATGGAAATACCTTCGAGGAAACAACACAAACAATGTTTTTCTTGACAAAACAATGACAGTGGCAAATCTCCAGAATTTGGAAGAAAACAAACGACATTCGCCCAACCTAGTGAACTACGGTGCTCCCAAGGCACTTTCTCCAAAACTTTTCTTGTTTCTCGAACTGCCAGGAAGCCAGTACTGCAACTTGCTACAGCTGTGTGAGTGTAAATATGTGTTGGAGTGAGATGCGCTGACATGTCCCCACCATTTCCTCCTTGTACTTAAAATGACACCTTTGGAATGCCACACTTTTAAGTGTTTGATACGCCAGTTCTTTAGACTGAGACTGTGGCAGATGGGCAAGTGAGAAAATTTCAGTATGTGATCTCACACTATACAATGAGCGCGGAGCACCACTGGAAATATGCGACGAGACGGAGAGAGGATTCTGTTTTTTACCTTTAATACAGTCTGACAAACTACTAGTACTTTTCATTTGAAAATTAACCTTTTTATGCATTAGAACGGCATATTCTAAACATTTTTTTTTTAAATAGAGCAAACAAGATGATTACAAGAATTCTACTCTTGAAGCATCACTCATTTCTGGTATAAGCAATTTTGTATTCAACGTCAAGGTATGATTTTTGCATGGTATATATCTACGTGACCAGTAGAACCACCATTTAAACTTTAATAAGACGTAAATGTTGTTTAGATTAAACTATTACTGTGGAGAAACATAGTATTTAAGTCAACAATGCTTTAAAATCGAATAGGAATAGAACTGCAAATTTGGCTATGTGTTGTTAATTGAAATTCTAGAAAAAGGTTTATACATGCATTTTCATCAAGGCTTTCCAAGCCATCAGAACATTTCAAGTACTTAGTGAGTAGACCTTCCAACCTTTCACAATAAAACTAAATATGATTCTATGTTCGTTACAACAAAACTGCAAACATATTCATCTTTGAGATGTGCAACGATCTTCCAACCTCTTCAAATTTGTGTATGTGATCGAAACACATTTTCATGCAGGACTGAAGTGACTGAACTCTAGGGCTTAATCATATATTAATTTATTGGCCTTATAAACTTATTTTCACTGTGAACTAAGTTGGGCATATTGCAGAACCGCTATAATTCAGCACAATGTATGGTCCAAACAGCTTGTACGCAATAAAGTTCTACAACAGGGGACGCAAGACAAAAAGATGAGGACTTCTGCTTTTTATTTCAGCAAACCATATAAGATGCAGGGTCAGTTTGCTCTTTAGAATCTGCTGAAAACAAGGCATCAAAGTATCATCTCGAACCCCCAGGTAATGAAATTCACTGACTTTTTCCAAAATGGCTTCCCGCAATCTCAGTTTGTCTCTAGCTGCCTTGTGTTGTTTAAAAGCAATACATTGTGTATTTTAACATTTGTTTCTAGACAACGATTGGCGCATACGGAAGCAGAGTCATTAAGGAGGGTATGCAGCCCCTTTGGTGTCCGCGATATTAAAAAGTGTTGTCTGCAAACGGTAAACTAAAAATGTGGGGAATAACTGTTGCAGTCAAGTAAAGGATTTGATTACCCTGTTAATAATCAATGAGAACAAAGTGGGGGCTAGCATGCAGACCAGCCTCTTTCAACTGTAATCTGGTCTGTCAACTCCACTCTCGTTCCCCAATGTACACAAGCAAAGTTGCCATTGTAAAGGCGAGCTTTCAGCCTTAACACACTAATAAGCATATTCGTAGCTAGCAAAACCTTTCACAACCTAGGGCAAGGTACCAGGTCAAAAGCTGCTTGAATATCAACAAATAACACGTACAAGTGGTCTCGGTACAATAGAAGTCTTGTACAACAAAAGAGCAAAGCGAAAATCGTGATCTATTGTGATTATTTTCGCTCTGAATCCAGCCTGAACATGCTATAAAATATGAGATTCTTCCGTCTAGTCCTGGACCCTCACCAAGACCTAATTGCAGAAAATCATTTGCAAGTTATCTATCAGGTTGATGAGTATGTAATTCCCCAGGCCGTTTCCACCCCTTTCCTAAAGATTGGGACTATTTCTGCCCCTTTCCAGGAGTCAGGTATATCCACACCACTTACAATTGCATTTGACAATACGATGATATATCCGGACCCAAGGCATTACATTTTTTGGTGGAATCTATGGCTTCAAGATGTCCTGCAGGGTGTAAAGGGAGATAAGGTCTGGCTAACGGCTGGCTGTATGGTTTAGCTCCAAATGATTACTCGAACTAGATAAATTATCTCTGCCATGTAACGAATATAATTGTGAAAAGTGATGAACCCAGGCCTGCAGCTGTATTTCGTGCACCTCTAACCTATCAAGTCTTGCTGTACCATATGTTAAAATGTACCAAAACAATCTACTGTCCTTATTCTTTGTAGCGGAATGAAGATGTCCACATTGATGCCTTCCAAACTCATTACCCTTAATTGCATCAAGTAGTTCTGTTTTTGCTTTGCTACAATTTACGTCATACCTTACATCTAGTTGAGGTTTCCTTATAAAAATATTTCTCAAGACATTACACAGGGAATGATGGGCACCGATTATAGGGTTAAGATAGTTGTAGATGGCTCAAGGATTATTAAAAAAAAGCTATGGGGCATATTTACATGCCCCTAGCACCACCGAAACATCACCTTTTGTGATCCTCCTGTGGCGCTGTGCACTGCATCATATTTACAAAGAAGTGCTAGGCCACGTTTTGTGGCTTAATGCTGCCTTGTAAAGTTGGGCCCCTCTGACGCAGTTTTCTGCCCAGAGAGACGTGCAATGAGTTTGCTGTGGGCGGTCCACTGCAACACCCATTGCTTTTGACTCTACCCCAGATTTACAAGAATTTGCGCCAAAAACTAATGTCACCCCGGGGGTGGCATTAACATGGCGCAGCAAGGAGAAATACTTTTATTTCTCTTCGTTTTTGCTTTTCCTAGGTGTGCTGCATTCTGCAACACACATAGAGAGAGCAAAACAGCATGAATGATTGTTTATGTGCAAGAAGTTGTGCCTTCCTGCACATAAACAATCTTTCAATAATGACGATTTACTACTTCTATGTGTGCTGCATTTTGCAGCACACATAGAAGTAACAAATCACCATTGTAGATTGTTTATGTGAAGGAATGGACACCTTCCTGCACATAAACAATCATTCGCTTCAACACCAACACCCTTGTAGTATGGTGCAGGATGCCTGCATTGGGCCTGGCACCTAAATTTAGCGCTAGGGGAAACACAGGGCTGCACTTGTATTTCAGAAGTGACGCAGCGCGGAGCTGGCAATTTTGGCACAGCACCGTGCCACTTCTGGGTAAATATGCCCATATATGTCTTTGGTAACTACTTGGTATTATGACAGCTCTTCTATTGTTTGTGTAGAATACAGGGCAATCATTATTATTATGGAGTCTGTCAAATCTCTTAGATGCAAATCAGTCATAGAGAGGACCAATGCATTGTGATCACTATCACCCCTCCTCACTATTTCCATGTTTTGTATGTTTGATCAGAGATTGACATCCAAGTGGATATAGTTAATCCTACTACTAATACTTGTGCCTCTAAAAAAATGTGTTCAGTGCCTCTGTCAGATGGGGAACGGCCATTACAGGCCTGTGGGACATACAACAATGTATAAGCTACCAGCTGTTATGCTGCAATCTTTGCTAATTTTAGGGAAGGCATTGTGAGGGACGGAATTCTCCACTCCTCATCTTCCTCACTTCAAATAGTACTACCTGACCTGGTGAGCTCAAATGTTACATTAAAATCACCTGCAATGATAAGTGTATAATATCCAACATTGTGATCTTTAAACGAGTCTAAGATTTGTAAAGTAACAGACTATGTACTATTTGTAAAATTACAGTTTAAACATTAGTCTCAGCAATGGACCCAAGGAGATCAATAAAGATAGCCCTAGAATTATAAGGGATTTGAAATCAAAGTTCTCCCTTCATTATTTAACCACTATCTGTAAATTTAAATCCCTGGAAAGCTAACTCAGACTTTCATAATATCTTGGCCCAGACTTACTAAGCCTTTGCATCACTTTTTGCATCGTGCAAGGTGACACAGTGCAACGCAAAGCCTTATTTGAGATTTATGAAACCACACAAGGCCTGATTTGCAAGGCCTTGCATGGATTTATAAAGATATGAAACGCAAAACAACACAACAGTCTGTGCTGTGTTGGTTTACATTTCTTCATGTTGGTCATTCCATGGGTGGAGCATGGGTATTCCCATGCATCCACCCATGGACGTCATGCAATTCCAAAGTTACTAAGGTTTGCAGATTTACTAAGATAGAGTTGCGTGGAGACAGTACACAAAGAGGCATAATGAGGAGAAATATGTTTATTTCTACTCATTAGTACCTCTTTTTCTGCATGATGCATTCTGCATCACACATAAAAGGAGTAATATGCCTCTATGGATTGTGTTTGTGCAGTTGATGCAATGCTGCACAGCATCCGTGCGTGCTGCCCTGTGTTGCATGAATTCTTTGTAAATATGCCCCTGAATTTCTAGTCTGAGTTAGATACAGTGTGAACACTCTGACACATGCAGTAGGAAGGGATTTACTACATGAGTTGCCTTCTAGATCTGGCTACAGCAGATGCTTGGGTCTCTAGGAGGACACTTTCTGTCAATGTGTCATTATAAACTTCAACACCTTCACTGTTAGGCCCTTTCCCCTCTAAAGGTACCCAGGGTTTGTGGATTCCAACGGAGGGACTGAGAAAGTAGCCAAAATACAGGAAAATTGTGTTTTTTGGAGAGAAATGGGAACAAAAGTGCTGAAGAATAAAGCATCTGTTTTTTCCATGCATATGGCATCAATGAAGGTTTTATAGTGCTAAAATAAGCACAATCCCAGCTTTCAAGAACAGGCAGACTGGAATCAGAAAAACAAATGTTTGCAACACAGTTTTGGTACTTTACTAGGACATACCCAATATTTTTGTGCTTTCATCCTCCTTCCAATTAGAGGTAGAAATAGGTGTGAGACCAATGGTGGATATTGGAAAGCTATTCATTTCTAAAAAGCGGACAAAAGTCGGAATTTCAGCAAAGGGTCAGTTGTGTAGGTCCTTTAAGGTTTTCCTATAGAAAGTGACAGTTGAAATTAAAAAAAATGAAATTGAGTTGAAAAAACAGATACAGTTGTCTGCATTTTCATCTGTAACTTTTCCACCTATGGCAGATTTTCGAAAGCAATATACCGTTATGTCCTCTGGACTCGTCTGGTTACAGGGATATATACGGCTTGTAGGTTCACCAAGAACCTGAGACACCAAGAGCCAATAAATGAGCTGCATCTTGCAATGGGTTTTCACTGTGAACTGGGTATACCTGTACAGCAATTCATGTGGTAAATTATAAGAAGCAAAAAATAGATATAAAGGAAACCTATGCATTTCCGAAATGGGCACAAGATATGGAGTTTCAAAACAGTGGTTATTTTGAACAACTTTGAATTTGTGGGTACCCACACTAGCATGTGAATTAGAGGGCATTTACCAACATGACTTCTTCCTTCACACTGTCTTACATTTCAAATGCACAAATACAGAGAAAGACAATTGTTCTGTATTCCCCCAAGTCTCCTGATAAAACTTGTGCCTCAATTGTGTGGGTAGGCCTAGTGCCCACGACAAGAAACGGCCCAAAATGCAATGTGTACACATCAAAACTAATCACTGAAAAGTGACTCGTCATTTTTTGCAATGTGCCTAGCTGTGGATTTTGGGCTCTAGCTCAGCCGGCACTGAGGGAAACCTAGCAAACCTGTACATATTTAAAAACAAGACACTTCGGATAATCCAGAATAGGGTGACTTGTGTGGCTCTTATGATATTTTACCCAGAATCCCTTGCAAACCTCAAACTTAGTCTGAAAACACATTTCCCTCAAATTACTGTGTTGAAAAGCTTTGAAATCTGAGGGAAGTCACAAACTTCATTCCACCCAGCATTCAACCAAGTCTCCCGATAAAAATGGCATATCACTTGTATGGGTAGGCCTAGTGCCTGTGACAGGAAATGGCCCAAAACGCAATTGGACACATCACATTTTTTCATTGAAAACGGAGCTATTTTTAGCAATTGGGCCTAGCTGTGGATTTTGGGCTCTAGCTCAGCCGGCACCGAGGGAAACCTAGCAAACCTGTAAATATTTAAAAACAAGTCACTTTGGGTAATCCAGGATAGGGTGACTTGTGTGGTTCTTATGATATTTTACCCAGAATCCCTTGCAAACCTCAAACTTAGTCTGAAAACACATTTCCCTCAAATTTCTGTGTTGAAAAGCTTTGAAATCTGAGGGGAGTCACAAACTTCATTCCACCCAGCATTCAACCAAGTCTCCCAATAAAAATGGCTTATCACTTGTATGGGTAGGCATAGTGCCTGTGACAGGAAATGGCCCAAAACGCAATTGGACACATCACATTTTTTCATTGAAAACTGAGCTATTTTTAGCAATTGGGCTTAGCTGTGGATTTTGGGCTCTAGCTCAGCCAGCACAAAGAAAAACTTAGCAAACCTGTACATTTTTAAAAACTAGACACCCACGAGAATCCAGGATGCGGTGACTTGTGTGGCTCAAACCACGTTTCTTTTACCCAGAATCCCTTGAAATCCTCAAAATATGTCTAAAAACACACATTTCCCTCATATGTCTGTGATGGAAAGTTCTGACATCTTTGGGAACCACAAACCCCCTTCCACCCAGCATTTCCCGAAGTCTCCCAATAAAAATGGTACCTCATTTATGTGGGTAGGTCTAATGCACACAACAGGAAATGTCACAAAACGTAACATGGACACATCTCTTTTTTCCACTGAAAATTAACTCATTTTTTGCAATGTGCCTAGCTGTGGATTTTGGGCTCTAGAACAGCCAGTACTTACGGAAACCTAACAGACCTGTACCTTTTTGAAAGCTAGACACCTAGGGAAATCCAGGATGGGGTGACTTATGTGACTCTTTCTGCATTTCTCTACCCAGAATCCCTTGCAAACCTCAAAATGTGTGTAACAAAACATGCTTTCCTCACATTTCTGTGATGCAAAGTTCTGGGATCTGACGGGAGTTACAAACATCCTTCAACCTAGAATTCCCTCAAGTCCCCTGATAAAAACTGCATCTCACTTGCGTGGGTAAGCCTAGAGCCCGCAACAGGAAACACCCCAAAATACAACTTGGACACATTACATTTTCCACTGAAAAAGGACTTGTTTTTTGCAATGTGCTTAGCTCTGGATTTTGAGCTCTGGCTCAGCCAGCACCTAGTGAAACCTAGCAAACCTGTACATTTTTTAAAACCAGACACCTGGGGGAATCCAGGATGGGGTGAGTTAAGTGTCTCTTACCACATTTTTTAATGCAGAATTCCTTGGAAACCTCAAAATCTATCTAAAAAATGAATATTTGTGTGGTAGAAAGCTTTTGAATGTGAGGGGAGCCACAAATGTCTTTCCACTCAATATTCCCCCAAGTCTCACAATAAAATGGTACCTCACTTGAGTGGGCACGGCTAGTGTCCGCGACAGGAAACGGCCCAAAATGCAACATGGACATATCACATTTTTCCACTGAAAACTGACTTGTTTTTTGCAATGACCTAGGTGTGGAATTTGGCCTCTAGCTCAGCTGGCACTTGGGAAAACCTAGCAAACCTGTACACGTATGAAAACTATATACCAAGGAGAATTCAGGATGGGGTGACTTGTGGGGTTCTCACCAGTTTCTGGTGCCCAGAATCCCATGCAAACCTCGAAATTTGTCTAAAGAGCACATTTCTGTGATAAAAGTTCTGGAATCCGAGGTGAGCTAGAACTTTCCTTACCACTGAGTATTCCTCTCAGTCTCCCGATAAAAAGTATATCTCACTTGTGTGGGTGGGCCAAGTACCTCTGACGGGGAAGGGCCAAACATATGTCAGATTTGAGGGGAACCCAAAGCTGGTCCAAAAGGGCATTCTTTTTAATACCTTTTTGGGGGTGACTCTGCTGTGTTCACCCACACAAGTGAGGTATTATTTTTATCAGGAGACCGAGGGAAAAGCTGAGCAGTAGGAAATTTGTGGTTTATTTCTGTTTGTGGAAGAATATGGCACATAAATGCAAGGAAAATGTGTGATTTAAGTTACATTTTGTGGTTTACAGGGCATTGTGGGTAAGAAAAGTAGTTGGGATCCACAAGGGGCATACCACCCTGTAATCCCCTGAGTATCTACTTTTCAAACATATCTAGAGTTGGCAGATTTTCCCTATACACAAAGCAAGCACGCTACCAAGTCTTTTACTTCTGTGATGTCCCAAGCACTCAAATTGTGAAAATAATACCCTTATGTTTAGTTAAAAAGACTCTGACGCACCAACCTAGTCGGTGGAATGCTTCATCATTGAGGTCCCACCTGAGACACCTAGTGTTTCAGGGGTGTGCTTTGATGCCTGATTACAGTGGAGCGTTTTTTATTTATTTGCGAGTTGAATTCCCAACTGAGAGATGAAGTGCAATAAAAAGGCCTTGCTAGCCACCATCATTTTTATACATGCAAACTGGTTGGATTTGACAGGTGGGTGAGGTATGGCTCAATATATATAAAATGTTATTAACAAGAGATGTCACAAAAATTAAATGCACTGTTAATAATTGAAACGTCAAAAAACCGAACCAATGATTCACAGCTCGAGAGCTGTAAAGCTGCATCAAACCACATAACGCTTTACAGTATATTTACACTCCTTTCATATGTGAAACACACAACACCATTCATGACACCAGACGTGGGCCCAGCACATTACAACACTCACATCAATTGGCAGAGCCATCCAAGGGCCTGCCACTATCATACACCCACATGCCTGACACAACAATCATACCGACTGGCGCGGTGTGGTGATTGGTATCTGGCTAGCAGTGTGTGTAGTAACCAGCAGTAAGTTACTACTCACACACTGCTAGCGAAGCAACAGCTCACACACACCACCAGCCAAGTGCCAGTCCACACACACCACCAGCCACCCACCATTCCACCACAGCACCAGTCCACACCACCAGCTAAGTGCCAGTCCACTCACACTAACATCACTTTTTTTTAAATAAAAAATAAATCGCAAACCAATTCTAAGTAAATACAAAACTACAAACACAAAAGCTCTAACTAAATACATCACGCTAATGCCATCTGTGAAAATGAACAAAAATTATAAAACAATATAGACCAGGCAGTTCACTTTTGCACTCCCAGTAGCTCCCAAAAATTATTTTGTGTGTGGTACATTCTAAAAAAAGTGGACACACACAGCTGAGGTTTAGAAGGACATTTTGAGCAGTACAAATAAGTCACCTTCTTTTCACCTCTTTGCATAAGACTCTACATCTCCTACTGGGAAAGTCTTTTTTGGGTCCTGGAGGAATATGTTCAGCAAAGTGGAGATCTTTCAATCTAGCCACATCCTCTACCACTCCAACTCTAGGAACACTTGCCTGTTCCACTATAACAAGACTGCCTATAGCAGACTGCTGAAACTGAAGAAATGTCATCTTTGACTCAAGAGAACAGTCCTTAAACACAACAAAAGCATGAAAGGTTGCTAAGTGGAAAAGATGGAAAGCCAACATCTTATAACAAATGTAAGCCTTAGGAACAGCAATGTAAGGTTCAAACCTCTGATTTTCTCTATCAATACCACCCATGAGCGATTTATACTCTAAAATGCACATAGATTTGCACCCTACAACAACCTGACCTCAAACAGTCACAGGTGAATTACTTTTGTCATGGATGGTAGTCAGCATGTAAACATCTCTCCTGTCTGCAAATTTCTCCAGCTAGAAGTTCATCAGCATGCAAACCACTTCATTGGTTTGCATGCCAAACCAGTGTTTAGTTTTGTGTTCAGTAAAATACTTTTCCTTTTTAAAGAAATAAAAATAGTTGGACATTGATTAATTGTGTGTTATTTTTCTGTGTCGTCATTTCCGAATTTCCCCCCCACAACAACTCCATGAGTCAACCCTGAACCACTCTGCCTTCATGCACTCAGAGACAGGTTTTACTGAACTCATTGTGAAATGCAATAGGAATGTCATTTTTATTGTAAACTATATGAACAAGGAAAGGGGAACAGTTTTACTTTGTGAATGCTGTAACAACTACAATAGGAAGAACTTCCCATTTTGCACTCCTTAACGAATACCCTATGGATTGGCTATACATTGTTTAATACGAACACTTTCCAAAACAGATGTCTATTTCAGAAAATGCTAAAGAAGCCTTGTTTTCAATGCCTAGATTTGTAATTTTATTTTTAACATTTAGGGGGTCATTATGAACTCGGCGGGAAAACCCGCCGAGTTTGGTGCTGGCGGTCAACAAAAGACCCCTTTGTGAATGGAACTGCAAACATTTTTTCAGAGCAGGAAGTGGTCCTATGGACCACTTCCTGCTCTGAAAAAATGAAACAAAAACGTTTCATTTTTTAGTTTTGTAATGCATCTCGTTTTCCTTTAAGGAAAACGGGCTGCATTACAAAAAAAAAACTGCTTTATTTAAAAACAGTCACAGAAGTGGTGGTCTGCTGTCTCCAGCAGGCCACCATCTCTGTGAGTGCCCCAAGTCTCAAGGGGGTCGCATTGCGACCCACCTCATTAACATTAATGAGGTGGGCCTTTGCGACCCCCTCGCGAGTCGCAGATGGTGTCAGGGACACCATCATACATTCCAATTTGTGACTCGCAAATTGCGAGTCGCTCCGACTCGCAATTTGCAAGTCGCAAATTGGAATATACCTGCATCTGGCCCTATAACTTTAAAAGAATGTGTTGATTTAGAAAGCAAATACAGCACTGTTTAATGACATCTCTATAGTAATTGCATAGTACAACAGAACACAATAAATTAAACAAAGCAAAATGGCAACATAGCAGAAATACAACAGGGCACAATATATTTAAATGGTTGCAAACAATCATTATAGCAAACCAATGCAAAACAATAGCAACACTATGTAATAATGCAGCACAAAACATACCAAAAATCATTGCCACTGCAACAATATGACCACAGCAAATGTTCACAAATAGATTGCCCACAAATTACCACTGCGTGTACTATCATATGTGGCAAACACTGCTTGGCCCAAGAGATGTCTTACTTACCCCTAAGGATATGTAATTATGTCAGTCAAAATATTTTGTGATCTAACACATATTTCAGCACTTTGTGCTTCTCTATGAAATGTTGAAGCTCTGAAGCAAGGTAAAATATATAACTAAAGTAAAAATACGTACAAACAAGTATAAACCAGATAATAGAAGGATTAAACACATAGGGGCATTCACAAAGGTAAAAAAGTAAACATACATGTGGGAAAAAACTATACATGTAAGTTTACTCCTATAGTTTTGAATGGTTTTACTAATTCAGGCAATTCACCATTTCTGAGTGTAAAATTACTCAAAAGTGTGCAATACATATCTCCACCTCCTGAAACAAGGAGTGAACCTAATTTACGTATGTAAAGTTACAAAAGTCAAAAAGGAGCAGTGGTAAATCCAGCACTACACATGGCCAACCATTGACACAACAACATTGAAATAACAGAGGCAGAGACTTACAACTGAACACCATAGGGAATACTGTTATTTTAAAACAACTTATTGTGAAGTAACTTGAAATACAGTCTTAAAGTCACTTAGACATCCACAAATCCTTAGAAAATATTAGAAATCTAGCACTGAAAGGGTGAAACACATGTTATGTTATTATTTCCTTCTCCTTCATTTTTCAAAACAAGGAAACAATATACAATTATGGTATAGCTCTGAGAAGTCATCTATTGTATCTCATCTCTAAACTATGATGTTCGTGGACGTATGCCAATTTGACATCATAGAGGCCCTCATTCTGACCTTGGCGGTCTTTTCGCAAGACCGCCGAGTTACCGCCGCGGTGAAGACCGCCGACCGCGGCGGTATGCCGCTGTGCGCATTCTGACCGCTGGGAGCGTTCCGCCGGAAAACCGCCAGCAGCCACACTGGCGGTCGGCGGGAAAGTGGAGACTGGTCAACCTCCACCGCCACGCCAGCAGAACACCGCCCACAGAATTACGACCCACATTTCTGTGTGGCGGTCTTCTGTTGGCGGTCTTCTGTTGGCGGTCACCTCCCCATGGCTCCCGTCGCCTCCCGGAGGACCAACGCACAAGGTAAGTTGACCGTCCGTGAGGGGAGGGGGTGGGGGGGTGTTGTGTGATGTGGGCGTGCATGGGGGTGTGCGTGTGAGTGTGTAGAGGGGGTGTGTGAGTGCGTGTATGCGGGCGGGGGGTGCTGCTGTGTCTATGGGTAATGTGTGCTGTTCGGCAGGTGCGCATGTCTGCATGTATGTGTGCGGGTATGTGTCCCCGTTGTGTATGTGTGTGTAGGGGGTGTGTATATGTGCATGTTGGGGGTGTGTGCATGTCGGGGTGCATGTATGTGCATGTCGGGGTGGGGGTGGGGAGGGGGTTCGTACCACCTCTGGGGGGTTGCAGGGGGGTGGAGGGTGTGGGGGGAGGACTCAGGTGGGTAGTGGGGGGTGGGGGAGACCCCTATCAGTGCCAGGGAAGGAATTCCCTGGCCCCGATAGTGCTTACCGCCATGGTTCGCACGGCGGTTCCCGCCCGCAAGAAACCGCGGCGGTAGGCAGGGTCATAATACCCTTGGCGGTCTTGGGACGACCGCCGGGCCGGAGTGCGCAAACTCCAGCCCCGCGGTCATGACCGCCGTGGCGGTCGGAGTGGAGAAGTGGCAGTTGGTCGCGGCGGGGACCGCCGCGGTCAGAATGCCATTTTTAATACCGCCGGTCTGTTCGCGGTCCGACCGCCGTCTCTCCGCCGACCGCCAGGGTCAGAATGAGGGCCATAGTCTTTTTTGACTGCAGGCTGCAGCTGTGTCTAAGGAAAGAAGAGAGGAAATGTCTGCAGTTTTTTCCTTTAGTAAAAAAAGAGTAGTATAAAATAATACATCTTACAAGTCACTTGCAATTTGCACTACAACACCAGTATGTGCCTAAATGAAATCTTATAGTTTGTTAAGTTCTAAATGTAATAGACTATTCTGCTGTACAAATGGCACAGGATCACTCTCAGTCAGATTGGAATGTGATTGTCTGTAACTATGTGTGTGTGGCAGATCAACTAGTGTCTGGGCATGTCTATTGGCTATTGGAATAGAGGACTCATAATGAAAGTCTACATGACTTTAATAATGTGTTTTAAGGACTTTATATAGCCTTACTTTAACAATAAACAGATAATACAAGAAGCTTGTCATAAGGCTAAAAAAGAACAGACATGTTCAGCAGAAGTCAAGCTTTTTGATATTACACAGCAGGATGCCCTAGCAATATTGATGGTAATACCATTTCTTTATTTTATATGCTTGCTATAATGCATCAAAATTCTGGACATGGTGGCAGAGTGCTTCACAGCATAGTAAAGTATTACATGTTAAAATTGGAAACAATCTTTCACAGTGCCATTACATCTGGCTTTAATGTGCTTTCCCTGCATTTTCACCAGCATACTGCTCAATCGACACTTATATGGGCATAGTCTTTAACATTTGTTGCACTGAAAAAAAGAGCTAACACCAAGCAAAACTGTCTGCCTTCTCTGGCCTCAAGTAACATGGGCACACCCTACAGTGCAAGGGAAAGGGAACAAAGCATGTGAGATGGCCCGTAGACCTGAAACTGAGAGCTGATAGACTCTGGACAAGTGCTTTGTGCATCTTGCAAAATGTCTTAAACAAGATCTGTTTATTCAATTGTCACCTGTGTTGCGAGTCCCACTGGGATTTAGCAGAAGTGCACTGAGCTAAGTTTGGTTGCAGGTACGGCATACTTGAATCGCAGCCTGGACTTCCACCAATCCTCCAGAAACCTACACTCCGCCCATCTCGCCCTCACACAGACTCCTCACATCCTCTGCCGCCGCTCTGGAGGACGCACCTCCTCCACCTCGCCCCCAAGTCCTGGATGCCCTCCCCCTCCACCACTGAACAGCACCCTCACTGACAGACTTTAGGAAGAAACTCAAGTCCTGGCTTTTCGACTGACCCTCAGTCCAGCGCCAAGATACCCTCAAGGGTGATAAGATGCGCTTTACAATCACTGTTTGATTGATTGAGAAATAGCAGCTGCATTTTATACGATCAGAAGGTTACAAATGACATAGCTGAGTAAGCCAAGCAAGACTGGGTTCCTATACTCCATACAGGATGTGAGAGCTACCTGAATAACTAACCTCTCCCCTTCAACTCAAAGGTGAGAAAATAATTGTATTCAAGCCCCTCAAATGAGAGTAACTAGGACTATGAATCTTGTTGAGATGGAGGCAGAAGGTTAAATCACCATTGGTAATAAAACCAATTGTTTCAGTCATAGTAGCTGGTGCTCAAATGGGCCTAGTGCCAGTGACATCAGACGTCCAAGTTCAAGAATGATTACCTATCATCAACACCTCTATTTTACCTGCATTCACCTACAAAAGGATATTGGTAATCAGACATGATACTTATGCAGGACTTTCCTGATTCAAGAGGAAAATCACATTTATCATTGCGCTGAATTTCAACAACATAGTTAAAAAAGTAAAGCCAAAAGAATGACTTATAGCAATTAAAGTGGTTTAATAAAACTCAAATAACTCAATATGGCGAACATTTTTTTTTCACCTTTAAAAAGAAAAAATACTTTAATTCACACAAGCCTAAAGCCTCATTATGAACATGGTGGTCTGGGCCGCCATGTTACCGCCACCGGCATGGTGACCCAGACCGCCATATAATATTTGTGGCAGAACCACCACTTTTGTAACTCTGCCACCACCAGGCTTTGCCACCAGGCAGCCTGGCAATGGCAGAGTTACATATCCAACAGGGCAGCGCTGCATAAGGTTCCTGGTTCCACCAGCCTTTCCCTGGCAGTTTACTCCACCAGGGAAAAGCTGCCGGAATAGGTGCCTCGGAGCCCCCTGCACTGCCCATGCACTTGGCATGGGCAGTGCAGGGACCCCCGTGCACAGCCCCATTGCATATTTCACTGCCCGATTTACGGGAAGTGAAATACGCGATGGGTGCTGCTGGACCCGCCGCACTGCTACTTTGCCGCCTGCTCCATGCGGAGCCGGCGTCAATGTACAGGCACTGCATTGAGCCGGCCCAGCTGAATCTACATTATGTGGCCAGTGGGATCTTCTTCCCTTTTGCGAATGGGTTACCACCCATTTCAAATGGGTGCAAACTGCGATTGCTTTGCGACCGCGTTCGCGGTCACAAAGCAATCTGGCATTGCAGTGCGACTCGCAATTAGGAAGGGGACTCCCCTTCCTAATTGCGACTCGCAAACCCGTTTTGCGATTCAGTAACTAGGTTACCGAATCGCAAAAGGTGTTTTGTGCATTTCAAAGTGCAGTTTGCACATCGCAAACAGTGAAATTCGCTGTTTGCGACATGCAAACTGTTTGCTACATCTGGCCCTAAGTGAGAAGCAGCAATCAATCACTGTCTAACGCAGTAAAATACAGCTGTTCTCTCTTTCAAATATTCAAGAAATGAGTTGGCCTAAAACTGTAGCCAGGACCAGGGACCACATCACATAAAGTTAACACTAGAGAGCTACTTTAAGAATGGTCTCTGTGTTGGACTGACTGATGTCTTACAAAATAGTTGAAGAGTGTTGGACTTTTGGCCTTACGCAGGGTCATCCCCAGTCTTTTTTGCCTCCTTCCTCCTGGTTTTTCTGACCTCTCGCTGTTGGCTCTAGGACTGTGAGCACTTTATCACTGCTGACCAGTGCTAGAGTGCAGGTGCTCTCCCATCTAAAGTTGGTATGATTGGCTTATACCTAATTGGCATATTTAATTTACTTATAAGTCCCTTGTACAGTGGTAACTCTATACCCAGGGCCTGTAAATTAAATACTACTAATGGGCCTGCAGCGCTGCTTGCGCCACCCACTAAAGTAGACTTTTAAACCTGTCTCAGGCCTGCTAGCACAGGGCCTGTGTGCGCAGTTTTCTGCCACAGGGACCTGGCATCTAAACTTACTTGCCAGGCCCAGAACCCCCCTTTTACTACATGTAAGTCACCCCTAAGGTACGCCCTAGCTAGCCCTATGGGCAGGGTGCCATGTATGTAGAAAGGCAGGACAAGTGCCATATTGCATGGCCTGTCCTAGTAGTGACAAACATCCTAACTTGGTGTCTCACTGCTGTGAGTGCTGCCTTCTCATAGGATTGCATTAGAAATGCCCTGCCTTATGTGTAAGGGGTATTGTCTGATTTATGAGGGGTAGCATAGGCGTGTTTGCTATGGTTGTGATGGTGATAATAAATGCTGCTTACTGGTGTGGGTGTATTTTTTATTACTATCACAGAAATGCCACTTCTAGAAAGTGCGCATTTATCTGTGCTTATGACTCTGGTGTTTTGCAGCTTGACTCCAATCCACGTCTGGGCAGAGTGACAGTTGGGGCTTTGTGCATACTTTTCAGACAGCCTGTACACAGGGAGGGTGGAGGTGTCACAGAGGTGCATCTGCATACTGAATAGTCTTCCTGGGCTGAGAGAAGGGAGAGGCGGGGCACACCTGCATTTGTAAAGACTGTGCCCTGGCCTCACACAATAGGGTTGTTAACCCCCCACTGATGTTTGGAGCCTGTGCTGAAAGGAGAGAGGGGGCACTCCCAGAACCAGTTGTATCTGGCTGGAACCTCCTCTCCCTACCATTGTAAAACACTGTAAAAACTGACTATAAGTACAGGGGAATTTTCCCCACAATTTGGAGACTCTTGGAATCATCTTGGAACTGGACACCAAAGGCTGAAAGGACTCACCAGGAACCGCCATGGACTGCTGCTGCTGTGCTGACCTGTGACCTGCCTGGTCACTGTGAAGGACTTGCCACTTGCTGCCTTTCCCTTGTGCTGGCCTGTAGCTGGGCCCTCCACCTGAGGACCTTGTCTTAAGATTCTTCTCCCAAGGGGCAGGGTGCTGTGGCCCCTGACCCTTGCATCCATTTCTTCACAAAGGGTGCTTCTCTGTGGTTGCGGCTGCCATAGAGCTGATTGCAGCGCGCTTATGGAGCCTTGGGAGCTCGTAGGCTCCTTGCTGCATTGTGCCCCTTTAAATAAGGTCACCGCAGCGGCCCGGGAAGCTGGAAGAACACTCACGCACCGCATCGGGTGCAGGTGAGTGTCTGCTCGGGCCCCAGGAGGGGTCCGATCTTCTTGTGGCTTCACGGCAGGACCAGGGGAAGGCACGGGGAGTGCCCCCTTCCCCCTGGCCTCTGCGTTAGGAGCAGGACGCTCCTTTTCTGCTGTTAGGTAAAACTGGCATTATTGTGGGCTTCCCCCCTTGGTGGAAGGGCCAGTGGAGGCCCGGGGGGCCCCCCAGAGATCGCGGGTCCGGGGAGGGGCCTGTCATTAAACCGAAGGGGGTGCGTGGTGCCCCCCTCCTGCCCAAAGTTGTTTTTGCTGGCTTTGGCCCCCCTCGTGAGGGTCGGTTGAAGCCCTGGGGGGCCCTCAGTTATCACGGTCCCCGGAGGGGCCTGTCTATAAAAGAGAGGAGGTGCATGTCGCCCTCCTCTGACCCCAGAGTATAAGGGAGGCCCCCGTTTTGCCCATAGGAGCGCCGGGGGCCCCATTGTTCGCCTTCTAGGCACTGGAGGTGCCTTCATCCAACCAGGTACTGTTTAAAGGACCAATATAGTTGCAATCCAAAGTTCTTTCTACAGACTTTTGTTTGATTCATATATTACCTACCTGTGTTTGATGTTTTTACATATGTGTATGCAAATGTTCCTTTTATGGACATGCTTGCTAATATGTTTTTCTAACTTGCCATATGTTTTCTAATGTTCCTACTATGGGCATTTTATGATATTCTTATGACAAGTGCTGTGATGTAATAACGTGTTTTCCTGACTACTGCTTATGTTGCAGAATACTGAGTAACCTGTGTGTTATGTGTGACTACTGCTAGGTTGCAGAGTAACTAATGTGTAACGTTCTGACAACTGCTAAGGTAGCAGGATAGTACTGATATGTGATGTTTGGTCTGATAATTGCCTTGTGTACAATACAGTATATTTTCATATAATCTGGTGTTGTGTTTCCTTGGTGGTGGTGATATTGCGTCGCGTGTGTTGTGTGTGTTGTGCAAACGCTTTACACATTGCCTCCGGGTTAAGCCTGACTGCTCGTGCCAAGCTACCAAGGGGGTGAGCAGGGGTTATCATGGACGTGTAACTCCCTTGCCCTGACTAGAGTGGGTAAGTTCTGCCTGGCTGAGGTGCATACCCTAGCCAACCAGAAACCCAATTTCTAACAAAGAGCTTGAGAAGAGTTATGGACCTGATTTAGATCTCGGGAGATGGAATTCTCTGTCACAAACGTAACGAGTATCCCATCCATCGTATTAGGATCTCCATAGGATAAAATCTGATCTCGATATGGGGACGGGATATCTGTTGCATTTGCGATGGAGTATTCCTCTCCACCAAAAATATTAATCAGGTCCTTTGTTTTTTAAATAGTCGAAGAGCTTGAGAGGTTTTTTTTTAACCTCCTTAGGGATAAATGGTTGTTTGTCATTGGGAATGTTAAATAATGCCTTTTTGGGCTGGAAATGTATCAGAATTTGTTGCTGTCTCTACAGTAAACAGCAGAACTTATCACAATGAAATAACTCAAAGAGAGACAAATAAAATCTAAAGAGCACAGTCAAACAAAACAGAACAACACTCAGCCCAAACTCCACAGTAAAACACAACAATAATACAAAGCCACAATGTAGCACAAAACCACTGTATCGCAAACAATATAAAAAATAATTACAACCCAATATTTGCACACGGACAGATGTTAACGACTGCAGAAATCTGTGTTTATAGTATGGTCGTAAAAAGTGCTTAGACCAAGCAGTTCCTTACTTATTTATCACCAAGGACATGTAATAGCACCACTCAAAAATGATTTGTGATTCGACAGAATACCGGGATTGCAGAAGAAACCCATTGCAATGAAATGGGATGCCCTGTGTAGTCCTTGGGCTCTATAGACACTTAAGCATACCCTCAAGCCGTCATTACAGACACAAACAATATGGATTAATACATGCCCCCCTACACCCTACACAGACATAACCCCCCTACCTAGTTCAAATTTGCGAGGACCAAATTTACACAAAGTGACAAATGTATACCTGGTTGCACTCAAGTTCTCACCTGGCGAACCCTTACAAAGCAGCTGGGATGGGCATCTGATATATGACAGACCTGATACTGATAGTGAAGATGTTCGGTTTGGGGGGTGGGTAGGGTTAACCTGTTTGTATAAGTTGAAAGTCTGATTTTTCTGCTCAGTGACAATACCTCAAAAGGGAGATTTCCTACATGATATGTGACTCAGCACACTAACAGTTCTACACTATTAGATTAAAATTGTATGAATGCTCTGTATTCTGTGCTGCACTCTACATAAGTATCAAGAGTCAGTAATGCACAATATTTTATGAAATGCAATAAAGTTTGTGTTTAAAAAAGGATTTGTGATTCAATCCAAAGTCTTAAATTATCCAGTTATGTGATATGGCCCTATGTGTTTTAACAGTTTTAGTGCTAGAAACCCACTGCGGTCAATGGATTTTAGGATGGATGTATGTACACTTCCATAATTTACTTAGACTTTTTCCATTTTGGCAAGTGTCTAAGAATGCAAATGATTTCTGGCCAATGATGAGGAAAAGCATTGTTTATTAAGCATTAGAACATAGAGAAAATGGCACAATGTCAAAATGTTCAGGCCCCCTGCAGAATGTGTTGAGGGGCCAGAGACACCCAAATATCACAGATATTCATAGTGCTGATGCTGAAAGGGGGGCCTGAAGGGTGATGTCCTCCTTGCAACATAGGTGCTGCAGGGGCCTCTGTTAAGCCTCTGAATATAGTGCATATGGAAATAGTACATGCTATTGTATTTGCTTTTCTATTCCAAGAAGAAACTAAGGGGGTCATTCTGACCCTGGCGGCCGGTGACCGCCAGGGTCACCGACCACGGGAGCACCGCCAACAGGCTGGCGGTGCTCCCGAGGGCATTCTGACCGCTGCGGTTCAGCCGCGGTCAGAAAGGGTAAACCGGCGGTCTCCTGCCGGTTTACCACTGCCCTACAGAATCCTCCATGGCTGCGGAGCGCGCTCCGCAGCCATGGGGATTCTGACACCCCCTACCGCCATCCTGTTCCTGGCGGGTCTCCCGCCAGGAACAGGATGGCGGTAGGGGGTGCCGCGGGGCCCCTGGGGGCCCCTGCAGTGCCCATGCCCGTGGCATGGGCACTGCAGGGGCCCCCGTAAGAGGGCCCCGCAAAGTATTTCAGTGTCTGCAAAGCAGACACTGAAATACGCGACGGGTGCAACTGCACCCGTTGCACCTTCCCACTACGCCGGCTCCATTCGGAGCCGGCGTCCTCGTGGGAAGGTCGATTTGCCCTGGGCTGGCGGGCGGCCTTTTGGCGGCCGCCCGCCAGCCCAGGGCAAATCCCAAAATACCCTCAGCGGTCTTCTGACCGCAGAGCGGTATTTTGGAGGGGGAACATTGACGGGCGGCCTCCGCCGCCCGCCAATGTTAGAATCACCCCCTAAATCTTATTTTTCAGGTCTGATATGAATAGTTTCGTCTGTCATTCTCAGGGCTTTTATGCTTTTCCTAGTGCAGACTGGCTGTCACACTTCTCTGTACTTTACCATTAGTTTATGTAATTAGGATCTGTTTACCAACAGAAAGTCACATAAAGAAATGTAATTCCAAAGCATATTCCAAGTTTCACAGAAGGTTACAGCTTATTGAGAATTCAAGTATATGTAATTGTTGGAGAGTGCTTTCCATTCCTTTGTTATAGTCTTAAGAAATAATAAATTGATGCACATGGAATGTACATACATTATGCATGGGAGTGAAGTGATTTTGGGCCAGGTGTACGACCTTTTATTTTGCAACTCATAAATTTGCGATTCGTTTGTGAATCACAAATTGCAAGTAGCAAAAACAAATATACAACAGTGTGAACAACACTGTTTGCGATTTCCAAATGGGTCTCAAGGGACCTGCCCCATTATTATTCATGAGGCAGGCTGCAATTTGGGACCCCTTTGGGAATAGCTGCACTCACAGGGATGGTGGTCTGCTGGGGTCAGCAGACCATCATGTCTGTGACTGCTTTTCAATAAAACACATTTTATTTTTAATGCATCTCTTTTCCTTAAAGGAAAACAGGGTGCATTTCAAACAGAAAAATGAAGTTTTCTTTTCATTTTTTCAGAGTAGGCAGTGATCCATGGGACCACTGCCTGCTCAGAATATGTTTTTCGCTACCATCCACCGTCCTTGGGGACCTCTTCCTGTTTGTGAATGGGTTAACACCAATTTGAAATTGGTATTTACTGCAATTATGTATGTGTTAACTGGCGTTAGACTGGACGGATCATAGTCTTGTCTTGTTTGAGGTTCAGTGGGTTTGACCACTGGAATTTAGGCAGGAGGCCACTAAGAGCAGCAGGAACTGGGCCAAAATTGAAGGGAAGGATTTGGCATGCACCTTAGATAAACATATGGAGATTGGGCTGAGAGGTCAAGGTTCGCCTGTGGAGAAATATAGGCTGGGTGTAGGAAAGTCCTCCTTTTTGCCCTGGTCACCTCCAAACATTTTGTACAGATACTTGTGGTTACTGTTAACCAGTCACACTTTCAGTGCTGTTTGTAAAATCGATTATGCAAATTAGACTAATTATAGTTGGCTGTACCAATCTACCTATAATTGCCTAGTATATTGTAGGGCATGTACGTTTAGGGACCCCAACAGTGCCCAGTATCATTTTAAAGGCAGACCTGCCTTGCTGGCTGCTTTTAAGTTAAGGTTAACCCCAAATTTGACTTTAGAATAAAAGTATTTCCAAAGATTTAAGTCACCTCATGTTTACATATACGTTACCCCTAAGGTGTGCCCTGGGTGTTCCCATGGTTGGATGCAATGTAACTATGAGTGGAGACCTTGTAAAATAAGTGTTATAAGCCCTGGTGAGGGTAAAATAGCTACATTTGTTTCCCCCATTGCAGTTAGTGGGCTCCATAGGCTAGCATTGGGAGACTTCATTTTAAAATAATAAAGACTTATTTTCCATAGAAAGGAGGAAAAAATGGCATGTCTAGAATCAAATGAAAGGTTATAATAAACAACTTGCCACTGTTGAGTTTTAGAACGTTTTTCTAAAAGTTACCAGTTTCAGCTCTGTAGTGCCATTCTCTGATTGGCTAGCCTCTGGCAGCATGGCCAGGCTGCCTTGATGAGGTATGGAGTGGCCTGGGTTGAACACAAAGGAAGTGTCTGGGGAGGAGAACTGCCTCAGCAGATGATAAAACAGGGTGGGGGATAGCAGCCAAACTGTACTTTGAAGGAGGGAAGGACATTTGGTACAGCAAAAGGACCTCCTCCATTCCCTGGAAAGCCAGACAGCAGGTGCCCCCTGATTAGATTAGGAGAGGGCTGGAGAAGGGTCTGTTAAGGGAAACATAGCCACACCAGTGGGTGGGCTCAGTCAGATCTAGCATCTGAGATTGAATTTCGTCACCTTGGATTTTTGGGGAATGTTGCTCCCAGGGATTGATTTTTGCCACACTTCCCAGGAAGTGGTCACTCGAGGGGGTGGTGGCCTGCACATGATTGGACAGATGCCCTCCTGATTTCCACCCCGAGAGCAAGAATAAAATTGGCAGAGCTTCACCCCACCTCAGATCCCTTCAAGGAAAAAGGGGCAAAGAAGAAGGACTGCCCTGCTGGACCCCTGACCTGCACCTGGACATTGCACTCTGAAGAACTGCATCAGCTGTACACTTAGGCTTCACCACTAAAAGGACTTTGCCTGTCTTCTACTGCTTCAAGAAGGGACTCCCTGTTTGCTACAGGTAGAAAATAGCTGACTAAATACCCCTCTGTCAAGCCCTGAAGAAACTGACCAGCTGACCAGTGACCAGTGGTCATTTTTGGATTTGAACCTGGTGCATTCTGGGAGTTGGAGTCCTAACCCTCAAGGAGCAACTCAGAGCTTCTGGAACCTTGGGCTGAGTTGTGAATTCCTGAAGGACCTTCAAAAACCTTCTAGAAGAAGATCCACAAGTCTGGAAAAGTATTGAGCACTTTTGGAAAAAAGCTCCATAAGTGGACCGACCTGACATTGTGAGTCAAGCCGGCTTACGTCGACTGAGACCCAGCCTGACTTGCAGGTTTGTCCTGCTGAAAAGCTCAAGAGCTCCAGACTTCCAGGAATCTATGCGGTGTCACAGATAGGCAATCCAACAACGTGGACTCAAAATTGACTTGCTGTGGAGGGTCGTCCGACGTCGGAAAGAAAAGGCTTCAAAAAGTTTCAAAGTCAGAACGTAAAAAGTTGATCAAGGCTTCCCTGCAAAATGTGTCTGAAGGGGGCTCCAGGGAGGTCAGCTTCAATTTCAAGTTCGTCCTTGATGAAGATTTCCATCACGAAAAATCATCTAACACCGAACATAGAATTCTTCAACAAGGTCTCCTGTGATGCAAATCGGAGAGTGCTCCAGGGAGATCGGATCCAACTTGTGACTTCGACCCTGTGAAGAAAATCTTCAAGAAAAAGACTAAGTACAAAGGTAAAACTTTGACCAAGGCCTCCCGCTCCCTGTAGCCAAGCAGGGCTTGATCTCGGTCAGCCTCAAATTGTGACCTTGCCCCGGTTGAGTGCGACCAGAATTCCAGATTGGCACTTTTAGTTTCTATGCACTGAAAAGCATTTGATCTTTAAAAAATAATCTCTTGGGTTCCCTTTATTGGATTTTTGTCATTTTTGTGACATTTTAAAGATAAAAATATAATCTATTTTTATAGATTGGAGTTGGATTTTTATTGTGTTTTATATTTTACCTATTTACTGTTTTGTGAATTTTATATGCTTTACACACCTGTCTCTAAATGTTAGCCTAAACTCATTGCCAAGCTTCCAAGGGTTGAGTTGGAATTAATTTATTAAGACGTGACAAGACCTAGTAGGTGGTTTGTGGCCCATTGCTAAGTGTAGGTACTTACCTGCCCTTATCTATAATCCACTTTACAACACTGGGTCAGGGCAGCGGTAGAGCAAGTCACTTCCCTGAGGTGCTTGAGACCGAATTCTGAGGGGAAATCTTTAGCCACTGGTACACGGAGGTGCTCTAGCAGCTCTAAAGACAGTGCAGGCAGCAGGAACGAAAATGGAAACTGGACCAGGAACTGGGAGAGAAAGACATGCTTAGAGAACTATTGCTGAAATATAAGAAAGCAATCAGAGACGCTAAAATAGGTTTTTTTTCACAGAAGATCAGGTCGGCCACCAATGTCCCTAAATAACTTTTTAAAGTGGTACGCACTCTGGGGTCACCCTCCCTCCCCATCTTAGGAAATTGAGAATTTGCAAACATTTTGCGATAAGGTAGCTGTGTCCCTTAGAGATAAAATCTGAAAGATCTTTACAGCTTTTCCAGCCACTACAATAGAGTCTACTAAGTGGGGTACTGAGGCAGGTGGGGGGAGCTAGTGGACCAGTCCTTACCCAGTTCTCATCTCTGCCTGTAGATAAGATTAAGACCCTTCTTGCTGGGATCACTTTTTGTGCTCCCAGATGACCCTTGTCCACCAAGGGTGTTATAGCTGGCCCCAGATCTTATAGTGGGGGCACTCAGGAGGATGTTTGTGGAGGTAATGGAGTCTGCGGTGTTCCTGCTGGACTAGAAAGAGGCTATTGTTATACCTCTGAAAAATAAATCTGAAGGGAATTCCAGCGACTTGAAAAGTCCCAATCTCTCTTCTGTCTGCTCCTGTGAAGATACTTGAAAAGCATATCAATCAGGAATTAGCCAGCTTCCTTTTCGCTCATGATCTCCTTGATCTTTCAGAGAATGGAATCAGGAAGTTTCACACTCCTGAATTTGCACTTATTAACACTTATGAAGCCATCCTCAGACAGGAGGATGAGTGGGGTGCTGCTATACTGGTATTATTTGATCTATCTGCAGCCTTCGCCACCATCTCTCCTCAGTTGATGGTGAAGCGTCTGCATCAGTTGGGGATGAGGGATACCGCTGTCGGGTTGTGGGAGTTTTTTCTGAGTGATAGATCTATTACAGTCAGCTACGGAGATAACAGAATGGCCCCCTTTCTGTTCGTTCACATGTGGAGTCCCCAGGGGTCTTCCCTCAGTCTGACACTCTTTAACCTGTACATCACTCCTCTTGCTCAACTGGTTTGCTCTTTTGGGTTCCTGATCTCTTTGCATGCGGGTGAAACCCAGATCATCATTTCCATCTTGGATGACTGGGAAGAGGTTGCAGAGAGGTTCAATGGTTGTATATCAGATGATGGATGAGTCAGAACTGGCTGAAAATGAATAGGTACACAACTGAGATTATGATATTTGAGGTGGATAGGTCTATTTGGACTGATCATTGGTGGCCTGAGTATTGTGGGACTTTACCTACTCCTATAGCAGGGGCTAAACACCTGGGGGTGTAGTTTGATAATGTTCTGACTTTTGATACTCAGGTCAACAGGACAGCTAGCACCTGCTTCTGGATGGTTAGAATTCTGAAAAAAGTTATACTTTTTGTACCCAAAGAAATGAGAGCACTGTTGGTCCTTGCTCCTATTACATCAAGACTGGACTATTGAAATGCATTGCATATGAACATCAACCAATCTTCTCTGAATAAGCTCCAGTTTATTCAGAATTTGGCTACCCGACTCGTTTTAGGACTACCCACATTTTCTTCAGTTAGGGAGGGCTTAAGACATCTTCACTGGTTATGTATAAGGAAATGAGTACATTTTAAGGCTGTCTACCTGACTTATATATCCCTCCACTCTTGGAGGTCTGGGCATTTGCAACCTGCGCTGAAGTGGTATACTCCTAGTCAACCCTTAAGATCTGTAAGCCTCTTGAAGGCATTGGTACCACATTGTGAGAAAGCAAGATGGGGGCCTGGGCTTTTTCGGTTGCAGCACCTGGGCTTTGAAAGTCCCTCCCAGTCCATATTAGGAGTCTGAAATCTTATTTAGCCGTATTTCATTTCAATTTTGCAAGCAACTTAAAACCTGGCTCTTTACACTTTGGCATATTAGCTGCTTCTCCTTCTGTTCTCTCCTGCTTTCCAGTGCTTTGATGCCTGTGGGTTTAATGCGCTTAAGAAATGCTACAAATACGATTGTTTTGCAACCACTTTCAGAAAATAATCATATATACCACTGCGACTCACAATTAGGAAGGGACGCCCTCGGAAAAGCCTCTTACTACTCTACTTGTGAGTCGGAATCCCTATTTTGCAAGTCGGTAACTGCATACGGACTCTCAAAATAGGGATGGTACATCATACAAGGCCATTTTGCTGTCACAATTGGCAATTTTCACCTTTTGCAATCACAAATGATGCAAAGATACAAAGAGTTACAAAGTTGCTCAAGGATTCCCTTCTTTCCATGCTTGTCTACTGTTGCACTGGTCTCATTGAGCATACATTCTCACCCTCATCTCTGAACTGTGTTTCTTCACAGGTTCACTTTTATGTACCCTGCGTCTTCCGTTAATTTTCAATTTACAAACATAAGTGCATATATTTTCCTTTCTCTCCTACCTTCAACTGTTTAATACCCTGATCACTCCCTTTTACTTACATTCATTCCTCGATAATAAATTCATACCTACGGTTTGATTGGTGTTTTCAAATGTACTTTACTGACTCCTGACATGAGTTCACATTGGTAGATTTGTTTTATTTGGCACAAATAAAAACAAATCATTGCCATAATTGAGCTGAAACAGTCCCATGTATATACATGTAAACCTCATATCACAAAAACAAATTCAACACTCATCAGTGCAAAACAGCAAGCAAAGGGAGCCCCAAACAGTAATTCAAAGCCTCAAGTGCTAGGCATAAAATCTGCATACTTATTGTGGTCCATATTTCCTACTGTACAACTGAAAGCAGAGTAAAACATTAAATACCAATTACAAAATGAGATGTAAAACACACAGTAAGATTAAAATTCATGATTCTGCGGTATATATATATATATATATATATATATATATATAACTGGCAAAAAGAAATGAGTCACCCCAAATAAGGTTACACAAGCTTTTCTGTTTAATTTGGGATCTTGATTAGCACTGATTAATCAAATTCATCTAAAGCCAGCAATAATAATCTTGTGACTGAAACAACATTAGATGAAACTTGCAATTCTTGCAATAGCTGCGCCTTCCTGTATTTTGTGCTCATAGCTGGTTTTCAAACTGTGTTTTCTCGATCAGAATCTGATGTTGGTGTACTAAAGACGTCTTGGACAAATAAGAACTATAATCCGATTCCCATTGCAGACTTGCATGTGAACCTTGAACTTTTGAGACTCTTGAACTACTTAAGAATTTGAAGTAGTTTTGTTGTGATTAACTCCACTATTTTCTCTCAGTAAAATCCTTGTACATGATTATTCTAGCTCATGATATTTCCTGGATAATTCATGAATCTCACTGGGGAGTGTTGATGGTGTGAATTATTGGTATGTTGATTTGACACTAGTTGATGTCAAATATCTACTCAGTTGTTCCTGTTTTAAAGTGTGGTTTGATTACAGAGAAATCTGAGTCCAGACCCTTGTATCTGAATAATCCTGACTGTGGGTATTCTGAATCCAGAACCAGAATTCAGATATCCTTGAGCCCAGCAGTACCCGGAGTAGAGAAATCTGAATACGCAGAAGTCCTGGTATTTCTCTCTGATGCCAGCCCCCAATTGCCCTTGGAAACTCCTATGGTTGCAGGGTGTCCTTCATTGCTGACCCATCAATCTCTTTGGGATTGGGGGATTATTTTTTCCCTTTGGAACCACCTGGAGTTCAGGTGAGTGGCCCGCAACAGAAGGCTAAGCCACAACAAACGGTGTTCCCTTTGGGCGACAACATCATCATGAACACCTTACTCCAAGCCTTAGCAGAGACCCCGACTGAGACTACCCAGATAACTGATATATTGCGTACATTTCAGATAGAAGCGCAACACCTAAAATAAGAGAATGCAAGTTTAAGAGAGGAGTTAACCAGAAGCAAAACTGAATTCACACAGTGGAGGGATACTTCACAGAAAGGGAATCGCTCAGTCTTAAGCCTGCCTACATTTGGTAATACTTACAAACCCTCCCTCGCGCCACCTCCTTCATCTCGGCCAGACCAAAACTTGTATGTTACAGTCATGGTACCTAGTCCGGTTCCTCTGGCTAACCCATAAAGATTTAATGAAGATAGCGCATGATTCGCAGTATTCACAAGCCTGTGCCAATTACATTGCATTTGTAAGCCCCAGATTTTTTACTCTGATGCAGCCAAAGTTGCCTTTTTTTTTGTTACCTGGGTGGTGTGGCTGCTAATTGGGCCATTCCATTGATATAATCTAATGATCCTATCCAACACAATTCCACAGCCTTTAAGCTAGTTATCAATAGGCTCTTTGTGCAAAATGTTTTCATTCAGTCCAGCGACAATGAGCTATTAAATTTGCGACAGGGCTTTAAAGATCTTTTAACCTGCATTACTCAATTTAATTGCCTTATTTATGAAACACATTGACTTGAGAAAAAATGTACGTCCTTGTTTTATAGAAGCCTTAAAGATGATTTAAAAGACTCACTGGCACGTATGGTAGAATTACCAGAGCGCTGCACAGAATTCATTGATATTTTTGTTAAACAGGATCATAGACTAGGTGATTGTAGACGTGAGCAGTAATGAAATGACACAAGAGTAATAATCCTGAAAACAGAAAAAAAGACAAGGATGATAAGGCATCTGTATCAGACCCCACACAAATTGAAGGTCTCAAGGGGCCCTTGTCATTAGGAAAGAAGCTCAGGAACCAGTTATACCAATTAATTGTGTGGTTACAGATCACGCTCACCATAACACACTATCATAGGAATATCATGGCTCTTCAGAAATCTTTGATTCTATCAAAGCAACCCAGTTTACACCTCACAGGGTTTATGATTGTAGACTTGATCTCATTCCTGGGGAAGATTTCCCATACAGTAAAATGTATGCTCTTACTGAGCCAGAAACCCAACATTTATGTAAGTATGCGGTTGAAATGCTAGAAATAGGATTTATAGGACATTCCACCTCACCTGTTTCTTCGCCCCTCTTCCTCATCACAAAAGAGAATGGGGAATTACGGGCCTGCATTGACTTTCACGCAATTAACATGGCCATGATAAAAAATCGCTAACCCATTACCACTCATTCCCATGCTATTAGATCAAGTACGTGGCTCCACTATCTATACAAAGTTCGATCTGCGTAGTGCATACCACCTCGTACACGTTAAAGCTGGAGATGAGTAGAAAATGGCTTTCAGAATGAAATTTGTCTTTTTGAGTATACTGGAGTGCCTTTTGGTCTCTGTAATGGACCACCAGCATTTCAGTATTTTATCAAGGAATTTCTCCATGACTTCTTGGCATTTCTGCAATTGTCTACATAGACAATATTTAGATTTTCTCGAAGACTGAGCAGGATCATGTCCTGCACATAATAACTATGCTTCATTGTTTGAGAGAGCATTCTCTGTATAGTAGATTAGATAAATGTACATTCCACTCAAGGTCAGTGGCATTTTTAGGTTACCATCTGTCCCTGGAAGGTATTACAATCGACCCAAAAAATGTAGAAGCCATTCTTTCTAGGCCACCACCTACTTTTGCTAAAGAGATCCAGAGAGTTCTTGATTTTGCCAACTTTTATGGAGATTTATTGCAGGTTTTTCAAATATTGTGGCATCAATTACTCAGTTACTAAAGAAAGGACAAACATTCTTGTGGTCAGAAGTGGTAAACAGGCATTTCAAAGCAGAAATTCACAACAGCTCCCATTCTGTCACATCCAGTTCCTTATCAGCCTTTATTTGTTGAGGCAAACGCTTCACAAAAAGATATTTGTGGAGTGTTATCTCAGAGAAATCCCAAAACCGGCCATCTGCACCCTTTAGCATATTATTCTTTAAAGCTACTTCCTGGTGAACACAACTACACAGTGGCAGAGAGAGAGTTATTGGCCATCAAGGCAGTTTTGAAGAATTGCGCCATCGCCTATTGGGGCAAATCACACCATCACAATGTTCACATATTATGGAAACCTACAGTTCTTTACTTCAATAAAGGCTCTCACACCTTGCCAACTGCATTGGCTACACTTTTTTAGAGATTTTGATTTCCTTATCTTCCTGGAAAAAAGCAAATACAATCAGATATTTTATTTAGGTTAAGGCAAAAAGAAGACAAGGGGAACTCTAAATCCCCTCCTAGACTTACACCCTCTGAAATGATTATAGCAGTGACAATAGCTGATACTTTTTTGACTCAAGTGTAGAAGGCACTACAAATAGTAAATAGTCAGGATTGGTTGCTTAATCCAAAACACAGCATAAAAGGTTACCTTTTTCATGACCAAAAGATGTTTATACCACAAGGATATTTGAGACACCAAATCAAAGAATGGCACCATGTCTCGGCCTTAGCTGGGCACCCGGGGATCCAGAAGACATAAGGGAACATATTAAGACATTTCTGATGGGAGAATATTTGAAGAGAGGTTCAAAATTATGTACATTATTGCCCTTATTATTGTGTTCATAAAAAGACTCAACACTTCTACAGCAATTACCTATTCCATCAGCTCCTTGGCATATAATCAGTTTAGATTTTGTCACTGATTCACCAGAATCCAACAAATTGGCCACAATTCTGGTAGTGGTAGATATGTAATTCTTGTGCTGGCAAAAAGACAAGAGTCATCCCCAATAAGGTAAAACACATTTTTCTGTTTAATTTAGGATCTTGATCAGTGCTGATTAATCAAATTCTAAGTCTAAAGCCAGCAATAATATTGGGATCAATCTTGTGACTGAAAAAACTTCAGAGAAAAGCTGTATTTCTTTCAATAGCTGCAACTCCCTGCATCTTGTGCTCATAGTTGTTTTCAATCCGTGTTTTATTGATCAGAATCTGATATTGGTGTTCTAAAGACTATTGGGTCATTTGAGAACTATAATCTGACTGCCATTACATATTTGCATATGAACCTAGAACTCTTGAGGCTCTTGAACTACTTATGAATTTGAAGTAGTTTTGTTGTGATTAACCCCACTATTTTCTCTCAGTAAAATCCTTGTGCATGGTAATTATAGCTCATGATAATTCCTGGGTAATTCATGAATCTCAATGGGAAGAGTTGCTAGTGTGAATTATTGGTATGTTGATTTGACGCTAGTTGATGCCAAAGATCTGTTTAGTTTTTCCTGTTTTCAAGTATGGTTTCATTACAGAGAAATCTGAGTCCAGACTCTTCAATCTGAATAATCCTAATTGCCAGTATCCTGAATCCAGAACCAGAATCCAGATATCCTTGAGCCCAGCAGTGCTGGGAGTAGAGAAATAGGCAGAAGTCCTGGTATTTCTCTTTTTCTCTCATCCCATCCCACACCCTTACCTTTGGAAACTCGTAGGGTTGCAGTGTGTCCTTTATTCCTGCCCTGTTATTTTTCATAGGGATTTGGGTATTGTCGTCGCTCCATCGGAACCACCTGGAGTTCAGGTGAGTGGCACGCAACAAAAGAGGAGCACCCTTAACATGGGGGATCAGTTGTCCTCATGTCTGTTGATAACGGCCCTCCAAACAACAAGAAAGCTACTACAATTGAGCTGCCACATACTAATGTTCAAAGTTTTGCACACCGAGGCTGCCCTGCTCCGGTGGGAGCTGAAGCCTCGCAATAGCAACCCGTCTACATACCAGAAGAGATCTTCCAGCAGAGTATGTGATTCCCGGAACAAGCAATGAGATAGAGAAAGGGAGAGATTCACAAAATAATGAAGGAGGTAAGGGAGGATGATCATCTTAGAGATCACCACATAGCCTGAAACCAATAGCGGGTGTGACACCAAAAAGGAGTTGAACGAACAAAGTGAGGCAACTGCCACCATCATATTGCCCTCTAGGAGGTGTGAGCTTATGTGGTCACCCTAATCCCCAGGTAGCGGACAGTGATGGTCTCCCAACAGATTTGCCCCCCGGCCCCAGTTCCAAACCCCGTACCAGTGGAAACAGACAGGACTTCTCCAAAGTGACTGATAGTGCTGCCACTTGGTCCAATTCCACTAGCAACAAATCAACCACAGATAGGTCAGAATCTGCACACCTCAATGTAGGAGGACATCGTTCGTATATAAGAAGGCTGTATGGATCGCATCATGCAGAGGAACTCCCCAGTCCAGTCCCTCTGCCAGCACCCGGGAAGTCAATGGCTCCATAGCCATGGCAAACAGCAGGAGCAAGAGAGGACAGCCCTGCCATGTCCAACACCCAACCATGAAGAGCCCCAATATTGACTCCCCACTCCCCCACAAAGTGGGTCCTGGCCATGGGGGAAGTATAAAGGAGCTGGATGAGCCTAGTTATGTAAAGGCAAAGATTGAAATTCCCCAGGACCATAAATAGGTAATCCCAACTGAGGAAAGTGAAGGTATTTTGGATGCCCAGGATTATTGCTGCTGCTCTGAGCCAAAGGTCCTGCACCTCCTCCATGATCCTAAACAGCCGGTGATAACATAGGGAGGTGTTCTTCCTTGGGATAAGTCCATGTGTTGGACATGGCCCATTTAGCAGGGTCATCCCTAAACTTTTTGCCTCCTTTCTCCTAGTTTTCCTGATCTGTTTTTGTAGGCTTTAGGACT
Source organism: Pleurodeles waltl (assembly GCF_031143425.1). Lineage (NCBI taxonomy): Eukaryota > Metazoa > Chordata > Amphibia > Caudata > Salamandridae > Pleurodeles > Pleurodeles waltl. The sequence goes on along the minus strand of NC_090448.1, from coordinate 929,030,132 downwards.
CTGGGCACTTCACCACTGCTAACCAGAGCCAAAGTGCATATGTTCTTTAGTGAAATTGTATTGTTGAATGGTTTATCTATGATTGTCATATTTGATTTACTAGTAAGTCCCTAGCAAAGTGCACTAGAGGTGCCCAGGGCCTGTAAATCAAATGCTACTGGTGAGTCTGCAGCACTGGTTGCACCACCCACATGAGTAGCCCTGTAAACATGGCTCAGGCCTGCCACTGCAGTGTCTGTGTGTGCAGATTTAAACTGCCAATTCGACTTGGCAAGTGTGCCCACTTGCCAGGCCTGAACCTTCCCTTTTTATACATGTAAGGCACCCCTAAGGTATGCCCTTGTGTAGCCTCATTGGCAGGGTGCAATGTATGTTAAAAGTGGGACATATACTGATTTGTGTTACATGTCCTAACAGTGAAATACTGCTAAATTCAGTATTCACTGCTGCAAGTCCTATCTCTCTCATAGGTTAACATAAGGGCTGCATTTCAATATTATTAAAGTGGAGATTCCCTTTGAGAGCAGATAGAAATTTGGAGTTTGGGGTCTCTGAACTAACGAATAAAAAATACATCTGTTAGTGAAGTTGGTTTTCAGATTGTAAGTTTAAAAATCCTACTTTTAGGCATTTTCTTACTTAAAACATTCTGTGACTCTCCCTGTTTGTGGATTGCCGGTCTGGGTCAGTTTGACATTTCAGCTATTTGTGAATCCCATCTAGACAGTGAGACAAAGGGAGCTGGGGTGTAGCCTGCATATCCAGATGAGCCATCTATGTTAGAGTGGAGGGAGGAGTGGTCACTTACACCTGAATGGGCTGTGCCTACCCTCTCACAATGTCGTCTCCAACCCCCTGGTGTGTGTCTGGGGCCTGGCCTGGGCAAAGCAGGATCTTGCAAACAAGAGAGACTCCCCTTTGAAGTTTACCAACTTCAAAGGCAGAAAGGGGTAACTAGTGGACCCAAATCCCTAGACTTCAGTTCACTTCTGGAACCAAGAGGAACCTCTTCCAAGAAGAAGAGCTGAAGAGCTGAGGAGAAGTGCAATGTGCCTGTGACTGTGCTTTGTTGGGCTATCCTGCAGTTGCTGCTTCTGCCTGTGAAAGGGGACAAAAACTGGACTTTGTGGTATATTCCTGCTTGTGAAGAATCTCCAAGGGCTGGAACTGAGCTTGCCTCCCGCTTTGAAGTGTCAGGGCCATCAAAGACTTCCTCTGCCAGTAACTGGACTCTCTGCTGAGACTCCTGCCATGCCAAGTGGTGCCCTGTCCAGTCCCTTGAAAGATGAAGTTGCCAGAACAAGAGCTGAAAATCCACACACAGAACGCCATGCAGGGAAATTTTCGACACACCATCTGCAACATGGCTGATAAACGACGCGCCGTCAGCTTCGTGGCTATAATTGATACTCTACCTGCATTGCAGCTGGGAGGTCAATGCATTGTGGCTAGAGAAACGACACGCAACACCCACATGCGGCTGCTGATAATGACGCAAACTCCAGCAGCTTGTTTTTCTAACACCATGCAATCATATTTTCCACGCATTTTCCCTGGGCGTCAAAGTCAACCTGACTGTGCGAAGATCCAAGGTGCTCCATCTGGAAATCAACACATTGCTCTCTTGCGAGGGAGAAGAACAACGCATCACCTCCCTTGCAAGGAAGGCAATGCCATTTCCGACGCTCGCTAATCTGTGCAGCTTTGTTTTTTACGCTAATCAGGTACTTTGTGCAAAATTATTGTTTCTATTATTTTCTGGGGAGTAAGACTCTTATTCTTTTGAAAATTCATATCTTTACTTGTGTATGTTGGATTTTTGTGGTTTTGGTCTTGTTTGATTTAGCTAAATATTGCCTAGTTCCTAAACTAGTGTGGTGTCTATTTTGTATTGCTTTCACTGTATTACTGTCTGTGTTGGCACAAATACTTTACACATTGCTTCTGAGTTAAGCCTGCCTGCTCGTGCCAATCTACCAAGGGGGTGAGTGGGGGTTAACCAGGTGTGTTTCTCCTTTGCCCTGACTAGACTGAGAGTCCTTGCTTGGACAGGGAGTAACCTGACTGCCAACCAAAGACCTCATTTCTAACACTATGGATTAAGAGTGGCAGCACTGACAACCCTACAGGCTAGTATCAGGTTTAAGATCCTGTAGTCTACATTCAGGATTGCACTAAGCAGGTAGGATGTGAGGTTCAAAGAGTACTTCCCCAGTTTGAGCAATGAGGCCAAGGAGGCTTCATGTACCATAGCCAGAAGGGTTACAACAGCCAACACCCCTTTGTAGAGTTGGAGTAGCCACACAGCCAGCCTCCCCCTTTAAAGGACTTGTAAAATGTTTCTGTCTCAGATGACTTCCTGTACGTGTATCCTGAACTACAAAGGGGGTGTCAATGGCTGCCCGCTTAACTGGGATGAGCCTGAATAATTGCACTGAATCTAGAAACTCCCCTAGAGCCAGAGAGGGGGATTCTTTGGTGTGGGGCGGTAGAGGTCAGTTTAATAGACATTAAAGGCCTCATGAATCTCCTACTAGGAGAGAAGGAAGCTACTGTCTGAAGCACTTAGCTCAAGCAATGGCTTCTGCTTAGCAACCTTATTAGACAGTCATGCCAACATCTTGCCTGATCTGACTCTTAAATCATGTGCCCCGGCAGTGTAGGACACAAAGGGGGTGATTCCAACTCTGGCGGGCCAAAATTCCGCGGCCCCCATTCTGACATTCCCGCTGGGCCGGCGGGAATGAGGCCGCAACACAGGAGCCAGCTCCGAATGGAGCCGGCGGTGTTGCGGCTGTGCGACGGGTGCAGTTGCACCCGTCGCGCTTTTCACTGTCTGCCATGCAGACAGTAAAAACGCAGGCCGGTGCCCTGTTAGGGGGCCCCTAGGACACCCGTTACCGCCAGCCTCTTCCTGGCGGTGAAAACCGTCAGAAACAGGCTGGCGGTACGGGGGTCAGAATCCCCAGGGCAGCGCTGCTTGCAGCGCTGCTCTGGCGGATTCTCCCAGCCAGGGCAAAAACGGCGGATGACCGCCGGCCCCGGCAATCCGACCGCGGCTTTACTGCCGCAGTCGGAATGGGGATTGAAGCACTGCCAGCCTGTTGGCGGTGCTTCCGTCATTCGTGGACCGCCAGGGTCAGAATTACCCCCAAAGTCTAAACAGCGATGGTGTTCCAACAATCGAGTTTCAGTCTCCAGGAGAAGGGCCAGGGTAGGCAAGAGGTGGGGAGTCCTCAGCCACCAACCGCTCTTCAGCAAAGTAATCCCACTCGGTCCCCTCTAACTTATAGATAACCACAGGGTGGACCCTAACCACCATCTGTATACACTCACCCTGCAGCACAACCTTGATAGCCTCCCATGCCACTATTGATGAGGAAGCCATATCTCATTACGGTGAAACTATTCAGGGATTGTAGTGGCTAGTTGCAAGTCCCAGAATAGGGGTCCTCCTGGAGGAGAGCTGCCTCATAGGTATCAGGGAGGAAAGTCCACCCCAGTGGAGGTCCTCCAAAAGTGGGCTATCATTAGACAGCTCCATACCAAGATAATCTGGAGCAGGGATAAAAAGGCAGGGGGAATGAGAGGACGGAGGTGGGTGCTCAGATTGTGGTGTCACCACACATCTGAGAGCTCACATAGTCGCAACAAAGACCACAGACTCACTGAATTAACAACTGTGGGGATGAAGGGAAGCTAAGGATGAGAGCGCTCCAGCACAATCTAAAATTGCATTAAAAAATCACCTCCCATTAGCCATGGCAAGTGGGCCCATTGAGACAGAACAAAATGAGAGACAGTGCATGAACTGAAGCTGGTGGGTATTGAGGGGGTGCATACACCCCAGCAGAATATAATTACCATTAAGACATGCCTCTAAGAGTACACTCCTAACCTTCAGGTCAGTCTTCAGAGAGAAACCTTCTTAGAAATGGGGTCTTTGGTTGGCAGTCAGGTTACCCCCTGTCCAAGGAAGGACCCTCATTCTAGTGTAGGTAAGCCACCCACAATCCAAATTATCCTTTGCCCACCCTCTGGTAGCTGGGCCCTGAGCAGTCAGGCTGAACTTGGAAGGCAATGTGTAAAGTATTTGTGCAATAACTCATGCAATAACACAGTAGAACACCACAAAAATATACCACACAGTGTTCAGAAAAATATAATAGTTATCTGGTAAAATGCAGGTCAGAAAGACTAAGATGCAATAAGTATTTGTTGCGATATCACTGTAAAATTGATTTAAAGTGTCTTTAGTCTCTTAAAAGCAATACATTTCTTTTACAAGCACAAAGTACCTGGTTTGCATTCAAAATCTCCACAAAGAACCACAGAGGAGATGCGTGGAAAACAGGGAGGTGTGCGTCCATTTCTCAGGCCGCACACGGTGATGCGTTGTTTATTTTACATGCAGGGAAGGCTTTGCATGGATTTCTGGCACTGAAGCTTGGATCATCATCAGGTTGCGGGGTTTTTGGATGCCCCGGGGATGATGCATTGAAATCTGGCACTGACAGTACGAAGTCACAGGTTCTGCGTCGATCTGGTGGGTGTTGCATGGAAATTTCTACTGCACTGGTGCTGCGTTGATTCCTTTCAGGAAGTCGGCCTGCATCATTCCAGCTCAGCTTTGCGTCGATCCAGTGGGCCGTGCGTCATATTTCTGGTCGCTACGCTGGTGCTGCGTTGATCTTCTCCTTGCAAAGTCAGGCTGCGTCATTCCGGTTCGGTGTGCAGTGCATTTTTCATCGCGATTCAGTCTGTGCGTTGAGAGTTCTTCTTGCAGGAATGAAATCTTTTTGGACCTGAGACTTCAGGCAACAGCAGTCAAGCTCTATCCAAGCCCTTGGTGAGCACTTCTCAGCACAGCCAGAGAGCAACAAGGCAGCAAGGCAACAGCAACGCAGCAGTCCTTCACAGAAAGCAGTCAGGTGAGTCCTTTGGGCAGCCAGGCAGTTCTTCCTGGCAGGTTGCAGGTTCTGGTTCAGGTTCAGGTTCTCTTCTCCAGGAAGTGTCTGTGAGGTATAGTGTCTAACCCAGACGTGTCTAAGTTGGTAGGGTCAGAGACCCTGCTTAAATACCCAAATGTGCCTTTGAAGTGGGGGGGGGGGGGTTCAAGGAGTTGCTTAAAAGTGCACAAGGTCCCCTTTCAGTTCCATCCTGTCTGCCAGGGTCCCAGCAGGGGGTGTTGCAGTCCTTTGTGTGAGGGCAAACTACTGTCCTTTGACATGTAAGTGTCAGACCCTCCACCCTCCCAGGCCAGTAAGACCCATTCATTATGCAGATTTATGCAAGTGTGACTGAGCTTACTGTGTTTGGGATTTGTCTGAGTGAATGCACAAGAGAGCTGCCAACTAAACCTAGCCAGACTTGGATCAGAAGACATAGAAGGATTTAGGTGTAGAGAAATGCTCAATTTCTAAAAGTAGCATTTCTAAAATAGTAATATGAAATCCAACTTCACCATTAAGCAGGATTTTGTATCACCATTCTGGCCATACTAAATATGACTTGGCTACTCCTTTGAGATCAGGATCTACCACTCAAACAGTATATGAGGGTAACCCCAATGCTATCCTATTAAAGGAGCAGCCCTCACAGCAGTGTAAAATGAATTTAAGAGTTTTACACTACCAGCACAAATGTTCATGTCCTGCCTTTTACCTACACAGCACCCTGCTTTGGGCTACCTGGGGCCTACCTTAGGGGTGACTTATATGTAGAAAAAGGGGGGTTTATGGCTTGGCAAGTACTTTTAAATGCCAAGTCGAGATGGCAGTGAAACTGCACACACAGGCACTGCAGAGGCAGGCCTGAGACATGGTTAGGGGGCTACCTATGTTATTTCTTGCTGTCTAAGGCTCTTGAGGGATCCATCGCAAGTCATCATCACTTTGGTGCAGTAAGATGGAAATCTAGCCATAAGCATCAAATCTGAGCTAACCTGGTGCATGAAGGCTGATTGAAAATTTGCCTGTAACAGATACATTGTTCCCTGTCTAACCAGGCAGTGAGTTTGGCATTGCAATGGCACGATATGATAATGTGGGTATTAGCTGGCTTATGATCACTCTCCTTACTGCACTTATATCAGGGAAAGCCATGTTCTCATATATTTTTTTGGAAAACTCTGGTTATTGCTTGAGAGGCGTCCTTAGGGCTTTAAGGTGGGTGAGCTTGCACCCCCTTTCATCCACTGATATCCTCAAATACATGTATGCTGATGATCTCTCAACCTTGATGCTGTTCATGGTCATAGAACCGTTTTTCATCCACTTTCGACCAAAGATCACCAACTTGGTATTAACAGGTCTGCTAGGCAATGATTTCACAATCTGCTACTGATTTTGATTGCCCATGATGGTGTAACTCTAACCTTCACCCACTTGTCAGTGTAAAGAGTGACTATGCCCTTGGTACATCTTGTTTGCTGCTTTCAAGTATGGATGAATCTGTATCAGAAACCTTAGTACAGCCATTCATGTTCTTATTAAGTCATTGATTGTCTTGTTTGATTGACATGGGTATGCTCACACTCATCCCCGCAGCATTATATTTGAGGGAAAGGCCTTGGACTGTCCTTGGCTGGACAATTAAGAGCATTATTGATACTGTCACTGTGTGATCACTGGGTGCTCCTGCACAAAACCTTAACTGCTGAGTATCCTATTGGTGAAAAATAATGATGTATGCCTTTGTCTCCTTTGTTAGGTCCAGACACATCCTTAGCATCATTGGCAGGGAAGGCCATCGGTTTGCCCTCAAGGGAACACCTATTTTCTTTTTAAGTTCTGAGTCAGGTTCTGCTGAAGATTGCTTTTATTTCTGTTGTGCTGGCTCAACTATGTTTCACTTATTTTACTTATTCACTGCTTCCTCGTTTGATTAATTTCCCAAGCATGGGCTTGTAAACACAATGAGCTATGGGTGTCCATTATAGGTTGACCTTGGGTGTTAACAGGAAAGTCCTGGATGTTGAACACTCACCTGGTTCTGACCATGGAGACAATGCTGGTCCTCTTATTCCCCCAGAGGGTAGCTAATGACCAAGGAATAAAAACCATTTAATAATACACTGCTCCAGAGAGGAAGGGGAGTTGGGATAAAACAAGAATAAAGATAGACTTACGTCACTGGGTCTACTCTGCTACCTTGCAACACTGCTGAGGAGTTTCTGTACTCACTGGACCTTCTAGGGTTGATGACGGTGTGGTGCACTAGAAATAACAAGAATGGTTGTATTCTTATAGTTCTCAGCATATGGTATTTAAACTGTTATTTACAACAGTATTACTTACAGGCTCCATCACAAATCAAGCTTGAGAGCAGGTACAGTTCAAAGGAATACCAGAGTTTTCAGGAAGTCCGCTGAATAACTAAAACAAAAAAGCTAAATTCAAAACTTGAAAGAACAGATTGTGTACTCACATTCTTTCTCTGTTCTTAATACAAAAACGTGTCCATACATATGAAATGAAGACCTTCAGTTCTGAGTCAAATAAAGTTTATAGTACCCAGGAGGTAAAGTGTCCGGAACACTAGTACTTTTAAAACTTAGAAACACATAATGTTTGATTTCCAAGAATGGGCTTTCTCCTTGAAAGAACTCAGTCTTAGACACATCTCAAAACTTAACTAAGGATTAGTGTGCACTAATCTGAGAATCAAGAACATCGCCTATTCTTTGATTCTTCAACTGGAATCAGGAGGAAGGCTAAAGGCTGAGCAGCAAAAAGCCCAAGAGGACGTGGAATTGTAGCTCTGGATGTGAAGACATTGGAGACATCAATGGAGACAGGATCATGGGATCAACAGGAGGGCTTGGAAGACTAGAGTACTGGAGGTTTCTAGGCAACTCAGCAGGTAAGTGCGGGAAGATGCTTGCTCAAGCCTGGAATGAGACCAAGCCCCAACTCAGGTTCAGACAGGGAATTTATACCCAATGGGAGAGACTGTTCTAGAAGGGCATGTGGCTCTCATGAAAGGCCGGAAAGTTCCAATGGGAACCTGAGAGAAAGCATGTGTTAACCAAATGGATGTGATCTTTGCTGATGGCAGGTGCAAGTGACTCTTGAATCAGTTAACCAAAACATCAAGAACCAAAGAGCATTAGCTATTAGAGTAAATATGTTGTGACAAATGTTGCCAATAACTAAAGAAGATGGAAATATAAGCTTAAATGGTTACATGCAAAAGGTAATGGTGGATGGAGCTATTTAACTAGTAAACATGTGATACTCTTGCAAGAGTGCAACCAGGGGGAGCAATGGTAGAGGAGGTTCAAGGGGGTGAAGAGCTCTGGGAAGGGAACAATGGTTTGCAGGAGGACGTGAGGTGCCACAAGGGAAAAAACAACATGAGCCCTTTGTGCAAAAAACACAGTAGAGAAGGCACAAAAGGAGGTCATGACACTGGAACCTTTTTCGGAGAAGAGATTTGTGGTCGAGAGAACTAATGAACTGAATAAGTTCAAAGTTCCACAACAGGACCTTTGCTTGATCACAGGACCTAGTTTTGCAATTTTGCACCATGTAAAAGGACCAGGACTAACTTTGCAACATAAACAGCTTCTGACTTTAGAGTTTTTAGAGATTCAGATGTCGCGCACATTTAGGGCTGCATTTTGGCTTGCAGAGCATCAATGTTTATGTGAGAAAAGGGGGGCTACAAGTCACAGCAGGGTCGCCAGTCAAGGGCTTCTGTGAAAAGTGGAAGGCAAGAAGAAAGAAGATTCTCCGGTCCTCATCACCAGTTCCTCAGACCACCACCTTCAGCACCAGCCCCTCGTCGACCAGGAACCAGCAAACTATCCCTTTAACATTTTCCCTCTCGAGCCGCTGCTGCCTCTAATCCACTGACATAATTGCAACAACCAAGTTGGGGTGGGAGGGGGGAAAACAAATCCAAATAACAGATGTGGCTTGGGCCACAGACAGCAGCCGAGTATGGGGAGACACACAGACAGCAGGGCTGATCCAGGCAATGCAGGCAGAGGACAAATGAAGGTTGAGCTCCCCTCACCATCCCGGCAGCCACTTATAGGAGAATCCCTGCAGCTCAAGCACTACTGGTTTCATGTAGGCATGGGTATGAGGCAGTAGGGCTGTAGTCTGGACAAAGTACAGAGGCACTGGAGGTGTCGAAGTGGGGAGCTGCTTGGCACAAGGAAGCGCAAATGGGTGCTAGCCAAAACGGCAGTAAATCCTAGCAATGAGCAAACTGACCTATGGGAGACAGGAGCGATGAGTCTACTCACCTCTATAAAAGCTACTGAGTATGCTCACCGCTCCCAGCACTCCTGGTGCTCCTTCCATCTCACACAACACAGCTCCACCTCTTGCGACCTTGGATCACTCCCAACCTTCAACCCTCACCATGCCTTTACGGCTCCACATCGCCACACCTCCTCACTGTTTCGTTTCTGGGGTTAGCATCCTGTAATTAACATTAGGATTCATAGTTGGTGTAAGTCTATTTAATCCATGATATTAATGGATTTATTTCAAGGGGGGGCTAGTCTTGGGATTTTGTAAAAAGCCATTATCATGGTCGTTGATGACATTCAAAACTCCTTTCCATCCTCTTTCCTTCTTGGAAATGGTCAGATTTATCTCCAGTATGGAGTTCTCTGCTCCATGCATCAGGTATGGGATCCTATTATTTCTTCTCTGCTCTATCCAGCAGGGACAGGATCCTGCTAGGAAGATCACATGATCTTCGCATGAATGGGTATGACAACCTGCACCTGGTGCAGCTTTCCTTTCTTGCTTGCTTAATCCTGGGAATGCTTGTCAGTTCCAGAAAGCAGTAAATCTGCATTTGTGCTTAGATGTAAATCTCTTTACCTAGATGCATAAGGTGTAAATACTTTCTCAGTGAACTGGGATCCTAGTGACAGCTGAAACTGCCTGGGAACATGTGTTCAGGTTTCTGTCCACTGCGTCAACCAGACATCAGTGGTTGGGACTCCTTGCCCAGCAAATGTCCCATCAAAGTGTTGATAACACATTAGGATAAGGGCTGCTAATTATTTAGGAGAAAGTAACTGATCTCTTGGCACCAGCCCAGTGGAAGGTCTTGACCGGTTCCTCTGAATTCCAGCTAACCGATCCAATTAGAATACTGAAGCTGGCTTCTGTGCATAAAATTACATCCTAAAAACAACATCACCTAAGGGATATGTTTGCAAACCTTTTGGTGAATGGTAATAGTCCCTCATATTAGTTTCCTATGTCATGCAAATTCAAAGTCTAAAAAGAGCATTTACCATAGACGTTATGAAGCTGAAGTGGTTCTCGGAATGCATATAGCAGGTTACATTCAGTCTGTGGAGTAAGGATGCTTATCTTTCTAGGTCAGGCTTAGTGTAAGGAGGATAAGACTGGGAGAGAAGAAAATTAAGCAAAAGGCTAATTCTTGCTAAGAACCTCTCTAACAAGTGTTGTTTGCAAATAAGCAACCTTACATGCAGGAGTTGGAAGAGAAACATGGGTACCCGCTCCATAGTTCGAAATCAAGTCTGCAGGAAGCAAACAAGAGGTGAAGGTGTAGTATGGGTTTATTTGACAAGGAAGGGGATACTGAAGAAAATAGAAAGAGAAGTGCATAGACAAGAGATGCTAAAAATTACCTTGAATACAGCAAACGCACAAAAAGCAGACATAAAGATAAAGTGGACAAACATATAGAGGTCAAAATGGTCTCAATGATGAGACTTTAAAACATTATGGACGGGCGACAGGGAGACCTTAAAGAGAAGGCAATATCAGAACCAGAGGACAGCCAAAATCGATTTAGGAAACAGAACTAAAAAATGGTTAGTAGGCCAATAAAAAGAACCCCGAATTGGTGCCCAAATGCTTTAAAAGGTATCTCAATAAGCTTTGTTATTTTATGTATAAACGACTGGGTGTGCCGACCAACCTTGTATTCTTTTTGGAGATTAGTGAATCCTGAGGACCATATTTCTAATATATTTGCAAGCAAAGCGGGGTAATATTCATTCTTTACAAAATTCCTGGCCCCGAGGGAGGCAGTGGATGCTGCTGGTCGTTGCCATGTTTTCACTTCAAGACACAGCCACACTCAGCTCAGTACCTTAGCCAGCGTGCCCTGCAGTAGGCGGGAAGCAGTCTAGCTTGGTAGCAGCTCCTGCTAAATAAAGATGACATCTTCCTTGGTGCTCAGGGTGATGAGAGTTCAGAGAGCTCTGGTTTCGAAGTGGCAGTAGACTCTGTGGAGTTAAAGTGGCTGGGCAACACAATATTGGCTTCAATGTCATGTGGAAATTCAGGAGTATCTTCAATCTACTACAAAGTGCTTCGAGAGTTTCAAACCAAAATTGAACAAGAGCCAACAATTAGGGACGGAAATAATATCTATCCCAAGAAGTGATTGATAACTTTCTTCTTTTGGTCACAAAAGCAGGGGCTTGAGAAGGCCATTGAAGGAAAGTAAAGCAGTTATTCATCTTAGTTGATTGAATTATAAGGAAGGCATACTTTTTTCTGGACTCTTTACCTAGATAGACCAACTACACATAAAAAGCCATAGGAAACCTTACAATCCTTACTCTGAAAAACACCAAATTGACCCAGATTTAGAAAGCAGCTGAAAACGTTAATACACAAAACAGATGTAACATTCTGTAGTGGGCAGCAGTAAGATGATGGCACAGCAGAGTACAGCTTTACATTCCAGCACTCTCACTTCAAATTCCAAAGCAAATAAAATATGAAACGCATGTTTATTTGTCTCTGTATGTAATTACCGCGCTGGCAGACATTTTGACTTACATGATTACATAAATGATCATCATGCTTAACAAATAAGTTCAATTACGTGTTGATTGACATTCAAGCAGGCCTTTGGATCAAAAATGGAAAATAAATAAAATAAAACTTTTTTTTCAGCTCCATGAAGACCACTTACTTTATAAATATTTATCCCCAGGAACTTCATGAATGTGAGAAGAGGTGTTGTTATTCAAGGATTTCGATTACAAATTCGTAAGTGAAGAAATACGATTTTTTATGGATTCATGATAATTTTTATTTACAAATGTTTCACACACAATGAAACGAGTGATACTTTTCTCAAACGTTTCAAATTGGCTTGCATCTACTCTACAACTATTTTCAGTTTAAATTAGTTATAAATAAGATTCAGAGGCAACATTTTTGCTAATTGATCTGTGCAAAACAGAACTAAAAGGCTTTTTACAATATGGTTATCATTCATATTCTCTGATGAGCAAATATGCAGTGACATTGCTGTATCATTTTTAACATCAGAGTAGTTGCCATATCTCCTCATACGAAAAAGTCCTATTTTATTTTAACATAATAGAGTCGTTGTCAGATCTCCTCAGACAAAGAGTACACCAGAAGCAAAGATCCACGGAATAAGAGAGTCCCTGAATTAAAGCTGCCCAGAAAAATGAGATGCCATGAGCAGTGCTCCTCAAAGTCGTTGCTGCTCAAATTGAGAAGTCCTCGTGATAGGAAGATTGCAAATCCATAGCTCTTCAGACAAGAGGGTGTCAGAACATAACATACTTGCAGTGTCAGACTTAGACCCAGGGACTAGGGAAGACAGACAGGAGTCAATGTGAAAGTTGCCCTGTCAGGAAGGATATGACAGTCCTTCAGAATAGAAGTCACACCACAGTTAGAGCACATGACTATTTCATTGTGAATGAGTTGAGTTTCTCATATGAGAGGTTGTATGAGCTCAGATTACCATCAAAAACTCATAGAGCCCCTCAGTGTAGGACGTCACAACCCACAGACTGTGGGGTCTCAGAATCATATGGCATTAGAGCATTGGTTCATGAGGCCTACTCAGGGGATCTACAACTGTTTTACTAAATTCTATAATGTTAAAATGTATGTACCAATACAAAAGCGGTAGCAAAAATGAAAACGTGAAAACTTCTATATCTGATTTTGAATTAAAGTAAAGATTTCAATATTAAAGTATTTCCTTGTTTTTGTATTTTTTTGTTTTGTTTTGAGGTTCAAATCATCGGAATAATTCAGGCTGGGGGTCTCCTGGTTCCAATAATGACTCTGTGTGGGGTCCCTGGATTCCATTAATGATTCAGTGGGGATCCACAGAAGTCAAAACGTTAAGAACCTCTGCCTTAGAGTAATAGGGTATCAAAGTTTGTTCCCGCTTCAATACAGTAGAATCATAGCCTGATTACAAGTCAGGCAGAACGAAATGTATGCATGTTTTTATGCTTTAATTTTGCTTGACCTGATTATTAGTGGTTAGGTTTTTCCACACCAGAATTTACGGGGTACAAAGTACCTCACCGTATTATTCCAGGGAGGAAAAATTGAATGATTATTCCGGTGGGAAATTTGCATGGAACTTTGCCTGCAGCCACCACCACGTTTCATGCTGTTTTTTATTCTATTAGGGAAGCACACAAAGATTTCCCCTGCTACAAAAAATCCCCTTCCATTCTTTTTTAACCCTGACTTACCCTCCATCACCCTCTACCCCATGCTCTGTCCTCTACAAATGTGTACCCCCTGCTGATAGAAGATTGTGAATGTATGAAGTAAAGCCTTATAAAAAAAGGATGTCCATGTGATCTTATCACCAGAAAAATTGGCCTCACATGGTAATTCCCTATTTCATGGTGTTTTACTCAGAATTGCAATTTCACAGTGCAGTAAAGTGTCCACAGTGCAATGCAACTTGCAATTTGCTCCTCTGTGTCAAGATAATAAACTGTAAACTGTAAAAATGATAATGTTAAACTGCTACTTGTTAAAGGGAGGTGAGCTGCAATTCTTCAAAAAAACCTTTATTAAGTGCTGCTGAAAATAGGAAAAAAGGAAGGAAAAATCTGTTAAATAAATAAATAAAAAGAGGTGATTATGCTCAGCTCTGCCCAATGTTTACATGAATGGCCTGTGGTATTTTCACCATGCTGTAAGAGGACATCGGCAGAGTTGTGGCTTCACAAACAAGTAAACTGCACTTTTAGAAAGAAAACATGGGACTTCAGAATACTTGCATTACACTCCAGAGAACGCCATCAATCGCCAACGATTTGTAACTTCTTACATTTTCTCCATCACAGTCACGTTGTTTAGCGAATTTAGGACTTTAAGGCCATTAAATTGACCGAAAGAGTTTACACCAACAGATGGGATTTTCTTCCTCTTGTAATAATTTCTAATGCACATCTCTTTGTCCAGTAATGACTTGCACCCTGGTGTTGGAGTCCAGCAATCTCTCAGAACGAGCAACTTGTGTGTATTAAAACAGTTCACAATAACAAAGTCATAGAGCCCTCAAACTTAAAAAGATGCGAGTGCCCAAAAATCCATTGTCCTGGCAGTAAAAGGCACTAAAATATTTTCTAGGACCTGAGAGTTGTTCCTTTTTCTCAGTAAGAATTCCAGATTCCCAGCCTTAGTTAGATCTGGCTTACTGTTGTTTCAGCAGATCATCTTACAGGATGCATTCTATGAAAAAGAGAATGAACTGTTTTGTAAGACAGAGCTTAATATACATTTCTTTTGTATGTGTGGTATTGTTTTGGAGGCGCATGGGATTCTATCCTTTAAAAAGCATTCAGCCTGATTTAGAATATGGCGGATGGACTAAGTACTGTCACCATGGTGGAGTACTTCACTCCAGGAATGGTAGAAGTACATCACCTGCCAAATTTAGAGATGTCCACAGTTTCTGTAAATTCTTTGAACGATTGATGGCTCCATCAACATGATGGAGCTGTACTTCAAACCTTCAACATTTTGTTATTTTCAGAAACACAATCCCTAAAGCTGGATTTTGATTTTGTAAATAGAAAAAAACAATGACCTCCCTTACCATGGGGGCCATTATTTAGTTTTCATTGTCTCTTACTGACAGGTTTTACCTAATGGTGATGGACAGTGAAAACTTGAATTTGTTCACCCATTATAAATAGGGCAGGTGGTCACATGGCTAAACCTCTGATAGTCATTATTTGTTTGGGCCATCTGGAGCATATGTCAGTGATGGAGACAAAGCTGTTTCCATTATAGAATTTCTAAAGATCCATCCCACTCTAAAAGAAGTGGGCAGACTTTCAGTTTGGTGAAGAGGGTACTCTATTGTGGTGAGAAGGAATACCCTCTCTGCCAAACTCTAAATCAGGCTCACAGACTCACAGTACAAATTGACCATTATTGCATGTGATATGTATCACACCAATAAAAACTGACAACAAGGTGTTCAGCTTTTATTGACTGCATGAATTATCACCTATCGCCAGTTTTAGTAGAATACCACGCAGATTTTGTTGTGCCAAGCACACCAAAATCTGCTGATCTAGTATTTACAAGGCATATGTCTGCTGATAAATATCAGCATATTTGACATGCAAAAATTAAGGGTTGCAATTTTTTATAACAAAACTCATAGTTGTAATATACATGGTAAAAGGAGTTGCTGCACATTTTGGATTTTATCTGCTCACTCGCAATAAGGGCCATGGGGCTATTTACAAGGATTTTGTGCGGGTGTTAGTGTAGCTCAAAGTGATGAAAACCAAGTCAAAATGATTCAAAGTATCGCATCAGTTTTCTTACCAGCATTAAAGCCTGCAGGGCAAAATCGCCAGATCCTCGCGAGCGTCCTCGCAGCCAGGAGTGGCTTGTGGTGCATTGAAGGGTCGGGCGTGGCAGTGCGTGGAGGGGGAAGAAAAACGAATAAAAAAAATTCTTCCTGTTTCCCCACCTCTGCAGCGTTCGGATTGGCCGGAGTGCCAAGCCAGGGCACTCCGAGGCAGAGTGGGAGTCTCTGCCTACTGTCTCCAAACCGGCAACATAGTGCTGGGTTTGAGAGTGCGCAGTGCACATTGTGTGAGACGGCCGGCCAATCATACATGCGCACTGAGGAGAGTGCTGTGCACGCCCCCTCCGTGCTCGTCATAGCCCTTGGCCCCACCCCTTTAACAAGCATAGTTTATTATTGTTTTATTGCAAAAGTTTTGCAGCTGACCCATATTAGCCAAAAGCTTTAAAGTACACACATCAATGCACTTTTGTGGTGAAATGCAGTAAACTTGAATGTATAGGCAGCAAAAAATATAATTTTGAAAGCAAATCCCTCATTATGTCTGGTCCTGAAGGTGATGCATGCTAATCTTTATATTTATTATAAAGGTTTATCTGTGACAGGTCCTAAGAAACACATATACATTGTCATTTCAGAAGCCTATCTACATGCTTATGCTGTTGATGGACAAACCTAATAAAGTAACTTAGGCCCATGTGTTATTGTTAAAACAGGAGTAAGCAGTATTAGTGCTTGCACCATTTTTGCATGGCATCCTGTAGCTAATGGTAATTGCCTGTGCAAAACAGTGAACAAGGGATTATGACACATGCACCTTATTTCCTCTTTATTTACACACCTGTCGAAACTGGTCAAAAGCAAAAGCAGCCCCTTGCTTACACATAAAGGTAAATTAACGTGCAAGAATTAATGAGTGATCACGCTTGCCTAGCTCTCCAACTAGAACAAAAAATCTCTAGGCTCTGGGGTTAAACCTCAGCCACGTTCTTTGCGGTAGAAGAAATCAGGTATGAGGGTGACAGCAGCACAATATTCAGAAGGTAAAAGTTTAAGGTCGAACATGAAACCTTGACTTGTTCCCTAAGAAGAAATAATCAGGCAATCATTCCCAGCTTTTACATGGGTCAGAATGTATTGTTGATTAACTTGACTTAGGGCCATATGTACGAACACATTTTCCCATTGACACAGAATGGGAAAAACCCTTTGCTACATCTGGCCCTTAATGTAGCTCCGGTCGAGCAAACAGTGGAGTAGCAAAATTTTTTTTAGACCAAATAAGGAAAATAACCCCTTCCAATTGTTGATAGTAAGAACAGCTATATTTAGCGTACATTGGCACATCTCATGCCCCTGAGCCTCAATGCAACGGCACCTGCTGCACTATTGAAGGCTACGCCCCTTAGAGGATAGTGAATTTGGTACTGAGGCAGATTGCGATGAAAAAGTTCTGGAAAACTTAAAATGAAATAAACGTTGGAAGATTGGAAATGGCGTCGGTCAGATCTGACATGCCCATCATAGCTCTTCAGGGTGACATTTATTTAATTATTTTTGCTTAAAATGCTACTGTTTTATTTCTTTCGTGTTATATATGGTTTAAAACCAGCAACACTGAAAGCAGATTCCTAAGGAAACTGTGGCCCCATGCACTTTGATGTTTTTTATAAAACAAATCTATGCTATGCTATAATGCACATTGAATGTCTCTGCTTTTCTTTAAAGCAGCTTGCATGTTATCTCTAGTATTTTTTTTGTTGCTTGGCAGCACTCTTTTACTTTACAAATGATAGTTATTCCTATATAGGCTGAGGCAGTTACTCTTAGAATGTATCCAGTACAAAGAAAAGTATTTTCGAATCCACGCTCGATCCCTCCACTTTATTAACCTACCCATCTTCTATGAGGCAAATAAAAACTTTCACAGCAGTGAACATGGCAATATTTCACACTCAATGTCAGAACCGGACCCCCTTCTGCACATAGTAGTACAGTCACCTGACGATTTTCTTAGGCTCTCCTGCAAAGCATGACCTCAATTTGCTTGTCTGAAGGGGGCAATACAAATAAAAATCATTTGTTTTCCAATACTCAAACTGAATAAAAATGAATAATAGTACTATTCATTTGTGGAATGTTCGCAGCCCTTGGAAGCAACTATATCCATTGTGGGTCAAATAAAATTGAGTTTCCATACTAACTCAAGGTCATTATTCATGTCAGGTTAAATATGACAGATTGAATTTTCAGAGAGGGTGTGTCAAACAGATTAATAGGTGTCTGGAAAAAGTAGTATAAATGCTGTGGTGACTTCAATCTCTGTCAATAGCTTTTGCGATTTCATTGGTTAATGTGTGAACAACGTAGTAAACAATGGCAAAATGTGTGTTGGTCTAGCATTCCTGACTCGGTCAAAAAAGGGAAAACGATAAGCATTGATTACAATACAGAAAGGGCGTCTACAGCAGTAATGGGACAATATAGAGCCTGTTTCATTTCATCTTTCCTTTGCAATGGCAGACGTGAGGCTACTGCTCTTGAATCAAGCAAAGCACAATAACCACAATGTTACTGAACGTCCATAGGGATGACATTATTGTGCAATTAGGGCCAATGCACAAAGCATTTTTTAAGTTGCATCCGTTCCGACTGGGAGTTTGCAGCAAGAAAAACGTTGTTCAAATGTGCGTATCCTATTTTATGAATCAGCAACCTTCTACCAACTTCTAAATAAGGATTGCAGCCTTATATAAATTCTGCGTTTGGAAGGGGAAAGGTTGTAGGCATCCCTTACACATACTGAATTGAGATGAGCTATATCAATATTTTGCAACCCAAATCTAGTTGAAGAGCATTGAAAATTCACCCACTTCCAATTTCAGTGGAAAATGTATGAGAACCCTTCCTTTTTGTGAATATGCCAAAAAAAGCTTGTTGGGATGTAGTCAGAGGTCCAGGGGACCACTGCAAACTCTCAAATAAACTTTTCTAAAACATAAAACTTTTCTTTTTAAACACAGTCCTGTTTCCTTTAAGGAAAAACAGACCACATTTAGAACAAATGTTTACTTTATTGAAACACAATCACAGACATGGGGGTCTGTTGATTCTAACAGCCCACCACCTTGTGATGGCCACTAATTGAAGTGAGTCACAATTTGCATCCTACCTCATTAACCCCGTCCCTGCTATGCCTTTTCCCCCTCTGCTAAGCCCCTTTTTTGGCTATTTGGTGTAGTTCATGCTTAGGCCTCCATACTTTTGTGTCCACATCAGCTATCCATGCCAAATTTCTGTCCTTTTTTCCGACATCCTGGAGATTCCAAAGGTATCCAGGGTTTGTAGATTCTCCAGGAGGGGACGGAGAAAATAGGCAAAACACAGCTATGTTTTTTTTGGGGGGGGGGGGAAGTGGGGAAAAAGTGCTGAAGATGAAAGAGTCTGTTTTGTTCCCTGCAAAAGGCATAAGTAAATAGTCTGCAGTGCTACAATCACCATCTCCCCAGCTTTCAGGACCAGGGAAACTTGAATTAGAAAAACACTTTTTTTTAACACAGTTTTGATATCATACAGGGAAACAGCCCATTTGTTCCTATTTTTTGAACTTTCCATCTCCTTCCAGTTAGTGGTAGAAGGGAGTGTACAACAAATGATGGATACCAGAAAGCTATACATTTCTGAAATGTAGACAACAGTCTGAACTCATCAAAGGGTCATTTGTATGGATCCTTCAAGGTTTTCTTATAGAAAGTAACAGTTGAAATAATAAAATATTGAAATTGAGTTGACAAAAACAGCCATGTATGTCTATGTTTCATACTTAACTTTTTCTAACTATGGCAAATGTTGGCAGCAATATGTCTGCTGGAACCTTCTGGTTGTGGGGATACATAGGCTTGCAGGTTCTTCAAGAACCCGAGGTACCCAAAGCCATATTAATACGTTGCACCTTGCAATGGTTTTCATTGTGTACCAGGTACACAGCAATTAATTTGGTAAATTATAAAGAGTGAAAAATAGGTGTAAAAAAAACCTATGTGTTAGAAATGGGGTTTTTGGTTGGCAGTCAGGTTACCCTCTGTCCAAGCAAGAACCCTCACTCCAGTCAGGATAAGTCACACACAATCCAAAATTAGCCTGTGCCCACCCACTGGTAGCTTGGCACGAGCAGTCAGGCTTAACTTAGAAGGCAATGTGTAAAGCATTTGTGCAATAAATCATACAATACCATAATATAGCACCACAAAAATACACCACACAGTGTTTAGAAAAATATAAAATGTTTATCTGGGTATATGCAGGTCAAAACGATCAAAGATGCAATATGAATTTGTAAAGATATCACTGAAAAGTGATATAAAGTGTCTTAAGCCTTTAAAAAGCAAACAAAGTCTCTTTCAAGCACAAAGTACCTGGTTTCTGGTGGAAAATCTCTGCAAAGGGCAGCAGAAGAAGAGATACGTGGAAAAATGGTGTGTGCGTCGATTTCTCCCCTGCACACACGGACTTGCGTCGTTATTTTTCACGCGGGGAAGTTGGGCGTCGTTTTCCGGCGCGCCAACAGTCTCTTTCTGTGGTCGCGGGGATTACCAGATGTCCCGGGGTCTGTGCGTGGATTCTCCTGCTAGTTTTCCGGCTGCGCGTCGTTCGGCGGGGCTGTGCGTCGAAATTTCGCTCTCACGGCAGGCGTCGTGTCGATTTCTCTTCTGGA
Organism: Pleurodeles waltl; assembly: GCF_031143425.1. Lineage (NCBI taxonomy): Eukaryota > Metazoa > Chordata > Amphibia > Caudata > Salamandridae > Pleurodeles > Pleurodeles waltl. The sequence goes on along the minus strand of NC_090448.1, from coordinate 929,009,836 downwards.
AGTCGGGCGGCGCTGTCCTTGCGAGGCCGTGCGTTGAAGTTCGGTCGCCCCGAAGGCGTCGCGTCGATCAGCGTCGGTGTGCGGAGTTTTTCTCGATGCAGAACAAGCTGTGCGTCAAATTTTTCGGTGCACGAAGAGTCCAAATGACAAAGAAAAGTCTTTTTGGTTCTGAGACTTCAGGGAACAGGAGGCAAGCTCTATCCAAGCCCTTGGAGAGCACTTTTACAGCCAGACAAGAGTTCAGCAAGGCAGCAGGCCAACAGCAAGGCAGCAGTCCTTTGTAGAAAAGCAGACAGGTGAGTCCTTTGAGCAGCCAGGCAGTTCTTCTTGGCAGGATGTAGTTTCTCGTTCAGGTTTCTTCTCCAGCAAGTGTCTGATGAGGTAGGGCAGAGGCCCTGTTTTATACTAAATTGTGCCTTTGAAGTGGGGGTGACTTCAAAGAGTGTCTAAGAAATGCACCAGGTCCCCTTTCAGTTCAATCCTGTCTGCCAGGGTCCCAGTAGGGGGTGTGGCAGTCCTTTGTGTGAGGGCAGGCCCTCCACCCTCCCAGCCCAGGAAGACCCATTCAAAATGCAGATGTATGCAAGTGAAGCTGAGTACCCTGTGTTTGGGGTGTGTCTGAGTGAATGCACAAGGAGCTGTCAACTAAACCTAGCCAGACGTGGATTGAAGGGCACAGAAAGATTTAAGTGCAAAGAAATGCTCACTTTCTAAAAGTGGCATTTCTAGAATAGTAATATTAAATCCGACTTCACCAGTCAGCAGGATTTTGCATTACCATTCTGGCCATACTAAATATGACCTTCCTGCTCCTTTCAGATCAGCAGCTGCCACTTCAACAATGTATGAGGGCAGCCCCAATGTTAGCCTATGAAGGGAGCAGGCCTCACAGTAGTGTAAAAACGAATTTAGGAGTTTTACACTACCAGGACATATAACTACAGAGGTACATGTCCTGCCTTTTACCCACACAGCACCCTGCTCTAGGGGTTACCTAGGGCACACATTAGGGTGACTTATATGTAGAAAAATGGGAGTTCTAGGCTTGGCAAGTACTTTTAAATGCCAAGTCGAAGTAGCAGTGAAACTGCACACACAGGTCTTGCAATAGCAGGCCTGAGACAAGGTTAAGGGGCTACTGAAGTGGGTGGCACAACCAGTGCTGCAGGCCCACTAGTAGCATTTAATCCCCAAGGCCCTAGGCACATATAGTGCACTCTACTAGGGACTTACAAGTAAATTAAATAGCCAATCATGGATAAACCCATCAATAGTACAATTTACACAGAGAGCATATGCACTTTAGCACTGGTTAGCAGTGGTAAAGTGCCCAGAGGTCAAAAGCCAACAACAACAGGTCAGAAAAAATAGGAGGAAGGAGGCAAAAAGTTTGGGGATGACCCCGTCAAAAATCCAGGTCCAACACTATGTATTAATGAAATGGGCACAAAGTATGGGGTTTAGAAGCAGTTGTTCTACTAGTCCGTGTTCCCCCAAGTCTCTCGATATAAATGGGACCTAACTTGTGTGGGTATGCCTAGTGCCCGCTTCAGGAAACGGCCCTAAATGCAAGTGGACACATCACTTTTTCGCACTGAAAACGGACTTGTTTTTTGCAACGTGCCTAGCTGTGTATTTTTAGCCCCAACACATCTAGCCTAGGGAAATCTAGCTCGTCAAAAAGCCAGGTCCCACATGACCCCCTACCAGCCTAAAGCCAGGGGAGAACAATCACTATCCTGATGTACTTCCCTGTTTGAGATGACAGAACAAGGACCCAGGCCCACAACAGCAGGGGCATTCTCCAGTTCTTCGCCTTCCTGACTCCAATGGGATCCCTCTGTCCATACTCTCAGAGCCCACTAAGCCAACCCATGGGGAACATTTCTCCTTACCTGCGGATCCCATCTGTGCAGCACCTAACCTTACTTTGTTCACAGATGTATCCCAGGAGTAGGATAGTACCACCAGGACCAACACAGTGGTGTTGCCCACTCTACCCCCGGGGTGTGACTCTTGTCCCCTCCCCAGGGATAACTCTGTCCACCTGGACAGCAAGCCACAGTGGTTTCTGACAGCTGTTAGGGATGGGAGCCAGGCCCCAGGCCTCTCAAGGCTCTCCCACCACTGGGGCTATGGAGAGTGGGGGGCGGTAGCCCCAGGTGCTGGGCACCCTTTAACCACTAGCCCTTCCACCAGGTCAGGGATGACAGCCTGAACCTGGTCCTCCCCTCTGGGGCTCCGTACCCTCCCACCTGGAGCGGTACCCCCAGAGTCCAACAGGGTCAGGGTACTTATAGAAGCCGCCCTGCACCATTCCTCCACCAGTGCAGGGCTGTTAACCTGCAACTGGCCCTCCAACCTGGGGTCTGTACCTTCAGGTTGGACTAGGGCCCGGGTGAGGCTTCCCTCCCCCTGCCCTACCTTCTGGGGTCCAGCACCCTCCAACTAGGAGTGGCCTCCTCAGAAGACAACATGGTAGGGGCACTGTTGTCAGTAGCACCCCCCTCCATTTCCGGGGGGACACCCTGAACCTGGCCTTCCAGCCCAGGGTCTGTACCCTCAGACTGGATCACTGCCTGGCAAACCAGGACTTTCTGGGGGGCACGCCTACCCCCCACCAGGTCAGAGTTTAACCTCTGAACCTGGCTATCCAACTCAGAGTCACCACCCTGAGGTTGAACAATTGCCTGGCATGCCAGGACTTCCTGTGGGGCACACCTACACCCCACCAGGTCAGAGTTTAACCTCTGATCCCGGTTATCCAACCCAGAGTCACCACCCTGAGGTTGAACCATTGCCTGGCATGTCAGGACTTCCTGGGGGGCACACTCACCACCCACAAGGGACACACCGTCCCCAAGGGCCACACAAGAGTCTGGTTGGCGCAGGTCTCCTGACCTCTGCCCATCCGGCAGAGTCTGGATCTCCCCCAAACCAGAAACTGTTTCACCTGGGTCATTCCTGGGGGACTCTGCTCTCAGAGCTGACCCCTGACTCTCCAGGTCCTCCACTGGGGTCCGCAACCCCCTCTCAACCCTCTGTCTGGACTTCTGCATCCCCTCACTAGGAGTGGTACTGCCAAACACCAGAACTGTTGGGATGCTGGCTACAGTCACCCCCTCAAGTTCTTCTGACACTGCGAGGCTTCCCTCAACAGGTGGCCCTACGGTACAGGCTAAGCTTCCCTCCTGCCGTTCCCTCATGGAACCCTCTAGGACCTGGGACAGACCAGGGACATTACAATCCTCTCCCACCTCACTTGGTTTGGAAACACCTAGACCACTCCCTTCAAGAGCACCCCCAAATGCCTCTTCAGACTCTCTGGTACCCACCCAGAAGTCTGCCTCCATTGTAAGCTCCTTGGGGTCGGAGAATTCACACTCCACTAGGTCTCGGCGTAGCTCTGGAAAATAAGGACCAGACATATGCTCTCCAGCAATTACACCACTCTGCCCTCCGAATGTATTAACCACAGTACCCTTCACCCAACCATCCAGTGACTCAGCCTTGAAAAAGCACTCTACATCACCCTCCTGAGACTGGTGAGACAGTATCTGACTGTCCCTGACAATCAACCCATACTCTTCTGGGATGTCTCTACACTCTATACCCAGGACGTCCACCAAGGGGGAACCCTTTTCTCTGTCACTCTCTTCTAGAGCCAGTAAAGTGTCCCTCCCCCAGTAGGGATGTGACTCCTTCTGACAGTTCCCCAATCCTTCTCAGGGACCCTGTGCATAACGGGAACTACCTCATACCCTTGAACCGCCTGGGGTGTGTCAACTCCCTTCTTCAAGTTGGGCACCACATCTCTGGGCTTGTGCCCTTCTTCAGCAGTACTGGATGCAAGATTTTTGCTGCCACCATCAGAACTGGACTCAGCCCTTCCGGCCTCCAGTTTCAGCTCTTCACAGCTCAGCTCTTGAGCTGCAATCCTTTCTTTTTCCAGGGCTAAGGCGCTCTCTGCCTCAGCCCTCTCAATAAAGTCATCTAGCTCCTCCATCCACCGCTCTTGAGCTAGGTGCCATTTATCTCTCACTGGTTTTCTTTCCTTGTCTGAGTAGTCTTCCGCCTCATCTGAGCAGTCCTCCTCCTCATCTGAGGAGTACTTAGTCATTTGTTTTTTTGCTGCCTCTTCCTCTGCCCATCTTTCGTCCCCCCAGGTTATGTAGGTATCTAGCAGTTCCATCTTAGTAGATCTCCTTGATACAGGAAGGCCCCATTTTCTGCAAAGCCTCCTTAAGTCAGCCTTAGTGAGGTGGTCAGTAGGCACAAAGTATGATATACGGTAGATACCCATTCTCAATCTGATAAGGTATCACAGGCAAAGACCAAAATCCAAAGTCCAAAATATCAATAATATATCCAGGAGGACATCAGAGAACCAAAAGCAAAAAGATGAAAAACCAAGTTGACCTTCAACTGTGAGTAGGTAGTGACATACTTAGCTACTGTATGTCACTGCACAAACACAAGTCCTATCCTCACCGCTGATCACCAATGTTAGAAATGGGGTTTTTAGTTGGCAGTCAGGTTACCCTCTGTCCAAGCAAGAACCCTCACTCTAGTCAGGGTAAGTCACACACAATCCAAAATTAGCCTGTGCCCACCCTCTGGTAGCTTGGCACGAGCAGTCAGGCTTAACTTAGAAGGCAATGTGTAAAGCATTTGTGCAATAAATCATACAATACCATAATATAGCACCACAAAAATACACCACACAGTGCTTAGAAAAATATATAATATTTATCTGGGTATATGCAGGTCAAAACGATCAAAGATGCAATATGAATTTGTAAAGATATCACTGAAAAGTGATATAAAGGGGGTCATTCTGACCTCGGCGGTAAAAGGCGCCTACCGCCGGTCAGAAATCCTCCATAATCCCGCCGCGGTCGCGGAAACCCGCCACGGTCATTCTGACCCGCAGAAGGCAAACCTCCGAAAATCCGACCGCCACAACAGACCGCCAGACCAGCGGTCGGCGGAAAGGTGGAGGTGACCAAACCTCCACCGCCACGCCAACAGAAATACGCCCATGCCATTACGACCCACGAATCCACGCGGCGGTCATTCAAACGCGGTATTCCATTGGCGGGACACACCGGCGCGGTCAGAATACACACAAACGAACAAAACTCAGCCACATTGGACGATGTGAATCCCACACACCTGATACACATACACACACCACTCCCACACACACAATACAATATAAAACACACACCCACATCACCCACAAACCCCTACGCTTAAAAATTCGTAAAGAAGACAAGAGCGAGACACCAGCATCCAAAACATAACAGCCACAGCCACTCAACACCATCACCCACACACTATCCACACACAAAACAACACACACCACCACACTCAACTCACTTAAATACACATACTCCACCCCACACATCATACACACCACCCCATGGCACCCCAAAGACAACCCCGCTTCACAGACGAAGAACTCAGGGTCATGGTGGAGGAAATCGTTCGGGTAGAGCCCCAGCTGTTCGGCACACAGATACAATACACCAGTATTGCCCGGAGGACGGAGCTATGGCAGAGGATTGTCGACAGGGTGAACGCAGTGGGACAGCACCCCAGAAATCGGGAAGACATCAGGAAGCGATGGAACGACCTACGGGGGAAGGTGCGTTCCATGGTATCCAGGCACAACATCGCCGTGCAGAAGACTGGCGGAGGACCCCCACCTCAACCCCCACAATTCACATCATGGGAGGAGGAAGTCTTGAACATCCTGCATCCTGACGGCCTCGCAGGAGTCGGCGGTGGATTGGATACTGGTAAGTTGAAGCTTCAATACTGCTTCCCCCCCACCTGCATGCCAAATCAGACCCCAACCCTCACCCCCATCCTCGAACCCCACCCTCACCCCCACCCCCATCCTCACCCCCACCCTCACCCCCACCACCATCCTCACCCCCACCACCATCCTCACCCCCACCACCATCCTCACCCCCAGCACACCTATTCCCCGCCAATGTCTCACCATCACAACCCACACATCCCAAAACCTAGGCCTGCATGCGTCCACTAAGCATGGACACCCATCACCAAAGCATGCCCAATGCATATACACATCCCCCCCACAAGCCACCCTCACCAAAGCCCCCACACACGAATGCCAGCACTTGGGGACACGAGAACCCATAGATACACCCATATGCCACTCATTGAAACTATAACCATACCTCTATACCCCTGCAGGACCCGACCGTCAACACACCGCGGCGGAGGGGCCAGAATTATCCACACCCCCCACCCAAGAGGCCGTCAGCGATGACAGCAGCTCTGTCGATCTGGACACCGATGACCAGCCCGGACCATCGGGGACCTCTGGACAGTCGGTTCCCCTCACACAGGCACAGGCCACTACAGACCCTAACCCCTCTGGGAACACCAGCACAGCTCCCACCCAGCGGGCCCATGCCTCTGTCTCCAGGGCGCGTCAATCTGCGGTGTGTCTACCACTACAGGGCACCCAGGATAACCCACCACCCCAACAACAACAGGGACCTGGGGGCAGTGGTAGTGGGCACACCGGCCAGGGGGCAGAGGCCCAGGGAAACAGGGCAACTCGGCGGGCAGCTGTGCGACAGGGGGGGGAGGAGAGGCCCAGGGAACCCACTCTCCACGAGGTCCTCACCACCATCACGGGAGCATACAACCGCTCCCAGGAGACGATGGCGACGGTACTGGCCCGGTTCCAGGAGATCCAGGCGCTGCAGGAGGAACACTATCGGGGGTACAGGGAGGACATCAGAGCCATCAACACCACCCTGGTTACCATGGTAGGGCTGCTGCAGGACCTCGTAAACAGCAGGGCGGACACTGAACAACACCCAAGGGCCCCTGCCACTAGCCTGGACCAAGAACAGCCATCCACCTCCGCCGGCGCTAGTGGACAGGAGGCCCCCGCACAGCAGCAGCCCACCAGACCCCCACCTCCTGCAGGAGAAGAACCACCCCGCAAGAGGGCCCTGAGATCTCGCAAGAAGACAGAGTAGGATGTCAAGACCCCCGCCAGCAATGGATACCACCTGATGTCATCCCACTGTCCCACATTGTCACCCTGTCCATCCTTGAACTGCCCATGCTCCATCTCTCCACAGGCCTCTGGACAATGCACCTGTGTGACTGTTACTCTGGACTCTGCCATGGACATTCCTTCACTATAGCCCCCACCCACTTGAAACCACCCATCCCATTTTGAGCACTTCAATAAACACCTATTTTGCACCAAAATATCAGGAGTCTGGCTGTGATTTCAATAGATTGTAATTGACATGACAGTGCAAATATGTCCTTGTACATGGTGAAGTCAACAAACAGCTGCCACAAAGCTGTAGTCCATGGGGAAACGAAGCACAGGACTCGTAGTGGGGACCCCAGATCTGAAATAGGGAGGGAAAAGCCAAAACTCAGTCATCATACACTGGGGCAAATAGACAGGCAGCAGAGATGCTGCAGAGTAGTTAACATTTACTAAATTATCTTTGAAATGTTACCTGTGTCCTATTGGAAGTACTGTTCAATGATTCTGTCCCTGTTGTCTGTTTCAGCCCCGTCGTCTTCCTCCTCGTCACTCTCCTCAGGTTCCACCGCTGCCACAACACCACCGTCTCGACCATCCTCCTGCAGGAAAGGCACCTGGCGGCGCAAAGCCAGGTTGTGAAGCATGCAGCAGGCCACGATGATGGGACACACCTTCTTAGGTGAGTACATTAGGGATCCACCGGTCATATGCAGGCACCTAAACCTGGCCTTTAGGAGGCCAAAGGTGCGTTCGATCACCCTCCTAGTACGCCCATGGGCCTCATTGTACTGTTCCTCTGCCCTGGTCCGGGGATTCCTTACTGGGGTCAGTAGCCACGACAGGTTGGGGTACCCAGAGTCCCCCACTAGCCATACACGGTGTCTCTGTAGCTGTTCCATCACGTAAGGGATGCTGCTATTCCTGAGGATGTAGGCGTCATGCACTGACCCTGGGAATTTGGCATTTACATGCGAGATGTACTGGTCAGCCAAACACACCACCTGGATGTTCATTGAATGGTAATTTTTTCTGTTCCTGTACACCTGCTCCCTGTCTCTTGGGGGAACCAAAGCCACATGGGTCCCATCAATGGCACCAATTACGTTGGGAATATGTCCAAGGGCGTAGAAATCACCCTTCACTGTAGCCAATTCGCCCACCTCAGGGAAAATGATGTAGTTCCTCACGGTTTTCATCAGGGCAGACAACACTCTGGATAACACCTTCGAAAACATGGGCTGAGACATCCCGGAAGCAATTCCCACGGTTGTCTGAAATGACCCACTTGCCAAGAAATGGAGTACTGACATGACCTGCACCAGAGGGGGAATCCCTGTGGGTTGGCGGATGGGGGACATCAGGTCGGGCTCCAGCTGGGCACACAGTTCATGGATAGTGGCACGGTTAAGACGGTAGGTCAGGATAATGTGGCGTTCTTCCATTGTCGACAGGTCCACCAGCGGTCGGTACACCGGAGGATTCATCCGTCTCCTCGCCCAACCCAGCGGACGGTGCCTAGGAAGGACAACATGGAGCACACAGTCAAGCAACCCACAGGTACGTACTCACAGCTAGCACAGTATACGATTCTCTATGCAGTGAATGGCGTGTCTGAGTGGCTATGCAAGGCCTAGGCCTGTGTGACGCAGTTGAAATTGAGCCATGTGGGCCCTGGAAATGGCGGCTGCCTGACCTGTGAAGTCTGACAATGGGATGTGAGGTCAATGCGCTGGCGTGGCACACCGCGGCGGGCGGCGGGCGAAGACCGCGGCGCGAAGCCGCATTGGTTAACATTGAAGCCTATGGGTTTCAGGAGCCAATGGCGAAGGGCGCCGGCGGTGGCGGGACGCACCGCCGCGGTACGCACCGCCGCGGACGTGACCGCCATTTTCTATCTACTTATCCACTTGCGACTTGAACTTTCACAGGAGAGGACCTATACTGCAAGTGTTGCTGTGACCTCGGTCTGGAAGGGACAATGGCTGCTGCGACTGGGGAAAGGGCCCCTGCCTTCACTGGAGAGGAGTTGGAGAAACTTGTGGATGGGGTCCTCCCCCAGTATGCGCTACTCTACGGTCCTCCAGACCAACAAGTGAGTTTAATTCAATATGGATTTGGGGCCACTGGCTGGCTTGGGGGCCTGGCGGGGATGGGGGGCATGTTGGGCATGGCGGGGGGCCTGGCGGGGATGGGGGGCATGTTGGGCATGGCGGGGGGCCTGGCGGGGGGCCTGGCGGGGATGGGGGGCATGTTGGGCATGGCGGGGGGCATGGCGGGGGGCCTGGCGGGGATGGGGGGCATGTTGGGCATGGCGGGGGGCATGGCGGGGGGCCTGGCGGGGATGGGGGGCATGTTGGGCATGGCGGGGGCCTGGCGGGGATGGGGGGCATGTTGGGCATGGCGGGGGGCCTGGCGGGGATGGGGGGCATGTTGGGCATGGCGGGGGGCCTGGCGGGGGGCCTGGCGGGGATGGGGGGCATGTTGGGCATGGCGGGGGCATGGCGGGGGGCCTGGCGGGGATGGGGGGCATGTTGGGCATGGCGGGGGGCCTGGCGGGGATGGGGGGCGTTGGGCCACTGGAAAGGAAAATGCTGAGAAACTTGAACGTGGTATTTCTCCCTCCCTGTACGTGTCACATAGGTCCGCGCCCATGAGAAGATCGGGATTTGGCGTGCCATCGCCAAGGAAGTCCGGGCCCTGGGGGTCCACCATCGACGGGGCACCCACTGCCGCAAGAGGTGGGAGGACATCCGCCGCGGGACCAAGAAGACCGCCGAGTCTCTGCTGGGGATGGCCTCCCAACGTAGGCGGGGTGCCTGCCGTCAACTGAGCCCCCTGATGTTCCGGATCCTGGCGGTGGCCTACCCTGAATTGGATGGGCGCGTGAGGGCAGCACAGCAGACACAAGGGGGTGAGTACAAGCATTATCTACTCTGTTGTCGCGCAGTGGCGGTGTCTGGGTGGGGGAGGAGGGCTGTGGGTCCCCCTAGGCCAGGGCGATATCTGTAGGCTGGGCACCCCCGTAAGCCCCTGTGTCCCCAGCCACCACCCTCAGTAGTTTGTCAGTACAGCCATCCCTGGGCCGTGTCATCCATGGGTGCAGTTGTCAACTCTAGGCGTGTAGGCCATGTTCCACGGAATGCGTAGCGTACCCCAAGTGCGCAACTTAGTGCAGGGGGCATCTGTGTCTGTCATGTCCGCTAACTGTACCGGAGATCCATGTACTCAATATCCCTTTATTTCTCTCTCCCCCCCCTTTTTGTTTGTCTTTCTGTGCTTGTGTGCATCAGCATCATCAGGCGGAGGAGAAGTGGCATCGGGGCAGGAGGGAGCTGCATCTCACATGGCCCAGGAGGGCCATGCCACAGAGTCAGACTGGACCAGTGAGACGGAGGGCGAGGGGAGCTCCACGACGGGGACGACTGGAGCCTGCAGCGACACGGACACGTCCTCGGAAGGGGGCTCCCTTGCGGGGGTGGCACCATCCGTGCCCCCGCCATTACAGGTACAGCCGCCACCCAGCGCACCATCTCCGCCCTCCCAGCAGCCCCTCCGCGTTCGCCCCGTGCCCGCTCTGCCAGGAAGCCGGGCATCTCCTTCGCCCCAGGCACCTCAGGCCCTGCCCCTGTTACCCCCGCTGCCCTCAGTGAGGAGGTCATTGACCTCCTCCGAACGCTCATTGTTGGGCAGACTACCCTTTTGAATGCCATCCAGGGGGTGGAGAGGGAGGTTCATCGCAGCAATGCGTACCTGGAGGGCATTCATTCGGGTCAGGCTGCCCATCAGCGATCGTTCCAGGCTCTGGCCTCAGCACTGACGGCAGCCATTGTCCCTGTCTCCTGCCTGCCTCTACTAACTCCCTCCTCCCAGTCTCCTGTTCCTCTGCCTGTCCCACCCACACCATCAGACCAGCCTGCACACACCTCAACACCCAAGAGAAGCTCATCCAAACATAAGCACCACAGATCACGCAGACATTCACACACGCAACATTCCGATGCAGACATGCCAACAGTCACTACCACCTCTGTGACCCCCACCTCCTTGTCTCCCTCCTCCCTCCCTGTGACGTCTACACTCACACCTCCATTCACCTCACCATCAGCCAGTGTTTCCATCACCAGCACACCCTCCAGTCCAGTCCGCACACGTGCAGTCACCACCCCCACTGCCATTTACACGTCCCCTGTGTCCTCTCCCACTGTGTCTGTCACCCCCTCTTCCACACCACACAAACGCAGCCACCCACCCACCCAACAGCCATCCACCTCACGACAGCCTATCCCTCCTGCACCTGCACCCAAAGACAGCAAACGTGACTCACCTACAACCACATCCTCTCCCTCCACTCCCATTCCCACTGTACCTACCACTCTCCATTGTCCCAAGAAGCTCTTCCTCGCCACTACTAACTTCTTTCCTGACCCTGAGCCCCCCCCTCCTTCTCATCGGGGTAAGAAGAGCACCTCAGCCACCACCAGCCCTGCAGCCCCCTTGACAAGGGTGCAGGGGTATTGGAGCCCGCCAGCCCGCATGTCTGGATCTTCGCCCAGCAGCAAGGGGACAGCCAGCCCACCCCCTGGGAAGAGGAGCAGAAGGCGGAAGGGGCGCCGCAGGAGCCCGCCTTCTACATCCCCCCCGGACACCACCCAGAGACAGTCACCAGCCACAGCTCCAAAGGGAGGAAAGGGCCACAGGCCGACGACTAAGGAGGGCAAGGGCAGCAAGTTGGAGAGGTCAGGCAGCAGGCCTGCTGCCCAGGAGGAGCCCACAACCCCCATAGCCGCTGCCCCGGGAGGAACCGGCACAGCTGCCCCGGGAGAGCCCACCACCCCCATAGCCGCTGCCCAGGGAGGACCCAGCCCAGCTGGCCAGGAGGGCCCCACCACCCACAGCCCAAGTGGGCAGTGAAGGAGCACCATCCCCGCTGCCCAGGAGGGCACCACCAGGCAATTAGCAGTTGGCCATAGACCGTCCGCCGTCTCAAGAACCGCTGAACTGGGCCCCGCCGTCTCAAGAACCGCTGAACTGGGCCCTTCAAGGCAAGAACCGCTGAACTGGGCCCCGCCGTCTCAAGAACCGCTGAACTGGGCCCCGCCGTCTCAAGAACCGCTGAACTGGGCCTCGCCGTCTCAAGAACCGCTGAACTGGGCCCTTCAAGGCAAGAACCGCTGAACTGGGCCCCGCCGTCTCAAGAACCGCTGAACTGGGCCCCGCCGTCTCAAGAACCGCTGAACTGGGCCCTTCAAGGCAAGAAGCGCTGAACTGGGCCCGCCGTCTCAAGAACCGCTGAACTGGGCCCCGCCGTCTCAAGAACCGCTGAACTGGGCCCCGCCGTCTCAAGAACCGCTGAACTGGGCCCCGCCGTCTCAAGAACCGCTGAACTGGGCCCTTCAAGGCAAGAACCGCTGAACTGGGCCCCGCCGTCTCAAGAACCGCTGAACTGGGCCCCGCCGTCTCAAGAACCGCTGAACTGGGCCCTTCAAGGCAAGAAGCGCTGAACTGGGCCCCGCCGTCTCAAGAACCGCTGAACTGGGCCCTTCAAGGCAAGAAGCGCTGAACTGGGCCCCGCCGTCTCAAGAACCGCTGAACTGGGCCCCGCCATCTCAAGAACCGCTGAACTGGGCCCCGCCGTCTCAAGAACCGCTGAACTGGGCCCTTCAAGGCAAGAAGCGCTGAACTGGGCCCGCCGTCTCAAGAACCGCTGAACTGGGCCCTTCAAGGCAAGAAGCACTGAACTGGGCCCCGCCGTCTCAAGAACCGCTGAACTGGGCCCCGCCGTCTCAAGAACCGCTGAACTGGGCCCTTCAGGGCAAGAACCGCTGGCCCTTTGGCAGACGTGGCAGGGCAGGATCTATCTCGGGCAGGGCTGCAGGATGTCCTCTGGCCAACTTGCCTCCTCCAGTGGCAGTGGGGTCTGTTATGGACTGTATGGACTGTGGCTTTGCTCTCCCCAGGATGGCCCAGTGGGCAGGCCACCCACTGTATGGACTGTATGGACTGTGGCTTTGCTCTCCCCAGGATGGCCCAGTGGGCAGGCCACCCACTGTATGGACTGTATGGACTGTGGCTTTGCTCTCCCCAGGATGGCCCAGTGGCCAGGCCACCCACTGTATGGACTGTTTGGACTGTGGCTTTGCTCTCCCCAGGATGGCCCAGTGGGCAGGCCACCCACTGTATGGACTGTATGGACTGTGGCTTTGCTCTCCCCAGGATGGCCCAGTGGGCAGGCCACCCACTGTATGGACTGTATGGACTGTGGCTTTGCTCTCCCCAGGATGGCCCAGTGGGCAGGCCACCCACTGTATGGACTGTATGGACTGTGGCTTTGCTCTCCCCAGGATGGCCCAGTGGGCAGGCCACCCACTGTATGGACTGTTTAGACTGTGGCTTTGCTCTCCCCAGGATGGCCCAGTGGGCAGGCCACCCACTGTATGGACTGTATGGACTGTGGCTTTGCTCTCCCAGGATGGCCCAGTGGGCAGGCCACCCACTGTATGGACTGTATGGACTGTGGCTTTGCTCTCCCCAGGATGGCCCAGTGGGCAGGCCACCCACTGTATGGACTGTTTGGACTGTGGCTTTGCTCTCCCCAGGATGGCCCAGTGGTCATGGAGTCCCCTCGTGGATCTGGCGTCGTGTACTCAAGTGGCTGAGGTGCCCCCCCTTCCCTTCCCCCTGAGGTGCCTGTCCTATTTTCTTTCTGATGCCCCTACAGTGTTCTCTCCGTGGAGTTCTTGTCGTGGGACTGGGCCTTGCCCCTTTGCACAGGACCCCTGTGATCCACGGACAGTGGTTGGACTACATTTAGTAGCTGTATATATTTTGTACATAGTTTATTTATTTATTGGGATTAATGGTGTACATATTTCAATATATCTGCCCGTTTATGATCTCTTCTTTTGGTCTTTGCATTATTTCGGAGGGGGGTGGTTTGTGGGTTGTGACAGTGATCTGTGGGAATGCATTGATGTGTGTGTTGTAGTGGGTGTGGGTGGGTGGGTGTGTGCCGGTAATCTTTTCCCTCCCCTGTGTCGTAGGTGCCGTACTCACCGATGTCTTCCGCGCCGCCGGGCGTGCTCCTGGTATATGAGGAGGAATAGGAGTGCGGGGATGACCTGCAACTCTGGCTCCATACTGCCGGAATCTCGCGTGGAGTGCGTAGAGGTGAGCGTTTTCCCGTTCGTAGTCTGTTTCCGCCGTGTTCTTATCGGCGGTGCTCCCGCCCCGGAAAAGGTGGCAGATTGGTGGGTCGTAATAGGGTGGGCGGTACTTTGTCTGCCGCCGGGCTGTTGGCGGGAACCGCCGCGCTGTTTGTTTGTACCGCTGTGGCGGTCGGAGTGTTAAGTTGGCGGGCTGTGTTGGCGGTTCCCGCCAGGGTCAGAATTGCATATTTTAGACCGCCGGCCTGTTGGCGGCTTGGCCACCGCTTTATCACCAACCGCCAGGGTCAGAATGAGGGCCAAAGTGTCTTAAGTATTTAAAAAGCAAACAAAGTCTCTTTCAAGCGCAAAGTACCTGGTTTCTGGTGGAAAATCTCCGCAAAGGACCGCAGCAGAAGAGATACGTGGAAAAATGGTGTGTGCGTCGATTTCTCCCCTGCACACATGGACTTGCATCGTTATTTTTCACGTGGGGAAGTCGGGCGTCATTTTCCGGCACGCGGACAAGCTCTTTCTGTGGTCGCGGGGATTACCAGATGACACCTAAGGGAATCCAGGATGGTGTCACTTGTGTAGGTCTCACCAGGTTATGTTACACAGAGTCCCCTGCAAACCTCAAAATGTGTGTAAGTCTCCCGATAAAAAAAATAACTTCACTTGTGTGGGTAGGCCTAGTGCCCAAGGCAGGAAATGGCCAAAATGTAAGTGGGCCAGCATTTTTATCTGCAGAAGTGGGGCAATGCTGGGCGGTAGGAATGTTTGGATTCCTGCAGATTCCAGAAATTTCTAACACAGAAATATGAGAAACACTGTGGGGGTCATTCTGACCCTGGCGGTCCATGACCGCCATGGCGGAGGGCGGCGGAAGCACCGCCAACAGGCTGGTGGTGCTTCCTGGGCAATTCTGACCGCGGCGGTAAAGCCGCGGTCAGAAAAGGGGAGCCGGCGGTTTCCCGCCGGTTTCCCGCTGGCCCAGGGTATCCGCCATGGCGGCGCTGCTTGCAGCACCGCCATGGGGATTCCGACCGCCTTCCCGCCAGCCTGTTTCTGGTGGTGGAGATGGCGGGAACGGGTGCCGTGGGGCCCCTGGGGGCCCCTGCACTGCCCATGCCACTGGCATGGGCAGTGCAGGGGCCCCCTAACAGGGCCCCACAAAGATTTTCACTGTCTGCTGTGCAGACAGTGAAAATCGCGACGGGTGCCACTGCACCCGTCGCACCCCTGTAACTCCGCCGGCTCCATTCCGAGCCGGCTTCATTGTTGAAGGGGCTTTCCCGCTGGGCCGGCCGGCGGTCTTCTGGCGGTCGCCCGCCGGCCCCGCGGGAAAGCCAGAATGGCCGTCGTGGTCTTTTGACCGCGGAGCGGTCTTTCGGCGGGAACCGCTTGGCGGGCGGCAACTGCCGACCGCCGTGGTCAGAATGACCGCCTTTGTGTTTTTAGTCAACGTTTGAGGTTTACAGGGCATGGTAGGTAAGAAAATGATGTGGGATGGATGTGAAGCTCACCATCCTGGACTCCCCCAGATGTCTAGTTTTCAGAATTGTGTGGGTCTAAGGTTTAAGGTAGCAGCCTACACAAGCACAAAAAGTGTTGGTGTTCAGCATTGCAATTGGGATGATACTGGGAGGTAGCCAAACTCTCCTGGCCCAATTGTAAAAACAACATCCAAAAGAATCAAACACCCTCTTGCTTGCCATTGGGATGAGGTGCTTTAGTCAACAGGGCAACAGAAAGACTGTTTCCCAATTTTTGAGGTGGTAGGGGCATGGCAATACCCTACAAAAAAAGGAATCCCTGGTGTCTAATGGGTTTTTTGCCCGGGGGGCAAATAGGGATATTTGCCCCCATCTGAACCCTGAGGAGGCAGAAAGACTTTCCCTTTTTGTGGGAGGGGCATGGCCATGTGCCTGATGGGCAGCCACCACTGATAGAAATTAAAGAAAGTACTCCCTGGTGACCAGTGAGATTTCTGCCCACCCCAGGGGGCAGATGGGGTAATTGGCCCCATCTGCCCTCTCGGATGGGCAGAAAGACTGTTACTCTGATTTTCTGAGGTGAGTGGGGCATGCCCATGCTGGGCAGCCGCCCCAATACAAAAAAAAATAATCTCTGGTTTCCAGTGGGATTTCTGCCCCACCTGCCCCCGTGGGGGCAGAAAGACAGTTTCTGTTTTTTTGGAAGGGATTGGGGCATGGCCACACCCAAGCTGGGCAGCCCCCACAGATACAAATATTAAAAAAGTAATTCCTGATGTCTAATGGGCTTTCTGCTCCCCCAAGGGAACATATAGGGGTGTTTGTGGGGCTGAGGGACATGCCCATGTCCATGTTGGGAAGCCCCCATTGATACAAATCAAAAAAAGTGATCTATTTTGTCCTGTGGGATTTCTGCCCTCCTAGGGCAGATGTGGGCAATTGCCACCGTCTACCCCCCACCGTTTCTGGGGGTGGGTTGGGAATGGCCAACCCCATGCTGGGCAGCCCCCACCCTTACAAATGAAAAAAAGTAATCCCTGGTGTCTAGTGAATTCCTGCACCTCTAGGGGACAGATTGACCTAAAAATAAGGCCACTCTGTCCCGGGGGGGGTGGGGAGGGTTCAGAAAATGGCCATAATAAATGATAACCCCATAATGGAGAGTGTCCCTTGCCCAATGGGCCGCTACCCAATTTTTTTTTTTTAAGTCCCTGGTGTCTAGCGAGGGGCAGAAAATGGCCAAAATTGATTCCCAAATGTTGGGCACAGACCATCCCTAAGGGGCTGCTCCTTGCTCCCAAAAAAAAAAAAATCCCTGGTGTCTAGTGGGGTGGTTCCCTGCTTGGGGATCGCCCTCCTTGGGTGAGCCCCAGGCAGAGATCCACTTGGGAGAGATACCATTGGAAAGCGGAGATTGTCCCCTTTCCAACAATACCTCTCCTGTGTGCTTTGGTGCTGAGGGCGCTGAGATAGCACTGTGAGCATCAAAGTTGTGAAACTGAAATGAGCCAATCGGCTCATGTCATTTTCAATGTAATGACATCAGCGTGCCGTGCGTGCGGTCGTCTTTACATTGAAAAAAATGCCTCAGACAGCTGAGAATGCTCTTCCTGAGACTCTGAATCACAAAAAAAACAAATAAGGAAATCCCTCTGCTGTTTCCTGCTAAGGTATTTCACGCCCATGTGATGAGGACAAATGGTTCCGTCCTCCACAGACAATTGCAGGTGCCTATGATGGAACCATTCTGTCAGGTGCACAGAAGGGATTAATTTTCATGAGGTAGGTTAGATTGTAATTGACTCTAAATCAAAAATGTAGTCAACTAACCTTTTAGTACTGAAGTAGCAGAAATGTTATTGCTACTTTGACATCACAATCTATTTGTAACCATAACTGTATTTTGTTATTTGAAGTCCTAGCAAGTCAAGTGTAAAGTAGTGCAAGGAAAGCCTATATTAACGTGCATTCACTGTAGAATAAGTGATGTGAAATAGCCCTAAAAACTGAAGTATAATCATTTGTAATCATTTTTACTAAAACAATAATTAATTTCTGAAAAGAAGTGCTTTAAACGTCACATGAAAATGTTGACAATCTGATTCTATATCATACCTATTAAAGAGTATTAACAGAGTTATGTTGTTTTAAATCTGCTGTAACATGCACACTGACAAAGCTTATTAATGAAGAACTCATAATTTTGAATGTTATGTGTGCTCTAATTGATATAAATGAATGTACCATCTTAATTTGATTTAGTTAGCTGAAGTGAGGCCTGAAAGACCCTGTTTCATAAAAAGTGTAGACAAATGTTTAGTTCTTCTTGCTAACGTGTCATTCTTTTCATACTACGTTCCCATGAAATGCTACCTTGCAAACAGATGTCCTATTGCTTTAGCCTTAGTGAGCCTCAGAAAGCAACTTTGAACCCAATACATTAAGGAACTGTGGAAATGGACTCTATGCAACTGTTTCAAATCACATGGATGAGCTAAGGTGGATGCCTTTCACATGCTGCTAAGGGGAATCTTTCTGATGTTTCAAGTGACTGTTGTACGATGGACTTTGATTGGACAGTGAAGTCTTTTAATTTATGTCCCACTGCAGATGGATGAATCATTAACCATTTTGAGCTTTAATATATTGCTACTTAGCTAGATTAATCACAATCTTCTTCTTTTCAGGATCTCCTTGGACTCTGAACGGTACAGACCTCTCTGCCCTCACCCTTCATTTTCAGTGCTTTGCTGAGACTTAGAATTTTTCCTTGACCCAAGAAGAAGACTCTCGGCCGAGCTTCTGTAATGCTGACACCTTCCCTTTACATCTACCTTTTGACAACTTTGGTTAGCCATATTTTGACCTAAATGTCATTTTTCCAAATTCTTTTTTGTCCTTTATTTTCTTTTTACTCTTTTCCCCATGTGCAGTAGCTCAGCACATGCTAACTTGTGACTTGTTAATCTGTTGGGATTTCCTCTGTCCTAGCTGGCTAAACTTAGATGGCTCTCAAATTGCCTTTATGCTTAAAAGAACTGTACAGCACTTCTTTTCAGATCACCACAAAATTCTCTTGATGTTTTGCATTGCTATTTTTGAGTGTTTAGTCCTTTTAATGTTAGTTCTCTAAACTTCTTTTGTTGCCTAGGACAACCCATACCAATTCTGTATCTTTATAGGTTTGTTTTGAGAATTTGAGCATGA
Source organism: Pleurodeles waltl (assembly GCF_031143425.1). Taxonomy (NCBI): domain Eukaryota; kingdom Metazoa; phylum Chordata; class Amphibia; order Caudata; family Salamandridae; genus Pleurodeles; species Pleurodeles waltl. The sequence goes on along the minus strand of NC_090448.1, from coordinate 928,990,934 downwards.
GTTTGTAATAAAAAACACTAACTTCATTCCCAACTAGAGTTTTCCTTGTTTGGCCAAATGGGTCATACTGTCATTTTGAATTATTGTTTGTGTTTTGATGCCTAACCTTTCTTCCCCTTATGCTGGTTGAAAAGATCCATTGACCTTCTTAAAAGCATACCTTGGAAATCCTTTATCATTTTGAGTATCAATGGATGGTTTCTCCCATGAGGTAGGAAAGTAGTTAGGCATAGTGTTAGGGAGTTAGAAATTTATGTCATGAGATTTCCCCAGCCCGAAAGCTTTTGTCCCATGGTTCATTCTGAAGATAGATGGAGTTCCAGCATTGTTCCTTTGCAGCAGATGGGTGAGTGTTAATAGGGGTTGCGCTTGCATTTCTTTTAGATAAAGATTGTGGTGAAGTGTGATGGTATGAAGTGTTTAGCGGAGTTCATGAGGTTTTTGAGTGGGTGTGGCACTTTCTGCTAAGCGGCTGTGTTTGTTCATAGGTCCGTCGTGGAGTAAGATCCCAGGATAATGCACAAGTGTAGAAGGCACTTGGATATTTTATTGTCTGCAGTGTAAGGTGCTTGTGGTGCAACGTTGTTGACAGTGCCAAACGTACATCAACCAGGGTTACAGCAGCTGATCAAGTCTCATTTGTGCTTGTGCAGTTGCAAAATCATAGTCAGAAAGTGTGGCTCCGTACTTCTTTGAAGTTTTTGGCTACCCCATCTTGTAGTGAGCAGGTAGGTTGTTGATTTTGTTTGCAATATATTGCATTAGATTTACATGAAGAGTGATTGTGAGAGAAATTGTAAAGGAGGGGGAGCTGCTGCAAGGAGTGAGAAAAATATCACACTGCACTGAGCTGGTGTAGGTCAGTTGGTGTGAACCCAACCTGCTATTGGTGTACTATGTCATAGAGTGTTGCACTGCTATTGGTTGAGATCATCAAAAAGAGAATTAGGAACAGAGAATTACTTCCTGTTGTGATAAAATGTAAATTGTGAATTTTCCATTGTTGATTGAAAATGAAGTTCTTTAAAGCATTGAAAAGTCTGCTGAAATGTGATGTATTTGTCTCAGTTAGAGAGGGATAGAGACCGAACCAAAAGGTACTCCATGTCATCATGTTTTGTCTGAAGTAGGTTTTTATGCATGTTTGTGGCTTGAGCAATGGCATAAGGTTACGAGAAGATGGTTCATTAGCATTTCCTTGCTATGGAACATTTAATTTAAGAAATATTGAGAACCTGAGGCAAGTACTTTATGAAATGAAACACCACAAAGACCAGCACAAGTTGAAGCACTTAATACTTGGGAACATAGGGCTCATCAGAAACAGAGATAAATATGAGAATAGAATAAGGAAAGCAATAAGGACAGATGCAGAGGCAAGATGGGATAATTAGCAAAACACTTGGAGAGGAGACATCATTGAGGGACATAGGTTGTATCCAGCTGTTACTAGTGAAGAAGGAGAAAGCACTAGACTAAAGAGCAAGAAAACGACAGAAAAGGCAGAACAGACAACAGATACTGAAAAGAAAGATGAAACTTATGAGAGTGACTCAGATGATGATTTTAAAAATCAGTTATTGTCAAATCGTCCACCTCCACACAATTCTGAGCAAATAGGAGTGAGAGGTGAAGATGCAAGAATTGTGAACTTTGATATGCCTACTGCACCAGTTGAACAGACTCCTAATCAGTAGGACACACTTCCAGTACAAATCAACCAGTTCAGAGTTTTAACACAAATTAGTCAGTGTAGAGGTCTACCATGAATCAGCCAGCACTTACTTTTATTTCAAATCAGCTTGTGCAGTATTTTACCCCGAATCAGACAGGACATGGCTGAAATACTGTTTTGACAGGACAGAATTCAGGAATGGCAGTCCCACAGAATCCAAGGAATTACATGAACCCAGATGCATTGATAGTTGTAGTGACAAAAGGTTCAGTTTTTTCATTTGTATGCTCCAGACAAGGCTGATATAAATCCACACACCTTAAATGTCCTAAATGTTCAGAATGTTCCGAATACCCCAGTTGTTCCAAATGGTTTTTCATCAAACAGTGCACATGGCTTTGTAAGCCCAAGTGATTCAGACATAGAGAAAATAAATTCTCTTCTGAGACCATTGACCCCTACACACATTTCAGATCCTACTTCAATGACAAGCCAGACAATATTTATCCACGATGCAAGGTTTCCTCAGAGATCCTCACCATATTTTGTGCTCAGACCAGAATGGACCCCTAATATTGGTTGGAGTACCCCGCTTAGAAGGTTACCCTTTAACACTCCAGAAGATATGTCTATTGCAAATACCCCAGATCAAGCTATTGCAGGCCCTTCAAGAACAGAGGCAATGTTGAATACTCCAATACATTGGTGAGGTTCTACTGCTGAAGAATTAAATGATTGGCTGGATAAATTGAGTCCAGCGGGTAAAACAGGAGAAACAAACTGCAGTGCAAGAGCACAACACACTTCAGAAAGAGAAAGATCATTGGATAGCCTCAGATTAAAATTAGAATTAAATGAGATGATATTGGTAGCTGTAGACACAGTTCAATTTGATGTTTACACCGAAGATGAACTGCAGCTTGTCTGCAAAGACATTACAAAATGCATAGGACAAGCCTATGAGAGATTAGCTGAAGAGAGATATGATGTTGATTTGGAGAAATTGAAACCATTGAGAGATTGTTGCAGGCTTTCAAGCATTCTAGTGGAACTGAGGCCATGGACACTAAATATATAGGTAATTTTGTTTTCAGATTTGTACAGGGATTGAAGCCAGACATAAATAACATGATTCAGCAGCATTTGATTTGTTGGCAGAATAAACCAATTGATGAGATCCTGTGGTATGCAAAATACAGCAGTAACCAATTGGAATTAAAGCAGAAAAGTTGAAGGAGAAGTTGACGGTGATGTAATTGAAAGCTGCACGGAAAGCTAGTCAGAATCAAAGGTTGACAGGGAATACTGGCACAACGCAAGTAGTGCAATGAACAGGGAGGTAATCATTTCCAGCATCAAAGTAAAGAACAGGAGCCCACATTATAACTTTGGCGGTAAAAACCGAATACTGCCGTGGCGACCGCCACCAAAAGACCGTCGCCGCGGCTACCAGCCGTCCGTCATATTATGACCACAGACGGATTTCCGCCAGAAGAATGGTGGAAATCGGGCTGTGGCCAAGCTGGCGGATGGTGGTAAGGTGGCACTGCTACCACCAGCAGCGCCACGCCAGTAGATGGTGTTCTGCTGGTGGGTGCTACTGGCGGTAGCAGTGCCCCGTCCCGTCTCCAGCCGGAGGACCCCCTGGATCCAGGTAAGTTGGGTCTCCGACAGGGGAGGGTGGTGGGGGGTGTTGTGTGTGTGGGGGGGTGTTAATGTATGTGTGCGCGTGAATGCTGGTGTGTGTTGAGTGTTGAATGTGTGTGTGCATGTACGGATGTGTGACAGTGTATGTTGTGAAATGTGAATGCGTGTCTGCGTGTATGTTGGAAGTGTGTGCGGATGTGTGTGTGATTGGATGTATGCATGCATGTATGTATGTGTGTATGCATGTGTGTGTGGGTGGTGGATGTAGGGTGGGTGCGGGGTAATTGGAGCAGTGACCCCTATCAGTGACAGGGAAGGAATTCCATGGCGGTAGGCGGGGTCATAATCCTGCAGGTGGAACAATGGCGGCCACCGGGCTAGAGACGGATATCTCCCTGCCCATGGGAATACCGAGGGCCTACCTTAGGGGTGATGTACATGTAGTAAAAGGGAAGGTTTAGGCCAGGCAAGTGAGTACACTTGCCAGGTCGAATTGGCAGTGCAAGACTCCACACACAGACACTATAGTGACAGGTCTAAGACATGTTTACATGGCTACTCATGTGGGTAGCACAATCAGTTCTGCAGGCCCACTGGTAGTATTTGATTTACAGGCACTGGGCACCTCTAACGCACTTTACTAGGGACTTACTAGTAAATCAAATATGCCAATCAGGGATAACCAATCATAATCATATTTTATCCAAGGAGCACTTGCACTTTTACACTGGTCAGCAGTAGTTAAAGTGCCCCGATTACCAAAAAAACTGAAAAAACGAAGCCCAGCATACAACCAAGAAAGTAGGAAGCAGAGGCAAAAAGACAGGTGAAACCACACCAATGATGCCAGGTCTAACATTCAATTCTGTTCTGCTTTAAGCTTGGCACACACCACATAACAAGTTGAGGTTGATTTCAGTCTTTTTTACTGACAGAGTTTTGTTTGTTTCCTAATTTTTATATAATGTGTCATAATTCTTTAACTGGTTATCTGAGATGTTCTCAAAGATAGCTTGTGACAAAAGAACAAAGAATGGGTGGTGAAAATGTTTGGGTAGAGCCAGGGAAGAACTGAAACATTTGCCAAAGGACCACACGATATTACAATAATTAATGTTTTCCAAATTATTTTATTGGAATCCCTGCAAAACACCATGTAAAGGGTATCCTTACAGTCCTCATTCAGAGTAGTTAGGGTATACTGAAAGCATTTTCCTGGTATGAAGGGAACATTATTCTTTTCGTCTGCAAGATCTTCTTACCTTTGCATGGCAGGTCTGGGCAGGGAAGTTTGTGCGGAAGGGATCAGAGTCTGGAAGGGAGACGGCCTATGTATTAGGCACAAGGGTGTTTATGCAGGGCCAAGCCTGCTCCACTCCTGTGAGATATGTCACTGTTTGAGAAATCATTTTTTGGTTTGACAACTTAAAACTGTGTGCCTGAACGTGTCCGCCATCAGTTGTACCTAACGGGTGCAGCCATTTTCGTTGTTAATTAATTTCGTTGTGACATTGCACAGGCAGAACATATGAGTCACAGAGGCAACAAGCCCCAAACTTTTCAGGCTGAAGCCATGGGCTCATGTGCTTGCTCATTGGAAGGACCACCAGGCGGTGGAGCAAATATTTCCTCTTTGTCCTGTACATTAGACCTTACCTAAGTACGACTGAGGGTGTAAGGACTTGTAGCTGTTTAAGACTAATCAAGCATAATGCCTTTTCTCCAAGGTTGTCTTGTCTTCTATTAGCGACATGCTTTATCACTTTTTTTGTTAATGATTTAAAAAGCTTGTGATTTGATGCTGACAACCATGGGCTCTCCAGGCCTAGCAGCTCAGTTGAGGCATCTCAATAGTTTCGGGCCCGAGAGCAGGACTTCTTTGATATTTCCTATCATATGTAACGGTTTATGGAGTTCCCAGCTGCATTTCTCAATTTCTGGCAAAAATTGATGAAAGCTGCGCACATGGCAAGAGACAGTTTGAGCAGGCCAAACTCCAACCTAATCTGAGCTGGTGAGGTATGTTGGGGAAGCTGAAAAAGGTGCCGGTATATGATCACTATGATGTCATCCAAGACCTTGGAATCTCTGCCTTGAAGGGCAAGGCTTCCATAGGCCAGAGTAGGAACCACCTTTGCTCTAGCTACTTCTAACAAAGGGCTGAGTGTGAACTTATTCAGTTTTTCCAAAAGCGTTTGAAACCCTGAAGAGAGGTCTTATTTCGGCCCTGTGTCTAGTGAAGGAGCCATGGCATACAAACAAGTGGCCAAGGTATTTCTAGGTGTCAGTTTCTTCTAGCTTGCTCCTGTCTAGACTCCAAGCTGCCCCCTTGAGGGTTCTCCTGCATGAAATCATAATTTTGGTATTTTTGTGATTGATTTGCAGCCCGTTCTTCATCGAATAAGCTTTGGTCACATTCAGTAGGTGTGTCATTCCTACCCTAGGTCTGCTGAGTAATACAACGTTGTTGCCACAAAGGCAGTTTGACAGTACGGCCAAGCCCAGCTGTGGTGCCTGTAAATTAATGGAAGATAAAACTGTTGAAAAGTCAGCCAGGAAAAGATTAATTAAAGTTGGGGCCAGGACACAGCCTTGACTTAGGCCTCTAGTTGTTGGGATCCTCGTTGAGAGGTTCGATTAATTCCTCAGTTTGATCCTGACCCAAGTTCTGGCATACAGATCTCAATGGCTTTCAGAAGCTGTGGCAAGACTTGCCAGCTGTTGAGTTTCCCCCAGAGCTTGCTTCAGTTGACGCTGTCAAGGGCAGCTTTAAAGTCAATGAAACAGAGGGAGAGTGCAAGATTGGTGCCCTTTGAGAAGTTGAAAACCTGCGATAAGGTCGTAATGTTTGTTTCTGTACCTGTCTTGCTGGTGAACCCAGTTTGATTTGGGGAAATTATTGAATTTTGACTGGCCCATTAGTAAAGATGTTCAAGAAGGACCCCAGCATAATATTTTGCTTTGATGTCATTTAATGCTATCAGTCAGTAGTTCCTAGTGTCCGATTTGTTCTCCCTTTTGTAGATTGGAGAAATGATTGATCCTCTCCAGGATTCCAGAATTGACTCGCCAGCCAAGGAGTGATTAAAAAGAGGAACCATGGCATCCACCCACTTGGACAGGTCAGATTTGCAGATGGCCTGTGGACTTACTTTGGGCAGGGAGCCCCTGTTTTCCTCCCCCTGACTTTTAGCTGTCAGACAGCTTCAGGAGTGACGTTGGGTCTGCTAGCCTCTCTCGCGGTCAATGTGGTGGTCTGGTTCTTCAGAATGACTTGACCTAGCTGGTGATCTGGAAAGTGTGGTGTTCTCAGCGCATTTGTCCGGGTAGAAGGGAGCTTTTAGAAAAGACGCCCAATCGGCCTTGGAAATGCATGATTCTGATTTGTGGTCATGTGGATTTTCTAGGGCATTTACTGTATTCCAGAACATGCTCATGTTCTTATGTTTAATGTCCCAAATAAGTTTAGCCCAAAATGTCTCTAGGTTCTGCCTCCTGGTTCCTCATACAGCTTGCTTCGGATTAAATTTTGCTTGTTTCAGGTTAGCAAAATGGCATTCTTGTTTTGGGGAACAACAAACAAGCTGGAGCACTTGGTTGACATTTCTATTTGGTTGTCTCAGGGCACACAAGGGTAACCGTTTCTTTATGAGCATTGGGGTTTTGCTAGAATTGCCTCTAGGTGTGGTAACCTGGCAAGTTGTTGGGTATATGATTAAATAAATTATGACCATTGGCCTTTGACTGACCCTTCAGTTCATATTGAGGTTTGTAAATGATGAGCAGCTTTCTGAGCCAGGGCACCTAGTTAGGCACAGGTCCCTTTGAATATTTTTAGATGGCACAAATATTTGGAGATAGCAGGATTGGCAGAATGCTTATTCACTGGAGGGGTGAGGGAGAAATCCACTTCCTGAGGTAGGTGGTCACAATCTGAACTTTGGCCCAGTTTAAAGGAGAGGACCATCTGCAAAAGGGGCAAAGAACCCATGATAAGTCTTTTAATGAGTCACCGTTTGTGGAGTGAAATGAGAGAGATGTAGGAATGATTTCAATCAACCGAACTTTTACGGTTTTGAGACCTAGGTGCTCTAGTGAGCCCCTACCCGCTTCAGGATGGTGCTAACACAGTATCCATTTTCATGACCTAGGGGGTATAAAATGACAGATAATCGATGTGATTAGCATAATCTACAAAGCAGGAATTTGTGTCATTGCCCACCAATCTCCACCAAACATTAAATGGACTAGTTAGAAAAATACTGCAGCCGACCAAATGTGCCTGTTCCTTCAGCTTCAATACAAATGTATGTGTTTACAAGGTTACCCAGTAATAATAAAATTGTGGAGGTTCTGTTCAAGCTGCTTATTTTTTAATGTGACTATATCTTCTCAAGACTATCAGTTTTCATACTGTCACTCAAAATACATGCTTTAATATAATTAAGGTAACAGTAACAATACAATGGGAAATAGTGGCACCCTTTTCTGTTTAGAACTGTCACAGGTGCAGAAGGATGATATTATTATGATTATTATTATGATTATTTTTATGATTGCTGATATAATTTTTCTGTTATTATAATAATAATTATTATTATTATCTTAACGTGTATATACGTATATATATGTTATAACTATTTATTATTATTATTGTTATTGGTGTTATTCTTATTACAATTATATTTACCTTGACATGTATATACTTATAACTATGTTATAGCCATGTGAATGTTTGAAAAAACAATGCTATGGGGGTCATTCTGACCCTGGCCGCCGGTGACCGCAAGGGTCACCGACCACGGGAGCACCGCCAACAGGCTGGCGGTGCTCCCGAGGGCATTCTGACCAAAGGGTAAACCGGTGGTCTCCCGCCGGTTTACCGCTGCCCCATTGAATCCTCCATGGCGGCGGAGCGCGCTCCGCCGCCATGGGGATTCAGACACCCCCTACCGCCATCCTGTTCATGGCGGGAAACCCGCCATGAACAGGATGGCGGTAGGGGGTGCCGTGGGGCCCCTGGGGGCCCCTGCAGTGCCCATGCCAATGGCATGGGCACTGCAGGGGCCCCCGTAAGAGGGCCCCGCAAAGTATTTCAGTGTCTGCTTTGCAGACACTGAAATAAGCGACGGGTGCAACTGCACCCGTCGCACCCCTGCAACTACGCCGGCTCAATTCTGAGCCGGCGTCCTCGTTGCAGGGGCATTTCTGCTGGGCCGGCAGGCGCTCTTTTGGAGAGCGCCCGCCGGCCCAGCGGAAATGTCTGAATGGCCGCCGCGGTCTTTTGACCGCGGTGCGGTCATTCGGCGGCGGAACCTTGGCGGACGGCCTCCGCCGTCCGCCAAGGTCTGAATCACCCCCTATATTCCTTATTGTTGTTAACACTTGATACCAATCTCTGCATTCAGAAGCTGAACACCTTCACACATTCCATTTATCATTGTATCCCTATTGACGTTGTTCTTCCATTTGCGGGCACTATCTATCAGATTACATGCATGATTGAGATGGAGTGCATATTGCAGGGTCCATAAAGATACTTTTAAAAACAAATCTAAATATAATCAATAATAAAGACTGACAGGAGTTCAGTAAATTAGAAAACCTTGAGGTCTATTAAAATATTTAGCAGCAATACAAATGGCAAAAATATAGTAGTCTCAATAACTCAATCAAAATACATGGAAGTCAATTGTCATGAAGGTTCTTAGCATTTAAAATAGATGCAGCATTTAGCAAGATCTGGAAAATAGACAAAGGGCTTGATTTGGAGTTTTTCAGATAGGGTTACTCCATCACAAACATGATGGCTATCCCGTCCGCCGTATTAGGATCCCATTATATCCTATGGGAATCATAGTACGAGATATCCGTCATCTTTGTGACCGAGTAACCCGTTTGCCAAACTCTAAATCAGGCCCTTAGATGAAAATGTGCAGCAAATCAATATAAAATTGGTCAGCATACCTAGAGGCTCAGAATAGAGTTTGGCTCAACCCCGATTGGAGAGACGTTTATAAAAAAAATTGAAATGGAAAGCAAAACAATTACAATAACACAGTCAGCAAAGGGTGAGCAAATGTAACAATACAAGAAATACAGCATTATGAAATATCAAATAACACCACCATCCTAACACTATACCCTTAAATACTTATTATTTTCCCTGGCTAAAGTCATCAGAGGTGTCAGAACAAATCTAGATATAGATATGTCAAAAACACACTCTTTCATTTGGCACATAAAGCTAAGAGAAACAAGTCAGCACACCAGGATAGTCTTGGCAAATTTATTAACAAATGGTTCACAGGTTTCAACCTCCGGTCTTCCTCAGAGCCACATGTAAGAGCAGTTTTCCAGTTTTATAGAGTGTTAATGCTGTGAAAACTTGATTAAACTATTTTGAAACCTCTGAGCTTTTTTACTTTACAAGAAGAAATGAATTAACACGTATGACTCGATGTGTGAGAGTAAACACATGGGGCTTGACACACAAACTGCACTGTGTAATATGTTTTTAGTACTACATTATTTCTACACTTCTTACTGCAAAGTGCTAGCCACAAACTACAGGTTTGTAGTAACTTTCACTTTTGAAGTATGTCCGTACCTCTATTATTTGTTATGAGAGGGGGTTGCAGTACCAGTGGTTGGCCATGTGTAGTGCTATATTGTTGGAAAGTGGACTACTGATGAGGGGAGGTAGGTACCTACACTTAGCAATGGGCCACTAACCCCCACTGAGGTCCAGTTAGGTCTCAATAAATTAAACCCAGCTCAACCCTTGGTAGCTTGGCAACGAGCGACAAGGCTTATCTTAGGAGACAAGTGTGTAAAGCATTTGAAAGTCACAAAACAGTAAATAACTAAAACACAAAACACAAAAAAATCCAAACAGCAATTTATAAAGATAGATTATATTTTTATGTTTAAAATGGCACTAAAACAATTAAAATGAGGGGAACCAGAGGTATACATTTTTAAGGAATAAATATTTTCTAGCACATAAAAGCAAATGGTGCTCAAAGGATTAAAAAAAAGGTCTCACTGGGCAGGTATAAAGTCCAGAGTTCAGGCCACCAAAGATGTAGCACTGTTACACTTGCGTTCAGAAGTGTTTCTTGATACAGGAAAGTGGTCCACAGCACTAGCCAGGCATCCAGAGGCTCTGGTTTGCCTCTTGGGGTCTGGGACTACAACTCCCACAATGCACCTCTTCAACTTATGGAGCTGTTTACAACAGTTGCTCCAAAGCTCTCCAAAATCCTGGATCTTCTTTCAGAGGTCCTTTTTGGGTCCTTGAAATGTCCACAACCTGATCCAAGGTTCCAGACACTCTGAGTTGCTCCTTGGGGGTTGGGACTACAATTCCTAGAATGCACCTGGGCAGACTCCTCAAATCGCCACTGGACGCTGGTCAGCTGGGCTCTTCTTGCAGGACTTGATTCAGGGGACTCTGGACAGCTCCTTTGTTCCTGTAGCTTAGAGGGAATCCACTCCTGAAGTTAAAGAAGCAAGGCAAAGTCCTTTTCTTGTTGAAGCCCAAAGTGTGCAGCTGGTGTAGTCCTTATGAGTGCAGTGTCCAGGTGCAGGCCAGGGGTCCAGCAGGGCAGTCCTTCTTCTCCATTATTTTCTTCCAGAAGGGATCTTAGGTGTGGGTGCAGCTCTGCCACATTTGTCCTTGCTCTTGGAAAAGTAGGAAGGCCTGACTGTCCAATCACAGGCAAGCCACTTCCCCCTAGGATGACCACTACCTGGGAAGTGTGGCAAAAATCAGTCCCAGGGCGCAACATTCTTCAAAAATCCAACATGGCTGAAACCGATTTTTTGATGTTTAATCTGGCTGACCCACCCACTGGTGTGGCTAAAAATGCTAAACACACCCTCTTCTGACCTCTCCTAATCTAATCAAGAGGGCACCTAAATGTCTGGTATGGCAGGAAATGGGAGAGGTCCTGAGCTGCTCCAAATGTTCTTCCCTGCCTCTGAAGACAAGTTTGGCTGCTCTCCCCCTCTCCCCCCAATCCTGTTTCACCATCTTTTGTGGCAGATCCCCTCACCCAGGCACATTGTTTGTGTTCAGCCCAGGTCACTTCACACCTCATCAAGGTAGCCAGGCCAGGCTGCTAGAGGCTGGTCAATCAGAGAAGGGCACTACAGAGCTGAAGTTAGCAACTTTCAGGTAGAGTTTTTAAACTATTTACCTGAACTAGTTATATTAAATTCAACAATGGAAAGTTGTGGGATTTATTATAATAATTAATTTGATACCAAACTCAAGATATCTGGCTCTTATGGGGACGTTGTTAATTAAAATCTCCCCATTTTAACCTATGGAGGCCATTCACTACCATGATGCCATGAGGGAAAAATGAATTTGGCTATTTTACCTCACCAGGGCTTATAAACAATTTTTATAAGTTCCCTGCTTATTGTTTCATTGCACCCAATCTTAGGGGCACTTAGGGCACACCTTAGAGGTGACTCATATGTAAAAATAAGATAGTTTAAGACTTTGGAATTACTTTTAATTCCAAAGTCGAATTGGCATATACCTATAGTTTAAAATCAGCTAGCAAGGCAGGCCTGCCTATAAAATGACACTGGGCACCTCAGTAGTGCAACTATGGGTGCAATACCTATGCTCGGGTCTCTAAACTTACTTGCCATACCATATTCTAGGGACATAGAGGTAGGTTGATACTGCCAATTATAATTAGCCTAATTTGCATACTCATTTTACACACAGTGCAGGCCCTGGGACTGGTTAGCACTACCCAGGGCACTGTCAGAGTCAGGAAAACACCAGCAAAAAGCGAAAAATGAAGGCAAAAAGTTAGGGGGCATCTGCAATCAGCCCACTTTTCTCACATATAACTAATACAAAAGTACAGCTTGTGAAGACCAAAAAGTAGTAAACTTACTGAAAGCTGTAAACGTACTCAAACATTAAGGGGGTCATTCTGACTCCCGCCGGCCGCGGTAACCGCAGGGCCGGCGGGAGCCGCCAGAATACCGCTGCGCGGTCAGAAGACTGCTGCGGTTATTCTGGGGTTCCCGCTGGGCTGGCGGGCGACCGCCAGAAGGCCGCCCGCCAGCCCAGCGGGAAACACCCTTCCATGAGGATGCCGGCCCCGAATGGAGCCGGCGGAGTGGAAGGGGTGCGACGGGTGCAGTTGCACCCGTCGCGATTTTCAGTGTCTGCATTGCAGACACTGAAAATCTTTGTGGGGCCCTGTTACGGGGGCCCCTGCAGTGCCCATGCCATTGGCATGGGCACTGCAGGGGCCCCCAGGGGCCCCACGACACCCCATACCGCCATCCTGTTCCTGGCGGCCAAAACCGCCAGGAACAGGATGGCGGTATGGGGGTCGGAATCCCCATGGCGGCGCAGCAAGCTGCGCCGCCATGGAGGATTCCCCAGGGCAGCGGAAAAACGGCGGTACACCGCCGGTTTTCCGTTTTTGACCGCGGCTGTACCGCCGCGGTCAGAATGCCCATGGGAGCACCGCCAGCCTGTTGGCGGTGCTCCCGCGGTCCCCAACCCTGGCGGTCTCGGACCGCCAGGGTTGGAATGACCGCCTAAGTTCCTAATGTGAATAAGGTCCATGGTATTCATCTATATTTACGACTTATATCTATTTTCTCAACACAGTGGGACCTATGCACAAAGGATTTTTTTAGTATGTGAAAAAGTACATCCAAAGTGGGAATAAAATGGAAACATTCAGGGACTATTCAGATATATTTAGTGTAAATTAAACTGTGTCCTCTTTTCATTTTTGCTGAAAGTGTGTTGTACAGTTTGAGTTCAGTTCACAAAAGCATGTAAGAGTACGTAAAAGAGTTCTACAGAAGTACACTTTTACAAACTCAAAAATGCCTTTGTAAATAGCCTCAATGTGTTTGCACTGTTCTTATTGTGTCCAAAACTTGTAAGGTGCTTAAGGACACTTTTAGATTGTGTTTTTTATTATTTGCTTGGGTACACTTTATTTTCTTTCAATGAAAATATTTTCATAGAACGATAAGTCATTCCTGTATACACCCTGTGAAAAGATGATATGATGGTGTACTTTCACACACTTTCTGCATCACTTTTTCACCCTCCAGGAGTGAGCTAGATTTGTGGATTAGCGATAAAATGTGCAAATGCACAGATTCACTAGTTAGTTGGTATACCTTTTCCTAACCACCACTTCTTTGTAGTTTACAAATTATGATTATCATACACTACTTAAAAATCACACACACTTCACACAACCATAACTTATTACTTTTGGATGCCTAAGGAACATTTGCACCCAAAAAGGGTTTTTTAAAAATGTGCAACACAATTTTCAGAATCTGTGTCCACTTGTTACAGCTGCAATAGTAATGCATTTTGTGGCTCCCAATTTTCCTTAACAAACCAAAGATGTTTTGCAACCGGATATGCAAGAAATGTGACACTCATATATAATATATGTTCCCATTCACATGTACCAGTGAAGTAAAATATGAATTTCAAAATGTGCAATTTGGATGATTGGGGATTTTGCGCGCTTGACTCTAAATCCCCCAATTTACCTTCTGACATATCTAGTGTATTACTTCAAACGTATGTTTCCAGTTAATTTTAATGTCATAAGCTCAGTTTCTTAGAAATCTGACTGGTTCTAGATTAAAATATTCTACAATCCATCTTGCAGCACTGTGACAGAAAACCTGGAGGAAGGGAGACAGTAAGCAGACACGAGAGTGTGACAGGTAAGTCAGCTAGCAAAATGTGGATGAGCTTTTATCTATTAAATATCTGAATTATGGCAACACTGTGAATGATTTTCCTAATTAGAGGTTATTGGCAATGCCATCTCTGTGCTTTATGGATAACTGAGTTTTATGTGACCCAATTCTGAACAGAAACAATAGCAAGGAAAAGGTATGGGCATGGAGCAAAAACGATATACATTCGACTTGCTCTGCTTTTATCTCCAAAAATACTTAGACCAATCTTAACTCATTAAAGTCCATTCTGGTATTGTTATATTGAATATGATGAAAAGAACAATGTAAGTATATGACACACAGTCTGCACTGCAAATCATTCTAAAAAGGAACAATAATATATGTCATTCACTTAATAATAAAAACAAAAACAGAATAAGCAATGCAAGTGGTAAAGAAAAGGATACAGTTTTACAAATAGGACCTGCATATCAGGATGCATGGCACCAGGTAACCCTTCATCCTCATAGCATGGACAAAAGGCAAATTATTTCATATATCAGAATACCCGACAGCGAAAGAAATCAAAGATGTTTTCCCTTTGTGAGAAGAAGCACGTTTGAATTTTGTGTATGCACAAATGTGTGTTGGGAATTTGAATCATGCCTAATGTAACTAGGTCAACTACCTCATCAATACAGATTCAGGCTGCCACGGCTCAAATGAGGTTGACACAAGGAAAGCAAGAAAGAGCAGAGTGATGACACAAATTATTAGTGTAATCTTGACATGATAGCAGCCTCAGTTGACGCAATCAGACTGCTGCGAAGAACTTCATGTGCAGTTAATTACAAAGGACACAGGTGGCTAGCAAAATAACAGAAGGGCTAGCATGAGCTACTTTCACAATGGTTATCTGCTCACAGAAGTGGTTGATGAAGGTATACTCCTAGCAGCAGCATCTAATGCACATTTTGATTTGTACATTGTTTTTGTCATAGTAGGAGTGAAAGTGTGAACCATACACTGCAATCCACAGTTTCGTAGGTCGTACTCAATTAAACAGTAAGCTTCTAAAAAGGCAAGCCAGGTCTACAAGGTTACATCCCCCAGCACAGTATTCACTGAGAGGTTTTTGCAGTCACAGCTACATTACCAGACACCTATCTTGGATGGTTTACTATTGTTCTCTAGAGGACATTTACTACCATTGGTTGCTAAGTTGTGGGTACATTTGTGTGAATCACATTTCTCTGAGATTTATCTGTTCTTCTATTGACAGTATATTTGAACTTCTATTCGGTGAATATTCATATTGCAACGTATCGATTTCGGATCATCTGACATCATTGTCTAGTGCTAATAGTGTTATTGGATTTTTAAGGTATTGTGTTTTAGAACATTTTTATTTTGGTGGTTTTATAGCACTATGGGTGGCATGATTTTGGTTGTTACTGAGTTTTTTAAGGATTTTTCACGTATGTATAGCATACAGTTAGCTTCTACTTGTTCAGTGATTGTGGGTATTTGTGTAATGGTCCTTGAGGTTTCCTGAATGTGTGATCAACTTTCTTTTCACCAAATTCGGGTGTATTTTCAACTTTCATTTTTCACCTCCCTTTGGGCTTGGATACATATCTGTTATGAATTTGACGGTTGAGCATATTGGTCTTAACTCGTGTGTGTTGTTTATGATTTCTAGCCCTGAAGAAGTCGTAAGGGATGTTAATTATTCCCAAAGACGAAACACGTGTTGGCTGGAAAGCTGGAAGTACATATTGCTTTGGATTGCTGAATGTTCAATATGAAATCACATTTTCAATAAACTCTGGACTGATTTATTTTCTGTACTGATTTACTCCAAGACCTACTGGTGGCATCATGGACTGATTTTTGCAACAATATACATGTGAATTCTGTATCTATTTGTTCTTTGTGTACTTTAGGGGCACCTCGTTGTGCATTTTATGACTTTGACATAAGTCTACGAAGTGTGTTTTCCCTCCCACAGGTGTCATGGGTGAACATGGTTCAGTGCACCGGAGATAAATGTGAAAGACAAATTATTGTAGCCCTCTCAGCACTATTCAATGTGTAATTGATATAGAATTATTGCTTTCGGGTTAATAACAATTCCATAAAGGGGTCAAGTGCACCATGGAAACAGCAACAACCTTATTTCATTATCCCCAGTCTCACACGCACTGTACTAAGAGGAATTAACACCTTTAAGTCAAAAGTATTTATTACTCCAGGAACAATCTTATTTAGAACATCTAAATAACTATGCAAAATATAAAAACAGCATCAAGACATTTCCAGCAATGCTAAAAAGTTTTTAAAAATGTTATCTATTTCCTAACAACCTAACACCTACTTGTATGTGCTACACTACAGCATGATGGGCAGAGAAACTTGCAATCTAGAGTTTCTTAGGGAGAAAATATGCACTGCATACCCTGTTGACAGCAATGGTTGTCTTTATCAGAGGAGGCATGAAGACAGTGTTCCCCAGAAAGGGCAAACACCCACTGTGGTAGCAGTCAGTCGGTCTTCCTCTGAGACTTATCTTTATCGCCTCCAGTCTTCAGGTGAGATGTTTCATCTGCGAAGTAACAAGTGTGCGGGGAGCAGGTGAGATTGTCTCTGGCAGAACCTCCAACGATAATCTGGGTGAAGAACCTCTCCTGACAAGTGGTCAAGTGGCAGTCCTAAAACTCTAAATTTTATCAGAAATTGGAATTTCTGACATAGGTTTAGGAATGTTTGACATAGATTATGTACATCAAAGTATGCTTCCAAGGCATTTCCTTATGAACATATAAGGCAAAAGGATGTCAATTCTGACTACATTATTTTGGTTAAATGTCTGTATGAGTTTTTTTGTTTTACCTTGAAATGGTTAGGAGTACACATTTGACCCAGACAAATGTCACATTAGATGTTGTATCAATGTCATAAATTGAAGAACATGGCATTATCACACTTTAAAAGGCAGACATGGCAATGAATCTGCATAAATCAGGGAATATGGCAGCTTCCATTTTCTAAGTTTAGAAGATGGTAGCCTCTGTGAACTAAGGTGGAGTTAGGGGCCTAAATAAGATGGAGTCAGACATTAGGGACTTTATGTGCATTGTATTTAAAAAGTAGGAGATGTATGATTAACGTCTTACATACCCTGGCAGTGAAAAACCTCCAAAGTCATGTTTCACTGTAAAAAGGCTGGCTTTGACATAGGCTAACAATAGATTACACTATTGCATTTAATAAGTGCTGAATTCTGTTTGGCAGTAACTAGAAAGTTGGTTGAAGGACTCATTTAATAGTAAGTTAAAACTCAATTTAATAGTAAAGCCAGATTTTATATTGCTATAAAGGTGTAAGCCACTTTTAGAAAGTTATCTATTGTCTGCCTAACACTAAGGGCCTGATTACAACTTTGGAGGAAGGTGTTAATCCGTCCCAAATGTGACGGATGTACCACCAGCCGTATTACGAGTCCATTATATCCTATGGAACTCGTAATACGGCTGGTGGTATATCCGTCACATTTGGGACGGATTAACACCTCCTCCTAATTTGTAATCAGGCCCTAAGTGTTTTTCCGACCAGTGTTCACATGTCACCTGACCCCTGATTGCTCACCAGGAGTGAGATGTATATTGCTCCAAGACAGTGGACAAAGGACTTTGGGTGTGGTGAGGAGTATTTCCTCCTTCGTTAGGATGGCCTGGGGCTGACTGCAGCCCCTTGCTCATTGTCAAAGAATGCCTACCATGTCACTGGCAGATATAGCTCACACCGTGGCCTGCCTTCCTTTGGTTTTCCTGGTCAGGCTTGCTCCACACCCAATGAGAGTTGAGAGTGACCCTGGGGAGAGTTTGTCAGTTTCAATAACCACACCTCTAGGTGGGCACAGGGAGATCTGCACAGGGCACTAAAGGTTCTGCCATGTTGGGTATGGGTAGAGAAGTGCAGTGTGGGATTGTTTGCTGCTATGCAAATGGGAGCTGCGGCAAAAGTGAGTAGTGTTACCCCTGACAACCTTTTTCCCTAATGGTTAGTGAGATACCAGGAGTACCCCCACCCACGAGCTAGTGCCAGGCATAAATGTGGTACCTTAAGGTACCACATTCAGAATACTCCTGAAACTGTGAGACCTGTGAGGAGAACCCTAAGGTATGGACCTGTTCCAACTTCTACCTAGGGCAAAT
Organism: Pleurodeles waltl; assembly: GCF_031143425.1. Classification (NCBI taxonomy): domain Eukaryota; kingdom Metazoa; phylum Chordata; class Amphibia; order Caudata; family Salamandridae; genus Pleurodeles; species Pleurodeles waltl. The sequence continues at coordinate 928,972,688 of NC_090448.1, read as the reverse complement.
AAATAAACATCAAGGGTCAGTTGGGTGACTTCCTGTTAAGTTACAGGAACCTAAATGCTGCAAGAAGCACAACTGGACCTGCTCTGGACCTTGCTGGTGGCTTCTACTGGAGAAAATCCCAACCCTCAAGTGCTTTTTCTGAGTTCCTGGAGGCCTTGGCTGGTGTCAGAGTGTACTCCTCCTGCCTAATCCTAAAAGTTGGGACTTTTTGCAAACGTTTTGCCTGGAGTACCATCAATGGACCAGGACCAACCTACCAGCCAACCTTCCAAAGGTGCATCATCAGTTACTTCTCCACTAGATAACTGAATCCAAAACAATAGAGGATGCTATGATTCCATCCCACAGCTCACTCAATGCAGTAATTGACAAGGACCCTTTCTGTCTGCACAAGCCCACTGCCTGCTTTCCCGGAATGCTGTTGAAGAGGTAACTTTTCCAATGGTACAAGCCTGGTATCCAACTGGCAATCCATTGTGGTCGCCTAAAAACGTACTCTTGTCCCATTGAAGCATGACCAGTTGCCTGCCGTTGGCACTTTGTGCCTTTTTGTGTTATTTTGATATAAGACATTAAAAATTATTATCTACAGGTCTCTTGTGGGATGTTTGTCATTCTGCTTCCATTGCGTTTATTCAAATATTCTCTATTTTTATAAAGTTGAGTGTGATTTTTATTGTGTTGTTTTTATGATTTACTATATTATCAGCTTTCATTGTCATTAACTGGGCTTTCACTTTTGAAAATTATAGTTTTGCTTTGGTCTCTAAAGTTGAAACATCCATTTAAATTGCCATGGTATTTTTTACCATGACATTCCTTCCATCACCTGCAGTAGACTTACTAAGTGTGATGGGTATGCCCAGGTGTGGGTCTCATGTTCACTATATCATAGGATGCTAGCTATAACTCACTGATGAGACCTCTGTAAGTCAATACTGGTCTGGGGTTTCCTGTGTTTTGCACTGCAGCAGTCAGGGTATAATTGCAATCCTGAAGCTATGTTTTCCTGTGTCACACCAGTGGATGGCCTGGTGAGTGCCACACTCCACTGGTGACTGTTTTTCTTCCATGAGAGCCAAACAATACAAGTGATTTTCTTCTGAACATTATTCTCCAGTTTTCTAACCCACAACATCACTCATGAGAAACATTGTTATTGGATTTAACTTTTCTTTCCCAAGGATGAATTTAAATCTCATTCTGAAATACACAGTATAATTGAAGAATAACTTGTGGCCATTGTTTTAAAATCAAAGATTTAACTGGCAATTAAATTCTAATAAAAATTGCAGACTACCAATTTTATCCTGCAAAGAATAAAAAACAGACGTTTATGAATCCATATTTGGAAGTTTTTTTTCAGATCACGGATGGGCCATATTTCTCTTTTATGGAATTTCAAAGTATTTTCTGTGAACAAAACTGTAAAAAAAATCTACAGTGGCTACATCTCATGAAAAGCAAAAATGCTACAGCTCTTTGGATTGCTGCTGGGAACCTTATCCCTCATTCCTAATTCAAACTTCAGAGAGCTTGTTTCTGATTGTATTTCTGTACTGAGAAAACTGCCTTGGGACCAGCAATGTTACTCTGTGAAAACATTTCCAATTATAACATTGATGAATTTGTGGATGGTGTATTACGATTTTTGATTGTCAATAATGGAAACATACCATTACTTTTGATTTTGGAACACTAATGCATTGTTTTCTGCGTACAGTACGATACCTATATCCATTTTAGACTTTCAGGCTTTGATTCAATTTAATCCAAACAGGCATGTTTGGTACCCTCAATAGAAATGTGTTCAGTAGTGCATCGTAGTTTCTGCTTAGTTCCAATTTTGAGTTATCCTACGTCTAGTTGAAAGACCAAGGACCAGATTTATACTTCTCCACGGGAAAGGATGCCAAAAGGGTGGGGGAGGCATAGGGGAAACCGGGGCTTGTGCACCGAATTATGGTGCTACCCTGTTTAGAGGCAGAAAAATCTAAAGACAGGAGCCATGCCCATCACCCCAATGGCTATGTCCAGGGGACAAATGTCCCCTGGGCATGGCCATTGGGGCCAGTGCCATGCAGGGGGCCCCAAGTCAGACGAAAATACTTACTGTGACTTACCTGGGATAGGTCCCCCATCCTGTGGTGTCGCTCTGGTGTGGGTGTCCCTGGGACCAGGGAAGGGCACCTTTGGGCACTTTCCATGGTCTCTGACCATGGAACTATGCCAACAGGTACCCTTACACCTACCCATACCCAGGCGTTAAATAATGGCGCTAAGCAAGCTTAGCGCCATTATTTAACTCCCTCATCCCCCGTGCTGGATTTTAGCATAGGGATAAATATGGTGCAAAGGCTATATCGTCCTTTTCTGGATGGGAGAAAATACCTTACATCTCATTGACGCAAGGTAGATTTTCACGTCCAGAAAATTATGGTAACTCCATAACTTTAGCACTAGAAATGTCTAGCGCCAAAGTATAAATATGGAGTTAGGTTTGCGCTGAATTAGCGTAAAAAAAATTATGCTAATTCAGCGCAAACCGAGTATAAATATGGGCCCAAGTTTTATATAAAATCTTGACAATCACCAATCTATCTGTAATCTCTTCAAAAATATATTTTCGACTATTATATTTTCGGTCATTGATCCACAGATTACTACCACGCCAGACATCAATAGGATCAGAAGTGCAAACTCATAGCTAGAAGTGAATTTCTCATCCCACTATGTATGTATGCTATGCAAAAATGCAGATCTAATGAATCCTATTCTCACTGATATGTCTAGTTTTATACTGCACAACATTTCATGTACAAGGGAATTCTTTGAGAATAACACAAAACATTTGCAGATTCAATATATTGTTAGTTCATGATTTCAGTAGCCAGGTTCTATTTTTTTATTTATTAAATAAAAAATATTTGTTATTTTAAATCCTATGAAACCAAGACCATTTCCACAGATAATAACACTGGGGTATTTTATTTTAACTCCTTAGATATGCTAAGGCATTGACAGTTATTGAAAGGGACTCCTGCATCATTATCAGCCGGTCTAGAGGGTCAGTGGACTAATACATCGATGACATGTGCCTGTGCTCATCCGCAAGATTCCACGTTTGAATCCCAGCACATCAGCTCCACTCTTCCATCCTGTGACAATGGCAAAAGAGCTCCACTGATTTGAGTAACAATAAGCCTTATTTCCAGGTCGAAGACACAGTTTTGGTGATGAGCCAAAACTTTACAAAATGAATTGTCATATGTGTGTCATGTTAAACAAGAGACAATAGAAAGGGCTAGTTAATGGCTCTTTAATCTCACACTCCACTATTCTTGACATATTTGGATACTTTAATGAACTTTAACATGATTAAATACCGAGCTTTCTTTTGGTCTCCTGGTTGGTTTGAGTGAGTGGCTGGACAGCCTTCAAATCATTCCAAGAAAGGTGAACCAAACTGGTAACCATGGATCGTAAGTGTCATTTAAAAGGTCATCGGCGTAAACCAGGGTTAATTGCATGTACCTTATTTATGAGACCAGTTTGGTTGTCAGCAGAATCCTTGGCACATCACTTACATAGGCCCTCATTATAACATTGGTGGCAAAAACCGTCTACCGCCGCTGCGAGAGCTGCCAAAAGACCTTCCCTGTGGCTACCAGCTGTCCTCCATATTATGACCACAGCCGGATTTCCGCCAAAAGAAGGGCAGAAATCCGTCTGTGGCAATAGTAGCAGATGGCGGTAAGGTGGTGCTGCTACCACCAGCAGCGCCACACGGGTATAACGCCGCCAGCCATATTATGAGAAATAATATGGCCTGGTGGTGTTCTGCTGTTGGGCGCTGCTGGTGGTAGCAGCGCCCCGTCCTGTCTCCTGCCGGAAGACCCCCTGGATCCAGGTAAGTTGGGTCTCCGACAGGGGAAGGGGGTGTTGTGTGTGTGGGTGTGTGCATGTATGTGTGTGCGTGATTGCAGGTGTGTATTGAGTGTTGATTGCGTGCGTGAATGTATGGACGTGTGAGTGCGTGTATGTATATAAATCGTAATGCGTGTCTACGTGTATGTTTTGAAGTGTCTGCGGATATGTGTGTGATTGGATGCATGCATGCGTGTATATATGTGTGAATGATTGTTTCTGCCTGCGTGTGTGTGTGTAAATGGGGGTCGTGGATGTTAAGTGGGTTGGGGGTGTTTGGAGAGGTAGGGGGTGGGGGGTGTTTGGAGAGGTGGGGGTGTGGGGAGGTGTTTGGAGAGGTAGGGGGGTGGTGGCCTCCTATCAGTGACAGGGAAGGAATTCCCTGTCACTGATAGGTCCTACGCCATGGTTTTTGTGGCGCTATGAACGCCATGAAAACCATGGCAGTAGGCGGGGTCATAATCCTGCAGGCGGTACAATGGCAGCCGCTGGGCTGGAGATTGTTATCTACACCCAGGCGGCTGCTACCACCATGGCAGCCGGAGTGGTAATGTCATAACGTGGCAGTTAGTACCGCCAGCCTGTTGACGGTACTACCGCCACATAATCACTGACCACTGGGGTCATAATGACCCCCATAGTGTATTGATACGTGTAGCCCAATGTACTGCCCATTGAATGTCAAATTCTGCCTGATATTTAGGTTAGGAGTGATGGAGGAAGAATTGTTTGTTCGGTGTGCCAGAGGATTGGTTTAGAGATGTTGCTGTGGATAGTTTGCACCTGTTGGAAACCATGCCTATTATGACTGATTTATATAATGTATGCTTATCTCATAACCTATGAAGGAAGCATTAAATGTCATGAGGCCTGGAGGGTGCATCAGTTGTGTCACTGTCAACCTGGAGCTGTGCACTAAGCATATGAGTGATGAAGAGATGTGCGCATGGAAGACAATTATGCTTTTCAGTAAAGATCATCTTCAATTGGGCTACTGGCTGTTAGAGGAGCCTACACTGTAAGACAATCTTAATTGGGTGAAAAATCAAGTCAGTTGCACCAGCAAGTCTTTTACATATCTATTTAAGTAGAGTGTCAGTCACCACTATGTAGTTGTAGTCAGGATGGTGTTTCTATCGGAAATTACGTTTTTTGTTTGCTAATAACTTTGGCAACGTTTGAAGAATCTTCATAAAACTTTGAAAAAGTGCTCTTTTTGGTTAGTTTCTTCATGGAAAGTTTTGGATTTATCTGTCTGAAAAAGGCAAAAGTCGCAAATTGCAAAATTTCCATGCATTACCTTAGATTTATTTGAAAAAGGCTACAGTGAAAATGTCTGGACAGAATTACACAAAATTTGGCAGGAAGCTAGATATTGGTCCAGAAAGTGTAAAGTGTGAGAACTATAGGTTCAAAATATTTGCATATCTGGACAGTTGGGTTTGCAAGAGACTTGTGAGAGTCCTCCGACCAAGCAAATCAAAAAATTGAACCATCTGAAAGTGAAGGGGGCTTTTTTCCCTTCATACATCATGCTGCTGCAGGTGAGAGAGGATCCTGTGAGTCCCAAGGAGGTATTGGCCCCAGGGGCAAGGGGGGTCCACCCCCCCCCTTTTTTTAAAATAAATAGCCCCAGGGAGGTGCTGGCCCCATGGGCCTGGGGGTTTGCAGAGTCCCCTCTATTTCTTTTATAGTATGTAGCCCCACGGAGATGGTGGTGCACAGGGCCCTTGGGTCTGCACAAAGTCCTGCATAATTATGTAATATAGCCGTGGGGGTGTGCTGGTCCCTAGGGTCTGGGTGGTCCACTGGGACCCCCTTTTTCATGAAATTTTGTAGTTCATCATATTTATGACATTTTGCCCTAGGGAGGATGGTGTTCTCGGGGCTTTGTAAAGCCCTAGGAGGGGGGACCCATACATCCCCTATTCATTTTTAATAGGAAATTATGCCCCGGGACCTGGCCCACCCCGGGCAATATTAAAAGCAAGTCCAGGTGGCTTCAATCCTTTTTTTAAAAAAACATCACAGATAAATTTCTGAAATTTGCTGTCATTTAAAAAAAAAAAAAAAATTCCCTGGCCGGGCCCCAGGGGGACCCTTGGACCAAGGCTAGGGGCTCAGAGTATTCCTACCCTGCCCCCTTTTCCTTTTTGTGTCTTTTATGTGGGACTCAACTGAAGCTGAGTACCAAAACAGCTGCCAACCCTTTCTGGTTGAAGTGCTGGGTGCCAATCGGATCTGGGATTTGTGAGGATTTATGCAGGGTTGGCTCCACTAGATATACAAATGTGGTAATGTTTTAATATTTCAATAACTACTTAACGGATTTACACCAGTAAATGGACCAAGAGCTACCTTTCTGCCAAATTTGGTGTGATGCCGCCCAGCGGTTCAGGCTGCAGTTGTGTCTAAGACCCCTATGGGAATCAAACATGGGGAAAAAACTAATTGTGACCCCCCCCCCCCCAGCTTGAAGGATCATCCCAAAACATTCCATACACAACAAGACCCAACTTCACACTTTGTTTGGAAAATTTTGTGAGGATTGGTCAAACTGTGCCAAAGATATAGGCAAGTCAAAAATGTTTTTGTTTTTTTATAGAAAATAGGTCCTACCTATATCTACCTACTGCAATCACCAGTAGGTAATATATATATATGCTTTGTGTGTCATGGTCACTCATGCACTATTAAGGTGGAGAAAATGTGAAAATAAAAGTATTAATCAGACCTGGATTGTGCCGCCTCATCTGCGATTTCCCTTGGGGCTAGGTGGAGAATTTGGACCATGTGGGGAGACAAAGGGTGTAACGAAAAAAAAAAATAATAAATAAAAAAAAAATATATATATATATATATATATACTCCAATTATATTTGTACTCTTATTTGTTCTGTTAATTTGCCCCTAGTACCCTATCAAACTTGGGCATATGTGTCATGAACATTTTCCTCAGAATCTCCCCTAATTTGCAGCAAGGGATCAGGTCAAAGGCAGACTTTAGGTCCACAAACAGTAAGTAAAGATGAGCCTTCTCGAGGATAACAGTCTTCTAGAAGATGATCAGGAACATAAAGAACTGGTCAATGTTGCTTATCTGGTTCCTAAAACCCTGCCTGAAAATATGACCTGGATTGGTGCTCCTCTATCCATAGGTCTAATTTTTTCAAGATCTGCCTACAGAAAATCTTCTGAGCTATGCCAATAAAACATATTGACTGTAGTTCAAAGGGGGAACTCCTTGGGCTCTTTTTGTAAACTGGGCTAATTTCTGTCACTTTCCAGCTTCTCTGGATATCTGCCACCACCACTTGCTTGTGTATAGGGCCCAGTTCTCAATATCTGACAGAAAAAGGCCCCCGGTAATACCATCAGGCATGGCAGCTTTGACAGCCACTGTGGCCTTGATTGCCCGCAGAGTCCCTCATCTCGATCTTTGGGGGGGAGTGGTGGCTTGTCTCTCTCAATTTAGAGGGGCCCTAGCAACCACTACCTGCACTGGAGAATAATCATAGAGATCAGAGACATGCTTTTGCCAGGTTTCAGCATGGATAGAGTGCTAGGAGAACTAAAGCAGTTTGCCCCCCATCAGCAACCACCTGCCAAGATTCCTGGTGTCTTTAGAGATAGCTGCCTCATAAATGTCTTCCCAGTCATGGTGTGCTTTCATTTGGGCCAGTTTATACTTTTTCTGCCTAGCTCTAAGAAGACTAATATCACCACACTCAAGGGCCTGCTGAAATTTAACTTTTCTTCCACTGCAATATTTGTTATTCCCTGTGTGGACAGGTTTAGCAGCTGTTGCATTAGACACATGATGCTGTATAAATTATTTTCTTAGAGTATTAAACAATTTCTCATGAATCAGAAGGACTAGAGTTTCTATCTTGTCTAGATCAGTTATGACATCCATCAGGGCCCTGTTAATTTTATACCTAATGTCGGGCACAGTGGCTATACTGTCCCATTTTATCCTGTGCCTGTTAATAAAAGGGATCAAGTCAATAGCATGTGATAGTAGGATATTTGCCAAATGATTGGACGTACCCTTTAATGAGCAATGAATGGCATTATGGTCACTATCAGTCTGGGTAAGTACCTTCATATTACCCACGCTACTCCAAAGAGAAAGAGAAATTAAGATGTAACCAATTCTGCTGGAGTGGCCCATCCATTAAAGGTGTGGGTGGCATTAGGGTCAGATGGTGTGCAGCCATTACATGCCCTCTGACCATATGATAATGTGAAGGACAGAGACTAATAGGCTGCATCTCTCCATCGCTTTACTGAGGTGGCATTGAGAAGAGGGGGAATACTCCTGGCCCTATGCATCAGATGGGGAACAGCTATTGTTGTCAAAGGTCTCCTGGGTGGTGTTTACGTTGCCTGTGATTATTAGGTAGTAGTGTTTGTTATAGAGGTATAGTAGTATGTGTTGAAATCTGCACCTGTGATGGTTATGCCTAAAATGCATTGAGAGACAATGGGAAGAAAATACAATTTAACATTAAGGGCGGCTAGTAGCCAAATAAGAAGGCCATCAGAAGTGAGATCCTTGCCAACGTGACATGCAAGGATGTAATAGTTAACATAGACCAACCCATGAACAGACAGGATAGAGACTCCAGGTTTCTTGGAGGAGGCATACATCATCAAACTGATCTATATATGCTCCCCAGACAGGGTGGCCAAGCTTTGATTTCACACCTGCAACATTCCAAGTCAGAATATCAATATTATTGGGGCACCTGGGTGGCTCTTTCAGGGTGGAATTCTAATGTGGCGGGGCTGGTCAAGTTGTATTCAGCCACGATAGATCATTGTCATGCTGTAGTATCTCATTGTTAATAGGATGCCCCCTCCCCCAGTAGAGTGTGGGAAGTCTGCATCTCCCATCAGTCCACTGAAGATGTACCCAGGGTCTCTGGTGGAATGGAGTTTGTCAGCTAATTTGTCATCTGTGAGTTACTAGTAGAGGGTGGATTGAGTTCAAACGTGCTGGAAGGAGGTTCCTTGAGCAGGTCAAAGCCTACCAATCTGTCTACCAGGAAAGTGGGCTTCAGATGCATCTTCATGCAATCAAAAGTACATGTATGTTCTGTGGGGCCGTGGATTCGCCCAGCACACAAAATATCTGAGTGGATGATAGAGTGGTAGTTGCACACTGGTGGGATTTGGTGTATGCAAGTATTTATTAGGGACTCCTCATCTTTTTCCAGCTTGGGGACCTTTGTCATGTAAACATGGCCAAGATGTCCAGCCTAAGCCACCCTCGCCCACCATACCTAAGATTAGCCACTCCCACCCATGGTTTATCAAAGCCACAGGACTGGGCACGAGAACAGGTCTAAAGCATCAGTCTGTTGGAACAATCAGGGATAGGATGGTAAGTATGTTGTATCACAAGACGATGTGTAACCTTATCATTCTTCCCCATATTCCTCTTGTCTATTAGGGTCGAGTAGGTGGAATGTAATATGTTTGAAGGGGATTTAAAACTGGGTGGTTTTACAGAAGATTTCAAATCTCCTGCTGTTAATGATTCTAATTGTGATCTGAGATCCCCAGCCTGTAGACTTCCTACCAAAATAACAATACTAGCAATGTTGAAGTTAGTGTTGCTTGGGACCAATTCAAAGGCTACAAAAGGATGGGTGGTGGAGTTCAAGGCACCAATCTTCTTCACAGGACCCTTGTCGATAGTGTGATTTGATGGAGACAACACAAGGATCGAATATCTATTAAAATATTTAATTGAGGGAGACATTGGCAAGGGGTTATAACCAATGGTGGCAGTGTCAGGAATAGGGGCAATAGGGACAGCCAACAGTCCCTCAGAGATCAAAGCAGAACCAGTGGTTTGGGTTGCATTTGGAACCAATGGGTTGAGCTTCTTTTTCTTCAGAAAAATGAGGCTTTACCTAAGGTTGGGTCTTCGGCTTTATCCCCTCCCAAAAATGTTTCAACTTCTTCAATTAATATAGCTATGTCTTCAAACGTTGTTAGATCTTTCACTGTGCCCTGAGTGGCCGTTGGGCGAAGTGTGGATTTTTTTTTCTTCTTGCCAGGTAAAGTATCTGTTGCCTTGCATTTGCCCTCTGCAATGCCCTCCATATAAGCAGGAAGCTGAAGCAAAAACAGGGATTAAGTTAAACTTGGGTGCAAAGCTTGAGACAGGAGGCTCATATGGAAGTGGAAGTCAAACTAACTCCCCCTACACAGGGGGACTCTAGCCCAAATACCAGCAACCTCACAGAGACGATAGGCAGAGCGACCTTGCGAAGACAAAAAGTGCGTAAGCAGGCTAAAAGATATGCCACTTCAGATGGCAGTGGTGGAAAAAGTACAAGGTCTAGGTCATCAAAAATGGACAAGTACCAAGCATCTTCAGTCTAGCCCTTTGTAAGCTTATCCTTGTCACCCACTCAACCCATACAGCACTACTATCAAATGTAACCAGGGCTCGGTCTATTGGTATGGGGGGGCCTCTAGGATCTGGGAGGCTCGAAACAACTACTTTGGGTTGCCACCAAGCAAAGACCACAGGAGGGGCCAAGTGTTCAGCCCACACAGATATAATCAATGGTCAAGGAGGGATTTAGACTTAATATAAGAGGTCTTACCACATCAGTTTTGTTCTGTTCAAATGTCAAACCAAGGGGGGTGGCCCTGCCCTGCCTCTTCCTGGAGCTGGTGGGCACAGGATGGGCCCGCACTTGGCCCAGCCTTTGCCCAAGCCCACCCCAGGCATGTCCCAAGTGTCAGACTGCAGAAGCGCTTATGAACGTGTTGGAGGAGGCCCTACCCTCCTACTACAAAGAACAATGGGGGATGAAGTCCCCGGGTTTTAGCAGGGTCCATGGGGGTAAGACCCTCACAAACGTGCATCCATGATGTCCCACGAGGTGGAATTGCAGAAGTGCTTATTAGCATGTTAGAGGAGGACCTACCCCCTTAAACACTAGCCTGGATACATGCCTCGTGGCACAAAGAATGGTAGGGCATGAAGTCCCCAGGTATCAGCAGGTTCTGTGGGGAGTGAGACACCCCAAAGCTTGCCACTAAAATGTCCTGTGTGTTGGAACTGCAGAAGCGCTTATGAGTGCTTTGGAGGAGGCCCCGCAACTTTAAATGACAGTATACAGCTGTGCCTTCTATAGCATAGAATGGTGAGAGATGAAGTTCCCAGGTATCAGCAGGATCCATGGGGTTAAGACACCCCATAACTTGCCACCAAAATGTTTCCTTCTAAATATAAGCAAGAACAATATACATTTTAGTTCACAAACAGTAGGGAAAGTGCTGGACTAGTAGGGAAAGTGTTTGACTTTGGAGGTGTTAGATTTATTACTCCCACTCCAGTCTAAGAATCAGTAGAGAATGTGCTAGACTTCGGAGAAGTTAGATTTATGATTCCCACTCTAATGTAAACAACAGTAGGGAAAGTGCTAGACTTAGGAGAGGTTAAATTACTATCCCCACTCCATCGTGAGCAACAGTATGGAAAGTGTTGGACTTTGGAGGGGTTAGATTTACTATTCCAACTTCAATCTAAGCTACGGTAGGGAAAGTGGCAGGGTCATTTTCACTTTTCCCACTTCACTCTAAGCAACACAAAGAATAGTGTTGGACTTTGCACATATATAGATGTAAAAACAACATTAAAATGTATATATAAATTAAATATAAAATTATTGAATACCTTAACTGCCAACAAAAATAACAAAATTATGAAATCATTATTTATTTGATCTCTAGTAATACATAAACAAATAAAATATAAACATAAAACTTATTCCACAGAAAAAAACTCACAAACATTTATTGTTAATAAAACGTAATAAAAAAACAATATACATAATAATAATTACAAATTAATAAACTACACATAAATATCAAATAATAATTAAATATTGTACATGTATTTTCTTCCCAAACTACTCCCCTACTAAAAACACAGCATTAAGCAGTATGTGTAATAAATATAAAAAAGTAAAATACATATTAAAAGAAATAAAACAGTACAATTACACTATAATGAATACATTTAGTAAATTACATGATTTATAATCAAATATTATTTAATTAGCAAAAATATTTAACATTAAATTAAAATACATTTAGTTGAATTTAACTTTCCACCCTATTCTCCTACAAGCCCAACAACCTGCAACTTCAATATATCCCTTGAGCATCTGTCTTTTTTGTAATTATTATCTTTCACTAACTGGAAACCTATTTCAAATATGCATGTATTTCAACAATCAAAGCCTGCACCTGTATTTTATACGCATGTTGCTCAATATTCAGGTGTTCGTTAATCTTGGACATTTTCTGAAATCAGCTTTTTCTAAGTGGAAATGTTTAACTATGTGACCAGTTCTCTTTTTATTAAATGTAATTTACCTTAGTATCTTTTTATCATAGTGTTGGTGTTTTTTTATTGACTGCAAAGCTTCTATGATTGTTTTAAAAAATTCAGATAAAGCTTTGTTGAAGATGATAAACTGAAAACAAACACTATTAAACTATTTATATAAGTAACAATCAATTAATTAATTAGCAATTAATTACTAAATTATAATACCTTGAAATTATTTATGCATTAATTAACTTCGCTCCCTATAACAACCCACTAATAAAGTATAACTTACTATTACTAATGACGAATTTAAAATTAAAATTACAATTTTAAATTGAATATCTAACAATTAAATAATTTAAATAATTATCAATTAAAAATAATTAACAACAAAAACAAATAACAATTACATTAAAAAAATGTCTTACCTAAATAACATCCACCCTATTCCCCCTACAAACCCAACAACCAGCTACACTACAAATTACTAATAACATTTAAAAAAAATGAATAAATCATTTAAAATTGCAAACTATACTTTGGCAAAATAATAATTATACCAACGATACTGACACCGAAAATGAATATATCAGCTAGAACATATTAAAATAATTTTAAAAAATGTTTCACAACTATAGTACTAACATTTTTATTAAAAGAACTATATTCTTGAAAACTATAATTTTTACCAAAACAACAACAAACTTGACAATGATACTCTACTGTATACTACAATATTTTTGCATCGTGTTATCCAAACACAATGTGTGTGGCACATATATAAATTGTCACTTATTTGCAGGCCATCATTGTGCAGATGTGTTAGATTATAGGCATCCGAGGAAATCTACAGAAAAAGTTAAAACTTTCAAAACGGAAGGAAGTTGCTGCTTCACTGGTTCACATTCTTCACAAAACCTAGCACTTCATAATTTAGCTCTATTCTCATAAACCCATGACATTCACCGTTGATTTCAAATTAAACATACTAATCTGTACACCTAGTTATTATCTCTTTGGATTCATGTGTTTGCCCCGTTTTTAAGAAATAATGTTGGTGTATCAGCCAATAGTTTTGATCCACATGTGTGGGCACTGTTTCTAAATGGTTTCTGTTACCTTGATTGTCGATAGTAAGGTCAGTTGATCAAGTTGAACACTGTTATTTTAAAAAAGATTTCCATTATACATCTTATCTGAACCATCTTTTTGCTTCTACTGTAATTTAGAATTATAGTGAACAAAGAGAAGGTAAAACTATTTGATTGTGAAAGTATACTAACCTTTGTACTACAGTAAAATAAATAAAAAAAATACTGACCTGTTTGTCTTTTTTGGTCTCAAGACAATGGCCATCCATGTCTACGTTATGTGGAAGTACATATTTATATATTATGCACCTTATTACGACCAGCAGTCCGAGGACCGCCAATGCTGCGGTGGCAGCCGGACTGCCACATTACGATGTTGGCAGGCAGACCCGACAAACTACCACCGTCCCCGCCAGGATCTTCACTCTCGACTGGCTGATGGAGGGTGCAGGTTGTAATCAGCCAGGGTGGCGCTGAAGTCAGTGCCGCCCTCCTCTTTACAGCCTTGTTCTCCGCCAGCCTTTTCATGACAGTAACACTGCCATGAAAAGGCTGGCAGAGAACAGTTGCAGGGGGCCAAAGGGAAGGTCCTTGCTCTGCCATGCCCATACCCAGTGCCCGGGTCCCCCTGCCCAGCACCCTCTAAATGCAGACTGTCTGCTGTGCAGACAGTGCACATTTCGATGGTGCAGGTGCCCCCTGTGAGCCTGCGTAAGGCCTGCTGCCACTTTCCCACTGGGCTGACTGGTGGAAACCATATTTTCCACCAGTCAGCCCAGTGGGAAAGTCATAATGGGGCTGCCGAGGAGGTCGCCAGCAGGGCGGCGACCACTCCATCTGGAGTTTGGCAGACGGGTGTTCCCGTCCACCAAGCTGGTAATCCACCCCTGTATATTATCAAACTGGCTGGATTCTGTACAAAGCTCAGGGCTAGTGAGCATGCACTCATTGCAGGTTAGAGTTTGCTCACATGCTTGTTGTGTCTGTGAGTGTCTGCAATCCAAAACAGACACTGAACCATCAAAGAATGGCCTTGTCCGTAACAGCTTTCACTATTGGAGAGTGTCCCAAAGACATTCCAATCATAACAGCACAGTCTAAATATGCCACTGCAAATCATCTGGATGATTTTTTCAGAGGCGTACCATTTTTCATGCTTTCATCAGCCAGTACTCTACCAGATGTTTCAGTGACCATACTCCCACAGTGCACAGACAAAGAAAGCACAAGGTGAAACTAGTGTTCCATAGTGTCACACAAACAATCATATTAAAAAATAAAGGATGCAAAAGTCCAAAGTTGTTCTAAAATTATTTGACACACAGAAATGCTAAACAAATCTGTTTAAGGTGATCAGGAGACTTTTAAGTTCAAGAAAACATCCCTGCAATTAAATAGGAAACAGTTTAATTTAGTCAATGGGAAAAGCTTGTAATCCAATTTGAACCTTTAATAGTTCTCAGCGTCCAATCAAGGCCTCCCCATGCACACATGATTTTATTGGTGTTGAGGTTTGGGTGAGTTCAAGATTAACCTTTGAAATTTGAAATGTTTTTGGAAGGATAATCTGTCTTTTCAGTCAAACAAACAGGCTATCTGTGTTGAGATGGCATTGAAGTCAGAAGCTCATTGTTCAAAAACACGGTGAACAAAGTAAACGTTGTCTAAAGGATAATGAAAGGTTGTTGGATAAGATTGAAGGCTTTTCTTCCTCAGTGCTTCTTCTGTGAGATTGCTAGTTGTGCAGTCCCTGCAGGTGTTGCTGATGATCTAAATACAATGCAGGCCAATAGCCTTTCAGATCTTAGGTTTTGCCCATCCAGAGACAATAGTGGTCGTCAATGGAAGGTGGAAGGATCACCTGAGACTACTGGAGTAGATTATGCAAGTACTGCAGAGAACAGACCTAACAAGGAAACCAAGTTGCAGAGTACAGTGAACTTGGTAGTCTACCTTGGACATTGTTAAGGTGGTGGGAAGAACGAGTCTCAAGTGCCTAATGATAAAACTGTTTTGAACTGGGAGGTTCTCAGAACCCCAATAAAGGTGAAGATCATTATATGGCCTGCCCACCTTACCTCTATTTCATGGAAAAGGAGGAGACCAAAATTTCTCAACTGATGGACTTCCAAGAAATGGCCCATACAAGTTAAGTGGACTGCAGAAGGTCAAGAGATCTTTCATGGGGCTGAGAAGAACAGTGCCTTCTATTTCAGGAGCCTGAATTTGAAAAGTTCTTTATTACAAATAGGTACCTATTATGCCATCTTATAAAAAATGGAACAATGTTGGTTTTGAGCACCTGATGATTTTCATCAGTTATGTTATTTACCCAAGCAGCATAAGAAAGCATCATAAGAATGACATGGAAAAGGCTCTGTGTTTGTTAGTGAAGAGCCACCTTCACATCCAGATAGACCACACATTCTTACACTGTCTAATGGCCATGAAAAGAACGAAAACAAAAAATAGTTTTGATGTTATGATTTCCGGCAAGTTCTAGACTTCACTGGATGGCTCAAGCTTGGACTAAAAGAGAGAATGTAAATCGACTTGATTTAAAGTTTACCTTATTAGGGGCCAGATATACAAACGATGTGCATGTTGCAAATCGGCTGTAAACAGGGTAGCCAATGCAAAAAGGGCTGTATGCCATGAACGAAACCCATTCGGTTACCCTAAATTCCGAAGCAACCAAATTGCTACTCGCAAAAAAATTGGTATTAGGGAATCGCTAGTACCACCAAGCAAACACAACAAGCAAACAGCATTATGAGGCAGTCACAAATATCAGTAGTCGCTATTTGAGCACCTGATGATTTTTGTCAGTTATGTTCTTTACCAAAGCAGCATAAAAAAGCATCATAAGAATGACATTGAAAAGGCTCTGTGTTTGTTAGTGAAGAGCCACCTTCACATCCAGATAGACCATACATTCTTACACTGTCTAATGGCCATGAAAAGAACGAAAACAAAAAGTTGTTTTGATGTTATGATTTCCGGCAAGTTCTAGACTTCACTGGATGGCTCAAGCCTGGACTAAAAGAGAGAATGTAAATCGACTTGATTTAAAGTTTACCTTATTAGGGGCCAGATATACAAACGATTTGCATGTTGCAAATCGGCTGTAAACAGGGTAGCCAATGCAAAAAGGGCTGTATGCCATGAACGAAACCCATTCGGTTACCCTAAATTCCGAAGCAACCAAATTGCTACTCGCAAAACATTTGGTATTAGGGAATCGCTAGTACCAACAAGCAAACAGCATTATAAGGCAGTCACAAATATCAGTAGTCGCTATTTGAGCACTTTGCACATGCAATGTACCACCAATATAATCCAGGTGGTAAATGGGTGCAAACTTTAAAAGCAGGCCCAAGATGCATCACTGTTGTCCATAATGGCAGCCCTGTACCTGATAGCAATTAGGATGCGCATACTGGCTCCACAGCGCAGGAAGATGCGGAGACAATAAATATTTTTTTGTGCCATGCTGACCCTTTTCAACAAAACAGAGGAGCCACGTTCCCCATGTCATAGGCTGTACAGATGGGACACATGTGGCCATATGTCCACCATCCCACATAGAATATCTATTTTGGATTTGCAAAAATACCCATTCCCTGAACATTCAGGTTGTATGCATTGCCCACAACATAATCACTGGTATAGTGCCAGAATTTCCTGGAAGCACCTATGACTCCTACATGTTTAGGCACAACAGAATTTACAGAAGACTTGAAAGTGGGAAGTTTGACAATGGATATATAAAAGGTATAGTAAATATATGTCCAAACGATTATGTAACTGCACAATGCACACAATATGCATGTTGTCTCACACCAATGTATGCTCTGAAGGTGACAGTGCGTATGCCCTACTCCCCTTGATTCTCACACCCTACCTCTCTCCCATCAACCGGAATGAGAAGAAATATAACACGCCACATTGTCATACCAGAACTGTGATTGAGTGCACATCTGGGCTCCTGAAATTCTGGTTTTGTTGCCTGCACAAAAGTGGGGGTGCCCTGCCTCACAACATTGCCTGCAGCAGAGGCCTACACATTGTCATGTCTGAATCTGATTCTGAGGATGAAACACCCGGACACTCTGCTCAGCATCCAACATAGGAGAGGAGAGCAGTGGAGGGGAGGAGGTCCAGGGACCACATTGCCACACATTACTTTTCAAGGTACGTCGTTCATATCAACATGATGATAAAAAAAATCTCACACAATAGTTTGAGTAATCAATGTTAACAAACCTTTATTGTCAGATGTTACATATCTGTATTAACATAATTAGTTTTGCACATTAATGTATGCAACTGTGCCTACAAATGTTGGCAGGTTATATCCTCAAACTAACACTAAACCCAAAATAGACCCTCCTGGATCCATATTCTTCATTTTTTCCTGGGACTGCGTCCGGTAAGGGAGGTACCATCATGAAGAGGTGCAGGAGTACAGCTACTACTATGTTTCTGTGCTCATATATCAGCAGCTGAGCTGTTCCTGACGCTCAACATTTCCTCACTATCAGGTTGGCGATCAACACACCCACATGCTAGCTGCACTCTCTGCATGGTCTCCATTGCAGTGGGTATCTGGGTAAGGACCTTTGCCACATCCCCACTGAAATGCCCATTTCGACCTGTAGTGTGACATTTCATTTTGATAAGGCTGAGGTGACATGACACGAGATGGGCATTGGACCTTGTTAAGGCACCCACACACACAACAGTGCTCCTCTCTCTGTGCCTCTGGTTGCTACTGTCCTCTGCTATCTGTGTGCATAGTTTAGCAATTACTTCAGTTAGGTTGTTCAACTTAGTGACCACTGTATTGAAACCCACTGATACAGCATACTGAATGTTATGCACTTTACAGTTCACTGATTTTGTTTGTTTGTGTTGCAGGCACTAAATATGCAGCGTGGATACCTCAAGACCACACAAAATCACTTCCTGTTCTGTATTTGGCTGGGAGACCGATGGCGCCTTCACATGAGGAGTATCACGGCGCCTATGGGCATGCACTGCAGTATGCTGGTATTGGGGCCTGACAATGTCTGGCTGGATTGTGGTGAGCAGCTGGATGCCATCCTCTTCCTCACATGATAGTGGCTGTGGGGCGAAAGACACACTGCAGGAGTGGGCATAAGGTGGTGTGAGCACACTATACCCCAATATTGTTCCTTCCTCATCCATTTGGACCTGTTCCTCTCCCGCACCAGTTGGACATTCCAATTCTTCATCAGGTGCATCTATTCAAAGAATGGACATACTATGAATTTCATTGTATGGGGAACCTATTTCAGTTGTACAGAATGTTTTGCAATAAATGTCTAATAATGAGTGCACCTTGTAATTACTTGACTACAAGTCCCATGACACACCATGAGGGGTACTTTTTCAACGTAATGGTGCCACTCTAATCTGCCTGTGTCTGTTCTATTATCATATGCATGTACTATACAGTGAAACAGGGGTGCATTTGCCTTGCAATGCTGCAACTGCTGATGTGTCAAGGCTGCCAAATCCAATGACTGCTTCTGGCTCCAGTGTAGTTTCCACCATTGCCTCCAGTGTTGTGAGGAAGGGGGCACAGTTGAGGGACCACCTCCTGTTGCCTAGGACTCACTGAGACATGTGGCCACCGCTTATTGGTGCGAGACAGGAGGTCATGCTACCTCTTACTTATTTCTTCCACTGAGCACTGTGCCACACCAACAGCATTTATTTTCAGCTGCATGTCCTTGCAGATCTTACATTTCTGGGTCAGTCATGGATGTGAATACAAACAGCTGCTCATGGTTGTTGCAACACTCCTCTGTCCTCTGTATCGCCAGTTCTTTGTCAAGAACTTCAATTTACACTTCCTTGCCCCTGCCTTCTTTTGTTTCTGTTGGCTGGACATTCCTGCGCACATTGTAATGCTTGTAGCACTCCTCAAATCACTAGTGGTGATTAGCAGTTCTCACCTCCTTACTGTGCCTGCTGTCATGGCTTCTCCTCGGCAGCACTCCCTGTGTCTGGGATCCTTGCCATTACCCAGGAAGGATTTTATTTTTTTTCCAATCTGGTCGCAATTTGTGATTGCATGTGCAATTTGCAACTGTATTCGCAAATTGCAACCAAATACAAATTTCAAATTGTGATTCCCTATTTAGCAAA
Organism: Pleurodeles waltl; assembly: GCF_031143425.1. NCBI lineage: Eukaryota > Metazoa > Chordata > Amphibia > Caudata > Salamandridae > Pleurodeles > Pleurodeles waltl. The sequence continues at coordinate 928,953,128 of NC_090448.1, read as the reverse complement.
GCGCTCATTGTTGAATCGCAATACAGTATTAGGCTGGCCTGCCCGCGTGCATCCCTAATTGTGAATCACAGTGGTTCGCAATTAGGAAATCACAAAGTGGAACTTTTCTACATCTGGGCCTTAATGACAGACAATCTTCCGAACAGGAGTAGTCTATAGCATATTTGAGCAAGTAAGTCCAGGCTTTTGGGTTGTAGGGCTGGAGTGCTGAAATTGCCTTGCATGATCAACAAGCACCTTATTGCTCCTCATTTCTTTATTCAATTTGACCTTGAATGTTTTGCTCTGCAGAGGACTTATATCAAATCTACTTGTGAGTCATTCATACATTTGTCTATTGGTCCTGATAGAGTTATACACTATACAATACACTGTTGGAAGGCAGGTTCTGCTGAAAGTGGCCCTGCCTTTATAACAGGTGAATACAATCTCCATCAGCAAGCCACAATCCATATAGTTGTTGGTGGCAGTCAGTCATGGATATAAGCAATTTTTGTTGCACCCATGGTGGAGAGACTACCCACTGCATCTAGTTCACAAGAGCCATGATTTTGTTTTCTACACTAAGTCACCTCAATCCCTCGGAACATGAGAAGTGAGTTTGAGGAAGTGCTTGGATATATGAGGGTGGGGTAGCCCAATGCAGACTTGACCCATTTGTATGTAGTTCTACGATTGCAGGGTACTTCATATGTTTATTGGTAGTCAGAAGGCTGTTGTCTATCATTACCTGCATTGCATCTTCCACTTCTCTCACTACTCTGTCAATTGCAATCCAACAACTTGTCTACATTGCAGAGGTGGCTGGGGTCCGTTGAAAATGGTGGAGCATACATAGCGTAAATCTTTCCCCCCAGTATTGACATAGCATGATCTCTCACATTATGGGAGTGCTTAACATGAGCACTCATTACATTTCCATGTGCTCATGTTAGGCGCTCCCATACTGTAAGAGATGGAGTTCGCGCTGTGTAAAAAACGGGAGAAAAAACAATAGACCTGTAGCGGCCGCATGGTGCTTCTAATGGGCTTTTGACATAAACAAATGTCACATTTGTGATGTCACAGGGCTATTGGAAGCATGCGTGTGCTACACAATTCTATTGTTTTTCCCTGGATTTTACATGTGCCTCTCACAGTATGAGAATGCTTAACATGAGCATTACTTACATTTCCATCTGTAAATGTAAATATTGTTCATGTTAAGTGCTCCCATACAGTGAGAGATTGAGTTTGTGCTGTGTAATATTGTTTTCCCCTCGATATTTACATTGCAAAAACTTGATCTTTTACAGTATGGGAGCACTTAATAGTAGTGTTATTTACATTTATAATACACAGGCCTCAAACAATAAAAAATAAAAAACTTACCTTAACTTCTTTCCATGTTGTAGCCCGTTTTTTAAATCCACAGCGCTGTCTGTCTGCTGCTGTCCTGATGTTATGCATTGGGGCACTAGCACCACACGCACCTCAACCAAAGGAAGCAGTGCTCTTATGCTGTTTATATTAGTTAACAGCATAAGAGCACTGCAATGATTGGCTGAGATAGAGGAACACAGCGCTCCATCAGAGATCGATAGGGCTGTGTGTCTGCTTCCCCATCTCCCAAACGCTGATGACTGGGAAAGTCTGAACTACACAGGACAGGCCGGCTGCAAGCAAAATACCGGCCAACGTGACATGCGCAGCTCAGATAAACAGCCCCAGCTGGTCATGGCATGTAAACCAAGCCTCTAGCATTACACCTCCTGTCTGCCGGCATAATGTATGCAGTATTATAGCTGGCAGGCAGGGGCTCAATGCCCCCTTGCCCTTATAGAGAAACCACTCCTGCTACATTGAAAATCATGTCCTTTTCAATAATGAAGATCAATTTCTTTGTGTCTATCCAAAGGCGGCCCCTCCACGAGAGTGGAGGAGCGTCGCCCGCTAAGGAAAATGCCCTGAGGAGAGAAAAATAAAATGATAATAAACTTTGTTTATTACCATTTTATTTTTCACCACCCCGTCTTGAACCAAGTGTCAGGACGGGGAGGAGCAATTGCTGTTGAGTGGAAGTAGGGAGCTGTGCACTTGTTTAAAGTGTGCATGTCCCTTTGGCGAGCCGTCTTGTGACATCCAACCTGACATGCGCACTTTCAATTTCTCCAACCCAGCTGTCTTAGGACAGCTGGGTTGGAGAAGACACAGGTCTCCAGCACTCTGGTGACAACTGAGAGACCCGCTTCCACCAATCCTGATGCTATTTTCATGCTGGTTACCAGCATGAAAGTAGCACCAAGATTTGCATGTGTAGTTTCCTGGGTCCTGTTGCACGTTGGACCCAGAAGAGAAGGAGAAACATCGAGAGGAGGACAGCTGTCTTCAGGTAAGTGGCGTTTTTTCTCATTTTTATTTTATTATTATTGTACCTCCCTCACACCCCATTGTAAACAAGAGTCAGTCGCCGCAATGTCCATCATTTCCAATCAAGCCACCTCTAGAATACCAGTCCATTGCCTGAGAGAAGAGTGACTTGAACAAAGGACTGTAGATACATGCATGAACAATGCAACATTCCTTCACAAAGGAGAAAGATTTCCAGTCCATACTCTGTATGTTTTTCCTGGAATTGTTGGTGGTGCAAGAGTCCTCATTGTACAACTTTCGACACATTCACTAGTGAAGTTTACATTATGGCACTTCAAAGAGATAGCATTTGTTAACAACTGTTGTCACATCTGTAATTGGGCACTATGGAGTAAGAAACAATGAGGCAATTGAAAGGCACCACTAAAAAATAGTTCCTTTCAACAGTTTGCACATATTAGAAAAGATGAGGCTCATCTGGGTCTTTTTATTAGGCCTCTGAGAAATCAAAATGACTGCAACGTAGTTTTGAGAATGTCACATTATCCTTGTAACGCATAATACTCAAAATGATGTCAAATTGCGTAAACATTTGCTGTTCATGCTATTCGTTTACAGTGAATTGTGGGAACAACAGAAGACAACCAGCTGTTTGTGGTGCTCGGCCTGAGTGTCTATCTGCTGTTCAGAAGGCTAATAAATGTTTTGTATGTTTTTTTTATTCACTAATGGTCTGAGTATTAGTTGTGAATGCGTCACTGATATTGTTAAAGTAAAAGAGTGCAATAAGAAGGTAGCTGTTTGTATACATGTTCCATTATAGGAAGGCCATATCATTATACTGTGTGTGTGTGTGTGTGTGACTTTTACATTATCTCTGACTAAATGGTGCTATTTTTGTCCTGAAAGGATTGCCATATGAATTGAGGCTCCCGAATTTGACCCTGCAACTTCGAAAGAAGAACCAGCACAATTTGCCCTTTAATCAGTTCTTTAGAATGATCTCTTCTCTTAATTTAGTCTTCGGACGTGTTGGTGTGTACCTGGGCTTTTAACAAAGCCCACCTCACGCCCATCACTACCACTCGTTCATGGGCTTGCCCTTCAAAAATCCTTTGATTACATTGGTAAATGGTTTACCTTTGTCCCTCCTTAGGGAGGTTTTGTTACCGCCTTGGCCATCGCCCCTGTTACACGGCTAATTGCACTTTTGTCGATAAGTTTAACTGCGAGCGAACTTCTTTTCCTTTTGTGTATCTCTTCACGCTGATGCTCATGGCGGCCGTGGCACTGTGAATTGGCTGCCTTATGTGAAAGTGTTTAACTTTCAATTTTCAATTTATGTGCCAAGAAGAGTCGGGTTAGGAGTTTATAACGCTAATAGCTCTAACTCGAGCAGATGCGAGACCCATTGCATGGCAAATGCTTGTTTACATTGGAGTAATGAAAACAACCAAACGCGTATTTGAAATATTAGTAATTGGTATTAAGACACTCTCGGCAATGTAATTCTAATGCAGTACAATTTCTGCCTGTGTATTTCCTTTCATTGTACAACTCTGCACATTAGCATATATTTGGAATAATTGTGCCCCTATCATAAATCTTGCACTTAATCCCAAATCCACTAATCCCATCTTTGAAGGTGGTATGTTTGGTTTTGTAGACTAAATATGCAACAGCCTAAATTCAGGTTAAGTTATTGTAACACGAAGTAATCGCTGAAATATTTTTGCTAGACTATATTCTGATAGTGAAGTGGTTTTATTTTTAATACCGGTTCAAATATTCAGACCGGGTTTCAACATGCAAAAACGATGATAGCCCCGAGGTTACTTTAAATAAAATACACAGTCTAATGACAACAAATTAAATTATGCCTTTCAAAAATTGCAAAGTTAGACTTGCAAAGATCTCACAATCTGATTGGACAAGAGCACAATATTTTTTCAGTGGCAATTAATCTAGGGAAATTGTAAAGTCGGCCGGCTAAAATATGAGCACCTTCCGGATGGCTGAGAGGGATCTTCGGCAGCAAAGGATGGATGCCTTTAATTGTTGGGCTGGCGTTGGTCAGAAAATAATTGACAGAATACTGCCCAAAGCCTGAACTGCTTACAGAATCTCAGTATCAGATGTTTGATGTCTTAACTACTAACGCTCTTCAGCTTGAAGAGCTGTCCGTTTGCCTCCCCTGGTGCCTTTTTCTTGATACATTTGATGTGTTCAGAATGACATCGACCAAATCATTTCAGCTTTAGGCTATCACTTTTTTCATTGGAATCCAGCAGTTCTTGCAATGGTAGAAAATATCTTATGAGTCCCAAGACATATTCTGCCTCCTGTGATTTTCTATCATTTTCTGCGATCTTTCATTTTATTAATGTAATTTAAGGTTTTTTTTCTGGTGGCATTCTTTTCCCTTCCATGGTTCTCAAATACATTTAGGAGAAGGTGTTATGTAACCGAACACCCACAGTCTCCTTAACAAGATTAAGACGGATATAACTTTGAGGAGCATTTGGGATCACGAGGTCTGAATATGGCATAAGGGATGCCTAGTTCTACAGCATGGTTTTACATGATGCCTCAAACGGGGATAATGAACAACATAACACAACATAGCATATACACTAAGGGCCTGATTACAACTTTGGAGGACGGTGGCGGATATACCACCTACCGTATTACGAGTCCATTATTTCCTATGGAACTCGTAATATTGATTCATTGCTCGATGTGGACCTACGTTTTATACCACCTAAATTCTGAAAATGTATAAATTATACCTTCTTGGAGCATATTTGTGCAAAAACCATTTGAATCAGGTTCCACAAGAGTTTTATGAATATATCCCTGTATTCTTTTTACAACCTAATCAATGTGTGACATGAGCTGCTAGAAGCAACAGACATGGTTTCTTCAACATACTAATAATGTTAATCTCTCTTCACCTTTGGTATAGCTGAATGAAATATCCTCCACCATCAACCTCAGTTAGAAGCATACAGCTACACCCATGCTCCCAGTTTGTCCAGTTGCTATTTTTTTAATCAGAGTGAAATAGTTAAACTTGGGACTGGGCTTCCCACTCAGTTATGTCAAATATAGAATGCCTCAAAAGTCCCCATTCCACTCTTTTAAACATTTATGTCAATCCTCTCATGGACTGCCTCAGAAATAAAAAAGAATGCACTTCAACTAACTCAAATGCTGATGATACTAAACTACACCTAAGCATCTCTGGAGGAAGTAACTAACTCTTAAATGTTTTACAAAGAACTCAGTGCAATAGGGCCCAAGATATGTCAAATACCCTTACACTCTGTTAGACCTGACATCCTTGGTGTGATATTTCCCCAGACGTTTTGCATTCCACCCTTCTGTTTTGCTGAATTTGTTTCCATTGGCTTTGGGAATCTGAGCACATTACCACAGCTAACCAGGGTTTTTCCCTCCAAATAAGCTAAAGTTGGCCTACCCCTACTTGGCATATTCAATTTGCTTGTAAGACCCTAGTAAATGATACTACATGTACAAAGGGACTGTAAACTAAATGTTATTAGTGTGCATGCAGCCCTCATTGTGCCACCCATTACAGAAGCACCATAAACATGTCTGAGGCCTGCCAATGCAGCCTATGTTGCAGTTTTAAATTGCCATTTTAACCTTACAAAGACAACATTTTGCCAATCCAAACCCTTCCTTTTCAATACTTATAAGTCACCCTTAGGGTAGACCCTAAAGGTGTATTGGGAAGAGTGCATTGAAATTAGACATTAGGATGTGTACTTAAGCTTTACATGTCTTGGCAGTGACAAACTCCTAATGTAATCTTTTACTGCTGTAAGGCCTGTCAGTCCTATTGACTAACACTGGGTTACCTTATTACATTTAATAAGTGCTAACTTTGGATTCAGAGCAGATAGAGATATGCTGTTTACACTCAAATAAATGGTCATTTAAAACCCTCTTTATTGGTAAAGTCAGATTTTAGGTACTGAAAATGCTACTTTTAGAATGTTGGCATTTTCGTGTACCAATCGTTTGTGCCTTCTGCCTGTGTTCTGAGTCACATGGCTGTGAATGGATCTGCTGTTTGGGTTTGTGTATTTCTCCCAGGCAGTAACATAAAGGGGGCTTTGGTGTGGACAGGCTGGGTCACCCTGACATTATATCGGAAGAAGGCTGTACACAGCCCTACTTATGGTTCAAAGGGCTTTGCTTCTTGTACACACAAAGGAACCTGACACAGGCCTTCTGTGTTTTATTTGCCATCCCATACATTTTGGATCCTCTGCAAGGAAGGGGAAGAAGTTTCCTGAACCGGATGTGGGAGTAGGATTGGGAGTCTGACTACACAAAGCTGGCACGAGGTAAAAATGTTGGCTCCCCACAGTCATTCATAAGAACACTTCTGGACTGTGGACATTAAAGAAGAAGGACTGCTCTACTGCCTGATGACTGCCCTGATGCTTTAAGGACTGCCTTGCTGTCTGAGAAGGGAGATTAGATTTCCTTGCTTTCATCACAGGCTACCCAGAGTGACTACAAGTGTCAGTTGGCTGACCTATTGTGTGAGCCCCAGGAATACAACAAGCTTTAGAGGCCTTCCTGCAACTCAGCTTCTGAACCTGGACCTGCTTGGACCTGCAACTGGACTTCCATGAGCTCTGCTGGCCTCTGCTGGAGTGAGTCCCTAATCCCAAGAGGTGCTTCCCTAGTTCGTAGACCCTTTTCTGGCATCAGAGTGCACTGTTCCTAAAGAAAAAGGTTAAAATTCTGAAGTTTAGGCACCTTGAAACTGTGAACAGGCCTGTTTGCGCCAAGAGCTGTGACAACCACCAACGCAAATAACTGGTGAGACCTGCTTTTCTCATTGACAGCAACTGCCAGCAACTGCACTTTGTGCTACAGCAATGGCAGCCTGAGATGACCCCCAGCGCTCGAAGCAACAGCAATGAAACTACACCAAAGACTGTCCCTGACGTTCAGTCTTGTGGCCTTCCTCCAATGTGAACATAACTCTTTGCACTGGTCTTAGATGGCAACTTTTATGTGGGACTAACCTGGTCCCTGTGTGCAGTCCGAACTCTACTGCAGTCAGCTTGAACTTGTGAATCGTTATTACTATGTGTGTGCTGCTTATATTCTGAACACACTACCCCTAAATTGTGTGTGAATGCTTTTGTTCCAAACTACCAGAGATTTAAGCACAGGTTAATTTGATTACTTTGTGGTTCACCTTCACAAGTATTGTGGTTGTTGCCTGAGTGGGGCTTCCACCCCTCTCAACCAAGAACCCAATTTCTTATGAACTCCATGCTTCAAAACTAAGAAGCTAGCATGAGACCCTTCCACTGAACCAATCCAATGAACTTGCTGTGGTTCTCATATATTATTCTTTAGAAAAATAGTCCACATCAAAGTCAAGGCAAGGAATGTAGGAGTTACAGGAGGTGCAGACATTGGCATCAATAACCAAACAGGATTAGTAGTGAAATTTGCATTTTACTAATTAAAAACCTGTTCAAAATCTTGGCATTAATTTCTTCAGACTTGTACCCTCTCATCAACTTAGATCTGGACTACATCAATGCTCAGCCTCATCTTTCATGTCCATAATTTCTTTAAATAATCTTACCTCGATTACATGCCCACAAGACATTGGTGTGCACCCTGAATATCAAACTCACAATATTGGTGGGACAGAATATTGAGGACAAAATAAAACAAATATCAGGAAGGATGTAAGTCTAGACCTCCTATACCTGGGCTACATATGTCTAGATCTTCTATATCTAACTCCACATATATGTACCTATGTGGCACACATATCTTAATGGAATGTAGATGTGGAATTAGGAATAGTAAATCTATACGTCCATAGATGTACTTCCCTTTTAATAGTATGCTCCATAATATCCTGTCATCTATATTCTTGTACCATGATATTGATGGTGTCACTATTCAGTAGCACAACTCAAAACATCAGGAAAAGATCAAATGTTACCAACGTCTACCAACTTCTTTTCTGATCAAGCTCACTTCCTGGTTGTCCCAGACCTAATGTAAGACTGAAGGAAGCAGTCACTTCTCTGTTATTGGCCACACGTATTACATCTGCAGGGCATCTACAACATAAGAAACCCTAATTCTCTTCAGAAGTAAACAAAAATATACTATTTGACACCTACTAACGATGCATGGTATGGGATGCTGAGATAATCATACCTCAGAGTATAAATAATGAACGTGCCATTAATAGGAGTTATTGCTGGAGCAAAGCTGTCAGCAGCAAGTAATGAAATTGTATTATGATCAGCAAGGGTTCCTTTACCAAGGACCCTCAAAGGATATGTTCATTGAATTGAAATGTATTGCATACAGGTAGTACATACACCAAATCGGGGTATGTCAAAATATTAACATAGGTAGACAGCACCCATTTTAACCAATGGAGACCCATCCCTTATTACAACAATATGGCAGGCCTGATTAAGCTATCCGATTACTAAGCAAATGTTTAGAGTGATTTCCTAGTTGCTACAGTCTGAATAGGTGTAAGCAACTTTGAAGTGGCATCTGCAAATGCAGTAATTAATTGGAAAAGTAAGCTTTAGAGCTACGGAATTTTGTTACTGATGGTCTTTTGTTTAGTTCAAATCAGCTCCATTCTGAAAACAGAGAAAATAGGGGGAAATATTTGAGATCGCCAAACAACACATACACTGGAGAAAAAAACGTAGTCAGTGCATGCCAATTGACTCCTTTATTTAAATGCCATTAATGGTCTGGCAGACGACCAGGCCATCTCCTTCAGAGAAGCACTGCAAAGATTAAGAGAAGCTGGCTGCTAATTTACTCATATGGAAGTGATTTTTTCTCGCTGTTCTATGGCTCTGTTGTGGACAGATGGAATTAGCGAGCAATCCAAAAACTGTGAATGCAAATACACAGGGAAAACGCAGTACCACAAGGAGGGCAGACTACAATCTAAAATAACAAATGAATGCATGCAATACCAGCCCCTTACACTAAACATATTTTTTTGCAGTCATATTACAATATCTATTTTTCTCTAACTGCCCTTATTATCATAAACATGACAAGCTATTACTCGGCTCTTTTTTCGCGTGAATCTTCCTGGTTTGCTTCATATGCTTTTGTGTGTTTATAAATCATCTTTTCTCGTACAGCCAAGAAGCTCTTCTCGCGATCTTTTGAATGTTGTCATGTTTGATACTGCCTGCATGTTGCCTGCTAATTTAGTTCGTGTGTTTCAAAAAACTGTAATCTTGTTTTTTTACTTCATACAGGTTTCTTTTCCCATGCTTCTCAGTATTGTAGTTGAGAAGAATGTGTATTTCTTTATAGGAGCTCACATCTGTACCACACATAAAAATGTATTGACTATGCATGAATAGTTTGATTCTGTAACATTAAGTCAACACCAACGATATTACTAATGGCTTTTCTTTACAACGTGGTTCTGTAATCTGGACAATACCGGTTTAGACAGATCAAATGAAAAGGGAAAGGGTGCAAGGTCTTTCTAGAACTGCAAAATTACATGTAAAAATAAAATAAAAAGAGTAAGGATTCTGATGCAGAAACGACCCATACATTCCCAACCAGACTTTGGAATTACCAAATTTGTGATTTTCTGCTGTGTATAATTTTAATTGAAGAGTGTAGTACCTTCAAGGAAGAGAGTAGTCCTGGCCCCTTGATATACCCCAGTAAAAGAATTCTTGTCCAGAGATTTCCATTTTTGAATGGTATCTTTCTATCATTAGAGAAGTAATTTATCTTGGGTAGACATTGCTAATCTGGGTCGACTTTTTCTGGACGACATTGTTAAAAATGACAGATGTGTTGCAGTGATGACGTAATGTTTCAGGAACCATGAAACCTATATACTTCATTTTGGTGTCAAAACATAGGTTTTATTGGTCAAGTAGTCTTATAGACAGAAAATAAGTCCTTACAGCAAACCTTCTGCCATTTTCCAAAATGGCGGGTCTATAAAGATGTGTTTTAGCCATTGTAGTAGTAATTAATTTTAATGTTGTTTTAGTTTCAGGTTTTCTGTTGATTCAAATAAGTAAACATGAGCGAAGCAGATGTTAGCGGAGGATCTTTACCTCCTGACAGAGTGTTGCTAATTACAAAATCTGAGGACTGCTTCAACAAAGAACAATGTGTCATATGCCAAGCTAATCCAAAAGAATAGCTAACATCAACTGCAGATCGACAGAAGAAAGTTCAAGATGCTGAAGAAATACAGGCAAAATGAAGTTCACAAATGATTGGAACTGATGGACGATGGAGTTCAAATGGAACTGATGGGCGAAGAAGATCAAATATTTCATAATTGTAAGAACAAGTGGTACAAGTCGTACACAGTTGAAAAAAGCCTGGAAAATAGCAAAAAGCATTGAATCACAACAAGAATTTGAGTCTTCTGAGAAAGCAACGACAACCAAACCCAATGCCCATCCACTTAGAAGATCAATGGGGACCCCTCCTCCAACAACTGATCGGAAAGCAGAGGCTCTTCAAAGTGTTATCTGTGGTTTGGCCAGAACAAGGGCCAAAGGCATTGAAGAGTGAACAAAGTACACAGTATGTTAGTTTCAAAGGGCAAACATGTTTTTATCTGCAGCTAGTTTCTTCCAAGATGAAGTTTTCAGCCAAGTAGCTAATCTGAACAGCAAGGTGAATAAATGTGCAGTGGATTTGTATGCACAACTGAACTGCATGCATGCATACATAAATATGAACGTACAATGAGATCCCAGCAGCAACGTAACTGCCAACCTTCTGTTACATTTCACTCTTTGAAAAGTAAATTAAGCTTTAAAGCCATCCTTGAGTGTTGGCTACGGGTTCACACTCAGTGAGATCAGAGAAATAATGGTCAACATTGATGAAACTGTATTGATCCATAGTAAAGAAATTAATATTTTTCTGGTGAGAATGTACAATGACAGAATTCACTTTTGTCAGTCTAACAAAAAGAATGAACCACATAAGGTCTTCTCAGCTCATTTGACTCCTGAAGTTCTTGCTGCCAAAATAAGATTGCAGGATGCAGTAAAATCAGTAGGAACCATTTTAGAAAATGTTCTCAAAAATTTAGATTCTGTACTTAATGACACATTTTGTGATGACCCAGACCTCCACAAATGATGGGGTGCAGAACAAATTGGCACAGATCAGCAATACCTGCCCGAGCTAAATTGCTTCTCCAATGATCCAAAAACACAAATCAAAAACGAAAATTTCTGGGCAACAATTTTTTTTTACAGAGGAATATCAGGAGGCCGGGATTAGAGCATTTAGTTCGCTTTTATGGACAAAGTCCTGGGTTAATTGATATAAGGAAGTAATAACATAGAATGATTTTGTTAGTATACAATATTGGCACAAACATTTGGCTCAGGCATTCTCTAGTTTTAAATGTGAAATGTTTTTAAAGTAAAGGTTAGTTAAAGTTTTAGAAATAAAAGTTGACCTGATAATGAATACGAAATAAAAACCTGAATTATCGAATTAGTGTCTTCTTTTCTGCTGCTTCTGATTCTTGGGGCAAACCCAACCTGATACGAAGGCACAATAAAAGATAGAAGAAAAAAGAAAATTAGTGTATTGATGATTAACAGCTTTTTATTATTTTCGGTAGACAGGGGCCATCACCTTTGTTACTGCTAATAGTGGGTAATCTTGATATTTGGTATTTTACTAAAAACACAGCAATACAATTGGACTTGAACTAGATAAGTACTAACTCTCTAGTGGTGAACAAAGTCGAGGATATCTCATTTGAAAATTGATAGGCTCTTGTTTGCAGGAAAACAAATCTCCTGAATATTTGGCACAGACCCATGATCTGGCACAGACCCATAACAAACAGATTCCTGAATAACAGGGGTATATTGCTAAACACATTTTTTTCAACTGATAGGAATAGCTGAGAAAGGACGGGAGAGTCTGATAAGAATGGCTAGGAATTCTGGTTGCAGAACAAATATCTGGAGGTGCGATTGTAGCAAAATCTTTATCAGGCTTTGGAAAAGGCCTGTGTTTTGGAAGGAGCTAGAGATGCGTTCCATATGGTAAAAGTTCAGAACTGAACATTTCATAGCCAGTTATGTAAAAATCTGCAGAGACCTTCAAATGCAGAGAACAGGATGACGCTTGTCTGACATAGCTATCTGACACACAAAACTTAAATTGTGATAGTTTTTTGGGGTAGTGGGGGAATGTTGCTTCACCCTTCATACTGGAAGAATCATTATTAGACTGAAGCTCTTTGAGTCCCAGAACATCATTTTTTGAAGTTCTTCTTCCAGTTGATGCTAAGATTGTGAGTAAATTCAGTAGATTTCAAGTAGCTATTTTGAGAGGTTGTGACTTTCTCAAGTAATTCTTGATTTTCTCTTCTCTGTAAAAAAAATGTTGATTTAAATGTACTAAAAATACTGAGTATTGCTCATGATGTTGTTTTGGGACCCATTAAAAATCTTTATTCAAACATTTTTTCTGACAAAAAGTAGATCTATAGTGCCTCATGTACACAAAGTACATTCTGTAAAAGTGGTTGCATATTGCACACCAACTTTTAACAAGTTGTTTTTTATTTTGCAAACCAACCGATTTACTAACAGGTTGGTTTACACAATACATAGCGACTTGCAATTTGACCTATCTCATCAATATTCATGAAGTAGGTCCTGAATTGTAATCCACCAAGATTGACCACAATTACAGAAACAGTGGCCTGCTGGGGTTAGCAGACCACCATGTCTATGATTGCTATTACAAAAGCAATCTATTTTATTAAAATTGCAGCCCATTTCTGTTAAAAGAAAACAGGATGAGTATACCAAAAAATGCAAATTTACACACATCGCTTTTTAAGAGGAAATAGTGGTTCTAGAACCCACTGCTTACTCCAAATAAACATTTTTGTCAACATTCACAAAGTATAAGGGGGTCCATGGTGACCCCTTCTTGTTTGTGAATGGGTTACCTTCTTCTTTTAGTTGGTGGTAAAATAATAATGTGCTGCAACCTGATTTTAGTGTAAGTCATTAATCCATACCACAAAGAATCAGTATTTGGAAGAAGCATCAAGGAGGTGCTCCATGGGTAGTACCGGGCATTCACATGGAACCAACAATGGGTATTGCTGCAAATTCCTATCTTCTAAAATTAGTAGACTGGGATTTGCACCAAAACATTATGCCTGCTCGAAACAGGCATAATGGAGGAGGCATATTTTATTTCTCCATATTTTTCAAGCTATGCATTTTTGCTGCCCCGTACAAAACACAAACAAAGCAGGAAATATTTAAAAGCATAGTTGTTTTGTACTGGAAGGCTCATCTTCCAGTACAAAACCTATGCTTGACAGAATGCACTCTAAAGTGTGCCAGCACATGTAGAGTGCAAAACAGATCCATCTCATTAGATATGATGCTTTTCTACTCTCTCCTTTACATGCTGAACAACAAGTTTGGTTGCTAGGCTAGATCACTTGAAATACAAAAATCTACTGCTATATTTATCTTGTGTGATATATATATAATTTGTGATATGTGGTCCTTGCCTTTTATCTGCCTTGCCTGGAGCCAGAGAGATCTTTGAGCTAATGCTAGTCCATTCTGACAGAAGTAACTGAATGACTTTTATTCTGCATATAACTGTGTAAATTAGTTCATCCTGACAGAGAAAAGTCAATAGTGCTTACTACATATGTACCTATGTGCCTCTCCTGGAAATTGTTACTTATGGTGGTCGGCTGTTTTGGAATTTTCACCCTTAACTTTAAATGCACATCGAATAAGCACAAAAAATCACCCCCAGTTCAGACTTTCATAAATTCCCATCAAGCTTCAAACTGAAGTTTGATGATGTTGATGTTGTTGTGCCTAAATGCTAATATTGCCCTTTACATCACAGAGCAACCTTTATTTAATCGTGTGCCCTGGAGCTGAATGTTTCAAGCATAAAGTAATTATGTTCCTTTACTGTCACTGATAAAACCACCTTTGCCAGTAAATGTGGGAGGGACTTGAGAAAGTGTTTGGAATATTTGATCATGAATGGGTGTGGTTAAGATAAATTGAAGTACGGGTTAAGGGAGAGGCATGCTAGTGTATTGCATGCACCCACAATAGACTAAGACATTTAGTGGGAAATCGCGAAACTAGCTGAGGGACGTGAAACCCTACTCAAGCAAGAAACACACTCTCTTGTAGGGTGAAATACAAGCAAACATGCATACCCCATATTAGCTTGTGCTTAGCCCTCTGGTAGCTTGGCTCAAAGTAGTCAGGGCTAACTTAGAGGCAATGTGTAACTTATTTGTGTAGCAAAAAGAAAAGAAAAACCGCACACCAATTTAGAAACATTTAATAAACTATTTGAGATCAAAACAACAAAAATCCAATGCGTAGAACTAGAGATGTGCAATTTTAATGTTTTAGGTGAAAATAGTGTCTAGAAGCACAAAGCGGCAACTGTGGTAATCTGGTTATGCCAGAACAGGATAAGGACACTAGTTCAGGGAGACTGCAATAGAGCATGGAGTGAATACAGGACCATGTTAGGTCCCTTAAACAAAGTACCTTTAATCCTGGTTGTGGAATGTTGCAGGATCCCACGTAGAAGATGTGTCACACAGGAGCGGTTCCAAGGACCTGTGAGGTGGCATTGCAAAGTCCTGCATCGTCGTCGAGGATACCATCAGTGCGGGGCTTGTGATGCAAAGTCCTGTGTACAAAATGCATCACGCACCGTGATTCTCAAGAAGCTGTGGGGCTAGGATGCAAAGTCCTGTATCACCGGTAAGGGTGCCATCAACGAGCTGCTTGCGATGTGAAGGCCTGCATACAGAAAGCATAGAGTAGCTCCAGGGAGACTGGGGTTGCAATGCAAGTCTCAGCACTGGGGATGTGTCACTCTGCGGCAGTTCTGAAGTGGGTCTGCAGGGAGATGTACTGTGCTTCAACAGTTCTCACCACAGCTGGGCTGCCAGAGCACCTTCCATCACACTTCAAAGGGTCCAAGACTGGGGTGGCTCTGCTTGGGGAGGTAGGACACACAGCAGACATAGTCCAGGTGGTGGGTTCAAGATGGTAGGAGCCTCTTCTGTCAGGTTCTGATCAGGAGGTCTGTCAAATAGCCCTTGGTGACACTCTGAGGGTTTTGGAATCAAAATCCAGGTCCAGTCACTTTCACTCAGGCAGCAGTGTAGCAGAGTAGTAGTCCGTCTTGCAGAAGAGCACTTCTTCTGAGTCTTTCACGAGTCAAGACGTATACAGAAGATTGGGTCTGAGGGTCTTATTTTTTTTACCGGGTGCCTTCTTTGAAGTAGAAAATGTTTCTAGGGAATTCCATTTGAAGTGCTTGAATGTTTCCTGCTTTCCCTGCCCTGGCTCCAAGCTGGCTGCACATATATTACAGGAGTGACATGTCCTTTGTAGAAAGGCAGAGCACAGCCTGCTCAGTTGCAAATGGGGCTGTGTCCAGCTCTGCCCCCCATCCTGCCAGTTGAAGGCGCATCCAGGGATACCTAATCCTGCTTCTACATGGCTGCCTGGTAGGTATAAACAAAGTCCAACTGTCAACTAGTCCCTGTCATGGTGACCTAGGACGGGATGCAGGCACCCAGTAGCTTAGGTAGGAATATTCCAACTTTCTAAAAGTGGCATTTTCAAAATTGCAAGTTAAAATCTGACTTTACCATTGCAGAAGATATTTAATTACAATTTCTCAGACAACAAACCTTCCATGATTACCTGTTCCCAATCAAAAGTTAGCATAACTTAGCTGTAATAAGGCAACCAAATGTTGCCCTGTGGGAGAGGTAGGCCTCACAGTAGTGAAAAACAAATGTATGAGGTTTTTTTCAGGACATGTAAAACTTAAAAGTACTTGTCTAACCTTTCAAATGCAATGCACCCCAACCTATAGGCTACCTAGGGCCTACCTTGGGGCAATCAATAAGCCTTTACATAATTCTCTGCATGCAATTATGAATGGTTTAATATCAACAACTGATGGGTCTTCCAGTGATCCACTGTGTAGATTTCAATGAGAGGAGATCTACATATGCAAATGTACCTTTGTGAATATACCCCAAAACATATGGGCCCACACTATATCCTCTACTAATATGAAGATAACTCCTAGCCATCCATTCATTATGCTATGCTAAATACATAAATTTGATAATCCAGAGTTCCTGGTGAATCCTATAATGGTTAAAAGTGAACATAATCGATGCCTATAACTTCCCTAGTTTCACACGAGCTTCTGACTGCTGAGCACAAGATCTTTAGGCAGACTATTTTAAACACCAGAGTGAAGAGAACCTACTGAGAAACTCTACCCTGCAATAGAGTTAGAGACCAGCAGAAAATACAGTCATTGTATTTATATCATTGTGAAAGCTTCTGAGGTTTCTGATGTTGTTTTAAGGTAAAGCCCTATAATCTAATTGTATATATAACAATGCCATCCCACCCCTTAGAATACAACAATTGCTGTAGGGAATATTAAGCCGTAAATCTTGACAGGACAGAGTTTCATTACAATATTATAGAGGAACAAAGTATCCAAAGGTAAGTGCACAGAGGGAGGTAAGGTTTTACTACTCTTAATTCCAAATCTAGGTACCTTGAAGGAATATGGGGTGTATATATATATATATATATATATATATATATATATATATATATGTAGATATATATGTATATATATCTATATATATATATATATATATATATATATAGATATATATATATATATATATATATATTAACAAAAAACATATAAGTGGATTTAAATGTAAAGAAACTTACTTTTCATTATTTTGCCCCTCAATATTCTTTGCCATCAAGAGTCAGGACTTTCCAGCCTACACCAATAGGTGCCTTTTCATGCCCATACAAAGGTATTGTAGGAAGATGGGGTCTGCTCATCTAGTCTACCCAGAATTTCACATTTTGATTGCCTGGTTTTGGTCCTTTTACTGTGAGGGATCCTCATAATCTGGGACTCTCCCACAGTTAACTCATGGAGAATGGACTGAACTTGTTTACCAGTAGTGTTTGCCTTTTAAGATAAGGCTACTACAGCACAGCAAGGGTAAGAGGCACCTGGCTGGTTACACATGAGCACATGTGCACACAAGTGTGCTGAAGTGTGAGGGCTGGGCATAGGATGCTCCCATTGTGCACAGCCCAGTAACTGTGCACAGATAGCCTGCCACAGGGGGCACTCTGAAGGATTGAGTATTGACCTCAGGTAATTCATATAATGTTTCTGTACACACATAGGGAAAATCAGTGCGGTTTACCGTCTTGTCTGCAGTGACACTCCATTATACACTTATGGGTAAGGCTTCCTCAGAGTGCAGCTCTGCTTCCCCTTGGTCTACAGACACCAGGGTTGTACTGATTTATTGTGTAAACTATGTTAAAAGATGAATTCTGAAAATTCCATAGACATATCTGTACAGCTTATTGGTCATCCAGGAATGTCATATTTCTTTGGCTCAGCCCAGAGTGAGAGCCCAGGCCCTTTGTCACCCTGTTGGGCTAATTACTTTCCTCTCCAGTGGCAGGAACAAAGGCCTCCCCACACAAAGGGAGCAATGTCAGTGCTTAACTCAGTTCCTCTTGAGGAAAGGGGTAGGCAGAATGCTCTGCATCGATGACAAGCTGTCACACTTTGACAGGAAGAGGACAAGCCCAAGCCCACTAAACAAAGGAGAGACCCAGACCTCTGAAGCCAAATCAGGAGAGGGCTTCCTTTGAAGCTTTGCCGGGGAAGGCCCTGACAGTGATGTCAGCGAGGGGTGGAGCTGATGACCCCGGGCAGATTTGGCAACTAACCTATGGGTGATGTCAGTTTGAAATATCTCAGCAAGCTGTGGAGGAAGATTGGGTCAGAGACGGAGAGGTGATGTGGTACCTCAGGATAGGTCAGAGGTGCTTCCCTGCTGGAACCTCCTACCTCCAATTAAAAGGTCCTGTGCTGGGGAGAGAGCTCTCTCTTGGGTGTGCTTTTCTGCTGGACACTGGAACTGGAGGCAGCCGCCATGGGCAACTGGAAGGAAGAACCCTTTGATGGCCATTTGGATTAAGGACTCTGACTCTAATTGAGCCCAGCACAAGTGGGTCTCTCCCCAGGACCTGGGAACAAGAAAATGGTCCAACGGGGCTCAGGATATTCACGCAAGAGGGATTTTGACCTTTGACCCCCAGGTTGAGTTTGAAGCTTGTGGAGCTCCACTGCCAGCTGCTTTCTAAGCCAGGACCAGCCACTTGAAGGAATGTCAATTTACAGACTGGGAGGGAATGTGAGTGGGACCCTCTCCCCAAGGGAACAGGGGGGCCTGGGGACATCAACTCCGAGGGTGTTTCATCCATCTGGAGGCCCAGGACCCCAACTCCATGCCAAGACCTCCTGTTGAATCAGGGAAGTGCTGTCTTACTTCCCTAAGTCCCAAAAAGAACAGAAGGTGTTTGAGTGCTGTTGCGCTGCCTGTGAATGCCCGAAGGCACCCAGGACCATATCGCGACAGGGCCTGAGAAAAAGAATGAGGCAAGGCAGCATTATCGTGCTCCTGAACAAGTGCAGGAGGGGGCTAAGGCCCCATCCCTGAACCCCAAGAAGAAGAAAAGAGAGAGGGGGAGCATGGCTGTGCTCCCCTCATGTTGCTGGCCATCCAGCTTAGTGTGCTGGTGACTGGGGGGAGTGGGAGCCCACCAGGAGCAGGCAAGGAAAAAGAGTACTGCTGGCTCAAGCAGAAGCATGCAGGAGTGCTACCCAAATGGGGAGCAAGGGCGGGGATAGTTAGGGGTGGGTTTCCTGAGCAGTCCCCAACAAAATGGGCAATGCAGGGTGTCTGGGTGGGACTGCTCATCTTTGGACAAAGAAAAAGGGCAGCACAGTGAAAGGCTGCATGGCGAGGATCATAGGCAGTGGCTCTCTCCAAGGCAGTAGGAGAGCGGTTCATTCAATGTGCAAGAAAGCTTTGAGGAGTGCCCCATAATACCCTGAAGAGCTTGCCTATTTTTTTTCACAAAAGCTTTTCATTTTCAGTCTGTGGTGTCCCCAGGATTCTGGGGCCATCACCAAATGAATTGCAAAGTTCAGGGGGAGCTGCAGCAGCCACATAGCCTCCCACCAAAAGGATTCCCAGAGTCCCCATCCTAAGTTGCGTAAGAATCCAAAAGTAAAAAATATCAAGAGTTTCCCAAATATTTTCAAGCACTCCCCAGGTTGGGGCATTTGCTGTTCAGCTGGGAGTGCAGCACTGTCTGGCGGCAAAGTCTAAGTCTGCAGTGTCTGTGGCCTAAAGGTGTTCAACATGCGTTTTCATGCTGTGCAACACCTTCTAGGGGCAAAAGTCTGTTACTGGAAATGTGATACCCTTAAGGGGCTATGTTTTAATTGCATTTTTCATGCTAAAATATAAAATGAGTACCCAATCACCTAGACTTGCATATACATTTTGCTTGTAAATGCGTTATTGAAATATTATCGCTGACAGCCACTCATGGCTTTATTGCTAGTAATAAGTGTGTTCAGTTAAAGTTATATTCAATGATTCCATTTAAGTAGAAGTGGATTTGTTGACATGTGATTTGTTGAACTAGATCCCCTTTGGGAGGGGCAAAAGTGATTATGTATCGTCACTAGAAGTATTTTCATCAACCTATGAATATATTTAAATTACAGAAGAGTATTGAGCAGTGCATGTGTAACAAATGTACTTTTGCCTTTTTCAAAAGAAAAATCACAGACTAGACAATAATTTATTGAGTGTTATTGGTGTGTACCTGTGAATAGTTATTACTAGCCTCAACCACTTCCCTTGAGTAGGTCTTGGACTGCTCTGCTTCGCTACCCTGAGAGAGTCAAGTGGGGTGTTTGGCTCCCATTGTAGGACAAATGTGGACCCATTACCTGTGCTGGCTACACAACTTACGGACTGTTTTCTTACAGGTATAAAAATGCTCTTGAGATAGAGATGAGAACATAAGCAATATTATGAGTTTAGCAGATGGGGTATTTTATTAAAACATAGAGGATAGCCTGTCCACTGTACTATAAGTCCAATAGTACATAGGCCATAATGTCCTCTTAATATGTTGATAAGGACATTTGTCGCATTTGTGATAGAGTATTCTATCCTCCAAGCTCTAGTTAAGGCCCTTAGTATAACCGTTTATAAATGTGTATGCTTAAGAGACCTCATCTAAAATTTGAAAATCATTTTCCCTTCCTGTAATTTCTGCATTAGACGCTATCACTGCAAGGCAAAGTGAACTCATTTAACCCAGTCTCAATCTAATTCAAATAAATTAGGGGGATTTTAATGATTGAAAATATAAATAAGTGAAATATAAGATTACACTAAAGACACTTGTAATTTCTCTCAAATAAATCCTGGGAAATTGACAGAAGAGCATTAACACTTGTTTCCCAATATCCTGGAATATGGAAGCAAGAAGTCAGCTCTCTAAAGTATAACTAGGGGTATGGTGGCAGGAGGAAGAGAGGAGAGTATTATTTTGTAATAAATTAATTTGCTTTTTCCAACCATGATATGTCTGTGAATGGGAAGAGTGAATTATCACAAGATATTTGTATACTATGTAAGAGGACATCCAAATGCCTTGAATCAGAAATGGAAAATACTGTTTTATAATATTGCTGACTCAGAGCTTTAGAATAGTGTAGGAAAGTACCATCTTGCCGGGCATGTTACCCCCATATTGCACTGTATATATGTTGTTATAGTCTATGTGTCACTGGGACCCTACCAGGCAGGGCCCCAGTGCTCATAAGTATGTGTCCTGCATGTGTTCCATGTGTGATGCCTAACTGTCTCACTGAGGCTCTGCTAACCAGAACCTCAGTGGTTATGCTCTCTCTGCTTTCCAAATTTGTCACTAACAGGCTAGTGACTAAATTTACCAATTCACATTGGCATACTGGTACACCCATATAATTCCCTAGTATATGATACTGAGGTACCCAGGGTATTGGGGTTCCAGGAGATCCCTATGGGCTGCAGCATTTCTTTTGCCATCCATAGGGAGCTCTGACAATTCTTACACAGGCCTGCCAGTGCAGCCTGAGTGAAATAACATCCACGTTATTTCACAGCTATTTACCACTGCTCTTAAGTAACTTATAAGTCACCTATATGTCTAACCTTCACCTGGTGAAGGTTGGGTGCAAAGTTACTTAGTGTGTGGGCACCCTGGCACTAGCCAAGGTTCCCCCACATCGTTCAGGGCAAATTCCCCGGACTTTGTGAGTGCGGGGACACCATTACACGCGTGCACTGTACATAGGTCACTACCTATGTACAGCGTCACAATGGTAACTCCCAACATGGCCATGTAACATGTCTAAGATCATGGAATTGTCACCCCAATGCCATTCTGGCATTGGGGTGACAATTCCATGATCCCCCGGGTCTCTAGCAAAGAACCCGGGTACTGCCAAACTGCCTTTCTGAGGTCTCCTTCAGCTGCTGCTTCTGCCAACCCCTCAGACAGGTTTCTGCCCTCCTGGGGTCCAGGCAGCCTCTGGAAATGCTTTGATGGGCACAGATGGTGCCCATCTCTGCATAAGCCAGACCACACCGGTTCAGGGATCCCCCAGCCCTGCTCTGGCGCAAAACTGGACAAAGGAAAGGGGAGTGACCACTCCCCTGACCTGCACCTCCCAGGGGAGGTGCCCAGAGCTCCTCCAGTGTGTCCCAGACCTCTGCCATCTTGGAAACAGAGGTGTTTGTGGCACACTGGACTGCTCTGAGTGGGCAGTGCCAGCAAGTGACGTCAGAGGCTCCTCCTGATAGGCTCTTACCTCTCTTGGTAGCCAATCCTCCTTCCTTGGTAGCCAAACCTCCTTTTCTGGCCATTTAGGGTCTCTGCTTTGGGGAATTCTTCAGACAACGAATGCAAGAGCTCATCAGAGTTCCTCTGCATCTCCCTCTTCACCTTCTGCCAAAGGATCAACCGCTGACTGCTCAGGACGCCTGCAAAATCGCAACAAAGTAGCAAGACGACTACTAGCAACCTTGTATTGCTTCATCCTGCCGGCTTTCTCGACTGTTTCCAGGTGGTGCATGCCCTGGGGTTAGCCTGCCTCCTCTATGCACCAGGAGCTCTGAAGAAATCTCCTGTGGGTCGATGGAATCTTCCCCCTGCAACCGCAGGCACCAAAAGACTGCATCACTGGTCCTCTGGGTCCCCTCTCAGCACGAAGAGCGTGGTCCCTGGAACTCAGCAACTCTGTCCAAGTGACTCCCACAGTCCAGTGACTCTTCAGTCCAAGTTTGGTAGAGGTAAGTCCTTGCCTCCCCACGCTAGACTGCATTGCTGGGTACCGCGTGATTTGCAGCTGCTCCGGCTCCTGTGCACTCTTCCAGGATTTCCTTCATGCACAGCCAAGCCTGGGTCCCCGACACTCCTTCCTGCAGTGCACAACCTTCTGAGTTGTCCTCCGGCGTCGTGGGATTTATTAACAGTTAGATCAGCAGTAGAGTTTCCCTCCTTCTGTAAAAGCTATTTGTCAGTTACTGCCAGGTAAAGAGACTTCTGTAAAGAAAAAAATACCTTTCTTGAGGACCTCATGCAAACGATAACCGAGAGTCAATGTGGCTTTCCTTCTACCTTTGCTCGCAGAGCCCTGTAGAGGATTTCAAGTTGAAGTGACTGAAACCGTCTGGGGAAGTCCTTTTTGAGCCACAGGTGTTGGAGTGTGTCTTTTAAAAGCAATATTAATACGAAAACTTGCAATATATTGTGTGATGAAGCTGCATAGAAAATGTGTTAACATATAAAAATAATGCACACGTCTGAAATGTGCCCACGGGGAGTGGCTACCAATGTGTATGAAGACTAATGAAAAGGCTTGTTAATTCTGAATTATTATGCAATAATGTTAGAATTTGTATTAGCATATCATAATTAGAGTTATGTGTTAAGAGTTTGCTTCATTAAACAAAAAGGGCTTTAACTTAGCAAGGGCTTGTGACCTAGCTGCCTGGCCTCATATTGAATTGCATTTTCTAACGTGTAGTGTGCTGTTTTTCCTGAAGGGCACAAAGTTGTACTTTTCCAGGAGCTATATGTGTGTAGCCGTAGTAAATTCTTTCTCATGAGAACCGGCTTGCTCAAGGCGATGTTCTTGCTAGATGCAACAGTGTAATTCGTAACAGGAGCAAGGTTAACTCTCCTATGAGAAGACAATGAAGACACTGACTGGAGCGCAAAGTGTAACATTTTCTACCTGACATTGAAACCGTTGAAGACGTCAATAACATGGACCAATCCGTGACATGGGAGCTGTGAACTATGGAAAATTCTAGCAAGGTGCTTACCAAATTATTGGACAGAGATAATGATGCAGCAAACTTTATCCAATGAGGAATTAGGGAATAGTTAGACAGTTTTGACTTAACCGCATGACTCGAGAAGAAACAATTCCCATTTTGCCATTCTTTCATGCACCGCATTGCCGCTTCTACTTCCAGACACTCCAAGCCCATACTTTAAGATACTTTTAGCCGTAAGCTTAATTGTCCTATCACCCAATCCATCCTCTGCCCACCTTTTGCTTGATATTATCTTCTCCTCTATCTGAGGGAAGTAATATGTTCCTAGCTATGCTATCTGAAGACTTTGCCCTGTTCTAACTTTGCTGATGCTGTTGAACTGATGTCCTGAGGACGAAAACTGACGCTGCTTGCTGATCTGTTGGATTGGTAACTATCCGATGCAATTTGTAATTGTCTGTTTGCCTTAGTATGGATGTTTTCTAAATTTGTGTTCACTAAAATGTTTTGCATGAAGCCCAACATGCTAATGCTAATTTGAGGTTAGTTAAGGCGTTCAGTAATACCTTGTGCAAATAGACAAATGACTGAGTTCTTGCTTTGTTGATTCATGTACTTATGAGACTCTGCTAAGTTGATTCATATTAATGATGCGCCTAAATATTGAATGAATATAGTCCATGCATTGATAAAGTTGTGCTCTGATTGCTAAGTAGGAGTGTTTCTGATGTGGGTTATTGATGTTGAGTTTAACAGACATGATATTAGATTGTTACCAATAGGGAAATAAATATCCTAACCCTTAACTAAACTGGTGTGGTTATTCATGACTGAAAGGTCATGGTGTGTTCAATTATTGATTCTTATTGATCGTTTAATGATTAGTGATTGTCATTATTGATTGTTTAATTGATTTGTTGATCGATGATGTCAAGAAAGTATTTCGTACTGGGAAGTCCCCAAACGCGGTCCAAAGGTTTGTCGACCTAGACGCGTCTCCTTGTAAGTTTACTTATCGAGGCTCTGACGCCCTAACACAGGTGAATTTTACATCCTATGAGTAGGACAGGAATGTCCATTTTAAGAGAGTTACGCTCTCAGTTGTTTCAAGCTTCTGTTTGCCATACCATTCACTGTTTCAGTATTTGTACAGGGACTAGAAATTGATTAATGTTGCACTTGGTGATAAATCAGGCCATGGCGCCTATTTCATAAACCGCAATATACGTTATTCAAATGATCCTGAAATCGCCAAGGGCCCAGCATTTAAAACACATAGGGCCAGATTCACAAAGGTAAGCTTACTTTTACTAATAGTATCTTTAATACTGTGGAGTCTCCGCAAATAAAAAGATAGGGCAGTTCTATATTTTTATGCGCGGAGATTCTGCAGTAATAAAGATACTGCCAGTAAAATACCGTTGTGAATACAAACAATCATAAACTTACACAAAAGTGTTTATTTTTGTGAATCAAGCCCTCAATCTTTAAATATTTATTTTAAGTTCCAAATCATTGGAAGTATAATGCAGTCAATGTATGTGAAAAAAATTGAGCACAGGATAAAAACTAAAAAATTAGAATATAGATTCAATTAGTCGTATTTGTTAGAACATACTCTACAAAGAAGGTTAAAATAACATAACATTTATGCCATGCTTTAATACAACCACCGACACAGTGCTTAATTTCTATTAACTGGAGACAGCAGCATTTGTGAAGTTTCACAAGCAATCATTGTTTTCCCATACATAATTTATTTTTAACATTTTACTCATAATTAGTATTCTTTTACACTGTTTGGAGCCCTTGCACTTCCACAGTTGCATGGTTTCTTTGATCGCCCGCTCTACTTGTCTTCACTAGCCAAGGGTTTCATAAATCTCAGAACGTGGCATTTCCTAGAGGTTTACAACAGCCCAAGTTTGATGGCACTGAACACTGTGTTAAAAAAATCTCCTGCAAACAAGCCCATTCCTGAGTTCCTTTCTGATCTATCTCGGCTTCTGCCAAAAGCATCATCTTTGGCACACTATTTCGAACTGAGTGTTTATGGGCTTCTATTACTGTTGGCAATATGGCAGCGGTTCAATCAGTACTCTCATTACAGCCCTTTTTTCATAAATTGCGAAGACACACCACTCTGTGTGAAATATATTTCAGGTAATATCTCTATGATGTATCTTTTTCAGTTACCTTCGTAACAATCAATCAAGTGGTTTTGATGACTGAAAGATTCATAGAAATGATAATTTCAAGTATTTCGTTGGTGAAGTCTTTTTTGTTTTAGGTTTAAGTTAGCACAACAGAAAGTGAAATATTTTCTTTGTTGTACAGTAAAAGACAAGAGGTTTTACAAGTCAAACACAAGATAGCATTTCTCAAAGCCTAGCTGTGTGTTTCACTGAACTTTCAATGTAATGTTGCCAAATAGGCCCTTTAAAAGGTTTTGTCATGACAGAGGGAGTAGCAGATATGACAGGACAACGGTTAAAAAAAAGGATGTTTTACCATTGTTAATCTGCTGAATGGGAGGAGTTCAGAAAAGAACAAGCCTAGGAGTGAACATATTTCAAGACACTAGTCTTAATTTTCTCTTTGAATTACAGAAAATGTAATTTCCTTCTGTGAGAAAGTGGCACATTAGTTGTGGTGGATGGTAGCCCACCACATGTAATAATGTCACTATTCTTATTAGGCCCAGTAAAGGTTTCAGTAACTCAAATTAGTAATTCAACCACTGGCAGCTATAGCAAGGTGCAGACAGGCTTAACTTAAGAAGAAGTGTGTTGGACCTGGCTCTTTTTGCAGCGTTATCCCCAAATGTTTTACCTTCTTCCTTCTATTTTTTTCTGACCTGTTTTTGTTGGCTTTAGGACTCTGGGCACTTTACCATCCCACAGTGCCCCTCTCCAACTGAAACCAATATGGCACAAATGTTCATCCCCTGTGCAGAGCTCCTGTGCCCACTCTAGAACGGTGGCCAGGGAAATAAGCAACCCCTCATCTGTGGTCACTCAAAAACAATTCAGCAGGCAATATCTCACCAACTGTTATTGGTGCCTGACTGACTAGGGAGTTAAATGAGGAGGCAGACCCAGGTGTTAGTTATATCTGCCTCTGACAAAATAGGCTTCTTGGAAGTTAATTAGGTTCCTGGACCACAGCCTAGTCCAGTCAAGGGAACCGGACACCTTCCCACACCCAAGACCTTTTTCTCAGCTCTGAAAGTAAGTTCACATCTTATCAAGAGGGATATTCAGCTCCTGGGTGACAATATAAAGTTCATGAATATGGGTCTATGCAACAAAAAGGTAACCTTCTTAAAGTATGTTTTCCAAAATATTTGTGACAGAGCCTAATTTATCAGTGGATTGGGCTTGTAATGAATACGAACTTTATAACTGTTTCCAAGTAGGAGATAATAATATTAAATTTAATATGATATCCCAGTGCTTTCCTGTGGAACATCTAACTATGCAATGGAGAAAATAGCTTTTGGGCTCTTTTCACTGTAATGACATGCTTGGAATAAAACATTTCATGCCTGCTTTTAAATACCATGCACTCTGCCTTATGATATTAAGGCCTACTTAGGGATGACTTATTCATATTTAAAAGGAGGCATTAGGCCTGTTAAAAGGGGCTATTTTGATAGGTGCAATTTGCAGTTTTATAACTGCATAGACAGGCTCCACTGGTAAACCTGAATTAATGTTTGCACTATCATAGTAGTGGGTGGCACAATGGTTGCTGCAGTCTATTAGTGACATTCAATTTATAGTACCTGGGTACACTTGTTACCATATACTAGGGACTTATGTGCAAGTTAAATACATCAATTAGGAGCGTAGACACTTTTGACATCTATTAGGAGGTCAGAGCACAAACACTGGGGCCTGGTTAGCAAAGTCACAATGCACACAGTTTGAAGCCCAACAGCATCAGTTAAAAACACTAAAAATACAGCAGGATGATCATGTAAAAAGTGATATTTTTCTACAGCTTGTAACTAGGCAAATTGGATGTTCATCAACATACTGTCATGTTTCCTAATTTCAATGTTATCAGTGTTTTGCACTACACATTGGCTCACATTACAGCTGCCCTTTGTGATTCATGTTCTTAGAACTGTGTCTGATGTGAGTGTCAGGTACATGAGAGGAAAACATTGTGTTAAGGAGCCTACATGTTCACATATATGCTTTCCATGCATTTATCCTAACAGAATATTGTAGGAAAGTACCATCTTGCCTGGCATGTTACCCCCATATTTCACTGTATATATGTTGTTGTAGTATATGTGTCACTGGGACCCTGCCAGCCAGGGCCCCAGTGCTCATAAGTGTGCCCTGTATGTGTTCCCTGTGTGATGACTAACTGTCTCACTGAGGCTCTGCTAACCAGAACCTCAGTGGTTATGCTCTCTCTGCTTTCCAAATTTGTCACTAACAGGCTAGTGACTAAATTTACCAATTCACATTGGCATACTGGTACACCCATATAATTCCCTAGTATATGGTACTGAGGTACCCAGGGTATTGGGGTTCCAGGGATCCCTATGGGCTGCAGCATTTCTTTTGCCACCCATAGGGAGCTCTGACAATTCTTACACAGGCCTGCCACTGCAGCCTGAGTGAAATAACGTCCACGTTATTTCACAGCCATTTACCACTGCACTTAAGTAACTTATAAGTCACCTATATGTCTAACCTTCACCTGGTGAAGGTTGGGTGCAAAGTTACTTAGTGTGTGGGCACCCTGGCACTAGCCAAGGTGTCCTCCTGGGGTCCAGCCAGGCCTGGCCCAGGAAGGCAGAACAAAGGACTTCCTCAGAGAGAGGGTGTTACACCCTCTCCCTTTGGAAAAAGGTGTCAGGGCTGGGGAGGAGTAGTCTCCCCCAGCCTCTGGAAATGCTTTGATGGGAACAGATGGTGCCCATCTCTGCATAAGCTAGTCTACACCTGTTCAGGGATCCCCCAGCCCTGCTCTGGCACGAAACTGGACAAAGGAAAGGGGAGTGACCACTCCCCTGACCTGCACCTCCCAGGGGAGGTGCCCAGAGCTCCTTCAGCGTGCCCCAGACCTCTGCCATCTTGGATTCAGAGGTGTGCTGGCACACTGGACTGCTCTGAGTGGCCAGGGGCAGCAGGTGACGTCAGAGACTTCTTCTGATAGGCTCTTACCTGTGTTACTAGCCTATCCTCCTTCCTAGGTAGCCAAACCTCCTTTTCTGGCTATTTAGGGTCTCTGCTTTGGGGAATTCTTCAGATACCGAATGCAAGAGCTCATCAGAGTTCCTCTGCACTTCTCTATTCACCTTCTGCCATAGGATCGACCGCTGACTGCTCAGGACACCTGCAAAACTGCAACAAAGTAGCAAAGACGACTACTGCAACCTTGTATCGCTGATCCTGCCGCTTTCTCGCCTGGTTCCTGGTGGTGCATGATCTGGGGGTAGCCTGCCTCCTTTCTGCACCAGGAGCTCTGAAGAAATCTCCTGTGGGTCGACGGAATCTTCCCCCTGCAACCGCAGGCAACAAAAGACTGCATCACCGGTCCTCTGGGTCCCCTCTCAGCACGACGAGCGTGGTCCCTGGAACTCAGCAACTCTGTCCAAGTGACTCCCACAGTCCAGTGACTCTTCAGTCCAAGTTTGGTGGAGGTAAGTCCTTGCCTCCCCACGCTAGACTGCATTGCTGGGTACCATGTGATTTGCAGCTGCTCCGGCTCCTGTGCACTCTTCCAGGATTTCCTTTGTGCACAGCCAAGCCTGGGTCCCCGCCACTCTAACCTGCAGTGCACAACCTTCTGAGTTGTCCTCCTGCGTCGTGGGACTCCCTTTTCTGACTTCGGGTGGACTCTGGTTCACTCCTCTTCCAAGTGCCTGTTCTGGTACTTCTGTGGGTGCTGCCTGCTTCTGTGAGGGCTTCCTTACTTGCTGGGCGCCCCCTCTGTCTCCTCATCCAAGTGGCGACATCCTGGTCCCTCCTGGGCCACAGCAGCATCCAAACACCCTAACTGCGACCCTTGCAGCTAGCAAGGCTTGTTTGTGGTCTTTCTGCGTGGGAACACCTCTGCAAGCTTCTTCACGACGTGGGACATCCATCCTTCAAAGGGGAAGTTTCTAGCCCTCTTCGTTCTTGCAGAATCCACAGCTGCTACCATCCGGTGGCAGCTTCTTTGCACCCTCAGCTGGCATTTCCTGGGCATCTGCCCACTCTCGACATTGTCGCGACTCTTGGACTTGGTCCCCTTGTTCCACAGGTACTCAGGTCCGGAAATCCACTTTGGTTGCTTTGCTGGTGTTGGTCTTCCTTGCAGAAACCCCCTATCACGACTTCTGTGCTCTCTAGGGGATATAGGTGCACTTTACACCTACTTTTCAGGGTCTTGGGGTGGGCTATTTTTCTAACCCTCACTGTTTTCTTACAGTCCCAGCGACCCTCTACAAGCTCACATAGGTTTTGGGTCCATTCGTGGTTCGCATTCCACTTTTGGAGTATATGGTTTGTGTTGCCCCTATACCTATGTGCTCCTATTGCAATCTACTGTAACTTTACATTGCTTGCATTACTCCCTTTTGCTATTACTGCATATTTTTGGTATTGTGTACATATATCTTGTGTATATTTGGCATCCTCATACTGAGGGTACTCACTGAGATACTTTTGGCATATTGTCATAAAAATAAAGTACCTTTATTTTTAGTACTTCTGTGTATTGTGTTTTCTTATGATATTGTGCATATGACACCAGTGGTATAGTAGGAGCTTTGCATGTCTCCTAGTTCAGCCTAAGCTGCCCTGCTATAGCTACCTTCTATCAGCCTAAGCTGCTAGAAACACCTCTTCTACACTAATAAGGGATAACTGGACCTGGTACAGAGTGTAAGTACCCCTTGGTACCCATTACAAGCCAGGCCAGCCTCCTACAAATATCCACTAACTAGTGATCTATTAACATGCCTCAAAATTCAGATATTCACTAGACGGAATCAAAGGTACTGGAGGATGAATATTACTATCTGTCCTACTCCTCAGAAGGAGACGCTTAATCTTATTTTGTAAATATGTAGAGCATTCACAGGCATTTTAGGGACTATTCATAAAAGTTATTACACACATATACAGTATATTCACTTATGTATACATTTACTACCAGTTAATATGTCAATTTGGAGCATCCCCAAATTTTGCCATCTTTTAGGAGGTCTAGGGCCTCGTTAGCAGAGTCACACTGCACACAGTCCAAAATCCAACAGTTGTTCTGCTATTCAAAATTTCACGATTGTAGAGTTGCACCTATATATATAGACTCTCATGTCTCCTTCCCTCACCTTAGAGTGCAAGGACTCCTGCAACATGGTTCATGATTGTAAGGGAACTACTAGTAACTCTGTTCATTTAGGTTGACATCTTTGCCACCATGTCTAACATTTTTTTTAATTAATATGTAGAATATATTGTTGAAAAATCCTGAGTTTATGTAATCTTCATTATTTTTTTTTCTTCTTAAAAGCCAAATACATAGTTCTAGTGTAGGTTTTTTTTATGACATACATTGTGGTACAATGTCATTATAGTTATTTCAATATATTTGTCAATGCCTCACTGTTTTAGTATAAGCCTTTTGTGAAAAATCAATAGATTATGGTTTGGACTCAGCAAGACCGAATGAATGTAGTACAGAAATCCAGTCTTTCAGCTAGCACGCAGCCCCTCATTCTGCCTAAGATGGTAGATATCAATTGAACGCAAACAGTGTTTGCCTCTGAATTGACATACTTGATTCTCTCTTGTGCAAAATTCACCAAGTAACACCAGAAGAACTGCATTTTACCCTCCATTTCAAACTGTTAAACTTGAAATCAGGCTATTAAACCAGAAGTGAACAAAAACACACAGTCCAGTAACTACATTTTCAGATGGTTAGACCTACCGGTCCTACAGTGCCAAAGACAAGGAGGGCCACCGTTTCTGGGTTTGTGCATTGCCCTCTTATGGTAGAGATCACCAGGCTTCATCGCCACAGAAATAAACTGTGAGAGTGCAAGCAGCATGCAAAATGATCTCTTGCAAAGTCCATCAGATGGCGTGGCCTTAATTTAGAAAGGATCTTAATTTTAGAAGCACTGTGTTCTGTATTTAAATTTAAAGATGCAATTGTTTGGCTGAGGCATTATTTTACATGTAATTGAAGATAGAGTGTTTCCAACTTTTGTTCCAACTGCATTAAACGACCATACACATTTTTATAAAACAATTTTATAGAATGCTTAATAGTGGAAAACCACTCTCTGCACTGCACACATATGATAAGTGACCCATGTGCCTCACATTATAACAAGAACAATATAATGACTTAAGATCTTAAGTGAAGCACCATATAAACACGTGCAACAATAATAAGGCTGAAAGTACTATCACCATGTAAGTATGTTTCCCTAAATTCTGGTAAGCTAGAAGTGTTTTTGATCTTTCCTAAAAAAAATCTGTGACATTTTAAGTCAATGCATGAAGGGTATGGACTGCTCAAAATGCTAATCTTCAGAAGAAAGGTTCTACTTGCTTCCACTTTTAGAGATATTCCAGGCCTTATTTACAAACATTTTTGCTCCTCTAACCAAACATAGCTTGGGTGTGCACAAATATATGATTTGAAGTTCCAGATCCTGATTAGCAGAATCAAGATTAGTCGAATTTTTAAAGCTCAAATAGCCCTTACAAATACAAAATTTCCACATTTCACAAACATTCTAAAGATCATTAGGGGGGCAAGAATCGCTAAGTAAAAATGAAGCGAACTCTCACACACTCACAAAATACTTACTAAACTCAGTAATATTAAAAGTAGTTCTGCTCCCGTAAAGACACACAAAAATGTTTGTTAAAGGCATGATTAAAAGCATTTTCATGGTGAAATGGGAAGCACCCGCTGTCATAATTCATGTGGGTATAGGAAAAGTGATTTATCGCAGTGAAACATGTTTACTTCTTCAGAAAAGAGAATCTGCTTCAGTAAATTTTTAGGAGTATGATTACTCCTGGAAATAGATTCATATTATAGATTTCTAGGCGTAGTATTGAGAAGATTTTCAAGCATACAGAAATCAAAGAAAATGTAAGAACACAGGTGTAAACCTACATGAGTAAATTTAGGACATCTCAAAGCAGCACATTGTGAACAACGCACACACAGAGGACATGTTGAGTTGCGACCATTGAGCTAGTTACCCTGAATATCGTCAAAGCTTGCGGTTAAATGTAATAATTTTAAATTCTTCTTCATTGTCTAGAGGAAAGAAAAATAAAGAGCATGTAGAACAAATTAAAGTCATGCAGTGAAACTTTGGCCCCCTCACAGGCGGTTGTTACATTCTTATGTTAAACTAAGAGCATTCAACTCTATACTCTATCAAAAAATATTTTTGTTACAAACTGTGTTTGTGTTAACCACTTCAGCGCCAAGGATGTAATGGTTACGTCCGGGGGTGCAGCGTTGAGGTGCCACTGATGTAACTTTTAGATCCTGGAACTGGCCCTTGGGGAAGCGCTAGTGCTCCTCCGAGCGCCACGCCCCCACCTCCCTAGGCACGGATGGAAGGGGAATCACTTCCCCTTCCAACTCCAGCCCCCCCCCCAGTGACGTCTGATGAGGTCAGCACACCTTCGCGCTGGAAGCTCTCGGAAGAGAAGTGCAAAGCATTTCTCTTCTGCATGGGATGAGGGGGCAGGCAGAGACATCAAAGGAAAGGAAAGGATTTTCCTTTCCTTTGATGTAATTCTGAGCACTTCTGCAGCCTGATCGTGAAGCGATCGGGCTCCAGAAATGGCCACAAGACAGCAGGGAGTTTGTTATTTTTTTTTACAAATGAAGGGGAGCAATCCCTTGGGCAAGGGTCGCTCCACTGGGGGCAATTTACATTTAGGCATTTTCTGCCACCCCTCGGGGAGATCGGCCTATTTAAATTAGGCCGATCTGCACCAACGGGGGCAGAACTCACTAGACACCAGGGATCATTCTTTTTTTTTTTTTTTTTGGGTGGGGACCGACCCCTTACGCAAGAGTCACTCTCCTGGGGGGCAAATGATTTTTGGCCATTTCTGCTCCCATCTGTGCAGATTGGCCTATTTTTTTAGGCCAATCTGTCCCCAGGGGGGCAGAAATCGCTAGACACCAGGGATTGTTTTATTTTTTTGCCAGTTTCACGCAAGGGGAGCAAACACTTAGGCAGCGGTCACTAATCTGGGGGGGGGGGAATTTATTTTAGGCCATTTCTGCCCCCCTTGGGGGAAGATTGGCCTATTTTTCGTAGACCAATCTGCCCCCATGGGGGTCAGAAACCACTACACACCAGGGATTTGTTTTTGTGGCAATTTCACGCAAGTGGCACGACCCCTTAGGCAAGGGTTGCTCCTCTTTTTCTATTAGGCTGATCTGCCCCAGGGGGTGCAGAAACAATTTAGGAACCAGGGATTGGGGTGTGTGTGTTTTGTTTGGGGGGACAGCCCCTTGGGCAAGGGTCACTCCCCACGGGGCACATTACTGTTGGCCATTTCTGCTCCCCTTGTGGGTAGATCAGCCTATTTTTGTAAGGCCCATCTGCCCTCAAGGGGGGCAGAGAGCCCATCAGAGACCAGGGAATTTTTTTTTTTTTTATAAAGAGGGCGGGTATGTCCATAACCCCACCCCAAATGAATGGGGACAAAGTTGTTCTGCCCACCGGTAGGCAGATGGGGCAATTACCCCCGACCCACTCCCCAGGGGGGCGGAAAGCCTACTAGATGCCAGGGAATAAAAAAAAAATAGTGATGGGGTGGCTACCAACCAGTATGGGCATGGTTATGCGCCCACCCCAACTGAAGGAGGTAACAGTCTTTCAGCTCTACCCCTGCACACTAAACATCTTATCCCATAGCAAGCAAGAGGACATTTTAATATTTTGGTTTTTGGTTTTACATTTAAAAATACTGCCCCACTTGTCAGCCTGAAAAAGTTTTCTTTCAAACTGCCCTTTTGGACCCGCTTTGGCTCCCCCTCATTTTTTTACATGTTTTTGGCTCTTCCCTGTCACAGGCACTTGGCTAACCTACACAAGTGAGGCATCATATTTACCAGGAGACTGAGGGGAGAGTTGGACGGTAGGAAATTTGTACCAGTGTGATGATCCACACAGAAATATGGGAACAATGTGATTTTTTTAGCTACATTTGAGGTTTGCTGAGGATTGGGAATCCACGCAAGTCACACCTCCCTGGACTCCCGTTTTGGTAGGTTTCCCTAGATGGCTGCTAAACCCAGGACCAAAAACGCAGGTGCCCTCCCCCCAAGAAAAACAGTTAATTTTGTATTTGATCATTTTGAAGTGTCCACATCGTGTCTTGGACATTTCTTTTTGTGAGCACTAGGCCTACCACACAAGTGAAGTACCATTTTTATTGGGAGACCTAGGGGAACGCTGGGTAGAAGGAAATTTGTTGTTCTCCTTAGACTACAGAACTTTCCATCACCGAAATGTGGGGAAAAAGTGTATTTTTTGCAAAATGTTGAGGTTTGCAAAGGATTCTGGGTAACATAACCTAGTGAGAGCCCCACAAGTCACCCCATTCTGAATTCCCCTAGGTATCTAGTGTTCAGAAATGTATAGGTTTTCTAGGTTTTCCTATGTGCCGGCTGAGCTAGAGGCCAAAATCCACAAATAGGAACTTTGCAAAAAACTGCTCATTTTTCTTTGGGAAAATGTGATGTGTCCATGTTGTGTTTTGGGGCATTTCCTGTTGCGGGCACAAGGCCTACCCACACAAGTGAGGTACCATTTTCATAGGGAGACTTGGGAGACTGCTGGGTGGAGGGAAATTTGTGGCTCCTCCTAGATTCCAGAATTTTCCATCACCAAAATGTGAGGAAAAAGTGTTTTTTTGCCAAACTTTGAGGATTTCAAGGAATTCTACGTAATAGAACCTGGTGAGAGCTCCACAAGTCGCCCCATTCTGATTTTCCCTAAGTGTCTAGTTTTCAAAAATGTATAGGTTTCCGAGGTTTACCTAAGTCCTGCCTCAGCTAGAAGCCAAAATCCAAAGCTAGGCACTTTGCAAAAAACAGGTCAGTTTTCTTTTGGAAAATGTGATGTGTCCATGTTATGTTTTAGGGCATTTCCTGTTGCGGGCACCAGGCCTACCATAAAAGTGAGGTACCATTTTTATCTGGAGACTAGGGGTAATGTGGGTTGGAAGGAAATTTGTGGCTCCTCTCAGATTCCAGAACTTTCTATCACCGAAATGTGAGGAAAAAGTGTAATTTTTGCTGAATTGTGATGTTTGCAAAGGATTCTTGGTAACAGAACCTGTTGAGAGCCCCACAAGTCACCCCATCTTGGATTCACCTAGGTGTCTAGTTTTAAAAAAGGCACAGGTTTGGTAGGTTTCCCTAGGTGCCGGCTGAGCTAGCGGCCGAAATCCACAGTTAGGCACTATCACGTCA
This sequence comes from Pleurodeles waltl, assembly GCF_031143425.1. NCBI lineage: Eukaryota > Metazoa > Chordata > Amphibia > Caudata > Salamandridae > Pleurodeles > Pleurodeles waltl. The sequence goes on along the minus strand of NC_090448.1, from coordinate 928,916,914 downwards.
GATTTCAATGTAGAAATGTGCTGTGTCCATGTTGCATTTCCTGACACAGGCATTAGGCCTACGCACACCAGTGAGGTATCATTTTCATAGGGAGACTTGGGGGAACACAGAATAGCAGAACAAGTGTTATTGCCCCTTGTCTTTCTCTTCATTTTTCCCTTCCAAATGTAAGACAGTGTGTAAAAAAAAAGACTTCTACTTGAGAAATACCCTGTAATTCACATGCTAGTATGGGGACCCGGCAATTCAGAAATGTGCAAATAACAACAGCATCTCAACACCTTATCTTGTGCCCATTTTGGAAATACAAAGGTTCCATTGATACCTATTTTTCAGTCTTTATATTTCACCAAATGAATTGCTGTATATCCGGTATACAATGAAAACCCATTGCAAGGTGCAGCCCCTTTATTGGTTCTGGGTACCTAGGGTTCTTGATGAAACTACAAGCCCTATATATTCCTGAGTCCAGCAGAGGTAACAGTATATTGCTTTAAAAAATCCGGCATAGCTAGAAAAAGTTATAGAAGATAATGTGGTCAGAAATGGCTCTTTTTTTCACCTCAATTTCAGTATTTTTTTTATCTTAGCTGTTCCTTTCTTTAGGAAAACCTTGAAGAATCTACACAAATGATCCTTTGATGAATTCAGAATTGCATCTACTTTTTAGAAATGTTTAGCTGTCTGGGATCCAGAAGTGGTTTCATACCCATTTCTGTTACTAATTGGATTGAGGCTGAAAGCACAAAAAATAATAAAAACGGGGAATGTCCCAGTAAAATGCCAAACTTTTGTTGAAAAACTCCGTTTTCTGATTTAAGTCTGCCTGTTCCTGAAAGCTGGGAAGATAATTATTTAAAACTACCAGCCAAGCCTTAAACTCTCTTTTTTCTACATATGTCACTCGTAACGTAGGCCCTAGGTAACCCATAGGGCAGGGTGCTTTGTAAGTAAAAGGCAGGACATGTACTTATGTGTTATACATGTCCTGGGAGTGAGAAACACAAATTCATTTTCTACTACTGTGAGGCCTGCGCCACTCATAGACTAGAAATAGAACTGCCCTCATATACTTTTAAGTGGTAGATTCTGATCTGAAAGGAATAGCCATGTCATGTTTAGTATACCCAGAATGGTAATAGAAAATCCAGCTTCTTGGTGAAGTTGGATTTCATATTGCTGTTTTAGAAATGCCACTTTAGAAAGTGTCACACTTAAAATTGCTTCTAGAGGAATTGTTTAGATATAGTTTGTGTCTTCAATTACTGAACAAGACAACTCCGTACTGTTAAAATCTAATATATTACTCAATAGGATTCAGGATGTTCAAAAAAATGTACAACAAATGCAACAAATGTCCATCTCATAAACAACAACACTGTATGTAACCCCCTAGATCACAACATTAAATCCCTACAGAAGATCCAAGAAGTGGTTATAACTCGCCTCATGACACAGTCCTGCACAATAATTGCCTTGTTTTCAGTCCCAGTTCAAGCAATATCATGGAATTTCAATTCAGCTTGTCAAATAGAAGGTAATGTTGACGTTTCGGTCATTGGTGGCAGTCAGAGGTCGTCAGACCATCATCAGGACTCAGGTCCTCATTCTAACTTTGGCAGTAAAACCGCCTAATGCCGCGGCGACAGCCGCCAAAAGACCGTCCCCGCAGCTTCCAACCATTTTATGACAGCAGCCTGATTTCCACCACAAGAATGTTGGAAATCCGGCTGTGGCCATGCCAGCGGATAGCAGTAAGGTGGTGTTGCTACCACCAGTAGCGCCACACCAGTAGACCGACGCCAGCCGTATTATGAGAAATAATATGGCCTGACGGTGTTCTGTTGGCGGGCACTGCTGGCGGTAGCAGCGCCCAGTCTCATCTCCTGCTAGAGGACCCCCTGGATCCAGGTAAGTCGGGTCTCCAACAGGGGATGGGGGTGGTATATGTGTGTGTGTGGGGGTGTGTGAATGTATGTGTGTGCATGAATGTGGGTGTGTGTTGAGTGTTGAATGCATGTGTGCATTTAAGGAAGTGTGAGTGCGTGTATGTTGTGAAATTTGATTGCGTGTCTGCGTGTATGTTTAGAAGTGTTTGCGGATGTGTGTGTGATTGGATGTATGCATGCGTGTGTGAATGAGTGTGTGTATGCGTGTGTGTGTGTGTGTGTAGGGGAGGCATGGATTTAGTGTGGGTGTGGGCTAATTGGAGAGGTAGGGGTGGTGGGGGGTAACTAGAGAGGTGGGGGGAGACCCCTATCAGCGTCAGGGAAGGAATTTCGGGTCCCTGATATGGTCTACCGCCATGGTTTTCGTGGTGTTACGAATGCCACAAAAACCATGGCGGTAGGTGGGGTCATAATCCCGCAGGCGGAACAATGGCGGCCGCCGGGCTGGAGATGGATAGCCACATTATTTTAGAGATATTTTTATGAAGACAGAATCTCCCATATATATAAAGATGTGCTTATAATTGGGAGTGCTTGAGTTGAACAGTGTGTGTCTGTCATGTGGTCATGTGGTCATTTTGACTCATGTTGTGTGAAGACAAAAGTTGACCTCTTATTGTGCTTTTGTCACGGTAGTCTAGCATATCATCAACCAAAGTTAGTGAGAGATGGGATTCTTAGGTCAATTAATCACTAGTGGGCGGTTGGTAAGAAACTGAGAAACTCAAGCACAACCTGTGGTAGAAGCATTTTGTTGACTTGTATGCACTGCAGGATTATCATGTGATGACATTGCAAATGTTTAGTTGTGCTTATGCTTGAAGGGAAACAAAGGGAGATATAGTTAACAATGAGCACTATCATGATTAGAGATTATTTGGCTGGAGACAAGTATGCCCCCATGGAATGAATCTCTGCTTCATAGTAATAATGTCATATTTAGATTAGATAAGACATCTGTATGAAATTGGGTTATTAGATGAGAGGAGTGAGAGTCCCACTCAAATATTAAATATAATCCTTGTCATGATGAACCACAAAAGTCACTAAATAAACCTGTGCTTAGCCTTGTAGTAACTTGGCACAAAGCCGTTTGGCTTAACATAGAAGTAATCTGTAAAAAAAAATATGCAGCCCTTTAACAGTTATAAAGTGAATACATAACACAAGAAGAGTCCCAAGTAGAAAGGTGGAGTATATTTTAATGAACTAAATTACACCAATAAGACAAAAATCAAATCAGTAGAACTTAAGGTATGATTTTTTAAGGTTTTCAATAGAAATAGCACCAAAAAATACAAAGCACCAATCGTGGTTATCTGGTCATGCTGAACTGGGTCAAAGTCAACCTTCAAATTCAAATCATAATATTTCAATTACAGTAAGTAGCCATAAGAGCACAAAAACAAAACAAGTGCATATCCATATTGTAAAACAACAGCAAACAGAGCTGTGTGCAACATAGTCATAGCTTATAGGACTACTTCACATTAAAGTAAATCCTCCTTCTCATGTATCTATTTCTGTCCTTCTTACCTAGACACTAGTAACAGTAAAAATTCAATAGCAAAATATTTTATAATAAACACCCCACTGAGGAAACCACATACTCAGCCAAATCACAATTCATTTGAAATTATCAATAGCCACAGATCCCTTACTGAACCCGCAATTACAACCTCCTGAAATATTCTGTGTCATGAAAACATCAATCAATGATTTCCTTCTATTGAGTGCACATTTTAAGAAGGAATAAATAATGTTACATTTGGATGAGGAATCCATTGGCTGCAGATAAACCAAGGGTAGTCTAGAACTTCTGATCCCCCACATCTTAATAATGGGAATTAAAAACCTTCTAGTAAAAACAAGATAACATTGGCAGAAGAAAGTAAAATGGAGCAAGCTCTGTGAAGAGGATTTTTCACAGTGGCAAAGTAAAGCTTCAGATGAATCAAAATGTCCAAGGGGAAACCAGAGAAGCCAATGTCAAAAGTTAAGGCTGAATACAATGGACAGTGGGATGGCTACAGGGACCAGGTTTGTACTGGTGGAAATTTTACCTTCTAACTTAGTCCAGTTTCATCTGAGAAACACTTGTAAATGAGTTAGTCGGCAGTTGGGCTGCAGGCAGGATCCAGGAAGGGGGCTCATTTACGGTGGGTTGCCGAAGTTCAAGGCCTTGGTTGTGACCTCTAATTGTCCGTGCAGTCATCACTGATAGGAAGAGCTGGTCAATGATCAGAACGTCCTGTTGGTCGGAAACAAAATACATGAGCATTGTTGTAGCTTGAACAGGAGGTCAGCCAACCGACCCTTGGAGTCACTTCTGGGGTCCTGGGTTCAAGACAAGCAGGTCCAGCTTTCCTTCAGGCTTTAGAGAGTAGGACAGTCCTTCCTCTGAGGCGCCACTGGTCCAGGAATATTCCAGTGAGATGTTCTGTGGGTCTCACTTTAATATCCAGTGCCACCCTGTGTGTTGTAGACACCCCCTTTGTCTCACCCTAAATTAGATATGGTCAGTTATTCCCCTTCCCCAAGGTTTGGCCTAGGTGTAGACTAGGTGTGGGCTGCATTTTCCAGTGACAGGGCAGGCATCTACTGAAGTCAGGAAGGGGCTGAGTGTAGGCCTCATGTTACTCTTTGAAGGTCAGGATGAGTACAACTCCTTCAGGCAATGCTGCTCAGGAGATGAATACTCCTGGCACCCAAGGATTTTGTCTGCTCTCTGGAATAAATACACATCACACCACGGGAGAGGAGAGCTCTTACTGGTTATGTCATTTTGAATAAAGGCAGATTTGTTATAGGCAGAAAAACTTCAACTTTCTGAAAGTGGCATTTTCAGCAAAGTAATTTGAGGTTACCATTAAAGAGGATTTTAATTTACAATTTAAAGGAGTGGAATAGGCACTTCTATATCGGCTCCCAGACTGATATTATCAATTAGTGAATATTAGAAGGTAAGCCAGTGTATGAGAGAGCTGCCCATGCTACAATGAAAAATGACTTCAGAAGTTTTTCACTGCCAGGACATGTAAAACATAAATACACATTCCCTACCTTTTAGATACCACACACCCTCCCTATGAGCGTTCAGGGTTTAATTTAGTGTGACTTGTGAGTATTAAAAGTAAAGGCTTAGACCTGCTAATTGTTTTTTTTTTTTGTAAGGTCAAAATAGTAGCTTAAAACTGCACTTCTGACTGCAATTGCAGGCCTAAGCCATGTTTTTCATTGCTACTTTAGTAGGTGGCACGAGGAGTGCTGCAGCCCACTTGTAGCATTTAATGTGGGGGTCCGGGGTAGATGTAGTAAGATTTACTAGAGTATGATAACTATATTGAATGTGCCAATTACGTGAATACAAATTTTACTGTGCTTGAAAGGGGGAGCGTAAGCAGTTTACTACTGGTTGGCAGAAGTGAAGCATGTACTAAAGCCAACAAAATGGGTTCAGCAAAGAATTTAAGGCAAACATTTTGAAGAATATCACACAAACAATGGTCATTTCTAACATCATCCCACTGTATACATTTTGTGTTCCAGCAAAATAATATTATGTCCATTTAATACCAGCGTATGCCTGCACAAAATGTGGGGTTTATGTAATATGTGTGTGTGGGTGGGTTTGTGTAGCTGTGTGGACATGGAACTAAGTTTACTAATGTAAACATGGTTGTAAAAGAATGTTTTCGGTCTGAATGTACCTCTTTTTTATATCTGCCTGAGATTCACAAATGGATTCCTCAAAGATGTCAGCCCATTTACATATGTGGTGAGCTTCACCATGAGTGTGGAGTTCTCTGGACCCATAAATCTGGCTCAAAGGTTGGGACAATGGCTGTTCCTGATGTGGAGTTGGCAGTGGAAGTTTGACAAGACTGAGAAACGTACATTTGTGCAATTCACAAACTTTTCTCCTTCTCCTTTGCACTTTGGAAATGGATATGATTCTCACTCTTGCCAAAGCCTGGCATAAAACACTTTTGATTGTGGAATTTAGATTGGATCACCCCCATATGTGCTGGGTGGGCAATGGAATGGGTTCATGGGAAAAGTATTTCCCCAAAGAATAAAAATCAATGTGCATTTGTATACAGAATCCTATTACACCAGAGTGTCAATCTGTGCATTGGCAACCTCTGTGTGGGCAGAGTGGGACCCTACATGGAAAGTTAAATGACCTTCTCACAAGCAACTCTGGAAACTTGTGTCTGGCACAACTTTCCAGGCTTACTCTTTAGGATGTTTGTGAATTACAGAGCATTAGAAAATTACATCCAAGTAGAGACAAGACCTCCAACTGAACATTTCTTGCTTTCTTTGTGAAATATGGTATGTCATATCTCACCCAAACCATTCTATTAGTAGCACAATACTTTGAGAAACTTAAGTGTTTGATTGATTTTAAGAAAACATGTTAAAAACTTCATTGTTAGAAAAAATCCTGCTTGAAGGAATACCTTAGGAAGTTCTCCTGGGGCAGAATTAATGTATGCGGTCCAGGGACACAACACACATTTGTGTCTGCTTCTTGCACCGGCAAGGTACTTTTGAAATATAGAAAGGGCTACAGATACCTGGTTGCATAATAATATAGTTTCTCCTGCATTGATGCACATTTTACACCAGCAGGATGACGAGAGGGTGTTGCCTCATTTTTACACAGGGGCATGGCCCATGCAGATGGCAAAACACTTTGGCCCAATTTACTAAAATGTCATGCAATTCAACACAGCAGGACAACTTGCTGCAATGTGAGACAGAGAAAGAGCAGAAATGTGCAACATCTACTAAAATATGACACATTCCTGCTCTGTCACTGCTCCGGCACACTGTTAGCTGTCTAGTGCCAATGTAGGCACCCTTGCACCGTGGTGCAACTGTACCTGCATTACAGGCAGGGTTCTTTTGTGCAGAACGGTGTCCCTTCCTGCACAAAAACAAACCTGCCCGCAATGCAGGCACCCTTCACAAAAGCAATTCTTAGATGCATTTTCCTCTTTCTATGTGTGCTGCTGAATTCAACACATGAAAAAAAAAAGAAATAACAAAAATAAATAAACATTTCTCCTTGTTATGCCTTTGTGGGGAAGTCAAAGCATTTTGACGAATATGCCAAAATCCATGGGTTAATGTGTGGGTGACGCACACACTCAGTCCATGGAATGCCTTCCCAATGCTAAGTAATGAGGCCCTGAGATGGCGGTTTGACTGTCCGCAACATTGAGATGCACCCTACTTGGGTCCTAGTTTAGCGATAATCTACATTTGACCTCATAACGTTTTTGTTTCAAAGCACATACATTTGTCCCAGTTTTGAGCATTAAAAGCATCATCCCTAAACAAAGGCAGTGTGTGTTGTATTGTGTTCGGTATATGTAATGGAACCCGGCTGTCTCCCGGCAACGCGAGGAGGGTTCGAAGAGGGGAAGGAAGGCGGTTGAGAGAGGAGAGTCGTGGATGGCAGCCAGGCGGGGTCGTGATAATAAACTTACTTCGTGTCAAGAAACTCCGCGTACATCGATTCTGTGCGGGAATACATTATTGGCGACGAGGATGGGACATATGACATCTTTCATTACTTCAGAGGGGGCGTTCCAATTTGTTAGGATGCCATTTGGGTTGGCATCCGCCTCTGCTGTGTTCCAAAGAGTGATGCAATTTTTTTTACATAATGTTAATAACACATTAGTGTTCCAGGACGATGTGCTAGTTTGGGGGGATAGCGAACAAGCACATGATGAAGTACTGACAACAGTTTTAAAGAAGTTGGAGAGAGCTGGTCTCACCATCAGTAGGAACAAGTGCAGGTTTGGAGTGGAAGAAGTGGAGTATTTGGGACACACACTGAATCAACAGGGAGTGAAACCAAAGAAAAAATTAATTGATGCCATTGCAAAGGCTCCTGCACCGCAAAACAAAGACCAGCTAAGATCGTTCCTGGGCCTGGCTGAATATTACACCAAATTTGTGGATAATTTTGCCGAAAAAGTACATGTGCTAAGAGTGTTGATGAAAAAAGGGTGCCATTTTAAGTGGTCTGATGAGTGCCAGGAAGCATTCGAAGTGGTTAAGGAAGCTATTGTGAAAGCCATCACCTTGAAACCATATAACCCGGAAGATGAGAGTATAATAGTTGCAGATGCTAGTAATTATGGGTTGGGAGCAGTATTGTTACAAAGACATGAGGGGAGAGAAAGAGTAGTGGCGTTTGCATCACGCACGCTGAAGGGAGCAGAGCCGACATACTCTACCATCGAGAAAGAAGCTTTGGCATGCTGGTGGAGTGTGCAGCATTTCCGTATATATGTTTGGGGCACAGAGTTTGAGCTACGAACTGATCACAAATCCTTAATTGACATTTTTTCCACTAAAGGGGCGAGTAGAGCTACACCTAGGATTGCAAAGTGGATGTTTAGACTGCAAGAATACACATTTAAAATGAAATATGTACCAGGGATAAAAAACATAAATGCAGATTGTATGTCTAGATTACCGGTGATTGACAATGAAGTGTGGGAGGAAGATGAATGGGTGGTGGCGGACATATCAGAAGCAGGGGGTGCCATAAGTCGAGTGGAATGGGAGAAGGCTATGTGGGAAGATGTGTCGTTGGACAAGGTAATCAAGGAGTTACCTTTGGTTAAGAAGAAACGTTTGGATGTTGACATGGGTGAGTTTAAACACGTGTGGGATGAATTGTCGGTTGTAGATGGCGTTTTGAGAAGGGGAAACAAATTGGTGGTGCCGGAGGGTCTAAAGGAAAGAGTGTTAAGGTTGATGCAAGAAGGGCATGGTGGCATGTCTGCTATGAAGAAGAATGTGCGGGAGGATTTTTGGTGGCCAGGCATGGATAGGCAAATTGAAAGGTACGTGAGGAATTGTGTAGCGTGTATGTCAAGTGACAAATCGCATGTGTTGTTAGAAACAACGATTAAATCACAAGAGTTGCCGGAAAAAGCATGGCACAAAGTGGCCATTGATGTTTGTGGTCTGTTTGAGTGTTTAGGAAGTTCTGATAGATATGCCATGGTTATGATGGATTATTATTCAAAGTGGCCTGAAGTAGCATTTGTGAGGGAGGCAAAATCCAGCAATGTCATTGCATTTTGCGAGGAAATATTTAGAAGAGAAGGGTGTCCTGGGGAAATGATTAGTGATAACGGACCACAATTTACTTCTAATGTGTTTTCTCAAAAAATGGGGAATTAAACATTGTAGGACACCTGTGTATCACCCCAGAGGGCATGGTATGGTGGAACGATTTAACCGTGTGCTAGGGGAAAGCATTCAGTTAGCTCTATATAATAATTTGTCATGGAAGTCTCAAGTCAGGGACATGTTGTGTAATTATAGAACTACACCACATAGTGTGACGGGTGAGACTCCGTTTGTGCTGATGAAGGGAAGGGTACCATGCACTGTAGCTGTACCTGTGTGGATGAGTAGAGAAGGAAAAAACATAATTAATAGTGAACACATCAGGGATAGGGTGAAATTGTATCAACAACAGTTTGAGTCAAGACACAATGACAAAGTCAAGAGAGAGCAAATGGAGTACAAAAAAGGTGATTGGGTAAGAGTGATGGTAGGAAATTTAGCAAAAAAGGGAGTGTCCAAACTATCGGAGCCGAAATGTGTGTTGATGGCGAAGGGAAACTGCGTAAAGTTGTCAGATGGTAATTGGTGGAATGTGAGGAGGACAGTAAGGTGTTCAGAGATAGAAATAGGTGAGTGGATGAAAAGGAAAGAGGTGGAAAAGAGTGATTGGGTAAAAAAGGGTGAGTGTGAGAATTTAGTGAAAAGAGTCAGTGCAAGAAGGAAACTACCATCTAAGTTGTTGAAGGATTTTATTTGCAATTAGTAATGTATACTTACTTGTAATTGTTTCTGTTTATAGTAGTTTGTAGGATTGGGGATGTGTTGTATTGTGTTCGGTATACGTAATGGAACCCGGCTGTCTCCCGGCAACGCGAGGAGGGTTCGAAGAGGGGAAGGAAGGCGGTTGAGAGAGGAGAGTCGTGGATGGCAGCCGGGCGGGGTTGTGATAATAAACTTACTTCGTGTCAAGAAACTCCGCGTACATCGATTCTGTGCGGGAATACATTAGTGGTGTGACAGAAGCCCCCGCATCCCCCGCAATGTGGAAGGGCTCGAGCTCCAGGGGAGCCCCTCAGCATAGTACCCTGGCCTGAGAGCTCCTGATTGAGTTCAGAGGTCCCCTCCATATACTTTCCAGGACCCCGCCCCACTTAGGTTTGGTTACACCGCTGCAAGGGTTTCAGTCTTCAAATATTTACTTCACTACCTTGTCTGTTTTTTCAATTTTTAAAGAAAACCGTGGTTTGGTATGGGGACTTTTTTGCATTAAAAACAGTGATGTAGGCACTGCACGCCAAGTGCTACATCATAATGTAAAACCTGTGGACTGTATCTGAGTATAAAATTCGTCTCTGGCATTTTCAGTAGTGGTAAAATAAGTGCATTATATGCGTTGTGAGTGTTTTTCCTTTTTATAACATACAATATGGCCACATACAAATAGCATACCTTTCAGAAAGCATAATTATTAAATCATTTCAGGTATCCATGTTCATAGGGACAGGACGATCCCTTTCATCTTTCGAAAGGAAGGCTAATTGGCTGACTACATAAAAGGGTTGCAATGTGGAACGCACAAATACGAGGCCCAGCATTTATAGTGCAGAGAGAGAATGGCATTCTGGGGTCTCTCTATCTAAGCTGCCATAAGCTACATTTTCAGTGCACAGTTGTAAGTAAATTTCACTTTCAACTTTTCTTGTGTCCCACATGAAAGGCCTGGTGACTTTTACACAGCAGACTGGAGTTTTTAAAATGTAATAAGAAGAATGTTTACTCTAAGTAAAACATCATGGGCCTCGTCACAGACGTTTAAATGGCATTTTCCCTCCAGCTGTTTTTATTTATCCTTAAACTTCCAATAAAAGTTGTTTTATTTCAAGAGGCAATCCATAATTAACTTTTCAACTGGTGGCGGTGGTTTCTGCCTGTGCCACCAACAGTGTTGAGCTAGCTGTATTTAAAAGGAAAACGGGTTCATGATTTGGCGGTCCAACAGAGAGGAGAATTTAGCTTGGAGAAGTGTATAACCACACAAGAATGCAAGAGAACTCAGACTGGATTATGTGAGTGACCTTAGAAATGAAAGTGAAGAGGAAAATATACGTTTCTCTTATAAACATCCCTGCGCTAGGTGTTATCTTTTAGGGTTGGCTGTTTCTCTGTGCAGATATTGACATGTGTATGTGTGCATTCAGCCATTGTGCTTTGATAGTTGAGATGTCACACATTTTAAAAATGATTTTAGCTGGAGATGAGAGTGTGATATAATTAATAGCACTGTAGCTCTGTGTAGCTTTATATTGGATCTTGAACATTATTGTAAGACTTACAGATTTGTTTCAAGATAAATTAAGCGTGGACCTTAGCATAAGCATCTCTCTCACTCATTCTCTCTCTCTCTCTCTCTCTATATATATATATGTATATATACATATATATATATATATATATATATATATATATATATATATATATATATACATGTATATATATTACCCACTGCTGGTTGTCAGTAGGTAGTTATAGTTAGGACCATGTTTCCACAGAAAAAGCATTTTTTGGCTTGCATATAACTTTGGCACTGTTTGAGGAATCTTCATCAAACTTTTCCAAAAAAGTGTGCTGTGATTCTTGTTGCACACAGAAAGTTTTGAGGTGATCATTCAAGCGGGGGTGAGAAAAGGGGAGGGTGGTAAAAAAACGAGTGTTTCCCATGTTAATTCCCATAGGAGTTTTGAATACGACTGCAGCCAAACTGCTTGGCGGAACTGCACCAAATTTGGCAGAAAGCTGGATTTTATTCCGCAGATAGTGCTTTTGGTTATTTGGTGTAAATCCATTGAGTAGATTTTCAGATATTAAAGGGAACATACATTTGTATATCTAGTTCCACTGTTCCATCGTGACGTTTTTGGAGCAATTTGCGCATATTCTGGAATGCGTTTGACACCAGAAATGCTATGAGTGGATGGCCACAACCTGAGCAGAAAGTTGTGACTGCCATTTTATGTTAGAGGACACAGTTCCAGGGGCTGAAAATATAAATGATAAGTGGCATAAGGGGTCAGGATGGAGGTACACTGACACCATGGGTATGAAATAGGAGTGTTTGAAGGTCAAATTATGACCTTATCATTTTTTTTCATGGAGCACAATATTTGTGAGTACGTCAAAACACTCAGCACGGCCCCCCGTGTAACCTTGCGATGAATTCATGACTATCAGCTACAACAACAAAAATTGACACAGTTATTCATACACTAATTCATTCACTCATAATAGCACTCCTAGACTCATGCACCCACTCACAGACCAACTCAAAGACTCACACACCACTCACAGAACCACTCAGAGACTCACGCATCCACTCACAGACCCACTCAGAGACTCACACACCTACTCATAGACCCACTAAGATGCTCACACACACACTCACAGACCCACTCAGACACTCAGTCTCCCACTCACAGACCCACTCACACGTTCATGCAACCACTCACAGACCCACTCAGACTCTCACACATGACTCACAGAGACACTCTCACATCCACTGTCACACCCGGCGACACCCTCTCACACCTACTCTCACACCCAGGCAGACACTCTCACACCCACATAGACCCTCACACACCTACTCTCACACCCAGACAGACAATCTCAAACCCACTCTCACACCCAGAGACACCCTCTCACACCAATTCTCACACTCAGAGAGACAGGCCCTGCAGCCAACTCCCACTGTGCATGGACAAAGGGCTTGCAAAGAGTGGAGTTGGGTGTTTAGTAGTGGGGTTGTCTTAGGGTGTAGCCACAGGCTAAGCCCTGTGGCCGACCCTCACCACAGTGCAGGGTTGGGTGGTTATGGGGTTTGGCCACAGGGCCTGGCCACACCTGACTGCGGCCAACACCTGCCATGCACAGCCAAAGTCCATGCAAGGCAGTGGTTGGATTAACATTTGGTTATGGATAATACTTTATGTTAAAAAAAAAAGCAATTCACTGAAAAAAAACAAAGGTTATAGGGAAGTTATAGTTAGGAAATAGAATTTAAAAAAACATAGAAATTCAAATAAAAAACCAAAGGGTACAGGGACGTTATAGTTAGGTTCTGAATTTACTCGCACAAAACCAGAGAAATTCAGCAGTTATAACTATAATATTACAAGTAACTATAACTTGCGGCCTAAGATATCTATAACTCATGCCCTCACCATACGTTGCTAATTACCCCAGATATTACAGCAATCATGACAACTTTTCTAACATTAATAAAAATATCAATAAAATGTTAGCAGTCAAATTATTGAAGACAAAACTGTGCATAGCGGGTGCATGAATTATAGTTACCTTAGCCCATCGTGCTTCTTTTGGCAATAATTAAAAATGTATAGATGTAGAAGTATGCATATTGATTATCCAGTAGTGGTCGCTATTGGGAAGTTATGGTTAAGTCGCTGCTTCTATAGAAAATGTGTTTTTGTGGTGCTAATAACTTTGACCCCATTTGACAAATCTACACAAAGGTTTCTAAAAAGGTTCTACTTTTTAATCAGTTTGTGCATGGAAAGTTTGGGGGTGTTTCGTCAAGCAGGGGCCGAGAAAAAAGGAGGGTCACAAAACACAAAATCCCAATTAATTTCCATAGAGTTCTTGAAGAAACAGCTACTGCAAAAACTGCCAAAAAGAAATGACAACAAGATTGGCAGGAAGCTAAGTTTTGTTAGGCAGATTGTGCTTTTTGTGATTTGGTATAAATCCATTCAGTATTTTTTGAAGAATTGTGATAAAAAAGAGAATATAGTCATCTGGGCAGTTAGGTTTGAAGGACTCTAGCAAAAGTTCATCAAACTCAATTAAAAAAATAGAGGGTTCTGATTGGGCCAAGGAGCTTGTTATCGCTTTCACAAATTCGCTCTTGCGAGTCAGACACCCACAGGAGTGAGCCCTCTGATTGGCTGTCAGCAATATGAGAAAAATATTGCTGGCATCCATTACATGACTCGAGGACTTAGGCCCTCATTATGACATTGGTGGTAAGTGCCGCTTACCGCCATGCTGACTGCCGCCAACATACCGCGACTGCGGCGGTATACTGTTACGCGTATTATGACTCACTCATAAAAATCCGCCACAATACAGACACACACACAAGTCCACCATACCAAAGGTCAGTGATAAAATGGCAGTGCCAAAACCCACACTTTTATGCCAACACAAATACGCCCAAAGCATTATGACCCACGAATCACTGCGGCGGACATTTAACTGCAGTAAACCATTGGCGGCACATACCGCCGCGCTCAAAATACACAAACACATACACAACAACACAACATTGGTCAATACAAACTACACACACCTGACACACATACACACACCACACCCACACACCGACACTACCATAAAACACACACACACATTACCCACAACCCTTTACCAATACAAACAATTTACAACAGAGAGAGAGGCACATCAGGAGCACCCACAGAACCAGAGCCACAGAACACCATCACCCATACACCATCCACGCACCTTACAGCACATACCCCAACACATCACCCCACACACCCTCACACACACACACACACACAGACTACACCCATGGCACCACAAAGTCACCCCAGATTCTCAGAGGAGGAGCTAAGGGTCATGGTGGAGGAAATCATCCATGCAGAGCCACACCTGTTTGAATCACAGGTGCAGCAGCAGCAGACATCCATTGCTAGAAAGATGGAGCTATGGTGGAGAATCGTGGACAGGGCCAATGCCGTACGACAGCACCCGAGAACAAGGGATGACATCAGGAAGAGGTGGAACGACCTACTGGGGAAGGTGCATTCTATGGTAGCAAGACACCAGATAGCAGTACAGAGGACTGGTGGTGGACCCCCACCTCCTCCCCCACAACTAACAACATGGGAGGAGCAAGTCTTGGCAATATTGCATTCTTAGGGCCTGACAGGAGTAGCAGGAGGACTGGACTCTGGTAAGTCAACTCTTGACTGCTTTCAACCCCCCTACATGCATGCCATCACATACCCCCACCCCTACCCTCACCCCATCACTCTATCACCTCACATACACCCCACCATCACAACCCACCCATCCCAATACCAAGCCCTGCACGTAACACCAGTGCGCGGACCCCCATCACAGACCTGCTGGACACACATCACTAAAGCATGTACATTAGAGAGAATCACCTAGCACAGAAAATCACTACTCACACAAGGCAAAGCTGACAGGGCAATCACAACCATAGAGGGCAACACACCCATGTACAAGATGTCACACGCAGAAACAATAACACTGCATTTACATCCCCACACAATGTCACCGGAGAGGAGGTGCCAGCAACATCCAGTCCCCCCACAGAAGAGGCCCATAGTGATGACAGCAGCTCTGGACACCTAAATGCGGATGACCAACCTGGCCCATCAGGGATCTCCAGACAGTCGGTTACCCAGGCACAGTCCCATACCACCACAGAGCCTCCCCCTCAGGAAACACCAGCACAGCACCCACCCAGTGGGCCCATACCTCTGTCCTCAGGACACGTCAATCAGCAGTGTGTCCACCACTACAGGGCCCTCACGACACCACACAAACACAGGACGATCAGGGACCTGGGGTCTGCGGCAATGGGCACACGGTTCAGGGGACAGAGGCACAGGACAAGAGGGAAGCTGGGAGGACTGCTGTGCAACAGGGGATGGACAGGCCCAGGGAACAGACTCTCCAGGAGGCACTTGCAGGGATCCTGGGAACATACCACCATTCCCAGGAGAGGATGGGCCAGATACTGGACAAGTTGCAGGAGACCCAGCGGCTTCAGGAGGGACAGTACCTGGGGATCAGGTAGGACCTGAAGGACATCCACACCACCCTGGTCACCATTGCAGGGGTGCTGGCAGACATGGCAAACACCATAAGGGAGGCAGTGACACACCACCGGGCCCCTGACACTAGCCACACCGATGTACAACCCTCCACCTCTTTTGCCGCTAGTGGACAGGAACAAGAGGACACCAGCACCCCTTCTCCTGCAGAAGGAGAACCACCCCACAAACGTTCCCTGCAATGCAGGCAGAAGCCAGAAAATATTGCAAAGACCCCCGCCCGGAAATAAGCCTCTCCTGATTGTCACCCTTGTGTACCACTCTGTCTCCCTGTCCACCTTGAACTGCCATTGCTCCCCTTCCTATGCCCCCTCGGACAATGCACATGTGATATAAATAGATAGGACTCTATCCTGGACTTTGCTCCACCATCAACCCAGCCCATTCCACTACCCCCTCTACTTCTTAGCACTTAAGTAAAAAAACATTTAAAAAATACAAGTATGGAGTCTATCAAATGACTGAACAAAGTATTTGTTTAACAAGCTTTAAACACTGCAATACAACTGTACAGGAAAAAATACATAGGAATGACCTGTAGTACGCTGCAGTCAACATACCAGGTGCCAGTGTGGGGAACAGATGTCTGAAAATAGAGATGCCAAAGGGTACAGTAAGTGGCCATAGAACTGGAAGAATCTGCCTGTCATGTACAATGTCAAACACAAAACTGTCAATGTAAAGTGAAGTTACAGTGTCTTACCTGTGTGTCACTGGACGTACTGTCATATAATTGCTATTCTGTTGTCCTCATCCTCATCCTCTGCCTTCTCATCTTCACTGTCCACAGGGTCCACTGCTGCCACACGCCCATCTCCAGCCTCATCCTCCTGCAGAAAAGGCACCTGGCGTCTCAAGGCAAGGTTATGCAACATGCAGCATGCCACAAATATCTGGCAGACCTTCTTGGGTGAGTAGTACAGGGATCCACCAGTTAGATGGAGGGAACGAAACCTGGCCTTCAGGAGTCCGAATGTCTTTTCTATTCTTCTTCTTGATCGCCCATGTGCCTCATTGTAACGTTCCTCTGCCCTTGTCCTGGTATTCCTCACAGGGGTCAGTAGCCATGAGAGGTTGGGGTAACCAGAGTCACCTGCAAATACTGAGGGATACCTGTTAGACACACACTAACCCTTATTGCCAACACCATACCCATATACCACCACACACTGGGTGGGAACCAGGGCTCACCTAATAGCCACACCTGGTGCCTCTGGAGTTGAGCCATTACATATGGGATGCTGATATTCCTCAGGATAAAGGCATCATGCACAGACCCAGGATACTTTGCATTCACATGGGAGATGTACTGGTCTGCCAGGCACACTATCTGCACATTCAGAGAGTGAAAGCTCTTTTGATTTCTGTACACTTGTTCATTTCTCTGAGGGGGGGCAAAGGCAATATGTGTACCATCAATAGCACCAATGATGTTGGGGATATGTTCCAGTGCATAGAAGTCAGCCTTCACTGTGGCCAAATCCTCCACCTGGGGGAAAACTATGTAGCTGTGCATGTGTTTTATCTGGGCAGACAACACTCTGGTCAGCACGTTTGAGAACATAGGCTGTGACATCCCTGCTGCCATGGCCACTGTCGCTTGGAAGGAGCCACTTGCCAAGAAATGTAGCACTGATAGGACTTGCACAAGAGGCGGGATCCCAGTGGGGTGACGGATAGCTGAGATCAGGTCTGGCCCCAATTGGGCACACAGCTCTTGGATTGTGGCCCTATCAGGTCTGTAGGTGAGGATAATGTGCCTGTCCTCCATTGTTGCCAGGTCCACAAGGGGTCTGTACATGAGAGTATGTCTCCATCTCCTATTCATCCTCAGCAGTTGAACTCTAGGGTGAAAAACAGTGAGCAGATGGTCATATTCAAACATATCCTCAGAGTAAAATGCCTTGCATGTTGTGACAGAAACAGTATGTGAACGTGTAGTTACGTAAATGTGCCTATGTCTGCTGTGATGCAGTTAGGTGCCATGGCCTACCCCCCCCAAAATGTTGACCGCCTGACCTGTGTGGAGGGACAAGTGGAAATGAGGTAATTTGCCATTGTGCGCCGTTGCGGGAGGTGGTCGACGACCGCCGTGCAAAACCTCATTGGTTATCATTGGGCCCTGTGGGTTTCAGTAGCCAATGGAGATGTACGCCGGCGGTGACAGTAAGCACCGGCGCGGACGTGACTGCCATTTTCTATCTATTCACTCACTTGCTACCTGACCTTGAACAGGAGAGGACCTTCACTGCAAGTGCTGCTGTGACCTGTGTCTGGAAGCGACCATGGCTTGAGTGTCTGGGGAAAGGGCCTCTGCCTTCATTTCAGAGGAGTTGGAGAGACTGGTGGATGGGCTCTACCCCAGTACCGTTTACTTTTATGATCCTCCAGACCAACAGGTGAGTACACTGTGAGCACGATGCATGGGGCATGAATGCATGGAGTGCTGTGTGTGTAAGCCTCATGTGAGGGGGGGTGACTGAGGGGTATTGGGCAGAGTGCTGCTTGTATGGTGGTCAATGTCTGTGCGTAAGGGGATGGGAGGGATATGGTGGGCCATGAGTGTAAAAGGCCGGACGGTATGGCTAATACCTTTTTCTATGTATCTTTTTCTGCAGGTCAGCACACATCAGAAAAAGGGTATTTGGCGTGCCATCGCCAAGGATGTGCGGACCCTGGGGGTCTTTGACCGATGGAGCACTCACTGTTGCAAATGGTGGGAGGACCTGCGCCGCTGGGCAAGGAAGACGGCGGAGGCCCAGCTGGGGATGGCCTCTCAACGAGGAAGGGGTGCCCGTCATACCTTGACCTGGACCAGCACCGCCCTCCCAACAGCCCCTCAGCGAGTTTCCCATGCCTGCTCACCCAGTAGGGTGGCCATCTCCTTCATCCCAGGCACCTCAGCTCCTGCACTAGTCAGCCCTGCTGCCCTCATTGAGGAGTCTATTGACATCCTGCGATCCATCTCTGTTGGGCAGTCAACCATAGTGAATGCCATCCAGGGTCTGGCAGGGCATTTGCAACAAACAAATGCATTCCTGGAGGGAATTCACTTTAGCGTGGCGGCCAAACAGAGATTATTCCAGGTTCTGTCCAACTCCCTGATGGCAGCCATTGTCCCTGTCTCTAGCCTCCCCCTCCAACTTCCTCTATCCAGTCCCATTGCCCTCAACCCCAGCCTATCCCAAGCACACCTTCAGACCAGCATGCACCCAAATCAACACACAGAAGTGGCCCAGGCAAACACAAGCACCACACTTCATCCCATAGGCACTCACATAGGCACAATCCAGATGCAGACACACCAACATCCACTGCCTCCACTGTGTCCCCCTCCTCCTCGTCGTCCACCTCCCTCCCAGTAGCATCTCCACTCACACCTGCATGCACTACATCCTCATCCACTACCCCATCACCATCACGCCTATCACTACATGCACCTCACTGGCAGTCACCACCCCCACATCCAAGCACATGTCCCCTGTGTCCTATCCCACTGTGTATGTGCCCCCTCCTCCCAAAGTCCAGAAACACAAGCATCAGACACCTAACCGCCATCCTCTTTATGACAGCATCCAGCGCATGCACCTGCACCCAAACACAGCAGACAGACCTCCTACCACCACTTTCTCTTCCAGCCCCAGTGTCCCTAAAAAGCTTTTCCTCTCCACCCTCGACCTATTCCCTGCCCCTCCCCTCTCCCGTCCTTCACTTCGGGGCCTGGAGGTCAGGACCTATGCTAGTACCCCAGCCTCCCAGTCCACGGGCACTGTTGTTTCTGCAGCCACTGCAGTTGTGAGAGGCTCTGTGAAGACACCCACCACACAGCCAGTGTGCCTGCACCAACTGCCAAGGGCAAAAAGGGAGCACTAGCTGGCAAAATCAAAAAGGGAGCAACAGCTGGCAGAAGCAAGGAGGCATCACCAGCTGGCAGAAGCAAGGAGGCACCACCAGCTGGCAAACGCAAGGAGGCACCACCAGCTGGCAGAAGCAAGGAGGCACCACCAGCTGGCAAACGCAAGGAGGCACCACCAGCTGACAGAAGCAAGTAGGCACCACCAGCTGGCAGAAGCAAGAAGGCACCACCAGCTGCCAAGGGCAGGAAGGGAACACCAGCTGCCAAGGGCAATGACAAAGGCACTGACGCCGCAGGCAGGATGGATATGGAGCATGGTGCTGCAGCAGCATCTGAGCAAACAACACCATCCATGGCACTTCAGCTGTCCGAGGCTGCGGGGGAAGGGTGGGGGCCTTCCCCCACCACAGGCAGCACCGCCGCCAGCACCACTGCCAGCAGCAGCCCAGTGGGCAGCCATCCGAGGGTGCGGGGGAAGGGCTGGAGCCTCTCCCCACCACAGGCAGCACCGCCACCAGCACCACCACCTGCACCGCCACCAGCACCACTTCCAGCACCACTGCCAGCAGCAGCAGCCCCAGTGGGCAGCCATCCGAGGTTGCAGGGTAAAGGCTGGAGCCTCCCCCCACCACTGGCAGCACTGCCGCCAGCCCCGCCACCACTGAGCAGCTGTTACCGCCAGTGTACAGTGTGCAGTCCTGCCTCCATGGGCTGTAGTGCGTCCTGGCCCCTGCAAAAACTGTAGGTGTGACACCCAGTTGAGAGACTGTGACCTTGCACCCTCCAAGATCTGCATCACAGGGCAAAAAGCCTCCTTCAGAACCAGTGGAAGAAGGCATCCACTTACCCCCTCCTTGCCAGGATGAAGCACACTGGGCACAAGGCCCCCTCCAGAACCAGTGGAAGAAGGCATCCACTCACCCCCTCCTTGGCAGGATGAAGCACACTGGGCACCAGGTCCCCTCTAGAACCAGTGGAAGAAGGCATCCACTCACCCCCTCCTTGCCAGGATGGGGCACACTCGGCACAAAGCCCCCTCCAGAACCAGTGGAGAAGCCATCTACTGTGGCATTGAACTCCCTAGGACCAAGCAGTGGGCAGACCACCAACTTGAGAGACTGTGGCTTTGCACTCCCCAGGACCAAGCAGTGGGCAAACCACCCACTTGAGAGACTGTGGCTTTGCACTCCCCGGGACATTGCAGAGAGCACGTAGCTGCCTCCAGGAGCAGTGGCATTGTACCATTTGCCGGCTGAGGTGCCCCCCCATCCGCTTCCCCCTGAGGTGCCTGTATATTTCAATCTGATGCCCCAGCAGTGTTCTCTCCGTATTGAGGTAGGAGTCAAGTGGGGCCATGGCCTATGTGATATGGCCCTGTGGCCCTCGGACATTTTGGACTGGGCAGTGTCCCTCCATTTGTATATATTGTGGATACTGTTCTGTGCTTTGAGGACATATTTATGGAAATTTATTTCACACTGACTTTACTCACTTCCTTTTGTCCTTGCGTTATTCCTGAGGGGTACGGGGTGGATATGTAATCTGTTTGTGTGTATGGTGTTGGGGATGGGGGTTGGAGTGTTGCGTGTGTGTGTCACTCTCTTTTTCCTCGCATCCTCTATTGTGTGCTAGGTGCGGTACTCACTGTGGTCGTCTTCCCGCTGTTCGTGTTCCTGGTTTAGGAGGAAGTAAACCAGCATGGGTAACACCTGTAGTTCGGGCTCCATGGCGTCGTGGTTCTTCCTTGAGTGTCCAGAGGTGAGTTGTTTCCCTTTTGTTTACTGTTTCCGCTGTGCTTTTGATGACATTGGTACCACCCCAGAAATGCTGGCTGATTGGCTTGTTGTTATAGGGTAGGGGGGTACATTGTCTTCCGCCTGGCTGTTGGCGGGTACCGCTGCGTGCTTGTTGCTACCACCGTGGCGGTCGGTATGTTAAAGTGGCTGTCCATGTGAGCGGTTTCCGCTGTGGTCATAATTAATTTTTGTTCTCACCGACCGCCAGGGTTGTAATGAGGGCCTTAGTCTCCTATCCTGAAGTTAAAAAATAAATAAATATCATAAGGGAGGAGGGTAGGGATAATCCACTCCCCTAGGCCTCAGGGGTGGTACCCAAAGGGACTGCCCCTGGAGCCAAAATGCAAACAAATCAGCAATTATTGCTGAAACCCTTCAGGACTCCCACATAGATGTGAAAAAATGGTGGCTGGGGAGCATTGTTCAGTTATTGGGCCCAGGGACCCCCCCCTAGGGCCACATTTTATTAGGGGAGGTGGGTGCATGGCCCCCCTCCCTGAACTATTAAAGGTCACTGAGAGCCCACCCCAAGGCCCTCCTCCTTGAGCCTTCTTTGGCCTTGGGGAGCTCAACCCAGGGTCCAGTTCACATACTTTGTGCCAGGGAGTCTGCCCCTAGGACACAGTGGTTTCCCAGCCGTATGGGCACGGACAGGGAAACTTGTTTTTTATTCCACATGAGGAGCATTTTTTTATCATCTGCGACGCTGGAACAAACACAAAGTCTGCTCTCAGTGAGCAGTAGCTTTGAAAATACACCAAACATCTGAGAGGAGACGTTTAATCTGTTTTGTTGCCTGCACTCACGTGGGGAGGGAAAGAGATCAAGAGATTGCTCCCTCCTGGAGGGAGCTGCAGAAGTATCTGCACTCCACCCTCCCTTTAGATTTTGGTCCCAGAGGTAGGGTTCCCAGGGCCTGATAAGTCTCAGAAATGGGGGACCGTGGAGCCCCCTCCCATTTTACACAAAAAGGCCTTGGGGGTGGGGTTCCAATGGCCTAATGAGGCTCAAGGAGGGGGGCCACCCAGATCCTATCCCCTTTTTAGAAAAATATGGCCCAGAGGGATGGAGCCCCCAGGGCCTAATGAAGCTCAGGGAGGGGGGGGGCATGCAACCCCCTCCCCTTTTTTCACTGGTATTGTCCTTGGGGATTGGATCCCCGGGCCTAATAAAGCAGGCGGGCTGCATGGTCCCCCTCCCCATTTTCCTGGTATATGGCCCCAGATGGGGTCTCCGGGACCCAAAGGCCAACCTTATGCTGTACACAGCAAGGGCCATGTGCAGTGTGGCGCTGGCTGCCTGCTTAGGTTCTGACTGCAGGGCCTGGTGGCCCAGAAGGCCCAGTTGGCTTTATGTATCATAATAAAACATTATTTTCCATTTAAAAAATCCTAGAAATTCACTGGAAAAAAAAGGTTAAAGTACTGTTAAAGCTAGGTGTGAAAAAATGATCCTTAAAAAAACCTTGTAAATTCATTGGAAAAAACAAAAGTTAAAGTAACATTATAGTTAGGTGAATATGTCCATGACAACATTAACATTTTGAACTAAAAAAACACAGTCATTCACCAGTTATAGTTAGCAGAGTTGACCATAACTTGTGCCCCACCAAGCACTGATGCCATCGATGATATCATGAGTGATGTCATAAATGATGTCATCGAACATGTCATGAGTGATGTCATATGTGAGATCATAAGCAGTGCATGGTGGGGGCACAATTTATAGTTAGTGCTGTTAACTATAGCTGGTGAATTTGTGTTTTTTTTAGGTTAAAACATTATTGTTGTCACTGAGAATTTCACCTAACTATACCGTTATTTTAACCTTTTTTTGTGAATTTCTAAGGTTTTTTTAATCAAAAACTCCCTGAAACCTGTGATCTACTTTTGTGAGAGTCTTACGAAATTGCAACAAAATTGTACTGAAATACTAGTATGTGGGATGAGTATCCTCTCCACTGAGACCTATCTCTTACAAAACAGGTGTTAGTAGTAGGGTGTGGGGAGAGACTTGCACACAGACCTCTGTCTCAGATGACAGGTGTTCTTAGTAGTGTGTTTGAAGGGACTGGCCTCTCCAGTGAGACCACTCTTTGAGATAATGGGTGTGCATAATACAGTGTGAGGAGAGTCTGGCCTCTTCCCTGAGACCTCTCTCTTGCATGAAAGTTGACATAGAAGGGTGTCTGCAGGGACTGCCCTGTTTTTCCCACACCTCTTTGTCAGATAATGGGTGTGCCTAGTAAGGTGTGTTCATGGGCTGCCCTCTCCTTCCCTTCCTCTCTTCCAGATGGCAGGTTTGTATAGTAGGGTGTATGGAGAGATACTGCCTTTCCACTTAGTCCTCTCTTTCCAATCACAGGTGCACATACTATTGTGTGTAGATGGACTGCACTCTTCTAAGATGATTGCTGTACATAGTGGAGTCTGTACATAGACTACCCTCTCCTTCCAGACCACTCATTCAGATGACAGGTGTGTGTAGTAGCCTGTACGGAGAAAGACTGGCCTCTTCAGTGAGATCTTTATCTCAGATAAGGGTGTGCTTAGTAGGGTGTTTACATGGACTAACCTCCTCTGTCAGAACTCTCTCTCAGATAACAGGTGTGCGTATTAGGATGTATACATGAACTGGCCCCTTCTGTCACAACTCTCTCTTAGATGACAGGTTTGTGTAGTCGGGTTTGTGGAGACAGAATAGCATCTCCAATGAGGCCTCTTTCTGTGATAACAGGTGTACACAGTATGTTCTGACCAGGAACTGTCCTCTCCACTAAAATGTTAAATGCTAAAGATGCTAAACCCCGCCTATTTGATAAAGGATGTGTGTGGTAGGGTGTGGAAAGAAAATATTCCCTAATTACAACTCTTACAAAGCTAATACATAAACAGTACACTCTGACATACACCATCTCCAGTAATATTCCTTCCTACAGTAAAAAGTATGCATACTACAATGTATATAAAGATCACCTACTGCCTTCTACTTTTCACAATCCTGCATGAGTCTTGAGTGCTCCTCACTGTTTTTGAGAAAATAGGAATTAATCATATACTCATCACAGTCCTAATCTCTTACACACTTCCTCTCAAAAACTATAACCACAATATGAATTCCTACTAATGGAGTGTATTTGGAACTCATCTACCCTTTTTTACTAATCATGGCAATCACGTGAGAGTTCTGCAAGATCATAAAAATTAGGTAAAAACAATATATTCATTTACTTTACAGATGTTATCCCTCAGACACCTCATCTCTAAATCTAGAGGAAAAGCATGCAGTTCTGCTGCCCTTTTTAAAGCTTTTTTATTTCATTTCCAGAACATATCACATTTTTCACAGTAAACAGTAATGACCGCCCTTTAATTTCCAACATTCCAAAGCCATCCAATTAGAGCTCTTGCCCCCATGAGACTTGCAGAAGCCTCTCACTCCCACAAGGTCATAAAGGTACATGGGAAGAACAGGCCTCTCGACCAATTGCAGGCCTCCATTTATAAATTTGCACCCCTGCCTAATGCCCAAGGGACTTTCATGAGCCAAACCATCCAAACATACAATTATTTTTTACCCTTAATTTCTCAAAAACTACAGTACTGTTGGATTTACACCAAATCACAGAAAGCACAATCTGTAGACCAGGGACTAGCTTCCTGCTGGATTTGGTGTAACTCTGTTTAGCAGTTTTTGATGTAGTCATGTCTAAAGAAGTCTATCGAAATGCATGAGGATTTTATGTTTTGGGACCACCCCTTTTTCGTCAGCTCCTCCTTGATGGATCACCCTAAAGCTTTCCAGGAAGGAGCTGCGTTGGATGAACATGTTTTTTTAGAAGGTTTCATGAAGTCTCGTAAATCGGGGAAAACGTTATTAGCCAACCAAAAAATGCTCTGTCTATGGTAAAGCAGCTCTAACTATAACTATCTGCTGGTGACCGCCAGTAGGTAGTGTATACACCAACACATGTATATACATATACACGCAAACACACACACATACACGCACACATAGATCTAGATAGAAGGAGAGAGAGAATATGTCATGAGTAACTGTGTAATATGGGTTTTTGGCCAGGGGCTCTGGTGACATTTGTAGACCATGAGGACAAAGGCCGAGTGATCTATAAATGTCACCTGAACCCCGAGATGACAATATAAAAGCATATTACACATTAGTGATATATTGTTAATATAACTTATTAATTGATTCTAGTGCTCTTTAGAAACATTTAGAGTATTTGTGTATTATCCATTATCACATATAATAACAATGGATGGCACCAGTACAAACAACACTAGTAGCTGTATAAAGGCATATTTAAAAAGGAGAAGCACACAAGGTGTGGTGGTGGGCAGGGGACACAAGGAATTTGGATGGATATGAATCTATCTCACTGTGTGCTAGAAAGTGGATAGTTGAAACTGGAAAAGGAGAAAGGCATTGTCAACAAGAGATAGGCAGAAGTCTATACTTTATTAGAGCAAGTAGGAACTAATGTAACACATTGAATTAGAACACAGATGTTTAATAATGAAGGACTTTTGATATACTAAATATTGCAGAAACTGGAGAAAGTTTGCAAGAGAAAATTAAGTAAATTGTGAGATGCCACCTCTCTCCAAAATGTCTTGCAGTGTACAGAATCCCACGAGGACTCAGAACATATAATATTGACTCTCAAGAGGGTAGCAAATTCTGGTGAATGCTCCAAAGATATTCTTAAAATCTTAATAAAAAACATACAGGAAGACTATGAACTGATCCTAAAAATTGTAGTAGAGATTATAAAAAATGTGGCTGAACAAGATGAAGTAAGGAAACCTAAGGAAGGAATGCTGAAAAAACAGCCAAATATGAGGAGGATATTGAACAACACAACCAGTGGACTTTTGCCCATAACAAGAGAGACTAAGGCCCTCATTACAACTTTGGCGGGCGGCAACCGCCGGCCGGCTGATTGTAACCGATGCGCGGCCGCCAATGCGGCGGCACTTCCGCGGTGGCCATTTCGACATCCCCGCTGGGCCAGTGGGTGGAAATTTAGTTTCCACCTGCTGGCCCAGCGGGGATGACAGCCGCAACATGGGAGCCGGCTCCAAATGGAGCCGGCGGTGTTGCGGCGGTGCGGGGGACTCGTAATCCCCTCTGCAGCGCTGCCCTGGAGGATTAAATCCGCCGGGACCAACGTGGCGCACTTCTGCCCCGGTCGTAATTCCCAAGATTGCACCGCCATCCTGTTGGCGGTGCAAAAGACAAAACAGCCCTGGCGGTCTTGGACCGCCAGGGTTGTAATGAGGGTCTATGACTTATGGAGGACATTAGTTTTTTGTCGCAAGATTTGATAACATCAAGGACCAGGAACTAAGAGATGTGACTAAAATCAGACTAAAATGAGAGCCTACTATTACAGAATTCAAGTTTATAAATAATGCAGAATGCAGAGAAATCATGCACATCGGAACACATACAAAGCCCTCAAGTAAGAAGGCCTTTTTTGGTATGATGTGGAAACTAAGACACAAGGGGCCATATTTATACTCTGTTTGCACCGAATGTGCATCAAAACTTTTTACTCACATTCGGCACAAACCTTGCCCCATATTCAAACTATGACGCCCAACCCCGCGGACATCAAAAAACCTCAGTGTGCGTGATTTTTTGGATGCGGGAAACTGCCTTGCGTTAATGATATGTAAGGTAGGCGTTCCCGTCCATAAAATGACTTTAAGGCCTGTGCGCCTTATTTATACTCCTGTGTCATTTTGACGCACAGGGGTGGGCCTTAAAAACAGCGCGCAGCCTGATGTGTGCCGTTTTTTAACGCCTGGGTGAGGGCAGGCGTTAAGGGACCTGTGGACTCACTTCCATGGTCTCAGACCATGGAAGCAGTCCAGAGGTGCCCTTCCCTGCCCCCAAGACACCTCCTGCCACCTTCACCCACACCAGGAGGACACCTATGGATGGGGGGGACCCATCCCAGATAAGTACAGGCAAGTTGAGGTAAGTATTATTTTATAATTTTTTTAAGTGACATAGGGGGGCTTAATTTGGGCCCCCCTACATGCCACTGTGCCCAAGGGCCATGCCTAGGAGACAGAAGTCCCCTGGGCATGGCCATTGGGCAAGGGGTCATGACTCCTGTCTTTGCTAAGACAGGAGTCATTCTAATGGGGGTTGTGTGTAAAAAAATGGCGCAAGTCCGGTTTGAGCCATGATTTCTGACTCAAACCTGGCTTGCACCATTTTTTTACACACAACACACATTTTCCTCTACGCCGCCGCTGCCTGGTTTGAGTCATGTTTTTTTTTACTCTGACCAGCCCGCAGCGCCAGCTAACGTCAATCCTTAAATAAGGTGCCCGCATGGTGCGTAGGAATGGCGGTACATTTTTTGGCGCAAACCAGCGCCGGCGATGGTTTGCGTCAAAAAGTATAAATATGGGCCAAGGTCTGAAAACCAAATAGGGCAAAGATGGAGAAAACAGAGACAATGCAATAAATGCCAGATTGAAGGATTATAAACAAAGCAGGAAATAAAAGAAGAATCGATTAAACACAACAATCAAAATATGGATAGTATCACTATAATCAACATTTTCAAGAGAGAACTTATTTCTGAAGAAGGTAAAGGGCCAGATGTACGACCTTTTGTTTTGCGACTCGCAAATTGTGAGTCACAAAATAAAATGTACAACAGTGTTAATCACACTGTTTGCGATTCTCAAATGGGTCGCAAGTGACCTACCTCATTAATATTCAGGAGGCAGGTCTCAATTTGCTACCTGTTTTGGAATGGCCACAAACACAGGGATGGTGGCCTAATGGGGTCAGCAGACCACCATGTCTGTGACTGCTTTTCAATAAAGCAGCTGCTTTTTTGTTGGAAATGTAGCCCGTTTTTCTTGCATTTTAAAAGTGAAAATGAAAAGTTTACTTTTCATTTTTTCAGAGTATCCCCTTCCTAATTGCAAGTCGCAATCTTTGTGAGCCGTTAACTGGATACCAACTCGCAAAATAGGGATGGTACATTCTACAAGGCCATTTTGCGATCTCAAAAGGTGATTTATGCCTTTTGTGACTGCAAAATCACATCATAAATCTGGCCCAAAGTACTGTGTGTTTATTCTTTTACTATGTCCAAACTCACATAGACCTGTTCCAATTCAATTCAAGACTTAAATCACTAAAGGTGAAATATAAGAAAAGTAAACTCTATCCCAAACTGCATTTAGTATCGAGACAAATTCATGGACAGCTGGGATATTGAGGGACTATGTGCTACGTATTACCTGAATGTTGAAACTGAGAACATGGAGAATTTGGAATTAGGATAAAGTAAGTCTGAAGATTGTATGATTAAAGTCCTAAATTCCACAGAGGTAAAACCAATGCTTACAGTAAAAGTTGATTTCAAGTTATTTCCAGGACAATGGCTTTGATGACATACGATTCATTTAATATGTTTCATGAAGTAATCCAAGAGGAATTGAAACATCAGCAATTTTTGAGACAGAGAAAACAAATCAAACATAGTCCAATACTAATTTCCAAAAAACTTGAGGTGGGATGAACTGATTGTTATCATGCCATCCGACAAATGAGGTGTTGCGTGGTCCATGGACAAATACCTCGGCGAAACACCACAATTGAATATGCAAGATTGATATATATTAATGTAAAATCAAAATCACCAAAAACTAGTCAGAAGATATCATGATGTGCTTACAGCATGGGAAGAACAGGGTATGTTTGAATATGAGGAATACCTATATCTAAAAACAGAAAACATCAAAATATCAACCTTTTACCTTCAATCCAATGTGCACAAAGACAAAAACACCGGTAAGACCGATTGTTTCCCCAATTGGGAATCTTTTTCAAAAGGACTTCCATTTATGTTAACCACTTTTTGTTCCTCCATGCAGAATAATTACTGTCACACACCAAAGATAGCTCTGAAATCCACCAAAAGTGAATACATCCAATGAGGTTGTAAATACCTGATAATTAACTCTAATTAACAGTCTTTATACACAAGCAACCAACATGCAGATAGAGAAAGGGCCTATGAATAATTCTCGATGGGCGGTGGGAGGAGCAGGTGTCTGTTGATCTAGGAGTGCAAACATTTATGTCTCTGGTGTCTACTCTACATTAAGCATTTGTTTACCACTTAGAGAGTCAATTCACGTGAACTAAATTAAATTTTTGCCATACTGATTTTTTACTATACTGAACAATAAGTTGAATCTCATATTTTCCATAAATTACAGTTTGGCTGACATTGGATTTCTAGGCCTATAGTTAGGAGTCAGGCATGGCGAATTAGATACTTCATTCTTTAGGAAGAAGACTGCAGGAAATAGCACCCTCTATGCATGTAGCAGCAATCTAACTTCTGTTAAGAGGAAACTATTATAGGTGGAACTAGTGATTATTAAAAGAAACTGTATCAGTTAGGAAGTGTTATAAATAGTCAATAAAGATACAGAAGAATGTTTCACACAAAAAGGCTATCCAGGGAAAACACACAGAAGAAGCTATAGAAGAAATAAGCACTATTACCAGACAAGAACATTTATATAAACCTAACTCTACAAAAAGCACTAGCAATGCTAGTCAAGGAACACACAAAACTGTTTGGAATAATAACAATATTTTCAAATCAAGCGCTTACAATTTGAGAAATACTTTCAAAACACTGGAAAAATGACAGAATAAGTTTCACTTGGAAATGCCTCTAGTATTACCCATAAGAAGAGCAAATCATTGAAAGATATAATAGTTCGAAGTCACTTCCTTCCCAACGAACCAACAAAAAGATGTGAGAAAATGTAAAGGGATGCAAAACCAAACTAGAAATAGAAAGGAATGTGAGATCATAGGGCAAGATACTCTTACAAAAGCTGACAACTTTATAACATGTAACCCTGACTGTGTGGTGTATTAAATGTATTCCTGCCCAGAGAAGTGCACAGGAAACATCATCTTCCCATTGAAAAAAAGGAAATTAGAACATGAGAGGGCAATAATAAAACAATGATTCAAATACTCCATGGCTTGACATTTGTTCATGCATCACAATGCAGAGTGGATTAAATGAGCATCCTTTGGTATAGAGTAAAACAAAATCCAAGAGGATGCAATTGAGTAAAACAATATCAAGAGGATGCGATCAGGTTGCTGAATTAAGGAAATAAAAATCCTGTTATATTATACATCTAGAGACCTGTGAACCAGATGGTCTGAGTAGTAATGAACACTTGAGTGTACATTGTGAACTTTAGGACAATGATGACAATATATGGAAATATGCTTTTCCTTTGTAAGTGGTTTGCATTTGAATAGTTTTTATGTACAAAATGAAATGTGCTTTTTATTTTTTGATTTTCTTAAATAATTTTATAATAAACTGGAGCACCTTATATCTGTATAATATTAAATGAGAAATTAATATATAAGAAACTACATGCAAGTGTATGAAGCATTTTTGCGGTCGCAAATTGCTGATTGGGCCGTTTCCAACTGCAAAATGCTTTTAGGAACGCACAAAACAGAAATTACAATTCGGTAACAAGTTACCGAATTGCAATTTGTGTTGGCTATTCTGTATTTGAAAGGGGCTTCTTTAGGGCGTCCCATCCAAATACCGAATACCAGGTGGAAGGCAGGAGTGTTTCAAGACTAAATTACAGTTGCAAACGCTAATATTTTTGTGATTCTTTGAAGGAGGTGGCAACCCATTTAGAAATGGGAAGGTGGTCCACAGGGGGCCACTTCCCTTTTGAGAGTGGAAAACAAATATTTGTTAACAGCAGGCAGGGGTCCAACAAAGTTTATTAATTGCTTTAGTAATAAGAAATCACAGACATAGTGGTCTGCTGACCTCAGCAGGCCACCAGCCCTGTTACTGCTGAGATTCCTAATGGGTGGCAAGTTGTGACTTACCTTAATAATATACATGAGGTAGGTCGATTTGTGACCCACTAGACCGACTAGGAATCGCTAATGAAACTCAAAAGAGTTTCATACATTAGGAATACCAATTTCCTAATTTGGATTTGGAGATAATCACAATTAGGAAACCAGTATTACTAATGTTAATACATCTGGCCCTACATATTTTAAACTATTTTACATTTATATTTCAGAATGAAATATTTTGTTGCTTTTATTTAAAGAATAATATTGTTTAATCATGTTGCTCATATTTTCCCATAAGTAGATATCCACCACAGTGGCTGAGTGAGACTTCTACTAGTGTGTGAAACATTACTGCGACATATTCACAAAAGGCACTTTGTAGTATGTTTAGTAATATTACAATAGTGCAACTCACGTTTTCTATACAGAAATCTTCTCCCCATTTGTAGAGGTCTTTCCACACTTCCATCTACATTTTGTAGTAAATATGGGATTATGGGGGGAGTGAGGAAAACATAGGGAATACTAACTACAAAATGAGAAGGTTTTAAGGAGGGGTTAAGGGAAGCAATTTTTATTGCACAATAAATAAAGAAATCATTTTCAAATAGATGTGTTTTTTAAATAAATCTTTGAATAATTAATCTTAAATTAGTTAAGAAATGTTTAAATTATTTATTTATTTTTAATGCATTTATGAACATATATAATAATATATATATATGTAGCTATATATATATAAATATATATATATATATATATATATATATATATATAAAGATATAATACTATATACTTGTGTCCTAAGGTAACTATAACTCGCGTCCCCGCCATGCACGTTTTTTTTGTAAAAAATGTTACTGCAAATATTACATTGATATTATCAATGATGTTATCAAAGATGATTTGAGTGCCGTAATTTGTGAGGTAATTAGCAGTGCATGGTGAGGGCACGAGTTATAGTTACTTGAGATAACTCTAACTATAAAAGATGAATTTCTATGGTTTGGTACATTTGAAATGTCAGCCTAACTATGACGTTCCTGTAACCTTTGGGTTTTTTGAGTGAATATCTATGTTTTTTTTAATTCCCATTTCCTGCTAGAACCGGCATCGCTCCCACAAGCAGGGAGCTGCTTTAAATAGCAGCTACCTGCTTGTGGAGCAACGCTTTCATCCATTTCCCTGCACATATATTTGTGTGCAGCAAAACAGTTGAAAACTCTGCTTTCTGACAGAGGGAGCTGTTCGACAGCTCTTGCTGTCAGAAAGCAGACTTTGCTTTAGCTTGGTGGGAACTGTCAAACAAAAGCAAACAGCTATGTCCAGGGGGTAGGCACCCTGGGACAAATCAGGAGCCGGCCTTGTAGGTTGGCGGACCCCAGGGCCCCATGGCCCCTCTTCAGTGTTACATTTGCCTCAGGGAAATTGTGGTCCCTGGTGCTTGGGGGTCCAATCGGACTCCCTTCACTCTTTTATTGTAGTCCCGGGGATGTGGTGGTCCCCCAGGGCTCTGGGGGGGCAGATGGCCCCCTGCATCATATTTCTTGTTATCCCCAGGGCCTGGCAGTCCCCAGGGGTCGCAGGGGGCCATTGGGCTTCCTCGCGTCAGATTGAAAGCCCTGGGAAGGTGGAGGTCCACAGGGCAGTGAAGGGGCCCCCATTCAAATTGTAAATGCCACTGGGACTTTGCTCACCCAAGGGATTTTGTGAAACATGCACAGGAGCCCATGCTTTTTTAAAAATGTTTGGTGGATCTGCCATGATTCCTGTTGAAAATGTAAAATAAAAAAAATAAAAAGAATAATTCCCTGGAGGAAGTCTGGTGCCCCAACTCCAGAGGTAAGGGGTCAGGGTGACTCTACCCTGGACCCTTTTGTTTTTTTCTTCATCATTTGTTTTTTAGGGACTCAGCTGAAGCCCAGTCCCAACATGGCTGCTAACACTTTCTTGTTGAAGTGTTGGCAGCCAATCAGATCTCAGCATGAGACCGGGAG
This sequence comes from Pleurodeles waltl, assembly GCF_031143425.1. Lineage (NCBI taxonomy): Eukaryota > Metazoa > Chordata > Amphibia > Caudata > Salamandridae > Pleurodeles > Pleurodeles waltl. The sequence goes on along the minus strand of NC_090448.1, from coordinate 928,883,377 downwards.
GGTTTGCGAGGCCTTTTGTGTCCCTATATGTACAATTTTGGAAAAACTACTGAACGTTTTTACACCAAATAACAAAAAGGTCGCTTTCTGGACCAAGAGCTACCTTTCTGTGAAATTTGATGTAAATCCATCTATTTGTTCAAATGCTACTGTTGTTCCCCCCTTTATCTCTGCCCCGGCAGATCACCCCGAAAAATTACAGACAGAAGGTCATGTGGACGTTGATTTCTTTTTCGAAATTTCATGAAGATTCTTCTATCAGCACCAAAGATATAGTCAAGTAAATTACAAATTTTTTCTATAGAAACTAGGTCTAATCTATAACTAACTAGTGGCGACTGCTAGATAGAAAGATAGATAGATAGAATAGTCATATGTATAATTGTATTTCTATATATATATATATATATGTGTATATATATATATATATATATATATAATAATATATAATATTATGTAATGTACGGTGGATATGTAGAATGCTGATTGTCACCCCTGAGGATATTCAGGCTCTGAATGTACAATTATTTCACAATAATATTTAACAATCAAATTACTTTTAAGTTTAATACACTTTTTTTTACTTTTCCCTGTACTTTACCAGGGGTAAATATCTGCCTCTGTGATGTAGCCCTCTGCCTAAGTTATTAGGAGTACCTTTTTACTTGTAAACTTGGCATCATGTCCTGGTTTTAGTGGGGTGGGGAAATGTAACCCTACACTTTGTAGTAAATTTGCACTCAGAAAGGGTGAATAACCAAAAGTAGTATCGTTATCACAAAGAGGCTGATTAACAACCTGCACTTTGTATTAATTTTCGTGGCTCTACATTAGGGGAGATCTCCACACATGTACATTTTTTGCTTAGTAGTAAATGTGGGAGGCAGCAGGGGGAATGATGGGAGCATGGAGAATATCTACTTCAAAATGAGAGGGTTTCAGGGAAGATAACATAGACTGATTTAGAGAAGGTCATGGAAATATAAAACCCCAACAAGAGTAGCCTCATTCCTATTCACAAACTACACTTCTAAAGTTACTACACCTGAAAAGTTCACAAAACAGTCATAAGTGTAGTCCAATCTAGCCTTGGAGTAACTCTAGTACCACTCACAGGTACTACATCACTCTGAAATAGAAAATAATAGAAGCAGAGAGTTAAATAGAACCCCATAGGAAATAATGTTAAAATAAATTAATTTATTTTGACTTTTTAAATATATACATGTACACATTTATTTTCATTGTAAACTTTTTAAAACAAAATAACATATTAATATTATTTTATTGTAACATTTTAATAACCATTTGTTATATTAAAATAGTTGTAACTTTATTTTTAAAGAAATAATTGCATTCATTTAAACGAGTGTTAAACAGGACATTAAATCATTTTTAATACAGAGGAAATAAACACAAACATTTCACGTTAGGTGGATTTTTTATTTTAATAAATTGTTTAAAAATACCTTTAACTTAATTTAGTATGTTTAATTTAATAACATATTTACTTAATTAATAGCACTGAAGCATGTTTGTTTTGTTCTTCTTCAAAATAAATATGTAAATTAAACTTTTTAAAATGTGTCTATACTGTATCTTAGGAAGAACTATGCCATGGTGTGAAAAGCTACTAGTAGTAACTTTATTCTAATAAATTTAGCTAATCCCTCTATTTCAGGGTTTGGAAATGTGAGTCTACACTTCATAGTAAAGGTACACTCCAAAATGGTGTTTATCCAAATTTAGTATATTTACTAGTAATTTTATTTACTCACATGTAAATTTACCTCTTTGAATACACCCCGGTGGGTAAGAGTAAATTTACATGTAAGTAAATGTACAGTTGTATATTTTCCTTTGTGATTAGGGCCAGGTAATAGCACCTTTACATTTGCGAATGTACTTTGGTACCCCTTGCTTTCAGGCTGGAGGTATGGAAGTCTACACATACATGTAAGTCCACACTCAGAAATGGTGAATAGCTCAGAAGTGCTGATTTGCACAATAGAGCAAAGGTAAATGTACACATGAGTAAAAATGCTTGTTAAAATTTACCTTTGTGAACAAGGCCCAATAAGAGGACATTTTGAGATGATCTGTGACTGGGGGTGAGTGTTTGCAAAGGTTCATCACTTCTATCATCCTTTTGTGCTGCTACAATCACCCTTAGTGAGAAGGGTATGCCCAGACGTGGGTCCCGTGCTCACTGTGCCACTGGATTCAAGCTAGCCATGGATGATGAAGGGTGATACCTTGAAACTGGTCCCAGGAAGCTTATTTCCGGTCGGGAGGGCCTGGCCTGGCAGTTCAGGTTGGACTGTTCCCATAGGAATCAGAGTCAAGACTGATGAGCATTCGGCTGGGTCCAAACTGGGGTGGAATGGTGTGCAAAAGAACAATGTATTTAACCCCAGATCTGTAACGGGGGGTGAGAGTTTGAAAAATGTCCGCACTCCGTGCCCAGTGGTTAGATTCCATCACTAGGAGCCAAATGCTTCACACCCAATGAAAACTGGCTCACTGGGGCCATAAAAATCTACTTTTGTTCTTGTGTGCAGGGCCTGAAGGAATTTATATCAGTGCCACCTAGTGGCTAGGTGTCAGAGTCACCAGATCCTCGGGGTCTGTGCACGTTCCCAACACTTCCACCACAAGACAGCTACAATACCCTGATTAGAATTATCACAGAATCTTAGAGTGTCCAAGTGGGGAAAAAGGGGATTAGGAAGGGAACAGCTGGGAAGGAGACCTGTAGGAAGCAAAAGGTTAAAACACACAATATCAAGATTATATCATATGAATCAGTACTAGATTATAACTCTAAGCATTGTCGTTCTGAAATCATAAACCTAAGAATGGATTTAAACAACTAGGCTTCAAGATTACTGGATACCTGAGAGGAAATCAAGAAATGGTTAAATGCAATGTCCAGATTCAAACATTATCTTTTGCATGAGGATCAAGGAAAGAAAAACATTATCTACACACTACATCACATCTAGAACTCTACCATTTTGTTCTCTCAAAACTATAGGAAACATGAATTGTGCACATTGTATACTTTCACAAAGGTTGTAAATATCATAGAATGATTGTGCACGTCTTAAATGCCAGGAAATGGCAGCGCACCATGAATATCAAGGTTTAAAACACGAGAAACGAATCGTGCGTTTTGACGATTTGAGTGTCACCATATGAATGCCTGGAGATGGTAACGCACAATGAATATCAAGAGTTAAAGCACGAGGAAAGAATCGCGCATCTTGCCGATTCGAATATCACCATATGAATGCCTGGAAATGGTAACGCACAATGAATATCAAGGGTTAAACATGAGGAAAGAATTGCGCGTCTTGCCGATTCGATGTCACCATATAAATGCCTTGAAATGGTAACGCACAATGAATAACATGAATTAAGCACGAGTAAAGAATTGCGCGTCTAGCCGATTCGAATGCCAGAATATAAATGCCCAATAAACATCAAGCACACTTTTACACGCACAAGAGTCAAAAGACTTTATCATGATAATTAGGCCCAAGAACTCGAATTCCTTTGAGAACGGGATCGGGGGCCTTGCCCGACCTCCGTGTTACCGCCCTGATCAAGAAACACCAAGCGCACTGAGAGGGCGAGGTCTGGAAGATCCAAGTAGGCCTCCGGAACAGGAGCTCAGGAAGTTGCTGCTGATCTGCACCGGGACCTCTGAATAGTGAGCACGTGGAGCTGGGCTGGCTCCCTTTTATAGAGACTTATCCCAGCCCACCAACCACACCTAGGCATGCTGCAGGGAAGCTTCTAGAAGGCCCTGGAAGGGGACCACACCCTGACACAGTCTGAAAGCCTGCAGCAGTACATTACATGTGGACAGTATTTATATGCATGATGAACATAAGTCTTCAGGATGAAACTCTGCAATGCAAAAGGTTAAATAACATTATATCAGCACAATGCATAAATTATGTTAGCTTGAAATCGTTAGGTTTTTGTATTCTGGTCACCCGTAGAGCGTGCACTGTCCTGATGCTGACACTAGGTGACATTGCCACACATCATTGGGTTCAATGAGGGACTTCAGAAATATGACTGCGGGGGTGAGGGCCAGAAAGGATTGCCACCAAGTGGGCCATACATGCTCTCCTCTGTCCTTTCCCTTCACCCCTGCAGATGCCTGGTTGCCTTGTAGTGCTGGCTATATGGCCTGCATGATTCTCTACTCTTGTATTTGCCCAGGGTGTCCAGTGCCCAGAGGGGTGAGTCATGCCCCTTCTGCCCTTCACCCCTGCTCACCATGTCTAGGGAAGCAGGAGTGAGGGACCATCAGTTTCCTCATGCCACACTGCAATCAGAAGGCTGGAGTAGGAGACAAAGCTGATTGGCTCCTCTGCTGACAGTTACAAGAGTGTGAGCCTGGTAGTGTGCACTTGGGTTTCCGTGTAGACACTAAAGAAAAAAGTGCCTCACACATGTGGGCATTGGCACCGGATTTGAGAAAAAGCAAAAAGCATGCTGAGCAGAGCATGTTGTAGAAAAATATATATAAAAAGTTCTGAAGAACTAAAATCACAGCTTGAGGGTATTAGAGCACCTCATAAGCCTCAGCTATTGACATCCAAAATGTACATATGAAAAAAGTGGGCATGGATGAGTTCCAGAGTTTTAAGGTACAGCAAGAGATGGAGCTTTTGTTTGGAAGCTTTGTGTTTTATGTTCCCCTCAAGCTATTTTTTCAGCTAGTTTAAAGGTTGAAAAAGCTCATACACTGTACAATTTCAAGCATTGAAATTATGGATGGTAAATCACTGCATGTAATGTTTTATGTCCATGAGCGATGGTATTCATCTTGAATGTTTTTGGAAATGCATTTGCATTGTGTTTGACTCTTTATTTTGATTTTAATTGTAATAGTGGCACCCTGGCAAAGCCAGTAGGTTTGACTTTTGATTAATGCAAATCTCAAGATGCGTTAGGCTAATACAGGGGTAATATGTTTTTTGGGGTTAGAGTTAGCTGGTGTGCAGACTGTTAAAGTTATCCATAGCTCTGGAGGTACAGGGCACCATTAAGAGGCAACCTATAGGCCTCTGGGAAATGTGAATATTTCATTTGTAGAAATTATGCAAAATGCCAGAAACATTACAAAGAACTACAACTCATGACATGAAAAGCTGACTTTGAATTTTGCACTATTTTTAGTGTGAAATGAGCACTTACGTCCATTTTTGGTGTGAGAACGCATTTATGCTGAAACAGAGCAAAATTGCAGGTGACACAAACAACAGCCACTCATGTTTGGTTTGCTCTCATTTTCCTTATGATCCTACAACAGGAGTTATACCTGAATGATATCTCAAATACATGGTATCATTTTAGGCATTTCAAATAAAAGATCATAATAAAAAATGCCAGAAATTCCGAAGACCACTGTGAGTTTGGCAGTCCTTGGACCGCTAGACTTGTAATGAGGGCCTTAGTCACTTAAGTGGTGTTACATCACTGAGCAGGGCCAATATTGAAGTAGACATCCTGATGAAAGCCTGGGACCTCATAGGCAATTGCAGGGACTGAAACATGTTGAAACATTAGCTTAAGGGTTATAGGACCTTAATATCTTAGAGTTCCCCCTTGTAATTTTTGATTTTAACCATTCCTACTGACACCATTATTAAAGGGATAGCTTTGTGAACAGTAAGGTATTTTTAATCTTTAGTCCGCCGGTAGGTTCTTTGTAAGAGCTCCCGCTAGTCGGTATAGCCCACTGTGGCTTTTAGCGACTGGGGTGGACCCGATGATGAAGCATGGCACTACTGGAGGGGGTGAGAGTCACTAAAAAAGAAAATAAATCTTTCCTGGAATGCAACAATTAAGGTTAGGCCTCTGACACTACTGTATTGACCATAAGGTTTGTTGAAGGGTATAGGGATGCTTGAAGTTGACAGTATTTTACTGATTCACATTCCTTCACTCATGCACGTTAGATTAAGAGTTAAAAACTATTACAGTGTTCATATTGAGTTTATGGCATCTGAGTATAGTCATCCAACTCATCCCAACAACAAATTCCAGTTGCAGGTGGATAAATGGAATTTTGCTTATAAGAATGCACTAAAAATTCTAGGGGACATTTATTTAAAAAATCATCCAGTGCAGCACAGCAAGTCACCTTGCTGTGCTGAGCTGCGTGACAGGGAAAGGGCAGGAAATTGCCATAGGTAACATAATGTGAGGCATTCCTGTCTTTTGCCAGCGCTTGTGCACACTGTGCTGCCTAGGGCCAATGCAGGCGCCCATCCAGCATGTTGCAAAGGTGATCAATTGGGACAGTTTCTGCTTTGATTTTGCTTGATCTCTTTACATCATTTGAAGGTGGTCCGGTTCATCAGATACTCATTCGCCACCTCTGGAATGGGAGTGAAAGAACTGGATTGCTTCTATAGATTGACCACTCTTTCTTCTTGACCAACCACTCTCATCAAGTGTCATCTCTATTTAGTGGTCTCATCATCAAATGATCTCTTTTATGTGGTATACCACAGGCTTTTGGCCCTTCCATTTTTTAAATTTCCATTTAACAATCAGTTGTAAACCTCCTTTTGAAGAGATGATTGTGAGGTATGCCCTTCCATTCTTCACATTTGGAAATAATTTAAGATTTATTTTACAATTTGCTTTCACCCCATCTACTGTGATCATACTGTGACGCTACATGACAAATAATGATACCTAGACACAGCAGAATTTCAAGATATTGAAAACTAATAAGATGGTGATCCTAATCTTTTGGAGCAAGCATCATTGTATTATGTATTAAAAAAGAAGATGCACAGATTGGAGAGACTTGATCTTCGTTTTTGTGGTAGACAAGGTAGGTCATTTACATCTTCTTGTTCCTAGTAAATGTTACCATCTGCATCACCATTTCAGCAAAGTGTTAATAAGAGAGCAGTTATTTCAGTCAGACGCGGCTAGTGGAGTGGTGTCTATTTTGGTGTGAGCCAATAGAAACAGAGCAACAGCAGCACAATCAGATCAGTTTGCATTGCTATGTATCTTGGATATCAGCAGCACATTTACCAAGCATTAGCCAATCTTTGCTGGCAACCTATTTGCCACTTAAATTCAGTGCACTATGTTGCGGTTCAAATGGATCTGATGAATGTCGGTCCATCTTTCTTGATCAGATCTGTCAAGTGCTCTTTACCAGTAAAGGTGTTGACTTTGCCTCTGAAATTCTGCTGTACCGTAAGTTCTTTGGAAAAGTTATTTAAAGTGAGGCGAAATTCGATGCCAGGCATACCTATACAGAATTCTTCTTAAAGTCTTTCAATTTGAGACCATCCATTACACCTCACCTTATCTGTCCATGCCATTTTCATGCTTCCTAAAACAAAGCCCTCAGCTGAAATCAAAACAGCCTTAGCTATACTGCTGTTCTATAGACTAAGGCCCATATTTACACTTTTTTAGCGCCACATTTGCGCCGCTTTTTGATGCATAAACGGCGCAAACTTGCAAACTACAATTGGATTTTGCAAGTTTGCGCCGTTTTTGCATCAAAAAGCGGCGCAAATGCGGCGCTAAAAAAGTATACATATGGGCCTAAGGCCCGTATTTATACTTTTTGATGCTAAACTGCGCTAACGCAGTTTAGCGTCAAAAAATTTTCCGCCGGCTAACGCCAGTCTGAAGCACCATGCGGGCGCCGTATTTATTGAATGGCGTTAGCCGGCGCAAGCAGACCGGCGCTGCCTGGTGTGCGTGGAAAAAAACCACGTACACCAGGCAGCGCCGGCGTAGGGAAAAATGGCGTTAGGGCGTCTTAAAAATGGTGCAAGTCAGGTTGACGCAAAAAATTCGCCTCCACCCGATTTGCGCCATTTTTAACGACGCCCAGACGCCATTTGCATGACTCCTGTCTTAGTAAAGACAGGAGTCATGCCCCCTTGCCCAATGGCCATGCCCAGGGGACTTCTGTCCCCTGGGCATGGTCATTGGGCATTGTGGCATGTAGGGGGGCACAAATCAGGCCCCCCTATGCCAAAAAAAAAATATTAAAAAAAAAAAATGTATACTTACCTGAACTTACCTGAATGTCCCTGGGGTGGGTCCCTCCATCCTTGGGTGTCCTCCTGGGGTGGGCAAGGGTGGCAGGGGGGGTCCCTGGGGGCATGGGAGGGCAGCTGTGGGCTCATTTTGAGCCCACAGGTCCCTTAACGCCTGCCCTGACCCAGGCGTTAAAAAGCGGCGCAAATGCGGGTTTTTTTGACCCGCCCACTCCCGGGCGTGATTTTTGCCCGGGAGTATAAATACGACGCATTTGCGTCGCAGTCATTTTTTTGGACGGGAACGCCTACCTTGCATCTCATTAACGCAAGGAAGGCGTTCACGCAAAAAAATGACGCTCTTTACTCCTACTTTGGCGCTAGACGCGTCTAACGCCAAAGTATAAATATGGCGTTAGTTTTGCGCCGAATTTGCGTCGAAAAAAATGACGCAAATTTGGCGCAAACAGAGTATAAATATGCCCCTAAGTTTGCAAATGCCGCAAACTCACTATATCAGAGCCCAGTGGAATCAAATCTAGAATCGTGTGTGCCATAAACACAGTACCTATTTGGGCAGTTTCCGGAATACCTGCAGAACTAGCGCCCAATAACATTCCCACCTCAGCCACAGCTCTCAGATTATTCATCCATTTGTTGACCCCATTGATTACCACTGGGTATATTACACAAAATACAAACATAATTATACTGTAATTACGATATATATTCAGTTAAACAATTTATTTTGTACTGGTATCAGTTTATCTATGTTATTACCAACATATAGTTTAATGTAATAAAAACAAAGTAAAAACAGATTTATCTTCCCCAGGACTTGAAAACGATCATAAAATCATTCCTACTTTATTTTTATACCACATTCACAAAGGTATGGAAAATTAAACACTTTGCACGGAGTACAATTGGCTTTTCACAACGCATATTCTCCCCCTTTGTATGAAATTACATAATGTTCAATGTCCACCAGGTGTATCTATATCAACAAAGCAAAATATGTATGCGTGTTCTGTTGATTCAAACTAGGAATTCGCCTACATTATTATTATGTGACTCTGACAAAAAATCTGCATCGGAGTAAAGTGGGGCAGGCAATCCAAAAATGAACAGATTAAGTAACCTGCTCTTCTAGGCAGTGTGAAAACATATTTTTCCACCAGGTTTGCTTCTTTAATTTAATGGCCTAAATCAAAATTTCACTTAAAGGTTGTAAATGTTTGCAACTGTAGTGAGATTTCACTTCTGCACATGTCGAATTCAAAGAATTCACATATCAGTCAGCTTTCAAAGTACGTGTGATTAGCAGAAGAGCCATATGGGTCTACACGTACCTATAAATAGATTAGATAGTTTAGAAAAACACGCAAGAGGCAAACAGTAGGCTGAGTGTCAATTGTCATTTCTTTAATTGTAAGATTCAGAAAACGGGGCTTCATCGATCACTGATGATTTTTTTTTCTTCATTGCGATTTCTCCAGTCAAATTCATACCTGGAGAAGTCAAAATGTACACTAGCATACACTGCACATGGTGTACAACTTCTTGCATACCTATCACAGCAGCGGCACAGGTGTGCAAGACTTTGAGCTTGTCGACTTTGTTAGAGGTATAAACGTGCCAGTACACAAAACTAAGCACTATGTAACCGGTCAAACTATCTATACCCAGTATCCTTTTTATATACGTTTATAAAATGTATTAAGGTCATTTTTCACCCGATGATAGCAGGACACACTGCATTGTATCGGGACATCAAAAACAAGAATAAAAGAATATGAAATCTAAGACGTGATGAGTACATCTATGATAAAATAAGTAAATAACACACAGAATGGAAATAATTCAGAGGGAGGCTTGACCTGCGAAGAGAATGCAGACAAGCATACATTTATGACAAGCATACATTTATATTAGTGGTGAAGTGGAATCAGGTGCAAATTATGAAGTATTGACCGCATGCATTTACAGAATTAAAATGATTTTATATTTCCGAACTCACCAGTGGGGTGGCGGTGGACGCCTTCCAGTCTATGAAATCATTATGGCTGCAAATGTGAATCCACTACCTCCCGTGCAACTTAAGAAATGCTCGAGTACAACCACCTCGGTTCTCTGAAGCTTCAAGAAAAGCTGTGATTCTTCTATCTTGGACTCATACATCATATAAATTCTTTTATTTGGCTTAAACCTTAAAAGTATAAAAATAACAAAAAGATATACAAAATCCGATTTAAAAACCTATAACTGGACATACATACTTCATTAAGTTATTTTAACCATTGACCAATTTCATTTCCTTGTAAATCTTTAAAAGTAAAACATACTAAACAAATCATCCCATATACAGTTTTAACAAGACTCACATCCTTTTAATGACATGAAGTGCAATTTCCTATTTAAAGTGCTATACATTTTACATGACAAAAGTTCCACATTTCCATCATCCAGTTTAAAAACAATCAATTTGTTCCATTTCAAATTAATAGTTCATCTTTCCTCCGTACAATGTGCCCGACACTGTAAGTTCAGTTAAGACCCCTCTTAAACCTATTAAAAATTGGCCTAGTGCACAAGTTAAATTCAGAAATGTCATGTCTAAAATAGTCTAAGCACTTGAACTCAGTTAATAATATTATATTCCATAAAAACTGGTTTTTAAAAACTTCTTACGCACCTCTAAAAACCAATAGCAATCCAGAAGTAGGTGTTGCATGCTAAATTTCTGTTGTAAACCACATATACGTACACCCAAGCTATCCTTAAGAAACAATTTTGCTTTAGGGTCCATATAGCCTGGATTCAGCCCAATTCGGAATTTTAACACTGAATCCCTTAATTTTTGGTGAGGTAGGCCTCTATATAGGGAAACTTTTCCGGGTGCCGGCATCCCCCTACCATAGCCTGGGTTGATATTTTACCCTCTAAATACTTCAGGTCTATTTCTCTTGCCTTTTCCTTCACTATTGCGCGTACATTTTGTTCAGGGATTTGTGCACCGCGCCACTGATTGCCAGGTATGCCTAAGAGAACACAGATCTTCTCTAACCGTCCTCTCACTTGTAGCGCCCAATATAATTCACTTGTTATTATTTCTTGTTTACACAGGCTCACAATTTTACAAATCCTCTCATGTCTCACGCTTAACCAAAACTTCAGTGTTGCTTGTAATCCCTGATAAGTCCATCCCGTCATTTGGCATTCTGCTCTTATAGCTTGTAACATACTTGAAGGAGGTAATGATAACAGACGCTTTTCACAAAAGCTTTCTTCTGTCTCCCAATTTAGTTTCCCTGATAGTGTTAGGACTCCCACCCCATATTGAATTGGGGAAGTACCATTGCATTAAAGGCAGAGATAACCGGCTGGAGGGAAGGACCCCCATATTTACTACTAAATTGTTTCAATTCCCAGACCGATTATAAAGCTTTATTTTTCAAGGCTTCAATATGATCTTTCCATTACAGGTCTGAGTCAAACCACATATCTAAGTATTTATATTTGTTTACCTTCTCTAGCTCTTGTCCTCCTAGCCGGTAAACAAAATCACTCTTCATTTTCCCTATAAACATAATCTTTGTTTTTCCTAAATTTACGACCATTTTTTTCTTTTGGCAATAAGAGTGGAACACCTCTAATTTCCTTTGTAGACCTAACTCCATCATGTCCATTATCACTAAATCGTCAGCATATAATAAGCAGGAGACTTGTACACCATCCATTTTTGGGCTTAGGCCTTTGACCTCCTGCAGCAACCCGGGCAAATCTGACAAAAATAATGTGAATAATATTGGTGCCAACACGAAACCTTGGCGCAAACCATTCTTTATAGGAATCTTTTTTGACAGTGAGCCACTCGTGTCTAACATTACTTGGGCCCAATTTTGCGAATGCAGGCCCTGAAGGAGATATAATAAATTCAATTCAATCCCTAACTGTCTTTTTTTTTTATATATCTTTATTGATTTTGTATGACAGATACATAATACAAACATTTGTCGAAAATTGTTGCAGGATTATATTTATCTGGTTAATATACTTAGAAACAAGCAAACCCCCCCATTTACACACCTTTGGAACAATATTACATTCAGTGATTATTTTCTACTGCTTTGCGCTTGGTGGTATACTTATATTGCGGCTCGGAGAGGCCCCAATTGTAACTGCTGTGGCGCTCCGGTATTTTATTAAGTCGGGCCTCTGGGTTGGCTGAATGCGTGCACGCCTGTGTACTTGTTGGTAATGCAGAAGGCTTGACCTATACCAGCCCATTTACTCACCTGGTGCTCCTCTGGTGCCGCCCATCATCAGGTCAGCCACGGGTGGAGGGGGGTTAGGAATTTCATCTTACTTCTATTTGTTTGTCTTGATGGACTCCTAATGTGTTGTTTCTAGTAGGGGTTCTGGTGGGTGCAGCTTTTATGTTTTACAAACCTCTTCATGGAGGTTTCTCATCGTTTTTTGTCTCTAGTTTGGCTACCAGTGCCTCCCAGGTGTCGCACCCCGTGTGTGGCTGACCTTCCCGTGCTAATTTTTGGAGCACCTGATGCTCTGTGCGGGCCCAGCGGAGCACTAGGGTGTGCCAGGACTTCTGGTCGGGGGGACTGGGCGCTTTCCAATGCATTGCAATCAGCCTTTTATACATCACATAAGCCAACTCTACAAACTTGTGTAAGTGTCTATGCTTTTTTGCTCTAGGCCTCACTCCCAGTAAGCAAGATCTGGGGTCCACTGCCAACAGAAGCCCTGTGTATTCTGAGGTCGCCTTCACCACCTTACCCCATTCTGTTTGTATCTGGGGGCAGTCCCAAACCATATGATAAAAGTGAGCCGATGCTTCCCGGCATCTGGGGCATGACGGAGTCATGTCGGGGAACATCCGCTTTATCCTGGCCGGTGATAGGTACGTTTGGTGTATGAAGTTAAACTGAGTGTAACGGAATCTTGGGCTCCTCGTGCGTAGGACAGTGCCTTCGGCCAGTCATCCTGAAGGATCGGGTCAGGGAGGACAGTATTCCATCTCACCCTGGCCCTCTCCAAACAGGGCCCTGAGAGTTTATTTAGTGCCCCATATAGGCTTGAGATTGCTTTAGATTGTGCGTCCCCTTGTAGTATATGATGTATTATGGGAGAAGTCTCTGGTTCTAGGGTGCCTGCTCCCCATGCTTTTTTGATTGCGTGGCATATTGAATGGTATGTTAAGAATTGACCAGCATTCACTGTGGTGAGGGCCTGGATGGCTTCAAACGACATTAGTTTACCGTCTTCGAAACAGTCGCCCACCGTCTGTATACCCGCCACTGACCACTGCGTATTTGAGTGCAACTCTGTCGTGTGTCGACCCGGGAGGCAGTCCAGCGTGAAGTGCGGGGTGTATGGGAAGACTTCGTGGGCCTTCTGAACATATTTCCCCCAGCAGGCTTGCGCCGCAGCCAACAATGGGTTAATAGGTTTGCTTTTGGGGTGCTTATTGGATAGCCATGTCAACAATTGGGTTCCCTTTAGCCGAGCCTGCAGCCACATGGATTCAGCTGACTCTGGTCTGTGGAACCATAGCTGTAGCCACTGTAGCTGTGCTGCTGCATAGTAGAGTTCAAAGTTGGGAGCTCCCAGTCCGCCCGATTCCACCGGGCGCTGAAGTGTGGTTAATGCCACTTGTGCTCTCCCGCCCCCCCATATAAGTTGTGTCAGTGTTGTATTCAGGTTGCTAAAAAAGCTCCGTGGTAGGATAAGTGGTAGAGCCGCGAAATAATATAGTAACCTGGGCAGAATCAACATATTCGCAATCGCCACTCTGCCTGGTGGAGAAAGCGGTAGTTTGTTCCAGAAGCGTAGAGAACCCTTCATGGATGCTAGTACTCTCCCTAAGTTACCGTCTCTGAGGTCCTCTGCATTGTGATATATGTGGACCCCCAGATATTTAAACGTTTTGAAACACCATTTCAGGCGTCCGCGTGGAGCCTCTTCCTGTCTTCCCGGTGTCCACCTAACCAATGGGAATACACACGATTTTTCCCAGTTTACTACTAAACCAGATATCGATCCGAACTCGGCTAGTAGTGACATTATGGAGGGCAGTGAGTCTGTGCCCCTCCGAGTATATATTAACCCATCATCAGCATATAATGAGATTACATGGTGTGTCCTGTTCCTATTTATGCCCCATTCGTTTGCCATTGATCGTACTTTGGACGCCAGTGGCTCCATAGCGATAGCGAACAATAGTGGAGATAAGGGGCAACCCTGCCTTGTGCCCCTAGATATCGGAAAGCTGTCAGAGATCACTCCCCCCGTCTTTACCCTTGCACTTGGGTTTGAGTATAATGTGCGAACCCAGCGCACGTAGTTAGAGCCTATTCCCATCCGTCGCATTGTGGCCATAAGGAAGTCCCATTCCAATGTATCGAACGCCTTCTCGATATCCAGTGAGAGCACCATTTCATCGTATGCGTCGGGGGAGGTGTCTCCCATTACACTCAAGAGCCTACGGATGTTTAAGAAGGTGTTGCGCTTTGGGATGAAGCCGTTTTGGACGTCGTGGATTAAGGTGTGTATAATGGGAGCAAGTCTGTTAGCTAGTATTTTACCCAGTATCTTGCAATCTAGGTTTAACAACGAGAGTGGTCTCTAAGATTTGACGTCTATGGGATCCCGCCCCGATTTGGGGAGTACCACTATCATGGCCTCTCTCTGGGATGGGGGCAGTTGTTCGTTGGCCCATGCCTCTTCGAACACCTTAAATAATTGGGGCTTCAAACGGGAAGAGAATACAGAGTAATACTCCAAAGGGAGACCATCTATACCCGGCGCTTTATTCCTGGGCATCTGCGCTATTGCTAAGTCAATTTCCCCTGTTGTGAGAGGGGCTTCCAGTGTATCCCTGTCTGTTTGAGATAGTCGCGGTAATAGGGAGCCACCCAGAAAGGACTCAAATTGTGTAGTCGTGCATGAGGTGCGTTTGGAGTATAAATTCCCGTAGTACTCTTTGAATGTTTCATTTATCTCTACTTGTGTATTAACCGTTGTGTGATTGTCGAATCTGATAGCTCCTATGGGGGAGTGCTGTCTGTTTTCCCGCAGTAGCCAGGCCAGCATTTTCCCTGATCTGTCTCCTTCCGAGTGCAGACGCTTTAAGTGGTAATTGTAGTCGTGGCAACAAAGTCTGCTGTCTGCTTCGTTATATTTTGTGTGGGCTGCTTTTAATGCTGTGTATGGAGTTCCCCCCGCGCAACTGCCATTTCCGCTGCTCTTAGATCCTTCTCTAGCTTAGCAATTTCGACACTCAGAGTGCGCCTCACTCCCCAGCTTGTGGAGAGACACTGGCCTCTGACCACCGCTTTGTGAGCGTCCCACTCAGCCGCCCGTGAGCCTGCCGTGAGGTCATTTGTTTCCCAGTATTGGTGTATTGTGGTGATCAATGTGTCTGTGAATGCCGGATCCTGAAGCGCTTCTACTTGTAGGCGCCAGGCAGGATTCCCCGCTGGCTCCTACCCCAATTTAGTGTTGCTCTCAGCGGTGAGTGGTCTGACAGTGTTTTTGCTAAGTATTCTGTCCTATTTATCAGGTCAGAGATATCCTGAGTGCCCCAAATTATATCTATTCTAGTGTGTATTTTATGCGGGGTTGAGTAAAACGAGTATTCCCTCTGGTGGGGATGTCTCAGGCGCCAGATGTCATATAGTCTCATGGTGGCCGCCCAGTGTTGCAGTGGACTTGGATTGCGCCTCATCGACCTCGGGCCCCCAGCGGGCTGGATCTATCCAAAGCGGGTTCTGGTATGCTGTTATAGTCTCCACCCCATATAGCCGGAGCTGATGGGTTTGCTAACAATGACGGTATGAGTGTACCCAGGAAGCCCGCTGTGCCGCCGTTTGGGGCGTATATGCCAATTACAGAAAGTTGCCTGCCATCTAACTGGCCTTCCACCACTACGAATCTGCCCCCTGAGTCTATTCTGTGTGCCGTTTGGTGGAATGGGACTCCTCCAGCGATCAATATCAGTACTCCCCGTGCGAACGCTGAATATGCTGTGCCTATCAGTTGTCCTCCCCACTTCACCTGCAGGTCCCGTATGTCTGGTTCCATTAAGTGCGTCTCTTGGAGGATGGCAATGTGTATTCCCAGTCGTTTAAGGCGTGCATAGATTCGAGACCTTTTACTCGGTGTGCCCATACCCCTCACATTCCATGTCAATATGTCGTATTGGTTACTGTTGCATTTAAGTTGTGGCACCATATGGGGTCATGAGGTGAGCTTGTGCTTGTGCTACCGCTTTGCTCTGCGGGTTTTCAGCTTGCTGCCCCTCTGGTGTCACAGTTTGTGGTATTCGCCGTTCGCAGTAGTTTGCGTTTGTTCGTGTTGTGACCAAGGTGTGTATTTTAGTTAACTTACTACTGCCCTCCCCCCCAGCTAATGCCCCCACTCTCCTAACAACTATTATGAAACTGGTTAACTTGGAAAAATATGAAAAACCCTGTATCCATCTGGATATCTGTGGTGGTGTTATCATGACGGTTTAATGCGGCTCACTAGTAGAGCTCACATCGGACCGCAGCCTATCTGTGCAAGTGTTTGTGTGCGCCCCCCAGAGCGAGTGTCCCCCCCCGCCCGACGGGAGGCCCCCGAGGCCGCCATAGGGCTGTGCAAAAGATACGCTTTGCTTTTTAGAGAATGTTCTTGCTTCAGGGACCCGCGACGCTCCAGGGCCATCTGTGTCAGGCAGGCAGGGTTCCTCAAGTTTCTGGCACGGCAGTCATGCAGTGAGCCGAAGTCAGAGATCATCCGCTGTTCTGGGGGTGACCCTCGGGCCCTTCGATACCCCCGTCAACGTAGAGTCAGAGCTAGTCGTGTCCGAATCAATGCTGATCTCCGGGGTCTCCCTTATTATCTCGAACTTGTTTTGCTTCAGTAGAGGAGTTTCTTTCAGGACTTTTGCTCTTTCCTCAGCTGCTTGTTGAGCAGACGGTTGAACCTTGGTGCGCCTCTTGGAACGCTTCCTTGACGATGAGATTGACCATTCCTCGCCGCCATCCTCGTCATCATGCATGCTCGCGAGCCCTTTAGCATGTAGCCATGTCCATACATCTTCCGGGGAAGTGAATATGTGTGTGCGGTCCTCTGAAATCACTCTCAATTTGGCTGGAAACATTAAAGCATATTTGATATTAAGTTCACGCAGGCGTTGCTTGACCTTTGCATAAGAGTTACGTTTTCTTTGCACCTCTTGGGTGAAGTCTGGGTATGCATTGATGGTTGAGTCCTCGTATTTGAATGGGCCTTTGTTGCGGAATTGTTGGAGGATTGCGTCACGGTCCCGGAAGTTTAAGAATCTGGCAAATATTGGCCTGGGGGGGTGTCCAGGAGGCGGGGGCCTGCCCGGGATTCTGTGTGCCCTTTCGACTGTAAAGAGCTTTGATGGGGCCCCGCTTAGTACCTCTTTAATTAGCCATTGTTCTAGAGATAGTTCCATGTTTTGTTGCTGCGTGTTTTCAGGGAACCCCAGGAATCGAATATTGTTTCGGCGCGATCTGCTTTCAGCATCTTCCGCCCGTTTCCATAGCGCTTTCAGCTCTGCATCCATTCGTTGAATCTGTTTCTGATTGTCCTGTGCCGTGGGGGACAGTTCGGCCAGCCCCTCTTCCGCCGTTTTGACTCTTTCTGACAGCTTTCGGTGATCCACTCGGAGTAGATTCAGGTCTTGCGACACTGCGTCGATTCTATTTTCTAGAGACGTTTTAGTGTCCATGATCGCTTGCAGGACCCTCTCCAGTTGCACAGATTGTGTCGTGAGAGTGATTTCCAGCGTTTGTAGGGTCGGGTTTGTTTGATGGTCGATGGGCGCTGGTCCATGCGCTGCGCGGTCTTGGTTCTTGGCTGCTTTGAGCCTTCCCGCCATTGTGTGTGTAAAGTGGTGACCTTGCAAGTTGTGGCGAAGCTCTTCTGGGGGTTATTTCACTGCGGGTTGCCCATTGATCTCTTGCAGTGATTCTATATTCCTTCCCCTATTTTCGCAAGTTCCACACAGAGGGGGGGAGATGGGCTCTGGCCGGGCCTTGTGTGCGTTTTTGGTTTCTTGTGACTCGGTCTTATCCCTTCGAGGGGCGCTACGGGGAGCCTCTCAGTCAAGCAGGCGGCACCACTTATTTATTCCTAGGGTTAACTCATGTGTTTCATCTCTTCACAGGCTGTCCAGCTTTATTACTGCGCTTCGTGGCGACTGCGGCCTCGGTGGGCTCAAGGGAAACGACAAAGGCACGGGTACCCGAGGGGGTTGTATGCAGGTCATAATAGTCCCCGGGGTGGGGGTGGGCGCCCATTCGGCCGTGAGGCGGGAGGTCCCCGTTTACCCAGAGGGGGCAGGCCGCCCAGTACGGCCAGGTCTTACGCTGCTCCCTATTTCTGGCACATTTGCTCTCAAGCAGGGGCCTACCCGATGAGGGGGGGCAGAGGGGGGAGAAAGGCAGGGGGGGGAGGAAAGGGAAAGGGGACGCAGGGCCGGCCCCGCTGCCTCACACCGTGTTGCAGGCCGCAGTGCGCTCCCCGATCTTCCTCTTACCGGTGCCTGACGCGGTGCCGGCTCGTCCCGGAATCGGAGGGGGGGAGCGGGCCCTCGGGCATCCGTGCCCGCGTATTGCTCAATCAGGGTGTACAGGAGGGGCAGATCTTGCCGTCCCGGCGATGTCCCCTCTCTGTTGCGGTGGAGCCGATACGCGCTCCAGCACCTCCGAGATTTAACTGCCCGGGGTGCGCTGTCTCTGGCGGCAGCCGCTTCCTCGCCTGCTCCGGTGCAGCGGGGCTCCGGGCGGGTTGCCCCGATCGATCTTTGTTATACTTGCCCTGCAGTGCCTTTCCGATTCCGATGTTTCCAGGTCTACAGCCTCGGCAGGGCGGGGCGATCGCTCGGGTTCGGGCGCACCCTGTGTCTTACAGTAAACATCAGGCACTATAATGGCCGCCACTCCATGTGCCGATGTCCCAGCTCCGGGACGGCAGCTCCCCGCCCGACGGCTCAGTGCTCCAGCTGGTCACGCCGGTGTTCTAGGGGCTGTTCCCGCGCCCCCGCACCCCAGTTTCGCCCGGGGGTCCGCAGCAGGATATTCGCAGCGAGTCCGGGATGGAGCGAGCACACTAGCCGTCCATCCCGGTCGCCATCTTGGCTCCTCCCCCCCAATCCATAATTGTCTTAACATATTCCATAGCAAAATTCTATCTACCAGATCAAATGCGGTGTGAAAATCCACAAAACAGCAGTACAGGCTTACCCGCATTTCAATAGATTTTTTTGCTAAAGACCATAAACTAAAGCAATGATCTATTGTCGAGTGCCCTCCCTTAAATCCGCCTTGTTCTACAGGTATCAAATCATTTTCCTCTGCCCAGTCTTTAATTAACCCCAACAATATCTTTGTGAATACTTTTTCACCTACATCAACCGATCATTTTTAGGTTGTGTTGGGTCTTCCTTCTTATGGATAGGTCTTATTACGGCTCCCTTCCAATTCTCTGGAAAATGGCCGAGGTCAAGAATCTTACCAAATGTATCATTAAAAAATGTAGACCACCAATCAATTTATTTTTAATTATTATAGCTGGTAGATTATCCGGCCTGCCGCTTTAGTTAGTTTAAGTGCTGCAATAGTTTCTTTTATTTTTTGTGTGGGGCAAAAGCTAATCTCATATTCTCACCCATCTTCCTAATGACACCATGTCCTTCATCAGTGCCAATACCATCATATACGATAGACAGATATTTACACCAATCCTCTTCCCCAACCAAACACCGCATGGTTCCTGATACTTTCCCCTCCCTTACCAACTGCCGGAATCCCCTAATATTCTTTGTTCTTATCACTTCAATCATTGTGTCCCAATTTTTGCTAATATATTCCTGTTTCTTTTGTCTTATGAGTGTTTTATATCTCAATTTTGCCTGACAGAGCTGCACTTCTGTATCGGTAGTAGGTCTTTTCCTAAATTCCCTTTCTAGTCTTCGAATCTTTTGCTTTTTACTCCTACATTCCCAATCAAACCATGCTTTACTATTATTAATCTTATATTGTTCTCCCTTCATCGTTTCCACTTGCTGTTTTTTTTAATTTTATTTTTAGGCAATCCACCATTAACGCAATGCCCTTATTATAACCTTGAAACGCATCTCTTGGATCTTCCTCCAGTTGAAGGTTTGGATATTTAACTATCAATTCATTAAGCACTTCTAGACTACTTTCTGTCAAACGGGTCGTTATTCTCTGAGGATACTCAACTAGTGCTATCACTGCCATTTCTCTTTGATTTTTATCAGTTGATCGTATTGTTAATTGAAGTGGCCAGTGATCACTATCCTCTATATGCTCAAGTTCAAAATCTTGCACTTCTCCAAAGGACTACGCGTTTACAAAAGCATAATCAATGGAGCAAGTCTGATTGCCTACTCGAAAAGTCTGTTTTGCCGGGCGGTCCTTCTTCATTCGCCCATTTAGACAGAACATGCCTTGGGATCCTAAGGTTCTTACTAGGGATAAATCACATGCAGAGTATTCTACTTTTGGGAAGATGCTATTTGGAATTTGTGCAACGATCAATAATTCCTTATACAATTTATCAATACTATTGAGGTTAAGTTTGTGATTAAAATCTCCCAATATTAGGGTCAGATATCCTGGTTTACCAATACTTAATAGTTCCAGATCTTCCTCAAGCAGCACCGCTGAATATCATAATCATACATTTTCCCCGGATTTATATATACATGAATTATTATTAACCGTATGGCTCCTACAATTGCATTATAGAGATCCACCTGGACTGCCAGTAGCCACCAGTATTAAGGCCCTCATTACAACCTTGGCGTGCGGCGGAGGCCGCCCACCAAGGTTGTACCGCAGAGCGGCCGCCAATACGGCCACACTCCTGCCGGCCCCATTTTGACATCCCTGCTGGGCCGGCGGGCATAAACAGAGTTTTTGCCCGTCGGCCCAGCGGGGATGTCGGCCGCAACATGGGAACTAGCTCCTAATGGAGCCGGTGGTGTTGCGGCCGTGCAACACATGCAAGTCCAAGTGCATGGGCAGTGAAAGGGCCCCCAGGGGCCCCGCGACTCCCCTTCCCGTCAGTCTTTCCATGGCGGTCTCTACCGCCATGGACAGGCTGGCGGGAAGGGGACTCGTAATCCCCTCGGCAGCGCTGCCCTGGAGGATTAAAACCACCAGGACAACCATGGCGGTAAACCGCTAGTCCAGGCGGTGCGACCGTGGCGCTTCTGCCGTGGTCGTAATCTGCATGATTGTACCGCTAGCCTGTTGGCGGTACAATCGCCAAAACAGCTCTGCCGGTCTTTGACCGCCAGGGTTGTAATGAGGCCCTTAGTCTCTATCTCTATAAACTTATTTGCTATTCTTGTTGAGGCTAAGGTTATTAGACCCCCTGATGGACGACCTAACCCTTGCTGTGTTGCTCCCCTGAAGAGTCTCATGAAACCATCAACTGGATTGGATTCGTCGCACAGCCAAGTTTCCTGGAAACACACTATATCATACTTTCCAAGCTCTTTTTTAAATAGGTCTTGTTTTAAATGCTTTTTATAACCTCCCAGGTTCCAGGAAAAGATCAAATGGCTGTGCGGCGAGCCTAATTCCTAGTCTATGATCCTTAATGCGCCCCTACTTTAATTATCACGGGGGTATACAGAGTGCTTAGGACAATTCCTCCACTGTGGGTCATTATTTCCAGTAGCAACAGTTACACTTAACCTACAGTTGTTTCTATCCACACACCTTCCTCGGTTGTTATTGTATAATAAGTTACATTGCACTCGGTTAGGGAACAATCCTGCATGACATATAAGAGCCCTACCTTCTTGAATCTCGCACCATAACTCTCTTTGTTGTACTAATCTTATACCCTCCTTCCCTAATTCCGCCTCTGCTTGCAGTACCAAACGTCTAATGCATTCAGAGTAGAAGAGTGTTTTAGTCACCTATTCCCCCTCCGTGCTTAATATGAATCCAATTTGCTTTATGTCATCTGACTCAATTTCACATAGACTTGGACACCGGGCCATAACTTCTAGGAGTCGGTACGATTCAAAGGTTTTAGCTTTCTACGCCTTTTCCTCCCAATCTCTCTTCCCCTTGGTGCTAGATAGACCCACCTACATTTACTTCTGCTAGGGCTCTCCCACTCCTTCTTTTTCTCGAGGCCCTTAGGTTCCATTATTTCCATCTCCATCCCCACAGCTGTTCTATGAGTAACATCCTTCTTTTTTTCTTGCTGGCTAACTTCTCTAACTTCTTTGTAAGGTATGATAGGTACTTTTTGAAGCGTGGCCCCTTGCTCTAGGGCTGCAACTTACCACCCTTATCCTTGCTCTATCCTTAGGGTATTGGCCTGGCCTATCTTTCCCTCGCTCCCTACAGAAGTTTTCCTCCCAGCATTCCTTTGTTTACTCTGCCTACTTTGCCTCCTACAGCAAAGTTTAAAGTGACAACTATTAAGTCCATAACCCTTCCTCCCCCTTCTATGATTCCTCTTTATCACCAGCATTGGTTGTTTAGAGACATATACTGACGAATGGTCTAAGATCTGTATTCTATCTATTTCCCCTCCTTCATTACTGGACTCCCGGGTATCATGGATATCACGAGTGTCTGTTTCTTGATCTCTTTTTTCTAGCACTGGGTGTACTAGGGTTGGCATACTGCTATTAATACATTTTAACTCTGCTGTTATCCCTTGCAGTTGATTTTTATGTACTTTCTTCAAACTATTGTTTACAGTCAATACTTCCAAGATTGCTTGCAAAGTCTTCTGCATTAGGAACATTACCTCCAATCCCGATTCAGCTGGTACAGCAGTAGAATCAAAAACAGATGCAGATGCAGAATGTTTACCCAAAATAGGTGACGATGACAATATATCTAACTTTTTACTATCTTCTGCAGTGCCCCCTCAACCCCCCCTCCAAAAATCTCCCCCCTCTCCAAAGCCAACGGTATCATCTCCTCAAAGTTTATACTATCCCTATCTTGGCATGAGATGCAAGGGGATGACGATTGCCTGGGCTCACCAGCCCCTCACACCCGCCACCCTCCTCTGTCCTCCTCACTAATAACAAGTCCTCTGTTTGCAATAAGTCTGAAATCGGGAACTCATTCCTCTCAAAAAACTCAGAATGCTCCCTTACACTCTGATTGGCATCAACCATATTATTCCTCTTTGTTAACTGTAGCTGTGATGTGTGGTGTTTTTTTTTTTAACATTGCCCCACAAAATCTCTAATAGATGTTCCAAGTGGAGTTCCTGAGGATCTTTCATGATTATCCCTGGCAGCTCTATCCACTCTATCAGCTCTCGAGGCCTCCTCCTGTCCTGATCCAGATATCTGAAGTGCTTGCTCCCCTCCTCCTGCTTGATCTCCTCACTGCGGTGATCCTAGCGACGGGTATTCCTTCATGGCCTCCCTTGCCTTAGGGTGTGGTTTTGGTCCCCTTTTTCCACCTCCACCACGTGATCTTACCTTACTCGCCGGCATTATATATGTCCCTCGTTAGGGCGATACTCCTCACACAAAACCTCAAAAAAAGGCACAGGGATAGATTACACTGAGATCTAATTTGCTAATTGTAGCTGGTCACTTTCTGGGGAATTTGTTCCCAACTTCACAAAGTCTGCTGTAGCCTGATCTCCACAGGGTCCTTCAGCAACTTGCTGCTCCTTGCTGCTAGATAGAACAATGATACGGGGGGAGGAACAGAGGAGCACAGAAAACCACAGAATGGCCTTACTCGGAGGCAACACCAGGAACTAGACAACCACGTAAACACCAGCTCCACACCATGAGGTCCCCCCCAGTAAGCTCCAAGCCAAGCTCCAGGCCAACCCTCGCTCCAACCTCAAACGCCCATGAGCACCACCAATTTGTCCTTTAGTTCTAGCCTTCCTTTGACGGTCGCCCAACAGTTCTGTATATATATATATTTATATCTATAATTAAAATCCTACCGCAGCTTCATGGGCCCTTCATGGTTGCGGCCTCGTCACAGGCTGTGACACGAACTCCAACAGGCACTACCTGCCCCCAGCCTCCGCTCCTATCGGGCCACCAAGATCACAGACCCTCCTGTGGGTCGTAAGGCGGCGACGGTAGCACACTGTGCACTGTGTGCTAGCCACTGTGCACTAGCTGGCAAACAGCAGCACCCTATCTGCTGTATCAGCTGTATCAGCTGTGCCCGTTGTGCTTCGTAGTGCTTGTCACAGGAAAAATAACACAGCCACAACCACAACCGTCAGACCGGCGGAAACTCTGTCAGCGCTGTCGGCGGCCGGGCAGTGGAGAAACAATCTAGGAACAATCAAGGATTCTAAAATCCCAGACGAGCGGAGCAGAGCCGCTAGCAACAGCCATGGTGAGAAGCAGAAGCTGCGGCGAGAAACAACAGCGGTGGCGGTGGCGCCGGCAACGGTAACAGGCTCCACCTCTTCCTGGATTCACTAAATCTGGAGGGTGCAACAGCCTAAGATACCCCCTCTTCGAACTCATAAACATGATTACATCAAAAGGTGCTTAATTGAGCTGGTGGTTGCAAGTGGGGCTCATCAGCACTCCTCATGGCGGACTGGCACTTATTTTTCCACCCAGACTTCGATCTAGAGCAAGAGAGACAGAACACAAAAAGAGGAAGAATGAGTAAAAGAAATACAGAAAAACTGTGAAAAGGGAAAAAGAAGAGGTAAAAAAAAAATTGCATCAGTTAAAGGGCCGTGGAGTGTAGGCTTGTGGATTAAAGAGGCTTAGAGTGGACCTTCGGTAAAGCTAGCCATGGACGTCTGAGCAAAACATTGGCCCTGACACCTTTTGTTTTACAAATTAAGCACCACATCAACCAAATACTCCTTGACCCACACTGGCTGTACATAACAGCACATTTCAAAATATGTTATCTGGTCTATAAAGCCATTCTCATCAAAATCCTTCATACTTAGTGAACTTACTGGCCTTCTCTGTTGTTTCGAGAGGTCTATGAAGGAGAGAGTGCTCTTTGAAGTCCCTAAATTCAAATCACCTATTGAAACAAATATTCTTTTACAGGTGTAAAGAATGGTCCTACGACTTTATGTAAGTCAAAAAGTATTTATTGTACGACTTAGAAAAGGAGCCCACCAGACGCATTTCTTCACATGAGAATCCTGAAGCAACACTCAAAAGAACCGTTGCTTGGAATCTCTCATATGAAAAGATTTCAGCGTGCCTCCACAAGCTCATGCCACCACAAGCTCATAAGCACACAATGTATTTCACATGTAACACACCTTCCCCTTTATGAACAACAACAAATAACGTTTTTATACATAGACCCCTATATAAAAATATAATTAATACAAATAAAAGTCCTTAAATTTTGAAGCGACTGACACACTGCGATTAGGTCTGCAATTTCTAGGACTAATATGTCCCCTACATTCATCTAAATTAAGATAAGAGTCTGTGTCAATATCAGTCGAGTTCTCATTTACAGCTTCCTCATTTACTGCTACCCCTGGAAGAGAAGAAACAGTTGAAGATCTTTGACTAGCATTACAATAATGCCTTACTTCACTGTGAATTGTTGAATCATAAAACCAAACATAATTATCATCCTTTTCTTTCACCTCAAGAATTTTGTTTGCTTGTAAATCCGTCAGCTTAATTAAATCCCTTTTACTCCACCAGCCTTTATCAAAAAGTAACACTGAGTTCTTAGATAACTTCACAATTGTTGCAGGACCCATTCATTTCAAATCCTCTTTTCTTACTTTAGAAGGTTTTTTCATCAAAACCCAATCACCACTATCATACATCACGTCCTTCACTTTTAATTTTTCAGCACAGTTTTTTTTTGTTTTTGTTTGACATTGGAATACTCTGTCCAAAATATCACAAATTTTTCTTTTAGCCCTTTAATTTTAAAGCTTACACCTACTCGGGATTCACCAACAACTTAGGGGTTCTGCACCTGATAAGTTCAAGTGGTGAAACCCCTGTGTTAGTATGCAGTGTTATGAGATAATTCCATAACTTTTGCCTAAAAAAACATCTCACATATAAATGGATGGCCACTGTTGTTTGAACACCTTCTTTTAGAATCTTATTAACTCTTTCTACCAAACCCTTTGAAGATGGTGAATATAAAGCCACTTACAAATGCTTAATGTCTAATGATTTTACAAAGAGTTTCATTATTTTGAGAGATAAAATGTGTACCATTATCCGTGACCAAGAATTTAGGTGGGCCCTCAATACAAAATATTCCCTTTAAAAATCTAATTACATTTTCGGTAGTAGGAGATGGTACAAAATCCATATGTACCCATTTAGTAAAGTAATCAACTAGCACAATCAAGTATCTTTTTACCACGTTTAAACACTCTAACAGACCTGCAAAATCAAGTGCCACTTTGTCCCAAACAGCTTCCGGCAACTGTACTACATTCAGGAGTGTTTCTGAAGTTCTCCAATACTTTTCCAAAAGCAGACATGTACTACAGATATTAATACATTCATCTACTTGAGAGTCTAAACCTGGCATCCAATAAAATTATTTTAAGTTTTTAGCAGCACTATTTACTCCTAAATGACCTTACTGAGCTGACTCAATGAGATCTTCCACTATGGCTATTATGACACTTTCAGCATCCTCTAGATATTCATTTTCATCGTTATCTACTAGTAGCATTCTTGACAGTCAGCACATACATTTTTACCCCCAGAAATGTACTTAACGTCAAAACTATATTCTTCAAAAAGGTGACAAGTCTTACAACACGAGTAGATACTTTACCTTTTCCAGTACCATTGAGAAGAGGAATTGGTCTCACCTCATGAACAACTGTAACTGCATCCTGTTTCAATCTGCAGTGGTGTTCAGATTTCTTAATATAACCACTTTTATTGCAAAATACTTCAGGACATTCTTTAATAATTGAACCAGCCTAATTTCCTTGTGAATTTTCAATACACAAAATGTGCCTGGGTGCTACTTTCACTGGTGTACTAGCTCCAGGTACCAACATTAAGCCAAGTTTGGCCAAATCCAGCCATCCAACCAGATTGTGGCCTTTCAATGCAACATAAATTATTGTGGTAGGTTTTTGACCCAAACATATAAAGTTGTCAATAAAGTAACCAAACATATGAATTTCTTGTGCTCCAAAGGCTTTTGGGTTAATATCTGGAGGTTGCAATTTCTTGTTATGCCCCCACACATCAAAAAACAAAGCACCAGATAAAATTGTAATGGGTGTTCCAGAATCTGCCATCATAGAGACTAGAACATTCCCAACAATCACATCACAAAACGGGCCTTCAGCTGTCATCACTTGTTTTTACATCCACATTTAGTAATATTTTGGTAAAATCATTTTCAAAATCATGCATAAAGTTTTCATTCATTTCAACATCCACAATGTTAATTCTTAGTTGTTACTTTCCTCCTTTACATACACCTTGAAAATGTCCTATTATTTTTACACTTGTTGTATCGATTACCAATAGCA
Organism: Pleurodeles waltl; assembly: GCF_031143425.1. Taxonomy (NCBI): domain Eukaryota; kingdom Metazoa; phylum Chordata; class Amphibia; order Caudata; family Salamandridae; genus Pleurodeles; species Pleurodeles waltl. The sequence goes on along the minus strand of NC_090448.1, from coordinate 928,855,781 downwards.
GGACAGTTTTCCTTGTTTCCCAAATGTGATTTAGAACCACAACGAAAACAAAATAACTGCACTTTTCTTTGTGGAGCACTTTGTTTCTTCTCTTTTACCTGTACTAAACTTACAGTGTCTATTTCTTTACCTTTAAATGAAACGTGTTCCTGAGAAATGATTTTACTTGAAATTAATGAACGCTCAATACCTTTAGCTATGTCTACAACCTCCGCTAATGTGAGAGCTCTACAAGCCAACAAGCGCTCTTGTATCTTTTTTTTCACAACCATAAACTAACTGATCTCTAATATACATATCTAGCGTTTCTCCAAAATTACAAAAAAAGGTTAATTGCCCAAGGGCAGATACAAACTCTACTAAATATTCACTGTCCATCTGTTTCCTGCCAATCTGTTAATGGCTTCCCTGTACTCATCCCATTGACAAAAGTGATCCAGTGGAGCCTCTAATTCAGGTAAATCATTAAATATTTGTTGGCCATCTTGTCCCAAATGACTGAAACGAAAGGCTAACTTTCTTTTTGGTTCGAATTTCATGGTATCAACTACCACCAAATAGTTTTCAAAACACCGTAACCAATTTTTACATTTCATGGGTGGTTTGCCTGGATGTTGCAAGAAAGGTGTGATCTGAATTAAATATTGATTTGAAGTCAATTTGAAAACAACTAGCTTCTCCAGTAATACCAGAGTGTATTCCGAAGCAATTAAATATTCTACTACTAAACACAGGTGCACTGCAGATGTTCAGCGTAGTGTTTATTAATAATATATATAAATAACTAAATAAAATGCTGCCATTGTATCTGACATTGCAAGCTTTTCTGTCTTCTCAAGGCCTCCGATTATCCACACAGTTAGAAATGAAAATCAAAGATGGCCGCCATTACGTCCATAGCGTGCAGCTTAGATAACGTGCTGACGCGCCTGGCCTTTCCAAAGCTTTATATAAATATTACCTGACCTGTGACCTGATTGTCTGTTAGCGATCAGCCATTGATGTCATGCAGACTCAGCTTCCAGGTGACATTAATGCTGGAAATTCACAAAGCAGGCCAAAATCAAAGTGATCTGTACGCAAGGAATTCCACGCAACTTCGATACACCACACATGGCAGCACAACACTTCTCTGATTCGGAAAACTTCTTAGCATTCAAAGGTCTTGGAAAAAAGGCTTGAAAATTGCTAAAACTCACTAATGGACTCCTTGAAATGGACTGGAACTCACCGGCAATATGTAAAGTACGATCCTATGACTTTTTGTAAGTCAAAACGCATTTATTGTACGACTTACAAAGGATCCTACCAGACGCATCTCTTCACATAAGAGTCCCAAAGCAATACTCAAAAGAACCGTTGCTTGGAATAATACGAAAAGATTCTAGCGTGCCTCCACGAGCTCATGCCACCACGAGTTCATAAGCATACAATGTATTTCACATGTAACACCAGAGCGGCTACTTCTTCATGAAACTCTCCCATCTGCTCAAAGAAATCGTGCCCCACTCTTCACCTTAAGGCAACGCTGTAAGGGCCATCTCTTCTCAAGAGGGCAAGAGCCATGATTAAACAAGTCCCAAATCAGTTTTAACTTTTTTCCTAGACAGAATCCGTTCATGGATGTCTTTACGGTTACCTTTACCCCAGCTATGTGTCCCTTGTTGCAACGTATGGGTCACTGTAAAGCATGAAAAACAACAATTTGGGTCAGGCACTCTAAACAAGTTAATAAAATGAATAAAAAAGTGATGGGGCTTTAGGACTAAAAATGAAATAAGATCAAACATATTTTCTGTGGTTTCGCTAAAGGACGATGGGTTTGGGCCTTTCCTCATGTTTTCCAGCAGAGTTTAATTACTTGCTAGCAAGGGTCCTTTTCTTTTGCAGCAGTGAACTTTCTGGTGCTCGTCTTCATGTGTTTGTTGTGCAGAGTGAATCTCCAGGTATGTTGAGATTTCTGATTCACCCAGTTGCTTATGACGGTTTTATTGAATGGATGGGAGCCAGTGAAAGATCATGAGTATATCACGTGGTCTGGTTTTTAACCACAGACACTAGTTGTGGAGCTGCTCGAAACTTGGACAATTTTTTTTCAACAAAATAAAATGAATATGTTTTAACTACTATTCATGCAGCAGAGTGAAAGCTTTCAAAGAGGTCAAAATCAGACTGGAAAATAAAAGATGTTGCACTTATTAAATGAGATCATTAAAATGAACACATCTTAACTAGCTTTGACTTGTGCACTCTGATCATTGGTGCTAAAGTATGAGATGATACCGAATTATAACTCGCCTGGTAATCTTGTTTTTGTCCGAAACAAACTCTTTTGAGTTGAAACCTAACTGTAAATGGCCCCCTGAGAACACAACCATCTGCAAAAACCAACATGAAAATGTGCCTGGGAACATAACCAGAAGGTGAGGAAAGCAGGCGGAACTGGTGTGTTGGCATGCTATTCTCTAGTCAGGATGTCATGACAAGTTGACTTGTGCCCATGACAAGACCTTGAGGTGAAGATGGGTTTAGTTAGTGTAGGATTATATTGGCCATTATGTACCATGCATGAAGTCTTCCACCACTTCCTAGCAAACATTTCAGAGAACTGGTGATGGGGCAAACACCTCTGAGGTGACCTTGAAGTTCTGACATAGATGAAACAAGTTTAGTCTAAGCCAAATGACAAAAATCAGCCTAGGTTGTGGGTAAACAGAAAGGAATAGAGGGCTGACCCAGCCAAATCTGCTGACTGATCCATAAGCAAAAATCAATACTCTTCCATCTAATACTTGTGTGACAGACCCCTCTAATAAAATGTTTGACGTACCATTGCCACAGTCACAGACTGATATGAAAGCAAAAGAGTCATAAGTGAGCTGCTGATAGGGGAAATTGGACATTGCAATGGATTCATTGTTTAAGCCATGGAAATCCCTAATCATCAATTTTCCTCTTTCTCTGCCACTGAACGTGGTTACATGGAGGGAGTTGTTTCCTTCTATCGTCCCATTGGGGATCCACATTATCCCTCCCAATTCAAAAGCCCTGCTGTGAACTGGCCACGCAAACTAAGGATGGGTAGGAAGAAGTTCACACGAGCCCAGCTTGGTCAGATAGAAAGTAAATTGTTTCAGAAAGTCAAGTCTCAGGACAAAGTGTTCTGGCAATAAGCAGTAGTATCTCGTAATCTAGAAGGGTTGCCTAGAAAATTCAGTGAGGCAGACCATTCATACAAACAATGACTCATCACACCAATGCACCTCAAGTGAATTCTTTGCCACAGCTGAAATTGACAAGAAATGCTGACATTTAAAAGGTGTTTGTGCCACCACTTTAGTTCGCAGGAATACCATTGCACGAACGTGGGCAGCTTCATTTCTTACAGAGGTACGCACTCCAGTCTATTTCTGGCTGTTTTGCCAACACCGAAAGCTAATATTTTTAATATTAAAAAGCATCAGGACTCCTTGCCGGCACTCCTCTGAAATATATTCCTTACTATTTTTAACATTCAAATGGTGTCAAAGGCCGACACTTTCGCTGTCTCAGAAATGCATTCCACCTGCTTCTCAGAGCAACAAATTTAATTTAAGGAATGTAATCTGTATTCTGAGATTATAACATCAAAACACAGTTTCAGCAGATTTATCTGTTTTTATTAATATTGTTTATGGCATGCCAGGTTTAGGGAGCGACTTTATTTTGATGAACTTGTCATTCCCACTACCAGAATATACTCAAGCCACAGCTCGCATAGCATGATGTGTGTTTAGGTCGACATATGACTTCCATTATTTACAACTGGCGATAAAATAAGCTTTGCAGACTTCCCTGGAAATAATTACAACCTTGATCTCGAGGCATAAGGTTTCTAGAACATGAACCAACATGATCGTTCTATTCTGAGTCTTCAAATACAAATCGACAATATTTACAATTCCAACAAATCTCATGGATTACTGTCGAGCCATAATAAAGATCAGTTTGGGAATCCATATCGCAGTTCACCGAACATGTATGATATTATTCAAAATGTGTCTGGTGACACTTAAAGCCATGTTTCACTTCTGGAAACAACATGTTTTTAGCAAATGAGATTCCCGTGATTCCATATGTTCAGAAACAAAGCAAATAGTAAAAAAAATGTCACTTTACATGGCCTGCTCTTAGAAATACAACTAAAAACTAATTATTTTTTTTTCAAATAATCAGCCTTTTTTTGCTTGATTGAACGACTTATTCGCTACAAAGTGAAGAAAGCAACATGTATTTATTTTTCTTAGATTTTAAAGAAATTCTCCTAATTTCTACCTGTAAATCGAATTGATCGGTGTATTTTCATGAACTAACATAGGGCCTGAGCCATCTTTTTTACAGGTTTAAGCATAAATATTGGTGAACCTGTAAGAGCCCATAAATATGAGATAAAAATTCTAAATTCAAGTGAAAGATTAAGAAAGCAGTCAGGCTGACATGTAGTGATGTAACCATAGTTTAGCACTTTATCTGCAGTCAGTGGTGTCATGAAACCAGAGGAAAATAAATAAAAAAAAAGAGAATATTCATGCGGTGTGGAGCGTATCAGATGATAGTATGTACTGATATAGCTTAAGCAAATGGTTCTGTTTTCATGTGGCCCAGGATGTGAAGATAGATCATCAAGTGAATTGCAGTTTTCATTTCTCTGTGGATTAATCTGCGGTCCAAGCGTCTTTAAATTCCCTTAGGGCACGGGCGTACTAACAAAAAGGCTGACAATTGCAGCTCATGAACTATGAGGCTTCTTTAGGGGGTCTTCTGTCCTGCGTTTTGCCAAGAACCAGTGACTGTCCTACATCTCCTTTTCATGTGAAATTACCCGCTTTGTCCTTCTTCCAAACAATGAAGTGAGCTCTCACAAACTCTTCTGCTGCATAATGTAGATATGAACTGTCATCCCCACCTCTGTATTGTGTCTTTGTTTATTATTATTATATATATAAATATATATATATATATATATATATATAAAATTGGTGGATGGAATGCTTGAATTAATCTCAGTCACTGATAATCACTCAGACCATATGCCAGTTGATTGTTATTTTGCACACCATGGCACCTCCATTAGGACCCAGCTGCATACAAATCAGCCTTGACCCTGCTCCAGTGGGAACAGTCCAACCCAAAATACCAGGTCAGGTCATTCCTGAAGCGGAACACAATCAGTGGGACAGGAATGTTGAGAAATAAGTAATGCAGTTGTGGCAGAATAACCAGTTTCATGAGAGAAGTTCTACTTGGCAGTAATAAAGGTAATGCCAGAGACCATTTCACTTTTTTGACATAGCCGTGCCATAATTCTCCAATATAATTACGATTTTATTGTGGCTAAGCCAAATACCTAAGTATTTGAGTGAGCACCTACACCATAGCAACAGAACATATATGGGACAGAGGTGTGTGCTGCTTTTAAGCAGAAATATTATCGATTGGTTCTAATATATGGAGACTGTACAATCTCTTGAAAATGGAGAACTCACAAACGACTGGGGAAAGGTTGCTATTGGGTCACAAAGTTATAGTGGGAGGATATCATGCATCCCTGGTGGATAAACCTTTTAACTGAGATGTGGCAGGAAGGAGGCTATTCAGGTGAATTCTAGGAGTGGGCTCCACTTAAAGGTGTTTAATCCAGCCCTGAAAGCTGACTGGGATCCACATTCTTGCCACGAAAAAGGTATCCCATTCCAAGGAAGCCTTGGTTGTGTCAAGAAGACTGCCACCTCATGAAGATTGACGCTTTAGGGCTGAAATACTTCTGAGATTAGGATAAGTAGACCTTCCGGAGATAAATATCTTGGTGTACCATGTCGGGTAGTATTGAAAATAGCCTGTTAGCCACGATCTAGGCACTTTTTTAGCATATGTGTTTATGAGGGAGAGGGGGGCTGTAGGATTCACATAGAGCTGAGGATTGGTCATGTTGGTCATGTTTTAAAAGTGAGATAAGTTTAGTGTCACACAATGATTGGCACAGGATGCCATTACTGTGAGCCTCCTTGTAACCCCACAACAGAGAGGGAGCCAGTAGATCTAAATGTGCTTTGTATAGTTAACTCAGGATCCCCTTGCCTCGAGGCATTCTTCAAATGGACAATTCAGAAATAACCGCTTTGATCTCTTACAGAGACAATGGTGGCTTTGAACAAAATTACATTTGGCACCCTCAACCAGAACAGTTTAATTCTGTCTAGGAAGGCCATAGGTGCTTCAGGCTGCAGAGGTTCCTGAGAAGTGTACAGATCTGCATATAATGCACTGAATGTTTTGCTTCATATGGCATGTCTCTATTTTTACTTTATGTGTGTGTTATGTCATGGAACAAACCTGGATGGGGGTGCAAAAGTGCTCCTAGTGTTCTTTCCCAGTCTCTCTACCTCACCATACACTCTAAATTTGGTGTGGTATCCCAGGTGCTTGATTCTCCTCTCTGATACCTCCTGGAATTCATTTAGTTTCAATTTAATAGCACCTAAAATATGTTGATTGTTAGTGAGCATATAGTCATACCATATCTCTACCTCTAATCTGTTCAAATAGCCATGAAGCATTTTCTGGGCCCATTTCTGTTTGAAGATGCAGACACCACAAATGACAATTTTGAATGCCTCCCATATTGTGCCTGCATTATCGACTGTTTATTCAAGGCAAAGTAATTAAGAAACACAGTTCACGCCTCCTCCCTGAAGAGCCCCTCCTGCAAGACCAAATGCGAAAAATGCCAGGAGAATGCTCAATGTTGGGTACCAGGTAATTGAAGCACAAATTGCACAGTGACATGGTCGGCGAAGGTGAGCGGGAGGTGTTCCACCCTGCCAGAAATCTACTCTGGACAAAGAGCAGTGGACTGAAGACATGTGTGCATCTTCCTCAAGGGTGGGGTGTTATTTCCTCCAGATGTCTACCAAGTTATGTTTGCTCATTAGTGAACATAATAATGTGGTGGTAGAGGGTCTGATCAGGCTGGGTGGTGTGATCTGTCCAGGGCGGAGCTAGGAACCTGATTATATTCCCCACCCCATAGGATAGAGTTGGGTGTTAATTGCATACATTGGTTCCACACCTATTGTGAAAACCTCTCGCCATTTGTGTTTCAGTTGTTACAATTTACAAAGGTCATTTTTTAAAAATACATAATGCCCTGGACAGAGAGCAATGGCCAGGATAAAGTCCCCGCCCCCTAGGATATGGGTGGGTGTTAGTTGCAGACAGTGGTTCCAGACTTGTTGTACCAACTTCGAGTCATCAGTGTTTGAGCCATGAACATTTAGAAAGGTCATGTGTTTAGCATTTATAATGCCATGGACAATAGAGAAACAGCCATTAGGGTTGTTCACCTCTTGTAATAGATGAAAGGGGTGCCCTGTTTAATGAAAATAGCCATTCCCCTGGCATAGTAGGAGTAAGTGACAAGTCATAGTACCCACTTAGTCAAAAAGTTAGTGGCCTTCGGATTAGTGAGGTGTGTTTCCTCAAGAAAATCTACTTCAATATGGTGGTGATCTAGGTAGGACATTATCTGGCAAAATTTGTGTGAGTTATTTAGGCTTCTCACATTCCATGTGAGCCATTGTAAGGTGGTTAAAGTTCAGATATCTTGGTTATCTTAAACAATGATCAACTGCCCTGGTGATGTAGAAGCTCTGTATGATGGGAATATGCATGTTAAATGCACAAGATACCATTCTTCGGGGTCAAGATGATATGTATAATTTTGACATAATGACCCACACTCCACACATGCTGACCACCCCAACTTGTCAGCTGCAACAATCACCCCCTTGCCTCCCACCCCTTAAAACAACCAAAACAAATCCTCCAGTTGAACAAAGTGAGCAAAGTGGGGCATGTCAGAGCATTCCTCAAGGTAAATTATGAGGGATGTTGGACCAACACCTTCAACAGCGAGGTGCCTGCTGAGGTAAGGAAATTATTATTGGGCCAGTGAAGAATAAGAATAGGAATAAGAGTAAGAATAGCAGTCTGAGCAGAGTCAATGTTTCAACATGTCCCTTTAGGGACAACTAATGTGTGGGCCACACGGCATAGCTGAACCACAGTGTCCCCAAATACTGTCAGCAGCATATAGTAAGCAGCAACAGGCCCCCTTATAGGACCGACAGCACTGCTATGATGCACCATTACTATGGGCACAGAAAATACCAGGAAATTAGCATTGTTTACCTATTAAGTGAGAGAAGTACAGAGAAACAATGAGATAACTCAGGAAATCAAAAAGTGCAGTGAAAGGAGAGGGGTACAGGTCAGATGCAACCCCGCAATTAGTCATTTTTGCTCAGGTTAGAGTTTATTGCATAGGAGGAGCCAAGGTTGATAGGTCTGTCAAAGGGCAGGATCCATTTACAAAAATGGATGTACATTCTGGGGAGTGGAGAAGATGTTCAGTTTATTTCAATAGGTTATCTTGAGCAGTGATGTGAGATGCTCCCCTGCTGCAGCTTTCACTTTAAGGGCAGTTATTCCCATGAGACCTCCTGCACCGCCACATAGAAAGCAAGGTAAAACAGCAGTGAGTACCCATCATGTCTGCTTTTCCATGCCAGCTGCAACATCAACTCTAGCTCCCTGAAGGTAAGCAATTTTGCAATTTTGTGGCATGGTTTTGTACCTGGCTGCAGATGTGGTCCAAAGGAATAGTGGGTCATCTCTACTTACACAGACGCAAAGATCATAATGCTGGTTGATTCCAGGTTCACAAACAAGCACAGTTTGTTACGCCAGGACCAGGCTTCCAAATCCTCATTCTTAGTCTGGATCATGCTGGATCATGCTGAGGATCATATCCACATTGAGTAATTTCTTAGTCATTTGCACAAGTCATCCTTTAGACTAGAGATACCTGATTATGCTGTTGATAAACATCTCTCCTGCCGGTGCAGGGTGGTTTTCATCTGATTCACTCTGTTGGTTATGCAGTCCAGTTTGTTGTTGATGGAGAGCAGGCTTTTGTCCATTGTTTGAAGAAGCAATTTGATGTCTTTGTCTTCCATGGATACTGTTTCAGTCTGCTATGACTCACTCTGTGTGTGTGATATTGTTTTGGGAGTGCAGTGAACATTAAGCACCAGTTTGGCTTGTTTTTGGGTCATTTTCCCCATAGCAGTTTGAATCTTTAAAACCAGCAAACACCTCCACAGTGAAGACCAACTGGAGCGAGGGTGAAATAGTTAGGAATAGTAATAAACATTTATATTATGTGAAAAAAACTCTAGAAATTCATTTGAAAAACCAAAGGCTAAAGTGATGTTATTGTTAGGTATGGTAAGCATATCTTACTTCATATTGAAAAAAAAACATTCACTGAAAAAGCCAGAGGTTGACATTATAATTAAAAATGACACTTTAATTAACAAAAAAATGAGATTCACCACTTATAGTTATCTGAAAAACTATAACTCGGGCCCTCGCCATGCACGTCTTGTGACCTCACGTATAACAGTACTCATGACATGTTCTATGAAATCTTTCATAACATCACTGATGACAACTGAACACTATGATAACTAAACCATATGACAGCACAACTGAAATGAAATAAGAAGAATATTTGGACAACTTCATTATTCATAGACTTTTTAAAGACACACTACAGCAAAAACTGCTGAACAGAATTACACTAAATTTGGCAGGAAGTTGGATGTTGGTCCAGAAAGCTTGCTTTTGTGATTTTGCGTAAATTTGTTCAGTAATTATTATTACATTAGGGATATATGGATGGTTGGGTTTGTGGGTTTCTCAAACCTAATTTTAAAACATTGAGCATTCTGAAAGGCCCAAGGGGCTCCTTTCCCCTCAGGTCAAATTGCTCCAGCAAGAGACACGTTCCGGGGGGGTGGGGGGGGGGGGAGTCATGAGTGCTGTGACTGGCATCATGCAACATGAAGAAAAATGTTGTAGGCAGCCACTACAGGATTCGGGGACTTAGACCCGTGTCCTGAACTTAAATTTAAAAAATAATAGAAGGGGGCAGGGAGGGATACGCTGCCCTTACATATTTTTGTTTGAAAATCTGGATTGGTACATACGGAGAGCTGGCTGTTGCGGTGGGTCCTGGGGCTTCCCCACATCTCCAAATAATTTTGGAGGGTGTCCACAAGCCCTGAGGGCCTTGGAGAATGAGCCACTGGGGCCACTATAGGCTTGGGGAGGGGCAGCATGCTATATATAATATAAATTACTATAGGTTAAAACAAACATAGAAACTCACTGTGAAAAATAAAGGTTACCAGGATGGTATGGTTAGGAAATAGAATTTTAAAAACACATAGAAATTCACTGAACAAAAACTAAGGTTACAGGGAAGTTATAATTAGGCACAAAACCATAGAAATTCATCAGTTATAGTTATCTCTAGTAACTATAACTCGTGTCCTAAGCTAACTATAACTCGCACCCTCACCATGCACTGCTAATTACCCCACAAATTGCAGCACTCATGACATATTTGATAGCATCACTGATAATATCAATGTAACATTTGCAGTAACGCTTTTGGCGAAAGAACTGTGCATGGTGGGGGTGCGAGTTATAGGTCCTTTAGGGCACAAGTTATAGTTACTTAAGATAACTAAGTATAACAGGAACATGTCTATGGTTTTGTACACTTAAAATGTGAGCCTAGCTACAACATCCCTGTAAGCCTTCTTTTTTTCAGTGAAAATATATGTGTGTGTGTGTATTCTGACAAATAACTTTAAAGTTTTATTGGTCCACACAGTTAAGTTGTGCTGCTTGGACTATTGTGATGTGATATACACAAGACTTCCCATGTAAACACTTTTCATGCTGCAGCAAAAACATAGTCATGTAGTCTGGCTTCATTATAGCAGCATTGAGAGCTACAGACCTTCCTACTCACATGGTGCCACCATGTGTCAAACAAATTTGGCTCTCTTCACGCTGTCATCGTGTGAAGAGCCAAAATCACATGGTAGCAGGCAAGAAAAGCTGAAAACCACTGAACAGTATGGATTTCCAGCTCCTCTTTGGAGGATGCAATCAAGGAAATCCATTGAGAGGTGTTAAAACATCCCAGGACATCAGCGTCAGACCAAGCAACCTTTGTGTTTTTTTGTTTCATTTAAGGTGGAAGGAGGTTGAGGGGGCAGGGCATGGGGGCATCCAAACCTCAACATAAAGCCTGACACCCCTGTCTCACATAGAAAAATGTATTTTTAAGTTAAGAGGTCTGTCACTATATTGTAGATACTTTGATGACTCTTCTTAATTCCTGATGAAAAAATAAGTCATAATGTAAAAATAGTACAATGGTCCCAACTATGAGTGTCCCTGGAATGGGTGTCCAAAATAGTCCATGTAAACCCGCTGCCTAGATATGCATCCTGTAACTTTTGCTAAATTTAGGCTATCAGAGAAAAACATTGGTGGAAAATAACCAAGATCCTCCACCTTGGAATTCCCTACAGCAGAGGTTATAGCTAAAATAAAACATCTACATAGTAGAAAATAATTGCACTGGGCAAACTTTGAAACAACTGCGATGTAAGTACCAACATCATTAACTCAACAATCTGCAATACATATCCTCTTACTCCACTGGGTACATGCCTATGGCTGATCACATCTACCACAGAAAGCTCACCTGCAAGCACAGTGCATTCCCTTTGTCTGTCAACAAGAATTCTTCAACCTCATCAAGAAGGGTATACAGAGTCTGGGACAGCAGACTCACGGGAGCAAACCACACCATCCTCTTCTGCATTCTATAAAGCATGGCTCTCCATATTCAACCAACATCTTTGAAGGGGCTGTTTATAGGCACAGAACACTTTATAAATCAGTAATGTATTTATATGTTTACACTGTAGATGACACAGGTTTTGAGTCTGTGTGAACCACATATACACACTAAAAAAGTCTCCTACTACAGTCAATCAAGATTTACAAATTAACTTGTTGTAGATCTCTATCTCTTAAAACTAAAACATAGTGCTTTCATATCTGTAGTATCCCAGGGAATCCTTAGTACTTTACAACCCATTACTTACTCATGTACATTCTGAATTTTTCAAACTGTATCTGCACTATTGTTTTTCTGAATCACATATAGATGTGCACCCTATAAAAGTGTTACTTTAAAAAGAGAGGTTAGCAATGGCATTCGCATCAAAAGGAGGCAATAAGAGGAATTACACTGCACAAATGGTGGTGATACTACTGTAGAGTTTGAATCGATTCTGATTACAGCCGCTGCTACTGGTAAATAAGGGGAAAGAGAGCACCACAATGGTTCTATTTTTATTTATTTTTTGTCTTTGTGTTGACTTTATAAATGATGTAGCACTACCCTAAAAGGGAAGGCATATATTTTAAAGATGACGGAAACATGTCCAACAGAAGAGACATACGACAAGGCTGTACAAGGCATAAGGTGGAGCGAGTAATCCATTTTAAAAAACGTAAAATGACATGTCTGGGAAATGGAAATAAGTGAATTTTTATTTTGATCTAAGAAAAACCCAAATAAACAAACAGAAGCCTAATATTACTCTAAAGTAAGATGGTCAACTGTAGCTCCAAAATAGGCCTGAGACACGAAGACCACTGCTTCAGTGTTTTTGCTCTTTAATTACCATGTGTGAAACACATAATTAAAGTGTGAAATTACTGTTAGTAAATATTACATTGTGTCCCTTGAAGCAATATGCATGACAAATTTAATTCTGTGCACTAGCAGTGTCATACCGTTTGGAGAAAAGCCATGTTTTAATTAAAAGGCAGAATATGCCATTCAAATAGAGCATGTGTGTTTTTTTTTTTATTATGCCTCTCAAGAAAAGTTGAAGTTGAAGGTGTTACAAACAGCAAAAAGGCAAAATTCCTTAAAATGAAAGACCACTTTTACTTAGTTTGGTGCCTTGGGGGCCACATGTACACAAATTCCATTTGAAAAATTGTGGTCGCCAGCTGCACTTGACTTTTTGCAAATGAAAGACAATTTGCCAACTGACTAAAGTTTGCAAAATTCAGTTCAAGGAGGGGCTTTATCCAACCTACCTCAACCTAGACTCACTGTGCAACCTACTTCATGGATCTTAATGAGGTAAGTTGCAAATTGAGACTCACTCTGATTAGTGGCCATTACCGGGATAGTGTCCTGCTGAGGTCAGCAGACCACCATGTCTATAATTGCTTTTTAAATATTTTTTTAATGCAGCTTGTTTTTAATAAAACATAGTGCTGTGTTTAAAAAAGAAATAAAAAAAATAGTTTTAGAGTTGGCAGTGATCCCCTAAAGCACAGCCCACTCCTAAACAAACTCTTTTTTACATGCACAAATAAAAGGGGTCTAAGGGCCTGATTACGATCTTGATGGATGGAATACTCCATCACAACTGTGACAGATATTCCGTCGGCCATGCATATTACAATTTCCATAGGATATAATGGAATCGTAATACGGGGACGGGATATCCATCATGTTTGTGATGGAGTAACCCTGCTTGCCAAGACTGTACTCTGGCACTAAGGCCCATATTTATACTTTTTTAGCGCCACATTTGCGTCAGTTTTTGACACAATAGTGGCGCAAACTTACAAAATACAATTGTAAAAAAGTATAAATACGGGCCTAAGTCCTAAGTCCTAAAAGGACTCCTTCCCCTCTGTAAATGGGTTTACACCTTCTTAAAGAGTTGGTAACCTATCAATAGTTTGACACTGAAACTGCATTCACAGACAATGTATAAATAGCATTCTGAATCATAAGTTGGAACAGCCGCCCTAACTATGCCCATTCCAAATTGCAATTAGTTTGCATTTCTAAACTTATCATGCACTTTGGTAAATACTCTGCATTTTGGTAAATACATGTCCAATTGCATATTGAATGTAGTACATCCAGTTTGCTGATAGTGCACACATTTAGTTACTTACTATTTAGTTTATATTCTTGATAATTAGTTGTCCATAACATAACACTGGACATCTGGGACCTAGTGTAGTATTTAATTATTTTATTGATGATCATTCGTAGTCATGAACTTAGAACCCATATTGCTTAAAAAAGGACTGGATGTTGAAAAGCGTAACATGCTGTTTACTGAATTGCAACAGACGTGTTTGCAGAATAAGATATAGGGAACAACACAATAATGAGAAACATCAATACAATAGAATAGTGTAGAAACAAGTGTTAAACATATAGGTAGGACAGGAGGATGTGGGTGGATCACGAAGAAGAGAGAGATTGAGAGGGATGGAATCGAGTGGTGTATTTAAATGTGTACTGTTGTTTCATGGAGTCCAAGTAAAAGACCTATTGTAAATTCCACCAGGAGGAATGTGCCAGTCATATGAACCATGTTCCCATCCAAAGTCCTTTTCAAGGTAAATCGAAGCTTTAATCACTGTATATTCCACTACAGGTGGTCTGCTAAGCTCCATGACCTTCCTCTCTGATTTTAGGATTTAATAAAAAGAAGTGCACTAATTCTTCCTGTTCGATGCAGACATTTCATCTGGACATTCAAATACCGTTTCACAATCCAGCCACATAGCTGCTTGAGGAACTACGTGGGAATATATGTATAATGTTACATTGACGATGCATTTGCCTTGTAAGTTTAGCCAATGGGTTATAAGAAAGCGGAACCCATAAGTCTTTTGGGGACCATTTAATTCTATCCTTTAAGAAATGAAGAGCTAACAAAACTAGAAACTGAAGAAAGAAAACCAAGGAGTGTTTTATAAAAACATGTTTTCCTACACTTCTGAAAGTTTGAAATTCGCTTAGCCTCACACCTCAGGAGCACAACATGCAGAGGGTGCACTTTTAGCAGGGTATACTTTAATCAAAGAACTAACATGATGTCATTATGACTATTTCCGCTGCTAAATATGCATCGATTCATTTTAGCAAGTTTGGTGAGCGTATAATCCGATCATTCCAATTTATATTATCATATATATTTATGCTTATGTTTTTAAACATTATTACTCTTTCTAGGATAACATTATCCACATACAGTGGCTTGGCCTTCATATTGTTGGATCCCCAATGACCTTAAGGTTTCCTGGCTGGGAGTGTGCTGTGTGTCCATGTTGGGTAGGAGTTACTATGGGTAATGAAGAACTTTTCATGCTGCCCTGCCTTTACTAATTCACAGACATAGCCGATGTTTTAATTTACTATTTATCTTTCTCTTTTTTGTTTGCTTTTCATGATTCTTTCTCCATGAGTTCATCAGATTGTTCAGTTTTGCCCAATCAGCGGTGCTTTTCATGAGATACAGTGATACTACGTGTGCAACTATCTGACATAATAACAAACATACAATCTTAATAAGCATTATTAAACATAAAAACATATGGGGTCTTTTTATACTCTGCGCCGAATGTGCGTCAAAAAATTTGACGCACAATCGGCGCAAACCGTGCACCATTTATAAACTTTGATGCCCGAGCCCGCGAATGCCAAAATCCCGCTGTGTGCGTCATTTTCTGGATGCAGGAAACCACCTTGCGTTAATGACATACAAGGTAGGCGTTCCCGTCCAAAAAAAGTCTTAAACACCTGTGCGCCTTATTTGGGGTACCGCGCAAAATTCCCACACGGGCCAGGAGGCGGAGTCGGAAAATGACGCACTGCCCGATTTGCGTAAAAAAATAACACCTGGATCAGGGCAGGCATTAAAATGGGGCAAACACACCTGTACTTAATGAAAACACACAGAAGCGACAGCAGAGCTCAAAAAGGAAGACACAGAGGTGCTTTTCAACAAGCATGCACGCAGACGCAGAGCACAGGACCAACAACAGCAGCTTACACAACACCAAAAGGGACCCCAAAGGCGATGCAGAAGGCAGGAGAGGATATTCCGCACCAGGACAACCCTGCTGGGACTCCGCCAACAAGACATCATCCAGAGGTACAGGCTCAACTGGCAAGTCATTTAGTAGCTGCTGCGGAACATTGAGCCACAGTTGGCACCCAGCTTGCAGACACCCGCACCATTCTACCAGAAACAAAGCTGCTAGCTGTACTCCACATGTTGGCAAGTGTCTCCTTTCAAACCACTGGTGCCCTGTTTGCTGGGATCTCACAGCCATCATTCTCCGCCTTCCTACCCAAGGTACTGGATGCTATCATTTCCCTCACACTCCACCACATCAGCTTCCCCAACATACAGCAGAAGCAGCATTAGACAAAACAGGGGTTTTACCAAATTAATGGCTTCCCACAGGCAGGCCATTGTCGATCACCGGGGTTTGATCATCAACATTGTGGCAAAGTATCCTGAAAGTGTACATGATTCATTCATCTTCCGTCACTGCACCATCAATCAACACTTCCAGGATGGACGATATGGAAATGGCCTACTTGTTGGTAAGTACAGAAACCCAGTTATATACACACAGCACAGCAACCCTCTAGGATACACAACACATACACCATGACATCGACACGTGGACAAGAAGACAATGAGGTTGTGACACCGATAGGCATGTTTGATATCCTCACCCAATGGGATACACACCTAGGGACAAAAGACAGTACAAAGTAACAACAGATGCCACTCCACAGGCACAAGGGGACAATTTAAAACAACACAATGACAATGACATGGCCCCAACTGGCAGTACAATTTGGAAGATTAATCTTTCAATATCACATCAATAACACTCAATCAAACACCCTTCCAACCAATACGTACTGTGTAAGGGGTGTGTAATGTGTTTCGCTGCAGGTCAAACACCATGACACACATAGCATGATGATGACTACAATGAAGGTCAGATGCAATCATTGAGGCTGTACCAATATCTCACATCACTCCTGCTCTCACATTGCCCCTACCAATAAGCAAGTGGACTGTGCAAAGAACACATATTGATGGGACAATATTGAAAGTGCACATTCCTACACATACGCATTGCAACAAATTAACACACACACAACAGATGTAAAGGCATACGGACCTTCTGAAACTCAAAATAACAACCTCACAACCAAGTTAGCAAGCTGAACTAGAACATGTTCAGTAGTACAGGTACACGTTACAACCTGAGTCGACTTGGCAAGGGCAGAGAAATAGGTCTGCAGTGAACTTATCACACATGTGAAATTAGTGCATAGTCAATTGTCAACACATCAGTGCTGACAACGTACAGAGATGTGTTGTACATTGTCACCTTGCCAAATCTAAGGGTCTCACTGATGTTTAAATAATTCTATTGCATATGTGAAATTGGATGGGATGTCCAGGATATATAGATGCAACCGTGTTACCACCACTGTGGAATTGATTCTGTGTATGGAAGTATCATCTCACCCACAGTTAAGACACAGGGAAACCTCTTTGATATCACACAGTGCAAGGGAGTACACACTGTACTGCAACACTACAAAAATACTGCTGACACCCGGTCAACAGCCAAACACCCGTTCAGATAAGGAAACAACCCAGTGCTGATTGTACATCCTAGACGCATAAGATTCCACACAATAACACAAACACCGATGAGTCACAGACAACACAAGAGAACAACTGCCATGCAAAGTGATAATTATGGTGCAAGCTACATCAACATGTTCTCACTAATTTTCTCTTTTAGCTGATCAGGGGTATGGGATCCAGCCATGGATCATGACCCTATTGGCAAACCCAAGCACTGCAGCAGAGCGTGCCTATAATGAGGCATAGGAGGACACGCACCATAGTTGAGAGGACCGTTGGCATCCTGAAGTCAAGATTCAGGTGCCTCAACATCACCGGAGGCAGTCTCCTATACTCGCCAGAAATGGTGTGCAAAATAATTATGACCTGTGCCATCCTGCACAACATGTGTAAGAAGGAACATTCCCCAATATGAACCTCACCCACAAATGCCTGAAGAGGAGGAAGAGGAGGATGCTGTCCATCAACATGAAGGGGACCATCCAAACACAGCTGCAGGATTGCGTCAGAGACAACATATTGTCCAAAATTTCTTTTAACTCTACTCATCCATCACCTCTGTCTTACCATATGTCAATAAACACCTATACTAATCACTATATCATGGTCTGGATAATCATTTGTTCATAACATTATCCCTCAGAATCATATTCAGAGTGTAGCCTCATGGAGCATGGCAGAAATACAGATTAGGAGACAGAAAAATTCATATCAAATTTGATGCGTATGAATGTACAGCCAAATTCACACACACTGTAAGTGACATATATCCTGTGCATTTCACATTTGAAGGGCAATAGCAGAGGACCACAGCTATTTCACACATACATGTTGGCAACATGGTTCATCGCAGCGGATGGCACACAACTAAGACACCATCAGTCAATAAGGGAAAAAATGCCTCATACATGATGCAGTGGATGTGCTATTGCATTGGTGACAAGAAGGTATGACCAGACTCTTGACAGCAGTAACTGTTACATCACCTATCTTTGCAAGGACTATGGCCCGTATTTATACTTTTTGACGCTAAACTGCGCTAACGCAGTTTAGCATCAAAAAGTTTTGCGCCGGCTAACGTCATTCTGAAGCGCCATGCGGGCGCCGTATTTATTGAATGGCGTTAGCCGGCGCAAGCAGACCGCCGCTGCCTGGTGTGCGTGGAAAAAAACCACGTACACCAGGCAGCGCCGGCGTAGGGAAAAATGGCGTTAGGGCGTCTTAAAAATGGCGCAAGTCAGGTTGACGCAAAAAAAACGTCTTAACCCGATTTGTGCCATTTTAAACGACGCCCAGACGCCATTTACATGACTCCTGTCTTAGTAAAGACAGGAGTCATGCTCCCTTGCCCAATGGCCATGCCCAGGGGACTTCTGTCCCCTGGGCATGGTCATTGGGCATAGTGGCATGTAGGGGGGCACAAATAAGGCCCCCCTATGCCACCCAAAAAAAAAAAAAAAAAAAAAAGTTATACTTACCTGAACTTACCTGAATGTCCCTGGGATGGGTCCCTCCATCCTTGGGTGTCCTCCTGGGGTGGGCAAGGGTGGCAGGGGGGGTCCCTGGGGGCAGAGGAGGGCACCTGTGGGCTCATTTTGAGCCCACAGGCCCCTTAACGCCTACCCTGACCCAGGCGTTAAAAAGTGGCGCAAATGCGGGGTTTTTTGACCCGACCACTCCCGGGAGTGATTTTTGCCCGGGAGTATAAATACGACGCATTTGCGTAGCCGTCATTTTTTTAGACGGGAACGCCTTCCTTGCATCTCATTAACGCAAGGAAGGCGTTCACGCAAAAAAATGACGCTATTTGCCCATACTTTGGCGCTAGACGCGTCTAACGCCAAAGTATAAATATAACGTTAGTTTTGCGCCGAATTTGCGTCGAAAAAAACGACGCACATTCGGCGCAAACGGAGTATAAATATGCCCCCATGTGTGACAAGATTTCCATATAAGCAGCAAATTGATAGCACAAGTGCCCCAGGTATGACTAGCATTGCTCACAAGACATCCCCTGCACATGGCAGCCCAGGTCCTAAGTCCTGCCACACCCATGTTCCCTTTCTGACCCCGCCCTTCTTCAAAGGTCCCTGGAATGGGAATATGTGTACCCAGATAATCCCTCCTCTACACATACCAAGACCCACAACGTGAATCCAGTGTGCTTCCCTCTAAATATGGTATGCCATAGTCATTGTACTTCTGTCTGCATGGTCGTCAGGTTAAATATTGCACTGCCGTGTAGTCTGTAGGACCTGTAATCACCTGTACATTGCTTCCCATGTGAAAGGTACTGTTGGCCCTTTGAACTTGAATCTCACCTACAGGACCTGTGAGAGACTAAAGCTGCACACACCTGTGAGCACCTCCATGGAGACCAGCCATTTGAACATGCACTGCCCTTGCAGCTGCCTGTAACAGCATAGAAGCTGCCATTTGATCGATAACACTGTTATGCATTGCCGTAAAAATCATCTATGTAACACAGCCCTTGGGTTATTGTGTTACGTTCCAACACACAGGAGAAACACAGTTTTCATTTTCCACGGTGTTGTTCCACCTTTGACCAGTCTCAGTCTGACCACTGTGTATTTGCCTTGTTAAATGTTTGGATCCTCATTGACCCTGCATCCTGTTAGCCTGAATGGTTCCTGTCTTTGCGTTACCTTAAAGGTTCCCTGTAACTACATTTGTATCATAGTCGCTTTCCCAGCCCTCAATTTCCTCCTGGGGTATTGTGTCAGGTGGGTCTACAATGCATACTCAAATACATTGTATAGCATAATCAGTTTACTTGTAGTACCATGGGGGGGAACTTGTCTCCAAATAGCCGAATCATGGCCTATCCCTTGTCTCAGTTTCATATATGCATGAGTGACAAATAGTGACAGTGTACCATGGCTGTATGCATGGATTGGGTATGGTGCCTCCAGCACAACAAACAACATCAGATAATGTGCATGAA
Organism: Pleurodeles waltl; assembly: GCF_031143425.1. NCBI lineage: Eukaryota > Metazoa > Chordata > Amphibia > Caudata > Salamandridae > Pleurodeles > Pleurodeles waltl. The sequence goes on along the minus strand of NC_090448.1, from coordinate 928,835,330 downwards.
ATGTCAACACATGTTAGGACCCTGACAGTCCACACACTGATTCACATTGCCCCCAACATATTGATGGGGCTTGCGTGGTGAATAGCTGTGAGATTAATCAGCACAGAGGCACTGATGTTCCCGGATGCAGTGGGAATTTTAGAGGACAACCTGTGTACAAATCTTGTGAGGACACCTGCCGGTATAAGAATCCTGAGACATTAACTTTGTCAACACACCAAGGTTGCCCTGTTGTCAGTCTCATAACACGTCTGCAGTGACCGAGCTGGACTATCCTCATGTGTGTTCCCAATTCCACATTGGCTTTCCTTCAATTGATATGCGAAGGATACTTTGTAGATGCAGGAAATGGATCCACAGACTCATGACTAGACCTGCATGTAACTGTGACAACATAGACCCCAATAATGTTACAGGCTAAACATTGGCCCACACACATGAACCAGACACCTCTGTGCATTTTACCACTGGAAATATGTGAACACGTGCTGCTGGGTCTGCTGGTCCTCCACTGCCACAGGGGAGACATGGCTCATTTATATGACTCCAACTGTGGAGTTACATTATATTTGTATATCATATTTGGGACTCGGTGTCACAAACACGGTACCCACATAGCATTATCCCATGCCTGACTCATGGTGAGTAAACAAACAAGTGATTCCATGAGCTGCCTTATATGTTAGACAAAGTGATTTGAAAATAATACGCTAAGCCACTGGCAGCCAATGTAATTGGTTGAGGCTTTCTCTGACTTATACCCACTGTGGGAGATTAAGAACTGTTCTGGCGTCAGCGTTCTGAACCAATTGTAATTTGTTAACCAAAGCCTTATCCGAATGAAGGAATAGGGCATTACAGTAATCTACCTTTGACATCACCAGCGCTAAGGTAGCAGAGACTCTCCATTCATGCAAAAGATAAGGTACAGTGGGTGTACTTTCACTTTCATTTTGCAGTCTGTGATATTTCCTGACTATGTGGGTGTGTTTTGACTTGTCTCTCAGTGCATTTTGTGAATTTGTCTCCAGTGTGGTCTTTAAATTGTCTTTTTGTGTTTCCTAAGTGTCTGTGATATCCTGTGTTCTTGTTTTTTTGGTCATTTCTTGTGTCAACATTTATCTTTGTTGTGTTGGGAGTCTGTTGTGGGTAGTGTTAGTTTGGGGGTAGTTGGGCTGTGTTCTGTTAGTTATTTTGCATTTCCCTGTCCTACTTTCCCTCTATTCTCCTCTGTACCCCTATATTCCTTTTTTTGGTGCAAGCCTCGTCTTGGCAGTATGGGAGAGGAGGAACTGGGTGGCTTTATTTGGCTGGTGTGTCACTTCCTGCCATTAATGATTGAAGCAGGTGGTCGTGTGATACAGGGCTCTCACACAGAGGCAAGGAGGCTCCGGTGGGCAAAGGTGTTGTACCATCTACAGCAAATCTACAACACACCGCGCAATGACCACCAGCTGAAACACCGTTGGGCTGACCTGGTTGCCCGGGAGCAAGACCTGGTGGACCATCTGGGGTTTGTGATTGGTGGCCCTGTTGGTGAGTACAAATCAGAGTAATGTGCACATTTAAATGCTCTGTAGTGACAGTAGCTGATTTGTTCATATGCTGCAGCCAATGTTTTTGAACATGTGGAATGCAAGTTAAACATACATGGCTATATTTCTACTTTATTAGCACTGCATTTGCGTCATTTTTTGAAGCAAGAGCGGTGCAAACTTATCAAATACAATTGTATTTTGTAAGTTTGAGCCGCCTTTGTGTAAAAAAGCAGCACAAATGTGGTGAAAAAATGCATAAATATGGGCCACAGTTGCCTGTGAGATATACAATAATTCCTACACATTACCGTCATTTGTTGATGCAACAGCTAGACTAACTCAAAACAGGAGCCTGTAAATTAGTGCTGCCTTCACGTCAATTGATGATGCCAATGTGTCTCTAACATATGTTTCATGCATGGTCTGTGAGTGTATCAGGATACACATTTTTATAAGTTATAGCTGACCTCAGGTAACATCTTAGACTGATATTTGGAGTTTGTAGTGCCACATTTAAATTAGGGATGGATGGCAAAAGGTATGCACACAGGTTCATATCTCTATGGTTGGTGCAACTTACCATAGCTGTGGCACATCAAATGAAGAAAATGATACAAATTGAGGGCTAACAGCTGTCCCTGGCCCTCTGTACATTGTACCTATGTGTCTTAAAATGGTCTTAGTCACAATAGGTGGGTGACTGGTATTGCAATCGTCCCGGAAAGTGGCGTGGCATGTCTCTCATGGATACACATGTTGAGAGGAATACACTCCATGAATTAGTCTGCTAACTAATGATGAGCATGTTTGCCACCACATGATAGTTAGGGCCACTGCATGTGTGCACATATGTGTGTCTCACTCACTGGAGTCCCCGGGTCTGTACATGTTTGCAGTGGTATGTAGGATGCAGTATCATCATGTCTGAGAGGCTTGACTTTCTGAGTTAATATTACACATAGTATTTGTATTTGGAAGTGTTGTACAATGCACAGACACTGAGCACATTTCTCCCTTCCATGCCTTACAGGTGGACCTGCATCCTACACTATCAGGGAGGTGGCTCAGTTTGCGGACTCAGACATCTCCAGTAAGTGTTGATATTTCTGTTCTGTGTTGTGTTTGCTGATGATGTGTGATTGACTCCTGTGTGTTGGACACATAGCAAGGCGTGATGCGCTGGTCAATGATCAGATATGTTCCTTGAGTGGAGTATCATTTTTTCCCCATCTTTGAGTTGGCCAATCATTCGCGTATTGTCATAATTTTGGGATTGTAGGTGAGTCCTGTAGGCACGGCAATGTGAATAGGGATGAATTATGTGGATAAAACTTAAAATCGGAAAATGTAGCAGTGGACCATATTAATGATTTAGTCAGCAAGTCAGACCCTGATTCTCCCAGAATAGGGATGCCAAAGTCTTACCCACAGACTTCAGCTTCCCTATTCACTAATGAACATGTTTGACTGTATATTTAACTTCCTAGCAGCATGTATCTCCACATGTTGTGCTACGAGTATGAGGCACTTGAGTACAATGGCCTAGGTTGCATGCAGCTCATGGCCAGAGGTGTGCTTGCATCTATCTACTTGTTGTAAGTCATGTGTTACTGGTAGGAAATTATGGTGACAATGGTCTGCATTTCCAAAGATAAGTGTTGATGGTATTGTCCAAGGTTTGGGTGTATCCTAGTTGGACTTCCTCCTTACCTGTGGTGTGCTGGCCAAACCCATGTACAGCTGTCCAAAGCTTCCTGGGTGTCCTTGTGGTTTGAAATTATTTGTCGCATGCCCCCCCGCAGGCACAGGTGTAGGGTTGTGAATAGTGTACCTAGGACTGATGATCCAGGTTTAGTACACAGACATGTAAATCTGTAAAATACTTGTCCAAACTTAGGATACCCACTCATGATTAGCAACTACAGTCTATCCTGGCAATTCCATTTACAACTCACAGATCTTGTGGCCCTAGATTGTCATCAAGAACATAGTAATTTGTCAGAGGTGGAGGATTTGCAGCATTATTTTTACCTGACAAATGACTGAACAATGATGCAAAAGTCAATCCAGTTGTTACCCATCTTTTAGAGTTTTGCTGTGCTTTTTGATGATAGGACATGTGTAGGCTGGCTTGGAATGTACTGCCTCAGGAACAATCAGTGATCTGTATGATGGTATGGGCTGTTTCAGGTACATTAGATGTATTGTCTGATTTACTTGTGGAGCCATTTCACACAATAAAGTGCCTAATGTTTGTTTTTCTATTTGTCTTAACAGCTGCCAATATGACTCCCATCCAGATTCAAGAGTTTCAGCGCAGGGTGATGCATTACCGCCACATTCTGGATGTGGATTCAGGGTTCCACAACATGGTGCCATGAGTGTGGAGGACAGTTGCCCAAGGGGGCCCTTCCATGTGCACCACAGCCACCACCAGTACCACCACTGCCACCCAGGTGGCACCAACATTAGCAGACACCTTGGCTGGACCGTCAACATCCACAGCTCCAGGACCTGTCACAGCACCACCTGTACCTCCTCCTACAGACATGGCACCGACAAGGGCCCATACTTCCTCCACTGGCACCCAGACCACCCCTGCTGCAGTCATAGATCCTGCAACTTTTCTACAGATGCAACGGAACTTGGACCGTGTGTTGCAGAAAATGACCAGGCTGAAGCAGGAGGTGGCACAAGTGAATCGGAGGGTGGTTGCCATCATAAAGACCCTGAGAAGGGCCAACTTGTAGACATTATACTCAGCCATGATTTCCTCCCTCCTCTTTCCTGGTTCTTTAAATTAGTGGGTTTAGGGGGATTAGTGTTAGGTTAGTATAGGCTGTTAGTTTAGTTAGTAGTAGTGGGTGGGGGTATCATACATTTTATAACTGTTTTTTATTATGTGTGTGCATGGGTGGGTGGGGGGCGATGTTGGGGTTTTGGTGTTTAAAAAAAATATATATATATATATATATATATATTAAAAAAATATAGATATATTTGTTTAGTATAAGATAGTATGTGTTTAGGTTAGTATATGTTGTCCTCCATGTGTCCCATCTTATAAGGGGGGTGGGGGTTGATGTTTTGATCATTTTGTTAAATGTGATAAGTAAGTTTAGCTTTGGTTAGTTAGGGCCAATTGTGGGTAATGTGTAGTTAGATTAGTTTAGGTTAGGTAAGGTGTTTCCCCTGGTATTAGTTTCTGTTTTTACTGTTTAATAAATATCTAGGTAACCCATTACAGTATGTGTTAAATGCTTGTAGATCAGGGCCTTGGCATGAGCGAACAGTGTCTCTTTTGTATTAGCTTTTGTGTCCCATGCTGCTACCAATTCCCAAATGAGCTGTTACATTGGCAGCTACACCAAAGCTACACCAAAGCTACTCAGCTAAGTTTCGGCCATCCATTGCACCCACCACTCACGGTTACTATGGATCCCAAAGTGTGGTTAATTTGTGATGTATGTTTTCAATGTCACATACTTTGCTACCAGATTTGGTATTGAGGATACTATGGTAAGTCTGCCTGCAGCCTGATAACCAAGGAAATCCTTATAAGGCGATTGGTAGTATGCTCTCATGTAGTATGCTATACATATCTCACACCTATCATCTGTTACAATGTTCAGCCCAGTGACTTATCTGTATGAAAACTCCTACACATCCATTCATGCTGTATGGTGTGTGTTAGGTAAAAATCTGGTCAAATGTCACATACGTAAGTTCTGGCTTGAAGAAAAAATTTAAGGTACTATTTTCTGGCTTAGACATCCCTTGAGGAAGCGTTATTCTGTCCAACACAGCATTATGGTGTATAGTTTCTATTTTCCTCAGAACTAACCCTCAGGAAGGGCAGATGATGGTACAATCCAGACCACTGTGCATCAGCCAAGATTCGTTCAGGTCAGGTGTATTGACAATCAATAAACATCACTGATGGCCATCACGGTTGATGTGTCACATTACACAGAGACAACGTTGTTGTGTAAGTGCTATTTATTTGAAAGTGCTATATGTACATTGTCCATTATTGGGAGTCCATTAGTGTGACATCTTCCATTGTGATCCTACACAAGTGCAAAAATACATGTCATTGGACATGCTGGGGTGAAGTGTCAGACAGTGCAGAGGGAGAGGATTTGCCAATGAGGTAGTGAGAGACAATTACAGGGCAGGGTGACAAGATAAACAGTGGGCTGCAGAACAGTGCTTGAGTACAGTTGTTGCAAGACTGGCATGTTACAAAGCACAGGACCTTGGTAATAGGTGGCCATGTGGCAGGGACTAGTGCTACCGGGTACTCTTGCGGGTGAAGGTGATCTGTTCCACGTCTTCATCTTCTGATGTGTGTGTTGTCCCCTCTGCCCTTGGTGGTGGTGGTTGTGAAGGGGCAACACACACCTCAGTGTTTGAAGACTTGAAGTCAGACATCCCAGTAGCTGCCAACTGTGGGGCTATTAAGGGCAGTACTGCAGCAAGGAGGAGCTGCTGGTTCTTAAGAATAGCAGCTACATCACAGTGGTAGGCAGCCAGGTCGGCCCTGAGGGGTTCAATATTGCAGTCAGGCATACAATGACAGGATTGTTGTTGTAGGTGTTGGGTCAACTCTATTACAGCTGTGCTGATTTCCTTCAATCTTTTTTCAAGTTCCTGCAAGATTGTTGTTCGACCTTGCATTGCTGCTGCCTGTTCTTCAGTTGAGATCATGCACTAACTCACCCCCTAGAGGCTGGCTGCCATAGTTTGCATCCCCACCCGCACCTCCTTGGCCAGCTTCCGCTGTACTCCAACTACAGTTCTCTCAAAGCTTGTGCCAGGGTCGTCAGAGTCCTCAGCTGTGTTGGAACTGGCAGGTCGTACAATTGGGGTGGTGGGTGGGTCCTCTGTGATGGCTGCTAGTTCGGTGCTCCTCCTTGTGACTGAAGGTGGGGTCTGGAGGGTTGTAAGGACATCTTGGAGGGTCTGCTGGCTGATGTTTGTCAGCACGTCATCCATGTCATCAGGGTAGTCCTGGACAGGCATATCCACAGGACAGCCATCGTCCTCTGCAATGAGATATGGTACAATTAGTGTGTCTGTGTTGTGGCATTTGTAATGTGACGTGCCTGCCTTCCGATTATTTTCACATTGTGATATTGGTTCCTGTTCATTGTTCCTGTCTTTCATATTAGCATTCTTCCAGGCCTATGCCCCACCTGCATGTCACATGTATTGTGGTTAGTTTGTGGACTTGTCAGCATCACATCCTCTAGGTGTTGTTTCAGGCCAAATTGTGAATTGCCACCTTCTTGTCCTACTCAACCCTCCGTCTACTTCCATTCTCATGGTGAGGCCTTTCACTGGCTGTGGGTGTTCTGATGGCACTAGCACCACACTTAACAATCTGGAACTGCCCCAGTCTCTGATGTTTCACATCCACCTATATGTTGTTGAGATCTAGCATATACTATGTATAGCATTGTTATGGCACGATATGGATGTCAGCATTGGTAATGTGTACTGCTGATGTTGGGGAATGTGTGCTACACTGGATTGCACTGATTGTCCTAGCAGTGTTCCATTTCCTCCTCTGACTGTGCGGGTGTATCTCTGTAACCAGTTACAGGTGTCCTCCCCCTCAATGCTGTTGTCTGAGCTGTATGACATTTGGGATGTTGCATTGTGACCCAGGCACAGTGTGGTGTACCTCCTAATGTTTATGACAATGGCTGATGTTTGTAGCAACTATGGACAATCACATTTGACAGGATTGGGACATTTGTATTGATTTCAGGGAATTGATGATGTTGTCATCCTGAATCCTCTAATTTGGGTGTGTTTGGTCCATGGGGACGTTACTGCTATTAGCCACTTGACCTGTACACACAGTCGAGGTGGTAGTGGCAACTGTTGTCAATGTTAAATTCCACTTGCAGATATAGCCACAGGTTGTTAATTGGGCCCTAGTTCATGTAGGGAGAATACTGGCGGACGTGTGACAGGCTGCCAGTTTAACGTTGTACCCTACCCTTCTGGCCTGGCTTTACCTTTCCAACAACCTTGGCATGGCAGCATACCCCCATGCAAAGGTTGTTGGTGTAGTGTAGTATTGTGCCCCAGGTTTCCTCTGTACAGCCCATGCCCTGAATATCATGACTTCCATGCATTGTGTAGTAGGTATGTCCCTCCCCCAGTTGCAGTTAACAATTCAGCATTTTAATTCCCCATGCGACTTACCCTGCATGTGTGTTGTCTCCTGGTAGTCTGCGCTGTCCTGTCCTTGGATCCCTGTGACGATCTCCTCAGGGATGACTGCTGTGACCATCTCCTCCATGTGGTCCAGGGCCTCCTGCGGTGCTGGACTCCCACCTCCAGTCTTCAGTGCTGCCTTCCTGTTCCTGGCCATCTTTTCCTTGGTTCTGCGCTTGCAGTCATGCCAGCATTTCTTGCACTCGATGACTGTTCTTCGTACTTCTGCCACACTGTTGATCTTGTCAACAATTTGTTGCCATATTTCCTCTCCTACTAATTGACAACTTTGAGGTGACAATCAGTTGGTGCTAGTGTTCCGTCACCTCTTTCACCAGAATTTCCTGCTCCTCTGCACTGAAGCAAGACTTTCTTTTCTTCTTCTCCCTGTCCTGGACCTTGTGTGGGTCCTCCTGGCTGGTCCCTGGTCTGTTGTCATCTTCCTGGGGTCTGTGCAAGCATCTGGGATCCATTTTGGCTCTTCTTAGCATATTTTGCTGTGTTTGCGCTGCTTTTTGACGCAATTGCTTAAAAAAACAGCGCATATCCAGTTTGCGACGTCGTAAACCGGTCACAGTCATTTTCGCCAGTATTAACGTTGTTTTCCTTTATGACGTGACGCATTGGTTTGAGTAAAAAAAATGACTCACACCTGTGGTTTGCGCCGCCGTTCGTCAATGTATAAATTTGATGCCCGCACTGCGCAAAGAAATGGCGTTAGCCGGTGGTAACATTTTTTACGCAAAACTGTGTTGGCGCAGTTTTGCATCAAAAAGTATAAATATGGCCCATAGATTACAAGTGTAGAGGACAATTAATCACCTAAACTGTGAAATACGCCTTACTCTTCAAGGTAAGCAGTCTCACAATGTCTTATAACGCCACCCAGGCCTTCAACAAATTTTACATAGTGATAGAGCGATCTGATGAGATGGCAATAGAGATTGGTGAGTACAACGCTGAACTGCATTTGAACCTGTTATATGAAAGTGAAAGGGTGTGCTGACCTCTTGCCAAGTCCATTAAATGGGTATGGGTATGTTTAGGACTGTAATATTTTTGGTAGCCCAAAAATGCTTTTTACTGAAATGTTGTTTGTAATGGGATCACTCGCCTATAAATATATGAAGTAGAAGCAAGCAGTTACTCTGTGATTGCAGTAGGTCTGTCGTTCTTAAGTGGTGTAATGTCACTAGTTCACCTTAAAGCACAGTAGGTATGTATGATAGAGTGATAAAACATTCAAATTAACCCCAGAAAATGGCAGTAGACTGAGGACTGCTGTATAGTACCTGTGCATACTTATCCCAACGACAGTCCCACCAACCGACATCCTGGAATGATTGTTTCAGCTTGCAAGACTGACATTGCGGCTGTCAAAATATTATTCATTATCATATTGTATATGGACTTCATGCACACATGACTTTGTGTTCAGTTGCAAATGTGCTGGTAATGGTAATTGTGGATTAATCAGGTTCACCCCTCAACCTAAACATCTCTCAGGTTGCTTATGATGCAGTAATACCAGCTATCGGCAATGGCTGCCTATGCATATCTCATGTCCATGATTGCAATACAAAATTACTTTTTGAATCAAGGGCTAATGAATGTGACATAGACTATAGTGTCTATGGGAATTGGCTTGAGAAGGTGAAATCTCAAGCTACATTTCCATTTCCCGACTTGGGTGCAAGGAAGCCAGGAATGTCCTAAAACAAGAGATGACTGCTGGCCACACAAGAATTAGTAGAGGATAATTCAGTTTATGAAACCATTCAAGAAACTCTACAAAAAAGAGCTTTGCAAACACTTCCTTAAACCATTTAAAATGTTCAGCTCCGCCATATCAAAAAAGAAAACGATCATAGATGCACATATTGACCTCTCTTAAAATTATTGTCTTCTGGTGGCTACTAATTGAGTAAGGGTTTTATCTGTAGTAACACTGGATTTAACGGCTCTTTGAGCTTAGAATATATAGGTTAAATCCTGCTATGAACATATTCCAGCATGGTCTGATTTTTACATCAGATAGAACACTGACAACATCAAATATTGCATTTAAATGTGCCTCAACTTCATAGCCATCCTGCTAGAAGCTTCTACCAATTTGCACATCGGTATGACCAGGCTTTTACCTGAAACCTACATTTTATTGTGATGCCGACTCCACAAAAACAAACTCCTGGCCCAACCTCCAAAGCTGTCCCAAGCTGAAAATTATAATTCAGGTGGTAAAATCCAATACCAACCCTAATTACTTTCCCAAGTTGGCTGTGAGTAGTCATTAGTTGGACTGACTATTATATTTGTGAAGCATAAACAAACACCTTCATAGTACTATGTAATTGACTAAAAGAGATTACAAAACAGCGTAGATTCAAATGAACGTTATTAGCAGAATAAAATGGTTTTAGTGCGTTTCTGAATGATAGCAGATTTTCCTGATTCCATAGATTCACAAAACCGGTGCTAGAAAAGAAAATGCTAATCGTTCGACTCTACTCCTAATAATACATGGAATAAATAATAATGGTAAATAGTTGAATCTAAGAGGCTTAAGGCAGGAATATATGTAAAGCCAATTTGGATATAACGTGGGGACTTTGTGAAAGTCTTGGTAATATTAGCATAAAGGTTTAATTTTTTTCCAGCTTTCCACTGGTAACCAGTGAAGGGCCAGCTAGGCTTCCAATACATGACCAACTTAACAGCATGAGTCCGAATCTGCTAAAGTTTTTGTAAAGATTTAGATGGAAGTCTTATGTAACAAGCTTTGGCATAGTTCAATCTTGAATTAATAACAACAATACACTTTGTATTTATCAGGACGGCAGATCAGGATGTTACTCAGCATCTTTAGTTAGTGAAAGCAAGGGACAACAATGGGATTGATTAAAGAGACTAAGCTTAAATTACTGACATTTAGGAAGTCAAGACTCTTGACTTTTTTTGTGCTGTGAAGGTGGTGCTTCCAGGCTTCTAGGCCATAATGATGGAGCCAAATGTTCTGTTTTCCTGAGTAGCAATAGCTCAGGCTTGTCTCCTGCAAATGCGATGAAGCCAACACCAAAAGTGTTAATAATTCTGGCTAGATATTGGATGTACCCTATAAACAAAATCGGTGAAAGAGCTGACCATTGAGCTACTTCACATTTTCTATTGCTCTTTGGAGATTGATATGTGGAGTACGGCAGGCAATGAGACTGACAGACCTGTGTAGACACTCATTGGTAATAAATCACCATAAAAAACTATCAGAGAAATGGGAAAGTAGCAGTCAAAACATATTCAAATCAATGGAACAAGGTTAGACAATTCTGTAGTTCATGTTATGTCTACTCCCAACCCTGAATAGCAATCAAAAATTACAAGAAAGCAAGGAGCTGCTGTATCTTCTACTACAATGTTTTGTGGAACAGATACTTTAGTGTACTAATCCACACAAGCGCATTAGCTCTTGCAAGGGGAGTAGAGCTCCAGAATTTATAACCTCACTGCAAGTTTCCTATATTGCATGCTGAAAAAATTGTGAATGTTGCAGTTCTCAACAAAACATATGAAACAACATATAATGAGCCATAAACAAGACCTCATCAAGCTTTTCAGCATGCGAAAAAATAAAACACTGTTACTAATTTTACCATCTAAACTACCGAGGAACTTAAAAATAATTGCACATTTTACTCTTGATGCATTTACGTGATCTGCTGGCTATTTTTAAGAACACCTACGGGAAACCACATCCAGCATCCTTCTATTCTTTCGATCATGCATTATTTGAGAATAAGATTATAAATCTGAATTAAGATTCTAGTAACGATTCATAATAAACTAATATTTTAATAATATTGAAAACAAATTAGATGTTTCAAAATATCTCTAAAATAACTTTCGAATAATGCAAACACACTTCCCAAGTTGGCAGTAAGAGCCCTATTGCAATCTGGAATTATGGATCTTCGGAATTGCCACCAAAGCATGTTCATGAATGTTTCCCATGTAATACATGTATTTAGAGGGAATTCATTCTGAGTCAGGTGTATAAGTTTAGGCACTTTGGCGCAGTTTTATCATTCTTTCACACAACACAACACAGCAAGCTTCCCTGTTGCACTGCATGAAAAGAAAAGGGCAAGAATGCACTGTATTTACTATTATATGGTTCAATGCTGTCCTTTCCTATCCCTGGCACACCTTTGGCTAACTAGCACCAACACAGACATCCTTGCTGTCATGGTGCAAGGGTGTCTACATTGTAGGCAGAATTGTTTTGTACCGAAAGGGACGACTCATGCAGGGAAACATAGCATTTGACACATTCTCAGGTCCAACACTAACGGTAAACTGGGGAATGCAACAAAATCTATGGGTGGTTGCATGAGAATACTCATGACCCACCCATGGAATGCTTCTCTGCCACATAGTAATGCAGGCAGACATTTGTGCTGGCTTGCATTACTCTAGATTTATCACGGTGACCTTGTGTGGCTTTATATATTTCAGAGGTCAGCTTAATGAGGGCTTGGTAATCAGTACCTCGAGTAATCATGATGTAACTTATTTCAATCACAAGTTGTGGTGTTTCACAAAAAGATTTCAGCAGGCAAAATCTTTGTTCGAAACACTGAAAAAATTTGTTGGAATCAGCACTGAAACACTAAATCCCTCACATTAGTCTTCCCAAATTGTAATCATCATTGTTAATAAAGTTCATTTGTTGTTTCAGGAATTTACTTATACATAGATCAAAACTTCTATTTTAGGTAGATTTGGTTAGGGCCTTTTACATTTCTTTGTGAAATGCAGTGTATCAGAAGATGGAGAATGTTATGGCTATCAGGAAATCCAACACAGTATTCCTGAAGCTTGGAGATGAAGTCTAGTCTAAAACGTACTAAATCCCATTAAGAGTACTGTTAAGTTTTGCATGTATACATTGTGTACTTCCACTGATATATTGATATCTAGATAAACATAGTTATCTACTACCATCTTTGCTAATCCAGCACGTACTCTTAATAAATGTAGTGTAAAACTGATGTATCTGTTAAAGATACCCACAGATCCAGTTGATGGATAAGGTCTTATATTTTTTGAGAGACGCATTTTGCTATTGTGGGTGCGCAGTTCCTTAGATAACCTGCATCACAATGGCATGCCCAAAATTGTGGGGATCTGAAATGGTGTTAACCTTAAAGTATATGTTGCACTGTGTCCTAGAGACAAGATTCAAAATAGCATTTCAGAATACAGACAATAAGAAGGCACAAAGAGGGCAGAGTAGGAGTCTCTCCAGAGACTCCTCAAATAGGGAATTCAAGATCATACATTTCTACAAAAACACATGAACATTTATTACAAATTAAAAGGTTTAATACAGAAATTAGGAAAATGCAAATACAGCAGTAATCTCATTAAAACACAGAGAAGAAATTTGCATAAATGCTCTCAAAGGCATAGTAATGCAAAAATAAGCAAAAATAAGAAAAGGACATAGGGCCTCCTTAAGAGGCTGGCGGTCTTGAGACCACCTGGCATCACAGTGGCGGTCGGACCACAGCATGCCTGGCGGTCCGACTGCCACATTACGACTCTGGCGTTCAGACCACCAGGGGACTGCTGCCACCACCAGGAACATTATGCCTGCGTTGTGGCAGTAATTGGTGTCATGGTCAGTGTTAGAAATGGGGTCTCATGGTTGACAGTCAGGTTACCCCCTGTTCAAGCAAGGACCCTCACTCTAGTCAGGGTAAAAGAGAATCACCCTCAGCTAACCTCTGCTTACCCCCTTGGTAGCTTGGCAGAGCAGTAGGCTTAACTTTAGAGTGCTAAGTGTAAAGTATTTGTACCAACACACACAGTAACTTAATGGAAACACTACAAAATGACACAACACAGGTTTAGAAAAATAGAGAATATTTATCTAAACAAAACAAGACCAAAACGACAAAAATCCACAATACACAAGTCAAGTTTTCAACCGAGACCTTGCGTCCTTTCTCCTTTCGTCGGGTCGGGTGCGTCAATTCTTCTCTCCGCAGGAGAGCGATGCGTCGATCCGGACAGCACTCTCGGGTCCGGGCAGGCCTTGCGTTGTTTTTACATGCCCAGCGGTGTTTGCGTCGGGAATCCAGCCCCACCATGATCCAAAAACCACACAGTGCGGGTTGCGATCTCCCAGCCTCCGTCAGCGATCCTGCGTGTCATTTCTCCAGCTCCATGCGTCAATTCTTCGGACGCGTTGCAGACGAGCATCGATTTTCAGCCGCGAAGCCGGCGGCACGTCATTTTCCTAGCTGCAGATTGGAGTTGCGTCAATCTTTTCCCCGCACGCCACAGAGGGCAGAGTAGGAGTCTCTCCAGAGACTCCAGGTGCTGGCAGAGTGAAGTCATTGCTGTCCCTGAGACTTCAAACAGCAGGAGGCAAGCTCTAAATCAAGCCCTTGGATATCTTCACAAGATGGAAGGCACACAATGTCCAGTCTTTGCCCTCTTACTCTGGCAGAAACAGCAACTGCAGGATAGCTCCACAAAGCACAGTCACAGGCAGGGCAGCTCTAATTTCTGTGGTTTTGCGTGCCCTTCTTATAGCCAATTTCTCCTTTGAAGTAGGCCTACTTCAAAGTAAAGTCTCTTTTGAATGTGAAATCCTGCCTTGAACAGGGCAGGCCCCAGAAACTCACCAGGGGGTTGGAGACTGCATTGTGTGAGGGCAGGCACAGCCCTTACATGTGTGAGTGACCACTCCTCCCCTCCCTCATAGCACAGATGGCTCATCAGGATATGCAGGCTGCACTCCAGCTCCCTTTGTGTCACTGTTTAGTTTGAGGTGCAACCAGCCCAACTGTCAAACTGACCCAGACAGGGAATCCACAAAAAGGCAGAGTCACAGAAATGGTATAAGCAAGAAAAGGCTCACTTTCGAAAAGTAGCATTTTCAAACACACAATCTTAAAATCAACTTTACAAAAAGATGTATTTTTAAATTATGAGCTCAGAGACCCCAAACTCCACATCCGCTCCAGAAGGCAATCTACACTTTAATCAGATTTAAAGGTACCCCCCATGTTAACATATAAAACACATTACTATGGGCCTGATTCTAACTTTGGAGGACGGTGTTAAACCGTCCCAAAAGTGGCGGATATACCACCTACCGTATTACGAGTTCCATAGGATATAATGGACTCGTAATACGGTCGGTGGTATATCCGCCACTTTTGGGACGGTTTAACACCGTCCTCCAAAGTTAGAATCAGGCCCTATATGTCCTCCCTTAACCATACACTGCACCCTGCCATTGGGGCTACCTAGCTCCCACCTTAGGAGTGTTTGACATGTAAGAAAAGGGGAGATTTAGTCCTGGCAAGTGGGTACACTTGCCAAGTCGAATTTACAGTTAAAACTGCACACACAGACACTGCAATGGCAGGTCTCAGACATGAATACAGAGCTACTGATGTGGGTGGCGCAACGAGTACTGCAGGCCCACTAGTAGCATTTGATTTACAGGCCCTGGCACCTCTAGCGCACTTTACCAGGGACTTACAAGTGAATCAAATATGCCAATCATGGATAAGCCAATTACATACACATTTTGTAAAGGAGCGTTTGCACTTTAGCACTGGTTAGCAGTGGCAAAGTGCCCAGAGTAACAAAAACAACAAAATTAGAGTCCAGCACACATCAACAACCTGGGGAACAGAGGCAAAAAGTTAAGGGAGACCACGCCAAGGATGAAAAGTCTAACAGTCAGCCACGTCGGTGCTGAGTTCAGCGCCACTGTGCTGATCATGAGTCCAGTTTCCACCAGCTTTTCCATGGCGGGGGCCCCATCATGAAAAGGCTGGTGGAAAACCAGTGCTGGGGGTCACACGGGTGCTCAAGCACTGCTCATGTCATGGCCCCCCCAGCAATGACTTTCCGCCAGCCGGTGTTCAAAACATGATCGTGGACAGTGCAGAAGCACCCCCGTCGAGCACCCTCATAATGCACACTGTCTGCTACAGCAGACAGTGGGCCTCATTATGACCCTGGCGGGCGGCGGAGGCCGCCCGCCAGGATCGCGCCCTCCAAATTACCGCGCCGCGGTCAAAAGACCGCGGCGGGTATTACGAGTTTTCCCCTGGGCTGGCGGGCGGTTCCAGTTAAACCGCCCGCCAGCCCAGGGGAAAACGACCTTCCCACGAGGATGCCGGCTCGTAATCGAGCCGGCGGAGTGGGAAGGTGCGACGGGTGCTACTGCACCCGTCGCGTATTTCACTGTCTGCAAGGCAGACAGTGAAATACATTTTGGGGCCCTCTTACGGGGGCCCCTGCCGTGCCCATGCCATTGGCATGGGCACGGCAGGGGCCCCCAGGGGCCCCGCGACCCCCCCTACCGCCATCCTGTTCATGGCGGCTTTCCCGCCATGAACTGGATGGCGGTAGGGGGGGTCAGAATCCTCATGGCTGCGGAGCGCGCTCCGCAGCCATGGAGGATTCCAATGAGCAGCGGAAAGTCAGCGGGAGACCGCTGACTTTCCGCTTCTGACCGCGGCTGAACCGCCGCGGTCAGAATGCTCATTGGAGCACCGCCAGCCTGTCGGCGGTGCTCCCGTGGTCGGTGGCCCTGGCGGCCACCGGCCGCCAGGGTCAGAATGACCCTCAGTGTGTATTCTGAGGGTACAGGGAGCATCCTCTGTCTGACAGAATTGACCTCGGCTCACAGTTTCCACTTGGCTGACCAGCGAAAACCTCAGATTTCTGAGGTTTCCACATTTCAGCACAGTGGAAATCTTGCAATTGACCTTGGGCGGAGACCACTAGCTCTGCGGCGGTCTCCTCTCCACAGAGTTGCCAGGCCAAGAGTTGGCCCGCCAACCTTGTAATGAGACCCTGAGTCTCAAGTGTATAGCATTTCAATAGAAGATCATGCAGCATTCCTAGTAGAGACCCAAAAGATTGTGGCTCACCCCCAAATGCAAGATCATTTCTGCATAGGAAATCATGGAAACTGTAAAGCCAGCATGGTGTGAACATTATTCTTAAAAATCATAATTACTTTTTCTGAAACATCACATAACGTTATCATCTAAGCACTAGCACACTACATGAATTTTGATTCATACGCTCTGTCCTAATATCGGCCAGAGTTTAGATTAAACCTGTTACCTAGAGAACAGAAACTATTGTGAATGAATGCAATATAATATTCAAGAAGGAAAAGCCATGAAAGTGACAATAGGCTCCCTTCAGTGATTTCTTTGAGAAAGAAAATGTCAAGCTCATACTGTGAATACTATTTCATGATACATCTAGTACAATGATAAGGATGAATAGATTTAAATGGGTAAAAGGGTATCATCTGGTAAAGGCGTCAGGAGCAAAATATAGCATTCCCTATTATTGTGGTGAACCAGAATCAGACTAATGCTTGTTCAAAACATCATGGAGGGGCTAAGATAATGCAATAAAGTATGCAACACAGGACTTTCTCCTAAACATTTTCAAGAGCCTATGAATCACACAAAGGAGGGCTACACATACTTCAGAAATTGTCCTTCACCTCTTCTGGCAATGGTAGCAAAAGCCTCCAACTTCTGAGTGGAACACTGGCCACTACATTGTAAAGGAAGTCATTTCATCCTTGCAGCTCACGTCATAGGCATAATTAGCTACTCTTTTCTAAGTGGCGCAATGTCTGATGCCTTTAAATGGTCAACCATCCATCTCTCCCTAAAGAAACACCAGCAAATCCACATGCAATACCAAACTATATTCAAACACACACCTATCATATCCAAACAATATTTTTTTTTTTAAAACATTGAACACAAAAGAATGCTGAATATAATCTTATGTTGAATAATTGCCAGTCTGGGTTCTGCCTATCTTGAGGCACAGAATCATTGTGACAAACATTAGACCAGAACTCCTTGTTCCCTTCGGTAATGGAACTCAGATATCTGAAAATCTCCTTGATCTCTCATCAACCTGTAAAATGGGAAACCACACCCTTGTACTGAATTGAGTAAAACAATAGATAAGTACATCAGAGTTGGCCTTTTCTTCACAGCCGGACTGACAACTATTTCTAGGTTCCTCTGTACCTTCCTCCCATAATGTGCATGTAGGTGTTTTGCAAAGTTTCTCCCTTGCTCCGATTCTCCTCAATATCAATATATCCTGTGCCTCAAGTATTTGATCACAATCAGATGAAAGTCTGTATGCATATCTTTGATACACAGATACACATGGGTAAATTATATTCAGGTACACATGCATTTGGAGAACAACACGGAGAACGAGAATAGCATTTAATATTCAATGAAGGTGGGTTTCCTTTGTCCAAATGGATTACTGACTGATGTTCTAAAAATAGGTGCAGAACCATCACCTTTCAAGTGAATCATAAATCTGTCTTCAACATACTGCAATTTGTTTACATTGACCTTCCAAACATATTCAGTGCCAGAATGTAAGGAATGTAAAATTAGTCTGCCAGTATTTGAATGCACTTAGGGAAATGAAACCAAATAAGCCAGTAATGAAAGTCCTTTACTGGCACCTGCATTAATTTAGAATCAAGTTAAAAATATTGTGCTTTATATATAGAACATACTGGGGCACCTTTCATGGCTATCCTCAGAGATTGGCATGCCACTAAGCTCTAGTGACCTTCAATGCTCTTTGGTTCATGTGAACTTATGGCATTTTTTTATGCAACTAAAGCATAATGCAGAATCATGAAGGAGAAGTTCAGGGTTTGAAATCTAGCAAATGCCTCAGACCTTGACTCCATACTAAAGCTTATAAAATCAGTTCAGGAGAATCCTGAAACCTGATATCTTCCAACACATATTCAATAAGGACTTTCATGGCTTTGGGAGAAGCCAACAAGTGTCAAATCTTTGTTTATCATACTTATTCATCTCCAACTCCCTTGTCGGCAAACATTTTCCTTGGCTATTTCATTCCCTACTGCAGCACTCTTGTGTATCCTAGGTGAGGTATATCACTTGATAACAATCATAAATAAATGAATACATTAATAACTAAGCACGAAAATAAAAAAAGACATCAAATAAACTAGACTCAAATAAAGAATGCTTCCAGCCTTTTGGACAAGACCTGCTATTATAACAGCAATGCATATGGGTGTAAGTACAGCTGACCACCTATCTGAGCCCAGTGCTTCAAAACTGCAAATGGAGAGTCACAGCCTCTCCCTAATATTCATCCTGTTCAGAGAATGCTAATTAGTTATGTGTTTACATATTGTTTGAAGACTAGCTTACTTACAAAGTGTAATTTTATATCTTCTTACAAAATAATAATTGAGAATTGTAGTGTATTAAAATAATTATCAAACATATTGGATGGTTACCAATTTAAAATCTGATAAAAATACATTTTAGGAGCATAATTTTGACAAATATCACATTTTTCAGTACAATTTTCATAAGGATTGTAGTTTGTAGAATGAGAGTAGCCACTAACAAAACTTTGTGAATGCAAAACAATAATTAATGAAAGGGAATATTTCTTGACACACTCTCCTGTATATATCTATGTGTTTACCAAAACTCAAAACAGAACACAAGACATGGACAACAGAGAAAGGTGAGCAGTTCTCCACAGACAAATGCTCTAGATAGGCTTACTTTAATAAAAAATACGTTCTTATGAACACCAGTAGTTTTAAGACCTTTCACAAAGGCCTACCACGGCTGGGGGAAATGTGTAAACTGTGTACCTCATAGGCTTTCTGAAGGCACAGCATACGAAAGTCTAAAAGTTCACTGTATACCAACAAGGCAAATGATAACCTTGCTTGACGAAAAAGAATAATATAATTATTTTGTGTTTTTTAAGAAATTTTTTATTTTTAACAGTACAAAGTATACTTATCAAAGATTTACAGTAACTTAGTAACATTCTGCTTAATTGGTTGATAAAGACAGCCAAATACACCCCAAATGTATGCTTTCATATCAGGAATCACAGATTGATGCACCACCAAAACTGATAGAGAATATTTTACATAACTTGCATATTAACTGTATCATAATAGCTACGTAAATAGGCATGTATTATGTTTCCATAGAATATGTAATACATTTGATCTACTTCTGGCATTATTGTTATTAACTAAGAACAGCAGTTTCTATCATTCATTATGCCACTTCAGAAGATGACCAGCCCTATGCCCATCAGTACAGCCTGATTCAAAACAAGAGGTCTGGCACGAATACTGAGAAATATTAACTTGTATGAGACAAAAAGCAATCCAGTGGTGTTTTAGACTCATTGGGCCCCTCGATGAGCTGCAGCTCAAACTTCTAAGTACAGGGAGCAAGTGGGTCTTGGCTTGGATATACCCAGTATTAATGAGAGTAAAATTAAAACAATACCAGTGAAAGAGGTTTTAATATTAATGCTTGGTTCTGAACAAGGGACAATATTTTGAAGTTGGATTTCAGATTATTTTTCATTGATCTTTGCCAATACAGAGGATGACAGGTTTATGCAAATTATTCTAGCTTCCTTTCTGAAGGACCAGCAATGCACTTTCCACTGGACCATGTGAAAACAAAAAACCTGGTAATAGGCATTTTTTTTTACTTTGTTATTGCATGATTTGTTTATCCTGCGCTTATTAAATCACTTGTTGCATAAAGTAAAGTAATTTGTGTAGTAGTTTGTATATTATTAGGCTGTGGGTATTATCTTAATGAAGGAGGGATCAGTAGATGAACTGAGAATGAAGAAAGTGTTAGCATGTTAAAATTGATTCCATTATTTTTTCACTTTTGAATTCAAAGAACTGCAAGTCTGCAACACCTTTTGGCCCTTCCACAGTGTTAGCCTACACAACATAGCTTGAAGCCTACCAAGAACATGACTGCAATTGCATAAAACCTTGCTATCCATCTTGTCAAAATAAAACTTGTTGATAGGTGGGAAACCTTGCATTTAAATATTATTAAGTTACTCCTAAATGCACCTTGTCACATGCAAGGTAGGCTGAGTGATATTTAAAAGTGGAACATGTGAAATTAAAGTTGGAATGCTTCTCCAGTAACTAGACCTAAAAAGCTATTTTCACTGGCAAGGTTATAGCTGGAGAAAATGCTAAAGTACAAATTGTAAACATTAATCTGTAACTGTTGACATGTACTTCTAAATAGTCAATAGTCTATGTTTCATATTTATTAAAGGTCTAATTTATTGATGAACTTAAATATTTAATAAATATTTAGGAAAGATAATTTTTAGAAAGTTGCCCTCTTCCTGTGTGAGACACCTAAAGGCTAATTTGTCTTAGTCTCTCAGCAGTTGCCCAGCCAGTGTTTGGTCTTAACCTCTTAGCTGCTGGGCCTATTCCCCCCCAGGTGCTGAGCCCGTTTTTGGCTATTTGGGGTAGTTCACACTTAGGCCTTCTTAACTTTTTGTCCACATAAGCTAACCACGCCAAATTTGCGTCCTTTTTTCCAACATCCTAGGGATTCTAAAGGTACCCAGAGTTTCTGGGTTCCCCTGGCGAGACCAAGAAATTAGCCAAAATACATCTAAAATGTTGTCTTTTTTAAAAGAAATTGGGAAAAAGGGCTGCCGAAGAAGGCTAGTGGTTTTTCCATGAAAATGGCACCATCAAAGGGTCTGTGGTGCTAAAATCACCATCTTCCCAGCTTTCAGGAACAGGTAGAGTTGAATCAGAAAACCACATTTTTCAACACAATTTTGGCATTTTACTGGGACATACTTCATTTTTACTATTTTTGGTGCTTTCATCCTCCTTCCAGTTAGTGACAGGAATGGGCGTAAAACCAACACTGGATCCTGGAAAGCTAAGTATTTCTGAAAAGTAGACACATTCTGAATTCAGCAAGGGGTCATTTGTGTAGATCCTACAAGGTTTTTCTACAGAAAATAACAGCTGAAACAAAACAATATTGAAATTGAGCTGAAAAAAACAGCAATTTTTCTCCACGTTTTACTCTGTAACTTTTTCCTGCAATGTCAGATGTTTTAAAGCAATATACCGTTATGTGTGCTGGACTCTTCCAGTTGCAGGAATATACAGGGCTTGTAGGTTCATCAAGATCCCTAGGTACCCAGAGCCAATAAATGAGCTGCACCTTGCAATGGGTTTTCATTCTATACCGGGTATACAGCAATTCATTTGCTGAAATATAAAGAGTGAAAAATAGGTATCAAGAAAACCTTTGTATTTCAAAAATGGGCATAAGATAAGGTATTGAGCAGCAGTGGTTATTTGCCCATCTCTGAATTCCGGGGTGCCCATACTAGCATGTGAATTACAGGCCATTTCTCAAATAGACGTCTTTTTTACACACTGTCTTACATTTGTAAGGAAAAAATGTAGAGAAAGACAAGGGGCAATATCACTTGTTGTTTTATTCTGTGTTCCTCCAAGTCTCACTTGCGTGGGTAGGCCTAATGCTTGTGACAGGAAAGGCAACATGGACACATCACATTTTTACATTGAAATCGAACGTCTTTTTTGCAAAGTGTCTAGCTGTAGATTTTGGCCTCTAGCTCAGCTGGCACCTAGAGAAACTTACCAAACCTGCACATTTCTGAAAACTAGACACCTAGGGGAATCCAGGATGGGCTGACTTGTGGGGCTCTGATCAGGTTCTGTTACCCAGAATCCTTTGCAAACGTCAAAATGTGGCAAAAAAACACTTTCTCCTCACATTTCCGTGACAGAAAGTTCTGGAATCTGAGAGGAGCCAAAAATGTCCTTCCACCCAGCGTTCCTCCAAGTCTCCCGATAAAAATGATACCTCACTTGTGGGGGTAGGCCTAGTGCCCGCACAGGAAATGCCCCAAAACACAACATGGACATATCACATTTTCACAAAGAAAACATAGCTGTTTTTTGCAAAGTGCCTAGCTGTGGATTTTGGCCTCTAGATCAGCTGGCACCTAAGGAACCCTAGCAAACCTGTGCAGTTTTGAAAACTAGACACCTAGGGGAATCCAAGATGGGGTCACTTGTGGGGCTCTGATCAGGTTCTGTTACCCAGAATCCTTTGCAAACCTCAAAATGTGGCCAAAAAACACTTTTTCCTCACATTTCCGTGACAGAAAGTTCTGGAATCTGAGAGGAGCCACAAATTTTCTTCCACCCAGTGTTCCCCCAAGTCTCCCGATAAAAATAGTACCTCAGTTGTGGGGGTAGGCCTAGCGCCCCAACAGGAAATGGCCCAAAACTCAACGTGGACACATCACATTTTCACAAAGACAACAGAGCTGTTTTTTGCAAAGTGCCTAGCTGTGGATTTTGGCCTCTAGCTCAGCTGGCACCTAGGGAAACCTACCAAACCTACGCATTTTTGAAAACTAGACAACTAGGGGAATCCAGGATAGGGTGACTTGTGAGGCTCTGATCACGTTCTGTTACCCAGAATCCTTTGCTAACCTCAATATTTTAGAAAAGAAAAAAACACTTTTTCCTCACATTTCGGTGATAGAAAGTTCTGGAATCTGAGAGGAGCCACAAATTTCCTTCCACCCAGCATTCCCCCAAGTCTCCCAATAAAAATGGTACCTCACTTGTGTGGGTAGGCCTAGTGCCCGTGACAGGAATAGATCACACAGCGGTCAATGTTGGTACTTACATGAGGCAACTGTTGACCCTGGGGTGATCGATTCCTTACACAGGCACTAGGTATAGGCACTCAAGTGGGGTAGTGTTTTTATCAGGACAGGTGAGGAATCACTGGGTGGTAGGAATTTTGTGGATCGCAGCATATTCCTGTAGTTTGTGTGACAGAAATGCAAGAAAAATAGAGTTTTTATTCAATATTTCAGCTTTGCAGGGTATTCTGGGTAAGAAAACTTTGGGGAATCCACACAAGTCACACCTCTGTGGACTTCCCTGAATATCTAGTTTCCAGAAATGTTTAGGTTTAGTATGTTTCCCTATATGGCCGCCGAACCCAGGACCAAAAACACAGGTGCCTGCCTTACAAAACCAATTTGTTTTGTGATAGATAATTTTGATGTCTCCACAATACAATTTGGGCAGTGGAATTTGGGGCAGAACTAACTTGAGAAGCTCTCAAGAGGGCACCCTCTCTGTGCTTGCCTCCGCATTCACCTGCCCTCTGGGTTGGGCTAACCCACTATTGCCCCGTTGCACAGACTGTGCTTGCGAAGGGACAACAGGACTGCACTCATCACCTCCCTCACAGTTTACTGGAAGGAGTTATTCAATGGGACTCCTCCAACTGAAAAATCACTCCCAGAGTCTGTGCCATTGTCATATCCCTCAGATGCTGTCTCAGTATCTGCTGTCTCAGTCTCTGATCCTATGTCAGAGCTGTCCTCTATAACCCGAGTGACAACATCAGCAGCAGTCATACATCAAGATGCCGTCTCTGCTATTGGCTAAACTGTTGCTCTAAAACACTAGCCTACATAGACAGTCACAAAATTGCTGGTGTGTGTGTGTGATACGTGCAACAGTAGAGGCCACCTTACCTGTGCTTCTTCCCTCAATCAGCACATTCTTTCAAGACACTCAAACACCTTGTCACATACCATTCGTCACAGTCTTTAGCACCTCCTGCGCCCAGTCAAACAATCATTATTGGTGCTCCCACTCCCATGTCCTCCTCCTCGGAATCCCTCATTACCACCCAGCAAACGTGCTCTTCATCTCTCCATAGCCACCCCCCACCCCACACATACATTTCATTTGTATTATAACGCAGGTAGTGGCTGACTTTACTAATGTACTCAGCTATTTACATAAAATACAGTTTTGCCCTTTGCAGTAGGCATATAAACCTTCTGCGCTTCTTTATGGCACTAAAACTGCCACTAGACAAAAGTCTGATCCTTTTGTAGCAGAAACATAATCATGAGACTTACTTGACTTTTTTATTGCTGCCTAAAAGCTACAGTTGAAATGCATCAATTGAATTATGTGCATTGCTTTGACGCAAGCTGCAACTCCAAGAGAACTGGTGGCAAATATATATAAATATATATATATCAACAACATTCATGAAATACTTCACGAACGACCGCACTCCGGGATCTCTTATTTCACAAAATTCATTTATTCAGGCTCCGTTAACTTCGTTTACAGCTCAACAATCACCTGCCCTACGCGTTTCGGTCTGAGAGACCTTGATCACGGGCATTTCCGGTAGGGGAATTCTGTTTCCACATTTATATCTACAGATAACAATTCATTAAGACTCAACATATTAGTCAGCACAACTAAAACTGGTTTTGTTTTGCGGTAACTACAACTCCCAGAATGCAGCATTATAAGTTTATAGTGCACTAGTTAATAATTGAATTTATTTGGAAATTATGGGTGAGTTTTAGTTGTGCAGACCGCAGTTATTAAACTTAACAAGCAGAGAGAAGTAGTTTCTAAGTGCATTTAGAAATATGTTGAGTCTTAATGAATTGTTATCTGTAGATATAAATGTGGAAACAGAAACCCCCTACCGGAAATGCCCGTGATCAAGGTCTCTCAGACCGAAACGCGTAGGGCAGGTGATTGTTGAGCTGTAAAACAAAGTTAACGGAGCCTGAATAAATGAATTTTGTGAAATAAGAGATCCCGGAGTGCGGTCGTTCGTGAAGTATTTCATGAATGTTGTTGATAAATTACGGAGTGTCCTGCCGTCACCAACACCACCGCTGAACTAAGCGCGCTAGTACATGCCAAAACAGGGACAATCTTTGAAATATATATATATATATATATATATATATATACACATATATATGATATGTATTATATATATATATATATACATATATATATATATATATAAGATATATCTATAGATCAATTTTATATGTGGGTCTGCTTTTCCTGGGGGACGATCGCAGCCCCAAGGGAAACCACACATGCATAGACAAAAGTGATCTCTCTCTCTCTCTCTCTCTCTCTATATATATATATATATATATATATATATATATATAGCTATAGATAGATCTATGTATATATCTATAGCTATATCCATGTAGATAGATATATATATCTACAAGGATTGATATATATATATACATATATATATATATATATATATATACATATACATATATATATATATATATATATATATATACATATATATATATATATATATCTATAGATCTGTATTTTTTTTGGTATATGTAGGGTTTCCTTGGGGGCCAAAATGGCCCCCAGGGAAACCCTACAACTACTAAAAAAAAGTATTGCACCCACAGGGGGTCACCCTGCCTACTGGCGACCCCCTGTCAATTTCTTTATTTAAAAAAAAAAAAAATTAGCCCCTGTGGGTGGCGCGATCGTGCGCGGTCTTGCCCCACCCAGGGGGCACCAACCTTGAAATAAAAAAATATGGACCCGGGGGCAGCACGTTTTCTGAGGGGGGCCGGCCCCTCCAAGTGAAATCCCTGGTGTCTAGTGGCGTTTCCTGGCCCTCAATCGCAGCTGTGCTGCTATCGAGGGCCAGGAAACGTGTTCAGGAAGCCCTCGTATGAAAGGGGAGAGTCTCCCCTTTCATATGAGGCCTTCCCGAACGCGGGGAAGGCCGTTTGGGGCCGTTTTCCCCATCAGAGCAGGAAGCGGCCCTACGGCCGCTTCCTGCTCCGATGGGGAAAACAACAATGTGACATCAGTGCGCCTTGCGGCACGCTGACGTCACAAAGGAGTGGGTGGAGGGCGGGGGGAGACACGGAAGAGCTTCAGTGTCTCCCAGGGATTTAAAAAAAAAATAATCCTCGGGTGTCATTTTCTAACCCCCTTCCTGGTGTCGGCCACTGTCCGTGACCCGCACCAGGGAGGTAGTGCGGGCACCAGTGGCCGACACCCACACTTAACGGGTTAATGAGGTGCAACAAATGCTCCTAGAGCAGAACAATGGATTAGGCCTGCTACTGGCTAGAGTAGGTGCAAGGCATGTGATCCTTATCATCTCAGGAAGGACAGTTGAGGTAGGCCTAGTGATGTTATTAACTTGAAAGAGACTGAAGTGGAGTCAGCCTACTAATAATTTGGGCTCAGTGGAGAGGTGAAGAAGAGATAGCCTTTGCCTCAAAGGATCACACTAGACAGGCTGGCTCCAAACACAGCAGAATGGAAGCTACCTTCAGAACCAGTTTTGAATGCACATAGGGCAGGGAACAGCTCATGTCTTTAAACACAGCCCTTACTGACAAACAAACTCCCTCCAAGGGCAGAAAGCTTGTACTATCCTTTAGAATGGTGCAATGTGGGATCATTTGCAAAAAAGCAAAACCGGATTTGCTGCAAAAGTGGGGAAGGATGCTCCCTGGAATGTTTTCCTTATTGGTTAGTAAGTGTCCAGGAGTCAGACCACCCAGGTGCTAGTGCTAAATATGGTATCACAAGGAACTCTCCTCAGAACACCTTCTGGACCTGCAGAAGATCAGAAGAGGACTGGACCTGCTGTCTGCAACCTCAGTGGAGCCCTGAAGGGCTAGACCTGCTCACTTGCGTACCCAGGACAAGGAATTGAACTCCAAGAATCAGTCACATGACCTCCTGTGTGGCTACAGGGGCACATTAAGCTGTAAACAGCCTTTTCCTGAAATGACCAGCTGATCATTCCCAACTGGACCTGGACAGGACCTTGTTGGTATTCTCTGCTGTTTTCAGTCCTGGTTTCTAATGAAAAGTGGGGACTTACAAAGCATATTTGGACTTCCAAGACCTCCAAAGTGGTCAGCTGGTCAGCTGGTCCTCATGGTAAATATATATGATTTGAGTGCAACTTCATCAGTTACTGTTTCAGGCCTGCCCAACCAAAGGATTTTGAGTTCCATAAAAAAGACTCAAGGCCAGACTTAGATTTTGGGGAATGGAATACTCTATCACAAATGTGATGGACATCCTATCAACTGTATTACAATCCCCATGTGATATCATGGGATCATAATATGGTGGACAGGACATTTGTCATGTCTATGACGGAGTCTTCCCCTCCGCCAGCATCTAAATCAGGCCCTCAGTCAGAAGGTCAAATCTTTGGCTGGAACTAACCCAGTTGTTGTATCCAATCAGTGCTCCATTGAGGTCTGCCTGAAATCACACCTAGATCCCTGTCTACGGCTTCCATAAGCTATCATTGATGTTTAGTGCTTTTAGGTGCAATTTTCACATACATTTAAAAAAATTAACATATCTGGGTCCCTTTGTTGTATTCTTGTTATTTTGTTGTCAATCCTTTTGGAAAAATCTACACTTTTTTTCTAATTCAGTTTGTGATTTTTATTGTTTGTTTCATTGACTCCATTACTTTTTGGGTACTGGATAAATATACTACACCTTGTTCTATGTTAAGTCTGTTTACTCCGTACCATAGCTACTAGGCATTGGGCTCAGGTTAAATTAGTGAATTTGGGACTCATTCTGACAAGTCAATGTTATTATACCTTTAGACGGGAGGCTGCCCACACCAAACAACAATGGACTCTCTAACAGTGTCTAATTGCAGTACTGGAGGCTCATTTTGGTTAATATTGGTTATTTATAAGTCACACACATTAAAGATGCCCCACTCTCCCTCTTGATTTTTTATATTCATATTAATGATACTGTATCTCAGAGAGTTTATTCAAGATGGCAAGAGAGTTATGCCCTAAGCATATTTCTGTCAAGCTGACTAAATGATAGCTATTGTTGGCAATTATGTTGCACATGCATGAGAGGGGGCTGTAGTGAAGAATAGCAGGGAAAGGCTGTTTCTCATTATATTTTATCTCATTTGTAATGTATATGGGAATAGGTCAATCCAAGGATGTGTGACTTTTTTCTTTGTACCATACATTTCAGCACTATTAGTTTATTAGATGTAGGATACGGTATAACAAAACCTTCTTTTCTACAGGTCACATTCATGCGTGTTCCGTGCACACTTGTGCTTTTGTGTTAATGTTCAATTACTTACCAGTAATCTTCATTACCCCGATTAGGGATCCTCCTCATCCTAGTCCTTACCATTCAGGTTTGAATCCTCACAGACAGGCCTAGCACTGAATTCCTTCATCTATCTTTTTCTATTTTTTATATAATGACTCCTCCTCTCCCTTCTTCTGTATGTTACCAAGCTGTGCCACACAAGGTGCAACCAGGAGGGTGGGAGGGAAGAAGACTAGGATGAGGATGACCCCAAATTAGGGAAATTAATCTTACCGGTAAGTAGCTGAACCTTAGCCCCTCGTGGGGTCCTCCTCGTCCCAGTCCATACCTTTCAGGAAGTAACCAGGAACCAATGAAACAATGTTGGACCAAAAAAAAGTATGCAAATAATGTGTGTTCAGTGAAAACAAACAAAATTACTTAGTAGAAGTATGCAAAACAGCAGAACCAAAATGTTCATCAAAGTCATCACAAACCGACAGCCAGTAGTGAGTAAGGAACACATGCTGGGACGACCACGTGGCAGCCCTGCAAATTTCTAAAAGGGAAACCCACCCAGCCTCTGCCTAGGGAGCCGACACCATTCCGATTGACCTCCCCTGAACACCTTCTGGGAGAGCCGCCCCCACTGCAGCATAAGCCCCAAAAATATCTTGCCTCACCCGCCTACTGAGGGTCTGAGTGGAAACTTTCTGGCCTTTGGAAACAGAACCGTAAGCCATAAACAGTGACTGCAACAACTGAAAAGTCTTAGTACGATCCAAATAAATCAGTCCTTCTGAAATCCAGGGTAGAAGTAAGGGAAGAGGAAGAATCAGGAAAAAAATGGGAAAAACAACCTCCTGAGAAAAATGAAAAAAGGAGGAAATCTTATGGACAAACTTAGGGTCGAACCTAAGAACCACCCAATTTGGGGAAAACCGTCAACTGGGAAAAACAGCAAACAATGCCTCCAATTCACCCAAATGCCTGGCCGAGGTTATAGCCATCAGGAAACCCACCTTGGCAGACAACCAGACCAACTCCGCCTCCTCCAAAGGTTCAAATGGGGCTTCCTGTAATCCTCGCAATACAATGGACAAGTCCCAAGAAGGAACCATTCAGCAGACAATGGGATGTTGTAACCTGAAGCTACTAAGTAACTTCAGAACCAGAGGAAGCAAGGTAGAGAAATCATCAGAAAAAGAACAACAAGCTCGAATAGCCACCCATTGTGCAGAAGAGGTGCCAGGAACCAAACCCATTCAAAAAAACATCCCTCAAAAAATTATGTCTCTTAAAAGGGGCAATATAAGCAGGATCCTCAGACCTGGCCTCACACCAAGCCGAGAAAGACCCCCAATGCTTCCTATAAGATTTCAGGGTAGATTGCTTCCTATAAGACTGAATCTCCAATGCAACTTGGGATGAACAACCCAACTGAACCAAGCCTACCCGTTTAATAGCCAAGCCATCAGAGATAACGAGACATCATCTGGCGAGACAGCAGAGGAAACTGGAGGAGAGAGGCAGTGCATGGAAGAACAAAAGTCTGACCTTTGGCTAGAGACAGGAGGAGAGGAAAAAAGTGACGGCCGAGCCAGAAAGGGTCAATGAGGATCACCTGAACCTGTTTTGTCCAGATCTTCTGCAGTACCCATAGAGAAGAGGAATTGAAGGAAAAGCATAATGGAACTCCTTTCGCCAACTGATGAAGAGGGCATCCACTGCCCAGGCTTCCAGAGAGGAAAGCTCCTTGCAAAAGTGATGGCAATGTGCATTGCCTGGAGATGCAAACAGACCCAGCCATGGATCCCCGAACAGCCTGCACATCTTGAGGAACAGGGGACGAGCCAGGTGATACATCACTGAGGAAAGTAAGTACCGGCTGAAACTGTCTGACCAATAATTCATTACCCCCTGGATGTTCACCATCCTCAGATCCAGAACATTCATCTCTGCCCATGCACAAATCTGAGAAACAACCTGATTTATGGACCTGCAATATGTGTCCCCCGCCTGTTCAGGTAAGCACGGGCAACCTCATTGTCTGTCCTGACCACGACGTTCAGACCTATCTGATGCTCCTGAATAAATACCAAGACCTTCATCACTGCCATGAGTTCTCTCCCATTAAGGACTGTTGACTCTCCCAAGGGGACCAAGGAGCCCTCCAATCCAGGTGACCCAACACAGCTTCCAAACCCCCTTGCTGGCATCCGTTGTTTAAAGAACTGGAGAAGGGAGCTGAAACATAACCCCTTTCAACAGATTGTCCCTGTTCAACCACCAGGACAGATCCTGAGAAATCTGATCCGAGAGAGGAATCATTACCTCATAATCCTTGGGACTGGGATCCCAGTGCCTGAGAATGTAATTCTCAATCAGCTTGAAATGAAATCTCGCTCAAGGGACAACTGCACTGGAAGCTGTCAATGGACCTTACACCCCTGAACTGTGCAAATGAGATGCCAACTTTATCACTGTCCTCTGGAGAGACAGAACTCTGTCGCTTAGAAGAAAAGCAGCCACCGCTTCCAGACAGGCGCCAATATCTTCATTTGTAAAGGAGTTAGGTAAGGCTTTGGAAGATTCACTAGCAGTCCAATTTTGCTAAAGGCCCTGAGCACCAAATCCACATCTTGTTGAGCCTTTAAAAGAGATAGAGCAGTCAGTAACCTACCATATAACTATGGGTATAGCACAACACCGTTCAAATGCCAAAAAGCGAAAAAGGGGCTAATTCCTTTTGTGACTACAGTGGGAGAGGTGGCCAGGCCAAACTGAAGGACTTGAAACTAAAAATGATGGCTGAAGACCATGAACCTTTAAGAAGGACTGACTCTCCACGGGGACCGGCACATGAAAGGAGGCATCTTGGAGATTCAGGGTGGCCAGAAAGTCCCCTGTCATTAAGAGAGGAATGATTGACTGCAGAAACGCCATCCGAAAGTGTTCTACCAGCAGAAAAGAGTTGAGGGAATGGAGATTAAGAATGGGCTGAAATGACCCATCTGGTTTTGGAATCAAAAACAGGGTTGAGTAGAACCCCAAAGCCTGCTGATCCCTCAGCACCGGGACGATTGTGCGTTTCTCCAAGAGTAATTCTATTTCCACCTTGAGACTCTGCAACTGCCCTCAATAGTTTTGAGAAGGTGAAGCTTTGAAGCGTGGAAATGGAGAGCGCTCTTTGAACTGTTGCTCATATTTATACTTTTTTAGCACCACATCTGCATCTTTTTTTGATGCAAAAGTGGAGCAAACTTACAAAATACAATTATATTTTGTATGTTTGCACCGCTTTGGTGTCAAACAAAGATGCAAATGCAGCGCTAAAAAATAATAAATATTGGTCTGTATCTGATAACCATGTTCCACTAATGAAAGGACTCAGGTATCCATCACTGCCCATTTTCACTGTGAAAGAAAGTCTTTGAGATAACCTCTTTCTGCCATATAGTAATTTCGGCTGCTGGACAGGTGTACTGGAGGAAGCGTGTCAGAGATTATTGCAGAAGGTCACCCCCAACCAAGGGCCATACTTCGAAAGGGCCAGTACTCCTGAGCTTGAAAAACCACTTCCCTAAGGCTAAATTGCTTCTTATCTGTGGCCTGCTTAAAAGGCTGCAGAGTTTTCTTCTCCTCCACTGCCTTCTCAACAATGTCATTAAGCTCCGAACAAAATACTTTTAGACCCAGAAATGGAAATTTACTAGTCAAGGAGCATTGGCTAGCCTCCAGTTTTCAAGATTTCAACCATAATGACCTACTGCCTGAAATGGAAGCTCCAGCAGCAGAAGTGGAGGCCCAAAGAATGCCAAAAACAGCATCTGACAAGAATTCTGCGAAGAGTTCCATATGAGCTAACGAGGCAGAAGGATTCTCCTGAGCCTGAAGGTAATCAAATAAAAAATGAAAATCCTTCCATAGCGCCTCTGTGGCATAAGTCGCATAGGTGCTTGTGTGCATCCCATAGTGAGAATCTGAATACGCTTCGTTCAACGCAAACTCCACTTTCTTGTCAACTGGGGCTGATGGGACCACATCCTTTGAGACCAAAGAAGAAGAAGAAGACAGGGATGCCCTTATAGTAAAAACTTTAGGGGCTGGTCCTCAAAACCATCCAGCAAATATCTCTTGTGGAGAAAACGAGGAAGGGCTGATTTGTCAACATCCTTCCATTCTCTATGAAGCAGTCTGAATCACATCATGAAAGAGCAAACAGTCTAGACTCGTCATGTTATATTGCCCCAAAAATTAATCCTCATTAAAACTCGGGGTGACAAACCCCAGTTGGTCACTTTTATG
The DNA here is from genome assembly GCF_031143425.1 of Pleurodeles waltl. Taxonomy (NCBI): domain Eukaryota; kingdom Metazoa; phylum Chordata; class Amphibia; order Caudata; family Salamandridae; genus Pleurodeles; species Pleurodeles waltl. The sequence continues at coordinate 928,802,354 of NC_090448.1, read as the reverse complement.
AGCTATGACCTCTGTCAACTGCTCAGAGTGAATGTATCCGCCCCTATAGCCCTCAGGCTCCTCTGCATCTTGGTTTAACCTCTGACACTTTGCAAGGAACTCTTTCTCTTTAATAGCAGAATCCACAGCCTATTTAATTAAAGACTGTACATCCCCAATTGAAATATGAAACAACTCCTCAGACTCCTGTAGTGCAGGAGGCTGAGAATGCTTCCTCTTTTCAAGTCATTTAGCCATGGCACCAATCACCAGCAATAAAGCACAGCAATGCTCTACAGCAGCATCTGTGTTTGATGATTGTGTACCTATCACTAGGCAACCTGTTCTCATCTCGCGAGAACCCGGTCGCATAAGAGGAAGCATGTACTTCATTGCCCCCGGCTCCAAATCCGACATGGGCAAAGGATCAGGAAGCCTTGGAACCAGCCCCCATGCTGCCTGCCCCCAGAATGCGACCTCAGCTCCAAGTCCCATCTGGGCACTTGAGCAGGGAGTGCATCCAAGGCCGGCCTAAATACCCCAGCCGCATGCTTCTCACAATGCAGAACAACACGCATATGCAGCAGAAACTACGCGGCATCAAGAAGTAAGTACAAGTGCCACAATTACAAATACAAAACATAACGGACAACTAGTGCTGCCTGCCTGCACCGCACCAGGAAACTAAACAGAAGGAGGCAGAGGTGGGCTCATTATAAAAAAAAAAAAAAAAAAAAAAAAAAAAAGTAAATGAAGGGCTTCTGTGACGAGGAGGACCCCAGGAGGGGGTAATACAAAGTCTTATTGTGATTTATGTAAATGAACAAATGTAACGTCTTGCTGCATCTTTCTATTATTACTCTTTTTATTTCCAAAGTTGAGATTTTCCTAGCCTTGGTGTCTGAAAGGCTAGAATTTATTAAAGACACGGAGGCGAGTATTATGCGTTCTGTTCTTACTTTATTGAACACAGCAGCCAAGAAACTACAAATCCCAGAAACCCTGGGAAAAAAACTACAACATATCGTCATAAAGAGGGTAATCAATCACACACCAAGTACGAGTACAATTATCTTGATTGAGAGCAACAAGCCCTCTTTTCTTGCGAGAGTCAGTCAGAATAATCCGAGAACGAAATCAAAACCAAGTAGAAAGTCAACAGGGCAAACAGAAAATCCATAAAGGAATTCATCAAGAAGGAAGCAGGATGAACAGGTGACCAGGAAGCACGATGTGGCACTATGGAACACAGTGAATTTGAATGCAAATCAGCCGGATGTAGTAGAGCTGGTTGAAGGTAAAGAAACTGCGAAGGAAACAACAGGGAGGGTTAATGAAAATGAGTCCGGATAATACTCGCCTCTGTGACTTTAATAAAATCTAGCCTTTCAGTCACCAAGGCTAGGAAATTCTCAATTATATTACAAGACCAGAGGCTCATATTATGCTAGTTCAAAGCAAGGAAATAACATTGTCCAATAGGTGATCATGAGGTTTCCAATAAAAAGTTATAATAGTGTTAACATTTGACCAATCTGTAGATCTGAGAATATCATGTAACCCAGTCCCGGACCAAAAGGTGCGAGAGGCCGTAGCCCCTCTCACCGAATGGGCAACAAAGAAAGGGTAGACATCCCCACCAGGGACATGAGCCATTTAATCCAATGGGCCAAAGTGGGAGCAGACAGAGGCTTATGAGGTTTTTGAAAGGAAATGAGCAACTGGGAAGAGGAAACGTTTCTAAGATCTGCAGTTCGAGAAACGTAAGTCTTTAAACAATTACCAACGTACAACTTAGGTTGCGATGGGAAAAAGGGGTAAAACACAGATTATAAATTAGTCTTGGTGCGTCTGCTGACCTGGAAATAAACGCCCATAGAGGAATAACGGAAAAAGGAAACATATAAAGCTTTTACATCAGAAACACATTTAATGGATACCAAACACAAAAGCATTGTCAACTTAGCAGACAAATGTTTGAGTGATAAATCAACATTATCTGGCCATGCAATAAAAAGGCGAAGTACAGTATTAACATCCCACATAACATTATATTTAGGAGTTGGAGGCTTAACAAAACGTACTCCCTTTAAAAGTCGGCAGACTAAAGGATGTTCGCCAATTGGTCTTCCGTCCACTCTGATATGTTCTGAAGAGATTGCAGATCTGTATGTATTAACCGTCCGATAAGCTTTACCTTGGGACGCTAAAGAGGCAAGGAACTTGACAACCAGGGTTACATCTGCTGAAATGGGATATGAATTCCTGTCCAAACACCAGCTACACCAGGTCAACCAGGCCGACTTGTAGACTTTTGTTGTGCCTGGATCCCAGGATTGGTGGATAAAATGCATAGCTTCCTCCAAAATTCCTGGGGTTCTCCAGGAAGCCCCGAAACCTTCCAGGCTACAAGATGAAGAGCGTTGTCCATGATGAGGGGATAGGAAAGACCCTGAGGGTTTAGGAGTAAATCGGGAAAAGGAGGAACCAAGACAAGAAAATCCGAGGTCAGCTCCAGTAGGATTGGATGCCAAGGTTGGGACTGCCAAAAGGGAGTGATCAAGATGAGGGATGACTGTTGTCTGCGAACCTTTGCTAGAACATGAGCAATAAGAAGAAAGGGAGGGAAGGCGTAGAGAAGAGAAGGTGTCCATGACTGAAGAATTCCCACAGGCTTTTGGCTAGTAAAGCCAGAGGTCTGGATTTGGTACCTCCCAAATGATTTATGTACCTGACAGGTTGTCCATTCGGAGTAACATTGGGCACTTGACCTTGACTTTTGTAAAGGACTGGATGGCAAAGGAACCTGCAAGCATCTCTAAACAATTGATGTGCAGTGCTGACTCCTGAGCGGACCATGAACCCCCAGTCGAGAGTTGACCACATCTTGCGCACCAACCTGTGAGACTTACATCTGACTCTAAGACAAGATCTATGGCGGCAGAGAAAATTGTTCTCCCGTTCCAGGCATCTAAGTGACTGAGCCATCAAAGGAGTTCCTCTCTGGATTCAGAATCCAGACCGACTGGGTCTGAGTAAGCAGGACCTTGAGGAAGATGACAGATCTTTAGTCTTTGAAGGGCCCTGTAATGCAGAGGCCCTGGAAAGATGGCCTGAATGGAGGAAGAGAGAAGGCCCACTAACTGAGCCAAAGACCTGAGGGAGGTACGGGAAATGGACAAGGCGTGACAAATTTCTTTCTTTATCAAGTCCACTTTCGTTTGAGGGAGTTGAAGAATCGAATCGACTGTATTCACAAAAAAAACAAGAAACTCCAACTGTTGGGAATGTATAAGGACCGACTTGTGAGGGTTGATGAGGAAACCCAGACTTATCAAAAGAATCCGACAAAGATCCAGATGAACCAAGAGACAGGACCGATCCTGGGCCTTAATGAGGAAGTTGTCTAGATAGACTATGAGTCTGACACCCTGAGCTCTGAGGAAGGCGATTACCGGTTTGAGAATTTTGGTAAAGCACCAAGGGGCTGAAGAGAGCCCAAAAGGCAGCGTCTTGAAATGGAAGAAAGAATCTTCCCACTGGAACTGAAGGAGCTTCCTGAAAGCCGGATGCACGAGGACCGAGAGGTAGGCGTCCTGAAGGTCTGGACGGACCAACTAATCTCCCTTATTTTTCCTGTGGACAAGAAATATAGTGCTCAGGAAACCTGAAGGATAGAAGGAGACCCTTTCTATGGCTTGTTTCGTCAGTAAAGCCTATACCTCCTGATAAACCAACAGAAACTAGTCGTCTGAAAAATGAATGGGTTGAGGAAGATGGGTCTAAAAGGGACGTTGATAGAATTCTATGCAATAGCACTGTACAGTTTGTAAAACCCAAGGATCCGACGTTAGAGACAACTAAACCTTTAAAAAAGTTGCTAGTCTGCCTCCTACGTGAGGAAGGCCAGAACTGAAAGTTCTTACCTGTGAGTTGATCGTTCTTGGGTTTGAAACCCCTGCTGCGGCCTCCATGGAAACGTCTGGGATAAAACTGGGGTTTGTATCCCTGATAGAAGTCTTGCTGGGAGTCTTGGTTGAAGGATCCTCGGTTGAGGTATTGTCCTCGGGATGTGTAACAGCCGGCAAAGCGACTCCTTTCTCTGCCGGTCCTGCCAAAAACCAGCTGGGAGAAAATGTTCTTCATAGAAGACTCAGCTTTATCAATAGAGGCGAAGGTTGAGACGTATCTGCCTATCTCCTTGATAAAGGAGTCTCCAAAGAGATGACCATCCGCCTTAGGTTCTTCTTCTTTGGTAGCTAAGGAACTTAATTTAGGGTCAATCTTAAGTAAAAGGCTCTTGCATCGTTCCAGCGATATGTAAGCATTGGTGTTGCCAAGCATGCAAATCGCCCATTGCGCCCAATTGGATAGGGTCTCAGGATCCACCTGACCGCCCTCCGACTTAGCCTCTTCGGCGAGATCAAAAATCCTTGTTAAAGGACCAACCAGATCAAGAAGTCTATCCTGGCAGTTAGACCAGGCTATATCGACCCCTTTTTTGGGATCTTTGCCGAACAAGGTGAAGAATAATAACATGTTTGGGTCAATATGGGGGTATCAGCAACCTTGGATGGAAGGGAAGGTCTGGGACATTCAGACTTTAACTTATTCCTGCATGATTTGTCTAAAGCGTGCCTTAAATAAAAGGAAACATAATCTGAGACGTGCTCAGAAGGGAACCACTCTGAGGAATTAGGATGGTGGATGGACATAGGGTCGAACATGAGTTCACCAAACTGGTCCCCTAAATCATCTGACAGTGTGAGAGATGAAATTGCATGGGGAGAAAATTTTCGCCTTTTCTCCCGAGGCCCGTGATCAGAAATATCATCATTGACAATATTGTCAAAGGTGTCATCCCCATCACTGTCCGTATCCCTGAGGTTAGTAATATTAGGGGGGAAGAAGGGAGCCCCGAAGGATTCGCCTCTCGGGTGGGATGCCCAATATTGAGGGAACCGCTTTTAGAAGGCACCCGGAAGGGGGCCGCACGTTTCGTTCCCTTTTTAGAAGGAACATCACCAGAGGGCTGTAGCATCTTGGATAATGAGGCTTCTAGGTTTTTAGAAATATCCAGCATGGAAACAGAAATGGCATACTGTACAGAATCTTTAATAAAATACTTCAAATTGTCCTTTAGAAAAGGAGCCTGTTCAGCCCCAGACATTTTCAGTTAATATGGAAAGTAAAACAGTGATAAAAAATGAAATAATTAACAAAAAATAAAAATATCTAACACATAACACCACTGAAACCCTAGAAGACAATGGAAAAATCACCATAGGCTAGTAAAACTATGGAAACCAAAAACACAGACATGCAGGGGTTAAAAGGCTGAGGCAGGAGGGTGTGTGTCAGGGCGGATCCAGGGAGAAAGCTGCCGGAGAACCGGGAACACCCCTGAGGGAAAAGGGGGATGCCCGGAAGGCAGCCGCGTGAAGAATGCGGCGAGCGAGAGCCAAATTGCCCGAGGCCTTGCAAGGGGAAGAATTCTGAGAAAACAGCCGTTAGAGCGTAACGGCACAGGGAGAAATGTCTCAGTGAAGCAGCGAGCACGATAGAACGCGCAGGGAGCGCGAGGCATTCACATTACCAGCAAGGTAAACGAAAGAGTCACATACTAAATATATATATTCAAAATACACATTACGCATGAAAAATACATATAAATAAAGCGAGCAGGGTACTTATCTTGACTGAGAGCAGCAAGAAAAGAGGGCTTGTTGCTCTCAGTCAAGATAATTGTACTCATACTCGGTGTGTGGTTGGTTACCCTCTTTATGACGATATGTTGTAGTTTTTTTTCCAGGGTTTCTGGGATTTCTAGTTTCTTGGCTGCTTGTGGGGAGGCCGATCTGACATAAATTGTGAACGCTCCAACAAATAATTCTTCACACTCCGTTTAGAGTTTGTTTAAAAAAGAAGCTTAGTATTTATTATGGGTCCACGGCAGGCACAAGCGTCTGTACAGGTAGACAGCCAGGATGCAAGTGCCAACCGTGGGCTCTAGAACCTCCAAGAGTGTTCTAAGAAGAGGTAATGACAAACCAACAGTTGAAACATGAAAAGTAAATAATAATAACACCGTACATTTGAAATATGCAAAAGCAACATGCAAAAGAAATAATAATAATAACGTACACATATCACATCATCTTCCCCCTTATAAACCAAACAAAATAATTTAATCCATGACAAAATCATCAAACTTGGATGGAATCTTAACAAGCCTGTCACTGCGCGTGCGTACAGGCTCAAGAACCAGCGAGGAAGTAAAATCAACTCTGTCATCACGACAAGTGTTCTCCACAGCTGAAGTAGCACAATCTTCCTGGTTTAGGGCCAGATGTATGAATCTGGCCCAGTGCGATTCGGTAATTGCGATTTTTAAGAAATCGCAATTACCGAATCGCAAAGGGCCATGTATCACATTTGCGATTCGGTAATTGCGATTTCTTAAAAATCGCAAATGCAATTACCGAATCGCAATTTGCGATACTGGCCCCATTCGCAGCTATGGGCCCATTGGCCCATAGCTGCGAATTGTTTGCATTTTCGCAAATTGCGATTTCTGAAGCAGATATCGCAATTTGGGAAAAGCAACGCGCCAGGGTGCTGGGGGCTTAAGGCCCCCTCTCCTGCATCCCATTTCTTTTTTTTTCCACATGTAAAGTACACACATGCCAAAAGGGCATGTGTGCTTTACATATCAAATTTTAAAATGCAGTTTTACTGCATTTTTAAATTTTGCACCAGGTTACCACCTGGTTGTAGGTCATGGTATTTTGCACTTGCAAAATACCATTCTGCGAAAAATTGCAATTTGCGATTTTTAGCAGAATTGCATTGCGACCAGGTCGCAACGCAGAAAATCGCAATTTTTGCGATTTTCTGTTTTTGGTCTGCGAATGCATTTGATGCATTGCAGACCCTGATTTTGCACTTGCAAACGGCCGATTTTGCTGTTTGCAAGTGCAAAATCAGATGATACATCTGGCCCTTAATTGTTTGTTAATTGTTTGTTTAGTCGACAAATCTTCAAAAAATATGCCACTGGAACTGGCATTGATTTCTCTTCCTGAATAAACATGCCTGAAAATCTCAGCCTGCGAGGTTGAAATAGGAACAACACTGTTTCTGTTCCACCATCACTTACCCTCTAACAGGACAGAAGTTTTTGTTACTTTAAATACTTTAACAGGTAGAGAAAATTTCGATTCTCCCTTAGGAACTTTGGGGGTTATTCTAACTTTGGAGGAGGTGTTAATCCGTCCCAAAAGTGACGGAAAAGTGACGGATTTACCACCAGCCGTATTACGAGTCCATTATATCCTATGGAACTCGTAATACGGCTGGTGGTATATCCGTCACTTTACCGTCACTTTTGGGACGGATTAACACTCCTCCAAAGTTAGAATAACCCCCTTTGTGTGGTTTTTTAATCAAAACCCAATCATGCACATTAAGTTCACCATCATTCACACTATTTCTAGCATCATAATCACACTTTTGTAACATCTGCTTCTCATAAACTTTGTGCCGTAACTCATTTAAATTCCCTTCCGAACCCACACACTTGCCATTCAGAGAACCAACCATCCAGGCTGGTAGAAGTTTGGATCTGGACTCTCTACCTCTGAGAAGAACAAAAGGAGAAATTCCTGTGGTAGAATGTGGTTTACTTAAATATGCCAACACTTTCTCTTTCAGGAAATCAATTACACTACAATTAGCCGCCAAAGCTGTTTGAACACCTTCTTTCAAGATACGGTTGGCCCTTTCAACCAAACCATTTTAAGCTGGACTATATAAAGCCACATGTGTGTGCTTGATATTAAACTTGTTCATAAAGGTTCCCATTCTACTTGAAGTAAAGTGTACACCATTATCAGTGACAATAACTGATGGTGGACCTTCTAAAAGGAAGAGATTTGTCAAAAACGAAATTACAGCCTCTGTATCAGAATGCTGAACAAAAGTATAATAGATCCATTTGGAAAAATAGTCTATAGCAACTGTCAAATACTTCATATTCCTAGGTAATAAGTGGAAAGATCCTGAGAAGTCAATAGCAATACTTTCCCAAGCTTTACTTGGAAAAGGAACTGTACACAAGGGTTTTGTGCTACCCTTCCAGTGTTTGTCTGACACAGCACAATAAGGACACTTATCAACAAAATCTGAAACATGTTTATCTAGACTTCGCCATCAATATTTTCCCTTTTAGTCTCCTGCAAGTAGCTGAAACACATTAAGATGACCTTCATGCGCAGCCTTGATCAAAATGGGTCTCAGATCGGAAGGGATAATACAAACAGAACCCCTCATACAAACACCATTTTCACAAGACAATTGAGTAGCTAACTGGCAGTAAGTGCTTAGTTCGCCTTTGTATTTCTTTTTATTGGGCCATCCATGCTTGATGTGGTACAAAACTTCTGACAATATCACATACCTAGACATTGCTAGATTCCAATCTTGTTCAGAAAAAATATCCTCCGATGCAGAAACAACATCTAGAACTCCCCCACACACAGTGTCCTCATCCTCAGCAGTATTCTGGGAGATTGGCAGTGGCAGACGTGATAGACAGTCTGCCCGAACAATTTTTCCACCAGACACATATGTAACCTCTAAGTTATACTCCTGTAACCTCGAAAACAAACGCACCAGCCTGGCAGATGCTTTCCCTAGGCCATTACAACTCATGAGAAACACAAGGGGCTTATGATCAGTATAGAGAACGCAACAAGTACCCCAAATATACGTCTTAAATCTTTGCACTGCCCAAACACAAGCTAAAGCTTCTCTTTCAATGGTGCTATAGTTGCTTTCAGCCACCGAGAGAGCCCTAGACGCAAATGCAACAGTGTGTTCTTGCCCATTAACCCATTGTCCAAAAACTGCCCCAGACCTTTAAGGCTGGCATCCACCGTAATAAACAACTTCGCTGAAGGTATAAAAGACTTCAAGGCTGGAGCAGGAAAAACAACTTGTTTGATGGCAGTAAACGCATCAATCACTTCCTCATTCCAAATCAATTTGTTACCCTTTTTTAACAAAGACCTGCAAGGCTGCACCATTAGAGCATAACCATTGACAAATCTTGAATAATATTCACAAAGTCCACAAAATGAATGTAATTCATGCCTATTGGTAGGGGAAGGAGCATTTTTGATCGCCTCCAAATTGCCCTGTTTAGGTTTAATACCTCTGCAGATATAGTATGGCTCAAATACTCCACACTCCTTACCATAAATTTGCATTTCTCACTCTTAATAGTCATGCCACAGTCTTTGAGAATGGAAAATACATTGTCAAGCATAACTCTATGCTCTTCCACACTTTCAATATGAATCAAGATGTCATCTTGAAAAGCACATACATTGGTTAAATGGCCAAATAATGAATCCATCATCTTCTGGAAGACACTCGCCGCAGAAGCTAAACCAAAATGTAACCTGAGATATTTAAAGGCACCATACGGGGTAACAAATGTAGTAAGTTCTTGAGAACTCTCACTGAGTGGAATCTGGTGATATGCAGAATATAAATCTATTGTAGAAAAGATTCTCGAATTACCCAGGCTAGAAATTAGTTCTTGGATGTGTGAGAGGGGATGACAATCCACCAGAATGTTCTTATTCAATGATCTGAGATCCACACACAACCTTAAATCACCACGTTTTTTCTTGGTTAACACAATAGGTGAAACCCATTCCGATGGGTCAGTGGGAGCTATAATGACCCATCTTCAACCAATTTGTCAAGCAAAGTCTTCAATTGTTCTCTCACAGAAATAGGAACTGGTCTCACTTTATGTAAAACAGGGACAGCTCCCTCCTTGATTCTGATGCAATGCTCAAAGCCCTTCACTGTTCCAACTCTATCAGCGAACACACTAGGAAACTTTGTTATGAATGGCTCTGCAACAACATCAGTAGAGATGGAAGACAACATAGATTCTTCAGCTTCACATTTAGGAATATCTCCTAAGGTTACTGGAATATCACATCCGGGGCAAAGCACGATACCCAATCTGGCTAGTTCTTTCAACCCAAAAATGTCTCTTCCGTTCACAGCTACATACATTTCAGTCACAATGTATCTTCACAAAATTGCCAGTGTAGTGGAAAAGTAACCCAATAAATCAATATCATGATCCCCAAAAGACTTGAGATTGATGTCAGCACACTGTAACATCTTTGTTACCGGCCAAAGTTTACTATATGTTGTGTCTGCTAGTACCGTGACTGGCTCCCCCGAATCGGCCATAACTAAAACTTCTCTGTGTCAATAATTGCTTGACAAATTGGTCCTTCGATATTCTTGACAACACTTGCCCCACCGTCAACAGGAATGTCTACAGTCAATACAACATTGGATAATGTGCCTGTGCACTCCTGGATCAAATTATCTTCATCCAAGGTGTAAACATTATTAATTTTAATTTTCACTCCACTGTGAATGGGTTTATAGCTGCGGCTAAGTTGTCTACAAACTTCCTGGAAAGACCAAGCTTCTGACACCTTAAGCATTTTTTTCCCAACGCAGGACACAACTGACTACTGCTAATGTGATTACGTGAGCGACACTGATAGCAAGATAATTGATTTTTGCCTTGCTTCACAGACTTTTCTTTAATGTAACACACTTCAGAATCATCAAGCACCTGATTAATAGCAGTCTGTTCACTTTGACCACACACCACTCTTGACGTAATAATGGACCTCTCCACAGCCTTCGCTATGTCAACAGTTTCATCCAAGGAGGGATTAAGGCATGCCAATAAACGTTCCTGAATTTTCTTAGAATGATAATGAAAAACAAACTGATCTGTAATGTGCACATCCACATTCCCGCCAAAGTCACACTTTGCAGCAAGTACACATAGATTAGCCAGATACTCATCTATAGATTCATCCACAGCCTGTTTGCACATTGCAAAATTGAACCTTTCCAACAACACATTGGACTCATCCGAATACTGTTTTCCAATCCTTTCTTTCCCTTCGACATACACATTCCATACAATATTATCACCAACAATATTATCACTAATTGGTGGTGGTATAGCAGGCAGATTATCAAATACACACTGCCCTGCCACCCCAAGATGATTAAAAAGAAGAGCAGGCGTCCTTGCTGGTGAATAATCGTTGGCATCAATTGCAATTAAATAATTCTCAAAAATTCTTAACCATTCACTCCATTTGATCTCCGGCTTTCCACCTCTTGGTAAGAATGGTGGTGGTTGGACAACAGTATGATTTGTCGCCATGTTAAAGCACCATAAATTTAGTGGAACCAAAATACATATACATCCACGACATTCAAACAACCATGAAAGTTCCTAAACTCCCCCCTTTTTTTTTCCTTTAAAAAAAAATGTAAAAGGGCATCAGTCTCCTTGAGGATGAAAGGACAGTACATGGAAAAATGTTATTACGTGTCGTGCAGCCATTCTGGGTGCTCAGCGCAACTCCTCCTGTGAATTTACTCGGCAAAAGATGTGCTGAATGAGTATCCTGGCAACCACAGGCTAAATGTTCGCGTTTCCGACGCGATGAACAGGTATCCTGGCAACCACCGGCCACGTGGTGCGCGTTTCTGGTGTGTAGAGCTGGTATCCAGGCAACCACAGACCACGAGCGATCCTCCTTTTGAAAGTCACAAGAGTCAAACGTAAGCACAGATCAGTGAGTAGGAGATCCTTCAACATCACTGACGTCACTGACCTCGCACGTGAGCCCCGTCACGTGAGCGCTCGCGATCCTTCCTCCGGTTTGCGATCCTTCCTCCAGCTCGAGTCCGCTCCCAACAACGGAACTCCGTGCAAAAGAAAACAACGGACAACCGACACACATATTTTCGGACAGTACCTTGGTAAGAATGTGCCTCTCAAAAATGAAATTCGGCCCAGAAAGACAAGTCAAATCATGAATGCTGGATCCGACCAAAACATAAATTTGGTGCAATTGTTGCCGGTCGGTGAACCCGTCACTGTTTCTTCGGCGTAACCCCACTCCTGGTACCATAAAATGTAGGAAGGCTGATCTGACATAAATTGTGACTGCTCCAAAAAATAATTCTTCCCACTCCGTTTAGAGTTTGTTTAAAAAAGAAGCGTAGTATTTATTACGGGTCCACAGCAGGCACAAGCTTCCGTACAGGTAGACAGCCAGGATGCAAGTGCCAACCATGGGCTCTAGAACCTCCAAGAGTGTTCTAAGAAGAGGTAACGATAAACCAACAGTTGAAACAGGAAAAGTAAATAATAATAACACTGTGCATTCGAAACATGCAAAAGCAACATGCAAAAGAAATAATAATAATAACGTACACATATCACACTGCTGTGTTCAATAAAGTAAGAAAAGAATGCATAATATGAGCCTCCAGTTTTGTAATAAAATTTAATACAGATGTTACGGTGGAATGTCTCATTTTTATTTGCTTAAAGAAATATTACCATACACTACCCAGTCTAGATTTTTAATTTAAACTGTCCTTTTGCTGAACATTTTCTTCAGTGGAAAATATGCTTTTATATTGTCGCACACGTGAATCACCTGAGTAAGCCCCTTGAACCGGGCACCGCCTGTGCTGCTGCAAAAGTGATCTTAAATATATGAGGTCATAATTAATTTATTAAAATGTTCTGCATTGATTTAAACTATGGATTATGCTTAATGGAACTATTACATATCAGTCAAAAATGACATCATCTCGTGTGATGGCGAGAAATTAGCAACATCTGTTTTTCGTTTTTGTTTCTTTATAAATATGGTTAGTGGCAACCCCTGCAGCTTAGAATAGCCATATGGGATGTTTTACATTCATAGCTGAACACACAGAAAAAGCTACACATTTGATGCGATTTCTCAATCTAGAAGAAAAGCATATATTAAATCTTCTTCTCTTTCACTATACCCTCTCTCTACAGTAGATGAAATACTATGTGGCTTAAATGAGTTCTGCAGTGGAATAAATATGCTACACTGTCTAAGGTTTGATGCGTTAAAATCACTTGCAATATTTTTTGTCTGAGGACAGATATTGTAGGGCTATGACCATAAATATCTCAGCACCATAATCTTACACATGAAACTTTCAACTGCACAGAAGTCTTGAGATTTCTGCCTTTTAATTGGAGCTTGTTCGCTACTGATGTCTACCAGAATAATATTTCCCCTGCAATTTACCTTAATGAAATCTCTTCGTTATTAGAAATAGAATATCTGCACAAGATGTTAGCTGTTGAGACTTGTTGTGGCAGAAAATCATTCTTAAAATTTTCACAAAATTAATACTACATTCAAAATGAATTGCTTCTTGTGTTCTCAGTAAGCTGTCTCCTAAATTATTAAAACTGAGGCCCATATTTATACTTTTTTAGCGCCACATTTGCGCCACTTTTTGACGCAAAAGCAGCGCAAACTTAAAAAACAATTGTATTTTGTAAGTTTGCTCCGCTTTTGCGTCAAAAAGCAGCGCAAATGCGGCGCTAAAAAAGTATAAATACGGGTCTGAATGCGCATAAATCGACGTTGCAGTGTTTGAACAGATTTGCATGTATATGTTCCACCAATGACGAGTATGGGCACAATTAGCATCGCTACAGAGCGAGTAATTGTTATGCTGTGATATGTGAATCACGACAACTGGCCTGTCCAGCCAGTCTCACCTTTCTCGCTGTCCCACTGTCTCCTAATCCAGCTGTCTCCCGCTGTGTTTTGTGTTCCCTCTATATGCCCTCGTTATACGGTGTACCTTCTCCCTGCCTTCCCTTGCTCCACTCTATAGTCTCCCTATCTCCTTCCTTTTTCATCCCCTGTTGACCATGCCTCTCCCCTGTCATCCTGATCTCTCCTGCTGCCAAGCCTGACCATATCTGCCTCTTGTTAAGTTCTATTGTCATGTGTCCCATGTCTTTGTTTCTTGTCTTATTAGGTACAACTGCATTTAGTACCATACCTTTCTAATATTGTCTTCCTGACCTCATAGCACAGTGCCTCCCATGTCCTTCTGTTTTTCTCACACCCCTGCCAACCTGTCACTCCGTCTACTATTCTTCTCTTGTCTCCTGTGTCTCCCTGAATCCATTTCTTATTTCCAGCTCCCTCAACTATGTTCACATCTCACTTCCATCATCTCTCTTGGCCAACTTTACTATCTATCCTGTCTTCTCTGCCCCAGTAATGTGTTAATGTCACCATCTAATCCTTGCGTATTATATATGGCAACTACAAAATAAATCTTGAGTATATCTCTTGCCTACAAAATGTGTTTCCTTGCAGCATCTCTGGAGGAACACCATAACATCTCTGCAGACATCTGTTTGGGATTTATGGGTGCAATGTGAGGGGTTCTGCTCCCACTCCCAAAATGTGAAATGCACTTTATCACTGGTTAGCAGTGGTAAAGTACCCAAAGTCCTAAAGCCACCAAAAACAAATTCAGCAAAAAGTGGAGGGTAAAAAGCAAAACGTTTGGGGCTGACCCTGCAGAAAGGGCCAGTTCCAACACCACCTCATGTGCAATGCATAAAGTTTTCGATTTATGTGTTACATGGGTATGATATGTTCATGCATGTGAATGTGCTGTTTGAAGTTAGCAAGTTTACTTCTAGTCCTGAAAAGAAACAACACTTGCCCTTCCATTCCCGGCGAACAATCTGGCTTAATAATATTCCTGTAGCCATTTTGGATGAAACGATTAACAAGCTCTATATTCAGAAGAAAATTCAACTGGTAAGCACAAAAGTAATTAACAAGGAGTTGTTTTAATAAACTTAGGAAAAGCAGATTTGTGGTGAACTGAAACATTAAAGGCTAATATTGAAAACTGTTACATAATCCAACAAGATTGAAATTTACGCTAGAAGAATAAATACAGGAAAACAACTTGCTTATTCTAATGCCGCCAAGGATGCTGTTTAATAAGCATCCTAAAAATGGGACTGATTATCTTTCTTCCAAGATGAATACTTATTTAAAGCCCTTGTCCGTCCCTTTACCAAGATGCCTTCTAATATATGAACTTCTGACCTCCTGTTACTGTGACATTTTTATCTGGAGACCTATTAGTACTCATGGGTCTGCCATGTGAAAGTGGGGCAAATCAACATCTGTTTTATTTGGGGATTGGCGGTTGAACGACTTTTGATGTTTCTGTATTGAGATGGTTTTGCATGGCATTTGGGATAGTGCTTCCTTCATGGACCAGCGGTACCATGGTGGTTTGGCAACGTTTGATTGGTACTGTAATGCGTCATGAGAAATGTGCTTTCCTTGCCATCAGAATTTCCTCACATCTTCGCTGACAGGAATTACAGTGCACCCTATTTGCCACAGCCTGCTAACTACAACATATGATTCTTCAGCATGGGTGGGGTTGAGCTGACAGAAATCCCCAAGTGCCCTTTCCCAGTCATCCATGAACCATGTGACGTGTTACCTTCTTGAGAAATGGACATAGAAACAAGACGGAAGACCTATTTGCATAAACACGAAAACACTTGTACTTTATTATCATTTTGACTCTAGCACTTTGGAGTAAATGTGATTTTGTGTTTTACTTATTATGGCAACATTTCCATTTCTGTTATAATCATTATTATAGTGCTATATATTCTTACTCTTTTCCTCAAAGTTGCCACCGGCATGAACCAGTCCCCATCTTTTCTCAATGATGTTGGGGAACCAGATTTACCCTATGGGAAATGTAAAAAATATTTGAAACATACCTAATAACAATTGGAGGGGAAAAATTCAGCCCAAGCCACAAACAACATATTCTTTTCGAAAAAGTTGGCAGATAGGGAGGAAACATTTTTGAAGGGGAAGAACCATGAATAGATGTTTATCAGATAATATTAAGAAAATTTGAGAATTACTTTGCAGAAAAACTCTATTTTGTCTCAAAGAGGCGTACGTTCTTCTACAGAGTACATGGGAAGAATTAGAAACGTGCCTTTTACATTGTTGTACTAAGAGGGTTATTAGCCACTTGCAAAGTCAGGACTTTAACTGATTCTTTTATACATGACTAAAAGGTCAGATGTACTAATGATCCTAAAGTTCAAGAAAGATTGCTAGCTATGAACCCCAACTTGGAGGAAGCAATTGAAATTGCAAATGGTATAGAACTCACTGCCTTATGCCTAGAGGAAGTAAAACCATCCATTGAATCTCTTAAAACTATATATGATGTTAATTATCTCACTGAATCAATGGACGTGTGTAAAATAAGAGACTTATATACACAGTAAAAAACTAAATTAGAAAAACTAAAGTGCTTCTGGCATGGCAATGACAATCATTTATCCAACAATCCTAAATGTCCTGCAAGAGGGGTAGTTTGTAGGAAATGTGGAAAAAGAAGGCATTTTGGAAAGATTTGCAGAGATACAGATAACAAAAATGTTAACATGATAAACATAAGAGAGCCTGAGGAAGAAGGGAATCGTATGATGGTCCTTCAGATAAAATTTACTGAGAAAGGAGACAAAGGGGGTCATTCTGACCCTGGCGGCCGGTGACCGCCAGGGTCACCGACCACGGGAGCACCGCCAACAGGCTGGCGGTGCTCCCAAGGGCATTCTGACCGCGGCGGTTCAGCCGCGGTCAGAAAGGGTAAACCGGCGGTCTCCCGCCGGTTTACCGCTGCCCCAGTGAATCCTCCATGGCGGCGGAGCACGCTCCGCCGCCATGAGGATTCAGACACCCCCTACCGCCATCCTGTTCATGGCGGGAAACCCGCCATGAACAGGATGGCGGTAGGGGGTGCCGCGGGGCCGCTGGGGGCCCCTGCAGTGCCCATGCCAATGGCATGGGCACTGCAGGGGCCCCCGTAAGAGGGCCCCAAAAAGTATTTCAGTGTCTGCTTTGCAGACACTGAAATACGCGACGGGTGCAACTGCACCCGTCGCACCCCTGCAACTACGCCGGCTCAATTCTGAGCCGGCGTCCTCGTTGCAGGGGCATTTCCTCTGGGCCGGCGGGCGCTCTTTTGGAGAGCGCCCGCCGGCCCAGAGGAAATGTTTGAATGGCCGCCGCGGTCTTTTGACCGCGGTGCGGTCATTTGGCGGCGGTACCTTGGCGGACGGCCTCCGCCGTCCGCCAAGGTTAAAATCACCCCCAAAATGAATAATCCTACTATCCTAGCCTAAATAATGTTACTTGCAATGTCTATGCTGATTCATGTTCTCCGTACACCTAAATAGATTAAAACCCCTTTCAAGAAACATATACAGGATGAATGTACAACCTAGCACCTCCTGACATAAGAACAGAAGGATGCAACAAAGAACTTAAGGCCTGATTTAGAGTTTGGCAGACAGATAACTCTGTCACAAAAATCATGATCTCCAGAGGCTATTATGGAATTGTGATACGGCAGACAGCATATCCGTCATGTTTGTGATGGAGTATTCACCTCACTAAACTCTAAATCGGGCCCTTATTGCTCTGCTGGGGATGTGGAAAATGTAAATAGCATTTTAGGCTATAATATGCAAGGGCAGAAGCATCAGAAGGATCGCAGTATTGGACTTAGCCCTATTCATGAAGAAAAAGAGTTAACAATAGATAGATCTTTGACAGGTACAGAAGTATGTGATTAATTTCCCGCAGTGTTTTCTTTTGAATTGGGCTTACTAAAAAATGTCACACATAGAATCCACTTGAAACATAAAACACCCCCTGTTCCACTTCTCATGCAAGATCCACTAAAGAAAGATTTAGATAAGTTAGAGGTCCACTGACACATATTTGTTTGTAGATTTGAGAGATGTAAACCTAAACATTCTTTTAGATGGACGCTCATTACCAAGAATTAATGAGATGCTCAGCCTTATAAGTGATGATACACATTGTGACATATTAGGCATATCTGCTCCTTACCACCAAGTTGCACTGCACCCCAAATATAGGTCCCTCACATCTTTTTACCACCACATTTAGTACATATATATATATATATATATTGCAGGATTCCATTTGTACTGTCACCCGCAGCAGCAGTGTTCCAGGGTGATATCCTAATCTAAGGTTCATCTAAGGAGGAACATAATGCCATTCTGAAATAAGTGCTTAGTAAGCTCAGAGATGCTTGTCTTGCCCTAAAGGAAAAAAAAGTAACAAAAGCGTGACAGCTTTGGAATATCTTGGTCATACTATATTGAGCAAAAGAATAAAACCTAGAATCAATTTAATTGAATCTGTCAAAATGCCTCACTTCTTAAAATAAAGATGAACTCATTTTTTTCTTAGGATTAGCAGAGTACATATCCAAATAAGTAAACAATTTACCTGATCTCTCACTTATTAAAATCTTTGCTCAAGGAAGGTACCCCTTTTGAACGGAACTCTGAGCACGGTAAGTCCTTCAATGGGATAAAACGTACTATAACCTAAGCCCCTAGCAATGGCAAATTTGATGTTAAATTCAAAACAGTACTGACCACTGATGCCAGTAACAAAGGCCTAGGAACAATGTTATCCCAAATGGTAGACATGACTGAAAAGAGTGTAGCCTTTTCATCCCATACACTTGAGGGAGCAGCCTTAAACTACCTTTCCTGTGAAGGACTGACCTAGATTGTAAAATGGATGTATGGCTTTCAAGGGCACAACTTCAAAAAAGAATATGTGCCAGGGACAAAAAATCATGGCAGAGAGTTTATCTAGAATGACAGTCGACGAATGCAAGTATGAAATAAGCTCACCATTGGAATCTATTTTTTCTTGTGAGACAAAAATGTATTGCCTTTAAATAACAATTATTACCCAAAGGTGTCAGGAACGATTTAAGCAATTACCTGAAAATATATAGGCCCTGATTCTAAGCTTGGCGGGCGGCGGTAGCCGCCCCCCAAGCAGGAACCGCCAGAAGACCGTACCGCGGTCAAAAGACCGCGGCGGTCATTCTGGGTTTTCCACTGGGCTGGCGGGCGGCCGCCGAAAGTCCGCCCGCCAGCCCAGCGGGAAACACCCTTCCCACGAGGAAGCCGGCTCAGAATGGAGCCGGCGGAGTGGGAAGGTGCGACGGGTGCATCTGCACCCGTCGCGAATTTCAGTGTCTGCAAAGCAGACACTGAAATTCTTTGTGGGGCCCTTTTTCGGGGGCCCCTGCAGTGCCCATGCCGTTGGCATGGGCACTGCAGGGGCCCCCAGGGGCCCCACGACACCCCATACCGCCATCCTGTTCCTGGTGGCCGAACCGCCAGGAACAGGATGGCGGTATGGGGTGTCAGAATCCCCATGGCGGCGCAGCAAGCTGCGCCGCCATGGCGGATTCCCATGGGCAGCGGAAAGTCGGCGGTACACCGCCGGCTTTCCGCTTCTGGCCGCGGCTGTACCGCCGTGGTCAGAATGCCCGGCGGAGCACCGCCAGCCTGTTGGCGGTGCTACCGCCAACCTCCGCCATGGCGGTATTTACCGCCAGGGTCAGAATGACCCCCATAGTGTTCTGAAATGAATTATATACTAATAGTGACCTCATTTTAAGATGGAGGAGACTGTACCTCCTAAGGGGTGAGGGAATGCATTGCTGATAAAGCACAGGAAGGCCACTATGGCAGGAGTTTAACCATGAACAAAATCAGAACAGACTACTGGTTTCCTGGCATGGTCAAAATTATAGAGAGTAAAGTGAGGGAATGCTATGCATGTGGTGTAAGTGTCAAAACCAAAATTATGCATAGAGCTCCACTGTCCCCTGTAGAGATTCTCTCCACAACATGGTGCTTCAAGAAGTCTAATCAGCAGGCCCTTGCTACCAAAGCCTTGCTTGAGTCCATTGACCATCCACCACATCTCAGTGTCTGGACCCCCACCCTTCAGTCGCAGATATGCAGGCAATACACTTTCACTGCCTGGGGAAGCTATCCTCACCCTCCATCTTGTACCATGGCAAACCAGGCCCATCCAAATGAACCAAACTTTTGGATTCACATCAGAAGACATCCCCTCCAGCATTTTGTATATTTCCATGTTACTTTGCTATGATTTTGAGGTTACTTCTTCCTCTGAGTGCAATCTAAATATCTAGGTATTAAATTGTTACTTCTGATTCTGAGCTCATTCTGAGCTCATCAGCTGATCTGACTGGAGTGATCATCTAGCAGTAACCTAGCAGTGGGCAGACTGTTTGCCTGAATCTATTGCCTATCAAACCTACTTAACATAGCAATACCTTCATATGCAAATATGTTGTTTTCTTTCAATCTTCAATCCTGAAATTACGTGCAGTCCAAAAAAATCTAGTATGAAAAACTAACTTTCACTCAGTGGCCTAACGAAAACTGAGGGGTCTACCTGCAAAATACCTGGAGGGGGCCCTCCGTGCCCCTGGACCCAGTCAGGGGCCTGCCACCTATGCAGAGTGTACTCTGGTGAGGGGGGGCACCATGGAACTTGCCCCCCGCACCACAGGTGCAGCGGGGACCTTTGTTATGCTGCTGCCTTTGCTTAAAACTTCTGATTTCACCTCACCTTTTTTCTTTCAGATGCCATCTCCTTCCCTTCCATGCTCTGCTTGCTTACTTTCTCTGACCAAAGCCTCCTCTCTCACATGCATGTTCAACTTAATCTCTATAATTGTATTTCTGCAAGCAGTGCACAATGCATTTACAGGTTGACACCCTCTCCTACTCTGAAAGTCATCCCTTGCAACCAAAAAATACCAAACCTCCTCTATGCCATTTACTAACCCCTTCTGTGCGGAGGATAGCTTGAAACTGTCCACACACACACAGTGCGCATGTGCAAGCCACCCCTCAATATGTCCGCCCCGGAATGGCACTGAAAGCCTTTCCGTTGCTACCTCTCCTCCTCCACCTGAGATCTGATGACATCAGCGTGCAGTGCTGGCACCATCAGAGCAGGCAAGAGGTTCTCGAAGCCATTTGCTTCCAATGCAGCGAAGAGAAAGGAGTAAGTTTCCCTCCTGGGAGAGGTTGAGTAGTGCAAAGTGGCACTGGGAGGAAAGGCAAGAGTTTTTCCTTTCGCTGGTGTCTCTTTGCAGTGTATTCCAGCTGCAAGATCACAGGTGGGGCCGCAATTGTGCAGGGGAGCATCCCCTTGAGTAAGGGTCATTCCCAATACAATGGGCATTGTTTTGGCCATTTTCTGCCCCCCTGGGGACAAACGAGCCATTGTTTTAGGCTCATCTGCCCCCACCAATGGGGGCAGAAAACCACTAGACACAAGCAATTTTATTTATGTATTTTTTATGCAGGAGAAAGGCTCCTTGGGCCAGGCTTGCTGCCAATATAATGGCCATTGTTTTGGCTGTTTTCTGCCCCCCCATTTCCACCCCCCGAAGGTGCTGCTCAGTCATGGTTTTAGGCACATCTTGCAGAAAGCAACTAGACACCTAGGATTTTATTTATGTATATTGTTTTAGTGCAGGGCAGCAGCCTCTTGGGCATAGGTCACTCCCAGGATAATGGACATTGATTTCTGAGCAGTAATCCTGTGACTAGCTATAATGCATACCAATACAAGTAACATGACAAATAAACCAACAATAATCAACACTATGCAAAATACGTAATAAACGAAGTGTGGCTTTATCAAACAGAAAGTGAAACTACTGGCACATAATAATCTGGAAGGAAAAGTCAATCAATACAATGCACAGAAAGACCTATATACTCAAAAATGATACCACTCACTTGCCAGAGGCAGCTAGTCTCAGGATCACCTGCACCTATTCTGCACAGAAACAGCAAGCAGCAAAGATAGCCCACTACAAAGGAAAAACAAAAGAAAATTACACATAAAACAACACAATATACATTGTGCACAAAATCAAGGAGAATTTCACACACAATAGAATAGAAGCTAAATATGCTGCTATTATTGCACAGTTTACGAAAAATGCATTCATGTAGGGCAATAATACTCATTTGGAGTAAACAGTGCAAATAAACTTTTCTTACCAAAGACATGCAACTACACAAACTGCAGATCTACGAGTGCTGATGTGACAAGTTGGACTCACAGCAAAGGAAATCAAAAGCTGAGCACCAGAATAAATAGGAGAATTAGAACATTAAAATCATAGATGCAAATCATGACACAAAATAAAACAGTTAACATTATAAAATACTATGGTGGTCATTACAACCCTGGCGGTCGGTGTTAAAGTGGCGGTAAGACCGTCAACAGGCCGGCGGCAAAAATATGGAATCACGACCGTGGCGGAAACCGCCAACAAAGACAGCCACTTTAACACTCCAACCGCCACAGCGGTACAAACAAAAAGCACGGCTGTCACCGCCAACAGACAGGCGGAGGACAAAGTACCGCCCACAGTATCACAACCTACCAATCCGCCACCTTTTCCGGGGCGGATTCACCGCAGATAAAAACATGGTGGAAACAGGATTCTGAAGGGAAAACGCTCACCTCTACACAGCCCTCGAGGAACTAGGACACCATGGATCCGGAACTCCAAATTCTCCCTGCAATAGTCTTCCTACTCCTCTACCAGGAGCCAGAACGCCGGCGGCGAAGACCACGGTGAGTACTGCACCTACGACACAGGGGAGGGGGGAGGGAAAAAACAGGGACAAGCAACACACAACACCCCACCCTCACCCACTACAACACACACACTAATACATATTGATACATCACAGTTACACCTCCCCAGCCCCCCGGAAGAATGCAAAGACAAAAGAAAATGAGTGTGACCATTGTAATATATTAAAATCAAGTAGGCAAAAATATATAACCATTAACAAAATATACACCAAGCATAGTAGTCCAGGTAGTGCTCCAATTAAGTCCGTGGAACACTGGGCCCACACGGTATGGGCGAGGCCCACACAAGATCCCCGACCATGATGGAGAGAACACTGCAGGGGCATCAGAGAGCAACAAAACAGGCACCTCAGGGGGAGGGAAAGGGGGGGCACCTCAGCCGGTTGAGTGCACGACGCCAAATCCACGAGAGGGCAACATGCCCACTGTTCAATCCTGGGGAGCGCAAAGCCACAGTCTCTCAAGTCTCTACAGTGGGTGGGTTGCCCACTGTTCAATCCTGGGGAGTGCAAAGCCACAGCCTCTCAAGTCTCTACAGTGGGTGGGTTGCGCACTGTTCAATCCTGGGGAGTGCAAAGCCAAAGTCTCTCAAGTCTCTCCAGTGGGTGGCTTGCCCACTGTTAAATCCTGGGGAGTGCAAAGCCACAGGCTCTCAAGTCTCTACAGTGGGTGGGTTGCCCACTGTTCAATCCTGGGGAGTGCAAAGCCACAGTGTCTCAAGTGGATAACAGTCTCCACTGGTTCTGGAGGGCCAGAGTGCTTCATCCTGCTAAGGACAGAGGTAGTGGATGGATCTCTCCAGTGTTTGTGGAGGGGGCATGGTGCCCAGAGTGCTTCATCCTGCTAAGGACAGAGGTAGTGGATGGATCTCTCCACTGGTTCTTGAAGGGGCATGGTGCCCAGAGTGCTTCATTCTGCCCGTGAGGGACTCAGTAGTGTCAGTGCCCTTGGCACTCATGGGCCAGCGTTGCTTGAGACGGCGGTGCCCTGTTCAGCGGTGCTTGAGACGGCGGTGCCCTGTTCAGCGGTGCTTGAGACGGCGGTGCCCTGTTCAGCGGTGCTTGAGAAGGCGGTGCCCTGTTCAGCGGTGCTTGGAGCGGCGGGCTCATTTGCAGTGACTCAGCTGCTGGCGGTCCTTCATGGCCCAGCGGGGCTTGTGCTGGCGGTCCTCTCTAGCCCAGCGGGGCTTGTGCTGGTGGTCCTTCATTGCCCAGCGGGCCTGGTGCTAGCGGTCCTCTCTGTCCCAGCAGGGATGACGGCTGTGGCCTCCTGTTCAGCGGGGATGATGGCGGTCGCCTCCTGGGCGGCTGGGCTGGTGCTGATGGTGGCCTCCTGGGCAGCCGGGCTGGTGGCGGTGGCCTCCTGGGCAGCAGGGCTGGTGGCGGCGGCCTCTTGGGCAGCAGGGCTGGTGGCGGTGGCCTCCTGGGCAGCTGGGCTGGTGCTGGCGGTGGCCTCCTGGGCAGCAGGGCTGGTGGCGGTGGCCTCCTGGGCAGTGGGGATGATGGCGGTCTTCTCCGCCGTAATGCTCTTCCCAGACTTGCTGAGTTTCTTGTGCCCCTTCCCCACCTTGGAAGGTGTCGCAGCTGATTCCACACTCCCACCTGTACCCCTGGGAGCGGCTTTGGTGGCTGGAGTCTTCCCCCTCTCCCGCCGGGCACTGGCCAACTTCTGATGCTTGACAGGTGGGGGACTGTCTGTGCTGTGGCTCCGTGCCACACTGGCTGCCCTGGTGGCCGGTGCACTCCAGATTCCGGTGACTACAGGCAGCACTGGTCCCGGAGATGTTGTGGCTGAGGAGCTAGTTCGGGACCTAGGAGACGGACGGTGTGGGGGAGGTGTGGGAAAGAGGTCAAGGTTGGACAGGAAAAGTTTTTGGGAGACACTGGGACGGGTAGCTGGAGGGGGTTTGGGAGTGGAGGAAGAGGTTGTGGTTGTAGGAGGTGTTCGTTTGCTGACTTTGGGTGAAGGTGCATGCGCTGGAGGCTGTTGTAAGGTGGATGGCTGTTGGGTCGGTGTGTGCCTGCGTTTGTGTATCTTGGGAGGGGGCGTCACAGACACACTGGGAGAGGAGACAGGGGACGTGTGAATGGTAGTGGGGGTGGTGACTGCACGTGAGCGGGGTGTGGTGGTGGGTGAGCTGGTGATGGCAGTAGTGGCTGTAGAGGTAGTGCATGCAGGTGTGAGTGTAGACGAGACTGGGAGGGAGGAGGGAGACGAGGAGGAGGGGGACACAGTGGAGGCAGTGGATGTTGGTGTGTCTGCATGTGTGTGATGCTTGCGTGAGTGCCTGTGGGATGTGTGGTGCCTTTGTTTGCCTGAGCTTCCCTTGTGTGTTGACGTGTGTGCATGCTGGTCTAGAGGTGTGCTTGGGATAGGCTGCGGTACAGGGGATTGGGTCTGGGTGGAGGAAGTTGGAGGGGGGAGGATAGAGACAGGGACAATGGCTGCCATCAGTGCTGAGGCCATAGTCTGAAAAGCTCGCTGAAGGGCCATCTGACCAGAATGAATGCCCTCCAGGAATACATTTGTTTGTTGCAACTGCCTTTCTACACCCTGTGTTTTAATTTAGCAATGATTAGATTAAGCATTAGCAGAAGACATTTTGTATTTAGTTACTATTGTAAACATTTTGCAGAATCCATTTTGTATTCATGGCAGCCATTTTCTTTGCTACATGCTGCCATGTGCTCACCATGTGCTCTGTCCTACCTTTCTGTTAACTGCTCTTGAAATCTGCCTAGTGACAAGTTATATTTAGCATCTCTTACTCTCGCACATGCTCAGTAAGGTCTGCAGCTGTTAGTCCTTGGAAACTGTTAGCTCCTCCTTCCTGTCGACTGTGCATTTTCCATATGACCTTACATGTATACAAGTCTTGTTTCCATAATTGTACCATCTCCTTTTGGCCCCTGCGTGGGTATAAGAGGACCATGCTCTCTCAGTTCAGTGTGCTACTTCAGACATTACCAAAGGGTGCTGTCTGAACTGTAGTACCACCTCATGAGGTTAATAAACTTTTGTCTTTTATTCCAGTTTCTGTGCCAACTTCTTCCTACATGGTCTGAGGACTTTGTGCAGAGAAAGGTGAACCCCTTGCACTAGTAGGCCTTGCTGAGGCTTACTTCAACAAATTGGCGCCCGAACAGGGACTCATCGGCGACTCGGATGCCCAACGGATTGGTCGCGACGAAGGATTGGGATCTCG
Source organism: Pleurodeles waltl (assembly GCF_031143425.1). Taxonomy (NCBI): domain Eukaryota; kingdom Metazoa; phylum Chordata; class Amphibia; order Caudata; family Salamandridae; genus Pleurodeles; species Pleurodeles waltl. The sequence goes on along the minus strand of NC_090448.1, from coordinate 928,776,611 downwards.
CTGCGGACGATCAATGCCTGAGGAGACCCGAGTCTTGGCAACCACCGCGTTTTTCCCTTCCTTCTGACTTGACCATCCAGGTGGCGCCGGTCCTCGACTGAGATCCTTTTTTGTTCATTCGTCATGCAGGGACCATTTGGTCGATTTTAGAACTTGGCAGTTGGAACCTGGACACCCTGTGATTGGTAAGAGCCGTTTTACGGCACTTGCTGTGGGTTTTGATGCCTGTGTTTGGTAATGTAGTTAGTACTACTTACTGTGGCTTTTGTGATTTGGGTGACTAGTCAATTTGTATTCTTTGGATTTGATATATAAATTGCAATTTATATAGGCAGGTAATGAGGAGAATTTTCTCCAATTTAATTTTGATTTGAACTGCACCTTAAGCGCTACTTTGATTATAATATTGCATATTCTGCACTATTTTTGGCATGCCTGTTTTTAGCGCACTTCGTAGGATGTGTTGCTTTTGTAATGGTACCAATTTGAGACTGGAAGAATCGCAACCGGCACCCCCAGAGGGGACGCCAAATAGAGATATGTATGTTAAACATGGTCTTTCTTCTATAATGTACAGCACATTATGGAATAAATACACCCGCGCGGATCCTGAGTTACGTTGGCCTATGCATGGGTCATATGATTTGCGAAAGATTGAGTATGTGGAACAATGTATGCATAAGCGAAAGTCTAGGCAAGATATGTTTGACTGTGTACGAATGTGGGAGAAAGAAGCGCATGGACGAATAAAACGTGAGCAAGCTTTGTTTGAGAAAGAACAGCGGAAGAATGTATATGTGAAAGCATTGGAAATGAGAAAGAAAGAAATAAATAACTTAAAGGAGCTAGAGGAGAAAGAACGTAAGCTACAGGTAACTGGCCAATACACTGTTAGGCTACCCCTCTATCCTATCCTTAATAAACCACATGATGATTTACTGTTACTAGATCGCCCTCCACCTCCGTATGTCGTCCTTTCTGCCCCTCATGAGTTACCTAAAGTCTCCAGTTCGGAGCAACAGAAGATGCGGTACAGTCGCTCTATGCTGCCTGCTGACCGTGCGGCTGAGCTTAGATCTATTGCTCGTAAAACAATTCGTAGCGTTGTTTCTGCTTCTGAACTTTTAGACAACATGAAAGGGTGGACGGAAAAGGAGCAGCTATATTTTACTGAGGCATTTGGCTCAGAAGTTATTGAACTATATCGGAAATATTCTGATGAGTTAGAGCCCGATGATGTAGCAGCTGATCATAAGCAAATGCGTGATGGTCTTTTTATTTTCTCCCAGGTGGCTGATGCAATCAGGCTTTTAATGAAATTACGTATTGTGGCAGTCCGTTTGCAAGAAGAGAAAAGGGCTGCGGACGCAGTTGCACGAGCATCTCAGACCGAAGGGGCGCAAGCTTCCATCTTTGAAACAGATAAGATTATGATAGTTCACGCGAAACCAATGCGGGAGGCCGTGCCTTTGTATGTTCCTCCTAAAGGATTGGGTACAAGTGATGATAAAACTTCTGTTGATGCTAAGGGTTATTTTATTTATTATTGGGTGTATACTCCTTGGAATAGGGCAGATGTAATGGCACTTAAAACAGCATTACCTGACCCGCGGAAAAATCCAGCCGCCTTTTATGAGGAAGTTGAGGGAGCAATTAGTTCTTGTACTATGACTTTGGACACCTTGATTCTTTTGTTTTACCTGAAGGTGTGGCTCTCATACAATATGTTGATGATATTTTGTTGGCAGCTGATACCCCGGAGCAATGTGAAAAGTGCACTTTGTCCTTACTTTCTTTTCTTGCTTCACACCATCATAAAGTGTCACGAAAGAAATTGCAATATTGTAGACCAAAGGTAACCTATTTAGGTCACCTTTTGTCTAAGGAGGGCCGTGCACTTACATCAGATCGTATTCAAGCAATTTTAGACACACCAGTACCATCTACTCAGAAAGATGTTCGTGCATTCCGTGGCCTTACTTCTTTTTGTAGGCAATGGATATTAGGGTTTTCACACATTGCCAAACCTTTGCTAGCACTTCTGACTAAAAAGACTCCAATGCCCCTCCCATGGACAGATGAATGTGAGACTGCTTTCCGACAGCTGCGACAAGCCCTTTGTTCTGCACCAGTGTTAGGTACTCCAGATTACATGAAGCCTTTTTTACTTTACGTACATGAGAAAGATGGATGTGCATTATCAGTTTTAGTACAGACACATGGCGATAAGCAGCGTCCTTGTGCATATTTTTCAGCAGTACTTGATCCTGTCGCTCGAGCGTTGCCCGGGTGTTTTCGTTCAGTTGCCGCAACAGCTGTCTCAATACATCAGAGTGAAGGGATAGTTTTGTTACATAAGCTGTTGGTGCTAGTACCCCATGCGGTTGATGCTCTTTTAAATCAAACAAAGACACAACATTTAACTAGCGCCCGCATGACAGGTTATGAGTTGACATTGTTGGCTCCTCACATTACACTGAAGAGATGTGCGACACTAAATCCAGCTACTTTGTTGCCATATCCGGTGACTCAGCCTCAGTCACAAGAAACACATGATTGTATATTCCTTACCGAAGAACAGACAAAGGGTCGTGTTGATTTACAAGATACGCCCCTTTTAAATGTAGACGAGGAACTGTGGGTTGATGGGTCTTGTTTGAAGTTGCCAGATGGTACGACCTCAGCTGCATATGCAATCACCACAATACACACGGTAGTGGAGACAGCTCGTATACCACAGAAGTCAGCTCAAGCAGCTGAACTAATAGCTTTGACACGAGCATGTGAGCTTAGTACTGATTTAAGTGTAAACATTTACACAGACAGCCGCTATGCTTTTGGAGTGGCTCATGATTTTGGTTTGCTTTGGAAGGAGAGATGTTTTCTCACATCCCACGAGATGCAGATAATGCACGGAGAATTAGTGCATAACCTCTTGACTGCATTGACATATCCAAATAAACTAGCTATTGTGAAATGTAGTGCACATAAGAAAGTGACCGATAAGATAGGGCAAGGTAATGCTCTTGCAGACCGTGTAGCACGTGAGACTGTGATGCAGCGAAGTACTACTTCTATGTATGTAGTGAAGTCACAAGCTGAACGTTGGCATAATGCTAGACAAGATGTATTAGATATACAGAAATCTGCTTCTGTGAAAGAACGTGAGCAATGGTCTAAAGATGGAGAATTGGATGATGAGGGCTGTTGGCGGAATAAGCAGATGGATAAATGGAAATTGCCTATAGCTTTTGTACAACCTATGGTTCAGATGGCACATGGGCAGGCACATGTTAGAGCTTCAACAATAACGAAGTTGCTTACGCAAGTTTGGGAGCATCCAGAAATTTCCAGTACAGCTAAGAGAGTAGTACAGTCTTGTTTGATCTGCTTACAATACAATCCTGGAAAAGGGACACATACTCCTGCAGGAGGGTTTGCTACACCAACTGCACCTTTTGAAGTTCTACAAATGGATTATATTCAGCTTGAACGCTGCAACAATTTAAAGTATGTCTTGGTGGTGGTTTGTGCCTTCAGTAAAGGGATAGAGGCGTACCCCACAAAGGATAATACTGACATTACCACAGCAAAGGTGCTTTTGAAAGAATGTTTCCCTAGGTTTGGTGTTTGCAGACTTTTATGGAGTGATAACAGACCTCATTTTGTTGGTGAAGTCATTAAGTATGTCCTGAAAGGATTAGGGATCAAACAGAAGTTCCATGCGGTTTTCCGTCCACAATCAGCAGGGTTGGTGGAAAGGTATAATGCTACATTGAAGCTGAAATTAGCGAAGATACAGGCTTCCACATCCTTAACTTGGCCGGATGCATTACCATTGGCATTATTGTCTATTAGGTCAGTGCCACACTCCTGACTTGGCCTTAGCCCCTATGAAGTAGTATTTGGGAGACCAATGAATATTTGGGGAGTTCCTAAACCAAAATCTGTATATGATGTACCTTGTGTCCTGATGAATGATTATTTGGCACAGTTAACCGACAATTTGGTTTCTATTCATCAACAGGTTCGAGAAGCACTTCCTGACAGATCTACAGGTGAAGGCCATGAACTCCGACCTGGTGACCAGGTGATGATTACGTCTTTTGAAAGATCAAGCAGCTTGGAACCAAGGTGGCGAGGCCCAGAACAGGTGCTCCTTGCGACAAGGACAGCAGTTCGAGTGACGAATCGAAAGAATTGGGTCCATAGTACTCACTGCAAGAGAGTGCTACCTACCTTGGTGGAACCTGCTGTGCTGACCGATCATCGAGAGATTTTGACTATGGAGAAAGGCCGTGCAATATCACCTGACGAATCTGCAGAGGTCTTCCCGGACCATACGACTTCTGGAGTGTCACGATATAATTTGAGACCAAGGAAAGAATCTGAAAATTGTTTTGAAAAGACTGGTTGAGCTACCGCCCTGGGTTAGTGAAACGGAGAGCCAATGTGGCAAGGAGGGTGGATCAGCCATGTATTAGAGTAGTGACACCCGTCTTGGCCCGTGGTGAAGAAATCAGCGGCTGCCCAGGGATAAGAGCTCCAACGATTGTTTTTTATCCATTCCTGAAAAGGGTCGATTATCGCTGTTGTTAAAATGAATAACAAATTGATCATTGGTATTATGGGGTTTGTTGTTGTTTTGGTGGTTACAGCAACAATCACCTGGTTTATTGAAAAGAAATCTCCTGCTCGTGAGTTTTTTGTTGCCACTACTCCAGTACCAGAGGATCACTATTACTTTACGCTTCCCTATCAGGAGCAGAAGCACCGTCAATCGTACTTCAATAATACTTTCATTCAGATGTTGCATCATACTCATAATGCTACAAATACTACTAACTGTTGGGTATGTGGAATGATACCTGCGCATCAAAAGAAAGGAGGAACACCTTTCATTCCTCTTCCTTTTTCACACAATGGTTCTTGTCAAGCTTGGTACATGCTTTTGTTTGCATCTGGAAAACGTACAGAGGGCGGACTTCTTTTTCGCCTTAATAAAGTATGCTACCAAGACAAAGATGGGTATCCCCAAGCTAAAGGAACTAAATGGGAATCGGAAGAGTATCAACCGGACAATGTTTCAATACCATATGTCTTCACAAATATACGAGACTCTGACAAGAAAGAACAATTTGTGATTTTTGTTACAAAAACTAAAGCAGATTTATGTATACGAAGCATTGGACGAATTCCAGTAGGGATAAGCGATTGTACCTTGATTTGAACTATTGAGGGTGTAAATAATAGTAGTTTTACAGCTTCACATAATACATATTTTGTTTGTGGTAACTATGGATATTACCAACTACCTGTTGGAAGGTCCTGTGTGTAATAATTGCAATATTTTTTACATGCTGTATCTGTATTCAGTGTGGTCCAATGTTCTGCTCCATGTGTATTACTGCTTGTATGCCTACCAAAAGAAATATTACAGAAATGAAAGCACAACATATGTTAGATAAGGAAATAGCTGAAATGATGAGCATAAATATACAGGATGAATATTTAGATTATCCCAGAAAGACGAATGTCTTCAGCTAATGCTGAAAGGGTCGTCTGTTGTAATTTAGCAATGATTAGATTAAGCATTAGCAGAAGACATTTTGTATTTAGTTACTATTGTAAACATTTTGCGGAATCCATTTTGTATTCATGGCAGCCATTTTCTTTGCTACATGCTGCCATGTGCTCACCATGTGCTCTGTCCTACCTTTCTGTTAACTGCTCTTGAAATCTGCCTAGTGACAAGTTATTTTTAGCATCTCTTACTCTCGCACATGCTCAGTAAGGTCTGCAGCTGTTAGTCCTTGGAAACTGTTAGCTCCTCCTTCCTGTCGACTGTGCATTTTCTATATGACCTTACATGTATACAAGTCTTGTTTCCATAATTGTACCATCTACTTTTGGCCCCTGCGTGGGTATAAGAGGACCATGCTCTCTCAGTTCAGTGTGCTACTTCAGACATTACCAAAGGGTGCTGTCTGAACTGTAGTACCACCTCATGAGGTTAATAAACTTTTGTCTTTTATTCCAGTTTCTGTGCCAACTTCTTCCTACATGGTCTGAGGACGTTGTGCAGAAAAAGGTAAACCCCTTGCACTAGTAGGCCTTGCTGAGGCTTACTTCAACACCTGGATGGCATTCAAAATGGTAGACTGCCCAACAGTGAGGGACCTGAGGCGGTCAATGGCCTCCTCACTGAGGGCAGCAGGGGTGACTGGGGCAGTGCCTGAGGTGCCTGGGGCGAAGGTGATGCCCACCCTCCCGGGTGAGCGGGCACGGGGCAAAGGCTGAGGGGCTGCTGGGAGGGCGGTACTGGAAGGGGGGGTGGCGGCTGTACCTGTAGATGGGGGGCACAGATGTTGCCGCCACCACAAGGGAGCTCCCATCAGAGGGCGAGTCCGTGTCACTGGTCTCAGCTCCTGTCCCCGCCGTGGAGCTCCCCTCACCCTCCGTCCCACTGGTGAAGTCCGATTCCGTAGTGTGGCCCTCCATGGCCATGTGGAATGCAGCCCCCTCGTGCTCCGGTGCCACTGCTCCTCCGCCTGATGATGCTAATGCACACAAGAACAGGGAGACCACAAAAAGGGGGGACGACAGAAGAAAGACATGTTGAGTGCATGCATTACCGCTACAGTTGGCGGACACAACAGACACAGAACTACCCGTGCTTTTGGGCTCCACTGTTCAATTCCTAGGAAATGGCCTACTAGGATATGGATGACATCTGCACACATGGATGACACAGGGGCGTGACTAGGTGTACTTGGCACTCTACAGAGGTGCGGTAGGGTGCCACATGGCCTGCCTTACGGAGGGACCTTGTCTACGGAACTCGCCCTGGCCTAGGGAAACCCACAGCCCATCTCCCCCACCCAGACCCCTCCACTGCGCAAAATCAGCAGATTGAGAGTGTACTCACCCCCTTGTGGCTGCTGTGATGCCCTCAAGCGCCCATCCAACTCCGGGTACGCCACCGCCAGGATCCTGAACATCAGGGGGGTCAAGGTGCGACGGGCACCCCTCCCACATTGGGAGGCCATCCCCAGCTGAGCCTCGGCCGTCTTCTTGCTCCAGCAGCGAATGTCCTCCCATCTTTTCCGTCATTGGGTGCTCCGTCTGTGGTAGACCCCCAGGGTCCAGACGTCCTTGGCGATGGCACGCCAAATATATTTTTGCTGGTGGGCGCTGACCTACATGATTTGTACAGGGTGAAGAGAAACTTATTACCAACTGCACCGTCACAGTCATTGGCCCCCATCCCTACCCTTGCCAATTGGCACATGCACTCCCCGTCGTTTCATGCACATCGCAGTCTCCCTCCTTCCTTCTTACATCCACCCCTCTCCACACAGGAATAGCCCATACAGCATGCTCCCAGTATACTTACCTGTTTGTCTGGGGGACCGTTTCTCCAACTCCTCCGATGTGAAGGCAGGGGCCCTTTCCCCAGACACTCGAGCCATTGTCTCTTTCAGACCGAGGTCACAGCATCACTTGCAGTGTAGGTCCTCTCCTGTCGAAGATCAGGTATCGAGTGATTGAAGTGATAGAAAATGGCGGTCACGTCCGCGGCGGTGCCTACCGTCACTGCCGGCGTACATCGTCATTGGCTCCTGGGACCCATAGGGTCCAATGTTAACCAATGCAGCATTGCGACGCGGTCTTCGACCGCCTACCGGGACGGTGTACAACGCCAGCACAGTTACCTCACATCCCATTGTCCCACTTTAGAGGTCAGGCAGCCGCCATTTCAGAGGCCCAAATGGCTTCATTTTCAACTGTGTCACACATACCACGGCCTAGACTCAACACACATACAGGCCACTTTTAAGATTACGATTGGTGTTCTGTGTAAGCTGTGGGCACATACCTCTGAGTTGGTTGACTCTATGCTCGCTGTTGTCCTTCATAGGCACCGTCCGCTGGGACATGTGGGGAGATGGCGGCATTCTCCGGTGTACCGACCGTTGGTGGACCTGTCGACAATGGAGCAAAGACATGTGATCATCACCTACAGGCTTGACTGTGCCACAATCCAGGAACTGTGTACCCAGTTGGAGCCAGACCTGATGTCAGCTATCTGCCATCCCACAGGAATCCCCCCTCAAGTGCAGGTGCTGTCAGTGCTCCATTTCCTTGCAAATGGGTCATTTCAAACAACAGTGGCCATAGCATCAGGGATGTCCCAGCCTATGTTTTCCAACGTGTTGTCCAGAGTGTTGCCTGCCCTGCTGAAACACATGCAGAGCTACATCTTGTTCCCTCAGGTGGAGGATTTGCCTACAGTGAAAGGTGATTTCTATGCCCTGGGACATATCCCCAACATCATAGGTGCCATTGATGGGACACATGTGGCTTTGGTACCCTCCCACAGGAGTGAACAGGTGTACAGAAACAGGAAGAGTTATCATTCGATGAATGTACAGATGGTATGTTTGGCCGACCAGTACATCTCCCATGTGAATGCCAAGTTCCCTGGCTCAGTGCATGATGCCTACATCCTGCGATATAGCAGCATCCCTTATGTGATGGGTCAACTCCAGAGGCACCGTGTGTGGCTATTAGGTGAGCACCTGGAAGCAAGACAGTGGGAATGGTTGTCTGGGTCTGGGGTTATCCCTACAGGTTAATGTGTGTTGAACAGTTGTCCCTCGCCATTTGCAGGTGACTTTGGTTACCCCAACCTGTCATGGCTACTGACCCCAGTGAGGAATCCCAGGACAAGGGCAGAGGAACGCTACAATGAGGCCCATGGGAGAACTAGGAGGGTGATCGAGCGGACCTTCGGCCTCCTGAAGGCCAGGTTCCGGTGCCTCCATATGACAGGTGGATCCCTATTCTACTCACCAAAGAAGGTGTGCCAGATCATCGTGGCCTGCTGTATGCTTCACAACTTGGCTTTGCGAAGACGGGTGCCTTTTCTGCAGGAGGATGCTCCAGATGGCGGTGTTGTTGCAGCTGTGGAGCCTGTGGACAGTGAAGACAAGAAAGCAGAAGAAGAAGACATGGACAACAGGGACTCAGTGATCTAGCAATATTTCCAGTGAAACACAGGTAAGAATTCAAACCTGCCTACTGCATGTACTTTAACACTACCACCTCTCTACTGTCTGTCATTTTCACCCAGTGTATGGTCACTGAGTTGTTACTTTCCCTTACGATTTCACAGATGTGGGTCCTACAGTGTGACATCTGCTTTGTTTCCTCATGGACTAGAGCTGTGTGACATAGGTATGTTTACATTACATTTGAAAGAGCATTTTGACACTGTAATTGTTAATACACTATTTCGAAATCACAGACTGACTCCAGATTGTTTTGTGCTTTAAGGGTGTTTATTTTAGTGCTCAAAATTGGAGAAGGTAGCAAAATGGTGAGGGGTGATGGCGGAGGAATGTCCATGGCAGAGTCCAGTCTATTAGTCTCACAGGTGCATTGCCCAAACGGCATATGAAGTGGAGCTGGAGCAGTTTAAGGATGGACAGGGTGATAAAGTAGGACAGTAGGATGACAATCAGGGTGGTCTCATTTCTTGGGGGGGTCTTGACATTGTTCTCTTTCTTTGTCCTGGATCTCAGGGACCGTTTGTGAGGTGGTTCTCCCTCTGCAGGGGGTGGGGTGCTGGTGTGGTGGTCCTGTGGCGGTGCCTCCTGTCCACTAGCGCTGGCGGAGGTGGTGGGCAGTTCATCGTCCAGGCTAGTGTCAGGGGCCCCTTGTAGTGCCACAGTGTCCCTCCTGGTGATGAGGACTTCCTTCCGCACCCCTATGATGGCGCCCAGGGTGGAATTGATGGTTCTGAGTTCCTCCCTGAAGCCCAAATACTGTTCCTCCTGCAGGCGCTGGGACTCCTGAAACTTGGCCAGTACCGTTGCCATCGTCTCCTGGGTATGCTCCCATGATGTTGGAGAGGGCCTCGTGGAGAGGGGGTTCCCTGGGCCTGTCCGCCCCCAGTCACACAGCAGCCCTCCCAGTTCCCCTGTGTTCCTGGGCCTCCGTCCCCTGGACCGTGTGCCCACTACCACTGGCCCCAGGTCCCTGTTGTTGTTGGGGTGGTGGGTTTGCCTGGGTTCCCGGTAGTGGTGGACACACTGCTGATTGACGTGTCCTGGGGACGAAGGTATGGGCCCACTGGGTGGGTGCTATGCTGGTGTTTCCAGGGGCAGGAAGCTCTATAGTGGCCTGTGACTGGGTAAGGGGAACCGACTGTCCCGAGGTCCCCGATAGGCTGGCCTGGTCATCTAGATCCAGTTGGACAGAGGTGCTGTCATCACTGTGGGCCTCTTCTGTTGGTGGTGTGGACAAGTGTGGAACCTCCTGTCCGGTGATGTTGGGTAGGGGTCCTGCAGGGGTATAAAAGGATGTTTATTACATCTGTGTGTGGCATGGTGTGGAATGGGTGGGTGACCGTGTACCACAGTGCTTGCATTCCTGTGTGGGACCTTGTGTGATGATGGTTTGGCGGGGTGTATGGGTATGTGCAGTGGGCATGCTTTAGTGATGGGTATCCATGCTTTGTTGTTGCATGCAGAGCTTGGTGTTAGGATGTATGGTTTGTGATGCTGGGACATTTGTGAGGAGTTAGAGTGATGGGGGTGAGGGTGGGGGTATGTGCTGGCATGCAGGTAGGGTGGGGGATGTAATAGTTAAGATTTGACATACCAGAGTCCATTCCTCCACCTACTCCTGCGAGTCCCTCAGGATGCAGAATCGCCAAGACCTGCTCCTCCCATGTTGTTAGTTCTGGGGGAGGAGGTGCGGGTCCGCCGCCAGTCCGCTGAACCGCAAGATGGTGTCTTGAGACCATGGAACGCACCTTCCCCCGTAGGCCGTTCCACCTCTTCCTGATGTCCTCCCGATTTCTTGGGTGCTGTCCCACTGTGTTGACCCTGTCCACTATTCTTCGCCATAGCTCCATCTTCCTTGCAATTGAGGTGTGCTGCACCTGTGCTCCGAATAGCTGTGACTCTACCCGGACGATTTCCTCCACCATGACCCTGAGCTAATCCTCAGAGAACCTGGGGTGTCTTTGCCGTGCCATGAGGTGGTGTAGGTGATGTGTGGGGTGGTGTGTGGGGTGATAAGTGTGCTGATATGTAGTGGTGTGTAGTGTGAGGTGCGTGGAAGTTCTGTGGGTGATGGTGTTGTGTGCCTGTGGATGCTAGTATTGTTGATGGTAGTGTCTCTGGCCTTCGTTCGTGATTTTTGGTCGTAGGGGTTTGTGGGTGATGTGGGTGTGTGTTTTATATTGTATTGGGTGTGTGGGAGTGGTGTGTGTATGTGTATCATGTGTGTGTATTTGGAATTGTCCAATGTGGTAGTGTTTTGTAAGAGTGTATGTATTTTGAGGGCGGTGGTGTGTACCGCCAATGGAATACCGCGGATGAAAGACCGCCGCGTGGATTCGTGTGTCGTGATAGTGTGGGCGTATTTCTGTTGGCGTGACGGTGGAGGTTTTGTTTTCCCCAGTTTATCACTGACCTTTGGAGTGGCGGACTTGTGTGGGTGTCTGAATTTTGGCGGATTCTGTTTCTGAGACTGACTTCATCTGAGGCAGAGGAGAAAGATCAAGATTCTGGCAGAAAATGTTCTATTTGAGAGGAATCATTGGATGTTGAAACCACTCTCAGTGCGGAGGAGGTGCATCTTTTAGAGAAGGACACTGGTGTGCCAATAGTGCAGCAAGAGGCGTCTGGATTACAGCCTGGAGCTGAAAGGCTTCCCAATGGAAGGGCTGAACTCTGGGTTCCCCCAGACATGGTGCAGCTTGTGTTGCCTGCCTTTACTGGTGTCACAGGGTGTTGAATGAATACTGAAAACTTTTTGCCTATAATTTTTTTTCATGTTTATGGACAATGTATTTTTGGATGAGATTGTTGACCACACTAATTTGTATGCTGAAAAGTATTTGAGGGATAGCAGTGCCAGGCTTAAACCCCAATCTACAACTAGCTGGTGAACTCCCACAAATCGGGATGAGTTGAAGAAGTTCTTCGGTTTAACTTCTTGATGGGCTTGATAAGGAAGCTGTTTCTGTCTTCATATTGGTATACTAGTCCCTTGATGCCAATTTATATATTACCTGCAACCATGAGTCACAATCTGTATTTGCTTCTGTTTTGGATGCTGCATTTCATTGATAATGCTTCAGCATTGTCACAAGATCACTCTGATTGTGACTGCCTCTTCAAGATTTGGCCTGTCCTTGATCACTTTGTCGATCACTTTTCAGAATCTATGTTCCAGGGAAAGAAAAAGCTGTGGATGAGTCTTCGATCCAGTTCAAGGGCAGTTTGTTTTTTAGGCAGTATGAGCCAGATGTCTGACCACTATGGATTGTGACTTGCAATTTGCAACTTTAAGCGATTCGCAAATTGCTAGTCTCAATCACTAATGTATCCTTGTGTCTTCAGTACTGTTCGCGATTCCCAAATGGGTTGCAACAAACCTGCCTCATTAATATTCATAAGGCAGGTCACAATTTGCAGCACATTTGGGAATGGCCAGCTCTCACAGGAACAGTGGCATGCTAGGGTCAGCAGACCACCATGTCTGTGACTGCTTTTTAAAAAAAGCTGTTTTTTTATTTTAAAAATGCAGCACATTTTCCGTAAAGGAAATACGGAGCATTACAAAAAAGAAGAACAGTTTCCTCTTGAGAATAGGCAGTGGTCCGTGAGAACACTGCCTGCTCTGAAATCATGTGGTGCCCCCATTCACAAAGGGGAAGGGGTTTCTTGAAAATTGAAATTGTGTGAGAGCTTGGTAGAGGAGTTTTTAACAAGGGGCACCATTTATGTATATATAACTTCTACTCCTGTGTGCAAATGTTCATGGAATTGTTCAAAGTGGACACTGTTGCATGTGGCACAATCCACTCTAAGGGTCACCCGAAAGAGCTTGATTGTAAAAAACGTCAGAGGGGGCAGTGCAGTGCCTTGTGTAGTGATGAACTTCTAGCTGTGAAATTTTCAGACAGGAGAAATGTCTACATGCTGACTACCATTCATGATGAAAGTACTTCACCTGCGAGTATTTTGGGTCAGGTTGTTGAAGTATAAGAAGTTGGCTGTCCATTTGTTTCATTTGAATCCTTCAATGCTTTTGTTGTGTTCAAGGATTGTTCTCCAGAATCAAGGATTACTTTTGTTCAGTTTCAACAGTCTTTGATAGGCAGCCTTGCTGCAGTGGAGCAGGCAAGTGTTCCTAAAATTGAAGTGGTGAAGAATGTGGCTAGATTGAAAGATCACTCCTTTCCTTATCACCTTCCTCCCACTCTCAAAAAACCTTTTGCTTGTTGGAGATGTAGAGCCTGTGTCTGAAGAGATGTGCAAAAGGATAGTCGTATGTACTGTCCCCAATATCCTTCTAATCCAGGGCTGCATGTTTTAAATTGTACCACATGTGACAGAATTATTGGGAGCATCCATGAGCATAAAAGTGATCTGATTGTTCTGTATAGATTTACATTTTTTGTTCAGATTGCATTGTTGGTATTGGACCTGGCCCTTTTTGCAGGGTCATCTCCAAACTTTTTTGCCTCCTTCCTCCTTCCTCCTATTTTTCCTGACCTGTTTTTTTTGGCTTTTGAACTCTGAGCACTTTACCACTGCTAACCAGTGCCAAAGTGCATATGCTCTCTGTGTAAATTGTACTGTTGATTGGTTTATCCATGATTGGCATATTTGATTTACTAGTAAGTCCCTAGTAAAGTGCACTAGAAGTGCCCTGGACCTGTAAATCAAATGCTACTAGTGGGCCTGCAGCACTGGTTGTGCCACCCACATAAGTAGCCCTGTAATCATGTCTCAGGCCTGCCACTGCAGTGTCTGTGTGTGTAGTTGTAAACTGCAAATTCGACTTTGTAAGTGTACCCACTTGCGAGGCCTAACCCTTCCCTTTTCCTACATGTAAGACACTCCTAGGTAGCCCCAGGGGCAGTTTGCAGTGTATGGTTAAGGTTGGGCATATACGTATGTGTTTTATATGTCCTGACCGTGAAATACTGGCAAATTTGTTTTTCACTGTTGCAAGGCCTATCTCTCTCATAGGTTAACCTAGGAGCTGCCTTTAAACAGGATTAATGGGAGCAGATAGACATGTGGAGTTTGGGACCTCTGAACTCACAATTAAAAAAAAAAATATTTTAGTAAAGTTGATTTTGAGAATGTGTGTTTGGAAATGCCACTTTTAGAAAGTGGGTATTTTGTTGCTCTAACCATTTTTGTGACTCTGCTTGTTTGTGGATTTCCTGTCTGGGTTAGTTTGACAGTTGGGCTGTTTGCACCTCTCTCCAGACAGTGACACAAAGGGGGCTGGGGTGTATCCTGCCTATTCTGATGAACCATCTGTGCTAGGAGGGAGGGGGGGGGAGAGGTCACTTGCACCTGAAAGGGCTGTGCCTGCCCTCACACAATGCAGACTCCAACCCCCTGGTGTGTGTCTGAGGCCTTGCCTGGACAAGGCAGGATTTCACAAACCAGTGAGACCTTTCCTTTGAAGTAAACCTACTTCAAAGGCCAAAATGGGTATGAGAAGAGGACCCCAAACCACAGACTTTAGACACTTCTTTGGTGTAGACTCTACCTCACAGACACTCTACCTCACAGACACTTCTGGATGAGAAACCTGCTGGTGAAGAATCCCTGAACCAGACCTGCCAAGAGGAACTGCCTGGCTGCCCAAAGGACTCACATGCTGCCTTGCTGTTGCCCTGCTGCCTTGCTGCTCCCTGGTTGTGCTGAGAAGTGCTCTCCAAGGGCTTGGATAGAGTTTGCCTCCTGTTCCCTGAAGTCCCAGGACCAAAAACACTTCACTCCTGCAACTGGACTCCTTGTGTGGCACAAAATTAGACTCACAGCCTGCTAAAAATGACACACAGCCTGCCCCGTGGTGAGAAATTCACTGCACGCCAAACCGGAATGATGCAGCCCAACTTCGCAAGGAGAAGATCGACACAGGGCCTGTGTTGCGACCAGCACTTCGATGCACGGCCCACCAGATCGACACACAGCCGACCTGGGATGATGCAACCCGACTTCCAGAGAGGAATGGATACAGCGCCTGCCGTGGAAGAGAAATTTCCATGCAACGCATGCCGGAAATCGATGCAAAGCCTTTCCCTGCGTGGAAAATAACAATGCAAGTTGGTGTGCTAAGGGGCAAAACTGACGCACACCTCCCCGTTTTCCACGCATCGCCTCCTCTGCGGTCCCTTGGGGAGATTTTGAACGCGAACCAGGTACTTTGTGCTTGCAAGAGACCTTTATTGTTTTTAAGAGACATTTATTTGTTTTGCAAAGACTTAAGACACTTTACATCACTTTTACAGTTATATCTCAACATCTACTCATTGCATTTTAATCATTTTGACCTGCATCTTATCAGATAAATATTATATATTTTTCTAAACACACTGTGGTCTATTTTTGTGGTGCTTTATGGTGTTACTGTATGATTTATTTGACAAATACTTTACAAATCGCCTTCTAAGTTAAGCCTGACTGCTCAGTGCCAAGCTACCAGAGGGTGGGCACAGGATAATTTGGATTGTGTGTGAGTTACCATGACTAAACCTGTGTTGTGTCATTGTGTCGTGTTTTCCCTGAGTTACTGTGTGTATTGGTACAAATACTTTACACATTGCTTCTGAAGTTAAGCCTGCCTGCTTGTGCCAAGCTACCAAGGGGGTGAGCGTTGGTTAGCTAAGGGTGATTCTCCTTAGCCTGACTAGAGTGAGGGTCTTGCTTGGACAGGCGATAACCTGACTGCCAACCAAAGACCCCATTTTTAACAGTTGGCATTAGTGTGATGTATTGAGTTAGAACTGTGGTGTTTTTGATTTTTCATCTACATCCAATCGGTATGAGGTTCTTTTTTTGTTAAAATAAAATGTGATGGCAGTGTGCGTGAACTGGCGCTCAGTTGGTGGCGTGTGTGGACTGGCACTTGGCTGGTGGTATGCATGAACTGGCACTTGGCAGGAGGTGCACATGGACTGGCTTTTGGCTGGTTATGTGTGTGGACTGGTGCTTGACTTAATGTGTGTGGACGGGCACAGGTATGGTGGTGTGCAGGGACTGGTGCTTGTCTGGCAGTGTGCATGGACTGGCACTTGGCTGGTGGTGTGTGTGAGATGGTGCTTGGCTGACGGTGTGTGTGAACTAGCATTTGGCTGCTAGCCAAGTGCCAGTCCACACACTCAGTCAGCCCCCAGCCTGTGTGATTGCTGTGTCAGGCATGGGGGCATATGAATATGATTGGCCCTTGAATGCTGCTGTCTGTTGATGTGAGTGTTGTAATGTACTGGGCCTGTGGCTGGCAGTGTGAATGGTCTTGTGTGTGTCACTCATGAAAGGTGTGAAAATGACCTGTAAAGCATGTGGGTGCCTTGTCTCTGCTTTACAGCTCACAAGCTATGAGTCATTAGTTCAGTTTTTAAAAATTTAAATTATTAACAGTATATTTCGCGTTTGTGAAATCTCTGGTTCTTAAAATTTACACTGTAAACCTTTCACTCACCCTCATGCCAAATCCAACAAGAGATGGTTGTGCAGCAATATTTGTCTTTTCTGTTTTTCTCTGCCAGTGTGTACATTTGTCTCTAGGGAAAGTCTACCAACTCTAGATATTTTCATAAACTAGACACCCAGGGGAATAGAGTATAGCACGCTCTGCTGGATCTCTTCAAGTTTTCTTAACCACAATGCACTGCAATCTTCACAATGTGATTAAAATCACACATTTTCCTAGCATTTCTTTGCAATAATTTTCATGGTTCAGAGGTAAACCACAAAAGTCCTACTACCCAGCATTTCCCCACTTATACCAATAAATATTATGCCCTACTTGTGTGCCTGGGCCTAGTGCCCATGACAGGCACAAATCAAACTAGCATCAATGGGGGTACTCACAAAGGGACCGATATTGACCTTGGTTTGATTTTTTTCTTGTCTCAGGCACTAGGACCAGCCACAAAAGTGAGGTGTCCTTTCTAACTGAAGACTTAGGGGAATGCTGAGTAGAAGGAAATTTGCAATTCACCACGGATTCCAGAACTGTCAACACCAGGACAGTGCGTGCTCTACGGGCATCTAGAATGCAAAACCCCAACATTTACAAGATAAAGTAATTTATGCATTGTGATGATATGTTATTGTTTAACCTTTTGCATTGCAGAATTCCATCCAAAAGATTCATTTTTAAGGTGCTTATAAATACTGTACATTTACAATGTATTGCTGCAGATATTCAGAGTGTGTTAGGGTGTGGTCCCTTTCCAGGGCCTTCTGGAGACTTTCCCTGCAACATGCCTGTGCGTGGTTCTAGGCTGGGCCAAGACTCTATAAAAGAGAGTCAGCCCAACTTCCAGTGCTCACTATTCAGAGGTCCCGGTGCAGAGCAGCAGCTTCTTCCTGAGCTCCTGTCCCGGTGGCCTATTTGGATTTTCCAGTCTTCTTCACTCATCTCTCATTGGTGATCACTGTTTCCAGGCGGTAAGACGGTGTTTGGACATTTCCCAACACCGTAATTGAGAATCTTCATATTCTTGATTTTAATTCTGAAATGAATGACAGATTACTTGTGCGCTGCCATTTTTTGACATTTGTATGGTGGTTTGCAAATGGGGAGGACGCGCAATTAATTCCATAAAGATTTGACTTCGTTATTACATTATTGTTCATTGCGCGCTGATATTTCTTGACATTTACATGATGTTTTACGAGTTGGCAAGACGTGCAACTTGTTTCATGAGCATTTAACTTTGTTGTTCATTGCGCGCTACCTTTTCTTGACATTTACATGGTGGCATTCGAATCGGCGAAACGCGCGATTCCCTTCTCGTGTGTAATTCATGCTGTTCATTGTGTGCTACCATTTTCTGGCATTTACATGGTGGCATTCAAATCGGCAACATGCGCGATTTTTTCCTTGAGTGTTTTTTCATGTTATTCATTGTGCGCTACCATTTCTTGGCTTTTGTATGGTGGCATTTGAATCGGCAAGGCGCGCAATTCTTTCCTCGTGTATAAATAATGTAAGTTACTGTGCGCTACCATTCTAAGACATTTTCTTGGTAGTATTTCAAGTTGACACGTCGCATGATTTATTCCTTGAATCTACGTTGTGTGATTTCATGGTGCACAAACCTTTATGGTGTTTAATACTCATATAAAAATCTGCAATGTGCGCAATTTACTTCCCAATGTTTTTTCTGAGATGAACACAACAATACCAGAGTTCTAGATGTAATGCTGTGTGTTCCTGATATGCATTCCTAAAAGGAGATTCATAGGGTTGTTTAGAAATTCCTCAAGAAAGCTCTCTCACTCCAGCTGTGTCAGAAATCATTCAACATTTGCATCAAACTCAGAAATCGATTCAACAACATTTAGAAAAAGCCAAACAAAAATACAAAAAGCATTATGACAAGAAACATTGTGAGGGACCGCAGTATCAACCTGGTGACAAAGTGTGGCTTTCCACAAAACATATAGACTTCAAGACGAAGCACATGTTCAACCCCAAATTTATAGGTCCTTACACTGTTCTTCAGCAAATCAATCCTGTGACCTATAAACTACAATTGCCAAAATCATTACGGATTCATCCAGTGTTCCATACTTCCCTCTTAAAAAAGGCTTTCCAAAAGGTCCGCCCTCATCCAGCTCCTGTTCTAGTACAGGGGGAAGAAGAATATGAAGTCAAGAAAGTGTTGGACTCTAAACTGAGAGGGCGTAACCTATGGTACTTAATCTCATGGAAAGGTTATGGCCCTGAAAATAATTCATGGGTTTCCGCATCTGATGTTCATGCTCCAGTACTTGTGAGACGCTTTCATCGTCTCAATCCAGATAAACCCGGCCCTAGAGCGCGCCTGGGAGAGGGGAGTACTGTCAACACCAGGACAGTGCGCGCTCTACGGGCATCTAGAATGCAAAAACCCAACACTCGCAAGATAAAGTAATTTATGCATTGTGATGATATGTTATTGTTTAACCTTTTGCATTGCAGAATTCCATCCAAAAGATTCATTTTTAAGGTGCTTATAAATACTGTACATCTACAATGTATTGCTGCAGACATTCAGAGTGTGTTAGGGTGTGGTCCCTTTCCAGGGCCTTCTGGAGACTTTCCCTGCAACATGCCTGGGCGTGGTTCTAGGCTGGGCCAAGACTCTATAAAAGAGAGTCAGCCCAACTTCCAGTGCTCACTATTCAGAGGTCCCGGTGCAGAGCAGCAGCTTCTTCCTGAGCTCCTGTCCCGGCGGCCTATTTGGATTTTCCAGTCTTCTGCACTCATCTCTCATTGGTGATCACTGTTTCCAGGCGGTAAGACGGTGTTTGGACATTTCCCAACACCGTAATTGAGAATCTTCATATTCTTGATTTTAATTCTTAAATGAATAACAGATTACTTGTGCGCTGCCATTTTTTGACATTTGTATGGTGGTTTGCAAATAGGGAGGACGCGCAATTTATTCCATAAAGATTTGACTTCGTTATTACAGTATTGTTCATTACGCGCTGATATTTCTTGACATTTACATGATGTTTTACAAGTTGGCAAGACGTGCAACTCGTTTCATGAGCATTTAACTTTGTTGTTCATTGCGCGCTACCTTTTCTTGACATTTACATGGTGGCATTCGAATCGGCGAAACGTGCGATTCACTTCTCGTGTGTAATTCATGCTGTTCATTGTGCGCAACCATTTTCTGGCATTTACATGGTGGCATTCAAATCGGCAACACGCGCGATTCTTTCCTTGAGTGTTTTTTCATGTTATTCATTGTGCGCTACCATTTCTTGGCTTTTGTATGGTGGCATTTGAATCAGCAAGACGCGCAATTCTTTCCTCGTGTATAAATAATGTAAGTTACTGTGCGCTACCATTCTAAGACATTTTCTTGGTAGCATTTCAAGTTGACACGTTGCGTGATTTATTCCTTGAATCTACGTTGTGTGATTTTATGGTGCACAAACCTTTATGGTGTTTAATACTCATATAAAAATCTGCAATGTGCGCAATTTACTTCCCAATGTTTTTTCTGAGATGAACACAACAATACCAGAGTTCTAGATGTAATGCTGTGTGTTCCTGATATGTATTCCTAAAAGGAGATTCATAGGGTTGTTTAGAAATTGCTCAGAGTGTTTCCTGATTCTCATGCTAAAGAAAGTACTTGAATCTGAAAGTCCTATTTAACTTTTCCTGTTTCCTCCTCAGGTATTCGGTCATCTAAAGCCTAGTCAGTTTTAGGATTATTCTAGGGTTGTTCATGTTTTTCGGAAAAGACGAAGCTTAGAGTTGTAGCATGGTACTGATTTCATGAGATGTCATTTTGATGTTGTGTTTTAACCTTTTGCTTCCTACAGGTCTCCTTCCCAGCTGTTCCCGTCCTAATCCCCTTTTCCCCACTTGGACTCTCTTAGACTCTGTGATAAATCTAATCAGAGTATTGGAGCTGTCTTGGGTGGAAGTGTTGGGAACATGCACGGACCCCGAGGATCTGGTGACTCTGACAAGAACTTTCCATCACAGAAATGTGAGGAAAAAGTGTTTTTAGACACTTTATGAGGGTTTTGGAGGATTCTGGGTAACACAGCCTAGTGAGAGCCACACACATCACCCCATCCTGGATTCCTTTAGGTGTCTAGTTTTCAAACATGTATAGGTTTGCTAGGTTGCGCTAGGTTCCGGCTCAGCTATGGCCCAAAATCTACAGCTAGGCACAGTGGAAAAAAGGATCCTTTTTCACTGGACATATGCATTGGGTTTTGGGCCGTTTCCTGTTGCAGGCACTAGGCCTGCTTTCACAAATGAGGTACCATTTTATTGGGAGACTTAGGTGAACACAGAATAGTAAAGAAGTGTTACTAGCAATATTATTTATCTGCATTTGCACCTTCCAGAAGTAAGACGGTGTGTAAGAAAGAAGTCATTAAGAGAAAAACTCTTTGTTTTAGATGTTATTATGGGTACCCACAAACACAGAGATGTGCGTAGAACCACTGCTTATAAACTCTGCATTGTGCAACCATTTCAGAAATGCATAGGTTTCTTTGATACCTATTTTTCACCACTATATTTTTCCATATAAAATGCTGCAAACCAGGTACACAATGAAAAACCATTGCAAAGTGCAGCTCAGTTATTGGCTCTGGGTACCTTGAGTTTTTAGGAAATCCACAAACCCTACAGACCCAGCAAGCAGAAGGGTCTATAACATAATTTAGGATATATATAAATTTGGTAAAGTGGCCATCATGACAAAAAGTTACAAAGGAAAACATTGTCACAAATTGCTGTTTTTTCCTACTCATTTTCAATATTTTTTATTTTCAACACGTATTTTCTTTGGGAGAACCTTGAAGAATCTACACAAATGATGCCTTGCTGAATTCAGAAGTGTATAGCTTTCCGGAATCCACTACTGTTTTCACACCCATTTCTAACACAAACAGGAAGGAGGTTGAAATCACAAAACATAAGAACAAGCATTGGCAAAACCAAAAGGTCTAGCCTTTAGGACCTATTGTATTTGGCAGTTGCCTTTAAAGGAACTGTACAGCATTGGGAGACATACTAGGCAGAATCTTTGAAATAACTACTGTGGCTATTGTTCAGTATGGCTAAAAGTCATTCGTGTAAAGGGGCGTGGAGTGAACTGTTCTAAAGTTGAATAGAGTGTAGTGATAATGTGTGGCATGGAGTATAGTGGTGTAGTCTTGAGTTGGGTGGTACTGTTTTTTATGGGGTTATATGTAGTGTTGTGTATTGTAATGTAGGGAGTGTAGTGTACAAAACTAAAATCACCACAGCATGCACATAAACCCACTGCTTGCTGCAGATATTGTTTAAGAAAAAGAAAATCTATCATGGGGAAGGGCAGCACAAGATAATTATTAACTAAAACTGTTGTGAAAGCTATGGACCCGGGTCTGCTCTTGTCCTCAAAGATCACCAGTTTATTTTGAGGAGCTTTATTTTTTCCAATAGTCAGGAAGGAGAACATCTATAGGAAAGGTGTGACAACTGAATCGTGATCTCTTGTACATTTTACTTATTTGGGTAGTCAAAGATGGGGAAAAAGGGCTGCAGATGTTCCCTGAGGAAACAAGAAAGCCGGTCATATTTATTTTCTATCAGACAAAGCTATTTTTTTTTAGAGCATCTTTTAAAAACATGAGTGTAGGGATGAGGCACACTTCCCAAGGACTATCACAGAGTTCAGTTTTTCTTCTCCTGCAGTATATGGCCCCTGACCTCGCCAACAGAAAAAAAAGAATTTGCATTTTTAAATGTTCACTCGTCATCACTCAAGGGGCACTTACCTGGAACAGGAAAGTGGTCCAGTTGGCCTCCAGGACGCGTTGCTATAGTTAGAAAAAAAAATCTTCCCCTGTCGGAGTGTACCGGTGCCTCCAAAAAATAGCAGTGCCACAACTTCCGTTAACCTGTGTGGGCTCAGCTTCTGTTGCATTGGGGATGCATAGCCTATGGGGGCACAATGTTTCCTCCCTCAAGAGCAAAGAAAAACACAGTTGTGACTCAGGATTACACAAGGGCCGTAAATCAATGGGAGCAAACACTTCTTTGCAGCAAAACAAATCACAACTGGTCATTTTGGAGCAGAAATAGAAGGGAAGTCCATGGGGTGGCGATGATCCAGTACACGCACAAGGGGAATGGGTAGATTAAGAGAAGATAGTCACTGTTTTCCAGGTATAATGAGAGGAATTACCCCATGAGCCAAATTCATCGTGCAACCGTTGAGACAAGGACAACTGCTTTCTTTTTATTATATCAAATTCCTCTTGTCATTTTAATCAGGAGTTTAGGGTTTAAAAGAGGGAGAAACAAAACTACTGCAGTGTTTAATCATATTGCGCAAAGCCCATGGGGGAAGCACTTGCAATAATAACAGAGGGGCATGTTTAAACTTGCTCTGTCCGGATTAAAAAAATAATGCTTCCATGCTCCATTCTGCCCTTTGGCTGCAAGGGACTAACATACACAAACACTGGTGTGTGGTGAGGTGAAGAAGGGTTAGACACAGACACCCACAAGCAGGAGACAAAAAAAGAAAATAGTTCCCCAAAAAGAAAACATAAACACCAAAGCTCAAAGATACCAGGAATTGGGCAGTGTTCTGTGGGAGGAAACAAAATACAAAAAGGAGGAAAAAAAGAGGAATGATTAACCATTAGCAAGAAAGCCTTTTTAGAGTACAATTGAAGTAATGAATAAAAAGGCAATGGGTGGGCTGTTAGCCCACAGACTGCATACAACATGTCTCAAAATGCCAAAACTGTGGTAAATTGTTGTCATTTCTAGCAAAAAAAACAGACAATTTCTTTTGCAGCACTTTTTTCCATTGTTCCCGAAAAAACTTCCAAAATTTAGCTATATTTTAATATCTCGGCCACCTCCATGGAAATCTACAATCCCGGGGTACCTTTAGAATCGCCAGGATACAAATTTGGCATGGATAGCTTATGTGGACAAAAAGCTATGAAGGCTTAAGTGCAAACTATCCCAAATAGCCAACAAATGCTTATCACTGGGGAAGCAAAGGCCTAGCAGTGACGGGGCTAATCCTACCAGCCATGTGTCACAAACCCAAACTAATGATCACAAGTAACTCCTATTAATTTAATCCACCACACAAAAACATGAGTGGATGCATGAAATGGTTTTCTTGCACTCACAATACTAATCCCATTAGTCACAATAACCAATAATACTCTACTAACATTGGGTTCAGGAGCAATGTGCTGCCCAGAGTAAAGCACTTCGGGCCAGATGTAGGTAGGTTTCATTTTGCGAGTTGCAAATTGCGAGTACTAGCGACTCGCAATTTGCAACTCGCAAAATGAAATGCAGAAAGGTGTCTGAGACACCTTCTGCGACTCGCTATGGGGTCGCAAAGACCCACCTCATGAATATTAATGAGGTGGGTCGCAGTTTGCGACCCAATAGCGAGTCTAGGCACTCACAGGGATGGTGGCCTGCTGGAGACAGCAGACCATCATGTCTGTGACTGCTTTTAAATAAAGCAGTTTTTTTTTTTTCTTTTTGCAGCCCGTTTTCCTTAAAGCAAAACGAGCTGCAAAAAGAAAAAATACCGAAACCATTTAGTTTCGTTTTTTTCAGAGTAGGCAGTGGGCCATAGGACCACTGCCTGCTCTGAAAAATACTTTTTTGTGGCATTTACAAAGGGGAAGTGGTCCCACGGGGACCCCTTCCCTTTTGCGAATGAGTTACCATCCACTTCAAGTGGATGGTAACTGCGAGTTGGTTTGCGACCGCTTTCGCGGTCACAAAGCAACTCAACATCGCGATGCTGTCGCAAATAGGAAGAGAACACCCCTTCGTATTTGCGAGTCGGATTCACATTTTGCAAGTCGGTACCGACTCGCAAAATGTGACTCTGCATCGCGTAAGGCCTTTTGCGCCTCGCAACCTGCGTTTTTCGCCGTTTTCAAGGCGCAAAAGGCTTCCTACATCTGGCCCCACATTCCCTGTCAGAGGTAGCAAGTGTTATATAAATGCAATTACAATTGCTATTACTCTGTCTGCATAATGCATATCTTTTCTCTATCTTTCCTTCCTGATTGTCTTCAATCATTTGTTTTATTCTTTACAATCTTTATCATAATTATCAATTCATTAAGCAGTGGGTCCCTGCCTCCTCCAACTCTGCATGCATACCTAAAAGAGTATTAATGTGGGCTGGCACCAACATTTTAACGCTTTTGGTCAACTCACATTTTTTTCTCCTTAAGAAACTAGTGCCAATCACACTGCCTAAAAAGATACATTAAATGGGAACAAATGCCAATCAGCTGAGGGGCAACGGAATTTGGAAGTTTGACTCAAATTACTTTCACAAAAAGGCTGTCAAATGGTGTTGAGAGAAATAAAATGAATATGCTTGCCGTAATGCTGACTCCTGCTGTCTGCAGCCATACAGGGTGTTAGAATTGGGTCTCTAGTTGGCAGACTAACCCCTGCTCACCCCTTGGTAGCTTGGAACAAGCAGTCAGGCTTATCTCAGAGGCAATTTGTAAAGTATTTGTACATACACGCATTGTAATAAAGTGAAAATGCCACAAAATAACTCAATACCAGTTTAGAAAAATAGCCAATATTTATCTAAATCAAAAAAAACAAAATGACAAAGCTCCAACATACAAAAGAAAAGAGATCACTTTTTAAATTTAAGAGTCTTAATCCATCAAAGTCAATGGTTACGTTGCTTTAACACAAAGTGCTTGGTAAGGATCTAAAATAAAGCTGCATGGGAGGTGATGCATCAGAAAAGCAAGGGATGCATAAATTCCTTACTTGCAAGTGAGACAGTGCATCAATTCTTTCCCCGCTGGGTTGGCAATGTGTTGATTCTTTCCCTGCAGGAGGACAATGAGTCCATTTTTGGACACACAGCCTTGGGTCCATGGGGTGATGCTGAAGATTTGATGCCACAGGAGAATGCAGGGAAAATCCAGACACACTGAAACGATGGATCCATGCTGAAGTAGGCGATGTGTTGATTTCACAGCTGCGAGGCAGGCACTGCATCGATTTTCCAGGTGTGGTCCAGGAGTTGCATCCCTTTCTCTGCCACAATGGCACCGGTGTGTGGGTTTTCACTCAGGTTACCAACTTTCACTTCCAAGGACCCAGGGACTGGATTTGTCACCACTTGGCAAGTCAGGACTCTCAGCAGAAGAACCCAGGCACTGGCACATGAAGTCTTTGATGTCCCTAGGACTTCACAACAGGAGGCAAGCTCAGTATAAGCCCTTGGAAAACATTGGAAAGCAGGATGTAGAAAGCAAAGTCCAGTCCTTTCACTCCCAGGCCAGAAGCAGAAGCAGCAGGCCAGCACAGCAAAGCAACTGGCAGAGTGGCAGGTCCTCCTCAAGCATCCAGCTCTTCTCCCTGGCAGAATGTCCTCAATCCTGGAGTGGTCTGGGGTCAGCAGTCTTTGTAGTGCATAAGACCCTGCCTCTCCCTGTCCTGGCTCCAGACACACTTTAGGGGGTTGGAGACTGCTTTGTGTAAGGACAGGCACAGCCCTATTCAGATGCAAGTGTTAGCTCTTCCCTCCACTCTAGCCAAAGAAGACTCATCAGGATATGCAGTACACACTTCAGCTCCCTTTGTGTGACTGTCTAGAGTGAATTCACAATCAGCCCAACTGTTAGTCTGACCCAGACCTGTATTCCACAGCCAGGAAGAGGCACAGAATGGTTAAGAAATAAAATGCCCTCTTTCTAAAAGTAACATTTTCAAACTTACAATTTAAAAACCAACTTCACCAAAAGATGTATTTTTAAATTGCGACTTCAGAGGCCCTATATCTCTATCTGATCCCAATGGGAAACTGCACTTAAAAGACATCTGAAGTACGCCTGGGCATAAAACTCTGCTTCGCTGGTGGAATTTGCAGAATTCGGATACTCCACGTTATGCTAAGTAGGGGGAATTCCCGAATTCCACTCTCCGGCATGTAGTGGAGTTAGTCTGCGGTCACGAGATTGGGTTTTGGGTCTCTCTTGCAAGCGTGACGATCCTCCTGGGCTGCTAGAGAGTGTGCTCAAGACCTCGCGTTCTCCCACACTAGTGGCCAAGACAGGCTGCTTGCGACCATGAACTCACTTCTGAAATAGATTCTCTACTCCAGAGCCACTAAATATAGTCTAAAAGAGCTTTTTGGACTAGATTTTCTTCTCCAATGGACCCTGCAATTTGTTTTTCAGATTGAGAAGCCTTTTTTTTTCAAACAGCAAGGTAGTGTGTCAGAGACTCCACCTTCCCATTCCTGTCCAGCAGACTCCCCCCAGTGCTTTGCCCATCCCTTGGTAATTTTTCACTTGGATTTTGAGGTGGAAGGATCACTCTGTTTCTCTCCTTAATGTACTTTTGGATTTAAAGACTTTGTTTTTATGAAATAATCACACACGTAAGCGCCAAAGTTATATTGAATAAGGGTGTTGTTGTTTGCTTGGGCATGCACCAGTATTTAATTTGATGTAAAACAATGTATAGTGATAGGTGGCCTGGAGTTTAAGTATGGTCTTAGTTATTGTTTATTTTGCATTTCATTGATTTGTTTCACCTTTTTTTAAGGAAAATCACTGTACAGCTCAGTACATTTTCTACATGTTTGTAAAATTTGCAATATTATTTTAGTATGTGACCTAGATTTCCAAAGGGCCATTTAACCAGTTAGCCCAGGCCAGTACTAGTAGTCATCAGTGCATGAAATAAATGTTTCAGTTATATATGGTTTTAAAATTTCATTTAGGGCAGGGATGGCATTGGCTTAATTTGAATTTAAAATGTTGGCTATTGTTTGCATTTCATTTTTTTGCAAAAAGTTTATATATTGTGGGGTTATGTTATTTGGAGGCATAGGAGGATGTAGTTTGACTATGTGGCTGGCTGGCAGCCATTTTGTCCATCCAGCCTGTGTCCTTTGCAATAGGCTTGTATGTTTTCTTTGTTTGCCATGCCCCCCTGCTTCTTGTTGTTGTTTGACCATATGGTTGGCTGGCAGCCATTTTGTCCATGCAGCCTGTGTCCCTTGACATAGGTGTGCATGTGTTCTTTGTTCTCTATGCTTCCTCCTTATTGTTGTTTTACCATGTGACCTGGTCAAATCACGATGGAAGGTGAGGAAGAACAGGGTGACATCATCGTCATGCAAAGCAGCTCTGTCGCCAGCAGTGCACCAGAATCACCCACCTCAGCGACCTCACAATGGCACAGGAAGAGTCAGACGGAAACACCACAGCATACGATGAATGCAGCACCACGAAGTGCATTGAGTCTACCACCACCTACATCTGAAAAGTCCCCTGCATCAATGGCCCCACAAACGAAGAAAATCCAGACTACAATTATGGGCATGTTTAGGCAGGAGGGGCCATATAACCATAACCATCATAAGGCACATTTGTACAATGGCAAGCTAGCAAACATGTTAGCGCTGGACCCCCTCCCTTTTTCTTCTGTGGAAGGAGTGGGATTTTTAGAGTTTGTGGCAGCCCACTGACTAAAATGGAAGGTTCCATGCTGGACCTATTTTGCCAGAGTTGCTGTTCTAGCACTGCATCACAATGTGCTGGAATTGGTTGGACAAGCTTTACAGCAAAGTGTTGTCCACACCATCCACCTGACGACAGACATGTGGACCAGTTGTCAGGTGACTAATTACATGTGCGTCACTGCACACTGGAGCTCTTTCCTGGGGATAAAGCAAAAGCTATCGACAGGTCTTGCCCCTGAAGAACTTTTTAAGATCGTTCTTAAACATAGCATGCAACAGTAGCCATGTTTGCCATGGAGAAATCACACACAGCTGCAAACATCTTGGAGGAATTTAATAGCAAGGTGTCTGAGTGACTGCAACCCAGAGGTCTTCAAGTTTGATTTGTTGCCACGGACAATGGCAGTAACATAGTCAAGGCCAATGCAGACTGTGGCTATTTCAGGGTCCTGTGTTTGGTGCACTGCATCAACCTGGTTGTGCAAGACTTTCTTAAAAAAGGAGACGTGGTCAGCAACCTACTGGCCACCTGCAGATGCATCTGCCCTCATTTCAGCCATTCTTTTAAAGCCTGGAAACAGTTTTGGATTATTCAGCTTCATAACAGAGTACCAGTTAATGCACTGATACAGGAGGTGCCTACACACTGGAACTCAACCTATTATATGCTGCAACGCCTGTTTGAGTAGTACAAACAGATCACACGAGAAGTTAGCAAGGAGGACAGTACAATGGGCGAAGTTATCCAGTTATTGCATCTGCTACAGAAGCAGTTAAAGAAGGTATCTGAAAGGGTCGCATTCAGAGGTGCGAACAAAAAATCCAGAAGAGTATGCCTTGGTTACTAGCCTAAGCTATCGCTTGACTTGTAATGCAAGGCTGCAAAATGACATAATCTCATCCAAAGAGTGAATCTGTGCACCCTAAGTCATCCATGCTACAAACAAATTCTTCCCACTATCATTCTATTTTCTGAAGCGGGTGTTTCGCAATACAAGAGGTGGATTGTTGAACAAGCAGAAGAACTGGAAGAAGAATGGTTGGAACTTAGAGTTCAGAGTATGTTCCAGGAGTATCTGGATGACCCAAAAGAGGTGTATGTGGATCAAAACCCATTGCTGTAATGGTATGGGAAGATGTGCCAATGGCCACAGCTCAGCAGGCTGGCAATAAAGTTTCTGGCTTGTCTTGTAGCCAGTGTGTCTGCTGAACGTGTGTTCAGTGCAGCTATTGCAATTGTTCCAGTGAGAAGGATCAGTCTCTCTCCTCAAAACGTGGACAGATTGACCATGATCAAAATAAACTAGCATTTCATACCACTTGATTACACCATTCCTGAAAAAACACAGGGGGAGGAAGAGGATGATTGGTCCCAATAAAGCATGTTAGCTGACCAACTTCTGGGTGAATCATCAGAGTTTGAAGAAAAACACTATTTCTTGGACTGAATATGCCAGTGCCACCACATAACTTTTTCAGTATTTCTCATTCAGCTTCTTTTTCACTTTCTTTATTTAAAAAAAAATAAAATGCTAGTGCAACTTTATGTTTGTGTTGGATTCATCCTGCCCTACCATTGATTTTATAGTCACGTATAAGCCCGGATTGGCATTGGACCCATGTGCAGTGAAGAAGCCCCTTCAGGACTTTGGAGATGCTGCCTGCCTCCCTCACATGTCATTGCCTATCCTATACATCATCTGGCAGGGCTGCCTTAGAAGATCATTGAATAAAATACTGCAAGTGCCAAAGTCTAGTTCCAATGTGTGGACACCATCAAAGAGGAGGTATTTTCTTCAACCACCATGCTTGGATTTGAAGAGGTGACTAAGTAACTATTGCATCAATGAGTGGTGATATATTGATTGATTGTAACTGATTTATGACTGGTAACTGATGTATCTGGTGGCTGACAGTGAGAGAGCAAGTTTAACAAAACTGTTAATGTGTATCTGATAATGTGCAATGTTTGGGGGCTAATGGGTGATCAGTCTTTCCAGAAAGTGAATGGCTTTTCAATAGTAGTGAAATTTACTTGCAGGGTCTACTCCTTTTTTCTGGTTTCTCATAACAAACCAGCCACCTTACTTACAAAACACAAATCTACACAAACAAAATACTCTAGTTCTGTTTCGCTTTTTGTTCTTCAACAGTAGTCCACTTCACAAATCTACCTTGCTCAGTTTGGGACTGGTACGGAGTTACTCTGAATCTGAAGGAGAAAGATGGAAAGACTCAGGGTGGGCTACCTCAACAGCTATAAAGGAGAATGTTTTTGACTTCAAAGAGAACCCATGATGATGGCAAAGACTCTGAGGCCTAATACAGACTCAGCTCTGCGAACTGGAGAGAGGTGCATTGATTAGGAAATGCTACTGACTATGTGGTTGCTAAATTTCTCCTCTTATGTTCTTCCTCTGCCTCTGAGTCTTCTTTGTTACACACCTGAGTCCTTCTGATCCCTCATGAAGCTTACCTTGATTTCTTGTGTCCTTTTCCTTTACACTATAATACAGCTACTGTTTTTATCAATGCACAGGCCTTCTTCTAGTCTTCTCCTGCACAAACAGTTGCAAACTCAAGACTCCAGCTTACCTACCGGACAGGCTCAGACAGGCACCAAAGTGACGGACATTCCAAGAAGAATGGAGATGCATCACCCAGTTTGGCAATACAGTATAATTTTCCTTTTAACAATCATAATTTGTAGAACTGTGTGGGTTACATTCAATCTTCCATATTTCAAAACTAGAGGACATAACACTTAGGATATACTATCTGGGGTCTCTCTGGGGCAGAAGGACTGTTTTCTTTTATTTTTTATTTTTTTATTTTTTTATTATTGAAGATGCACAGTGTACAGACACCAAAACAAAAAGAAGGCTGAATAAATACAATAAACACATAGTATAAATACATATCATTACATAAATTCATTTCATAGATCTACAGCAGACAACAAGACCACTAAAAGGGGACACATGGATAACCTATTCAAGACCTTAAACTACAATAAAGTGCAAAAATTTAACATAATTAATTAAATACATCCCCTACAAACATGATTCAATTATTACCTAGCCACTGTGCAAACGGGGCCCAGATAGCTTCGCCCATCCGCCTACGCGCGCGGCCCTTGCACGCATAAGAACCCATCTCTAGATAAAACATTGAGCACATCCGAGCCAACCAATGGTTGAAAGTTGGTGGAGTCGACTCCAGCCAGTCAGATGCAATACAGCAGTGGGCCACAGACATGGCTAAAAACAAGAACCTCTGTGAGTATTCTAGGTGCACCACTCCATCAATTCCCAATAATACTAGTTGTGGCGTAAATTCCACCTCCTGATGAATTAGCCTATTTAAAAAGTTAGCCATATCAGTAAAAAATTAATGTAGCCTACTGCAATTAAAGAACATATGTACCAGGTCGGCCGATACACTCTTACATCTGGGACACACCACCCCCCTTAAACTGCCCCAGTTAGATAGCTTAGTGGGGGTATAGTATAGATGAAAAATAGTCTTATAATGTTGGGCTTGTGGCCCAGCGGATAATATAAAACGCTGTGCCACATCTAAAGAGGTACGTACTGACACTTCAGAAGCTCCAATATTCCGAGCCCACCTCTCCGCCTGTTTGCTCAAGTCATCTAGCATTAAATTCAAGAAGAGCGGATATAGCGAGCAGACCCGCCATCTAGTGGAGTTATGAAGAACCTCCATAACTGGGATTCTATCCCCCACTTACCCAGCTGCTGATCTAAAATTTACCCCCAAAAATGTCTGATTTGCAAATATTTAAAAAAATCCTTAGTGTCCAATGAAAATTCCCTTGTCAATTCTTCAAAAGATTTAAGGTGGGTATTCCCATAAAAATCACCAATACACCGAACACCACGCTGAGCCCACCTGGCACAGTATTCATCCTTAAAAATGTCAGGAAGTACCGAAGAATTCAAAATTGGGGTGTAAAAATTAATCCGGCCAATTCCAATTTTTTTTTTAATATTGGTCCACACCTTAAATGCAGCCCAGACAGTCTTAAACTTAACTTTTTTTTAAATAACTAGGCTCCACTGTTCTCAAAAAATCTGCATTGGCATGTCTTCCCCAAATCATATTATATATAGTAGGACAAATTTCGCCAAAATCTCTGTTATCAGCCTGTTGACTAATTAATGGTTGGATATATTGCAATGCAGATACCCAGTAATAAAAAAGAAAATGAGGGGCCACCCACCCCCCCCTCTCTGGGTAGCACTAAATACTTATATGCCCGCCGTACTGTTTTAAAAGACCAAATAAAACTACTCGCTAAACTCTCCATATGTTTAAACCATTCTTTCTTAATTTCCAGCGGGATAGTAAGAAAAAAATATAAGACCCTAGGTAAAAAAATAATTTTAATAAGATTGCATCTACCAATAATCGTTAAATGCAAATTGTTCATATGATGCAACTCTTTCCTGGTTTTAGCTAAGACAGGGGCAAAATTACTCTCCACTATCTGGTCCAAATTGGCCGACAATCTGACACCTAAATAAGTCACTTGATTGGCCCTCCTGTTGTCTTCAATAATGGCCCACTCATTGCCCAATATTTGGCATTTGCTCCTATTTAATGCATAGCCTGAAATCTCGCCGAACTCCGTGGCTAGTTTCTCTATTTGTTCAATCGCCCTCCCTGGTTCAGGAGTAGTGATGGCTATGTCATCAGCATATGCCAAAATTTTAAACCTGCCCTCTGCCATTACCATAGGCGAGATCAAAGTATTTTGCAATAACTTCCTAATCAAAGGGTCTATATAGAGTGCAAACAATAAAGGGGAGCAGGGAAAGCCCTGTCTAGTTCCTCTTGTAATATAGAAGGGTTCTGAAATTGCCCCGGCTAGTTGAATTCGAGCAAGGGGCTTCTGATATAAACCTTGTATAGCCTTGATAAAGCCATCCCCTATATTAAATCTACTGAGTACTGTCCATAAATATTTCCAGCTCACCCGATCGAAAGCCTTTTCGGCATCTAATAATATTAATGCCATCGGGCCGCCATAACCTGAGATGCGTCTAACATGGTGATAACACGCCTGACATGATCGGCGGTCCTCCGCCCAGGAATAAACCCATGTTTCCAAGGGGAGACAAGCCCACCAATAACACGACTAAGCCTAACCGCAAGGATTTTGGCATACCATTTAGCATCCGCGTTTATCAATGAGATAGGTCGGTAGGAGCCTGGTAAAAGTGGGTTCTTCTCTTTTTTTTTAAATATGACAATATTAGCCTCCAGCCATGAGCCCGGCACCCGCTCTCCAGCCTGTACTGATGTAAAGAGTGCCAAAATATCATCCTTCAATTCCTCAAAAAAAGTTTTCAAGAATTCTATTGGGATCATATCAGGGCCAGTAGCTTTCCCATTAGATAGAGCAGTTAAAGCCGAGATAATCTCATCCAACTCAATGGGGGCAGTCAACTGACAGCCCTCATTTTGCGATAACTTTGGACACGACATATCACTCAAAAACTGAGCAATCCTTTCGTCTCTATCATCCGAGAAGAGATTTTCCTGCTGGTACAATACAGAATAATATTCTTTAAACACCTGTAGTACTGACGTATCTCCATACACAATCTGCCCCATCCTATCTTTAATTGCCAAAATGGCACTCCGAGCCGCCTTTTGTCTAGTCTTATATGCAAGCACCTTACCCACCCTCTCGCTAAACTCATAACATTCCTGCGTGCGAATCTGGGCTTTAATAATGTCTTGATCTAGATACAACTGAATGATCTTGGCCTTCATGACCGCAATCTTGTCCAAAGTGTCTTGTATTGGAGCATTATTCCTTGCAAGCCCCACTATCTGACTCTCCAGAGAAGCCAGTTCAATCTGGGCCGCAGATATAACTAGGTGCCGTTGTTTCTCCCGCCTAAGGGCGTAGCTCAGAGTTTCCCCGCGGATAGCAGCCTTTAAAGCATCCCATAACATCCCCGGTGGAACCGTACCCCTATTAAAACCCAGAAACTCAGTTAACCATACTTTCATCCGTGACACATAAGCTGAGTCAAGCAGCAAGCCCCGGTCAAAAGACCAGGGTTTTAAATGTCGCTCCTTACGCAAGTCCGGAAATTGTACTACCAAAGGATTATGGTCAGATATGACCCTAGGAAATTTTTCCACCAAAAGTCCTTCGCATAACGATGGAGACAAAAAAAATAGTCTAACCGGACCGACTTTCGGTGGGGATATGAAAAGAAAGTGTACCCAGGATCCATAGGCATACAATGCTGCCATGCATCCACAAGACCATGAGTCTGCACCAACATTTGTAAGGCGCGAAACACCTTCGGTTTTCTTCCCAAATATGAACCCTGATTCTGTAAAGGGATATTAGTCTCAGTATGTATATTAAAGTCCCCACATATAATAAGCGGTAAGGCCCAGAGCACAAGTTCAGTATTTAACATCTCAATACCAGCTGGATCATCAAAATTAGAACCATAAATAGAACACACAGTAAAATTCGATTGTCCCATAACACACTCTATTATAACCCATCGGCCCATGTTATCAACCCTCTTCTTGACCACCTTAAGAAGATCTCGCCGTGTAAGTACTGCAACACCTCTAGTGTTAGTTTCCTGGGTGGTGTACGCGACTAATTGGAAACCAGGAAAATCCAGCAAATGCTTTTTAGCCGGAGTAACATGCGTCTCTTGCAAACAAATTATATCCGCCCTTAATGTTTTGAGCTCATGAATGGCAAGACGTCTTTTCTTGGAATCGTTTAGCCCACATATATTTAAGGTGGCCACCCGCAAAACATTACGGTCCCCCATTAAAAAATCTAACAAATACACCTAAACTTACATCTTGTTTCATCATACACCTAATAATCTCCTGTGCCTTCAAATACATATTTCTGTGCATCTCCCAAGCAAAACCTACCCAACCCCAAACCACCCAACCAATCCCCACCCCACCCACAAAAGGAGACCCTACCTCCCACCCACCCCCCACCCTACCAAATGAGGCTTCCAGACTGTAGTCGGTAAGATGGACAAACAGCCCCCCCCCCCTTGAAGGGCTCCTGCGGCGATTCCTAAATTAAACAAGTTTACTAACAAAAAAGCTGTTTCCCCTAAAAACTAAACCCCCATAAACCAACCATTTCAATAAGAGTATCCCTCCTCCTTTTCTTCTCTTCCCAGGCTACCCGCCCCTTTTTCATTTTCTTTTTTTTTTAAACATATATCAACAGTTAAGTCAAAGATCGCAGGTACTCCTTGGCTTTGATCTCGGATGAGAACACTCGTATCGTCCCTTTATATATAGTCTTAAGTCGAGCCGGGGACAGTAGATAGGCTTCCGCTCCCTTCTCCTGGAAGGGGCTAATCAGTTGTCTCAGGCGCCATCGTCTCTCTACCATAGCATGACAAAAGTCGGGGCGGGAGAAGAATGTACAGCCCTCACAGCTAATCCTTGCATCAGGGCGGGCTTTCTCAAAAACTATTTGGCGCAACAAATAGTTGCCAAAATAGACTATAAAGGCCCTAGGCTGTTGCTGGGCTGTTCCACTTGCTCCTGCTAATTGTTGATTTCTCAGATGTAATGGAAACCGATGGGCTCTCTGTAGTTCTTTCTCCATTCCCATCCAGTCTGCTCCGGGAAAGCTGCTTTAAACAATCTAATTATAAAGGCTCTTGAATCCTGCCCTTCTACACCTTTTTGTATCCCAATTAAGCGCAGGTTGTTACGACGTTGCCGGTTTTCAAAGTCCTCTACTTTCCACTGAATATCAGAGAGCTGGGTCTCATGCATAGCAGCTTGTTTTGTCACTGCACCCAGGTCTGACTCCAGCGCGTCCGCCCGGCACTCAGTAGCAGCAATCCGCTCCCCGATTTCAGAACATGTCTTCGCAACCTTGCTGACTGCCACTTGTAGCTGCTTCGTGGTCACCCTGGCTTTCTTGCTGTCCCTCTGCGTTTGCTTATGCTGTGACGTGATGGTCTGATAAATAAGATGCAGAGAAGGGGAAGGGGGTGCAGTCTCTGCATTCAAAACATTAACCTCTGCCTGAGCTGGAGCCACTGAAAGATCACCCATGCTGTGCAGTAGTTGTTGTGTTTCTGTGTAATCCCAGGACATAGCTCTCGTCTTAGAGGCCTTCTTTTTTTTTTTCCTCTTCTCACAAGACTCACCAGCTTTGTCTAGTCTAGATACCTCAGTCTGTTTTGATTGGCATTTAATTGCGGTGCCCCTCAGCACAGAAATAGGGGTTAAAGGGGCTGTAGAGCTATCACATGTCTCTGAGTCTATGGAGGGGCTGGTGCTGGCCTCATCCGAGTCTTGAGATTGATCCGACAGGGAAAAAAAATTCTCCCCAACTTCACCCTGAACTAATGAGTCCTCTCTACCCTGCTGGAAATCACGGATCACCTCCAGAGTGCAAGCCAGAGTTGGCGGGTCGGTGCTTGGCAATAAGCATGCTGCTGCTGCTACTTGCTCGCAATACCCTGCCCCTGTCACCACTTCTTGCGCCAGCCCTACATTGCCTTGAAACCCAGGGGCATGTAACAGCTGGTCAGTCTCCCCTTCAGATGCTGCTGCAAGACCATTACCCCCAACACAAGAAACAGAAGCCTGTGGGGATCCCCCAGCAATACAACTTACAGTTTTGTGTGTATCCAGAGATCGGCTGCCACAATCATCGGTTTTCACCTGAAGCAACCCCCCACTATCTGCAGAAGCCAGGCGTCCTGGGCCAGTGCTGTCACCATCCACAATCAGCTCCGCTGCATCTCGTATAAGCCCAATATTGGAGTCCTTTATAATAATGCTGCCCCCAATAGGGGCTGAATTATGAAGAATTTTAAACATCCGGGGTATAGTCACCACTTCCTCCTTTTCTCCAATCTGTTTTTTGCCATTCTTCGCCCTGTGCGTCTGCCCCAGGACCGCGGAACACCCTGGAGCTGGATGTCTGCCCTCAGGCGCATTCTCACCGCTGCCGACATTTCCAAAGCCGCTATTCTGGAAATCCGAGCAGGGGGCTGGGGGTCCAGAGGTCGACGTTCCTGCGACCATGGTTTTAGCCGGCTTCCGCGTGCAACTTTCGAGGCCGTCCGCCGCTGTTTGCCGCGAGGGGCTAAAAAAAAAAAAAATGTCCAGACCAGGAAGCCACGGCCGTTATGGCTAGAATTGCCGAGGTCGCCCAGGGAACTCCTGTTGAATCTACTGACTCCGCGCGTAATACCGCTTAGCGGGTAATTACCGCGAATACAGGCAGGTGTGCCCCCGTCTGAAGCCGCCCGCATAATCCTCCCCGCGGGGAAACAGAAACGCCGTACAGGAGCCGAGGGGGAAGAGAGCTCCGACCGCTAGAAACTCTCGGCCGCCATCTTGCCTCCCAACGAGAAGGACTGTTTTCAATGAATTTACTGAACTGTGCCATACTTTCTTACTTATCCCTTTGTTTTCTTCCACCACAGATTGATGATGGTGTGCTGCTCAGCAGGTCAAGGAATATTGACATGGTTTCTTTTGTGCAGTGTTGTTTTTGTCACACCTTTCCCAAAATCCCTTTTCTCTTCCATTCATTGAGCCCCTAACCCTCTTCCCCTGGGCTGTGTCATTTATTGAGTTGTGACCTAATTTTACACCATAAATGAATCACACACTCGCTGGGTCGGGTGTGGTGAAAGCAAGTAAGCAATACCAACTCACTGAATGACCGTCTACCTTCTATTACCTGAGCAATATTCAACGACGGCCCCATCAACATCTTCATTTATGCCTTGTGAGTGTGTGTGTGTGTGTGAGTGTATGTGTGTGTGTGTGTGTGTGTGTGTTCCATTAAAGCTTAACATGGTCCAACCACTCTTGAGTCTGAGCCCACTTCTGACTCCATGATCTAATTTCCTCTTAAACTATAGCTCCCCACCATTGCTCAGAAGAAATTGAAATTCCTATATTTTATTATCATATCAGGTTTTCTTCTTTGCTGTGTGTCAACACTGTCACTGTGGTAGTCTGGTCTCAGTCTTCCTACAGTTATGATATACGATGATCCACTAACTCTCTATTTTCTTTCAGTCGGGTTGACAGTGATGGATAACCCTTTGATTATTCCTGTAGTTGGAGTTTGCATAGGTGGGAGTGGCACTTTCTGTCAAGTTCTGTCTTCCCTGTTAGCGTGCTAGCCTGCTACTACAACTATCTGCCTACCACCCCCTTAAGATGCCATCTTCGGAAAGCCCTGCAGTAAGAAGAAGACTACCTCACTTCATATATTCAGGTAGGAGAAGTGCTATAGATTGAAGTGAACGTGTTTAGTTAGTATTTAACTCCTACTGAAGAAGGTGTCTGTGTGTACTGGGTTTTTGTAGGCAAAATAGACAAGTGCACTCATCCCCTAGAGGTCAACAATAGCTGCAGAGGGTAATAGAGCAAGGGTCTAAGTAAATGGCACACACTTTTTCAGCAGATTAAAAATAACCTTCTACACTAAAAGTCAGCAGTGCAAACTAAAAGTCTAAAACACTAAAATAAAGATTTGAGAAGCAAATTAAGTAAAAAAATAATATCCCCTTTTTTCTTTACAGATATGATACCCTTCCTCTCCACCCACAACAGTCCCTCCCCTCTCTCTGAAGAAATATAACCCCATCTCCAAAAAAGTCCAACGAAAATCCAAACTTGAAGTCTGTCCCATCTCCCTCCCCAACCTCTCCACTCACAAGTTCCTCCCATAAAAACATATATTTTTTTAAATGGCTCTGTCTATATGGGTCTGGAGCTGGTTGATGCTCTGTTCTCTTCCGGCAAGCTAGTTTTCCAAATGGTCCATCCGCTGCAGGATGCGTCTTTGAAATGCCCTGGTGCAGCGGGAGGGTACAGCAGCAAGTACAGTCGGGGACCGTGACTGCTGGAGCTGACGATGTAGTGGCCTGGAAGCTGGGGTTAGGTGTTCTCTTCTACTGGGTCCTGGGTCGAAGGCAACTGTTTCAGCCTCTTCCTCCTCCAGGATCACCAGGTGCTGGTACTCGGCCCAAATATTCCCCAGCCTCTGCTGCCACAGACAGGACATTATCTACTGCCTAGCTGGTGGTGTTCATTGGGCAGGAGTAGCTATATTGGGAAAAAGAATAATAATAGTCTGAACAAACACTTGTTCCAATGTTAGATAGTGTGTGATACAGTAGCCCTACATTGCTGTTCCCCTAGGGATGATGGAATTTGATGTGAGTATTATTTATGATTAGGAGAGTCAAAGAACCAATATTTTATTTGTTTACCTACACATGCCTCACATAAGAAGCACTGTCTGGTAGAAAAGAATTAAGAATACGGCTAGATTAAAAAGCTGGTGACTTCATTTTTTCTTTTAAAGGCTTTTCTAGTAACTAATTAGACACATTTAGTGGAAAAATAAAAAAAGAATTACCTCTCATTATGATGGGTAAGGCATTGTGCACTATGGAGTACAAGTTGCTGTGCTAAATTATTGGAGGCATCCTAGCCAGCGTTTCTAGTATGTTGCTACTATCTGCAGATCGGGCATCTGAAGCTGACATATATCTATCTTTGATTCCAATGGCCCTGCTCTTCCCCACATGCCTTTAGATACATCACACATGTCATGTATAAAATGCAGATATATTTTTCTGTCAGCCGTAAGTAGATGGGGGGTGGGACGATGCACTGCACTGCAGGAAAAGAATGGGCTCTATAGACTGTATTTGGCACATTCATCAACAGAGTATCCCCTACGCCAAACTTGAAATCAAATCAAGCACTTACTTGTCCCACTTTCCTCACTGGTCTCTCCCCCATCAAAAATTCTGTCCAACAAATTGATTCCCTGGGCAGTAAGGAAAGTAAAGAAACTTGACTTACTCTATTGCAGAGCAAGGCAGTTGGATTAGGTAGGCAGGTAGCATTTTCACTACAGAAAAATAGAGGGGCATCACAGTTCTATCTACAAAAGAAGAGCTCCCATATTTATTGATCCAAGCAATTATTCAGTCGTCCTTTCATTCTTCCCCTGTATACAGTATACATCTATAGCCACCATGATTTAAGCTTTACATTCTTTCATCCAGTCTTCTACCTAAATTCACTACCCTTAATCCATCCTTTCAGTACCCACAATACCCACCCTTTCTTTCGATCATCCTTTCACCCATCCATCTATTTACCCAATACCAATACTCACCATGCATCCTTTCTCATCCACCCACGCATCCTTTCCTTTCACTATTTTCACCCATCCTTTTATTTTAACCTTCCGTTCTTTCCTGTTTCCATCAAGCCATCATTGTAGCATACATCATGTGTGCTTTTGCTGAGTTGCAGGTGGATGAGGCCATTAGTAAACCAAAAACTGCTGTAATGCAGGGGGTTCATGCATTTGATCACAAAAATGCCCTTATAGCTAGTAAGAGAAATTGTCAATAAGCAAGCAATTTGACTGACCAGCGCCCATCCCTGCCACCCCTTCTCCCCCTGCTCCATCTGCTCCTGCAGAGGTCAAACTTGAGCTGGCTCCTCCTAGTCCACTGGTAGGTGGTGTAGCTATAAAGAAACAGTATACAGTTTTTAGATGCCAGATCCCATTCTTAATTTTTAAAATAAACAAAATGCAACCACAATTGTTACAGTTCCATTAGCACTTCAGGATCTTCTCTCAAAAAGATCACTCTAGGCACTTGGTTGGAATGTTAGAAAATCCAGGTAGACAGGCAAACCAAAAGCTTCACGTAATAGAGGGGCAAACAAGCCAACCAAAAGCTTCACGTAATAGAGGGCCAGAGCTATAACCTATGATTGACGGTGACTTGGAACCATTGAAGAGCAACAAAGGGGGGAACACAAAATGGTCAATGAAAGACAGAAAAAAAGATAATACAGGGATAATAGGAATTAATTAAACAAAACTTGGATAGGTGAGTTGGAAAAAAGGGAGACAGTGCATAAAAAGTAAACAAGGAAAAATTAAAAGTAGTATAAAAGTGGGGAGAGGAAAAAGTTAGGGAAATTATAATAATAATATTAAATAATAGGACTTACTGGGATGAGCAGGGCCATCAGTATCAGTGCTGGTGGTCGGCACCTCCCCAGCACCTGCTAGACCTGCCAGTGCAGTGCCCTTCTTCTCGCCCTTGGGTGCTGATGTAAGATTAGAAAGAAGATAAAAAAATACATTAGTGGTACCGTTCATCTCCACAAAATTATTATGTAATGATCTTTCATTCTATTCTCATTTTTCAAGCCCCTCGATGGACCAACTCATTATCCCTTTTTTGCAATGCATGCAGACTTGCATCAATGTGAAATTGCTTGGGACTTTATGCGCCACATAAAGTCACAGAGAATGCTAACTCACTGATGTTACTATTTCACTATGGAGTTAGGAGGAGGACATAGGAGTCTGCTTTGCAATGGCTTCTTAAATAATCAGACAAAGTGAGTGCCTACCTACAAGTATGAAAATCAGTTATGTGTTCCTGGCTAGCTCTAACTGAATCACATAATAAATAATAATCTAACATAAACTAAATGTAACTTACCTCTGAGCGGAAGCCACTTGCTTTTCGGAAAAAAAAAGTTAGCATTGTAGAACACAAATACAATAAAAATATAATACTCACCAAACCCCAGGA
Organism: Pleurodeles waltl; assembly: GCF_031143425.1. Lineage (NCBI taxonomy): Eukaryota > Metazoa > Chordata > Amphibia > Caudata > Salamandridae > Pleurodeles > Pleurodeles waltl. The sequence goes on along the minus strand of NC_090448.1, from coordinate 928,734,878 downwards.
CCTTCAAACCTAGCAGGACAAGCAGGGCCTGCTCGTGGTCGATGATCTCTGCCCAGCAGTGCGTCAGCTGCTGGGTGGTGCGCTGGACTTGGGTAGTGGCCCTGACCAACCGGCGCACCCTAGCCCAGTGCTGCCGATGCTTCTGCAGGGGTACCCACTCCCAGGCCTGCCGCCTGCTGCCAGCATAGAGGGGAAGTGGCGCTGCACATAAGAAACAAGTGCTGCCACCTCTTCCTGACTGAAGATCAGACAAGGCTGCACCCCTTGACAGTAGCACCGCCCACAAGACAGGCGGCCACTTTTGCCCCACTGCTGCTCTGCCGTGGTACTGGGTGGGTAGGGTAGGAGAAAAGTTAAAGAAACAGGAGGAAAAGGAAGGAAAAAGGCAAAAAATAAACAAAAATACAAAAAGTCACAAAAAACACACAAAAAATTAAAACAACATAAAAATAATGAGACACAAAAAGAAACAATAAATAAAAAACAACAGGGGTAGATCAATTCTGGGGTGGAGGATTGCAAAGATTGAGGGTAGATAGAAGTAGAAGTCCCAGCTCCATAAACAGAGTGAAAACAGAAGATGGCCACACCCTTGTGAACCGCGTGGTGCTGTTCGCGCGTGATTTTGAATTTGAGTACGCACTACTCATTGCATGTGACATCAAAGGGTGCAATAGAGAACCCCGCCCGCTAGTGGAACTCTGCGTAGCACGGCAGAGGTTTTTTGCCACTTCGTGTATCTCTGTGTAGCGTGACTCCGAACACTCCGCCCAGGCCTAATGTCAAACTAATTCCCATGTTATCCAATGAGAGAGATAGGCCTTGGTAAAAAAAATTATGAATTTAGCAGTATTTCACTATTAGGATATGTAAAACGTACTAGTACATGTCCTACCTTTTAAATACACTGCATCCTGCCCATGGGGCTGCCTTTGGCCTACCTTTGGGGTGACTTACATGTAGTAAAAGGGAAGGTTTGGGCCTGGCAAGTGGGTACACTTTCAGGTCAGTGCTGCAGGCCAACTAGTATCATTTGATTTACAGGCCCTGGGCAACTCTGGTGCACTTTACTAGGGACTTACCAGTAAATCAAATGTGCCAGTCGTGGAGGAACCAATCACCAATACAATTTACACAGGGAGTACTTGCACTTTAGCAAAAACGAAATTCAGCACAGGATCTAAAACACGAGGTCAGAAGCAAAAAGTGTTGGGGAAACCACGCCAAGAGCTGACAGGTCCAACAGAGCGTCATAGTGCTTGATTGCTTGTACCTGTCCTGTTGCACTGATTTAATAAGCACTAAAAACTGCTTACAATGAAAGTATTAAAGTGCCTAGTGACAACTGGCTTCGCCTAGTGCATTATGCAAAGTACGCACTTATTTACTCACTCAGCCATCATAGCTATACCAGTAGTTTCTTGAAACGGATCATTACACATCATAAAACTGGAAAGCTAAAAAATAAAACAACAAAAGCATAAAATTGAAAGTGCCTTGCGTCACCATTTTTCAAAATGTGTAACTTTGCTTTTCTCGATCACTTTAAGAGCAATGAGATATAAAACTGTGCGTTTGCAACAACTGGGCAAATTGTAGATGGCAATGTAAGTATTTCACATAGAGACGAACTGGAGCCAAACAAGGGGTCTGTCTGGCTTGGCACTAACAACAAAGCAAGAGCCGAACAACCAAAGAGCTGCCTTACAAATTACACACCAAACTTCATGTAAAACTATGAAAATGTGCAGATTCAATTCAATACATTTGAACATGCAATGGCTCTGAGCGACTTTTGTTGAATGTAATAGTTTCTAGACAGAACAGTCTTAAAGAGGCGAAAGCACGGCGCTTGGGTTGCTTGTCCGGGCTCTATTTCTGCTCGCCACTCTCCATGAGACAAGCAGTTGGCTGCAGTTAGGCTTGACCCTTGCTTGGCTTTCCAACTCAACTTCTAGAGCACTGGTGGGTATGTGTGCTGGCTGGAGATTCAGCTAATATAGGTCACCTGACGTTATCTATCACTAATCTGACGGTTCACGACTTCCTAAAGGAGCCAGGGACGAAAAGAGAGGCATTTTATCTTCTAAGGCAGCATCGGAGTTCTCTTTGCGAGCTTCAATGGGAAAGTATATAGCGCGAACAAAAAATCCAGGTTCTTCTGGCACATTGTGTATTTTACCTTTTTTCGCCAGAGTCCAGTGCACAAGAATTACTTTGTAATGTAATAAAAAAACAGCTGAATGAATGGAAATGGTTTCTATAACACTGCCAAGTTCGCACCCACACGAGTTATGTATGCCATGGAACCGTTACCAACAAAATGTGCCATGGAAACTGGGCAGGCGCCTGCACTTCTGTTTACATCTATTCAGCCGCTCCATATCTCTTACAGAGTTCTGTATGTTAGTACTTGTAAACAAAGAGACTGGGAACATGCTGCTTCATTAATACTGATTATACCTTTGATAAATTAACAGCAATTATCTCTGCTGAAAATCGGCGGATTGCCAAAACATCTGGTCAAAACGGGTCAGGACTAGCCTCTTCGCCTCCTCGGTGGAACAGTCGGGGCCGATGCAGTGCTGAGCTCTGGCATTCTCGGGGGAGCGCTGCTTTACCTGATGTACTGGCTGCACGGCACGCATCAGTACCACAACACCTGCTTTCAGGCTCCGAGCTGCCACTCAAATCCGATCCAGCAGAGCATGGAAATTGAGAACAGTGGGGGGGAAACTGAAGCAATGATATAGTGAAAGATACCCTCTTAAATGGGAACAGAGGACATGTCAGGCACGGTCCTGCAGGTATACGTTGTCTGAGGCTGAGAAAAAACATTTGCATGATCGGATGTCGGACAGAGGTATTAAAAGGAACTATTTCCTTACATTATACAGTTGTGATCTGTTTATTTAAGTGTGTGTTAGTGTGCCTGCGCCAGACTAAAATATATGTTTGCATATGCATATAGCTAGAGCGAACGAGGGACACACTCCTAAAAAATAATCTCTACTGGGTATATTAAACGAGTGGGAGCCAATCAAAATAAGCAAACGATACAAAGGGCGAAATAGCGTTTTTATTGAATAAGAAAGATGGAAATGATTTATTGGTTAGAAAAACAACGGATTTAAATAATGATTTTGATGTGGGTTGAGTGAAAATCAAAATCTGGGGGCGGTGACAATAGATGTCAGAACAAGAACGTTAATTTATTTGACAGGTGTTACTTAAAACGGCAATGACAGTCCAGGCATTATACAAAACGGTGGGGAAGTAAATGTTTATTGCGTAGATTAATAGAACCCCAGGAATCGGCTTAATCCAAAATTAAAAGCAACACGTCACTCATTTATTTAACACATTCAGTACAACATTTCAGCCGAAGCTACTTTTAAAGACTATCAAAGCGTAAATTAGTTGCGATTGCAAACGCCACAGTGCCTGCAACATGGAGGCAAATAAACAAACATTCAACAACCAAATGACAAAAAGTCACAAATGATTAAAGCAGACGAACACATATATTACTCTAGCCTTTGCTCATCTAGTGTTTGAAATGATCATTCGTAATAAAAGTAAGCTTTTCTTATGCAAAGCTTCCTATGGAAGCCATTTTATGACACAAAAAGTTCTAGCGGTACTACAGTGTCACATTAGAGGCAACCAAACATGATATTATTGGGTTTACAATTGCCCTCCATTGGTTTTACTTGGTGTCCACTTCCCGGGGGAAGAGAAAAAAATGAGTTAGTGCTTCTGCAAAGGTAACCAGGGCAGAGACTTTCCCTCTTGCTTCCCTTTCTGCAGCTATCCCTACTGTCACTAGGACTGCAGGTATCTGAGGTAAGCATGGGAAGGCATGGCCAGTGGCTGCTCCATTTCTATGAGAAATTTACAGAAGACATGTCACTCTAGGAGGAAAGGAGGGTAAGTTCTCAGAGTGAAGTCCGGGTAGCGACAGCAGACCATATACATTTGGGCCGAAATTTAAGAAGGTCTAGCGCCACTTTAGCGTAATTTTTTTTCACTCTAATTTGGCTCTAGGCTAGTAAAATTGCCGCGCCATATTATGCACCATGCATAATGTATGCAAAGGGGGCTTTCGGGCGCAAGGAGGCCCGCAAAAATGACACAATGAAATATACAAGATTTCATTGCACCAATTTTGGCGTCATTTTTAACGTCTGCTGAAAGCAAGCATTAAAAGGACACACACATTGTAATCAATGGGCCTCCTTGCACTTTGCTCGACTAGCGTCAACATTTTTGATGTAGCGTCAACATTTTTGACGCTAGTGGAGCAAAGGGCCACAGTAACGTCAAAGATTTTGATGCTATTGTTCCTACTATCGCTATGGTGTGCTGTATCATAAATACAGCGCACACATGGGGGGTGTGGGCGAGCACAAGAAAAGTTGCACTGCATTGGACACAGCTCCACTTTTCTTAAATTCGGCCCTTTATTCCTGCAAAAGTGACATGCCTTGCAAAACCCACATTGTCTGGTCTCCCATGGAGGACCAGCATGTCCAGCATGATGGAGACCACAAAGATGTTCAGAATCTCTGGAAGGGATTTAGGGTCACAACTGGAATGACAAATCACTGCTCAAGTTGGAAACACTTTGCTCCAGTTAGTTGTCCCTATTGCCCAGGATTCCAGGGTGCATTATCACTAATATTTGACGCAACATAATTCAGCAACCAAAGTTGCTACAGTGCCTTATGTCAAGGGAAAAGAGAAGAAATGCACTATATCGTCTAAGATAAAGGGCATTTGTTCTCTGCCTCCCCCAGTGCTGTCACTGTGGTGGTTGTCATATGCCAGCACACACCCTTGCACTGTAGTGAAATGGTGTGTCCATTCTCTAAAGCATATGTTTTGTACTACACAGGGACCCCTCTTGTACAAAAACTATCCTTTAAGGTTTTTCCCACATTGTATGTGTCCAGAGTTACACATCCGACATACAAAGTTGGAAAAATAAGGAGAAATTAGAATATTTCTTCTTATAATGCCTCTCTCAAGAAGGTGTGAGATTTTGGGGCAAATCCCTGTTTACGAATGCTAGTAGGGAGGGATATGTTGCAAAATCTATAGGGGGTTGCATGCGAATGCCCATGTACCACCCATGGTATGCCCCCATGACACCAAGGGCCCGATCTACAAGAAAGTGGTGCATCAATCCTGATGCGCTACTGTTCCTGCACCGCCCTTAGTCCTCTTAACATCACCATGGTTGTGCCGTATTTACACGTTAGCACAATAGCGTCAGAACTTATGATGCTATTGTGGTGCTTTGCTAGATTAGCGCCATTAATTAGGTCACTAGTCTAGCAAAGCACTAGGGAGGACTATAGATTATTATGGGCCTGTCACTTTAACGCATGCAATGTGCAGGCATTAAAAATGATGGAAAAAATAACGCAGTGACATTTTTTAGACTTCACTGCGCCAATTATTGCAGCCTCCCTGTGGGGGAACACCCCCCCCCTTGCGTACATTATGTCTGGTGCAGGAATATTGTAGCACAAAGGGTTACAAAGTGGCCCAATGCTAGCATTGCGCCACTTTGTAAATATGGCGTGTCAGAAATGCCTACCTACCACCACATTAGCGTAAAAAAGTGACACTAATGTGTCACAAGGAGGTGCAAGGGCCCTTCAAACCTAGCCCCAAGAAGCACAAAGTAGTGTATAGTGCAACCATGTGTTACTTTTGGGAAATACACAAAGTAAAACCTACTTTGATTTGGATAGTAAATCCCACCCCAAAAAGTGGTGCAGAGTTTGCAGCATTTTTCTGATGCAAATTCAACACAAAGCCTTAGTAAATATGTGTCTCCCTCTATGGAAACATGTTAGACCTAACAGCCTTAGGGTGGTCACCCCCAACTTGTTGTCTGCCTCCCTCCACTTTTCTGACACTTTTTTTGCTGGTTTTAGGACTCTGCATAATTTACCACTGCTAACCAGTGCTAAAGTGCATATGCTCTCTCACTTAAATTTGGTAACATTGGTTCATCCCCAATTGGCATATCTGATTTACTTGTAAGTCCCTGGCAGAGTGTACTACATGTGCCCAGGGCCTGTAACTTGCATGCTACTAGTGGGCCTGCAGCACTGGTTGTGCCACCCACATAAGTAGCCCCTTAACCGTGTCTCAGGCCTGCCATTGCAAGGCCTGTGTGTGCAGTTTCACTGCCACTTCGACTTGGTATTTAAAAGTACATGCCAAGCCTTAAAATCCCCTTTTTGCCTACATGTGTCACCCCTAAGGTAGGCCCTATGTAACCCATAGGGCAGGCTGCCATGTAAATAAAAGGCAGGTCTTGTACATGTGTGTTTTATATGTCCTGGTAGTGGGGAAATCCTGAATTCATTTTCCACTACTGTGAGGCCTGCTTTTTCATAGGACAGCATTATGGCTACCCTCATATACTGTTTGAGTGGTAGAATCTGATCAGAAAGGGGTAAAAAGGTCATATTTAGCATGGCCAGAATGGTAATAGAAATTCCTGCTTACTGGTGAGGTTGGATTTTATATTACTATTTTAGAAATTACACTTTTAGAAAGCGAGCATTTCTCTGCACTTAAAATCCATATGTGCCTTACAGCCTGTCTCCAACCAACGTCTGGGCTGGGCTAGTTGACAGCTTTGTTGTGCATTTCATCCAGACAACCACAAACACACGATACCCAGTCACACCTACACTCATCTGCATACTGAATGGGTCTTCCTGGGCTGGAAGGGTGGAGGGCCTGACACTTACATTTCAAAGGCTAGTGGCCTGCCCTCACACAGTGGACTGCCTAACTGGCAGACAGACATGTACTGAAAGGGGACCTTGTGCACTTCAAAACCACTCTTTGAAGTCTTCCCCACTTCAAAGGCATTTTTGGGTATATGAACTGGGTCCCTGACCCCACCAAATTAGAGACTTCTGGACCTGAACCTGCAACCTGTCAAGAGGAACAGCCTGGCTTTCCAAAGGACTCCTCTGGATTGCTTTGGTGAGAAGGACTGCTGCCCTGCCGTGGCCCCGCTGCCTTGCTGCCCTCTGACTTTGCTAAGAAGTGCTCTCCAAGGGCTTGGATTGAGCTTGCCTCCTGTTTTCCTGTCTCAGTGCCAAAAATAATTCATCTCTTCAGGAAACTCCTTGTGGACCAAAAATCAACTCGCAGCCTGCTGGAAACAATGCACAGCCATTTTGCGACTGAGAAATCTCTGCACAGCCAAGCCAGAATGACGCAGCCCGACTTCCCGAGTGAAGAATCAACGCAGCACCTCCCTTGCAGCCGGATATTCAATGCATACCCCTACCGGACCAACGCACAGCCAACTGGAAGAACGCAGCCCAACTTCCAGAGTGAAGAATCAAGGCAGCGCCTGCAGTGCGACAGAAAATTCAACACATAGCCAAACTGGATCGACACAACGCCTGTGACTTTGTCCCGCACACCCAGGATTTCCCTACATTGTCCTTGGGCATCAAAAAGATCCTCGTATCGCAGTGAGGAACCAAGACTGCGTGCCGGAAATCGACACAAAGCCCCTTGCAGCATGTAAAGAAATGACGCATCACCTGTGCCGTGCCGGAAATTCTGCCGCACACCTTATTTTTCCAGCAACTCCTCCTCTGCAGTCTCCGTGCATGTTATTTGTGGCGCAAACCAGGCACTTTGTGCAAACAAAAGACAACTGTTGATTTTCTTAGACTTAAGACTCTTTATAATCTTGCAAAAAGTGATTTCTCAATGTGTGCTTCTTGAATCTTTATCGGTTTGACCTTAATTTAACCAGCTAAATATCTTATATTATTCTAAACCTGTGTGGAGTATTTTTGTGGTGTTTTCACTGTGTTACTGTATGATCTATTGAACAAATACTTTACACATTGCCTTCTAAGCTAAGCCTGACTGCTCAGTACTAAGCTCTGCCAACTAGATACCCCATTTCTAACAGAAACCTATTAAACATAGATATTTCTGAAAATTAGATGCACAAGGAGAATCTAGGGTGGTGTGACTTGCATGGATCCCACTAGCTTTTCCTAACTTAAATGTCCTGCAAACCCCAAACATTGACTAAAAAACACAATTTTCCTCAGAGAAAGCTCCTGAAGGTGTAGTGATCCACAAATTTCCTACCACCTAGCCTTTCCGAACGTCTCCAGATAAACACAGCACTCCTCCTGTGTATGTGGGTCAAGTGCCCGCAACAGAAAAGGTCCCGAAACACACCTGTAACAGATGAAAAATTTCCATTCAAAACCCACCCGTATTTTGCCATGTGGCTAGCTATGGTTTTGGGGGTGTAGCTCATCCAGCATGCATGGCAAGCTACCAAACCCAGACATTTTGAAAACTACTTACCAAGGGGAGGTGATGGTTTTGTTACTTGTTTAGCTGTCATGAGCTTTTCTTACCCAGAAGGCCTTAAAACCTCAATCTTTGGCTAGAAACATTCATTTTCCTCACATTTCTGTAATGGAAAGTTCTAGAATCTGTGGGGATCCACAAATTGCCTAACACACATCATTCCCACATGTCTCACAATAAATACAATACCCTACATTTGCGGGTGAGATAAGTGTCCAGAACAGGAAAGGACCTAAAATGCCATATCGACAGATCACATTTTTCCATCAAAGCCAACCCTTATTTTGCAAAGTGGATAGCTGTAGATTTTTGGGTCCAAGCTCATTGAGCACCAAGAGAAACCTACTAATGCCAGACATTTCTGAAATTAGCCAAGGGTTGTGTGACGTGGGTGGACCTCATGAGCTTTTCTTACCTAGAAGCCGCTGCAAACCTTGAACTTTGGTTAAAAACACACATGTTCCTCATATTTCTGTGAGGGAAATTTCTCGAATATGCAGGGATCCAAACAATTCCTACTACCTAGGGCCTGATTTCTACTTTTTTAGTGCTGCATTTGCATCATTTTTGGATGCATAATCGGTCCAAACGTACAAAATTCAATTATATTTTGTAAGTTTGCACTGTTTTGTGTCAAAAATGATGCAAATGGAGTGCTAAAAAGGTATAAATAAGGCCCCTAATGTTTATGCACATCTCCATATAAACATGGCACCCTTCTTGTGTGGCTAGGCCAAGCACCATCTGTGGAAATGGGTCCAAAATTCAACTCTTTGCCATTCAAAACCAACACAGGGAATCCTACAAAACCTTTTTGAAAAGAAGACTTCCGGCGGAATCCAAGTGGAGTGCCTTCTATGGATTCCATGACATTTCTTAATCCACAAACCTTAAATGTTTGTTTTCTGTGCATTTTTATTGCAAACTCCCATAATTCAGACAGATCCACAAAATTCCTACCACTTATTGCTCCTCTACTTGTCCCAATAAAAGCACTACCTCAATTGTGTGGTTGGACCTAGTGCTCATGATACGTACCCTTTTGAAGTGACTCCCATAGACCTTGGCTTGATCTGTTGTGTTCATGGGCACTAGGCTCAGGCACACAAATGGGTTTTGATGGGAACAAGAACGGAAACACTGGGTGGTAGGAATTTTGTGGATAACTATGAATTTCTGAAGTTTATATCACAAAAATACTAGGAAAATATGTAATTTTAGGCGAAGATAGGAATTTTCACAGGGTGTTTTGGCTTAATAAACATTGTGGGCTCCACCTGAAGCACACAACCCTGGACTCCCCTCGGAGTCTAGTTTTTAGAAATGTCTAGGTTTGGTAGGTTTCCCCAGGTGGCGACTGACCCAAGCCCCAAAAGTGCCACCATTCATCATGGCATGCGAGAAGTTATTGTGTTTTAGCCCCACTCTGTTAGCCCATATGTAAAAGCAATGGCCAAAATGATCAAAATAATTTTCCTCTATCTCTCCATAGGGATTGGGATGCTTTAGTTCCTAGGGGAGCAGAAAGACTAATAAATCTTTATGGTTGGTGGTGGGGCCTGGTATCAGGATGGGCCAGACCCAACCTCATTGTGGTATGAAAAAATCATGGCATCCACCTTTCTTCATGGCAAATTGGTGCAAACCAAAGGGGCAGAAGACTGGTTTGCCCTGCTGGGTTGGGGTGTGGCCCAGGGCTATGGTGGGACACCCACACCCCTTTTGTTTTCCTAATTGCAACATCTCTGGGGTCTCATTGGCTTTGTAATGCCCCAGGGCAGCTTAGGGGAAACATCCCCAGTTGGGATAAACACCTGACTTGTGTACTGTGGAGAAGAAAAACTCTATTACCCTTTGTGGGTGGTCGTATGCCTTTTGTTTGTTTCGGTGCCACTTTGAAATCTTTGGTGTCTAGTGGGTGTTCTTCCCCCCAGAGGCAGATATTGGATAAACACCCAAAATCTACCCAAACTCAGCAAAAAGAATGAGGCACCAATTCTAGGATGGTGCCACAGTGTGATGTTTGGGTCAGCCGCACTCATCAACTTTAGTGTCTTTGGGACTATCTTGCCCAGGTGTCTAGTGGGCTTTCTGTCCCCACTTGGGGCACACCTGTGGCAGAAAGACTTTTGCACATGTTTCTGGATGGGGGATTAGCCTAATGCCTGAAATGACCCCCTCACTGCCTTTTTATGTGGCACATAAAAACAATTCCATATTTATACAGTGCTTTCTGACACCCCACGTGAGGCAAATTTACGGGCAATACCATCAATTTCACCCTGCAGGCAAAACGACTGTTTTGACATTTTAGAGTGGAGACTCAGCCTGATGCATGGTAGGGCCACTCTAATCCCCTTTTTGTTTGCAGCATATACAATTTTTTGCCCATGTTTTCCAGACTTTCGAGCCCTTCTTAGAGAAAATATTGGATAAACATCCCCAATCCACTCACAGGAGAGAGGAAAGACTTAAGCACCCATTCTGGGTTAGGGGCAAAATAATGATGCCTGGCTGAGCTCCCACACCTTTTTATTTGAGTCTGTGTTCCCTTGTGTCTAGTAGCTTTACTGGCTCCTGGGGACAGGATGTTGGTAAGAAAACACCTTCATGGGGGTAGAAAGACTGGCGCATCCATTCTGGTGTGAGAGCAAGGTGCAGTGCCTGTTTGAGCCACCCACATTCCCCTTACTCTTTTGGGAGAATATTTTCCGTGGTGTCTAGTAGGCTTTCTCTCCCCACAGTGGCAGGCTTATGTGGCATAAAGACTATTTCGGATGTTCTGGGGAGAGGGCATGGTGCAGTGACCTAAGAAAGCCACCTCCACTCCTTTTTCTAGTGAGCATTCTGTCCCCCTGGGCTGATTGTGGATAGACATTTTCAAACCATGCCCAGATGAACAGAGAGACTATTGAGCTCATTTGGGATGGGGACACAGTGCCACCCCTGGGTGAGCTTCCCCACCATTTTTTGGGGGGGCTATTTCTTTCTCCCTTCTTCTCATGGGCTTTCTGTTCCCTTGTGGCAGATTGTGGGAAAACACCCTCAATCTACTTCAGGGGACATAAACATGATGCACCCATTCTAGGGTGGGGACATGGTGAATGTGTAGGTGAGCCACCCAATCCCTTTTTGTGTGTTTTGGGGTCTATTTTTCCCAGATTTCTAGTGGACATTATGTCCTCACAGGGAGAAGACTTGGGGGCAGAAGGACTGTTGTGTGTTTCAGGGTGGGGCCTCAGCCCGATGTCTGAGAGGACAGCTTCACCAATTCTGTATGTGCCAAATAAAGAATTCCCTGGTGTCTTCTGGTCATTCTTCCCACTGTGAGGCAGACTCAAGGACAATACCCCAAATTCACCCCAGGGGGGCATACAGACTCTTTTGGCATTTTTGGGAAGGGGCTTATATTGGTGCACTGGAGGGCCACCACAACCATTTTTTCTTGTGGCACAGACACTATTTGCCCTGGTGTCAAGTGGAATTTGTAGCTCCACTCCACTCCACTCCAATGGACAGAAAGACTGATGTACATTTTTCATGACTCTTTTTTCACCTGGTGACTAATAGCCTTTCTGTCCCTTGGGGCACAGTATGGGTAAAACCCCTTAATCCACCTCCAGGAGGACAGAAAGACTTATGCACCTGTCCTGTGGTGGGGCATTGCTCAATGCTTGGTGAGTCTCCCACATGTTTCAGTTTTTTGGGCATATTTTACCGTGGAGTCTACTGGGCTTTCTGTCTCTATGGGGGCAGGCTGAGAGGTAGGAAGTCTGTTGTGCTTATTCTGGGTTGGAGGCACGAAGCTGTGTCCTGGGTGAGCTGCTCCCACCCCTATATCCTCTGGCATACTTTTTCCCAGGTGCTAGTGGCCAGGGAGCAGTTTGTGGTTAACCACCTGTAATCCACCCTCAGTGGGCAGAAGCACCTGTTCTGAGGTGAGGGACACACAATGCCTGGGTGAGCCCTGTTCTGCTTAGCTTCAAACTAAGAGGGAACAAAACCAAAGAATGCAGCAGTTTTAGTCTGAGTAATGAATTTATTAAGGCACTTCCCAGATTTCAAACGAAAGCACACAATAACATGAACATGAACATTTAACTTGAATGCAGTAAAGCATGTGCAGATACCAAAATAATTATGGCAACTAAACAATAATAGGCAGAAAAAGTACAATGCATCAACAATGATTATTTATGCAGTGAACATATATATATAATTATGTATGTGCACAGGAAAGCTAGATAATTAAGAATTAAAATGCATCACCATGGGGGTTGACTTCTTCATCCTTGCCAACATCAAGCCGAGGAGCCCTGGACGGCTGGGGCAGTAGGAGATCCTTCCAACATGGGATATTGTTACCTGAACCTTGCATCCACTTTCAGGAGAAGTCCTTCTAACTCGGTGCCAAGCCTCCCCACCTTATTTAGCTTAAACAAACCCAAGAGGAAGGTTCTGGTAATCTCCCCCTCCCTTCGCATAAGTTATCAAAATCAAGTGCTGACTGTGCTCGGTCTGCGTCTAAAACACGCAAAGGAACAGGCCCTGCCCCGATGCACATTTCGAAGACAGAGAAGCTGTACTTTTCCTTGATGGAAACATTCCCAAGATGAAACCTTCTCTTATCATGTATCTTCTACACCCCCCATGTTTTGTTCCAACATGGTGTAACCTCATGCTAGGAAAAATAGCATAAACACTTTCTGTGCAGAAAACAAGCTGTGTGTGAAAAAATACCTGTGCCACGATGTGACGGCATCTGAAGCTAAGCTACGTACAATGAGGAGTCAGTGGTTGAAATGGAGTCAGTGATTATAAACAGATAGCATTACACTCCACCCTTTGACCAGTGACTCTCAAAACATACTGGTCTAAAAGTAACCCTTTTCAGACCCAAAATTAGTAGGTTAAGTATGCATTGTACACAGCAATACATTATTAGAATACAAATCACTTTGAGAATTTCATCTAAAATAGTGCGCAGTTGCCTGTAACCAGTTAACCAATTAAATCACCATTCCCACCACCCTTTGTCAACATCTTGTCTTACTCCTTTCATTAATTCATGTAAACTGTCAATATGGGACTGGATAGATTTATAGTGATCTGACAGGTTAAATCAGCACATGCCCTCAAATTTTGAGCAGCCATGAGCATGCTTTAGGAGCAAATAGTCAATGGCGGCCCTATTTTGCAATGCAGCATTTCTAGTACCTCGTATATCAAGCAGTAATTTGGCTAAGGCAGTTGAGGTATGATTGATGTTTTTAACCATCAAACATGCTAACTTGTTAATAACTCGAGTATTATAAAAAGCTAATCCTGGAACTCCAACTATAGAAATACTTAAACTCATATATTCTGATTTAGAATTTCAGAGTCACAGTCTTTGCTTAATTGAACTGTTTTCATTGGATAGCAGGTATGTACAGAGTGAAATGGAAATATCATGAGTTCTAACCGCATAAAAGCAGACTGTCCTCCAGTTATATTGGCAGGAATGTACATGTAGATGGTATTTCCACAAGAGAACAATCACCCCACTGGTAGTTTAATATGCTTGATGTGACTACCAGCAAGTCACGATGTTTCGGCAAGTCATGCTATTATTGATATTTTTACACATTTTATTGCTTCTATGCTGACACAGTAATCGTTGTTTCCACAGGATCTTTTGAGGAGACCCCGTTGTTGCCTCAAGGAGCTTTTGAGCACATTTTCTGATTTTGTAAGTATCACAAGTTAAGTTGTAGCAGACATCACCGATAGTAATATTTTAAGTAAAAACATGGGTCAGACTGTCCCATTTTTCATCCGTTACCTTTTGGCAAAACCTGCAATACTCATAAGGTGTGAAATGTGACAACACGCCACTTTCTGAACTGCTCCATCTTTGTTGGTGGCATTAAAGATTTTCAGCAAAACATAGGCAGGAATCGATATGGTGACCAGGCAAGTTGAATTAACATCAACAGTACTTTCTATATTCCTCATGCAGAAAACCGAATTGTTGAGCACGGCTTGTGCCAGATGGCTCCAGATGTTTTCACTTAAATGGAGTAAAGGTGTTGATCGGTGCGGTCGGTCAATCACTTCAGAGATGGGGGCTTTCGGTCCCTCCAGACCCCACATGCATACACCTGAATACCAACCAGATGGTAGAAGCAGAACAAAGACACCTTGCAGTATGATCTGTAAATGAAACAAGTATGATCATTCTCACAAATAGCATCTATCAGCTGGTACATGTTCCCACCTGTTCTGTCCTGGTTTAATGACTAACAATATATTTTCCCTGCCTTTTACTATGACTTCTGCTGGTTCAGGAGGACGATTTGGGGATTCTAGCCACACCTTAGCACCAGAGTTTTTGTCAGCTGAGCCTAAAACCTCCCTCCCCATGCACTGTAAGAAGGGCTGGGGCTGTCCTCTTTTTAACTATTCCTCCATACACTGGAATAACGACTATCTGAGAAATTTTCCAGGTTGTATTATCAAATCAGTGTCTCCACTGTTCAATAAAATGATTTTAAGCTCTCCTTGGTAGTCTGCATCAATCATTCTCCTAGGGCCTCAATACCTTTGAGTGCCAACCCAGATCTAGGAGCAATCAATCTGAAGTGCTCCAGGGGAATCTGTATTCCAACACCTGTTTTAAGAAGGGCCATGTATCTTGGTTTCAGTTTGTACATATTCAAAGCATGTAAATCAAGACCTGAAGATTTTTGGGTGTCTCGGTAAGGAGCTAAGGCTCTTGTTTTTTTTCCCCAATATATGATGGTTTTTATTGCTACATGTGGCTGTATCTGTAATGCTATGGTCAACAGTTGCATTAATGGGGTCTCTGCATTTGTCAAAAGTCTGTTATTCAAAATTTGGAGTGCTTCATTTAAATGCTCTCTCCAGCTTCTCAAAGTTCCATCTGATGATTTTCGTAATTGGGCTTTCAGTAAGCCGCTCATTCTCTCAATCAGTCTTGCAGCCTGAGGGTAATATGGAATGTGATGAATCCATTCAATATTGTGTTGTTAACAATAATCTTGCACCAATTTCCCTTTGAAGTGTCACTCATATTACGGAGTCCCAATCCAAATCCAAACATTAACTAGCCAGAGTTTTGATAGTATTGAACTTAGTAGCACGTTTGCATGGGACTGTAATCAAGTAGGCAGAATATGTGTCCACTACTGTGCAGGCGTATTGACACCAAGACTATTTGGTAGTGGCCCAATGTAACCAATTTCCCACAACCTTCCCGGCAACTTCCCTCTCCTCAACTGACCTCTGACAGTTTGCAGGACAGATCTCGGTTGTGTGTGTTGACAAATAGGACACTGCATGATCAGTGTTTTTTATCAAGTCTAGGGGAATGTGCATTCCTCTAACCTCTGCCCACCTGTTAGTGGCCTTCCCTCCCAGATGTCCACATTTTTGGTGCACCTACTTAGCCATCCCCACCAAGTCAGAATCCTGTGTCGCCACTTCTGCCTCTGAGATTTTGGCTTTGTCGTCTGCAAGGGAATTAAACCACTGCTCTAATGAGTCGGTGGGACAGTGGCATCTACATGAAACACAGTAACGTTACTTTGCTCTAGCATTCCCCAAATTTCTTGCAACAATTCTTTGCCCCACACCTCCTTGGAATGTATTTGCCAGTTATGTGCATGTTGTGTGTTAAGCAAGGTGGCTAACCCGTTGGCGTAGACCAAGAATCAGTATAAATGTGACTGGTCCCAGGCAATTCTGGTTTTAGTGCCTGATATACAGCATACAATTCTGCATATTGACTACTCTTCCTTTCTCCTGTAGTGTACATCAACTTCTTGGTGACTGGGTTATGTGACACTGCCTTCCAATGTCTTTTGGCCCCCACATACTTGGCTGAACCATCGGTAAACTACACATGCTTCCTATCCTCAGGGGACAGGGATTCAATTGGTTTACCCTACCTAACAGGCAATTATTTTATCTCTGGTTCCGCCTGTATCCTCTCATCATCCTGCACTCGGGCCTGTGCCACCTGTTCATGCAGGGTTGCTGTTCCTGCTGGTCCCACTCTGGCCCTGTCCTCTATGTACCCCTTCAATTTTATAATTCTAGCTTCCTGTGCATGTCCTGTTCGGTGAGTTTTGGGTAAACTCATCACCCACTGCATTATTGAGATCTCACGTCTCAGAATTACATTATGACCTAAGGTAATTTGCTCAGTATCCACTAGAGCCCAGTAACATACAAGTAACTGTTTCTAAAAGGGAGTATATAACTCTCCAGCATCTGGTAGCTTTTTGGTCCAGAAACCCAGGGGCACCCTCTTTCTTCCCTGTTTTTGCCACATGCTCCAATTTGCATATTGCTCCTGAACGGTTACATGTATCTCAATGTCTCCTTCCTGTACTGGCCATAAGTCTAAAGCCTGTTGAATCGCCTACTTTGCCAATTCTAACGCACACTGCTGCTCCTCTCCCCATTCAAACTCATGCTTTTTTCTTGTCACTTTGTACAAAGGGGCCAAAATCTGACTCAAGTGAGGGATGTGCTGTCTCTAACAAACAAACAATCCAACGAATCACTGAGTCTCCTACTTATTACAGAAAGTGGCAAATTCTAATATCTTTTGATTGGTTGCGGCAACACCTCCTTATGTCTCTTATTCCACTGGATTCCTCGAAACTTCATATTTTGATAAAGTCCTTGAATTTTATTTGGATTAATCATCCACCCTGTGCTCTGCAAGAGCTCCACAACCCTGTCCAACTGAGTCTACACCTGGTCTTGTGTCTCTCCCTGAATCATCACATCATCAATATAATTAGACAATTCTACCCCTGGAATGACAGATACTTCAATCGGGTGTTCTGCCACGGGCCAGTGACAGATGGTGGGGCTATGTACATACCCTTGGGGGAGGCTTTACATCTTGAATTGTCGGCCATTCCACGAGAAACTAAATTGCTCCTGTCTCACGGGGGCCAATAGTATTGGGAAAGAAAGTATTATCAATATCAATAGTTGCATACCAGGTTCTTTTGTGTTTTTGTATCCTCTCAATTAAAGTGATGGTGTAGGGGACTGCAGCAGTCTAACAGGGCATATTTGTTCAATTCATTGTAATCAATTGTCATTCTATAGCACCCTTCTGCTCAGCACACAGGCCACAAAGGATTGTTCGACTCAGTGGTTACTGGAACCACCGCTCCTGCGTCCATCAACTCCTGTATAGTCTCACTATTTCCTCATGCCCTTCTAGAATTCAGTAGTGTTTCAAATGAACCACCTTTGTTGCTGGGGGCACCTTCTTTGGGGGTATCTTCAGATGACCCACCCTCGCTGCCGCCACTGAAATGTATTGGTTTGATTCAAATTGATAACAATCATCATCCAAGTATAGAGTCATCCCCTTCAGAATGTCAATTCCCAGTATATCCCCTATGAGGGGCACAATCAGAACAGTGTATTCTCGTTTTGGTGTTCTCCCTATTTTCATTTGAACCTTAGCCTGCACAGAGGGTGCTTGTTTTTCACCCAACCCTGTGATGGAGTAGTGATGACCTGTGAACTTTTTCAGATTCCCATACATTAAAGAGACCTCTACTCCTGTGTCAACTAAGGCCCAGACTTTTTGAACATTTTTATGCTTTCAGTGAATTTCTAAATCAACATGGGGTCTGTTATTTTTACGAGCCCATACCTGTACCAGAGCTTCACCTGTTTCCTAATCTGATTTAAACCAGTCAACTTTTGCCCAAGTCAAGTCTGGATTTATGCTCCTGTATCTGCAAGGAGATTCGTCTCCTTCCCTGTTTTCAGCAGTTAACCAATTGGTGTCAAAATCTTCCTCTTCCTTTCCCTGTGAAGAAACATTTTTCTCCCTCTCGTATTCCTTCTCCTGCATCTGTGACTTACCCTGAGTCACTCGTTTTTTTTTCCTTGTTATTTACTTTTCTGCTCCCCTCCATTCTTTCCAGCCCTTGCTTATGGTACACCTCACACAGACTCTTAGTATCTATCCCATCTATCTGCTCTTTGTTGACACCATCCTTCAACAACGCCATACACATATCTCTCTCAGATACTTTGTTATTGTCCTTGCGACCCTCAGACTTTAAGGCTGTCTCAGGTTCTGTCCAGTCTACAAGTTCTCCTAACTTGCGAACTGCCTCCAGTAAATCTTTTAATGCCTGCCCTGTCTGATCAATTAGGAGAGTCATTATTACCTGCTTGTAAGCTAGGGAGCTAACCAAATGATTTTGTTTCGTACTGAAACTGTCAGTGGAGCTCTGCGTCCTGCCGCGAGATCGTAGACGTGTTCAAGACCGCGGCCTGTGGTCTCTTGGAAACACGAGCCGCCAACTTCGGACCCGCATCGGAAGCCGCGTCAGCGACCAGCCCGGAGGCTGAGTCACGTAAACAACTTCTGCTTTGGTGAAGCCGGAAGCGGCTCTGCCTTCACTGGTGCCTGCGTTTGTGCTCCGGCCGCCGCACCCGCTTCGCACGCTGCATGCGGGCTGCCGGGCGGCCGGATTTGCATTTTCATCCAAGGCCGGGAGACTCGCGAGCTGCCTGGCCACTGCCCACTTCAACCACCGCACCCGCGGCCGGCCCGGAGGTCGCGCCGCGGTAATATCGGACCAGCTGGTGGGGCCAAGGGCGGCTCCACACTTTTGTCCACGCCTCGGGGCAGGCGCTCTGGACGAGGCTGCCCCACTATGAAAACAATACCCCACGAATAGGGGCCTGCTGCCCCTCCCTACAGCACGCTCCTCCTGTCATCTGCTGGACAAGCTGAACACCGTTGTGCCCTGGACACTCCGACTGTAGTGGGTCCTACACCAACAGCAGCAACTGTACACGGAGCGAAGCGCCCGCTACGCCAGCGGTGCGCGCCCCGCTTTGCGACCGAGCCCGTGACAGGGACTGTGGTTTATATAACAACGCCCCGCTGTCAGAGGACCCACATCGCGGACCGAACTAACGTCCGGCCTGGAGACCATACTACAAAAACCTCAGCCCTGCGGACTACGTCCGAGGTGGGTGCGCACCTTTTAACTAAGCTGCAAACTGCGTGTTGCTCACGTGGGCATGTACTTACACTCCACACATCAACAACCCCCGTGCAGGGCTGTCACCATTAAGAGTGGGCACGTCCGAAATCCCACAGGGCCCATCGCTTGAGGCCATACTGATGCTCCGAGCGAGGGCTCGCGGTAGTGGTGTGCCAGTGATGGAGGTGTAGCGACCCTCCTACCTGCACTAACACTTGCTAATATAATTGGCTATTATCCACACATTCTTCCTCATTGACCCTCAACTGGGCAGCCTGCCCTTGGCACCCAGGCTGAACTGACCTGCGACGCACTCCTCACCCTACCCAAATGTGACACTTTCAATTATCCTACTGTCCCGCTACACCTGTGAGCCTCTGGGACAACACCATTTCTTCTGTCTACAGTGACACAGCGTGCTCATCCCACCTGCTACCAGAAGCTGGGACATGTACTAAACTCGATCCAAAACAGCAGTGCACCCATTTCACCACCAGATATTTACCAGCTCGCATCTCAATCACGCGCCTACAGACCCGATCCGGGGTCGTGTGAATTGTCTCCCACGCTTGATACGCTACCCTGCGGATGGCAGAATATCACTCTTTGCTTTTAACTGTTACCCTCAACTCCCCGGAACAGCGCCCTCACTGCACCACAGGGGGCATTTTATGAACGCCCCTCCTGCATCGCCTCCACCCGGTTCTATACTGTCTAGACTCTCCTGAAACCAATTTGCCAAATGGTCAAACCAAAAACCCCACGTGCACCTCCAGGTAAAATGGATCTTGACACCCCACCCTCCCATTGACACCCAAGTGTCCATGCAACTGGCCTTGCAGAAGATGGACATCACATTACAATCACACACGTCGCAGTTCGAGAAGATACTGCAAGCTATCCTAGACACTAAGTCCACCCTAGAAGCCAAGATAGGCTCTGTAGCAGAAGACCTTAACATACTCCGAACTGATCAACACGCACTGTCCAACAGGGTATCTGAATTAGAGAAAGACTCTGCAATATTACCCCGGTCTGTGAAGGATCTCCAATCGCAATTGTCATACCTAACAACGGAGGTGGACCTCTTGAAGTGCAGAGCGGACGACGCGGAGAGCAGGTCCCGTCACAACAATATACGTCTGGTAGGATTTCCAGAACGGGTTGAAGGTCCCAGCGCAGAGCTATCCATAGAGCAATGGCTTACGGACACAATCCTCAAAGACAATATCCCGAAGTTCTTCTCTGTCAAACGTGCCACCAGGGTTCCGGGAAGACCCCCTCCGCTTGGTGCTCAGCCTCGACCGCTGATAGCGAAACTCCTTAATTATCGTGACAGAGACCTCATTCTACAATTGTTTCGCAAATCCGGCCCGTTGCGCTTTGAAAATGCAATGATCACTGCATATCCAGATTTTACAGCAGAAGTCCAGAAGAAACGGAGCTCTTTCTATCGTGTCAAAGAATGCCTTCGCAAACACCACATCAAATATGCGTTGATGTTTCCAGCCAGACTCTGAGTACAAGATGACACTCGTGTACATTTCTTCACTACACCAGAAGATGCCTGGACCTGGCTACACGCCAAGGGCTTTGCTGACCCGATAGACACAGACACTCCAGGCAACAGCTGGTATCCACCTAAGACAAGGCGGAAGCAACGTAAAAAACAAGGCGCTAAACCCTCACCGGAACAATCACAAACTGAATGCTCCCTTCTTCTGCAGGCCACGTCTAGATTCGTTAATACATCACCAACTGCCCTGTCTAATCAAACAGATGGGGAACCAGACTACGACCCTGCTTCTGACTCGGCAGAATCCACGCGAGGCCCTACTCTCAAGCCGCGCACAGCGGACGATATTTGTTAAGCTAACCGAGATTCATTCATCCCTGCTTTTTACACACGATAACGGGACTTCCTCCCCCTGGATGTCCGAGTGAAACCTGGTGACACTGCGGGCCCCCGGAAGCGGCGCGCGGCCCGATCGCGGGCCTGGGCGCGCACTCAGCATCATAAACAACCTGGGCAGGGTGGTTTTATCTTATCGTTCTGTACTAACGCTTTTTGGCACCCCCATGTGCCATATGGACTGTTTTCCTATGCCGGCAATAGCCGGAATTTTTTTCACTTTTTCACTATTCTTGTTGATGTTATATACTGTTTTCAAGTGCATTTGTTTTTTTTTTTGGTTACTGGCTTTGTCACACGCTACTTCACCGCAAATACATCCGCAAATACCCAACCTGCATGCACCACACCAATAGGCTCACATTTAACAGTGCTGGGAACCCTACCTGGCTGGTCTCAGAGGGTAATCGTTGTAATATTCCCATAATGGGACCGGGGGACAAACACCTCTCCATTTTAGTTATATTTACAAATGCATTATGGCTTCTCAAACACAACGGGGAATTTTGAAATATAAGATACTCACATGGAACATCAAAGGTATGGCAGCGCCGCAAAAGCGACAAAGGATTCATACATTTCTTAAAAGACAACAAGTACACATTGCCCTGCTACAAGAGACACACCTCACTAAGTCCACATTAGAGAATACACGCTTAAAATGGAAAGGACAATTACACGCCACCACCTCCTCTTCCTTTGCTCGTGGTGTGGCGATTTGGATTGCCCCTGGGGTTCCATTTACTACGACTCGCACACAATGCGACCCAGAAGGTAGATATGTGATACTAGAAGGCGTCCTCGACGGATCCCCACTAGCGTTGGTAGCGCTATACTCCCCTAACTCTAGTCAAGGTGAGTTCCTGAATATGCTTACCACTGGGAGTCTCATTGACCCTGCATTAGAGTGCATCTGGGGGGGTGACTTTAATAGCGTCCTAAATACTCAAATGGACCGCTCGTTCCCCCCTCTTGGTGCGGCTTCATCCAACCGAGCATCACAAGCGTTAGCAAAATGGGCCTCTCACAATGATTTAAGAGACATCTGGAGAATAGGACACCCCACCCACCGCGAATATTCTTACTACTCCCCAGTACATAAATTATACACCAGAATAGATATGATCTTTGTGTCCGCAACCGTAATCCAGAAAATGTGTAGTACCGAATATCTGGCACGCACTATATCGGACCACAACCCATTATGCGCAATAATGGCCTGGGGCCACATGCATACCCGCATCCCAACATGGCGACTGCAACCAGAAATTCTCTTAGATCCCCCTTCCATACAGAAATGTCCAAACAACTGGCTGATTACTTCTCACTGAATAAAAAACAACAGCATCTCGCACTACAGAATGGGACGCCCACAAAGTGGTGATATGTGGCCACTGCCTCGCAGCCACTGTGGGAGTAAAGAAGACACTCACTAAAGAACTACAAGACTTAGCGGTCAAGCTCCGTAAAGCGGAGATCGAGGTTTCCAGGGGTGAGGCCACATTATCTGGACTGAACTCGCTTAAAGCTGCCTACAAAGAAGCGGACACTAGGCTGGGTAAACACGACTACAGACACTACATGACATGGCAACACGCCGAAGGGGATAGATCAGGCAGACTACTGGCGTGGCTGACCCGCCAACCCTCGCAATCATCACCTATTGGTGCAATACGTTTAAGTTCCGGCGTCATTGGTAATACTCAATCTTAAATCAACGACGCCTTCTCAACATACTATCGCACTCTATATACACCTCCTCCCTCCCCGTCAGAGCAGCAACTAACTGATATATTAACGTTTGTCTCTCACAACCAACATATTATAGACAATGTTACCACCTTGGACGGTCCCATTACAATAGAAGAATTGTGCGTAGCACTAACACAAATGGCAAGAGGCAAAACCCCTGGCTCAGATGGCCTGCGGGTAGAGTACTTTCACTCCCATGCTACACATCTTCTGCAGCCACTAATAGAAGTATTCAATGAGGCACGCAATAAATTACTATTACCGGAATCCATGCGGGAAGCTCTAATAGTTGTTCTCCCAAAAGCAGGCCGTGACCCTTTAGATGTTACATCATACAGGCCACTCTCTCTTCTCAACACAGACTGTAAACTACTGGGGAAAATGCTAGCAAATAGATTACTTCCCCACCTAGAAAGTTTAATACACTCAGACCAGTCTGGTTTTATCCCTGGGAGAAGCACCTTTTTAAACATCAGAAGACTGCTTCACATTATGCACAGTAACACAGAACCAAAAGCTGTAGCCCTCTCCTTAGACATTGAAAAAGCGTTTGATACGCTGAGCTGGGATTACCTTCTACGCACGCTTAAAGCGTTTGGATTTGGCTCCAGATTCTTACAATGGATCAAAACGCTCTACTCTAAACCCACAGCTCGAGTTAAAAACGGTTGTGTTATCTCTGAGGCGTTCCCCATAGGCAGAGGCACCAGACAGGGATGTCCATTATCCCCTTTATTATTCGCCATAGCTATGGAACCATTAGCAATTAAACTACGTAGTTGCGCGCATCTATGGGGCATCTCCGAATCCAACACACATCATATTATATCCTTATATGCGGACGACGCCCTGATATACCTGCGTAATCACTCCACCTCCATGGCTGGGGTACTATCAATGCTCGACTCCTTTGCCCTGGCTTTTGGTCTACGCGTCAATTGCTCTAAATCAAGTACCTTTCCTCTCACCCCCATACCAACAGACCTTCACATGACACTACCGCAATATCAACTCCCATGGTCACACAATACCTTTAAGTATCTCGGGATCCAAATCTATCACTTCATTACTGACCTGAAAGAAGGCAATATTGATAGAGCACTCAGCTCTACTCGCAGCTCAATGTCATTCTGGGGCTCGCTCCCCTTATCTCCCATGGGTCGAGTAGCAATAGCTAAAATGCTCATCCTTCCAAGGTTCTTATATTTTTTTACTGCCCTGCCGCTGTGTCTCCCACGGGCGTTCTTTAACAAACTGCACTCATTATTAACTGACTTACTCTGGGGCAGAAACAGACGCAGGGTAGCGTTAGCCACAACACAATACCTGCAAGAGGCGGGAGGCTTGGGCATGCCCAACTTCGAGAGATACTACGCAGCTTCTCAGCTGCTATGGGTGTCTGCATGGCTCAAAGAGACCCCCTCCCCTGAATGCATAATGCTGCAGACATATTTGGCCCCGCAAACATT
This sequence comes from Pleurodeles waltl, assembly GCF_031143425.1. Taxonomy (NCBI): domain Eukaryota; kingdom Metazoa; phylum Chordata; class Amphibia; order Caudata; family Salamandridae; genus Pleurodeles; species Pleurodeles waltl. Next base: position 928,710,315 of record NC_090448.1, on the reverse strand, counting down.
GCTGTCCTCACTCTTATCTGGTCCTAACCACCTACCCTCAAAACTTATATTGCTAGAATCAGCTCGCTTCTGTTGGCGCAGATACGTTCAAGGTAAGACTCCTCTATCTCCTTACTCCCCTCTGTTACCGCTGCTCCAGCTACCGAACACCCAAGCATTATCATTAAACCACGATACGCGGGACATAAGTACTCTAAACGTAGGCGACTACTACTAGAGTTCTAAATTACGCACCCTCGCGGACCTAGTGGCCACTGGGGTTATGCACACAGGAGCCTTTCTGACGTACAATGCTATTAAACGACTACTTAACAACCATAGGGGGATCCAGCAATAATGAACCTCCCGAATCCCAACTACTTACTGTTATTCTTACCATGGGTAGCGCAAAAGGCATCATAACTAAATTATACACAGTACTGATGGCGGAGGTCTGCTCTGCGTTACCGCTTGCTAAAGCACGTTGGGATTCTGTCCTCCCTACACCACTGTCACACAAAACATGGACTGCAGGTCTTACAATGATTAAGTCAATATCCAGCAACCCTCGGTTGCGTTACACCCAATTCAATTATATTCACCAGGCATATTTATCTCCGGCCCGCATCCAAAGAATATACCCGAACGCAATCCCCACATGTCCTAGATGTGCTACTCCGGCAGCAGATTTCTATCACATGGTCTGGAGCTGTCACCCCATAAACTCAGCCTGGCATCGGGTCACAAATACCACAGCAGACATTGCATCTCATACTCTGTCACCTACCCCTGACTCATGTTTACTTGGCATACGTCAACGCGCCAAAGGCGATAAACATCAGCACAGATTTATTGATTTGCCATTTGTTGTCTTCAAGCGCCTAATAGCCACGCACTGGAAAGCCCCACACGCACCATCTCACTCTGCCTGGCTTCGCAACTTGCACAGTCGCTCACAAGCCGAGGCTCAGACATTACGCTTACTGCAATACAAGGGCCTACTACAGGATGGCCCCGAAGTCTGGGACACTTTCGTGGTAGCGATTGAAAACAGGGATGACACATACCCCCCTTGACAATTGAAATAAAATAAAAAAACAACGGCAAAGACATCACCCTCCGGTTTAATAATTACAGTGGGGTACCCCCAGGCCCCCCGCCCACAATCTTTCTGTACATTAACCTTCTCATGCCCCCTCCTAACGGCATGGGGTGCTACTTTTGTATGCTTACGCAGGGACCATGCCTCTACGCACTACATGCTTTGATTTGTTTACCCCTAAAATGGCTCTACGCCCTATTATACCTCACAACCAACATCTCAACTGTGTTGCCCCGATCTCCAAGCACAATAATCGGATCTTCTTTCTAATTCATCCCACCTCCCGAGGTTGGTGTATCCAGCATTAGGAATAATACCAGCGGTGTTCAGCTGTGACCTTAGTTAATTAATTAGTTGCATAATTTACAATGGTGTTTTCGGAACTGTATCGCGAAACCGCGCTGCAATGACTTACAATTGCGTGTAAACAATTTGAAAAACTATCAATGACTAAACATGTTGTTGTGTGTGCATAATGTTTAATAAACAGATTTTTTTAAAAAGTATGTCATTTGGCAGCTGGCAAACTGATTTTGACATTTTGCCAAAGATTTTCACTTTTAAATCTTTCACTTTGTATCCTGCAAATTACTACACCAAATTGTTCTGCTTAGCTTCAAACTAAGAGGGATCGGAGCCAAAGAATGCAACACTCTTGGGCACTCATTATGACTTTGACAGTCTTTTTGGAATACTACTGTTCTGGCGGCCGCCAAAAGACAGCTAGTGATGGCGGTACAGTGACCGCCATATTACGAGACACAAACGGAAGGCCACTGAAATGCAGCCACAAATCTTAAACCACCAGACCGACCAAGGGCAGGAGAGAGACGGTCCCACCACAAGCACCGCCACGCCACCAACACCCCACCCTCGATATTACGACCCACAAATCAGCTCAGCGATCATTGCTCGGCGATAAACCATTGGCAGTGCAAGACCGCAGCTGTCAAAACATCACTTCCACCAGAACCTGACACCACATTGGATAATCTGAATACCCCACACCTGACACACACTACACACACCTACTAAGTGCACTATATAACACACCAACACACCCCCACAATCCTTTACAACCACAACTACCAACAGCGAGATCGAAGCGCACACTAATGGAGGACACTGCACGTCTAAACCATAGGCACCAACACACTTCCCAATCATCACACACCACACAAATGCACCACCAACACAATACACACATCGCTACTGTACACATGCACCAGATACCACCAGCACAAACAACCAAACACCCCCACCCCACCAACCATCCTACATTGCACCCTACACACACAACACCACCCAACACAACCACCATGTCCCGTCAGAAGCATCCATGTTTCACTGATGAAGAGTTAAGGGTCATGGTAGATGAAATCATCAGGGTAGAGCCTCAACTGTTCAGAGCCCAGGTCCAGCAAACCTCGATAGCCAGTAAAATGGAGTTATAGAGGAAGATCGATGACAGGGTCAACTCAGTGGGCACCCATCCATGCACAAGGGAGGACATCAGGAAGAGGTGGAATGACCTCTGGGGGGAAGGTGCGTTCCATGGCATCCAGGCACCAGATTGCCATCCACAAGACTGGCGGTGAACCCCTACCTCCTCTCCCTGACTTCACATTGTGGGAGGAGAAGGTCTTGGACATCATGCATCCTGAGGGCCTGAAAGGAATCACCGGAGAACTCGACTCTGGTAAGTCAACAACACTCCCCAGCCACCAACCACTCATGCCCAGCATGCGTCTCCACCACCCTTCACTCCCTAATCCACCCCATCACACACTCTGCCCCATCACCCACGCCCCTCCCCTGCATGCCACCCCACCCCACTGCCACTATCCCCACACGGTCCCTCCCTATCAATCACAATGCCAAGCACCACAACTTCTACAATGCATCACTCCCTACACATCAAGAATGTACAGTCCCAGTTCACAGTGGAACACCTGCACGGGCAACCATAGCACATGCCACACCTACTGGATGCTTCGAGTGCATACCAACACATGGCAATGACAGCAATGCAATCGACTATCACCAACCTTAAATGCCAAATTGAAACAATGCCACAGCATGTCACATGCAAGCAGTGTCTGCAGTGCTACCGCTGTCATTGCCATCACTGGGAAGCAAGTCAAGCTACTCCAAACATCAGACAATGATACCAACAACTACATCTCCACAATGTAACTCCCTCACTTTCCATCCACAGGTCTCCATGCCACTGCCACCTGGCAGCCGATGCCAGAGACAGACAGCCCTCCCAGGATGAAGGCCCCAGTTGATGTCTAGATATTGACGGCCAGCCTGGGCCATCTGGGACAACTGGTCAGTCTACCACCACAAGCCCCACCCTGGACACATCTGGGTCCCCGTCCCTTATGGCTATCACAGCAGAGCCAACCCTAAATCCCCACACCTGTATCCCAAGGACAGGTCAATCAGCAGTGTGCCCAATAGTACAGGGACCCAAGTCAAGGCCGCACCCCCAAGACGAAGATCCTGTGCAACTGGGAGTGGGAACACTGTTCCACAGGCACAGGGGCCCAGGGGCAGTGGGAGGGCTTCTGTGGCCCAAAGGATGGCAAGGAGGTTATTTCCCAAGTCCTGGGAGCATACAACCAGTCCCAGGACACTATGGGCAAGATCCTCACAACTGACCCAGAAGCTGCAGAGGGAACACCACCAGGAGGCCACACAGCAGTGGCAGACCTTCAATGACACCATGGCCTCCATTGCAGGGGTACTGAAGGAACTGACCACAATCCTGCATGCATCATCAACCTACCAGCAGGCCCCTTCCACCAGCCACATTCCAAATGAACCCTCCACTTCTGCAGCAGCTAGTGGAATAGAGGCCCTGCCAGAAGACCCACAGACCACCAGCACTCCTCCCCCAGTAGCTCAGGAACCCATACGCAAGCAAGGATGTCCATCCAGACATGCTGCATAACCTGATGCCAAGACCAAGAGCAATGCCAGGAAGTGAGCCTCTCCTGAACATTCTCCCTTGTCTGCCACTGATACGCCCTGTTGACTATCCACTGTCATGCCTCCATTTTCCCATGCCCCCTTGGATAATGGACCTGAACTACCTACAGCTGGGACAACTACCCTGATGATTACACCCACCATGACCCCACTCATCAATCATTACACTTGTGAGTAACATTAAACACATTTGAGCACAGCTACTGCCTATGTGTCTTTATTGTAATGATTAAGATTCACATTTGAATGACATGGCATCACAGTCAAAACATTGTCTTGCAAAGGTCTGTGAGACAGACAGAAAGGGGAGCAATATGCCGCAAGGATGATGGTAGAGCAGAGATAATCTGGAGGCATGTGTCAAGGGAGCCACCAGGCAAGGCAGGAACCAGAGTAGCACCACACGAATGCCCTGCAAATAGACTAAGACAAGGAAAACTATCATGAAAGGAGAACTGTAGGCCACTCAACACACACGTTGAACAATGTCTCAATCCCTAGTGTGAGTTAGCATGTGGAATCACAAACCTTATGCCAATGTCAGGTCTACATTTATACGACATTCATACCCAATAGTCCTTCCCTCACAGCTGACAAATCTCACCTAAAGGCATGTTCCACAGGCTGTAAAAGTTGGGTTACACATTCTCCCATTGTGGATTGTGAGGAATAAAAGCAATACTGATGACAACACTATCCTTGGCACAACAATTGCAGTTGGCAAAGCAGTACTGGGAACAGAGCACATGGACAATACATTGCACAAGTGATACTACACAACAGCATAGTGGAAATAGCACTCACATTTGCACTGAAACCCCTCCTCTGGTGGACAAAATGCCCCCCCAACCCACCCAGAGGGTGAGCTGCACTCAACGCCTCCACTGATGATAGACACCAGGAGGAGCTATGGCACAATGCAGACAGGAGCACAGGCAACATGCATTACACATGACATATACCTGTTTCTCATTGGAAGTATTGTATTGTTAAATTAACTCTGCTCTGGAGTCAGCTGCATCCTCATCATCTTCCACCTCATCACTCACAATGTCCCCTTCATCAGCCACTAGTCCTACTGGCACCTCTTCTACATTCAGCAATGGAAAGTGATGTTTCAGTGACAGATTGTACAGCATGCAGCAGGCAACAACGATCTGGCAGACTTTAAGTGGTTTGTAGAGTAGGGTTCCTCCAGAGACATGTAGGCAGCGGAAACTGGCCTTCAGTAGGCCAAAGGTCCTCTCAATGACATGCCTCATCCTGCCCTGGGCCTCATCCTCCCCTGTGCCTCATTGAAATGGTGTTCTCCATCTGTTGTCGGATACCTCACAGGTGTCAGCAGCCAGGAAAGGTTAGGGTACTCAAAGTCACCTGTGTGCACAAAGGTAGGACACATCTCAATCTTGTGAGGACACAGGGTAGATTGTGAAGTGACGTGAGATGACAGGGCCACACATCCTATTAGATACACACCGATGAACCATGCCCGGTCCCTCTGTAGTTGTGCCATCATGTGTGTGATATTGCTGCTCCACAGAATGTATGAGTCATGTACAGAAGCAGGGAACCTGGCCATAACCTGAAAAATATAGTGGTCAGCGGGGCACACCACCTGCACATTAATGGAATGAAAGTTTTTCTGATTCCTGTACACTTGTTCATTTATTATGAGTGAAACTAAGGCAATGTGGGTGCCATCTCTGGCAAAAGATCAGGCTCCAACTGGCTACACAGCTCCATGATGGTTTTATGTGGGCAGAAACTTCCAATTTGGGAATTGTGCGGTGACTCTCAACAAGGTTTAAGATCCAAGCTCCTAGCATCAGCATCAGTACAAGTGAGGTGGCAGGGCATTGTCATCAGAAGCAGCCTAACACTGTGAGAGAGGTATTAGTGGCCTCAATCAAGTTCCATTTACCATATGTGTAGATAGGTGTGATGGTGCCAGATGTCACTGTGCTTTTTTTCAATGGATTAGTGGGCATGCTACCTACCCATACAGGATTCTCTTGAGTGAGGTGTACAGGAATGTCTCCACACATGATCATGGGAACATGCCAGATACTGGGCAAGTGTGACTAGGTTGTCCCTCATCAAGTACATGAGTGCTACTGTTCCACATTTGAAGTTTCCATCAGCATGGCTGTAGTATCCCCTGTGGTGTCCTACTGTTGTGGCATGTATAGGTAAGGGCATGGCCTGCCATGGTATAGCAGCAGATTATGTTGTTGTCCCTCTGTGTGTATGTAGGGTTGCTATTGACCCATTGCACCCTGTTTTTCTCTGCCATCCTCCCTTCCTCTCCACCCTTGTCTTTGTGTGCTTCAGCATCATCAGGCGAAGGAGAAGGGGTACCGGTGAGTGGGGAACCTGCAGCCCTCGGGACCCAGGAGGCGGATACCAGTGGAGCTGAGGGGTCCAGTCAGCCGGAGGGCTAGGGGAGTACCACAGGGGCGAGAGTATTGACGACCACATCTTCGATGGACGCTCCCAGGCGGTGGCAGACCCATCTGGGACAATCCCAGCACAATCCTTGTCCGCCACCCCCCTTCCAGCACCGCTCCCCCCTGTAGCTCTCCACCAAGTTGACCATGCACGCTGACCCAGGAGGGTGGGCATCTCCTACACAACAGACTCCTATACCCCTGCCCCTGCCTCGGTTAGCCCTGCTGCCCCCAATGAGGAGGCTATTGACCTCTTGAGGACCATCTCTCTGGGGCAGTCAACCATTCTGAATGCCATCCAGGGACTGGCATCACAGATGCAGCAGTTGAATGCCTACCTTGATGGCTTTCACAGTGCCCAGTCTGCCCTGCCCTGATGCAGCCAGTGTTCCTTCTTCTTCTGTCCCCCTCCAACTACCTGTTCCCAATCAAACTTCCCTCTCCCCTCACCCATCCAAGAACCTCCTTCATACCAGCATGCATCCACATCAACAGACCCAGATTGGAAGGACAAACACAGGCACCACAAAAGACACCACCACCATGCACACACACAACATTCAGATGCCGATACAACAACATCCAATCCCTAAATGGCTCCCCACCACCTCTCCCATCAAAGGCACAACACCACTCACACCTGCAGTTACCACATCATCATTCCCAGATCCTGCCACAAGTGCACTCATTCCCACGTCACCACAATAGCAGCACCCCATACACCACATGCACACTCAGCATAAGTTTCAACACCCCCACATGCAGCACATCCACCCTACCTGGACACACCACCCCAACCTACATTCACACATCCCCCTGCCATTTCCCTGCATCTCCTCCCCCCTCTTCCCACTATACCTAAACGTCCACACTCACACACCCAACAGTCACATTGCATACACATGACATCCATGCTCGCACCTGCACCCAAGGCACCTCACCGTACACACCTCACTACGACTCCTGCTCTCTCCACTCCCAAACATTTCTCCCATTCCCAAACTTGTGCTCCTAAAAACGTTTCCTACATGATTTTTCCCTGTTCCCTCCCACAGACCCAGTACCTGTCCCCCGAAGCTCCTTGTTCCACTTCCAAAACCCTTTCCTTCTACCTCCCAAGCCTCCCGTAGTGCACTTGGTACTAGCCATGCACCTCACCCACATAAGACATCTACCCCCACCAAGGTCAAGGTTACCCCTCCCAAAGCAAAAGCCAAGCCCCTCCCCCAAAATCTAAATCCAGAACCAAAGCCCCACCTAAACCCAAACCCTCCACCTAAGGACCCCCCTCAAAGCCCAAACCCCATCTTGGACCCTCCCACCCCTGAGGTGCCTGCATGCCCCATTGATGCCTCTGCCATGTGGAGGCCACTTTGCAGTCAGGAGTCAAGTTGAGGCCATCGACATTGCCCTGTGTGCCTGGGGCACACAATACAGTTGGACTGGCCAGAAGGCCTATACTGTAAATAGTTATTTATTCATAGCAAATTTCGATTTAATATATCTGCACCAGGGATGCCTTGGTGTCGAGGGTACCATGCTTGTCCTGGCTTTCCTTCCACATATGTGTGTTTCATATGTGTGATTTGTTGTGTGTGGTTTGTGTGTGTGTGAGTGTGTGTATGTGTGTATGTGTGTGTGTGTGCGTGTATTAATGTCCTTCCCTCCAGTGTGTGCTAGGCAGCTGTACTTATGGTTGGTGTCTTCGTCACCGTCGCTGGTTTTGGAGTTGTATGGCCAGCAGGAACATTGGGAAGGCTTCCAGTTCAGGTTTCATGGCAGCTGCGGACGTGCCAGAGTTCCTGAAGGTAGTGTCCCCTTTTATGTGGTTTGTTTCCACCAGCCTTTTTGTGGCGGGCAACCGCATCGGAAATTCTGGTGGCGTGTAACCTCGTAATACGGGCAGCGGAAACATGCTCCCTGGCCGCCTGGAGATGCCTACTACCAGCCGCAGTGGCCCGACCACACTGGCGGGACTGGCAGTGACTTGGCTCTGCTCCTGTCAGAACACCGCCATGATCATAATATGGCGGTCTGCTCCGCCGGCCTGCGAATGTGCAACTGCAGCATGCAGAGCTGCGGTCACAGGACTGCAAAGTCGTAAAGAGGGCCTTAGTCTAAGTAATGAATTTATTAAGGCACCTCCCAGATCTCAAACGAAAGCACACAAAAATATGAACATGAGCATTTAACTTGACTGTAGTAAAACACGTGTAGATAACAAAATAACTACAGTAGTTAAACAATGATAGACAGAAAAAGTACAATACAATAACAATGAATATGTATGCAGTGAATATATATATATATATATATATATATATATATATATGTGCACTGCAAAGCTAGATAATTAAGAATTAAAATGCATCACCATGGGGGTTGACTTCTTCATCCTTCTCAACATCAAGCCCAGGAGCCTTGGGTGGCTGAGGCAGTTGGACATCCTTTCGACATGGAATATTTTAACCTGAACCATGTACCCACGTTCAGGAGGCTCCAACTAACTCAGTACCAAGCCTCCCCACCGTATATATTAAAGAAACCAAAGAAGAAGGTTCTGGCAACCTCCCCGTCCCTTTACGTAAGTTACGAAATTCAAGTGCCGGCTGTGCTAGATCTGCATTGTAAACATGCAAAGGAATGGGCCCTCCCGGATGCGCATTGCAGAGACAGAGTGTTGCGTAGGCTCTCATTATTCTAATGAGACCACTGGATTTGGGCAGCAGAGTCACTTGCACTGTGGGGGACTGAGTCTGAACCCACTACAGGTAACACCTGTTGACCTAATCCAGGTTTTACTCCAGCTAATTAGCAGTGCCTCATCTACACCCAAGAGCAAGGATGATTGGGCAGCCGAGTGCATGACACAATTGATTCCTCAGGGAAATCGTGGTCACGCAGATCGCATCTGTTTCTCTCAGTTACATTAGTCTAACATATACAAGGACAATCGGAGGCAGAATATATTTCAATAGGGTTTTATTGAAGCAACTGCATCTTAGATAATAAAGCATGTACTGCAATAACTAGGACGATGAGGCATGACCGGATTACCATTGTGACAATGAGAGTAAAGCATAAGAATAACACTACCATATTGTCACTAGAATCAATAAAATAATTCCTACCTAGGCTATGTAAGAGCACAGCATGCTAAGCTCTAGTTCTGCCCTTCAGGTTCCCATGGGAAGACATCATCCCACATACCTGAGCAAGAGGCCTGTAGTCTACATAAGCAGCTGTAGCGAAGAACTCAGCGATCAACATACAGTCATGGTAATCTGACTGGACTCTCCCTCTAATGTACATGGGTCAAAGTAGTGTTTTTATAATAAAACAGCTGATGTTCCAAGAAAGGATCCCTACGTAAGAGTGTGTATGTTTCTATGAATACTAGAGACAAAGCGTTATCACATTTGCTGGCAACCTATCTTATTGCAGCCTTGAGAAAAGCACAGAGGGAAGGAAATGTCTTGTTTAAGAAGGCAGTGCTGACCTAGGCAAGGAACAGCTAGCTAGAGAGAAATACAACAAGACTGCAAATGTGGCTATTGTTAAAATAATAAATGATTCTAAATAAAATATATCTAGGTTAAAGTGCACAGCGGCAGGCCTAGTTTTTAAAATAACGTGTATGAAGAGATAACTAAAATGTCTACACAACCCCCTCCCCTTTCTGGTCCAAAGGTGGTTCAAAGCCTAATTATATATAAAATCTATTAAAACCTAACCTAAGGCATATTTAAAAATTTCAATAATGACAAGTTAAAAAGAAACCTGAGCATGTGTAAAAAGGACAATTTAAAATGGTGACAGTGGCGTAAAAAAGGCAGACTTTCAAGAGTCAGAGTCATTTTGGAAGATGCCAATCGAATCCGGGATAATTGAAGACAGGAAATCTTCCACTTTGGCAGGTGGTAAAGTAGAAAGTTCATCGCCAAAGGAAAACCAAGGAGCATTCGTGTTCAAAAGCCTGAACTCCAGCCAAGGCAGCAGCATTCTGTGGTGTTCCCAATAACGAGTTTAGAGCTGCATACACCATGAAGGGCAACTCATAAGCAGCTTCCCATAGCAAACACACCCTCAACGCGCATGTCTGTTACTGAGCACTCAGCGAAAACATCAACAGATCAGCGTCCAAAGAAGGCAGACAGAAGGTGTGAACTAAACCAGAACCAACAGCCTTAAAGAAATTTGCAATTCCAGTAGTACTGGGCGCATTAAATATTTGTCTCACGAGCTCACCAAAGTTTTGTGGAAAGTTAGTACTTAAAAGGGACTGTATCTCTGCTAATGACCTTGCCACCTGAAGTGCATAGGTCTTGCGTGCAGATGTGAACGCCACATGTTTTTGGAACAATAAAGCCTTGAGTCTGCTCAACTTGTCAAAATTCACATTTTAAGTAGGAGGAAAAAGTATGTTCCCGCCGCATGTAACAATCTTAGAGACTGAAACAGCATAATGTCAGAGTCACCAGATCCTCGGGGTCTGTGCACGTTCCCAACACTTCCACCACAAGACAGCTCCAATACTCTGATTAGATTTATCACAGAGTCTAAGAGAGTCCAAGTGTGGAAAAGGGGATTAGGACGGGAACAGCTGGGAAGGAGACCTGTACGAAGCAAAAGGTTAAAACACAACATCAAAATAACATCTCATGAACTCAGTACCATGCTACAACTCTAAGCTTCGTCTTTTCCAAAAAACATGAACAACCCTAGAATAGTCCTAAAACTGACTAGGCTTTAGATGACCGAATACTTGAGGAGGAAACAGGAAAAGTTAAATAGGACTTTCAGATTCGAGTACTTTCTTTAGCATGAGAATCAGGAAACACTCTGAGCAATTTCTAAACAACCATATGAATCTCCTTTTAAGAATACATATCAGGAACACACAGCATTACATCTAGAATTCTGGTATTGTTGTGTTCATCTCAGAAAAAACATTGGGAAGTGAATTGCCCACATTGCAGATTTTTATATGAGTATTAAACACCATAAAGGATTGTGCACCATGAAATCACACAACCTAGATTCAAGGAATAAATCACGCAACGTGTCAACTTGAAATGCTACCAAGAAAATGTCTTAGAATAGTAGCGCACAGTAATTTACATTATTTATACACGAGGAAAGAATTGCGCGTCTTGCCGATTCAAATGCCACCATACAAATATCAAGAAATGGTAGCACACAATGAACAACATGAAAAGCACTCAGGGAAAGAATTGCGCGTCTTGTCGATTCAAATGCTACCATGCAAATGCCAAGAAAAGGTAGCGCACAATGAATAACATGAAAAAACACTCAAGGAAAGAATCGCGCGTGTTGCCGATTCGAATGTCACCATGTAAATGCCAGAAAATGGTAGCGCACAATGAACAGCATGAATTACACACAAGAAGTGAATCGCGGGTTTCGCAGATTCGAATGCCACCATGTAAATGTCAAGAAAAGATAGCGCGCAATGAACAACAATGTTAAATGCTCATGAAACGAGTTGCATGTCTTGCCAACTCGTAAAACATCATGTAAATGTCAAGAAATATCAGCGCGCAATGAACAACCATGAAATAACAAAGTCAAATCTTTATGGAATAAATTGCGCGTCCTCCCTATTTGCAAACCACCATACAAATGTCAAAAAATGGCAGTGCACAAGTAATCTGTTATTCATTTAATAATTAAAATCAAGAATATGAAAATTCTCAATTACGGTGTTGGGAAATGTCCAAACACCGTCTTACTGCCTGGAAACAGTGATCACCAATGAGAGATGAGTGCAGAAGACTGGAAAATCCAAATAGGCCACCGGGACAGGAGCTCAGGAAGAAGCTGCTGCTCTGCACCGGGACCTCTGAATAGTGAGCACTGGGATTTGGGCTGACTCTCTTTTATAGAGTCTTGGCCCCGCCTAGAACCACGCCCAGGCATGTTGCAGGGAAAGTCTCTGAAAGGCCCTGGAAAGGGACCACATCCTGCCACACCCTAACTCACTCTGAATGTCTGCAGCAATACATTGCAAATGTACAGTATTTATAAGCACCTTAAAAATGAATCTTTTGGATGGAATTCTGCAATGCAAAAGGTTAAACAATAACATATCATCAAAATGCATAAATTACATTATCTTGCGAGTGTTGGGTTTTTGCATTCTAGATGCCCGTAGAGCGCGCACTGTCCTGGTGTTGACACATAACCTATTCCGGCTCACATCCCACAACAGTTTTCACTATTGAGCAGGACATAGCTGCCATTTTAGAGCACCTGGAATGCAGGTCTAATCAAGGGAACTGTAACTCCCTTCCGATAAGAAGCCAAGTTCACTGCCGCAGCGTTGCACGCCCTGTGCAAGTAAAGCTGTTTACAAACCATTGAATGGCTGACAGAAGTCTTGCATTCACTACCCCTAAGAAAGACTTCTTTCATGCCACTGAGACATTTGTACGAGAAGGGTAGCTCTCACACCTCATGGATGTAACTATCTCGTAGCCTTTCATATCTGCCTACTGAAATGTGTTTTAAACAGGATGTGAATTGAAGTGTTGAAATAGGCAGATTAATGACCCCATGTATTAACAACCCAGCAGATGGTATTTCGGCCACAGTAAAAGGCAACTTTTCTAACATTTCAATATTTAACATGACATAAGTTACTTCTTTCTTAGCCATTAGTTGTGCTCGTGTTAAATTAAATGTGGAAAATATATCCTTTGCGCTAACATATTGCAAGGGAACGCGACCTGCCTTTAATGTTTGTAGTGTCCAACCCAACTGCATAATGGACCTTAGTTGACTCTGTCCATGGTGTAAAGAAGACATGTCACTTTGTATTATGTCTATTGCAGAGGAAACAATGTTGTTTAAGGTGTATATCCAGTCGGACAGGGTATTAATCCCATTATCTACAACAGCTAATGCCTTTTGTAAGTTTTCCTGATCCATTCGCCTTAACCGGGCAGCAGCTTCTTGTTGAGAAAGCTTCCAAATTTCATTATAGACTTTATAAGAAGACATTATAACAAGCGCTTTCTGCGTTGTTTTCTGTGGCCTAACAGGAAATCTTGTAAGTCAGTGTTATTAGCTTGGAGACTGAGGTGTTCACTAACAGCATCTAGTGAGGAACTTTTCAACCATTGCTGTCACAGTTTACCTACGCTGTATGTTGTTACTATACCTGCATGTTTGGATGACACATAGCAAGGGCCTGGCCTACTTTTTCTAAAAACCCCCGTGGAGTTTATAAAACATTTATGACACCCATTGATATTTATTAGCCAGAATAACCACCCGCCAGGACGTGACAGAGAAGCAATAAATGTGCCATTCTGGACCTATTCATCGAGCTGATCTTCAGTTGCATTTATATACTTTTGCCATTTGTAAAATTTTGCAGGGGCAGGAATACTGGACTCATTCAATTATTAATCTTTGCTAAGGCTAAACAACTTGTCTGTTGTACTGTTTCATTAAAAAATATAATTTGAACAGGTATCATGGAGGCTCTAAATAAAGCTTCCTTGCCCCTATTTGCCAATTTCTTGTTCCCCACATACTTTTTAAGTCAATCGACTTCAACCAATATTCATAACCTTCTATAGCCAACCGGGAAACAAAGGAATCCGAATAAATGATTTTTGTATCTGTCAATAATATATGTACATTTTCCATCAATGGCAATTTGAAATAATATGATTGAGCATTTTTTACATTGTGCCCAGAAAAATATGCAAATTTCTCAGAATTTGTTTTAGAACTCACTTGTGGTGGAGATGGACAATGTTCCAATTGTGTGTAATTAAAAATGTTTTTTGTGGTACTTGCTCTGTGAATGAAATGGTGCCCATAATACTTATAGCAAAACATGTCACCATAATTCTCTTTAGATTGATAAACATCCTCACTTTCAAATACAGTAAAATACTGCAATTCAGTCATCATAGAATCAACTGATTTCACATCCCAGTCATCAGAAAAAACTCCGGGTATTATTACATCAGTCATTGAAAGTTTAAACACATATGGTATTTGAATGGCCTCCATAGTGCTGTAGATATTAAATGTGACTTAATTCCAAACAATCCCATCAGGAATCGGTATAGCAGAAATGTTCACGAAAGACAAGTCTCTGCGGACCTTGTGAGAAGAAAAATTGGGTTTTAGGACCTCATCCACTAGTTCAACTGTTGATCTTTCAGGAAGAAAATGACCACATATTAATAGAAATAATGTTATGACAAAGCCAATCCAAAAGATGAAAGCTCATACAGTCAAAGAAAGCCACAGATAGTTCCATGGAAAAATAAAGTATTTTGTTTTAAGCCAGTTTATCAGCTTATGTGCTTTTGGCAGTGCAGATGTGGAAGAGGCAAATGAATCCAAGAAAGTGTTGTTGATGTCAGCAAAGTATCCAGAAGCAGTTCTTGCAAAGACTAGAGCCATATTTGAAGGAGAAGAACTGTTAGGGGTCTCCTGCAGTGGTTCACAGTAAATTATGCGATCCGTCTGTGTAGAAGTTGTGTCACAATGAACAGTAATTTCTATATTGTTTGTTGTAACAGATGTTAGTGGAATTAATTCAAGATCATTTTCTACCCTCCCCAAGCTCGGAGAGGTGTCAACGTTGCTGCTCAAAACTTGTAGAGGGACGTCTTGACCAGTAGTAAGAGGGATTCAGGAACTACTGTCTGCTCTTCTGGATCTGTTGTGCAGGATCGGCCACATGGTTTAACTTGACATAGTCGATAGATACAAAGCGATTTTCTTTAGCACCAGTCAACGGTGGCAGAATGACAGTTCTAGTACCATGTCTTCACAAGACTGGGACCGGTGCACGATAAGAAGGATCGAACTCCTTTTTCACAGCAACTTTTTCCCATACTAGATCCCCAACTTTTGGAATCCAGCCGTTGGATGTTATTGGTAAATCCTAAATTCCTGTGGAGGCAGTACTGGCAGAAGCATTGTCGTCACGGAACTGCTGTAATTGCTGCAAGACAGTGACACGTTCATTTATGTCAAAAGGTGTTTCTGCCGCCTCCATGCTAGGACCATCAAGATCTGGAACATACATTTGAGTTCTAAACAGACACTCGTATGAAGTACAACACCCCAGGGACCTTCTAGGCAGTTTTTTAAGTGCTCTTTGAACTCCATACAGGTGATTAAGCCAACTACGACCCGTACCTAAGACTCAGCAGGCTGTTAGGGTCTGCTTTAAATTACGGTTTCATTGCTCCACAACACTATTTCCCTCGGGATGAGAAGTAGACGAATAATGGAGTTGGACCCCTAATGAAGCCATGGCGTCCCTGAATTACCTTGAGGCAAAGGCAGGGCCCTGGACCGAGTGGAAAACTCACTGTCAAATATGAATGATGGCCACATTGTCCACCATAATCCAAATGTACACATTTTAATTTTTTTGTTATTTTCTCTGTCAGGCCCTTTAAATGAAAGTTAATTAGTCACCAAATGCTAACTTCTATGTCACTAATATAAATACAATTTGATCTCTCCCACCTACAACTCTGGTACAATGATGCCTTTACCTCTAGTTGTGCTTGGTGCTCACCTGTAACCATGCAACAGCATGGCAGAGGTGAGGAAGACTGTCACCGATTGCAAGAAGAGCTGGCATGATTGCAAACACAGTACTAGGGACAAACTGGACAGGAACTGAAAGGCTGCACTGCAGACTGGAGGTCGAAGTCCTTCACCACAGGAGGACCTGAATGAGCTGAAGGAGATGGTTGCAGCGGTCATCCTGGAGGACCTGGTCCCTGGAATCGCAGGACAGGACAGCACAGACTACTAAGGACTACCACAAATGCAGGATAAGTTACAGGGGGGGCTATCTAGAATCTCACAAATGGCAGAAGGGGGAGGTACATAGGCTATCCTCAAAGCATGCTAAAGGGTTGCCTCGGGACACATAGACCCTCATTCAAAACGCCCCTTCACTACCCATACCACACTTGTTCTGATGCTCCGGTTGCGCAATGCACTCAGACATATTCGGAGACACCTTCCTGCACATAAACAATATATCCCCTCAGCGCAGGCACCCCTTCATCATGGTGCAACAATGCCTGCGTTGGTGCAGGCAGAACAAATCTGCACAGGCACAGGGGGATTTGTAGGGGTGTACCGTATTCTAGTAAACATGGCACATCACTGCATTTCTAAACTGGTGCAGCGTTGTGCAACACATATTGCTGCTGCACTGAACTGTGCCACTTGAGCAAAAATCCGTCCTAAAGTGTGCAACCTGTGGAATGCAAACCACACAGGGTAAACCAACTACAACTCTCACACAACCCAATGCGCCATTTGGGAATGGCCTCAAAATTAAACACATACAACACATGCGGCGTGTCTGTGAACATTATGGCCCTCATTCTGACCTTGGCGGGCGGCGGAGGCCGCCCGCCAAAGTCCCGCCGTCAGATTACCGTTCCGCGGTCGAAAGACCGCGGCGGTAATTCTGACTTTCCCGCTGGGCTGGCGGGCGGTCGCCTTCAGACCGCCCGCCAGCCCAGCGGGAAAGAGGCTTCCACGATGAAGCCGGCTCGGAATCGAGCCGGCGGAGTGGAAGCTGTGCGACGGGTGCAGTTGCACCCGTCGCGTATTTCACTGTCTGCACAGCAGACAGTGAAATACATGTAGGGGCCCTCTTACGGGGGCCCCTGCAATGCCCATGCCAGTGGCATGGGCACTGCAGGGGCCCCCAGGGGCCCCGCGACCCCCCCTACCGCCATCCGGATCCCGGCGGTCCGACCGCCGAGATCTGGATGGCGGTAGGGGGGGTCGGAATCCCCGCGGCGGTGCAGCAAGCTGCGCCGCCGTGGAGGATTCAATGGGGCGGCGGTACACTGGCGGGAGCCCGCCAGTGGTGCCGGTCCGACCGCGGCTTTACCGCCGCGGTCGGAATCCCCATTGGAGCACCGCCGGCCTGTCGGCGGTCCTCCCGCGGTCCTCCGCCCTGGCGGTCAAAGACCGCCAGGGTCAGAATGACCACCTATGTGTGCAGCTGTAAA
Source organism: Pleurodeles waltl (assembly GCF_031143425.1). Taxonomy (NCBI): domain Eukaryota; kingdom Metazoa; phylum Chordata; class Amphibia; order Caudata; family Salamandridae; genus Pleurodeles; species Pleurodeles waltl. The sequence continues at coordinate 928,692,745 of NC_090448.1, read as the reverse complement.
AGTAGCTGTAATCTCACCATCTGACAAGATAGAGTTTGTTGTGTGAATGGTTGGTGTACTGCTTAGTGGTACAATCAACATGCATAAGAATTGGCACAATTGGAATCATTGTTGCACTACTGGTACAATGTCACTAGCCCATAATGCAACTGTATCACCATTCCAATAATAGCCTATTTGGAACCATGATGCACATTCCCTTTGCACCACATCTACAAAGTAACAAAATGCATGTATTAATCATCATTCAACATCTTTACAACAACACATGTCTGTTGTCGATATGTTGTGTGCAAGGAAATGTTCCAAATTTAGGGCGGTACAATCTAGTGGGGCAGACAATCCATAATGGTTGCACTGTCCCTTCCAATTAGCATGTGTTGGGCCTGCTATGGGCAGACGAGAATATAACAAAAGCCTTGTATGCAGTGGACCTGCCTGTGCTATGCTGCACCAGTCCTATCATTCATGGTGCCAATGTTTCATAGCACTAAAAGAGTGACAGCACACATTACACTACTGTTGCAATGTCCACCATGGTGAATATGAAGGCTAATTATATGGCACCATGGTGTCAGAGGCAGAGACATGGAGCTTCCATGGAAGTAGGTGGTGTGGGATCAAAGCACAAAGAGACAAATGTAATAGGAAATGATGTTGGGCCACACTTCCCCGAATTTGGCAGTGTTGCACACCGTCATTTTAAAAACTCTGATGCCTAGTATTTACTAGAATATGGGGTACCCCTGTGTTACACCCTGCGCCAGCGCTAAATTAGCTGACATGGGCCAACTCAGCAACCCTTGTACCATAGTGCAAGGATGGCTTTGTTGAGAGGGAGATTGTTTTTGTGCAGGAAGGAACACCTTTCTACTAAAAAACATTCTTAAAGGGCCATTAGATCTGTCTATGTGTGTTGCACAATGCAGCACACATAGAAAAAGTAAAAAATTAGGAGAAAAGATGGCATATAACTTTATTGTGCCATGCCAATGCCACCCCTGGGAAGGCGTTATATTTTGGAAATGACTCTGGTTTACGAAAACGCGTAAATCCGAGGCACTGTTAAAATGCAATGGGTTTTTCTGTGACACGCCCACATCAACACCCATTGCACACCCCTACAACGCAATTTGCTGCATGTTAAGGGGCCCTTTTTACAAGATGACATTAAGCCACAAAACGTGATGTAGCGCCACCTTATAAATCCATTACAGGGCATTGTGTCACCGGAGCATCACAAAATGCCCCTTGTGAGCTTGCCCCATCTGTGATGCACAATGCTACACATGATATACATCTACAACCTTGGGTCTGTAACATGCCCCTGAGCCTCCAGTAGCAAGGAAATGATGTGCTATGTCAACAGCCATCTCCATCCAAGATTGTCCTTTCACTATCTCATTGCAGAGGATAATGCCTTACTTCCTACATACCTTCCTGTCCTGGATTTTACAGATGACATGGATGACCAGCTGCCGACCATCAAAGAAGAGACTCTCCAGGATGTCCTAGGTTCCCTCCAGACACCACCTCCAGTTGCAGGGAGGACACACAGTGTTGCGGGGTCTCCACATGAACCACCCAGCTATCAACATACAACACCAGCTAATCCTAGACTACGAGGCCCCAAACATCACCTTCCAGAGGACATTGGTAGGAGTCCAATGGGAGCAGGCCAAGCAGGTGTGGATGGGGATAGAGAACATGGCAGGCAACCTAGAGGGAGCGCAGAGGTGCCT